>NC_070621.1:28560959-33560959 GCF_027172205.1 Podarcis raffonei | reverse complement strand
ATCAGTAGTCGCTGGAGCTGGCTCTTCCTGAGTAGGGTATAGTTCACCATCCACAGTGCACACAAGCATCTAAATCCCCACAAAGAGAGGCAACCGTTATATGCAAGGTCAATGTCAGGGATTCGCACTGCTGGGTACCTGAAGGCTCTAGTAACATTCATATTACTATTATGCTGGTAATATTAAACTTTATTATCACACATTTTTGCACATTATTCTTATTTATGGCTATGGATGTAGCCATCTGAAGTTTCAGTATGGTATAGGTTTGTTTAATATTTGTACCTTCCTATTATTTTGATATTTGAATTCTTGAACTCATGGAGATAAGGGTCCCATCGAGATCATTGTGCCTGAAGGCTGGCCAAAATCTGAAGCCAGCACTGGTTGGATATGAAAGCACTGGGGAGAAGAGGAGACAACCAACCATTTTGCCCCCAACAGTATTTGGCACAAGCCTCTCTAAGACAGTTCAATTTTCTTGCTTTGGAAGAACAGCCAACTGTAAGGAATTTCTCACACTCAAAATTGGGTGTAATAATAATAATAATAATAATAATAATAATAATAATAATAATTTATTATTTATACCCCGCCCATCTGGCTGGGCCTCCCCAGCCACTCTGGGCGGCTTCCATAAAAACCAAAAATACAGTAAAATATCACACGTTAAAAACTTCCCTGAACATAGGGATGTGTAGATGTTTTACATCGTGGAACATCCATAAAGAGCTTCTAGCACAGAAATGAGAGTGGGGCAAAATTGAGACTGTGTACAAGACACAGGGAGGACAGAGAAAGTCTGATATCCAGACCATGAGACAATACTTACTTGGCAAATATCTGCTGTCTTATAGAAAGTCTTCTTATCGATTGTTTTTAAACTCTCTGTGATACAAGGCAAGTCCACCAGCTTGGCGGCTAATGGGGCCCGGTCTACTCGCACAATCCCATGGCGGCCATCTGCTGCAGAGAGGAAAGTAGGCTTGCACTTGAAGATTCGTGGTATCTTATTAGCAATTCAAAACACAGTTCTGGCATGTTTAACATGTATGCATGAGTGCTACTTTATAAGAACCCTGCTGGATCAGACCAAAGGCATATCTAGCTCAGTTTCCTATTTGCCTCAATGATCACTCTGAGGACATGAGAGCAATAATCTCCTGCTTGTGTTCCTCATCAAATGGTATTCAGAAGCATACTGCTTCTGATATTGGAGGCAATGTAGCCATCAGAACTAGCAGCCACCAGTAGCCATGAATTTGTCCAATTCCCTTTTAAAGTCATCCTAGCTGCTGGCCATCACTACATCTTGGGGTAGCAAATTACACAGTAACTATAAACAATTAACTACAAATTATGTGAAGAAGTTGTTCCTTTTGTCTGTCCTCTCAACATTTGGCTCCACTGGATGCCAAATTCTATGAGAGAGTGAGAAAAACTTCTCTGTGTCCGCATCATTTTATACAGGCATCCTCACACTAACAAGGGGGTTGCTTCCAGCCCCCTGCACACATAAGTGAAATCGTATAAAGCGTGGCGCACCCTCTAAACTCCCTCTCATACCAAAAATACTGTATAAAAAAATATGCACAACTAGAATTGACATTCTGGGGTCAGCTGGAGGCTGTGTGGGAAAGAGGCTGCTGCTCCTGAGCTACCCCACATGTCGGCTGTTAGACAAGGAGGCTAAGCAGCCAGAACAAAGCCCCACTGTGCTTCCGGTCTCTTCAGGGCTTCCTCTGCCCTCACTGGCATCGTCTTCAGGCTCCATAGAGGGTCTCCTCGTGAGCCAGCTCCCTCCTGCCATTTCTGGGTTTGGATTGAATTATTTAATTATTTCCCAGTCATGAGTCGATCACACATAGTTGGAGGACACCTATACATCTCAATCATGTTTTCCTTTATAACAAAAAATAATAATACTGGCATACTGTGCAGAACTTTGATTACTGCAACATTCAGTGATAACTTGCAAATGTGAATGGGTTATCATTAAAATAATGCTCATGTAGCCTCAAACACATAAGTCACCTACTGAACAGCCAATCAAATCAAGTGATATTCATGCATGTGGAAACTAACATTACAGGTGGGAACGTGGATTAGATATATTATCTTCCTGAAGTATAGATAGGAGAAAAGACCAGTTGTACTACCCCCATTTACAAAAAACTAATTCAACTTTTCCACTGTTTTTAGAGAGTGTGGAGGCATCAGTGGCAGAACAATCCCTCTCCCTCCCCAGCAATTTCATGTAGCCCCACCCAATAGCTTCCCAATGATTGGGCGTTCCAAACTGCAGGACCTGATGAATAGCTTAAGGTAATAAATGTGTAACAACAAAAGTCAAGTGTTCTAGCTGATTAAGTTTTACTCAGACTAGACTCACTGAAATTAATAGGCCAAAGTTAGCCATGTCCATTCATTTCAGTGGGTCTACTCTGAGCAGGACTAGCACTGGATACAACTCCCAAGAAGTAAGAACTCATTGACCTGGTCCTCTTACCATGCAATTCTATGGTGAGCCTGTCCTTCAAGTTGACACTTCCAGACTGAACTGCCCTCCGCACAGTAGAAGCATGTTCCTGAAAAGGCAGAGTTTACAATAGTCATACCTCAAGTTGCATTTGCTTCACGTTGCGTTTTTTCAGGTTACGAATGCGGCAAACCCGGACGTGTTTACTTCCGGGTTCGCCGCTTCATGCATGTACAGGAGCAATCTGTGCGCTTCACGCATGCGCAGGAGCGCTCTATTGCGTCACATGCAGGCACAGAAGCGGCACTCTAACGGACTTTTCAGGGTGCGAACGGCACCCTGGAACGGATCGGGTCCGTAAGTAGAGGTACTGTCAGCATTTTCATCCCTCCCTTTGCAAGGATCACCAGATCATGTTTGTTTTACTTTCTGTCTAAAGGAGGGGGAGGAAGCTACTCTTCTAGACTTCCATCCCTAGCACTATGTGTCTTTTTCTTTGACCTGTCTAGAGACAAGATGGCAGTATGAGAGAACTGTTTCTCTCGTACATGTTTGTTATGTTCTTTTGTTTGTTTAATTAGAAGAAATAAATTAGGTATGCAACAAAACCTCCACAGCTTTGCTTCTGTTACTCTGCTGCGTTTCAGGTGCTCACGTGATCAAATGTGAGTCCACTGCACCAGGACTTATTCCTCGGGAATGCTGTGTTGATGTTCCTACGTTCCTGTGATCGGAAGGTCAGAGAAGGTGCTCCCGACACCCAGCCCATGCAGGCGCTGAAGACGTGGGCCGAACATGGGTGTACAGAAAGGTCCCACTGTATCAACCCATATTCATGCCTCCAGGCAGAGAATCAGGAAGCAAGCACAGAGCACTTTGAGGCTATTTATTGCAAAGGGTCTCTTACCGTAGGCAGTCTCAGTATAAACTGGCTCTCCAATTCATGGGGAGCATCATCTTTGTTCTTGCTCATCTTTTGTTCTTGTGTTTCAGGGAACAAGAAAAGAGAAAGCATGGTTACCTGTTGGCCTAAAAGTAGCTTCTCTCAACCTTTGTTATCCAATCTGCTGTGTTGCTAATAGCCTCAAAGTAGCAGTACACCCAAATGCATTCTGCTCAGGAGCACCTTATTTGAAGGAACTAGAGAACTTGCACCACACATGAAAAGCATATTCTGGACAATAAAGCCACAGATGCAACTGGCAGCTTAAGAAATAAAAGGCAAGATGGTAAAAGCAGAAGGGTTTGCCCACATAGCCACTACGGTCTCCATAATTTACTCTGAGCCGCAGTTTCAGTCATACAACAGGGCAAAACTCAACAGCTTTAAGATAAAGAGCAGAATCAAGCTAGCAAAGCTTCTCTCTTCTTCCCCACCCCATACTCTGAAAAAGTCATTCTTAGCTCTTTCAAATAAGGTGTGATCAGCAGTGTAGAAAATCAGATTTGACAATACACACAAGATCAAAGGAATGCAGGAATCATACAGTACAGTATAAGATTACTGTTTGAAGCATAAGGAGAATGCAGCCGTTGGGAGTAAAGATCCTGCCATTTATGAAGCACTGGGTGCTGACTGGGTGGCAAGTAAAAGTGGAGATTCCCTGCCACTGAACTAGTGACAGTAAAACCTTATATAAAGTTGGCAATGGATGCCACATGTGTAAAAGGCTACAGATTTCACTGTCTCAAAACACAGCAGCTCATCAACATTTTTGCTCCGGTCCGCCCCCTCCATTCCCCTAATCACACTCCAAAGGCTTGCAGTCCTCTTTTGGATAATTTCAGAAAGGCAGGAGTAATATTTGCATTTAGATCCTTCTTCTAGAAAGAACTACAGACCCAACACCAGAGTATCATAAAAGAAACAAATGCATTACTTGTAGATGCCATCTCTCCTCTTCTTGCTTCACGCAAACGTTTATAAAAACTTGTACCATTCAAAAAAACTAAACATAAATGCAGAAAACAACAGTTAAAAAAAGAAAAGAAAAATGTCTGTAGATCAAATAATGCCTGCTACTAAAGTGAGATTAAATACATCAAATTGCTGTTTCAATGAGATTCTATGACAACAACAACAATAACAATAATAATTCCCTTAATAATAATAATTCCCTTGAACTCTTCCCCTGAACTCTTCCCCATCCCACATAACCTCTCTCTCTATAGCTGAGGATCAGCTAATCTGCAGGCAATAATTTGTTTACCTATAGCAAGGGTACCCCAACATGGTTCTTTCCAGGTATTGAAGACTACAACTCCCAGCATCCCTGACCATTGGCATCTGTCTAGGTTGGATTAGAATTGAATGTGGTGTCATCCAGATGTTATGGACTTCAAATTCCCAGACAGCATGATAATGGGCAAGGGTGATGGCAGTTGTTATCTTAAAATATCTGGATGGCACTATGGTTGCCATACTTACCATAGAAGAGTTTGGAGAAGAGTTTGGATTTGATATCCCGCCTTTCACTCCCTTTAAGGAGTCTCAAAGCGGCTAACATTCTCCTTTCCCTTCCTCCCCCACAACAAACACTCTGTGAGGTGAGTGGGGCTGAGAGACTTCAAAGAAGTGTGACTGGCCCAAAGCAGTATATTTTCTTTTAATTGTCAAATAATTCTGTGTACATTGCGGCAGCCTTTGGCTATGTGAAATAAGACTGACCGACTGACTGACTAACTGGCCCAAGGTCACCCAGCAGCTGCATGTGGAGGAGCAGAGACGCGAACCCGGTTCCCCAAATAACGAGACTACCACTCTTAACCACTACACCATACTGGCAAAAAAGGCAGAAAAGTTCAGAAATCAGATTATCCTCAGCTTTTTTAGTGGTTACCAGTATGAAACTTTCATACGTTGACTCCAAAATGAAGCATTTTTTAAGGACCATAGATAGGGCCCAACCAAAGAAGTAATGGCATGTATGTTGAATAATAGTTAGTATTAGTATTTTGAAAAATAATTGGAAATTTCAAAGCACTTAGTATGCAGTATCTTACTGCAACAACTCTGCAAAGTCAGTCATTCTCCTTACACATCAGGTGAGCGAAGGGGCTGAGGCTGATTAAGCATCTGGATTGTGGTTCAATCTCTGAGCCATTACACAATAACTGCTTTTTTGTGTGGAAAGAATGCTTTGCAAGACTATCCAATGGCTATATCAGAGATGAATTAAATCAGGATAGCTGGAAACCATATTATTTTAAACTGGGGAGGGGAAACAGACTTTACTTGAATGAAGATATCATTGAGTACTACAGGTACAAGACCAAATCCTTGCATTGTGCATGGATCTGGTTGAATAATGTCTTATACAAAGTCAGATGATCAAACCATCTAGATCATTGGTCTTCAACTGGTGGGTTGGGACCCACTAGTGAATTGCTGCGTTTTCCAAGGTGGGTCACAACAGGAGCATTACCACCATGCAAATATATGGTAAAAAATAAGAAATGGGTCCCCAGGTGCAAATTTGGATTGAAGGTGGGCCCTGGGCCTGAAAAGGCTGAAGATACCTGATCTAGACCAAAGCTGCTACCCTAAGTGTTAGTTTTCCATGCTGATACAGGAAGTGCCAGAGGCTGGACTGGGGACCTTCTCCATACAAAGCATGGAGCTTTCCCCATCAAAGCTGATTTAAAATTGCGCCCAGTTTAAGTGTATTAAAATGTATCATTTAACCACCTTACTTACACATACAACAGGGCATTTAAATGATACTAAAAGCTACCAACTTGGGATGGCTTTAAGAAAGAATTGGTCCCATTTTGCATGAATTTATCTTATCAGTGGCAACTAGTCACAATGTTTACATTCTTCCTCCACTGTCAGAGCCAATAGGCCTCTAAATACCAACTGCATGAAATCACAAGTGAGGGGAGTGCTGTTGCATTCAGATCCTGCTTGCAGATTTCCCCACAGGCATCTACTACTGAGAACAGGATGGAGGATTAGATGGGTTTTGGTCTGTTGCAGAAAGTCTCTTTTAAGTTCTTCGTTTTATTTTTTTTAATTAGTACACAAACTCTGCTTCAATTTATATTGTGTGAAACCCACAAGCAGGACCCAAGCATGAGAGCACATCTCTCCTCCTGCAGTTTCCAGCAATTGGCATTCTGAAGCAATACCGCCTCTGGTTTGGGAGATTATCAAGCATTGCCATCATGGCTAGCTAGCATCCATGAATAGTCATGCCCTCCATGAATTTGTCTAATCCTCTTTTAAAGCCATCCAGTTTGGCGGCCATTTCAGCCTCCTGTAGAAGTGAGTACTATGGCTTAACCATGCACCCCACGTTCTGAAGAAGAAGAGTTTGGATTTGATATCCCGCCTTTCCCTCCCTTTAAGGAGTCTCAAAGCGGCTAACATTCACCTTTCCCTTCCTCCCCCACAACAAACACTCTGTGAGGTGAGTGGGGCTGAGAGACTTCAAAGAAGTGTGACTGGCCCAAGATCACCCAGCAGCTGCATGTGGAGGAGCAGGGAAGCGAACCCGGTTCCCCAGATTACGAGACTACCGCTCTTAACCACTACAGCACACTGGTTCTGCTGGGTGGGGAGGAAAGCTCTCAAATGTGGGGGCAACAGGTGTGGATAATCAAGGAAGATTTCTGAGCTGGGGAAGAGATAGAAAGGAAGGAGAACTGTTGCAGGGTTGGGGAATCTCTTTCCAATGCTTTCTTGGGGGTGCCATTTAGGGTTGGGGGCATCGACGAAACTAAGGTGGTGCGGCAGAAAATAACTGTGGGTCTGGAGAAAAAGAGCAACTCTTGGGGGGGATTCTTTCCTACACCTCCTTGGCAGGAGCCTGCCTGGGGCTCGGGGCCACTGCAAAGTGGGGGAAGGAAGAATTCCGAGCTGCAAGAAAGGAAGGGGGGGGACCTGGGTTGTGGGGGCTGCTTTAGTGCTGGGATATCTCTTTCCATATGCTCTTGAAGGTGCTCATTAGGGTTATGGGGGGGGGGCGTTGAAGCAGACAGGGGATAGCAGTGGGCCTGGAGAAGAGTAAGGAACGAGTCTTGGGGTGCTGTTTAGGGTGCAAGCTCCCAGACTCTCTGTGTGTCCCTATTTTCAAAGGACTGCCCTCTGACTGTCCTCCCGGGGGGCGCCTCGCCCACCCCACCCCCCATCCTGGTTTCTGGATCTGAGCCCAGAATATCCCATATCATCATTATGGGATAGGGGGCCGCTCCTATTTTCATCGGAGGTGCTGTTGCGAGGGTATGGGGAGCCCTGAAAGTGGTTTTTTCCCCCTTTGGGGTTGGGGGTGGGGTGAGATAGCGCGGAGAGAAAGCGGAAAAGTCCCGAGAAATGAAAGGAAGGGTCTAGGGAGGGATCTGGGGCCGGCGGAGGCCTCGGTGAGCTGGGCTTGGGAGCAGCAGTGCTCAGGTGAGGCCTGTCCCCCCGGGGGGCGCCTCGCCCACCCCCACTCCCCCAGTCACTAGTCACTCACCGGCAGCCTGCAGCCCAGTGTGCCAAAGGTGGCCAGCCCTGCTCCGCCCCGGAAGCTACGGAAGCGGAACAGGCGGCCACGGGGCGGAGGAGGAGGAGGCGGAGAGAGGAAGGGACGCCGCGGGAGGCCTGCCGGCAGCTGCTCCTGACAGGGAAGAGAGCGACGGCAGCAACAGGTACCGGCGCGCCCCACCCCACCCGCCGCCCTTAGACAGGCCTCGACCTCCCCGCTCGCCTCAGGCCTAGGGGGGCCCCTCGCTCTCAGGGGAACCGTCGAAAGCTTCCTTTCAAAAATCCGGATTAATAAATCCGGAGTGGCCTTCGTCCTTTATAATCTTACTTTACTTGTAATTTCCGCCCCCCTAAAAAATATTAGGGACGGGTGTTACTTGGCTGGGGAGACAGAAGGGGGGTGTCTGCTTTTCCGCCCAAAGTAAGCCCCTTTAATGTTTTATGTTACCTTGGTGGTTTGTGGTTGGCAGGGGCGAGCGTGTATCTAAAGTAAAATTTGCTGCCTATTTACTCCGGAGCTTTCAAGGCTGCCTACGAAACAGCTAAGAGTATATGGGTATATGGAGACTTACTGGCATTTTGTATTATTTGTGTTTAATTGCAAATACGCAGGTTGAGTTTGCTGCTCCAGGCAACCTGTTTATTGAACATTCATCCTGCTTGGTTTGTGGAGATGTTGTTTAATGTCCAGTTATTTCCGCCGCCCCCCTCCCATGTTTCCAGTGAATTTATATCCCAAAAGTCCCAGGCTTGGGGTTTTTTTGTTTTAAGTGGGTGCCAAACCAACTTTTAATTGTGCAACTCAAATTTTTTAACATGCGTTTGACGCAACTCCAGATCTCCAGAGAGTCACAGCCAACACCCAGAATTCTGCTAGCTTACAAACGCCCAAAAGTCAGCTGAGTCTTGGTCTCAAGCACAGACACCTAAGTATTACAACATCACCTCGAAGGGAGAGGGGGATAAATATAGGCCCTTTTTCAGGTACAGTGGTACCTCTGGATGCCAGTGGGATCCATTCCGGAGCCCCGTTCGCATCCTGAGTAGAACGTAACACACAACTGCGCAGGTCGCGTTTTGCTGCTTCCACGCATGCGCATGACGTCATTTTGAGCATCTGCACATTTGCGAGTGGCCGAACCCGGAAGTAACGTGCTCCGTTACTTCTGGGTCGCTGCGGAGTGCAACCTGAAAATACTTAACCTGAAGCTACTTCAACCTGAGTTATGACTGTATTCACTTGCCATTCAAAAGACTTATGGAAGATCATTAACAAGTAGTTCCAACATCACCTGTAGTACAAGAGAGGCAAATAGTCCCTATAAGGTTCCATATCCTTCCCGTGACAGGTACGGTCGACAGACAATTTGTGAGAGTGCAAGCTCTCCATGTTTCTTGTATCGTCTGCTTTTGGTTTGAAATACTTTAAGATTTTGGCCTGCTTTTTCCTTGGGGGGCATTTCTGCAGCTTGTGTAAGAGAAATTCCCAGTTCTTTATAACTCTGTCTTGTGAGTACCATCCCTGGACTAGATTTGGGTTACTTTGTCCCGTCAGTATATTTGAGGGCTTTGTTTGAAAGAAACTCGGAGCGTTGTAATTAGCCTCAAAATAGTTTTAGATAACCTCAAGGAGTTTTGGATGGCTTCAGCGGGATTTCAGAGCGGCTTTAGAAGAGCCTCAAAGGAAGGGAGGATGTTTAAAATGCTGTCTGGCGACTCCTGGAGTCGTTAGCTGGCTGGGATATACAGTGGTACCTCGGGTTACATACGCTTCAGGTTACAGACTCCGCTAACACAGAAATAGTGCTTCAGGTTAAGAACTTTGCTTCAGGATGAGAACAGAAATTGTGCTCCAGCGGCGTGGCAGCAGCGGGAGGCCCCATTAGCTAAAGTGGTGCTTCAGGTTAAGAACAGTTTCAGGTTAAGTACAGACCTCCGAAACGAATTAAGTACTTAACCCGAGGTACCACTGTAAGCTTGTTTTCTGGGAGTGTGTCTTTTTCCCCGTGTTTTTAAAAGCTCCTACTCACTCTGCTGGTGCTCACAGGAGACTTGCTTCAGGCACCATCTTCTTTCTCCCCCCACCCCCATAAGATTATGATTATACCAGTGTACCCCAAGAGTATTTGAGGCCTGGAGAAAAAAAATCCCTTTTTCCTTCTGTCAAAAGTAGCAAAGGGAGGCTAGTTATGCTTACCCTATTAGTGAACATTGGGCCACTTCACAGAAAAATCACTTCTACTTAAAAGACATTGTGTCCATTGGAAGCATGTAGGTAGAACATGAGTTGCTTGTATGACAGAATGCTTATTTAGTGAACTTTTCATAGGACGTAACCTGCCAGTGTTGCATCACTGTATTTTTGGCTTCCTGCTATTGCAGATTCAACATGGCTGTTCTTCTGGAACAGACATTTACACTCTGATCTTTCTCTCCCAAAACTTGAGGTGATTGAAATGGAGGACTCAATGGGACGTGACGACTTCTACATCGGACTGGGCCTGGCTCTCAGCTCTAGCCTGTTCATTGGAGGAAGTTTTATCCTAAAGAAGAAGGGACTTCTCAAGCTAAGTAGCAGAGGTGCTGTCAGAGCAGGTAATGATATTGAATAGGAGCTCACAGAGTTACCATGACATCTGTTGTGGATGGGAAAAATCCCAGAAACCAGGCTGTCCATGCTTCTTAAGAGTTTGAAAAAGTTTTCCAGGCCAGCTTCTGTTTTCATTTAAACTTCACCTTTGGTTTCTTTTCTCTCTTCACAGGTCTAGGGGGTCATGCATATCTGAAGGAATGGATGTGGTGGGCAGGGTTGCTAACTAGTAAGTACTTCCACGCAAGATTTTACCATCTTCACCTACATTTCAACAACTTGAATTATTCCCTTTGCCTTCTTACATGACCTCCAATAGCTCCCAATGAGTTTCTTGGTATAAGGAGCTTTATAATAAAGCAGCCTTGCAAATTAAACCACCAGAGTGGCTGGGGCATCTACAGATGGATGGGGTACATCATCATCATTATTACTATTATTTAAAATCATTACTAGCCTGCCTAATAACCTAGTCATTTGTAGACTGCTGACAGGAAGTGGAGGGGACAATGTTGAATTAAGAAGACTTCTCTTGCTGGTCACCTGATTTTCTCACCCACCATGAGGGTAAGAAAGGAAGATGAAATTTGCTCTTTGTTAACCATTTTTTTGCCAATGGCAAACTGCTTCTCTTGCAGTGGGAATTGGAGAAGTTGCCAACTTTGCTGCATATGCTTTTGCCCCTGCAACACTGGTCACTCCTCTAGGAGCGCTAAGTGTTTTAGTCAGGTAAGTACAACATGATCAGATGTTTCCCAATCCCTAAGCCCTTTTCTGGAAATAAAGATGCCAGTCTCAGGGCCTTTATCAATACAGTTGTATCTTCCTATAGTGCAGTTTTAGCCTCCTACTTCCTGAACGAGCACCTGAACATCCATGGGAAGATCGGCTGTATCCTTAGCATTTTAGGCTCCACAGTGATGGTCATCCATGCCCCACAGGAGGAAGAGGTCTCCAGCCTGGAGTCAATGGCGGAGAAACTAAAGGATCCAGGTATTAACTGCCCCTCTTCATTTACCTATTGTATGTACGCCAAGAGAATACCATTTTGGGTGAGGGGGACTTGACAGAAATTGAGTGCTTTCCTTAATTTCATTGAATGAAAACTCATGTTGATAATCAGTAACCTGTGAGTGAATAATTTTTATAGGACCTATTTTATTCTTTATTCCCCCACTGATGGCATTTAGTTGGCTTTGAACCATAACAATGACATAAGAATTCTAAAGCACACTGTGCACTGAAAAACTTTACAAACAACTGAAGGAGGAAGGTCTTAGTTGTAGTCAAACCCAGTGCAAAAAAAATTATAAGCTGGGGGCTATGTGTCTTATCCTTTGAGCCACTGTCTAAGCTCTGCTGCTTATACTTTTTCCTCTGTGTATTTTACTCACCAGATTCTACTAATTGAATCTAGCTTGTGCACTCATTGATCTGAACAAAACTGTCTACATCCTGCAGAAGTAAGCTACACCTAAAAGATTCATATTGTCCTTAACAATTTCTCCTCTCTCCTCCTCCACAGGATTTATAGTGTTTGCTGTGTGCATGCTGGTGAGTTCAGCTCTTCTCATCTTTGTGGCTGGGCCTCGCTATGGACATAGCAACGTCTTAGTGTATGTTTTGATCTGCTCTGCCATTGGTTCGCTCTCTGTCTCATCTGCGAAAGGCTTGGGTATTGCCCTGAAAGAACTGTTTGCTGGGAAGCCTGTCTGGAAGGAACCGTTGAGCTATTTGCTTTTTATTTGCCTTGTGATCTCCATCACCATCCAGATCAACTACCTAAACAAGGCCTTGGATATCTTCAACACATCTGTAGTGACCCCCATCTATTACGTCCTCTTCACCACATCAGTTATGACTTGCTCTGCCATTCTGTTCAAGGAGTGGCAGCATCTGGTTCTGATGCACATCATTGGCACCATCAGTGGCTTCCTCACCATTGTCCTTGGCATCTTCCTACTGCATTCTTTCAGAGACATCCCCTTCACTGCAGACCTGCTGCCTCTTTTCCTGAAGGATAACCAAACAAATGTGCGAGCCGCTTCTTGGGGAAAGGGGGACAAGCATCAGTCCTGTCTTCACCAGCCCCTTTTGGACTCTGAGGACACCCACAAAGAAGGGACAGAGAAAGCAGACGAGCAATATGGCCAAAGTTTATGAAAGCTAGAACATTATACATAGCCTTTCGGCTTAAAATAAGATATATCCCAATCCATTTTCCATGTTCCAAAGAGCTTCTTAAGACTGCTGCTGTTTTCGACTAGAAAAGTTGAATCAGATTTTAATGAGCAACACTGAACTATTTGAAATGCTTTTATGTGCGAGTCCTTTCACTGGTAACATACTTGAACCAAATTAGAGACCCAATCAGATCAAGCTAGAGCTCAGCAAGTGGCAGCCCTAGAGCTGAACTTGCTGTCGCCTGCATTCCCTCCCGTGCATCCAGAAGTGATGTGGAGGACAAGAAAGAAAACCAGAGACAAAAATATGTGCACCTGAGGGGTTTTGGACCAACCCTGACACAAAAACAAGTTTCAAAAGTAATGGGTGATGTGGCATTGGTAAGGAGGTGTGAAGTTCTGTAAAACGTAACTGTTTTAACTCAGTATGCAAGTCTCTCTCATGAGAATGCAGCTGCTACTCTGTTTACATGCCTGATCTTAATAACAGTGCTCTACCACTTTCTGAATGTAAGGACAGTGCATTTTAAGTGACTTAAAAATTAACTTCTCTTTAAAGTATTATCAGGGGTTGCCAACCTTCTACGTCTCTTGGGTACATTTGCAAACCAGAGAACCTGTTGTAAGACACACACAAGCACATATTCTGTTGGCTACGATAGAATGCTTATTTCTCATTTCAGTGGGGGGAGAGGAGAACAAGAGGGCACTGGTTGTCAGGGAAGCCCAGTGCCACAGGGGCTGTGTTGATGATCACTTAATGTTGATGATGTATTAAGGTTGACAGTTAATTTATTTCAAATAAATGTTACTTTTCTTTGTACTGCCATTAACAGTGTTGCAGAGTTCATAACATTTTTAAAAAACAACAACCCTAAACTTTCTCTTTTGAAAAAAAATTATTTGGACTTCTTGCTAGCTGAATGTTACCAATGCAGTTCAATTCAACCTTTTAGCCATTTCCAGCCTTCACCCATGGTGGCTTTTCAAGCAAGCAGTTCTCTTGGTGAAAAACTGAGTGAATTTCCAAATCACACTCTGGCCCTTCATCCATGCTTATAAACCTGAATCATTTGGAGCCATTTGTTTTTAAATCAGTTTTCCTACCCAGTACGTTGTTTCAGATGGCTCACTACAATCTTTGATGTTGCTGCTGCACAACAGAATTGGCCCATATATTTTAATTCCTTCACACTGTGAGAAGGATCACAGGACTCATAAAGGCAGTCACACAAACAGGCTGCCTACAAGCCTCGAGGTGATATCCAGCATACTCATGCTCACAAAATAAATCCATCAAAACAGTAAATTTAAGTAAAAGCAGTGATCATTTTAAAAAGTAAAGGTAAAGGGACCCCTGACCATTAGGTCCAATCGTGACTGACTCTGGAGTTGCGGCGTTCATCTCGCTTTATTGGCCGAGGGAGCCGCTGTACAGCTTCCAGGTCATGTGGCCAGCATGACTAAGCCGCTTCTGGCGAACCAGAGCAGTGCACGGAAACGCCGTTTACCTTCCCGCCGGAGCGGTACCTATTGATCTACTTGCACTTTGACCTGCTTTCGAACTGCTAGGTTGGCAGGAGCAGGGACCGAGCAACAGGAGCTCACCCCATTGTGGGGATTCGAACGGCCAACCTTCTGAGCGGCAAGTCCTAGGCTCTGACGCAGCAATCATTTTAGGTGCGCCCAATTAAAGTGCAATCACTGACACACAAGTTCTTTGGGACCCAGAGGTCAGAACGGGGGGGCGGGTAGGGTGTGCTTAGGCACCAATGCGCAAGGGAACCAGGGATGGAACCCCTATGCAAAATGGTCCCCACCTGTAGTTTAAGCCTGTTTATTTCAGTAGGTTTACTTGGAGCATGTCTTAACACTGGATATCCCCTTGGTTTCTAACAGCTGAAGGCAGCAGCTTATGCATTGTCTACTTTCCATTTTCTTTTAAAAATAATGGTGTGCCCCCTTTATCCTTAACTGTTAGGTGAGCCCTGTAGTTCCACTGCAAGTCCTCCCAATCACCCTGGCAAAAGTTACAGCCCTTTCACTCAGAATGTTGCCTGGGCTCATAATTTCTGTATACCTACAATACTGCAGAATTCTAAGAGTTTGGGGCTGAGAATTCACAAGAACTCTGGCAGTGACCTTTAAGTAAACTACTATGGGTCCCAGGACATGGTCTGCAGCATGTGAGGCTACCGCATTGCAAAAGTTAGCAGGTCTGGGTCTGACCAGTGCCTGGATGGATGACTATCTGGGAACCCCATGTATGTAGTCTTCAGTTCTACATTAGAAGGCAGGCAGGCTAAAAATGTAAAAATAATAACAGACCCCTCCATTGTCAAATACAATGGTGAAGAACCAGGAACTGATCTGAAGGTGTCCTCAGTTTTTTGAAGAACATATATATACAGTAACCCTTGTAAATGAAGGTTTAAGTCCTATGAAAAACTATAGTTCTTTGAAAAACACTAAGGAATTAATTTCCTTCTGCTGATCCTTATGACTCTGTAGATAGGGAAGGATCAACCTTAGAGAAGCTGCCTTCTTGGCCTTGATTCTCCCATCCAAATATGAGTAAAGTGATCCTTCTTACAGGAATATTAATGGTATGAACAAGATGTGGCCTGGACAAGAAATCAGACCAGCTCAAATATATTAGGACAGTAATTTTTTTGGGGGGGAAATACAGCCAAGAACCAACATCTGCTGCACATCCACACACCATACATAAAACATTGCCCAGTGATCAAGAACAATTGTAGAAGTTGTAGTCTAACAATACCTGGAGATTCGCAGGTTTCCCACCCCTGCAATATTACTTGCAGCTCAGGCATCTGCCAAACCCTTAAAAGTAAAACTTCACCCAATGCAGGAACTGAAGCTTTGATTTCTCTCTCTCACTTCTGGGCAGGACACCAAACCAGGGTTTGGAAGACTCAAGAGGTTCTGCATTTGCGCAATTTCTGCAATATGTGGTAGGCTAATAAAACAGGTCTGGTATGTGTAGTGCAATCCTCCTGATCTGAAACATTACTGGGCAGATACCTCTGAGAGACAAGTCGCTGAGTTTGGCTTCATCTATCGTAGTGTTGCGCTCATAAGGAACTTTTAAACCAGCAAACTTTGGTATTAGGCTGCCTTTGCCTTTCCATATTAAGCAATCTTTCAAAGACAGGCCACCTGTTACCTGATGCATTTACAGCAGCCTCATATTTAAGCTGCAGCCCAGTAACCTTAAGCAACAAGGAATTCAAGGCACATTATAGTCATTAAGCTGAGTGAGGAGGCATGGAGTACTCTCTCTGTGCTTAACATAGAAACTAAGGGCTGTCCCTCCTCTCTTTGCCAGCATACATATGCAACATAAAGGATTGTAGCTCATTGGAACAGCCTCTGTGCTGCCCACAGAAGGCCTCAAGCTCAATCCCCAGCATCTTCAGGTAAGGCTGGGAGACACCCCTGTTGGAAACCCTGCTGCCAGTCAGTGTGGTCAATACTCTCCTATGCATTAATTGATTAATGGCTTAGCCAGCATCTATGCAACTACTGAATTGGTCACTTGTGGCAAGTAAAGATCTATTTAGACCAGACAGAAGGGAAACTATCCAAACATGGGATTTTTTGTGAGGAGGAACACACATTTGTAATATACATATGAGTGGATAGCTAGTTATAAAAACTGTTTGAGGTGAGGACTAATAACTTGTGTAGACTTACCAGCAATTGATGTATCTCTTAGTACAGTGGTGCCTCGGGTTACAAACGCTTCAACTTACATTTTTTCAGGTTATGACTATTGTAACCCAGAAGTAAGTTGTCTGAGCTCTTGGAGGCCTCGCCGCTGCCTGGAGCCAAGCCTTGACACCCATGGGGTCTGCAGCGGCTCCGCAACTGGGCTCCAGCCACGGGAGCTCTCTGAGGCCTCCACGAATCCCAGGAGCCAAGCCAACTGTGATTGTGGAAGAGGACCCTGAGCCCCCATCCAAACAATGACTATCATCAGCGCAGGTAAGAAAAAAAATCACATTTTCATTTTGTACTTCATTTTATGGATCAATGGCCTCATTAGATAGTAAAATTCATGTAAAATTGCTGTTTTAGGGGTCACTTTTCATCATCTGTTTCCTTTTCACGTTTTGGTTTGTGTGGCTTTTTCAGTTTTTTGACTGTGACTTGTTCTTCATTTTATGGGACTGATTTGTGACTTCACTTTTGTGACTTGTTTTTGTGACTGTGTAGAACCCAGTTCAGCTACTGGTTGATTGTGTGACTTCAGAAATGGATAAAAGCCCCCCATCCAAACTGATTTATCATCAGTGCACGTAAGGGGGGGGAAATGTTAATTTTTTTCCATCTAAAATACTGTCTTATTTATTTTATAGTACCGTACATTGATTATTGCCTTCATTTTATGGATCAATGGTCTCGTTACGACAGTAAAATGCATGTTAAATTGCTGTTTTAGGGGTATTTTTCATCGTCTGGAACGGATCAATCCACTTTCCATTACTTTCAATGGGAAAGTCCGCTTCAGGTTAAGAACGGACTTCCGGAACCAATTAAGTACTTAACCTGCGTATGTGTGGGTATCTTATCTTTCACATCTTTCAAGTCGGTACTTAAATGTTCAATCCTTTTTTCCAACTTATTAATGGATGCTGTGTTACGATCTAATCCTTCTTTAATATCATTTAATGCTGACATTACCGACTCCTCAAATTGTGTTGCTGCTTTAGAGCCACATCTGAGCTTTTCTCTTTCTGAACTTATAGCTAAAGAATGTCAAGGTCAGTCACACAGTCTAGCACAACAATGGAGAAAAACAGTTTCCCTCCACCAAACCCACTGCAGCCAGATCAGGAGCAGCTTCCTTAGTCTTTAAAACTGCTTAAATCCCAACGACAAAAATGGCAAAGAGAAAATTTTCCAGAGCTCCCCTTATTCCTATTTCTAAATCCCTAGCAATCAAAGCAGAAGGAATCACCACCGACTCAACAGGCAGTTTAAAATGAATGTAATTGATGTTTATTCCACTGATCAGCAGGAAAGGAATTAATGGAGAAAGTTAAAATTGACTTTTGTACTTGGTAAGCGAAACATTTACATGACCAGATGAGTGGTATTCAGTTCCCATGTCCTCTGGGGTTACTTCTTCCTAGCTATGTAAAGGAGGGCTTGAATATGCACCTTAAATGGCACATGACAGCAAGCAAAGTCAGCCTCCCTCTGCTCAACCGCAACACTAGTTGCGGTTTACAAAAGGGTCAACTCAGCCACATGTTCAAGCTGCAGGTGAGCAATTTATATCACTTAAAAGACTCGTGCTAAAACACAGTACCATTTTAAAAAGGCACCTTTGCTTTTCCCAGGATCAACATTCATGTCTGAAACCTCCCAGTTCCCTTCATTTCAAAACAGAAGAAATTATTGAATATTGATAGGTGTGCTTCCCTGGCCACACCACTGGGAAAGCAAGTTGTTTGATGCTACAGTTCTGCTGTGAAGCTCTTGTTATCCAACAGCAAAATTAAAAAAACCTGGGCAGCACAAGCCCATGCGAATCAGCAAGGCTTCACTTGTCTGACTGCTAAATGTTCACAAGATGGGAATTTAAAACCAGAACTGCTCACATTGGCCAAGAAATCCAGAAGTCTGTCCTGAATGTGGAGGCCAATGTCCTTCACAACTTTGATCCTTTCTTCTGCTTGTTCTCCTTGTTCTCCACCTCCTCCTCTTCTCTCAATTCAGTAGGTTGGTTTCTCGTTAAGGAAGGAAAATGAGGCATTGCAGCACCCAAATCAGTCAGAGAGGTTTTCGGAGAAGGGCGACTTGGATTTCTGTGTCTGCTCCAGTCGGTTGAGAATGAACTGACTGGTGTCAATGAAGCGCTCCACACAGTTCACAAAGCAGGTCTCCGCGCGGCTGTCCAACTTGGGGCCAGGCTTGTCCATGCATTTCTCCTATTAAAGATATGGAAGAGTAAGCATTGTTTAGGAACACAGGAAGCTGCCTTATACTGACTCTGACTACTGACAGTGATTTCTGACGAGGAACATTCCCAGCCCTACCTGGAGATGCCAGGAATTGAAGTTAGTGCCTTTTGCACACACAAGTTATACCCCCTCTCTTCCTAGTATATAGGGCTTAGGGGCATTCAAGAGACACCAGCAGTTCAGAATTTTGAACCACAGACCCAGTCCCAAAACACACCCACACCCTTTTTGCAATGTACAAGAGGGACATGCCTGGATTTCCTGTCCTGTAACTCTAAACAGAACAGCTGGCTCAGAACACAAACACCCAGGTGGCCTCTCCATCCTCATTGCCTTCCACTGTGCCGCCGCCACAGCTGTTTCAATGATGAGAAGGCTAACATAAAAAAATAAACTGCAATATCCCCTGCAGTTTCCTGATTCATGGCCTGTCTCCACCTGGGAGCTATATCTTAGTGGTACAGCACACTCTTTCATGAAGAAGGGTTCACGTTCAATCTCTTTGCAAGCCTAGGTAAAACAGGACTGAGGAATCTATGCCCTCCCCATGCCCAATGTTGTTGGACTATTATTCCAGTCATCACTCACCATCTGTCATTCTTTGCTTGCATGCATTATCAGCAGCAGTACCAGCAATTTCAATAGGTATATACGTCCTCACCAGTATATCTCCATGCCAACACCACTTACTACACTTACTACATTACAGCTATTAAAGAAGTTGGAGCCCTGCTATGATGGTGAGTGTAAGCAGCAGTGAATTTGCACCCACTCACCAAAGGCCGCCAATACAAACATAAAGAGAGCCATGGCTGGATCAGATCCATAGTCCATCAAGTCCACCATCGAGTTTCTCACAGTGGCTTCTTTCCAGGAACTGAATTCCCGGTAGCCACACGCACAGCCACTGGTTTGTTTCCAGCAACACAGGGAATTCAAAAGCCTCAGAATCTAGAACTTTTATTTAGCCAATAAATAGACCTCTCCTTCTCCTCCAGGACTTCATCCAATTGTATTTTAAAGCCACCTAAACCAGGGGCCTGTTGTCTTTGTCCATGGAGTTTTCTTGGCAGGGATACTGGAGTGGCTTGCTGGTTCCTGCTCCAGCATCTTAAAAAGGAGACATCACCTTGCCAACAAAGGTCCATATAGTTAAAGCTATGGTTTTCCCAGTAGTGATGTATGGAAGTGAGAGCTGGACCATAAAGAAGGCTAATCGCCTAAGAATTGATGCTTTTGAATTATGGTGCTGGAGGAGACTCTTGAGAGTCCCATAGACTGCAAGAAGATCAAACCTCTCCATTCCGAAGGAAATCAGCCCTGAGTGTGCACTGGAAGGACAGATCCTGAAGCTGAGACTCCAATACTTTGGCCACCTCATGAGAAGAGAAGACTCCCTGGAAAAGACCCTGATGTTGGGAAAGATGGAGGGCACAAGGAGAAGGGGACGACAGAGGACAAGATGGCAGGACAGTGTTCTCGAAGCTACCAGCATGAGTTTGATCAAACTGCAGGAGGCAGTGGAAGACAGGAGTGCCTGGCATGCTCCGGTCCATGGGGCCACGAAGAGTCGGACACGACTAAATGACTAAACAACAACAAACCAGGGGCCATCAGTATCCACAATTTCTGTATTATTTCATAAAATTTATGCACTGCTTGTGGGGGGGGGACCCTCAAAGCAGTTAAGAATGCATTGGCTGAAAGACTTCGCTCCCAGAGCCTTCAGTCCTCCTTGCTCACTGTGACTTGGTTTGATCTCCTGTGAAAGGCACCCAAGACAAGGGCCATCACTGCAGCTTGTAGAAGTAAGTTTCACAAGTCAGTATGTACCACAAAAAAAGAATTAACCCCTAGAGGGACACCAGTCCTTTGCATGACCTACTTTTAAAGCGTCTGTCCATCGCCACATAGACAGAATCATAGAGTTGGCAGGGGCCCTGAGGATCACCTTGCATTGGGGGGAAATTAATTTAAATTGAGCAACCACATCACAGCCAAACATCACCTCAGAGGTACAAGTCCTCCTCCTCGATTTTGCTAGACCACCTTCTAAAGCACATTTCTGGTCTCACCACCACAGGCAAATCCACATTCAACGCACATTTAAAGAACATAGCTTCCCCTAAAGAATATTGGGCTCTGTAATGTAAAGGGTCCGAGAACTGTGCCTCTGAAGGGGAAACTATATTTCCCATGATTCTTGGGGGGGGGGTTGGAAATCAAGTGTTTTAAATGTACCATGCGGATCTGCTCCCCATCTTGCGGCAGCACGTGCCGCAAGTTAATTGCACGTAGCATGAAAGAGTGGGGGGTGGGCTTTGGTCCCTCGGCCCTCTTCCTCCTCCATCATGATTTCCATCTGATCCCACCCCCCCTCCACCGCCTCTTCCGGACACTCTGCCCGATCCATAGCTGTCAACTTTTCCCTTTTCTTGCGAGGAATCCTATTCAGAATTTCCCTTAAAAGGGGGGAAACGTTGACAGCTATGGCCCGATCCTCTAAGCCTGCTGCAGCGAATCTTGCGGCAGAGAGTTCCAAAGGTCAACCGCGAGCAGCACGAAGGAGGCCTCCGCCTGCGCCCCGGGCTATCAGCTCTTCCCTACCCAGCAGAGCTCCGTCATCTGGTGCACGAGCTGCTGGAAACGCTGCTTCTGCGTCTCCACCTCAATGAAGTGCTGTAGCTGCGGGTCGTTGACGGCCGCCCCCAAGTCTCCCGCGGCGGACGAAGGGTCCATGCCGGGCCCGACCTGTAAGCCGACAGCGACCGATCGGAGGAAGCGAGGAAGGGAGAGAGGACGGCGATCTGGCAGGCGACCTTCACGTGCAGCTAGCCCCCGCCCCCGGCCGTCCCCTCCGCGCGCGCGCGCGCGGTAAGCTTCCGCTTCCAGAGTGCACCGCGCGAGTAAGGCTTCATCCGAGCGCTTCCTCTTTCCGGCGGTGGGCGGAGCTGTGCTCGCGACAGGCCATAGAGCTACGGCGGGGGGGGGGGGGGTGTAGAGTTGCCATCGGGCAAGAAGAAACCCGGTGGGTTCTGCAGCTCGGCTTCACGCGCGCCTACTCTGAAGGAAGCGACATGATGCAGTTTCCGGGAAAATGCGTATAGGGTTATTACAGTTAGCATTAATAATTTAATTAGAACATCTGGAGGGCCACGCACCTCCCCTCACTAATGTCCTAAATTCAGGTAGGTAGCTGTGTTAGTCTGACGCAGTCGAAATATATTTAAAAAATTGTCCAGTAGCACCTTGGACTACTAAGTTTGTTCTGGGTGTAAGCTTTCGTGTGCATGATGAAGTGTGCATGCACCGAAAGCTTATACGCAGAACAAACTTTGTTGGTCTCTTAAGGTGCTACTGGACATTTTTTTATTTATGTCCTAAAATGCTTTATTGGAGATCTCTGCGAATGGAGTGAATTCAAAACCCAAGATGTCTTGTCTGCAGCTGTTTGCAGCAGAGATGTCACAAAACACCCTCTGCCCACACTTCACTGCACTGCAATGCAGAGATAACAGCCCTCAGGGCACCCATTAATTCTGGCTCTGACCCTCAACACACACCTGGCATCCTGCAATGTGGGAGATGTTAGCTTCTCTCTCTCAACCTCATCTCTGCTCCGTGCAATGCGGGGGAGAAGTGAGCTACATTACATTGATGTTTTAAGCTACTGCCTCCAACCCTTCCCATTCTTCTCTGTCATCACTCTCAAATATGTTGAATGGCTGTTGTAAACCACTCAGCCTTCCCCCACACGTCCTGCAACACACACATTGTGGGCATAGTATCTGTCCCATGAGGAAAAAGAGGCTCAGTCCACAACACATCCTATGACATCCTTTTCCTTACTATGTAGAGCTTCACCGCGTAGTGTTTTCTTGCATAAAAATCATTAACATTACGCTGATTTTGCTGTGACTGATCTTACCAGAAGTCTTACACATTGCTTTGTCCCTCCCGCATATCAATTTGATACCAAATTCTGATTGACAATTAGTATTAATAATTTAATTAGAACATCTGGAGGGCCACACACCTCCCCTCACTAATGTCCTAAATTCAGGTAAGTAGCCGTGTTGGTCTGATGCAGTCGAAATAAATTATAAAATTGTCCAGTAGCACCTTAGAGACCAACTAAGTTTGCTCTGGGTGTAAGCTTTCGTGTGCATTCACATTTCATCAGATACCTGAAGTATCTGAAGAAGTGTGCATGCACACGAAAGCTCGTACCAATAACAAACTTAGTTGGTTTCTAAGGTGCTACTGGAAGGAATTTTTTTATTTTGTTTCTAAAAACCCAGTTCCTTTATTATCCTAGAGTGGAGCCTCAGTTTATTCACATCCCCTTGTTGAGATTTCCCCCTTCCTTTTGCAGCAGAAGGGCCACGGTGGAATATTTATCAGCATACCAAATCTAATTTATGGAATGGGGAATGTGTGAGTGCATGAGTGTAACTGTAAATTCAACCTTTTAAACAAAATGTTAACCTAAATAAATAAATTTGCATCTTGGGCCATTTTGAAAGCACATGGTAGAGGACTGGAAAGGGTAGCAAGATGTGGTGGTAGAAGTATCTAGGAAATATGATAAACAATTGGGTATATTTCCCTTTTATATATTTCATTTTCATATTATTTCTTGTAATTGTTATTTCATCATAGCAAAACAAGTTTCCAAACAATGACATCATCCTTGAAAAATTATTTGAATCCCATAATGCCATTTCAAGTTACAGGTAGAGAGCTATGATACTGCATCAAAAGGGATTTACTCTGCTGAAGAGGAAAATAGTACCCAGCCAGCACTTGCTGCCATAAGTTAGATCTTCTTTAGCACTTCAGTGAATTCAGATACAAGCCAGTTATTACACGTGAGGCAGACGAAAAGAATCTGGTATTGTCTGATAGATCCAATTACTTTTGTCATGATGTAGATCCAGCCATTCATTGTCCATCTAGAAATTCTGGAGCAAACATACAAAAATAAGCAGTAGTAAAAGAGCAATTGGATGATGGCAGTTCAGGGGTCTTCATTTGCTAAATCCAAAATGAGGTTCAGAAGGACTTGGAAGGTGGGACGCTCATCTGCTTTCTGGAGCAAAAGAACAGAAAAGAGGGGAAAGTTTATACCAATAAGGTTGTTTACTTAAGAGACATTAATGTACTGTTATTTATTACATTTATCCATTGCTTTCTACAAAAATGTATCCAAGCAATTCATATAAAATACCAAAAGCTTGTCAGTTATTTAAAAACAAATAGAACAAAAATACAATAAAACCAAAATTTATAAGGATGCTCTTCTAACAACAGCAAAAACAATGAATCCTGCTCTGTTTCAAGCAACAAAACCCCTGTGTTATAAAAACTTTAATAAAGAATAAATATTCATAAATGCACACATATCTAAATATATGAACCATGTGATAGGAATTTTATGGTCTTAGATATATGGCAACGTTCATAACCACACGTACATAGATCAGCACAGGAAAGCCAGCCTGGAACCATTTTGATTCCTAAACTGAGCAAATGTTTCTCTGCATGGTCAAAATGGAAAAGCCTCCCCATTGTCTCTTCCTTCACAAATCCTGTCTTAATCTGTGTTTGAATAAGGGTGTGAGCCTTATCATTACAAAAGACTGCCCAGGCTCCCCAAGAAATCCAATCAAGTAACCTGCCAGACAGGAAATAAACAAAGCGACAGGAGAAAACAACATGCAAATGTTCTGTTTTAGACCGCCTTATCTGAGGGGTGGTCTTAGGTTACACCCTTCTGTGATGAATGCATAATGTTTCTGGGGGTGGTCTTGATCTAGAGGATGGGAATTTCAAAAGTCTTTATAAGGCCTTGCACAGCATTTTTGGGGGTCCTCCTCCTCTCCTGCGGGTGAGGGGAGCACCCTGTTGCAACAGATCAATAAAGATCAAGCTTACTAGCTGCTTTGCTTCTCAATATTCTCTGGTTGGCCTCTGTTATTTTCTCCTACCAATAGGGAACCTATGTAAGGACTCTATATGGGCTCTTGGATATCCCATAAGGGAAAAGGGCATATTTTTATTTACAACAACCATGCGTCTGAAATAGTATGGGAGAGCAATCCTGAAGCCATTTTGACTCTCCCAGTGACCTCAAATACTCCTCTGCAGTAAGGAAGGGAAAGGGAGAAAGCCTTCCCATTGTCTTTTTGCTTGCAAATCCTGTCTTAAGGGCGCGTTTGTGTATGAATAGGGTGAGCCTGTGACCTGGATTCAGGAACTAAAGTATTAACCATCACAAAAGAAAGGCCAGACTGCCCAAGTAATGCAATAAGTGACCATTATCAGGTATTCGGGCGGGTAGGATTTCTGCTGTAGACCATCTCCTTCTGCAATGTATGTATGATGTCTTGGGCTTGCGCACCATTGTTCAGGGTTCTCCTCCCTCCTGCATGTGGTGAGTGGGGAACCTGCTGCAGCAGTTCCTTTAATAAAGATCAGGTTTACTAGCCGCTTTGCTTCTCAATATACTCTGGTTGGCCTCTGTTATTTTCTCCTACCAATAGGGAACCCACTTAAGGACTCTATGTGGGCTCCAGAATACCTCATAAGGGAAAGGGAGCAGTTTTTCTTATAACAGTTTGGCAAGCCAGGCAGGAGGCTCAGTTGCCCGGATCCTGGGGACGAGGAGGGACTTGTGACCCAGCGCGCACCACACGGATTGCCAAGAGGAGCCACCAATCCTCCAGCGGTCCCAGGGTCTGGCGATAACTGGAGTTATTGCATTTTACCATTTACAGTTCCTGATTTATGGTAAGAAGAGAGAACTTCATTACTGGGTGACATGCAAGTATTGCTAATAAATAAGCAAGCAACTGGGGCAGTTTACAGGAAGCCTTACCTCATGCCAACAGCTGTACATGATGGCATAGACTCTCTCAGAGGCCAGCTGGGGGCGATAGAGACGCAGCCCTTTGGTCACATGCTCAGTGGTCTCGCTGTTGCTAAACCTCTCGTAGGGCATCTTCCCCAAGGTGTAAATCTCCCACATCAGGACACCTGTCAGTCAGGAAAGCACCATAATGGAACTTGGAATCATTGGCTCAACCCCTTATCTTGTGACCTCTGTGTTCTACATGGAAGCTGCCTCCTAATGGGCCATGGCAAAAAAATGGAGGATTGATTACAGTCCTTTAGCACCTCTTAAGTCTCTACTGTTTAAGCTCCAGTGTCTCCTTGTTTTGTATTTATAGTCAGATATGGCAATGTATGTATATTAAATATACCCCAAAGCCCTATGAACACTGTTCCCTATCCCTAGGATTTACTGTGAGTTCTTAAAGGCCTAGCCCTCACATCTGTTCTGGGGCCTGCAAGTCACATCAGCACCACAGTGTTCTTAATGCCTTCCCTATTTCAGGTAGGGTTCCATTCATTTACCTGTCCTTAAATCTACTGCCATAGAAAGTTCATCCTCTGGCTATTCCAGGTTCTACATCAGTGGCACACAATTTCAGCTCACCAAAAGCCCAAATGTCCGATTTGCTGCTGAACTTGCTGTACAAAAGAACCTCTGGAGGGGACCACCGGACTGGAAATTTGGATCCCATGGAGCTAATGTAGTCATCATCCAAGACGTACCTGTGTAGACAGATTTTGGTTGTGCTAATTTATATGTTGCCTTACAGGATCTTGTGCTTCCTAAAAGCTCCTCAAGATGAACATTCATTCCAATTTGTGTGCACAAAGCTTCTGTGGAGATTAAACAATGTTTGCTCTTTACTGAGCAATGCACATCCATTCTTACTTGTTTGCAGGAAGGTTATACAAGAACGTGCATTCATCCTGATTTGTTTGCATGGAAATTATATGTGTTCCCATCAGTCGATCATTATCCTATCCTTTTAAAGTGCCTTCCCCCAAGACTCTCTTAAGCAGAAAAGGTTGCCTTCGGATTATCAGTATGTTGTTGGAGACATTCACTCACATAGAGGAAATTTAAGTTTGCATAACAGAAGTGCTCTGTCACTCTGGTACAACACATCCACTTTGGAAAAAAAGAAACTGACTTCTGTGGCTAGGAGACTCCAAGAAGGCTGGCCAGTAGGAAATGTGACCTTTGGGTTTAAAAGGATTGCCCTTCCCTGCTATACACTTGCCTAGGAGTAAGCTCTACTAAACTCAAATGCAAGTTTGCAAGTTTGTGCACTTAAACGAACAACTAAGGCTCTTAAGAGCTAGGTGAGCACCTCCTGCTTCTCAGTAAGAATATCATGGCTGGCGAGAGACCAGCCTGCCCTCCCTCCCACCACTGTCCAGAGAAGGAGCAGCAGCTCCAGTGCTAGCTTTCCTCTTCCCTCCTCATTTATTTTTCCTTTGTATCATGTCAGATTGTGGGCCTCTGGGCAGGGCTGTTTTCTATTTTAATGTATGTGCCATGCTTAGGAAATGTTGAGCACTTTACGTCTTTAAATAATAATAACCAACTAAGAGTTGTTTAATCAGTTGTTAAACCTAAAATAAAAAGAGGTAGTCCGAAATGGTACCTGCAGTGAAGGATGCAAACAAAGAGGCTGAGGAGGAACAATAGAATGACAGTCATAATGAGAAAGGGAATAAGAAAAAAGGCATATACAACAGAGAAAAAGCTAAGCAATCTCAGCTTCCTACACACGCATATGCACGCAAACTGACCTGGAGAGGCCAAAATCCGAGACTTTGACAACACCTTGTTCACTGATCAAACAGTTGCGAGCAGCCTGTGGCAGAGATAAAAGAGAATATGGTCTCAATATACTTTAGCTGGGTGGCTACCAGAGCAGGAATAAGACACAACAACAGTAACTTACAAAATACAGTTATTACAAATGCAATAAAAAAACAGAATGCAGCAGGAAGACCTCCTTTCTAGCAGAGAAAAAGCACAAAACCCAGGGCCATTGCTCAGTGGTAGAGCATCTGCTTTGTATGTGGAAGGTCTCAGGATCAGTCCCCAGCACCTCCAGGTAGGGCAGGGTGTGTCCCCCACGTGAAACACTGGAGAGCTGCTGCCAATCAGTGTAGACAACATAGAGCTGCATAGGCCAGTGGTCTGAGTGGGTAAAATGAAGTTTCCTATGTTCCACTTTTCCAATCAGCAGCAGAGGTGATAAAATAAGACTTGGTTCACAGCACTGAGAGGCCAGGTTTTTCTAAAAAAATAATACATTTTGTTCAAAATGTGAGGGAAAGAGCTCAATCAACAAGCAGGTGCTCTTCTCTGGGGAAGTTATTCCATAGCCAGGGTGCTACTAACAAGGAGGCCTTCTCCCTATTAAGCACACACACACACCCCAATTTACTTCAGATGGCAGGGGTATATGGAGCAGTTGAAAAGCAATCACCTACCAGGTCTCTGTGCAGGAACTGCTTGGATTCCAGATACCCCATGGCCTCGCAGACATCCTTGCACATCTCTAGAAGCTCTGTGCCCTGGAGGGACCGCCGAGTGTCCCGCAGGTAAGTCAAGAGGCAACCTTTGGAGAGGTACTCGGTGACGATCAGTATTGGCCTCTCCTTCGTGCAGACTCCAAATAGCTGCACTAGCTTCTCGTGTGAGAGGTTCCTGGAGTGAGAAAACATAAGAACATAAGAAGAGGCTTGCCAAAGGCTCATCTAGTCCAGCACCCTGACCAACAGGATGTCTCTGGAAAGCCCTAAAAGCAGGATTTGAGTACAACAGCACCCTTCCCACTTGCGATTCCCAGTAACTTGGCGGCAGAATGGAGAGCTGCCTCTTGAGATTCTCCACAGTACTCTAGGGGAAGAAAAATCATCATTGGTCCATTTATACCTCAGAATTCTCTACGAAGACTGGCAGTGGCTCTAGACAATTTGAGACAGGTGTCTCTGTTAGCTCTACTTGGGAGTTGCCATGGGGGTATTCTGCCATGAAAGCAAATATTCCGTCACTGGGCTATGGACCTTCCCATTTTCCATTATTATTATTATTCTCCACAAGAGCACAAGTAAATGCTAAAAAAACCAATAACCATGTTCAGCTATTTCCAGGATGGGGAACCTGTTGCCCTCCAGATGTTGGCAGACTATAGTTCCCATTATCCTTGGCCACTGGCCATGCTGGCTTGGGCTGATGGGAGCTGAAGTCCAGTGACATCTGGAGGAGCACAGGTTCTCTATCCCTGTGGTTTTCAAAAAGACTGTGGATAACTTTGTGTGTTTTGATTTGAGTCATTTGGGGTGATGACTCTGGCTGTAATAGCTGTGCCTGTGGAGGAACCAATAAATGGGAGATTTGACAGGAGGGGGTGGGCTAAATGCTCATTTGGTTCCCTTTCAGTCTCTCAGCACATGTTTTTCATGCAGAAGACAGCAGATTTAGGGTACCTTCAGACTGTCAGTATTCTGTGGGAGGGGTTCAAGCACATACAGTACAAGGACGTTTCAGTTTGCAAAGTTAAAAATGCATAAAAGTCCTCTTTCATCCTGAAGCAACAAATCCTCCTTACTAAAAGAAAGACATTTTGCTGTTTAAGAAAGTGACGGTGAAATGTACCCAAAAGTGTGGAATGTCACGGAAGATGCAAAACCACTGCACAGGGAAATCAGGATGAATGATTATTGACTTATAACTACCCCACAAACAAACCAGACTTGATGCTCAATTTACCAAATATATCCAAACCTCTGTGCAATCTTTGTGGTAGCAAACCAGAAAGACTGCTCAAAAAATAGACATGCTCTTAATTCTTGGTATGATCAGTTAAGCAGGGATGGGGAAACTGTGGCCTTGCAGATGTTACTGAGCTCTAACTTCCACCACCCCAGGGACTTGTAGTCCAGTGTTCTCAATGTACCCCACCCTTATCCCAGAAGAAATAAGAATCTATCCAGAAAAAGAGAGACAGACAAAGAGACCAATATAAAGTTCTTTGCTACTCACATCATGACTTTGGCTTCTTCGATGAATGCATCCTCTGACATGGAGCCTTCTTTGATCATCTTCACTGCCACATCATGCTGGCCTCTCCATTTCCCATGCTTCACCACCCCAAATTGCCCTGTCCCCAGCTCCTTGAGGAATGTTAGGTCCTTTGGATCAATCTCCCATGCCCCTAGAATCAACACAAAGCACAGTGTGAGGTGTGAATCATTGTGGGAAGAAGGATTCTTAGAACTGGGCTGGGCAACTTGTGGACTCCAGCTCCCATCAGTCCTAGTCAGCATGGCTAAAGGTCAGGGATGCTGGGAAATGTAGTCAAACAACATCCAGAGGGAAACACATTTCCCATCGCTGATACAGATGGGAAAGCAGCAAGAACAGCTGCTTGGTTCACCTATCCCAAGCCCACTTTCACTGCAGGGGAGCAATAGAAAGACAGTAAAGGTGAAGGTGCAACACACAGATAAATCCCAAATGAAGAGCATTTAAATATTACCATATCCAAGTCCTGCCGTGGAAGGAGCAGTTCTCTGTTGTGATGACACAGGGTACTTTAGTCTGGAAATAAGCCCTAGGGTGCATCAAAACAATTATATTTTGAAGTAGTGCGTTCATAATAATATAGATGCAAAGCAATATAAATTGTATTACCATGTATATTATAAACAGAGCTGTATATATTCTATGCTAAAGATATCCGAATTCAGCATCAAGACGACAAGCCCAATTTGTGCAGCTTGTGTAAGTTATGCTAATGCAATCTTAGGCTGTGTAAACAGAAGCATAGTGTGCAATACATGAGGAGTAATAGCTTGGTTCTATCCTGTGTGAATCAGGCCACATCAGGAATATGGTGTCAAGATCTGGGTACCACATTTTAAGGACACTGGCTGTGCACACCCCCATGCATTTAAAACACATTGCTTCCCTCAAAGAATCATGAGAACTATAGTTTAGTCCTTGTGCAGCTACAAGTTATGCACATACTTTACCTTTAAAGCACAACCCTCCCACCAAAGAGTTCTAGGCGCTGTGATTTGCTAAAGGTTGCTGGGAATTATATATCTGTGAGGGGTAAACTACCTTGTCGAGAGGTATCTGAGGGAAAGCATGTCCTATGAATGTGCTTTGAATGTGCTTACCTCTGCCAAGTTTTAAGTACTGAGATTATTAATTTATCTGCATCTGGTTATTATTATCTTTCTCCCTGTCCTGACCATCCCTCCGAGGTTATATTTATATTTATAATCTTTCAATTTGGCTGGTCTATTCACTTAACCGACCTGGAACAATCTATCAGAGAAAAGGCCGCCGCCCATGGGACAGAGGGTCATGGATGAATGATAATCCAGCTTCTACCTAGGGTTTTAATAGGTCATAAGATTTTATGGTAACTATATTCGTAATGTATTTTTGTCGGTGTTTGTCCTTTGATGCTATGGCCTGTCGGCTACGCAAATAAAGTCTATTCTATTCTAAAACTGCAGTTCTCAGGATTCTTTGAGAGAAGTCATGTGCTTTAAATGTATGGTGTGTATGCAGGCATTGACAGAACGGAGCATTTCCAGAGGTCAGTGACTTGGATGAGGCGATATCTGGAAACCAAGCCCAAAGGAATGGTTGAAAGAATTGGGCATGTTTCATTTGGAGAATAGAAGATGAGGGGGAAGCATGATAACTGCCTTCAAACAACTGATGATGGAAGAAACTTGTTGCTTGAGAGGACAGGAGAAGACACAACAGGTGCAAATTGCAGTGGAGCAGATTTCAGTCAAATGTTGGAAGAAACCTCTGAGGGGTAGGAGTTCTTTCTACCTCTTTATACTCTGTAAACATTTATTTTCAAGAGCCACACTATTTTTTGAGTTTGTATTTTTTAATTATAAGTTTTTAAACAGTTTTAAACTGCATTTTAAACTGTTTTGACCTGCCCTGGGATCTTAGGGCAAAGGATGGGTAATAAATTAAAATACGTTGTTGACCTTCTTTGCCTTTATCAAGCTGTTGGCATTTATCCCTCCCCTTCCCCCACCCCATCTCCATCATAAAAGTCGGCAAGTATCTTTGTGCCTCAGCCATTTCTTCCTCACCTGCTGCATTATGTTGGTGGTAGTTGATCAGCTCTGGGATGGTGTTGAAGAGGTGCTTCTCTGCCAGGAAATACTGGTTCTGGGGTGTGGAGCACACAACGTAATGGCGGATCATCCCCTGGGGGTCCCTGTGAAATCAATAGTGGATTGGTGACCAGTAGGGTAATGATGAATTCTGGAGTTCATGACTCCTAAGGTGTAACTAAAGGAAAACCGATAATTCCAGGGAATGCCATTGATGGATTTCAACCACTGCTGCACAACAAGTTAAGAGCAATAACATGAGAAGGACGGAAGGGATAAGCAAGGCAGCACAGGGCTGAGCAGCCTTTTCTGAAGCCAAAGCGGTGGCAGCTATATGTGGAGCCAGAGCCAATGACAAGCAAAGCCACACTTTGACTGGTTGTAAGTAATAAGGTAGGCAGATGAGAGCAGGTCAGGTACAGACTTGAAGAGAATGTCCCTATTTTCTGAGGAAAGTTGCAGAATATGAGACTGAGGTGGGTGGGGCAGTATTCCCAAGTGTGCTAATGAACTAGCATCCATTGAGTCAAAGGTCACATTCCCCCAGGAGTGAAGTGCTAGGCAGGGTCAAAGCCCAAAATGCGTAGGGACACCCCTTTCTCTCTTTTTCTCCCTTTCATCATCCATCCATCCATTCCATCTTCCTCATGCACACAAACCCACATCCCCAATATAATTACACACATACCTCCAGCAGGTACTCATAGACACAAGCATGCACCCCATTCACCCATCTTCCATTCATTATCTCTCTCTTTCCTCTTCATCTCTTTTGTGAAGGTACAGGGGGGTATCAGGGCCAGGCAGAGGGAAGAGGAGGGCTGCAAGCAACTAGCGGGTTGTAGCAGGAGCAGGCTAGAACAGATGCTACCCTCCATCTGGGGCTCATCCTCATATCTGTCCTACTGTTGAGGTTTCTACTGAGGACTAGTGTAATGCGTGGTCATCTTGTTCCCACAACAGCAGGCCACACTTACCCAGATGACTTGCCAAACACAGAGACTGTATATTTTCCTGTATTGCTGATGGAGTCTCGGACAATGAAGCCACCATCTTTGCCCTGAAATTTGGAAGCAGATGACATCATTAATATTTCATGTGCAGGGTGGGGGGTGGAGAATGAGGAGCGATCTTTGAAGTAAGCTGCAAGAAGCACCATGTGCCTAGTGCGAACTGCAGCGGGTTCAGGGACCTGCATGTCCTTGACCCTGTAGAAGTGATGTCTAGTGTTTTGACCCTACTAATGCATCCTCAGTCTTTGCCCTCCCTTCCTTTACAACTCTCCCACCTCCTCATCTATCCCCTCACAGCTTGGCCAAAATTCCCCTTTGCAAATCCTCGCCCCCCACTGCTTGCCCCAACCCCTTTTAAAAGAGGGTCAGGAGAAGCACTTCAATAGCAATTTGACAAAATACTCTGTAAAGGGCCTCCCCCATCACTGAAGCCATAGTTAATGGAAGAGGGCGTTAATCTGCATCTTGCTAGATCTACATATGCATCATTTCCATATGCTAGGGTATGTTTTATAAAGGCAGCAGAGCAGTCTCTCCTGCAGAATCTGCTTAAACTTTTGTGTACAGTTTTTGCTGCTTTTGATAAAGACTCACAGACACCTTGCCATTTTGATTAGGGTGGTAGAAAAGCAGCTATGTGGGTGGTGCTGTGGGTTAAACCACAGAGCCTAGGACTTGCCGATCAGAAGGTCGGCGGTTCGAATATGAGCTCCCGTTGCTCGGTCCCTGCTCCTGCCAATCTAGCAGTTCAAAAGCACATCAAAGTGCAAGTAGATAAATAGATACCGCTCCTGCGGGAAGGTAAACGGCGTTTCCGTGCACTGCTCTGGTTCGCCAGAAGCGGCTTAGTCATGCTGGCCACATGACCCGGAAGCTGTACGCCAGCTCCCTCGGCCAATAAAGCGAGATGAGCGCTGCAACCCCAGAGTCGGTCATGACTGGACCTAATGGTCAGGGGTCCCCTTCCTTTACCTTTAACCTAAACAAAAGTGAGGGCTTAACATGTTTTGGCAGAAAGACACTGAAGTGTGTTCAAAAGCCCCTGAGTGTGGAACCACATATTTTTGAAAGGTCCCTGTTGCTCATTTCCCTCCACCCCCAGATGCCCACATGAAAGATAACACTGATGGAAAATTAGAATGGAAAGGTCCAACCCCCTGGTCCCATTACTGATTAATATAAAAGGCGTAACAATCCTCCCCCCCCCCCCGGGTTTTCTTCTTCTTTTATTTTTTTGGAGGAAGTGGGTATTAGTAGTAGTCCCCCCCCCCTTCTCATGCTTTGCATACACTCACCATCATGACAAGAGAATGGCAAGAAGGTGAGCAACAAGTAGCCTGGATGGCAGGCAACCCAGGTGAACTGTTTAACAGAGGCACTGCAGAGAGCTGATTGCCAAACCACTCTCTGAAGTGCCTTGCCTGCTCTGTTACACCTCTCAACAGCTGTGTTTAATGGAGAAGAGGACGTCACTCTCTGAAGTGCTTCCCTCACTCAGTAAAATAGCTCCCTGGGCTGCCTGCCATCCACATTTTTGCTCACCTACCAGCCAGACATTCTGTTGTTGCACTGGAAGTTGGCATGCCCATGGGAACTGCAGCATGATGACTGCCTTACATTTTTATGTATATAGGCAGATATACGTTTGGGCATTTTTATTTTTTATCCAACAAGAAAAACAACAACACAAATACCAAATTACACACAAATTACAAAAATAACCATAGGCACATAATTTTCTTAGCAAACAATAAAACATCTATTGGTCTTGACACTAAAGACCCAACCTCCCATCTATTCCATATTTCAAATTCATATTACTTTTTGCCAATACACACTTTTAACATAATTTAACTTATTCTCAATAAATCTAATTTCTTATATCTACCTTGCAATTATTACTGAAGTTCCTCTAATGCTGCAAAAGAATTTAAACTACTATATTTATTTTTCAGATAATCTTTGAAAACCTCCCATTTTGAAACAAATTCCTGTTTTGATTTGTTCTTAATTTTTGCTGATAAACCATCTAATTCGGCATATTCTTTCAGCTTTTGGATCCAATCTTGTATAGAGGGGATTTCATTACTCTTCCATTTTGCTGCGATAAAAACTCTTGCTGCCGCCATCGCATATAAAAAGATACCCTTCCTCTTTTGTGGAATATCCAAATCTGTTATTCCCAGGAGGTAGGCCTCTGTTTTTTTTGTTGAAAGAGATCTTTAGCATTTTTTGCAGTTCTGCATGGATACTCTCCCAGAATACCTGTATTTTCCTACATATCCACCACATATGGTAGAATGTTCCTGATTCACTCCATCTCCAACAATTACTTGACACATTTTTATACATTTTTGAAAGTTTCCATGGTGTTAGATACCATCGATGTTGCATTTTTTGAAAGTTCTCTCTAATCGTGTAACAATTTGTGAATTTCCAATTGATCTTCCATAAATTTTCCCATTGGGCCATGCTTATTGAATGGCCAAAATCCTGGGACCACCTCACCATTGCCACTGTTACCTCCTCCTCCTTGACTGTCCAGTCAAGGAGGAGTCGATAGGTTTTGGAAAGAGTTTTTCTTTTAGAATTTATAAGATCAGATTCGAATCGGGAAATTTCTGTTGAGAACCCCTTTTGTTTGTCAGATTTAAATTTTTCAAATAACTGATGGCATTGGAACCAGTCTGAGATGTGTTCTCTTATTTCCTCAAAGTTTTTTAATTTTATTTGGTTATCTTCATTTTTTAGAAGTGTTTTATATGTTGGCCAGCTTTCCTGAGTATTTTTCCGTTTTACTGCTATGGCTTCTATTGGAGAAGTCCACCACGGGACTTTAGGCTCCATCAGGTCTTTATATTTTTCCCATACAGCAAAGAGTGATTTTCTTATTATATGATTGGTAAATTTTTTATGAATTTTCGCTTTTCCATATATCAGGTAGGCGTGCCATCCCCAACGGTTGTCAAAACCTTCCAGGTCCAGGAGGTCTGGATCCTGCAACGTGCACCAATCTTTTAGCCAGGTGAAACAGGCTGCCTCATAGTAAAGTTTTAAGTCGGGTAGGGAAAAGCCTCCTCTCTCTTTTATGTCTATTAAGATCAGGTGTTTAATCCTAGGTTTCTTCCCTTCCCACAGGAATTTGGAAATTTCTCTTTGCCATATCTTGAGACAACCTGCTTTGACGTTTGGGCATTTTTAATATTATCTGCTGACTTTATAATTTAACTCTCACAGTGAAAGAGGAAGGAAAGAAGAAAAGAAGTACTTATACACTCACCTCTTGCTTCAGCAGTTCCTCTGCTTGCCTTCTAGTTATGTTTTTCAAATACCACCTGAAACATGACATAATATTTGCCAGGGAGAAAATGCAAAGAAGAGGGCTGGGAGGTGGTGAACCTCTACATTTGGGGTGAAATGTTAACATAAAGCTCAAACATTTCCCACCCAATCAGGGCAGATTACTAGGTACCTTGGTAAATGTGTGTTCTCCAAGGTTGCAAATCTGGGGGCAATGGAAGTATTTTGTAAGGGATGAGCTGTCAGGAAAATGAGACGGATGCTTAACCACTCCCCCATGAAATCAATTCTCCCCCATGAAATCAATTCTCCCTTGACGCCAGTTCCCCCTTTGCCATATTTCTGCTTTCCCCGACCACTTAGCAGGGGTGTGGGGGTGGGATGAAAAATGGGTTGTCATGGGAGGCATTTGCAAAAAAGAGGAATAGACAACATTGTCAATTCTGGTTTCTCCTGTTCTATTTTTTCTAATCAGAAATTTGTTTTGCCCCATTTCTGCATTTATTTGTGATTTTTTTTATTAAAAAAAACCACTATGCAAAAAATTCCTGTGTATGTTTGGGAGCTTATCTCCTATTATATGCAATTCTGCTTAGGATAAACATTTTGCAAGTCGTTCCCACCCCCCAATATTTGTGTATTATCCACTATGTCTACATGAGCTTTTCATGATTATATGCAATTTTAGTATGCATTCTTTGGTAGAAGAATGGCATAATAAAATTTGGAGAAGTGTGAATTTTGAAGGAGAGCTGTTGCTTGGTTCTCGATTTGCAGATTTGGTAGGTTCGCGAAACACATTTTCCCCCTCATCACTACCCCCATTCCAGACTCCAGAATGTATCTTATTACAAATGCAAAGGGACAAATATTATTATGTTTTTCTCATAATATTTAACTTCTGCCCTCAGGCCCACAGTTCCAAGGAAACTCACTCATACATCTCCAGAGAATCTTTTGTTTCTGTGACATAGTTGCTGGGAATGTAGCCTTCTTTCCTGTAGGGCGAAAGAAAACAACAACACCATGAGCCACTCCCTATGCAACTGACAGGAACCCAAGAGGAAAGGGCTGTAGCTCAATGGAAGGGCGCCGACTTTGCATGCAGAAGGTCCCAGGCTCAAATGCTTTGGCTCAGCTGAAAGTCCAGCTCTTTTTTAGCAAAAACACGATCTCCAAAGACTCGGCCCAGTATACCTGAAGGAGCGTCTCCACTCCCATCGTTCAGCCCATACACTGAGGTCCAGCTCCGAGGGCCTTCTGGCAGTTCCCTCTCTGCAAGAAGTGAGGTTACAAGGATCCAGGCAGAGGGTCTTCTCAGTAGTGGCGCCCACCCTGTGAGACGCCCTCCCACCAGATGTCAAGGAAATAAACAACTATCCGATTTTTAGAAGACTAAAGGTAAAGGTACCCCTGCCTGTACGGGCCAGTCGTGTCCGACTCTAGGGTTGTGCGCTCATCTCACTTAAGAAGCCAGGAGCCAGCGCTGTCCGGAGACACTTCCGGGTCACGTGGCCAGTGTGACAAAGCTGCTCTGGCAAGCCAGCACCAGCGCAGCACACGGAAACGCCGTTTACCTTCCCGCTAGAAAGCGGTACCTATTAATCTACTTGCACTTAGGGGTGCTTTCGAACTGCTAGGTGGGCAGGAGCTGGGACCGAAGACGGGAGCTCACCCCGCTGCAGGGATTCGAACCGCCGACCATGCGATCGGCAAGCCCTAGGCGCTGAGATTTTACTCTCCAGGGCTTTCCCCAAACAACCAGAGACTGTACCTATGGCAGCCAACCTCTCCTCTCCTCTCTTCACGCCTTGCCTAGTTCTGGGAGAACAGGAGAGAGGGGAGCTTATCACATCAGGAGAGAGAAACACCTGTGACTCTTCACCAGCCTGATTAAGCTCTGCTTCTTGATCTCCCTCTTCCCATCCTCCTGCTCCTGCTCCAGCTTCTGGACTTCTCTCTGCCACAGACTCTCCCTGCTCAATAAGGCCTGTTACCTCTTCAACTTTCGACACCACCTCCTCTCAGGTTTCTCCCTCTGACCACTCATGGTTGTCCTACCACCACTCTCCGGGCTCTGAGCCTGCTTCCCTGGGGGGTTCCTCAGCTGGTTCCTCCCAGAACATTCCTCTGCACCCAACCAGTCCATGACAAGCACCATACATTTTCTCCTTACACATGCTTTGTATTGAATTTTCCCTAAGAGGTACATTTTTTGCAAAGCAATTTCTCCCAGAATAATGCATCCTTGTATGTTGTCTTCACTAGTAAATGCATGTTTATGCATACTTTATCCCAGCAGGTGCATTCTTGCACATATTAATTGGCTGCAAATCTGCACAGCAAAATTATGAGAAGTGCACATTTCGAAGGACAGCCGACTCCATTCTCATATATTCCCACCCCACCCCGGAAAATGTGAATTAGTTAGGCTCACCTTTAAATGATAATTAAATCTACTTTTCCCCTCATCTCCACCTGTGGGACAGGGGGTGTGCAAGTGGAAGGTGGGCTCCTGGCAGTGGCCTTGCACTGTTCTGCCCCCTACTGTCTGTGTTGGGTCTCTTACCCATTCTGGTCTTGTGCTCTCCACCAGGACTCATTGCTCTCCTCCAGGACAATGTACTCTTTGCCCTTTTGCAGCTCCAGGTCCTGTTCAGTCATTGGGAGATAGTCATAGAGAGCCACGACTTTCCTTGTCCTAGACTGGCCACCAGGCACCGGTTCAGGGGGCAACTGCTTCTTGATCATCTTTGCCCGTGTTCAGAGAGGAAATAAGAAAAGAATAAGACTTTCAGGATACCACTTTCAGCACCTATCACAAGTAGAGGGAACTTGATGGAAAGAAGTCCCAACGAGAGAAGAATGGTTACGGAAACGAATGGACTATGCAGAAACGGCAAAACTTACCAGAAGAATAAGAAATCAAGACAATAAACTTTTTTTAGTAAGAAATGGAAATGGTTTATTGAATATTTACAGATATGTTGCAAACAAGACATTAGCAGGATTGTTGTAAAAACTTGCAGTTTCTAAAACATATATGAATTAGATGAGAAAAAAGGATAGAGTTAATTGGGATATGCAGGGGAAAAGAAAGAAAACAAATTCATGGAACTGCAGAAAAAGGAGGAGGGAAGTCTGGGAAGTCAAAGATTGATATGTGAGAACTGTTTCATTTTCTTTGTTGAAATGTTTATTTGTTACAAATGAAAATAAATAAACTTTTTTAAAAAAAACAGGTGGAAGGAACTTGTGAAACACACACAGAGAGATGTTGCTGGACTACAACTCCCATCACCCTTGGCTATTGGCCATTCTGCCTGTGGTTGATGGGAGTTGGGAGTTCAACAGCACTATGCTGCCTACCCCTAATACAGTGGTGGAGAAACTTTCTGGCGGGCCAGCTCTGACAGGTGGGCACAACAACCAAGTAGAGAAGCCTTGTTTTTCCACTCCCTATCAGGTGGTGGGGAGGAAGAAGAAAAGCCTGCAATGTGTAAGCATGGCTGCAAGCAGGAGGAGACCCTCTTGCCTGCAAAAAAAAGAGCTGCTTGCTTTAATAATAATAATAATTACAATAATTATAATAATAATAGTACCCCACCCATCTGATTAGGTTGTCCCAGCCACTCTGGGTGACTTCCAACACATACAAAAACATTAATAACAAAAAAATAATACTACAAAAACACAATAAAACATTAAACATTAGAAACCTCCCTGTCCTGGGCTGCTTTCAGATGTCTTCTAAAGGTTGTATAGTTACTTATCTCCTTGAAATCAGATGGGAGGGCATTCCACAGGGTGGGGGCCACTACCAAGAAGGCCCCACTACCTGGTCCTTTGCTTCAGCTGGGTATGTCTGTTCTCAGTAGGATTTAACTCCCCCCACCTTGCCGTACTGGTCAGCTGATGAGTGGGTGAAGGAACAGCAAATTCCTGCTGCTTTGGGTATAAGAACAGTCATGTGCAACCAAGGCAGAAATGAATCCCACCCTCCTGCCCATCAGATGATGTCACAAGTGATAAAAAGTTAGTGTGGTTTGAGGGAAATGGCTTCATGGGCCAAAATAGGCCAGTTGGAAGGCTAGGATTGGCCCTTGGGCTGAAGGTTCCTCACCCCTGCCCTAATCCTGTCTCTGCCCCAAGGTGCAACCCACCCACCACAAAAAATGCAAATCCTGGCTGCTCATACCTTGTTCTCCTCTGGAGTTGGTGGTAGAGGCTTGTCAGGCTTGAGAAGACAACGGCCACTTCTGAAACCTTCAATTAGAGGAAAGCAGGGCATTTTAAGTGCATCTCCAGTAGGAATAGAGAGAGAAATTCTTCATCACGCACCCAAAACCACATCTTTTACAGTTAAAATGCGTATAAAATGTGTATTTTATGTGAAACTGCCTTGGTTGCGCTGGTCAATGATCTCTGGCAGCTAGACGGGTGACTGGGAGTGGCTGCCGAGACCACATAACACCGGTCCTGAAAGATCTACATTGGCTCCCAGTATGTTTCTGAGCACAATTCAAAGTGTTGGTGCTGACCTTTAAAGCCCTAAATGGCCTCAGCCCAGTATACCTGAAGGAGCATCTCCACCCCCATCGTCCTGCCCAGATACTGAGGTCCAGTGCCGAAGGCCTTCTTGTGATTCCCTCACTGAGAGAAGTGAAGTTACAGGGAACCAGGCAGAGGGCCTTCTCGGTAGTGGCGCCCACCCTGTGGGACGCGCTCCCATCAGATGTCAAGGAAATAAACAACTATCTGACTTTTAGAAGACATCTGAAGGCAGTCCTGTCCAGGGAAGTGTTTAATGTCTGATGTTTTATTGCCTTATTATTATTATTATTATTATTATTATTATTACTATTCATTCTGTTTGGATCCACCCAGAGTGATTAGGGAGACCCAGTCAGATAGGCAGGGTATAAATTATAAATTGATGATGATGGTTGATGATTAGGATGATGATGATGATGAAAGTGCACTGAAAAATCCCTGAAAAATAGCATTTGTGGGAGGGGAGATGCAGACAATAATGCTTATAAAAAGAGTACAATTTAAATAAAAAAATTTCATGCACTATTTCCAAAAATCAGCATGAAACAGGAAGGAATGGAACTATAAAAGAGTGCCAGCAAAAATAAGACAGGACAGACTAAGGATGTTCTGTCTGTCCCAAAGATGGGGAATCTTTTCAGTCTGGCAGGGCAGATATTTATCTCCCCACCCCATGAACCAACTCAATCATCTGATGCTTGGAGACTGATAGGTGGGCAATCCAATCAGTTGATTAACATGTGGCGTGGTTTAGGAGAAAAGGCTTCGCAGGCTAAATTTCACCCCCTGCTGGGCTGAGACTGAACTGCAGGCTGGAAGTCCTCAACCTCTGGCAAATCCCTATTCACAAGTAAAGAGTGCCTTCCTCAAACTCGCACACGGCACTCTTTGAAAGTAGTGAACTACTATAGCAGGGCAGGGGAGAGCACTCCAGCTGAAAGGGTTACAAGGCCTTGCTTTGTTAGGGAGGTTGCTCTTTAGAGCAAGCGAGAAAAATCCTCTACTGACAAGCTGCCACCAGCCTGAGCTGAACAGCCTTCCTGGTCTCCAAATATTCTGAATCAACCAGCTGGGGCTTATGGAAGTTGTGGCCCAAAACATCTGGAAGGAGAAGGCTGGAATAGGTTTAGAGGCTAATCAGGCAAAGTGGACAAGGAAGGAAGCTTTCTATGCTCATATCACATACCAGAGGTGATTCGGAGGTAACACACCTCTGATTACTAGAGACCATGTTGTTGCTATCGTTGTTCATCGACATCGTCATCATGCCACAAGCAAGGCATGATGGGCGGCAACAACTTCCTGCTAGCTCAGCAGTGAAGCATCTGCTCTGCCTGCAGAAGAGCTCGGGTTCAACCCTCAGGCTGGTGGCTGCTTTAAGATTTAGACCTCAGGAGAGCCTTGGTGAATCAGGCCAAAGGTCCACCTAGTCCAGCACTCCACTCTCACAGCAGCCCATCAAGTAGGGCTGGGAAAGACTACTGCCGAAACCCTGTCAGCTGCTGCCAGTCAGTGTGGACTGCACTGAGGTAGATGGAGCAATAGGCAACTTCCTATGCTACTGTCTACTCCACTCGGGATCTGTTGGAAGCTAGCTGGATCTTTGGTCAAATGACCCAGAACTCTTCTGTTATTACATCTGATTATCTGTTTTCAGGAATGCTTTAGACCCCCACAAGATGATTAGGGGCACCTGCATTTCAAGCCAGCTTTCTGGTTCTGTGCTCTGAAATTAGGCCAAATATGCTGAACTAGACATGACAAGATGGGACACAGGTGGCGCTGTGGATTAAACCACAGAGCCTAGGACTTGCCGATCAGAAGGTCGGCAGTTCGAATCCCCGCAACGGGGTGAGCTCCCGTTGCTCGGTCCCTGCTCCTGTCAACCTAGCAGTTCGAAAGCACGTCAAAGTGCAAGTAGATAAATAGGTACCACTCCGGCGGGAAGGTAAACGGCGTTTACATGCGCTGCTCTGGTTCGCCAGAAGCGGCTTAGTCATGCTGGCCACATGACCCGGAAGCTGTACGCCGGCTCCCTCAGCCAATAAAGTGAGATGAGCGCCGCAACCCCAAAGTCAGCCATGACTGGCCCTAATGGTCAAGGGTCCCTTTACCTTACTTTAGACATGACAAAGCAGGCATATGTATCTTAAACATGTGTCTGCCCCAGTCACAAATAAAGCAGAGGTGAGGTGGAGGTTTCTATTATTTCCATCAGGACTGGAGAACCTGTGCCTGCCCCCCTTCAAAAAAAACAAGGTTTCTGGACTCCAGCTCCCATCAGCCCCAGCCAGAATGATTAGTGGTCAGGAATGAGGTGGGTTGTAGTACAAATATCTGGAGTGCAACAGGTTCCTCCTCCTGGCTTTAAGCAAAGATGAAGTGCACTAACATATACAAACCACAAGGAAAGTTCAAAAAACAGCCAAAGTGAATTCTTACTTCTACTCTTGCCTCCCAGAATCTGGCAGCCCATGGCCATTTTTGCTGTCTGGGAGCAGCAGAGGTATTGTCCGTCAGTCCAGAAGCAGGGATGATATTTCTGCACCAGGTTGGCGTTGTAGCAAATCACTGCAGCAGGAAGGAAGGGTTACTATAGTTTCTGATCTTGTTTGAGGATGGTAAACAGTTCCAGAAAACAAAACAAAAAACCAGGATATTGAAACTCGGTTTGAAGTTGGTTCAATATCTTGACTTTCTCCAGAGCTGCTAGCCATAGTTTCCCAATTCGAATGAAACAGGAAACAACTGTCAACGAGAACTTCCTGGCTTGTTTGCCAGCTTAGGTGAAGGAGGAAGTGAAGGGCTTGCATGTGTGGGCAAAAAAAAAGGGTACATTCACATCACACTTTAGTAAACCGATATATGATGATTCAAATGCGGCCAATCAGGTTAAACAGAAGCAAGTAGTGTTAATCTCCTCAAATGGTCCATTTGCTTAATCTTGGCCTGAAGAGGAAGGGTCTTTAGGCACATTAAGAACATGAACCCATCCCTGGCAAGGCCTGATACTCATCACCAATTGCCACCACTCACCTCTCTGCCCCTTTGTAAGCTTATCTTGGGGGGGCATCAGGATAGTTCTGGGCGAGTCCTAGAGGGAATTTTTGTCAGGGCACCCTCAATCTTTGTGCCAGCCCTGGTCAAGGCTTTACCACCTACCTAACCTATAAAGGGGATGCGGGTGGCGCTGTGGGTTAAACCACAGAGCCTAGGACTTGCTGATTAGAAGGTCGGCGGTTCAAATCCCCGCAACGGGGTGAGCTCCCGTTGCTCGGTCCCTGCTCCTGTCACCCTAGCAGTTCGAAAGCACGTCAAAGTGCAAGTAGATAAATACCGTATTTTTCGTTCTATTGGACACACCGGACCATAGGACGTACTGGACCATAGGAGGGGGACAACAGGGGGGGGGAAATTTTTTTTCTTGTTTTCCCCCTTTAAGTCAAGGTGCGTTCTGTGCATTCAAGGTGCGTTCACCTGAAGCCTCCGGAGAAAGCAGCGCTTCTCCCCACCGCCAGCCTCCAAACCAGGTCAGGGAACAGCGGGAAGGCGGCGCTCCGCCTCCCCGCTGCCCCCCGAGCTTGTGGGGCTGGCAGTGGGGAGAAGCACTGCTTTCTCCACCACCAGCCCCACAAGCTGGGGGGACAGCTGGGAGGCGGAGTGCCGCCTTCCCGCTGTTCCTCGACCTGGTCTTTGGGGCTAGTGGTGGGGGAAAGCAGCGCTCCCCCCCCCGCCAGCCCCAAAGAGCAGGTCGAAAGTAACCCAAACCAGGTTGGGTTTGGAGGCTGCTATCCGCAAGCCTTGGGAGCCCGGCGGGAACTCCCGCTGAGCTCCCCAGGCTTGCGGATAGCTTCCTGAAGCTTCCTTCCGCACCGACCCCTCTCGCTCTCCAGGCTTCAGCGAAAGGCTGCATTCGCTCCATAGGATGCACACACATTTCCCCTTCATTTCTGGAGGGGGAAAAGTGTGTCCTATAGAGTGAAAAATACGGTAGGTACCACTCCAGCGGGAAGGTAAACGGCATTTCCGTGTGCTGCTCTGGTTCGCCAGAAGTGGCTTAGTCATGCTGGCCACATGACCCGGAAGCTGTACGCCGGCTCCCTAGGCCAATAAAGCGAGATGAGTGCCACAACCTCAGAGTCGGTCACGACTGGACCTAATGGTCAGGATTCCCTTTACCCTTTACCTTTAACCTATAAAGGTGGAGACATCTTGATGATGGACTTTCCTAAGTATTACATTTATAAACCCACCTTTCACCCAAGGAGGACAATGTGGCATATATGACACACACACCCCACTCTCCCAATTTTATTATCACAATAGCCCTGTGAGGCAGGTTAGGTTGGGAGGCAGTGACTGGCCCAAGCACACCAGAGAGCTTCATGACTAAGTAGGGATCTGAAACCTGGCCTCCCAGATCCTAGTCCAATGAACAGCTAGCTTCTTTATCAGGATTATCTGAGAGAAACCATGTACAGTGGTACCTCGGGTTAAATACTTAATTTGTTCCGGAGGTCCGTACTTAACCTGAAACTGTTCTTATCCTGAAGCACCACTTTAGCTAATGGGGCCTCCTGCTGCTGCCGCCACGCCGCCGGAGCACAATTTCTGTTCTCATCCTGAAGCAAAGTTCTTAACCTGAAACACTATTTCTGGGTTAGTGGAGTCTGTAACCTGAAGCGTCTGTAACCTGAAGCATATGTAACCCAAGGTACCACTGTAAACTCAAAGCAATGTAAAATAAATAGAAACCAATACAGTAAGTCTGCAACTTACAAAGTGGTTATGTTCTGGGGATCATGCCTAAAGCCAAGTCATGTATAGCCAAATCACATTGGGTGCAGTGGTAGGTTGGGTTGCGAAAGTGTGTGTGTGTTTTTCCCCTCAGATGCCTGGCAACTTTCCACCTCCTTTTAAATTTCTTTTTGCCAAGATTGTAAAGAGGAACGTGTACAAGTTAAATGTGATTGAGGTTGAATCCTGACAAGACAGACGTACTGTTTCTGGGGGACAGGGGGCGGGTGGGGGGATTCCCTAGTCCTGAATGGGGTTAACTGTGCCCCTGAAGGACCAGGACTCAGTAGTGGTGCCCGCTCTGTGGAACACCCTCCCAACATATGTCAAAGAAATAAACAACTATCGGTCTTTTAGAAGACATCCGAAGGCAGCCTTGTTTAGGGAAGCTTTTAATACTGGATGAATCATTGTAATTTAATATTCTGATGGAAGCCGCCCAGAGTGGCTGGGGAAACCCAGCCAGATGGGCAGGGAATAAATAAATATATTATTATCATTATTATTATCAGTTGTGGCCTTACTGTGTAAAAAGTTTGACATGTTGATATATATCTGGTGAGACAAATTTTTAAAAGGTAAGACTGCCAGGGTTGTTGGAGAAAGGAATCTATTGTTTTTTGCATTATAAAGGCACCCCAGAACAAGGAACCTGTGTGAACCTTAGTTAAATAAGATTATTGGAAGGAAGCATGCAATAATGACTTTACTTGTAATCAGGTTGTCATCCATGCAACGAACAATTTCTCCCCAGGCTACTGCTCCTCTAGATGACCTGTTTATTAAACATTCATCCAGATTTGCTTCCACATAGCGTACACAGAGGTTAGACTATGTCTGGGGTTTCCTAAACTTGTGTCTCCAGCTGTTTTTGGAATACAACTTCCATCATCCCTAGCTAGCAGGACCAGTGGTCAGGGATGATGGGAATTGTAGTCCAGAAACAGCTGGAAACCCTATTACAGGCCAATCATTCTGATTTGTCTGCAGGGAAGTAATACAACAGTGAGCATACATCTGGAATTCATCCTGATTTGCTTACAGGGCATTTATATGCCTTCTTGTTAATATTCATTCTTCTCACGCTTTTCAGGGTGCTTCACTATCACTTTCCTAAGAGCAAAAAGTCAGCTGTGTGTGTATGCTTTTAAGTGGCTTTGTGGCAAAAGGGCAACAGATTGCTTTAATTCATTTCAAGTGTGCAAACCTAATTTTCCACCTGAATCCTTCCTGCAAAATATTGTTCCTATTTAAAATATCTAGATTTTAACTACTAGAGAGAGAGACTTACCATTTTTCAACTGGTGAATCCAGCGGCTCCTCAACTCCTCTGTTGGAGAGAAGACGTAGAGGGGCCCTTCATCATACACCACCTAGTGGGACAGTGTCAGAGCAGCACAGATAAGAGCCACGAACACATTGTACACAAATAGTGTCATATCAAGATGGGAGTCTGAGTCCAAGAAACCAATAATTGCAGCGGATTCTTAAATGTACCATGGCTGGTTTACTACTTATTGAAAGAAGGGATGGGAGAAAGAAATAAGATTTTATGTGAATGTAAAGAGAAATGATGTGATTCATGCTTGGTTAACCAATAGGATAACTGAAACACAATTGTCCTTTGAAAATTGCATTCTTCTGAAATTTTTGATGGAGTTATCCAACCAAACAATGCATACAAAAAAAGCATTCATAAGGGGAAAGTACAAACAAAATCCATACTGTCATGAAAATAAGATACAAAAATGCATTTTTGCGTGTGCACACACAAAAGTATTTTAATAAAAATTTCAGTCAAAAATGTATCTTAGGAGGAATTCTCACTGAAATGGCAAATATTCGAAAGGATTTTTTAAAATGCAAATTGCTGTGGCAACATGGAGAATTGGATTTAAAACCAGGTAAATGAGAAACAGAGAAACCGAAACTGACAGTACTGGACTACAAAGACCAATGGTCTGAAAGTCTGCATGCACACACCACACATTTAAAGCATTTGACTCCCCCCCCACACAAAAAAATCCTAAGGATTGTGGTTTACCCCTTACAGAACTAGTTCCCCAAACCCTTGGCAAACTATAGTTCCCAGGACTCTTGGGCTGTGTTCTTTAAATATATGGTGTGTGTGCAGTTTTAGCCAGGGGAAGAGGAGCATAAGACTATGACGCTTAAGCTTCAGGGCCCAAATCCTGGACAGGCCCCAGAAGTGACTTTGGTCCACATGGCTTAAAATTTTTTGGTCCACTAGACCCAATTTGAGCAACATGACACAACCTATTCATTTTTTGTTGTACAGTCATACCTTGCGTTAAATATGCTTCGAGTTGAGTGCGTTCGAGTTGCGCTCCTCGGCAACCCAGAAGTAACGGAGCACGTTACTTCCGGGTTTCGCCACCTGCGCATGCGCAAACGCTCAAGATGATGTCACGCGCATGCGCAGAAGTGACAAAAAGCGACGTGTGCGTGCGCAGACACGCCGTCGCTAGTTACGTTTACCTGTAGATGCAGACGGGGCTCCGGAATGGATCCCGTTCGCATGTTAGAGGTACCACTGTATATATTTCAACATTCCTAAGCTTGACCATCAGTAGCACAGACGTTGTACATGTGTGGTGATCTGTTGTAGAACAACCCCATTGAAGAAGATAACAGCAGTTATCCAGACCTCACTGCTGGTTGTGAAGGAGTGCCTTGCGACACTTCAACATTCAGGGCCCCAGAAATGTAGGTCCATCACTGGAAGACTATTAAGTCCAGAGTAAGGTAAAAGTAAAGGGGCCCCTGACCATTAGGTCCAGTCGTGGCCGACTCTGGGGTTGCGGTGCTCATCTTGCTTTATTGGCCAAGGGAGCCGGCGTACAGCTTCCGGGTCATGTGGCCAGCATGACTAAGCCACTTCTGGCGAACCAGAGCAGCGCACGGAAACGCTGTTTAGCTTCCCACCAGAGAGGTACCTACTTATCTGCTTGCACTTTGACGTGCTTTCGAACTGCTAGGTTGGCAGGAGCTGGGACTGAGCAACGGGAGTTCACCCCGTCGTGGGGATTCGAACCGCCAACCTTCTGATTGGCAAGTCCTAGGCTCAGTGGTTTAACCCACAGCGCTACCCGCATCCCTTAAGTCCAGAGTAGCCCTGTTTAAAGGCATTTTGAGCTGAAACCATCCTGCCAACAAATTCTTTCACTTTTTTTTTGGTATAAATGTACCTGATAATGTTTTAGCTGTACCTGTGGCTTGACCATGGGGCAGGATGGTGGAGGACTAAAGCAACAGATTCTGGGAGTCATTAAGGGCAATAAAGTAAGAGACAAGACAGGTACAGACACATTCTCTTGAGTCTGGAACATGTGACCCAACTGTCTATGATGGGGTGGCTAACAGGAAAAACAGCTCACCTGGAAAGGATAGGGGAACCTCTCTATGATGTCTGTCTCGCTTAGATCTTCTCCTTTTCTCTGTGTGCATGTGAAATAGATGGGAGATTAGTACATTAGAAATGTTTCCCCTACACACCAAAACTCACGTCCAGGAAACTGTGGGCAGGTGAAAGTGGGTGTTGCTTAAATTTTAAGGTCTCAAATATAGAAAATAAATATTCATAAATGCACACATATTTAAATATATGAACCATTTGTCTTAAATAGTACAGGAGAACAATCCTAAAGCCATTTTAACTCTCCCAATAACCTCAAATACTCCTCTGCAGCAAGGGAGGCAAATGGGGAAAGCCTTCCCATTGTCTTTTTGCTTGCAAATCCTGTCTTAAGGGCACATTTGTGTATGAATAGGGTGAGCCTGTGGCCTGGATTCAGGAACTAAAGTATCAACCATCAGAAAAGAATGGCCAGGCTGCCCAGGTAATGCAGCCAGTGACCATTATCAGGTATCCTAGCAAACAGGATTTCTGCTGTAGACCGCCTCAGCTGCAGTAGACTACCTCCTTCTGTGATGTACGCCTGATGTTTTAGGGGGGTGGTCTGCGTGTGGTGAGTGGGGACCCTGTTGCAACAGTTCCTTGAATAAAGATCTAGCTGCTTTGCTTCTCAATATACTCTGGTTGGCCTCTGTTATTTTCTCCTACCGATAGGGAACCCACTTAAGGACTCATCATCATCAACCTTTTATTCGACCGTCAGTCAGAAAAAAGTACATTTGTCAACACACAGTTAAAACATCCAGGAAGATTTAGAACTTAGCCAACACTAAAATGGGCTAAACAGATAGCCCCATATCAATACAGTCAATTATAGTCTTGCGACGCTTAAAAGCTAAAAAAAGAAATTTGGCCACCAAGGAAGGTATAGCTCTAGTGACATTATTCAGCAAGTGTAAAACCTGGTTTTCTCCGGGTAGGAAGCTAAATTGACATAGGAGTGGGTCTATAAAATTTTGTCTAAGCTCTGCATAAGAAGGGCAAGTCAAGAGAATGTGTTCGGTGGACTCAACCACACCCATGGCACAATGACAGGTTCTCTGGGCGTATGGTACTCCCCTGTACCTTCCCCACAATATCGCAGAGTCAAGGACATTTAATCTAGCCGCTGTAAGAAGTCTGCGGTATTCCACATAGTGGATTTCTGCAAGGTAGGGGGCTGGTATGGTCTGATAAATCTGGTCCCCTAGAAACATCCCTGGTTTTACCAGGGCTATGTCCTCTTGTCTGGCAATGTCACTCAGTCTCCGGGAGATCACAGCTCTAGCTTGATTGTACGTCATAGACTCAAAGTAAAGGTGAAACAATCCGCAGGATTGAACCTCGTTAATGACCTCCCTTTCCCACGATGATTGGAAATCGTCCCTCAATATCAAGGGGGCAATACCCACTGGTTTAAAACAAAGCTTGAGCCATAGCCAGAGCTTCGTCTTCAAGGCCACATACCGTAGAGCTTGCCAGCCGACCTCTAATCTCATAACCGCACCCGCTACCGAGGGGGGAATCCTAAGGATGGCTCTAAGGAATCGTGTTTGGATAGAATCCAGTTTCAAAAAATCCCTACGGGAGCCTAAAGAGATGCCCACCAAAAGAAGGGGGAGGACTTTCATTTGAAAGAGTCTCAAAGCTATCTTCACTGATTGAGCCTGATTCTTAGCATATAGAGATCTAATCTGGGTGGCTGCTTTAGATGCATTAGTTGTTATATAGTCTCTACGGGCCAGAAAAGACCTATTTGACCGTATTACTTGTCCCAGATATTTAAAGCAGTTAACCTGCTCTAGGGGGATCCCGTTCATCGACCATCGATGGAGTCTCGGTCGGGCAGAGAAGACCATGATCTTGGTCTTAGCATAGTTGGGTTGGAGCTCATGCTGATCACAGTATTCATGTAGAGCTTGCAACATTCTCCTCAGTCCAATAGGGGATCTGGCAAGAAGTGCGGCGTCATCCGCATACAGAAGAACATTCAGAGATCGGCCTGCTAATTTGGGGGGGTGCAAAGCATCATTGGCCATGTGAGTCACCAGTGAGTTAATGTAAAAGCTAAACAATGCAGGGGCCAATAGACAACCCTGTCTTACCCCTCTAGTGGTGGTAACAGGGTTGGAGACTAGGCCTTTATTGTCTAGCCTGATTCTCAGAAAGGTGTTTGTATGGAGGCTGATAATCAGATGAAGGAGACGACAATCGATCTTTGTAGCAGCCAGTTTTGTCCATAGCTGCTTTCTAGAGATTCGATCAAATGCCTGCTTAAGGTCAATAAAAGCCACATGAAGAACCTTTGGGGCTTTGCCGGCATACTTTTCCGCCAGGTGATTCAAGGTTAATGTTCGGTCTGTGGTAGATCTTCCAGGGCGAAAACCCGCCTGTTCATCGGCAATGATATTGTCGTCCTCCATCCATTTCGATAGTTTGTTTAGCAGGTACCCCGAGTAAATCTTCCCAATGACATTTAGCAAGCTGATTGGCCTAAAGTTGCTCGGCTCTGTACGTGGGCCTTTCTTATGTATTAATACAATCAACGCAGAGCTCCAGCTTGAGGGAAATTTTGCTGTTTTGTTTATATGCGTGTAAAGTGCTGCTAAAAGTGGGATCCACCAATCTTTATTTGCTTTGATGGCATCAATGGATATAAGGTCATCACCGGGGGCCTTGCCTGCTTTAAATCGATCTATGAGAGTTTCAACTTCAGGGCATGTAACTGGGTCCCAATCGGGCAGTGCTTCCGGCTCCACCGTATCTCCGCAGGCATCATGGGCTGCATACAGATCGGCGAAGTATCTTTCCCAAGTGTCCGCTGAGATGTGGGGTTCTATTCTTGCAAGCGGCCTACCCAGGTATCTGGAAATTAACTGCCAAAAAGAGGCTGGATTTCTATTCTCTGCAGCTATCAAAAGGTTGTTCCAATTGTTTCTTTCTGCCTCGAGCTTCTTTTCCTTTAGTAGGGCTTTGTAACTTCTCCTGAGGGTGATAAGGCGGTTATTTGGCATGGGGTCATTTGATGCTCTGTATGCCAACCATTCATTATACAGATGATTCTTGAAGTTTTTGCATTCCTCATCGAACCATTTTTTGTGGAAAAACTGTTTACCATGCTTTGTGGGGGACCGAGCTAGTGTTGAAGTTCTACTAAATCGTCATATATTGGTAGGGGCTCATCCGCCTGCATAAGGGAAGCCCTTTTTATTTGGAGCTGATCAGACCAGAGAAGTTCGTTCAACTGCTGGGCCGAGTTGGAGGTCCATTTAAGGGCTGTAGGTCTTATCTCCAGATGATCATTTGATAGGTGCACAAAGGAGTGCCTATCAAGTTCGTCAGCCAGAGTCAAGGAAATTTCTAGAGGGAAGTGATCACTCTCCAATCTTGTAGCCACCTTAAAGCTGGATATTTTTGGGGTAAGGTCGGGAGATATCCATACAAAATCAATAGTGGATGCACGTGAACCTGACCAATAGGTGAATTCGGCAGGGTAGTCCGAGCTGACTGCCCCATTTAGCAGAAGGAAATTGAGGGCCAGCAAAGTTTGCCTGCATTTGAAACCTGCGTAAGTGGCTATGTTATCTTTGAATTTCCTTGGTAAAAGATCTGTAGTCATAAGAGGTGAAGAAGGGTACTTGTTAAATTTAGAGAATAAGATTTGGTCAGTATGTGACAGGCGTCCATTAAAATCTCCCACCAACAGAAAAGTGGCTTCGGGGTATTTATCAAAAAGCGTTTCCAATGTCACTTGGCTTTCCTGCAATCTCAGATCAACCAAATTTCTCTTATAAATTGGACATAAGTAGATATTGATCACTACTATCGTTTCCTTTGCTGTTTGCAACTTTATAATCAGCATGAGTGACGACTGGATGTCAATTTTTTCGGCCTGAAGATTTATGGCTAAGGAAACAAAAGTAGCCAAGCCTCCTTGCGGTCTACCATGTGATAACGAGTTCTGCGTGGCATTCAGGTAGAAGCCCTTGTATCCTGTTAGATAGAAGTCCTTACAGGCCCATGACTCTTGGAATAGAAGGATGTGGCTGCCATTTATATAGGCAACAAATGATGGATCTGTCAGTTTGGATTTAATACCAGCCACATTCCATGATAGTAGTGTAAGAGGTCGCTTTGTGTTTCCCTCAAGTCATGATTTCTCTTGCGTGGTTAATCCTGGAGAATCCAAATGGGGGTGCACGCTGCGTGAAGGGGCAGTAGGGTGAAAAAAGGCAGTGATTTTTGATTGTTTGCATTTCAGGTTCAAGTTGTCACATGTCACAGGAGCAGCCAGTGGCTGGGGCGAATTTATAGATCGCTGTAAGAGAGAATCTTGATACGAGGGGGTGTTACTAGCCGACAAGTCCATAGACTCGTCGTTTGCCGTATGCTCTGTAGTTGCAGGAGTCGTGCCTTGAGGATCGAGGCTTGTTGATGGGAAAGCACTATGTAAGACAGAAGAAAGACATCCTTTTCAGTTAGCTTCCAGTAGCTTGTTTAGCCTTGCCACTGCCTCAGTGTTTGTCCAAAGGGCTACTGGATCTCCCAGTGTCTCTTGCATCGTCATGGTATCAGCACAAGGAATGCAGCCATTTTGAGGCTTGGAGATCGTTATCGCTGCAGGGGGGTCCACATGGGCTTGTGTCTGCCAATCTTTAGGAGCATCTATAATGGCCAAGGCTGGACCCGTCAAAGCTCTACCCCTTAAGGCAGTCCCTTCTTGCCGGTGGGATGGTCGGCTAGTAAATCGTAGGGAGGGGTTCATAGGAAGGGTCCGTTGCTGCGAATTCCGGTCATAATCCTCAATCCTCCTTGTAGGCCAGCTAACCAAATTTGTGAGTTTGGGATTTTCCCAATAATGCCCCTACAGTTGTTAAAGAAGCATCTTTGTGGGAAGATTCCATACCAGTTGAGGCGATTTTGAAGTTTGCTCAAAAGTGCAGGAAGCCTGGGAGAGTCGAACTTGAGCAACAAGCGCTTAAATTTTGGAGTCTCTGGCAGCCATTCTAATGATAGGAGATCACCCTGGGCCAAGTAGGACCTGGTCAACATTCGCAATGAGATCACAGCAGCTTTACAATTTCTCCAGGCATAGTAGGGGAAGCAGGAGTGAGCGATGTTCAAGCATATATTGTTAGGGGTGAGTTGGAGGTTTACTAGCTGCTGCCCCCTACTTAGGCTCTGTGCCTCATGATTATCAGGTCCCTGATGATTTAATGGCGGATTCAAAATCGAAGCAGGGGTTTTGGTGAAGGCATTTAGTTTTCCCTCTAACATATCAGCCAAGTGCAGGCAATATTTCTGCAAAGTCCTCAGCTCCACTGATTGTACTATATCACATAAAGATTTACGATGAGGGTTGGGGTGGGGAGAGAGGCCATCTGGGTTGGAGGTTATATCCAACAGCGATTTGTCTCCTGGCAAGGGAGTATTTGAAGTCGTTGCGGGGTCATATGGACAGTCTACCTGCTTGGAGGTGTTTAAAAGGTTGTTTGGAGTCATTGCAGGATCACGTAGGCAATCTAACTGCTTGGAGGTAACAGGCGAAGGAGGCACAAGATTGCAGAAAAACTCCTCCAATGATGAGATAGAAGGCTCTAAGGTCTTAGGTGGTAAATCCAGCCCAGTAGGCTTCAAAACCTTAGACATAGGTTCTGAGGCATTAAAGGAAAGGTCTTCCACAGAAGAGGTACGACCCCGTTTTAGGTTCGTCATGCTAAACCCCTTGAGCGGCTCGGTTATCTAAGAGTCCTTCAAAGGCCAAGCAAGAGCTGGTGGAATGCCAGGGAAGCGCGGCCGGTGGCTGCCCAAGTTACAGCTAATCAGGTTGTTAGTGAAGCTCATTAAGGAGACTTATGGCGCTGACTTTGCAAGCTTCCACAGGGTGAGTTCCTGGCGTTATCATCAAAACATTATCGTGCCAACTTCCAGAGAAAAAATAGGAGCGGAGTAACTTACAGCATGAGCTGAAAAGGGGAGCTCCGGCAAGCGCATCTTACTTCATTGCCATCTTGGCCCCTCCCCACTTAAGGACTCTATATGGGCTCTGGAATACCCCATAAAGGAAAAGGAGCAGGTATTTTTTTTCTTATAACAGGGGGCAAAGCAACAAATATATATTTTACCTTTGTAAAGTAAGCTAGCTTCTCCACACACCTTCCATTCTTTGCCCTCCATTCACACAATCAAGAGGAATTGTCAAAGTCAAAGGATGCATTCCGTCCAGGGCCAGGGAGGGAAGCAGGGGAGATGGGAGAGTTCCAGTTGGCACCTATACCTGAGGTTCCCCATGCAGGTCTAGCACTGAAGGGCCATGAGAAGCATCTTTCCCAGTCCTACCTGGAGACTCCAGAGATCAAACCTGGGACCTTCTGCATGCAAAGCAGATGCTCTGCTCACTCAGCTATGCTCCTACACTGAACCTCACAAGCAGCTAGTACCAGTGATACATTTGGAACTCCAGGACTTCGCCCTGACAGCCCCAAGACCCATGAAATACTCCTTCAAGGGGAATCCCAAAATGCAGGTATCTGTGTTGGTCCACTATTCTGTGGCCTCCCTTGTGGGTATGGATATGGACCCTCCACTGACCACAAGGAGACATGTCACAGCTGGTTTAGGGCACTGTCCCTGGATGGCAATTTGATGTAACTGTGGAGCACTGAAAAACAGTGTGGCATCCCCCCCCCCCAAACGGCATGCATGCATATGCTTAGCAGGTAAATCTTGTGGCTGCTGAGAGCAAAAACATCCTGTCTGGAATGAAGGCGCATTAGTGCTTCATTACCGGGATTCGCCGTTCTGGTGGAGGATTGTTCTCTGGAGCCACAGTCTCCACGCAGGTGATCTTCTCAATGTCCACGGAGCCTTTCTTACTTCCTCGGCGCTGCAAAGGAGAAAACAGGAATGGTTTAAGACAGTCCAGCTTTGAGCCAGCACTACTTGCACAGCAAGTGGGTTAGGCTGGATCTAGACACATCAAAAAAAGTTTCAGGAAAACGCATTGTAAAGCTCATAATGAGAAATCACCTACAGGTGGTACCTAACACCAAGAAAACTAGCGCTAATATGCCCAGGAACCTCACCAAAATGCTGGAGAGGGTGCACCTCCACAAGCACATACCTCCACATGTGGTGGGAATGCCTCAAAATCCAACTATTCTGGACAACAGCCATACGAGAAATATGTAAAATAACTAAGCAAGTATTAGAAATGACCCCAGAATTGGCCCTACTAAACATCTTCCTTATCACCTCATCTGTCTCCTGAGAAATCTCTATGTGGGACAAGAAGCTACAGTTAGAACTGGATATGGAACAACTGATTGGTTCAAAATTGGGAAAGGAGTACGGCAAGGCTGCATATTGTCTCCCTGCTTATTTAACTTATATGCAGAATTCATCATGTGAAAGGCTGGGCTGGATGAATCCCAAACTGGAATTAAGATTGCCGGAAGAAATATCAACAACCTCAGATATGCAGATGACACAACCTTGATGGCAGAAAGTGAGGAGGAATTAAAGAACCTTTTAATGAGGGTGAAAGAGGAGAGCGCAAAATATGGTCTGAAGCTCAACATAAAAAAAAAACGAAGATCATGGCCACTGGTCCCATCACCTCCTGGCAAATAGAAGGGGAAGAAATGGAGGCAGTGAGAGATTTTACTTTCTTGGGCTCCATGATCACTGCAGATGGTGACAGCAGTCACAAAATTAAGAGACGCCTGCTTCTTGGAAGAAAGGCGATGGTAAACCTAGACAGTATCTTAAAAAGCAGAGACATCACCTTACCAACAAAGGTCTGTATAGTTAAAGCCATGGTTTTCCCAGTAGTGATGTATGGAAGTGAGAGCTGGACCATAAAGAAGGCTGATCGCTGAAGAATTGATGCTTTTGAATTATGGTGCTGGAGGAAACTCTTGAGAGTCCCATGGACTGCAAGAAGATCAAACGTATCCATTCTGAAGGAAATCAGCCCTGAGTACTCACTGGAAGGACAGATCGTGAAGCTGAGGCTCCAATACTTTGGCCACCTCATGAGAAGAGAAGAATCCCTGGAAAAGACCCTGATGTTGGGAAAGATGGAGGGCACAAGGAGAAGGACAACAGAGGACGAGATGGTTGGACGGTGTTCTCGAAGCTACAAATATGAGTCTGACCAAACTGCGGGAGGCAGTGGAAGACAGAAGTGCCTGGCGTGCTCTGGTCCATGGGGTCACGAAGAGTCGGACACGACTAAACGACTAAACAACAACAAACATCTTCCAAGACAATAATGCCCATTTACACCACAAAGAACTCATAACCCACCTACTCTCAGCAGCCAGAAACACCATAACCAGACACTGGAGAGACCTGTCAGGAGTAAGCATGGACCAATGGTACCAAACACTGTGGGAAACAGCCTTACTAGAGAAATTAACCAATAAACTGAAACTGACACGGTGACAAATAGAAGAAGACGCCTTTCCCCTGGTATGGCTCCCCTTCAGCACATACACAGCCCAACAAGACAATGACAATAATCCACCAACAGCATACAAATCAATATGGCTAACCTGATCCAAAACACCCACCCATCCCACTCACACATGGAAACAAAGATCACCACAGCCAATAACAAACAAACAACCACTCCCTAGGCCAACCCCAACCTCTCTCACCACCAAAGGAACACAAGTAAACAGCAGAGAACCTGCACAAGCAACACTGACACCAAACCCTACATAAAGGTAAAGGTAAAGGGACCCCTGACCATTAGGTCCAGTCGTGGCCAACTCTGGGGTTGCGGCGCTCATCTCGCTTTATTGGCCGAGGGAGCCAGCGTACAGTTTCCGGGTCATGTGGCCAGCATGACTAAGCCGCTTCTGGCGAACCAGAGCAGCGCACTGAAATGCCGTTTACCTTCCCACCGGAGTGGTACCTATTTATCTACTTGCACTTTTGACGTGCTTTTGAACTGCTAGGTTGGCAGGAGCAGGGACTGAGCAACGGGAGCTCACCTCGTCACGGGGATTCGAACCGCCGACCTTCTGATCGGCAAGTCCTAGGCTCTGTGGGTTAACCCTCAGCGCCACCCGTGTCCTAAACCCTACATACATTAAGTATAATAGAAACATTGCCACCCGACCCCACCCATCTTCCCCCCCTGCACCCCTCTCTCCCTTTTCTTCCTAATGTCTCAACAAATGAAACTGATTTGTAAAAATGTTACACAGAAAAAATACAAGAGAGACACATTACACATACTTCTGTAAATCAAGAAAATATTTAATAAAAATACATTAAAATAATAATAAGAAGAAATCACATTGCCGAGGATTGAACTCCACAGCACCATGTGGTGTCACAGTGTTATAACACATTTAAAATGCTTTTCTTTTTTTTCTAATGTAGCTGAGTCCCTAGGATCAAAACATGAGTCCTTCTGTATGCATCAAAACAATCACACCCACATACCATACATTAAAGCACTATTATGCCACTTTAACAAGATATGGCTTCCCCCAAAGGATCCCGGGGACTGTAGTCTGTTAAAGACACTGAGGGTTGTTAAGAGACCTTACCCCCCCCCCCCACAATCAAGCTACAATCCTGGGCATCCTTAACAAGCTAAGGTTCCCAGGCTGTCAAAATGGTTTAAGAGCACTTTGCATGTAACCGTGCAGATGTGACAGCACTCAGCCAGTTAAATGGGCCTTAGATCGCAATGCAGCTGTGTTTGCTGCACAGACAAAAACTGCCTTCCTCATGTAGATCTCCTTTACAAGATCCAGGTGTTTTGTGTGCCTTCAGAGAGTTAGTGTAGGCACCCCACCACATTGTTCTTGAATTCTTACCATCCCTGATCATTATCTGGGGCTGAGAGAAATCAGAGTCCAGCAACAGGCTCCCCATACCTAGTTGAGCATGTCAGACTGGGACAGTAGAAATCCAGCTTCAAATCCCCACTCAGCCACAAAGTTCACTAGGTGATCATGGGCCATTCATCATCCCTCAGCCTAACTGATGCACATTACCCAAGGCTGGTCCCATGGGCACCTGAGACAGAATATCCTACACATACATTTCCCTGTCCCTGTCAGTAAAAATACAATAACAATAAATTAAATAACTAAACACTTGCTGCCCTTTCATGGCATCTACAATCAACAGCTTTAGGGTGGCTAGGTTCAAAAGAGGACAGCGTTGCTGCATCTTTAGTGACAACTACCTGCTGGAAGTCCCTCTTTAATGCAACTATTAAAGGCGCAAAAGCCATATACTCATTTGCACCTAGCTACCTCACTTCTAGGGACGCGGGTGGTGCTGTGGGTTAAACCACAGAGCCTAGGACTTGCCGATCAGAAGGTCAGTGGTTCAAATCCCCGTGACGGGGTGAGCTCCCATTGCTCGGTCCCTGCTCCTGCCAACCTAGCAGTGCGAAAGCACGTCAAAGTGCAAGTAGATAAATAGGTACCGTTCCGGCGGGAAGGAACGGCATTTCTGTGCACTGCTCTGGTTCTCCAGAAGTGGCTTAGTCATGCTGGCCACATGACCCAGAAGCTGTACGCTGCCTCCCTCAGCCAATAAAGCGAGATGAGCGCCGCAACGCCAGAGTCGGTCACGACTGGACCTAACGGTCAGGGGTCCCTTTACCTTTACCTCACTTCTATCACAGCCAGCTGTCTCTTCTCTGTGACTCACCCCACGCTCAAAGTCGTACTCATAGTAGGAGAGCTTGCTCTCAGTCAGCAGGAAGAGCCGTTTCTTGAAGTTGAGAGGGGATGTCTTCTTCTTCTGCTGAGAGCGTTTTAGAAAGATGCCCTCCAGGATAACATTCGACATGGCTCACGTCGCCTTCTCCTCCTCCTCCTCCCCTTCCACGGTGGATTCGCTGGACTTCCGCTAATCAACAAAAAGGGACAGCTGCAATCATCATCATAATATAGACTAGAAAGGAAGCCCTGATTAACAGACTTCTGTGTAAACATGCTTATATTGCACTGTTAATGACCCAAAGCTAGCTAATTCTCTTTCTTATTAAATCAAAATACATTCAGGGTGATAAATATTCAAGATGCACAAACCCAGACCATCTTCAGAAGTCCTTCTTTGGTTGCCCCAGCCAAGTGAGATACTAGGGAAAGGGCTTTTTCAGTGGTGGCCCCCTGACTGCGGAATGTTCTCCCTACAGGTTGCTGGGTTCCTTTTTGGGATCATTTCAGTGCCATGTAAACAAAGGAACTTAGGAACTTAGGAAGTGGCCTTATACCAAGACAGTCATTGGTCCACCTAGCTCAGTATTGTCTATACTAGGGTTACCAAACGTCCCCGGTTCCTGGGGACAGTCCCTGGATTTGCAAATCTGTCCCCAGAATGTCCCCAGGTTTGCAAATCTGTCCCTGGGAAATGTGGCAGTGGCAGCCTCAGCAGCCCGGAGCCAGCCTGGTAACGCAGTTGACTCTGGCTGGCTGCGGGCTGCTGATTGCCGCTGCTGCCGCCACTGCCAAAAGGGAACCGGGGACGCCCGGCAGTACAAATCTCCTGTTCCCTTCCCCCTTTGTTTTGACTAATGGGGGAGGCTCGGGACTTGCGGGTGGGGTGTTGCCCAGGAGGGGTGCAAGGCGCACGGTTTCTCTGCTGGGCAAGGTGCAAAGCCCTTCTTTCGCACCCTGTGAAACATAAATGCAGGTTTTGTTTTTTTTAAACTGGGCAAGGGCCGGCTGCCTGCATGATTCCCAACACTCCCCTGATCTCCTGCCCCCTTCCCCCTTTGTTCTGACAGATTGGGGGAGGCTCAGGAGCCACGGGCGGGCAGCCATTGCCCAGTTTTTTAAAAACTCTGCGCATTTATGTTTCACAGGGTGAGAAAGAAGGGCTTTGCACCTTTATACAATATGCATGTGTGCTTGGGCCCAGGGTCTTTTGCCTCACCATCCCCACTACTGACTTCCTGTTGCTACTCAGCTTCAAAAAATTTTACAAGTGTCCCTGGATTCATTGAAAAAAAATCTGGTAACCATAGTCTATACTGACTGTCAGCAGCTCTCCAGGATTTCAGACATGGTTCTCTCACAGCCCTAAATGAAGATGTCATGAACATGAGACAGTCTGCCAGCAAGACAGATGTTCTGCTATTAAGCTACAGTCATTCCTTTGATGGGCAGCAAGCTTGACAGGGTCTCTTTTAACGGAAGATGCCAAGGGCTGAACAGGGGTGTTTTTTGCACCCCAATATATGCCACAGGGTTCAATTTTTCCATGAGGCAGAATTTTGATACTCAAAATAATAGGTGTTAATGACTTCCATGATCTCTTTTGCCATGTGTGCAATTGATGCTGAGAGCTGACTTTGGGTTCTGACGTTCTCTGTAAGATTATGAAAAGTTCCGTCATGTTCTGGTGCTCCTAAAAACATGCCTAGCCAAAGTTGCCATGGGAGTTACTCCCATGTGCAGTTGGAGATGGATCCAATTCCATGCAGCAGAGGACACCAGCTGCTTGGAAGTAGAAGCAGTATCTATCTTATGCATCTAACTTCTTGATAAGCCTTCTCATCTGCAGATTGTGGGGCTTTCAGATACGATGAGGCCCCATCAGAAAAAAGAACTGCACAGTTTAAATATGTTTCAGTTTCCCAACTTTGCTAATCTAAAAACAGCATAGCTGCTCTGTATTCCTGCTTGTTTTCCCCATTGAAGGAACCTTTGTGTTTCACCTAAGCATGGAGATCTGGGTGTAACAGCTTGATTTTATATTTTCACAAGGATGATGAACCATTGTATGTCTGTCTTGGGAAACAGTCCCACTGAAACCTACAAAATAGCAAAATATACCAAGTGTAGGGAAAATTTGGCGCTCTGGATGTTGCTAAACTACAAATCCCATCATGCCTGGTCATTACCCATGCTTGCAGAGATTGATGGGAATTGTAGTTCATTAATATTGGAAGGGCCAAAAGTTTTCCACATTTGAAATAGGTCCTCGTTGGAATGAGTAGTACCTTCTCCTCCCATATTAAGACTGTGACTAAATTCAGATTTCGTCCAACATCAGCCAATTTTTCCCCTTCCTCTTCCCCCAATCTTGTTTTGTTTACCACAAAGCCTGATAATGTGTTATGGAGGGCTCAAAAACTTGCACACTATTTTGTAGCATTTTGTTTGACCTAATAAAAGTATTACTTTTTGGATTTTTTTCTCTTCTGGGCCAACCTTTGCTTTTTGTATTAGAAGTAGCTTGCTCCCTAGCACAACTTCCAGAGCGTCAGAAAAAGGAAGGCATTAATTAGATAGAGCCAAGCAATGTTCAAAAAAGCTAACACAGACTTTTGAGCTACACCTCCTGCCACTCTCATCTGCAATTGCAATCCATATGGGATTACAATTAGATAATGCATCTGTACTACTTTGAACACTGGAAAGCACTGGTTGAATGCTATTATAATGTTTTATATATTTCTGTGGGGAGGTTATAGTTTTGCTGCTTTTGTTTTAACTATTTATTTGTGTTTTAACCTTGTATTTTTATCTTGTGAATCGCCCTGAGATCTTACGATGACGGGTGATACATAAGCCTAACAAACAGTTCCAATACAGAAGGAGGGGGGAACCAGTTGCCAATTAATTTATTAATTGTCTATAAATCCCTGGCTCTGCTATCTAAAGGTAAGGGGACCCCTGACCATTAGGTCCAGTCGTGACCGACTCTGGCGTTGCAGCGCTCATCTCGCTCTATAGGCCAAGGGAGCCGGCGTACAGCTTCTGGGTCATATGGCCAGCATGACTAAGCCACTTCTGGACACCAGAGCAGTGCACAGAAATGCCGTTCCTTCCCGCCGGAACGGTACCTATTTATCTACTTGCACTTGGACATGCTTTTGAACTGCTAGGTTGGCAGGAGCAGGGACCGAGCAACGGGAGCTCACCCCGTCGCAGGAATTCGAACCGCCGACCTTCTGATCGGCAAGCCCTAGGCTCTGTGGTGTAACCCACAGCGCCACCCGCGTCGCCTGCTCTGCTATCTACCATGGCTCTAATTTTGTCCATAATCACAAATGTTCCATATTTATTTACTTACTCTTCCTTTATACAAAAAGTAAGAGAAAATATAGCATGTAAGAAAAGAAGCCATCGAAATACTTTTAATTCCCTATGTGAATGGCTTCAAAAAGCAAGTCCATCACTGTCTGGTCTCTGCGCACAGATGGCTTGTGATGGCCACAGATGCCATGTTCCTTGGAAGAGTACAAATGCAGCGTAATCAGGAGCTGCTCTTCAGCAGTAGTGCACATGCTCCACATGAAGGTCCTAGATTTGATCTCTGGCACCTCAGTGTGGATAATACTGAGTTAAATGGACCATTAGTCTGACGGTGTAAGGCAGCTTCCTACATTTCTGCGTACGCACATGTATATCTGCAAGGTACAGAATTACAGTAAGAAGACATGGCGTCCAGGATTTGAATACCAGCAGCCAGAGGTGCGTGGGCTGGGAAATACACCTGAGAACAGAAAACTAGAGTGTCTGCGTGGCCCACAATTTAGTTGCACAACACTCATCAAATCTGCTGTTGCTCTGATTCCTATTGGTGTTCTCAGGCCCAAGATCATCACTCTGAAATTTTCCACTTGATTCCTGAGTGAGGCTACAAATTGACCTGCCTTCATTGCTTTCATTTCCCCCTCCCCACTTCTTAGTTTGCTCTCCTCTCTCTCCCCCTCTCTCTTTTTCAAAAGCACTGTTGATTCTGAGCTAGCGCAAAGGATTAAAGACTCACTGGTTGACTCTTGTCCTTGCTGTTCCACACACGGTGCTGCAAAGGGCTCCTCTCAAAAGCAGCAGGTTCCTTGAGACGCCTCTGGACTCTGGAACAGCCGGCACATAGGTGGATGGTTTTAAAATCTTTGAAGGGCTGGTAAAAGGAATGGCAGCAGCAGGAGACTCAGTCAAAGAGCTGTGTTGCACTGCAGGGAAGACTGTCATCTGGAGCTAACCCCACCCTTTCAGTTCCCCTTTTCTTAGTTTCTGACCAAACTGTCTTTATTTCCTTTCAACCATGATGCCACCCTCAGGGTGTCTCCAGACATAAGGGGGTTAATTTGCGAACAGGTCATTGGCAACAGGTGCCCCCCTTTCCTTTTATCCTCTTTCCCCTGAAAAGAGTTAATCTTGATTAAATGGGGGGGGGGGGTTAAAATGGGCTGGCATTTTGATGTGAAGGATGTTGTGTGGCTGCTGCAAATGACTTGTTTATATGGGAATACTGATCCCACAGTAAATGCCCATCTGGGGGCATACTCTGGGAGCCTCCAGCCCAGGCGGTCACTAATTTGTGGGTGGGTTTCAAGCACACACCATAGGTTCACGCTTGCACAATGAAAATGGATTAAATCGCTCTGTCACCCTAGCGCAACAAATCTGCTTTTTAAGAAAAACAATGCCACAAGTGTTTGGTTTTTTTGCTGCTAGGAAAGTGACTGGGAAATGTATTGAAAAGTGTGAGATGAACGAATTGTTAATGGGGAGATGTGTAAACACCCTGCAGGAAAACGTGGGTGAATGCTTGTTGTTGTATAGCTACCCCATAAACAAATAAGAACAAGTACTCAATAAGCAACAGACATAGTCTAACCACTGTGAAAGCTCTGTGCAAGCAAATGAGCTCAATAAAACCCCTGGAGGAGCTTTCAGTCTTGCTGCAAGAAAAGGAAGTCCTAGCTCAGTAGGGGGGCCAGGCCTTGCCTGGTAAGAGGCAATAGGTCTGTCTGCAGAGAGGCAAGGAGAGGGAAGGAGAAACAGAATTGGCTCCAGGACTAACTGCAAGCAGATGGTTCCATACACACCAGACCTTTAAGTACATTTGAAGTACATTACAGTGGCACCTCGGGTTACATACGCTTCAGGTTACATACGCTTCAGGTTACAGACTCCGCCAACCCAGAAATATTACCTCTGGTTAAGAACTTTGCTTCAGGATGAGAACAGAAATCGTGCTCCAGCAGTGCGGCAGCAGTAGGAGGCCCCATTAGCTAAAGTGGTGCTTCAGGTTAAGAACAGTTTCAGGTTAAGAACGGACCTCCGGAACGAATTAAGTACTTAACCCGAGGTACCACTGTATTTCTTTCAAAGAATTCTGGACACTAGTTTGTTAACTAGGTTGATGGGAATTATAACTTAGTGAGGGGTAAACTACTATGCTCAGAATTATTTGAGGGAAGGAATGTGCTGCGAATGTGCTATAAAATTATAGTGGGTACACAGCCATAGAAGCAGAGGGGAAGACAATGAAAGGAAGATACAGAATCGGTTAACTATCTTTTATTGGGCTAATTTCAGATTTATTTTTTCTGTTTTCCAGAATTCTTCATCAAGTAGGGTCAGCCTGTTGAAACATCCTGCGAAACTCAAAAGCTTTCACGCCAATCCAGTTGGCCCAATTCTGGAGCATGGGGGAGGGGGTTGGAATAATTATTGCACAGCAAACTGCAAAAGAGGCAAAGGAAGATGTTGCCTGTACTGTATAAGAAAGAACAAGCTGAAGAGGGGTCATATCCAAGATAGATCCTGCCATTACAACCAAATAAGGCTTGAGCAGGGTGCAATTTGAACTGGGGCTTAACTTTAGAGCTGGTTTTGAGAGCTTCATAAAATATGAAGAGTGATGCCAGGCACAGGAAGACTGTGGTCACAATGACACCATGCTGTACACTTAGAGCACACTTACATCTCGTTCACAGTCATGGCTTCCCCCAAAGAATCCTGGGAACTGTAGCTTGCCATGAATGCTGGGAACTGTAGCTCTCTGTGGAGGTAAACTACAAGTCCCAGGATTATTTGGTAGAAGTGGCAGCTGGTAAAGTAGTATAACCAGTGCTTTTTTCCCCCTAAAAAAATGTTTAGGGGTACTCTCATTTTCCTATTCACATTGAAATACTGCCCCTCAATGAGGCCAAACTTAGATTCAAAAAATGTTTAGGGGTATGTGTACCCCTGCATACCCCCAGGAAAAAAGCACTGAGTGTAACATTGTTTTAAATCTATGGTGGTGATGTGACATGTACAGCAATGCCCATTCTTTGTCCATGGCCCACATTAACCATTTCCCTTTTCCGCCTCCCTTTCTGTTTTGCTTACCAATTTGTCTGCCTAAGAGTTTTGGCAACTCAACATTACCGCTGCCTTTCATAACATTTGGGTTACCCTAATGTGCACCAAGGCTTCTCTTTTAACCCCAGCCTGCAACTCAGAGCTGAGGTTAACTCCAGGTCAGGAAACTACCCCCCCCCCCCAGTATTTGCAAAAACTGCCATTTGGCCAAGTCGGAGAGGAGTGTGTTTGTCAGTGGAAAGCTAAATAAAGTACTGGGTGCGTGTGTATAGGGAAGGTCAGGGTCAGAGGCAGCCCTCGCCAGTGTGAGCCCCGTTGAACATTGGGAGAATCTCCGGAATTTGCACAGCCACAAAAGCTTCCTCTTTCCAAGTAATGCACTATGTGAGCAACTCTCTTCCTGATAAAATGGTTAAATAAAACACACCACACAACCTTTTTTGTGACTTTGTCTACTTGTAACATTTACTATTATTATTACTATTTTATGAAGATGGCTACGATGGCTATGATTTCAGTATCATTGCCAGACATCTGTACCTTTCTATGAGCTGCGTAAAAAGGAAATGTTATGCCAGCTGCTCCTTATCCGTCGCAGTCGCCGCAACGTCCCAATTGGGAAAAGCTGCACTTGGAAAAAATCTCCTTCTTATACCAACTCATGCATCCCGACCTTAACCCATGTTAAGGTAAGTCCCGCCGAGTGCAATGGGGCTTCGTTACTCTCAGGTAAGTGTGCAACGCGAACAAGCCATGCAAGCACATGTGCCCGCAATTTCCTCTCCTTTCCTGAAGGTGGCGGACACGGCTCGCTCGTTCTTCCTCCTCCTCGACGACTCTATGATGAGCCTGCGAGTGGCGCTCTGGCCTTCCGGCTTCCCTTTCTTTTTCTGCTCTCGCGTATCTTTGACTTCCGCTTCCGGGAAGAAGTTCTTTCTTTCTCTGTGGAGGCGACGTTGACGCTGGCAAGATGGTGAGATGCTTGCATCCAAAGCCATCCGCTTCAGGGGCTAAGGGCAGCGGTTCGGGCGTGGGTCTCAGAGAAGCGGCGACAGACGGCCGACAGGGCTGGGGGGATTTGGTTGGGGAATCGCTGGGTTGTGGAGAGAAGGGAGGTGGAAAAGGCCCGAGGTTGGCAAGGCCAGAATGGGCATGGAGGGGAAGGGTAGACCCTGATTGTGCCTGTCCAGTGAGCGAGGCCCTGACGGTAGTGCAGGTCGCTCTTAGGCTATTGTAGGCTGCGCTGTGGTTCAGGTTGCGGGGGTGTTGGCGGAGGACATGGTGCATATAATGGCATTTACATTCCTGCGTATAGAAAACTAGCTTGTCTGTGAAAAGCTTTCCAACCCAGCCTTCTCGTGCTGATTTTCTGCTGGCGGGGATTTGATTATTTGTAATTCCGTCGTGTAAACCTGTCGATTGCCATGTGTACCTCAGAAGAGCAGTTGCTGTGGGATGTGAGAATGCTGTTGTGCTCAACTCCTGTTTTTTATTTCACAATTTACACTTGAAAAGAACACTGCTGTGAGCTATGTTCCATTGGCCCCTTGTATGCATTTTCGCTAGGTGGGTTTTCCTATTAAGGGGCATCTTACTCTGCCTGACCACATGGTATGCTAATTATCTAGTTAGCAGGATATAATCACATGGTTGCATGCAAAGCTAAGGAGACACACTTACTGCTGTAAAACTTAACTTGCTCTTCTTTGCCAGGTGAACGTCCCCAAAACCCGCAGGACTTACTGCAAAAAGTGTGGGAAGCACCAGCCCCACAAAGTAACCCAGTACAAGAAGGGCAAGGAGTCTTTGTATGCTCAGGGTAAGTTGCAGAAGTGTACATTTTACTCCCAATTTCTTGGAATCACAAAGAGCATGCCTGCAATATTGTAGAAATTGTACATTTTTTTGAAACTTGGGATTGCCATCTGTAAAACGTTATTTGAGCATATCTTTCATTAATTTAAGAAAATGCAGGAGGAGTACAGAGCATTGTGCCATGTGGGAAATACGGAATCAGCTCATGTCGTGAATACATGAAGTGTTCTACTTCATTAAGTGGATTTTGCTTTTACTTTGCAGTGTTGGCCTTTGTGTGCACAACCCATACAAAATGTGGAGGCGTGGGGGGGGGGATAAGGGAATAAATACAGAGGTTCCCTTAACATTTAAAAATAAAGATTCTCCCTGCGTATACCTCATCACACAACAACAACAGTAAAGTAGATAAACAACACCTGGCTTGTGAAACCTCAGAACCATAGGGGAGAAAAATAGGCAAGGTAAGCTGTTCCAAGAATGTGTGGCAGGAGGAAACAGTTGCATGTTGTAGGAATACAGATAACCAACCTACCTCATGGTGAAGTTGGTTGTTCCCTTGTCTTGTAGTGTTTAGGGGGGTTGAGTTTCAAGTAGACTTCACTGTTATCTGAAGGATTTAATTTCTTCCCATTAGGAAAGCGGCGATATGATCGCAAGCAGAGTGGCTATGGTGGCCAAACAAAGCCCATCTTCCGCAAAAAGGTGAGCCTGACTGGAAGGCTATGGGAACTTGTATGGTGCAACTTGAAGCTGAGTATGCTGGTGTGGAACTGGAGAATTCCTGTTTTGGGTTTATTTCAGGAATTAATATGAATGAATGAAAAATCAGGACTTCTGGGACTGGATCTTCCTTTTTAGGATCTCAGCTTAATTTTGTTCACTTTTCATTTTCACGGAATACTAATCTGACTGATTGCCTCACCTTTTCACTTTTCTGCTTCCCTTTCTGCCTTGCCTTGTAAGTAGGTGTAGGGAAGGTAGGGGACAAATGTTGAGATAGGCCTTTGTGAGGGCCTGAATAGACTTTCTTTTCTGTTTCAGGCAAAGACCACAAAGAAGATCGTGCTGAGACTGGAATGTGTGGAGCCCAATTGCAGGTCAAAGAGGATGCTGGCCATTAAGAGGTGCAAGCACTTCGAGTTGGGAGGAGACAAGAAGAGAAAGGTACAATCCTTTGCTAAGTCATGTTCTGTGCAATGCTGGCCCCATCCTTTAGTGTCCAAATTGATGCTGCCTGTCTTGCTAATTGAGGGTGTTTGTTGTGACAGTGAGAGATAATAGCTGTCCTTTGGACCATTAGATTGATTGTAAAAGTGGGTTTGATATAGTGTGATGACAGAAAAGAGTTGGAGGAATAAATAAGTGAAAACAAATCAGGATATGTACACCTTTCTCATGCACCTATCTTGTTTTAGGGCTTTTTGTGCAGTGGATTCAAATAGTATGAAAAACTATACTTTTCAGGGTGCCTTATATGGGACCCACAATCATACACGTTTAAAATCATTTTCTAGGTTTATCTTTAGTCTTTGGGAGTGGTCCTGGTCAGCTGATAGCAAGTGATAAGCCTCTTTTGCAAATGGGGGGTGGGGGGGAATCTACAAAATTAAAAATGCTTTCGGGTGCTGTTGGCTGTATACTCAGTCTGGTTTTTTTATTTCCCCTTACAGGGCCAGGTTATCCAGTTCTAGGCTGCTGTGGAACCCATTGTTGGTTGGTGTATGAAATGTAATAAAAGTCCTATTGGATCACCCTAATATGTGTCATAGCCATTTTTGTTTACTAGTGTGAGTTTATCTCATTTTATCCCTGTGACAAAGCAGGTCTGTGGCCCAAGATAGCTTTCCTTGACCCCCTTATTGCCCAGCTGCAACACACTAACCCTGCAAGTTTACCAGTGGATCTTACTCTTCAGTATTTGCTGTCACCACCATTCCAGTCCCTGATGGGAGGGAACCTAGGGTACACAAAAACAACTGCTTTTAAAAGAGTTCTGAGCCAGTGCTACAGCACTACTCTGTTCAACCCACAGCTTTGTGATTTACTCAGAATGTAGCATCAGCCCATTCTCTCTCAAACACACACCAGAGAAAAGTGCGCTGGGCACTTACAACTTCAGTCCTAAACTCCCAGTAGACTAAATACCAAGGGTCTACGCGCATGGAGATTATAAAACCCTGAGACTGGTGTATATTTTGCTCTAGGAGGCCGAGTTTAGTCAGAATTGAGTATACAGATGTGGATATTTTTCAGCTCTCGTGCCCAACTATGAGGCTTGCTGAAGAAAGTGGGGGCGTGTTTTCATTATATTGTGCTGCTATGTGTAGGACATGACTGCCTTTGCCTCTTGGCATTTATCTTTTATTTATTTCCTTTTTGTCATTCTGTTTTCTCTGCGACATTTTATACAGGCAGCCTAGGACCAAACCCTGCTTTCTCTGTTCCCCTTTCCCACTCATTCAATATTTACCCATGTCTAGCCTTTTCCCCCACTTGCACATTCCTTTTGGGGAAAACATTCATTGTAAGCCAATTCACTGACATAACATATTTCTCTGGGACTACTTTCATTGCTGGGACTCTCTGTTGGAAGATAAGCAGGGATGTTGCTTTTTCAGGTCTTGAAGCAATTGGGAATATGGAAAGTAATGTACAGTACAGGGACGAAAGCTATTTTCCATGCGTGTCTCGCTTCAGTCTCTAGCAGAGACTTCATAATTTGTGCAGTGATTAGGGCAGCCTTTCTCAGCTTCTGGTCCCCAGATGTTGGACTATAACTCCCATCACCCCAAGCCAGAAGGACCAATGGTTAGGGGATGATGGGAGTTGTAGTCCAACACTGTAAACCCCCAAGAGTTCAAAGGCATATGCAGGATAAGCCTTCACTAAACTCCCATAATCACTTGTAACTATATTCTCAGTCTTTTTTCTTTAGAATGCTTAAATTTTGAGATTTTTGCACCTTTATTTGTTAAAAATTTAGAAACAAACATTTAAGTTTCAAGAAATCATAAGCAAATTTTAGTTTCTTGCTTCATTGTATTTGGCCAGAACAACTGACCTGATTTTTCCCATTGTGTTCCTTTAACCAATAAGCAGCAAATGGAATATAACACGAAAACCCCAATAGCTTGATCATGTGGATTTTTAATTCACTTCCATTATCTCTTGCCAGCAACAGGGAATTAGTTCATGGCAGAAAGACAGCAAAGATTCATTGAAAACATTTTGCCAGTATCTCTTGTACAATCACATTGTATGGATCACTTTAGTGAAGCAGTGAGGCTTAGCGGTATGAAAAGTCCATGATGACTTCAAACTTACTGGTAGCAACACAGCTGAGATTTCCCCTAGATTTACTGATAAGACTGCTTTCCCCCCATACAACGTGGCTTACACAACAAACAAAACCCACAGGCAAAAATAGAAGTTCAATAAATAGGCATAGTACAATTTATTCAAGTGTCCTACTGAAACAGGTTTTCAGAAAAGTGCCTGAGGTACAACGGGGTGTGCATGTTGTAATCTCACCTGTGCTATAATTATCTTTAGGTAGTGGGGGGAGAGGACTAAAAGTAACAAAGCTGTGTATATTGTGGTTTGAGTAAGCTGCAGGAATAGGTGACTGCCCACAGGAGTTACTGGTGTATAACCACAGCCTTTTTCTTAACAACACAACTACATTCATCGTGCTTGGCATCCCCCAGAGGTAGAAGAAGAAAACATGGTGTTGATACTGTGTTTGGCAAAGCGCAATAAGGCATAGACTGCTATCTCCAGCTTACTTGCCCAGAAATGCAGGTTCTTACACTTTAAAGGAAATTTAGAAGTCACTGCAGGATTAGGAATGTGGCACTGAACTAAGGAGTTGATGTTGTAGCAACCTTTCCCCTGTAGGAAGGTTACTTGCTTCTGCTTAAAAGTCCTCCTTGGGAGAAAAAAATGAGGGGGGAAAGAATATGCTATGTTACAAGAACTCTGGAAAGCGCTTCTTTCCATTATCAAACAGTTTCTCCTCAGTCACCACCGTCTTCAGCAGCACTGTGCCAGTTGGGTTCACCACCACCTTCAAAGGTGAAACCCAGTTGTGCAGCCCCAAATCCTCGCTGGTGGGAAGGATCTGCTGGATGGAGCAGGCAGGGTTACAAGCTAAACCACTGCCAAGGTAGGCAGTAGAGAAGACAAAAGCCTGTGGTCCACCAATCTCCTGACGGTTCAGCACAGCAATGGCAAAGGCTCCGCCTGACAGGGGCCGCTCCCACAGCTCGAAGTAGTTTTCCTGGAAAGACACAACATCCATTACCAGCTGCAGTAACAATCACTGGGGATGGGGGAGCTGTGGCCCTCCAGATGTTGGGCTGCCAACTCCCGTTGGCCACAGCCAACCAGCCCAATAGGCAGGGTGATGGGAGCTGTAGCCATCAGCATCTGGAAGGACACAGGCTCCCCATCCCTGCTCTGTAGACTGCTTTTTCTGTTAACATACAAAACTGCTTACAAACAAAACAACAAAGACGACAAGTAAAGTTTACGAAACTTTATATGGCGAACCCTTAAAAAACTACTAAAAGGGCTTCAAGGACAGAACGACAAAAGATAATAATAATAATAATAATAATAATAATAATAATTTTTTATTTATATCCCGCCCTCCCCAGCCGAAGCTGGGCTCAGGGCGGCTAACAACAATCAAAATAATCCAACATTCTAAAAACATTCATTATAAAATTAATTAAAATCAAATTGATGGCAACCATTGAGCAAAATTCTGTGCAGATCATGTTGGGGACTCCCATGCCCTTCAGGGAAGGGTGTTCCATAAACAAGGGGCCACCACCGACAAGGCTGTCTCACTATATTCCTCTAGCAAGAGCACCAGGAGGCCTCTGATGGAGATCTTCAGGAGGTTGATACTGGAGGAAGCAATCCTGTGATAACCCTGATCCAATGTTATTTATTGCTATAAAGCAGAGCTAGGAACCTCTTGCTCTCCAGATGTTTCTCGACTGCACTCAGGATATTTATCTATCTATTCAAAATGGGAAACTTCGTTTAAATTGGGAGCAGGGAATTTTGGATGCAGGGGCCAAATGAAAACCTCCAGGCCTCTTTATTTGTGTCTCTCCAGTCCTGTTCCATGATTTCCTTGAGTGGTATTGTCCAGCTGTAACCACCTTGGAACTGTGATGCTGCCTTTCGCTTGCCTGGATGGAAAGGGTGTGGGTGGGTGTATGTGTGTGTGAATAAACTTGGGAATTTTGCATGGAATGCAGCCTTCAGGTTTCCCCTAACGGAATGTGGCCCTCAAGCTGAAAAGGACCCCTCACCTCTTATTTAAATGGATCATCTAAGGAAGGAAGAAAGATGGCTTGCTTAAAAGCAGCCACCCTGTAAGCTCACATCAGAGGCAATTTGAAAGGAGTCTTCCCAGCTCACACTCTTAATGCTGCAAAACACAGGCTCTTAAGAAACTTAAAATGTACTTCCTTAAAAGAACTGCCAGTTAAAAGGATGAGGAAGCAGGTGGTGTGAAAGACCTCTGCCCAAGTTCCTCTACTTCCAATATTAGGCTCAATGAATTAACAATATCACCTGCTGCTGGTGCCTGTTCGAAGTGGGCAGGGAGGGAAAGCAGAAAGCCCTACAAACAGGATCTGGAGCCAAAGCCAAATGACAGGGAGAGCTAACCAATTCATTCATAGAATGTGTATAAACTGCTTGAACGTAGGGGAGGAAATCTTAAAAAGTAATGAATTTTACAATAGCAGTACTGAGGCTACAGAGAAGGAAGCTGACAGCAGGGCCACCAGGTATTGCTGTAGGTAAGTAGGCAGGCAGGTGAGGCCTAACTGAGGTTGGTGGGGCTGCGTCCCATTTGTATTTGGAACATGATCTGGATGAGTACAGCCTTTCAACTTCATCTAAAGCAATTTCCCAAACTTTGGGTGTCCGACTGTTTTTTGGACTACAACTCCCATCATCCCTAGCTAGCAGGACCAGTTGTCAGGGATGATGGGAACTGTAGTCCAAAACAAGGCCGGCGACTCAAGTTTGGGAAACAAGGCTAAAGACATCAAGGCTGAGAACAGGAGAGTCCGACCTGGTGGAATGCTCTGTCCCACGAGACCAGGGCCATGCAGGATTTAACTTTCTTCCGCAGGGCCTGTAAGACAGAGCTCTTCCGCTTGGCTTTCAATTTGAACTTAGCCTTCCTTCCTTCCCTCCCCCTCCCCTTTTTATGAAGATTACCCGCTCTGGGATCCCACAGCTAATTCTCCCTGGTCTCCTCGCTGGCCCAAATAGGACTAATTTAGCCAGCTAGCCCTGGTGATAATCTAATGTTTATTGGATGGATTTCCCCCCTAAATTGATTTTTGAATTGTGAATTTATTGTTATTCACATTTTATACTGTATTTTATGCTGTTTTGGGTTGCATCAATTAAGTGTTTTAAATTTGTTGTTAGCCACCCTGACCCCGGTTTCCTGAACCAGGAAGGGCGGGGTATAAATTATTATTATTATTATTATTATTATTATTATTATTATTATTATTATTATTAAAACCACCTTGTTTCAAAACTTTCCTCCTCCTACTCTCCACACACCTTTTCCCCATGGCATTCTTACCTTGGTGATTCGATATCCTTGCTTGCCCAGTGGATCCTGGTTGATGGCTATCACTTCTTTGTTTTGGAGAAGAGCCTTGGCCTGTGGGCTAATCTGACGCAGGTCATTGGACATGAGAAGTGGAGCCGCCATGATGGCCCAGAGTGCCAGCTGAGTTACTTGCTGATCCCAGCTCAGTCCAAAATTTCCAATCACCAGCTGGCATAAGAGGGTGGTAGAGGAGAATTACCATATTGAAGGGGGTTACAACTCTTAGGTATCGGGATGCTACACTAAGGAAGGGAACTAGGCTGGTGATTAGCCGCTGGAGGCCACAGGGCCAAATCCAGCCCTTAATTATCACCAGATACGTCCACTCCCACAGCTCAGCTCATGTTCTTTGCGCTGAAAAGGTTCAATCCCAGGCATTCCCAGTTAAGAAGACGAGAGGAAAGTTTTTAGGAAAAGCCTGTGTTTGCCTGAAGCCCTGAAGAGATGCTGCCCGTCTGTGTAGACAATTCTGGGTTAGATGAGCAAACAGCCTGACTCAGTGTAATGGTCTCTGGCATATACTACCTCATCAGAAGGTCTGCTCCACACAGTGTAGAAATAAGGCCTTTACAGTGGTACCTCGGGTTACAAACACTTCAGGTTACAGACGACGCTAACTCGGAAGTTGTTAAGTTGTGGGTGAACATATCAGACGACACAGTGACTCTTCAAACAGCTCTTCTTTATTCAGAGGCCAGAACAGAACTGAACTGAAGGGCTCAGTCAGTCTGCTTATATAGAGCTCCAGTACCACGTTACTGTAACAACTTTCTAAAACTATCCAATCACTGAACGTCACTTTCGATTCTTCATTTGCATAACTATCTACAGTATCCATCCAATCACTGAACGTCACTTTCGATCCTTCATTTGCATAACTATCTACAGTATCCATCCAATTACTGAACGTCACTTTCGATCCTTCATTTGCATAACTATCTACAGTATCCCCCTGCTGGCCCAGGGTGAGAACTTCAGTACATAACAGAAGTAGTACCTCGGGTTAAGAACTTTACCTCAGGATGAGAACAGAAATCACGCGGCGGTGGCAGTGGGAGGCCCCATTAGCTAAAGTGGTACCTCAGATTAAGAACGGTTTCAGGTTAAAAACAGACCTCCAGAACGAATAAAGTTCTTAACCCAAGGTACCACTGTTTTGGTAGCACCTACTCTTTGCAAGGCCCATTGCAAAGGGAGGCACCATCTCTATTGTTTCCTTGGCTCCTAACGAAGACCTTTTCCAACAAGCCTTTCAAGTGGAGATTGTCACCAAAAGTGAATCCAGCAGAACAGCTTAGGCTAACTTTTATAGCCTGATATTGGTGCGCTTAAAATGTGTGGCTCTATCTGCAGTTTACATTTTTAAAGCAATATGGCACCACTATAATAAATATAGAGCCATGGTTTTCCCTGAGGAATCCTGGGAACTGTAGTTTGGTATGGTGCCGGGAGTTGTTATGAAATCCCTCTTTTCGCAGAGCTACATTCCGAGGGTCCCTGAGAAGAAGGACGGGCTCTTAGACCATTTTAGAAGTTGTAGATCTATAAAAAGCTAATAAAAAGGAGTAAAAAAAAAATCAGGAAAGGAAGGGTGGGAAGTCAAGAAGAAATTTGTATGCTAAAATAAAAAGGATACATGTTTTTAAATATTGTTGGAGACTTAATAAAAATGGATCTACAACTTATTTTTTTATATCAAGTTGTAGATCCATGAGGAGAATAAAAGTATTCTAAGAACTCCCAGAGTCCTTAACAAACTAAAGTACCCAAAATTCTTTGGGGAAGCCATGACTGTTTAAAGTGGTATGATACTGATTTAAATGTATATTGTGATTGGGGCCTGAATTAGGAATCAGACTCTTTATATTCTGCTGCTCTGTATTTTTCTTAGGAAGGCCCTGCACAGGGATGCCATGATATTTTCTCACATGTTCCATTTTTAATGCTTGTTTAATTAATAGCTGAAATAGCCTGAGGGCATCCCAAATGGCTATAGCCAATAGGCAGAAATTTTATGGTGCAGAGACACTTTGGCCATAAAATGCACTCTATACCACACTGAGTTTCCATGTGGGCCTCATGTAAAAACGTATTTGCAGCCAAGCTCTTGAAAGGAACACAAGGAGCTTATTGTCAATTTATAAACCTGAAGAAAACATGCAAATTAATATACAACCCAGAATTGAAGCTAAAGCCATGCAAAGCAGATGTCTGGGCTTGCAGGAAGATTGAGAGTGAATAAATAAAAGGCAGGTACCTGGGGAATACTCAAGGCAAGACCGATGAGCAGGGACTCACCTTCTTCAGCAGCCGGGACTGGATGTGCTTTATATATTTAGCAATGACTTTGGAATACAACAAGCTATTTTATGCCAGAATCAGCGAATTGGTTCATCAAGTTCAATATTCTCTACAGCAGTGGTTCTCAATTGGTGGGCCACAGAAAACTCACCCAGGGAGTCTGTGGCACCATTCACATAACAAAATATACCATAGATATACCAAAATCTTCAAAAGTAGGGGGTCCCATGGCTTGTCTTTTGAAAAACAAGGGGTCCATGGTGCATAGCTAATTGGGACCCACTGCTCTACAGCACTGGTCTTCAAGTTAGTGTGTCAGGACCCACCACGAAGCCATAAGGTGGGTTGCAACTGCAACGCTACCGCCATACAAATAATAAGGGCAAAAACAGAATTAATAGTAACAATATTTGGGTCCCCAAATGCATATTTGGGTTAAAGGCAGGTCTACAGCCTCCTACCCCAGCCTGATATCCTCTGTACATTTTGAGCTACCACTCTCCCAGCGTACGATGACTGACAGCAGTTCTCCAGGGTTTCAGACTGAAGCCTCTTCCAGCCCTATCTGGGATTGCTAGAGTTTAAATCTAGGCAGGTTCTCCTCTCCCAGTGAGCTACAGGCCCCTCTCCAGGGCTCAGGAAGGCTGCGAGGTTTTGGATGCTTGAGCAACAGCATGGAATCTGGAATAAGTGACCCAGAAAAAGGTTTTCTTACCATATCCGGGTCATTCCAGCCCCCTGGCCCAGCGGTATCCACAATGCTGTCCTGATTATAAGAAGTCCAGTCCAAGATGTTCTTGACGCTGCCCCAGGCATCGTAGACGTCAGCATAATTCCTCCAGTAATTGCAGTACTGTTTGATCTCTGTGTAGTTGGGCTGGAAGAGGAGTAAAGACAGAGAGAGAAAAGAGGTGGCAACGATTTATTTGTTTTATTTAAGATATGTGTCATATTTCAGTCCCACTGAGCACTGCGTCAGAATGGAATGGACTGTTTCAGTGGGGGATGTGGCTGGCTTCTACCAGAGACTGTGCAGGGCAGTTTTGCAGCACTGACTCAACTTGGCTTTAAATAAAGTGTGGGAAGGACGTGGATAGGGCTCCCTCCCTTTTTGCAAGTTCTCCTGAAGTCATTTGCCCCATGAAACTTTTCCTAGGAACATAGGAAGCTGCCTTACACAAAGTCAAACCACGGGTCCATGTTTGCATTGCCAGGGTTCCAGGCAGAGTGTCTCTCCCTGGAGAAGCCGGGGGTTGAACCTGGGACCTTCTGCATGCAAACCAGATGCTGTACCTCTGAGCTACGGCCCTTCCCCATAACGCCCCCTTCTTGCCATCTATATATCCCTAAGAGACTAAACATAACACATTCTGAACACAGGAGAAGCCGCTGCAGCAAGAGTGAGGAACCTTTTTCTCTCCGAGAACCACTCCTGACAGCTGGCGTGGTCACCCCACACTCTCCTGCACACAGCAAGCATACATGCACACCAGGACTCTTGGCTGACCCCTGCAAATCAGCTAAGGAGGGAAGTGTTATCATACCCTCCCATCTCTTCAGATGATTAATCTGGTGAGTTGGGGGTGGAGGATTATAGTCATTCCTGTTGCAATGCGGGAAGATGCTTTTCCCAAGGTGCAGCCTAACATCACAATCAATGGGTTTCACTATTACATAGCCAAACAGGCTCCCAGCACACCAAATATGACTGGTGTGGCAATGACAGTCACCTTTCCTGATTGTTTTATGTACTCATATGCAGATCACAAGCAGAGATTACTGTGCAGGAATGGGGAACCTGTGGAGACCCTCCAGACATTGTTGGATTCCAACTCACATCAGACCTCAACCAGCCCAGCATGACTTATTGTAAGGGGTGATGGGAGCTGTAGTCCATCAACATTTGGTTACCAGCCCTTGCCCTAGGACAGGTGTGGGGAACCTTTGGTCCTCCAGCTGGTGCTGAATTACTATTACAGCCTTCAGCAACCCTGCAAGCATGGCCAACTGTCAGAGCTGATGGGTGTTGTAGTCCAGCAATATGCCCCAGGGAAATAGCAAGGTTGCAAAGCGGCCTCTCCTTACCTTCCGAAAGGGTCTCTCATACAGTGGCCACTCGCACGAGAACACAATGTCTCTGCCTGTTTTGTTCAAAGCATGAGACATGTTCTTATAACCTGGTGGCAAAGAGCAGAGACACCCCCCGAGAATTAAAACAAATAACCAAAGCCTGACACTCATCACCAATCCCCACCACTCACCTCTCTGCCCCTTTGTAAGCTTATCTTGGGGGGCATCAGGATAGTGCTGGGCGAGTCCTAGAGGGAATTTTTGTCAGGGAACCCTCAATCTTTGTGCCAGCCCTGGTCAAGGCTTTACCACCTACCTAACCTATAAAGGGGACGCAGGTGGCGCTGTGGGTTAAACCACAGAGCCTAGGACTTGCCAATCAGAAGGTTGGCGGTTCAAATCCCCGCGACGGGGTGAGCTCCCGTTGCTCGGTCCCTGCTCCTGCCAACCTAGCAGTTCAAAAGCACATCAAAGTGCAAGTAGATAAATAGGTACCACTCCAGCGGGAAGGTAAACGGCGTTTCCGTGTGCTGCTCTGGTTCGCCGGAAGTGGCTTAGTCATGCTGGCCACATGACCCAGAAGCTATACGCTGGCTCCCTCGGCCAGTAAAGCGAGATGAGCGCCACATCCCCAGAGTCGTCTGCGACTGGACCTAACGGTCAGGGGTCCCTTTACCTTTACTTTTTCTTTCAAAGGTCTTCAATAAGGAAGTCAAAAATGTAAGTTAAAGCAAATGAGGCTCGTTTCCTCATTGTAAGTTAAAGCCAATGAGACTCATCAATTCTGGCTCTGGATCAAGGATGGGGAATCTGTGGCCTTTCAGACGTTGTACGCAACTGCCAGCATCCATGACCTTTGACCCAACTACCTGGGGCTGACAGGATTTGGGAGTCTCGTAACCTCTGGAGGGCTTGAAGTTCCTCATCCCTGTCATAGTAATTCCAGACACCCACCCTCCAAATCCTGGTCGCCTCCTCTGAACGCACTTAAGTGTGTCATTATCTTCTTAAAATGAAGCACCCTGAACAGTGCCTTACGCCCCAAACAGGAGAGAGCTTATGGATCAGGAGCTAGGTGGGGAGAGAGAGGGGAGAGTAGAAGTGGCGAAGGTGCTGGTGGCTTCTTCCAAGTATAGACAGTTCAGAAAATTTACTGTGAGCTGTTTTGGGAGGGGAGAGAGGAAGGACAAAGTGTGTCATATATTCCTCCTTAAAGCTCTCTTTCCTGCTTCCAGGGAAGTGAACTGGGTGACCCTATCCAAGGTCGAGGTAAATAGTAAATTCCACGCAGGCTAAAAGGTTCGCTCTGACCTCCTGGCAAATCCTGCTCTGGGACATACCTTCTGCCAACAGTTCCAGGGTGCCAAAGTTACAGCCGTCAAACTTCAGCAGGTCCACCCCCCAGCCAGCAAAGGTGTCAGCGTCCAAATCGTAGTAACCGCGGCTGCCAGGAAAACCAGCACATGTCTTGTTCCCGACATCTGCGTAAATGCCCAGCTTCAGCCCCTTGGAGTGGACCTGGATTGCAGGTAATTGAGGGGGGAAACACAGCAAGGTTTCTGGAGTGGAAAGCTTATGTTTTATAAGCAGAAATCAAAAGAATTCGGCCTGCTTTTAGTTAATGGGGTGGGGAGAAAATAGGCTAAGAAAAGGTGCACTAGTTTTTCAACAATGGAAGGTATGATGCTACTCAATGGAAGGTATGATGCTACAAAGGGGTTGACACAAGAAAATGAGACAGGACATGGGAGGGGCTATCCTATCAATGACCACTAGCCAGGAGAGCACAGTAGAGTCTCCATGTCCAGTGGGCTGTCTATCTTTAAATACCAGAATCTGGAGACAAACAACTGCAGGGAGCTGCTGCCTTCATGTTCTGCTTGTGATGTATTGGGCAGCAGGCTGGCTGCTGTTGGAAAGAGGATGCTGGTCTAAATTGACATGCTCAGGTCAATTCTTAGCAATTCCTATGGATGGTTAAATCTAGAGATGGGGAATGCTTTTCTTTGTCACGTTCAGCCCTGCAGTTATACAGCGCTAGGGACACACTGTGAAAGGGGAGCAGGCACAGGAAGTCCTCCCATTTCCATCATCCTTTCCAGCTCCTCATTTATATGTTCTCATTGACCTCAAGGTGGAAGAAGCTTTGGGGAAAAGGTCAGCAAGAACCCACTTACATAGTCAGCTAGTTTACGAATCCCACTAGGAAAACGGTTTGGATCCGGTTGGAGCTTGCCTTGCTTATCACGAGTTGGAGCCATCCAGCAGTCATCGATACACAAGTACTGGTACCCAACGTCCCTCCATCCATCTGACACCATAAGGTCTGCCATCTGCATGAACAGCTGCTCGCTGAAGAGGGCAAAAAAGGAAAGTCATAAGAAGTTGCCTTCCTCCAGGTCATATAGCCCAACGTCATTGTCTGATTGGCAGAGGCTCTGCAGAAACTTGTGCAATAGAGGGTCTCTGTCATCACCCTAGGTTTCTGATCCTTTTTAACTGGAGACGCCAGGGACTGAGTGAACCTTGGACCCCTCTTGTGTGCAAAAGTGCTCTAGCACTGAGCTAAGGTCCCAAAAGCTGGGTACCAACACTGAGCTGGTAGTGAAGTAGAATCCAATGAGAATCCAATATCATATTGCTTAGGGATGGGGGGGCGGGAATAGCAAAATGTCTACTCATATATTCTGCAACCACTTTCCGCCTCTCAGTGTTCCTCCCTTCTTCTTCCCCCCCCCCCCTAATAACCATCACTTTATTAATGCAGCAAAATGAGTACTCCCAAGACATGTGCAAATGGATCTGCATTGCCTGAGAAAATAGTCCTCTCTGTTGAGGGCGTGCACCTCTGCTTTGCAAGAGGAGCTCTGAAGAGAGGCAATAACTTTTCACCAAGGAGGAGACATGGGTTGTGGGTTTTGCAGATAGGACATCACTACAGCCGAGATAGACAACATGAAGCTGCTCATCATCTGTTTGGTATCTTCTGAACTCCGAGAATTGGCAAAGCTGATGAATGAACAGTAGACAGCAATCCAGGCACACCACTTTAGCTTCAGCATCAAGCCACACATACTAAAAATCATTCCCAGTAGATTCATGTAGTCTGGTGTGGGGTCTTCCAGGGTAGGGTTATTCTCTGTGGATGGAGGCTTGTATCTGAGAACGCGATTTGGCCGCCACGGGTCCATTACGTTGTTACCGGCCATCGTGCACCGCCTCTGGCTAACTCCAAGCAGAGCCCCCCCCCTCGGCCGCCGCCGCCCAGTGTTCCTCCCTTCTTGCTCCCATGCCATGACCACTACCACTGGACGACCTGTCTCCCCTCCCCTACCTTCATGCAAACCCAAGACTGCAATGATTCACGACAAATCCTCTAATGGGGTTGCAAAATGACGATCTTACATTTTTGTTATGGAGAGAGAGAGACATTGTACATGCACACAGAAACATACTGATGTTTAGTGGTCTTAAATCTCATGTAGATTATAGATCTGTGGTACTACTTCAGAAATAGAGGCTCCCACAACGGAATGCTCCATGCAAACAAAGAGAAACTATCCATACAGAACACTAGCATGTCAAGGAGAAGGGAAGGGTGCTAACCTAACCCTTTTCCTGAAATACTCACTTTCTACATGCAGGTTTTATTTGTTCTTAAATGAGGGAGCATTCCATCATGGGAGTGGGGTTTCCTATCTGGAGCTTAAAAGTGGAACATCACAGGGAGGGACAGGTTGACTACATCAGTTAAAATTAAGACTGACATTTAACCAGAAAAATGTGAAGAGCATCTATTTTATATTTGTCTGTACTGAAAATAGAACTATTTTCTGCTTCCACTGGCAATCCTGCTCCCCGCCCAAAAACAAACCCACACCTGGAAGGTATTTAATACAAGATAGTATTTAGTGTTTGCAGACTCCCAACCATTCATATTTAAATATTGCTATTACAATAATTATATGCCTGTTGTCTTTGTCCATGGAGTTTTCTTGGCAGGGATACTGGAGTGGCTTGCCGGTTCCTCCTCCAAGCACAATAATTTGGTTGGACAGTGTTCTCGAAGCTACAAACATGAGTCTGACCAAACTGTGGGAGGCAGTGGAAGACAGGAGTGCCTGGCGTGCTCTGGTCCATGGGGTCATGAAGAGGTGGACACGACTAAACGACTAAACAACAAATTACAATAATTATGACTGAGTAGTGCCTACAGCCCCACCTATGTGGCTAATGAAACAATACTTCTATGCATTCTGAGCCTTGCAGCAACAGCCTTTAACTGCCTGCAAAACCCATCACCTCTGTGAAGTTATTGGCTCAGCCCCTTACTGTTGTCCCCCAGCTGAAAAGGTTCTTACTCATTTTACTCATATTATCTGTTGCACAAAGTTTCCTCTTCCCAGCGGGCAAAACTGTAAGTTCTTTGAGATGAGGACCTCTTATTATATAAAGTGTCCATGTACAAGTCATGGCACTATATAATAATAATAATAATAATAATAATAATAATAATAATAATAATTTATTATTTGTACCCCGCCCATATGGCTGGGTTTCCCCAGCCACTCTGAGCGGCTTCCAACAATGATGAAAGATACACTAAAATGTCACATATTAAAAACTTCCCTGAACAGGGCTGCCTTCAGATGTCTTCTGAATGTCAGGTAGATGTTTATCGCTTTGACATCTGATGGGAGGGCGTTCCACAGGGCGGGTGCCACTACCGAGAAGGCCCTCTGCCTGGTTCCCTGTAACTTGGCCTCTCGCAGTGAGGGAACCGCCAGAAGGCCCTCGGAGCTGGACCTCAGTGTCCGGGCAGAACGATGGGGGAGGAGACGCTTCTTCAGATATACTGGACCGAGGCCGTTTAGGGCTTTAAAGGTCAGCACCAGCACTTTGAATAAATCATGATGATTTACATACATACATGGAAAGTTTAGCCAACTGTTTGAATCACAGAATATTCCATGGAATGAGGAACAGCTTATGTTTAGGCTACGTAGACCATTAAAGAGGAAACTACAATATCGGCCAGGCCAGTCATAGGATATGTGCAAACTGCACAGCTTGCTTCTTCAACCTGTGTTGACATATTTAGCAGAATGAGGTGGCACAATGAACTTCAGACTGCAGACTGTGCCCCTACATATAGAATTGCAATCAAAACAAATGAAACTTAGGACACCAGGTTCAGCTCAGCTGTTCTACTTTTCTCTTCACAGAGAATTTACTGTTGTTTATCTAGTGGGGAAACAATCTGCAATCTGAACTGATACACACACAGAGACCATTCTACCATTCTGTTTGCAAGCACAGGCCAGGTCCCAGATGGGTCCAGAATATCATAAAGGTAAAGGGACCCCTGACCATTAGGTCCAGTCGTGACCAACTCTGGGGTTGCGGCCCTCATCTCGCTTTATTGGCTGAGGGAGCCGGGTTACAGCTTCCGGGTCATGTGGCCAGCATGACTAAGTCATTTCTGGCGAACCAGAGCAGCACACAGAAACACCGTTTACCTTCCCGCTGGAGCGGTACCTATTTATCTACTTGCACTTTGACATGCTTTCGACATGCCAGTAAAACCAGGGCTACAAAAATCCAAGGCAGTCTGTTGCCAAGGCTCCCAGAAATGTAATGCATATGCTGAAGAAATGCAACATATTTGTCCTCTCCTGCAAAGAGAGTTGTCTCCCTCAGCTTCAAGGCTTGCTGTAGTACACAGGAGTTTCAATGTATTTTTGGGGCTCCTGGCTAAATACCTCCACACCAGCATATGCCAGTTTCTGACTGCGCTTGGCAAATTGTGAGTTATCGATAGCAGATAAGTCAGAGTTTGCCACCACACACTGGCAATTGTGGACACATTTTCTGATTTTGGATTTTCAAAGTGTCACATACGGTAATTAATGCACTTGGACTTATCTTGTAACCTTTTCAAGAATTAAGAGCCTCGGACGTGAGGTCTCCAGGCTGATAGTAGACTAAGACTGATGGTCATTTGTTGGGGATTAAAACCGGGAAAGGGGGGTGGGGTTTGGGAATCCAAAGGGTGCAGAATAATAATCTGTTTTTTTTATTTTGTTTTGTTATTAGTATGAAAATTGGGGAATTCGTGAAAGGGAATTTGGGTCGACTTTAGAAAAAAGTTTTAAGAATGAGCACTGATGTTTAAATACTGATGTTTATAAGTTAAAATTGGTTTGTTTTTTTAAAAAATGAATTAAATATAAAAAGGTCAAAAATTGGGGACAAGAACTTGTTGAATTAACAATTTGAATTGGAATATAAGAAGGGGAGGTGTGGGGAAGTCAGGGAAATATGTTATTGAAAATAAGGATTGTAAACTTTATGTGTTTTTAACTTTTTTGTTTTTCTCTTTTTGATTTTTTAATGTATAAAGGTGGAAAAACTCAATAAATATTTTATTTTAAAAAAAGGAAGTCAACAGATGGAACCTTCCCCTGCCCCAGATCTGTATGGATGATAAAACTTAATCTGCTGGTTAAAGTGTCTCTTAAAAAGCAAAGGAACCATGCAATGAAAGGTGACGACCTTTCATTAAAATGAACAGGGATGAGGAATCTGCAATCCTTGACATGTTGGACTCACGGCCAGCATGGACAATGGCTAGGAAAGATGGAAGTTGTAGTCCAATATTACATGGGGCCACAGGTTCCCCAGCCATGGACAGTCTTAGCCCACATTAATGGCAACAGATACATGTGGTACACCTTTATATTGGCAAACCTTTCATGAACCTGATGGATTTAACAGAGAGAGTTTTCTCTCTCAAGTGTGCACACACAGGTATAAAGTGCTGTGTGTGTGTGTGTGTGTGTGAGAGAGAGAGAGAGAGAGAGAGAGAGAGAGAGACTGTATGTATATATAAGCATTTTACCTTTGTTTATATAAGCATTCACTTTGAAAGGCCACTAAATGCAAAGGGCACAGCTATGATGCTTCCATGCAAGTCTCAGCATGTATACAAGCACACCACTTGTGGCACAATCTTTCTAGCTCTGCTAAGCCAGTTTAAAAACTTGTAGCAGGTGATAAGATGACATTGCCTGAACCCACAAGGTATAATTTAACAAATTGTGAACCCAAATGCAAGCAATGATGTCCTAAGGCCCAAGAGCACCCTGATGCAGCAGCAAAAAAAACAAATAAAAATATTCTAATGCTATTATAGGCTGCATCAACAGAAATACAGTGTCCAGAGATCAAGGGAAGTCACAGTATCACTCTATCCTGTTTTGGTCAGACCACATCTGGAGTACTGTGTCCAACAACATTGACAAGCAGGAATGTGTTCAGAGGAGGGTGACCAATATGACCAAGGGTCTAGAAACCAAGCCTAATGAGGAATGGTTGAGGAAACTGGTTACGTTTAGCCTGGAAAAGAGGCAACTGAGAGGAAATATGATAGCCATCTTCAAGTATCTGAAGGGCTGTCACATCGAGGATGGAGCAAGCTTGTTTTCTGCTGCTCTGGAAGGTAGGACTTGAACCAGTGGCTTCAAGTTACCAGAAAGGAGATTCCTACTCAACCTCAGGAGGAAGTTTGACAGTAGAATGGGAGGTGGCAGATTCTTCGCAGGTTTTCCTTTTTTTAACAGAGATTGGATAGATGGATGGATGATCTAGCTGAAATCCTGCTTTTGTTTTTGAAGAATGAAAACGCTACGTTCGAGCTGGCAGCCCTCTTGGCCCAAGATCCCAGGCGCTCACCTGATGCATCGGCGGGGCTCTTCGTCGCAGTCGACCTGGCAGAGGAAGCGCTCCCAGTGCAGCCAGCCCATGGGCGGCGTCCGTGCCAACCCGTTTTCTAGTGCGCCCGCCGGGCAGGACAGCGCCAGCAGCAGCACCGGCAGCAGCAGCACCGGCAGCCCCATTCCACAGCTCCGGTCCATTCCCGGCTGCCTCTTGCAGTGCCGCTCCCGAACTTTGGGACCAGCCGCGCCGCAAAACTCAGAGTTCAAGCTGAACCGAGGAACACGGCAATCCAGCCAATCGCAGCGCTTCGCTCTTGCCGCTCGGCCAACCAAAGGGCTCTTCGGCGGCCAGCGTGAAATGTTCACCAATCCGCTCCTTAGGAATCCTGGTGGGTGGGGGAATCTTGCAGAAAGAGGAACGAACGGAGGACCCAGGTTGGGTCACGCGGCAGAACGGAGAGGGGAGGGGCATTAACCCTTTCGTTGATACAACCCTGCCGCACTTAGAATAGCAGCATCGGCGTTTCTATTTGCGTTATTATTACTATTGATAATAATAACATCGTCGTTGTTTGTCGCACAATTATTATTAGCAACGCACGTTGTTGTTGATTTGTACATCGCCATTTCTTTTTCTTTCCCCCCTCTTTCTTTTCCCCTTTCTATCTTGGTTTGCTTTTCAGATTGAAATTTTACGGGTCTAGGTTAAAGGCGGATCTACACGGATCCTCATGGATCCTCCACTTTTAAAAAAATAACTCCAACAAATCTTGTGTCAAATCACATCTGGAAGGCACGCCTGCAGACTGGACTATAAAAAACGTGGATCCAACACTTAGCCGTGCTGCAGCACCACAAAAACATGGATCTTCATGAATTCATATGATTTTCATATTGAAACAAAATAAAAACACCATGATACTCTACACCACGTATTTGTCTGTAGGCAGAACCAAAAAAATCACACATCCACTGTTTCGTGGTACTGTAATGGCGCAAAAACATGGTTAAAAAACACGGATCCTCATGATTTTTGCACTAGCCCAAACTCACAGTCAAAGCACACATCATAGCCAGGGGCACAGCCTGCACCACAAAAATCATGGATACACGGCTTCCTGTGGCCCAAAAAGGTGGTTCTGAAGCAGGAACCTCATGTATCCTCAAGCTTTTTGCATTGGGCCACCCCAAATGCACCATCAAATCACACATCATAGCCAGGGGCACAGCCTGCATCACAAAAAAATCAGATCCACAGCTTCCTGGCAACTCCATGGCCTAAAAACATGGTTCTGAAGCACGGATCCTCATGGATCCTCACACTTTTTGCATTGAGCCACCCCAAATTCACCATCAAATCACACATCATAACCAGGGGCACAGCCTGCACCACAAAAATCATGAGTTGCACTACTAAAATCACAAAAATGCCCTTAGCAGCACTGTTAATGTCACCACTGGAACATTATTATTAGAGCCGAGAGGAGAATGTATGACTATATATTGTACCAAGATATGGTTCATCTTCAAGAACAGATCAAATGCATGCCGGATTGGTTGAGCGCCTTGCAAGCGAAAGACTCAGCCTTCATTAGGGCAAATGTTCTACCCTTATTTATGGGAGCCTTTGGAATAGAAAAAGGAAAGGACTGTGTCAGGATGTATTTTGTGGGGAAATTTGCAGAAGTGAAGGTGTTGATTTGGGGTACAGTCGGAGGGGGGTATTGTTGTGTATTGAGTCAAAGGATTTTATATCTGTATTATTATTGTCTGTATTTGCATTAGGGTAAAGTAACTGCCTTTTGGTTCCAGAGGGTACAGCTACTATTGGTTCATTTAAGCTGCTGTATTTGGATCCTCTGTCTTATTGGTTTCCTCCAAAAGGCAGGACTGTGATTGCCTGATATTGTTCCCTCCAAAATGTATCCTTTCTAGCTAGTTCCCTGTCCCTATAAATGTAGCTCTCCCCTCCTCAGTTCTCAGTCTTGTTTGCTTTAATAAAGAAGTGTTACTACAGAACTGTCTCCAGCATATTATGTCAAGAGAGCTGAAATCACAAACCCCATGTCACAACAGGTATGGTGCCTGCTGTTTGCAGTTCTGCTGCGGTTCCGCATCCCAGCCCCAGGGGTGAGTATTGGAGAAAACAAGAGCAGGGACTGGATCACTCAGACCTGCCCCCCGCTGCCCCCCTGGCTCTTTGCCCCCCACTCTGCAGTCCCAGATGCCAAGAAGCCCTCCCCTCACGAGGAACTGACAGCCTGACTTTTGCATTTCAGCTGCTGGAGGATGAACAGCTCTACCTCCTGGGGGTCATCCAGAGCTGCCAGGCAGCTGAGCTCAGGGGGCTCCGATCCCTGAAGTGCTCCAGGCAGGAGATGGCCCAAGCCATTCTGGTGAGTGATGGGGGGTGTGGAGGGAAGGGGTTGTGCATCTGCGGGGAAGAGGACCCTGCCGGCTTAGGCCATGGGGTTGCCATTCCCCTGCAAAGCTAAGCCTGGTGTTTGGGGTCGGAGCTGATTTTCCTCCTCTGTTCTCTTCCAGGACATCTTGGGGCCCTTGGAGCACTTCAGGGATCGGCCCCTGACCCTGGCCCTTGCCTTGGAGGCCCTCCTCCAGCTCAGGTGAGTGGGGTCTTTGGTGTGGACGGGGTTGTGGGTGGGGGGCAGAACTCCAGGGGGAAAGAGCAGGCGGGAGGGAGAAAGGGGCAAGGGAGACTCTAACTCTCTCCCTTTCATCTTTGCAGCACGATGAGGCCCAAATTCAGCTGCGATATGATCAGTGCCATCCTGCACAGGACGTTGGAGGCCATGCTGAAAGGGGCCAAGGAGGAGGAGGAGGAGAGAGAAGTATGTCCTTTGTTTTGACTTCCCTTCACAGGCTCTTTCTTCTTCTTCGTCACACACTTGCAGAATCCAACCCAGCATTCAAACTCTCTTCTCTCTTTTCTGCAGGAACTGAAGAGGCACTTCAGGCTTCTGCTGGGCAATCTCCTTATGGAAGCCCCCAACCCTGGCACCCTCCTCCACCTTCTCAGTGTAAGTGTCCCGATAGCATCAGGGGTGGTTTTAGGGTTGTCGTCCCCCCATCCCTTACCCAATGGACTGCCCCATTTCTGGGGCACAGAGCCTGTTTGGCCCCTAGTTTGGTCCAAACCCTCATGGTCCAGAAGTGCCAGGGACTTCGTGGTGGGGGCAGTGGGGGCCGCTTTGGCCCAGACTGGCCCCTGACTCTGAGACGCTCTTTCCTCCTGCAGGACCTCTGAGGATACGCCCTGGGGGAAAGTGGGGAGGCTCAAGAACTAGCGGCCAGCAGCATCTCTTTGCTGCTGGCCATTGCCCGGAAATACCCCAACCTCAGAGTACGTACCTCAGATGGTGCAGGGTGTGCCCCTGGGGGCCAGGACGAGGCCAGAGGCTTTTCCTGCCTCCTTTCCTGCTGCTGCCCTTCCACCTCTGCCCAGGAGGCTGCAGGGCCCAGGGAGGTCCTCTGGAACAAGGATTGGGCTCAAGACAGAGGTAAACCTGTCCTTCCTGACTTGGTGCTGCTTCTGTGCTCTCTTGCTCCCATCTGACCCCGATTTTTCTTTCCTCTGCAGATGACAGTAGTTCGGCCGGACCTGGCTTGTTTCCGCCTGAAGCCGAAAGAAGGTAAGCCCCACACCTTGGAGACAGCGACCTTTGACTAAAGGCCTGTGGGAAAATCTGATTTTCATTTTCATTCTCTTCTCATTGTCTTCCATCCAGATGACATCATCATTGAAGATTTATAGGTAGTGCAGACCTCGGGCTCCACTGGACACCAGAGAGAAGCGAACATCCAAATGCACTCAGCAGGTAAGACTTTCTCAAAAGCCCATCTGTAGTTAGAGATGCCCTGTTTCATCTGTGATAGAAGCAGGCACTCCTGGCGTCCTTCTTACCTTTTTTCTCTTGCAGGTGACAGAATGATGCCAGCAAGACCTCCTTCTCCATCTTTTCATGGGGGCAGCAGTGTCTGTGGGACCAGATCAGGTAGGGGGAAGCTGCCTTGTGGGCTCAGAGGCCAAGGGGTGGAACGATGTCATGGACTGGTTGGGCACAGAGGAATGGTGGGAGGAAGCAGCTGGAGAACCAGGAAGGGAAGACGTCTCAGAACCCAGGGGGTGGAGGGGGGACAAGGAGGAGCAGTCAGAGGGAGAAGAGGCCAGGGAACCAGGGGAGGGGAGCCAAGGGGTGTCAAACCCTCGGTGAGTGAGGGACTTTCCCCTGTCTCAGAAGACAGGCTCTGGCAGATGGAGCCCTACACAGATGCAGAGTGGAGTCCCTAAGATGGTTGGGTGGCATTTTGTAGGCCTCCTTCTGGCAACTCCTGCAGCCCAGCTGGTGCCTTATGCCTTGCTCTTATTTCCTTTGGAGCACCTCAGGGAGGCCGAGGTAGGAGTGTCTTGCTGTCTGGGCACAGGGTTGACACCTTTGTTTTGCAAAAGACAGGACAGGGCAGGGGACAGAGAGAGATCCAAAAGTTGTTAACATTATTTTGCCTCAAAAGATCTCACGGAATTTTGGGGTTTTCCATTCCTTAGGATATATGATCTACTCCCTATGTAACTCCACGTGTCGAGAAGAAAAAGAACTGCAAGAAAATGGAATAAAAATAAATATTTTTTAATGGATTTTGAATAAATGCACAATAAATTGTTACTGTTTTGAATTTCATTGTGTTATTGTCTTCCATTGATCTGGATACTTTTGTTGTTGCAGCCTGAAGTAGCATTAGCATTTTTTGCTGCTGCATCACTCTCAGGTTGACTCATGTTAAGCTTGTGGTCCACTAAGATCCCTAGATCCTTTTCCCTGCCAGCAAACCAGTGTCCCTCATCTTATATTGGTGCAGCTGGTTCTCCTGCCAAAGTGCAGAACCTTAGATCCCAAACTTTTTTCAAAGAGGGCCAGATTTGATGAAGTGAAGGGCCGTGAGGGCCGACCAGGTGCCAACCAAAATTGTTGACCTTTTTTTAGGATTGAAGTAGTGGAGTTTTTTTCAGGGTTGAAGCTGAGGGTTTTTTAGGATTTTACCCCACGAAATAAACTGCCACAGGAGCTGGATTCAACCGACCAACGGGCCAGATTAGGCCCTAGGCCCCCAAAAACAGACTTTGGACATGCCTGCCAGGGTTGGACTCAGACTCTCATCGCCTGGAGGGATGGCGGCTCCGTGAAGGAGAAAGAGGAGCTTGCCTGCACTGTAGACAACCAGTTGCATTGCTGAGCCACCCTGGCTCCCCAGAAGTGGGAGGAAATGTCCACAATCAATTTAGCAACACCTGCAACACAGCTGAAAATACACATTTTTGAAATCCATTTTGCTGCTGAAGCCCTCAAGTGTAGAACTACGGAGGGTCTGTTCACTGTTCTCACCCATCATTAGACCAGGACCACAAATTCTGCCTATTATGTGTACCCCATGATAGCCTTTCCCTGAATATGCCATCAGCAGCACAACCTTCCTTTTGGGGAACCTCTTCACCCTGTCCTCACTGATCTTGAACCGTTTTGTTTCATGCCTGTTTTCCTCCTGCTTTCCAACTTCTTCCACTGCTGCCTCTATGTTGCTGCAGCTGCTCTTCAGCCTCTTGGCTTGGTTGCCGGCCACGGTTCTCAATTCCTCGGCCACTGCAAAGCACTAGAAGAGATCATCCGAAAGCTAATGAAGTCCTTCATTTAAAGGGCATGTCAGCCATAGAAACCTTCTTTACACAGATATTGGATGGATCACTCAAAATCAACTGACAAAAGACAATTCCCTTAATGCAACCAAGCAAGTAAGTCCAAAAGGAGCTGCTGGGGTTTTTGGTGCAGTAATATCTGGAGAGATACAGATCACCCAGCACAGACAGGGAACCTGCAGCATCCAGATGTTAAGACTAGAAACCCCCGTCAGCCCCAGCCAGCAGAGCCAATGGTCTGGGGTGGGTGCTATTATTTATTAATTAATTTCATTTGTGAATCGCTTTCCATGAAGCATGATGAATTGGGAGTAGAACAAGATCCAGATCCAGAGGGCCACAGATTCCCCAACCCAGGACTATAGAAGCAACACTAGAATCCTCACCAGATTCTATATCAGAATTACCAGAGAATATATCCCTTTTGGCTTTGTAAGTTTTCACATGCAAGCCTAAATTCTGTAAGGGTAGAAATCAAATCTTCCAAGCTAGCATTGGCCTTAGCAAACTCCAACAACATCAAGCCTTTATCATTAACCATCATTTCAATGTGCTGTTTGGAACAGGTAAATTTGGGAGGGACAAAATGGTTTCAGGACTTTTTCTGTGCCCCTCCGACATGTGGTTGGTGTGTGTGTGCGCTTGGTACATTTATGAACATTTATTTTATATATGTACGGCCTTAAAATTCTTATAACAATAATAATATTTGATAATAATATTATAATATTAATGATATAAATAATTATTATTATTATTATTATTATTATTATTATTATTATTATTATTATTTATACCCCAGCCATCTGACTAAGGCTGCCAGAGACACTCTGGGCGGCTTCCAACATACGTAAAAACATAAGAAAACATTACGCACCTCACTATACAGGGCTGCCTTCAGCTGCCTTCTAAAGGTTGCATAGTTACTTGATCTTCTTGGCTCCAGGATCTCATGACTCCATTCTCTCACGTTTCTCTGATGAAAACAGGGACATCATACCACACCCTCCAACATTTCTCCAATGAAAATAGGGTCGTCCTAAGGAAAAGCGGGACTTTCCGGGATCAAAACAGAAAGCAGAATGGCTTCTGTAAATCCAGGAGTGTCCCTGGAAAGTAGAGACAAAAAGCATGAGGATCCGTGCTTCAGAACCACGTTTTTGGGCCATGATATGTTCAGGAAGCCGTGGATCCTAGCTTTTTGTGGTGCAGGTTATGCCCATGAGCATGATATGTAATTTGATGGTGAGTTTGGGGTGGTCCAATGCATAAAGTGTGAGGATCCATGAGGATCCGTGCTTCAAAACCACGTTTTAGGGCCACGGTTTCACCAGGAAGCTGTGGATCCATGATTCTTGTGGTGTAGGCTGTGCCCATGGTCATGATGTTTGATCTGATGGTGACTTTGGGCTGATCTAGTGCAAAAATCATGAGGATCCATGTTTTTTAACCATGTTTTTGCACCATTGCGGCCCTACAAAACAGTAGATGCATGATTTCTTTGATGCTGCCTACAGACTAAGACATGGTCTACAGTATCATGGCAGTTTTATTTAATTTGAATGAAAAAATCATATGAATTCATTAGGATCCGTTTAAAATCTGCTGGATCCACCTTTTACCCGTTTCCAAATTTTACAGTCACATACCCAACATACAACATAGAAACAAAATTCCAAAGAATCTCCTGGACTTCCCTCCTCTCCTTTGTGGGTCCTATTGTTAATCATTTCCTCCTGCATCTTTTATAATAATCCAAATCTTTTACCGCTCCATTGTGTCCCAAAATTCACTATTAAACTACAGTACAAGTGTTATTCCAATACCTCGCCATTTCTTTCTGGCTTCCCTTCCCACACCGATTTCTAGGTACAGCCTGACCATCTGCCATAGGGATTCCTTCATTGCAGAGAGTTAGTCTAGATGAGCCTCAGCATCCCTTCCAGCTCTATTAGTCTAAGTAGCATTTAAAATGTGGGGGGAAAGGGAGGTTGGCTTTTACAACCCAACTTATCACCAAGGGAGCTCATATTCCTTAAGTCCGTTGTCGGCCACAGAATAAAGGGTAGAGGCAGAAACCAGTTAAAGGAAAGCAAGGCAGATCTTTATTTTTCTCTTGCAACAGAGTCCCCACCCCACCCCTTTGCTAGGTGCTGAGGGGACCCAGAAAAAAAGGTGTGTATCAACTTTTAAAATCTTTAGAAATTGCCCAACTCCTTAGTCAAACCATCCCAAATCATAATACAAACGTCACAGAAAGAGGTGGCCTGAAACAGGGATTTGATAGTATTATGACTGTCTTGTCTGCCAGGATACCTGATGATGCTTGCTGATTGTCTTTTCCTGGCCAGCCTGAGCCATTCTTTAGGCAAGGCAAATGCCTTGGTTCTTGAATCCATTGTCACCCCTACCTTTATTCATACACAGAATATGCTCTTTTGACAGGTCTGCTTTTAACAGATACTTGCCAGACTGGTTTTACAGAGAGGTGGCAAGAAGTTTATCGCCAGTCTATTGGGAAATGTTTTATCAACAACTTCTTGCCATCCGTAGCATTTCAGCTCAGGTTTTACTGGTAAATGAGATATTTCACCAATAAATTGGTGGATTCATTGAGAAAACAAGGTGAAGTGAAAGCATCTCTGTAAAAAGGCACATCTGGATACTTTGTTACCATTTTGACAGAGTTATACAGTGATATCTCGGGTTACATACCCTTCAGGTTACATACGCTTCAGGTTACAGTCTCCACTAACCCAGAAATAGTGCTTCAGGTTAAGAACTTTGCTTCAGGATAAGAACAGAAATCATGCTCCGGCGGCGCGGCAGCAGCGGGAGGCCCCATTAGCTAAAGTGGTGCTTCAGGTTAAGAACAGTTTCAGGTTAAGTACAGACCTCCGGAACGAATTAAGTACTTAACCGAGGTACTACTGTATTGCACTTGCTATTTACACATAGGGGTTTGGGTGTTTTGTGGACATACATATATGTAGATACACTTAATTTTAATATGTCGTTATTTTTCCATACCAAAACTATACAGACACACTTTACAGATGCCAAGTTTCTCTCTACAGCCCACTAAAACAATGAAACACAACTGATCAGGAAGGTCACTTGGACAAGCACAACTGAGCGATTTGTACAAAAATGCAGTGGTTGTGGGGCCTATCCATGGTGAACTCCTATATGCAAGTTACTTCTGTAAAGGACATGATCTTTTGCAATGCACATTTCTAGTATGTTCTAACTGGAAGCATTTGCTTTCCTTTATTGCATGTGCAGCTTCAAATCTGTTTTAAAAGCATTGTCTTTGCTTGTCTATGTATAAGCCACAAATTCAGAATCCATCTATCAGAAGGAGGAAGAGCTCCTTCCTCAACTTGAGAATCACTTAGGACAGTTCCTGTGGTTCTCAGATGTCTGCATAACAGAGGCACACTCAGGCATTCAACCCTGAACCGAGAAACTAATTTGTACAACTGGCACCTGCATCTATCGGTGCACACTGATGTGCTTTTGTCCTGCAGAACCATTTGTATCTATTAATTAGGCCTGCCCTGGCCCTTCTTCCCAGGTTCTTCATGAAGGTGCTGGGATCACCACCATGCATTTATGTGAAGCCTTGCACAACCCTGTGAAAACAACTGCAATGTACTTCCAGTATATCTGAAGGAGCGTCTCCTCCCCCATCGTTCTGCCCGGACACTGAGGTCCAGCTCCGACGGCCTTCTGGCGGTTCCCTCACTGCGAGTGGCCAAGTTACAGGGAACCAGGCAGAGGGCCTTTTCGGTAGTGGCGCCCGCCCTGTGGAACGCCCTCCCATCAGATGTCAAAGCGATAAACATCTACCTGACATTCAGAAGACATCTGAAGGCAGCCCTGTTCAGGGACGTTTTTAATATGTGACATTTTAGTGTATTTTTCATCTTTGTTGGAAGCCGCCCAGAGTGGCTGGGGAAACCCAGCCAGATGGGCAGGGTACAAATAATAAATTATTATTATTATTATTATTATTATTATTATTATTATTATTATTCACATTTTGGAAAACTAGTCTGGACATTGAGTTTCAGCATGTAAGCGATAAAGCATTTCCTTCCTTGGCTATGTAGCTAAGACTGCCCAAGACTTAGACTTCTTACTTAGAAGTACATCTCTTAGAACTACATGGGATGAGCTTTCAAATAAAGATGCTGAAAAGTGGACCCCTCTCTGGAGATAAACCTGGCCGTTGTGGTGTAATTAACCCATTTTGGGTTTTATGTTTGGACGGAAGGGGAGAGGTGATTGTCAGTGTGGAGAGATAATGGAACTGAATGGAAACCTAGTTTGTAAGAGCTCTTATAGCAAGGCTTGTAAGAGTTGTTGCGGTCGCTAAAATAAAGTTCGGACAATGGTCTAAAGCAGGGAGGGATTTCTCAAGCCTGGTGACCAAATGAAGCCCCAGCCCTCTGGACTGTTCCCAGACCACAGCACACCTGTGTCAAACACTTCCCTGGCTCTGCTCTGCACTCTCAAATTATGTTTGACATTTGTTTAAATCTAACAACACAAAGGAAAAGATAGGGTGTTGTGCCTGGCTATAAACTCTGATCATTCTTTTTGCTAGCCAGCATGGATAGAAAGGGGCTTGCCTGTGTGCAGTAACTGGCCTACTGAACAAAGGTAAAATTATAATCCATTATTCTACCCACATTTCTTTCTGGCCCTGCCTACCACTGACATCTGGCCCCCAGAAGAGAATGTGGTCCTTGGGCTGTAAAAGGTTCCTCAACCCTGGTCTAAGGGCATATGATGCAGCTTTGTTACTGAAACTAAGCAATTTTAGCCATATAAACTGCATGCCTGGGAACCATGCAGAAACAGTCTTTAGCATTTTGGAAGGGTGGGGTTTGGGGGGAAGTAAGTGACACCCACAGTGCTAGAGTGAAGGCTTTCTTTGCATGCTTGAGATCCTAGGTTTTACTCCCTAACTTAAAAGTTTTTGGACTTGATATTGAATCATTAATGGATGACCGCAGGTCGTTCCCCTTCAATACCCTCAAAGAGTTACAGGGGGCTAGCCCCTTAGGCCCCATTTATCCCATCTGGGACCCCTCCTGAGGTGCCCTGAAGGCTGCTTGTCATGTTTGCTGCAAAACAATAAAAATAAAACATAGCCCTTTTTTACCGTCAGTTAGGCCAGCTTTAAAGAATTGCTGCTGTTGCTGCCACCTACCCAGGAAGAACAAAACACGTAGAAGAGCCCTGCTGGATCAGAGTAATGGTCCATATCTAGCCAAGCTCCTTGTTTCCCATCGTGACCAGTGAGATGTTTCTTCAGAAATCCACAAGCAAGGCATGAAGGTAACAGCCCTCTCCTGCTGGTGCTCCCCACAAACAGAGATATTCAGAGCCATGCTGCTTCTGATTCTGAAGGGACTGAATATCAAGACTACATACACACCCTACATTTAAAGCACATGAATCCCCCCAAAGAATCCTGGGAACTGTAGTTTAGCCACTTGCAGGGCTACAATTTCCAGTGCACTTCACAAACTGCAGTTACCAAGATTCTTTGGGGGTAGGAGGGTGCTTTAAATGTCTGGTACATACAGAGCCTAACCTCAGTGGCTAATTGCACTTACAACCTTATTGGCCATGAATTTGAAAGCTGTCTAAACTAAAGGCCAAATTAAAGGCTAAACCAAGAAGGAGGGAATGATGCACTTTCTCTACACCATGTATAATTTCATTAAGGTCTATCATGTCCTTCCTTGGGTGCCTCCTTTCTACACTACCCACCCTCAATGTTTCAGTTTTGATTCCCAATACACACACGGTTTCTCACCCCACCATGGTGTACACACACCAGCCTTGACACACCTAGGGAGGGTGTGTGGAAATCAACCTTCTATTTCTCACACAAGCATACCAAGGGTTTAAATGAAAGGGAATAAATTCCTAGCATCACAGAGAAACATTTTTTTTATTTACGCCCTTCAACCATTATGATGTGATAGCCAAACTTGGTTTTCACAGGAGGGTCTGTGTACACGGGCTTGTCCATACTGCTGACAGGCAAGGCGAAGGCTGCATCTTGGAAGGGCCCCACCATAGAGCCTCTGCTCATCCAGCCCAGATCTCCCTGGAAAAGAAGATCAATGGGAGACTGTTAAAGCCCTATAGCAGGGCTGTTGGGCAGATTTCAGTTCATTTAGTTTTTAGCAGAACTTCAGGGCCACCAACCAGAGCCAGGGTAGCTGTGGGGACGGGGCTACTGCTCCCCATGAGCCCCCACATTGTGCTGACCTTTTTGTACACATATAAATCCACATCTGAGTTACTACACATCAGAGATTCTAACAGTCTAATTTAGAAAGGGAGGAAGGAAGTTGTTGAAGTGGCTGCTATAACAGAAGTGAGAGTGAGAAGCCCTCACCAGTCTCCTGTACATCTTCCAGTGATCAACCAGGAGACCCAACCTCTCTTCTGCCCTTCCTTACTCTAAAAGGCACAAGCCCTTACAGCTGGATCTCAGTTCCCTCTCCAATATGCTATACCTTGCTTGCTTTCTGCATGTGCTCCTGACAAGCCTAATTTGCTTTTCCTGTAGGCCAGGTTGCTAAGATATCGTCAACATTTTGCTTAAGTTCGTTCTTCATTCCCTTTCACTCTCACCTTTCCAAGCCTCCTCACCTCCTGTGTCCTCTTCTGTTCGGATTTCCACTGAAAGCTCTTGAGGCCAGAGACCTGTCTTTTTTAAAACTCATTTTACTTCTGCAAAGTGCTGCACACACAGATTTCATTTGGCTCCGCCTCTGTGTTTCTGCTGCAGCTAAGCTTCACTCTAGTCTTTTAAATCCAGATCTCAACCAGCTCAGTGTTTCCAAATCGTACAGCAGAACAAGCAGGGAAGTAGCAAAAGCAAGACTATGGCACCTTGGCTGCCTCTTTCTCTCATGTCCTCAGGGCAGCAAAGGAAAAGCTGGCAACCACAGCAACAAGGTGGTCTGTCAGCGCAAAACAGAAAGAGGCACATACCCCTTGTCTGGCTTTGTCCTCGCTGTACTGAGAGGCTACTTCACTGAAGCGCACCCCAGCCTTGAGTTTTTCCAATGCCTCCAGGCATCTGCTATGCTTCTCACATAGAATATGCCTCACCTAAAAAAAAGCAGAATGCATATTAGACAAGCATACACCACTCTGGCAGAAGAGGTAACCCAGTCAGATGGGTGGAATATAAATAATAAATTATTATGAATTATGTATTATTATTATTATTATTCCTCAAGAGGTAATGCAACCAACAACAGCTCTGGCATTTGACTGTAATTTAATGTGGTTTACAGTACCCCATCTCACTGTAATAATTTATAAGATTAATTTATTATTTGTACCCCGCCCATCTGGCTGGGTCTCTCCAGCCACTCTGGGCGGCTTCCACAAAGACCAAAAATACACTAAGATGTCACACATTAAAAACTTCCCTGAACAGGGCTGCCTTCATATGTCTTCTGAATATCAGGTAGTTGTTTATCTCTTTGACATCTGGTGGGAGGGTGTTCCACAGGGCGGGCGCCACTACCGAGAAGGCCCTCTGCTTGGTTCCCTGGAGCTTTGCTTCTCGGGAACCGCCAGAAGGCCCTCAGCGCTGAACCTCAGCATCTGGGCAGAACAATGGGGGTGGAGACGCTCCTTCAGGTATACTGGGCCGAGGCCGTTTAGGGCTTTAAAGGTCAACACCAATACTTTGAATTGTGCTTGGAAACGTAGTTGTGCATCCCATAGCATTGAGTCATTAGTGTAGGGGAGAGGTGTTGAACTCCAACTCCCATCAGCCAGCAGTAGTCCAACAACATCTGGAGGGCCATAGAACCCCCACCCTCCTTGTGCAGACTGTTGTCAAGCTAGCTGTGTTGAGCGGCTAGAGATCAGGAAGCAAGTCACCCTCCCCAGTTTAGATGAATTACACTGTACATACATTCTTGTCTCTTTCTTGTCTAAAATTGCACCCCAGGGACATCATCCAAGGTGAAATGACACAAAACACCCACCTTCACACTGCTGCCACCTCCTTTGGGGCCCTGGGCTTTCTTATCTGCAGCATCACTGCCAGAGGATGCTCCACCTATGAAAACACACAAGGTCAGAGGCATCGGTGAGACACCCTGAGTACGCTATGACACCTTCCTTCCATAGTGCCAAGCCCACACCCTGTGCTCGGCTGTGTGTGCACCCTGTGCAGCCAAACTCCAGGTTGCCAGTCTCACAGTAATGCACAGAAGCATGCTAGACTTAAGCTGCTATAAGGCAAAGGCTGCTCACCCTACTTGAACCCAGGCAGGATGTGAAAGCGCACAATCACAGCACTGGGAACTTAATCACAATGAAAGCTTTTTTCTTTCCCCGTTCCTGTTTTGCTTGACACTCTGCCGGAAGAAGCATACTGTACCAGAGAGAATATGAAAAATTGCTCCCTGTTTTGTGACACTGGTTGGTCCTGATAAAAAGTATCCCCTCACTTTGTCGTGACTTATGTGTATCCGAACCGCTGTTCTGTACCATCTGCAGCTGGGGAGGAGGGCTCATGCCTCTCCAAATGCAGTACAATGGACACCATTACTGACCCTGCTGGCTGACTGGGGCCGATGGGAGTTGGGAGCATCTAGAGGGCCACAGGATTATATATCCTTGATCTGGGATATGCTGGTCCCAGCATACAAACCGGTCTCTTTGTGAGTCAAGGGGCTGGAAACCTATTAGGGCATGCCAGGTACGTGTGGAAAACCACATGTCTCGGAGATCTCTGCACGTCATCCTGGTGCTTAAATCTGCTTCAGGCCGGATTAAGATGTGCAGGGTTAGGCATGTCCTTCCAGAGAAGCTGGGGCTGGGGGGCAAGCAGAGACTCTTAGGCTGTACTGTCCCTTCTGGGAGAGTAAGGCAGAGAAGACAAATCAGGATTCCTGGTGTCCCTGTTGTCAGCACCTGGCTGGGGAGAAGGAAACTAGGACTCCTGGGTTCTCTGGTTGCAGCTGGAATTCATCCCATTCACCCCATCCCACCCCCAGTCAGCGCCCCCCATCCCTTACCCTTTCCCCCTTTGCCGCCGCTTTTCCCTTTCGGAGGCATCTCCAAGGCTTCTTCCGCCCTCTCTGAAGTGCTGCGGCGTCACTCTCCTCTGACGTCATGTCCCGCGACTCAACCGACCGGGCACCCCTTCCCCTTTGCGAAAGCGGACCAATTAGATGCCTGCGGGGCGGGGCTTCACAGCATCCGTCAAACGCATTGACAGAGCGAGGCAGCCCCTTCCCGGCATCGCCAACGTTCTGTCAAGTCGGGTTTCATCCTTTCAGCAAAACCATGATCACAGGCTTGTCGACAAACCCAGAGAAATGTGTTTGCTGCGGGCTGGCAAACGGGAGGCCGAGTGGACAGTCCTCCTTTGCTAGCCCCCGCAGTCGCCTACATGCAAGAGAGCTGAAGATGGCATACGTGGTTCCCTCTTCTCTCATGTTATATCCAGAAAAAGTTAGGTTGAGAGACGGTGGCTGGCTCTTGGTTCTCCAATGAGCTCCCTCAGAGTGGGAATTTGAACCCTGGTCTCTCCCAGGTCTTCCCCAACATTCTTTACTTACACTGTATTGGTTTGCACTGTGGTGCACTGAGGCAGATACACAAGGCTGCCATGTAATTATTGTAGGGTGCAAATACTGTGTGCTAATATTTTCAATATTTACTCACCACTTGAGTGGACTCTTCAGATTGGCATTGAAAATGCACCCAGGGTTCAGCTGGGGGTTTCAATACAAGTCCAAAGATTACAGCTGAGAGACAAAAATACTTTGAAAACATTAAAGTAGAAAATAAAGGAGTTACTGCTCTTTCTTCCATCTCCACCACTTCAGGAGGCCCCAAGACATAGATTTTGGGGTCCAGTCTCAGCATCTCAAGTTTAAGTCTCAGAGTCATAAGCTGGTCTCATGTTACTGTCTCTTTACCTTGGGTTGCTTGCTTCCAATCTTAGTCCTATTAAAAGCAGATCCATTGAAATTTATGGACTTGACTTAGATCCATTGATTTGAATGTGTCAGTTGTGAGAAGTTAGTTGGATAAAACCACTTGACTATAGTATTACATAGTATTATTTTAAAATACTAAACAAACCCAGCCATTTTGAAAGAGAAAATACTATTTATGTTTCCCTAAACTTCCATTTTCATCCAGTGGAAAAAACTGGATCCCTCCCCCTATGAAGAGAACCAATACTTTCCCCTTCTCTATGTTCCATTTTCCTGGGCCTTCACATCTTTAATTCCAACCCTTTACCATTGGGCTACAGCTCTGAGCCCTGTTTCAGTATCAGAAAGTATTTTAAGAACCTAGTAGTCCCATGACACCACTAGGTACAATCTTCCTTATCTGATATTTTGGTTTGGCCACAAAGAGTTTCAGACTTTAGAGTGCTGGATACTTGCCCAGCTGAATGGCAATGCTAAACCAAAATATCAGATAAGGAAGATTGTATTATTATATGCTTGCCTATGTTACCTGGACAGGAATGCGGGTGGCGCCGTGGATTAAACCACAGAGCCTAGGGCTTGCTGATCAGAAGGTTGGCGGTCAAATCCCCACGACGGGGTGAGCTTCCGTTGCTCGGTCCCAACTCCTGCCCACCTAGCAGTTCGAAAGCACATCAAAGTGCAAGTAGATAAATAGGTACCGCTCTGGCGGGAAGGTAAAAGGCGTTTCCGTGCGCTGATCCGGTTTGCCAGAAGCGACTTAGTCATGCTGGCCACATGACCCGGAAGCTGTACACCAGCTCCCTCGGCCAATAAAGCGAGATGAGCGCCACAACCCCAGAGTCGGTCACGACTGGACCTAATGGTTGGGGGTACTTTACCTTTACTATGTTACCTGGACCCTTAAAAACAATCTTCCACCTAGCGTAATCTAACATTACAGAGGGCAGTACAGTCAAGTCCACTTTAAACCTAAATGAGAAAAAGCAGGGCCTTGAAGTTGCCCTTTAGCATCTGGACAGCAGACCAACCAGGTGTACAGGTTACCTGGTCACTGTCTTCCTCAAATACTAAGATGAATTTATTTGTACATTTTTGAATTTGTATGTATGTATATAAATTAGCATATGCACATGTGTCCTTGGTTTTGTTTTTATGGTGATGCAGATATTCTGGCAATCTATAAGCGGCCATCCAATGTTGCCTGAAGACATATGATCTCCATCAGAGGCCCTGCTGCTCTGTGCCATTGTTGCCTTCGGATGCAGAACGGGGCATTTTTTAATACAGTCTCTAGTGCCTGCCATACTTGCCTGCCTTTGGCAGAGCAGCTTATTTATTTGAAGAGGCATTTTGTGTTTTTACTGACTGCTGTGCATACAGAGTTAATGAACTGTTGCCACTTCTGATAATGCTTCTTGTTTAACAGTGATCATTTTAATATTTTAAACAGCTTGTTTTATGTTGTATTAGTTGGACTCCAGTAGCCACTTTAAACAGAAAAATTTTAATGCAGAAAACACATGGTAAAATATGAAAATGAATTTCACATGGCCTAGCAGGAGTTTCTATGGCCAATCTATTCTTACTGCTATCTTTCCCAGTGTAGAGTTTAATAATCAGGGCACAGGAAAAATTGACCTATGGTACAAGCTACCTGCAAACTACCCTGTGATCTTCAGATGAAGGGTCATATAGAAAATTAATAAAGAAATGTTACAAGTGTGTAATTCATGGTCCAGTAGTATCAGAATTTAATTAATGCTTAGAGTGTTAAAACTGGGTGCCAGACTCATGTTTTAAGTTAGGTGCTAGACTTCTAAAATCCATGGATCCAGTGAGTGTTAGAATATAATTCAAGCTTGGGGTGCTAAGACACTTCTAATCCCTGGAATCAGCAAAGTGTCAACAGCTAATTAAGTCAGATTAGTCTCCTGTGTTGTTGCAACTGTCTAAGGTGATAAGTGATCAGACCAGAACAGAGGACCAGACAGAAAATGGGTGTGGCCCCTCCCTCAACAGATAAAGCCAGAGTTTTAAAAGTTAGAAGCAATGTGAGCTAGACGCATAGAGAGCATGGTTAGACAGTCTTAGATCCAAGACTGTAGTTATGGAAGAAGTAAGACATTTTGGGGGGGGGGTGTTGATGCTGTAAACCCGTCCACCATAGGCTCAGGTTATGTGTATTGTAAATAAATCCGATAGCCTAAAGACACCACAGTCTCCGCTGTGCCTCATTTCCAAAAGGAAACACAAACCCTGGGTAAAGCGCCTGGAACCCCCTGGAATCTTACACCACTTGGAGATTGGAGGTGGCATGCAACAATATTAATATTAATAGCACCCAGCAGATTGTAGCAAAGATACCACACATGGAGGAGAGCCACCACTCATGTTAAAAACCCTTAGCAATTTTGCAAAAGAATTCAGTGTTGCAGAATCAGCTTGATGAAAAGTCAGAGATCCATGATCAGAAACAACCCCCCCCCCAATTTCTTCTAAATAGTTGTTAAAAGCAACTGTGGAGGGGTCCAAATTGAACTGGGATCACAGAGCCAGGAGAGAGAAGAGACTGAACTTTTCTTCCATGCTATTTTTTAAATCTGCATTGGCATCTTTAATTTGTATTTAATTAGTTGTTGTTTTTAAATCTGTATAGGAATTGTTTTTAAGAAAATTTTATTCATTTACCACTTGATGTTTGCCCCTGCCCCAGGGCAACTTTGGGAGAAAGGGTAGGATATGAATTTAATAAACAAACAAAATAACCTCCACTCACTCAGGAGCTGTCATTTTCTCACCATGACAAATAGCAGCTTCCAGGGGAGAAAGGGGAGATTTCAATCAGGAAAGCAGCACAATGGAATGAATTTTTAATAGACCACCCCCGTCTACTGTAGCACTGCAGTCACATTTCAATCTCCTTTCTTCCACAATGGCTATTAAAATGAAATTTAAAGAGACAGCTGGTCTGATCATGGACCACCAATGTGTCATCTAGCCTGGCCCTTACAAACCTTTGCTAGGACAACTGTTCCCAAGTTTAAACACATGGAATGTGCTCAAAGCAGCGAATGTAAGCACCCAGGGGAGGGTGGTCCATTAGGGCAAATGGAGAACTGCCCCACAAAGCTCAGTCTGCTCTCAAGCAGCTGCCACCTGCCTACCGTCTAACTTGCATCCAGAGGGTGGCACTGGCTGTCAGCTTCCTTCCCGTTAGTCTAAGTGTTGCCCTTTTAGAACTCAGAAGGGAGGAGGATATAGACAAAATTAGTTGGCTCCAGCTGTCGTTGGACGTGGCTTGACCAACCCTTGGCCTCCCAGTCTTCTGCTCTACCACACCCAATAGCCACCACTGGGAGCATCTCTGCATACACACTAACAATGGAGGTAATGCAACTGACTTGAGAAACCCCAGAACTGGAACCAGCTGAAAAAAAGCACTGCTTTGGTCTTTCCACAATTTCCATAACCGTTTGAGAACAGATAGGTCCAAAATGACTGATTCTGTCCAAATAAAAGTCATGAAACAGAGTAATCGCAGCACTGAAATGAAATATCATATGGTTAGTTTCTAACAGAAATGTTAGGTCTCTCTGGTGGCTGTAAACCCACCCAACAAACAATTTCTGTTGCAAAATGGCAACAATTTCTGCTTGCAATCTTTCTCTTTATTATCAATGATAGAAATCAGAAAAAAAAATTCATGGTCCAAAGTCCTATTAGCTTCAAGTTCATGTGGCTGTTTTCAGTCCATCAAAGCCACAGAATTTCCACCTTTTTTCAAGGCTTGCTCCAACACCACTCATCTCCTGCTTGAAAGTGTGCTGGAGTCGCATCATGAGGGCTTCCACTTCACTAGCACAAATCTAGAAAAGAAAAACAGAATGTAACTGAAAACAGCTCAAGACAAAAAAAAAAAAAAAAAAAAGGACGATCCTCTCAGTTCACCATGAAGGGTTAACATTTAACACCTTGGGTGAGATGACATTTCAGGGTATCCTGAACAGATATGCCAGACTCACAATCCTGTTAAAGAACTTGGGTCACTCACTGTCCACTGTTTCTCTAGGGAGCTCTTGACTCCAGGGACCAGAAACACTACACCTACTACGGATGAACTGCACAGCCCACTTTAAAAGATAAGTGAGAATCAAAGAGCCCCCGATCTTTCCAGGGGTTTATCTCTCCCCTCCCCCTCCCCCCCCGCTCTTCGGTTTGCAATTCACTGGCTAGAACAGGCATAGGCAAACTCAGCCCTCCAGATGTTTTAGGACTACAACACCCATCATCCCTAGCTAACAGGACCAGTGGTCAGGGATGATGGGAATTGCAGTCTCAAAACATCTGGAGGGCCGTGTTTGCCTATGCCTGGGCTAGAATATGTGGATAAAATCAGGAGGTTGTTATTGAAGCACAATAGATTGTGTGACCACAGCACTTAAAATGCAGAGGTTGGGAATCTTTGGCCCTCCAGATGTTGCTGGCCTCCAATCCCCCATCAAAGCCAGTTAGTTTTAAATAAATAAATATATCCTTTATTAGACATAGCAAACCACACATTATCAAACAGACACGGTATACAAATTGTGCAAAATACAAGCTCAACATAACAAGGTTTGTCCCAGTCAGATCTTTAACTCCAGATAAAATCAATTTGCATAAATAACACAACATTACCACATCACCAATCAATAAAGAACCACTAAATCTCTTTATAATGGCCCAGTCTTTCCACATGGACAGCACTCAAAAATTCAGCCACTATTAAAGTAATTTGATCATTCCTGTCCGAGAGCAGGTCCTGAACCGTTGGTAGCATAGAATTGAGCCTATTGAGTTGTAAGGCCTCTAATTAATTGTCTTCTGGCACAAATGCCAAAATCACAAGAAAAGAAAATAGGTTCCAAAGTATCAGGTTCCTGTTTACTACATATGCAGAGACGCTCTGATTCTGGGAGAGCTAAGTATCTTCCTCTTACTATCATCGAGGGAAACATATTAAATCTGGCTAACAAATACAGCCTGCACAATTCATGATTCTTCAGATTTGTCATGTATCCCTTTTGAAAATCTCTACAAAATGGGAGATTTAAATAGAGAGGAGAGCAAGTGCTGTGCTTTGCAACCTCAAGAGTGGAGAGAACACCTTTTTCTGTAAGATTCTTCCTGATAATTTCCCAAATATCTTTGGGGTCAGAATTTTCAAAGTCAGTTAAATTAAGCCCTATCAAGTTCAATTTTCTCCTACAAATCAGTGATAAATTGTAAATTACATTATCACTTAAGAGGTCGTAAAGGAGAAAATTAGGCGATAGGGCTCTATCATGCAGGAAGATCCAATATTTCAAGGTTCTCAACCATACTCTTACTGATAAAGGAAGTATACCCAACTCACAACATATTGATTCATATTTTACAGAATTTGCAAGTCCTAATAATGACCTCAGAAGAGATGCATGGAATTTATCCAACCTCTTAAGGTCACCTGAAATCCACACTGGGGTGCCATATAAAAGTTGGGTACAAAGTTTCGTATCAATCACTTGCAATACAGCTGGAATATATCTATTTCCTACAGGAGAAAAAAAAAAGATTTAATATGGTGAGCTGTCACTTTAGCCTTAGCTATTGCAGCACAGATACAGTATGTGTGTTCCAATTCATGTTATTTTTAAATACAATTCCCAGATAATTGAAATGCTTCACTTCTTTTATTAGATGTCCATTGATTATCCAATTTTTTGGGTTCCCTCTTTGTAAATTGCATAATTTTTGTCTTATCATAGTTAATTTTGAGGTTATTAAGAGGGCAAAAGTTTGAGAAACTCTTAAATATTTTTTTTAAACCCAAAGAGGAAAGTGAGATAATTACCGCATCATCTGCATATAGTAATAAAAAACCTGGGATACTGTTTAAATAAGGAATATGAGTGGTTACATTTTGAAGAAATAATGGGAGGTCAGATAAAAAGAGATTAAATAGGGTAGGGGCCAAGATGCAGCCTTGCCTAACTCCTCAGTTATTCAGAATTGGACCTACAAGTCTACCATCTTTTGAAACTTTAACATATATTTGGTTACTGGAGTATAAACATTGAATCAATGTAAGCAGGTATGGATCAATACCGTGGTATTCCAATTTGGTCTACAGTTTATTACGATCGACCAAATCAAAGGCACTTTTTAAATCGACAAATGCCACAAAGAGTCTTCGTTTGTTTCTCAAGACATATTTGTCCACAAGATGACTTAACACTAGACACTGGTCAAGAGTTGAAGGTCCTGCCTTGAAACCAGCTTGTTCCTTACCAGGTAGACCTTTTGTAAGCATCCATTCTTCCAGTTTAATAAGCAGAGTTTTGGCATAGATTTTACTTATGCATGGTAACAAACTAATAGGCCTGTAATTCTCTTGGCAATTCCTATCATTTATTTATTTTTAAATCAACACTACTATTGAGTTATTCCACAATTTAGGTACAAGGCCTGAGTGATTGATAGAGTTAAAGAGCTGGACAAGATTAATGGCCCACCATTCCACATTTAATCTCAACAGGTCTACTGAGATGCCGTCCATACCAGGGGATTTTCCTTGCTTAAATGAAAGAATTCTCCTTTTCATCTCCTCAACCGTAATTTGAAATTGTGTGGTTATTGCCGAAGAAGATTTAAAATTTTCCATCTTAAAAACTTGGGAGTCATAAAAAACAATGATAAAATGTGTAATCCAAGCCTCATCACTTATATTAGAGAAATCAGTGGTAGCTTTTATTAAAACGAGTGCCCAAAAGGTTTTGGTATCTTTAATTTCTAATGCAGTAACAATTTTGGACCACCTGGCTTGTGAAAATACATTTTTTTTTCCAGGAGCATGTTCTTCAAAGCATTTTTCATTTCAAAATAGGTCTTCCAGAGACCTTAGGAGTTAGTGATAGAGGCTTATTTTAGACAAGTTCTAAGTTCTTTCTTATGTTTGATACATTCTTTATCAAACCAGTTATACTTATTTAAAGGTTTGTTGCTGAACTGGAAATTTAAAGAAGAAAATAATTCCTGAATAGTATTATAATAATAATCAATGTCTGGCAAAGGCAATGCCAGTTAGTATGGCCAATGGTCGAAAATCATCGGGGGGGGGAGTACAACGTTATCGGGAGGGTCACGGGTTCCCTATCCCTGTGCTAAGTAATGGCTTATGTTGCAGCTACAGGTGGGTGGAATTAAGCCTGGGAGGTAGGGAAGGTAGCCTGTTCTGCATGGGGTTACCCTCCCCTAGGGGTAATCCCAGTTTCAACATTGTCACTGGAGGTTCTGGTGGCCTTGGTGAGTAGAGAGTGCCTATTTCCATTTCCAGCTGATTTGGAGCCATGCTCCCTTTTGGACAGAGATGTGCTCTGGTAACTTCCAGAACGGACTCCTGCCTATTGCAATGTGCTCTATGTGGTTCTGTCTTTGAAGGAAGACTTGCAAAATTGAATTGGTCCAAAATGCAGTAGCCAGTTTACTGGCTGCGGTTCCATTAAGAATTCACATACACCCCAGAACTAGTTGCCAGTTGGTTTCCAGACCAAATTCAAGGTGCTCACATTTAGTGTTTGAATTCCTAAATGGCTTAACCCCCAAATAACTGAAAGATTGCCTCCTTCTCTACAGATCCTCTTGGGTGTCACGACTGGCAGAGGGGGGTGGGGGCACTTGGTAGTTCCTACATCCTCAGAGGTCTGGGCTGGAGGGTCCAAAAGAGGGCCTTCTCAGTGGCAGCACCTAAGCTGTGAAATTCCCTGCCCATGGAGCAGCTTCTGGCACCTTAAGTAGTTTTTGTCATTTGCTGAAGAAACACTTCTTTACCCTTTGACACTAGATATATACTTTATGTTTTAGAACCCACCTCTTGACTGTAATTTCTTTTAACTGAATATTTAATATTGTATTTTTAAATCGCTGCAGCCTGCCCTGGGACCTCAAGGTGAAAGGCGAGCAAGAAATAAAATGATAATCATCATCTGCAGGGACTCCAAAATCCATGGGACGACTCCTTGGCTGGCAACAGCTTGGGCTTTTATTTATTAAATTTATATTTCCACCTTTCCTCCCAGTAGAGCCTAGTGAGGCTTTTAATTGTGTCACAAGATGTCCCCAGTGGCACAAACTTTACTTTGCTCATCAGACAAGAGGTGCAGGCACATACCTTGCTATCAAGGCGCTGGAGGTAGGAACAGATGTATTCAATGCTCGCTCCAAAAGGGTGAACGTGCAAGAAGGTTGAGATTATTCCTAGAGAAACAAAATTAATGGAGTTACATCCAGACTCAGATGCTTGCAGAGAACACATTTGTCTCTACTGTGAGCATTTCTGTATCTTTGGGGAAGAGCAGAAGCTGCCTTTTGGCTTTTCAAAATGTCGTGGGAATGCCCAAGCAGCAGGTCATTAGTGAAGGAGCATGTCACCTCCATATGTTTTTAGCTTCCTGCTCCCATCAGCAGCAGTCCAACAACATCTGGAGATCCACAGGTTCTCCACTTCTAGTGCAGAGAGATTCACACTGCGGGCTCCAACTTATTTGTTATAATATCAGGTGTTATGTATGTGGGCCTGACTCAGGCCAGGCTGCATTAATGGTTATCAGACTGGGCTGCACTTCTGGTGGGTGGATCAAGCCCCAGACAAAAGCATCCAGGAGTACTTCTGAGCCGATGAACCTTTGTTAATAAGCTCTCAGAACCGATTTTGCCTGGTTGGCAAAATTATTCACAGCTTGGTGTGTTTTGGGAATTAACCAAGAGAAGGTCTGCCTGTTGATTAAAAAAAATACTGACACATAAACTTGTGTTTGCTTCAGGACTGCATCATCTGTCCCACCCATTGGAAAAGTTTTTACTTTTATGGGGAAAGGCCAATTTGTTGTACAATAAAGATGCTTGGAGTGCATAATGAATTTAGGTTGTGCACATTGCAAAAGATAATGAGCCTTTACACCTGAGCTTATAGAGCTGGCATATTTTGGGGAGAGGGAGGTGTAGCTGGGTGTTAAAGAGCACATGCTTTGCAAGCAAAAGGTCCCAGGTTCAAGGTCCCAGCCTGAAACCTCGAAAGGTTGCTGCCAGTTGATACTTAGGTAGATGGACCAATGATCCAATGGTGCCCAGCAGCCTCCTATGTTTCTGTGTGGAATGTATCCCAGCCTCAACAATACTGTGGCCGGTGATCCTTACCCACTAGCAAAGCTTCCCTTTCTGATTTGATAGGGCTGCTGTTGAGTCCTCTCTCAAGTGTGCTCTCCTTCTCCTGGCACACTGAGCAAGCTGGTGAAAAGTCGTTGGCCTAAAGGCAATTACAGATAATTACTTTCTAGCACTGATTTGTATCCTAGCAATCTGTCAATTAAGTCACCAGCTGCATCCTGCACAGTAAGCATACTTTACAAACAGTAAAAATATTATAGAATGGGTATAGGATAAAGGAGCTGGAGAAAACAAATTAGAAATTATTCCAAAGGGCACGCATGCACACCCACCCACCCCTGAATGGGCATTGACTTCTTCACTTACAATGGATTTTTATTTTTATTTTGCAATTAGTGTAATATTCTTCAGGAAAACACACAACTGCAAATCAGAGTCAGCCAAATTTGTTGTCAGCCAACAAATGCGAGCTTCTCTCTGCAAATGGAAACAGCAGGTGTGGGGATCTAGATTGCAGCAGGGGAATGCACTTTTCCCTCCCCTCTATGGGCCTGATCCAGTTCCCCCCTTCCCCTAGCACACTGGTTGTTTGTGAAAGAAAGAAAAAATCCCCTAGCACACTGGTTGTTTGTGAAAGAAAGTAAAAATCCCCTAGCACACTGGTTGTTTGTAAAAGAAAGAAAAAATCCCCTAGCACACTGGTTGTTTGTAAAAGAAAGAAAAAATCTTGCACTGAAGGTAAAACCTTTACATCACAGGTAGTTAGCCTCAAGATGGCTTTTAAAAGGGATTAGACTAATGCATGGAGAAGAGGTCTATCAGCGGCTAGCATAGCTAAACAGAACTTCCATGCACAGAGGCAGTATCTCTCTCTGAATACCAGGCGCTGGGGAAGGGCATCATTTCCTTGCTCAGCTTGGAAGCCCCTAGAACAGGCTTCCTCAAACTCGGCCCTCCAGATGTTTTTGGCCTGCAACTCCCATGATCCCTAGCTAGCAGGACCAGTGGTCAGGGATGATGGGAACTGTAGTCTCAAAACATCTGGAGGGCTGAGCTTGAGGAAGCCTGCCCTAGAAGCAACTGATGGCTGCCTCTGAAAACAAAAATGACAGATTGGGCAGACCTCTGTCTAACACAGCAAGAGTTAATAATAATAATAATAATAATAATAATAGTAATAAAATTTTATTTATACCCCGCCCTCCCCAGCCAAGACCGGGCTCAGGGTGGCTAACAACCAATAATAAAAACAAGTTGATTAAAATACAATTTTAAAAAGATTAAAATACAACATTAAAACATTAGGATGCAGCCTCTTCACAGGAGGAGAAAGGAAAAAGAAAGAGGGGGAGGGAATCAAACTTATTCTAAGCCAAAGGCCAGGCAGAAAGAAATCAGATCCCTAGGGGCCCTGGTCTCATGAGACAGAGCGTTCCACCAAGCTGGAGCCAGTGTTGAGAAGGCCCTGGCTTTGGCTGCGGCTAATCTAACTTCCTTAGGGCCTGGGACCTCTAGGGTGTTGCTATATATAGACCTTAAGAAAGTGGGAAGCTTACACGGTGGGGATAATCCATCAGGGAACAAAATGGTGAGGGCCAGCTAAAACTGAATTAGCCCAAAGAAATCTAAACAAAAGTAGGTTGCAAGATTTTCATAATCATGGAAGATCTAGTAAATCAGACAAAGGGTGCAATTCCATAAAGTTTGAGAACAGTAACTGTTACAAACCATGTAATCACCATGACTAGAATTAAGCATCACATGTCATAGGGAGAAACTTCAGTTCCAGTGCAGAAATAGAAAGGGGCAAAAGGATGGTTTTGTACCTCAAAGTCACCATTGTCACCATTGTCTATATTACCTCAACAGGTTGGTTGAGGCTCATTCTAGGATTTGTGGCAAGCGAAAGAAAATACTGCCTGCTACCCTGCATAGTAGGACTGGGTTAATAAAAAAGCAGCCATATTTGAACCTGAATTCACAAGGAAATATAAAAATAGCACTATGTCAAAGTATTCAGAAAGAAACTTACGAAACTCACGTGGTCTTGATCATTGGAGTCTTTCCCCCATTCTGGTCCAGAAGCCAGCTCTTGCTATATTCAGTTGGAGAAACAAAAAGTCATAGTCCCAGTAGCATGTTATTCTTGTTAGTTGAACCACTCAGCACTTTTCCCTCTCAGTTATAAACATCACCTTATCAAACTAAGGCCGAGTTAACAATCAAGAACAGAATCATGTGCAGCCACTAGCCCAATATTATTATTTTAAGATGAGCAAGTTTTGTGCAAGTTCCCAAAGAAGTGTCTAATAATTAAAAACAACAGCAATATTGTAAAAACTCATTATGTGGGGAAAAGTCATACAGGCAGGCAGTATGAAATGCAACACTGGCTTGAGACTACAAGACTTTTGACATGTAAAAGATTTAAAGTCTCAACGGATGTGATGCAAGTTACCCAACTTCATACACCTTTGCTCTGTTCATAGCAATGCCAGTAAATAGGTAAAGATACCCCTGCCCGTACGGGCCAGTCGTGTCCGACTCTGGGGTTGTGCGCCCATCTCACTTAAGAGGCCGGGGGCCAGCGCTGTCCAGAGACACTTCCGGGTCCTGGGGCCAGTGTGACGAAGCTGCTCTGGCGAGCCAGCACCAGCACAGTGCACGGAAACGCCGTTTACCTTCCCGCTATAAAGCAGTACCTATTTATCTACTTGCACTTAAGGGTGCTTTCGAACTGCTAGGTGGGCAGGAGCTGGAACTGAACGACGGGAGCTCACCCCGCCGCGGGGATTCGAACCGCTGACCATACGATCGGCAAGTCCTAAGCACTGAGGTTTTACCCACAGCGCCACCCGCGTCCCGCCTGCCAGTAAATAGGTTACTACATAATTCAAGACTATTTTGGCAAGACCTAGATTATGTATGTATGTACATTTTTATCCCACCCTTCCTCCAAGGATAGTGGGCAACATAAATGGTTCTCCCTATTCCATTCTTTTTATCTTCACAACTACCCTGTGAGGTGGGTTTAGGTTGTAAGAGAGAAATACTGGCTCCCAGTTACAAAGGGAGCTTTATGTCCAAGTTAGGATGGAGAGCCAGCAAGACCAGCAGCTGGGAGCAAATCTTACCTTTTCATTTAGGCTTTCAAGCAATTTGTCGAGTTGTGCTTTTTCTTCATTGACTTTTTCCAGTTCAGCATCTCTTCTTTCACATTCATCTTGGAGTTTCAGGAGATGCTTGGAAAGAGGAAGAGAATAGTTTCACCTATTGTATTTTTAGCCACCCAATCCCATACACTGAGTAAAGTACAAACAAAACCGAAACCAGTATTAGACAAACTAGTATTTATTTATTCATTCATTAAATGAATTGGCACCTAGTTGGCCACTGTAAGAACAGGATGCTGGAAAACATGGGCCCCTGGTCTGACCCAGCAGGGCTGTTCTTAGATAAAGTGTTACTTCCTCTGCTCTGTCTACTTTTCCACTGTTTTATCCCCTATTTTATTCCTACCTCTCTCCCAGCAGAGCTACTTTTCTGGCAGGACCTATCTTCAAGGCATTGAGAAACATTTATTATATAACATCCAGCCCATTTTACATATACGGCCAACTGCTCATGGTATACAAAAGTTGCATACAAAAGTTAAAGCTACCTGAGCTGTTCATTTTTAGAGGACACCCCTTTTTTATTATCCAAAACACTTGCTGTTGTTCTTTCTGGGGATGAGAGAGCCTTTGTAGTCTCTCTGACTATCATAGCATTTAGGAACATAAAAGATGTTCCTGAAACAGCTGCTTGGAATAAACAATTTAGGTGCCCTTTCATGGTGCCAACTCTGTGAAGAAGACCCGCATTAGTCCATGTGATTAGGTCCATTAATTGTTCTACCAGTCACATGGAACCACACTGATTAACTCTTTCCCCAGCCACATAGAAGCAGTTTTACAACTACATCAGAAATCACATTTCAGAAATGCATTCAGGGAAGGCTCTGGCACTGTAAAGCCTAAACAGTACTGCTCTGTAGTCAAGTCTACTTCTTAGTGAGGGAGTATTCCCATGTTGCAATCTTGGAAAGAGATTTGGACATGTTGACATGTTGCAAGCTTCACAAGGGCATTTATTTTCACTCCAATAAAAGGCATCAGTAGAACAGCCTTCCCCAGAGGTTAGGGCTACAACCCCCGTCAGCACCGTCCATCATAGACAGTGGTCAGGAATTATGGGATTTGGAATCCAAAACGTCTGGAGGGCACCCTATTGGGGAAGAGAGATCTTCTTTGGCACAAGGCAATTACTACAAATATTCATTGGAGGTGGTTTCCTTTTGCAGGAAAGAGTCCTACCTGCTGCATGCCTTGCAAAGCCTGCTGGAGAATCTTTAATTTCTGGTCTTTGCTTATGTCTTCATCTCTGTCCACTTTGCCCTGCTCTTGCTTTAAGAGATCCACCTCATTCCTGTAGGCATCAAGCTGACATTTTAAGCTGTCATTTTCTTCCTTCAGAGCTTCTGCTTGAGATATTAGAGCTGGGGGTTGGGAAGAGAAAAAATGGGAAGGTGGATACACCTATTGTCCTTGGAATTAGTTTGACCTTCATTGTTCCCCATTTGTTTTTTTTTTATTTTCTGGAACACCTTCTAAATATATGCTTAATTCCTTAATAAATGTATTGGAGATGTTTGTGTTATACATGTGTTATACATCAGGGTCTGGTCTCACCTGTTTTGGTAATTTGCTCTGTAGGCACCCATGACACAGCTGTAGTATGGACTGCGTCAGACTGATCTGTAGTTTGCATGATACCATGCATGCTTTGCAGCAGGGGACAATAAGCAAATGCAATGGCTGTACATCACTGGAACAAATCATTTTCTACAGGTCCCATCCCCTGTATTAAGTGGTGCCTCAGACAGCTCTTTGTGGAACTACAATTTCAGATTTTATGGGAGAATCCAGATCTGCAGGAACTCAAACAATGTACCGTATTTTTCGCTCTATAGGACGCACCGGACAATAGGACACACATTGTTTTAGAGGGGGGGAAACAAGGGGGGGAAATTTCTCCCCCTCTCTCTGCCCAGCGCCCCTTCAGCGAAGCGGCAGGAGGCGCTGCGCAGAGAGGGGGAGAATTTTCCCTCTCATGTTTCCCCCCTCTAAAACAAGGTGCCGTTTAAGGTGCGTTCAGTCACCTTCAGGTGGCTACCTTGGAAGCCTGGAGAGTGAGAGGGGTCGGTGCGCACCGATCCCTCTCGCTCTCCAGGCTTCAGGTTCCTTTCGACCTGCTCTTTGGGGCTGGCGGGGAGAAGCCCACCACCAGCCCCAAAGAGCAGGTCGGGGAGCAGCGGAAAGGCTCAGCGGAGAGGCTGCTGCCATAGTCGCGCGTCACCTCTCCAGCTGGGAGAGGGTCGCGGGGCTATGGCTTCTTTAGCCCTGCGCTCGCTCTCCCGGCTGGAGAGGTGGCGCGCAGCGGAGAGGCTCCTGCCATAGCCGCCCGTCACCTCTCCAGCCGGGAGAGGGTCCCGGGGGGCTTCTTTAGCCCTGCGCTCGCTCTCCCAGCTGGAGAGGTGACGCACGGCTATAGAAGCTCCTGCCATAGCCGCGCATCACCTCTCCAGCCGGGAGAGGGTCCCGGGGGGCTTCTTTAGCCCTGCGCTCGCTCTCCCAGCTGGAGAGGTGACGCACGGCTATAGAAGCTCCTGCCATAGCCGCGCATCACCTCTCCAGCCGGGAGAGGGTCCCGGGGGGCTTCTTTAGCCCTGCGCTCGCTCTCCCAGCTGGAGAGGTGACGCACGGCTATAGAAGCTCCTGCCATAGCCGCGCATCACCTCTCCAGCCGGGAGAGGGTCACGGGGCTATGGCTTCTTCGCTCCATAGGACGCACACACATTTCCCCTTCATTTTTGAAGGGGAAAAAGTGCGTCTTATAGAGCGAAAAATACGGTATATAGGTAGGTCATCTAGAAATATGAGATCCCCAGTGCAGGAAATAACTGCAACTAGCTCTGCCATTTCCAATCAGCTACTGTTTCGTAACTGACTCTAGCTTGAAAAACCTGGGGCCCTGATTAAAAATAATACCGTAGATTCTGGCATATAAAATGACTTTTTAACCCCGGAAAATCCTCTAAAAAGTCGGGGGTCGTCTTATACGCCGGGTATGGGTTCGCTGGGCAGCGGCAGTGGGCGGCGGGCTCCACACCGGGAGGAAGCTGCCCGGCGAAGCTGCCCAGCGGTGCTAAGCCGGCTTCACTGGGCAGCTTCCTCTCGGCGCAGAGCAGAGCCCACCGCCCACTGCTGCTGCGGTGGCGGCAGCTTCGGCAGCTTTGCTGGGCTGCAGCAGTGGGCAGCGGGCTCTGCGCCAGGAGGAAGCTGCCCAGGAAAGCTGGCTTAGCATCGCTGAGCAGCTTTGCCAGGCAGTTTCCTCCCAGCGCAGAGCGCACCGCCCACTGCCACTGCCCAGCGAAGCTGCTGTGTATAAGACTGGGCGTATAAGTCAACCAAATTGGCAGCTGCCAATTTGGGGGGGTCGTCTTATACGCCCAGTCGCCTAATACGCCGGAATCTACGGTAGGTAAGTAGAACACACATGCTTGAATACTGCTCACCGCTGAACTTGAATACTCTGGCTTCCTTTCAACACAGTGCCAGTCATACCTGACTCTTCCATCTCCTTGGCATCTGATGGTTCTGTCTCGTCGTCAGACATTTCCATTTCCTCTTCTCGTCGGATGCCCATCAGCTCATCATTCTGAATGTTGCGGATTTCCTATGATTTAAAGAGCATTTTTTATATATATAAAAGAAAAACTAAATGCTACTGATTGCTCTGCATGCTGGTTCACAGTTAAGAACCTGCAGGAAGTACCAGGAGAAAAGGAATAGGGGGAGAAGTGTAGCGACTTTGTGTTTGGTAATGGCAAGCTTTGGACACTTAAACCTATCAAGTTCCTAATTTGTGCAATTTGATAAAATTCATTCACAGAATTTTGGGGTGGGGAAGATTAGCATGGAATTCAAAGCAACTCCTCCTTGATGATAAATATTGTAACTTACACAGAATGTTCAGAGAACAAAATGCTTTATGTTCGTCCATTTTTTAATCCTCAAGTAATTGAGGATTGAGTAATTTTAATTACTCAAACAAGCCTCATGATCATTTCATTCCTTATACACATGGCTGGGGAATGATGTAAACCAAAGCCACCCCAGTTCAACTCTTGAGCTTCTGGGACACCAGATCTTAGCAACAGTCAGGTTCTAAGGTAGAAGTGCAGTCTGTCTAAAAAATGGTTATTTGAAGGAAAGGGTGGGGGAAACCTAAGAGGTTTATCCTTTGGCTATTGCCTGGATATTAGGGAGAGAAATCCCACCAAATCCCAGCCCCTTCCACAGATGCAAACCATGGAGGGTCCTATTGCAGCAAGGGGGTAAGTGAATAGCAGTTCCAGAATACACAGAAAAGCCACATGGCAGCTAAACAGAAATGAACAACCAGACAAAAGTGTGATGGTTAAAGAGATGGAATGATTTGCTCCTAGGGCATTGGGGACTTTTATGCTAGATTTATGTTACCCAGCCTAGTATTGCTTACACTGACTAACATCAGCTGTTCAGAATCTCAGGCAGAGAAGAGGCTTTCCCAGGGTTTTTTTCCCCTAGAAAAAGAGGTGCCGGAACTTGTTGAGCTTTTTTAGGGGGAGCAAAGTTGTGCCAGGGAACAGCAACACAACAGAGGTGCTAGAATGCCCTGGTCTTTCCCATTACTGCTACCCAATCCTTCCAACTGGAGATACCAGGGATTGAACCTGCAACCTTCCACATTAAAAGCACCAACAAAAATAAAGGAATGAATGAATGACCTACTTATGTGACACTTACACACAAAAAAATTGCACAAATACAATTCAGTAGAACAAAATATCATTATACCCGCCTTCCTTCTCCCCTCAGCCCTTTCTTTTTCCCCACACTGAACGTTACTGAACTGTGAAAAAGACCCTATGAATTGAAAAAAGAGACACTATATGTACTTTTATTACACAGTACAAATCTTTAATAAAATAAAAAGTAGGCAGCATTCTTCCCAAGTTCCCAAAACTCCATATTATGGCTTTCATCTCACACTATCTCCTTTTTTTTTGGATGAAGACAGATCAATACTGGAAAGTGCTGAAAGGTTTCTTAATGTCAGACAATCAAAGCCATCAAGACATAGGTCCTTAAGAACTCTCTATTAATATGTCCCTACCCAACCACTAAAAGTAGGTGGACTACGCATGTCAGGGTGTTTTCTCTTACAGTACCAAAGGTGTGGAATTGCTCTCCAGACGGAGGCCAATCTGGCCCCATCACAGCCAGCTTCCTGCCACTCTGCAAAAACATGGCCCTTTCACAGAGCCCTTGGCAGACAGACAGCAAGATCATAAGCAATACTACTGTTTGGGCCAATTCTCTTTGTTGCATTTTAGTTGCTTTTTATGCTTTGCTGGGATTCGTTAAGACAGAGAGGCAGGATAGCAGCGTTTTTATAAATAAACATAAATGAAAATGGTTTTGGAATAAGCGTGCCAATTACTCCGCAGGCACAGCAGGACAGGATCTAAATTTCATTTATTTATATCCTGCGTTATTCTACTCCAGTTACGAAACTACCAATAAAATCGTGCAGAATACTTGCCATATGTTCCAGATCACAATTACTTACCTGAAGCTGCCACAAACTGCAAGGAACCTCATTGTATATTTGTATTTTAAACCAGTTTAACACATGCCCAGTTGCTTCTCACCCCAACTATTTATCACTGCGATCCAGAATAATCGTGAGCAAACTATGAAATCACACAGAGTAGCACAGGCACCACTCTTGAACAAGGCCAGACATAAAGGCACCTTTGCTTAAAAATTGCCATTCTATATCAATGTTAGTTATGGCCTGTTTGAGTACTAAGCTATACCATGGTTTCATGTGAATCCTTATATCATTTGCAAGTATGTCTTAATGTAAGCCAGTATGGCAAAGCTCTGGCCCTCCAGTTGTTGTTGGATGAAAACTCCTATCATTTCTGACCATTGGCCATGCTGGCTGGTGCTGATGAGAGTTTGAGTCCAACACCAGAAGTTTCTGGGGAAGAACTTGGACTGTCTTCATTTCCATGTTTCTTATGTTCTCAGTTCTGCATGCCTGACAACTGAATGCATGCTGAACATTTTTAAAGCTTCTATGGATCTCCTTAACCAAGCCTGTCCATCTCCAGCCCTTTCTAAATCATATAAGAATACTCAGCCTCTTCATAATTCTACAATGCACCACCACTTAGGGGCTTCGTTCAAATTATGCCTGGCACATTCGCCATTTCTGCTGTGGGCTTCAGTAGCAGACAGACTGCATGGTTGCCCAGAATTTAGAGTCAGAATAGGTCAAAGAGTCAAATCCTTGCAATAGCAGAACTTCTTTAAATCATACCTGACAGTAGTTCATCTGGTCTCATCAAATGTGTGGAGAGAAAAAGCATCCAGGGAAGGAGAATCCATACTCCTTTGTTCAACTATTACAGCTAAGAATACTTATTCACATGAACCCAAGCTCATCTGCAACTTGAACCCAGCGCAACTGCTCTTTTCTCCATAGTGTCTGTCCCCCGTGGGACATTTGTAGCCTTGTTACAGCCTCATGGCTAATGCTAGAACAGCCACATCTTTCCAGGCATTTAAGCTAAGAAGAGCCCTGGCAGATCAGATTGAAGGCCCACCTAGACCAACATTCTGTCCCCACAGTGGTCAACCAGAAGCTTACAGGAAGCCCACCAACAAGACACCCCCTCTCCATGTTCCCAAACAGCTGACATTCAGATGATTGGAGGCTACAGATGATGACCTCCTTGCCATGGTTCTAGCTACCTAAGTTTTTATATGACTACTGTGTGTGTCTTAAAGCACCTGAATCCACCCTAGTATAATAGTAATAGTAATTATTATTATTATACCTCACCCATCTGACTGGGTCACCCTAGTCTCTCTGGGTGGCTTTCAACATATATAAAACATAATAAAATGTTAAACATTAAAAAGCTTCCCTATACAGGGCTGCCCTCAGAAATGAAGAGAGCAGAGCTACTATCTTTAGGTAATGGGCATAATGCTGCCCAAAAATGCAAGTACAACTATTTCTAAAGAGCTTCATTCATATCCCACTATAATTCTGAGCTTCTTCTTAATAGTGTTCACCAATGGCTGTTCTCTTCCTCTCCTGAACTTCCTCGTGCTGTGTTTTGCTATGAACCTAGCTCCATGTGCGTTGCTACTTACCTTCCAGAGCAAGGTTGGAAAAATCCATCCTTTTATAAGCAAGCCTATAGGCCAAAAGGAGCTAACAAAAAGTAAAAGGAAGTACCAACCTCAGCTTGCTTGCACCATACGCTGATGTTCTTACGTTGCGCTTTCGTGAAATGGTCCCAAGCCTTTTGTTTGGATGCAGAATGGTACACGGCCACTATCTGCTCGACTGCAGTTTCAAAATCAGCAGGCAAAACCAGGCCACAATATCATCCAGAGAGGGCAAGAGAAAGGAGTAAGAGAGCGGGATCAGGCAGGTAGTCCAGTGAATCTTTTTCTTATGATGCTTTGCTGGGTGGAACCATAGCTGAGAAAGATGGTGCTCAGGAAGAAGCCAGAGCCTCAGAACTTGGAGATCAAAGCAGCACAACAGGCAAGATATGTTTGTATGTCCAATCAGGCAGAAGCCAAGGTAACAGAGTAAGCTGTCTTGATGAGGAGGGTGACACTAAACACTCAAAAAAGGAGTTTCTTAAAAAAAACTCAAGAGGAAGAAAAGCACTCATGTAAAAAGAAATAGATGCTTGGCCAGAGAGAGAGAGAGAGAGAGAGAGAGAGAGAGAGAGAATTTTCCCCCCTGCTTCACAAACATTGTGTCATAAATAGGGCTGGGTGTATTCCATAAATCTGTAACTGCAAATAAGTACTGGGCCCAAAATCCTGCACACTGAATCTTACCTTGGTTTTTAATTCCATTTCTAGTCCTTACTACCACAGTGATAGACTTGGAAAAATCTCAGAAGCCAAAAAGAAATGGAGTGTGACTTCCAGCGGAGCTTTAATATTCGCAATGGGTTGGCTTGCTTGTAACACTAAGGCAAACAATGGTTTAGCATGGGCTCCCAGAGAGGAAATCACAGCCACTTTACTTCTCCTCTTGTTCTTCTGCTGCTGCACTGCTCTGAGCTAAGCCATCATTTTAGCTCAGCATGTGATGAACCCAGGATTGTAACTTGTCTCACTCCAGACAAACAACAGCAAGGTCTGTTCTTGGGTTTACAACTTATGGTTTGTCTTGATTGAGAATAATAATAATAATAATAATAATAATAATAATAATAATAATAATAATATATTTATACCCCGCTCATCTGGCTGGGTTTCCCCAGCCACTCTGGGTGGCTTCCAACAGAATATTAAAGTACAATAATCTATTAAACATTAAAAGCTTCCCTAAACAGGGCTGCCTTCAGATGTCTTCTAAAAGTCAGATAGTTGTTTATTTCCTTGACATCTGATGGGAGGGTGTTCCACAGGGCAGGTGCCACTACCCAGAAGGCCCTCTGCCTGGTTCCCTGTAATTTGGCTTCTCGCAGCGAGGGAACTGCCAGAAGGCCTCGGCGCTGGACCTCAGTGTCTGGGCAGACATATCCTTTCCCAAAACATATTCCTGCAAATTTCTAGCCAAAAGGTTTAGACAAACCATGAACCTTAGTTCAGTCAACACAATGAGCCAAACCATGGCTTAGCTCAGAGCAGTAAAGCAGCAGAACGAGGGAAGGTGTGTAGCAGCAGTGATATCCTCTCTGAAAAGCCTCACACTCATGCATTTGTGCTGAGCATTTGGCTTAGCATTACATGAGAACCAGTTTTATGACTAGATTATTTTTAAAAATCACCACATGTACATATTTGCACAGCTTACATGAGAAGTTACAACGCATTGTTTTCCTCGGGATGGAATGTTATTTTAAACACCAGAGTAGGGCCCTGCTGGTGATGTGAAAAGTATGATATGCTACCCCACATTCAGTAAAGTAATATAGGTCCTTTCCTAAAACATATTCCTGCAAATTTCTAGCCAAAAGGTTTAGTTGTGAAAGATTATCTTCCCTGAAAGAAGCTAAAAATCCATCGCATAGCCACAGGTGATTGGCTTGAACACTGGAGAGGCTACTGAATTGCTCTTACCCTGGCTAAAGATTGACCAACACCAACATGATGGCAGGATTCAGGTCTGAGGTTCCCCCCAATTGCTACTTACTGTAACTCCTTCTGGAATCCGGGACCAATATATTTTTTTAAGGTTAACAGAATAAAACAATTCAAAACAAACACTAAGCAAACTGTAAGGGACTGCAGAATCCTCTTGGTACACTCAGGAGACGAATGCTCACACTGTGCTGTGATACATAACAAGGTGACCTTAAAAGGCCAGGAGGCTGCTAAGGTGTCGGCTTCCCCAGCGGTGAGGCAGTTGCTGCCTGCCAGGGACTTGGTTGGCTAGTTACTCAGTTCCAGAGAATGAAGGAGAGAAAGCTCTGCAGGACATTCAATAGGAACAGAATCTCCTGGTTCGAAATGGATCCTGGTTAATAACAGGGCAATGAAAACTGCAGAACACTCCCAGGGCTCAGAAGAGCATCAAATGTTTTGTATATAACGTTTAAAGTGACGCAAAAAAGGAAAAATGAAGCAATATTACATTACCTTGAAGGCTTAAATCTCCCATTTAGTAAGATGATCTGTAGATCCTCAAAGGAACAGGAAGATAAGGGATTTGGCTATACACCTACCTTTGTTGCCTAAGCCTCTCAGCAATCGCCAAAGGTACAAGGCTGTGGTTAACAAAGGAGCAGCCTGCGGGTAGGAACATCACTAAGGCAGAAAATACCTGCACATTCCGAGTGTGAACAGAAATTAAGAAGACACTTCAAAGAAGATTCAGAAGCTTCAGCTGGTGCAGAAATAGGTGGTCTGTCTCCTGATGCAGTATGTATGCTGCAAGTACATGACATCTACTAAGGCTCACTACCATGTTCTTTCCTGTGTCCCATCCCATTAATCACCCAAGAATGCTCTCCAGACTGTACCATTAATTTACCAAAGAAAATGTGCACAGTAGGAGTTTCATGGGCTTTTTTGTTTGTTGTGTCTGGGGCCCATTTTTTCTTCAGAAACCTATCAGAATAAGATTTTGATAGTTTTCCAGAAGCTTTGTAAGATTTTATTGTTTCCATTGAGCATTTATGGCCTGGTAACCTTTCATTCATTTAAAATTAATTTTAATATCCAGCATTTTATCTGTTAAATGGTTTGTTATGTTTTTCCTTTTTTAAAATGTTTTCTGGTTTTCTTTGACATTTGTACGAATGCAGCATGGTGGTTTAGAAATTTGTAAGAAATAAACCTAAATATGTTTCCTAATAAAGGGAATGTATGTTCCGGATCTGTGTCTCTCTCTCTTGTTCAACCTTCAACTGGAAAAAAAGAAAACAAAAAATGGTACATTTCCATCAAGTGAAGCTTTGAAATCCTGGTTGCAAGCCCCAAACACTTACACTGAGCAAGAATTCCTGAGAGTGCAACCTTGAACTTCTCCTTTGCTTCTTCCATTTCCTTTTCATGGACTGCTTTCTCATTTGTAAGCCGGCGGATGTGGCTGTTGACCGACTGGATCATTGAGTAGAAGTTGTTTGCAGTCCGTCTGTTCACTTCCCCACGCTCTATCCAGGCCAACAGTGTCTGCACCGCTTCCAAAAACTTGGAATCATCTGACCCAAGAGAGAAACACTGCTCAGGTACAAAGCACTGGTGAATTTTGCAAGTAATACTATTTAAATCATCGCTCCCTGTGTGAGAGTTTAAAACACAAAAACATAGTAAGATGTTTGATAGGCTAAAATGATATTGTTTTGTTACTAGTGCTCTGCCAAAGCTTCCTGTGGTTGCTATAGGGGTTCTTTTGTTATGTTTTTATGGTATAATATATTTACATTTATATATTAAACATTAATTAAGTCACTTGGGGGACACGGGTGGCTTTGTGGGTTAAACCACAGAGCCTAGGACTTGCCAATCAGAAGGTTGGCAGTTTGAATCCCCGTGATGGGGTGAGCTCCTGTTGCTCGGTCCCTGCTCCTGCCAACTTAGCAGTTTGAAAGCACGTCAAAATGCAAGTAGATAAATAGGTACCGCTCCAGCGGGAAGGTAAACGGCATTTCCGTGAGCTGCTCTGGTTCGCCAGAAGCAGCTTAGTCATGCTGGCCACATGACCCGGAAGCTGTACGCCGGCTCCCTCGGCCAGCAAAGCGAGATGAGAGCCGCAACCCCCGAGTCGGTCACAACTGGACATAATGGTCAGGGGTCCCTTTACCTTTTAAGTCACTTGGAGATGTTCAGGTAACAAGCAACAGTCTAATTAATACTACTGTTTTGCATAGATTTGCATGAAATGATCCACCCAAGCAAGGCAAAACTCTGAAAGGCTGTGATGGATGAGATTAACTCCACAGACAGTTGCAATGTACTCATCTGTTGTACGTCTACATGGGATGGATCACATCTCAGTGGAAGAGCATCTGCTTTGAATGCAAAATGTCTTGGGTGCAATCCTTAGAGTCCCCAGTTAAAAGGATCAGCTAGGAAGTGATGAGAAAGATCCTTCTTCTTCCAAGACCCTGGAGAACCACAGCCAGTCAGAGTATATAGTACTGGGTAAGAAACAGATAACTCATCTGATAGGGTACAGGACAGCTTCCTATGTTCCTAACCACCTGCCACAATCCTCATGCAACAGCCTGCCAGTTTGGGACATTATACTACAGCCCTATGTACCTTTTAGCTTCTCAGCAACAATACTGCACTCATAATACGAATAGTGGACAACAGGAGGTGGGGAGGGAGGGTGGAACTGCTTTTCTGCCATCCTTCTCCGATGACGCTCTTCCCGGGCAAGCATCCGCTGCTTGCATTCCCACTCGTAGAAATCATCCCGGGCTTGAGCAAAATCCACATGCAGGCGCCCTGTGTCCTTTTTATCAGTGCTGGAGCCCAGCCTGATGCGATATCCTGGCAATGATAGTTACAGAAACAACCATCAGCAGTTTCCCTGTGATAGGGAAGTTTTTAATGTTTGATCTTTTATTGTGTTTTTAATATCCTGTTGGAAGCCACCCAGAGTGGCTGGGGAGACCCGGCCAGATGGATAGGGTATAAGTAATAAAGTTATTATTAATATTATTATTATTAGACTGTTCCTCTGTTTCCCCCATCTGCAACATGGGGGTCTGCCTGCTTTGTCTCCAGAGACTGCCAGAGACACCTATCAGAGGAAATGTGAACAGCTACAACTCAGGCTTAATAACATCCATGTTCAAACTGGATAAAGAAATGAACATCAACTGCTACGCATGCTCATCCACACATATCAATATGTTTGATTTATCAATGATTGTATTACATCTATGATGCAGACCAGCTACACAGCTCAAAAACACTTCAGGTAAATTCTGTTTGAAATTGTAACTGCAATATTTGCTAAGTTGTAAACATCACAAAGTAAGCTACATGGGAAGGGTGAGCATCAGGTGAAAGGTTGCTGCGGTTTCTGTTAAGTTGCTGAAGCCTTGCCAGATCCCTCTTACAACTCTGGAGGGTGGTTCTCATAGGGTACAGTGACACTGACTGGACAACACATGTTATTCCAGAAGGGAGGCTAACCTCCAAAGTTCTCCAAAGAAGCCATGTTGGTTCTGGATAGTTTGAAAAGGTGGTAGTTTTCAATAATCAGCAGGTATTATAAAGATTTCAGGCCCTGAAGGAGCGCCTCCACCCTTGTCATTAAGCCCAGCCACTGAGATCTAGCTCAGAGCCCAAGCAGAGGACATTTTTTGGTAGTGGTGCCCACCCTGTGGAATGCCCTCCCATCAGATGTCAAGGAGATAAGTAACTACTGTATACAAGGTTTACCTTTAGGATACATCTGAAGGCAGCTATGTATAGGGAAGTTTTTAATGTTTAATGTTTTATTATGTTTCTGTATATGTTGGAAGCTGCCAAAAGTGGCTGGGGAAACCCAGTCAGATGGGCAGGGTACAAACAACAACAACAACAACTATCATCATCATCATTAATCATAGAGACTCACTGCTTGTTGCACTAGAATTATTCCCTCTCTTCATGAGCTGTGCAGCTCACAAGAGTTCCTTACTGTTGTTTCATGCTGACATTTTTTAGCTTGTTGGAATTTTGGAATTGGGCATTTTTCTGTTTTTATTAGACAAATTTATGAAAGCTATTCACAATGGTCTGTGTCACCATTGCATGTTATAGTGAAGTTAAAAGACTCCTTAGCCAAATAACTGAAACTGGTGAGAGATGACTGTACAACTGGGAAAATGGAAGGGGACACAACAGACATGACTGCATGTGGCTTTTGCAACTCTACAGAAAAAAATTATCTCTGAGTCAAAAGCAAAGACAAACAATATCTACCAGACAAATAAATAGCCTTGTCCACCATGTATTCCTCAGAAAAACGGATGTGGCAGAAGTGCTTTTTGCTTTTCCGAAGCGCTAAGATCTCTCCACACTGCTCAAAAATCTCCACAACAGTCTCTTCTGTTGCATTTTCTGGCAGTCCTCCAACAAATACCGTCTTGCATCCAGGAGGTCTTTCCCTTGTGGTGGGAGGAGGGAGATCTAAGGACAACAAGAAATATGATACATAACCATGCCAGAAGCAAAAGACATCTGGTATTCAACTACAATCCGACAGCAACTGCTGCGCATTTGTGTTTAAGTGTCAGAAGGCTTGGCCAGCTCTGGCCTCTTCCACACTTGCACTTGTCCTGTGCCTAGAAAGCACAGATCTACTTGCCCCATGCTTGAGGCTCCCAGCACTCCCGTTGAGGTGGTCCTGCAATCTAAAAGCTATTCTGGCTTGGCCAAACTATAAAAAATATCCTGTTGGGAAAAGAGCTTCTTCTTCCTTCCATGATCTGTACATCCACCAGACAATTCGTCAGATGTCCCTCTTTACTTTCAATCGTTACCAATTGATCCCAGTGCAACTACAAGAATTATGGCAAGGATTACTTGAGTTAGGTGGGAAGAGTGTGCAACTTTTGCAATGTATGATCTCCTTAATCACTGGTGGTGGCACTATTTCCAAGCCAGGCATCAAGGGACTGATTGGTGGGATCCCAGTCATCATTCCAAGCGCAGGGTCGAAGTCTGAAATAGAGAGGACATCAAGCTAGAGTGTTTCAGCTGCAACTGCACAATAATTCTAACTAGGAAAGCAGATTTTTTCCATCAATAAAATCAAAACTTAAAGGACCTGAGAGATACATAAAGCATACATAAAAAATTAGAGTCATTTGGCAGCCCACATAATCCCACAAAAGCCAGTTCTCATGCATAGGAGGACAAAGATGTGGACAGGCAGGATTGAAGAAAAAGAGAGCTCACAGTACATCCCAACACTGGGAGATTAGCCTCACTTCCTCCCAGTTTTGTAACTGAAATGACAGTCATGCATACCACCACACTGAAAGCTGGCTCAGGCATCTGTTTTGCCTCTTCCACTCCAGGCTGCCTTTCCTTCTTTTAATTTTAGAAGTGCTGCATGAGTACTTATGCATAAATCCATTCATTCAGTCAATTACTTTTTTTTTTTTAGGAAACTTTTAAAAAAGTGCTTAACAGCTCTATAGATGGAGTGGAGGTGTTTTTTGGTAACATACAAGATGGTCGGCCAATCAGGCCGATCACAGTCAGATTCTGCTTTAAAGTTGCAGAGCTGTTTTTTGTTTATTATCGCAGCCACTCCTAAGGGCCAAGTAGACAGAGCACTCAGCTGATTGTCTAGTCTTGCAAAGACCCTTTCAAAGTGCTATTTTGCAGGGTGCTTTGCAGGTGCTGCCGATCACCTGATCAGTGAAACCTGCAAACACCTTTTCAGATAATCCAAGTTTTGACCTACCCCATAACTGACATCATATATGACTTCCAATAGATGTAGGACAGATGGGCATGGCTTCCCTGAAAATGGCGTTGTTGGCTAAATAAGGAGGCCTAACAGGCCTAATCAGACACAGGCCAGAGGTTCCCCACCCATTTTAGGCTATGGATCTTGTGTGTTCTCTGAACATTTACTCCCCTTAACACTCCACTGGAAAAATTCAGCATTGCGTGCTTGCAGCAGTGATACCAAACCAAGAGCACAACCTACCAGGCAAAAGAGGATCTCCTGTTATTCCCATTGGTGCCATCCCCAAGTTATTCATTGCAGTGGTCCAGGCTGTTGGGTCTGACATGCCCAAATCCATTGGAGGAGACTCTAGATTCAGATTTGGGATGCTGTCTGCAGAAAGGATTATGATTGACAAACATATTAACAAATGTACTTAAAAAAAAAATTATCACTATTACTTACCCCAATTTTTAATTTTTTTTACTAACGATAAAACTGGAAGAGAAAGTGATAGAAACCAAATAAATCTCCCCTATAAAATGACACCCTGCATATCTTGACAAATGATGGGATAAATTCTAAGGGGAGAGTAGGATGCAATAAATACTCACTTTAGGCACAAACTATTTGATGCAAACCACATTTGCCTGTGCTCCCCTCCCGAGTATCATCCCATCCCCCATGTACCAACGTCTTGTTCTTTCCAAAATAAGAGCTCTAGTTGTAAAGGCACAAGTCTTAAAATAGATCTGAGCCAGCACTTATCATGGGCCCCAGAATGATCCTCTGATGGCAGAGTATAACCCCTAAAAAAAACACACTAGGCCATAATCCAGGGCAAAGTCCATGTGTTATCTGCATGTCCAAAGGCCAAATCCCACTGTCAAACTCCTGAATACATTTTCAAATTCTCTCCCATCTGCCCCAAGCTTAAAAAACAGTGGAGAGATTTGGCATAAGAGCAGCTTCAAGTGGCAAAGTCACACACAAAACTTAGTACATCGCAATGCCATCTTAGATCTCATGCCGAGTACTAGTAGTTTAAATTTGTTTGTTTATTCTTTTACTTATATCCCACCCTTCATCATGAAGCCCTTCATCTCAAGGCAAGTAACAGCAGCAGGGTTGCCATATTTCAAAAACTGAAAACCCAGACACAAAAGTTGTTGTTGTTTTGGCCAAAGTTATTGATGCCCATACATTTCAGCAATTTCCACCTGGATACTGTTTCCGATGTCCGAATCCCGGGAATGTCTGAAAAATTACGGTCTTATGGCAACCCTAAACAACAGGGCAATACACAAGTAATGGAATTACCAGGAGGACCTCCCCAGCCCATCTTGAGGTTTGAGCAGGACAATAGGAAAAACACTGACTGGCGAAAACTGCTTCTAGGGAATCTCACCTCGCATACTAATGACAATTCATCTGTCCTTCTCTGTCTGAAATAATTATTTGGCTCCTCCCCTTGTACCTGTGATTACTCTATTCCAGCTCAACAGTGAAGGGAAAGCACTGGGGATGGAATGCTTAGAATGAGCCAACAGGCCCTTGCACATCTCATCAGATCAGTTTCCACTGCAACAGGTGTACTTTACATCCTCTGACCCATTCCTTTAATTGCCTGAAGAACTTGTAATTCAATTAACTCCTACCTTTCCTGGCCACTGGCCATACTGTCTGTGGCAGATGGGAGTTAGAATCCAACAATATCTGGAGGGCCACTGGTTCCCCATCCAATGCTCTGTTGGGGTGGGCGCTCATGAAGAGTAAGGAAGTTTTCTGCTTCATGCAGTATCATTTTAGCACAATCATCAACCCTGATGTGTAGTCTGGGGCTCTAATTTCCTTTTGGATGGCTTTGCTATTTTCAGCAGGTTCCATATCACAAATCCCCAAAATAAGAACAATCCCACATTTTTGCATGCAACTGATGCAGGTTAAATGGTATTGCTATGAGTTTGTGGGTGCCAGGCCTCTCTAATCCCTGGATTCAGCAAGTGTTAAAAGCTAATCAATCCAAGCTAGCTTTCTGTGAGTTGATAGCCTGGGTGATGAGCCATTAAGAGGGATTAAGGACTCTGTGGGAGATGGCAAATGAGCCCCTCCCTCCACTCACAGATAGTGAGAAGGACAAAAGTTAGAGTTGAGAGTGAGCAGTGATGTGTCCGAGAAGCAAAATAGCAAGCAGAGTGACCGAGAGCCATGATGGATCTCTGCTTGAATCCAGTGCTGCAGCTATGGAAGAAACAATGCCCATTCGGGGTATTAATAGTGTGAACCCCTGCATAGCAGGCTCAGGTTGTACATATGTGTAAATAAACCATATATCCTAAAGACTCAGCTGTGCTTCATTCCCAAAAGGAAACATGAACCCTGGGTAAGTGCCTGGAACCCCTGGAATCTCACACCACTTGGAAGTTAGGGGTGTGTGCAACTGTATCTATATTGGGCTAATGAAAATTGGTAAAGGAACATATAAGCTATTGAGTTTCACAGAGCTGTTCATCCAACACAAGGAGTTACCTAGCTTGTGAAATTTTGTGAAATTCAAGTCGTATTTCTTTATCAACCTGCCTTGGCTCAATTAAATATATGCTTTTCCTTAGCTTGTGTTTCACATACTTTGGGATCATCATGGCAATGTCCATGTTTCATTCCAATTTTTTATGGCAGTGAGGGTGTCTTCTAAGTAAGGATAAGAAGTACTTTGTTTTTGCTACTGCATATCAACCAGACCAACAAACATAAACCCCCAATTCAGATTCATCCTGACTCAAGCACGTACACAGCTGTGACTCGCTGACTTCTGGCTATCAAGTGACAAGTAACAGAAATCCCAGAACTCAGGATCCCTGGCATGGAATGAGCTAGAATAACAGGACATTTTTCCATTCTAAAAGTGAGCCTCCGCTCGCTTAGGTTCTCTCATGCAGCCCCACAACTAAAATTATAAACAGAATTTAAAACATTAGATTTTAAAAGCCAATTAAATCATCCAACACAATGCGGTAGATAAAAACAGCAACCATTAAAATTACAGACCAACAATCTTATTCAGTTAAAAGCTGCAAAAAACAATTGTGTGTTTTAAGGCCTGCTTATATATAAACAGACTGAGTATAAGACAAACATCCTGGGGGAGTAAGTTCCACAGTGATGGGGCCACCAGTAAAAAGGCCCCGTTTCCCCCCACTTCCAACCTGATGAATCTTAAAGGCAGACCTACAAACAGGACTTCTATGGCCAATATCAGGGTTGGGCAGGTTCATGTAAAATATAGGTAGCCCTTCAGATATCCTGGTCCCAAACCATTTAGGTTTTAAAAAGTAACCGCCAACACTATATCTGGGCCTGAAAACTCACTGGTAATGAAAGTGGCAAGTGTAGAATTGGGGTTATATGCTCTAGTCATCTGGCCCCCCAAAGCAACTGGGGAATGCATTCTGTACCAGCTGAAACTTTTGAACAGTGTTTGAGGACAGCCCCACATACAGCATGTTAAAGTAGGATAATTGGGATGCAATCAGGGCATGGACTACTGTGGTCAGCTCCACTTTCTCCAGATAGAGTAACATCTTATGTATCAGTTATTTATGGGAACAGATTCCATCAGCAACTTCCTAGAAAACAGCAAGTCCAGGAGCATCCCTCAGACTCTGTGCCTGGTCCTTCAGGTGGAGTGCAACCTCATCAAACTCTGAGCACACACTATGGTCCAGGGCACCATGTTTCCTACCCGCAGTGCCTCTGTCTTATCCAGATTAAGCTTCAGCTTGTTTGCCCTCATCCATCCTAGAACCCCTAAAACTAGAAGGTGGAAACGATGAACAGAGTTGTACATCATCCACAAACTGATGACGCTTTAGCCCAGACTTCCAAACTATTTCTCCCAGCAGCTTCATGTACATGTTAACAATAAGGCAAGACAGGAGAGACAGAAGTGGTCATGGAGAGGAAAGAACTTTCCCAGTACCATCTTCTGGGTCTGTCCTGTTGTGTTCTTGTATCCCCCATTCATAGTTAAGACATCCCCCAGGCACAAACACAGATTGCTACACCACATGCACACATGGCCTACCTGTAGGCAAATTTATCCTCTTCCGTTTCTGGCTTGCCTCGCCTCCATTTTCAGCAGGGCTGCTATTGAATGGCAGAGGTTTGCTATTGCCAGGGTCAAAGGGCAGGTGGTTTAGTCCTGAGAGAGATGGAAAAGGGAAGAATTTGTTAAGAATAGCATTTGATACCTTCTAATTTGTGTGTCGAGACCCCACAGCCACCCCCTCGTTGGAAATAACTCACACAAGGACACAGATATTAGGTTTATGTTATTGGGCAAATTTTGCCCACAACTTTATTGAATTACAGAATGTGAGCGGTATTGGTTTAGGCATTGATTGAACCTGACTATATCTGACTCCTGCCCATTTTGCAAGAAGTCCAGTTAGAGTAAGCCACCGGTAGGGGGAGCCCTGTTGATGCGAACCAACTCAAGCTCCCCCTGGTGTTCCCGTCGGGGTCGTGTCAAGGCCCTAGCCCCAGCCGGGCTTCAGACTAGATCAACACCCCCGGATTCCTTTAACGGAATACCCTAAAGCATGGAGGGGCAGGTGGTGGCCACACCTCCCCTCCCCCACACAAGGTCAAACAATGCCTAACCGCAACCCTAACAAAGTTGTGATGATTGCTACGAGGTAGGCGAAAACCAAGTGGCCAGTGCCAATTTGCCAAGTGGGAAAATTCCCACCAGGCCCCTCAGACAACCAAGGCAACCAACCAAAGTCCATAGCAAGGCCATTGCCTAGCCTGCAAAATAGGGAGGGAGGGCGGGTGATTGAGGAAGCGAGCCAAAGAGAAAGTCCTCTGGCTCGCTCCTTAGTTTAAATGGCCCCGGCCACGCCCCCACGGCCAGTGGATTGGCTGGTCGGGCTCTGACGTGGCCGGGATCCCCCAGGCAATGGGGGACAAAGTCCCCCGCCCCCGGTGGGGAGTGGGTGGCCACGCGGTCCACCACAACTCCTCCGCACTGGGAAGTGGAGCAGATTTCCAAACAAATCCTCAATACTCAAGTGCAAGCCAAATGTTTTCACAACACAGCCTCAGAGAGAGAAAAGCCTGAAGTAATACAAGAAAATACTGCACTATTCACCTACTGATGCACTGCTAGGAAAAGAGGTTGGCAATTGGCAGCCCACGGAACAAGCACTGTCCAAAGGGGATGCAGGCCCTCCCCACACAACTGCCAACCCTCTTCTCACTGCTTAGGGGAAGCAGACAATTTGCATACTTCTTTATGGATCTAAATTAGTCCCATAACTATAAAAGCTATTCTACCTACTTTTTAGTCAAGTATTTCTATATACCATTGAGGGCAAGAGCTGCAGGTATTTTTATAATTTGAAAGGCATTTGATAAAAGGATGACTATTTATACAGTACTTAGATTATTCTCTGCTGTACAGGGACTAGTAGTTTAAAAAATGAATAAATTTTAAAAAACAAACAAACAAACAGGAACTTAATAATTGATGGCCACTGATGCTGCTGGTGCTGAATACCTTCCATAGAAATCTGAAGTCCAGCTTTGTGTGGTGGTACTAGGAAATGAGGGGGGGAAACGAGAGAGACACAAGCTTTAGAAATTTGTTTGCAATTAACCTTGGCACCTAGCACAATTGGTTATGACAACAAATACAGGACACAAGTGGTAAGACTGTCTAGCATTGAAACACCTCAAAAGCAAGAGGAAAGCTTAACTGAACAGAACATCTTGACTAAGTTCTCACCAATATAGCTTATCACATAAGAAGAACCTGGAGAAGTGAAAGGGTCCTTTTGTAGCAAAGAGGGAATGAGCTGTTGTGAAGGAATTATCCTGGCATGTTGTGTATCAAGCAGACTTGCCTCTTGAGGACAGAACTTTATTTGATGATGCTAGGTGTTAAACCCTATGCTAATCCCAAAGCCCTGGTGAGAGTAACGGCAACAAGTCTCAGCCATCACTGGGATGGTTGGAGAGTCTTGGGGCACTTCAGAACGATAAACATTTACTGCTAGAGCATTCACTACATAGTCAGGTTTACATTTCCTGCACCTGGAACCAAGGCTGCAATAGTGACAGTCTTCTCTCTTGCCAGAATGCTGGGACAGACATGTCGGAAAACTCTGAACGGAGATGTTTAAAGTAAATGTATAGACTTCAGTTCTGCATACACCAGGGCCACACAATTTGCAACCTACCAAACACAGACTCATTGCACACAGACATGCTGTTACAACACCTCTCAATTTTATTTTATTTCATTTATTTCATTTACTGTACTGGCCTGAATATAAGCCTGACTTTCCCCCCAAATTCCGACCGTGAAAAGTTAAAGCACGGCATAATTCACGACCTTACAAAAACTGGCTTTTATGATATCACTGCTGAAACAGACATATCTAAGCCAAAGCAATCTTCTAAGAGCTTGAGAATACTTCCCAGCCTAACTCCATGAGGAGCAAGAGGAGCTAAACAAAGATCCTCTTTTTCAGCCACCTTTCTAGAGATGTTTGAGGAAATTATTATTTCTTTGCTATGAACTAATTTGATCTGTACTTCTCAAAGCTGCAAATCAGAATATAACTATCCTTTGGGATTTGCACATATTTACATTTTGCAAGGTATTTTTAAAGCAAAAACTTTATCAAAACATGTTTTAAATTGCATTGTTTTGAGATACATATATTCAGAAATGTGATCCTCCCTCCCACAGCACTGCTTTTAAATGGGGCAGACCAGAAATATGAATGAACACATACAAAAGTGACAGGGAACCAAAACAGTCAAATCTGCCCGATCCTATAGCTCCCTTACAGAGATGGTCCCAATATGGTCCTTTTGTAAATTAATTATTTATATAGCACCATCTACCTGCCTGCCACTTTGCAGAGGATAATGACAGGCCCAGCGTAGTTTACGATCTATAACTTAACATGGGAAATAAAGCGAGGAAGGTGGGGTTAAAGAGGGGATAAGTGGACTACGCAGAATTAGACAAGCTAACAGGAAGGATCCGAGACCGGTGGGACCAGAGGTTTACCGAGGACTGGACTAAATTTACTGAGTATTTGAAAAGTATTTGTGATGATCAGATTACGTTTGTAGGACTACAAGAAGTTCTGTGAGGAGTAATTTAAGAAATATTGTAAAAATGGAAAGGGAGAAATGATTTGTTAGAAAAGGTAAAGGCAATATTAAGTTAATAATTGCGAGAGAAATAATCAAGACGGAAGGCTATCAGAGATGCTGAAGGAAGTCCAAACAAGGACATATGTATAATAATTTGTGTGGTATGTCTTAAAAAATTTTGTATGCTAAAAATTAATAAAAAATATTATTAAAAAAAGAGGGGATAAGTGTGTGCTCATCTGAGTTACACACACAAAAGTTTAACTTCAGTAGGAGTAGGGATTAAAGAGTTAATTAAGCATCCAAAAACAGCAATAGGTAATCCCTTGCAAGTTCATGTGGTGACAGAGAATCTTTGTGCTGCTATTACAACATCAACAAACCAAAACCAAACATTGAAGCACTTGCCTGTGACTGTCGTAGGACAAAATAGCAAGTGAAATGAAAGAATGAGCAGATTCAGTACAATTTGCCTTAATCACCATAACCTGATTTTGGGAACTCTGACATGGCTCATTAGGATACGTTTGTAGTTGGAGGAGTTCACAGCGAAGCCGAAGCTTTGGGAACCATCTGTTCCAAGTTATTTAGTAGTCCACACTTTCCAAGAAGCAAATGAAAAGAATGCAAAGCGCCTGGAATATGACTGAAGGACTTGGAACCCCTAATCCAAGACACAAGTGCATTCTTGAAACACTGCAGCTAATTTTAAAGGAATTGTGAAGGCACCAGCAATTGAGAATACCATCCGCAAGCTGCTTGGTTACAATGTTGTTATTGCCATGTGCCCAAGGGTGCGGTCTGCAGAAATGCACAAAGAAAATAGCACCAAGGGGCTTATGCAGCTGATCAGTACAAAGTTTACCCTATACAGTGGTACCTGGGGTTACAGATGCTTCAGGTTACAGACTCCGCTAACCCAGAAATAGTACCTCGGGTTAAGAACTTTGCTTCAGGATGAGAACAGAAATCGCGTGGCGGTGGTGCAGCAGCAGCGGAAGGCCCCATTAGCTAAAGTGGTGCTTCAGGTTAAGAACAGTTTCAGGTTAAGAACGGACCTCCGAAACGAATTAAGTATGTAACCAGAGGTACCACTGTACATAGATACACCACAAACTTACATTGATTTTATGCCACCTCAAGTGTCCTGGTTTTTCTCAAAAGAATTCCTGGAACTGTAGTTTATAAGGGTGCTAAGTACTCTCTCTCAGAGATCTCGAACACCTAAGGAAGTACAACCCCCAGCGTTTCTTAGTTACATAGAATGCCTATTAAACCACTTTAATTCTATGGTATAAAGATGTACATAGTCTGCAAAACACTCTTGCAAGTTTCAATTCAAAACAGGGCTGCATCACTTATTCCCCTGGATGTTCACTTGGTATTAAGTCTCACTGAGTTTAATGGGGCTTGCTCCTCTAGGTGTTAAAGCTACAATTTCCATTCCACCCTGTTTTCAATACAATCAATGCAGTTTCCATTCTGCCGCAGCTCAGTTTCCACGAAATACTGCGCTGTTTGACTCACGGTCTGCTATTTCACGTAACTTACATAATCAATGACAAAATTATTTCCACACCAATCAATTCAATATAAAAGTGTAAAAACAATGTAAAAAAATACTATGTATTGGTTGAAACAAACAATTTGCAGGAGAATAAAGATTGTACTTGCTGGATTGATTTCTCTTCTGGACCTTGGATAGAAATAGTGGCAATTTCCACTCCCACTAAAATTCTCTGATGTTCCAACCTGCTCCTGAATAAGCATGCATAGGATTTGCAGCCACCGTTTATTTAAAACATATTGACAAAAAAGTGTGACTGGTTATTTGGAAAGCAAATTAAAATAAAATAAACTGCATCTAAACTGCTCACCAGAGATGAGGGGGTTGCACTGGCACAACCCAAGACCTACCTACTGCAAACACACTCAGCCCAGGAGACATTGGATTTCAATTGTGCTGTTAGGATGGTGACAGCTCAAATTCATAAGGAATAACTTGCCAAACTGCTAAATACAGTGGTACCTCAGGTTACATACGCTTCAGGTTAAATACACTTCAGGTTAAATACACTTCAGGTTACAGACTCTAGAAATAGTGCTTCAGGTTAAGCACTTTGCTTCAGGATGAGAACAGAAATCGTGCTCCGGCAGCGAGGCGGCAACAGGAGGCCCCATTAGCTAAAGTGGTGCTTCAGGTTAAGAACAGTTTCAGGTTAAGAACGGACCTCCAGAACGAATTAAGTACTTAACCTGAGGTACCACTGTATGGCCCTCATCATGAATAGGGCAGGAATTATCTATGCTGCTACTCTAGCTTCCTCACGCCCATTGTTTTAAAACAGGGGTCAGCAAACTTTTCCCACTGTCCCTCAGACCTTGTGGGGGAGCCAGACTATATTTTTGGGGGGTGGGGGGATGATGCAAGAGCACCACGAGCCCCCTTACCTGTGTCTTGCGAGCGACAGGGGCTGGTGGTGGTGGCGGGGAAATGATGAGCGGCACACAAAAGGGCTCCGGAGAGGGGCTGCTTAAAATGGTGGCCGCTTGAGCGCTGCTGCTGCTGCTGGCACCAGCAAAACCCAGCCTTCTTGCTCCTCTAGGCAGGGCAGGAAGAAGCCAGGAGGAGGGAGGAGGAGGAGGCGCCACCATGTGAGAGGGAGGGAAAGAACGTGCGCACCTGCGATCCACGTGGTGATTCCCGGACCATCTGCGGGCCGGATCCAGAAGGCAATTGGGCCTGATTGGCTTGCGGCCCTTAGTTTGCCTACCCATGTTTTAAAAGCTACAGTTTTTAAAGCTACAGAAGAATGGACTTTCATAGAAACTGAAACAGACTACTTTAAAGCAAGTCTGCAAAAACAATTGCCAACTTCTTAGTTGCAAATTCAGCTAAATCTAAAGATTAAATCTAAAGGCTTACAACAGCAATACAATTACACACTGTGCCATCTGTAGTCCCACATATTTCAAAGGAAAAATGTGGAAAAAACCCCAAAGGAAACAAAACACATACATTGCCTAAAAACATTTAAAAACATTATTCCATATTTACGTACTTATAGATAACCTGTTTGGGGAAGCTAAAACAGACCCCAAAAATGCAGTTGGCCACATTTGAATTAGAAATTAATTAAAACAGCAGCATATGATCTTTTTAGGACCAGGTGAAAGGAGAAATAAATAGATACCTTGTGAGTTTCATGGAATTCTCCATCAAGCAGGGTGTAAAATAAAAAAGGGGGAGGGAGATTAATGAAATTGGAGATTATAACTTGTGTATCTACTAAAAGCAAATTCAACAGAGACCGAAGTGGAAAGTAGTATGTACAACTACACTGTATTACTTTCCAATCTGACTTCTATTTGAGACGTTTTGTTTCACACATAGAAAAAGTGACAGCATTAGGTGGTAAAAGGTAGACTTCCTCCTTTTCTATAATTGCTTGACAATAAATTTGGTATACTCAAAGAATACAAAGGTGCCCTGAGCAGCAATAGAATCAGTTTCAAATATCTGTTGTTCTTTAACATTTTCAGTGGGAAGCAATTGTTGTTTCTCCATCCCAGTATACTTTGATTTAATATATTTTGCTCTTGGCACAATCTTAAGAGCTTCCTTAATTAGTACAGTATCTTAAGGACCCAACTATTTGTGACCTCAGCTGCACAGTTCTGCCCTTAAATGCTGGTGCACACTCCCCCAGCTGTGAACACCAAAGACCCGAACCATATTGGAACTCTAGTGTAATGTAGCCTTTAAGCCTAGTATAGTTGTAGGTTTTAACCCAAGTCCCCCATTGCAATTCAGATCTGAATTGGGGGTGGGGGGGTTCCGCAACTCCAATTTATGTGGGAGGTGGGGTGGAACTGCACTCAACAGCAAACTCTGCAATTGCAGTCATGTATAATTTGGCTCTTACCATGCCTTCTATCAGCAACATTTTTCTCTTTTTTTAAAAAAAATACACATCTTGCCTGATGAATAGCTGTGAAACCTAACAGATAGCTCACTTTCTGTGACTTTCAAGTGGTCTAAATAAACGTATTATGCTACTGCTTCTATCTGAACCTGCTACTGCTACTAATGACATGCTTCACTGACCTCTACCACTGTACGATGAAGATGACTATTGTAAAGGCTAATAGCTAAGTCAACTTTGCCTTCCAAAACGTTCATGTAGCAGGGAGACACCTTGACCTATAAAATCTAAAAACACTGCAGGAATGCTGTGCCACAGGCTTCCTTTGTCAGATGCATGCTGCACATACAGAAGAGACTGACTATGATAACTACACAATGAAACTCATAAAGCATGCTTTGGAAGTATAAGCAGCTGCAAAAGGGGGGAAAGAATGGAGTCAGCTTTCATACTTTTGGCCAAGATAAGCTAATTTTAATCTTTAATATTCACCAGTCACAAAGTGCTTACCTATCAACAGTGGCGGCAATCTGCATAAAGAACAGAGCTTGATTTCCGGTTTGAGGTAATCTCAATTACGTTTTGGATATAAATGTTATTAATTTTTCCCATTACACTGAAACTTGAGATTCAGAGATGACCTATTTTCCTATAGTCCCCTTGCACCTAGGAGTGGCTTGCTTCTGTTTCAAGCCACAGCTAGACGTCAAGAAGCCACTGCCCATCTGGTTAAATACTGCCTGTTTCAACATTTATTATAAAAAACATATTCAAAGACACAATTCCAAATCCTTCCCATAACACATTTCAAGCCACACAGAAACAGATTTAGAAAATTAAAGTCTAGAAAAAAATTGAGATAAAAAAATTAAAATCCCGAAAGCTCTTCTGAACCTCCCCTCCCAAACAGAGAGCCTTTGATGATTCCAAGGCAGATTGGGAAGGCTAAAAGCTGGGGAAACAGCATTAAAAGGCTATCAAGAGCACCAGATTGACCAGATACACTGTGGATTTAACTCCAACTATTCCATATTTAAACTGTGCTCTTGCTGAATCCATATAATCCAAAAGATCCGGGAGCTCAGATTCAGTGTTATACTTGGCTGCAGGCACTCTGGCTAGAGCACCGGTCTCACTTGACTGTTGGTGTCTGTAGACTTTACTCTCCACCTCCCCATCGCAAACTAAGACTGCTAGTGGCAAACATATTGGAGTCGAAAATATTGAATCTCATTACACCAGAATGCAAACCGTACCTGTGAAATGCACAAAAAACATGATGGTGCTTCGCAAAGAGTGCTCTTCAGTCTCAGCGTGTTTTATCTTGCTACCCACACTACCGCACCATCATATAAACACAAACTAGTAACACAGTTCAGCCTGCGTGTGACGCATGTGCTGTGCTGGACCCTGCAAACAAACCAAGTGCCAGCAGCCAGCGTAACAAGAGGAGAGCTTAACGTCAATAAAGCTACACAGCAGGCAATTGGAAACGCTGGGATGCTAAAGAGGAAAGGCATGGAACTCTTTTTTTAAAATGAATTGCTGCCCACTACTGCATCTGTCCCCATCAGTTACCAATCAGTGACTCTGTAAGAGACTAAATCCTGAACATTATGGGGAGATGGCCAGAGAGCAGGTGGCGAAGTAATTAACAGCATGCTCATCTGTGAATCTGCAAAGGATTTCAGTACTAGGATCACTGAGAAGCGGCATGCAATTGGCAAGCCTCAATCTTGCTGGCTGCCTGCCCTGTGAGTGGTTATCTTTGCCATAACTTAACCCTCAAGAGAAACTAGTACTTCTTCTTAAGAATTGATACTAAAAAACCTTTTTAACTTCCCAACATGCTTATTTTATAACCATAACTTTGAAACAGAAAAAAGGTGAGGGGAAACCAAGATCAGCAGATAACCATACAGCCTTGTATTTTAAAAACTCACCTAGTAGCCCTAGGTAATCAGGAGTTCCATGAAGGTGAGCGAATAGGATGGCAGAGGAAGGAAGCGTTACTCTGCCCCTTCTCCCACAATGCTGTTGATAGAAGGCACTTTTTTTACTATCCTACAAAGAAGCTAGTAGCCTGCATTTCTACCTGGCTGTGGAGGAGGAGGAGCCTTCCCTTCATTTTCAACCAGCATAGAGACACAGGCTACTATTCTCTTAGGTAAAGGGAAAGGGACTCTTGACCATTAGGTCCAGTCACGGATGACTCTGGGGTTGCGGCGCTCATCTCGCTTTATTGGCCGAGGGAGCCGGCGTACAGCTTCCTGGTCATGTGGCCAGCATGACTAAGCAGCTTCTGGTGAACCAGAGCAGCGCACGGAAACGTTTACCCTCCCGCCGGAGTGGTACCTATTTATCTACTTGCACTTTGACATGCTTTTGAACTCCTAGGTTGGCAGAAACTGGGACCGAGCAACAGGAGCTCACCCCGTCATGGGGATTCGAACCACCGACCTGCGTCCCAGTACTATTCTCTTAGCAGGCTGTTAATTTTTGTAGGCTTATTTACAAGGCTAAACATAAATACAGTATGGCGAATATTCCAGAGAATAAATATTGCTGCAAAGCTACACTCTGGGTGGTAGGAAATTCTGTGGCAACTGCTACAAGGGGTCCTTCCTACAAAAGATATTCATGCATTACCTGTTCTTTGGCCATGCAAGATAAAAAAACCAAACAGGTTTATTGTATGTGTGTCAAGTAGCATTTATTTCTCTCTCTCTCTCTCTCTCTCTCTCTCTCACACACACACACACACACACATATAATCATGTCAATGCACATATAGACTGAGATAAAAAAATCTTCACATAAAAGATTTGCTGAAAGGTTTTCCCTTAGGTGCCAAAAAGACAACAAAAATTTCACCTGTCTGATATGCAGTGGAAGAAAGATCCAAATGGAATCTGCCATAACTCCCAAGGCCCAGTTCCTACAAAGTATGAAATGGGCCTCCTGATAAGATGGCATATTCAGTGAGCAGTTGGGTATACAGTGATACCTCGGGTTAAGTACTTAAATCGTTCCGGAGGTCTGTTCTTAACCTGAAACTGCTCTTAACCTGAATCACCACTTTGGCTAATGGGGCCTCCTGCTGCTGCCGCCGCACAATTTCTCTTCTCATCTTGAAGCAAAGTTCTTAACCCAAGGTACTATTTCTGGGTTAGTGGAGTCTGTAACCTGAAGCGTATGTAACCCTGAAGTGTATGTAACTTGAGGTACCACTGTAGTAGCAACCCTAGTTTACTGTCTCCTTGGCCTGACACCAAGTGCACACACCCTCACAGCCAGCTCTAAGCCAGAGTGGTTTCCTGGAAATGGAAGTCATGTGGACCACAGCAATTCCCCTGTGCCTGCAGCTTGTGCTTATGCTGCACCAAGTATCCAGGTGGGCACAGCTGTGCCAAAGCAACTCCTCCCAGCCTGCGCAGCCAGGTCTCAGTAATACAAACCAGATCAGCACCCTCATCCACAATCAAATCATAGACTGTCTGATTATTCCGTTTCAGATCATCCTAAAAATGTTTTATTGATAAGTGGCACAGGTATATATAAATCTGAGGGGGAAACCATTACAGTCACAGAAAAGAATGTCTGTTGTTCCATAGGATGATGTGCAATACCTCATAAGAACATAAGAAGAACCGCTGGATCAGGCCAATGGTCCATCGAGTCTGGCATTCTGGGCTTAACAGTTGCCTGTGGGAAACCAGCAAGCCGTTTGAGAAGTATTGCTGCCTCCAACTGTGAAAGCTATCACATGGCATTTCTTTCATCTTCCAATGAAAGAAACCAGTGTGGACAAGGCAACAGGGCAGTTACTATGGTATCAAATTTCTACATGAGAAGCAATTTAATGTAGAGGCTCATGTGCAATAAACATTCACTTCGGCTTTCACACACAACCTCGGTATGCACATTAAGTGTCCATAGATTAATATGGGGGGGGGTGAGTAACCAAGTAATCACCTATTGGAAAATAAGCACCTCTTTTTCTGATTTAAAAAATAAACAAGCACACTGATTGTCTTAATCAAACACTGAACGTTACACAAAAGATTTCGCCCACTTTTTATGCTGGGCAGAATACTGAATATGTGGTTTATACAGAGTACCCCAAAATATAACGTATATATCTAATTAACATATTGTTGCATGCCACCCCAATCTCTGAGCAGTGCAAGATTCCAGGGGTTCCAAGAACTTACCCATGTTTTGGTTTCCTTTCCTTTTAATTTGCATACCGCCTTTCTATATTACTATACACATGGCAGTTTACAAGCTGAAGAAACAACAAAATAGACAGCAAAGATCACCCACCTAGTAACAATCCGACATGTTCAGAGGGACAGCAGAGACTACTGTATTTATGATATACGGTTTATTTGCACATACAGGAAACTCGCATCTTATGCAAGGGTTAGATGTCAGGGGTCCACATGTGAACACAAAAGTGCCAGGAACCCCTGAAACTGCTTCTCACGCAAGTTGGAGGGCTGCTTACTGGGCTCTGAAAAGTTTGTTGGAACTCCTTCAATCTTCTGAGAGGCCGGTAATCCAGATGCCTCAGTTACTGGGCTTTGTGCAGGAGGTGCAAAGGATGCTGCCACAGCCGTCATGCTGTTTGCCCAAAGCCGAGTAAGCAAGGTGTCAAGCTTTGGGTATGTGGCACTAAGGCTCTGGCAATATCCCAGAACCCTCAAGCTGCCTTCTCAAAGCTGAATAACAGAGGCGCCAGGCTTTGGGAAGGAGCCATGAGGGTTGTAAGATGCTCCCAGAGACCTTGTGCCTTCTTTCCAAAGCCCAGGAAGCAAGGAATACCTGCTGGGTGCATAGGTGGAGTTGGGAAAAATAAATAGACAGCAGGGAATAGTGGATTTTCCCTGTTCTCCATTTATATATTCTCTCTACCCTCATCAAAGCTGCAATCACACAAGTTAAAGCAGTGTGGGATGAGAATTACCTGTATACACAACCTGAGCCTAAGATGGAGGGGCTCACAGCATTAACACCCCAGTCTTACTTCTCCCATAGTCACAACCTTGGATTCAAACAGAAATCAAGCTTCTGCCTGCATCTAGTGCAGCTCTCAGCTCACACAACTCTGTGGTTTGGGACTTTCTGACTACTAGCTAGGTATTTCCTTTGTTATACTAAGGACAGTACAAAGGGCCATTAATTCACCAATAAGCTTGCCTGGTTAGTTGAGCAATGGGATCCTCCATTAGATTTTAACCCCTGCTGGATCCAGGACCCCAGGAATCAGAACGGACTCAGGCTTCATGAAGACTAACCCCCAAACTTACAACAGTGTTATACATTTATTATTATTATTTTTGTTAATGATTGCAAAAAAAAAAAAATACACAATACAAATACAATTCTGGACAAATCATTGGGAATTATTATAAACATTTATATACAGCTTATTCAAGAAGCTCAAGGCAGCAAAGATGGCTCTATAAGAAAATCTTTTCTGTGTCGGTTCCTTGCCTTTTGAATGCCCTCCCAAAGACAGATGACCTGGAAATCTCATTACTGTACTGTTCTATTATTTGAGGGCAGGCAAAAATAATTATGTTCACAAAACTGCTAATGCCAGCATTACAGGCAAAAAACCCATTTCTATTTCTATATTCACAGAGCTGCTGAGGCTAGCATTTTCTACTTAGAGCAGTTTGATTTCACCCTCTGCCTGAATAAGCAGTTGCTGCTTTAGCTGTTGCTTTAAATCACTGTACTGTTATTACAATTCGCTTAAATAATAAATTCTAATTATTATAAATATTTATTATTATCATTACATTTCACTTTTTTTTGTTTCTCACTTCTCTACTAGCCACCCTGAGAAAAATACTATTTATGTTGAAGGTGCAGGATGCGAATGGCAGGTCACAGCCAACCTTAGCCCTACACAGAGAAGACCAATTGAGATGAATAGGCATGGGCTAACTTAGTTCCGTTATTCTATTCAGAGGCGGGCTTAACTGGATCGATCCAACCAACCAAATCATTCATACTCACAACAACCCTGTGAGGTAGGCTAGGCTAAGAAAGCACGGCTGGCTCTTCATGAGTGGGTCCGGGGATCTGAAATGAGGTTCTAGATTCAGAACTCTAACCACTACACCACCTCACCCAGGTGATTAAAAAGGCAAATATCGGGTCCAAACAGGGGGCAGCTGCTGCACCTGGTAAATAGGGCCAATGGGCAAAAACCGGGGAGCTGCCCTCTTTGAGAGCGCAGGCCGCTGCCGGTTCCCATGACAACGGTGGTGAGGCAACCCCGCTCCATCCACCCTCCCATCCGATCCCGGCAGGACAGGAAGCAGCGCCCTGCCCCGCCCCGCCCCGTTGCCCAGCAACGCCCACCTGCTGGTCCCGCAGTCCTCCGACGCCGATATTCCCGAAACATCCTTTCACCAGGAGGGCCCCGCCGTTGCGATCGCTTCGCAAACCCCGCCTGCGAGCTGCCTTGCACGCCGTCTTGTTGATTGGCGGTCTCTAGGGGCGTGGCTTGAATACCCGAGAGCATGATGAGCAACCGTAGATTCGTGTGCACCGCGCAGAAGGCTGGAGTGGGGGGGGGGACCGGGGGGCGGGATTTGCCGGATTTTAAAAAGGGGAAGTGTGGGGGTTAAAGAGGGAAATCGCTTCCGCCTGCTCTGATTGGCTGCTCGAGTCCACCGTGCTGTGAAGGCTTCTGGGTAATGTAGTCTCAGGGACTCCGCAGGGTTCTGAAGAGATAAGGCTGATCTGACAGCTTGTGTGCATGAGTATGAGGCAGAAAGTGGCACAGATCAGATGAGGTTTGTGCCTGTCTTTGCTTCAGCTTTATATACCCCTCATTATCCCCCAGCACTCAATTGAAGTACGGTTGCGATTTTTAAAAAAATCGGTTTTATTGTTTTATCTTTTTGTAAACCGCTTTGAGGTTTTTTAAAACAATCAAGCAAACAGTGTATAAAGTTTATGAAATAAATAAATAATGCGATTAACTATATGTTATTGTTTTGAAGAACAAATAAAACACTATAAAGGGAGGTTGGAGTGTGTGCAATGCATCTTTGATTTTCATTCATGGGAATGCTATTCTCATACTGACATCCAAAGTATGGAAGAAGCACAATAAATGATTTCATTGCTGCTAAGGGAGCACAGAAGACTTCTGGAGAACTCAAAAGCTCATGCGATATTTATTCACTTATTTATTATTATCCTAACAAATATTTCTGTTAGCACTTAATATACAAAATCCCTAAGTGCTCTGTATAGAAACAATATAATTATTGTGAACCAAACTTTGTAACCAAAAATGCAGAGAAATACATCAGTAAAAACACAATCCCTCGATAAAACATTCAATTAAATATAAATAATAAAACAGCAGCATCATGAATCTTAAGAGCAAAGGAAAGCCTGCCTAAATAGTAGGATCCTCAGAAAGTATATAAAACTTGCCACTCTTTCTTCCTCACAGACAGCACACTGAAGGTTGTTCCAATAACAACAAAGAACTGAAGATACTGCAAAAATTTAGGGTCCATCAGTTTACATCTCCACCCTGCAACATTCTCAGAGATGATCTGGAGAGTACCATACAGACAGGAGTAGGCCTAGTCCGTCATGTTATTTAACTAAGTGGTCGGAAACAGTTAAATAAGACATGTTCACGGTTTTTCTCCCTATTCTTTTTAACTTAACCCCAATACCCATCTCTGGCTTCCTTTATAGGGTCAGTTCCAAGAATCTTATTTGATTTCAAACTCTCAAAAGAACTTCATTTCTGCTTTCTTTGAAGATGTGGCCATTTCCTTTTAGAATTCTATTGTTTCTGCAAGGGGTTAGTGGGTACTATAAGATGTCCCAAGTGGAATATTATTAAAGAACGACAATGGGGAATATCTTCATGGCCCCCCCCCACCCGACAGTTGCTGTAAAATTCTAATGTCCTCATCAAAATTCACAGGGGACTTTTACTCTAAAGTTAATGGCTTCCTTCTGATATTTTGCAACATTTTAGTTGTCTCTCCACCAGCCAACCACAGCTCACTCCGGGACAAATAGAAATGAGAAGACTCTTAACTGATACAAATCAGCTTCAAGCGTTATACAAACCTGCTTAATGTTTGACTGTATCATTTACGTTGTCTGTACATGAAATGTTTATTAGTGTGGGGTACAAAGTGGTTGTTACAAGTATTTTCAGAAATGGAAAAAATAAAAGTCACAACTGTTTAAAGTGGTATGATATTGCCATGATTAGCTTACCATGCATGGCTACTCAAGGAAATGTACAAGTAGAAAAAGAGTTTTCTGTCAAAAAAACGTAGGAATGCAAGGAATACAATACAATACAAACACAAACTGATGGCTTCATCACAAAGGCATGCCATTTTGAGAGTACTGTGGAACCTAGAGACACACTATCAGAGGTAAATAGAGAATGTGGCCTTTGCTTGTTCAGCAAAGTTGCAGGAAGCATTTCCCCTCTCCTCTCTCAGGTTGTCTGGAAACTGGGGGAGGGACTAGACCTAGCACCTGGACAGGTATTGCCAGTATGAACTTTGCAAGGCTAGTGAGCTGAAGGTGGCAGAAGGCGCTAGGCTCTCAGGAAACGGCAAGACACTCATTCAACGCATCATATCCTGGTTTTGAATTTTTTTCCAAATAAGTTCTGCAAGCAAGGTGGTTTCCCTAAGAAGCAGCTTGGGTTGCTTGTACTGACAGCAGAGCTCCTTTCTTCTGGTAAAGAAAAAAACTGCCATGGGAAATGTTGGGTTTGGGGTATTACTTGCGATCCTGGCCTCCCTCATCCTAGTGATGAATGCTCTGGTGGTTGTCGCACTGGTACGGCTGATCTCGAAAGGGGGCTGCCTTGGGCTGTGCTTTGTTTTAAATCTGGCTGTTGCTGACTTCTTGGTTGGATTTACCATCACAAGTCTGATCACAGAGGAGCTGTCCAGCTCTGAGTACCAGACGCCCCGAAAGCACTGCCTCCTGAGAATGGCCTGCATCACCTGCCCCTCAGCTGCCTCCATCTTCACTGTTATTCTGGTCACCTTTGACAGGTACTTGGCTGTTAAGCACCCTTTCCAATACTTTAAAATCATGCGGAGCCCAGTTGTTGGGGCTTGCATCACAGGGCTCTGGCTCTTAGCCTGCTTGGTTGGCTTCCTCCCTGTGATGGCTCACAGCTTCCAGGCAGACGGCTACACAGGGCTCTGCACCTTCTTCAGAGTCTTCCAGCCCACCTACATGCTCACTTTCTTCTGCGTGGCTTTCTTCCCAGCTTTCTTTGTTTTCATCTACTTCCACTGCCACCTGCTGAAGATCGCCTCCCTCCACGCCCAGCAGATTCGAGAACGGGAACACATTGGACTGGAGGCAGCCTGCCGAGTCCCTCAGCCCTCCAGCGACACAAAGGCTTTGCGCACCATCACCATCCTGGTGGGGTGTTTTGTGCTCTCCTGGTCACCCTTCTTTGTCGGGAGCATCGTGCAGGTTGCATGCCAGCACTGTTCCCTGCAGCGCCTCCTAGAGAAGTACCTCTGGGTGATGGGCTTATGCAACTCTTTGGCCAACCCCTTGGTCTATGCCTATTGGCAGAAGGAAGTGCGCCTTCAAATCTATCAAATGTGCTTGTGCATGCGAAGCAGGGTCTTTCCCTTGTTTCGTGCTGACAGCCGTCCTCCTATTCCTAGCAGGGTTGTGGCTTCAGTGCCTGCCATCTCGCTAGCTCAGCTTGAGGAGTGATCGGTAAGAAAAGGTCCTGTGGGGAGTGCTGTTTCTTGGATGTGTTCTTTGACACACATGGTGCCTTTCACCTGGAGAAGCAGGGGCAAAACTAGGCTTTATTCACCTGGGTCAAAGACCCAGTTTGGGACATGCATTCATGCATATTTGCATACACACAGAGAGAGAGAGAGAGAGAGAGGCTGGCAGCCTCAATGGCGCCCCTCTGGAAGCTTCACCCAGGGCAAAAATCCCGGCTAGCTCCCATGTAGCTACAGCTTTCTCTGGGAGAAATGCTTGCATTGTGTGAGACTGCTAGCAAAAATGTAATTTCACACTTCCTTCCTCCAGGGCAACTTTTACTGGGCAAGTTACCTTTGGAGATGAGAGCGTAAGAATCAATTTATAGTGTCTCTGTGGAATCTGTTGCTTTGAAAGATGTTCAGGTTGAGCCGGCAGTGCAAAGTGCAGAGGCAAGTACACACTGATATTTTTTGAATATGCCAATGAGCCAGGAAAGCTATTGGCATGGCAATTAAGCGAAGATGGCATTAAAAACACTGTTAATAAATTTAAAGAAAAGACAATTGATTACAGACCTATATTGGATCGGACAAGAGAAAAGAGAAGAAATGGAAAGTTATATAAGACAAAGTAAATTACAAAAAATTCAAACAGGAAAATTAATTACATTAAATGCACCAGTAAATTTTTCTGAGGTCTCTGAAGCAATTAATAATGCTAAAATAGTGAAATCACCAGGACTGGACCGCCTTAGGCCAAATATTATAAGAAGTTACAGAAGCTGGTAATTAACCCATTACTGAATGGAATTCTGGAAAAGGGGAAGGTACCAGAAACGTGGGAAGAGGCCTACATAACTTTAGTGCCTAAACAAGAGATAGACTTGACATTGGTTACACATTATAGACCAATTTCATTATTGAACAATGATTATAAACTGTTTGCAAATATAATGGTAAACAGAATTAAAGCAATACTATTAGAAATAGTACACCAGGACCAGGCAGGATTCCTTCCAGATCGACAGATGAAGGACAATATTAGGAATATTATGATGTAATAGAATACCCGGAAGTAAGAAATGAAAAGCAAGCAGCATTGATGTTTATTGATGAGGAAAAAGCATTTGAGGAAATGAATTTTGGAGAGAAATTTAGGAAAGGAATAGAAGCAATATATTCAGAACAAAATGCCAGATTAATTGTAAACAATGTGATAACAGAGAAATGTAAGATACAGAAAGGGACAAGACAAGGCTGTCCCTTGTCACATTTGTTTGTTTGTTTGTTTGTTTGTTTGTTTGACATTAGAGGTCCTGGTGAGAAATATTAGGGCAGATGAAACTATCAGAGGTATAACAGTTGGAAATAAAGCATATAAACTGAAGGCGTATGCTGAAGATATTGTAATAACAGTGGAGGATCTGAAAAATTCTCTTCTGAAAGTCCTAGAGAAAATTCATGAATTTGGACAGGTGGCTGGCTTTAAGTTGAACAAAAATAAAACTAAGTTGATAGTGGAAAATGTATCAGGAAAAGATAAAAAAGAGATTCAGCAGGACTTAGAAATAGAAATTTACAAAAAGGTTAAATATCTGGGAATATGGTTAACAACTATGAAAAGGTATGGAAAGAAATAAAAAAGAATTTAGAGATTTGGAGACGGATGAATTTGTCACTTTTGGGAAGAATATCGGTGATTAAAATGAACTTATTGCCAAAAATGTTATTTCTGTTTCAGTCGGTCCCGGTGATAAGCAATATGAGATGCTTCAAAGAATGGCAGAAAGATATTATGAGATTTATCTGGAAAGGGAAGAGACTGAGAATAAAATATAAACCTCTTACAGATCTTAAAGATAGAGGAGGTTTCGCCCTACCAGATTTAAAGATATATTATGAATCATCCTATATCTGTTGGATTTGGGACTGGATTAAATTAGAAAATACGGATCTTTTAGATTTGGAAGGACATGACAATAGATTTGGTTGGCATGCGTACTAAAGCCAAAGTGCACAAAGAATTCCAGAACCACATAATAAGAAATGCAATTTTTAAAGTATGGGAGAGATATAAGGATTTATTAGAACAAAAGACACCATGGTGGATCTCACCGACAGAAGTAATATCAGTAAAAAAAAGGTTAACATGAGGACTAAATGACCAATGTACAGAGAGCTGTTAAAAGAAGTGGATAATCAATTAGTTGAAAGATTTTGAGGAAATCAGGGAGAAAGTAACAGATTGGTTACAATACTTTCAACTAAATGAAACTTTTAAAAATGATAAAAAGAAAGGATTTAGTTACATCATATCAAGATTTCAAAGAGAAATAGTGGAGGATAATATAAAATTGCTGTAAAAAATGTATAATTTGCTGTTGGAATGGGAAACTAAAGATGAAGAGGTTGAGTGTGTATTTATAAAGTGGGCAAAGGATATGGGACATAATATACAAATGAATGAGTGGGAAAAACTTTGGAAGGTGGATCTCAAATTTACTAGATGTAGCACACTTAAGGAGAACTCTATGAAAAGGATGTATCGGTGGTATATAACACCAGTAAAACTTGCTAAGATGTATAAAACAAGTTCTAGTAAGTGTTGGAAATGCAAAGAAAAAGAGGGTACATTCTGTCATATGTGCTGGGAATGTAAGGTTATTAAAAGCCACTGGGAAATGATATATAATGAATTGAAGAGAACATTTAAGCTAACTTAAAAAAGAAAAAGAAAAACAGAAGCTTCTTTATTAGGTGTAATAGGAACAGAAATTCCCAAAGAACAGAAGAAACTATTCATGTACGCCACAACAGCAGCCCGGATCCTGTTAGCCCAAAGATGGAAAGAAGAACAGTTGCCAACAATAGAAGAATGACAAATAAAACTTATGGAATATGCAGAAATGGCAAAGCTGACGGCAAAACTCAGAGACTCTGACAATTAGAAGTTTAAAAAAGAATGGGGGGAAAGTATTGTGTATTTGCAGAAATATTGTAAACAAGTTGGTACATTGACAGGGTTCGATTAAGCACTTGTAAGCAGTAAGGAACTAGAAAATGATAAGGAGTAACAGTTGGATTAAAATGATAACAAAATGCAGAGAATGATGTAAGATGCAAAGAACCAGTAGAAGGGGGTGGAAGGAAGCCTTGAGGTTTAAATAACCTCAAAAGAAGACTTGCAAAATAGCAGGATTACTTATTAGAAGTTCAAATATTAGATTGTGGTTTGATTTTTGTATCCTTTTATTGTTTACTATCTGTGAAAATTAATAAAAAAAATTTACCAAAAAAAGTGATGCCAGTACTAGCCTTTAATTTCAAATCACCTGTCCTCAGCCCATAGATACTTGGGTCTCTAGCTGTTTTTGGACTTCAGTTCCCATCATCCCTGACCACTGGTCCTGCTAGCTAGGGATGAAAGGATCTGTCACCCCAAAACAGCTGGAGACCCAAGTGTGGGAAACACTGATCTAAGGTCACACCCACACATTTATAGTACAGTACTTTCACAATCGTGGCTTCCCCTTAAGAAACCTGAGAACTGTAGTTTGCCCCCCACAGAACTACAATCCTCAGCACCTTTAACAAAATAGCTCCCAATATTTGGAGGCGGCGGGGAGCCATGTGCTTTAAATGTATTATGTGGTTGTGTCAATTTTTGGTGACCTTCTGGCAGCAGGCAAAGGCAGGGTACAAAGGCAAACAAACAAGCAAACAAAGAAAACAAGAGACCTCCTCTTGCCCAGGATGTGCATCTTTAGCACCTTTCTCAGCTATCCTGCACTTTGTCCTACGTGCCATTCAGGATGTGTGGTCATGTTAGGAGGGGTGGACAGCCTTCACTAATGTATCTTATCTCCCCCAATTGCCACTTGCGTCAAAGCAAAGTGGTTGATTTATTTCAGACTTCCTCCCTCCGTTATAAACAGGCTGGGTATGAAATAGAAAGCCTTATGCTTCAATGCTTCCAAACAACACTGCATTTCCACTCTGCTGTTGCTTGCAGGGGCAGTGTCTGGGAAAATGTGGTTATAGATAGGGGATAACAGACAGTACTGGGAGTTGGGTGTTCCAGGCATCTTGGGATGCAGGTGACAAAACACCCTAAGGGCCATTGTTGAGTAGGGTAGCATCTACTTTGCATGCAGAAAGTCCCAAGGTTCAATTTCTGACACTTCCAGGTTGGGTTGGAAATGTTCTCTGACTGAAACTCTGGAGAGCTGCTGCCAGTCAGTGTAGCCAGCACTGACCTAGATGGACAGTGGTCTGACTGTGTTTAAGGCAGATTCCTATGAGACCGTGAACATAGGCCATTGGAATATATCTGTAACAAACATCCCAAGGGCTGTCACATGGAAGATGGAGCAAGCTTGTTTTCTCCTGCTCTGGAGGGTAGTAGTCAAATCAATGGCTTCAAGTTAGAAGAAAGGAGATTCTGACTCAACACCAGGAAGAACTTTCTGATAGTAAGAGCTGTTTAGACAGTGGAAATGTCTCCCTTGGGAGGCGGTGGTCCCTCCTTCCTTGGAGGTTTTTAAGCAGAGGTTGGATGGCCATCTGTTGTGGATGTTTCATTTGAGATTCTTGCATTGCAGGGGGGGGTTAGACTAGATGACTCTCGGGATCCCTTCCAACTCTAAAATTCTATGATTCTCCATTATCATAAGAAGAGAAGAACTGTACTGGATCAGGCCAGAGTACCATCCCGTCCAAAACCTGTTTTTGCAATCGACTACATGGAGATGGCTGAAATGACTGGCAGAATCCGTGATCAGGGAGAAGATTTGATTGAACAGGATTGGAAAAAGTTTAAGGACTATTTACAGAAATATTGTAAAATCTTGGAGTGTTAATATGTTGTGGGAAGTGAAGGTGACAGGGTTTGTGTGACTTGGTTAAAGGTAAATTAAAAGAAGAATGTTAAAAAGGATAAGGGGTTATGAACAGAACATTATTATGTCATAGTATATAAGATGAGATATGGATTAAAATAAATGGAAAATTGGGACATAATAATTAGAAGAATGTAAAATTAAGTATGGTTTAATAAGGGTTTGAATTTGCTGAATTGGATTAGAATAAAGAGGAACACAAAAAAGGGGGATGTGAGGAGGTCAAGACAGAGGGGTATGGAACTTCATAATTTTAAGAATAAGGGTTTTTTCTCTATTTTTCTTTTTTCTTCTCTTTTTTTTGCTGTATAATTTTGTTTTTCTGTTGTATTTGTTTTTCATGTGAACTTTATGTATGGAAAGGATACATTTTGAAATGATGAATTCTTTGTTTTGTAAAATCTTAATAAAAATTTATTAAAAAAACAACAACCTGTTTTTGCAGTGGCCAACCAGATGCCTATGAGATGCTCACAGGCAAGACCTGAGCCACAACACCACTCACCCCACTTGTAAGTCCCAGCCACGCAGCTGGTATTCAGAGGAATACTGCCTCTGGCAGTGGAGGTAGAACATAGCCTTCTTGGTTAGTAACCATTGGTAGCATGTTTCATTTGGGGGATAAAGCTATTTACAGGCCTTATCATAACTGCCAGATGCCATGAGACTATGGGACTGGGGAGGGAACAGTCCGGCCTCAGTACCCAGGACAAAGGATCAAGTTTCTGGGTGTTGTGTATCGCTTCCTCTGCAATCATAAACGAATCATGATGACCCCATCAGCTGCTCTTGGGGCAGATTACCAGAAGGTACAAGCTACTTTGCAGACTTTTAGGCAAGATTTCAGCATTCCCTCCAAATCTCAGGATAGTCATCCCTGCTGCAGCTGAGGCAAGAGCCACAACCCTCTGTGTCAGCATTAAAGAAGGGCAACTAAAGTGCTTTTCTGAGGCACAAACACATGATGAAGGCACAGTGTGGTGATCTAAGACTTGCCTTTAGGTGTCTTAGAAATGTAGTAAGCAAGACCTGTGTTTGAGAGCATTCATGCAAAAACACTGTCAGCCTATAACAACAACAACAACAACAACAACAACAACAACAACGATAGAAGTAACCCTATTTCCACTGATTTGAATCCGCCCCAAGGATGAATAAGTCTAGATCCAACCCAACAAATAAAACACCACAGACTATGTAAAGAAAGGTCAACTGAACAGCTATATCGCTGTTCCTCTTCCAGTCCCATGGCACTGGCTTATTGAGAGTGGCTATGTTATTGATCTCCAGGACATTGTGCAGTTTGCTCCATAGAGTTAAACGATTTTGACTTGGAACTGCATCCCTTAATTCTTTTAATAGCCAAGAGGAGAACGGAAGGAGTGCTTAAAAGCTTCCAAGCTGGTGTAAAAAGCAGCCCTTGATGTCAGAGCAGAAAGGAACTCCGCTTTCTTATTCAGCTCAAAGGTGAAAATGGATTGCAATGTACATTTGGAAAAAAGGAACTGTGCTGTATAAAAATTAGACGCAGAACACAGGAGCATATTAGTCAAACCATTGGATCAATTTTGTCCACAGCAGTAGCCTTCAACCTTTTTAGACACAGGACTCATCTTTAATCCAAACATGTATTTGAGGAACCATTTATTAATTTACCACCATATATTTGAATGCGGTAGCACTGCTGTTGTGACCCACCTTAGATCAGACCATAACACTATAGTAGGTCCCCATCTACCAATGGTCTATACTGACTGGCAGCAGGATTTCAGACAGGAGTATCCCCCAGCCTTATCTAGATATGCCAGAGATTGAACCCAAGACCTTCATGCAAAGCAGATGCTCCAATGCTGAAGTATAGCCCTTCACCCTAAGTCAGGGGTTGGGTAAAAAAGACCTGGGGGCTGAATATAATGCTCCAGGACTATCTCCCCAAGCAACATCACCCCATCTCACGTTACCTGCCCACTGTCTCTGCTTCACATCCAGAGTGTTTTTGCCTAGTTGGAACTCAGGTAAGACCTATTGCTTTTCTGAATGGAGAATACAGGTGTCTGTATATGAACTATCCTACTGCATTTGTACAAAGGTAAATTTTACACATGTTACTTTGTTCACTTTTGCCTCTGGCCCTACTCACCACTGCCGTGTGGCCCCCGGAAGGTTGCCAGATGGGAATATGGCCCTTGGGATGATCATTTTCCCTCCCTTGCCCTAAGACTGTTGGTCCACTAGTAGTCTATGAAGTTACTCTCCAAGGTCTTAGGAAGAGCTCTGCTACCTGAGACCTTTTTAAATGGAGATGCTAGCTGCTGAAGCTGGAACTTGATAAGAGGCACATATTTTATTACCTAATACGGAGCTACTATTACCCACCCCCCAATCTGTTCAGATTCTTTTTACTTTACAAAAAGCAAATGTCCAACATAGCCTGCATTTGCAGTAAAACAGGGATGGAGAAGCTAGGGCCCTCCAGATGTTGTCAGACACCAACTCTCATCTGTCCCAGCCAGCACAGCCATTGGGCGGCCAGCATCTGGAGGTTCTCCACACGTACACTGCAACATGTACTTTCTTGCTTTCTTATTGCAGTATTGAGTGGATGTCTTGCACTGGTAGGAAGAGAAGAAATGAACCAGGACAGAACTAGGAGTTATCCTCAAGACTCCTGCTCAACTGTCTCTCCAATTCAGAGTGGGGACAATTTGAGCTACTCCCCACAATTACTATTTGGTGAATTTGCAGCTGCCCACTTTGTACTGCCACTGAGGAAGAGTATCACCCTCAGAAGATAGATGAATGACATGGATCACAAGCATTTTGGACTTCTCCGTGTTTTATTTGAAAAGACACCTAGAGGTATTGAATGTCTCCAGTCAGTACAGACTTTTAAGAAACTTTTGGATTCTAGAAAGTCACTGTGTCAGTATTAAGAGGAATGAAATAATCACAACTCGAATGACCAGAAAACTCACTTCTATGCTGAGCAAATCCAAGAAAAGTTTTATGTGAAATATAATATGCAAATGGCACAAAAATGTATTATTGCAAATGCAGCTGATTTTATATGCAGGATACAATGTCTTACAGGTTTTCACAAGAACTTAAAAGGCAAATGGTTAGCTGTGACACCATACACCAACCACTGTCAGTGAATGCTACAGTTGCACCCTGACTTCATCTCAGGAAAAGTGGGACCATGTACTGATGTTTTTTGGAGACACAAGATCATTTTTGTACATTAGGGAACAATAACGGAGTTGAGAAACAGAGGTGGCTGAAGGAACTGAACCCTTGATATAGATATGAATTTTATTTCCGCAGCTTTATGTCATCAAAGTTGTGATGAAGGAGAAAAAAGGTGTATTCAGTTTGGACTAGGTATCGGTCTATTAATTCGAAATTACGAAAAATACCATTTCAGATGTTTTGTATTAAATGAAGAATCACATTTGATGATGTGGAACGTGCTTTTACACTGATAATCTGTTGATTGCTTGGGTTGTCATAGCTGGAACCTTGTGAAAAACAGGTGAGTGTAGGCTACTAAAAAAAAAAAAGGAACCAAGAAGTCCCTTGCCTTTCCTATCAAGGGAAACAGAGATGCAGGTTAAGCCTGTTCATACAAAATACAAAACACATGAGGGAAGCATGTAGAACAAGGATCTCACACACTAATCCCATACATCTTCCTCTGCATGTCAATACTAAAATCTGAACAGAACTTATCTGCATACAAGCTATATAGGCATAGGCCTTGGTCAATTTTGCAGTGTATTATAGGAGGCTGGGGGAGATCCTGGTCGATTTCTACTCTGGCTTACAGCTCCTTGGATGACTTTGGCCCTAGTCTCTCAGTCCAACATACCTCCCAGGGTTGCTATAGGACAGACTTAGTGCATCATCCTCAGCTCCTTAAAAAACAAAACAAAACATAGAAGTGATTGACTTATTTCTTTGAGGGTGAAGAAGTATAAGCTGAGAACTATAGATCTTGCTTCCTGTGTGCACTGCTTTGCTGGGTGAAGAAGCCACATCCCAGAGAGAGTATGGCAGCTGGCACAAGGTTGGTGCTTAGCAGCCATTTACGATATTTTGAATCCCTGAGTTTGCATTCTTTTGTTTGATAAGTTTGTTTTTCTGCCTTATTTACCAGCACTTTGAATTGGGCCTGGACACTAATGGGCAGCCAGTGCAGTCAAGCCAGGAGTGGTGTTATATGCTCAAACCACTTTACTCTAGTGAGCAAGCAGGCCCCATCCTTATCAAAACCTTGTTGGTGCTTAATAAATATTAAAAATTAGAGTAACGTAAGCAAACATAGAAGCTGCAAGGCATTTCCTTTATGCTCTGTTTTATCATGTCTTGTGTTTGCACTTAAAAAACACACACAAAAAACCCCCCAAGCACACGAATTAAGTGAATGACACTGAAGAAACCCTGAAAAAATAAATATTTGCTATTATGATGGAGCACAGCAAATGTAGCAAAGGTGCCATCTGTGACACACAGTTCACAGGTGTCATCCTGAATACTGCCCAGAAAAAACTGGTGCACAGAAGTCAGGATGTAACTCCATCTGACTAATGAAGGGGAAGGAACCTGAAGCTGGTTGACTTTCCAGTGCTAATACTACAAAACAGCTAATATGGATCAAGACAGAGCACGACTACCTGCTACCTTCGTGCAGCCACTTTACTGGGGATATTATACAGACAGTAACATCAATATAGCACACTCTCCAGAGACAAGAGAAATGGATAATGCACATGGGGGGGGGGTTAACTCCATGTCCCCAATTTCTAACTTTCTTCATGGCCCAGGCTAACAAGCTATAAAATCAAAATGTATAGAAGAAACCTGCATTACAAGGCTATTTTTATTCCCTCCCTTCCCTGCAATGTACCTGTTTTTCTAAAATCTAATTGAATTTCCCCATCTCAGATGGGGCTCAGATGTCCACATCCTTGAAAAGCAATTTATTTGCCCGGTACTATCATTTGTTTGCCATCTGTATGCAACAGACTCCTTAATCATTTTTTCATCTTCAATAGCTCTACGCATAGGAACTACCTTGATGAATCATTCCTGGGAGGTCAATTTGCCACCTTAGAGGGTTAACAAAGTACAGATCAAGAGGTTTGCCTCTTTTAACAAACTCAAGGACGCTAGTGAAAGAAAACATATTTAATAGCAATATACATCCATGCATCAGGACATTCTGATCATCTTTACTCTGTTCTCCTCAGTTCTTTAGGCTTCCTCCATCAATAGGCAAGCATGAATCACCATCCAAGTCAAAGTGACTTTCCAATTTCCTGAGGGCAGCAGCATTAAATTTGAACATTAAGCAATTTATAGAATCAAAAACTGATCCTTTCTTCACAATAATTAGAATGTTCACCAACATTCTGCATCATCACAGCAGTGCAGCATTAGGAGTTGGTGAATTCAGACATTCTGTGACAATGCTACCTTGGGGGCTGGTGAACAGGGCAGTTGGATGTACAACTTTTTAGTTTTTGTCTACTAAGAGAGCAGCTGTTCTTGTTCACAGGCTGCCTCCTCCAGCACCAAACTTACAATACTGAAAAACACAAAACACATACATAGCTCCAATAAATAGTTTATTAAGGTAACATGACAATGGAAGGGAATGCAGCAGCTCCTTTGAATTTCCCCCTTGCACAAGTTAAGGGGAAGGCACAGCTTACTGCAAAATCCACATTGCAATAAGCTGCACTCTGAAAGACCTCAAACTCACACAGCTCTTCACAGAAGATACAGACTCAGCCCTATGCATTCTCTCCCCCTTGCTCTCCAACTTTCCCTTTATGGGAAAGCACTGAATATCACTGGCCCCAACATCCCCCTTCTCATCCAAGCTATGCTCCCGAGGCCTGAGCATTCAGGAGTGGGGATGGTAGGCCTCAGTCCGCATAGGCAAAAAGACATGAAGATGCAGGAACAGGTGAGCAAGAAGGGCAGCTGAATCACCAATCTGATCTGGCCCCTAGAAAGGGAGCCTCTTCAGCTGCTCGTAGGTGATAAAAAACTGTCAACAAGTTAAAGAAATGCCCTCAAGGAATTGGCTTTTCATTCCATACCCTGCTCCCTGTCCCAAGTCTCATCGCAGCTAAGCATCCACTTTATAGGTTTCTATTTCAAACCATGAAACAGAAGGGCAATCCAGTCATAAGTGCTTTCGACCTGGAGCTGCTGGGACAAGAAGACTCTCAACCAACACCTGCTTTGGATAACCATCTGCAACTATTCACTCGTGAAATATCAGAGAAGCTACTTTCTCACCCAAGTAATGAGACAGCTCCACAGTCAGAACTGCAGAAGCCTAGAGACTGTTACTATTTGGTCAAAAAGCAGGAGAAAGAAAAATAATCACCCAGCTAACAAATATTCCTAGGACTTCCCTCATTGTTTCTGCAACTTGAGAACTACAAAGCCTATTTTCCACCTGTGTTGGTCATGCTAGACAGCTAGAGTACTGCTTCATCATCCCCACCCCCATTTCAGGCTAGTGAGAAATCTGGGCTATACATATAGTCCAAATACACAGTTAACATATGAAGCTCCCTTATACCAAGAAATACCACTATTCTGAAAGCAGAGATCTTTCCTGTATCTGACTACTAGAGGTCCTTTTTTAAATGGGAGCTGCCCGGATTGAACTGGAATCCTCTGCATGCGAAGTATGAGCTCTGCCACTACTAAGCTGTGCTGTGTGGTACCTATGGCCCCTTTGACCACTGTTCTACAGCCTTAACCTTGCCCACTCAGTGTAATTGTATCACCACTGTTTAGTACACCCTAGATAAATAAAATAAAAACTGAAAAGGGCCCCAACTCCCCACTCCATGAGAAAATATCAATTTGGCTAAAAATGCACAGCACACAAAGACTACACAGAGGACCAGTTTGTTTGTTTTAAAATGAAAAACAAGGTCCTTTCAGCTCCAAGAGTCTCACAGTTCCCATAATGTACAGTGGCCTGGTTCGCATACCACTTTAAACTAAAGTACAGTTTAAAAGCAAGCACACAGTGATGAAATCACAGGAGCTTGTCTCTTCCCTTATTCCTGCTGGAAACTAAGCTGTAATGTGGCTTAGGATTACATCTTAACGTAGGTTAGTGGTTTAATTCTCTCCACAAGTATACTACAAACTGTAACCAAAGTCTGTTATTGGCTTACCACTTATGGTTTGTTTAGAGAGCAGTAAACCCACAAGCCCAGGTTCAGAACCAAAACTAAACCAGACCATGGCTTGGTCCCTAGCAGCAACAAACAAGGAGCAAAGTGAAGCCCTTGCAATTTTAGCAGTCTGCATCAGCACACTGGGCATTCACCTTTAAACAACAGTTTAATTTAGTTGCAGTTGAAAGTGAAATGAGAATACATCATTGCTGGATTGTTGTAAGATCTGTCTAGCTATGATCTAATATCTAACTCCAGAAAGAATACTATGGGATAATTGCTTTGAGAACTCTCTCCGACTTTCCTTTCCCACCAAGGTCACACACATTAAAGGATACAATGATGTTCCAGGGGCCAAGCCGCAACCAATTTGGCCAGAATCCTTTGTAAAGCGCGAAGAAGCCCTCACTTTTCCATGTCTGGGAAGGAGACAGAAAATTTTCAGGACCCACTGTGATCAACCTACCAGTTCTCTCAAAGGCCTGCAGCTATATGGCAGAACAGAAAGCAATTAACTTTCTGTTACAGGGTGATATTCAGTCTCTAGAAAACCTCTAGTTCAGAGGAGGGGAACCTGTAGCTCTCCAAGTGTTGTTGAAGTCCAGCTCTCATCATTCCCAGGCAGAATGTCCAATGGGTCAGGGATAATGGGACTTTGTAGCCCAGCAACATCTGGAGGGCCACAGGTACCCGCTATCTCCTCCAGCTGCTCATTACATGCATTTGCTCTTTCTAGTGTTTTAACTGCAGGCAAAGTCCCAATGTCTAGCTTTGGAGGCAGGCACAAGAATTACCAGGAATACACAGACATGTGTTTGTGTGCAAGTTTCCTTCATTTAGAAGGCACAAGAAGTTCCCAGTAGATTTGTCATTTATCCTTGTCTTGGAAAAAGTGCAATCCCTATATACACACCAAATCACTGATCAGGTTGTATTTATTTATTTAATTTTTAAAAAGTAGTAAAGAAGAAAGGGGCTAATTGAAAGAGGCTGCTTTATACTGTTTGCTTCTACAAACTGTGAACGAATGGCATAACACTAGGATCTTAATTAGCATTTGGAGAAACCTCACGTGCCATATACACATCACTGAATTATTTTAATGTTGTATGAGCAACTTCAAAGGACTTTCAGGATTTTAACCCATCTTCCATTTTGTCCCTGACATTTCAAGACCCAAAAGTGACTTCGTTACAAACCTTACCTTTACCAGACCATCCAGTGTACCCCTGTAGAGGTCAACGGTCCCCACAATGGCCCTTTGATTCATCATACGTGTCCGCACCACATCCACTGGATTTGAAGCAACGGCACCAGCCAGCCCACATGTAAAACTGGAACTAAATAGAGAAGAATACACGAGGTTACTTTTTGCACTCCAGGGGGAACAATTCGGGGTTGCGGATTCCTCCCATTCTTAATATACTGCTTCTAGAAACAAGACTGACATAATGGAGGTGATGTGCACAGGAACCATTTTTTCTGGTTACCACCAGCCCCTCTCCCCTAAATCTTCCGGTATACACAGACAACTCAAAGTAGGGCCAGGATTAGTTGGCACTGGCTTTGGTAACAGTTCGAAGCAGTGCAGATCTGTCCTGACTGCTCCTGACCAGAATCTGGAAAGAAGTTAAAGATGAGGCCCTTTCTGTTCCACAGATCTCTGTATGCGCCTGAGGACTCAAGAGAAGGGCAGGGCTTGCCTCTAATTTCCAGCATGAAGTGAGCGAAGGGGCATTTTCTCTTTTTACTTCCCCTTCCTCTTCTGAAAAGTGGCAAGTCTCAGTGCTGAGAGTAAGAAAGGGGAAAGAGGAGGTGCCTGCCAGAATTGAATGTAAGGTGCCTACAGATGATTTAGTAACTGTTTTTTCTTAATTTATTTGTGTTTATGTTAGATTGATACTTCCATGACACAAACATTAAAAAAAACACCTACTCCTCAGGCAGTGGAAATGAGAAACTTCAGCACAGAAGTGTAAAGTCCATGGGCCACATTCACCTTTGACAAATCTTCCAGGAGCTGCATGCCATCAACAGGTGTGACCAAAAATAGACGTACCCACACAATACTGCTCCCCGCTCATCCTCTCACACCAGAGCTCACACCCTCAGCTGATTCGTGCAGACCAGCCTCGGAGAAGGAGTTATCATCACCTCTGCTCATCAGAAAATTGATCTGACGGTGGGTAGAGGTGATCTGCCCAACACAGCACTATGTTTACATTCATTTTATACATGCAAAACTGGTCAATAATTACATGAAGTGGGCAAGGATTGTGTCCCCCACAAGTCCTGAAAGGATCAAGTGCTTCTTGGTGATGTCATAGACTGGCAATTCGACTCCCACAACTATGGCAGCTCTCTGAGCAGTAGGGACAACACCCTGCCAAATAAAAAGACTGAAAGTTAATAGTGCTGCCACCAGAGACCCTCAGTCTAGTAACTCCCATGCATCTCCACTCCCAAATACCTTGACGTTTGCAGCCTGCATAATCTTTTGGAAAAGGAAGGCTCATTGGCTATTAAGGACTACCAAAGTATCCTGGGCATAATAACGTTTGCTACCCTTAGAAAAGATAGATTCCTGTACTATCCTTAACTCTGCAATAGAAAACAAAATTTGACTAGAATACAGCACACTGATTTCTTTATATTACTTAATGTTCTTGCCTTGTAGTCCCCCTCCTTCCAAGAAGTTGCATCTTGGTATTTGCTTGCTTAAGTCAAAGCTGGGGAATTGAATTAGGGAAGAAGGCAGTATTGGATCCCACTTTGTGGCTATATTAAACTGGTTTAACTCTACAAACCCAAGGGGTTTGCAACCATGATCCCAGTTGCTGCCTCCCCCCCACCCTCAGAAAAGACAAGCAAGCTACTGAATCCACCTCATGAACTGGATAAATTAAGATTCTGCAGAGAATTTCCCCCCAAGCAGGTCCAATAGCTAAAGAAGGGGAAGGCAAAAGCAAGGAATAAGTCAAGTTCATTATTGTTTCATTCCAGCACTTTGCTAGACATGCATACAGTTTTATAATAATTTATTATTTATGCCCCATCCATCTGGCTGGGCTTCCCCAGCCACTCTGGGTGGTTTTGTTGTTGCACTTCTTTGTTGTATGTATTTTAAATTTATTCTTAACCTTGTGGACCACCTTGAGAACTTGGATGAATGGCGATATAAATACTATTTGTTATGGAGCAGAAAGCATTTATCCAGCGCAAAAACATGTTATCACATTCCATGTTCTCTCATGCTAAGGTGGCATCCAGAACAAAGATAGCCTTAAGACAGGGGTAAGCAAGCTTTTTCCACACGGGGCTGGTCCATCGTCCCTCAGACCTTGTGAGGGGCCGGACTATATTTTTTTGGGGGGGGAAATCCCCCCTCACCGACTCTCCCCTCCCTTCTCCACAGCACTGGACGAGCCCTGGTGGCTGCTTATCTGTGCCTTGCGAGCGACAGGGGCTGGTGGCGGAGGGACAATGAGCGGCATGGAAGGGCTGGCTCGGGGGGGGGGGCTGCTTAAAATGGCGCTCACCCAACTGTGGCTCAACAAAGCCCAGTCCCCTTCCTCCTCTAGGCAGGGCGGGAAAAAGCCAGGAGGAGGGAGGGAAGAGGTGCTGCTGCCACAGTGTGTGTGTGGGGGGGGGGAGAATGGCACAGCCTGAACGATCAGAATCCCCAAGGTAATTCCCAGACCATCTGCGGGCCGGATCCAGCCCCCGGGCCTTAGTTTCCTGACCCATGCCTTAAGACAACCACAGGAAGAACCTTGGTCACTTCTCAAACTATGGCAGAAGAGTTGGGGAGCAACTTACCCCCTGACCCCTCTTTAATTGTAGCAAAATCAGGCTTCCCTCAATAATCTCTCTAAATAGTAGACAATGGGGACATCTGAAAAGGTACTGGGCAAGGTCACCTCTGAACACACGCCCCAGTAATTTGAGCACTGTACTTAAGGAATACATGCTGGTACTAAGGCAAACTAGGAATATTAGCCGATTTAATCTGCAGCACACTCACTCACTATACCAAAACAACGTGGATTTTACATGTTAGGAAACCAAAATGCAGAAATTCATATTATCCTTGATAAGTCTCACTACAAAATAAGACTTGATAAGACTTGATAAGTCTCACTACAAAAAAGTTTGTTTTCTGAAGAATTTTTTAAAAAGCAAATGATAGATGGATGGGATGCTAGCACTACAAGGAGAAGTAGACGGTGGGGAAGGAGGGTAAGAAAGAAAGAAAGAGTACAAAAGAAGCACTTACTCTCCATAGCCCCCGCGTGCCTTCCTGCTGGTAGATGTCTATGAAGCTTCCAATCATTCCTCCTTGAAACAGACTGCCCTGAGCCTGCATTCGGATCTAAAAGAGACGGATGAGCAAGAGACTTCCCAGTTAGAGAAATGAATCAACATTCCCAATAAAGTAATGAATGAGCTGCTATCCAAAGTAAACTGCTTGTAAACCCAAGAATCTAAGCATGAAGCAGCTGTCTAGCACGGTATCAAAACCATTTGTTGTATATGGCTGGTTTTGAACTAGTGAGCCAGGGCCTATGGGTGGGTCATGCTGTAAACTAATATGGTATTATCACCACAAACTTTTTGTGTATGTGTGCTTAAGGTTGAAAAAGATGTTTGAGAGAGAAAATGTGACCAGATGCAAGGAAGGCAATCCTCCTCTACTGTTAAACCATTCTGTGGGTGTTCTCATCCCTCAAATATCAGCAGCACCTGCTTAAATTACCTCTTCTGCACAAGTACCACTGCTGTCCTCCTTTGCTTCTGGTTACCCGAGAGAGAAAGAAGCAGGAAGACAGCCAAATATAGCTTGTAGGGGGTTAAAATGAGTCTTACAATAAGCCTGCAACTTATGCACATTTAATTTGTCCACATTCAGCTTTATGTGCAAAGTAATATTTTAAGAATTAAAAAGGGGTGAAAAGGGGGGTGTTCTGGGGAAATTTACTTTGGCAATCCTGGCCACCCACTGAACCAAATGACTTTTGACTATAAGTGATTTTGGCTTTAGGGGTGATCCCTAGAATGTAGCCACTGCATAAATTGTGGGCTTACTGTATTTAAAGTATATAGAGTGGATGCTCGGGTTGCGAACGTGATCCGTGCGGGGAGCACGTTCGCAACCCGCAGCGCCTCGTCAGTTGCAATTCAGCGTTTCTGTGCATGCGCAAAGTGTGATTTAGCACTTCTGCTCATGTGCCGAATCCTGGAAGTAACCCGTTCTGGTACTACTGGGCTCAGTGCGGTGCGCAACCCGAAATCGCACAACCCGAAGAGTCTGTAACCCGAGGTATGACTGTAAACTGCTTGATCAGAAATACTCCAAGCAGTATACAAATAAAAATGACAAAACATATTGAAAAATCCTCAAACAAATTAAAACCAAATATGCATGGATCCATCATCATTTTAAACAAATACAAAAATTCATTAATATTTTTAGAACAAGATAGCAGGCTGTAGTTAAAGGCTCATCAGAAGAGGCTGAGGGCTACTGGTCTTCACATGTCTAACTTAAAAGTGTTACACTAATGTGAAACTGTATTGGGTCTCTTCCCTTTGTTGCTGTGTGTGTGGTCAAAAAGTATGGCAAACATGGAGTAGCAGCTATGGCAGCGCTATGGATTGTAGAAGCAAAATAACAGCATCTCCACAGGCTAAGGACCAAAGGAGATAACATATGGAAGCAGCAAGTATATACACAAAGGCAGGTCCCTCTTACCTTCAGTACATCTGTTGGATTTGCCAGCGCAGAGGAGATCACCCCTGACACAACTCCACATATAACATTTAGTAGTAATGTTTCATCTGCAAACAGGAAGGAGTTTGGAGACGGAGTTATAACCCAAGAATAGACCCCAAAGGAGGGAGAGCAAGAGAGTATTTTAGGAAGAAAAACAAAGACAACAAAGATGAAATGCTACATAAAGACCAAGAGTTCCAGCTTTTTTTCTTCTGGGCCTATGGCACCAAAAACAGCCTTGTGACACTTCTGGTTTTTAATGAAAGTACTTCTGCAGCTTGACCAATGAGAGCACAGGGGCACATTACCAGTTAACTTGCTCTTTGGGACAGTTATCTGTCTAAAGAAATGTCATCCAATCCCATAGGGGCAATGTTCAAAGAATTTTGATGGTGGGGGTGGGGAGGATTCTACCAAAACCTAGAAGAGCCATCCCCAAGACCAAAAAAACCCCAGCCAAGGAGATTAGGTCATTAGTTCAGAAAGTAAAAGCCAAGAGTTAGAGCAGAGTTAATGCTGGGAAGGGCAGTGGTACTGACCGCAGCGCTCTCCAAAGGAGACCGGGTCAACAGCTGCGTGGGGCCTGAAGGGAAACAAATATTTAGGACATAGTACCCAGAAGCAGAGAGACCATGACACACCACACGTGGCAGGCATAGACAGAGAAAACTGTGTTGGGCAGCCAAGAGACAAGGAGGCATGTTGCTGGATTCTAGTAAGTTATGTTACAGTCTACAGTTGCTAGTACTAGAGGAACTCAAGCTATGCTATGGTTTCTCCATCAGGAGCCCAGGGGTGGCAGGACTACCAGCTTAATCAGAGTCCACAACAACAGTACCAAGCTCCAAGTTTCCAAAAGGAAAGCAAGAGGACAGTGCTGCCCAGGAACTTGATTCTGAATTGCAGGAAATACTAGAGAGGCAGCCAGAAAACGGACCAAGATGAAGCTAAGTAACAGCCAGTTGTTTGAATTAAAATCACAGCATGACTGGCTACAATACCTCACCTACCTCCAGTAAAAAGCATCTCTTCCCCCAACACTCAAGTATCACTCCAGTTTTGCCAGACTCCAGGAATAGCAGGTGCTATTTGTAGTGCATCTATGTGTGTGCATAAATGCATGCATAGAAGTCCTTTCAGACTGATGTCAGTTGTGCACTGGCTGTGGTAGTAGTGCATGTCAACCACGCATGCCCGTATCCAGAGGGTGGGATTAGTCCATGTATGCACGAGCCCCTTCACATGCTTATATTGTTGTGAGACCTGAAAGACCTGCTCCCTGCCTTGCAAGCCTTTTCCACCTGGTCTGGGACAGCCAGGTCCTAACTGACTCCAGCTACAAAAGCTGAAGCTGCTGAACAGATCTCAGGCTGGGGTGTTGCTTGGGGTGGTTTTTTGGGGGGGAGGGGGTATCTTTATTTTACATCTTGTGATTTATGTGGAAAGTGTTCAGTCTGGTTTTTTTTTTTTTATTACTACTTTCGTAATGTTGCAGTTTTGTATTTTTTCGTATTGTAAGCCACCTTGAGCATGGCTTGAACTGTGGAAAGACAGCATACAAATGAAATTATGTATGTATGTAATAGAATCATCCATGCATGCTTAACTTAGTATACCTCCACCAAAGGGCCCAATCTCATACAGTAGCCACTGATAAACAAACATTAAGTGAGAACTTTTTTAAAAAAACATGAATTATGACCAACAAGAGCAATTGCAGCCAAAGATGCTGTAGAAAATGTCAAAGACAGCAAATAAAGGGGAGAGAAATGTGGCTCACTCTCCCTTGAAAGAACAGAAGTAAAAAATAAAGCTACTCCTGAGGAGTAAACTTTATAACTTGAAATATGTTGAGTCTTTCTAGAACACCTTTGGGTGCAGTTCTATCTTCTATCTGCAGTGGATTGATGCAGCCCTTTTGTCCATCTTAGGGATTTGAGGCCAGAGACATAAAAGAGGAAGCCCAAACCAGATAAATTATTTATAGTATGGCATCATCAATATACATGGCCCTATAGATTAAGAAAAAAAGGCACACACTGTTTTCTTGGCAAACTAACCTTCTAATCGATCCACAAAAAGTCGCTTCAAAGTCTGGTATATACCAATCTTTATTGTGCCATAAGATGCTTGTCTTAACAAGGCTGGAGCGATCCTGTGGTGGGGGAAGAAGACAGTTAAGTTCCACTCAGCAAAGCAGGAGCATCACTCCTCCTTGGGGGTTTTTGGCTGAGTTCTCCTAGCATTCCAATTACAGTACACAGTTTTGACTCTTGCTATCTACAGGTTCTAAAACCTCAATTTAAAGGATGGGGAAGATGCCTCAAGCATTGTGTGGTTACTGTGCATAAAGGACAGAGCTTTACCCAGAGTAGAGTGCAAGAATGCCTTCTTCCCTGGAGATGCGAAACAAGGCATGGAACATGCCCCGATACTTGATCTCTCGGAAACGGGCATCAATGCTTTGGCCTTGGACTTGAAGCCGTGTTTTGGTGAGATCCACAGGAAACGTTCCTATAAGAAAAAGAGAGAGACTTCAGTTCAGACACCACAGTGAGGGCTGAGAAGGATGCTGACTGGTCAACCCTGCCCCAAATCCATGCCAACACTAGCCGCTCTGTAATAATTTGCATATTTGACTAGGATGCAATCAAGTTCATTGACTTATTTCTTCCTACAAAGCAGAAGTATTGCCTGTACTGAACTAAGCCATCCAAACAGAAAAGTATTTCTCCCATCTGCTTCCCACACTCCACCAAAACCAACTAAGGGTCTTGTGGCACCCTTAAAGACCAACCAATTTATTAAGGCATTAGAAGCAACATAGGAAGCTGCCTTATACATAGTCAAAACATTCGTTCATCTAGCTCAGCATTGTCTACAGTGAGTGGCACAATTCTCCAGGGTTCAATAACTGCCAACTGAGCTACAGCACGCTGTTGAGTCATATCTGAACAGCTCAAGAAGGCAGAAACCAATACAGTGGTACCTCGGGTTACATACACTTCAGGTTACAGACGCTTCATGTTACAGACTCCGCTAACCCAGAAATAGTATCTCAGGTTAAGAACTTTGCTTCAGGATGAGAACAGAACTTGTGCTCTGGCGGCGCGGTGGCAGCGGAAAGCCCTATTAGCTAAAGTGGTCTTCAGGTTAAGAACAGTTTCAGGTTAAGAATGGACCTCCGGAACAAATTAAGTTCTTAACCCGAGGTACCACTGTACATTTTGCCATAAGGAATTAATCTGTTTTGTTATTCACTGTAAATAAATTAATGAATTTAGTGTTTAATTGCATCCTATCAAGAACCAGAGCTGAAGTGCTGTTTGATACCTTAAAAACTGTGTCTATATGCACACATGTGATTTATGGATGTCAGTAAGATACAGTATACACTTGATTTGCAAGGGAGAAGACAGGAAGGCCCACCTCATCAGCTCTGCTGTGACTGTCTTTTGGCTCCTCCTCTCTGATAACTCTCTTTCAGTGGCTGTTTCATTTGTTTATGGAACAGTTATGCAACTATGAAGAACTAATACCTGAATTTGCTTTTTCTCTATTCCTTGCCTATCATTTCCCCTTTGAAACATGTCTGCTAGCCTTTAAGTGTACATACAGGAACTGTTTTTTGCTTTTAAATCTTTGCATAGCACCTAAAAAACACTAGGCAATTTATAAATTATCATACAGAAACACAAAGCAATGTGTACATGCATGATGTATGCATACACACATAGATGTGATAACATTTCATGCAGCTAAAGCGGTCTCCAATTGACAAAAGCATGTGTCACAAATAAATCTACTTACTCCTTAATGTGCCAGAAGAACATTTAGTTGCTTTTACAATTAAAATATTTTAAAAGTCAGGAACAACCCATTGACTCAAGTCATCCACTGTTGTATATATTTATATGTATTTTTGCCACTCTTCCTCTGAGGAGTGCAGATTGGCATAAAATATCCTGCTTTTCATTTTCACCCTCACAACACATAGGTAGAGTGAACGTATAGCGAACAAAGTCACCCCAAGAGCTTTTGTGCTGAGGAGTCAAATCAACTTCTCGCCTGAACTAGTATGAAAAATGAGGCCCTGCAACATAGGGGCTTCTCGCTATATCCCAACTTCCTTCTGAGGGTCACTAGACCTGTGTATGTGGTTCTCTCATCCCCACTACAGCCCTACAAGGTAGGCTAGGCCAAGTGACAGTGCTAGGCCCAAGGTCATCCACTTAGCTTCACCGGCACCTGGGTTCCTTGAGTTCTAAGTCAGAACTTTTAACCCCTACATAATACTGTCCGTCCGTTCCCCATCTTCCCCTTTCTCTTTCCATTTCCAATAAGCCACCCTTGCAATGACCACCCGTTATTAACATTCAGATCCTCATTTTCTCCCTCAAGCAACAGAGATACCGTGGTACCTCTGGTTACGTACTTAATTCGTTCTGGAGGGCTGTTCTTAACCTGAAACTGTTCTTAACCTGAAGCACCGCTTTAGATAATGGGGCCTCCTGCTGCCGTCGCACCGCCAGAGCACGATTTCTGTTCTCATCCTGAAGCAAAGCTCTTAACCTGAAGCACTATTTCTGGGTTAGCGGAGTCTGTAACCTGAAGCGTTTGTAACCTGAAGGGTGTGTAACCCGAGGTACCACTGTACTTTTGCCTCACAACAACTCGGCGAAGTAGGCTAGTCTGACAGCGCACGACTGACCCAAGGTCACCCTGCGAGCTCCGCCGGCAGGTGGAGATGCGAAGCAGGTGATCTCCCCTGTCCTAAAACCCCCTCACCCCGCCGAGGCTTCCCCACCCCCTCTTCTCTGGCAGAGTGGTATGGACCGAAGTGAAAACGGGATGCGCCATTAGCAGTGAGGGGATGGAGATAAGGAAAAGCCCTCAAGGGCCGGACAAAGCCTCCTAACGGGTATCTGACAGCAGTCCGGAGACACTAGGCCCCAGAAAGGGCGGGGCCTGTTGCCCGGTAACGGGGAGGGGCGGGGTTAAGCGAGAGCGTGCGCCCAGGCCGGGGCCCCCCACCCACCTCCCTCTCTCCCCTCTCACCCACCGAACTCAGCGACGAGCGAGGCCAGGCCGCCGTAGACGAACGGCTTCCAGCTCAGGACCGACATTGCGGCTGAGGACGGGAGCCGGCAGGGACGCCCCCACCCCCGCTCCTTTTCCCCAGAGCAGCCTGGCTCTTTCTTTCGCACGGCGGCGCTCCTGCTGAGGAGAGAGAAAGAGCGGCGACGGCAACCGGCAAAGGCCAAAAAGCAGGAGGGAGGGGGAGGAGTAAGGCTTTCGCTACCCGCGTGATATAAAATGCGCAAGACCGTCCCATAGCTTATGACTGGACAAGTGAAGCGGGCGTTTTCCAAGGGGCGGGGTAAAATCCGGCCAATGGCAAAGCAGCAACCGGGGGCCCTGCCCCGCCCATGCAGCGCGCGCGACGTCACGCCCTCCCGCCCCGCCCCCTTCCCTTGGCCAGGATTCCTGAGGGATGAGCGGGAGAGACAAAGGAGAGGTTGAGGCTGCCGCGGCGGGTTGAGTGCCTGGCACGTGGGAAAAGGTTATACCCGTGTGTGGCGTAGCGATTAGGACTAGGTTCTTGCAATTTCATTCTTGCCTGTTGGCCAGCATGAGAGGATGATGGTCATATTAAATACTGTATAGGAGGACATCATCACTACAGATATTTGGGAAGGAACAAACCACCTATCTACACAACAGAAGAAAGGTCTTTCTAGGCCTTTGCAGTGTTTTTATCAAAGCGACTCCTTTCATTTTCACATTTAAAATTTTAAGATTTTTGTAGAGCATGAACAAAACAGAGCAAGACCTTCATGGCAGACATCTGTGGGGATTACTGTGATCTGCCAACTCTTGTCAGATCTCGAATGTTTTCCTTGACTAAATTTTAAGAACAACCTTTCTCAGAAACTGGTAGTGTATGAGGTTTATCACCCTTGGTCTTCGGTTCCAGACAATCAACTGTATCTGACAATAAACACATCAATTTAGTCTCAATAAAGGCATTGTTAATAGAACACAGTATCATCTATTGATGCCAGTTACCCTTCCTGCGGGTGGGGGGAACCCTGTGGCCAAAATGAAAAGGGGGAAAAAAGCTCAAATGAGTTAATAACTGATGGTGATTTTAATCGGAACATAAATGAATCATTGTATTTAAAAAAAAAACAGTTTTATGTGTTTTTTGCAAAAAGACTACATGTCCATTTTGAACAAATAAGTTGCCATTCTGAACGTTTTATTGGCTCTCCTAACCCCTTCACATTTAAAGTAATTAATACCTGTACTTATTTTGGCAAATAATCAGTAGTGTCCTTCACCAGTCTAAGCTTTGCACAGTTTTGCTATAATTCTGCAGTTCAGTTACTTCTATAATAAATCTACATATGTTTGAAAAAGCAGTTGAATTAACTTAAACCTTTAAAAGATACAGTATGGTTTATGTCCTCTTTCAACAGTAGAGGGCACTCCAGTACCACTAAATGTATAAGGTAAACTATAAGAATAACAAGAGAATTAGAGAATTGAAGACTTAGAAGCAGTCCTGAGGATCATCTAGCCCAACCCCCTGAACTGCATGAATAAGCAGCTGTCATACAGGGATTAAACCTGCAACCTTGGTGTTATCCGCACCATGCTCTAAGTGACTGAGCTATCCAGGCTCCAGCATATTTTAAACAAATAAATGATGGGGCATATTATAAAATTTTATGGACCAGCTGATAGCAACTAAATTTTTATTTGTTCCAAAATAATTTTTTATTATTATTATTATTATTATTATTATTATTATTATTATTTCAAATGTTATCCAGTTTGTATCACACCAATCCATACGTCCAAATGACAAAGGAAACTTAACAAATTCATATTGCAAACAGGCAGGCCACACATTAAAAAAATCTTTGGTGTACCTTCGCCCAACTGTTGGAGGATGGGGACTCCCAAATCTAAACAGCTATGACAACGCATGCTAATTCAGCAACATGACAGAGCTAATGTCTGGCAAGAAGCGAGCTTAGCGGGGCACCTTAAAGAACTTGGAAATATATGGTGTCCTAATAATAATAATAATAATAATAATAATTTTATTTATTATAAAAGCAATGTTCTGTTTTTGTTTGTTTTTAAATACATCTCTCCTCTTTACATTGGCCTACAAAAAATCCATTCACACTTACAACTTTCTGGATTTGGACAAAATGTGCAAAAGGTTCCGGTCCCAGGTCCAGTTTATTCAAGGGACATTATTATGCGTTTTCATTGTTTCAAGAAAAAATGTGAGATTTGGAAAGCTCTTAAGAAAGTTGGAAGGAATATCCAACCTAAGACAACAACCCAGTTAAGATCTTTCAGGATTTACCTTTTGACACTTTAAAAAAACTTCTCCACAGAAAACAAAAGCATCCGGACTGGAACGGGTTATGCATTGGAAATGCATTCTTAAAGAAGGCACCTGGGGACAGGCATATGTTGTTTGAAAACAAAGGTTGATTTCAATATACTCCCACATTTATTTCTTTAAAATGTTTGAAATATATTTGCTTTTTATGCTTGTGGTATACAGTACTCTGTACCCACAGAGGTGCTGCATTACTCTCTGCTGTTCAAATAGAGCATGCTTCAAGCTATATTTCCCTAATGTTTTAATAGTTTTAAGAAGGTTCCAGAGCTGGAACTTAGGTAAACTTGCTGGAGTTCCAATTAATTAACAGAACAAGAACAGTAAACATAGAAGGTGTGAATTGGTAGAGAAAATTAATAATTATTTACAAAAAACGACTACAGGTATAAATGTAAATACAGTGGTACCTCGGGTTACATACGCTTCAGGTTACAGACTCCGCTAATCCAGAAATAGTGCTTCAGGTTAAGAACTTTGCTTCAGGATGAGAACAGAAATTGTGCTCCGGTGGTGCAGCGACAGCAGGAGGCCCCATTAGCTAAAGTGGTGCTTCAGGTTAAGAACAGTTTCAGGTTAAGAACGGACCTCCGGAACGGATTACCTAAGTTATTAACCCGAGGTACCACTGTACATACTTTAAACAGATGTTGTTGGCAAAATATCTTTGCAAAAAGGACCCATTACTAGTATTCTCAATTGTTTTCACGTAGGAATCTCCAAACCATACTCCTCAAAGTTATAATCTTACCATTCAATTTCTTTTCTTAATTTGGATTATAATTTTTTTTACAATCCTGGCCCTAAATTTACCCTACCACTAGGGGAAATTTCTGCTATGTCGTCTGCCACTATTAGAATAAATAATATAGATTTACCTAAATGTCTTCTTGGCCACAAAACAAAACAAGTCTGTCGGCTATCACCTCTGTTATTTGCATTAATCTTAGAACACTTAGCAAGAAGTCTACACTCAATTTTAGCTGGAAAGGGGGTAACCATTAACAGAAAGGAATACATCCTGGGATTTTATGCAGATGGTATTATTTTATGTACATCATGTACATCAGATCCCATTATTGTTGATAGGGTGTTAAGTGAGGAATTTGAGGCTTTCCCCACTGTTTCTGGACTTAAAGTAAAATTTCAAAAAAAACAGGAGTGTTTTTCCATACACCACAGGCTCCAAAAAATATTTTCTAAAACATTACAGATACCAATAGCCAGGAAAACTTTCAGATATTTAGGAATAGCAGTCACCTATAACTTTACACCGAGGGAAGCGGGTGGCGCTGTGGGTTAAAGCCTCAGCACCTAGGACTTGCTGATCGAAAGGTCGGCGGTTCGAATCCCCGCGGTGGGGTGCGCTCCTGTCGTTCGGTCCCAGTGCCTGCCAACCTAGCAGTTCGAAAGCACCCTAGGGTGCAAGTAGATAAATAGGGACCGCTTACTGGCAGGAAGGTAAACGGCGTTCCGTGTGCTGCACTGGCTCGCCAGATGCAGCTTGTCACGCTGGCCACGTGAATTGGAAGTGTCTCCGGACAGCACTGGCTCCTGGCCTATAGAGTGAGATGAGCGCACAACCCTAGAGTCTGGCAAGACTGGCCCTTACGGGCAGGGGTACCTTTACCTTTACCTTTATAACTTTACACCAGGTAAATTATAACAAAGTTTGGAAAACAATAAATTCAAACATATGGCACTGGAACAAAATGAATCTGTCTATTACTGGTTGACAGGCTGTATCTAAAGTAATGCTGGTGCCAGAATTACTTTTTGTATTGGAAATATGGCCAGTCTAGGACCTATCAGCCCATATTGCATAATGGCAAAGGAGGATTAATGAATTCAAATTCCAATCAGATAGATCATACTTCTTTTTTTTTAATGCTTTCCCTTCATCCCACCATAGGTAGATAGGGACTCCCAAACTTAGTTATTATGAATCAAGTCACTTAAGCAATATGGCAGATTTAGTGTCAACTCAAACAGGAGTCCAATGGACAATATCAGAAAGCAGATGGTGTGTCCATAAGTGCAATAGCATTTATGAAAAACAAGTTCTGTTCCTTACACCGGCTCATAAACCTGTTTACACTCACAACTTTTAAGGGGTGAAGGTCCTATCCCAGGGCAGGGTTTGTGTGTATGCAACTGAAATACAAAATCAATTGGGATATGTTCCGATTCTATAGCTGCTGGATTATCAGTTACAATCCTTTTAATACGCACTCAAGCTAAAAAAGAAGCTACTGGATAATTAACAGCATATGAGAAAATAATAGATGGAGAAAACATGGTGATGAAAGGTCTAACTTCATCCATGTATATAACTATTATAGAGGTACAATTTTGCCCTCAGCAAAATTAGGAAATTGGTGAGAACTAAGCTTGTATTTTCCTGCCAACCTAGGAGTTTGAAAGCACGCCAAAAAGTGCAAGTAGATAAATAGGTACCTCTCCGGTGGGAAGGTAAACGCCGCTTCTGTGCACTGCTCTGGTTTCGTCAGAAGAGGCTTGTCATGCTGGCAACATGACCCAGAAAAACTGCGGACAAACGTCGGCTCCCTCTGCCAGTAAAGCGAGACGAGTGCTGCAACCCCAGAGTTGTCTGCGACGGGACTTAACTGTCAGGGGTCCTTTACATTTATCTTTTTTAAATTGGTATTTAGACATAGAAGAAAAGGTTAAATTAACTTAGGACCAAATCCCTATCAGCAATGACAAGGGAAAGAATTCTCAAGAAAGTACATGGATGGCACCTAACTCCCAGATGTATAGCATATACAAAACCAAACAGCTCTCCCATGTCTTGGGGAGGATGTGCTACCATAAGGACACGCCAGCATATGTGGTAGGACTGCCCCAAATATGAAATTTTTTGGAAAGCTGTTTTTTCATAAATATCTCTGATCAGAGCACAAACAATTCCCATGACCCAGAGCTGGCTCAAATTATACAACCAAGACATGTTATGCATTAGAAATAAGAACTTATAACACATTTGTTAACCGCTGCAAGAACAGCTACTGCCAGATCATGGAAATCCTTACAGTTATGAAATATAGACCATCATCTGGCAGACAGCACTGCTAGAAACACTCATACAAAAATTAAAAGTGACAGGACAAAAGAAACATGGCAACTTTTATGCAGTTTGGTATGATTTTATTACAATTTCACAATGAAGCATATGGTAGGAAAGTACATCTATAATACAGTCTGGTGAACATATGTTATCCCTCTTCCTTCACTCCCTATTACATTGGTACCTCGGTTTTCGAACGTAATCCATTCTGGAAGACAGATCGAGTTCCAAAACATTCAAAAACCAAAAACTCAATACGGAAGCCTCAATACGGAAACCGCATGACATGTTTGACTTCCGAGGCATGTTCGAAAACCAAGGCATTTACTTCCGGGTTTACAGCATTCGAAAACAGAAATGTTTGTCAACGGAAACGTTCGAAAAGCGAGATACCACTGTCTTTCTCTAATTATGATATATGTAACCAATGGCAAAAAGAATGGATATTAAAACATATAATTTTGAATTGTTACGGGTATAAACTATTATTTGCCTATGTTCACCAATCTAAACATCATACGTTATTATACCTGATTTAATTGGAATTACCGTATTTTTCGCTCCATAAGACGCACCTATTTTTTAGAGGAGGAAAACAAGAAAAAAAATATTCTGAACGAAACAGTGGATGTATGATTTTTGTGGTTCATGCTGTGGCCACAGACATTATATGTGATTTGACAGTGAGTTTGGGGTGACCCAATGCAAAAATCCTGACGATCCTTGTGGATCCGTGCTTTGTAACCACGTATTTGCGCCATTGTGGCCCCACGAAACAGTGGATGCATGGTTTTTTTGTGCAGGCTGTAGCCATGGACATGCTATGTGATCTGATGGTGAATTTGGGGTGACCCAGTGCAAAAATTCTGAGGATCCATGTGAATCCGTGCTTTGTAACCACGTTTTTGGGCCATTGTGGCCCCATGAAACAGTGGATGCATGGTTTTTTTTGTGCAGGCTATAGCCATGGACATGCTATGTGATCTGATGGTGAATTCAGGGTGACCCAGTGCAAAAATCCTGAGGATCCATGTGCTTTCACCTCCCCGCTACCAGGCAGCCTCCTTTATCTCTAGAGTCCCTTATGTCCCTCCCGATCCCTTGCCAATCAGCTGCTCAGCGGCTTTGTTTCAACACCCCCTTCCCTCTTAGTGTCTTTTACTTAGCTGGAGCAGTATTTTGCTCCTTCTTTTCTTCTAATTACTCTCCTTATTGCTTTAATCTTCCTGTCTCCTCTCCTTGCAAGTTCGCTGTCTTTACCCCCCCTCCCAGGCAGCCTCCTTTATCGCTAGAGTCCCTTATCTCCCCTCCCGATCGCTTGCCGATTAGCTGCTCAGCGGCTCTGTTTCAACACCCTCTTCCTGCTTTCTTAAAAAAAAAAGCATTATCTGCTTTTTGCCCCTGGGCAATTCGGCTCCATGGACCACGCATTTGCTCCATAAGACGCACAGACATTTCCCCTTACTTTTTAGGAGTAAAAAAATGTGGCTTATGGAGTGAAAAATATGGTACTCGTAACTCAGTGTACAAGTTAAATATTTTGACTGTTTTATTTAATTCTTGTAAATGATATGTTCATATGCAACCAAATTTGTAAGTTTTTGCAAATGCATTTATTTTGTGTGTATATGTGTGTGTCTGTGTGTGTAGCTGTAAAGCTTATTGTAAAATACTTGGAAAGAACTAATGCTTCCAATGGAAAATCCACTAACAGAACTAAACACGATGCTTGACTCTTTAACACAGTGGTTCTAAAAATATATATATCTAGTCCACGCTGAATTTTTTAGCAATAAGAAATACCGTATTTTTTGCACCATAACACTCACTTTTTTCCTCCTAGAAAGTAAGGGGAAATGTCTGTGCATGTTATGGAGGGAATGCCTACGGGTGGCGGGGGGGATCTGCTGCAGTCGTGAGCAGAGGATCCATGGTTCCCCTTCCTTCCCTCCTCCTTGGCTCGCTTTGAAACAGCAAAGCGGGAGAAGAGCCTCTGAGTGGGGAGGAGAGAGGGACAGAGAGCCTGCTTCTTTAAAGGAGCAAAGCGGGAGAGGAGAGGAGCCACTTACACGAGTGTAAGCGGCTCCTGTCCGGTTGGTTCCTTTAAAGCAAGCAGGCTCTCTGTCCCTCTCTCCTCCCCACTCAGCTCGCTAAATAGCAGCAAAGATTTTCAGCTCGCTAAGCCGAGGATGAGCGGGGAAGAGGGAGAAAAGCAGAGCCTGCTTGCTTTAAAGGAGCAAAGTAGGAGAGGAGAGGAGCCTTCTCCCCTTATACCCCTCTTGTTCATTATTACCAGCATCCTTCTCCACCCACCCCACGCGTGCTTCTTCTCCCCTTAAACCCCTCTTCTGCATTATTAGCAGCATCCTTCTCCACCCACCCCACGCGTGCTCCTTGTCCCTTGAGTGCTTTTCCTTCCCTCCCCACTTAAAACGTGGTTACAAAGCACGGATCCACATGGATCCTCAGGATTTTTGCACTGGGTCACCCCAAATTCACCATCAGATCACATAGCATGTCCATGGCTACATCTTGCACCAAAAAAATCATGCACCCACTGTTGCCTGGGGCCTCAGTGGTGCAAAAACGTGGTTACAAAGCATGGATCCACATGGATCCTCAGGATTTTTGCATGTCAGATCACATGTCTGTGGCCACAGCATGAACCACAAAAATCATACATCCAGTGTTTCGTTTAGAATATTTTTTTCTTGTTTTCCTCCTCTAAAAACTACGTGCGTGTTATGGTCGGGTGCGTGTTATAGAGCGAAAAATACGGTACATTGGGGGGGACAACTCCTAGCAGTGCTTGATTTGTAACATAGAACACAGTTACTTTATAATATGATCATGGGAAATCCAGAAAGTATTAAACAATGCAGCTACATAAGAACATGAATCATTCTCAAAATATAATTATAAACAAACTTCTTACATATGCACCTTAAGTATCTATACAAATTCAAAGAGAAGTGTGAGCTTGCTTTCGTCAGGCAATCTCATTTATATTAAGGTCTAATTTGAGACAAATAGTATGCATTAAGGACAGGAGCCCAGCAATTGAGGAGGCAAGTGGGGAGGGCTGTATCCTGGGGGGGGGAGGAGAGCAATTTCCTCCCTCTGGCGCTGCCATGGCTCTTGCTGGTGTGCTTGAAATGTGCCCTAAATCTGGGTCTCATAACACCCACCAGCTGAAGAAAAGTGGACTACATCAAGGTAGGCAGTCACCGAAAACGACAAAAGCACAGCCACATGTCGTTATGTGAAATGTGACTTTTTGCATTACATGGTGTTTACAAGTGTTTCAAAAGAAACCAATTAATAAAGAGTTTTTCAAGAGCATATTAACACTCAGAACCCTGGAACGAGATCAACACTTCCCTTCAGGTCTTTTAACAGCAGCACGGATGGTGCTTTCGCCTGCCCCTTTGGATTTGGATGGCTTTTGCTTTCGAGCAAGGAAGTCAGCTTGTAAACGCAACCTTAGCTTCTAATTTCCAGCTGATGACTTAATTGTGGTCTGCATGTGAAAAGTGCCCATTTTTCAAGTAACCACGGGGTGCATGCGTGTGTGGAAGGAGGTGGCTAACTTGACATGTGAGGGGGGAGTTTAAGTGGGATGGGGGGAGGAAAAACACTCAAACTGGAGGAACAAGGAGTGTGCATGGGGTGCATGTGTGGAAGGAGGTGGCTAACTTAACATGAGAAGGGGGAGTTTAAGGGGGGGGGAGAAAGGGAGGCAAAAGTTCTCTGAAAAGCCAGTCAGAGTGTGCTGGGCTTCTCTCTCTCTCTCTCTCTCTCTCTCTCTCTCTCTCTCTCTCTGTGTGTGTGTGTGTTGTTGTTGTTGTTGTTGTAAACAACATTTTGCCCTTTTTCCCTTATGGGGTATCCAAGAGCCCATATAGAGTCCTTACATAGGTTCCCTATTGGTAGGAGAGAATAACAGAGGCCAACCAGAGAATATTGAGAAGCAAAGCAGCTAGTCAGCTTGATCTTTATTGATCTGTTGCAACAGGGTGCTCCCCTCAAATGCAGGAAAGGAGGAGGACCCAGAAAAATGCTGTGCAAGGCCTTATAAAGACTTTTGAAATTGCCACCTTGTAGATCAAGACCATCCCCAGAAACATCATACATATATCACAGAAGGGGTGTAACCTAAGACCACCCCTCAGATACATCACACCTACATCACAGAAAAGGCAGTATAAAACATAAATTTGAATATTGTTTTCTCCTGTTGTTGTTGATCTCCTGTCTGGCAGGTTACTTGATTGGATTGCCTGGGGAGCCTGGCCATTCTTTTGTAGTGATAAATACTTAGTTCCTGGGCCAGGTCACAGGCTCACGCCCTATTCAAACACAGACATACCCTTAAGACAGGATTTGTGAAGGAAAAGAGAATGGGGAGGGTTTTCCACTTTGACCTTGCAGAGAAAACATTTGATCAGTTTAGGAATCAAAATGGTTCCAGGTTGGTCTTCCTGTGCTGATCTATGTATGTGCTTGGTTGGTACACTTATGAACATTACCATATATCTTAGACCATAAAATTCCTATCACAGTGTGAACCTAAAGGAATCCTTTCTGCACCCAGCTTCTCTCTCTCTCTCATGGCATGCCTCTCAGTCTGTGTATGCCTCCTCCTGCCTCCTTGCTTCTCCTTCTCCTTATGCCTTTGTTGTGCAGGTGCGTCTTTTGCGAGGAGCATGCTGTGCTCTCTCAGGCTGCCTCGGAGAGCTGGGCTGCGATGGACAGAAATCAGTCAGGTGATCTACGAGTCGATCCTGATCAACCTGTTGGGCAATCCTGCACTAAGTTATATAGAGTACAATTTAGACACTAATCCTTTATGCTTAATAAATTTTCAGATTGTGTTAAGGCTCTCAGAGCTTGTGTTTTTACATGTTCTTTTATAATGAAACTATGAATACGATTAAAATAAATCCAGTTTGTGTTTAAGATTTGACAAAGTTAATTTTATTTGGTTACCAAATATAGGTTGATTATTGGTATAGAAATCTTGCAATGTGAATTCCCAGTGTTCAAATTGTTTAACTCTCCCTTGCTGATAAAAATCTGGGTGATGTGATATTGGGATCAGTGGAGAAATAATAGGTACAAGATTGTGATATATACAAATGACATGTGAAGACATGGTCTATTTATTTGCAAAATTCATTATTTCTATTTCTAAAACAATAAAAAGTTACTTAAAAACAAACGGAGGCCAACAGCACACAACATTCACTCCACCAAGGATTCAGGGCTCCCTGCATGTCACAGGGTCAGGTGGGTCTGTGGTGGCTTGAAGACTCCTCCTTGCAGGTCTTTTCTTCTCTCCCATCACTCCCGGGATCTTCTGCTTTCTATTGCTCGGGGCCTTTCTTTGGAAGTATCTACCTTCTTGTGCTTCTCACTGTGGATTGTTCTCTGTTCTTGCCTGTCCCTGTCTGTGGCTCTGTCTCGAGACCTCACTCTCACATGCTCATACTTAGACTCCTGTTCATGATGTGCCCTGCTTGCATGCTTGTGCCCAGATGTGCTACTCCAGGTCTGCTGACTTGCATTGGCATGCCATTCATACCCTGGGTCTTCCTTCTCAACTTTGATCCTGGTTTTAGAAGGAGGCGAGTCTGCAAGCTGTTCCTCTTTCGCGCATTTTCGGTGCTCTCTCTTCTCTTTCTTCTTCTTCTTGCTTTTCTCTTTAGATGAACAGCAAGACACAGAGGTCAAAAAGGTTTGCCACATCCCTACTAAAGGTCCTCTTTATTTCTGCTCTTTCACCTAACCATTCCCAAATATTTCATCTCTCCAGGAAACTCTTCTTCCTAGTGTGTCATATGCCGTAACAATCCCAAGACAATCAGACACGAAACATTTTTAAACCCATCTTTCCCAAATTCAGTTCGCTCTTTTTATTCTTGGTATCATTTCTGCCCTACTGCTGACCTTGCATTATACATTGTAAGGATCAAGGGCAACAGTTTAAGAGAAATACACATAAAGACTAGCCATCTGTTTCAGTTCCTTCACCCTCACCTCCTCAAACCACCCGTTAAACAAAGGCTAGACAATCCTACCTTTTTTGTGTTTCTTTACTACCACCTCACTATCTTTTGAAGACTCTGGTGAACTTGGAGGTGTTTGAGCACCACATCCTTTTTCTCGGAGAGCTTTTGTTACATCATCAATATCCTCAGAGTCTTTCGGTGGGCGATAGTTAGCCACATGGTCCACACGAATTGTCCTTCCTTTAATCTGTGAGCAGAGAATCATTACAATTATGGAACAAACACATCTAAACTGGCAACCTTGTTATTCTCCTCTTCTTTAGATTTAGGCAGAAGTGGCACCACAAAACATAAGCCTGGAGCAAAATAAGAACTAAACTCATAGAATGTTAAGATGCCTGACAAAATACTATGACTAGTCCTTTTGAGGGCTATTGAAAATGCTCAATTTCTGCAAACCTTTCCTAGAAGAGTCTAGTGACTCAATGCATCTTCCAGAGTGAGGACTTATCACAGCCTGACTCTAGTAGCTAAGTACAACAGAGAGGAATTCTAGACACTTTATGTCTCCAATTGCCAAACCAACCTTTATTCCATTAAAATTATCAACCGCAAGAATGGTGCTTCGCTGATCTTCATAGCAAATGAAGCAGAAACCTTTGGATTTCCCTGTCTTTTTATCACGTACTAGATTTATGTTCACAATTTCCCCATACCTGAAAAGAAAAACAGAGATCAACAGAAGTTAGGCTTCACACTGAAAACATGGAAGGATACAAGTCAAGCCAAGAAATATTAAGAAAACACAAATGCTGAGGTAGGGTTTAATTTCTCAAGGCAGAGAGGTGAGAAGGGTATAACCCTGCTTCAAAAATTGTATCCATGAATGTAACTGCCACACTGGGTCACATCAAGAGCCATCTAGTATGAACAGTGCATAAATAGCCAGCCAGGCTATTCCCCCACCTACAATGGGGGAAAGCCTCTCCCTGAAGTGAGAGATAGTTAGCAGAGACAAGAAGCCAGAATTTCAGAAGCGAGGGGCAGAATTGCAGTGATGGATGAGATAAGCAAACAGGACAAAGGTGTCCCTTTTCAAGCTGGAGTGTGGGGAGGCAAAGTACAAGGCAGGCAGTCTTGTTCTATGCTGTAGAGAGGGTCAGACCTGATGTTTGCGGTCTCTTGGAATCTGAGGCTGCAGCAATGGGAGAATAGGACCATCTTGTGATGCGAACACTCTGCAGTCCCTCCATCTAGAAACAAGTTCTATATACGTGTAAATAAAACACATATCATAATGACACCACAGATTCTGCTGTGTCTCATTGCCTTCAGCAGGCTCACAGACCCTGGAAAGCACACCTGGGAGTCTCACACCACTCATGGAAACTGGGGTGGGTTGTAACACTATTAATTAATGGACCTAACTCAGCCTTGTCCATTAATTTCATGTCCCATATCTAGAAAGCACGGGGCCAAGTAGTTTTCTGCTTGCCCTGTGCTTTTTATGGATGGGTCTGAGTGGCTTTCCCCTTGCCCTGCTCCTTTCCCAGGGTAAACACTCTCTTTTAATTCTAAATTGGAGCGAACATCAATCTGAAGAAAACCTGAATTATGATCAAGCACTATAAAGAATGGCTTTCCCCAGGGGAAAGCAGCAGAACAAAAGGAAGTGTGGATAAGTCATATTGAATTTGATGGGGCTTACTTCTGAGTATGGGACGTGGGTGGCGCTGTGGGTAAAAATTCAGCGCCTGGGACTTGCCTAGGACTTGCTGATCGCATGGTCGGCGGTTCGAATCCCTGCGGCGGGGTGAGCTCCCGTCGTTCGGTCCCAGCTCCTGCCCACCTAGCAGTTCGAAAGCACCCTTAAGTGCAAGTAGATAAATAGGTACCGCTTTATAGCGGGAAGGTAAACGGCGTTTCCGTGTGCTGCTCTGGTGCCGGTTCGCCGGAGCAGCTTTGTCACGCTGGCCACGTGACCCGGAAGTGTCTGCGGACAGCGCTGGCTCCCGGCCTCTAGAGTGAGATGAGCGCACAACCCTAGAGTCTGTCAAGACTGGCCTGTACGGGCAGGGGTACCTTTACCTTTTACTTCTGAGTAGACTGCACCATAAATGTTTTTAAAGACCTCTGGGAAATGATATATAATGAACTGGAAAAAATGTTGAAAATAACTTCCTAAGAAACCAGAAGCTTTTCTTTTAGGTATTATAGGACCAGAGATCCCAATGGGCCAGACAAAACTATGTATGCGACCACGGCTGTGCACACTCTCTTAGCCCAGAAATGGAAAGATGGTACAACACCGACCAAAGAAGAGTGGTAGACAAAACTGATGAACTATGCTGAGATGGCAAAACTTACAGGGGGGGAAAAAAGAAACCAGGAAGGTCTTTAATAAAGAATGGGGAGTTTATAATTGATTTGAAAAGCTATTGTGATCAATTACATACTTTGGTAGGATTGACAGAAAATCTGTAGTAAAAATTTCAACTATGGATTGACAAAGGATTTATAAAAATAGTTGTGATAGAGATACAGAATAGGGAAAATCATTTCATTAAGATCCACAATGTGGGGGAGGGAAGTCAAAAGGGATGCCTTCAAGGAGTTCTCAAAGAAATGGAATGTTGAATGGACAATAAATGATGGCAGTTAATCTCTCTTCACACCAGACCTGAGAAGAGTGCCTGAAAGGCTGCTCACAGACATTTATGTGTTTGGGAAATAACAGAGGAGCTGACTGTAAGGCAACAAGAGTGGCTAGCTATGTAAATGGATTAAAATGAATAGAAGGATGAGAAGATGATTAAATAAGAAGAATGAAGAAGGCAACAACTGGAGGAATTGGACATATGTTTGCACAGGAGCAGGAAACCTAATTATTTTTTAAAAAATGTTTAAACAATTTGGATTGATTTGTTAAAATTTGGATAACTAATAAAAAATTAAATACAAAAAAGGGATTATGTGTTTATGTATTTAATTCATTTGTTTATGTTTTTATGTAAAATACAAAATAGATCTCAATTTTTCACTTACTGTGAAAACACACAAATAATGTCGCCTTCCGTTAGCTCATAGGGAAGACCACCTAGAAGCAAAAAAAGGGGAGGAGGAAATAAGTACAGTTCCCAGCAAAAGTCGCACAAACTGCTATACTTTCAGAGGCTGCTTCTGCGCTTGACACCCACCCACAAACACCCAGGCACTGTCGCTGTACTCAGCATGCCAGGAGACCTTCTCTTGTACACCAAGCTGTGCCTCGCGCTCATTCAGCTCGTTGATAAGCTTCACTTTGGTTAGTGGACTAGAGAAAAAGAGAGAAACAAAAGCCGTGTGAGTTCAGGACAGACTTCACATCCATTCTCACCACCCTGAAGGGTGTCCCAGCAATTCGCGCCAGAGTACATGGTCCTTCCGCAGCTTAAAAAACACCGTCCCCGTGAGGAAGAGAGAGGTAATTAGCCAAATATCACCTGGCGAGGCTCAAGGCAGAATAAAGAGACTTGCATGTCGCCGATCTCGTCCTAGCACCACGCTATACTGAGGCATATTTAAGGCATAGCTGTAAACTTTTCCCTTTTCTTGCGAGGAATCCTATTCGGAATAAGGGAATTTCTCTTTAAAAAAAGGGAAACGTTGACAGCTATGATTTAAGGACCCGAGAGGAATGCGTGGCGACCTTGCGCAAATTCAGACGTGCTCTTCTTCCGTGTCAGGGCGTCACACGTTTCAGGCTGGATCTCGGCTCTCGGAAAGACGATCTATAGGGCCGAGCGCTGATTCAAGAGAAGCACCCTCGCTCTCCCAAACCTCCACACGCATACCAAACCAAAACCTCCCTACCCCGCCCGCTCACTTACTTCATGGGGGTTCTCTTCGTCTCTTGCGTGCAACCAAAAAAAAAACCACCTTGCACAAGCCCGACCGGCCGCGCACGCGTAGTCCCGCCTTCTCCTGTCCCTGATAGGTTGCGCCTCCTGACGAGATGACCAATCCCAATGCTACGTCTCTCTCGGTCATGCTGTCCCAACCCGGAGCTCTATAATACAATGGAACCATAGAGACAGAAACAGTGTAGAACGCATTCTTGACATTACAGTTCAGAAATTTGAAAACCTGCCCATTGGCGTTGGTGGTGCCAAGAGGTGTCGCTCTAGCCTTTCACATCCCTGTAGTGAAAATTATTCTGTCCTTCGTAATGGGAGGTTCCATTGGGGGGACCGGACTACTCTGGAGCGCGGGGCTTCGATTCCAATTGTCTGCGTTTTGATTAATAAATAATATGATCCAAACTAAATTTCAATGCAATCAACATGTTTTAATGCTTTTAAATTTCATAAACCCTTTTTAAGATGCAGAAGGTTTGAATTCCCACGTGTTCAAACCAAGGTGTTTAAAAATGTGGGTATCGGTGGACACTGGTGGCTGTGCTCCTCGTGTGTAAATTGTACAAGGGACATCTTTCCTAGTGAGTGAGGCGGCTCCTCAGGGAAAAGCCCCGGAAAAGAGCGTCTGCTTTGCATAGAGTTTAAAAAACAGTGGAGAATCAGGGTAGGTTATGTCATAGCTGTCAATTTTTCCCTTTTCTTGCGAGGAATCCTATTCGGAATAAGGGGATTTTCCTTTTAAAAAAAAGGGAAATGTTGACAGCTATGGGTTATGTTATTAGTCGCCTTCCACATACGTTCCAAGGCAATGTACAAAGTATAAAAGAAACAAGTAGAAACAGTTACAAGACAGCACAAACAAAACAAAAGAGTTTAAAAACAATACAAAAATGGACACATACTCGTCCAGCTGGAAACTGTTCTTCATACAGTACTTAATTTCTTATAACCCATCACAGGACTGTATGTGGCAGGAGGGTGGGTAAGAAATTAGTAATAATAGTAACAGTAATAATAGCATAGTAATAATAGTTTCCAGTCAATTCAACTACATGCATACCCTCCAATATTTCTCCCATTAAAATAGGGACGTCCTATTCCATAATAAGAATAATGTTATTATTTATACCCCACCTTCTGACTGGGTTGCCCCAGCCACTCTGGGTGGCTTCCAACATATATAAAAACACAATACTGTAATACATTAAACATTAAAAAAAAAACATTCCTATACAATGCTGCCTTCAGATGTCTTCTAAAGGTTGTATAGCTTTATCAGAATTCTAATTTATCAAATATAGAATAAGTCGTCATAAATGCACAAGGTAACCACACATACCTAAGTATATAAACCACATGTTTGAAATAGTACAGGAGAGCAATCCTGAAGTGACCTCAAATGTTCCTCTGCAATAGGAGGAAATGGGGAAAGTTTTCCAGTTGTATGTTCACTTGCAAATCCCATTAACAAAACTGCCTACAATTCAGCCCCTCCCTTCTGAAATTAGGGTAAATTTACCAGATTTTTTTCCAATGGATCCCGGGATACTTTTCAACTTCAATTGATTTTGTATGGGGACTGATTTGTAAATCCAAGGACTGTCCTGGGAAACAGGGACACCTGGTAGCTTTTTTTTAGGGTGACCTTGGGCTAAGGGGTTGGCAGTTTCAAAAGCATTTAAAGGTTCCTGCACACTTTGTTCTGGGTCTCTATTACCTCCTTGCAAGGAGGGGAGGGAACTGTGATAGGAATTTTGAGGTCTTAGATATATGGTAATGTTCATAATCGCACGTACATAGATCAGCACAGGAAGACCGACCTGAAGCCATTTTGATTCCTAAACTGAGCAAATGTTTTATCTGCAAGGTCAAAGTGGAAAAGCCTCCCCATTGTCTTTTCCTTCACAAATCCTGTCTTAAGGGTATGTCTGTGTTTGAATAGGGTGTGAGCCTGTGACATGGCCCAGGAACTAAGTATTTATCACTACAAAAGACTGGCCAGACTCCCCAGGCAATCCAATCAAGTAACCTGCCAGACAGGAGATAAACAACAACAGGAGAAAAACAATTAAATTTCTGTTTAGACCGCCTTTTTTGTGATGTAGGTATGATGTTTCTGGGGGTGGTCTTGATCTACAGGGTGGCAATTTCAAAAGTCTTTATAAGGCCTTGCATGCCATTTTTCTGGGTCCCTCCTCTCTCCTGCAGGTGAGGGGAGCACCCTGTTGCAACAGATCAATAAAGATCAAGCTTACTAGCTGCTTTGCTTCTCAATATTCTCTGGTTGGCCTCTGTTATTTTCTCCTACCAATAGGGAACCTATGTAAGGACTCTATATGGGCTCTTGGATACCCCATAAGGGAAAAGGGCAAAATTTTTATTTACAACAGAACTCTGTTGCAACAGAAAAATTAAGATCTGCCTTGCTTTCACTATCCTGCCTCCATCCATTCATCTCTGACTGATCATCTTCTTCTTTGGTGAGTAAGATTGTCTTCCATGAACACTGACTTAACAGTGTGTTTATAAGCAACTGTGGAGGTCAATTCTGGATCCACACGTCTTTCCACAGTGGGGACATAAGTTTCCGGGCTTAGGGGACTCAGTCCCTTGCAGAGTTGGGCAGAAAAAGCCAACCACCCCTAGTTACTGTATCAATAGTTACTTATCTCCTTGGCTTGGGGTCACATAACTCCATATCCTTCAGCATTTATCTGATGAAAATAGGGACATTCTATCATATGCGCCAATATTTATTCGATGAAAATAGAGACTTCCTAAAGAGAAGCGAGGCATTTCAGAGTAAAATCAGAAACTGGGATGGCTTATGTTAATCTGGGACTGTCCCTGGAAAACAGGGACACTTGGAGGGGCAGCTACATGTTGCATCCAGCTAGTAATTGTAGACTAGTAGCTATTGTGAGTTACTGTATCATTTAATTCACTAGTCTTCAACTCAACTACTGGGTCATAACCTAATCTAAGGTGGTGTGGGTAATGACAGCAGCACTCCCCCCCCCCGCTCCAATTATGGTATACTATAGTAATCAGAATAAGAAGTGAGTCCTCAAAGGCATGTTGGGTGGGTCCTGGGTCTGAAAAAGTTGAAGACTACTACTTTAACCATATTGGAATGGGAGCATTGAAGACCTTGTCCTGCAATTTATGACACCAACAAACGGTGTTTTTATAGTTTGGCATCTTATTAACAATCTAAGCACTGTACAAATGTTTGTAAAAGAAACAACACTGTCCTTTGGCATTTCTAGCTGGTGTGAGTAGGAAGGAAGCAATGAGGTGTGAGCAATAGTGACCAGCCTCATAAAGAGCCAGATAAGTACTTTTCAGCAGGCGATGACATCACCAGTGCCTGATAAGTGTTGGTCCATTTCTAAACATTTACCTCTCCCTTATAAACAACTATCACACTGGGCTTACTTGGCTTCCGGCCTATTGCAGTGTGGTATCAGGAACCAAAGCTGCAGGGGCTGAAATATGCCCCTGAGATGCCTTTTCCCAGGACAACCTCTCCCACACCCTCCCAGTGTTTGTATCAGGGCAGGTCCATTTGGTTATCAAAAAGGAAGGTTGGTGTCCATTGGGACTGGTAGGATGGAAGGCTAGCAGGAGACCGAGGCAAAATGAATAGCAGATACAGAGCCAATAATAGCAGAGCCAACCTTTACTTGTTTTGTCCCCATCCTCCTTCCAGCCAACATGTAGATTGTGGAGGAGGAAGTTGACAAGCAATTCCACACTTCTGACTGGTTTAAAATAGGAAGGCAGGCAGGGTGGGGCTAGCTGAGGGTAGACAGAACTTGGTGGGTCCCATTTGGTCCAGAATTGCAGATATTTGATCATACAATACCTGTGCTTTGTCAGCCTCATTGGCTCCCAGTTAATCTCAGAACCCAATTTAAGACATTTTTAATATTTAAAGCTCAAGAGTATTGGGACCAGGTTATCTGAATATCTGCCTTCCCTCATATCTACCTACCTAAACATTATGATCTCCTTCAGAGGTCCTGTTCTGAGTGACCCCGTCAAATTAAGTAAGCGGGGAACCACTAGTGTAATCTTTCCCAACTTTGGGTCTCCACATATTGCTGGACTAAAGCTCCCGTTATCCCAGAAAGCATGGCTCGATGGGGAGAAATGTTGGGAACTGTGGTCCAACAACATCTGCGGACCCAAGGTTGGGAAAGGCTGCACCAGGGAGTGGCATCCTGGTTATGGTACAGTCTTCCCAGAAAGCTTTGTCTGGCACCCCATTATTTCTCACCATTGGCTATGCTGGCAGGTACTGATGGGAGTTGAGAGTCGAACACAATTGGAACACAAGAAGCTGCCTTATACTGAGACAGATCACTGGTCCAGCTAGCTCAATGTTGCCTACAGCAGGTATGGGGAACCATTGTCCTTCCAGGTGTTGCTGAACTACAATTCCCATCATTCCCTAACTAATGACCATGCTTGCTGAGACTGATGGTTGCTGTAGTTCAGTAACATCTGGCCAAAGGCTCGCTACACGTAGTCTACTGTAGCTTGCAGCACCTCTCCAGGTATCAGACAGAGGCATTCCCAGTTCAACCTGGAGATGTCAACATTAAACTGAGATCTTCTGCATGCAAAGCAGATGCTCTACCACGGAGCTATATACCCCATCCCCATATAGAGAGCAGCTTGTTCCCATCTCTGCTCTAATCCACAAAAGCTGATGCATCAGTAAATGTTTCACAAGATCCATGCGGACCCCATCAATTATGTGGTTCCTTCCCATGATGGTGTTTCTCCTCCCACAGAGAGCGAGACAGGTCTGAGAAGAACCACATTAATAATACACTCCTCAGAGATGACCTAGGCTAGTTTTATGCCTGATCAGAGAAATTTAAATGGGATTCCCCATCTCCATGAAGAAAGTATCACAATCCCCTCTATTTGTAATGTTCAGGTGGTGAGTGTCATTGCGTATGTAACCAAAATAGTACTTCCCATGTGTGATAGGGAGGCATCAGCAGGATCAGGGTAACTCCAAGATTTACAAAGTACAAAACATGTTATTTTATCTTTGTGAAAAAAGCCCCTAAAGGGGAAAACCATTGAGGACTCTGAGCATGATCAGATGCCACAGAATGCTAATTGACAGGTGGAGGCAGTGGGGTGGAAAATAAGGAAGGAGGGGGAATGGAATAGAGTATCCTGAGCAGGAGCAGTTCATAATGCAACATTCTCTTGCAGATTCTGTTGCAGGTTTGGATGGATTTGCTGTGATAGCTCAGTCAGTAGAGCGTGAGACCTTTTAATCTGAGGGTTGTGGGTTTGAGCCCCATTTTGGGTAAATGTTCCTGCATTGTAGGGGGTTAAACTAGATGATCCTTATGGTCCTTTTCAACTCTACAATCCTATGATTTTATGATATACTAATGCCAATTCAAGTCCTTTCATGCTTACAGAGTTGGAGCCAAAACAACACAATCCTTGTACAAAAGAGAGAGACCACTGGAGTTAGGCTAACCAGGAGTTTTGCAGATAGTTAAAAAAAATGTGCAAGGGGAAACACTTGCCCATGCTGCATTGAGGAACATGCTTAGTGCTAGAGCATGTGCCATGCATACAGACAGTCTCGGGTTCAACCCCTGGCGTCACCAGGTACAGTTTGTAGGGTACCCTGTCCAAAACTCTAGAGCTTGACGGACCAATTCATTCAACTCAGCATAAGGCAAAGTCCTATGTTCTTATTCCTTCCTCCCGCCCTGCCCTATAAAATGCCAGCCCCCTAATAGCTAACTAGCTGTGTAAGTGGAGAAAATAACAGACAACTAGGTAGACTGAAGTGGCTATTTTTAAATGTCCCCAAGGATAGAAGAGATGATTGCTCAAGCACATCAATGGAGAAACTATGACATTTAATGTAGCTGGGTTTGGGCATCATTGTGTCATAGCAGCTCCTCCATCCCCTGGTAATATAGTTTGAGAACCAGACCTTTTAAAGCAAACTGACAATATTGGAAGTGACACATCAATGAGCACTAGGATTCAACCTTTCAGCCAATCTTTGATGGGTGATGGGTCAGCTCAGAGATCAGCTCCAACTCAAGTCAGTGAGCACTGCTCTGTTCAGTACTGAGCATCCTGGTTAATCTAGTCAGGAAGAGAGGAGATCAGAACATTTACTGCCACCATTCATAGACAAGGCTGTGACAGTCAAGCCCTGGGCCTGCCTCCTGGTGACTCAGAAACCAGTGACAGCTGGTGAAACCAACAGCAAGTCAGGAGAAAGTGAGGGGAAGTTTTAAGTGTAGGCTTACTGTTTTAACTCAAGGTACTGTTTTAACTCAAGGTAGGTACTCAAGAATGTAGACCGGGATTATATGTGGCAGAGCTTTCCAAACTTTTCATATTGGTGGTGGCACACTTTTTAGACAGGCATCGTTTTGCAAGACAGTAGTTCAGTTTTAATAGCAAGGCAAAGGTAAAGGGACCCCTGACCATTAGGTCCAGTCGTGGACGACTCTGGGGTTGTGGCACTCATCTCGCTTTATTGGCTGAGGGAGCCGGCGTACAGCTTCCGGGTCATGTGGCCAGCATGACTAAGCCGCACCTGGTGAACCAGAGCAGCGCACAAAAATGCCGTTTACCTTCCCACCAGAGCGGTACCTATTTATCTACTTGCACTTTGACGTGCTTTCTGACTGCTAGGTTGGCAGGAGCAGGGACCGAGCAATGGCAGCTCACCCCGTCACGGGATTCGAACCGCTGACCTTCTGATTGGCAAGCCCTAGGCTCTGTGGTTTAACCCACAGCACCACCCGTGTCCCTTTTTAATAGCAAACCAGAGGTTAAACTAACTCATTTCCGAGCATTTGCACGACACACCTACACACTGCGGCCAACACACTAATGTGTTGTGACACAGTACGGAATGCTCTGGTTTGCATATTAGACAGGGACAGTGGAGATAGGGAGAAACTGTCAGTGTGGGCAGTTGGGGTTTGAGCTATCTGAGTGGGTTAGCTAGGCAGGGCAACCCAGTTTTGATTCCCTGAAGAGATCTTAAATTCTAGAAGGGAATGGGTGGGTGTTGCTGGTTAGGAACATGAATAGCCATTCTAGGTTGGAAAAGTCTATCTGAATCTTAAAATTGAAAAAGTGCTGTTTTAAATTCTCTGTAAAGAGTTTGTGTCTTGAACCAAGTTTAGGGTCCCGCTTAGCGTCACCATCATGCTTTACACTCTCAGAGTGTGTAACTAAATAAACATTCAGTTTTGTTACCAAAGTGTCTCTTCATCCTTTGAACCTATGCATGGGAAATGAGTGAATATTGTGCAGCCTTTGCAAAAGTACACCACTTTGCTTGGCAGTGTAATCATAAATACTACCAGAAACAGCTAAGTCTATACTTCTCTCCTGAGTTAATAACAGGGTTGTTGTTTTTCCTGTTAATATACCAATAAAACCAGTCACGTTACCCAGCACCCATTTTCAGTGAAGGTGTTTTATCACAAGGGTTTGTTCAGATCACAAACCAGCAGAAACAAAGCTACAACCAAACCAGTTGAATGCCATACAAATTTTATTATTAACTTAACATTTAACTTAGATTGAGACAAGTGGGTCTTGTTTCAGTTCATCGAGGGGCAAAACCATCTGCCCTTCTCACTCACAGTCACACACATACCCATTAAATGGTCAGGAATTGCAACCTCAACAGTTCAGCAGGGACAAGGGTTTTTGCTGCTCCCGTCTGCATTAAGCGTCATTCTAGGTGCCTTCCCCTGCTGCCTCTCCATATCCCGATAAAGTAGAGACTTCTGGGCCTTCAGCCGGCAAGCCAGACACATGAAAATAGATTCCACATTCTGACTTTCTTTGGGGTCCTTGGCTGAGGTTTCAAACAAAAGCATATTATGTGCATCAGCAAACTTCAGGGCCATGCTGGATGGCACCTGGATCTGGTCCCGCAAGTCACACTTGTTTCCCACAAGCACTTTAGGGACAAGGGCAGGGACTGCATGGCCATTGCACTCCTCAATCCAGGTCTTAAGATTGATGAAGGAAGCCATCTTGGTGACATCATAGACGAAGACAACAGCATGCACATTGCGGTAGTAGTGCTCCACCATGCTCTTCCGGAACCTTTCCTGGCCTGCTGTGTCCCAGACCTGCACCTGTGGAACAGAGCAGAATTTCTGAAGAGTCTGCAAGCCAGGTAGAGAGTACATTCATGCAGGATCAGCTCCAGCATTAAGGGTCGACATGGAGGAAGATCCAAAGATCAAGGTATGAACACCTACTTTGCCTATAGACAATCCCTGGTTCAATTACAGGTGGAGCTTGGAATGTTCCCTGCCTAAATCCTCAAGAGTTGCTCCCAGTCTTTGTTGATAAAATTGAACTGGAAGGACCAATGGTCTGACTGGGTATTGGGTCAGCTATCTATGCTCATATAAAGGCCCTCAGTAAAGTGCTTTTGGCTGGCTCTGGGCTCACCCATCTGAGGCAGCAGGCAGCTACAAGCTGCCACTGAAACAAATTCCCACAATGCCCATGCTGTACTGTCGTCTTTTTATTTTGTGTAATGGCATGGAGCCAAGCAATGCCAGAGGCACTGTGGGAAAACTAACAAGGAAGCTCACAGACCCAGCCACTGTGTGTGCGTGTGTGTGTGTGCGCGCGTGTGTGTGAGCGCACATGTACACACCCAAGACAGGAACCAGGGCAAATGAGCTCTGAAGGAAATGATAGAATCTTTTAACAGCTGACAGAAAATGTTCAGCCTCCATTTATATCCAGCTTTTTCTTCAGGAAGCCCAGAGTGTCCCACATGGTTTTTCCTCCCTCTTTTATTTTATAAAACCCCCTGGTATGGCTGAGATTTCTCCCAATTCATCTTCTGAGCTTTGTGGCTGATTCACGATTTGAAGCTGGACCCTAGTCTGACACACTTAGGCCACCACATTATCTAAGGTCATATCCACACCATTTAAAGCACATGGTTTTCCCCTAATGAATGCTGGGAAATGTAGTTTGCCTGCAGTGCTCTGTAGGGGTAAACTACTGTTCTCAGGATTTTCTGGGAGAAGCTCTAACTTTTAAAGTGGTAAAAGTGTGGATTGGTTGTGATCTAGTTTAAAATATATGCGGATTTATAAACTGCTTCACAAGAAAAATATGCTGAAGGGGTATATTAAATAAAAATCAAATATAGAGGCCTAAAAGATTATGAATTCAATAAAATCAAAGTCAATTAAAGTTTTTTCTACAATTATAGAGTTATTATTCCCTAATATGACCCATTTCATAGGTAGGGTCAGCCTTCTCCCCAGCTGAGACAAGGAGAGATTAACAAGAAGACATGGGCCTACTTCCTAGCCCATGTCTTAGTTGAATAAACATGAATTGACCTCCCTTCACCTAATCTTTTCCCACAACCAGCAATCTCTTCCACATGTTAGCCTTTGTAATCTGGTCTTGAAGCAAAACAAGGCCAAATGGCCAATCTTTGTCCTCAGAAGGTTTTCTGAGGGCCTGGAGGCAGAGGAGCTTCAAGGAAACTGGGTCTGCATTCATGAGGCAATAGGAATACACTGCACTGCTTAAGACAGGGGTGCCCATGCTTTTTTTCAAAGAGGGCCAGATTTGATGAAGTGAACATGCATGAGGGCCGACCAAATTAAATCGACCGCTGGGCTGGATTAGGCCCCTGAAACGGACTTTGCACATGCCTGGTTTAAGACCATGTGGGCTGGTTCCACTCTTGAATGCTTCCTTGCTTTTTTGTTGTTTTTTTAATTAAAAAACCCCACACACTGCATCTTCTCTGTAACCTGGGGCAGGCAGGCTCTTCCTGGAGAAAGGTTTGCATGCAGATCTTGGTCTGCTGCGATGGCTTTATATTTGAAGTGACTTTTTCCACAGACTGGTGCAGTTTGCCCGCAGCAATAAGCCAAAACCACAGCTAAGCATGAATGCACTAGTATGTGAATTCTCACAGTAAAAAAGAATAGTGGCTGCTTCACTTCCTCCCAGGGTCATCCTGCTCCCATGCTAGTACCTGGAACTAAGGCATGCTCTGGCTTAGCATTATGGTTTGCCTCCTGCAGATAAGGCATGAGCAGTAATACAAAAGCAAACCTTGGCTACAGTTCATGGTTTGTTTGGAGTGAGACAAACCCCGAGCCTCAGAGTTCAGACTTAACATTACGCCAAACCATCCCTTAGCTATGGGGAATGAGAGCAACGGTCATTTTGACTGCATGTACCCACACACTCACATTATATAGGGTTATTTTTAGAGAACATGTTCATGTGGTTGGGAGAGGATGCAAGCCTGCCATACAGAGGGTAACATGTGCGTTTACAACCCTGCGTGGCAGGAAAAAGCTGCTGTGGGGGGAGAGGTTTGCAGTTAAAAAATTGCAGTGAGGAAAGGGTCAAGCAAAATGTTTCCTGCTAGCTCTCCACTGTCAACCTCCCTTTTTTTAAAGCATTAAAAAGAAAGAAATACGTTTTTAAACATTACATCTATTTGGGCACTCCAGGTCATAACCCACAACTGCATGGCATCCTGACCACTGGGGTATCTGCAGTTTTCTTTAAAAAGGAGAAACAAAGAGAATGAGGTATCAGATGCAAGGGAAGGCAGAGCTCTTTTACCTTTGACAGTTGAGCAGGACAGGGAATAATGTTGACTGCAGCAGCTTGTTAACCTTAGGAAAAGTAAAGGTAAAGGGACCCCTGACCATTAGGTCCAGTCGCGGACGCCTCTGGGGTTGCCGCTCATCTTGCTTTACTGGCCAAGGGAGCCGGTGTACAGCTTCCGGGCCATGTGACCGGCATGACTAAGCCACTTCTGGCGAACCAGAGCAGCGCACAGAAACGCCATTCACCTTCCCGCCAGATTGGTACCTATATATCTACTTGCACTTCGTGTTTTTGAACTGCTAGGTTGGCAGGAGCAGCGACTGAACAACGGGAGCTCACCCCGTCGCGGGGATTCGAACCGCCGACCTTCTGATCGGCAAGTCCTAGGCTCTGTGGTTTAACCCACAGCGCCACCTGCGTCCCTAACCTTAGGTAAAGATAACTGCAACTACACTAACTCCCTCTCCTGAACAAAATTCCCTACTGTTCTGAACTGCGCTTGGGAACTGTGGATAGAAAAAGGAGAAAGGTGGACATGAGAGTGATGGACAGGTCAGATGCTATGGCTGAATGCTTATGAAATTGCTCTGTAGAGTTTGAGGTGGGGTTGAATCCCATGAGCACCTGCTCTTTCGGAAGGGGCTGTAGCTCAGTTATGGAGTATATGTTTTCCATGCAAAAGGTCCAAGTCCAAGCCCTGGCATCTTCAGGTAGGGTTGGGAAAGATCCATGTCAAAACCCTATTGGTTGTCCATGTAGACCAGCCTTTCCCAGCCTGGTGCCCTCCAGATTTTTGGACTATAACTCTCATCAGTCCCAGCCAGCATGACCAGTGGTAAGGGATGATGTTAATTGTAATCCAAACCCCCTAGAGAGCATCAAGTTGAGAAAGGTTAGTATATTAAGTTTAAACCCCGCCACTTTGCCAAATTCCTCTATTTTCTGCAGGGCTTCTTGTACACTTTTCTTTGGATCTTCTAATGTTATAACTAGATCGACAGCAAATGCTTTTATTTTAAACTCTTTTACTCCCACCCTAATTTCTGATGTTTCTCTCAAATTCTTATTTAGAACTTCCAAAGCTGTAATAAACACCAAAGGTGACAGGGGACACCCCTGTCTGGTCCCCTTGGAAACTTCAAAAGTGTCTGACAAATTATTATTTATAATAAGTTTGGCTTTTTGTTCTAGATATATGGCTTCAATACCTTTGAGAAAAGACCAATAATGTTAGTTAAAAACACGAACAAAGAAGAGACAGAGGAATTGCAACAGGAGACAGGAATCATGGTGACTAAGAAAGTGAAATACCTCAGAATATGGTTGACAACAAAAAATATAAATTTGTATAAAGATGATTATGAAACTACATGGAGAGAGTTTAAGAAAGATCTAGAAATTTGGGATAGGCTGAAACTCTCTTTCCGGGGCAGAATATTGGTGATTAAGATGAATGTTTTACCTAGAATGTTATTCTTGTTCCAAATAATTCCAGTGATTAAGGGGACAGGACAATGTAGAGAGTGGAAAAAAATACTGTCGAGATTTGTCTGGCAGGGAAAGAAGCCGAGGATTAAAATGAAAATTTTGATAGATAAAAAAGAAAGGCAGATTTGCCCTACCAGACATGAATCTCTATTATGAAGCGTCCTGTCTTGTTTGGCTAAAAGAATGGATAACACTGGAAAACAGAGACCTTTTGGATTTAGAAGGGCATGATAACAGGTACGGGTGGCACTCGTACCTGTGTTATGATAAAATAAAGGTCCATAAAGGTTTTTTAAACCATATGATAAGAGGTATGAGGTGTGGGAAAGAAATAAAAAAAATATTGGAAAGGAATACCCCATGGTGGATATCGCCAATAGAAGTGTTGACCATCAAGAAAGTTAACATGGAGGGAAAGAAGAAATTACCGGTACTAGAAAAATGGAACAAGGGATAAAACTTAAGCCATATGATCAAAGAGAAGGTATGCTTACAGGTTGGCTGCAATACCATCAGCTTAATGATATACTGAAGGATGACACAAAGAAAGCTGGGTTTGAAGACAAAAAATCAAGATTTCAAATAGACTTAATAGAAGGCAGAGGTAAAACATTATCCAAAATGTATGATTTGTTATTAGAATGGTTTACAAAAGATGAGGAAATGAAAGAAGCAATGATAAAATGGGCTATAGATTTTGGGCATAATATTGAATTGGATGCACGGTATGAGTTGTGGAAGGTAAATATGAAATTTACGGCATGTACGGCTTTAAAAGAAAACCTAATGAAAATGATCTATAGGTGGCATTTAACAGCGGTAAAGCTGGCAAAAATGTACAGGATGAAGGATAAAAAATGTTGGAAGTGCAAAGAGGTGGATGGAGATTTCTATCATATGTGGTGGACTTGTGATAAAGTTAAGAACTTTTGGGAGCTAATTTATAATGAACTTAAGAAAATATTTAAGTACACTTTTCCCAAAAAACCAGAAGCCTTTTTGTTGGGTTTGATGGTGAAATAAATTAATAAAGTAGACCAAAGATTCTTTATGTACGCCACAGCTGCAGCAAGAAATATGCTTGCCCCAAACTGGAAAGTGCAAGAAGTCCCTACCATTACGGAGTGGCAGACGAAAATGATGAGTTATGCAGAGTTAGCCAAACTGATGGGAAGAATTTGGGACCAGGATGACCAGAGGTTTCAAGAAAGTTGGAGTAAATTTATGGCGTATATAAAAGACAATTGTAAAACTTTAAAAACACTGGCAGGATTGAAATAGCTCTTACTATGTATGGCAGATATAAGATTAAATAAATAGAATATGCAATATAAGAAAATAAGGGATACTCGCTGAAGTATCCCTTCAGCGGATGGGAAGTTGTGAGCTTGGCAGAGCTAAAGTAATTATGTGATTTACTGTATTGTATTGTTAAAGTATGAATAAGGAAAATAATTAAAAAATTACTGGAAAAAAGAGGAAAAAAGAGAAAGGTTAGTATAGGCAATCTCCTATATGAATTTTTGCTCTTTAAAGGTCTATGACTCATAGAAGCATATAATTGTAGAGTTGGAAGGAACCCTAAACATACCAAACTCCTACAACCATTCTTCATAAGGCTTGGTTTCCAAACCCTTGATCCTCTTGGTTACCCTCTGCATACATTCCAGCTTGTCAATATCCTTCTTAAACTGAGTATGGCATTAGTATGTAAGGTATACTTTGCCCTGGAATTTACTGTAACTGAGCAATCTGAACACTTCTGCAGATGCTGATTTTATGATATCTAAATATTCTGGATTTTATATCTTTCTTCTCCCATCCCCAATGTCAATATGTGTGCTCTCGATTGGCCTAACATTGCAAGGATGTAGCAGAGATGACTGAGCCAGCACACATATATCCAGTCCTTAATTCCTGGTGTGCAAAAGTGATCCAAAACTAAAACATCCAGAGTTAATAACAGCTTCAGAATCCCACAGTATAGGCAGTCCTTGTGCAATCACAGAGACCTCAACAGAAGTCTGCATAACAGAAGCACCAGGGCTGAGTACAGTTTTTGGGATGTGATGTGACTGTGAGAATGCACTTAAATCTTGGCCCTGCTCATACCTCCCCCTTCTACCAGTGTATCTCTCCCACACCTTGTCCATTCTACTGGGAAGGAGGTGTTTGCTTAGTGAAACACGTGAAGTAGCCATAAAGAACAGAGCATCTGAGCACAGTACAGTTATGGAGGCTGGTTCATTCATGCATGCCAATTGATTATGGACATGGTAGTGAACTGCCTGTAGGAACAGGCCATCACAGATTCCAGCACTGAAGCCAGAACTTTCATATCAGGCATAACAGGGGAGGAGGGTGTCAGTTCACAGATGCAAGTCATCAAGTAGTTGAGTAATGAAGTGATGTAAATGCAGTGAGCACTATGCCCTGGCCCTCTTTTTCTCTTGCCACTATAGGGCATCACAACCAGCTTTAGCAATCGGGAGTTGCCAAGTTGGGGGTGAGGGACGGGGAACGCTTCCACCACACTTGACTTCCAGACACTGTGGAGCCCTAAAACACTTGTAATTTTAGAAATTAGTCACTGTGAAATTAATACCCCAACCTTCAGAAGAACCTGGAGCCAGAATGATGTAAGTAGTTAGGGAGAATATACATGCAACACAGTCTGCCATTGGTCTGTCTATACTGAATAGCAGAGCCTATCCAGGGTTGCAGGCAGGGTTCTTTCTTCCAGCTTTATCAAGGATTGAACCTGGGACCTTCTGCATGCAAAGCAGGAGCTCTACCACAGATTTACGGCCCTTCAAATCCTTACTTGGCCATTAAGTTTACTGGGCCAGTCCTCGTTTTGCTGTCTCTCCCTCCCTCTTCATTTCCCACCCAATAGGGTTTTTGTGAGCATATTAAGATGGTGGTGAGGAGAACAGCACCAGGATTTGGATTAGACAAAATATATACATCTTACACACTGTGCCTTAAGAAGCTTGCAGTTCAGGGTAGATTGCCTACTGTTGCTCCTCCTCCCCAAGCCTGTCTTATACTGGTTTCCCGTTACTCTCCCAAGACCAAACAGGGTTCTATAGCCTGCTTCTCCGGGAGTCCATCGATTTTTTGCTCCCCAGCTCTCCTCACCTCCATGGGGCGCCCTACATCCTTTCAGACATGGCAGCAATAGAAGACGAGCGGAGCTTTCAGAAGCAGCATCCTCAATTATGGTTGCTTAAAAAAACACCCCGATAATAACAGACGAAGCCACCTGGAAGGAGGACCCGGCTCCCAGAAAAGGCTGTGTGCACCAGGCCCGGCTCCCCCGCTCTCTCCCTCTTCCCTCCCTGCTTTTCTTCGTGCTGTACCTTGATGTGCTCTCCCTCAATCTCCACCGCCTTCTCCCTGAAGTCCACGCCGATGGTGGCTTCGGTGTTTGCCGGGAAGGCTCCCCCGCAGAAGCGCACAGTCAGGCAGGTCTTGCCCACGTTGGAGTCGCCAATGACGATGATCTTGAAGATGCGCGTCTGAACGGACTGCTCCATCGAGGTTTCCAGCTCCATTCTGGAAGGACACGCCGTTGGCGCTGGCTAGTAGGCAAGGCGAGGATAAGGCTCGGCTTTTCCGTAGCGCGAGAGCGGGAGGAACGCGCCGCGCAAAAGGGAACAAATAAGCAAACCCAACGAAGGCAGGACTCGACGGAAAAGCTCAGGGTTGGCTCAGTACGGCCGGCATGGCGACCGGGGCGAAACACAGCTCCCTGCCTACAAGACTCCAAGCTGTCGGTCCAGCCAGCCGCATTTAAGCAATGAGTCGCAGCTGCGGGAGCACCCTCGAGTCACCGGCCAGGAGCCGCCCATCGCTCCGCGCTTTCATTGGCTGCCGACACCCAGCCGGCTTCCAGGCACAGCCCCAAAGGCGGAGCCTTAGCAGCACCCCACCGGCGCCTTGTGTTGCGCTTAGCCAACTAGAAGGCAGGACGAGGGAAACCAATAAGCCTGGGTGGCCCCCGCTTGCTTGCCGGCTCTCTCGGCTCCTAACTGTTCATCCCCTGCTGCGCATGGAAATGTGCTCATTTCCTTAGCGCTTGCTAACATCTGAGACGGGGGTGCTTGGTGACCCACGTTCTGCTGCTCAAAGGAATGTAAAAACAATTATAATAAAAGACACGTACGGAGGCCTCTCATGTTTACAGTGATGGAACGAACACATGCTGCCTAAACAACGCGCTCCAATGTCGGGGAGGGCTGTATTGCTGAGAATGTCGGGATAGGACTGGGAAGATCCATGCTAAAATCCTCACTCATGAAGCTAACTTGGCCTTGGGCAAGTCCAGCAGAAAATGATGCTTCTTGGACTTCAGCTCCCATCATCCCTGACTTTGGTCCATGCTTGCTGGGGCTGATGGGAATCTGCATCCCAACAACATCTGGAGGGCTCCACATTGACTAGCCCTGGCCAGTGGCCTACCTAGGGTCCCTTGTGCCCTTGGCAAGGAGCTGCATATGCCCACCCCCCAAAATAGAACCTTGATCCAACACAGAAGATTCAATGGCATATGCTCTCAGGTTAGGCTGTAATCTTAACCCCATTTACCTGGGACTAAATTCCACTGATGGGACGCGGGTGGCTTATGGGACGCGGGTGGCACAGAGCCTAAGACTTGCTGATCAGAAGGTCGGCAGTTCGAATCCCCTTGACGGGGTGAGCTCCCGTTACTCGGTCCCTGCTCCTGCCAACCTAGCAGTTCGAAAGCACATCAAAGTGCAAGGAGATAAATAGGTACCACTCCGGCGGGAAGGTAAACAGCGTTTCCGTGCGCTGCTCTGGTTTGCCAGAAGTCATGCTGGCCACATGACCCGGAAAAACTGTCTACGGACAAATGCCGGCTCCCTTGGCCAATAAAGCGAGATGAGTGCCGCAACCCCAAAGTCGGCCACGACTGGACCTAATGGCCAGGGGTCCCTTTACCTTTAAATTCCACTGAAATTTACTTCTGAGATTTGGTTAGGATTTTACTGTTAGCGTGGATAAGATTGTGCTGCAGAGTTGTCATCTTTAAACATGCTTACCCATCAGTGAATCCAATGTGAATTCTGTTGGGTTTGGTATATAATTTTAGGTTTGCTGTTTTAATCTGGTCTAGAAGTAGCGATTAACTAAATGGAATATAACGGTTGGCATCTGTCTGTCTTGGGCAACAATGGAGGAGTGCACCTTTGGGTGTGAAGTCAAAAGGTTACAGTGCTATGGCTGTAGAGACTGATGAAGGAGAGACATGTTTTGTTGCAGCTGGGGCAGATGAATATAATTAATTGTGCAGTATTCATAAGATAATCAGAAACAATAATAAGACCATGGGCAAGTGGTTCTCAGTTCTAACTGAATAAGGTCAACCTCAAAGATAGATGAAAATCCCTAGGTTTTCCCTGCTACTACAGAAGGAGACAGTCGCCTTCCACAAATGATGCTTGATGGTAAACAGGGTTCTTGTTCTCCTGGCGTGTTAAAGGGTGCATGAAGTTTTTCAGCTGTGACTCTGTTGTCATCCTTGGAGAAATCCAGAGCAGAAGACCAGGTGAAACCAGAAGCTCTCATGCTTGTGGCAGAACTGCTGAAGAGGTTGGCGCCTGCTTCAGCAAAGCAGCATCTTACAATGCTGGTGAGGATGACAGTTAGGATGAAGCTGCTGCTGCTACTACTATACAAAGCTTAGGCTCAGTTGCTTCTTGCTGAAGCAATCTTAGAATTCTGCCAAGCCTTAGATCAGTGCTCATATTATACGTGGTGCCCACAATACATTGCTCTGGATTGCAAATGTGCCTTTGGGTCCCAAAAAGTGTTGACCACCACCTGGGCTACAGAAATTATATTGGTGCTATTATGGCTGTTATTTGTTTATCATTTCTATCAGCCTTCCCTTTTGTTTACAAAGTGCTTTATGCAATTTTTATATCTTTCATATCTTCTTCAGTCTGCAGGCTGATGCCCTGTTCTTGGGGATTCAGCAACTGTACCCATTTAGTAAATAGCTTGCACTGCAACTCCATGCTCAGAACTAGGGGCCCCCTCCAGTCATCCTTTTTGTTTCATTTTCCTGTGCACTTCCCTTGAGCACAATGGAAAGGAAGCAGACAACCAGGTAGTTTCACACCACAAGTTTGAGATCCCCCAAAGTTGTGCACTCAGTCCTTTCTTTGTTCCCCCACCCCACTGCCTAAAGGGGCCACATGCTGCCCAGATCTGTGATCCTTGCCCATCACCTTACAAGATGGTTGTGAGCAGTTAGAAGAGCAGGGACTCTCCCAACCCAGACTACTTGGTAACCCAGGAGTGCCAAGCAACTGTGTGATTTTTGTGGAGTGTGCGTGCTGCCTGCTGGGGTGGGGGTGGGGGCCAACTTGGCCAGCGCCCCCAGGTACACCTCTGCCTAGACCAGTCAATCTCTCTCTTAAGTAGGATTGTTGCGAGGGGACAATAAGAACCCCAGCTCACCATTTGTGACTGTCCTCCTCAACCAGTGTGTGGGCAAAGCCATACTCTGCCACTTCTACTTTGCTGACAACTGAATGATGTTCAGCAAAAATGTTCAGGAGAGTCAGCCATCACCAACACACCACACCACATCCCCAGACTGGTCATTGAGAAGTGAGTGCTATCCTAATTCTTCTGTGTGTGGGGATTGATAGAGATGTGCCTTAAAAGGAATTATTATCCTCAGTGGGGCCATGAGAGTAATATGCACCAGAGCCAAGCTAGCTCTCCCTTTCAATGAATGAACCTTGTTACTAGGCACTATTGTGAATGAACTTGAGAGAGTAAATACCTACACCGTGCCGCCAACCATTTACTAAAATGTAACCATAAGGCACAAGCTGCCATTTTTTTCTCCTTCTGAAAGCATAAAAAGAGACTACTTGTGGGTGATCTTCTGCAGCATCTGTTGATTTTTCCAGCTTTGGAAATTGGGTTCATTTGGATTTCTCCAGCTTTGGAAATAGGAGCCCAGCATCTGCCCCAAGCCTCCTGCCTTCAAAGGGAGACCTTTTGCCATAGTAGCGAGGAAGAAAGTTCAAGTTGCTTAGAGACCTTTCTGTGGGACTAACACCCAGCCTGGTGAGGATTTTATCAGCAGTGTTTGGGATCATTGGTTGCAGGAGGCTCCCATAAATCCGAAGGCATTCCAGAGTGATGTGCAGAATGGTGTCTTGCCACTGCTGTTCCTCAGGATCTTCACGACGTAGTTTCCAAGGCGCGTGCCTCTGAAGGAAGCCATTTGTCTGCCTCACGCAGTCCAGGATCGATTCTAAAGCTTTGTAGATCTGAAAGCGTTCGAAGCAGTCGCTCACATGAGCAGGCAGGTCTTTCACTGATGACACCAGTTTGTAGTCCTCAGCCAAGGCTTTGCCTCTCCTATTAGCATCCATGACCCGAGGGAAACATGCCTCTGAAAAGCCTGGGTAGCTTCCGCTGGGGTTGAGGCTGGGGGCCGTGCACCGGTTAAGAAGACCCCCCAAGGCATCAGCCAACTCTGAATTGACCAAGTTGACAGCCTTCTCATCATAGTAGTCGCAGTCTCGCTCAGGGACACCCTGTCTCAGCAGGAAGTACCGAAAGCCATCCACTGAGTACCGCTGGAAACAGGCCTGAGGGTCTACCACATTGCCCAGAGTTTTTGACATCTTCTGCCCTTGAACTGTCCAGTGGGAGTGCACCAGGATTTTCTCTGGAGGCTCCAGCCCCACTGCCATGAGCAGGGCAGGCCAGTAGATGGCATGGAACTTGAGGATATCTTTGCCCACAATGTGGGTTGCACTGGGCCACCAGGTGTGGTGTGTGTCAGGATAACCCACAACGGTCAGGTAGTTCACCAGGGCATCGACCCAGACGTAAATGGTCTGCGTCGAGTCGTGGGGGACAGGGATGCCCCACTGCAGTCGCTTTCGGTCACGCGACACAGAGAGGTCAGGCAAGTCCTGCTCCAGCCAATGGAGCACCTGCTGGTGGAAAGGCTCAGGGGTTATGGCTGCCTTGCTGTCCTGGAGCCATCTCAGCAAAGGTTCCCGGAATTCGGACAGTTTGAACATGAAGTTCTCCTCTTTGGTCCAGTGCACCTGAGATGCAAGAGAGAAACTGGTCACAACCTTTTTTTTTTTGCTGTCTCCCCTACAAATAGTTATTCATTTGTTTATATTCATTGCATCTATGATGGAACATTTGGCCTCCCAGATATTGCTGGACTATTACTCCCATTGCCCTTTATAGTTCATAAGTACAACTCCCATCACCCCAAACTATGCTGGCTGGGGCTGATGGGAATTAGAGTCCAACAACATCTGCAAGGCCAGAAGTTCCCCCACATCTGCATTACATTTATATTCCCCCCATGCTGAAATCCCAAGGGAGCAGATAAGACTATTTAAGTATGCGACCATGGCTGTGCGGATGTTATTGGTCCAGAGATGGAAAGAAGATAAAGTCCCTACCAGAGAAGAATGGCAGATCAAGTTGATGGATTATGCTGAAATGGCCAAAATGACCAGAAGAATCAGAAACCGGGAAGACCGAAATTTTAATAAGGAATGGGGAAAGATTATAACTTATTTTAAAAACCATTGTAAACAGTTAAAATCGTTAGTAGGATTGGAATATCACTTGTATTTTAATGGTGAATTTTGGACACAATGGAGAGGTAAAAGATTTTGGATTATCATAAAAGATGCAGGAGGAAATGATTAACAATAGGACCCACAAAGGGGAGGAGGGAAGTCCAGGAGATTCCTTGGAATCTTGTTTTTATGTTGTAAGTTGGACACGTAACTGTAAAATTCTAATTTGAAAAACCAACCAAACATTTATATTCCCCCTTTATTTCATAGAGTTTAAGGCAGCATATATAGAGCTCCTAGGCAGCCTCCCACCCAGGCACTGACCACTCTCAAACCCCATGAGCACTATACATTTAAAGCAATATCCTGGCTTTGGCTTCCCCCAAGGAATTCTGAGAACTGTAGTTTGTTAAGGGTGTTGGTAACTGTGGCTCTGCAAAGGTAATGGGGGGCGGGTCTCCTAAAAACTCTCAGCACCCTTACGAAACTACAGTTCCCAGGACATTTTACTGAAAGTATAGCACACATGAGTCCTCAGACTTGCTAGGCTCCAGAAAAATTGCTACACCATATTCCTTCATACCAGGACAGTTCAACACATGGCCCAAGGGCCACATGTCACCCTTGAGGCCCTCAGCAACGTTTGACTCTCCCCAACCACGTAAGCAAGGCACTAGGCTTTGAGAAGGAGGCATGAGGGTCCGCCTGCCTCCTTTCCAAAACCTTGTTCCTGCTTCACCAGCTTCGGGAAGGAGGTGCTGCTGCTTAAGCCTCATACCTCCTTGCCAAAAACCAGTACATTTATCTGGCAGCATGAGGGGGGCACCACATTTTGGCTTTCCAGTCCCCGTGACAACACGGCATGCAGTTTGCTGGTTCTGTGTTGAAGTGCTCTTGCAGCCCACTTAGTATGAAAAGTTGGACTGCCCTGCTTCAGCCAATAACCAGGAACCATTATTCATTTCCCCCCAGCATTTATACCATGCCTTTCTATAATAAAGTAGGCTCATTTACACAAACACCAACTATACCCTCCAAAATGGATTAAGTATTAAACAATGTATAGAAATAAATCAAATTCCTCATAATATGCAGAAAATGTGCACCCAGAATTAAAGGCCAAATTGTTGTTTCTGCATAATCAGAGGCTGTGCATATGCTGCATTGTTTGGTGCCAAGAGAAACCAAATCCTATAACCTGCATAAATTGTGCAAATTAAGCAACCCTAATGTGTCTGCTTATGTTACACCAACAAGTCGAACCTGCAACAAAATGTTGCAGTGCTAAGTGTCTCGCTTGGACTATTCAAGGTCCCAGCCAGCCACGTTCTTTCTATCTTTCCAGTTTCCATTCCCCCTCCCACACAAAACTACATCATCATTCTGCGCCCACTAAATTTGCTCAGTCCTCACTTAGTTCCTACCTGTCACCTTTATAGCTTTTATTCCCTTAAGGTTTTTGTGTTTCTACAAGGTTCCTCTGAGCCTGCTGCTAATTCCTTCTTATGCAGTTTTGATATATCAGCAAAATAAAGATTCAGAGTCAGAGAACTTTCACTATTAATGTACAGGATTGGTTTTTCTTTGCTTCTCATAGAATACAGAAACACAACTGTTAAAGGCTTCTTACTGGAAATCTTGCTCAGCCCCACTTGCTCACTTCTGAGATTGCGACAGGTATTACATATTAACTTTGCAAACTGAAGGACTAGAAACTTGCTTTTCAAATCCCCAGGAAATTCCCAGGATGCTGAATTTTCCACCAATTATCAGATTTCTATGCTTGTGCAGCATGATTGTGAAGCACACACATATTTGGCCTCATAAAGGTAAAGGTAAAGGGACCCCTGACTGTTAGGTCCAGTTGTGGCCGACTCTGGGATTGCAGTGCTCATCTCGCTTTATTGGCTGAGGGAACTGGCATACAGTTTCCGGGTCATGTGGCCAGCATGACTAAGCCGCTTCTGGCGAACCAGAGCAGTGCACGAAAACGCCGTTTACCTTCCCGCCGGAGCGGTACCTATTTATCTACTTGCACTTTGACGTGCTTTCGAACTGCTAGGTTGGCAGGAGCAGGAGCCAAGCAACGGGAGCTCACCCCGTCACAGGGATTCGAACCGCCGACCTACTGATCGGCAAGTCCTAGGCTCTGTGGTTTAACCCACAACGCCACCCGCGTCCCTTATTTGGCCTCATACGTGACTTAATTGCTCAGTCATTTCTGCTATAATTCCACCTGTAAAAAAAGCATGAGATTGTGTGTACCAATGTTGCAAGAAACATTTGCATTTTCCCAATGCCCCTTCCTATGCCAGAGACACATTATAGAAAAAGGAGCCAAATTTCTAAGCCATGACTCATATAGCAACCTCTTCTCATCATTCAGCCTCCCTCACTCACACAGAAGGTTTGTGTGCTTGCAATTGAATGGCTGGACAGAAGCACTTCTGGAGTGATTTTGCAAGATGCAGCATTGCTTGGTGACACTACGTAACCTCATGGTGTCTGCAGTCATTTGGGAATCAGCCATGCAGTAAAGTCATTGTGACTGTGTTCTTGCTACTGCATGAAAAGGAAGGGGCAGAGGAGGATTTCTTAGCAGGATAAAAAGAGGTAGGTCTTCAAATATAATAATCAAAGGTTGGAGGGGGAAAAATCAAAGCAATGACTATGGACTTGAGATTTCACATCAGTCTGCCAATGTGCTGAGGTCATCAAAGTGAGGGGGGTGAAGTATGGAGTGAGGGGCTGTGTACCCAACATACATTTCAAGCACATTTAAATCACACCTGTGCCCCAAATAAGAATCCTCAGAACTGTAGTTTATCCCTCACAGAGCTACAGTTCCCAGCACCCTTAATAAATGACAGTTCTCAGGATTGTAGGGGAAAAGCAGGTGTTTAAATGTATGGTGTGAATGTAGCCAGGGTCTTCTCACTTTGTGACATACCACGTGTCTCTGAAATGCTCTACTAAAGGAGGGCTACATGATACCTACTTTGCTAACTTTTCAGCACCATGGAAATATATTTCTTTAACACCCACCCACCAGCTTCTAACTCTGAAAACTGAAACAATTTAATTGTTTACAGTTGCTAATCCACTGCTCTCAATCTTCCTTTAAATTTTTTAATAGTATTTGTTTTATTATGTGACTCAACCTGGGAATATTTATGGTGAATAAATAATTAAATTTCAGAAGTATCACTGAAGCCTTTCTTGCTTAAAGCCAAGGCAGAGGTAAGATGAAAAGTGTTTCTAAAATATAACTGCATCTGTGTGCTTCCTATTTGCCCCAAATGCTTGTTGAGATGTGTTGCATGAGATCATAGGGGCCATCCTAAAGCAGTCTCTGCTGCAAATCCCAAAAGATATGTCCCCTATCACAACTGGCTTCCCTATCACAACTGAAAAGACACAGAGGGGAACTCATACAGAGGTGCTTTTCATTACCTGGTGGCCACTCTCAAGCGAGACCATGTGCCTGTTGCCATGAGCATCAGGACGCTCAGTGACCTGGGAAGCAGCCAAGAAGGTTTCTTCAGCAGTACAGTACCAGCCTTCATAGTGGGCCTGGTAGAGCCAGCCCTGGTCCTGCAGAGCAGCCCAGAAATGCTCTACAGCCCGTTTGTGCCGAGGTTCTGTGGTACGGATGAAGTCTGTATAAGAGATGCCCGCCTGGTTGAAGAGTTCTTGAAATCTAGCTGACATACAGTCACAGAACGGTTCAGGGGAACTGCCTGCAGCTGCTGCTGTCATCTGGATCTTCAGACCATGTTCATCAGTTCCTGTGCAGAGAAATAGGAGAGTGCAAAGAATTAAGAATCCAACAGGTATCTGTGGGCCTCCAGATGTTGTTGGGCTACAACTCTCATCATCCCCAGGCAGCCTGACCAATGATCAAAGATGATGGGAACTGCAGCTAACCAACATCTGGGTAGCCAAGGTTGGAAGGCTGCACTAGACAACCTTCTAATGTGATCCAGCTGTTCCGATGTTCTTAGGGCTGGAAAATGAAGAAAACTGGTTATATTAAAGGAAAAAGAATCCCCCCCCCAAATATGTTGTTGGACTACAGCATCCATCTATCATCACTGCTGGCAATTCTGGCTGAGACTAATGAGAGTTGCAGCCCAAGAACATCTGGCAGCTAGGTGGGTGGGTAAGGAGTGTGTCAAGGCTGTTGCTGCCACTGCAGCAGCAGGTGATGCATTACTGTCTGGGATCTGCTGCCCCTGTGGATCCTGCCCACAAAGCGACTGCCTCACCTTCCCTCGCGAGTTGGCTGGTTCCGCATACTTGCATGCACACGTGCTTCACTGAAACTTCATTCTGCTATTTACCCATCTCCCCGCGGAAAAGATTGTAAGCTTGAGGGAGGTAAGCCTCCGCACAAGGGAGACGAACACAACAACAACAACAACAACAACCGCTTTAAAGAACACTCAAGGAAAAGCCTCCACCGATCAGCAACATCTAGCATCCTTTGACACGAGAAGAAAACCCACCACCCATTCACACAACTCCCTTTGCCAGCCCTCTCACTGACCCGTGGTAAAGCGCCCTCTTCCGCGGCCCTGCAGCTCCCGGTGCCGGTGCAGCGCATCAGCCAGCACCGCAGAGTACAGGTGCCCGATGTGCGGCGGGCCGTTCGCGTAGAAGATGGGCGTGGTGAGCAGCAGCGGCTGGCCGCTCCGGTCCGAGGCGTGGCAGCCTCTCCGCGAGCCCTGCCCGGGGAGGAGAGCAGCGCGGAGCAGGCGGCGCGCGGCGAGGGAGCGGAGCAGCAGCAGCAGCATGACCGCCGCACGCGGGGAGGACAAGGAGGCCACGCCTCTTCTCAGGCGCCCCTCCCCCTGGCCGTAGAGCCGCAGCGCCCCCCTTCCTAGAGCGGCAGCGCGCGCTGACAGGGAACACGCGTGCGCAGGGAGACCGGCGTTCCGCGGGCGTCTTTCTGTCAGTAGAGGTGGAGACCGGGATCGGACCTGAATCGGGTCGGTGCCCGTTGCCGCCGCCATCATGTTCCGCTGCCGCGTGGCTACCAGGCTAGTGCGGGCGCTGGGCCCAAGGTCACGGGGCCGTGCGGGGACAGGTGAGCGGGGGTTTCGCCGGCGTGGCCTGAAAGGGGAAGGCAGGGCAGGCGGGGGGGGGGGTGCGAATCTCCAGAAGGTCTTTCCAGAAGTCCCTCAGTCTCCCCTTCGGGGAAATGGGTTCAGTGCTTCCTTTGCTGCAGTGCGATTGCCATAAATGACGTGTCTTTGTTTTTAGGGTACATTAAACACACACACACCCGCTAATTCTGAACGTAGGTAACATGTTCACAACTTCTAGTTACGAAATTGCTTCATTCGTTCCAGATGCCCACGTAAGGAAATCAGTTCCACCTGCTTTGATTCTCGGGGTGGGGGTGGGCCAAGGAGAGCTATTTAGGATGGAGTTGCCAGCTAACCAAAAACAAAGAAAAACCCCGAGGTACCGCATAATGCACAAAGGCAATGCGAAGCTGACGCTTTATTCCAAGGAAGTTTATGGGTCGTTATGACACTATACTTCTGCAAAGGTTGATGTGCATGCCAAGTCTCCCCCAAAGCTCTTAAAGGGGAAAAAAACGAGGATCAACGTAATATTCCCAAGCAGGTCTACCTGAAAGTTATCCCTGCTGATTTCAGTGGGGCTTATTAATTAAGTAATAAACATGTGTAAAGTACAGATATGTAGCTACCCATTTCACTCCTGGAGGGACACTCCATTGTCTCTTGAGATAGATGGATGCCAACAACAATTCCAGATCTTTCCAAGTGAATGGAACTCACTTTTCTATCCTAAAAGGTAGAGTTATTGGTCTTGCAACCAATTATCACTGTTGTTTCATCCTTTGCTTACATCCTAACATATGGCACCCATATGTTAATAGCCTACATTTTTGGAGAACATTTATTTATTTATTTATTTATTTATTTATTTTCAAATTGGTTAGGATTGAAGTTAGGATAGTATTAAGAGGCCAGAGAAGAGAATTTGGTAAACCTAAATGGGCAAATATCAAAGTACAGTGCCTAGAGTCAACAAACCCTCCTGGTATTGGTTAATCAAATGAAAAATTTCAAGAAGAGCCCAGCTCTTCATACATACATGTTCATACATCTAACTAATTGGTCAGTGTAGATATTTGGCTATTGAATTCCTAAAATGATCTCATTTCTGAAATCAAGAACGTAAGCCTATATTTCTCCCTGATCAATTATAAAAGTGTTTGCTTGGAAATAAGTCTCAAATCATTTTGGTGCAACTTCCCTGTTGATCATTTTTGAGGAATGGAATGTGTGTTAGTTGTAGCTTCTTCTGTTTTCAAGTAAAATGCGGTTATAGTAATGAAGAAAGAAGTGAGGGGGGAAGCTGGAATATTTAAAGCTTAGCTCTCTGCATCTCTGACAAGTCTGATTCTGTACACATTAATGGTGCTTAAAGTCAGTGATTTCAGTGAGCTTAGGAATACCTTAGCTCTGCATAGACTTGGGCTTCAAGACTCATGTGACTAAATTGTAGTAGGCATGATGGGGAAAACAGACTCCCATTTACTTAACCTTTACTATGTCATTGAAGGTGTCAAATCACAGCTGAAGCAGACTTGTATTGGATCAGGAATTCCACATAGGCAAGTTAGCAAGCTGATGAAGGAGGGACAGAGTGCTTTCTGCCACTCCTTCACATGTTTGCTGCACTTTTAAGCCTCCTTTAAACAAACAAACCAGTCTGTTTTTCACTCACAAGAGCAATGTCCCTCATGAGTACAAAGCAGGTAAGTAAAAATTATTGCAGGTTTCTAATGCTAGGGGACTTAGTAACAGGGAGAAGTTAATGGGTGCTTATGAACAGTTACTCTTGTTTTTGGAAATCAATCCACTTGTCTGTGGACAGGAATGGAATGCCAAGTTGTCAATCAATGCTTTTAGTCAGTGTTAAACTTAGTTCTTGGCTGTGGCCTCAAAGCTTGCTATGGTTCTAAGTTGTGGCCTTAGAGTTGCCAATGATGTAGATTACTATTGGTACCTTTGAGTGTATTCTGCTGAACCCAGTTGCCAACTGAATTTGACCAAGAACCGTTGCACACTTGCCTGGGAGGAAGTATCACTGAATGTGGCTAATATACATGTATAGGATTGCATATGATAGGTATAAGATTAAAACAAAAAGTTTTCAGCAAGCTTCTAAAAGATTATAGTGATGGTGCCTGCCTAATAGCAATAGGCAGGGAGTTTCAAAGTACAGGTGCTTCCTAACAAGCCATGATTGCTAGCCAACCTGAAGGCATGGCTTGGAGATCATGGCCTCTTAGGGAGCTACAAACCATGATTCTTGGTTCAGACATAACAGGGAACCAAGGTTTTGTGGTTTGCTTATCCTGTTTGCCCCGGGGAAGACTAAAGTGGGAGTGATGGGACAGCATGTGTACCAGCCTATCCTATTTCATATTCGCAATAAACCACGGTAAGCCAGAATATCTATTATGTGGCTCTTGTCTCTTAACTTACAAGGTGATTGCAAGGTGATTGTGAATATAGAGATGGGGGGGAGGGGAGGAACCTTGTTGTGAGCCACCTTGAGCCCCTTATTTTAAATCCGAGGCCCACCTTTGTGCCTTGCATTAGAGGGTAAACAGCTCAATTTTTATCTTTTGGGATGTCTCAGTGAAATAATTTTAGTACCAATGTAGCACTGGCTGTGACACAAGTAGATTGCTCAACTGTCAATTTATAACTTAGCTGGTGTATTAAGGTACACTGTTGACTATTCTCCCTCCTAACAAATTGTGTTTCCAGGCAACTTCTTTCAGCGATGGAAAGTTCCCTTAGAAGTTCAGCTGAGCAGACAAATGACTAGTTCTGGTGTTCCGGGAGGCAAAGGCGAAAATACTGTCCTTGCCTTTCTTGTGGGCTTATCCGCCTTAGGAGCAGGGGCCTATGTAAGTAGAAAGGCCTGATGGTCAAGAAAAGAGCAAGATGTCTCCTGCTACACGGTGGTCATTTCTCTTCTAAGCTCTCCTTTGGTTTCTGCTCTTCCTGCTTCTCATCTCTGTTTCTGTGCTTCTCTTCTCCGTCAGCAAAATCTCACAGGAGCAAAGTTAAGCCTGGCTCAAAAGTTAACCTTTTCTCTCATTGTTTCAGTTATCTCACGAGAAGGGCAAACACTATATATCCACAAACAAATGGCTACTTTGTCTGCTATACAGTGGTACCTTGGTTCTTGAACTTAATCCATTCTGGAAGTCCGTTCGACTTCTAAAACGTTTGCAAACCAAGGCTCGGCTTCTAATCTGGGGCTGATTGGCCCCAGAAACAATGCCAACAGCTGAAACAGATGTTCAGCTTCCAGAAAACATTCGCAAACTGGAACACTTGTGGGTTTGCAGCGTTTGGGAGCCAAGCCATTCGGGAACCAAGGTACCACTTTATTGAGTTTGTACAGAAACTAGATTGAAATTCTATGTTTATTCTTACTGGTTGGAAGAATTCTGATATTTTTTGTAAAGGAGAGTTTTTTTTAGCAATTATTGCATCATACACTGAGCTTGTCCCTAAACACAGGCTGATACACTTGTTTAGCCTGAGAGTTCTGTTTATTGCTGCTTTCCAGACACATTATAATGCTGTAAATGCCATAACTTATGACATTAGCAGAAGATAAAGCCATTGTTTTGGTCTCCAAGGAAACTTGCAGATTTGGTGTTCTGGTATTCCTGGAGATTGGGTATATGCAAATTTGGTTTAAGGATTTTCCTCCCACGATACCCTTTTTTCAAAAGAAGGTCAGTTATGAATTATTATTTAAAATCAGATTCTTAAATAGCAGGACTTAACCGAGGGCAAAAAAAGGAACATTGGCTTCATTCTTAAATTATGGTTTGGTCACCAGGATCAGACCTCAGACTTGTTGCACTCCTTGCGCACACTCATTCCCTTCCTAGTTTGAGTATACCATGGGTGGCTGTTATGTTTAACTCGATCAAGCTATGGTTTGCCTCCAAAACAGATTTGGAAATCCATTTCAAACCAAGATTCCAGGCCATCACTGGAAAACTTTGGGGAAAGAATGGGTACATGAGCCTGATGCGTGAACCTGATAGCAGAACAATTGGTTTGTTTGTTCTTTGAGAATTGAACCCCTGAGTCTTTAAGCAGTTGGGATCTGCAGGATGCTTTGATTGCGTTTGTGCAACATGTTCTTAGTTCTTGCCTCATAGAATCATAGAATCATAGAGTTGGAAGAGACCACAAGGGCCATCGAGTCCAACCCCCTGCCAAGCAGGAAACACCATCAGAGCACTCCTGACATATGGTTGTCAAGCCTCTGCTTAAAGACCTCCAAAGAAGGAGACTCCACCACACTCCTTGGCAGCAAATTCCACTGTCGAACAGCTCTTACTGTCAGGAAGTTCTTCCTAATGTTTAGGTGGAATCTTCTTTCTTGTAGTTTGGATCCATTGCTCCGTGTCCGCTTCTCTGGAGCAGCAGAAAACAACCTTTCTCCCTCCTCTATGTGACATCCTTTTATATATTTGAACATGGCTATCATATCACCCCTTAACCTCCTCTTCTCCAGGCTAAACATGCCCAGCTCCCTTAGCCGTTCCTCATAAGGCATTGTTTCCAGGCCTTTGACCATTTTGGTTGCCCTCCTCTGGACACGTTCCAGTTTGTCAGTGTCCTTTTTGAACTGTGGTGCCCAGAACTGGACACAGTACTCCAGGTGAGGTCTGACCAGAGCAGAATACAGTGGCACTATTACTTCCCTTGATTTAGATGCTATACTCCTATTGATGCAGCCCAGAATTGCATTGGCTTTTTTAGCTGCCGTGTCACACTGTTGGCTCATGTCAAGTTTGTGGTCAACCAAGACTCCTAGATCCTTTTCACATGTACTGCTCTCAAGCCCGGTGTCACCCATCTTGCATTTGTGCCTCTCATTTTTTTTGCCCAAGTGCAATACTTTACATTTCTCCCTGTTAAATCTTGTTTGTTTTGGCCCAGTTCTCTAATCTGTCAAGGTCGTTTTGAAGTGTGATCCTGTCCTCTGGGGTGTTAGCCACCCCTCCCAGTTTGGTGTCATCTGCAAATTTGATCAGGATGCCCTTGAGTCCATCATCCAAGTCATTGATAAAGATGTTGAATAAGACCGGGCCCAAGACAGAACCCTGTGGCACCCCACTAGTCACTCTTCTCCAGGATGAAGAGGAACCATTGATGAGTACCCTTTGGGTTCGGTCAGTCAGCCAGTTACAAATCCACTGAGTGGTAGCATAGTCAAGACCGCATTTTACCAGCTTCTTTACAAGAATATCATGGGGCACCTTGTCAAATGCCTTGCTGAAATCAAGGTAGGCTATATCCACTGCGTTCCCTTCATCTACCAGGCTTGTAATTCTGTCAAAAAATGAGATCAGGTTAGTCTGGCATGACTTATTTTTCAGAAATCCATGCTGACTATTGGTGATCACAGCATTCCTTTCTAGGTGCTCACAGACTGTTTGCTTAATGATCTGCTCCAGAATCTTCCCTGGTATTGATTTGTCTTGCTTTGATGCTGTTCTATCTCAGCAAGCTTTCCATGGCCCACTGGAGACCCTTTTAAAATAGAAAAGCTGCTATTATTCAGTGTCTCTTCTTCTTGCCCCCAACCCCAGTGAAATCCTGCATCAGCCACTGGTACCACTACTGACCAGCTATTTTGGAGTTGTGCTGATTTGGGAGCAGCTGCCAGGAACTGTGGGACTAGGGAGAATGGGTGTAAGAAATATTTACCAGGTCAGACAAGCAGTTGATCTGTCCAGAGCCATTACCAAGTCACAGTCTATTACTAGCCTGGCTATTACCAGTCATCCATTGTCTCTTTGTTGAAACCCTTTTACTAGGAAAGCTTTTGCGTTGGACTTTGCCTATATAAAGCATAGCTTACAATTAAAGCATTAGGTTTTCTAAACAACAAAACAATATATAAAAATATTGTTCTAAGTAATATTTATTATACTAACTACTTTTAACCTGAGGTTCCCAGTGGTCTCTGATCCCAGTGGACTGGCCAAGTCTAACCCTTCTTTGCTTGAACACCTACGCAGCATCAGATGCTTCCCAAACCATTCAGAGGATCTGCCCGTGGAACACACCAAAATCATTTTCTAAAGGGAAACTGCTGGGGACAGCCTAAAACACTCTTCAAAGGAGCTAATAACTGATGTTGTAAATGAAAAGAGGCCATTAAGCTGCCCATTGGTTTGGCAACTGAATGGTGACAATTTTCCAGGGTTTGGGGCTGAGATATCTCCCATGACCTACTTCCCGATACTTTTTTAAAAGTGTAGATGCCAGCAATTGAACTGGAGACTTGTGTATGCAAAGCACACACTCTACTCTTTGCATGTGCTTCCTCTTCTAAAAAAACAGTATAGGGTATGGGATGGGCAGTTTGAAACCTGTTTTGGTGGAGACATGGGTAAATCTAGTGCATTGTGCAAATGTACAGTTGCCTGCCACCTTAAGACATTATGCTGGGTTCCTTGAACAGAGAGATGTGAATAATCTCAGAAAGCAACTAGATGGAGATTCAGAGTGTGCCTCTCATTTATTTTGAATGATAGGAAAGGACCTTCGGAATAGTGTGAACCTCTTGTGCAATGTTGCCACTTCATACATCGTCATCATCATGTCAAAATGTTTAGGACCCAATCCAAAGAAGCAGCAGAACCTTTGCAACTGCTGGTGGTAATGGGAAAGAATTGTGGCATCTGGGAGTAAGACAAACACCTGCTTTAGCATTCTCTTCTGCAGAATAATTTCATGAAATAGCAGATGTTATGTGCAGACCTCATCTTCTCACATGCCTCAGCTGCAGGAGGGGAAGGCAGTGGCTGTTCTTGAACAAGGCTGCTTCTTTTCATCGTCAAAGCTAAATCTACAATGAATCAAGGATGAAAAGAGTCCTTTTCTTTGCTATAAATGAAGACCTTCTGTCTTTTAGCATACTGGTTTTGACACAGCCCTTGCTCACCCCAAGATCTGTATAATCCAGTGTCCTAATTTCATACTCAGAGCTCTCTGCTTCCTTTCCCTCTTCTCTTTCCTCCCTGTCTCCTTTTACAGTTTTGCAGTGCCTGCATCTCAGACCCCCTTCTAGATCGCTAACGTCTCCAGGTGCTCCTGGCAAGGGCAGCAGCAACCTAATGTACTTCTTAATTGTAGGAGGAGCAGTTACGGGGGCAGGCGCTTATGTAAGCTGCTTTCCATTGAGTTTGGTTGCTGGGGCTGGTGGGTGGTGCATGACATAACTGAAGCTTGCCATTTCATGCTGGCAGTCTTAAATGTTCACAACCTAATCTTTCTATAAAATCAAACTTTACTGCAGCCTTCTCCAACCTGGTGCTCTCTAGTTGTTGTTACACTACAACTCCCATCAGCACTGACCTTCAGCCATGTTGGCTTGGCCTAGTGGGAGTCCAAATAAACATCTAGAGAGTGCCAGGATGAGGAAGGCTGACTTTGGAGTTCATGCTTCTGGTTGTGGTAAATCAAATGCTTGTCTTTGCTCCTGCTGTCTTTGAAGGCTCAGCTTCTTTGTTGATGGATGTTGATTCTCTGTCTATCTCTCTCTCTGTCTCCCCATCATTATTCTTTTATCTTACATAATTTTGTACCTGTTTAAGAAGAACCTTGCACACTTTTTCATTTTTAGCAATTGCTAACTTTCCATTCTCCCCCACGTCTTCTTCCTCATATTTGTGTGATTTTTGCTTCTTGCTAATAGATGCTTTAATTCACTTTTTGCATGGAGTTGGGGTATCCTGTTACTTTTTCAGACCCCCTTTGGGGAAGTATACATGGTTTTATTTATTTACTTTTTGTTGAGAGGGGAAGAAATAGTCCACAGGCACACTTTGAACCAACTTATTTCTCAGCAATATAACTCCAGTCGACAGCGACTTTCACTAGAGGCAACATTTGAGTATGACTAGCCTGCTGAGACTTACCGGTATCTAGCCTCTCAAGACCACAGCCACTGCTTCCCCCATCCCACAGCTGTCTTGCCCCTGCATTGATGGTGCCTTAAGAGAGCAACATTTTGATTTGGCCCCTGAGCCCAGTAGCTGCTGATCCACGGATCAGGTTTTCCAGTTGTCTGCACCTTTATATGTTTGCTGAATCTAAGCCTGGCCAGTCCTCTGTAGCAACCTTCACTTGGAGTTGCAGAAATTCTCTCCCATCTGCAAAAGGGGACTCTCAAATTACCCCTTGTATTTCAAGCCCACAATCCTTGTATAAAATGTGTTCCCGCCGCCCTCCCCTGGGGAGGCAGACGCTTCCCTTTTTTGCTTTACTTCCTTGGAATGAAGCCACTTTTCCTGAGTGTGCCGGGTGGACAAAAGCCAATTGCTCAGCTAACAGTAAATGCAAAGATAAACCAAATGTATGTCAAAATTGTCACTTGTTTGGTTGTCTAGGCGTACAAGACATTAAGAGAAGATCAAAAGCGGTATAATGAGCGCATTGCAACAATGGATCAGCGCCCTGAGCAGGATGCAAAACCCCTCTCAGGTATGTATCTAGCTTTATCAGGATTGCCTCAACCTTTAGAAGAGGGATGTGTAACACCTCCAGATGTTGTTGAGCTCAAGCTCTCATCACTCCTGACAGCTGTCCATGCTGGCTGGGGCTGATACGAGTCAAAGCAGGTCCCTGCTATAAAATGTTGGTTTGCAAGCTGGGATCTGCAAAGAAGAGAGTTAAAATGAGGTTCGCTGATTAAAAAGATTTTACCATCATGTAAGGAAACGGAGCTGTCAAGCAGAGGGAAAATAGGCCTTTAGCAGTAAGATTCTGAGCAAATACGACCCTATCCTGTTAGCTGTAGCAGACATCCCCATCAAATTAGCATGTTGGCCTGATCTGTGTGTGAAGTTGCATTCTGCTTACCTGTGCAGGGCAGCTTTCCAAATTGCATCTCCTCTCTTTCCAGAAGCAGATGCTGTCTCCCAGAGCACAGCAGGTGAGAGAGTGCTTCAAGACAGACAGACTTTGTATTCTTCCCACCACCACCAAAGTATATTTGAATAGTGTTATTTTTACAATGTGTGCTGGTTCAGAAATAAATGCTGCAGTGGAGGCTATGATGGAGCTGCTGTCCGCTCTTCTGTTTTGGATTATAGGGAAGGAAGAGACGTTTTTGGGGTCCCCTAGGAAAGTTCTGTATTTTGCCCCTGTGCTTGGGCTTGCGATCCTGGTGTGGTTTCGATGCTACTGTGAATACAGGAAGCTGCTTTCTACAGAGTCAGAGCAGTGATCTGTCTAGCTTAATATTATCTCCTGCCCTCCAGGGTTTCCTGTCCCTACATGGTGATGTCAAGGAATTTAACCTGGGATTTACGCTTTAGGCTGACCCTGTTTGTCTCTTTGGAGTGACCACCATTATTTTGGAGGGTTTGCTAAGTTGCAGTAAAGCTTACAACAGGAGCAGAGCACCTGTGCCCCTCCAGGTGTTGCTACAATTCACATCACACCTGACAGTTGTTTGTGCCGATAGGTGGTTTTAAGTAAGCTACTGTCCTCTCAGCTTCAGCCCCTCATTTCCAATCTGTGGGTGGCACTATTGACCTACTTCATAGGGGTGTTCTGAGGATTACAACAATGAAAATACCAGATGCATTTTGAATACATGAAGTCACTATATTACACACTAATATTGTTTCTTTGGTATTAAAATTATTCTCAGGCAGAGAGATGAGACTTAGCTCTTTTCCCTTTCTGTTTCTTTTGGACGAGAGACCTTTTTCTGTTCGGGTGTACTTTTGTGGTTGCCTTCACTGTCCACTTGGTTATCTGTTGCTTGCAGCCCAAGAAACAGAAGCAGCCGCTCGCTCAGAAGTTCCGTCCCATGCTCCTTTCCTACTAATTGGTGGAGGCACTGCTGCTTTTGCTGCAGCCAGATCCATCCGTGCTCGAGATCCTGGGGCCAAGGTAAGTGACAGAAGCACGGAGTTTGGCTGTGACATCAAATTTTCTTGTACTTGTTGAGGTTCTCGAGGTAAATATTTCCACTGCCTCATGTCCAAGGTATTGATTGTGTCTGAAGACCCTGAACTTCCATACATGCGGCCCCCACTTTCCAAAGAACTGTGGTTTTCAGATGACCCAGATGTCCCAGAAACGCTGCGGTTCAAGCAATGGAATGGTAAACAGAGGAGGTGGGTTTCTTGTTCCTCCCTCACTACATATTCCCCCAAAATGTGCCAAAATGATAAACAATGTGAGTGTTTGAGACTTGGAATCCAAAGCAATGCCCTGGAAAGTATCTGCTGTTACCCAAATAGGTGCCTCATGTTCCTGCTTGGCAATGAGCTCTTTCCCAACTGAATAAATTTGGAGCAAAAAAGTTGGTTTGTTATCTGCAGGTTGGGGCGTTGGCTCCTAGACGTGCTTGTTGCCAGGATCCTTGCAAACAGTGATGGACCTCTTGGCTCTTGGTCCAGCATGGCTCATTGTATGTCCTTGAGAAAGAGTGTATACTCAGGATTGCTCAACACAGATCAGTTACGGCTTAAGTATTGAGACATTGTGAATTGTTTACTTTGTATCTTTAAAATATGCTGGTGAACCATGAAGATTCTGTGTTTTAAAAAAAGTATGAGGTCAACCCATCCCTGGCACGAAGGTTCCTGGTATCTTTCCCAAGAATTGCTTTTGAGTTTTAAGTTTAATGTACAGTTTAGTATTTTTGTCCAATTTTGTTGACCAAAAGCTAAGGGCTCTTGAGGCAGCTTACAATCCATTGAATGATATAATAATCCAACAGTAAGCACAATAAAAATGGGCATCCTGTATAATAATAACCTGCAACAATAAAATAACAGCAGCAGCAGCCAGTCTTAAGCAGCAAGTGTTGTTCCTAACTAAGATTTTACCTGCTTTTAAATATTCATCAAGGATTGACTTTCACTGGCCTCATGGGGCAGTGAATTCCACCCAGAGGATATCACTACCCAGAAGTCCTAATCTTCAGCTGCCTAACTTGAGGAGAGTAGTGCAAGCACTTTGAAGCAGGGTCACCTCTGGAGATATTAAAACAGGAATAGGCAATGTAGGGTCTTCCAGGCATTGTTGGACTACCAAAACCCACCAGCCCCAGGGCCAGTGGTCAGGGATGATGGGCGATGTCATCTAACAGCATCTGGAGGGGACCACATTGGCCACTACTGGGTTTGAGTATGTGGAGGTATACATGGAAGGAAGCAGGTCTGAAGATAATGGCTACTTACAGTGGAGCATCACTTTCTCCCATTTTATTTATCACCCCACCGCAGTATATACTTCCAGCCACCTTCGTTCTATGTATCTGCACGTGACCTGCCTCACTTAGAGAATGGTGGAGTGGCCGTCCTCACTGGAAGGAAGGTTGGTGTAGCATTGATTACATCTGTTTCATCAGTACCATATCTGAAGGGATTTATATCCTCTCCTTTATTTCTTGAAACCAAAGCAGAATCAATAACAAACCCAATCAGTGTCAAAACTGAAAGAGATGCTGCTGTATATAAAACAGCATGACACCCAATTTTAGCAGGGGGCTGGCAGAAGGGTCGTAGCTCATTGGCGGAGTGCATGTGTTGGCTGCGGAAGGTCACAGGTTCAGTCTCCGAGTCAGGCTGGGAAAGACCTCTGTTGGAAATGGCAGAGAGCTTTTGCTGCCAGTCAGTGCACAGACAACGTGTATTTAGATAGATCAGTAGCCTGACTTGTAGTAAGGTTGTTTCCTATGTTCCTAGGGAGGAGAAATGTTAAAAGGCTTGCAAAAATTAAAAAGGGCTTGCCTGGTGCCAGAAGATAAGAGTTGGCACCAGGCAATGGATAGTTTGTTCCATAGCAGTGGTTGCCTCCATTTCTCTTATTGTCACCCAAGCCAGGGGAGCCCATAGGAGGTCCTCTCAAGATGATGTAGGCAGGATGAGGAACCTCAGGCCTCAGGGGCAATGTTGGCCCTCCAAGCCTCTCTGCTTAGCCCCTCGCCTTAGGCGATGACTCATACCAGCCCTTCTCTTTATCCTCCTTGTGTGTGTTTTCCTGGCTGGAATTCATCCTTGAACTGCAGTGATGCACCCTGTTTGCCTGAATGTAGATAGAGGGAATGGGAATCTTTGGCTTTTACATGGCTGAATGAAGCCAGCTGTACAGAAGTAAGAGTTAGAACCATTTCTCTGCCTACTTTGCCTCTGGCCCCACACACCACTGGCAAGCAAAGGTTATCTGTTAGGGCAGCTCTTCCCAGCCTTAGGTCTCTAGACATTGTTAGACTGCAACTCCCATCATCCCTAGCTGGAAGGACCGGTGGTCAGGGATAATGGGAGTTGTAGTCCCAACAACATCTGGGGACCCAAGGTTGAGAAAGGCTGCATTAGGGAATGCTGCTCAGGTTCTGTGTGCTCACTCATTTCTGTGCGAAACATGAGCTTGTGTTTGACTTGCAGGTGGTCCACATGGACATCAGAGGCAACATAGTGAAACTTGACAACGGTTCAGAGATCTCCTACGACAAGTGCTTAATTGCCACAGGTTAGGATGTGGAGGCTGCCTCTTTTTCTCTTTCAGTCTACAGTGGGTGGACATGGGGTGTATTAGCCAAGATGCCAGAGGGCTCTGATATTCTGCCTAGATGTGATTTTGGTATTTCGTTTGTGTCCTCAGGTGGTTCTCCAAGGAATCTTCCTGTGATTGAGAGGGCAGGCAAAGAGGTGCAGCAGAGGCTCACCCTTTTCCGGAAGGTAATCTGAAGAGGGGAACCATATTTTGACCAACAATTCATCCATCAGTTACCATGATAAATTTATGCTTATTAATTGACTAGTTTTTAAGAAATTGTATTGAACTGAAAGCTTATTGATTCCCCCCTAAAAAGCATATTAAAAAACAAAGAAAAAATGCAAAGCAGACAAGCACTAGTGTTTCTTGAACATCTCAAGATATGAAAGATATCAGAAAATCCCAGAGCAATTTCTCATTTTTCCCTTTTCTTCTTCCCCACCTCCCTGCCACCCCAAATTTATAACATTAGATGCAAGTGTCTTTCATGTGTTGTTTTTCCTGAGTGTGTGAGTGTGTAGAGAGAGAGGGAGAGAGTTTAATTTCTATCCTGCTTTCCTCACAAAGGAGCCCAGGGTGGCAGACAACAAAGTAGTTGGAACAGTGCAGTTGATTTAAAATAAAAGTATTAAAAACGTTGGAAACAATAACAAACATGTAAACATGTTAAGAACATTTTAAAAAATGTTAAAATGTGCAGCAAATGACAAACACTTTTCTAGGCTGTTATCCGCAAGGAATAGGTTCTGTGCCCCATTTAATTTGGATTGATATCTTGTCCATAACCAAGAGTTTTCATAGTTACCAAATCAACTAGTAAGGTAAAGGTACCCCTGACCATTAGGTCCAGTTGTAGACGTCTCTTGGGTTGCGTGCTCATCTCGCTCTATAGGCCGAGGGAGCCGGCGTTTGTCCGTAGACAGCTTCCGGGTCATGTGGCCAGCATGACTAAGCTGCTTCTGGTGAACCAGAGCAGCACACGGAGATGCTGTTTACCTTCCCGCCGGAGTGGTACCTATTTATCTACTTGCACTTTGTGCTTTCAAACTGCTAGGTGGGCAGGAGCTGGGACCGAGCAATGGGAGCTTACCCTGTCGCAGGAATTCGAACTGCCAACCTACTGAATGGCAAGCCCTAGGCTCAGTGGTTTAACCCACTGTGCAACCCGCGCCCCTAATCAACTAGTAACAAACAACAAAAGCTTGGCTTTCCTTCAAACTGCTAGCTTAGCTTGCATTGACTTTCATTGTTTGACAATGTCTTCTCTTATTTTGCTTTATTGTGTTGATATTGTATCTGTTTTTGCTATGTTGCTTTTAGAAGGCTTCTTTAGAAGGAAAAAATGGGGTGTGGATATTGAACTGAAAAAAATGGGGGGATTTGTCATTTTTGCATTGCTCAGTCACAATTTGGGTGAACTGCAGATTCTCACCTGTTGGTTATGGAAAACCCACATCCCTGTCTTGTGTTACCTGTAGACCTCAAGCAATATCAAAAGAGAATGGGCTCCTAGGTCCTCTGCTCACCTTGTAGCTCACTGGTCTCAGTGAGAAACTATAAACTAAGAACTTTTCTGATTAATGTACTGAACAGGGACATCGTTACTAACACTGACTAAAGAGAACCACTGAAATGCTCCCCTGTCTCCTTGCAGGTTGAAGATTTCCGTTCACTGGAGAAAATTTCCAGAGAAGTCAAGTCAGTCACCATTATTGGCGGTGGTTTCCTGGGTAGTGAGTTAGCCTGTGCTTTGGGGCGAAGAGGTAAGTGTGACCTCTGATTAGTGAGAGTCTGCAAAGAGCAGGAGTTGAGAGTGTGATACCAGGGTATAAATAGCCACTGGATCATCAAGCTTATTTGGCTAAACCACTCTTACTCCCTGTTCAAACCTGCTGCTGTGGTGATGAACAAGGCAAGAATTTTAAAGCGCTCTGCCACAATGCAAGGACTTAGAAATGAGAATAGTGGAATAAACACAGTGGGTTTCCTTGCTCGGAATGAATTAGTCAGGTCTGGATTGTTTTCACTGCAATTAGGTCAGCTTGGCAGTGTGTAAAATCTCACATGTTCTGCCCATGTTCAAATTTTTGCCTTTTGATTTACTTCTTGGAGTTGTTGTTGTTGAGAGACACGCTCTCTTGAGAACTAGTAAGGTTAATTGTAGACTAGATGTGCTAAGTCTGTTGTCCTTTTAAAAAAATGACTGGCTGCTTAGCCTTCCATCCTCACCGCTGATTGGAGGTCCAGCTTATATCTTCCCAGGTTCTGAAACTGCACCAGAGGCTGCCCAGCCACTCCACCCCCTCCCACGATTCTCTTCTGCAGTGATGAGGACTAGAATGTTGTTAATGTGTTAAATGTGGCTGTTCTCAGGATACTGAAGTTCTGTTCTCCTGCATAGGTGGTTCTGGGAGCTTGGAGCACAACAGCCCTGCCTAAGTGGTGATGTGTACCAATTTCCCAGGAAGCCAAGCAGAAATACACCAGCCTTGAGGAGTTTCTCACTTTTGAGTGTGCAGAAGTCTGCTGGGCATAAAAGAAAGCAGGAGTACATGCATTTACTGGCTTTTGCTGTGACCAATCTTGTTCCCAGCCTCAGTCTTGTGTGTGCACACGCATGCACAGGTGTTTAAATATTCATATGGCACCTCTTGGTCTTTTGCTCCCAAGGTATCTTACAATAAATCTGTCTCTCATTCGTGCATGCACGCAGCACCAAGAAGCAACAGTATCAGAAAGCATCAGCACTGAAGATAAAGCAATGGAAGCGAACACCTGCAGTCTTCCTGCAAATTGAGAAAATTGTAAAATGATATTATCCCCCAAACAATCAGTGAATTCTATTGACTTGATGCCAAAAGCTAACACTGATGGTGCTGTTGGGGGAATTTTGGATTCCATACCCAATAGCCTGGACAGCCAATAGAACCCAGACACCAATTGTCAGTCAAACAGGATTTTTATTTAGGTGTTGCAAAGCCAGTGCAACGCAACCTGAACCAGCAAGTAGTTGAAGGGTGGCATCCCAAATTTGAAAAAAAAGCACAAGCTTTTTTGTTATGTCCATATATGGCAGTACTTCTGCCAATTAGCTTCTATTGGTTTAATCGCAAGCCATAACAACTTTCTTACCTTTTCCTCCTCGGTAAAGGTAAAGGTAAAAGGACCCCTGACCATTAGGTCCAGTCGTGGCCGACTCTGGGGTTGCGGCGCTCATCTCGCTTTATTGGCCGAGGGAGCCGGCGTACAACTTCCGGATCATGTGGCCAGCATGACTAAGCCGCTTCTGGCGAACCAGAGCAGCTCACGGAAACTCCGTTTACCTTCCCGCCGGAGCGGTACCTATTTATCTACTTGCACTTTGACGTGCTTTCGAACTGCTAGGTTGGCATGAGCAGGGACCGAGCAACGGGAGCTCACCCCGTCGCGGGGATTTGAACCGCCGACCTACTGATCGGCAAGTCCTAGGCTCTGTGGTTTAACCCACAGCGCCACCCGCGACCCTTTCCTCCTCCTAGTTACAGCTATAGTCCTGTGTGCATGCGATTTCATCCTTCTCTCGTGGTTCCCTTGCAAACATAGCCTTCACTTGCTCAACCCTTCTCACACACATTCCAACTTTTAATTTTATGGGCATGTCTGTGGAGGGTATTTCTTGCACCGGGTGCTAGCTCAGACAAGACCCTTTTTCCAGGTCTTTTCCTGCTTACTCTGTGAAGGTGGGGACACCTGAAGGGCTTCTTAAATCACGGACAGGTTTAAATGGGAGAAATACAATCTTTCATGTACTCTGCTCCTAGGCCTTAGGGCTTAAACCAGCACTTTGAATTATGCCCTAAAACAAATTGTAGCTCACACTCTCCAATTCCCTTTGCAGCACAGTCAAGGGGCCTAGAAGTGATCCAGATGTTCCCAGAGAATGGCAACATGGGCAAAGTTCTTCCTGAGTACTTGAGCCACTGGACCACCAACAAAGTCAGGCGAGGTAAGGCCCTTCCTTTTCTGCCTTCGTGCTGGAGCTGTTGAGAGGCTATCCTTAAGCACCCAGACGCATGTCAGCCTGGGCTGTAGACTGGCATAGTCTGATTTTGAGGCTGCAACAGCCTCTCAGCAGGAAGACTTGCATGAGAATTGTCTCCAAGCCATCTTTCTGTTGCACAGTCCTTGTGCAATGAGGCAGCTCTGCCGTTTGATCCTAGGAGGCATAGCTGAGGCTTGCCACCCCAGCATGCTTATCTCATGCCTGCAGTATGGCCATGGCACATTCTCCTAGCTGCTTAAAGCATATCTGTCCTGCCGCTTACATCCAAAGCAGCCACCTAGCATTTGCATTCTGACTCCCTGTGCAATTGCTACTCTACGTTTTCGCTCTTTGGGCAGCCAGGTGTAGGCTCCTTCCTGCAGCTCGGGAGCGGGGAACTGCTGTTGTGCAGGCTGAATCCGGCTTGCAGCAGATTCGCACCCAGCTGCAGTTTCACCTCATCTCTCCCAGCAACTTGCAGGAATGAGGAGCGAGTGCTGTGTTCCTCTCCTGGTGAGCCGGTTCTGTTTCTGTGTTGGGCCATGAGAAAGAAAAATACTTTTTTTGAGGGGGAAGGGGGGGACTGGCAGAAACAGAATTAAAGCAAGTGTCTGCTGGTATGTAACTCCCCCCCCCCCGAGAGAATGTGGCCCTTGACTTAAAACGCTTCCCGACTTCTGTGCACCCTGCGTTGCAACCCCTCCTAGGATCTCCCTGCTGTCAGCTATAACCACAGGCAAGATCCCTTTTTGTAAACTGCATCCCAGCCTGCCATGCCTCTGTAATTGCCCTGCCAAGTCTCTTTCTGCCTCAGCTATTAATGTTCCCCCTTAAGCAAAAGCTGGGATAGCTCAGTTGGCAGAGCGTGAAACTCATAATCTCAGGTTCGTGTGCTCGAGCTCCACGTTGGGCAAAAGATTCCTGCATTGCAGGAGGTTGAAGTTGATGACCCTCGTGGTCTCTTCCAACTCTACAATTATATTATTCTAATCCCCCACCTTCTCTCTCTCTCTGCTGCATTGTAATGGTTGGTGGCACTCCTGTTCCATCCCTGCATGCTTAGTTTATGAAGCTCCTAAAGTTTGCACAGATTTATTAAAATGCCACAGTCCCTGCCTGCAGGCTGATGAGCCTAATAGATATGAAAGCCCAAATGGAGTGGGGAAGAACAGGAAGTCAAGGCATGTAGAGTCACTCGCTCATAAAGTTAGCGTCCATGCGCACACTTCCGGTATTGAAAGAAAAGGTGGCAGGCAAGAGTGCAGTGCTAGCAATTACAATGAGCATGGGGGAAGCAAATTGATCACTGGCTTTAAATTGAAGGTGTTGCATCACCAGCACTATTCCTTTTGCTGCCCTGGGGTGAGCTGGATGCTGTCCAGGTCTTGACCAACCCTGCTGCTGTGTCTTTTCTCTGTCTGGCTCTGCTCTGTCTGGCAGCAAGGCAGTGTGCAACCTTCAGGCATTGCTAGGGTTGCCATATTTCAAAAAGTAAAAATCAGGACACCCCTGATTTTTTAAAGAAGATCCCAAAAGTTGTTGACCTGCCTGAGATCCAGGACGAAGCACCACGTTTTGGAAATTCCCCCCATACGTCAATTCCACCTTTGAAAACCCAGTAATGTCCGGAAAAATGAAGACATCTGGGAGCCCTAGCAATTCTGTCTTTCTCCACTGCATCTCTATGCCTCCTGCCATCAGGCAGTAGTTGTTTTCTGTGCTTTACTTGCAGAGGGAGTGAATGTGATGCCCAATGCCATTGTCAAGTCTGTATCTGTTGTTGGAAACCGGCTGCAAATAAGACTGAAGGATGGAAGGAAAGTGAGTACTGGGCAAGTGACAAGATGGATCACCTGCCTTTACCATGTTCTGCCTCCACTGTCAGAGCCAGTGCAGTGGTACCTCGGGTTAAGTACTTAATTCGTTCCAGAGGTCCATTCTTAACCTGAAACTGTTCTTAACCTGAAGCACCACTTTAGCCAATGGGGCCTCCTGCTGCCGCCGCGCCGCAATTTCTCTTCTCATCCTGAAGCAAAGTTCTTAACTCGAGGTACTATTTATGGGTTAGCGGAGTCTGTAACCTGAAGCGTATGTAACCCGAGGTACCACTGTATAACACTTGTGAATAATGTTACTGGAAACCGCAGGAGGGGAGAGTGCTATTGTGATCAGGTCCTGCTTCTTATGTTTATGCGTGTCTGTCTGCGCACAAAAGGAGTGAATTGTGATCATAATATAATCCAACCCTCGGTTCCTGCTCCCTACTGAAACCAACTTAAGTCGGTGTAACTGAAGTAAATGCATAGTCTTTCCCCTCTCCACCCCAGTTAAGCTGACTCCTGTTTCACTCCTTTTCTTCTGCTTTCTCCTCTCTGTCAAATTTTGGACTGTAAGCACTTTGGGGCTAAGACTTCTAAGTGTTGGCAGCCACATAGTACACAGGTAGTTTCAGAGGAATTAAAAAACGGTCTGCTTTTTCTGTTTTTTCAGGTGGAGACCGATCACATTGTGGCAGCTGTGGGCCTGGAGCCCAATGTTGAACTGGCCAAGTCAGCTGGCCTGGAGGTGGACTCAGACTTTGGGGGCTTTAGGGTCAATGCAGAGCTCCAGGCCCGCTCCAATATCTGGGTGGTAAGTGTGTTTGTGTATGTATGGAGAGAGCGTCTGAATGGGCCTGAGTTGCTGGAGAGTTTATTGAATATAAAGATTTAGTACAGGCAACTCCCCACTTAATGCAGTGGTTATGTTCTGGGGCCCTGTGCGCATGAGTGAAATTGCATAAAATGGGGAGCTCCCCTAAACACCCTTTAAACACCTCTACCACTCTCTCTTCAATCCATACAAAAAAATACTGTATCCAAAAGTACCCATAACTGGAATTGAAGCTCTGGGGATAGCTGGAGGATGCGTGGGAAAGCGGTGCTGCTCCTGAGCTACCCCGCACGTCGGCTATTAGGCAAGGAGGCTGAGCAGCCAATACAAATCCCTGCTGTGCCTCTGGTCTTTTTGGGGCTTTCTCCACCCTCACTGAACACTTCAGTGACTTTTGTCAGAGAGCCTCTCTCCCACCATTTCCAAGTTTGAATTGAACTGTTTAATTATTTCCCAGTACCACACACAAATTGATCACTCTTAAGGGGGGTGGACACACACCTGTATAATAAGAGCATCAATTATTATTTAAAGTGCTTACATACATGCAGCTTTCCAGGGCAAAGCTCTCCCAATGTGGTTTACAAAAGAGAACTAGCTTTACGTACACATCATGAACGTTATGCTTACAAATGACCTGCAGAATGATCCACTTGCAATGCTTCCAGTTTAGCCCTCTCCACCCCCACTCCCCAATTATTTATCCATCACCCTGTGATCTATTTCACTGTGCCTGTTCATCAATGGTTCCCCTGCCCTGTCTCTGCTTCTTTCTTTGGATGGTCCAGTGCCTCGGAACTTTGTTCTAAGGGTGGAAAGGTTTTGGAAGTTGAACAGCAGTCTGTTTTGGATATGGTTTCAACCAGTGTTTCCTAACCTGAAGACTTCCAGATGTTCTTGTACTACAACTCCTGTCATCCTTGCTGGCTGGGGCTGATGGGAGATGGAGTCCTAACTATCTGGAGGTTGGAGAAGTCTGTTTTTAGACTGTCTTAATTTTCCTCCAAAACTCTTCACACCTGTATGCCAGACAGAAATTCAGCAGGTCATAGATCTGGGTGTAAGTACAATGGAGAGGTGGCTACAGCTGTTTCTCCCTTGAATGGTCTCAGCAATGGAAATTGGTTGCTGGAGGAAGTGGGGGAGACCAAGCTCTGTTTTTATCTAATCACAATGGAGGAGTGCCCAAATGCTGTTTTCTCTCCCTCTGGATGATGACAGTTGGAAGGAACATCCAAGCATGTTGCTTTTGAGGAGCAGGGGTTAAAGGAGAATGACATGCTTGTTGGCATGGAATCTAGTAATGTGCATGGAATGCTGAGAAACTGTTCCCATTTAAAGTGAAGAAAGTTAAGCTTCAGGTCATCATGACACAAATTTCCTACTCCCCAAAAGAAAATAGCTAAGGGTTCCTGACTGTGACTAGCAGCATATTCAGTGCTGAATATGGGACAGCTTCATTCCGCTCTAGTTTTAATCACTCTCCAAAAGCCCATTTCCTCTTTTTCCATCTCCACCAACGCTGCAAGCCTTCTTAAAAAGAGTTTCAGGCCACCTTTCCCAGCTGGAGACCAACAATGCCCAGATTGAAGCCACAGTGGTGCTTTGAAGGACCTGATAAATCTCTCATTAATTTGACCTTTCTCTGCCCAGTCCTCACCCTTTGCACCTTTCCCAGGCAGGGGATGCTGCTTGCTTCTATGACATCAAGCTAGGCAGGCGGCGTGTGGAGCACCATGATCATGCTGTGGTGAGCGGAAGGCTGGCAGGAGAGAACATGACGGGAGCAGCAAAGCCATATTGGCACCAGTCCATGTTCTGGTAATGTGGATTCTCTTGTTCTGTCTGATTTTGCTCAGGTTGAGCTGATCTTCCTGGACCTTTTCAATGTGCTGCATTTGCATCAACTTGGTGTAGCAAAGTTGTAGAATCTGCCTTTCATATTAACTTCACTCTGTTGGTTCATTTGGCCCAGTATTGTCTGCTCTTGATAGAAAGTGGCTCTCTGGGGTCTCTGGCAGAGGTATCTTCCCCCTGTGTTGGTGCCTGAGATCCTTGGTAGGATCAAGGTATCTCCCCTGCCAGGCAGTAGAATAAGGTGGGGATAAGATGGTTAGGCTATAGATTGAGGTTGGTTTTTGAATGCTCCCTTACTATACAAAAGAAACAAAAACAAAAAACCTGCACCCAACAACCCACAAGTAGAAAGCAAGGAGAGGTTCTAACATTTCTTCCTGATATGCTTTCCCTTAATTTTTTTTTTTAATAAATTTTTTATTAATTTTCCAACACATATTAAAAGACAATACAAAACAATACATAAACAAACAAACATATAAACACGTATAATTTCTTAACCTTCTTTTCCTTAAGCCTTCTTTCATCGACTTCCCCATACCTCCTTTTTCTGCATCCCTGTTTTAAATCTTTCCAGCAACCCCTGATTTTAATTACTTATAACACTTCCTTTAAATCCTTTTTCTCATGTCCAATTGTTTATCGCTGCAATTCTATTTTTCATTACTCAAAACATTTTAACACTCATTAATTTCCCTTAATTCTTGGATACATCATCATCATCATCATCATCATCATCATTATTATTATTATTCCTCCCCTCTTGCAATATGAAATGGAATATTCCTTTCCTCATCTCAGAATTCCAGACATCTCCCCCAAGGCTCCTACCTCTGCTACATGCAAGAGTAGCCAACATGGTGTGTCTCTGTTGTTGTTGGACTACAGTTTCCACCATCCTTAACTATTGGCCCTGCTGGCTGCAGCTGATGGTGTTGGAATCCAACGGCATCTGGAGAGCACCACGTTAGAAGGCGTTGCTATAACAAAAAGCTGTATATATTCTGCCAAACTAGGATTTGGTGCGGTGGTCAGTGTCCTTGATGCTTCAGCTTTTATTTAAAATAAAGAGGAAAGTTCTAATTCTTAGGGCATTAAAATGGTTGAGCAGAGTGCTCCAGGTTCAATCCAGCATTACCCGTTAAAGGATCTCAGGTAGCAGTTGATAGGGAAAATCTGTTACAGTAGATCCTGGACAGCCGCTACCAGTTACAGTGGACAGTTCTAGGCTTGGTGGACAGCAGTTGACCTGGATGAGGCAGCTTTGGATATCTGATGGGTTTTCAGTGGATTGTACTTTTACCCCTGCCCCTTACTTCCCATGAGTTTTCTGTCTGTCTGTCTGTGTGTCATCTATCTACCATAGAACTGGGAATCAAGGCAGCTCACAAAAATGAAAACAAACACGGATAAAACACATATGGCTAAAAACATGTTCACATGAGTAGAACAAATGCATCTAAAAACAACCAATGACATGCCACTCCACATAATACCTGTGACAGCATTTTGTTTTTCTTGTAATCTAAGAGTTATGTTCCAAAACATTGGTTGCTTTCAGCCCACATTATGAAAACATGGATGCAGTTGGGTTTTTTTTAAAGACATGGCAACCTTCCTGGGCTATAATAAAGAGATTCAAGATATTGCAGAGCCTCTCTGTGTTCAGTCACTTTCTTTGTGCTTTGAGAATGCCAGTCACAACCTGCCTTGGATTTCTGAGCTAGCCCTTACTGTCTTTGCTTGGTTCTTTAGGAGTGATCTGGGCCCAGATGTTGGCTATGAAGCTATTGGTCTTGTGGACGGCAGCTTGCCCACTGTGGGAGTGTTTGCTAAAGCAACATCAAAGGACACCCCAAGATCAGCCACAGAGGAATCAGGTGAGACCTCGCTCCTTGACCATGCTATGCTTGGGGGCTTAGCTTCAGTTTTTCCACTGGTTGATTCATAAAAGAGTCATCTTGGGTTGGAGGAAGTGTTTGTTTCTTCTCATAGGGGTAGCTTTTGATTTCTCCCTTGGAGTGAAACGCAGCCTACTAAAGATTATCCCAGAAGTGGGCAATCCATGCCCTTCCTTATTGGACTACAGTTCCCATCATCCCTGGCTATTAGCCATGCTGACAAGGGCTGATGGGAGTTGTAGTCCATCATCATATGGAGGGCCACAGGTTGAGAAACCCTGGCATGCAAGGCAGGCCGGAGAGGAGAGCCCAACAGGCTGTACACAAGGCTAAGACCAAGTTTATTCTAGGAACTGGAATCCGCTCCGAGAGTGAAACAGAATTAGAAGCACCAGAGCTCAAGGTCTCGGCCGCCTCGCCTTCCAACCTGCAGGCCCCACAGCAGGGAGAGGACTACGGGAAAGGCGTCATTTTCTACCTCAGGGATAAAGTGGTGGTGGGAATTGTGCTGTGGAACATTTTTAACCGAATGCCAATTGCTCGAAAGGTAAGCAGCATGAGTCTGGGGGCGGGTTTATTCATGGCGTGTGCTGTTGACATCCACGTGGCTGCCATTACTTAGCTCACTGGTCTTCAACCGGTGCGTCAGAACCCACTAATGGGCTTCAGGGTGATCCAGGGTGGGTCACAACAGGAGCGTTGCCATTGTGCAGACATACGGGAAAAGATTAAGAAATGCATGTTTGGGTTAAAAGTAGGCCCTGGGGCTGAAAAGGTAGAAGATACATAACTTAAAAGAATCATATCATGGGCAAAAAGAAGCACTTCCTGTAGAAGCCACTTGCAGCCTTTTGATAGTCCAGAAGAAGTAATAGTTCCGTTGATGCACCCTGTGGCACTCATTGCCTCGAGATGCTGTGTTTGGCAGTTAGCATCAGTGGTCTTCAGAAAGGATTTAATTTGTATTTTATTTTTTTAAAAAAGGGCCAACAGAACTAGAACTGACTTGTCTGCCAAACTCTGAAGCTGTAATCAGACTGTTGTGAATAGGAGATGGGCAACTCTCCGTGGATGAGATGTCAGTGATCCAGTAGTGAAGATACGGACAGTGCTTCTAGGGAATGTGTCATTCTCCATGTGTTCACCCATATATCTGGTGTGATACCCTAGTGCTCGGTCTCTGTGACTATTTAGAGTAACTGCAGCACACCAGTGCTTCTCCAGCTCACACTTTTTTCCGTGTGGCAAAAACAAGAAGACCTTGCAAATAGGATCTAGCTAGCATAAAGCAAACTTTACAGCCATAAATGTATTGTGAATTGCAAGGTAGGAGGCTTGGAGGTGATGCTCCTGATAGCCTAATGGAAGAGAAGTACAGGGCTGGTTTTCTTGCCTGCCTTGCACAACAGCTAAGGAATAGAGAAGGCAGGATATGAGTCCTCAAGATTACATGAGTAGCTGGATTTCATTTAGGGTCTTGTCATCTTGTCCCCCATATAAATCAGTACTATTTGCCCTGACTGGGAGCTGTTTTCTAAGACCTTGGACAAGGGTATTTCCTAGCCCTGCCCCCTCCCTCTATCAGGAGATGCCAGGGAACAAACCTGAGAAACAGCGTTCTACATCTGGCCTAGGCCGGGCCATTAGTTCTATCTCATCCCAGGTTTTGCAGATTAAGTATGTTGCATTGCATCTAATCTGTTTTCTGAGATAGTAGCAGTGCTGAGATTGGCCTGGGGGCGGGGGGCTTTTCAAAAAGGACACCCCATGGTGGTTGATAGCAGAGTGGAGTAAGTGGCAGTTCAGGAGCTTCAGCTGAACAGTGTAGGCTCATAGCAGGTAAAGGAACACAAGGCAGAAGCCGCTTTATTTCTCTTGCAGATCATCAAGGATGGGGAAGAGCACGCTGACCTCAATGAAGTTGCCAAGCTCTTCAACATTCATGAGGAATGAGTGTCCCGCCCAAATCCTCGGTCTGGAATGCATTTGGAAACTCGAGAGATGAAGGCCTAGGCACCAGGCTGAATGGGCTTGTCTGCTTGTGTGCCCCCTCCCTGCCCTGCCCACCAGAGTGTGTGTGAATATTTGTGAATGTTTGTAATGGCCCAAGACTTGGGCTCTCTTTGCACCATGAATTAAACCGGATTCTAAATAGCAATCGCGGCCTGTTTCCTGGTAACCTCCCTGCTGCTGATTGGACACTGGCAATGCTTTTCTTTCTTTCTAGAGAAATAGGTGTTGGTACTCACCATGAAGTTGTTACAATAAGTGCCACAATTTTTAAACAACAAAAAATGAGGTGCTAGTACTGCATACCCTTGAGTACCCCCTGGGGAAAAAGCACTGAGCAATGGTCGTGTGAAGGATAAGGTTGGGCAGTCACAGTGTAAAACAAGCCACTCCTTTCTGACATCAGCCTTTGAGGGGGAACAACTGTGCTGGGTAGGAGTGAAAATCAGGAGCTTCAGAGCCCAGCTGCAACAGTATGGGAAACTTCTGGTCCTGCATATGATGTTGGATTCCAACTCCCATCAGCCTCAGCCAGCATGGCCAATGGTAAGAGATGATCAGAGTTGGTAACATCTAGAGAGCTGCTGGTTCCTCATCCCTGGCTTCAACCATCCTCCTCCTGGCTTTCTGTCCATGTTTGCTTCCCCTTTGCCCCTCTGGCTGTAGGGGAGGCTTGAGAGACTGAGCACTCGAGAGACTCAGGGAAATCCCTTTGCCCCGTAACAGCAAGAGGGTAGCACCTTCTTTTCTCAAAAGCTGAAGGGGAGCTTCTTGGGTAGAGACAAAAGGAGTTATTTTCAGGCTGAGGGTTTTCATGTTCCTTTTCTTGAAACCCCCCCCCAATACAAGGAGCAGGTTTTGTTTTGTTGCTGATGGCATGCAACAAAAGCTTCCCTTGCCAGATAAACTGCCAAGTAAATTGGTGTTGAATCTGTCTTCTAGCACTGTAAAACAGGGTGAAGTAATCTGGAGAACTTTGGTGCCAAAGCAGGCAGGTGTAGCCTGTTACTTAATAACCACCATTAAAAGAGGATATATTATATTGGGGAAACAATACCTGGTGTTTATGACTGACTTCCTGCCACTTTGGATTTCAGCTGATTTCCTGACTCAAACGTGCAGGTGATACTGTGCAGAAGGAAGTGTCTACTAGTGGGTTTGATGGATGGCAGGGCTGGGGAACCAGTTGCTGGACTTCATACCCGTCAGGCCACAGATAGCATAGTTAGTGGTCAGGGAACAACAGCCAGAGAGCTATGGATTGCTCTCTCGTGATTTATGGTGGAGCTAACTGTGGAAGCTGCAGTTCTTCCTTTCCCTTCCTTTCCTCTGTCTCTCTCAGAAACTGATTTAGAGCACAAGTGGCTAATATGTGCTCCCAAATGTGGTGAATCATCCTGGACCACTGGTGCTGCTGATGGAAGTTTCAGTTCAGCAGTAGCTGGAGAGCATTAACCTAGCCACCCTTGATTTAGAGGCCTGGAGTTGAAGAATGACAGGGGCCCAGGCTTCAGAGTCCTTTTCATTCCAAAATACACTCCTGGTTTTCCTCCAAGCTTTCTTCCTTTCAGCTGTCTAATTTTTTGGGAGGGGAGGATGCCATTAAAGCAATTGGGTATGAGAGAGCCTTTCTGTTCTACAGCAAGACACCCAGTGAATTACCATAGATCCTGATCTGCTTTACACCCTGGTCCAGCTAGAATTGCACCTGGATGGGATGAAGCAATCAGGGAAAGAGGACTCCTCTGCCCTAGGCTATTACAGTGGAGACTTAAATGATGCAGTTGCCTTAAATCAGGCATACCTAACAGGACCAATGGTCAGGGATGATGGGAGTTGTAGTCCCAAAAGAGTTGGAGGGCCAAGTTTGGCCATGTCTGCCTTAAATGGTAAGATGCCCCAAAGACCATCTCCTCTAGCATTCTCACAGTGGCCTTGGGAAGCCCATGAATGCATCAATGCTTTCCCCAACTTTTGATTCCTAGCAAGTGTTATTTGGACACACATTGCCCCCAATACGGGCAGTAGTACAGTAATGAGTACTTGTACTCAAAGTCTTATCCTCAATCCCTTTTAAAGCTACCCAGATTCATAGCCATGCCTGCATTCTGTGGTAGCACATCTCATGGTTTCAGTATGTGGTGCATACATACATTTGTTTGTTGAATCTTCTAGGTTTCATTGGATGACCCAGTTCTTGTATTAGAAGAGAGAAAATGCCTACCTGCTCTCTTCACATCCTGCATAAAATTGTATACACATTCCCACACGTACTGTTTTTTCCAGCATTACAAATGTATCCTTTCGTTAGAGGGGATTTGTTCCTGTCCCATGATCGTTTTGCTTGCCTTTTTCTGAACCTTTTTCCAGTTCTACAATGTATTTCTTAGGGACAGTGACCAGATCTGTACAGAGTATTCAAAGTGCTGTATCGCCACAGATTTGTATAGTAGTGTTGCAATATTGACAGTTGTTTTCAATCCCTTTCTTAATGGTCCATAAGATGGTATTCACTTACATTGAATAGCATTTGCCATTTGAATGCCCATTCACCCAGTTTGGAAACATCCTTTGTGTTCTTACCACCCTGATCAATTTGGTGCCATTTGTAAACTTGGCCATCTTCCTGTTCATCCCTAACTCCAGGTTATTAGTATAATAGTTCAAAGCTCAAGTCCCAGTACTGATCCTAGGGGGGCCCTACTTACAGCCTTCCATTGTGAGAACAGCCCATTTATTCTTACCCTTTGCTTGCTGATTGTTGACCAGCTGCTGATCCATAAGACCTTATCCTCTTTATTTCATCACTGCTAAGCTTACTCATTAGTCTTTGGTGAGGAACTGTATGAAAACGTTTTGAAAATACAGTATCTACCACAGCACCTCTGCAGATATACTTATTGACGCTCTTAAAATAACTGGTATGGGAGGCAAAGACATACACACTGTGCTAGTTATTTTTCAGCAAGGCTCTCTCTTTTGTACACTTGGTAATTCTACCTCTAATAATACTCTGCAATAGCTTTTCCAGTAGAGATGTTAAGCTAACTGGCCTGTAATTTCATGGCAGCAGCCAACTACCTTTTAAAAAAATTGGTGTTACCTTTAGGACCTCAAGCACAGAGGCTGATCTTAGGGTGTTGCATACTTCTGGCAGCCAATCAGCAATTTCACATTTCAGTTCTTAAGATTACACTTAAGCTCCTGCTGTTCAACACCCTTGTTTTGAAATGTTCCACACGATGTGAAGGATTTTCATGAGCTCAGGCGAACTACTGCAGCTGCCCAAGGGCCTGTTTTTAGCTGGCTCTAGATATATAGTTTGCTGTCATATACTGAAGACTGACCAGTGAGGACAAGCCATGCCCTCTTTGAGCCTGTCACACACCAGTGTTCTCCTTTGCAGCTCATTGGCTGATACGGGGCATGGGGAGTGGTTTATCTTTTGTGTTCTCCTTCCACATTGCTGGTGGCACATGACGTCCTTGAATTCCCTCTCAACCCTTGCTGCCACCCAATCCAGTCAGCTGCTCTGTATGGGAAACAATTGGGGGATTCTAGTCTAACATGTAATAATAATTGGCTACAGCTTCATGCTAGGCCCTAGCTTGGATCCCAAGCAGTTAGGAGGGAGAAATTTAAATGAGGCTCACATCCATGATTAGGTTACTGGGTAGTTTTTCATCTGGCATGCATATCCATTCTTCCAACAGAAATGGGGAACCTGTGACTGGCCATATGTTGGACTCCCGGCTGCTATCAGCCCTGGGCAGTATGGCCAGGTTACAAGTTTCCAATCCCTGCCTTACAGAGTAGGGACCATGCCTCGTTCCAGTGAATAGCCAATAAATGCTTTTCTAGATTAAACGGCAAAATTTGTCCCTTGGGAGCTACAGCTGTGCCCAACAAGGATTGTGTGCGCATCCCAGTTCAGTTTGGAGCAGCATCTTCTCTCCTCCAGCATTGCCTTCTGCCCAATACCTGCATCAAAGAGGAGTGCCTTGACTTCCCACCCTCGGTTCTTTGCCCATGCCAGCAGACTCTGGGAAATGAAGCGACAGCTCCACATAACACTCCTGACTAGAAAGCCAACCTAACTGCTGAGTTACTGTTGAAGACAAAGTGGGAGATAATCCCAGCTAGGGAGACCAGATTTTTCAAACCAATCCTCCTCCCAGGAGTAACAGAAACCTTGTGTACAGTTAAGCTATGATGGAGCTGATTGGAGATAGGAAACACCACCTTAGCTGCTGCTGAGACTTAAACTCCCATCATCCCTGACCATTGGGTAAATTGGCTGAAAGTGCTTGGACTTGAAGTCCACCCACAGCAACCAAAGGGCCACAGGTTTCCTGTCCCTGGGCAAAACCTTCCATATTAAACAGCACCCCCCCCCCCGCAGCTAGTCCTTCCTTTTGCGCAGCACTCACTGGGAAGACTTTTGCAAAGACAGGGTGCTGCTGCAGCAAATCCCACCTTCGCTGAATGGTATGAGGGATAACCCAGCAAAGTGCCTTAAGATTTTTCTGCAACAGATAATTATACTCTGGTGCTGTTTAAAGTGAGTATAGGGAACCTGTGACTCTCAAGAGTTATTGGCCATTGCCCACGCTGGCCGGGGTGTTCCGAGTTTCCCCAACATCTGGAGAGCCACACGTTCCCCACTCCTGGTTTAAAGAGGAGGCAAAGGGGGCTAAGTCCTAAAAAACCAGCTGTGTGAACAGAGCACTTGCCTCCTTTAAAGAAATTAGAACATTGGGTTCCGATAGAGCTGGGAGAGAAAGTGTATGTGGAGGCTGACCCTTTCAACTTCCTCATACCCCGTTTTACACAACTGGAATCACAGCAGCTTTAGCTGAGGGGTGAGTGGATGGGAATTCCAGTCAGGAAAATGCAAGTCGCTTAAATGATGCACCTTTGAAAAAAACAGTGCAGGCTCTCAAATTAAAACTGTCTTGCAAGACACCTTCGTGCTCAACAGTTTAGGTAATGGACAAGAGTATCGGTGCCAAAATCCATCTCCCTTCCTTGCTGATCTTGGTTTACTGGCCCGTACTGGGACTAAGAGCCCAGCTCTCTCTTCCCCCAACCAGCAACAGCTTGCTTTTTCCTGGGAGGGATGGCAAGAAACTGTTTTCAAAAGCCAATTGTTATTGTACAGGTAAGCATCAAGTGGAAGTTGTTAACAGCCTTCTTTGGTCTGCACAGCTCACTGCCAAAAATGGGTAGAAGAGGCAGCCATTATGGCATATGTATAACACTCGTTTTCCCCTCGGAGCAGAAGTGCTTCTGTGATGGGGCTGCTTCCCCCCCACCCCCTGCCCTGCCCACCAGGCTTCAGAAGTAAGAGAGGCCGGACCCAAAAGACGAGGCAGGAGACTGAGGCCCTGATGCAGGTTTTTCTGTACATAAGTGTTTTTGACACCAAAGCGTTGCTTAAAACAAATCAGAAGAAGAAGAAAAAGCAGCAGCTGCAGCACACGCCCCAAAGGCCCAAAGCCTTGGTGGAAAAGAGAGATGGGGGCGGAGAGAAGGGAACGCTGTTTGCTTTTTCCAAGGAAGGGGGCCAGTAGAGGCAGCCTGCTTGCAAAACTGATTTTGGGGCTGTGCAAGGAAATGCAGCTCCCCGAATGGGAAGGGAGGGAAAACACAACACAAAAGAACAAAAATGTCACCACCCAAAACAACCTCCCCAGAGCAGGGGAAGAGCCAAAATAATAAGAGATTGTCCAGTCCTTGTTAGCACCTGTACAATAAAACTGTACCACCCCCCCACCCCCTGCCCCCCTACCCTCCAAATGATCCTCTCTCTCTCTCTGCTGCCCCCACCCCATTGAAGATCGTACTGCCTTGCCCGCTGAACTGACTGAACAAGGATGAAATTATAAGGAGGGAGTGGGGGGGCAAATAAAATTGCTGAGACCAACAGGTGCCTTTGGCTGTATAATAATTCTGTTTCGAAAAGTGGCTGGCTGGACATAAGAAACAAAATAATATGATAAAAAGGGCAGGGAGGGAAATGCACCCAACCAGGGGTGCTAACTTGAATAAAGTACTGGGGGGGAGGAGGTGTCGCCTTGCTTAGCTGCTCACAAGACCTGATGACCGCACACCATCTGAATGGTTATGCTCCTCAACTCTGGGGGGCCCCGGCCCCTCAAATATTTTATTGTGGAGGCTGAAGGTTGGCTCCTACTGTAGCTGGTTGTCTCTAAAACAGAGAGGAGAGAAGAAACAATAGCCTCCCTCTCGCTATTTCGTGGAGGAGAGGAGAAAGGTAGCCCCAGCTTAGTCACTCAGGGGAATCCCAGAGGCGATGGTGGCTGCAGGAAGTTGTCCCCTGTCTCTCCACTCACCCCCCTCCCCCGAATCACAGTGATACAGACTTAGCAAGAACAAAAAAGAAAAAGAACACCACAAATTAAATACTAATTTAAATAAATACTCTGGGAGAGCTTGGGGGTGGGGAAAGAGATGCAGTTCCATGGAGAGGCTTCCGAACCACCGAGGCCCTGCAGCAGGTGAACGAGTGCAGAGTCCAGGGCACAGGGGACGGCAGCTTCCTACTCCCAGGGTGGGTGGGAAGGTAGGAGGGCAGGCGGTGAGCACCCGTTGCAGTTCGTCAGGGAGGACCAGGCAGACAGAAGCCCTGCCCGCGAGAAGGCCACCTTCTCTCCTTGGTCCAGATTATTGCCTCGCAGTGCAGTCCGACGCCGACAGAGGGGAATGCCCAGCCCCCCGTCAGCTGCTCCAGGCCTCCAACATCACCTCCGAGCCCAGGAGCCGAGCCAGCTCCGGCTCGTGGCGCACCAGCTCCACCGTCTCTGCAGCGCCCAGAGCCAAGGGGGGCGCCATGTGCGCCTGGATTTCTTCCGGGGCCAGCACCTGGCTCAACGACACCTGGCGCTGGAACTCCACCTTGGGCAGGGTGGTCACCTCGAAGTGTGGGAAGCGGGCCTGAAAGATGCGGGACGAGAGCTTCAGCCGCTTCAGCACATCCGAGAAGAGGAACCAGTTGCAGGGCCTGGGCAAAGGGGAGAAGCGCGGTGGTCAGTAGGGACCTGCTCTCTGTGCCCATCCCTCCCCTGTTCTCTATTTCACCCTCCCCCTCCCACCCCTACAGTCAATGTTCTAAAAGCTGAAATGCAAGGGTTGAAACCTACCCATAAGCGACACCATCCCATCTTGATGGAAGCCCATTTCCCCCATATGTTGCTGGATCGCAACTGCCATTATTCTTCCCACTCGCCAAACTGGCTGGGGCCAACAGGAGTTGGAGCTCAATGACATCTGGAGGGGTCACATGTTCCCCATCCCTAATGTACTCAGAGCAACTGCCCTATCTTCTAGTGCCGTGTTTCCCCAAACGTGGGTATGCAGCTGTTTTGGGGCTATGATTCCCATCATCCCTGACCACTGGTCCTGCTAGCTAGGGATGATGTGAGTTGTGGTCTGAAAACAGCTGGAGACCCAAGTTTGGGAAACACTGTTCGAGTGTTTTTATTTAAAAAGTGGTTGCGCTGCAACTCCACACAACCTCTCTCCCCAGCCGTTAGCACCCACCTCACATCACCCAGGGCCACAACTGCCTGGTGCGAGTAAGTGAAAAGGATGGTAGTGCTTTGTTTTTGAACACCATGCTTCAAACCCTCCTGGGTGCCCATTATGCTTAAATACACTGCAGGCCTGTCCCTTCCGACATCTCAGCTGGAGGCATGACTTGGGTCAGGTAGTGGGACTTCTGGGTACCTCGTTCTCTGTGCTGTGCGGCCCTCCCCCACCCCTCCCCCAGCTTCTGCCTACTAAAAATCAGAACCAATGGTGCAAAAGCACAAGACATTCTGAGATCTGCTTACTTTGCATCCTTTATCTGGGTCACAGCATTGTAATGACTGCAGCACCAGCAGTTTGGAATGGTGCTTTTGCAGATGCCGGATCTTGGCCACGACCCTACCTGCCCCCACCCCCGTCCTTTTGGAACCACGGATCTCCCACCACTTCCACACTTAATATGCAGAATAGGCATCACGTACCCCCACCACCACCACCACCACAAAGCCTGTTATTTTGTCATGGTTTGCCAGTCTCTCATTTGTCACAGCAGGCTCTCTGAATGCCCCTCCCCTCCTTCAGCAGCTGGGAAAAACCTTGCTGTGCCTGTGTGAGCTGGAGAAGGAAAGGGAAAGTTGACTTGCAAGCAAATGCACGTCTCGCTCATCCTTTCTCCAAGGCTCTCAAAAGCTGTTGTCTGCAACAGACCCATCCTTCCGTCCCTCCTGCTCACCACTTTCCAATGACACTGGTCTTTGGACTTCAGGTCTCCTCTTTCTCCCAGGGAGTGGTGGGGTGGTACAATGTGGCCTGTTCTCACAAGCTCCCCAAGCTCTCCCAACAAGGAGATGCTGGCACTACTCACCCCCGGGAGACAGACACTTCCAGGTTGTAGCAGGGGAGCAGCGGCTTGTCGGAGAACTCAAACATGAGGTGGTCCGAGTCCTGCTCATCTTCCTCCTGATCAGAGCTCCCGGGAGGGTTGAGCAGAAGGTCACAGCCGATTTTATCTTTCCCCTCTGAAACAAGGGATATGGGAAATGGAGAGGGAGAGGGAGGTGAGTGAGGGGAAACGCCACGGGCTCAAAGAACTCTGCACGCACAACCTTGCTCCCTAGCCTTCCCTGTGCCCAGTTCACTTGCTGGACAGCCATCGCCATAGCAACCCAACCACGGGCTGCAAAAGAAGCCCAGCATGGAGATGCCTGGAGGAACAGCTGGCAGAAGCCAATAGAAATTTAGAGACCACTATGGGGCTGTGTTACGCTGCAATGCTGCAGGAGTGCAGAAGGCTCAGGCTGGGTGAGGAATGTAGGTCTGCAAGAATGACAGCTCCTGTTTTGAAAAACCCCATGCATCTAGCCTTTTTAGGTGCAGAGAAACATCTGGCAGTGCAAGTAAGCGGGGTCTCCTGATGTTTCAGAAGTCAGCATGTAAGATTTCCAGTGGTTGGGGTGCATAGCTCATCAGCCCCTCCCAAGATCAGTAAAGCTAGAATAAATGACAAAAAAAAAAAAACCCCAAACAGTGGAATAAATTGTGCATAATAAGGGAACATGCACGGTGCTCAATCCTTGTCCTTCAGAGCTACCTTCTCCAATGTGGTGCCCTCCAGTTGTGTTTAGACTACAACTCCCATTACTCATGACTGTCAGCAGTGCTGGCTGGGGTTGATGGGAGCTGGGATCATGCAGCATCTAGAAGGCACCAGGTGAGGGGAGGCTACTTTCAGCAGGCACAAAATTCAACTCCTCTGGACTGCACGGATGCAAAAATGCTGGGTTCCTCTTTCCCACATTTAAACAGAGAATACAAACAGTCCTAGATACATACTGCCTCTCATTTCCCCAGTCTCTCCACTCTCAGGATGGGAGAGGCCAACTTCCTCAGGCACAGGAGCAGCAGGTTATTTTCTCCCACAGAGAATGGCTGGAATTCTGGCACAAGGTACGCCAAAAGTCACCCATCTCTTGCTGCCTACTGCTTGCTCAGAGCTGCCACTAGGGCAAGGACAGGGAACCTGTGGCCCTCCAGATGTTGCTGGACTCCCAACTCCCAACAGTCCAAGCAAATGGTTAGGGATGACGGAAGCGGAAATCAAGCAGCACCTGGAAGGCCACAGGTTCCCTATCCCTGCCCAGGCTGAAGAAGGGAAGGCACCAGCAAAGGAACAAAGAACAGAGGAAACATCCCAAGGTGCGCTTGTGAGACCAACACATCTTGAGCTTGAAGGCTCTTCCATAGAGGCAACCAAACCAGTTTCTTCAAAGGGCAGTAACTGGGCAAAATCACCCACCTTTTGAAGAAAATGGTTCAAACACATCTTTGAAGATCTTTCTCCTCCATGCAGTACGCTGCAGGAGCAAGTGGTTTCAGACCAAAAGACAGAGTGCTTGGGAAACAAATCAAAAAATGCCCTGCACTTCATTCCCTTGCTCCAAACATCCTGCCTCTAAGGACGGAGGGAAGCCAATCAGCTCCACTACTTGTTGTTCCAGGGAGCAGGGAAAAGAGGTAGGTGGGGTCTACTCACCTACTATAGTGCTGCTGTAAAAATCCCAGGCTGTATGGGGGTCCCCTTCAGCTCGACCCTGCAGATCCAAGAGGTAATCTGCAAGAAGATAAAATGGAATAAAGGAAGCAGAGATGTCAATGTGTTTTCGGGTGCTTAGGCAAGGTTCCCAGAGAGTAAGGTGGGGGACTTTTTGACCTGGTGTGCCAGATATTTTATCTCTCCCCATCCTTTGTGGCTGAACTTTTACAGGTAGGCAGAGGCAACCCATCTGCCATCAGGTGACCATTAAGTAGGCAATCTTGCTCACCTGTTTAAGTTAACTTGTGGAAGGAAAAAGTCACCAGGAAGCAGCAAGGAGCAGAACTGAACTCTCTCTCATCAGGTGATGGGAGGGCACTTAAAATACTGATGCTTTGGCTGAGCATACCAGCTCCATGTGGGGAACAGGCAGGCACAGCCCATCAGCTGATTTCACCCACCCATCAAAGTGATGTCAGGTGACTGACCAGAGAGGGTACAGTTTAGGGGAAATGGCCTCATGGGCCAAACTTGACCCAAAATTGGCCTGCAGGATGAAGGTTCCACAATCCTTGCCATAAAAACTGATTAAAGCAGGGTTTCCCAAACTTGTGCCTCCAGCTGTCGTTGGACTACACCTCCCATCACCCCAAGCTAGTAGGAGCAGTGGGTCAGGGATGATGGGAATTGTAGTCCAAAAAACAGCTGGAGACCAAAGCTTGGGAAACCCTGGATTAAAGGCATAATTCAATGTGGATTTATTATGAAAGATTGTGATGTTATGATAAATCCACATTGAACTTTGCAAGCCTTTAATGGAGCAAAAATCTTCGTCTTTGGCTCACGGGTACCTTCTAGAAATATTCATGTAGGATTCTAGTCTAATGTTTTCAAGGTAGAGCCCTCCAACATGAATCCGTCCAAAGCCCTCCTCAGAGGGAAAACTATGTACCAGAATCAACCCAAAGAAGCATGCATATATCCTGCAGAATGATGTCCTTTAGTGCAAATCAGGCACTTTTCCTGCAAAACCCATGTGCATTTTCGACTGCAGCAACACACACGTCATATCTAGTATCCAATGGCTGGGGTGTGTGTAAAATTGCTGCCTTACCTTTGACAAAAGGAAACCTACCATTAAGGAAATTTTTCATGTTTTCGCTGCTGGCCAGCTTCAGGGCAGTCTGCCCCGAATATGTAGCCAGGGTTGGGTCAGCACCGTAAGACAGCAGGAGCCACATGATCTCCAAGTTGTCATTTGCTGCAGCATCATGGACAGGCCTGCCAAGAGACAAAGAGTTTTAAATCAGATTTCACAGAGTCAAAAGGCTGGAGCTGAGCAGGGATCACCCATTCCTCCCTGGCCTCCCCATAGGCCAGCCATCAGGGAACCCTTAAGGAACCTGCAAGGGACCCTACCCCTCCTGTTTGCCTTTGTGAAGTGTTGTGTACTCTCTGTTAATGACAGGCGGCAAGCTCAGCATCTGCTTGCCTACAAGAGGTTCCAGGTTCAACCCCTAGGAGCTTCTGGTAGGGCTGGGAGAGACTTGTCTGAAAAACCAGCCAGCCTCAGCCAGCCAGCGTAAACAATATGCTGAAGTGGATGGAAGGGTCCTGTGCTCTGCTACATATTTTAAATAGGGAGAAATGAATATGGAGAAATGTCCACTGTTGGTCTGTCCTTGGTAACTGAGCAACGGCCATATTATTAATAAATAATTATCCCGAGCTGCAAGGATTTAAAGAAGTACCAGACATGAAGGAGCCACAGCTCAATGGCAAAGCACATGCCTTTCAAGTACGTGGGACAACAATTTAGTCCCCGGAATTACTCGATAAAAGTTCCAGGCACCGCCACTTTGGGCTCGGGACATTGCAGAACCGATGCACCTCAGGGTAGGTGAGTGCATTAGACAGCCCATCCATCGCGTCTTTCTCATGGGGTGAGGCCTGGACTGGACTGCTTTCAAGACCGCAGAGGGATTCCTGCTGAGCCTTCTCCCTAGCATGCTATTTTTCTACGTGCAGGGATTTTTAAATAGAGAGCAGCTCCACTTCAGCAGACAGTTTAAGTTGGCAATGGATCCTGACTCTCCCCTGCCCTAAATCTGACACTCTTAAGTACTGCACCACAGCAGCTCTCACTGGCTTAACTCGCCAATGTTACAGATCCAGAAGCTAAAACGCGCCAAATGAGGCCCAGAGTCAGCGGACTACTTAGCCCCTGGCCAAGCCCCTGGCAACTGTGGTTCCTCAGCAGCGGTGGACTTGCCTGGTGCCATCCTGTGCACTGCAGTTCACGTTTGCACCATGCTCCAGCAAGAGCTGCAGGATGTCCACCCAGCCGCGAGCGCAGGCCTCGTGCAGGGCTGTGTAGCCTGCGTTGTCCCTGTGGTTGACATCGTTGTTTTCCTTCTGCAGGCAGTACATCACCACATCCTGGTGAAAGAACCCCCAACCAAGATTAGTAAACAATGGCAGCACTTGTCTCCTGCTGTTTATCTACCAGCCCTGCCCCCCCCCCGCAAGAACTGGCACCCACCTTGTAGCCAAGCCGGGCTGCTCTCTGCAGCAGTGTCTCCCCAGCATTCTTGTTCACAATCAGTCGGCGAGCTTCAGGGGGCACCGGCGGGGCTGCGGGGGACTCGAGGGCTCTTTCTGATTTGTGCTGCCGGGACTTGTTCAACAAGCAGGGTTCCCGAGCTTTCTTTGGAGAGCGTGTCTTGGACTGGCTCAGGCGTGCCTTGGCCTTTAAAAAAAAAAGGAACACAGAGAACAATTGGGGAGGAAGAATAGTGTCAGAACAGGACTAAGCGAAGAAGAATTCTGAACCTCTAAAAAAACCAAAAAAAGCTTGCATTCCACAAGGTCACAGTTTACATCAATAACATGTTTACTTTTGTATGCACACTCAATTCTGCTTCTGCTAGCTGTGGAGAAGGGCAGAAAATGATATGCAATATGGAAGTCCGGAAATCTCAGCAGTGTAAATCACACTCTCCAACACCACACTAGCCCAGTTTACTGGGATCTCACAGGCATCACTCACATTTTGTTAAATCTTAAAAAAAAGAAAAGAAAACTGAGACTCCCAAATGTTGGATTTGGCTCCCAGTAATCCATTCTGCCTTTGCATTGTGCACAGGAGGGCAGATCAGATTGCCAATCTGGGTTCTGAACACATACACACCTGGCTTCTGCTCTGATCATATTGAGAGCCCTTTAAAATAAAATGAAAAATGCTGGCAGATCCTATGAAGTGAGGGAGCAGCTGTACACCAGGATGAGACTCTTTGTTATGCTTAAATTAATACTGTTGACAACAGGGATGCGCTGCCTGTGGCACTTCAGCTCCCTCCCACCCCAGCCAGGAGGGTTATGGGTTGCCCCTCCTTGGTATGCAATACCAAGTGGCAACTTCCCAAGGCCCCAGGCAACCAAGGTAAGTTATTTCCCAGCAACTGCTAGCTAAACCTTTTAACTGGCAATTGAGCCTGGTTTTGTAGCTCAGACTCCCACAGAGCCCTGGGTGCAGCACCCGTCTAACCCTATCCCGAAATCAACTCCAGCACCTCCTAAGCAATACTGTACCTTCCCCTCTTCACAGATGCCTGAGAGGTGTTTGGTTTTGCATTTGCGTTTCCCGGAAGGTTTCTCTAGCACATCCTGGATGGGAGCCGAGTCGGGGTGATCCAAGAGGAATCCGTTGTGGAAGTCCAGGCGTCCTTGGAGGGTTGGAGAAAGCCTGCTCCTCAAACACAGGTCTGAGCCTTTGCTCGGCACAGCATCCTTGTGCTTTTGGTACCTGAAGTCTGCAAGGCAAGCCAGAGGAGGATTAAACAGAACAAAGGAGGCTCAAATGCACACATCCCTGTGAAGCCCTTCCGGGAGGGCTCAGAATCAGCTCCCGAACATGCAAACAGAAGTGGGGAGTAGAAAAAGAAAGGAACAGCAGAGGTTTCAGAGCAAGCTTCTTGGTTGCTCCCCTTGCATACCATCAGCCAGCCGTGGATACGTCAGAGGAAGCTGTCCAGTATCCTCAGTCTATGGAGTGCTGCTAAGCAACTGCTCCATTTTAGCCAACTGAAATGGAACTAACGTCACAACTTCCGCACCTATTTCCCTAGCCCCCTTCTATTCTGAGCCACTGCCACATTACCGTGGCAGCGAGTTCCGTAACTTTATTGCATTTATTATTATGCCACCGACGTACATGATCCTTTGCTAACAACTTGAAAGGAAGATGGTTCAGCGGGCCAGAGAACTGCAAAAGCAAAGGATTCTGGGAAACTGACACCTTTGACCAGAAGCAAAGAATTAGCATACAAACGAGGACGAAGAGAGACTGGTGGACGGACCCACCACTGGCAGCACACGCTGTTAGATACACTGCAGACGTCCACAATCGCCCCAAAGGGAAGCTGTGCTTGAAGTTCTACGTAGTTTCCTCCTGCTTAATGAGTTTTCCCACAATACATGCGGCCCTGTCCTCCCTTAAGGCTTCCAGGCCTTTAAGCTCTTCGCAAAGCACTCCGCAGCTTTTTCCACCCCTGCTAGCAAAGCCCAAGCCAAAGCAGCCGCCCCCTGGTGGCTACCACAGCTGACAAACTGGACAGTTGTGCCTTGCTCCGCGCCACTACGGAAGACTTGTCCTCACTCAGGCTGAAGAGGGATGCCTTCCTGCAGCCGACAGCAGGATTAATTTGGCAAGCCTGCAAGAGCAATTGTCCCTCTTCTTTCCAATGGCCTAAAAGGGTTTTGTTTTTGTTTTTGTTTCTTAAAAAAAGATGCCAGAAAGGAGAGGGACAATTGCTTGTTATTTCCTCTCTGGTAAAGCACTGCCTTTTAAATTCTAGGGAGGAGACGGCTGCAGCATAAGTTGTTCAAAGGGCACTCCACAGACTTAACAGCCGTTCAGCAACAAATAAGCAGGCTAAGACGCTGGTGAGGTCTGTTTTGACAACTTCCAGGGAAGTGAAGTTGGATGGGTATCCACCAGGGGTGCTTCAGGCACAGGCAGAGCTGTGTGCAGTTTGTGCAGTACTTAGTGCAGGATGACAAACTTTAGACTGCAGCACATGGTTCAAAATGCATGGTCAATGCTTGGCAAAACCTCAGAAGACCCGAAGAAGGGAGACCGCCAGTCCCAAGTTCACACTGTTTCCATGGGCTATTACTACTGCACATGCACAGAAACATGGTGGGCAAACTAAGAGTGCTGGCAACCACTGTGAGCAGCGGGGGCACACAGGATGAACGATGTTTCCCTCTCTGCCCCTTACAACCCTCCCAGTCACAGGTATTGGCATGGACTGGCTCAGCCCACAAATTTGTGTTTTTTATTTACCAGCCTGCCCCACGGCCAGCAAGAAACATGGGCTACACTTTCTTTAAGAATTGCATTCTGCCAAGCAGGTTGGCAGAGGAGAGGCAGAAAGGTCCATGCCTCCTTTGCGAGCCCACTCACTCGCCTGCATGGGATTCCTGGTTGCCCATGGCGACTAAGTGAATTGTTAAATGCGAAGCTGCCACAGGGCCAAGTAACACTAGCCTGACAGCGCAGAAGTGGCACCAAGGGCTGCCGCCTTGAGGATCCCTGCCCTGCAGCCATGCCCTGTGCCCGTTCCCGGTGGCTCCCCTTCGCTACCTGCTTTCATTTTCCGCCGCTTATGGCAACAGCTCGTGTGCTCCTCTTTCTCCCGCTCTATCAAGTACTCTCCAGTCTGGTACTTCCAGCTTTTCTGCCTCCTCCTCTTCTTCCTCTTGATGTGGCCGCTCTCCTCCTCTGCCTCCTTGCGGCTCCACAGCTGCCGAGTGGCGTCCACTTGCCACGGCATCCCCTGACTCTTGCGCGAGTGGAAACTGCTCTTCTCTGACCGCGACCGCTCTCCGTCTTTGCAGCCGGAGTGGGGGGAGAGGCGGTGGGATTTTCTCAGCCTGCGGTGCCTCAGGGCAAGCTCATCCTCTCCCCCGACATTCTCTTCTTCCTCTTCCACCGGCGGTAGAATCTCCTGGCCACACTCCTCCAACATGTTAACAGAAGAGCCTCCCATGCTTCCTACAGGGAGAAGGAAAGGAAAGGACTCCCTCGCTCTTCAATCAGAATTAAGCACTACACCTCGGGATCTCAGCTTTAGCTACAGCTCCCTCTTTCGTGCCCGATTTTCCCTCTCGGAATCCCCTAATATATAATTTATTTCACATGCAACAACAACAAAACAATTAGCAAATCCAGATGCTGATTTTTCTTCAAAATTCACATACTGAGGAAGAGACCTGTGCAACTCAAAAACCTGCACACTTGGTTTCAAAATTAAATTGACCCAAAGTACAGATATTGCTTGTCTCTTTCTGCATGGTTGTTTAGGGACTGAGGGACCGAGGCAGCTAAGCTAAGAAGATTTCACACAACACACAAGCATATGTTTCAGACAGACCACAACCCCCTGAAAAAAAGCCAGGTTCCCCTCCCCCAGGTCGAAGGAATCAGCCACTCACCTGTCTGGCTGCGTGTCCGGCTGCTCAGCACCACAGGAATGAAGTCCCGGAAACTGTTCTTTGATTTCTTCTCAACAAAAGCTGAGGAGGATTGTTTGGTTGGGGGGAAAGAAAAGGAAAAAGAAGAGAGCTCTGAAAACTAAACTGCCATCTGGAAAAATACAACTATTGGTCCAGGGAAGCTGCACATCCTCCATCCTGCCCCCATCCCCAGAGGAGATCTTAGCCACAAGCAGGTGTGAAGCTGGGAAAGTGAGCCCACAAACCCAAAAGGGGGTTTTCAGACACACAACTCGAGATTAGGGAACAACAGATCAAACTGTGCATGGGTTCAGTCGTTCAGTCTGCTCTGTCCCACTTCCACATTAGTTGGAAAATATACTTTAAATTTTTCATTTCTATCCCGCCCTTCCCGCCCACATAAAATACACATTTAAAACGTATTTTGGTACCCCCCCCCCAGGAGCAAAACCCAAAGGACAGTTGTGTTCTGATTTGCATTATCATTAGCTTGTACCCTCATGCCCAGCTCAACAGGCACGTGGTCCTGCCATGGTTGCACAAACAAAAACTGAGGTAGAGGAAATTGCAATAAAACAAAATAAAAACCTGCATCTAAGTTGTCTAATAGGCTTGATGTTTGTTAAACCTTTGCTTACACGTATTTTGCTTCCTCACAAGAAAGGAAAATGCTAGGCACGCTAATGTATTTTAAGCAAGCCAGAAATTCAGAGAACGGGCCTCATATACCCCAGAGAGGATGGACAGAAACCCCCCACACTGCAGGTAGCAGCTCTGCCCTTTAAGGGGGGCTCACTCCCATTTCGATCCCTCTCTCAAGAGATAGGCAAAGATGGGCCGTGCCCAGCAGAGAGAGATCAAGTGTAGGAGATTCTTCCATGGATGTTGGACACTTTTAGGAAAGGTAATCGCCAGAGCCCAGACCTGGCTCCTGTACCTTCTTCGCAGCTGTGCCCATGATGCCCTGGAGACGCCTTCCGGCGCTTGCGCTTGGCACGGGGGCTGCCATGCTCCTTCGTGGAGCCCGACCGGCTCTCTTGCTTGCTGACCTCGTGGGAGCTGTGGTACTTCCGCCACTGTGGACACAGAAGAGACACACTGGCGGTGAGAGGCAGCGAGAGGTCTTTGCCAGGTTTGTTCCACGTTATTTTTTCCCCAAGTTTGTACCCCGCACATCCAGCGCTCCCATGTCCCCAGGGCTGCTTGCAATTGAAATGAAACTTCAGAAATACAACACAAGGCAGAATGAAACTCTGGAACTGAAATGCTAGGGAGATCCAGCAGATTTTAAAAAAGCACAGCAATAAAAACCGCTACCCCAATCTGCTTAACAGGTAAAAAAATAAATAAATAAAATTAAAACCTGGGAAAATGGAAAAGGTCTTAGCTGGTGATAAAATGATATCAAATCAGGTGCCACCTGGGGGAAGTGTGTGTGTGTGTGTGTGTGTGTGTGTGTATAGGAATACCTGAAAAGGTCTCTCACTGCCCTTATTGCCATTCACTTAGCCTTTGAAGGGCAAGTCACCCTCAGAAAGGCTACAGAAGTGAACTTCAGTCACAGTGGTAGGGAGGATAATCTGGGTTCCAAGCCATGCAAGAGCTTTAAAGTGATAAGCACGGGCCACTTTGAACTCTGAAAGGAATCAGTGGCCAGGCCGTGGCTTCTTAATGGCTGCGTCTCAATCAAGCAGCTGCTGGCAACAGGGCATGCACTTGTGGCAATTAAAACAGACTTGCCCTAAGCCATATGACACAGCCAAGTGCCTCTGAGCCTCTTCTGACGTCACATGCTCCATCTAGCTGCACGAAGAAACCTCTGACGCAAATAAAGTCAAACCCAGGGAAAAGCCCAAGGCATTCTGATAAGGCTGGAACCACCAGACAAAACTAGAAACACTTCCAAGACCACATCTGGGATTCACACATCAGCCTCACCTCCAACTAGTGTGTTACACAGAGATTCAACCTGGCTACAGTTTTTTAGAGGACAAACTGCATTTTAAAATGTAACATCAGAGGCATTTGTCATGTAATTATTTCCCCTGGATCCATTCTGTCTGTTAGCTAAGATACAGCGAAAATAAGAAACTGAATAAAAAATAACCAATCAGGACATTTGTGTTAACAATGGACACTGATCCTAATAGTGCTCTCATGCATCAAACAAGCACTTCTCATGAGGGAGAGTCACAAAATAATTTAAGATGCACAGTGTTATCACATGAAATTCCTGGTTCTGTCTGCTGTCCAAGCAAGATTCTCTCCTTCCTGTAGTATTGGAAGCAGCTCTGCAGGACCTCCATCAGCACTACAGGAGTTTACTTCCAACATCTTTCAAGTTCATCTTTCCTAGTTCATCTTTATCCTTGTCCTCAGCAAGAGATTAGTCCTCCCTGAGGACTCCCTAACCCTCAGCCCAGTCTCACCCATGCCACCCCTCAGATGCTGCTCCAGGAAACGCTGGGTGCGAGCCCTGTTTTCACATCAGGGCAAGTCACTCACCTTGCGGGTGTGCAGGTTCTGGCTGTCCGATTTGCAGGGGGCCTGAGATTCCTCACTGCCCCTGCACTTCTGCTTCTTGTGGGTCAGGCGGTCTGGCCCGTCATGCTGCCGCTTGGACTTGCAGGGGAAGCCCTCCTCCACTTTGATGTGGGCCACCCCCTTGAGCTTGGCTTTCGGAGGGCTTCTCGAGGCAGCCCCAGCATGAACACAAGTGGTGGAGGTGATCAGCACCTCTGGCTCCACCCGTTCCTTCTTCACGCGGCTGAGATCAACCTGGTGCACGCTGCGGAGAGGGACTTCTGCCGCCGCCTGATCCAGAGATGCGTTGCTGCACTTCCGGTCCTTGCGCTTGCTCCCTGGGAGAGGTGTCTCAGAGGTCGTCCGCACGCTTGGCTGGCTAGCTAAGGAAAGGCCGTGAGATAGGTAGGCAGTCAAGACCTGGTTTTTAGGCTTGGCATCCCCGGGGCGCTTGCGGCTACAGCCCTCTGGGGGAGCTTTGGGCTGCGGGGTGGCCTCTGCTGCCAAGTCAGCCTCGAGTCTGTCGGAGTCGTATTTTGGGATGAGACCCTCGGAGCCCCTTGCGTCTGGGAGGCTGGTCTGAAGAGCTGGTGAGATGCACAAAGGGCTGGCTGTGTTCGGCAAGGCTGCCTTACAACCCTTGCCCTGAGAGGGGGCTTCGGGGGGCTTCTGGACCACAGCGGAGGACTCTATCGGCTGCACACCAGGGAACGTGGCCAGCTCGCCCGCGCCAGCTGGCTTGCAGGGGGCAACTTGACTCGGGCACAGCTGCCCGGCTGCCGAGATGCCGATGGAAAGCAGAGGGCCCTGATGATAAGGCGACCACCCCACGGGCAGCAGCTGGGGGCTGGCAGGCTTCCCGTTGACTGAGCACCGAGGGTAAACGCTTCCCTGGCTGGGGCTCCAAATGGCCAGCTCCTTTGAAGGGTGCAACTGGGCCCCTGGGACACCCCGGCCACGAAGGAGCTGCCTTGCGGGGTCAGGCGGCCCCTCTCCACCACTCTTCTTCCCAGGAGGCAGCCCACCACTGCGAGGCTCTCCCTGGTCAACAATGGAAATGAGCTCCTGCTTGGCGAGATGGCGGGAGTCCCTGCCAAGGCCGGGGCCGGAATCCTTGCCCAGCAGCACGGAAGCTGGGACTGGGTTGGCCACCCCAACATAGGTGCCTGGGATGGTGCTGATGAGAGCGGTCGAGTTCTTCACCCAGGAGCCCTGCTCCCCATTGCGGAGGAACTCCGGGAAGATGACAAAGGGCGAAGCGGTGCCTGGGCCGCCAATGGCCTGAGCCACCCGCTGAGGTTTCGAGAAGACCGTGGTGAGCAGTGCTTTGCCACTGGTGTGCACCGGGGTCAACACAGGCATCGGGGGCGTCTTGCGCTGGCTCGGAGGAGGCAGCTTCTGGCGGTTTGACTTGGCGGAAAGGTCAAGGGGCATCTCGCTGCATTCCGGGGAGACCATCTCACGCTCCAGCTGTGGGGGGGATTTCAGCGGGGAGATGGAGGCCAGGACACCCGAGGGAAGCTGTTCCGGGACTGCCAGGGCCCTGGTGAGCACGCTGGTGGCGACTGACAGCGGGACAGTGCTGGCACCTGCTGCTGCCGAGGCAGGCGTGCTGGGCGAGAGGTCCGAGCCATCGACAGCAGAGGAGGGTCCGGTGACCGCAAGGGCGCTGCTCTCCCCTGACGGGGCAGGGCAGTTCAGCTGGCTTGTCTCCACAGGCGCCACTTTGGGATCTGCGGCCAAAGGCCTGGCCACGGAGAAGGCATACGGGTAAGAGCGCAGCTCAGAGGGGGCAAGAAGGCTAGGCAGGCAGGGGTCTTGTGGGAAGGAGGGTATGACAGGCAGGGCAAGGGCTGACGGGACCCCGAGCGGACTCGGAAGAGGTGGGAGGTAAACCAGGGGCTGGCTGGGGGTGATGACTGCTCCGGGTGGGAAGGAGAGGGCCATTTTTTGCATAGCAGGGGCCTGAGAAGTGGAGAAACAGACGCTTTTCAAGGTGAAGGTGGCTGGGGCAGAGGTCAAAGTGCTGCAGCTGTTGGTGGCCGTGGCGGCGGCAGCTGTGGCAGCAGCTGTCAAGGCTGTGCCAGCAGCTGGGGTGCTCTTCTCCTTTGCTGGATGCTCACTCTCCAGAGCCTTTGGGCAAGCAGGGGAGACCTCTGCCGCCTCCTTAGCAGACGGCCGTGCACAGTCCGGGCTGCCGCTGCTCTCTGGCCTTGTGAGTCCGCCCTCCCTAACTTTGCCTGGGTTGGCATCGCCACCCTTCAAGGCCTTCTCAGCACAGTCTGGCTCGCAGGGCTGCTCCTTAAGTGTAGGTCCGAGTTCCTCCTCCACGATGCCCTCTGCCTCAAACCCTTGGGCACTGCCGCCACTACTCGAAACTGCCGTGAGCTCCACCTGCAGCAACGAGGGAAGGCAGTTGCGTCAATAATATTACTGTATAAGCACGTTGCTGGTGTTTCACATGCAAATTATATCAGGAATCCTAAAGCAGGTTAGAAATCAGCTTTATTGTCTTGCTAGGGAGCCAAGGCAGATTGACTCGCCTAAGGCTACCCGGAATCAACAAGGGTGACCCACACCTCCACCTGGTACACCAGGTGAGACCCTACCTCCCTTCAGACTTTCTCACCAAAGTAGTGTGTGCCCTGGTTATCTCCTGCTTGGACTACTGCAATGTGCTCTACATGGGGCTACCTTTGAAGGTGACTCAGAAACTACAACTAATCCAGAATGCAGCAGCTAGACTGGTGATTGGGAGTAGCTGCCGGAACCGTATAACACCAGTCCTAAAGGATCTCATTGGCTCCCAGTGCGTTTCTGAGCACAATTCAAAGTGTTGGTGTTGACTTTAAAGCCCTAAACGGCCTCGGTCCAGTATACCTGAAGGAGCATCTCCACCTCCATCATTCACTGGGGTCCTCCTCCGAGGGTCTTCTGGTGGTTCCCTCACTGCGAAAAGCAAAGTTACAGGGAACCAGGCAAAGGGCCTTCTCTGTAGTTGGGCCTGCCCTGTGGAACGCCCTCCCATCAGATGTCAAGGAAATAAACAACTCTTTGACTTTTAGAGGACATCTAGAGGCAGCCCTGCTTAGGGACGTTTTTAATTTTGATGTTTTAGTATGTTCTGATATATGCTGTAAGCCGCCCAGAGTGGCTGGGGAAATCCAGCCAGATGGGCAGGGTATAAATATTATTATTACCACTACCTAGCAATTTCATGGCAAAGGCAAGAGTTGAACTGAGAACTGTCCAGTTCATGTTCTGGTTTGTTTGTTTGAATAGCCACTATGCAACATTTGATCGAAGAAAGCAACATAAGAATCCCTTTCCTGCTTCATCAGATCAAAGGTCCCTATTTGTCCCCAATATCTGGTGCTTGGGGACAGACTGTCTCAGCACGTGGAGGTTCCATTTAGCTATCCTGGCTTAAGAAACAGGAATATCCTTTTGTACCAGGTTCAGATGACTGGACCATCTAGCCCAGTACTGTCTTCTTTGACTGGCAGCAGCTTCCCAGGGTCTCAGGCAAGAGTCCTTCCTAGAACCTGCAACCTGATCCTCTGGAGTTGATGTGGATTGAGCCTGGGTCTATACACATGCGAAACAGTTGCTCTACCTCTTGGTCAGGGGGTAAACAGCCATCAACAAATCTCTCCTTCTCCTCCATTAATGTGCATAACACTCTTTATATAAAAAAGTCACCCAAGTCCATGGCTGTCAGTCCACCCTGTAGCAGCCCATTCCATTTGAGCTGGCCAGATAATTAGCCACTTAGGCCCCCTGTATCTTGGCAAGAGCCAAAGCTTCCTCCCCTAGGTACAGCCACTAAGCTGCCCTTACCTTGGAAAAGCTGCTGCCAGTGCAGAAGTCAGGGGAGCCCAGATGCTGGGAGTTGCTGGTGTTGGTTTCTTCATCAGAAAGTGGGGCTCTCCTGTTGCAGGAAGAAGAGAAAGAATTGTGAAGCTGAGAAACAATCTCCCAAACCTGCAAGACCCAAAGCATCCCCCCACCCCGCTTTTGGGGGTATCTCTTGTGAGCAGATGCACATAGGCAGGGGGCTTCGTCAGCCAGATGCAGTTCATGAGTCATACACAGCTCACGCTTGTCCTAAAGGATGTGCAAGCAAGGCAAGGTTGGCTGCCCAACCTTCAGCAGGAGGCCTGTATAACTTAAGAGAAATTCAGAATCACTGAATGCTTCAATCTTGGTCTCCAGGTGTTGCTGGACTAAAATCCCCCCTCAGCCATGAGGCTCCCTGGGTGACTTTGGGCTGATCACTCTCTTTCAAAGTAGCCTACCTCACTGGGTTGTTGTGAGAATAAGCAATGGGGGAGAGAAGAACCACAAGTTACTTGGAGGAAAGGATAAAACCTTCATTATTATTAAACAACAAAGCCACACACATCCAGCAAAAAAGAGAGAGTTAAAATAATTAACAGAGATCGTAAAATGTGCTGGCTGGTGCTGATCTGAGCCGTAGTCAGCACATCTGGTGCATACCAAGATAGCTACTTTAAAGCAGCAGTCTTCCAGCTTTTTCAGACCCAGGAACTTCCTTTAGCTCAATCATACATATGCTGACCCATTTATTATTTTTCTTACGGTATATTTGTATGGTTGTAGAGCTACTGTTTTGACCCACTGTAGATAAGTAGTGGGTACTTGGTGCAACAGCTGAAGGCTGATGTCTGGTTCAGGGAACTTGTGGGAACTTGTGTCCCTGCAGATGTTGCTGGACCGCAACTCCCATAAGCCTCCAGGCAACAATGAGGAATGGTGGGAGTTGTAGCCCAGCAAAGTCTGGAGGGCCACAGGTTCCCCAGCCCCACTCCGGAGTCTCTTTGCCTAAAACGCCCTACAAATGACGTCAGCTGAACTGCATTTCTGCAAACTGGAGGGCACCCCTTTTCCAATCATCCTCTAAAAAGGAATCCGACCACCTCACACACACCAGCTGCCCAACCTCTTCCCTCCCGGCCTGTGGAGGCCACACGCACCTCACCTCTCTTCGCTGAGGCCACACATGCGAATCCGCTCAGCGCCAGTCCAGTTGTGCACCCCGCTGTAGAGAGGCGCTGCAGAGATCATGACAGCCGCTCAGTGCCAGCCAGTCTCAATCCTGTCACGGGCTCTGCCTATTGAAAAAAACCAACGAAACACAAAGCATTAGGGCCAGATTTGACAGTTGCTGTTTTCAGCTTCTAAGGGGCAGTTCAGACAGATAAAGAGCAGGGGGGCAGTCACACTGACCCTTGGCTAAGGTGGGGTTCTGCCATGCACAAAGTTAGGCTGGAGGCAAGGGCATCTGTAGAAATGTTTTTGGGAAGGTGGAGTTAAAACACCAAAAAGGGGAAAGCAAGCTAACCTCTCTGCTGCACAAAATGAGAATAATTAGTTCTTGTACTTTTTTGCCTCGTATCTCAGGCTTGAAACTTAGCTTGTTTAAAATGAAAAGTGGGGAATCTGGGAGTTATGGTTCATGGGGTGCAGGATTGTCTCCTTTGTGGATGCCTATGGCTGGAGGAAGCATGGAGCGATGCTGGAGAAGAAGTGCAAAAGGCAAAGGCACACACGTCAGCTTGAAATTCCTTGAGCGGAGTTCTGTTCAGATAAAGAGTCATTTCCTCTCCGCACTGAAGCACTGCCAGGCAATTAATTAGCAAAGCAATTCTCAGTACAGCTATGCAAGACATGAGCTGTTGAATTTACAGACTGGGGCCACAGTGGGAAGACCATACAGGGGTTGTGGGAAACCCAAAGAGGGGAGTACGGTAACTTCTCACGATGAGAAGTTAGAACAAAACACAACACCAAGGGCAAATTCAAAGTGACTAGGAAGCTGTGTAGTGTAGTGGTTAGAGCTTGAGACGAAGGAGTCCCAAGTCCAAATCCCAATTACCCATGAACCTTGGGCCCATCATCATGTATTAACCTAACCTCCCTAACAGGGTTGTTGTGAGGATAAAAATTGGGCAGGGAGGAGCATCATCTATGCCACCAAGATCTCCTTGAAGGAAAGATGGAGGTTGAATGCAGTATATGAAATAAAGGGGGGAGAGAGAGATGAAGGAAGCAAGTGTGAACTCCTTTGCCCATGTTGTTTCATGTACCGACCGTATCAGTGCTTTATATAGTTATCAAAGAGCTTGCAGATGTGTGGGGGACTTAAATTCAGAGGGCGAGAAGAAAGCAAAGTACCATACAAAATGGGAGGCGGCGCTGGGGGAGAAGCAGAGAGCACAGATGGGACAGGATCTCCGCGGACGAAAGATGCCAAAAGCAGAGGCCAAGGCTACACGGGCAGCCGTGCGTTTGCCGAAAGCGCAAGGAAGGATGGGGGTCAACAGCAGAGGCACGAAGGCCCCTTGAAGGATGCAGCAACAGAAACGGACATTGTTGAGTGCATTCTTTTTTTGTTGTTCCCAGGGAGGATGTGGGACGTGAGCCAGGCAGAACCATTCCCAGGGAACAGAGAAAAGGGGAGAGCAGGAATCCCTCGCAACCAGGGGAACAAAACCCAGGGATTGAAAATTGGGTAGGGGGGGGGAAGAGAGAGAAAGAGAGAGGAGGCATAGAAACACACACTCCAAGCTAGGCAGTACAAATGCAAGTTCCCAAGGAACTACAAGGAGTTCCCTTCTGGTCAGGCTCCACAAAGGAATTTGCAGAAGTGCCCTCGACCAAGCCCACTGAGAAGCCACCCTGATGGCAAGCACCCCTTCTTGGAGTCAGGAGCCTTGAGAAGCAGCAAGCACCTTCTTTTCCAATCCTCAGTATGCCACTCCCTCAGCAGGAAGCTAGCCATGTACACCTCTTGGGGTCCTATAATGACATCTTGTGTAGCCTGGCAAATTAGCATGACCCAAAGCTCCCTCTCTGCCCATCTACAGTGAACCATTACAACAAAACAGAGGCACCAGGAAAGCACCTCGAGCCTACAAATGTTTACTCAGAAGTTGCCCTGCTTTCGGCACAGTTGAGGCTAACTGTGAAGAGGATGCTGCAATCTGTAGGGTCTTCCAAATTTAGTAAACACCTTAGCAATGGAGTTTTGAATATAGCTCTCATGAGAAAGGGGAAAGCTGCCTCCCACTTCGCCTGTTTTCTCCATTCCCCTGCCTCAGCTGCCTTTTTCAGAAGCCTGTTCCAATTGCCAGAGATGAATCCAATTCGGAACCCATGCAGAAATGCTTGCTGTTTTCCTGTTTCATTGCAAAGTTATTCAAGAAGTAACACACTCGATAATATAGGAAAGATCATCGCCTGGGAGTGCTACACTTGGTCCAGGATGCTGAGGGCTGCTGGAAGCATAGAAGGGATTTTGGTAGCTTACCCATAGAACCAATTCAAAGCACAACTGCATTTGCCATTTAAGCTTTCGCAGGAGTTAGTCCTGCAAGTCAGGGAAGGGCTGTGGATCAGCAGAGGAGTACCGTGCTTTGTATGTGAAAGCTCCCAGGTCCAATCTCTGGCATCCCCAGGTAGGGCTGGGAAAGAGCCCAGCCCCAAATCCTGGAGAGCTGCTACCAGTCAGGAAATGGCCTGCTACTCATTCATCAATAGTTCTTGTAACCTGCCCTTCATCCCAAAGAGCAGCACAGGATGGCTAACAACATAACATGAAAATAACTATATGACACAACTGCCTATCAGTACAATAAACAGCACCATATAGACCCAACACCCTTTGGTCCCCCCACCCTACCCCAAACGGCAGGACAGATTAGTGAGTTTTTAAATTTTGCCTGATTGTGACCAAAGTGGTGGGCGATCCGACGATACTCAGGAGAGAGTTGCATAAACAGGGGGCTGCCATGCTTCATTTTACTGTATAAGGCAGCTTCCTATTTTCCAAAATCCTGGTTCAATGGCAATAGAGTAATAGCTAGTCAAAACCTAATGGATGGGAGGTGAGGTCCACCTTGCTGCAGAGAGGTGCAACTGTGCTCACACACCCCTTCCTAATGGTCAGGAAAGATGCAAGAGGGAGCTTGTGCTGAAACCATGAGAAACTAGTCTCAAGATAGTCTGGAGGAACACCTTGGTCATCCATCTGCACAGGTGGGAGGAGAATTGCTCAAACAAACAAAAGGACTTCTCTATACTTTTGTCCTCTTCAACCTGGTCAATTTCAGGGGTCCTCTTACAGGCTGTGGCATTAGAATTAAGGACCACTAGGCTTTCCATAGTTAAAACCAAACTCAAGGCAGCTTACAACATGAAAAATATTACATAATTACAAACATAGCAAAAGTAGCCATAAACAATAAAAAAGTCTGAAAGTACACAACTGAACTAAACAATTTCCACAACGTACCTCATCAGTGAAGTCATGAGCGCCAGCCATTGCACTCACACAACCACATTCCAGACAGCACTCTAAATAGCAATCCCTTACCCAGCTGAGCAAAGAATTTAAAATTTCCCAACAACAATATGGTTCCACCAGTGTTTTTCAGGAGGGATGGGGGTGATGGTGACTGCAATACCCTTTCAGAAGCAGTTCCTCAAGGGAAAATGCCCTGATCCTGTGCAAGAGATGAGCCACAGCAGCACATTTCTTGGTCTTCAAAATAAACATGTGAAAAGGAATTCCAACCCCAGATGGAACTCAGTGGGTCATCTAATACAATCTCAGTGTAATCTCAGTCAAATGTAGTTGGTACAAGTGTCAACCTGGACCTGGAAAACCCATGTCTGAGTCCGTGTTAAGTCATGAAGCTCACTGCAGGACCTTGGCTTAGTCACTCATCCTCAGCCTGTGCTACCTGACAGGGCTGTTGTGAGAATAAACTATGATAACCCTCATGCATATTGCCCATAACTCATCCTAGCAAGAGCAGGATACAAACATGATTGATGGTAACAATAAATGACCTCCTACCCTAGGAGACAAGCTCTCTTAGATGACATCCAGGAAAGACAGGAAGTTAACTCCATTGCATAACTGCTCTCCAAACTCCTTAAATCATTTTTAGTCTACATCTGTCATGGAAGTTCACTACAAAGCTAGGGAAACGGCAGAAGTTGGATTCTAGCACATAATTATACAAAATAGGGTGCACAGGACACCAATGTTATATAAATGCTGGTGCCTGGAAATTTTATGTATTTTCCAAAGTCTGGATTCAAACCCATTGCTTTTTGCTTTGTCCTCAGTAGAAACGATGTCTGATATCCCTAACTTTGCATAGATCTGTTCGTGCCCAGATTTGTTTTCTGCAGAGCATGTATTTCATCCTGGATATCATGGTCTGAATTTTCTGCTGAAGGGTCCAGACATACTCTGAAGGGTGCCAAACAGGTGAAGGGGCCTCACAATGCTACTGGCTGGAACAGCAAGGAGGTCTCTTCAATAGAAGTGATTAGCTTAGTCCTAGCACAGAGGAAAGGGCAAAATTGGGACAAGGAAAAAAACCTGTGTGTTCTTGTCTAAGATGCCCTGAAACTCTGTCCTAGGGACAGATGGAAAAGAAAGAAGGAATAAAATACCAAAAAGGATGAAAATCTAAAGGAGACGGACAAAAAGAAGTGTCCAGAGAAATTGTTTTACAGTTTATGCATTTGTAAAAGGAGGGTTGATTTTTGCAAAATAAAATCCCCAAAAAGCAGGATGCAAAAACTCCAGCAGTAAAGTTTCAAACCGCATGTTGCCTTAACTTATCTTACTTTAGCAAAATAGCTAAATTTATTGTTTCCCTTGTTTCTTCTCCTCCTACACCATACTCCAAATGATCAAACACTATTTTATCTGGACAATGACAACACAAGCTTTTCTAGCCATAACACACCATTCACAGATTATCAACACCAGCTCTGGTTTTGGACAACATTTGGCCTCTATTTGACACAACAAAAGACAAGAGTCAGCTTTCCTGCTGTCCTTTGGAGATATTCTAGCCTCTTTTTTTTTTAAATTCACTTCCAAGTGGGCTGTTTGAATTTTACACTGAATGATCCAGAAAGCTCAAATCGCTGGTTGCCATAGGTGGCAATGGACAGGATAGGAACACTAATAATAATTCAGGTTTGTGCTTTAAGAGGCTCAAAGCACTTAAGATACATTATTTCAATAACTCATACAACAATCCTGTAAGTTAGGTCAGTTTTATGATCCAGGATGGGTAGAAAAGCAAACAGCAGTTTTCCTAAGGGACAGAACCTCGTTCACGAAAGAACAGAATTTGAACTGGAGATTTCCTAAATTCAGTCTCAAAGCCCTTATATTAAACTTGCCTCGGAAAAATGACCATTAGTAATGGACAGATCTGCCCAAGTCTGTCCCTTTCCTTTCCACTGGCACCCAATCATAGGTCTGTTCTGTCCCATTTTGTGCAATTCTTTTTTAAAGATAGCACGAAAAACTTGTACTTAAATTATATGCACTGCCCCAAAATATGTATTTTTCAATGCTTTCCAATGTATTTTCCACAAAAGATACATTTTACATGTGCTTTAACCATCAACAACACTTGTCTGTGCTCTTTTTGCGCACTAAAACTTCATTGCAAAATCCAGTTAAGAGCATTCTCTAATGAGGACTTGTGTTCCAATCCACAGACAAGTTTAGGACTGTTGAACTGGGTCAATACATTGCAAAACAAAAAACGAAAAAACGGACTGATTGAATTCCTCCTCCATCCCAAAAGACTACAGAGCAGAAACTGGAGAACCTATGGCTCTCCAGAAGTTGTTGAACTCTAGCTCCCATCAGCCCCAGCCAACATGGGCAATGGTCAGGGATGATGGGAGTTGTAGTCCAGTATGTTCTGGTGGGCCACAGGCTTCCCACCTCTGCCCCAGAGGAAAAACCAATGTCTGAATAAAGCTTTAGATGTTGCTGGAACATATTTACTAAGAATCAGGGCAAAATTTACTACCTACATATATACTGTATGTTATAAAGCCAACGGCTTCTACAGCTTTGAGAGCTTCAGTGGCTACCACAAAAAGTCAAAATTGACATCTCTGCTGGTGCTTGCAGAGACAAAGGCCAAAAGGAAATGAGCTCCGTCAACAGTTAAAGGCCAGACGGATTAACAACATTTCTTATAGCACTTGTGTTTTCAGGTCAGCCCTCCAGATGAAGAAAGAGGTTTATTCCCAACCTGCAATCTCTTTAAATTAGCCTTTGACGGACACATAGTACATAAACAAGTATGCTCCTGAATCAAATTCCATATATGACATTTTTCTTTTTAAATATACTTTCCAGCCCCCACCCCATGAAAAACAGCAACCATCATGTAGGAAATAAATTCAGCTTGCAAAAGTTGCCAAAACTTTAGCAATATGGAAAAGATAAAGTTACCCTATTTACTTATGCTGCACCTTATAACGACCTGGAAATCTTGACGTTGAGAACTTAAGTGAAGCAAGGAGTCCGCACTGGCAACCTGCAATTAAGCACACAACACTTCTGAGAGTGTACAGAGTGCCTCTTTCTCCTCATGAAGTGAGAGAGAACACAGCTCCCATTCTGCACATCCAGGTTGAAGGAACAAAGTTTATAGGCCTACAGTCGCTTGAAGTATGGCACTACTTTTAGAAACAAACCACCACTATACCCAGTGGAAGGCCTTATCACGGTAGTGTCAGCAACCACTTCCAACTGGCTTCAATAAAGGCATGCATTTGGAGCGCAGGATCAGAGTGGAAGTCCCCATTTAAAACCAGCTCCTCCCCTCACACTCTGCTTGCGAGTATGTATACAGAATGACTGCCAAAGCAATCTTTGCCTGCACACCTGCTCATTCCCTTTTCTTAAGCGTGCGCGGCCAGGACAATGCACTCCTAAGCATGCAAAGACAATAACGCATCTCCACCGAAGCCAGGCACTTGCAAACTTTCCAACCGTCTCCAGGTAAAGCTTCTCTCTTACTCACACTGTGCAATGGCACAGAGAGAACGAACCATCACTCGCTTGCTCACTGCAGCCTGGCAAGGGAAGCCTCACCGTGGAAACCTGTCGCAGCTGCAGATTAACATCACATTTCTAAAAAACACAAGTCAGGCTACCAAGACCGGGAAAAGCCTCCTCCAGACCCCAAGCACACACACATTGTCCAGCCGATGACGCGATGCCTGCAGCACATCTTCCCCCCCCCACCCCGCAAACCACCCTCCATCCCCATTTCAGCTTCAAAAAATGTCCCATCCCTTCACTCTTCCCCGCTGCCACTGCCAGGCTCCGATTTTCTTGGCAGGCTGAGAACTACACGACAGTAAACATGCACAACGACTAGCTCCGGGGGCTGCCATTTGTGGGGCCAACCTGGAGGCAGAGCCCTGATTACAACAAATTGGATGGGGGGGTGTTGCTTATGTGTTACCTGGACAAGGCAAGGCAAGGCAAACTGGGATAGCATGCAAAGCCCTAACTCTATCCTCCTCACCAACACAGACACACGGACATCTCTTGTGCTTTGCAAGCATTTTCAAGCTACCCTCCCACCGAGACATTGGATTTTAAAGGGCAGGCCCATTCCAAACGGGCTGGCCAGTTACACTGCAAAGATGCCAACCAATACTTCCCACTCTTCCAAATAGGGCAAAAGTTGTCCCCCTCTTTCTGAAAACAAGCTTATGCTCTCTTCCCTTCCTGCGGACACACTCTCTACCGAGACTCAGAGAAATCAACCTCCGGGAGAACGAGTCGCCTCCGTTCTGCCTTCAGCAGCCCATCTCTGCCTCCCGACCGTCTAACATTTGGTTACTCCTTCCGAGTTTAGCTCGCCGCCGCGCCGCGTTCCTCCTCTCCTTTCCCCCCGCGCACCACGATCTAGGCTGCCCGTCCCTTCGGGACCGTCACGGGCATCGCCCTTGTCTCTTGTTGAAGGGAGGGAGCGGGGTAGGGGAAAGAAAGAGGGAGGCGGCGGCGGCGGCGGAAAACAGCAACCCAAGACGCCTGGAAGGAAGCAGACGGGAGGGACCAACCAAGCTTGAGTCTCTGCCATTCAGAAGTGTATATGCCATTATCAGGTCTCTTCTATCGGCGGATCGCCCCGCAACGTGCGCCCGGAGTGGGTGGCCGCTGAATTATTCCCCCTCCTCGCTCAAAAAATTAAGCCCAGAATTTAGACGGAGTGGTGCAGCTCAGGCTCCCCATGCCGAAGGCTCACCGCACGCTCGGGATGCGCAGAGACTCGCGCAGACCACCGTATCCGCCACCGAATTCGCCAGAGCGAAAAGGGTGTCGACCCCCTCTGTCCGCTCCGTCGATGGAAGCAGAGGAGAAATGGAAAGAGAGAGTAAGGAAGAGGAGGGTGGCGGTGGTCGAAGTAGTGGGGGTAAGCCCAAGCACCCCTTCCTGAGAACAGAAAGTGAAATAATCTGCCTGCTAGCCTGAAGCGACGATCGCTTCCTCCCTCGCCGTCGGGGCCGGAGCAGAAGCGGCCCTGCTGTCACCATCCTGTCCTGGACGGGACCTTACCGCGAAGGGAGGACGGGAGGGGGGGTCAGGAAGGGAGAGAAAAGGGCCGCGGTCCAAGGCCCGCTCCCCGTTTCCATGGAAACCTCACTCACACGCCGCCCCCCCTTCCCTCCCCGATGGCGACGGAGGCGGCGGGGGGGGGGGAGAGGAGAAGCGGGCCCGGGAAAGGGAACCGCCGGGGACCGTCCATACGCACCTGCTCCCAAGGCGGGCCCCCGCCGGGATACAAGGGGCATTCGATCCCGAGGGAATCCAGCCAAGCGGAGCCGGAGGAGCACAAGGGCCGGCCAGCGCGGCTCCACCGATCAGCAGCGCAGCGCAAGGAACAGCGGCGGTGGCGGCACTGGCAGCGGCAGCCCGAGTGTGAGGACGAGAGCGAGCCGCCGCCGACTGCTGCTTGCTGCGGGGCCTGCCGGGAAGTGTAGTACGGTCGTCCGGCCGCCCCCACGCCCACCCCGAGCCGGGCCCTGCCCTGCGGACTACGCCTCCCAGGCTGCACCGCGGCGAGCCCTGCCCGTGCGGGAGGGGCGGTTTGCTCCGAGCCAGCCGAGTCCGGAGAGGGAAAGAAGGGGGGGTGGAGTGTTGGGGGGGTTGAGAGGGGGAGGGGCCTCGCGCCCTGCCCGGGGAGGGGGAGAGGCTGGGCGAGGGCGGGGGCCGTCCTCCACCCGAGGGGAGGGAGAGATAAGAAGGGGCAAAGGGGAGGAGGCGGCAGCTGCTGCTGCGCCTAGGCTCTTGCTCGCCTCCCCTCTTTCAACCCCCCCGGGGTTACCCATTCACACGCACAAAACCAAGTCCTCGGGTGGTACTGGGCACCCATCCCAAAAATATGCACTGTTAGCTGTCCACACCGATGAGGTCACGGGACTGGAGAGAGAAAAGAGGAGGGGTCGGGGTACATCAAACATTGCGGTGGGGGGGAGTTAGGTGTTTTCTGGGGAGAGATCTACAATTTTGGGTAATCAAGCGGGGGCCTGAAAAGATAAAGGGGGCGCAAGGAACCCGCGTGGCGTTAAGGGAGGGGGAAGTGGAAGCCCCGAGTGCGCACGGAGCCCAAGAGGGTCAAGCGGCGGATCAGCCGAGGGCTCCGCGGTGCCTAGATTGGCGAGCGCGCCTCTCTGCGCAGCGGGGAAAGAGAGGCGAAGACCGGAGCGGTGCTGTCCGGTGGCTGCACCGACGGAGACAGCCCGCAAGCGACTCGGGAGGGCTGCAGCACGCGGATGGGAAGAAGCAGGGTGCCCGTGCCGGGGGTACCTGGATCAGCCCGAGCTGATACTGCGCGCGTTCCAGGCTCCGCACCTGCGCTGGGTGGGCGCCCCCTCGGGGTCGCAGCGCAACGCGGCGTCCGAGTCTCTCTGTCTCCCGCTCGCTCGCTCGCTCGCTCCCTGGGCGGCGCAAGCCGTGATCAGCACCGGCGCGCCCCGGGGAGCGGCTGGCCTGCCTACCTCCTTCCGTCGCCTGCTCGGCTCCTCTCGGGGATGCGGCCGGAGGGAGGCGCCCCAGCTCGGCCGGAGGATCGGTTGCTGGCTTTGACCCCCAGCCGGCCGGCAGCGTCCGTCGCCTGCCTGCTTGGCGGCCACGCTCTCCTTCACCGCCCGTCTGTCCGGGCTCGCAGCGCCTGCCCTAGAAGTTGCTCGAGCTTCGAAGGCCGCGATCGCCGGCCAGGCCCGCGCGAGTCCCACCTCGCGTCGGCAGCACAAGCAGAAAGCCCACGCCGCGCCGCCCTGCTCAGTCCGGCCCCCCTGTGGGCCGTCTCGGCGACGATCGAGCCCGGCTTCCCTTCCCCTGGGCCCGTCGTCTTCGCCACTGCCCAAGGCCCTCCCCCTCTGCTCGGCCGGGACCCTCCTCTCGCACCCCAGTGCCTTCCCACCCGCGCCGTCTTGCCCCCTACCCTAGCCCAGCGCCCTCCCTTACCAGGATCGCAGTCCATCTAGGACGAGTGGCGTTGATCCCGTTTCCCCTCTAGTTTCTCCCCCACCTTTTTTCTGGCAGCCCCGCACGTCTTTACACCCGCGTGTGCACACACACCTCTCCTTACCAGTGTGCCGTCCGAGCGACTCGATCTCTTTGCCACACCTCGCTTTCCCGAGCTTTAAACCGACTCCCCTCTGTATGGACCCAGCGCCTTACATCGTCTGCCCTAGCCGTTCTTCCTGCTTTTTGTATTCCGCCTCAGGGCTAGGAGTTCTTTCTACCACAACCTGGTTGGCCGGCACAGGGAAGCCCACCCCCCACCGCCACCAAGCAGCAACTATGCAATCTGGGGCTATTAAAACTGTGCGACAGGGAAGTAAGCTAGTGGGGACTTACTCTCGAGTAAGCTTCCTGAACAGCCCCCAAGAATTCTTTAAGCGGGAATTCTTCTAAAGGATCCTAAAATCAGGAGGAATGTATTGTATTGCATTGCATTTTGCAGCTTTGAGGTATGCTTTGCATTTTGCAAAAAACTTTTTACAGAGATGGATGGAACTGTGATCAGGCAAAACCCACCCAACAAACCCCAATCAACAACCCTTACTACTCCTGAAGACAAATAAGTGCCTTGAAGAGGATTGACTTCCCATCAGGATAGCTCCCTCTCTCCATTTATTATTTCTGCTCCTACCTCCCCCCCCTTGTTTCTTGCTTTCACTCAAACTTCTCTAGGAAGGCCCATTTAAGATTCCTGACCAGGTGCTCAGAGCATAAAGTCCTAAGAGGCAAGTCCACTACACTACCTTAAACTGTATGTGCCCCAATCTAGAGAGCATTGTGGACTGGGGGCTAAAATTAAATTTCCATTACCTCCTGTGCTCAGGGGAAGTTTACTTCTTGTATGACTTCCCTGGTTTATGTGCACAACGTGTTGTTCTTCTAGCAGTACAATATCTCTGTGCTTCTGCCTCATCTTCCTTACTAAATACCTGCTGAAAGGCCACCTGTATTTTATGTTTCTGCCAGTGGCCAAAATCACACAGGATGTGAAAGTTAGAACAAGACAGGTCCATGAAGATGACCTCCTGGGTGTTACTATTGGACAAAGTTGCTCAGATACAACGCCTTCCCTGTTTCAGAAGTGAGGGGAAGAAATTTAACAAATATACAGCTAAGCCTGTAATTCAGCAACCAAAGCAACACCCAGCTCCAGCTGAAGTTTCTTGCATAGTAAGAAGACATCCAGGTGATTTTGTGTAAGATGTAGACCAGAATAGGATGAACTTGCTTAGAAATTGGGGAGAGGAACAATTTACCCCCAAGGAACATATTGCCCTTTAACTGCTCAGTGGTGGATTTCCCTAACATGGATAATGGGCCTAATAAAATAACTTCTTTCTTTCTAGTCTAATAAAATAACTCCTTTCTTTCTAGATGTAATGGGCATAGCTGAAGTATACCTGCTCTGCTGATCTATGTCACTTTAAATACTGGTTTTACAGCTGGTAAAGCATAGTGGTTTGGGCTTAGTGCAGACCAAACCATGATTTGCACTAACTATGGAGTAGCACTCACAGATTCTCAGTGTTTCCACTGTGCTCCCCCAAAAAACATTTCTCTAAGGTTCCTGCAGTTCAGAACATGCTTGCTGTTCCCCTGGCATAAAGCAGCGAAAGAAGTCACATACATTTCCCACAAATTGAAACAAGGTAAGAGTTAATGGTACCCCAGCCAGTATAGGGGCCAATGAGAACCCTCTGCAGGGGGTGGGGTCAGGGCAAGATGAGATCAGCACCAGAGAAGGAGAAGATGTGGGTCATGTGAGCATTTTCTGTAGGTGAATGTTAGCAGAGACCAGATGGGTCTGGGAAAGGAGACCATGCCTTTTACACCTGTTACTCAACTACAGACCCCAACATCCTTGGCTTTTGGTCATGATGGCTGAGGCTGTTGGGAGTTGGAGTCCCAACATCTTCAAAGGTCCCACCACCACCTTTTTTAGTCTGACCTTGCTGGGGGAAATCACACCTTGACTGGAGAGCAGCTTTGAGATGGTTCTTGTACGTACATGTACATGGCTTGATTTTTCCACTGGACGGCTTAACATCAAATGATAGCATGCATGTCTGAATGGGTGAAAAGAGCTCTTATAACACCAACAGAACATTGGCATCATCTCATATTTCCTCAAACACAATATTTGCGGTGGAAAGTGACTGTAGGGGCACAGCCTTCACTAGGGATGCTATGTTAGGTCCTGGAGATGTCAGGGATTCAACTTACGACCTTCTGCATTCAAAGCTGGTACTCTACCGCTGAGCTAGGTTTCCTCTTGAAAGTTCTATCTTTGGTGTTCTGCCTACCATTCACACATGCAAACTGCACGTCTTGTGGTGCAGTAATCAAGTGAAGAAGCATGCAAGTATGAATCAGACCTTCATCTATGGGAGTTGACCAGGCAGGCACACATATTTGCAAACACCAGATAACTGATAAATCCTTAGGCAGCTGAACTGATGGCTTGAATGAGAACAATACAAGAGCGGTGAGATCCTGATAGAGACTGAAGGGAAAGAGTAGAAGGAGAAAGAACAAAACTTCTCCTATGCTGTTACAGTGGTGACAAAGAAAGGCCATGCAAAATTTTGCTAACTGGATGTCCTCCAGACATCGTAGACTGCAACTGCTATCAACAGCAGCCAGCGCAGCTGAGATTTTGTAGCACAAAACCTCTGAAGAACGCCAGGTTTGTGAAGGCTGAAGTGCAGACTTCAGTGATTTAAGTGAAGGCAGTGTTAGAAACTCACGATATATAAGCCAGGTGCAAAATGGCTCCTAAAACCAAGGTTACAGGTCACCAAAATGGAATGTCTAGTTGCTATTTGGGGCAAGTCTTACTTTTCAAATGGCTATGATTCTCAGTTAAACATCTAGCTAGTTCAGAGGACAATCTTGAGCTAGGTTAAGAATTTTGAGAACTTAAAGAAGAAAAGCCACTTTATCCAGGGACAGTCCACATATATACTGGCCTATTCTGACCTCTTTTTCTTAATGGTGACACGGATCATTCATAACGTGGGAATATTATTCACAACTGGGAGCAGGGAAGTGGAGTGGGGTATGTGAAGACAAGCGACAACCATTAACTATAATGTTGTTGACTGCTCCACCTCAAGCAGCACAGAAAAAGCATTTTGGTTCTGAAATTGACCTTAGTTTTCCAGAGGGGAAGGGCAGTAGTAATTAATGTATTGTGCCCATACTCCCTGGAGGGAGTAGTAGTGTGGTGCTGCTTTGACTCCGGGATGATTTATTCTGAAATAACAGCAGGGTAACAGAGAAATCCAAAATGCAGAAACCCACCAGTGGGGTGCGTGCACCAGTAATCCACCAGTGCTAAATTGGTGGCATGCAAACCTCTTCTGATACGTCAGATCATAGGCCTGGATGACAGCCTTAGCAGAATTGTTCAGCCAAGGTTAGCCTGGACTACACAGATATTCAAGGATGCCTTTGAGCATGCACAAAGTACTTCCCTGCGGCACTGTGCATCATCAAGACATAAAAAACCCTAAGTTTAGGAGAATGAACTTGCTGACTGAAGCCGGGATTTCAAGCTTTGATATGATGCTCAGTAGCAGGTCATCTGCCTTGCATGTAGAAGGTCCCAGGTTCAAACCACAGCATCTCTACGTAGGGTTGGGATGACTCCTGCCTGAATTCCTCGAGAGCAATTGTCAGTCAGTGTAGATAATACTGAGTTACACTGACCAATGTTCTGACTCCATCTAAGGCAGCTTCCTGAGTTCCACTCAACATGAACAACCATCTGAGCATATGGGTCCAAACCCAAGAAAGTAGGCTCTCTGCTGAAGAGAAAAAAAGGAGAAGGCTTCATTTACTACGTCCAAATTATAATCAGTCTTGCTAGAAGAGGTGTGCTCAGATTGTTTCTTTCTCCTTTGATGGGTACGAGAGTTTTGGAACATTTATTGCCAGAAATGTCACAATCTTAGACTACAGATCACTCCCAAAGCAATGCTTCCTCATCAGTTTGAACCTAATGTCCCAGGATTCCTGCATAAAGACCTTCTTAGACTATGTGTATGCCATGACAAAGTTGTGTACAGCATGTAGCTGGAAGTCTCCAACACAACCCTCTCAACAGTTGTTGATTAATAAGATTTGGGACATTAGGTTTAGGAACAAATTTAATTCAGCTTAACACAGGAAGCAAGGAATCCCCATTTTTAATAATAATGCAGTGTGGCTTTCAGTTTTATTTACTATATGGAAAGCCTTCAAGCTTCTGATTAACTGCCAATCAAGTGCGGATGACTATATGATGTCATCAAATATAACATATGCATCAAATATCCATTCTCATTTTCTTTTCTTTCTTTTTTGAAGTAATTGTCCCACAAGCATGACATATATTAAGGATTGCAATCAGTGGGTTTCTTTATTCCTTTAGTCATCTTGTTGTGTTTCCATGTGCCTTGCATTCTGTTGCAGGCATTTTTAACTTTTATTTGAGGAAGAGGAAGAGGAGAAGAGGATGACAAGGCACCTCTTGAGATGGGGAGGGGAGAGAATACATAGCTAGACTGCACAGGATGTTCAGTTACGGTTCTTCTGTCTCAAATCTCCCCCCTGCACGCACACCCACACCCAGAGTTTTCTGCAATGCCCAGAAAACTGGGTTGGGGGAGTGTGCGTGTTTGGAAGGCCAGAGGCCAGTTGTATGCTGGGGGAGGGGAGGAGTAGTCCGCTGCGCAAACTGACAGCGTGCCCCAGAGGACTCTGGCGAATTTCTTCTGCTTTCATGCCTGCCTTCCCGCCCCCCGCCCCCCAGCCATCGCTTAAGGGAGACCTACTGAGGGCCTCCAAAGTTCTAGCAGGTTTTTTTTTACTGTTTTCCCCACTCAACACGGAAAAATGAGAACGGTACATTAAGGAACAGGCCGTATAATGCTTCCATTCTTTCCCAAAGCCCAACATTTAAGCCGTTTGAATTTTAAAGCAAAGCCAAAACTGCTCGTCTATCTTTGCCCGATATCTTTTCAAGCTATTGGTGATGCTTTAATCAGCTGAATTAACTGCAGTGGCCTTGGGTTTTGTTCTGAGATGGATAGGAACTTTTCCAGAGAATGTGCTTTCATTAGGGAAGATGAAAAGGGGTTCATGCAACAAGAATTTAAGGGAGGAGAATACTTCTCAGGCAAGTGGATTTCTTTAGATCTGGACAAGCAATTCTGACTTTTAAGTCTTGAGGCAAGTTAAGTTAAGTTAAATTATGTTGCAGAGGTAAACATCTGGAGGAAAGCTGGGGAAAGTTAGTTTAAAGCGTTCTGCTAGGAATGGGTTTAAAATCTCAACTTTGTCAGGAAGCTCCCTAGGTAATATTGGCCTTGTTTCTGTCTGTCTTTTGCTATCTCTCTCTCTCTCTCTCTCTCTCTCTGAATAACCTACCTCACAGGGTTGTTACGAATATAAAGAAGTGGGGAGGAAACCATGTACACTGCCCCAAATCCCTCAGAAGAAGAATGGAATATAAGCATCAATGGAATATAAGCATCATAAACATATGCATATTATTCAAACCTAGTAACATCAGTGCTATTTTTCCAGAAAAAGAGGTGTTGGAACTCACCATGAATGCCTCCCTAATTCTCTTAGAACAGCAGTGATGCTCACCTGAGATGTGCCAGAACTGAGTTCCAGTGAGTTCCGGCTGGGGAAATAAGCCCTGAGTGACACAATGCAAAAATTAACCTCTGAAAACTGGATAAATTATCAAACACCATTTCATTACTAGCACATCTCTTTCCTGTCTTTCCATTCTTAATAGAACTCTCCAGGTGGTGAAAAACCATCTTCAAAGACATAAACAGTCCAATAAAGCAGCACAAGTCTGAACCACTAATAGCACACATTTTAAAATAGCTTGCAATATCATATTGACAGAAGTCAGAACAAAAACCAGAACCATTTCCAATTGCTTTGATGAGCTCCCTGATCAAATGCCTTTCAGTGCAGGAGTGTGCTACCTCCACTGTCAGCGGCTGTGTGCTTCTGAATGCCAGTTGCTGCAAACTGCAGGAGGGGAAAGCAGTGCTGTGTTCAGGTCCTGCTTGCATGTCTCCTGCAGGCATCTGGCTGGCCACTGAGAGAACAGGATGCTGGACTAGATAGGCTTTTGACCTGAACCAGTGGGGCTCTTTTTATGTTCTTATGGTCAACTTGTTTCCTAAAGGAGCTGTTTAAGTGGGGTGCTTCTTGGCAGTGCCTTAACTGAAAAGCTTTTATACATCCAGTGATGGTTTTTGAAACCCAAAATCTGCACAATTTGGTGGTCTGGTCTTGCTTCCTTCCAGTCAGCATCCAATGTGGGGGAGAATTCTGCCCATCTCTGGCTGGATGCAACTGAAGCATTTAATCTGCTCTAATGATGCAGAATGACCTGCAAAGAAGATCCCCATTGCTAGGGCCAGAGTGAACCTGATCTCTTAGCAAAGACTCTCTCTCTCCCCCCCCATTAAGTTTCCACTATCTCGCTCTCCCTCACGGCTTACCTGGTAGTAGCGGCAACACCACTTCCAGAATATCATTCCAGGGCATTATGGGAAATTTAAAATGAAGGGGCTCATGGATGCAGCTACCCATAAACACAGACTAGGGCACATGGCAGTACTGCTGGGCTCTGCTGGAGTAACAGGGTACCAGCTGCTTGCAGCAGAGCTCTCCACTGCATCTATCCCAGCCTTTTTCAACCTGTGAGATGTTGTTGGACTACAATTCCCATCACCCCTAGCTAGCAAGGCCAGAGCTCAGGGATGATGGGAGTTGTAGTCCAACAACATCTGAGGACTCACAGGTTGAGAACTGCTGTAAAGGTAAAGGGTAAAGGGACCCCTGACCGTTAGGTCCAGTCGTGGCCGACTCTGGGGTTGTGGCGCTCATCTAGCTTTATTGGCCGAGGGAGCCAGCGTACAGCTTCCGGATCATGTGGCCAGCATGACTAAGCTGCTTCTGGTGAACCAGAGCAGCGCACAGAAATGCCATTTACCTTCCCGCCAGAGCGGTACCTATTTATCTACTTGCACTTTGACATGCTTTTGAACTGCTAGGTTGGCAGGAGCAGGGACTGAACAACGGGAGCTCACCCCGTTGCGGCGATTCGAACTGCTGACCTTCTGATCAATAAGTCCTAAGCTCTGTGGTTTAACCCACAGCGCCACCCGCTTCCCTTTTTGAGAACCGCTGATCTATCCTTAATACTGTGTCAGTCATGCCTCCTGAAGTGGGATCCCCTTGATGGCACATCATTCTTTCTTCCTACACAATTCAAAAGTGAATCTTTTGCACCCCAGACCAAAAGCCCCAGTTTTCAGCACTCCTTCTCCATTTGCTCAGTTTCCAAATATCTTCGTTTTTATTGCATTTCAATCACTTCATTACATTGATGTTTGAATCGTTCACACTGATTGGCAGCAGCTCTGCAAGGCTCCAGGGAAGGGTTTCTCTCAGACCTACCTGGAGATGCCAGAAATCGAATCTGGGACCTTCTGTATGCAAAGCAGGCTGAGGAGGGACGTGATATGCTGTGATTACTAAGACCCAGCATGGGTTTCTCAAAAATAAGTCATGCAAGACGAATCTCTCTCTATCTCTTTTTTTGATGGAATTACAAGCTTGGTGGATAAGGAGAATGCTGTGGACATAGTGTATCTTGACTTCAGTAAGGCTTTTGACTAAGTTCCCCATGATATTCTTGTGATGAAGCTAGGTTGAACAAGGTAACTGTTAGGTGGATTTGTAGCTGGTTGACTGACCAAACCCAAATACAGCGGTCCCTCGGGTTAAGTACTTAATTCGTTCCGGAGGTCCGTTCTTAACCTGAAACTGTTCTTAACCTGAAACACTTTAGCTAATGGGGCCTCCTGCTGCCACTGCGCTGCCAGAGCACGATTTCTGTTCTCATCCTGAAGCAAAGCTCTTAACCCAAGGTACTATTTCTGGGTTAGCAGAGTCTGTAACCTGAAGCATATGTAACCTGTATGTAACCTGAGGTACCACTGTAGTATTCATTAATGGTGCCTTGTCATTCTGGAAAAAAGTGAAAAGTGGGGTACCACAGGGTTCTGTCTCGGGCCCACTGTTGTTTAACATATTTATAAACAACTTGGATAAAGAAATTGAGGGGATGCTCATCAAATTTGCAGACGATCCCAAACTGGGAGGGTTAGCTAATGCCACAGAAGACAGAATCAGAATTCAAAATGACCTTAACAGATTGGAGAACTGGGCCCAACCTAACATAATGAATTTAAACAGGGGCAAATGTGAAATTCTGCACTTAGGCAGGAAAAACCAGATGCACAAATATAAGATGGGGTACACCTGGTTTACTAGCAGTACATGTGAAAAGGATCTTGGGGTCTTAGTGCACCACAAGCTTAACATGAGTCAACACTGTGCTGCAGCACCAAAAATAGCTAATGCTATTGTAGGCTGCATCAACAGAAGTACAGTGTCAAAATCAAGGGAAGTAATAGTAGCACTCTGTTCTGCTTTGGTCAGACCACATCTGGAATACCGTGTCCAGTTGTGGGCACCACAATTTAAGAAGGATGTTGACAAGCTGGAATGTGTGCAGAGGAGGGCAACCAATGATCTGGAACCCAAGTCTTATGAGGAGCAGTTGAAGGAGCTGTGTATGTTTAACTTGGAAAAGAGGAGGCTGAGAGGAGATATGACAGCCATCTTCAAATATCTCAAGGGTTGTCACATGGAAGAGGGAACAAGCTTGTTTTTTCCTGCTCTGGAGAGTAGGACTGGAACCAGTGGCTTCAAGTTACAAGAAAGGGGATTCCAACTCAACATCAGGAAGAACTTCTGATAGTAGGAGCTGTTTGACAGTGGAATGGTCTCCCTCAGGATGTGGTGGACTCTCCTTCATTGGAGGTTTTTAAAGCAGAGGTTGGATGGCCATCTGCCATAGATGCTTTAGCTGAGATTGCTGTATTGCAGGGGGTTGGACTAGATGACCCTCGGGGTCCCTTCCAACTCTGCAGTTCTATGGTTCTACGATTCAACTACTCAAAGGGCTGTCGCACAAAAGAAGAAAAGGGCTTGTTCTCCACTGCCCCGGGCTATGTACACACTATAGCTTTAAAGCACATTCAAAGCACATTCTTTCCCTCAAAGATTTATGGGCAACTGTAGTTTACCCCCTCAGGGAACTACAATCCCCAGCAACACTTAACAAATGATAGTGCCCATAATTCTTTGGGGAAATGCATGTGGTTTAAATGCATGGTGTGCATGCAGTGACACCTTAAGAGATTCAGGCTGTGTATACACTATACCTTTAAAGCACATTCAAAACACATTCTCTTTCTCAAAGACTTTTGGGCACTAAGTTTTGCTGGGGATTCCTCATAAAATTCTAGGCACTTTTGTTTGTTAAGGATTGCTGGGGATTGTAACTTGGTGAGGGGTAAACTACAATTCCCCAGAATCCTTATCAAACTAAAGTGCCCAGAATTCTTTGAGGAAATTATTTTGCTCTGAAGGAATATTATGTACATAGCCCCACTGCAGAAAGTCAGGGCCAGCTCTGTGATTCTAAGGCTACATTGGCAGCACACCTTTAAAACATTGTTATACCACTGTAACAGTCATGGCTTCCCTCCCCTCAAAGAATCCCAAGAGCTGTCATTTGTTAGGGATGCTGAGAGCCATAGGACAGTGATGGCCAAACTTGGCCCTCCAGCTGTTTTTGGACTACAACTCCGGACTACAACTCCCATCCTCCTTAGCTAACAGGACCAGTGGTCAGGGATGATGGGAATTGTAGTTCCAAAACAGCTGGAGGGCCGAGTTTGGCCATCACTGCATTAGGAGATCCCTCTTCCCCTCAAAGAACTAAAATTCACTCTTCCCAAGGAACTCTGAGAACTGTAGCTCTGTGAGGGAAATCGGAGGGAAATTGTAGCTCTGTGAGGGAAATCAGAGGCCCCTTAAACAACTCTCAGCACTCTTAACAAATTACAGTCCCCAGAATGATTTAGAGGAAGCCATGATGGTTGAAATGGTATCATAGTGCTTTAAAGGTGTGGTGCGGGTGTGGCCAAAATGACAACAGCAACATGAATGCAACGCTGGCCAGGAACATCACTGGTGCCAGCTTTTCAACGGGCTGTTTCTACTATGTGTTGATCCCCTCACTCCTGCCCCTTGAGGTTTGGCAGTCAGCTGTGACACATGCCCCTCAATCTAGCCCCAAGTATACTTCCAGTTTCAACTGTTTGCTTCAGTTATCATGTTGGGAAAGAGCTTAAGATAAGAGAGATATTGATTTGCAGGGAAATGGGCTGTGCCTCGGCGGCAGAGCATCTGCTTTGCATGCAAACGGTCCTGAGTTCAAACCCCAGCATGGGTTGGGAGAGATTCCTGTTTGAAACCCTGGAGAAGACTTATTGATATAGATAGATGGACCAGTTCCTATTTTACCAATCCATACTGACTTGAGAATTACAGAAAGACCACATAGCTGACTTTAGCTCACATTTCCATCGCTCAATCCATGCCAACAATGTAGCATCCTGCAGCAAATCAAAATGGCGGCTAAAATCAACTGTCTGGCTGTGTTCTGAGTAAAGTTTCTTGCGGGCACAACCAAGTAATCTCACCAGGGCCTAGTGACAGAAGTTCCACACTTTGCTCAGGGCCACCTCAGACCTCAAGCAGTCCATGGTGAGCAGCAAAGAGAAACTTCTGGACCTCTCTCAGGTCTATGTTCAGTTTCTGAGGTACTCCTCTTTGTCCCCTCTGAGGAAACAGCGCAATTGGCAGGGACAACATAGCATGGCCTTTTCAGCTGTGGCACTGAAACAGGAAAGTACCTTGTCAAGGGTTCTGTTTTTGCCTGCTTTTGAACAAGCTCCCAAATGTTATTCTGGCAGGGTTTTATTTTCATTTGTTTTAACTACAGCTTATATATAGCAATGTGTTTTATGTACTGGATCAGACCAAAGGCCCATCCTATCCAGAATGATGACTACAGGAAGCCTGCAAGCAGGAAGTGAACCGCATAAGCACTCTTGTGCTCGCTCTCCTGCAACAGCTATTTGTCAGTGTACGACTGTCCCCTACTGCGGAGGCAGAATATAGGAATCGGGGCTAGTTAGCCACTGAAAGCCTTATCCTCCATGAATTTGTGTAAACACCTTAAAGCCACATTAGTGGCAATTACCACATCCTTTGGCATCAAATTCCATTGTGTTTCACTATGCACTTTATGAAGAAGTCTATTACTTTGTGTATCCTGAATCTTCCAACGTTCTGCTTCCCTGAATGGTCCCAAGTTCTAACAATATGAGAAAGGGAGAAAAGTATCTACTGTACCCACTTTCTTCACCCCATACATAATTCAACTCTGTCATGTCCCCTGTAACTTGCCTTTTTCTAAAAAGCCCAAAATACTGTAAGCTTTACTTCACGTGGGCTTGCTGCAGCACCATCACCGTTTTACTTGCTCTTTACTGAACCTTTCTTTGCAATTTCTACAACTGAGGTGCAGCAACCAGAACTCAACACTGTATGTGCAGCTGCACCATAGATTTGTATAACTGTGTTATGTTATTGGCAGTTTTATTTTCGCTCCCTCCCCTAGCGTCTCTTACGATGCTGTTATCGCTGCATATTGAATACAACAATTGGGTTTTCACTCGCTTCATCACACACACACACACATGCTCAAATTCTGCAAGCCACCTTGAGCATACTTGTCATAGAAAGACATAATATAAATGTTAAAATAAATAAAGTGACAGAACAATCCCATGCATGTCTACTCAGAACCCCACTGAGTTCCATGCGAACTTGCTCTCAGGTAAGTGGGCACAGGTAAGTACGACAGTGTAAGGCAGTTGTCATAATGTCAAGACTAGGACCAGGGAGACCAGGGTTCAAATCCCAACTCATCCACTTATTTATGCATTTGTCGAACTTATATCCCAGCACTTCCTCCAAGGAGCTCAAGGCGGTTAATGGTTAATGGTTCTCCTCCTCCTCAGTTAATCCCCCAAACAACCCTGTGAGGTACCTTAAACTGAGATGCAGTGACTGACCCAAGGTCACCCAGTGAGTTTCATGATCATGTGGGATCTCTCTTTCAGCCTAATTTACCTCACAGGATTCTTGTGAGGATAAACGGAAGGGGGGCACAAGTGAATTAAGTGTGCCAGCTTGAGCTCCCTGTAGAAAAGGTGGCATTAAAAATGCAATTTTATATATATATATATAAAATTTTTAATGCCACCTTTATATATATATATAAATATGCACTCTTTCCTGAGAGCAAATCCCAGTAAATTCAGTGGGGATAACCTCTGGGAAGGCATACACGAGATTGCACTGTACATACGTAAGATTGCACACCCCATCGAAAACCCCGCCTGTATTCACAGGTATTCCAGTGCTCCCTTTCCTCGCCCCACATTTTATTCCTATGCGTCTTATTCCGACCAATAACAAGAAACTTTTCTGCAAAGTTGCACGATCTTCCACATTAGAAGAAGAAACACACACACATACATACATACATACATGCATACAAACATACACACACACACACAGAGCCGAGTGCGGTGCGTGCAAGCTAAGCGGCGGAATGTGTTACTTCCCGGATCGTGTGCAAGGATTACCTCATGCGGCACAATGGCAGACAAACACGTGTTCCCACCTTCGCCCTCCAGCGGCTTCGGAACGCGTCCGTGGGGCACGATCGCCTCGGCGCCACCGCATCCTCCGCGAAAAAGGCTGGTCGCGTGAAGAGGGAAGAGGGCGGAGTTTGTGGCAGAATGTACGCAAGCAACCACCGTGCGATTGGCTTTCGGAGAAAGGATTGTGGGAGTTTAGGGGAAGATGGCCAGGGAGGGGTCTGCGGGGCCGAAGCAACGTGTGAAAGGGAGGGATGGCGAGGAGGAAGCGGGGAGTGAACCGATCGGGGCTTCAACACGCCCGCACGCGCAAAAGGGAGTCTCGGAATGTGGAGATCGGTTCTGGCTGCTTCTCTTAAAGTGCGGCAAGCTTTCGGATTCGCAACGAGCCTCTCTCTCTTCCCTTTCCTTACGCGGGTCGCTCAAGCCCCTAAATTATCAAAAGTTCTTGAACGGCCGGGTTAGGCTCTGTTTGTGTCGATCGCTTCTTGGGGAGGCAAAGAGAACAAAAGGATGGTGATTGAATTGGGAGTACCTAGCCAGGGGCTAGTTCTCAGATTGCACGAATCTGAAAATTTGAGGGGTTTGGTGGGAGGAGTAGAAGAATACGAATCGCGCTCCGATGAACCCTAAAATCCTCAGCCAAAATGTCACAAAAGCAGTGGCGAGGTTTCGAGCTGTCCAGAGTTCTTCGTCGAGTAGGATGTCTACAAGAAGGGAGCAAAGAGAGAATTGTTTCTTTTTTAAGGGATTCAGACAAACATACCCGAGCCGGCATTCGATTTGGTCAGCGCAGAGCAGAGTTAAAGGGAAAGTGGGTGGCCTCTGCCTTATTTGTTAATTATTATTATTTAATTAATATGTTTTTACCTTGCCTTTCAAAACCCCAATGGTCCCCAGCACAACTTGCAATAGACTGCAATAATGCACACACAGAGAGAGTTATATACACAAGCCTCAAACCCACCCAACCCAGCGGTCTTTAGTCCCCTGACTGATAAATGGGACCAGAAGTGCTTCCGCTCTGCAGTCCTGGAGCAACTGTCAGTTGCAGCCGAGTGCTATTTGGGAAGGGCAGGGAGGGGGGCGGTGCAGGGAGAGGGACGCAAGCTTCTTGCAACTTCTGCTTCTTAGGAGCCCAGGGTGGTCTCGCCCTTGCCCGTGGTGACTGGTTCCAGCCACAGCCAATGACAGGCAGAGCTACTTCATTCCGCTTGTAAGCAAGAAGATAGGTGGTGGACTGGCTGAGAGCAGACCAAGGTTGCCCTAGGGCAAGCAGACCCTCCCCTGCCAGGGGACCCTTGTTTCCTTCCTGGTAAGCCAAGTGTGCAGCAATATTTACCTGGAGAAGTTCACTAACGGAATATAACTTTGTTTCTCAGGGGTCGTGCAAGAACAGGTGATGCTCTCAGAGCAGAATATAAAGTTGCCTTTTATTTGCCAGTGAACTGAGATATGCATAGCTGGCAACTTCTTCCTTCTTCTTCCTGGCAAGGGCCCTTTCGCTTTCAGCAGCTACACAGCAGGTGGATATTCCACAGGGGAAGCTTTTCTTCAGCATAAATGTGCATTGATGGAGAAACAGTCCTGTGCTGAATTCCTGGCTGCCATGCAAGGCGATAACTCACCTTCTCTATAGATGACAACTCATCTTTCTCCATGGGAATGCAGAGCACACACCTTCATACTGGAGTTTCTGTTAATGACTACTTCCCCCTATTAATACATTTGCCAATATCAAAGGTGCATTTTTCATTCCCACAGAGGAGGTGAGTTATCATCTCGTTGATCAGAGTTTAAAGCAGCCCAGATTGCTGGGAAACAATAAAAGGGAGACTTTTTGCTGGTGTACTTTCAACTCCTTTCCTGACAGAGGCTGCAGCAGTAATATGACAGCTGGAAACTTAACCAGTAGTGTTTTATGTGTCTTGGAACTACTGCCATGAGAAGCACAGCCTTTTGGATTTTGGCTTTATAGAGGCACAGAAGCCTCTGTCAGGAAAGGGAGCATCAACCTCTGCCTCAGACCCATGGCTTTGTTTAGGCAAGTCACTTATCTCTCGACCTTTGCTCCCCCTTCTGCAAAAAGGGAATGAAAGTGACCTGCCTTACAGGGCTCTTGAGAGGACAGCCATGAGAAAAAGAACGTGGGGGGGGGGGAGAGAGAAAGGTCCACAAACTCAACAGTACCATGTTGAAATATTTTTTCTACTGTATCAGTATTAGCATGTGTGGTGGGTTATAAGACAGTGGCAAGTTCTGATAGATGGATCCATGGAAGGTTTGTGTATTTATTTAGGACAATCACACACTTCCCTTCACAAACTCTTACCCCAGAGTGATTCCCAGTGCAATTTAAAGCACAATATTATAACTATAATGGCTGTTAGTTGTTAGGCATGATTGAAAACAGCCTCCATTTGCAGTTGCAGTATCTGAGATCCTGGGGGCAAATGGAGAGGTGCAAAGCCTTCCTTGAAAAAAAATGGCTGGCTACTCTTGGAAACAGGTTGTTAGACTAAAAGAGCCTTGGTCTGATACAACAGGGCTCCTCTTACATTCTTAAAACTGCTACTATAAGAGACTCGACATTTAAAGTGGTGTCCCTTGGAGGATGGAGCAAACTTGTTTTCTCCTGCTCCAGAGGTTAGGACCTGAACCAATGGCTTCAAGTTACAAAAAAAGGAGATTCTGACTTAACATCAGGAGGAAGTTTCTGACAGTAAAAGCAGTTTGGCAGTGGAACAGACTCCCACAAGAGATAGTTGGCGCTCTTCCCTTGGAGGCTTTTAAGCAGAATTTGGATGGCCACCTGTCATGGATGCTTTAGTTGAGATTCCTGGATTGCCGGGGGGGAGGGTGAACCAGAGGAGCCTCAGGGTTCCTTCCAACTCTAGAAGAAGAAGAAGAGGAGTTTGGATTTGATATCTTACTTTACCACTACCCTAAGGAGTCTCAAAGCAGCTAACATTCTTCTTTCCCTTCCTCCCCCACAACAAACATTCTTTGAGATGAGTGGGGCTGAGAGACTTCAAAGAAGTGTGACTAGCCCAACGTCACCCAGCAGCTGCATGTGGAGGAGTGGAGACACGAACCCTGTTCACCAGATTACGAGTCTGTGAAGTGAGTGGGGCTGAGAGACTTCAAAGAAGGTCACCCAGCAGCTGCATGTGGAGGAGCGGAGACGCGAACCCAGTTCACCAGATTACGAGTCTACCGCTCTTAACCACTACATCACGCTGGCTCTCCAATTCTATGTTTCTATAGTTAGAGTAGGATGGGGGAATTGTGGCCCTCCATATGTTTCTGGACTCCCAGTACATCCAATGGTCAGGGATGACAGCAGCTGTAGTCCAGCAATATCTGCAGAGCCATAGGTTCCACATCCCTGAATTAGACTATTGGGTAAGAACCTTGAGAAGCCAGGGTTTGAGTTTCCAGTAAGCCGTAAAGCTGTCTGGGTGGCCTTGGGCCAGTCTCTCTTAGCCTCTCCTTGAAGTCCTCTAGTGCCCCCCAAACCCTGCCAGTAACTGCTCCAATGTCAAATTGCTCCGACTATAAAGGAGCGTCTCCTAATATTCAACCAAAATTCACCCTCCTCTTATTTAAATCTATTCAATTTCTTGCCCTGCCCTCTTGGGCAGCAGAGAGTAATTATCTTCAGATACTTGATAAGAGAAGACTCCCTGGAAAAGACCCTGATGTTGGGAAAGATGGAGGGCACAAGGAGAAGGGGATGACAGAGGACGAGATGGTTGGACAGTGTTCTTGAACATGAGTTTGACCAAACTGCGGGAGGCAGTGGAAGACAGGAGTGCCTGGTCCATGGGGTCACGAAGAGTTGGACACGACTAAATGACTAAACAACAACAACTTGATACTTGAAGACTGCTGTCATGTTGCCGTGGTAATCATTGCCCCCTGACTTCCCAGACTTCTCTTCTCTAGGCTAATCATACCAAACTCTGTTCATCTTTTCTGAAATAACTTGCTTTCCATACTGTTGACCATCTACATTGCTTCCCTCTTAACCTATTCCAATCTGTTTATAAGAACGGAAGAAGAGCCCTGCTGGATTGGCAGGACCTGAGTGCAATTGTCCCCTGTCCCCACCACTTGTGATTCCCAGCAATGCATATTCAGAGGCATACCAGACCTCTCATCTCTAGAGCAAGCGAACCATTTGGTAACACAGCAGGTCTCAAGCTTGCCCACTTACCTCATTGAGCACCTGGGTTAATAACCTTGTTGCTAGTCACTTGATCAATACAAATGAAAATGCTTTCAGAAGTACATAACAGCAGCTCTGCTGGAGCAGACCGATATCCCCAGCTAATCAGGCATCCTATTTTTACAGTGGCTAACCAGAAACTAAAGTGGAAAGACCTGAGTGCAATAGCACTCTCCCTTCCTGTAGTTTCCAGCAAGTAGCATATTCAGAAGCATTGCTGCCTCCAATTGTGGAGGCAGAGTCAAGCCACAGTGGCTAGTGACTATTGACAACCCCATCCTCCATGAATTTGCCTAATTCTTGAGCTGGGGAGCCAGTGTGGTGTAGTGGTTAAGAGCGGTAGTGTCGTAATCTGGGGAACCGGGTTCGCGTCTCCGCTCCTCCACATGCAGCTGCTGGGTGACCTTGGGCTAGTCACACTTCTTTGAAGTCTCTCAGCCTCACCCACCGCACAGAGTGTTTGTTGTGGGGGAGGAAGGAAAAGGAGAATGTTAGCCGCTTTGAGACTCCTTCGGGTAGTGATAAAGCGGGATATCAAATCCAAACTCTTCTACTCTTCTTCTATCCAAATTAGAATCAGAATCATAGTTGGAAGGGACCCTGAGGATCATCTAGTCCAGTGTTTAGCAAACTTGGATCTCCAGCTGCTGTTGGACTACAACTCCCATCATCCCAGTGGGCAGGAATGGTGGGAGTTGTAGTCCAACCACAACTGGAGACCCAAGTTTGAAAACACTGATTTAGTCGAACCCCCTACTACTATACTGTGAATAAGCAGCTGTTGCATATGGGGGTTGAACCTGCAACCTTGGTGTTATCAGCACTACGGTCTAAACCTACACACACACACACTGGTGGCCATCACTACATCACCATCTTAATAGTGTGACTCACAGACCTGAACACAATACTCCAAATGAGATCTGAGTAGTGCAGATGGAACACTGGACGCTGCCTTGCGTCAGACCATTGGCTGATGTAGCTCAGCACTCTCTTAGTTGTGGTTCTCCAGGGTTTCAGACAGGAGTCTGCCCCAGATCTACCTGGAGATTCTGGGGATAGAACCAGGGACTTCTTGCACACAGGTGAGCTGCAGCACTTTCACCAAATGCAGGGCCATGGCTACAGGGGTCTAGCCAGGTTTTTTGCCCTGGGTGAAGCTTCCAGAGGAGTGTCAGTGAAGCTCCCAGCCTGTGTGTGTGTGCGCGTGTGTGCGTGCACACACACAAATGCGAGATGGGAGGTGTCAAACTGGGCCGTTCACCTGGGTGAAATGAAGTCAAGTTTCGCCCCTGCCAAATGGAACAAAAGAAAGCCTACACTTTTGTCTCCCATCCCAGAGGTGTGTGATTACTCGACAAACCACTCTGCCAGAAAGCCTCAGACTGCATGTAAAGCAGGAGATTTCTGTTTAGATTTCCTAAAAGCATCATGGGTAGAATGGGAGGTGATTTGATCAGGACTGCCCTCCCTATACTGATACTAAAATTCAAATCCTAGCCCCTGCCACCTGATATTAGCTGTATTGGGGGAAATATAAAAGACAGAGCAAGAGCTGGGCAACAAATTCTTGCAGGTGCAATTTGCATTGGGGAAGGGGAACTGGTGCAGGGTATGGAATGGAATTGCACCCTCCCAACACACACATGCCAGCTGCTTAATCTTGTGCTCCCACAATATGGGCCTGATCCAAACTGGGCTCTGCATAACTTCCTTTACAAGTAGATCAATATATGAGAAGACTAGAGTTGAACATTCATGCTGCTTTTTATTTGATTTTACTTGGCTTAATATTTGTATCCCACTTTTCCAACAACAAATGTTGAGCTCAAAGCAGCTCACAATAGTTACGATAGCATTAAAAACGACTAACACTGTGATCACTGTAATAACAAACGAAGCAGCATATAAATAAAGAAAACAATAGCAACAAATTAATCAAAACTTTGTAAACTAATAATGTTATAGTAATTCAAAATACCAGAAAGAGTTGCTGCACACCAGCCCTATGGTGGCTTAGTTGTTTGCACCATGAAGTTAGGTCAAGCAGTTATAATCTAAAACTTCTCAGTGCATTTTCACATCACTTTCCTTACTGAAAAAAAAATCCTTTAAAAAAGTGGATTGATTGTAGAAGGGTACAAAATCCACTTTAATTATGCAACCTGAATCTGACCATGCACAACTGAATTCTACTCATAAAGTAGCAATAGTCTGGAAGCAGCCAGTCACATGGATCTCCCAGGTAACATGTAAGAACAGTACATCCTATGTTTGCATATATTCATTATTTCTTCTCTTTGCATCTCCCATTTCTGCCTTCCCTCTGTTGACTCCTCCACTGTCAAAATTTCAGTTGTAGAGAATTATACAAAATTGAAGACTAAGTAGTACATTCCATATAAACTGACCAAGATAACAGGTAACGATATAATTCTCTGGGTTGGAAATGTGGCCATTGCATAGTGGGGCTTCCTATTACATGTGGTTATCATGCCAAGCTGGGACGCGGGTGGTGCTGTGGGTAAAAGCCTCAGCGCCTAGGACTTGCCGATCGAAAGGTCAGCGGTTCGAATCCCCGCGGCGGGGTGCGCTCCCGTTGTTCGGTCCCAGCGCCTGCCAACCTAGCAGTTCGAAAGCACTCCCGGGTGCAAGTAGATAAATAGGGACTGCTTACTAGCAGGAAGGTAAACGGTGTTTCCGTGTGCGGCTCTGGCTCGCCAGAGCAGCGATGTCACGCTGGCCACGTGACCTGGAAGTGTCTCCGGACAGCGCTGGCCCCCGGCCTCTTGAGTGAGATGGGCGCACAACCCTAGAGTCTGTCAAGACTGGCCCGTACGGGCAGGGGTACCTTTACCTTTACTATCATGCCAAGCTAACAACAAAGCTTTAGCGTTGCTTCCCCCTCACAAATAAATTGTCTGACTAGATCAGATTTAAAATCAGACTTGCTGGGGTTGGTGATATCAAAGCTTTGGGAGAGCCTGTGGCATTTCCAGTTCTAAATAGTCTGGGTGAGAAAGGCCTTTGACTGAGACCCTTGACAGCTGCTGCCAGTCAGTGTGGACTGAGCTACTGAGCTTGATAATGCAGTTTCTTATGCTTCCTGTATTAGAACCCATGGGGTATGGTGGTTAGAGCAGGTATGGGGCACCTGTGATCCTCCAGATGTTTAATGCTGCTGGAGTTCAACTCCCATCAGTCCTAGCCAGCAGGGCCATTGGTCAGGGGTGATCAGAACTGTAGCTGCATTCAGACAACATCTGGACAGCCACAGGCTCCCTATCCCTGTGCAAGAATGGCCACATCTGCACTATGCAGATTCTTCAACATCAACTTCATTGGACTGGTCATGATGCCTGGTTATCGTCTTCCAAAGCAACTCCTCTATTCCGAACCTAATAATGGAAAGCGTAATGCTGGTGGTCAACAAAAGAGGTTTAAAGACTGTCTCAAGGCAAATCTAAAAAAATGTAGTATAAACACTGACAATTGGGAAACACTGGCCTGTGAGCGCTCCAGTTGGAGAGCAGCCTTTACCAAAGGTGTCATGGGCTTTGAAGACACTTGAACTCAGGACGCAAGGGAGAAACGTGCTAAGAGGAAGGCACGTTTGGCAAATCCAGACCGTGATCAACTCCCACCCACAAACCAATGTCCCCACTGTGGAAGGACGTGTGGATCCAGAATTGGCCTCCACAGTCACTTAAGGACTCATTGTTAAAACCGTGTTTATGGAAGACAATCTTACTCGGCTACGAGTGATCGCCAAAGAAGAAGAAGAAGAAGAAGAAGAAGAAGAAGATGCATTTAATGCAGTATCACACCACTGTAAACACTTGTGATTTTCCCCAAAGAATCATAGAACTGTACTGTATTTTGTTAAGGGTGCTAAAAATAGAGAGGGAGACCTCTTTTCCCCTCACAGAGCTGCAATTCCCAGAGTTCCCTGGGAAGGGGGACTGACTGATAAATCACTTTGGCAGAGGGAGCAAAAGGCAGAAGGAAGGGCTTTCCACAGTGCAGAGCAGGAGCAAAAAAAAAATGCGCAAAAAATGTGCCTGTAATATTATATCGGTGTTTCCCTAACTTGGGTCTCCAGCTGTTTTCGACTACAATTCCCATAATCCCTGACCACTGGTCCTACTAGCTAGGGATGATGGGAGTTGTAGTCCTAAAACAGCTGGAGCCCCAAGTTTGGGAAACACTGGATTATATAGAGCGTGGTGCCATGAGTAAAATTCCCCATTTGATATGAGTCAGGAGTTCTCAGACTGTGGCCTGTGGACTGCCAGTGGTCTGCTAGCTTCAATCAGGTGGCTGTGGCATGTCTATATTAAACATTCATACTGGTTTTTAACTGCTTTTTTAAAAAAAATATTATATCTTATTGTATTGTAGTTTGAAATCTATGGAATGCAAATTGTACTACAATGAAATACAAGATAAGAAACAAAAGAAGCAATAAAAGTATTGTTTAAAACTATACAGCATTTAGCACAGCTACTACAGGCAGAAAACTCGCTGAAGTGGTCCAAGATCCTCAGCAATTTTCAAGCAGTCTGTTAAGAAATAGATGGGAAGCCACTGGTGTAAGCGATCTTATTATTTACTGTTATAACAGTAAGTGCATTTTAAGTTCTTAGGAATTTTCAGACCTCAGACACAGGGGCTGTGGCAGAAGAGGGTGGGGACTTTAGGAATGAAGAAGACAACCCCCCTTTTTTTTAACACAGTTCCCTCAACTTGCCAGATTGCTGCTTTGCTCCAAAGCACACACAGGATGGCTTTTGTAAAAGAGAAAACGGAGCTTGCTAAACTACTCCAGCAGGAACATCAAACTCTCCAATAATTCAAAGTTTCCTGGTCCAGAGTTTTACAGCAACAAGGATTTACTTGCAGCTAAATCTGGAGAACCCTCCAAATATGTTGCAAACAGCTCCCCACCACCACCACCTTCAGCTATAACCAGCCGTAACAAGCAGAACATCCTCCCCATGCGGTAATGTGGCCATAAAACACACACACACAAAACCCCCCTTTTTTCAGAGGCTGCATTTCAGGAATCCAGGACCAAGGGTCACAAAAAGCTTCCCTAGCATACAGCAAAGAGAAGGTAAGAGGCCACAATTCACTAAGGGAACTTCTCCTGTGCAAGCCTCATTGGTATGGCTGGGAGCACATGGGGGCACCACAGAATGTTGGGGAAGGGCTGTAGCTCAGCGGTAGAGCATCTGCTATGCATGCAGAAGGCCACAGGTTCAATCACCAGCATCTGCAAGTAGGGCTGGGAATGTCCTCCACCTGACACCCCAAGACAGCCACTGCCAGGCGGTGCTGATGCACCAATGGGATAATCTGGTATAAGACAGCTTCCTATGACAAAGCCAGAAATGATTTTTCCCTGCTTTGTCCTGTCCCCACCTGTCTGGCTGCCCTGGCCAAGCCTCCACACAACCTGTTTTTCCTTCCTTCTTGCCATATTTCCTGACCCATCCTGCTGAATTTCAGCGGCACTGTCTGTGGTTTCAAGCTGCTGCATAGACTCGGGCAGTCAGAAAAGGTTGAGCAAACTTGCAGTGCAGCCATCATTTTATCACTCTTTTTTACTCAAACCTTGAATCAGCTTTGGTGGCCCAACCTCAGTTCCGGGTGGAGTAGGAAGGAGCAAGTGCTTTTGTAAAGCCAGGAGTCCTGGACTCTTCCTTGAGAAACATGGAACAGCAGAACACCTCCTATTCTCTCTCTTGCCACTCAATTCCTAGTCCTAGCCTCTTTCTCTACCAACACCAACAAAAGGGCTCTCGTGGGAGCAGCCCTCACTTTCACGGCTTCCAAGTCTGGAGGTGGCATTTTTAGGCAAGGCTGAAATTACCTAATGAACTGGTGATTCGCCTAAACCAAAAAAAGATTAAGAAATGTTTGAGTTAAAAGTGGCTCCTGAGTCTGAGAAGGCTGAAGTCTACTAACCCCTGAGAAGCCCAAGGCTCCTTTCCCATGTTTTGCATTTCCATCGCAGAAAGCAGGTTGTGGGAAATAGGTTGTGGGAAAGGGGCGGCTACCCACGTGTCGAACGTCACATGGTATGACAGCACACACGTGCATTTGGCATACCTGCAAGGGAAGCCTCAACCAAACTAGAGTTACGCGGCTACAGCAAATTGCACTCGTGACTGTCAACCGCCCCCACCCCGCCAAACATTCGTTACCACAGCGGGCAAAGTCGCCTTTAACTGCGCTCCCGCAAGAGCTTTACAGACGTGCGCGGCGTTATGACATAAAGTGGGGACACAGAGAATAGAGATAGGTGTACAGTACCTAGTTCCGTGGCTAGGGAACGCATTCATTTTTCTTGTGGGTCCTAACTGTGAAAGAAGCCGCGGCTCGAACATTACTGCGTCCCCATGCCAGATATTCAGTGAGGCTGGACGAACGGGGGTGACGAAGCGGGCATCCTGCAAAAAAAACCTATCCTCGACGGCACTAAATCACTGACGATTTATACATGCGAGTTGTCCGCACGCTACTGCCTGCAAGGAAGCGCTTTCCTTTCCAGGTAAACGACACGTGTGTAATGTGTGAAGCGGCTGTGCATGGCCGAGAGGGAAGGATTGGGGGCTGATTTGGCTTGCATTTCTCTCCAGGAGACGGCGAGGAGGAGTCCGCCGCCTAAGGGCGTGAGCGCGGCGTTTGTTTGTGTCTTTCTAAACGGCCGTTTCTGACCCTGGTGGAAACCGGACTCCGGAGCGGCTCCGGCACACGCGTTTCTCCCCTTGAGTAAAGGCCGTCTTGGTTGCCAATCTGCCCGACGTGTAGTCGGGGAAGAGGGTGGAGGGTATCCGGGTGAGCACGCAGCGAGGGAGGGCGGCAAACCAAAGAACGGGAAGCGACTCCCTTTCTTTTCTTTGCAATTTTTTTTTTTGCTGTGGCTGCTTTCTCCCTCTACTGCCGCCGCCGCCGCCAATCTGCTCCGCGAAGCTGGTAGGGGACGCGCGCTTTGCTTCTGCAAAGTAGGCCAGGCAGGCTCTGCTGCGGCCGCTCCGCTCGCCTTTGCCGCAAGTGAACCCTCCCCCGGCACCACCCGCCCTGCAAGGTGGGGAGGCGGCGGGCCTTGTGAGTGTGTCGGAGCCGGAGAAACATATAGCGAGGGGCTGGCATTAGCAGATCGAGCGGTCGCAGGGAAGGAGGGAGGTTCCGCAACTAACTACTCCATCCTCCGGCTCTGCTTGCAAAAGCTGCGTGTTTATTTCACTTTTCTTTTTCTCCGCCAGAATCTGCATTCCTCTCTGCGCCCCTCGGAATCATTGTGTAGCACGCCAGAGAAAGCGGAGGCATTTCTTTCCACATGTGACGCTAAGAACCGCGTGGCCGTGCTTCTCACTTGGTTATTTATTTATTTGATCTGTGCTTGCCAGGGGCAGGGCGCTGGAGTACATTTAAAAGAAGAAGGCAGAAACATTTAAGTGCGCGGTAAAACAACGATCCATATCGCTGGTGTTCTTCCGTGCAGCATGTATGATGGTTAGAGGAACAGAATAGGACCTGGGAGACCAGAGCTCAACTTCTCCACTCAGCCGTGAAGCTCACTAGGTACCACCCGTCTTTCAACCTAAGCCTACCTCACAAGGTTGTTGTGAGGGTAAACTGAGGATGGAGAGAACCACCTGGAGCTCCTTGAAGGAAAGGTGGGATGTAAATGTAATTATAAAGAGAATAAAATTGTCAAAAAAAGAGAAGGGTCTGGGGGTCCCACACCTACCAGGAAAATATACCATTCTTAATTTTCTGGGGATGCTTAGCGAACTAAATAGGCTGTGTGCACATTAGAGGAGGGGTTCCTAAACTGTGGTCTAAGGACCACCATTAGTCCACAAGCTGCATTCAGGTGGCCTGTGGCATTTCCACATTAAATACTCATATTGATTTCTAATTGCATCTTTGTGGCTTTTTTATTTCTTATATTGTATTTTATTTTCTTTTTGAATTTGAATTCTATGGAATGCGGATCATAATGCAAAAAAGCAAAAAAACCCCACAAAACAATAAAAACACAATCGAAAACCTTGCAGCATGTTAGCACGGCACATTACAATTGTGACAACAGGCAGGAAAAAAAATCACCAAGAATTATCAGCGATTTTCAAGTGGTTCATGGAAAGGGGAGATGGGGAACCAATACCATTGGAGCATTTGGGGAACACTTCTGATTCACCAATGTATGCCCATTGCTCGTTGGTTGCTGTGCCTTCACACATATAATTTGTGGGATTGTCTGTAGGAGGTGGTGTTGGCTACTGGTTTCGCCCTCCAGATGTGGATGGGCTCCAGCTCCCCTTCAACCCTGATCGTTGGCTCTGTTGACTTGGTGTGATGGAAGTTGGGTCCAGTAACACCTGAACTCTAGCATAGTAACATTCCTGACAAATGGCCACCCAGCCTTCACCAAGGGGCCCCATCGCCTTCCAAGACAAGTTGTTCCACAGCCTCCTAATGCAGGGATGGTGAAGCTCAGGCCCACGGGCCAAATGTGTCCGTTCCTGGTCTTTCTGGCCCTTGGGACTCTCCCAAGGCTACACACCCTCTCCAGTGACACCCATTAGCACACTCCATTTTATTCCTTAGGTAGTTTTGCAAGGGCTGGAATGTGTCTTTGAACCCTGATCATATATGTGCCTAGATGAAGGACTACTGCAGAAAGGCAAAATTTTGTATGTGTGCTCTGCCTGCTTTTTCCTATGGTCCCACCCACCACCGTCATGTGGTCCTTGGAGGGTTGCCCAGAAGGGAATGCAGCTCTCAGTGCCATGCTGATGTTGAACTAAAATGCGCAAGAAGCTAAGCAGGGTCAGGCCTGGTTAGTACTTGGATGGGAGACTGGGAATACTGGGTGCTGTACGCTTTCTAAGGGAGTCTTTGGTGCGAAGGGTCAGTGCATCTGGCTGTTGGCCAGACGTTTGTTGGTTTGAGCCAATGCAGTATTCCTGGATTAGATGACCCTCGTGGTCTCTTCCAGCACTATGATTCTATGAATCCCTATGAGTTTCCACCCATTTTTCTAGTACCATCCTCTGCTGCAATTGAAACCAAATCCTGCTCCATTTTCCACATGACATACCTCTTTCAACCATTCCTTATAGGGCTTGGCTTCCAGACCACCTCACCATCTTAGCTGCCTTCCTGTTGACAAAGCTCCCATCCTTAAAATGTGTTGACCAGAAGTGGATGCAGTACTCCCACCTGCAGTCTGACAAGCGCAGACTTAATTCATGAAGCCTCTGCCTACAAGTGCAGCTTCACCCTTCGCTAAGGATGCCACGTTACTTTCCAGTGAATGCAAGAGCAGAGAATCTCATTTCCCACTCACTCTCTGCCTTTTGCCTGCCCGGAATATCCACTGTTGTATTGCAATAATGATGGACAGCAGGCCAGTGATGTGCATCAGGTGGAATATCTCTCCTTGCAGGTGACATAAAACGTGCAAGAAAATGTCCCGGTTATTTGCTGTGCGCTGATTGTCTGGATTGAATAAGCTATTTAGAATGTGATTCTGATTTTGTATTTTTTAAATGACACAAATCAGGCAGATCTTATACATATCCTTTAGGTATCTTTTATATATGTTCTTTAAAAGCTTCAAATTCTTTGCGCGCTCTCTCTTTCTCTCCACTTTTATGCATTTGTTTGTTTGGTTTTAATATTGAAAAAAAAACTTATGATGGGTTATTGGCAGCAATAGTCATACTCATTGAATGGACATTTATAAATAAATTTATAAGCTGCGTTTTTCATAAAAACAGAGCAAGACAGTTTACAAATTTACAACAACACAACCTACAAGTTACAGGAAAAGCATCAGTAAAAACTGGTTAGGAAGAGTAAATTCATGTTTATTAACAGACTGACTTATGCCTATTAAGTTTAATGGGTCTCTGCTCAAGTGAAATTTGGTTGGCTGCAATCCTAACTAAGTTAGTTTTTGCATATCTTTTCTTATATATATATATATAGTCATAAAAAGGTAAAGGGACCCCTGACCATTAGGTCCAGTTGTGACCGACTCTGGGGTTGTGGCGCTCATCTCACTTTGTTGGCTGAGGGAGCTTCTGGGTCATGTGGCCAGCATGACTAAGCCGCTTCTGGCGAACCAGAGCAGTACACGGAAACGCCGTTTACCTTCCTGCCGGTACCTATTTATCTACTTGCACTTTGACATGCTTTCAAACTGCTAGGTTGGCAGGAACAGGGACTGAGCAACAGGAGCTCACCCCATTGCAGGGATTTGAACTGCTGACCTTCTGATCGGCAAGTCCTAGGCTCTGTCCCAGGCAGGCAGGCAGGAGCGGCCACCGACTACACACCACCGTCCCCCGGGGCGAGGAGGCAGATGGGTGGACAGGGAGAGGCCCGGGCTGCCCAGGCAGCATACTTGCAGGCAGGTGAGGAGGCCGTGAGTGGGAGACAGGGCGCATGGGGTCTGGGGTGCGTGAGGCGCCTCTCTCCTCCGCAGTCCCCTCCCTCCCTAACTGCCTCCTCCTTTTCCAAAGACATGACAACTCATCTTCATCTCCCCACCCCAGGTGAGCCAGGTTCAGGACCTTGACAGGCTGGATCTGGCCCACGGACCATAGTTTGAGGACCCCTGCCTTAAAGGATGATGTGTGTCACAGGCTTGAGAAACACCCTGCTGTTAGATTACATGTTCAGTAAATGGATGCCAGGTGGTCGAGAAATTGTGTTTAGTTAAAGCTAAAGGGACCCCTGACCCTTACGTCCAGTCACCAACGACTCTAGGGTTGCGCGCTCATCTTGCTTTACTGGCCGAGGGAGCCGGCATACAGCTTCCGGGTCGTGGCCAGCATGACTAAGCTGCTTCTGGCAGCGCACGGAAACACCGTTTACCTTCCCACCGGAGTGGTACCTATTTATCTACTTGCACTTTGACGTGCTTTCGAACTGCTAGGTTGGCAGGAGCAGGGACCGAGCAACGGGAGCTCACCCCGTCATGGGGATTTGAACCGCCGACCTTCTGATCGGCAAGCCCTGGGCTTTGTGGTTTAACCCACAACGCCATTTAGCTTGTCTATTTAATTTTGTTACCTTCTCTATAATGACTAGATTGCAGATCATGTTCCAGCAGCCTTTCAGGGTGAACTGAGAGTGTAATCCCCAACGTTGTGCTAGTTCCAATCTGGCCACCTCCACTAGATGTGGAATCGAGTCCTTACACGTGGCATTAAACACCAACCCACCTTCATGCAGGGCACTCGGTTCTTTACATCCAAAGCCACATTCCAGTTCTTCACATGATGCTAAATAAACACAGAGGTTCAGGGCTTTTATTATTATTATTTTTTACCAAGGCTCAGCTCTGGTTATTTGTCTCCAATAGCAAGTTCTGAGACCTCTCATTCTAGAAACCAGGCAACTTAAAACTGGGGGAGCTGAGGGGAGCTGCTTCACATGTTCTCTCTTATCTACCTGGAACATACTTCTTTGTATAAAATATGGTGCATTTGGTGTGAATTGGATCACATGGGAAGTACATGAAAGGCCCATTTTGGTCCAGCACCCTGTTCTCACAGTGGCCAACCAGATGCTTAATGGGAAACCAGCCAGAAGGAACTGCTCTCCACAACAGTCTTCCATGCTTACGGATCCCAGCACGTGGTGTTCAGAGGTATAATGCCTCCAAACACTGGGAAAGGGCACTTTCACACATAGGTGTGCAAACACTTCACTTGCCATTTGGGAAAAGTCTTAGCTCACTGGCAGGGTATATGCTTTGCATGCAGAAGGCCCCAGTTCAATTGCTAATACCTTGCATTGCAGATCTTGCCACTAGCAGGTGGCTGGACTAAACCTTGGAGATCCCTCCCGGTGTTATAGTTCTCTCAATTAAAAATATTTGCATGTGATAGTTGTCAGTCCAATTGTGTGGGGGAAGGTGTGAACCCTGAGCCCGCTAGTTCATTTAACATTCATTTTGTGCCTGCTGCAATTATCTGTCCCCGGTGGAGAGGGGCTCATAATCTGTGCTTGCCCTGGTCTTGAGCTGAACTGGGGAAGAAATGCAGCCCTATAATATTTTTTTTAAGGCTTGGCCACAGTAGAAATAGAAGAAGAAATGAGGGAGGGAAATCCTGCTTCTGAGTGTTTGCAAAATGCATTTCCCTCTCTCCATTTCGTAACCACGGTTCCACCTCCTTCCAAATCAGGAGGTTTGAGAAGAGGTGGGTTTCCAGTTGAGAAACAGCGTCATCTGCACAGACTTGCGTTGCAGCAGCACTCTTAGGCTATGTACACATTGCCGTTTACTCTGGCTCCCACCACTGGTTTCTGAAACCAAGCGCACATGATGTTTGCCACAATCCATCTGCATCCTGTATCTTCTTGAGAAATATTGCTATTTGATACATTTCAAAAAGCCATTATACATGCACAAATGGCAGTGCATGTGCAGCTGACAGCTTCATTGAATAGGACTTTGGAGGTTTGGGATAACAAATCAGGTAATATGTGTGTTGGGGGGGGGGAAAGCAGGTAACGGTGTGTACAGCAACATAAAACGCAGCTTGAAACACAGTGTGTGTATGTGTGTGGGAAATTACCTTCCTGTATTTTAAGCTGCTAATGTGTACATGTCATTAGATACTAGACCTGGGATGTGACCCTTCATGTTGCTAGATTGCATCCTGCATCATTCCTGGCCATGGGCCATGCTTGCTGGGGGTGGGGTGGGAACTGGGAGTTCAGCAACACTTGGAGAGCCACAACTTCTTCACTCTTCTAAGCAGATCGATCCAGATGTTTGGTTCAAAAGCTCGGTCCTTTTAAAACATGATCACCTTCCTTATGCTTTCCAGAGTGCCGCAACTGCACGCCTGCATAACTCACTGAAATTTAAGTCAGCATCAAAATAAAACATAAACATCTGTCTGAAAGCCTGTGTTAGTTATTAAAAGCTCATGTTCTGCCATAATAAAGGTTTCTAAATTTAACAGCCCTTGTAGGAGATAATATGCATGTCATTTGGGGTGTCCTGGAACTTATTGCAGAGAAGCTGAATCTGTCTTCTTGCATCTGTCTTCTGAGAATAAGATATAAGACAAACCTTTCTGCCTTTTTGCAGAAAGACAGTTTGAGGAACTGAGGCAAACAGTGGTGGTAGGTAATAGGTTTTACACCTAATAGGCAAAATAAGAACCAACGAATTGCCAGGTCCAGATGGTATCCACCTGAGAGTTCTCAAAGAACTCAAAGGTGAAATTACTGGTCTTTCAAGAAGAATATGTGACTTATCCCTAGTGTCAGCTTTCATATCTGAGGACTAGAAAGTAGCCAATGTAATACCAATTTTTGAAAAAGGGATCCAGGAGGAATTCTGGAAATTATAGGTTAGTTAATGTATTTTGCCAACGGACAGTGTTGTTAAAGATAAAATACCACTGTGTACAGAAGAAGGAACCTTGTTGAAGCAGAACAAACATGGCTGCTGCTAGGGGAAGTCCTGTCTCAACCTACAGAGAGTGTCAGCAAGCATACTGATAGAGGTGATGTGGTTGATGCAGTGTGCTGGACTTCTAAAAAGCTTTCAGCGAAGTACCTTACAAAAAACTGAGTAAACTTAACAATCATGGAATGAGAGGTGAGGTATTGATCAGGAACTGGTTAAGTAACAGAAGTAGAGCATAGGAGCAAATGATGATGATGGCAGGATGTAGAAAATGGAGCCCACCAAGGATTTATACAGGAATCTGTGCTTATTTTATTTTACTTTTTACTTCCTTGGATGTTGTTGTTTAGTCATTTAGTTGTGTCCGACTCTTCGTGACCCCATGGACCAGAGCACGCCAGGCACTCCTGTCTTCCACTGCCTCCCGCAGTTTGGTCAAACTCATGCTGGTAGCTTTGAGAACACTGTCCAACCATCTCGTCCTCTGTCGTCCCCTTCTCCTTGTGCTCTCCATCTTTCCCAACATCAGGGTCTTTTCCAGAGAGTCTTCTCTTCTCATGAGGTGGCCAAAGTATTGGAGCCTCAGCTTCACGATCTGTCCTTCCAGTGAGCACTCAGGGCTGATTTCCTTAAGAATGGAGAGGTTTGATCTTCTTGCAGTCCATGGGACTCTCAAGAGTCTCCTCCAGCACCATCATTCAAAAGCATCACTTCTTTGGCGTTGCCGTGGCGAAGGGGCTTGAATAACTCAGTGAAGCTATGAGCTATGCCGTGTAGGGCCACCCAAGATGGACAGCTCATAGTGGAGAGTTTTGACCAAACGTGATCCACCTGGAGCAAGAACCAGCAAGCCACTCCAGTATCCCTGCCAAGAAAACTCCATGGACAAAGACAACATCCCAGGAAATTCCACCCAAATACATTATGAAAAGCAGTACTCTCACACATGCACCTCAACTTTTAACCGTATACATCTGTGAAACACATTCTTATTAAGTGGTCCACAAGTTAGTAGAAACCTTTGGAACTAGTCTTTGGTTTTCTGGAGAGGACCTGTGCTTTTTAACTTGTTCATAAATGATATAGAATTAGGGATGAACAGTGAGGTAGCCAAGTTTGCTTATGATACGGAGCTGTTCAGGGTCATTAATAAGGGATTGCGAAGATCTCCTAAAATATATCTCCAAATTGAGCAAATTGACAGTTAAAATTGTTGGTTCAAGTTAAAAAATAGGTATATAGAAAGCATAATTCCCTGGATACCAAGATCTAAGTCGGAGGCAAGTACTCTTTGATGAGAGAACCCCAGCAGAGATTTAAAATCACAAAAAATGCACCAAAGTAAAGCATGGAGATATGGGCTGTTAGACCTTTAAAATAAGCCCTTCCAAGTTCCTTCCAAAGCTTCCCACTTCCCCTAGCATAGAAAAGCACTACTCATTTTGTAAGCTAAAAATGGTTTACTTACACACTCTCCAAAGGTCAGGTTCATGTGCTTTACCATATAGCATTCAGAAAAGGTTGCACAGGCAATAAAAGTTTAGTTGCAAAGCAGTGAAAGTCCCTAATTTATTGGTATAGGAGCTCAACAGAGGCTTATAATAGCCATGTGATCTGAGCTTCTGCAGCGAGCTCAGACTTCCTCACACAATGAGCTTCTCTGGTAGACTCAGTGGGAACAATGGTTGTCTACCTAGTTCAGGCATAGGCCATAGCTGTCAACGTTTCCCTTTTTTAAAGGGAAATTCCCTTATTCCAAATAGGATTCCTCGCAAGAAAAGGAAAAATTGACAGCTATGGCATAGGCAGACTTGGCCATCCAGATGTTTTGGGACTACAACTCCCATCATCCCTAACCACTGGTCCTGTTAGCTAGGGATGATGGGAGTTGTAGACTCAAAACATCTGGAGGGCTGAGTTTGCCTATGCCTGACCTGGTTCCTCCCAAGCTGAGCTAAGCCTGGCAGGATAGCTTGCAGTATGGTATTAACTCCTTCATGCAATTAAGTAGACTTAAGCAGGTTGGTTATATGAGGCTGGTTATCCCACAGAAATGGCTAATGTAGTTCAGGATAAACAAGTGTAAAGTGCTTCAAATCAGGACAAATAATCTTAATTCCACATATGAATATGCTCATGGGGTCTAAACTGGTGGTGATTGACCAGGAGGAGCAAGTCTTTGAGGTTGCAGTAGATAGCTCGCCGAAAATGTCGACCCAGTTTTCAACAGCTGTGAAAAAGGCAAATTCAATCCTACAGATCATTTGGGAAAGGAGAATAAAACTGCAGATATAGTATCATGAAATCATGGTCACCTCCTGCAGTCTCCAGGAATCTGTATTCACATGTATACTATCGCCAAGCCTGGAGGTAGTATCCAGCCATCCTAACTAGTAGTGCTCATTGTTAGCCTTATCCTTCATGAAAATGTCCAAAGCCGTCCAAGTTGTGGGTTGGGACACTACTGCATATTGTGGTAGCAAATGCCATATTTTAATTATGTGCTCTGTCAATAAATCCTTCCTTATTCTCTGTTCTGAATCTCCCAACATTCAGCTTCATTGGGTGTGCCCTAGTATTACGAGAGGGAGGCAAGTTCCTTTCTGTCCACTATCTCCATCCCATGCTTAATTATATATACCTTTTGTCATGTTTGCCCCTTGCCTTTGCTCTAGCTCCTTAATCATTTTGCTTGCGCTTTTCCAGCTCTGTGATATCCTTCTTGAGGTGCCGTGACCAGAACTCTCCACAGTATCCCAAGTGCAATCACACTGTAGATTTGTATCAATAAATGGATATTGGTGGCTCCTTTCCTAATGATTCCCAGCATGGAGTTTGCTTTTATGCTGCATTTGGTTGTTTTTGTCTGCCATTGTTGGGGCAATGGAGAGTTTAAAACAAAAACAAAAAAAAAATAAAAGAAAAAAGGAGCAGCAGGTAGGAAGGGGCAAGTCCTCATTTGAACAAACATCTCCCAGTGGACTTGATATTGGCAATCCACAGGGGTAACTATGCATTCCTAGAGAGCCTGTGTGGTGTAGTGGTTAAGAGCGGTAGTCTCGTAATCTGGTGAACCGGGTTCGTGTCTCCGCTCCTCCACATGCAGCTGCTGGGTGATCTTGGGCCAGTCACACTTCTTTGAAGTCTCTCAGCCCCACTCACCTCACAGAGTGTTTGTTGTGGGGGAGGAAGGGAAAGGGGAATGTTAGCCGCTTTGAGACTCCTTAAAGGGAGTGAAAGGCGGGATATCAAATCCAAACTCTTCTTCTTGCCTTCTTCCAAAAATGGGAACTTGAGAGGATGGAAACTATATTTAGCAAGTCTGTCTCATGGCTCCCACAGGAGGCAGTGATGGCCCAACTTGGATTAGGCAAATTCATGGAGAAAACTGTTGATGGGTACTAGCCATGATGGCTCTGCTCCGCTCCCATGATCAGAAAGAGAAATGCATCTGAATACCAGTTGCTGGAAGCCGTAGGTGAAAGTGCTATTGTGCTCATGTCTTGCTTGCAAGGTTCTGACAGGCATCTGCTTGGACACTATGAGAACAAGATGGTAGACTAGGTGGGTCACTGGTCTGATCCAGTTGGGCTATTCTTACATTCTCAACATGCATGTTTTTAAATATGCAAATAGCAGCCTCCAGACAATGGGAATCAGAGAGTTGGATCCTAGCATCCCTTGTGTGGTCCTGCAAAAAAAAAAAGTGTGGTCCTGAAACTATTCGCTCACATCTCATGCAACCAATAGCTCCTGGCAGGTGATTTCCATTGGGACCATGGGCGTCTATAGGGTTAATCTTTCTCTCCAGATCCTAAATCATGGGTAGGCAACCTAAGGCCCGGGGGCCGGATCCAGCCCAATCACCTTCTAAATCTGGCCCATGGACGGTCCAGGAATCAGCGTGTTTTTACATGAGTAGAATGTGTCCTTTTATTTAAAATGCATCTCTGGGTTATTTGTGGGCCATAGGATTCATTCTCCCCCCCCCAAAAAATAGGCCCCCCACAAGGTCTGAGTGACAGTGGACCAGCCCCCTGCTGAAAGTTTGACCCCGGTCCTAAATGCTACAGGCATTAACTTGGTTGTGTGAATCATGTAACTCTGGGCATCAAACAAATGTGGACATGCTCTAACATCCTTTCGTGTAGCACCCTTGCTGTGTCCCCAACCTCCCTTGTGTGGAGCAAGAAAGGTCTGCAGGGCTTTTTGAAAACTTCTGCTTTCTTGAACATAGAACATCTCACATTGAGGACTCCGATATACCTTTCCCACTTAACATTGGGCACACCGCACCTTGGGAGTGGGGCTGCCATGCAATCCCCTGCTTTTGCCCTTGGATACAGAGTTTGAGAGTTCAGGCAAATACCTGAACACTCCTTATCTCTATAGCAGGCTGTTCATATGTTGCAGCAGGGGCAATGGAAACACATAGAGTGACAGTGCTGATCTGCAAAATATGCTTTCAGTCTTTAGAGCCAACACAGGAACAATTTGCCATAGAAGTGTCATTTGTAATTATTTGTATTCTGCACTCTCACTCCCATTTCGGCTTATGAGGTGTAGTTGTTTTCTACACACACATGCGCACAATTAACAGCGTTTTAAATGTGCAAATATTAATAGGAAGCTTTCAGCACCAATTCTTAGATTTACACCTCAGGAAGTCACAACAACAACAATCCCACACATGATGCAATCAAATGTAGAAGTTTTATTGGAGATAAATACATGTTAGTAGCTTTATTTCCCTTGAGCTTGTTGAAGTAGCAGTATATTGATAGTTTTCCCCCATAGTAGGTTGAGTAGAGTATGGCAATTAATCTTGGAAGAGATGAACAAACCCAACTGCATTATTTTTAAAGTATTTTGCTTATGAAAAAGAGCCAGGTATTAAACATATCTTTCAATACAAGCTTGCACTTTTAAACCCATCAACCTTGTCACCAAACTCGTGGCTAGTAGACCAATGTCTTCACATGGAATACCCTATCCCATCTTCCCTTCTCTCCCTCCAACAAAACACAACTGGCTGAACTCACAGACAGCTAGCTTCTTCAATTAAGTGGAAGCTAAACACTAGAATAAACTCCAGTTGGCCTCAAAAAGCTAAATGCTGGAAATTTGGTGATGGGTCTGTCACTTGCCTCTTGATATACGCGCATATGGGCTGTTGAGTTAGCAGGAGAAAATGACATTGAAAATTTGACATTGAGGGAACAACTGGCAAGTTGTATTTTGTTAAATTTGTTTATTGATTTCTCAAAAAACAAATAACACTTATTTAAAAAGACAGGGTGGTGGTGACGTCATCTGCGCAACGGTCAGACTTACCCTCTCAATTTATTTGCTGATTATATTGCACTCATGATCTCTGATCCAGACTAATCACTGTCAGAGGCCAACAGGGAGATGGAAAGCATATGGTAAAATTGCTGGGCTATCTCTGAACAAGTAGTTGTGTTTTAGTTTATCCTGTGAATTGTGATACATTCAAAGTGATCACAGGCTTTAAGATCTGTCCCCACCATGTAAATATATAGGAATTCTTGGGTAAAGCTTGATAAAAGTACTTTTTTACCATTACTAAAGATACTGTTAAAGACCGTAAGTAATAGGCCCAAGTTTAACCTGTCATGAATGGTAAGAGCGTCATCGGTAAAAATGATGGTATTACAAAAATTGTTTTCATTTCAGACTATTCCTATTTGTATATTGATCGAAACTCTTAAAATTATTGGTAACGTTTGTCCATCAAGGCAAAAGACCTAAGATTGACAGAACACTTCCAGAAGTATAATGATGCGGCTCACCTACAAAATACAATTAGAATGATAATATGCAATACAAACCTATGCTTTTCAAAATACTCAGCCAACTAACAATTGGACAACATGATCATGTAAAATGGCTGTGGGAAACTGATTTAGCATAGAAAGTGAAGATGTGGATTGGAATAATTTATGGACCAAAAAACCCTTAGCATTAGTCTCAACTCATATATGAGTGATTACATTTAAGCTGTTACATAAATGGCATCTGACACCACTAACATGCAGCTATAGTAATAAATCATTATCATACTTGTGTTTGTAAGCTTGCAATACAATTGGTACAATGTTCCCCATGTGACTTATATACATCCTTTTGGCAAAAGGTGTTCACAGGGTGGGTGGGGGGAAGCCACATCAAGAGGCAACATGCAGAATGCACATCAAGTTTAGGACTGTTAACCATCTCCAGGGAAGAACAGCTTAATTTCAATGGCAGCAATAAAACTACTAACACATTTGTAAAGCTGAGCAGGGTCTGGTATGGTTTCAAATTGGACAAGGGATCGCGTGTTGAGATTCCTGCATTGCAGGGGGTTAGACTAGGTCACCCTCGGAGATCCCTTCAAAATCTACTGTTCCACAGTTTTGTACAAATGGTTAATAGATTCACTTTCCACTTGGTGGCACAGAAATGGAAGAGACTGGATCATTCACAGAATTCTGTGTGGAAGCAAGATGCACAGACAATTTCCCTTACTGGAAAAACGAACAAGGAGAGTACAAACACTGAACAGCACAGAAGACATAGATGTCTGAAACTTGTCATCCTTTCATTGGGTTTTCAAAATGATAACCCTGATGACCAGCATCCACCTAATTCACTCAATGGACTCTGGCAGAATTTAATAAACTGATTTGTTCCGTGGGAATAAACGGAGGGAGGGAGGGAGGGAGGGAGGGATGGGAAACGAAGACATTTGTTGTATGTGTTTCTGTGCTATATACTGAAAATCAATAAAATTGACTTAAGAAAATAAGAAGACAACAACGCCAGTTAGCCCAAGGAGTCTGGCCTGTATGGCAGAGTCCCTGTAGGACTTAGCTCCGCCGACCCTTCCTCTTTGAGGCATGGCGTGGGTGATGATTGTGGGATGACGATGACAGTGCCAAATCTGGCTCCCTTCCCATGCTGTTTGCCTTTTCCACTTTGCAGAGCAGCTCACTGTCCTCAGCACTGATGGGCCGGATGATGTGGCCAGGCTTGGTGACAATGTGAGGAGCTGTCAGACGCTGAAAAGCACGCTGGGTGTTCCAAGTGGGGCCCATGGGTGCTTGGATGCTGCGTTCAAATTGCTTGCTGTTCTCAAAGGGGAAGGGCAGATGGCTCACCTGCAGTGTAGTGAAGAAGTAGTTTAATGGCACCCTGAAAGTGGAAGGCTAAGGAACAACACACAGCTAAGCAGGCACTTCCTGGGAATGAGGTGGCAAGAGCACAAAGCCATGGTGAGCTGCTTGCATTTTATTATTTTGTAGTTGCAACCTGCTCTGTCAACCTTCAGGCAGATAAAACAATCCTTATAAATAATACCAAAAGAAAAGAATTGCTATCAGGTACATAGTATGGGCGGATGCGGGTGGTGCTGTGGGTTAAACCACAAAGCCCAGGGCTTGCCAATCAGAAGGTCGGCGGTTCGAATCCCCGCAACGGGGTGAGCTCCCGTTGCTCGGTCCCTGCTCCTGCCAACTTAGCAGTTTGAAAGCACGTCAAAGTACAAGTAGATCAATAGGTACCGCTCCGGCAGGAAGGTAAACGGCGTTTCTGTGCGCTGCTCTGGTTCACCAGAAGCGGCTTAGTCATGCTGGCCACATGACCCGGAAGCTGTACGCCGGCTCCCTCGGCCAATAGAGCGAGATGAGCGCCGCAACTCCAGAGTTGGTCACGACTGGACCTAATGGTCAGGGGTCCCTTTACCTTTACATAGTACAAGCAGCGACCATATTCTGCACATCTGATTGTCGCCTGGGCACTGACATGCATGCTGCTTTTGGCCCCAGAACAGGGCAGAACAGGCTTCTGCGCAATTGCTGATGCGTACAATAACCCAGAACACAACCTCCATGCAAACAGGGTGTTGCCTGTACATACCCAATCAAGTACATAGGAATTTGCCTTATAATAGGTTGGACTATTTATCCATCTGTCCCAGAACTGTCTACTTCTCAGCAATCCACGCAGACCTCTTTCCCATCACTTCATCCTTTTAAACTGGCGAGGCAGGGGATGGAAGCTGGGACTTTCTGCATGCAGAGCAGATGCTCTCCTGACTGAGCTATGGTCTTTCCTCAATTAAATTCACAGAGTTTAATTACATTTCTGCATTGCAGGGAGTTGGACTAGACAACCCTTGAGGTCCCTTCCAACTATAATTAAGAAGAAGTTGAAGTCAATTCTAACATCTTAGAATTCTATGATTCTAAGAACATTTATACTGCATTTTCTTTTCCCCATATTGTTTCTGCAGGTGAAAGCGTGAATGGCAGTCTCCCAGGCCTGAGTGATAAACTCACCTGATGCACCGCTGCTGAAATATTGCGCTTTTCACTCAGGATAACATTGGGCAGGTGCCTGTCTTTCCTTAGGGGCCCAGCTGCTGGTTTGATAAGGAACCTAGAGGGCAAAAAAGAAAAGGAAGAAGGGAGGTGAAGCAGGTGACAGCTGGCAGTGACAGACCACTAAGCTTCCGCCCTGAAACGTACCGTCTCTTCTTCTTCTTACTCGGCTGTAGTCCTGCGCCTCCCCACTCGCCCCATCCTGGAAGAACCAGATTGATAACTTTCGGTTTGCTGTTCTGCTCTGCCCGACGCTTTTCTTTCATAAAGTCAGCAACGACGTTGTCACTTGCAAAGGCCTCCCGGATCACCTGTCGCTGGTCTTTGCCCATCTCTAGCTGCAAGGGAGAAAAAGATCAGGAGGCAGGTGGACAAGGAGTCTCACAGGATTTCCAGACAATAGGTCTGAATGAATGAAATGAATGAAAGCTCATTCGAGGAGATTGCTGAATTGCTTCTGCTCACAAAGTCTGACTCAGTGCAGGGATTTGAAGCAGGAAGGAATTTCTCTGCCCAGAAGTCTGTCCAGGAGCGCTGGTGTTTGGATTTTAAAACACCTCCTTCCCTTTCCCAGCAGCATGTGACTCAGCTCGCTTGCAAGAATTCTCTGGAGCAGTTCGGTCCTCGAATACTTTCCTGTAGTATACAAGCTGTCTGCTTAAGACATGCTGGCATGATTCAAACTAAATGACAAAGCATGCTTTGTCACATTGCAGCCTACCCCAATGTGCCCCTCCCCCCAACACTGATGGACTCCAATTCCCATCATCCCCCAGTTAGCAAAACCAATGCTTACAGATAATGGGAGCCATAGTCAAACACCACCTGGAAGGCTGATCAGATAATAATACACTTGCATAACAAGAGACTCTTAATCTCAGGGTTGTGGGTTCGAGCCCCATGTTGGGCAAAAGTCCTGCATTGCAGGGGGTTGGACTAGATTACCCTCATGGTTCCTTCCATGGTTCCTTCCAACGATTCTATTAGCGTCAGTGTGCTGCTGCTGTCCCTTCCTCTCTCCCTTCTTTATGTGAAAGGAGGTTGAAATCACCTGCTTGTAAGCTCTGGACAGTTCCCTGTTAGATCTGCACTTGTGGAACAGAAATTTGTTTTATCTGCTGCTCATTAAAAAATAAACCAGAATACTGAAGACACCCAACCACAGTTCCTCAAGTTCAGACTTAACAGGGAACTGTGATTAATTCAAAAGTGAAAGCATAATAATGTCCCTTTGGTTATACAGTGGAACCTCGGTTCCCGAATGCCTGCATTGTTGTATGTTTTGGTTCTCGAATACTGAAAACCCAGAAGTAAATGCTTCCGTTTTTGAACGCTTTTCAGAACCCGAATGTGCAACGCGGTTTCCGCTGAGTGGAAGCTCTTGAAACCAATGGGAAGCCGTGCCTCGGTTTTCGAAAAAGCAAATGGATTTCGTCTGAGAACCGAGGTACCATTCTATTATTAGTTACTCCTATTTAATGTCTAAGTTTCTCTAGGCACATAAATTGTACTAATGTTAATAGCCTAGTTTTTGTTTTTTTGTAATTGCTGTTGTTGATATTTAGGTGCTTTCACCAGGTTATTATTCTTAATACTCTATATGTATGTATATATGAATATGTATATATATACACACACACACACACACACACACAAAATGTGTGTGCATTCAAATAAAAACATTTTTTTAAAAGGGGTAAAGTAGAACAGCCTCCTCTTACACATGTGGAGGAGTGCATGAGCCTCAGGTTTCTTCTTCTAACAACAAACTCTAATTTGCCATTCATTTCTGAACTGGGCCAGCCTGCTCTGAAAAAGCTAATCTGTGAAGGCAACGATTGGCTTTCTCATACAGTGAGACAGTTGGTCCTTTTAGCTCAGTGCTGGCTCTCTAATAACTCTAGGCAAATACGGCTTCTAGTTCTGCTACCCAAAATCAGTTTTTAATGAGAAACAAAACAAGGAATGAACCAAAGCCCTTCTACATGTGATTGAAGGGGAACCTGTGGACCTCCTGATGTTATTGGACTACAACTACCCTTAGCATAGTTGGCTATGCTAACTGGAGCTGATGGGTGTTGACTAATGACATCTGCAGGGCCACAGCCCCGCCCCATCCCTAATGTAAAGCATGCTCTCTCTTCCCTGATGCATTGGGATAAGGCTCCCTGCAGCTGGAAAACAAACCCGCCAAGGAGATTAAACCTTCTCCCTGACATACTAGCTTTCTCCCATTGGGGAGCTTTCAAAGATGAACGCTTCCCACGCCGTTAGCCTGAAGGGGCACAGTGCAAGTAAAGTGTTAGCACTTAGCTCTTCCGGATCCATGGAACCCCTGACTAGCCCCTCCTAATGGTGCTCACTGCTTTTGAATGATGGTGCTGGAGGAGACTCTTGAGAGTCCCATGGACTGCAAGAAGATCAAACCTCTCCATTCTGAAGGAAATCAGCCCTGAGTGCTCACTGGAAGGACAGATCCTGAAGCTGAGGCTCCAATACTTAAGCCACCTCATGAGAAGAGAAGACTCCCTGGAAAAGACCCTGATGTTGGGAAAGATGGAAGGCACAAGGAGAAGGGGACGACAGAGGACGAGATGGTTGGACAGTGTTCTTGAACATGAGTTTGACCAAACTGCAGGAGGCAGTGGAAGACAGGAGTGCCTGGCGTGCTCTGGTCCATGGGGCCACGAAGAGGCGGACACGACTAAACAACTAAACAACAACAATGGTGCTCACCTCATCCTGTACAGCAGAAGGCAAAAACGGACACTGAATGGGACGAAGTGGCTGAGCCAGCACTGCCTTCAGATCAATCAGAGCCTTGCGCTTGGCTTTCTTCTTGGAGCTCTGGGTCTTGCCGCCCTTGGGCGATGACTCAGCTTCTGGAGGCTGCTGAAGTTCAGCACCGTTGACTTCTGGCATTCCGTTTTCCAGTGGGACTTCCTCTGTCTCTATGGCCTCTATATCCTCTAAGGTACGAAGCCGTTCCAGCTTCTCATTCAGGAGCGGCCCCTCTGGCACAGGGCTTGGAGGTGCTGGTAAAAGCACGTCCGTCGTCTTGGGCATCGCTTCCTCACCATTAAGACCTGAAGCAAGAACACGACGCAAATTAACGTAGAATCTGAAGAGCACTGCTGGATCAGACATCACTCTAGCCCAGCATCCTGCAGGGTAGGAAAACCAAGGCTCTCTCTCTGTTGCTGCTCTTAGCAACTGGTACTCAAGGGTACACTGCCATGGAATGTGGATGCTCCATATTGCCATCATGGTTAATATCAGCAGACCCAAAATTTTCACTAATTAACTTTTTGGAATACATCACACACACACACCCAGCAAGCCTACCCAGGCATATCATTTTAATACACCCAATTTTATTTCTATTTATTCTGAGTTTTAAAATAAATGTTGACCTGCTTTTGCATTTGTCAGTATTTTTAAAAGAAATATTTCAGTTCGTTCCTTCTAAAACCGTGTGGAGATTTAAGCAGTCAAGTAAGCAGTATGCAAACTTCTGTCAACTAGCTAAATAAAATGATTGCTTCTTACAGCAGTCAAAATATACTTTTTCCCCCCCTGAAGGAAACATACGTAGCAAACAAACACAAAATAATTCTGATTAATAAAAAAATTAGGAATGGATTTTATTTCAGCAGACAATGCTAAAAGACGTGGTGTAGTATTTTACATTAAACCTGCACTTGAACCCAAGCTAATCCAAAAAGACAATAAAGGGAGGATTCTAGTGGTACAAATCAAAGTCCAAGGAGAAAAGATAGTATTGGTGGGATATAAACACCAAATGAAAATAAATCAAAATTCTTTCAAAAATTGGAAACAGATCTTTTGGAGATTGCAGATGAGAAGGTAATACTAATGGGAGATCTGAATGGGGTACCATCATTAGAGATGGACAGAACAATTAGGAAAAAACACACCAAAGAAGGTAGGCTACCCAAAACTTTTTTTTATATGACAGAGGCTTTGAATTTAATAGATATCTGGAGAGTAAAACCTGTGTTTGATAAACAGTTCACATTTTTCACATGTACATGGCAGTAGTGCCAGACTGGATGCAGTTTGGATTTCAAAAGAATTAGAATCAAAAGTTTTAAAAATTGAAATAGATCCCAGAACATTGTTGGATCATAGTCCTATAATAATGGAAATTCTGAAAGAAAGTTAATCCGCCTTTAGATGGAGATTGAATGAGGATCTATTAGATGATAAAATCTTGTTAGAAAAGCCAAAAAAGGTTCTGGGAGATTACTTTGAATTAAATCTTAATAATGGAACCAGGCTGCAAACAGTATGGGACACTAACAAAGAAGTCATGAGGGGACTGTTTATGCAACAAAACTCAATTAAGAAAAAGGCAAGAGAAAACAAAAAGAAAGAAATTTTAGATGAAATTTCAGAGAAAGAAAAAGAATTAATAAAAAACCCAAATAAAACACGGTTAAACTGGCAATTAAACTATTACAAATTCAATACTCAATGTTGATTGATGAGGAAATGAGTTGAAAAACTAAAAGGATGAAACAAAAGTATTTTGAACATGCCAACAAGCCAGGGAAATTACTGGCATGGCAAATGAGGAAAAGTGAGCAAAAAAATTATATAAATAAGATAAAACATAATGGTAAGGTCACTGACAAACCAAAGGAAATAAGGGAAGACTTCATTAAGTACTTTACAGATTTTTACAAAAAAGGAATTGAAAAGAAGACACTGATGGAAGAATATATAAAAAGCAGCACTCTCCCAAAAATAAAAGATGTAAAACGGATACTATTAAATGGTGAAATAACATCGCAGGAAATATTAGATGCAATAAATCAAGCAAAGACAGACAAATCCCCAGGACCAGATGGAATTTCAGCAAAGTATTATAAAAAATTAAATGAACAGCTTGTGATTCCCTTAAAATATATGATGAATGAGATTTTAAAAACAGGGGAAGTCCCAGAAACATGGAAAGAGGCCTATATAACATTAACACCAAAACAAGATTCAGATATAACATTAGTAAAAAATTATAGGCCCATCTCACTATTAAACAACAATTACAAACTGTTTGTATATATCCTTGCTAACAGAATGAAAAGTTCTTTGGAGGAACATTTACATCAAGACCAAGCAGGATTTCTTCCAGGTAGACAAATGAAAGATATTATCAGAAACATTTTAAACATAATTGAATACCTGGAAGTGCAAAATGAAAAACAAGCAGCATTGATGTTTATAAATGCAGAAAAAGCATTTGATAATGTTTCTTGGGACTTCATGAAAAAGTTCTTGAAAAAATGGAATTTGGAGTAAAATTTAGCAAGGGAATAGCTATTCAGAACAGAATGCAAAATTGATTATTAACCAGGTGATAACAAACCAATGTAAAATACAAAAAGGAACTAGACAAGAATGTCCATTATCACCGCTTTTGTTAATTCTGGTCCTGGAGGTTCTGGCAAGGAATATTAGAATGGATAAAGAAGTAGCAGGAATAAGAATAAAGAAAAATGAACATAAATTGAAAGCCTTCGTGGACGATTTGGTTATTACTGTAGAAGATCCAAAGAATTCTCTCCCTAGAGTAATAGAAAAAAATTCAAAAGTTTGGACAAGTGGCAGGTTTTAAACTTAATAAAAACAAAACCAAACTGTTAGCTAACCCAGAAATATTACCTCAGGTTAAGAACTTTGCTTCAGGATGAGAAGAAAAATCATGCAGCGGCGGTGCGGCGGCAGCAGGAGGCCCCATTAGCTAAAGTGGTGCTTCAGGTTAAGAACAGTTTCAGGTTAATAACAGACCTCCAGAACGAATTAAGTTCTTAACCCGAGGTACCACTGTATTTACAAAGACAATTATGAAAAAAAATTGGAATGAAATAAAAAGGAATTTGGAAATATGGAATAGGATGAACCTCTCTTTTTTAGGACAAATTGCTACAATAAAAATGAATGTATTGCCAAAAATGCTGTTCCTTTTTCAGACAATACCGATAATAAGTAATAATGCTTGCTTCAAAAAATGGCAGCAAGATATTTCAAAATTTATCTGGAATGGGAAAAGGCCAAGAATAAAGCACAAAATACCTGCAGACTTACAACAGTGAAAAGACTTTTCTCTTCCAGATTTTAAAATTTACTATGAAGCAGCATGCCTTATTTGGATTTGGGATTGGATTAAATTGGAAAAAGAGGAGGCAATAGACTTAGAAGGACACGACAAAAGATTCGGTTGGCATTCATATCTGTGGTATGGAAAAGCAAAGGTACACAAAGGATTCCACAATCACATAATTAGAAAGTCCCTGATAAGGGTATGGGAAAAATACAAAGAATTACTGGAATCCAAAACCCCATGGTGGTTGTCACCTATTGAAGCATTATCATTTAAAATGTTAACAATGAAAGGAATATGGCCAACATATAGAGATTTATTAGTAGAACAAAAAGGAAAGTGGAAATTGAAAGATTACGATGAGATAAAGTAACACCTTCAGAGTTGGTTGCATTATAGGCATTAAATGAAATCTTCACGGAAGACAACAAGAGAGGATTCACTTACACAGTTTCCAAATTCCTAAAGGATATCATAGATGATAATTCTAAATTGTTAAAGGAGGCGTATAATATTCTGTTGGAATGGGAAAGACGAAGTGGGCACAGAACATAGGTCACAACATACAATTTGAGGATTGGATAAGGCTTTGGAAAGTGAACTTGAAATTTACGGATTGTATATTGTTGAAAGAGGATTATATGAAAATGATGTCCAGGTGGTACTTTACACCATTAAAACTGGCCAAAATGTACAAAACAGAACAAAAGAACTTTCGGAGATGTAAAGAAGGGGAAAGTACGTTTTATCACATGTGGTGGGATTGTAAGATTATTTTTTAAAATTGGGCAATGATATATAATGAATTGAAAAAAATGTTTAAAATAACCTTTGTGAAAAAACCAGAAGTCTTTTTGTTAGGTATTCTAGGACAAGAAATGCCAAAGAAAAATCGGACATTATTCATGTACGCTACCTACGGGAGCAAGAATCGTAATAGCAGAGAACTGGAAGACTGGAGAAATATCACCTAAAGAACAATGGCAAGAAAAACTGATGAACTATGCAGAACTGGCAAAATTAACAGCCAAACTGCGTGAAAAGAACAATAGTGACTTTTGAAAAGAATGGGAACACTTTACAACATACTTGCAGAAACAAGAAAAAAACATGGACTCGTTAGCAGGATTTAAAGAAACATTCACAACTTTATTTACAGATAACAAGAAATATAATTAGTGATAACAGAACATTAATGTATAAACAGAATGTAACAAACCAGAAGTAGAAGTTGGGAGAAGTCAACAGGGAGGGGGAAAACTAGAAAATGGATGTTAAATGATGATATTGTATAATTGTTATGAGAAAAGAAAATTAATAATAATAATAATAATTCAAAAAATGTATCCTGAATATACAGCCTATTGTTTTCACTGGATGACCCTGCCCTGGAATAAAAGCACCTTATCTGTTCATTTTCCCCACACCATGCATTGTTTTATGGCCCTGGCCCTGCTGACCTGCAACAAAGCCTTGCAGCAAAGTCTCCTCCTTGGTTGCAGGTGGCTCCATCTCTTCGTCACTCTCTTCGCTGTCTTCTGGTTCAGCTGGAAGGTCCTCCTTGGGCTTTGTGTGGGGCCGTCCCAACATCCAGGGGTTGTCTGGATCCAGCCCAGCAGGCCTCTCATTGACAACACTTGGCACGAGATCCCCCTCTGCGTCAGTGTCGTTGCCACCTTCCTCGCTATCGGATGCCGGGTGTACTTTCTGGGTCAGTTCTTTGTTCCGGGCCAGCTGCTCCTGCATGGCTTGCCTAGCCTAGAAGGGCAGGCAGGCAACAGCATTTACTTGCAGACCTTAGGCTTACAAAAGCTATTCTTTGCTTCTTCACTAGAACCACCCCAGGTCCATCCAACTCCCAAAGCCAGGTGCAAAGAGTAGAGCCTTTGAATAGGGTTGCCATACGTCTGGAATTTCCCGGACATATCCAGAATATTGCAGTTGGAAGTAGTGTCCAGGTGGAAATCAGCAACATGTCTGGGAAAATCTGGACGTATGGTAACTCATGTCAGCAGTGTCGTTTTTGCCTATTTTCCATAAAATAGCTTTAAAAATGTCTGTCACACACACACACAGCTCAAAAACTCTGGCAAAAAACCAACCAGCCAAAATCTCAACAACTTTTGTGTCTGGATTTTCACTTTTTGAAATATGACAACTCTACCTTTGAAGGTGGCGCCATATGCAAAATGGAGGCTTAGGGGGAGGAGACAGTTATCTGCTGCATCCCAAAAGTCAACATGGATACTGGGATGGTTTGCATAGACAAACCTGTTTCTGTATTATTTCAGATAAGAGCTTGAATGGTCTGGTGCTGGAGGATTCTTTTTGACACAGCTGTAGTTAAACAATCAGAAGTCAGAAACCCTTGCTGATCTACTGCAAATTGTCCAACAATCTACCAGTAGATTGTGGATCTATCTTTGGCCCTCCCCTGACTTACAGTATACCGTATTTTCAGCCACAAGGGGACCAGCAAAACATACACCCGTCTAATAACCACCCAGGAAGCAAGTAAAATATTTAACAGCCCAACTTACAATAATTCACTACTATTTCCTCCCCCTCCCAAGTAAGAATTTCAAACAATACTCTCCAGAGAAAGTCAATTTCCCAGGAGAAAGGGTATGAATTGCAACAGGCCAGAAAATGTTTTGCCATCTGTTTTTGGCTTTAGATGTAAATCCACCCAATGGCGGGAAGGCAAGCGGACAAAAGAAAGGCCTTTTATCACCCACTTGCAAATGTTGTTAAAGGTGCTCTAAAAACCACTTCTATGGGGAAAGCCTGATATTTTCAGCCAACCCTTTTCTGGAAGGTACGTTTCAGCTCGATCAAATCTCTCAAGCACCTGCCTTGGTTTAATTACATGTTAAGAGCGGGTTTTGGCTGATAAAGCCTCCTCGCTCCACACGTCTCTCACCTCTAGGTTGTACTTTGCCATGAGGACTGTAGATTTGGCCCACTTGCCCTTGTTCTGGTGTTTCAGGCTCATCCTCTCCTGCACAGAGAAATAAGGCAAAATGTCACGATGGTGGAGTACAGTAAGAGAGCGCCCTCCACTAGGCAGAGGGGCCTCATCTCGGTACCACAGGAAGAAGGCTGCACTCACCTCAATACGCGCTTTCTCAATTTTAGCTAGCTCTTCTAGAGCTGCCTCAGGGTTAGTTTTCCGCAACGTCTCGAATTCTTTCAGCACCTTGCGTTTCCTGCTCTTCCTAAGCATCCTGTGATACCTTCAGGAAGAGGAAGATAGGAATGTCAGAGGCTTGAATAGCCAGGCCAGAGGGAAAGGACACACAGCTAACTAACATCACTGCCAACTCCTGATTCAAGGGAGGCAATAGAGCTTGTGTGTAGAACCTGTTTGCCCTGGCCGTTGGCAATGCTTGTTGAGGCTGATGGGAATTGTAGTTCAGCAACATCTGGAGGGCCAGAGGCTGCAGCAGAGAGTCAGTGAAGTGGTTAGAGAAGGGACAAGAAAACTGTGACTCTAAATGTTGCTGCCCTCCCCTCAACTTTAGCCAGTACAACCAATGGCCAGGGATGGTAGGGGTTGGAATCCAGCAACTTATTGAGGGCTACTAGTTCCCCACCCCTTGTGTGGAGTATCAGCCTAAGGCCAGAAAGTCTGTTTCAAATCCCTGCTAGCTGTTAAGCTCAATGGGTCACCCTGATTGAGTCAATGTCTCTGCCTTACCCACCTCACAGGATAAAGATAAAATGGGCATGGAAATGTTGAGAGAGAGGGGGAGAGCAATGTACACCATCTTCTCAAGAGATCATTGCAAGAAAAGTGTAAAAAATAAACAAACAGAGCCCACACCTGTCGGGGAACAGAGAAACCGCACATGGGGCTGCATGTTTTCATTTTGCGTGCACAGGGATTTGAATCTGTTTTAGAATTCCTCATTCTAACATACTCCAAATGTTATTTATTATTTAATTATTTTTAAAATTACATTTATGTCTTGCCCTTCCCTCCCAAAGGAGCCCAATGTAGAAAGTCGCAAGATGCCTAGTCCTTTGTGGGCTGCAAGGAACTATGCAGAAACTGAACAGGGCTCATCCACAAAAGTGAGAAGAGGACTTTCCCCACCCAGCCTCATTTCTTTTCGGCAGCCAACTTAAAAGGGTGAAGGTGGGTTGGATGGCTGTTCACAAATTTTCTCCAACTTAAGTCAGCTGATCAGCACTTACAGTAATGTCTGCTTTGGGCAGGGATCAGTTGAACTAAGGAGTTCTTCAAGAACTCTGTAGTGCAGCCAATCCCTGCAAGCCTTGCTGTTGCGACCAATCATCTGATCAGCACATCAAGCCTTTCTTGGAACAGAAACAACTGGGAGCATACTGTGCAGCTTCCCAATTGTTCTTTCACACCCATGTCTTTAACTGCGCCCACACCCAATGTAAAATTTGATATCAGGCACGGAGCAGGTAACTGTGCTTGCAGGGGAAGGGGGGGAACGACAGTTTTGTGGTCCGCTATCAGAACTAATGGGACTGTAGGTTGCCAGCTGCTGCTCTACGACAATTGCTTACCTTTTGCTCTTGATCTTCCGCTGACGTCGTGCCTTAGCCTCGTAGTAGGACTGCAGGACTCGAGCCTTCTGGCGCTGCATACGTCGCAACTGTGCCTGGAAATGCGCACAAATGCAGAGGAGGGCTGACTGTAAAAGCTTACAGAGCAAGGCAGTGTGGGATCCAGGAGGGAGGGAGAGATGGAGAATGGGACAGAAACAGCCAGATCTAGACTCACCTCCTCCAGACTCATGGCCTGCAGCGAGGACTTCTCCTGTGGCGTCAGGAGTGGGTCCTTCACTGGCTGCTTTCCTCTGTGCAGAATATCAAATATTTCTTGCTCCAGGGGTGTTCGTGCCTTAAGAGTGGGTGAGACGTCGGAAGGATGGACACAGAGAGGTAAGTTTCAGCTTACTCTAAAGACTAGTCCAACAAGGTTGCAAAAGGTCACTAACAAAACAGGGGACCCTCACCCCCCGACCTCACAATACTTTATTTGCCAGTCTGATTTTACGTGAAGGGATGCTACCTCTTCCTTTGCAGACTATGCTTGTCATTGCTGCCTCTGGAGACTATCTGGAAGCTTGAGGCAACATAGGAACTAATGAAGTTATGAGCATGTTAAACAGATGCTTTCCCATATTCACTGGCTCCAAGTTAGTTCCAAGGCTTGGCTGGTTTTGACATTTCAAGCCCTTCATGGCTTAGGGCTGCAGTATCTGAAGGATTCCTTCATCTCACTGTGTACCCACAAGCGCCCTGAGATTATCATTGGGGGGCCTTTTCTGGAAACCTCTGCCAGCAAAGTTATGGTGAGAAGACCACCAGGTAAAAGGGACTTCTCTGCAGTGGCCCCGGGTTGCATAAGACCCTCCGCAAGAGGGGATTGCTTGAACTCTAATGTTGTTTTAGAACCAGGCAAAGCCTTTAAAAGGGGGGGGGCACAGGCACTCAAACTCTGTTTGTTTTACCCCTGAAATGTTTTAGCCTGTGATTAGATGCTGTCGTTATGGTTTTAGCTTTTCTCTGTCCCTATGAAGACTGTTGTAATACTACTTTTTAGAATTTATTTCCTATTTTATTGTTTCACTGCTTTTATCGTACCAAAAGCATGTTAGTTATTGCCCGAGCAAAAACCATAGCAGGCAGGCAGATAGCTAAATAAATAAATAAATAAATAAATAAATAAATAGAATGTATTATTATTTATTTGTTACATTTATACTGCACCCCTACTGAAGAACTCATGAATAATTTCTACACAACCCTCCTTTTCAAAAAAGGGAGAATACCACACCTTTCAGAGTCTTTAGTAAGGATAGGTTTTAGTTCCAATACGGACAGGAAGTTTTAAGAATGAGTGCTCTCCAAACATGATGAGAGGGAGGGCTGCCTTGGCTGAAATGGCAAAGCTGTATAAAAGAACAGGCTCATGGAGACCAAATAGTATGATAGAGGCAGGAAGAGCAGTTAAAGCAACAGAGCTTGAATGGGCACAGAAACAGAGGGAAGTGGTTGGTTGCTACCTTTTCCTTTTCTGTTGCACTTCCCAGTTTTCAAAGTGCCACATCATCTTAAGTAAAATGTAAACACTTATAAAACTTTCAGAACGGTACTTTTCTTCCAGAAAAATGCACCTGTGGCTAAATTCTCTAGATTTTTCTTCAGCTGTCTTTTAAAAGTAACTCAGAGGTATGGAAAAAGATCAGCTGGAACTGGATAGCCCATATAAGATAGCGTTACCACATAATTGCCATATATTATTTCTAGCAACAACAAAAAAGAAGAAAATTCCAAAGCCTGCATCAATAAATTACAGTTATTAGACCTTTGTTGATTTTTTTCCTACTCAGTACCACTACTGGGCAAATTGTATTCTTAAACTTCAGGTTAAAGATATTGATGCAAATTTCTCCATGACAGATGCTTATAAAACCTGCTCCCCAATTTATCTTGATTTGTCCACTGACTGCTTCAAGGGTTGTGCCAAATATATGGATAATGTGACTGTTCCCAAATATTGGCTGATCTTCTCTAGGACCAAATTTAATTGCCTTAACTGTCTATTGGGGTTTTCTTACAATGAACAATTCTGCCCTCCATGGGGATGGAGCGATATAAATCCTAATAGGTATTCTTTTTGTAATTTTTAAAAGAGATGAGCAAAGCAGATTTATTCCTGTCTGACTAAAATATCCAGAAAGGTCTTTTGAGTGTTATTTAGCTTGCTTATTGGCTGATATGAATAAAACAGTAACAGAAACAGTTCATAGATATTCATTTCCCACAACAAACCTTCATGAAAATATTCTGACAGTTAAGTGTTGTATGGGCTGTTTTTCTTTTCCCTGTTTCATATACACCTGTGAGCCATATCAAATTTTATGCTAGAAGTTATATGGTTTGGGGGTTTCCTTTGTTTTTGAATGGGTCTGTAACTGCATAGTAACATTGGATTGCCTAACAACTTACATGGTATTAATCTGCACAATAAAACAGGTAAGTGTCTCTCTAATTCTCTTTCTTTTCAGAGGAAGAACTGAGAAAGCAACTTGGTAAGTTCTGCTCAAATAGGAGATTAGAGCTATGAAGTTGAATAGCTAAGTCAGAATTCCGTCTACCAGACCACAAGCTACAGAAGCCACAGTAGAAGATTGGCACACCCACACACCTCCAGGTAGGGCTGGGAGAGAACTGTGCCTGAAACCCTGGAGAGCTGCTGGCAGTCAACGCAGAAAATATTAAGTTAGATGGGACACAGTAGAAGAGCAGTTTCCTACACTCCTAGGGGCATAGCTTGGGCTTGAACATGAGGCAAGAGCACTGTGCAAGAGCTGGGTCCAGCTCAAGCCTAATTCTCACTTCTTGCTGAGGTCAACCAACACGCACCTGCCATCCATTTATCACTTCCTCAATGGCCGTGACAGTCACTCTCTCCTGTTGCAATGGGAAGACTAGCTGCTCAGCACGTCTGTTTTGCTGCACCACTGGCTGCCATTTAGCTAGGGCTTGAGATGTCTGAGTGTATGCAGCTTCCCTCACCACCTGCAGGTAGACAGATAAGACAAGCACAACCTTCAGCAGGAAGATCCCAGTGATACACAGGTATTTCTTTAAGTAGACGTGGGAGTTGTCAAGCCAGAACCCATTTCTGGCAGAACATACTATAAAAGTGTGACCCTCTGTTGGCTCCGACTAGTCTGAAACATATATATATATATATATATATATAGAGAGAGAGAGAGAGATACACACACACACGCACGCACGTATATGTATAAATATATATAGGGTAGACCAGCTACAGCGAGCTTTCCCAGAGGCATATTTTAGAGCACCCACTATAAAGATGCCCATAGTCAAGCCTCAGTATAAGTTATTTAGGAATTTACTTCACCCAGAATATGATGCAATCCCATTGTTGGAATCTTAATACTTCATTTAGTGAGAGCTGGCAATGTAGCCAGGTATCAATTCCGCTCCATCTATTTGATCTGAAACCATTAACATAGCACACCCAAGTTAAATTCACGTCCATGAACCCCTCCTCTTCACAAGGCAGAAAAAAATACTTTGCTTTATCACACAAGACAGGAACATTTGGTTCTACATTCCACCTGATGGCTTTTTCCTGTTTATGCTCTGTCTAGCATACTGCCTCAGAATTGTTCTGTTACAGCCGATAACCCCTGGTGGACCTATTCCTCATTAATTTATAAGACCCTTTATTAATTTTTTTAAAAGGATAAGCCAAGGAGCAAACCTTGAGAAAATGAAATTGACAACAAAAATCAAGAGAGGTACAAGTAACTTCCAACATGCACACATTGAACTTGCGTGCATTCAGCTTCATGTGCTTGGCGAACAAATTTTGTAAAAATTTGAAAAAGGCAGGGTGCATCTGGGGAAAAATGGCAATCCCACCCATCACTGTTCCCAATGTGCTGTGACTAAATGTGATTTTGGCTTTATGCTGTGACCGCAGAACGTAACCGTATAAGTTGAGAATTACCTGTACCACAGGAAAAGGTACTTTTGCCAGTCTATCCTACTAGTGCCAACACACACATTTTCCTCTGTTCCTCTCCTTTTGGTTTCTCCCTCCAGTGCCCTTTCCTTCACATTTCTTTCTTCAATGCCAACATCTTCCTCCCTGCCACCACCCCAAGTACAGCTGCCCCCAAAACAGCCCACTGAACTCACTCGCTCATTCTCCTCCTTGCTCAGTGGGAGGTGGATGGCTTTTTTGTTCTGGGCTTTCTTCAGCTGCTTCTGAATGGAACTCAGAGCTGGTGAGCTGGAAGCTGGTTGCAGCAGTTCTGAGAGGAGAACTTTTTCTCTAGCATCTGCAATGCACAACACATGGTAACACTGGATGATAGGCCAGATCTGGGTGCATCGTCTTGTCCAGTATCATCACTCTGATTAGCACCAGCTCTTCAGGGTCTCAGACAGAGAGACCTTCCCCATCACCTGATTTGTGACCATTTAACCTGGAGATACCAAACCTTTCTTCTGCATGCAAAGCATCTGTTCTATAGCAAGTGTGGGGAACCTCTGGCACCTTCAGATGTTGCTGAACTACAACTCCCATCAGCCCCACAAGCATGGTCAATAGATAGGGATCATGGGAGTTGTTGTCCAGTAACATCTGGAAGGCCAAACTTGTTCTATAGCCATGCATCTCAGTTCTCTAGATATTGAGAAATTGTAGATGGATCTGGCCACATGCTCCCTCCTAGTTATGCCCCAGGGGTAACAGAGGATCCATCTGTGCCAGTGATTGCTATGCTCCAAGAGCTCTCACCTCCACCACAAATATCAAATTCTGAGATCTGTCTGCTCGCCTCAGTGCGTTCAACTGCCCTCCGTCTGCAAAAAAAAGGAAAGGACATTGACCTAGTTAGGAATGGAAAATCAAGCTATTTAGATCGCTCATTCTTTGTCTCCATCACCAGGGCCATGAAACAGTCTCCCTTCCTTCTTACCGCTTCGCTCCAGCCAAGGCAGTGAGTGAATCCACAAGCTGGTGGTGCTTCTTTGTTGCTTCTTCATTGTCTGCCTGGGGAACAAAAGGTTACCAATGAATAAGGGCCAAGGACCATCTCACCGAGGGCTGAACCCAGACTCATCCTTGCAACACTATGAATAATAACTTCAAAGGGTACCACTGAGCATACCTAGCCTCTAGCATGACAGTGCTAACCTGTGAGGAGATGCAGCTGCCAGCTAATCAGACTGACCTGCTCACTGGACTTACTGCCTTACAGCCAGGGCTTTTTCCCCCAGTTGGAACTTGCCGGAACTAAGTTCCTGTACCTCTCAGGTGGGTGCTATTGCTGTTACAAGGGAGGAGTTCAAGGTGAGTTCCAGCACTTCTTTTAATAGAAAAACGCACTGCTTATAGCTTTGGAGAGTGGCCGTAAGGAAAAACGCAAAAAAGAAAGGACAAGGGGAAACACAGATGTCGGGATCAAAACTCAGGATTAGGAGTAGAATTTTCAAAAGCCATTTAAACCTTTGCAAGGAGGCAACAATCCAGTTCTGCTATTTAATCTCGCAGAGCTTTAATATATTTATTCCTTGTTGCATAAGCGTAGCCAGAATTTTTGCGGGGGGTGAGTCAGGACATGGTTGGGGAGCAGGACTTTTGTTTTGGGGGGGCAGAACCGACATGACTGTCCCCCCTTCCCCCTTGGCTACGCCTGTGGCATGCTGTCCTGGGCATCTTTCACGGGGCAAAGAAATCCTTAAAGCCAACTGCATTAAAGCGGCTCAACAGGAATACCGCAGCACCCGGAGAAGGCAAAAAAGGTATCCCCGCCGAGCTTACAGAGCGCTTCCCCCACGCGCGGATGGCTCTAAACCACCCCCTCCCCCACACATGGGATCACACAGAGTACAGTGGTACCTCGGGTTAAGTACTTAATTCGTTCCGGAGGTCCGTTCTTAACCTGAAACTGTTCTTAACCTGAAGCACCACTTTAGCTAATGGGGCCTCCTGCTGCTGCCACGCCGCCGGAGCCCGATTTCTGTTCTCATCCTGAAGCAAAGTTCTTAACCTGAAGCACTATTTCTGGGTTAGCGGAGTCTGTAACCTGAAGCGTCTATGACCTGAAGCGTATGTAACCTGAGGTACCACTGTACAGCTTTGGAAATAAATACGGTTGGGCTTGAAAGTTCACCTCCTTCTCCTCATCGTCCTCGCTCATGACCAGCCCGTTCCTCAAGGGATGTTCCTCTTCTGCGACCGCCATGGGGGGAGCTCAGACACCCCAATACTCCCCTTCCCTTTTTCTTCAGTCCACGAAGGGAGGCTGAGAAAAGGAGGTTGAGCACGTGGATGGTCAAGCCCCGGCAGGGAGCAAATAGCACCCTGCGCGCCGTAAAGCACGGCAGCACTTCCGGCTGTGAACCTAAATTTTTGCGGTACTTCCCCTCTCCCCCCCTCCCACTGGTGAGGCTATAGGCTATTGCGCTGCTCTGGGAGGGTAAGGAAATGTCGCACGTGACCCGCCCTTATTTAAATATGCCAATTAATTATTTAAAATACATGCAAATACGTGCAACGACACCCGTACTTTGCAATCTAAAAGGGAAGTGAGCAAGAAGGGTACAAAGGCTTCTTCCCTGAGGCTACTGGCTATTTTAATAAGGGGGCGTGGCCAGCTCATGACCACGCCTCATTGGGAATCTGGACAAGACCACAGAAGGCGGGGCTTAGCAAGAGCCAATGATGTGCCCGAAACAGCAACCACGTGAATGCCCGCCTTTGATCCATTGACGCAAAAAAACTCTGGTCGGGTCCTGCCCTTCATCCCTGCCCGTCAGGCCGTTCCGCCCCCCTCGTGGCTTGGGTTTTTTTTTTTAATGACGTGCGGTTCGGCCAATGAAAATGCGAAAGCAGGGATAGCAGGCGGTTCTTGAGAACGAGATGCCCAATGGAAAGCCTAGTTCCTCTCCTCAGGAGGGTGAAAACCTCCCCCCCGTTTTTTACTACGATCCTGACGTAAACAACCTGCCGCCCCGCTGCCGATGAGCCGCTTTCTTGGTCGTAGGAAGCGGCCTCTTAGCCAAGCGCACCAGTGCTTGCCCCCCACTCAGGATCCTAATGGGTGAGGTGGGAGGGAGCGAGAAAAGGCCCCGCAACTTAGCCTCACCCTCTTCCCTTCACCACATTGTGAGTGAGCGATCCTCAGCTCAGCCAATCGAGCCATCCCCTCTGAGCTGGGAGGCGGTGCTGAAGCACAGCTCAACCAATAAGCAGCCGATCTGCCAGAGAAAAGGCCTCGGCGGCACGCAGCCCAGCCTCGGCCCCGACAGCGATGAGCGGCAGGTGAGGGGGCAGAAATACGCGAGCGAGCCGGTGAGAGGGAAGGGAGGAGGATCGGGGGAAATGGCAATGGGAAAAAAGATCTAGAGCCATGGGAGAGGAGAATAAAGCACCCCCATACCCGTTCCTGTAACGGGTGAGGTCGGGGCCCCGGGTGTTCCCTCAGGACAGCGCACTGTGCTCTCCGCCCCTCAAACAAACGGCCTGTCCTTCTCCCAGTCACGGCGGTGGGCGTGGTGTCCCCCTCTCCTCTTTCTTTTTGTTACGCGTGGGGCGTGGTCCGCGAGTGGGCCCCTTTCCCTGTCACCCGGACACGATCTTCCCTGGCTGTCATTCCGATCCGTGGAGCCAGCCGTGCACGGCAGGAGCGCGGCTTCTCTCTCTCCCCATTGCTGCCGCTGAACGTGGTGTGTGCGCGCGCGTGTTTTTGCGTTTATTGTGCGGCGGTTCTTTTCGCGCGCCGCCCGTGGGAGTTGGGAGAGACACGTGTCGGACTGTCGTCGGGATCCTTGCGGATGGTGCAAGGTCGCGGAGCGCCCAGCTGGAAACAATGGGCGGCAGCCGCGCGTGGGTCTGGGGAGCCCGTTGCAGGAGCCAGGTTGTAAAAGAGGGTGGTGTGTGTGTGTGTGTCTTATTCGGTTGTCTCTACTCGGCTTTCCCTCTTCCCCTTATTTAATTGTATAACTGCTATTGCCACTATTCAAGTGTTAATAACCAACCATGCTAATGGTGGTTGCTTTTGATGTGTTCGGGTTGGGAGTGGGCATGGGTGGGGTGGGACGAGAATAGAAATCACGCTCAGTTTTGTAATGCATGTTCTTATTATTGTTTTTTGTACGTTTAATTGTCTGTGCAGAACGACAGGCATTAAACGTGAAGACGGCAGAGAGCCGCTGAAGAAAGATGGACCTTGTAGTAATCGAAACCAAAATAAACAAAGCGGGAGTCTTGGGCGGGTGCTTTTTAATCCCAAAGAAAGAAAAGCAGATTCTCGAGTGTTTTCATGGGTAGGCGCGTCAGTACAATCGATAGCCCCCCTCCCCACCCCGCACATTCCCCTTCCCCAAACAGGCTCCTGCTGTCCCACGTGCTGAAAAACCAAGGAAAAGGAAGAATAGGGAAATATCACATCGACAAGAGCCTAAGCTTCGCTTCTGTTTAGCTAAACTGGGTTATTTCTCCCTACTGCTCAGTCACTGTAGTGTAATGATTCTCACTCTTCATTAATCAACCTGCTTCTTGAAGGTGTGAAAGATTATTAAATACAAAGAACCTTGCTGCTTTCTTGTTGCTACTACAAAGGGTGGCTAGAAAATTCTAATGGGAACGAATATGTTCTAAGTTATTGAGCCTGTGTCCAGAATCCCAGACAATTAGAGGCCTATTTCATTTCTAGAACACCATGAAGAAACCTATATTGTATTGACCATATCCTTGTCGGATAGTTTAGAGAGCAATGGCTATGAGAGGATTTGTAAAGCCAAGGTGGAAAGCGAAAGCGGGGAATTTTTCTTCTTCATGGTTGTCTGTTCTTATTGCTGGACAACAACAGAGAACCAAGAAATAGATGGGAAGGTGATTTTTAACAGCTGTTGGACAATACTCTGTAGAAACTGAGTGGGTTCAATCACTGGATTATTCTGGGGCAAAGCACCAGGGAGGTTTGTTTGTTTTTTTACATGCTGAACCATAAACTCTGGGCTGGATCCAGGAGCTGCCTGCTAGAGAGTTCTGTGGTCTGTGTGATGCAGGGTATGAAAATGGTTGATGTTCATTTAGTGTGGAAATCCATGTGCCATTATGGATCATACTATAATGTAAAGGTAAAGGTACCCCTGACCGTTAGGTACAGTCGCAGACGACTCTGGGGTTGCGGTGCTCATCTCACTCTATAGACCGAGGGAGCCAACATTTGTCCGCAGAAAAAGACAGCATGACTAAGCTGCTTCTGGTGAACCAGAGCAGTGGAAGGAAACGCCATTTACCTTCCTGCCAGAGCGGTACCTATTTATCTACTTGCACTTTTACGTGCTTTCAAACTGATGGTGGGCAGGAGCTGGGACCAAACAACGGGAGCTCACCCCATTGTGGGGATTTGAGCCACTGACCTTCTGACAGGCAAGACTCTGCTCTTTGTGATCCAAACTGGCAAGTCATTGGGAGAAGAGCAAATCTATTGCAATTCTTGGGACCTATCTGGCATCCATCCTGGTTGAGGTATAGGGAAGGATTCTGAGGAACACACCCAGCCACAAGTGTGTGTGAGGTCTCTTTTATTGCAATTGTTGATGACCTGTAAAACATTGGGAGTGTGTACGCCTTCCTCATACTAGAGATATGGCACAAGCCATATTCTGTGCTTCCTGTTGGATAAGATAGGCACTTAATGTCATTTAAAAGAGTGCTTTTCAGTGAATGACTTAAGCTTGGGAGTAGGATGTGAGTGTACCAGGAAGGAAATGCTTCCAGCAATGATATTTCAGACACTTTTTAAAATCCAGGTATCACGTGACAACCATGCTAACTAATTTCCTTGTCTTTTACCTCTACAGGGGCTGAGGCTGGATCTCTGAGAATGGTGTGTGAATCCCAGTGGCTAGTGTGGAGATCGACTGTTGCTCAGTTGTCCTGCCTTCGGTGAAGGTGCAGTCATGTCTGTGATGATAGCAAGGAAGAAAGTGATACGGAAATGGGAGAAGCTGCCAGGAAGAAACACATTCTGTTGTGATGGGCGCATCATGATGGCTCGACAGAAAGGCATCTTCTATCTGACCCTCTTCCTCATTGTGGGAACTTGTGCTCTCTTCTTTGCTTTTGAGTAAGTTCACAGTGGTTGAAACTTTTGTTTGTGTGGGTGTTTTCAAGGCTGTGGTTGGTTGGAATGGCTCTACTCTTTGAGTTGCTTTGACTGTTAGAAGAGTACATATTCATTGGAAATATTGAGCTGCTGCCTGCTATTGTAAGGGCAGAGTAGATTGGTAACCAGATGTCTTTATCCGTCTTGAGAAGTATTTGTGAAACTATGCTGATATTTTTAAAATCCTTTTTTGATTCATAATCTGACCCAGCCAACTCAAACTTGTGTGAATATATTGGAAATCATTTTGCCTTTGTCCCATGCAAGGGGATGAATAAGGGTGAGGCCCTTTAGATCCACAGGGCCTTGTTAGCCTCTATAAAGTACTGTACCACCTCTGAAAGGTGTTGTTTTTGGTTGAGGACAGAAGATATGAATATTGTATCTTAGTGATTTGCTGCTGCCATTGTGGATTTGATATGTGTGAGTTGCTTGTGAAAAGATAATCTGATTATGATGGCTTGTAAACTAGGAAGTGGCATTGCAGAAGATGTTACTTCAGTTTGTTTCTGCCAAATATGCTTACAGCGTCATTTGTGAGAACCATTGGCTTGCTAACTGAACAGCTCATCACTAGAGCTTATGAATCATTTGGTAAGACAAAGGGTCTGAAGTTTATCTACTCAGATTGTTGAATGTCCAGGTTAATAAACTTATGGCTAGTCACTTACCCAGGACAAATGAGTGTGCTTTTTTGGAAGGAGCTTTCCAAATTAGCTATTGAAACCATGCAGCAATATAGTATGCATCAAGAGAGACACCTCTGAGTGTAGATTATGTGTTACTGTAAGTAAATTTGGAGCCAATATTTGTAGAAAAAAATAAATATAAGAAATAACCTTCTAAGAGTCCCATAGTTCACCTTGATTGCATTGTTGAGAGCTGAAATTAGGATCATCTCTGGAAATACAGTGGCACCTTGGGTTAAGTACTTAATTCGTTCCGGAGGTCCGTTCTTAACCTGAAACTGTTCTGAACTTGAAGCACACTTTAGCTAATGGGGCCTCCTGCTGCCGCCGCGCCGCCGGAGCTGGAGCATGATTTCTATTCTCATCCTGAAGCAAAGTTCTTAACCCGAGGTACTATTTCTGGGTTAGCGGAGTCTGTAACCTGAAGCATATCTAACCCGCGGTACCACTGTAGGTGCCGGTTTTTTAACTCTTAAGATGCAATTGTTTTGAATTCATGTGTCATTGCAAGAAATGATATAAAGAAGAAGTTATTGAGACTGGGAATTTTTTGTGAAGGCTTCTAAACTTTGATATTAACATTTTATGTAGCCAAGCATGAAGTCTGTCAACTAATTATATCAGTGCAGGTTGCTAGATTTAACTCTGCTGTCATCAAGAATCACCTTAGAAGGCACCTCTTCGCACTAGCAAACTTGAATTCTGATTTGGAACCTAAACATAGTCATATTTGCTTTATTCTGAATGTCTCTTCTAAAATCATCCTTATGATCCTATGTACATTTACTTGGAAATAATCCCCAGTAATTAATGAAAGATGGTACATTATACAGAAAGAGGTTAATATAGAATCACACAATCACTTAAGGGTTATGATCCTTTGATTTCTTAATCGATATATATGTCCAGATATATGTCCAGGTATGTCCATATCAAGATCCTGAAATCATGGATGCTGTCACAGGTTCAGCCTTCTTTCTTAAAGATTTTGCTACCTTACGTTTGTAATGAGCCCCTTAAGACACTGTGCATGTGACATTCTGGCAGATAATAGACTGATTGATCCAGTTTCTACCCAGCAGCTGTTGCGCAAAACTAGATTGTGTGTTGGCACTCACATCATTTCCAGCTCACCTTGCTAAGCACTCAAGCATTTGCTGATGAGATGGAGGGAGGGGTAGGTAGGACTAAGCTAGTATTTCTAATCCAGCTTGGAAGATTCAGGGCAGATAAAAGAAAGTACTTCTTCACACACTTCTTTAAATCCTGCCTTTTCTCCAATAAACTTAAGGAATACATGGTTCTCTTCCAGCACCACTTTTATTTTCACAGTGCCACTGTTAAGTAGGTTAGGCTAAGACAGGGGTGAGGCCATCCAGATGCTGGATTCCTGTCAGTGCCAACAAGCATGGCCATTGTTTTAGGATGATGGGAATTGTAATGTTGTTGTAATGCAACAACATCTGGAGGCCTGCAGGTTCCCTATTGCTGCAGTAAGAGATGGTAACTGGCTCAAGGTGATCTAGTGACCTTCATTGCCAAATGGGAATTCAAACCAGGGTCTCTCTTGATGTACATACACTACTGTAGCTGCTATACTTCACTGACTGGTGAGAAGCTGCCCTCTGATCCTGGGTTGGGAGTGATGATCATCACTACTGTCATGGTAGTGCCCAGCAAGTTATTGCCAAATTAGCAGCAGATTCTGATAAAACAGTGAACACCCAAGACTCCTTTGACTGTTGTGTGATTTGTCATCTTCTTGTTGAGTGCTCCTTGATGGGTCCATGTTTGGGTAAGGTAGATCCCTAATTGAGAACACCGAACATTTGTCAAGCCATTTAAGTGTTTTTGACAATAATTGACTATGGATGGGAAGAGGTTTTGGAGTAACCAGGTCCTGGCACTTTGTGCAGCTCTGTCTCACTATATTAATTTTATTATTTATACCCCACCCATCTAACTGGGTTTCCCCAGCCATTCTATTTTCCTGATGCACATTTGAAAGCAGATTGTGCAGGGATTTTTCTTTTCATCTGTAATGTTGGGGAGTGCTTTTAAAGGGAAAAGAAGAGTTTGAATCTTTGTACCACTCCAGTTCTCTTGTGTTTCTCTAAGGTCCTGGGCACCACCTCCTTACGCAAATACAATAACAGAAATGAGAACAGGACATGGTGAAGGGTAAAATCAAGGACTGCTATGTACATTCATTGTGTACATACCCTGGAACTTATTGCTGATTCTGATGTATTGGTCTAACCTTAGGGGTCAGGTTAATTGGTTTATTGCGATTTGTTCCCCTTCTTGTGGTCAAAGTGAAACAAAATTTTTTTTAAAAAAAATTTCACTTTTGAAATGGCGTTGTGGGGTAAGTCTGGAATGTTCAGTGTTTGAACCTGTCTTATAGAAGAGGTCAAATCAGTGTCACAGATTCCTGAAAATCTTAATGTACTATTCATTTGACTATTACTTGAGTTACTCTTTGGGTAGAAGAGTGCCTATTTGCTGCTGTTTTAACTATAGCAATGTTGTGTTGCCTGCTGAAAGTGAATTAGGAGCTTGTTCAAGCCATGGAAGAAATCTCAGGACACTTCTATCCATTTATCCTTGGATTAGAAACATAAGTTATACTGTGTCAGACCATTGGTCTGTTTAGCAGCTTCAAAGTACGAGTCAGAGTTCTTTGTAAGAAACTTGTAAAGGGTCCTGCATAGTGTTTTAAAATCCTGGGATTGCTTGGCATTGTGTCATCAGGTGATTGACAGATTGGTGGCCCTACCCATTTGTCACATTGGGGCCATAAGAGGTAGGTGTGTGATGATCTGACCCACCAAACAGATCCAGTTTCTCACCCCTGATCTAGCTCAGTTTTGTCTACACTCTCTTGACAGCTGCTCTTTAGGGTTTTTGATGGGTATCTCCCTACCCTGTCTGCAGACACCTGGACTGAATCTGCGACCTTCTACCTGCAGAGCAGGTGCTGTCCTAGAGCTACAGTCCTTTGGTGAAAGTCAGCTTCTCAATTACTCTTTTTGGGGATGCTTGTGTTCTCTCTAGTTACAAGAGCTATCTAATGTAAGTTTTATTATATTCTGTTTGGCATGACCTCAGTTTGCTCTGTTATTGTTGTCATGTGGCAACTTGGCTTTTGTCCCAACAAGGTGTAGTCATGTTTTGTATATGCACCATCTGCCCTTCTGTTTTTATTTGTAGAGTGCCTCCCAAAATGTGACTTCCAAACCTGATGCAGTGAATTAAACCTTTGAAAATGTGTCTTTTCTTGGGAAATACTTGCACAAGCAAAAGAGAAAGGGAAATAAACGGTCATTCAGTTTAATCTTAGTGTAGCCGTGCTCACTTGAGCTTGGATAAACAGACCCCCATGTTCCTATGCTCTGGCCACTTCGCTTCACATCTGCCATTGATTACTTGCTGACACTGCTACACCTCTTAGAATTAGCACCTAAACCTAGGACTAGCAGCTTAAATCCCCCTGGCTGTGTATTGGTTCTGTAGTTTTCAAAGAGCTACTGGCCTTTTAAAGCAAAGGGGTGTGAGAGACTGTGCTGAGAGAGTGTGCCACTGGAACCAGCGTATTTGGGATTTCTGCATGGGAAAGAAGTGCAGACCCACTCCTGACTGTAAATGACCCAGCAGTTGTATATAACAGATAGGGAGAAGAAGCTGCATAGACAAGTGGAACAGGAGGTGAATGATCATCCTCAACATTATTCTTCTTCACAAGGCTGTGTCAGTGGGTGTGTGACTTGCTCTTTGCTGCCCAGTAGGCATTCATTTAAAGCTGGTATGCCATGTAGTCTGTTTTCAGTAATGTGTTTTGCTATTTTGCTAATGCGATGCGACTGTGTCAAGACACATTTGCTTCCTGGTACAATTTGATCATGATTATTTAAGCCTTGCTATTATGATAGTGATGCGGCAAAGGGGGCATGCCCAGGAGAGCCTCTTACATCCCCTTCTTTGCCCAACTCTGCACAACAGCTGTGCAGTGTTATCAGTTGGGTCCTGCTCTCCGATAGTTGCTGCCACCCTCATTTTTTGTCACCCACAGCCCCAGAAGCAAGGGGGAAAACTGAGCATGCACAAAATTAATTTCTAAAAGTTCTGAGCCACTGTACTCTGCAGTCCTTGGTTCAGCTTGCACACAACTTGCTGGGAAAATCAGGGCTAGCTTCCAATTGCCTTTTCCTACTCTGATATCAAGGCAGCTTTCTTGTTTCCCTGCCATACCCCCCTCCCAAACTTCCTAAAGCCCAGGAATTCTGGGACCAATACACCCTTCATTTCCCAGACAGTTACCTTCTAAGTTATTCAGAGTTTAAATGCAGTCCACACTCCCTAAGACTCACCCAGATGGCACATGGAGATTTTAGAATCCTGAGATTGGCAATTGCACACACATCAGTGGCCAAATTGTGAAATTTTATTAGAAGTAATAGATAGAGGAGGAGCAAGTGGAAGATAAAAACTGAATACAGAATAAACCATAGCACTGTGGCTCTAAAACTGGGCTAATCCTAATTCTCCCACTACAGTATAATACTTCTAATATATTTAAGAGTGGGCTTCAAGGATGGTCAGCTTCCCAGTGGCATGGAAATCCCAATCTTCAACCCCCCCCCCAAAGGCAGGCAGCTCAACTTTTTAAAGGCTCTTTCCCTCTCTTTTGAGGGAATGACTTTTGACTCTTTCGAACCAATGGGGAGCCAGAGCTAGTTGGGCAGATAACTCAAGTCTCCTTGAGTTACCTTTTTGCATTTGAAGAGCATGTGAGGAAGTTATATGACAGCTTGACTTACGAATGGTGGGGCCAGGAGATTCTTCCTTCACAAGTGGGACTTGCTTGTTGCTTTTGCTAGTGCTGCCTCGCTGGTGTTTGGTTTTGTGGAGGAAAGCCCGGCAAGCTAAACATTATTTAATAGGGAAGAACCCTTATATGATATCCTGAGAGGGGAGGTGGAATTACCAAGGAAGCTAGTGGGCTGGCAAGAGTTTCACGTGATGTGTATGTCTTCCTGATGAGTCATGACTCTGTCCAATTTCTTTCTAAAGTTATTCTACCTAGAGATCTGCCTGGTGAAATAGATCTGGATATATTAAGTGACTTGTGCACATGTAGAAAAACAGGACTTAAAATGTGAGTCTTGGAACAAGAAATGACAAAGAACAGGCTTTTTTTACTTGACACCAAGAACAGAGATTCTCTTTTAGGGTGATGCACAATGAACCTGCAGGTTTGGCTAGATCAGTTTCATAAATGATGGTATCCAAAATTCCTGTCAAAGTACCAAGTCTGTGTCATAGTTGTGCCTACAAATAAGGTTTTTTAAAAGTCTTTTGCTCGTATTTCCATGAATGATTAAAGTGTCCTTTGAATCTGAACATATTCCCTGCCTGCCACCAAACTTCTAGTGCTTTCAAATAAAAATTTCCATACTAAATATTTAATCTCTCTTTTCCCCCCCCCAGATTTTTTTATTGGTTTTCCAAATTTATAATGAACACACAAAGAAAACATTACAATAGACAAACAGACAAACATATATCTTAACTGTTAAAGACCCAATTTAAATAACATTGTTAAATGACTTCCTCAGATCCGCCCTAACTGTGTTTCCATAGTACTCATTTTAGCAGTTTTCCAAAATCCACTTTCAAATAAAATTAACTTGTTCCATTAACATCTTTCTTTCTTATTAGTCTTATTAGTCCATAATGTTATACAATTCAATCTATTTTACTCCTAGGCCAATTTGTTACTTATAAGTAGTTCTGCTTAAATTATGTTAGAATATCTAGCCAAATAGTCCTTGAACTTCTTCCATTCTTCTTGATGCTCCTCCTCCTTCTGATCGCGGATTCTTCCAGTCAGGTCAGCCAGCTCTAAAAAGTTCATCATCTTCATCTGCCATTCCTCCACTGTTGGTATTTCTTGTAGCTTCCAATTTTTGGCTAACAAAATTCTTGCTGCAGTTGTGGCATACGGCTAAATATTTAATCTCAGATATTGGAGGCATGTTTTCACTGAAAGGGTTGTGGCTGGCAATCCCACTTGCTAGTAATGTGAAGGTTGCTTGGAGTACAGAAGAGTGCATTGAAAAGTATTTCACCGTGGATGCTGATGAGCTTTCAGCATTGATTGATCGCGGGGTGGGAAAGTCACCACTTTGCTGGATTTGGGTGGTGGTTGCTGCTCCTCTTGCATCTGTTCCTTCTATTTTTGTGTTTAACTGTATTGGTTGGTTGGAATTTCTATTACTGTAAGCTGCCCGGGTGCCAGTTGGAAAGATTTTAAGTATGGTCTGTATACTGAAAATTTCCTATTAAGGGATGGAGGGAGAGGCATGGGCTGTTTTTGTTACTTGGTAGCCACTATCAAATGGGGCTTCTGTTTGGCTTATGGGCGTATTGGACATTCAGCTAAAGATTCCTCTTTCTGGGGTTCTTCCCATATTCTCTCTAATGAGGGCGTGGAAGGAAATTCTGTCTGTCAGTTCCAGTTGATTTGTTTTAATGGTGACACAAGTTTAGCTGGCTGATGCACGTGACCCCGCCCTTGTTCATATGGTGGTGTTTTTCTTTTGAAAGTTTAATTTTAGTTCGCTAAAGAGAGCATATCAGATGAGTAATGAAACAAGCCTTCTGAATGTTTGGAATGCCAAAAATATTTGTGAAGCAACATTAGAATGCTGGGAGAATGTAGTTGCTGGAGTGGATTTCTGGTGGCTGGTGCAAGTTACTGATTTCTAAAGTACTAGACAGGGGGCCAAATAATAATATAATTCATTCTTCTTTCTTAAAGTGTTTTTAAAACTGACCCATTTTGGAGAAAGCAGCTGTGAGACCCCATTCTAGGTTGGTGGCCTATACCAGGGTACTCCTGAAAGGTAGGAGTTTTTGAACAGAAAACTGCTTCTGGTTCCTAATCTGGATTGGAGCCTCACATCTTTTTCTTTCAAATAAAAGTGCTCATATTTAAGCACATACTTTTTATGAAGTGTAATTAATGTAACATGTATTTAGCCCTCAGATAAGCTGGTTTGAAAACAGTAAAGACTTGTCCCTGATACTAGTAAGATCATCTATTTTCTTCCAAATAAATACTCTAAAATGGCGCAAGAGGCACTGGAACATTTACAGTGGTTTTCCATTTCCGAAGGCTGTTAATTAGCCTCTTTGACCTTTCAAGTTGACTCCTATATCAATTATATTTCCTTCCCTCCCTTCTAACAATTGTTAAAACAGGTACTGTTGTAAACATCTCATTCTTAAAAGCAGAATTATTTGTGCAAAAGAAGTATGTGCACACTTCCATGATTAATTATTCTGACTTCCAAATTCAGAATTGAGGGGTCTTGTCATATCAGTGAGCTGTTAAACCAGAGGTAGAAACTTGGAAATGGTGTCGCAGCATTTCTTGTTAGATATTAATTCAATAGGAGAGTGTGTGTAAAAAGAGAAAACAAGGCGGGGGGAGAAGAGAAGGCTTCAGCAGTGCCAGAGAGTCAGCTGTTCTTCATGGGTTGTGCTCCATGCAGAGGTTGTTCCCTGCTGGCTCCAGCAGGGATGTGGAGGCTGCAGAGCTACTGTCAGCATCCCACTTCTTTTGCTGCAGGAAAGGGGTGGTCTCCCCCTCTCCTTTCTTTCTCTTGTTCTTGCTCTTGCTAGATTTTCCTCCACAGTTTACCTACCTCCTTGTTGTCTTAGTGATAGCGTCCTTTTGGGCAGGAACATTGTTAAGATAGGCATAGGTTAGACATGGTGGTGCTCTGCAGATCTCTGTTTCCTGTCCTTTTTTTTTTTTAACTGTAAAAGGTCGGGATGGTGATGCAAAGGTGCATGTTGTAGCAACCATTCTGAAAGTAAGCTGGTGGTCCCAGTCCAATCAGCACTTGGGTGGGATACATCTTTTGCAGTCAGAACATCCCAGGCTCAGTCCTACCAGGTAGGCCTGGGAAAGACTTCCTGTCTGAAACCCTGGAGAGCTACTCGGATGCTAGGATGGAAAGTCCAGCCTGTATTATGGATGCAAATACATTGTACTTGAGGGCTGTTCAAAAACATTGTGCAGACAAGTGCTTTAGCCAGAGTCTTGCCTTTCAAAAGACTGCACTTTGATTTCAGTGCTTCCTGGGGCAGATAAATGCTTTCAAATATTAACTTTCAAACATAGGTATATGAGAAGGCCCCAAAAGTGTGCTGTGTAGACTTTGTTCGATTATCATACTTCACTAGCATTTGCTCAGCTTTTTCCTAGTTCTTCTCATCAACAAACAATGGAACTGGAAAGTGTATTTTTTTTTAAAAAATGGCAGAGTTAAAATCTTGTTTTGAAAAGAGGGGTTCTCAAAATAAAACAGAAATCTGCAGCAAATATCAGTTTCTACCCTCCAGCCAGGGGACTTGGGAAATCCATGGCATTTGCTTTAATCCTGATTCTATTGGTACAAGGTCTTTTTTTTTCATGCCCCACTGCCTCTGAGCATCAAGGAGACATGAAGTCAAAGGGCAACATTTTAAAGCAATTATGTTAGGGTTTTTTTAGCCCCCCCCCAAAGCATAATTTGGCACACAACAGGCTTTGTGTCTGATTTCAGTTGCTATGGGCTTTTCTCTCATTGCAGGTGTCGCTATCTTGCTGTCCATCTGTCCCCAACTATCCCTGTTTTTGGAGCTGTCCTCTTCCTATTTGCGATGGCTACCCTCCTGCGCACAAGCTTCAGTGACCCAGGAGTGATTCCTAGAGCCTTGCCTGATGAGGCAGCTTTCATTGAAATGGAGATTGGTGAGTGGGTGGCATCTTCCTCAAGCTTTCCAAACATAGTTCTAGCCTGTTGGATGGTGCCTTCTTCAAACCTTCCAAGCATAGTTTAACGACTTGAGTCTGCAGGTATGGAAAGAATTCCCCCACTGCTCCTGGATGATGAAGGGTATGAGAGGGTAGGGTCCTGCCCAGAGATATGGGCGCACACCACTTACCTTATGCTGCATACCAGGGTGCTGAATCCATGGGCTTAATCAGGCCTGCCAAGCTGTCCAAAGTGGCTTGTCAGCCCCCCTGTAAATGCACCTTTCCCTCCCTTTGTGCATTGCCTTTGCTATGCCGTCAGAGTGCTTTGGAAACAGGAAGTGCTCCTTCCTGTTTCCTGAGCACCTCTAAGCCATTAGCAAGAGCACAAGGGGAAGAGTAAACACTGGCAATAGCAGGAAGAAGTGCCTTTGCTTCCTCCCAGCCCAACCCTGTGATGGGGAACAAAATTATGAAGACCACCATCTCCAAAGAGCAGAGATTTAAGTTTTGTGGAGTGGTTTGTGCATTGTGTGTGAGAAAGATACCCTTATATCTGTCTAGTTGTCTGCCTAGGTGGGTGATGATTATGCTGTGTGAGAGAGTGTAGACTGGTAGTGCCCACTTTCACTTTTACCCTGGCATACAGCTCTCAGAAGTTTGACTGAAAATGGTAGCCACCCCTGCCTTATTCAAACTGGTTTTCATTTGCAGAGGCAACCAATGGGACTGTGCCTCCAGGCCAGCGGCCACCCCCACGCATTAAGAACTTTCAGATCAATAACCAGATAGTGAAGCTGAAGTACTGCTACACATGCAAGATCTTCCGTCCACCACGTGCCTCGCACTGCAGCATCTGTGACAACTGTGTGGGTGAGTAGTGGGACTGTGATTGTGGTTGAAAAAAGAAGCTTAATAAAGGAGTTCTCCTGATAATCTGTGACAGAGGTCACAAGAAAACTGTTGTATATTTACTACAAATAAAGAAGCTCCCTGCTGTAAATGGCTGAATTCTGTGTCCTGGTTCTGTTAGTCACGGAAGGAACACTGAATTTCCATCTTTACGATATGTAAAATTTGACCAGGCATGGTCTCCACACCTTCAGTCCTCTGTTCAGCCATAAAGGCTAGGAACTTGATTTTGGTTTTGTTACATAAAAGCATTCTCAGTTTTTTTACATTCTCAGTTTTTGTTCTTGGTGCCTAGACAATCATCAGGCAGTCTGGGTGTGCTGTGATCTGGAACCTAACCAATAGCAAGGTTAGGTTACCTCTTCCTGAGAGTAGTACATCAGCAGTTGTGTTTAAGAGTTGTCACAGATTCAGAGGGAGGATTGCCCTACACCAATCCCCTCCCCCCGCCAAAAATAAATAAATCCATGTGGTAAAACTGCTTGTTCTATACCTGTGAAAGGTTAGAAAAGAAGTGTATTTTTTTTCTGGGATGTGGCCACTTTGGATATAATCACAAAAGCCTCCTTCCAAAAGGGCAGTTTTTACCATGTGGGTTCTAAAGCGAAAAGTTGCTCCTTGGCAGTTGTCCCACCCCCAAAATGGGTGTGTGAATCTGTCCATTAGCAACTTAGTACAGGAAATTGCAATGTATCTTTGACATGTTAGTGGAATTCAAATACATATATATTTATATATGTACATACTGACTTCTTGCTGAGAGTTATACGGCTAGGGTGGAGAGGTACAGCTTTGGCTCTGCTGATGTGCTTGTCTGGCTCTTGCAGAGCGCTTTGATCATCATTGCCCCTGGGTGGGCAACTGCGTGGGAAAGAGGAACTATCGTTACTTCTACCTCTTCATCCTCTCCTTGTCTCTTCTCACAATCTACATCTTCTCCTTCAACATTGTCTACGTTGCCCTGAGTGAGTCCATGTTTTTGGCGGGGGGGCGGAGGAGGAGAAGAGGGGCTGTGTTGCTGGTGATTGAAAGATCACTTGGGAAGGGGGTGGTTTTATTGGGAAACAATACCTGCTCTTCCTGGTTTGTTTGGCACCTGTAGACTAACTAACTTTTCTCCTTTCACATAGAATCCCTGAAGATTGGCTTTTTGAATACTCTGAAAGAAACCCCAGGGACATATCCTTTTTGCTTCTGCTGCAGCTGTCTCTAACCTGCCTGTTGCAGGAGGAGAATGAGAGAGACCATCTTGAATGGAGGGGCATCGGGGTGGGGTTGTCTACAATGTGGGGGGAAGCTAAGCCATCTGTGGTTCAGTTCTTGTTCCCTAACTCAGCTGCTCACGGTCCTGGAGGTTTTGATCTGCTTCTTCACACTTTGGTCTGTCGTGGGTTTAACTGGCTTCCACACTTTCCTGGTAGCGCTGAACCAGACAACTAACGAAGATGTGAGTGTCAATACAAAGATACACCCCTTCCAACAAGCAGCCTTCCAGCTTCATATGTGACTCCTCACACTCTTTGTAGGAAGGCTGCTAGATGCAAACATGGGCTGGGAACCCTGATGGGCAGGAGTGGTTAAATACCATCGGAACATGGTCCAAAACATATCTTGGATGGATTTGAACTAAATCAGATTCCTTCAAATAACATTGCAGAACCTTTCTTTTGTTTTTTAATCCCTAGTTCATTCTGAAATGTTTTAGAGGTGGGAGGAAGGTGCAGCTCTGGCTTCTTTACTTTGGGAGCCTCTCTTTCAGTCATAGCCTCCAGAGACTACCAAACTGGAATAAACTTTTTCAAGTGCAGATTAATAGGCAAGATAAAAGTTTTGCTGGACAACAGTTTGTCGAGTCTTTCAGTGACGTACCAGATTCTGGGACATGGGCATAACCAGGATTTATGTTAGCAGGGGTGGGGGGAGGCTGGGGGGGCAGAACTGAGTTATCTGTGATGCGATTGGTCAGTTAAGTATTTTTATTATTTATATGATGGTGGGCAGCTGCACCACCCCACCCCCGGCTGCACCCATGTTCTGGGAGTAAATCTGCTCTGTAAATGATAAAGGTTTCTATTAGGACCAAAGTAATTAAGAAAGCAGCAGGGACCATCCTCTTAGCATAAGGGGAGAGGGAGAATCAGGATAACAAGACAGGTGCTTTTTTGGTCGGGGGGTGGGGGGAGGTCTGTCATCATGCAGATGAGTGCTAATTTTGGTGTTTGGTCTTCCTTCCACCTCTTGCTGTTCTTTCAGATCAAAGGTTCCTGGACAGGGAAGAACCGTGTGCAGAATCCCTATAGCCATGGCAACATTATGAAGAACTGCTGTGAGGTCTTGTGTGGCCCTCTGCCTCCCAGGTAATGGTCTGATTTGGGCTTGGATATTACATTATGCCTCTGAGAATAGTGCTGGGCATAGTAGGGTATGGGGTGCTTGGACTGAAGGCCCTCATGTGCATCTAAGTGATGAGAGACTAATGGCAGCTTCTGGGAATTGGGTGGGATAATCTTCCTCCTTGACTACCAGCTCCCTATATTAATTCCCCCTGTTTCCATCTCCCAGTCTTGCTTCAGGTTGAGGTCACAAGGAGAGATGGACAGATCCATCTGTTTCCAGTCCATTTAATTTAATTTATTTTATTTCATTTATTGTGATCCCAGAGTGGGGTACAATAACTGAATTTACAAATAATATCCATCAGCGCAGTAATATAAAATAAGGGCAGAAAAAAACAAATAACTAAAACAACCAGTTAGAATGGCAGAAACATTTCTTTCTGCTAATCTGTAGAACTGATAGCAATTTATGCTCCTATATGGCTGAAGATACTTTTACAGACACGTGCACAAAAGCTGATCACGTTATAGTTTATTACATCTGGCATGGGGAACTTGTGGTCCTTCAGGCATTGTGGGATTATTTCTGTCCTCATTCTGTGTCCCTCGGGTGTGGTGGTTGAGTCTGATGGAAGCTGGAGTTTTAACAACAGGGCCACAGGCTCATGTCAATTCTGCAGGTGTTGATTTATACATCTGTTCCATTCACTTTCCATATGAATGTCATTAAAAAAAAACATAATTGCATAGTACTTAGAATGTATTTCAACAACATGTATTTAACAACTTATTTTATTTCTAAGTACACATTATTTTAAGGTGGGTTTTGATACTTGGTGGTGGTTGTTTAGTTCAAGCACCATAAAATTCAAAGGAGTGCAAAACTGGACAGCTAATTATGTTCTGATATGTATATTAGTCTAGGAGGTGCAGTATGTGTGTGTGAAATATCAAATTCCAGGGAAATGGATAAGGCAGCTTACATTGCTACTGCTTCATTGGGCTAGTTCCTTGCTACTCTTCCCAGTGGAGCAGCGAAAGCATTTCTCAAGCCTTCTGTGTTTGTTTATCTAATCAAATAGTTCCATTTGACCTGCATATCTTTAAAGCCCAGTGGTAGGTTGAGCTGGAATTAATGACAGGCAGAGCCACACCCTCAGTGGTTATCACAGAATCATAAAGTTGGAAGAGGGACTCCAAGGATCACCTAGTCCAACCCCCTTGCAATGCAGGAATCTCAGCTAAAGCATCCAAGACAGATAGCCCAGCCAACCTCTGCTTGAAAACCTCAAAGGAAGGAGAGACCACAACCTTCTGAGGGAGACTGTTCCACTGTCAAACAGCTCTTATCGTCAGAAAATTCTTCCTGATGTTGAGTCAGAATCTCCTTTCTTGTAACTTGAAGCCATTGGTTCAAGTACTACCCTCCAAAGGAGGAAAAAAGAAGCTTTTGCTTCACCTTCTCTGTGACAGCCCTTTAGATACTTGCAGATGGCTCTCGTATCTCCTCTTTTCCAGGCTAAACATACCCAGCTCCTTCAACTGTTCCTCAGTAGGCTTGGTTTTCAGACCCTTGGTCATTTTGGTTGCCCTCCTCTGCACACATTCTAGCTTGTCAATATCTTAAACTGTTGCACCAAGAACAGGGTACAGTATTCCATGTATGGTCTGGCCAAGGTGGAATAACAAGGTACTATTACTTCCCTTGTCCTGGACACTACTTCTGTTGATGCAGCCTGTAATAGCATTCATTTTTTTTGCTGCTGTATCACAGTGTTGACCCATGTTAAGCTTGTGGCGCACTAAGACCCCCAATATCCTTTTCACATGTACTGCTTGTAAGCCAGGTGTCCCCCATCTTATATTTGTGCAGCTGGTTCTTCTTGGTAGGTGAGGGCTTGCTGAGAGCAACTGAGGTTGGTGCAACAGTGACCCACTATTATTACTATTACTATTATTTATTTATACCCCACCCTTTCCCTTGAAAGGGACTCAAGGCAGCTTACAGAAAGAAATAAGAACAGCTAAAAACATAGGAGGAGGGGGAATAATAAAAAAAAAGCATAGACCTATTCACCCTAATGATCCAGACTCCACTCATTAAAACACAATAAAATGTTTTTAAAAGATCAAAAATGTATACTACTATTCTTGATTCACCCCACCGCATCCTTTCCTTGTAGCGTGCTGGATAGGCGAGGCATCTTGCAGCAGGAGAGTGCTGCCCTTGAAAGCAGTGCTGGACCCGAGCCCAACACTCAAGAAGAGGGGACCACAGAAAAACCCAGTGCCCAGGAAACCAGTGGTGACAGTGCCCTCCCAGAGGAGAGTGTGGTAAGTGTGGCAGATGCCAGCTTGCTTTGAATGTACTCTGCAATCTGGTGGCCAAGGACAGGGAATTTGATGGGGTTTTCTCAGGCGGGGTGTGTGTGGGTGTGATTTCTGCTATGCAGTCCTAAAAGAAACCTCCAGGAATTGCCAGTTTTCCTTCTGAAATAGATTTTTTTTTTTTAATAATCTGCTGTGACTCACCCTTCATTCTCTTCTCCCTCTTTTTTTCCTTTCTCCTCTCCAGCTCCCTGTGCCAACAGGCAAGGTGCCACAGGAAACAGCGCAGCCCCCTTCTGCAGCAGAACCATCTGTTCCATCCCTGGATCACGAGCAGACAACGCACTAGCCTTCGAAGTGGACATGAACGCTATTTTTGTTTGGCATACTCCTTGTGGAGAGGACCAGGGCAGGAAACAGCTTGGCAGGACAGTGGCCTTGCTGTTCCCTTTGGCTGTTTGTTCACCAGTGGTTGTGACCTGTGTCTACAAACTGATGAGTGCCAGCACTCCCCTTTCTAATGGATGCTGAGCACCCACTATGCTGCTGAGGGACCCTTCCCCCCTCAAAAGGCAATTGCTGCTGCCTAGGGCAGGCCCACTTCCCCTGTCTTTGGTCTCTTAACACTACTAAGTGAGTGCCTCTCTAGCCTGACATCGTTGAAGCGTGGAGCCAGCTGGGAAGAAGATGGAGCTGGTGGCACTTTTCTGTACTGTCTTTCTACCTGTGGTTGCAGTATTTTATGTTGGCTGAACTCAGCAGCCAGCAGAGCCAAGTTGATAATGGGAACATAAGACAACCAGGTTTCTACATAGCACTCCTTCCCAAATGTTTCCTGCCGGACCATGCCATATGGTACCTCTGAACCCCAAGTGGTCCTAAATCATCAAACAACCAGCCAAGGGAGCTCTAGCTTGTCCTTGCCCCCCAACTCCCTCTATTTGTCTAGATATTGAAACTCTGGTACGTTTTTCTCTTTCCTCTTTTATCCCAGTTAGTATGTCTTCCTGGTCTTCTCTCAGTCCCTCCTCCCAACCATTCCAGTCTTCTGAGGTAGCATTGGTAAAAGCTGGCCCCTCCATTCTGCTAAGCTGCTCAGTCAGGGCTACTGAAGGGGCAGGGTGGACCACAAGGTGGTAAAGTAACTTGGGAGCAAAAGAGCCAGTGGCATTTGCTTGGAAAGGATACTACTATACAGGCATAGGAGGTGCGCCCCTGTTCCATTACTTCCTTGTGGCCCATAAACCACCTGGTGCTCTTCAGCTCAGTTGATCCAGTGTTGAGTGATGCTCTTTGTATTATCTGGCTAAATGGTAATTGCTCTGTCCAGACCTTCTTGTGCCTCCCAATCCCTCCTTGTTTATAAGTGGAGGGGAGTTGCCAAAAAAAGGGCTCTGAATGAGTGGCAGTATGTTTGGGGTGGGTGGGTGGAGTAGCCTTCAGTGCCATTTCAAGCAAGACTCATACAGCTTAACTGCACATCATCAGGATTCTTCACCATAGGATAATTTTGTGGCTGCTGGTCAGACTGTTGGTAGGAACATGCTTCTTTTTTAAAACTCTCTCTCCACATAAGAAGCCAACTACATTGGGGAGAAGACTAGCTGGAACCCTCACTCCCTGAAAAACTAGCTTTCTTCCTGCACCATGCAATTCTAACATAGTTCAGCTGTCACTGAGTAGACCATATCCAAAGTGCAATGAACAGCACCTCTGAGGTGGGAACAGAGCATTGCTTAGCCTATTCCTAAGATTTAGCTAACTGTTCAGGTCAGGGCAGCAGAGAAGCTTATCTTCCCCTCACCTCTTCCTAATGGTCTGCAGCTGTTAGAGATTATATCTCAGTGTATTCCCACTTGGCTTAGGACAGTCACATCACCAGTTCTTCCCACTGTGTTTCCAAGTGGTGAAGCACTCTGGCCAAGTTTGTGCTCTCTTCATCTGCAGGGGTAGAATCAGTGTGTTACCAGATAAGGTTACCAGATGTCCCTGTTTCCCGGGGACAGTCCCTGGATTTACAAATCAGTCCCCATACAAAATCCATTGATGTTGAAAAGTGTCCCCAGATTCATTGGAAAAAACCAGGTAACCTTAGTTTAGCAAGTCCCCTGCAGTGACTGAGAGAAAGGTGGTTCTTCTAACGTGGTGGTGTGGTCCATGTAGCTTCCTTATTTCCCCCACTGGGCATGGTGGAAGCCAGGAATAGGCAGATGCACCTCCAACAATCATTGCTTGATGCCTTGCCAGTGCTGCCCTCCTTCCTTGAGGCAAAGGTAGAGGCTACTTCCGTATTTCCCCAATTACTGACCAAATCTCAAGTGTTGCAACCATATTGTTTCGATTATATTTTCTAATGTACTGTGTCAAATTGCTCCAGGGAGCAGGATGGTCCTGGCTGCCTTGAAGCTTTGGTGTGCTTCTCTGATCTCAATGAAGGTATTGGAATTTATCTGGTGTGTTATGTGTGTTGCCTTGGCACCAGTTTGTCTCCACTGCTAGTCTCCATTATTGGTGTTAGGCTTGTAGGTAGCCTGGTTCCCCTGCTTCTGTTTATGGTGCAGCATTTACTTTAAACTGAATCTTCCGTAGTAAAAAAGAGGCAGCCTGCCTTGTGAAGTGGTACTTTGCCAGGACACCACCCTTTTGATACAAACAGAGAAGCCACACTGAATCAGTGGCCATAACTGTTGTCAAAGAGGGAAAACCTGGTGTGGTATACTTGACAGCTCTTCCTGCCAGTCATTATCATGGAAGCCTGCTTGGAGAACTGCCTTCAAGTTTTCATAAGACACAGCTTTTGTGTAGGCTGGCGTAGGGCAATTGGATGAGGGGCTGATGGAAACAAACAGGATGAACTGGCTGTCACAGTTGTGTGAGAGGGGCCAGTATGCCTCACTCCACAGCAGAGTGGAGGGTTTCTTTTTCTGCTGCTTGGGTAGAGGGTGGTGGTTTTAAACCCACTTTTCCAAAAAGGCTGTACCAGACCTGTGCTTTGGGGGGTAAATGTGCTTTATTGGGATCCTGTACAAAGAGGCTAAATCTTACCCCAAGAAACCCTGGTTCAATTTGCCAAACACAGCCCAACATCCCCAGCCAGTAAAGTGCAGACCTCCTAATCCAAATGGTGCTGCTTCTCAGAGGCAGCTCAGCTGGCCTGTGAATTACACCTACCTGATGTTGACCAGATACACAGGAAGCTTCCTTATATTTAGCCAGACCAATAGTCCATCGAGCTTTAGTCCACACTGCCAGCAGCATCCCAAGAGTTTCAGACAGGAAGCATCTCGTGGCCTGCCTGGCTATGCCATGAATCCAACCTGGGACTGTCCTTGTATAAAACATGCATTCTGCCACTGAGTTATGGCCCTTCCCTGCTTTCTCTCTCTCGTTGCAGTACCACACGTCATTTTAAACAAGATAATTATGGGTATATTCAAAGCAAAAAAAAGTAGTAAATTGTCCATCTTCATTTCCTCCCCACATTAGAGCAAGCCACCCTGCTTTTTAGGTCGTTGTTCCTCCTGGGGAGCCTTTTTCCATTCCACAACACAAAGAAGGGGAAAGCAGTGGCTACATTCAGAGCATTAATCTCTGCATCTGCTGCTCTTCTTCAGGGATACAGACCACAGTTATTTAGTTCTACCTCCAGCCTTCAGTCATGACCCCTCTTGTGTCGGTTCTGTATTTTGCGTAAGGGGGGTTGGGGTGTCCTTTGAGCCAGAAGGTACCGAGCCTATGGGGAGAACAGTAACCATCCTCAGCTCAGCATCATGTTCAATAGTTCTCAGTACCTGTGGTGGGGGGACAGCTTGAGCCAACTGCATGCAAGAAGGCTAAACAACAAGCCTTTCTAAATGCAAAAACCTGTTCTTAAAATTTCTAGCCTGGGGAAAGGCAGAGTTTCTGGGACCTGACAGATTTATTGATTTATCCAGCCAATACTCTGGGAGTAGTAAGGCTGCAGCAATGCTCTTGCTCTTTCTGAAGAGGGAACTTTTGATTTTGCAGCTGTATCTTCTGTCTTGGAGGCAGGCGCATTTTGGATGACTGCTTACATTTGCCAAACCAACCCCAAGGACGAAGAAGGAAAAACCTTTTCTCAGCGTGAGCCAGCCAGAGAGAGATTTTGCAGCTCTTCCCCCAGCTTAGCGTCTTCTCGCCCGCTGTCCAGTGTCTCTGTCCCTTCAAAGCAGCCAGAATCACGGGGAATGTCTCCCTTTGGCTCTCCAGGGGCCCCCAAGCTTCCTCCTTCATCTTCAGCCTCACTGCTTGCTGGGGAGAGAGAAAGCAACTATTGTTACTGGAAAGCCCACCTGTAGGAAAATAGGAAGCTGTTGGACATGAGGCCAGATTATTTGTTGTCTACCCTTGAATGCAGTAGCCTCCCATGATTTCAAGTAGAATGGGGTATCTTCTATTGTCTGCTACTTGACCCTTTTAACTGGAGATGGTAAGCTTTGAATCTAGGACCTTCTGCAGGCAAAGCAGAAGGTCTGCTAAAGAGTCTGTGAATGGGAGGGGAAGAAACAAGCTTTTTAATAAAAGCCCTTACTGTCATAATCAAGCAGGAGGTCCGCTGCTGTTAGCAGCTTGGCACGGTGTTGTGGGTCAGTTATATTCAGTTCATTCAGGTGGGTCTCTTGCAGCTCTTTGAAGTCCTCCAAGGTCTGGTAGCCATTCAGTAGCAATGTAGAGGCATACTCCTGATGAATGGGAAAGAGCATCAATGTGCTGGCTATGAGCAGCTAGCCAGGTTCAGTGACTGGGGGACTTCATGTGTAGACTCTGGTAGACTTACCTGACATTGGCCACAGCAGCATTCTGATCAGTGCTGGGCTGCGGTTGCTTCCATTTAAATTTCCCACAATTCCCCAGAAGTCCTGAGCATTGTGGGAAATTTATTGGTGGGTACCAGACCCAATCACCCAGTGCTAAGGAAGCAAATTGTTTCTTCAAGTGGAGTCCAAAGCAAGGATCTAGCCCCTGCCCCCAACAACTGCCCTAGGGTCCTACATGCTGATAAAATATTTTGCTGAAGAAGTAAGTCTCATTGTAAACCCCCAAAGGGAGAAACAAGAGTAGAGGCTATAACAGTTCTGACAGAGGCCTCTGTGCAACAACATAAATAAGTGTTTTTATAGAGAGAGGGAGGATTTAAAAAGTGGGGACTAGCAGCTTGGGGGAGAAATACACTACATCTGTACAATAGATGCAATCAGAACAGATCTTCAGCAATGGAGCTCAAATGCTAGTTCTTGTGGAATTTTTGCCAATAAGTTTAGATCCTTCATTGCTGCACATTTGTACAAGCTGCAAGAGCTTTTATGCAGTGGCTACGACAGCTCTATATGGTTGAACTCAGGCTGCTAAAATTCAGGCTGGCCTATCATTCATTTACGGGGAATGAATTACGGCTGTATGTACATATGTGGACTATATGCTAGCCTGGGCTAGTTAATCGCATTTGTTCCTAGCCTCTCTGTACAGCAAAATGCCAGCAATGAGCTAGAGCTACATGCACCCTCCAAACATTCCTCAAAAACAACTCCACCAAGTCAAACCATTAGCCCATCCAATGTCTATCTAACCATAGTTTGCTAATTAGCAGTGAGGCCCAGAGTTTCAGACAGGTGTCATTTCCGAGCCATATTTCGAGATTCCAGAGACGGACCCCTAGATCTCCTCCATGCAAAATGTGTGCCCAGTCCCTGAACCACAAACCCAACCCAAAAAACCCTTGCTGTTTTGCTCTGCTGGTAGGGCAACATCCTCACCTCAAGATTCATGCGTTCCAGCAGTTCATGCAAGGTCTTGGGTTTGGGCCTCTTGCTCCTGCTTCGCGAACTGCTCTTTGCAACTGGCGCAGGGTCGTCTGGGATGATGTCCACATAGATGAACTTGAAGGAGCCCACTTTGTTGTTCAAAAGACCAGTCCAGGTACCTGCAGGTGCCTTTGCAATGATGTGGATGACATCTCCTTTCTATGCCAAATGCAAAATCATCACATCTTTTAGTTGATCTTACAGCACCACACAGCATGACTATTCAGTCCTACAGGAACACAGGTGCTGGTATCAGCCTGGTATCTCTCTACTTCCTCCCCACCCCCACCCCCGAACTGAGGATGTGGGGTTTCTGTGACCTTCAGGTATGGTTCAGCCAAGCTACTGCCTTCCAACAGAGGAGCCACCAGCCTAGATCTGCCTTGTTTGAGATAGCTACCCTCTGAAAACTAGTCCCACTCTTCATGTTGATGGGGTGTTGCCAGCTGTACACAAGTAATGGTCACACATCTATTGCTGCACCCACTTTTTGCTTCTGGCCTTGCTCACCCCTGGCGTGCTAATCTTGGAAAGTTGCCTAAGGGAATGAGGCCCTTTGGCTGAAAAAAAAGAGAGGCTTCTCACCTGCTATTATACTGAGTGAAGGGAAGACAGGCAGAACCAACACTTGAGAAATGACAAAGGTTTTTTTAAAAATTAATTTATCCCTCTCAGTTGTTAAAGTGCTCCAGTTTGTGGAGTTTGTAGTCCTGCAGGTGTTGCTGGACTATATTGTTCATCTCTGACCACTGGCCATGCTGGCTGCAGTGTTGGGACTTGGGAGTCCTACAACAGCTGGAGAGCCAACTCTTGCTACACAGTCCTAATCCTACAACCATTTTTCAGGATGATGCCACATTGGCCTGATCAATAACTTGGCATGAAATATTTCCTTTGTAGGCTGATGACGAAAGAGATCTCTCTGCTAGAACAGGTCTGACTTGCATGGGAAGATAAATGCCAAGTGTTGCATTGTTACCCACCTGAAGTTTCAGAGAGTCTTTATCATACGGGCTGGGGAGGAAGTCAGTGTGAACTTTGGCTTTTCCACAAAAAGGGCCAACGTAGGGTATGGGGCTGGCCTTGTCTCCCTTCTTGCTGCTGCTGCAGCTGCTTCCCATCAGTCTGGGATTGGACAATTCAGTCCCTGCAGGAGGAGAGGTTCAGATCAGAAGGAAGAAATTGTAGTGGGTGGATTTTGCTGGGGCTTAAAGTTTGGACACTGGACCTCTGGTAGGTTCAGTGAAATGGAGACAGAGTGATTGATGGATGTAAACTGTCTCCTCCCCTTTCAGCAGGGGGTGAGCTACTCAGGGTTTAGGAGATCTTGCCAAGCTACATCATTCAGTGTGTGCTGATATAAAGCTACCCTCCAGCTTGTGGTCTTTCTCCTGCTTCCTCCATCCAGAAAAAGAAATCCCTGCAAACAGAAAGCTAGTGTGCCAAGGAAAAAAAGTGATGTTCGAACCCTTCTCCATGATGCCTCGTTTCCTGTATGGAGGAAGCTTGGTGTTGGTGTTGCGGGGTTTATTTGTACAGACAGGTGTCCTCTTATGAGAACTTCTGTCTGCAGTCCGAAGTGTTTATATAGCCCAGCCTCAGTGCTAAGCCTTCATGCTGGACTCACCATTTGGTGATGGAGAGCTGCTCGTCTCCTCACTTGATTCTGGAAAGACTGGGCCTTCGTCTTCAGTGGGGCTGCTGATGGGAGATGCAGCAGCCTCGTCTTCAGCCTCCCCCTGCATTAGGGCAATAAGGCACAATGAACACCCCTTTGCGCTTGAAGAAGAGACAGAAGGGCGGATTGACTTTGCTCGGGTCTAGTGTCCAGACCCTGTTTTCTTGCAGCATCCTGCTCGGTTCTGTTCTTCCCCCAACTACCAAAAGTCTTTCCCAGCTGGGCAACCCTTTAACTGAACATGTGCTTTGCATGCCCAGTGGTCCATCACTGAGCTATTAGGGCCCATATATTTTGGAATTACTGGTCGTATGTTCCTTCTCTCCCCACTCCCAAACCTTTAGAGGGTATCATGAATTATGTCACTCCCTTCAAAATATGGTATGTAAATCCTACATAAGTGTTCAGATGCCATGCTGCTGAGTCGGGACCTGGATTTCTCCCTTAAAGTCCTAAACATCATGGTTAGCTGTGGGTGCTTAACATGTCATTAGCAATCGTGTATCTGTTCTTACACACCCACACAGGGAAGGGCCAGAGCTCAGGGGCAGAGCATCTGCTTTGCATATGTCCCAATTTGAATCCTTGGCATCTCCTTGTAGAGTTGGGAAAGAACCCCGTCTGAAACTCCAGAAAGCATTAACAAGTAGAGACAGTACCAAGCTAGCTGGACCTTAGGTCTCATTTTGTATAAGTCAGCTTCCTATCTGCAGCATTCTGGCCACTTCTTCCCCCTGCCCTGTGCTCCTGATAAGGGTTTCTCAAAAGTGGGTCTCCAACTGTTTTGGGACTACAACTCCCATCATCCCTAGCTGGCAGGATTAGTGGTCAGAGATGATGGGAATTGTAGTCCGAAAACAGCTGGAGATCCAAGTTTAGGAAACCCTGCTCTAGATGAATATCTCCTTGCCTAAGCTGCTATTAAGCTCAGAAGGAAAGTTCCTGCTGGTGCTTTCCTGATGGGCTAACAGCAGCTCATGGATCTCTGCACCTGTTATTAATTTTTAATTTTTTAAAAAACAAACAAACGGTGATTAATGATGCATTTAAATGTCATGTCTTGTTTGGTGCTTAGGCTTCAGTCTTATCAGGCTCTGGGCAAGTATTCAAAGAGTTATTATTATTAATAAAGTATTTATAAGCCACTTAGCATCCAAAAAAAAAATCGCAAAGCAGTGTAGAAAAGGATAAAAGGCATACAGTGCCAACCACTGAAATAAAACCTGTTCAAGCATCACAGTGGCCAAGTAAGAGACAATAAAATGCACAGCCAGCGAGCTACTCCATAAAGGGTTAGGTGAAACGAAAAGTCTTGAGCAGGTGCTGAAAGCATAAGGTTGTTGGCCCCTTGACCCAAGGTGTGCTAGGTGTCAAAGCATCACAGACCTTGGTGGTTTTGTTTCGCACAAGACAGCAGACCCAGGCCTTGCTGCATGAATTGACACCACCAGGCAGCTGTACATGGGGCTATTGCGGATCCCTAGAGCCTCTTCGCTGGCGTTGCTCTTCGTTTCTGTTGCTGCCTATTTACTTTCCCCTTGCAAGCATGAGGGCTGAGAAAAGAACAAGAAAAGAGCAAGCCTCTCCCTTTAGGCAATGACGCAGTTTAGGTCCAGTGGGAAAGGGAAGTCGGCTGGTCACACTGCCTCGTTTCTCACCTGCTCTGCGAGAGCTTTGGCAGCTGCTTTGCCAGTCTTCCTGTTCATGGTACGGGAGATGGCAGCTCTCCATCTCTTACCCAGCTTTGAGGTGCTGCTTCGGCCTGAGTCATCTGGGCTGGGCACAGAGTTTGTCTGACTGCCTTCGGGGACCTGTACAGAAGAGGAAAAGTATTGAGAGCAACTGGCCTGGAAAGGAGGAGGATGCCTCCTTGCTGGGTGTGGGATGGGGTGAATCAAACCTTCCATATGCCCCCAGCAACAGATATGAAGAGGCCTGCCTTTTCAGACAGGCTGAGCTATTTGGATAGCTGTCTACACACCCTTTCCCCACTGAATACGCGAGGGGAAAGTGCACGTAAATATATGTGCAGTTGCTGAACTGTAGCTATTGAGATGGGACAGAGATGGACAGAACAGTGTTTCAAACAGTGCAGGAACCACGGAAGAGGGGAAATAAGGACCAGGCGACATCCCTTGAAAGGGGCAGGAGCTCTAACATTGTCAATATAAAACAGAAATGGGGAACCCGTGGCCATTTGGATGTTGTTTGGGATGCAGCTCCTGCCACTCTTGACCAATGGCCATGTTGGCTGAGGCTGATGAGAGTCCCAACAGCTCTGGGATGTCACAGGTAGGAGAAGCTAACATGAGCTGCAGTACGAGAGGCAAATGTGATGCAGCTGATTCAGGGCTGCAGCAGCGGAAGCCCAAGGCAGGCAAGAGCAGGACTGACTGTAGACAGTGCATGGGAACAGGTATGGTTCCAAGGCACATGAGACCACTCCTTGCTTCGCTGAAACTGGTGGTCAGCACCTGGAAGGTGATTGGTCGGAGCCATATAGATGTTGCCTGATAACGTAAAGGTAAAGGGACCCCTGACCATTAGGTCCAGTCGTGACCGACTCTGGGGTTGCAGCACTCATCTCGCTTTATTGGCTGAGGGAGCTGGCGTACAGCTTCCGGGTCATGTGGCCAGCATGACTAAGCTGCTTCTGGTGAACCAGAGCAGCGCACGGAAGCGCCATTTACCTTCCCACCGGAGCGGTACCTATTTATCTACTTGCACTTTGACGTGCTTTCGAACTGCTAGGTTGACAGGAGCAGGGACCGAGCAATGGGAGCTCACCCCATCACGGGGATTCGAACCGCCGACCTTCTGATCGGCAAGTCCTAGGCTCTGTGGTTTAACCCACAGCGCCACCCGCAGCACCATACATTTAAAACACACTTATATTGCTTTAACAGTCATGGCTTCCCCCAAAGAATTGTGATTTGTAGCTACAATTCCCAACACGCTAAGCAAATCACAGTGCATAGATAGAAATCTTTGGAGAAAAGAATGTGACCATTCCATGATGGATAAAAGGTGGGATATTAGGGTAAGAAAATAAACAGATTAATATGTGAATAAGCCTGGGCAGAGTCGGATGCTCTGTGATGAAGGTGATATGGTCAGAGTATTAGAGCCTAGAGTTCGAATCCCCATTCAGCACTGAAGCTCACCTTGGGACAGTCACTGCATCTCAGGGTTGCTGTGAGGATAAAACTGGGAGAACCACCTTGAGCTCCCTGGAGGAAAAGGTGTCCTAAAAATGTTATAGGTAAATAAATGGGGGTACTCACCTCCTCCTCTAGGTTGAATTCCTTCTCACTTGGTAGAGGGGAGCTGGGTTTGGATTTAGGAAAGTCCTTGAAGCTGCTGGATCGCTGCAGGGACAGCTGATAAGGGGAGCAAGAGGGTGCAGAATGTAAATATAGGAAAAAGCAGGGAGCACACATCGGGAAACGGGTGGAGGGGCATGTGAAGGCTCAGCCTCCTAGTCCTCATGTTGTAACTAATTCTGCAACCAAATCCAAGCTGGTGTAACTGGAGAAAATAAAGATTCTTCCTGTTATAAAATATTTATTAGAGTTTTACAAAAAGCAGAAATTTACAGAATAAAAAGAAAGCAAGAGAAAAAAGAAAAATACAAAAAATACAAAAATACATAGAAAAAAGAAAATACAAAATACAGAAAAAGTAAATAGGAAAAGTTAAAAACAAATCCATTTTTTCATATCTTGAATTTCATTTGCTTATTTCCCTGACCTCCTCACACCTCTCTTTTTTGTATTCCCGTTCACATAGTCAGTTCAGCAAATCCTTACCCGCTTTCATTTATCTTAACTCTATATCTCAACATATTATAACTATATATTTTCATCCGTTATCAATCCATTTTTACATATTCTTATTAACCTTGTTGCTAATGCCACTTAATTTCAATCCAGCATCATTTTAACATTAATTTTACAATGTTTCTGCAAATAGTCTTTGAATTTCTTCCAATCTTCTTCCACCGACTCTTCTCCCTGGTCTCGGATTCTGCCAGTCATTTCCGCCAGTTCCATATAGTCCATCACCTTCATCTGCCACTCTTCCAGGGTGGGTAAATCTTGTGTCTTCCAATACTTTGCAATGAGTATTCTTGCTGCTGTTGTGGCATACATAAAGAAAGTTCTATCTTTCTTTGGCACCAATTGGCCGACTATGCCCAGGAGAAAGGCCTCTGGTTTCTTCAGGAAGGTATATTTAAATACCTTTTTCATTTCATTATAGATCATCTCCCAGAAAGCCTTAATCTTTGGGCACGTCCACCAAAGGTGAAAGAATGTACCTTCGTTTTCTTTACATTTCCAACATTTATTATCGGGCAAATGACAGATTTTTGCAAGCTTGACTGGTGTCATGTACCACCTGTATATCATTTTCATAATATTCTCTCTTAGGGCATTACATGCCGTAAATTTCATACCTGTGGTCCACAACTGTTCCCAGTCAGCGAACATAATGTTATGTCCAACATCTTGTGCCCATTTAATCATAGCAGATTTAACCGTTTCATCCTGAGTGTTCCATTTTAACAGCAAGTTATACATTCTTGAAAGTATCTTTGTTTTGGGATCTAACAGTTCTGTTTCCAATTTTGATTTTTCCACCTGGAAGCCAATTTTTTTTGTCCAAATTGTAAGCCTCCCTTATTTGATAATAGTGAAGCCAGTCTCACACTTTATCTTTTAATTTCTCAAAACTCTGCAATTTCAATTTGTCTCCTTCTTGCTCCAAAATTTCCCAATATTTCGGCCATAAAGATTCTTCCTGTTAACCCAACCTCTCATTTCATCATTCCTCTCTTGCATCCACTGTGCAGTATTTTTAGATTTGAAAGCTCCGCGGGGCAGAGATCTGGCCTCTTATGAAGTGCCATGCGCACGGATGGAGGCACCCACGTCAGACTAGCTGGGACTGATGGGAATTGTAGTCCAAAAAAGCTGGAGCGGGTACTAACTTGGCGATGGCTATACCTTAAACAACAACAACCTCTCCCACATCAAGCTCTGTTATTAATATGTTGGCTGGGGAGGGGGGGGGGTAAATGGGGAACTGTGGGAAGGCGTGGCTCGGGAAGGAAGCAGGCCTTTTTAAGGAAGCATGAACTGTTGTTACGAGGGAAGTACTGTAGAAAGCTGCACGTCTACGCTCCTCGCCAGCTCACGATCTGACTGTACATTTTGGTAAGAGGAAAGAGCAAGTCGCTCCTGTCCTGCTCTCTCTCCAATTAGTGGTAGCATCACTTGGAGTCCCCCGTCCTCTCATCTCGCAATATACAGTGGTACCTCAGGTTACATACGCTTCAGGTTACAGACTCCACTAACCCAGAAATAGTACCTCGGGTTAAGAACTTTGCTTCAGGATGTGAACAGAAATCGTGTGGTAGCGGCGCGGCGGCAGCAGGAAGCCCCATTAGCTAAAGCAGTGCTTCAGGTTAAGAACAGTTTCAGGTTAAGAACGGAACTCCGGAACGAATTAAGTTCTTAACCAGAGGTGCCACTGTACATGCATTGCATTAATACCTTGCTCTGGGTCTTGCCCGCCGTCAGAGACGGGAAACGGGTGCACGGACGAATCACTGGCCTTAAGCCAACCTAGCCGTTCCCGCTTTCACATTTGGTGTGCATCTCTTTTTTTCTTTTTGTAAGGTCGCTACAAAAATCGCCACTCAGCGAATGAAGTGTGTGGCTTGGCACCACCAACAACAGCAAGCACTCTCGAGCCTAAGCGCTAGAGCGGCAAAGGTGTGCGGGAGGTGGGGCTTAGTTTACGAACAGAGAAGCTGCCGAAGCCAGAGGACGGGTATTGCGTGCGTGTGTGTGTCCGCACGCGGTGGCGCATTTGAGGTCTGGAAATGCAAATGCTTGCAAAGCAGAGTTCACGCCTCGGTGCATAAGCAAAGCAGGAGGAAGGGGTGGATGTGGGGAGCTGGGAGCTGCTGGTAAGCCAACACCAGATACACACAATACGAAGCCCACGACTCCGCCCCGATGCAAAAGCTGCTCATCATCGCAGTGACCCCGCCCCCTTGAGCAGGACTATCAGCCGGTCACACCAAAAACACACACAGTCAATTCTTTTGCGGTAGCCCTCCAGTCACACGTAGGAAGGCTCGCTTCAGCTCTTGTCGGAGTTGCAAGCTTGCAGCGCTGTGCAAAACTCGGAACTGATTTGCTCAGAGGGCCCCCCAGGTGGGGCGGCCGCAACGAAACCGTGCAATGACAGCTCTACTCGCGGTCTCTAGTTGAGTTGCAGCTTGAGATCTCACGGGCTGCAGCCCATTTCATCAAATGCATCCGAGAACAGATGCATCTGATGAGAGGTAGGTTGTTGCCTAGCAAAGCTCTGCCCCCCAGTAAGAAGCCGGAAAAGATATTCTATAGGGGGTGCTGTTCTCTGGGAATTTGAACCATAGTTTGGTTTTTGAAGAGAGAAATGAGGAAGTGAAAAAGGGGGGTGACAGGGGAAGATGGAGAGGTGAGGTGCATCCCCCCAAGAATGAGAGAGGAAGAAACTGGGGCAGTAGCATTTAATCCACTAATGAGTGAGATAAATGGGAAATAATATGCCCTGAAATCAATCAGGCTGCTGTTTGGAAAATATATAAAAGCTGCAGATGACAAACACCATCTTCCTTGTTTTAGGTCCAGGAGGAAAGCAGCTTTGAAGATGATGCAAGCTATGCAACACATGTGAATAGGCTAAAAATTGGGAGAAAGTCATAGCGCAGCCATAGGGCATTACATTTGCATACAGAGGGTCCCAGGTCCAATCCCTGGCATCTTCAAGTACAACCGGGAAAGATCCCTACTTAAAACCTTGGAGAGCTGCTATCTAGCCGGCGTAGACAATACTAAACTAGATGGAGCCAATAGTCAGCATGAATGCAGCTTCTTGTTCCTAAAACAGACTTATTGCTTCAAAAACATTTGCTTTTAATGTGTGCAAATTTAACTGACAGGTTAATGACCAATACTGTACTCATATTATAAATTCTTTAACATTTATTTAATAGGCCTAAGAAAGAGCACCCTCTGTCTGCAGAGAACAGAGTGAGTACTGAGCTCTGATCTTTCATGTTTCTATGGCTTGATCATTTCACTCCTCTTTTCTCCTGTGTTTCTGGGTTACAGATGAAGTCTTCCTTCCCCTTTGCCCTGGCATAAGTGCTGCACTGTTTATCAGCTGCTGTTTTCCGTGGTGTGGAAAATGTCCCTGATGGATTTCTGCCCATCATACCACTTAAACTAGAACAAGCTCAGAGTCAGAAAACAAACACACAAACACATCCACATATGCAGTACACAGACACTGCCTAACAAGGATGCCTGTTGAAGGAAACTGACCCCCCCCCAAGCAGGGATGGAAGGCTTGGATGGCCACAGTTTACCCACCACTGCCCATGAAGCAAGCTGGAGGACTCGTATCTAAAAAGCATCTGTCCTAGACAGTTTGGTGCACTGGATAGCTGCAGGGCTGTCAACTGTCCTGGAGAGCCCCTCTAGGATTGTGGCACTCAATTTCACTGGTGTGACAGCCTCACTCCAAGGACAAAAGGAAAAAAAAAATTTCCCTTCCAGTAGCACCTTAAAGACCAACTAAGTTAGTTCTTGGTATGAGCTTTCATGTGCATGCACACTTCTTCAGATACTTCAGATATCTGAAGAAGTGTGCATGCACACGAAAGCTCATACCAAGAACTAACTTAGTTGGTCTTTAAGGTGCTACTGGAAGGAAAAAAATTTTTTTTTTCTTTTGACTATGGCAGACCAACACGGCTACCTTTCTGTCACTCCAAGGAAACATTGCTGCCCAAAGAGACCACTTGAGTGGATTTTGCAGTTGCTGTGAACCTAGCTGGGTCCAGCTTTGCCTAACATAGCACAACCACAAAGGGACCTAAGACAGCTTCCAGAGCAGCAGGTGCCAAGCAGCATGGGGGAAAGGGGAACACAGAAGCTGCCATATTTTCAGAACCTTGCTACAGCTAGCTCAGTATTGTCTATGCTGGCTGGCAGTGGCCTTGCAGGGTCTCAGCTAAGAAGCTTTTACCAGCCTTACCTGGAGTTGCCAGGGATTGAACCCAAGACCTTCTACATGAAAAGCAAATGCTCTACCACTGAGCTACAGCAACCCTTGTACCAAAGCATAGCCCCTAAGGCAGGGGTCAGCAAACTTTTTCAGCAGGGGGCCAGTCCACTGTCCCTCAGAGCTTGTGGGGGGCCAGCCAGACTATATTTTTTTGGAGGAAAGAACAAATTCCTATGCCCCACAAATAACCCAGAGGTGCATTTTAAATAAAAGCACACATTCCACTTGTGTAAAAACACCAGGCAGGCCCCACAAATAACCCAGAGATGCATTTTAAATAAAAGGACACATTCTACTAATGTAAAAACACGCTGATTCCCGGACCGTCCACGGGCCGGATTGAGAAGGCGATTGGCCCCTGTGCCTTAGTTTGCCTACCCATGCCCTAAGGAAATCCACAACCCCTAGCCTCTGGCTGGCAAACTATCCCCCCCCCCCAAAGTCTTCTAAAAACAATAGGTACAAAGGACTATCATGAAATGTAAGCAATTCAGGCCCTGGTGCTCTCCACAGCCTCATCCCATTGGTCAAGTGCTGCTGTTGTGCCTCCACTAGCAATCTGTTGGGCAAGAAGAGGCTCTGGGAAGAGGTGAGGACCTGGTGCTTGCCTCTCCAATCACTCACCTTCCTCTTCTGCACTGGGTCCTTCTCGCTGGCATTAGATGGCTTCCGGCGCAACATGGTGCTCTCTCTCCAGAGTACATTCAGTGACAGGCAGAGCAAGAAAGTAAGCCAGAGAGAAGCAGCAGGCTACGAGAAGCGACAGAGGCCAGGAAGTAGGCAGGAAATCACTGCATCACATGGGCTCCTTTCCCAGCAACAGGGCCTCAAGCAGCAGAAGTCAGGGGCCCAGCCCCACGCTTGCACATTTGCACAGGAAGGAAGTGGCGACTTACATGCACAGGCAGACTTCTCCACCGAAGACCAAGTGAGAGGTTGATGCCTGTCTTCTGGAAACGAGAGACTCAAAAGGGTGCCTCTCCCCCTGAAAACACAATAGTGGGGCCCTTGCTGTGGTGGTGTGGGTCTTTGGAGCACAGGGGTTGTTTGGAGAGCCAAAGGAAAGGATTATCTACGAACACTCCCATATTTATTTCCATTTTAGCCCACCTTTCCTCTAAGGCACACAGGGGGAAACTTTGGCTCTCCAGATATTGCTGAATCACAACTTCTATCAGTTGCAGCACACATGCCCAATGGCCAGGGGTGATGGCAATTGCAGGCCGGCAACATCTGGAGATCCAATGGTCCCCTGCACCACCTGCTGTAAGGAATTTAGCAGGCGCTCCTCCCCATTTCATCTGCACAATAGCTGTGAGAGGTAGGATAGGCTCAGAGAGAGTGTCTAGCTGAAAGTCACCCAGTCAGCCTCCAAAGTCACATTACATCATGGGCTTTGTAGTTTTCTGAACAGCTTAAACAGGCCACCATAATACAAGTGTGATGTGCTGAAGCCTAGTGAAACCAATGGGCTTAAGTGCACCTAACTTTGTAAGTTGGACTGAGGCCTTGGTGGTTTCCTGTGCAGGATAGTGACAGATTGCTCACTGCACAAGCACTAAAAGCAACACAGCACTTCCTGGGTGAATACTGCAGTTGATTTCAGAAAGCCTCTGTATAATTTCAGAGCATGATTTCGCACTGTCAGGATACTACATTTTGACACAAACTCCATTCTGTGCAGGCCTCCTTCCAGACAGACTTCTCGATGTGACTTCATGATGATTTGTGCCCACAATTCTATTAGGGTGGTTATGTGCAACAGCAATGGGTTTAGGGCACTGCAGGTTGCCACCCCCCCCCCCGCCGGGTGCTGAGCTAAGAGGGCACATCATCATACCTATATTTATGTGGGTACCTACTGAGAAGATCCTGAAAAAGGCAACTGTACCAAAATTAATTATTGTGAAAATAAGAAATCTGGGGTGGGGAGTGGGGGTGAGCCAAATTTTGTCCTCTGGGCACCATATTACCAAAGTCCACCCCTGTGTGCAATCTCACTTTTCACCTGAAAAAGTTTTTAGCTGATCAAACCGCTTCATTTCCAGTCAGTATATATCCTGTAGCTTAAAACTCGTAATTTTTAATGCCACAAATGGGATTTCATGGGCTACTTCTGTTGCATTATTGGTCCTCTGGACAGCAATAAGGTGGTAGCATTGAAGATGCATCACAGAGTAAACTAAAGCAGAATAAATACTAGTGCACTAGTGCATGATTATTGTGCCAATAACTTGTTGCAGAATACACCCAGAATAAAATAATAGTCTGGTAGCAATATTGGCCAGCATAGTAGGAGCTGCTGAATTTTTCAGCTTTCAAATTCAGCAAATGAGAGGTGCTAAAAGGTTGTAACATGACTTGGGAATTCAAAAGATACTTTGGTTATAGTAAAGTAATTTAGTTTTGCTTGGTAAGTGAATTGTTAAATTGCATAGAACTCATTAAAAATGATTGTCAGATACATGCATTTGTTTGTTTGTTTTTGTTTGTTTGTTTGCATTACCTGACACTTTCAGAAGGTAAAATTAAAATTATTTGATTTTCTGAAAGCATCTTGATATGCTTCTTCATCACATGTAGATTTACCAAGCTAAACGTCTAGTCACAAATAAAAGCAAATCTGAATTCCTCACACCCCAAAACATAGTTTTAAAACTCCTCACTGAAGAAATTCACAGAAATTAAAATCCCTAAAATGTCATGCCCTATCTGCACAGTAATATACACAACCCGGCCGTATGCGCTTCGTGCATGTGTTTTGTTTGTGCCTGTGTTATGCGCTCCGTGGCGCAGCTGCTACTGCTACCATCTTATTTTCCCTCACAATGAATCTCTCCCACAGAAGATGAGTATGACCTTGGTGATTTGAAGCAGCAAGCTCAAGCAATAAAAATGGAATCCAACAAAGTGGATGAATAATAGTCCCAGGTTGAAAGCAAAAGAGGGATGTCTTTTAAAAAAGGGGGGTGGGGGAGAAGAAATAAAAGAGAGGGAGAAATTAATTACATTCCAGCCCTGCCAAGGAGATGGTAGGCACAGAGAACATACAAAATGTTATGGGGCTGTGTGACATTTGCAATCCGGCTTCGTGCGATGTCAAGAATGAAGGACGCACGCTGCTCACGTCAAGAAATACTGGAATAATTTGTACTTTATTTTAAAAATAGTAAAGGGTTTCTTGTCCATGCAAGTCATAACACGTGACGTTGACATTTTGGCTTTTTCGAACACTTGACATTTATTATGGAACTTTGTGTTTTGTTCATTTGCTTTTTATGGGACACCTGCATGATACCATGATCAAAATATGCTCCTCTCTTGTTCTGGTCCATTCGCCCTCCTCCCACCTCAGAAAAGTAGACTTTTAAAGCATAATGGAACTTCTGTGCATTTTCCCCCAAGTGTAGATGGTCTATTGCACAGCCATTTTTTCTGGTTATGGCCCTGTATGGGTTGCTCTAAAAGTTTCTTTCTCTATGGTTCATCTCTCCTCTCTGTCCCTGCCCCCACCCCCAAATTGCAGCAGGGCAGAGATCATGATCGTAAGTGCAGTAAGAGGGAAGATAATATTTAACCTTCTGATCTGTTTGCAAGGTGGTTTTATACAACAATGAGTGTATGTCCCACATTCATCTTAATTTGCTTGCAGGTGTTTATACATCATTCTTTCAGGCCACACTTTCAAAGCATTTCTCTATTGCTTTCCAAACTGCAAAAAGTCTGTTTCTTTTTTCTAAGTGGATTTCTTAAGCAAAGGCAATGGAACACTTAGGCCCACTTTAATTGCAAAAAAACTGAAGTTACAATATGCACTTGAAATTGGGTTTATCCACATTTACCTTTCCTCTGCTCTTCCCAGGAACAGCCTGTGCTTTAAAGCTCCATGTCAAAGCACCTGTTTTTGTTTGTGCTTAGGAGATTTCTCTGCAAAAACCACACTCTTTAAAACTCAATTGGAGCAAATGACAATCCACAGAAAATCCAAACTGAGGTTTCCCAAGCCTGGTGCCCTCCAGATGTCTTTGGACAGCAACTCCCATTAGTCCCAATAAGCATGGCCAGTGGGCAAGGGACTGAGAGCTGTAGTTCAACATCTGGAGGGAACCAGGCTGAGACAGCCACAGATGCTCCATGTTAGTTGGTGAAACGTGAAGAAGATAATCCCATGCATAGATGGGGTGCTGACTCAAGGGAATCAAGTACATTACCGTATTTTTTGCCCTATAGGACGCACTTTTTCCCCTCCAAAAATGAAGGGGAAATGTGTGTGCATCCTATGGGGCGAAGTCGCACAGCTCTCCCACGGCTTGTGGAGATTTCCCCGCCCCAGCCCCACACCTGGGGGGGGGGGAATAATTTTTTTTCTTTATTTCCCCCCCAAAAAACTAGGTGTGCCCTATGGGCCGAAAAATACGGTATTTCCTCCTTTTGGGTTTTTATTTTTCTTTGGGGCTATATATACTGCTGTATTAAATCCTGATGTCAAATAGGGATGTATCTTTTCCTGTGTGCCATTTTTACATACAGATGTATCTTTTTTCTTAACTGGGGGGAAATGGCACTGACACATAATGCAGTAAGAATGAAGGAGGGCATCGAATGAACTTTCAGACATGGACATCTCAGGTCCTTCTTTTTAAGGCCTAATGGCAGATCCCTTTATTGGATATACTGTAGGTAAAGATGAGCACAGATTCTCCAAATTCTCAGAGCAGACTGGATCTCTGTAGATCAAGGGCTGTTTGCATATATTTTGTCCTGTAAGGAGCCGGAGACTTGATGGGCAGAAGGCTTTGGAAGCAACAGTGTCCGGCAGCCATAGATGGCTGCTAACTGTAGGCTACGTTTGGAGGTGGAACAGCAAGGAGAGGCAGGCTTAAGTGCAGCGATGTGGACCAGTGAAGCGGTATAATGCCCCAAACTCAGCCCTACACCCTAGGCAGAAGAGTAGAGGTCAAGGTGCCTACAGCCAGGGTACTTAGGGATGTTGTCAGCAGGTTGGTGTGAGAAAGGGGCTCTGTGTTCTGCTCCAGCCACAAGTATTCTTCATCCAGTTTGCGTCTCTGTAGCTCACGGCCGATGTGCTCACGGATGGACTCGTAATACCTGTTGATGTGTTTGATCTGTGTGTGTGTGTGTGTGGCAGGCGGAGTGGGAGAGACAGAGAGACAGAGAAATGGAACACTGTGTTTGGTGTGGCAGGCTCCTCCCCTCTTCACGACCCTGCTCTCTTTACCCACCAGGCTTTTGCTAGAGATGCTTGAGGATTTTAATCAGTCTGTAATTTTAAGCAAACAAATCTAATTCATACACCCTGGGCCCTTCTTTGGTCTGTTCCAAATTGTTTCATTGGGTTTTAATATTCTATGAGTGCAGGTTTGCAACCCACCCCAGAACCTTATGCTGAAGGGCTGGTAGGAAATCCTATTAAATTAAATAAATACTAGTTCATAGATCGAGCACAGTTCTCTTTTAGCTTTTGCACTTCTCCAAATTTTACAGTTCTTGGCTCAATATACCAAAATGCATACAGAAATGCATGTTTTAGATGCACACCAAATGAACGTTTTATGATCATTTATGAACCCCTATCAGGGCAAAAATGCATATTTTAGGATAACGTGCATGCAAATATGTTAATTTTTGTATGTGTTTTCTTAAAAATTGCAGATGGGTGTAGAAATGGGCTGGAATGAATGAACAATGCCAGAAACAGACTGATCTGCCCACCCTTAGCTTGCACCCACCTGTTCCGAGGACAGGAGGTTCACATCAATGAGGTTCCGGTCGTAGGGCACTAGGGACACCACCTCAAAGGTCAGGTAGGGCTCTTCAGACATTTGGTACTATGGCAGACAAAGAAAGGAGGTGGCTCACATTTTTTTCAGCAGTTGCATCAATTTTGTGAGGTTGAGTTTTGCATGTACATTCTCTCTTCTGTAGAATCAAAGGGCAACTCGGGCGTGTGAACAAGCCAAAACCACTCAGGGGTTCCTCACATACTACAGTCCTAATGAAAATTACACACCACATTTACTTTTCTTTAACAACAACAACAACAACAACCCATGGGCATGGTTTGCCATGACACCTTTAGATTCACATCTTGTCTAGCCCTTAGTGAAGTCTGTTCACATATATAATTGCTGGTTGTCAAGTTATAGCGTGAAGAAGTCAGATGTTGTCCATACACGACTGAGTTGGCCCCGGGGAAATCCAAGGGATTATGGGGTTGTCCCCCACCATCCTACGGGTGACAATGACCACCTACCCTTGCCCTGGATATTGCGTTATAGCAGGTATGAAGAACCTGTGGCCGTCCAGATGTTGCTAGACTACAGCTCCCACCTGACCCTGCCATCATGATCAATTGTCAGGGTTGATGGGAGTTGTATTTTTTGCACCACACTTCAGCCAAAAAGGCTCCCCTTGTCCTCTTTCTATGCAATTGGTCCTGGATTAGGGGCTGCAGTTATTTCACACAAAGGACAATTATAAATGCTTTCCCCCCCTTTGAACATGCAGAAGGGTCCTCCTTAGAATGGGAAATGGGAATGAAAGAGACTTTGAGGATTCCAAATACCTTAAGGCCTGACCTGTATGTTGCAGAATCTCTACCTGTTTAAGGTTACAGCTCACGGTTTGTACAGAAAATGTCCTGCAGGTTGTCTTGCACCCACCCATTAGTGACCTATCAAAGGCAGAGAAGGAGCATCACCTTGGTCTTTGCTTCTACCACAACAGCAATGTCCTCCAGGCGGATCCCAAACTCACCATCCTGGTAATATCCTGGCTCTGGAGAGAATGGGGCAAAGGAGAGAGGAGGCAGAGAGAGAGTTCAGAGTGCTTCTGTGCCTCCCCCTCCCCACCAATCTGGCAAATCTTCTTACTTCATTGCCCAAACCAGTCAGGCTGTTTATTTAAATGAGACCCTCATTAGCAATGCAAATTCCTGGGTGGGGAGGGTGGAAATCTAGAGAGAAGGCGGTCTCACAAAATGGGCTCTGAACGACAGACACTTATGCTGCAATAAATCTTATTAGACTGAAACTGTGGACAGCTTTTACTATGGACACGCTAAGACTTTTGGTAAACATGCACATTATTGTGATTTCATGTGGTTTAAAGAACTGCAAAAAATATTACTTCTGCTCGCTGTAACAGACTAACACAAGTGCCCCTCTAGAATATGGTGTAGTGAATAAAACATTTAGCAGTTCCCAGATACAAACTCCAGAAAGAAAAAGAATCCCTGCCTGCGATTCAGGATGGGGAGGGGGAAGCAAGGCTTGGTGGCATCAGAACCAGTGAAGAGCATGTGGCACTTACCTATGGAGGTGAACATGCCTTTTCCCAAGGGCACATTGTTAGTCTGAAAGCCCACAGGCCCTAAAGGTGAGAGGATCAGTTATTGCTATCAGAAAACCAGCCCAAGAGATTTTGCCATCCCTAGTGAACTATGAAGTCTTCCCCTCTTAACGCAATGAAAACCAATTCTCCCATGGCATTTCACCAAAGCTACACAACTCCTGCAAACAGACATAATATCATGAGAAATCTTGGTTTTCATTTTTTCATGTTAAAACTCCCCAAGTTTCTAGTCCTGAATATTACAGAGATCAGCTTGAAAGTATCCTGATAGGACTGAGCTTAGTTAAATGTCCATAGTATATCTGTAAGGAAGGAGGACGGGGAGGAAATTGGAATAAATTGGCCCCACCTCCCGTGACCCCCTAGGCTTGGCAAAGCTTCAGTGCCCTGTGCAAATTACTGGCCTTTGCTACAGCAGACCCGATCTATAAGCAAATGTGTAGGGCAGGCTGTTATATAGATTTTCCAGAATTCAGCTTCTAGTAGCGTAGAAGGTGGATTGCCATTTTTAAAATGTTTGTTTCATTGTTTGTCACTGTTGAAGGGCAATATAAGCGCAATTCAACCTGACCCTGGTGCGACTTACACTCATGAACAGACAAAAAGTTGCCAATGCCATGACCAGTGCCATGGCCGTAGTTGAGCCCAGCTTCCCATAAGGCTCGGCGAGCAAGGGCCTCCACAAATCTCCCTAAAACAGAAAAGTCAAATTTTGTTGAGGAACAGTAGGAGAGAACACTTAGTTTTCCCGCACACCCTTTCCCACACCTGCAAATCTCAGCAACAGGTAATAAAAGGCATACTTCCTTTGACAGTGGAGGTGGAACATAACCAGAATGCCTAGTGGCCACTGATATCCTCCAAGAATTTGTCTAACTCTTTTTTACAGCCACCCAAGTTGGCAGCCATCACTACATCTTGTGTGACATGGCCTGAGAGGTGACCCCTGAGGCTGTAGGTCTGGAGAACTGCCTGGTGGGTCAGGGTCTAAGTAAAACTGAGACATGGGAGGAAAGCGGTGTGGGAGCGGGAACAGAACAACTTGCAGAGAGACTCTCACCTATGCCCAAAGCATGTTCACAGGGCCAGCTCTATCTTTAGGCAGAGTGAGGAAGCTGCCTCAGGTAAGAGTGGTGCTGATGGCAGTGGCAGCGAACTGATGGAAGACAGAGCTGTATGTATTGCACGTAGTCTGCCTTAACAACCCTTACTAAACTAGACTGCTGCTGTCAGTTATGGTGGAAAAACATCACTGGTGTTTGTGTATGACTCAACCAGCAGTCCAGCCAGCTTCTGTCCATGGAATCATTTTATTTGCCTCAGGCAGCAAAATGTCTTGGACCACATTCACACCATACGTTTACGTGCTTTAAATGTGTTTTAGGTGTATGGTGTGGGGGTGACCTTGGGCTGCCCCTCCTAGAGCTGAAATTAAATTTGGAGGAGGCAAACAATCTATATCAGAAGCTGGGCCGACTTTATTTGGTGCCCCCTCTCACCTGAAGTTCTGGATGGAAAGACGAGCCTGGACAGGTCAATGACTCCCATCAGCACACGGGTATAGGCTTCCTAAGAAGTGGAAGAGAAGAAGAAATAAAGAGATGAAAGGAAGCATGTCTGAAATGGAGGGGGGGGGAAGATGAGCCAGATTCATGGAAAATTTATTTGCCGTAAGAACACACAAAACCTGCCCTATACTGTTAAACCACTGGTCTATTTAGTACTAGGGGCAGCAGGGAGGGGTGAGGAACCCAACCCTGACCTAGCACTCAGGGATGAAGGGGGGATGACCATATTTTCCAAAACCTCTTTCACCCACCCACTCAGAGTCCTTTCACCCAGAATTCCCTGCGTTACAGAATAATCCCTTATTTGTTGTTCCTCAACCAAAGGTATTACTTTCCTTTCATTTGGACCACATCAGTGAGGCCAAGGGGGGTGGGTCTTGTTGTTTGGGCAGCCCAGGACCTCCATACACACTGCCTAGGTTTGTGCCCCAGGGACGTCACTTCGGTGCTACTAATGCAGCAGTTTGACTTCACCCTCGGAGGCACACTCCATTGTCTCTCAAGACAGATGGATGCCAACAACTTGCTGTTGTGAACGACAATAAAACAGTATGTTTTATTAAGCACCCAGTTTCCTTGTCTGGTTTGGGAAGCCCCTTGCAGAGCACAGCAGATGAGTTTCCATTCAGGGTCATGAACTGAAACCAACATGCAAATCCTGCAACAAAATGTTGCAGTGTTGAGTGCTGCTGCCCAGCCACTGCCCTGCCCTGCAGTCCATTCCTTTACCATTCCAGCCCCACCCTCCACATTCTGTGGCCATTCCATTGAGCATACTTATTTCTTATTTAGCTGTTTTGGTCCCCTCCCCTTCCCAGAATCCTCCCCTGAAAAGTGTTGTTGGTTGTGTTTTTTGGTACTTTTGCAAACCTCAGGGTTCCCCAAGCCTGCTGATACTTCCTTCTTATGGAGGTGCTGGGAACTTCAGCTCTGTGAGGGGTACACTTTAAATGCATGGTGGGAGGGGGAAGGGCCCAATATAGGCAGAGGTACCAGGGACATCAGTTCCACAAGGGAATCGATATACCGCTTGCCTTGGTTATTGCTGTGGTCTCCCTAGAGTGGGGACAGGTTTCAGGAGGTAAGCCAGGAGGTAAGCCAGTTGAGATATTTCTGCCCAAAGTAATGGCTTCGTCATTATACACTTTAGGCGCTAGGCAAAAACTTTACTTTTTAACCAGGCGTATGGTTGATCTGCCAACCTAGCAGTTCAAAAGCACATCAAAGTGCAAGTAGATAAATAGGTACCGCTCCAGCGGGAAGGTAAACGGCGTTTCCGTGTGCTGTTCTGGTTCACCAGAAGCGGCTTAGTCATGCTGGCCACATGACCTGGAAGCTGTACGCCGGCTCCCTCGGCCAATAAAGCGAGATGAGCGCCGCAACCCCAGAGTCGGTCATGACTAGACCTAATGGTCAAGGGTCCCTTTACCTTTACCTTTATGGTTGATCCGTTTGACATCCTATACCAGGGGTTGGCAACGTTTTTGGGGCATGGGCCGGTTCGCAATCCTGCAGACGCCACGGTGGGCCAGAGTGCATGCGTGTGTGTGCATGATCGCACGCATGCATGCACAAATGCCATTTCCAGCACTCCTTCCGGCGCAGAGGAGGCGTGCACAGCTTCCCATTGGCTGGAGGAGCTTCCTGCAGCCAATGGGAAACTGCCCAGCATTACGGAAGGCAGTCCCCGCTCTGCTCTGCACCGGTTTAGCGCGGTGCACGGGAACCGACCGAGTGGGTGGCGGGGGTCCATGGGCCAGTTAAACGACCCCCAAGGGCCACTTGGGTTGCCTATGCCTGTCCTATACCCTTTTAAAATGTGGCTCTTTTCGGGGGGGGGGGTTATTGGGTTGTTTTTATTCTGATATGTTGTGATCTTTTCTGTGAACCGCCCTGAGACCTCTGGGTATAGGGTGGTATATTAATTCAATTAACAACAACAACAACAACAATAACATATTACAGTAGGATCCAAACAATATAAATTAAAAGCCTTTGCTGATGACTTAGTATTGACATTATAAGACCCAGACTCCAGTGCAGTAAAAGCACTGGATCTGATACAGGAATTCGGTCAAGCAGCGGGATTTAGGTTAAATAAGAGCAAAACCAAAGTATTAGAGAAAAATCTGGACAATGATGAAAGAAAACTACCACAAGAAAAGACGGGCCTTGATTTTGTGAAAAAAGTTAAATATTTGGGGGTGAACTTGTCTGGGGAAAATCTGAACTTGTACAAAGATAATTATGAGAAATTATGGAATGAAATAATTAGAGATTTGGAGGTATGGTCAAATTTAAAATTGATATTAATGGGCCGGATTTCAGTGGTTAAGATGACTGTGCTGCCAAAGATGCTTTTTTTGTTTCAAGCCCTCCCAATTATAGATAATGTGAAATGTTTTAAAGAATGGCAGAAAGCTTTATCTAGATTTATCTGGAAGGGGGAAAAACCCAGAATTAAATATAAATTACTTACGAATTCTAAAGAAAGAGGGGGATTTTCCCTGCCAGATTTGAAAATCTATTTTGAAGCAGCTTTGCTGGATTAAAGAGTGGATACAGCTAGAAGATATTGATGTATTAGATCTGGAGGGATTCGAAAATGTGTTTGGATGGCACGCATATTTATGGTATGGTAAGGTAAAGGCCCATAATGCATTTAAAAATCATGTAATTAGGAAATTGTTGTACAATGTTTGGATAAAATATAAAGATCTTTTAGAAAGGAAGACTCCCAGATGGCTCTTACCAATGGAGGCGAAGGCCCAGAAAAAGTTAAATAAGGATACCAAATGGTTGAGATATTCAGATTTATTATTGGAGGATAAAGAAGGATATAAGTTAAAACCATTTGATCAAGTTAAAGATAAGTTAAATTGGTTACATTATCACCAGATTAATGAATTGTACAAATCAGATAAGAAAAATGGTTTTGCTTCTGAAAAATCTAAGTTGGAGATGGAGTTGGTGGACACTAAAGTTAAAAATCTGTCTAAAATGTATAAGTTACCTTATTTTTTGCTCTATAAGACTCACTTTTTCCCTCCTAAAAAGTAAGGGGAAATGTGTGTGCGTCTTATGGAGCGAATGCAGGCTGCGCAGCTATCCCAGAAGCCAGAACAGCAAGAGGGATTGCTGCTTTCACTGCGCAGCGATCCCTCTTGTTGTTCTGGCTTCTGAGATTCAGAATATTTTTTTTTCTTGTTTTCCTCCTCCAAAAACTAGGTGCGTCTTATGGTCTGGTGCGTCTAATAGAGCGAAAAATACAGTACTTTTGGAGTGGCATACAAAGGATGAACAAGTTAAATCAGTGATGATAGATTGGGCAAGAGATGTAGGACATAACATAATGTTTGAGGATTGGGAAAGATTGTGGAAGAGAGGGGTCAAGTTCACTGTATGTACAATGTTAAAGGAAAATATAATGAAAATGATGTATAGATGGTATTTGACTCCTGTTAAATTAGCAAAGATATATCATAACTGTGACAATCTATACTGGAAATTTAAAGAGAAAGAAGGAACTTTTTATCACATGTGGTGAAAGACTTCTGGGAAAAGATTTATAATGAATTGAAAAAAATGTTGAAATATACATTTATAAAGAAACCAGAGGCCTTTCTTCTGGGAATAACAGGTTTGGAATTGCCCAAGAAAGATGTTAAATTATTTTTGTATGCCACAACTGCTGCTCGAATTTTACTAGCTAAGAAGTGGAAAACGCAAGAACTACCAACTGTGGAAGAATGGCAGATGAAGATGATGGACTTTTCGGAGCTAGCTGACCTGACCAGAAGAGTCCGCGACCAGAATGAGGAGTACCAGGAAGAATGGATGAAATTTAATGATTATTTAGTTAAATACGTTAAGTTAAATTAATTGGAAAAAGCTTGCAATTACTAGTTAGGCTTAGGACTTAAATAAGTAATGTTATGAATTATTATGTTTAATGCTGAATTGGGAAGAAAGAGTGATGTTAAGTGATTAAGTTAAAATTATAAGAACTTTGATTTGGAAAACCGTTAAAATGATAAGCACTGAAATTCAACTAGGGGGATACGAGGAAGTCACTTAACAATGTTAAGAAGATTAGTTTTAATAAGGTTATGGTTTATGTTTGTTTATTTGTTAGTGTGTTTTTAATTTTGTAAAAATCAATTAAAAAATTTGAAAAACAACAAGAACAACGCACTTGGGAGCCACCTGCTTTACCATAGCCATCCTGAAGGTAGCAAGAGAAAAGGAGGGCAAAGTAACTTAGACAAGGGGGTGGGGGTGGAAATACAGCAGAAGGAAAACAAGACTTTGTCCCCGAGTCCCAGGTGTGCAATCCAGGTGTACGTGTTGGAAGAAGAAACAGTACCTTCTGAAAATCTGTGGGCTCCCCCCAGTGGACAGTGCGGGTTATGTCCGTTGTTCCATCTCTGCAGGGGTGAGAGAAGCAAAGCAAAGGGAGCTTTGTCAGGCAGCTTTGGCAGAAGGAGCTGGAGGGCTTCCCAAAATGTAGCAAGGCTGGCTTACCACATTTTGAAGCAAAGTCGGTAATCCAATTGCCATGCAAAGAGGCATGTCCCCCACTCCTTAAGCAGTCCAGAGTGTATAAAACTACCTAGTTTTAGGTAGTGAGGAGCTGTTTTGGTGGATCGGACTCCCCACACTTAGCCCCAAAGTCGTGCCACATATATTTAGGGTAGCACGTGGAGAACCTTTGAGAGCAGCAGTTCCCCCTTTGCTACGTGGAACCTGTTGCTCCCAGACACTTGCCTGACTCTTAACCCTGATTTAGGAAGTAAGGGTTTCGTTTTTTAGCAATGCCTTTGTTCTTCCTTCTGGTTGCCTGTTTTATTCTGAGTAGCTGTATTTTTAAATACCATTTATTGCGCCTCAACCCTGGATCTCCTCCACAAGACCTGTTCCTTGAGCAGGGAGCCTAATGAATCTTAACAACAAAAATAATGACAATCTGGGAGCACCTCTGCTCTTCCTCCTAGGCATAGTTTGATATTTCAATTGTATCATGTGATGGGTAGTAAATATTCTGACTGTTTATATGTTGTAACCTGTTCACAACATTTTACAGACTTTATAGAGAAAGCGGCCAATAATTTGTAACAACAACAAGTATTATGACAAGTTCATTACCCGCCCTTCACCAGCAGGTCCCAGTGTGGGTTACAACAATTTTAAAACAGTTTAAACAAATCACAGGTGACTCCTAAAACACACACACCCCTTGTCAAAACCAAGGCAAAGAGGTGTGTCTTCATCATATGACAAAAACTACATAATGTAGGCACCATATGCACCTCTGGGGAGGAAGTTCCACAATTTAGAGGCCTCCACAGGCACAATCCCTCCATTGCAGGGGGTTGGACTAGATGACCACAGGGTCCCTCCCAACTCTACAAGTCTATGATTCTACCACCCCGAGCCTGTGAGGGCAGCAGAACTATCAAGAGCTGCTGCTCTTAATACTCCATACGGTCAGTGGCAGACGCTGAGTTCTCAAATTTTAGCGGTGCCCTGTGTGATGCCAAAATCTGCTGCCCCTCCCACCTCTTTCACTGCATTCTAAATAATAGTTGTGGCATCCCCAGGTTCCCCGCCCAGTGCGACCAAACCAGTTGCACTCCCCTAAATCTGCCTCTGATACAGTCTGTAGGGTAGGACACTGTATTTCAGAGATCAATAGATGAAACCAAACCCTAGAGTACAAGGAGGTGTCACTGGGGCATATTCAGAGTGCTATCCTTGAAAGCTCCATAAATCCAGAAGCAGCTTGCTAGGTGGGGAGGAGTCTCTTTGCTATCTTCTCAGCAGATGGTTCACTGGTGTTTACCAGGGGATGGGGTGTGTGTGAGGCAGTGGGGAAGTTGGTGATGTGTAAGCACATCAGCAGGAGTGCCACATTGGCTCTGCCAGTGTGTTTGCACTCTGCTGACCTTCCTGCCACTTTCCTCTCTCCCTCCTATAGTACAGTGACCCGTCTGCCAGCAACCTAGCACAGAGGCTCTGCCCCACAAGGTGAGCTGCTTCTCCATAAAACCCACTGCCAGGTGCAGGCACCTGAGCCGGGCCAAAGAGAGAGAGGGCATCCCATACTCACAAATATTGGCCCCCTGAGTCCAGCAGGTACATTTCATTCACAGTCAGGTTTCGGGCAGTAGCATTGGATGGGCTGAAAGAGGAAAAGAAAGACACAGAGAGGAACATCAGAATTAGCATGTTGGGTCAGGCAATTGTGCCTCCAAGCTCAGTGTTCAGTCACCAGCAGACACAGGGAAATTCAAAAACAGGATAAGGTGGCAACATTCACCCAATAAGAGTAAAGGAATATTACTATTATATGGAAGCACATAGTTTCCCCCAAAGGATCATGGGAACTGTAGTTTATCCCTCACAGAGCTAGAATCCCCAGCCCCCTTAACAAGCAGTTCCCAGAATTCTTTGGGGGAAAGTCATGTGCTTTAGAGGCATGGGTTGTACACAGCCTCTGTTTAGATGATGGTTTTTATTCCTCCGCTGCCCTCCACCGTAAAGTCCCATGGCAGATGACAACAATATAGAAACAAAAGATCACAACAATTTACAATCAGAAAAACAGAGCAAGAATGTAAGAAGCAACAGTGGCCAAAGGGGTGGGAATGTGCTTCAATGCCGTCCTCCCAGCACCGGGGCCAATGCAGCTTATCTGAATGTGCCTTGTGTGGAGTGAGGTTGTGGTGAGGCTGGGCTGTGTGGCTGCACCGAGTGCCAACCTGCCACTCTCACTGGTGTGTCCCATCCAAGCCACTACCATGGGTCACCCAAGTCCCACCCAGTAAGTGGCAGGGATGCTGGTTTTGGGAGGGCTGTTCCACCTCACCGCAAAGGCTGCTAGTAAAAAAACCCTGCTGAATCAGACCAAAGAATAGACTAATCCAGAACCCTCTTCCTGTTTTCTACAGTGACCAACCAGGGCTACGGTATGTACACACCATACATTTCAAGCACCACCCCAAAGAATCTTAGGAATCGTCGTTTACCCAGAGACGAGCCTAGGCGCTTGTGCCCTTGGCAAGGAACTATATTGGTGCCTCCAAAGCCAGGAGAGACGATGGAGTAGAAACTTAAAGTTTGCTTTTCTTCACCTTTTGCACTCCGACAGCGATTTCCTGGCCATCAGAGTTGGGTCTGCTCTGTTCCCCATCCCCCCAATCAGTCTGTCTGCCTACTGCCTCCTTCTGCTCCATGCTTTCCCTTCTGCCTCCTTCTGCTTCCCTTCCTTTTCCCTCCTCCTACAACTCTTCCCTGCTCTCTCTGTCTTTCTTCTCTCCGAGCCCCTGCTCACACTTCTAAAAGCTTGCCAGCCAACTGGAGAGGGCTCCACAGGGCTGCTGCAACCATGAAGTAAAGGTAAAGGTACCCCTGACCCTTAGGTCCAGTCCCGCTCCTGCCCACCTGGCTACAGCAGTACACACCAGCAACTGGATTCCTCTGCAGAGATGGCCAAAGGAGCCTGTATGCCTGACTGAACAGCGGAAGAGCAGCCCTGGGGTGTGTGCAGGCTCCTAGCCACTCCAAGCCAGAGGTGCAATTCTCGTGCCTTCCTAGGCCTGTGCCCTTGTGGGCTAACCTGGCCAGCCCCTGAGTTTACCCCTCACAGAGTTACAACTCCTAGCACCATGAAGAAGCTAGAGTTCTCAGATACTTTAAATGCACTGGGTGTCTACACCTGGGTGTTTCTGGAAAGCCCACAGGCAGAGCAAGAGAGTGACAGCTCTCTCCCAGGATAGCTCCCCAGAGAGGCAGCCTTCTTCTGAATCTGAACATAGCATACAAACAGAGCAGCTAGCAACTATTGGCAGCTGTATCCTCCACGAACCATCTCCTTTTAAAGCCATTGAAATTGGTGGTCATTATTGCCTCTTGTGGGAATGAGCTCCCTAGTGGCACCTCGATGTCCCAAGGCTCCCAGGTGGTTGGGTGGTTGGGATATAATTGCCTTTGTGCCTTTCTGTTAGTTTCCTGGAAGCGGGGGGGGGGGGGCTAGCAAGTTTGAGAAAACAGGATGCTGAATTCACCAGCAGGGCTCTCTCTCCCTATGCTTTGCAGAGGCAGGTGTGACATGCACGCTCAGGAACCCATGTGCACAAACCACAACCTATATTTGGGCATGCCATTTTTAGATCCTGCCCACCCCGGTTTGTGCAGATTCTTGGCAGCTCTGTGGTTTCCCTCTACACGCTCACGGCTTTTAGGACTGGCTCCTTTATGTGAGCATTGCAGACCAAGGCTATGTGCACATCAGTAGCTTAAAATGCAACAAAGTCTCTCTCTCTCTTTCTCTCTCTCTCTCTCTCACACACAACAACAACAACATTGCGCTTGCATGTTGCAGTGAGGGGGTGGGTGGATGTCTTCAGCTGATGCACATTAACTGTTTGATTTCTCCCCACCCCCGGCCCAGCATTGCTCTTCGTGAATCTGCCATCTGTACATGTGCAAAATCTGCTTTGAATGTACCCGCCTCAGCTTAACTGTGAAGTGAACGTGGTTTAGGCTTTCAAATCGGGTAGAAGCTGCATCAAACAGCAGTATATCTCAAGAAACAACAGTGTGGATAGGGACCGTGGCTCAGTATCATGTGTGCATTGCTTCAAACACCAGCGGTGGGACTGCACTGGAGCCAAAGTAAGTGGTAATGTGTGCCAAGCCTAAGTTCTCAGAGGCTGTGACGCCAGTTTTAACAAACCCAATTTTTCAACTGTTCTTGTGGAGAATGCAAGGAGGCAGTAAGGCAGAAGTAGAGAACAATCAGGCCCAGAGGCCAAATCTGCCCCTCCAGACCTCTCTGTTTGGCCCTTTGGGGCTCTCCCTTGGACTGACTGCCTCTCTAGGCCACACCTCCTCTCCCCTGGCCACGCTTCTCACCACCCCCATTTTGTGCTCCTCCTTGGGCGCTTGTGTCTGGCTGAAAGATGGGGAGAGAAGAGGCCACACTGATGCATTTCAATCACATGGCTTCCCTCAAAGAATCCTGGGAGCTGCCATTTGTTAAGGGTGCTGGGAACTGTAGCCCTGTTGGGGGAAATTACAGTTCCCAAGGTTTCGAAGGGAGCAAGCTGTGACTGTTCAAGTGGCATAGATGTGCTTTAAATGTTATCGTGTGGATAGGATCGTGTGTTTCTGGCCTGATTTCTGTGTTGCTGGAATGTAGCCTACTGTAATGCTCTATAATTTAAAGTAATATCATCCCCCTTTGAACAGTCATGGCTTCATCCAAAGAATCATGAGAACTGTGCTAAAGGTGCTGAGAGTTCTTAGGATTCCTCTATTCCCCTCACACAGCTACAATTCCCAGAGTTCCCTGGGAAGAGGGATTGATTGTTAAAATACTCTGGGAACTGTAGCTCTTTGAAGGGGCAACACCTCTCAGCAATCTTAACAAATTACAGTTCCCATGATTCTTTGAGGGAAGCCCTTACCGTTTTAAGTGGGGGGGGGGTGATACTGCTTTAAGTGTATAACGCAGATGGAGCCTCCAAATGTGTACATCGGTCAAAACTGCATACAAAAAAACAACAACATGTTTATTAGGAGAAATTTGCACTAAAATGCTGATGAATTTTCACAAATCACAGATCTCTACAGAAATGTGGAGAACTGAATTTAAGAGTGGGAAAATGAGGAAAGGGGGGAACTGATAAGGGCAGAGCCCTCCATCCCTATCCATCTCTAATTATAGGCCCTAGTTAAGGAGATGGAAATGGTGAGTGATAATAAGAAGCAAATGGTAGAGTCCTCCACTACTTTGGTTCTGAGAGAGGGAGCTGTCCACATGTTTTGGGTTGTGGCACTGTGAATTTCGAAGGTTACCTGTGTTTCGGTTCCTGTATTGTTTTGGTAAATGTGAATCAGGTAGGTTTGCAAACCAAAACAAATTTCTCCTCAATCCCTACCTGTAATGGGCCAGAGCTGCGTTCAGACCAGTGGCGGAGATTGTCTCAAAGCTGGGTCCCTTGCAGTTGGCCTCTTCGCTGTGGAGGGAAAGAGAAAACTCTGGTTGGCACCCTTTTCACCCTCCGCAGCGTCATCACCACTGATTGATTTTCATACTGTTCACATGCCACAAAAGCTTCTAAGCCATTTACAAGCATAAAATCTACTATAAATTCTATACATAATTAAAATAAAAGAATAAAACAACTCTACCAAAATAGTAAAACCACTCAGATTTGATACCATTATTTTTATTATTTATTTAATTTCTATACCATCCTATACCCAAAGCATAACAATGTGACAGTTTTTAAAACCCCCCAATTAAAATAGATAGGTCAAGAAGTTCAACTTCAGGGGAATGAATGCTTGTCTAAGCAGGTGTACCTTCAATAGCCAGGGGAATGCCAATATAGATGGGGCTTCTCATATTTCAGCAGAGAGGACATTCCACAACACTGGTGCCACCAGTGAAAAGGCCTTCCTCCATGTTCTCACAATGTGATAATCATCAGACCATGACAAAACTAGCCTAAATGAAGCATTGCCCTTTTCAGACTGACCTACGCAACTGGTCTACATAACGGGCGCCAGAGATTTCATTCACAGAACCGGTGGGAACATTCTTTTCCAGCCAGACCAAGTACCGAATCACTGCAATGGCATCTCGTACCTGTGGTTGTAATCGTTGTTTAGTATTTCTATCCTGCCTTTCTATAATAAGTACACAGAGAAACTTACAGCAAAATAATAAATAGCCACGTTGCAAATTTACAAGCATGACCAAAAACACCCTTCTCTCTCTCTCTCTCTCTCTCTCTCTCTCTCTCTCTCTCTCTCAAAACCAAATGGAACACATGATTGCAATAAATATTCAAATATCATTTTATCATCATGTCTGTTGCGGAATGCACACATCATTCACAGATGTCCCATTCTGACTGTCTACACCCTGTATCAAGTTTTCATCTGCAGAGGCATCATAGTTGGCTGGAGCCACACTATATGGCTGCAACATGGCCTCATGATATAATCTCTACCAGCATCATGTCTAGCCCTGACCTGGTACTGGACATGGAGTCCTCAGAAGACAAAACAGACACCCCATGGGTTGAGAATCTTGGGGAGCTGGCAGGGTCCCCAGAGTTCAATGCTGAAGATCCCCTTGTGGGTCCTCCCCCAAGTTGATACTTGATGAAGAACCCCCGAAACTGTCAAAGATGAGGAGCCACCCTCTCCCCCACCAGTCCTGATGGGTGCCAGCCCCAAAGGCTTCAGGCAACACTGTCCAGACCAGTCATGGGTAAAGGGTCCATTTGCTGTGGTTTAGGAGAACTCCCTTGAGCTTCCACCCAAATCTAAACTCACAAGATCATTGCACCACAACGTTCCACTGCTTTTGCACTTGCAGTGGGCTTACATACATGGGCAGCTCGCAGCATCTCTTGCTCCTTGGCGTTCTTGACTGCTTTGGTGATCATGACAGGAGAGTACTCCTCTTCCAACAGTTTTTTCTGTAAGACAGGAAGGAGGCAGCCATGTCAACAGGCCATTCTCAGGGGGGATGCACCTGTCGGCTTACCATGAAGCAGACCAGCTGGAGGCAGGCCTTTGTCATCACTCGCAGAGCATGTTGCGCAGTTCCCCTTTGCTTATGCTGCATTCTATATGTGGCAGTTCTCACAGCATATCTTAGAGTGCCTGCATGCATGCACGCATGATCATCTCCTGATGTCTGCTGTGTCCCTCAATGAACTCCATTTGAGGCAGGGCTCTGGTCCTGGAGCCTGGTTTCAATCCCAGAGCTCAACATTAAAAACACTTGTGAAGTAACAAACATAAGACATGAGGAAGAGTCCCTCTGGATCAGATGAAAGGTCTATCTAGGTTTAGGGGATTAGCAAATCTTCCAATTTCAGGCTGAATTCAGATGGCATTTTATTTCATTTTCACAACTTTCCCCATTGGTTCTACAAGGCATTGTGGTGAAATACAGTGCAGAAAAAAGAGACTTCAGTTACACCACCCAGAAAAAAACCACGCCTCTGCACAGGTAACTTTCTGTGCAAATGCATATGCCCTAACCAGAGTGAAAGGAGAGGTGTGCCTAATAATAGCTTGTGTGACCTAAAAAGCAAGGCTTGGCAGCTCAGTTGTCATGCACTGCTACCCGCTGCAAACATTGTCAGGTGGCGCAGAAACTTTGCAGGATTTAAGACAGCAAACAGCATGCAAAAACCATGCAGAGAGCTTCCTGTGCAGGAAGTTACCAGCTATGTTGATTATCCCCTCAGAGACAGCATGCTTTTGAATACCAGCTGCTGGAAACTGCAGGATGAGAGTGCTCAGGTCTTTCTTGCCGGTTTCCTGCAGGCATCTGGTCGGCCACTGAGAACAGAATGCTGGACTAGCCTGATCCAGCAAGCTCTTACGTTCTTAATTGCACAGTGAATGGAGGTGATGCACTATTTGATGTCATGTGAAAACATAACAAAACTTTTGCTTTTAGCAAACAAAAAGGGGTTCCCATATGGATGGGCCCAGGGTTGACAATACTAAGCTAGGTGAATCAATTGTCTGACTTGGTACAAAGCAGATTCCTATCCTAAGTTTCCAAACCATGAGTGGTGGTGATGGCTCACTCTCTATGTTCTTCCTTTTCACCTGGGAAGGGCCATAGCTGAGTGGCAGAGCATCTGCTCTGCACAGAGACGGTCACAGGTTCAATCCTTGGCATCTCCACATGGGACTGGGAGTGCCCCCCATCTGAAACCTTGGAGAGCAGCTGCCAGTCAGTGTAAGGTAAGGTAAAAGGTAAAGGACCCCTGAACTGTCAAAGGCGACTATGGGGTTGTGGCGCTCATTTTGCTTTCAGGCCGAGGGAGCCGGTGTTTGTCCACAGGCAGCTTTCCAGGTCATGTGGCCAGCATGACTAAACCGCTTCTGGCATAGTGGGACACCGTGACGGAAGCCAGAGCGCACGGAAACGCTGTTTACCTTCCCACTGCAGTGGTACCTATTTATCTACTTGCACTGGCATGCTTTTGAACTGCTAGGTTGGCAGGAGCTGGGACAGAACAACAGGAGCTCACCCCCTCGCGCGGATTCGAACAGCCGACCTTCTGTTCGTCAAGACCAAGAGGCTCAGTGGTTTAGACCACAGTGCCACCCACATCCCTGACCAGTCAGTGTAGTAGACCATAGTAAGCTAGATGGACCAATGGTCTGACACAATGGAAGGCAGATATCTATGCTTCTCCCCCAGTTTTTCCAGTGCAGCCTCCTCTCTGATTCAATGGTTCCCCTGTACAAGAGTCTCTCCATCTTTCTTACTTACCAGGGGGATTTCTCGATAGAGTCCTAGGGTGGTGTATTCAGTCCCGATCCAGATTCGAACGCCATCCTGCTGGGCATACTTTCTCAGACTTGCACTTGCTTGATTGTAGTCCTCCACCTGCACACACAGTGGCCCTGGGCACTGAGAGGCCAGCGACTGGGATGCCTCTTTGCTCAGTCGACTCTGGTTCACAAACAGACTAAGGAGGTGTGGGGGCAAACCAAGTGAGGTTGGAAGAACAAACAACTGTGTGTTACTTTGTTGATTCACTTTGGCCCTTCTAACACTGTACATTTAATGTGCTAGTAAACAGCTAAAATCGCTTTAAACCAGGGGTAGGCAACCTAAGGCCCAGGGGCCTGATGCGGCCCAATCGCCTTCTAAATCCGGCCTGCAGATGGTCTGGGAATCAGCATGTTTTTACATGAGTAGACTGTGTCCTTTTATTTAAAATGCATCTCTGGGTTATTTGTGGGGTCTGCCTGGTGTTTTTACAAGTGTAGAATGTGTCCTTTTATTTAAAATGCATTTCTGGGTTATTTGTGGGGCATAGGAATTCGTTCATTCCCCCCCCCAAAAAAAATAGTCCGGCCCACCACATGGTTCTGAGGGACAGTGGACCGGCCCATGGCTGAAAAAGGTTGCTGATTCCTGCTTTAAACAGTCATGGCCTCCCCTGCCCCAAAGAATCCTGGGAAGTATAGTTTGCTAAGGGCTCTGAGAGCTGTTAGGATGTCTCTATTCCCCTCACAGAGCTCCAGTTTTCAAGAGTGGTTTAAAAACAGCCCATCCCTCTTCTCAGGGAACTTATGGGAATTTTGTAAACATTGTTTGGCTGGAGAACTGCACCACAGAATACAGACAGGTTAGAATTTCAAAGGAGGGCTGTGTGTCCTGGAACGATATGAAGACTGAAAGTGAGAATTTGGTAGCGTTGCCTGTAAATACAAACTGCATAGAATTTCTCCCTCATCCCTAATGCTTAGTCAGGACAAAATGCTGAGTTTCTGTTTTGGGGGAGGGGAGGTAAAACAGGAAATGGAGGATAGGAAATGGAGTGTTCTGGAAGAGGGCATGGCTGGCTGGCATGCACCTGAGGAGAGCATCTCACACTGCAGCCATTTTATTCTGGATCCCACCTGTTTGAACCAGACCCTTGTCTGAGACGGTGAGTAAGTTGCTCAAGTACCTGATATCTGTCTTGGTGAGAAGTGTGTAAGCGTAGAAGACAGGTGTGTAAGGGATGTCATCTCCCCGAAGATTGAAGAGCCCTGTGGAAAGGCAGGAGTTTCTTACAAATTCCATTTCCCCCCTTCTTCTTTTTGCCCAGGAGGTTTTTAAGTGGTTGAAGGAAGCAGGGTAGGGTTATGGGGAGAGTGGCTTGCAGAATGGAGACAGGATTAGAGTCACGGGGGAAGCAGAGGAGAAGGCCCTGAAGTGATCATGGGTCATTCTGAAATCCCTGGAATCTTGCACAGCTCAGAGATTGGGGTGGCGTGCAAACTGTATATAAGGGCACATTCAGATGACCTTTTATTATTATTATTATTATTAAGCATTCATTCTGAATTGTTTGCAGGGAGATCAGACCATGGTGGATATTTATTGTGCATTCATTCTGATTTGTTTGTGGGGAGGTTAGATGAGATTGCGCCAAAGCAAATGTTATCAACACGTACTCCAGTGCATTTCCCAATCACTTTCCTTATTAAAAAAAGTCTGATCTTTTGGGGAGAAAGAGTTTGACGTGCAAGATCTCCCAATCCACTGTACAATTTTAATTGGCAGGGATGTGACTGGTCCATCTAGCTCAGTGTTGTATATAGTGAATGACAGCACCTCTCTGGGGTTTCACAAAAGGAACTTCCCAGCCCTACCTAAAGAAGCACAGGACTGAACATGCGACCTTCTGCTTCCAAACCATCTGAAGCCTTCCTAACAATGCCACTCTCTGGAGCCAGCCCTGGTGGGAGTAGCTCAGGAACAGCAAGTGAGGACAACAAAGGGAATGTGTACTGACATAGCTGAGGAGGCTGCAGAAACAGGCAATATGGAAATATAGAAAGCAAGCTGTGCATTAACTTGATTACAACGGAGCACTCACAGGCGGTTTCCTCGAGACCAGAAAGCAGGACTGCTGTGGGCTTCCTGCCATGATTCTCCATCTGAGTCCGGATAACAGAAATCTTCTCTTGCCAACTGCTCCCTGAAAGAAGAGGAGGTGAGATGCAATGGTAGGTGGGTTGGCACCCACCTGTCCCTTCCCTAACCTTGTGGCTCCATGAGGGCCTCATGCAAGACCATGTGCAGTTAAGAACCAGTTTCCATGGTCCAGAAATGAAGGTATTAGAGGCAGCTGTGAAAACCTGGACAGCATCGTGCTATCAGTGTACAGGGCACGTTACGGAGTTACACAACCAATGGGAGGAGAGATAAACCAAACAGATGAAAATAGGAAATATATACAGAAGAACTTATCTGCCTGATGCCAAGTCAAACCAGGGAATATTAGAACACTGAAGCATGCCAACTTGAATATCTTTTCTTGCTTCCCCTGAACTTCATTAATGTTAGAGAAAACAGGCCAGTCCTGCCAAGTAACTCTAGTGTAATGTATGAACATAGGAATAATAATAGTAATAATTATAAAAAAACCGGGCTCAGGGCAGCTAACAACAAATTTAAAACACTTAATTATAAAAGCAGCATAAAATACAGTATAAAAACATGAATAACAATAAAATTCAAAAATCAGTTTAGGGGAAAGCATTAGATAACACCCAGGGCTAGCTGGCTGAATTGGTCCTACTTGGGCCAGCGAGGAGGCCAGGGGAGAATTAGCTGTGGGGTCTCAGAGTGGGTGATCTTCATAAAAGGGTAAGGGGAGAGAAGAGAAGGGAAATGAATGATCAGGCTGAATTCAAATTAAAGGCGAGACAGAATAGCTCTGTCTTACAGGCCTGATGGAAGGAGGTTAAATCCTGAAGGGCCCTAGTCTCATGGGACACAGCATTCCACCAGGTCGGAGCCATCACTAAAAAGGCCCTGGCCCTAGTGGAAGATAGTCTGACTTCCTTAGGGCCCAGAACCTCTAAACTATGGTTATTCATGGACCTTAAGGTCCTCTGCGGGGCATACCAGGAATCCATCTTATAGTCATAGCATTGGCCAACTAGCTCAGTGCTGTATACACTGGCTAACAGCAGCTCTCCAGGGTTTCAGACGGGTCAGGGGTTATTCCCTGCTGTACCTGGAGATTCTGGGGATTGAACCTAGGACTTTGTTCTGGGCAGGAGCTTTGCCACTGAGGTGTGGCACTTCCCCAGGAAGGCCGGCACCAGTCCATGCATGGCTCAAGAACATACCCACAAAGTTGTCACTGAGTTGGTAGATGGTGTTGGTGGGAGGAGGAGGTCTCTGTGCCCCCCATGCTTGGTCCACCAGGTTGTCCTCTAGGGGAACGAGGATTATATCTGAACCCTCCAGGACCTGGTTGTAGCTCTCCCAGTTTTCTGTGGAAAGAGGATGTCAAGCAGGTAGATGCGGAAAAATCACCAGTGATTGTAAGTATCATTTCCAGAAGAAATTAGTTCCAGTTCACATTGAACAGCTGCCAAGAACGATTACAGAAAAGGAACTAATTTTGTTCCAAAGGGAATTGATTCCGTTCCAGTTCAGTCCACAGTTAAACTCAGTTTATTCATGTCGTCCTTGGTTCCCCCCCCAGCCTTCAGTATCTTACAAGTCGTTCTGCTAAATTAGAATATATACTTAAAAGAACATCGAAACACACTATGTAATGTGAGTGGTTGTTCCTCCTCCCCAACAATTACAATATTTGAACTTAAATAGCATTACAGTCATACCTCGTGTTACGTTTGCTTCATGTTGCAGCTTTTCAGGTTATGAATGCAGCAAACCCGGAAGTGTTTACTTCTGGGTTCGCCCCGCGCGCATGTGCAGAAGCGATCTGCACGCTTCACGCATGCACAGAAGCGATCTGTGCGCTTCGCGCATGTGCAGAAGCAGATTATCGCACTTCGTGCATGCGCAGTAGCGGCACTCTACTTACAGACTTTTCGGGGTGTGAATGGCACCCCGAAATGGATTGCATTTGTAAGTAGAGGTACCACTGTACTTTTTAGATAGGTAAAAATGTGAAATGCAGTGACCACAATCAAACACAGAGTTAAACACAGTGGAGTCCCATGTATAAAATTATTGAATGAAAATGAAAATTGAATTGAATTTATACAACCTCCCCAAGTTCTGCTGCAGAAGGAACTGAGGGCTTATCTCACTTTTATTTACCCCACCGCTTTCCCCTGGGAAAACCCACGGTTTAGAGTTGCATTGCAGCAAATGGCAATCAGGTTTCCTGCAGATTGCCATTTGTTCCGATTAATCGCTAAAGAGCATGTTTTCTGGGGGAAGCAGGGCGGGGTGGGGAGCAAAGGTGAAACTGCTCAGACCCATCATGCTTTCTTTGCACTGGACAGGTGGAAGTGGGGACGAGCCCTTAATTCACATTCAGTTCACCTGGAAATTATAGCAACTACTTTCATGCGTTATTCAGATTTTTTAAAAAAGTTAATTAAACTGAATTAGTTCAATCCAGGGACTGAAAATGACTCCATAGCTGCCCACAGTACAGAGCAGCTTTCCTTGGCCAGGGTCTGTGGGAGACGGGAAGAGCAAGTCACCTGTAGTAGAGCAGTTACTGTTAGAGTCTGGGTGGACTTAGGCCTCTCCGTCCCTCTTAGAAGGTAAAATCGCCCACTGAGCACCATGGCTAAGTGTGAATTTACACAGTAGTATGTCTAAATCTCATGAGAGGGGTGTTTCCAACTACCCAACCCTTGTGCTTGGGAGCCTTGCAAGTGAATGCAGGAGAGGGACACTGAGCAACATAATGGGAGCAGTATCTCTAGCACTAAGCTGAAACTGTGATGCTCTCTTGTTATTTTTGCTATTGGATGCTGCGTGTTGTTTAAGTAATCTTGTTTTATTTATTGTATTATTATGAATCTGTGGTGCAAGACAGCCTAAATTCTGGATCGGGTTAGTGTTAGAATTTAATTAAAGTTGGGATGCTAGAACCAGGAAATAGGCGCACTCATGTGTGTTTAACATAGATCCATGTGTGTATTTGACCTGTGTCCTAATAATTTAATTAGCATATTATGCTGGGCAGACTTCCTGTGTTGGGTATTAGGCACTTCTTAATGCTAGGAAATCAGCATGAGTTGAAAGGTAATGGAGTCGTCTTAATTCCCTTTGAGGTGATGGCCTGAGGATAATGAACCATTAGCATCACGAAAGGGTGGGGCCTCTTCCTGAGGCCGAGACAATGAAAGCTTGAGAGGAACAGAGTGATGCAAGCTGTCAGGGGAAAGTTAGAGATGAGTGATTTGCTGCTGAGCTGCAAGGCTGCAACCAGGGGGGAAATAGAAACCTTGTGGTACTCTGTATCCCTCTCTAGCTAGGCTTCAGGTTGTATATATGTGTAAATAAACCATGTATCATAAAGACACCATAGTCTCTGCTGTGCCTCATTTTTCCAAAAGGAAACACAGACCAGAGGCGGAATAAGGGCTGTGCGAGCTGGACCTGTAGTTTGTTAAGGCTGCTGGCAATTGTAGCTCTGTGAGGGGTAAGCTCCAGTTCCCAGGATTCTTTGGGGGGGGGAAACCATGTACTTTAAATGCATAGTGCGGATGTGACAAACAGTGCTTCCTACCAACAGAAAAGAGGAAGGGATCCAATCCAATTTGCTCCCCAGCTGAAACTTCTTGACGAATCCACTGCCCAATAGAGTTGATCCAGACTACAAGAGAAAGGAGAGTGAACACTGGTGAGTATTCCAGCAGCTGCATCGACCACCTCAGGAGAAGAAGAAGCTAGCTGCAATTCCATTGGTAATATTGGCCATTGAGTCAACTAATGCCATAGCTCAATGGCAGAGCCAGTAGCACCCAATGTCGTTGGGTGGAACTGCCTCCCTGATGCTGACATCACAGCAGCACACTTGGATGAATCTGGACAGGGCAGCGGGTATGGGTCAAGTGGGTCCAGGATGTGATTAAGGCATTTTTGCAGGGTGGGTGGGTGGGTGGGAGTGGTCCTGGTGATTGTCAAAGGGGCAGTGATTTGATCACTCCTGAAAAAGCCCACACTGGACTCATTGGTTCGCAGTGACTACTGCACAGCTACAAATAGTCCCTTTTCGAATTTAGGGAATGAGAGGGTAGTGGTGTAACAGCTCCAGGCGCTCTTGGGTGAAACCAATTGTTTTGATTCATTTCAATCTGGGTTCAGTCCTGGTTATGGGACTGGATTGACCTTGGTTGCCCCAACAGATTACTTTTATCAGGAGAAAGATAGGGTGATGCTGTTATTTTTACTTGCACTCTCAGAAGCGTTTGCTGCCACTATGCATGGTATCCTCCTGAACAGACTAGGGTGGGGGGAAGATGGGTGCGAGAGACGCTGTTTTACAGTGGCTCTGATACCACCTCCAAGGTTCAGAGAATAGCCTCAGGTGATCACCTTCTGGCTCCCTGGCAGCTGTGCTGGGGGGTTCCAAATAGTACCATCTTTCCACCAATGTTATTCAGTAACTATATGAAGCAATCAGGAGAGACTATGCCAGCCCTGGACCAGTTGCTCTGTGATGGGCTTGATAAAGGTCAGCAGACTTGAGTCTGAATCCTAGCAAGATGTAGGTGTCATGTGTCAGCAATTCCTGAGTCTGTGTGCCTGTTTTTCATATATGAAATCACATAATTGCTTTTATTCCTGATGTGAATTTATTGTGAAATCATATTGAGATATTTTATGGGCACTGATTAATGAATGGAATTAGTTAATTAGCTATGCAGGTGCCTCATTTAAAAAAGTGAGTGAACAGAGCATAGCTGTTTCACAAGAAATTCACACGGTGGAAGCAGCCCAGGACTTGTGGTTGGAGTATCTGTTTGACCTGGTCATCCATTTCACACTGAAGTCTCCTAGGACACCTGCTTTAGTCCAGAAGGGCTTGTCCGCTGACGTGTGGCACTAGAGATGAACAAACCTGTTGGTTTCAGTTTCTCATTTTTCCAGTCTTAAGTTCACTTCTCAGCATTTCCACATCTGGGTGCAATATATATATATATATATATATATATATATATATATATATAGTATTCATGAAAATTCACCAGCGTTTTAGTGCAGATATATTCATTTTCACATTTTTGTATGCACATTTTCACAAAGCAACTTCCCCTAGTACAATGCATTTTTGTATGTTATTTTCACTAATATATGCATTTCTATACACACTCTGCCCTAGTTTCTTCACATTATTTGGCTGGAGGACTCCACTGCAAAATTCAGAAGTGCCAATTTTGAAAGACGGCTGTGTTTCAGTCTGCATATTGTTTCAGGAAAAGCTAATTAAGAAGGTTCACATTTAATTGTGAGCTGAATTGAATTTCTCCCTATCTCTATGCAGCCCTGGTGGCCAGAGGGGGAACTGCACCCCAATACATTTTTATGGTGGGCACTAACTTGATTTCTGCAGCTCCCAGTTGCAATCCATTTGGCGCTCAGCTTGGATCCAGTAGCGGCTGTCAGTGAAGAGTGCAGCCTTCTGCAAAGTGACCACACCAGTCCCTACAACAAACAAGCAGAACAATTTAATGTTTGTGTATCATGATAAATTCCTAAAATCAGAGTTGCTATGACCTCAGCTTGCTTGAAAACACATTCCTTAAGTGTTCAGCCCTAGTTTGTAGCAATTGCTGGAACTGGTTACTACTTGGTGAAGGAAATACACTCTGTACATGCCTAGAAGCTTCTTTACTACGTCTTGGTATCCCAGAGCTAAACAAGGCCTAAATAAAAGGTAAAGGGTAAAGGACCCCTGGACGGTTAAGTCCAGTCAAAGGCAACTATAGGGTTGCAGCACTCATCTCGCTTTCAGGCCAAGGGAGCCAGCGTTTGTCCACAGACAGCTTTCTGGGTCATGTGATCAGCATGACTAAATCGCTTCTGGTGCAAGAAAACACCGTGATGGAAACCAGAGCGCATGGAAATGCTGTTTATGTTCCTGCTGCAGTGGTACATATTTATCTACTTGCACTGGCATGCTTTCGAACTGCTAGGTTGGCAGGAGCTGGGACACAGCAATGGGAGCTCACCCTGTCACAGGGATTCAAACCGCCAACCTTCTGATCGGCAAGTCCAAGAGGCTTAGTGGTTTAGACCACAGCACCACCCACATCCTAAATAGGTCATATCCAAACCATACATTTAAAGCTCATGTCTTTTCCCAAATAATCCCGGAAACTGTAGTTTATTAAGGGTGCTGGGAACTGTAGCTCTGTGATGATGAACTACAGTTCCCAGGCTTCATTGCGGGCGCAGGGGGAGCCATGTGCTTTAAATGTCCTTTATATGCATGGTGTAGAAAGGATGTGGCAATGTGTTTTCACAACTGATGTTGTGAGTGCTCTTTCATGTGAAGTGTGTCATTTATAAATGATGTCAATGAAAAGACACAGAGAACATGAGCGCCAAGTTTAGGCCACATTTGAATCTTTGCCAATGCAAGCTTCACACTCACATTACAGGTGTGAGAAATCAGATATGGGAAATTTCTGCCCTTTGTGTCCCCCTCCCCTTTAATTTTTTTATTTTAAATGAGCAAATACAGTGCCTTGAATACGACACCTCCCAACATCTTTAAAACATTAAATGCAGCTACTTTTCTTATTCAAAAATTCAGAAAATTCATTTATTCCCTGCCTGCCTTCCTTCGCATGTTCATAATGAGTCAATTGACAGCGATCATGCCAAGTGCTGATGGGAATTGGAGTTCAGCAACATCCAGAGGATCAGGGGTTCCCCACATATGGCTTAAGGGTTAGCTCTGTTAATGCTAAAGTCAACTAGCCAAGAGGGAAACAGCCAGGCAGGGGGGAATGATATTTGCTGAGGTAGCACATGCCCTGATTGGCTGTGTAGCTCTGAGGGAATTCTTTTCTCTGTATGTTTGGTTATGCGGATGTTGTGAAGTAATAAAGACAAAATCTCTTTGTTCTTTTCTTCCCAATTTATATACTGTATTGTTCAGCTTTTCTGAGTAATGTGTTATCAGGATTTCATTTCACTCTGGACTCCTGTATTATAGAAGCGACTTTGCTAACAGTAATGTGCTGTTGATATTTCTATGCACATTCCATTAACTTGGCATTCCATTTAGGTGCTGGTTCTAACTCCCAGTGAACAGAAGTCTGTATTAGGCTTAGGCTGGGAATTGGAAACCTGGGACCTAAATATTGCTGAACTACAGAGCTCCTATCCCCCCTAATAACTAACCGTGCTGGCTGGGGCTGATGGGAGCTGAAGGCAAACAACTTGCAAAGGGCCACAACGTCCCCCATTTATTGTTCAGGACCTGTGTATCTTAGGGTCCTGGCCAATGTAGACCAGGAAAAGTGGGATGCTAAGTCTGAAAGAGTATTTACCTGACGATCCTGTGAAGCCTGTCATCCAGGATAGCCTCTTGTCCCGTTCACCAATGTATTCACTCTGGGAAACAGAAAAGCCCTCTGAGTGCAGTGAATTGTCTTCACAGAATCATAGATTTGTAGAGTTGGAAGGGACCCCTAGGGCTGTCTAGTCCAACCCCCTGCAATGCACTTAAGTGCAAGAAAGGTTCCCCTTTCTAATAACATACCAGTATATTATCTCCTTTTCAAGGTAAACGGACCCCTGACCATTAGGTCCAGTCGTGACCGACTCTGGGGTTGCGGCTCTCATCTCGCTTTATTGGCCGAGGGAGCCGCCGTACAGCTTCCGGGTCATGTGGCCAGCATGACTAAGCTGCTTCTGGTGAAACCAGAGCAGTGCACGGAAACGCTATTTACCTTCCTGCTGGAGCGGTACCTATTTATCTACTTGCACTTTGACGTGCTTTCGAACTGCTAGGTTGGCAGGAGCAGGGACCGAGCAACGGGAGCTCACCCTGTCATGGGGATTTGAACCGCCGACCTTCTGATCGGCAAGTCCTAGGCTCTGTGGTTTAACCCACAGCGCCACCTGCGTCCCTATTATCTCCTCTTAAAAAACCCAAAAGAAAACAGAAAACTTATGCAGCTAGGAAATCAAAATTATGTGTCCAGAAAAACAGAATTCTGCAATCTGTGTACATTATACAAAGTGTGCAGATATATGCAAATTAGAAGGTAAATGGTAAAGGACCCCTGGCCGGTTAAGTCCAGTCAAAGGCGACTATGGGGTTGCAGCGCTCATCTCGCTTTCAGGCCAAGGGACGGCATTTGTCCAGACAACTTTCAGGGTCATGTGGCCAGCATGACTAAACTGCTTCTGGTGCAACAGAACATAGTGACGGAAACCAGAGTGCACAGAAATGCCGTTTTCCTTCCTGCCACAGTGGTACCTATTTATCTACTTGTACTGGTGTGCTTTCAAACTGCTAGCTTGGAGCTGGGACAGAGCAATGGGAACTCATCCCATTGTGGGGATTCGAACCGCTGACCTTCTGATCGGCAAGCCCAAGAGGCTCAGTGATTTAGACCACAGTGCCACCTGCACCTTTACCATATGCAAATAGATTGTTTTGCATAACCTATCCTGCTTCTGCTAGTCATGGGAATCTGAAGCCACATACAAGGCAAGGTCTCTTACGAGGCCTTGACACACACTTGCCATCATATCTTTGTAGATTCAGGTCTGGAAGCGTAGTGTTTCTTTTTGAACAGAACCCAGTCCCTTCCCACCCCTGATAAAGGTGGAACAGCTGCACCCTTTGCCTTACCATGTGTGAATCCGTGGCAGGAATGATGTAGGCAGAGAAGTTGTGAGACTGCATGTGCAGCCGCAAGGCGCTCAGGCGCTCACTCGTATTGGTGACTGTAGGAGGCAAGTGCTGAAAGCACAAATGGATGATCAGTACAAGGGCAGAAGAGGAAGAAATGGGGGTCAGGGCAGCCATTCACACTCCTCCACCGGCCCCTTCTCAATGTTGCCTCACGGTCTCAGCACAGCACTGACACCTGGACCTCAGAGGCTGCCAGACCAGATACTTCATAGGGCTGGACTACACCTTCGTAGGGATCTGTCAGTTTTCGTTCTCTCGGTTTCTCATTTTTACACGTTTCTGCAGCAATTTGCAATTCGTTTATTTTTAAATCCTCATGACAATTCATCAGCATTGTAGTGCCAATTTCTCTGAATATACACATCTTTGTATGCAATTCTACCCAATATGCACACTTTTGTACAGTGGTACCTCAGGTTACACACGCTTCAGGTTACAGATGTTTTAGGTTACAGACTCTGCTAACCCAGAAAGAGTACCTCAGGTTAAGAACTTTGCTTCAGGATGAGAACAGAAATTGTGTGGTGGCGGCGCGGTGGCAGCAGGAGGCCCCATTAGCTAAAGTGGTACCTCAGGTTAAGAACAGTTTCAGGTTAAGAACAGACCTCCAGAACAAATTAAGTTCTTAACCTGAGGTACCACTGTATTCAGTTTTGAACTAAAACTCACATTTTTGTGGTGCCTTTTTTGCATGTTATTTTCATGAGTATATTTATTTTTATGCATGTTTTAACATACATTATTATTTTTTAAAGATGGTTGGAGAATTGCACCACAAAATTCAGATAAGTGCTAATTTCAGAGCACAGCTGTATTTTAAGGTAGGTGTATTGTTTCAGTTAAGTGTGAATTTGATAAAGTTGATTCAAATGCGAACTGAATAGAATTTCTCTGCCATCCCTAGATGCTAGACATTTTGGGAAGGGCGTTCTCTCTCTCCCCACCCCCCATGCACACACACAAACACAAATAATAGATTCCTCAATTTTGAGCAATATTAAGGATCTCACTGGAGGGGTGATTGTACAGTTTCTGATGTCTTCTGATTCAGAACTTCTTCTTTTGGGGTAACCTGTGATGAGGCCTAAAAAAGAATGAAACACTCCATTCATATTTGAGTAAGAATGTATGGGTTGTGTATGGGGGGGGGAGAGGATGTATGGCCCAATGCTCGTTCACCCGTCCTGTTGCAGTTGTTTGCTAAAATGCTAAAATCCTACTCAGAGACCCATTGAAATTATTGGACCTATGGCAGTCATGCCTATTATCTCAGTTGGGTCTAGTCTGAGTAGGACCATCATTGGAAGCCAGGGGTTAGATTTATAATTCACTGAGCGCTTGCATGGAATATTGATTTCACATCTCCTCTTGTATCACAGAGGTACCTAACAGAAAGAAAATATAGCCTTAAATATCTGGAGAAGGTGAGCAGGGAAGCCAGGCTCCTGCAGGTATCATGCTTCGGGGAATAGGAAAGTCTCTAAAAGTAAATATGTTGGGGTGGGGGAACCCTCCACATATGTATAGTCTTCTTGGAACATAGAAAGCTGCCTTATATAGAGTCACACCATTGTCCTATCTAGCTCAATATTGTTTACATTGACTGGCAGAAGCTCTCCAGGGTTTCAGGCAGGGGTCGTTCCCTATCTGGAGATGCTGGGGGTTGAACCTGAGATCTTCCTGTTTGTGAGGCAGAGGCTCCACCACTTCAGCTTTCCCCTCTAGTCTTTTAAGAACCAACCAGTGCTCCTGGTTCTATATCTTTAAACTGGACTTGACGGCCCTTCAAAGAGAGGGCTGTCTTCTGGCAACCCTTCAAAAAGAGGACTGTATTGCAAATTAAGACACATTACAACGGGTGGCGCTGTGGGTTAAACCACAGAGCCTAGGACTTGACAATCAGAAGGTCGGCGGTTCGAATCCCTGCGGCGGGGTGAGCTCCCGTTGCTTGGTCCCTGCTCCTGCCAACCTAGCAGTTCGAAAGCACGTCAAAGTGCAAGTAGATAAATAGGTACCGCTCCGGCGGGAAGATAAACGGCGTTTCCATGCGCTGCTCTGGTTCACCAGAAGCGGCTTAGTCATGCTGGCCACATGACCCGGAAGCTGTACGCTGGCTCCCTCGGCCAATAAAGCGAGATGAGTTCCGCAACCCCAGAGTCAGCCACGACTGGACCTAATGGTCAGGGGTCCCTTTACCTTTTGCAACCTTTAGACAAGACCTCTGGTGGCTAACTCAGTGGTGGCATATTCACACATGCAAATCATCAGCTGGTCCTGCAGTGATCAACCTGCAAGTGTGAATGAGCCTACCTTTGCAAAAATTTACCAACAAGATACATAAATATTTAAATCTGGAATGTAGGGAACTGCTGTTCTGTGGAGTCAGATCATTGGTCCATCTAGCTCTGTATTTCTTGCACTAGCTGGCAGCAGCTCTCCAGAGTTTCAGGCAGGGAGCACTCCCAGCCCTACCCAGAGAAGCTGGGAACTGAACCTGGGAGCTTCTGCATGCTAAGCAAATGCTCTACCGCCACTGAGCTATGGCTCTTCCCCCTATTCACTGAGTGTAGGAGTCCCAATGATCATTTGCCTTTGCTTCTTTATTGATTTCAGGTGCACTGCACTGATCCTAGTTGCCCAGGCAAACCGTACAAGTTTCCTGAACTTTTTCAAGTTTACTGCCCCTGTTGAGAAGAGGCTGTGCAGAGCTGATCCCGTTGGATTAATGCTACCATTGGTTTCCAGTAGAGAGAGATGACACTTGGCGTGAGAGTGTGTGGTCTGTTCCATTAGCAAGGATGGCAAGAGAGTAATCAGCTCTAGCAATTGGCACCAGATGTGCCACGTTTTCCCTGCTGGCAGCAGGCAAAGGTTTACATCATCGAAGGAGCATGCGGTGCTATACAGTACTTTGGCTCTGTGTTGCAGCCTTAGAAATTCAGCTAGCCATGCTCAGGGCTGAAAGCATATTTAGATAGAGTTAATGGAGCACAGGGAAAATTTGGGGGGTGGGTCTGCTTTTATTTTTATGCTCCTGTTGGGTTTTCTTTTCAAATTAACAGTCACCTGATGACAGGAAGAAATCAAACAAGGAGAACTATGTCTGTCACTTTTATCTTCACACCAGGAAAAGTTCCCTTTCCCTAATATGGTCTGCATGCTGAGACACTGTTAAAGGACACATAAATAAGTAGGTACAGTAAACAAAGAAAAATGGTTTGAGATCCTAGGAGTCTTTTTAGGCTCCTGGGCAGTGTTGGCTGGTGCCCATTGGGATTGGTGGGGCAGACAGGAGAGAAGTAAGTGGAGGCAGAGCCAATGGCAGGCAGAATCAGCTGCTTTTAAAATTGCAAAAGCCACGGGGATGGGCAGTGTGTGTGTGTTTCCCCCCCGCTAGAAAAAGAGGTGCAAGGGGGAAAAAGGCCTGGGAATGGGGTAGGGGAGATAATTTGATTCGTACTGTTGTGAGTTTAGAGAGTTAGCCTGCATGATGCCTGCATCCAGTGCTTGCATTGACAGGTGCAATTAATGACAATTCAGTGCCTGTTCTCTGCTGCTGCCCCAAAGGGAGCAGCAGCTGATAACAGGGTGGAAGCCCAATGACACAAATCATGGAACATGATAAGCATAGACTGGATGGTTCTTGGCTATGTTTGGCACAATGTAGGATTTGCTGAGCATCCCTCCGGCTTATCATTTTAAGTGCCATAAATTGACTGGAGAATGCCATTGAGCAGTTTACCAGAGTCTGAGTTGACGAGGCACCAGAGTTAGCCAGGACTTGAAACAGGACGCTTCTGCTCTTTCTACAGGTTCCCTTTGTGAAGAGTAGGAATGGGTGAATTTCTCAGTTTTTGTTTCTCTCTCTCTCCCTCCCCTCTTAAATTCAGTTCTCCATATTTCTACACCAGTTTCCTTTTTTTTTTAAAAGGAAATAAAGCCCTCATGAAAATTCACCAGCATTTTATTACTGATTTGTCCCAATATACATTTGTTTGTGTGCAGTTTTACATTTGGGTAAAGCACACTCTCCTAATATAATGCATATTGGTGTTTTGTTTTTGCAGTTTGGAAAATGACAGAGAAATGCATTGAAAAGTGTGGTTGAACAAATGATAAATGGGAAGATATGTAAGCTCCCTGCAAGCAAATCAGAATGAATGCTTGATCCAGATCAGGGAGAAATTATATTCAGTTCACATTAAAAGCTAAATTTGTAGTTTCTGAAACAATATGAGAACCGAAACACAGACATCCTTCGAAATTCCCACTTACTAAATTTTGCAATGCAGTTCTCCAACCAGAGTGTTTACAAAATAATAATAATAATGTATTAGGAGAAACTGTGTGTAAAAACAAATACATTAGTGAAAATAACACACAAGAATGCATAGCATTAGAAGAAATTGCTTGCAAAAATATGTACATCGGTCATAGCTACATATGAAAATGTGCTTATGAGAAGAAAAGTTGCACTGAAATGCTGAATAAATTCCATGAGTACTCCTCCCCCAAGTAGCAAACTTCTGCAGAAATGTGGTGAGCTAAATTTAAGAATGACAAAATGTGAACTGAAATTATAAGATCCTCCCATCCCTAATGCTCAATGAATACTATAATCTAACCTCTGTGAAAGCTTTGTGAAAGCAAATCGGGATGAATGCTCAATAAACTCAAGGCTTTCCTCATGGCTAGCAGGTGCTGAAGTGGTTGAATGTGCAGGCCCTGAACAATCTGAGGGAAGTGGAATGTCATGGTAAACTGGATGCTCATGAGAAAAGCAACCAAAAATTTGTCAACCTTGTGTGCCAAATCAGCCCAGAACATCCATTCAGTTCTGCCATACTCACCATGAACATGTGGTCATATGGACTGGACTGGCCTTTAGGGATGGTTCTGCAGACAAGCCCTCCCTCCCTCTTTCCACGGTCCCTGTTTCACCAATGTACATACCATGAAGAAGAAAAATCCAGACGGCTATGATGCGGGTAGAGTCGGCCATGTCCTTTTCAGACTGGAGACTCTTCAGCAAGGTAAGGTTTTTGAAGGAAGATTAAAACACCAGCCAGCGCTAGAAGACCTGTGTCTGCCAATACAGATGTGTGTGTCTTGTGGCAGAGTGGCCCAAGAGAGCCCAGATAACTTTCCAGATTGCATCAGTCCCTGCGCTCCAGAGATCAGGTTATGTTCACCAGATAAAACAAACAGATAATGAGGCACATGATGGGGGTGCAAAGTCCAACTTCCAGGCAGCAGAGGAGTCCTGTTATTTCTTGGAACACTTTCTAGTGATTTTTTTGCAGTTAAGCAAGACAGCTAGTTCATATTATTCGCCGAACGCTTCAAAGGTCTGAGGGCAAAAGCGCACATTATCTTCACAAAGTCCTTTCCCAGTCTTGTGTCTTTTGCTGTTATAATGCGATTCAAGGTGGGGAGGGGTAATTGTAGGTGAAATTGGCAGGTGGGTGGGTGGGTGGGGTGATTAAATACCTCTCTTTCCCACAAATTATTCCCAGCACATACACCTGCCCAATTTAACTTGGCGGGATGTCACTACCCTGTGTGTGGTTGTGGTGGTTTGTTTGTTTGTTTTTTAGTGTGCAGGTGGATACAAAATGTGGAGCTGTAAAAAAAAAGTTGTTTGGTTGGAAAGCTGATAACGATAATGTCAAGTTTGAAAAAAGCAGGGAATCAGGCAGGTGAGGTTCTGTGCTTATTAAGTACCTATGTGACAGGCAGTGTCAGAGATAGCATTTACAGAAATGCTGTTTACAGCATATACACAAGGGTACAATGTGCTCAGTTTCCATACTTAGGCAAAACTGCCCAAACTATATTAAAACACCTTCTTTTGGGCCAGAAGCTCCTCTTCTCCTTCACCTTCCTCTTTGGCCAAGGAATGCTTTTGTTACTTGCAAATACTCTTAAAGTACTCTTGTTTTTCTCCCTGTTAAGCTACTTAACTAAGGCAGAGTCATAAATGAATCTACTATTACAGTAGATAAGAACTACTGACTTCTATGGAGAAACCATCACGGAAACGGCAAATATCGCTTTGTGTTAGTTCAGGTTTCCTTTCCTTTTTAGTGTAGGGAATGTGTGAAACTGCAAAATCTGCTCAAGATAAACAGAGTTTTGGAAATTTCAGCCTGAGCTACGCCTCCAGGTATGGTTCAACAACATTTGGGATCTGGCTGTCACTTAAGAGCGTAGCAAAAGTTGTTACAAAGAGAGATACCTTTGTTGAAACCTGATCTTCTTTCTTTTCATATGTAAGGGAAGAAGATAACAATTCTCTCTCACCAACTACTCAAATTTGGCTGTGGAGAGGGTATATTAACCATTAACGTCTTAAGAATATGCTTGAAATCACTTCCGGGTTGGCGCCATCGTCTAATGGCGGATTCCCTCCGAGCTCCGGAGGGAATCTGCTCAACAGGGGTCGGGTTCTGCTGCGGCGGCGACGCGGGGACCCTTAGAAACCACAGGCGCTGAAGCCTGTGGACCTGGTGACTCGGTGGGCACCATTTGCGCGCCCCCCCGACCCGCAAAGAAGCCTTTTTAAAGGCTTCGGAACGGGGGACGGAGGGAGGTATGGTGCTGAGAGTTCGACTGCTTCCCCTGCTGAGTGAAGCCGCATGCCATGGATGGAGAGCGTTAACTTCTTCTTTTGAACTTTTGGATCAAAAGTAACGACCCGTGAGTAACACGGTAATTGGACTTAAAAGGGAAAATTATTTCTGGGAATTCGGCAAGATCGGGTAAGGTGCTAAAAAGGAAGTCAACCTGCCCGCCTCGTAAACATCGTAAAGCAAGGATTTTATTACTAAGGTTGTGTGAATGTCTTTTTTTTTTTGTGGAAAAGTGCAATTAACTTTATATTGGGCCAATTTAAGTGACTGTGCTGGAGGATAAGAGAACGGAATTCACCCCTCCCCCAAAACCCGGGAGCGATCGGGGAGAGAGCCTGTGGAAGAGGTTTATAGATTTTGACAGCTGTCAAATTAGCTGTCAAAGTTGGGGGAAAAAAAGGAGAACTGTGTCTTTGCTGTCTTTGCTGGTTACATCTGATACAATTTGGTAACAAATTGTTAAAAACAAAGAAGAAAAGGTTAATTTGTCATTAAGTAACTAGAATCCCTCTAGAGGGGGTTCAGGACATTACAAAAATGGCTGTAAGTGGAAAAATACTGGCTGAACTGGAAAAGACCTTCCGTCTTTTGGGAAATCTACAGAAGCAGACAAATGTTTTGACTATGAGTGTAATAACAATGAAGGGAACAGTAAACAAAATTGCTGAACCTGGAAAGGATATGATTCAAGCTCCTGCAGATGAACAGGGGAGTGTTGTTGCTGATACAAAAATCCTTATAGCCAAACAGGAGAAAGAGTCTGAGTCATTTGAGATGCCATTTAAAGAATATGAGAAAGAAGGAGGCGCTGGGATGTTGCAGATGGCTAAAGAGAGCCAGAGGCCTGTTAAGTTGGAAACAATTGAAAATAAGAACATGACAATGAAAGTTTGGCTGGAAGTGAAGAATGGAATCTGGAGAGATCTTCTCTTATGGGGATCTGAAGACATATGGAATATAAATATGGACAGTACAGAGTTTGGAGCCTTTGGGACATTTGAACTTATGAGAAGCAAGAAACAAGATTTCGGCTCCATTGTTAAATATGGAGGTCTGGCTGGAAGAAATATGGATTTTACTGGAACAGAGCCTCTTCGAGATTCGGAATTTAAAATAAAGGACTATCAAGAAAACCGGCAGAGAGAAATTGAGAGAGGGTTAAGTGCCTCGGATGTGAGATCGCCAGGCTGATTTTGGATGGACTGATGGACTTTGGTTGGGGATCGAAACCGGGAAAGGGGGTGGGAGGGCTTCGGGAATTTAAAGGGTGTAAAAATATGATTCTGTTTTAATTAAGTTGGCTTTTGCCACTAACATAAAAATGGGGAATTTGGGGAGAGATTTGGGGCCGACCTTAGCAAAAGATTATCAAAAATAAGTGTATAAAGATTGGGATTTTTAAGTTTAAATAGGTTAATTAAATTGATGGAGGAATTTAGGGAAAGTATGTTAAGAATAAGTTTTGAAATATAAAGATAGAGGTTTAGAAGTTAAAATTTGTTTAAGATAATTGAATTAGAGGAAATAAGGTAAAGTGGGGGGGATAAAAATTGCTGAGCTAAAAATTGGAATTGGAATACAAGAAGGGCAGGTGTGGGGAAGTCATGGAAATTGGGTATGGAATGTAATTACGGTAAACTTTTTAAACTGCTGTTTTTCTTTTTCTCTTCTTTTTTCTTTTTTTTCTTTTTCTCTTTTCTGTTTTCTTTTGTATTCTTTTTTGAAAATTTTAATAAACATAATAATAATAAAAAAAGAATATGCTTGAAATGACACTACAAACTCAATGATTTTTTTTTATTTTGATTTTGGTGGAGATTGTATTATATTACTAGACTTGTACCCAGTTATTTTTTGGAAAACAAACAAATTATTGCGAAAGAAAAAGAAAGAAAAAACACCCCCTCCCTCAAGGCAGTTCTTTTCCCCTCAACGGAATTTTTATTTACAGTATGAGCTTAGGAGCATCGGAAGAGAGAACTGAACTTTGCAGGCAAGAAGCGGCACCGTCTGGGTGGGACTTCGGGGCAAAAGTCCAGGGTCCCACTTAGCAGAATGAACAAAAGCCGCCCCAACCCCCACGTTGCAGCTCAGCTGTTTATTCTGAAGTACGTGGAGTTAATGCACTCTCACTCCAAACGCCCATACCCCAATAACTCCAGAATCTAAAATTACCTAACCGCTGAAGGCAGGAGAAGGGTTAAGCTATTGGGGAAGTCCGTGTTTATCTCAAACTGCAAGTCCTGCCCCAAACCAGAGTACGCAGACTGGTGAAGGTTTCGTCCTATCAGAGTCAATGTACTCTAGCTGAACTGCTGTGTGGTTTCATCTAACACAGATTGCTTAAAACCAAAGTGCAGCAACTTGAAAGGAGCTGAAGATAATAAACAGAGGAAATCGTCCTTTGATGCTGCTGACGTTTAATAGAGAGGAAATTGATGGTGGTTGGCTTTGCATTTCTCTTGAAAACAGCCTGAAACCTGGTGGTAAAGGAAGAAATAAAGTACAAGGTAGTTTTTTTTGTTTTGTTTTTGTTTTAAGCACGAAATCATTATTGAATAAAACACTAGGAAATGTCATTCCAGATAGTGCTGTAATGCAGAAGAGATTGTTCATGAGCTCAAGAGCAGAAAGTTTGGTAGACATTCGTTTAACTAAGGGTACAATGATGTGAAGGGACGCAGGTGGCGCTGTGGTCTAAACCACAGAGCCTAGGGCTTGACGATCAGAAGGTCAGCAGTTCAAATCCCCATGACAGGGTGAGCTCCTGTTGCTCAGTCCCAGCTCCTGCCCACCTAGCAGTTCAGAAGCACGTCAAAATGCAAGTTGATAAATAGGTACTGCTCCTGCGGGAAGGTAAACGGCATTTCCGTGCACTGCTCTAGTTCACCAGAAGCGGCTTAGTCATGCTGGCCACATGACCTGGAAGCTGTCTTCAGACAAACGCCGGCTCCCTCGGCCTATAGATGTGAAGGAAATAAGCAGCTATCCTATCTTTAAAAGACATCTTAAGGCAGCCCTGTTCAGGGAAGTTTTTAATATTTAACGCTGTACTGTTTTTAACACTTGATTGGGAGCCGCCCAGAGTGGCTGGGGAAACTCAGCCAGATGGGCGGGGTATAAATAATAAATTATTATTATTATTATTATGAGCAATCCCAGAGTCGTCCATCACTGGACCTAACAGTCAGGGGTACCTTTACCTTTACCTTTACAATGATGTGAATAAATTGTGTCCAAATGTACGATTTGTAAACCACTTTGAGGCTTTATTACAATAAGAGGTATATGAATCACGTGAAATAAATAGATTTTCCACTCAAGGAAAAATGTTGAGTGTACACCAGACTCCTTTTATGTTGCATGCTGTGGTGGTGATGATTATTGTCATCATCATTGATTTGTTAAATATTTAATTATTAGGTATTTATTTCAGAAATTTCTTGCCTGCCCTTAACTATAAGGTCCCAGGGTAGGTTAGAAGCACATAATATTAAAATCCAAAAGCAGCAGCAGCAGCAGCAGCAGCATCAATTTAAAGCAAACCAAACAATGGTCTCATCCACACCAGACTTTTAAAGCACTGTTATACCACATTATCAGTTGTGGCTTCCCCCAAAGCATCCTGGGAACTGTAGTTTGCTAAGGGTGCTGAGAGTTGATAGGAGACACCTATTCCCTTCACAGAGCTGGCAAGAGGGATCAGTTGTTAAACCGCTTTGGGAATGTGTTCTCCACACTTGCTGTAGACTACCAAGATGATCCTGGGAATTCGTTTATGCTCTTGGATGGGGTTTGGGGCTGTATCTCCCCAACTTGTGAAGGCTGGGTGTTTTAAAGGCGATTCTGCAGTCCAGAGAGCTGGGCCTTAATTCGCCCAAATAAAACATTTCAGGAAAGAACCCCCAAAACTAGCTAACTCCAAGCACTGGCAATAATGCAAGGGTTGCTACTTACATTGGGTAAAGAAGTGGAAGAGCTGTGTTCAGGCATCCCTGGGGATGCTGTCACCATGGGAACAGCATCAACAGCCTGGCATTGGCTCTTACAACTGGTACATTTTGCTCCGTTGCCGCCCGCCTCTTTCACTGCTTGTACAGTAGCCGAGAGGGCCAGAGAAACACCTCTGCTTCCCTCCCAGCCATTTCCAGGTTGACTTTCAACACTAGAGGATTTCACTTGCCATCCATGCCCTTGCTCTGACTCTGCTGTTGAAGAAGGCAGCTGGCAGAGAGTGCCACAATCCGCCTGGGTTATGTAAGTCTAATAAATGCTCTTCAAATTACAGCGGAGACGGCTGTGCCTGCAAGGCATGACTATGAACAGGAGTCTCTCTAGGAAGCAGGAGAGTCAGCTGCTTTCCTTTCCATGGGCTATGCCAAGGCACTTGCCCTCAGCGGGCAGCTGGTGCATCATTTATTTCCTTCTGGGCATGGCAATCCTCACCCGGGGGTGCTGGCAAAAGGCACACCATCACACCTCCTCCCTCCCTCCCCCTATGATCATTGCGGGAAGCCTCTCATGATTCTGCTAACGTGCAGAAATGCACGCACAGATTCCTGGAAAAGCTTCCATTAGCCACTCCCTGATTTTAGCGAGAGTTTTGCTGCCTAAGATAATCTTCCGTCTGCTTCTCCCTTGACTGCTAGTGCTGTGCGAAAGGAGGGCACAATCAAAACCTGTAGGCTGTTCCAGGGGTGTTGTTAGCCCTATGCCAACAACTGCTGCCAACTGCAAGAAGGGTATTTCAATGCCTTTCAGTTTCAACTCCTTAGTGACCCTAAAGAGACACTGTTTTTTTCTGGCAAACTGTGAGCGGCATCTGTCAGAAGTAACAATCCTGCTGTTGAATCTATCCACAAACACTTGTCCAGAGATGTAATGACAGACCACAGACATTTTGGGTTCACATTTCCTTGCTTTTCCTGAGCTTCTGAATATTGTTGCACACCACCAATCTCTGAGCAGTGTGAGATTCTGGAGATACCCAAGGTTTGTGTTTCTTTTTGGAATGAAGCACAGTGAAAACTGTGGTGTCTTTATGATATATGAGGCTTTATTAGGCTGTGATGGAGGGGTGCAGAGCATCAGCACCCCCAAAGGGTCTTGTTTCTCCCAAGAAACAAGCAGAAATAAAACATGGATCTCAAATGCTGATTTGACTCTGTCTCCAGCTTGCTGCTTTTCTTCTAGATCACATCACTGCCTACTTTAAACTCCAGCTTTGCCTTTCTAACCATCTCTGAATTGAATGAGGAGCATCTCTGAGTTGCCTTCTCATTTTCCCTTTGCTCTCTTAATGGCCCATAACCCAGGAGATCACCTCAATACAGGAAGGTAGCCTGGCGTGTATTTTAATACTTGCTGAATCCAGGAGTTAGAAGGATATTGAATGCAGCCTGCTTCCTCCGTTCTTCTAATGTGCTGCAGCTGCTGCCACCCCGTCACAAAGTCCTGTCCTAGGGAACCACCTAGAACCGTCTTGTGGAATAGTGAGGGCTCTGCTGGGGTTTCTAATGAACTGTTGCTATTGTTGCTGTCCTTGGCTAGGACTCTCTCCCGCCTACCACGGAGCCTTCTTGTATCATCAAGAACGTTCACCCAGTCAAAGGCAAATTCCAAGGGAAATCAATCCCTTACACTGCAGCTTTCCCAGGAAGCCTCTTCCTTGGCTGCCAACACAGAGAAGCCGGCCAGCTCAACACTTTTAACTCCTTCCCATTGCTTGCTCAGCTGGTGCATCACAGTCTTCTGAAAGCATTTGTAAATCTTAACATGCAAAGTGCTTAGAAAATCAGGTACAGCAGAGAGTGAGCAGAACAGGCTTGGGGTAGCCAGTGCCTTGTTTCTGAAGAAAGTTGCTTGCCACACTTGGACTTGGAGGATTGTACTTGAAACTGCAGCTTACCTGAGCAGGTGAAGCTCCCAGCACTAGCATGGCTGTCTGCTAATGGCTGCGCACCAAGCAACAGTTAAGGACAGGGTGGAAGCAGCCTGTTGAAAAGTTGGGAACCCTAGTTGCTTCAAGATCCAAGGCCTCTGGTACACATGCAGAATTTGTTTTGCTTGCTCTGGGCCCAACCACTCTTGTACTTGTCCTGTGCTTTCTAGACACTGGTCTCAGTGGCTTTGCCTTTGCTGCACCACTTTCCCTCCCAAAACTAAAAATGTCTGCTAAATTGTAGCAAACATCAATCTGGAGAGAAGCTCATTAACGTTTGCTCTGATTCAGTGGTAATCTGCGAATTTTCATAGGGGAAAGCGGGGATGGGGAAGACATTCATTTAAGCTCTCTTTTAATTCCAAAATTACCAAATTTGCACTTTGTGAAACGATATGCAAAACAAAGAACAGCCATCGTTTGACATTTACATTGCTTGAATTTTGCAATGCAATTTCTCCTGCCCAGTAACATGTACAAAAATGAACATATTTGTGCATAATATTGCATATATTTATGAAAATAACATAGAAATGCATGATATTAGGGGGAATTGCTTTGCAAAGATGTCTATATTAGGCCAAACTGCATAGAAAAACAGGTTTATTAGATGAAATTTTGCACTAAAATGCTGATGAATCTTCTTTAGGTTGTTGTTTTTAACCACAGATTGCAGAAATATGGAAAACTAAATGTCTTTTAAAAAACAGGAAATCAAGAGAATTGGAATTGGCAGATCCACCCATCCCTACCCCATACTGATAAAAGTTGTGTCGACAGATGATGCATCTGTTGATTTGGCAGAATCTTGTTGCCATTGGGGCCTGCTTTACAGAAGTCCATTGCAAGGCTCTCTCGTTCAGGAAGGCTGACGGCATGTGGAGCTGCAGAGCTGCTCCTCAAGGTCTCCAAAGGGCATTCTCCAGCTCTTCCCTTGGGGCTGACATTGGGCCACCTGCTTTAAAGCTGAGGAGCTGGACGTGACAGAGAGAGACAAGTCCAGCTGCAGTTTCTACAGCTTGACGTCCTTCTACAGGAATGGCCATTGGCATCCCGCACATGGCTGCAGCAGCAAAACCGGACCTTTGGATCATTTCCCTCATATTGGAAATATGCAGCCCTAATTGCTCTTTGCTGAGCAAAAAAAGCGAGCCCTGCCCATGGCCAGGGAGGGGAAACTAGTGACTGTAACTGTTATTGTGTCTCAAGCTGTTTATTGTTTTGTTTTCCTAGAATCCAAAAAAAGATGTGGGAGGGGAAGGACTTATCCTTAGCCAAACATCTGTACATTCTCAAAATCCAGCCATTTGTTCAGCAATCTGTTGAAACCAAAAGACGTCTGATGACCAAAAGTTAATGGACTTGCAGAGATTGCTTGAAATGTGGTGGTGCTTTTATGTTGCTGTTTTGAGATGGGCCAGGAGTAAGGCTAACTGGGGGGGGCAGTGATGGCCTGAGGGGGGGGGGCAGTGTCAGGCAGTGCTTAAATCCAGTCCCCACCAATTCCACCTAAAATAGTATAGGAATAGGGATAGACAGTAAGGTTTAGTCAAGAGTGGGGTGGGGGCAAGACAGAAGAATGCCTATCTTAACATTATGATGGAACACAGGAAAGAAAGCTGTGGGGAGGCCAAAGTCTCAAACTGCTAAGTACTTAGGTGTGGAAGCTGCATGACAAAGCATTCTATGTAACTTGGAATCTTAATCTTTTTACACTAATGGTAGAGAAAATTTGTCAACTTTTCTCATTCCATATCTCAGTAAATGTCCAAAAACCTCGCTGGAAAGTCTCCTGCGAGTCTCCTGCACTGATGTTAGGAGGAGCCATAGTTCACTGACAGATCATCTGCTTTGCATGCAGAAGGTCCCAGGTTCAAACCACACCACCCCCACCAGGTGGGCTTTCAGGCAGTGTGGACAATACTGAGCTAGATGGACTGCCTAGGCAGTTTCCCTTGACCCTATTTTGTCTATGAATAGTGGCACAGGATCCAAAGACCAAAGGATATGGTTGTATCCATCAGTGCAGAAAAGCACGATGACAATACAGAGTCCTGCAATAAAGGGAACACATCATTTAAAATAACACAATGTCCCGTATAATAATAAATGACTACCTGGAAGCATCTTGGACGAACCACTAGGTGGCAGTCCAGTCGCATTGTATATTGGCCAGGTGCTGGCGCTCTCAGGAAGGTGCTGAGGCCCTTTTGTGAAAAGCAAAAGGGAGGTTTGAAGGATGGCGGTGAAACATGTTGTTCTGCTGTGAGGCAGCGGAGAGCGCTAGCGTTCCCTGGTTGAATGAATACTTTTGCAAGGAAGAAGGCTGTTCAAGGAAGTAATAGTTATGAAGTCATCCTGCTTTGAGTTAAACCTCTGGTGCGTCTAGCCTGGTGCTTCCTAATGCGTCTGGTGGTGTCTGGTTAGCAACTTCAGATGAGGTTTCCCCTCAGCCCTGGTACCTGTGAGTCTGGTGATGGCAAGGACTGAACCAGGGACTGCTGTCATCCAATGAATATGCTCTCTACTCTTGAAAAACGCCCCCCTTCTGATTCCCGTTGCCATCCTAGCGATATCTGACTATTTCTCTATCTTCTAGTTTTCATCTACCTACCTCACAGATGGGGAAACCTTTTCAGCCTAAGGGCCTCATTCCCTTAAGTGTAAGCTTCTGGGGACCACATTCCAGCGGTGGGCAGAGTCAAACGCAAAATGTTTGGGGCAACGGATGAGACTCTGCAGCGGGGGTACATTTCCACCGTACAAAATTCAGGGGGTTCTGCACAAGCACACAAAGACGCACATCTCTTTCCCATATTGGGGATGAAAGAGGATTTAACTCTGTTTTACCACAGCAGCAGCAGCAGCAGCAGGCAATGCATTCCTTGGAGGCCAGGTCTACTGCCACTGTGGATCCTGCTTCATGAGGCAGTCACCTCACCTTACCTCATGGTATCCTTGCCTACAAATTACTGTGAGGTGGGGCGGGGTGTCTTCCCTCCACTATTTCCCTCTCCCAATTAACCTCTGTCTCCAGGGCTCAGCCCCATGATGTTACCAGGGGCAGCTCCTAGATCTCAGGTTTGGTGTTAGTGCAGCTGAGCAGGAAGGCCCTAATATAAGTCAAGGATCCATCCCCAAACCCCTGAGTTTACTAGCAAGGCTTGAACCTGTGACACATGAAGCAATGATCTTCTCCTGACCTGGAACAGAGTTATTGATTATTTATTACATTTTCATGCCACACTTCTTGCGTTTGATGGAGACTTGTGGGGCTGTATTGAGTGGAGAATAGCTCTATTATGGGCTTCTGAGAAGCGAGGCCCCACTTTTATAGGGATTTCAGGGGACTTTATTACAGAGAAATGTGAAACTAATGCTGGAGACATGCTGAAATGCTGGGGTGTCCTTTGAAAGGAGGAAGCCCCCGTTTAACGTGTGTTAGCCATCAAATGGTTGTCATATAAGAGTGTTATTTTTCAGGAAATGGTTTTTAATGCGTTTAAAATCAATCTCAGTTCAATCAAGGGGGTGCTTTGACATTTATATTAATTATCATAGGCAAATAAGCAATGATTGGTTTCTCCCTCTACCACCACCCTGGAGAAATAGCAGCACCCAAGATTTTCAGGTATGGAAAACTTCCAACTAACTACTTTAGGAGCCATCTTGCTTCCTTATTGGGGCCTAGTGATGGAAAGTGGCTTGGCAGTTCATGTCGCTATGGCAACCCAAGTTTCAGGTTGATGGGAACTAAAGTTGCCATGGCAACAAGGAGGCGAGGGTTTTCTTTCCACTGCTGCTAGTAATTAAAAATAGCATCCTAACTGGCCACTTCTCCAGCCTGCCATTCATCTGGTGACCAGCCTGCCGTTTGAGGATCTTAATTCATTTAATGGCAATATAGATAACATCATCTTACCCCGCAGCACTGTTCAAAATTATTGGGCAGGGGGAAAGGTCTCATATTTTGCTACTCATTTTATGCCAGAGATAGGGATAATATTACCAGGTAACATTTAATTCTGCACAGGTATCCAAACATTAGGAGAGGGGGACTGGATGGTTTGGATGCTTTGTCTTTTTAGTTTATTCCTTGGAGAATGGGCATAGTTTAACGATAAACCATCTGCTTTTCATGTTTTGCATCTCCAAGAAAGACTGAAGTAGACTCTTGCCCGAAACCCTGGAGAAACTGCTGCCAATCAGTGTAGAGCAGTGGTTTCTAAGCTTCCCCAACCCCCCAGACCACTTGAAAATTGCTTAGGGTCTTGACGGACCACTTAAATGATTTTTCTGCCTGTAGTAGCAATTGCTCTGCTAGATGCTGTATGGCTTTAATTGTATTTTTATTGCTTCTTTTATTACTTATATTGTATTTTATTGTATTGCAAATTGAATTTCATAGAATGCATTATGAAACAAAATATAAAGTAATAAAATACACTATAAGAAAGAAAAGAAGCATTAAATTCAATTAAAAAGCAACATGAATATTTAATGTGCTGCACCCGCTGTTCATAGCCACTGCTCCTGCTGATCTTCGAAGAAACATTCCAGACCACCTGAATGAAGCTGGTGTAGCAAATATTAAACTAAAAGGCCCGTAATGTACATTGTATTCACGTTACACTGTGGGGAGGGAATCTTGTGTGTGTGTATTTGTTCCATATAAGATAAAATCCCACAAAACAACACATAATTTTTCAGGGTCATCCAAGCCTTTGGCAACATGGTAATTTATGAGTTACTTTTTCAACTCAGGCTAAACTCCACATATTTTTAAAACAAAACCCAAAGTAGCAAATTCTGCAAGGTTTTCCACTTTGGGGCAAGTAAGCCACCTATATCCACATCAGGACGTCCTTTCAACATCCCATAGATTTCGTAATCAAAGCTGCAGTGAAGTTGGAATGGGAAGCTTGAGTATTTTTGTCATTTCTTGGCAAAACATTGTCTAGAATTTGAATACCTATGGGCTTTCTGAATAACGTTAATCCATTTGGACTTTCAAACAGGTTTCTGAATAGAAAGCTTCCATCTGAAACAAAAAATATCAAGTCCATATTTGTGTTTGGCGTTTTGTCCCAGGGATACTGAGTATTTACAGAGTGGAAAGCCTTATAAATTCTTTATATATAAAATAAGTGGGAAAGTGTTGGGCTGGGTACTAAATATGGCCATCTAGACTTCTCTCTATGGCCCTTAAAATTCTTCCCAAGACACACCACCTCATAGGATAATGCCTTTTGGATTTTGCCCATCTAGGTAGAGAAACGGTACAGAAAGCCTATAAAAGGCAAAATTTGCCTTCGTTCTGCTCGCTTCTTCCTCTGGTCCCAGCCACTACTGATATGGCCCCTGGAAGGCTTCCCAGAAAGGAATGTGGCCCTCAGGCTGAAAAAGCTCCCCAACTCTCACATACCCTCCAACATTTCTCCAATGAAAATAGGGATGTCCCATTCCATAATGATAATTTTACAATTTATACCCCCCCCCCACATCTTACTGGGTCTCCACAGTCAGTCTGGGCAGCTTCCAACACATATAAAAACATAATAAAACATTAAACATAAAAAATAATAATACTTCCCTATACAGCATTGCCTTCAGATGGCTCAGGGGTCAGAAAATTCCATACCATCCAACATTTCTCCAATGAACATAGGGACGTCCTAAGGAAAAGCAGGACATTCCAGGATCAAATCAGAAACCGGGACAGCTTCTCTAAATCAGGGATGTCCCTGGAAAATAAGGACACTTGGAGGGTCTGCTCTGATACATATAATAATATAAACAAATAGTAGTAGCCAAAGATATGCCAGTGTATCAAGCCAGGTGAAACTAAACTAAAAAGTGATGAGACAGCTGGAGACTGACTTTCCCAATGCTGACATAGAGTAATACCACATAAGAGATGGAACTAAAATAGGGCTGCCAACTTTGAACTGAAGCTGTTCTGTTAACAGCAATTCCATCTGGCTCAACGAGCAAGTAGCCTTTACTTGCTGACTTCTGCATAGCAAACCTCAGGAAAATGGGCAGTTTTTAAGTGGTGTTGTTTTTTTTTACTTTGTTCTGACCTGTTGGAAACCCTAAACTTGAACCCTGACTTACTTAGCGTTTCAGAGCATTGAAACTCCTTTAAATACCTTGCACCAAACACTTCCTTCTGGAGGAAATGAACGAACAAATGATCTCTTTCCAATATATTCAACCAAGTACAAGTTATAAATGATAAAAAATGTCTGTGTGTATGTGTGCAGTTTTGCATGATTCGAATAACTTGGCAGCATTTGGAAAGCAACATTCTAATACCTTCATTGGAGAGATCTATGTCCTTTCCCAAAAATGACTCTGGGGTCAGCAGCGAATGCTGTTCATTGATCCTTACCTGCATGGATTGTAAGCTGTGAACATGTTCTACTTAAGCTGAGCATAAACAGATGGCCACAGGAGAGGGGTGACACCAACATAAATTGACTGAGCTAGCAGCACAAGTGCCCGTTTTGCTTTAAGTTCCTATCAGGGGACTGTTACCAGATTTTCTAGTTCAAACCCTGGGAGGATTACAAAAAAGGGTTTCCCTGGGCAGCCTCATGATGACGCTTGCGCTTGGATGCAGCTGTGCAAGGATAGGAAGAAGGCATTTCAGCAAACAACTTGTGGCCATTCAGCCAGGTCAAAAATACAGCCGATGAGGGTTGTGTGTGTGCTTCCTTGGCTGTTCAGCTTAGCCTGTAAAGTATCACCATTTACAGCCAGGTCAGAGGTCATGGCCTGCTAGGCCACAGGGCAGGGCCAGCACCTCTCACCCTTTGTCAGTGATTCTGAGCCTGCATTCCTATAAACTTCCCCAGGCTTGCTGGTTAATGTCCTTATATCGCAGCGCTAGAGATTGCCACTAATCAGTTTCTTGGAGGGGAAAGGGGTTACGCTTTGAAGAGGCAGATCGTCAACTTTTCTGTCTTTCCAATATGCCTGCTGATACCTGGAAACGCTGCTGAAGAAGGGAGCATAAAGCTCCTAGGATTCCCCCCCCCCCTTGATCCAGAAAGCCCCGGTCCTTTTCACAGGACTAAAATAAAGCCAGGAACACAAAGCACCGGTTCATACATCCCTTTACATCACTTGGTTTCTCCTTACTGGGTTACTCAGCAAACAGATGCTGACCAGTAACCGAAAGTGTGAACTGGCTCCACGCTGAAATACACTGTGTGCTTAAGATGACATGGAAGCTTTCTCTGCCATTTGATCTGTAAAGACTCACACGTGAGGCCTCAGTGGAAGCTGCAGTGATCACATGATGAAAAATGCATGGGGGAATCAGCCCAGATCCAGTATAGTGTGTGGCACAGGGATAGGGGACATGTGGCTCTCCAGGTGAACAACTCCCATTGTCCCTGGTTAGTATGGCTAATACACAGGGATCATGGTGTTCCACCAACACCTGGAAGGTCACTGATTTCCATCCTTTGGTGTAATGGCTGGCATGCTGGACTACGTTTGGGAGACCCTGGTTCAAATCTCTGTTTTGTCATGATGGCATTGAAGCTCTGGGTCAGTTGTTGTTATGATGATAAAAATAAAATGGGTGGAGCTCTGACCTCTGTGGAGTAAAGGTAGAATAAAAGTGCAATGTGAAATAATAATAGATCAGGGATTAGGTGGTCTATATTTATGTTCATTCCAGGCACTTGTTGAATGGCATGCTAAAAGCAAAGTATGACACTGTCTTTTGTGGACTGAGGCCCTGTGCCATGGCATAACAGGTAGAAACCAGCAGGTGAAATTTTCCATTGCTTCATCATCATGCCAGGGGAAAAACTTCTCTTGCCAGCATTTGTCTGTTATGCAGCAATTAAGGACATTATTACAAGTGGAACATAAGGATTGCTACTGATAAGTTGGAATAGAGTGTTTCTGTTTCAGATGGAATTCTCAAATCAGTGCCCAACACTCCCTCTGCGAAATAATTATTCATCTTTTTTGCTCAGTGGTAGAGCACACATTTCCCAGGTTCAATCCTTCCCATCACCAGTTAAAAGGATATCAGAATTTAAGGGTGGGAGAGAAATGTGATTCGGTTTACATTTTTCCTTGAACCTTCATACTTCCTGAAACAATATGAGCCATGCTTTTAAGATGTGCCCATATCCAAATCTTGTAGTTCTCCCAGCAAATAATATGTACAGAAATGGGTATATTCGGGGAATGCAAACATGAAACCTTATATTGGGGAGAAATAACACACAATAATGCATTATGTTGGAGAAAATTGCATGCAAGTAATGTGCATATTAATTATTAAGGGACGCGGGTGGTGCTGTGGGTTAAACCACAGAGCCTAGGACTTGCCAATCAGAAGGTCGTGGTTCGAATCCCTGTGACAGGGTGAGCTCCCGTTGCTCGGTCCCTGCTCCTGCCAACCTAGCAGTTCGAAAGCACATTAAAGTGCAAGTAGATAAATAGATACCACTCTGGTGGGAAGGTAAATGGCGTTTCCGTGCACTGCTCTGGTTCGCCAGAAGTGGCTTAATCATACTGGCCACATGACCCTCAGCCAATAAAGCGAGATGAGTGCTGCAACCCCAGAGTCAGCCACGACTGGACCTAATGGTCAGGGGTCCCTTTACCTTTACCTCTTAATGTGCATATTAATAAAAAAACCACAATTGCACTAAAATGCTGACAAGTTTTCACGAGGACTTCAAAAATTGCAACTGCAGACTGATCCGAAAATGTGGTGAACTGAATTTAGGATTGGCAAAATTAGAAACTGAGAGAAAACCAGAATTGACAGATTCACCCATCCTTATCTCATAACAGAAGGGAAAGATACCCACGTGTGATCCTGGAGGATCCCTATCTTTCAGAGCAGAGGAAATTGGGATACATGGATCAGTGTCTTGACCAATACAAGGCAGATATATATAATACAGGAGAATGGCGTTTTCCGTAGGGGATACATTCCAGAGGAGTAGCATGGAAAAGCAAAATTGTGTAAAGCCAGAACAATTCCCTGGAACCATCACCCTGTGCATGCCATATTACCTTCTGGAGCCAGCACAAGATCTCACAGGACCGTTCAATATCTCATGTGATCTCACTAAGGCACCCAGACCCCACGTGCGACCTTCCCAGAGCCCAGTAAGCAAAGTGGAGGGCTTAGAAATGTTTTCCATGGTGGGAACACCCGCTGTGGAAAGAACTTTTAAAGCTCTCTAACCTGCATATAGGGTGAACTAAAGGTGAGTTAAGTTAATTTGGGGGTAAAACTTGGAATGATGTCTGCTTCCCTCTCCCCCAACCCCCAGCAGGAGTCCCGGATTCTGGTTTACCTTTAAAAACAAAAATGGAAGCTAAATCTGACATCAGTAAAGAAAGTTAGAAAGCAAAATATGGAGGCAGTTTTCTAGGACATATGGATAGGCTGCTATTGCTGAGGACATGTGAGACATTCTTGTATCTTCCTTGCTGAAGAGCTTCATTCTCTTCAAATATGAGTAACTTGCAGGAAGATATAGCCACTGCTATTGGTGGTCACTTTGGTGCAGTTATTTTCACCAGTTTGTCATGGTTTGGGAAGGGAAGGCAGGGTCGGGTAGGTTCTTGCCTACTTCACACTGTTTTTTTGTGGACAGTGGTTTGTTAAACAGAATAATTGGTTCAATTAATTTGGTCATCTCACACTAAGGTTGAGAAGGGAAAACAGGAAAATGGCTTGGTGATTCCCCTTAGGCAACTTTGGAGGTGGTGGGTAGCTTCTAAGGCTCACAGCTCAGGGCTAAAGAGCACAGTGGTGTCCAAACTTTTTTCAAAAAGGGCCAGATTTGATGAAGTGAAGGGCCGTGGGGGCCAACCTCCTTTTTCCCGGGGGACCTAGTCTACTTCTTCAGATGCATGAAATGTTTCCCTGAGTTATAGATATGTACCAGGTTTTAGTCTGTGAAATATCATGCCTCTGAGAGGCTGCAGCCCACAGAAGCTTATGTCATAATGAATATGTTAATCTTTAAGATGCCATGAGACTCTTGTTTGTTTTTGCTGAAAAAGACTAACATGACCACCCCTCTGGAAACAGTTAATTAAAGTGTAATTAGTGGATGCTGCTCCATTAAGACAACTGGGACACTACCAGGGTATAAATAACATGTTGTTGTTGTTGTTGTTGTTCTTGTTCTTGTTGTTACCACCACCAACTTCAGACTATCCTCAGCCAGCCTCCACTTGTCTGGCTTCTTGCTGAAAACCAAATGGGTGGGGGCTCTGCCTGTCATTGGGCCTGGCTTCATCTCCTGTTGGTCTCCACGCCTTCTGCCCTTCCAGTCCCAATGGGCACCATCTACCGCTGTCCATCATGTTGATATTTAATTGATACTTGACACCGAGCTGTGGAATTCCGTCCCCACAGAAGTGTGTCTTGCACTGTCATGGTGTAGCTTTCCCTATGTTCTGAAGATACACTTCTTTACCTTGGCCTTTGACACCTGAGTTATATAATTCTTAGGATCCATCCAATTTCATCTGGCTGCACAGTCATTTGTTTTAATTGATTTTAATATTGAATTTTTTATGTTGCTGCAGCCTGCCCTTGGACCTTACGGCGAAGGAGTTGTAATAATGGATAATAACAATAGTATTCAGCTAAGCTTTACTCAAGAGCAGACCCACTGAAATGAATGGGCCTAACTTAGGTTCTACTCTGAGTCTATTCAGAGTAGAACCTAAGTTAGGGTCCACTCCGAGTAAAATGTGGGTGGATACCACCAAATGTCTCTGGGTATCTAGAGACAGAGCCGGCCCACACATGAGGTGGGGTGGGACAGCCACCCCAGGCGGCACCCCCCAAGAGGCATCACCTCTGTTCCACTGCCTAGCTTTGCCGCTGGTCTCCCTGGCCTCCAGGGGCAGGAGGAGATTAACGGCAAAGCTATGTGGAACACCTCCCCTCATGCTAAGCCAGTGAGAAGGGAGGCCTTCTGCCATCCAGCTTTGTCACTGGAGTGGTGGTGGTGATGTCCCTCAACCCACTCTGGGGGGGGGGATATCCCCCATCCCACCTCTTGAAAGGAGGAGCTGATACAAAGCCCCTCTGCTGGATGGGAACGGGAGTTCTGGAAGCCCCCTGTCTAGAGCCACAACATTTTCTTAAGTGCCTCTTGAGTCTTGGAGCAAATATGCTGAGAGAGCCTTTCTGCTGATTTCCCTTACTATTAGTGGGTGAATGTTGCTGTCTTGTCCTGTTTATGAATTTTCCTGGGGCTGCTGGCAACTGAACCCTGGAACTAGAAGTACCAATTGCCTGACCCAACATGTCAAGTCTGATAATAATGATTTTTACAGAAATAAAGGAGCTTGTGTGCTGAGCACATTTTCTGAAGACCTTAATGGGGCTGTGATGGTATCCGTCCCTTTGGGGATGAGGGGCTTTTGCCAGCATGAGCTGCAAGTAAGGGTGTTTTGGTTCTCTCAGTTTACCATTTTCCCTATCTTAAATTCAGTTGTCTGATGCAAGTTAATTAATTCATTATCTTTAAAAAGCCTTGTTAGTATTGTTTTAGAATTAGGGTAAACCCTAGAAATCAATAAATTCTAGGATTGTGATTATTTGGGGTGGGAAGGGAGAAATACAAGCTGCAGAGGAATTCCTGGGCTGGCTTATGCAAACCAACTTGCCTGAGCTATGGCTATCAATAGAACAATAGAGGGCCATCAACATGACAAGGTCTGGGATCCATCTTTGGCAGAGGCAGACTGGAGGCTGCCTGCCTTGTTGCCTCTTGAAATGCCTATGCTGTAAGATCTGGACTCCCTCCATGCAGACTGAAGGTGTAAATAGGTGACTAAACCCTATTTCTTAAAGCACAACAGTCTCCGCCATGACTTCCATTCTCCAAAGGGACACAGACCCAGTGTACGTACCTAGGAGTCCATGGGCTTTTGCCACCACTCAGCAGACACCCGGGTTTTGTAACACTATTTTCAGTATTTTAGTACAAATTTCTCCTAATGAACACATTTCTGTGTGTGGGTTTTGACCAAGGAAAAGATTTTTGCAAACAAGTTTTCCACATTCTGATGTGTTCTTGTACGCTGCTTTCAGATACATATGCATCTTTATGCACAGTTTCCCTGCATATATGCATTTTTCTATGCCTTCTTTGCTAGGAGAACTGCACTGCAAAATTAAGAGAAGGGCAAATTTCTAACAAATGGATGCATTGGTTTGGCAATCAGGTAGGTTCGCCTTTAAATGCAAGCCGAAGTAAATTTCTGCTCCATCCCTAGTTGCAAGGTGTGGAGATTGTGCCCCTGCCAAGCACCTGCTTCGGAGGGCAGTTCCCTCAGCCCCATCGTCCCTTCCACCCCCAAACAAAACATTCTTTTGCAAACAGGAAATAGAATTTCCTTGGAAAAGGCACGTTCATTTGAGCTGCCAAGCTCATCTGCGCTGCTGTCCTCCATTCGGAGTTTCCTCGAAGGACTGTGGCAGGATGCTTTCCAGGTTGGCCCGGGAGCGTGCGCAAGGGAGACATCCTCCCTTTGTTGGCTATTGTTAGCCTTCCGTCACCTGCAGAAGCCATCGGTGGCGTGACTCAGGCCCTTGCTATGTCTCTAGGAAACAGGATGCATGGCAGTGAGGTGGCCTGGGGTGGAACGCAGGAATGCGGATACTGGGGTGGGGGTTCTGGTGGAAGGAAGAGTTCCCCAGAATGTTGGAAAATTAGATGATTGTGGATTATGACGGGGGGGGGGGGGAGAAAGGTGTTTCAGGAGAATCTGGAGTGAGAAGCTGCCAGGGACTGTAGCAATGGCTTGGCATTCCGGAGAACCAGATGGTCTCCTCTCAGGCTTCCTTATCATGTAACAGAGGAACGGGGAACCACAAACACAGGGGCCAAATCAGGCCTCTCAAACTGGTCAATGGGGCCCTCTCCAGGCCTCTCCCTATGCCAGGCCACACCTGTCCACATTGAAACATGTCCTTAGAATTGTGATAATGCCTGGATGGAGGATGAAGTGAGCTGTTCATACACAATCCTCTGGTTTTGTATGGTTGAAATGTAGCCTACTTGGAGAAAGGTGTCTGTTGCCCTGCTCACTTTCCTCTCACCCGCTGCCCTGAAGGGAGAAGGGAAATTTGTTTCACATGTTATCTCTCTGAAAGAGAAATAGCCATATATTTCACCTTAACACTCTCATACTAAGCATATTTTATCTGAAGTGAGTCCTGGTGATTTTTATGGAGTTAACTTGTCATGTAAACATGCCTAAGATTGCAGCTTTGTTTTAATATGAGAACATTATTGGATTCCATTTATGAATGGCTTCCCATAGAATGAGAGAGCCTTGTTGGATCAGACCAATGACCCATGTAGTCTAGCATTGTTTTTTCACAGTGGTCAGATGCCTGTGGGAGACCCACAAGGAGCACAACCCTTTCTCCCTTCTTAATGTACCCAACCGAATCTCTTCCATTATGGTAGCTACTTTCCCACCTTTTGGGGCCTTCATGTTGCCTTCGGTCATGTCTGAAGCCTCCTCTGAAGCTTCAGACAAAGCTCTGTCTATTTCTTCCTGGAGCTCTAACCTTGCAAGATTTGCTTTTGGTCCCCATATTCCTTGGATCATCACCTTGCTGATGCTGTATACTGATTCTGGTTTAGATGTCAATAGGATCCATTCCACTTAGATTTTGTCCTGGAGCAATTGGAGCAGGGCTGACAACTTGAATAAGGAGGGCAGGTAAGCTCTGCCCCACATAATCAATCACAAGACGTGGCATGAACACACAATTTGAATGGCAATGTCCATCGACTGGGGGGGCAGCCCCCTCAAATATTTTATGGAAGGTGCCAAAGGGAGGTGGCCAAAGTCTAACATACAGGTTTGTCTCCATTGCTGAGTTCATCACATACTTTTCCCATGTGTGATAGAGATAATAGAATCACAGAATTGTAGAGTTGATTCTCTTGTCATGACTCCAACACCACTATGTGTCCATACATTGACATAGTATTTGAATAGGGGCATATGCATTTAAAACCTACCATCCATAGGCTCCGATTGCATGGCTGAGTCCTGGATTTTGTCAGGGCTATTCCTTGCACCATTCAGGCTTACGTGCAATGAATTTTATGTACATATGCACTACCCAAATGTTATGCACACATGCAAACATCTGGCAGTGTTGGAAGTGGGACTGTCAGGTGGGTGAGGGCAGAAGGGAGAGAAATCAAAGTGGTATATTGTCTGAGCATATAAAATTATGCATCTAGGTTAGCTCTATAGTATAGATATACCTATGGGTTGATTGATAGTGTGGAAGGCAGGGATGGTATTACTTGCTAGAGATGTGGTTTTCATCCAATCTGTTTCTTTTCATGTAAACTCAACATTTATTTTGCACGTACTGGGTAATTCCAGACTGTCACTATTTTTGAATGCAATTTAATCACATACCGGCAGATTTAGGTTGCACAATTAAAGTGGATTTGTGCAGCAAGTGTGCTCTTGTGCAACAGACCCCCTTCCCCCACCCCCCCAAAGGCAGACTTTTCATGACAAGGAAAGTGATAGAGAAATGTCCTAGGGAAACAATGGTTTGATGCATTGTGGCTTAACCTAACCACAAATAACAATGAGTGCTCAATAAATAGCCAACTTTGTCTAAACACAAAACTTATGCAAACAAATCAGGATAAACGCTGAATAAACAATTCATCTGGAAGTGAGCACTGGTAGTTTAGTCCCACATTAGTTTCCTTTTTAAAGCATTTCCCTTCTGGGCTCTTCGCACCACCATAACCATGATTGTTCCTTTTTCATACTTTGTCCTCAGGCTATGAAGAAAAGGAACAGCGTTTGCCCTTGTTCCCTTGTATATAGAGAGCGCTACTATTAAAAAGGTTTCTCTGCCCAACAGCTCATCTCTGTTGCCTCAGTAACTATGAACTCTCCAATTAGATTCCCCCTCCAAAACTATATGAAAGATGATATACTTGTTAGAGAATTAAGAGATAAGCCTCCCCACCCCCTCAGCCCTGCCAATTTCCCTACCCATGTTTAAGCAGCAGTGGTGAAGCAGAGTTAAGCCCCTAAGCTTAAAAAACACATTTTTAATTATACTATCAACACACAACTTTGGCATACAGTGGTACCTCAAGTTACATACGCTTCAGGGTTACATACGCTTCAGGTTACAGACTCCGCTAACCCAGAAATACTACCTCGGGTTAAGAACTTAGCTTCAGGATGAGAACAGCAATCGTGCGACGGCGGCGCAGCAGCAGCAGGAGGCCCCATTAGCTAAAGTGGTGCTTCAGGTTAAGAACAGTTTCAGGTTAAGAACGGACCTCCGGAACAAATTAAGTTCTTAACCTGAGGTACCACTGTATATTTTTTTTTGGGGGGGGGAGATACCAGATTTGGGGGTTCACAGTTAATGGAGGACAGACATAGTGCCTTGCTCTGCATTCCTAAACTAACAGTGCAACCCTGTGCATTTTTTCTCAGCTGTAAACTCCACTGTGTTCAAAAGGGGCTTATCCCCTGGTAAGTGTGCATAAGGTTGCAGCCTGTGCAGCCTGTGCAGATGTGGGCCTTCATGCTTGTGCAAGTGTTGCACTTCCCTATGGTCATTATATATGTGTGTGTGTGTGTGTGTGTGTGTGTGTGTGTATTTGTGGCACACAAGTGTGACGTTCTCTTCCCACCCCATTAAAAAAAACTTTTAAGCATCAGAATGAGAAAAAACCAAACAGAAACACATGTATTAGAGAATCACCAGGATTTCTCATCCCAGCAAGGAAAATTCACTAACAGAAGTGGGAAAGGATGTAGACTTGTGATTCTGCATTCCCACCCCCAACCCCCCCACCACTGCCCATCAGCAGAGCCAGATGGTCAGCTGGCACCCTGGCAGGAGCTTCTGCAAAACCCTTTTAGCTGATGGACAACAATCAACACAAATCCGAGAGATGCAGTGAGCAATTTTGGGAAAGGCTTGGCTGGTTTGGTGGTCTCCAGTCTCCTAGATTTCCTAGCGCCTGTGGGGTGGCAGTGATAACAGTGAGTTTGACCACTGTAATTGAAGGCTACTGAAGACTGGCTCCTTATGTGATTATCGTCGCGGCACAGAAAGCTTTTAAGTGGCTACGGCGTGGTGTTGGGGGGTCCCAGTCATGTGACTCTGCCCCAGGAGCTTGAGACTGGTGCACAAAGTGAGTCTGTGAAGTGACTGAAGGGAATGGATGGGTGGCACAAACATTGTGGGCAGAAGATAGAGATTTTCTGCAGGGACATTCTGCATCCTCTGAATCTGGACGGCCTCGGGGGCAGAACATACCGTATTTTTTGCTCTATAAGACGCACCAGACCACAAGACACACCTAGTTTTTGGAGGAGGAAAACAAGAAAAAAAATATTCTGAATCCCAGAAGCCAGACCAGCAAGAGGGATCTGGCTTCTGGAATAGCCTCTTGCTGTCCTGGCTTATGGGATAGCCGTGCGCAGCCTCTTCTGGGCAGGGGGAGCCTTCATCCCGCTGCCCGGGAGAGGCTGTGTGCAGCTATCCCATAAGCCGGCAATCACCAGACAGCGGGAGGAAGGCTCCCCCAAGAGCTGTGGAGCGTGTGCGCAGCTCTTAGGGGCTTTTCCCCGAGGAGGGAGAAGAGCAGCCCGTCATGGGTTGCCCTTCTCCCTCCTTGGGGAAAAGCCTGCAAGTGCCACACAAACACGCTCCACACGGCCCTTTAAAGGGAGTGCTGAGCAGAGCCTCCCACCTGCATTCGCTCCATAAGACGCACACACATTTCCCTTTACTTTTTAGGAGGGGAAAAGTGTGTCTTATAGAGCGAAAAATGCGGCATATAGGACAGTGTACAGACAACCTTGGGCATCTCTCCCCAGTTCTGTTACCACAGAGTCATAGGTAAGGAGCCTCCTGCCCACCAGTTGGAATAAACTTCTTTGTGAAGTGGTGAGCTCTTCTTCATTGGGGGTATTTAAGCAGGGGGGCTAGGAGGCTGTCTGTCAAAGATGCTCTCCTTGCATCCTGTATCACATATTCGGCATTGAAGCAAGGGGTTGGATCAAATGACATCCAAAGTACTTTCCAGTCCTAGGATAACTGAAAAGGAAGGGGTGGCCAAGGCTGCCTATACACCATGCTGTATAATATTGAATTTCTGCCCAGTGACCATCAAAATTTGGCACTGATCAAACCAGATGCTGCAGCCTGTGCAGATTTAAAATATCCAGCAAAATTCTGTGTACTTTAAAATTAACTTAATGTATTCCACAATACTTAAAAGGTAAAGTTACAGATAGGTAGCCGTGTTGGTCTGCCATAGTCAAAACAATTTTTTTTTTTCCATCCAGTAGCACCTTAGTTGGTCTTTAAGGTGCTACTGGAAGGAAAAATTTTTTTTGTTTTGACTATGGCAGACCAACATGGCTACCTATCTGTAACTACTTAGTTGGTCTTTAAGGTGCTACTGGAAGGAAAAAAATTTTTTGTTTTGACTATGGCAGACCAACACGGCTACCTATCTGTAACCACTTAGTTGGTCTTTAAGGTGCTACTGGAAGGAAAAAAATTTTTTGTTTTAAAAGGTAAAGGTAAAGGTACCCCTGCCCGTATGGGCCAGTCTTGCCAGACTCTAGGGTTGTGCGCCCATCTCACTCAAGAGGCCGGGGGCCAGCGCTGTCCGGAGACACTTCCGGGTCACGTGGCCAGCGTGACATCACTGCTCTGGCGAGCCAGAGCCGCACACGGAAACGCCGTTTACCTTCCCGCTAGTAAGCGGTCCCTATTTATCTACTTGCACCCGGGAGTGCTTTCGAACTGCTAGGTTGGCAGGCGCTGGGACCGAACAACGGGAGCGCACCCTGCTGCAGGGATTCGAACCGCCGACCTTTCGATCAGCAAGCCCTAGGGGCTGAGGCTTTTACCAACAGCGCCACCCGCGTCCCACAATACTTACCTTTTTGCAATAAATTTTTCTAATTATGCAAATCAAGGGGAGGGGCAATGAACTATGCAAGGCATTGAAACCCCCATGCCACCAACCACTGAAAACCTTCAGCTACTCTTCTGGTTTTTGATATTTTAGCATGCGCTGTCCACATTCTTTCAAGTAGTTCTTCTTAGCCTTAAGTGCATGGGTAGGCAAACTAAGGCCCAGTCGCTGGATGTGGCCCAATCGCCTTCTCAATCCAGCCCATGGACAGTCCAGGAATCAGCATGTTTTTACATGAGTAGAATGTGTGCTTTTATTGAAAATGCATCTCTGGGTTATTTGTGGGGCATAGGAATTTGTTCATTTTTTTTTTTCAAAATATAGTCCGGCCACCCACAAGGTCTGAGGGACAGTGGACTGGCCCCCTGCTGAAAAGGTTTGCTGACCCCTGTGCTAGAGACTTTGTTCCTTTTTTTAAAAAAAAGAAAGATTTTCTGGGAGCAGAATTCTGTGTTCCTCATTTTGTGTTTCTTGTGCTTCTATACAACCCTGCCACACACATGGTCTTTGAAAATGTCTCTTGGCACAGATAGTTGTCATCTTGGCTCCTGCACCTTTGCATACAATACAGAACAAGAAAAAAAGGACACACTCTTTTTTTCCTGCTCAGCTGTTTCTGGTGACTAAACTGTTGACATGTTTTGATTGAGTGCTTATTCAGGGCTTATCCATACTTACCTTTCCCCTGTAGCCCACACTTTAAGGTTTCATGTCTGAGTGCCCCCCTTTTGCTCCAGAGCTTTCCTTGCAAAACCCCCCCCCACTCTTTCAAGCTGAATCAGAGCAAACTGCAATTCGCAGAAAACCTAAACTGATATTTGCCTTGATTTAACACTAAAGAGTAGGTTTTCATGGGGAAAGCTCTGAGCAGGAGGGGAGCAGGGAGCAGGGAACGACACCCGCTTGGACACAGAGCTTTTAAGTGCAGACCTGTGCCTACAAAGAGCACAGAAAAATATAAGTGTAGATAAAGCTGTCACACAACTGTGGTTGCACTGGTGACAGCTGCCTCTTATCACAAATAAATGATTCCATCATTCACTTGGCACACAGAGAAAGTGGAGTTTTGTCAGCATTATAGCCTTGTGGAAATGTGGGCTTTTAAGTGATGTTTCAGGATCAGTCTGATTTTTATGCATTCTGGTTTGGTCTTATAAGCCTCAGCATGGAGTTACACACATATCCAACAGCAAGCATGAGGCTCCCTGATCCAGATCTGGACCTTGGTGGGGGCAAAGGGGTAAATCTCCCCTCCCCTGCCAGGTCCCAATCCAGATTGTGCTGTTGCACTTGTTTGTTTTTTAAAAAACACATCTACACAGTTACTGCAGATTAAATTTGGCCCTTAGCAACGTGGGTGAGAACGGTCACCCTAAATCACAGAGATGACAAAACAGCCTTTGCCAACCTGGTGCTTGCCAGGTATTTTGACTACAGCTATAATAATAATAATAATAATAATAATAATAATAATAATAATAATACTTATACCCCGCCCAACTGGCTGAGTTTCCCCAGCCACTCTGGGCAGCTTCCAATAGAATGCTAAAAACACGATAAAAGATCAAACATTAAAAAATTCCCTGAACAGGGCTGCCTTCAGATGTCTTCTAAAAGTCAGATAGTTGTTTATTTCCTTCACATCTGATGAGAGGGCGTTCCACAGGGCGGGTGACACTACTGAGAAGGCCCTCTGCCTGGTTCCCTGTAACTTCACTTCTTGCAGGGAGGGAACCGCCAGAAAGCCCTCGGTGCTGGACCTCAGCTGAACGATGGGGATGGAGATGCTCCTTCAGGTATACTGGGCCGAGGCTGTTTAGGGCTTTAAAGGTCAGCACCAACACTTTGAATTGTGCTCGGAAACGTACTGGGAGCCAATGTAGGTCTTTCAGGACCGGTGTTATATGGTCCCGGCGGCCACTCTCAGTCAACAGTCTGGCTACCGCATTCTGCATTCATTGTAGTTTCCAGGTCACCTTCAAAGGTAGCCCCATGTAGAGCACATTGCAGTAGTCCAAGCTGTGTTAGCTGGGGCTGATGGAAGTTGTAGCCAAAAAAACCCAGAGCCATTTCTCTTACCGCTCCCCCTCCCCACTTTATTTTGACACATTGGCACCAAGTACTTTGCCTTCCAGGATAGCACAAGTGAATCTAACCATCACCCTTCTGAAAAACAGACATCATTGATGTAGAGAAGACTTACTAGTACCATGTAGGCATGGACCATAATTCCAGGTCTGACTTCTTGACAATCAGGGGTCTAGGGGATCTTCACCAGCATCTGCTACCTGTTCCTTATTTAACTGGAGATGCCAGGGATTGAATTTGGGGTTTTCTGCATGCAAATCATGTGCTCTGCCACTGAACCTTGGCTTCTTCCTTGTAGCAAGTGCTGTGAAACCAACCCCCATAGAGGCCTATAGGGAGCTGGACAGGTTTTCCTTTGATTAAATAATAATAAATTACCCCAGCCAGTTGCCGCACCACTTCTGGATGAAGTGCTCTCTAGGACATGAACCCCAACTGAGGGGAAAGGACTTAGCTAAGTAGTAGTGCTTTGGTGGCTCCCCTGGGATAGGTTGTTGGACCACGACTGTGTCTACGGAGTACGTGGCAAAATGCAACAGACTTTGTGAAACTAGCTGCTAAATGTGTTGCTTGCTGGTTGACTTAGGGATTTTGTATTGTGATCTATTCCATATTTTGTTGTTTTAACATGCTGTTTGCTACTTTGGGAGCCTTCGGGTCAAAAAGTGGTGTATAAACAAACAAAACATGCATATGTCATTGCCTGAATTAGCTCCCACTGCAAGCCTTATCTTCCATTGGAATCAAAGTGGAATAGTGAGCAAGTGCTGGCACTTCTCAAAGGGGCCCTGTTCCCAAGAACAAAGAAAAATAATTGCTGGAGAAACTTAGCCATGGGTACATTTAGGGGAAGGCTCAGTGGTGGAGCTTGTGCTTTGCCTGCATAAAGTCCCAGGTTTATTTCCAAGTATCTCCAAGTTGGACTGGGAGAGACTCCCACTGTCTGAAATCCTGGAGAGCCACTGCCAATCATTGTGGACACTACTGAGCTGGATGGAGCAATGGTCTGACTCAATATAAGGCAGCTTCCTATGGTCAGGAGTAGTGATGTTTTAAAGATACCAGAGACATTCTTGATGAATAAGACACAGAGTGAGTGGTTCATGAGCCACCAAAATTGCAATGGGCAGAAGCGGCTTTGTGGCAGATGCGCTTGGGGAAATGCTCCCCCATCCCTTCCCCCACTTTCCATCCAGGTCAATACTGACATTCCAAGAGCATGAGCTGTCTTGAGACCAACTCTGTCACGGCATCCTTCCTCTTAAGAGCACTTCCTTGGCTGGTTCCTGTTTATCCCCCAGACTCCAGGCCATTTGCAGACACCTTGAGGCACTTCAATGTCTCTCCCTCCCTCCCTCCCTTTAATCTCTCCATCCCCTGCCCTACATCTTTTGTTGTGTTGGCTCTGCTTGCGATGCAGATGTTTCTGTCGCAGGAGGAACTTGGCAACCCATGCCAGCTAAGGCTGCAAAAATGCTTCCACTGCTCTAACGTTTTTCCTCTTTATGTTTCTGTCAGGTGTCTGGAGCACAAAAACAATGCCCTTGCAAACTTTAAACATCAGCGAAAAATAAAATCCAAGATAGATGTCAATAAGGGCTTTCAATCAAGACACAAGTGACTCAAGCCTTGGAGATAGCTGTTGGGAAAGGGCTCAGTGGTTGAGCATCTCCTTTGCATGCAAAAGTTCCCAGCTTCAATCCATAGCATCTCTAGGTAGGGCTGGGAGAAAACTATACCCAGAAGAGCCACTGCCAGTCAGTGTAGATAATGTTGAGCAAGATTGGTCATTGACTTGGTATAAGGCAGTTTCCTATGTTCCTATATCCTGAACTACAGGGAATTCAGAGGAAAAAGAGATCTCCAGATAGGGGTTTCATATAAACCAAGGGTAGGAAATCTGTGCTCCTCCAGATGTTGCTGGATTATAACTCACATCATCCCAGACTGGCTGGGGCTGATGGGACTTGGAGTCCAGCAACATCTGAAGGGCAATAGGTTTCCCGTTTCTTTTGCAGAGTTGTTCAGATATCACAAATAGGTCATTGGATTTTCTTAGCATCGGAAGGGTATTGCGTGGCATCAGACAATAAACCTAGAGTGGACCCAGAGTTAATGCACATGACAACTTAGGCACATTGATTTCAGTGGCTGTACTCTGTTGAATACAACTAATTGTGTGTGGGGGGGGCGGAATGCAGTCATGAGGAACGCCCATCCCATAATGAACATTTGCCTAGAAAAGCCCAAAGATTGCCAGCCCACAAGGAATTCCTACCTTGAGTGTAGAACAGGATAGAACACCTGTCAATCTGACATTTTGACATTATAATTAGGACTACAAAATTTAAAAAATAAATGTTAGATTAACTGATTTTAAAATACCTTTAGTTGACTAAATTTGTTCTCGATTAATTGGACAAGGAAAAAAAAAATGAGGGACACAGGCACCCAACGTATTATTACTCCATTTTAAAAACAAGGAGTTATAAAGTTCATACCACAAGCCCCATAATAAAAGAGGCATTCTCTGTTCTTCCGTACCCAGGAGGGAAATACTCTTCTAAGGTGATGCTTGCTGCAACATGTTAATGTATTATCTAAGAACAAAGGAAGTATCTTTACTGCTTTGGCATTATGGTTTCTACCAACATGTAGATGTGCACAAATCTAATTGGCAGATTAATCAGCTGATTGGCCCAAACTCGTAAGGCTGAAAATGTTTCGTTGGTTGGGTTGCAGCTCTTTAAAAGATTGTGACTGTTGGCTAACAAAGCTGGAGGTGGTTCTGGCGTAGAATATTTGCTGTGGTGTAGCATTAAGAGATGGAGCTGAGAACCAGGAAGTCCTTGATAGGCATCTCTCCTTTGCCATAAACTCACCTGGTGGCCTAAGGCCTCTCTTAGCCTCATTCTGCAAATATGGGGGCAATAATAGCGAATTAACCTTACAACAGAGGTAAGAAACCTATGGCACTCCTGATGCTATTGGACTCCAGTTCACATCGTCCTGTGCTAGCTGGGGCTGATGGGGTTTGGAGTCCAGGAAAATCTGGAAGGTTTTACCTATTCCTACTTTACAACAAGGTTGTGGTGAGGTTTACATCTTAGAAAAGCCTTAAACACTTGAAAGCACTGTACAGATTTCAAGTATTACTCTTCTCACACATCACCCTAAGAGCTTATCTTAGGGTTTTCCATGCATCCATCTATTCGTGCAGGATAGGAAGTGTCCCCATTTTGAACCGTATGTTCATTCTAGCTCATGTAAGCATTACACATCCAGGAAATGTAATCGCTATATAAATATTTAACATCATCATCATTATTCAATTTATATCCCGCCCTTCCTCCCAAAGGAGTGAGCTTTTCAAGTGGGCCAAGCATTTTACAGATGCTCTCTTGCTGCGATCTTTAAAACAATCGTGTAACGCAGATCAGAATCACTATCCCCATATCTGAGCTACTAAGGTGGTAATCCTAACCTTGTTTATATGGGAGTAAGAGCCATTGGAGTTAGTATAACTTGCTTCTGAGTAGACTTGAGTAGGGCTTTTGGTGGCTTTTTTTGCAAGGGTGAGTATTTAATAGTGGGGAAGATCATGGAAGCTTTAAAAAATGCTGAAATGTCCACCACACTTCCATTACGCTGCAATTGTTTACTGCGCAATAGCCTTGCTTCCACCGATTTAAAAGCCAGGACAGCATGTGTCCTTTTTGCTTAGATAATACAGCGCTAGAAAAATAATTATCTTACAATAGGTTATCAACAGTTCAAATGAGCTCAGCAGCTGTGGTGTCTGAGCTGGCTTGCCAAACGCTACTGCTTTAATGTTGCTTATGATCGTGCATATACATTCAGTAGAGACAAAGCGATCCCCCAGAGGCAGATCTTCTAGAAACTGAGAAGGTGGTGAACCCCAAAAAATTACAGTTTCAGAAACCTCCAGCTGTATGCAGTTGTGGCTGGTGGCCATTGGAGTTGGTAGGATGGAAAGCAAGGAAACCAACCATTATTTTATGTATTTATACATCACTTTTGAGGAAGACTTCAGAAAGTGGTTCACATAAGGTCTTTACAACAATAAGCATCATTTTAATTTTATTTTTAAAAAGAAAGCTGTAAGAGAATGGAAAAGACAGCACTTCTGCTCAGGGGCGAACGAAGGGGTCGTGACACCCGGGGCGGCAAACCGTTATGTACGGCGCATGTGCAGTGTCGCTATGTACAGCATACATACATGCGCTGTACATAGCGGTTTGCCAGCGCTCCAGCGCCGTACGGACAGTGCCGGGGTCCTCTGCTCACAGCTGCAGCCGCAAACGGAGCATCCTCCGTTCACGGCCGTAGTGGCAACGGAGGGATCCCACCGCCATCCGTCTGACGCTCAAGCAGCACTGGCAGCAAACCACTATGTACAGCGCATGTGCAACATCATTACGTACGGCACATACATGCAAAGCTGCACATGCGCTGTACATAGCGGTTTGCTGCTGGCACTGGGATCCTCTTCTCGTGGCTGCAGCCACGAACGCAGGATCCTCCACATGCGGCTACACGATGGCTGCTCGCGCTGCCGCAAGCCCCCGCAGGGAGCCGTCTTGTCACCCCCCCCAGACATGGCACCCGGGGTGCACCGCCCCCCCCATTGCGACGCCACTGCTTCTGCTTCTTCTCCCCTCCCCACCCTCTCAGGGTAAGATGGTCCCTCAAATGCTGCTGTAGTGGCAATTTCAGGGAGAGAGAGGCTGCTATAGAATCTGGATGGCTACAGTTCATCAAGCTTCTTTCTTTTCCACTCCCCTGTAAGCAGTGTTTTAAAAAAGGTAAAAGGGCAGGAGATCTGAGGACTAGTGCAAAAGAGCCCCCTGCTCCATCTCCTCACAACTCCCCTTGTTGGTAAGATGATTAGTTTGATGCAATCCTCGGTGGAAGCAAAAATGAATGTCTTTTGGCTGCTGGCTACCTATGGATGAAGGTGGTAGCAGTACGTACAGTTCTCGCTAGGGATGGGTGAATCTCCATTTCCCAGGGCTAAGCTGTGACAAACTATGAGCTGCAATCAAGGTTTGTTCTTGGGTTACCTGTGCTTTGTTTGTGGGAGATAAGTGCCTTCCTCCTCTGTTAAACCTTGCTGCAGGCACCTATAATGCTGAACAGCTTAGTTGCCCACTGTTCCTCACAGTGGAACTGGTGTAGCCACCTGTTGGTGGCCATGCAAACAGCAGCATGACAGTGGCCTTAACATAGCGATAATAGATGATAGATAGATAGATGATAGATAGATAGATAGATAGATAGATAGATAGATAGATAGATAGATGATAGATAGATAGATGATAGATAGATAGATGATAGATAATCAGGAGTTCACACTAAATTGCTGATAAGTTTTATTGAGGACTGCTTTTTTTAATAAAAAAATTGCAATCTGATGTGTAAGTGTAGCATAATGCTGGTGGTAAACAAAAGAGGTTTAAAAACTGTCTCAAGGCAAATCTAAAAAAATGTAGTATAAACACTGACAACTGGGAAACACTTGCCTGTGAGTGCTCCAGTTGGAGAACAGCCTTTACCAAAGGTGTCATGGGCTTTGAAGACACTCGAACTCAGGACACAGGGTAGAAATGTGCTAAGAGGAAGGCACGCTTGGCAAATCCACACCGTGATCAACTCCTGCCCGGAAACCAATGTCCCCACTGTGGAAGGATGTGTGGATCCAGAATTGCCCTCCACAGTCACTTACGGACTCATTGTTAAAACTGTGTTTATGGAAGACAATTTTACTCGGCTACACCTTCGCCGCATCAAGCAGTTGGTCCCTTACCTTTCCCGCCCCGACCTGGCCACAGTGATCCATGCGACGGTCATCTCCAGGCTTGACTACTGTAATTCGCTCTACGCGGGGCTGCCCTTGAAGCTGTCCCAGAAACTCCAGCGGGTACAGAATGCTGCAGCGAGGCTCCTCACGGGGTCTCTGCCATGGCAGCATATTCACCCAGTGCTTTTCAAGCTGCACTGGCTCCCGGTGGAGTACAGGGTCAGATTTAAGGTGCTGCTTTTGACCTTTAAAGCCCTTCACGGCCTAGGACCCTCATAGCTACGGGACCGCCTCTCCCGGTATGCCCCACGGAGAACCTTAAGGTCCATAAATAGCAACACCCTAGAGGTCCTGGCCCTAAGGAAGTTAGATTAGCCTCAACCAGAGCCAGGGCCTTTTCAACTCTGGCTCCGGCCTGGTGGAACTCTCTGCCTCATGAGACCAGGGCCCTGCAGGATCTGATTTCTTTCCGCAGGGCCTGTAAGACAGAGTTGTTCCGCCTGGCCTTTGGCTTGGAGCCAATTTGATTCCCTCCCTCCCTCCCTCTCTTTCTTTTTTCTTTTCCTTCTCCTCCTGCGATGAGGCTACATTTTAATATTTTAATCTTCCATTATTTTAATGTTGTATTTTATTTTTGTTTTTAAGTTGTAATCATTCATCTTGTTTTTATTATTGCTTGTAAGCCGCTCTGAGCCCGGCCTTGGCTGGGGAGGGCGGGGTATAAATAAAAAATTATTATTATTATTATTATTATTATTATTATTATTATTATTATTACAAGTGATCGCCAAAGAAGAAGTGTAGAGAACTGAGTTCAAGACTAGGACAATAAGAAATGGGGAGGAAGCTGAGGGCTGCCGTATGTCTTCTTTTTCCAGAACACGTCCTCTTTTTCAAGGGTATGTAAAACGAGAGTCGTCATAGTTAAATGTAGAAGTCGGCAAATGTGTCCTCTTTTTTGCTCTTCAAAATATGTCAACCCTAACACAGTCACCCATACTCACCCCTTAAGTGATGTGAGGTTGAGGCCTGACCTTTCTCTATATGAGAGAGTGAGACTGAGTGGGTGGGTGGGTGCACACTTGGCTTTCCCTCAGTCTGACCCAGCAACACCCTGCGAAGGCCTGGTGGTCTCTCTGCTTGCAATCTCCTCTGCCAGCTATTCCACCTCCGCCCAGATCCCCTTTGACCACAGCTGTTTGGATGGAAGCTTGACAGGGAGTAGCAAATTTCAGAAGAGAGATCATTTGAGGCCCCCTTGCTCTCTTCAGTCTAAGCCTGAAGGGGACGATTCAACATGCTTTTGTTTCTGTCTGCCCTCAAATTCTGAGAGCATTTAGATAAAGAATCTTTCAACAAAGGCTAGATTTCGGGGAGTGAGGGTAGGAAGGGGAGCTGCTTGGCTGGGGCCAGTAGAACTGTTACTCCACCAGCAACCTTATGATTTGCTCATTTTTCTGGGATGTGCACTGCCATGTGTACTATACTGTGGTTCTCTTGAAGATCTGTGTCAGAAAATATCACCAAGGAACAGGTATATGCATGTGTACATGGCCCCTTTTATCACTGCTGGGCTGTACATTCATATAAACAAAACATGAAGACCCTCTTTGGGTAGAGTGCTCTTCTTCTTTTCCTCTTTTCAATACAGGCATGGGCAAATTATAGCTCAGTTGTCCAGGTTCATGCAGGTAGCAAGAAGAGGGAACAGGGGTGGAAGGGAGTGGCAGAGAGAGAGAGAAGAAAAGGAATGGCAGAATCCTAGAACCACAGAATTGCAGAGTTGGAAGGGGACCATGAGAATCATCTAGTCCAACCCCCCTGCAATGCGGTGATCTTTTGCCCACCATGGGGCTTGAAGCCACATCTCTCATGCTGAGAGACTGTGCTGAGAGAGGTGTGCTGCAGAGAGAGAGAAGGGGTGGCACAGAGAGAGAAAATGGAGTGACACAGAAAGAAGAAGTGGTTGGAGAGAGTGAGCAAAGCCATGCTGCACTCAGTTTTGGGTCTGTCCCTAGGCCATCACTGGTTTTGGACCGAGAAAGCAAGGGGGGGGAGGAAGAGGGCACAAAGGAGTGCCTCACTCACTTTCGGATCTGACCCTGGCTACCACTGGCTTCAGCCCTGTCCATCACTGGTTTTGGCCTCCCACGCAGCTGGCATTCAGGTCTTGACAGATTACTCCCAAGGGAATGCAGCCCTCAACAGAAAAAAAAAACCTCCCTGTCCTGTTTTAATGTAAGAGAAACTTCACATGAGTGGTAAACCACCTACGGAAAGGTCATTCTAAACCACGCTGCAAAAACATGTGGTTGCATTGCACGTATTACATGTTTGGTGATGGTGAAAGAGAATTTAGGGGTTTGCAAGTGTGGAGGGGTGGGGGAAGGATAGCAAACCTTTTTAAAAAAAAAAACTATTTCAAAATGCCTTTTACTTCAGCGGCTGCACACTTTGACTGCACTGAATCTGGGAGGATTTCTCAGAAAAGGCCTAATTGTCATGTAGTTAACAGCTGCCAAGACACAAATTGCAAAAGCCTGGAGAAGCAGAAATGCTCCAGAGATTCAAGGATAGGATGAGCACATAAGATCTCCTCCCAACTAAAGGGGATGGGCCTTGCAAGGATGATTTTGGGGAGAAGCAGCTCCCATTATCTTTTCTTTCACTGTGGCGTGTGTAGCAACTTAAAGCAAACTCCTTTAAAGTGACAATTGTTTTGCATTTCCTCATAACTTTTCTCTATACTGAGTTATTTTGCTCTTTTAGTGCAGCCGATTGGCTACAGCGGAAGCAGGATGCTAAACTAGGTGGACCTTTGATCTTCTTATGTCTCCTACACGCTCAGCTTGCCAACATTCCTGTTTTGAGCCCTTAGCTGTCTACTGTTGGAGGCAGAGTGCTGGACTAGATGAACTTTTGGACTTAAGACAATAAGGGAATTCAGATGTCTCTGGACTATAACTCTCACCATCCCTGACCACTGGGAATGCTGGGGGAGGGAGCTGATAGGAATTGGGAGCCCAACAGCATCTCCCCTTCTGATGTGTATATGTGTCCACCACTTGGTTCAATGCAATCTTCTAAGTGGAGTGATCCGTGGGTACCAAAGAGTGACAAGCAATGAGGCTAAACTCAGTGGCTGGCTTCCAAAAACAAAAGATACGGAGAGAATAGTGATTACTGATAAAGGGATGCTAAACACTCCTGTGAGACATTTGGGGAAATGAATAGAGAAGAAGGGAAATAAGGGAGCATGCCATGATGATGCTCGCTCAAAGAGGAATTGTGGCCCAAAAGGGGTGAATGGACTCAAATCATAGACTTGAAAGGCACCTCATCTAGTCCAACCCTTTCCTCAATGTAGGATCTGCAATACAGGATGCAACTGCAGCATCCCTGACAGACAGCTGCTCAGCCTCTGCACAAGTATCTCCAGCAAAAGAAAGTCACCAGCTCCTGAGGCAGCCTGTTCCACAGCTCCTTTAGCTAGGAAGCTCCCTCCAGTCTTTAGCTCAAAATCCAACTTCCCAGCCGTTTCCACCCATTAGTTCTTCTGGAGCAAAAGAGAGCAAGTTGCTACCTTTCCTATAGTCTCAGGGGGGCAATTCATCCCAAGCCCAGGCATACCATCCCTTGAGGATGTGAACTGCCTCTCCACTGAAAAGTGTTTGATCCAGCAACAAACTGGTGCAGACATTCTATCCATGCTCATTTATTACCTGGGATGTTGGCTCATTCACACATAGGTTTGGGAGCTGGTTGGTGGCGGTAGAAGTTTCACCTCCCAAATAATTTTATTTATTTTATTAGTATGATTATTAATTTCTGTACCGTGGTTTACAATTTTAAAGCACAAAAATACGTAACACAGTAACAAACAAAACAATAACACCCTCCCAAAAACTCATAAAGGCCACAGATTGCTTACTTAGCCAAAGGCCTGGGGGAAAAAATATATATATTACCAAGTAAATGGAGTTATTATGTGGAGTCAAATTGCTTTTAATATTTCTAATGTATATACGGAGCACTTGATTCAAACCAAGTCATTTACAATAAAGAAATCAGTATGTGTTATATATTATATATTATGGCAAGTATATTGACATTTATATTATGGCGCATTTAGATTGTGCATTGAGTGGTTTTTTCATATGGATAAAATATAGTTGATGGAGGAGGAAAATTAAATTAAAGGTGATGACAGTTCTCAGGGGTAGGAAGCAGGTCCAGCCCTAACATTGTACAGAATGAGGCAGCTGCTTTCAGGCAACAGCTGCTGGAGGACTAGCAGTGCTGTCCAGGTAGAGAGCAGGGCTGTGTGTCCTTGCACCAGCCAAACTAGGCTATAGACTTCTGGTGAGGCTAAGGGATGCTGTCACAGGTCTGGGATGCTGACACAGGTCACCAACAGTACAGAAATGACACTCTTGAGTCTGGTCGGCTTTTGAATGAGGACTGAGCAGGGTGAAGCCATCTTGTCATTTGCCTTGGGCAGCAAAATGCCTGGGGAATGCACCAGGAGTAGGGACCTCTTTGCCCTAATATTGATGAACTGCAGTTCCCATCAGCCCGTGGCAAACATGGCCCAATGGCCAAGGATGAGTGGAATGGTGCTTCAGTAACATCTGGAGGGCTAGAGGCTCCCCACGCCTGGGAAAGACCAACCATGGGCAACCTTTTATGGTCCGAGGGCCAAATTCCGATCAGGACAACCCTTCCAGGGCCATGTGGATGCGCTTTAAGTTTAAGGGGGATTTGGGTTAAACCACAGAGCCTAGGACTTGCCGATCAGAAGGTTGGCGGTTCGAATCCCCGCGATGGGGTGAGCTCCCGTTGCTCGGTCCCTGCTCCTGCCCACCTAGCAGTTTGAAAGCACGTCAAAGTGCAAGTAGATAAATAGGTACCGCTCTGGCGGGAAGGTAAACAGTGTTTCCGTGCTCCAGAAGCAGCTTAGTCATGCTGGCCACATGACCCGGAAGCTGTACGCCGGCTCCCTCGGCCAATAAAGCAAGATGAGCGCTGCAACCCCAGAGTCGGCCAAGGCTGGACCTAATGGTCAGGGGTCCCTTTACCTTTACCCATAGACAGTCCTGGGGGTAGGCCTTGGAAGGGGTACCTTGGAGTGTTTGAAGAGGAGGGGCGGAAGGGGGTTCCGGTACCTGAGAGCCAGGTTGGGGGGGAGGGGAGAGGCTGGGAACTGCGGTACTAGTTGTGTGTATGGAGGAGGGGATGTGATCTCTTGGGGGTGTCCTGAACGGCTCTGTCAGGGGCGGAGTAAATCCCGCAGATGGGCGGGGTGGTGGTGGATGCCGCTCTTCCTAGCGGGGGCGTCCTTCGCCCACCGCAGGAGGCAAAGCTGCTGTGTGGGGCGTGGGGTGGGGTGAGGGGGAGGGCGGCTGCACGAGGAGAGCGCGGAGGTGGCGGCAGGCGCGCGGGGGGGGGGCGTGTGGAGGCAGCCACATGACCGGGCGGGCTGCGAGCCAAGGCGGACGGTCTGGGTCTCCCCCGACGCCCGCCTACAAATGCAGGCGGGCCGCGGCGGGAGCGGGCGCGATCGCTGCTGCTGCTGCTGCTCGCTGCGTGACTGTTGCAGCCGGCTGGCGTGGCTCGGCCCTCGGCGTCGCGATGGGCGTGCGGCGTTGGCTGCTGGCGCTGCTCCTTCTCTGGCTGGCTCTCAGCCCCGGCTCCGGAGGTGGGTGGCTGCTTCGCTTGACCCTCGAGGGCGGGCGGGATCGGGGCTCAGAGCGCCGCACTTGTTGCCGGGCACGCACGCTAATCGGCGGGGTGGGAAGGAGGGATCAGCGCCGACCGGGTCGCCTCTTCTCCCTCGCGAAGGACGCGCTCCTGACCAAACTGCTGCCCGACCTCTCGCCCTCTGCTCGCCGTCGGGGCGCCCGCTCGGCCAGGAGGGGACGTGCCAGGCGGCGCGCCGCCCTCTCGCCCCCTTCTCCGGTTACGAGAGAGCCAGAAAGAGACGGCCTGGCACGGACAGCGAGATGGCGGGCGGGCGGGCAGCAGCGCCGGTCCTCCTCTGCTCTCTGCTGCGCCCCTGGCAGGCAGCGCCTGTTGCAGCAAGATCGGGGAATCCTGCGCTCCCCCCGGCTCCCCGCGCGCGGCAGGCATGCTTCTCTGCACGCGAGCACATCACAAACCAGCGTGGGACTGCCTGTAGGGTCTGGTGGAAGTGGGGGTTTCACCCTCTCCCTGCCACCCTGCAGCTGTCCAGAACCCGCTTGCTTTGGGGGCGGGGAGGGTCCCAAAACGAGTCCCGTGCAAGTTGGAGGGATCGTGCCTGTTAGCCTCCGCTCTGCTGGCAGATGTTCAACAGATGAAGGCGGCTCACCTTCTGCCAGCTGACTTCTATCTGTTGAATGCCTGCCTGTTAGCAGCCACTTGAATCGGCGCAGGTTCAGCTGCTGAAGGCTATGCACCCACTTCTGGGGAATACTTTTACCTGCTGAATGTCTGCCTGTTTAGCAGCGGCTCCACTAGCAGACGTCCCAAAGGGGAACGCTTTGCACTCCCTGCTGGGGAAAGCTTCATCTGTTGAATTCCTGGCTGCCCTTCTAATGAAGAGCCACATGTGGGCAATGGGGCAAGAGGCAGGGAAAATAGGACAACTCTTACCCTGGGGAATGCTTTTCAATTTGAGGGGAAAGGGGCTGCAGAGGCTTTCAAGTTGAGGAGACCTTGATGGTGCACCAGGGTACCTGTAGCAGCAGGGAGTAAAGAGGGCAGCTTTGGGCTGCCCTTAGGGGCTTAAATAGCAACAGCTGACTGGAGCACCACCTGACCCTCCACTCCTTGTCAGAAGATGCCAAAGGACTGTAGCCAATGTGAGATCTCAGCACGTCCCCCTCTTGGCACAGCCAGGACCAGCTTGCCCAGGGTGGTGCATTCGAGTACCACTTCGTGGGCAGGTTGGGATGGGAGGAAGGAGGCTGGCACCAGCCTGCTCTTTCCGGCTGTTTAAGCTGGTCCCTCTTGCCAGGTGCTGATAATGTCCCTCTGTGTGTACTCCAATTCTTTTGTGGTTAATAGCTACTGCCAAGGTTAATTTGAGGCAGGGTTTAGTCCTGGGACCCGTTTCCAGTGCTGGCATTCCACCTTGGACCCTGTGGAGAAGGAGTGCCTCTGAGCACGGGCAAAGAGCACTGTGCTGTAAATCTGTACCTCTACTATAAATCTGTAGTCAGCTTCCCCATATCTGGAAACTGATGGGAAGCAAAAGGTGTGGCTTCTAAATAGGTTTGAGCCACTGCGCTTGTCTCTTCTCTACCCTCCCTGTTGGCATTTCCTCTCATGATCTTTCTGTTGTCTTTTCCTCCAGTTTGTGCCCCATGGTGGCAAGGTAGGTCATGGGCATTTTGTAAGGCACCAGGGACTGAGGTAGTGTCCCAAAGGGATGCAGAGCCAGAGGATGAGGGTTTGGAAGACAGCCAGAGGGGTGGGGTAGGGAAGGGAGCTGAAATAGGTTGATCTCACAAGCATTTGACCATCTTGGAGAATACAAGGTTGCTTTGCTCCCTCCTCTCCACTGAGCCTGACATTCAAGCATTTGGCATCTTAGCCCTCTGAATATGTATGTGTGTCAGATTTCAAATGTGCCTCATAAATACATGCTTAACATGTAATGTGATGGCGAATGTGATTTTTTTTTACATTGATTCAGTTTGGACAATGGTGCCCGTGAACAAGCTTTGTGATAGGTACATCACCCTTTCCTTCTCAGCACAAGTCAGTTACAGCATAAGTCTACCAAGAATCACAGTTTCCTATTTTGTCTGAACTTGGAAACTATGGTTACCAGCTTGGGAAACAAGCCAGGATCGTAAACAAACTTCAAAGCATGTTTTGTGATCCTAGCTTGTTCCAAAAAGGTGGTCCTTTCAGGAAACCTGTTTATTGAACATTCATCCTGATTTGTTTGCACAAAGTTTGCAGGGAGGTTAGATGACACCGAATGTATCTTGCACATTCATTCTGATTTGTCTACAGGGCGGTTAGATGATGTTGCATCAAGCAATTATTATCCAAACACTTTCCAAAGCACTTCCCCTTACTTTCTTTATTGTAAAGAAAAACTGCTTTTTTGTAGGAAGTGGTTTTATTGCACAAGAGCACCAAATGCAACTTTAAATGTGCAACCTGAATTTGCCAGCATGTGATTCAATCCCACTCCAAAATAGCATCAATCTGGAAGCGCCCCAGGATATTATAGTTTCCTAGTCCTGAGGAACTGGGAAACCATGGTTATTTGGACACTTCCAGCTTTAACCAGCTCACATCAAGGAGGAAAGCTACAAGACTTGCATATATGTTAACTTATTAAGGTGAGATAGGACCATCTAAACCAGCTCACATGTCATAGTTGAAAAACCTGGTATGTACCATAGCTGCTCATTAGTACAAAATAACAACCCCTGTAATTGGGCTGTTTAAGATGCTTTGATATCAGTAATCATTACAATGTTAACCATGAAAGGAGGGTTGATATTGTTATCCTTATACTGCAGATATGAGACATGGAGATGGTGGCTTTCGCAAGGACACCTAGGGAATGAATGGCAGAGTTGAAATTTGAGCTTGGGTCTGACTTGTACACTGAGTTCCTGCTCCATCAAAAACTGCAGGATTGACTTCCAAGTACAAATGCTTAGAATTAGCGACTTATGCCTTCCTTTCACTTTACGATCTGCATGGAATGCATTTCTGCGGTGTGTGAAGAAGTGGCTCTTAGTAGCAACATTTGAATGGGAAGTGCCCAAGCAACAGCTGTTCGTGAACAGCTGCCCAGGATGGGCTGCAGGAAGGAGCAAAGCATGTTGGGAGGGGAGTATGTGGGATGGAGAATAAACTGAGGATAAATGAGGGTGGAAGGTGAACTTGTTATTGTGCTGCTTGAAAAAGAAAAATAGATGTCTTAATTAGTGGCGGGGAGGACAGACCTGCTGTGGGCATTCCGTGCAGCACCCCCCCCCCAAAATCTTAACAGTTCAGCTGTTCAGATAAGTTCCCTCGCTTGTGCAAACATCAGTCTATCAAGTGCTTCCCCTTGAGGTGTGTTTTGTGTGCCTATGCCATACCTTTCATAAAAGTCACACTGCTGTAGCATTTGAATGTGAGTCCTGATGAGAGCAGGAGAAAGCAAAGGTCTTCCAGGACCTGACCGTCAAGTGCGCAGGGAGATTTAAGGGCTCCTGTTAAAGCATTTACAAATAAACAGGACTTGTTGCAGGGGTTGGGTACCTGTGGCCCTTACAGATGTTGTTAGATTGCAGCTCCAATCCTCTCTCAACAGTAACTATGCTGGCTGGGGGCTGATGGGAGTTGAAGTCCAGCAACACCTGGAGGGCCACAGGTTCCTCACCCTACCTTATTAGATAAAGGGGAATGTTTTTACCCTGTTGGGAACACAGGAAGATGCTTTAGCTCAGTATTGTCTACACTACTGGATGTGGCTCTCAGTGTTTTCAGAGAGCTTTCTCAGTCATGTCTGGAGATTGCCAGGGATGGAACTTGAAACCTTCTGCACGCAGAGCATGTGCACTACCACAGAGCTATGGCCCTTTCTTAGAAAGTGAAGCTGGTGCTTCCTCCAAGCACAGGTGTATGTGAAAGACATTTCCTGCATTACTTACTGCATGCTGATGGTGAAAAGGTTCATTCCCCTCAATTAAATCCACAAATGGGCAAGTACTTTGGGGAGAGCTTTTGCAGTCCCCTACTCCTTGTGCCCTCCATCTTTCCCAACATCAGGGTCTTTTCCAGGGAGTCTTCTCTTCTCATGAGGAGGCCAAAGTATTGGAGCCTCAGCTTCACGATCTTTCCTTCCAGTGAGCACTCAGGGCTTATTTCCTTAAGAATGGAGAGGTTTGATCTTCTTGCAGTCCATGGGACTCTCAAGAGTCTCCTCCAGCACCATAATTCACTTGCCTAATCCACAGCAGAACCATTGTTCATGTGTGTGTGTTTTCCCAGAACTGCTCAGCAGGCCCCTGTCATTTGAATTATAGCAGAAGGACATGTTAAAGGTATGTGCAGAATAGAAGGGTAAATCTGTGTTAGACTAATGCACTTAAACCACTTTGTGACACATTGTCAATAAAGTTAAAGAGCTGAAAAGATGGCATTTGAAGACAGGTATACACAGTGAAGATTACTAACGCAGGTGAAAATAGAACCAGAGCATGGGTTAATTAACCTGGAGCACCTGGATGTTGCATTGTGCATATGATATTGGATACCTGTTTTCCTGTCTTTACACAGAGGTGCCAATTCTTAACAAGTAGCAACTGCCATAAAACCAGGATCTCTTGCCAGTTGTTTGAAATGTAGACTTCTATCCTAGTCTGAAGATGATGCCAATTGCCATCATTATGCTCGGTGCTTTACAGATTGGTAAGGAGTCAGATCCCCACTGAAAAGAGGGAAAATAGAAACAGGACAGAGAGAATCTTATCCACCCAGCGGTGCAAAAAATGGGAAACAGGGTGCTGGCAAATTGCTTACAGCTTTGGTCATCTCGCAGTCTTCTTGCAATCACTATAGCTCTGAAAATTTGTAACAAAACTGTGAGATTTAGGGTAAAATGATATGCAGTGCTAAATGAGTCACTGGGTTTTTAATTTAATTTTACTTCAACTGTATTTGATTTTGATGTATCCTTATTTTGCTTTAAATAGCAACTGCCACAGTTTCTACAAACACACACACACACACACACACACACACACACACACACACCTCCACCTAAAAAACCCTGCTTTTATTATCCTCTGGAAGGTTCTCATTGAACCTTGTTAGTAACCCTGAAAGTGGACATGTGTCTTCACATAACACAGGGTGTTGCAATGCAGCCGACAGAAAAGAGGATTGGTTAATATCATCAAAGGTGGTAGGTCTTTCTGTTTGTCACTAGTGTGTAGGAGAGCTGAAGTTTATAAGATGCTGAATGTTAACTGGGGTGGCTTTCACACAGTAGTTTATTGTGGAATTGGTGCTGTTCACACATACATCTTTATCACGGCATCTGCATGAAGCCACCCTCTGCAAAATGCCACCCCATATTTCTCTTCACCCCCTTTTAATCGGGACAGTTTTCTGCATTGCTTTTCTTCTTACTGGATTTTCTGTGGAAATGGTAAATCCATATGAAATGGTAAAGGGGTATAGGATGGCACTACAGTGCGGGCTGTGTTGTGTGGATGCTACACTATAAACTTCCATGCATGCATCACCATGTCCACAATAAAGTGCTTGCATCCCTTGGGCCAGCTCTGGGCATGTTGCTCAGCAAGTTTAGACCATCTCTCATGCTAGCTTGTCTCTGGGAGGCATTTCTGCACGAGAATGAAACGCCGTGGGGCAAGGTGAATATAAAATGGAAGAATGGTAAAAAGAGGTGTGGGATATAGCTATTAATGATAAATTAACAAGTGCTATTAAGGTAAGACAGGGAATATGCACGAGAAGTGATTTTGAGGAGATATGGAAGGTATTTGTTTATTATAAAAGGTATAATTATAAAAACAATAATTTTTAAGAAGGAAATTAAATGTCCTTTCATATAGCCAAATATTATGTAATTCGTCATTAAATAAACAAATAAAGTGGCATATCTGTCCAAGGCACAGCAAGACAATATCATCTAGGCAGCGCCGTTGACATTTTTCCCCATCACTGAACTCAACTTGGACCATTGCCATGGGTCCTAATTTAAAGAAAAGAGCCTCTGATGCCGCTTCCAGTAGCAACATGTCTAGTTCTGGTGCGTGTCAGGCAGATGCTTGCCGCCATGCAGGTCTGGCCGATGGGCCTTTGTTGACAGGAATCCAATGCTCTTCCTCCCTCCCACCCCCACCCAAAAATAACAGCTCAGACAAAGCTCTTTTCATAGCAGTAACAAACACCATCCTGTGAAGGCCACACGGTCTGGAAAGGGAAGTCAAGACAACATCCCCAAGAAGCTTCAGAAAAGTGCCATCTCCACTGTGGCACAGCCAGCAAAGGGCATCTTGGCCAAAAACCAGACAGGACTCAGCTACTGCACCTAAATCTTCTAGTAGCATGGGTGCTGGAGTTATCGGAAGAAAGCCATAGTCGCTTCCAGACAATCTGTTCATTTTGCATCCTCAGTCTCCATCAGCCAATGTTAGATGTTGCTGGATTAAATTACATCCCTGCCTCTGTGCTATACATCTGAAGCACTCTTGCAGCACTTTGAAAATAGTGATGGCTTTCTTCGAGTATTACTAAGGGTCTTCTCAGCAGTGGCACCCTCTTTGTGGAACACCCTCCAGTCAGATGTCAAGGAGATAAAGAACTACACAACTTAGATTATGGAAAACAGATATAAACTTTACAGCTTGCTATCTGATTAAGGAGAATATAATGAAGATGTTTTATTGCAGGTACCTCACCCCAGTAAATTTATCAAAGATGTACAAAAAACACTCAAATCTCTGTTGGAGATGTAAAACAGAGGTGGGGACACTGTATCATATGTGGTGGGGGTGTAGGTGTTTAAACAGTTCTGGATTGTGGTACATGAAGAGCTCAAAGATATTTAGGAGTTCTCTAAAAAGCCAGAAGCATTCCTGCTGGGCTTAATATCTAGTGACATCCCCAAGGATAAAAGGAATGTATTCCTTTATGCAACAGCAGCAGCTAGAATATTAATGGCAAAAAATTGGAAAACAGACAAAATACCAGAACTACTAGAATGGCGAGCTAAAATTTGTGAATTTGTGGAGATGGTAAAGGTAACAGCATCAATTAGAGGCTGTCCCAACCAAAAAAATTACAAAGAGTGGGAACGTGTAAAGTTTACATGAAAAGAGTTGGTTTCAGAACTTAAAATAAATAGGCAATAGCTTAAAGGGCGCAAGGATATAGGATGATATTATAACAAATATAGAACAACAAATATAAACAGCTGTTAATGCAACAGTAGGTAAAGAGGATCGCACATGGGTGAAGGGAAGCAACGGGTTTAGGGGGAGGGAGGTGAGGGCATTAATTGAAAAATTGTTAAATATATATATGGGTTCTAAGAGATTAAAAATAAGGAACCAAAAGAAGGAGACAAATATTAAGGAATATGAAAATAAGGGAACCTGAGAAGAATCAGTATAAATGAAAACATGAGACTCAAGGTTTTGTTATATACTGTTTTACTTTGGATGTGAAGTCTTCTGTTGTAAAGATTGTCCATAAAATGAATAAAACATTTTTAAAATGGGGGGGGGGGGGAGAACTACACAACTTGTAGAAGACATCTGAAGGAAGCCCTGTATCAGGAGGTTTTCGATGTTTCATGTTTTATGATGTTTTCATACATGCAGGAAGCCGCCCAGAGTGGCTGGATATAAATATTATTATTATTATTATTATTATTATTATTATTATTACTATAACTACTACTACTGGAAATGTAGATTGTTAAGGGTGCTGAGAGTGCTTAGCAACTTAGGAAGCTGCCTTTTACCAGGGTTTCAGGAGGGTCCCAGCCCTATGCAGAGATGTTGGGAATTGAACCTGAGACTTTCAGAAAACAAAGCAGATTCTCTACCACTGAGCTATAGCCCTTCTCCTGGTTCAACAATCAATCCCTTGTCTCAGAGAACTCTGGGAATTCAAATTCTGTGGGATGGGGAAAACATTCTGCATCTTTAACAAACTACAGTTCACAGGATTCTTCTCCCCGCAACCCTCCAGTCATGATTGTTTTTAAAGTGATATAATAGTGCTTTAAATCTATAGTGCAGATGGGGTCTTTGTGACTTCACACCCTCCAGATGTTGGACTCCCATATTCCCCTCATCTCTGGCTGTTGGCTATGCTGCCTGGGCCAGATGTGCCTGAGCTCTTTCACAGAGGCAGAGCTGCATTTCTGAGTGATTTAACAGCCAATCCCTCTTCCCACACAGCTCTGGAAATTGTAGCTGCAGGAGGCAGCTCCTGACAGTTCCTGGCACCTTAACATACTACAGCTCCCATAATTATTTAGGGGAAGCCATTACAGCTTAAAGTGGTATCATGTTTGTTTGTTTGTTTTAAGAAAATGGTGTGAATGTGGCCATAGCACATTATGAGCCGGCAGTAAGAAGTAGCAGGTTGTGGGGCTGAAGGAAATAGTTTTACTACTGAATGGCTCCTGTTTGAGATAATTCAGGAAATGGGCTTTGAGGCCTGGGCCGATTGCCATGACTACTGGGCAATTTACCTTAAATAGCAGGAGGAAGCCAGACCATAATCTTGGAATGTGTTGGGTGCTTGAATTCATTGCTAATCATGCTTGGAGTAGACCCATTGAAATTAGTGAACATGATTAATTTAAGCCTGTTAATTTGAATGGGTCTACTCTAAGTAAGGGACACAGGTGGCGCTGTGGGTTAAATCACAGAGCCTAGGACTTGCCAATCAGAAGGTCGGTGGTTCAAATCCCTGCGACGGGGTGAGCTACTGTTGCTCGGTCCCTGCTCCTGCCAACCTAGCAGTTCGAAAGCACGTCAAAGTGCAAGTAGATAAATAGGTACCGCTCCGGCGGGAAGGTAAATGGCGTTTCTGTGCGCTGCTCTGGTTCACCAGAAGTGGCTTAGTCATGCTGGCCACAAGACCCGGAAGCTGTACGCCGGCTCCCTTGGCTAATAAAGCGAGATGAGCGCTGCAACCCCAGAGTCGTCTGCGACTGGACCTAATGGTCAGGGGTCCCTTTACCTTTACTCTAAGTAAAATCTAGTGCAGTGCTTCTCAAACCGGGCGGTATTGCCCCCGGGGGAAGGGATTACCTAGGGGGCTGCTAAGAGGCAATGGGAGGGAAAAATTGGAGGTGTAACTGACTATCAGACATTGAAAAGCTGGTGTCACTTAATCAAGTTCATCAGCTTTGTTGAATTAATTAAACAAAATAGTTTTAACTGGATTTTGAATAAATGAGTAATTAATGGTTACTGTTTTGAACACTGATGTGGCAGGAGAGGATGTCAAGTGTGGCTGGAAGATTGAAGGACAATCAAGGAAACATTTAAACATTTCAGTGTAGTACAGTATAGAGTCAAAACAAAATTTTATATGCAGAATGAATCCCCCCCCCCCAAAAGAGCATCAAGTGATGCTGATAACTTAATTGCTGTGAAATGGGATTTTCAATTCTGACAAATATGAAACATCAGAATAGAGTAAGGCTAATTTGCATCGATGAGGAAATGAGAGTTATTTTGTCTCAAATTAGGCCTAAAAGCAAGTTCACACGAGTTTGTATACTTACTTAATGTACATGATATGTAAGAGGCTCATTTGTAATTATATTTTGGGAATAGATTCATGTTTTTATGTAGTTGCATTGTTTCATACTTTCTGCATATCCCATGATCATATTATAAAGTAGTTGTGCTCTGTGTTATAAACCAAGCACTGCTAGTTGTCGGTTTTCAAATGCATTCCTATTAATGAAAAGTTCAGCGTGGCACAAGCAAATTTTTATTCTGAAAATCCCATTTGCACATTTTATGAATGAGAAAATGTGATCTGCCTGGTAAGGCTTGATTTCAGCCAGACTGCAGAACTAGGCCATGGTGTGTGTGTGTGTGTGTGTGTGTGTGTGTGTGTGTGTGTGTGTGTGATGTTTCTGGTGAAGAATGCTCCTGAGCATGCACAGAGTGCGTTTTCTGCCTCACTGAGTAACTGCACCTTACTCTCAGGCTCTTAGAAGATATAGAGGCATGACTTCCAGATCAATGGTTTTGATTTCTCTCCCTCCCTCTCTCTCTCTCTCTCTCTCTCTCTCTCTCTCTCTCACACACACACACACACACACACACACACACACACAAATTCCAACAATCATTTAACATAACTTCTTATCTTATACAATATTTTAGGCTTCCGTCAACAACCTCTGAAGATTTTCCGTTCTTTATCACTTGTTCTGCATTTCTTATTTCTCCATTACTTTTAACTAATACCGGTAATTCTTTTCAAAGTCTTTCTTGTGATCCTCCTTACAGAACTCCTTGCAGTCCTACTAGCATAATCTGTTCTAAGAATCTCTGATCCCGCAGGTTTCGAATCCTTCCTGTTAATATATCTAATTCTGCATTGTCCATTAATTTCAAATGGTTTTGACTTCTTAACTTCACACACCTCAAGAAATAAAATATTCTATATGTGTGATTATGAACACAGCCCTGGCAAATCAAAATTAAGCCAGTTCATGCTTGTGTTGCTTTAGGGGTTGGCACAGTTTGGACTTTTCAGCCCTGTGTAAGGAGCTGTTTTGTACCAAGTCCAAATCATACCACTGATGCCATCTAGCCCAGGTCTGGTGGTAGCTTTCCAAAATATCAAGCAGATCAGTGCTTTTGGTTCGCCCCGGAGCATTGAGAGGAATGTGTCAAAATCAACACATTCATTGCTCTGCACACTGTGGCCCCCAGAAGGTTGCCTGGGAGGGAATGTGGCCCTTGTGTTGAACCAGTAAACTCTGGTTTACTGCATTTGACCCTGACTCCACGTAGGCCACTTTGAGCAGAAAGACCTGGGGGCTGGCGGAAAGTTGACAGGGATGAAACAGAAGGGAGGGGAAGTAGGGGGTATGGATGTATATAGTAGGAAGAAGGAACTGGTGTGACCTGATGAGATCAGGAGTCCCCTGGGAGATTCCAGAAATATCCTCTCTTCCCCCCGCTTTCATTGATGCTTCCTCCTTAAGAGGAAGGAGCATGGAGCACAGAGGAGCACAATCCTTTGTTCCCAGAGGTGCAATCCCACCCGCCTTCCCGGGTCCTGCAAGTCTGCCCACACATCAGAGTAAGGAGTGGTCATTGTGGACCCTAGGAACATGCCCTATACCCTACGGCAGACGGAGGACGTGTGGCCCTATGAGGCATGCATGCTGCTTTATGGCCACCTGACAATACATCACTTACAAATTCAGTGTTCTGGGTTTAGTGAAAACATTTCAATCTGGTTGTTGGTTGAGTTCTAAGCTCACCCTTTCAAACACGTGTACAGTGGTACCTCTGGTTATGTACTTAATTCGTTCCGGAGGTCCATTCTTAATCTGAAACTGCTCTTAACCTGAAGACCACTTTAGCTAATGGGGCCTCCTGCTGCTGCCTCGCTGCTGCTGCGCGATTTCTGTTCTCATCCTGAAGCAAAGTTCTTAACCTGAGGTACTATTTCTGGGTTAGTGGAGTCTGTAACCTGAAGCGTATGTAACCCAAGGTACCACTGTATTTCTAGATCAGGACTGTGCACAGTGTGTGATTTCATGGCATTAGCCTGAAATCAGAATGGTACTTGTTCAGTTTTGCAGGAATCTCCAACTGTAAAAGAAGGCAAATTTCTAGTTCTTAAAGCTCTGAAGTCTGATGTGTTTTGTTGAAACGGCTGTTTCACTTATGCTTTCATTCGGTGCACCTGATGAGGTAGGCTGTAGTCCGTGAAAGCTTATTTATTTATTTAAGTTAACTCAGTGTTCATGCATACCGCTTGCTAGCACAAAAGAACTCTAAGCAGTTTACAAGACGATCTCAAATACTCATTTAATATACCAGTAAGAACAAACATTAAAAACAAGTTGCATTGAAATATAAAATAGAAGCAGTAATTTTAAAACGTTTGTACCGACAAAAATCACCTGTCAGAATTACATGCCTGGAATAGTAAAAGATTTTAGCAGGCACTGAAAACAATTCAGTGAAGGCTGCCCTCCCATCAGATGTCAAACAGATAAACAACTGTTTGACTTTTAGAAGACTTCTGAAGGCAGTCCTATTCAGCGAAGCATTTAATGGTTGATGTTTTACTGTGTCTTTTATATTTTGTTGGGAGCTGCCCAAAGTGGCTGGGGCAACCCAGTCAGATGGCTGGCATATAAATGGTGTTGTTGTTCTTAAATATCAATGGACGGGGAGTTCCAAAGTGTAGGTGCTGCCACACTTAAGAGATTGATTTTTTGCAAGTACAGAATGGAGATTAACTGACGCTTGTAAAAGTGCCGGCTCTGCAGATCTAAGTGATCAACTAGGCACAGATGGGTTGAGGTGATCCTTCCAAGTAAATTGATCCCAAGCTGTTGTGGGCATTATGTGCCAATAGTAATACTTTGAATTTAGCCTGATAACAAATCAGCAGCCGTTACAGACCTCTTATGCTGTATGCTAGAATAGCATATGCTATATAGAGCTTATGCTATGATAATATTTATTAAGTTTCTATAAGACTTTGTTTTTAGTTGAACTTGCTGTTTTCAACTGACAAAGCATACGTTGGCCAATTTACTGTTAGACCCGGGATGGTGAATCTGTGTCTGAAGCTATTGGACTCCACCTGCCATCAACCATCAGGGCCAACCATCAGGGTTGATAGGAGCTGAAGTCCAACAACATGTGTGGACAGGCAACAGGTTTCTCACTCCTGCCTTAAAAAGATGATACCATGCTTTTCAGTTAGGTATGTTTGATGGAGAAGTGCCTGTCATCTTTTATGTATGGATTAAGGATATGCAAGGAACCTTGTACAGTGGTTAAGTACTTAATTCGTTCCAGAGGTCCATACTTAACCTGAAACTGTTCTTAACCTGAAGCACCACTTTAGCTAATGGGGCCTCCTGCTGCCGCTGCGCCGCCGGAGCCCGATTTCTGTTCTCATCCTGAAGCAAAGTTCTTAACCTGAAGCACTATTTCTGGGTTAGCAGAGTCTGTAACCTGAAGCGTATGTAACCTGAGGTACCACTCTCCTTGGAGAATGTAAGTCTTGCATCTGCCTGATTAAGTACAGTTGCAAGGGATGAAGTACTATGAAACACCTGCCAAGTTCTCCTGTAATTTACCTTGTTCTGCCAGGCACTGACTTGTGCCCGGGGTGTATCTGTTTCACGTACGTGCATGTAATTCGTTATATAGTTCACAATGCAGTGTCCTGATATTCTCACCTTTTTCTCTTATTCCTTCACAAAACAAGATTCTGGTCCTTGTTGTCGTTGGCTGTTTTGAGACTTGGGAGCGGCAATGAGTGTTGTTCTTGGTGCAATTGCACATTTATTTTGTCTCACTGCTGCTGCTATTTTTCCAAGAGGTTTTTTTGACACACTATGGAAATCTGTTTATCAGAAGTGATGGCAAGATGAGGGCATACTCTCCAAACACAACAGTATCTCTCTCACATACAAACTGCCTTCAACACTCAGGGCGGAAAAGGAGAATACCATCTCCAGTCTTAAAAGTAGGTTAAAAGATTCCAGGCTGTGCTCTGAATTGATCTCGTTGGATGGCATATGGAGAGATTTTTTTACAGTTACAAATATCTTTTGATTCATTGCAGGGTTATATACGCTTCAGATTACATACGCTTCAGGTTACAGACTCTGCTAACCCAGAAATAGTGCTTCAGGTTAAGAACTTTGCTTCAGGATGAGAACAGAAATCGTGCTCCAGCGGCGCAGCAGCAGCAGCAGGAGGCCCCATTAGCTAAAGTGGTGCTTCAGGTTAAGAACAGTTTCAGGTTAAGTACGGACTTCTGGAACGAATTAAGTACTTAACCCGAGGTAGCACTGTAATGTTAGGTTTGTGGCCCAACAATGAGGAGAGAGGTGTGTGTGACTGCATGCTCCTACAGTTATCCAAGAGACACGTCTGTGCTGTGCCATCACATATACCTGAGAAATATGTAATCCTTTATATTATTTGAAGCAGGGGTGGTATACTTGTGGTCATCTAGTTGTTGCCCCAGTCAGCCTGGCCACTGTACAGAGATGATGGGGGTTGCAGCCCCAAAACATCTTGAGTGCACCAGGTTGAGAAAGCCTGCTTTAAAGCCAGGACAGTGAACCTGTGGCCCTCCAGAAGTTGCTAGACTACAAGTCCCATCATCCCTGACCACTAGCCATGGTGGCTAGGGCAAATGGTAACTGGAATCCAACAACCTCTGGAGTTGGCAAAGGCTTGTTTTTGCATACAACATTTTGAGAGTGGGAATTGGGAGACTTTGGGGTGCATTTTCACTCAGTAACTTTCTGCTTCCTCCCCTCCCCCCTTCTCAGGACCTCTGTCAGAAACATCTGATGGGAACGAACCTGTGGAAGCACATGTCTTGAACCTGGTGCACCCCAAGAGAGTTCGGAGTGCTGTGGGGCATCGGCAGAATGGCTGGCGGAAGTACCGGCGCCCTCGTCCCCGCCTTTCGCACAAGGGGCCTATGCCTTTCTAGAGCAGGTATAGGAACTTCCAAAGTTGCCTTTTATTAAGTCAGACTGTCTAGATCAGTATTGTCTTCACTGCCTGCCTGTGGCTCTCCAGCATTTCAAGCAGAGTGTCTTCCCCAACCCTTTCTGGAGGTGCAGGGACCTTCCGTATGCCAAGCAGGTGTTCTGCCACTGAGCTTCAGCTCCACCCCTCCCAGATCAGGGACAATACAGTGCCAGCATCCAGAGTGTTGTGGTCCTCTGACAATGCTTATGATAGAATGGCTTTCTATTTTGGTCTCTCTCAAGGCATGGGATGGGGAAGAATAAAAGGAAATGTATTCATCCATCTGTAGGCCTTATTCTGATGGCAGCTGAGGTTATTGGGGTGGGGGTTGTAGTGGGCTGCTTGCCCAGCAGTCGTCCAAAAAGAGGACTCTAAATAAATGCCCAGATTTTATTTTGTTGAACAACATGTTTAAGCTGCTCTCTAGCCAAGCCTATCCTTTGTGGAGGAAAAAAGCTGCTAGCCATGATGGCTGTGACCTGCCTCAGCAGCTGGAGGCAGGATTGCTTCTGAAAGACCAGTTGTTTGGGTAGCAGAGAATGCTCTTGTGCTCAGCTCCTGTTTGCAGGTTTCCCATGGGCACCAGACTGGCTACTGTGAGAACAGGATGCCGGACTAGATGGGCTCCTCTTACGTTAAAGCAACTTCCAGCTAAAACCCGCACAATGGGCGAACAATAAACACCCTATTAAGAAACAAGCCTGTAAAAACAACAACCACAAAACAAATAAAACAGCGTCGACTAGAAAATAAACAGTAAAACCCATCAGGAAAGCTAAGTATAAAAAGGGAAGTTTTGCAGAGATGTATTTGTACAAATTTATTTTTAGACCAGAGGCAGCCAGTGTGGGGTTCTCCCGATGTTGCTGGACTCCGGCTCCCACCATGTCAAGCCTGCATGGCCAGTGGTCAGAGGACAATGGGAGGTGTAGCCCACAGCATCTGGAGGACACCAGATGGGGAAAATTGATCTAGACCAGCGCTTCCCAAACTTGGGCCTCCAGCTGTTTTTGGACTACAGTTCCCATCATCCCTAGTCTTACTAGCTAGGGATGATGGGAGCTGTAGTCCAAAAACAGCTGGAGGCCCAAGTTTGGGAAACACTGGTCTAGAGACTGTACATAGTAGAAGTCGACTGCCCACATTGTCTTGCTGTTTATATCTAACAAAACTAAACGTATCCTCTCCTCCCCTTCATAACAGGCAGAAGGGGTTGTTAGACATGGGTGCCTTGACCCGAAAACCTGTCTCAGCTTTGGAAGGAAGCTGGCTTGGAAATGCAGGAGTGGGGAACCTCCTATGGCCCTTCAGGTGTTGCTGAACTACAGCTCCCATCATTCCTGGCCATTGGCCAGGCTTGCTAGGGATGGTGGTAGTTGTAGTTTAGCAACTTGTGGATAGCCAAAGCTTCTCCACCCCACAATTAATGTAAGAAAATCAAGTAAGGCTTTGTATCAGCTCTCTGACTTAGTGTTCCTTTGTCATTGTTTGCAGGATCAAGTCCCGCCCAGAAAAGGCCAGCCTTCATGCGTCTGCTCTGCTTGATAAACTATCCGCTTGCATGGGGCTTCCACCCATGGTAGAACGTGACCCCACCGGCCTAGACAACACCGAGTGGAAGGATGTACGAGTGCAGCGTTGCTGTTGTCCTCTTGTGTTATCTCTTAGTGTTATCTCCTACTCAGGCTGGTTTCAGCTGCTTGCACCTCATCTTCTCTATCCCTCCTTCTCTTTGCCTTAACTCAGCTACTGTCACCAGAGGCTGAGGCTTAGAGTACCCTTCCGCAACCTGGTGCTTTCTGAAGGCTGCTGGGAGTTGTAGTCCTGGATGGCACCAGGATAGGGAATGGTGTCTTGAAGAAGATGCTGAGGTTACCCAGGATGGGAGTGGGGGAGATGAAGAAACGGGTAACAATGGGCCTGCAAGGATTCCTACACCTTGTGTCATGTCCCTCATGTTTGGAGGAATGTGCCAAGGTGTGGCTTGTAGCAAAAGCACTCCTGTCCTCCTAAGTCAGCTGCTGGGCCCCTGCTGCAGCAGAGGACACAGCTGGAGCCAGAAGGCCTTTGGCCTGTGAGAAGCACTTTGTCAGGTGAAGAATGTGCATGCAGGTGTCTCAGCCACCCCATTTTGCATCTGACCCCTCACTGAGCCCTCTTAATATAGGACAGCCACCTCCCCACTCTCCCTTTGGCAAGGCTCCTGTGCTTTTGACGTATCCACAGAAATGCAGCAATGCAGCCGCTAGAACTTTCCCCCTAGATCCAGTTCTGCCCTAGGGAAAAGCTGCACCAACTGAATTTCTGCCTGCCCTACAGTCCTTAGGTATAAGAGCCCTGCCCAGGGTGAGAATGACAACCCTTTTCTATGCCGGATTACAAGCCTAGACCTTTCTTGGTACCAGGAGCAGATGGTGCTCAGCTGACCTCCCGTCAGTTGTGTCACTGCTGCTCACTGGGAGGTGAAGGGGCAAATGGTGTGAGCAAGAAAGATGTTTGGATCCCGTTCTGAGCTCGAAGCATGGGTACCCCCAACAAAAATTAAAAAAATTGGCTTTGTAATTTGGAATTAATGTGATTTGATTGGTTTGTTAATAAAAAATATATTAAAAAAAGAAGAAGGGGCAAATGGTGTGGTTGGCACCATGCAATGTATAAGCTGAGCCAATCCAGTGCTCCTGCTGGTGCGTTTACACCACACCAACCTCCCCTCTACCTCCTTGTAGGCAGTAGATGGGACTTCCTTGATGGGAGGTCAGGGGAGTGTTGCCATCCCACCAATCCATCTGCTACCACTTGGTGCGGCATTTGGACGTACTCTGACACATGCATCCTGTAACTGTAAGTAAGGACTGATTTGGAAAACCTCTGCCAAAACCTGTCCTTCGGCCTTTTCCAAAAGCAAGTTTTGACCAATTTGGGCAGGTTTGTTACAATGTGTACTCCCCACTGTTTGACATGGTCTCCAACACATGGAGCCGGGACACAGGATATCTGGCCAACCCACTTGGCAACTTGACCTTTTCAAGGCAGCAGCCGCTGTAACCGGTTATGTGGGTACAGCAACCACTTTATTTGGCCAGAGGATAAGAGAGGCAGGTCAAAAGTAGTGACCTAGTGGGAGCCAGCTAAGCAAAGTGGCCACGAGCTATAAGTCAAAAAGAATTGGTTCAGACTTTAAACCTCAATCATAAACTTACTGGGTGACCTTAGGCTGAGAGAACAGGGGTATGCATATCTGCAAGCCAGGGTTATTAACATGGGCCTGCCTTATAGGGGTGTTGTATGGATGAATGAGGCAAATATCTACATAAACACTTTGAACACCTATGTAAGTGCCAAGTGTTGTGTTTATGGGCTGATTTGGTTGACCAGAGGCATTTGGGGTTCTTTAATTCACTTTTGCTTGTGGCTTTGGCACATATTAAGCATTTAAGGCGTGTGTGCATGGATCGGGTGAGGTGGGTGTGCCTGCTGTCTTGCACTGGGAGGGCGGTTTGGGCCAAGGGGTCTTGCTGTAAGGAAATGGCATGTGTTGGCGGTGAGCAGGAGCCTGGCCTGGAAGCTCACATCTGCATAACCTTTTTCAGGTGGCTGTTGACTTTCTTTGTACAAAAACACTAATTTATACCAGCTGAGGACATCTTATTGTGTCAGATCTTTGTTGGTAACTGGGTTTTCTGTGTGTGTGTGTAAAGATTTGTTCTATGTAAATATAGCTTTATAATAAAGAAATATGAAAACAATAAACCCTTATTATTATTATATTGAACTTGCAGGTGGTGTTTTTTCCCCTTCCTTGCCCTACTTTTTGTGGGGAGGCTACTGGTGGGCTGAGCCATGACAACTGGGAACGGGGAACTGATGCAGATGGATTGAGGATTAAATCTGTAAATAAAAATTTAACCTGTCCCACCTGTGTGCGAGAAATATGAGAATAATCAGGCTGTGGAGCCCTTTTTAGCAGAGTAAACCCTCTTAGGCGTTTTTGCAGCTTACTAGAAGCTAGGAATTAGGTGATCACACCTTTTATCCCTATTTATATGTGATCTGCTGACCTTTCCTCTCTTTGTCCCCTTTTCTAAGAATAAATGACATCTTTTTGTAAGGATAGAAAGGTTTACAGTCAACGGTGCCAGTTAATACTTCTAAGTAATAGTCAAGTAAAAATGCCTCCTGGTTACAAAATACAAAACTAGTTCCCAAAATGGAGTTTGGGCTCTGAGCATGTACGTCTGCTCACATCGCTGGCTTGAAAGAAGAGCAAGAGAGCTCAGACAGGAAGTACAAAGGATTGTCTCCTTCGTTAGAAATTCCCGCCAAAGCATTAAGGAAGTGACCTCATACAGTCTCTTCTATATTGATTCAGGGACTCTGTGAGTGTCGGCTACTCACGTGCCTGTCTAGCAATCGTGGATTTGTGAATTTGACTGGAAATCCCACAGAAACCTCAGGCCCAGGGCAAGATATGGCCCTCCAAGCCTCTCTCCTTGGCCCTCAGAAGTCTGCCACACACCAGGCCTCATGGACCCTGCTTTGCACTCTCATTATTTCTGCCAGCTGGAATGTCCCATTGACGCTAGATAGCTCAGTCAGTAGAGCATCTTTAATCCTAATGTCATGGGTTCGAGCCCCATGTTGAGTGAAAGATGCCCCTTGTAGCCACTTCCAAGTCTACTGTTCTGTGATTCTGACACTGATAATGCCTGTTGCTTGCCTGAGTGTGAGTTTGTGTCGAAACTATGGTACAAAGAAAGTTTCCATTCATTGCTCCACCCAATTTTGCCTCTGGCCACACCCACCACTCTTAGGTGGCCCTCAGAAGGTTGCCCAGAAGGGAATGTGGCCCTTGAGGTTCCACACCTCTGAATTAAGAAATCCTTCTATGGAATAGGGACTCTCTTGGCGAACAGAGGAAGTTGCCTTATGGTGGCCCAGACCTCATGCCCATTAAGCCTGGTACAGTCATACCTCAGGTTGAAGTAGCTTCGGGTTGAGCGTTTTCGGGTTGTGCTCCACAGCGACCCGGAAGTAACAGAACGCGTTACTTCCGGGTTTTGCTGCTCGCGCATGCACAGACGCTAAAAATGATGTCATGTGCGGAAGCGGTAAATCGCGACCTGCGCAGATGTGGGTTGCGTTCGCTTCAGGATGCAAACGGGGCTCCAGAACGGATCCTGTTCACATCCAGAGGTACCACTGTATTGTTTGCTCTGCTCGGATGGGTAGCGGCTCTCCAGGGTGCCCAGCAGAGAAGGGTCTTTCCCATCACTGGCTGCCTTGTCCTTTCAACTGGAGGTATCCAGGCTTCAACCTGTAACCTTTATTCAATGCATATGATCTAGGCTCTGGGCTCCTTTCCCAGGACACTGGCATCTTTCTTTCACCGGGGTGTGGCCAGGATTCAAACCCGGATCCTCTCAGAGCCTAAGTGAGAAAAATGGCCCTAGACCAGCAATCCCAACTTTCTTTACCATCATTGGGACTGTGTTGAGGCTGGTGTGTTACAGGAATTGGCTAAGACCCTAAGAAAGAAAAGAACCAGACTTAACTAGCTCCTGGGTACAAATGCTACTACCATTTAGTTTAGTTTACCGCATCCCACTAAAAAACAAAGTTCCAAAACAACTTACCGCCAAGAAAAAAATTGCAATCATAAAATCACATAAGCATTAAAATAAAATTTAACAGTACAGTATCATTTTATTGGTGCTAATCAAATACTTGGGAAAACTAAAACATCTTTGCTTGGCACCAAAATGATGACAAGATTGATACTAGCTGGGCCTTCCTGGGGAGAACATAGCATAAAGCTGCTACTCGTTTATGTCAGGCTGTCTGGACCTCAGAGGTAGCATGCAGAGAAGGACTGTGGATGATGATCTCTGGGTCCCAACAGGTTCATATGGTAAAAGGGTGGTGGCTTCTATGAAGTTCATCTCTCAAAATTCATTGTGATAGAGGGGGAAGAGCAGGAAGACAAATTGTATGAAAATGCTGCAGTCCAGGGATGTGGAACCTGTGGCTCTCCAGATGGTGGGTCCCATCTCCATCATCTCTGACCATTGGTCATGCTGGTTGTAGGGCTGATGGGAGTTGGAGTACAACAGCTTCCCCACCCTGTTCTAAAGGCAAGGCTAGCAAACTTCATAACATTAAAGCAGGTGTATGGAACCTTTGGCTCCAAAGAATGTTGCTGAACGACATGTTCCATCAACGCCTTGCATGCAGAAGTTCTTTCGCTCAATCCCTGCTTCTGTATCTGGAAGCTTGTTTGTTGAATAGGGAATGTTTGGGATATGTTTTTGAAAAAGAGGAGAGTTCTGCAAGTATTTCTCCACGAGAGGGAAGAGTTCATTAGCAGCCAGCTGGCATGTGTGGCAACCCACTGAACAGAGCACCCTAGATTTCAATGCCAAAAATGTGGGTATCATAACATTTTTTCTAGATCAGCTTAGCATTTGTAACTTCTAAATTGTGCAACTGTCATTTAGTGTAGCTGGTGTTTGATTAACCCCACAACAATAATTTATATTGTGCTTAATGAACAGATAAGTTTAATGATAATTTATTTACTGCACACCATATGCCATTCCATTTTTGTTCTGATATAATAAAATCAAGCTCTATCTCCCTAATCTGCTATATATTTAGAGAAAAGTCTCCATGCATTTGGACAGCTCTCTCTTTTTTTATAAGATATTTATTAAAGTTTTCAATATTAATACAATAAGGAAAAAAAATCAAAAAGAAAAAAGAAAAAATAACAAAAATACAAAAAATAAGAATAATTAAAAACACACAAAATTTCGATTACTTCTTTTCCATTAACTTGTTTCCCAGACCTCCTCGTACCTCCCTTTTTTGTATTCCAATTCAAATTGTTAATTCAGCAAATCCTTATTGGACAGCTCTTAAGTTGCTGAACGGGACATGGGTGGTGCTATGGGTTAAACCACAGAGCCTAGGACTTGCCGATCAGAAGGTTGGCGGTTCAAATCCCCTCGACGGGGTGAGCTTCCACTGCTTGGACCCAGCTCCTGCCAACCTAGCAGTTCAAAAGCACGTCAAAGTGCAAGTAGATAAATAGGTACTGCTCCGGCGGGAAGGTAAACGGCATTTTCGTGCGCTGCTCTGGTTCGCCAGAAGCGGCTTAGTCATGCTGGCCACATGACCCGGAAGCTGTACGCCAGCTCCCTTGGCCAGTAAAGCGAGATAAGCGCCGCAACCCCAGAGTCGGCCACAACTGGACCTGATGGTCAGGGGTCCCTTTACCTTTAAGATGCTGAACACAGAATTTGTATTTGTTTGGATACAACTGGACACCTTTTTGAATCAAGATGGTGGGCTGAACCTTTCAAAACTGCACTGGTTTCAACCAGATAGGCCAACCAGGTACTGTAGACCAGTTTCTCCCCAAGCTGGTGCGCTGCAGGTCTTGTTGGACTCCAATTGGCACGACTCCCAGCCAGAATCGCCAATGGCCAGGGAGGTTGATGGGAGTTGTAGTCCAGCAACAAACACTTGGAGGTCACCAAGCTGGAGAAGGTTGAGGTAGACTGAAGGAGGAGCCCATGGTGGGTGACTTGGCTCAGGACATTCCAGAACCTGGAACTGGCTTTGCAGTGGAATTCCATCCCTTCTGACTCAGAAGTCCCACTGAATTCAATTAGACTAACTTTTATGTGATGGATGCAGCAAGTCAGCATTGTTTTGAGTGAAGACAAGTGTGTTGGTGTGGGGGGGGGGTTGGGGGGTTGGGAAAGGTCCTCCAGAGCTGCATCCTTTTGATCTAATCCATCTTCAGCTTTCTACCAGCCTTGTGCTTATATTCCATGCTTCAAATGTCTCATTCAAATGTCTAGAGCTCCCTCCAGTGGCAGTCTGTGGTGGAGTTCAATCTGGGAGTTGTGCAGTTTTGTCCCATTTGGAGAAAAAGAAAGCAGAGAAAAATCGAACTGAGTTTGAACATCTCCCACAAAACTTACTAGGTCACGAGAAAGGAGCAAGAGATGGAAATAACTAAGAATTTATTTAAATAGAAGCATGGCTTTTTTATTGACTATTGGAAAAACAATGCTAAACAATGAAGCGGCATGTTGTATTAGAATTATTGTACTCAAATTGCTCCTATTAACTCTCTCTCCTCTTTCCACCCCTCTCATCTCTTTCATCTCTCTCTCTCTCTCTCTCTCTCTCTCTCTCTCTCTCTCTCTTTCTTTCTCTTCCCCACCCCACCCCATATAAACTAGAGTATTTTTAATACTGATTTATGGAGAATTTGAAAGGGTGAAGTAAATGACTTTGAGATTACTTATACAGTGGTACCTCTGGTTACGTACTTAATTTGTTCTGGAGGTCCGTTCTTAACCTGAAACTGTTCTCAACCTGAAGCACCACTTTAGCTAATGGGGCCTCCTGCTGCCGTCAGGGTTGAGACCTAGAAGTAAAGCAGCAAGCTGAGAGGCAGGACACAATGTTTGATTTCTGTTTTAACCCAAGGCTGTGGTTATGGGAAAAGTAAGACCCTCCACTGCAGGTTCAGATTGCATGTATGATTCTACAATAATTTTTCCCTGGTTTCCCCTAACGTAGCTCATAAATGTCAATGGGAAGGCCTTGGGGAAAGCCACTTCCGCCCTACAGAGGAGGTGGAGTTGTGGGCCCCCGCGCGATTGGGGGATTCCCAGCCGCGTCACCCCCTGGCCAGCCAATCGGCTGGCTCTGGGGGAGTGGCCTGCCCTATTTAAGGCAGGATTCGGCTGGGGATCTCCCTCTTTGCCGCCTGCCAGCTGTTCCGGTTTTTCCCACCCTCCCCTCCTTGACCTTGCTATGGACCTTGGTTGGTCGCCGTTGAGGGGCCTGGTAGGAATTTTTTCCCTTGGCAAATTGGCACCAGCCACTTGGTTTTCGCCTACCTCGTAGCAAATCGTCACAACTTTCTTGGTATTGGCGGTTAGGCATTGGTATTCTTCTGTAGATGGAAGAGGGGAGGAAGCGCCATCGCCTGCCCTGCCTATTGAAGGGTAGTCCGACAAAGGATTCGGGGGGGGGGCGTGGCCCTGTCCGAAGCCTGGGGAGGTGAGGACCTAAGGCACACCCCCAATCGGTGACTCCGGGGGAGTTCCTAGTTGATGTGCATCAGCAGGACTCCCCCTACTGGTGGTTAACCCTTCCTGGACTTCAAGCGGACGGGCTGAAGTTGGGTATAGTCGGTTAGGACCAATGCCTAAGCCAATACTGCTCATCACCTGTGGCCTTATTTAGCCCATTAAGCTTAATAATTGTGTCATGTGTCATTATATCCACTGGGGGGCGGCAGGAACTTGCCACACAAGTAACTCTCAGCCTAAATGATGTCACAAAGCTATGGTGATCAACCTAGCATCATAGAATCGTAGACTTGGAAGGGACCACAAGGATCATCTAGTCCAACACTTTGCAGTGCAGGAATATTTTGCCCAACGTGGGGCTTGAACCCACAACCATGAGATTAAGAGTCTCATGCTCCACTGACTCAGCCAACCACTATTAATACACAGCTGGCACAGCAGACACCAGGGAGACAGGACAATGCCCAGAAAGTGTATAGGTTGTGAATTTTGTTGTTGTTATCTTTCTTTCTTTTTTAAAGAATATAATTTAGTTTGGTAAACAACATAAGTTGACTGATAGGCAGCCATAATGATAACAACTTAACTAAACTGCCAAAGCAAACAGTCGTTTATATAGTACAAGCAAGCTTGTGCCCAGCACTGCTTGGGAATTATAAGAAACAAACAGAATCAGGGCAGTTTTGCAATCAGTGGTTTAAAGCGGCACCGTTTTGAAAATTACAAAATGGCATCCAATTGTATCCAAAGCATAGATGAAAACCTGCTTTTTGACCGGCAGAACGATAATAATAATAATAATAATAATAATAATAATAATAATAATAATAATTTTTTATTTATACCCCGCCCTCCCCAGCCAAGGCCGGGCTCAGAGCGGCTTACAAGCAATAATAAAACAAGTTGAATGATTACAACTTAAAAACAAAATTAAAATACAACATTAAAATATTGAAACATTAAAATATTAAAATGTAGCCTCATCACAGGAGGAGAAGGAAAGGAAAAAAGAAAGAGAGGGAGGGAATCAAATTGGCTCCAAGCCAAAGGCCAGGCGGAACAACTCTGTCTTACAGGCCCTGCGGAAAGAAATCAGATCCTGCAGGGCCCTGGTCTCATGAGGCAGAGCGTTCCACCAGGCCGGAGCCAGAGTTGAAAAGGCCCTGGCTCTGGTTGAGGCCAATCTAACTTCCTTAGGGCCCGGGACCACTAGGGTGTTGCTATTTATGGACATTGAGGCTCTCCGTGGGGCATACCGGGAGAGGTGGTCCCGTAGGTACGAGGGCCCTGGCCGTGAAGGGCTTTAAAGGTCAAAAGCAGCACCTTAAATCTGACCCTGTACTCCACCGGGAGCCAGTGCAGCTGGAAAAGCACTGGGTGAATATGCTCCCATGGCAGAGACCCCATGAGGAGCCTCGTTGCAGCATTCTGCACCCTCTGGAGTTTCTGGGACAGCTTCAAGGGCAGCCCCGCGTAGAGCAAATTACAGTAGTCAAGCCTGGAGATGACTGTCGTATGGATCATTGTGGCCAGGTCGGGGCCACATAATATTGTTATATTATATTAATAAATGGTAGGATTTTGATTATTTGGAATTTTGAAGGGAAGATTGCAGGGCACTAGGAAAATGCAGGCTAAGCTTCCTTTCCAAGCCAGGGCCTCACCTGGGATAGAGTTGTTAACATGACAAAAGGTGTTGATGATCTATCTGAGAGGAATCTTGGCAGACTGGGGTTGCCATGTTGGGGGGGGGTGTTTGAGGTGTCAGGAAAAGAGAGTTTTTTAGCAAGGTGTTCTGGGAAGAGGAAGGGAGAAGAAAAGACTGGGATCCATCTTGGGCAGGCTGGCTGAAGGCTGGCTGGGAGAAATGCCTTTGACTGCACTGCTGCGGGGTACAAGCCCCTCTTGAAATGACCATGCTGCAAGCTCTCGACTCTCTCCATGAAGACTGAAGGTGTAAATAGGTGAATAAACCATATTTCTTAAAGCTGCAGCAGTCTCCGCCATTATCTCAGTTCCCCTGCATGAGTGCCTGGAATGCATAGACACTTGCTACCGCTTGGCAGAGAGAGCAGGAGACGACCAACTTTTGTAACAATATTTTAAGCAGTGTTCTAATGCATAGGAAGCAGACAGATGAATTTCCAAAAATACCGTATTTTTCGTCCCATAGGACGCTCCGTCCCATAGGACGCACCTAGTTTTTTGGGGGGGAAATAAAGGAAATTTTTTTTCCTTTATTTCCCCCCAAAAAAGCAGGTCGGAGAAACCGAACCAGGTCGAGGAACAGCGGGATGGCGGCGCTGCGCCTCCCTGCTGTCCCCCGAGCTTGTGGGGCTGACCAATGTCTGCCCAGCGCGAGGGGCGCTCTGATTCAGGGTGCCCCGCCCGCCAGGCGGCAGGCTACTATGCGCAGCATGGGGAGCCCTGCGGGGAACTCCTGCAGGGCTCCCCACGCTGCGGATGTCTGTCCGGCACGCGGGGCGCTCTGCTTCAGGGCACCGTGCCCGCCGGGCGGCAGGCTACTATTCGTAGCGTGGGGAGCCCTGCGGGGAACTCCTGCAGGGCTCCCCACGCTGCGGATGTGTTCCCGAAGCGCCGGGCGCTCTGCTTTTAGGGAGCCCGACGCTCCGGGAAGCAGGCTGCTATCCGCAGCCTAGACATCCCTGCGGGACCTCCCACAGGGCTGCCTGGGCTGCGGAAGTGTTCCCGAAGCGCCGGGTGCCCTGAAAGCAGAGCGCCCGACGCTCTGGAAAGCAGGCTGCTATCCGCAGCCTAGACATCCCTGCGGGACCTCCCACAGGGCTGCCTAGGCTGCGGATGTGTTCCCGAAGCGCCGGGCGCTCTGGTTTCAGCGCGCCCGGCGCTGCGGGAAACAAGCTACTATCCGCAGCCTAGACAGCCCTGCGGGAACTCCCGCAGGGCTGCCTAGGCTACGGATGTCTTCCTGAAGCCTGGAGAGTGAGAGGGGTCGGTGCGCACCGACCCCTCTCGCTCTCCAAGCTTCAGCGAAAGCCTGCATTCGCCCCATAGGACGCACCCAGATTTCCCCTTCATTTTTGGAGGGGGAAAAGTGCATCCTATAGGGCGAAAAATACGGTATAAAGCAAAAATATATTTCCTTTCCACTTCTATCCTGCTTTTCCTATGAGGAACTCAAGATCAGACCCTCCAAGTGTCCCTATTTTCCAGGGACAGTCCCGAATTTACAGAAGCCGTTCCAGTTTCTGATTTGGTCCCAGAATGTCCCGTTTTTCCTTTGGACGTCCCTATTTTCATTGGAGAAATGTTGGAGAGGGTGGAGTTATCTGATCCCTGAGCCATCTGAAGGCAGCCCAGTACAGTCATACCTTGGGTTACAGACGCTTCAGGTTGCGTTTTTTTTCAGGTTACGGACCGCCGAAACCTGGAAGTACCGGAATAGGTTACTTCCAGGTTTTGGCGGTCACGCATGCGCAGAAGCGCTAAATAGCGCTTTGCGCATGTGCAAAAGCACCAAATCACAACCCACGTGTGTGCAGACGCGCTGCTGTGGGTTGCAAATGCTGAGGGTTGCGAACGTGGGGCTGAGAGACTTCAGAGAAGTGTGACTAGCCCAAGGACACCCAGCAGCTGCATGTGGAGGAGCGGAGACGCGAACCTGGTTCCCCAAATTACGAGTCTATCGCTCTTAACTACTACACCATTTTAATTGGAGAAAGGTTGGAGGGTATGCTCAAGGCAGTGTACATGTTTCTTTCTCTCCCCCGCCACTTTCCCAGTTTTATCTTCATTACAACCACTCTGTAAGACAGGAAAGGCTAGGCCTATGGACACCCCTCACACTGTTGCTGGACTAAAACTCCCACACCCATGACAGGTTACGCTAGCTGGGTTTGAAGGTAGCTTGAGTTCAAAATCTCTGGGTTAGGCAGAGATTTAGTGGGGTAGGGAGAGACTGGCTCCAAACCACCCAGTGAGTCTCATGGCTAAATGGGCCTTTAAGCCAGAGTCTTCTCAGTCCTACTAAACAGACAGGCAATTCCATTAGGACTTCTGAGTCATGCTCTTGCTAAGGAGAATGTCAGGCAATGGGGGGAATCTCCCTAAAATGTCAAAGGCATGCACTCTTTCAGATGCCAATAGACATCTAACACTTCCATTTCATTAAAAACAACAACAACAACAACACACACAATTTTATTGGTTCCATTTCAATTTAAGAGAGGGACCTCAATACATTTCTGTCAAATCTCTCATGTTTTCTGGCCCATCAGCTGGCCCCCAATTTAGCCAAGAATAGGTCCCTTGCTTGAGGGAAATCTGGTAAGGAACCAAGAAAAACACAACCCTGCAGCAATGATAAGCTTCAGGGCTATCCTATGGCTCCTAAGTTCTGCCTCTAATGATGTGATTACAGCAAGAATGGTTAACCTTTTCCCAGGCCCCTGAAGTTGTTGGACATCAGCCCCAAGCTAGCATGGCCTATGGTCAAGGACGATGGGAGATGGAGTCTAGCAACTTCTGGGAGGGTGGAATCTCCTCATCCTGGGATTACGAAACACGCTGCGGCACACGCACATGGCTGTGGTGAGTCAGCATCATGGCCTCTACAGCTCCACAAAAACATCAAGCCAGGAACCCCCCCCCCAAAAAAAAACCCTGATAATGATGCACTTCAATTCCTCTTCAAACCCAGGAGACCCCCCCCCGACATCTTGCATAGCTTGTTTGGCTGCTTTCAACCTTGAAGCATTAGCAGGAGGCATTACGGCAGACCAACACAGCTACTTACCTTTAAGGAAGAATTAAAATATCACTACATGTACCTTGGTGTACTCCAAAGCCTTTGTCATGACAGCTGCATGCCCCGAAGAGACAGCGTAGTCTTGACTGTAGTCCTTGATCAGATCATTATGTACAGTTCTACAACAAGAGCTGTGCTTGATCAAGAGTCCAGTTAATCCAGTCCAGTTAATCTAGTGTTCTGTTCCTGCACAGGTCAAGGAGATATCTCTGAAGAAGCTCACAAACAGGGTATGACTGAAGGAGAATACATACATCTGCTGCTATTTTTCCTAGAAAAAGAGGTCCTGGAACTCACCTTGAATGCTTCCTTTGTTCTCTTGTAATGGCAAAGGTACCCACCTGAGAGGTGCAGGAGCTGAATTCCTGCTTTAAAAAAGCCTCACGTTCACAATTTTATTTGTATTCTGCCTTTCCATATTTAAAACTATGCTCAAGGCAGCTTTCAGCATGAAAAAAATACATAATTACAAACATAAGTAGGCATAAACAATAGTGCTAAGAGTTTGGGTGGCACAGTTTGTGTGTTGTGTCACTGCTAAACCCTGGATCCAGCAAATGTCAAAAGCTAATCAGGCCTTCTAATTCTGTGAAATACCCAAACCAGCTTCCTTGTGAGGTGATGGGGGATTTAAGGGGCTTAGTGCAAGATGGCAAATGGGTGGGGGCCCCTCCCTCGGCAGAAAAAGCCCGGGTTGAGACCTCAAAGTAAAGCAGCAAGCTGGAAGGAGTCAGTGCAATGTTAGATTTCTGCTTGAATCAAAGGCTGTAACTATGGGAGATACAAGATCCTCTGGGGTGATAATACCGTGAACCCCTCCCTTGTAGGCTCAGATTGCATATATGTGTGTAAATACACCGTATATTCTAAAGACACCACGGTCTCTGCTTTGCCTCATTTCCAAAACGAAACATGAACCCCTGGAGTCTCACACAGCTCAGAGATTTGGCTGGTGTGCAACAATAAATGAAACATTAACAAGCACACAACCAAATTAAAACAATTTCCACATAAATCATAACATCTAAAATAAATATGCAAAAAATTTGAATACCAATAACAGGGTCAGAGGAAGGGGGTGCGGTGGGGGCAGTCCGTCCCAGGTGTCACCACTGAGGGGGGGTGACAAAATGCCAGGTGGCCTGCAGTGCGCCCAAGCCACGCATCTCTCCTGGGAGAGACGCAGTGGCTTGGGCGCACGCAGGCTCCGCACTGCCCCAAACAGTCCGCCTGAAGAATTTGGATTTGATATCCCGTTTTATCACTATCTGAAGGAGTCTCAAAGCGGCTAACATTCTCCTTTCCCTTCCTCCCCCACAACAAACACTCTGTGAGGTGAGTGGGGTTGAGAGACTTCAGAGAAGTGTGACTAGCCCAAGGTCACCCAGCAGCTGCATGTGGAGGAACGGAGAAGCGAACCCGGTTCACCAGATTACGAGTCTACTGCTCTTAACCACTACACCACACTGGCTCTATCACCTCCCCTTCAGCTGTAGGGCGGCTAAGTGGGAGGAGGCAGACAGACTCCTCAGAGGCCCCGCAGAGCATCCTGCCCTGGCTGGCCCCGCCCCTGTACGCAGGCATGCACGCCGCCCCAGGCGCCCGATCGGCTTGCTCCGCTGCTGATAACAGCAACAACACCCCTCCACAACAATACCCCAGCCCAGTAGTCTGTGATCAGCAGCCTTAGCTTATGTAGCTTGAATCTGTGAGGGCCCCACCCTCCCAGGCCAGGTGGAAAAGGCTTGCAAGCTAGGAATCAGGTGTTCCAGACTCACAGCCGAACTGGTCAGCTGAGATAGCACCAGCTCTTAAGCAGCAGTGTAGCTAGCCGCTCGGGTGCCGGGTGTGGGGGCGTGTCCTGCAGCTGGGGGCGGGGCAATCTGCCCATGGGAGCAGGGCGAGCCTCTCCGATACTAAAAAAACTCATTTTGTCACACACACACACACACACACACACACACAGAGTGATGACACCCGGGGCAGACCACACTCCCCGCTCCCCCCCTTCCTCCACCACTGCTCTTAAGGTAGCTGAGGCTAAGAGACAGGGACTGGTTCCAATGGTCATCCAGCAAGCTTTACGGCTGAATGGGGATTTTAACATGGGCCTCGCTACTCCTAGTCCAACACTCTAACCATTGTATCACACTGTCTAGGGCTTTATAGATGAAAACCAGCACTCCAGATTGTTCTTGAAAGCAGAATAGGTGCTAGTGGAGATGCTGTAATATTGGTCCTAGGTAACATATGCAGCTGCCATATTCTGAAGCAGTTCTGGTATGTTCTTCAAAAGGTAGCGAAATAGCTTAGTTTAATTAATTATTTGAGCTACACCCAAAAATTGTTAACAGAATTTCTGAGTACAGTGGTACCTCTAGATACGAACGAGATCCGTTCCAGAGCCCCATTCGCATCTAGAAGCAAGCGTAACTAGCGACGGCACATCTGCGCACGCACACGTCGCTTTTCACCGCTTCTGCGCATGCGAGTGACGTCATTTTGAGCGTCTGCGCATGCGCAAGCGGCGAAAGCTGGAAGTAACGCGCTCCGTTACTTCCGGGTTGCCGAGGAGCGCAACTCGAACGCGCTCAGCTCGAAGCATATATAACCCGAGGTATGACTGAAGGCGGATTAAGTTCATTTTGGGAACGGAACTTTGAACAATCTCGAGTTCCTCATCAAGTTCATTCTCTGTGCGTTGTGGTTGTTTACTCCTTAGACTCTTTGGGTCTTTAAGCTTTAAAAAAAAAAATATAAGCATTTCACATCCTGCTATGTGTGTGTTGATGTTTTCTTAGCTTTCTTAAGTATATTTTATACTTCAGCACGGCAGCCTTGGGGGGGGGGGGGGAATGGCTGAGGATCATTTGGATGAACCTGAACTGTGAACTGAACTAATTTATTCTGCAAAGGGACAAATGTGAACTGGAATTAGTTTCTCTTTAGACATGTTGAATTAGAACTAGTTCTTATTTAAAAGGAACTTTAACACACTACCAAATAATGCAGTCTGGGTGTCATCAAGATTGGCTACAGCTAGTAACATCAATGTAAACTGACAAAGCCTTGAGATATATAAGGCTTTTATATGTTACTTTCTCTTTTATCGTTTTATTTGTATAATGCCTAATAAAGGTTTGAATAAGTAAGTAAGTAAGTAAACTGACAAAAGACCTTTCGATCCTAGCTTCCGCCTGCATGTCCATATTTGGTTTCAAAACAATAAAAATAATAAGCACCCGAAGCTGCAAACCTGATGCTTCGAGGTCAAATATCTCTCCACAGCAGGAAGAACACCATATCTCTGAACCACCCCCGTGTTTTCTGGATTTGATTTCAGTTGATAAGCCTACAATTACAGCCTCCTTAATGGAAAATACCACATCTGTTAATGCTGTTATCAGATCTGTTATGATGTCAAAAGATGATTTTCTTCAAGGAGTGTCACAGCGCCTTTTCTTGATCCATTGGCTTAATAGTTCTGATGGTATAAAGAGATGCAGCCTTGGACCATGCAAAAGCTATGCTTGGAGGGAATACGTGGCATTATAATTCTTTTCTTAAAAAGAGGTGTTGGAAGCAGGGAGGGGGGGGGGTTTCAACCGGAACTTGCTGAAACTCAGCTCCACCACTTCTCAGGTGGGTGGCGTTGCCATTACAGTGGTACCTCGGGTTAAGAACTTAATTCGTTCCGGAGGCCCGTTCTTAACCTGACACTGTTCTTAACCTGAAGCACCACTCTAGCTAAAGGGGCCTCCCGCTGCCGCCGCACCACAGCCGCACGATTTCTGTTCTCATCCTGAAGCAAAGTTCTTAACCTGAGGTACTATTTCTGGGTTAGCGGAGTCTGTAACCTGAAGCGTATGTAACCTGAAGCGTATGTAACCACTACACTTAGAAAGCTCTCCTGTGCTTGCTAAGCATGACTTCTGTTTTCCCCACCGCTTGCCACAAAGCTGCTTTGCAAGTGGTGTATGTGTACGTTCAGTTTTCATTTGGGCTATGGGAGGGGGGATAAGCCCCTTCTTTCCTGTCTTAATCCCCTCGCTCACCTGTTATTTACAAGGTGGGTGGAAAGACACCGCTTTTATCCGTTCACAGATCTCATCAACTGAAGGCCACTGCCAAACAGGTCCTTCTGTTGGACCTTGAGCTCTGCCCACGTCATCCTCCAGCCTGCAAGAGACAACAGGGTGGCAACCACTGGCCTTGGAAGTGACTAAGGGAACAGCTGGCTTCAACCCTGATGGCAACAGGGCTTGCTGAAATGCCTCTTGATGAGCCAAAGCAAGGATAGATTTGCAAGCCAAGCTGCAGGATAAATTTAATAGTCATACTAAAAAACCAGTGCTTTTTAATTTTTAGAATAAGAGTTACAGGCACTCACCATTCTTTTTCTTAGAATGGCGACGGGGTCCACCTGAGAGGCTCCAGAACCCACCTGAGAGTAACTGAGTTCTGGCAAATTCCCACGGGGAAAAAAGCCCTGCTAACAATGATTTTTGCATGTGCCCTGAAATGCCAGATTCTACAACCTACATAGATTATCCTGTTCAAGGACGTGTGTGTATTGTTACAGGCTACCCCAGCCTCTGTGTGGTAAGGAATACTAGGCACTTTCCCAGGGTTCAGTTTCCTTTGAATGACGCAAAAAGCTCAACAACTTTGGCAAAACAAAACCAAGTTGTGTCTGGATTTCAGTTTTTGAAATAGGCCAACCCTGGTAACCTTGATTATTCTTTGAGGATGTTGATGAGGACACTTAAGATATTTTGTCTTCCAAGTATGACTAGTTCAGCAATTTCCTTTTGTCAGATTTCAACCTCATCACATGCAAAGAATTGGAATGGGCTCATCCAAACTGACCCCCTCAAACCTACAAAATATTTGTTTCTTTCCAGGAGCATCACAACCTTTGGAGGTTCAACCCCCCCCCCCAAGTCTGTTTATTCTTCAGACAGCAGTCAGGAGTGAAGATAGCAGGCCTCTAACCTGTCCCATGAAGCCCAGGCCTGGCTGGTACATTCTCCCTCAATTTTGTTTTTTAAAAAAACATTTATTGGAGGAGGGTAAAAATGGTTTGCAAAAATGACTGCCACGACTCACCTGTTACCTGCTCCTGCCTGGCCTAGCCTCTGTCTGTGCTGTTTGCGTCCCATCCTCCATATTGTCTCCTTTTATTGATTTTATTTTATTTTTTAAAAAACAAACAGTAGGGGAGACATGACAAGAGCACAAATGGCAGCTGCAGTTTGCCTGTTACCCGCCTGCTTGTGCCTGGTTTGGCGTTAAGGTGTCTCCTGCCTGTTTGGCCACCCTCAGTGTGTTTTTTTATTTTGGAGGAGGAAAGAGGTGTTGCTATTCTTAGTGAGGAATAGGTCAGGATTGTAAGGATGCAGGTGGCGCTGTGGATTAAACCACAGAGCCTAGGGCTTGCCGATCAGAAGGTTGGTGGTTTGAATCCCCGCGACGGGGTGAGCTCCCATTGCTCAGTCCCTGCTCCTGCCAACCTAGCAGTTCAAAAGCACGTCAAAGTGCAAGGAGATAAATAGATACCGCTCTGGTGGGAAGGTAAACGGCGTTTCTGTGCACTGCTCTGGTTTGCCAGAAGTGGTTTAGTCATGCTGGCCACATGACCCGGAAGCTGTTCTGTATGCCGGCTCCCTCGGCCAATAAAGTGAGATGAGTGCCGCAACCCCAGAGTCGTCTGCGACTGGACCTAATGGTCAGGGGTCCCTTTACCTTTACACTTAGTTCAGGATTGCAGCCAGAGAGAGAGAGAGAGAGAGAGAGAGAGAGAGAGAGAGAGAGAGAGAGTTATTCAACACTTCTGTTTTCTCATAAGTGTTATCAGCACAAAGTGGAGTCAGGAATGCAGCCTGAGAAAGTGTGTTTGTTGCTCAATTTTGCTGTTGTTCTTTCATGATTCAATGCCCCATTTACTTTACAGGAGATGTTACAGTTGCTGCCATCTGTCAGTCTCGAGGGACAATTGAGTGTGCCTCTGGGGGTGAAGTAGATGGCTGTGTTAGCAGCTCCTACTGCAAAAAAAACTTTTGCGCAGACAGGCGGAGACCCCTGACCCTAGGCGACACCCGCATGTGTTATGTACGGAGTTGAGTAGGATCCAAAATGCAGCAGTCTGATTGGTCCTAGAGCAATGCAGCAGTATGATTGGTCCGCAGTTCCCAATCCAGCTCCAGGCGGAAGTGAGTCCACAACCTGATTGGCCTACAGGAGAATCCCGGAATTAGCCAATCACGTGCAGCCCATTGTGTAAATAATGTATATAAAGCAAATATTTTGGGGGAACATTCATTCCTCCTCACCACAATAAGCTGAATAAATAGCATGAAATCCACTCTCAACTCCGAGTATATTTCACTGGCGACGAAGGTGGGATCCCACTGAGCTGACCGCCACACACAGCACCGCAGCCACGCCACCTGCCGCACCGCTGCCTCGCACTGTGTATCCAGGCTTCAGCTCCGGGACCCAAGGAACTCAGAATGGCAACCGACAGCAGCTTCTCGCTGTTCAACCCAGCATCAGGAGACTGGGAAGCATGCGCCTCCCATTTCACCTTCCTCCTAGAAGCCAAAGGGGTCACCAACGACACCAAGAAGAGGGCAATATTCTTCAGCGTCTGCGGAGAGGAGGCATTCCAGTGGCTGCTGCTGCCGCCACCGTGAGTGCTGGGGAAGGCCGCTCCCTCCTGCAGGCCAATTCCACCAGGTCTAGGCGGCGGGGCCCACACTCACCATCACCACAGCTTTAAGGACACTGGTGCTGCTGCAGCAAATGTCAAAAATGTTTTTATATGTTTTATAGTGTTTTAAAAGTGTTTTTACTTTTTACTTTGTTGTACCACTGTGAACGGTGGTTTTTATTCATATATTTTTATTTTATTTTGTTTTATTTTGGTTTGGGGTGGGATGGATGTTAAGTGGGGTGGGAATTGGTTTTGTTTTGGTATAATTGTTTTTGGTTTGTTTTGCTTTTCTATTTTGTAAATGGAGGCTAGTATGAGGCTTGGGATTGCTACCGTGGAGGGGCGAGGGAGGTATGGCGGTGGGGGCAGATGTCATAGGTGAAGGGGGTTGAGATACAGATATGCTTGTACCCCTTCCAATCTGCGCCCCATCCCGAGGGATGAGGGTAGGGTGAGCAAGGATTACCCACCTCCGTCACTGGTGTTGTGCAATGCCAGATCTATAGGCAACAAAACCGCCACCCTACGAGATTTCTTTACCTCGCAGGGGGTCGACCTGGCTTGTGTGACGGAGACCTGGGTGCGTGAAGGGGAAACTGTTACCTTACAAGAGATGGCGCCCCCGGGTTTCTCCGTCCTCCACCAGTCACGGACTGTGGGCCGGGGGGGGGGAGGGGTGGCATTATTAATCTGGGAAGATTGTTCTTTCAGGGCTCTACCATCGCCATCGATCCCCGGCAATGAATGTGTTGGCTTAGTGTGGGGCTCCGAGGTGAGCTTGGCTGTCTGGCTGGTGTACCGGCCACCTAGTGCACCAGCAGCCACCCTTGGAGTTCCTAACCTATTGGTATTGGGGGACTTCAACATCCATGCTGATGCCACTCCCTCCTCGCAGGCTCTGGTCCTGGTGTCTTCCATGGTGACACTACGGCTCTCCCAGTTTGTTTCGGGCCCCACACATCAAGCAGGCCACACGCTGGATTTGATCTTTGGCGTCGGTATAGATGTGATCATGTCTCCTTCGATGAAGGTGCCATGGTCTGGTCACTATGCTCTGAAAGCCAGGATTGACTTTCCACCCCCACCCTGCTTAGGTGGCAAGCCGATTTGGGCTCGCCCGCAGAGGCTGATGGACCCTGATAGATTCCACCAAGCCTTGTGGGACCTTGCTCCCCCAGCGACTCATTGACTGAGCTTGTTGAGGTCTGGAATATCCAGCTCCTGGCAGCCATTGATGAGATCGCACCTAAGCACCCTCTGCGACCCCACAGAAACCGGGCTCCCTGGTTTACCGAGGAGCTTCGGAAAATGAAGCGGGACCTCAGACGGCTAGAGCGAGTATGGCGGGGTGCCCATGACGGAGCCTCAAGAACATCTTATAGGGTTTTTATGAAAACCTACGAGATGGCAGTGAAGGCCGCTAAGAAGTCTTACTTCTTGGCCTCCATTGCATCCGCTGGCTCTCGCAATTATTTAGTATAATTAGGTCTTTAACGTCCCTCGAGGGACAGCCAAATTTAAATAACAATTTGACACACAGCATTTGCGAGCTTTTTTGCGGAGAAGGTCCTGTTGCTCCGCCATGACCTCCCTGCCAATTTGGATACAATAAAGGAACTGGAGGCCCCTCAACTGTCCTCGGGTCCAGTATTGGACCAATTTGACCGGATATCCCCAGCTGATGTGGACAGACTCCTCCGATCTGGAAAGCCCACCACCTGTCCTCTCGACCCGTGCCTGGCTGATTAGAGGTGCGGGCCCCCCTGGGGGATATCATCAATTTGTCCCTTGGCACCAGGACATTCCCAGGGGGACTGAAGAAGGCAGTAGTGCACCTGCTCTTAAAGAAAACATCATTAGATCCCTTAGATCTATCCAATTACCGCCCGATTTCGAATCTTCCATTCCTGGGTAAGGTGATTGAGAGAGCGGTTACTGAACAGCTTGGTGGATTTCTGGATGAAACATCAGCTCTGGATCCATTCCAGTCTGGCTTCTGCGCTGGTCATGGGACCGAGACGGCTCTGGTCGCCCTAACAGATGATCTCCGAAGGCAGCTGGATCGAGGCAGGTCGGGGCTGCTGATTCTTCTAGACCTGTCAGCAACCTTCGACATGGTCAATCACGAACTCCTGGACCACCGCCTTGCCGACATGGGGATCCAGGGCACAGTCCTTCAATGGCTGCACTCATTTCTCTCTGGTTGGGGACAGAGGGTGGCGCTTGAGGGGGTGAATTGTCATTGCGCCACTCCTTGGTGTGTGGAGTGTCTCAGGCTGCGATACTCTCCCTGATGCTTTTTAACATCTTTATGCGCCCCCTCGCCCAACTTGTCCGGAGTTTTGGGCTGGGCTGCCATCAGTATGCTGATGACACCCAACTCTATCTTTTGATGGATGGCCATCCTGACTTGGCCCCAGACACACTGATCAGATGTTTGGAAGCTGTGGCTGGATGGTTACGTGGGAGCCGGTTGAAGTTAAATCCTTTGAAGACAGAGGTCCTCTAGCTGGGACGGGACGATATGGGATTGAGGGGGCAACTCCCATCTCTTGCGGGGGTGCAATTAGTGCCAGCATCGTCTGTTAAGAGTTTGGGTGTAATCTTCGATACCTCCCTCTCCATGGAGGCGCAGATTACAGCTATAACAAAGGCGGCATTTTTTCATCTCCGCCAAGCTAAGCAGTTGGCTCCTTACCTCTCTTGCCCTGATCTAGCCACTGTGTTCCACGCGACGGTCACCTCCAGACTGGATTATTGTAACTCGCTCTACGTGGGGCTGCCCTTGAGACTGACCCAAAAACTGCAGTGGGTGCAGAATGCTGCGGTGAGACTCCTTATGGGGTCTTCGCTGCAAGATCACATTCACCCGGTTCTATACCAGCTGCACTGGCTCCCGGTGGAGTACAGGATCAGGTTTAAGGTGCTGGTTTTAACCTTTAAAGCCCTATACGGCTTAGGACCCTCGTACCTATGGGACCGCCTCTCCTGGTATGTCCCACAGAGGAACTTACGGTCTTCAAATAAAAACATCCTGAAGGTCCCAGGCCACAGAGAGGTTAAGCTGGCCTCAACTAGAGCCAGGGCTTTTTCGGCTGTGGCTCCAATCTGGTGGAACGCTCTGTCACAAGAGACTAGGGCCCTGCAGGACTTGACATCTTTCCGCAGGGCCTGCAAGACAGAGCTGTTCCACTAGGCCTTTGGTCAGGGCGCAGCCTTTACAGAACTTTAGCCTAATGGTTGCCATCAATTTGATTTTAATTAATTTTTACAATGAAATGTTTTTAGAATGTTGCACTATTTTATTGTTGTTAGTCGCCCTGAGCCCGGCTTCGGCTGGGGAGGGCAGGATATAAATAAAATTTATTATTATCATTATTATTATATTTGAAATCGCCCAGGCTCTCCTTGCGCCTGAAGACATCGCTACTGTTCCTTACAAAACAATAATGGAACGGCTGAAGGGGCACTTCTTGCCGCAGCCCTCTGTGGTGGCTCGTCAAAATGCCTTCTACGCAAAGCGGTAAGCCCCTGGGGAAACCATAACTGGGTTTGTGACCTCTCTCCACCAAGCTGCCCGGTTCTGTAACTTCTCAGAGTTGGAGATCATGCTTCGTGACCGTCTCATCGGTGTCCTGAAGGATGAGAAGCTGCAACGACGCCTCTATGCCAAGAAGGACCTAACTTTCCAGGTCGCTCTGGAGGAGGCCCTGGCAATGGAAGCTGCCAAGAGGTCGACGCAAGAGGCACGGCCGAGCCTGCCGTCCCAACCGAGGGTCCACCATGAAGACCTCGCCAACGACTCAGGATCTGACAGGGAGGAGGTGCACCGAGTTCAGTGGCGCACTCAAGCAGTGCACAGACCGCAGCTGCCTTGATGAGAAGCAGGGAACTGCGCAAGCTGCGGGGAGAGTCACGAGAGGAGGACCTGCCGTTTCCGCAACGCAGAGTGCAGGCAGTGCAGAAAATCGGGACACATCGCCCGGGTGTGTCGGGCTCAGCCCACCCAACGCCGGGCGTCAGATGACCGATCCAAGAGCCCCAGGTCCCAGGGCCCAAAGCACCAAGGCAACTCGACGGAGATCACGGACTGCCAGGTATACCAGTTGCCCCACCCCAACATAGAGAAAATTTATGTAGAGGTACAGATAGAGGGGGCCCCGTGCCGCATGGAGCTGGACACGGGTTCAACTCTATCCATAATCTCGGCAAGGACCTTAAGGAAACTGTGCCCTAGTGGGGCTCAAACTCAGGCCGGTCCCATTTACCCTCTGAGACTTCCAGAAACGTAAGGTCCCCACAATGGGGACGTCTCAAACTCAGTCTTGGCACACTTCGACGAGAGACTGCCGGTGGTGCCAGCATGCGACGCCTCGCCCTATGGCATTGGTGCTGTCCTGGGACACCAACTCCCGGATGGAAGAGAGGTGCCGGTGGCATACTTTTCCCAGACACGCAACGCAACCGAGAGGAACTGCTCGCAAATCGACAAGGAGGGTCTGGCAATCATGAGGGGAGTAAAAAAATTCAATGATTTCTTGTATGGGCAGCCCTTTACCGTGGTGACTGATCACAAGCCGTTGCAGACCCCCCAAGTGCTGTCTCCTTGCATCCTCAGGTGGTCAATTTTCCTTGCCAGCTACCAGTATGCACTGATTCACCGCCCTGGGAAGGCGATGGGCCACGCGGACGCCCACAGCAGGCTACCACTAACCGGAAACAGGCCCTGACCCAGCGCCCGCACAAGAGGTTATGAGCCTGGAGCTGCTTCCTGACCGCCCCATTCAGGCACAAGAAGTTGCGGACCATTCCAAGAAAGATAGGGTCATCTCCTGGGTCCTGGACTGGGTGTGGAGGGGTAGGCCCAGCAGCAGCCCTGGGCCAGAATTCACGTGCTACACAACCCGCAAACATGAACTGTCGGCCCACAAGGGGTGCCTGTTATGGGGAAGCAGGGTCGTTGTTCCCCAGCCCCTCCGCAAAAGGGTCCTCACAGCCCTACACGAGACACACCCAGGGGTAGTGAGAATGAAGGCCCTTGCCAGGAGTTATGTGTGGTGGCTGGGGATCTGCGGAGAGATAGAGGCCTGGGTCAAACACTGCCAGGCCTGCCAAGAATCCTGTCCAGATCCCCCAAGGGCTCCAGTCCAGTCCTGGGAGTCCGCCCAAGCACCATGGTCACGCCTGCACGTGGACTTCACTGGCTCCTTTCCGGGGAAAACATTCTTCATAGTGGTGGATTCCTACACCAAATGGCTGGAAGTCACACTGGTACTGTCCACTTCCACATCCGCAGCCATCCGGGTACTATGCAGACTGTTTGCAACCCATGGGCTCTCTGACACTCTCGTCTCAGACAACGGAACCGCATTTACGTCAGGAGAATTCCAGACCTTCACAGCACAGACGCCATCCACCACATCTGCTCGGTGCCATTCCATGACATGGCCAAGCAGAGCGCATGGAGCGGACCACCAAGGACACCCTCTGCCGCATGACGCAAGGGGATCACAATCCTTCTAGCACAGCACCCCCAGCTCAACGACTGGCTGGAGCCCCGCTGAACTATTATTATTATTATTATTATTTATACCCCGCCCATCTGGCCGGGCCTCCCCAGCCACTCTGGACGGCTTCCAAAAATTTTTTAAAATACTGTAATACATCAAACATTAAAAGCTTCCCTAAACAGGGCTGCCTTCAGATGTCTACTAAAAGTCTGGTAGTTATTGTTCTCTTTGACATCTGGTGGGAGGGCGTTCCACAGGGAGGGTGCCACTACTGAGAAGGCCCTCTGCCTGGTTCCCTGTAACTTGGCTTCTTGCAGTGAGGGAACCGCCAGAAGGCCCTCGGTGCTGGACCTCAGTGTCCGGGTAGAATGATGGGGGTGGAGACGCTCCTTCAGATATACTGGACCGAGGCCATTTAGGGCTTTAAAGGTCAGCACCAACACTTTGAATTGTGCTCGGAAACGTACTGGGAGCCAATGTAGGTCCTTCAAGACCGGTGTTATATGGTCTCGGCGGCCGCTGCCAGTCACCAGTCTAGCTGCCGCATTCTGGATTACTTGTAGTTTCCAGGTCACCTTCAAAGGTAGCCCCACGTAGAGCGCATTGCAGTAGTCCAAGCGGGAGATAACCAGAGCATGCACCACTCTGGCGAGGCAGTCTGCAGGCACATAGGGTCTCAGCCTACGTACCAGATGGAGCTGGTAAACAGCTGCCCTGGACACAGATTTGATCTGTGCCTCCATGGACAGCTGTGAGTCCAAAATGACTCCCAGGCTGTGCACCTGGTCCTTCAGGGACACAGTTACCCCATTCAGGACCAGGGAATCCTCCACACCTGCCCGCCTCCTGTTCCCCCAAAACAGTACTTCTGTCTTGTCAGGATTCAACCTCAATCTGTTAGCCGCCATCCATCCTCCAACCTACTAATGGGCCGGCGCCTCGCAATCAGATTGGACCGCCTTCACCCCAACAGAGCTCAGGATGAGGTAGTGGGGGGGGGAGAGGTAGGAACCCCTGGACTTTTGTAGCCCAGGACCCAGTGTACGCAAAGAATTTTGGGGCAGGCCTGGCATAGGTACCCGCCACAGTTAGCAGGGTCCCTGGCCCCATGTCGTACACGGTGCTAACGGATGGGGGGCAATGCTGGCGCTGCCACTGCGACCAGATACGCCGATGATTCCTGGGGGGAAACCAGGAGGAGGACAGGTCAGAGGAGTCCCAAGGGAACAGTGGGGCAGTGAGGCCCATAGAGCAGGCGGGGCCAGCAGGGGAGGCAGAATCAGTAAGTACAGAGATGACCTGCAAGGCTGAAAGGACACCAGAACCAGAGCCACGACTGAGTGAGCTGGTTGAGCCAGACCAAACGGCCCCATCACAGCCAGCATCCTCGGAACACGAGCCAGAATCGGGACCCCAGACCAGTGAACACCCCAGGCCGCAACGCACACATAGGCGGCTGGCGTACCTTGAGGACTATGAATGCGACCTCCTGGGCAGGACTGGAACTTAGAGGGGAGGGGTGTTATGTATGGAGTTGAATAGGGTCCAAAATGCAGCAGTCTGATTGGTCCTAGAACAATAGGATTCAGAATGCAGCAGTCTGATTGGTCCTAGAACAATGCAGCAGTATGATTGGTCCGCAGGAGCCACCCAATCCAGCTGCAGGTGGAAGTGAATCCACAACCTGACTGGCCTACAGAATTCTGTAATTAGCCAATCACGTGAAGCCCATTGTGTAAATAATGTATATAAAGCAGATATTTTGGGGGAACATTCATTCCTTCTCACCACTATGAGCTGAATAAAGAGCATGAAATCCACTCTCGACTCCGAGTATATTTCAGAGTGGAATAATGACTCAAGACAACGTGTTATGGGATTAAAATCTGGCTACAACTTTATTAAAACTTCAGATGTAGGGAGACCTTGGCTTAGGCATTGGGCGTTTCTCCCTCCCAGTTCCCGGCCAGGGATCTGGCGAACATCAGGGTTATCCAGAATGTGTGGAGATTGGGCTGGCTCTGGAGAACGTCTGTTCAAGCAGAGAGCCCGCCCCACGTTTTGCCAATGACAACCTAATGGCGTATGGCCAATGCCTCCCCTCAAAACAACCCCTTTAATGGGGAACCCTGGGATCACCGCTGCAGGGGGGGGATGGGTCACCACTTCAGGCCTCCCCCCCCCATTTAGGGAACATAGACTAAAGGATTCCGCCCAAGGCCTGAAACTGCCTAAATTGTGACGTTTTGCTACGGGGAAGGCAAAACCTGCCAATGCAGGAAAAATCATTTCCGGCCCTTCAACAGCAACCATAAGGTAGCAGCGCCCGTGTACCTGTGAAGAAGAGGTTAACCTGCAAAAGAAGGCTTAACTGAGGGAGGGCAGGGTGGAAGAAGCTCTGAAGTCAACTGAGAACTCCCAGGTAAGTTCCGCCCACTATTGTGTGAGCCGGGCGATCCCTCCCCTTACCTGGCCAACTCTCTCCTGGCAACACCTCCCCAGCTGGGGTTGGGTAACTGACAGAGGTAGGCGGCTGCCTTCAGGTGTCTAGCCTGGGGGGGGGGGATCCAGGCTGTAGTGCCAGAAGCTGCATGGGATGGGGCTGCACGTGACCATGCACAAGGCGCCCCCCGTTTGATGTGGGGAGTGGTTATTCTCTTCCTCTGTGTGTTTGCGTTTGCATGTGCATGTGTGCACACAACGAAGGAATGTACCTCCTGCATCTCCCCACCCCACACCTGTCAAGCTGTCAAGCGTCCCTTATTTGACGGGATAGTCCCTTATTCCAGCGCCATGTCCCGCTGCTATCCCTTATTGATGATGTCCCTTAAATAAGCTACTGAAGGTAATGGGGCCCTTTCTATGTCCAGCTGTCCTTTGTCAACAACAAATTGTTGCTGTTTTTTTGTGTTGAATATATGCTATATGGTAATTTATGGACCTAATAGGTATCTGAAGCCATTTGCACGCAACAAAATATGTATTTTATCAAAGTAATTGTTGATCCCTTATTTTGGCTGGTGATCCCTTATTTTCGAGGCTGCTGGTCCCTTATTTTCAAATCTGTAAGTTGACAGCTATGCACCTGTGGTGTCATCTCCTCGGGACTCTACTCAGTGTGCACCCCTGTCACTGAAAGGACCAAATTTCTGAACGTTTTAAGAGCCAAGTGGCTGACTAAGGAAAAACTCTTACAAGCAAAAGGAAGCTAAGTCCTCTTGCAAAAATAGGAGACCTAAACCAAGTATGTGGCCTGCAGACTGCAATGCTGGAACTGACTCTCTGTATCACTCGAACTCAAGACTGAAAAGCTGAAAGCCTTTCTGAAGTCTGCAAAGAAGAAGAACAGGGCATTTGACTTCACCTAGCAACATCGTTGCCTGTTTATGATTGGAATCGTAATTGAATTCCTATTGAACTGTGTGTCATATTGGTGGCATCGACTGGTTGTGAGTTGTGAAGGCCGCTTCCTGCAAGGCCCTTTCCACCTGGCCTAGGGGGCAGGGCCAAGACTCAGCAGCTCTACTAAAGAGGCTACTGGTGAAACCAGAGGGACATGGCTAGGCCTGACAACAAACCCTAACTATTGGATTCTTTTGTGCCTGCTAAACAGCCGTGTCATGCTTATGATATTTTATTCTCTTGTTTTAAATGTGCATTTTATATTTGACTTTACTTACCAATGTTGGTTTTTTGCGGGGGGGGAATGCTTAAGTTTTTTTGTTTTGTTTTTGTTAACTTGTGTTAAATATGTATTCTGTAGCTGACTTCCTTTGTAATGTTTTATTTTGAAATCTTTAATATTTTCGTTTTTTGTTAACTATGTTGCTTTAACTGTATACTTGATATTTGACTTTCTTCAGATTGTTTTATTTCTGTTTTAATATGCTGTAAACTGCTTCGAGATTTTCCTTGAAAATATAAAGTGGTATAGAAATAAAATAAATAATAACAACAACAATAATGTTCATTGAAATGTTGTGTCCAAAGACTGCAGCTGATGGAGAGATCACCCCGTCCCTCAACTTTCTTTCAGATTATTTAGATTTGGTAAATAATTCTTATTGCTGTTCTTATTGTATTGATTATTATAATTGATTTATGTAGTTCTGATGGTTTAGCTCCCATGAAAATAGAAAGGCAGGATACATCTAATAAAGGACCCTCTTCTTCCTGAGCCTGGGGCCAGGACTGTAGCCTGAGGGAGAGAGGGTTGCACAGTTCCCCAATTATTTTGGAGGAATTCCACACCACACATTTAAAGCTCTTACACCACTTTAAAGAGTCCAGGCTTTCCCTGAAGAATCCTGGGAACTGTAGTTTGCTAAGGGTGCTGAGAGATGTTACATCTTTAACAAACAGAGGTTCCCAGGATGTGTTGGGTGAATCTGTGACTCTTAGTGCAACGGTTCTTTAAATATGTGGTTGTGACCACTGTCTTCATAACAGTACTGGGGTTCGGATTGCAGTGTGTGTGTGTGTGTTTTTGCAGAATGGTTTAATCATCTCATTCTCATCCTAGCACATCGTCTTCATTCAACTCTGGCTGTTGAATGAATGTTTTGTTATAATCATTATTAAGTTTAAGTGGGCTTTGGCCTCCTTCCAGACAACAGCTTGAAAGGGAAACAGGAAAACTCAAATGATGACAGAAGGCAGGGGCATCCAGCAACCAAGAGTTTTGGTTTGGATGTGATACTTTTAAAATTCCCCAAGCCATCCAGAAGCCCCAAAGGCTCGGCCCCATTTCACTCTGGTCCATCTGAGTGTCTCCTTTCCACCTATGCCTCCCCTTCCCAAAAAAATTCACAATTAAGAAATCAGAAAACAACCCCCACCTCCCTTTTGACAGAACTAGATGGAATGATTAGGCATAGCAACTCCTGCAGACACCAAAATGTTTTAAAGGGACAATTTATCAAAAAATATATCTGCCCATAGCTCAGTCAGTAGAGCATGAAACTCTTAATCTCAGGGTCGTGGGTTCGAGCCCCACATTGGGCAAAATATTCCTGCATTGCAGGGGGTTGGACTAGATGACCCTTGTGGTCCCTTCCAACTCTACAATTCCATGATATCCTGTGATTAGTAGTGAACTGAGTTTTACACAGAACAGATGCATCAAAATCAACACATCCATGTAATTTGTGCCCACCAATTTAAATAGGTCTGCTGTGGAAAGGACTAATGTTGACTAATACAACCCTGATGTTTTCTGATTACCATATTTTTCACCCTATAGGGCGCACTGGCCCATAGGACGCACCTAGTTTTTTGGGGGGGGAAATAAATTTTTTAAAAATTATTTCCGACTCCAGCCCCCAGAACAGGCTTGCGGACATCTGTCTGAAGCCCAGTGCGCGCTCTGGAGCGTGCCCCATGCTTCGGGCTACAGGCTGCTGCCCGCAAGCCTTGCGAGCCCGGCGGGAACTCCCCCGGGCTCGCAAGGCTTGCGGATAGCTTCCTGAAGCCTGGAGAGCGAGAGGGGTCGGTGCGCACCGACCCCTCTCGCTCTCCAGGCTTCAGCGAAAGCCTGCATTCGCCCCATAGGACGCACACACATTTCCCCTTCATTTTTGGAGGGGGAAAAGTGCGTCCTATAGGGCGAAAAATGTGGTATTTTATAAAGCGTTTCCCTCGATACCAAAAAATGGAGGCAGAGACAATTTACTGAATTGCAAAATCACCAAAGCTTTATTGAATGAATTGATTTATTAAAGTCACAAACCAGAATATGGACTTACACAGAGATAGAGAACATGTAGATATATATGTAGGTTAATATTGAAATCTATAAGGTAAAGGTAAAGGTAAAGGGACCCCTGACCATTGGGTCCAGTCGTGGCCGACTCTGGGGTTGCAGCGCTCATCTTGCTTTATGGCCGAGGGAGCCAGCGTACAGCTTCCGGGTGATGTTGCCAGCATGACTAAGCCGCTTCTGGCGAACCAGAGCGGCACACAGAAACGCTGTTTACCTTCCCGCTGGAGCGGTACCTATTTATCTACTTGCACTTGACGTGCTTTCGAACTGCTAGGTTGGCAGGAGCAGGGACCGAGCAACGGGAGCTCACCCCGTCACGGGGATGCGAACTGCCAACCTTCTGATCAGCAAGTCCTAGGCTCTGTGATTTAACCCACATCGCTACCCGCGTCCCGACCTATAAGCTATAACACAGTAAATAATACAAATGTAAAACAATTAAAATATGTAGTTTAAGACCTTAACCACTAATTTAAAATATGCATGTCAATGCTTTATTATAATTAAGGCAGGTAAAATACTTATTACTCTTAATATTATTCATTGCTATGAGGCTTCTTGAAGCAATTCAGAATACAATCAACATTAGCAGAACACTTTCCTTTACAAGGACAATTTAAAAAGCAACAATTTAAAAGCAATTTAAAAGTACAGTGGTACCTCATGTTACAGAAGCTTCAGGTTACAAACGCTTCAGGTTACAGACTCCGCTAACCCAGAAATAGTACCTTGGGTTAAGAACTTTATCTCAGGATGAGAACTGTAATCGTGCTGCGGCAGCAGCAGGAGGCCCCATTAGCTAAAGTGATGCTTCTGGTTAAGAACAGATTCAGGTTAAGAACGGACCTCCAGATCAAATTAAATTCTTACCTTATGCATTATATCTTGCACTGTCCGTTATATAATGATGCAAGAAAAAGATTTTTGGTACCTATAATGACAGGGTCCCCTGGCCAGAACCCCCTTGACATGATTTTATATCTCCTTGCAGACACAGATAAGTATGTGACCTGGCGGGTAGCACTTTTTGCAACTGCTGCTAGGAAAATTAGAGCAAATTATATAGCCGAGGTAGCCATTAACTGTAAAGGAGATGAATTTATTTGATCCTATCTATCTACCTCAAGCTATGCTCTATCTTTGTCACCAAACTGAGTATAAATTGCACACTGTATTAATTGATATTGTTTTTAACATTAGTGACCATGTGATGATTTTAGCTTATGAATTTTACAGTGGTGCCTCGCAAGATGAAATTAACTCGTTCCGCGAGTCTTTTCGTCTTGCGATGTTTTTCGTCTTGCGAAGCACGGTCCGTCGCAACTGCGCCTCTTCAAGCGGCTTTAAGAAAAAAGCGAACAAACTCGCAAGACGTTTTCGTCTTGCAAAGCAAGCCCATAGGGAAAATCGTCTTGCGAAGCAACGCAAAAACCGAAAAACCCTTTCGTCTTGTGCATTTTTCGTCTTGCGAGGCATTCGTCTTGCGAGGCACCACTGTATTGTTTAATGTTTTTATTTGTACATTGGGGTACTTGTATAGCTTTGTTTAGAGTACATAATGTTTTAATAATATAAATGTTTTAAGTCTTTTTTATCAATTCAGTATATTTTCTTTTAATTGTCAAATAATTTTGTGTACATTGGGCAGCCTTTGGCTATGTGCGATAAAACTGACTGAGACTGAGAATTAAATTCTTAACCTGAGGTACCACTGTACTATTGCATAGGAAATAATTCTAAAACAACAGCAATGATCACAATTAGCAACAACACACACAATGAAACAGTAAGCAAAAATTGCCACTCCATAGTTGCTGAGCCTCGAAACTTAGACTTCGGTCTTCTCCGCGTAATTGAAATCGACACTAAGCATTATGTCATCTGGAAGAGAATGAAGGAGAAGAGAGATTAATTTATGTCACATTTACTGATTCACCAAATTTACCTGGTACCCATTCAACCATACAGGGCTGGGGTTCTATTTATGGAGGCTGTCTTTGGTGGCAAGGACTCCTTCCAAGCCTGCAGTTTGGCCCTGGAGGGAAATAGTCACGTTTGTCCTGTGGCAGGATTTCATAGCCCCATGACCCAGAAGGTCTGCATCAAGCAAGGATACTGCAGCTACTGAGTGGGCCCTACCTAGTCTGGAAAGTGAGTCCCACATCCCCAGGCTGTGGGTCTTACCTTCTTTGGGGCAGAAGTGAGCCAGCTCCAGAGGGATGAGAACATTCTGTAGAGAAAAGAAAATACAGTACTGGATCAGATGACCGATCTGATACTAAGCGCTCCACAAATAATGGGTACAAGAGAACATGGAAGCAGACCCAAGCCAGGGAAGACTTGCTTCCATCATGGGATGAGTGAGTTCTATTGCCTGGCCCCAATCCCTTGCCTCAGGCGACTTCAATGGGTCCTGCAGCCTACTAGGCAGAGGTGGAAGTGTAACACCAAGGAAGAGGCCAGGAAATGTCTCCAGAATTGTCTGGCATCCCAGGGACACACATTGTGCTGTGTGCCTGATACCAGACTGTGGGAATCCTTTCGTAAGCCACTCTGGGAGCCTCTTGGGGCTGTTAAGGTGAGATGTAAGTGTGCCAAAGGAATTAATAAATAAAGGTGAGATACTTACCTTCAGGCGACGGAGCGCCTTGGCATAGGACATCAGCGAGCCAATGCCACTGGCTGCCAGCTGCCTCTCTGCTGCAACTGGACTTCTGGCGTAACCTCTCAGTTCCTGTGGGAGGAAAGAAGACCTCAGAATCAGGGGCTGGTCTGGGTGAAAGAGACAGACCACTGTGAAGCCCCTTACACGCTCAGAGAGAGATCCGTTTCTCACTGTCCTCAACTGTTCTAAAATGGCAATGTCCTCCAGACCCAAATTGTAGCTCTGCGTCAAAGGCCCTCCTTTAGCTGTTTGGGCAAGTGGGCCTTTGCTGGCTATTCCATGTGGCCAGCTTGCCTTCCAAGAGGGGAAGGGCCAAAGAGGTGCACTGCTGAGAAAGTGTATGTTAGGTGGCGGCTTTTCCATGAAAGCTTTCTAGGTAAAACAGCCACTGATGCCATCAATATACTTACATTCATCAGCAAGTTCAGGAGCTTAGCGCTTGGGGCTTCCCAGAGGAGGCCTCCCAGCATCAGAGTATAACGTTCGTCCAGCTCCTGTAGACAATGGCAATTTTCATCCACATGGGTCCGTTGAGGGAGGGAGAGGATGTGCCAAGCAGAAGAAAGAGAGATCAGATGTTGAGCAATGGGTGCAATACTTAAAGTGTGTGAAGAAGAAATAACCACAGAAGTCAAATTTCAAAACTAACAACTTACATGTCTGTCGGGCTCACTTTTCACCTCAACGACAGCCGCAAAGGCTGCATGCACAATCAGGCTGTGGAGCTTCAGTGGCAATTTGGGCTTCATGAGGCTGGCGAGATGGAGGGAAAAGTTTTTAGACTCTGTCTCCTTGGAGTCTTCCTCATATTGAGGGGGGGCATCAAATACATTACATTCTCTTGAACTTCTAGTGAATGCATGTGTTAGCTTAAACCACTTTTTACAATCAAGCAGTGTATAAATTTTACAGGATAAAATGAATAAAGGTAAAATTAAAATAAACATACGAGGGCACTGTTTATGTGGCAGTCTACCTGGCACTTTGTATGCAAGCCTCTAGGTCTTAGTTAATTTTCTCTCTCACATCTCCACTCATACTGTAAATAGTTGCTGCATAAATAAAGCTTTTTGAACGCAAAAAACTCAAGAAATTGTAAGCAATTATTCCAATCTAATTCCAATCTAAGTGGCAAGGTCTGGTAACACCTTTCCACATTCTGCCCCCCCCCCAGCTCGTTGTCAAGCTCAAAGAACCCAGCGTACCTCAGTTGGTAAAGAGCCTCCAGTGCCATAGCAAGAACCAATTCAGGGTGCGTAAAGCACGGAATCCGTCCCATGATTTCCTGATAGAGAACAGAGGGCAGAGCGGGGGAAAGTCAGTTCCCTATGGACATCAGCTGGATTCTTCTAACCCCAAACTCAGGGCAGGAATTGGCAATTTAATGCCAAATGCCTGCACAACCCTTCTCTTGGCCAGACCCCGCCAAGCCTTCCTTCTGCCCAACATCCCCCAAATCCCGCCCCAGCTCTCCTGCCCACCTCACCCCTGGATACATCATGCAACCTGTCACTCACCGCAATTGACTTGACGGCCAGATTTTTGGAGTACCTCAACGTGTCCTTTTCTCTCATGCGGGCCTCCGAGCAAGTGGCCAGCACGCAAGAGAGGAAGGACTCATCCTTCTCCTGTTGCTGAAAAGGCAAGAGTAAGGCTGTCAATTCATGGCGGGAGGGCTTCTCTGCATCTGAGACAGCCTAAATGGGGGTATAAACAGCATTTGTGGATGGGGGTGGGTGGGTGAGGGATTTAGTATGTACTGTGCTGTTTTCTCAAATACTAACCGCACGTGATACCACAGGCCTGACAGTCACTGAAGCATCTGCAACAAGAGAAGAAGGAAAGGACATGGGGGCACGTTAGTTCATTTCTACTTATTTTCCACAGTTGAGTATTAAAGCATTAAGGCCACTCCTCCTTATGCTCCAAAATGAAAATGAAGCATTTGTTCACCTGGGCGCACAGCAGCCCTGGACTTCTTGGGCTCAGTCCTCTCCCCGAATATCATGTCCCTCAGTCTCCTGAACCTAGAAGAGAAGCAGAGGAGCAGACGTTGTTGTTGTTGTTGCGTGTCAAGGGCCCCCAAGACACCCCCGAATGAAAACACGGTTCACACATCATTTTTGTTTTGGTTTTTGGCATAATTTTGGCCACAACGTTATTGAATTACAGTAAGTGAGTGGTTGCTTAGGCATTGGTTAGCGACTATCTGTTCCCACTTGGAGGTAGGAACAGAACTGACAACCACACCTGTACGGAAGTCAGTAATGGTAAACAATTTTGGGGAAAGAATAAAGCTGGGAGCCAGGCTCACACCTCTCCCCCAAATTCTCCCTGGGGCCCTAGCCCTTTGTCAGGGATACAGACAAAAGCATGGTGAACCCCTGGATTCCTTTAACGGAATACCCTTGCAGCAGCAGCATTGGAGGGGCAGGCACAGCCAACCTCATCCCCTCCACCAACCAAAAAATTAACAAATGAACAGCCACACCCTAGGCCAACCCCAACCTCTCTCACCACCAAGAAACACAAATGAACAGCACGAGCAACGCTGACACCAAACCCTACATACATTAAGCAAAATAGAAACATCGCCACCTGACCCCCCCACCCCCCACATCTCCCCCCCTTCCCCCCCCAATGTCTCAACAAATGAAACTGATTTGCAAAAATGTTACATGGAAAAAATACAAGAGACATTACACATACTTCTGTAAAACAAGAAAATCTTTAATAAAAAACCAAAACAAAAAAACCAATGCCTAACTGCAACCTTACAAGTTGTGACGATTTGCTGCGCAGTAGGCAAACCCAAATGGCCCCAGCCAATCAGCCAAATAGTAAAAATCCTACCAGGCCCCTGCTCCAAAGCAGACGACCCCATGACAGGCATAGAAAGGTCAACACAAACAAACCCTAATTAAAGCGACGGTGGGCGGGTAATCCGATGTGCACAGCGAAAAGAGGAAGTTCAACGCTGCGCACAGGGACCTATATAGCACCCCCATCAATCAAATAAAATTGCAACCATCAATTTTCCCAAGCAACATTGGGGGTGCCCAATCAAATTTGTGGCCATCCAAACTAACCCGCCCAGCAACAGGGGATGTCATGGTTGCTCCCACTGCAACATATGCTCTCCATGAAGGAGAACCCGCTTTGTTATACCACCCTATACCAGCAGGTCTCAGTTAAAACCAATGCTTTTTTTTCTTGGGGATGCAGGGGTACGCATACCCCTAAACATTTTTTGAATCTTTGCATTTACTGTACTGCATTTATTTTCCCCGATTTGAACTATAAAATGGTGATTTTCTTGAGTCAAAATGAGATTACCCCTAAACATTTTTTTTTAGAAAAAAAGTACTGGTTGCAATATAAAAATCACAATATAAAAACACAAAATGCATAATAAAGGTTAAAAACAACCCAGTAAACCCCCCTCCCCAACACATCTCAAAAGCTGAGACAGAAGCCTACAACCAAAATGGTGTGTGTGTGTGTGTGTGTGTAAGAGAAGACGGAGTCTTTGCAGCGTAGCAATAACACAAACACGCTACTTCGGCTGCAGGACATCGTATCAACAAGGAAATTTGGTGTTGTTGCATCTCCTCGGGTAGTTGTTGATTTGTTACCACGAGGAGTTGTTGTTGTGGAGGTATAGTTTGACGAGGTTTCTGGTTATTTGTACCCTAGATGCCCAATCACGCACAAAAACAAATCTCACTGCAGCCAACCAAAGACCACCAACACCCTAGGTCACCCCCCCTCAAACTCGCACCGCCAAGGAAATGCAACAAGTGAATAATAAGTGAACCCACACATACACAAAGTAGAAGAGAAGCATCGCCACCCGACCCCCCTCTCCCCCTCTTTTCTTCCTAACCTAACACTGCAGGCAACACTAATGTCTCACAAAAAATGAAACTGATCCGTAGAAAACACAACTTGAAAAAAGAGACAATGCCCTTTTTTTGTAAAATACTCACAACCAAGGAAATGCAACAAGTGAATAGTAAGTGAACCCACAAATACGCTAAGCAGAATAGAAGCATCGCCACCCGACCCCCCTCTTCCCCTCGACCCCCCCCTCTTTTCTTCCTAACCTAACACTGCACGCAACACTAATGTCTCACAACAAATGAAACGGATCCGTAGAAAACGCAACTTGAAAAAAGAGACAATCCATTTTTTTGGTAAACTACTCACAACCAAGGAAATGCGACAGGTGAACCCACAAATACACTAAGTAGAAGAGAAGCATCGCCACCCGACCTCCCTCTCCCCCCGACCCCCCCTTTTCTTCCAAACCTAACACTGCGCGCAACGCTAACGTCTCGCAACAAATGAAACTGATCCGTAGAAAACACAACTTGAAAAAAGAGACAATGCATATTTTTTTTTGTAAACCAAGAAATCTTTAACAATTTATTTATTATTATTTAAAAAACCAACAAGGAAAGGAGCAAGAAGGAGTTATCCAAGATGATCGTGGACTTGGAGAGAAAGGAGAGCTTTGAATCATCTGATTTCAGAACGCTGGTGGGAACTTAATCCGTTTCTGAAATTTGCAGGCACCTGATGCTCAAAGGACAAGTAGCCTGCCGGGCTGGGAAGCAGATTACACCAATTGTTGGAGGAGAAAAACATCTTTTACCATTACCGAACATCGCTATATAGAGCTTCCATGAACAGAGGCACTCTACCTCCGGAGCCAACTGCTAGAGGACAAGCCGCAGGAGCGGGCTACTGTTTGTGAGTTTTACAGGGCACATCTGTTTGGACTAGACGGGCTTTCCCTCTGATCCAGGGCTCTCTCCGTGTTTTTTATGCACCCACAGACCCCAAACGGCTCTCCACAGGAACACAGTAGTGCACCTCATGTGTGAGGGGGGATCCCAACACCCCCCACCCCGACTCCACCACCCCCGGCAAAGCAAAGAGAAGGGAAGCATTTCCCGCGTTTAAAAGAGCCCTCAGCATAATGCTTTTAAGGCAACCCTGCCCAGCCTGGAGAACTAAGGGGGCTTCTAGGAGGGTCGTCACAGCATCAAGGCATAGACGAGCCGAAGAATGCGATTAAAACTCTCTTAGTGCCAGAGTGACTGACAGGAAGACTGACAGAGCGTCCGAAGAGTTGAGAAACGGAGAAGGAGTAGGAGCGAGGGCGGGGGGTGTATAGCGGTTAGAATTCTGGACTAGGAGATCCGAGTGCAAATCCCCACTCAGTCGCGAAGTGCACTGTTTGATATTGGGTCCAGTCACTCCCACCCTAGCCTGCCGAACAGGTAAGGGGGAAAGGCAAGCCATAAAGACCACCTTAAACTGCTTGGATGCAAAGTGGGCTATCAATGTAATAAAAAGCATCCAAAAAATAATAATTATGGAAGGTACCCGGGGATCATCTAGTTCAACCCCCTTCAGTGCAGGAATATGCAGCTGTACCTTATGGGTATCGAACCTGCATCCTTGGCGCTAACGGCAGCTCACTCTAAGCAGAGGAGCTACAATGAGATTTGCGGGAGAATGGGACCGCAGGGAAAGGGGGCGCGCGCGAAGAGAAGTTAAGCTCTTCGGGAAAATGTTAAATTCCGTGGGGGTGCTGGCCGTGTGGGGGACCCCAAGCCCTCGCTCCAGAAGATTAAAAAGAAGAGGCAGAAGAAATCCTACTTACATATTGATGATGCTGGCCATCTCTTCAGGTGAAATCCCCTCCGGTTTAAAATAAACTCCTTTAAAATCCTCACACAACAGTAACTCCGAACCTTGCCTCTAACCCTACCGCTACTCCTCTCTGTCTAAAATGTCCAGGAAAATATGTGCACAAAATATCCAAATGAAAAATGAAATGATAAAGTTGAAGCAAATAAAATAAAAGTTGAAGCAAATAAAAGAAAAGTCTACACCTATCTCCCCTGTTGGCCGCTCGCTCGCTCGCTCGGTAGCTAGCAGATTGCTTGCTCCTCCGTCCCACTTCTATCTCAGCCAACTCCTCCCAACTAACTCGCGAAGGAGATGTGGAACTGCTGTCTTTTATGCAGGCAGCAATAGATGTCACGGAGATGGGCAGGACACTGTTTCCATGGCAACCCACCCACCTTGACCCTGAACAAATCTCCCCTCCCTCTCTAGTTCCGATGTTTTCTCCCTCTCTTTGGGACACTTGCTGTTTGCAGCTTTACAGATCCCTTTTTATCACAAACCAGCTCATACATTTTCTTGCAACTTTTCTAAAGAGAGCCCATCCAAACATTTTTTGAAATACAGTAGAGAACTCATGCCTCCTGAGCCTAGGGAGGACTTGCTTTGCATGCAGGAGATCCCAGGTTCAGTCCAGGCTCTCCACCAGATGGGGCTGGAAATGCCCCAGGTTTGAAAACCCTGCAGAGTTGCTGCCAGTCAGTGTAGGCAGTGCTAAGCTAGATTGTAAAGTGCAACTTCCTATGAATGCTCCTCTTATACTATTTATTGAAACACAAGCAAGCTACCTTATCAACAAGTTGTGAGAGTTCATTCATGACTTTTAACAAACAGCATAAACAATTTTATAATTTTTATGTAAGTACAGAAATCCTGAATATGAAAGGAAGGAAACTTTCTGCCTCTGCAATAAAGGCAGCTGCACTGCCAGTTGAGCTGTCCCGATGTCAATTGAAACAGACCCTCCAAAGTTTCAAAGGTGAAAAGGGAATTTTGAGCATCTGCGCACAACTGGTCTGTCTTCTGAGTTAACGTGAAGTGCAGAAAGTTGCAGGACCAGGCATCGGACTTCCCGTTTCAAAGGTGAAAAGGGAATTTTGAGCATCTGCGCACAACTGGGCTGTCTTCTGAGTTAACGTGAAGTGCAGAAAGTTGCAGGACCAGGCATCGGACTTCCCGTTTCAAAGGTGAAAAGGGAATTTTGAGCATCTGAGCACAACTGGGCTGTCTTCTGAGTTAACGTGAAGTGCAGAAAGTTATTGCCTTGAGCAGGGGTAGGCAACCTAAGGTCTGGGGGCCAGATCCGGCCCAATCACCTTCTAAATTCGGCCCGCAGACGGTCCGGGAATCAGTGTGTTTTTACATGAGTAGAATGTGTCCTTTTATTTAAAATGCATCTCTGGGTTATTTGTGGGGCATAGGAATTCGTTCATTCCCCCCAAAAAATATAGTCTGGCCCCCCACAAAGTCCGAGGGACAGTGGACCAGCCCCCTGCTGAAAAAGTTTGCTAACCCCTGACTTACATTCTAAGCTTCATGAGTGCAACTTATGCACAAGGTTTAGACATAGGAATATGCCTCACGCTGCATCAGAACATTGTGAAAATCCAACTTAGCACTGACTACATTGACTCACTGGCGGAGGAAGAGGAGTGTGGGGGGAGCGCACAGCCCCCGGCAGTGCGATCCTGGTCGGGTTTCATGATGGCTGTCCCCCCGCCCCCCGCCTGCGCTGGGCGCCCCGCCCCCGCGGGTAATGTGCCCCGCCCCCAGGACACATGCCCTGCACCCTTGGGGGGCATTTGTGGGGCATAGGAATTAGTTCATTTCCCCCCCAAAAAATATACAGTCGTACCTCGGGTTAAGAACTTAATTCATTCCAGAGGTCTGTTCTTAACCTGAAACTGTTCTTAACCTGAAGCACCACCTGAGGTACCACTGTAGTCCGCCCCCCCCACGGCTGAAAAAGGTTGCTGACCTCTGGAGTTGAGCCTCCTCAGTCTTCAGGACTGGCGCGGGGGCTGTGCATTTCAGGGTACCAGCCAAGGCCCGTGCCCCAATATTTATTGCTGATTCTATTGAGTCCATCAGTATATTGTTGTGAAGTGACCTGGCATTTTTAATGAGGTGCAATATAGGTTCGCCTTACATCTTTACAGTGGTACCTCAGGTTAAGTACTTAATTCGTTCCGGAGGTCCATTCTTAACCTGAAACTGTTCTTAACCTGAAGCACCACTTTAGCTAATGGGGCCTCCTGCTGCTGCCGTGCCGCCGGACCCCGATTTCTATTCTTATCCTGAAGCAAAGTTCTTAACTTGAAGCACTATTTCTGGGTTAGCGGAGTGTGTAACCTGAAGCATATGTAACCTGAAGCGTATGTAACCCGAGGTAAGGTAAGGTAAAGGTACCCCTGCCCGTACGGGCCAGTCTTGACAGACTCTAGGGTTGTGCGCTCATCTCACTCTATAGGCTGGGGACCAGCGCTGTCCGGAGACACTTCCGGGTCACGTGGCCAGCGTGACAAGCTGCATCTGGCGAGCCAGCACAGCACACGGAACGCCGTTTACCTTCCCGCTGGTAAGCGGTCCCTATTTATCTACTTGCACCCGGAGGTGCTTTTGAACTGCTAGGTTGGCAGGCGCTGGGACCGAATGACGGGAGCGCACCCCGCCGCGGGGATTCGAACCGCCGACCATGCGATCGGCAAGTCCTAGGCGCTGAGGGTTTACCCACAGCGCCACCCGCGTCCCGATAACCCGAGGTACCACTGTATTATTATTATTAACAATAACAACAACAATAATAATAATACAGTGGTACCTCAGGTTACAGACGCTTCAGGTTACAGACTCCGCTAACCCAGAAATACAGTCATACCTCCGGTTACAGATGCTTCAGGTTGCGTTTTTTTGGGTTGCGGACCGCTGAAACCCGGAAGTACAGGAACGGGTTACTTCTGGGTTTCAGCGGTTGCGCATGCGCAGAAGCGCCGGGTCGCAACCTGCGCGTACGGGACACGCCGCTGCGAGTTTTGGCTGCCACAGGTTGCAAATGTGCATCCCACACGGATCATGTTCGCAACCTGAGCGTCCACTGTAGTACCTTGGGTTAAGAATTTTGCTTCAGGATGAGAACAGAAAATGTGCGGCAGCGGAGCAGCGGCAGTGGGAGGCCCCATTAGCTAAAGTGGTACTTCAGGTTAAGAACAGTTTCAGGTTAAGAACGGACCTCCAGAACGAATTAAGTTCTTGACCCGAGGTACCACTATAAATTGCACAGAAGAATTCCATGTTGCCTGTGGGAGTGGCTGGGTAGAACTCTTTGCAGCTGCATGATCCATGCATTTGATATATAACCAACTGGTAAAGCTTCATAATTGGTTCTGGCTTCGTGTAGGAGATTGAATGTATTCTTCTATTTCTTCAACCCTGTCTTCCACCCCCCCCCCCATACTTGGACGGTGCTGACTACTCATCTCCAAAGAGTGAAATGTTTATGAGTACTGCAGATCTAGTCTCAGATGTCAAACCTTTCCCCAGACAGTGTGCTTAACTGAATAACCCTGAAAGACAGGGAAGAATGTGACCCTCTAGATTGGACATTTATTTTGACTAATATGTGCTTTTCATTCACACTCCCTTCTCATACAATTTTTGCTGCACGGCAGAATTCCATTGCTTCTTGTTTGGGGTAGCACAGATTAGGCAAGTTTTCTTTTAAAGACCGACAGAATCAAATCTCTCCTGGAACTCTAGGTTTTTGTAAATAGTTGCTTTCATATTGGCTTCTGAAGTGAACAAATGTTTTTAGTGCTCAGTTTGTGTGTGAAGAGGCATATTGTTTCAAAATCTGCTTCCCCCCCTTCCCCTTCCCTGTCCTTTTTCATTTTTGTGTGTTGTGTTGTTAACACTGTAAGATTCCAGCAGGCACTGTCTTGTTTTACTTGACAGTATGCAAGCCAGTCTAGGAGCCTTCTTTGGCTGACAAGCAGGGTACAAATGCTCCAAATAAGAAAATAAAATATATAAATACCAATCGATCTTATTTCAAGAGGCAGCAAGAGACTCCTTCTTGGGGTACGCACTTTAATAGTGAGGTTCTGACGGTGCTGGTTCATCCTAAAACAGAACTCAACAATGCAGCCTTGGCGAAATAAAAGCAGCTCATTAGCAAGGGTACTGGAGATTATCATGGTTTGTAGCAGATTTGGGAAACGGACCTGCAACTGCAAATCAATTTGCGGAAGTGGGATCAAACTCAGACCAAAGAGCTCTGTTGAAAACAGTACCAGCCAGGATTCAGGAGGCTATGCTTAATGTTCTCCTGGCATGGCATGGCATCGGACAGGACTTTGGCTGTAGAGTCTGGATTTCTGCTCTTGGGTCTTTAGTATATTATCTGCTATCAAAGTCGTGTCTTACAGACACCTTTGTCTCTCGAAAGCCTTGCATCCTGATATCAGACAAAAAGCATTAGTATCCCCCCATCTCTCTGTGTGCTTTTTAAGTAAACCTGTGAGACTGTCTTGTTTTCAAGCCACTTTGTTTTATTCCAAGAGGCAGCAAGGGATGTGCGCTCAAATGTTAAGATGATGGTGATGATGATGATGATGATAGAATTTATATATCCCCAGTTAAACCAAAGACTGTGCATAGATAAGAAAGAAGGTATCGCAAAAGAAACATCTAAATTTGAAAAAGTGTTAACCCATAATAAAGGAAAACACATATCACAAATTTATGACTATTTATTAGAATGGGAAGTAAAAGAAGAACAAGTTAAAAGTTGTAATGGTAAGATTTGGGATGCAATATTTACATGGAACAATGGGAAAGATTATGGAGGACAGATATAAAATTCACGGCATGCTATAACCTCAGAGAAAATACCATGAAGATGTTATACAGATGGCATCACACTCCTCTAAAACTTGCAAAAATGTATAAAGGCAGATCGCCAATATGTTGGAGATGTAAAAAAGATACAGGATCATATTTCTATATGTGGTGCAACTGCGAAGCTATCCGTGAATTTTGGAATAACAATTTATAGTGAATTAAAAAAACTATTCAAACTTACATTTCAAAAAAGACCAGAATTTTTTCTGTTAGGTATATTACCAATGGAAATTAAAAAATATATATAAGACCATTGTTTATGTATGCAATCACAGCAGCCAGAATAACAGTGGCAAGAAATTGGAAGGATGAAATCTTACCAACGATTACAGAGTGGCAAACTCTTATGATAGAATACCTGCAACCTGCAAAACTGACTGGAAAAATTAAAGGAGTGTCAAACCAGAAGATATATTGGGAATGGAAAATATTTAAGGAATATTTAAAAATGTATTGTACGAGCAATAAGATACTTGCAGAAATAGAGTGACACTGGTGACCAAGAATTACATAAAATGTAATAGTGGTTTATATATACATACACAAGACAAAATAATAGGAATCTGTGCAAGGAATACAGATAATAAAAGTAGTATAATGAGAACTATTGGAAGTTATATTTTTTAATCTGTCATGTAAGTGTAATATATTGTATTTGTTTACATTTGTTCCTTTATCTTTTCTTATTTCATTGTTTCTATTCATTTGTATCATTTTCTGTTTTATGTTATGTAACCCATGTATATTTGTCTAGGTAAAAATTAATAAAGATTTTCTTAAAAAAAGAGAAAGAATTTATATATCCCAACCATCCTCCTGAAGGAGCCCAAAGTGGCAAACGCACACACTTTTTCTTAAGTAGTTCCAAAACAACCAAAGCATTCTAAAAACAGTTAAAAACATCTGTCAGGTCATTTGTCAGGGACTATTTTGAGTTGCGATTCCTGCATTGCAGTGGGGTGGAATGGATGACCATGGGGGGGTCCCTTCCAACTCTACAATTCTGCGATTCCATGATCTGAAAAATATTTGTCAAAGTGAATCAGACTTCTGAGTACTTCCTCCTTGCCCCAAAGTGGAACTATGGTAACCACAAAACTCCCCTCTAATTAGTGCTATAAGGGACATAACTCAGGGTCCCATGTTTGTAGAATCATAGAATTTTAGGACTGGAAGGGACGGGGGTCATCTAGTCCAGCACCCCTGAAATGCAGGAATCCTTTGCCCATTGAAACCACAACCCTAAGATTTAAGAGTCTCATATTCTACTGACTGAGCTGTCTAATCTTCCAACATCTCCAAATAGGAATACAGTGGTACCTTGGTTCTCAAACTTAATCCATTCCGGAAGTCTGTTCTAAAACCAAAATGTTCCAAAACCAAATTGCACTTTCCCATAGAAAGTAATGCAAAAAGGATTAATCCATTCCATCCCCTAAAACAGCAATTTAACATGAATTTTACTATCTAACAAGACCATTGATCCATAAAATGAAAGCAATCATCAATGTACTATGCCTATAAAATAAATAAGACAGTATTGTAGATGATAATAAAATTACTTTTATTTCCTTACCTGCACCGATGATAGTCATTGTTAGGATGGGGGCTTTTATCCATTTCTGCAGCCAATCAAGCACTGGGCTCCACACAGTCACAAAAGCAAATTAACCGAAAAAGCATCAAAAACCAAAAATGCAAAATACAGAGCAAAAACAAAAGCGCCAAACTTAATCTGCTTTCGAAATCCATTTGACTTCCAAAATGTTTGAAAATGTTTGAAAACCAAGGTGCAGCTTGATTGGCGCAATGTGAAGCCACACAAACACGGCTTATCTCGACACTATCTTGGGGGAAACTCACGATGCTGAAAAATTCATGTGCTCAATTTCTGCACATTGAGACAGGAGCCGAAGAAAGCAGTTGGCTTAAAGCACACGCAGAGTAGGGGGGCTTATAAAAAAATATATGTTCATTTGGGAGGGGGTGGATTGACGTATGCTCTGATCTAAAAGCTAAAGAGCAGGCTTTCACAAAGAAAAGAGCAGAGTAAGGCGGAAACTACTTGGACCCGTGCTTCCCAGGCACGTTGTCAGGAGGGATGAGTCCAGCATTGCATTGTTTGGTCGTATTTTCAGTAACCACGATTTATTACAGACGTTTACAAAAAAATTAATCTAAAACCTCTGCTTGTAAGAGGCTATGTGCGTTTGAAGGAGCCCGGTATAATCTTTAGATGTTTATTAAAGAAAACCCACATTGCACGAAATGTATCTTTAGAACACAGGTTGCGTCATGTTCCCATTGGTTGCCTTAGTTTCTCCATCAATGCAACACCCACAATTTGCGGACATCACTATGGGCATCAGGTGTTCTCCAGGCCAGTGAATGTCAAGAACCCCTTCTTCTAAAGCTGCTTCCCCAGTTTCATCAAAAATAGAAAGAAATGCCATTTGGTAGCCCATTGGTAAGGTTTGGGAAGTAATGAGATACATTTCTGAAAGTTATTTATGGATGTACAAGGTCACCGCATCTTTGCTTAAGATGAATAGAAAGGAACATTTCCCCATGCGGCAAACCACTGTCCCCCCTGAATATCGTCCGCTGCTTAGTCATTTCAACCCGTTGTGCGTCTTAGTAAGATTTTGTACATTTCAGAAAGCTTTCCCTTGCCTACAAATGAATTGCATGATTTTTCAAAAACTTATTAACGCCCCTTGCTTTTACTTCTGGTGTGGTTAAAAATTGAAGAATCTGGTTATCATTTAAAGCAGTGTAAGATGCTTGTTTACATTTCCCCTCACATTTGGTGACTAGGTAGGGATATGTAGTTTTGTGTTTTGTTTTTTTAAGAGTTCATAAGGAGTCCTGCTGCTTCCGGTTTTATTTTTGGGGTTGTTGTTTTTTTGTTTTGTTTACAAAAAGGTAATCCAGTTGTAACCTTCTTCTAGGTACAATTCTGTACGTTCCGTACAGAATTGTACTACCTGTTCATTCATGGTCACTCTAAATCCCTTTGTTTCTTTTAGCAATGTGTCCTTGTGTATCTGTGTAAGCATTTCAAAGCCTGCTACCTTTGCTTACAGAATTTCCCCTTAGGGGGCCCTTTTAACATGTCCCGTAATACATGTGGATAATAGGAATCTCCTTCATTAATTTCAAAAGCCATTTTATTTCTTCCATGATTTTCCTCTGTTGTTAATTTATTTTGTAAAAGCAAGTGGGGTTTAGTCACCATGGAGGTCTATTCTGTGGTTTTGCTCAATAGGTCATGGTCATCTCAAGAGCCATAGGGCCTGAGATGGTTCCAGCTCTAATTTATGTGTAAGATTAGGAGTCCAAGAATGCGAAATAAGTACTGCAGAAGGCCAGTTACCACATACTTCCCCCTAAATAGTGGGTGAAGTCCTTTTGGGAAGAACTAAAAGGTCTCAAAGTGTCAAGTTTTGCTGTACTGAAGGACTGTCCATATCTAATCTATTATAACATTGAACCCTCCTCCCCACCCAAAGAATTTTGCTATCCATTTCATCATCTAATTTCCTTGGAGGACATTCTAAGAAAGAAAAGCGGGTTTGAATTTGTATAATAAAAGTTTCCAGTTGAGTATATTTATATATTTTAGTGAAGGTAAGCAACTTAAAAAGACCACAGACCCAGTAAAACTCATTACAAAGAAACACAACATTTAAAAGCAGATACAAATAATTAGACATTATTCTTTTCTCAAGAAGCCAGGGGAAAAAAAATCATTTTTCCTGTTTTATTTTAAGCATGCTTTTTATTAATTTTTAACAAACAAGGTGGTAAGCTGCTGAATATAGGCAAACTATAATTTCTCAAGGGCCATTCCAAATGTGTACAATTGATGGCTCTAAAATAAGCTGCACCCTGTAAGTCCAGATGGCAACTGGTGCCATTGTCCCTGTTAGCATTTTGTAAGAAAGGGCACCAAGATTTCATAGATCCCTTTGATAAGCCATCGGCAATGCATAAAGGAGGGCAGGTGGCTTGGTGAGCAGGGAACTTCTTGAAAAGATTTGGACCAGCGATGTGCCTTTGCTTGGGCAAAGGGTGATGGTGGATGGATCATAGCTACCTAACTCAGCACTGTCTGTACTGATTAGCAGTGGCTCTACAAGGTTCCAGGCAGGTGATGTTTTTAGTTTCACCTGGAGATGCTGGAGACTGTTCTGGGACCTGCATCACCAGCGAGCTCTGGTCCTCCCTTAAGGAGTTAGGCGGATCAATGGTCTGACTCTGTGGAAGGCACCATGCTATTCCCCTTTTAATGACCCATTTATACAGAAAACGCGAGAACTGGAATTTTGCTCTTGAATTGATTTTTGGATCGCCTGCATGCCAAGCACATACTTCTACCACTGGGCCAGCACCCTTCCTCAGTGACCAAGGTCTCATTGCACACAGCCATCCAGCAAGCAAAAAAATGTTATTGTTAGAAGGGCAGAGTGGGGAGCAAGAGATTCATTAGACCCACAGTGTTCTGGTTTATTCTATAACCTGCTTGACATTGTGCCTCCTTTTCCCCTACCTTTTATTCCTATTGAAGTTTCACAATGTCGCTGCTTGGGATTCTAGATAATCTATGTGTCTAGATGCTTGTAATGTATGCCAGGCAATCTGGCACAAGTGGGTAGGGTTGCCATCCGCCTGGAATTGCCAGGATTTGGCCGTTGGAAACAAGTGTCCTTGAGGGAAACGCTTTAATGTCCAGGAAAATCCAAACGTATAGCAATTCTACACGTGGGGAGTAGGGACACAAGTGCAAATCAGAATACAGCAAAAGCTTTATTCCTCAAGATTTGTGTTTTAAGACACAGGATCATATGATTGTAGAGCTGGAAGGCACACAGAGCCCCATCCCTTGCCTCCCTCCAACTAATTTTTTGTCATTTTTGCATGGCAATATCATAAATTTTATGGGCATTTTTTGTTTTTTTTTAGTATACCTAAAATCCTTTGCTTATTACCCCACATTTTGTTCAAAAAATTGCTTTGCAGGGGTAACTACCATAGAGTTATCAAAATTTTCAAAAGTAGGGGGTCTGTGGCTTGGCTTTTGAAAAATAAGAGGTCCTCAATAATTAGCTAACTGGGAACCACTGATCTAGTTCAATCCGCTACAATGCAGGAATAAGGCAGTTGGCCTATACAGGGATCAAACTTATGACCTTGGCATTATCAGCAACCCGCTCTGAACATCTGTGCCATCTTCAGAGCTGTTGTTGTGGGAGATGTAGTTCACTAAAGTAAATATTGAAAGAATCCTCTTTTCACACCAAGGACAGACCATTCCAAACATCTACCTTACAGACAAAATTTATTCCCCAAGCTCTTCCTGTGTTTTAAGACGCTGGGATGAGGGGAGCCAAAAATTCCACTGGGCTGGAAGAAGCCCTTTTTGTGAATCAATAGAACTCTGCTTCAATCCCAATTTTAGTTTGGAAAACTCATCCATTTTGCTTTAACACACTCCCCTCTCCCTACTTTCCTTCATTCCACTCTTTTCCATATCAAAAGCAATTTCTAATGTCCACTCCCAGGACCAGCCCCGGATGTTTTTGCTTGAGGCTGAAACACCCTGAGTGCTGCCTCTGCTTCCTCCTCCAGTCCTTGGCTTCTCCTTCAGGAAAGGAGGCTGGAGAGGAGGAGGTTGTGATGGTGAAACACTCACAAGGGCATGACCATGGTCATGGTGGTCACAATAGTGACATGGCTGCAAGCCTGGTGCTCTATGTACCTGGTTCTGCCGCTTGAGACAATGGCCTTGCAACGCCTCATGCGCAGGTTATATAGGTATAGGGACCCCTGACCATTAGGTCCAGTCGTGACCAACTCTGGGGTTGCGGCGCTCATCTCGTTTTATTGGCCGAGGGAGCCGGCGTACAGCTTCCAGGTCATGTGGCCAGCATGACTAAGCCGCTTCTGGCGAACCAGAGCAGCACACGGAAATGCCGTTTACCTTCCCGCCAGAGTGGTACCTATTTATCTACTTGCACTTTGACGTGCTTTCGAACTGCTAGGTTGGCAGGAGCAGGGACCGAGCAACGGGAGCTCACCCCATTGTGGGGATTCAAACTGCCGACCTTCTGATCGGCAAGTCCTAGGCTCTGTGGTTTAACCCACAGCGCCACCCACGTCCTAGGTTATGCGCAGGTTAGCCATGCCAATTCCTAGGGTGCCCAGTTGGATTATATCAGTGGGGAAGGGGGAAGTTCCCAATCCTGTTCCACTGCTCTCCACCTGCTTCAAAGTGATCCATCTAGTCTCCACCCGACTCTGCTTCAAACGAAAATAAATAATAAAAGATCTCCTATCCAGACTCTGCAGTCTCCATACCTGCACTGACAGCTCCAGTCTCCTTTGGCCATTTTTGGACTCCCTTGAGAAGAACAGCTGGACATCTAGGAGTTGCTGTTGGTGGTGGCGGGAGCAGGGCTCAGCTCCTCCTGCTCTTAAATGTGCTCTGCTCAGTTCTGCAGCCTTATCCTTTAGCACCAGGTGCACATATGCTCTCATAACCCCCCCCCCAATTAAGCCAAGCCCAGTTCTTTTCCTTTCTCTGCTCTCCCTTCTACCACTGAGACCTGGAGACAAAGGTTAATGGGGAGAGGGGAGGGCAGACCTCCCCTCAAGAGTCTATGCAATAAGTCGAAGCCAGCTGCTGCTGCTGGTGGGCTGAAACTTGCAAGCTGCAAGCAGAGTTGTCTTTATAATATATTATATTATATATATATATGTTTTGTTTGTTTGTTAAAAAGTTGTTCTCAAGCTAAATCAGATTCCATGGTATCTGCACGTCCTGGTGCCCCATCCAGCGCCCCCTTCCCACAGCCTCTCTCTCATGTGTGCTGCAAGAGCCCAGAAAGGCTACATTTGGAAGGTCTGGCTGAGCTTCAGAGCAGTGGAAACCAGCAAAGGCAAGTGTAGCTCCCCTCCAAACATCAGAACAATCTTTGCACAATGGATATTTTATTTTGAAACAACAGTTTTCCAATAAATTATACAATTTAAAAAAGAGAGAGTGTGCACGAAGTACAGGTATCCAGGACAGAAAACCAAAAAGACAAAGTTGCAGAACTTGGGTCGGGTGGGGAGCCCAACCCAACCCAGCTGTACCCACTGCCTCAGCTCCCCTCCTGCTGCCCAGCCTGCGCCCTCTCCTCCTCCCTGATCCCTTTAGGCAGTGCTTAGTGTTTCACGAAGAATTAACACCCTAGAACTGGGGGACGGGGACGACTGGTAGGACTATGAATATGCGTCACACACTCTACTTGGCAGAATGGGGACAGATATCTGAACTACACAGAGCAGGCTAAGTAGTATGTGGGCCACAGTGGGTGCCCTGCCCCTTCTCGACCAGCATCAACGCTGGGGGACGAGGACAGAGAAAGATGTCCTGCAACTCCAGGACAGGCTAGGAATCCTTATGCCTTGTACCCACCAAGAGTATCACATGCTCAGCTGCAGCAGAAGGGGAGGGAGTGGAATACTGCACAGGGACTGAGAGCAGCAGTGGTGGTAGGATGGGCAGGGGAATGACTGTCCTCCAACAAGGTCCCTCCCAAAGCACCCTTAACCTGCCAATGCCCTGGAACCATGTGGAAAACCAAGTGTTCAACTGTGTCAGGAGTCAAGAGGAAAAAGTGGAAAGGGCGAAGCACAGGGAAGGGAGCTGGCACATGGTAAGATGGCACAATGGGAAGGGCAGGAAATCGATTCACCTCCGTGGCACCAGAGAACAGAGGCTAAGCCTTGCCTCTTCCCTCCCCATTTCATCTCCAGGCTGCCTCGCTGCTGGCGTGGAGCCAACGCTTGGCACCTTTAGTAGTCATCCGCCCCCAGCAGGAAGCCCAGGAGGAAGCCGATGGCACGCTGGCGCTCCTGTGGGCTCTGCTTCGACAGAACATTGGGCGGAGGCCGTAGCAGGAGGCTGGCGAAGAGGGTGGCTGCAGGGAAGCGAAAACATTAGTGTGAGAGGAGGCGGAAGCAGGAGGAAGACCAGCTCCCAGCCAGGACAGGCAGGCCTTACCTAGCATATTGGCACTGACGTTGTTGCTCTCGGAGTATTTCAGCAGCTCCCGCAGGAAGGCCATCACGTAGCGGAAGACGTTCCGGTGCGACCGTGGCAACTGGCAGATCACCTGCAAGACCGGGAAAGTCAGCTCGGAGCTTCCATGCAGAGCTTTGGGTGGAGGAGGGGCATGGATCACTAGCACAGTGTACTTTTTATGTTTGCAGGTTTAGACCTGGCATTAAAAAAAGTGAATTTTTAAAATAGTAACCGGATTAGAACTCTGCTGGGAACTTTGGGGAATAATACAATTGTAGAGTCGGAAGGGACCATGAGGGTTAACTCATCGACCCCCCACTGCAATGCCTAACGTGGGGCTCAAATGCATGATGCTGAGATTAAGAGTCTCATGCTCTACCAACTGAGATATCTTGGAGGAAGGGCCATAGCTCTGCAGTAAACCACCTGTTTTTCATGCAGAAAGTCTCAGGTTCCACTCCCAGCATCTCCAGGTAGGGTAGGGAACATCCCTTGTCTGAAATCCTTGAGAGCCACTACTTAGAGCCACTGCCTAGAGGTCCCGGGCCCTAAGGAAGTTAGATTAGCCTCAGCCAGAGCCAGGGCCTTCTCAACACTGGCTCCGGCCTGGTGGAACGCTCTGCCTCATGAGACCAGGGCCCTGCAGGATCTGATTTCTTTCCACAGGGCCTGTAAGACAGAGTTGTTCTGCCTGGCCTTTGGCTTGGAGCCAATTTGATTTCCTCCCCCTCTTTCTTTTTCTTTTCTCCTCCTGTGAAGAGGCTGCATTTTAATTGTTTTAATGTTGTATTTTAATCTTGTTTTTAAGTTGTATTCATTCAACTCGTTTTTATTATTGATTGTTGGCTGCCCTGAGCCCAGTCTTGGCTGGGGAGGGCGGGGTATAAATAAAAATTATTATTATTATTATTATTATTATTATTATTATTATTATTATTATTATCAATTTAGACAATACTGAGCTAGATGGCCCAGTGGTATATGGCTGCTTCCTGTGTTGGAAATTCAAGCGAGGTTCACTGAAACAGGTGGGTTATTGTTACAACTCCTTGTCAGAAAGCAAAAAGGCAACATGTGCACGCACCGCCCCCCCCCCCCACAACCGAGAGGGATGGTTATCAAAGGAGACATCAACCCCTGTGGTACCATGTTAATCCAAGAGCATCCACTGTCAACACTCAGCAGCCTCTGCAGTTAACAAGGCTTCCCAGACCAGACTAACCCTCCTGCCAGTGTGCCGGTTTACTGGCTTTTGGGGATGCTTTAGTGGATTCCCTGTTACTTGCTGCAGCATTTGGACTAGATGACCTTTGAAATCCCTTCTGATTCTATGCTTCTGTACACAATGCAGACCAGCCAGGAAGAGATGGGGCTCTGGGGCCTACCTGGCGACAGAGGCGGCTGTCATGTGAGCACTCAAGGCAGCGCTGATACAGTTCATAGCAAATGACTGGTTCTGGCAGTGCCTCCAGGAAGATGAGCAGAGCTTCGGCCACAGAGTGGTTACTGCCAGCTATTGACAGCCTGTCAAGGAAAGGGTTCTATCCTGTTACCTGCACCCTGCCTCCTTCCTAGGCTGGTCCAAAGCAAGTAGTTTTGTCCTTATACATCTGGGCCCACCTTGAGAGCCCCCCCTTTTTGCGCAAGGTGGATCTTGAACCCACAGCCCTGAGATTAAGAGTGCCACGCTCTACCAACTAAGCCATCCCACTGTAATTTTCCCACACCTCCCCTCTTGACGAAGCTGCCTGCAAAGCTGATCTGCAGAGGAAATGTCCATCTGCAGGCATGGTTTCAACAGCAAATAATAGTGGTCAACTTCAAAAGTGTGGTCAACAAACCCTGCTTGCCAAAGAACAATTGAATGCCCCCTTGAAGCTCCTTTGCAGCCATGTCTTTACCTGTCTCCACACCTGATACCATGTATGATGGTAGACGTGGGGCCTGCGGGCCTGTCAAGATTCCCCACCTCTGCTCTATCTAGCCAGGCTGATGTTTTCAAATGGGGGTTAAAGCTGTGAAGCTGTTTGGATGCATGACTGGACTTCACAGTGGGCATTCCATTTTGATTGTTTTTACAGTGGTACCTTGGGTTACAGACGCTTCAGGTAACAGACTTTGCTAACCAAGAAAGAGTGCTTCACGTTAAGAACTTTGTTTCAGGATGAGAACAGAAATCATACTCCAGCAGCGCGGCAGCAGCAGGAGACCCCATTAGCTAAAGTGGTGCTTCAGGTTAAGAACAATTTCAGGTTAAGAACGGACCTCCAGGAACGAATTAAGTACTTAACCCGAGGTACCACTGTATATAAAAGTGAGGTCCACTCCAGCCAAGAGCTAAACAAGGATACGGATCGTCTCGGGAATGCTGGTGTCCAGGCACTCAATTATCTCCTGCAGCTCATCCTGCATGCCAGGGGTCTGGAAGAGGTCCTCCTGCCAGACAGAAGTAGAGTATCATACGAGTTAGGAAAGGATGGGGTACATCCTGGATAGCATGCAGAACAATCCAGGCCCGAGGTGCATAATGTGAAGTCAAGAAATGCAACAATGGAGAGAAGAAGAAGAGTTTGGATTTGATATCCAGCTTTATCACTACCTGAAGGAGTCTCAAAGCGACAAACATTCTCCTTTCCCTTCGTCTCCCACAACAAATACTCTGTGAGGTAATTGGGGCTGAGAGACTTCAAAGACTAGCCCAAGGTCACGCAGCAGCTGCATGTGGAGGAGCGGAGACACGAACCCGGTTCCCGGGGTTACGAGACTACCGCTCTTAACCACTACGCCACACTGGCTCTCCCATCACCAAGAAGCCCATCACCAAGAGAACTTGCACAAGGCCTGAGAATTTTATCCCGCCTGATTTCCACAGTAGCATTCCTACTACCCTTCTCATGATTTTGGGCAATGGGAGAGTGAAATCATTCCCTGCTTCTTCTAGTGGCGAGTCTCAGAGGACCACTTTACTAGGGATAGACAGACAATGGTTGTGAACACTTGGGTTTTTCTGAGTTGCTCTAAGGAATACTGTATGCCGGATGTCCCACCCGCTGCCGCTCCACCAAGGTGCCACTATACTCATGGCAGTAGTTTGTAAGAGTGAGTTGGTAGCTAAGATATAAATTGTTATGTTTGGGACCTGCACACCCCAAAACTGGTACTGGTTCCAGCCAACACCCTGGTACAGTCCCCCTCAGCTCACCTGGTGGCAGGCATTCTTGAAGAGGTGGTCCACCAAGAGCCATATCTCCTTGGGTATGTGCAAAGGCCGCTCAGTGGAGTCATCACCATCCTGGGGTACTATATCCAGAAACTGCTTCTCCTGGAGGTCCAATGACAAGCGAGACTGGCATGAGAGCCTGACAGAATGTGTGCCTGTATGCATTCTTTCCTTGCTCCAGCTGAGTGGACAAGTCTTGCCCTCTGAGGCCACAACTAGGGCTGGGCGATAGCTGGCTTTCAACGTTGTAATATATCACTAGCTAAACATTGCAATATACCAATGTATCAGGATGTCTGAAATAAGGATGGGGCTATATAGAGGCATTGGCTGGCTTCACGGTTTTGTGATTTTTGCTGGCGCCTGCTCTCTTGGTGATTTGCTGCCCCCTGCAGGCTTCACGGTTTCCCCCGAATTGTGATTTTTGCTGGCGCCTGCTCTCTTGGTGATTTGCTGCCCCCTGCAGGAGGGCAGGGGAAAGCAGAGCCAGCAGAGTTAACAGGGGCTGCAGGAATCTAGAGAAGCATTGTCTGGCTTCACAGTTTCCACCCACATTGTGTTTTTTGGATAGCACACACACACATCATGATTCGCAATATATTGCCATGTCAGAAATTATGAAACCAGTATCACTATATAGACTTCAAGCCGATTTGAAAATATATATATATTGACATATCACCTGACCCTAGCCACAATAAGCATCTCAAGTGGGAAAACAAAAAACAAATTTCTCGCACCCCAAATCCAAGCTCCCCCTTCCCCTATTAATATGCAGCTAGTAATCTTCCCACTCCGGATGTGCAGTTCACCCAGAAGCTTAGTAAATATGCAGCTGTGGACATGCGGTTTGGCTAACATTTTATTTTAATTTTTGTAACCTGTTCCTGGGACCTTAGGGTGAAGGGCAGGAAATAAGCAACAAAAACAGCAGCAGAACATGGATGGGCCTTCATAGGTTGATGGGCTGCAGCCCCAGCCAGCATAATGAGACGATGGGGTCACATGTTCCCCACCCCTTATCTAGAGCACGTTGCAGAGGCAGTGGTGGAGACTGAACAACAGCTGGAGCCTGAACTCATTACTTTGTATGGGCAATGCAGCACACAGCAGCTGCTGAAAAATACCTCCTGCCTCCTTCCTTTCCAGAGATGTTCAGGGTGGTTAGTTTTATCTCAAGCTACCGCAAGGATCTAGAGATCACGCTAGGGGTGGCCAAATTCTGTACGGCTGCCATAAAACTTAGGGAACAAGCTGTACTACCAAAATGATTAAGGTTTTAAATGGCAATTTTAGTTAATATTTTAGTGATCAAGATTTAATGTATATTTTTAATTGCTGCTATATCTGAAATGTCTCTGTTATACCCAATTGCAATTCAATGTATTCCTGTTGTGTTTTATGATTTTCCTGATATTGTAAGTGAGCCGGAACTGGTCTGTGACCATAATAATAAAATTCAAGCTACCATGTTCAAGAGAAAGAGAAAGAGAGGGGAGCAAGAGAGCTTTAGGAGCACAGCAATGGCAAGCAGCCCGTCCCTAAAAGGAGTCGGCAAGGATGAAGAATTTGATCCCAACTCCACTTCCTCTCATCCCCAGGGAAGCTGTTGATTAGGACCCAATTCATCCTCCCCACCAATACTCTCCGCCCCCGTCTCTAGAGAGAGAGAGTGTGTATTAGTGTGGGGAATGACACATACTGTATCAGAGTCTTAGTGTAAGAGTAGCAGATACATGCTGAAGAACACAGGAGCCTTGCTGGGTTAGATCAGCATTTTGTTCCCACAGTGGCCAACCACATGCCCTTGGGAAGTCCATAGGGACACGGGGACAATAACACTCTGTCCATCATGTTCCCCAGAAACTGGTAATCAAAAGCATGTGGTTTATGATAATAGTGGCAATAAATAGCCCTGACCAGTAGCCACTGATAAACATATCCTCCATGATTCTAAATGTCTACAGCTGTCCAAATTGGCAGTCACCACTGTCTCCAAAGTGGCTATGATAATAGTATATCTGATTTCGAGAGGAGTGACATTTCCCTGAGCCACCCCAAAGCAGCCACTACTGCTTCCCAAATGCCAGTGCTCAGGTGGTAAGAGTAAGCAAGAGTGGCATAGCCTGTGCAGCAGTTGCTCAGCACAGAGACAAGGAGAAAACTGGCTCTTGGGCCAGAGGGGGCTGGCGCCTGCATCATGAGACTGGGCTTTCTGCCTCCCATGCTGCCCATCACAAGTGGACCCAGAGTCAAGCAGAGCAAAATCAGTTACAAGCAGTGATGGCAAATTCTGGTTTTGTCTCCGTTCTCCTCTGCTGAGTTCTACAAGGGCCACACTGAGACTAGGGAAGAGAAGGAAGCAGATAGCTAGAGCCACCACCTGGACTGGATTTGAGTAAGAAGGCAGGCAGGTGAGGGTTGCCCGAGAGGAAAGTGAGGTTGGTGGGGTAGCGCCTGGTTTGCCACTGCATGGAGCACCTGCTGATCGTTGACAAGCGCCTTCCAGTACAGGCAACTCCATTTACGTGCCTTCGAGGCACATGCACTCTGCTGCAAACCTGGAAGTGGCACTTGAAGGGGCAAAAATGCCCCCCCCAAGAGCACAAAAGCGGCAACAGCATGGCATGGAAACAGCATCTAGACTCCCTCCCAGGAGCCTTTGCACTGACCTTTGAGGCCTGTGGAGAGTTGGAGTTTGAGCAAGGAGTTTTGCAGGGAGTCTGGCAAGCGCTGCTGGTTTTTAAAAGGCTTTTAAAAGGGGTTTCAGGAGGTTTAGAGGGTGTTTGCAGGCTTTTCCAATGCCGTCCCCAATATACGCGATTTCATTTAAATGCACGGTACCTCGGAACGCAACTCCCGTGTAAATGGGGAGTTGCCTGTACCTGATTTGAGCCCGCTACAAGAACATCGAGAGAGATATCAAACCAACTGTTACCTTTTCTAGGAAGCTGTCTTCTCCCTGAGATCAGAGGAGGAAGGCATGAGCAAAAGAAAAGTGGAAAAAAGACAACAAAGTATGTTAATGGCACAGGCCCTGAGAAGAGAAAGAAACAGCCCATTCGCTGAACAGTATCTGGGCAGATGGCAGGGAAATGCACATGGTTTAGTGGCCGTGCGAAAGGGCAGGTGGGAGGACAAGAACTTGGGATGACTCAGTCAACAGCAAACATGAACAGCACACAGGAAGCGAGTGACCAGCTACATGAATGAAGCGAAGGACCCCCACCACACACATTTCTGAGTGGAAGTGGAAGCTGTTTTTCAAGCAGGCAAGCAGAGTGGGAAGGTTAGATATTTAGCAAATGAACCTGCCAGGTAAATCAACCCCTTTCCCTACCAGATCAATAAGTTTAGTGACGGGGACTTCGCGAATCGGCTGCCTCATCCGGCACAAGGCTTCCAAGGAGGTCCCAAAGCAGCTTGGTAGGTAGCTCCCACTGATGGTGAGGAAATAGTCCTTGCCACGGTCAAGGTGAAGGACAAGGATATCCTCAATCTTATCCTCCCCTGAATTGAGAAGCGTCACAGAGTCCTTGCTGACGTACACATCCAGGGAAATGTCCAGAGTCTCATCTAAAATGGGAAGAGGTCAGGTAGATACAATCTTTGGAACAGCCAGGGTTGTTTGTTTGTTTGTTTGTTTGTTTGTTTGTAAATTAGATGTTAAGATAGTGAATAATTTAACAGAAGGACACAAGATGAGCCTGCTGGATCAGGCCGATGGCCCATCTAGTACAGCATCCTGTTCTCACAGGTTTATGTGGGAAACCTTAACTTCAAGAATTAGGAACAGAAGCTACTCAATTCCCACCCCACCCCACTTTCCTCTCTATTCCTCCAAAGCAGCAGCTGAACAGAATATGGGGACAGGGTACTGGGGGGGAGTAAGAGAAAGTGATCCTAACAAAAGAATATAAAAAGGGAAAGCATTTATTTGTCTCCTAAAGGATTTTTGAGCCCCCAATGTAACTTTCTTTTTTAGTTTACATTTCATCAAGTTTTTAAAAGTTTGGGTAGTTCTATATGTTCCCCAAGATATTTTAGTGCCTCCACAATGTAAAAATACGCAATTTTTTTAAAAAGTAATTTTCTGATGGACTGCTCTCACTAGTTCCCTGTGGTGTCAAAAGGTTTTTTGGGATCCTCCAGCATTTCTTTGCTCCAATTCATTTGTGCATGCGTGTGTGTGTGTTTAAAGCTGGTCACACTCACTTTCACGCTTTGGGTTCACCTGCTTTGACGTGTGGCCCTTGGAGGCTTGAGCATGGGGCAATGTAGCCCACAAATGTTAAGCCTCCCCTGCTCTACAAAACTCCCAAGGTTTGATGGAGGAGGGCTGGGAAGAGGAGGAGAAAAGGGGGGATGAAAAGGAAACGAAGGCCTTCCCTAGATGTCCTTGGGGTCCCTTTCCAACTCTACAATTCTATGATTCCAGAGAGAGACTCACTGGGCTCCAAGTATCCCTCGTAGGGCTCAGCGCGAAGCCATGGCTTACAATACTGGCTGTCATTGAGTTTGGGGATGAAGGAGAAATGGAGGGTGACCTGCCCGTTGTTTGTGATCTGGAACTTCTCCTTCTGCAGCTGCCGGAACTTCACATTCTCAAACGAAAACTGCATAGCAAAATGGGGGGGGGGGGGAGGAAAGAGAGTGCTTGCCTTCAGCAGACGGCAAGGAAACGTGCTCCAGGGAGAAGTTTGTCCTTGGCCCTGGGTTCTCATTTAAGGGACTGCACATGCAACAGGTCCAAATGCCACCTCACAGTGGCTACGTTTGCTCTAGAGTGTCCACCTGGGGCTCTCCAGATATTGCTGCACTTGCAACTTCCCATCGCCACAGGCCATGTTGGCTGGGGATGATAGGAATTGTAGTCCAACATCTGGAGGGCAGCACACTGGATACCCCTGCGAGGAAGAGGCTGCAGCTCAGTGGAAGGGCATCTGCCTTGCATACAAAGGTCCCAGGTTCTATCCCCAGCTAGGGCTGGGAGAGATCCCCCGGAAATCCTGGGGAACCGCTCCCTGACAGTGTAAACAAGACTGAGCTAGATGGGCCAAGGGCCTGGCATGATATAAAGCAGACTTCTTTTCCCCCTGGTCTTTTTGCAGCAAACCCTCTTTAAGGGGTTGGAGAGGATCTTATTCGTCTTTACCTCCCTCCTGCTGAGCTCCAGTGAGGGCAGGAATTCGTTCTCCATCCTGTCCATCAACCGAACAATATCCTCAAACACTTTCCGGTACCGTCGGTCATCCACAACCTTCACCTATAAGGGTGGGGGTGGGGTGGGGAAACAGAGCACACTTGTTGGGGCTGTGGACTCAAAAAAAGGGGGGCATGTGTTAAGAGCAGAAATGCCTGATGCACCACCCTGTTCCCAGCCCTGAAAGAGGCAAGTAACTTTGAGAACTTCCCCAGGGATGGCAGCAGCTGTGACTTCCAGACCCAATGGGCAGAAGCCAAATGCTCCAAGCCAAGGACCACAGAAGCTCCATTGCATGAATGGAGCCAACTGTTAAGGTGCACAGTTCAGCCCATGTGGTCTGCCATGCCTGCAGGAGCAGCGTGTACTCAGAAGAGTAGAGAATGGAAGCCTAGGGATTTAACAGAGCCAAGACCTGCCCACTCCTTGCACCAGAAGGCATTTGTCAAGGAGGAGCTCTGTGGTCAGGGCCTGCCCATATCTAAGGAGGTGCCACCAAGCAGGCAACTAAAAAACCTTAATAGACGATAGCCCTGGCCAGGGCAGGTGTTACCCCTATGAGGAAGAGGGAGCTGACGGGCTTGTGGTCACTCGTTTTCAATTCCATGTGGCTTCGGTAGCTGAGTTGATTCACGCTGCCTCCTCTCCAGAGAATTCGGTCACACCATGCTGGCACACGGCACTTCCCACTGCAAGGAGACAGGAGAGACATCGGGACTACTGGACTGGCTGAGGCAACACACAAGGCTCACTCAGTCAAACTTTGGCTCCATACACGGTCTGTGATCTTGACCATGGTCAACAGCTGGAGATGATGGGACTTGGGATTCCAGCTTCAGAAGGGGCAGACCTTGCAGGTGTGCAGGTATTTTGCCTCATGGAGAGAGCTGTTAGGAAATCAAAAGCTGCCTTCTACCAGGTCAGAATGAATTTCTGACCTCCCCCAGTTTGGATTCCTACATTGCAGGGGGTTGGACTAGATGATCCTCATGATCCTTTCCAACTCCACAATCAATCTACTCTGGCTGGCAGCAGCTCTCTGTGGCCCAATCCTTTTTCAGGTGCAGGTGCCATAGAGTTTCAACTTGCGACTCTGCATACAAAGCATATGGCACACCACTGAATTATGATCCCTCCCAAAAGCAATGGTCCCCGTTATTTTTGTTCAGACGCTATCTTTTCAGTGATCCAAGCTTCAGGAAATGTAAAAATACCCCTTTCTGGCACCTGAAATGCTGCCAAAAGGAGCCTGCCATTTTCTGGCTTCATCACTACATGTTCTGTCTGTCCCTTTGATTCCCCCATAACCAAGCAAGAGAAATTAAACTAGCAGGCCTAGGTGGCTTCTTACAGTTGTCAATAACCACAATAATATGCAAATTCATGGATGATGAGGCTCAGTGGCTACTAGCCATAATGGCCACAGAACATACTCCACCAGCAGCAGCATGGCTTGGAGGAGGGGAGAGTGCTGCTGCACTCAGGTCCTGTTTGTGGGCTCCCCAAGAGGCATCTCATTGACCAATGTGAGAAGAGGATGCTGGACCAATGGCCTGATCCAGCAGGGCTGCTCTCATGTTCTTATGCCCTGGCAGACTCATCTTGAGAGAGCACCAAGTCTAATTCCCAGACTTCCTTGACACAAACAGGATTCTCATTCAGCCCCAGTTCACACTTCCTGCTGCACCTTTCAATGAACCGCAACACCGGTTATACACACCATGAAACAGAGGACGCTGGTTATCAGGACAAATGTGGGAAAAAGGCTGCTTGTGGAAAAGGAGCCAAAACATTTCCAGAGACTTTGAGCAGGGATGGGTTGAGCAAAACAACGTATCACAGCCTTGCTTTTAACAACTCGCCTAGCAGCCTTTGGCGACCAGGAATTCCATGCAAGCAAAGTGAGCAGGTGAAGGAGAGATGGATCTCTCTCTTCCTCCTTTGCTTGGTGTCCATTCTGGCTGCAGAGGAAAGGAAGTCCATCCAGCCCTCAACTCTAGCCTTCCTCCACCTGCTTGCTTAGCAGAAAGCAATTTTTAAATTATATTTTTTTACTAGCCTGCTCAAGAGGATGGAAATGCAGGACACTACTAGCATCTCAGTAGACTAGGAAAAACAAACAAGCCTTGCAGACTAATGATTTTGAGGACTTATTTACAAAGGCTCAACTATCAAGCAGGAGCTTACCTAGAATCCCAGCGATCTGTTTTAGAGTCGAATTTGTACGTCGGGATGAACTTGATCTCTCCCTCTGTGAAATCAGCAAAAGCTGTCTTTTGGGTACGCTGAATGTTCAGCTAAAGCCAAAAAGAAATCGCTTATCAGCAGAGAAGCAGAAGACCCCCTGTTGCCTGACAATGGAGTCTATTAACAGCCACTATTGTGCTGGAAGACCAAGGTAAAGTACTAGTAGGGTAGCCAGGTGCAAAAAAAGGGGTATACCTGTTGAAATCCTATCTTATACACAATTATTAAAGGTACAGGATGCTTGTGCAATTTTGCCCCTGGTCATCTTAAGTTACTTTGCTGCATCACACGACAGGAAAATCCTCTAACTCAGGAGTAGCAGATGCATGGCCCTCACAATGCTGCAGAACTACAATTCCCATCATCCCTGATTACTGGCCATGATGGTTGGGGCCAACAGGAACTGCAGCTCAATAACATCTGGCAGACCACAAGTTAGCCATACCTACAACAGACAATGTTATATGTACCAATAATCCATACAAACTGTTAACAACCACCAGACTACACCCGACACTATGAGCAACTGCAAAACCATCCTTTTGCATCCTACGTTGGCTCCCAGTACATTTCCGAGCACAATTCAGAGTGTTGGTGCCAACCTTTAAAGTCCTAAACTTTGAGGACTGGGAAAGATTGTGGAAGAAAGGGGTCAAGTTCATCGCATGTACTGTGTTAAAGGAAAATATAATGAAAATGATGTACAGATGGTATTTGACTCCTTCAAAATTAGCAAAGATATATCATAACTGTGACAATCTATGTTGGAAATGTAAAGAAAAGGAAGGAACCTTTTATCATATGTGGTGGACCTGTCCCAAGGTGAAAGACTTCTGGGAAAAGATTTCTAATGAATTGAAAAAAATGTTGAAATATACATTTATAAAGAAACCAGAGGCCTTTCTTCTTGGAATAACAGGTTTGGAATTGCCCAAGAAAGATGTTAAATTATTTTTGTATGCCACAACTGCTGCTCGTATTTTGTTAGCTAAAAAGTGGAAAACCCAAGAATTACCAACAATAGAAGAATGGCAGATGAAGATGATGGATTTTTTGGAGCTAGCCAACCTAACCAGAAGAGTCCACGAACAGAAGGAGGAGGAGTATCAGGAAGAGTGGATTAAATTTAATGATTACTTAGTTAAATATGTTAAGTTAAATTAACTGAAAACAGCTTGCAGATACTTAATTGGCTTAGGATTTTATTTATGTTAAGTGATGAATTAATATGTTTAATTTCATAATGGGAAGATCTAAGGTTGTTAATGTTTAAGTCAAATTTTATAAGAACTGTGATTTGGAAAACCGTTAAAAGGATATGCAATGAAATTCAACCAAGGGGAAGTGAGGAAGTCACTTAACAATGTTAATAAGTGTAATTTTCAATAAGGCTATGATTTATGTCTGTTTGTCTTATGTACCGGTATTTGTTTGTTTGTTTATAATGTTGTGAAAACTAATAATTTTTTTTTGAAAAAAAGTCCTAAACAGCCTCAGCCCAGTATGTACCTGAAAGAGCATCTCCACCCCCATTGTTCAGCTCAGACACTAAGGTCCAGCACCGAGGTCCTTCTGGCGGTTCCCTCACTGCAAAAAGTGAGGTTACAGGGAACCAGGCAGAGAGCCTTCTGAGTAGTGGCACCTGCCCTGTGGGACGCCCTCCCGTCAGATGTCAAGGAGATAAGTAACTATACAACCTTTAGGGAAGTTATTAATGTTTTTTTATGGTTTTGCGTATGTTGGAAGTCTTAGGCTGCCCACCCTTGCCTTGTAGCAGTCCAGCATCCTTCTAAAATGGCTAAGGCATTACTACGCTCACAGGACTTAAATCCACCATAAGATGCAGCAATCAGGCCTCTGTTTCAACACAAAATAGCAATGGTCCTTATGCCAAGTGGGAGAAAGGTCGTAAGCGTTACAAACACACAAACCTTGGAGAGAAAAAATTAAAAACGAAAAGCATCAGCAATTTAATTTGATTTAATGGAAGTAACTGCTGATAAGATGTGAGTAATGCAGATTTTCCAGATAGATGCAAAACCTAGAGCAGGAAACCTTAGACCTTTAGCTATTGCTGGACAGCAGCTATCGCTGTCCCTGACCATTGGCCACGGACATGCTGGAGCTGATGGGAGTCCAACAACATCTGGAGAGTGCGCTGACCTAGGAAAGCCCTATAACTGGGTAATAAGTCCTACTTACGCAAATTCCAAGGCAACCATCCAACTTAATTGGGACTTGCTTCTAATTAAGGTTGCACAAAACTGCAAGCTTACAAAGCATTTGTAGAAGTTGCAGTCATTCTATGTTATAGCTACACTTTGCTCCTAACTGTCTGAAAGTGGTTTCTCTAGTCTAGGCTGGGGTATCCCAGACATAGGAAATAAACAGGGCAATATCCTAAACCACCACATATAACACAAATATGTCTCTCACCTGGTCGTAGGTCAGAAGTCTCTGAAGCTCATTTTTAGTGATCAGAGTTTTCACTTCGTTGGCATCAGGAAGGCAAAGCCTGTAGTTCAGATCACCCAACCAGATGACAATGCTGGAAAAAAGCGAAGAAAGCACAGCTACAGGCAAGCTCACGAAGGGGGGGGGGAGAGGGGGCAGCCTGCTGCCAATTCCTGCAACATGAAGTAAGACTGATAACTAGGATTGGGCAGAATGATCATATTAGGCTAGTGCTCTGTGAACTACACTGGCTTTTGAACTGGTTCCAGGCCCAATTCAAAGTATCCCTTTTGTCCTTTAAAGCGTTTCAAGGTTTGGGAAAGGGGTACCAGAAGAAAGCCCACTTATTTTTGCACTGCCTCTCCACTGACTAGAATCTTTCCCAGGGAACTCCTGCTCTTTCAAGTATGACAGGGCCCTTTCAGTAATGGCACCCTGCCTTTTAGAATAATCTTCCCAAAGAAGCTCACTTGGCCCCTGCTTTGATGTCCTTTCAGCAAAGACTTTTAAAATTTCCCCTGGTTCTTTAATTCATGGGTAGGGCGCTTGTGGCCCTCCAAACACTGCTGTAGTACACAGGAACATAGGAAGCTACCTTATATTGAGGCAGACCATTGACCCATCAAGCTCAGGACTGACTATATGGACTGGCAGCAGCTTTCAGGCAGAGATCATTCCCAGCCCTATCTGCACACACTGGTGATTGAGCCTGGAACCTTCTCCATGCAAAATGGCAACCCTGCTTTTGCGCTACTGCCTTTAACAAACTGCAACTCCCACCCCGATCACTGGAGATGTTGCCCACATTTGCTATAATCTAATCTAATACATCTCTGCCACTAGGTTTATGTTGCTCTATTTAGATCTGCTGCTATTAAGGTACTGTTTATATGCTTTAAATTATCTTGAGGTGCATTTCTGATTATTATTTTATATAAGCCACTCTGCGGAAGAAATCCCCACAATAAACAGAAATTAATGAATGAAGCCCAGCACTCGCTTTCACAGATGTTTAATATCTGCCTGCCCTGAATGAAGCAGAAGCCTACAATTCTGGGCACTTCTGTCTGCTCTAGTAGAAACCTTAGTAGTGCATCGGCAGCAGGGATAGCTGACACTGCACCCTCCTGGTGTTGCTGAAGTGGAACTCTCATGAGCCCTAGTCAGCAAGGCCAATTCTTAGCGATTATGGGAGTTGTAGTCCATCAACATTTGGAGAGCACTATGCTGCCTACCCTTGAGCTACACACATGCAGGAAAGTTACAGAAACATGACTCAATTTGCTTCTCCAGATAGCGGAGACCAACAAGTTACGTCAGCCAAGGCTCTCTCCCTCCAAGCCCTCGAAACGCACTCGTGTTTCATGATTGTCAGCTGCGGCAGACCCTGGTCAGGGGGCAGGAAGCTCATCCGGGCACAGATATCCTTGTAATCCTGGTTTCGGCGCTCGAAGTCTTCCACGTGGGCAGCAAGGTGGGAATTGACAATGCAGAAGCTGGTATTGTGGAAGACAAACCTCACGGCCACACCCCCCTTATTACCCTGCAGGGGCGGAGCAAAGATGGCTGTTAGCGAGCAAGCAGCAAAGAGGGGGAAACTGGTTGGCAGAGATTATAAAAACATATAGACAGATAGAAAGATAGACGTAGGGAATTCCGCTGTCAGGGTCTACTCACCATCTTCCCCATGATGCCTGTGCCCACTGTCTCCGTCATCACTTCCTTGATGTGGCTAAGCTGGTCCTTCCTGACAAAGATGAGCAGCATCATTCCAACTAGACGCACCAGCTGCACCTAGAAGATGCAAGGTACTGGGATGTCTACCAGATTTGTGCATTGCTTGCTGTCCTGGGCCGGCTGGCTGCAGATAGGAGTGGTGGGTGGCACCAACTGGGGATCCCCCAAGGGAAGAAGGCTCAAAGCCAGGGAACTGGTGGGGGACGATGATGAGTTGTCAGAGGGAGAAGACTGTGAGCAAGAGGAGGTGTTGGAAACTGAAGAGGCAAGAGGGCAGGAAGATTCTGTGGCAGACAGCAGTTCAGAATCAGAGGCAGAAGTGGAGGCTGGAGGCGGGGGTCAAGAGGCAGAGATCAGCTGGCTGCTGAATAAGTCAGGGGGTCTCCCCATTCTGCTGCAATCAGCTCCCTTCCCTGCTGGTCTCCCAGAACACAGAGAAATTAAGAGGATGGAGCAAAGACAGGCAAGGTGTCAGAGTCTCAGGTTGCTTGGGAAGGACCAGGGGGAGGAGGAGACTTAAGAGAGTGGTGGGAGGGTAGCAACCTTCAGCCTTCACAACTACCTCACTGGGGCAAGACCTAGTGAGAAAGGTTTCTGTGATCACTAGGCCTCGATGGTTTTGGTTTCTTTGAATAAAGAATTTTGGCTTCTTTTGAATAAAACACCACTGACACCAGGTGTTTTTATTCCTGACCTACTCCTCCTCCGGGACGTGGGTGGCGCTGTGGGTTAAACCACTGAGCCTAGGACTTGCCGATCAGAAGGTTGGCGGTTTGAGCTCCCGTTGCTTGGTCCCAGCTCCTGCCAACCTAGCAGTTCGAAAGCACCTCAAAGTGCAAGTAGATAAATAGTACTGCTCCGGCGGGAAGCTAAACAGCGTTTCCGTGTGCTGCTCTGGTTTGCCAGAAGCGGCTTAGTCATGCTGGCCACATGACCTGGAAGCTGTACATCGGCTCCCTCGGCCAATAAAGCGAGATGAGCGCCGCAACCCCAGAATCGGCCACGACTGGACCTAATGGTCAGTGGTCCCTTAGTCCTCCTCACTCCAGCTCCTGACAGCTGTCTGGCTGCTGAAGAAATGGGTGGGGTTGGACTTACTTTCTTGTACTTGGATTTGGAATGCAGAGCCTTTTCCACAGCTGTCAGCCACTCTTGCTCCTTTGTCGAGTCAAAGTAGAAGAAAGCCTCTGTGCTCAGGTCCAGCTCCTGAAACCTAATGCCAAAGTGCCATCAGACACAATACACATCCCTAGCACTGAGGCCATGCTTCCCCCAGAGCCACCTAGGCCTCTGGTCATCTTTGATGCTGCTGTAATCCACTGCCCACAGGGTGAAAGGATGGCACTGCCACGTTCATTATGGCAGAACATTGCTTCCTGGCTAAAAGATACAAAGCCTCAGGATTCTCCTATTTTGTTCCAAGTTTAAAGCGAAAGTCTTCACACAACAGGACCTCAGTTTAGAAAGCAACTGTGGGGAAACAAAGACTGAGAGAGGGGTCTCTGAAAAGCTATTATGTCTGCTCACCCAATGCAGTAGATATCTGGGGGTTCAGAGTCACAGTTCAGCCAAGGTTCCAATCCACTGTCTGGAGACTGCCCATTCACATTCCATGTCCCCACGAAAAACCTGCAAGGAAGAGAAGGATGTGGAGCTTCAGGAATAGGACTCCAATCTGAACAGACTTGCTGGATTACAAGGATTACAAGGGCAGGCAAGATCAGGACCAAGAACAAACAAGTAATACTAGCCACTTCTTCCTCAACTTAGCTATTCTGGGCCCCAAATGAGCTTTGTTAATGAAAGAAAAAAGCTTTTTCCTTATATTTTTAAAGATGTGTCAGCCAGCCTGATATTTAAGCCCTATCCTAGTTGCCACAGGCAACCAGAAATTCTTTGAAGGCAAGTGAGTTGATTGATCTCTCCATTCTTCCTTCACCTGGCAACCTGGTTTCCAGGCTGGCTTTCAGGGAGCAGAAAACCACCTCTCAGATCTGCTGTGCCAAACTTGTTTGGTATAAGATTACCCTTTAACACCCTTTTCCTCTATGCAAACCTCCTAAATGGAGGTTTCCTGTGTTTCCATGCTGGCCATGAAGGAAAGGGCATTCCCGACTCTGTAGACAGCACAGAAATACAGCCTGTCTAGTAAAGGGGAAAAAAAGAGCAAAACAGCCTCTGTAAAACAGTAGGATCTAAAGCTGCTAACCAGATACTGATAAACCTATGATAAAAGCAGACATTAAAAACAAATTGCAGCTGGGTACTATTAACAGTACAAGGAAATAACCAAAGCCAAAACTTTCTTTGAAGTAGTAAGCTTAGCATTATCAGGATGATCCACACCAAGCGTTGAGGGGTCGGGGTCAAACACCTCCTTGGCCTCCAGCACAGCTTTTAGGAAGAGTTCCAAAGGTTTTGCTTCAGTTTTGGATTAACTGCATCTTGTTACAAAGTCTGAGGCTATACAACCACTTAATTTTAACTGTGGCTCATTGAAACAAGCCAACTTCAAATCATGTGTTTACAAAGCTGCTAAAATTAACCACCATAGGATCTGGACACACCAAACTGTGGTTAATTTAAAATACAAGTAGAAGCTTCCAAATAGGCTCAGGGTGAGGGAGAAGTGTGCAAACCTGGAGGAGAGGCTGCTGTCGTGCTCATAATATGAAACCACGGTTCAGTATGTGTGAACGCAAACATTTGGCACCAAGGAAAATTGCCCACCACAACTAATACTTTAAATTACCCACCCTTGTGGCCTGAATGAACAGGGCAGACTTTGCCTGGCACCCAACAATAAAGCTGTCATGTAGATGTCGCTTTCTCCAACCCCAAATATGATACAGGTTCCACTGGTGTTTGCATGGTGTTTGCACTTTTGCATGATCTGACCTGAAATTCTGGATGTTGACATATTCCTTCTCTCTCTTGGCGAGGACGTGCTTGATGAGTCCCTCTCTCTGTCCGGACTGCGTATGTGTGGAAGGCACAAAGAGCTTGCGCATAGTGTTGGTCACTTTGGGTTGCTCCTTGCTCATGCTCTCCTTGTCACGGATACGCCTAAGGGAGATGAGAACGGAACTCAAGTAGCCCTTAAAACCAAGGAGGCGGGAGGGCACAGTACACCTCTAAGTCAACTTACGGCCTGCTTGGTGGCAGCGGTGGTGGTGGAGGTTCCCGGCGGGCACTCATTTGCTGATTCTGCAGGTTTCTTTTCTTCTCCATACTCATAACACTGAAGTTATCCTCGAATCCCAGAATCCCTGAGAGAAGAAAAGGCTTCTGAAGTTAGAGAGGCTTCAGAATCATTTGGGGAAGTTTCGGGAAAGGAACTTAGAAAATACTTAACTGCAGGAAAATGTTACTGCCTCCCCACAGCACCACATTTGTCGGACAATTGCCTCTCAGCTAATGCATGTTTAGGAAGGATTGTGGAGGAAAGTCCCCTCAAGGCCTTTCCTCTAAAGGAGGCAACAAGTACTTAAAAATTCCAAGCAGAAATCACACAAGTTACATGTCGGTGTGGTTGTACCTGCAGAAGGGGGATCTACTGGCCCTGTGAGACCTTTCACTTGGTGCCAGGAGGTATGATCCACAAGATCAGGGAAAGAAGTGTTTCGCGGGACTACAACAAAAATCAACAACAACACTCATGTGAGAGACTAGGCCATCTCCAACATCAAACATCAGAGACAGGGCATGGGAGTTGCTCACCTTCTTGGATTCTCAGAACCTCAGCGAGGAATCCCAAACACTGCTCCTCATCTGGGATCTCAAAGAGATGCTCTGCTGTCCAATCACCCTGCACTCGGATCTTGCAGCCAGCTTGAAGCACACACAGGAAAAGCACACGTCAGGAAACGGGGCACAACACTGATAAGGCAGAACATGGAAAATGCCCCCAATGTTTAAAAAGAGGGATGACAATAAACAGACAACAAAAATGAAGAAACACCTTGAGGAACAATTGTGCTGTAAAGTTTGACTTGTCATATTCATTACTTAATCCAAGGTTGAACTTTCAGGCACACACAGTGAATGAGCAGAATATTCTTGCTTTGGCTCATACAGGAAGTGCATTACAAAAGACAAGAGATATAGTGAGACTGCACTGTAACTGAGTGGACTTGAAGCTGAGAAGCAGCCACATCTGAAGATACATGAACTTCTAGACACTGATCAGGTTCACAGGAACCTGACACACTTCAAAAGTTACTGCTTTTATACTACAGTAAATGAAAATAAAAACAGCAGCAAAACCTTGAAATGAAACACAATGGAGAGCATTAAACACTCTACTAAGAAGTTATAAAGGAACTGAGGAAGATTGCATTTTGTAGAATAAAAGTTCTGAAATAAGGTACCGTATTTTTCCGTATATAAGACTAGGTTTTTCCCCTTAAAAAATGTCAAAAATTAGGCGGAGTCTTATACACAGGGCCATTTTGCCCCATTTTCTTAAATCTGAGTCCCCCAAAATAGGGGGTGTCCTATATATGGGGGGGACGCAGGTGGCGCTGTGGGTTAAACCACAGAGCCTAGGACTTGCCGATCAGAAGGTTGGTGGTTCGAATCCCCGCGAGGGGATGAGCTCCCGTTGCTCGGTCCCAGCTCCTGCCAACCACCAGTTCGAAAGCATGTCAAAGTGCAAGTAGATAAATAGGTACCGCTCCGGCGGGAAGGTAAACAGTGTTTCCGTGCGCTGCTCCGGTTCGCCAGAAGCAGCTTAGTCATGCTGGACACATGACCTGGAAGCTGTCTGCGGACAAACACCGGCTCCCTCGGCCAATACAGCGAGATGAGCACTGCAACCCCAGAGTCCACCACGACTGGACCTAATGGTCAGGGGTCCCTTTACCTTTTACATGGTGGCGTCTTATAGACGGAAAAATATGGTACATTTAAAAATAGTTGCCTACTCCCTGTTGCATTTCCAGGGCAGCGAGGGAGTGGGGAGTGGGAATCTTGATGTGGACAGTGGGAAAGCCAAGTGCCCAAACTGGAAAGGACACCACCTTTCCTCCCTGCCAGTGGAAGCTGCTCCACGAGGGCAAGTGAGGCTGTGCCCCACCAACCTCAGTCTGTGCTCAGCCAGCCTCTACCTGCCTGCCTTCTAACTTACAGTCCTGTGGGTGGCCCTGCCTGTTAGATTCTTCCTCCTTAGTCTCAGTGCTCCCTGAGACACAGCACAGAGGAGGATGGGGGCAAAGTTAGAATTAGTTGGCTCAGCCTATTACTGGCTCTGGCTCCACCAATCCCAGTGGGTGCTAGTCACTGCTGCTTTCTGCCATTCTTCACCTCATTGCCCTTTCCTTGTGACCATGGTAGATTGGATTTAAATCATATCAATTTAAATCACGATTTAAGTCACTAGTCTGTAAGACCTGATTCAAATCACTAGTCAGTAAGACCTGATTTAAATCATTTTTTTTTTACAGAAAGACTCATTCTTGCATATTTACAACCTGATGAAGGTTTCATTTTTGGAACAATAAATTTTCAGAGTAGTTTTTACAGTTATATCAAAAATTACTGATTTGGTTATACTATTAGAAATACATAGACAGATAACTATGAAATTATTGTGAGGTTTAATAAGTTAACTGTTTATATTTGGGCAACTTTTCTGCTGTACTTTATTGGAAGGAGAAAAATAATCATTTCCTTAATAACAATTTAAACAATTTATTTAACTAAAACAGTAACTTTATAGCATATGTATCCATGTTTATTAACTGATGTGGTTAAACAATTTTTTTTAAAAAAAACTTAGACTGAGTTTTAGCACACATGAAAAACTTAAAACAAATCCTTTGGACTATAATGTAACTTAAACAGAAAACTATCTTTAGAAATATTTTTCCTCCAAAAGCATTTTATTTTAAAAATCCGATTTAAATTTTAAGAAATCCTTTTTTTATTTTTTTAAAAAACCCCATTGATTTTTACCAACCCTGCTTGTGACCCTTATAAAATCAGGCCAAGGCTACAAGTGGCCCACAGGCTAGAGGTTACACGAATGTCTGTTGGTTTGAAGGGACCGCATTACACACTCTGGAAGCCACTATTTATGGCAGTTAAATCAATATACAGTGGACAACAAAAAGGAGAAAAGTTGGGACACACTGAAACAAAATGGGGAACGCTTGCACCCCTCTGATGTTGTGGGACCCCAACTCCCACCAGCCCCAGCCAGCATGGGCAATGGCCAGGAATTATGGGAGTTGTAGTCCAGCAAGAACTGAAAGGCCAGAAGTTCCCCTCCCTTGCTTTAGATGGACAGGACCAAACCCTCAATCTTCCACTGTCTCCCAGCATCCTAAGCAAACAGTTATCTGCAAGAAAGGCACACTTTTCCTGAAAATGGAGTGGGCAGCAAGCAACACAACCCCCGCCCCAACCCTATGGTCAATAGGAGATGCCACTAGCAACAGGGAGGCAAATAGCTATTGCCTGCATAGTTAGCAGGCTCCTGAAAATTCACCATTGAGATGTGGTGATGGGCCAATTTTCCTAGTTACTTTTAAGAGAAGTGGGCACACGCTTGTGAGTCATGTACAAGCAACCCCCGTGCAAGAATTATATCTATATCTACCTGGAGAGAGATCAAGGAATGCTTTTAACATCTTTTAACATCACAGAATAGTGTCTATTCTAATTCTCAGTTTCCATGTGCTGGAATCCTTAGAAACAGGTGCATTTTGTGAATGAACACCTGTGTTTTTAAGAATGGACCTCAGAAGAAGTTCTGGACCCCAAGGGAAGTGCTGAAGACACTGGTTGCAGTTCTCTGGTGGCTTTCTCAACCATCTTCAAAACTCTTGTCTCTGATCTCATATCTTGATACATCGCTGCCTGTGACATTCCCTCCTCCAGCTCTACCACACTTAAACTTCAGAAGGTTTCCAGCAATATTAAATCCTGTGGTTGCATGTGCTTTGCATGCAGAAGATCCCAGGTTCAATCTCCAGGAAGTGCTGGGAGAGACTTTTGTCTCAAAATTTTGGAGAGCTGCTGCCAGTCAGTGTGGACATTACCAAGCTAGATGCTCCAATGTTATGACTTGGCATAAGGCAGCTCTGTATGTTCCTTCTCATGCCTGCAACTGTCTCCCAAATAACTTATCTCACTTCATTGAAAACCCTCATCAAACTCTGTATGTTCCAGGAAATGTCTAGTACAATCTTTAATTCCCATCCTTTACTAAAACTGTACATGTAACTAGACTGAATGCTTTCCCCCAGCTTTCCTCTTCCTCCACTGTGAATTTCTCAGGGCACTGATCTAGTCCTGACTCTGTAAAGCAGCATGAAGGCAGAGGATAGAATAAAAAAAGCCTTTCATCCCAGCAGCAGTCTGAGTTTTTTTTGGGGGGGGGGCACAAAATCCAGACATCAGGGTCAGGAAGAAGAGACAAGCAGGAACAAGAATGATGAGTCAAGAGGGAAAGATGACATGTCAGTGACAGGCAATATCTATTCCTGACAGCACTCTGGTCAAGGGAGACTCACTGTTTGCTGTTATGTCAATCAGTAGAGTTTCTTCAGCCTCTGGAAGAGAATTAGAACGGATCAAGAATTAGAAAGGACCATCCAAGAAGGCCCTCAATAGGAACATCTCTCCTCGCCTAGCCATAAAGAAAAGTCAAGTGCTGTCAGAGGAGCAGAGCACCATGATCTGGGCCTCTGTAATGGAGATACCACAGCAAATCTCCTGTTTCATGGAAACCGGCGCTGAGATCTGCAAAGGTTTAGCACCGAGGAACAACATCCAAAGCATGGTCTGAAGTCAATTCCATTATTGGAGACACCTGAACAACACACCACCAGGGGCTGCACAGTTACTCTTATGCACCAACAGGGATCTGCATCCATGCCTGCACTCCAGTCTGGAAAGCATAGTTACAGAGGCATGGTTTCCATTTGTGGCTTTTGGGGTGGGGCATTGTTTTCCCACCACCTTGCTACAAGGAAGCAACAAATTCCCACAACAGAAGAGACAAGAGAGGCTGGATACCTTGCACACACTTAAAACGGCTGTTGATGGGAATCCTCTCTTGAACACTGGGGTCTTCCTGGGAACGGATAGTGAAACTGGAACAAGATGAAAGGTGTGTAACAGTGTGTTAATTGAGGGATACGGGGAGGTGCTGTGAGAAATCTCTATTTCTTTATCATTCTGAGAACCATACTCCTTCCTAGGCAACCTTCCAAGAGCAACATGCCAGTGCTGGGCAGGACCAGAGGCAAAAGAAAGCACAGCAATGAAGGTAAATTTCACCTTTGTACATGATAGTTCCCACAAATAACCTTTGTTATCCTCCATCCAGGCAAGCAAGAACTCAAAACACTTGGAGTGCACAGCAGGGCCAGTGAGGGGAGTAGCTTAGGGAAGGTTCCAAGGGCCAGGCAGAGGAGCCTGGAGGGCCACATTTGGCCCCTGCGCCTGAGGTTCCACACTCCTGTGCTGAAAGATCCACCTAGTTATTAGCTATCAGAACAAAGGACTTAGTTGGGGTTGAATTTAGGCATGAAATAGCAGCACATGCATCCAAAAGGGTATCCCTTCAAGTACACAGTCAGGGGTTTGGGGGCAGTTTTTGTTTTGTTTTGTTTTGTTTTTGCTCAGCCAGAAACCCCATAGGGTAGCCCTGAGCAAGCGAGTAGGACAGCAAACCTACGCTCCTTCCTGGGAGTAAATGCCAATGAACATTTAAGACTAAATTTGTGTGATTGGGCTGTAAATCTCTCTTCTCAACAGAGTTCTGAGAGTCCACTAATTTTAAGATTGGAGAATTTGTGTCTCTTACCCGTAATTTGGCAAGGATAAGCCACTGAGCAAGCCTCATAGCAGAATAGGATGTGAGCCAAAGTCTGCCATGTCTGCAACTTTCCCTCTGCCCACTACACTGTCAGAATAAGGATACAGTGGTACCTCGGATTAAGTACTTAATTTGTTCTGGAGGTCTGTTCTTAACCTGAAACTGTTCTTAACCTGAAGCACCACTTTAGCTAATGGGGCCTCCTGCTGCTTCTGTTCCCATCCTGAAGCAAAGTTCTTAGCCTGAGGTACTATTTCTGGGTTAGCGGAGTCTGTAACCTGAAGCACCTGTAACCTGAAGCGTATGTAACCCGGGGTACCACTGTATATTATGATTATAGGACTAGGGCAGGAAAGAAACAAGGTAAGCCCAACAGCCCAACGTAAGGAAACATTTGTGCACCGATAATCATAAACTGCCATCTCCCAAAGTGAAATATAGTGTTGATATGACTTGACTGGCATTTTAGCCATGAAAAGGCCAGGGGGCAATGTACATCTGGACACACAGGGAGATGTCCAAGTCCTGCTCAGAACCTTGTTCTTAAAATATCCAAGGCCAGTCCCAGGAGATTACCAGGGGAGCCATGGAAGGAGTTGCCTCCTGCCCCAGTCTACAGAGTACAAATGAATGGGGGTCTTCAAACTTCAAACTCCAGTGGCAACTTACACATATTCTTCACCGCACTGTGACAGGCTCAGTTCACATGGCACTTTCTGGCTTCCCTTTACCTCCACACCCTGAGAACAAGCTAAGGAAAAGAGGGAAGGTGGTACAGAAAAAAGCCCGTGTAAAATCCTACCATCCCAAATAATTCAGTGTGCTGCCAGCCACACATTTTCCCATAATCATATTCAACCCCATTACCCATTACACAACCAAATGAATCCCTCTTCCTGAGGTTGTGATGTTGGTAGCCCTCCGTAGTGCTCTGTGCCAGTTTCATCCTTCATCAATGAACCCTCCTCCCACCCAGTTTAATTGCTATGAAAAAGAGGCACAAGAAAGGAGTGTAGCCTAAAGCTTGTCTCAGAGACCAAACCTGTGCTGGCTGGATAGGATGCCATGCCCATAATTTGTGTCCTACTGCAGATAGCAGGTGATGGTCATTCAATGGCTGAGATAAAACACTCCACACATGTCCCTTATCTCATTTACGACTTTAATAATATCATCCAATTCTGAAAACAACTCCCAGGGCTGAGCCAGAAAACAAACAACAAACCAGTCTGGCCTGCTTCTCTGTGCCTGTCATGTATGATCTAGTTGAGTTTCCTGCATTGCAGGGGGTTGGACTAGATGACCCTAGGTGGTCCCTTCCAACTTTACAATTCCATGATTAATCAAGGTTTGACATGGAGAAAGCAGCAAGTGCAAAAAAGTGTATTTCTGGGTCAGAGCAACCCAGCCTGGCCTGGCATCCTGTTTCCAACTATGATGGTGAGAAGGAAAACAAAACACTTTGGAAGCATCCTACCCTCTAGAGAGATACACTGCCTTGCAACGTGCAGGCTCTAATTCAGCCGAGGGCGGTCAATTTAAGGCTCGCTTCTCCACGAAGCTGCCCTTTAAAGTCATCCCGGGCTAACATGCCAAAAACAAACGTCCGAGGGAACAACACGCCCCCCCCCCGCAGGTCTCCTATCTCCAAGCAGAAACGCAGCGGAGCGAAAAGGCTGCCGGGCAACAAGGAGGAGGGGGCCGTCTCGGGAAGCTCTGGGCTCTAACATTGTGCCCCCCCACCCGCCAAATCCCTCCCACCCACCTACCCCCGTTTCAAAGCCCCTCCCAGGCCCCCATCCCTTGCAACCCCCAGAACCAGCCCCCAAATCTTAACCTGCAAGTCCCCACACAGAATCACAGTAGAGTTGGAAGGGGACCCCAGGGGGTCATCTAGTCTAACCCCCTTCAAACCGACCCCACCCCTTATGACATTCAGCCTTGCCCGACGCCTCCAACCCAGCTGGAGAAGGATACGCGAAGGCTCTTCAGCTGCTGCTCCTTCCTCCCAGGCGTGGGCAGCGGAGGAGGCTCCATGCTCCCGTCTAGGCCCCCGTGGCGGGGATTTAAAGGGGAAGATGGACAGGGGAGAAGGAAAGGGAGGGGCCCTTTGCTCGGCCGCTCGGTCCCGTCAAGGCCGTACGAACCCGGTCCGACCGACCGACCGCGCGCTCCCGCCCGCGCGCTCCCGACTCCCGGCGACCTTCGGCCGCGCGCACCGCGGAGAAGAAGGAGACAAGCGCAGCGCCAGAGGGCGGGCAAGAGTGGCGGCGGCGGCGCTTCCGTTTCGGTTCTGCTACCGATCCTGCCGCCGCTGCCCCCTGGTGGCCGGAGGGTGTTCGCTGCGCCACCCTTTATTCCCGCCCACTCCCCACGCGCCAGGAGCTCGTTGGCTCTTCCCGAGGAATTCTGGGGACTGTAGTTTACCTCTTGCAGAGGTGCAGGGCACAGCTGCCCTTAACGCAGCGGTTCTCAACCTGTGGGTCCCCAGAAGTTGCACTACAACTCCCATCATCACTAGCTAGCAAGGCCAGAGCTCAGGGATGATGGGAGTTGTAGTCCAACAACATCTGGGGACCCACTGGTTGAGAACCGCATTGCTGCTCCCAGGAAACTTCGGGGGAAGCACGTGCTCTCAATGTGGCACTTTAGAACGCCCTGCCTATTGAGATCAAGCAGGCGCCTTCGCTGTACTCTTTATGGTGTCTGCTAAAAAACAATATTGTTTGGACAAATCTACCTAGCTGCTTAGAAAGATGAGGTAAATCTGTTTCAGTATTTCAACTTTTGTATGTTTTAAAGTAGGGTTGTGAAGTTTTCTCAATTTTATCGTTTGATCTTTTTGTATACTGCTTTGAAGGTTTGGTTTGGTTTTGTTTTTTTAACAATCAAGTAATAAAAAAGGAAGTGGGAACTAGGGAGAAGCTTCAGCCACTTTACTTATCCAAATGGACAGCTACATAGTTCAGTGGTGCATTTAGGATGTTTTATCAGTTTTATTTCTTAATTGCTTTTCTCACAAATGTGACCCAAAGCACCTTAGAAACACAATATAAACACTGAAACAGATTACAACAGACACAACCAATAAGCACCTGTTTAAACCTCCCCCCCCTTTCTGGAATAGTTCAGTTGATAAGAGCATGAGATTCTTAATCTTAGCGTTGTGGGTTTGAGCCCCACACTGGGCAAAAAGATTCCTGCATTGCAGGAGGTTGCACTAGATGACCCTTGTGGTCCCTTCCAACTCTACAATTCTATGATTATGTGAAATAAAAGACAGGTCTTGCAAATCCTGCACCACTAAGAGGCTGCACGGAGACACCAGAAGCAGTGATCTTAACAGGGCCCCCCATTGATGATGATGATTCTGTTATTTGTACCCTACCCATCTGACGGTTGCTTCAGCTGCTCTGGGCTGCTTCCAGTATATACAAAAACATTATAGACCATTAAACATTAAAAACTTCCCTATATGACTCTTTTATGGAGAAGCTCCTTCTGGCCTTAAAGGTTGAAACCCCCTACCCTACCTCTAGTGCCCTGATCTGGATTGCCCACCCCATACTTATGGTTTACTTTTAAAATTATTGTGAGGTATTGGTGTGGGTAGGGACCCAGGTGGCGCTGTGGGTTAAACCACAGAGCCTAGGACTTGCTGATCAGAAGGTCGGCGGTTTGAATCCCCGTGACGGGGTGAGCTCCCGTTGCTCGGTCCCTTCTCCTGCCAACCTAGCAGTTTGAAAGCACCTCAAAGTGTCAAAGTGCAAGTAGATAAATAGGTACAGCTCAAGTGGGAAGGTAAACGGCGTTTCCATGCGCTGCTCTGGTTTGCCAGAAGCGGCTTAGTCATGCTGGCCACATGACCCGGAAGCTGTACGCCGGCTACCTGGGCTAATAAAGCGAGATGAGCGCTGCAACCCCAGAGTCGGTCACGACTGGACCTAATGGTCAGGGGTCCCTTTACCTTTACCTTTATTGGTGTGGGTGGCTTTAAATGAAGCTCAGACAAATTTGTTGAGGATGAGGCTACCTGTGGCCACTAGCCACAATGATTATACTTTACCTCCACTGCCAGAAGCAGTATTATTTGGGGGCTGTTGCACTCATGTTCTGCTTCTCATAGGCTACTGAGAGAGCACGATGCTGGACTAGCATTTGGCCTGATCCAGTTCATATGATTACAGAAGCAGCCCATGGGGGACAGGCTTAAACACCCCCTCTCCCACTGTTACTTTTGACTTAAAATTTGCAGCCACTCTCACCTCACCTGCATTTCACCTTTTAAAGCAAGTGATGATAATAGATCTGCTATGTGGCATTTGAGCCTGCCTGCCTGTCACATACACAGTTGCCAGGAAAGGGGGGTGGACGGGCAAGCAAATCTCAGAGGATCACTAAAATGTGTTACATTCCACTTGAACCACATGCTGGGCTATGTGCAGGGACACATCTGATATTCTTCACCTAATGGCTTCCTCTTTTGCATCCTTTAACTTGTAGGAGGTACAACTTGTGCCTGAAGAACCCTCCAGAGGCTACTGCCAGAGTTAACATTTTTAATTTCCTGTTTAATTAGAGCTGGTGATGGCTAAGCCAGGCGCTCTATCACTGGTGGCAGCCAGTGCTGTAAATTTCAGTTTCATCTGCTCGCTTGAGCGACCCTGGAGATTAGGGCTCCATGAATATGAATGAAGTTCCTCTGTGTTTCATCAAGCACAGAAACGATATCCACTGTGTGGCGTTCTCAGCTTGCTGCTGTAAGGGTTTGCTTCTTTGGCCCATAAGCTGGCTAGTTATGGAATTCCTGCATGTTGCAGGTGACTTCGAATGTTCTGCAGAGCATGCACACAGGACATTATTCAGCCAGTTAATCTTCACCATTGCCTTATGAATAGGAATGGGGAGAAATTGGATCCAATTCGCATTTAAAGGCAATCTAACCTAATCTATTCTACACTTTCCAAGGCAAGAACGTAAAGAGAGCCTGCTAGATCAGGCCGATGCCCCTTGTAGTCTAGCATCCTGTTCTCATAGTGGTCAACCAGATGCTTGCAAACAGTACATAAGCACAACAGCACACTACTCAACTCAGATTCTCAGCAGCTAGTATTCAGTGGCGTGTTGCTTCTGGCAGTAGAGGTAGAATATAGCCATTGTGGCTAGTAGCCCCATTAATTTGTCCAATGCCTGTTTAAAGCAATCCAACTTGGTTGCTATCATGGCCTCTTGTGGGGGTGAGTTCCATAGTTTAAGATGCACTACGTGAAGAAGTACTTGCATTTATCTTTCCTGAATCTTCCTGCATTCAGTTTTCATTGGTTGTTCTAGTGTTATGGGAGAGGGACAAAAACTTTTACCTATCTGTTTTCTCCATGCCATGCAGAATTGTATAAACGTCTATTATGTCACCTCTAGTTCACCTTTTGTCTAAAGCAAAAGTCCCAATTGCTGCAGCCTCGTAAGGTGAAGTAGGGGCTTCCCTTGCATGCAAAGATAGGCTCTGGTGAATTGAGTGGACAAGACCAATAGTGGGTTCAATGGTCAAGAAGGTAGTTTCTACATATGCCATGGAGAGAATTGAGGGGCAGGTGGGGCTCGTCAACCTGGAAAGGTAGCCCATCTAGGAGAAGGACAACTCTGATCCTAAACCTCCGCTGTCTTGCAGAATATCTTCAGGAGAAGAAAAGGCTACACAAATCTGGAGTGGAGTCCCTAAGGCGGTTGGATAGCACCTTGTATGCCTCCTTCCAGCAACTCCTGCAGCCAAGCTGGTGCCAAATGGATTGTTTTCCTTTCCTTTGGACCACACCAGTGAGACTGAGAGGGGGGTCTTGTCATCTGGACCTCCATGCACACTGCCCAGTCTTGCGCCCCAGGGAAGTCACTTAGCTGCTGCTAGGGCAGCGGTTTGGCTTCACCTCTGGAAGCACACTCCATTGTGTCTTGAGACAGACAGATGCCAACAACAATTTCATGTACAGAAAGGATGGAGAGCCTCTGGACCATGGGCCAACTTGGGCCCACCAGCTGTCCAAATTGGCCCACGTGCCATTTCAGCAAGCCTACCTGCCTCACGTGGCTTCAAAGGAGCTATCGGGAGCTTAAAAGTGAGCTCCTAGTTGTTCATTTGTTGCAGTAAGTTCTTCTCCCCCTGACTGTCAGCTGATGGGCCATGGGAGCCTAGATCACAAAGGATCCTGGAGAAGCCACTGCATTTTTCCCTGAAGGGGAAAGAAAACTATTTTAACAGCAGCTTCAATGTAAACTCCTTTACAACCCTGGAGCAAGCTTTTTTGAAGGTGTGCTGGAAATGCACTTTCAAAGAGGCTTGTCACTTGACGTCATGGGCAGCCCTGCCCGCCTGCCGAATTTGGCCACGTGAGGGGTAGAGCAGATAAGGATCTGGCCCACTGGGAGGGAAAAAGCTCTCTCCAGCACATCTATAGCTCTGTCGTTTACCGCCCTGCCCTGTTGTCTCTTCCCCATTTTGCCAGTCATTACAGTTAGCATGCAGAAGGTGGCGACATTTCCATACACATTGAAATCAAAATGCATAGTATAAACCCAACTGCCAGGCATAACTCTGCAGCAACTGCTTAAGGAGGGTGGATGCATTTGGGCAGTGTGGTTGATTCCCTTAGTTCCACAAGGCTTCGTCCGTTTTCTGCTCCTGCCCATCAGGATGCCGATCAGGGGCTGAAACAGATGCAAAGCCAGCAATCTGTGATGAGATCTGTAGACTTAATTGTTATGTACAGTGGTGCCTCGCAAGACGAACGCCTCGCAAAACGAAAAACTCGCAAGATGAAAGAGTTTTCCGTTTTTGAGTCATTCCGCAAGACGAATTTCCCTATGGGCTTGCTTCGCAAGAAGAAAGCCCATAGGGAAATCTCCGGGGACCTCTTTTAAATGCTGGCCATCGGGAGCAAAGACTTTCGCCCACCGCCGGCCTTCACAAGAGGTCCTGGACCTCTTCTGAAGGCTGGCGGGGGGCAAAAGTCTTTGCTCCCCCCCGCCTGCCTTCCCGGGATAGTGGAGAAGCGCAGCGCGTTTCTCCGCTATCCCGATGGCTTTTGAAGGCAGGCGGGGGGGGGGCAAAGACTTTGGCCCACCGCCGGCCTTCAGAAGAGGTCCTGGACCTCTTCTGAAGGCCAGCGAGGGGCAAAAGTCTTTGCTCCCCCCCGCCTGCCTTCCCGGGACAGCGGAGACTGAAAATGATTTTAAAATGCTGCCACCCGCCAGCATTTTAAAATCTCCCCGGGACAGCGGAGAAGTCTCCGCTGTCCCAGGGGCTTTTAAAATGCTGGCAGTCGGGAGGAAAGCCCTCCTGTCCCCGGAGCTTGCGGGGTGGGAGGTGGGGAGAAGGGCTTTTCTTCCCACCGCCAGCCTTCAGAACAGCCTTCTGAAGGCTGGCGGTGGGAAGAAAAGCCCTTGTCCCCCCCCAGCCTTCAGAAGAGGTCGGGGGACAGACTGTCCCCGGACCTGGTCTGAAGGCGGTTTCCATAGGAACGCATTGATTGATTTTCAATGCATTCCTATGGGAAACCGTGCTTCGCAAGACGAAAAACTCGCAAGAAGAAAAAACTTGCGGAACGAATTAATTTCGTCTTGCGAGGCACCACTGTACTGAAGTTCTCACCCTGGGCCAGCAGGGGGATACTGTAGATGCAAATAAGGGATCGAAAGTGAAGTTCAGTAACTGGATAGTTTTAGAAAGTTGTTACAGTTACGTTGCACTGGAGCTCTATATAAGCAGGCTGACTGAACCCTTCAGTTCAGTTCTGTTCTGGCCTGTGAATAAACAAGAGCTGTTTGAAGAATCGCTGTGTCATCTGATATGTTCACCCACAACTTAACAGTAATTGTCATAATATATTTTTTATGTCAGCCACCTTGGGCTGCAACTTTTGTCCAGGCAATAGAACTGGGGGGAGTTGCTGGCGAAATTCCCCTCATGCTTTTTTCACAACCCAAAATCTCTATTATCCTTGTACCTAGTTCAGTTGGTTACTGCGTGGTGCTGCTAACGCCAAGAGCACAGGTTCGATTCCCTCACGGGCTATCTTCGTATTCCTGCATTGCAGGGGGTTGAGCTAGATGGCCTCCGGGGTCCCTTCCAACTCTGCAATTCTATTGTTCTGTGAACATATTGGGCCCTGTATCATGCCTTTGTCTTTCCCAGGCATGGTAAACAACAACATGAGACCACGGTGATCCAGGAAATGGATAATGTCATGGGGAAGAGTCATTTTTCTGGCTCACCCATCCCCTCCCTGAGAGACCGAGAGAATTCATATTCATTTCTCCTTTCCAATGAATCTGTGTTAAAGTCATATCTGGTAGAATTCATCTGAACCTTGAAAAAACCACATATAAGTAAAATAGGAAGTTGGTAAGGGCACCACTCTTTCAACTTCCTCCTTCAGTTCTATGTACTTTTCTCTCCCCCCCCAATTTTTTTATTGATTTTCCACATTTGTAACAAACATAACAACAAACAAGAAAAACATTACAATATCAAAAAACAAACAAACATTACCGTAATTCTAACTGTTATAATCCCCGTTTAGTTATCATTATTGAATGACTTCCTTGAATCCCCTAGCTGAGTTTCCATATGGCTCATTGTAGCAGTTTTCCAACACTATTTTCATATAAGATTTACTTGTTTCAATTAACATCTTTCTTTCTTTTCATTTTGACTTCTATCCATAAAGGTAAAGGTAAAGGGACCCCTGACCATTAGGTCCAGTCGTGGCCAACTCTCGGGTTATGGCGCTCATCTCGCTTTACTGGCCGAGGGAGCCGGTGTACAGCTTCTGGGTCATGTAGCCAGCATGACTAAGCCACTTCTGGCGAACCAGAGCAGCGCACGGAAACGCAATTTACCTCCCCGCCAGACCGGTACCTATTTATCTACTTGCACTTTGTGCTTTCGAACTGCTAGGTTGGCAGGAGCAGGGACCGAGCAACGGGAGCTCACCCCGTCGCAGGGATTCGAACCTCCGACCTTCCGATCGGCAAGCCCAAGAGGCTCAGTGGTTTAACCCACAGTGCCACTCGCGTCCCTTCTTTCTTCTAACATCCCTTCTTTCGTCCTAACACCTTTCTTTCTTTTCATTTTGACTTCTATCCATAGTATTATATAATTTTACATATTTAACTCCTAGTTCTATGTACTTTTCGAGGGGAAAACGTACATAGCGCTTTATGACCAAAGGGGCAATGAGTTGCTGGGTGTGAGGGGAAGCCCGGAAGCTTTGTGGGTGCCACTGTGCCCATGGGCACCATGTTGGAGATTGCTGCTTTCTCTCCCTTTTTCTGCAAGATCCCTTAGTGACTTTTATGTGCCTTGTCCTTAGTTCTGTCTGGCTCCTTCCCTATAGGAAATCAAGGCTTCTTTCCAGAATTTGGCTCCTCACTGCTTTCCCATCCAGCACATCTTTTTGTCTATTAATTAAATCTCACTCAAACGCCTGCTTCAGGTACTTAAAAAGAGGTGGGATCCAATTAACTTTATGGAGCTTTAACACAGCTTTTTTTTTTTTTTAATTTGTCAGTTGATGGCTCAGGTTGGACGGGGAGTTGACTTGTGAGAGGATGTGCTCATGAACTTTTATGGCAAGTGTCTAGACAAGGCCTCTGTTCGTAAACACCTCTGCTAGTGTGTATTGTGGAAGCATCTGGCAAGAAGCTCCAGAACAGATGCCCCGTCATTAAAGCATACAGAAAATGAGGTTACACTATAGTAGTCCCATGGCGGTACAGTCAACAGAATTAAGGAATGGGAAGCATTTCAGAATGCCTGCTGGGACTCCACCAGCAAAAACCTGGGAGTTTTATCATCCCACTGTGCAGACTTTAAATCCAAATAGTCTTAGATTTCCTCAAAAACAAAAACAACAGTGTTCTAGCCTTTTTAGTTACTATTAAGCTTAATACGTTAATACATGGGCCAGAGGCCAGAAAGGAACTAAGAGAAGTACTTTTGGTGCTCAGGGGAAAGAGCTTCAGTTTGGTTCCTCCTGAACCAAATTGGCTTAACTTTCACAATTCACTCAAAGTCCAAAATTCAGTTTTTGGGAAGGGGCCATAAATCCAGAACCTGAATTTATGTTGCATGCCTGTAAAGTATGAGTCTCATAGGGTGCTGTAAAAAAGCATGTTGAGGTATTGCAAACAGGTTGTTGGCAGCAGGTTTTTAAAAAATAATAATAATAAAAAAAACCCTTACTGGATTCTCCCTTGAAATAGTAAATCCATATTAGATGGGGAGGGAGCGGAACATGGGGGGCATTGTGTGATTTGCTGATTGCACACAAAAAAATACCATTATGGAACCACCTACACAAGAGTTGAACAAAAGCACTTTGGAAACACCATGTATCTCTTCCCTGCCACAAGCAAACTGCTGCCCTTTCCTCACACAGCTTCATTTGGGCTGCTACAAAATGAGATGCACCATCCAATGTGGAGAAGCTGAAGGCTGCAGTATACCCGAAATAACAACTCAAGGTCACAGCCTTTCGTGTTAGGATATGAACAGATAAGTAAATATGGCGCTTTGGGTGGAATAGTTTGGAGCATCATGAAAATGGAAAGAGGAAAACCAATATTTATGCATAAGACTGTATGCTGGGAATTGCTGGGTACTCCAGAGAGTGAGAGGAATTCATCCTGTAAAGGGAGGATAGTACTTGACAAGTGGCAAAAAAACCCACACACCCTCAAGAGGCTTCTTTGGAGAAGAAGCAATCTGATATTTTGGACCAGCACTTGTGGAGCCTTGATTAGAAATACATGTTCTATTCTAACACCGTAGTGTTAAAGGACTGTAAGGCTTTCTACCCCCTCCCCCATGTGAATTCAGTGCTGAAAGAAAGGCAGGAGACTGAATAAAGGTCACCTTGTTCTCAGCTATTTAAGAAGTGTATTGGGTTTTCACATACTGCATTCAGTGAGTGTACAGTCTGTGTACCTATGTACACAGTAATGTACACTTGTAGTTATTCACACGTCACATTCAACGTGTGCACAAGAGTTGATCTGTATAAACCAATAAATGTACACTCTTTCGTCCAACTTGAACTCACGTAGGGATGGGGAATCACTGGCCCATGGGCCAAACTTGCTCGCATTTTGCTCGCAAGGCCATTTTCAGCAATCCACACCCATCTATTCTACATCTGACATAATACATGATGTCAACTGTGGGGCAGAAAATGGTGCAGCTTCAAAGGAACAATCTAGAGCTTAAAATGAGCTCCTGTTTGTTGCTTTGCTGAAGCAAGGTGCACTCTCACTACCTTGAAACTCAGAAAACTGGAGGTTCAAAAATCAGTGTGGGGCTGTTTGAAAGCTCTTTTGTAAACAGCCCTGTGCTGCTGTTTGACCCCCCCGCCCCGCTGCACTTTGAAGTCTAGATGTTTGGGGCTTCAAAGTGCAACATCATCTGACATCAGGGGATCAACAGATGGGTGGTCCTGCCCAGTTGTTGAATTCAGCCCGGCAAAGCAGGAAGATAAGGATGTAGCCTGCTGGCCAGAATGGGGCAAATTGATGGCTTCTTTCCATGGGGGGCCTGTGTTGGTCCTCAAACCCTGTTGTGCATTCCCAGTTAGTTAGGAAGAAGCTGGCAAGTACGAAGTTTAAAATCTAATTATTGTTGGAATTAGCATTGCCAGGCCATGTTGCCTGAGGCTGTTGGGAATTTACAATCTATCTGTTAGAATGTCCTCTTTTTTTTTTTTAATGAGGTGTAATTACAGCACAGAGTAGCATTTTGAAAAACATTGTGAAAAAACCTATTACGATGGGGAGATGAGATTGCCAATTAATTTTCTCCTAACAAGTCTATCAGGCTGATCAGCTCAGCTTCCCAGCCAGAGGTAACAGGTTCAGGTCAACTTAGCCCTACAGTGGAGATCTATAGTGTTCTCTGTACGACTGATGGTCTGTAGGTTCCATTCAGGTAGCGTGTTGAAAGATTGTGGACCAGTTGACAATATCTGTAATTAGCCCTGTATTTGATTTATCTTTTCTGGTGCTGTAGAGATCAATACCATTTTGACTGGGACCAATATTATCAGACAGGCTGTGATTTTTATAACCCAGCACTGGCTTTGACAATGCTGCCAATACAGAAGCAAAATAAACAATAATGGAAAAAGGGTTATTAAAACCTATGCATCTGCTAGTTTTGAGGCTGCAGTCCTAAACATACTTGCTTTGGAATAGGATCAGCTTGTCTGATTTTGAGGGTGGGGGAAAGCCCCAGCAATTGTCTCCCAGCAGCAGCATTGCTGGTGTTTATTGGGGAGGGAGGGGAACGAGTGATTGGCAAGTTCTGGGTTTCATGAATGCACTGGTGGAATCAATGTACCAGGCAGCCCCAGACTTATAGCTGCTTCCCACTCCCCCCCCCTTCCCATCCAGCAGCGATTCTGCTGCCTGAAGGCTGTAGCTGAGGTTCTCCTCCACTGGTTGAGACATTCCTGCATGGGAATAGGACACGGTGAACACAAAAAGAAAAGACTTTGAGAAGCATATAGGAACGATATTTTGAACACAAGAGTTGGAGGGCTGGCAGTGCTGCTGTCTCTCTCCCCTGGCATGCTCCTGCAAGACACAAGATATGCAGAACTCTTTAGCCCTTTCCTATCCTGTGTGGACAGGAACAGGGGTCTGGTGTTTTCCATGAGATTTCAGTACTAGACCTGTGTATTGGATTGAGGACCTGTGGGGTCAAATGAGATGTAATGTTAAGCGTGCCATCGGGAAGCCCATCCGGGCGTCTCATAAATAGCATGCATTCTGGGTGTATTTGTGTGTGTATGGGAGGCAGATTTTATTCAGGAGCACAATGCATAGGGAAAGAGCTCTAATTGTTTCTACCTTTCCCTCCCTTGGTTCCATTCTTTCTCCCCAGGCCGAATAGCAGCATGTTGTGGGGGTGGATATCTTCAGAGGAAAAGGCTAAATTTCCCGTTTCTGTGTGCCACAATGCATTAATAGCTGCCTTTAATTAAAAATAACAGCACCATGACAAGCTTCCTAATGATGTGCTTTGCAGCACGTCTAGCTTAGCCCAGGAGGTTGCCACAAAAACATCTTTTGCTCAGACCCTGAGATATTAGATTGAACCACATCTGGGTCCAGGTTTATATGGGCCCTCAAGCACCAGATTATTATCAGTGAGGCTTCATTTTCCCTATCCATTTAGTACAGGATGGGAAATGTGGCCTCAGATGTAGTTGGACTCTAGTGTCTATCAACCTGGTCACCAAGGCCATTGACCAGGGATGATGGGTGTTGGAGTCCAACAACTTATGGAGAACCACAGGCTCCCTATCCCTGATATAGTACCAGGGGGCCCAGTCTCTGTCAATGGTGGAGGCAACAGTGAAGAGGAAGAGCTCCTCTTTTGGTGGAGATTGGGCCTAAAGGAGAGGGTGAGTGGTGGTTGCTGCAGTTGCTGTTTCCATAATCCCTCAATGAGGACTTGGCCCAGAAGGAAAGAGTAAAATGGCTGATTGGCAGCTAACATTCCACCTCCCCCTTATTACAATGGCAACTGGGAGCCCTGGTGTTCTGTCTTTCTGTAGGCCCCAACCATGCCAACTGCTAATGCCACCCTTGACCTGAACTGTCAAGAGTCCTGACAGGTTGTGTTATCAAATCCTAGGCTTGAGGAGGGACCAAGGATCATCCACGTTGTAGCTCTGCTCTGTATTGACTGGTCTCCTGAGAGCAGCCTGACTTAGTTGGCTACACATAGGAAAACAAGCAGCATAGGAATACTGAGCTAGATGGATCATTAGTCTACACTGACTGGGAGGGTTTCAGCCAAGGAGTCTTTCCCAGCCCTACCTAGAGGTGCCAGGGATGGAATCTGAGACCTTCTGCATGCACCTCTGAGCTAAAGCTCTTCCCCTTTCACCAGGACTGGCTTTAGGTTTGAGAAGGCACTGGGCAAAATGCTAGGGTCTTGTTGGGCTTACTTTCCTTGTAGTAGTGGCGGCAGCCAGCCAGCCTCAATGCTCTGGGAAGAAATGGGACCTCATTTTATTTTCGCACAATTCCCCAGGCTAATGCTATACCAGGGACATTGTAGGATATTTAAAAGCGCTGCTCAGTGCATCAGACTTGGAGGGAAAGATGTCAGCAGTAGGCTCTGCTAGGTTGCTGGGACCCTGGCAGCAGTCCAAGGATGCCAGGTTGTGACACTAGCCCTGAGGTCCACACTTCGGCCCTCTCTTCTTCACCCCTTTTTATGGATAGCATCTGCTGCTGTGTCTCTGGTGTCATCAGCAAGAAAGGAAAGATTGATTCCTGTGCAGTTTTGCTCCTGAACTTTTGCTCTCCAGGAATCAATAATTAATGTGGCCCCAAGATGGCAAGAGTGCACGTCCGCAATTACCTTCCCATAGGTAGGCTGTGAATGGTTCTTGGCGGATGGACTGATTGTACTTGTTACATGTGAAATGCCATGTGCTTCCCTAGTCAGTTCTCTAGCTAATCAAATGCTCCTGCACAAAGATCAGATGCTCACTGCCTTGCAAATGTTTGACCAACGGTAGCCTGCCTCGTGTTGAGAAATGGGGGGTGGGATGTGTGTGCGCGCGAAGCATATAAGTCTCATTATGACAACGTGTCTAGTAATGGGGTCTTCCAGGGTGCCTTTCAGCACATAAATATTTCAGTGCTGCTTGCCAAAGCTAACTTTTAGAATACCATGCCCATGTAATTTTGTGTAATTATTACATTTACATCCAATGAGCTCAAGGTGACATTTATTGTTTACCCTTCCCTGCTTTATCCTCTCCTGTGAAGTAAGCTGGAATGAGGGACAATCACTGGCTCAGGGTCACCCTGTGAGTTTCATGGCTGAGTGGGAATATGAACCCTGGTCTCCCAGGTCCCAATTTGACACTCTAGCCATTACACTACATGCTAATGTACCCAAAAGTTTACTTCTGAACAATTTCTTAAATCTTTATTGATAAATACTTGTCTGGGTTTGTACTATTTGGTGGCATTATATTTGTGAAACTGGGTACCTAACTAGGCCCATTTGCAGTGCCGTTGTGTTACTCAGGTGGGGCAGAGGTCAGGGACACACTTCCTTCGCAGTGCGGAAAATGACATCATACAAACATTCCCATTTTTCTGAATCAAATGACACCTTGTCTTTCCAACACAAACCTACCCTTGGAATGATCCTTGCTTCTGGCTGAGTTTGCTCCTTTTACTTGCTGTATTGTAATTCTGTTGTGGGCATTGATAGCCAGCTATTGCCCCCTCTGAGACACTGTGTTTTGTGTGTCTGTCTGTCTCCAGAACCAAATGTACAAAGTAAGGGCAAAAAGTCAGCTGCCACTTCCCATCATCCTTGAGGATAAATTGGGCAGAAATTCATTCAGGTGATGCTTTAAAAATTGCACCAGTGCAGCACTCTTCCCTTTGCCCAGACTGGTCAGTATGCTCTCTAGGTATGATACTGTGATGATTAAAAGGGACACGGGTGGCACTGTAATCTAAACCACTGAACCTCTTGGGCTTGCCAATCAGAAGGTCGCTGGTTCGAATCCCCGCAACGGGGTGAGCTCTCGTTGCTCTGTCCCAGCTCCTGTCAACCTAGCAGTTTGAAAGCATACCAGTGCAAGTAGATAAATAGGTACCACTGCGGTGAGAAAGTAAACAGCATTTCTGTGCGCTCTGGTTTCTGTCACAGTGTCCTGATGCGCCAGAAGCGGTTTAGTCTAAGGTTACCAGACATCCCCGTTTCCTGGGGACAGTCCCCAGATTTACAGATCAGTCCCGATGAAAAATCCATTGAAGTTGAAAAGTGTTGCCGGATTCATTGCAAAAAATCTGGTAACCTTAGTTTAGTCATGCTGGCCACATGACCTGGAAATCTGTCTGTGGACAAACTCCGGCTCCCTTGGCCTGAAAAGCAAGATGAGCACTGCAACCCCATTGTTGTCTTTGACTGGACTTAACCATCCGGGGGTCCTATACCTTTTTACCTTACTGTGATGATTGGGGTGGTGGTGGTGGTAGATTTTGCCTAAATGTGTTATGATTTAGTAGCAGAAATAATGGTTTGATTCAACTTTGCCAAACACAGAACCCCCCCCCTCCCCCGGATTTAGTTATGGTAACCAGCCTAGAGGCAGAGCTAGCTGGATGGCCCATTAGCAGGGGACAAAGGCTAATTGCCAGAAATTGGAAAGGAGAATTAGTACCAACAAAAGAGGAATGGCAGAGTAAATTATTTGAATATCTCGAACTGGCAAAAATGGCGGAGACAATTAGGAGACAGCCAAACCAAAAGTTCAAAAAGAAGTGGGAAATTTAATATGAATATTTAAAACCTGGACATGCTTTGATTAATTTTCGCAAACCACAATATGGATTATAAGTATAGTATTCAGATAACAGAAGAAATGGTAAAATGATTAAAGAAGCAGTTTATTAAACAGATAAGACAGACCCACTTTGAGGAAGACTGAAGTCTGTTGGGGAAGATAAGGAATCGGGAATTAAGAACATGGTGGCATAAGTTCTTTTGTAAGAACGTGTGGATTTATGGATGTATGTATGGTTTTTGTTTTTGTTATTTTATCATTTTTGTTAATTTCTTGTGTGTGTTTGTTAAGTAAGAAAACTAATAAAAAGCATATTTTTAAAAAAGACTAGCGATGGCCCATCAAGGAAACCATCAGAGGGCCAGACTGTTGGGCAAGGGGATGTAGAGCCCCTTATTTGTTGGGTGGCAGTGGGCAAAGGTTGGGTCTAAAGTTTCAAACTTGAATGGTTGGTAAGAGGTCCTGGGAGTCAGCAGAGAGAAGGAGAGGAAGGAGCAGAACTCCATGTGAATTGGGAATGACAGGAAGGAATGAAGAAAGAGGATGGCTTTTTGCTATCCTTCAAATCCAATGCTGCCCTTATGGGGGAAGCCAGACCCTCATAGGATGTGAATGCGCTGCAATCCCTCCATCTAAGTGAAGGTTGTATATATGTGAAAATAAAACCATATATCATGAAGACACTGCAGTCTCTGTTGTGCTTTATTCCCCAAAGGAAACACATACTCTGGGTAAACATCTGGAATCTTGCGCCGCTGGTGGAGATTGGGGTGGGGTGTAACAATGTTTTAGGTCCTGTGACATGTTTGTCATCCTGCTGGATAACGTGTAAAATGAGTTGCCTTTCTGGAAAAGAAGGTACAGCAACTTGAGGCACACAACTTCAATCTACAGGACAAGATACAGAGTTTCTTGATAGAGATGAGTGGACTGTGCTGGAACAGCAACATAGGTAGGGTGCCCCTACAGAGAAGGAAGACCTCCCATTGCAAGAAATGAACCCCTGGAGGAATGTGGCTCCCAGAATGGGACTGTCAGGAGCCATGCTGTGTTATTAGATCGGCAAAATCGATTCCATGCCCTCATCTTGGATTCTGGGCTAGAGGAGCTAGGAAAGCAGCCGCTGACCTCAGAATACCCTGAGGTGACTATGAAAGGTACAATGCTCAGAACCGATTCCTGCCCCCACCGCCTCCACCTCAAAAGGAGGAAGAGACAGGAGGAGATGGACTTGGAGGAGCCGTTTTCCATTCTTCACCTAATCCCTTCAAGATCCAAGACTACTGATCATGGATGATAACCAACTTGCTACCTTTCAAGGAAATGATCTCAGAAAAAGGGAATTGCAGTCTGGAGAAGGCAAGTTGAAAGGAAGGAGTAGGAAGAACTTGAACCATAAGGTTCCTGACTTTGTAACCTATCCCAATAATACCCAGATAAGCTCCAATAGACAAGAAGGAAAGTCTCAAGGACAGCAGTTGCAGACTATAGAAATCACTGATGTTGCTTTGGAAAGCACAGTGTATGGAACAATTCCTTCTACTCCCCAGAACAGACATGTGGTAGGTGACTCCCTATTGAGAGCGACAGAGACAGTAGTGTGCAAAGGAAACAGGATATCCCGGGAGGTGTGCTATATTCCAGGTGCAAAGATTCACAATGAGAGAGAGAAGTTGCCAAGTCTTATAAAGCCAACTGACCACAACCCCTTCCTTCTATTTCATGTGGGTCTTAACTAAACATCAGGAAAAACTTTCTGACAATAAGAGCAGTTTGGCAGTGGAATGGTCTCCCTCAGGAGATTTAGGACTCTCCTTCCTTGGAGGTTTCTAAGCAGAGGTTGAATGGCCATCCATCATGGAAGCTTTAGCTGAGATTCCTGCACTGCAGGGAGTTGGACTTGATGACCCTCAGAGTCCTTTCCAACTCAACAATTCTGATTCTAGGTCTTGGAGTCCCAATGCCACCCAGGAGAGGGTACCATATTTTCTTTATCTGTGTGTTTTCTTCCACAAATGACTTCGTGAAATTCTGGGTTTTTCAGGAGACACCATTTCCAGGGATTTGTAAGATGCTAGATGCTGAGGAGCCAGAACCATGCGTAGTCTGTTCTGTGTGACTAAGATTAAGACTGTGAAAAGAAAGTAGACCTCTGTAGCCCATTGAGGCAGCTACTTACTTTTGTTCACTTCTATAGCATTACCTATAATCAGCACTTTCTATGCCTAGGTAAAGCCAGCTTCTCAGTTCTACATTCCCAATACAAACACTGAAGGAATTTAAGATGCCTATGGACTGTTAATAGTCAGCCTGCTGTAATGTGCTCTGTGTGGGTGCAGAAAGCTGCTACAAGATTTCTAAGTGGTATAATACAATGGTATCCTAAAACACCGATTCTTCAGGATCCATGGGGCCAGAGGCGAAAGCAGGTAAAGCAGCTGATGCAAATCTCACCTTTCTGCAGTAGGCTAAGTCACACTCACACATCCTGTTGTGTCTTCCATCCAGGCAAGCAAGCAAGAAGCATTGTCGAAATTCAAGTACACACTCCAGCCAGGCAAAATAAAGGCAGTGTGTGGGATGAGAAGTGTGTGCTGAGGAAGCAGCGTACATTTGTTGCCTGGTCCACATTTTCCTCAGGCACCACCCACCACTTGGATGTGGCCCCTGGAAGGTTACCCAGATAGGAATGTGGCCCTTAGTATGAAAGCAGTTCTCCACCCCTGGCTCAAAGTATCCTGGAGGGGGACATGGTGAGCTGGCACCCTTGAGCAGCAGCACCGCTGCTAGGAGCTGGACATGCACTGTGACATTTTGTTGCAGGTTGTTGTTGTTAATTCAGTTTATATACCACCCTTTATCCAAAGATCTCAGGGGGTGTACAATCTTAAAAGCACATTGCAGAACATCAGTGATAAAAAACATAATAAAAACATAGCAAAAAGCATACTGTAAAGGCAAAGGGACCCCTGACCATTAGGTCCAGCCATGGGTGACTCTGGGGTTGCAGCGCTCATCTCGCTTTATTAGCCGAGGGAGCTGGCATACAGCTTCCAGGTCATGTGGCCAGCATGACTAAGCCGCTTCTGGTGAACCAGAGCAGCGCACGGAAATGCCGTTTACCTTCCCGCCGGAGCGGTACCTACTTATCTACTTGCACTTTGACGTGCTTTCAAACTGCTAGGGACCGAGCAACGGGAGCTCACCCTGTCACGGGGATTCGAATCGCCAACCTTCTGCGTAGCTGTCAATTTACAGATTTGAAAATAAGGGACCAGCAGCCTTGAAAATAAGGGACCAGCGGCCAAAATAAGGGACCTGCAGCTTCACCTGTTCCAGGCACTCCAGTCTTCCTGTCCTCCTGCAGTGTGGTCAAACTCATGCAGGTAGCTTCGAGAACACTGTCCAACCAACTTTGTAACCAGAGGTTCAACTGAATAGAATCTGAATCACATGAACCACAAGGCCTATGGAGCCTCAACTTAAGATGGCTCCCCGGCCTGGCTTTGCACTGCAAAGTTTGCAGCAGCACATGCAACAAAATTACATCCAGCATTCAAAACCCCCCTCAGCTTGCATTAACTAGCCACACACAAGGCATGCAAGCTCCACCCCCCAGTCGTTCTTAGACTTCTTATTGGGTGAGCAACACAGCCAAGCAACACAGTTGGAGCCTCCCTCCTCCCTGGCCGGCAGGGAGGGAGGGAGAGGAGCTGCTTCCTTTGAAATTTAAGGGACATCATTTAAGGGACATCTATCAATAAGGGACAGCAGCGGGCCATGGCGCTGGAATAAGGGACTGTCCCTTCAAATAAGGGACACTTGACAGCTATGCTTCTGATCGACAAGTCCTAGGCTCTGTGGTTTAACCCACAGCGCCACCCGCATCCTTCTAAAAGCATACTGACAGACAACCTAATAATAAGTTAGTCATCAAGATAACAGTCCTCTCCCCAACACTTTTACAGGCTATAGATTATTTAATAGCCAATGACCTGGGTAAAGAGGAATGTTTTTGCCTGGTGCCTAAAGACATGTAATGAAGGCTCCAGGTGAGCCTCTCTGCAGTGAGCGTTCCACAATTGGGGAGCCACCACAGAAAAGGCCCGTTCTCTTGTTGCCACCCTCCAAACCTCTCTGGTATGGAGGACATAGAGAAGAGCCTCACATGACAAGCACAGGGTCTGGGTTCATATGGGGAGAGGCGATCCATAAGGTGTTGATCCTTAAGTTTCCACTTTTAACAATAATAACAAATATAAAACTACAATTTATTATGATTATCCTTTTGGGAATAGGCATGCTTGTGGAATTCAGCTGTGAATTCTGATACAACTGACCTAATCCATACTTACTGAGTTAATACGCAGGTTGAAATGTCAGCTATGTTTAAAGCATGTGATTTCCCCCAGGAGAATCATGGGAACTGTAGTTTGTCATTCCCAGCACCCTTAACAAACTGCAGTTCCCAGGATTCTCTGGGGAAAATATGTGCTTTACATGTATGATGTGTATGCTGCCCTGCTTATCAACCACATTTCACGCTCCCAAGTTTCTTGGCTCAAAAATGAATAAATCAACAATGCAATATTTAAAATGCATATTTTTAGAATTAATGTGTTAAGATATGCATATTTTGTGAGAAAATACATTTTAAAATGCATTATTTAAATAAGTAAAATGTGTATAAATGCGTTTAAAATGCATAATTTAAAACTTTTTTGGGGGGGGCAGATTAAAAAAAATCACAGATTTAGGCAAAAACAGGATGGAATAGCCTTAGGTGACACAGATTGATCCATTCCATCCCTATTCAGGAATCTTCACAATAAAAAGGCAGGATGTGAAAAAAAACCCCAGTAAATCTCTAGTTTACCCCTGGCCTACCTCAAAGGGTTGTTGTGAAGCTAAAATGGGAGGGGAAACCTCTAAGAGGAAGGGTGGCATGTAAATGAAATGAGTAAAAACCCAGAGTGAAATATATGCTAGCAACCCAAGGGAAAAATGTGTCAAAGCATTAGAAAGGAACCTGGCTCATCAGAAATGTTATTTATAGAAGCCTCCAAAGCCACTGTAAGCCCTAATTGGTGCCAAGGCTGCTTCAAAGGATTTCTGTGAAATCCTCACAAATAGAGCAACACCATCCTCAGCCATTCAGCTGGGGAATGCAATATTAAAAGAATGGCAGTGGGCTGGGGGGGATAACTTGATAAAGGTTGCAAACACAGAGAAGGGAAAAGACAACAAAACATCCACTTCTCCAATTTAAAATCCAATCACAAATCCTGCTTGCAGCTGCACTGTGACAAATTGTGTGCTCATAAATAAATTCTAGAGGCTTTTTTAAGGAACCGACACTGTAAAAAAAGGAGGGAAAGAGAAAAATAGTGGCAAGAATTAAGGCAAACTTAGCCTTCCTTCTCCATAAAATAAAAATAAAATCTCAGTGTCAGCACATCAACTATGCCACCACTTAAACAGGGATGCTCACCTGGTGCCATCGTTATAAATTTTTATAATGCATTCCTTTTTTATCAGGCATTTAGCTTTTAAATATGGTCTTTTTGCATAGGTGGGATGCTTTAATTTTTTAAAAAAATAGAATTGTCTTTTAGATTTTTCTTTTTTTGGATGCTGGTTTTAATGTATGTACGTGTTTGTTTATGCTTAAAATATTGTAAGTCACATTGGGTTGCTGTAGCAAAAAAAGCAACTTGTAAATTTAATTCATCATCATCATCATCGTCGTCGTCATCAAAGGGCTCTTTCACATAGGGGCTCCATATCGCAAACAGACCATTCAGATGTTGCAGACATGTTGTTGACAACTGTATCATTCTTGCTGTTCTTAAAAAAATATAATAATTACTGGATTCTCCCCTGGGAAGAGTAAATCTGGATTAAATAAAATGTGAGGGGCGGGGCAATATGGGCAGGCACTTTGATGGCCATGACACTGTGTAGAGTATTGGGCCACATCTGTACTGTACATTTAAAGCACCATGATACTCCTTAAATAGTCATACTTCCTCTAAACAATCCTGAGAAATGTAGTTTGTTGAGGGTGGTCTTTGGAGACCCTTATTTTCCTTAGAGAGATACAGTTTCTAGCATGGTTTATCAACCAGTCCCCCTTCCCAGGGGGGCATTCTGGGAATTGTAGTTCTCCTAATAATTCTCAGTGCTCTTAACAAGCTACAATCCCCAGGATCCTTTGAAGGAAGCCATGACTGTTTAAAGTGGTTTGATACCGCATTAAGTGAATAGTGTGGAAGTGGTCTTGAAAAATGTGAAACACCCACCCCATGACAAACACTGGTCCAGAAGCACCCAAGGAGTGTCCTGTGGCTCTCAGCTCAGTTTCATGAGGCCCTGGGCCTAATTTCATGTGGATGTCAAGAAGAGAAAGGGGCAGTGGTGGCAGGTGGCCATTGTGACTGGTGAGACACAAGGGAGACCAACAGTATGTGTAGCCAGAACTGCTTCAAGACAGAGCCTGCTAATTCTGGTTTGGCCCACATCCTCCTCCTGCCTGTTGACTTCCACTAGAGCAACACTGAGACTGAGAAGGAAGGTGGAAGTTGACAAGGCACTGCGTGAATAAGAAGGCAAGCAGGTTGCGGTTACCTGGTGGCACTAGGATGGTGGGGCAGAAAGGGAGATAGCCCCACCTGCCTCCAACCCCACCCAAGTTTTGTCTCCAACCTTATAGGGTAACCTCACAGCACAGTCAGACTCTCTCCCATCTCTTACTCCTATAGAATGCCTTCTCCTTTCACATCTGCTCTCTCTACCTCAAGATACAGGGGCAGTAGAGATAGACACTTGACATTCTCCTTTGTCCTTTCTGGCCAGGTGACGGCAACATGCCTCTCACAGGGCCCTGGACTGGCATTTAGGAGACCTTTGCTGCACGTGTGACTTGAGGCTGCTGAGCAAAGGTTAAATGGAGCGTATAAGTGGAGCTGACACCAGGTGGACGAGAGCTGGCAGAGATGGGAAGTGAAACAGGTGAAAAGGAGGTAAGCAGTCAGGTAGGGCAGCCTAGCCCAAAATGGCAGCTAAAGCATATTGAGCTTTTGGCTCAGTGGCTAGAAATATTACAGGACTCCAGCTCCAATCAGACCCACCCACATTAGTCAGTGATGGTGAAAGTTGTAGCTCAACAACATCCAGAGGGCCACAGGTTCCCAATCCCTGTCTTTTCGTGCATTCTGTACCCCCCCCCCCGTTTTTGTATGCATTTTTGCACATATCATTTGGCTACAGAACTGTTTTGCAAAATCCAGAAAAGTGAAATTTTGGAGGGCTGTGTATTCAGTTTGTGTATTTTTTCAGAAAGTGCAAAATTAAGTATGTTGGCTGTCTTGCCCACCTGTCAAAAGTTGACCCATGGGGTGGGGCTAGATAAGGATCTGGCCCACAGGGCCCCAAAGTTTCCCTGCCCTTCGTGCTAAGTCATAGTTTGGTGATATGCGAACCAGGCTGCCTTGTCAGGTCTTGACTTCAGGCAGCTGTGAGAGGGGAGCCAGGTGTCAAAGCTAAAGACCCAGAGCCATGCAGGATCAGAGTTCCCCAGGAAAGTCTCAGCCCAAGCAAGAAGCCTTTTGTAGTTCTTCCTATCTAGAGCAGCCCAGTGACCAGACTAGTCAGAGATTATCAGCCAAACCTAACAAATGTGCACTCTTGCTGGTTAGCATGAGAAGGGGCCAAGTCCACAGAGCTGTATGGCTGATAGGCAGATATTCAGATCATAGAAATAAATTTGATAGAGAGGGCTCTGTGTGATGTCATTTCCTCTCCTTTCCTGGAGAGAAAGGAACATGTAGCACTTCTTCTTCTTCTTCTTCTTCTTCTTCTTCTTCTTCTTCTTCTTCTTCTTCTCTCTGTCTCTCATTCTGTTTTCTTTTACAGGCAGATGCTTGAAGCTGGTATTTTGTCTGCTTAGTTTTCCCCCCTGCTTCCTTACCGTGGTCCAATGCATGATTATAAAGTAAGCAAATCTTATTTTTAAACTTACTTTACAAGTTGTTGCCTGACTCTTTGTTAAGTGGGGTAAGAAGGGGAAAGCCAGCTTACTTCATTAGCTGGATTTGCTCAAAAGGAGGCTTTGCAGCCTAATTCCCATGCTTTTAATTTTGCTGCCAACGATGGGATTTTAAAACTCTGTTCAACCCACACACATGACTTCCTGGAGGGATAAATTGTAATTAATATATTCCCTCCTAACCATTAAAATCCATCCACAAAACTAGGTGGGCAGGGTTCAGTCCAGGGCCTAAGAATACCCCTCTGCCCAGAGATATACTGCAAACCACATGGGAAGTCACCACATGTGACATGGGGCTACTGAATGCAGAGCCAAGGTTTCCCAGTCCTTGTGCAGACTGTCAGAAAAATCTTTGGTTCCCCAGTTCTGCTTGTGTTGTGTTTTGTGCGGCCACCTTTAAAACACGGAACATGGTAGAAGGTGCAGCCATTCACAGCTTCGACAGTGTGACTACAGTTAGTGCCTGAAGTGGTGGCTGATGCCCACTAGGATTTGAAGGGAAGAAGGCAAGGAGCCCAGTGGTAGGTAGAGCCAGACTCAATGGCAGGCAGGCAGAGCAAACCAATTCTTGTTTTCTCCCCACACTCCTCTCTGCTGAGTTCTGTGACTCTGAGACTAAGGAGGAGGAGAGGGCTGTTGAGTAGTGTTACCCGCTATATTGGTTGTAAATAAGAAGGGAGGCAGGTGGGAGCTGGCCGAGGGCATACTGAACTTGGTGGAGCAATGCCCTGTTTGCCCAAATGGAACTGCTTTTGTGTGTCTAGTCACCTTGGTTTCGTGTGTAGTCCGAGGCTATGTGCTGTAAACTGGAAGAAAGCCTTCGCGGTTCAATGGGATCTGCTTCTGAGTGATGGGAAAGGTCCATAGCTCAGTGTTAGAGTAACTAATTTGCATGTGGAAAGTTCAGTCTCTGGCGCCACCAGGTGGGTCTGGGTTAGACCCCTTTCTGAAACCCCAGAGAGCTGCTGTCACTCAGTGCAGACAGTACTGTGGGAGACGGGGCCATTCAATACACTGTCAGCTTCCTAGTTAGTCTGCTTACGATTGCAGGCTTCGTGGTTAAATATCCAGAGAAAATTTCCTGTCCAGCATCGCCGACTCAAAGACAGCACAGACTGCGCTCTAGCAATGGAAGGCACATTGATTAATTCAGTCTATCAAAGGGATCATAGAATCATAGAATCATAGAGTTGGAAGAGACCACAAGGGCCATCGAGTCCAACCCCCTGCCAAGCAGGAAACACCATCAGAGCACTCCTGACATATGGTTGTCAAGCCTCTGCTTAAAGACCTCCAAAGAAGGAGACTCCACCACACTCCTTGGCAGCAAATTCCACTGTCGAACAGCTCTTACTGTCAGGAAGTTCTTCCTAATGTTTAGGTGGAATCTTCTTTCTTGTAGTTTGGATCCATTGCTCCGTGTCCGCTTCTCTGGAGCAGCAGAAAACAACCTTTCTCCCTCCTCTATGTGACATCCTTTTATATATTTGAACATGGCTATCATATCACCCCTTAACCTCCTCTTCTCCAGGCTAAACATGCCCAGCTCCCTTAGCCGTTCCTCATAAGGCATCGTTTCCAGGCCTTTGACCATTTTGGTTGCCCTCCTCTGGACACGTTCCAGTTTGTCAGTGTCCTTCTTGAACTGTGGTGCTCAGAACTGGACACAGTACTCCAGGTGAGGTCTGACCAGAGCAGAATACAGTGGCACTATTACTTCCCTTGATCTAGATGCTATACTCCTATTGGTGCAGCCCAGAATTGCATTGGCTTTTTTAGCTGCCGCATCACACTGTTGGCTCATGTCAAGTTTGTGGTCAACCAAGACTCCTAGATCCTTTTCACATGTACTGCTCTCAAGCCACGTGTCACCCATCTTGTATTTGTGCCTCTCATTTTTTTTTGCCCAAGTGCAATACTTTACATTTCTCCCTGTTAAAATTCATCTTGTTTGTTTTGCCCCAGTTCTCTAATCTGTCAAGGTCTTTTTGAAGTGTGATCCTGTCCTCTGGGGTGTTAGCCCTCCCTCCCAGTTTGGTGTCATCTGCAAATTTGATCAGGATGCCCTTGAGTCCATCATCCAAGTCGTTGATAAAGATGTTGAATAAGACCGGGCCCAAGACAGAACCCTGTGGCACCCCACTAGTCACTCTTCTCCAGGATGAAGAGGAACCATTGATGAGCACCCTTTGGGTTCGGTCAGTCAGCCAGTTACAAATCCACTGAGTGGTAGCATAGTCAAGACCGCATTTTACCAGCTTCTTTACAAGAATATCATGGGGCACCTTGTCAAATGCCTTGCTGAAATCAAGGTAGGCTACATCCACTGCGTTCCCTTCATCTACCAGGCTTGTAATTCTGTCAAAAAATGAGATCAGGTTAGTCTGACATGACTTATTTTTCAGAAATCCATGCTGACTATTGGTGATCACAGCATTCCTTTCTAGGTGCTCACAGACTGTTTGCTTAATGATCTGCTCCAGAATCTTCCCTGGTATTGATGTCAGACTGACTGGGCGGTAATTATTTGGGTCCTCTCTTTTCCCCTTTTTGAAAATAGGAACAACATTTGCCCTCCTCCAGTCTGCCGGGACTTCGCCTGTTCTCCAGGAATTCTCAAAGATGACTGCCAGTGGTTCTGAAATCACATCTGCCAGTTCTTTTACTACTCTTGGATGCAGTTCATCTGGCCCTGGAGACTTGAATACATCTAGACTAGCCAAGTATTCTTGTACTATCTCCTTAGTTATTCTGGGCTGTGTTTCCTCTGCTGAATCATTTGCTCCAAATTCTTCAGGTCGGGCATTGTTTTCTTTATCGGAGAAGACTGAGGCAAAGAAGGCATTGAGGAGTTCAGCCCTTTCTGTGTCCCCTGTTTGCATTTCACCATCTTCTCCTCTGAGTGACCCCACTGTTTCTTTGTTCTTCCTTTTGCTACGAACATACCCATAAAAGGCTTTTTTGTTGCTTTTAACCTCTCTAGCAAGCCTGAGTTCATTCTGTGCTTTAGCTTTTCTGACTTTGTGTCTACACGTGCTGGCTATTTGTTTGAATTCCTCTTTGGTGGTTTCCCCCTTTTTCCATTTTTTGTACACATCCTTTTTTAATCTTAACTCAGTTAAAAATTCTTTAAATAGCCACCCTGGCTTCTTTAGGCACCTTCCATGTTTCTGTCTCATTGGTATTGCCTGAAGTTGTGCTTTTACTATCTCCCTCTTAACAAACTCCCAGCCATCATGAACTCCCTTTCCTTTTAGTATTACTGTCCATGGGATCTCACCCAGCACTTCCCTAAGTTTTATAAAGTCGGCTTTCTTAAAGTCGAGAAATTGAGTCTTAGTATGCTTGGCTGCTCCTTTCCGCTGTATAGTAAACTTCAGAAGAGCATGATCACTTGCGCCTAATGATCCTTCCACTTCTACCCCACTAACCAGGCCATCAACATTGGTTAGGACCAGATCTAAAATGGCTGTTCCTCTTGTTGCTTCTCCCACTTTCTGGACAATGAAGTTGTCTGCAAGGCCAGTGAGGAATCTGTTTGACCTTATGCTCTTGGCTGAGTTTGACATCCAACAAATATCCGGGTAATTGAAGTCCCCCATTACTACTATCTCCCTTCCTTTTGCATGCTTGGCCATCTGTTCCAGGAAGGCATCATCTATGTCCTCCGTTTGGCTTGGGGATCTATAGTAAACTCCCACAATGAGGTCACTGTTATTCTTCTCTCCCTTAATTTTGACCCAAATGCTCTCACTTTGGCTTTGAGGTTCTAAATCTTGGATCTCTTCACAGGTATACACATCCCTGACATATAACGCCACTCCTCCTCCTTTCTTGTCTGGTCTGTTTCTCTGAAATAGATTGTATCCCTCCATTATTACATTCCAATCGTGGGACTTATCCCACCAGGTTTCAGTGATGCCTATTATGTCATATTTAGTTTGCTGTACCAAGAGCTCAAGCTCATCTTGTTTATTTCCCATGCTTTGCACATTAGTGTACAGACATTGAAGTCCATTAATCATTCCCCCGTGTCTCTTATTTAAGGATTTTTTCCTCTCACCACTAGGTCTGCGTGCTGTTTGCTCCATTTGGTCTATGACATTTGGATGATCATCTTCATCAATTGATAGACTCCTACCTTCAGGAGCACTGTCTCCCTCCCCCACATTAGTCAGTTTAAAGCCCTCCTGATGAGGTTTCTGAGATTTTTTGCAAAAACATTCCTCCCAACCGTTGTGAGGTGCAGCCCATCGCTTGCCAGAAGTCCATCTTCAAGAAACTGCATTCCGTGATCTAAGAATCCAAACCGTTCCTGTTTACACCATTTGCGAAGCCAGTTGTTCACTTCCACTATTTTTCCCTCTCTCCCTGGGCCACGTCGTTCAACTAGGAGGACAGATGAGATGACAATTTGTGCATTTAATTGCTTCAATTTCCTGCCCAGAGCCTCGTAATCTCTTTTGATCTTCTGGAGGCTATTGCTTGCAGTGTCATTGGTTCCCACATGAACCAAGAGGAAGGGGTATTTGTCAGTGGGTTTTATGATTCCTTGCAGTCGTTCAGTTACATCTTGGATCTTAGCCCCGGGGAGACAGCACACTTCCCGAGACATCTTGTCAGGCCCACAGATCACTGCTTCTGTTCCCCTCAGTAGGGAATCCCCTATCACCACTACACGCCTCCTGAGGGCTGACTTTGCTGCTCGTCTTCATATACCTGATCGACTGTAATGAGGGAGAGATCCTCAAATGGAGTCTGCTCTTCGTCTTCCATGCTAGGGGAGAGGACCTCAAAGCGATTGTGTATTTCTAAACAATCAGAGCGAACCCTGGGCCTCCTACTTCTTTGAGTCACGTTTCTCCATATATCTGGCTCCTGTGTTGGTGAACTAGCCTCCTTTGTGGAGACGGTGTGCTCTGTTGCTTCCAAGAAGAGCTCCAGCTCTCTAATTCTTTGGAGCGTAGCTACACGTTCCTCCAGTTGCTGGACTTTGTCTTTTAGGAGGGCAATCAACATGCAATTGCTGCAGGTAATGCTGCCTGCAACCTTTGGCAAGATGGCAAACATTGCGCAGGAACCGCAGGCGACTGCAGCTGTTCCCTCACCCTCCATCTTGAGAACGTGTCGTTGGGGGTGACTACAGCAGTCCTCCATCATAAAAAGCGTGAAGACAGGACAAATAATTCCCCCCAAAAAAACCTAGGTCTCCCCCAACAAACGTTTGAGACTAGCTCCCCTAAATCTAAAAGATGGATCAAACTGCCCTACAAGCTCTGCCCTACAAGCTCTGATAAGCTCCTCCCACAGCTAATCACCTACCTCAACAGAAGCCCTGCCCCCTCTGACCTTTGCACAGGGAGAGCAGCTAATCAGCCACAAGAAACTCACACAAGAAAACCCTTTTTGTTCCTTCTTCAGCTGCTGCCCTACAAGCTCTGATGAGTACATCATCTACGATTCATCATTTGGGCAAATTTCAGTTAACCGTTGGGATTTCATTTCTTACGAGAAATAGCTCACAGCAACAAAATATATGGACAAATTCTGTCCATAACAAGCTGCCTATTTATTAAGGGCAGAGCTCCCAAAACAGGAACTATACAAATTACAAATGCTTGTCAAACCTTGTCACATTTTTTCAGAATTTATCTCTGAGATGAATTCTTTATGCCTCCAGTTTATGGTTGAGAATGGGGGCTGTTTCCTCAAAGCTTCTCTTGCTTGCTTGTTACTGCTAAACGCTGCTCAGAGCTGGAGGCAAACTTACCCAGAAATGAAAGCCTTTCTGTTGTGTTTTTATATCCTGTTTATAATTATATAATTGTATTCGTTTTGTTAACTCCTGATTTGTTTCTTTTTTATTTCGGCTTTATTATTGAAAGCTCCTTGTGTTAAACTCCTTGTGTTGTTATTGTTTGTTTCTCACTTTGTGCGTATTGTCCGTTTTGGTTTTTTAACAAAATTTAAAAAAATTAATTGTGGGGAACTGAACTTAACATTGCAAAACTGAGGAGAAAGGGACAGTTTCATCAGTCCCTGAGAACAGGATGCTGATAGCCTCAGTACATATAGTGAGGGCTTGCTGGGCAATGTAAGGCAGTCAACATAAGAGAAAGGGCTGGGATGGCTCTCAGGGTTGGAGTGTTCAAGCCCCACGTTGGGCAAAAGATTCCCTTCCAACTCTACAATTCTATGTTTTTTATTATTATTATTATTATTATTATTATTATTATTATTATTATTATTTAAATTTATATACTGCTCTTCATCACAAGATCTCAGGTGGTTCGCAGAACTATAGATAGACTTTGTTGTTGTTTAATTGTTTAGTCGTGTCCGACTCTTCGTGACCCCATGGACTAGAGCACGCCAGGCACTCCTGTCTTCCACTGCCTCCCGCAGTTTGGTCAAACTCATGCTGGTAGCTTCGAGAACACTGTCCAACTATCTCATCCTCTGTCGTCCCCTTCTCCTTGTGCCCTCAATCTTTCCCAACATCAGGGTCTTTTCCAGGGAGTCTTCTCTTCTCATGAGAGGGCCAAAGTATTGGAGCCTCAGCTTCAGGATCTGTCCTTCCAGTGAGCACTCAGGGCTGATTTCCTTAAGAATAGATAGGTTTGATCTTCTTGCAGTCCATGGGACTCTCAAGAGTCTCCTCCAGAACTATAATTCAAAAGCATCAATTCTTCGGCAATCAGCCTTCTTTATGGTCCAGCTCTCACTTCCATACATCACTACTGGGGGAAACCATAGCTTTAACTATACAGACCTTTGTTGGCAAGGTGATGTCTCTACTTTTTAAGATGCTGTCTAGGTTTGTCATTGCTTTTCTCCCAAGAAGCAGGCGTCTTTTAATTTTGTGGCTGCTGTCACCATCTGCAGTGATCATGGAACCCAAGAAAGTAAAATCTCTCACTGCCTCCATTTCTTCCTCTTCTGTTTGCCAGGAGGTGATGGGACCAGTGGCCATGATCTTAGGGTTTTTTTTGATGTTGACCATATTTTGCACTCTCCTCTTTCACCCTCATTAAAAGGTTTTTTAACTCCTCCTCACTTTCTGCCATCAAGGTTGTGTCATCCGCATATCTGAGGTTGTTGATATTTCTTCCGGCAATCCACCATAAATTTGCAGAGGAGAAAGGAAAACTTTTGGTTGGTGGCTGATGTGAGGTGGATATGTTCTTTGGTTTCCTCCCCTCCCTCTCATGGCACAGGCAACAGTCAGCTGAATGTACAGCTATGCATGGGCGGGAGCGTGAAAAATGTTTTCTGAAAGCCCTGCAGGAGCTACCTTGAGGCTCCTGAGCTTGTCAAGCAAAGTAATTTCTGTTTTAAAAATGCACGGAGAACGGAGTTTATAGAGTGTCAGCAGGCAATGATAATATGTTCAGTGTGGAGCAAGCGGTCAGCCACGGGATGGCTTATTCTATCTGACGACTCTCAGCCATCCGTTCCCCTCTTTTTTTCTTCCTGCTTTGCTGTCAGCTTAACCTGCCAATCTCTGCTGCCTAATTAATGCTCTGCCCACACTCGTCTCCCGGCACAGAGCTCAAAGGCCACCTCACAAAAAGTAGCATGGGAGTAAAAACCTCTGATCTTGACAGCTGAGGAAAGCAGTAAGTAACATAATGGCCCAGAATGAGATGAGCTGGGAAATAGTGTTTCATCTACATCCACATCTTATGTTTAAAGTACAGTGATGCTACTTTAATAGCTAAGCCTTCCCCCAAGAATTTTGGGAAATGTAGTTTAAGGATTCTGAGAGGTATTAAAGGTAAAGGTACCCCTGCCCGTACGGGCCAGTCGTGTCCAACTCTAGGGTTGCGCGCTCATCTCACTCTAGAGGCCGGGAGCCAGCGCTGTCCGGAGACACTTCCGGGTCACATGGCCAGCGTGACTAAGCGGCATCTGGCGAGTCAGCACCAGCGCCGCGCATGGAAATGCCATTTACCTTCCCGCTATAAAGCGGTACCTATTTATCTACTTGCACTTAGGGGTGCTTTCAAACTGCTAGGTGGGCAGGAGCTGGGACCAAACGACGGGAGTTCACCCCGCCGCGGGGATTCGAACCGCTGACCTTGCGATCAGCAAGTCCTAGGCACTGAGGTTTTACCCACAGCGCCACCCGCGTCCCTATTAGGAGGCCCCTAACCACCACCACCCCAGTCCCACAGGGTGGTTTAACAATCTATCCCTCTTCCCAAGGAGCTCTGGACGCTGCAACTCTGTGAGAGCAAGAGAGGTTTCCTAACAACTCTCAGCACCCTTTAACAAATGACAGTTCCCAGACTTTCTTGGGAGAAGCCTTGACTGTTCAAAGTGGTATAGTAGTGCTTTAAATATATGGTGTGGATGTAGCCTTTGTGGGCAAAGTGGCCGAGGTACAAAGAGATTTCAAATGCACAGAGGATGGGGTTTTGCCACATGGTAGAACACTCTGTTCCAGGTGTGAGGAACTGGATTGAGTCAGCAGATCCAATTCTTCTCCACACACACCCTGGCCCACAATAGGCCAAGTATGACAGGTAACTGGGGACACATACCTGTCAACCACCTGGCATCACAGTGATGCCAAGGGCCCTCTTTTGCATAATTTTCCTTGGACCATAATATTGAACCCTGCTCTTTGTAAATCCCCCGAAGTGCTGTTATTTTATTTGCTTTGATTGCTGCAATTTGTTTTTATACTGTTGTTATATGAGTTTTAGGTTGTATTTTGTTCTAATGGAATTGTTTTTAAATTGCACATAGTGTACACTGCTTAGATTTCATATATATGGAATGGTTCGGATATGCTTTTACAAAATAAAATAGCACTGTGCATGGAAGCCCCAATCATCAGCTGATTGCCAGAGCATGCAATGTTTTAGACACAGGGTTGTCATTTATGATCTCAGGTGCAGGGCAGGTGGGCCAACCTGGCTTTGTCTAATCCTGCTTTAAAGACATCTAAGTTGGTGGCAACATAGGTCACATGTGGAAGCAAATCCTATAGGTTTAACTATTGCACTGTATGAAGAAGTACTTCATTTTGTCTGCCCTGAATCTCCCACCATGACTAGTGAAGTTTGAAACTGATGACAGTTCGTCAATGACGCAAGAGTTTAGTTCCTATGGTTTTCACTGTTATCTTGAAGGTTTGTCCATCATAATTTCGCAAGAGGCACAATCATGTAGAAATCCCTGATGGATGCTGCTGATTCACCCAATGGGTTCATTGGATTGCATTTAACAGGTTTTCTCTGTGATAAGTGGCGAATCTATCAGCAGTTGTATGATTCTGTGAAGCTGTTATTGAGGATCTCCTATAACAGATGGTCCTCTTATCACTACTGTTAGGGAACTGCCATCGCAGCCAGGAGTGGAGGAAGGGCTCCCAAGCGATGCCGGAGAAGGTCCCAGCAGGAAAGGAGGGGACTCAGCGACCGGGGAAGGAAATCAGCGTTACACCAGGGAGAAAGGCGGGCAGAGGCGGGCTTCGGAGAGGTGGCTCCAGGACTCTTCACCAGAGACTAGCGAGGAGAGTACGGGTCCTTCCGCGCAGGGAGGCTAGGCGGAGACTATCCGTCAAGGAACTTTTATGTTGGAAGAAGTTCAGGAAACGCCCACTGATGGATTCTGCCAGTGACTGAGACAGACGCGGAATCCGGATTGTCCAGCCAGGGGAAGGTTAATCCAGGCAACCTCGCCGAGAGTGGTGGCAACTTACGCACGAGCAACCCCCAATTCCCATTACAACTACCTTGCCTGCCTCCCTGTCAGTAATAGCAATTGTTTCATCCATGTATCAGGAGCACACAGAAACTGCAAGGTGGTTGAACTAGTTCGCTGGTCTGGCAACCTGGAAAAGGCAAAGGGACCTAAGTAAACATACGTGAATGTTTCATCGTGGTAGCTTTGCCCCCCTTGCCTCAGATCCACAGCTGTTCTTGCAGCTCTTCGCTGCTCAAGCTTGCAGTGAATTTGACAACATATTTTATTCATTAGTGTTTGGGTTTTATTTCACGGGTAGCGATGAAAGCGAATTACACGTTTTGCCAAAACTCTAAGCTCACTGATGAATGAAGATGAAATGTCTTTCTGCAACTCTATCATGTTTTGCCAGTGTTTCATCTAGTAGCTGTCTGTTGTTACACACAGTTTTGTTCTTTTCCGAAGTCCAAGTTCTTGCAAGGTGAGGGATACAGAATTCAGTGGCATCCTGGACACCTGTGTGCAGGGCTTAGGCTGGTGACTCCATAAGAGCAGAAGTCAAATGTTGTTTCAGTACCAGTCCAAGCCTTCACTAGGTGCTGCAGATCTTACTAGCTGGTAGGTGTTGGAAGTGGGAAAGCAGGGGTAATTCAGTTTGCAGTTTAAGGATTAGTTATGGTTGTTTAAAACCAACTAACCAAGAGGAGACAGGTAGAGGTGTTGCTTAGAAACTGGGCAGAATAGAATGATCTTTTGCTGAAGAAGCACATGCCCTGATTGACTATGTAGAAGGAAATGTCCTCCATAGGCTTGATTGAATGTCTTCCTGCTACGTACAAGGCCTGAAGTAAGAAAGACAAACCGGTGTGTTCCTTTCTCCTTGAATTATTCACTGTTTTTGTTCACTTTTGCTCAGCAAAGTGTTAGCAGGATTTCTTGTCTCTCTGGACTCCCATCTGCTTTACTTAAGTGACTTTGCTAACCGTAGGGCCCTCTGGGGATCACCCTGAGGCCAATTCAGTCTCCTACTCTGCATCCCTGGTTTCACCCCTCTAGCTCTGAAGTCATTGTGTACGTTACAACTTTCATTGCTGTTTAAGGCTTGATTAAGGGTATTGGTTTCTGCAATTTGATAGGAAACATCTGGCTTGGTAGCATCCAGGCAGGTAAATAGCAAATGGGCTTCCACATCTTGTTTAATTAATCACTTGGTACACACCTTGAGTTGCTGCTTGGATGCTCAGTCAATGAAAAGCCTAAGGCCAAAAAGTCCTGTTAGTAAGTCATGGCAGCGAGAGAAGTCAGTGGAGATGGATGTTATATTTGATGAGAGTTTGGGTCAGTGGTGGTGGGAACCTGCTGGAAAGAAATATTCCATTTCAAGAGGACCCAGATTACTGTAACAATCTGCATGTGTGGGTTTGCTTGCTCCTTCTCTTTCTGGCATTCTGCTCTGTTTACCTCCTGACTCCTGTCTCACCCCACCTTCTCCCCTCTAGCCATGCTGTTTCCTTCCTTGCAGTCCTCTAGATTCCTCCCATAGCCCACCTACCCTCTTGGTCACTTCAGCTGCTCAGGTTTTGATCTGAGCCTTGAAAAGTACATAGAGCTGAAAGAGGAAGTGATAGGAAGAGGCACTCTTTCAACATCCTCCTTCAGCTCTATTACTTTTCAGAGGGGAACAGGAGAACCACGCTCACCACCCCATAGCGGGGCGGCGGCGGCGGGGCTCTGAGCCTTTGCTTATGCAAGGGGATGTCCATAAGGGTACCATTATGCCCACGGACACCACACGGGTGACTCCACGCTTACTTTCATTGCTGTCTCTGGCATTTTGGACTATTCCGTCAGGTCTTCAGCCACTTCCACCAGCTTTGTGCCAAGTTATTTTCCAACAATGCATTCTGATGCAGAATAAACTCCAGTCCAGAGTAAAAATCCTGACTGCATACACACCATACATATAAAACACCCAGCCCACTCCCTTCCCCAAAAGTCATGGGAACTGCAATTTACCGCTCACAGAGTGACAATTCCCAGGATTCTTTGGAGGGGGGGCATGTGCTTTAAATGTATGGTGTGTACACAGCCTTTGAGGCATTTGCTAAGTAGTACCATGCTTAGTAGTAATTGCCCTGAAAACCATCTACTTGTTAGCTTTGCTGCCAAATTAGGCCAGACTAGATAGTGATTTATGCTCAAGAGATGTCGGGAGAGGCAGTCTTGCATGAAAACCGTATCTTGTACTCTTCTCTCATGAGAGGAGTTGCTTTTTAGGGCTCCCAGACTTGTCAGCCTTAAAGCAGAACCTTGACAAGGAGCGAAGGAATCAAACCTCAGCCCTAGGTGCTCCTGCAGCAAATGTGGTTGTCTTTACCTTGATTGTTAAGAATCCATCATGAAATCCTGCATTGCCTGCTGAGACTAGGGTAGACGTGGCAGTACATCAAGAAAGGTATCTTTTTGCAGCTGCGTGGTGCAAGAAGCAGATTAATGGGCAAGCTGCAGAAGATAATAGAGAAGTATTCCCCCCCACCCCGAGCTAGCCTCCTCCTCCGTTACACAGAACAGTGCACAGCCTTTAATGGCAGGAAGGGGGGTTTTCTTTTGAAGCAGCTGGACTCTTGATAATTGTTCTCCAAGGCCATTATTGCTTTAATCCAAAGGGAAAATTTGGGGAGTTTCCTGAATTTGGCATGAGCTGGTTTTGCGACTGCTCCATTTTTCACTCCATCCTGTCCTTGGCCTTTGGGAACCTTTATTATGAACACGTTTCTGAGTGCTTGCTATGAGACACAGAAGGTCAGTGTTCCATCAGTGCTGCTCTGTGCGGAGCAGTGGCGCATGAGCATGCAATATTAAACACGCTACTTGCCCAGCTCCAGAATTCTGACACTGATTAGCAGGTAGCGTGGAGGGTTCAAAAGGAACGGGCATGTTCTCTCGCACAATGGTGTTTCCACTCATGTACAATCCGTCACCTCTGAACTCCTCTGCATATGTTGCCTCTTGGGTGAATGCTCAAAGCGAGGTGAAACACCAGCCTTGCTTGATAAGTTCTTGCATATCTCTAAGTGGGAGACATAAGAACTAAAGAAGAGCCCCTCTGGAACAGACCCCAAGTCCACATAGTGCAGCATCCCATTTTCCTCTTGGGCAAGCCAGATGCTTTTGGAAAGCCTACAAGCAGGGCTTTGAAAGCAGAAACCCTATCTTGTTGCTCCCTAACACCTGGTTCTCAGCGGCATGGTGCCCCCAAGTCTGGAAGCTGCATATGCATATAATAAACCTAACCCTGGGCTGTAATCCACTGGAAAGCTCCCCGTGCAAGACCCAGAATATAGATAGCCTAAAGGCAGATCTAGGGGAGCATGACCGGCGTCTATATATAGCATGGGTAGGCAAACTAAGGCCCTGTTGTTGTTGTTTAGTCGTTTAGTCATGTCCGACTCTTCGTGACCCCATGGACCAGAGCACGCCAGGCACTCCTGTCTTCCACTGCCTTCCGCAGTTTGGTCAGACTCATGTTTGTAGCTTCGAGAACACTGTCCAACCATCTCGTCCTCTGTCGTCCCCTTCTCCTTGGGCCCTCCATCTTTCCCAACATCAGGGTCTTTTTTCAGGGAGTCTTCTCTTCTCATGAGGTGGCCAAAGTATTGGAGCCTCAGCTTCACAATCTGTCCTTCCAGGGAGCACTCCCAATCGCCTTCTAAATCCGGCCCGCAGACGGTCTGGGAATCAGTGTGTTTTTACATGAGTAGAATGTGTGCTTTTATTTAAAATGCATCTGGGTTATTTGTGGGGCATAGGAATTTGTTCATCCCCCCCCCCATATAGTCTGCCCCCCCAAGGTCTGAGGGACAGTGGACTGGCCCCCTGCTGAAAAAGTTTGCTGACCCCTGATCTATACTGTAGGAAGGAATGTATGAACCAAGAAGGCAGAAGTAGTTAAGACAAGATTAGATGCTTATACAGTACACAGGTGCCCATCCTCAACACCCTTGCATAGCTAAGCCTTCAATCACTACTGCCTGCTTTTGGTTTGGTGGTCCTGAAGACGCCCCTCCCCCCAAAAAAATTCAATGTAATTCTAGAAAGAGAGTTGCATTTGTTTTCCAGAAGATGCCCTCTTTCCTTCTGGCTTAAAAAGCCCCCAAAGTAGCTTGCAGCAGTTAAAATATAATATGGGGGGGGGGGCGGAGGGACATGGGACATTAAAATGATAGAGGCCAGTAATGCTGATCACAATAATAGGAGTAAAGCTCAAGTCAGATAAAAGCTAGCATTTTTGTTTAAGTCTTCAGCATTTGCCAAAAGGCAAATGGAGTGGAGAATTTTTTTCCAGGCTGATTGCCACATTCCCTTCTTGGCAACGTCACAGGGGCCACATGCAAGTGTCAGGCAGGGCTGGAGGCAAAAGCAGAGGGGCAACAAATGCAAATTTATTTATTTATTTTCCTGTTTTTTTATTAGTTTTCCAAATTTATAACAAACAAATAGAAAAAGAGCATCAAAAAACAAGCAAACAAGAAAGAAACATTTATCTTAACTGTAATAATTCCAGATTTGTTAACATTGCTAAGTGACTTCCTCGAATCCCTCTGGCTGAGTTTCCATATAAATCATTGTAGCAGTTTTCCAAAACTATTTTCACATAAAATTTACTCAGTCAATTAAAATCTTTCTTTATTTTCATTTTAACTTTAAACATATTATTCTATAACATCACATATTTAAATCCTAGGCCTATCTGATATTCACAAGTATTTCTATTTAAATTATCTTAACGTATTTAGTTAAATATTCTTTAAATTTATTCCATTCCTCTTGGTGCTCCTCCTCCTTCTGGTCGCAGACTCTTCCGGTAAGATCAGCTAGCTCCCAAAAGTCCATCATCTTCAACTGCCATTCCTCCACTGCTGGTACTTCTTGTAATGCAACTAATGCAAAATTTGCCTGTGGGTTAAACCACAGAGCCTAGGACTTGCCGATCAGAAGGTCGGCGGTTCGAATCCCCGTGACGGGGTGAGCTCCCATTGCTCGGTCCCTGCTCCTGCCAACCTAGCAGTTTGAAAGCATGTCAAAGTGCAAGTAGATAAACAAGTACCGCTCCAGTGGGAAGGTAAACGGCGTTTCCGTGCGCTGCTCTGGTTCACCAGAAGCGGCTTAGTCATGCTGGCCACATGACCCGGCCAATAAAGCGAGATGAGTGCCGCAACCCCAGAGTCAGTCACGACTGGACCTAATGGTCAGGGGTCCCTTTACCTTTACCTTTTACAGTAGGCTATGTTTATATATACTCATGTACCCCCCACTACAGCCTCCATCCAGGCAAGCAAGAGGCGTTATCAGAGCTCTAGGACACATTTTGGAGTGGCAAAATCAGTCATGGAAGTTGCAAAGCGAAGCTGGTGAGGCAGGTAGCCTGGGAAGATTCCCAAGGGGTAGAAGTCGAGGCCTGGAGGGCTGCATTTGGCCTCTGAGTCTAAGGTTTCTGACCCCTGGAAAAGGCCAAGGGAGAAAGGGGCCAAGGGAACCTCTCCAGGGAAGGAGTTCAATGACCTTGGACTCCATAACTGCCCCATGTATGAAGAAAGAGATCTTTATAGAATTCAGGGGAAAGCTGTGGCTCAGTGGTAGAGCATCTGCTTTACATGCAGAATGTCCCAGGTTTGGTCTTTGGAGTTCCCAGGTAGGGATTGAAAAAGAGCTCCTGTCTGAAATTTTGGAGAACTGCTTGCTGCTAGTCAGTGTAAATAATACTGAACTAGATGGGCCAATGGCCTGTCTCAGCTTCCTGCTCACATCAGGTTGAGGAGTCCCTGTTGCTATGACAAGTGCAAACAGACTTGCTTAGAGAACTGGACAAAAATATCTAAAATGGCATGTTTTCTCTTGGCTCTAATGAACAGAAACATTATCCAAGATGGCAGAAGTGAAATGCTTCAGTAAACAGGAAGTGTCAGCAGAGCTCGGCAGAGTCGCCAGTAGACGAGGAGCTCAGAAAATGCACATTTCTAATGTACACCCCAACTTGCTCCTCCCATATCCCATTCCTCTAGCTCCCAGGGGCTGTCTTCTTGAATGCGTTGGGTTCTTGAAGTTTTCCATCGTATGTCAAGTGAGGTGCTAAGCAGCCCAGGAGGTGTGAATAGAAAAAATATATATATTGTAGAGCAATGACATGATTTTATGGAGCAAGAGGGACCACGCTGGTCACTGAGATCATTTCAGCAGAGAGCTTTAGAATGGGAGAGAATAAATACAACTTGAAAGTGGGTAAGTAAGGACAAATGTCATTTTTTAAGGAACCAAAATAACTCGCTGGAGAGAGAGGGTGACCCCTAAGTGGATTTCAACTGGCAGTTTAGAGTCTTGGGCAATGCTGATCACGTCAAGGCCTAGAGATGAAAAGAAACCTCAAAGGATTCCCGACAGGGTGGGATTCCTAATGCTGACACATCAAGGTTATGCGGATATGCTGGTCTTCATCTCTGCTTTTCAGGGAAATAACAGGCAGGCATTTTGCTTCCCCAAACCCTAGTTTAAACACCAGCTATGAGGATGTAGCAAACCAGAGAATGCATCCTTACTGCAGCATTCTCCGTCCTGCTGATGGGAGTTGTAGTTCAAAACATCTGGAAGGCACCAGGCTTGGGGAAAGCCCTACAGGGTGATCCATACTCTCTGTCGGCTGCATACACAGCATGCATTTAAAGCAACCTGCCAATAATCCCAGAAACTGTAGTTTATTAAGGGTACCGGGAATTGTAGCTCTGCGAGGAGTAAGCCACAGTTCCCATGATTATTTGGTGGGGAGCCATGTGCTTTTAACTGTATGGTGTGTATGCAGCTGCAACGTTAGCCTAGGTAGTGGAGAGCTGCAAGATTTTAGGGTTTTGGTGTCAAGCGTTTTGAGTATGGAAGGGAGAAAAGAAAGATTGTCAAAGGAAGAAGCAGAGAAGGATTGAGTGGGGGAGAGGAGTTTGAGGGATGAAAAGAGCAAATGTATGCAGAGCAGGGAGAGGTTTTCTTGGCTTCTCCAAAAGACCCCAAAGATATCTGGTATTGCTTATTCACTGGGTTCTCCATGGACCACAGCAAAGGCAAAGATCTGATGCTGGAGGATAGACATCAAGGCCAGAGCCGACAGGAAACCTCCGGCAGTGGGAGGCGTCTCAGCAGCCTTACATAATGAATGCTAGACTCTGATGCCCGGGGGAGAGGAGGGAGGGAAAGAGGCGGAGAAGTGTTTCAGGAAGGTTACACAGAGCTTTGAGCTTGGAGCTTTGAACAGCCCTGGATCTTGCTCTGGTAGAAAACTGGAAGTGCAGTGAGGGTGCCGAGAGGACGAGAAAGTAAAAGAAGATAATTGCTGCTGGCTTGGAATCCAACCTGCGTTGGGGAAAGAGGAGGGAACGTTGCCCTGGGAAGCACCGTCTACGCTTCGTCAGTCTCTGGGGAAAAGCCGCTGCCCCACCAGGTGAGCTCATTTTAAGTCTTGCAGGTTTTGCTAACCTGATGCCCTCTGAATGTTTTCGACCACAACTCCCAGCAGTGCTTGTTGTAATCCAAAACATCTAGAGCAACAGGTTGGCAAAGGCTGAAGTAATGCGTTGTCTCGGCTCTTGATGCCTAGGGTGAATAGATGCAGAAAAAGAAACTTTAGCAGAAATTTTAGAAACTGCAGCTGGTTATGTTGGCATCTGTGCACTTTTTAGGAGTGAAGTCAAACCGCTGTGTTAGCAGCACTGAAGTGACCAGGGCTGGATTAAGACTTTTAGAAGCCCTAAGCACTTTAAAGGTGTTGGTGCCCCCATGTATATCTTACTTAAAATTTAAGCAACAATAAACTGTAAAATAAAATTTACTTTTTTAAAAAATGAAATGAAGGCTATAGCAAGATGGAAAATAATGCTTATTTTTTATGCTTCCACTTTATTTATGTTTGGGGAAAAATTCTCCTGCTTTTTCTAATTGCAAAGTCTTTGATCAGATGTTCAAAACTAATCTTACGTAACACATCTGCTTCTATACTTAGTAGAGACAGTGGCGGACTGGGTCTAAAAATGTTGGTTATCAGGAGCCAAAGGGGGCCCATGCACAACTATAAGGGTTTCATTTAATTTTTTTAAGAAATAAATGAAATTTTCAAAAAATACGTAAGTGGAAAAAGGAAGATTTTTGGGGGGTGAAATAAATGTATATATATATAGATTTAGTAATTACAGTATACGTATATATTGTACAAATTACTGGCAGTATACAATAGATACTAAATGTAAGTACAGATTGTTAAATTTGATTTTTGTAAAATAAATAAATGGTGGATATTTTAAAATAGTTTTCTGGTACTGGACATTTTACACATTAACAGGTAAGTTCAAAAGTATGTTTCATACAGTCAACTATATTCAGAGTAATTGTTTGAATTCACTAGATGATTTCAAATCTGTCAATAATTGCTTCTGCATCCAATTCATCTAACAATTCATTTTCTCAATGGATAGCAACATGTATTATTCCAAGTTCTCTTCAGACAGTGAATTTCTGAGCCTTGTCTTTATGACTTTTAGCTTTGAAAATCTCCTCTCACATTGGACTTGAGAAACTGATAGTGCACAGATGACTTTATAAAATTCATAAAGGTGATCGTATGTCTTGTCATGAAGTCTGCTGGATACCAGAATTTTTAGCACACAGGATAAGCGATTGTTACAAATTTTACACATGGTGCAACTGGAATCCTTATTCTCACCATCATACAGCAAAGTTCAAAGCAAAATAAAACAATTCCAACATTACTTACTCTTTGCTGATTTGTGGAGTCAGTTTAATAATACCTTCCAGTGCTTCTTCTTCAAGGCCCTTCTTTAAACTTTGTTGGGTCTGAGCAGGATAAATCTTCATACAACTTTTTGTGTTGTACAAAGTGTGAATCTAGTGACTGCACAATGCGGCCCATTTTTAGGTTAAACACATTTACTTGAAAATCGGCTAGAGAATCTGAGAAATTTCTTTCATTATCTATAAGCTCATTCGTTTCTTCTTCCTCTGCCTCTTAACTGGCAATGCTGTTTCCAAAGAGTCAATTTCCAATGTTTGATTTTCATCCATGCTCAGCTGTGAAATCTTGCATTACATTTATTTATAAACCCCAGTGCCTTGCTGTGAACGTTATCAAATGTTCTTGTCTGTTCCTTCAACTGTGTTGTGTAGCTGCATCTAGTAAACTCCATGCAGTAAACATATAGTATCTAAACCCCTGTTCTGTCAATAACTTGATAATGGGGCTGTCGTTTTAAATATATAGAAATAAGCAAATGCTATCAATATTGTTTCAAACTTTAGAAGACATTGAAGTAAAACATTTGCTTCTTGTTTTGTTTATGCATCAAACTCGTCTGAATCTTGTATCATTGATAAGCATTTCAACAGATTTGACATGGTACTTCTGATATATTTTCAAGCTACTAAAATATCATTAACATTTTAAACATATTGTCTAATGTTTAAGGGGCCGCAGTTGCCAAGCTTGACACCCTGGCTGGTCCGCCACTGAGTAGAGATAAGGCATCCAGCCTGCCTTGTTGCATAGTTGGTCTGTTGGGATTTTTAATATACAATACTTCAACTGAGAAAATGAACGCTTAGCTGAGCAATTTGTGACCATTAATGTTAAAAAATCCAGCAATGGGAAATTTCTGTGGTGCCCTCCTTCCCTTGATGCCCTAAGAATGTAGTTATTTTGCTTAATGGTTAGTCCAGCCCTGGAAGTGAGTTCCCTGGGATGCAAACCTAGGCAGTGTGTATGGAAGTCCTGGGCTGCCCAGACGACAAGACCCCCCTCTTGGCTTCTCTGATGTGGTCCAAAGAGAAGCAGAGCAATATGCTTGACACCAGCTTGGCTATAGGAGTTGCTGGAAGAGGAGGCATGTAGGCAGTGGCATTGCAATGGAGGGGTGGGGGAGCGGTGCGCCCTGGGTTCCATGTCTGTAGGGGTGACAAGAAGCCACCCCGCGGGGGTTCGCGGCGGTGCAAGCAGCCATCACACAGCCGTTCGCGGCTGCAGCCGCAAGAGAGGATCCCGATGCTGGCAGCAAACCGCTAAGTATAGTGCATGTGTGGCATCCTCTGTTTGCGGCTGCAGCGGCGAGCAGAGGACCCCGGCACCGTCTGTATGGCGCTGGAGCAACGTTGGCAGCAAACCGCTATACAGCGCATGTGCAGTGTCACTACATACAGCACATGCGTCGTATGTAACGACACTGTACATGCACCCTATGTAGCTACACCCGCCTCGGGTGCCACGACGCCTTCCTGCACCCCTGCATGTAGGGTTTACTTCTTAGCTTTTTCTTCTTTTCTTCTGAAGATATCCTGCAAGGCAGCGGAGGTTTAGTACCAGAGTTTTCCTTCTCCTAGATGGGCTATCTTCCCAGGTTGATGAGCTCTGTCTTCCCTTACCTGGTTATACAGGTGCAAGAAAAGAAACAGCCTCTATACCCTCTTCTATGCAACAAAATAAATAAATTAAGGAACAGGGGACTTGAGTTGCACTCATACCATACATTTAAAGCAAAGATCCTGGGAACTGCTGGGAATTGTACTTCTGTGAGGAGTCTCCTAACAGTGCTCAACACCTGTAACAAATAACAGTTCCAAGTAACCTTTTGGGGAAGACACAACTGTTAGTGGTAAAAGAGTGCTTTTAAGGTATAGTTCAGGTGTGAACATTGAGTTTTTAATATCTGGTTGCTGGGGGGCAGTGTGCCTAGGCAGAGTCTTTGCCTTTCATCTCTTAGGTTCCAAATTCAGGAAGCATGTCAAGCTGAACAAAATGCAACAATAAAACTGAGAGCTTGAGAAAGACAATTAAGAGGTGATACGATTTCGTACACTTGAAAGACAATGGAACAGATTTGTTTTCAGTTGCACCGATGGGTAGGGCATTGGACAATGGGTTCAACTTACCAGAAAAAGGATTTAGGCTACTACTGATATGTGTATGCCACCCCATAATATTAAGACTAAACATTTGGAAGAACTTCCTGATCATAGATGTTCAACAGTGGAACAGTGCTTCGGAAAGTGGTGGGCTCTCCTTAAAGATTTTAAAGAAAAGGCTAGATGGTCACCTATTAGGGATGGTGCAGTAGTGAATTCCCTGCATTGGCAGGGGGTATGGATTAGGTTACCTTTGAGACCCTTTTTCACTTTAAGATGACTTTGGTACCCATCTACCATCCCTCAGAAGGGGCTCAGTAAGTAAAGAACACTGCTTGCACGTAGATAAATCCAGATTAAGTCCCTGGTATCATCATCATCTTCTTCTTCAAGTATTATTATTATTATTATTATTATTATTTATTAGCTAGTCACTTTTCTCACCATCTACCATCCCTCAGAAGGGGCTCAGTAAGTAAAGAACACTGCTTGCACGTAGATAAATCCAGATTAAGTCCCTGGTATCATCATCATCTTCTTCTTCAAGTATTATTATTATTATTATTATTATTATTATTATTTATTAGCTAGTCACTTTTCTCACAGAATGACCCCAAATAACTTACATTGAAAGCAATTAAGAATAACCACGTGAAAACCTAAGAAGAACCATACAGATTATTATCTGTATGCAGAATTCACAGTTCCCACCCCAAAAGGGGTGGCAAGAGGCCACAAAACCACCCTTCACATTAAGGGTCAAAAGCCTGGGTAAAGAGGAATGTCTTTGCAGACACCTAAAAATAGATAAAGACAGTGCCAGGCAGTGCTAGTGTTCCTTGAGAAGAACACTCAGATCACCACTGAAAAGGCTCATCCCTGTGTTGCCGCCCTCTGAACTTTCCATAAAGAAGAGCCTCAGACGAGGATCCCAGGGTCTAGGTCAGGTAATGTCATCCTCTTCTTTTGATGATCACTCATAGCCGAGTAAGATTGTCTTCCATGAACACGGTTTTAACAGTGAGTCTGTAAGTGACTGTGGGGGCCAATTCTGGATCCACACATCCTTCCACAGTGGGGACATAGGTTTCCGGGTGGGAGTTAATCATGGTGAGGGTTTGCCTAATGTGCCTTCCTCTTTGCTCGTTTCTCCTTTTCGCCGTGAGTTTGTGCTTCTTCAAAGTCCATGACACCTTTGGTAAAGGCTGTTCTCCAGTTGGAGCGCTTGCAGGCCAGTGATTCGCAGTTATCAGTGCTTAATTATACTGCATTTTAAAAGATTTGCCTTCAGAGTGTCTTTAAACCTCTTTTGTATGTGGGGAGCTGTTATGAGCTCCCTGTTCCCCTCACAAAGCTAAAGCTATAATTCACTGTGGTTTATCAATCAATTCCTGTTCCTAGGGAACTTTGGGAATTGTAGCTCTGTGAGGCGAAAAGATCCTCTTACCAGCTCTCAGGACTCTTAAACTACCATTCCCATGATTCCTTGGGGGAAGCCACAATTGTTTAAAGTGGTATAATAGTGATTCAAATGTATTGTGCAGATGGGGCCTAAGTTGAGCTAGGTTTGGATTCATTAGATCCATGGCTGTCCCAGTTCTACCCTGGCTCCACACAGCCATGCCCCAATTTTGCTCCTTTCACTGGCTACTTCTGGTGGGAACACCACCGATGATAGTGACTGCATACACACAATGCATTGAAAGTGCATTTTAAGCATCTTCTGGGCATTGTAGCTTGGTAAGAGTTGTTGGGAATTGTAAATCTGCCAGAGGTAAACTATAGTGCCCAAAATTCTTTGAGTGAAAGATGTGCCTTGAATGTGCTTTCAAGACAGAGTGTGTACACAATCACTGTTTCCTTCACTACGTTTTCTGTAGCTGCGGGGGGGGGGGGGGGCAGGCGTTGACCAGCGTGCAGGGTTGCCTGTTAAATCCCCTAATCCCCTCTAGATGCACAGATCATGGGTTAGGATGCAGCACGAATCCCATTCAATTCAAATGCGTCACATTGTAAAATAATTAAAAAAACGCACACATAAATAACGAATAAAAGAGTATGTACATATGAAATGGTGGCATCAGTTGTATTTGAGAGCCATTACGACTGAAATAATCAAAACAGCCGCTTTCCTTCAAGTTTATATTTACCATTGTGATATGCAGAATGAGTTAATCTTGACTGGTCAGAGAAAAAAGATTTTCTTATCTTTTCGTCTTGATACTTAAAGAAACTGTGGAGTCAGGCATGGGTGGTCTGGCTTTCCCCAGTATGTTTGTGCCACTGTTGTTCCATGCAGAATGATGGAGCCTGTGGCAATGAATCTACTTGCTATATTCCTATACATCATGAAAGCAAATTACAATAACCAGCCACTATGGAATAGACCTACACAGGCAATAAATCTTCTGACCAAGGCAAGCCACTACACAATCCCTGGCATCTCATGGAAGTTCTGACGCGGATGCCCACTAGAGGCATGCAGGCTAATAAAAGGTTGTCATAATTATACAGGCAGTGGAACTGGAGCCCCATCCTCACAGTAACTCAGGCATGTCGGCACGATCCCATTCAGGATGCTGAGCACAGGCCACGAATCCCCTATGTAATTGTCTTGCAGATAGGGTAGTAGAATGTCCTTGGCCCAAGCCAGAGCCCGCCAATCAGAGTCAGCCGAAAGCGAGCTTGCCAGGCACCAGATTAGCAGAGCTGTGCGATGCAAGAGTGGGGAAGGCACCGGAGGAAGGAGAGATGAGCACAATTATTCTAATGCTATTATGTAAATCGCTTTGCAAAGAAAAAGATAGCTTATTCGCTCCCTTCGGGCTCTGCTTTGACATTTACACATCAGGAGAGACCCAGCTCCAGGTGTCCTCCTTTCTTTTGCTTTGGCAGATGATCTACCCCAACCACCAGCAAGGCAGCTAGGCTAATTGGGCCAGCTTTGTCCAGAGAGGTAGGGCATGCTGGGGCAGAGAAGTAAACCGAGGCTCTGCCCAAGAGAGGCCAGGATGATGATGACGTCAGGGTAGGGCTTTGGGGGCAGAAGTCCAGAGCCCCACTGAGCACGTTTTGAAGCAATTGGAGTAATGTACATTATTAGGCAGGGAGCTGACTTTCAGGGCCTTGAATGGCCTGCAAAGTTTTTGTTATATATTGCCATTGTATTTTTATCCCCATATAATGCTAGAATAAGTTGGTTGACCATGGGGAGTATACACCTTGCCATTTGGGGTGGAAGTGGCACCATTTTGATGCACTGTGTCTAAGCAGCCCTGATTACCATCTTTAAGCAGAGCTAAGGCATTCAATCCATAGTGTAAAATTACCCAATCTACACCACTGGGACAGGGCCTTGGCCAGTTATTGTCTAGACCAGGGATTGCCACATACCCTCCAACATCTTGGGTCCCCAAACTGGGATGTGCATCTTCCTACCCATGTTCCCGTATGAGTCATGCGACCAGGGCAAGATCAAGGAGGCCAAAAGGCACATTTTTTGGGGGGGCCATGCTTGCGCAGTGCCCCAAAACACGTGTTTTTGGGTGCCATGTGAGATCACGGCACTGAAAAAGCGCTTTTTCAGGGAGAGATTTTGGTGCAAAATCATGCGAGATCACAGCATCCAAAATGGCTGCCGTGGTCTCATGTGAGAAAACCGAATGTCCTGTTTTTTGTTTTGTTTTTCTGGGACACTTGCGGGATATATTGCCAGCCTTTTCAGACTTTCAGGCACATTTGGAATTTTGAATGAGTGCCATGGGTGCCCCCCCCCCCCGCCCTGGTCACACATAAACCACTTTCTCCTGAGATCTGTGTACACGTCAGGTCCAGTGGAATGAGTCTGAGCCTCAAAAGGGTCTAAAGAGCTGAAAGTGGGGACTGGACACAGCTTTTTTGGTAGAACACATGATCTGCGTGCCAAAGGTCCAAGGCTTAAACCCTGGAATCTACTAGTAGGTCTGGGAATGACACTTGTCTGAGACCCATGTTGAGACACCATCTGCACCATATATTTAAAGCAGTATCACAACACTTTAAGTAGTCATAGCTTCCCCACAAAGCACCATGGGAAGTGTGGTTCACTAAGGGTGCTGAGACTTGTTAAGAGACCCCTATTCCCCTCACAGAATCTAGACTCAGCGGTGAACAGTGAGGTGGCCAAGTTTAACTGATGATACTATATTGTTCAGGGGCGTTAAAAACAAAAAGAGATTGCGAACAGCTCCAAAAGACATCTCCAAACTGAGTGAATAGGTGGTAAAATTGCAAATGCAGTTCAATATAAACAAGTGTAAAGAAATGCATTTGGGGGGCAATAAATAAATAAATCTTAACTTCAGATATACGCTCATGGGGTCTGAACTGGCAGCGAATGACTAGGAACAAGGCTTTGGGGTCACAGTAGATAGTTCAATGAAGATGTCAACCCAGGGCATGGGAGTTGTGAAAAAGCCAAATTGCATGCTAGGGATCATTTGCAAAAGGATTGAAAGTAAAATTGCCGCTATCATAATGCCGTTATACAAATCTATGGTGTGACCGTATTTGGAATACTGTGTATAGTTCTGATCTCCTCATATCAAAAAGGATATTGCAGAGCTGGGGAAGGTTAAGAAAAATGAGCAAGCAAAATGATCAAGGGGAGGGAGTGACTCCCTTATAGAGAAAGGGAGCAGCATTTGGAGAAAAGCAAACAAGAGGTGACATGGTAGAAGTTTATAAATTTACGCATGGCATGGAGGAAAGTGGGTCGAGAAAAGTCGTCCCCCCCATAACACTAGAACTCACGGACATTTAATGAAGCTAAATGCTGGAAGAGGGATGCGGGTGGCACTGTGGGTTAAACCACAGAGCCTAGGACTTGCTGATCAGAAGGTTGGCAGTTCGAATCCCTGTTGCTCAAAGCTCCCGTTGCTCGGTCCCTGCTCCTGCCCACCTAGCAGTTTGAAAGCATGTCAAAGTGCAAGTAGAGAAATAGGTACCGCTCCGGCGGGAAGGTAAACGGCATTTCCATGCACTGCTCTGGTTCACCAGAAGCGGCTTAGTCATGCTGGCCACATGACCCAGAAGCTGTACACCGGCTCCCTTGGCCAATAAAGCGAGATGAGCGCTGCAATCCCAGAGTTGGTCATGACTGGACCTAATGGTCAGGGGTCCCTTTACCTTTACCTAAATGCTGGAAGATAAAAGGAAGTTCTCCTTCAAAGCAGTGCCTAGTTAAACTATGGAACTCACTTGCACAGGAAGCAATGATGGCCACCAATCTAGATGGCTGTAAAAGAATATTAGAAGGAGAAGACTATCAATGGCGGCTTGCTGTGATGGCTAGGCTCTGCCTCCACTGCTAGAGGCAGCAATGCTTCTGAGCAACGGTTGCTGGAAACCACTGGAGGAGAGAGTGCTCTTGCACTTGAATCCTGCCTATAGGTTTTCCACAGGCATCTGGCTGGCCACTGTGCGAACAGGGTGCTGCTGGACTCGATGAGCCATTGGCTTGATTCAGCAGGCTCTTACATACAGCTCCCAATATTCTTTGCATGAAGTCACTCCTGTTTGTAGTGGTATGATACTGCTTTAAATGTATGGTGCAGATGGGTCCAGGTTTTGCTGGCATCCTCAATGGGCACCACTACCTCAGTGAGTTAACCTCTTCCCTGCCATTGTTGCTACGCTTCACCACCTGCGCTCCATCATTGCTACCAGACAGAAGAAGTGTTCACACAGCTTTCAACACAGTGTGTGTTCCCAGCAGATGTGTAAATCAACAGTGTTCAGTGTTAATGTCTGAATAAGCCCCATTTCAGGGAGCAAGAAGACAGTGGCAGCTGCTGCTCCTCTTTCTCGCTGCTGCTGTAATTTGCTTGCTTATTGCCTGTAGGTCAAACAAGAGGCAGGTGAACCAAGCACCTCTGTAGAGAGAAGGAGCAGATCCAAGGGGACGTTATCAGTGGCCTCCTGCTGTGGTCTGGGCCCCATAGCAGGTGCTCAGGCAAAACGACCCTTGACACTAGCCTTTCACATGAGTGGTTCGATGGTGCAGTAGCCAGAGCAGATTGCACCAAAATACTGGCACAAGTTCAGGAGAGAGAATTATACATGTGCAACATTCCATGTGTGCCACCTTCTGGGCTGGCACTTTTAAACGAGCCAAAATTAGCTATTCCCTAAGGTGCTCTTGGGCGATTTGGTGCCATCTGAAGGGATTTCTCTCTGATAAAAATGTAGAGCAGATGCTTTACCCTCCTGGAAAAATAAAAAGCTGAATTGCACAGAATCAGTTAGTTAGTAGTTGCAAGGAGCGAAGTGCTTTTAGAAATCAGAGCAGCTCTTTGTTCACTGAGGGGGAAGCTGTCACTTGCTGATTTTTATGATGTGTGAAAAGCACACAGAGGCAGGATCTTTGCACACAAAGGGTGTCCGGGACTGTCACTGTTTTTGGGCAGAACCCAATAGATATTGGCAAACTAAGTTTCTCACAATTAAAGTTGTTTTGGAGTTACTGTACAACAAACCCCGCTTTTCTCAAATGCTGGAATTTTTGTGATAAGGAAAGCGACAAGAAGATGCACAGGAAAGTGTGAGAAAGTAATTGCTTGGTGCAGTTTCATCCATCCTCCCTGTAAACAGATCAGGATGAAAGCTCAATAAAGATTGTCTTAAAGCAACTTGTTTTGCAGCTGGCTCTGGATAGCATTGAAATCTGGGTTTCTTGTAAAAACGAACCAACAAAGTCTGTACACTGCTGTGCTGTATCTACAGCTATACTACTACTAGTACTATTGTTAGATTTGTTACCTGATTTTCACCACAGAGTCACTGGGCGCCGTTCACAACAATGTAAATTACGGCATTAAAGACAGTTCAGAACAAACTGAAATCACAACTAAAGTGGGTTCTAAAATAAGTGTAGCTCAACTGTCAAAAGTGCATCTTCCTCTTACAGTGAAAGCTGCATAATGAAGGTGACAGACACACCCCTGTGAGGAAGGAATTCTACAATTTACAGGCTGCCACAATGAAAATTATCTTCTGGGTCACAACACACCAGCTTCTGATGTTGATGGAACTACTAAGAGGGCTCTCATAGAATGAAAGAATCACAGAATTGTAGCATTGGGAGGGACCCTGAGGGTCATTGAGTCCAGCCACTGCAATGCAGGAATCTCAACCAAAGCATCTATGGCAGGTGGCCATCCAATCTCTCCTTAAGAACTTCCAAGGAAGAAGAGTCGACCACCTCCTGAGGGTGACCGTTTCACTGTTGAATAGTGACAGAAAGTTACTCCTGATGTTTAGTTGGAATCTCTTTCTTGTACCTTGAATCCATTGGTTCAGGTCCTAGCCTCTGGAGCAGGAGAAAACTAACTTTCTCCATCTTCCATGTCTTCCTTTAGATATTTAAAGACATCTATCATATCCCCTCTCTGTCTCATCTTTACAAGGCTAAACATACCCAACTCTCTCAACCATTCCTCATAAGGCTTGGTTTCCAGATCCTTTATCATGCTGGTTGCCTTTGTCTGCACGCATTGTCCAGCTTGTCAATATCCTCCTTAAGTTGTGGCACCCAGAACTGGACACAGGACTCCAGGTATAGTCTGACCAAAGCAAAATGGAGTGGTACTATTACTTACTTTGACCTGGACATTATATTACTGTTAATTCAGTTTAGAAGAGCATTGACTTTTTTTGATGCTACGTGTTATGCTTATGGTCCACTAAGACCTGTGTATTCTTTTCACAAGTACTACTGGTAAGCCAGGTGCCCAGCCCTCCCAGTTTGGTGTCATTGCTCAATTCCTTCATCTAAGGTCATTTATAAAGACATTGAACAACAATGGGCAACAGAAAGAATCCTGCAGCATCCCACTTGTCACCTTCCCCCTGCCCCAGGATGATAAGGAACCATTAGTGAGCACTCTGTGCCCTTTTTACATCTCATCTCAGCTGTAAGCTCCTTATGCAGCCACACTGGTTGCTTTAGATGCCTCCTGCTTTTCTTTCTTGTTGGAATTGTCTGCATTTGTGCCTTCAGTATCTCACCTTTAAGAAACTCCCATCCATCTTGAACTCAATTCTTTTTGAGTATTTCTGACTGTGGGACCTCTCCCAGTAGTTCCCAAAGCTTTTTGAAATCAGCAGAGTGAATATCCGACTATACTTATCTTTCCCTTTCCTTTGTATAATGAAACCCAAGAGGACATGATCACTTCCTCCCAAGGTTCCCAGTACTTTCACTTCATTTATCAGTTCCTCCCTGTTAGTGAGGACAAGGTCCAAGGCAGATGGCCCTCTTGTCATTTCTTTCATCTTCTGGGAAAGGAAATTGTCAGTGAGTTAATTGAGGGATTCGTTGGCAGAGTTTGCATTCCAACAGATATTGGAGTAGTTGAAGTCTCCCATGATTACTATCTCTCTCCTTTTTGAATGTTTGACACTTTGCTCTAGAAAGGCATCATTCAAGTCTTCAGTTTGGCTTGGAGGTGTTTAGCAGACAGCCACACTAAGGTCACTGTTGTTTCCCTCCCCTACAATTTTTACCCATATACTATCTATCTGCTTTCCATGCTCCAGGTCATAGATGTCTTCACAATTGTACACATCCTTTACATATAATGCTCCTCCTCCTCTCTTCCTGTTTGATCTATTCCTTTTGCATAGGTTATGCCGCTCGATTTCTACATCCCAGTCATGAGTCTCATCCTACCAAGTTTCAGTCATGCCTATTAGGTCATATTTGTCAATCTGTATTAGGATATCAAATTACACTTGCTCGTTTCCTGTGCATTAGTATACTCTGTGCACTAATGCATATTTGTATAGAGACAACTGAAACTATGAGTCTTTTCTCTGCACACCGCTGTCTCTGTCCCTTTCACTAGGGAGTTACCTGCCACCACCATACGTCTCTTCCTTCTCTGGGGAGGAATTGTTCTGTACGCTGTACCTTCCACAACCACCTTGGTGTGTTCTGGGATCTGCAGCTGCTTTCCTTGCTCCTCTGGTCCAGAATCAGCGTCTAAGGTGAGGGCATCGAATAATTTTTGCAGCCCCAGAGACACAGATTGGCTCCTGACAGTCCTATTTTTTGTGACACGTTCCTCCAGGGGTTCACCTCCTGAACTGGGTGATCTTCCTCCTCCCTAGAGGCTGATCTTAATATCTGAGAGGGTCTGTGGGGAAGGAGACAGGCTTTATGTAGATGATGTACTGTGCTCTGGGGGTGTTCTGCTCTAGACTTTTACGTCAAGGTGCAGATGCAACTGAGGATGCTTCCAGAGTTGGCGAAGGAACGTTTGGAACAAGTACAATAAAGTAACAGCAAATAATGGGTGTGATTGAAGGTTTTGTCCAATTAGAATGCCAGGCTGAAAACTGACGAGGGCCCTTAAGAAGCAGAGTCCTTCTGGGTTGGTTGCAAGCTTTAGATAAACACCCTTAGCCTTATGGATGCCAGAACAAGCTCAGAAAAGATGCACTACAGTCTTATAAGGAGTATGTCATCTGATGCAGGAGGGAGAACGTAGGCAGGAGATTGTATGATTGAATGCTTCACAACACTCTGCCTTAGCCTAGTAATCTCCTCAAATAAGGCAGGTACATTCAAACACACAACATCCCTGCCCCGCAAGTCATATCCTGACAGCTGCATTTTGAAGGAGCACAGTTGCAGGAGAGTGTTCCATTTGCTTTTTCCCCACGCTTGAATGTATATATTAGCTGAACAGTATAGCAGAAAATGCATGCTAATTGATAACCATATCATTTTAAACCAGGGAATAAGAAAACCAGTGTGGTGTAGTGGTTAGAGTGCCAGATTAGGGCCTGGGAGACCAGGGTTCGAATCTCCACTCAGCCATGATGTCCCCTGGGTGACCTTGGGCTAGTCACTATCTCAGCCTAACCTACACCACAGGGTTGTTGTTAGGATAATGGGCAGGAGAACAACTTGAGCTCTTTGGAGGAAAGATGGGGATATAAATGCAACACACTGACAACCCCCCCCCATGTACACTATATAAAAGAATATGTTTCACCACCCCATCCCTCCTTTCCTCCTTCTCTTCTTCCCCAACCCTACACTGAATGCAACACTAATGACTTATATCAAACGTAACTGATTTGCAGAAAAGACTTTACAGGCTGAAAAAGAGACAATGCACATACTTTTGTAAACCAAGAAAATCTTTATTTCCCCCCCAAAATAAATAAATAAGTAAATAAATAAATAAATAAATAAATAAATAAATAAATGCAATACACAGTCAAAATAAATAAAACCCCTGGCCCTCTACATGTTGCTGGATTACAATTCCCTGAGCATTGGCCTTACTACCTGCTGGAAGCTGCATTCCGACAATATCTGGAGGGCTACTTGGTGGATTAACAGCCTCCAAGTCTGAAATCACTTTAGAGAAACAGCACAGTTTGGGGATAGGGTGCAAATGTACGTTGAGCAGAGGATGGGGAACCTATAGTCCTACAGATGTCATTGGTCTGCACTTCCCATCATCCCTGACCTTGGATAATTGGCTTTGCTGCTGTCTGGGAATAGGAATTCAGCATCTAGAGAACCACAAGTTCTCCATCCGTATGCAAAAGGAATGTGACATCTTCCTCCACACACACTTATTTCACCCCCATCCCCATAATAAAAGAGTAGCAGGCCTGAACTCTGCTAGACCTCACCCCTGACATTCACAACCCAGATGCTGATTCAAATCAAAAGGACAAACTAAACAGGGGCTGAAGAGATTCTCAGTCCAATTGGGAACATTCTCTTGAAGAGATCTTGTTCCTCCTTTATCATTCTTTTTGTGGTGGGGAGGAGGGAAGGCACCTGGGCCCAAAATGCCTGCAGCATCGATAAGTTGCCAGAGGATCCAAACTTCGCATTTTCCCATCCTCCCCTCTTCCAAATCCTGATCACTCAATTTCCTGCCTTATAAAGGCTTGAGTTTAATCCAAACGAGAAAGGAATGAAAAAACTGGGGCACTGGAAATCCATTCATTGAGCAGCAACACAACAAGGCAGAGAACAACTGCAGTGATTCTGAACGGCGCTGCATAGTTTTGGCCTCAGGCATCCCAGCCCACCTGCTCCAGAATTGCCAACACATTCTACAAACGAAGCTGTGGTGGCGGCTGGAGTATGTGTGTGTGTTTGTGTGTGGTGAGTTGTGCAGCTGTCACTCTATGCCGAGTTAATAACTGCATGATGGCTGTTGTGTTATGCTTTCAAAAAGGGAGAGGTCCTTGACACTAAGTCCTTGCAGCCACGACACTGAGGTTGCCTACACACCGTATGTTTAAAGCAATTGGCTTCCTCAAAGTGTCCTGGGCCTACAGTTTACCCCTCAGCAGAACTACAATTCCCAGAACCCCCATGACAAGCTACAGTTCCCAGGATTTTGGGGGAGAAGCCATGTGCTTTAAAAATAGGGTATGGATGTGACCTTCGGCTGCTTCCAGGTCGTTGATATTCTGCAGGTGGGATTCAGTCATGTGGGCAAATTCGAGTTGTGCGATTAAAGTGGATTTGGGCATCAAACTTGTTTCCCTTTACTATTATTATCACCATGCCAAACCCTGCAGCTTTTGAAGTCAGAAAAGTGATGGGAAGATGCATTGGAACATGTCAGGCATCGGTTGTTTGACTCAGCCTGCTGTAACCTCCCTGCACACAAATCAAGGTGAATGCTCAATAAACAGGTCAGCTGGAAACAACCTCAATCCCCAAACTGACATGCTGTTTCCAGGAAGCCAGGCATCCCCATGGAAAAAAAAACCACAACAACTTGAAATAACGTCCAAGTTGGTGGTCACTCATCCCCTCTGCCACACACCTAAGCCAAAGACCTCCCAGTCTCTGCAGTGTTTCTAAAGAAATATTTGGGCAGTGAGGGGGGAATGGAGAACAATACAGGTACCTTTGTTTGCAGCAGGATTGGTGTCAGCAATGTTGGTAACTGTCAAAACCTATGCCCCAGAGAAGGCACACTGCTTGTCTTAGGAACCTCCTGGCCCCTGCTGGGCTGCCAGGAGTAGTCTGAAGTGAGCCAGGAACCAAGAACATACAACATGGGAAGACTTAGTATTGACCACACTGACTGGCTGTGGTTTGCAGGTGTTTCAGGTAGGGTTCTCCCAGACCTAAGTAGAGATGCTAGGGATCAAACTTGGAATTTTTTGGGATGCGTTTGTTGTTGTTTAGTTGTTTTCATCTTCGTGACCCTATGGACCAGAGCACACCAGGCACTCCTGTCTTCCACTGCCTCCAGCAGTTTGGTCAAACTCATGCTGGTAGCTTTGAGAACACTATCCAACCATCTCATCCTCTGTCGTCCCCTTCTCCTTGTGCCCTCCATCTTTCTCAACATCAGGGTCTTTTCCAGAGTCTTCTCTTCACATGAGGTGGCCAAAATATTGGAGCCTCAGCTTCATGATCTGTCCTTCCAGTGAGCACTCAGGGCTGCAGGTGCTTTTACTACTGGGCTACAGCTCTTCAATTCCACAGAAGAAGCCAGAGAATAAACAAGGAGGCAGGGCCAAATATACAAGAACATGCCAGAGCTCAGAAACACCATGCTATTCAAGCAAAGCTGATCTGGAACAGGAAGCCCTTTTATACTTTTTCCTGCTCAGGAAGATTGAATGCTCCACAGCTCACCACTGGGGGGCAGCTGCACACAGATCCATGCAACTCTTGAACAGGATTTGGAAGGAGCAGGGACTTCTGTATGCCGTGTCATGTCCAACCCCCAGCAGCACATGGAATCTTGTCTGCCACTGTCCCTGGGTAGGTTCGAACCAGCAACCTTCTGATCAACAGCCAGAAGCACCGGCCCATTGCACCACAGTATCTTAGGGCAATGTTGAGGATGCTGTAGTTCTAGATCCCCTGAACGAAGGAGGGAAGTTGGACTAGATGGCATACACTAGCCTCCTCCAGCTCTATGATTCTTTGTTGAAGAATATCATCACCTGGATTGCAATAGGGCAATGGTTCTCTAAGGGTGTGGAGCACCACACTGGTGTGGCAGGAGAAGATGGCAGGTGTAGATTCAAGGACAATCAAAGAAACATTTAAACATTTCAGTGTAATACAGTGTGTGTGTGTGTGTGTGTGTGTGTGTGTGTGTGTGTGTGGAATGTGGATAGATACATTTTCAAAATGAGAGCAAGAGCATCAAGAATGTGGGAATGATTCGTGATCTTATGTATCTGCATTGCTTTATATCTGCTAGATGTCCCTTGACCCTGTTATAAGATAGTTGTGTTCTATGTTACATAACAAGAACTGCTAGGAGCTGTTTCCTTTGGTTTTCTGCTCAGTGAAAAATTTGGTGTGGTTCAAGCAAATTTTTATTCTGAATGTGTGGCCCAGATAAAAAAAAAAGTTTGAGAACCACTGCAATAGGGGGACAAATGGAAATCTGTCAGACATAGAAAACCAGGCCTCCAAAATTCATATAAAACTCAGAAGCCAGGAGGTGGGAAGAAATCGTGTATTTGTGTGCATAGCATTTGGATTTTCTGCCTCAGGCATCAACATTTCCTTGGCATCTCTGCAAACGTGTGCTCACAGAACTTAAAAAGCTGCCTTCTACTGAGTCAGGCCAGTGGTCCATTTAGCTCTGCATTGCTCACACCAGGAGTGAGGCCCCCGTTGTGTTGCTGGACTCCAGCTCCCATCCACCCTGACTATTGCCCAAAGTGCTGGGGCTGATGGGAGTTGGAGTCTAACAACATCTGGAGGACCACAGGCTCACCACCCCCTGGGTTACACTGGTTGGCGTCAGCTTTCCAGGGTTTCAGACATGGAAATGGAGAGAATTGAACCTGGGACATTTTGTATGCAAAGCACATGCTCCACCACTGAGCTACGATCCCTTCCCACTCAAACTGCAAGTTTTAATACAATGATTTCCATATACTGAAAAGCACTCATTGATTTTTTACAGGTCTGTACAAATATTTCAAAAATAAAAACTCTAAAGAAGTTAAGACATGCACAGAGAGAGAGATCATAACTGAGTGCATTAATAAGTGGAACGGATGGTTCTAGGCTGGCAGACCTTTCTGCAGTTGCCTACATGCTTCTAAAAATGTATTTACTTGGGCTTCTCCATGGACTGAATTAATGTGGGCTTGGAGAGGAGAGGAATGCCTGTGATGCAGGACTATCTTACGTCAAGAAATACTCCATATTCATTTTGCATTTTAAAAGTGTTCGTTAAAAATTGATTTTCTCCTTAGCCCATCCACAATTTACAATTTGCATTTCAAGCCATTTAAAATATTTAAATATATTATGAAATGGAGTTCAATTATTTATAAGATCATTAAAATGTGCATTAGAAATTATGTCAGGCCAGGCAAATGATCACGGCCCCTTCCAACGTCAAAAGCTTCTCCTCAAATTTAACTTGCACGTTTACCTCTTCCACCTGGTTCCCAAATAGATGTGCATAAATGATTTCTAAGGACTCAGTGACTGAGGGCTTACCCACACTTAACTTTCCTCTGTGCTTTCCAGGCACAGTCTGCAATTCAAAGCTCCATATCTGGGTGTGCCCCTTTTTTACTCTGGAGCTTTCTCCATGAAAACCTCTTTCAAGCTGAATCAGAGCAAGTATCAACCCTTAGAAAACCTGATTTGTCGTTCATAGTGCTTCAGCCTTAAAGAGAGGGTTTGGAGGAGTTGTGAGGTGATGGAGTTCAATATTCAGTCGGTCATTCACACATGCAAGATGCGGGAACTCATTAAGTACCAAACACACACGTGTGAACCGACCAGTTTGCTGAGCTGGCAACTACCTCTTGTGCTTCTGCAATTCTTGGGCAGTTATCTTGGTTGCTTATCTATGTTGCTGGTGGAGAGCATTAACAAAATGGCTCTAGCATCACTGATGCTACTTTAGAAATACATTAGTCCTTTTCTGAAGTTATTGCTCATAAGTCCAGTGTGGTCTGAGAGCATGTGATGCATCTACCTTACCCATGGCCCTTAGAAACAAAATAATGCAGGCACAGTGAGCACAGCAACTCTTCCCAGCAGGTCTTGCTCCAAAGAGGCAGTTGCGAGGAATGAAGGTCTCCGCTTTCCCACAGCTCTCTAAGTCTCCTCCTCCTCCGTGTCCTTTCCAAGCAACCTGATACTTCTCTGCCTTGCCTGTCTTTGCTCTGCCCTTTTCATACCCCTGCGGGTTCTGGGAAACCAGGGGAAGGGGAGCTGGTCTCAGCAGCAGGGGGAGACGCCCTGGCTTCTTCAGCATCTTGCCTCATTGCTGCCTTGTCTTCAGCTTCCTTTTCTGCCTCTGATTCTAGACTGCTGTCTGCCCCAGCCTCTCCCTGCTCACTACACCCTGTTACCTCTTCAGCTTCTGACACCTCCTCCTCCCAGTCGGCTCCTTCTGACCACTCATCATGTTCCCACCACCCAATCCCCTGGCTCTTGGCCGTCTTCCCTTGGGGGTTCCCCAGCTAGTGCCTCTCACTCCTCTGCATCTAGCCAGTTCCACAACATAAACACATTTTTGTAGGATTTTTTTTTTTGGCAAGCGATTATGCCTTAATAAAATGTATTTGTGCACATTATTTTCATGAATATATGCATTTATTTAAAAAAACATGTTTCACCTTAATGTATGCCTTTTTGTAAACACTGTTTGCTTGGACCGCTGCATTCCAAAATGTGGGGGAGCATGAATTTTGAAGGATAGATGTGCTTCTGGTTCACATACCCTTTTGGAAACTGCAAACTTCACCTTTAAATTCATCTTTAAGTATGAACTGAACAGAATTTATCTGCCTTCCCTAACTCTTGAGTAGAACCTAGTTGGACACAACCCTAAGTAAATATACATGTGCATGGAGGTGCAATTCAGGCCCAACATGACGTATGCCTCCAAAGTAAACCCAGAAAAGTTGGTTGTCTGCAGAACCTCTGACTAACCCTTAAGTCTACACTCGGCATCGAAATTTGGGCTACTAGCCTTTTAGCAGGTTAGCAAAGGGGGGGGGGGCAGAAAATAGCAGAGAAAGAGAGAGTGATGTCTCCTCTTCCATCGGGGAATTGCTGGTCGCCCATGGCATAACACAAGGCTGGTCTGCACCTACTGCTGTATATGCTGAGGCTTCCATGTCACCTGAGACTCATCCCCAGCATCTCCAGGTAGGGATAGGAGACTCCTGCCTGAAACCCTGGACAGCTGCTGCTAGTCAGTCTTGACAATACTGAGCTAGATGGACCAATGGTCTGACTCAGTAGAAGGCAGTTTCTTATATTCCTAATATTTGGCATTCTAGCCTTTTCCTTCCATCTCCTCTTGCTTAGTTTTGGATTTGGATTCCGTTAAATAAAGATACATTTCAAATACTGGTTGTAGCAATGACCCAAATTTATCCAATAGCCTTACTGCAATGCATTAAACTGCACAGAACATATTTCCTCACTTTCAGAAGTTAAAATATAATCTCATCTATTTCTGATAGGCTTATTGCAAAGAAATTGAGTTGGAACTCGTAAGTTTTCACCTACGCTGCAGTGATGAATAATAACAGACTTCATGGATCTCATTTTAAAGTCTCGCCTTGACATATATAGCAAAATGCTGATGGCTTCCTTTAGAATTTCCACTTGCCTTTGTGAATAAGGAAAGCTGTCCTTTAATCAGAGGGCTTTCCAAATTATTAGTCTGCCTTCCTTTTCTATTGCCATGTACTGGGTGGGAATAGTATGTAGTTTCACTTGGGGATATGCCTCAGCTATGTTAATCACATGATCCTTTTGAAAACTGTTGCTAGAGGCAGAGCCTTCATGGTGGTGGTGCTCTGTTTCTAAGGTAGCCTCATAACAGCGGGGACAGGGGGTGGGGCTTCCAGCCCTCAAATTAATTTAATGTGACCCTGTGAATACTGTCTTGTGAGTTGCAAGGAGGGGGAAATGGAGAGAGGGGGGGTGGGTGACAGAAAGAGAAAGAAAAGGCAGAGTGAGAAAAGGGGTTGGCCCCTCCCATGTTTGACTCTGACTCCGCCCACCTTTGACCCTTAGTCTGCCCACCAGCAATAGGCAGCCACTAACAGAATACAGTCGTACCTTGGATCCCAAATGACTTGGTACTCGGACGTTTTGGCTCCCGAATGCCGCAAACCTGGAAGTGAGTGTTCCAGTTTGCGAACGTTCTTTGGAACCCAAATGTCCGACGGGGCTTCCGCGGTTTCTGATTGGCTGCAGGAGCTTCCTGCAGCCTATCAGAAGCCGCTCTTTGGTTTATGAATGTTTTGGAAGTCGGAACGGACTTCTGGAATGGATTCCGTTTGACTTCCAAGGTACGACTGTGATGTGGGCCTTGTACAGTGGTACCTCGGGTTACAGACGCTGCTAACCCAGAAATAGTACATCGGGTTAAGAACTTTGCTTCAGGATGAGAACAGAAATCGCACGGCGGCAGCGGGAGGCCCCATTAGCTAAAGTGGTACCTCAGGTTAAGAACAGTTTCAGGTTAAGAACGGACCTCCAGAACAAATTAAGTTCTTAACCCGAGGTACCACTGTATACAACATTATGATGTGACTATACTTGGAATACAGTTCTGGTCACCATTCCACCCCAAAAAAGAAGACTGCAGAGCTGGAAAAGGTTCAGAAAAGGGTAACTAACATGATCAAAGTACTGGAGCAATTCCCTTCTGAAGAAAGGGGGTTTTGTGTGTGTTTACATTTGGGGCTTTTTTTGGTTACAAAAAAGTGAAGTGTAACAGATGCATAAAATTATGCATGTGCAGATAAAGTGTGCAGAATTAAGTTTCTCTCAGTTTCTCATAATACTAAAATCTGGGACCTTCCAGTGAAGGAAGTACACATCACATAGTTCAATTATGGCATCCACTAACACAAGACGCAGTGTGGCCGCCAACACGGATGACTTCAAACTACGCTTAAAATTCATGGAGGATACGGCTATCTCTTGTTACGAACTTTATTACTTGTGCTAAAGGCAGAATGCTTCTGAATACCATTTGCTGGGAGAGAGCAGTTGCACTCAAGTCTTGCTTGTGGTCTTCTCATAGTCATCTGGTTAGCTATTGTGAGAATGGGATAGAAAACTTAGATGAGCCATTGGTCTGATGCAGCAGGGCTCTACTTAAGTTCTTAAGTAGTATTTTAGAATTAAGGGTTGTTGCTTTTAATTACTGTGTAATACAAATCTGCTTTCAACCACCCATAAATTTGCCACATTGTGGCTTGGATGTGGTCTGCCTTAACTCAGCCTTAACTTAGGGCAGCCAGTGATGTACAGTCATTATTTGGGAATGTGAGCAGAGGCAGAATGGTCCGCTGCCTGCTAATTTTCCTTTCTAGATAATGGGATATTAAACTGGCCAATGGGCAGGCGCTAGCTATAGAAATTCATTGGGTTGGAAGCGGCCTTGGAGGTAATCTGCCCCAGCCCTTTCCTTAATGCCTGATGTGCAGGATTCAACCCTTGGGGTAAGGACAGGGATCACCAGGGAACAGATTTTCTCTCCTTCCTAGGACTTCTACTTGATCAGCCAGTCAGTCAAAGAACAGAGCTCTGAAAGGCTCTTGGTGCCAACTACTCACAATGGCTATGTGAGTGTGCTGGAGAGTGCTGTTGCACTCAGATCCTGCTTGCGGGCTTCCCAGAGGCATCTGACTGGCCGCTATAACAGGATACTGCACCAGATGGGCCATTGGCCTGATCCAGCAGGCCTGCAATGGCTGTTCACTCTTATGGAGGTGCCCTGTCTCGATTGGCTTTCCTTTTGTGTCTCTTGCATCTACTTATATTTAAATATTGGGCAATATTTAACGTGCACAAATTACTTACTGTGCAACCCTGTGCCTGTTTACTCAGAAGACTGGCATGCAAACTGTGCTCCCTTCTTGCCGAGTGCTTTACAATATATTTGCCCAAGCAGGCATTTCCTGATCAGTAATGCAGAGAAGCCATAGAACATTTTCATCTGCCCGAGCTGCAACAAAACATCTCTCTCCTGTATCGGTCTCTGCAGCCACAGCAGGTACTGAAACTTTCCAACGGTTTGACCTCGACTCCCCCCCCCCCCCAGGTGCACTCATCCATTGCCTCTCAAGACAGATGGATGCCAACAATGCAGCCTGCACACACAGCTGTCAGATGAAATGGCATATGCATCACTATTTTATGGTATTATACTGATTCACTGTCTTTGTTCTTTAGCTTAATGATTTGCTGTATACCAGCTTGGTTGTTTTTTTTAAAATAAGGACTGCTGCCCCTACTCGCCAGCGTTGCATATCCCTCTGTCCTTCCCCCTACCTCTGACCAAATCCTCACCCTTTAAGCCTCACCCACCCCCTTGCCTATCACAGCCACCCCAGCCCCTCCCCTCCTAAGTCCCTTAAAGGAGGGGGAGACACCTTACTGAGGAGCTTGCTAGTCGGCCCCCTTAAACCTTCCTGCATGCATGTTTAGTAGAGGGGTAGATGCAGAGGGATTCTACATAGTGGCTTACTAAATTGCTGTGGGAAGGGCCTCTCCCGCCATTTAACTTTGGGGGTGGATGGGGAGGCACTTCACAACACCTCCTTATCTCATTAAGCAGTTCGCCTGGGCCTGCCTGCTGTTTCTTACGTTGTTGCTGACACACAGCGTGAAGGCACTACAGTGGTACCTCTGGTTGCGAACGGGATCTGTTCCGGAACCCCGTTCGCAACCTGAGCAGAACGCAACCCGCATCTGCGTGTGTTGCAATTCGCCACTTCTGCGCATGATGTCATTTTGAGTGTCTGCGCATGCGCGAGCGGCAAAACCTGGAAGTAACCCTTTCCGGTACTTCTGGGTCGCCGCAGGACGCAACCTGAAAACGCTCAACCTGAAGCAAATGCAACACAAGGTATGACTATATATATTTTTAAGCATGTAGGAAGATAGAGCAGCATATAAATATTTTTAAATAAATAAAAAAAAGGCTCCAATGGGACTTAGTGCCCTAGCAAGAGTGTTTAGGAATGGAAGCCAACAGAACGATCCTATAAATGTCTGCTCAGAAATCCATTGAGTAGAGAATTGCAGCCTTAGTTTAAGAACTGTACAAAATTTACGGCCACAGCTGTTGATACTGGTCACTCTGGTCATCTCATATTCACTTGAGCCCATAGGCAGAAGTTGCACATTATTGTGCCTTTTACATTTCATGGTCATTTGGCCCAATTGAAGGCAATACTTTGTTGGGCCTGGTTAGCCGATGATGAGAATTGGTGTGCTGCAGTTGTTAGTACTGGACTGGTACCTGGGAGACGAGTGTTCAAATCCTCACTTGGCCAGGAAGCACACTGGGTGATTTTGGGGCAGTTGTAGGCTGCATAAACGCCATACAGTCGTACCTTGGAAGTCGAACGGAATCCATTCCAGAAGTCTGTTCCGACTTTCAAAACGTTCGGAAACCAAAGTGCGGCTTCTGATTGGCTGCAGGAAGCTCCTGCAGCCAATCGGAAGCTGCAGAAGCCCCGTTGGACGTTTGGGTTCCAAAGAATGTTCGCAAACCATAACACTCACTTCTGGGTTTGCGGCATTTGGGAGCCAAAACATCCGAGTACCAAGGCGTTTGGGATCCAAGGTACGGCTGTATATTTAAACTCGTTAACCTTTCGTAGAGCCACAATTCCCAGTGGACAGTTCCCAGGATTCTTAGGGGAAGTAATGTGCTTTACATGTATGGTGTGTTCACAGCCAGTCTCTCTGCCTTACAGGGCTGTTGTGAGAACAGAATGTAGAGGAGAACTATGTAGGCTACCTTGAGCTGTTTGGAAGAAAGGTGGCACATCAATGTAATAACAAGCCCTTCCTGCTTCTGTTGGACAGGACTCCCAATTTGGAAAGGCTTATGCCACAATTCATCTGGCATAAGGTGGGGAATCTTGCTTGTCTCTAAAAGGTGCCACGAGACCTGCTTTATGTGTAATTATGAAAGGGGGCCGCCTCCTCCGCCAGGTCATGCTACCGACTGATTATGCGACGCGAGTTTGATTTAGGATTTGACGTCGCCGCCTCCGCCGCGACGAAGGGCTCCCGGTCCGCTGATTCTCTTCCTCCTCCTCCTCCTGCGGTCTCCCGAAGGCCCTCTAGCGACGGCTGCCGTCCTCAGAGCCAGCACGTGGAGGGCGGCCCCTCAGCCGGCTCCCCTGCTGCCATTGTCCGTCGGCCGGTGCGCGCTTGGAAGTGGACGGTCTGCGTCTCGCCTTCGCTCGGGGGGGACGCTCCGGCCAAGAGGAGGGAACAGCGGGCAGGAGGAGGAGTGCGCGGCTGTGGCTCCGGCTTCCTTCCTGCCCTCCCTTTCTCCTCCCATCGGCCGGGCCAGCCTTGCCTCCCTCCCTCTCTCCCTATCTTCCCGCACACGCTCCCCGACCGGCAGCTCCGCGCTCTCTGTGCCGGCTCCTCCTCCTCTCCGCGCTTCCAGCAAGATGACAGCCGGGCGGCAGCAGCGGCGGTGGCGCGGAGATTCCTCGCACCGGCTGGTAAGTAGAAAGGACGCCGCCGCCGAAGGAACGAGCCCTGGACGGGCGGGCGGTGGTCGCCGCCCCGACGAGAGGGCTCGCGCAGCGCGGCGCAAAGGAGGTGGCCTTTGCGCTCTGGCGATCGCCCCAAGAGAAGAGCGGAGGGCGTGCGGGGTAGTGGGGTGGTGGTGGTGGTGGGGACGCTGGGCGTCGCGGACTGGCGGGCCCACTCCAGAGATGGGAGAGAGGTGTTGAACCTCTTGTGCAGGCAAGAAGGGGTTAACTGAGGGGGGCATAACCAAGAGCGGAGGAAGTAGGTTTCCTTCAGGCGGGCGGGGAAAAGGATCGGCTCCCACGGGTTGTGAGTACTTGGATTTGGCTTGGGAGAAGCGGAGGGAAGGAAGGGGTTAACAACCGGTCTGCAGGAATGGCTAGTAGGGCGGCGCGCGCGGGGGGGGGGGAGGGAGTCAGTTTTAGGTTGCACTGTTTGAAAGGTAGAGAAGTGCGTATTTTGGAGCGTGGATGTGCTGCTTTGTGATGTGTAAGGATGTGAGCGTGAAGTGGCCTTGCATATACCTGCGCCCCCGCCTTTTGGCAGAGGGGCAACCCTCTCCCGGCCCCCTCCCGCCCCCGCTTCAGAATTTTCCTCAGTATTTTGCAGAGTTGAGTTTTCTGCCAAAGAGCTGAGATGGCGGTAAGGTGGCCCCTTCCTTTGCCACCCCGCCAATCCCTTTTGGCACTGCAGACTTCGGAACACTTGTGCCTACGCACTTCTGACATGGTGGCAGGTGTGTGTCCCCAGTCATGGCCCTGCTGACCCTGAGCTCCCCTCTTCTGGCTGTGGTTCCACATCTGAATGCTTCTGGCTCTCTTCCAGGTGCACATCTGACTCTTGGGAGCGCAGCAATATTGTGGGTGGTTTGCCAGGGGGGATTAATGGAGCTGCCAGCGGAGCCGAGCGGGAGGGCAGGTGCACCGCCAGGTAACACCAGTTGAAACAAGTTTTCTCTCCCAGGTGCTAGCCTGAGACACTGAAGTTGGAAGGGGTGGTGGAGAAAGATAATTGCACACCATCCACTGGTTGGGTTGCTTCATCTCTTGCCACCCTTAGCTAGCGGGCTGCCCCTGTAGAGGAAAGACAGCATCCTTGGGTTCTTTCTCTGCTTTTTCCATCCTGAGTAGAATATGTGGTTGCAGCATCCTTCCTCTGCCCTCCCCACTCCAGATCTAATCCTGTCCTCTTTCATTTGCAAGTTCCCAGTTGCGTCACTGAAGCAAGGTCCACGGTGTCTAAGATTCTTGTTCTCCTGGTTTGGGTAGCAAACTGAACTGCAGCTTAACTAAATTCTGCAGTTTTGGGCAATGTGAAATTTTCAGGTCGGGCTGAAGTTTAGACAGCCGGTTCTTTTTCTGCTTTGGCACTGCATTTTTTGTCTGGACAGAGGAAAGCACGGTGCATGTATGAGGCTGTCGTGGAGGACTTTGGAAGAATCAATTTCTGGGTCTGTGGCTTGATGACAATTGAGAAGATTTAAGCTGTCGCCTTCTAGGGATTTTGCTTGCACTAACGGTGCCAATGGCTTCGGCACATATCATGTTTTCTGTGGGCTAAAGACAGAAACTTGATACGGTGCAGAATATTCAGGGTTTAACCTAAGAGCTGGAATTCTCTGAAGCTATTAGGTTTACTTAGGCTTGAAACAAAATATTTACCTGCGATGTGTTTCACTCCACATTTTATATTAGTATTTAGTGACAGACATCTCTGATATTGTTTGCAGCTCAGATGCTGTGGGCTGTTGGATTATTTAGATTCAGCAAGCTTGGAGAGAGGTTTGCATGTTAGAGCTTCTGTCTGCCACTCAGTGGCCTTACCTGACCCCAGCAGGTAAGGAGAGGGAGTTACAGTGTGCTAACCCCCCCCATCCCTCTTGCCTTTGTATAATTTGCCATTGTCTTCCCTGAACACATCTTTACATCAACAACTTTGGAATTTGCAGTCTTCAGTGGATGGTGACTTAACTTGGACTTCACAGTCCAAAATAGCAGCTGCGGCTTGTAAAGAGCTGGATATCGTACAGATTTCTGCGAGCCTCAAACTGCTTTGCATTCCTCAAGAGTGCAGTGTCCAGAGAGTTGCTGGTGCTGAGCATTTGAACTTTGATCCAGAGCCTAACAAGAATCCTTTCATCATCATCTTAACTCCCCACCCACTGCAACATTGCTGACCCAAAAGCATTTTTTGAGTTGAGTCTTCACAAACTGCAGCATTCACTAGGAGTCTTGTTGAAGTTCAAGGGTGATTTCGCAATTATTTTGACTGATTGGAACCAGAATGCAAGCTGTGCTGTTGTGATGTACAAGTGATATAGGCTAATGTGTGTCCAGTGCTTTGCTCTGTGGCTGCCTTTACAGGAAGCCTTTATGATGGCAGGTGGAGTCTTAAAGTGGCACTGGGGAAGATGATAAATAACTTTAAAGTAGTGTGTCTGTATGATTAGCCTCTGCCAACCTGGATCTTCCAGATGTTTTCGACTGTAGCTCTCCGCTAGCCCTTACCGTGGTGAATTGTAGACCAATATATCTGGAGGACACCTGGCTGACAAAGGCTGTATTAGATTTACTGTTAGATTTTTCTTGTTGCCTTTTCTTATCATTCCTGAAACGCGAACAGAACAGAGCTGGAGAAAGGTTGCCATTCTGTCGGCTGCGTAAATTCCTAGGCATTCAAGGGGAGATTAGGAAGAAATCATTGTGCGAAATTAGCAAAGACCAGTGTACTTCCAGAGAATTATCTCTGTAACTCCGGCAGCAAGTAGAGTCACTCTTTTTCATAGTGTATCCTAAGATGCTTCCTCTACTTTTCATGAAAGAGTCAGGTCTGTGGCAACAGCAAGTCTCAGTGAGGGTTTCTGGGATAAGTTGTTTAGCAAACCTTCTTTTTTAAAAATAAAAAAGTTGCTATTGATAAGTATTCTTAGGAACACAGGAAGCTGTTTTATACAAAGTCAGGTCATCGGTCTTTCCAGCTATTGTATTGTCTGAATTGACTGGCAGCAGCTGTATAGGTTTTCAGAATAGAGCTGTTTCCAGTCCTACCTGGACACACCAGAGATGGAACCAGGGACCTCCTACCTGTGAAGCAGGTCCTCTGCCACTGAGCTATGGCCCTTCATTTGCAACATCTCTCTTGAAACAATTCCCTTTGCCAAGTATGATGGAAACCTCCTTGCTTGGCTGACAGGGATGGGCGAGGTGACAGCTGGATGGGTCTTGTGTGCTGCTATTGCACGCCTGTGTCTTGGGACGGAGATGCGTGCTTTCTGAGCTCCTGTGGTTGACCCTTGGCTATTTAAAGACCTGGGACTGTCATGTCAACAGCAGATGGTGTAACACGCCTGTTCTGCCTTGGCAGTTGTGTGCTCCCAGCTCGAGGCAGTTGATTTGCTCAATCAGGCAGGGTTGTAAAGAAATGCTTCTGGTCCCTAGCGGGGCTTTTGGTCAATTTTGATGGGGGAAGACTTGAATTATCCCAGGAAATAAAGTGGAACCTCATGCAGTACTTACAAGCCTGAGGCAAGATTTGCTGACAGTTCCCTCCAGGCTGTGGTTTCCAGGTCCTGGATTTTCCAGGAGAGACTAATGCTCTTGATTGTGAGTGCTTCTGGTTACACTTGAAAAAAATAATAATGGTGTTTTCTGCTGATACATGTAGAATCTCACTATTTGTTGAAGATCAAGTCCCAAATGAAGCTGTGGAGTGAATTCTGGCTTGGAGGGGTGGGAGTTCGCCAGAGCACCACTTTTTCTTTGGTGAAGTATATTTAGATTTTCAGGCAAAGCCAAGCTTTTCTCCATTTTGGCTTCCCATAACGGCTCCACTCATGATGCTAATGGCCTTGCATTTATTGATTGGGGAATGGGGAACCTGTGGCCCTACAGCTGTTGTTGAACACCAGACCCTGCCAGCATGGCTAGTGGTCTGGGATGGTGGGATTTGTAATCCCAAACTTGGGCCTCCAGCTGCTTTTGGACTACAATCCCCATCATCCCTGACAACTGGTCCTGCTAGCTAGGGATGATGGGAGTTGTAGTCCAAAAACAGATGGAGACCCAAGTTTGGGAAACTCTGATCTATAGGACTACAGTTCCCCCATCCCTGCTGAAGATGAATCTATATGGGAACCTAGAGCCATAATAGCAGTTTCTGGGGTGGGCTGGCTGTTTAAAACCTTCTAGCTTCTCTCCTTGATGCCTTCTTGGGTGTTAGATTCTGGAGTTAGTCTTCTTATGGGGGCGGCAGAAGCAAAGAAGCCCACTAGGTTTGAGGTAGAATCAGATATGTTTCAGAATGATTTCAATGCAGATACCACCTTTTTCTCTGCCTTCCCTGTCAGACTTTGGTTGGGGTCACCAAGGCTGGCAGAAGCTGTTGTGATGTAGTGGGGAGGAGGACTGAACTTGGACTGGAGGCACCTGGGATGAAATCCTCGCTCAGGATTGGCGTGCCTACCTGTCAGTCGCCTAATGATGTCAGGTGCAAGGCACTGCTAAAATGGAGACATTTCCACCCCCTTCAGTTTAGCAGGGGTTTCCGTGTAAAACTTCCTGAATAAGTGGATTCTGATGCAAATTTCTTCCTGAGGTTAAACTTCCATTTAAAGTTTTAACTGGAGATGCTCAGAGTTGTACCTGGGACCTTCTGCATGCAAATCTTGTGCTCTACCACTGAGCTGTGGTAGCTTCTCAAAAGTCTTCTTAGAATTGCCTAGTTTAGTGTTATATTCTGTCAAAAAAAATGGCTCAGGCCATGCTCCCCAGCTGAGAAGATATTGGCTCCTGTGCCGATTTTGAAGCCAGTAGACATTTGAGCCAGATGGTCTTTCAAGCCCTTTGCAATTCCCTGAATGATAGAGAAGCTTGGGTGTGGACCACAGCCCTCCCCTCCCCAATTCCTTGATTTGTAAGCCTGGTTGCAGCATGAGTTAGTGTTTTGTTTTCTTAATTTTTTTTCTCCTAGAGAGCACTCATACACTTCTGGCTTAATGAGGGCTCTGGCTTATTCTGTTTGAACGAACAGCTCCATTAAGTTGTGCTGATTAATGAGCAGAAAACCCAGTAGGGAAGGCAGAGGTCTGAGCTTCCCGTATGTGTTTATGGCTGTGTCTTGTATGCACAGCACGAAAACATAGCTTGGGAACTTGAAGCCTGCAGATGGGTGGGTGGGAATAGATGCATGTCAATGTGGGGAAAGGAAATCTGGCACTGCAATCATCCATAGATGTCAGGGATAGGGTACACTCACCCAGATCTTTTGAAGGCCCCTGTGATGGTTTCTGCCACAATCCTTTCATGGCAGTAAGAAAAGATGTGGGAAAAGGCTGCCCCATGCTGAATTTCTGCACCTTCATTTCCTGGTGAGTGCACTGTGTACACATACTGCTGTGTGCTGGGAGAGGTGTTTGATGTGCAACTACTAATCCTTTCTTAGTGTTACTTGTAAGAGTGCACTGTGAGTTGTGCTTTGTGCACACAGTGAAGGCACACAACTAGCTTGCTGCAGGCCGGAGTCAGCATAGGCTAGCATTTTCTTTCTGGCTTCCAGGCTCACGGGTGTTTGTGAGAATAGACTTTGTGGATGGTTGCACCCACACAGAAAGGCCAGCGTGGGTGCTACGCACGGCATTGCTCAGGCCTCGGCAATTGAATGTTGGCTTCTGTTTTTAAATGTGAGTGTTGCAGAGAAAGATTGAATCTTCTCCCCTTTGCTTTATGACGCCAGTTGCATCCCTGTGCCTGTCACAGATCTTCACCGGAGCTGTGTGCAGAGACAATAAAACAGTAAGATTTTGCACCCAGAGAATGCAAATTCTCCAGTAAGAAAGATGACCCCTGAGCTCCATGTAAAGGTAAAGGGACTCCTGACCGTTAGGTCCAGTTGCAAACGACTCTGGGGTTGCGGCGCTCATCTCGCTTTATTGGCCAAGGGAGCTGGTGTACAGCTTCCGAGTCATGTGGCTAGCATGACTAAGTCGCTTCTGGAGAACCAGAGCAGTGCACGGAAACACCGTTTACCTTCCTGCTGGAGCGGCACCTATTTATCTGCTTGCACTTTTTGGCGTGCTTTCGAACTGCTAGGTGGGCAGGAGCAGGGACCAAGCAACGGGAGCTCACCCCGTCATGGGGATTCGAACCGCCGACCTTCTGTTCGGCAAGCCCTAGACTACAGCGCCACCCATATCCAGTGGTCCATGTAAACCATACAAATTGAGCAAATACGCGTCATTCTGTACTTTGCACAATCCTGGTCATGCAAGAGCTCTGTGTGGCATTAGTGTTCCCTCCCAGCTAACGGAGAACTTAGGATCAAACTATACATTGTATGGAGCACCTGCTTACAACTGTCTATACCTTGCCTAAAAAGCTGCTGCCACACCCCACCACGAACCAGATTGGACTGTGGCACGGGGGAAGGACTAAATAACTCTTTTCTTTCCATACTGTTGAAAATTGCTTCCGATGTTGCTCTTTCCTGAACATTATGCACAGCTTGACTCTTGGTGAGCAATAAGCTCTGCAAACCATTTTTTATATCAAGTTCTGGCAATTTGGTTCCGATTCTGTTCACATGGAGCCTGTCCCTTCTGTACAGACTTGCCTTGTCCCATAATGGCTGCTTACCCTGCTCGGGAGTGGGCAGCAGTTTTGACCTATCACAGGCTTCCCCTCCATCCCTGGGGGGTGAAATTCCTCTTGGTGTGGCCAGCCATTGGACGGCTGGATAGCCCACCCACATCAATATTTGAACTGGCCAATTGGGCAGGCTGGGAGGTGGAGCATAGATGGAGGACCAGAGTCAAGGAGTGTTCACTCTGGTCCACCGACTGGGAATGAAAGCCGGCTGCACCTGCATCACTTAGCACAGGTGGCCAAAGATCATAATTGTCCCTTAATGTTTCCTAGTATCTAGCAGATCTAAACCTGTTCCCCTGGCATCACTGTCTTGTCTGCGATTTGAGGCTTCTGAGCTCTGCCTGTCCTACTGGCCTTGCATGCAGAACAGGTAGTATTTCTTGACAATGCTAACATGGAGGCCCTGGATCTTAATATCTTATCCAGCAACTTAATTATTTTACATCCAAGAGCACGCCATTCATTTTTTACTGATGCTGAAGCTTAGATGGCTTCAAAATCTCCTGAATTACTTACTTTACTATTACTTACTTTTATGTGCCTTTATTCTAAGGTTTTTTTGGTTTTAGGTTGCATTTTGGTCTTAATGATAGCAATCTTTTTTTTTAATACGGTACACAGCTTAAGCGTATTAAGCAGTTTATAAATGCCTTATACATAGTTTAGTCTATACATAGCTTAGTTTAATTAAAAGTATTTATTAACATTTATGTATTTAATGACAGCAGCACGAATACTGTAATTCCCAAAGATGGAAAGGAGGAGAAGGCCCAACAAGGAAGAATAGCTTTGGAAAATGTTGGAATACACAGAACTGGCAAGATTAACAGCAAAGATTAGAGACCCAAATGATAAAAACTTCCTGGGGTGACTAAGGAACTTTTATTAAGCATTTCAAGTGTTGCTAAAGCGAGATGAAAACGTGAGCAGGACTTGAAATATGAGCGTTAATTTTTTAAAGACAAATAGGTTTAAATGGATGTATTGAATAGTGCAGGTGAAATATGCAGCATTCAAGGGTAAATATGGAAAGCGTGGAAGGGAAGGACGGGAAGTCAATTGATAAAATAACTTATGGTTTATGTTAAAATTTGTAGTTTTTTTGTTTTTGTGAAAAATCAATAAATAAGATTTTTTTAAAAAAAATAATTAAAATAAAATAAAACAAATGAAAGGGAATCATAGATAAATGCACCAAGGATAAGTTTACTGGTGACCACAAGGCAAGATGGTTATTTGCCACCAGAATGGCCAGTTGCTGGGGGACAGCAGAGGGAGAGGACTGTTGTCCTCATGTTCTTCTTGAGGGCTTCCCATCCAGATATATTTTATTGCTTGCTGTGGTAAACAGGATATTGGAACAGAAGGTAGTTTGGTTTGATTTGGCAGGGCTCTGGATGATGCAAAGATAGGCTGCAAGACTTTGCGATGTGAGGGCTGCTTTCTTCTGTGGGGCAGTGGACCTCCAGTGGACCTGCTCAGCATCCTCCTGGTGTGGCTAGGACAGGGGTCCCCAAACTAAAGCACACGGGCTGGTTAAGGCCCGAGGGACTTCTTTATCCAGCCTGCGGCGACCCCCACTGCCCACTGCCACTGCCCGCTCTTACTGGTGCTGTGCTGCGTGGCTGCCCACTTCCGGGTCGGAGGAGCACTGGAAATAGCTTGTGCACATGCGCAAGTGTTATTTCCGGTGCACATCCGGGCCAGAGGAGGCCCATGCACATGTGCACAAACTATTTCCAGTGCTCCTCCGACCCAGAAGTGTGCCGGAAATAGTGTGTGCGCACATGTATGGGCATGTGCTCCCCCGCCCTCCGGCCCGCTGCACGATCAGTGCTGGAGACACTGGCCTGAGGTGCGGTAAATTTGCTGACCCCTGGGCTAAGAGAATATAAAGACTAAATCCACAGGCTATTCTGAGTCGGCCATTTGAGTCTGTGGCCACTGGTGGTGGAGAGCTGTTTCTTAGCTTACCCTTGGAGCTTTGTAGGGTCTCTTTGGTTAGAACATAGGGAACTGCCTTATGCATAGCCAGGTCAGTGGTCCATCTAGCTCAGTACTGTCTACTGAAGTGCAAAACCCTTTCCAGCTTCTGTGCAACCTTCTGGGGGGCCACCTGCCAGTGGTGAGATCAGAGCCAGAGGCAAAAGTGGCACAACGAAAGACGTGAACTTTCAGGATAGCTGAAATAGTGACTCAACCCTTATATGCCCAATTTATCCCTGCACTCTGCAGGTGAGAGGACCTCCAACAGATAACCATTCCTCATTGGGCTATAAGTGTTGCAGCACCTGCCTGAGGCAGTCCCTCTGCTAGAAGATTAGATAGGTACCATCTCTCCTGCCTTTCCTTCACCCTGCTGAAGGCCTTCTTCTTTCTCAACAAGCTTTTTAAGTGGAGATCTTTCCCAGTCTTCATCGGCATTGGAATTGTTTTAAAGATGTTTTAAAGTTGTTTCATCACTTGTTTTTTTGCTAGCTTGGGCTGCTTTGGGATGGATTTAATAAGTAAGTAAGTATGTAAGTAAAAGTAAGTAAGTATGTAAGTAAGTAAGTAAGTAAAAGTAAGTAAAAGTAAGTAAGTAAATTAATTAATATTTTCAAGCTTTGTACCGTCAGCTAGTTTCTGCATGCATTTGTGCACTCTCCTCTATCATCTGAGCAACTAAACAGCACCATCAGCATTGAAGGGACAGATAGAAGAACTTGAGGGGCTGCATTCTGTGAGGTTCTCTTTTCTTTCTCTGCATGCTGACTGACAGTTGGCTTTCCAGGTTTCTGACTGAGGATATACCTAGCCCAACCTGGAAATGCTGGGAAATGAACCTAGGACCTTCTGCAGATAGTCTGCCTCTGAGCAGTGGCTCTTCCCAGTTAGCAGGTAGTCAAAGGGGCCTGGCAGGCGCTCTGCAACAAAAGCTTGCATCTGTTACTTAGAGCCAAACTGAGGTTTTCTAGGCAGCAACCCTAGGGGTGGCAATCTGTAGATGGTAAACAGCCAGAGAGATATGGATGCCCCACCTCTCCTGCCCCCATGCATTTCTCTGGAGGACATTGAAAAGCTACCTGGGGCACCGAAGATAGATTCAGCTTGGCTTGTTATGAAGAACCCCCAAATAGTCAGTCCAAAGGTGGGAAACCCCCAACTGTTTAGTTGCTTCAGTATCACAAATCAGAATTGTATGGTGTTTTTTAGGATTCACCCTATTCTTTACATGGTAGATCATAGAACCATAGAATATGCAGCTGTCCCACATGGGGATTGATCCTGCAACCTTGGTGTTATCAGCACCACCCTCTAACTAACTGAGCTGTGCCATCCCCTTTAACTGATTTTAGTATTGTGTCATTACATTCTTGTAACCTGCCCTTGGTTCTTAAGGTGAAGAGCAAGTAGGAAATCTTAACAAATAAATAGCCAATAAAGTTGGGGTGGTCTTTTTTTTGTTTATTTACCACCTGCCTAAGGCTAAGGTCTCCTGATATTGTAAAGGATTCTTTCTACTGAAAGATTCAGGCCCCGATTCTGTGTATTGCTGCTCTGTTATTTATTTATTAACAACATTATTTTATGCCGCCTTATATGAATGACCGAAATATAAAGGCCAATCACAAAATAAAGCAACGAAATGGTTAACACACCAAGCAGAAAGCTTTGGAATACAGTATAGAGAAAGCTGCACAAAAAAGCATTTTCCAGAGGTGTTTTTAGAAGTAACTACTGTTGCAAGCCACTGCAACCTACTTTATTGACTGTAAGAGAATGATTCGGTCAAGCCTAAATTAAGTGTGTGTCGTGGTGGTGGTGGCGTGGCGACCCTGCAGGCACGAGCTAAGGCCTCTATGGGCTCATATGTGCCTGCAGGCACTGCATTAGTGATCAAGATTATGGGGAAAACTGATCACAGATGTTGTGAAACAGTAGAGGGATGCTCAAGGCAGTAGCATTAATGAGACATAGATTCATGGAATTGTAGAGTTGGAAGGACCCTGAGGGTCATCTTGTCCAACCCCCTGCCATGCAGGAATCTCAACTAAAGCATCCGTGACAGATGGCCATCCTTCATGGCTTGGCTTGATTTACAGAGCTCTCCCTGCAGACCTCAGGAAGGGTCTCAGTGGCAGAACTGCTTTGCATGCAGAAGGTCCAGGTTCAATCCCTGGCACCTCCAGCTAAGGCTGGGGGAGACCTCTGCCCTGACACCCTGGAGAACTGCTGCTACTCAGTCCAGACAATACTCTGCTAGATGGGCCAGTGGTCTGACTTGGTGCAAGGCAGATTCCTGCGTTCCAGACCTGCCGCTCTGGACGGATATTACATCTCTTTAGTAGGCATGTCTTTCCCCCTGGAAGTTATTTTCTGTCCCTTCAGGCATCCTCAGCGATGCAGTCTTCATTGGAGATTGACTGCACCTTATCTCCTTTCATTGCTGCAAAGGATTAAGCATACCTGCCTGGCTCTCATAAGCGTGTGAGCTGTTATAACGAACTGAAATTCATTTTTAATAGCAAAGTTAATCGCAGAGTCCACTCATTGATTCTCTATTTTGCAGCTGTATTAGCTAGGCTGTGCTGCTGCTAATGGTCTAGAAAATCGCCTTTTAATAAAGTCAGGCAGAGGGTGTGTGTTTGGCGGGGTGCGGGGAGAGAGAGAGAGAGATCTAACTGTAAAAGTACAAGCCAGGATGGCTAAAATTGGAATGCTTCGGAATGAGCAGCATAAAAGGAGGCTGGCAACAGCCATGCGATGAAGCAAACAGAAGCCATTCAAAGGCTGTTTACTCACATGCAGGCTTATCACTGAATGACAGCAGCTTCCAGAGAGCTTTATTTGATACCTTTTGCACTTGCAGCTTTTTGTTTGCACTTTTGGTGCAGAGAACAAGTTTGTACTGTGTTGAGTAATTTGAGAGGATAGTGCTTTGTTTGCGTCCTGATATTTGAGGAAGGAAGACAAATTAACTGAGGGCTTTATTTCGCTGTCTCTCCAGATTGAGGAAAGATTGCATGTGCTGATGGTGGAGCTTCTATGTTAAATTAAAATGCAGAGAGGTTCAAAACTTTGACTCTCAGGGTTGGGTGAATTGCCATTTGCTGTCCTCAAGGTATGTGATGATTTTCTGCGCAGGCCTTCCTTCCCTCTTTGTCCTATAACTACATTTCCCTGCTTCTGTTTAACGTGCTTTCGAAAGCTTTGCGTAAATCTGGATCTCACACAAATAATCACGTAACGGTTTCACCATGTGCACAAAGCAGAACTCAGCCCTCATCCATTCAAACCGCATTGCACAGCCATTTATAGGCAGCAAGAATTGTTTTTTTTGCTTGCCCAGTGTGAGCGGAACAATGGTTATATTTTCGCAGTAAGAAGCTTGTGCTGATGAAAGCCAGCGTGGTGCTAAAAGCAAGAAAAGCCATTCTGGATTAAGCCAGTAAGGAGATACCACAAATACATATATTTGTGATAGGTTTTCGCTGTTTGTACAGTAATATTTCCCTGCATAAACACTTCCCTGTATTTCACTGGGGATGTAAAACCCAACCATTTTATATAATCGCATTAGAACCAATTTAGTGCGGCTGGGATTGCTTCTTGCACTTCACAGGTGAAATTTTGCTGAGGCTGGCAGGAAATGGTCACATTCCCTAGCTTCCAAACCTTACATTTGCTCCCATGGTGTGGACTGTAGCTACAGGATTGTGGTTAGCTAGGCTGGAGGACTTCAGATGGTAGCTGCGTTTGCACCTATTGGTATAACACACTTGCTGGCTTATCTGGCATGGGCAGTGCGCTAGTGCAGGCTGCCAATCTCTCCTACTTTGTTCCTGCCTTCATGCAAAGCGGATCAATAAACTAATAAGTATTTGCTCCAGTTACGCCTTAACCAGGGTTGTGGTTTATCGTTATCTAAGAAGACATGGTTGCTAGTCAACCAGAGGACATGGTTTATAGTTGGTTTATTATTTATTTATTTTGTTACTTACTGCAGATAATGTTTCAGAGTAGACTCATGGAAAGGAAGGGACCTATATTAGCCATGTCTATTAATTTCCATGGGTCTACTTTGAGCAGAACTAGCGCTGGATACAAACCACATAATAACAACTTCAACAGGATAAAACAACAGTATTGACTAAAAATGCTCATCCTGCAGTATTACAAAATACAAGGTTTATATAGCTCTTAATGAAACCTTCTAAGCGGCTGGCATATAACCACATGAAATACTGATTAACAATATTGATAAAATAAAAAAAAACAAATTGACATACGAAGAACCAGGTATGGATAAAAACAGCAGTTTTGAAACAAATATATCTAATAAACCTGGGAAGGCTTGCCTAATGAAAAAGATTTTTAGCAGGTGCTGAAAAAGGTACAACCAAAGCATCTGCCTAATGTCAATTGGCAGGGAGTTCCAGAGCATAGAGGCTGCCACACTAAGGGTAAGTGTGGAACAAGCATTTCGCTCTTCCATAGTTGCACAGGTCAAAATGGATGATAGGGCATACACCCTTGTGCATTTAATTGAAACAAAGCATGTTTTGTATCTTACACGTAATCCTTCACTCAAAACAAACACGAAAAGTCTGTTGATCATTATGGTCTTGGAAGCCTGCAGCCAATAGAAGGAATGAAGCACTCGCTGCAATATATTGAGGTTCTGCAAAAGAGAGTTATTCCAGAGCTGGAAAAGAGGTATCCTGACGGTACTGGGATACTGCAGCGGGACATAGACCCATGTTACACATCGAAAGTGGGAAATAAATTCATAACAGAGCAGCAAATACAGGTACTTGACGTAAATCCCATTGAGAATTCGTGGGCTATATGCAAAAGTCGCCTCTGTGCTGTAGACTGTATGACTATGGAGAAACTCATTCAGGCACCGATTCAAGTGTGGTACAGGGATCCAAAAATCAACAGTAACTGTTCGAAACTAGTAGACTCCATGCCAAATCGTGTTCAAATGCTGCTTAAAAATAGCAGAGGTCATATCCGTTAGTAATGTACGTATATGTGAGTTTTGTACAATAAACGACATTGTTTGTTTCAAGTAATTTGCACAAGAGTGTGAATGGAATAAGGCAGTCCTTCAAGTAAGCTGTTGATGGCTTTTATTGGCTTCCTGATCATGACTTTGGAGAGCAGCAAACCGTGATCCTGGTTCAGATATAATTAATTAATATACCGTTTAATGCCAAAACAGCTCCTAAATGGCTTACAAAACATAAAAAACAATTGTACAATGTTGTTCAAATATGTAATAATTAAATAATACACCAGTTCCAGGGAACAATAAAACAACCCCATTAAACCATTTGCAGTGTAAATACCCATGATTTTAAAATGCAATGAAACATTAAAACAGCACAGCAATTAAAACAGGAAACTTGGGTCAAGAGATCAAGGGAACGCCAGTGTAAACAGGTGCATCTTCAGAAACTGGTGGCATGCTAGTATAGTTGGGGCATTTCATATTTCAGTGGGCATTCTGCAATACTGCAATACTATTGTCACAGTACTGTCACAGTGCTTCTTGATTTATCCTGTTTATCCTGCTTGCAGAAGAGGAGCAAAGTAAGAGTGATCAAGAAGCCTGCATGGGCATGCTGTTTCTCCAGAGAAATCATGGTAAGCTAGGCACTCTGGCTTGTCGTGTGAATGCAGCAGCTTGTCACCACACTGAACTGCAATGACTAGAACAACAGAGGGAGTATTGCAGATGAAATCTGAACATTGTTGAGAACTGATGCTATTATTTTCTGGGTCTTTTAAATAATGCATCAGATGCATAACCCTGAAAACTGGTTTTCAGTTCTGCCAATAATATTTTGGTGACCAAGAGCAGCTAATTAGACTGCATTCACAGGCAACTGGAAAGGCTAATAATGGTCCTGAATATTTCTGCAATGGGTTATTCATGGGGCATACTTTACTGTCTGCGCTGCCCACGTTCCTCTTGCATACAGAAATAGATCTCCAGCTCTTTCACTACAAGTGATATGAGAGTTCTTCTCTCCTTGTTGTAGAGCTGTGGTGGGTTGACTTTAATCTCACAGTCTACTTTAAAAATAAATCCATAAATAAATTCCAGTCTGCATTTTTCACCGGGAGTGCATGTGCAGGATCAGTTAAGGGGTGACAATTCTGTTTTAAGAGATTCTTGCTTAAGAGCATAAGAATTGCCTGGTTGGGTCATGACCATGGTGAGGCTTGCTCAGCCTATATACTCAAGGGTTGCCAGTTCACCATAATGAGAACTGCTTCCTTTAGGGCAAACCGGAAGTAATTCTACTCTTTATTGCAGAGCTTTCCAAACTTTTCATGTTGGTGACACACTTTTTAGACATGCATCATTTCACGGCACAGCAATTCAGTTTTACTAGCAAACCAGACGTTAAACTAACCCCTTTCCATTCCTGGGAGGAGCACAAGGAGTGTTCGCATGACACCACTACACACTGCAGCCGACACAAAAGCATGTCGCGACACACAGTTTGGAAAGCTCTGCTTTATGGCACTGGGCATAATAAAAGTTATTGCTGGATATGATGTGTTTATGACTCCCAAAGCTGTACTGCTTGAATGCTAGAAGTATATGATCCTTGATGAAGATTTGGTGGTAGTCATGTGCTTATTTCAATCAAGACTATTGCATCCTGCTGGAGAATCCTCAATACTGTTCTCTAGACATATTTGGGTGGGGTTTCGGGGTGTGTTTTTTTGGTATAATATTAAGCTAGCACATTACAAAACCTGCGGTTCTCCAGATGTTGCTGGAGACCAGGCAAATCCATGTCATACATTTAAAGCAGTTTAAATGGGAACAGTAGTTTCATCCTCACTGAGCTGCAGTCCCACCAATAAACTGTAGTTCCCAGGATTCTTTGGGAGGAAGTCATTAATGTGTTGAATTAACTTTAAATGTCTGATGTGGATGTCCCATACATCTCGCATCATCCCTGACAGTTGGCCCTAGATTCTTCATCCTTTTTATAAAAGAGCCACAGATGTTCAGGGGTGGGGAATCTTTTTTCTTTTTTCTTTTTAGCCCAAACAGCTTATCCCCTCATGGATGACCTTTTGGGGTCTTTGTGACAAAAATAGGTGGCGCCAGATGCAAAACTGGGTGGAGTAAGAGGTGCGACTTATCTTCATACATTAGGCTGTATTCCAATTACAGTACCCCCAAAATCAGAGGTTTCTACATGCACCACCTCTCTTGTTTCATCCAGACAAGCAAGAGGCATTGTCCACAATTGTAGCCAGTGCTGTTGTAGAAGGTGCACCATTGAGGGGGATAGGAAGCTTGGACTGAGACTGGTCATGACTTGGGAACAGTCCTGAAGGCCTGATGGATAGCCCTACAGGGCTGCTTTCAGCGGCTTGAGGGTCTCCCACCCATGAGATTCAGTAACAAAATGAGTTCGTCTGCCAGCATAGCTGTCAACATTTCCCTTTTTTAAAGGGAAATTCCCTTATTCTGAATAGGATTCCTCACAAGAAAAGAGAAAAGTTGACAGCTGTGTCTGTCAGTCATTACAGTTCAGAATTTCATGGTTGTGTATATCCATCTATGCTTTCTTTTTTATGCTTATTATAACGTTTGACCTAATATGCAGTCTTAAATGCAGGTAGAGACCACAATTTGCCCTTTTCTCTGAGAAATACCAAAACTTTCCTTACATCTCCTTAAGTTCAGGGGTCTGCTCTAAGCATGATTTAAGTCTGGCTCTTTCCTATGGACTTAAATTGAACTGTGTTTTCCACTCTGACTTCCAGTGCAGAGTACAGAGGGCTTTCGGTTAATATAGAGGCACCAGGTATACAGCAATGCCAGACTGCACCCTTAGAGAACCATGGCCAATGGCAGCTTTCAATCTAACACCAGAAATTCAGACTGAAACCCACTACGACAACCAAAGCTGATTAAAAAAACACATCTATACAAATAAGAGACAGGTCTTACAGATTGTGCCCAACTAAGAGAGGACACAAGTACCCAAAACTCATTAAATTAAGGGGCGAAAGCCTTGGTAAAAGGCAAGTTTTTATTATGTGTGGATGTGCTCTGAGTAAAAATTAGTTGGATAGAACTCAGGAATTCAGGGAATTCAAACAAATAAAAATAGGGTCTGATCTTGTGGAGCAGGGAAGGCCTGGGCAAAAAGACAAACCTTTACAAAACATCTGAAGCAAATGAAGGCTGCTGCTTTTGCATATGACAAGGGGATTCTATAGTACAGGGGCAATAGCAGAAAATGCCCATTTTTGGTTCACCACTCTATGATATTTTTTGGAGTGTGGTGTTGTGAGGGGAATTTCCACAAATGATTTAAGTGATCTTGGCAGGGTAAGGCCTCTGCAGGGGGCAGGTGGTTTCATGTAACCTGGCTCCAAGTTGCTTTAAGAACTTTGTATGCCAGCTGCCACACTTTGAACATGTGCCCCGGAAGCTGATCAGTGGCAACCAGCACAGTTCATGGCTGAGAAGATGAGCTGGAGGAATATTGGGTGAATACTGACTGCTCTGTACATCGCTTGTGTTGGGCTTCCCAGAATGGGCCTGGAGTGACAGCAGGTGGCCCGTGTCGTTGTTGTAAGATGGAGATTAACACACTCTCTCGTCTGCATGAGAGCATTTTGTTTATGCTCAGGCATCTGACAAGTACTTAAAGCTCCCACTTTAGAGCCTCTCAAATTATTCCAAGGCAACACTCCCTGGAGCAGCGTTTGCTCACATTGTCTCGCTCCTAAACTTTATATGTAAACCTTGAAAGCTCATTTAGGCGAAGGCTGTGAAGTATCCCTCCCTTTTATTGGTTTGCCTGAGAGCTGGCTTATTTTGGTTCCTTTCTGTGAGAATCTGACACACAGGCAAAATGCAAGCCTGGGTTTGCTTCCTCTGGAGCGGGGATGTTTGTGCCAGAACTTTTAAGGAAAAACCCTCAGTGGCTAGAAAGTGTGTGACACACTGCTCAGAAACTTTCCCTCTGCCTCTTGCTTCTAACATGCTGGGGCCTGCCCTGTACAAAAAAGGATAAGGGAACAAGCTGTGAGGAATTCCATTTGCCAAGCCAAGTTGGCTGCGGTGTTTCAGGGAGGGAGGGTCTGGCAGGCAGGTTTGGTTCTGCTCCTCGCAAGGCCTGCTTGTTTTTCTTCAGGAAAACGTCTTCTGACTTCGTTTGGAAAGATTTTCAGTTTTAAACATTGCGATAATCTTACAGACATTTTAACGTTTCAAAACTTGACTTCCTTCCCCCTCTTTCTGCGGTTTTAAAAATTTATTTTTAATATTTTCTGCATATCCAAATTAATTTGTTTATTAATTCATCTACTTTAAATATACAATCATACCTTGGGTTACAGACGCTTCAGGTTGCGTTTTTTCGGGTTATGGACCCGCCGAAACCCGGAAGTACTGGAACGGGTTACTTCCGGGTTTTGGCGGCCGTGTATGCGCAGAAGCGCTGAATCGCAACCCGCACATGCGCAGACGCGCTGCTGCGGGTTGTGAACACTGCGGGTTGCAAACGTGTATCCCACACGGATCATGTTTGCAACCCGAGCGTCCGCTGTATACTCTTATGAAACTGCAGGTAATTACAGTCATCCTGCCAATGTTCTTATCTGTTTACAGCTTGTTTGTACATATTCAATAATCATTTCCATTCTTTTATAAAACATTTGTTATCTTGATTTCTTATTTTTCTGGTAGATTTCACCGTTTCTGCATATTCCATGTCCATTCTTCTTTTGCTAGGACTCCTTCTTCATAAATAAATGTTATTGTTATCATTTTCTTTTTCCAGTTTTTCTTCCTTCTGATTATTGTGTAGTCTTAGAAGCTAAGGGGATTGTCATGAAGCGTGCCTGCACTTCAGGATTTACTGCTACGCTTACGGCATTGACCGATGAGTGACTTCCCTGGCTGAAAACAGGTGACCCTGCTTGGGGATAACATCTTTTTGGGGGGTCAGATTGAGGCCTTTGCATGTTGCCTGACTAGAAGTTCAGATGCTCAAACTTCTATCTTAGCTTAATAACCCGCCTCTGTTCCCGTGCTGGGTACTATTCCCATGTCCTTGGTTGGGACAGCACAAGTTCAGGGGCAGAGTGAAGTGGCAGTACAGGATCTAGGATTTGCAGTACAGGATCTAGGATTTGTATGGGGGGGGGCAGACAGGGTCTAGGGGAAGCAGTTATCAGTGGTGTCTCCCTCTCTGAGTGTGTCCACACATCCTTCTTGTGACTCTTGTGACTGTACATCTGCTTGCCTTTCCCTCTAGCCAAATCTGCACCACCTCGCAGAAGAACAAGTCAAGGTGTGTGGTAGGAATGTTAGAAGACATCGCTTCCTTTTCTGTCCTGTATTCACTGCATGCAGCGTCACTTGCGTTCTGCTACAGTTCATCTTCGGCCAAAAACCCCATTATTTGTCTCATTGTTCACGGTAGTGAAATTACATAGCTTACGTAATTTCTGCGATCTATTACATCAATTAGGCAGGCTACATTGCCGTCATGTTATTCCACCCCATTAATTTCAGTGCAGAAGGAACACTATGCAAATTGGGGAGTGACATAGTCTATTATTATTATTTTACCCTGAAAGCAAAAACCATGAAGACTATGGTAATTATATTTGCTGGATTGATTTCTGTACCAGACGTGGAACAAAGAAGCGAACACTGGCAGTTTCCACACCTGTTTCTGTTTTCATTGTAATTCTGTAAATCCTTAGTGTGTGGAGATTGTTGCTCCTTTTTCTACCACCTCTCACTGCTTGCTCTAAGAGGGCAGGTAAATAGACCAGTGCTGCGCTAAAACCTGTCATCCAATTTCTCAAAAGCTTTCTTCCGCTGTGAAGGAGACATTTTTCTGCCTCATTCTCTCTGGGAAATTTTCAATTTTTCTTTAGCCTTCTGGTCAGTGCAAGGTTTTGAATGCGCTGTATTGTTGCAAGGTGACAGAGAGAGCTGTGTGTGCATGCACGCTCTTGCTTTCTTTCCAGTGAATATTTCTCTGGCACTTAGCAGCTTCCTCGGCTGCCCAGATCAGGTTCTGATCTGAAAAAAGCCCCATGGAAGGAGTTCCTGTCCACCCCTGGACTTTAATTGGAGTGTGAGAATGAAAGAAAGGAGACTTGCTAACATCCACTGGCTGCCTCAAAAGTATGGCAATCACAATTAATAACCACATACCCCACACATGAGAAATTCACCAAATTTCTCTCTCTGTGTGTGCTTCAATTCATTGAAGGAAGATGGTTGGGAAAAATGCAGGAGAATTTTTTTGGCACAGCACTAAAACAGATAGCAACTGCGAGGAGCACCAGTGGCGGGACAGGGGGCTCCAGGATTTGGCATAGAGCCCCCTACTGGGTCATAGGTCTTGGCTGGCATCAAATGATGCTGACAAGGGGCTTTGAAAACCCATTGGTTGCTTGGCTGGGTTCCACACATATCATTGTTTTTCAATAATTATTTTTCAATAATTATTACTCATAATTATTCATAATGAAAAGTACTGATGAAATTTTCCAAAGATACAGTGAAATTGAAAGCTTTTTAAAATTCTTCTCCCCGCCCAGTACTGGAGTGACCTTGTGCATTTTTTGACAAACTACCAGTGCATAAAACTTGGAAATGGACAGAGCATTAATCTTTCTCTCTCTCTCTCTCACACACACACACACTCTTGTGTATATTATTCCTCTCCCTCTCAGTTCTCATGCACACACCTTCACACATTTCTTTCACGCAAAATGAATTGAGAAGGCTCTTCAAAACAAGAACCCATTGACTATTTTTCCAGAAAAACAAATGATCTTGCTAAGAAATTCACATTTTGAACTGTGTAGGCAGCTGAGCAGAAAACAGGAATTATAGGCTTGGAGAAGAAGAAGGGTCGATTTTTTTTCCAGGCTGTGTTCTCTCCACAATTGATGGTAAAATCATTAATGGCGAGGTTACAGATCGGATGGCAACGCCAGTTGCCAAAAGACATCACTTCCCCATGGATCAATGAAGTTATACACTGCTCTCTTGTAAGCATTATTGTAGAGATATATGGTGTCCTTCTTAAGAAAGAGTAGCCATGGCCCCAACTGCATATTTTCTCCCTGTGTTTGTGGGGGGTGTTTGTAGTTTTTAAAATATATATATATATTTATATTTATTATTTATAAAATTTCTATACCTCCCTTCATCCGAGGATCACAAGGCGGATTACAATATAAAAACACAAACATGCATACTATAGTAACAAATGAAAAGAATGCCCCCATAGTTTAAAAGGCCATGGATTACTTAATTAGCCAAAGGCCTGGGAGAAAAGGAGTGTTTTTGCTTAACATATAAAGAGATGTAATGAAGGAACCAGGTGAGTCTCCCTGGGGAGAGCACACCCCAAATGGGGAGCCATTGCCGAAAAGGCTCATTCTCATGTCATGCCAACCACCCAGACCTTTCATGGAGGGGGCAGTTGAAGAAGGTCCTCAGAGTATGGGCACAGCATCTAGGTTGTTTCATATGGGGAAGTATCCTTGAGGTATTGTGGTTCTGAACCTTTTAAGCCTTTCTATGTCAAAGCCAGCACTTTGAATTGGACCCAGAGACTAATTGACAGCTAGTACAGTCGGGCCATCTTGCCCCAGTGAGCAACCTGGCCACTGAATTATGCACCAGCTGAAGTTTCCGAACTGCCTTCAGATGCAGCTCCACGTATAACTCATTGCAGTAAGCTAACCTACAGGTTACCAGAGCATAGACCACAGATGTTAGGCTATACCTGACCAAATAGGGACACAGCTGGGCAACCAGCCCAAGCTTGATAGAAGGCCACCTGAGCCTCAGGATACGTACCTGCTCCTTCAGAGGGAGTGTAACTCCATCAATACCAAAGCCCAAAGTACTGTTTCTTCTGTGAGGTTTCTTCATTTTCCTTTATTGGGTTTGCAAAAGGTAGATTATTTTGTCTTATTTTTATCTCCTCCTCCCCCTGCGAAGTTCATTTTTATATTTGTGTGGGCAGACTCAGAAGTGGTTACTTGCCTAAGCCTATCCAATAAAAAGTTGAGCTTGTATTTGAACCCATGTCTTCCTGGTTCAAGTGGAATGCTCTGTATCTCTATGCTTAGCATAGACTTTTAAAGCCTTTCCTACATATTTCCCCCTGAGACTCAGGATGGATGATAGTCAGTGTAAAATATCAAATCATAACATACAGAAATAAGGTAGAGAATCTCCTGTACTTTCCATCATAATGTGTGCTCTAGTCTTGTTGTTTCTTGCAGAGAATAACCAGACTCTGACTTCAATGACATCCAAAGCCAGATATTATCCACCAGGAAATGGGACTATGGGGAGAGCTATCACTGGGTAGATATAATTGAATTCTGTTATTTGACCAAGCTGCTGCTGTTCTCCATCCAAACTTAAATATGCAGGAAGCTGTCTTATAACAGATCAGTCTTTGTCCACCTAGGCTAATATTATTATTGACTAGCAGCAGCTTTTTGGAGTCTTGAGCAGAGGTCTTTCACATCATCTGTTATGTCAGTGGTGCACCAATAAAACGGCCAGCACATTGGCAAAGCTAAGTAGGGTCTGGTATGGTTTCAAGTTGGATGGGGGACCACATGTTGAGATTGCTGCATTGCAAGTTCAATTAGATAGCCCTCAGGATCCCTTCCAACTCTACAGCTCTATGATTCACTCTGAAACTTATACACCACCCTGATGTTTTGTGAGAGGGCAGTGTTTAGATACTTTTTTGATGTTGATGGAATTATGCGCGGTGGGGGTAAGAGAAAAGTTTTTCTTCCTCTCTCGTAATACTAGAACTTGTGAACATTCAATGAAGTTGAATGCTGGATGATTCATGAGAAAGAAAACAAGGTACTTTTCCACACATGGTGCATAGTTAAACTCTGGAATTTGCTCCCACAAGATGTGGTGTTCACCACTTACTTGGATGGCTTTAAAAGAGAATTTGACAAATTCACAGAGGCTGTCAGTGGCCAGTAATCCCGGTGGCTATGTTCTACCTCCACTGCTGAAAGTAGTATGCTTCTGAATGCCGGTTGCTGGAAACTGCACGAGGGGAGAGTGCTGTTGAGTATAGAACCACCTTGAGGGCTCCCCATAGCATCTGATTGGCTACAGTAAAAATAGGATGCTGAACTACATGGGCCACTCACTGGTTCGATCCAGCAGGCTCCTGGGTTCTTACGTTCTTGAGAACCCTTTTAACTGGAGGTGCTAGCATTTGAACCCGGGATCTGCTGCATGCAAGGCATATGTTTTACCACTGAGCGGTAGCCACAAACTTGCATGGGAGCATATTTGCCCAGTTTTAGCTACTTACCTCTTATTTTTCCAGCATCAGCTGAAGGCAGCTCCGTTTCTTTGGTGGTGAATTGGAGTAACAAAATTCTCAGTCTCCATGCTGTGTGATGGGCAAGTTGGCATGTATATACTTCTCAATGCTATGACCTACACCAGTAGACCAGGCCTGGGAATCCTGTGGCCCTCCATATATTGTTGGACTCCAACTCCCATCAGCCCCAGTCATCATGGCTACTACTTGTCAGGGATGATGGGAGTTGTAGTCTAGCAACATTGGGAGGGCCACAGGTTCCCCGGCCATGCAACGGACAGTGGGCTTGTCCACACTGGAGCAAAATGTGGATTTGTACCAGCCTATCTCCCTATTAAATTAGGAGCATTCACATGATGTCCTCTCCGTCCCAGTGTTGCCCATGTCCTTTCCTCATTTAAGTGGGGTTTTTGGTCATTGGAAAGTGTGAAATGTCCAGGATCAAAAACCCTGCATTTAAAGGGGAAAGGTATGGGACGATACTGGGATAGGGAGAATGTTGAGTGGATGCTCCTAATTTAATAGGGAGATAGGCTGGTACAAATCCACATTTTGCTCCAGTGTGGACAAAGAATCAGACCAGGGGTTAATCTAGTCCAGCGTTTTGTTTCCAACAATGGCCAACAATATTCCTCTAGGAAGCGCTCCCTTAGTCTTAGTTCCTAGATTCTGGTATTTAGAGGTATACTGCAGCTGACCCTGGATGTTCTGCTTTAGCTATCATAGTTTCATTGATAGAACCATCTTCCATTACCATGTCTTTTAAATAGGCAACTAAGGTGTTTTCCAACACTATATCCTGCAGCAGTGAATTCCATAACATTTAACTATTGCTTCCTCTAATAGCAAACTTGGGTGATGAATGCCAACAAGATCTGAACCAAAATGGGGCCACTGTGAAACAGAAGTGGGCTGTCAGCTTTCTTGAGGGAACTCTCGAAATGGGTAGAAGTACACAAAATATATTTTTTTAAATAAATTAATGGGTCTACCCTCCTCTCTGCAAACAGCCCAATGGGGGACTGAGCATCCAGAGTGATGAAATGTTGTGTATCACCTGGAAACTCAGGAAGAGGCTCCTTAACAGTATCTTGGAAGGAGGCATAGCTCCCATTTTGGATTCTCACATCTTCTCTCTCTCCTCCAACCCAGGGATATAAGAAGCAGTGTTAGAAACTGGGATAGAAAAGCTAGGAGCCAAGTGGCTTCTGGGACCTGGCTTCTGGGTGCCGAAACACCAGGGGGCAGGGGGCAGCAACATGTTTTATTTATTATTTTGATAAGCATGAATTAATTTGCAAGTTACGTAAGTGACACATTGTTAATATCACATTTTAGTAGAAATTATTAATACATGTTGAATTGGGTGTTGACAATGAAAATATTGGTACCATATTTCAGTTTTCAAAACACTCCACTCTCTATTCTTAAACTCCTTAACATATTGTCTTATCTTTAACATATACTTGGAGGCTTCAAAGCACATACATTTCAGTAATCCTTCCGTGTCAGCCAGGTGCAAAAAATAGCACCCAGACTTTTAGAGGTGCTCGCAAAGGAAGAACCTTTAGGTGCAAAATACGCCTGGCACCCTGCTAATTTCGAACCCTGATAAGAAGGTATAATTTCCTGTAATGCCCTGTATTTATTTATGTTTCCATTTCGCTGCAGTTTGCCCTCCCATCAAAAACTACATTATTTGTCTTGCTGTCTGCAAGTTATGTAATTCATTAGATATTTTAATTATTCCACTGCATTCATTTCAGTGCAACAGACACACAATGCAAAGGGGTGGGGGATGCAAATCATTTGCAGACAACAAAAGCGAATATTGATCATGTTCGCTGGATTGATTTCCATTCTGGTTATGGGATGAATTGGAGAACATCTGCAACTTCTGCTATCTTTTCCATTTTCGTTAGAATTCTCCAACTTTCTCTACCTACCACCAAGGGACAAATCATTCTTCTATATCCTCTTCACCACCCCAAAGCTCTGCTGTTCTGGTTTCCTTTGATCACATCCAGCAGTGTAGAGAGGGAATTTGGGGATGGCTTGTCTCTGGGTTGAGCCAAGATTGTTTGTTGTTGTTGTTTAGTTGTTTCCGACTCTTCGTGACCCCATGAACCAGAGCACGCCAGGCACTCCTGTCTTCCACTGCCTCCCACAGTTTGGTCAAACTCATGCTGGTAGCTTTGAGAATACTGTCCAACCATCTCATCCTCTGTCATCCCCTTCTCCTTGTGCCCTCCATCTTTCCCAACATCAGGGTCTTTTCCAGGGAGTCTTCTCTTCTCATGAGGTGGCCAAAGTCTTGGAGCCTCAGTGTCAGGATCTGTTCTTCCAGTGAGCACTCGGGGCTGATTTCTGAGAATAGTGCAATGGAAAAGGCAGGAGATGGGTCGGGAATGGGACTCTGCTGCCCCCTCTCTCACCATTTGCCCTCTGGAGCTCTTTGGCAAGTGGCGGGTGTTTTCCCCCCTTCTTCTTTCCCATGCCATCATCATGACTCTTCCTCCAAATGATAATATTTTTTATGATACTGCTTCTAATCCGTTTCTAGTTGCAGTGTCCTTACGCACAGCTGGATGATTTACAGGCCTGTTTATAAGCCTCTCTCCCTTTTGGCAGAAAGGAGTTTCGAGAGCTGCGATTTGTTTCTGCCGCTTTCCCATCCGGGAGACAAACGGCCGATGTAAAAGACAACGAGGAAAACAATAATAAAAGGTTGTGGTTCTTGGCCAGCTGGAAGCAACAAGATCCTCACAGCTGGGACCAAGGGGTGCATACACCCTATAGGAGCACTCGCTTGCACTCTCCATGATTCTGCAATTGCGTTACTTCAGTGCAGGGATTTGGCAGTGGGCCTAGGACTTGGGGATAGATCATGTGTTACCTTACATGCATGACTGCTACCACATCGTATCCCACCCCCTGACATTTCCCTGATATCTCACGTGATGTGACATCATGAGTCTCAGTGTTTCCCACCTCCACTCTCCTTCACTGCCTGCCAGTTTTCTCTCTCTGTGTGTGTGACTGAAGTGAGCAGAATGACATCATGTTACGCATCATTTTTCAATTGTTTCGAGGGAGATGCAGGAAAAGATGTAGGTCAACAGCAGGCATGAGTTCTACGTGTAGTTTAGTCCCGTCTCGTCCCCCACCGAGTCTAGTCTTTAAGTTTGCAAAAATAGCAATGCCTAGTGAGTTACAGATGTCAGAGAGTGGGTTGAATCCTGTGTTCAGAGGGGGTTATTCAACTAATACATAGTCTATATTTAATGATTAATTGGTCATTTAATTCATGTGCTGCACCTTGGTGAAGTGGAGCTGGTGGGAATATGAGAAAAGTTCTTTTGGGTGCCAGGGTCCAGATAATGGAACTCTGCCCTGAGAGATTCATTTTGGCCCTTCACATATGGTATTTCGCCTTTCTGTGTGAAGAAATGTTTGTTTAGGCAAGCATTGGGCACACCTGTTTGGATTGCTTTTACTCCCCCTGTTCATAGAATCGTCGAGTTGGAAGGGATCCCAAGGGCTGTCTAGTCCAACCCCTTTGCAATTCAGTAATCACAGCCAAAGTATCCATGTCAGATGGCCATCCAACCTCTGCTCAGAAACCTTCAAGGAAGGAGAGTGCACCCCTTCCAAGGGAGACCGGTCCACTGTTGAACAGCTCTTGTTAAAAAGTTTTTCCTGATGTTTAGTCAAAATCTCCTTTCTTACCATTTGAATCCTTTGTTTTGGGTCCTGTAGAGCAGCAAAAGCAAGCTTGTTCCATCTTCCATGTGACATCCCTTCAGATCTTTGAAGTGGAATATCATATAATCCAGGGGTTGACAAGGTTTACGTCGCCTGGGCTGGTTCACTCCAGCGGAGATCCCTCCGTGGGCTGGACCGTGCATGTGCCCGTGATTTCCGGCATCTGTGCAAGCGCAATTTCCAGTGTCTGTGCAGACGCAATTTCCGGCGTCTTCACAGATGCAGTTTCCGGCGCTGCGTGCTGCACTGCACTGGTTTAGCGCAGCGTGCAGGGACTCGCCAAGGGGGCGGCTTGGTTCGTGGGCAGTTCGTGGGCAAGTTAAATGACCCCCGTGGGCCACTTGTGGCCTATGGACCTTAGGTTGCCGACCCCTGATATAATCTCTCAGTCTTCTCTTCTCCAGGCTGTACATCCCCAACTCTCTCAGCTGTTTCTCATACCTGGTTTGGTTTCCAGACACTTTATCATCTTGGTCACTCTACTCTGCACAGGTTCCCACCTGCCAATATCCTTCTTTAAACTGTTGTGCCCAGAACTGGACACAGTACTTCGGATGGGGTCTGACCCGGCGGTATAGAATGGGACCATTATTTCCCTTTATCGAGTACTTCTGTTGATGCAGCCTTGAATTCCATTATCAATTGGGTGTGTTCTGTGATCTTTCTCTGCTGCTGTTTCGTTATTTTAGCATACTCTGATTGTTAGTGTTTTGTTTGTTTTGTCTTTAAAATATTGCACAATGGCTTGAGCGCTTCTGCTGAAGTCGAAAGCTGGGGTGTTTGGCAAACAAATAAGATTATTTCTTCAGACCACTTTATGGGGATAATGGATACAGCTCATGCGTGCAGAAAGCTGCTTAGTTAAAATAACTCCGATTGCACTTGTACAATTCAGCTTTCCTTGGTACAGGATCTGTGCGCAATTTTGAGATTGTGTGGTTCCTTCTAAGTTCATAATTTACATTATCTGGCTTGTATTCCTTGTTAATGGACTAGCGTGTTAGACTTAAGGGAAGGAGACCTGGGTTCAAGCGCCCACTCAGCTGCAAAGCTTTCCCTGCTGACCTTTAGACAGGCCCTCTCTTTCAGTTTAGCCTACCTTACAGGGTCGTTGTAAAGAGACACCCCCGGTCTAATACTCTGGAGAGTCCCTGCCACTCAGTATAGACTATACTAGGCTAATTGAACCAATACGTAGTCTGATTTGGTATGTATTTAGTGATTGATTGATTGATTGATTGATTGGTTGGTTGATTGCATTTGTATCCCATCTTTCCTCCAAGGAGCTTAAAGTGGTGTACATGGTTTTCCTCTTCCCCATTTCATCCTGAGAGATAGATTAGGCTGTGGGAAGATAGTGTCTGGCCCAAGGTCACCCAGGGAGCTTCATGGCCAAGTGGGAATTTGAACCCTGGTCTCTGAGGTCATAGGCTGACACTCAAACCACTACACCACCCCTGGCAGCTTCCTGTGTTTCTTAAAAAACAAACTGCTGCTATTTAAATTTGTGTTGCTTCCCACACCCTTTTTTTGGAATAGCAGGTAAAATGGTGAACTGGAGCTATCCTTTATTTATTTATTTATTTAAATCTGTATACCCTGCTTCTTCTTTTTTTTAAAGAAAACTCCCTCGCAAAGCAGCTTACTACTAGCTCCAGTAAAAAACTGACCCTACTTAAACAATAAAATATAAAATACGGTCACAGATCAATAAACCAGCATGAATTGCTTTATATATATGTATATAAATAAATGGAATCATTTTGTTTTTAATTTGTTTTTATTCCTGGTGTTTTGTCACTGCGAAATCGCTTCAAGATATTTTATGGGAGGTGATTCAGAAATGCAATTGAATAAATGATAAATAAGTGGCTTGAAGAAATGAAACTCTTCATGTTATAACAGGAATCATAAAGGCGTTATGAAGACATAAAAACCAACGAGAATTAAGAACTGCAGAAATAAACATTATCTGAGTTCTTGTTCTAATGAGCTTAAACAGCCCAGCTGATGCACAAGATCATGGGTAGGCAAACTAAGGCCCGGGGGCCGGATCCGGCCCAATCGCCTTCTAAATCCAGCCCGCGGATGGTCCGGGAATCGTTGTGTTTTTACATGAGTAGAATGTGTCCTTTTATTTAAAATGCATCTCTGGGTTATTTGTGAGGCATAGGAATTCGTTCATCCCCCCCCCATCAAAATATAATCTGGCCCCCCACAAGGTCTGAGGGACAGTGGACTGGCCCCCCTGCTATAAAAGTTTGCTGACCCCTACAGGAGGAACCTGTAGTTGGGAGGCTGATTCATTAGGGTGAGTGGAGCTCTGTCCTCCCCCAGGAAACCCCCACCTGTCTACCTCCTCACTTATAACCTGTTCAGAAGGTGGTCCTGGTTGCCAGTGCCCTCCTTGCCTCAGTGTTAGTGTTGACTTGGTAAAACTCAGCTCGGAGGAGGATGGAGAGAAAACCAGAACGAGTTAGTTCTGTCAGGCTTTGGCTTTGGCTCTGTTCCCTGTGGACCTTCCTGCCCTCCTGCCCTACCTGTTGTATCCTCCTCCACTGATTCAGCAGGTATATGGGCACCTGGAGTCCTAAAAAATAACCTTAGGAGGAAACAATCCCAAAGGGGGGAGGCAGAAACTCAAAAACATCCCATGAGAACTGAGCATTTTCAATGGGTTTGGAAATTGTGTGTGTGTGTGTGTGTGTGTGTGTGAGAGAGAGAGAGAGAGAGAGAGAGAGAGAGAGAGAGAGAGAGAAATGGAAACCTATGTGGGTGTGGTAGGAGAGGAAGAGAATGGAACATACTGGGAAAGGGCATAACTGGCTGAAATTCCACATTTTGCTGTAGGTCCAACTTGTATGCACCGTTTGGTGTTAACTGGATTTATATAAAATGGTACCTCTGGTTACGTACTTAATTCGTTCCTGAGGTCCGTTCTTAACCTGAAACTGTTCTTAACCTGAAACACCACTTTAGCTAATGGGGCCTCCTGCTGCCACCACGCTGCCGGAGCACGATTTCTGTTCTCACCCTGAAGCAAAGTTCTTAACCCGAGGTACTATTTCTGGGTTAGCGGAGTCTATATCCTGAAGTGTATGTAACCTGAGGTACCACTGTATTTGAAAACGTGTGTCTATGTATATACAGAGATATATCTTGTATGAAGCAAATGTTCCTAGAAATAATCCTTGCAAACACTGATGTGCAAATTGGTATCAGCATTTGTATGTTCCACATCCCACAACATTGAAATGAATCCAGCCTAAGACTGCAATCCTAACTCTACTTTCCTGGAGGTAAGCCCCTTTAAATTCAACAGGACCTCTGAATAAACGTGGTTAAGATTGCTTTGTAAATTAGTGGAACTCAGATCCTTCTGAGATCAATGGGGTGGGTGCAAGTTAGCAACTTAGTCAGGGTGCAAGTCCATTATGTACAGCTTTCATGTTTTTGTTTTGAAAGCAGAACTTGGCAAAAAGACTTTAAAGTATTTGGATTGCTTTTTTGAGAGTGTTAAGTGGGAGAGGAGGGAGACTGAGTTTAAGTGTTTAGTAAGCAGACGGAGTAGCAGCCATGGAGCAGTCTTTCAAGAGCCAAATGAATTGCAATGTTGAGAGATCTGTGGTTTGGAACTTGGGATTTGAAATTTTCCTCTTCCCTCCCTGTCCATTTTACCTTGTGTGTCTTTTTTATTATTATAAACCTGTGGGCAGGTACCATCTAGGCTTAGTAGTATATAAGCCACACCAGGAACTTTTGTGGCTGAGGAGGGGGGAATAAATGCTAATCCAGCCCCAAGCAAAGAACTAGAAAGGACTACACAGGGGGAAGGTCTTTTGTGCTTTATCCAATTTAACTCCCCACCCCGCAAACTGCTTGTAGACATGGGGCGTGGTGTGTGTGTGAAAACAGGGTAGCTCAAAGATATTTTGCAGTATTCTTTCTTCCTCTCATTCTTCTCTCCCCCCCCCAAACTAATGGCAGTTTTGGATTTAGATTGGAGAAAGGGTAATAATAATTAAGCACCACTTCCTCTCTCCTCAAAGAAGAAATGAAAACGCCAGATAAACTGGGAGATCTTTATTACTGTTAGTTTGCCCTGAATGTTGCAATACAAAAATCTGTGAGTTAGCCCACGTCCTTAGGCCTCCCAAGAATGCAGTAACAGTCAGCACCTAGTTTTCGGGAGGGGGCCCCTTCTTAAATGTGGCCAAGTTCCACAACTTGTTTCCAGGGGCCATACCTACAGCATAAAGTTAGAACCCATTGGGTTCAATGGTAGGTGGGATTGCCAAAGTCATCTTTCCCAGAATCCTACCCTCTTTCCACTCCTTTTAATTTTTTGCCACATGTGTAAAGTTGAATGCTTAATGTGCGTAAATTGTGGGTTTACTCATATTTTGCTGTTGGCATCTATCTGTTTAGAGAGGCAATGTTACCTGCTTCTGGGGCTGAAGTCAACCCAGTAACAATAATTTTCACAATAAAGTAATCTGTGGACAGGTTTTTTACCCACAGACATCAGTTCCTTCACTACTGTTTATCCCCATGTTCCTTGGCAGAATTCAGAGTCTCCTGAATTGGTTTAAATCACATCTGTAGCAGCTTTGGTTGCAGCAAGTATGCCTGAAATATGATAGCTGTATGTTCTAAAGCAAGCAGTAGTGGATTTGTGGCCCTCCAAATGTTGTTGGCTTGCAACTCTTATTGGTCTCATCTGCCATGACAGGAATGATGGGAGTTGTAGTCCTGCCGCATCTAGAAACCCACAGATTCCCCACCAGTGTTTGAAAGGCCCAGAGATCAGACAGCAAGCTAACCCAATGTATAGAGCACTGCTTGATCAGGCCAGTGGTCCTTCAAATTCAGCACCCTGTTCTCACAAGGAGTCAGCCAGATGCCTATAGGAAGCTTGTACAGGGAATCCAACACAGGGATTTCCCATGAAGGTTGGGTTTGGCTCAGGGGCTGTCAGTTGCTGACCTCCAGTTTAGACTTGAGTAAAAGCTGCTGGTTTCTATTCAATGAATCCTTCTGGGGAACCTCAGTAAAGTCTGTTGGGCAGGGAGTCCTCTCCCTGTGGCCACTTGGCTTGCCCCTTAATGTCAACACCTAGAAATTTTTAGTGGGGCAGCTGTGCTCTCTGTTCCAGCAAAACCAGAAAATGCTCTTGTGGCATCTTAATGAGCCACTGTGGACAAGAGCCTGCTTTGTCAAATGCATGGTAGAATCCATAGGATTTCTGCAGTTAACAAGTTTCGTTTGCCTGGTTTTGGCAGTTGCAAGCATCAGAAGGTGGAAGGAGCCCATAATCTCCTTTCCCCATTCCCCATAAAACTTTCATGCACAGGTAACTGCTGTCAAGTACCATTCTGTTCTCTGTCTGTCTGAGAGCCGCCGATTGTGGATGTTGCTCCGTTTTGACTTTTACAGCCTTTTCTTGAAATCCTAACAAATGTACTGTGAATCTTACCACCTGACGCCGTGCAAAAAAAAGGTGCTTTTTTGTGTGCGAGTGTGTGTTCTATGCGCCCACTGAACGCAGATGAGCATTGCTCTCTGGGCTTTCTAAGTGGCATGTCTTGTATCTGGAGTGGTGTGACCTACTTTTTTTTAAAAAAGAGTCTTTGCTTCCTGGCAAGGGCTAAGCCAATCAGACTAAGCAAACAGAACATTAAACATCACTGCTAAACATTAGCCGAAACATTTTATTGTTAGGAGCCCTGCCTCGCAAGCACATTTGCCAAGTCAAAGAAGTGTTTGTTTTCATGCCATCAGGGGAAAGGTTTGATGTTGTCAGAACAAACAGCATAATCTACTTCCTTTAGGAACAAATTATAATTGGCTGCATCCGATCCTACTCAGAGTAGACCCAGTTAAAATTAGTACACATTGCTTTACTATGGCCCACAAATTTCAGTGTGTATCTATTCTGAGTAGAAGTCAGTTGCGTACAACCATACTGTACTTGATCTTTACAGCATATATCCTAGTATATAATGCAGTATAATGTTTTCTTAAACAAATGATATGTTATCCTTTTGGAGCAAGAGAGGATGAAATAGTGGATAAAAAGGTGGCCTGGCTGGCACTGTGAGCAAAAAACGAGACTGAAGAGCTTTTCAGTAATTGTATGACCCCTTGTTTGATGAGAGAGGCTGTGTGTGACTGTGTGTGTTGGCAAATTGGGAATGTAAAAAACCTGCCTGGGAACACTGAATGATCTGAGGACACCAGATGCAGCAGCATTGCTGAGGCTATGTGAGCCTGGATCTCATTATTTAAATGACTTTATAATGGGGATGGATTGGGTGTATTTCTAGGTCTGTGTCAGTTTCACATATGTTCAAACAAAAGTCTGTTCCGTCTCATTTTCTGCTTTGTTTTTAATAACACACACACACACACACACACACACACACACACACACACACACAGCATTTGAAGTGTGTGCATTCCCCCCAGTATACTTCCTAAAATACTCCCCTTAAAAAGTATGCATTTTTTAGTGCCAACAACCAGTTTGCAAAATTCATAGAGATGAACACAGTCCATGGGATAACTGTGTTAATCTGGGAAGTGTGAATTAGGCTGGTTGGTTTAAAAATGATCTGAATGAACTTTTCAGTAGCTTTGCATTTAAAGGGGAGTAGAATAATCAGTGGACGTGAGGTTTGTCAATGGCTTGTGATACCTAAACAGAGTGGCTGTACTGAGGAAGAATACCGGTGAATATCAGATGCTGAGGACAAACAACAGGGGAGGAGGGGGCTGGTTTACTTCATGCGCTGCTTGTGGGTTTCTTAGAGCAGGGCTTCCAAAACTGTGGTCTGCCGACCACCACTGGTGCACAAGTATCATTCAGGTGGTTTGCAATGTGCCAGTGAAGAACAGTGGGAACAGCAGCTGTTAACGCCAGGTGCAATGCATTAACTATTCATACTGATTTTTAAATGCATTTTCTAGTGCGTCCTTTATCTCTTACATTGTATTGTATTATTTATTATGGCATTTTATATTGTAGCCAATGAGATTCAAATACAATCAAATACAATACTCCCAAAAAACAATAAAGCAATAAAAATACAGTTAAAAATCATATAGCACAACTGCTACAAGAGGGAGAAAAGTCATGATTTGGCCTGCATTTGAAATATGGCACTGCGTGTTACAGGCTCAGAGTCCAGACAACAAGCCAAACCATTATTCCTCATGATTATGTACTAATTTTAGTTTCATTTTTTTAATGGTGAGCTGTCTAGGGGATTTTCCGGTTCTGGAATAAAGGCTACGCAGAATGCGTATAGCGGGTTGCATGTCTTGGGCGTAGCAACTCAGTGCAGATTGAGAGGTGATGTTGTGGTTGTGGTGTCAGGCTAGAACTGAGGAGACACGGGTTCAAATTCCCACTCAGCCATGAAGCTTATTGGGTGAGCTTGGACTAATCACTTGTACTTTGCAGGTTTGTTGTGAAGATAACATTGGGGAGGGGAACTGTGTATATCTCCTTATTAGAGGATTTTTTTGGGGGGGAGGGTTAAAATAAAAATTATGGTACCAAAATCTGGATTTATTTAATCAATCAAAAATAAATAAATAAATAAATAAATAAATAAATAAATAAATAAATAGTGCAATCTAAAAACAGAGCAACATCATCAAAAAGTACAAAAGAATCTTGAAATGCTGTAAAGAAGCAATTTAAAAATTCATTAAAGGGTAAAAAAAATGTAGCCAGGGAACTCTTGTTTTTGGTATATGTATCTAGATACTTTTCCTTCATGGGATTTTGAACGAATCTAGTGTTTCAAAATATATTTTAATGCCCCCCCTTTTTTGTTGTGTCCCCCCCAGCAATGGATGATTTTATTTTATTTTTAAGTTAACTCAATAAAATGTATAGGCTGCTTTCAAAGTGGAATACAGTGGTACCTCTGGATACGAACGGGATCCATTCCGGAGCCCTGTTCGCATCTAGAAGCAAACGTAACTAGCGACGGCATGCCTGCGCATGCGCGTGTCGCTTTTCGCCACTTCTGCGCATGCGCGTGGCATCATTTTGAGCGTCTGCGCATGCGGCGAAAGCCGGAAGTAACGCGTTCCGTTACTTCCGGGTTGCCGCAGAGTGCAACTTGAACGCGCTCAACCAGAAGCGCATTCAACCCGAGGTACAGTTATAATTAAAAAAGAGCAAAATGATCAAGAACAAAAAGGAGAGAACAATCAACAGTCAAGCCAAGTAAAAAGTTGGCCTTTTGTCAACGGGGTACCAAAATCAATCCAGACGGAAGGACAGTTTAAACAATGCAGTGTTTGCTAACTTTTGAAAGCATAGGCTGTGGCGGGGGGGGGGGGGGAGAGATGAGGAACCTGTGACCCTCCAGATGTTTCCGGACTCCAGCTCCTATCAACCTTAGGATGCCTCCTGCAGGTTTTCTGCAGTTAAAGCACTAGACTTTTCCTGTGGTCAGGAAAGTGATGGTGAAATGGCACCGGAAAGTGTGGGACGCATGTAGCACATTGCACAAGCAATTCGGATGTTCACTATTGTATCCCCTCCCTGCAAACAAATCAGAATGAATGCTCAATAAAGCCCCAGCCATAGTCTAACCTTTGTGTAAACTTCATGCAAGCAAATCATGATGAATAAACAGATCTTCTAGCGGAGCCCTTAGCTGACATAGCCCATTGCCACAGATGGTGGTAGTTACAGCAGCATTTCCAGGGCTGTGAGTTTCCCAGTGCTGGGCTAGACAGGCAGGTCTTTTTCTGCTGTGACTTATGATTGAAAAAAAATAAAGATTGACTGACTTACTGTCAGGTCTCTTGGGGGGGGGAGACTTCCTGAGTCTTTGAACCACAACTGCAAAGGATTTGCCTCTTGCACCCACCAACTGAGACTGGGAGCAGAGTCTCCCTGGCATAGCTGCCAACATTTCCCTTTTTAAAAGGGAAATTCCCTTATTCTGAATAGGATTCCTCGCAAGAAAAGGGAAAAGTTCACAGCTATGCTCCCTGGCATATCTCAAAGGGAGAGCAGGATCCTGGCTTCGTAATATTGATGATTAGCATTTATATAGCACTTTACATTCATCAAAGCACTTTGTACCCATTATCTCAGGAGCCCTTGCAACAACCTTGTAAAATAGGTCAGTAATTCGTATCCCTCTATTTCAGATGTGTGTGTGTGGGGGGGTGGATGACGGGGCCGAGGTGCTGAGGCTCGGCGAAGGTGGCTTGCATAAGGCCATTTAGCGAGCTCATGGCAGAGGTAATTTGGTGCAGCAAAGGGGAAGTATTTTTTTGCAGCTGGTACACACAGGTATGCATGATGATGTGTTTGGGAGAGGGGAGAATTCACCTATTATGCAAAGGGATGCAAATGAGGAAAAAGGGAAAGGGAGCACACTTTTTAAAATAAAAAAAAATGTCTCTGATCAGCTGCTGATGCAGACTTCTGAAGAGTATGAGAGATTATGACAGGTCCCTTGGGGACAGCTGAGACAAAGTGGAAAATCCAGAGTCAGCACACAGCCTTTGTAGCAGATGTGGTGTTGCCTGGCGATGTGCCCTGACATGCAGTCTCTGTTCTGTAATGGCAGCTATTGATAAACATTCATTATTTTGTGTGTATGTGTATCAGTAAAGGTATCGCTGAGCTGGTTCATTCGTTAGGGACAGACTACATCTGAGAAAAACAAAAACACCCTGCCCTACTTTCCCATCAGAGAGGTCAGATTGCTGAGGTCATGGAAAAGGCCCCCGGCAGCAAAAGGTTGGAAGCAAAATAGCCGGTGCATGGGGAGTTGGGTTTGCAAGCTCTGTGAGTCAGAAATCAGGTAAGTTGGCTGTAGAAGGCCTCAGAATCGGCACAAGGTAGCTGGATAGGTAGCTTGCAGGCATCAAGATTCTGACATCTCTGATGAAAAGGGTCTCTGGTCTCAGATCTAGGAATGAGTTACTGCCTGAGCTTCTGAAAAACAGGTAAGTCACTGTCGGTAATATAGTGGTACCTCGGGTTAAGAACTTAATTTGTTCGGGAGGTCTGTTCTTAACCTGAAATTGTTCTTAACCTGAGGTACCACTTTAGCTAATGGGGCCTCCTGCTGCCGCCACCCCACCACAGCGCAATTTCTGTTCACATCCTGAAGCAAAGTTCTTAACCCGAGGTACTATGTCTGGGTTAGCGGAGTCTGTAACCTGAAGCATATGTAACCTGAAGCGTCTGTAACCCGAGGTACCACTGTACTCTGCTAAATGGATCAGTGGTCTGACTCAATGTACAGCAATGACTTGCCTGCTGCCACGTGGCTGCAGGCTATCAACATGGGCCGTACCTCAGTGGCAGAATGTGTCTTGCGTGCAGGAGGTCCTGAGTCTCTATTATCTCCAGATTGGGTTGGGAATGTCCCCTGTTTGAAACCCTGGAGAGTCAGGGTGGATAATACTGAGCTAAATGAGCCAACAGTCTGACTCAGGATAGAACAGCTTCCTATGTTCTTAGGGCTGCTTAGTCTCATCTAGAATCTGTGCACCCAGTAGGGGAGCCTTCCCAAAGTAATCCCACTTGAGTTAGACATGCGGGGGGATGTTGGTGCTTTTGTGACAATGTACATGGAATTCTGCTAATTGTCTCCCTCTCTGCTCCCCAAAATGTTCAGCTGCTGCTTTAAGAGGCTTTTTCCGGCATGACTCTGTGCCGGGGCTATTGCCGGGGTTGATCTCTGGTGCGCAATGCGTCCTGCTGCCTTGTAAGCCTTGTTAATATTTTATCATTTTGATACACGGGGAATTAATTACTGTCAACAGAGCAGATTTTAATCTAATCAGCTATTCCATACACCGCATCGGGTTGCAGACATCAAAGCCAGCATCAAAGTGTTGGGAATGAAAGTGCTCTGTGAGCTTTCCAAGCAAGAAGCAGCTTAATGCACAAGGGTGCCCTGCGCGGATACTATCCTTGGGCGTGCCCTCCTTCTTCTGTATGTTCTTCCCCAGGTGGTGGATCTTTTGAGGTGTTACCAGTGCTAAAACATACAATGGTGCCTGGAAGGGTTGGCAGTTTCCCAGGAAAAGAAATTGGCACAAGACATTAAATCAGTAAACAAGTACCAGTTTCAACCTGACTTCATTTTTTTTCTGAACTTGATTTTTAGCAGATTGAAAAACTTTTTTTGCATGCGTGCAGCCATGCAAGAAGGAAACAAGCACGGCTGGGTCAAAGCCCTAGTGTTGGTTGGTTCAAAAAGTTGGGTGCAAGAAGATAGGCAAGGCAGTAAATCCCAGCTGTTTCCGCTGCCCACCCCTGAGACCTTCTGATAACACCAGCCGTTGACCATGCACATTGATCAATTTGGGGTTCTTGCCATAGGGACAGATGCCTTAGTTACAACTGGATTACCACAACATGGTTTGTGCCTAGGTAAAGATACTGTGTTGTAGGTTTATCGAGGGTGCAATGAGATTAAGGGCCACTATCTGAACGATAATCTCGATCATTTGATTGTCCTTTTTACCCATTGTTGTCTTTTTAATTGTATATATTGCTTGTTTTATGTTGCTTTGGCCGTTGGCTATTGTGAATAAAGTTTATCTATCTATCTATCTAACATGGTTTATGTGGGGCTGACTTTGAGGGGGAAATGTAGGGAGCATATTGTTGCACCCCACTCCAGTCTCCAAGATTCCAGAGGTTCCAGGCAGGTTTACCCAAGGTTTGGTTTCCTTGGAATGAGGGACATCCGAGACTGAGGTGTCTTTCTGATATAAGGTCTATTTACACATATATACAGCCTGAGCCTACAGTGGAGAGGCTCACAGCATTAATACCCCTAGAAGGTCTTGCTTCCCCCATAGCCACAGCCTTGGACTCCAGCAGAAATCAAGCATGGCTTTGCCTCACAGGATTCTGCCTGCAGCCAGCTTCTAGCTCTCTCACACATTTCAAATCTGACATTTCAAATCCTTCTCACTAATAGCCAGGTGCCCCTACTTAGAGGGCTATTAGCTCAACAAGGAGCTAACCTGGCTAATCCAACCATCGAATCCTTGCTGGATCCAGGAATTAGAAGGGACTCAGGCATACAGACTAACCTAACCCCTCAATCTCCACGACCCACAACATTAGGATTCTTGGGTTACAATAGCTAATACTGGCTGCCAGTCTGTTTGGGCACAATTCTGAGTGCTGACTCACCATACTCGTGCCTTCCCTCATAGTTGTGTGCAGCTGCACATGTCTTTCCAAAATGTGCAGATAATAACAGCCACAACCCACACCTGCAGACACTCACCTGGCCGTGTGGAGTTGAATGTACTGATTTTGGGAGAAATGAGTTGCTTAATTTCGGTGTATTTGTAGGCCAGTGCTTTCCCCCCTCTAAAAGGTGTGCATAAGAGTATCAAGGGACTTGCAGAGAAAATGAATTTAGATCACTGCTTGACGTATTGCTGTGTTTTTATTATGTTGGAATCTGCTCAGAGACACTGGGAGCTGGATGGTGGACAGCCCTCTAGGCTGTTCTGGGCTTCTTTCTCCTCCCCTCAGAGTGTGATGATCTTTTGGTAGCCCTGTGGAGGCAGGTGGATCAGGTGACACTTTGATTTCCTTCAGACCTTTTGCTGCATTTTGTGACCATGGTCACTTATGAGTGCTGTGTTGCCATTGTTTGGCTTTTAGCACAGAAAATTGATTGAATTGGAACAACTGGTTTGGGCCAGATGGTCTGAAGGACTATTTGTATCCATAGAACCCTACCCAAACCTTAAAATTGACCTTCCAAGGCCTGCTTCTGGGCCTGCCATCAGTATCAGTTAGATTGGTGGGTGCTAGAGAGTAGAACTGCCTTTGTGGTGGCCCCATATTTGTGGACCTCCCTATGTTTGTCCCTATCTGCATTGGCTTTTAAATGCACTTTGAAAAGCCATTTATTTATAGCTGCTTTTAGATGAAAGATTGTGATGACTTTTATTATTTACATTATGTGTTTTACACTGTTTAAACTGGTTTGAGATGAGTGTGCTGGGCTGTGAAATTTTTTTTAGACTACTCTTTCAGTACTCTTGTTTTGTTGGAATGAAATGCTTTAGTTTCTATATTTTATTTAAGTATGTAATCTGCCTTTGGAGGGCTTTGCTCTGAAAAGGCGGCATATTAATATTTGAAACAAAGAAAGAATCTAGTGGCGCTTGAGTCCATGAACAGTTTGCTTGTTTATTTTAAAAAAACTCTGTAAACACCAAACTCTGCATTGTCTGCTAAACCAGAATCTTGTGAGGCTACTTTACCAGAGGAGATGTAGCAAGTCTTGCAGGTGCCACTTGCCAATCCTTGGGAAGGGCACAAACCCTTTCGGTTGCCTTACGCCGTATGGTTTCTTGTGGTGGTGAAGCAGACAGGAAAAGCAAAGGAGTGGACCATGATGATATCTGCCAGAATGCCATGCTAATTGGCAGACTCTCCTTGCGTTGGCAGATAAAGGTGGCGATAAAGATGCTTTCAAGTTTCATTGTTCTTTGTGGAAGATTAGCATAGAGGAAGTGAGGAAATGAAGAAAATCAAGTAGGACAGGGTTGGGAAACCTTGGGCAGGGGACAAATCCAGACCCTCCAAGTGTCCCTATTTTCCAGGGACAGTCTCAGATTTACAGAAGCCGTCCCGGTTTCTGATTTGATCCCAGAATGTCCTGTTTTTCTTTAGGATGTACCTATTTTCACTGGAAAAATGTTGGAGCGGATGAAGTTATGTGACCCCTGAGTCAAGGAGATAAGTATAGAACATTTAGAAGGCATCTGAAGGCAGCCCTGTATAGGGAAGTTTTTAATAAACTTTTATTATGTTTTTATATATGTATGTTGGAAGCCACCCAGAGTGGCTGGTGCGAATTCAGTAAGATGGGTGGGATATAAACAATAAAATCGTTGTGGTTGTTGTTTAATAGGATATCCCTATTTTCATCGGAGAAACTGTTAAGTTGTGGGCGAACATAGCAGACGACACAGCAATTTCTCCAGAGCAGCTCTTTACTTGTAAGCTGGACAGAACTGAACAGCAAACAGCTCAGCTGGCCTGCTTTTATAGGCATCCGGCTGTCAACATTGTAGCAACAACAACCCAGGGTTTCCCGCCTAAAATAACTGGCGTGGACCTGAGTGAAAACTATCTACAGTATCCCCCTGCTGGCCCAGGGTGAGAACTTCAGTACATAACAGAAATGTTGGAAGGTATGCCAATTTGGCCCTCTATATCTCTTTATTCTGGCCCTTGGAACTAACCCTAAGCCGCACAGCCTCTTTACATTTTATATGCTTCTCCCCTCCCCTGCTCCCCATGGTACAATGTACGTAACCTCTGGTTACATACTTAATTCGTTCCAGAAGTCTTTTCTTAACCTGAAACTGTCCTTAACCTGAAGCACCACTTTAGCCAATGGTGCCTCCCGCTGCTGCAGCGCTGCTGGAGCACGATTTCTGTTCTCATCCTGAAGCAAAGTTCTTAACCCGAGGTACTATTTCTGGGTTAGCGGAGTCTGTAACCTGAAGCGTCTGTAACCTGAAGCGTATGTAACCTGAGGTACCACTGTATTTGCATTTATGTTTTTTAATGCAAATTGCTTAGAGACCTTTTAGGTAACAAGTCACTGATACATTAAATAACTAGCTAACTATCTAAAACAGAGGGTGTGTGTGTGTGGAAACTAGTGTACGAATGTGAAATTTTCTTTTATTGGTTCACCCACTTTTGTCTCTGGCCCCCACCTACCTACCGCTGGTATATGGTCCTTGGAAGGTTGTCAAGGCGGGAATGAGGCCCTTGGGCTGAAAAGAGTTCCCTGCCCATAAAGCAGAGAGAGGCTGAATAGCCTCTTTCCTTTGTTAAGTTTCTCACATTATGCTAACTGCTATGGTGGCAGCACATCTTTACCATATGCTTTACATTTCTGATTATAAAAGCTAAAGGTTGCATTTCATCTGGCTGAAGCCTTTTGTTAAAGCTGGACCTTTGCGGTAATTGCCACTGAGTTTAGTGGAGGTACAATGCATAGGATTACAGCCATAGTTGTCTTAATAAATTGGTTTGTATGCTATGCATGTACTCTGTTCTTGGGGGTGTGTGTGTATATATATACTATATAATAACTGGACCAATCGGTGAATTTCGCTTCTCATTTTTTCTCATTCTTAAATTCAGTTCACCCCATTTCCACACGAATTTTTTTAAAAAAGAAATACCTCACAAAAATTTGTATGCATATTCCACATGTATTCCTGCTAATATACACATTTTCGCATGTAATTTTACCTTATACAGCGGTACCTTGGGTTACATACACTTCAGGTTACATACGCTTCAGATTACACACTCCGCTAACCCAGAAATAGTGCTTCAGGTTAAGAACTTTGCTTCAGGATGAGAACAGAAATCGTGCTCTGGCGGCGCAGCAGCAGCGGGAGGCCCCATTAGCTAAAGTGGTGCTTCAGGTTAAGAACAGTTTCAGGTTAAGAACGGACCTCCGGAACGAATTAAGTATTTAACCTGAGGTACCACTGTATACTATATACATTTTTGCAAGTAATTTTCCCTAATATGCATTCCTGGGAAAGGCCCTTTACAGTGATCACTCCTTTTGTATGGAACTACCAATCTATTATAGTTTTAGGCAGTTAAATAAGATGTGTCCTTTTCAGTGGTAAGTTGGAAGAAGAAAGACCTGATTCCTACGGCTCTTTTTATTTGTAGTTGTTATGTGACTTGTTCTGTGTGTTTAAAGGATTGTGCAATATTTTGTGGATTTATTTTTTACGTATTTGCCTAGTAAACAACCCTGTGGCTTGTGCAGAGGTGTGTGTGTGTCTGTGTGTGTCCAGAGTAAGTTTGCACAAAGTACTGTTTGATGCTTATCTTCTATAATATAATGCATTTTGTATGTTTTCACTAACATATAAAGGTAAAGGGACCCCTGACCATTAGGTCCAGTCGTGGCTGACTCTGGGGTTGCGGCGCTCATCTCGCTTTATTGGCTGAGGGAGCCGGCGTACAGCTTCCGGGTCTTGTGGCCAGCATGACTAAGCCACTTCTGGTGAACCAGAGCGGCGCACGGAAACGCCGTTTACCTTCCCGCCAGAGTGGTACCTATTTATCTACTTGCACTTTGACGTGCTTTTGAACTGCTAGGTGGGCAGGAGCAGAGACCGAGCAACGGGAGCTCACCCCGTCGCGGGGATGCGAACCGCAGACCTTCTGATCGGCAAGCCCTAGGCTCTGTGATTTAACCCACAGCACTACCCGCGTCCCTTTTATATGTACACATAAAAGGCATTTTGTATGTTATTTTTATTATTTATTATATTTGTTGGATGCTTCCCCCCCCCCCCCGCGAATGACGCAGAGTGACTTACATTAAAACTTTTTGAGAACAATCAATAGAAATCTAAAAACACAGCTAGACGTATAAAAGGCAAAACTTGCAGATCCCAGCTCAATGCCAAAATGCCAAAAAACCTGGGCAAAGAGAAGAGTCTTTCTTTAGTGCCTAAAAACAGATGAAGATGGTGTCAGGAATCCCTGTGCCACTGGTCATGTGAAAAGTAGTCTCCCTCACATCCTTGAAATAAATTATGAAGGAGGCAACTCCTGTGGCTTCAGGGTTTGATGCTGTTCCATAGTCCCAGAGAAGGACCTGTAGGGAAGGTGGCAGGAATCTTTCCTGTTCATTCTTTTTTTCTTTTCTTTTTGAAGTATCTTTCTAGCATAGGTGGAAGAAAGGCAGGCATATGGAGTACTTCTGTCTGTAGTTTACCTTGCTTAGCAACAGGGAATGGAGCAAAAAGGTCTGGTGGGATGAATTATTTGCGGCACTTACTTACTTTGGCAGCCAGTTTGTGTATTTGTGGTTTTCTGAGAAGATGGAGGAGGTGAGAATTTAATTAGCACTGGGCTCTTAAAAACAAAGGCCTCCTGTCCCAGTCTAATTGGGCTTTCTCATCAATAAAGGGTGCAAAGCTGGAGCCAAGTGCAGTCACAACCAGCCTCAAAAAGGTACATCGTTCATGTTCATTTGTTTTGGTGGCAGGTGTATGTGACTGCACATATATGTGCATCTTTGCAAGGAAGTGCATCAACTAGGCCTCTTTCACTAATGTATATATTTATATGCACCCTTTCTCTTTATACACTTTTTAATTTTATTTTTTTGGGGTTGGAGAACTGCGTTGTAATAGAGAAGTGTGGCTTTTGAAGGTTAGCTGTCTTGGTTCATTTATTGTTTTGGAAAATGCCAACCATTAAAATGAGAGTCAGATTTCTCCCCAACCCTTAATCCGAATCCACTTTCTGTCCAACCTGTAGTAAACAGTGATTTATTGGCTTAAGATCATGACATTTGAAACATGCCTCATTCTTTTTATTTTTAATACACAAAATTCATTACGTATTTATTACAGATTATTTACATCTGTGGCCTATACCATCCCAAGTGTTCAGGCCTCTATGGTCTGTGCCTCACTGGGATCTTTTGCACGACTGTCTTGTTGAAATGGGTGTTGGGTTGTTGCAGGATTCTCTTTGGTGAGACTCTTAACTTCTATTATCTTAAAAACAAACATGCAAAGCAGTTATTTGCAATCATTAAAGGTGCAAAGATGGGTTTAAAAACTGTGTGGTTAAATGTGCTTGTGGTGCAATTGGTTTCACTTCGGTTTGTGTTTGAAGGACTAGTCTCCTTTAATATTTGCATACTGGAGGGAGAGATCCGTCTTGGCTGTGAACCAGAGGTAGATCAAAGAGGCAGGGCCTTTTCCCCTGTGCAGTTTGCTGTGAGAGAAACGCCGAATGCTTGTTCTTCCAGGTAAGGGAAGTGAAATGTAACAGGTCTTCCAAGCAGAGCTTGTTTTTGTGGGCTCATTATCAGCTGAAAAAGATTTAAGTCTGTTCCTTGACCGTATCACTTGAGAGTGCAAGTTTGGGACTCACATCGTGCAGTGCTTCTCCATACAAAGATAAAAATTTAAAATCTCTGTGCATGAGGAAGTAGTGTGTTGAGGAGAAGGCCAAGGCTAGAATATTTTTTGGCCTCATTTTTACGTGTGGGGATTTTGCTGCTGTTTTATTTGGCCTGGGGAAGCAATCAGTATATGAACTCCGACCTTCCATCTATGAAGTGGTGCAGTCCATAAACCACTTCACCGCCTGTGTCTTAGATGTAGGTCTCACATTGGCCTTGGCCAACTGGTGCCTTCCAGATGTTTCAGCTCCAGCCAGTTGGCTGTGGTTGATGGGAGATGTAGTCCAAAACATCTAGAGGGGGGCAGGTTGTCCAAGGCTGCATTACAGCTTATGCCCCCTTCCTCCCACCAATAGAAGAAGATTTAAGAAAGCCTTTCCTTTCTTTTTTGAAGAGGCTTGAATAGGAAATTTGGAAATTAAGGGAAAATGGCTGTAGCTTGATGGTGGAACACAGCTATGCACGCATGAAGCCTCCGGTTCATAGCTGTCAACTTTCAGATTTGAAAATAAGGTGATCCCTCGAAAATGGGACTGCACCACTTCATAGATTGAAGGTCGGACGGGGGTGGCGGATTGAGGGACGTGGGTGGCGCTGTGGGTTAAACCACAGAGCCTAGGACTTGCCGATCAGAAGGTCGGCAGTTCGAATCCCCGCGACAGGGTGAGCTCCCATTGCTCAGTCCCTGCTCCTGCCAACCTAGCAGTTCGAAAGCATGAAGTGCAAGTAGATATATAGGAGCCTAGGGCTTGCCAATCAGAAGGTCGGCGGTTCGAATCTCCGCGACGGGGTGAGCTACCGTTGCTCGGTCCCTGCTCCTGCCAACCTAGCAGTTCGAAAGCACGTCAAGTGCAAGTAGATAAATAGGTACTGCTCCAGCAGGAAGGTAAACGGCGTTTCCGTGCACTGCTCTGGTTCACCAGAAGCGGCTTAGTCATGCTGGCCACATGATCCAGAAGCTGTATGCCGGCTCTCTCGGCCAATAAAGCGAGATGAGCGCCGCAACCCCAGAGTCGGCCACAACTGGACCTAATGGTCAGGGGTCCCTTTACCTTTACCTTTAGCCTCGAAAATAAGGGATCAGCAGTCTCACCTGTCCCGGGGACAGTCTACGGGATATCTAACAATCCGGGGAAGCAGTGGGAAATGGCGCTGGAATAAGGGAATTTCCCGCCAAAAAAGGGAAGGTTGACAGCTATGCTCAGGTTCAATCCCTGGCATATCCAAGTAAGACTGGGAAAGACCTCATTTCTGAAACCCTGGGAAGCTGCTGCCAGCCTTATGCTCTTCTATCCACTGTCTTGTAATTAGAGCCACAAAAAGCAATTAGCCTGAAAAAAATTCTACTAGCCTGCTGAGACTGGCAGAGGAGGGACAGAGAGATCCGTCCCACTTGCAACAAACAGCCTGCTGTGTTTGTCATGGTTCCCTCTGAGCACCCTGATTCAGAGAGGAGTGGGAGGTACTTGAAGTCAACAACTTGGAATAGGAAGGAGGGGGAGGGGTTGAGACGGCGCAGCAGAGACCTCTTAACGAATTTCTCCCTCTGTCCCTGGAAATGCATGGAAAGAAATCTTTAATAAGAATTATTATTATTATTATTTTTAAAAAAGGTGGGAGATGGGGATAAGAGGGGGAATAAGGATTGTGAGGGTTCAGTGGTAGAACACACACTTTGTAGTTCCACCACTGCAGTTCCAGTTTAAAACCCCGGCATCTTCAGGCTAGGCTGTGAGAGAGACCCCAGACTAAAATGCTGGAGACCCATTGCCAGTCAGTGTAGGCCATACCGAACTAGGTCACTGAGCTTCAGTAGGTGGGTTGTGGACACCCTATTGTAGCGTTTCTCAGACTTTGGCCCCCAGCCGTTGTTGGACTACAACTCCCATCATCCCTAGCTAGCAGGACCAGTGGTCGGGGTGATGGGAGTTGTAGTCCAACAACGGCTGGGGACTCAGGTTTGAGAAACACTGTGGTCATAGTTGAATTCTAAGGTGCGTTGTTGCTGTAGCAGCATTTCCACCATGTAAATATATGGTCAAACAAACAAACAAACAAGAATGTTGTCCCTCAGTGCATGTTTGGGTTAAAGGGGATGGCTGAAGACTGCTCAGCTAGGTGGATTCATGGTAAGTAGAAGGCAGCTTCCTATATTCCTGTATGGCCTTCCGTGCATATGTGACATGAGGAATGTCTACTTCCCAACAGTTACTTATTTTCTTGGTGGAGAAGAGTATCTGCACACAGCTGCAAAGTGGGACATGAGCATAGTGAGTCATTGACCCTCACCAGAGCAAGTGAATGAATCCCGGAAGCTTCCTGCACTGTTGGTTGCGCAATAGACCTGAAGGATGGGAAGTGGCTTCCGCAAAAACCAAAGCAGAGATGACAGGGTTATGAAACTAGTTGTAAGAGCAAGCTTCATCCCTGAGCCAGCTGGTTGCAGGTGTGGGTCTGTCGAATTGGCATGCCTCTGCATGGGAGTGCCCCGACACTGTACTGTTGGAGGGTTGCCAAAGCTTAATGTTGCTGTTGGTGTATGTACGTTTTGTATATGTGTGTTTGTGCAGTGCTTTTTGCGATGGTGTTCTCAGTTATGGAGTACTGTGACCTTTTTTTACCGCCTGTGGCAGACATTTTGTACTGGCACCCATGGCACATTCATCAAGATCTGAATACCTGGTATGTGTGAGTGTGTATATGTGTTGTTGTTGTACCCGTGCCCAGCACATTAAAAATGGTAAAACATTAGGCATTAAAAATTTTCCGATACAGGTGTCTTCTAAAAGCTAACTCAACCACTTTGATCTGCAGAAGTGTCACTTGTACAGGTACCACATAATGCTCATTCCCAGTGCTATTTTTCTAGAAAAAGGAGGTGCTGGAATTCACCATGAACACCTCCCTTGTTCGGGAGTTGCACCCACCTGGGAGGTGCCGGAACTGAGTTCTGGTGAATTCCAGCTAGGAAAAAAGGCTCGCTCACTCCACATTTGTAAGACATTGATATTTTAGTGTGGTAGCACCCACACTTTGAAACTCCCTGCTTATTGACATCAGGCAGGTGCCTTCCCCTTCATTATTTTTTAAGCCTGTTAAAACACATTTCTGCTTAGACAACGCTACCCAGATGGGTGGAATGTCAACATGCAATGTAAACTTATAATTGACTTAATTATTTTTGAATGCTTTGATTTTTTGTAAACTGCTTTGAGGTTTTATTACAATTAAGTGGTATATAAGTATTGGGAAATAAATTATCTCTCTCTCTTGCTCTATAAATAATTTATTTTCCCCCCAATACTTTCACACACACACACACACACACACACACACACACAGTATAATGCATTTATGTTTTTAAATACATTGTAAACCACTTAGACATCTTTGGGCAACAAGTGACTACCAAACATAGCTGTCAACTTTCCCCTTTTTTTCAGGGAAATTCCCTTATTCCAAATAGGATTCCTCGCAAGCAAAGGGAAAAGTTGACAGCTATGCTACCAAGTCAAATAAATAGTGTTCTGGGTTTGCAGGGGCCAAGGATCCCTTAAAATTCCTGGGTGCGAGTTTCTGCCCATATTTTCTGAAATTAGTAAATATGGGGTTTGAAGTCAAGCCAGCTTCCTCAGGAGCTAGGCTTCTCTGGCTTGACTTCCTTAGAGGGGAGATAGCGGAGTCATTATCCTGCCAAAAGGTGAGGCATTCAGCATGGACAAGAAAGGGGGAGGCTGCCAGAATTAGTACAGGGGCAAGATGTCATCACAATAAAAAAAAAGAAAAGTGATTTTTGCAGGAGGCTTTTTAAATGAGGTTGCGAGGGATGCTGGAAGCGGAAGGGGAAGAGTTGTTTTCTGCAAAGGCTGTTGGGAAGAAGCAGCCGGAAGTGGGCAGAACTCCATGCATGCTGGCTGGGAGAGGCTGTTCTGAGAGGCTGGGGGCCGTGGCTGGCTGCTGTTTTGGACCCAAGCTTGTTGAAGCCACGAGAGGAGCAACAAGAGACACTCTTGGGGTGTCATGTTCTATGCCCCCTCTGTGGAAGGCTTTAGGTGTCAATGTGTGTGAGCAAACCACGTTTCTAAGACACAGCAAACTCCACTGTGCCTTTATTTTGCAGTGGAAACACAACCCTCGGTGAGTGCCTGGAATCCCTGGAATCTTGCTTCCATTTGACAGAGATTAGGGGTGGCGTGTAGCAGTAGCAACAACAAAACACAGTTCGCCAAATTGCACAGAATGTGTGGAATAACCTCTTTCCAATTTGCCTCTTTATTTCCCCCCTCCCCTGTTCCATACTTCAAGAAAAATCTGAGTAATTCCTGGGTGTTGTATTTGCAGAAATGGGAAATCATTCATTTTTTTGCTCCTACTTTCCATATGGCTGGGGCTCTGTTTGAAAGCAAAAGTACCCCTGGTTGTCTGCTACCTCCTCCCATATCCTAAGTCTTTCAGCAAAACAGGTTAAGGTGTCTTGATAAACGGCAGCAGACTTTCTCTCTCTTCTTCCCTCTAATGCCTTTTAAACATCTGATGAAGTGTTCCGGGGAACTCAAAAGCTTGCACTCAACAGTTTCATAATATTATGATTGAGCTAATATGAATTGGAAATTTGTGTTTTTTTCTTGTAGGCCATCAATGGCCTTCTCTAACTTACATAAATGTGTCAGTTCGAAATCTTCAGATCCTTTAATTTGTGGAATATCCACATGGAAGTATTTAGCCACACGGACTGATGTACAGTGAAGGTTAGGGACCACAGCTCAAAGGGAAATGAATTGCAACCCAGTAGCTGAGCACATACGTTTGTATGCAGAAGGTTCAGCCCCTGAAATCTCTTTCCCAGCATACCCTTTTGGGTTTTAATCTCAGCAGAGAGGGCCCTCTTAAGAGCTGCACCACTCTCAGAAATTTGGGGGTGGCCCAGGTGGAGCATCCTCTGTTGCAGCCCCTAAGTTGTGGAATTCCCTCTCCCAGCTTCATTGTATAGTTTTTGTCATATGCTGAACATGCACTTTGTTACCCTGTACGTCTACACTTGAAATAGATCTTTTATAGAGCATATTCTAATTGTGATTTTAAGTTGTCTTAATTCTTTTGTTGTTGTTGCTCTAACCTGTGAAGAGACCCCTCTTCACCTCACAAAGGTATCAACTGTTAAACCATCATGAGAAATGTATCTCTGTGGGTGGAATAGGGGTTCCCTAATATTCTCAGCACCCTCAACAAGCTACAGTTTCCAGGATCCTTTGTGGGGGAGGAAAGCATGACTGCTTAAAATATATGGTCCTGCTTTAAATGTATAGTACAGATGTGAGTGCTCTCTCTCAGGGGTCATTGTGAGGCTAAAAATGCCGTTCTGAGCTCCTTGGAGGAAGGGCGATAAATGAAAGTCTATAAATAATTCACTGTCCCCTCTTGCCCTTCTTTCTTTCCCAGGTGGCTAACCTGCCTCCTTCGTTTTTAGTGCTGAAGCCAGATTGCTTTAACTAAAGATGGAAACACTGGAGTCGGAACTGACTTGCCCAATTTGTTTGGAATTGTTTGAAGACCCCCTCCTTCTGCCGTGCGCTCATAGCCTCTGTTCCAGCTGTGCCCACCGCATCCTGGTCTCCAACTGCTCCGCCGGAGAGCCCCTTGAGCCCATCACCGCCTTCCAGTGCCCCACCTGCCGCTATGTCATCTCCCTCAACCATCGGGGCCTGGAGGGCCTCAAGCGCAATGTGACCTTGCAGAACATCATCGACCGCTTCCAGAAGGCCTCCCTGAGCGGGCCAAATTCCCCCAGTGAGAACTGTCGCGAGCGGCCATACCGCCACAGCCCAACCATGTCGGCAGGCGACAGGATAGCCTGCCAGTTCTGTGAGCAGGACCCTCCGCGCGACGCTGTCAAGACCTGCATCACCTGCGAGGTGTCCTACTGCGACCGCTGCCTGCGGGCCACGCACCCCAACAAGAAGCCGTTCACCAGCCACCGCTTGGTGGAGCCTGTGCCGGACGCCCACTTCCGTGGGCTGACTTGCCTTGAGCATGAGAACGAGAAGGTGAACATGTACTGTGTGGCTGATGACCAGCTCATCTGTGCCTTATGCAAACTGGTGGGGCGGCACCGGGATCACCAGGTGGCATCCCTGAGTGACCGGTTTGAGAAGCTCAAGGTAAGAAGGGGCAGGGTGGGGTTTGGGGCACTGATTGAGACAGCCGCAGCAGCTGTGTGTGTTATGTGGTTTGTGTCTGTTTTGCTCCTTCCTGTATGTTCATAAGTAAGCATTCATTGCAAAAACCACACGCCCCAAAGTGACGTATGAAGAACGTGCTCTGAGCTGCTGTTTCACCGCAGTTGCATCCCTCACCCACTGTGTCATCTCTTAACTCACTTTTCAGTATCTTTTGCATCAAAACACTAGGAGGCTGTTGTAAACTGACTCAGGCTATTTACTCAACTAGCCCAGTTGTATCCATTGACTGGCAGTGGTCTTGAGAAAAGATCGTTTCCATCATCTGCTACTGGATGCTTCTGAAATGGGGATTCCCATAGTTCTGCCACAAAGCTATGGTCTCTTCCTATGAGCCGCGCTCCCTCCACAACAGAAGAAGCACTCAAATTGGTTTTGTGGTGGAGCAATGAATACAACACAACCCCCCATTTTCCTTACCACACCAATCTGGTCATGTGAATTGGCTTTGGTACTAACCAGGTAACTGGAAGCAAGGTTTTCCTGTGTGAAACGAAGCAGACTGTTTCAATAGGTGTTGGCTTCCATAATTAGGTTGCAGTGGCAGACGTTGCCTGAAGCTGCAGGGCCTGAATGGAGGCAGGCAGGCAGGCAAGCAAGTGGGATGGATGCATGGTTTGTCAGGGGCTTGTTTAACTGAGATGAATCTGTACTATTTGTGGGTGTGGGAATCTTGGTTAGCACTGCATGTTGGCTGTGTGAAAGGCCTTATTAAAGGTTTGAGGTGGTATTCCCCTTTATGAGTTATACCATAAGACTAAGGGTTCTGAGCTTAGTCATCCCCTTTATGCTGATCTTCACACCCAGCCTTAAGCCCCTTTTTCTTTGTGAGATCAAACCACAAAACACAAGAGTAAGCCTCCAGGCACTTAAAAGTCAGCGGGTGGTAGAGACTACAGGAGTGGGAAGCAGCAAAGGGTAGAAGTGGGGCCTGCAACTAAATTCTGCAGTGGTGGAGCACAGCTGTTCAGAGTTCCACCGGACCAGCTATGCCTTTCTCTAGGATTTTGCATTTCACTCCCCTCTCCCCCCAGTTTTCTGGTGTTTTTTTCTGCCCTCCAGTAGTTAGTCACCCATTTTGTGGGTGATGAGACTTGGATTGGATTGAGGTTTTTAAAAGTGTGTGTGTTTTTGTACATCTGGAAACCTTAGTGTTCTCCACAGCCTGTAGCTACCCCCTTTTGTGTGTGGATAGATAAGGACCAGCACTTGGTGATTTGAGTTCACTATGGGTATATAGCAGGTGTGAGTGTGAGGTAACTTTGGCCCTCCAGGTGTTGCTGCACTATAACTCCCATCATTCCTGGCCATTGGTCATTCTTGCTAGGGTTGATGGGAGTTGTAGTCCAGTAACACCTGAAGGGTCATAGGTTCCTCAACGCAACCCTCCATTTTTCTTACCACACCAATCTATGATGGTCTGCATGGGGAATGGTGGGTCAAGGTGCACCCAGTGTGAGAATGAGCCTGGGGAAGGATGGAGCTGTAAAGGGATGTAAGCAAATGCCCAGGGTTCCTTTGTTGTTGGTTTTTTTGTTTGAGGAATTCTCCGCCCTGTCAAAACACTGGAATTTTAGTATTTTCAGTGCTGTTTATCCTTGTCCAAGATGAAGTGAGAGAAAGTGCCCCACTATGGAATACATAAGCTGTGGAATAAGTTTTGATAGGGTGTTTTGGTAGTCACAGCCAAAGATAGATGATAGATGATAGAAATAATAATAATAATAATAATAATAATAATAATAATAATAATAGAAGATATATTTATACCCTGCCCATCTGGCTGGGTTTCCCCAGCCATTCTGGGCAGCTCCCAACAGAAAATTAAAATTACGACAAAACATCAAACATTAAAAACTTCCCTAAACAGGAATGACTTCAGATGTCTTCTAAAAGTTGTGTAGTTTTTTATCTCCTTGACATCTGATGGGAGGGTGGTACTGCCAAGAAGGCCCTCTGCCTGGTTCCCTGTAACCTCACTTCTCGCAGTGAGGGAACCTCCAGAAGGCCCTCAGCGCTGGACCTCAGTGTCTAGGCTGAACGATGGGGGTGGAGACGCTCCTTCAGATATACTGGGCATTCTGTTGGTGTCTTTAAATCATGACATTAAAAGAAAATTCAGAAAGAAGGGGTTCCCATGGGCATCTGCTGGGCCACTGTGAGAAGAGGATGATGGACTAGAAGAGCCATTGGACTGATCCAGTGGGACTCCTCTTGTGCTCATATCTCTCATTATCAGATACTGGGGGGAAAGTACTGGAGACGGCAGTTGCCATTTTGGCTTTGATTGCAAGCTTTCCTTGGTCCATTGTATCTATTTCCTGTTTTGAATTGCCCACAAGTTCCTTGCTGGCCAGGACTTTGATGTTACCACCAGAAGTTGTTGGGCTGAGACTCCCATTAGCCCCAGTCAGCAGGTTGGATGGCCAGGGATGTTGGGAGTTTTAGTCCTATGGCACCTGCAGGATCAGGGATCCCTTCCCTGCCTTATATCTTCAAGGTGAACATTCCTAGAGAGGCAGAGTAATTTTTTAGTTTTGGGGGGTGGGGGTAAATATTTTTATTTCATTTCATAATGTATATGAAACAGAGAGAACAGCTATTTTTAAAAAGCAGATAAAAGTAAAGGATGGAAAACAAAATTATAAAGTAGGCACATAGAATAAGTGCAGTAGTTGCATGTGGGTTAAAGTAACAAATTCCAAGTAATAAAGAAGTGAGAATAAATGTTGTCTTCACATAAAGAATATTAGAGTTATCTGATTATCCAGTATAGAGAGGCAGTATTGACTGAGAAACTTCTGGTGCTTGTTGCGAGAACCTTATTTCTTCCTGGAGAGTATATATCCTTCTGTTATGGGGTGAGTGTGGGTGAGAAAGGATTCTGTTCTCCCTTCACTCGGTAGTGGCGCCCGCCCTGTGGAACGCCCTCCCATCAGATGTCAAAGCGATAAACATCTACCTGACATTCAGAAGACATCTGAAGGCAGCCCTGTTCAGGGAAGTTTTTAATATGTGACACTTTAGTGTATCTTTCATCTTTGTTGGAAGCCGCTCAGAGTGGCTGGGGAAACCCAGCCAGATGGGCGGGGTACAAATAATAATAAATAATAATAATAATAATAATAATAATAATTATTATTATTATTATTATTATTTTCACTCAAGCCAAGATTGTCAGTGCATATTGATGAACTACCCTGAGCTTCTTGAGACAGAGGGATCAGACATCTCTGTGTGCTTCCTGGGCCTCTATTGGAATCTTTTCATGCTTGACTTTTTACGCAGTTATGGAGGCTCTGCTGAATCTGACAGGAATCAGAATAATGTCTGGTTCTTGACCCATACGAAACGAGACATCTCTCTTTCTCTCTTATGCATTGCACAGGGGGCTGGATCTGCAAAATAATGCTAGGTTCGGAAAAATCTGGAAGCGCTCCCCAGCCATATCAGAGAAGGTGGTTTGATGGCCAGGTCTCTTGAGGAACCCAGGCTGTCCTATGACCTGAATTTTGTAAAAAAATAGGAAAGAACACATTGTGGAGACAGAGAGTCTACTCTGTAGGAGTCTTTGGAGCCAAACTGTCCTGGAAGAAGCATTTGGTTCAGACCAACTTTATATTAATATGCTGGAGTTGCACCATGAGACGACCTAGTATTATTTCAGCTCCTTGGGAATGTTTGCAAGTCAGATTTAAGCTACACAGCATAATAAGCATTTTTAGCCATCCGTGTCGAGGAAAGTTTATGTCTGATGCTTTCAAATTGTGAAGAGGTGGAGCTTTTCCAAACAGTTTCATGTTTTCAGGAAGCAGCTGGGTCACTGCTGACTGCATTACAGGATCCTTGTAGATTCCTTTGGTTCAGTAATGTTTTTTGGTTTGCACCTGCTCATGGAGGGATCTACAATTCCCAGAGTTTAAGACACACCTCAGTTTAAAACAGGAGTATTAAAACAACAGCATTATAAACAATAATTGGGGATGAGGCAGCCTCAAATGCACTTTTAAACAAAACAATGTGAATAGTCTTTCTGAAGGCTGGAAGGGAATGAACTAAACAAAAGCTTTCTGGAGGAGGAGTTTAGGATCTTATGTAGTACCATGGAAAAGGCCTTGTTCCATGTTCTCATCAACTTCACTTTGGATGGTAGCAAGTCAGAGCCCAGAGTCTCCCAGAATAGCTTAACAGGCAGAAAGAATCAAACAATATTTGTGCAGGCAAGAAGTAGACCATGTGACGTAAGATGAGGTAGCTGCCTCACATGGTGGAGGTTATAATGGGAGATGAATTTGACTCACATGGGATGATTCACTGGGAAGGTCTCCTTTGCAAGTTCTCCGCAGAGATAGAGAACTGAACCGGAGAGACAGTAATTTGGTTAAGGCAAGGACTGGTTTGGCACACAATTGCACTGTGCAAGCATTTAGTTTTTTAAAAAATATAGAAAAGCTAAAACTAAAGTGAGACAAGTTTCTGGTTCTTAAGAAACTCATTGAGTCTTGCAATCGTCTGAGCAGATGATGCTGAATTCTCACTATGCCTAGCTGAAACTACCGTAATCACAGTGCCCTGCATTGTGCTCTCTCTCTCTCCATCTCTCTCTCTCTCCTTGCTAACCAGAGCTAAATAATTTGTGCAAAATATGTGAACACAATTAAATTTCAGGGCTGCAGTGTTTTGACTGATCAGTCAGTAAATTGGCTTAAAAGCCTTTGCTCAGCTTACAATGTGGTGACAATCTATATGCACTCATAATAACTATTTAGTACAGGTACTTCCAAAGAACGGCAGGTGGCAAGTACAATCTTTACAGAGGCATCCCTCCTTTTTTCTCATACAGGAGAGAATGCTTCTTCTAAGATGATGCCTGCTGCGACGCACAGGTGCATGATCCAAAAGGATGGGCTTTGATCCAAGGCTACTGTTTGGACTTGCATGCAAGCGTAATCAATGAATCGATTCCTGGCACTCACACAGTTTAATCAGCTAAGATTTCTTCAGTTTGGTTGCGGCCCCATTAGATTTGCATAATTTAGGCAGGTCGCAGAGTTCAGCTTTTCCAGGGGCAGATTTTTCATGAAATGCTGAGTGCATTTAATCACTGAGTACATTTAGTACTGCCCAAGATGATGGGAGGGAACCAATTGCTGGGCTAGGGCTTGATCCCAGGTCCCTCAGATGCAAGTCCAGATCTCTGTCTGTGATAGTTATCATTAAAAGTAATTAAAATACTGCTGGATTGGTTTAACACTCACCCAGATAGCTCTCTGAGGGCAAAAAACTTTGCAAGTACTTAACTTTTGGGGGGAGTACAGTGGTACCTCGGGTTAAGAACTTAATTCGTTCTGGAGTTCCGTTCGTAACCTGAAATTGTTCTTAACCTGAAGCACCACTTTAGCTCATGGGGCCTCCTGCTGCTGCCACGCGATTTCTGTTCTCATCCTGAAGCAAAGTTCTTAACCCGAGGTACTATTTCTGGGTTAGCGGAGTCTGTAACCTGAAGCATCTGTAACCTGAAGCGTCTGTAACCTGAGGTACCACTGTACTGTATTTGTGTGCTTTCATTTCTTCTTTTCCTTTCTCTTCCTGTTACCTTTCCCCCTTTTACCTTTTAGTTTCCCCTGTCTGAAATATGTGAATGGCAACGAGCAATTTTGGGTTTATAATAAGCGCTTTCGACATGTGCCAATCCATTAGGTAATATGGTATCCCCACTCCCACCTTCCACTATTCAGCATGCAGTTGTGACGTGTCCCAAACTGCTATGTTATCTTGCCAGATTCAAAGCAGGTTTTTGTGACTGGGAAGCTTTCCGGATACTCATGGGTATGTGAAGGATTACCCAGTGGAAACCTTACCATGGGACACCAATTTGTGCGGTGTTCAGTGGGAATGTGCAAATGCACTTTGCACCTGCTTGGGGATGCTTTGCCTTTATGTCTTTATATCTGTTGGAAGCCATCCAGAATGGCTAGGGAAACCCAGTCAGATGGGTGGGGTACAAGTAATAAATCATCATCATCATCATCATCATCATCATCATCATCATCTTTCCCTTGGAGGGAAAGGAATGCTGTCCATGCTTGGAGGGGGATTCTTGGTTAGGGCTGCCAGACCTTCTTGTAAATGAGAGGGCAGTCCTACAGTTGAGACAGCTTTTTATGATTAAGTGAAACAAATTGGTATCTCGCTCCAGAGATAAGAATTCTTCCTGGGTTTTATGATGCTAAAATACTGGTGGGAAAACGAGTTTCTTATTTGTCTTAGAAAAATAACTTCATTGCACAGGAAAATATTGTTAGTAATAGACAACAACATTTGCCTAGGCAAGAAAATTTTTGAGTTACTGGATTTTCAAGCTCCAGAGAATCTACAGTCGGGCAGTGTGTGTTATTAGGAGGATTAATCAAGATGTCACAAACTTGTGGCATGCTTCTGAGTTTCTCAGAACTTTTCATCAGACAGTGTGTTCCATTCAGCCAGCAGTCTCCCATCTTAGAACTGAGGCTGCATCTGCACTATACGTTTAAAACAATGTCGTGCTACTTTGAACAGTCATGGCTCCCCCTACAAAATCTTGGGAACTATAGTTTATTTTGAGATTTGCAGGAGACACCTTTTCCCTCTTACAGAGCTACAGTTCCCAGAGTGCTTTAACAACTGATGCTTCTTTGCAGGGAACTATGGGAATTGTAACTCTCTGAGGGGAATAGGGGCTTGTTGCCTAATAAACATTTTTTGTAGTTTTTAATTTATTGGTATGTTTCCTTCTTTCTCTCCGCCCCGCCCCTCATGCTTTGTGCAACATCTCACCTAATGAAGAGTCCTGGAGAACACGGAAGCATGCCACAACTTTGTGATATTTTGGATGGTCCTCCTAATGAATGTATTGCCCAGTTTTGGATTCTGGAGTCCTTTTCTTTTGGCTCAACATGACTATATTTTGTTTATCCTTCTGCCCAAATGAAGTCGGGAAAGGCAGACATTACAGCAGCCATGCTGGCTTGGGGCTGATGGAAGTTAGAGTCCGCCAGCATCAGGAAGGGAACATTTTCCTCCCCTCTGATCTAAACAAACATAGGGCACATCCACGCTTCTGGAAAACTGCTAGGACCTGTGGACGAGCACATGGTTTCATCTCTTAAGATTGCAATACAAAATGCAGCAGCCAGATTACTGGCTGGGGTTCACTTTTAGTCTTGCATAACTCCAGTTTTAAAATAAGTGCACTGATTGCCAGCTTGTTTCCAGGCACTCACATTAGTGTTTTAAAGCCCTAGAACGAGTCAGGCCCCAAATACCTGAAAGACCACTTCTTTCCCTCTTGGATGCTGAGATTGGCAGAGGGGAACTTCTTGATAGTTCCTCTAACCTCAGAGACTTGGGGTGATGGCAGATCAGGAGAGGGCATTCTCTGTGGCAGCCTCTAAGTTGTGGAACTCCCTTAGCATAGAGGTGTGTCTTCATTATACAGGTTTCGGTGAATGCTGAAGGCACACCTCTTTACCCTGGCTTTTGGCATACTGTATTCTTAGGAAACACTTTATTTCTGTGATTGTAAGTTGTTTTAAACTGTTTTTAAACTGGGAGTAAGCCTCATTGAATTCAGTGGGATTTAGTTCTGAGCAGACATGGTTGTCATTTTGCTGCAAGTTATCTTCTGGACATAGGAGTACAGTTGCTTGGCTATTCTCTTTACCCCCCCACTGCAAATAAAGTTTTCCTACTGAATCCTTGAGGTCAGGTTCACAAAGTATTTTGGGTTGTTTTCTGATTTATTATACCAGGATCGGGATGGTAGTAGGAGAAGATGCCTTGAAATTTATACTTTCAGGTAACACATTACACTGTTTAGACAAGGAACCTATTCATGTGCTGAAGAGACAAGTCTCTACCCTGTCCTTTGACATGTGACAGAGACGTATTTTAGGAGCCACTCTAGTGGCGATTGCAGTTTGTTTTAAACCAGCCAGGCGCCTTTTGCGACTGGATGGAGATATCCAGGAGCCACTCTTGGCACCTGGCATCTCCACCTGCCTGGCTGCAGCCAGCTGCTCTGCCAGGCACAGCGGCAGCAAAAGACGTGTGTCTTTTTCTGCAGCACAACCCCCACCAGACACCTGATTTCCCAACAGTGCAGCAGCAAAAGGCACATGTTTATTTATTTTTTGCTGCTGCTGCCAGCTGAATCAGGTGTTTGGCGGGCTAGCAAAAGACGCCTTTCCTTGTGGCCACGCTACGCTGCAGACCCCTTGATTCACCTGGCAGCAGCAACAACAAAAGTTTTTTAAACAGGTTTTTTTGCTGCCGCAAATCAAATGTTTGGTGGGGTAGAGTGTTAGCAAAAGACGCGTCTCTTGTGGCTGCGCTAATATGCAGATCCCCTGATTCACCCAGCAGAAATATATATATATATATATATATATATATATATCTATATCTATCTATCTGTCCCTTTGCCCAGTGAATCAAGTGTTTGGTGGGGTAGAGTGGTAGCAAAAGCCTTTTCCCCCCTACTGTGCTACCCTGTGGACCACCTGATTCCCCAGGCAGCATTCCTGCCCCCCTCCAGTAGACTGCCTGGTCTGGTAAAAAGGTAAAGGGACCCCTGACCATTAGGTCCAGTCGTGGCCGACTCTGGGGTTGTGGCGCTCATCTTGCTTTATTGGCCAAGGGAGCCGGCGTACAGCTTCCAGGTCATGTGGCCTGCACGACAAAGCTGCTTCTGGCGAACCAGAGCAGTGCACAGAAATGCCGTTTACCTTCCCGCCGGAGCAGTACCTATTTATCTACTTGTACTTTGATGTGCTTTCGAACTGCTAGGTTAGCAGGAGCAGGGACCGAGCAATGGGAGCTCACCCCGTGGCAGGGATTCGAACCGCCAACCTTCTGATTGGCAAGTCCTAGGCTCTGTGCTTTAACCCACAGCGCCACCCGCGTCCCGTGCCTGGTCTGGTAGTGGGGCAGAAAAAAAGGGAGAAAAGGGGGGGGGGGGAGAAGCAGCTAGACATTTTGTTTTGGCGTCCACAACCTAGGTCCCAGGAGCCACATGGCATTCCTATCCCAGTTTCTAGCACTGTTTTAAACTGTTTTTAATGCTCTATAATATATTGCTGTAACCCACCCTGCTGCCTTCTGCTGAACAGTGGGCAATAAATCTAACAACCACCCCCTGACTTCCACTCATTACCCATTTCAAACTAAAGTTTCCAGTCACTACCAGTTTCAAATAATTTTTGTTCACCTTAAACTGGCAAAACACTCTGAAATATTCATGCTGGGTTTTACATCGACAGGCATGTTATTCCAATCATAAAAAGGACTTTATGCTGTGGATTTTCATCTCAAATACCAGGGATGTGAAAGAGAGAGAGAGAGAAGAGAGAGAAAGAGATATGCATAAAGCAAAGAAGAAAACTCTCACTGGCTTTAGAGGGATTTGCTTTGTAAACTGGTTATACAAGTCTGGGTTGAGCTACTTCTGCAAATTTACTTTGGTAGTATAAAATGCTGGGAGGAGGTTTGTTTCGACAGAAGAGTTATGTGATGAATTGGGAGGATAAAACTGCAGGAGAGAATGGTCTGGATTAGAAGCCGCAATATGAGACAAGAAAAAATGAGAGACATTGGATTCTATTTATCACTTAGATGAGTCAAAAATATAACATGAGCAAGAATTCATATAAAACTTAGTTGTTGCTGTCATGGAATATTATAAAAATAGCCATGCAGCTTGATGCCCTTCAGATGCTGCTGAATTCCCCTCACAGTTATCATTTCCAGAATGGTCAATCCCTCTTCCCACAGAGTTCTGGGAATTGTAGCTCTTTGAGGGGAGTTCCCTTCCTAGTAGCTCTCAGCACCCTTAACAAACTACAGACCTCCAAGATTCTTTGAAGGAAGCCATGACTATGGTATGATAACTGCTATAAATGTATACTGCTGATTAGGCCTTAAAACTGGTATTTTTACTTGTCACTTTCCAGCTAAATAAGCTCTCAAAGTGACTCACCGTATTTTTCGCTAAATAAGACGCACCAGACCATAAGACGCACCTAGTTTTTGGAGGAGGAAAACAAGAAAAAAATATTCTGAATCCCAGAAGCCAGAACAGCAAGAGGGATCACTGCGCAGTGAAAGCAGCGATCCCTCTTGCTGTTATGGCTTCTGGGATAGCTGCGCAGCCTGCATTTGCTCCATAAGACGCACACACATTTCCCCTTACTTTTCAGAAGGGAAAAAGTGAGTCTTATAGAGCAAAAAATATGGTGTGTGTGTGTATATATATATATATATATATATATATATATATATATATATACCCTATCCAAAAAACCTCACATATTATAACAAGAATGGGGAACCCCTACTGATGTTGATGGACCCAACTCCCATCTGCCTCAGCTAGTGTGACTAATGGCAAGGGATGTTGGGAGTTGCAATCAAACAATCTTAGAGCATCTGATGGTCAGACATGCGTTATTACAGGGTCGGGGGCACCCATGCATTATAACTTATGTTAATTAACACAATAATACCTTTTCTTACTCTTCAGCAACCTCAGGCTGATACTGGAAACTGGAATTCTATGAAGGGTTTTTGGTCAAGGATTCTTAGTTATTTCTCCCAAACTGAAATTCCCAGGATTCTTTGGGAATCCAATGTAAGTTGTCATAGTATAGGTTTATGACGTGTGAAGTTCTTGAGCAAGTATAGTTGTCAGGACTGAGGATATTGAAAGTGAGGGTGACCTTGTAGTGCTTTACTACATTGGTCTTCAATGGTGGGTCGGAACCCACGACTAGGTCACTTCCTGACCCAAGGGCAAGTCACAACAGCAGCACTGCCACCATGCAAATATATGGTGAGAAATTAAGAAATGGGTCCCCAAATGCGTGTTTGAGTTAAAGGTGCATCCTGGGTATGAAAAGGTCGAAGATGGTTACTGCTTTACAGGACAGCTGCTGTCTCCAACATGCAGCCAGTGGCGTAGCGTGGGTTGTCAGCACCCGGGGCAAGGCAAGTAATTTGCGCCCCCTAACCCGTGGATTTTAGTAGGGGCAGAGAGCTGCGAGTGCAAGCGCGCGCCCCCCAGATGTTGCGCCCGGTGCGGCCGGCCCCCCCTGCACCCCCCACGCTACGCCACTGCATGCAGCTGTTTTGTTTCACACACAAAAGGGCACACCCACACCATATATTTTAAGTACCTGACTTCCCCCAAAGAATTCTGGGAAGTGTAGTTTGTTAAGAGTTGTTGAGAGTTGTTAGGAGACCCCTCTTCTTACAGAGCTACAGTTCTGAAAGTGGTTTAGGAATCAGTCTCTCTTCCCTTCAGACTCTGATAAATGTAGCTCTGGGAGGGAAATTGGGGTCTCCTTTCCTAACCATTCTTAGCGACCTCAACAAACTTTTGAGAATTTAAAAGTTTGCACAAAGTTTTGCAATTCTCTCATCAGGCTATTAAAAGTATTGCCCTAATATGGATTTGGGAATCTTGTTTGTTTTTAACACTTACATCCCACCTTTTTGTGAAAAGCACACTCAAACCACTTGTGGAATAAAAATATAAATCAGGAAATAAAACAAAACTGCCGCACTAAAAAGAAAAAGGAAAAATGCACATATGCAGCAATAGCAGGATAATAACAAAAAATTCCCAACAAAATATTGCTATTGGCTTTAAATAAAAAAGAATGCCTGCCTAGATAAAACAAGCTTTAATAGCCAGCAAAAGAGTGGGCAGATTAATATCCTTTTCCAAGGGTCTGTGTAGCTCAGGGGTACTGACAGTACAGTCATGGCTTATTCTTGGAGACTGTGTCTTGAGGGGGCAACACACACACACACACACACACACACACACACACACACACACAGCTTTGTCCTGCAGAGAGGATTTTTGTAACTTAGATCTTGCCAGCAGAGTCTCCTTTTTTAATTTAATTAGCAGCATTTGCATTAACATGAGTTTTGTGCCTCTTTGTCCTTTGAGGAGGGAGCAGGCAAAACTGCCTGGGTAAACATCAGCTTAACAATGCAACTTGAATTTTTCCTTTGCTTCCTTTGAACATCTCAGCCTAAGGATGAATTCTATATGACTCAGTGGAGGTGTCTGTCAGCTCCTGCCCTCTGAGGGGATCGGTATGGCAACGTGATGTGTTAATTCATATTGATAACCAGCTCTATTTCTGAGGCTTTGGATTTGGTAGTATTTTTAAAAAAGGTCACGATGAATCAAGTAGAATTGTTGAAAATACTAAAAATATGCCCATGCAGTTCTGCCACAGAGCTCTTCTAAGGCTCCATGAGTAAAAGTCTGTCTTGCATCACTTGTGAAAGCTGCCTGGATTTGAGCCAGATTCTGTGCATTCTCTGATTTCACAGTGGCAGTGCAGAAATTGGTACTAAGTGTATAATTCATTGGGCTGTATCCATTGTTAGTTCGTTTCGGACCAGACCCACTGAACTGAAAGGATATGACTAATTTGGCATGATTGTTGTGTATGGAATTATGCATGGTGCTGAGAAAGTGAAGAGAGAAAAGTTTTCCTCTCAACAGTAGAACCCATGGACATCTACTGAAACTGAATGTTGAAAGATTCAGGACAGACCAAAGAAAATACTTCTTAAAAATATGGAATTTGCTGCCACAAGAGGCAGTGATGGCCACTGATTTGGATGGCTTTTAAGAAAGAACGAGGCAAATTTATGGAGGTAAGACTATCAGTGGTGGCAGTGGCGCAGTGGGTTGCCAGTGCGAGAGAGAGGAATGGGGAATAGGAAGAGAGAGTGTAAAAGAGTCTTAATCGGTGCCTGGAAAAAGAAGTAAATGATCTGATACATTTTTGGAGGAGGTGCCAAACCATCATTCTAACTTCCTCCCGATGCTCAGGGTGTGTTTGTGGAGAGAGAGAAATGATGGCCAGTGCTCACAGCTGGTTGGTGGTGTTTTGGGAGATGATGGTGTCATCGGCGAAGTAGGGGGTCATAGGGGTCTGTGGGATCCCCGTCACAGAGCGCAGAACATGGCCAAGGCATGCGGCACCAGGCCACATGGTGCGGAAGAGAGGAGAGGGGCTATCTTGGAGCCAAGGCAGGCAACTAGCGCCCATCTGAGCGAGTTGCTTGTGCTCTGGCACTGGTGTGTCTCCGGAGTGCCCGCTCTCCTGCCCACAGGCCTGGCAGGTTACGCAGTTCACAAGGCCAAGCTGGCTTCACCTTGCCTCTTGGCCAGCCCAGGGGCCACAAGGGAGAGGGAGGCATCGCTACCACCCCAGCCCTGAAGGGTCAGCCTAGGCACAGCTTGCCTCCCTGCAGCTCTGGAAGGTGAGAGGAGTTCAGCCACGCGGCCTTGATGTGGCAGCCTATCGTGCGGGTGCCCATTGTGCTCCTCAGAATTTTTAACCTGGGGCAATCGCCTCTCTTGTCCCCTTCATGTTGTGCCACTGCTTCTCAATTCCAATTCCTAGAAATTGCAGGTTGGGAGAAAGATATTTGGCTCACATCTTGCTTGTGGGCTTTCCACTGGGAAAGCATCTGATCTGATTGGCTTTGCTAGATGAGCCACTGTCCTGATCCAGAAAGACTCTTCTTATGTTCATTTCAGTGGGTATACTCTGAATAGGATTGGGTAAGCTGCAACCCATTTTCCTGAGTACCTCCATCATCATTTGGGCTGCCCTTTTCTCAGTGTTTTCAAGCAATTCACCATTCAGAAGAGACAGCCAGGGGAACCATACACAACATTCCAAGTCGAGTTGCACCATAGATTTGATTAATGGCTCGGTGGTATTGGCGGTTTTGTTTTAAAGCCCTCTACTAAAGATGACTTATAGAACTCAGAGGTAAGATTTCAGTTTTGAACGCTTACAGGTTAAAACCCTCAACAAAGGGGGGGGGAGCATGAGAAAGGGTTGCTTCCAAAGGCATCAGCGGGGTGCCACCTGTTGTATTCAGAGCTGGCATGACGTTCCACAGAAGGAAGCAGCGGCGAGAGTTTCAAGTTCCCCAGCTGTTTTTTGGTTTTTTTGCCAGCCTAGATTTCCCCAACCCCGCCCCTGCTGTGATTCCCCTGCATTTCTTTTATCTAGGTCAAGCTATTACTTTTACTCATAATCTACATTAATTTTTAATTTGATCTTTAGTCCTAATTCTTTAGCAACTCTGAGCAGGAACCGGCTTTTCTTCCTTTCTACTGTGAGAGGGGTTGCTTTCAATGCTAAGCTATTTGCTGAGCATGCAAAAAGAAAAAGAAAAGGGAAAAAAGGAGCCAGGCAAGGAAAGAAGAGACACACATTGTTCTCTTCCCCCCTCCGCACTCCCCTTAAAAAAACTAGCATGGACCAAATGAAAAGATGTGACTGGGCCAGTGTGGTACAGTGCCAGCAATGTTAGACCAGGACCTGGGAGATCAGTGTTTATATCCCCACTCAGTACAGTGGTATCTCGGGTTAAGAACTTAATTCGTTCCGCAGGTCTGTTCTTAACCTGAAACTTTTTTTAACCCGAGGTACCACTTTAGCTAATGGGGCCTCCTGCTGCTGCCATGCCTCCGGAGCACGATTTCTGTTCTCATCCTGAAGCAAAGTTCTTAACCCGAGGTACTATTTCTGGGTTAGCGGAGTCTGTAACCTGAAGCGTCTGTAACCTGAAGCATCTGTAACCCAAGGTACCACTGTATTGACACACACTGAGTGCCTTGGGCCAGTCTCTGTCTCTCAAAGTGGGGAGGGGGACAACCAGCTTGGAGGGGGGTGAGAAAGGTGAAATATAAGTGTAGTAATATACAAACCATAGGATAAGGGAAGTTGCCTGGCAAGTGAGACCGCTGTTCCATCTACAGTGGTACCGTGGGTTACATACGCTTCAGGTTACAGATTCCGCTAACCCAGAAATATTACTTCGCGTTAAGAACTTTGCTTCAGGATGAGAATAGAAATTGTGCTCTGGTGGCGCAGGGGCAGCAGGAGGCCCCATTAGCTAAAGTGGTGCTTCAGGTTAAGCACAGTTTCAGCTTAAGAAAGGACCTCCGGAACGAATTAAGTACTTAACTCGAGGTACCACTGTAGTTCCCTATTTTCTCCTTGACTATAGTCAACAGCTCAGTTATTTCTCCCTTTCTGCTTTTCCTGACTCTCTTAATACTGGAAGAGAGCTGGGCAGAGGGGGAAATGTCTGGAGTGAACTAAAGGCCAAACAGTGACTAATGGCAGTTTCTCAGTAGTCTTCCAATGAAACTTGAATAGGAGAATTATTCCGCCTCATGTGTTCCATGGCTTGTCTCAGGCTCTTCTCACTTAGAATGTTCTGCCTGAAGCAGCTTCCTCACATTGCCTTGTGGTTGGTCTGACTCAGGATGATTCAGGTGTGTTCCCATCCAGTGGAAAGCCGGAAATTCAGCAGCCTGTGCAGTCCCATGGTGGCAATCAGATTTGAAGGGAAAGTGCCTTCTGGGCTTCCGTTAATGGAGTAAATGGCAAGGAAACATTATTGGGCATGGTTTGTGCTACAAGATCCAGTGAGGACCAAGTGTCAAATGTTGCATCCTGTTTCAACTGTGGTGGTGGCAAATACTGAAATGCAGGTGCCAGCTGCAGGTACCTGGTTGTGTGCATTGCTGGTTGGCCACTGTGAGAACAGTATGCTGGACTGCATGGGCCACTGGCCTGATCCAGCAGACACTTCTTACATTCTTATTACTTGGCTGCCTAACAAGTAGCAATGGGCAGTGGGCTGTATGGCACATCTGCATGGAAATATAATGCAGTTAATGGGATGTTAGGAGATATGAAAGCTGCCCCTTTCGGAGTTAAATCTATGATGGCTCATTCATGCACGCAGATCACCACTTGAGGAACATGTATGTATGAGCTGGTCCTGTCCTGGTGGAGACATAAAGCTGGCTCAGTGTAAACCGCAGTTAGCGAATTAAAATACATGCCCTCTTTGCCAACCCCTTTCTCTTTTGTGGACTCTAACCACGATTCAGTGTTATGTCTGCACTGATGGTAACCCGTGAAAAATTCTGACTAGATTTTGCAAAGCTGCTTCAGTCCTTGAATTCAAATTCTGGATAAAAGGGGAACCTGATTAATGTTGCTGTGCTTAACATGAGTGTAAACGTATTAGGGAACCGTGTTTGTAGTTCTAAAGAAAGGAGAGGGGAATTCTCCCTAGAGGTGATGGAGAAAGTGTTCATTCCCGAGGTGGACTCCCAACCTACAAACCTTGGTTTGCAGGGAGCCAACTTTATATTGCACAGGAACCCATGAGAATTGCAGATATAGGGAACTGTGAAACCACCAACACTATGCACCATGAAAAGAGGAGCGGGAGAGCGAAAGAGAGTGATTGCATGCACAGCAATTATAGTACAATTCTGCAGCAGGAGACTTCAGTGTGTCTTAAGCCTGAGCCTCTCTCCAGGCACTGCAATGATTTTGTGATTCTTTCATAGCCAGTGGGTTAATGTGGCAAAACGCCACCTCCCAAAGTACATTCGAAAGCTGGCCTTTGAAGCTCTGACATTAAGCAACAAAAGCTGGAAAAGTTGTTGGGGAGGACACCCATCGGCTTTAATTTATTTAACATCGTGAGTCATATTCAAATTAGAATTTCGCTGGCCTAGATAGCTTGAAGGGGGCTTGGGATAGAAATAAATTCAGGACACGGCTTAATATGTCCCCAGCCTGTGAAAAATAAAGCTGTCACTGGCTGTTGCTTGATTTTTAATTTCAGCCAATAGTTTGCAGGGCCTTAAGGCTTAGGAGCAGGTGCCGGGTGTCACCCTTGATGCCAGGGTCCCTTGCTTCCTTCGGACGAAGAGGCAGAGTGGCATTTCCACAATAGCAGTGGCCTTCAAAATGCCAGGAAGGTCATCGATACGTGACCCATGTGAAGATGCTGCTTTGTCCAAAGGGTGTGCCCAGAGCCAGGCTTGATGTCTGGGCCATAAACCCAGCAGTTGCATATCATGAGATACAAGAAGGCAGCAATACCTGCTCTGACCTGTGCTTGTCATGATCACCGCTATTTCTGTTCCACTGCAGTTTGGTTTCAGCCAAATACTGTGTCTTGCTGTCTGCCATTTAGTGTGAGTTAGGTAAATTATGTAACTGTTTACATAACTTACATTCCATGTAAAGGAAATGTCAAAACACGTAAACAAAAACAACCACCCTGTCATTATTTAAGTATCGTTTGGGGACTTTAAAACATCAGCAACAATGTGAACAAAGACCTATCATACTCGCTAGACTGATTTCTGTTCCAGTTTACAGAAGAACATATGAACAGCAGCAATTTCTGCTTCCATTTCCATTTCCACTGGAATTCTCTGACATACCTATGCATAGCAGCTTTGAGTGACTTAAATTCCCACTTTAAGCATTTGTTTTGAGTGTAGGCTGATAATCTACTTTCCTCTTTATTCTTACTCATTTTTATTGTAAGTATGCCAGTATGACAGTGTCAAGGTAGTTAAGCTGCATGTACTTAGCGTGCTATGGAAGAAGCCATGCTATAGTTTTATTTTCAGGGGTGATGTGTGTTACCCTCCTTTCTTGCAAAGGCAACTGAGGTTGTTGCCTCTTGCTTTGCTACAGGCTAGTGGTCTCTGTGTTTTTGTTTTTGCTTGCTTGCCCGGCTTGAACTTCTCACAAAGTTTTCAAAGTCAAAACATTGCCCCTGTAGTAGAAAAGAGCTGCGCCAAGCTGAATAGTGAGGTCAAACGCTTTGAGGGAGAACAGCCAGCCATTCTGCTGGAGGGCACAAGCCTTGAGTAGCAGGAATAACTTGTTAGCTTGGAAGGGTGAATGGCAGATACCTTTTTGTCTCCAGGCCTTTTGTTCCTACTGGAGGCCTCAGGTGATTTCTGCTGCTAGATGAGGACAAACCGGACCGATTGGACTGTAGGCTTTGGCACAGTTTGGGTGCACACAGATGGGGCAAGAACAATAATTATGGTACATATTTTCCCAGGGGCTGAGTCTTTGTTTCTTTTGCATCTGGAATGCCATTGACAGGTATTCAGACTGAAAAATTGAATAGTGACTGTCAATTCTTCCCCCCCTACCCTTGCTTCAGGCAGGCTGCTCATTTTTTTTATTTTTAAAGTGCAATACATACATTCATTCAAATGAAAATATTCCTTGCCTTATTTAAAGCACGTACCCATACATGCTTCTTTCAAAGTTGAGAAACTAGGGGAAGAAGCTTTGTGATGTCACAGGGAATCAGCCAATCAGTGCTGTGCATTTCCCACCAAGTTTCTCATTAATTTAACCCTTAAAAGAAAAAGAAAAAGGTATACAAAATCTAGGGAGTGGGCTTCTGCATTAGGATCTATGGTCAAATAATGTATATGCCTTCAAGAACAAACCATGAGACATGCCTTCAAGAACAAACCATGAGTGGATTCAATGGTCAAGAAGGCAGTTTCTACACATGCCGTAGAGAGAATTGAAGGACAGGTGGGGCTTGTCAACCTGGAGAGGTAGCCCATCTAGGAGAAGGAAAACTCTGATCCTAAACCTCCGCTGCCTTGCAGGATATCTTCAGAGAAGAAAAGGCTAAGGCATAAACCCTATACAAATCTGGAGTAGAGTTCCTAAGACGGTTGGATGGCGCTTTGTACGCCTTCTTCAGGCAACTCCTGCAGCCAAGCTGGTGCCAAACATATTGCTCTGCTTTTGTTTGGACCACATCAGCAAGGCTGAGAGAGGGGCCTTGTTGTCTGGGCAGCCTAGGACTTCCATACACACTGCCCAGGCTTGCACCTTGGGAAGATCACTTTGGTGCTGCAAACGCAGCTGTTTGACTTCCCTCTTGGGGGCGCACTCCATTGTCTCTCGAGACCACAGCTGTCAACTTTTCCTTTTTCTTGCGAGGAATCCTATTCAGAATAAGGGAATTTCCCTTAAAAAATGGGAAATGTTGACAGCTATGCTTGAGACAGATGGATGCCAGCAACAACTAAAAATCCAATACTCTACAGAAAAAGCTATCTCTATGTAACAATCATCAGAAACTGTTCTCATAAAGGAGAAGTAAAATTTTTCCAAAAGTTATAACAAAGATTAATCAAAACTGTACAAAAAAGTCTATTGAAGCACAGGAAAACTCAACCCAGTATAAAATTCTTACAAGCAGCAAGAATGAAAAAGTCTTCCAGATAAGAGATAAGTTACAATACAAAAAAAAGCCAAAACCCAGCTTGTGTGAAAAAGGGATGAAGCTTTAAGATACAGACAAGTGAAGAAACTGATGCTCCCTGATTTGCAGGGATTTTTTCAGCCAGAACTCACCAACTCAATTCCAGCACCACTCAGGTGAGCGCCATTGCCATTATAAGAGAATAAGGGAGGCGTTCATAGTGAGTTCTGGGACCTCTTTTTCTAGAAAAATAACACTGCATTTGTGTTATGTTTATCCCTCTCTTCACTCACAACCAAAATTTGATCGTCCATTGGTAAACGACATCCCAAGGGACATAAACCTGTAAAACCCATTTTTCATTGTTTTAGGGAATTGAAATGTTCTTGAACCTTATCAGGAAACATCTCAGCCCATGATGTTCACTTAGAACTGCTACCCGCTAGGCATATCTTTTTCACACTGTCAATCATTGCCTTAGCTTGACAAGGGCACATTCTCAAATTCCATAGTCCATCTAGAGAGAGATTTCTGCTCTTAAGAATCCATACCTGCTTAGCCATAAGCCAGAGTTTCTTGACTGAAGTTTGTTTCCATTCTGCACCATTTCCCTTTGGGGCTATTATCACCTTTGCCACACACCTAAATTTTCCCCGGACATGACCTGAGCAACATCAGGCCAGGATTTCTGAAAAAAGGTCCCTAACCAGCACCGGAATAAGCACAGGCCCAGAGCTTAGTCCAGTGTGACCAGTAAAGGTCCCCAATTATCTTACTTGTGACACTCGGTGGCTCAGACCTCAAGGCTGGGAAGGGATCATGCTGAATGAGCCCTACAACATATCAGTCACCAAACTTTCAGGTATAAATCCCAGAAAGAACAATAGGTTTAAATTAATCTCCTAACCACACTTATGCTTACAACTCACAAACCATCTAGTTGGCCAAAAGGCTCGACCACACTTTGCTTGTCCTGCACCTAGAAAGCACTTTTTATTTTGCTTGTCCCATGCTTTTAAGGCACAGGTCTGAGTGGTTTTCCATTTGCCCTGCTGCTTTCCCCCTGGGAAAACCTGCTCCTTACTGCTGAATTGGAGCAAATGTCAATAGGGTTTCCTGTGGATTGATGTTTGCTCCAATTCAGCAGTAAGGAGCAGGTTTTCCCTGGGGGAAAGCAGCGGTACCAGCTAAAGCGTGAATGGGCCCTAAATGTAGAAGTGCAAGACCTGAAGCCAGAGTCCCAGCAAGTGTACATGGCTGCTCCAGAGTTGACCTTCCTGAGCTTGGTGCCTTCCAGATGTTTTGGAAAACAGCTCTCGTCATGCTTGCTGGGGCTGATGGAAGTTGGGAGTCGAAAACATTTAGAAGGTTGGGGAGGGCTTGCTTAAGCCTAGCCATCATAACAGAAGCACTTTGGGCACACAAATTCCATGTTCACTTTGGGAATAGTGGAACTTTTTAAGAACAGCCTTTGTAAATACAGTTACTAGCATTGAGAGAAGGTAGCCAATGCCATCTGTTTGGCTTCTCTTCTCTTCCCTGTCCAATTTCCCTTTGCTTGTAGAGACAGAACTTGCTCTGAGTTTGCTTCCCTCGTCTTCTCAGTCATCCTTCATAACCAGGAGAACTTCTTCACAAAGAATAAACATCAACTTTGCTCAAGGGGGGGACAGGGACTGTCTGAGGTTTTCTTTTATTTTTTTTCAGAATAATGTATGAATGTCTGTTTATAAATGCCTTATCTGCTACAGAGAGTTTTCAGATAACAAATATGGCAGTGTCCTTTTAATCTGTATGTCTAACCTGAAGACTTGCTAAGCCTCAGGAGTTCAAAATAACAAAATAGATGAAAGCTCCTGAAATCAGCTTTTGGTATGTTATAGAAACGCGGTATCTCATTTATAGCCTACTTGTTGGTTCCCGAAGCTGTCTGCAACTCATTTAGACTTCCTGCAGTACAACAGATTTATTGCAGTGACAATGAAGTGATGTACACAGATATTAAATTGAACTATTGATAAAAGCTTTATTACTTACTGTATACTCCCATTATTTTTATTTTATTTTTTGCCTGCATAGAAGTGTTTTGTTTTAAGCAAGCCTGCAGTCATGTAAATTTTGTGGAAGATTTTGCCCTCGAATTTAACAATGCATATCTATGCTAGTTGGCAAAAGACGGCGTTAAGGACTCTAGATCTCTACATTTCTAGAGAAGGCATGGCTAGGTCATGCCCCCTCACCTTTGAGAAGGGAGAAAGTAAGGGCTGATTCTTGTTTGCCCCCCTCCTTTCTCTTCCTCTCTTCCTCTTCTCTTTGAACCATGTGTCTGACCAGATGTCTGACCAGATGTCTCAGACTTTTGGTTGGACCAATAGCGACACCAGCAACCCCTTACGTCCTGAGTAAAGGTGCAAATGTCTACACAATCATACCTCGTGTTTCGTTAGGTTCATGTTGCATCTTTTCAACTTGCGAACACGGCAAACCCGGAAATGTATACTTCCAAGTTCCACTACGCATGCGTGCACAGAAGCATTCTTTGTGCAGAAGCGGTCTGCACACTTCGCACATGTGCAGAAGCGCTCTATCGCACCGCGCATGCGCAGAAGCAGCACACTAGTTACAGACTTTTTGGGGTGTGAATGGCACCCCAGAACAGATCGAGTCCGTAGCTAGAGGTGCCACTGTATTTAACTTTAACTGCTTATGGCAAAGAAGACACTGTGGCAAAGAATGTAGTAACTTCTGAATAGGGATTGAATATCAGTAGAAAGTGATGTCATTAATTGCTAGCAGGTTATATATATATATATTTATAAGATATTTATTAAAGTTTTACAGAAAAAACATAAAAATGCATACATCATAAAAAGAGAAAACAAAAATAACAAAAATACACAAAAAATAAAACAGAGAATACATAATAAAACAATACAGGAAAAAAATAATGAAAAAACATAGACAAAAGAAAATCCATCTTTAACTCTATATTTGTTTAGCCCTGGTTCTTGACTTCCTCACACCTCCCTTTCTTGTGTTCCCATTTTTCCAATCAAATTCAGCAAATCCCTACCCTCTTTCAGTTCTCATTATTAATTATATAACTTAACATAGTATGTCTCCAATCTTTCATCCCTTTTTAGTTCATTCTTACCATAACTTAATCACTAATGCCATATTATTTTTAAAACCAACATCATCTTAGCATTCATAAATTTTGCAATATTTTTGAAGGTAATCTTTAAATTTCTTCCAATCCTCTTCCACCGACTCTTCTCCCTGATCTTGGATTCTGCCAGTCATTTCTGCCATCTCCATGTAGTCAATTACTTGCATCTGCCATTCTTCCAAGGTGGGTAGATCTTGTGTCTTCCAATGCTTTGCGATGAGTATTCTTGCTGCTGCTGTAGCGTACATAAAGAAAGTTCTATCCTTCTTTAACACCAATTGGCCGACTATGCCTAGGAGAAAGGCCTCTGGTTTCTTCAAGAAAGTGTACTTAAACACCTTTTTCATTTCATTATATATCATTTCAATAGTTTCCTCTTTTCTCCCACTCCGCGGATGGAAGGGAAACGATCAACTTATCTTCTTCCCCCCTCTCTTTACTTGGGGGGGAATTCTTCTCTTTGATGCTCGGATTTAGACTTTAGCAGTTCCACTCTCCAAAACATTAGCTTTGAGAGTCTTTGCTTTGAAATCTTAAACAAGTCCGGGAGGCGGACTTCCTAGTTGCGCCTTCCCGGTTCAGTGTCAAATTCAAACTTTTTTTTCCTTAGTCCCAAATTCTTAAAACTTCACCTACTCACGGGTAGTTGTTTGGCAGCCGAATGGTCGCAGGAAAAAGGTCGGCGCTCTCCGGCAACAGCTTTGCGGCTTCACCCCACGGAAAGAGCGATCGACTCACAGCACCGCGCCGAACTCCCGTTACGCTCCGGAACCCCTTGCGAGGTCCCTTCGCAAATTCGGGGGGCGCTAACGGTGCCCGCTGAGTCCCACGGTCGCAGGCTTCTTCTGTCTGCGATTTTTTCACAAGGGTCTCCGCTTCGCCGTAGCTGACGACCCGTTTCCGCGGAGCTTCCCCCTCCAAAATCAGAAGGAGACTGCCATTACCGTTGGCGCCGCCTCCGGAAGTTTGCTAGCAGGTTATATACCAAGCTCCCCTGCCTCTATTTGTGACTGGCAGTCTCCAGAAGCTGTGTTTTGAGAAGTTTTGAGGGGTTTTGTTTGTTTATTAGGCACCTAGTAATCGAATAATAGAACTGTAGAATTGGAAGGAACCTCAACCCCGCTGCAATACAGGAAGTCTTTATGACTTCGTCAAATATGAGCAGTGCCAGAAAGTTTCAAGGAGTGGAGATAGACCAAGCACACCAAGACATACGCAAAAGATACCCTGACAAGGAAACACTCTTCCTAACTTCTCATCCAGTGTTTCTCAAACTTGGGTCTCCTGCTGTTTTTGGACTGTTGTTGTTGTTGTTTAGTCGTTTAGTCGTGTCCGACTCTTCGTGACCCCATGGACCAGAGCACGCCAGGCACTCCTCCCACTGCCTCCCGCAGTTTGGTCAGACTCATGTTTGTAGCTTTGAGAACACTGTCCAACCATCTTGTTCTCTGTCGTCCCCTTCTCCTTGTGCCCTCCATCTTTCCCAACATCAGGGTCTTTTCCAGGGATTCTTCTCTTCTCATGAGGTGGCCAAAGTATTGGAGCCTCAGCTTCACGATCTGTCCTTCCAGTGAGCACTCAGGGCTGATTTCCTTCAGAATGGATACGTTTGATCTTCTTGCAGTCCATGGGACTCTCAAGAGTCTCCTCCAGCACCACAATTCAAAAGCATCAATTCTTCGGCGATCAGCCTTCTTTATGCTCCAGCTCTCACTTCCGTACATCACTACTGGGAAAACCATGGCTTTAACTATACAGACCTTTGTTGGCAAGGTGATGTCTCTGCTTTTTAAGATGCTGTCTAGGTTTGCCATCACCTTTCTTCCAAGGAGCAGGCGTCTTTTAATTTCGTGACTGCTGTCACCATCTGCAGTGATCATGGAGCCCAAGAAAGTAAAATCTCTCACTGTCTCCATTTCTTCCCCTTCTATTTGCCAGGAGGTGATGGGTCCAGTGTCCATGATCTTTGTTTTTTTGATGTTGAGCTTGTTTTTGGACTACAACTCCCATAATCCCTAGCTAGCAGGACCAGTGGTCAAGGATGATGGGAGTTGTAGTCTAACAACAGCTGGGGATTCAAGTTTGAGAAACACTGCTTTCCCTGCTGAAAATCTCCCCTAGGCTTCAGTTCACCCTCTCTCAAACTCTAAATGTACTGTATATTTAGTTTACTGTTAGAAATGTGCATTGGGAATCCTATGTCAGCCAAGCAGTTTGTCACCGTTTCCCACTAAAAATTGCCGCTTTCTTAAGTTCCTTTTCATTTCAAAAAACTTTGGGGATTCTAGATGTGTTTGTGTGTGACATTTAGCTTCACCCTTTATAATGGATCCAGCATTTCTTGTGCCTCTAATGCGTATCTCAGGCTGCATTTACTGAAACTCAGACTTCATTCTAAAGCGATTGTCTTCTGCTTTCCGTCCTGAGTTAGCATTCTTTGCTTGACCACACAAACAGCGTATTGCGCATGCACGACAACTTGTGTCCATGATGCTTTCAGGGCGGTCACACATGATTCCTCTTTCAGGGCTGTTTGTGCTTGCAGAAGTTTGGAGGTGGGCGCCCTGCGTCATTTCCAATCAGTGCATATCCTGTAACTTTTCATAACATTGGGGAAGCATCACAGAACAACTAATAAAGCAGTATAAATCCACCAGTAATACATTATTATTGTGTCAATAGCATGTTGCAGTATACACTTGCATTAAAACACCAATCTGGATGGGCCTGAGTGTCAGAGGGGCAGGGGGCTGCTGTGTGCGGTTTTGAAAGACCCAAAAACCTATTTCAAAAACCTAGCTATCAGCATCGTTTTCTGTAGTAGCCAACTTGAAATATTTAGCATCCACACCTGTACAGTGCTGAAAATATATATCAAATTTCAAATTGCCTAACTCGGTTTTGGGGGATTCTGAGCAACCAGGAAGCTGGGTATGTTTTCAGCCCTTGCTTTCTGGCAAGGTACCAACAATGCCTTCCGCTGGGAAATGTTTGAGCAGCCGCTGGTAAATTTTTATAGGCTTTGACTGCAGCCAACTTGCTTTTTGTTATGCTGTTAATTTTCTATGGTGATAATAATGCTATTTCCTGTTATATTTTTCCAATCCCTTGTGGTGTTTGTGTAGTATAGTGTACCAACTTCTCCCTGATTGGGTATTATTCCGGGTCTGTTCCTATCCCACGCTTGCTCTGATGCTGGCAGCAACTAAGGCCCTGCATCTCTGGGGAGGGGATTGTTTTGGGGTGGAATTTCAAGTCCTGATTTCCAGGTCAAGTTGGGGGCAAAGCCTCTCTCTCTCTCTGTGTGTGTGTGTGTGTGTGTGTGTGTGTGTGTGTGTGTGTGTTGGCTGTGAGAGAAGACTGAGTTGATGCTTTCTTTTTTTGAACAGATGATGAGAGCAAGACCTCTCAGGAATGTGGGAGTCAGTGGTAAGGGTCAGGAGACAGGCAAAACAGCCAGGTTTTGGTTGGGTTACATTTCCTGTTCTGGAAAATTTAGGGGAGGAAGTGAAGAGCAAGGGAGTTTTGATGCTAGGAGCTCCGTTTCCTAAGCAATTAGACTTCTGGCACAGTTTTTGCATCTTCTGACTACTGTGTCTTACTTACTGATTGATTGATTTTGGAAGTGCCTTGTGTGAAAATTGCCCCCCTTCCCTGACTCCTTCTATCTTTAAATCCAGGTGGTGAACATTTGACCCTCCAGATGCTTCTGAACCACCTCTGCCATCATCCCCAGCCAACATAAACAGTAGTCAAGGCAGCTGGGAGTTGCAGTCCAATAATATGCTTGAGAGCCAAATGTTCCCCCACCCCAGCTTTAAATTCTTGGCACACTTGAGGGAGATTAGGACCCCTTGATTCTTTTTGGGATGAGTGGGAGCAGGAACCCAGGAGTAAAAAGAATGTCCTGCTCTGAAGGGTTTATGGCAAAAACGAGGATGTGGAGGAATATGCCATCACTTGTGCTGTCTAGCATAATGGCCCAATGTGACTTTGTTGCTGCTGTGCCATACCCTTCAGTACTTAATACTCTTGCATTGTTCATATCTTTCTAAGCCAGGTGAGCGGGAAGCACAGTTTGCCTCCATTTTACATGGTAATTTCACTTAGCTTGGCCTAGCTAAGTTCAGCCCAGATGCTGCTGAACTACAACATCCACCATCTCTCTGGCTGTTGGCTATGCTGGGAGGGGTAGATGGGAGTTGTAGTTCAGAACTATATGGGGGACCATCGGTTAGCCTCCTCAGGTTTAGAATGTGGGCTTTTCTTCTGAATTGTGAGATACAGAACTGCAGGTGGTTGCTTGGGAATAAATGTCCCGGAAAGCAGTGGAGGTAGGCTGAAAACAACTCATTTGCTGCTCCAATGCCACCCGTAGATTTTGCTATTATGGTGCGAGGGATGCGTGCGTGCACATGCATGTGCATGCACGCATGCACATGCGCGAAGGGGTAAATGATACTGGAGTTTCTAGCATATCGGGGAAGAAAAGCCAGCTGCATGCCTATTGGCTGGTGCCTGCGGTGTCACATCCTGCTCTTCCCCCAAGTTCTGAAATAACTTTGCGCTTGTTTCTAATATTCGCTGTTTGTTGTAATGCAGATTTTTTACATATATGTATGTACATTTGCATACGCTTCTTTCAGATGTTATTTAGAAAAATCAACAAGACAGACCAGTTTGTCTGAAGTTCGAAGAGAAGGGGGCAAGAGTCAAGACTAGAGAGCTGATCCTGCATTTTATGTTTGTCAGATTGGTAACAAACGTCTGCTGAGCCCTAGAATAAAAAATAGCAAAGCTGGGTTCACATTAAGGATGGATCAGTCTGTTTTCTGTTCCATGTCAGTTGTGTGTGCACTCAGTCATAGGTCTGTTCTGCTTTTGCTGATTATTTTCTTATTTAAAAAAAGCTTGGTAAATTAGTATTTAATATAGATATGCTTTCCCTTAAAGTATGCTTAAAGTTTGCATTCAACCTTTCCCTAAAATACTGCTGTCTTTGTAAGAGGCTGTTGTCTGTGTGCCTCATCGGAGGGATGTGTGGAGGCTGGCTACCCAAGAACAGGCTTCATCTCCCTGCCATGTGTAAAATGTTCTCCCTAAGAAAGTTTTGCTGTCACTATTATTGTCAATTTGTAGGTGCCAGGCTAAGTTTTGTTGTCTTTTTAACCCAGGCTTTTGGTAGGTTGGGACACGGGTGGCGCTGTGGGTTAAACCACAGAGCCTAGGACTTGCCGATCATAAGGTCGGCGGTTCGAATCCCCGCGAGGGGGTGAGCTCCCGTTGCTCGGTCCCTGCTCCTGTCAACCTAGCAGTTAGAAAGCACGTCAAAGTGCAAGTAGATAAATAGGTACCACTCCGGCAGGAAGGTAAACGGCGTTTCCGTGCGCTGCTCTGGTTCTCCAGAAGCGGCTTAGTCATGTTGGCCACATGACCCAGAAGCTGTACGCTGGCTCCCTCGGCCAATAAAGCGAGATGAGCGCCGCAACCCCAGAGTCGGCCACGACTGGACCTAATGGTCAGGGGTCCTTTTTACCTTTACCTTTAGTAGCTTAAGTTACCTTCTGCTCTGGTGACCAATTTTTGGAGAGGTTGGGAGGACTTGTCCTCATTTTCTTGTTGTATATAGAAGTTTTGTGTTGTACATTGCTTTCTTTTTGGATTTAATGTTTGATTTATATCTTACTATGAAGTAGCTTTGAGACCATTTTTGTTATAAATGCTAACAATAACAATACACACTTAAAAAATACTTTTCAAAGCATTTCCCTCTAAAAAATCAGCATTTTTGTTAAAAAAAGAAAGAAAGGAAAACCACAAAACAGGCATTTTTGTGCACATAAACCACCCCTCTCCAAAATTAGGAAAAGTGCATAATCTATGTGTTTGAATCCACACATAAGTCGGGATGGCAAATTAAATTGGTTTGCTTTAAAATGCAGACCAAACAAATTTCTTCTCCTCCATCCCCAGTTCATATCTGCAAGGGTAAAAGAATCTGCAGAGACTGAAGAATGCAATGCAGGAAATTCGTTCTTGCTCTGCAGCAGGGCGGGGATTTCTAATCAGACCATGAGGGCACCAGGTGTTCTGGGCTGCCTTACCACCTTCAGCTTTTGATAAAGCATTTAATATTCCTGCCATAAATAGATGAGATTTAATATTCAAGATGCTTCTTTGCTGGCAATGATGAATATTCAGCATGCAAATTAGCATGCTGCAGTTCATTCTGCAATGGGTCGCAACTGGAGGCATTCCAAAAACCACCACATTCTTGAGAATCATCACTGAGGTACAGAGTTGCCCAGGACTGTTGTGCACTTGGAGTATGGAGGATCAGGAAGGGGAAAATCTCATCAATATGCAACCCCCCCACTCACCCCCCACTTGTTAGTACAGCCTGGTTTTCATGTTCAGGGCTTTGAAACTGCTAGCAAGGGCTCTTATTGTGCCATTCCAGATTTGCAGGTGACATTGGGGGACTTGTCTGACAGTGACATGCATCTTTAAAAAGTGTAATTTGAATGTCATTTTGACAGATAAATTGACATGCTTTTAAAAGAATTTCTTGCACAGCACATGAGGAGGTAAAACCTCTGCTTCCCACTCCCCCCTCTCCCAATTTGGGTTTAGATATTGTAAATCCACAATTGATAAAGCTTCTGGAGAAAGGATTGCATGAATTTGCACCTAGCACATTTTAATTCCCACCCCCCAGAAACTGTAGCATATAGCTCAGGCCCCCTCACTTGAAATCATCACACACACCTAGTTCGGTTTGTTGCAATGATCTCAGGGAATGTGATGAAGAATCCTTGGAGAATACATTGGAAAAGGAGTTAAGACTAAATGTTCTTTTTGGCCCACTCCAGCAGTGAATTTGTGAAGGGTTCCCCCAAACTAGTATATGGCATGCACGCACATGTGCCAGAACCTGTGGTGGCTGGTGTCAAAATTGGGCTACGGTTTGTGGGAGAGCAGGTTGAGCTGATGCAGTGGTGAATCAAAATAAGGGGTAGAGCCAGGTAAGTGGGAACTAAGCCTTCAGGTGTGGCGTGACGTGGTGTGGCGTTTCCCCTGCTGCGCTGAATAGGTACTGAATTTACTTAGCAAGGCTAGAAACTCTGTCATCAATGACTGCTCTCATAAATGCTTATTTTTCAACTAACGTTTTTAGACTCATGGCTACTAGTCATGATGGCCATGTTCCGCTTCCATTTGTCAAAGGCAGTATGACCCTGAATACCTATTGTTAGGAATCACAAATGGGGAGAGTGCTGTTACACTCAGATCCTGCTTTTCGGCTTCCCACAGGCATCTCTTCTCAAAACTGGATGCTAGACTTGATGGGCCATGGGCCTGATCCAGGAAGGCTCTTCTTAGGTTCTTATCATGCAAACATTTGAACAGAATTGTCGCAGCCTGTACCTCTTTCATTTCCAGACCTTTGGGGCTCACAATGTACATTCCCTCCACTTTCTATTTTTTTATGTGTGTGAAAGAGGGAGGGGGAGAGAGAGAAGAAAGAAAGTGTGTGTGTGTGTGTGTGTGTGTGTGGAGACAGTCAACTGAAAACACCAGAGCTTCCACTTCCAATGACGTGGGCTGTAGCCCATAAAAACGGATACCGCAATAAATCTATTAAGCCTTTAAGGTGACACAATATTATTTTTATGAGTGTTAACTACATCCTGTGCTGCATTCCTTTTTTTTTCCCCTTGGTGATGTTTGGCCTTGTTTGTTCTGCTCCATTGATCTTGAGATATTGATCTGTATTACTTAGTAGACTTGCTTGTTTTGCTCTGTTTCGTATCTGTGATTGCCCAGAAGCTAAGAGCTGCGTGAGGTTACTAGGAGATTTGATCTTGGAATGCATGAAAAAGGGAGAAGAAACAGATTCAAATGCTGTTGATGGGCTCCTTCTACCAGGGCTGGGTATCCTTGAGTCTGATATCCACAGTAAGAGGGGAAGGGGCAATAGCTCATTGCTCCAGCACCTGCTTTGTATGCGGAGCAGTGCTGTACATCTACAGCTTTTTTTTGGTAGGGCTGAAACCTTGGAGAGCTACTTCTAATCAGTGTAAACGACACCAATCTCTCCCATAACTTTAGAACTTGGGGACATCCAATTAAGCTGAAGGTTGGAAGATTCAGGGCAGATGAAAGAAATTACTTCTTCACACAGTGAGCAGTCAAGCTGTGGGATTCGCTCACACAAGAAGTAGTGATGGCCACCAGCTGGGAAAGCTTCAAAAGAGGATTAGACAAATTCATGGAGAATGAAGCTTTCGTTATACCTCCACCGTCAGAGGCACCATTCCTCTGAATGTCAGTTACTGGGAATCAGCAGTGTGGAAAGTGCTTCTGTGCTCAAGCTTGCTTTTGGGCTTCCCCATGGCATCTGATTGGCCACCATGAGAACATGATGCTAGATGAGATGGGCCATTGGCCTGATCAAGAAGGCTCTTCTTATGCATAATAATAGTAATAATACTTGGGACGCGGGTGGCGCTGTGGGTTAAACCACAGAGCTTAGGATTTGCCGATCAGAAGGTCGGCGGTTCGAATCCCCGCGACGGGGTGAGCTCCCGTTGCTCGGTCCCTGCTCCTGCCAACCTAGCAGTTTGAAAGCACGTCAAAGTGCAAGTAGATAAATAGGTACCGCTCCGGCAGGAAGGTAAACGGTGTTTCTGTGTGCTGCTCTGGTTCTCCAGAAGCGGCTTAGTCATGCTGGCCACATGGCCCGGAAGCTGTACACCGGCTCCCTTGGCCAATGAAGCGAGATGAGCGCCGCAACCCCAGAGTCGGCCACGACTGGACCTAATGGTCAGGGGTCCCTTTACCTTTACCCTGCCCATCTGGCTGGGTTTCCCCAGCCACTCTGGGTGGCTTCCAACAGAACACTAAAATGCAATAACCTGTTAAACATTAAAAGCTTCCCTAAACAGGGCTGCCTTCAGATGTCTTCTAAAAGTCTGGTAGTTGTTCTTCTGTTTGACATCTGGTGGGAGGGCTTTCCACAGGGAGGGTGCCACTACCGAGAAGGCCCTCTGCCTGGTTCCCTGTAACTTGGCTTCTCGCAGTGAGGGAACCGCCAGAAGGCCCTCGGTGCTGGACCTCAGTGTACGGGCAGAACAATGGAGGTGGAGACGCTGCTTCAGGCATACTGGACCGAGGCCGTTTAGGGCTTTAAAGGTCAGCACCAACACTTTGAATTGTGCTTGGAAACATACTGGGAGCCAGTGTAGGTCTTTCAAGATCTTGGATAGCTCCTGTGATAATGCTTAATATTCAGCATTAGTATGAAGCTTTGCATGCTCAAAGCACTTCACATATATTTTCTAGTTGTAATTATTACAGAAGGGGCGGGCAACCTGTGGTCCTCCGGATGGTGTTAGATGCCAACTCCTATCAGCCCCAACCAGCATGAACAATAGATGATGGTAGTTGTGGTCCAACAAGAGCTGGTAAGCTTCGGATTCCCCACCCTGCCCTCTAGTAACACTATAAGGCAGGTTAGTGTTATTATTTCCTTTACTACAGATGGTGGCAGAGGGTTGGGAAAGCCTAACACCACGTAGTGAGTTTATGGCAGAGACGAGATTTGTATCGTGGAGTTCATGATTCACAGCTGAATCTCTAAGCCACTATGCTATGAGTGTCAAAAGGTTGCTAAGAGAAGTTGCAAGTGCAAGGACCGAGAAAAAGTCTTGAGAAAAGGATAAGAGGCAACTTGATTATGGTGCATAAGTACCTCTACAAGAAAGAGGAAACCAATCAGTAATAGGGTCATTAATCTGTGAGAGAAACCAGCAGCTGGAACAATTGAAGGCTAGACAAAAATCTCATTCTTGTACTGTTTGGCAGGGAAAAGAGACCCAAGTTGCATGTTGAAGGATGCATTTCTTTCCCCCTCCAGTATTGTTGCATAAGTGGCTACCCGACATTGTTAGAATTTGCAAGTCTAAGGAGTGACGGATACAAGCAGGCCATTAGTTTGGAGATGTGCACTGCACATAATCTCTGATTTCCGTCGCTTTCTGCTGCACTGCACTGCCACGTAGAATAGTTTTGGTGAAAGGTAAATTTCCACAAAGCAAGCATTTCACAAATAGTTTCTTACATGGAGATACCCTCAGCTAATGTTAAATTTGCAATGACATTGTATGTGTCTAATTTTTTTCTTGCTGATACCTCTGGTTTACAAAATAATGGTTCACATTCACAGGTCTCTGCCCACATTTTCAGACTTTCACACCAGGTGCATCTAAGATGGTTATTGGAGTCTCTGCAGTTAGGATGCTTGCTATTGTACATAGCTCGATCCAGCCTGGCAGACTGGAATTCCATGTGATTGAGCAGGCTTGCAAAGGATTCCTCCACCCTTCCTTTGCCAGGCTGATTTGTTTCCATGCTTGCCTCAGAGGAAATAAAGTTGCTTCCTCTGCAGCTAGCATGGAAATGCAGCAACCTGGATGCAGTGCTCCATATCTCCTTTGCTAGTCCACTGATTTTTAATAGCTTGCTAAGAGGCTAGTAGCCTGCAATTCATAGCTGGCTGCTCCTCTGCAGGCAGTATGGAAGCAAAGGTTATTAGCCTCTTAGTAGGCTAGTAACTTTAGTTGGCTTTCTTACAAAGCTGGCTCCATCGATCACTCTTACAACACAGCCTGTAAATACTATTCTGTACAGTACAGATAACCTGGCATGGCTTACAACAGCTTCAAGCCCGGTTTATGGATGTTGGTTTCAAACATTCTTATTTCCCCTCTGACCCATATCATTGCTGGCAGGTAGGGCAGAATTTGTCAGTTGTACACAGCAATTGAGAAAGGAGGCTTGGAAGAATGTTTGCAGAACAGTAGTTAAACTGTCAGGTGATTTTTGGCTGAAGCCATATATATTTATGTTCTGGCACACTGCACTCTTTTCAGCCCATGGCTGATGTGGGGTTGGGCAGTGCTGGTGATGGGACAAGGATAAGAATAACAGGTATGCATTTGGAAAGTGTGTGTGTGTGTGTGTGTGTGTGTGTGTGTGTGTGCACATGCATGCATGCATGCATGTATGCGTTGGGTGGTGGTCAAGGATTCTCCCATAATGGCAGAAGAACCAGATATGTGGGGGGGGGGTTGCCTCCAGAGAGGATGACTGGGATAATTGGTTGTTCCATGCTGTGAATCTCCTTTTAAGTGGCGCAATTAGCAAATGCCCTTGGGAGATGGTCTGTGCTCATGTGGAGAGTGGCATGACTTCAGAAGCCTTTCTGCAACTTGGTCAAGCTCTGTGGACATTAATTTATTGGTCTCTTGCTTACCTTCGTGGAATCTACAGGAGGGGAAGATAATTACTTGGGGGCAGGAGAGGATAAAATCCAGACAAGGTCAGCTTAGCAAGAAAATGAGTATATGTATGTTTGTTTAAAATAACCATACCAGGGAGAAAATTCTAACCTAGCTCCTATCTGACTTGTATATATACCAGTTTTATATGGGGTGGGGGGCTCACACTTTATCAGGAAGACTGCTGGGCAAGAGAGATGCTCTTTAAAGCAGCAGAATCCCTAATCTTTCTAGAAACACTCTCAACCAGGCACGTCCAACACCCAACAGGTTGCGATCCACCATCCAATATCAAAAACTGGCGGTGATCTACCACACTCTCTCTTTGTCATTCTTCAACTTAAACATATTATATTTCAATGGGGAAACCCAGCCAGATGGGTGGAGTATAAATAATAAATTATGATTATGATAAAAATAATAACAAATTATTACCCCCACACCAGTCCCCTCTCAGGGCCACTGGTGCACACTGGAAGCCAACATGCCCCAAAGCGCCCAATTCCCCCTTTACTGGATGGAAGAACTCTATGTGGGGGGGGGGGGGTAGCGGCTTAATTTCAAATAAATGCAGCTAGGCTGGAGCTGGAAAGGTGGGGAAAGTTAAGCATCCATGCAGAACTAGGAGGGAGAGCGGCTTACTTTCACCTCCCTGCCGGGGCTGCAGCTTGCAGGGGTTGGAGGCAGGCGCCTTATGCCTTTCTGGCCAGCCAGCTGACCGGGCATTGGGCAAAGCCGGCAGCCGAGTGGGGTGCTTGAGGCGGCCGCAATCAACCAAAATCATCGCATGATCCCTGAGTCTATTGTGGTTGACGCATTGGACATACATTCTCTATACCATGTCTGTCCAACCGTTTGATCGCGATCTACCAGTCGATCGCGGGGCGTCCCTGGTTGATCGTGGTTGATCGTGTGATCCTGATGGATCGCTCCCCCCAAAGAAGCTCAACAACTTTGATGAAGCCTCCCCTAAAGAAGCTCAACAATTGATCAACCCTGCCCCAAAAAAGCTCAACACTGCCAGTTTTTTATAGTGGGAGTAGATCACAGTCTGTTGGGAGTTGGACATGCCTGCTCAAGACCAAGTGTTTTTCAGCCTTTGGTCCCTGGACGTTGTTGGACTACTCCCACTGACTAACCTTCTCAAGACAATGAGAGTTGTAGTCCAACACCTGGGGCCCTAAGGTTGAAAAACACTGCTCTAGACCCTTCTTCTTTTTGGCAATCACTCATAGCCACGTAAGATTGTCTTCCATGCACTAGACCAGTAGTTCCCAACCTTTTTTTGGCCATGCCCCACCTAAGCATCTTTAAAATCCTGCCCCCCCCCCGTGACATATAATTCTTATTATTCAAAAAGTGAACTCTTGTTCACCTGGAGGAAGCCTAAAAGGCCATTAAGTTGGTCTAAACAAGCTTCCAAGTTGTCCCCCTTAAAAATCAAATTGTCCCCCTCTGTGGAGCGTGTGCCGCACGTTGGGAACCACAGCTCTAGACCTAGAACCATACTCAGCTGGACAGGGAGTCTTGTGAGAGAGCGACCATTCCTGTATCTGTTGAAAGCGATAGTCCCTTCAGATTCCCCACCCGCCCATGCTGTTGTAGAGGACTGCCTTTCAAGACCAGCTCTCTCTGCATGGGTCACAAAGCAGGATGATGTTTGCTTTTTAGCTTTGCACATTAACTGGGCATCCTGAACTCGGTCTGCTTAATTATGGCTATGACCAAGGTGCTGGCACTACTTTAAACCTTGTAGCCTTGATTAATCTGACTTTCCATACTTCTCTTGAGATGTTAAAGGCTCACCTTTCTCTTCTTGCCACTGCTTCTTCTTCTTCACTTCCTGCATGTTTAAAAAGAAAAAGAATGCTTTTATAGTGGAGAATTGTGTTACTGCTGCTACGGGGATATTTATTTATTTATTTTATTTAACAAAATTTATATACTGCTTGATTGGAACAAAACCTCGATAAGTGGTTTACAGGAAATATTAAAGTCATCACTAATTGCTTTAAAAACAATTACAATCAGCATTAAATTGAAAGAGATCAAAACATGTCAATATGTACATGTCTGGATACATTTGGCTAGGAAAAAAATGCTTTAATCAGGCACTGAAAATAACACAATGATGGCAGTTGCATGGTATCAGTAGGCAAATTGTAGGTACTACCGCACTGAAAGAATTTCTTACATGGGTGGAATGAGTTGTGTGTTGCACCTGCAACAGAGCATGTTCCACAGATCAAAGCAGTCGAGGGGGCACCTATGGGGTTAAGGCGATCTTGCAAGTTCTTTTCTCCTAAGCTGTTAAGGGCTCTATATTCTAATAGTGACGCCTTGAACTTGGCCCTGTAGCAAATGGGCAACCTGCAGAGATCTTTGAGCTATTACATGCTGACAGGGTCTCACTCCTGCCAGCAAACACACTGCAGCATTCTGCACCAGATCAAACTCAAGGGAAACTGCATGAAGAGTACACTGCAGTAATCCAATATTGAAGTCACCAGTGGCTGAACTACAATGGTCAAGCTCCCCCAGTCCAAGATAGGTCACAGCTGGTAAAAGGTGCTTTTAGCCATTGGAGATACCTGGACCTCCAGTGACAAAGCTGGATCTAGAAGCATCCCCCGGACTACATACCTCCTCCTTCATGGGGAGTGAAACCCTGTCCAGAGTGGCAGCTGACCACTTTCTCAGACATGGGAATCACTCGCCCACAGCGACTCCCATCTTTCCAGGATTCAAGCTCAATTTATTTTCCTCATCCGTCCCACCACTGTCTTCAGGCACTGGTCCAGGGCCCATGTGGCCTCTCCTGATTCAGATGTTATGAAGAAGTAGAGTTGAGTGTCAGCAGCATATTGATGGCAACCACCCCCAAAACCCCTGGTGCCTGTTCCCAGTGACTTCATGTAGATATTAAATAGCATTGGGGATCAAACGGGGCCCAGCAGCATCCCATAATGTAACCACCAAGGGACTGAAAAGCATTCTCCCAGTGCTTTCATCTGAACTTTGTTCCATGGGTAGGACTAGAACCTCTGTAACAACAGTGGCCCTAGTTCCCATGCCATAGAGACGGTCCAGGAGGATGCAGTGGTCAAGGGTATTGAAACTCTCGGAGAGATCAAGAAGCAAAAGCAAGGTCTCACTTCCCTTGTCCTGCTCTCTGTAAAGGCAGTCATGGGCAGGCCTGAGCAGAAGTTGGAAAGGATCTCAATAATCCATGTCATGCCGGGATGCTTGCAGCTGCTCTGCCACCACTCTGTCCACCACCTCCCCCCCCCAAAAAAGAGGGTGTTTGTGATTAGGTAAAGGTAAAGGGACCCCTGACCATTAGGTCCAATCATGGCTGACTCTGGGGTTACGACGCTCATCCCGCTTTATTGGCCGAGGGAGCCGGCGTACAGCTTCCGGGTCATGTGGCCAGCATGACTAAACCGCTTCTGGCGAACCAGAGCAGCGCACAGAAACGCCGTTTACCTTCCCGCCGGAGTGGTACCTATTTATCTACTTGCACTTTGACATGCTTTCGAACTGCTAGGTTGGCAGGAGCAGGGACCGAGCAACAGGAGCTCACCCCATCGCGGAGATTTGAACCGCCAACCTTCTGATCGGCAAGTCCTAGGCTCTGTGGTTTAACCCACAGCGCCACCCGCATCCCGTGTTTGTGATTGGTTGGTAGTTATTCCAATCCAAGGGGTTCAGAGCCAGATTGACACTCCCCTGTCAAGTTTGTGTTGGTTTTTCCATTTACAACATTCCACCTGTCTTTTCTTTGAATGGCTTACAATAAATATTGCAATTTAAATGTTGCTGTAAATGAAACTCTGCATGATCTCCTGCTGATACTTGATGTATCTTCATTGTTTGTCCTTTTCCCTGTGTTCCTTCCTTTAGGGATGCGTCTGTCAGCTCTTTTGCTGCTGGTTGAGTGTTGTATGCAGCTATGAATATGTTTACCAGTAGCAGGGGTGAAGAACCTCAGGCCTAGAGGCCAAATGCGGCCCTCCATGCCTCTCTTTGTGGCCTTTGGGACTCTCCCACACACCACAGCCCCTCCCACAGGCCACACCCTCCAGGAGTTCTTTGCATGGCTGGAACTTGTCCTTGACCTGTGATGATCACTTCTCCTTGCCTGGAAGGAGGGTGGTTGGTTGGCTGGATGGTTCATGTGTGTAGAAACCTGGCTTTTGCATGTCTGTTAAACCACAGAGCCTAGGACTTGCCGATCAGAAGGTCGGCGGTTCGAATGCCCGTGACAGGGTGAGCTCCCGTTGCTCGGTCCCTGCTCCTGCCAACCTAGCAGTTTGAAAGCATGTCAAAGTGCAAGTAGATAAATAGGTACCGCTCCAGCGGGAAGGTAAACGGCGTTTCCGTGCGCTGCTCTGGTCCGCCAGAAGCGGCTTAGTCATGCTGGCCACATGACCCGGAATTTGTACGCCGGCTTCCTCGGCCAATAAAGCGAGATGAGCGCCGTAACCCCAGAGTCGGCCACAACTGGACCTAATGTTCAGGGGTCCCTTTACCTTTACCTTTAAGGTAATCTGTGATTTACAGGTGGGGAACCTTTTTTATTTCTTTCTCCAAGAGCCAAATCTGACCCCATCCCATGGGGCAATCTTGTTAGTTGGGCGAGACAACCCACCAGTCCATCTTATGCCGTCATGTGATTGACAGGTGGCTTTTGTCTTTCCCACCTGCCAAAATCCCTTTGGTAAGCCTCCTTGGCAGAAAGGCAATACATAAATGCAGTAAATAAATAAACATTGGTCCCACAATTAACAGCTAGAACTGTTCTTTTTTTAAAAAAAAAACTGTTCCCCCCCACTCACCCACTTAGAAATAATATTTCAGAAAAGCTGTGCTGCTTTACAAAAACTGTTAGAATGCAAACTAAATTCATTATTGGTTTAACCTTGGTCTGGTGCCTTTATTTTCACCTAATTGCTTCACCACACTCCCCAGGCTTGGCTGGGTCAGTAAGAAAGTTAGCAGAGGATAAAAGAGCTGTTTTAGTGAAGGCATCCAGGGAAGCTAAAGAGGGTTTACTTGGTGGCGGCAGCAGCAAAAACCACAGGAGAGCTATGCTTCCTTCTCCATCTTACAGCGCATGCTGTAGCCTGTGAGCATAACAGCGGGGAATCTTAAAAGTTTGGCTAGCTGAAATTTGGGGCTGTCCGCTTCATGCAATTGGATGCAGCTATTTTTGTTTGGGCCGCTGCAAAGGAACATGAAATACACTTTTGATTCCGGTATTGTACATTGTATTGATGATGTTTGTCACTGAGCATTGCTTGCTTTTGTGCTTTCTCTCTGGGGTTCCTTTGTGTGCATTTCTTTTGCTTACTGGCCGATCAGTTATTTTATTGTTTTGGGTGTTCTGCTTTTATGCTTCGTCTGAGGCAAGCAAACAGAACTCAATATGAACTTTTGTATTTGTTCTTCCTGGGCTCTGCAATCTCTCAGCTGTGGAGAACCAACTAAGGAAGGTTTTAATTAAATTTTAGGAAAGTTTCTATAAAGTTATATGTCTGCTGTATTTTCTCTACCTTAGTAGGGCAAAATCTCACTCTAGTTTATCCCAGCTTTAGTAACTTGGGAAGCTTTGGCAGGTAATTATGATAACCCTGTTTAAATTTCAGAAGGAGAAAAAGTAGGATTGGTAATTTTTAATGTACACATTTCAGTGCTTTCAGTGCCGTGTTTACTCATTGGTGCCATTTGTTTTACTGAATTTTATATATTACACTTGACTGGGGAAAAGCAAATTAAGACTATGAGACTCAAAAGTTTGGACCGCTGGGAGATATTTGAGGTCTCTCAGACCAAGTGGTAGAAGCGTAAAGGAAACCTTGACAGTGTAGCCCTGTCTAGGGAGCTATTTGAATTCAGCATGGCTAATGGCTCAGATTGGATTTTGAGAACTTCCATTGCAAGGCCAATCTTTTTACCCCAGAATTGGCATTGCTGGGCACCTGCTGAGACCTGAACCCCAGCAGAGCCCCCACTGCTGACACCCACAACCCCCCCCAGCAGTGATGTGGACTCTCCCCTCCTGCATTTTCCAGCAACTGACATTCAGAAGCATACTGCCTCCAGCGGTTGAGAGAGAACATAACCACCAATAGCCCTATCCTCCATGAATTTGTCTTAAGCCTAAACCAGGCATGGCCAAACTTGGCCCTCCAGCTGTTTTGGGACTACAATTCCCATCATCCCTGACCACTGGTCCTGTTAGCTAGGGATGATGGGAGTTGTAGTTCTAAAGCAGCTGGAGGGCCTACCCTGAGGGCAATTTGGATACACTCCATAGTGGTTGGAGTGTTGGTCTAGAACCAGGGAGGCTTGGATTCAAATCCCTTGTCAGTCAAAATGCTCACAGCGTGATCTTAGACCCGTCACACAAACTTGGCAAACTGCCCTGTGATCTATGAATGGATGGATGGATGGATGATGGATGGATGCCTCTAAAGAATTGTTGTGAGGATAAAAGGGGTGGGGTAGGAAAGAACTGCATACACAGTCTTGACTTCCTTGGAATAAGGTTAGGTTATAAATAAACAAATCCTGTTTGGTGATTTCCTCTCTCAGGTCTGCCTCTTTCACTCCCTTCTCAGGTGCCTCCTCTACTTCCCTTAGCTTTGTCAGTTCACTTTGCAAGTTCCACCTTTTTAATTTGCAGTTCCTGACCCTGTATTTTGAGAGAGTCTGCATTAGTTTTCTGTAGCCAGTCTGAGCGCTGATGTTTTCCAATGTATAGCTTCACTCCAGTTTTTTTGTTTGGCATCCCACATTAGGCAAAAAGTGCATCCTTTGGGTTGGGTTGTTTGTTCTGTTGATCTGAGGGATGTTTAGCCCAAGGAGAATGTTATTCTGTTTAAGAGTTCCTTCCTTCTCTGGAGTTACGTTTCCATCCTCTAGTGCTCTTTTGTGAAGGGAATAATACTATCGTCTGATTATGCAGGATCAAAATTATCCTGTCACTCACATTGATTTCCATCTTTGCCTCTCCTAATGTTATGACTTGCCTTTTTTGAATAGTTCGTATTCTACATTACAAGAGTCCTCCTGATTGATGCAAATATTACCAGAGATGGACAGATGCCCAGTTTTTTGTATTTCCTGCCTGAGGTCTTCTGTTTGCCTCTCACACTCTCTCTGGGGTTGAGCAGCTCCTCCTTCACCCCTGTTGAACAGATGACTTGCAATCTAAATTTTTTTTAAGCTCTAGTTAAAGCTCTCCTGGTTATTGTCTTGAGGAACCTTCAGTGTTACCAGCTTAATATCTGTCTATGTGTGCTGCTGCTGCTGCTTCTCCTCCTCCTCCTCCTCCTCCTCTTCCTCTTCTTCTTCTTCTTCTTCTTCTTCTTCTTCTTCTTCTTCTTCCTGGTTTGGCCAGCACTGCTCTGTATCCTGAGAAAGCCCATTTAAACATTGTGGACATCACTTGCTTCATGAACTAATAATTAGGCAAGCTGCAGGAATCTGATGGAATCTGATAGAGGGTCTGCTGGGGGTGTATTTATATTGCATGCCTCTTACCTTCGATTTCCTAGTGTATTTGTAAATAAACCAAATATTACAAGCAATTTTCAAGATTTGCAATTTTTCTTTCACTTGCAAGGAACTCCTCATTCAGCACTCTTTAGAACTCCCTGCCAAGTTAATATTTGCCCCTTTGCTGTATTGTTTTCCTTACCTGCTGGGAGAAATAATCTTTAGGCAAAATACAGATAATTTTCATATGTGTATCTTTTTTAAAACCTGTTGCTTTTATCTATATTTTGATTAATTTTATGCATGCTTGTTTCAGAGTTGACTTTTATCTGTATTTTCTTCTGTATATTTAATATTTTTAAGGTAAGCTGTTCAGAATATTTTGTTTTATTAAATGGTGTATAAATCTGATTAAATAAATATTACAGCAGTTTCATAAGTTGGCAGTGATCTCCTCTTCAAAAGGAAGCCAAACCTGTCCCTAGAATTTCTCACTGGTGAGGGTTGGAGTAGTGGATGTTTTAAAAAATTATCTACCTGGTGGGGGTACTGGGAATAAAATATCCAGGTGTCCTCTTGCAGGAGTCCTGCCTTGGAACATTTGGCATTATTTTTCTCACTTTTCCTTCTACCCCTTCCTCATGCCATCTTGAAATGCACCACCTTCAAGATTTCTCATCTCTCTTTTTTTGAAAAGTCTTATGCTATTTAAAGTTGTGTTATCCTTCAGCTGCTTTCATTTTAGAAACCAATCAGTTGTTCTATGGATTCTGAGCCAGCTGGGAAATGTAGGGTAAAAGTTCCCCAAAGACATGTGGAGCTTTGATCGGTGTTTGTGTGTTTGCATGCTGAGCAGTGGGGAAACAAGGGAGCCTGAGTGTGCGGGGTGCTTTGGCTCCCAACATCTAGCGGAGAGCACCTGCCAAAGGAAATCACAGCACAGTGAAATTTAATCAAATATTTTTATTTTTCTCGCCTGCCTGTGATCTCTGCTCCGAAAGTAGGTAAATGAGAAGAATACATACATTTTTGTTAAGGCTTTACTCTGCCAACCAGTTGTTTTGTTGCTATATAATCAATCTCGTTGTAGGCATGTTACCTTTCAGCAAAAGTAGAAAATCTGCCAAGTCTACCTTCTCATTCCCTGCCAAGTGGCCACCGTGGACCACCTAGCATTGCCATCTGCTCTGTTGCAGTTTTCATCAAAGCAGCTCTACTCTTGTGTAAAAAGGGGTCATGCAAAAAAATAATAATAAGTGAGCTACAGCAATAGGTCTGGAAAAGCCCTAAGGACCTGGTTGCTGGAATACTGCGAAATGTCATGCTAGTTCCTAGGGATGAGTACACGCCCTTGTTTTGGAAAACATTTGGTTTTGCCAAACCTGCTCATAGAACCCTTTAATAAGCAAACTTATTTTTGTAAAGTGGTGTTGGATTTGGCATGGGTATGGACTCTCTGAAACATAGGTAGGATTTTCATATCTCTTGCTTAATTGGATAAGGTAACTCCTGGGTATACTCAGCAACATCAGATTCAGTTTCCCGTGCCTAAAGAGTTCCTCCAGCCATGTTTTCCTCTTGTGTTGGCAGTGTGGGAGCTTCTGGAACATGGCACCTTTTCTCCTGAGAAGAACTAGGCTATGTTGGGGAAACCCGTTTGTGGCTTCTGCCCTTGGTAGCCTTGGCTAGAGGGGCGATACTGCCATGGGAACGGTGGACCATGCGACAGGAGGCTTCTCACATTATCTGAAACCGCTGTGTAAAGTAAAGGTAAAGGGACCCCTGACCATTAGGTCCAGTCGTGGGTGACTGGGGTTGCGGCGCTCATTTTGCTTTATTGGCCGAGAGAGCCAGCGTACAGCTTCTGAGTCATGTGGCCAGCATGACTAAGCCACTTCTGGCAAACCAGAGCAGCACACGGAAACGCCATTTACCTTCCCGCCGGAGCGGTACCTATTTATCTACTTGCACTTTGACGTGCTTTTGAACTGCTAGGTTGGCAGGAGCAGGAACCAGGCAATGGGAGCTCACCCCGTCGTGGGGATTCAAACCGCCGGCCTTCTGATCGGCAAGTCCTAGGCTCTGTGGTTTAACCCACAACGCCATCCATGTCCCATTCAAAACAGCTGTGTAGCAGCCTGCAAATATCCAAAGAGAACGGGTCCTAAAGTAGTACAGTTCTTGAGCGTTTTAACCTTTGTGATGAGTTCTTAGTGTAGGTTAAGCCTTACTCAGTATTGTGAAGGCTAAGGATGCTTGTGCCAAGGAATTTTAAAATAGGTTTCTAGCCCTCCAGTGGAATAGTTACTCTTATGGAGTCCTTCTCGGGTAATGATATATATCTCAAGGCGATGCACACAGTATAACAAAAGCAGCTAATAACAGTTCAAAACTGCACACACAAAAACAGCAAACCAGTTGGGGAAAATAATATAAGAAGAAGACACCCATGTTAGACCTATTCATTTCAGATGTTTTTGGACTCCGATTCTCATCAGCCCCAGCTAGAAAGGCCAGTAGTCAGGGATGATGAGAATCGTAGTCCAATAATATCTGGATGGCTGCATAGGCTGTTTGTTTAAAACCATTGATAGCTTTGGTAGCATAATTTGTCTTCCTCTGCCCCATCTTTTCACTCTGTGCTAACGAATGACACAGTGTGTGTCCTTAAGGTTATACCCAAACAAACCTGCTTTGCCTGTTGACTTTCAACCTGCCTCTTGCTGTGTAGTCATTCTTCACTGCCTGGTTGGCGTTTGGAAAAGCAGCTTGCTGTTGTGGTTTAAAACAGGTCCGTGTGGGCAACTTCAAAAAATGATTCCTTAAAGCCTTTAGTCTCAGAATTATTGGGACAGAAAATCGATACGTCAAGTGCTCTGCTCTGCTCCTTTGTTTGGTGTGTTTTCCCCTCCCTTTCCCTCAGCCAGGTAAATAGAAAGATCAGCCCAAATTCCACTGACTTTAGTTCCAAAGTAGAAGTTGCAGAGAGGAGGGATTCATGACAGCCGTTGAGGCTTTAAGGCTGGTTTTCAGCACCCTGAGATGATGGAAGATGGCAATCCTCCATCATTTCAGTGCCATTTGAATCAAGGTGATAAGCTTGGCAGTCTGGCAACCTCATGTGCAGAGCAGTGATGTTTTCTCATTCACCTCTTTGAACCAGGGGTGACAGGCCCTTCTTGGGACTGCTAGGTTCAGAAGTGGGCACCCCCACAGTAGGTGGAGCCAGAGCCAATGACGGGCAGAGCCAGTTGATTGTAGCTTTGCCCCCATCCTTCTCTCTCCTGAGTTCCACAACAGCAAGACTGAAGTTGATAAGCCAATGGCGCCCCTGAGCTGGTGGTATGTAAGAAGGCAGGCAGGTAGGGGTTGGCCGAGGGCAGATGAAAGTTGGTGAGGCAGTGCCCCTACCTGACCAAATGAACCAGCCTCCAGTTCTTTGAACTCTGCCAACCTGGTGTGGGTCCAGATCAGATTAAATGATGAATGGTGTTGATTGAAGCACTACTCTGACTTCTTGTAAGTCAATGCTGGCAGTGTGCATTTCACAGTGATATAACACTTTGTTTTGTCAGGAGTGAAAAGTGCTCCTGTTCAGGGTCCCAGCAAGCCAGGAGCATGCTTGGTCTTCAGTGGGTGCTTAGGTTTTCCCTCCCCCCACACTTTTAAAAAGTTTTGTTCTTGTACTTCTGCAAACCTTTGGTCTCCTATGAGACTACTGTTTTCTTTGTGGTGCAAGGTGTGCGTGTGGGTGAGCAAAGTGTTCCCATCATGCACAGAAGAATCGGTGGGCACTTTAGCTTGTGTTTCTTTTCTGTTTGCTACAGCGAGGCTGACTTGAGTGATTACTTAGGAGCAGAGAGCGTGTTTGTTGCATTCATCTCTGTTGCATCTCCCACATGCCTAGTAACAGCTGCCTGTGATGGGAACTGACAGCCCAGGGGCAACCGCTGCCCTCAAATGCACACATGCATCTCCCGGCACAGGCTATAGTCTGGAGGGCTAGTCTCACTCTAGCAATGTGTTGCTCCTCTGATATTAGCACAGGAGGACGTTCAGCTGAGCTGGCAGGGCGGGTGAAAGCACTTTGCTGAAGAGAACTCCTCTGAGTGTGAAGCTCGGGGGCACAGAGGCCTGTTGCCTCTGGGATGGTGATATCAGTTTGCCAACACCTGTTGCACCTGCTATCTGGTGTGTTCTGGATGCTGGAATTAAGCAGGCCAGGTTGCAATCCCCTGCTTGCATTGCTCAGCTGAAATTATTGCTAGCATACGCACTTGAGCCTTCTTTGTCCACCATGGTGATCCTCTACTACTGCAGGTGTGCAGAACCTTTGTCCCACCAGATGCTGCTGAATTACAACTCTCATCAGTTCCAGAAAGCACGGTCAGGAGCATTTGGAGGGCCAAAGGTTTACCACACCTGTTCTAGCATTATGGCTCAGAGCAAAGGTAAATGATGCACATGGTTACTGGGCATGTGCAAAGTTCCACCTGCACTGAGCTTTTCAGTAACAACACCTGTTCTTCTTCCATTTAGGCAAGCCTTATCACAGCACTGTCACAGTTCAAGGACACTGAAACACTATCACAAGGACACAAAAGGCCTCAAGGAGGGCACAGAGCTGGGCAGTGAGTGGTGTGGCCTGGGGGATTGGATAGGGAAATCTAGAGGGTTGCATCCCATCTGTGGGTCGGAAGCTCCCCAATCTTGGTCCAGTTCCTTGCACATAGTGAGCTAGCATATCAGGAGGGAGGCTACATTGCTCGACCTTTTTCTCCTCAGCATCTTAGTTTTGCAAGTGCAGGATATATTTCCCCCCCTGTTTTGCTTGTTGTGAAATGAGACTGTTTTATCTCCACCGGCGGAGGCAGTGTGCCTGTGAATGTCAGTTTCTGGGAGTCGCAAGTGGGAAGAGTGCTGTTGTGCTGAGGTCCGTCTTTTGAGTTTCCTATAAGCCTCTGCATGGCCACTGGCATGATCCAGCAAGGTTCTTCTGTGGGAAGCAGTCAAGCATGCCATCTCTTCCCACTTGTGATTTGAAATAGTACAGTTTGGCAAGAGAGTAAATTTTCTTCATCACGTATTTCAGCTCTTAATAGGGTGCAGAAACATGGTGGGCTGTCTATGGTTTGTTCATTGGCACTAGAAATGTGCATAAAATCAACGATTTCTCTGCTTGGTTCCTTCCTGGGAATAGCCAGGAGATTGTCCTCACAGAAGGATTGGCTGATTGGAGGTGAATCTCTGGGTTTGGCCACCTTTTTGTTTTCATTTTGTTTTGTCACCTTTTGGCAAGACTACGAGGATCTCTTCTTACTCTTGGCATGGTGGTAGGAATGGAGCAGCCCCAGAAATTCAAGAGTGCAACGAAATGGGAACTGACTCCGGTGATGCCTATTTCTGTAAGCATGCTGGAAACAGCCCTTTGGATTTGACTTCGGGGAGCTGGCTCTTCTCTGCTCTGATTTTCTTTCTTTCCCCTTCAACACTTTCTTCTGTCTTTCCATATCTTTCTGAGAAGCGTGGCTTTCCAAAGCATAGACTTGGTGAAGGCCCTGCGAACATAAAACTGGAAATAGCAAACGGCTTCTCCAAGCACCTCTTTCCTCATCATCAAAATACAAGGAGTGGTTCCTTCAGGGGTTCACATTATATCATGCACTGGTTAGCATCCTGCTTCTGTTTCTGCCATTCGAAGGCCAGAGCAGAAGCGTTAGATTTCTGCACTGGGAAATACTAGATTCTCCAAGCAGAATGGCTTGGTTTTGCAATCAAAATAAACATGCTCACCAAGCAAATTAAAGTGCCTTAATTGATTTTTGTTTTTTTAACTGGAGTATGACCAGAGTGTCTGTGGTTTGATGAACTTTAAACAGATGATGTGTGTGTAAAACAGGAGTTCTCCCAGTGCTCTCACTTAACAGTTTTCCAGCTGTTGTTCATGTGCTTCAGGCCGCATTAGTATGTAAGCACTCAGTTCCCTTTGCTGTATTCCCAGCAACTGGAGCTGTTGAGGCCTTGTCTGAGGAATTCTGCTAACTCCTTGTCTCTCAAGGGTGAGTTACACATGCCAACTGTATCCTACATGACACATCTCCAGTCTGATTGTAATTAGAGCATATGAAGCTGCCTTGTGCTTAGCAGAGGCCGTTCCATCAGGCTGCAGAACGGATGGAGAAGAAAGAAGCAGGCTTGTTCCATTGGCTGTGCCGAGAAGCCAGCTGCTTTTGGCTCTCCATCTGTCATTGAGTAGCAGCTATTCCATCAGGTTGCAGGGCAGAGGAAGGAAAAAGAACCAGGACTATTCCACCAGCTTTGCTGAAAGACTAGCTGCTTTCTACTCTCTCTCTCATCGGTCACTTAAGAGCATATTCTATCTGCCTTCCTTGCACAGTTTCCACCCCAGCTGGTTATTATAAGAATTGCAAGCCCAAGCTTGATTTTTTTCCTTCTCCTCTCACGTTGTGTTTTTTAGATCATGAGGCAGAGTGCTGGGACAATATCGTTTTGGGTGGAAGTGTAAGGCAGGCATAGGCAAACTCGGTGCTCCAGATGTTTTGGGACTACAGTTCCCACCATCTCTGACCACTGGTCCTGTTAGCTAGGGATGATGGGAGTTGTAGTCCCAAAACATCTGGAGGGCTGAGTTTGCCTATGCCTGGTGTAAGGCCTTCTGGGAGCCTTTGAGTTTAAAAAGCGGGGTTACAACACTTAAAAATTTAAAGTTTAACTAAATACATAAATTGTCCTGATCTGGATCATTCATCTGTCTAGACTAGAGTCATAGAATTGTAGAGTTGGAAGGGACCCAAGGGGTCATCTACTCCAGCCCCCTGCAATGCAGTCTTGTTTTATCTAGTCTGATCGTGAGTTGTCCTTTTAAGTTCTTCCTTTTTTTTATATAAATTTTTATTGATTTTCCAACATAAATTGTGACACATTACAAATTACAATACAAAGACAAACAAACATATAAACATGTATAATTTCATAACCTTTTTTTCTTAAACCCAATTTCAACGACTTCCCCATGCCTCCCTTTTCTGCATCCCTGTTTTAAACTTTTTCAGCAACCCCTAATCTCAATTACTTATAATTCACTTTCTTTAATCCTTTTTCTCTTACCCAATCATTTACCGCTGCAAATCTGTTTTACCTTACCCATGACATTTTAGCACTCATTAATTTTACAACAGTTCTTAAGGTAAAGTTTAAATTTCTTCCAGTCTTCTTCCACCGTCTCTTTTCCTTGGTCACGGATTCTGCCCGTCATCTCAGCCAGTCCCATATAGTCGATCACCTTCGTCTGCCACTCTTCCAGCGTGGGTAGTTCTTGTGTCTTCCAATACTTTGCTAAAAGAACTCTTGCTGCTGTTGTAGCGTACATAAAAAACGTCCTATCTTTCCTTGACACCAATTGGCCTACCATGCCCAGGAGAAAAGCCTCTGGTTTCTTATGAAAGGTACACTTAAGAACCTTCTTAATTTCATTATAGATCATCTCCCAGAAGACCTTAATCCTTGGGCACGTCCACCAAAGGTGATAGAAAGTACCTTCAGTTTCCTTACATTTCCAGCATTTATTATTGGGCAAATGATAAATTTTTGCAAGCTTGACTGGGGTCATGTACCACCTATAAATCATTTTCATAATATTTTCTCTTAAGGCATTACATGCCGTGAACCTTATACCGGTGGTCCATAACTGCTCCCAGTCAGCAAACATAATGTCATGACCAATGTCTTGTGCCCATTTAATCATAGCTGATTTAACCGTTTCATCCTGTGTGTTCCATTTCAACAGCAAGTTGTACATTCTTGACAAATTCTTAGTATTGGGTTCTAACAATTCTGTTTCTAATTTTGATCTTTCCACCTGGAAGCCAATTTTCCTGTCCTGTTTGAATACTTCATTTATCTGGTAATAGTGAAACCAGTCTCTTACTTTAGACTTCAATTTCTCGTAACTCTGTAATTTCACTTTCCCCCCCTCTTGTTCTATAATTTCCCAATATTTTGGCCATTTGGATTCCATATTAAGTTTTTTCACTTCCTTTGCTTCCATTGGTGACAGCCACCTGGGGGTTTTATTTTCCAACAAGTCTTTATACCGAGTCCAGACATTATATAGTGCTTTCCTAACAATATGGTTCTTGAAACCTTTATGAGTCTTTACCTTGTCATACCATATATATGCATGCCAACCAAACCTGTTATTGAACCCTTCCAAGTCCAAAATATCTGTGTTCTCAAGAAGTAGCCAGTCTTTCAGCCAGCAAAAAGCCGCTGATTCATAATACAGTTTTAAGTCTGGCAGGGCAACCCCCCCCCCTCTTTTGCATCAGTTAATATCTTAAATTTTATTCTGGGCTTTTTGCCCTGCCAGACAAATCTAGATATATCTTTCTGCCACCTCTTGAAACAATCCATTTTGTCCACAATCTGCAATGTTTGAAACAAAAATAACATTCTCGGCAAGACATTCATCTTAATAACAGCAATTCGACCTAACAAGGAAAGTCTCAGGCTTGACCATATTTCTCCTTTTAAGTTCTTCCCAGCCTTGTTATCTGAGATCTTTTTAAATGAAGATTGGATCCAGAACCATATGAAGAGACCTGCTGGGTACCCTTTGCATGGCAAACAGTTGGCTTAGTACCCATCCCATGTAGCCTGCTTCAAATGAAAGCCCCAGGCCTAATTGACCTTTTCTTTGCTGCTTGACCCGATTGCATGGAGAGTTTTAGGGTGCTTGGGTGTTCGTGGGCACATCTGCCACTGACGTGGAAAATTGCCTGTGATTGGGACGCCCCACATGCTAGTTGTTAACCAGCTGGGTATGGAGAGTCACCAGATAGAAACAGCTTTGTTCATAGATGAGGTCTCCTATGTCAGTGCTGCTTTGCTAAGGTGGAGAAACCAACTTTTCCCCATCTCAAGAGTAAGGCTTTTTTCAGCCGGAACTCGCTGGAACTCAGTTCCGGCACCTCCCAGGTAGACACCATTGCCATTATAATAGAACAAGGGAGGTCTTCATGCTGAGTTCCGGCACCTCTTTTTCTAGAGAAATAGCATTAGATAGGCTGAGATAATCCAGCTGCTGTTCACTCATTTACACTCCTCTCAAGACAAACAAGGAGGGAAGGTCATGGTGGTTTTTAGTACATGTGTCACATGCAAAAGGTCTCAGGTTTAAACCCCAGTATTTCCAGGCTGGGAAAGACATCTGTCTGAAATACCCAAGACTGTGGATTATTGAAGACAGTAGTACTGAGCTAGGTGCACTGAGCAGCTTCCGACTTTCACTCACGGCTAATGTGGGTCAATCTTTTCATTTTAAGCAGCTGGAACCGCCTGTTCCCATTACAGCACATCAGAAACAGCCAAGCTGTGCTGCCTTCACTTTGCCATTTCCATCGTCTTTACAGCTATATTTGCATTTTATTTTCAAGAAGTCCTTTGCTGCGGTTTCATACATCAGGCTTGGTGCTTCTCTGCTGATAGGAGAGCCCTCTGTGAGGTGCTGCAGTCAAGCGCATCATTGGAATAAATTGACTCATAAATTATCGACGCAACCAGCATTCTCTTTCCTTCTTTCTTTCTTCCCTCCCTACCTTCTGTCTGCCAGACAAGCATCGGCAGAGCCAGGTGGCCAAAGTTGATGGAAGACACCAAATGGACACCTGGAAGGGTTAGTAAATTGGCATGGATATTTTCCCTGCATGTAGAGAGAGCCAGGAGCCAAGAATCCTCCAATCAAGGGTTGGATGTGGACAGGGGGTACCTGGGTTCAAATCCTCGTTCAGCCATGAGATTTACTGGATGACCTCTGTGATCTGGTTCACACATCATGCTAAGCCAAACCACAGCTTAGCACAAATGTGTATGCTCTGGGAGAGGAAATCAGAGCAGCTTTTTCTCTTCCCTGGTCATTCTGTTGCTCTGCTCTGCTAAAGCATTTTATGGCTTAGCATATTGGCCAATTCCAGGCTCATGGTTTAGTTCTTTCCTGCCTAATCATGAGCTTTAAGCAAAGTTTGCCCTATGGTTAAGAGCTCATCATTTATCCTGGAATAATAAGCCATGAGCCCAGGTTTCGACAGTTCCCTAAGCCAAACCATGGCTTAGCTCAAAGCAGCACAACAGCAGAATGACTGGGAAAGAGAAAAATGGCAGTGATTTCCTCTCCTGGAGCCTGCATGCTGCCGTGTTCACACTATGGCATATGAACCAGGCCACTGTTTCTCAGCAGAGCCTACACCACTGTGCGGATAGTATGTGAGGTCCATAAGAGGAAGGGGCTAAGACTATAATAAATAGGATCAGGCATTAACATTAATATGTTTTAAAGCAGGGGTTAGATACCTGTAACCATCCAGATGTTGTTGAAATCCTATGCTCATCAGTCCCGGCCAGCATTGACAACAGTCAGAGATGATGGAAGCTGGGGGTCCAACATTTGGAGGACCATAGGTTCCCTATACCTGCTTTAGAGTGTGATGAAAATTATGACCATATTTATCTGTATGTAGGTCTTGCTCATACTAAATTTAGTATCCAGAATTTCTCAGGAACTGAGAGTTGTTGTTGCATATTGATGATTTGGTTCTGATTTCGTTCAACACATGACTGGTTTGTTGAAGGACATCAGAACGTATCAACATACAACAATATTATATTCAGAAGCTAGATTTGACTAAAGGAAAGAACTGTATATGGTGGTGTTAATGTTCTGAAACCAAATGATTAACACACCAGCTAATTTGCCATGGTTGCCCAGAAACTGAGAATAAAGCTTGTTGAAATGCATGGGACAGGTTGTTAAAACATGCATCTGTATTAGGTTTTCCTGTGGATACATGCAAAGCAGTCATCTGTCTATCTGTCTGTCTGTCTGTCTGTTTCTGGTAGTGTAGGCACCTTTCAGTTAATAGTTAACTGATTTGACGGGCAGCTTGGCTTGAGGTGTAATCAAGCAAAAAGATGGGCAGTGTGTCTGTTCATGAGCACACTGAGGCGCATTGCCTCCACTCAGAGCATGGCAGACTTCTCAGCAGACTTGTGTCTCCTGCATTAAGCATTCTGAGCACTGCAAGCGATCTGCGGAATGCAGGGGAATTAATTGATTGGCCCAGAATTCTTCTCACTGTATCCAAATTCAAGGATGTTAGTGGAAACGGTTCACTTGCTTGCTGGCAGCTCAGGGAGGAAAACGAGTTTTGTAAACGCAACTTTTCCCCTCCTCCCAAAACACACTTTTCAACTTTGATCAAGAACATCAGGAAAAAGGCTGGAGAACGACTTTTGAGCCTAGCAGTAGCCAAAGTGGATCCCCTCCAGCTTTTTCTTTTTTCTTTTAGTGTAGCAGAGGAAAAAACCTTTCAAGAGTTTTTATCTGGAGCATACGTGGCAATACTAGGCGTTGTTGTTTCATTGGAAATCGGTGTCAATTGCAGAATTGGAAAGCAAGGAATTCCGGAAGAATGCTGGATCCGGCTTGCAAATTGTTATATGGTTAAATAAAAAAAATATTTTTTGGATTTATATACCTTCATCAAAAGATCTCAGGGAAGTTCATAAGATAAAACAAGAGATAAAAGCAGAAATAAATAGTTAAAACAGAAACAACCAAACAATATAACCCCCCCAAAAAAAACATGCACATTCAAAAGGCTGTAGAATATTAATCAGCCCCAAATCACTCATGGTGCCTATTTTGGGATATATTTATTTTTTGGCAATGGTCAGGTTCTTTTGTTCCTCTCTTTGTTTACCTGTTCTACATGGCACAAATTGCAGATGCAAGAGAGGTAGTAACTCCACGGATTTCTTTGCAGAGTTATAAACAGAAATAATATAATACCACACAGACATGCCAACCATAGTGAGTGTGCCTGTCTGTTTATCTAAACAGGACAAACTTACGTGTGTAAACAGATCATTTAAAAATTCCAAAAGGAACCAAAGGGTTAACGCTGAATTTATGCTGGATCCGTGCTTGTGAGTCGCAGGCACAGAATATAAACAGACCTGTGCATAAGGGAGATAGGAGCTCTTCAACAGACATTTTTGAACTGCTAAGGGACCGCGCAACACCTCTCCTTCCTTTCTTGCTCCAATCTTTTCTGTTTCTTTGTTCTTCTCCGCTGTTGTTGTTACTGCTTTTTGTGTATTAGCAAGTGAAAATAAAAACATGTCGTCGTTTCCCCCCCCCCCCCCAAAAAAAAAGGGATCTGGCAGGGTTGGATTCTTGGATTAGAGGTTTGGCAGTCCTTGCTGTGGGTAGTCTGGAGAATGTTGTTTTTGGGATGGCAACAAAGGATTTGCCTGTGGATTTCACAGCTAAGCAGGGAGGCGCAGTGCTCAGGGAAGAGAGCTATTTTAACTCTGCCTTCCCCATCCTGGTGCCTTCCAGATGTTTGGGACTACAGTGGCCATAAGATCCAGCCAGTATGGCCAGTGGTCAAAGGTGATAGGAGCTGTAGTTCAATAACATCTGGAGGGCACCAGGTTAGAGAACACTGTTTTAACCTCAGCATGTTCAGTTTTCCTCACTCTCTAGCTGTTGGGCCTGGTTTTAGAGGGTGAAGGTGGATCATTTGCAGATGATCTGACAGTGCTATCATTTCCACGTCGCACAGAGTATTAAAGAAAATAAATTTGCTGAAGTAAATTTTCACTTTCCATACCCTCTCCCAGGTTACAGGTGGGGAATCACTGTAGATGCTATGCCTGAGGGCTCCCCAAGTTTTGGAGCCAGCACAGAACTTCCACAAAATGAGGAAGGGAGTAATTGAGTGATCAAGCTTATGCTTTGCATGCAGGTAGTTCCTTTGCTCAATTCCTGACATCTCCAGGGGGTACTGGGAACCCTGGAGAGCTGCTGCCAGTCAGTTTAGACAGTACTGAACTAGAAGGACCAATTGTCTGGCTCAGTAGAAGGCAGGGTTCTACGTTCTTATGTAAAACCAGCTCAGCAAACAGTTGTGCATTGCAAACTCACTTGCTTAGAAAGCATATACTCTTCTTTTCACTGCAAAGAGGCATTAGCTGATTAACGCAGGCCATATTGGAAGATCAGATTGGATTGTGCAAAAGAAGGGCTTCTTGCTTCTATGCTAGAAAGTGAACTGTAGTTTGTGAAGGGTGCTGAGAGTTATTAGAGACCCCTGTTTCCATCACAGAGCTGAAATTCCCAGAGTGCCTTAACAATCAACCCCTCTTCCTAGAGAACTCTGAGAGTGGTAGCTCTGTGAGGAAACAGCAGTCTTCTAACTTCTCAGCATCCCTAACTAAGGGACGCGGGTGGCACTGTGGCCTAAACCACAGAGACTAGGGCTTGTCAATTGGGAGGTTGGCAGTTTGAATCCCCGCAATGGGGTGAGCTCCCGTCGCTCGGTCCCTGCTCCTGCCAACCTAGCAGTTCGAAAGCACGTCAAGGTGCAAGTAGATCAATAGGTACCGCTCCGGCGGGAAGGTAAATGGCGTTTCCGTGCGCTGCTCTGGTTTGCCAGAAGCGGCTTAGTCATGCTGGGCACATGACCCGGAAGCTGTACGCCGGCTCCCTCGGCCAATAAAGCGAGATGAGCGCCGCAACCCCAGAGTTGGCCACAACTGGACCTAATGGTCAGGGGTCCCTTTACCTTTCTCAGCACCCTTAAACTACAGCTCCCAGGATTCTTTGGAGCAACCTATGGCTGTTTAAAGTGGTGTGATTCTGCTTTAAGTTTGTAGTACAGATGGGGCCTCATTAATTTCTCCTCCTCTTAATCATCTCAGAAGTTAGGCTCAGAATCTCCAATGATAGACTATTCTTTTAGATTTGAATTCTGTTCTCCAAGCTATGGGATTTGACGTGCTTGTGTGTGTGTGTGTGTGTGTGTGTGTGTGTGTGTTGTGTTAAGTTTTCAGTGGATTTTGGGAAGGAAAGCTGTCTATTTTTAAGGAGGGATGGAGTCAATGAAAAGTCACAACCCTCCCTCTTTCTTAAGTTGCTTGTTCCTTTAAGCAGGTCCTGAGCAGCTTCTGCCTTCATAGAGTCCTGGTTTTATTTTAATAAACAGCACTAAAGGGCAGGTCTGCAGGGTATACATATCTGGGAGGCCTTATACAACCATCATGAACATTTCAGCTGAGGAAGCTGCAGGAACTATTTTCCCACCTCCTTTAGGAGAAGACACAACCGTAAAACCAATTTGCATTTGTGGTGCAGATGTATCCCTAATGCAAGAGATATATTCCATAGTGTTCTTACAAAAAAAGAAAGAAAAAGATTTCAAATATTTCTCAAAGGAAAAAAAATGAAAGCTGACTTCTTGAACAAGGGACTTGCTTTGTAAAGCCTCACTAGGTTTTTATTCTTATTATTTCAACAAAAGACAGAGAATCGCAGGCCTGCTTGCCAATGTGCACATTAGCGTGCCGCCTGAGAAAACAAAAAAAAATCCCTGCTAGCAGAGATTAACTCCGAACAAATGAAGATTATATTTTGTGTAGAGTAATTCTGTTGATCAATTTCCCTACTGAGAGGAAATCCACAGCAGCTTCTGCATTGAGAAACTGCACTGGTTAGTCAAGAGAAGGCGTACCTTCAAATGACGGTCTCTCCATGTCTCAGGAGATGGACTGGCTACTTGCTGTCAGATTTCACTTTGCTGATAGGGATGGGCGAATATGTCAGTGCTGGTTTTCTCACTGTTTCTCATCTTTCCAGTCTTCAGTTCTCCACATTTCCACATTAGTTAGCAATTTATTTAAAATCCCCATGGAAATTCATCGGATTTTTGTGCGCACATTTCTTCAACTGCATGCAATTTCATCTTAATACACACATTTTTGTAAACCAGTTTTCCTTAATGTAATGCATATATACATGCTATTTCCACTAATATATGTATTAATATGCACACTTAACACCAGTATATGTATTTTTGTATATGTAATTGGTTGAAGAACTGCACTGTAAAATTTGGAGAAGTATGAATTTCAAAGGATGTCTTTGGTTTGGTTTGCATACTGTTTAAGAAAGTGCAAATTGGATTATGTTGCCTTTAAATGCCAACTGAATCAAATTTCTCATCCTTTCGTATCTGCCAGTACATACAATTAACCACAGTTTAGTGTGTCAGGCCAGATCCATAACCCATAGATTTAACTTTGCTTCTTTTGAATAAACCATAGTTAAGATTAATCATATTTTGTCAGTTTTGGATGACATGACAGGTTGCAATTAATCTGAGATGGAACAGAAAGCTTCTGAACTTCTCTTTGCAGCTGCACTAGAAGAAGAAGGCAGCAGCATGAATGCCCGAGGTTCACTGCTCCTTGTTTTTATCATGCTAGCTAAACTATGGTTTAGAATAATGCCTGAATGCACCCAACATGGTCATGTCTCCCTGGCTGACAGCTCATCTTCTTAGACCATTGCGCTACATTGCCTATTCTTGATTTCTTTCTGAAGCAAGGCAATCCAACTTGTTCTTTTTCTGTATTGAGTGTCAAGCATGGTGCTGGCTTGCTTGTGGACCTAGAATACTTGGGTTCATATCGTTGCTCAGCTATGAAACATACTCATTGGTCTTGGGACAGTCACTCTCTCAGCCTCACAGGGCTGTCATTAGGATTAAATCGTACCTGGGGGGGGGGGAGGTGGGCCAGCATAATCATGTACCCTGCCTTGAGCAACTTGGAGGAAGCGCGGCATAAAAACACAACTATAATAATAATAATAATAATTTATTATTTATACCCCGCCCATCTGGCTGAGTTTCCCCAGCCACTCTGGGCGGCTCCCAATCAGTGTTAAAAACAGTACAGCGTTACATATTAAAAACTTCCCTGAACAGGGCTGCCTTAAGATGTCTTCTGAATGTCAGGTAATTATTTATCTCTTTGACATCTGATGGGAGGGCGTTCCACAGGGCGGGCGCCACTACCGAGAAGGCCCTCTGTCTGGTTCCCTGTAGCCTCACTTCTCGCAATGAGGGAACTGCCAGAAGGCCCTCGGCGCTGGATCTCAGTGTCCGGGCTGAACGATGGGGGTGGAGACGCTCCTTCAGGTATACAGGACCGAGGCCGTTTAGGGCTTTAAAGGTCAGCACCAACACTTTGAATCGTGCTCGGAAACGTACTGGGAGCCAATGCAGATCTCTCAGAACTGGTGTTATGTGGTCCCGGCGGCCACTCCCAGTCACCAGTCTAGCTGCCGCATTCTGGATTAATTGCAGTTTCCGGGTCACCTTCAAAGGTAGCGCCACGTAGAGCGCGTTGCAGTAGTCCAAGCGTGAGATAACTAGAGCATGCACCACTCTGGTGAGACAGTTCGCGGGCAGGTAGGGTCTTAGCCTGCGTACCAGGTGGAGCTGGTAGACAGCTGCCCTGGACACAGAGTTAACCTGCGCCTCCATGGACAGCTGTGAGTCCAAAATGACTCCCAGGCTGCGCACCTGGTCCTTCAGGGGCACAGTTACCCCATTCAAGACCAGGGAATCCCCCACACCAACCCGCTCCCTGTCCCCCAAAAACAGTACTTCTGTCTTGTCAGGATTCAACCTCAATCTGTTAGCCGCCATCCATCCTCCAACCGCCTCCAGGCACTCACACAGGACCTTCACCGCCTTCACTATGCTGAAAAGAGAAACCTGGGTCCACTTAACATGTTGTATATATACAGTTTTGCTCTTGTTTTCTTACTAGCATCTTACTGTGCCAGCCCACATAATATTGTTTTAATTTCTGGGATATTTAGGAAATGCCTCTTCCAATAAGAGCTGGTGTCCCTTGCAGGGGATGAGGCCCATGGACTCCAGGGCTTGGCATCCTGGAAATCACTCTGGCACTCCTCTGGGCTATGCTTGGATGGTGGTGGGATGCTGCAGCGGGAGCTGAACTTCCCTCCTCCGCTTGGCTCCTTCATTGTATGCATCAGTGGGCCATTAAAGCAACATGGGTAATGGAAAGTGATGCTGCATGAATTAGAAGGCATCCTGCCTAATTGCTTTCCAGGAGACTTTGTCAAGATAAATGGTTGCAGGCCTGAGAGCTGTTGCCTAATAAACCATATTTGCCGCAGACGTGCCCCTCACCCCCCCAGTAGGCTAGAAACTCATTTTCAGAGTTCCTCCCCTCATTATTTGGACATCATAAGGCCATTCCCGCCTCAGGAGAGAAGGCCGTCTGGCTGTGCGGAGAAACTGAGGTCAACATCAAGGTATACCTGCCACATCCAGATGTGAACGACTTCTTTGTGGCATCATCTAGGAGGTTATTGTGCCATCGCTCATGGGGGTTTGTGGGGAGGAGCTGCAGGGTGTTATAGAACTTCTTTCTAGTGGTGGTGTACCTGGGGAGTAAATTAGGAGTGGGCAATGGCCTTCTTTCATGGGGATGGTAAGGAGGCAGGAAGGAGATGGCAGAAAGAGAGAGGGGAACGTGGGCGGCCTCATCCTCCGTCATAGCTGTCAACCATCCCTTGTTTGGCAGGAAACTCCCTTATCCCAGCGCCGTTTCCCGCTGCTGTCCCGGATTGATGATGTCCCTTAAATTTCCTGGGTTTCAAAGGAAGCAGCTTCTCTCCCTCCCTCCCTGCCGGCCAGGGAGGAGGGAGGCTCCAACTGTGTTGCTTGGCTGCGTTGCTCACCCAATAAGGAGTCTAAGAACGACTGGGGGGTGGAGCTTGCATGCCTTGTGCTGATCAAATCGGCCGCGTTGCCTGGGGACTCGCCTTTGCTCAGCACTTCCCAGCGGAGAGGTGACGGTGGTTTTCCTTGCTGCATCCCCTTTGCCGGGTTGCTGCACTGTGGGAACCACTGCTTGAGGCTTCGTCTGGCTGCTGGTTGACTAAAATCCCTTATTTTGGCTGCTGATCCCTTATTTTGAGGTTGCTGGCCCCTTATTTTCAAGTCTGTAAGCTGACAGCTATGTCCTCTGTGGATTTAGCACAATACCCCTGGGGGAATGTAGCTGTCAATAGAAGAAGGTATGTTCACCTCTGGACTAGATAGTTTTTGTTTCAGGGCACAATGCCTTAAAGGAGGAAGAAGGTGGCAGCAGCCTGGGTACAGCCCTAGGTGACCAAGGGTCCCTGGTTTCAGGAAGTGCCAGTGCCTTCTCTACACTTTGAAGGAGTTCCTACTGGGGTGTTTGCCAAGTGTGCTTCTGTAGCATATCCGCAAAGCAGGGTGGGAAGAGGCAAGGCTCTGCACGAACGGCATGCAGCCTCGGGGCTCCTCTCCCTGCTCTTGATGCTCCTGTGCTGACAAGTCTCTTATGCAGCAGCAAAAGAACACTGTGAGCGTGCGCACGAGTGAGCAGGCACACTTGGTTTCATCCTAGGCTGGCGGCAAACCTGTCCACCTGCAGCCATCACTCCTGCAGTGCATGGGGATGGGAAGTGGCACTGGAGCTGGGCAGCCGTATTGCCTGGAATGGTCTGGATTTCAAGGGTGGCTGCCCAGAAAATGACAAAAGTGTGTTAAATTACACCAGCCAAGTTTGGCCTGAGCCTCCTGACTTTTCTAACTTTGCAGACTTTGCAGAGGGACAGTACATCCTTAGAGTCTTTGTTTCTGTCCAGTGCCTCCTGATGCTCAAAGAGGGAAAGGAACAGTGGTCTCTTTCACACGTAATACTAAGCTAAACTGTGACTTAGTGAGAACAAGCAAACGTGTGGGTATTCAGAATGAAAATCATGACCACTTCCCTCTTCCCCTAATCCTTCTGCTGCTGGACTGCACAGAGTTAAGCCATGGCTTGCCTTAGCATAGCATGCAAACATGGGCTCCTGGTTTATGCCCAGACACGATGAGGGATAAAGCAAGAAAAACCTGGTTACAGTTCATTGTCTGTTGAGAGTGAGACAAACCACAAACTTGGCTTCATACATAACCCATGAAAAGCACAGAAAAGCTTCCTTGCCTCTGGTATAAAGAATTCAATTTTTTTCCCAATTTGGCTGTCTGTCAGGATAGAGATTTCAACAGAAGACAATGCAAGAACAGCAAGGCCAGATCTGATTGGTGCAGTCAGCACAACTGAATGTTCTGCTGTTGCATTTAAGATGCCCAGATGCTCAGGGTTGAAGCATGCTGGGCTTTACCATTTGAAGATCTGCCAATAGCCTCCGTACCACCCTACTACTGTAAGCAAGGGCCTTAAAAAGGTAAAGGGACCCCTGACCATTAGGTCCAGTCGCGGACGACTCTGGGGTTGCGGCGCTCATCTCGCTTTATTGGCCGAGGGAGCCAGTGTACAGCTTCCGGGTCATGTGGCCAGCATGACTAAGCCGCTTCTGGTGAACCAGAGCAGCGCACGGAAACGCCGTGTACCTTCCCACTAGAGCGATACCTATTTATCTACTTGCACTTTGACGTGCTTTCGAACTGCTAGGTGGGCAGGAGCCGGGACCGAGCAACTGGAGCTCACTCTGTCGCGGGGATTCGAACCGCCGACCTTCTGATCGGCAAGTCCTAGGCTCAGTGGTTTAACCCACAGTGCCACCCGTGTCCCAAGCAAGGGCTTTAGTTTGCCACAAATCTGAACACAGCATCCTGTAATCCAGAAGGCCAGTTCATGCAACTTCATCCTGAGAAGCATAAATAATGCAAAAATAAGAGGATTTATTGAATTGGATTTGATCTAGTTGACATGTTGGAATTGCTCTATTACAGAGGAAACTTTGTTTGGCATCAGCACGTATATGGCCTTTATTACAGATTTTTAGTTGGTGGACTCTCCTTCCTTGGAGATTTTTAAGCAGAGGTTGGATGCTTATCTGCCATATATGAACTAGTTGAGATTCCTGCATTGCCAAGGCTTGGACTTGATGACCCTCGGGGTTCCTTCCAACTCTACAATTCTATGAGGAGATGGTGGCATAAGACTTCTAATTGCTTCCTATGGCCTCTTCACACATTACATTGTTTAAATATTCACCAGAAATGTGTAACGTGTGAGTGCAGCAAGCAAATATATAATGCAAAAATGTAAGGGACCACCCCTCCTGATGCCCTTTTTATTGTACATCCGTCATGATTTGTTGTCATGGTGGTATTAGAGTGAGGATACAAAACCTCTTCCAATGCTGTTTGCACCTGAAAAAGGTTTGGGGGCAGATATGCTGCTTTGTTTCCAGTCCGGGACATATTGTGTCACTTCCTGCTGAAATCATTTAACATCACAAATGTCCATGTTTATTATTTTTTTTGGTCCAGCATCTGTTGGGGGAGGCATCGTACAACAGCTCGCAAAGTAGAATAAGATGCATGGGGTGCCCACCATTAATGCACTGCCCATTGCTAATCTGAATCTGCCCATTGCTAATCTGAATCTGCTGCTAACACATGATTACTTCATCAGTGACATGTTGCATAGTGTAGTGGCGGGGGGACGGGACAAAAAGCAACTCCAGTCTCTAGGGGGTCCTGCGAGTCACTGTCAAGAGCCCACTCCATGGCAAGCCTAGATTCCCTGTTGTGCAATATCTGAAACAACTTCATTGGAGCTACTTTGCAGGGGATACTTGTCTGCACACAAATTAGGCTAATGTGGTGTTTTGCATCTGGGATGAACCAACAGTTCCCATCACGTAGTAGGGTAGCCTTGCAGAGGCAAGAGCATATTTGAGGCTGTGTTCCCAGGGGGGCCTTCAATAGTTTAGGCATAATTGTTCCTCTTTGTCATAGTCTTATTTCTTGCAGGGCACTAATTAACAAACAGGAATCCATCCTCTTCTTAACTCATTCTTGGGGTTCTCCTGAGCCACTGTGTGTAGCAGGGACGTTTTACTAAAAGGCACTCTTGTTTTTGGATCGGAGATCAGGCAGCAATAAACAATCTGGAAAGATCCAAATGCGGGTAGCAGAGTTGTCTCTGCAGCTGAAAGCCCCCATCTCTTTTTTTTTTTGGCAGGTCTAGCTGTGCACACCCCTGTTTAGTACAAATAAAGAAACATTCTGGACTGAAACAAGTTGAAGACTGATTTACATTTTCCACCTAGCAAATGCAGTTTTGTTTGCTTATTGTTCGTATTTCTATTTCTACGAATTAAAGGGAGTGAGGGGGAGGACAACAGAAATTAAGTAGGGTACTGGAGCCTTGTTCCCTGATGACTTTTAGAAAGAAGCCTTACTTCTGAGATGCCTGGGTTCATTTGACACCACCTTTGCCACGCGGGTGGTGCTGTGGGTAAAACCTCAGCGCCTAGGACTTGCCGATCGCATGGTCGGCGGTTCGAATCCCCGCGGCAGGGTGCGCTCCCGTCGTTCGGTCCCAGTGCCTGCCAACCTAGCAGTTCGAAAGCACCTCCGGGTGCAAGTAGATAAATAGGGACCGCTTACCAGCGGGAAGGTAAACGGCGTTCCGTGTGCTGCGCTGGCTCGCCAGATGCAGCTCCGTCACACTGGCCACGTGACCCGGAAGTGTCTGCGGACAGCGCTGGCTCCCGGCCTCTAGAGTGAGATGAGCGCACAACCCTAGAGTCTGGCAAGACTGGCCCGTACGGGCAGGGGTACCTTTGCCATCTTGCTCTTCTTACTTTTGGAATCCAGGATTCTCAGAGTGCTGAGTTTTGCCTTTTCATTACATAATGGTAGAGTATATAACAGTCCAAGCTGCAACCCTGTTTGGAGAGAACTGGCCTTGTGTCTGCTTTCCATGGACTAGTGGAACCTAGTCTGAACTACTGCAATGTGCTCTGCAATATGGGGCTGCCTTCAAAGATAGTTTGGAAATGTAACCTAAAACAAAATGCAGCTGCCTGGCTGCTGGTTGGGGCTGGGCATTTGGAGCATAGTACATTTACATTGTACTAGTAATTCTGGTTGCCAGTGCATGTATGGGCTTGATTAAACTCCTGAATGGTTTGGAACCAGGGTACTTAAGAACTGCCTGCACTTATATCAGCCTGCCTGGGCCCTCAGAGGCTCTGCCTAGGTTCCTGGGTGGTTGTCTGGTGGCCACAAGGAATAGAGCCTTCTTGGTAGTGGCCCTACAGTTGTGGCATTCAGTCCCTTGTGTGATCAGGCAAGCCCCAACCCTCAATACTTTTAAAATGGGGCTTGGAGACCATTTCTTTGTCGCAGTCTAGCTAACTGTAAAGGGAGCTTTTGAAATTTTGTATGCTTAAGTCAAAGATCGCCAACTCTTCTGAGCCCATGGACACATCTGGAAAACAGAGAAACACACATGCCCTGCTGCAACAAAGCACACACCACAGTTTGTTTTGTCGGCTACAAAGGAAAGTCAGTTTCAGCTTGGGGAGGGGCCCGTTTTTAAATTCTGAATTTAAATTACATTTAATTAGGTTTCTTTTGCTTTGGTTTTTTTCTTTCTTTTCTTTTTAGTGTCCGAGGAACATCTCTTGAAAAAGTGGGATATAAATTTGTTTTTTAAAAAAAAGGTGGCTCTGCTATTAGCTGCTATCATGAATATTTCTGGCACCAGGTTAATACTGGCTTGCTTGCCCAAGCACTTAAGGCAGCAGCGAAGAACATAAACTGTGGAGCAGGTAAAAACAGGGTTGGGCTGTCTGATCTGTGGCATTAGCAAAACCCTAGTGATCAGCTGGTTGTTGGAGCTTGTCCCTGTGTGGCTTAATTTCAAACCACATTGATGAAAGCATCTCCCCTGGTGTCAATGTGATGCCAGGGGATTGGCAGGCAGGTGGCTCTGCCCACCTCTCATACTTGGCCCACTGTGTGTTTGGCAGAGGGAGCATTTGGCTCGTCAACTGGAACCGATTTCCAACCCCTACAATTGGGGGTTACTTTTGTCTGCCTGCTTTTTAGCTATAGCTCTTTGTTTTCATTTCATTATTCCGTCCATCGCCCTCCTGGAATCTGTCTGGATGAAGGGTCATTCAGAATTCCTTAAAATAAATAAACTGTAGCTGGCTTCCAGCTGAGCGATACAGTCACTCCTCTGCAAGAGCTGAGTTTGGTGTGCTTCTTTTTCTCCTCCTCCCTCCTGATCCCCTTTTCCTTTTGTGTTGTCTATTTTAGATTGTAAGCCTGGTGCTTGCAGTTTTTATTGATCTATAAACTTGTCTGTGTTCCTTTTTGGCAAGGCAAAAATGCTTTAAATAAGCAAATGAGAAAGAGCCCATCTCAACCCACCATTTCCCCCCCCCCTATATAAAGGCTGCTTATAGGAGTGAGGAGGAGGAGACGAGAAAGAGCCCATCTCAACCCACCATTCCCCCCCCCCCTATATAAAGGCTGCTTATAGGAGTGAGGAGGAGGAGACAGCTTTGTGTTCACTTCTTCTGTGCATTTGCTGATGGGCCCCCAGCCTGTGTGATTTTGTGTAGGGTGGCCACATTTACATCGGGTGAATTTCTAGGAAGAGGGCGTCTGATTCTATATACAGTATACATCGCAGGACGAATGTAGCCTGGAAGTGGGTGCCGAAATGCCCCTGCTGGATTTATCCAGCAATGCCAGGGAGCTAGCATTCTGTCTCCGCTCCACTGCACATCAGGCAAAATTCCTATTGCACATTAGCTAGCTCCAGATCACATCAGGTCATTATCTACCTCATTACAGTTTCTGAGATTAGCAGAGTCTTGCAGGGTGGTGGGGTGGGGAGCCCCAGAGAGGCGCAAGCTCTGTGGTTTTTCCTCCGACTAGAATAAGTGATGATCTTGAGCTGCAGCAGCGTGTGGGAGCCTGTAGTGCCTGGAGGGCATCATCGCTGACACAGCCTGCATTTGGCACACTCAGTGCCTCTCTGGTAATCTCTGGTGCTCAAAGGAAAGTGTATGTCTCTATTCTTATGTAGCATGGAATGTCTCCACATAGAAGGGGAGGACTGCAGGTTAGAAGACTTTCCCCCTCCCTGCCCCCCCTTCCCTGCCCCTGGAAAACTGAGCCTGATGTTGCTATTTATATCTGCTTAATTAGCACTGCTAATAATCTGATCAAGGCGCCACAGTTGTAATTACACGTCTGCTTAGCATGTGCGCTCTCTCTCTGCTGTTTTAAAAACCGGCGTAATTTCGTTTGACATTATCCTTGCCACTATGTTTATTTGTTGCGTGCCAGGAAAGGACATGTTTGTCCTCCTAGATAGCTAGGCATTTAAGGGACGCAGGAAGCTTGTCTTATACCAAGTGAATCATCTCTGGCCTGTCAATATTTTGCAGCATGGATTCAAGCCCATACCAGGAAACATAGGTTTCTGCAATTAAAGTGGATTAAAGCGCTCTGTTGTCCCTGTGCACAAATTCACTTTTTTTTTTTAAAAAGAGAGGGGCTTTTCAGTGACGGGGAAGTTCACTGAACAGTGTGGGGTACAGTAGATGAAGGATTATAGTATGATAAATATTTGCTGCTTGTAGCCATAAACCATTGCAGGTACGATGCAATACAGAAACGCACACTCACTTGCCCAAACTAAAGATGCTTTGGATATAATTTGGGGCCTCCTACATACATATGGGACATACATACATACATAGGGACGCGGGTGGCGCTGTGGGTAAAAGCCTCAGTGCCTAGGGCTTGCCGATCGAAAGGTCGGCGGTTCGAATCCCCGCGGCGGGGTGCGCTCCCGCTGCTCGGTCCCAGCGCCTGCCAACCTAGCAGTTCGAAAGCACCCCCAGGTGCAAGTAGATAAATAGGGACCGCTTTATAGCGGGAAGGTAAACGGCGTTTCTGTGTGCGGCTCTGGCTCGCCAGAGCAGCGATGTCACGCTGGCCACGTGACCCGGAAGTGTCTCCGGACAGCGCTGGCCCCCGGCCTCTTGAGTGAGATGGGTGCACAACCCTAGAGTCTGGCAAGACTGGCCCGTACGGGCAGGGGTACCTTTACCTTTACCTTACATACATATGCACTCAGATTGAGCTGTGGTTGCTGCCCATTTGAGCAAAGCCTCTCTCCTGATACAGATGCAAGAGGCCACCTAGCGGGCAGGGGGACCTGCTCTGTGGACACTCTGAGCTTCTCTTAAAACCCATCACTGCTCTTTCTGCCAGTGTTGGGAAACATTGCTCAACTTCAGGCAAGTCACCTCAGCACACCTGTTTCACTTGCAGCATGGGGGGTGGGGTGGCGGGTTATCACTTGTGGAATGTGCAGTCCCAATTGCAGCTGCTGTGTTTTCTTATGCTGACATTGCTGATGGGGGTTCAGTTTGAGTATCTGCACCCCTGAAGGCACACTCTTCCATTGTCTCCTGAGACAGAGGGATGCCAGCCACAGTAACAGCAGAGAAACGAGCAGAGACAGCAGTGATGGGCAGGAAGGAATTGAGGTTTGAAGGGTCGTTATAGGCACTTAAAAGCCTGGATGGATTCAACCTACCCTCCTCCATGAATTTATCTAACCCCTGCCTTTAAAGTCCACCATCACCAAATCTTGTGGCTGTGAGTTCCATAAGTTGATGATGCATTGTGAAAAGGAGGGCTTTCCTTTTGTGTGTCCTGAGTCTCCTACAAATCAGATTCTTTGGATGACCTAGTTAGAGGGAAGAGAAAAAATCCACACTCTGGAAAGTGATGGTGGGAGGTGGACTGCCTCATGTTCACAATCAGGTGCTGAAGGTGGAGCAGGAGCAGAAACTGAGCTGGGGAAAACTGGTTCAAAGGAGCTGGAGATTAGTAATAACCTCAAAAGGGAGCTGTTAACCTAGCAAAGATCCGGAGGAAACAGAGATTTATATAGCCACTGCTAATTCTGCCTCTGCCTAGTCTTCTGCTGGGTCATTGTGTGGGTCTTCCTCCTCCCAAGTAGACCTGTGGCAACAGAGGAGTCTGGTTACTTCAGTAAGTCTGGGTTTCAATAAGTTTTGGAGTGGATGGGTTGTAGCTCCGTGGAAGAGCATCTGCTTTGCATATATAGGGTTCCAAGTTCAATCCCTGGCATCTCCAGGTAGGTCATGGAATGTCCTGCGTGAAACCATGGACACAGTGGCGTAGCGTGGGTTGTCAGCACCCGGGGCAAGGCAAGTAATTTGCGCCCCCTAACCCGTGGATTTGCGCCCCCTAACCCGTGGATTTGCGCCCCCTAACCCGTGGATTTGCCCTAACCCCAGATGTTGCGCCCGGTCTGCGCCCCCCTGCACCCCCCACGCTACGCCACTGCATGGACAGCCACTACCAGTACCAAGGTAGATGGACCAGTTCTCTGAATCAGTATAAGGCAGCTTCCTGTGTTTCTTTGCTGCTGAAGTCCAGGGGCAGGGGGATAGATGAGCATCAGGGATCAAGGCACGGCTTGGAATGGGGTCCAAGTGTTTCTTGGGGTACTCAGACAAAGCATTCCTGAGATGGGTCTCTTTGGGTTGGCTTTGCACTGCTGTGGGTTCTCTGCAGGGCCTACAGGGCCTGAGCTAGACGCAATCCTAACGTTGCCCGTCAAAAGCACAAGAATAGCATCTGTGTCCACCAACAGCATCTGGGTCCACAAAAGCCTAGCATCGCTCTGCTGAAATGGAACCAGACTGAAGAGGGGCAAACTTCCTTGTTAAAACTGATCCTCTTGCTACCAAGAAGAAGAAAAAGCTGTGTGAGCAGAATCCTGCCCATCGGGCTTAGGGCTTTTACTTGTGGATGGAGTTTGTCAGAGCCACCTGGTTGGTTGGACCCTCCCCTCCCGCTTTTCTCACCCATCCATTCTTGCTGTGGGAGCGCTGACAATATAAAATGCAAAGGTTGCATATTTATAGAACAAAAGGAAGCGGGACTCAGTTGCATTCCAGAATGAGCAATGGTGCAATTTTCACCAGAGTTTAAAACAATTAACAAACAAAAGAGTTGGGATTGTGGGAGCTGCTTATGCTTGGGAGAGATCTCCAGGTGTTCCCACATCACCACACAATTGGCTTCTAAGGCTGTGCACAGATGTGGGTTTGCCTCTCAATTGATGCATGTATGGATTCAGAGCTGGACCTCCCCCTGCAGATGGGCCATGCTTTTTGACTTGTGTGTTTTTCCTTCTTTTTCAAACCCACTTGTATGGCTGTCAGTGCAAAAATGTGTCCTTCACTTAACACCCCCCCAAAAAACCCCACACTTTCAAATCTAATTTAAAGGTGATGGAGAGGGTGGGGCAGGTGGCACGGTGGTTGAGGGTCAAACTACACATTGTGGATGATCTGTAATCAGATCTCCTGGTGTATTTTTTTATTTTTAAGGCATTGAGGAGGTCTGATTTGGTCTGGAGCCCCAGTAGGTACATACATGCATACACAAATCAGGCGAAGAATTAATCCAGAGCAGTTTTGCTTTTTGACTAATTGTTGTTGTTTAGTCGTTTAGTCGTGTCCGACTCTTTGTGACCCCATGGACCAGAGCACGCCAGGCACCTCTGTCCTCCACTACCTCCCGCAGTTTGGTCAGACTCATGTTTGTGGCTTCGAGAACACTATCCAACCATCTCATCCTCTGTCGCCCCCTTCTCCTTGTGCCCTCCATCTTTCCCAGCATCAGTGTCTTCTCCAGGGAGTCTTCTCTTCTCATGAGGTGGCCAAAGTACTGGAGCCTCAGCTTCATGATCTGTCCTTCCAGTGAGCACTCAGGGCTGATTTCATTAAGAATGGATGCGTTTGATCTTCTTGCAGTCCATGGGACTCTCAAGAGTCTTCTCCAGCACCATAATTCAAAAGCATCAATTCTTCGGCGATCAGCCTTCTTTATGGTCCAGCTCTCACTTCCATACATCACTACTGGGAAAACCATGGCTTTAACTATACGGACCTTTGTTGGCAAAGTGACGTCTCTGCTTTTTAAGATGCTGTCTAGGTTTGTCATTGCTTTTCTCCCAAGAAGCAGGCGTCTTTTAATTTCGTGGCTGCTGTCACCATCTGCAGTGATCATGGAGCCCAAGAAAGTAAAATCTCTCACTGCCTCCATTTCTTCCCCTTCTATTTGCCAGGAGGTGATGGGACCAGTGGCCATGATCTTCGTTTTTTTGATGTTGAGCCTCAGACCATATTTTGCGCTCTCCTCTTTCACCCTCATTAAAAGGTTCTTTAATTCCTCCTCACTTTCTGCCATCAAGGTTGTGTCATCTGCATATCTGAGGTTGTTGATATTTCGTCCGGCAATCTTAATTCCAGCTTGGGATTCATCCAGCCCAGCCTTTCACATGATGTATTCTGCGTATAAATTAAATAAGCAGGGAGACAAAATACAGCCTTGTCGTACGCCTTTCCCAATTTTGAACCAATCAGTTGTTCCATATCCAGTTCTAACTGTAGCTTCTTGTCCCACATAGAGATTTCTCAGGAGACAGATGAGGTGATCAGGCACTCCCATTTCTTTAAGAACTTGCCATAGTTTGCTGTGGTCGACACAGTCAAAGGCTTTTGCATAGTCAATGAAGCAGAAGTAGATGTCTTTCTGGAACTCTCTAGCTTTCTCCATAATCCAGCGCATGTTTGCAATTTGGTCTCTGGTTCCTCTGCCTCTTCTAAATCCAGCTTGCACTTCTGGGAGTTCTCGGTCCACATACTGTTTGAGCCTTCCTTGTAGAATTTTAAGCATAACCTTGCTAGCGTGTGAAATGAGTGCAATTGTGCGGTAGTTGGAGCATTCTTTGGCACTGCCCTTCTTTGGGATTGGGATGTAGACTGATCTTCTCCAATCTTCTGGCCACTGCTGAGTTTTCCAAATTTGCTGGCATATTGAGTGTAGCACCTTAACAGCATCATCTTTTAAAATTTTAAATAGTTCAGCTGGAATACCATCACTTCCACTGGCCTTGTTATTTGCAGTGCTTTCTAAGGCCCATTTGACTTCACTTTCCAGGATGTCTGGCTCAAGGTCAGCAACCACACTACCTGGGGTGTACGAGACATCCATATCTTTCTGGTATAATTCCTCTGTGTATTCTTGCCACCTCTTCTTGATGTCTTCTGCTTCTGTTAGGTCCTTACCACTTTTGTCCTTTATTATGGTAATCTTTGTACGAAATGTTCCTTTCATATCTCCAATTTTCTTGAACAGATCTCTGGTTCTTCCTATTCTGTTGTTTTCCTCTATTTGTTTGCATTGCTCGTTTAAGAAGGCCTTCTTGTCTCTCCTTGCTATTCTTTGGAAATCTGCATTCAATTTCCTGTATCTTTCACTATCTCCCTCGCATTTTGCTTGCCTTCTCTCCTCCGCTATTTGTAAGGCCTCGTTGGACAGCCACTTTGCTTTCTTGCATTTCCTTTTCATTGGGATGGTTTTCGTTGCTGCCTCCTGTACAATGTTACGAGCCTCCATCCATAGTTCTTCAGGCACTCTGTCCACCAAATCTAAATCCTTAAACCTGTTCGTCACTTCCACTGTGTATTCATAAGGGATTTGACTTAGATTGTATCTTACCGGCCCAGTGGTTTTTCCTACTTTCTTCAGTTTAAGCTTGAATTTTGCTATAAGAAGCTGATGATCTGAGCCACAGTCAGCTCCAGGTGTTGTTTTTGCTGACTGTATAGAGCTTCTCCATCTTTGGCTGCAGAGAATATAATCAATCTGATTTCGATACTGCCCATCTGGTGATGTCCATGTGTAGAGTCGTCTCTTGTGTTGTTGGAAAAGCGTGTTTGTGATGACCAGCTTGTTCTCTTGACAGAACTCTATTAGCCTTTGCCCTGCTTCGTTTTGATCTCCAAGGCCAAACTTGCCAGTTGTTCCTTTTATCTCTTGATTCCCTACTTTAGCATTCCAATCCCCTATAATGAGAAGAACATCCTTCTTTGGTGTCACTTCTATAAGGTCTTGTAAGTCTTCATAGAATTGGTCTATTTCAGTTTCTTCAGCACCAGTGGTTGGTGCATAAACTTGGATTACTGTGATGTTAAAAGGTCTGCCTTGGATTCGTATCGAGATCATTCTATCATTTTTGAGATTGCATCCCAGTACAGCTTTCGCCACTCTTTTGTTGACTATGAGGGCCACTCCATTTCTTTTACGGGTTTCTTGCCCACAGTAGTAGATGTGATGGTCATCCGAACTGAATTCGCCCATTCCCGTCCATTTTAGTTCACTGATGCCCAGGATGTCAATATTTATTCTTGCCATCTCATTTTTGACCACCTCCAACTTACCCAGGTTCATGGTTCTTACATTCCAGGTTCCTATGCAATATTTTTCTTTACAGCATTGGACTTTCCTTTCGCTTCCAGGCATATCCGCAACTGAGCGTCCTTTCGGCTTTGGCCCAGCCGCTTCATCAGCTCTGGATCTACTTGTACTTGCCCTCCGCTCTTCCCCAGTAACATGTTGGACGCCTTCCGACCTGAGGGGCTCATCTTCCAGCGTCATAACTTTTATATGCCTGTTGTCTTTGTCCATGGAGTTTTCTTGGCAAGGATACTGGAGTGGCTTGCCGGTTCCTCCTCCAGGTGGATCACGTTTGGTCCAAACTCTCCACTATGACCTGTTCATCTTGTGTGCCCTGCTCGGCGTAGTTCATAGCTTCTCTGAGTTCTTCAAGCCCCTTCGCCACGGCAAGGCAGTGATCCATGATTTTGACTAATTAGAATGTTTCTAATAGATTAATGGGTGTACCTCAATTTTTGTTCCAGCACTATTACTTACCCGTGATACTTGTACTCAAAAACCTATAAATAAAAGTTTAAAAAAGAAAACAATTTGCATAATAAGCTGCCTTATATGAATATTGGTCCATCTAGTTCATTGCTGTCTACACTGACCTGCTCACCAGACTCACCAGGGTTTCAAGCAGGAATGGGTTTTTGCTTTTACTCTTTCCCCTGTGCCAATGCCCCATTGCAAGCTCCCCAGTAATCTGCTATTAGCCAAATACAGATCATGCAACTACTAATGCCATGGCAAATAGCAGCTTGTGTGTGCATGGGGCAGTTTGTTTCTGGGGAAGTGGCAAAGAGGGAGGTACACCCTTCATGCAATCAAGCCTGTTTTAAATAAGAGAGAAATAAATATATTAGGAGCTTCCATATCTTGACCATTCTCTTGGCTTATGCAAACTCATTTTTCAGACGTTGCAGGGAATCCTGCTGGTTCTGAATTGCATGGGCACTATAACCTGTTTCCAGCTATGAAGCAGTCATTTTTATTAGAAGAGGTGAGGCTGCGGCTGGCTTCTGTTCTTCCCCCCAGTCTGCAGTTAATGAGTAACATTAAGGAAAAGTCAGTCAGGAACTATCATGGTGCCATTAGTTGCTAATTAGTGTATGAAAGACTAATTCAAGGTATGCCATGCTGAATCCAAGAAAGGTGAATTTTGGGGCACGGTAGTAAGAGGAGCCTTGGTTCCTCTGGCAAGGAAGCTTCTTTCAAAGCATCTGCAACCAGATCACAGGGTGACTTTTTTTTTCACTGTTCATTGACGCTCAACCCAATCTACTTAAAATGCATGAGTTTTACATTTCCCCCCATGCTAAATTTGTGTATTTAATTCTGAGCGGCTTCCTATTGTTTATGAGAAGATTGTACTTTCTGAGTCATCTTCCAGGATTTTCTTTTCTTTCTTTCTTTCTTTCTTTTTCCTTTTTGGTTTTTGAAAAAGCACAGTGGGCACATCACATGTTGACAAGCAAATGTATAACATCAGAGCCCTTCATGAAATGCCTCTTCAGGTGGGAGGGGACCTTTGATTGCTGCAGGCACTCATGGCTTTAGGAAAGGAGCACCATTTATTCAGCCAGCATATTAGCTAGCCAATATTGTTCACATCTGTCTGTCACAAGAGACAATGGAGTGTGCCTCTGGGGGTGAAGTCAAACCACTGCATTGGCAATCCTGGGCAGTGTGCATGGAAGTCCTTAGCTGCAAAGGTTTAGGATCAGAGTTTTCCTTCTCCTAGACGGACTACCTTCCCAGGTTGATGAGCCCCATCTGCCCCTCACTTCCCTCTACGGCATTTGCAGAAAGCACCTTCTTGATCGTTGGACCCACTGTTGGTCTTGTCCACTCAATCCTCCAGAGCCTGTCTTTGCGTGCATGAGAATAAGTCCCCATCACCTACCCCCACACCTGTGTGTCAGCTCCTAATGCCCCAGAGGATGTGAGTTGGATGGGGCAGGGATATTATGTGTAAGGGGTGAAGAACTCCTCCTTGACTCCTTGCTGTAGGGGAGCAAAACTGGGCATTGGCAAAGAACAACAATAACAACAACAGCAAACCAACCAACCAACCAACCAACCAACCAACCAACCAACCCAGAAGTACTTTTTGATTAAAGAAGAAGTTCCAACTCTGTTATTGGCTCAGCCTCTGTTCTGGAGGAGAGGCTGTTTGGTTCAGTTTATTAATGGTGCAAGTCACAAGGCCATCATATTAAAATACCATAAAAAGAAAGAGATGCCAATTTATAAGTTGTAATGCATGAATTTTAAAAATCCAGTAAAACTAGAGAAGGCAGGGACAATGCCAAAAAAACAAAAAGCCTAAGTAGTGACAATCATGCTATAAAGCCATATTTTAAAACCAAACTGTAACACTAAAAATTGTCAGTCGACTGTCTAGCTCCTAACAGCAAAAGCATGATATCACCTTCCTTTACCACAAATGTCTCGCAAATTTCAAGAGTAGCAGCAGGAGCAAAATGAAATAAAATTTAAAATAACATAAAATTGATCCCCTGGACATTACTGCAGCTGCCATCTGGCCCATGACCACTCAAAAACTTTATACTTCTTGGGGCAGAATAATGTGTTACAGAGCACCTGATTGTAGTCTTTGCTTTGTAAGGCGAATGATGGATGATGGATGGGGATTTGCGGGGGGGGGGGGATGAGTGGGTCCGTCCACCCATCAATGCTCTCCTGCAAAACCCCATTTATTCGCCTTGCTAACTTGCCTGCAAGTTATGTCCCTGCCCACAAGGTTGGCTTTGAGTCTGGAAATAAGGCCAAATGGGAGAAAGGGGGCCATATTTCCAGGGGAGATTTGAGTCTGGGATTGGTTAATCACTTCTCTTTATCTTGGCCACAGAAGGTTTGGGAAGGTAATGCTGTTGTACCTTAACAGTTTAGCCCTCTTGCAAGCCTTGCACAACCTTGTTCTTTTAGCTTGTTTTTGCTGCGGCAAATGTGGTCTTAGGTTGTGCTTGTTGAGCTACCTTGTCAGATTTGTGTTTTGCAGAATCTGCCATGAATTCTTCTATAGCTGTGAAATAGATTTGCATGTACATAACACAGACTCCCAAGTGCACTAATCATTTTTTTAAAATAAATATTTTTTATTAGATTTTCCATTAAAAAAACATTTTTACATAATTATACATCCATTTTTAACTTAAACCCTTTTTTCCAGAACTTCCCTCAGCTTTTCTGATAATTTTCCGTTTATTTTTTATCCTCGTCTCACATTTCCCAATATTATATTGCACTCAAATACTCTTAATCACATCATATTTTTTAAACAATATTTCTAACAGTAATTTCACAGAGCTTCTTGAAAGCCAACGAACGTTATTTGCTCATCACAGAAATTTTTGATATACTCTGTAAATTTCTTCCAGTCCTCGGAGAATCTCTGGTCACGTTGGTTCCTAATTCTCCCTGTCAATCTGTCCATTTCTGCGTATTCCATCAGTGTCATCCTCCATTCTTCTTTCATGGGCATCTCTTCCTGTTTCAATTTCTGTGCCAGCAAAATTCTGGCTGCTGTTACTGCATACAAAACTAATTTCACATCTTTTTTACTAATTTCATTATCCAGTATTCCCAACAAGAGAGCTTCTGGTTTTTTAACAAAAGTATATTTCAACATTTTCTTTAACTCATTATAGATCATCTCCCAGAAGCTTTTTACCTTCTTACATTCCCACCACATATGGTAAAATGTTCCTTCTGTCTCCTTACACTTCCAACATTTATTACACACTTTATACATTTTACCCAGTTTTACTGGTGTTATATACCATCTATATAACATCTTCATAACATTTTCCTTAATCGTTGTACAAGCCGTAAACTTTAACCCATCCTTCCATAATTTAGTCCATTTCTCAAATTCAATATTATATCTGAAATCTCTAGCCCAACTAATCATAACAGATTTAACCTCTTCGTCCACAGTATTCCATTCCAGCAATCTTTTATACATTTTAGATAAAATTTTCACTTCATTGTTTAAGATTTCTTGTTGAAATCTAGATTCTTTTTCAGAATATCCCCTCTCTAAAACCTCTTTTTTAAACATTTCATTTAACTGAAAATAATGCAGCCAATCCTTAACATATTCTTTTACTTCTTCATATGGTTTCAATTTCCACTTATTTCCTTCCTTTTTTAATAGTTTCTCATATGTTATCCATCTCCCGCTCATATTTATCTTTTTAATACTCATAACCTCTAATGGTGATAACCAATGTGGAATCTTTGGTTCTAATACATTTTTATACCTATTCCAAACTCCAATCAAAGATCCTCTAAAGATGTGGTTCTCAAACCCTTTATTAACCCTTTTTTTTATCATACCATAAATACGCGTGCCAACCGAATCTATTATCATAACCTTCCAAATCCAATAACTCATTATTTTCTTACTTCATCCGTTCTTTCAACCAACAAAGACATGACGCTTCATAATATAACCTCAAGTCTGGCAGGGCGAAACCTCCTCTTTCTCTTGCATCAGTTAATATCTTAAATTTAATTCTTGGTTTCTTGCCCTGCCAAATATATCTTGATAATATTCTTTGCCATTCTTTAAATATTGTCACTCCTTTTATTATTGGTATTGTTTGAAATAAAAATAACATTTTCGGTAGCACATTCATCTTTATCATTGCAATCCTTCCCCAAAATGAGAATTTCATTCTACCCCACACCTCCAGGTCCTTTTTTATCTTATTCCATACTGTTCCAAGTGCACTAATCAATGGGACTGTTTTTTCCAAGTGAATCTTGCTGCTCAGAGTAGCTGCCGAATTGGTCTTCAGTTTCCTTAGCAAAATTTCCAGGCTTCCCCTGGAGGAGGTGAACATCTTGAACTTGCCGAGTTTCTGGCTGTAGAGGCTATTAAATTTCAAAGCAGCCTTTCTGTTCTAGATAGCATCCCTGGGTGTTTCCAGAGGTGGACAATTTATCAGTTTAGCAGGCACAGTTGAGCATTGCTGTTGCGCTTTAATCTGCAAGTGGAATAGCAACCCTTGCTTCTAGACTTTTGGAATCCAAATAACATTGCAGAGGTTGGACTAGATGACCCATGTGGGATCCCTTCCAACTCTACAATTCTGTGATTCTGTAATTCTGTGATTCAACTGGTCATCTACATCTGGGGAGATTTTGCAGCTGTCCCATTGTGTTAAAACAAAAAAAGTTGGATTTTCTGAGCTTGGGGGCATAGGGGAGGAAGGAAGCTGAATGGGGGGGGGGATAAGAGGCGGAGTGTTTTTTTCACAGCTTCGTGTAATTGGCTTGTAAAAACTGAGTGAACTAAATATGGGTATGTCACAATAAATAGGCACGGCGGATGCAGCCTTGGTTTCTTTGTCGCGTGCATGCAAATTCTCATAGTCTTGATATAAACCCTTTAAATATTTCATTGACTTCACCTGCCAAGATGATTTTCACTTTCATTACCAAAACTTTTTCATCGTTGCCTGGTTCCTTCCAGCTGTCTTATTCGTATCTTTGATTCCATGCTCTCCAATTCATTGTGTGCATTTTAAACTACGCAAATGTGGTTTTGATCTCTTTTACGAAGTTTCAGTTTCCCTTCTTCTCCTGGTTTTGGAGTCTCCAAGCATGCTTGAGGCCTATCAACATTCAAAACAACACCCCACTGCAATGACTTTCAAGGCACCCACTACTAATTTTCCAAGATATTTTTTTTAACAGAATAATTTCTCTACAATCCCAACAGAGCAGCTGCTTGTTTTTGAAAATATACCCTAGAACTCTTGTGGAGTTATTCTTTGACTTGCTGGTCTTTTTGCTCCAAAGCTAAGAGGACCTGCTTGATGTGTCAGGGAGAAAAGTATAGCTCCAAAGCCCTGGGAAAGTCTGGGACTTGCAAATGTCCTATTCATGGACAGGGCAAGCCAGGAATAGCATACTCAACTTTGCCCCATGTTGATATGCCCATCACTCTACATAGGTTGGACTGCAAAGTCTGAAACATGGAGCCTCCTCTGTCTGTGAAGGCACCCCACCTGATTTAGAACCCTGCAAAATTGAGATTGTATATAATGTGGGCAGCCTCCACCAATAGAGAGACTCTCTGCTTCAGGGTGTCAGCCAGTGTATTTGTTCTGCTAGCACAAGGAGTTATGCTTTCACAACCCATACTCCCCCTTCCCATCCCTCTCCACATATGCACCCTATGCAAATCTACACCAGAGGGTTCGAGGGAACCCCCAGAACAGATTTTAGGGGGTATGTGGGAGGAACGTCTGCTGGAGAACAGGATAATGGGCTACTGGTTTGATCTGGCAGAGTTCTTGTGCGCTTATATTCAAATAGGATAGAACAGGGTCCCTAGAGGTGTGTTTGGAGTAGCCAAGCCAGGGAATTTATTTTCTAAGTAAATCTTGTAGCTGGCATCTCTTTTGGTCCTTCTGACAAAACTTGAGCACTTTGTCAAGTTCTCCAGAACCTCAGGAGATTTTGTGGCAGCAGCTGAATGTTCTGCTTATCGTTGCTACACAGCCTGTTTCCCCCCTCCCCTTATTGCTGAATTGTGTCTTGTTTTTCTCTCCTTATAATGATTAAAAAAAAAAAAATCCCATGCATGCCCCCTCCCCAGCAAAAAGACACTCCAAAACATAAAGGAAAAAATAGCAACTGTTTGAGGAAGAAGGTTGGAGGTCCTTGCTATCCGAACTGCCACACTTTGGGTAATGAGATTCTGCTAAGCACCCCTTGGGCATCCCCATTCTTGAAGTGTCACCCAATAAACAAAAGTATGAGCAGACTTTAAGAGGAACATAATTGGTCCCCTTGTGTTGCTGCCAGCCAACTCTCCCTCAAGCTGATTAATGAAGTGTTTCTTGCCCAGGACACTCTGTTAACTGCCGAGGGTGTTGTGGTTGGAAAGAACGCAAGGCTATATGTTCTTCGGCCCCTAGCCCAGGTCTTCAGGCAAAAGTCCAGGGTAAACTCACAGCAGAAATGTTGCCTAAAGTGGGAATTAGCTTTCATTTTGTTGTTCAGCGTCCTGTACCTTTGTTTCTGGGTAGGCACTGCAGCTGCCTGGAATCAGGCTGTTGTTGATAGCTTCATCGCTGTCTTTCGGCCAAGTTGATGTAAGCGGATCTTGCAGTAGCCAAAAGGAGGAAACTTCAAATTTGTATATTACTATTATTGTAATAAGTAGCCGGTTGTTGGTCTGCACATATTGCACCTGTGCTCTGGAAAATGTGCTGGCTGCAGATCAGCTACTGGGCCGTGTTCAAGGTCTTGTTGTTAACATACAAAACCCTGAACAACTTAGGACCAGGATACCCGAAAGACTGCTTGCACTTGTAGAGACCTATAAAATCACTTAGGCCATTGGGGGAAATTTTGCTCATAGCATTGCATCCTACAGAATATCATAGGGCAGTGACCTGGAATTGTACTGTGGAATATCATCAGATCACTATCCATGGTTGGCCATGAGACAAACCTTAACAAAAGATGGGGCTTCCAAATAAATTTTAAGGACAGGATGCCATTTGTGGCTGTCTCTAGATCTGACCTCTAAGGTGTAAATCTGCAGTTCTGCTTTGGAAGGGAGAATAAATTTATCTGCAAAGAGCTCGACAGTGTTGTGGACCTGGCTGAACAACAACAAAAAAGGATGTGCTCTGAGTCTGAAGTGGCTTATCGCTTTAATGTGCATGAGTACTGCCTTCATCTTCCAGAGTGAGGCCTTTGCAATCCTTGACATTATCCTCTTGGAACTGCCGAAATCGCAGCAGGAGAAGCAGCCAGAGTCATGGTGTTTCCTGGAATGAATGTGCATTTTCAGCTATTCTCATAGTAAAGTCTTTGTCTCAACAAATTAGTAGATGAAAGTGAGACGCAACTTGCTGACATGTTGTGTATGTGCATGGGAACTAGGGCATGGGGGCATCATAAAGCAATCTGCTCTGTTTCAAAATCAGAGTCCCCTGTTGGGAAGCTGCCATCTACAGTACTAGATCAGACTATTTGTCCTTCTAGGCCAGTTGTGTCTGCTCTGACTGTCAGCAGCTCGCCAGGGTCTTGGACAGAGGTCTTTCCATTGCTTGCTACTTGGTCCCTTACATGGAGATGCTGGAGATTGATCCTAGGACCTAAGGCATGCAAAGCATATGTTCTGCTATTGACCTATGTTTCTCACCTTCTCAAGTGTTCATGACTGTGTATTCATTCCTGCACAAATGATTGATTCAAATATGAGGCTCTTTTGTGCTTAAGCCTTGGAGAAATGCCAGATTCTAGAGAGGTGATCAATCAACCATATTTCATGATGTGCAAAGATGGTCTAATTTCTTTAACAGCAGATGTGCCAGCTCAGTAGCCCATTGATGAGATTGCTCATTGATGAAAGCATCAGCTCTGGCTCACAAGTTTTAGCTCCAGAGTAGTAGTTGTTGCTGCTGCTCTTACAGCAACAGCAGCAGCAGCAGCAGCATCTGAACATAAAAGGCTTACAGCTTCTTTTCCCTTGCTTGTGCTTCCAGCCACAAGGATCCTTCCTGAACCTTCTGCTGTACAAAAGAAACCTGGAAGGGCCATTGATAACCCTGAATTCATTCTACAAGAATGGGAAGTACAGAAAGCAAGGCATCCTTATTTATATTGAACACATGCAACCATATGGCCATAGCACAGCAAATGCTTTGCATATATGAGGTTCAAGGCCAAAATTAGATGTGGCGTTTGAAATCCACAATCAGATCTCCCGTTTCTTTAAAATAGCTGTGGGCAGGCGGTAGGGAACAAGATTTGGACTGTAGTGTTGTGGGAGGCTTTTTCCAAGCACAAATCAAAAGGTGTTTCAAGATCTCATAGCATCTTGACACTTCAGAATGAAATTTCGGCTTGTGAAAATTTTCATTATGAAATATGAAAGAAGTCCAATGCAGTCCAAGTACAGCTTAGCCAAGAACAGGATAATAAGCCCACCTTATTATCCCTTATTAACCCAGTAGATTGTTTCTGTCTGTTGGAGAGTTTCCTCTGCAAGTTCCAAAAATCTCCTGCAGTAACGCAGAGCAGGGCTTTATGTGTGGCTGCCCCTGTTCTGTGGAATAGTATTGCTGTTGAGATATGACAGGCGTCCACTCTCTGCACTTTCTGGAAACAGTTGAAGACAGTTTCTTTCAACAGGCTTTCCCAGCTGGATAAATAGGTATTCACCATGAGTGCTTGATAGAAGGCAATAGAAGTGCATTAGCCATGGATTTATGTTGGACCATCCACACATCATTTGACTTTCTTAGTTGTTCTGTGATACTTCTCCAATGTTACCCCATTATTGCCTTCTGGAGGGTCACTCCTGTACTATAGCAGGGCAGAAGATAAACTGGAACATTTGTGGTATAAAAAGGGAACAGACACGAACTGATTGGAAACAGGCGCATGACCACCCCTAAACCTTTGCAGGTGCAAATAAATTTTGAAAGCACTGTCGTGTATAACTGCCCCGATACCATCATGAGCGCAAACCATTGTGAATGCACAATAAAAGCGATGTCTGGAGGGACCCTTAATCTCTGCCTGCATTTGGAGCTTTCCTCCAGTTTTGTGGTGTGTTGTTTTAATTCTGTATCCTGTAAGAGCCAGTCACGCAGAAAGGCAGCAAACTGTTGCTCAGTGTCGGGCTTTAACTGGAAAGGAAGCAAGATTATTGATGCCATGGTTTATATCAGCATTTGGCTTTCTTCCGAGTAGCTGGGGAATCTGACTAGGGGAAAAAAAAATAAGCCTGCATCAAATTGACCCCTCCGTCTGTGAGACTCAGGTGGATCGATATGTCATTTTCTCTGCTGCTAATTTGGGTGGGTGGGTGGAGGGTGTGGGAGACTGCAAGGCACAACATTAAAATGAAAAATGGGGCCAGAGTGGGCGGCAGGGGGGAGGAAAAGAGAGGGAAACGGTGCTCAGGAGAACTACTCAGTTTTGCTGCCACGTGAGGAGGAGATAAATCGGGTTTTGCACTTTGGGAACTGCTCCATCTGGCTTTCCCAACCCATCTGCTTTCATTGACACGGTTTGGGAGCTGTGCAGCTAATTAGCCGAATGCCCCGATAGAATGCCTAAGAAGTTGCCACTTTGGGGGGGTTGGGGTTGGAAAGGAGGGTTAACACTGCTCTGCGCTTCCCAGAGCAGCAGCAACAACTGCAGCAGCAGCAAATAAGGACAGTTGTTGACTTTATACCTGGCATTTACATAGCTCGTTTCCAAATGCTACACATATGCTATCTCAATAATCCTTCCAACAATCTTGTAAAGTAGGCTGGGGGGTGCAGGAGATGAGGATCTATTTTATGAGTTACTCGTTTCCAAGTGCTTTTCACCATAGATGGTCACAGAGCAGGTCATCTAGCAATCTAGAAAATCATCCATGAATCTGAAAAATATGGTGTTGAAAGCAAACAAAACCCAGCGGTAAAAACATAAATTCAATAAATAAGCGCAGCTTATTAGAATGCATGCCAGGGTATTGCTGTTGCACTCAGACACTGGAGAAGAGGAGGTGGGGCTAGGAGGGAGTCCTGGCCTGATCAAGCCACTGGCTCTTACGTTCTTATCAAGGGTGGGGAGTATGTGGACCTCAAGATGTTGGACTCCAGTGCCCGCCAGCCTCAGACAGCCTGGTCAGTGATCGGGGATGCTGCGAATTGTAGTACAGCAATGTCTGAACGGTCATGAGTTTCCTATTCCTGCTTTAGAGCCTGTTATCTCCCCACTTCCCCACCCGGACCCAATATCAAGAAGGGCATGCATTTTCAGACTTAAGCAGGATGAAGAATGGAACTGCTTGGGTAGCTCTCTGGCAGAAACTGTATGGAAAGCACTAATGGGACAAAAATCCAATATGTGCTAATTAGTCAAAAGCTCAATGAGGCACCCTGTACAACATTGCCATTCTGTAGAACACTTTGGCTTCTCACTCTTTGTCTCTCCTGTTTGCCCTGTTAAAATCAATTTCAATTCAAAGGCACTTCATTGACATGACAAGATACACAAGTGCCTCCAAAAATTATGGGGAAGTCTAATTCCCAAGGTACCGCGACACCTGTGGCTACCTGCTGAGGTGCGAATTTGGTTTGAAGCAGCTACTGTTCTTCTTTAACCCGCGGTCCTAGATGCCCTCTTGAGTGGTGTTTGAGATCACAGCAAAAATAGCTGAGAAATGTTGTCCATTCCAGAGCTGATTAAAAACATAAATAAATCACAGAATAATTCCTGCTTCATTCTGCATTCCAGTGCAGCCACATTGTACATATGGGTAAGCAGCCCTAAACGGGTAGCACCTTGACTGGCAAATGCCCCAGTGACATGAAGCACATACTGACAGCATCCCTTGCAATGCTTGTAAGAACATAGGAAGCTGCCTTATACTGAGTCAGACCATTGGTTCATCCAGCTCAGTTTTCTGCACTGCACTGACCAGCAGCTCTCCAGCAAGGGAATCTCTTGCACCCATACCTGGAGATGCTGGGGACTGAACCTGGGACCTTTTGCATGAAAAAAAAAAGCATGTGCTGTTCCACCAAGCTTTGTCTTTCCACTTCACATGTGTAAACACAACTGCATTGGAGTGCAGATGGAGTTGCCTTTTCATTAAGAAAAGAAAAGTAAAGGTGGTTGCTTGATCAACCGATTTAGCAAGGCCTAAAAAAATACCGTATTTTTTGCCCCATAGAGCGCACCAGCCCATAGGGCACACCTAGTTTTTTGGGGGGGGAAATAAAGAAAAAAAATTATTTCCCCCCCAGGCATGGGGCTGGGGCGGGGGAAGCCCGAGCTTCCCCTGACCCCAGCCCCCAGAATAGGCTGCTCTCCGCAGGCCGTGGGAGGGCTCCCGCGGCTTGCGCAGAGCTACCCGAAGCCCGGGCGCGACTGCTGAGCTTGCCCAGGCTTCGGAGTGCAGGCAGCTCTGTGCAAGCCGTGGGAGCCCGGTGGGAACTCCTGCGGGCTCCCAAGGCTTGCGGATAGCTTCCTGAAGCCTGGAGAGTGAAAGCCTGCATTCACCCCATAGGACGCACACACATTTCCCCTTCATTTTTGGAGGGGGGAAAGTGCGTCCTATAGGGCGAAAAATACGGTAAGTCAAGGCAGCTTCCCCAGGAGTTTGGCTTAGAGAGGTGTCATCAAAGAGCAAAGACAGGTGATGACAGATTCATTACCCTGATAAAAGTTGAAACTTTCAGCATCAGACAATAGGGGTGTGTGGAGTTCCTCCCCCAGCTGCAATGTTAGTTAGCAAAATGCAATAGTAGAGTTGGGAGGGGTCAGTTGCCAGGGTGACAGCGGGTGTGATGTCACCACAGGAAAAAATGTGCCCTTTTAAACAGAAGTTTTTGAGCAAGGGTTTTTGGGAAGAAGCGGGGAGGAGCCAGAACTCCATTCAATGCTCTCTGGGAGAGGCTGAGTAGCATAGGTGGCTTCCACTCTGGAACCAAGCCTGCTGAAGCTATGAGGGGAACAACAAGAGATGCTCTTCGGGTTTTAAAGTTCTCCACTTCGTCAGACGTAAATATGTATGAATAAATCATATTTTATAAAGACCCAGCTGTATCTACCATGCCTCATTCCAAAGAAACACAAACGCTGGTTAAGTGTCAAGACTGCTGGAATCTTGCTACCACTAGGTAGAGAGTGGGGTGGTTGATAACAATCTGCACACTTTCCCCTAGGGTATGCATTTTTCTACACATTACTTGGCTGGAGAAGATGCAAAATTCGGAGAAGGTGGCAGCAATTTGGTTCACATATTGTTTCAGGAAGTGCAAATTCAATAAGTTCGCCTTTAAATGCAAAGTGAATTATTTCTCCCCATCCCTAATGTCAGGGAAATGGAGATAAACTGTTGGCTTTAGTAGGAGGGTGTGGGTATACCTCTCTGGTTTGGATGCTGAAATATGTAGTCACATTTTGAGCTGGCTGTCCTGGATCTGATTCCTTCCTGGTTTGTGTGTGTGTGTGTGCACTCTCTTTGCTTCCAGCATGTGCATTCAAGTGAGAAACAAACTAGGGAGAAGCTCTAAGTGGAGCAACTGCTGGGGGAAAGAGCTTGTTACTGCCAAGCACTAAAGAAAAGCAATGAAAGGAGCTGGATGTTGCTCAGCAAGCACCAAGCCCATAAGCCAGGCTTACATGTACTCTGTATTACATGTACCACCCAAGTACAGAAAATGATAAGGGGTACCTAATTCAAAGTCCTGACAAACTCACTTCTCATACTAATTTCTAGTCCCTAGGATTGAAGTGGTGTGAGCTGCTTCTGGCCACATGGTCTGGGAGCACATGTTAAAATTACCTTTGTGGAATTTATCAGGCCTTGGTCTGATCACTGCCTGAATGAAAACCACATAGGAACCCCCATGGATATTGTCTTGAAGTTCATGATGAGAGGTTGGAATATGGAGGCACTGTAAATGTCAGATGCCAAATGGAGCCTGAGCAGGATTTTCAATGGACAGGAGGCAGAGAGCTATTTAATATCCTGCAATAAATTGACCACTCCCCATACCTCGGAATAAGCAGAGTAGTGCAGTGAGAGAAAACAAATCTATCCTTGGTTTGCTGTGTCTTAATTCTACCTATGGCAGAACTTGACCTGTATTTCGTTTGCACACAGCTTGGGTTTCCTAGGTGTAACTCCCCACCCCCCAGTGCCCCCAATTTATATGTTTAAAGCACAGGGTGTAATGTGCACAGACTTGCCTCACAGCACACAAGGCATTTGGTCTCCCTCTTTTGTGCATTTAGCCTCTCCCAAAAGGGCTTTAGGAGAATGTACAAAAGTGCTCTTCCCTTTCTTTAAATTATGAGCCAGTGATATATTGGAGGCCCCTTCTTTCTGCTCCTGCAAAATGATTGGTCTTACTTACTGGAGCATCCTCTGGCCATGTCACTGCATTTATTAAAGCCATATTTTTCCTCCCAGACATTCTGCTGGAAAGGCTTTGCCGACAGTCCCCTCGGAGTCCTTCTCAGCTGTAGTCCTGGCACTTCTCTTTAACCTCCATTGCTTTAGTCACTGGCAGTTGATTAATGTTGGTCCCTCCTGCCGGTCTCCCAACTCGGAAGTGTTATATGTTGGCTACAACTCTTCGTTTCCAAACAGTCTGCTGTGATGTGCTAAATGTGTGCTTAACACCCAGCAGATGAGGTGCTCCTTTATTTATAAGTGACAAAGCTTGATGCAGGTTCTCATGGCGTCCCTAAGTGTCTGTAGACTGTCAGGAATCACTTTTGGTGGGGAAAACCTATTAGGATTGCTGTGCCCTCAGAGCCCCTTCCTGCCCGTCAGCTGTTCAGCGGTCAGCAGCTGAGAAGGAGAAGGCCTTTGATGCTGTGCAAAGTGTTCAAATGTAGCTCCTTCCTCTGCAATAATGAAATGCCTCAGCAGAGACCTAGGTTCCTTGCAAATATGCAAAAATTGCCCATGCATTTTGTAATTTGATGCATGCAATTTTCGGGATACAATTGCATTTTGGAGTTTGCCTTCTTTTTGCACAATTAATGCAGAAAAAAGGAGAGGTTTTTTTTAAAGGAATAAAGAAACCACATACTCCATAAAAAGCATATGAAGAAAATGGAAGGTGAAACTTGAGTGAAGATTATAATAATTAAACATGGACTTCTATGTGCATTGGATATAGTACCGTATTTTTTGCTCTATAAGACTCACTTTTTCCCTCCTAAAAAGTAAGGGGAAATGTGTGTGCGTCTTATGGAGCGAGTGCAGGCTGCACAGCTATCCCAGAAGCCAGAACAGCAAGAGGGATTGCTGCTTTCACTGTGTAGCGATCCCTCTTGCTGTTCTGGCTTCTGAGATTCAGAATATTTTTTTTCTTGTTTTCCTCTTCCAAAAACTAGGTGCGTCTTGTGGTCTGGTGCATCTTATAGAGCAAAAAATACAGTATATGTGTGTGATTGCTTGTGATTGTATGTGGGTGTGGTTCTGACCCTGCCGGCTACTGGAATGGGACTTCCTGTAGATTAATGCAGCCTGATAATGGTTCCCCACCCCTGTGAGCATTCGAGGACAAAACACTTACAGAGGTGGTTCAGACATGAATGCCAAACCATGGTTATATGAATGATTCTTTAAGGAACCCTAGGCTCACATGCTCTTGTAAGCCACAGTTCCCTGTCTCCCTTCCTGGTTTCTAAGAAAGCCGGAAAATATAGTCTAATACAGTGGTACCTCGGTTTAAGAACAGCCCTGTTTACGAACTATTCAGTTTACGAACGCCGCAAAACTGGAAATAGTGTCCCGGTTTGCGAACTTTACCTCGGTCTAAGAATGGAATCCGAATGGTAGAAGGGCACTGGCGGCGGGAGGCCTCATTAGGGAAAGCGCACCTTGGTTTAAGAATGGCTTCGGTTTAAGAACAGACTTCTGGTGTGGATTAAGTTCGTAAACAGAGGTACCACTGTATTTCATTAAAACTGGCCAACTGATTCGTTGCTTTCCCAGCGTGCCAAAATTGGAATCTGCTATTTGTTTTGGGCTTATGTCTGAACCAGCCCATGGTGTCAGATGGCAGGAAGTGAAGTAAAGCAGATAGGGACAGGGCCTTCTCAGTGATGGCATCCCAGCTTTAGAATTGCCATCCCATAGGGTTTAACTTGGTGTCATTGCTATGTTTTTGGCACCAGGCCAAGATAATTTTATTCACCCAAATTTTTCATGTAACCTATGTTTTTATAGCCTTGGCTTCTCTGTCTATTCTTGCGTTCCCATTTTATTTCTTCCTTATGAAAAAGAACCGCTTTATGGTATTTTGAAACTGTATTTTATTACTTTAATTTTCTTCTTGCCACCTAGAGAAAATACAGTATTGGATTGCTGTATTGTGAGTGAACATATAAATATGGTATAATAAAATAAAATAAAAATAATTCTGAGAGGAACCTGGATGTTCTAACCAAACGTGCTTCAGACATAGGCAGGAAATGCAAGAGGAAGTTCACCAGCTGATGTTATGGGGGATCGGCATGTTCATAAGTGAAGAGGTGGTCTGTCTTCCAAGGTATCCTGGCCCCAAACTGTTCAGGGCTATAAAGGAAACAGCACATTGGAGCTTGGGAATAAATTGGTCACCAGTCCAGTGGAGCTCTTTTAAATAATATTTAGGTGCCTCTTTATTTTTAAAAACCTGAGTACAGTCTCAAGGATTTGAATATATTTTCTTATCTCTTTGCCTTCCTCAGCACGCAGAGAAGTCTTTAGCGCTATCGCTCTTGAAAGCTCCAAACCCCCAAGGCAGACTCCCGCACCCTGCCGCCCAAAATAATGAGATTTCAGAAACAGATATCAGTCTTCTTTTTACTTGCCTCTAGGTGTTACTGGAACAGTGCTTTTGAGTTTTTATATGCAATCAGGAGAACCTAGAGCCCTTTTTGAGAACTAAATGTTGATTCTCATTATTACAGTGTCTTTTCTTTTTTTGAGGAAGCACCTTGAAAGATGGCTGCGAGAATTAGAACGGCTTCGAGAATTCACATTGCAGCAAGCCTCTGGGGTGAAATGGGTCAAGTGGCATTGTCAGTTTTTAGAGTTCTGTTTATGAGGCGACTGTAGCCCTACACAGGCGTTACATTCCTAGTGCAAGTAATCACAGTGGGGGTGAGAGCACTCGTTCTGCTCCTCCCCCCAATTGTCTCAAGTGTCTTCCATGAATTGGCGACAGTCTGCAGTGGGGAGTCTTCTGCCCCTGTTACACCCTCTAAAATGTCTGAAAATGTCCCCCACATGTATGGCTGCGCATTCTTTGAATGCGCACGAAACAGGAGTTGCCTGTACAACAAAAGCAATTCAAAACGGGGGGGGGGGGTTAAAACTGTGAATAATGCACAATACAGTAGTACTTCGGGATGCGAACGGGATCCATTCCAGAGCCCCGTTCACATCCTGAATGGAACGTAAGATGCGACGGCACGCCTGCATGTGCGCAAGTTGTGTTTTGCCGCTTTCACGCATGTGCGTGATGTCATTTTGAGCGTCTGCGCATGTGCAAGCGGCGAAACCTGGAAGTAATGTGCTCCGTTACTTCTGGGTTGCCGCAAAGCGTAACCTGAAAGTGCTCAACCTGAAGCACATTCAACCTGAGGTATGACTGTACATAAAACGTTTGCCCAATGACATAAATAAGGACAAGTCTTACCCACTCCTCTAAAAGGTGAACACCACCAAGGAGGCAAAGGAAGCCATGGGGGACAAAAAGAGCTTAGCCTGATGCCTGAAGACTGACAAGGATGGTGCCATGTTCATCTCCTTCAGGAGAACAATTATGCATACAGGGGAGGGGGCACCACTGGAAAGGCCCCTTCTTATGTTGCCACGCTTCAGACTTCCCTCATGTATGGCACATGGAGAAAGAGCCTCTGATGAAGACTGTAGAGGTCAGGCTGGTTCATATATGGGAAGACACAGTCCTCGAGGTATTACAATCCTGAGCTGTATAGGATTTCAAAGGTCAAAATTAGCAATTTGAATTGAACCAGATGCTAATCAGCACCGAGTGCTATCAGAACATAATTGGTGGAATATGTTCAGACCTTCTGGTCCCAGTCAACAATCTGGCCGTAGAATTCTGCGCAAGCAATTCCACTGCACTAGCAATTTCAATTAAGCAATCTCACACTGAAATTATCTCAAATGCAGATGAGCTCTGTTCTCTTTTACATCTGGTCACCCTAGATTTGTGATAGATGGTGACAGAATTCACCCTCCCCCTCCTTGTGCTTGGGCAAGGAGAATTGTACTATATGTGGAGCAGTGAGACAAACTCCCAAAGAGAGATTTGTTGTTGTTTCTGATTTTGATGAGCCTCAAACAACTTGGAGGAATCTGTTTTTCATTAAAACGGCTGTTAGCTTGCAGTGAATTGCTGTTCAGCATAAAACAGGCTGCTTTGCACTAAGCCATTCATGAAGAAAAGCAGGTCCCTTGCAAATTTTTGTGTGCTTGCCTGGGTATGTTGCTTCTTGGAGAATGCTCCCCACGAATTTTGTTTCATTAGCTGCATTAGAACATTAAAGAATATCTGTCCCTGTTACAAAGCTGAAACTTCTGAGCTGCCAAGCTGGCGATGAGAGAGATAATTAGCAAGTGAAATGTTCAGTGTTTTTAGTCAAATTATGCACTTAATAACATTGAGTTGTAAGAAAACATGATTGCAAAGGACCGTAACCAGCTGGCTTTTAAAAAAGGGGGGGAAAGATCAATATTGGTTTGTTTAGAACAGCAGATTCAACTCAGTGAAAACAGCAAACATACTATGTACCCCTTTGCTTGCGTGGGGCATGTTTAAATAAATACACTTGGTTAAACATTGTCAAAGAGTTGGCAAAGTCTTTAAATAATTCATATTAGAACAGGAAGAAGGATCAGAGAGAATCCTGATAATTACACAAATGATGTATTGTCTTATTGACCAACCTGTCCTAATTTGATGCCCTCCAGATGTTCAACTGCAGCTCCCATTATCTCTGACCATTCACTATACTAGCTTGACCTGATGAGTCCAAAACTTATTGGCAGGTGGGAGAAACAGGATGGGGAAAGCTATTGTAGAAGGTTTCAGAGCCCAGTGTATTCCTCTCTTCTCCTGCCCCACCTCTGAAGTTTGAGACAACAGTTTGCCTAGGGACATGGAGACCTCGCTTCTTTCTCCAGGGTGGTGACAGGTCATGACTCATGCCTCCTGAATCTGGTGTAGACTTGACATTGATATTTTTGGGCTGGCAGGATTTTGCTTGGAGTACCACAGTGTTCCCAACCCTATTAGCAGCCTTGGAAATGGATTGATGTCCCCGTCCCCACCCTAGTGCACTACTTTCAGTTGTTAGGTGTGCACATAGGCCAACACTGTATACCAGGGTATTTTGTGACTGGTGGGGTGGACGGTAGGGAGACCAGAAGTAGATGGAACCAGAGCTAATGGGAGGCACTTCCACATTGCTCACTGCATCATCATCATCATCATTTATTATTTAGATGCTGCCCATCTGACAGGGTTGCGCCAGCCACTCTGAGAGGCTTCCAACAAATTAAAACATCAAGCACAGTAAAGCATCAAACATTAAAAACTTCCCTATACAGTGGTATCTCAGGTTACATACGCTTCAGGTTACATACGCTTCAGGTTACAGACTCCGCTAACCCAGAAATAGTACCTCGGGTTAAGAACTTTGCTTCAGGATGAGAACAGAAATCGGGCTCCGGCAGCAGCAGGAGGCCCCATTAGCTAAAGTGGTGCTTCAGGTTAAGAACAGTTTCAGGTTAAGAACAGACCTCCGGAACGAATTAGGTACTTAACCCGAGGTACCACTGTACAGGGCTGCCTTCAATGTCTTCTTAAAAGTCATATAGTTATTTATTTCATTGACATATGATGGGAGGGCATTATCATATCACATTCTTTTCTGCAAACAGTCCTGGGGTGAGCAGTGGGGATAGAATGGTTTGTTGCACAAGAGCACCAAATCCACTTTAATTGTGCAACCTGAATTGGCTGGTATACGATTGAATACAGCAGGCATAGGCAAACTCAGCCCTCCAGATGTTTTGGTACTACAACTCCCATCAACCCTAGCTAGCAGGACCAGTGGTCAGGAATGATGGGAGTTGTAGTCCCAAAATATCTGGAGGGTTGAGTTTGCCTATGCCTGGAATAGAACCTGCAAAACAGCAACTTTCTGGAGCAGTCCTGGATTTGTCTATCTCAGTCCTGTAAGCTCAGACTGACAGTGGCTCTCCAGTAGATGCAGATCTTTTTCATTACCTTATTCTTTCATAATCAGAGGTTATAAAACCCCAGGATTAAACCTGGAACCTTCTTTATGCATGTGATCCGTCGCCAAGACCCCTAATTATAGAGGCAGGAGAGCAGGCCTATAGCTCTCCTACTTAATATAGCGGGAGATGCCAGGAATTGAAGCTACAGTCTACCTTGCTTTATGGAGTCTCCTTGCTAGGAGGCTGGGAAGCATAACTGAAGATCCTCCATTCTATACAAACTTGAGTATATTAAAATAAAAAACCTCCACAGGGAAATCCTCCTTTGCCTCTGGACAATGCAATATTAATGAGAGATCGTTTTCATGACACATGGCACAACAGGTTGCGAGTGGTTTCTTATAAAATGTATTTCTCTCTCTCTCTCTCTCTCTGAGTGGAATGTGTATTTTTTAAAAATGGAAATGTAATGTCACTTTAATTATTGATAACTAGAAATACACGTCCACTGTGTGTCCGCAGATAGTTTAAATTGTTTCAAATGGGCTGTTCCCATGCTAGTCTGGGCTGCATTTTTGCTTCATTAATACTGCATAAAGGAGCACTCCATGGGAAAGATGGCAGCCGACCAGTGGTTCGCACAAAAGGCGCTAGAGAGAAGCGAGCCTGGAATCTGCCTTCCGTCTCTTGAAGGTGGATCGCCCTGGACCTTTTATTGACAACAGATTGCTTTGTGCTTTTCCCCCAGAGTTTATTATCATGCTTACCATTTGGTTTCTCTTAGTTTCTCGCTTTTCCCCATCCTAAGTTCAGTCCCCCCCCCCCATTTCCACACCAGTTTGCAGACTGATTTTTAAATACCCCTCATGAAAATTTACCTGTATGTTAATATGAAATTCTCCTAATGCGCACATTTTTGTATGCAGTTTTCCCTAATACACATGTTTTTGCCAAGCAGCCCCACCCCCCAATATAATGCATTTTTGTATAGCATGTTTGCTAATACATGCCTCTTTGTGTACACCAGACCATGATACGTGTATGTTTATGCATACCACTTGGCTGTAGAACTGCATGAGAAAACCACAAAGTGCATATTTCATATGACGGCTGTGTTTTCTTTTGTGTATTGTTTCAGGAAGTGCAAATTAGGTTGGTTTGCCTTTGAACGTGAACTGAATATATATTCCCCCCCCCCCTTACCTGAGACTGACTCTTTATTCTGATTAGTCACTCAGGACGCAAGGCTGGAATAAAACAGCGCAAGACTTACTTAGTGTTTTCTGCTTAAGCCACTTTGAGCCAGGAGGGGTATGAGTCACAGACATCTCATACCCCCAGGCTCCCTTTTTGTGGAGAAATGCAATTGTCATGGTTTGTAGGTGTGTGTATGTGTGTGTCAGAGAAAGGGGGGGGGGGAGAGAGAGAGAGAGAAAGTTGGAATGTATGCCTTATGAAAGGATATGTGATAGGCATCTTCAAGTGCAGTGGTACATCTGAAAAGAACGCAACCGTGTCTGCACACGCGTGGGTCGCGATTCACTGCTTCTGTGCATGTGTGTGATGTCATTTTGCGCATCTGCGCATGCGCGAGCAGCGAAACCCAGAAGTAACCCTTTCCGGTACTTTCGGGTCTCCGCGGGACACAACCTGAAAACGTGCAACCTGAAGCAAATGTAACATGAGGTATGACTGTACATAAAGGGCTGTCGCATGGAGGATGAAGCAAGCTTGTTTACTCTTTTTTGGAGGGGGTAGGACCCAAACCAATGACTTCAGAACACAATAAAGGAGATTCCAACTAAACCTCTGGAGGAACTTTCTGATGGTAAGAGCTGTTTGACAAGTGGAATGGACTCCCTCAGAAGATGGTGACCTCTCCTTCACAGGAGGAGAATCATATGATTCTATGATCCCCAGTGTGTCTGTGTGTAGTTATTAATTCTTTATTTGGTGCCATCAGTCAGCATGGTGCTTACAGCGTTCAAGAGGGCATGCTCCCTGTCCCGAAGAGCTTATAGTCTCAAATTCAGTACAGGGGACATAACAGAGGAATGGAGGTGGAGGCAAGGGCAAACAACGAAGCTTGTTTCAGTTGCATGTGCTTAGGTTGCCAGGGGTGGGTCCCTGGGCAACAAGCGACCCATGGGGGTTGTTTAACCAGCCCATGGACCCCCGCCACCTGCTCAGGGACCCCCACTGCCCACTCAGTCGGCTTCTGTGCACCGTGCTAAACAGGTGCAGAGCAGAGCGGGGACCACCTTCCGTGATGCTGGCCGGCTTCCCATTGGCTGCAGGAAGCTCCTGCAGCCAATGGGAAGCTGCGCATGCCTCCTCCGCACCGAAATGAGTGCCGAAAATAGCGTTTGCGCATGCGTGCATGCACACACACACACACACACTCTGGCCCGCCGCAGCATCTGCGGGATCGTGTACTGGCCCAAGCCACAAAAACTTTGCCGACCCCTGGCTTAGACTTAGTTACAGTCCGAGTTATAGTAAGGCATGAGATCTAAGAGGGCTGTGCCACAGACTTTGGAGGAGGGATCTCAAGAGTGTTCTGTGGGGTAGTTCAAAGTATGTGGAGGAGCAAGGAAGAAAAGGCCATTTGACAGAGCAAGAGACCTTCAGTGAATGGAAGGTGGTGAAGTTTCAAGAGTGAAGATATAAAAGCAGGGAGGGATGTATAAAAGAAGAGAAATAAGTGTGATGAAAGCCATGTAGGGCCTTGAGTTGTTATGGAGACAAGGTTTGTGAGAAAGGCCAAGTAACGTGTAATCTGTTCCAATTAATTTTTTTAGGACTTTATGCTCCAACTATAAAACCTTAAATTTGGCCTGGTAATGTGTAGGAAGCCAGTGCAATCCCCAGATTGTTGGTGGCAAGGGAAAAAATAGATAAAAGGAGAATTCCTGGATGCCTAGATCCAAGTTTGGGGCAAGTACTTTTTGGTGAGAGGGCACCAGCAGAGATTTAAAATAACAAAATATGCAGCAAAGTGAAGCATGGAAATATAGGCTGTTAGACTTATAAAATGGCCCATTCTAAGTTCCTTCCAAAGTTGCCCTCTTCCCTTTGCACAGAAAAAGAAACCCAACACACATTTAGTAAGTTAAAAATGATTTACTTACAAACTCTCCTATATATGCATTTCAGAAAAAGTTACATAGGCAATAAATCTTGGCTTAGTTACAAAGTGGTGAAAGTTCCTAAATTATTGTTATAGGAACTCAATAGTGGCTTGTTAGAGCCATGTGGTCTGAGCTTGAAGCAACCAGCTCAGATCTGTTTACACAGAGCATTTCTCAGGCAGTGCTTTTTTTCAGGGGGTACTCAAGGGTATGCAGTACCAGCACCTCTTTTTGCTGTTGTTGTTGTTGTTAAAAAGTGTGGCACTTACTGTAACAACTTCATGGCGAGTACCGGCACCTATTTTTCTAGGGGGGAAAGCATTGACTGAGGGTGAACAAAGGCCTTGATTATCTTCCTCCCAAAGTGAGGGGGAGTGACCTAGTCAAGCTGTGAAAGGTATTAATCCTTTTGTGTGTTAATCAGATTTAAGCCTGTTGGTTATGTGAGACTGGTTATCCCACAGACATTATGTACAAAAGGTGTGCTGCTGCATTCTGCAGTAGTTGCAGCTTTCAGACAAAACATAGTGCAATAATCCAGTCACATGGCTACTAATGCATGGGCCAATGTAGTTAAGCAAAGCTAGATAAAAAAGCAGGGTTGTACCCAATCCCAAGTCGTACTCAGAGTAGATCCACTGAAATTAATGGACATAATTGACAGGTCCATTCATTTCAATGGATCAACTCTAAGCAAAGCTTATTCAGGCTCACATTATCAAAAAATGGTTGCTTTTGTTTTTAAAACAACTTTATTTGGACTTCATAAAACACAGGTGCAACATAAGAAAATCTTGATTTCTATTTGCACCTGCTTGAATCTTAGCTTTCCTGTAATTAATGAAAAGTCACTAGTTTACAAAGAAGAAAAATATTATAAGTTTAGACGGGTGGGCAGGCTTGTTACTTGAAGAGCTACAAAATAAGAAATACTTCGTGTCAATGCAAGAAAATGATGCATTACTTGTTTCAGAACTTTAACAGCACTTCGTTAGAAAAAGCAGTCCTAGTAACATATGAAATTAAAGTTGCTTTTTGCAGATATGATTCATCTCAGAAATAAAGAAGCTTCATAAATAAGGAAGCCATTCCTTGAAATAAGGAACCAAGTTGGAAAGCCCAGATGTGGGGATCTGAGTAATTACACCCACCCACTCACCAGCTAATTAGATTGAAGGATAGCAAGGCCATATATTAGAATTGGGTTGGTTACAAGTTCCTACAAAACAGGTGGTATGAGGCAAAATGGGGGGGGGGCTCTGCTTTTCACACCGAAATAGTCTCCCCCTGCTATTTTTTCTCTTTTGGGGGGGGGAGAAAAATGTCTGGAGGGAAGCAGGGTCCTCCTGTCCATTCCTTCTTGCTTTAAATGGTTCCCTTGCATTCTCCATGTTGGTGTGACTCACATTCTACTGCACAGTTATATGTAATTTGTTTTGGAGGGAGCCCACACCAGTGTACATTCAGTAAACTGGTTTCAGAAAGATGGTGCAGGTAGCAAAGTGTTCACCTGTGTCAAATGCAAGCTTTAGAACATGGGTAGGCAAACTAAGGCCCGGGGGCCGGATCCGGCCCAATCGCCTTCTAAATCCGGCCTGCGGGCGGTTTGGGAATCAGCATGTTTTTACATGCGTAGAATGTGTGCTTTTATTTAAAATGCATCTCTGGGTTATTTGTGGGGCATAGGAATTCATTATTTTTTTCAAAATATAGTCTGCCCCCCCCAAGGTCTGAGGGACAGTGGACTGGCCCCCTGCTGAAAACGTTTGCTGACCCCTGCTTTAGAACAAGCAAGCAAACAGACCAGCTCCACCAAATGTTAACAGTATATGAAGTGGTGCCAAAAACCCAAACTGGAACATTTGTGGTAAGAAAAGTTGCAAGATTTCAGCAGGAAGTAGCACTAAATGCACTGATAGGAATTAAAGCCATATGACCGCCCCAATTTTTTTGCAGACGCAAACAGTATCAAACGTGGGTTCACGTCTAACTAGCTCAATACCATCATGAGCACAAATCATCACGAATGCACAACAAATGGAGGGGCCCTGTGAATATTTTATTTATGGGTGTCCCCCTAAAAGTAGGCTGATATTCATGTTTTCCATGGAAACATGAGTAAAGAATGGTCCGGCTGGGCAGGAAGACATCCGCAACAAGCCATATTGCTTGTTTGTACATGAGTAAATGCAGGGCTCTGTTTCCCTTGAATGACCACCACTTGTATACGTCTGTTTTACCCCCTCAGTGGCTGGTCTGAATCTGTCCCAGAGTTGCTCCTTACTGGAGACACAGCTCTGAAAGTGGAAGGACATCAGGGAAGACAAGGCACCCAGAATGCACAGCTCTCATTGTCTCTACATGCCTGGCTTACTTGGACACTGAGCTGCAGAAGGGAGTCAAATGTCATCTTCCTTTTGCTTCTTCCAGTGTTTAAATAACACTGAAATGTTTTTTTGTTATTCAAGTACAGTTTGTGTCAGGGAGAGTTGGTTCCAGCCTTCCCTATCTTTTCTGACAGCAGTCATTTTATTGGTCCATGTTTTGGCTATTGGAGCCATCCTCAACTGGACATGCTTTACGTAAGAACCTAAGAACCCTGCCTGATGAGGCCAAAGACCCATCTAAGTACAGCATCCTTGTTACCTTAGTGGCCAAATAGATGCCTTTGGGATGCCCACAGACAAGACCTGAGTGCAGTTGTGATTCCCAACAGCTGGCATTCAGGAGCACACTTTGCCACACTTCAGCACCCCATAGAAACTATGCTTGGGGGTTCTTTGTACAGGCCAAATGCACACTCCCTTTCGCTGCCATGTCTGTCTCCCAGTTAAGAATGTCAGATGAGTCCTTCTAGATCTAGTCCAGCTTCCTGTTCTCATGGTGTCCAAACACCTACGGGAAGCTCAGAAGCAGAACTTGAATGCAATAGCACTCTTCCTACTTATGACACCCAGCACCACCTGAAGGGATAAAAGCTTTTTCTTTTTCTTTTTAACGAAGGAGCTTTGTGGAATGTGGTATTAGAGCAGTAATCAAATGCACAAACCTTTTCAGGGGAACTTTCGGTCTGGCTATCCTTATCCAACCTTCCCTGTTCCAGTGTGTGTGTGTGTGTGTGTGTGTGTGTGTGCGCGCGCCTTCATCCCCATCTGTTGATGCTGTTAGGTTGATATAAAGGAAGTGCTGGATGGAACGGAAGACAAAGGACAGGGAGAATATGTAACACGCTGATTCTCTAGACACCCCACCCCTTGATGATTTCATTTTGGAGCTTTTATGTAGACTGCTTTGGTCTTCCTCACCAGTCAGAGCCGAAATCACCCTGCTTTAGCCAGTCAGTCATTCTGCTCTTTCTTTTCTACCCTTTCAAAATCATCTGTGATAGATTATTTAGGTTCTTGGGTGGTTCTGCATGTCTCATCTTCACACCTTGCTTTGTTTTATAGTTTGTCAGTGTTTTGTTTCTACCCAGACCCAAGTGCTTTGTTAGATTGACAATGCTTTCAGTAGTAACATCTGTTGAGCTAAAAGCAAAATTAATTTGGGATGTATGTGTCATCACCCCAACAACTGACCTGGCTGTCTGGGGCTGATGGGTTGGTGTTGCAGTTTAGCACTATCTACCTGGAGGGCTCCAAGATGGCTATCCCCTTTGTAATGAATATGAACAAGACCACAGATCCATGTGATGCTGTCAGGCATCAGGGAATCGGATCCCTCCATGATAGGCTGCCAGAAATAGATAGACAAGGAAAGTTCTTACCAAGGTATTTTATTCAATATTCACACAGAGAGGCTTAGAAATGCAGCCTCTTGGAGTAATGAGGATGCTCCGAGTAATCACCACCACCCCATCTCTCCTCAATCGTCAACAGCACCACTCACCTTACGGTGGCCACATAGGGACATTTGTCTCCAAGCCCTTTGCTCTCCTACTTTTATTGCTCCCCGGGTTCTGGGAGAAGGGGCGTCTGGAATGCTTTCTAGTGGTAACATGTCAGCCAGCTGCTCCAGCTCTGCATCCTCCTCCTCCTCTCCCATCTTTGCCCCTCATCTACCTCTGAGCTATGACCTCCTGCAAACCACTGTTGTAAATCTATACTGTCTTCCTCTTCTCTGGAAGGTTCAGGCTGCGGAGGCTGTCTCCACCATTTCTCCTCTGCCCAGTCCCTGACAGATGTTGGATTTCTTGCAGTCATGGCAATTGAAGCTGGCTTTTTAATATTTTATCAATGTTAACTCAATATGTGAATGAATAAAAGTTGTAGTATATTGAGGACCATCTGGTAATATCTTTCTTTCTTTCTTTCTTTCTTTCTTTCTTTCTTTCTTTCTTTCTTTCTGTTCTTCTCTACTTTTCTTCTGCCCTTCCGTCTTTCTTCTTCTTTTCCACACATTAAATTAACTCTTGTTGTGTTTATGGAGATAAATGAGTGTGCCTAAATGTATCCAAGGTTCAAAGTATCTTAACAGGGAGGAGCTTCTTTATGGAAGAAGATCAGAGCTGTAAAAGATGGATAGAAAAACCTTGCAGGTTTTCTTCTGATTGGTGTGTTTGCGTTACAATTAATAATCTCAAAAATAAAAAAGGAGGAAGCTAGCTGGTTCATTGTAGTGTGAAGTTTCCTAGGTAATACTCTGCTTTATCAGATTTGTGATGTTGATTTGCGAAGGTTGATGGGTTATGGCTTTGTGGAAGAAAAGAAAACAATTTAACAAGGCGGAAACCAAAGGCTGTGTTGCCTTGGCGCAGAATTTATTTTCTTTTTAGCACACTGTGTATACATCCCTGACTGGAGATAACAGGAATGCAAAGACCACATTCTGGTAGCTGGGGGGCAAACAGGAATAAAATGCATAATCTGAATATTTACTGGTGCAACAAAGCATGAATGCTAAGCAATTTCTGCAGCAACAAATGGGAGGCAATTATATTTTACAGCACTAGAACCACACATAACCCCTTATTTAAACATAGGAATCACAGCCAGGTTTGCTAACAAACTCAAAAGTTCTTGTGTCTTAACCGACTTCCAACATTTTTGATGGTAACACAGGAGAAGGGAGGTGCCTAAAAACCCTGAAATCTGTTTCTTTCCCCCATCCTCAAGTTTGATATGTTTCCTTTCTTTTACATGTAAATGGAACATTTTCTGTGGAAAGAGTTAAAGAACTGGGGAGGGGGGTGATGATTCCCCACCCCTACCCCATGTCACTGTTTTTACTTCGCACAAGTAAAATCAAACTCCTGATCCCCACCCGCTCCAGAATGATGGTGAGAGGCTGAGGCCTACATGCCCCCACCCATTTACATGTGGAATTTCCGCACCTAAAGAAGGCTTAGCTTGGGCTTTGTACATACTATTCACCCCCCGTCCCAATAATCCTGGGAACTGTAGTTTGTTAAAGATCCTGGAAATTGCAGCTCTATTAGGGCTAAACTACAGTTCCCAGAGGACGCGGGTGGTGCTGTGGTCTAAACCACAGAGACTAGGGCTTGCCAATTGGAAGGTCAGCAGTTCGAATCCCCATGACGGGGTGAGCTCCCGTTGCTCGGTTCCTGCTCCTACCAACCTAGCAGTTTGAAAGCACGAAGTGCAAGTAGATAAATAGGTATCGCTCCAGCAGGAAGGTAAACGGCATTTCCGTGCGCTGCTCTGGTTCGCCAGAAGCGGCTTAGTCATGCTGGCCACATGACCCGGAAGCGGGACGCCGGCTCCCTTGGCCTATAGAGCGAGATGAGTGCCGCAACCCCAGAGTTGTCCGTGACTGGACCTAACGGTCAGTTCCCAGGATTTGGGGGGGTATGCTATAACTGCACTTTCACAGAATGGTGTGTTTGCAGCAATGGACTGAGATAAAAAACTAGATTCGCCTTTTATCTCCCTTGGGTCCCTCTGATTCCTGTGGATTCCTGACTCACAGGCATCAAAACAGGGCTGACTCTAAATTTTGATGGAGCTCTCAGTAAACTGCCCTCTGTTAATCTCCTTTAACTCTGCGTACATTGTGGCTCAGAAGTGGCAGGCAGTGGTAGGACCCTAATGGAGCAGACATGACATAGCATCAAGGGGATTGTGAGAAAACTTAACTGGCAACTCCCAGACTCTCTTGAGGAGAAGCCTTGTCTGGGGCATTGTGGGAAATGAAAATGGCCCCTCCTAAACTCAGCTGCCTGGTGTGTGTTGTGGGGGAGGAAGGCTGAAATGGGGACCCAAGGCAGGTACAGTATCAGTGTTGGGCCTTGTCAGGTTGTGGGGTACTCCTTCCTGTTTCTTGGCCCCATGTGGAGGACCTGTGGCCCTCCTGATGTTGCTGAATTACAACTGGTCATTGTCTATGCTTGGAATTGTAGGAAAGCAACTTTCGGAGGGCCAAATGTTCCCTATTTCTGCTCTTAGTTCTTTTGTGAAGTCTTTTTTTTAAAAAAAAAAAGTTCAGACCACCTTTCTCCTTTGCCTGTCCTTCCCTCTTTCCCTCAATCTTACCAATTAAGCATATCTCAGATCCATTTATTATTACATTGTATTTTTACGCCATTTAATTTCAGCACATCTTTTGATCCAGGGAGAATCTGAAGTCTATAGGTCAGAAGGGGGCTTAATCAGGGTTGTAAAGAACTTCTGCTGAGACTAACTATCAGAAAAGACAGTGTGGGGCTACGTGGTTCAGTCATCTTGACTACTTCTTTTTTGTAAGGAGTTCTTAAATTCTTCTCAAAGCTTTGTCTACTCTGTTTCCTTTCCTCACTTCTGACATCCCTGTCCTCTTCCTGGACCATTTTTACATGGCTTCCTAGCACTCAGCCCACAGTTCATATGACATTGTGTAGGTTTTTGTTTCCCTCCTTTGCCAACTGACCCCTCACTTCCTTCCAGAACTGAAATTGTTTAATGCTCTAAAACCTTTACCCTCAGAAGTTAGCACATCCAAAGAATATTCCATTACAGCAGCTCAGCCAATAGCAGGAGAAAGTGGAGCTTTAAGAAGACATGCATATTTTTGTTGTATATAACTTCCCATATTTTGCTGCCCTGTATTTGAGTCTCCAGGGCCCATTGTTTCATTGATCTTGTTGCTTGTGGCTTATTGATGTTTATTCTTTGTTCTGTTCCCCCCTCCCCACCTTTTGTCTCCCCTCTCCTTTCTGTGCCTGCAGCAAACACTGGAGATGAACCTCACCAACCTCGTTAAACGCAATAGCGAACTAGAAAATCAGATGGCCAAACTGATACAGATCTGCCAGCAGGTGGAGGTATGTGTTGGTTGCAAATTCGCGATGGTGAGGGTATGTTGGTGTGTCTTGTATGTGTGTTGGGGATCAGGTGGAAGAGCAGTTGCTTGGGGGGGGATAAAACTTCACTGTAGACCACTCACCAGACTTTCTGCAGTGTGATGCAAGAGTATGCAGCGGCACCCTTCCAAGCTGGTTCCACCATCATGGACAACTGTTGAACATATTCCACGTAACCCAGGGTGTAAGGCCAGCACCTTTGCTGAAGCTTAGCAGGTCTGTTCAATGTCTGGATGGACCTGTGCCTCGCTTCAGGTTCCATTATGGAAGAGTAAGTAAATATATAAAATAAAACAAAACAACCCACATGCTGCAAGTCCAGCTGCTGTGAATCAGCATGGGAGGGTGGGGTCCTCATCCAGGGATGATCGATGGGCTGTCCTCTCCCTGCAGGGAGAGCAGCAGCAAATGTAGAACAGGAAGAGAAGGCAAAAGTTTGCCTGCTCTACAGTTGTAGAGCTGCTGCTCCGCTCCTACCATTGCTGGCGGTCCCTATGTAAATATATTACGTTTATATCTCCTCCTTTGCTCCAGGGAGCTCAGGGTAGAAGGTACCGTATTTTTCGCCCTATAGGACGCACTTTCCCCCCTCCAAATATGAAGGGGAAATGTGTGTGCGTCCTATGGGGCGAATGCAGGCTTTCGCCGAAGCTTGGAGCGCGAGAGGCATCGGTGCGCACCGACCCCTCTAGCTCTCCAGGCTTCAGGAAGCTATCAGCAAGCCTGGGGAGCCCGTGGGAGTTCCCGCAGGGCTCCCTAGGCTGCGAATAGCAGCCTGCTGCCTGGAGCGTGGGGCGCGCTGAAGCCACGGCTGGGGGGGCGGAATAAATTTTTTTTTCTTTATTTCCCCCCAAAAAAACTAGGTGCGTCCTATGGGCCGGTGCGTCCTATAGGGCGAAAAATACGGTACGTTTCTCACAGCAACCCTGCAGAGTACACTAGGGACCTTGGCATGCAAAGCACGAGTTGTGCTACCAACAGACGCAAGAAGCAGAACCGTCCCTTTTACACAGTGTGTAGGCTCAGATGGGAGTGGAAGTTGGTTAGACAGCAAGGCAAGAGGGAAGCAACAGCATGCGAAGCAGGAAGGGAGGAAAGAGGAAATTCTTACTCTTTATTAAATTTCTATCCCACCCTTCCTCCCAAAGGAGCCCAAGGCAGCAGACAGTAAAGCAGCAAAACAATGCAATTTAAAATAAAATATGGACATGATAACAACATCTTAAAATTTTTATTATTATAGTAAACTTGGAACTTGCACCGCTTTCACTTACATGATCTCAGGTTTACGGGGGTGAGGTGGGGGAACAAATACATAAATGGAGAGTGGTTATCATTGGCCTTGGGAAGGAGGTGTGAGGGCTCTAGGAGGCAGCCTCTGAAAGCCTTTATGTCTCAGAAGATGCCAATCAGGCACCTTTTGTTTGGTTTTCTAAGGGTGTCTTGTCTCCCCTACCACATGCCTTTTCTAGCTGCTCCCAGCCCTCTCATTACACCCTGTAAAAACCAGATGCCAACAGATTAATACTTCCCTGTAGCTATTAAGCGGCAAGAGCCATGACTTCATCAACAATGAACCCTCATCCAGTACATCTGAAGGCAAGAGAGCACTTTAATGCTGTACTATTTCCAAAGGCAGAACAATTAATAGTGAATTAGTTCGCTGCTTTGTTTACCAAGGCAGTACACTGGGAGAAGCCATAGCAATTAGTTTCTTCTTAATGGGCTATTGATTTTCAGTTACTAAATTAAGAAGCGGTTCCTTGAACAAGCTGCTTCTTCTTCTTCTTTTTAATAATGGAAGTAGAGATACTGATCTATTGCAGTGGAATCCAATTCGATAACTGGTTATTTAGTTTACTTGAATTAGTTTCCTCTGGAGAAGCCACCTTCCCCACCTCTGCATGCACACCCACCTGTTATCTTCCTAACAAGGCCAGCCCAACCATTAAGCATGGTGAGGCGGCTGCCTCAAGTGGCAGATACTTGGGTGTGGGATAGGTGGGAAGGAGAGGTGCTAGAGAAAAAAGGCAAGTAAGAGGTGACATAATAGATGTTCATAAAAGCATACATAGCATCAAGAAAGTGGATAGAGAAAATATATACAGTAGATGCTCAGGTTGCCAGTGTGATCCATGCAGGAAGCACATTCGCAACCCACAGCGTCCACAACCCGCAGCGCCGCGTCTGCACACACACGGGTCACGATTTAGCGCTTCTGCACAGGCGCTGAAACCCAGAAGCAACCCATTCCGGTACTTCCAGGTTTGGCGCGGTGCGCAACCCGAAATCACACAACCCGAAGCATCTGTAACCGGAGGTATATCAAATGAAGCTGTGCTGTGATCTTGCTTGTTCAGTGACCTTTGGTTGTAAAGCAGTTTATAAACCTGCAAATAAATTAAGTAAGTAAGTAAGTAGCCTGTGGTCCAGTGGTCAGCCACTGGTCAGTTTCCAGTAGGCTACCCAATGCCTGTTGGTTGCTGGGGCTGTGGTAAAAAATGCTCTTTGTCTGATCCTCCTTAGAAGGACGAGGAATCTGTTGCCCTCCAGATGTTACTGGACTCCAGCTCCCATCATCTCTGACCACTGGGCCATGCTGCTGGGATCTGATGGGAGTTGAGTCTGGACGGCCCCACAGGTTCTATGCCAAGGGCGTATGTACACATGATCACTTTAACAGAGACCAATGATACCTTAACTGTCAAGAGATCCAGAGTCTTCATTTTCACTTTGTAAATTTTAAAGAACAGTTGGCGGATAGTGGGCTGATTGACGTGATTCCACGTTTCTCTCTGCCCAAATCCTTCCTCAGAACACAACTTTCCTGAAAAGTCTTTGTCGTGACCAATTAATCCTTCTTCCCCACAGGAACAAAAGCCGCAATACATTCTAACCTAGTTTGATCCCATTCCTCCTTCTCCTTTGTTGTTGTTGTTTATTGTCAACATTTAAATTTTAAGGTCCTGCTGTTCCACTTCTAACCTACCCAATAACTGGGGTAGTAAGCATCCCTCTGGATGTTGTTGGATACAACTCCCATTATCCCATATCGTTGGCCATGCTGGCAGGGGTTGATGGGATTTGGAGTCCAGCAGCAAAAACATTGTCTTCCCTTGCCCTATAAAGCTCAGTGTGCAATGATAGCACTGTTAAAATAACACCTAGGGATTGTCACACAATTAAAGAAATCTTAAATCAGTTTGGTTGTAGATATTTTGATGATTTGCATGCAGCAGGGCAAAACTGATAGTTCTGAAGATAGCATACTTTTTAAACAGTGCACCTATTTGTTTCAGTCAAGATCCTATTAGCAGAGGCATTGCATGTTCTCTTTAGCACAGGACAGAACTCTCCTTAAAATGATACTTGTTCTACATGCAGGTTTATAAGTTGTATTTAAAAATAAATATATATATATTTAATCAGGATGCCTTTTTAGTTGGTCAAAAAGCTGTTAATCTAATGGATTAATCAACATAAATTGCAGTTTTCAGCTCATTTAACTGGGAGTAAGCCTCATTAAACACAGTTGGGCTTCTTTCTGGGTAAACACGTAAATAATGTAATTATTGCTGTCTTTACTCTTTTTGCATTTACTTCTGACTTCGCTGTTTACAATTCCCCACTTATAGTATGTACTATATCTGCAACTCACGATAGCACTTAATGCATCTGATGAAATGGGCTGTAGTTCACAAAACCTTATGCCTCAATAAATGTGTTACGTGTTTGGCTATGTACGCGTTCCTGCCTTAAAATGCAGTTAGGGAATTACTTTTCTGAATTTGGATTGAAGCTGGCTTGGGAGAACACGCATCCAAATGCATCTGTATATTTCCTAAGAAACACCCAGGTAATTGCAGGATGGCTATGGATTGCGACTCATGTTGGGTGTACACTGCTTCCCAAATCAGTGCTGGGAGTGCACTGGGTGCAAAATAAATGGGAGTACCACAAGACTCCTTGATGTCAGTGCTATCTCTGCCACCACTACAGTTTTTACTGTCTCTGCCCACCACTCCCTTGAGGAATGTCTTGTTCTTGTAAAGCGATGCCAGTCCCCTCCTAGTAAAAATCTCCCAGTTTCTGCCACTCTGTCCTCTGGGAAAGGATTTTATATTTGCAGCAATTTTGTTTTCAGACAAAGCTCGTCGTGGAAGAGGTATAAGTCTCATTTCCCCTTCACCAACTCTCTCCAACTTCTCACCATAAAGTGGTCAAAATGTGTGTCCCGAGACCCTTCGGCAGGCTGTAAAGCTAAATACAGTAAATGAAATAATCGTTAAGCGCCAGCCCAAAGCAGGAGGGAAGGACACGCAGTTTCAAATCTCACAAACGAATTTATTGGCCCCAAGGGGCTACTGACAGGAGGGCAGTTATGTGCCATTGAAGTGGTGTGGTTTATAGAAATATAAGAAAATGCCTTATATTGAGCCAGCCTAGTGGCCTTTGGCAACGTTTCCCTGCTTATTTCAGTTTAATAAACCTTCTGTGCTGTTTTAACTCCTGTGCACTGCCCACACTTAAATTCAGCTGCTCAGTTGCATTCCCCAACATGTATCTTCCAGGTATAAAGTCCTTCGTGCTTTCTGTTTGTCTAATTATTATTTTTTTGAACATTTGAAGCATTTTGGGCTTTTTACTTTAGATAAAAGGCAAGCAACAGGCAACATCATAGTGTTGCGTAAAATTATGCATCGCATGGGGAAAGGGGTTAGATAAAAGTTTTCCCCTCTCACATAATACTAGAATTTGTGGATATCCAATGAACCTGAATCTTGGAAGATTCGGGACAGATAAAAGGAAAGTACTTCACACTTTCACATAGATAAAACTATAGAACTTCCTTGCATAGAAGGCAGTGATGACCACCAATTTCAGTGGCTGTAAAAGACTATGAGATAAATTCATGGAGGATAAGAATATCCTCCATGACAGCTGCAGCACCTGAAAGGTGTGCCCAGGGGTAAGCAAAATTGTGCCTTCCAAATGTTGTAGACTACAACTCCCTTCAGTCCCAGCTAGCTAAGGCCAATGGTCAGCCCTAAACATTTTGGGCCTCAATTATTTGTTAAGCTGTCTGCACCTGTACCATCCTCTGCTCATCCCCTAGATATGTGGAATTGGTGGCCATGAGAAACAGGACATTTGATGTCATGGCCCCACAGTGTTGGAATTCCTTCCCTGCAGATTTGCAGTGAGTTGCTAGACTCCAGACATTTGGAAGGTCTCTTTCAGTTGGCTTCCATTGAATACTTTCTTTTTTTCCCCTGGCTGGATTGCAGGTAGAATTGGTTATCGTATGTTTTACTGGCCAATGGGTTTTAAAATTTGGAATTGAATGGGTTTTATTATTTAGTATGTTTTGTAATTCTTATGGATTTTTTGCATATTGGATGGGCATCACTCAGAAAAAGAGATGAGTAGAAGCAAGGAAAAAGGAAGACTTCAGAATCCCAGATAAAGGATCTGTAAGGTATAAGGATTAAGTCATAGACTTAGGAATCCAGGAGCTGGAAACCAGGAGCCAAGAGTTGTGCTGGGGTGTCAAGAGTTGAGGGACCAATTCAGAAGTCAGAGCCAAGCCAGAGTCAAAGAGCACATCAAAACACCATCACATCTAGGAAGACCATTGTTTCTCAAGCAAAGTCCTATCCCAGGCGGGAAGTCTTATTATAGCCCTTCCTGTCCAGAAAGGTTCAATAGCCAACCTGGGTGGAGGGCACAGATCCAGAGGCTGAGAATACTTCAGTGCCTTAGCCTAGAAGATGCTTCAATCTGCGGTTCTGGACATACTGGACAGGGTAGTTGTTCACAGAGGTACAGCGGTTTCTTTAAAATAGCCTCCTCTAACTAGGTGTCAGTAGTGGCTGGTACCCAGAGGCAGGGCGGCAGCTGGTGTACCCAGAACCAAGGCAAGGCAACTAAACATTCAAGTTTCATCCCCATCCTCCTACACACTGCTAAGTCAACATTGGGACTACGGTGAAGGAAGCTAACAGGCAATGCCACCTCTTGGTCTAGTTGCAAGTAAGAAACATGTGAGGACCAGCCGAGGGCGGACTGAGATTGGTGGGATGGTGCTCCATTCGTACCAATGGACCAATCCCCACTTCCACTGCCCTCCAAATGTTTTTGACTACAACTCCCATCAGCCCCAGACAACACTTTAATATAGCCCCAAACACCTGGAGGAGAGCAAGGCTGTTTTAACATAAGATATTGCTGTTGCACCCCATCCTCAATCTCTGCTGAGAGTCCAGGTGCTTACCCAAGACTGTGGTTTGTTAGAAAGTCAAGGCACAGTGGTGCAGCCTCTCCCACCCAGCACACATTGTGTTCTCACTGCATTCATCCTCTTCCCAAAAGCCCTTGCGAAACACAGCCCAGGCTCCATGCAGCCACTCTTCTTTTTCCTTCAGCCTATGTCATGCAAGCTGGAATCCTAAACCCTTCTCTGCCCACTGTAACCCTGGCAACTCACAGATTCTAGGGTCCTCCCTTGATGTGCTGAAGACTGGGCATCAACATCTTTGCATTTCTTAATGGCTTATGCCCAGGTGTTGCTCCAGCAGGAAAGGCCAGCTTAGTCTGCATTTCTACATTGCTAAAGCCAACACCTGTCATCTCACCTTAATTCTCAAAACACTGATTAAGCCCCAGCGCCCAGGAGCCTAGAAGAGGTCAGGGTGCCCACAAACCCTTAACATTATGTTGCACCAGGCTAAGGAACATTGGCTCACCTCTGGCCTGGCAGCTGAGCAAGATTTCAACCCTGGCTACTGCCACCCAGATTTCAACATTCTTGCCACTAAAACTTGCTGGTTCCTTCCATCTGCGGCTGCTGGTGTGTGTGTGTGTATATATATGATCATACTGCCTCCTACTCAGCTGCTTTCCAAGCCACCTGTGAGATTCATCTTCCTCCTGCTGAGGCATCATCTTCCAGTGGCTCTAAGTCCTGGGCCATGAACTGCCATTGAAAGCGGCTGCCGCACTTTGTGTTTCTGCTTACCCAGCAACTTGATCAAAAGCGAAGCAGATGAAAGGGATCCAAGCAGCCTTTTCCTCTCGTTAGTCTTGCTGAGAGGGCAGCCTAGCCAAAGGGGAAACAGTTCCCCCTCTTAAATGCTTCTGGCTTTTAGCTGTGCTTCTGAAGCTGTTTTCATTCTGGTGACAGTGCTAGCCCTATGCTTTCCCGTGTCACTTGTGGCAGACAAAGAGAAGGGAAGGCTAGCAAGGTAGGATTGATTTGAGCATCAGAGTTCAACTCTGGAATCAGCTTTCCAGTGACAGGGTTTGCCCTCCAGACCACAAAACACTGTAGCATCTATAGGAGGGGTGGGGAAACTTTTCTGGGCAGCCCCCTAGGGGGCTGCATGCCAGTAGTGAGTGGGGCAGAGGCAAAAGTGGACAGAGCAAAGAACATACTTTTTCTCTTTGTGCAATAAGGTAGTTTTAACCCATTTTCACAGACTGCTCTCTATCCTCCATCCAAGCAAGCAAGACCATTACCAGAGCTCAAAGACACATTCCAGCCAGGCAGAAACCCTCAAAAGGGGTACAAAACAGGACTGCTGAGGGGTGTGGCCTGTGGAGAGTCCCAGGGGCCAGGCAGAGATGCCTGAGGGCCACATTTGATTCCAGGAACTGAGACTCTCCATCACTGGTCTAAAGGACTGCTTACTCCAGGGATGTTCAACCTGAAGCCCTCTGCCGAATTTCCTAGGATGCTTGGCCTAATTGCAGAAGCAGAGAGTATAGGACGCTGCCATATATCAAGTCAGACCATTGATCCATCTAGCTTAGCATTGCATACACAGACTGGCAGTGGCTCGCTAGGGTTCTCTCCCAGTTCTACCTGGAAATGCCAGATATTGAACCTGGGACCTTCGGCTTGCAAAGGAGATGTTCTGCCACTGTGTCACTGTCCTTCCGCACAGAGGTGATGGAAAGGCCCTTTCTGAGAAGATACAGGGCCCATGCTGCTCATCAAGCATCACTTGAATATCTGACTCTCCCTCTGCAAGTACTAGACAGCCAAAGCTCTCTTTAGTCCTTAACATTTCATACTTCTGGGCACTTACATTGAAAGAGAGCACATGCATGCATGTTCCCCCGCTTCTTCCCATGCACCAGATGCTGCATGTTGCCTCAAGACCTATAAGGAGCACACCAAATGGGATTTGCTATTTTCTTTCAGTTGGGAAGTTTCAGAATCCCTTCCAACCCCGGGCTGCATTTTTCCATTTCATTTAGAAGCTTTAAGGTCTGCCAATCACGCCTTCCAGCCTGTGCAGCCAAGGAAATGCACATTTTCCGTCTTAGTGAGCTTGTATCTTGCCAGTTGTCGGATGCAAAGGCCTGAAAGCCAGCAGAAAATGAGGCAGCAGGAAATATCTTCAAAAGCTGGGGAGAAACCCTACTACGTATCTCTGCTTCTTTGGTGGTGTAGTGGTTAAAACTAGGACCTGAGAGACCTGGGTTCTAACCCCTGCTCAGCCATGAAGCTAACTAGATGGCCTTGGGCTGGTCAGATTCTGTCAGCCTAGCCTACCTCACAGGGTTGTTATCAGGGTAAAAAGAAGAGAACCATATGTGCCACCTTGAGCCATTTGGAGGAAAGGTGCAATAACAGTTTAAAATAATTTAATTCTCTTATTTCCCCTACTGCTTTTTACCCAACAACCACACCTGACTTTGGATTTAGGCGCCCTTTGCAGAGAAGGTGAAGCCTTAATGCCCAATCTTCTCCTTCTCTGTTCCATTGCACAAAGCTATGCTCTTATTTTTCTCCTGCCCCTTTTCTTCCTGCTTCCCCTCACCTGGTTTCCCTTCTTTGCTGCACCTTCTCTATTCCAGACTAGTATTGCCTTGGCATTTAATTTTTTGTCCACTGGTCAATTAAGCACAGCATATAATGAAAGGTCAGTGTGGGATTACTTCCTGATGCAAACAGAAGCTTCAAATGAGCAATTTTCATCAATACCACACTTAAGATTACTCCACTTCTCTGCCTGCTCCAGTCCCGATAATTATCAGCGTGTGAGTACACACAGCGGGGGCATGTTAAATTCAAAGATGCTTTTATTCTCATGGCATCAGGAAGTATTTTTTATTTGCACTGTACGTTAAATCCCATAAGCTATTTTAAGGTTCATTCACTCCATTTGGACAGATCCTGTTGGAGCTCTTTGCAATCCCACTTTATATTTACCAGCTTGAATAACTGGGTGTCATCAGCAAACTTAGCCATGTTAATGCACACGAGCCAGGTGTGTGTGTGTGTGTGTGTGTGTGTGTGTGGACTGTAGCTTAGTGGTAGAGCATCTGCCTTATAAGCAGAAGGCTGTGGGTTCAATTCTCAGGAATGATCATTGCCTGAAACCTTGGAGAATTGCAGCCTTTCAGTGTAGACACTACTGTAATGGTCTGTCTTGGTTTAAGGCAGCTTCCTGTTTTCTTGCAGCTAATCTGGCTCCAAATGTGATGTCAGGAGCCATCCATGTTTTACCTATATAAAACTATGGCTTCCTAGAGCACCAGCAGAGAACATGCAAAGCTGTGCATGGGCTGCGACAGGGAACTTCACATATTCACATTTGAATAATCATTGTTGAGAAATTGGAAAAATAACCAGAACATTATGTCTGGGAAACGGGGTCAATTCAGTGTAGTGGATGGAGTTTTGGACTTACCCCTGGGAGACCTGAGCAAACCATGAAGCTCCCTGGGTGATCTCATACCAGATGTTGTGTCTTGGATTAACCTACCCACAGGGCTGTTGGGAGGACAAAATGTAGGAAAGAGACCAGGGATATCTCCTAAAAGGGATTGCTCCTAAAAATGTAATGAATGAGTGAAATTTTCAGCAGTCATGTAAGTGGGGTAGAAGAGGTTCAGACATGTTGCAGTGCACTTGTATAGGAGCCAGAACCACAGCCCACAGTGTTCTTTAAGAAAACCCTCTCTTCTCTCACATTTTGCAGAAATGACTACAAAACAACAACAACAAAAATAACCTCTTTTGTGTAACTGCCTTCTCATTTCCCCTCAGCACTCAACTTTTGACAAGAAGACCAATGAAAAGCTGGCTAAGAGGCAAACTAAACATTACATAGCAATGTGTCTAACAAAGCACAAATTGATTTTCAATGAAAAGCAGCCATGGGGGAGTGCAGTTTTGAGCAGATTGGCAGTGGGGGACAAGGGGATGTTCCCAATGGCTCAAAATCTATTGCCCTGTGGGGGAAGATAGAAAGAACAGCCTAGAGAGTGGCCCCCTGTCTCACTTATGCTGTTCGTATGGAAGGCCCCCGTAGAGGTCCATTTTACTGTGCATTCATGATATGTGGTCATGATGCTATTTGGGTCACACTACTTGTGCCTGCAAAAGTTCTGGGGTAGTCACACTGCTTTATTTTCATTTAGTGCATATCCTGTAACTTCCTGTGACTTAACCATACCAGAAAAGTTCTGGGTGGTGGTGTTGCCCCACTTTTTTGCACTATCGCCCCTCTAGACACCAATAATATGGTAGCATTGGGGAAGCCTTGAAGAACAAACTACCTGAAAAATTACATCTCCCTATACAAACATTCCAGGGTGCTAAGGTCCTTGGGCAAGCACCTTCTCTTAATCCCACCAACATCAGCATCACTGTTGGTGGTGACACAGGAGAGAGCCTTCTCTGTGGCTGCTCCCATATTGTGGAATTCCTTCCCAAGAGAGTTTAGATGGGCTCCCTCTTTGTTATCCTTTTGCCAGCAGGCTAAGACCTTCCTATTCAGACAGGCTTTTGAAAATGAAAGGTGCAGGCGGTGCTGATCACTGGGTTGCTGTCAGGGCAAACTGTATTTTAATTTCTGGTTCTAAATGTGTTCTGGTGTATTTTAATTATTGTTTTTATCTAGTTCATTTTTATTACTTTGCAGTTTATAATGCCATTTTTAAATGCTGTAAGCCGCCTTGAATCCCAGTTTGGGAGAAAGGAGGGATATAGATACATTAAATAAATAAGGAAGCAAGCAAGCAAACTAAAACAGAAATAATCCACCACGAATGCACTATTATTGTGTCAAGAATTTGTCGCAGGATGCACCTACAATAAAACAAGGGGCTCTTTGGTGGCCTCTGACTTCCCTGACTCCTGCCAAAGGGCTGCTCCAGAAGCACCTTGCCTCAAGGGGTAGAGAGAGCCCGGCTCTTTTCATTGTACCTCATCTTGCTGCTTTATTATACAGTTTTGATTGATGCTTTAAACATTCTTATAAAATGGTTTTTTTTTTAAAAAAAAAAGTACACTAAAATTGATGTTAGGGTTGCCTGAAAAGCAGCTTATGAATATCTTAAATTTCATTTGTTTATTTGCCTAGCTAAATTTATCAACCATTTTAGTGTTGTAAGATATCCTCAAAGTGGTTTACAAAAATGTTAAATAGAACATTTAAATTATCGATAAGAAACAGTTAAAATCAGGCATTCAAAAGATGATTAGAATCAACAGTAATTCAAAGAAATGAAACACATGCAACTTCTACATAGCTGGATAGACTTACCTAAATAAAAATGGATTTCAGCAGGTGCAGCAAAAGTGCGTGCAGGGAGACAAAAGTTCAGGAACTTAGAAAGTGCAATTACTGCCACACTAAAAAACTGACTTCGTGTAAGCCAGATGAATGTTTTGTGGCACCTGTAACAGTGCCGAATAAACAAATAAAATCACTTTCACACATACTTCTGGAATATACCACAGGGGTACCATTGCACAGCTTTGAGTGTGGAAAACAGCTAGTAGAGAAAGAGTGAAGAGTTCTCTCTCCCCCACCACTCCTCTGCTCAAAATAACCACCTCCTGAGCCTTATCTAGGGTGGCCATGAGTCCTGCTTTATTGAGGACAGTCCTCTGTTTGAAGAGCAGTCTGCTCCAAATCTGGTTTAAAAATAAAGAGTCTTGAAGTTCTCGATCAACAGCACCTGGACAGCAAACTGAGCAAGCAAAACAGGTCACCTGGTCAAAATCTTCGCCAATATGGTGAGATATGTTGTATTTCTATTTAAATTATAATTCTTCTAAATTTGCATCAATACATTTAAAATAAGTACATGCAAATATCATCCAAATGTACACACTCTTTTGTCCTATTGATATATTCCTTTTTTGTGGTGATGCGTCAGTGGCAAGCCAAGGCTTATGTAGGCTGTTTGTTTCCCTAGCTGTCTGTTTGTCCATCCATTCCAAAAAGTGGGAGGAGGAGATTTTATCCCATGTAGCACTAAGTAACTCATTCCATTGACACAAGGATTTCTCCCCTTTTTTATTAATAGTTTTAAACTGAATTTTCCAAAAAGGAAAGAGAAACAATTGCAGTCAAAAAATACAAACTGAATAAATCAAGACAATGTGTACTATGCATGTGAGTTAGGGGGAGAAGGGGGGAATGGCTGGTGGCCCACCCCACCCCAGTACTCAGACATTCAAGCAAATAGCTTTGTATAAGAAGTCCATATATCTTCTCATTTTCTTGTGTTTACAGAAGGTCACCTCCTCATATGCTGCCAGCTGAGTCCTGTCCTCTGTGTGCTGCACAATCACAGCAGTAGGCTCTTTCTTGTTATCTTGAATGGTTAGATGTTAGACCATGAGTGCTCTTAGAAGCCAGTCCCTTAGAAGACAAGTTCCAAAGGACTGATATGTAACTCAGTAGTGTAGTAACAGCTTTATGCCCAGTTACATTCCCTCCACTCTTTCCAGGCACAATCTGCACTTTAAAGCTCCGTGTCTGAGTACCCTTTTTTTTCTTCCTCCAGAGCTTTTACCATGGAAACTCGCTCTTTAAATCTCAGTCAGTGCAAATGGCAATCTGCAGAAAACCCAAATTGACATTTGTTTTGATTGAGCACTAAAGAACAGGTTTTTGCAAGGAAAGTTCCAGGGCAAAAAAGGAACAATGCTCAGACACAGAACGTTTAAGCATGGACATGTGCCTGAAAGTAGCAGGGCAAATTGCAAGTGTGGATAAGCTCTAAATATCAAGGAGGTATCCAAATCCATATTTATGCTGCTGATGACTTCTAACCAAAAGACTGTGACTCTAGCAGAAGACCAAATCAACAATGATTCACACTTGTGCAGTAGAACTTCCTATCCCTGTACACGCACACAACCAGTCTGTTCTGGTTCCCCAATACCAATCCTATGGAGCAGATTTGGAGAGTGGGTGAAAGTTCTGCTCAGCAAGCATAAATCCTTGCGCTAATAGAATGAGTGCATTGGATAACACCTGAAGTCAAGGCTTTCTTCCTTGAAGCATTTGCTCCATGAAGATGAGAAACAAAATCCTGTTCCATTCTTCCCATTTGGCTTGTTTTTCGGCTAGGTGAACACAGCCATGCATGAGGCCAAACTGATGGAGGAGTGCGACGAGCTAATGGAGATCATCCGTCAGCGCAAGCAAGTGATTGCCGTCAAGATCAAAGAGACAAAGGTAGGACCATGCTGCCTAATTTACTGCACTCTGCACTCTGGTATGACCTGTTATGTCACCTTTAATTCTGTGAACCATTTGCTTGTGTAATTAATTTCTTTATTTTTCAGTGGCTGTATATCTTTCGAAATTTCCCACTGAGATGGGAATAAAAGGCTGTGTATTCATCATCCAGAATAGACCTCCACAGTCATTTACGGACACATGGTTAAGACTTTTTTTCAGGGAAGACAATCTTACTTGGCTATGAGTGATCGCCAGAGAAGACGAAGATACACCATACATGGCTTCCCCCAAAGAATCCTGGGGGCTGTAGTTTACCAATAACAGAGTTATTTTTTAAAAAAATACAGTTCCCAGGATTCTTTAAATATATGGTGTGTACACAGCATTTCAGACTCATATTTAGGGAAGCAGATCTTTTCTATCAAACTTGCCTTTGATGGCCAGAGATAAGGGTGGGTTGAGGTAGCAAATAATGAGCATTCTGAGACCCACATCAACCCATTGTGATGGAGTGGGCTGCAAGTCAAAGAAAGAAAGAAGGTGCATATTTATTAATTAAGTGCACAGGACCCCTTTCTTCATAGAAGAGTGGCTGCTTACAGTCCATGAAACATTATCTTATTCTTCCTTTAATCTTTCTGCAATATTGGGTGGACATTACACCTCATATGTTGCAGAGTCTAAAATTGTGAATTTATGACAAGGATGAGGAGAGGAACATAAAAGCCCTGCCACAGGCTGTTCCCCCCAACATGTGTCCCCTAATTATATAGATAGAGCCAAAAATTGCAGATTGTGTATTGGAAAAGAATTCTGTTTTTTCCCCCTCATCACTTTCTCTCATATCTATATCTATATCATCTATATCTATATCTACACACACACACACTCCTTATGAATGCAAAGATTTGATTGAAATTACATGTGAATTTCCAGTAGAATCTCAGGAGCCAGAGGGTTGGCTAAATAAGATTGACAGTGGTCATGAGCTAGGCTTCAGCTCCCATTATTATCTCCCTGCCATGACTAGCAAAGCCAAAATGAATTAAATAAAGTCTACAAAGAATTAAGAAAAAAATGCATAATTTATCCAAGTTACAGAATTCAGCTGGGGTGGGGGGGGGGCAGAGTTGGCACAGGATTTTTATGTTGTCTCTTAGCCGGGAATGCATACATCAACCTGGCCTTGGGTAAAGGTAAAGATAAAGGGACCCCTGACCGTTAAGTCCAGTCGCAAACGACTCTGGGGTTGTGGCCCTCATCTCGCTTTACTGGCCGAGGGAGCCGTCGTTTGTCCGCAGACAGCTTCTGGGTCATGTGGCCGGCATAACTAAACCGCTTCTGGCAAAACCAGAGCAGTGCATGGAAACGCCATTTACCTTCCTGCTGGAGTGGTACCTATTTACCTACTTGCACTTTGGCGTGCTTTCGAACTGCTAGGTTGGCAGGAGCAGGGACCGAGCAACGGGAGCTCACCCCATTGCGGGGATTCGAACTGTCAACCTTCTGATCGGCAATCCCAAGAGGCTCAGTGAGATTGCTGGTTGATCCTGAGTAGTGTTTCATAGCAAAATAGCTCTGATATGTGAAGATGGTGCAAAGGGGGAAAAAACAGAGTGAGAGATTGGTTGGGGGTTAATGTGCTTTGGCTTTGATTTGAGTAGCAACTTGCTGAGTTAAGAAGCTGCCTTTTAGTGAGGAATCTGGACCTCGATTCTTAGAAGACTGAACTTTGCAATGTCCAACACTTAATCCTATGATGCTCCAGACATGACAAGGCAAAAACTCTTGCTTCTGCCCCTGTTACCTTTCTTGCAGGGCCTTCCCTGCCCAGCAACCCAACTCTGAGGAGGAGGGAGAGCTGGGCACTGTGCCACTCACCTCCTCACCATGCCAGGTGTTTGCAGCCTCTGCTTTTTGGAAGCCCTCCTTTCCCCCTTCTTTCCTTCTGATCGTTTTCTTGATGAGTCTGGGCATAAACGAACCATCCATCAGCCCATTAAATCCCAGCAGGAGAGTCATTTCCTTGTGCAAACAACCATTTGAAGTTCTGGTCTGCCTGCTGCTAGCTGGAATGAGCGTCTCTCTCACTCCCTCTCGCTCCTGCTTGGCATCGGCTTTGACATTTCCAGTAATGATGAATGAAGGTGAGCAGGGGAAGATTGGCAGGAGCAGAGCGTGGCAGCAAGGAGATGGGAAAGGCATTAATTGCTCTGCACCTCTGCACTTAGCAGGCTTTGGTTTTTTCCTCCCCATCCTGTCATCTCAGAAAGGGGAGCTGCACACCCTCAAGCACCCCCCCAAAATCATTGGAACCCTATTGAAGGAGAGACAACATTCAGTAGTGGTTCCAGTGGTAATTGCTAATGCAAAGGCACCTTCAAGCTGGGATGGCTGCAGGATAATAATAGGTCATATTCTAGGAAAGGAAAGCCCAAGCTTTTAAGTACAGCCCTGCTCCCTGTAAATTCAGTCTTCTCCTTATACCACACTAGACTATTTTGTCCATCCAGCCCAGGGTTGCCTACAGTGACTGACAGTAGCTGTCCTCACTTTCACCTTCCTTCCAGTCCTTTTTTCAAACTGGAGGTGCCAAGCATTGATACGGCAACTTCCTTCCTGCAAAGGAATTGCTCTTCCAGGAAGAAAACCATCACTGCATGTGCTGTTGCTGAGCTGGAATGCATTGCAGTGGTGGAGGACGTACAGTCCTGTGGCCAGCAAGCATTTTCTTGGGAGCCTGCCATTGTGCTGCTTCCTCCGTAACCCTCCAGGGGTGTTGCAGTACGCAGTTACGAATTCACAGCGCATTTGACACCAGCGTTCATTCCATCTCAGAGCTCGAACAAGACAGCTCTGTCTTAACAGCCAGTGACTCTGCATGTATGAAATTCTTGCTAGTTGAGTTTGGCAGGGCTATTACTGGGCAGCACTGTTACCCCAGGCCAAAGTAATGGCAGAAATATCAGTCATAAATCAAACTTGTCATCTGGTGTGAACACAGCTCGATCCCAGAGCACATCTGCTATCAGCACAACCTGTGCCTGCTTCCATGCATCCTTCACTCTGAAAGAGAAGGATTCAGGCAGCGTGTGAGGCTTGCTTATTTATTTAATCACATCTTAGAATTCCCCAGCAGTATGGTCCCTGTTTTGAACTGGAAGTTGAAACTGTGGGATAAACGCATGCAGTAAAAACAAAGGTTTGGTCCCATCCATCATCATCATCATCTTTATCATCATAGGCAAATCTATTTATTTAAAGAATTTATATCCCAGTTTTAATTACAACAGCTCTTAAGATATCCTGGTCTAAGTTGTTCAGGACTTAGTACACTGGTACAAGAACCTTGAAGGTAGCAGGTCTTTTAACACTGGTGCCATGTCTTGGTGGTGGTTTATTCCTGGTTTCGATATAGTTCAACCTCTATTCTTTTGATGTGTGTGAGAAGAGAGAGTCAAACCAGACGAGACCTTTACAAAACCTGAACTGTAATTTGGAAGTTTTTCTAGGTCGAACCCGAGTCTGTTGGCTTCAGGGCTATTTTGCCTAGAAGAAGTTCACAGATTTGAGGTTTCCCCACTTAAATTCTACATCTGTGTAAGATTCTTAGTTTATGTGTTGCCTGCACTCTTTGGGTGTTTGTGATTTTAGTGTTTAATCAATTGTTTAATGTATTCCCCCCCCCTATATTATTTCTTCCTCTCCCCGTACTAAATGCTTCTTGACATTTCAGTTGTTGGTTTTCTAGCTCCCTGCCCCCCGCCCACTGGATTTATTGAGCCTCCAACCATGACTTGTGCGCTAACAGCTATCTCTGTATAAGCAATAGGCCCCAGCATAGCCAGTAGTCAGAATGGTGGGAATTGTATTCCTGCAGCATCTGCAGGGCCACAAGTTCCCCATCTCTGTTTTTAGAGCTAATCCAAAAACAGCACTCGTTGGTTCTTTTATCAGAGCCAGACACTTAAGCAAGTTTTGAGTTCAGCAGCACTCTTTTTCAGGCTAGATAATAAACTATCACAATGTGATGGTGGCATATTTGTGAATTCTAAAGTCTCTTCACTGTTTTGTGACATACTTATTCAGCCTAAAAAATGTATTGTGCTACTGTTGCATTGGGGATTTCATTCTCTATAATTCAGGGCTGGGAAACCTTTTCTGTTCTGAGGGCTGTTTCCCCCCATGACCATTATCTGGAGCCAGCAGTAAAAGCAGGCAGGGCAATAGATGCGCTTCTTGCCTCTATACAGCAGACTACATTCCAGCCATGCAAAAGTCACGGGTTTTGTATGCACACCCATACATACCTCTCAGACTCTCATACTTCCATCCAGGTAAGCATGAGGCATGATCAGTGTTCAAGGACACATTCTAGCCAGGCAAAAACACTCCTGGAGCGTCTAGAGTGAGGCTGTGTAAGGAGTGTGACCAGCAGAGAGCCCCAGGGGCTGGGTAGAGAGGCCTGGAGCACCACATATGACCCTTGGGTCAGAGGTTCCCCACCTGCTGTAATAGGTAGACAGCATTTCTTGTTACAGGGTGGGCCCCTTGAGGACTGGTGAGGAAGGATCGGATATAGCATGCTTTCTTGCCCTTTATTCTTCTGAAGTTGGAAATGTTGGTGGTTCATTCTTGCTTTAGCAAACGTTGGGTACCTGAATGTAAATTCCTGAACAGGAGAGTGCAAAAAAAGTAGGAAAGAAAACTGAATCAGTGCAGCGGAAGTGCATCCTTGGAATGGATTGCTGGTGATGAGGTTGGCATCAGGGTAGGGGTTAATTATACCCTTTCTTGATGGAAGTGACAGGCATCCAGAGAGACGGTGGGGCGGGGAGGATGGGAGGGAGAGATACTGCAGCATTTCTGCCCATCACCGGTGGGGGCTTTGCCATCTTCCCTTCACTTGTCAGAGAAGGGCTTCAAACTGACAGGCTGCCCCAGGGCAGCTACTCCAGCTCTGATTTAGAAGCTGACAAGGAAGAGCGCTGAGAGCTGCTGTCATTTGGGCTTGGTTGGGCTCTGCACGGCACACAGAAGTACCCAAATAATTCAGGGGAGGGAATCAGAACAAGCCATCTGTGTGGGTCAAGCAGTGCACCCCTTTTCAGCATTCAGACTGTCCAGCTGCTACTGCAGTCTGAAAAATAGACAGCATTAGGATGGATTTGTTGAGAGAAGGGGACAAGAGAAATAATTGAATGGGGAGGGGGCATGCGTGTGTAAGAAAGGGAGGGTGTAGGGCAGTTCTCGTCCTGCCCACCATTGATATGAGGACACTGGAAAAGTTTGCATAAGGAAATGCAGACCATGGGCTGAAATAGCTTCTCCACCTGTTTTATATCCTGCTTTTCCTTCAAGGAGCTGAAAGTGGCATATGCGATAGTAGTGACTGGCCCAAGGCCACCCAGGAATCTTCATGACCAAGGGGTGGTTTTGAAGCTGTGTCTCCACTGTTCCAAGCCCAGCCCTCTAACCAGTGTGCCACACTGGCTCTGCTGCATGAATGGGACAAGAGTTCTTTTGCGGCAGGAAGAGAATTCTCATGTTTGTCTCCCAGGGACATGACTGGGCAGTTCATGCCCAACCTTTGTCCACTTTCTAGTGTCAGTACTTTTTTAAAAAATCATGCGGTGTATGTGCACCTGTAGCTATTTTCCAGCAGGTGTGTGTCCAGAACTTTTCTCTTTTTAAACCATATTTCCTTGAAATGGACTTCATGTGCAGCTGCCTCTGGGCACATGTACATAATTAATTGAGCATAATGAATAATTAACACAGAAGACACAGCCTAAAAGGGAGAGACAAAACGATAGAGATCCAACTACGTTGCTTGAGCTTAAGGCAGCCAAGGAAGGATGAAACTTGAAGGTCAGTCAGTCTGAACAGGCTGGCAGAAGCCCAGACTAGGATGTGGCACCATTCACACAATTAGCAATCACTTGAACTGCTTTATTTTTAATGTTAGTAGCAAGTGTGGGGTGGGGGTTCTTAGGTGCATGAATAGTTCCATGTCTTCTTTGGCCTTAAGGTTGGCGTGAAATGGGCAAAGGAAACCAGTTTTATACAGCAACCATTTCAATGTGTTTCTTCTTGTTGATTTCCAGTGGTGGAGTAGCTGTGTCCTATACAATTTTGGTCCCATTGACTTGCATTGCCATTGAAGATGCTAGAGAGATGAACACTGAGTGAGCAGCAGGGGGCTGAGGTGGCCTATTCTGATTCCAAGCATATAAATGCAGATATCCTCAGAGCCTCTAAGAGCTGTTCTTTCCAGTAGAGCCTCCAAGGCCTAAATTCCTCACAGAGAAAGACCTTGCCTGGGGATACCACAATACTTCCCCTCTTCCCATGGTAGTTCTTTTCATCTGCTTGTTCATTCTGCAACCTCCCTTGTGAGGTCACTTCATTTCTCTCTCCCCACCCCACGGTTTTTACTTTTGATGTGCTTGCCAGTATTTCAGTGATATAAGCCACTGCCTTTGAATGTCACCTGCCTGCTTCCCTGTGCACTAATGAGGCTTCAGTTGTTGCTTCAGCAAAACCTGTTGTTTTTCCCCCTTCTGCCCATTTCTCCAAGGTGATGAAGCTGAGGAAGCTGGCCCAGCAGGTAGCCAATTGCCGGCAGTGCCTGGAGCGGTCGACTGTCCTCATCAACCAGGCTGACCACATCCTGAAGGAGAATGACCACGCACGGTTCCTGCAGACAGCAAAGAACGTGGCAGAGAGGTATGGCCTTTTACTCCTTAAAATGACTAGGACAGCATGCGGTCCTATCTTGCCCACAAAATAATGCCCACATTCTCTACCAGTGAGCTTTGTCCCTCTTGTTGAACATAGAAATAGTCTTTACCTCAAGTCAGACCACTGATTTATCTAGCTCAGTACACAGTACCTAGGACAGGGATAACCAATGTATTTATCTGCAAATGTTACTGGAATGCAGTTCCCATCAGTCCCAGCTGGCGAGGCTAGTATTGAACACCACCCTAGGATCTTTGGGCAGTATATAAATCTAATAAATAAAATAAAAATCAAATATAGCCACAACTCCCATCAGTGTCAGCTGGCTTGGCCTATGACACTGGTCTTCCCCTGGTGGGTTGGGAGCCACTAGTGCAGCGGTTCTCAATCTGTGGATCCCCAGATGTTGTTGAACTACAATTCCCATCACCCCTAGCTAGCAAGGCCAGAGCTCAGGGATGACGGGAGTTGTAGTCCAACAACATCTGGGGATCCACAGATTGAGAACCGCTGCACTAGTGGGTCGCAACAGGAGCACTAGCACCCTACAGATATATGGCAAAGGATTAAGAAATGGGTCCCCAAGTGGACATTTGGGTTAAAAGTGGGTCTGAAAAGGTTGAAGATACTTAGCCTGTGATCAGGCACCATGTTGGCTGCTCTTAGTCTAGAGTTTCAAGAAGGGGTTTTTCTCAGCACTACCTGAGTTGACCAAGGATCAAACTAGGGACCTTCTACATGAAAAATATGCACTCAAACACTGAGCCTACAGCCCCTTTTCTGTGGATGGAACCACCATAGATGGAGGGAGTGGAAGTGGCAGAATCTGGCAGGTATTTGCAAATCGATTCAGGATTTAATGGTTGATTTAATGAGAATCCCATACTCCTGCTGTCTCTTCACCTTGACCCAGTGCCTCAGACAGAATGTCACAGGAATTAAAGCAATGCTCAAGATCCGTTAAAACTGAAAGCAGCTGTTTGGGTGACGGCGGCCTCAATGTTTGTGTTTCATCTGCCTGCCCCAGGGCCTAAAGCTTTTCTTAGGGTTCAAAGCACAATGGTCTTGGGATGACAGCTGCAGCTGCAGGTGTTCTTTAGAGGGATTCAGAACCAGCATCAGCACATGCCATCCTTGGGCAGCTGCCAGGACTCACCGCTGGTTGCCTGCCCTGCCCCCCAATGGCCCAGAACTCAGCAGCATCAGGCAGCTACATCTAACCACCCTTTAAGTGTCCCACAAGACCCACCCAGGCCCAATGACAGCAGAGGAGACCCACCAGAGACTACCTCCCCCAGGAACCATGGCAGATTTCATCTGTTTGCTAGAGAAATAAAGGACTGAATCTGAAGAAGGATGGGGAGGAAGCTGCATAGAGGGCAGGCACTAGTGTTAGTGATCCTTACTATAGCAACAAGAGTTTCCTCCAGTGGCAGTAGCGGGCTCCTCTGGGCAGGTATCCACCTTTGCACGGATGTCTGTACATGACCTTGAATCTTTTCAAGCACTTCGGTTTATTTTCAGTTCTTCTCCTTTCCCCCCAGACTCTATCACACAAGGGAAGGAGGAGTTTGGGGTTTTGTTGCTTTCAATTATTTACAGATTTAATGTGAACTTTCTTTAAGTACACGAGAGCGCCTCCAGCTCGGCCAAATTAACAGCTTGGAGTGGGAGCTGCTTTTGCAGCAGCGTCAAAACGCCAAAGAGATCAGAGAGAATGCAGAAGTGGGCCATCCCCCCATCAGGCCGGGGAAAGAGACCGCAAGCGCTAGTGCGAATATGCTAGGCTGATTGCTGCCAAACAGGATCAGCCTCTTCACTGTCATCCCATGAGCATGCCACAGTAGTTGCTGGGTAGTATCTAAAAACAAAAAGGGTCAACACCTTCTGGGAGGCTGTTAGGGAACAGGGAAACCCTGCCTTATACCCCTGGAACATAGGAGTGATTTTTAGTTATCCTGTGTTGTGAGAAGGTAAATGCTCTGAGAGTTCCTTTTCCTTCTAACTTCATATGTTCACAGATTTTGGGATGGCTACTCTTGCTGTCCACTGGATTGCAGTTCTTCTTTGAAGCATGGGTTACTTTGAGACATGGTTCACTCTTGAATCAATCCCAGGCCCTGGATGTGAAATACGGCCTCATCTGCACTGTACATTTAAAGCAGTATCAAACACTTTAATCAGTCATGGCTTCTTCCCCCACAAAATAATAAAAATAAATCTGGGAACTGTAGTCTGCTATGGATGCTGAGAGTTGACAGGAGTCCCCTGTTCTTCTCCCAGAGCTACAGTTCTCAGATAGTTAAACAATCAGTCTCTCTTCCCAGGGAACTCTGGGAATTGTAGCTCTGAGATGGGGAATAGGGGCTTCCTAGCAGTTTTCAGCACCCTTAACCAACAACAGTTCCCAGGATACTTTGAAGGGAAGCCATGGCTGTTTAAAGCAGCACATGCAGCTTTAAATGTTCAGCACAGATGGAGCCTATGTGTGAAGCCCAGAGCACTGGCCCATCAAATCCAGCAATATCTATTCCAGCCTTCCCTAGCCTGGTACCTCCAGAGGCTGTTGGACTCCAATTCCCGTCAGCTCCAACCAGCATGACCAGTGCTCAGAAATGATGGGCATTGTAGTTAAAAAAAAAATCAGAGGGTACCAAGTTGGAAAAAGTTATTCTACTCTAACTGGTGGTAGGTTCCTCTGCCTCCAGGCAGATGCTTTGCCAGCACTCGAGATCCTTTTTAACTGGCAATGCCAGGGGGTTGAGCCTAGGACTTTCTGAACGCAAGGCAGGTGACCCTCCCCCTGTAGTCAATGCTAGGACTCAAACATAGGGATCCAAAACATCCCATAGTGAGGGTTAAGGTATTGGGAGCTTGGTGGGGAAGGGGAACATGACAAGTATTTGACATTGCTATAAATTTTGAGAATCATCTAGTCCAAATGCCTAAATAAACTGGGTCATAACCTGCTCTAAGATGAGTTCCACCAGGGTCACTCTCTTCTTTTATAGTATTTTATAAAGTTTTTAAGTGAAGGAGAGGAAGGGAGACATAAAGATGGGGGAACAGTGGGAAAGATTGTGGTAGAGAGAGAGAGAAGGAGAAGCACAAAGGAGGTAGGGTAAAAATATTAAAAGTGAAGTATTGAAGTTAAATGTGGTACCAGGATCTGAAAAGGTGATGGTTACTGATCTGGAGGATTTGAGCCTCCAAGGGCTTCTGATTTCTACCACCTCTCCAAGCGAATGGGATGCATATGGCTCTTGTGGAGATCAAGGAAGGATTTGGGAATTGGGGAGGGGAGCTAATTACACAATCTTCCAGCTACCAGACTCTTGCACGGGCAATTGAGGTCCTGCATTTGAAGCCTGAGCGTCTCTCCTCCCCTTCTCTTCCTGCTGGTGGTTATATCACTGCCAGGCTGTTTTCAGCTCTTTAATCAAAAATCAAAGTGCCGCCTGGGAGTTACAAACACCACCTAATGTATATTGATGCTCTCTTCTGTCTTTCAGGGTCGCCATGGCAACAGCATCCTCTCAAGTTTTGATACCCGATATCAATTTAAATGATGCCTTTGAAAACTTTGCTTTAGATTTTTCCAGAGAGAAGAAACTGCTGGAGGGGCTGGATTACCTAACAGGTTTGTGCCGATTCTGCAATCCCAGCTCACCCTCCAAACTTTTCCCCACTCCCAATTTGACCTGCTTTCTTTGTAAACCTGTCAGTGGAAATTTGGGGGCTGGGGGCGGGATATGGCTTCCTTATCGTTTGTTCCTTATGCTTTTTGGGTAATACCAATGTTACAGCTCAGTTGGCATTTCACGGGGGCTCTGATTCCACCAGTGCAGAACACAACGTTATCTGACTCGTCTTCTGCTTGTTTTGAAATCCTGTGGAAGGGGGCAAGATTCCCTTCCACCAGACTCAAGCACAAACGGAGAGAAAAAGAGAGTCCCAGGGGCTGGCTAACAATGTCTTTTGACTTATCCTTAAGAGGAGACTCTGTTCTGCTTCATGGCAGCTGTAGTAGCAATAGGTTTCTGATAAGCAGAGGAGGCTTGCTTACCTGCGGAGCAACTGCTCTTCCCTGGTAGGCAAAAGCAGCTGCTGCCAGAGTATGAAACATCAGCAGCTTCATAGCCACACACCTTTGCTATATTTGTTAGCCCAGAAATGGAGTAGGTGGCTGATGTTTACTCCAAACAGCAGGTACCACTTAAGTTCATTATCTAGGCCTGCAGGACCTGGTCCATGTGTGCAAGTGTCCTACATCCACTTGAGGCGATGGGTGGGCATATGGTGTTTTTGAATGCTTCCCTACATATAATGCTTCCTGCAAGTAGAAAATAAGCAAAGTCCTCTTCTTGCTGTGCTGGGTTTCTGCATAGGAGCATTTAAAAATGGGGCTTTCCTCACTTTCATCTTGAGATGGTAGAGTTAGGGCCAACTCAAGGGTGACAAGAGGGTCATTTGTCCTAGGTTTCAAGCTCAAAGGGGTCCTCAAATTTAGACACTTCTTAATGTGGGGGGATTTAATAAGTTTTGCAACTTGTTTTTATGCATATTAGGCTAAAACGTGATGTGTTCTGTCAGCTTAGAACTGTAAATATGAGCAAATGCTTTAAGCAAACATTATAATTTGGTAAAAAACATACATGTTTTTTGTAAACTGATGTAGAATTTGTCGTATTAAAGAGCTAAAAATGTCTCTAAATTTTGATCTGAAAAGTCACTTCCAATGGCACAAGATTGTGATGAGCATGTCTTCTCAATCAGCTGATTATGTAAACAATCTATTTACTCTTTTTTTTTGGTGCCTTATTTTCTTTTCAAGTGCTGCCATTTTTAAAAAAGCTTTTATTATGATCAGGGGCCTCCAAAACTGTACGTGGCCCCAGGTCTCTCTGGGCCTCTGAGGGGGCCTGCGCTCAGTCTACCATATCACCTCATTCTGTTGGACATTGACCAAGGCCATAGCTCACTGACAGAGCAACTGTTTGCATGCAGAATGTCGCATATTCAGTCAAAGACATCTCCTAGGGCTCATTGCCTGAGACACTGAAGAGCCACTACCAGTCAGTGCAACCTCTCTATGGCTCCCTTAGAAGCATGCATCTTTTAGGAGAAATTCTACAGAACTCCTTAGGCCTCTCAGTCTGTGAATCCAATTGTTTATTGTAGCAGGGCATGTAAAAATTGGCATAGTGCAGAGGAATGTGACTTGTTCCCAGGGTTTCAATTAAAAAATTCTGGGTTTTTAAAAATTCCTTTTATTAAAACACACACATTCACACAGAGAGAGACATTCACACACAAGTTTTGACAGGACAGCTTGGCTTTAATTAGTTTATTAACCTGATTATGTCCAAATGTCTTGAGTCGGATTTCATTGTTTCAGCCTTAATATGTGATCTCTCTGTCTTTCATGGACAGGAGGCCCTCCCAGCCATCTGTCGCATTATGCAAGGGGCCACGGATTGATTCTGGTGAAATTTCCCAGTGGACTGAAGCTGCAGAGAGAGAAAATTAAGCAGTGTGTTAATATCTGGAGTTAAATGGATAGTAGTAGATCTACCAAAGAGGGGTTGGGAAAGGAAGCAAGTGGCTAAGAGAGCTTGCATTGTCCAGGGAAAGCCAGAAAATAAAGCCTGCCTGATGACAATACGCAAGGAGTTACAATGTGTAGGTGCTGCCACGCTAAAATACTGATTTCAGCTATAGGACAAGTATTATGTGGCACCTGTCACAATGCCAGCTCCACAGATCAAAGGGGTCAAGGTGGCAAAAATGGGGTAAGGCGATCCAGCAAGTGATCTGGTCCCAAGCTATTAAGGACTTTATATATACCGTATTTTTCGCTCTATAAGATGCACCCGACCATAAGATGCACCTATTTTTTAGAGGAGGGAAACAAGAAAAGCCAGCTTGCTCAGCACAGCTCTTTAAAGATAGAGCGGCTCTTGCTGGCTTTTCTGGGAGGTGGGAGAAGGGACTGGTGGGCTGCCCTCCGTCCCTTCTCCCACCTCCCTGAAAAGCCAGAGCAAGCTGCACAGCTATCGCTGAAGCCAGCAGAGCAAGAGCGATAGCTGCACAGCGGCTCTTGCTGTGCTGGCTTCCCAGCGAAAAGGGAGGAGGAACGGAAGGGAGCCCTTACGGAGCCCCTTCTGTCCCTCATCCCGCTTCGCTGGGAAGCCAGCAGAACCAAGAGCCGCTGCGCAGCTCTTGCTCTGCTGGCTTCAGCAATAGCTGTCCAGCCTGCATTCGCTCCATAAGATGCACACACACATTTCCCCTTTTTAGGAGGAAAAAAGTGCATCTTATATCACGAAAAATATGGTATATATAAAGGTAAAGGACCCCATGGTGGTTAAGTCCAGTCAAAGGCGACTATGGGGTTGTGGTGCTCATCTTGCTTTCAGGCTGAGAGAGCCAGCGTTTGTCCACAGACAGCTTTCCGGGTCATGTGGCCAGCATAACTAAACTGCTTCTCGTGCAACAGAACTCTGTGACGGAAACCAGAGTGCACGGAAACGCTGTTTACCTTCCAGCCACAGTGGTACCTATTTATCTACTTGCACTGGCATGCTTTCAAACTGCTAGGTTGGCAGGAGCTGGGACAGAGCAATGGGAGCTCACCCCCTCGCGCGGATTCGAACTGCCGACCTTCTGATTGGCATGTCCAAGAGGCTCAGTGGTTTAGACCACAGCGCCACCCGCGTCCCTAAGGACTTTATATACTAAGAGTAACACACTGAACTTGGCTCAGTAGCAAATAAGCAACTAGTGCAGGACTCTGAGCACAGATGTTAAAGGGTCTTGCTCTTCAGCAACTGGGCTGCAGCATTCTTTACTAACTGCAGCTCCCGGGTCAAGTGCAAGGGAAGCCCCACATGAAATGCATTGCAGTAATCCATACGGGAAGCCCCAAATTCTTCACCCTCTTTATTAAGAAATTCAGACAATGCTGAGGCAAGGACACAATCTTTTGGGAACAGAGGAATTACATTATACCTGGCCTACCTTATGCAGTATTTGCTCCTCTGGCTGACAGTAACTTTCCAAGTTTTCAGGTGAGGGTCTTTCACATCACCTACTATCTGATTTTGGGTTGTTTTTTTTAAACTGGAGATGCCAAAGCTTGAATATGGGACCTTCCACATGTTAAACTGAGCTACAAGCCGGTCTGCTCAATGGTACTCTGGCACAGCTCTTGTTCGTTTCACTAAGACTTTCACAGGAGAACTTCACAAGGCATTGTGCTCTGTTTTTAACTAGTAGGACATACAGGATGCCATTAGGATTTTTTTCCTCTGGTGTCTGAATGCCCTGTGTTATCCCCACATATCACAGGTAACAATGGCATAAGATAAGGTCTTTGGGGAAATGATATGTTTGGAAATCTGCCAGTTAAACAACTTTAAGCAAATTAGATGTCTAGCTTTAGAAGCTGAAGAGCCTGTCAATTAACTGATTAAAGGAGCATGTAATTACATAGAGCAGCATTGCTTAAATGAGTCTTTTTTATCATTGTGAATGAAAGTGACATCCTGTGAGAACTTAAAATTCCCAGCTACCTGCAGCCTTCTGAAGAATTGTTGAGAGGGCAGCCCCATTCTTCCCCCACCATCATGATGGTTTACTCCTCTGTTTTCCTCCCCACCTCTATATACTTCCTGTGGACACCCCTTATATTTTATTTTAGTCCTTCATGTATTTTGTTAAATGTTTGTCCATCATTTTATTTTTTTAAAAAAGGAAAAGTTATGTTAAAAGAGTTGCAGAGCGGGGGGTGGTGGTTTGCTATGGAATGGTTGCAAGCCAATCAGTGCTATACCAAACTAGCTTCTGTTGCAGTCTGACAGAACAAGTCTTCCGTGAACTCAATCTGCAAGAGTAAACTGCTCACCTGAATTTTGACTCATAGATTACAATTTCCACAGTGCTGGGCTGTTCAAATAACATACTTAATCTAAGTGGATCACTTCTAACCTTTTTTCGCCATTTCTAGTGCTTTTTATATTTTCTGGTGGCTAACATGACTTCTTTAAGGCATCTCTGAAGCTGCTAACTTTCTGCCTCTTATGTCAACTGTTGCCCCCACAGCACCCAACCCACCATCGGTTCGTGAAGAGCTTTGCACTGCCTCTCATGACACCATCACTGTCCACTGGATCTCAGATGATGAGTTCAGCGTCAGCTCGTATGAGCTCCAGTACACCATCTTCACTGGCCAGGCAAACTTCATCAGTAAGTAGCTGTTGGCTAGCATCTATTTCCTGGACATGAAGTTCAACTCATTGTAGATGGGCCTGCAGCATTTTCCTGTATTTTATACTTTCACCTTTTCACACCTTTTGCAAATCTTCTGGATCCAGAGCAACCAAGGCTATAGTTAGAAAACTGAGATAGGTCAGGACGGCTGTTGCTGAAGCAAACAGCTGTTGAAATGATAGAGGTCCAGTAAGAGATTCAGTAAGTGACTGGGGATTCCTAAGGAGAGAAAGGGTATATGGAATATGTGTGACTCTTTTCTTTAAGGGCCCCTCCAGACTGATTTTTCTGTAGGTATATTCTGCAACGTACCATTGACTAATAGTAAATTAGTGGTGGATTTATACTGGAATGTCCACATTTTTTTCTTAAGTGACTACTCAGTGTTGCCACATTATTATAATCTAGAAGGAGGCTCTTGAACTGTAATACAACAGAAATAACCCCGCCCCCCTCAAAACCCCACAACATTTGTGGAATGAAGTGTGTCAGGATTTCAGCAGGAGGCTATGTGGCATGCACCAGTTGGAAATAATACTGTATGTGCAGCCCAAAAATGTTTGCAGGCACGAACAGTATCAAACGTGGCTTCATGTATAACTGACCCAATGCAACCATGAAAACAAATAATCATGAATGCACAATAAAAAGGATGTCCCAAGGGATCTTAAGTAGGAAAGTCTTTCTCTCCCCCACCCCTAAGTAGTTCAAGTCCTGCTGCTCAGCCACACTTAGCTTTGCTCTGTACTTCCTGGGCAAAGGTCCAGGCTTTCCAGGGCTGTGTTTGAGTAGTTAGAGCAAAAAAGCTGTGTTTTGCCACTGAATCGGAGCAACAGCAACCTGCTCAAAACCTGATTTCCATTTGCTCTCATTCAGTTGTAAAACACAGGTTTTCCCAGAGAAAGTTCTGGGATAAAAAAACAACAACAACAAACCATACCTCACTTAGATATGGACCTGGGAAATGCAGACCTGCACCTAGAAATGCAGCAAAAAGTAAGTGTGGGTGAACCTTTGGTGGTGGCGATGATGATGATGGGGAAACACACTCAAAGGTTTGGAGTATATAAACTCGGAGGAAGCCCTGGGTCAGGCTATAAGGGTGAGTGTTAGCAAGACTACCAAGTAAACCTTTAGCCTCAATGTCCCGATGACAGATCTGCTTGAAGGTTATCTGCTCAACATGGTTGCCTACGGGAATCTTTACTTACCATGGTTAAAATTGGCTTTGAGCCATGTCTCTCCTGCTTTATACAAGCAGATATCAATTCTGAGCAAAGCCCGCAGAGCAACTGCATGACTAGAATAAATATCTGAAGCAAACCTAAAGTAAAAACACGAGGTATTCTTTATTGAGCTGTCTATATATTTTTTTCTAACTACGTTCTGTGCTGTGTAAACCAGAGGAAATTCACCCAACAATATCAGCATGTTGAAAGTGGATTGAGGGGGGTGCATGCAAAGTTTGACACATGGAAAAGGGTTTGTTGGAGGCTTGCTGTTTGACCTGGGCCTTCTGTACCATCACTGAGCTTCTGAAAAGTGGTGCTGTGGTAAACACAGTTCAGTTGGCGCTTGGAGAAGCTGGCATCATTCAGTGGCTTCTGCACTCAACTCAAGACTCTCAGCACAGCAATTTGATTGTGAATCGGCCCCTTAGCAAGGCCAGAATATTGCATGACTGTGATTACAGAGTGGAAAGAAGATGGTGTCGTTCGTGAGAATTTTAACTTAATATTGTAAAGGCAAATCTCTGAGTAGCTTGCTTTATTTCTGGTCTGTAATAGTTTGTCTCCAAGATAGCCCATCAAGAAAGTAATAGAGTTAAACTGCTGGGCAGAGAAGTGTAGCGGCCGCAGGTTAACAGGATGTGATGGAGAGAAGGCAGGAACGCTGATTTCCCAAGACAGTTGTTGTTTATCGGTAATGAAACATGTCCACAGAACAGCCAGCTTCAAACTCTGTCATTGCATATCCCTTTTATCCCTCCCCTTCCTTGCCTATCTCTCATCAGTTAAAAATCTTTTTCGTTAAGCAAACAAGCAAACTTTTCATTTGCTAGTTAAAAGTCATTTTAGATAACGTGAAAAGACGCCATATGTATTTTTCTTTCTTTGTTATACAAGAAAATCTTTAATAAAAACTATTTTTTTTAAAAAAAAGTCAGTTCAGATGTTCAGGAGGAAATTAATATAGTGTCGTCCTCAAAAGAATATATTGCTTTAGAATACAGGTAGAGTAAACCACATGGTTGAAGCCTCACCCCGATCTGCTATGTACCTGTATTCAGGGAGAGGTTCAACATGGAGAAGTGTTTGAACATGTGAATTCCTATCTGCATTCTGAAATGGCACATTCTTGAAATGTCTGTACCGTTTTTTCCAGAACGCTTGTGTGTAATCCATGGCTGGCTGGCTGGCTGAAACATTGACTAGGTATCCATTGTGCACACACCAAGGAATCCCATGATTCCCAGCACCCTTTGCAAACTACAGTTTTTGGGATTCCCTTTGGGGGTGGGGGTGGGAATGTGCTTTAATTGTATGGTGTGCATGTGGCCATTGTGGTGCAGACATAACATTGTGGAGCAGTACACCAATTTAGTGCGAGGAAATAATGGTTACAATATTTGGGAACAGATCGTACTTGGGACTTGTGGGAATGAACAGACCCTCTTCTATGCTTTCCTTGTCCTTTCTCTCTTTCCACCAGTGGGAAGATTGCATACCTTCTGTTCTGTTGACGATTGGCCACTCCCAAGGCAACCTTAGCAGAGAGGGTGTGTTAGTGAGGGGAAGTGTGAGTTTGGCAGAAGCTTCAATAAGGGTTCCAGGGAGCACAAATCCAGGCAGCCAGGAAAAAAAAGATGAAGAAGAGGAGAGTCTGAAGTTCTGCTCTTCACTCTGCTTCTTGAAGGGTTGACGACCCAATTTAATTGTTGCGTGTACACAGTGGTGGGTGATCCAGTGAATCACTCCATGTAATGAAACCTAGTCTCTGAAGACCAGCCATTCAGGGAGTTGTACTAGCAAGCATGCATTACAGCCCATTTAGAGGTGCGCTTACAGTCAGCTAATAATAATAGTATCAATTTACTTTTTCTCCCCAAATCACATCACAATTCTTATAGAAAACGTCTCTCTTGTCTAATTACTCCTGCGGAAACTTTGTTTGGCAGGGAAGGGATTAACAAGAGGTTGCAAGTGACAAGAGGTTGCAAGTATGCCTCATCGCTTAACATACTGTGTAGCCTGTGAGCAAGGAATTAGCATCTTATGGTTCCATGTCTTGATCTCTGTATCCTATATTTGGGGAGGCAGAAAGGCAGGTATGCAAAAAGTATGGCCAGTAGTTCCATTTACAGGACTGTTTCATCGGCTGACTTTCCTCTACTTCTGTAGCCCCAAATTTTGACCACAGTCACCTTCTACCTTGTCAGGCCAGGAAACCCATTTTCCATCCTGTTCTGAAGCTCGGGTCATATCCACACCATTGAAAGCACTCTCATACCTTTAACCATCATGGTGAATCCTGGGAATTGTAGTTGGGTTTTTTTAAGGGTTCTGGCCACTGTAGCTTTTCTCAGCCTGGCACAGAGAATGATCTGTAACTGACCCTTGGACATGGTGTCGGGGTTTATGGGAGTTGTAGTCCAAAACATCTGGAGGACACCAGGTTGAGGAAGACTGACCTAGAGTAGGGATGGGGAACTTGTGCCTCTCTGGAAGAGACAGAGCACTCCGTCTTTCTCTGCCACTCACTTACCTGTGTGAAATTTCCCGTTGGGTCTCTTGAGCCCACAGCCTTGTAGAGCAGGAATGGAGAACCTGTGAACCTCCAGATGTTATTGGATTACAACTCCCTTAGTGTGCCAATCCTATGGCCAAGGATGGTGGGAAATGTAGTCAACAGCATCTGGAAGCCCCCAGGTTTCAAATCAAATTCCTAGCCTAGAGCAAAATATAAAATGGTGGTACTGTTGTGGAACCCAGCTTCACCCTCCGAGAAATCTCATGTCATATTGCAACAGAACCCCAAGAGGACCTCAGCAGGGCTTGGTGAGAATTTTCAGAAAATATATGCACAAGCCAAGCCAAGTTCTTTGTTTCCACTTAAAGCTGTGATTTGCCCTGCCAGTACTGTAGGAAAGGCAATGAATCTCTCCCCAACCCACCCCGTTTGTGAGCCACTAAGCTTACTCCAGGCACACTGGTGTGTACAATTATCAGTTTGTTAATTAGCTAGTCTAATTGACTAAAAAAAGCAGATCCCTTAACAGAATTCGACATCTGCCCCTTTATTTTGTTTTACTACTTGATCTTTGCAAGAGAGCCAGCCGCAAAGCTAGTTCAAACCCAATATATAACAAGGGACTTCGGTGTCCTACCATTTGGGTTAATCAATTTTTAAAAAACCTTTGGAATGGCTGAAAAGGTGTTCCCGTTTAATCAAGCAGCAGGGACTTTAGAAAAATGTTTTAAGCAAGTGCTTATAAAAACTGGAAGTAGCTAGTGCCATCTTTAGAGGCAACCTCTCAGCTGTTGCCAGACGAACAACTGCCTCCTGTAAGGCAATGCATGGCGTACATGCACACCACCTGAAAACAAAGAAAATACTTCAGAAAGATTGTTTCTATTAGCATGCAAATTTGTGCAATTTAATTGATAACTAATTTAATTGATATAACTGTTAACATTCCGATAATTGGGTAGCAGCTCCATTAACTTTTAATACCCATAGCATACATATAGATCATATTTCAAGCATATCCCTCCTCAAAAAACAAAAACAAAACAAAACTATCCTAGGAACTGTAGTTTAAAGCCTTGCAGAGCTACAGTTCCCAACATCCTTAACAAACTACAGTTCCTAGGTGTGGGCGCACATTAGCAAACATCAAGTCTCTCTAGAAATACTTGGTTCTTTTACACAGAGCAATGCTGTGCTAGACAAAAGCAGCACTTTTCCATGCAGGCCTTTCTGCCACACAAGCACTGCCTCCCAGATAGGACATAGCAGTTCTGGATCACGACTACAGTGGGGCGTTTGCCAGTCTGCTTTGGAGCCCAGCATTGTGTTATCTGAATAGACAGCTTTGGACTACCTACTTTTGGGTTAAGGCTTGTCTCCTTGCCAAGGCTGAACTCTTCCAGCTTGTACACCCTCTCATTATTAACCCAGGTTATATTTGCAGCAACCTTTCAAACACCCTGCATGAGTGTTTATGCCACCCTAATTTAAGGAATGGGACGTGGGTGGCGCTCTGTAAACCACAGAGCCTAGGGCTTGCCGATCGGAATGTCGGCGGTTTGAATCCCCGTGACGGGGTGAGCTCCCATTGTTCAGTCCCAGCTCCTGCCCACCTAGCAGTTCAAAAGCACGTCAAAGTGCAAGTAGATAAATAGGTACCACTCCGGGGGGAAGGTAAACGGCGTTTCCGTGCGCTGCTCTGGTTTGCCAGAAACAGCTTAGTCATGCTAACCACATGCTAACCACAGGCTCCCTCGGCCTATAGAGTGAGATAAACGCTGCAACCCAAGAGTCGTCCGCGACTGGACCTAATGGTCAGGGGTCTCTTTACCTTTACCTTTAACTTAAGGAATAAAGTGCTTCACTTATGTACAGTTCCTGCAGCCATGCCTCTGGGAATTAGATACAGGCTCTGGGAATTAAATAAAAACAATTTTGCACCCAGGCTGAAAAGCGAACATGTGTCTATCCCATATCCCTTTGCTTTGAGAAAGTATGAGCAGCATCACTTCTACATAGGACACTGCACTCATCCATTTGTACCCAGGAGGACAGAGGGAGATACAGTACAACTCTATGCATCATGTCTACTAAGCCCCATTGAGTGCAGTGGGACTTAATCCTAGATAAATGGGAATAGAATTGAAGAATCACACTCTTTTCAAGGTACCTACATCATTAGTATTTCAACCTTTGACAGGGAAATCAGTATTAAGCTACTACTGGATCTTTTGCTGCCTAACACTAAGATACTACTGATGCAGATGTTGCTTTTTTTCAAACAAACAAACAAACAAACAAACAAACAAACAAACAAACAGGCAAACAGGCAAACAGGCAAACAGGCAAACAAACAAACTGGCTTTTAAAAATCGTATTGAAATTTCCATTTTGCAGTTAAAAATCTTGTACGTTTTTTGCATGTCCTTTTTTTTTTGGTCTAAGAACTCATCCAGATCTTGGATTCCTTTAGGTGCATACATTGCTTGATGGCTGTATCACCCTCTGGGTCTCACTGTGTTACATGATCCAGAGTTACAATGGGAAGGAAGAAATTAGTATTGCTGGGTCTGCTGACCCAGGCGGTTAATAATACAGCTGTTATCTCCTATTGCTGCACTTCTTCCAGGGCCCTTCAGGTTGTAGGCAGAACCAGATAATCCACTTCCTGCATTTAGCCTGCACATCTTATCTTCTTCTTGGCTTTGTTATCTCCCTGCCGACTTTCATAGATGCTTCACTGTCCTGCTAGATCAGGCCAGCATCCTGTTTCCAAAAGAAGCCAGCCAGATGTTTCTGGGAGCCTCCCAAGCAGGGCATGGAAACAGCAGCCCTCCCTGGAATGTTTTTTGATCCGTCTCCAGAACTCTTGCATGTTTTCTTCTCAAGCAAGAGTTACGACAACAGGCTGCCAATGATGTGACCTCCAGCCCGTTTGGCCACCAAGGGGCCCTCTTGGCTGGGCCAGCTTGGCCTTAATGAGCTTAGTTCCCATGCCATAATGAAACGAGCCACTCTCTGCTGCTTCTTTTGCTCTCCCTCCTGCAGGCTCCTCTGAACCTGCCAGGCAAGAGATTAAATCAACTGAAAAGATGCGCACTCCCAGCCTGCCTTGCACTTGCCTCCTCCATTGCTTTCTGTCTCTGTTACCAGATGTTAGCCCACTCTCCGGATTAGACAGATTTATTTGGGGGGGGGTAGGTTCCAGCAACAGGCAGTGGCCATGATAGCTAACTGTAGGGATGCTGGTGGTAATGTAATTTGGTCCATGTTTTTAAGTGAACCAGCCTTAATCTACACTTCCCATACTGACAATGCAGGCACTCTTCACATTTTGCAATGCAGGTATCAGGTTTTTTAAACAACAAAAACAAAGTGTTCCAAAATGCATATCTTGCAGGCTAAATGTATCATTGAGGGAGAAATGTGTACAAAATGCACGTTTTGGGGCAAAATGTGTGCCATTTAAATGCTCATTTTTGTGCAGGCTTAAAAGCAGGATGGGGATGGGTGGGAAACAGGGTAGAAATAACTTAACGGTTGAACACCTGCAAAACTGACATGGTCCGGAAATTGGTTGATCTGTCCCTCTTTAGCTAATTGGAACTTCTGTATCCTGAGAGAGGATGCTTTGGAATTCCAGTTGCTGGGGGATGAGCGCTGAGGAGCATCTGGTGCTTGCTTGCTTCCTTCCAAGAGCCACCTTGTTGCCCCTTGTGGGAGGCAGGATGCTAGTCTCAATGGGCCTTTTGCAGACCTTTTCTGATATCCTCTGTGCTCCCTCCTGCAGGCCTCTACAATTCTATGGACAGCTGGATGATTGTCCCCAACATCAAGCAGAATCACTACACAGTGCATGGGCTGCAGAGTGGCACGAGATATATCTTCCTCGTCAAGGCGATAAACCAGGCTGGCAGCCGGAACAGTGAACCCGCCAGGCTCAAGACAAACAGTACGTGTCTCCAGGCATGCCTTTCTTCCAAGCAGCAAATGAGGAGGGGAAGTCAGGGTGTGAATGGGTTGCATTCAAGGCTCCTTTACAGATGTATGGTTTGCTCAGGGCTGTAGTCTTAGCTCAGGAACCCCCCTGCAGTGTGTGTCACCTTTAGGGAACCCTGTCCATCTCGGCAATTTCTACAAAGTGGCCAGTTATTCAGAACTCATTCCTAGAGATGCCCTGGTCCCTAGATATTTGGCCGCTACTGAGGCTCCATGAACAATGGATCTCTGTGTAGGGATGCTGGGGTCACTTAGTGTCTTGATTTAGGCTGCATTGGGCTCCTTCTGTTGGCAGGATTGTTGTGGCCCCCAACTGCTGGCTTGCTAGTTCTTTTATGGTGGGGACAAGGGCGAAGATACCCCTGCTGGCTGCAAAAGGGGGTGGGAAGGCAGTGTTGGGATGAAATGGCCAGGGGAACAGAGACACATGCTGACAACCAAGGGCCTGAAATACACTGGGCATGAGTAAATGGATGGTGAAAATAGTGCTGCTTCTCCATAAATTTCCAGTTGGAACATTCTAGGTTCCAGACTCTGAACCATTCAGTGGCAGTGCTGGCTTAGGCTAATAGGAGTTGTAGTCAAAAATATCCAAGTTGGGGAAGGCTGAGTTCAAGGGTCTCTGCACATAGCTAGATTGATGCAGTAATTGTGCCATTATTATGACATTGACTTCCTCAAATTAAGGAAGTTCATGGGAGGGACGTTTCCCATGGGGTGTAGGAAGCTGCCTTGCACTGAATTAGACCATTGACCCATCTAGTTCAGTATTGACATTCCCAGCCCTCCCTGGAGGTGTCAGGAATTGAACCTGGAACCTTCTACATGCAAAGCTCCACCACAGAGCTCTGGCCCTTCCTCTTCTCCTTCCTTTCCAGGAATTCCCCCACTCCCTATCTCACTTTACTCAATAGGGACCCCAGTTCCTCCACAGAGGCATTTGGGGTGTCACAGCTGGCTGCAGGGGGGAAGAGGAGACAGGAAGCTTTTCTTCTATGAATATCTATAAGAGGATCCAAGTCACTAGACTTTTGACAGTAGTGTGAAAGTAGGCAATGCATGTAGGGAGAACAGAGGCAGAGATGGAAGGTGTCAGGTTGTACAAGAAATTCTGGTGCGCCATGCTCTGTCTTATAATTTGGCACAGCCTTGCATGGCCAGCAGAAGCTGAATTTTGTGTGGGGACCCCCCCCCTAATTTCCCAGAGCTCTGCCTCTCTCTGTTTTGCTTGATGTTTCAATCCTGTCCTACCTGCTGTACTTGACTGGGTGTTTTAAAATGATTTATTGCTTCCTACCACTCCCATCACTCCCTGAGAAGGCACATTGCGTGGATATAAATACCAAATAAAACTTGCCCCGCATGTTGGAGACAAATGGCTCAGCTTTGATGAAAAACCAAACCATAGACCTCACTCTCTTTTTATGATTTTAATCACTTGGATTTTTGCGTGGGCTCCAAAGAGGATTGAATTGTTAGCTTGACAGATAAGCTGAGTGCTAACAGACCACCTCCGTCGGAGGGGAGTAAACATGCGTCAATAAATTGCTGAGAATTAAGGATATGGGTAAGGTGGGGTGGCTAGGCCAGCCGCCTTTTCTGCCAGTCAGCTGAGAGATTAGGATGCAGCTAAGTGCTCTGCACAGAGAAACTCCATTTGCTAGATTAACTGAGCACCCAATCAAAGGCTTGGTTCAGATTCTTTGCTGTGGATCTGTCAGCTTTTGACTTCCTACGCTTGTCAAATAAGGAGCAAGAGATTTCAAGAACGTGCTGCTGAAATTCCAAGCCTAGCGATTATATTGCCGATTTGAAATAAAGAGTCTTGTTGCAGAAACAACGCTGCTCCTCAGCCCCCCACCCCACCCCGCTGTCACGCCAGGAAGAGTGCTTGGCCATTGAAACTGTACTGGCATCTTCCAGCCCCCAAGGGGATGAGTAGAAGGGCATTCGAATGGAGAGATGCACAATCACTATTGTGGCTCTCCGATGTTACCCGACCTCTTAATTAAAGTTGTTCCAAGGGGTCCTGCAGGACACATCTGCAAGAAAGAGTTCCACAAACCAGAAGGGTACTTTGCCAGATGCCAGGATCTTGTGATAGGTAGCTTGGCCATTTTCCTTTGGAATGTTCCTAGGTGGGCTGTGGATGCTTGCATTTGATTTTCTGTCGGGGCAACTGGATGGAAAGCAAGGAGTAGTTGTTCCACTGAGACCATTCTGAACTCAAGGAGCAAGATTTGCTCAACTGAGTCATTCATACCCAGCCCAAAGCTTTCCTGCGCCTTAGTTTCAAGCACTCCCAGCGCTTGCTTTTCCCAGAAGGCAGGATTTGAATTATGCATGGGCAATTGGCAGGGCACTTTGAACTGTTCTCTGCATGCCACCTATTGCTGAACCACCACATCTTTCTTGCCACTGATAATTGGGAGAGTAGGATACCTAGTTATCATCATATTTAGAAGATATGTTTCCCCCTCCTTGAAATAAATCACTGTCATTCAATCCTGCCACATACCTCCTGTTTTTGTACTTGTGGCTTGCATTCATTTATGTGTTTAGTATTTTTCATCTTTTCCTAAAATATTGTCTTCCCTGCACTCCAGGGAAGAGTGTGAGCACAAGCACTCTTGCAATATCAAAAGTCTGTAAAAGCCATTGATAACAGGAAGAAAAAAACACATAAAATAAACATTCAACAGCTTTAATGCTCAAAAGCCCCCCACCCTCCGTAGATGAGTCTGACAGCTCCCCACCCCCACAGAAAACCAACAGAGATATGCTCAGGTGGGCTTTGTCTGCACATCTGCTTCTGTTGAGCAATAGAAGTATTCTGTTACTGCCCCTCCAGAAAATGCACATGTACACTCTCCTGTCATATAATTGTTCAAGAATTTGCAGAACTCGGCTACGACTGAAGTCAGTAACTCCACAAAGCTCAAGAACACCCTCGAGGGGGAGCCGGCATGCTGCAGTGCCAGCTGGGCTTAGAGACCTGCCCGTTATCATCAGCGGCATATTAACCAGGATAGGTTCTGAGGAACTCTTGAGATGTGCAGCTGCAGATGGCCAAAACCGGCAGATGGGCGGCAGCCCCGCCCTCCCCCTCGGAACAGCCTGTCTGGTGGTGCTTTCCTCAGGTTGCACAGTCTTTCCCAAAGTGATTGCAGTGGAGATGGTGGCTGCAATGAATCTTGTGAAGTGGGTGGAGAATTAGATCTGCCCAGCAGCCCCACCCCCATGAACCAACATCAGGTGTGGAGCAGATAGAATTCTGATGGAAACAAGAGTTGGTATTTATGGTTGCTGCCTTCTGCCTCCAAACAATACATAATTGATTATATGTGTGTCCCACCCCCTCTACCCCAATATTATTATTATTATTATTATTATTGCATTGTGTTTCCTTTTCATTGAAATGAGTGTGGTGGAATAACGTAATGGCAATGTAACTTAACAGAATTTCTATAATAAGTTGCATAGGTTAGGTAACTTTGCCATAGCAGGCAGTAAGATGAATAAAGTGGATTTTTATGGAGGACGAACTGCAGAGGCATGGAAACTGTGCCGCATGCCATGAATACAAGACAGACCTGAAAATGATGCCGTCTTACATCCTTAGGGGGCAGGTGGACATTGATTAGACTCATGTGCTGGAGATTCCCACTGCTGTCATGAGAATTTCTTTTACTGGAGCTGACCAAAGTTCCAACCAGTGTTGCATTCTGTCTCTTAATGGAAGGCTTTAAAAAGAGGGCTAGAGAAATTCATGAAGAATATGGTCACCTGTCTACTAGCCATGATGCCTATGTTCTACCTGCACTGTGGTAGGCAGTATGTCTCTGAATGCCAGTTCCTGGTAATGACAAATGATCACAAAGCTCATATCACAAAGCTTGGTAATCACAAAGCTCATACCAATAACAAACTTAGTTGGTGTCTAAGGTGCTACTGGAAGGCGTTTTTTTATTTTGTTTCGACAAGTGAGGACAGCTGTGTTGATCTCTGGTCCTACTTGTAGACTTCCCATAGGTTGACCACTGTGAGAATAAGATGCTGGGCTTAGATGAGCTTTTGGCCTAATCCAGCCAAGCTGCCCTTATGAGTGAACCGGTAAGGGAATGTTCTGCAAGTGATGTGGTTCACCTGGAATGTGGTTCACCTGCAAGCGATGTGGTTCATCTGAGTGCTCAAGAGGTTCAGCTCCCAGTGGGTGGAGAGGAAGCAGGTACTTGGAAGTAGAAAGGGTGCTAGGCATGCAGCAAAGGAACAACCTAGAAGCAGAGAGGCTGAGGAAGAGGGGTTAAGCCACACTGAGAATTTTAACTCCATGAAGGGACTCTTCATAGTCTCTTTGCAGACTACAGTTCCCAGGATTCTTTAGGAGGAAGCCATGGCAGTTTGAAGTGGTATTATTCTGCTTTAAATGTGTAGTGCAGACGGCGCCACTGTCTTAAGCAATGGAATATTCCCCCCTCCCAGTGTTCTGCACAGGTTTGGAAAGTGTGTACTTTGATGGCTGAGGGCTGAGTCTTGCCACGGTCGCCTGGTAGAATCTACAAAAAAAGCCCCTCATTTTCTGCCTTTGATTGGTTTCTGCAGCCTGAGCCTGCATGTGAGGAAAAGTCCCTTGAAGGCGAGACCTTCCATCGGTGCTGGAAAAATTACTGTGAAGCTGCGAAGGCGTGCTTTCCTGTAGGATGTAATAACAGAGCGTCTGTTGTGGGGAGTGACTGTGGATGTGGGCAAGAACGACTAAATGATGCATTGATGGTCTCTGCCGCTCTGTAAGACTATTACACCAGCACTTAAGGGGGCTGTGCTCTCGCTGCAATGTGCCTGAATAACTCCCATTAATGTTAATAGAGAATAAAGCCCTTAAGGAACTCACTTAGACCCGACTTTCCCCTGCTTTGCTGGGTCTCCATCTCCATTTCTGTCCCTTGCACAAATATCTCCCTGGCTGTCTGTTAGCAACCCCAGAGCAGAAAGATCTGTCTTTAAAAATGTGAGGAGGCTGTAGCTCAGTGGCAGAGCATCTGCTTTGCAATGCAGAAGGTCCCAGGTTCAGTCCCCAGCATCTCCAGGTGGGGAGAGACTTCTGCCAGGAAGAAATAAAAGAAGCAATAGAAATACAATTGAAAATCAACATTAATGTTTAATACAATGGACGTGTGCCATCTCCCTTCTTCAGCTACAAATCAACAGACACATGTGGACCACCTGGATGAAGCTTAGACCACATGCAAGATTTGATAGATATATTAGCCCTGTTGGATCTCTGGAATGGAGAAATGACCAGGATGGTGGACATGATCGCTTCTGATCATCCCCTCTCATGAAGTGGATCCAAACCAGCCTCCTGGTTCTCTGGGGAGCTAGTGACAATGAATTGCATGAGACGGCAACTAGAGTGATGTTGGTGGAAAACTCAGTGTCCAACTGAATGCAGGCTGGAGTATCTTTGAAGACCTATTCTGTAGCAGTGTGAACTGTGAATAAACCTTTTTCTCTATACCTCCATTGCATCAGTGAGGAGCTGTCCAGCACAGCTGTTTTCAGTGCTCAGGGATCTTTTACACTCTGGCCCACATAAGGAGAATTTAGACCAATCGAAGGCCTGCTGTGAACAATTTGCTCAGCACTTCTATGACAAAATCACTCTTCTGACTTGGACACTATAGTTGACACAGGTCTGGTGGATGTAACTTTGGCCTCTGCTTGTCCAGTGTTAATGATACATTCCAATTTGTACAGCCTGAGGATGTGGACAGGATCCTTAGAAATGTGAGGACAAATGGAAACTTAATCCAAACAGGATGGGTGCTCTTGGTCAGCTGGAAGGCAGAGCAGGGAATAGGGATTCAGCCTAGGCTGGATGGGGTAGCCCTCCCCCTGAAGACACAGGCTTGCAATTTGGACTTGCTCCAGGACTCAGCCCTGAGCACGGATGCCTAGGTTTCTGTGGTGGCCAGGAATGTACTTGTACAGTTAATGCTGGTGCGCCAGCTGCGCTAATTTCTTGAGATGCCTGATTTGGCCACATTGACACATATAATTGTAGAGTTGGAAGGGACCACAAGGGTCATCTAGCCCAACCTGCTGCAATGCAGGAATCTTTTGCCCAATGTGAGACTCGAACCCATGACCCTGAGATTAAAAGTCTCATACTCTACTGACTTGAGGTATCCCAGCATGCCTTAGTTACATCCCTTTGGTCTACTGTAACGTGTGGAGCTGCCTTTGAAAAGTGCTCAGAAACTTCAGCTGGCTCAAAGAGCTGCAGCCAGATTGTTGACCGGGGCTGGTTATAGGGAGCCTTCTATGGTCCTAAAGTGGGCACTTGCATTCCCTTCCTTAAAGCCAACCCAACAGGGACAATAGTTCTGATTGGAAATGAAACAAACAAACAAACCTGGGAGTTTTAGAACTCCTTGTCTTAGGAGGCTCATATGCCTTCTCATCCAGCCTCCAGAAATACTGCATTACCCATATTTATTTATGCTACTGCCTTATCCCCAGAGCATGTTTATGATTATTCAACCTTTAGTAAGCTATCTTCTCTTAAATTGGTTTTGTTTTGTTGTATGTATGTATGTATGTATGTATGTATGTATGTATGCATGTATGTATGTTTAGAATATTTGTACCCCACTCTTCAGCCAAAAAGGCTCCCTGTGTAACTTACAATCAATTAAAATAAAACTTATCATTACAATTATTACTATGATTGTAAGCAGCTCTGGGTTCCTCCTTTGGGCTCTGAAAGTGGGAAATAAGCAAAGCAAGCAAGCTGCTGGGAGGGGTGGGGGCCTCTGTCCCTTTTTAAAGTTTCTCTTTGCCCTGCGTCACCTTCGTTCTCTTTCTGGTGCTCGTAGGCCAGCCCTTCAAACTGGACCCCAAAATGGCACACAAGAAGCTGAAGATCTCCAATGATGGGCTCCAAATGGAGAAGGACGAGAGCTCCCTGAAAAAAAGCCACACTCCCGAGAGGTTCAGCGGGACAGGATGCTATGGTGCCGCAGGCAACATTTTCATTGACAGCGGCTGCCATTACTGGGAGGTGACAGTCGGCTCCTCCACCTGGTAAGTGGCTCTGCTGTTGGTGCTGAGCCTAACATAGAATAAGCAGGGGCACGGTGCCTGGGAGGAAGAAGGAATGAGCCTGTCTCCCTCCCGTTTACTCGGAGAGCTGAGTCCCCAGGCTTATAGTCCAGGCATAGATTGCTGGTTTATTGTGCCCATCAGCAAGGAACCTGCTACTTTCCTATGGCCCTGCCAGCCAAGTCCCCTTTGCAACACCTGCGTAGGGGCAGCAGAAGCTGTTGGGAACTGCTCTTGCTTTGAAAACGCATACCTCTAAGAATGCCGTTTTCATCAAGTCTCTTTCGCTGAAGGGCTTCATTTAAAAACACACGTCGGCAGCGAGAGCAGCGCAGGCTGTGTGTGTACTCTTCCAGGTACGTGAGCCTCGGCGCTGCTCACTCTACGCTGCAGGGAGGGAGGGCACTTATAATTGAGCCAGGGAACGGCTGCTGTGATTCAAAGCGAGCCTCGGGGCATGTGTCACACAGAAATGCATTGATCAAAGGCACAGTGGGGGGTGGGCAGGGGGTGGACTTGCATCTTCCAATGGTTACCACTGAAACATAGTCTATCTCTATCTCTCTCTCTCTCTCTCTCTCTCTCTCTCTCTCTCTCTCTCTCACACACACACACACACACACACACACACACACACACACCAGTTTTCCAATTGAATTGCCCTCCTCTGAGCCAGCAGCCATTCTTCTTTTGTCCCCATCCGAAACAAAAAGCGCTGGGTTCTACCTGGTTGGTCCATGGCCAGAGAACCACTTCAAATTTTGTGCAAGCCCATTGTTTACACTTTGCTGACTTAAGGGCTGGCTTCTCATTGCATGTATTGTCACTGAGCCTTAGCTAGGTGCTTCAGTGGTAAGTTTGATCAATGGGTTTTGATTTGTAACCTGCCTACAAAGGCTTAGAGTGGCAGAGCGTCTTCTTTGCATGGAGAAGTTCCCAGGTTCACTTACCGGCATCTCCAGGTAGGGCTAGGTGAGACAACAACAGTATAGTTGGATGAAAGCGAGCAGCTTATTTGAGTTGCACGATTGAGATGGTTCTCCATTTTCAAAAAGAGAGTGGGGATTTAGAATCTGGTCTTCCCTGGTTGAAGTCCAGCACCTGGGTTGCATGCACAGCATATATTTAAAGCACGTGACTTCTCCCAAAGAATCTTTGGAATTGTAGTTTGTTAAGGGTGCTGAGAATTATAGCTCCATGAGGGGTAAACTGCAATCTCCAGAATTCTTCAGGGGAAATAATATGGTTTAACTGTATGGTGTGTGCACAGCCTTAGACTCTGTGCCAGACCGATTGAATTGATTTAGACAGCAATACCCTGCTCACTTACCTGGAGGTAAACCAGGTAACTTGAATGGGCTTACTTCTGGGTAGACATGGTTAATTTTAAGATTGCACCACCAGCCCATGACTTCCAGTTCTTATCTCTTGTTTCAGCTAGTCTCTTGAATGCCACTGTTTGTTTGTTTTTCTGCCTCTCCAGGTATGCAATTGGCATCGCCTACAAATCGGCCCCCAAGAATGAGTGGATTGGCAAGAACTCCTCCTCCTGGGTCTTCTCCCGCTGCAACAACAACTTTGTGGTGCGGCACAACAACAAGGAAATGCTGGTGGACGTTCACCCGCAGATGAAGCGCCTGGGCATCCTCCTGGACTATGACAACAATGTGCTGTCCTTCTACGACCCGGCCAACTCTCTCCACCTGCACACCTTCGAGATATCTTTCATCCTGCCGGTCTGCCCCACCTTCACGATTTGGAACAAATCTTTAATGGTCATATCAGGTCTGCCCGCCCCAGACTTCATAGACTACCCCGGGCAGCAAGAATGCAACTGCCGACCGCAAGAGTCCCCATACGTATCAGGGATGAAAACCTGCCATTGAGTCAGAAAGGCCCTTCCCTTCCAGCCCAAGCCTCAGGAACTTCTGTGCAACTAGGCTGGAAGGTGGGCTTCTGCTTCCTATTGCGGTGAGCAGCATCTTGCCACCCTGGGCTAGCTTATATCCTAAGGAAAACCCACCTCTTTGGCACACCCTCTTGGAGGAGTGTGGGTGGTGTTTCGTGAACTGGATTTTGTTTTTGTTTTTATTTGGTAGCACTACTGAATTTTCTCCGATGGGAGTTGGCATGCCTTGTTCATTTCTGGTGGGGAAAAGGGTGTCATGGCAGGGCTTGGGGTGGGTCGGTCTCTTCTTGGTTGCCAGGAAGTTGAAAAGCAAGACCCTTTTTTTCTTTTTTCTTTTCTTTTTTCTTTTGTGTGGAAAGAGTGTTCTTGGAACACCTAGTAGTTCCCAGCCCGCCATTTTGAGAGGGTGCCAAACAGAATTGGAACCCAAGCTGTTACCTAGAAAAGACAAGATTGTCACACATATTTAGCGTCACAGGTAGAGATGGGTCGTCTTGCCCACCTGCAGGTGTTGCCTCCATGCGTTTGGACTGTGTGTGGAGGAGGAAATGGGACCACAGCTGATATACCCACTCACAATACTATATACCTGAGTCTGGGAACTCAGCACATGGTCTGCAAAGGGCCATAGGCCTTCTACGCCATTGGAGCTCTGATCACGTGAGGACCTACACAAGTACTGCTGAGGTGGCTCCTCAGGAATTGCACTGAGCATGCATATGGCAAGCACCTCCCTGGGGTGCACCATTTCAGGGCCGGAACCAACAAGCAAAGTCCTACATACAATCCTCCACACATCACCCAGTCATCTGAAAGAGCTCTGTACTGAGGATAAGAATCCTGTGGCTCTGCAGAAGTTGGTAGATGACAGCTCACAACATCCCTGCCCATGCTGGCTGGGACTGATGGGAGCTGGGATCCAACGACCTCTGCGAAGCCACAGTTTCCTCATCACTGTGATAAAAGACATGGAGGCATCATCTGCAGAGGATTATTGTATAAATGGAATGTGTACATGCTGGAAAGCCTTGGCGAGTCGCAGCAAGTCCATGCATGTTCACCCCGAGTAGGCTCTGGTGATCCCATGTGGCATTTTACTGGCAGATTTATTTTGTTCCCTGAGCAGAAGTGCCTTTCCTGTAAGGGTTTTGTGAACGTATGAAACAGTCCATAGTATCACAAGGAACATGCTACGTTCAGAAAAGGGGTGGCGCAGTCCACAAAGCCTGAAAGACCATGACTACTGTGCCATATCTGGCTTCTGAGATGCAGTGGTGTCTCCCTTTGCTCCCTGGACAACAGGGACTCTTTCAAGCATCTGTCAGTTGAGTTTGGCAGGAGCTTCATCACAGGGAAAGGGGGTGGTTGTTTTAGAAAACCCGCGCACATTTAAAACATAAGAAGGAAAGTTTAGCGCACACTCTAGTCCAGTGGTTTACTTGTTAATATGGGATCCCAACTGGTAGACACTACTTCTTTGTCCAGTGGCACCTGCTTCTTTCAAGACCATATCCTGTGTGTAGCAAATGTCATTGGCTTTCAGTCTGCAGAGAGTATCCTAGAGCCTTTAGAGCACAGCCAGGAGCTCCTTGTTGTTTCCAGAGACGTTGTGCCAGATGACACAGTGACCCAAAGAAGGGGCTTTGGTTGGGAATTCTAGGCAAAAGCACTGGATGGAGCAGAGTGAAAGGTATTCCCCCTTTGCCCAGCGTAAGCGGAGGGAAGATGGCACTGTTTATGCTTTCTTTTCGGGAGTGGCTGGTGTTTGTTCTGTGGCCTGTAGCAGTAAAAGAAAGCAATCAAATCCTAGGAGTGGAATGTACAGGCTCAACTCCTGTCAGTTTCAGACCCTGTGCCCAGCAAGTGGGTGGCATTCCTCTCTGCAAAATCGGTAACTGTAAGATGGTAGCAACGGTGCTTAGATGGCCTTAAAGTGGGCTTAGTTAAATTTAGTTTTTGTTGCCTCAAGGCTACTGGCAGGATCCTGAGGCACGCTCTTGTGTTTGCTGCTGAATTTATCTGCCACATTCACAAGGCATGACTGCCTTTCAAGTTTTTCTTTCAATTGTATTATTGATATGGACCTCAGCTTTAAAAACAGAGGTGTTTTTTGTTTTGTTTTTTGTTTTTTGTTTTTTGTTTTGTTTTGTTGTTTTGTTTTGTTTTGTTTTGTTTTGCTTTGCTTACTCCAGAAAGGAGACCTAGAGCATTGGTTTTCAGCTGGTGGGTTGAGATTCCCTTTTGGATCTGATCTAAGATGGGTCACAACAGCAGCACCAGTACCATGCAAATAAATGACAGTGTATATAGATATATATAGATTATTATTTTTTGAATCCCCAAATGCATGTTTGGGTTAAGATGGGTCCTGGGTCTGGAAAAGTTGAAGACTACTTACCTAGGGAATAAGTGAACCTAGAAAACACACACACACACACACACACACACACACACACACGACCGCCAAAAGAAGAAGAAAAGAATCCACACCCCCATAATGATTTTGCATTTAGAAATCCAGGATCACCTTCCTTAACGCTAATATATAGTTCTTCTTTTATCACCTTCAATTCCATGGTGCATGGTTTTGCACAGAATCCAATAATCTGGCTTGAATTTCTGAGTATCTCAGCTTTCTTTGAGAAAGGGGGATAAAAGGGTAACTAGCCACCAAATAGTAGTCACAGAAACATTTGAAAGCATGGGAGCGGAAAAAATCTACAGAGATTGCCACAATTTGAGAGGTAGAATATTCATTCTTGGCTTTTCTTTCTCTGCCGTGTGTCCTCCAATTGTGCTTCTGGACCACAACAGATCCTCATGTCTCCTTGCATTACCCACTTTCTGGGAACATTCCCCTCCCCTGCCACACACACGCACACTCACCAAAAAGAAAAGAACACCTTCTGAAATTCCCAGTGCTAGGATTGAGCTACTAAAGCTGGGACATTATGCAAGATAAGGAAGCACTCTGTTCAAACGTAATAATGCATTTGCATCAAGAAACAGCACAATCTAAAGTCAGAGTAAATTATGCAGAGTTTGTGGGGAGGGAGTAGGATATCTTATCGGAACAGCAGCATCTGTGCTGGGGGGTGTTCCACTCCTCTCCTTTTCATCCATCCCCTGAAAATTTTCTCTTCTTGAAGGGAAGAATTTGCTCTCTTTCCCTGCCCCTCCCCTTCTACTGTGTGTTAACACAATATGGCGTTCCAGGTGTGTGTCAGGCATGGTGGGAGGAGTGAGTGTTCTGCTTGCCAGCAGACCAAGTTGGAGGATTCAGGAGTGACCTCCAGCTCATCCATCCTTGGCTCCCAGGGGGAATGGATTAGTGACCTCCCTAAGATAGGATTGCCATACACCCGGAATTTTGCAGATATACCTGGAATACTGAATTTGGAAGCTCAACAGCTTTGTCAAAAAAGAAAGAAAGAAAGAAAAAGCTCAACAGCAGATTTTCACTTTTTGAAATATGGCAATCCTAACTAAGGCAGTACCACTTTGGAAGGTGAGTCCATGGACTAAATGCTCCTCCATACAAATTCCCTGGATGTGCACAACAAATGTGCCAGAACTTGTCTCTCTAACATGCTTGTTTTGGTTTTTTCTTTTGGTTTTGTTTTCTTTTTGTTGTTTTCTGTTTTGTTTTGTGGATTGCCTACCTGAGGCCCACAGTATGCAGCTCAGACAGCAAGCAGCCTGTCACTGCAGTGGGGAGAAGGAATTATCTGCCCAGTAAGAGCAGATTAACACTAAAGGCCTTTACAGGAAAAGATATGCTTTACCATTTATTTAACTTTTTTTTTGTTGAAAAATATGATTAATTAGACCGGCAGGTTTCCTGGGTTGGGGGGGGAGGGTTGGGGGGAAGGGAGAGTCATCCTAAAGAAAGCCCCAGTCTGTATTTTGCTTGGTTTTCACAACCTCAATGAATGGTTCTTTGCACAGAGGGGGGGGGGTGGATGCAGGACTCCAAACATTGGACTCCATCAACCTCAGAGCCAATGGTCTAGGTTGATGGGATGGTGTCAAGCAGTATTTGGAGAGCCACAGCCCCCTACCTAAACACTAGAGCTGCTTTACTGAAGGCTTGGGCTTACAAGAAAAGAGGCAGTGTAGATGACTGCTACTGTAGATAATGCATGCTCTAAAGTCAAGAGGTGACCGGTGATGGGGGTCCTGACATGACCTTTTGCAACCTGTCTGGACTGTTTTGCACTGCCTGTCTTCCCTCTGCCATCCAAGAGGCTCGATTCCCTACATCACAGGCACTTTTATTTGGGACCCCATTTTTGTCATTCTGTCCTTCTGCCTCTTTTGTCCATTGCAGCATCTCACAGCCCATGCAGCTGCTCTTGGGGTTTTGGCTATGAAGGCCTTAGAGCGCCTCCAAAGGGTCCAAGAGTCCAACCCAGGGCTTCGACTGATTCCAGCTCTCAGGGCAAGCGGGGAATGTTTTTCTGAAGCTGGCTGCTGTGGTTGCAGTGAGGGATGCTTTTTCATCAACTCTGAATTGCCTGTGCTAATGGCAGTAGGGTGATAATAGCTTCTCCTGGGAGCAGGAGATCAGAACGAGCTGGAGCGCTTCCCTTGCACAGTGTTTTCTACATCTCTTAAAGAGTTTTTGAGGCTGGCTACTTTAATGAAAGGAGAGCACACTGCAGCTGCAAGCAAATGACACCTCCCTTGTCATGTGTTGGGAAATTGTGTTTCTGTGTGCAAGCATCTTTGGGAAATAACATCTGCTCAGACCACTGGTGAGAAGGAACAGGCTGGGCGTCTGAGAGCATCACAAGCCAGTCACACAGGCATTTGCACCCTGACTTCCTCTTTCCTTCTCCAGCCAAATGCAGTGAGAACAAATAAAAATCATCACCTGGTGCTTCAAGATAGAAATCTCTCTCTCTTGGAGTGCCTGGTCACAACATTCCAGCTCAAAATGCCTGCATGTGTGGCTGGCTGAGGTTGCGGTGACAGGGCGGGCTTGTTTTCTGATCGCCCCAGCAGCACTGATGAGGACTACCAGAGAGGGCACATGGCCTCCATTAGGGGCTGAGCACAAGGACCATTTAGCATGGCACTTGATCAGTTTTTCACTGATTAAAGTGGCACTGGATAGAGCCAGTCTTCTGGCAGGTAGCAGAAGGGAAGAGGCAACGGGTGGTGATGGCTGAGTGGTGATGCTTATGACTTTAGTCCAGCTAGTAGGAAATGCCTATTTCCTTTGCCTTGTCTGTTGGGATCCAAGCTGCAGCTGTGTTTTGTACCAGCAAATATATGAGGGAAAGGGAAAGGTACCTGCGTCTTCCTCCATCACTATTTTAGCAGTGTGTTCAGTTTGGGGAACTTCTCCAGTGGCTTTTGGCTTCATAACTTCAGGCCAAATCTGCACCATGCATTTAAAGCATGTGGTTTCCCCTAAATAATCCTGGAAGCTCTTGATTACCCCTCCTCACAGAGCTACAGTTATCAGCACCCTATAGTTCCCAGAATTATTTGGGGGGAAACCATGTTAAATGTGCTTTAAATGTGGATGCAACCTCAGTCCCTAACAGCCAGCCTGCATGTTAATTGCTCCACACCTAACATGTAGCATCCTCTTGATGTGGAAACACCCAGTGGTGATTATGAGAGAGTCTGTGTCCATGACAGAAATCCCTGGGACCAGAGGGCTGTGTACTATTGGCATGGGGGAAAAACTATTGCATGGAATTTCCATGTAGCAGAACCACTGGAAAGTGACTCATGCTATTGATCAAGCAGTGCATAGCCCACTCTTTAGGGAGCTGTCTGATTGGTGGAAACAGCCCAGCGTTAAACATGAAACAGCACCACCCCCCCCACCCCACCCCACCCCACCCCGGCCAATAGCAAGGCCCTCAGTGCTTCCTGCAGTCATAACAGGGTGCACTTCTGCATTCAACCCCTGCTTACTTCGGTGGGGTCAAAGAAGTGGAGTAATTTGGAGCCCCCTTAAAGAGCTTTTCTCCCTGGAGACATCTATTGGCTCTTCCCTGACCCCTGACCCTGTGCTGCACTTGGCTACTTGTATCATGTCAGTTGCATTGTAATCTGATTTTGGGGATGTGGTGAAATTTTGGTTACCGTGAAACCTGTCGGACTTTCTTTTCATATGTAACATAATTGGGGGTTTTGCAGCTTTTTTGTTAATGTGTATATATAAAATATAAATATATATATATATATATACATAAAATATATAATATATATGTATACGTTCCAGGTGTGTCTTTGTGTGGAGCAGAACATTGGGCATTTGGGCTAAATTGTGTGGTTATATTTCGGGTGCAGACATTTCATCCCCTGATGGCAAAAGGCATGCCCAAGATTAACCAGTGTTAAACGTGATGGTGTGGACACAAACACACACACACACACACACACACACACACACACACACTCGCCAATTGGTTCTCAGCACTTCCTGTGTTCTTCTGCCCACTCCATGTTGGTGGGATCAAAGAGGTAAATGGACAGGTTTAAAGCAGCTTCCTAAATATCCATAGCATCCTTCTTGTTCCAGACTTCCCATCCCCAGATCAGAGCAGGCAACTAGGAGTGTCCTCAGAGCACCAAATATTTTTCCTTCAAAGAGGTCTTAGTGAGTCCTTAACTCTTAGTATAGGAGTATTGGGACTTTTCTCATCATTGAGCTTTCCCTGGAGTACTCTGCAAATTTCCTTCTCCCTTCCCTCCTCCCCTCGATATTTCAACTATTACGCTGCTGCCGTGGCTGCTGTCCCCTCTCCAGCTTCTAAGGAGGAAGAGGGGGTCCCAATCCAGCTACATCAAGCCTCTGCCAACCCCTAGCCACAGTCAACATCTGATAGTATCCAAACCGGAGGAATGATTCAGAGGCCTCTCTCGTGTTGAAATCAACAACAACTCTGGTTTTTTTCATGCTGGCTCAATGTGACCTGTGGCAGCACAGCCTATTTTGAGCATGTCAGAAGGGGCTCCATGTTTGGCTTGATGCAGAAGAGCTGCTAAATACTTAAAGGGCACAATGCCCATGAGACAAATTTGCATGTACTATTTTATATGATAGATGTTTCTGGGGAAATAATATGGTGAATGCCTGGGGCAGTATGTCCCCAACTGCTCCATATGGCAGAGTAAAATACACACACATACAATTAAGTTGAAGGGGCAAGAGATTTAGGGCCTGCTGGATAAAGCTCCCTAAGCCACCCTGTTTTGATGTACGCACATGTAGAATTCCTCTGCAGGAGAGGGCATCCACCTGCTTCCCCACTTGTGCTGAGAAGCTCTACATTGGTACACACATTGAACTGCTCCTGACATGCTTTGGATTGTAGAAGCACAGCAACCAAGGGTGAGAGGGTGTTGGCAGTAGCAGCTGTGAGCAAGGGCAGCAGCACTTACGTGACCTCCCATCACTGTCAGAGGTGAGGTGGTAGGAATTTTGCACAGTACTCCCTGTCACATGTTTGCACCATGCACTTCCCACCCCATCAATTCTCCCTCCTAGAACATCGCAGTGATGGGACCTTTAAGTATGTGCCACTGCCCCTCCACACCAAGCGCTACTGGGTGCAGGGCTAGCCCAAGCACACATCCCGCTCACATACAGGGGTGTGTGGTTATCTGAATTCCCCTAGCATTGATACCTGAAGCTGTGTTCTCTGCCCACCTTAAGAAAGGCTTGCAGAATTAGCCCGAAGACATATCTAGTCCAGCATCCCATCTCACACAGTGGCCAACCAGGTGCCCCAGGGAAGCCCATAGGTAAATTGTGAGGAGAGCTGCTGCTGCACAAAATTAGCAACTCCGGGATGCTCAAAGTGATCTCTTTATGGGTACTTTGGAACTTACAGGATGGGTGGGAGGGGCAGGGAAAGGATATGTCTCTCCCAATAGATGTTTCTTTTAATGTGTTCTCCATAGCTGGATCGTAATTTCAGAGAAGCTCCTCATATAAGAACAGAATGAGGGCAGAGGAGTCGTTTTGGTCTTCTTTTTCGCAAAGCCTAGTGTACATTTTCACACATCAAGAGATGCTCAAAAATCCTCACCACCAGTCTCAGAGCCCTGTTCATGCACACATAGGAAAGCCACAGAGGAGAAGAGGGATTGGATCTTGCTGGCAGAAACAGCCTACATGCAGGCTTACCTGGAGACAAGAACAGGTGTAGGTTTGTTCCTATGGGAAGAGCTCTGCCTTTCCCTCTCTTCTCTCTTGTACTGACACATGTACAGCCTCAAGATCAAAAGATGTTACACACACACACCATTTCATGTTCCAGGGGGGTTATTTGCTATGCTTGCTTTATTTCCATGCACTGGTTATTTGCATCCATGTTTTTGTTTAGTTCCTTTTTAAAAGGGCTTTACACACAAGAGGAAGAGACAGAGAATGTGCATGGGTTTTGGTTACACTTTCACAACCTCTCGCAGAAGGAGGGGCATTTGGAACCATGACTGACAGAAGAGCCAGCCTATCAACAGGGTGCACAGCCCTAGTCGGAGGACAAGAGTAGAAAGTTTCTGGACTGATGCAGGGGTTGGTCAGCTGTGCAAATCCATCTCGCTTGTAGCACAAAAACAGGTTCCACTTAAGCTTGATCCAGAGGGAAAGATGATACGTTTCATAGACATATTGAGTGTGCCTCCATCTCAGACTCGCCACTGAAATGTACATTACTCCATGTATCCTTCCTTGATTTCCTGCTGGGATGAAGGTGACTAATGGGTGCCCAAAGATGGGCGGTGTCACTAAAAGCTTTTGGGCATTTCTGGCTCTGCAAGTGTCAAATCACACCTGGCATCGCCACCCTCTGTAATAACAGACACTGCACAAGAAAGTGGATGCATGATTTCACTTGTCTCTAATCCAAGAGAGGAATGGTGGGGAAATTTGTTTCACTTTGCATTTAAAGGCAAGCCTACCTATTCCACACTTTCTTAAACAATACAAGTATTGAAACACAGCCATCCTTCAAAACTTGTACCTCTCTGGATTTTGCTATGTTGTTCTCCAGCCTTGCAATGTGCACTTGCAAAATGCATTTACTAGGGTAAAATTTGCATTAAAATACCCATATGGGTGAAAGTAACATACAAAAGTGCATTATTTTAGGGGAAATGGCACTAGGGGGAAATGAGTATATCAGACAAAATTATGTACAAATGTGTATATTAGGAGAAATCTGCATTAAAATACTGATGATTTTTCATGGCCTTTTTTTAATGTCTTAGACTGATGTGAAAAGTGGAGAACTGAATTTAAGATTGGAAAAATGAAAAACCAAAATTGACTTATTCGCCCATCCTAATCCAAGGATGAACCCTCCTCTCTCGTATCTGAAGAAGTGTGCACGCACACAAAAGCTTATACCTAGAACAAACTTAGTTGGTCTCTAAGGTGCTACTGGACTATTTTTAAATTTTTATTCCTCCTCTCCATTCACCTAGTTCAGGGACAGGAAAACTCTGGTGCTCCAGATGCTGTTTGAAGTACAATTTCCAGCATCCCTGACCATTGGTCATGCTGGCTGGGAATGATCGGAGTTGAAATCCCACAGCACTGGTCAGCCACAGGTCCCCCATCCATGACCCAGCTGAACATTCCACCTGGCTTAATGTACTGTCCCATGTATACACTAGCATAACCACAGAGAACAGCATCTGAGCTCTTGAGGTTGAGGTGTCCCAGAAAGTCATATGAGAGGCAGAGCAGGTATGGCAACACCCACACCCCTAGACCAGCCAGGGTTAGTTCTTGAGCCCACAATTCTCTGTAATCCCATCAGAGTGCCACCACCATTCCTTGGCCACAAAGGAGGAAGGATATACCAGAGAAAGACATATGATAAGGAGTAACTCTCCACTTTCACTATAAAAGATCCTGTCAGGCTGTTCTAAGCAACAAGGAGACTTTTGCTTAATAAAGACTCTTGACCTGATTAACAGGATCCTGTCCTCCTCACAGGTATGCAGGTGTTTGGGGATGCAGATGGCACTGTTCCTGGGTCACATCCCTGCTCAGTCAAATATTCTTGGATGGAATTCCCAAACCATCCAGGAACTGTTTGGGCTGTGGCTGCCATGCAAGCAATCAGTGAAAGGAACTTTGTCTTCCCTGGATGAGACATTCGCTGGCTGGCTGGCTAGCAGGGAGGGAGGGAGGGAGGGAGAAGTGGTGCTCCTGCTGTTTTGGGGAATGAGATGCTCTGATGCCACCTAAGCCTGGTTGAACATAAGTTTGTAAAATATTTATAAAGTTGGGAACATATGGTGCAAACCCACACAAAATATAAAACATTTTTTTCTTCTTTATTCTTTGCTCAGGGCTTTCTCCCATGAAACATTAATCTCTGAGATGAGGCGAAGGATCAAATAGCGGCTGCTATTATTGGGATGAATCCACGGCATTTTCAAAGGCTGTTTGTAGGGCTGAGCTCAGAACAGCAGCAAATGAGGCTCCTGTGCTATGAAGAACCCAACTGCACATTTTGAATAGGGGTGGCAAGATGATAGGGGTTACTTCAACCCCTTTCTCTCTGGTTGGGGATGGACAAAGAAGGATTAATATAGAAAAAGCCAGGTAACTTTGAGCCATCTCCAAACTTTCTTTCTAAAAGTAAGAGGTGGACGTAGGAATATAGGAAGCTGCCTTATGAGACAGACCATTGGACCAATGATCTCAGGAATGGATGTCTATACAGTCTGGCAATGGTTTTGCGGGGTTTCAGCTGGGAAAGCCCTATCAGGAAATGCTGGAACTAAACTTGGTAAGTTCTGCGTGTGAGACATTCTCTACCACTGAGCTGCAGCCCTTTCCAAAGGTGGCAGAGGGATCTCTTCCCTTTGCCCATCTCTGCTTAAGCTTGGGAACTGGAGGTTCTTCAACAAAAGCAAAAAGCATTCTAAATAAGCTTTGGGGCACCCATTATTTCATGGGTTCCTGGCAAGAGGCCTGGCACTGACTACAAGGAAACCTTCAATTTTCACTCCTAAGATTAGAAAACTCAGGTGTATAAGGGAAAGTTGCCACCTCATGCCACTGCAGAGACCTCTCTCAGTGTCCTTGTTTGTATGTGCCACATAAGAATGTTCACACATTACATTTATTGAGTGCACAATTTGTGCACCTGCATACGAAAATAGTTATTCATATGTAGCATTCAACAAGTGTGCGCAACAGTTGAACTATATACATAAGTGCAAACTCTTTCACACAAATACCTGTAGATGTGTTAAGACAGGTGGTACCTGTGTTAAGTGTAATGTGTGAACAAGCCTATCATGTCAAGCTAATAAAAATATGCTCTACTACTGAGCTAATGCTCCTCTTTTATTCCACAACTGACCTCAAGGCAACATGCATGAAGTTTCTATGACTGGGTTTTCAGCTTCTCCAGGCCCTGGAAAGTCAATGTAGACAATACAGAGATAGAGGGGCAAATGTTCTGACTCAAGGCAGCTTCATATGACCTTCCATAATATCTAATTCATCCCAGGCCCTTCAAGCCAGCTTCCCAGTTACTATGCATTCTCGGGCTTGGTCTGTACTCAGAGTAGCCTAACAGTTTGGCATGAATGATTCAACTCCTGCAATCTGCTCTAAGGAGGGAGTGCTTGTTCTCATTCTTCTGACATTCTGAAGCAATGCATTTTTTGCAACTGGCTGCTGTTGCCTTGCACAATAGGCCAAGCAAATCAGTCCTCCAACAAAGCTATTGAGGGACATCAGAAAGCAGTCGCCTCTTGTGTGCAAGTGGCAGCTTCTGTGTTTTGGACCCAGGCCAAATGCTGGACAATGGGCATAGCAAACAGCATGCTGCTTACTTAAGTGCCAGAGAACATGCTTTCCTTCTGAAAGGAAGGCCCAAGGCTCATTTCCTGGCATCTCTTATGTAATGGATTTCAGGGACCACAACCAAGAACTGCATGGAACAATGACATCCCATCATTGTCTGTTTGGTCCTTAAGCTAGCTCCACCAGGAACTGCTCATACATTTGCAAGCATATCTTCAGAAACTTAAAGAACTAAACTTAAATAAATAAATATCCTCAAGAGGTGACATGTAGCTCTGCATCTCTGGCTCCTGCCTTAAACTGTAAGAATGGACATCTCTAGTACAGGGGTCGACATGATTTACCTTGCCTGGGCCTGTTCACTCTAGTGGAGATCCCTCCGTGGACCGGATCATGAGCACATGCGCACCTGCAATTTCCGGCGTCTGCGCAGATGCGATTTTTGGCATCTGTGCAGGTGCAATTTTCAGCGCCGTGAAAGCAAGTCCCTGTGCAGTGCTGTGCTGGTTTAGTGGGGACTTGCCAAGCGGTCAGCTCGGTTCGGGTGCGGCTTGGGGGCCAGTTAAACGACCCCCATGGCCCGCTTGCAGCCCATGGGCCTTAGGTTGCCGACCCCTGCTCTAGTAACTCTTCTTACCTAGTATGTACTCCTTAGTTTGTTCCACTGTTCAGCGGCGGGCCCAACAGAAATGTTGGAGTCTTCTGGTGACTCCATTTCCCCTTCACATTTATACTGTAGGAATTTATACTGTAGGAACAGTAGGAACTTGTGCTTTTGTCATGGGGTGAGCAGAGTTTCCTTGGTTCCATCTGCACACAGCATGGGCGCTTCCAAACTGTCACTATTTTGAGGTGGGATTCCATCACTTGTCAGCAAGCTCACATTGTGCAATTAATGTTGCTTATGACAGCCTGGCACAAGATACCCACTTCCCCAAAAAATATTTTTGTGGTAAAGAAAATGATAGGGAAATTCATTGGGGATGACTGCATAACACTTGCTTTGACACAACATCATCTAACCTCCCTAGAGACAAATAAGGATAAATAGCCAACATCATATAATCTCCCTGCAAACATAAAAAAAGCTCAATAAATAAGTCATCTGGAAGCACCCCAAGCCTGTTAACATAAGAATGTAAGAAGAGCACTGCTGGATCAGGCCAAAGGTCCATCTAGTTCAGCATCCTGTTCTCACAGTAGCTGACCAAATGCCCCAAGGGGAAATCACGGCACTTTCCCCTTCTTCTTTTTAAAATTTGTTTAACATTTTTTCGATACAAACATCACCCGCAAAAGACACATACAACAAAAACCATAATAACACTAATAACACAATTTGACAATTCAGATTTGAATACACTGATATACCTATGACTACACCTTTTTTAACAATATTTTCCCGCCTCTGTCTCCTGTCTCCTCCCCCTACTTCCCACCACTATCCGCCTTATCGCTTAAATATTCCTTCCAGATTTCTTCATATTTATCCATTCTTAATTTGCGTCAACATGCAATTCGTTCTTATGTAGCTAATCTGTCCATATTATCAATCCATGTGCTCAATTGAATCTTTTTGCGGCTCTTCCAATTCATCAAAACAAGTTTTTTTGCTTCTAATATAGCATGGTACATCCATTTTTTTTTGACCCCTTGAAATCTCCCACACTTCCAGAATATAATTTAGAATTAAATTCAGTTCCCCTAAATAACAATTTCTTTTTATTACTCTTGCTATAAATATCTTCACCTTGCACCAAAATGATCTTATCATCAGGCAGTTAATCAACATATGTACTAAGTTCACATTTTTACTCCCACATCTCCAGCAGTTGTCTGCACTTGTTATTTTCTTCTGGTATAGTTTTGCTGGAGTCCAGTGGAGTCCAGCACTCTTCCCTTCTGTGATTTCCAGAAACTGGTATTCAGAAGCATTACTGTGTCCAACAATGGAGGCAGAACATAGCCATCATTGCTAGTACAGTCATACCTTGGGTTGAAGTAGCTTCAGGATAAGTATTTTCGGGTTGCGCACTGCAGCGACCCAGAAGTAACAGAACACATTACTTCCGGGTTTCGCCGCTCGTGCATGCGCAGGCGGTCAAAATGACGTCATGCACATGCGTGGAAGCGGTGAATCGCAACCCGCACATGCAGTGGCGTAGCGTGGGGGTGCAGGGGGGGCCGGCCGCACCGGGTGCAACATCTGGGGGCGCGCGCTCGCGCTCGCAGCTCTCTGCCCCCTGCTAAAATCCACGGGTTAGGGGACGCAAATTACTTGCCTTGCCCCGGGTGCTGACAACCCACGCTACGCCACTGCGCGCATGCGCAGATGCACGGACGCAGGTTTCGTTCGCTTCTGGATGCGAACGGGGCTCCGGAACGGATCCCGTTTGCATCCAGAGGTACCACTGTAGTCATCAATAGGTTTCTCTTCCAGGAATTTGTTTAATTCGCTTTTGAAGCCTTCTAGGTTGGTAGCTATCACTCCCTCATGTGAGAGTTCCATAGTTTAACTTCTCACTGCATGAAGAAGTCCTTTCGTTTGTCTGTCCTGAATCTTCCAGCATGCAACTTCATTAGAAGCTCACAAGTTCTAGTGCAGGGGTAGGCAACCTAAGGCCCATGACCCAGGTGTGGCCCAATTGCCTTCTAAATCCGGCCTGCGAACGGTCCGGGAATCAGAGTGCTTTTACATGAGTAGAATGTGTGCTTTTATTTAAAATGTATCTCTGGGTTATTTGTGGAGCCTGCCTAGCGTTTTTACATGAGTAGAATGTGTGCTTTTATTTAAAATGCATCTCTGGGTTATTTGTGGGGCATAGAAATTTGTTCATTTCTCCCCCCCCCCAAAAAAAAATAGTCCGGCCAACCACATGCTCTGAGGGACGGTGGACCTGCCCACAGCTGGAAAAGGTTGCTGAACCCTGCTCTGGTGTTGTTGTTGTTTTTTTTGGGGGGGGGCTTTTCTCTATCCACTTTCTCCTTGCCATGCAAATGTTTACACATTTCTAACCTTTTGCATCTTCCTCACTTTCCCCCTAAACTAAATAGACTGGGAAGCTGCAACCTTTCTTCACAGGGAAGTCACTCCCATCATTTGGGTTGCCCTTTCCTGAACTTTCTGTTGGATGATCCATATAGCACTGAGCATATGGCAGCTTTTTTTATATAAAGCACAGCTCTGCAAGTGGAAGAACCCAGCCTCTTCTCTGTGTTGCGCCCATAATGGTTGTTAATTTGTCAAAGCAAGTCTAATTCCAAATCTGCCCACTGAACTTGGAGCAGACCTAAGCTTGGAGGAGGAAGTGAAGAAGACTGGGTGGATGATACAGTGAGACTGATGTCAGTTAAAGGCATCGCTCCTCTTCAATCCCTCCGCTGTCTTCCCTGTGGCTTCTTCACGTCCCTGGTTTTTAAATCTTTTCACACACTCTGACTGGCTTTCTGACAGATGCCCCCACTGGGCTTTTGCAATGGAACAGAAGGACTGGGCTGATGTTTGTTAGCAGCAGTTTTTGTCTAGAAAAGAAAAACTTGCTGTGGCTTATTGCCCTGACAGGAGAAAGCTCTTTCTCCCAAACACACCCACCCACCCTCACACACACACACACCCCATCAATTTTTGATGGCAGCAGCTTCAGGCTCAAGTGATAAACCCCCTTGCTTGCTTCTGCAAATGTTCCAGCTGCAGTAAAACAGGTTTGGAATTTGACCACCAAAGGGGTGGAGTGAGAATAGATGATGACAGAAAACAGCATTGCCTGGTTCTCCTGGTAAGTATTAGAATAATTGGATTGAAGAATTTGAAAGGGGCATTGGAGGTCATCAAGTCCATGCAAGAATCTGCAAATACAGCTCCTCTGTTGTATGGCTGCCCAGCCTCTGCTTATACACCTCCAGTGAACTTGCACCTACCCCACCTCCCAAAACAGAATCATAGAATTGTCAAGTTGGAAGGGACCCTGAGGTTCATCTAGTCCATGGGTAGGCAAACTAAGGCCCGGGGGCCAGATCCGGTCCAATCGCCTTCTCAATCCGGCCCGTGGACAGTCTGGGAATCAGCGTGTTTTTACATGAGTAGAATGTGCCCTTTTATTTAAAATGCATCTCTGGGTTATTTGTGGGGCATAGGAATTCATTTTTTTCCCTTCCAAAATATAGTCTGGCCCCCCACAAGGTCTGAGGGATAGTGGACCGGCCCCCTGCTGAGAAAGTTTGCTGATCCCTGATCTAGTCCAACCCCCTGCAGTGCAGGAATCTCAGCTAAAGCATCCATGGCAGATGGCCATCCAACTTCTGATTAAGAACAAAGGAAGGAGTTTCCACAACCTCCCAAGGGAGTCTGTTCCACTGCTGAACAACCCAGTCCCTTACAGTTAGAAAGATATTCCCAATGTTTAGTCAGAATCTCCTTTGTTGTATCTTGAAGGCACTGAAGGTTTGGGTTGGGTGTTCATCAATATTCGGATGATACCCAGCCCTACCTCTTTTTCAAATCAGAACCAGTGAAGGTAGTGAAGGTTCTGTGTGAGTGCCTGGAGGCGGTTGGAGGATGGATGGCGGCTAACAGATTGAGGTTGAATCCTGACAAGACAGAAGTACTGTTTTGGGGGGACAGGAGGCGGGCTTGTGTGGAGGACTCCCTGGTCCTGAATGGGGTAACTGTGCCCCTGAAGGACCAGGTGCACAGCCTGGGAGTCATTTTGGACTCACAGCTGTCCATGGAGGCACAGGTCAATTCTGTGTCCAGGGCAGCTGTTTACCAGCTCCATCTGGTACGCAGGCTGAGACCCTACCTGCCCACAAACTATCTCACCAGAGTGGTGCATGCTATAGTTATCTCCCGCTTGGACTACTGCAATGCGCTCTACGTTGGGCTATCTTTGAAGGTGACCCGGAAACTACAACTAATCCAGAATGCGGCAGCTAGACTGGTGACTGGGAGTGGCCACCGAGACCACATAACACCAGTCTTGAAAGACCTACATTGGCTCCCAGTATGTTTCCGAGCACAAGTGTTGGTGCTGACCTTTAAAGCCCTAAACAGCCTCGGTCCTGTATACCTGAAGTATACACTGTTGAATGGTTTATTTAAATGTAAAGGTTCATCATTGTTGCACCCGATGTGTATGTCTTTAAGGGGCCAGAGCAAGGGCCAGAGTAAGATAACGAGACCCAGCTTTACAGCTGTGAAGCACAGCAGGTGCTGCTGAGTTGAATTTGATTAAGGTGTGTCAGCATTTGGGTGTAGTATATAAGGAGCAGCACCTAGCTCTCCCATTACCCTGGGGGATGGGTTGGTGGTTGGGTCTGGTTTGGTTGTTAATGTACTTAGTGTAAAAGGAGTTTTTGTTTTTCTTATTAAAACCTAGTTTAAGTTATTTTTGAGTCCTTTATTTTTTAATGCATGGTCTCCCCAGCAAGCTCTCTGCGCTACTAAACTGCAAACAGCCAACATCTTTGGTTATGGGCCCAGCTGCTGAGTGGATGACTGCATATTTTTGGACTCTGAGAAAGGTTTGAAAACTCCTTCTCCTGTTAGCGTAGTTCTGTGGGTCTGGAAGAGTTCCAGAATGGTTGACCGGGTTCCTGAAGCTGAGAAGGCTCTGTTCTTCCCACAGCTAACAGATGAGAACTATAGTTTATGGTCTTTTCGGGTGGAGGCGCTTTTGACCTCTAGAGAAGTATGGACCTATGTAACTGATGACCCTCCTGACCCTGTGACTAATGCTTGGTCGAAAGGAGATGCAAAAGCCAGGGCGATAATTAATTTGGCAGTCAGCGACCAGCAAGTAGTCTATATAAGAAATAAGAAAACTGCCAAAGAAATGTGGGACAGTCTTGCAGCAGTGCATGTTAGAAAAGAGTCAGCGTCTGCATTGACGTTTTTCAAGCAGTTGTACCAGACGAAGTTGCAGCCTGGTGGTGATTTGGCAGCACACTTGAGACGTCTGGAGGCAATACGCGGCGAATTAATTCGAAGGGACATGGAGATACCTGATATTCAGTATGTTTTTATCATTCTTTGTTCCCTTAATGAGGACTTTGATGGTATAGCTAGCCAGATATCTGCTGTTCCACCAGCACAATTAACTGTGGAAGGGGTGACGGCAAGATTAATGGGCGAGTTGGACAGAAGGGAGGCTTGTGCCATAAGCACTCCTATTTCCAGAAGTAATGAGGAACGCCATATGCAAACCTGTGGTGATACAACTGCATTTAAAGCTGCAAAGCATTGTTGGTTCTGCAATAAACAAGGACATTTTGCAAAGGACTGCAGATCCAAAAGAAAGCAAAGTACTCCCAAGCCTGTTTCTGTTCGTCAGTCACGGTCGTCAGCCCAGCAGCCGACATCGTATAGTAGAGACAGAAACGAGCCGCGAGTTTTCCATGCTAGGACAACAGATCGTAAAAGACTTAAACGTGCCAAGTGGAAGTCTTTTGTTGTGGACTCAGGAGCATCTCAGCATATTTGCAACGATCGAAGCTTGTTTATTTCTTTCGAAGAGGAAATTGGTAATGTACATTTAGCCAATTCACAAGTCTTGCAGTCGCTTGGCAGGGGTACTGTTACACTTGACTCTTTAAACATTACAATAGCGAACTGCATTTACTGCCCGTCAGTGGACAATTTATTATCAGTATGGTGTTTTGCTCGTCAAGGCATAACTGTGCGTTTCTTAAAGTCAATGTGTGAGTTTTTCGATGGGAACAAACGTCTATTATATGCCCGGGAATCTGATGGTTTATATAGACTGTATTTTCGCACCTACTCCCAATCGCCTATAAATTGCAGAGCAGCACAGTCAAGCCAGGGGTTGAGGAATGTAAGGCCACATTCCGGGTGTGTCCATGAGGCGCACAGAATTCTGGGACACCTGAATTTTGCTGATGTAATTAAGACAAAGAATATTGTTGATGGCCTCAACTTAAAACCATGTAAATTCTTTATGCAATGTCTATCCTGTTGCAAGAATAAGATTAAGGTTGCACGCAAGGGTAGATGCTCAGATAGGAAAGTAACTGAGCCATTTGAGCGTGTACATTGTGATTTAGTTGGGCCACTCCCACCATCATTAGGAGGTTCTAAGTACTGGCTTACTCTGATAGACCAGTATAGTAGATATTGTTGGACTTATGCAATAGCTGAGAAGTCCCAAGCATTTGAGAAGTACAAAGTTTTTTGCAACTGGGTAAAAACGCACTTTAACAAACCAATTAAGAACCTATTTTCTGACCGGGGCGGGGAATTTGTTTCTGAGGATTTTGAGAAATTCCTGGAAGCGCAGGGGACTACTCATGAGTTATCTTGCCCCCGAAGTCCCTGGCAAAATGGGCTTGTTGAAGTTGTGCAGCGTGACCTACAGGCAGGGGTTAAAACTTATCTGCACGATGCTAATCTGCCCAAAGACTTTTGGGCTGAAGCGCTCAATGCCTTTTGTTATGTTAGAAATCGCAGTTATCATTCTGGTTTAGATGTCACCCCCTATGAGAAGCTGTTTAAAAAATGCCCTAATCTGAAATACCTACGCATTTGGGGTTCAGATGTAATTATGCATTATCCCGCTAAGCAGAAATTGGGTGAACGTAGTGTCCAGGGAAAATTAATGGGCTACCAGCAGGGGGCGTACAGAATTTACATACCAGCAACTGGCAAATTTCATATTACCAGAAGCATGATACAAACTGTAAATTGGAATGGAGTTGCTGTCTTCCAAGATACTGATGGTATAGATAATACTGAGGAAGAAGAGGAAGAAGCAGCAGCAGCAGGAAATGGTGCTTCTGAATTAATGGAAAAAGACAAAAAGCCTGTTGAATCTGATTTGTTTGATGATTTAAAGTTAAAGGGACCCGAGGGGAGGTTAGATTCTCTTGATTTTTCTGACCGTGAGCTTAGCCTACAGGCATCTCTTCAATCTGACAATGATTTACAACCTGAAACTAGTGGTTCACTTAGTCCCATTAAGTCTGAGGAGTCTGACTCTCCTTCTGGACTAAGACGTTCAGATAGAAAGAGGCAGAAGCCACAACATTTTGCAGATGAACATTTTAATACTGTGTATGCCAATAAGGCAGTTTTTGAGCCAAAAAGCTACAATGATGTTCAGAAATTACCTTAAACACACCAAACATTATAGGTTGCAGTTTACAACATGTATTGACAAAGGTTTTGAAATTTTCTGCGATGCATCTCATGCAGTGGAACAAAATAATTGCAGGGGTGTGTCTGGTATGGTGTTTTGTTATAACGGTTGTCCATTTGAATGGAAGTCCCGGACACAAACCATTATTTGTCTCTCCACAACAGAGAGTGAATTATGTGCATGCGTTCAGGCCACTCGTGATGTAGAATGGTATCTGCAAGTATTTGCAGACCTACAGATGCAAGTAACACTACCAATAAAAGTTTACCTTGATTCCCAGAGCGGACTTGCTATCCTGTGTTCAGAGACCAATACGCAGCGCACTAGAGTCTTAAGGTTACGCTTACAGTTTGTAAAGAAACTAATTGCTGACGAAATGATTGTATTTGAATATGTTCCAGGTGACAATCAAATTGCGGACATTTTTACTAAAGCACTTCCAAAGGTTACACATGAAAGACATGTACAAAATATGCTTTATGTTTTTGTTCCACAATGATGAACCGCAGGGGAAATGTTGAATGGTTTATTTAAATGTAAAGGTTCATCATTGTTGCACCCGATGTGTATGTCTTTAAGGGGCCAGAGCAAGGGCCAGAGTAAGATAACGAGACCCAGCTTTACAGCTGTGAAGCACAGCAGGTGCTGCTGAGTTGAATTTGATTAAGGTGTGTCAGCATTTGGGTGTAGTATATAAGGAGCAGCACCTAGCTCTCCCATTACCCTGGGGGATGGGTTGGTGGTTGGGTCTGGTTTGGTTGTTAATGTACTTAGTGTAAAAGGAGTTTTTGTTTTTCTTATTAAAACCTAGTTTAAGTTATTTTTGAGTCCTTTATTTTTTAATGCATGGTCTCCCCAGCAAGCTCTCTGCGCTACTAAACTGCAAACAGCCAACATACACCTCCATCGTTCTGCCTGGACACTGAGGTCTAGCGCCGAGGGCCTTCTGGCAGTTCCCTCACTGCGAGAAGCCAAGTTACAGGGAACCAGGCAGAGGGCCTTCTTGGTAGTGGCACCCACCCTGTGGAATGCCCTCCCATCAGATGTCAAAGAAATAAACAATCAGACTTTTAGAAGACATCTGAAGGTAGCCCTCTTTAGGGAAGTTGTTATGGTTTAACAGACTACTGTTTTTCAATACTTTGTTGGAAGCCGCTCAGAGTGGCTGGGGAAATCCAGCCAGATGGGCGGGGTATAAATAAATTATTATTATTATTATTATATTATTATTATTATTATTATTACTACTACTACTACTACTACTACTACTATTATTATTGGCCGCTTTGGTGTTAGTTTATTCCACTGTTGGAAAGCTCTCAGTGTTAGGAAATGTCTCCTCAACTTGGCTTTCCCTGAAATTTTCAACCGGTGGTTCTTGTGGCATTGATCATAATGTGTTCCAAAAGCTAATGCTGCTTCCTAAAAACATAGGTGTCCATTAGTAACCTTACCTGGCCTTAACTGGTCATTACATTACACCGCCTTCCAACTGGGTTGCTTTCAAGGACATTTCAGAATCCCTCCCCTTGCTCTTTAATTCACCCTTCTGGAGAACTCCGCATTTCGACAGCCCTCCTTGATGTCTGAGCACAGGCATCTTGATAGATCTAATCACCATCCCCAACCTAAGCTGCTGACCTAGCTTTCTGCAAGGAGGGGGTCCAGTGCTTCTCATTCACAGCTATTAGCCCTGCTGTCAGATAGGATTGTGCTCATGCGGGCCCACCCAAGCCATAGAGCAGGGCAGTCGAAAACAAAGGTAGTGATGGAATAGTAATTAAATTGCCATTAGATGGATAGCAGATTGTCTGGCAGCTGACAGTGAGTGAAAATGTTCCGTTCTGTCATGTTTTATCAGCATGGAAACCATTTGCAAGTTGCTCTAATTACAACCCTAATTGCCAATGTGATTAGGGGCCCTGCAGCTGTTCATTAAATGCATGTCACCCTCAGCCAGCGGGCTGTGAAGGGAGTATTTACTTAATGGAATTGAGCGCAAGGTGAGGGCAAGGAAGCCATGCCAAAGGAGCGAGTTGTTTAAGCTTCAGGATTCCAGTGTCAGGTTTGCCAGGAGAGCCTGCTGGCGGGGCTCAGAGTGCCTGGAGATGTTGTCGCTGTGCAATTCACACAACCTGGGGCCAGCACTATGGTAGGACTTGTGCAAGACGCACTCAGGGTCTATCCACCTCCTTCTCTTCCCAGTTGCACCCAGAAGCCCCTGTTCAGGATTCTACCCAGTCTGCTCAACCCCATTCCCCCTACATCTTAGTTTTCCTCTCCACTCCCACTGAGCACACTCGGTCCTTTATGAACTGTTTTTGTTGTATCATTTTGCCTAAAGTGTTAAAGCTTTCTTAAAGCTTTCTAGTACTTCTACAGACCTTGGTGATCCCCAAAGCCTATTGATCCATGTGCTTTTGGGCTTTTAAAAAAACCCAACCAATGGCAGTTGCATCCTGGAAACTGGAAATAGAGGGAACAAGCCAGATCTGCAACAAAATGTTGCAGCTGTGGGATGCTTCTGCTAAGGATTCTCCAGTCCATTTCCTCCTCCCTCCCTGTTCTTTTTACTTTACTTTTGGTGATTTTACCATCACCAAAAGTCAGCATTAAGTTTCCACTGAGCAAGACCAGTTCCCACTGGTCTGTTGCCTCACCCCCACATCCCCACAGTCTGTTTCCTACAGATTTCCTTTGTACTCTTTGGGTTCTCCCCCAAACCTGCTTCTCTGTGGATAGTGCTGCTTCAGCTACCTAAGGACTAGAACTCATAGAATTCAGTTTCCTGTTGGTATACAGAGGGTGGTATTTCATGAGGATTCCATTACCAGCATATCCTGTGCATTCCCCCCAGGCTGGGAGCAGAATCCAGCAGCACTTATTCCTGGCCGGCAAGAATTTAAATAAAAAGATATACATGAGGGAGAGAGGCGATTCTGAAGAAAGGTAATTAAAGCTCAAAGTTTGCCCACAGCAAACGAAGTAGGGCTGTGCAATCAAGTGGCAGTTGGAAACATCTGATGTCCCACAGTTATTTTGCCCCATTTAGAACCATCCGTTCAAAAGACTAAATGCCACGCTGTCAGGGGATTCCCTGGAAAGCACTCACACTGTAATGGAGAGGTACAATCACTCTGCTCCTGTAGACGGAGTAGGAAGCAATGTACATGAAATATACTCGGAGTCCTGTAATGATTTCATGCTCTTTATTGCAGCTTGTAAACAGTGATTTTAATTCCCCCCCCCCAAACCTCAGGCTTTTATATACATTATTTACACAATGAGTTCCATCTGATTGGCTAATTCTGCTTCCCTCCTGGAGCCTGATTGGTCTTTTCCTGCAGGCCAATCAGTTGTTGCATTCTAGGATCCTACTTGCCTATTGTTCTTGGATCCAAGCTTAGCACAGTGGTACCTATGGATGCGAACAGGATCCGTTCCAGAGCCCCGTTCGCATCCAGAAGCGAACGCAACCTGCGTCTGCGCATCTGCACGTGTCGCGATTCGGCGCTTCCGCGCATGCACATGATGTCATTTTGAGTGTCTGCGCATGCACAAGTGGTGAAACCCAGAAGTAACGCGCTCCGTTACTTCCGAGTCGTTGCAGAACGCAACCCGAAAATATTCATCCCGAAGCTACTTCAACCTGAGGTATGGCTGTACATAACAGTACACTTGCCCCAGAACTCAGAGGGCCAACCCATGACTAAAGCAGCTGGTTCATCATGGCCCACATCCCTGGCTTGAACTCACTGCCTCAGCTGCCAACCCAGACACCGGCGCCATCTTGAAACCAAAGACGCTGGGCTAACTGCTTGCTGCTCCCCCCCCTTGCTCAGGCCACTTCAGCCCCCCTTGTGACCATGTGACCTCACTGCTTGCCTCCCCACCCCCATCCCATTCAGGCCACTTTGGCCATCATTCTACCCTTGGGGATTTCCTTTGCTCGGTGTGTGGACCTCTTGGACAAAGCAGGGTAAAAAAAGAGCGCCAGAACTGCGCTCCAGGGATTCCAGCGGGGTGGGGAGGGAGCCATGGCCCTACAAATCCTGATGCTGCTGGCGGACAGGCAGCAGGGAATTAAAGAGCTGCTGGCAGTATCATCGTGGCCAAGCAGATGCAGGCACAATGAAAGGGAAGCAGTTGCAACAATAAAATTGTTGTTGCACACTACACAAGCAGTGAGAAACTCCAAGGGGTGCCAGCTGGCTCTTGGGTGCTTGGGAATCTTCTGCACCCAAAACAATGCAGGATTGACCTCCCCACATATTTGATAATGCATGGGGAGGTCAATTCAGCTTTCTGCAGGGCTTCGGTGTTCAAAGAAAAGCTCCCAATGGGAGATCTTTCTTGCCCATTTGAACCAGGCACGGTTGCCTCCTATGTGTGAAAATATGAGGAATGTTTATTCTGAGGAAAATCCTGCCCTTTGCAATTTTTATCATAGATAGGTAGGTAGGTAGATGCTTGATTAACTAGGGGCACGTTTATCATTTATCAAGTTTTAACACTGATTAATCTGACTGGACTGATTGACTAGACATTGCAGGGCAGAGTCACAATACTCAAAATCCCAAAGGCTGTCACATAAATTACGTAGCAAAATGGATTTCCTTTGGGTTTCCTGAGCCTAGGACCCAAATCACAGGTTCAAATGACGAAAGGGGATTTCGGCTGAACGTTAGGAAGACTTTCCTGATAGTAGGAGCTGGGGGACTGTGGAACAGACTGCCTCAAAAAGTTATGGATTCTTATTGGGGTTTTTTTTTAAGGCTTTTAATAAGTAGGTGGATGGCTGTCTATCAGGGATGTTGTAGGAGCCGGTTTTCTGCACCAGGAGGGGCTTGGCTGGATGACCTTTTAGATCACTTCCAACTTCACTTATTCTCCATGGCCCTGCTTTCAGGGGAACACTTTAAAATGTAGCTACATGTAGAAAAAACTTTAAAGTAGGGCTGACTGCTTTAGAAACAAAAGGTTCACGTGCTGGCTGTTTAATCTGGATTTATTAATTTGCTGTGCAGTTTTCATGCTCGTGTTTGCATCCCTGGTTTTGTACATCAAACAGTTGTTTACAATACATGAGCCATGAGGTGATTAAAGACTCTTGTAAATAAATCAAGAGACAGAGCTATTGTCTCAAGCCTTAAGCTGCTTCCACAGAGACACTTACAATCTGTTTTTAAATTTAGCATGCTCTATTATGACATCACACTGATCCAAATTATGCACATCCTAATATTTCATGTTTATGTGCCCTTAGGAATGTCACATCTACCATTTTATAGGCTGAAAAGAAAAATGAAGATTAAAGTACATAAAAAGGAACAAGGACTATTGCGAGGAAGGCAACTATTGAACGGACCGTTCTGAAGAGCAGTAAGAGAGGTAATTAAATGCTGCAGGGAGCCCCAATACTGCCTGTCTCTGAAGCAAAAAATACTCAACATGGAAGCAAGCATGAGAAGTTAATTAAGCCAAGTCAGGGAAAGGTGCTAATTACCCCCAATAACAAGCTGCAAACACACAGCTCTCTTAATTGGGAAAAGAATTACTCATAACACAAAATGCACGACTCAATTATTGCAGGACACTGCACTGTGTGCTAATGATGCCGGGCCCAGTATGGAAAAGAGAAGGTTAGATTTGTTCTGGTTTTCTAAATGAGTGTTTGGGGAAGTGGGGTGGGGTGGGGGTGATGCCATACACAGTGCTTAGGTTCCTGAAGCATTGGTAGCCATTTTACTAGATCCAAGAAGGCTGCTGTCTGGGGCAAGGAAGGGGAAACTGTCCTAAGGAGTTGACCTGGCACAAATGGTGTTGCCATCACTACATTTTACTGCAGTGGGGGAGTCCAGTGACCGCTCAGCATACAATGAAATAAAATGTGGGTGGTTTTGTGGGGTGTGGATCACCTTGTCACCAATGTTTGCAGTGGCAACACCAACCACCATCTACTGCAGAGCTTTCATGACACATTAGTGTGTCAGCTGCAGTGTGTAGCTACATCGTGCAAACACTCCCCACGCTCCTCCCGGGGCGGGAAAGGGGTTCGTTTAACCTCCGTTTTGCTAGTAAAACTGAATTACTGTGTCACAAAATGACGCATGTCTAAAAAGTTGTGTCACCGACATGAAATGTGTTGAAAGCACTGATCTACACAGTCGGCTGGTGAGTGAAGGGGCTCCTTGTGTTTACTGATGCATATGTGTACAACTTCACATCAGAGAACGCTTACAGGTGTTGCATACCCTCCTAACATGTTGAATTCCAAAACTGGGACTCATGTCTTTCTGTCCGTGCTCCTGCACAAGTCACATGACCCATGTGAGATAATAGAGCCCAAAAGGCACACTTTTGGGGGGGCATGCTCTCACTGCCCAAAAACATTTGTTTTGGAGCGCTGCATGAGACTGCGGCTCTGAAAAGTGCTTTTTTGGGGTGGGTGGGAAAGATCTCGGTGCAAAATCATGGCGTCCCAAATGGCTGCTGTGCTCTCAAAGGAAAAAACTTGGATATCCTGCTTTTTCCAGGACACTTGCAGGCTATGGGACTGGTATGCACATAGCTTTGCAAGCGAACCGAATGCTTAGTGCGCAGCTGTAGCCACTGTTATGTATTGGGTTTAGCACATTTTATGTTACAAGGCGCGTTCTAACCAATTGTAGAAACGTTGGTAGACAAACGTTCTAATGGCAAGCGCATGCTCTTTCAACTGCTGTCAACTGTCAACTCACGGTCAGTTCATGCTTGGCATTATTATCGTGTTGTCCAGTCAGTTTGGTTCTTGTGTTCCTGTGAGTGAACTGTTGGCACTGACAAATGTTGACTAAACTTAGTTGAGGAACTTATACTGCCTTCGGCTTCTGACTTTTTCTGAACATTTAACAGCCACAATGTGAATCATATGTATTTATGGTACTCCGAACCCTCAAATGTCTCAGAAACCTGGAAATGAAGGTTGCTGGTTAGTGAGGCAAAACCAGGTTCCCCCAATCATGAGCTTATCTGGGCCAGGGGCTAGGGTTTAAATGGGGGGTTTAAACCCTGGTCTCCCAGACACTTAACACAGCACTCTAACCACTATGTCACACTGTTTTTTATACTGGATTATTAAAGCCGAAGGCAGCTTCCCAGTGTTGCAATGCTCAAATGATACAACCTACTATCCGTAAACCTGTCCAACCTGGTGATCTCCAGAGGCTTTTCCCTGGAAGGTACATTCACACAGCTGAAGCAAGTGGTGACTCGTTTTGAGTGTAATATGCTTTTCAGCTCTGATATGTTCTCCTCAGAGAGGCTTGCATGGCACCAAATCTTACGTTATTGCCAATGTGGTGTAGCAATTAAGAGTGTTGAGCTGTGGTTGTGTACACATTACTGTTAACTCCAGTGTGCTCCCACCACTGGTGTTTGAAGTGAGATACACATGACATTAGCCAACCATCCAGATGTTGAGATATGCTGCTACTTGTTGTGTTTCCCTTCATAGCAGCTTCCATTCGCTATGATAATATAATATAAGCTGTGGTAAAGTAGAAGCCAGATAGCTTGGCTGGTTAGAGCGTGGTGCTGATAACGCCAAGGTTGCAGTTTCAATTCCCCATAATGGACAGCTGCATATTCCTGCATTTCAGGGGGTTAGATTAGATGGTCCTCAGTGTCCCTTCCAATTCCATGATTCTATGAGGTGTGTAACATTTCAAATCAGCCATCGCGCATGCTCAGCTTCAGTGAATTGCAGTTCAGAATGGGGAAACAATGCAAGTAATGGCCATCAATTGAAGACATGCATACTCCCCTCTACCCCCAGGCAAAACAAAAATGGACTTGAAACAAAAGCAACCTCACTGTGTTTCAGGCCATATAATGTGCAGATAACCTAAAGACCGGGGAAACCTGAGCTCAAATCGCCACCAAGCTTTCTGAGTGACCAGTTACTCTCAACCTACGGTACTCTTCCTCAGAGGGTTGTTGTGAAGAAAAAACAGGAGGAAAAAAGACCCATATATGTCATCCTAATCTAACTGGAGACAAGATGAGGTAAACTCCAGAGCTGTTTAATGCTGTTGGATTATTTTACACGCAGGCACACAAAACCATAAGGCAGACACTGCTGTTTTTCACCATTATTTTACTAGTGTTATATCCGTTTACTGTTTTAACAATGAGGTAGAGTAAGTCACCCTGGAAGTTTTCTTTTCGGGGTGTCAAGTTTTCGAAACAAGCAAGCAAACAAATAAAATCCTCCTGCGCAGTCAACATGCCCTGAGGTGCCTCATCCGGGTTCCCAACTTGCCCTTGTGGGTTGCTCCCTGTGAGGCCCCTTGCCTTCCCCACTCCCCACCCCAAAACAGCACACACACCAGAAAAGGTAGTCAGCTGTCCCTTGACTTTTTGGGTTCTTGAACAGTCTCCCTCTCACTCTCTCGCACACCCTGCAAGCCACTTGCCCTTCAAAAACCTGCTGGGAAAAAGGAGGGAATCTTTAGTTAAAGGAGGAGGAATGTGCTCCTGATTCCCTTTCACTGCCTTCGCTTGGTTGAGGTTAATGAGATAATTACTCACACGTTGCCAGCTTGTCAGGCCCCAACAACGCCAAGTTCCCAAGTTCGCCAATTATGAAAGCTGAGCTTATGTCACACTATTTTAATTCTACCCCTCTTGCTTCGATGCCCTTACACACAAACACAAAACACACAAACTCCTTTTGTCATGCAGATGAGGCCATTTCTTTCCCACAGTTGGGGCAGGGAAGCGGGGAGAGCATCTGAGGGAATAAATTAATGATCACTGGGTTGGGGTTAGTTATCGTTAATGTCTTGAGGTTTTCTCTGTGCCTTCCTTTCACGGTGGCCAGCTAACTGTGTGATTCAATTATGATCTTCGACCCCATGAAAGGCGGCCTCCCCAGCTCACTTGCCACCCAGGATCAGAAAGGTTTGCTTCCGCGCCTGGGAATGCTGTGCCATTTTGTCATTTTCCTCACCTCCCCAATACACAGGTGAAGACAAAAGTCTTTGAGGGAACTAGGGTTGCCAAGTCTCCAGGTCTGAAATGTATACCCTCCAACATTTCTCCGATTAAAATAGGGACGTCCCATTCCATAAGGATAATTTTACTATTTATACTCCACACATCTTACTGGGTTGCACCAACATATATAAAAACATAATAAAACGTTAACCTTTTTTGTAATAAAACTTCCTATTAAAGTCAAAGAGTTCAGAGAAGCAGAGAAGGGGGTGCTGGATACTGACCCCCCCAATGCCGCTTCCGTTGGAAAAGGGGTGTGGTTTAAGCAGCCTGATCACCCCGTCCCTTCCCATTGTGCCCTGCCCCTTTCCCTACAAGGGTTCAGGTGAATGCAAAATGCCTTGGGGCGCAGCAATCTTTGGGGTGGGCCTGGGGGGAGGATGCAATGCTAGCGGGACGATGGAGGGGGAGATAGCTGGCAGGGAAGCTGCTGGACCACTCCCCCGAAAAATGAAGGGAGGTGGGTGTGCAGCTGAGGTCCCTCCCCCATTTAGAGTATTCCGAATAGCAATATGGATGCTATAAACACATGCAGAAATACAAGCGTTTCATAAATTTCAGCTGAGTTTCCTGAATTTCAGGGGGTTGGACAACCTATTTCTGAATAGGTTTAATTGGGTTTGGTGCTTTCTCTCTGCATGTCATTCCTTGAACACCTTCCTGTGCGAAAATAAGGCTTGCTTTCATTGCTCTGTTCATTTGTACATTTGACTAGTGTTGTGTGGAGGGAAATGCAACCACTGGGCTGAAAAATGTCCCCCTCCTGCCCTCCTGTGTTTGAAATTCTAGAATAAGAAACTGCTTCTTTCCCCTCAGTCGCTATGTCTGTGTGTGACATCACAGGAGACCATACATAGGGCTGGGGAAACTAGGCCTCAAGGGCAGGGCGGCACTTGTTAATAAAGAAATGATGACTGAGGAGCCCCCTCCCTTGTGACGCGTGGGGCATGTGGACTCCATGGCACCCTCAGAAACCTTCAGCACCCACCATGGCCCCCTGACCCATTTTTAAAAAGTTTTCCCAAAATCTGTTAGTTTTTACAGTGCTGCAAGCCTGTTTGTTTTGGCAGTTGAGGGATTGGTATTATTTATTTATTTTGCCCTTTGTGAGAGATCAATAAACTGGTTCCTTTGACTTAAGGTCTCTGGATCCTTTTAAATAAAGTTATCTGGACAAAATGAGTGAATTAGGAAACCTTTTTATTATACACACTTGCAAGTGGGGTAACCCAAGATCAGGCATAGCTTCATCAGGAAAAACACATAAAGTCGCTTGTCCGGCCGCAAGTCATGAAGGGGCGTGCCAGTTTACAGAAGTATCGCGTCCGCCTCATTAACATTCCACTTCCCTTGTTAATCATAATACAATACAATACAATACAATACAATACAATACAATACAATACAATACAATACAAATACCTTTATTGGCATTTCAAGTTAAGACATTTCAAAATGGCATGAGATACAAAGTCTTACTTCTTCCTGTTTCCACCTCCCTTCATTTTTTTTTGGGGGGGGAGGGTCGCTTTCCCTCCCCCACCTGCCCAGCAGCTTCCCTGCCTGCTATCTCCCCCTCCATCATCCCACTGGCATTGCATCCTCCCCTCCCCCAAAGATTGCTGCACCCCAAGGCGATTTGCACTCACTTGAACCCTTGCAGGGAAAGGGGCAGGGCACAATGGGAAGGGGCGGGGCGACCGGGCTATTTAAACCATGCCCCTTTTCCAATGGAAGCGGCATGGGGTATCCAGCAGTCAGTATCCAGCACCCCCTTCTCTGCTTCTCTTGAACTCTTTGACTTTAAGCAAATTGTGCAATCAATTTTAAGATTTCCTGGATGATTTAAGCATATGAGTTGTGCGGATGGCTTCTGGAAGATCTAAACCACTTCATCTTGTGCAGCTTGTAGAGGGATTGCTCTTCAGAAATCTGGGTGCTCCTTTTTCAGCTTGCCATAGTCCGCATTCACCGCATAGAACTGGAAGAAAGAAGCACAGCTCTTAGGATGACAATCGTTATCTCCTGCTTGGACTACTGCCATGCGCTCTACGTGGAGCTACCTTTGAAGGTGATTTGGAAACTACAACTAATCCAGAATGCAGCACTGGACTGGTGACTGGGAGTGGCCACCGGGACCATATAGCACCAATCCAAAAGGCTCCCAGTACATTTCCGAGCACAATTCAAAGTGTTGGTGCTGACCTTCAAAGCCCTAAACGGCCTCGGCCCAGAATACCTGAAGGAGCGTCTCCATCCCCATCATTCTGCCCAGACACTGAGGTCCAGCTCCGAGGGCCATCTGGCAGTTGCCTCACTGCGAGAAGTGAGTTTACAGGGAACCAGGCAGAGGGCCTTCTCGGTAGTGGCACCCTCCCTGTGGAACACGCCTCCCCCCATCAGATGTCAAGGAGATAAAGAACTACAGAACTTTTAGAAGATACTTGAAGGCAGCCTGTATCAGGTAGTTTTTTATGTTTGACATTATTTTTTATATTTGCTGGAAGCTGCGCATAGTAGCTGGGGATAAGTAATAAAATATCATTATTATTAATTTAACTAAGAGAAAAGTTATGAACTAAGCACATGAACAAGATATAGCGTGTGCACCATTTCATATTGTACTGGAAAACCTTAGGTCAGTGTTAACTGGTAGGCAGGGTCTTGGGGGGAAATTCCCCTTTGATCTGACTTACGACTTCAGCACTGCCACTACAGAGTGACAGTGTCATCATAATTTCACCATGGCAACCAGCTGCTTCATTTCTACTTAATTGAAAGGCAGGTCATTGAGTATTTATTTCATTTATTTATTTTTGTATATAATATTTATTAAGTTTTCCATTTTAATAATCCAAAAAGAACCACATTAAAACATTCCAAATTACAATACAATAAAAAAGCCAAATATAAATGCCAAATTATATATCTTTGGGTGGCTTCCCAAGCTCTGAATTTCGCAGAGTGCTAATAATCTAATATCACATTGCATTTCTTAATTAGTCAATAAACTATTCCGATGTTAATTCTTCACTTAATTTTCATGTTTTGCTTCTTCTTACAAAGATGTACTCCTTGCTGTCTGCCTCTTGTCACGTTTCTCTGCCTGGCTGGGACAAAAAGAGCAATCTAGAGCAGGCATGTCCAAAGTCCATTTCGGGGGCCTAATCCGGCCCGTGTGGCAGTTTATTTCCTGAGGTAAAATCCTAAAAAAACCTCAACGACTTCAATCCTAAAAAAAGGTTAACAACTTTGGTTGGCCGTTTGGTCGGCCTTCACTTAATCAGATCTGGCCCTTTTTGAAAAAGTTTGGACACCACATAATATCTCATGGTAGGCTGCTATCGAACTCTGTAGGGTCCCAGCGTAGCAAATGTTGTCACACAAAGCTAGCACTTGACCGAATTGTACTCAAAGTGAGGGGCACCTCCTGCAGTCCGCCCCCTACATTTGTTCCACTTCTGAATGCCCTACCCCCCCAAAAAAAATCTGAGTCAGGACCTAACTCAGAGCCAATCAAAATGTCACAAAATGCTAAGCAAGAAATTGAGTCCTCCTCAACACTTCATCAGAGCAAAGAAGAGTAGAGGGAGGAGGCGGGGGAGGGAGAAAAAGCTGGAAGAGTGACAGAGAAGCTATGGTGTCTGCCTTTAGCTGATGTTAGAAAAGTCTGCATACACACTACAGTGGTACCTTGGGTTACATATGCTTCAGGTTACAGACGCTTCAGGTTACAGACTCCGCCAGCCCAGAAATAGTACCTCGGGATAAGAACTTTGCTTCAGGATGAGAACAGAAATCGTGCAGTGGTGGCGCAGTGGCAGCCGGAGGCCCCATTAGCTAAAGTGGTGCTTCAGGTTAAGAACAGTTTCAGGTTAAGAACGGACCTCCGGAACGAATTAAGTTCTTAACCCGAGGTACTATTTCTGGGCTGGCGGAGTCTGTAACCTGAAGTGCCTGTAACCTTAAAGCACATTATTTCCCTCAAAAACAAATCTGAACACTATTGCTTGTTAAGTGTTGCTAGGATTTGAAACTCTATAAAGGGCGAGCTGCAGTGTCCAGAATTATTTGAGGGAAAGAATCTATATATTGCCCAGCTATGGATTTTTGCAGAATCTTTTAAGGGTAAAGGGTAAAGGGACCCCTGACCGTTAGGTCCAGTCGTGGCCGACTCTGGGGTTGCGGCGCTCATCTCGCTTTATTGGTCAAGGGAGCCGGTGTACAGCTTCTGGGTAATGTGGCCAGCATGACTAAGCCGCTTCTGGCAAACCAGAGCAGTGCACAGAAACACTGTTTACCTTCCCGCTGGAGCAGTACCTATTTATCTACTTGCACTGTGTGCTTTTGAACTGCTAGGTTGGCAGAGTCTTTTACCATCTTCTTATGTTCCAACATATCTAACTTCTCTCCCCCCCACCCCCACAGCTGCTCCCTGCTTCCTCTTTTTGTCCTTTATCTGAATTCTTCTTGTTTGCAGGAGGGGTTATAAGTGGTTCACTTATATGTTATAGTTACTGTTTGCTGCTAAATAGGTAGTTAAAGCTATTATTAGGGATGGGAGGGGGGTCATTACTGAAAGAAATTGGTGTGTGGGTGTGGGTGTGTTAAGGACTGGTGTTATTTTCCTGTTTTTGAGGGGAAGCTAAGAAAGACGTTGTAAACCATAAACCCTCTCAGCAACCGTCTGTGGCTCACAAGGTTATATAATAACCTCAACCACCTGCCAGGGTGAAAACTCAAAACTCTTCCTCAACCCATCGGAACCTGAAGGAAACCTCTGTTAACAGTGACATGCAAACACATCTGTGAGATTTAACAAGACAGTAAAATACGCTAACAGATCAGGGGGAGATGATGGGTTGTCTGTCAGCATTAGCCTCACCAAGCGAATAATATTGTTTGGCTGACTCTTCTCCAAATTGCGGTACGGAAAAGCTGTTGGAATTGTGTTTGCTGTTGTCCTCTGTTGTGCAGGCCCCTCCGGAAGTTAAGGCCTTTGGGGGGATGACTGAGGTGGGCTGCACTGCCCACTTTTGCTTCTGGCACTGTCCACCACCAGCATGCCAGAAGAGTATGTGGACTCTGACTGGAAAAGCCCTGCCCGATGCCTGCCCTAAACTATATGAAGTTTCAGTTAATATTTTAACAGGTCAGCTTACTTGCTAGGGAAGAATAATGGGAATTTTATGGTGATAGTCATATATCCTTTATATTAAAAGACTCAATATTTTCTCAACATTTCTTTATATAATAATTTCCACGTTTTATGTGTACTTTCACATAAACACTTCTGGAGAACAAGCTGAATCTAGCAGGAGGTTAAATGCTTATTTCTGTGTTATTTGCTCCCAGAAGACACAAAAATAGCATGCAAGCCCATTAACCCAGAAAACCGCATACAGTATATATATTTTTGCACTGTATTTTCACGTGCTGAAATTTGGTACAGTATTCCAGCACACAGTTCCTTCCCACGAATTAAAATTTAGTGTGATTTGATGGCACAGTATATCAACTGAAAAGTCAAAGTTCCATCATTCAACAGGAACTACATTCTGGAAGGAAAGTTAGAATTTGGGATAGGAGCACTAGCAGTATATTCAGGAAAACTATCACAATAATAATAGAATCATGGAATCTCACATTCTCAAACCTTTATTGGCATATATGAATCACAAAATTGTAGAGTTGGAAGATACTACAGGGGCTATCTAGTCCAACCCCCTGTAATGCAGGAATCTTTTGCTGAATGTGGGGCTTGAACCCACAACTCTGAGTCTCATGCTCTACCAGCTGAGCTATTCTAGATTGCTACGTCTGAATGCACCCCTTATGCAATCAAAATGGCACCATCCGTGATACATCCATAGCAGCAGGCTATGAGGACTACCATGGGTTGGAGACGTACCACACACAAAATATTTGAGTTCGGGGAGACCCAGTGGGGTGGGGTGGGGACCAGAACAGCTGGATGAGAACCAAGCATGCTTGGTAGGCATTGAATGATGCACCTTGGGGGAAGGAAATTGAAAACTGGTAGTGGTGATGGTGGAATGGAATGTCCCGAAAAAGAGCATGGCTATTGGCCTGGAATTCTGAACATGAGCGCTCCTCCACACCACCACATTTTGCTGTAGTTCTCACTTACACATTTCTTCTTCCAGAAATATATGAGTTGGGCAAGTGGGAGGTGCCTCCCGCCACTCCAGAAATCATACTTGCTGCACAGCGAGTGCTCATATTACTGCTGGATATGCAGGGTGGGCACTTAATGAAATTGTGCCCTCTGATGTCAGGGCAAGGCAGAATGGAGCCTCAGAGCCTCAAAGGAAAGCCAGTGTTTCATTCAAGAAAATAGTATACAAGCAGCGAGTGCACAGGCATGGCTGCACTCAGTTGTGACATTGCCAAGACTTGCCCTTGGGGCCCCCTGCTTCCTCCTCCTCCAGGTATCTCCCAAGCTGGAATAAACTCTGGTGGGGAGAACCCCCCCCCCATAGGCTTCTTGAGCTTTCTGTTCAGCTACATGCAAAGTCCTGTGGGACCTTGGAGTCAAATGGAGAAGGCAGCTTACTACAGTGGGACTAGGCAGCTGCTGCAAAGCTGTTGCAGCTTCTGTCCCCATCTCCTCTCTTTCAGGTCTCCCTCTGCACTATTTGCTGCCCTAGAAGGGCTTTCTGCCTCTGCCTCTTCTCTTTCCTTTGAGCCTGTCACCTCTTCCGCCTCCCAGCCTCCCTCCCCCTCTGACCTGTCTTCAGAATCCCACCACCCTGACAGTGGCGGACCTTCATGCTCCGGCACCGGGGAGTGGAGAGCAGGCAGGTGTGCATCCTGGGGGCGTGGCGTGCTGCCCACAGGGATGTGACGCATGTCCTGTGGGTGTAGCATGCCGTCTGTGGGGCCATGGTGCCCAGCGCGCAGGAGGGGAGCCGCAATGGCACCCCACCGGGATCGCGCTGTGGGGGGTGGGGTGCTCCCCCCCCACCCCTCTTCCTCCGCCAGTGCACCCTGATCCTGGCTGTGAGCCTTCCACCTCTGCTGCTACCCTAGGGTGTTCTTCAGCCTCCCACTACATCCAGGCGGCCCCTGACATCTGGCTACAGCTGGCAGCTGCTCTCCAAGGTCTCAGGCAGGAGGCCTTTCCAGTCCTGCCTGGACATTTTGCATGCAAAGAATGTGCTCTGCTACTCCACTACAACCATTCCCTCATGTTTTGTCCTGAAAGGGGTGGGGATTCGAACCAGCAACTCTAGAAGCATGCCAGTGTGTTTGTGCCTGCTTTAGCGGACAGCACCACAGAATTCTCTGGAGGGGTGGGGGTTGAGTCTGCTTAATTGAACATGCTGTTTCTGGGTCCCAGGTTCTAGTTCCATCACTTAGAATTTATAAAAATTAACTCCTTAGTCACTTCTATAACATCCAGCAGCCTCTGAGCTGGCTTTGAGTGCCTAAAAGCATCAGCAGGGAGGCACAGCAAATTTACCACAAATACAATTTTGTACCCAAGAGGAAGCTGCCAGGCACAGAATTGAAAACTAGGTCAGCTGAGTGTCTTCTGGCCTGTTGCTGCAAGGTTGGAGACCTGTATTTGATATCCTCCATTAACTTGAATCTTGGCCAATTTGCAACATGTTCATGTGAGGTTTCCTTCCTGAAATGTCTAGGAACAAAGGTGCCCTCTTTTCACTGAGCATCAACCTGCTGGAACCTATGGTTCAACTGCTGACTTTGGTGAAAGGAAAATTGGAAAGATTAACAAGCCACTTTTTGCTGCTGTAAAACCTAATAGTGAGCAATGAATATGCTTAGGCCCTGCACCAATTTCTGACAAAACTTTCAATGAATAATTTTAATACACATGCATTACAATTTTTTTTAAAAAAATTATTTGATGCAAGTATAAAAACATAGGAAAGGAAATCTTCCTTTGGAAGAGATAAACTGAAGTTTATCTTTTTTTTTTATAAAATTTTTATTAGTTTTTCAACATATATTATAAGACATTACAAACACAATACACAAACAAACAAACATATAAACATGTATAATTTCATAATTTTCTTTTTCTTATACCCAATTTCAATGACTTCCCCATGCCTCCCTTTTCTGCATCCCTGTTTTAAACTTTTTCAGCAACCCCTGATCTAAATTACTTATAATTCCCTTTCTTTAACCTTTTTTTTCACTTATCCAATCATTTATCGCTGCAAATCTGCTATGCTTTACCCATAACATTTTAACACTCACTAATTTTACAACAATTTTTAAGATAAAATTTAAATTTCTTCCAGTCTTCTTCCACCGTCTCTTTCCCTTGGTCACGGATTCTGCCCGTCATCTCCGCCAGTCCCATATAGTCGATCACCTTCGTCTGCCACTCTTCCAGCGTGAGTAGTTCTTGTGTCTTCCAATACTTTGCTAAGAGGACTCTTGCTGCTGTTGTAGCATACATAAAAAACATCCTATCTTTCTTTGACACCAATTGGCCTACCATGCCCAGGAGAAAAGCCTCTGGTTTCTTATGAAAGGTACACTTAAGCACCTTCTTAATTTCATTATAGATCATTTCCCAGAAGGCCTTAATCCTTGGGCACGTCCACCAAAGGTGATAGAAAGTACCTTCAGATTCATTACACTTCCAACATTTATTATTGGGCAAATGGTAGATTTTTGCAAGCTTGACTGGGGTCATGTACCACCTATAAATCATTTTCATAATATTCTCTCTTAGGGCATTACATGCTGTAAACTTCATTCCGGTGGTCCATAACTGTTCCCAGTCAGCAAACATAATGTCATGTCCGATATCCTGTGCCCATTTAATCATAGCTGATTTAACCGTTTCATCCTGTGTATTCCATTTCAACAGCAAGTTGTACATTCTTGACAGATTCTTAGTATTGGGTTCTGTCAGAGGCTCAGGAGCAGAAGAGCAGGGGAGAGAGCAAATAGAGAGCAGAGGAGAAGAATCAGAGGGGAGCGTAGGGGAATATGACAGTGGCCCGAGAGATTCCATGAGCTTCTCCAGCGAATCAGAAGATTCCCAGAAGGGGGCGCCTATGGTAAGGGCGAGGGGGGTCCCAGGGGGGACGCTCCATAAACAAGGGACCAGCAGGGACTCCCAAGGGAGCAGCGGAGGATCAGGACCAGTTCCCCCACCAGAGCACAGTGGGGGGAAAGAGTCACATGAGTCAGGACCAGCTTCTCCTCCAGCGGGGAGAGAAGATGAGTCAGGGGTAACCACGCCCCCATCGGGAAGTGGGGAAACGGAGGGAAGGCCAGGTCCAGCTAGCCTCCCTGAAAGAGGGAGCAGTGACACAAGTGTAACGGTCAGAAGGAAAGTGGGAGGCTGCGCGCGCGCGCCAAGTTCAAATGTGGAGGAGCGCGGGACAGCAGAAAACCCGGATTGGGAGCCAGGTCCTAAAGCCCAAAGGAGGGAGGGGGAAGAGTCAGGGGACTCAGCGTCAGAGGAGTCTAGGAGGGCTGAGACTCCGACTAGCAGGAGGGCCCAGAGAAAGAAGGAACAGAGGAAGAGGTAGAGTAAAGCTAGAATCTTAAACTGGTGTCAGGGGGGAGGAGATTCAGATGGAACTTCGACGGTCTAAGGTATAGACGTAGCGTTGCGCGCTGCGCGTCTGGAAATGAAACTGAACTTCAATAAAGACTTTTTTACTTGAGGAAGAAGCAGCGTTGGTCTTGTGTGAGCTGGGACCTTGGGCAGCGCTGACAGGTTCTAACAATTCTGTTTCTAACTTTGACTTTTCCACCTGGAAGCCAATTTTCCTGTCCTGTTTAAATACTTCATTTATCTGGTAATAATGAAGCCAGTCCCTTACTTTAAACTTCAATTTCTCATAACTCTGTAATTTCACATTTCCACCTTCTTGTTCTATAATTTCCCAATATTTTGGCCATTTAGATTCCATATTAAGTTTTTTCACTTCCTTAGCCTCCATTGGTGACAACCACCTAGGGGTTTTATTTTCCAACAAATCTTTATACCGAATCCAAACATTATATAGTGCTTTCCTAACAATATGGTTTTTAAAACCTTTGTGAATTCTTACCTTGTCATACCATATATATGCATGCCAACCAAACCTATTATTGAACCCTTCCAAGTCCAAAATGTCTGTGTTCTCAAGAAGTAGCCAGTCTTTCAGCCAGCAGAAAGCCGCTGCTTCATAGTACAATTTTAAGTCCGGCAGGGCAAACCCCCCTCTTTCTTTTGCATCAGTTAATATCTTAAATTTTATTCTGGGCTTTTTGCCCTGCCAGACAAATCTAGATATATCTTTCTGCCACTTCTTGAAACAGTCCATCTTGTCCACAATCTGCAATGTTTGAAACAAAAACAGCATTCTTGGCAAAACATTCATCTTAATAACCGCAATTCTGCCTAACAAGGAAAGTCTCAGATTAGACCATATTTCTAAATCTTTCTTAATTTCTGTCCAACATTTCTCATAATTATCTTTAAATAAGTTCACATTCTTAGGTGTTAAATTAACCCCCAGATATTTCACTTTATTTGCTACCATTAATCCAGTTTCACTCTGAAACTTCTCTCTTTCCACAACTGTTAGATTTTTCCCCAATACCTTTGTTTTTTGTTTGTTTAGCTTAAAACCTGCTACTCGACCAAAAACTTGTATTATCTCCAAGGCTCTTTTGGTACTAGTGTCTGGCTCTTGCAAAGTTAGTACTAAATCATCTGCGAACGCTCTCAACTTATATTGTTTAGCTCCGACCTGAATCCCTTTAACCAGCTGGTCCCCTCTAATCATATTTAATAACACCTCCAGAACAGATATGAAAAGTAATGGGGATATTGGGCACCCCTGTTGTGTCCCTTTTTCAATAGCAATTTCTTCAGTAACCACGTTATTTACAATTAGTTTTGCTTTTTGTTCAGAATAGATTGCACCTATACCATTCTCAAAACCTTGGCCTACCCCCATTCCTTTGAGATTCTTTTTCATAAAACTCCAAGAGATATTGTCAAAGGCTTTCTCAGCGTCCACAAATATTAATACTGCCTTAGTATTAATATTGTTTTCGAGTAACTCCATAATGTCTATTATATTTCTCACATTGTCAGATAAATGTCTTCCTGGGAGAAAGCCAGCCTGGTCTTTATGAATCTCACCCACCAAAACCCTCTTCAGTCTTTTTGCCAAAATGTCTGCAAAAAATTTTGTAATCCACATTGAGCAATGATATAGGGCGGTAGTTCTTAATCTGGTTCTTTTCAGTCTCAGATTTTGGTATAAGTGTAATATATGCTTCTTTCCACGATTCAGGTGCCTTCTTCCCCTCTAAAATTTCATTGCAGACTTCCTTAAACGGTTGAATCAACCAATCTTTCAAAGCTTTGTAGTATCTGGAAGTCAGGCCATCTGGTCCTGGAGATTTTCCCAATTTCATGTTTTGAATGGCTCCCTCTATTTCTTGCTCAGTTATTTTCTGGTTTAAAATCACTTTACTTTGTTCAGATATTTTTTGTAATCCATATTTTTTAAGAAATTCTTCTATCTCTTTTTCATCCACCGGCCCTTGTGCATAAAGTTTATCTTAGCTATGGTTAATGTAAAGCAGGAAAGCTTTGCAAATTGTGATTTGAAATTAGCTTGTTTCCCCCAACCATCATTAAGATCAACCACATTTTGTCCAGCTTGTTTAAATTACATGGCAAGGTGAGGCGAATAAAAAGTGGAAGCAAAAGCTTCCAAACTTTGCATAATGCTAAACTATGTTTTAGGATAGGAATGTCAGAGATATTCATTAAGTTTACATTAATGCATGAAGTTGGGGTTTTCCAGTGCCCTGAAGTCTGCCATGGAATGCTCTGATTTGCTCCACCATTTTCTAGGATAAATTATTATGCTTGGTTTCTGTTTTGTTTTGAACAAAGCAGCATGTGATCCTGGTAATGTCTCCATTGTTGCAACTTCCAACTGGAAGCACATATTTCTTGACAATGATGTCAGTGCAGTTCTCTTATAGCCCCTTCAATAAAAACCTAACCAATATGTTATACTTTGATACAGCTCTGGTCACTAGTAAGGGTCCTTTATTTCCTTTTCTTGCCTTCTTTCCCCCCACAGATTTGTTCTATGCACCTGACTATATGAGTCCCCCATGAAGTCCTCAGACATAGTTCTTAGGGGCTGACTGGAAACGCAGCAGAATTATTGAGTGAGCAGTGACTGAACCTCTTTACCGTGCTGATAATAGGCCAATTTACAAAGCGGAAAACATCTGTTCCATTGATAATGGGATGTTTGCCCAGCTACATTACAGGTGCATGGCTGAATATGTTGACTTTGCAGCTAATGGACATTTTGCAAAGCATTTTGCATTTACATGTTGAGTTCCAGAGCTAGTTGTAGTGACCCAGAAATCCCCAGTCTAGATTAAACCCGCTACCTCTTGTTTGTCAGCAAGGGGAAGAATTTTAATTCCCCCAGGGATGCCATACCTTTTGAAGATGTTATGTGGACTTCTTATTAAATTGAGGATACTGAGGCATGGGAAGGAGTAGCTGACCATGCTTCATGGGGGCGGAAGGAATGAGTTTGTCGACAAGGAAATAGATAATTCTCTTGTGTGAGCATCGTGCAGCGAGAGTTGCTTTTGAACTATCGAAGGACGTCTGCAATGAGTGTGTATGTCTATCTCCTTATTTCTCTTGGAAGGAATATTGGCAGTTCTGTAGTGGAGGGGAAATGTGGGGGAGAGAATAACTCCAGGCCTTTATTATCTTCTTACTTCTTCTGCGTAATCACAAGGATAACTGACAAAAACCACCTTGCTCTGGTAAATGAATGGCTTTCAAGTTTTGCTATTGTTTGTAAGAGATTAGCATAGAGCATGGGTTGCCACGCCTTTTAGGCCAGAGTACATAGAATGGGTGCCATGCAGTGCTATTTTTCTAGAAAAAGTGGTTCCGGAATTCACCATGAACGTCTCCCTTGTTCTCTTATGCTGGCAGTCTCCAGCATGATTACAACCAAAGAAGCCCTATGGCTCTGTGTGTGTGTTCCCCTTATTTTGGATATTTTTTTCCCTATTAGATATTTTGAGAAGAATTGTATATTTCTGCAGCCTTGTCCTGCATCTTAAGTGGGGAGGGTTAGCACTTATTAGCCAGCCTCATCCCCTCTTTGGTTTGCGAGGCTGAAGCAAGTACTTCCATGTCTTTTGAAGTCTTCTTCCGCTGTGTTTAAAAGAAGAAGCAAAAAAACTCATATTCTCTGACAGCTGAGTTTCAGTCTGAAGGACAATCTTATCCAGCTTCTTTAGCCCTTTCTCAATGGATTTAGCTTTGTAGATCCCTTATCATCTTCTTAGCATCCTTTTCAGTTTGTCAGCATCCCTCTTGAATTTGATGCTCAGGTGAGATCAGAGGAATCCAAGTACAGTCTTGGCTTTGGTGGGCATTCTCGAGTTCTTTCAGTCCCCATTCAAAAGGCTGCTGGGAAGGGTTTATGATCCAAACATCAGACAGGACCCCATTCCTTCTTTCCATTTTGAAAACGGCCAGCGTCGCTCCTCCCATCTGTCCTGGCTGTTATCTACTCCACCTTTGATCTCCTCTGTTTGGTTCTCCCTCTTTGTTCTCGGGGGGGGGAGGGGGGAGTGCGTGCGCGCTTTCCTTGCTAGTAAAGCAGTCACAAAATTGCAGTGTTAACAGAGCAGTTTTACAAACACAGAATATTGTTTGCACAATACCACAAGCACCACAAGCAGTGAAAAATTCCAGGAGTTGTCACCTGATGAAGTTAGGTTTCCTGTGGAAGGAGATCACTGGAGGCTTATTGTCTCTTTGTGATATTTGCGTATTTGAACGAATATACAGCTTAAGCTTTGATGGAGAGACACACAGCTTGAAATTCCAGCAGATAGCCAAAGCCCACTGCTCCCACAGCAGGGGCCCTTCTAGACTACTATATTTCAATGGGTGTATTCTGCAAAGTGTCACTGATGTAATAATAGTGCATCAGTGGTGGGTTTATTCTGAACTGTCCACATGTCGTTCTGCTTTATTAATTATTCTCCTATGTTTTTCTGCATTATTGCAGTTTGGAGAGGTACTCTTGCACACCTCAGAACATTTGCGGCATAAAATGTTTCAGGATTTCAGCAGGAAGGTAGGGAATTTCTGCTGTATAACTTTCAGTGTCTCGTTTTTTCCATTTTTTAAAAAAAGTGTGAATTTTGGTAAGTTTATCATTAAATGGGAACTGAATCAAACTTCCCTAACTCCCCACCAAGGATCTAATTAGCCCTGTCTACGTCTAGCCTCATTCTGCTCTATGTGCCAAGTCTGGACCTGCTTTACCTGTTGGAAGTTCACCTGCCTGAATATGACTCTAATGCATCTGCTGCTAGGTCACTTAGTCAAGAGATGCTGCAAACGTAGCTCACTTTCCTAAAAGCTCAGAGCTAGCTGGGTAAGGAGAGGCCAACTAGGTTATACTACCTCGTCTTGTAGCCCTGTTGGAAGGTAACAATCATTTTGTTCTTTAAGTGTGAGAGAGCAGGTTTAGATTTGGCCATTTGCCAGAGAAACCTGGGCTCAAATTCCTGCTCTGGCTTGGCTGCTGGAAGATCTTGAGCCAGCCATTGTTTCTCAACCTGACCTACTTCTGCAGTATGGTGTTGTAGATTTATTACATTTAAATCCCACCTTTCTTCCATGGAACTCAAGGGTTTCCCAGGCAATCTCCCATCTGGACACCAACCAGATAAATTCAAGCCAGCCAGCTTAACACTCTCCAGATCTAGTAATAAAGGCTGAATGAAGATCTTGGGGATTTTCAAGCATATGCAGGAGATCTCAGAATTATGGAACAGCTGCAAGAGATTCCCAGTAGACCCCCAGGTCACATCCAGAAATGTCTGGCAGGAGCAAAATGCCCAGCACCCTCAACACTATTTAAAATTGTTTTAATTCATTCACACACTTCTTTCCTTCTACCAAGGAATTCATAATGGTGTTCATGAGTTTCCCACGTACTCTCCTACCCAGGCACTGAGCAGACCAAACCTGCTTAGCTTTGGCAAAGCTACTTGTATCGTACGTCTCCAAAGTGTACAGACCGTACCATGGGATGAAGTGGGTCAATGGCATGTATCTCTTCCTGTGTCCCTTGGTCAAATGGCAGGATACTAATGTGATAAATAGAGCAAATGCATTGTAAAATTGCTTATCTGAGTGCGGCTTAGAATTGGTCAAAGCCCAGCAGCAAAGTATGCCAAGCTTGAAAGGGCAATGCTCATAATTGGGGAAACAGTGCTCTTAGCTGCTGCAAGAAAGCTCAAAAATTGCATTTGTCAAGGGCTGGAAAAGCACTGAATAAACACACATTGGAGTTTATTAAAAAGCCAAGACTGTTCACTGCCGCTATCCACATGGTAACAAAAGCTAGGGTGGGTAGGTGGGGGCACATTCTCCCTATGCCCAATGGAGATCAAGAGAGCTCAGGGCAGACAAAATGAAAGGAAGAATGGTCAAAATGTTGAAGCAGCACATAGAGGAACCTGGCTGCAGAAATGTAATTACTTGTATGTGAAACTTATTTCTTTTGGTTTCTTTCTTTCTTTATATAAAATTGTATTGCTTTTTTATGTATAGATATAACAACAATACATCAACAAAAGGAACAAGAAATAGAGCTCCCATTCCTGCCCATCTTCTTCAGCAACTGTTTGGACATTTCATGCTGTTTCTTCAGTCCACAGAGCAGCTCCATTAGTCCCACAAAATATCCAGTCATGTCAGGTCAATTCTGTCTTGAAAGACTCATGGATAGCTGGCAGCCTTCTGACACCAGCCTGTATATTTATATAAACTAATAAAGCAAAACTGCATTTCGCCAAAACCAGCATAACTGTCCTGATTTCGCAATGCCCGCTTCTCACTTTCCTTTACTCTTTCATAATTCTAGGGAAAGTGGTGCCATCGCACAGTAATGTTTTGCCGTCACCATTCTTGCCACTACTAATAAAAAAAAAGGTTATTAAATCTGTCTTCACACATACCCTCCAACATTTCTCTGATGAAAATAGGGACGTCCCATTCCATAAGGATAATTTTACTATTTATACCCCACACATCTTACTGGGTTGCCTCAGCCACTCTGGGCAGCTTCCAACATACATAAAAACATAATAAAACATTAAACATTTAAAAAATCCTTCCCTTTGGAGCATTGCCTTCAGACGGCTCAGGGGTCAGATAATTCCATACCCTCCAACATTTCTCCAATGAAAATAGGGATACTGTCCTTGGAAAATATGGACACTTGGAGGGTCTTTCTCACTAACCGTCAGGTGAGGGAGGGGACCATTCCAGCACAGAACAGCTTCCTTTGTTATACTAACAACCCATACATAGGCATTAACTCATGAAGAAGCTTGCCTAGCTAGTTCAACAATGGAGACCTCCTTTAGGTTTTAACCCCTGTTGGATCCCAGACCCCAAGAATTACAAAGGACTCAGGCATCATGCAGGCACCCCTCAGCCCCTCTAAAAAACCCTCCTCACAATATAAATGCCCCAACATTTCTAGATAAAAAGCACCCTCTGGAGACTGCAAATTTTATTTTATTTGTTTATATGCAGCTTGATCAAAAGACTATCTCTAAGCAGTTCACTGAAATCATTTTAAAAAGTTCATTTAAAAATAGCAATAAAAATAGCTATTAAAAACAGTAGACATGATATCAAAATATAGCTATAATTCAAGTCGTGGCTGTTTTAATGGCAAACTGGAGTAGAAATGGAGTGCATAACATTTCTTATACACTTATGGTCACTTATAAGAAAAGAAACATAATTTTCTACTTTTACCAGTCTCTTAATTGCTGCTCAGTATCTGCAGTCGATAACCTTGGATCATACAGATAATTTGAATTCCTGTCATCTTCTGTTTAAATTCTTCATTGATTTCCTTAAAGACACATTTCTAGTCTCTATATTATGGTGCGTTTTCTTGTTTCTTAAATAATATATTCAACTGATTTATCTAACAAAATTGAATATCTGGGTAGGCTCACCTAATCAAGAATTTTTTAAGCTGGTGGCATAGAGGAGTCATGGAGGGAGGATTAAGAGGTGCTTAATCATTTTTCTCCCTGTCACTTTTCTGATCAAAATATAACACAAGCTGCTCTCCTGAGATACAGGGCTAGGTAAGGTATCTAGTGCAATACTCAGGGGTGGGGGAAGGCAGCTGGAAGCAGAAAACGGGTATTGGGGAAAGAGTTAATAGTGAAACTGAGCCGAATAGAATCGTAGAATCGTAGACCTAGAAGGGACCCCAAGAGTCATCTAGTCCAACCCCCTGCAATGTGGGGGTGGAGATCTCAGATAAAGCATCTGGAACAGATGGCCAGACAATCTGCTTTAGACAAATGCAGCCATGCTTGCTCCTTTGTTCTCCCAGGATGGATCCAAAGTGACCTCTTAACTTGAGGTCTGAGAGAGAAGTGTGAGGAGGAGTGGGGGAGAGTTGTAAGGAGGCTACAACCTAAGAGGCACCTGTCTAACTTTAAAGATGCCTTTAAAGTCAGCAAAGAGGCCAAAGGTACAGGGATAGCCTGGGAATCTGGAGGTCCTTTGCTCTATCTCTTATAACCCCTCGTGCAAATTGTTTTAAATTGTTTTTAATATTGTTTGTAATGGTGGAACCCACCCCTGGACTTTAAGGTGAAGGGTATGTAATGAAGAAGAAGAAGAAGAAGAAGAAGAAGAAGAAGAAGAAGAAGAAGAAGAAGAAGAAGAAGAAGAATTACACCCAAACTTCCAACAGTTAAGCAACTGGTTAAGCAGGACAATTATTTTATGCTACCACTTCTTGTAGTCCTGCTGAAAGGTAACAATCATTTAGTTTTTTAAGTGCAACATAGATGTAGTTTTGGCGATGGACATAGGAAACCTGGGCTCAAATCCCTGCTCTGACTTGATGGTTGCAGGATGGTCTTGGGCCAGCCAACCTGCTTTCTTCATCCCACAAAAAAGAATAATTGCAGCCCTAGGGGGCTGATTTACTATATTTTAAACAAAATCTCTGGGCTTCTGCAATGCATTTTGCCGTGTGTGTGTGTGTGTGTTTAAGCATGAACAGAAACCCAGAGTTCTTATAAACAGGCAAGCAGCGAAAAGCTGTATTGGAAAAACAGGGCCATTTTTCACATCTTGGCACTTCTCTTGTTCATAACTCCAATAACCTTCTGAAAACAGTTTAATAAAATTATCTGCTCCTGGAATCCCCTGAGAGTAGGAGGGCACTGTACTGTTTCGCTGCGATGCTCCACCATCTCCATATATTGATTTGATTAATTGCAGAGAGGAGGGTAGAAGAACTAAAAAGCAAGAGTGCGAAAGAAAGTAAAAACAACAAACAACAACAAGCATAAACTGTCAGCTCACTTTTGCAAACAGGCACTGAGCTCCATATAAATGAACTACTGGCAGGCAAGAGTTAGTCTTCCAAGACCAGCAGTGGGGAAACCTTTTTATCCTGTTGAGAGATGCATTCCCAGGTGTGCATACATGTGTGCAATTTGTGTTGGCGGGGGGCAGGATGGATGCCCATATGCCAGTGGTGCGGGGGGCTAAAGTCAGAGACCAAGGTGGAGAGAGCCATCCCTCCCCCATCCCTCTTTCCCTCCATCCAGCAGGCTGCCAGGTAAAAGACATGTGGCTTTTGCTAGACTGATTGCTTGAAAAGAGCCATAGGACTGTAGGTTGCCCACGCATTCCCTAGACCAGGGATGGAGAACTTCAGGTTTTGGGTCGTGGGTAATTAATCCCTCTGTGCCTCTCACTCTGACCCTCAGGACTTTCCTCAGGTGATACAATCTCTCCCCAGGCCATACCCCTCAGTGGTCCCCCTCCACAGCCTCCGCCTGCTCTCTTATCTGGGCTGGAATAATTCAACCTGTTTGACCAAACAAGGAACAGTTCCTTGCAGTCCTGGTATGGCTTTAATTTCATCACTGCAATGTGAACAGACCCTCCAAGTGTCCCTATTTTCCAGGGATGTCCCTGATTTAAAGAAACCATCCCGGTTTCTGATTTGATCCTGGAATGTCCCTCTTTTCCTTAGGGCATCCGTATTTTCACTGGGGAAACGTTGGAGCTTGAGTGTATGTGAGGTGACCTAGAAGCAGGCAGAAGTCAGAGAGACAAAGCCATGCATGGTTTCTGTTTGAATCCAAGGCTGTGACTGTGGGAGAAGCAAGACCTTCTCTGGGGTGTTAATACTGTGAGCCACTCCATTGTAGGCTCAGGCTGTATATATGTGTAAATAAACCATATATCATAAAGACACCACAGTCTCTGCTGTCTCTCATTCTGAGGAAATTGGAACCCCTGGGATCTCACACCACTCTAAGATTGGAGTGCCATGCAACAGAATGTGTTTCACACTTATCAGCTTTTGCACTTCCAGAAAAATTGTGACTTCAACCATCGTCCTAGAAAACATCAACTTATTTAAATAAATAAAATAAAAAGTGTAGCCCTTGGAGACTACTTTTCATCTGGAAATGTTTAGGCATTGGAATGCGTGGTTTTCCCTTTTATCAATCTTTGCACTTCTGCAAAAACATTGCATGACTTCAATAATCACCCTTGCAAGCACCAACTGCTACTCTGGAAAGGCCATGGTGGTACAAGCCAGCAACAGCACAGCACACAGTGTCCTAAGTATGTTTGTAAGTATATTTGTTTACTTATAATGGTGTGCTCTGCCCTAAGGACGTGCTCTACGGGGAGCTGGCTTCAGGCACCAGGACCATTGCCAGGCCATCTCTGCATTACAAAGATGTCTGCAAATGATAGACAGATAGGTTGTGCATCCCTGGCAGTGGCTAGAGAAGGAATAACAGCTGGGAAGAGTGCAGAGAGAAGAAACGCTGTGCAGCAGCACAACCAGACACCTTCATCTGCCACAATACGTATCTCTCCTGTGTCCCTCTTTACAGCCACAGCAGGTGTTGTAACCTTCCAACAGTTTAACTTCAGCCCCAAAGGCACATTCCTCCATTGTCTCCCAAGACAGACAGATGCCAACAACTCGTAAAGGAGGAGGAAATCTTTTAGCCCAACCTGCTGGGATGTCTACCAGTATGCTACAGTTAGCTGAGAACCTACATTTCCCATGCACAAACATTGCAGATTTAATGCAAATTTCTTTTTCTTGTTTTAAAAAGTTTAATGTGTGTACCTGCCTCAAGTTCCTTTGCAATTAATGGGGGGAGGGGGAGAGAGAGAGACATAAGCTCTAAGCTTGACAGTGCAGCCCTATATATGTCTGCTCCATCAAAAGGAAGTCTTGTTAGTTCAATGTGGCTTGCTCCTAGTAAGCAAATATAGGATTGCCATTTAAGAAGTGTTGGTTTCAGGGGGATTTTATTTGATTATTATTTTTTCAATGGCAAAGAGCAATACATTAACCAACATTTCATTGCACAAGTCAACATATACCAGAAAGGTGAACTATTTCCCCCCAAGAAATCAGCCTTGAAATGTGGATGCAAAGCAGCCCTAATTTGCATAAATGTTGTGTCCATTTAAGCATTTCCCACACTTTCTCTAAAGAACACAGGCTAAACTTGGCAGGCTGTCATTATGAATAAACAGGCCTATGTTTAACCTGAATCCAACCCACAAACACATGATAGAGTTTGTATAATGTTTGATTTAACAGATGCTTCTCCCATTTGCAGTCTTGCCAAAGTGCTTTCACTGCTTAATCTGGCCAAAATAATCCATCTGAATCCAGTTAAAGCATCTAAATCCTCTTCCCTGTGATCATCTTTGAGGGCTGGGAGATGTTCCCCCTCTTTGCAGACACTTATTGGACAAATCACTTACTTCCCTTAAATCTGTCATTGATCAGACTGAGCCAATTTGGGTGCTTAAGAACGACAAGACCAATTTCTCCTCCTGTGCCTCATCTCCAGAAACTGCTAGCAGAAGATCCCTTCTGCTTGGTGTTGGAAAGTCACCACCACTCCAGGCCAGAGAGAATACTCAATGTTGGCTGAGTAGGTCAGGCGTAGGCAACCTAAGGCCCGTGGGCCGGATGCGGCCCAATCGCCTTCTCAATCCGGCCTGCAGACGGTCCGGGAATCAGTGTGTATTTACATGAGTAGAATGTGTCCTTTTATTTAAAATGCATTTCTGGGTTATTTGTGGGGCCTGCCTGGTGTTTTTACATAAGTAGAATGTGTGCTTTTATTTAAAATGCATATTTGGGTTATTTGTGGAGCATAGGAATTCATTCATTTATTCCCCCCCCCCCCCCCCGCAATATAGTCTGGCCCACCACATGGTCTGAGGGACGGTGGACCAGCTCATGGCTGAAAAAGGTTGCTGACCCCTGGAGTGGGTGCCAAGGTGGGACAGAAAGTAGACTGCCCAACTGTAGGTAGAGGCAGAACCAATGACAAATGGATCCATCTAACACTGGTCTTCTCTATTGAGTCCTACAATGGCAGCACTGAGACTGAAGAAGAGGAAGCTGGCAGCCATCCCCACCCTGGACTGGATAAAAATAAGAAGGCCAGTGGGTGGGAGCTGGCTGAGGCTGGCTGAGGTTAATGGGGCAGTACCCCATTGGTCCTAATGACCCAGCCACCATTGGCAATGCCTAATAATTAAAGGGCGGTTTAATCTTGCTCATATGGTGCAGCAAGAAAATTGCTGGCACATTTTCAAAGCTAAGCAGTGTCCAGTATGGTTTCGAATTGGATGAGAGACCATGGGTTGAGATTCCAGCATTGCAGGGGGTTGGAGCCGTGGCATCCCTCCCAACTCTATGATTCTATGAACTAATATTCACATGAGTAAGATTCAATGGAGTTTGGCAAGAACACTGTATGTACCGGTATGTAGTTTTAGCTAGTTATAATAAGTACAAAATGTGTTTTGTGCAGCTAAACTACCAAAGTTCTTACTTTAAAAGTGTGTGCCTGGCAAGCTAATTGGTGGCAACTTAATCCATGCCCTATCATAACTGTGCTGCTCTGCTGTGCAAAGCAAAGCAAAGCAATGGCTATCTTGCTAGGCTTTGGTAGAGCTTGATAGCTGGAGATGCTTGCCTGATGGGCAGTGCTGGCCAATTTATATTCCTAGAACCTGGAATGCAGATCATAGCCTACCTTTCAAGCTGCTGGCACTGAACTGAATGTTCTTCTTGTTTATGTATACCCCAGACTAGGTAAAGGTAAAGATAAAGGACCCCTGACAGTTAAGTCCAGTCGCGAACGACTCTGGGGTTGTGGTGCTCATCTCACTTTACTGGCTGAGGGAGCTGACGTTTGTCCGCAGACAGTTTTTCCGGGTCAGTTTCAGGTTAAGAACAGACCTCCAGAACGAATTAAGTACGTAACCAGAGGTGCCACTGTATTTGCATTTAACATTTAACTGGGATTGTAGCAGACAGGGAGGGGAAGTTTAAACATTGCTTCTGTTGGTTTGGTCGTGTTACAAATTCCTCTCCAGAAACTCTTATTTGCATTTGGATGAAATCTCCCATCAGCCTGAAATAGCAGCTGTGGAGGTTCATCTGAACCACATCAAATTAGGGCAGGGTTAGTTTTTCCCCTCCACATCTACTGTTATTCCAAGAACTATCACACTCCACCAGCTTCTCTCTCTCTGTCTCTATAATCTAGTTATGGGTTTGTAGGTGCTTTCTTGGGTCCAGTAATTGTTAGAATTTAATCAGGGCTTGTGTGTCAGACTACCAAGTGTCAGAACATTAACTAGACCCATGTGTATTACTGTGTATTAAGCAGTGTGTTTGGACCCACTCCTAAGCCTCTGGAATTATCGTGCGTGGAGGGCTTATGAAGCTGGACAAACTTCCTGAACTGTTTATTAGACACCTCTTTAATCCTAGGGAATCAACATGAGTTAAGTGTTAATTGAGTCAGACTAATTTCCCTTGAGGTAATAGCCTAGGATAAGGATCCATTAGAAACATAAAGGATTAAAGGAGTGGGCCCTCTCCCTATGTTAGAAAAGACCAGAGCTTAGGCTCAGCAAAGTTAGAGTAAACGGCACATAATGTGACCTAGGAAGGCAAGCTGCAGAGCAGGAATTCTTCTGCGTCTATGGGAGAATCTAGAACCTCTTGGAATGTGACTGCTGTGAGCCCCTGCCTTGTAGGCTCAGGTTGTATATATGTGTGAATAAATGATATATCATTAAGTCTCTGGTGTCCCTCATTGTCCAACAGGAAATGCAAACCCCAGATAAGCACCTGGAACTTCCCAGAATCTTGTACTGCTGTGGATATTGGGGTGGCATGTAACAATATAATACACACATTAAATGCAAGGAGACAATGCCTCATTTAGCTTGGAATCAAATAAATACGTAAAATGTTTACTGTGCTCATGTGGGAGAGGTATGTGGGTGTGGGTGTGGATCTGCAGGACAAAACGAGAAGTAGAAGCTCAAAAATCCATTCGGTGAAGGAATCACTGTATAATATCTTATATCACAATATAAGAGCTGAGGCTATGTGTGCATTTTTTTTAAAAAACAACCCCACCGATCAGCTTTCTTTTCATTTTGATGTCCCCTTTCCCTCACTCACTCCCTGCACTGCTGACACCAGCCTGGCTCTACTCCTCATCCATCTTTCCATGTTATATTTTGAGAAAAAGGATCAAACCATGACAAGAGCATGGTTTAGACACTGCGGTAAAGGACTGATCTCCTTCCTGACAGCTAATGCCATCAGGGACTGTCAAACAGAGTCTTCTATGAAAAGTGCTTCTCCTTTTTTTTTTTAAGTCGTAAGGAAAGGAATGTACTTAAAAACGAATGTCTCCTGACATCCAGTTATTTCAATGCTTTGTCTGATATCTCCTCCAGTTAAATATTCATTTAGCTATGTTTCTTACACAGTTGTCATTGTTACTTATATTCTGCATTAGGTTGAATATTATATTATGCATTTGTATTCTGCCGCGTTGCTGTGCCATGCCTGTACTTGCTCCCCCAAAAGGTTAAAAGCAGTTTTTGCAGGTGTGGTGATTTAGTCTTGACAGGGGTAAAAGGGTTAAATATCCCTTCCCCTTTTGTCACGGCTTGACCCCTCTGGATGCTTTAAATAAATAAAAGGAGATTAAAAGGTCAGAGCATCTCACATGTTATGCTTGATTTGACCCTAAGCCTGGAGACCAACGTCCTTTCAGATGGAGAAATGAACTACTGTAGAGTTGGGTATTGCAGCAGCAGTCTCTGTCACCAAACCTTGCACAGGTTCCACTGGTAAAGGTAAAGGGACCCCTGACCATTAGGTCCAGTCGTGGCCGACTCTGGGTTTGCGGCGCTCATTTCGCTCTATTGGCCAAAGGAGCCGCCGTACAGCTTCCGGGTCATGTGGCCAGCATGACTAAGCCACTTCTGGCGAACCAGAGCAGCGCACGGAAACACCGTTTACCTTCCCGCCGGAGTGGTACCTATTTATCTACTTGCACTTTGATGTGCTTTCGAACTGCTAGGTTGGCAGGAGCAGGGACCGAGCAACGGGAGCTCACCCCGTCGAGGGGATTCGAACCACCAACCTTCTGTTCGGCAAATCCTAGGCTCTGTGGTTTAACCCACAGCGCCACCCGCGTCCCTTCCATTGGTGGCCAGTGCCTAATGGTAGGCTGAAAGGAGAGGCTGGCCAGCAGTGGTAGGCAGAGCCAACAGCAAATGGAGTCGACTAATTCTTCTTTTGCCCAAATCCTCGTCCCTGCTGAGTTCTGCAAAAAGATTGCAGAGGAGGAAACTGGTTGGCAAGGCTACCCGTGGGCTGGCTTGTAAATAGGAAGGCAGGTGGGCTTCAAGGAGCTGGGTGACTGGCCCCATTTTTGTCCTAATGGCACCTGCCTTCACTGACACTTTCGTTTCAAAATTTCTGAAATTAGCCCATACACCCAAGCCAAATCCCAGTGTCCACTGCTCCCCAGTGCAATTGCCAGAAAAGGAAAGGAACTGTTCCCTTTGCTGCAACCTCCTGCCCTGAGTTCTACAAAGACAACACTGAGACAAAGGAGGAGGAAGCTTGCAGCTGGGGACACCTCCTGGACAGGTTGTAAGCAGGAAGGCAGGCAGGTGGGGTCTGGCTAAGGGCAGACTGAGGTTGGCGGGGCAGTGACGTGATTTGCCCTAAAAGGCCACCCTCCAGTGCCTCTGAGCATTTCGTGTTGGACAGTCCAGACTGGTGTGCACCACACTAATTGCTCATTGCAGACAACCAGGGTTTTGCCTCACTGCATAGCTCACAAAGTGAAGCAGTGCAAAGGTGCCAGCTATTAATTATCAGCTGAGCACACAAGCCAATCCCAATTTATGTATGCATATAGCATCCTGACTTCTGAGCTGGAGCTGAGTTGTCGGTTGCTAAGAGCAGCACCAGCATCCTTGTTCTATACTTATATTTAGAGCCATGGCTATGCCAGTCTGGCCCACACCTCTGGCCCCTATCCGGCTTGTATTGGTCTCTCTCTTGCCTCTTGGGAAGACACTTTTATTTAGGCACCCAGAAAGGAAGGTAGTCCAGAGGCAATGGCAATGGCAAGGTGTCATGGACAAGCTGGATGCAGAGGAATGATGGGAGGAACCAGCTTGGGAACTCTCAAGGAAATAAGGCTACCATTAGAACCCGGGGATTGGTGGTGGGGCAACAATAAGTGGTCACAGGGGAAAGGATTGGGAAGAGGAGATCATGGAAGCTGAAGAGGTAACAGGGCTTAGTGAGCCAGGAGAGTCTGTGGCAGAGAGAAGTCCAGAATCAGAAGCTGGAGCAGGAGGATGGGAAGAGGGAGATCAAGAAGCAGAGATTAGTCAGGCTGGTGAAGAGTCATGGGTGTCTCTCCTTTCCCTGCTGTGACAAGCTCCCTTCCCACCTGGTCACCCACAACCAGGAGAGGCATGAAAAGGGCGGAGGATAGGTTGACTGCACACAGGTGCAGTTTCCGATTGCTTGGAAAAAGCCCTGGAGAGGCGAACACTTAGATGGCTGTGAGGAGGCAGAGGCTTCCAGTCTTGGCAACGGATTTCATGGAGTAATAATGAGCTGCTGTGCTCATTAGACCTGACACTCAGAGAAGTCTGTGGAGATCATGTTTTTGCTAATGCAGAGTTAACTCCAACTTTTAATTGTGTGATTACTGACCAGCAGACTCCTGTGACACAAGGGCATTCAGGAGCGTTTGTGTCTATGGCTCTAGATTGAGGGTGTGCTGGACTATTGCTGAATTGAGGCAGCCTCATGATTGCTATGGATGCCATGAAGTCCCAAGCCAGCCCATTTGAGGCAACTTTGGCATGGATATTGGAGTCCCCCAGCACCACCGTGTGAGGAAAAGAATCCTTCAGTAGGTTCTGGAGAGGCTAATTGGCAACTTAAATGCCTTAAATTGCATCCCCTCCCCATTCCACTCGTAAAGGACACTAATAGTCCAGTCATTGGCTCTCCATAACATTTGTGCGTTCTAAATCAAGCTGCCAACACACATAAATGGGCAGTTAATTAATTTTGATCTTAACATTAAACTATTACCTCTGCTCAGTCTTCAGGGAGAGACATTAATAACACTGGTTCAGCAGCCTCCTCTGTGCCCAGTGGTGGAAGGAGAGCAGAGTAGCCAGCCACATCTAAAGAAGGTGGGAAGTACGCAGTGTACCATATGAACTGGCTGTGAGATCAAAACCTCAGTTCTCAGAGCCACACCTGATATTGGAGAAGGTGTGCATTGTGTTCACATTTCTGGCTTTCTGGTGCCTTTAAGCATAGAGATAGTGAGCCGGTGGCCCTCTGGATTTTGCTGGACTACAAATCCCATCATCCCTGACAACTGGCCAAGCTGGAAAGAACTGGTGGGAGTTGGAGTCCCAGCAACATGTGCAGAGAGCAAAACATTCCCCATCCACATTCTGGCAGCTTTTTGAGAAGGAAGCACCTGGTACATCTCCAGGCTGAGGTTACCTCTGAGAAGGAATGGTCAAATACATCAATTTCAGTTTACTGAAATTTCTTATTTTTCCAAGCTTAAGTTCAGTACTCCACATTTCTGCATCAGTTTTTCTTTTTCCAGTTCTCATGAAGATGCCCCAGCATTTTTGTGAAAAGTTCTCCTGCTATGCACAATTTTATATGCAATCTGACTGAAATACACATTTTTGCAAAGCAATTTCCCCTAATATAATGCATTTTTTGTAAGTTATGTCCACTAATATGTGACTTGCCATAGTGTATGCATTCTTGTACATTGCACTGCAAGATTTAAGTCAGAATAGATTTTGAAGGATAGCTATGTTTCAATTCATAAAGTCTTTCAGAAAATGAGAATTGGGTAAGTTATCCTTCAAATGCAAACTGAATTGCATTCCCTACCTTCCCCTAAAGAAAGGCAAACACACACACGAGCCTCTGAAACTCACTTAGAGATAGTGCCTAACACCACAGAAACTGGCGTTGATACGCCCAGGAACCTCACCAAAACACTGGAGAGGCTGCACCTCCACAGGCACTTACCTCCACATGTGGTGGAAATGTCCCCAAATCCAACTCTTCTGGACAGCAATCATACAAGAAATAAGCAAAATAACTAAATAGGTACTAGAAGTCTCCCCAGTACTGGCCTTACTGGACATCTTCCAAGATAACAATGCCCACTATAAAGATCTCATAAGCCACCTACTATCAACAGCAAGAAACATCATAGCCAGATACTGGAAGGACCTGTCAGGAATAAACATGGAACACTGATGTCAAGTAGTATGGGAAACAGCTTTACTAGAAAAGCTAACCAGTTGACTGAAACTGACATGGGGAGAAATAGAAGAGGATGCCTTCACTTCAGCATGGCTCCCCTTTATCACATACACAGCCCAACAAGACAACAGCATAAATCCACTGATAGCATATGATTTGATATGGCAGACTCTTGAGAGTCCCATGGACTGCAAGAAGATCAAACCTATCCATTCTTAAGGAAATCAGCCCTGAGTGCTAATTGGAATGACAGACCGTGAAGCTGAGGCTCCAATACTTTGGCCACCTCATGAGAAGAGAAGACTCCCTGGAAAAGACCTTGATGTTGGGAAAGATGGAGGGCACAAGGAGAAGGGGATGACAGAGGACGAGATGGTTGGACGGTGTTCTCGAAGCTACCAGCATGAGTTTGACCAAACTATGGGAGGCAGTGGAAGACAGGAGTGCCTGGCGTGCTCCGGTCCATGGAGTCACGAAGAGTCGGACATGACTAAACGACTAAACAACAACTTAACCCAACAATCCACCCCACGCACAAACAAATCCCACTGCAGCCAGCCAAAGACAATCAACCACACCCCAGGCCACCCCAACCTCTCTCATCACCAAGGAAACATAACAAGCGAATAGAAAGAACACCTACCCAAGTAACGCTGACACAAAACCCCAATGCATACACCAAGTAAAAGAACATAAGCTTTACCACCCCACCCACTCTCTCCTGTACCCTCCCTCTTTTCTCCCCAACCCTATACTGCATATAACACCAATGTCTCACAACAAATGTAACTGATCTGTAGAAAACACAACCTGAAAAAAGCGACAATGCATGTGAGGACAATGAGGAAAATCTTTAATATTTTTTTTAAAAAATAATAATAATAATACACATTTGAACCTGATCCAGTCACAATGTCCCCCACCCCATCCTCAGAGTCAAGTTTATATTTCATATCAAGCATTTTGCTTTGGCATTTTAAAGTTGTAAAGCACTTTGGATCCCTTGGAAGAAAGGCGGTATATGAATATAATATAATAAATAAATAAAAGTTTATCCCAGCTCCGGAATATATGGCGTACCTGATGCTATGCTTGGCTAATCTGTGTGCAGGATCCTGGGTGCAAGTGGTTTGAACATGTAACTTTCAAGGGGTCTTTTATGTTTGTTTGGGGCCTGGCATACTTTTGACGAAACCCATTTGCTTTGCATTCAGTGCTGTGCAGAGCTCATTAAACCTGGTAAACGATCAGCGCTGGGAAGATAATTAGCACCCAATAATGGAATAAGAATAGATTACAGAAACAATAACATTTTGCAGTTCATCTACCGGAAAAAAGAAAAAGGGGGAGGAAATGAAAATTGCAGTTTTTCTGTTAGGTAAGTCGAGAGCTTGTATAATCTCTCATTACTGAACATTAATGAGGATTGACGGAGTCCTATTCAATTCCAGAGATAACCATCAAATGCTTCTATATTGGGAGGACGGCTCCGCTCCCGCCCCTTCCCCCACCTCCAAGGAAGATCAGGCAGCATTAATACCGACTGAAAAGAGAGAAGGGAGGGAGATAATGCATTTCATTTCTCCAGTTGTCATCGTCGTCAGAGTTGCCTTATGCTTCGCCATCCTCCCTCCACCAGTGAAACAGAAAATGTTCTAGCAAAGGCATAGAACATACATTTCTTCAGGGTGAGCCAGCCAAGAGACATTACCAAGATGTATTTTCCCCTTCTTCTCATCTCAAGATAATCTGTCTGCAACGAGCTTTCATGAAGAACACTCAGATCCAGGGGTACAGACGTTTCAGCTCAGGGACCAAATGCACACCTCTCGGAGGGATTGGCAAATGTGTCAGTTTGGGTTTCTACTCCCTTCCTTGCACCAGAAACCCACCCATAAAAAGGTGGGCTTTTTACAATGAGGAAAATGGTAAGAGAAATGTACACTGGGAAATATGGGGTAGCAGCTGCCAGATGCAATGCTGTGTAACCTCTCTGCAAACCAATCAAAATGAATGCTCAATGGACAGGTGATCTGGAAGCATTGTTTGGTCATTTTATTGACTCCAGGACCCACCAGAAGATGCCAGGAATTGAACCCAAGACCTTCTGCATGTAAAATACGTGCTATACCACTAAACTACTAAGATGAGTTTAAGCAAACGTATGAAAGTATGCTATACTGAGTCACTTATGCCAATAGTGTCTACTCTGGGTGGCAGGAATCTTTTCCAGTCCTACCTGAAGAAGTATAGCTAGGGCTGGAAGAATCTGTCAGTTTCAGTTACTCTTAGTTTCTCATTTTTCCAGTTCTGTTCTCCATATCAGTTTGCATATATGTTTTTTTAAAAGCGCTCATGAAAATTCATCAGCATTTTAGTGACATTTTCCTACTATACAGTTTTATATGCAGTTTTGACTACACATTTTTTGCAAAGCAATCTTTTCTAATATAATACATTTCTATATATTGTTTTCACGAATATATGCATTTATATGCACACTTTACTCCAGCGCATGCATTATTATTTTTTACACTTTCCTTGGCTGGAGAACTGCATTGCAAAATTCGGGGGCGGGGAGCATTCTGAAAGCTAGCTTATTTTGAAGGCTAGTTATTGTTTCAAAAAATGCAGATGCATAAGCTCACCTTTAAATGCAAACTGAATCAAATTTCTTGCCCATCCCTACCCTGCAGGCATCTCTAATCTAAGAGGGGGGAAGTGGCAATGCTCTATCTCATGGGTAGGCAAACTAAGGCCCGGGGGCCAGATCCAGCCCAATAGCCTTCTAAATCTGGCCCACGAATGGTCCGGGGATCAGAGTGCTTTTACATGAGTAGAATGTGTGCTTTTATTTAAATTGTACCTCTGGGTTATTTGTGGGCCTGCCTGGTGTTTTTAAATGAGTAGAATGTGTGCTTTTATTTAAAATGCATCTCTGGGTTATTTGTGGGGCATAGGAATTTGTTCTTTCTTTCTTTTTTCCAAAATATAGTCCGGCCCCCCCACAAGGTCTGAGGGACAGTGGACCAGCTCCCTGCTGAAAAAGTTTGTTGACCCCTGTCTGATAAAAGGAATGGATTTTAACCTGCTTAGGAGTCAATGTGTTCTGGGACCAAGTCACACTTTACATGGTCCAGGCTGTTTGATACATGTTGATATTTGTATGTCAGGAACTAGCCAGCAGTAAATCACATGGCGTAGAAGACGTTAACTCTTTATTAGAAAAAAAACAGGATGTGCTCAGCAAATCTTCCCAGTAGATCTTGCCTCCTATGAGGCAGTTGCAAAGTCCTCCCACAACTGCCTAAGTCTCTTCCTCTCTGGGGTTTTCTGTAAGCAATCAGAAACTGTGTCTGCACATCGCCAATCTTTCCTCCACCCTTTTCATGCCTTGCCTAGTTCTGGGAGATCAGGGGGAAATGTTATGTACTGAAGTTCTCACCCTGGGCCAGCAGGGGGATACTGTAGATAGTTTTCACTCAGGTCCACGTCAGTTATTTTAGGCGGGAAACCCTGGGTTGTTGTTGCTACAATGTTGACAGCCGGCTGCCTATAAAAGCAGGCCGGCTGAACTGTTTGCTGTTCAGTTCTGTCCAGCTTACAAGTAAAGAGCTGCTCTGGAGAAATTGCTGTGTCGTCTGCTATGTTCGCCCACAACTTAACAGGAAAGGAGCTTGTTGTAGCAGGAGGGGGAAACACCTGTGACTCTTTACCAGCCTGACTCCTCTTGGCCTCCCTCCTCTGACTCTCCTGCTTCTAGACTGCTCTCTACCACAGGCTCCCCCTGCTCACTTAGCCCTGTTCCTTCTTCAGCTTTGGACACGTCCTCTTCCCAATCTTCTCCCTCTGATCACACATGGTTGTCCCACCGTCAGTCCCCACACACTGACCCTTCTTCCCATGGGGTTCCCAGCTGGATCCTCCCATCATTCCTCTGAGTTCAACCAGCCCGTGACATTGTAGCAGTAAATCCTGTAAATAAAGTGTGAAGCTCCAATGCATTCTATTGATGGAAGATAAGGCTATCAGCTATGCTATGTCTGTTGTCAGAGGCAGTGTGGTTTGAATACCAGTTGCTGGAACTGAAAGTGCAGAGAGTGCTGCTGTGCTCAGGTGCTGATTGAGGGCTCCCAATCAGAAGAGGCATCTGGGAGAAGAGAGCATTGGGTTAGATCTAGAGCCTCTGGCCTGATTTAGCAGGGCTCTTCTTATGATGGCAAAGGAGAAGGCAATGTAGATCTCAGTATGTGCTTAATATGCCCACCAAAATAAAACGGGGCTTAATGAATATGTGTTATTTTGATGGGATCATGTTCTTACGTTTCAACTGTTTTAAAACTGGATTTTCTTTTTCTTTTTAACAAAACAAAAATTTCATGCATCAGATGTCGGTTCAAACCCTGAATGAAGTTCTGCCCAATTTTGCACTGTTTGCAAAAATTTCATTCCAAGTCTCAAGAGCAGGAATGGTCGCCTATGAAATATTTGAAAAACATACCCAACACCATCCAGAATACATATCTCAAGCTTCAAATTAATATAAAACACTTTGCATTTAAGTGCAATTCAAGATACGTTGTGGCCAAAAAAAGTTTGAATGTTTGATTCCCCCCACCTTAAAAAAAAAAAAAGTTTGAGCATTGCCATTTTTTCCACAGAGTGGTTTTATGCACTACAGGTCTGAATAAAACTCATAGAATATGCTTTTGTCACTGTTTTGAGATACAAAACAGTGGACTTTTCCACACTTCCACACTTTTCCACACTTCCACACTTACCAGATGGGCAGGGTATATAAAAAAAATTATTATTATTACCATTAAGAGTGGTATAGCTGCTGTTTTTTCCCAGGTTTTCTTTCTGGTACGCTGTCATGTGACATCATATTTATTAATATAATAATCTGGAATAATGTGATTTTAATAAATAAAAAAGCAGCTTTTTCTTCTAGCACCAAAAAAAATCCAAATTTTGTGAAAGATCTGGAATGGATCCTCAGTGCTTTCATTTGAGTGGCATGTATACAAACACTGTCCTGGTTGGTGTTTTGTTTTTGTTTTTTGTTTTTGGATTGGTGGGTGTGTTTTGGAAACACCTGTTTCATGCTACTTCCCTCTCACAGGTCTGGGCTGTCAGTTTGCGAGCTCCGTTCAGAGGAGAGATGTGGCAGACAGAGGCGACGGCAACTAGATCAAAGCACTGCTCACGATAGCAAGCGTTATCTGCAGACAGAATTACATCACAATAACCAGGTTTGCCATAGCTCGGACAAACACTCTGTTCCTCTTAGAGCACTGGGCATTAAATACAAACAGGGAAAGAAGATATAGAAAGGCTATCCTTGCGTGCATACTCATAATGCTGACGTTTACTGGCTGGAGGAATACCTGGGTAACTCAGCGGTGTGCCTACAGCCACAGAACTTTTCTCAGTTCAGACACAAGCAACCACTCGTGTAGGAATCAAAACACAACTCTCTAATAGCCGCTACGTGCGACCACAGGTACAGAGCTACAAATTCCCTCCATAAAATGCTGGCTCAAACGGCAACTACATATGGTACGTCGGGGAAAACCCTTAATCTCCCCCAAAAAACCTGTTTGTGAAATGCGCAAGGTGATTTCGTGAATAGATGACCAGCACCACCTACTGGCCGGTACAGGAATATCCATTCAAACATCCTCTGAGAACCAAACAGTAATGCCAATCTTCCCCCAAAAAAGGTTACTCCAGGCTGTTTTTTGTAACAACAGCAGTCAGTGCTGTTCACAAGAGGTTTTGCTGGACAGTGATTGTGGGGGAGGCAGCAGAAGCTGGCAGGGAGGAGGGTGGTCATGATCTCCCCAATCTTCCTCCTACCCCGATTCCTGTATTGGAGGACAAATGTCTGCAGTGGAGAGTCTGCTGTATTTATTGAGGTTCCCTGCATGAATTAGAACAGTGCACCAAAGAGTGCAGAACTAGTCAGCACATCCCTGTTCTTCCTCTTGCCATGGGAGAAGCAATACCTGAAGAGGATGTAATTTTAACTTCATTGGATTGCCAGGCCAGTAAACCTTCGAAACTGAAATATAAGTTTCCCAAGGGGAAAAAAACCTGCAGCAAAATTATAACATGAAAGTTTAGGGAAACTGATCAGTATGGGATGCAGTATGGGATGCGGGTGGTGCTGTGGTCTAAACCACTGAGCCTCTTGAGCTTGCTGATCAGAAGCTCAGCGGTTTGAATCCCCGCAATGGAGTAAGCTCCTGTTGCTCTGTCCCAGCTCCTGCCAACCTAGGATTTCGAAAGCATGCCAGTGCAAGTAGATAAATAGGTACCACTGTGGCGGGAAGGGAAACGGCATTTCCGTGACCTCTGGTTTCCATCATGGTGTTCCATTGTGCCAGAAGCAGTTTAGTCATGCTGGCCACATGACCCGGAAAGCTGTCTGTGGACAAACGCTGGCTCCCTCGGCCTGAAAGCGAGGTAAGCGCCGCAACCCCATAGTCGCCCTTAACTGGACTTAACCATGCAGGGATCCTTTACCTTTTACCTTTTCCATGCAGAAGCTCCCATTCCTGCCATCTTGAGTCAGAATGAAATATCAGTAGCAACTGCTGAGAAAGGCCTCCTCTTGAAACCCTGCTGAACCACCTGTCAGTCAGAGCTGATGGCATCAGGATGGAAAGAGGCTGAACTGGTTAATGGACACAGAGGTTGATCAGGTAGAAGGTGCATTTCTCTGTGTGAAATGTGGGTACCCTGAAATATTACGGAACTTCGAAGATGCAGTTTCCCCCCCTAATTGTGGCATAGGAAGTGCAATCTTCTGTGGGTCTCCACCTCCAGGCATTTCCTTACTGATGTGATTAGATTCCTTTCATAACCAGTTATTTGCATGGATGAGCTGGCCGCAGTTTCTTCCACATAGGCACTCTGTCTGATGCTACCCTTACAGATGGTGGAAAGAAGAACAAAGGATGCTGCCTTCTCAGAGAAGGTCAATATTGAGTACACTGACTGGCAGCAGCTTCCCAAGGCTTCAGGTCCTACTAGAGATGTCGGGGATTGAACCAAGGACCTTCTGCATGCAAAGCAGGTACTCTGCCAATAGTCAGGTGCCAATCATTTAGACTAGGGGTTGGTGCAGGCCAACTTTGACAACCTGTCCTCTTTGCAGTACTTCCCAAACACTCGACAACCAGTTAAATGTTGGGTGCTTGGGAACTATAGTGCAGCCTGTGGACCACAGGGATCAGCTGTGCAATGGGGTTCCTTGCAAGAAGTCATTGACCATCAACTGTTGATCAGCGGCTTGAACTCACCCCCCTCACCCTGACTTTCCGCTGCATCTCTGCCGTCACATATTATATCAGTTGAAGGGAAGGTGGGTCGTTGTTTGGAGGAAAGCACATCACGAGCCAAATCAGGACCTGTGCCAGGCCAGATTTGGCCCATGGGCCAAAGGCTCCTCACCCCTGATTTAAGCTTTTAGCAAATCAAAACCGGTTCTCTCACTGGTGCCTGTCTGAGGCTAATGCAAATATTGGCCCATCAGTGTAATGTGCTCCTGTGGTCTCGCTGCTGAAGCGTGTCAGCATTCCTCAAGGGGAGCCCCACGTGGCACACCATGCAGTGCTCCAACCTCTAAATGCACTCATCGTGCTTTAAAAAAAGCCTGTGGGACCCAGGTGCTCACTTGACTTGCATTCAATCACCATAAGCAGAACTGACACTGATTGATCACCATTGAGTGACACTTCTCTCCCTTCCGCATGCTAATGAGAGAAAATCAAAGTAGTGCTCAAAGCAGGCTGCAGCAAAAGGTGCTGTTCCTGCCTGCGCCCCAGACGCAGGAACAGTGATCACATTTCACTGAGGCTTGGTCGTCTGTCTTGCACTGAGCTGTGGGAGAGGCTGCTGTTTTTATAACATAAGGTTTTCCTTTCTTTTCTCTGCAAGTAGAAACCAGCATAATGCTCTTGCATGGATACACCAGTTTTCAAATACTGAGAAGGCTTTGTTTCCTCTTCCACAGTTGTTGCATGCAGAGCTATTTCCGTTCTGCTGCAGTTTGTATTCCACCAAAAATTATATAATTTGTCTTGCTGTCCGATGGGGCAAAATTACACAACCTACACAATTTCCATAATTAATTACATAACTTAGGTTGTCATTACGTTATTCCATCCCATTCATTTCAAAGGGAAAGCAACACAAATGTGGGTAAAAGTAATTTATTCTGTGTCATTTGGGGACTGAAAGCAACAACTACAGCAAATACTGATTGTATTTGCTGGATTGGTTCCCGTTCTGGAGGCGAGATGAATAGGTCAACATCAGCAATTTCCACTCCCATTTAGATTTCTGTCCTTCTCTGACATCCCAAGGAACCACTCACATTAATAGGCATTGTCTATGTGAATTCAAAACAGAAGCCTTTGCAAAAAATATTGCTGGCCAAAGAAAAATTGAAAAGAAATGGAATCAGATTAAAGATACCTGATTTAGAGTGACAGCTAGATTCAGATCCCGACTCAGCCATGAAGCTCACTGGAATACTGAGAAGCATAATTTACCCAATACAAAACTACAATTCCCAGCACCCTGAACAAACTACAGTTCCCAGGATTCTTGTGGGGATGTGCTTAAAATGAGCTTTGGATGCATGATGCATACACAGGCTGGTGGGAGGTGCAGTCCAGCTACAACTGGAGGGCCCTGGAAGCTGCCCTGGAGTCTTTGATGAAGGATAGATGCAAAAAAATAAAGTATGTTGACCCAGCATTTAAACTCTGCCCATGTAATAGCTTACCGGTATCTTTGGCCACCAAATCCAAACCCAAGTTGCAGCTGTATGTAAATGATTCCACTGGATTCCAAGTCTCTCTAAAAACTCATTCTGCGCTTCTAGAGGGAGAAAGATAATAATAAAAAGGAGCCTAAAAGAACGCTTTCCTTGGAGTTGTAGACTACCTCCTGCAAATGCTTGGTATATGTTGATTCTTTCCATTTCAGCGCTTGCTTGCACCATCCAGGTAAGTTGCAATGACCTTAGTCTCAGGAGGGTGGCTGTGCCTCACCACATAGGCTGCAGAACTGCATACACCTTCCCTCTGGCACGTTCCAGATCTTTTGTGCCCTGCAGTTGAACCTTCCTGTTTACTCCTTGAGTTACTTCCCAGAAGTGCACATGTCCAAGGATCCTGCATTTGTGTCTCCAGATTTTTATCAAGCACACACAGATAAGGCCAGTCCATATTTCTGGACTCTGTTATTCTCTCTTATCTTCCCTTTTCTCTTTTCTAAACTGCTTCTGTTCACCAGAATTTGGAGTTCCCTGTAACAGATTTTAAATGTTTCCCCCCCCAACATAATTTTCTTATGGTGCTGTGATTATTTTTCATCCTTCTTTACATTTTTTTAATGTCCCCCCCTTGCTACTCCCCTTCCTCCCATCAACTCTTTTGTAGACATTTGTCGGAGGATTTATAAATCAGCAGCTTGTCTTGGGAAGAGTCTCCTTCTGATCCATGCACAAACCCATATTTTTACAACTTTCCGTTTGTGTAGTGAACAGCTCCTTACATTCAGACAAAAAGGTTTTAACAAGTTCCAGGTCCCTCATTATCATAATGAATCACCCCTCAGTTGGTAAGTCACTCACTTTGTTTGTCTCCATTTATTTTATCACTTCCTCGTTTATATTTGGCAAGTTGTGAGACAGCTCAGGGATCTACTTCTTGCATCAGGTCATCCAGCAATTTGTCCTTTTCCAAAGATTCCTCAAAATGACCCATAAACTCAGAGTGCCTCCAGACTGTCAGTATTTTGCAGGAGGGATTCAAGTGCAATTACGTTAACACACTTTAAATGGCATCTCAGATTAATGCCTGAGAGTGAGTGGGATCAGATAAAAAAAAATATCCCACCACGCTGGTGTGTTTTTGCAGGTGCATTCTGCAACAGATTAATGCAATAACAGTGCATAGCTCAGTTGGTAGAGCGTGAGACTCATGATATTAGGGTTGTGGGTTTAAGCCCTACATTGGGCAAAAGATTCCTGCATTGCAGGGGGTTGGACTAGATAACCCTAGTGGTCCCTTCCAAGTCTACAATTCTATGATTAGTGGTGGGTAGTGATCAGCAGTGGTGATCAGCAGGAAGCTATGGGACGTTCACCAGTTGGGAACAAAGCAGTATGTGCATCTTCAAAATATTTGCAGGGCACAAACTGTATTGAAAATGGGGTAGCATAAAAACCAGCCTGATATCACATATCATCATGGATGATGTGGAGAGGCCCAAGGTCTTGGGAGGAGGAGCTTATATTAGTGATCATTCCCCCTGTTTCCTTCTAAGGGACAAGATGGTGAATTTCTAAATAAGGGGGTGCAATTCATTATTCTTCCACCTGTTGGAGGTCTGGGTTTTTGGAAGCACCTACTGTATTTTTTCACTCCCAACACACAGACTTAACTAGTTGTAGAAAAGGAAATGGAGTACCAAACAGAGGGTTCTTCTCTTCTTGACAAGGGTTCTTGAATGAGTCAGCACCAGTCGTGGGCAGCATGGGAGGGTGCCACCACTCAACTAACCTCCAGTAGCTCACATTGCTGCTACTTAGTATGAGGAAGCAGGGGGTTGCAAAAGCAGCAGCAGGATTGGTTCTGCTGCTGTGTTTGCACCTTGCCACCACCTTGCCACTTGCTCTCTACTTCCTGGTAAGCAACAGAGACACAAATGACCAGAGGTCAGGGGAGTGGATCTCCATGCTGTCCACTCCTGGCAGGCCGCATTGTACCAACGCTTAAGAACTGTCAAGATCCTAGAAATTACAGACAAACCAGCCTAACTGATAAATCATCTAAACACGATGTGAAGAATGTCCTTCAAGTATTACTGACCCAGGCAGAAGAGAATCCTATATGCTGAACAGCAGGCTTGACTCCAGAATAGCAAGATGATTGTTTTACAGTATTCCACTTTATAACTAATATACGGCAAAAGGCAGCCCGGCTGCATTTATTGATTTAAGTGCAGTTTTGATTCTATAAATAGAAGTTGTCTCTAGGAGGAATTATTTTTTTAAAGCAAATATTGATTTGAGACTTCCTTTCTGAAATAAGGGTGCTTTGTGTAGAAACATGTTTGACAGTTCAAACAGGCTGGAGATGTGTTCTTGCAGAGCTTCCTGCATGTAAATGAGTTCAACAAGGCTGGATTTTAAATCCATTGTCTTTTCATTTTTATATGAAAAAATATAGTTCTACATTCGTATAAAAAAAATCCATACGCCCAAGATTCTGGATAGACTTGTAAATGTACTACTTGTGTTGATATTATTTTATTTTTGACATCTTAAGACGGCATGAGAAAGTTATTGAGACATTTATTGCTTTCTGTACAAAAACGATTCTAGTTATTAATGGTTCTAAATCCAAAGTAGTGGTCTTTGGTAAGAGAAAAAACTTTGCACAAATGGTAAATGCTCTAAAGAAATAGAGCAGGGGAAATAGTACTGCTGTCTTGGTATACAGTTTTTCTGCAGAAACCAGTTGCTTGCATATTTGCGTTGCCTTAAAAAGACTCCCAGAATTTAAGCTCATGGGATCAATTTGCCCGATTTTAAATGCCTTTAGAGCAATGCTAATTTTGGGTGCAGAAATTCAGGGCTTTGTAAACATCACAACAGTGAAAAGCACCTTCTGTGTATGTTTTTAGATGTATTACAATCTATCCCTGCTTATTTAACTAGAGTAAAGTGTTGTAGAGATTTCTGGCCTACTGCATGTTAGCATGTTTAATTACTGGTGCAGAATAATTCAAATTATTCTTCATAAGATCTGCCTTGAGGAATAGATGGGTGATAGGTTAAGGTAAAGGGGCCCCTGACCATTAGGTCCAGTCGTGACCGACTCTGGGGTGGCGGCACTCATCTTGCTTTATTGGCCGAGGGAGCTGGTGTACAGCTTCCGGGTCATGTGGCCAGGATGACTAAGCCGCTTCTGGCAAACCAGAGCAGAAACGTGTTCTGGCAAACACGGAAACGTCGTTTACCTTCCCGCTGGAGCGGTACCTATTTATCTACTTGCACTTTGACATGATTTTGAACTTCTAGGTTGGCAGGAGCAGGGACCGAGCAATGGGAGCTCACCCCGTCACGGGGATTCAAACTGCTGACCTTCTGATCGGCAAGCCCTAGGCTCTGTGTTTTAACCCACAGCACCACCCACGTCCATAGATGGGTGATAGTTTTGGGTAAAATTCAAATTTACTACTGCAATATAAATTCTCAGTGCAGGCATTGAATTCACTTGGAGATGTATTTTTTATTTTATTTATTTAAAACACACACTTGCACATATATACTGCTTCTATAAAAAAACCTTTTAGCTGTTTACAAAAATATAAAATAAGATGTTAAAATGTGTTTTTTAAAGAAAAAGAAAAGTAGGTATTTTAAAATATTCAAAAGATGAGTAAAACCAACAGTAGCTAAAAAAGAAATAAAATATATGTAACTTCTATAGGTCTGGATAGCCTTGCCTGAACAAAAACTGTTTTAAGCAGGCACTGAAAAGCATGCAGCGAAGGTGTGTGTCTAATTCAATGGGCAGGGAGTTCCAAGGTGTAGGTGCTGCCACTCAAAAAGATGTATTTATTACAAGCGTGGAATTAGCATTATGTGGCATCCATAACAGTGCCAGTTCCACAGATTGAAGTGGTTCAGTGGGCATACATTGGGCAAGTTGATCCCACAAGTAAACCAGTCCCAAGCTGTTGAGAGCTTTTTATCCTACTAGCAACACCTTGCAGGTGCTTCCAGAGTGTGGGGCAGCCAGTACTTGCCCTGGGCCTCAAAGTGCTGAAATTAAAGCTAGCATTATTAGTATTTGACTGTCACCTGTTTAGGAGATTTCATACTTGACAATGGTGGAGGATGTGTGTGCATGTCCCATTGGTGAAGTGTTGGTGGCATTCGCCCTTGTTCTGATAGGAAAGGCTCAGAGGGGGAGGACACAAAATGATGGGTGGTCGAGGGGGGTCTGTTGGGGGGTGGAGTGAAAAATGGCCCTATTTTCATCTGAGGAATGTTGGGAGGTATGGGACCTGTTCCTAGAAACACACAACAAAATGAAGTCTGGATGAGCCCCTAGATAGATTCGCCTTTCAATGTGAACTTAACTGAATTTTCTTCCTAATCCCTACTCATGTGAATAATGAAATAAAGAGGGGTGTGTGTGTGTTCTGCTTCAGCTCTCAGCTAGCCAGCCAGGCTGTTTGGGATACAGTGGTACCTCGGGTTACAGACGCTTCAGGTTACAGACGCTTCAGGTTACAGACTCCGCTAATAGTACCTCGGGTTAAGAACTGTGCATCAAGATGAGAACAGAAATTGTGCTCTGGCAGCATGGCAGCAGCGGGAGGCCCCATTAGCTAAAGTGGTACCTCAGGTTAAGAACAGTTTCAGGTTAAGAACGGACCTCCGGAACGAATTAAGTTCTTAACCCAAGGTACCACTTGCCTTAATATTAATGGCCAGCAGACGGCAATCTAAAACTGTTCAATAAATTATAACCATCGCCCTCTCATTTCATTTCACTTTGTGCACTGGAACATTGCATTTTTGTCTCCCGAGTATGCATTGTTCTAAAAGTATCACGCTGGAAGTCAACTTGCAGGTGGCTGGATGTGGAGGAAAAGGAAGGATTCAGCAGAAATAGCAGTGGAAGGACCTATTGAAATGATATACCACCACTGCCCTCCCCCTATACCACCACCGCCCGCCCCCGCCACGCTGAGGTTAGGAAATGTGAAAAGAAACAAGGCCACCGTTGTTTTTCACTTAGTATTTGTGTATCACCATGAATGTGCTTGGTGCTTTAAGGAGTATAAGAGGACTGGCCCCCATCGACACCCCTTATCTGAATGACAGCAGAAAGAAGAACAAAAAGGGACTTAGAATTCTGAGCACATACAAAGTGCTAACTGGTGGTAAAGGTAAAAGTAAAGGTACCCCTGACCTTTAGGTCCAGTTGCGGATGACTCTGAGGTTGCACGCTCATTTCGCTCTATAGGCCGAGGGAGCCGGTGTTTGTGCGCAGACAGTTTCTGGGTCACGTGGCCAGCATGACTAAGCTGCTTCTGGTGAACCAGAGCAACGCACGGAAACTCCGTTTACCTTCCCACCAGAGCAGCACCTATTGATCTACTTGCACTTTGATGTGCTTTCGAACTGCTAGGTGGGCAGGAGTAGGGACCAAGCAACGGGAGCTCACCCCGTCATGGGGATTTGAACCGCCAACCTTCTGATCAGCAAGCGAGAGGCTCAGTGGTTTAGACCACAGTACCACCCTTCACAGAATTACCTCATAATGTGGCACCCACATTTCCTCAGTAATGCTTTTAGCTGCACAGTCTCAATCTGAAGTCAACTTTAATTACTATGGGCGGAATTCAATGCTGCGCTCTTCTCATCATTTTGTCTGAGCAAGCGTTTCCATTTGTCAGATGGAACAATCCCCCGCTCTCCTTGCCCTACACTGGGCAGGGGGGCCAACTTGAATAAAATATTGGGGCCCCCACACAATCAATCACGTGATGCGGTGCACACACACCATTTGAATGGCAACGTCCATCAACTTATTTTGGGGGGATAGCCCCCTCAAATATTTTATGGGAAAGCAAAGACCCCTTGGCTGCTAGGAGCTGACTCCCATGAAAATTCTGGGGTTTTTCTGAACACCTTCCCCCTCCCCCCAGCCAATTTCAGAGGGCTCAAGGGGCACACAGTGGTGAAGAAGGTTAGAATGAGAAATACAGTGGTACCTCAGGTTACAGGCGCTTCAGGTTACAGACTCCGCTAACCCAGAAATAGTACCTCTGGTTAAGAACTTTGCTTCAGGATGAGAACAGAAATTGCACAGCGGCGGCAGCAGGAGGCCCCATTAGCTAAAGTGGTTCCTCAGGTTAAGAACAGTTTCAGGTTAAGAACGGACCTCCAGAGCAAATTAAGTTCTTAACCTGACGTACGACTGTAATGGCTAGCCCAAGGTCACCTAATGACTGCATGGCTGAGTGGTGATTTGAACCCAGTCCTCATCAACACTCTGACATTGCATTGGCTCTCAGGCCATGCAGCTCTTGACAGGCACCATCAGTCACAAATGCAACCTGTGCAGAGGCACTAGAGTGCTAAAATCAGATGCACACTCACATTTCCGGATGTGCCCATGGCAGCAGCAGCCATATGGCTGCTTGAGCCAATGTGACAAAACCTGCTAAAAGTCATCACAAAATTATCAAAGAATTGTGGCCATGAGGGTTAATTGTGAGCATTGGGAACAGTACTGAGAGAGAGAGAGAGAGAGAGAGAGAGAGAGAGAGAGAGAGAGAGAGAGAGAGAGAGAGAAGTACTTTGCACATGCTCTGTTGTAGCCTTTTTACTCATTTATCAAAGCATACTACAAGTACAAATCATACAGCAAGTACACATAAATAATACAAAGTTGTGTACCACTCACAATCTCCTTTGAGTCATAGCAAGATCCAAGAAGTTCCAGGTGCTCACACAGGGTTGTGTTTCCGTTGGGAAAATCAAGGCACAGCAGAGGCTAGTGTCTGGAAGAAATATGGCTTATTGTACACATATTTACACCTGGAGTCTTCAGTGGAGGTGGTGCAGAACATTATACCCCAACAGTATGTGTGGGTGGGTGGGTGTGGGTGGGTGTGCACACACACACGTGCATTATTGTGTCTTATTCAACCAATAGAATGAAGGTATGGTAATATGCAATTTGGAAACAGACAATTAAATAATTTACTGAAGTTACATAAATTAGGCAGCATGCTATATTTAACTGTCATACTGAACAAACGGGGGCGCCAACTTGAATAAAATATTCGGGGAGCAGAGACCTGCCCTGCATAATTGATCACATGACACACATACCATATCAAATATTTTATTGAGGGGGGCTGAAGCCCCCACAGCCCCTAGGAGTTGGCTCCTATGTGCACAAGTATTTTTTTAATAAAAAAACAAGCCTCCTGAAATTTCCAAAATGGGAGTTTTTAAAAATGAAGCGGGATGTTTCATTCTTTAGAAAGTAGCTTACCTAAAGAATGACAGTTAAAAGATTTTGAACAATCTGATAAATCCAACATTTGGAGCAGAAATACTGGGCTAAGTTCAAGATGCTGGTTTTGGTGTGAAAAGCCTTATATAGCTTAGGACAAGGATATCTGAAAGATTCTCTCTCACCCCTTGCAGACCCAATAGATCACTGCACTTTGCAGATGAGGGCCTCTTGTAGATACCATCTTATCAGAAGGCCTGTATCACATAACATAGGAATCAGCCTTTTAGGTTGTGGCACCTACTTTTTGGAATTCAGTGCCCTTGAAGATTACAAGTATTTTCAAATCCAGTGAAGAAATAAGTAACAGAATGGGGCAATGTTATTATTTCCTCCAATATTTTCAAGTCAGGCCTATTACCTGATAAGGAAATACAACAGTCTTTCAGAAATAACAGAATGACGAAAGAACAGAAACCAAAAAAATAGTGATTAAAGTATATAGCATCATTATGAAGACTATGCCTATTAATATTGGTAGGATAAGGAATTGGGACAATATATCCCCACAGACATTAGGAACTGGACCTGTCAACGTATCCAGCAACAAATTGTGAGCATGAATCTCAAGGAAAGCTTTTATAAATTGATAGCTTGCTGGTATTTGACACCTGCAAGCCTCCAGGTGGTCAATATTTTGTGGGAGGGATTCAAGTGCATACCAGATATTTAGGTTTGCACAATTAAAGCATATTAAAAGTGCTCTATCAGCTTAGTGCAGCAAATCCATTTTTTTTAATGGACTTTTTGATGTCAGGAAAGCAATGGGAAAATGCTCTGAAAAGTGTGTGATGAATAAATGGTTATTAGGAAGGTGTAGAAATACCACAAAAGCAAATCAGGATGGGTGTTAATTGATGCATTAGCTCCCTAGAAATAAATCGGGGGGGGGGGGATCCTTAATCAAGTCTGGGCATAATCTAACCCCTGCATAAGCTTTGTGCAAGCAGATCAGGATGGATGCTCAATAAGTAGTTCAGCTGTAGGAAACTTGTATACTGTATAGAGAAGTGATAATATAGGATAGAACCACAAAGCACCAAATGCTGACATGGCCCTGCCCTAAAATAGTTATTTTTCTGAAGTGTAATAGTAAATGAAGTTCATCTTATGACCCATCAGCAGTCCCATTATGTATGCTTTTGAGATATATCAAGGATCTGGTGTTACCAGAGTATGTGCAAATGATGATGTGTTTTGTGTTAACACCTGCTCACATAACAATGTGCTACAACTAAGAAAGAGCACAGCACACACATACACACCCAGTTAGGACAGGGCTGTGGGAGTAGGCTCACATGCAAAATTAATTACTATAGTGGCTACTCGCAGATGTCCCGTCTATTGAACATTCATCCTTGTTCGCACATTTGTGGGGAGCTCAGATGGTGTTATCTATTGAACATTCAGTCAGTGCATCTCCTCCATCACCTTGTTGCCAAAAGTCCCAGTTCAGGTGGGTGGGTTTGTTACATTAAGCGCTTTAAATAAACTTTAGTTGTGCCACTTTAATTTGCCAGTATGTGACTGAATCCCAATGAAAAATGGTGACTGCCTGGAAGTGCCTGCTGAATGAGGAAAGGTAGCAGGTTCTGGGGAATTACAGTGTTCCTTCTACCATATAATTTTGTCTAAAAACAAAGGTGGTTTTCAACATTAGAGCATTTTCACTTCATGGGGCAGGTGAGCACCCAGCAGGTAGTGTGTGTGTGAGAGAGAAGTTTTAACTTTTTATTGCTGCTCCACATTTGACCATACATTTAGCTGTTGAACCATTTCCCCCACCATTCAAATTAGACTGGAGTAGCTGCCACTAATATGTATCTGAATTTGTGTACGAGAAGCAACTCCATTCTTTCCCGTTCATACCAGCAGGCATTCTCCTTTGTGTCTGCTGCCTTCTTGGTTGTTGATTCTATGATGCCAATTAAGTACTGACAGGGCATGTGTGCAAAAAAAAAGAGAGAGCTGTACGTGCACCTTGTCTTTTTCTTTTTAAATATATAAAAACACACTCTCCACTCAAGAAGTGTGCTAAAGCACATACTGTAGTCAGGCAATTGTAAACCAGTCGCCATCATATATTTACTTGTTTTCTGCAACTTTTCTGCAACTAAAAGGGACGCGGGTGGCACTGTGGGTTAAACTACTGGCCTAGGGCTTGCTGATCAGAAAGTCGGCGGTTCGAATCCCTGCAACGGGGTGAGCTCCCGTTGCTCAGTCCCTGCTCCTGTCAACCTAGCAGTTTGAAAGCATGTCAAGTGCAAGTAGATAAATAGGTACCGCTCTGGTGGGAAGGTAAATGGCATTTCTGTGCACTGCTCTGGTTCGCCAGAAGCGGCTTAGTCATGCTGGCCACATGACCCGGAAGCTGTACGCCGGCTCCCTCGGCCAGTAAAGCGAGATAAGCCCAGCAACCCCAGAGTCGTCCGCAACTGGACCTAATGGTCAGGGGTCCCTTTACCTTTAAGGGATCAAAAGTGTGTTTATCTGAGCTCCTGCCCTGTCCTTACTAGCATGCTGGAAAAGAAATGAGAGCATTTGTAAATTCTCAGCACGTACCATACTTTTCAGATTGCTGCTCAATACATCAGTTATAAGTGACATTTGATCCACTCACCGAAAGCCATGGAAACAAATGAGAGTAGTGTGTTCAAGATGGTTTTCTCCAATTTATTGGATTATCCCTGCATCAGGTAAAATCTGAATTGACAAAGCATCGAGATTGGTGTTGTCTGAGGGTAACGTCATGTGAATGACACAAATTAAATAGGAGTGCAAATAGCTACAAACACACATTAAATTCCAGGGTAGACAAACTCTGAATATCCTACTAGCTCTTTTTTGTTTTAGAGGGGGAAGAGATATAAGAACTTTAGGAGTTTGGAAATGCCATGCTTCTGCAAGCAGACATATACGGTACTTCCTTGGGAATAATAGTTCATTGAATACAGTGGGGCATTCTTCAGCAAATTAAAGATGCCTACAGTTTCTAGGAAGGAATCCTCAAGAGGGTTTCTAGCTTCTTTTCTGCAGTTGGGGGCAGGGACAGATCTCAAGGGGAAGTTAAGTTCACACATCTTTCCCACCACAGCTTCCCAGTCTGCCTTCAGCCAAAAGCTGAGGTGACAGAGTGCAACCCTATAGTTGCTTTCTGCACACACACAGAGCTCAGTCCTGTTCATCTTTACTCAGCATTTAGTCCAACTCAGGTCAATGGTATTTAGGCTGTGTCCACACTCACATTTACTGCACAATCACAGTGCTTCCAGTGCTGGGTTAAGGTTGACATGAAGTTATTCAAAACGCATTATGTATCCTGTATTTTGCTATAAAATATTACTGTTTGATGTTTTCCTTTCTAAAACGAGCTTAACACTGGCAGGCGTCCTTAAGCTCTTCCTAATTCACCTGTAGCCAAGGTGTGAACACCTTTGCATAGGGTAAAAGTATCCCTGCCCCGTCAACACTATGTACACAAACAGAAACGAATCTGACACTAATGAAATCATGATAATCTGAAAGGCTAGCAAGCACTGGGTGGTGGACAACTTCTCTGCACCCTAAGGTTTTAATGTGAACACGGATTTATAGTCTCAGGCGAAGTGTAAACAGTTTGCAGTCAAACCTAAGTTAATGTGTCTTTGAATGTGAAGTGCAAGTAGTTAGAAGGGGTGCAGGGCCAGAACCGGAATGCATGGGAGCCTAACACTTCTCTTCTGATGAAAATCACCCCCCTCTCTCTACCACGCTCATGTTTGCCTTTGGCAAAAGCGCAGGTGTTTTAACTAACTCTCCCGGTGAAAACAATGGGAGAAGTATAACTATCTGTGGTGGAACTGTGCACGTTTTCTTGTGCACGTTGCTCTTCACGCGGGGCGGAAAGCCAAACAGAGGAGAATTCCCCCACCCATCTATTAATGTACACTCGGTTTGGCATTCGTGTGTGAGGAACACGCGCCCAGTAAGGCTTCGCCATCCTGACCGGAGTGGAGCCCCATTCAAGGAGGACTTTTTTCTGAAGTGACATAGCATCGGATCCGGCTGGCTATGAGCTCCGGCGAGGGGACGGTCGCTGCTCTTAGGGTGGGCCTGAGAGAGCAACTCGCGAACTGAGGCTGCAAAACCAAACTGATGATGTCAGTACAGCCTCTCGCTTCTCTCTTGCTAAGTCTGCTACCACCGACAGTCGGCCGGTTCCAAAATAAATCTGCTCGGGAAAATAGGAGAACCGCCCCTTCTAATCCTTTGGGGTTATACTAGCAGCTCCTCCTCGGGGTTCCCCGTCGAGGCGAGGCGTTCCCCAGGCTGGTCAGGCTCGGGAAGCAGCTCAGGAGAACTCGACTTCTACTGCCTCAAAGTTCCGGGCAAGCGGAGGAAGAACCGGACCGCTCCTGGGAGGCCCCGTCGGACGAGCGGCCGTCAGCTTCCTCCTTGTCTAGAAAAGTAGCAGCAGCCTGGCGCCGACCGACCTCCAGGCAGCAGATCCACTCCGAGGGACGCCCGGACAGCGGCGGCTCCTCTTCGGAGGGCAACAAGGACAACAAGATGCCCTTCTGGAAGCGCACGGTGGAACCGCGCCGGCTGCTGCCCTCCGCTGCCGTCGCCCCTCGCTTGGCTGCTCTGCCGCTGGCCCAGCTCCACGACGTGTGCGGCCTGGCGACGCTGGCGCTGTTGCGGCAGCTGGCGGATCTCTGCGGACACTCGGCGGCGTTGCTCGCGGACCTAGAGGGTCGCTTGCTGGAGCTGGCCCGCCGCGCCCACCGGCTTCGAAGCCGCCTCTGCAGAGTCCATGGGCTCATGCGCCCCGGGGCGTCTCGAGAGGCAGGTAAGAAAGAAAAGTCACCGCCCGCCCCGTCGAGGCAGGGCCACCGCGCTCTTTGGGAATAGCACGTGGGCCGCTCCTAGAAGGGCGCGCGGATTGTTTCCAAGGCGGAGAAGGCGGGAGGGATTTGCTGTAAGGCAGCTTCTCTCCCCCCCCCCCACTAAAAGAGGAAAGGCGTCACCCAAATGCAATGCAGCTTACGCTAGTGATGAAGACTGCGAGCAGGTGACCTGCTTGTGCCTGGCCAGTGTGCTCTCTGGGTGGCAGTCACTGTGACGGGCAACTTCAATACTTCTCTCCCTCCCTAAGTTCTCTTATCATAAAACCAGACTTGAGTCGGACCGTGGGCTCATCCACACTTTCCTTGTGCCCTGCGTAGAAAGCAGGGGTCGGACAGGAGCTCAGTGTTTCAACCAGAGGGCTCCTTGAAATAGAGGACTTGTCCTTTCACAGCCATTTGAATGGAGGACTCTACTCTGTAGAGTAGAGCAGGTGGCCAGTCTGTGCAAGTATCTCTCTGCAGACCCAGAGGGTGGGGGTGGCAAGGAAGCAGTTAACTCTCAAAAGAGTCAGATGTCAAGTCTCAATCCTTTCTGAAATCCTCCATGTATGTCCTGTGGTGAAAAAAAAGAATAGGCCCCTTGCCCATGCCCAGAGGCATTTTTAAAGAGAAGAATTGTCTCTTTTCCCAGCTTTTTCTTCCTAGTTTGGAAATGCAAAGGCTTCCGATGGGCTTTCTAACATGACAGTGGTGGTGGTTTTGCTGACCCTGCTTGCTGCAACTTTGCAGCCACGCTCCACCTTCATTGTCAAAGGCAGTAGTGCTTCTGTTTACCTGCTTGCGGACAGACCTCTGGTTGTCCATTGTGATAATGGAAAGCTGGACTAGACAGGCATTTGGGCTGGTTCAGCAGAGCTCTTCTTATATTTTTAAAGATAGGTCACGTAGCCGGAAGAAGATGATACGCACAAAATTTAAAATGGTTCGAAACAAGATGCAGCTCAGCTGCGGGGGGGGGGGGGGGGAGCTGGCGAAGCAGCAATTCTGACACATTTGGCATGTTGGAAACACATGGCTTTCCCCCAAAGAATAATGAGAACTATAGTTTACCCTTTCATGGAGCTACAAGTTTGCAGAACCCCTGACAAAGTACAGCGCCCAGGATTCTTTGGGGGAAGTTATGTGCCTTCTTGGCTGATAGCAATAGCTGCTAATCCACAGGCATTTCTGTAGAGAGGCAGGATCCAAAGGTCCTGGGCAGCAGGATAATGATGTGTGAATAGAACAATAGTTTCTAAGTCATGGGGAAGCGATAGCCCACTTTATCTGGTATTTAGGCCTCAATAGCCAACTTTATCTGGTATTTAGGCCTCACCCAGTTCTGGGTGCCAAACTTTAAGATGCTGAAAACAAATTGGAACAGGTTCGGAGTAGGCCAGTGAAGATGATCAGGTGTAGGGAATATAAGAATGAAAGAAGAGCCCAGCTGGATCAGGCCAAAGGCACATCTGGTCCATCATCCTGTTCTCACTGTGGTCCAGCACATGCCTTCAAGAAGCCCACAGGCAGGAAAATGTCTGCTGTGGGGAAGGGAGCTGAAGGAACTGGTTGCAATTGCAACTGTTTAGCCCGGAGAAGGGAAAACTTGGACTGTTTACATTTTGGACTTTTACTCTGGCTCCAATGCACTCCCTCTGTTAGCATCTGAATCCACGTGCATGTTACACAAGGGACGCGGGTGGCACTGTGGTCTAAACCACTGAGCCTAGGGCTTGCTGATCAGAAGGTTAGCGGTTTGAATCCCTGCGATGGGGTGAGCTCCCATTGCTCAGTCCCAGCTCCTGTTCACCTAGCAGTTCGAAAGCATGTCAAAGTGCAAGTAGATAAACAGGTACCACTCCAGCAAGAAGGTAAACGGTGTTTCTGTGCGCTGCTCTAGTTTCACCAGAAGTGGCTTAGTCATGCTGGCTATATGACCTGGAAGCTGTTTGCGGACAAACACCGGCTCCCTTGGCCTATAGAGCGAGATGAGTGCCGCAACCTCAGAGTCATTTGCGACTGGACCCAACGGTCAGGGGTACCTTTTCCTTTACCTTTACATGTTACACAGGGCTGATGTGTCCTGTTTCACCACTTGCGGCAAAATGGGAAGATCTTGCACAATTTCAAGTGAGATCTTGCCCAAAACGGACATGCTCTTGCCCCCAAAATCAGCACTGTGATGGCAGCAGGCTTCTCCCATGGGTGTTCTGGGGGGGGGGGCTTCTGCTGCCTGAAGCAGTAGCTTCACCCTGCCTAATGGCTTTGCCAGCTCTGATGTTACTCATGATATTACTAATAAAATATTAAATTCATAACCCACCCTTCCTCTGAAAGGAGCCCAGGGTGGCCAGTAATATGTAAAACATCTTAAGCTTAAAACAATTCCAGCACAGATGCAGACAGGGAAAGATCTCAGCTTCAAAGGCTCAGATTAAAGCTACCCTGTAGTTTCTGGAGAAATATTGTTGCATGATACTTTTTCTTTTCAAACCAGCATCTTACCTGAAAGGGTAGCTTAAGCCATGTTCGCTTCACAGCCATTGAACTTGCGTGGGTGGCAGCATATGCTCAGGTGAAGGCTTTGTGATAGGAGTTCGGGGGGAGGGGGGTTGCAAGGGGAGAGGTAAGGGCATCAGGTGACCACCTGCTTTTCTCCGGTGTGTACAGCAGGGTGCCAAATGAGATCGAAAATGCAATAGGGAGAAATGACCTTGCTGTGTTTTAAACCACTAATGTGTTCATAGCCTTGTATTCTTATTCCCCAGAGGACAAAACAACATCTAATGAGCTTAAGCTATGGAAAGGTAGATTCTGGTTGAACGTTAGGAAATATATCAAGAGGAATTTGACAGTGGAACCAATAGCCTAAGGGTGTCCCTTGTGGAAAGTCTCCAGCCAGAAGCTAGAAAGCCGTCTGCTGGGGAAACTCTAGCAGAGGTTGGCAAGATGATCTATAAAACCCCTCCAACCGATTGTGTAATTTACAGTTTGTTGTCTATTCCCCCCCCCCTTCCCCTCAATCTGTTGTTGGTTTCTGGTATGTTTTCCACTGGGTTTTCTGACCAGAGGGGTTTGAAAAAGTATCATGGAGCCTGTGTTTCAGATTTCTCAGCAAAGGTGTTTTTTTTTTAAAGGACCCTTTAAAAAGTATGCCTTCTTGGAGAACAGTTCCAGTGTAACTGCAGGGTGTTTTCAACTGCTCTGACAGTGCCCAGCAAGCTCTCCTGCTTCTCCATCTGCTCTGGGCTGCCATCCCCCCCCCCCCCGCATGTCAAGAGTGAGCCAAAAGCATCTTTTAGGGATGAGCTTTTATTCTGTAGACCAAAAAGCATTTTCTTGTGACTTAGCATTATTCCAGTATTGAAAAAACTACGCCAAGTGTACAGTGGTACCTTGGTTCTCAAACTTAATCCATTCCGAAAGTCCATTCCAAAACCAAAGCGTTCCAAATCCAAGGTGCACTTTCCCATAGAAAGTAATGCAAAATGGATTAATCCATTCCGGACTTTTAAAAACAACCCCTAAAACAGCAATTTAACATGAATTTTACTATCTAACGAGACCATTGATCCATAAAATGAAAGCAATAAACAATGTACTGCAGTCACACAGTCAATATATTCAGTAGCGGAACTGGGTTCTACTCAGTCACAAAAACAAAACGAAAAGAGCCGCAAAAACAAAAATGCAAAAATAAATAGCAAAAACAGACGGACCTCAGCATAACACTCAAATTGGAAGTGTGGCACTCAAATTGGAAGTCTAACACTCAGAATGGAGCATGTTCGGCTTCTGAAAAAAGTTCGCAAACCAGAACACTTACTACCGGGTTTACAGTGTTTGGGTTCCAAGTTCTTTGAGTACCAAGGCATTTGAGAACCAAGGTACCACTGTATTTTAAAATGTACTAGAGTGCGCAATTGGATTTCCCATCACTTATACCTTTAATGCTGCTGTTATTTTGGTCATGATCAATCTTCTTGCACCAATGTGTTTTTAATAACAGTTCCATGAAAATATCAAACCAGTGTATTGAGAGATTAAGTCAATGGAGTATCGCTGAAGTTCTAAGAGTCACACATTGGATTGTTTAGCCATTTAACTGGGGTTGAAAGCAAACATTGAATAAAGAGTTGAATGGACCTACAAGGTCATGGACTTATGAGTCTATTCCCTGTGGAGTTTTCTTTCTCAGCATTTGTTCCACATCTGCAAATGGAGTAAAAGTGGTCTGCATACTTGTGAACTATGCCTTCTGCTCTGAAAAGCAGGTCCCCCAATTCCCTGTTTTCACCCTTACAGAAACTCTGTGAAGCAGGCCAGGCTGAGAGAGGCTGGCTTAAGATCGATCATCCAGTGAACTTCATGTCTGAGGGGAGATTTGAACTCAAGCCTCTCTGGGCCTGGTCTGGAACTCTACCACCTTACACTATTTTGGCTCACCAGGAATGAAACTATGCCCGAAGAGAGATCAAAATATTTTTGATCAAAAATTCCTAAAACTAAGCAAGTAATTCAAAGCAATTTTGTGGCATAACCCTGACCCCACATTTATACCACTTTAAAAATTATGGCTTCCTCGAAGAATCCTGGGAACTATAGTTTACCCCTCACAGAGTTACAATTAAACACTGCAGTTCTTGAATAATATGAGCTGCTAAATGAAGCTAAATGAACATTCTGTCAGTGTTTCTTGTAGATGTAGTTGCTGGAGGTCATCTTCAGTCCCTGAAAGATAGCCATTTTTTAAAATAGCGGCAGCCAATTTGAATTTCCAACATTCAAAAACTTCTCGGGATCTTGTCGGAGCTCTTTGAGCTGAGCTGACCAATCCAGCACAGTGGAAGGTGGAGGAATAACCTCATCTAAGATTAACCCGTTCAGGTCCCTCTTTCTCTCTTCATTTTGGAGAAAATAATGAGTACAGTGGTACCTCGGGTTAAGTACTTAATTCGTTCTGGAGGTCCGTTCTTAACCTGAAACTGTTCTTAACCTGAAGCACCACTTTAGCTAATAGGGCCTCCCGTTGCCACCGCGCCACCGCCGCGCGATTTCTGTTCTCATCCTGAAGCAAAGTTCTTAACCCGAGGTAATATATCTGGGTTAGCGGAGTCTGTAACCTGAAGCGTATGTAACCCGAGGTACCACTGTAATTTTACTCTGCCTCCTTTGGGGTTCTGGGGAACTGATTAACGGGACTGGCATGATTCCCAGGTCTTTGCATTTCTTTCTAGTAAATACCATAGTAAATATAGTTGGTTATCAACGGTTTGCTGAAGTCAATTATCTCCAAATACATTGGCCTTGAATTTGCAGGGCCAGTCAGTGCCATCCAGCAGGAAAAAAAACACTTTGAGGGTTCACTGTATCTGCCACTTGGGTTCACCAGCAACTCTGACAATTAGGGTGTTTATCTTCCTTAATTTATAGCTTGTATCTTATAAAGTTTGACATGACCTTTTGTTCAGCAGTGCCTGGTGAAGTGCTCAACCCAGCCCGGCCCAGCTTCTTGTAGCCTTGCAATATGGGGGAGTTAGAGCAGTAAAATAACGAGATAAAACAATGTTAAAACAACAAGACACAGCACTAGTGGAAGCACTAAAAGAAGTTAAAAAGTAAAACAGAAGAGAGAGATAAAAACAAGTACTGAGGGTTGGTTATAAAGCAAAAACTTGCCTTGAAATGAGCCTTAGAGCTGAAAGCCCTCCTTCCTCCATGAAGTGTGGGCAGGGCTGGATGTAGGCAAAGCCCCAGTCTATATCTGAGAAGGAAAACACGAACCAGAGCTCTGAAACCATCGTAACAATGGAAGTAACTTCCCAGAGCCCTGGAAGGATACCAACTGGTAACACGGGTAGTAGAGAGGTGGTGACCCATAATGTCGATGGGAACATACTACAGGTCCGGCAAGTTTCGAGCCAGAAAAAAGGCTGGAGATTGGTATTAATTCCCCAAAAACTTGTATTCGCCAACTACCCAAAACCGAAGGGCTTCGTCCCATGGATAGATCGCATAAAGCATCTCTTGAACATCTTAAATGATATACTGCCAGGTGTAGTAAAGCCAACTGATACAGCTTCTATAGAGTATTTATACTATGATGGTCACACAATACAAGCAATGATCACCTTCCATGATCAAAATCTGGCCAACCTTATCCACAGAGCAAGACATCTACTCATATCCAGGAAAGGATAGTAATACTAAGATTCTTCGAAAATAGGGTACCAAAGATCTCCCTCTTTGATGCCAAGGGTGACAAGCCAATGGCAAATGAGGATCAGAAAAAATCTAAAAAGGAAAACTGACCTCAAAAGCTTGACCATCATAAACAAGAGTCACCAAAATAAAAAAGGAAAGGCACATCCCTATACGACTCGCAATACCCTATGAGCGAGCGAAAGGACATTTTCCCTACAGAAGAAAATGCTCTAATAAGCCGATTTTGGTCATTCAGCCCAAGCTGAAATTTTGGAAAGATTAGAAACACTAAGAAACAGATTGGCTGGGAAGGATGCTCACAATGGGGCCAAGGAGGGTCCACATTTGTGGTCCTTCTCTCCAAAATGTCTAGTTGGCAAGAGGATGTCTGGAGGCTCATTCAAATGCATAGACCTTCAGTCCCAGCCTCCATTGGTGTACGACATGGCAGGGGCCAACCAGGACGCAAAGCCCTCAAGCTCCTGGCTTGGCTACCTCAGGTTGTCCCCAAATGAGATAGCTAACCCCCCACGAGAACAGAGGAACACTACAGCTCTACCAAAGAGACCCTTACCGATAGAGCAAATGGGAGTGTTTTTTTTAGATAAAATAGGTCTCCTAGACAAGGTGGAAATGACGGAAACAGGTCTCGGAGGGAACGGGGTCTAAAGACCAGGTGTAGGGAATCTTTTGTCCTCCAGATTATTGCTGGACTGTTACAATGTCCATCATTGGCTATGCTTGCTGGAGCTGATGGGACTTGCTGTTCAGCAGCATTTGGAGGGCCAGAGGTTCCCCACACCTTGCCTAATGGTAGGGCCGGCTCTGTTTGATTGAAACCTGGATGTTATAAATTATTTCTGGAAACAAGCAGTGATGTGCCATGGCTCAGGCTGGGCTGTGCATGTATAAGGCCAAATGTCTGCTCTTGTAATTGGATCCTCCCTTTTGCTTTTCTAGAATATAGTGGTGTAAGAGGTTTGGGTTGATTCATAGGTTTTCAGATTCAGGAAGTTATGAGTGGGAGCAGAAGTGAAATCTAAAGCAAGAACACCATTTAAAATTGGATCCAACATACAGGAAGGAACTGTTTTCACACAGGGCAGAGAGTGGATGAGTTTCCAGCTTTGGACTGCGGCTTTGGGAACAAACTGGAGGAGATTTTTAAATTGTTGGAGTCTGGGAATGAACTACAGGAAATGGGAAAGTGAATCCCTTATTCCCCTGAGCCTGCATACACAGTCCGCTGCAGAACTGTGAAGTCAGCCATGTGGAGACAGGGAGCTGGATTGGAGAGGATCCATCTGTAGAATGGGAACAATGTCAAACAATTTCACAGGGCAGTTAGAGAATAAAATCATACAAAGACTGCAAAGCATGTAGGACATGATCCAGCTTAAGTTCCAGCACTTTTAAGTCCTTTTCACTTTGGTTGGAAAACAAGCTATGTGCTTAAAAACTCAGCTACATAAATCAATGAGACTAGGCTATGTACACAACCATACATTTAAAGCACATGGTATCACCCAAAGGATCAGGTAGTTTGTTATGGTTGCTGGGAACTGTAGTTCTGTTAGAGGGTAAACTACCATTCCAATAATTATTTGGGGGAAGTCACGTAGTTTAAATGTGCTTTAAATATACGTATTGTGTGTACGCAGCCTCCAAAAGTATTTCATTTTGGTTCAGTCAACCCCACTGTTGAAACAGGAGTTTCTGGGGCAGTGGACAATCTGGAAGACCCAAACCATGCCTCCCCCCAGTACATTCTGTATAAGCTTAAAGGCACTCTTCTTCCTTTTTGTTTTATATAATCTGAGCCTTGGAACTGCGAAGCAGATTAGCACCTCTGCTGAGCACTGGCTCAAAATTCTTTCTTTATGTAATTTATATTTCTTTCAAGAAGATAACTCCAATCAGCCGACAGCTGAAACAATAAAACTTGGGACACATGAAACAACCTATTCCGTTTAAAATAAAACATCAAACAAAACATCCATAAGCCAACTTTATAAAAACACCAATCTTCCTTTTTGTAGAAGATGCATTTGTTTGCATGAGAAAAATGAACCAAAATGAGACTGCTGGATCTGTTTGGGAAGGGCATTCCAAATGTGGAGAACTTTTGCTGTGGGCAAAGCCAGGCACGATGTCATAGACCTATAAGACCTATCTCCCATCTTTTTAATTATTTAATTACTCATTGTACAGCAGCTGGTCAGGAATGGATCACTTTGATCAGAGCCAAGGAAGCGGGTGTTTAAACTCCTGGCTGTTATCCTAATCTAATTCACCCCTCTGCAGCTCAGTGTTCAAACACCACACGCCTCTGAATACCGTTCACCAGAGAAGACAGCTGTTTGGGATGAAGTCCTGTTTCTGGGCTTCACATTAGCATCTGGTTGGCCAGCATGGGAAACAAGATGCTGGACTAAACAGGCCTTTGGTCTGAAATTGCAGGACCCTTCTTGTGTTCGTGCTTCTTTTCTTTTAGCTTTGAAAAAGATGGAATATATATTTTTTTTAGTACAGTGAAATAAAATGTTTGGTATCGGAATAAAATTAGCAATTCATAATGCATTGTGAGGCCATCCTTGGGGAGCAGCACTTTTAAAATAAATGTTTTTAATTGGTTTTTCAAAAGGAACATGAGAACATAACCCCTATTAACATACATTTACCCTCCCACCCTCCCTCAAAGCACAGAATCCTAAGGGAAAACATTACTGCAAAGTTTCAAATGTGAGTCCACTGTATTTGATGTTCTGTTGAGTATGTGATGAAAGGATGCAATGCCTCTATAAAATCATCCTCTTCTCTCTTTCTTGCTAAGGCTTTAACTTCCTTGGTCAGTTGTTCTGAATGTGCTGCAGTCCAAACTTTCTGTTGCCATGGTGACATTTGCAAATGCTCAAAAGTTTTGTGCGACAAGTTGTTGAACTGCTACTAAAAGAAACATAGGAGCCAACTGCCAGGGGCTGTGGGGCTTTGGCCCCTGCAATAAAATATCTGAGCCCCTCCCCCCTGCCCCGTTGATGGGCATTGCCATTCAAATGGTGTGCGTGCACCGTGTCATGTGATTGAGGAGGGAGGCACGCTTGGCAAATCCACACCATGATCGACTCCCACCCACAAAAACCTATGTCCCCTCTGTGGAAGGATGTGTGGATCCAGAATTGGCCTCCACAGTCACTTAAGGACTCATTGTTAAAACAATGTTAAAACTCGGCTACGAGCGATCGCCAAAGAAGAAGAAGAAGACCTAGGACCCCTGATTCAAGTTGGCACCCCTGAAAAGTAATCAATACTTTGTATCTCAAACTGATGTTTTCATTTCTAAATATTGTTAACAATAATGAAGTAGGGGGTACAGATGTGTGTGTGTGTCTCTTAACAACTCCAAGTACAGCTCCCAGGATTACTTGGGGGAAACCATGACTCTTTTAAGTGGTGTCATATTCCCCTGTACGCGAAGATAGGCACTAGCAGATTGAGTGGACGAGACCAATAGTGGGTTCAAAAAGGCAGTTTCTTCACATGCCGTAGAGAGAATTGAGGGGCTCATCAACCTGGAAAGGTAGCCCATCTAGGAGGAGGACAACTCTGATCCTAAACTTCGGTGGCCTTGCAGGATATTTTCAGAAGAAGAAAAGGCTAAGGAGGAAAGCCGACACAAATCCAGAATGGATTCCCTAAGACACTTGTACGCCTCCTTTCCAGCAACTCCTGCAGCCAAGCTGGCGCCAAACATAATTGCTCTGCTTTATTTTGGGCTACATCAGTGAGGCTGAGAAGCGGGTCCATAACTTCCACACACACTGCCCAGCCTTGCGCCCCTGGGGCGGTCACTTGCAGTGCTGCTAACACAAAGAGGTTTGACTTCACCCCCAGGAGATGCACTCCACTGTTTCTCAAGACAGATGGATGCCGATAAAATACTGCTTTAAATGTATAGTGCAAACAGGACTCAAGCGGGGCACAGTTTGCACCAGTTGTAGAAAAGCTGTTTTGGCACAGAGGCTGATGGCCAACAGATTCTCACCCTCACCCTTGCCCTTGACATTCTATGGAAAGGAGGGTTTCTGTGCTTGAATTGTAAACTAGGTACTCCTGGTCCTAGTCAGTAGGATGCCTTGTCCCTCCTGAAGGCCAGAACAAATACAGTGTTACAGGATGAAGCTCTCCCGCTGCTTAAAAGGCCTTGGTGAAGGCAGGATGCTGCGAGGCGGAGAAAAGGTGCTGACTTTGCTTATTGTGCTGTCTCTTTTATTTTCCTTCCCCTTGTAACTGTTTGAGTCAGAGTGGAACTTTTGGCTCTGCATCCTGGGTGAGTTCTGTATGCCGTGAGTGGATGCTTGTTCTGGAGAGATTCGCCTGCTTTCCAACCTGCATGGCGGTGGGGAGGTTTGTGGTGGGGGTGGGAAAGCAGTTTTAAAAAGCAGCAGCCTGACACTCTTGCTTGCAGCAGGCTGAGCCAGAATGTGGTGGTGGGGGGAGCAAATTTGGGAATCTCCCTAGCTCTGCTGGTCCCAGGATCTGAAGGCCCCCTGGCAGAGAGGTCATAAATGGACCCCTGTATGCAAGGAACGTGACGCGGGTGGCACTGTGGGTTAAACCACAGAGCCTAGGACTTGCTGATCAGAAGGTCGGCGGTTCGAATCCCCACGATGGGGTGAGCTCCCATTGCTTGGTCCCTGCTCCTGCCAACCTAGCAGTTCGAAAGCACGTCAAAGTGCAAGTAGATAAATAGGTACCGCTCCGGCGGGAAGATAAACGGTGTTTCCATGCACTGCTCTGGTTTGCCAGAAGTGGCTTAGTCATGCTGGCCACATGACCCGGAAGCTGTACGGCGGCTCCCTCGGCCAATAAAGCGAGATGAGTGCCGCAACCCCAGAGTCGGCCACGACTGGACCTAATGGTCAGGGGTCCCTTTACCTATGCAAGGAACAGAGGTGTGCAGCATACACAGAAATGCCGTGGAGATCTTTGTGGTGCCCTGTCTGCATAGGGATCAAGGCTGTAGCTCAGTAGCAGAGCTCACGCTTTGTGTGCAGAAGACACAAGTTCAGTCCTTGGCATCTCTGGTTTAAAAACAATCAGGTGATAGAATTTTCTCTGACCGAGACCCTGGAGTACTATTGCAGTCATCATAGGCCAGGGTTCTTCAATCTTGGGTGCCCAGATGTTGTTGGTCTATAGATCCCACGTTCCACTGCCAGCTTGCCCAATGGTTAGCGATGATGGGTGAGTCCAACAACATTTTGGGACCCAAGGCGGAAGACACAATCAGTACTGAGCTAGGTGGACTCAGAGTCTGCCACTTCCCCTGTTCTTCTCAATTTTGCATTTCTGGATTATGTTATATGTGCTTCCTTAAATGAAAAACTATATTAAACAAAACTGCATATACAACACTATGTTAGGGAGAAATGCACTAATATGTTTGTGACTTTTTTGGGTAAATAAAAACAAACCTATGCAGAAATGTGGAGGACTGAATTTAAAACTGGGGTGAAAGAGGAATGTGAAACTGGAAAAAAAACCACCTGAAATGAACATATTGTCCATCCCTTCTACCATTCCAAGAACAGCCCCTCTTTTCTCCTTCAAGGCATGACTATTGCTATAGGGGTTCAAAGCTGGCTGGACCCCTGAACAGGAGCACTCTTGTTTGGGGACTGTGATACACTGCAATATTTGGTTGCAGGTCTCTCCCCCACATGTCCCTAATTTATTGTACATCCCACCTACAGAAGAAGACTCCCACCATCTTCAAAATTGCATTTTGGCTGAAAAAGCACTCCTCCTCCTCCTCTTGCACCCCACTCCGAAAAGAACAGCTAATTCTGCATGAGTCAATCTCCTTTGCTCCTAGCACTGGATTCAGAAGCCTATTCCACGCCTTCTTTGAAATAAACTGTTTACTGGTGTTTAGTGGCAAAAAACCAGCCGTTCCGTGCCCTCTGACTTTGCAGGCTTGAGGTCTGGAACAAACAAGAGGGAATAAAGGAGTCAGCTGCATTTTCCAAACATGGTCTATGGGTGTGCAGCTTGAATTAAGTTACTTCCAAGCAGGATGTAGCTCGAGTTCATGACAAATTTTCAGGCTCATGCTAACAGCAAAAGGATCAAAGCAGTCAGAATAATGCTTTGGATGTGTGCATTGTGGGCTGAGGGCTTATCCACACTTAAATTTTGCTCTGCTCTTTCCAGACACAGGTGAAGCACAAAAAACTGCAATTCGGTTTTTTTGTGGATTGCTGTTTGCTCTGATTCAGATTTAAAGAGCAGGTTTTTGCGGGAAAAGCTCCAGAGCAAAAGAAAAAAGAGCTTTAAAGTGTGGAGTGTGCCTGGAAATCATGGAAGAAAGGTAAGTGTGGATAAGCCCTGAGTGTCTCCCACAATAAGGTTCAAGACAAAGCAGCTCAGTTCAGCAAGGCTTCCTCTTAATTTGAGCGCTAGGTCACACTCTGTAGTTCTTCATTCTAGGCAGCAAGCCTGGCTGAGAGATCACAGTAGTGATTTGCAGGGGCTATGCAAAGCTCTTTCCCACACAGCTGAGGTCCTTCCGAAAACACTTTGATTTACAAAGTGCCATTGACTGAAGCAAAAATGTTTTGCTCTGAATTTAGGCAATTCAGCTCTTGGGATCTTAGGCAAGCTTTGCAGATCTTGAGATGCTAGAGAAAAGCAAGAACTTTCTCCTCCTGCATGAATGCACCTGGTTGCCCAGATTATCATTGGTGGTCCTGTTCCAGATGTGAGAAACAAAACCGCCATGAGCAGGGCCTATTCTGTGGTGGTACCCTGTTTCATGGTTTAATCTGCTTCCTGCATTTTAACAATTTGGTGAGGGTTTTATTGTTTTGCTTTTTAGGTTTGGTATGTAAGCCTCCTTGAGGACCTGTGGCATAAGGGAGTGATGGTATTTAAAATAAATTATTGTAAAATATTCCATTTGTTGAATGTGGAATGTTCTCCCCAGGGAAGGTCAGTTGGTTCCTTCCTTTAGGCACTTTTCTTCTTCTTTGGCGATCACTCGTAGCCAAGTAAGATTGTCTTCCATGAACACGGTTCTAACAGTGAGTCCATATGTGACTGCGGAGGCCAGTTCTGAATCCACACATCCTCCTGCAGTGGAGACATAGATTTCTAGGCAGGAGTTGATCACGGTGAGGGTTTGCCAAATGTGCCTTCCTCTTAGCACGTTTCTCCCTTTCGTCCTGAGTTCGAGCTTCTCCAAAGCCCATGACACCTTTGGTAAAGGCTGTTCTCCAATTGGAGTGTTTCCCAGTTGTTGGTGTTTATACTACATTTTTACTTCTTTTTTTGTGCCTTCCCTTGAAACGTTTCAAAAGGCACTGAAGGGCCTGAACTGGGGAAACACTTGAAGAAGGCTAAAGGCTGGAAATGCTTCCTTATTGGAGAACTTTGAGGAATTTGATCTTTGCAGATTTTGATACAAATTGGACTGATTCCCATTTCCCAGACCTATGCAAACCACAGGCTGTTTTATTCCCCAAATGCTACAATGCAGTTCTTGAATAAATAAGGGTGCAATCCAAACTCGCCTTATGTATTGGGCTTGGGAGAGGGGGCTTGTATTGGGTGAAGGTAGCTTAAAAAGCAGGGGTGAGCAATCTCAGGCACAGGGACCAAATGCAGCTATCTAGGCCTCTCTGTCTGACTCTTGGAATTGGCAGGCCACACCCCCTCCCCCAGGCCACACCCCTTGAAGGCCCTACTAACTACCTCATTAAATGTTTTCACTTGGCTGGAATGTGGCCTTGAACTCTGGTCACACTGAAGTTGGTAAGAGAGAGAGGTCTGTAGAGAAGCAACAACTGCATTAATTGCTCGGCTCCCTTTTTCCTCTGGCCCTGCCCATTTTGTGCATGTGTACATATGGATGCTTCTTTTAGAAATAACTACTGTAATTTTCAGTATGTTTCAAGTCTTGTGTCTCCCAATATCCTGTACTGAAGCATGTCATGCTTATTTTTCTATTCGTGAGGGGACAAAACGAATCTGCAATAAACGTACTACATGTCTCGGTGCTGTGCTGTGCTTGCAGCTCAGCCCAGAAACATGTTTTGTTATCCGTGGCTGGCTGTGGATTCCAACTGGAGGCAAAGCAAGAAGATCTTTCCATCCAAGTGGGATTTGTGGGGGCCAGAAGCTTGTTCCCAAGCAGGCCAGGCTGAGCCGAGCAAGAAAATCACTTCCAGATTGCAGGCTCTGGTCCAATGGGCAGCCCAAGGGGTGTGGGTTTTGGCAGAGAGGAAGCGTGCCTTGGCGCTGAGACAGGAAATGCAGGACTCTGGCTCACCACGTGTGGGCTTGCTTGGCCCCGGAGGAGGGGTCTCCAGTGGGTCATTTCGCTTTGGGCCTGAAAGGTCACACACCTGCACTGCACAGCCTCTGCCTCCTATCTCTGTGCTGTGAAGCCCTCTGCTCTGCTGAGAACAGCGTGGTAATCCGAGAGGGCCAAAGGCTGTCACTGGAAATGTTGACGTTGTCTTGATTGTCAACCGGAATGTGACACAGTTCTCTCCACTGCTCTCATGCACATAGGCCCATTTGCATGCGGTGCAAATCAATGGAGTGTCAGTTTCGTTTCGTTTTGTCATTTCAAGCCTTTATGGGAAGAAAAGATAAAAAACGATTTGCAATTGGAAATACGTGGGAGAAGTTGGACTCTCTCTAGGCTCTGTTTCAGCCTTCCTCAGCTAGGTACCTTCTCAATTTTGGACTACACGCCAATGGACCTCAACCATTGGGTGGAGCTGATGGGAGTTGTAGTCCAGTAACATATCAGTGCTGCCATTTTCACTATAATCTTTGGCGGAATTCACAGCCTGAGTTAACTAGGACACTGGAATAGCTCTGTTGGTAGAGTGTGAGACTCTTGATCTCATGATTGTGGGTTTGAGCCCTGTGTTGGGCAAAAGATTCCTGCATTGCAGGGGATTGAACTAAATGGCCCTTGTGGTCCCTTCCAACTCCTACCATTCTATCATTTTATTAGAGTGAGTGACGTTCAAATACAATAAAATTAATTTAATTTGGGAAAACCAGACACATGTGTGATTGCAAAAACCAATAATATAATCATGTCTATCTCTCTGATGTGCTTGAAATGTGTCTGCTTCCTGTTCCATGTGGCAGTTTCCTATTTCCACACTGCACCACTAGGCAGAGATGGGTGGCTGGGCCTGGCACCACCTGACTCCCCCGGCTTGCATCTTCCCTCCTGCCTTCTGCCTTCCCTTCCTGCGTGGGTGTCTGGAAAGGAGTGTTTGCTCCTCCGACAGTCGCCTCCCCCAGCCCTCCTGTCTTGCCACTCCCACAGCGTAGCTTTCCTCCCAGTGAGTGAGCAAGCGAGTGTCGGGCTGCCTCTCTTCCCTGCTTCAGGCTGTAGCTGAATGGAGCAGAGATCTTGTGATGGTCCGGCTTCTGATTTGATCCTGCAGTGTCCTTTTTTGGCGTGTGATGAGGATGAACACCATGGATCACAGGTAAATCTGCAGAGGTGGGCTGCCCACCTGACTCCTTCGGTAGCTTGGGTGGATGCTCTGCTGAGGTACGCTGAATTCTTTCTTCTACCTGTGCCTCAAGCAGTCTGGGCTGACGGAATCATAGAATCATAGAATTGTAGAGTTGGAAGGAACCCTGAGGATCATCTAGTGTAGCGGTTCTCAACCAGTGGGTCCCCAGATGTTGTTGGACTACAACTCCCATCATCCCTGAGCTCTGGCCTTGCTAGCTAGTGATGATGGGAGTTGTAGTCCAACAACATCTGGGGACCCACAGGTTGAGAACTGCTGATCTAGAGAGTCCAACCCCCTGCAATGCAGGAATATGCAGTTGCCCCATACGAGAATCGAACCTGCAACCTTGGCGTTATCAGCACCACGATCCAACCAACTGATCTATGTTTGTTCCAATTCAGCAGTAAACTTTGGGGTTTCCAGGGAAAGTGGCTGGACGTACCTGGGATAGCTAAGTCAGCACAGCATGAGACTCTTAATCTCAGTCTTGTGGGTTCTAGCCCCACATTCAGCAAAAGATTCCTGCACTGCAGGGGGTTGGACTAGATGGCCCCACGGGGTCCCTTCCAACTCTACAATTCTATGATTCCACAGAGGTGGAACACCTCTCAGACCTGTGACTTGACATTAAGGGACAAATGGAAGTGTGGATGGGACCTCCAGGGATTCAGACCAAGGTTCTTTCCCTGCCTTACCTGGAGATGCCAGGGATTTGACCTAGGGCAGCAGACTTAGCAGGAGAGCGTGCTTATCACAGGCTGTCTCCTCAAATATTTACTCAGCAGCCGAAACTGGTAGCATGAACAGTTTCCTTGTAAAGCTGGCCACACTGGCAGGGGCCGACCTACATTTTGGGGGGCCCCGAAGTTTGTACTGTTACGGGGGCCCCTTCACAACCTGCAGCAAGGTCTGGGCAACCACTGTTATCTCCTTCAATGGGGTTGTTCCATGACAGACCACCATAATTTTTAAAAAAATAGTAAGCAGGGCCGTTTTAAGCACATCCGGCGCCATGGTACAAAGCTCCCTCCGCCCTGGCCCCCCCCCTTTTCCCAGAGTTTTTTAGGGAGGACGGTGCTGCCGGTGGGGCTGGAGGAGGCGGGCATCGGCTGGAGGGCGGCTCCTCCGGTGGGGAAGAGGCGGAGGCTGGCCGCTTCGTGCCATGGTGGCCACGGCAGACGGAGGCTCCGGGTGTGGCGCTGCTTCGGCATGGCGGAGGCAAGTGAGGGCAGCGAGCTGATGCCAGGAGACGCCGCGTCCAACCTCCACCTCTTCCCTGGCGCCCTCCAGAACTTGAAACCCTGGCACCCTGCGCCATTAGCCTCTATGGGTAAGACACCCCTGATAGTAACTACTACAATTAAGATTTTGATTGAAGTTGTACTGGATTATCTTACATGTCCAAGTCACTGGTGTGGATAAAAAATTCCCTATGCCTTACAGTTTTTGAGTTATGGGGGCCGGAATTAGGGAAGTGTTATATACATGCATTAGGCACTTTGTAAAGCAATTTTTTAAAGCAATGTGGGCTAAAGTCATCACTTGGGCCTCTCCAAGATTAGCATCCCCAAAGCTTAATCTTCATTAGTTTCCTAGCAGATCTTCCTCTGAAAACTGGAATGCATTCGCTTTCTTTTCCTTTTTCCTTTGTGAAAGAAGGTGTAGCATTGGTGCCCATTTGACAAACAACGTGTGGCATGGTTATCAGATCCATGCATGCACATGTATTATTTTATATGATGATAACTCAGGTGCATAAATTGTGCACTATAAAGTTGCAAATCAGACTAATACTACTACTAATGCTAGTAACAATAATGGCTTTTGACTATAAATGAAGGAGGTGCTATTTTATTGACAGCTGACTCCATCAGGCCTCCACTTCAAAAGATAAGAAAAAGGGGTCTTTGCACCAGGGTTGGGAAAGGGATCTCTGCCTGAGATGTTGGAAAGCTGCTGGCAGTCAGTGAAGACAATGCTGAGTTAGATGGACCAGTGGCCGAATGTAGATCTGCAAATATGAGCCCTGTATAGCAAAGAATTTGGTTGTGTACTTAGATTAGTTTGCACAGCAGAGGGAATTTCAGCATCATGAAATGGCACTCAACACTTGAGAGAATTCCCATTTTGACACAGACTGCTATCTCCTTTAGACACTAAGCCATTTGGATACAGCTGTGTTGCATGAGAGTTGCCCATGTCATCATATTGTCGCTCTGTTGCAGATTGTTGCACTGGCATTCCTTCTTTCTTGCTTTAAGTTTTCTAAGGGTCCTGTTTACATGCTCCTGTTTACACTCATTGCGTTCCCACCATCAGTTTGGAAAGTGGAGTGCACACATTAACCAAAATCCATACCTCTTGTTTCTTATGAAATATTGCATTTTTATGAGTTCCCCTAACAAACCAGCTTCAATCCAAATTGAGAAAAATGATGACTTTGCTGTTTTTTAGGTTGGTAATGTGCACGCAGGCTAAGAGTTCTACAAAGGTTAAAACGACAACTATACAGTCCCTGCCTTCAGGGTTAAAATGTAATAATTACAAGATAAGAGCAAAATGGGAGGGAGGAGGAAATAGGAACACAAGCAAATCTGGGAATGAGTTCTTCATAAAACACATTACTATCAGGAATCATGGGTGTCCACAGGGTGATATGGTGTATGTGTGTGGGGGGGGAGGGAATCCCCCTTGGATGAACCATAATCTCCAGATTCCCTGGTTTCTTCCTTCCTTTTTTTTAAGAGAGAGTGCATGTTTAGCATCTGTAGAACCTGAGCTATATTTAGGCAACAAGTTACAGTCACTATTCTTTTCATTTGTTTGTGAGAAACCAGCCAGTCCCCGTCCCCCCAACAAACACACTTGCAGTGTTTTATACTGGGACGCAGGTGGTGCTATGGTCTAAACTGATTGGAAGGTTGGCGGTTCGAATCTCCACGATGGAGTGAGCTCCTGTTGCTCTGTCCCAGTTCCTGCCAACCTAGCAGTTCGAAAGCACACTGGTGCAAGTAGATAAATAGGTACCACTGCGGCGGGAAGGTAAACGGCGTTTCCATGTGCTCTGGCTTCCATCACGGTGTTCCGTTGTGCCATAAGCGGTTTAGTCTTGCTGGCCCCATGACCTGGAAAGCTGTCTGTGGACAAACTCCAGCTCCCTGGAATCTTGTGCCCAATGCGGCGCTTGAACTCTCAACTCTGACCTCAAGAGTCTCATGCTTTACCAATTGAGCTATCCCAACAGTCGATAAACGATGGTGCTCAATGTTTCCATTCTCTGTTTAAAATGAATCTGTATGTAAGCCAGGTGTGGGGAACCTTTGGCCCGCCAGATGCTGCTGAATTACAACCCCCATTAGCCCCAGCAAGCATGGCCAGTGGCCAGGGATGATGAGAATTGTGGCTCAGCAGCAATCTGGAAGGCCAGAGGTTCCCCACATCTGCTCTAAGGCTAAGCATGTGAAAAGGAAACAGCTGCACATTGCTCTCTCCCCCCCCCAACCAATGCACTCTCTTACTTTACCCTGTCTCCAATGTCTCCTCTCTAGCTCTAGTTTGCCCTGTTCAGATATTTAGATTGTGACCTCCTTGGGACAGGGACCTATTCTCTTCCACTCTACAAAGCATCACATAAACGGATGAAGAAAAGGCAAAATGGTTTGAGGCACACTTAGGGTACTTTGAAAAGAAATTCCTTTTGTTTGCTGGGCAGGGAGTGATCTAGAAAGGTCACAAAGCAACCGGTAGATACAGCAGGGAGAGGCCCCCTGATTCACTCCCCTGCACACAAAAACTCCTTCAGCGCTGCTAATTGGAAGACTAAGCAAATCCCACCTTTTCCAAGTCTTTAAACTGTCCTGATGATGCAAAAGAAATGTGGTTTGGGAAGAGGAATGGCCGAGACCTGTCAAGGGAGATGAAAGAAGAAAGAATTATGGGGCAAAACTGCTTGCGCTTGTCTGGGGCAGGAACAGTTCGTGCTGGGAGCCAAAGCCTGCGCCAGAAGCATCTTGTAAATCCCACTTAATGGGTGGTCTCTCTTTCGTGCGTGTATGTGTGTGTGTGTTTTCCTATCTTGCCAGCAATGGGCTCACGCCATCCATGGTGTCTATAAAAGGGTTACACACAACAGTTTTCTGCTCAGGGATTGCTTAAAGATGCAGAATGTTTGGGGGCTAGGATGTGGGAGAGGAGGGCTGGCTCCAGATCTGAGAAGGCCCTCTGGTGCCATGTGGGTTTACATCCCAGTGGCGGGTATTTATTTATTTACTTATTATATTTGTATCCCAGCTTTGGTCCAAGGAGCAAACAACATCGCATACAAGGTCGTCCCCCCCCCCAGCTCTAGTCAGGGCATTACCCTCACAACAACCCTGTGAAGTAGGTTAGGATGAGGGACAGTGGCTGTGTACACACCATGCATTTGACATACATTTAAAGCGGATGGCCTCCCCCGAAAGAATCTGGGTAATCTGTTAAGGGTGCTGGGAACCGTAGGTTTGTGAGGGGTAAACCACAGTCCCCAGGATTTATTAATTTTTTTGCAGGGGGTGGGGAAAGAGTCATGTGCTTCAAATGTATGGTGTGTATGCAAGTAGTGACTGGCCCAAGGCCGCTCTGTGAACTTCATAGCTGCTTGGAGATTTGAACCCTGGTTTTCTGCCATCTCGTGACATAGTGTTGCTGTGGGGCATTGTTGGAAATTAAAATGAGATCTCCCAGACTCCCGGGGCCCAGGCAGCATTTACATTTCCCGCAAAGCCTCTGATGTTGCATTCTCGAGGTGTGGGCATTGCCTAGCCAGGATCAGGAACTATGGCAGAAAAGAGACCACACAACCAATTTCGTGGTGGTGCTGTGGTTGTGAGGATAATTGGATTTTGTTGAATATGTATCTTTCAGAGAGGGGTGGGGAACCTTAGGCCCAGGAACGAAATGTGGCTCTCCCAAACAGCTCTCTCAAGACCACATTTCTCACTGGCCCTGGAGGATAAGAGAGGTATGTGTGAATATGGGTGTGAAAAATAGCCTACTATACAAAGGCAAAAATAGCATTCATTGCTCCACCTACTTTTGCCTCTGGCCCCGCCCATGACTGGAATGTGGCCCTCAGAAGGTTGTTTACAAGGGAATGTGGCCCTTGGGCTGAAAGTGATGCCCCCCCCCCTGCTTTAAGGGCACCTCCCTTTCTGGTTTGAAGAAACCAAGCAGAAGTTTTAAGGAGGTTGGCCTTGTGGAGAATTAGGCGTTCAAAGAGGCCGCAACACTCATGAATAGCACTTAATAAACACCATCAGTTCTAAAAGCAAACTCAGTTGGTATGTGCTGACAGAATTGTAGCCAAAATGAGGCCGCTGGGAAATTAAACAGAGAGCAACGAACATGGTTGGGCCATGTTTTGCCAAAGAACAAAAATATGGATGAGCAGTGAGGGACAGAAACTTTTCAATGAAGACTGAGCATTCTCAGCTAGGGAAGAGGCAGAAAAACAGGAGAGGGCAAAGAAATGGGATATCCGTTCAGAAGGCCAAGGCTGGCTGAAACTTTAGCAAAACTAATCCAGCTGCTTATTTGTTTCCCCCCTCTTCTTCCACCACCACCACAGTTATTATAATTCATTCATTCATTCACCTTTATTTATATAGTGCCATTAATGGCTCTGTAGTAAAAAAAGAAAGAAAAAAAATTATAATTACCTTAAAATCAGGTATAAACAAAAACTTACGATGCCTATATATAGAGAGAAGGGGGGGGCAAGTCCTCTGCAGCATACTTAAAGAATGAGTGTAACAAAGGGCACTGACATATTTTCTAAGTGCCCTCCCAATTTAAAAACCAAACACCTGGGTAAATAAGAATGTTTTTTGCCTGGTGCCTAGAAACAGAAAACAATGGCACCAGGTTTGCTTCCCTGAAAAGGGCATTCCACAAATAGGGAACCACCACTGAAAAGTTGGCCTGTTCTTGTTATATTTAATACTTATTGATGCATCTTTCCTGGAGTGGCAGTGTTGTGCGATGAACCTGTGGAAAGGCATTAAATGAGTTTTGAAAAAACAGGTAAATCGGGTGATATAAAATAAACAAGAGGCTTCTGATAAATTATGGCCCTGTTGTCTCAGGCCTTTGATTTTTGTGGAACTATTGAAAATCCAATCTTTTGTTTTCAGTGAGGCAAGTAGGAAGAGATAATACAAAGGCAGGAACAGTTCTGTTACATTTGCAGCAGGGACAGGGAGACCCTGGCCCTTCAGATGCTACTGGTTTGCAATACCCACCATCCCTGCTGGGCTAGGGTTGATGAATGTGGGAGTCCAACAACATTTGGAGGGCAACTGGTTCCCCACACCTTATCTATAGAGCTCCATAGGCAGCCCTTGCTAGCTGACTTTCCTAGGAGTTGCCCACCTGTTGCCTGGTATTCAGGTAACACACACACGGTGGTGGAATCCTCATAACCATTAATAAATGTGTGTAGATGTCAGAGGTTTTCCTCTGTGCTCTTAAGCATTCACAGGCTCTGTTAGAATCATGCCTCTGCTTGGTACCTGGAGAGAAAAGGCAGCCCACCGCAGGCCCTCTCTGGCAGGCTAGGGCTAGGAGCAGAACTGACAACAGATCCATTGAGCTCCATCACATCCGAGATCCAGGAAGACTTATTCTCAGAGGCCTTTTCCCACCACCACCTCACTCCCCTCCCCTTCCTGGCAACACTTCTCTAAAGTACCAAGCACACTGTGCCCGTTGGCAGCTCACCAGGCAGCCAGCGAAGGCTGTGCGCACACAAGTATACACAGGGCATTGGCTGCTGGCACAAAGTGTGGCTTCAGTGGAGGGTGCTGAGGCTGGCTGGGAGGCTCTCTTGCACTCTGCCCTGCTGAATGAGCCAAGTGTGCTTGCCCAGAGAATTGGCATTTTGTGTGTGCGTCGCTTGCCTGTTCAAGTGAAAGAGAGCAGCGCACTAGACGCCTCTTATTCAGAGGCCCCTCTCTCCGGGGTTCATCGCACAGCCAGGAGCAGACATTTCTCCTGAACATGCACCCAGCTGGGAAGTCGGTGCAGGGCAAGAAAGGACTCCAAGGGAGAACGGAGTGGGCAGCACCAAGCGGTAGATCGGCGGCTGCTTCATAGGCCGGTTCTGAAAGCAGTTATCCTTCAGGGATGCAAGCAGGTGAGAAGCACCTTGGCACACTCTGTGCTAACGGTTTGGCTCTTGTGAGGGGAGAAGCACTTTTTCTTCTGGGCGGCCCCTGTGCCTCTTTGTTTGCTTGCTTCACAGAATTATAGAATAGTAGAGTTGGACGGGAAGGTTCATCTAGTGCAACCCCCTGCAATGCAGGGATCTTTTGCCCAACATGGGGCTCCAACCCACGACCCTCAGTTTAAGAGTCTCATGCCCTACTGACTGAGCTGTCTCAGCACTCAGTGGCGTAGCGTGGGTTGTCAGACCCGGGGCAAGGCAAGTAATTTGCGCCCCCTAACCCGTGGATTTGCGCCCCCTAGCCCGTGGATTTGCGCCCCCTAACCCTAACACCCAGATGTTGCGGCCGGCCCCCCCTGCACTCCCCACGCTACGCCACTGTCAGCACTTCCCATTTTGCAACAGGCAGAAACTCAGCAGGTGAAGCCTCGACAGCATTGCTCCTCCCACCCTTTTTCTAAAAAAAACTTTTAGACTTCTGCCTTTCCACTATTAATTATTTTGTTGTGAAGGGGAGAAAATGTAATTTCTAAATGTTGGTGTGCATGTTAAAGGCAGAGAAAAGGGAGTGGAGAAGTTGGCAACCCATGTCTATGGAAGAGTTTCTGTGGGGCAATGTCACCCCCCCTTACTGAGGGGTTATCCACATTTACCTTTTCTCCATGCTTTTCAGGCATGGTCTGCGCTTTAAAATTCCATGTCCAAGCACTCCTCTCTCCCTCTTTCTCTCTCTCTTTCTGCTCTGGAGCTTTCCCTGAGAAAACCCACTCCTTAAAGCTCAGTCGGAGCAAACAGCAATCTACTGAAAACTCGAATTACTGTACTCCAATTCAGCGCAGACCTGTGGCTGGAAAGAGCAGGCAAAAGTTAAATATGGATAAGCCATCACCGGTGCTACCCGATCTGTGTGGTTTTTACTTATTTCAATAAACTGCATTGAATGCCCACTTCAGTCTGGTGATGCATGAATTGATCCGCGTTGGCAAATGTTGGAATAAAGCGCAAGACAATACGGAAAAAGCTTGATCGCAAATGCAAGGAGCGTTAACCTCCCAGGAATCGGCCTTAAGCCGCTGCTGCCACCTATAGGATGTCGTGAGTATAGATAGCGAAGCCTGGGAGTGTAGAACGAGAACATGATTAGGTTAGTACGCGGTCTCGTCCACACCTTGTATTTTTTTTTTTATTTTTTTAATGAAATATTTATTAAAGTTTTACAAAAGCATAAATACAAAAATACATAAGAGAAAAAATAAAAATAAAAAATACAACATACAAAAGACAAGACAAAAAGTAAGAAAAAATTTAAAAAGAAAACCGTTTTTCATAACTTTAAACTCCTTTGCTTGTTTCTTGGACCTCCTCACACCTCCCCTTTTTGTATTCCCATTTACATAATCAAATCAGCAAATTCTTGCCCTCTTTCATTTATCTTAACTCTATATCTTAGCATTTTTAACTCTATATTTTCATCCATTATCAATTCATTTTTGCATATTCTTATTAACTTTGTTGCTAATACCACTTATTTTCAATCCAACATCATTTTAACATTCATTGACTTTACAATATTTCTGCAGATAGTCTTTAAATTTCTTCCACTCTTCTTCCACCAACTCTTCTCCCAGGTCTCGGATTCTGCCAGTCATTTCCGCCAATTCCATATAGTCCATTACCTTCATCTGACACTCTTCCAGGGTGGGTAAATGTTGTGTCTTCCAATACTTTGCAATAAGTATTCTTGGACGTGCCCACACCTTGTATTTAAAGCATATTCAACACACATTTAAAGCTCATGCTTTCCCCACAAAGAACTCTCCGAGCTACAGATTCCCTCTCACAAAATCACAGTTCTTGGTACACTTTGCAAAGCACATTTCCCATGATTTTTTGGTGTGGGGAAGAACCATGTGTGTTGAATGCTCTTTAAATGTATGGCTTATGTGCAGGTTTGTATGTGCAGGTTTGTTGCTGTTTCGTTGCATCAATTTGTACCCAGTTCATTAGACCTCCCTGGAAAAGTCTGGCTGGTTCTGTCAATAAACTGAAGGCCAGGCCACCAGATGAAGGATCGATTTAGAAATATTCCATGGAGATTTATTAATAGGGATAAATCTAGGATTGTGTTTAATCCCACTTGAGACCCTCTCTCTATATCCCCACCCTGACTGGCCAGAAAGGGCACGATAGGGTGCTTTTGCACTGAGGCTCCTTTCAGCTGACTTCAGCCGCAGGCATGTGGCATTGTCTCCCCCCGCCCCCCACTCTGGAAGATTTGTAAAACAACCATTGCTGGCTCTGAATTATGCCCTATGTTGAGGAAGAAAACTGGGTTTAAAGATAACTGAAACTACAAAGAGTTTGTTATGGATCTTGCTGTTCTGTTCCTATTTTAAACCACTTGGAATTTAGTGGGTTTGTGTGTGTGTGTTTACAATCAAGCGGTATAGACATTTTATTAAATAAATAAATGATGGGACCAGTTTGCAGGATAGCAGGAGAAAGTTCCGGAAAGGAGGAGTTGCTGGCCCCTTATGGGAAAGGCTGTAGCTCAACGGTAGAGCAGTGCTTTGCATGCAGAAGGTCCGAGGCCCAGTCCCAGGATGGGAATGTCCCCAGTCACCTGCTGAGAGTGCAGTTGGCACTGAGCTAGATGGACCCACTGCTCTGACTCTGTATAATGCGGCTTCTTCTGTTATTTCTGTATCACTGTCAGCGCATGGGACACTTTACAGAGCACAAGGGGACAAGTCCCTGCCCTGAGTAGCTTATGACACGAAATTTGAAACTGGGATGGGGGGAGAAGAGGGGGTGAATGCCCCCATATTTCATGGGGCCACCCCCCACTTAAATCAGGAGAGATTTTCAGTAACTTTTACAGGGGGTGGGGAGGCTTGCTGAATGTTAATACTTTTCAGGGTGGGGAGTTTTATACCATAGATCAGGCATGTCCAACCGGTCGATCGCGATCTACCGGTCGATCGCGTGTCATCCCTGGTCGATCCTTGTTGATCGCGTGATCCAGATTGATCGCCCCCCCAAAAAAAGCTCCACAACTGTGGTGAATTATCCCCAAAAGAAGCTCAATAACTTTGGTGAAGCCTCCCCCCAAAAAACTCAACAACTTTGGTCAATCCAATGGGTAGATCACTGCCTTTTTTTATAGTAGGAGTAGATCACAGTCTCTTGAGAGCTGGGCATGCCTGCTAAAACCACTTAGGGGCTGCTTCAAGCAGTGGCAGAGCAGCAGCCCAGCTGTTTTATTTGTGAAGCATAGAACTGTAAAGTTGGAAGAGACCCTAATCTCAGTTTCTCACTTCCACATAATCTTTGTGCAGGCAAATTGGAACAGAAGCCACAATTTCGACTGACCACTCACAGGCCTGCAGATTATGTTCAGCTGCGATTTGAAATTGCAGTTTGCCTTCAGCTCCTGCAGGTGGCACTGTAGGAGAGCAGCTTTGTCCAGCTTCTAAAGGCCTTCTAGGCCCGCAACATCTGCACCTCACATATCCCAAGCCATGGGCTCCAATGTGGAATTTGAGGCACTTAGGAAAGAAATGTTCCAAATCCCCTTCCAAATGCACCCACTTTTTCAAGGGTGCAAGCAATCCTCTCTATTTTTTTTCTGGTGCCATTCCCGTAATGTGCACAGCAGGAGCTGGCCAGCAGCTAGATTGGCCCTTTGTGTATATGTGATTTTTTTGAGGAGGCAGTGGGGAAGAGATGGGCTAAGATCTTGCAAGCAGCCTTCTTAAAAGGAACTAGGGCGGCCAAATGCAAAAGAGGACAGGCAAGGAATTTCAGAAGTTGTATGTGCTGCAATTCTACAACAGCTGCTACAGGCACAGGAGCCCTGCCTTATTTTAGATCTTGCTTCCCTAGGATAACCCCACCACTACCACATTTTTCTTCATTGGCCCAGGTGCTTAAGGAGCTTGTTATGTACTGAGTTGAATAGGATCCAAACTGCAGCAGTCTGATTGGTCCTAGAACAATAGGATCCAAAAGGCAGCAGTCTGATTGGTCCTAGAACAATAGGATTCAGAATGCAGCAGTCTGATTGGTCCTAGAACAATGCAGCAGTATGATTGGTTGGCAGGAACTACCCAATCATGCTCCAGATAGAAGTGAATCCACAACCTGATTGGCTTACAGTAGAATTCCGGAATTAGCCAATCATGTGCAGCCCATTGTGTAAATAATGTATATAAAGCAGATACTTTGAGGGGACTTTCATTCATTCCTCCTCACCACTATGAGCTGAATAAAGAGCATGAAATCACTTCGCGACTCTGAGTATATTTCAGAGCTCCACCGATCTTTTCTTACCTCTATCTAGCTGTCCCTCTTTCTTAACAAAAGAGCTTAAGGCAAGTCTGCTAGATCAGACCAATGGCCCATTCTCACAGTGGCCAACCATGGCCAACAGTGGGAAGCCTGCAAGCTGGACATAACAGCACAATGCCTACCTGTGATTCCCATCAACTGGTATTCAGAGGCATAACACCTCTGACAGTGGAGGTAGACTATAGCCATCATGGCTAGTAGCTGTGGATATAGTATGCCTTATTATGTGGAATAGTAGCCTTATTCTGGTTGATAGTCTTATTTTGAATTTGTCTAATCCTCTTCTAACATCATCCAAGTTGGTGGCCAAAACTGCCCACTGTGGGAGAGAGTTCCATAGTTTAACTACGTACAGTGGTACCTCGGGTTAAGAACTTAATTCGTTCTGGAGGTCTGTTCTTAACCTGAAACTGTTTTTAACCTGAGGTACCACTTTAGCTAATGGGGCCTCCCACTGCCGCCATGCCTCCATGGTGCTATTTCTGTTCTCACCCTGAAGCAAAGTTCTTAACCTGAGGTACTATTTCTGGGTTAGCAGAGTCTGTAACCTGAAGCGTCTGTAACCTGAAACTTCTGTAACCCGAGATTTAAACTGCTGGCTTCGTTGCACTCACTGGTATTCTGTTATGCAATAAAACAAGGTTTATGTAATCATTTGCCAGACACTTCAGCCATAACCGTGGTTTATTAACAATGGTTCACAACCATGGTTTAGTGTTATGGGCAAACCAAGCTAATGTGTCTTTATCAGATTGCAGCCTTTATCTTGTTTCACTGACATTTGGATATGGCTAGCTAGCTGGCCATTCTAAATCCCAGAAATGTTGTCTATGGTGAGTGGTGAACACCCATTCTAACTGGATCTTTTCAGCCCATCTAAACAACAAAGAAGTCTGTTGGCTTCAGGGTGTGGCTCACATACTGCAGAAATAAATTGCTCCTCTTTAGGTCACTGCTATTCAACTTGCTTTGCAAATTCATTGCCATTTGGGAGAAGGGGACCACACCCACTTTGGTAGGATCTTATGCTCTTTCATTCTGCTCTGCATGGGAACTTGACATGCCTCTCTGTTGCATGATTGTCTTGCGGAACAATCAAGATGATTGCTGATTTGAACACCCAAGAGGGTCTGTAAAGAAAAAGTCTTTCAGGTAATTAGGCCCAGAAACAAACTGGCAACCAGTGCAGCTGTTTTAAAATAGGTTATATGAGATCTAAACAGAACCCCAACCAATAATCTGGCTGCTGCATTTTGGACCAAATGAAGTTTCTGAGGTTTTTTCAAGCCTCAGGAATCTACCTACAGCATCCCTGACACCTCACCACCCAGCTGTTGCTTAAATAAATCCAGCAAAGGAGATATTTGCTAGGATTTTTATTATCATTTTAAAAAATTGCATCTTGCCAGGGGCCCCTGGAATAAGACTGGAGTAAATCCACATCATTAAACACAAACAGCAGGGAGGAGCTGCAACTAACTCCAGTTCGCTGGAACGTTTTGCTCTTTAACATGTATGCTTGCGAGTGTGCATTTGCTCGCATGCTTTACTGACATTCAATTTTTGCATGTATATGTAAAAACAAAACCTGAAAAACAAAGCACACTGGAGCAGCCCACAAACTTATCCCACTCTGGTTGCAGCCAATGGTTGATAGGGAGGACCTATTGCTTCACCACTTTATCTCTTGCCTAAAGCCATTAGCTCAGGGTGGGCTCATACAGCTTCAGATTCTTGCATGCAGTTAAGCGGTAAAGTTTCTGTAGTTTAAAGCAGATGACTTGTGACTCCGCCTTGGAGTATTCAGAGATGCTCTGGCCTATGTGGTAAGTGGGGAGGGCCCATTTACTCTTTGTTGCCTGGAGGACAGAGGGTGGGTGAACGTTGATTTCATAATGTGAAGATAAGGAAGTGATAATACACAGAGGTCTTTCCTGCTTTCTCTGACCAGGATCTAGTGGGGTAGAAAGGAAACTGAAGCCCAGCTGTTTTCAGTGTTTGCAGCTTTAACCACTTACAAAAGCTTTGCTACGCTTGAGAGGGAGTAAGAGCTTGAAGCAATACAATATTTCATTTTCCTGGTTTTGCACTATTGCGTGCAGATCAGGATTTGCAATATTCCTAACCGGCTGATGACTGGTGTGTAAAGAGCACACCAGGAAACTAAGGTATGTCCAGATTAGCACTTATTGTCTGGTCTCATTTTGCTTTTTTTGTTCCTTGCTGTCCTGCTGTTAAATACTCCTGTGTTTACTATTTGTGCATGTATCCTCCCTTGTGGAATTGCTTGCTTTGATTTTGCGAAACAGCTGTTGCTGAAACAATTTGACGGAAGAAATCAGCGAGGTTTGAGGTGAGTGAGTCCCAGGCACAAATTCATTGTAGGATGAAGGGAGAATGGCTGATAGACAAACTAGATTGAGCGACAGCTAGAGGTGGTGGTGGTGAATCTGATACAGTTTGAATTCAAAGGCAAATTTACCAAATGTGTACTTTCTGAAACAGGGTAGCATCCCAGGGACTGACCATAGATAGTGGTCTGTAGTTTGATGCTCTGCATGCAGGATGTCCCACGGTCAGTTCCTGACATCTCCAGGTAGAGCTGGGCATGCCCCCTGCCTGGAGAGCTGCTGCCAGTCAGTGTAAACAGTACTGGGCTAGATAGGCCAGTAGTCTGACTCAGTGTAAGACAGCTCCCTATGTGTCCCCATGAAGCTAGAAGCATTTAGATGGATGGGTGGAATCATGCGGAAGCATGCCAGTCTCTTTAGACAAAATCAGTGGTCTGATTTGACTGGGGTAGATCAGTTGGTAGAGCATGAGACTTTTAATCTCAGGGTTGTGGGTTCGAGGCCAACATTGGGCAAAAGATCCTTGCATTGCAGGGGGTTGGACTTCATGACCCTTGGGGTCCCTTCCAACTCTACAACTCTATGATTCAGCATAAGGTGGCTTACTGTTGTTTACTACCCTCACCTCCGTCTTCCATGCACATTATTGACACTGTAAATTCTCGGTTCCAGGAAAAGTGTTAAAAGCTTTCATGTGGGAATACAAAATACAAAATAAAAAATGCAATAATGGGGTGCTAGGCAGGTAACATGAGGAAACATGTGTCTCTCCAGATATCGTTAAAGTACAGTTCCCTTCTTCCCTGGCCATTGGCCATGCTTGCTGGAGCTGATGGCAGTTGGGGTCCAACAGCAGCTGAAAGTTCACAGATTCCCCATCCATTATTTATGCAGCCCTCCCTATGTCCTTGCATGATTAGCAATAGAAAACTAAAGAGTTGATGTGCAATGAGTGCAGAACCCAGGCCTGTCACTTCACGGGGCAACATCCCTTAACTTTGCAGCCAGTGCAACAGGCAGCATCCCATACCTCCGCAATAGGTCAGAGGCTGAGCAAGGCTGAACGGCTTCTACTTCAGATGCTGATAATTGTGTCTGTGTCCTTTTGGCATGCACCTATAGAGGAAGAAGCTGTGATTTGGGGGGGATTCGTGTAGAGCAGGGGTCGGCAACCTAAGGCCCATGGGCCACAAGCGGCCCATGGGGGTCATTTAACTGGCCCACAAGCTGCCCCTGAACCAAGCCACTCGCTCGGCAAGTCCCCATGTGCTGCGCTAACCGGTGCAGCACAGTGTGGGGACTCGCTTCCACGGTGCTGGAAATCGCATCTGCACAGGCACCGGAAATCGCAGGTGTGCGCATGATCCGGCCCATGGAGGGATCTCTGCTGGAGTGAACCAGCCCAGGCGAGGTAAACCTTGCCGACCCCTGGTGTAGAGTAAAACTGGCAAATCAGCATGCTTCCCCAGGTTTACTTGGAGATGCCAGGGACTGAACACTGGGCCTGTTTTCAGGCAAAGTGCATTACCTTCCATTTAGCTACAGTCCTTTTAACATAGGGAAAGAGGAACCTTCATCAGCCCGCAATCTTCTGCCAATGCAAAAAAGGCTTACATTCATTCAGTTGGCTTACATACCAGCCATGCAAAAGCCAGCGGTTTCTACCCATGCCAGGACAAGAATTACCATAGCTCTTAAGACACCTTTTGGCCAGGATATGGGGCAGGGCCAGTGAGAGGTGTCATCTGGGGAGGAAGATAGTGAAGACCTGTAGGGCAACATCCAGCTCTTAGTTTCTCATTGTTGTTCTAAAATATCTCATTTTTTAAAAAAAAGTTGTTCCGTGTGTGTGCGCGCGTGCCTGTCTGCACGTGCTGAGCTGTCATCTGGCTGTCATCTCTGTCAGCATTGTGCACCTGGAGTTTTTCCAGAGGCAACCTGGTCACAGAGCATTTGGGTGGTGGGTGGTGATGCTTCTGTTTTGCACAGCATATGGTCCTGCCACCTCATTGGAAAAAGCTTTGCAGAAGGTTACAGACCGCAGCAAAGAAACTGCAAGTCCTGAGACCATCCTTTGTGGGAAGATTTTTAAAAATAGAGGTGAGTACTGGAGGAACTGATATGCGTGTCCCTGGGGTATACGCTGCTTGTGGACTTTCCATAGGCAACTGGTTAGCCACTGTGGGAACAGAATGCCAGGCCAAACAGGCTTTCGGTCTGATTCTGCAAAGCTAGTGTTGGCTTCTTGCGATCTCTTGAGATCCAAAGATCCCAACTGAAGGTATTTCCACAAGCTAACAAAAGGCAGGGGTGTGCCACTTAACAGAGGAGAGGCAAATCGGATTTCTGATTTTTAACCGGTTTTATTGTGTACGTCATGCAGAGAACTACTATTATTGGGTGAGTGATAAATCGAATGAATAAATAATACCTGGATTTTGATTTGTTTGCAGGAGGTTAGCTGTGCCCCAGTTACACTCTTCTCATAATAAAATACTTAAATCCGCTTTTCAGACTTAACAGTACGGTAATATGGAGTTTCGTTATGTTTTTAGTATGTGTTTGGGAATATGATCTGATTGTTAACACGTCTGACTTCATCTTATTGATGTGGTATGCAGAAGTCAGGCCAAGGAGCCTGGAACCTTGCAATCTGTGCAGAGAAGTCTGATTGCAAGAGGAGTCCAGCTGGATCCAACTTGCCCAAAAATCTATGCCTGTGGGGAACCCACAAGCAGAGCATGAAGGCAATAGCTCTCTCTTTCCATTGCCCCCCTTCCAGCCACTGATATATTGTGATGTTTCTGGGGTTCCTGCCAGGTGTGTCCCTGGGTGGCCATGCAGTCAGTCTCTCAGTTCCTTCACTGAGTCCAGACTTCCCTTAAAATACCTATTGCCACCTACTGACGGTAGCTCCTTCTCAAATAAACTTTGAGTCTACCCTGAACAAAATACAGACATGTTAAAACAACCTTTGCCAATCGGGGGCTGATGGGATTTGTAGTTTTAGATCCTACTTTAAAATGACTGACTCTTGTATGCATTTGCATTTTCCCTCTCATCTCATCTTCTCTTTCTCTCTTCCTGCTCCAGTCCTCGTTTTCCAACCAGCACTCTTTACCTGTCACTCTGACTCCACCCAATGGTCCATCCCACTTCCTTGTTTGTCCATCATTATTCCATTCATTCTTCTTTCAAGCCTGTTACTGGCATCATCTGTCTCAAGAGACAATGGAGGGTGCTGGGTGGGGTGGGGGTGGAGGGTAGTGAAGACAAAGTGACCTCCCTGGGGTGCAAGACTGGGCAGTGTGCAAAGAGGTCCTGGACTGCCCAGATGATAAGACCCCTCCCTCCCACGCCTTGCTGATGTGGTCCAAAGGAAAGCAGAGTTATCCATTTGACACCAGCTTGGCTGCAGGAGTTGCGTACAAGGTGCCATCCCACCGTTTTTTAGCAATTCCACTCCACACAGGTTCTGCAAATTCCCATCTGGTCTCTATTGAAATATCTCCAGCGAATAATAATAATAATAATAATAATAATAATAATAATAATAATTTATTTATACTCCGCCCATCTGGCTGGGTTTCCCCAGCCACTCTGGGCGGCTTCCAACAAAGTATTAAATTACAATGGTCTGTTAAACATTAAAAGCTTCCCTAAAGAGGGCTGCCTTCAGACTTTTTAGAAAAGTCTGGTAGTTTTTCTTTGACATCTGGTGAGAGGGCGTTCCACAGGGTGGGTGCCACTACCGAGAAGGCCCTCTGCCTGGTTCCCTGTAACTTGGCTTCTCGCAGTGAGGAAACCGCCAGAAGGCCCTCAGCGCTAGACCTCAGAGTCCGGGCAGAACGATGGGGGTGGAGATGCTCCTTCAGGTATACTGGAAGAGCCCATCACATTATATTTGTTGCTTTCGTTTTTGGGCATTCCTTGACTGCCCTGCCCTTCATTATTGGCCATGCACATGGGTGAACCAGCCCCATGAACCAGAGCTTCATGCCAGAACTCAACAGATAAAACATGCTTACCCGGATTGGGACCTTTTTACAATACATGATACTTCCACATGTCAATTTACTGTGGACTTTGTGCTACCCATGCACACAAGATTGGTGGGTTGTTTTTTGCAGCGTTTCCATCAAATTACAGTACCACCACATATTTTGTGTGCGCATGCACACGTGCGTGCACACACACGCACACACAATCTATGCCGCTTTGAGTCCCATCAAGGAAAAAGGCGATGTATAAATAAATAAATAAATTAGATTTTGCACTTCTGTGGGGGGTTTTTTCCTACTACCCCCCCAGGGAAGCAGTGGATTGGAATTAAATAAGAAAATGGCATTTAAACTTCAAAGAAATAATAAAACACCTGCTAATAAATCTCGAAATAAAATAAAATGGCATATGCATGCTATGGGCAAAATATGTGTGAATGGTACCGAGTCCACAAAAACCTGCCTGGAAGTTACCATGTTGCCCTTGAAAGGTTGAACAGCATTGGGGAAAGCACTATTGAGAATGTGCGGAGTGCTCCCCTGCCACCTGAACAACAACCAAACTGCACAAATCTGAGATCTGAAGTTTGTAGGTTTGCAATGTTAGAGAGGCCTAATACCTGTCTTCTCTCACATTAGAAGTCTAATGCTGCCAACACCATCCCATAATCTTCCTGGCTCTGTGTTCAAGGAGATTAAATTAAAAAAAGGAAATAAAATTTGTGCCTCCTCTTGGGTGCATAAAAGGATCCAAGGGTGTTTCTGTCTGCACTACTCATTCCCAATTGGCATTCCATGGCTGGGCAAATTACCAAGCAAATACCTCATCCTGTTTTATTAAAGGAGGGGAGGAGGAGCAGTCCCTCACTGGGGCTTCCTCCTCCTCTCTCTTCTAGCTCCTTTTAATGTCTGCCTGCCTGACTTTTGTAAATGCCTGGTTCCTGGGGTGGCATAGCCAATCTCCTTTATCTCTCTCTCCCCCCCCCCCAATGTTCTGTGGTTAGAGAAAGCCCAGTGCCACTTGAATCCACTCTACTGCCCTTGCTAACTCTTTTATTGTTTTGTTACAGACCTGGCTTTATGTTTTTCTGGCAGCATGACACGCAGAAATGTCCAATATGCCCTGCCCAGATTACTGGCTGGGGTTCCGTTTAGATCTTGCATATAGCCCGTTTCAGAATAGCTGTAGTGGCTGCCAGTTTGTTTCTGGAGCAAATTCAGGGTGCTCATGTTGGCATTTAAAGCCCTAAAGGACTCCATCCCTAAATACCGGAAAGACTGCTTCCTTCCTCACAGACCCTCTCCAGTGCTAAAATAAGATAATCTGAATAATTCCCGAACCTTCAGAAGTTTTCTGGGGTTTTTTGTGGGGAGGGCAGTTGTTGGCCCAGGAGAGGGCCTTCTCTGTGGCAGCCCCTATGTTGTAGAATTCCCTCTCCACACAGATGTGTCCTTCATTGTACAGCTTCTGGCAAATGCTGAAGACACAGCTCTTCACCCTGGCTTCTGACAATTTGTTACTTACTTAATTTATTTGTTAAATTTGTATTGTAGTCATCCGAAGATCATGGGGCGGTTTTGCAATATAAAAATGCAAAATGGTAACTCAACACACATCATAATCACACTGACCCACCTTATTTCTATTATTGTAAGTTGCTTTAAACTGTTTTTTAATATTGCATTTTAATTGTAACCTTCCCTGGGCCTCAGGATGAAGAATGGGTAAATTAAGAAGAACAGGTGGTGGAGGAGGAACACAGGTCATTCTATCTCCATGCCATGACAACATGTTTTGTTCCTGCCTGTCAAAAACACACACATAGGAAGGGCTAGTGTGTTGTTTTTGAAGTTGTTTACCTCACAAATCCAACGTAGAGTCTCTAAAACGGTTGAATGGTGCCTTGTACACCTCCTTCCGGCAACTCCTGCAGCCAAGGTGGTGTCAAACCTATTGCTCTGCTTTCCTTTGGACCACACTAGAGAGGCCAAGAGGGGGTCTTGCTTGCTGCCTGGCCAGCCCAGGACCTCCAGGCACACAACCCAGGCTTGGGCCCTGAGGACACTTTTGTCCTACAAGATGCCACAGTCTGACTTCACCCCTGGAGGTGCACTCCATTGTCTCTCGAGACAGATGTCAATACAGTGGTACCTCAGGTTAAGTACTTAATTCGTTCCGGAGGTCCGTTCTTAACCTGAAACTGTTCTTAACCTGAAGCACCACTTTAGCTAATAGGGCCTCCTGCTGCCGCCGTGCCACCGGAGCCCGATTTCTGTTCTTATCCTGAAGCAAAGTTCTTAACCTGAAGCACTATTTCTAGGTCAGCGGAGTGTGTAACTTGAAGCGTATGTAACCTGAAGTGTATGTAACTTCTGAAGAGGCCACAGGCCTCACACCTCTTCTCCAGGGACTTGCCCTGTGCTCATGTTCCACTGTCATGCCCTGAACCTTTCTTTTCCAGAGCTGGGCAGGAAGCCTTGCATGGGTGCTGGGAGCATGACGGGAGAATCCCACTGCCCAGCAAATTTAGGGCCTGTGCCTTTAAGAAGGGCCTGGTCGGGAGAAACAACTGCAGGAGACTGCTTTGCCTGAAGCAAATCTGGCTTGAGTTAGGGAAGGCAGTGAAAAAGGGGTGAGTTGCTGCAGCCCCCCTCCCAAGCCCAGGCTGTGAGGTGGGGAGTAGCCTGCTCCGGGTGGGCAGAGGGCCTGGGAACTGCCAGGTTCCAGCGGGGGCTTGTGACTCATTTGGGAGATGGACAGCAGTTCCACCCCGCTTTGGGCTATGCTCATCTGAGGCTTCCCAGAGCGACAGCAGCAGCAGCAACAGCCAAGTATGTAAAACTGCCTGCATTCAGTGTTTTGGGTCGTCCCCCGTCATTCCGTTTCGTGCTATGCTTTTGGGCTGTGATGCCGCTGGCTGTAGGGGAGCGCAGCAGCCGGAACTCCCCATGTGGGCAGTTGCAGGGCACTGTGGCACGAGCGGCATGGGAGCGCCGGAGGGAGGGAAGGAAGGGTGGTGCTAACAAGACGTGGTCATATGCCCTTCTGGAAAGGATTGCATGGGAGCCCGTGGATGTCCTGCAGGGAGGAATTGCTTCCAGAAAAGTGTGACAACTGCGTGGTGCCTCCCAAATCTTCAGGCAGGCAGGGGCTGGGGTTGTTTGCATGAATGACAATAAAAAAAGGGGGGGGGGAGAAAAAGAGGGAGAGTAAACTCTGCATATGCTTAGAGACAATTTTTTTTTATCATAACTTAAAATATTTTAGCATTAAAACCAGACCAACAGCCCTAATGAGGTGAGCCCTCGGCTCCCTTCAATTTTATTTTCCTTGTTTGCTAGGAAGAGAATTGGGTGGTCCAGGAGAGAGTGAACTGTAAGGAAGGAGTAATGAAGGGAAAGGGTCGGCCAGTGTTTTTTTGTCCATCCCCCACCCCCACGTCTTATATGACATTTCTACCCTCGGTTACTATAGCAGTGTTTTCTCAAAACTTTTCTTTAAAATCAAACTCTGCCCCCCCCCCCGCGCTTTTTTCAACTTGTCGTCCACCCAACCCCACTCTGCCAACCTGCTCCACCAGGGATTGGCTGGGAGTGTTGTATGGTTGCATGCAGCCTGGTGCACACACCCTCCTCCTACTGTGAGAAAGACACCCAGGTGGGGGGGGGGGTAGCTCAGTGCCAGGGTCCCAGGTTCAATCCCTGGCATCTCCAGGTGGGGCTAGGAAAAATTTCCCGTCTCAAACCCTGGAGAGTCACTTTTCCTTGGAAAACAAGGGTCCATTCAATAAGGGGTAGGTTCCTATGACTTCTGTTATAATTCAGAAGCTCCTTGTCCTAAGAAGTTTCCTTTGCTCTACCGTACACAATGTTGGGACAGTGGAGCAGCGGGTGGAGCAGAAAGCACCTTCTGTGGCTGGATGCTATCCTTATTTGCAGCCATGTGCCCCCTGGGATAAAGAACCACAGCATGCAATTTTAAAAAATGTAGTTCTTATTATGTAAATTTATATCACTTTTTACAAAAAGTGCCGAAGGCAGCTCCCATAAATTTAAAGCCAAATAATGGGCTAATAATAATAGAGGAGGAGGGAGGAGTGTTCACAATACCACAGAATCCAGATAACTTCCCCTCAAATACACTCAGCCAGTTGCAGTTAGTTAAATCCGGGCAGAAAGGTATACAGTGGTACCTCGGGTTACATACGCTTCAAGTTACAGACTCCGCTAACCCAGAAATAGTGCTTCAGGTTAAGAACTTTGCTTCAGGATGAGAACAGAAATTGTGCTCCGGCGGCGCGGCAGCAGCAGGAGGCCCCATTAGCTAAAGTGGCTCTTCAGGTTAAGAACAGTTTCAGGTTAGGTACGGTCCTCCGGAACGAATTAAGTACTTAACCTGAGGTACCACTGTATTCCCTTCTAATGTTTATGGAAAGCAAACAGTTGGACTTGTGCTGATTACTTAGCAAGATTGCTTAATGCTGCTATTATCACTTCGAAGTGCTGTGATAAACGGTTGAAAAGAAAGTGTTCCCTCCACCACCCTGTCCCATCCTCCACAAAGCGATTTGAAAGTTATAGATCCCACCTTAACTTAATTGTGAGAACACAGCAGTTTAATTATATAGTTCCTATCCTATGTTGAAGACACACCTCTTTATTATGGCCTTTGACAATATATTGTTGGCATGTCAGCCTCTGGAGACAGTGGAAGATTGCGCCTTTTCGGGGTAAAGTCAGACAGTTGGAGAGTCACAGGGCCTGCTGCCACAATATGGGAGAGACATGTTTTGTTGCAGCTAGGGCAGATGAAGGCGCCCGGTTTTACTGCTATAGGTGCACCATGGCATTTCTTGTCTCTTAGGTGGGCATCCTAAATCGTTGAGCATTGTGAAGGTCAAAGGCCTTTGTCAGGTCTTGTGGAGGCAATGCACAAGGGGGCATCTCTTCTCTCGCTCTTTCTCCTGAAGCTGGCCTAGTGAGGAAATCAAATTGACTATTGAGCTCTGAGCTCTAAAGTGCATTGTGACTCGGGATAGACCCTGTCAGTGAGTGACTGAAACCTGTTGAGAACTGCAAGGGCAAAGGCCTTCCCCACAGTACTCAGCAGGGAGATTCCATGGTAGTTGTTACAGTCATGGTGGTCACCTTTGTTCTTACGCGCATGTCTTGTGGATCCGTTTCCCCAACATTTTGTGGAGGTGCATCTTGAGGGAGGAATTGAGGCTGGCTTTCAACACTTCTGTTGGGATTCCATCCTGTCTTGGGGCCTTTACCACGTGCGTGAGAGTTGATGTCGTTCTTAGGCTTGTTGAGGGAAAGAGGAAAACCCAGCTCTTCCAATACAGGCAGAGTCTGGATGCTGTCAGTTCCTGTGCTGGAGACCATATTTTCCTGCTAGTACAGTGGTACCTCAGGTTACAAATGCTTCAGGTTACAGACTCCGCTAACCCAGAAGTAGTACCTCAGGTTAAGAACTTTACCTGAGGATGAGAACAGAAATCGAGCAGTGGTGGCGCAGCGGGAGGTCCCATTAGCTAAAGTGGTGCCTCAGGTTAAGAATGGTTTCAGGTTAAGAACGGGCCTCCAGAATGAATTAAGTTCTTAACCAGAGGTACCACTGTACAGTTCTTGATAGTGCTCTGCCCATTGGCTCAATTGCTTTCTGCGGTCTGCGATGATCTCACTAGACAAGGTTTTCAGCGGTGTAGTTTTCCTGTCTGTTGGTCCAAAGGCTGTCTTCATGCCTTTGCCGCTGTCAGCAAAGAGTTGAATGTTCTGACACAGCTGCAGCCAGAAGCCTTTAGCACATCATCTGGTAATCCGCTGGGCGTCACACCTTGCCTTTCTTAGTGCAGCAGGCATCTTCTTGCAGGGTGCATGCTTGTAGGTCACAAGAGCCTCACACTTTGCTGTCATAACAGGCTCCATGTCCTTAATGCCAGCTTCAGACCAGTTGAAGACCCTATACAGTGGTACCTCTGGTTACGTACTTAATTCGTTCCGGAGGTCTGTTCTTAACCTGAAACTGTTCTTGACCTGAAGCACCACTTTAGCTAATGGGGCCTCCTGCTGCTGCTGCGCCACCGCCACGCGATTTCTGTTCTCATCCTGAAGCAAAGTTCTTAACCCGAGGTACTATTTCTGGGTTAGCGGAGTCTGTAACCTGAAGCGTATGTAACCTGAAGTGTATGTAACCTGAGGTACCATTGTATATAACAGGGCCCAGCTTATTCTTAATTTGTAATTTGTTTTCAGCTGTTTTTAATACAGTGATACCTCGGGTTAAGTACCGTACTTAATTCGTTCCGGAGGTCCGTTCTTAACCTGAAACTGTTCTTAACCTGAAGCACCACTTTAGCTAATGGGGCCTCCCATTGCCGCCGCGCCGCCGGAGCATGATTTCTGTTCTCATCCTGAAGCAAAGTTCTTAACCCGAGGTACTATTTCTGGGTTAGCTGAGTCTGTAACCTGAAACATATGTAACCTGAAGCGTATGTAACCCAAGGTACCACTGGACTGCATTTTTAAATTGCCGCGATCTTGTCCCAGGTGCGCAGCCTGGGAGTCATTTTGGACTCACAGCTGTCCATGGAGGCGCAGGTCAATTCTTTATCCAGGGCAGCTGTCTACCAACTCCACCTGGTACGCAGGCTGAGACCCTACCTGCCTGCGGACTGTCTCGCCAGAGTGGTGCATGCTCTGGTTATCTCCCGCTTGGACTACTGCAATGCGCTCTACGTGGGGCTACCTTTGAAGGTGACTCGGAAACTACAACTAATCCAGAATGCGGCAGCTAGACTGGTGACTGGGGGCGGCCGCCGAGACCACATAACACCGGTCTTGAAAGACCTCTATTGGCTCCCAGTATGTTTCCGAGCACAAGTGTTGGTGCTGACCTTTAAAGCCCTAAACGCCCTTGGTCCAGTATACCTGAAGGAGCGTCTCCACCCCCATCGTTCTGCCCGGACGCTGAGGTCCAGCGCCGAGGGCCTTCTGGCGGTTCCCTCATTGCGAGAAGCAAAGCTACAGGGAACCAGGCAGAGGGCCTTCTCGGTATAACTACCTGACATTCAGAAGACATCTTAAGGCAGCCTTGTTCAGGGAAGTTATTAATCTGTGATATTTTACTGTATTTTTGATTTCTATGGAAGCCGCCCAGAGTGGCTGGGGAAACCCAGCCAGATGGGCGGGGTACAAATAAAAAATTATTATTATTATTATTATCCTGGGGCCTTATGGTGAAGGATGGGCAATAAATCAAATAAATAAAAATCCTAATAATCTGGAGCAAGGCGTACATAGGGAAGTGCACTGTAAAAGAAAGGGTTAAAACCCACTCTTTGCTGAGCTTCACACACCCTGTGTTTGCATTTGCAAAGGGGTGTTTAAGGCAGATTAGCTCATCTGGTTTTCAAGAGATCTTGAAAATGCATTGAGTGGGGGATTCTAATGCAAATGTGTTCTGATTGAAGGGTGGCACTCTTGCTGGATTATTTCCTCAAGAAGAAAATTGGGTGCAGCTAACTTTTTATTTTTCTTGATGGGTTCCTTTGCATGCTATACAAATATCCAGTGGGAGCAGCATTTCCTGCTTTCGTGGAAAACTGTGCCTGTTAGAACATCTGCTTGGTTCTTTAAGGCAAAGGAAGCTGACCTTTCCTCTCCCCCCCCCAAAAAAGGGAGTGAGCAATCTTTGCAGGCTGTAATGCTTGTGAAGGTGCTACTTTTGGTGAAAAATAGTGAAAGAGCTCTTACCAGCCGCAGATAACACTTAGCTAAAATGGCAAATTTTAGCTGTAGATGAGACAGGTCCCAGCAGTGAAGATGCTGCTGTCAATCATCTGTGCCATGGCGTGTGGCCTGCCTTCTAAGCAAGGTTTGCATGCTGTGAGAACTCAGAATAAAAGGCCATAGTTTAGTAGTATGCATACAGAAGGTGCTATGTTGAATGTGCAGCACCTCCAGATAAGGCTGGGAATGAACTCTGCTTGAAACCCTGGAGAGCTGCTGCCAGTCAGTGTATACAGTATTGAGCTAGATGGACCAAGGGTCTGACACAGTATAAGCCAACTTCCTATGTTCCCATCTAAAGATCCTAAGCAAGCTGGAGACTCTGGCTACGGCTTATATTTCAAATAAGCAAAACATCCTGGTCCCCCCCCAAAAAAAGGTCATGTGGAAGTCTGAATGTACATGGAAGAATGTGATTCCCGCCCCCCATATTATTGGTGGGTGGGTGAGGACAAGCCTTTGCCCTTTTCTGAAAACATTGGTTTGTGGAAAGCACATTTCGACATTTTAACTAATCAGACCTATCCTATGCATGCAAAAGTGTACATTAAACAGGCAAGGAAGGTGTTAATAAGTTCAAGTTGTAAAATATGGTGCTTCTCTCTCTGCCCCCTTCCCATTTCCCCCCTCTTCTATGTCTCCGAAGCCATCTGTTTCCAGTCCTCCTCCTTCCTTCTCTTTGACTCCTCTGCCTCAACAAATAAACCCCTATTTGGACTAATGGTAAACATGTCCCCAAGTGCTGTCCTAAGGAAGTGTTGAACGGAGGATATAGGATGGAATTGGGGAGGAAGTGGGGACTTGTGTGTGTGTTTTAAAGATTTATATGCTGCCTTTCGAAAGGGTCCCCTCCCCCAAGGCAGTATCATAAAAATATTGAAAAGTCAATACAGTCGTACCACGGAAGTCAAAAGGAGCTCCTGCAGCCAATCAGAAGCCACGGAAGCCCCGTCAGACGTTTAGGTTCCAAAACAAACCAGAACACTCACTTCTGGGTTTGCAGCGTTCGTGAGCCAAAACATCTGAGTTCCAGGACGTTCGACCAACCAAGGTACGACTGTATTTAAAAAGTTTAAAACCAAAAGAAAAGCCATTTTAAAAATTCTTAACACATACCAGTAGCAGAATTGTAGATTTAATAACAGGGATCAACAACAGTTTGCAAAATTAGCCCTTCATTTCAACCAGAGATAGACTGAAATCAAAAAAGTTTTTAAGCAATCAAGCAAGGAGCCAGGCCCAGACATTCCTCCATTGGGTGGGCAGGTTCCATAAATATATATGGGGGTCAGCTTTGAAAAGGCCCTGCACATTTTAAAGGCCATGGAATATTAATCAGCCAAAGGCCCGGATGAAGAGGAACATTTTTGCCTGGTGCCTAAAGGTATGTAAGGAAGGTGCCAGGTTAACCTCCCTGAGGAGAGCATTCCACAAGTGGCTCTTCAGAATTTAAGATTGGGGGGGGGTGTCTTTCCTAGCCTGACTCAGAGATGAGCAAGGACTGAACTGGCATGTTTGGCAGGCAAAGCTTATGCCCATAAAGCTTATAGCCTTTCCCCATTAACAGTTGCCAGACAGGCAGAAATTCAACAGGAGACGTCTTCCCCATCAAGCAGCACCGGCTTAATTTCTGCCAGCCATGTGCCAGTGTGCACACAGCCAAAGCAGAAGCACAAGAGCAAACATGGCAACTTTAAGCCTTGTCTATAAGGTCAGGAGAACCCAACAGAATTCTGCCCCCAGGGACCTGAGGCTGGACCTGCAGGAGATTTTCTTCTTCTTCTTAACACAGGACTAGGGTGTTACCTTTTGCTCTTTGTGGATGTTACTTGACTTTCACACATCTCAGTTGCATGGGCATTATGGGGGCTTGAAGGCAGCCAAGTTCTGCAGCAGTTGTGTGCCACTTGGTGGGCTTGGCTTGCAGATTTTTGGCTGCTGTTCTCATTGGGGTGGCGAGTGTCACCTTGAGGGCTTGTGCTGCTGGCACTGCTGCCTGGGCAGGTGGTTGGGTTTCCATACACATGCCCATGGAAATGGGCTCCCTCAGCAGTCAATGAAGGAGCTTTTCTGCCAAGGGATGCTGAGTACTGATCCAATTTGCCTCTGTTTCCATAGCAACTTTCCAGTGCTTTATGGTACTCTGTCTTCTTAGCACAGATGATAGTGGGGAATTGGCTTCTGTAAGTGAGGCACAAAATAGCTTTGGGGTGTTTTTTTCCCATATAGACTTCAGCTTTTCAGAAATAACTGGCATCAAAATTTCAGGTTAGGCATCTCCAAGCCTTCCTGTCAAAGGACCCTTTTCTGTCCTTATCTTTCTGTTCTTTAACAGCCAGTATGTGCTGAAGTCTACGCTCTGCCTCCCACATACAGGCAGCCCCTTTCTCTCCACCCTCCACATCCCAATTTCATAAATCCAAGAGAGAATTTGATGGATTTTAATGAATGGCAAAATGGGGAACTAACAGTGGTTTATAAAGCGAGGCTAAATGAATGCAGGTGGGATTTCTAGGACTCTTTGTTTCCTTCTCATTCTGTAAACCCCTCCCTGCAGTTCGAATTCCAGGGTCCTGAAAGCACCCTCCCACCCTTGATGTGAAAACCTTACTTAGGAACAGAATAAGTTGCTTTATAGGAGGTCACGATTAATTGTCTGTCCATCCCAGTATCATTGGTTGACTTGCAGCGGTTTTCTGGGGTCTCAAGCACAGGTCTTCATCTGATCCTTTCAACAGGAGATGCCGAGGTTTGAAGCTAGCACCTTCTACATGCAAAGCCATGCACTCTTGCCACCAAGCAATGGTCTGTTGCATACACACTGTGTGCAGGACTGACATTTTGATTCAGCTCATTGCTGTCTCCTCTTGTAAAATGCCTCGGGGTGTTTCAATTTTTAAATGAAGAGTGTTCCAGAAATTATTTATAAGTAAATAATCCGCTTCTGGCCCAGAGGGAATGTCTAGCAGTCACTGATACAGCATCTTGCATCACTGCTACACATTTTAAGCAGTATCGTACCACTTTAAGAATGCCCTCCCAGCAGATGTCAAGGCAATAAACTACTATTTTACTTTTAAAAGACAACTGAAGGTGGCCCTGTTTAGGGAAGTTTATAATATCTGATGCTGTATTGTTTTTTAATATTAAGTTGGAAGCCGCCCAGAGTGGCTGGGGAGGCCCAGCCAGATGGGCGGGGTATTAATAATAATAATAATAATAATAATTTAAACAGTCATGGCTTCCCCCGAAGAATCCTGGGGAACATAGCTTGATTAGGGGTTCTGAGAGTTGTTCAGAGACCCGTGTTCCCCTCACACAGCAACCATTCCAAGAGTTCCCTTGGAAGAGGAACCACTCTGAACAGGAAACCTACCATAAATAGTTGCCCCCAGTTTTCTTGCAGTCCCTTTTGTTCCCACCCCTGGTTCTGTGGCTGGAGCAACTGCTTCACCTGCAAAAGGTTCCGGTTTCAGTCCCTGGCTTCCCCAGTTTAAAGGATGTCAGTACTGTAGAGCAGGGGTGTCAAACTCAAATTCATCGGGGGCCACATCAGCAGTTTGGTCACCCTCAAAGGGCCGGTTGTATCTGTAGGACTTACAGTACAGGAGAGAAGGGTTCAGGCAGCCGTTGGATCTGTCACATCACAGGATGGCATGCGCTCAATATAAAAACAAGTGGAGGTTTCCTGAATGCATGTAAAGTGGAGGTTTCCTGTGTAGAATGGCCGGCGCCGCTAGAGGGCAGACATTCTCTGGCTTGTAGGCTGCCGCGCATGTGCTGAAGAGGCGGCTTTCTTGTGTCAAAAAAAAGAAGAAGCGAGAATAAAAGGTGAAGGCTGGCGGCCGCCGGCGGCTACACGGGCCACATGACGAGGTCTGGCGGGCCAGATTCGGCCCGCGGGCCTTGTGTTTGACACCCGTGCTGTAGAGCAAAACACCCGCTCAGGATCCTATAACGTTGCTTCCAATCAGAGTAGACGTTATTGAGCTGGATGGACTCAGTATATGGCAGCTGCTTATGAACATAGGGAGGTTGGATGCAGGCATAAGGTCTTTTTTGGGGGGGTGGGTTCTGGTCTGTGGGCCTTAGCTGCCTTACAGTGCCTACCTCCAGTGCTGGCCTTGCCAGTTCTTATCTCCAGATGAAAGGATCTAATAGGGCTGGGAGACACCTCATTCCCTATAGAAGCTTCTACCTGATCCTAGATGGACCAATAGCATGGCTTCATATGTTCATGCTAGGGTTGCTGTGTAATATAGGATTGCCCTGTGTTTCAATGTAAAATGCTACCTCCTGTATTGATAGTGTTTTGTCCTGTATTTCAGGTCTTCTCTCTCTCTGTCTCTCTCTCTCTCTCTCTCTCTCTGTGCCAAGTTAGGGATCCTCACCAAATGCATGTGTTTGAAAGGGTGTGTGAAAGGTCATGTATTTAAACTCTGAGTAGCCAAGCACAGGCAGGTTTACAAATTTGTGTGTATGTGTGTGTTTACATGTGCCTGTGTGACAAATTCCAGAGGGACCACCCAGTTAGTCTGCAATAAATTGTAATGGATTGCTTTGAAGACACTTCAGCACCGGATGGAAAAGAAATCGCCCCCCAACTGCACTGCCCTGTATTTTGCCAGAACAAAAGTGGCAGCCCTAGTTCATGCCCACTATAAATGGGTTCCTACAGGCAAACAGGGAGCTGGCAGAGATTCAGCCTTAAATCTCTGCTTATTTGAGAGATCCCAACATACCCAAACCAGTAGTGCAGCTATCTTGGGGAGGAGTGAGAGGAGCTCTGTCTAAGGCAGGGGTCAACCAACTTACTGCGCCTCGGGCTGGTGTCTCCAGTGCCGATCACGGGCCGGAGGGGGGGGGGGAAGCGTGTGCGCACACGCTATTTCCGGCGCACTTCCAGGTCGGAGGCTAACTGGAAATAGCTTGTGAGCATGTGCACAGGCCTCCTCCCACCCGGATGTGCACTGGAAATAACACTTGTGCATGTGCGCAAGCTATTGCCAGTGCTCCTCTGACCTGGAAGTGGGCAGCCACACAGTGCAGCGCTGGTAAGAGCGGGCGATGGCAGCGGGTGGCGGGGCTCGCCACAGGCCAGATAAACGAGTCCCTCGGGCCTTATCCGGCCTGCGGGCCTTAGTTTGGAGACCCCTGATCTAAGGCCTCCAGTCAGAAATTGCTTTCCCACTCTGGTGTAATATAGTGGTAGCTTCTTGTTTTTTAATGTTCTTTTTCTCAGTGTGTTAGGTGGAGTGGCACCACTTCATCTTCTCACTGGGCCTGTGAAGCACATCCAGGCTACAGTTGTTACTGACCTAGGAACTGAGCCCCCTGAACTCAGTGACACTTCTGATTAGACATGCCATGTGTGGGATTGCACTGCTAATTGATGGAGTTTGTGGAGGAACTAGGAGATGTGTGACCTTGGACCAGAAGCTTCTGGGGACTTGCAGCCTTGCTGAGCAGAGTGCCATCAGCATCATTCCTGAGCTGCATCAGTAGCACAGATTTAGAGAAGGCTTCGGAGCAAGCAGGATATGCCTCACAGCTCACAGCCGCTCCTCCCTTCCCAATCTGCCCATGTTGCCTTGTCTTTTAGGGACTAAGCACAGAATCCAAAAAGGGTTCTGAACATTTGTTCCAAGCTTTGACTGAGCCAGCAGAGTCTTTTATTTTTATTTTAAAAAATAAACCTTTGTAGTCTTATTTCTAATCTCCACACACACACACACCAACCCGGCAGGTCTCCTCTTGATAACAGTTATTCGCACATCACATTACTAAACACTGGAATTTGCTCCCACAAGAGGCAGTGATGGCCACTAGCAAGGATAGCTTTAAGAAAGGATTAGACAAATTTGTGTAGGATAATGTTATCAATGGCTACTAATCCTGATGGATATATTCTTCTTCCACAGTCAGAGGCAGAATGCTTCTGAAAGCCAGTTGCTGGGAATCACTAATGGGTAGAAAGCTATTGCTTTCTACTGCCTAAAAGTCCTGCTTTTAGGCTTCCCATAGGCATCTGGTTGGCCCTGTTTGATGTATCAATTGCTCAGTTTATGGGGGGCTGCAAAACGCGGGGTTTTCACTACAAAATTCTGCAAAACGACTGCAAACTTTTGGCCCAGGTTTGGAGGGGATTCAAATTGTTGGGGTTTCATAGCTAATTACCCTCATCTGGTTGACCACTGTGAGAACAGGATGCTGGACTAGAAAGGCCCCTGGCCTGATCCTGCCGCCCCTCCTTAGCTGCTCTAGAGACATGTGAGCTGGGCTGCAGCATTTTGATCGACTAAAAAGCTACCTTGAGTAATGGCACTTTTAATTTCAAAACATTATCCTTATTATTAATAGAAGTAAACTGCAGATTGCAAGTACTGTTGTAGAAGCAGTGTTCCATCCTGTGTGTGTGAGAGAGAAGGTGATGGTGGCAAAATGCCTCTGCAAAGAGGATGCTTGCAGATGACAATCCCCATACATTGAAAACAAGCAGAACCCTAATGAAAACAGTAGCCCTCCAGATGTTGTTCAACTGCAAATGGAGTCCAGCAACATCTGGAGGGCTCAGGTTCCCAACCTCTGATCTGAAAAACAAAACCCAAAGTATGTTATGTGCTTTAGAACTATTGCTCCCCCTGCCAACTCATATACAAACTCATTTAGGTCACTGTGCCATCCTATATATTCTTATTCAGAAACGTTTGCCAGTCCTATTTAGGATTGCAGCCTCTGTTGATGCTCAGCTGACCAGCTAAAACTCATACAGTTTAATTGGCTAAGATCTCTTTGATCAGGCAACATGTCAGATAAAAGGGCAGGTTTGGTAAGAGGAGGGTGATAGAAATAGGTTCAAAGTCTTGGCAGTGGTTTCTCCATGGCTGCAGTCCAAGGCATGCATGCTCTGGTTTGTTCTTGTGGGGTGAGGGGTTGCATTTGTGTACAAGGTTTCTGCCTGCAGGTTTCTAGCGGCACATATTGCTTGTGTGCATCTGTGGCAATTTAGAGGCACACAAGTGCATATGGTTATTCATCTCTTTCTGTGGGCATTTGCTGTGTGCACATTTCAGACAAGATACCCACAGACTGTACGCTCTCTATCCCCCTCCCCTGCCTCACTGCTTCCCAAAATGTCAAGAGTTTCTTCCGAACAAATAGAGCATTTTCTGCGTGTTGCTTAATGTTAGAGAGACCCAACACGATCTGACACCCTGTGCATTGTGTTCACTGACCTGCCACGTGTACATTTTGCAGGGCACCCTTGCCTCCCAGCTAATAGAGGCTGACACATTAGAGAAGTGTGCTATTTATCACCAGCAACATGCAAGTTGAGCCTCTCTTCTCCACCCCCCTCCCCCGCTTTTGCTCACAGAAGTGCTTCCCGGTCCGAATGGAGTCTCCATGGGAGAGATGTCTAGGGACTCTCTGCACATGCTCTGGGGAGCCCTCCTCTCAATGATTGATGACTTTCCAAGGCCCTTGGGTACTGAGCATTGCCTGCTGCAGAGAACAGTTTCCGAAGGCGACCCCGCCGCTGCTTGGCCACCGGGTGGTCCCCTCTCCCAATAAGGGTGCGCGTGGCTTTTTGCACACGCGTGGGTGTGCGGGTGCCTAGTCTCCTGTCAGACTGTCAGGCTTGCGAAAAGATCTGGAGGGAGGAGGCTTGGGAGAATATTTTATTCTCTCCCCCCCCCTTTCCTTTTTTGTGGTTCTTCCCCCCCTCCTTTCTTTCACAGCCCGCCCGCGGGCGGGGGCAGGTGGTGGCGGCGACGCTGTTGCTGCGGCGCCTGCAGCTGATGCAAAGGCGGCGGCGGAGACTCGAAGCACCCAGAGAAGGGCATGAGCTGAACAGCCGCCGCCAGTCCCGGGCAGAATCGTCGCGCAGGAGCGGCGGCTGGCTGTGCTCGAGCCTCCCTCCCGCCGAGCTCCGGAGCCTGAGCGATGCTCTCCTGCGCCCCGGAGAATCCTGCAGCAGCAGCAGCAGCAACAGCAGCGCACCGAGATGGGCAACTCCCCGCCGGTGATGCTCGGCAAAGCGCCCCGCAGCAAGCGACCCCCGCGCACCGCTGCTGTCTCCCCTTCCTCATCCTCTGCCCCCACCGCCGTCGCGCAACCGGCAACAGGTAGGGTTGAGACAGAGATTAAGGATGATTTGAGCCTATCAGGTTTTTGCTTCTTCCTGGAACCTTTGCAGATGGATGGATGCATGGCTTCAGAGCCGCCCCCCCCGGCCACCGCCAGTAACTTGCTCTCCCCGTAACAGCTCAGCGCCGCAGGGAGCGTTTTGAGGCCGGAGCTACAGCCCTTCAGAGGATAAGGAGCTCCTGGGAAGCGGGAGGGGGTTCACACGTGCACTTGGGCAGCACAGGCTCGGTTTTCGAAACACGTTGAGCTTGTGCACGTGCGGTGCCATCAAGGATGGGGCAGGCAGACTTTTGGGGAGGGAGGGTCAGGGCTCCACTCAGCTGAATAAGCCAGGAGGGCTCCCAAATGTAGCAGAGCTGGCTTAGCCACTGAAGTAAGTGAAGTAATAATGCACATTACTCTCTTCCTCTCTCTAAAAAAAAAAGGGCTGATTTTTTTTTTAAAAAAGGAAATAAAGCCAAAAGCCTAAAATTAGATAGTTGCACCTGTGTGTGCTTGTGAAAGAGGGAAATCTGAAGTGCCAAGATGCGAAAGAAAAAAATCACCATCCTCCTCTTGCAGGGGAGATTTTCCCCAAGAAGGCTACCTGTCAGGGTTGCAAAATTTCTTGCACCGGCAGAGTGGGTTGGGCTTTATGACCTTTAAAGACCCTTCAGACTCTCTGATCTCCTTTCTCACCCAAGCAGCTGTCTGAATCTCAGGTGGCAGGTGAGATGCTCCAGGCTGCAATTCTAAGCTTGCTTACTAGGAAGCTCAGTCGGTAGAGCATGCGTCGTGGGTTCGAGCCCCACGTTGGGTAAAAGATTCCTGCATTGAAGGGGGTTGGACTAGATGACCCTTGGTGTCCCTTCCAGTTCTATAGTTCTGTGATTCTATATGAACGCAGCGTTGCAGAGTGCCTTTATTGTATCTTAAAAGACTAGCAGAGAAAACATCCAAAGGGTTTGTGTCCATGCAGGTCAGAAAAGGTGTGTTCAGAAGATCTCTCTCTTTTCTATTTGCATCATGTTGTGTTTGTGATTAGACTGGCATAGGTTCTTCAGGTGTTGGAAAGACATGTGTCAGGTTCTTTCCCCACCCCTATTTCCCTTTTCCTCCTCACATATTTAAGGGCAGGTTTACACAGGTGCTCCCTGCCTCATGACCTATAGTTGAACGTGTGAACTGGCTGCATTGAGGAGGGTGTGTGTGTGTGTGTGTGTGATTGATGTTCTTATGTTTACTGATTGTTTGCCTGTGCTGACCAATCACTTTCACTCACACACATGCGTGCCATCTTTCAATGCACGTGTACAAATGCCTCCCTGATGGTTGCCATCCTGCATCCTGGTACCTAGAATTTAGATCCTATTTGATTTAATGGGATGGGACTTCCTCCAGAGTAAAACGTCCATAGAATCCAGCTGAAGGGGCACAGCTAATGAAGAGAGCATCCCAGGGCTGTGATCCTATACAAACGTACTGGAGGGTAAGTCGTAATTGAACTCATTTGGACTTCTGAGTAGACATGCATAGGATTGTGCTGTAGGGGTTGCAAAAAACCCTTTGTGAGGTTCCCTGGGAGCAAGCTGCATTGGGCATAGTAGGATTTACTTCTGAGAAAATGCATGTGGCACAAATGCCCTTCTTCCCTCTTCTTTTCTCCTACGCACATAAGAGTCTGCTGTATCAGGCCAAGGGCTCAGTTCGTCCAGCATCCTGTTCTTATAGTGGCCAACCAGAATTAGCAGCGGGTAGAACATAGCCAATATGACTAGTAGCCTACCCTACCTCACAGGCTGGTTGTAGGGATTAAATGAGGAGGTAGAGAACTAAGTGTGCCACCTTGAGCTCCTTGGAGGAAAAGGTGCAACATAAATGCAATAAATAAACAGACCATTGTTAGTTTTCTTGTCCTCCGCTTCCTACATTCACTGCCCCCTTTGCTCTATCTTCCCTGGGTGGTCTGCCACTTGGTCACACCAGACTGTCCCCTTATCCCTAATCAAAATAGCCCCAAAGTATTCCTTTCTCCAGAGGAAGCAGCAGGTGATGAATGAAACCTGATGCTAATGACAGCATCAGGATTGGCAGGAACTAGCTGTTTATTTTGATGCATTAGATGCATGGACACCCTAAATTGGCAAGTTTATACATACATCCCACAACCTTACCCAACCAGGTATCTTCCAGATGTTTTGGACTATAACTCCCATAAGTAGTCCAAAACATCAGAAAGGGGTCTGGACTGGCAGCGATTGACCAGGAAAGAGATATTGGAATGGTAATGGATAGCTTTAAGGATGATGTCAACCCAGTATGTGGCAGCTGCAAAAAAAGATGAATTCTCTGTTAGGGGTAAGTAGGAGAGACCGTTGGAGGGAAAAACACACCTGCCAATAATGGAATTCTGCTATGAGAATCTATGGTGCAATTGCCCGTGGAATATTGTATTCAATTGTATTGCATCCTCACAAAGGATATTGTAGCGCTGGCAAAGGTTCAGAAAAGGGCAACCAACGTAATCAAAGGCATGGAGAAAAGGTTACAACATTTGGGGCTTTTTCGTTTAGAAAAGAAGGTAAGGATGGGATTTTCCTACCGTGTGATGGTCATCAGCTTGGATAGTTTTAAACGGGAGATGGGCAGACTTGTAAAGGATAAGGCTGTCCATGGCTGTTAACTTAGGATATCTGTGCAGTACCTCCAGTATCAGAGGAAGTATACCACTAAGTGTCAGTAGCTGGGAAGCAGAAGTGGGGAGAATTGTGCTGTTTCTCTCATGTCTTGCTTTGAAGGCTTCCCATAGGCATCTGGTTGGTACCTGTGAAAACAGGTTTCTGGGTGAGATGGGCCTTTGGTCTGATCCCACAGGGTTCTTTATAACGTTCGCTTATTTATTTTATTTGCAGGTATAGATTACTTTTTACCACCAAACTGATCCAAAAAGCGTTGTCCTTGCATTCTGCCAGATGTTGTTAGATTCCAACTCCTCCCTCAGCCTCTTCCAGCGTTGCCAAGATTGCCACAATCGCTACATCTGCGCAAGGGAGTAAGACCTATTGCAGGCTGTGGGGCTCACTTTTGGGGAAAAAATATGCAGAGGATTGTTCTGTAAGGCTGCCATCTTTTGCATATATTCCCTAGAACTGGGTGGTCCGAGGCATGCAGCCCTCGAGGCATTTTTTGGCTGCCCTCAGCAACATTTCACACACACACACACACACACACACACACACACACAGCCTTTCCAAAGCTGGGTAAGCGCTTTGGGAAGGAGACATGAGGGCTCCTAGAGCAGGGTCCTAGAGTCCCACTTGGTATGAAAACTTGGACTACCCTGTGTTAGAAGCAAGCTGCACAGGATCAAGCTGTAGGTCACTGAAATGGAAGAACAGTTTGGCAGATTTGGTTAAGGAAGGCTGAACTATGGCAGCAGTCTGTGTCACGTGTGGGGAGCCTTTGGCCCTCCAGAAGTTACTGAAGGACAACTCTCGTAATTCCTGGCCATTGACCATGCTTGCTGGGGCAGATGGGAGCAAGAGAGCACCATTTCCTTTCTTATCCTGTATTAGCAATGCACATACTGGGCACAACTGTGCTATTTAACCCATACATTATATTTATATTTCTTGCTGCTGCTATATTGGGGTGAGGTGCTGCTACTGCTAATTCTGGAGACCTTGCCTTGTGTCAGAGTAAACCAATTGTACATCCTATGAAATCAGAAGCAAGCACCATTTGAGTTCACCTTGGCTTACTCCCAGAAAGCTATGCAGACCATTGCAATAATTGATTGCATGGCTGATCGGGGACCAACCCTGATCTTCCCAACCAGTTGTGAACATGCGAACTGTTCCATCTCTCTTTACTAGCTCAGTACAATATTCTGGGACTGTCACCTGAACCTAATAAACTGATTGTTACGCTATTATCCATGGGGGAGGTTGCTGGGGGTTGTGCTGTATCTAACGCTAGCTCTCCTTAGAGTAGACTCATTGAAATTAATGCATTCTGGTGTTGTTGTTGGTTTTGGTTTTGGCATTTCATTGCTCACATCCTTACATCTCCTCCTGAGCCTTCCCCATGCTGATATCCTTTAAATGTTTTGGATTACTTATGGGAGTTACGTATGTGTGTAAACTTGCCAATTTATTATGTCATTCATGCATCTAATGAAGTTGAGTGTGGTTCATGAAGCTTATGCCATAATAAATTGGATCGTCTTTAAGGTGCCACAAGACTCTGTCCTTTGTAGCACAAAGCACATTTTGCAGCTCAAAGAATTCTAGGAATTGCTGTTTGCCAAGGGTGCTAGGAGCTGTTGCTCTGTGAGGTAACTACTGTTTCCAGGTTTCTTTGGGGGGAAGCAACATCTTAAATGTCTTTAAATGTGTTGTGTGTTTGCAACCTGTGCTGTTTTTGCAGAACCCTGTTCTTTAACTACCCAGGAAATAATTGGAGTCGATGGGAAATGGGCAGAAGTGGGATGAAAGGGATACCTCCAGATTAGATGCAATAAAGGACAGCAGTACAATATCTTTTTAACGGTTGTACGGAGGAGGAGGAGGAATTTCAGTATTGCCTGCTTATCTTATCGTGTCAGGATGCTCTGCAAGAGCCTGTGAACCTTAACGTAAGATCTTCAGCCAACTGAAAAGCAAACTTCAGCTTTCAATCAGAAAAGCAAACAACCTTGCAGAGAAGTCTAGGTTGTGCCCTAGGTTTGGACAAATATTGAATTCTGAAGGGGGGTGCCTTAAAAGGATTGTGGGGTTCTCCAAGGTTAAGAGGGATTTGCACAAAGCACCCCGAGTTGAAGCAGAAAGCCCCCCCCTCACCCGCCCCCCATGTTTGGTGGACTCAGATTTTTAAAAAAACATTGCACTGTATTTCTTAAAAAGCGAAACTAATGTGTGGGGAGGGCGGGAGAGCTCCTGTGTGATTGACAGGTCTCGTTTGCAATCACAGGGAATGATTTTACCAGGACTCTCCAATCCCTGTGCTCTGAGGGAGGGAAACTGATGGAAGTAAATATAGCCTTGATTCACGTGGTTTTCTTTGCTCTTTTGCAGATTTTGTCTCTTAGGAGTAGGAAGGAGCGTTAGCAGAGTTCTGCTGGCGCATAGGCTTTTCTTAATTAATTACCTTTGCTTACCAGCTTCCAATTCTCTGCTTCCAAATCCTCACTGTTCTTTTGCTCCTTTTGAATCTGTTGTGCCTTTCCCCCCCTGAGTTGGATCATTCCAATTCCTCCTCACACCCATTAGAGTCCTCCTTTTTCACATTCCTCTTGCTGTTGTGGTGTTTGCCTAAGTTTGAGCCCTTATCTGTGCTATACATTTAAACTGCCACAAAGAATCCTGGGGATTGTAGTTTGTTGCAAGTTGTTAGGAGACACCCACCACCACCACCTTGGAACTACATTTCCCAGAGTTCCCTGGGAAGAGTGATTGGCTGCTAAATCACTGGGAATTGTCAATTGTGTGAGAGGAATGATCTCAGGACCCCTAACAAACTAGCTTCCAGAATTATTTGGGGGGAAGCCATGACCATTTTAAGAGGAATGATACTGCATTAAATGTACTGTGCAGAATGGGTTGTGTGTTAAGTGTTGCTGATTGTTTCTTATTACTAGGCAGGTCAGTGTATCTCCTCCCTTAGAGTTTGGTCTAAGTTTAAGGTAAAGGGACCCCTGACCATTAGGTCCAGTCGTGGCCGACTCTGGGGTTGTGGCGCTCCTCTCGCTTTATTGGCCGAGGGAGCCGGCGTACAGCTTCCGGGTCATGTGGCCAGCATGACTAAGCTGCTTCTGGAGCACGGAAACACTGTTTACCTTCCCGCCAGAGCGGTACCTATTTATCTACTTGCACTTTGACGTGCTTTCGAACTGCTAGGTTGGCAGGAGCAGGGACCGAGCAATGGGAGCTCACCCCATTGCAGGGATTCGAATCGCTGACCTTCTGATCAGCAAGTCCTAGGCTCTGTGGTTTAACCCACAGCGCCACCCGCGTCCCTTGCTCTAAGTTTAGTGTGTGCTATATAGTCTTTTAGTGATTTCATTTTATTTTATAATTAGTTATACAAAAACCTGTAATTACTATTATTTATTTTTAAACAAGTTCAACATGTGTGCATGTAGTCCATCAGTGATGATGATATCACGCCTCTGAAAAATGTCTCGGAGCTCTACTCCTACCCGCTCCCCACCCCACCCGCCTGCTTTACTGGTTATGACTATTCATGAAGCAGTGTTGAAGATAACACAAACAGAATAGCACTGAAAAAAGGGGGTGGGAGTTGTCTGTGCACTTTCATAGCTCTAAGTACTGTTGGACTCCAACTCCCATCATCCCACAGCATCCTGGCATCTCCAGGTGGCACTAGAGGAGACCCCTGCCTGACACCCTAGAGAGAGCTGCTACCAGTTAGTGTGGACAATATTAAGCAAAAAGGACTGGTCATCTCAGTACAAGGCAGCTTGCTATGTTCCTGTACCCACCTGCCTTCCTCTTCCCAGTTTATTCAAGAGAAGCTGGCAGGTGGTGCGTTTTTTTAAAGCTCCCTTGAAAACTATTCCATGCACTGAAAATAATGGCCTGTGGTTGCCATGGGGCCCAGGTGATTGCTTTCAACTCACCATTCAGGGGGCAGAGGCAGCAACTGCGAAGGGAAAGAGGCAGGCTGATGGCTTCACCCCACCCACTGCAGTGAAGGCGATAGGGATGGTTGGGATGAGAGAGAGCTTTGAAGCCCATGTTAGTCAACAGTCTTCCAAGGTACTTTTCTTGGCATGAAACGATCCTATTCGGCAACTCAAGCTGGAAAAATACCAGGAGACTTTTAAATGTTTCGTGCTGATGCCTAAGAATTTTGATCATATCGCTATGCGTGCTCTGGGCAAGAGCCTAACATTTTTTTGACATTGGCTCCTGAAAGCTGGGCTCTGGTCCCAAGGCCTTCTCATTCCTCACCCCTCCACCCCAAGCCATAAGGCTGAGCAAAAATGCCGCCTCCTCCAATCGTGGCAAATAGGATAGAGCATTTCAGATGATTTGGGGAGAAGGATTATTTGCACGGTTTGAGGGGAAGAGTCCAGTGAGTGGCAGTAACAGTGGCCTTTTCTTTAGTAAAGTTGGGTTTGCCAGCACCCTGCAAGCCCTTGGAACGATGTGATGTTGTAACGTTGGGGTGTTTGCATGTTACATTTAGCGAGGGTTCAACATCCAAACCCATGTACACAAATACACTCATATAGTTATTCACATGTTACCTTCAATGTGTGCACAGTCCGCATACGCAATAGTTGAGCAACACGTGTACACTGTCTCACACAAACACCTGTGCATTTGTAGTGGCAGCTTATACCTGTGTTCAGTGTAACGTGTGAACAATTTTATATAGTGTCATTCTAGAAGCGTTGGGGTGAGGGAAGGAGAGAAAGTGATAGTGGCCACCATTTAGTCATTCAGGTTGGTACATGTCGTTCTTCTACCCCCCCCCCTATTTTATGCCCACAAGAACCCTGTCAGGTAGATTAGGCTTGCCCAAGGTCACTTGCTGAGTATCATGGCTGAGTGGAGATTTAAACTCTGGTCTCCTGAGTCCTAATCTCGCACACTGGTGTGGCAGGAGAGGATGGCAAACATGGCAGGAAGACAATCTGTTATATTTTGGGAATGGTTCATGTTCATGTTATTATGTAGCTGCATTCTTTTATACTTTCTGGACCATATTAGAAAGTAGTTGTGTTCTATGTTATAAATCAGGCATTACTAGGAGTTGCTTTCCAATTTATTTCTTATCCACAAAAAAATTGGTGTGACACGAGCAAATTTTTAATTTGAAAGTGTGGCCCGGGGGGGAGGGTTGAGAACCACTACTCTACCCCTTAACAAACTACAATTCCCAGGATTCTCCAGAGGGGGGGAAGGCATGTGTTTTAAATTTATGGCGTGAATATGACTTCAGTCTCCTTTTGTTTTTTGACAGGCAACTAACTGTCATGGGTTTATTTATAAGGGTGTGATTAAATTTCCCTGAAACCAGCCCCTATTGCTGCTCTTCACCCAGTTTCTATTACTTAGCTGAAAACATCCAGTTCAGCCCTGGTTATCAGTGCTGGGCATATTCTCCAATAGTTAAGTTCTGAATTTGCTACTGGGTGCAGCTTTCAGCACCTAAAACATCTAATCTGTTACTCAATTTATAACAAACAAGTAAACAGGTTTCTTGCCCTCATGGCTATAGACATGGGCTTGCAAGCGTGCAAACGATTCCTGCTGAAATCTTGAGAGTTGAGGGTGGGAGTAGCAGCAAGCAGGATTTCCAGTGGTCGGGAGATAGGGCTTTCACAGGAAAGGGAAATGGGGTGAGGGGTGGGGAAAGAAGTTGATGGGTGGGGTGGGAGGATGAATGGGAGAATAGAGACAGCCATGCCTGTGTGCATGTTCAACGCTGGAGATTGTTGTCCTTCACTGTGCATCTGTAGCCTAGAGCACATACATCTTGATATATCAAAACTCATCTCTGCAGTGGAAAGTTGATGGTGATGGTGGGAACACAGATAAAGAGCCCTGGGGGCCATGCAAGGTTATCTATACAGCTATGATGATTCTGGTATTACTCCAGCCAGGCTCTTGCAGGAATAGTTAGATTTTATTGCAATAAAGGAATCTGAGCAATTGAGTCTCACAGCCACGGAGAATAACAACCTGCAGCCCAGCTCAGGCAGATCCATGCAGCTGAGCGTTAAGAGTCCCACGGCCAGAATCTAGCAAGGAAAAGCCAGATCGTGCTAATTATTGCATTTATAGCTCAGCTTTTGTCCAAGGCTGGCATACATACGTTCTCCCCCTCCCCGTTTGTATCCTCACAACACCCCTTAGGAATTGGTTAGACTGAGAGACAGTGACTGGCTCATGGTCACCCAGGGAGCCACATGGCCAAATGTGGATTTGAACCCTGGTCTCTCATCTTGTAGTTCACCACTCTACACCACACTGGCTGTAAACATCCTGGCTTTGGTTCTTGCAAAAGCAGTAGGGTCTTGCTGCTGTTAGCTTGCAAGTTGTTTTAAGTAAGGAAAGATGGAAGCTGCCTTATTCTAAGACAGACCATTGTCTACCTGGCCCAGGTATGGTTTACTTCTTGGCTGGGGAAACCTGTGACCCTCCAGGTGCGATTGGACTACAAACCCCATCTGCCATTACTGGGAGTAAAGCAACACTGTTTTCAGTAAGCTAGCGGAACCCGTTGGGAAGTAATAGACAGAAAGGTAATCTATTCTTCCCTCACTGTAGTTCTCTCAGGCTTTAGTCCCTTCCTGCTTTTTCTTCAGTGTTAGTGTTGGACCTGGGTTGTGGTGGTTGTTTTTGTCATTGTTGTTGTTAACTTTCATGCTACAGAAAAGCCACTTCTGGAAATCTTTTTTTTTAAATAAAATTTTTATTAAGATTTTTACATTACAAAATAGAAAAAGAAAAAAGAAGAAATACAAAATAAAAATAGTTAAAAACAATCAATCTTTTCATCACATTATTTTTCATTTACTTGGTTCTCGGACCTCCTCATACCTCCCTTTTTTGTATTCCAGTTCAATTTATTAGCTCAGCAGTTTCTTTCCCTCTTTATTCTACCCAGATCTTTAATCCTAAATTATTATAGCCTTAAATTTGTACTTATAAAAAACCATTTTTTCATATTCTTTTATACCATTTCAGCTAGAAACCACTTAATTTCAATCCAACATCATTCTAACATTCATTAATTTTACAATGTCTCTGTAAATAGTCTTTAAATTTCTTCCAGTCTTCTTCCACTGACTCTTCTCCCTGGTCTCGGATCCTGCCAGTCATTTCCGCCAATTCCATGTAGTCCATCACCTTCATCTGCCATACTTCCAGAGTGGGTAAATCTTGTGTCTTCCAATACTTTGCAATAAGTATTCTTGCTGCTGTTGTAGCATACATAAAGAAAGTTCTATCCTTCTTTAACACCGATTGGTCAACTATGCCCAGGAGAAAGGCCTCTGGTTTCTTCAAGAAGGTATATTTAAATACCTTTTTCAATTCATTATATATCGTCTCCCAGAAAGCCTTAATCCTTGGGCACGTCCACCAAAGGTGAAAGAATGTACCTTCAGTTTCTTTACATTTCCAACATTTATTATCGGGCAAATGGTAGATTTTTGCTAGCTTGACTGGGGTCATGTACCACCTGTATATCATTTTCATAATATTCTCTCTTAGGGCGTTGCATGCCGTAAACTTCATACCTGTGGTCCATAACTGTTCCCAGTCAGCAAATATAATATTGTGTCCAATATCTTGTGCCCATTTAATCATAACGGATTTCACCGTTTCGTCCTGAGTATTCCATTTCAACAGCAAGTTATACATCCTTGACAAAGTCTTAGTTTTGGGTTCTAACAGTTCTGTTTCTAATTTTGATTTTTCCACCTGGAAGCCAATTTTCTTGTCCAAATTGTATGCCACTTCTGGAAATCTAGAGGAATTTAACTGGAAGTTTAGTGCTTGTTCCCACTTTAATTTTTTTCAAGGGGGACGAGTGGAATCCGTTTGCAACCCTGTTAACTTGGCAAATCTCAGGAGTTTTGCATTGTAGTTCCATGTGACAGAATTTAGGGTAGTATCCCAGGATACAGTTCTTTCCTGCTGTTCAGAATTTAGTGTGACATGGTGGTGTATTGATCAAAAAACCAGAGTGCCATAATGCAACAAAGTACTGCAGTATAAAAGGAATGTTAAAAACTGGGACAGAAGAGCTAGCATTGTAACCAACAAACGTAGCACAGTAACCCACATATCTGAAAGCAGCCTAAATTAGCAGGTCTCCAGGGTCTTGGACAAAGGAAGGTATTTCCTGTTTCCCTCTACCAGATCCGCTTAGGTCAGATCCACATCATGGAGCATTCATATGGGTGCTGGGAACTGTAGCTCAGCGAGGTCTTAACAAACTACAGTTCCCAGAATTCTTTTGGCGGGAGCCATGGGTGTTGTAGTGGTGTAAGAGAACTTGAAATGGATGGTGTGGAGATGCCAGGGCTTGAACATGGGACCTTCTGCATGCAAACTTTCTACTCCACAGCAACTGACGTCCTTGAGCTTGAAATTAATACAGTGGTACCTCAGGTTAAGTACTTAATTCGTTCCGGAGGTCTGTTCTTAACCTGAAACTGTTCTTAACCTTTAGCTAATGGGGCCTCCTGCTGCTGCCGCACCGCCAGAGCACGATTTCTGTTCTCATCCTGAAGCAAAGTTCTTAACCTGAGGTACTATTTCTGGATTAGCAGAGTCTGTAACCTGAAGCATATGTAGCCTGAAGCATATGTAACCCGAGGTACCACTGTACTAAAAATGGAACTGTCACATTTTAGAAGCAATGTTTGTTTTCTTTCATTTTAAAGAATGTATGTCCCACCCCTCATCACTAGTGATCTCGGGGAAGGTATCAGCAGTTTAAAATGCACTAAGCAATAAAAGTGAAATACAATTAAGAATCTTGGCTATGTCGCTCCTTACACAGCACGCACATACACAGCCAATTCAGAAGGCCGGACTGAAGAACAAAGTCTTCATCTGGTGCTGAATGTGCAGCCTCAAGGCCCAGGCAGTACTATTTGGAGAAATGCATTCCTTCAGATATCCAGATCCTTAGCCATTTAGCATTTTAAACTTGGAACTAAGACTTTGAACTGGGGCTGATGAGAACTGTTGTTATATGCTTTTCTGCAGACATTCCCATTAATACTTTGGCTGCTGCATTTTGCAGTGTCCATGAGCAGTCCTCAAGGGCCACCCCACATGGAATGAATTGCAGTAATCTAACTGATAGGTAATTTGTGCACCAATCTTTATGGCCAGGCATTCTCTTCCCAGGAGTAGCTGTAGCTGAAAAGGCCAGAGCTGGAAAAAGACACTTCATACCACTAAAGCCACCTGGGCCCTAGCTACAGAGGAAAATCTAGGAGAACCCCTCAGGCTATGTACCTAGGCCTTCAGCGGGCATGCAGCCCTTTCTAGAACAAGCTTTCTCTCTGTGTTTCATCAACCCAGGAACTACCAACCTGCAGTATCTCTAACCTATCTGGGATTTATGTAGCTTCAGTGTTTTGGCCTTCCTCCACCTCTTTATTGCCTCCAGACACAAACGTCACCAGGTGGCAAGGAGAAACAGAGCTGAATGTCATTTGCATATTGACATAGTTTTCTTCTATGTGTTGTAATTGTATATCTAGCCTGACTTAAGACAGACAAAACCTGAAGTTATATACTGTTCTTGTTCAGGTTATACAGTATTATCATTTTCTTTTCTCTCTGGACTTTGTCTGAAATATTTAAATGACTCTGCCAGCAAGGGCCTTTGGCTCTTCTCATCTCATTGTTCTACAGTGAGATGATGGCTTGACATGCCAGCCAGTCTATAAGGGTTTCCCAAACAGCATCCATCTTTTTTTGGACTACAACTCCCATCATGCCTAGCCAGCAGGACTGGTGGTCAGGCATGATGGGGACTGTAGTCCAAAAACAGCTGGAGAATCCACATTTGGGAACCCTATAAAACTGATGCTTGCAAGAAGCAACAGGAGATGGCTTTATTGATTGTAGCTGCACTTGGCTTGGCTCCTTGGCTGGCCACTTTTCAGTTGTAGACTTGCAGGATCAGCCCAAAGATCTAACAAGATGATTTAAAATAAAGCACGAACTACGTCTTCCTTCAGTGCTGAAGAGCTCAGAATATCCTTCAGAACTGTCAGAAAGGAACCATATGTTACAGTGCATCTCTGTTTCTCCCTGTGATCCGGTTGATGATGGTAGCTAAAGTGGGTGCAGCAATGAACACAATTATTTTTTTACTTTACCTAGTTGGCCAGTTTCTACATTCTCCTCTCTATCCTTCATTCAGGCAAGGAATAGGCGTGATCAGAATTCAAGGAAACCTTTTAGCCAGGCCAAGTTGCTCAAGGAGGAGGCAGAACAATATCAGAGATGGGTGCGGCCTAGGGCCAGATAAAGAGGCCTGATGTGGCCCTCTAGGCCCAAAGCTCCCCACCCCTGCTTTATAATCTGCAACCAGCAGCCCTCAAGCCAAATCTGCCTTCTAAAGAGATTCTCCTGGTTCCTCAGCCTCCAGCCCTAAGGCATGTTTGGAAGGAGTAGCAGCTGTGGAAAGCCTCCTTTGCAAGAGGAGAGGGGAGCCAGGCCCACCACCAGGGGGAGGGGAAAGCCCTAAAGAGATTATCCTTCTGATCTTAGAGCCATTTTCCTAAAGGTGTGTGAAGTCGAGTAAAGGAAGCATTTCGAAAACAAGGTCCCACTTGGCCTACAAGTCTGTGTGCAAACACAGGCTCATTCTCTCTTTTCCCAGGGCCTTGTCGATAGGAAGGAAGGAGGGACAGGCCTGTGACAATGGGCCAGCGGGAGTTGACTCAAACAGCCAATTCCTGGTGATTTCCTCTCCCTGCCGAGGGGGCCAGAGAAAGTGGGAAAAGGAAGTTCAGCCGAGGAGGACTGGAGGCAGGCGGATCGCTAGGAACAAAAGGGGCAGCTTCCTAAACTATTTTCAGCCCTGGCATGGCAGGACAATCCGCCTGAAGAAGCAGCCGCCTTGCAGATTTCACCTTGCTGCCGATTTCAGAACTGGACTAGGCCGAAAGACAGCAGGGGTGGGTGGGTGTCTGTTGCACAGACCAGGGTGCTGTGAAGGCATCTGCGTGTGGTGTGGATGCCCCTGTGCGTGCTTTGACACCGCTGGTGCTGCGTGTGGGACCCCAGCACTCATGGAGAGGGCAGGATCCTTGCTTATGTCCTTGCACAGAGCAGGTAAGTAACGCCGGTGGGTGGAAGGGGGTGTCAACGGGAAGGAGCTTTGATGTGCATGGAGCAAGGTGTTGAGTCTTGTTACCTCACTGAAGGCAGGGATGGCAGCACCTGCTGCCGAGGGTGTTGCTAGCTTTGCGCTACAGTCGCTATGAATTTGCACCCAGTAGGAAGCTATAGAAGCCCCTTTATCGTTGGCATCCTTCTGTCTCGAGAGACAATGGAGTGTACCTCCGAGGGTGAAGTCAAACCACTGCGAGAGCAGTACCAAAGTGACTTCTCTGGGACGCAATCCTGGGCAGTGTGTTTGGAGGTCCTGGGCTGCCCAGATGACAATTAGACCCTGCTCCCGGACTAGGTCACAGATGTGTGTTGGGCAAGAGGGGCTAGGTGAAATGACAAGATACATAGCAATCTTCCAAGGCTTTGTTTTGGAGACAACTGCAACACACAGCAGTGTATTGGGTACAAAGGAAGCTGGCTTCTACCCCATCAGGCCATTGGTCTATCTAGCTCAATAATGTCTCCACTGACTCCAGCTCTCTGGAGTTTCAGACAAGAGTTTTCCCCAGCCCTGCTTTGAGGTGGCAGGAATTGAACCTTAGACTTCCTTCAAACGAAACCGGTGCTTTAACATTTGAGCTATAGTACTTCTCTTTTATTAAGCACATGTGGTAATTTGTGGGTGCAGGTGCAAATTTAGGAAAAAATTACTGTAATTGAACTAGAAATACAGTACATCTTCCGTGAGTGGGTAACCAATTGACCTGTGTTCTTGCTCAGTCTGTAATCCAAGTGTAAGGTCACTGCTCTCCCTTATTATGGCTCATTATTTTTAGACTGTGCTTCGACTGGATAGTCCTTAAAATAGAGGACTGTCCTCTGCAAATAAGACACACTGCATGCTAATACTGTAGAGAGAGAAAACTAATGGGATGTTATTAGTACAAATCTCTTATTTGGTGGGGGAAGGGGGCAAGAGATTTGTGTCTTCCCCAGGCACACAACTTTTTGCATGCATATCTGGTACTAATACATCAACAGTGGCACAAATGCACAAGCTTGTCTGCTTTGTATCTTTTCTCATGCAATAGCAAACTGGGATCTACAAAGCTGCCTTTGTTTTTCTTAAAAAAAACAACAACAAAAAAAAATTAAGTTGTTGTGTTATCTATCAGTTTTGGGCAGGGACAGGAAAGGTGGGTGGGAACAATTTGATAGACTTGAAACCCTGACAACATCTCTGCTCTTTTTCTGCAAGAGGACAGAGTAAGACAGGTTGTTTGAAATATGAGATTATGGGTTTGCAAGGCTAATCAGTGCTGAAGGGGATTTTAGAAAGGAGAGGTGGGTTTTCATGCTTTCCCGGTCAGTGGTGCCCCACATACCCCTTTCTGTCCTGCCCTCAGGATTCTCCCCAGAGCATGCTTTAGGCTTCTTTTAAGTGCTTTTGCCTAACCAGCCTTGAACTAATGCCTCTGACTTGTCTGGATGGAGGATGGAGAGGTATTGGGGTAGGGAGGAGGGTTTAGAAACCTCTGCCTTCTTATGTTGCTGCAATGTACCCTACTAAACAAAGGTAAGAGTCATCCTGAGTGTTATATCTACTTTGCCTCTGGCCCTGCCCAACCCTTGCAAATGGCCATATGCCCTCATGAAGCAATGCAACCCTCAAGCTAAAAAGGGTACCCCCCCCCCCGGATTGCATAGTTATATCTGAAGAATCTTTCCAAGTATATAGGTTGAACAGGTTTGGTGGTGGTGGGGTAACCTGGCACATATGAAGCTGCCTTGTTTATTAAGTGACACCGCTGGGCCATCTTGCCTGGTGGCATCTGCTGTGGTAGCAGCTTTCTCAGCTGTCTGTCAGGAGCCCTGCTCTTCACCTGCTACCTGATCCTGTTTTTAATGGAGAGCTGCTAGGGATTGAACCTAGGATCTTCTTCATGCAAAGCACACACACTGCTACTATAATGTTCAAATGCAGCGGAGACAGCATCAACCCCTCTCAAGTGCTTTCCCCATCCATTTCCTCAAAATGTGAAATGCTTCTTTCTCTTTGCCCAACTTCAGAAACTGTTCAACCTGTTACTTCCAGACTCGGTTTTGCAGGTACAGGTGTGCACCCTCAGGTAATTTTTTTTAAGGGCTGTTGCTAGGTTAAGGAAATCTCAGTTTGGTTATAGGTATGAGCTAATAAAGGGACACGGGTGGTGCTGTGGGTTAAACCACAGAGCCTAGGGCTTGCCGATCAGAATGTTGGCGGTTCGAATCCCCGCGATGGGGTGAGCTCCCGTTGCTCGTTCCGTGCTCCTGCCAACCTAGCAGTTCAAAAGCCCATCAAAGTGCAAGTAGATAAATAGGTACCGCTCCGGCAGGAAGGTAAACGGCGTTTCCGTGCACTGCTCTGGTTTCGCCAGAAGCGGCTTAGTCATGCTGGCCACATGACCCAGAAAAACTGTCTGCGGACAAATGCTGGCTCCCTTGGCCAGTAAAGTGAGATGAGCGCCACAACCCCTGAGTCATCCGCGACTGGACCCTAACGGTCAGGGGTCCCTTTACCTATGAGCTAATAAAGCAATTGATTGTTTCAGCCATGTTCAGACCTTCACATAAACATCAAGTAGTTAAAAATGTGGGTGGGGTCTCTCTCTCTCTCTCTCTCTCTCTCTCTCACACACACACACACACAACACAACACAACACACAAGCCCCATCTCCAATGATCCCATACACATCAGTGCAGCTTGCTCAGCTCCTGGCCTTTCCATGTTCAGTGGGATGGTCAGGTCTCCACGGGGCATTTACTAGCATCCACCTGAGTCCGCCAAAGTGCAGAGAATTCTATGCGCATTCATTTTTTTTAAAAAAAAATAATATTTATTAAGGTTTTGAAAGATTACAAAATTAAAGGAAAGGAAAAGAAAAAAAAGCAAAAACACAGAAAAATAAAAACAATTAAAAAAACCAAATCAATAACTTATCTTTCATTTGCTTGTTTCCTTGACCTCCTCACACCTCCCTTTTTTGTGTTCTATTTCAATTAGCTATTTCAGCAAATCCTTTCCATCTTTGTTTTTATCCTAATAATTTATCTTAATATAATGTAACTTTACATTCTCACCAATTAACAATCTATTTTTACTTAATCTTTTATAACCTTTCTGCTAAAACCACACAACTTCATTCCAACATCCTTCTAACATTCCTTAATTTTACAATGTTTCTGTAAATAAGCTTTAAATTTCTTCCAATCTTCTTCCACCGACTCTTCTCCCTGGTCTCGGATTCTGCCAGTTATTTCCGCCAGTTCCATGTAGTCCATCACCTTCATCTGCCATTCTTCCCGGGTGGGTAGATCTTGTGTCGAGAATTCTATGCACATTCAAGTGAATGCAGCTAAAAGGCCCACTCAAACTTCCTGTGCTCTACATGTGAAAATCAGGGCTGCTGTGCACAGGAACTGACATACACAGATTTTTTTGGGGGGGGGGTGTTTGTGTGTGCACCCCTACCCCTATCCCCACCTTTTAACTATTGCATGTTAAGGCAGCATGTTCAAATGTGGATATAATGTGATGGACATGTGCGTTGATTGTAGTAGGCATCACCTTAGAAGATGTATTCCCTCCTGTCATAATTTCTCTTTTAAGAGGACGCTTTCCAACTGCAATTTTTATAAGAACTTGAATCTTACAATGCTTTCAAAAATAAAACTAGTTTTAATTGATTAAGAAAACCAATCAGTTACATAAACAGGTTGGGTTAACAGCTTCACATAATGTAAAATGGTAGAAGCATCTATTTTGATAAGTGCAAATTCCAAAGAATAGCTGCATTTTGCTTCTTGAATTGCTTGAGGTAGTGTGAATTCAGTAGATTCCCCTTTAAATGCATTTCTCCCACATCCCTATGTGCAGAGGAAGAATGGAACGCTCCACTTATCCTTCACCAGCTTGTTCTCTGTCTGCATCATAAGGCTCAGCTATGACTATCTCTTTCCTTGGCACCACAGGACAGCATAATGCCTGATTTTTTTTAAAGTTCCTGGCGACACCTTCAGCATTTTAAGAACATATGTTTGACTGAAGGCCTAGGATTTTGCAGCCCTGTAGTATCATTATGCATGATCTTTCCATGCATGAGACCTTCACCATGGTCAGAAGTACTCAAAAGAGAAAGGAGTCCAAGGTAGATGGGAGTTTCTTAAAGGTGAACCATTGAAAGCACAAATTCAACAAGAAAGAAAAGTGAGTGGTATCTAAAGAAAGCAGTGTGCCTGCATAAGGAGCTTACAGATGAGCTGAGATTTAAGAAGGGCATGGATAAGAAAAGGAAGAAAGGGAAAATCATGAAGGAGGAGTATACAAGAGTATTATTGTGGAGAAGTTGGTAAAACGTGGACTGGACAATGTAACTGTAGGTGGATTTGTAGCTGGTTGACTGACCGAACCCAAAGAGTGCTCACTAATGGTTCCTCATCATCCTGGAAAAAAGTGACAAGTGGGGTGCCGCAGGGTTCTGTCCTGGGCCCATTGTTGTTCAATGTATTTATAAATGATTTGGGTGAAGGATTTGAAGGATGCTCATCAAATTTGCAGATGAAACCAAATTGGGAGGGCTAGCGAATTCTACAGAAGATAGAATCTGGATTCAAGATGAGCTTAACATATTGGACAACTGGGCCAAAACTAACAATATGAATTCAAATAGGGACAAATGTAAGGTTCTACACTTAAGCAGGAATAGCCAGCTGCCCAAAACTAAGATAGGGGGGACACTTGGCTTGCGAGTAGTACTTGTGAAAAGGTTCTAGGGGTCTTAGTAGAACACTAGCTTAACATGAGTCAACAGTGTGATGCAGCAACAAAAAGAAAAGAAAAGCTAATGCTGTTCTAGGCTGCAACAACAGAAGTATACTGTCCAGATCAAGGGAAATAATAGCAACACTATTTTGCCTTGGTCAGACCACACCTGGAGTACTGTGCCCAGTTATGGGTGCCACAACTTAAGAAGGATATTGACAAGCTGGAATGTGTGCAGAGGAAGGCAACCAAGATTATCAAAGGCCTGGAAACCAAGCCTTATGAGGAACAGTTGAGGGAGTTGGATGTGCTTAGCCTGGAAAAGATGAGACTGAGAGGATATAGGATAGCCATCTTCAAGTATCTAAAGGGTTGTCACATGGAAGATGGAGCAAGCTGTTTTTTCCTGCCCCAAAGGGTAAGACCCAAACCAATGGATTCAAGATATAAGAAAGTAGATTCCAACTAAACACCAGGAAGAACTTTCTGATGGTAATAACTGTTTGACAGTGGAATGGAGACTCTCCTTCCTTGGAGTTTTTTTTTAGCAGAGGTTAGGTGGCCATCTGTCATGGATGCTCTATTTGATATTCCTGCATTACAGGGGGTTGGAGCAGACCCTTGGGGTCCCTTCCAACTTTACCATTCCATGATTCCATGGCTACCATGCAAACTGTTCAATTGTTACCTTGCAAAACCTCCTTTGCTTTTGCTTTTTTTTTTGAAAGCAAAATGCTTGTTTTCCACTTCTTTTCTGTGTAGAACAGATGTTATCATAAATAGCTCATCCCACAAGCAAACCTCCCCGAGTGCTGCCATCGTATGTGTGTATAGGTTGGACTTTCCTCCTGAGTAAACATACTCTGCATTGTGCTGTAATTAGGTTCCACTCTCACAAGGCTGGCAAAGGAGACATTCAGGGACCCAAACTAGAATAACCTCATTTGCCCTGCATTCCTACTTAAAATCACTCCAGGGCGTAGTGCTGCATATCAGCTTCATCCTATGTAGTCTCAGTTTGCCCTTATAGAACTCATCAAGGAGGAGGAAGAGGACAAAACTAGGATCATTTGGTTCTGCCTGTCATTGGCTCTGGCTCCACCTACTTCTGGCTTCCCAATAGACCCCCAACTACTACTGCCTGTAGGACTGTTGCTGTTCTGTCTGTCTGGGAACAGTGACACCTTTTTTTCTTCTGAAGCCTACCCTGACCTCTCCCTTGTAAGGATTCCCTGCCACTTGTCCCTGGCTGAAGTTGTTGGGAGTGCTGTTGCTGCTTGCTTTCAGCCAGCCTTGCATCACAGGGAGAAGGCAGCATTCCTGGTAATTCCAGCAACACCGATGAGGTCATTTAGGCAGGCAGCAGGCTTCACCATGCCATTAAGTTGTCTTTCTATGTCTGATCTCACCTCTCAGACTGTATCATGGGCCTCTTTACTCCCACTCTGGCTTGTGGGTAATTTCCTTGAATTGTGTTTAGAGGTCAACTGCAAAGGTATCTGGATCAAGGGAGAAAGGAGTTCCCGGGGGACAGGGGTGGTGTTGGAAGGAAGGAAGCAGCCGACCTGATGCCCAGTGAGTCAACCTGTAAGTCACCTTGGGTTGTTTTTGACCAAGGCTACTGGGAAATGTAATAAATCATCATCATGGCTAGGCTAAAGATGTGGCCAGCCTCATGCTCCAGCTCCACGTATGAAACTGTGCTATACCATCTGTCCATCTAGCTCAGTATTGTCAACACTGACTGGCAGTGGCTCTCCAGGGTTTATCAACCCTACCTGCAGATGCAGAGGATCAAGCCCAGGGCTTCAGATGCTCTACCAGTGAGATAATAGTTCCTGCTAGTGCAATGGTTCCCCCAGCCCTCAATCTGCCCTAACCTCTTGAAAAGTGCTGGCTCCTTAAGAGAATCTTTGCTGTTCCCTAAGAATTCTTTTCTTTCTGCAGCCTTGCCATGTGATATATCTGGAGGTTTTTTCTTCCCTCCCTGTTCTTGAGGTCTTGGAGTCATGCGATTCGGAGGGTGTCTCTGAATAAAGCAAGCTGGAAGCTTGCTTGTTTTCTTAGAGGAAAAAAGCTCTGAATAGCTTGCAAGCCTTGTGGCAGATGCCTGCATGCTAGAACAGTAGGGCAGGTGCTGGATACATTGTGATGGGGGAAAATAGGGGGAAATCAGTGCAATTCAGTTGCTATTCATCCCTATAATATAAGGCATGCAGATCAAAGCCTTTGGTTTTTCTGGGGGTTGGGTGGGGTTTGAGGGAGGGGTGAAGTGGTTCCTTTTTCATTTTCATCTAGAAGGAAAGGGCTGGAGATCTCAGATCAGCCAGAAAAGGCGTTCTGAATAAACGTCCTAGATCCAGGCTCCATGAGGACTGTTGCATTATTTTCCAGGTTATCTTGAATGAAAATTGCAGCCGCCTAGCCAGATTGACAAAACTGATAAAAGGTTTTCAACTAGCTGGAAGCTCTCTGGGGAATGCTAGATGTTGCTATGGAATTAGAACTGCTGGCATGTGTTGCTTGCTTCTGCAGCCCCACGGCTGACTGCCCAATCAGCCCCCTTGCAAATAGATGGATTACAGATAGGAGACAGAAAACACAATACTTGGGTGTGGAGTGCTCTTGTTCAGGGTGCCCAGCAGCCATGTGTGCCCTTCCCGAGATATTCCATTTCCATTCCCTAACTGATCCCTTCCTGCAGCCAGTCAGCATTCTGAACCTATTCTCAATCCTCATTGGGTTAGTCAAGATTTCCCCCTTACATACACACACACACACACACACACACACACTGAGCATGGGTGGTGCCGCTTTGACTAAAGCTGTGTACACACCATATATTTACAGCATGCCTTCAGAAAGAATTCTGGGAATTATAGTTTACCCTTACGAACTGTAGTTCCCAGCACCCTAAATAAACTACAGTTCCCAGGATTCTTTGGGCCTCTGTGAGAACAGGATGCTGGGCTAGATTCCTGATTCCTCAGGGCTCTTAACTGTAAGAAGAAAGTGGCCACATGCAGTGAGAGGGGCAGAGCTGAGAACATCTTGCCCAGCCCCCCCCCCCAAACCTGGAACCAGCAGTAGACTAATGCCAGAAGGTCAAAGCATCTGAGAAACAACAGAGCTTGACACTGGTGGAGAAATATACTAGGGGAAGTGTTGAGGGGGGCAGGAATGTGCTTTAAATATGTGTTGTGTCTGCAGCCTATGTAAGAACTGGCACTCAGAGAACAAGCTTGCTATTGCTATATGCTGGCCTTTGCCAACCTGGTGTTTTGGACTACAACTCCCACAAGCTGGCTGGGCTGGATGGGAGTTGTGTTCCAAACCATCCAGAGGACACTAGGTTAGTGATAATAAAGACACCACAAATCAAACAGAAAGTTTTAAAATGCTCAGAATGAAATGGTTTGCTTTGCTCAAAATGAAACGGAGCCGGGAGGAGGCAGTATGATTTTGCGCATGGGGCAGAAGGGACTGTTAACACAGCACTCCTGGTTTTTAAAAGAGATGCGGAGGAGCCTGGCAATTGCCTTGATTCTGAGCAGCACCCTCTTTCACGTTGCGAAGGGAGAAATCAAGCCAGGCACATGGCATTCATGACATGCTGAAGGCTCATGATGTCATTGGAGCATGTTGCCATTGGCTGAACAATGATCCTGAGGGCAGGAGGATAGGTTCCTTAGCAACCTGCTTTCAGAGCAGCTTCACCCTGTTGTGGGTGTCACAGGAGGTCTGTTCTGCAGGGGCAGGCTGGCACAAGGGCAGGCTGGCACACGACAGCTGTGCTCTGTGCCCCTCCAGGTTGTGTGCCTGGGCACGGCGCCATCCTGTCGTGTCCCTTTAGGTGCCTCGCTCTCAGCCATTCCACTTGTCCGTCGGAGCTGTGGTTTGCCACCACAGCCAGCAGGTGGAACTTATGCGCCTCTCAGACAGGCTATTAGCAAGCTCTTTGGCCGCCTGCCCTGGCTGAGCTCTGGAGCAGCACATGGTGTGCTCAAATGATGCTGTGCATCTCCCACGCTCTGTGGGGCTGGACTGCAGGCCTGTGAGGGCAGCACACATATGCACACATGCACAGGAGTGCACACTTCCTGCTAGTGAACTAACCGTGTGTGTGTGCGCGCACTGTTCCACCCTGTACTTCTGTGGAAAGATCTTTAGCCAGGTCCATTAAAAGGAAATGTTCTTTGGAAGGGATTCCCCCTCCCTTTGTTTTCCAGTTATTTCTTGTTCAGTTTATTCTGAGAGTGCTGATGTGGTGGTTCCTGCCCCACCACCACACTTCCCCTTGTCTTTTATCCACCAACATCAAATTCTGTTCTTTTTCAGATGCTTTGACCTTCTGGGATTAGCCTAGTGCTGGGTTTTTCCGTTTTGGAGGGGAACCTTGGGCAAGTTGATCTCAGTGGGCTCAATCTTACTGATTGTGGCCTCTTTCTTCTGCCACTTAAGAACATAGGAGCCCTTCTGGGTCAGATGAAATGGCCCACCTGGTCCAGCATCTTGTTCTCACGGTGGCCAACCAGATGCCCATGGTAAGCCTGAAAGCAGGACCTCAGCAGAACAGCTTAGAATCTTGGAATTTTAGACTTGGGAGGGAGCACAAGAGTCATAGCTCACCTAGTCCAACTCCCTACAATGCAGGAATGTTTTGCCCAGCATGGGGCTTGAACCAGTGACCCTAAGGTTAAGAATCTTCATGCTCTACCTTCATCTCAGCCCTTGTGATTCCCAGCTACTGGCTATTGCTGACTGCCAACCTAGCAGTTCAAAAGCACGTCAAAGTGCAAGCAGATAAATAGGTACCGCTCTGGCGGGAAGGTAAACGGCGTTTCCGTGCGCTGCTCTGGTTTGCCAGAAGCGGCTTAGTCATGCTGGCCACATGACTCAGAAGCTGTATGCCGGCTCCCTCGGCCATTAAAGCGAGATGAGCGCCGCAACCCCAGAGTCTGTCACGACCGGACCTGATGGTCAGGGGTTCCTTTACCTTTACCTTTAGCTTGTCCCTTGTCTCTCCTCCTGGGCCTGATTCACTTCAACTCTTAGAAGGAGCCAATGAGATGTGGAAGAGAGTTAATGCTCCATCTTCTTGCTCCTCCAACTGTTTGCTCACTCACAGAGGGCAGGTGAGCAAGCAAGCGAGCAGTGCCAGGAGGCAGGGTGTATAGCTCAGTGGTCAGAGCATCTCCTTCGAAGATCCCTGGCATCTCCAGGAAGGACCTTGTGTTTTTGCTTAGCTGGGAAGTATCCTTGAGCTCTGCTTCTCACTGGCCTGGGTGGAGCATAGAGCATGTCTATAAATGCAAAATTTATATTCATCGTTCTAACCACTTTTAACTCTGGGGCTGAAAAGAGGTTCACCACCAGTGAGCTAGATGGACTGTTTCCTTTACTTGTTATAAGGCCACTTCCTCTGTTCCTAAGGAGGAGGAGGGGCAAAGTTAGAGGGCATAGAAATTGAAAGTGGGTAATAGGTGACCTCTTTTTACTATGCAGCAGAAAATTCAGGATGGCTCCAGGGCCAATCAGACCGGGGGGGGGGCGGCGAGGATAGTCATTTGTCCTGGACCTCAAACTCAAAAGGGGACGAGCCTCAGATTCAGTTACTTGCTAATTTATTGGCATTTAACAAGTTTAGCAGCTTGTTTTTATGTACATTGGACCAAAATAGTGGCATACACTCCCAGAACTGCAAATATAAGCAAATAAGGGAAACTGGCTTGTTAAAAGACATGGGGGTGGTGGTTGTTTTTTGGTTGATGGATATAGATTTCCTCAAAGAGTTAAGAATGTTCATTACTATTAATAATTAAAAATTATGACACAAGAAGCAGTCCGTGATGAATGTGTACTCTCGGATCAGCTGGATTATATAAACAAACTGTACATGTGTGTGTGATCTTCCTCCCCCAGCCACCACCTGTGGGGGCTACCAAAGCATCACCTTGCCCTCAAGGAAGATCTAGTTTTCAATAGGTGTCTTCCCACACCCGTTGTAGCATCTATCGGCTGTTTTATTATATACTTTATGCTTTTTCTTTTAATATTCCTGTGTAAATTGCTTTGTGGGGTTTGCCAAGGACAAGTGGGCTTCCCTCCATCAGACCCCTCCCTTCCCCTATCTGCCTTCTTACTTAAAACCAGTCCCAAGCCATGTAGGGGAGAGCAAGGGAGGCATGCCACCCTTTTCCTCAGCAGCTGCAGAGTGTTGACTCTGGAGGTGGTGGAAGACTCACTCTAAATAGTACAGAAACCTGCAGGGCTTCCACTTCGGGCTGGCCCCAGAAGATGGAAAACATGGGCCTTTTCCAGGAGCCCCAAGTCCAGCAGAGGGCTCGCCACCCCAAGGGTGCTATCATAGAATCATAGAGTTGGGAGGGACCCCAGAGGTCCTCTCGTCCAACCCCCTGCAATGCAGGAATCCTGTGCACAGCCAAACCACCCTTGTACAGAATATCCAAGAAGATCAATGGCAGCCTTGGGTAATTCTGTTGTATGTCCTGCTTTTTCCAGGTGCGGGGTCCCCTCTGAGAATGCCATGCCAGAGAGCTCCCAAGTTCCTGGAGGAGGGTGGTCACTTACCAGTCGCCAAAAAGAGAAGCCACAGCTTTGCATAAAATTGGCATGGATTGCACAAGCTGGGGCTGATGGGAGTTGTAGTCTAAAACATCTGGACAGCACCACATTGGCTACTCCTGCTCTAGGGCTAATTGCTGACAGCTTTCCTAGGCAGGCCTTGCTGTCGGGCTGCAGTGGTTGCTCTAGCCAAGAAATGTCCTTATCAGAGGGCCATGCTCTGTGTGTACAGCCCTTCCTGGACGGAGGAAGTCCTGGGTCTTGTCAACCCTTGCACTGCCTTGAGCTCCATAACGGAGGAGAGATGAGAGATGAATGTACTAAGTTAAACAAATTGAAACACCAAAAACAAGGCAGCTCAGCGCTTTCCTAGCAGAATGGGATAAATTTGGGCAGCTAGAGGTGCTTGATCAGCTAAAATCCTATAGACATTGAGTTTACTCCCTTCTGCTTAATGGGCAGAGTTTTCGTGTTTTTTAAATGGTTTTATAATGAGCAGAAATCAACAGGTGAATGATTTGTCATCCCTGCAGCTCCGTTCCAATAAAACTTTCACCCGATGATTTCTGCTTGCTTTATGACTACTCAGTGTGGAACCAAAGTCCTTTAAAAAAAGAGAGAGAGAAGGAGAAAAAGTGGTGATCTACCATAGCTCACTTCTCCCCTTGTGTATTATCAGAATTGCCCCTTTCTCCCCACAGTTCCCATTTCACAAGCTATTTTTGTAACATTGCGGTTAGCTCATGTAGGGCATATGGTCTATCTGAGGGTGGGGTTCACTTCTACCAGCTGCAGCCCCAGCTGAAGAGCTTCTGGAAGGGAACTTGTAGCTGACAGACATGCAAGCTCTAGGGCACTGGGGTCTCATCTCATCCCATCCTGCTGGACAGTAAGTGCTTGTGGTCAGAAGAACAGGGGCGGAAGACAGAGGACTGCAAAGATCTGGACTCCTTCTGCACCAAGGTCTGTTCTATTGCTGGGGTTGGGGGTAGAGAACATAGGAAGGTGTCGTGTGCTAGACCAAACTAATTTAGCTGTCTAGCAAAGTGTTGTTCACTCTGACAACAACACTCCCGCTTCTCGGGCAGAGGGTCTTCCCTATTACCTGCAGCCTTGTCCACGTTTAACTGGAGATGCTTAAGGATAGCTCGGTTGGTAGAGCATGAGACTCTTAATCTCAAGGTTGTGGGTTCGAGCCCCACGTTGGGCAAAAGAGTCCTGCGTTGCAGGGGGTTGGACGAGATGACCCTCACATTCCCTTCCAACTCTACAATTTCTGTGATTCTATGAGCTCATCCTAGGGCCATCTGCATGGAAGCACTAATTGTCACCAGGTACCTCTTGAGAGCTGAAAACCCTACTTGATTTGTGAGATCTGCCAGTGCTTTTATTTCCCTTAGCTTCCTGCAAGGCGAGGAGGATTGCATTTCGATTGGAGCAGTGGCAGCTGGGGGAAAGTGTGTGTATAATAATTTTCCCTGTGATGCTTTTGTCATTGTTTCCTCACCTCCCCGTAAGCTGCTGTTAGCACCACAGGGGGTTGCCTGAATCCAGGCTTGATATAAACAACTGCTTTCTTATGCCCTCCACCCAGCAAAAGGCAATTCAGATCAGGACACAAGCACAAGAAGGAATACCGCCTCTCTCCCAGTTCCATGATCAAATTCAGAGCCCACGCTCCCCATGCAGCGGCTTCAAAATAAGCAACCCTCCTGCAAAAAAGCAGGAAGTGCAGTCATAGATCTCCAACTCTATGTCCATTTTGGCTGAGATAGTAGGTCTCGGATGATGCTGAGGATTTTGATGGGTGGATGAATGGGTTACTAATGCTATTTAAGATTTGCCTATATTTGGGAAGGGCCACAGCTCAGTGGGGGAGACCACTTGCTTTGCCCGCAGAAGGTCCTGGTTCAAGCCCCAGCATCTCAGGTAGGTTCAGGTAGGAATTTCGCCTCCCTGAAACCCTAGAGAGTCTCCCATGAAGAATCCTGGGAATTGGAGTTTTTAAGGGTGCTGAGAATAACAATTGTATGATTACGTTTCTTAACGAACTACAGTTCCCAGGATTCTTTGGAGAAGACTTGGCAGTTAAAGTGTTTTAAGGGTGCTTTAAATGTAAAAGTGTGGATGTGACCTGACTCTGGAAACAAGTTCAGGGCTATCCTGCACTCCTGACTGCTAGCAGGAATCATCTTTTCCACCACTGACTCGGTGCTGGTGTTTTGTTGGTCTTCTTCCAGCCTGTAGCCCTTTCTCTATTCCTCCACACACACCCAGCTTCCCCTCCTTTTCCCAGCCACACAACCCTCCTTAGGTCAGAGATGCTGCCCATGGCAGGGGCTATTGGGAAATGTAGTCCTAAAATTCCAGAGCCCAGCAATTGAAGCATCCCATATGCCACAGACGAGGAGCCAGTGGCTGTCCAGATGCAGATGTTATTGGACTGCAGTTCCCACCATCCCTCCCCAGCGTAGCTGTGGCTGATGGGAGCTGTAGTCCAATAACATATGGAGGGTCACAGATTCCCCTGTTCCTGTCTTCTGCAAATGGGCTTTTGATTTTTATTCTTACCTTTGGGTTCCTGCCTCCTGCCTCCTCCTGCCTGCAGCAGCCAGCTGAAATTCAGGCCCAAAGGGAGAGAAATCCCGCTTTATGTCCTCTGGTAGTGGAATGACGAAGGGCTGGCTTATTCCTGGGCTAGCTTTAAATCCCACACTAACTGATCTACTGAGCAGGTGTCCTCTTAAATTACACGCAAGGGGCAAATCCCAATTCCTCATTATTACCGAGATCCAGATTGCCCCCAGCAACCAAGCTGCACTAATGCACAGATGTGATGGTCAAAGTTGATGCTTGCACAGCTGCCTTCAAAAGCATTTGTACTGTCAGGTCTATCTGTATAAGTCAATGTCTAGAGTGACAGTTGCCTGCTTGGTACCTGCTTCCCCCTCTGTTGTTGTTGTTGTTTTAAACGGGCGCGATTAAACAGCAGAAACATTTGCTTGCTCCCATTTGAGCAGAGATCCAGCCAAAGGGCTCTTCTGCTGCCTCCCAGAAGAGGCTCTGGGCAGCTTTCTTTCTCTGATACATCCCAGCTGCTACTCAGGTAGAGCCTCTGGTGCAATTCACAGAGGAAAAGTTTCAAAAGACCCTTTGGCTGTGTCTCGGAGCAACTAACGGGAGGTTCTGTCAAAGCATATGTTGCTCTTGAAATGGAGGAGGTGGTTAAAGAGTCCCTTGGCTGTATCTCCAGTCAAGTGGGAGTGAGTAATTGTGTGGAAAGCTGTGTTACTGGCCCCTTCAGGCTTTCATCCGTCCAAAGCATGGCTATTGCGTTGATAGGAATGTGGACTAGCAATTGTATACACGCAGGAGGAAAAGGACTAAGTTCCTTGGGGGCCAGGTGCTACGGTAGGAGCCAAGCCCCAGCAAAACTGCTGGATAGGATGGATTGAATTATCAAGCTGCTAGTTGCCTATTACTCCAGGGAAGAGAGGATGATGAGTTAGGGGATATTTACATGTGGGAGGGGACGCGGGTGGCGCTGTGGGTTAAACCACAGAGCCTAGGACTTGCCGATCAGAAGTTGGCGGTTCGAATCCCTGCAATGGGGTGAGCTCCCATTGTTTGGTCCCTGCTCCTGCCAACCTAGCAGTTTGAAAGCACGTCAAGTGCAAGTAGATAAATAGGTACCGCTCCGGCGGGAAGGTAAATGGTGTTTCTGTGCGCTGCTCTGGTTCGCCAGAAGCGGCTTAGTCATGCTGGCCACATGACCCAGTAAAGCGAGATGAGCGCCGCAACCCCAAAGTCGGTCACGACTGGACCTAATGGTCATGGGTCCCTTTACCTTTACATGTGGGAGAGAGGATGCATGGATGGCATGCATGCTAATATGCGTGAATGAGAGAGAAAAGGGGTGTCTATTCGTGTTGGCCCCTCCTACTGTCATCATGCACACCCAAAGGAGATAGACCCATAGTCTATCTCAGGTGGGGAACCTCCTGCTTACGGGATTTAGCCCACCAGGCCGTTTCCCCTAAACCTTGCCTGCTTGCTGCATACCTCACATCATATGCAACACTAGGTGTGATGGGACAGGTTGAATTGTAGCTGGATCAGGTGCCCACACAACTGATGTCTGCAAAAAAAAAATAATAACAAGGTTGAACTCCCTGCGCATCAGCTGACGGGCAGGGGGTTCTGTCCTGCCTCCATCCCTGTGGGCCAACTCTGACAGGCAGCAGGACCATCCACCTGTCGCCAACTGCCATCATAATGACATCCTGTCGGGAGCTAAGGATCTGGTCTGCCAGGCCAAAAAGGTTTTCCCACCCCTGCAGTCTCTCAAGACCACAAACACTTCAAGAATTGCGCAGATCCGATGAGTCATCCTGCCTCTCTTTTGTGTTAGCACCCAATGTTCTCAAGCCAAAGTTCTTGATGACATGGGAATAAAAGCCCTGGTTTTTGTGTGTGTTTTTTCCCCTTCTCCCACTCTTCAAAAAAATTGAAAATGGTCCTATAATTTCTGGAGGTGGTTCTGAAATCTAGGTATGGGGCTTGCTTATTATATGCCTGTGGCTAAACCGCTGGAGCAGGGGCCGGCTATACCATGAGGCAGAGTGAGGCAAGCTTCTTTAGGCAGCAAATGCTGAGGGGTCGGACATGGGCAAAGCTGGCCTATGCTGTAGCTCCTTAGCTAGCCTGCTGCCCCCAGATGTTGTTGAACTACAACTCCCATCACCCCTAGCTAGCAAGGCCAGAGCTCAGGGATGATGGGAGTTGTAGTCCAACAACATCTGGGGACCCACAGGTTGAGAACCGCTGCTCCAAATGGTCATACCCAGTTGAGTTATCTCTTTTTCTTTATTTCTTCCCTGCAGGATCCAGGTATCTGAACCAGACAGGAAACCTCTGTAGTCCAGCATCCTGTTCTCATAGTTGCTAACCAGGACATGAGCACCTTCCCTGCTTGAGATCCCAGAAACTGGTATTCAGAGGCATATTGCTTCTAATATTTATTCCCCCTCCATTGTCAGTGGATGCATGCCTTTGAATATCAGTTGCTTGGGAATCACATGTGAGGAGAGTCCTGCTGTGCTCTGATTTTGCTTTGCAGGCTTCCCTTGGATGTCTTGTTGGCCACCATGAGAACAGAACACTGGATTAGGTGGGTCTTTGCAGGATTTTTAAAAAATCATAGAATTGTAGAGTTGGGAAGGGCACGTGAGGATCATCTAGTCCAACCTGCCTGCAATGCAGGAATATGCAGTTGTCCCATACAGGGATCGAACCTACGACCTTGGCGTTATCAGCACCACGCTCCAAACATCTGAGCTATCCAGTGTTCTTACTGAAAGCAGGAGCAAGAGAGCTTTCCCTAGCATGTGGTTGCAGTGATGGGGACAGCTTCATATGTTGGATTTCTGCCTGTTACATAGCTGTTCTGGATGTTTTGCCATCAAGAAGGTAGCACACACACACCCATGCTTCAAAACAGGTTGCGGTCCCTCTGCCTGTTCAACAATCTCAATCGAGGCTGCATTCCTCCACTTAGCCCTATAGACAATGCCGACCTCCCCCAAGTGCCCTTCTCGATTGGACTCTGTTGCTTTTGTCTCATTATTCTGAGATTCTTAGAACCTGGTGTGGACAAGACATTCTGTATCCATGGATACCGTAATGTTCTCTTCTTCTAGCAAGAACAGGAATATCCATCTTGAGTTGACAGATTTCATATAGTTGTTTGCCAAGGCACAGTGCATCTGCTGCAAGGTGCTCTGGGATATGCTGAGCAAACCTCCAGATGGTGTCTGTTAGCATAAGCAAGGGGCATGCCTGGGGAGAAGGGTGCTTGACTTTTCACTGGTTGCCCAGAAAACAGCTGTTTGAATCAAACAGTAACCTTAAAAGTTGCAAAGGGGCAGCTTACCTACTTAGCAGGGTATTTCTACTGTACTTCTGACGAGCAGTGGCTCTCCAGGATTTTAGGCAGGAATATGCCTGCCCAATCCTTTGTTAACTGTAGGTTCCAGAAATCGAAAAGTGGGACCTTTTGCATGGAAAGCCTGCACTCTCCCACTGGGTTATAGTCCTTGCTGCACATTTCAAAAGAGTGTTGGTGGTGATGTGGCAGGCAATGCACTGGTGAGATTTGTTTGCCATTTCTGATGCTGTTTTTTTGGTGCAATACCTGGTAAGTTTTGGATGCCACACTGAAAACTCCTGCTGTCCATGATTCACAAAACATTAGGGTGCAGCAGGGATGGGGAAATCTGTGGTCCTCTTGATGTTACTGGACTACAGGTCCCCATAATCCTGGACCTTTGACCATTCTAGCTGGGTTGGATGATGGGTGTTGTAGTCTACTGACTTCAAGAGGGCCACAGGTTAGAGTTTCTAACTTTGGAGTTGTTCTTGCAGCACAACCACTGATGGACTTTAACACCCCAGGTGAAAAATGTATGCATATTGCAGAATTTGGAACAGTCATAACACAGAGATTCAGACCCCCCACCCCATTGTGTTAAATCCCACAGGCTTTAAGTTCCGTGGGTGCATCTCTGTCTCTGAACTTTTATCTTCTGTTCAGGTTTGGGCTCTGTTTGTGCATGAGGCTTAGGCTCCTTTTGGACCCTCCAGTATTGGGGGGGGGGGGATGTAGGCAAGTGTATTCAGTGACGAATCTGCTCCTGCGTACCTCCCTCTGTTGGCATGGCAACAAGTCAAATTATTTAAAAGGGGGGAAGTCTTCCATTATGTCAGGTTGCTATGGCAACCTGAATTCAAACGGCAAGTGGGCGCAGGAGGCAGAACATTTCCTTCTGGACTGCAAGTTGGTGAAAACCCCGTTGTTCCAGTAGCCTTTCAGTGTGGGGGCAGGTAACCCCCCCCCCCAGTACATTCCTGTAATGGAAACAAAGGGATGTGGAACCAGAGATAATGGGTGATCATAATACTGTGCATATGGGTGCTGTAAGAGAAATTGGGCCCATTTTATATAACCTGTTCTAATGTCCGAATTTGGTGTGCAAGCCTTTGAAGGTGGCAAAGCCCTGCTGTGGAAGGAGGTTGGCAACCTTAGATCAAATTCTTCCAGCCTTTGTTTCCCTTTCTTTGGTTTCCAGACATTTTTGCAGGAAATATGGGGGTATTGCAGACATGACAGTGCTAGAGTAGGACAGGGGGGCCTGTGTCCACTCTCTTACATGGTCATAGAATTATAGAGCTTGAGAGACTTCGAAGGCTATAGCTCAGTTGGTAGAGCATGAGACTCCTATTAATCTCAGGGTTGGTGGTTTCAAGCCCCACGTTGGGCCAAAAGAGTCCTGCATCGCAGGGGGTTGGACTTAATTATATTTGCAGCCCCTTCCAATCTCTGACTCTATCCTCACCTCTGCTCAGTGCAAGAGCCACCCCCAAAATATGGCTGCCCAGCTTCTGCTTGAAGACCTCTGGCGAGGGAAAGCCTAGCCACTGCTCTAGGCAATTGGTCTTAACTTCACCTGCTACCAAGGTGTATTTCCTGAGGCTCAATCAACCACTACTTTCTAGTGACCTCAGCTCGTTAGATCCAGACTCACTTACATTTAAAGCGCATTGCTTCTCCCAATGAGTCTTGGAAACTAGATTGTGAAGGGTGGTGGGAATTGTAGCTCTGGGAGGGGTGAACTACAGTTCCCAAGATTCTCTGGTCAGGGAGCCGTATGCTTTAAATGTGGTTGTGAGCCTAGTCTTGCCCTCCAGGGCATCCAAGAATAGGTCTTTGCCCACTTGTATGTGACGGCGTTTAATGAGGAGCGTTATCATGCCCTCTCCTCAGTTATCTCTGCTGTAGGTTAAGCATACCCAACTCCTTCATAGGACTTGAATAGTACATGCCATTCATTTAAATTAAATGGCTTCAAAGAATCCTGCGAACTGTAGTTTGGCTCCAATTCCCAGCACCCTTAACAAATGACAATTCCCAGGATTCTGTTGGGAGGATGTGCTTTAAATACAAGGTGTGCAATATAGTGAACAGGCAATCTGTTTAGTGGATCATTCATCCTAGAATCATAGAATCATAGAGTTGGAAGAGACCACAAGGGCCATCGAGTCCAACCCCCTGCCAAGCAGGAAACACCATCAGAGCACTCCTGACATATGGTTGTCAAGCCTCTCCTTAAAGACCTCCAAAGAAGGAGACTCCACCACACTCCTTGGCAGTAAATTCCACTGTCAAACAGCTCTTACTGTCAGGAAGTTCTTCCTAATGTTTAGGTGATTTGCTTATGCAGTGTTTACAGGGAGTTTATGCCTACGCACCATACACTTAGAGCACATGATCAAAGAAAACTAGGAACTGTACTTTACCCTGGCAAAGCTACAATTCCCAGGATTCTGGGGGTGGAAGGCATGTGCTTTAAGTGTATGGGATGAATGCATCCTTTCTGTAGATACAGCAGAATGGGATGGTAGAGTGGACTATAATATTTCAGGCGGCAGTTGGAGAGGGCCATTTTTCAGTGTTTCCCCATGTCAGAGAGCAAGAGAGAACAATACCCCCTGCAATATTTTATTTCTTAACACATCAGAGATCCTATCTCCCTGCTGTCCTAGTTTTCTGCTTGAGAGGAGCTTTTTGGATGGTTGGTTGGTTGTTTTATACACACACACACACACACACACACACAGGAGCATTTAAAACTCTGTTCCTTTTTAAAAAATAAAAATAAGATTAAATGATGTGGTCCTCACTTGTCCCCTGAAGCGGTACAGTCCATTCTACCACCTCAGGCCTCTACCATCTAATTTTGCTGTGCATGAGTCACAAAACTACCTTGTGAACTGAGAAGCATCCTCCTTCAGCAGGACAAAATTCCAGGAAATGCAAAAAAAGTATCAAAAACTAGGATGTAAATTCATGAAATAAAATAAATGAAATGATGGGATCCAACTCTGCTTGTCTGGATGGGAAGCAGGGTCAGCTCCACTATGTGCCATGTGGTGGTTGCCTCTAGCAACTCATTAGGTGATTCATTAAAGAACTAGCAAGTTCTCAATGACTTGAGTTTTATTTATACAAACACAATAAAACTAGGGTTTTTTTGTTTTTTTTTGAAAAGTGATCTGGTATGCACAGCCTTACATGAAACCTGTTACAACCGCAGGATGTAATTTGGTTGGTAAAGCTACCTTCTGGTGTGCCAAGGTGATGGAGAAGCTGCTTTGATGGTGCACTTTTCCACATGGGGACAGGTGGTCTGTACCACCAGATTTGGGTGAGGACTTGGCAAGCATTGTGAAGGTGGCTGCGAATCAGGTTTTTCACTTCCAAGTGCCAAAATTTATTAGGCTGCTGCCCATGGAACGCAGTCTGCTTCAAAAACGCCTCCAGCATGGAGGGTAACCCTCTTCCACCAAGAGCCACTGTCCTCCTTGAATTGTGCAGGAAATTTATGGGATGGATTTCATGGAAATGCACTGCTGTGGCACTCTCTTGGTGCGTGGAACAGTGTCAGGACATTAGTTGCCTAGAAGTGCGAAGTGTGTGTGTGTGTGTGTGTGTGTGTGTGTGTGTGTAAGAGAGAGAGAGAGAGCATTTGTTCCACTGTGATGCGAGACTTCAGGGCATGACAAGGCATCTTAAAGTCCCATCACTTCCCCCTTTTTCTTTTAACTGCTGGCGTATTCTCTGCAAATGAGCACAGATGATGGGGTGTTTTTTTTGCTAGAGGTTCCCTGACCAAAGGCCACAAAAATCCTACCAGCAGCATGGTAATGGAGCTGGGTCTCCTGAGAGCTGAAACTTCTGAGCCCCTTTTCTGAAACTCCAGAGGGGGGGCGAATCGCCCAGCTGTAGTGTCAGTCTCTGCTCCCCCATTCTTGGGCCATATCTTCATGAAAAACAGGCAGGAAACTGTTAGCAAAAGGAAATCCTCTTTTTGCCTGCACAGTGGTTTCTCTGAAGCCAAACCGCTGGGACTTTTGCTGCAAAGCCACTGGAGACAAGGGTGCAAGGAAAAAACAGAATGTTTTGCAAGGATTATTTTCTCCAGGCTGTTCTGGAATGGGTTGTGGCTCAGTGGTGGAGAGCATGTTCTGCATGCAGGAACTCCCTGCTTTAATCCTCAGCACCTCCAGGTTGGGTTTGGAAAAAGCCCTATCTCTGGTGAGCTACTGCCAGTAGACCAGGGTAGCTTATTAATTTCAACCACACTTCCAGGGGTGAGGCCAGAGCCCGAAAGTGGGCATAGCAAGAAATAGGCCTCTTACATTTCTACAGCAGGATATATTCCATGCCGAAGCCACATGTTCCTACACCCACACAAACCTCTCTCCATCCAGGCATTATCATAGTATTTTAGCTAGACAAGAGCACTTGTAGAGGCCATGAATAGGGTTGCCACCAGTCCCTAGAAAAACGAAGTTGCCCTGTTTTTGGACAAAAGTGTCCCCAGACCCATTGGGACTTCAAACACGACACTTTTATTACTGTATTTGAGCTTGGCCAGAACCAAAATGGCGGTTGTGTCGCTGTTGGTGCAGCTGATGAGGAGCCCAGCCCGGTGTGAGCAACCATAGAGAGAAGGAGGAAGGAGTGACCTCCTCTTCACTTGCCTCGTCCTTCCTGGTGCTCCTCCTCAGCCGTCACATGACGGTCTAGCATGGTGCAGGTCCACTGCTGGTTGGCCCCCTCTGACCTGACCATGGAGCCGAGGGAACGAGAGGCATATCTTGAGGAGAGGGGTGTGGCCTGGGATATGAGTGTATGACTTGGGCAGAGTCCCGGTGACAAAACAGACAGACTTGAGGGTTGCATCCTATGGTTCCCAACCACTGTTGTGGATTATACTGGACTACACAGAGCAATTATTTGGCTCTGCAGGAGGTAGAATGATCACTTATGCACCGCCTAAAGGCTTGCATACACTTTGCATGTGGTAATTTATGCGTGTAGATGCAAAAATGGAAGTCCTTACTGTTATTCAAAAAGAATGGCAGTACATCTCATCGTGCTGAGGAAGACTATGGGCACTTGACCTGGGTGTCTGATACGATGCTAGCAGCTGAGCAGCTTCAAAACTCCTTCCTTTGTCTGTCTGTCTTTCTCTCTCTTTTTGCATTTTTTTTAATCTTTAAACCAGACCAGAACCAGGCATGCCTTCAAATATAAGAGTGTGTTCTCTATCAAGTAGCTAACATATGCCTACCCTAGTATAAAGGCAACTTCCTATATTCTAGCTCAGCACTAGAAAACAATCTGGCTTAAATCAATTAAAATCTTTGGATTGACTAATTGGTGCAATTTAACTCAGCAACAGATTTTTTAAAATCTGGGTGCTTTTTATTAATAATAATAATAATATTTTTTATTTATACCCCGCCCTCCCCAGCCAAGGCCGGGCTCAGAGCGGCTTACAAGCAATAATAAAAACAAGTTGAATGAATACAACTTAAAAACAAAAATAAAATACAACATTAAAATAATGGAACATTAAAATATTAAAATGTAGCCTCATTGCAGGAGGAGAAGGAAAAGAAAAAAGAAAGAGGGGGAGGGAATCAAACTGGCTCCAAGCCAAAGGCCAGGCGGAACAACTCTGTCTTACAGTATTATTACTAATACTTATTAAGAGGTGGGGAGTCTTTATGGCCCTGTGGGCTTTACCTGATCATACCCCTTGTGGGCAAAATTAGACAGGTGGTTGGGACTGTGCCCAGGGTCAGTCACAGTGTCACATGGGTACCAGGTGATTGGGTGCTTTGAAGTCCTGAAGTCATTTTGCAAACCCAGGGAGGAGGGTTGTACATTTGAGGTCTCTGCAGGGAATATGATCCAGTGCTTTTTGGCTCCAACAGATGATGGGCAGTAGAGCCAGAACTGAAGCCTGCTTTCCCTTGCCATAACTTAATTGTGCACATCAAGGATCCTGATAGTTTGTTGGCAGCTGTGACTACCTGCCCACACACCTGACATAAGACGGGTGGGTGTGATTTGGGGAAACCAGCCTCAAACTCCTGGTGGACCAAGTTTGCCTTGCAGACCAGATGTCCCCACCCCCCTCCGTTTTATTCAAAAGAACCTTTTGCATTTTGTTTTTCAAACAGATAAGATTGTAGGAAATGAAGCAGGGAGGAGCCTTCAGCAGTATAAACACATCTCAAATCAGCAGATAAAAATAGCAGCTTACAAAAACTGCAGATGGCAAACTCCATCTTAGGAGAGGTTCCACACACACACACACACACACACACACACACACACACACAAAACGCAACAACACCTTATTTCTTCTTAATCTTTGTTTTTTAAACAAGTTTTAAAACAATCGACATTGGCTAACAAATATGCTTTCCAAAATACAAAATAGGCATTAAAACGAGAGGATGTCCTTCATAGAACACACTTGTGCATCACTTAAAAGATTAAAAAACCCACTCTTCCCACCAAAAACAAAAACGCCAACAACTATTTTTAGTCCTCACCAAACGGCTCCTGGGTCTGAGAGCTTCCCTGTGAAGCAGGCTGGCTCAGAACCAGAGATGAGCACCACATACTAAGTGAGGAGCTGCCAGCCTGTTACGGAAATTGGCCTTTGGACAGCTAATTACACCACCTGCTGGCTACTGTGGGTAAATGTGGGCAGGAAATGCCTTGCAAAGCATTCTGGCTGTGAAATTAAAAGCTTTGGCTGAAGTAGCAAGGGAGAGCACACACACACACACACACACACACACACACACACCCGCGCCCTGCAGATGTGATGCTATCTGGACAGGAGAAAGTGTGTGCTCTTAACTACATGCGAAGTAGCCTTATGACTTGGCCTCCAGCCCACCAGGTGCCATTTCACAGCAGAACGGCCGTGGCTCAGTGTCAGAGCATCTGCTTTGCATGCAGAAGGTCCCAGGTTCAATCCCTGGTATCTCCCGTTTGGGCTGGGAGAAGACCCCCGTCTGAAATCCTGGAGAGCTTCTGCCAGCCACTATTGACAACACTGGTGTGACTCAGTACTGCATTAGACATTATTCTGTGTTTCTGTCTCCATGTGTTCTTTCCTTGTGTAATGAAGGGGGTTTACCTCCAGCAATTAGCTTCTGCCCTTATCGATGATGCTGGCAGCCCACAGGTTATGCCAGGGTGCCCTGGGAGGATTTGCCCATTGCATCCCTAAATAGGTTCCTTCTCTCCCCACCCCCCTCCATGGGAGCTCTTCAGAGGAAAGCACAGTAACACACTCCTCCCACCACGAAATAGTGCAATTATTTCCAACTCATCCTGCCGTTTGCATGGTGGTTCCGGGGCTCAGCAACAAAGAAACCCATCAACCTGGGAGAGTGTTGATGAGGAGGGAAGCGTGCCTTTTGTGCCTGGAGAACAGGGAACAGACAGTTGGCATAAGGACATGTTGGTGCAGGAAGGACCATTCTGCTCTGTTCGCACATTATACAATGCTAACTAGGGATGTGGGAGAAATTTGATTCAGCTTGCATTTAAAGGCACACTCATGCTTTTCTTAACAATGTGCAGGCTGAAAGCTCAGCCATCTTTCGAAAGGAGCACTGCTCTGTGAATTTTGCAATGCAGTTCTCCAGCCAAGTAATGTGTTCAAAAATGCATATACCATCGAAAGTGTGCATATAAATGCATCTGTTAAGTGAAAAACCAATGTGTCTGGCTGTCGTTCAGAAGGTGGGTAGTTTGAGCCCACCTAGAGATGGCTGTGGGCAGATTTCCTGCATTGCAGGGGGTTGGACTAGATGACCGCTAGAGTCCCTTCCAACTCTGATTCTTTCATCATGTTTGGGGAAATTGCTTTTTAAAAAATGTGTCCGTTAGGGAAAACTGCATACTGTGTGTATCTGTTGGGATAAATCGGCACTGGGAAGCTGATAGATTTTCGTGAGTTGTTGTTTTTAATAAAAAAAATCGAACTGATAATGGAAATATGGCGAGCTGAACTTAAGATTGGAAAAATGAGAAAATTAACATTTGCTCATTCTTAATGCTAACAGTTAAGTTTGGCAAATGAAATGAGGAGTGGGTATTTTCTTTCAATCAACACAGCTTTCTAGCTCTCATGTGAAGTCTCGGAAAGCCACAGTGAGGCTTAATAGGTCCTGCAGCCAAGCTTCTTTTCTATCTCTCTCTCTGTTAATAATAGAAGCCAGGGATATCCAGTGAAATGAAAGGGTAGAAGATTCCAGATAGGCAGCAGAAGGGGAACTGATGGAACTCACTGCCACAGGGTAAATCACGAAGAAGTGGGACAACCTAATCTGAGGCTAGCTGTATTAAATCCGTTTATAGATGACTCTAAGAATTTTACTGTTTAAGGAACTACTAATCTCTTTTCATGCTTGCGGCAGAAATATATTAACACAATATTGGAAAACAGCTACTAACAACTCTAGAGACATGATAGGAAGGACTGTGGAACATACCACTTATGGAGAAACTAAGGAGTCATCTTAGAGCACTAAGAAACACAAAAACCAAATAATTATTTTGAAACTGTATGGTACACGTTCACTCAGTGCACTGGAAAGGACAGTCCACCCACAGCCCACTCTGCGGAAATCTGTTAAAACAGAGAATAGAAGACAGCTAGTGGATAGAATCAACTCTATAAACTATTATACAACCCAGCTTAATGTTTTACTGTATCGTTTGCATCTTATATGCAGAGCCGGCCCAACCATGAGGTAGGTGAGGCTGCTGCTTCAGGCAGAAGAAACACAAACGCACACACCCAGGCGGCATGCCTGTAGGTGCCCTGCATGTCCTGCCGCCAGTGGCAGCAGCAGCAGGAACAAAGCAGCACTTCCTGTTTCACCTCAAGCAGCGAAATGGGGCACGCTGCCCCTGTGTATATGTATGGAACATTTGGGGCAGGGGGTGATATACGGAGATTGATTGTTGTAAGTATTTTCAGAAAGGGGAGGGGGGTTAGGCAAATGGGTGGTGGATGAGGCTGTCCACAGCAGCTAGTCATGATGGCTATACAGTGGTACCTCGGGTTACATATGCTTCAGGTTACAGACGCTTCAGGTTACAGACTCCGCTAACCCAGAAATAGTACCTCGGGTTAAGAACTTTGCTTCAGGATCAGCAACAGAAATCGTGCTCCGGCAGCGCACCGGCAGCGGGAGGCCCCATTAGCTAAAGTGGTGTCTCAGGTTAAGAACAGTTTTAGGTTAAGAATGGACCTCCGGAACGAATTAAGTACGTAACCAGAGGTACCACTGTATACCATGGCCAGCATCGCAAGCAGCAAGCGTCTGAATGCCACTTGCAACAGCTGGGGAGTCTGCTGGTGGGCTCCCCATGGCAGATCTGGATTGCTGCAGAAAGCAGGGTATTTGAGCTGTGGTGGCGAAACTGGTTTGAAACTGGTTTGAACGTATAGCATGGACAGGCCTTAAGACCTCTTTGTATTTCTAGAGTCCCTGCCTGGGGCTGTGATTCACCCTCTGGCTATCTTTTCTCCCCAGCGACTTCTAACATAGACCTGGACGTCAAGAAACCCACTCCTCCCAAGCTGCTATGGCACCAGCCTGTGAATATCTTCTTGGCTCGTCCTGTTGGGGTGGAGGAGCTTCACCATGAAGCTGAACTCAATCTCCAGAGCTTGCTCCAAGGTGCGTGGGGGTGAGGGTCTGTGGAAGGGAGTAGGAAAGGTCCGCTTGTCTCTCCGACTTGCAGGTCTCAGCCCCAGGTAGTCGGTGTGTCTGGGCTTGGGAAGGAGCCGGCGGATAATCCTGCAGAAGGGGTCTGCCAAGGACTCACAATGGGTGCAGAGAATGGGGATGTGCAGCAATATCAACCCTTGTGATTGGCGCTGAGAGTGAAGCTTCTGGACTGGCTATAAGCAGCGTCGCCGAAAGAGGAGCAGGTGGTACTTCTTTGCTGGGCAAAGGGAGGCCTGTTTCTGAGCTTTCGTTTAGGAAAAGAAATCTTTATTCATTGCTCGCTACAAAAAAATTAATTCAAAAAATGTCGCAACTTGTGGAAAACCTACGAAGATTTAAAACAACATGAAAAGAACACAACATTATTTACTGAGAAATGCTAATCCTGAAATATTATGAAAGGGTGAATCCTGCTAAAAGAGGAACACCAAAAACAGGCTAAGGTATTGTACCCTAATGATCCCAGTTATGAACCAAACACCTAGGTAAAACAGGAACATTTTCTGGCACCTAAATATTCACTTGGCACAGTATACCTCTGGATTCCAGTTGATGGGAATCACAATTGGGGAGAGCGCTCTTGCGCCCAGGTCCTTCTTGCCATAGGCATCTCCCACTGCTTGGCCACTGTGAGAAGAGGATGTTGGGCTAAACGGGGCACTAGCCTAAGAAAGCAGGCTCTTCCGATAATAATGGTGCACGCTGGCCTTTCTGAAAAAAGCACTCCACAGTTGGGGAGTCAACACTGAAAAGGCCCGTTCTTGTGTTGCTGGCCTCTGCATCTCCCTTAGAGGGAGCGCATGAAGCCTTGGACTTACAAATGCAAGGGCCACATACATCTCTAGCACTTGCAGAATGAGTGCTTCGAAGCAAAACTGTGCAGACTGTTTGAGGCAATTTATCAATATAAGCCTGCTCCCCACCATTCAGCTTCTCTGTGTCTTTATTTCTTCTGCAAATTTATAAACATCTCCACAGCCCCATTGGAAGTGGCATACAAGGTAAAAACAGGCTAACGCACAAATTCTAAAGATAATTAGAACTATTTCTACAAACTCTGAAAACAATAAAGCCATTCCTATAGAGGTACAATTATTTATTTTAAGCTGGCAGGTGCAGCTGTGAATGAAGAATGTTATGGTGAAATTTAAAGTTATACACATATCAGGGAAGACCCCCCCCCCAAAAAAAACCAGCTTCAGAATGACCTAGGAAGTTGCTTATCCAGACAGAGCTTCCTGCTTTTATCTTAATGCTGTTTTGGGGTCTTCTGTGGTAAATGTGTTACTCAGGATATTTTCCTTTAGGTTCAGGAGAACGAAACTGCCTGGTTCATTTTGAAGGGTGCTCTCTTTGTATTTTCTAGTAGAGAATTGGTTGTCACACAGAGAAAACAACTGAGAAATAGAGAATTTTAATGAAGCTGTCACTGGGTGGCAATGTGTTTACCCAAAAGGGAAAAAAGGAGAAGCAAAGACAGAAGTTTACACTCTTTCTAACACATTTGATTATATGCCAAAAACCAAACAAACTTTCTTTTCTGAGTAGGGGAACATTTAAAAATTCCCATGCGAATAAAACTCATATGTAGTATAATCATATTATGTTGGGAGGGACAGATATTATGACTGAGAAAGTGTAGGCTACACCATAAATCTCGGGGGTTTCTAACAGGCCACCTTTTGGAGATTAGAACTGAAAAACTGTGCAGAATTTTGTCATTCAACTCACCCACCCACAAATAATGCTCACAAAATTGCACATTCACATGCTGGGTCCCTCCCCACCCCCCAAATCCAGCCGCCTCTGTAATTAGGAGCATTAAGAAAAATGCAGAATCGTTGGGAGGCAGTTGGTATGACCAGACTGAGCTGATTTCTTTCTTTCCCTCCTTCCAGAAGAGTACGAGGAGCCTTACTCAGAAGCCAGGGCCAGTGGTCAGACTTTCCGCTATGCCAGTTCTCATTCCGCAGACAGGCCCCTCGACTGCAGCCCGCGGCCCCCAGTACCCAGCAAACGCTTGGAGTTTGTGTTCATGGTGAGTCTGGCAAGCTTCTAAGCATTGCATATTCCCCAATACAATTCCTACCCGGTGCCTTGGTCCAAAGTTCTACCAGCCCATGCCTTAAGGGGCTGCATTCCTTTCTGGGACACCTTCCAAGGGCCAATTACCAGTGGCAAGCAAGGCCACAGACCAAAGCAGGCAGAGCAGTGGATGTATACTTTTAACATTTGTGTGCAGTAGTTTTGTTCCTGTACACATACATACACATTCATCTCTGTCCGAGGGCCAGGCAAGCAAAAGGCATTGTTGGAGTTCAAGGGTGCATTCCAGCCAGGCAAAAGCACTCCGGAAGGGTGCAAAACGGGGCCATGAAGGATTGGGGGTGGGGGGGTTGACTGGAGAGGGAGGTGTTCCCTGGGGAGGGTTCCTAGGGCCAAAGAGCCCTGGAGCACTGCATTTGGCTCCTGGAACATGCTCACTCCTGACTTAAGAGGTGGCAAGTACTTGGAGGACAACCTCTGATGATCAACTGCAGGAATGCAGCAGATCGCCTGATATCCAAGAGCTGCCTGAAATCCCTTTCCTTCTGAATTCCTTCTTCTGAATAGTAGCCCTAGTGGAGTAGGGCGCTTGTGTTTGAATTCACTTATTCCCCCTCCTCCCCACTGCTTTCTGACAGCCTGCAAGCCAGCAAGTGAAGGAGAACGAGACAACCACGCTGGGGGTGAGGGCCCCAGAGCCTTCAATTAGCTTGCCCACTACACCAGACAAGCACACCACCTGGACCCGAACTGGCCCTCTGCCCTCCGTTGAAGAGAGGAGGTTGCACCAGCCCTGTTCAACCCAAGCCAACATTGTTCCCATCAACGTCTCTGGTAGTGTTGACTGTCTGTCTGTCTGTCTCTCTATGTGTGTGTGTAGTAGAGAAGAGGAGTTAAAGAGTTATCATATGACGCAGAATGGTTGGGGGTCGCAGCAAACAAGGTTTTAGTTCACCATGCTGGCCGGTGTGAGGCATGATGTGTCAGATATCTAGCAAGATTGAAAAGCACAGGAGATGAAGGAGGTTTCATTGGGACTCACATGAATTGGCATTTGTAGTGTGTCCCATCAGGCTAGGTCTTCTCAGAGACATTTCCCCCCTTGCTATGTCCCCCTCCCCTTCTGCATTCTGCTCATGTTATTCAAGTCTCTTCTGCATTCTGCTCAAGTTACTCAAGTCTCATCTAATGCATCCAAGGTTAACCAGTATGTCTGTCTCTTTGTCACTTTAGTTCTTACGGTACATGCTGCCCATGTACCGCCCATCTCGCTTCCAAGCTTTGGCAGGAAGAGAGCTCAAGGATAAAGCAATTCATTGACTGCACTCAGTCCTAATGCCAAACCATAATTTGGCATTGATGTTTGAACATGCAAACCACGGCTTGCAAGGGACTTCCGAAGCAGGATAATCTGCCATGGTTTGAAGCTGGTTTGCAAACAAACTGGGGTTTGTCATTAATTTGTGGATTTAGGCATAACAGCAAACCACAGTTTGTGATAACTGTGGCTTGCTATTAATGCCAGAATTCGCAAACCACTGAAAAACCACATTTAGGCCATTGTTCAGAGGTTGATGAACCATGGAGACAAGAGTGAGCTTATGGAAACTGAGTGGTGAGCTCTCAACCATGGGTTGTCTGCTGGATATCTGGAACATACAGTGTGAGGTTCTTAAGCTTCACATTACAAGCAATGGTTTGATGGGGTGCTGAAAGCACTCTTCAGACATTACTGTTGGGGTAAAGTGAACACATAAAGTAAAGACATCTGCCCTGTTACATTCCTACCGTTACTGGCTTCTACCTTCCCCATGTTCCCAGTAGCATCAACTCAAAAATCTCTTCCCTGCTTTAAAGCCATTTTTACCCCACTTCCATTCCAGTTGGGATGGAGGGGTCATTGTTTCCTAAGTCCATGCCAGTTTTCCATGTGTTCATTCATAAGTCTGTATTGTGCTCTTTCTGCATCAATGTGTGGATTTACTTATTCTTTTTAACCGCATGAAATATTCACATTATTTTTTGAGCGTATGTTATTCTAAAACATGCATTAACCTAAAACAATAATTTTCTCCACACAGCTTTGGTACATTTACATAAACTGATGAAAAGCCACTTCCAGAAAGATAGTGGAATATAGTACAAGTTTAGTACTCATTTCCATTGCTGTTTGCAAATTACCGTATGTTCCGGCGTACAAGGTGACTTATTATCCCTGGAAAATCACCCCAAAAGTCGGGGGTCGTCTTATACGCCGGGTATACGTGTTGGGCAGGAGGAGAGGGAGCCGGTGAGCAGAGGCGCTCCTTCTGCCGTCGCTCCTCCTCCCTCCCCACAGAAGGGGACACAGAAAGTCCTTCCGAGCACGCCGTTCACCCGCCTGCCAAACGCCTCGCCTCGGGCTGCTGCTGCTGCTGCGACGGCAGCGGCAGTGGAGGGGCGCATGCTCTGCCCCTGGTGGTGCTCAAACTCTAAAACTCTAAAACTGAACAGCAAACGTTGGGGGTCGTCTTATACGCCCAGTCACCTAATATGCTGGAATGTGTTTCTGGAAGCACATAACACAGAAATGAGCACTAAACTTGCTCATGTTCTGCCATATGTCCAGAAGTGGCTTTTACATTGTGTAGAAGCTCAGATATATTGTGGAAATCAACAGCTTGGGAAATGTTGGGATAACAGAATAAACTTCCTTCTGTGTGAATGCAGCCCAAATCAGTTTGGTTCGCTTATAAACTCAGGCTGAAGGAAGTCATGCAGGACCCCAAGCCACCATTTGCCATCTTATCATAATGTTGAATTCACCATCCTTCCCATATCTCACATCACCCTCTGTGTTTTCTCACGGTCCACCTGGATGGCTGAGTGTCTTTGTTTTGGCTACAGGACAGCCGTTCGCTCGGCACGCAAGTACTCGCCACTCCCTCTTCAACACAGAGACAGCCATGAATCCCAAGTCCTTGCTTCGCCGGAGACGGACGGTCATTGGCTTCCCCCACCTCGCCCTGCGGGACCCAGGTGACAAAAGCAATGCTGCCACTCTCTGCCACTAGAGAGGAGGGGAAATAGCTTGATGGCTTAGGGTCCCTCCAGACCGGTGTTTTCCGTGGATATATTCTGCAACATGTCATTGAAGCTATGCTAACGTACTAGTGGTGGAATTATACTGAACCATACCATTCTTCTGTATTAGTTGTTTTCCAACATTGCCACATTATTACCAGCTGGAGGGGCAGTCTTGCAAAACAGCACAAAAAAAGCAGGACAAAAAAAAAAAGCTTTGTGGTCTAAAATTTACAGGATTTCAGCAGCAAGTGAGCGGACATGCACTAGTTGGAAACAAAGCAGGATGTCCACCCTTAAAACTTTTGCAGCTGCAAACAGTATTGAAAGCAGCATGGTGTGTTACTGCCCCAATATCATCATGAGCACAAATCATCATGAACGCACAATAAAAAGGATGTCTGGAGGGACCCTTAGAAGCACTTGTAGAATCAAGACTTCCCTGACTCTGGCTGTTGTGAAGAACAGAATGTGAGAGGGGATGTTTGCCATGGGCTTCTTTATAGGAATTTCCTGTAGGGCTCCTCCAAAATACTGGGTTATAGCTACAGGGCGAAAGTAAAATTTTCATGCACACTCAAAATTTGTCAAATTTCAGAATTTGACTTTATGGACCGTTTTCAAGCTTCATTTTTACAATTCTGGGAGCGATCTATTATATTATTTGCTGTTTTTTTGAAGTAGGTTTGAAGGTGGTTTTCATTTAAAAACCAGTGTCTGCAACACACACAGAGGCAGAACAATTCACAGAGCTACAGGATCAGAGCATCTTAATTTGGCTAGAAAAATATGAAGTTGCAGCTTAGCCGGATTTCAGTACCAACAAACAGAATCCATAAGTATTCCATTTGTGGGGATGTAGGTACATTTTTTAATGGGAAGACTTTGTTTGAGAAACACCCCCCCCCCCAAAGTATTTTGTTCTAGCCCCTTTTTCCTTAGGAACAGGCTCCCTAAGACTCTTCTTTGAATTGTGAATAAATGTATCTCGGGATATCCTCCTCCACCCCCAAACACTGGCATGCATCTATGTTAAGTAGGGAATACACATATTTGGGGGGCAGAGAATAGCGACATATGTAAGAATAGCCACGTAAGAGCTTGACTAGCAGAATTTGCTCTTTAGGGCAGATCTGAAGATTTGCAACTTTAGAAATTTAAAAAAGAAAAGGAAAAACCTTTTATTATAGTGGTTCTCAAACTATGAAGTGGGGTGCTATTGGCTGCGGGGTGAAGCAACACCCATGGATGTGTTTTTTCTTTTCTTTGCATGATCAGATAAAAGTAAATAATGGCCCCACCTTTACCACACTGTCCAAGGCCAGCTGAGCTCTTCCCTCCCCGAAGCAGGAGGATGGCCAGGCCTGGATTTCTTTGTGTTGATGGGGGCAGCTGCCCCCTGGCAGTGAAATGTGAAGTTTCTACTTTGGGGGGGGGGCAAATCTTATCCAGCATGAGGGCCACATTCTGTTCTGAGAATCTTCCAGGGGCCACATTCCAATAGTGGACATAGCTGGAGAGAAAAGTGGGCATGGGGATGAATGTAAATTTCACTAGCCCTGGGGAGAAGGGGGCTGGCTATGCAGGGGTGTGTGGTCTGGGGTCCACATAGAGAGGTATTGAGGGCTGCATTGAGCCCCTGGCCTGAAACTCCCAACCCCTGATCTAAGACCTTTCAGTGGCCCAAGCAGGAGATCTTCCAGGCTGTGCTTAATTCCTGCCTTTTTCTGCGCTCCCCTGCAGGGAACAGCAACGGCCCCATTCTCAACCCTCCAGCGACCATCGCAGAGTCCGCCTCTTGCAATTTTGTCCCTGAGGTGGCCAATGGGAGGAGCTCCACCCACCAGGCCCGCTCCCCTCAGCCAAGGCCACAGCTGAGGAAGACCTTCAGTGACCTTGGGGGAGTTCTACAAGGACGGTATTGCCAGGGGCCTGCTGGCCACACAGACAACCCTGGGGCAGTGTATGCCAGCCCATCGTGCAACGGCCCCAAGGAGGACTTGACATTCTCCCCTGCCTGGAGCGCAGCATCTTTTGGCTACGTGAGCCCTTCCGCGAGCCAGAGTGAGCTGGTGATGGAAAGCGGGGCCCAGTCTCCCCGCAGCCAGAGGGGAACCCCAGACTCTGACCGGCCTGCTTCTTTCTTCATCAGCAAAGACAACACAGTTGGGAGCAACGGGTCTGGGGTGTTCTGCGCTTCTCCTGAGTCCCCTGTAGATGCCAACGGAGGCTTGAGGTGTGGGGCAGCAGAGGTCAAGGCTCGTTTGGTCCCCGCCACCCCGAGTGAAGAGGAGTGCCCCCAAGCGGAGAGGCAGCGGGTGATGTGCAAGTTCCGTGAGAGGTCTCTCTCCGTCCCCACGGACACAGCCTCCTTGTGCTCCATGGATATCGGGGGCAGTGAGACCTGTGCCCTGAGCTACCCCAGCGCCAGCTCCGAGGGCAGCACAAGCACAGACAACGTCTCGCTAGCGGTGGAGCAGGAGGCTCAGGTGCGGTCACGGCGGCCGCGCACCAAGAGCATCTCTCTCAAGAAGGCCAAAAAGAAGCCCTGCCCACCTACCCGCAGCGTCTCATTGATCAAGGAGGGGCAGCTAAGCATTGCAGAAGCTGGTGACGAGCCGCTGCCGCAGGACCAGAGACCAAAAAGTCTGTGCTTGCTGCCTGACGCGCAGGCCCAGAGCCAAGTCCCTGGGGACACAACCAAAGAGCTGGAAAGCGTGCCGTACTCACAGCAGTGGTACATGCCAGAGTGGAGTCCTGGCGACCCCTATTGCTCTCTCTCTGGCTCCAGCACGGCCACTGGGACCACCGTGATCGAGCTCTCCAAGGCACGGGGTAGCTCTGAGTCCCTCCCCTCGCCTTCCGTCTCCCGGGCCACCACACCTTCCCAGCTCTCCGCTGAGGTCAACTTGAAAACCTCCTCCCCGGCAAGACTGACAGGGGTGATGTCTCCCTCTAGTGGCTACTCCAGCCAGTCGGAAACTCCGACCCCGACCATCCCAACATCTGCCGTTCTGGGCCACACCCCGCATCAGAGTGGGCGCGCGAGACCCCTTGTGCCCGAGAGGAAATCCTCGCTGCCCCCAGTCTCGCCCATGGAGAGAAGCCCCAAGTCACGGCTGTCCTTTGACCTGCCGTTCGCGCCGCCGTCGCACCTGGACCTCTCAGGGCTGAAGATCTCGCTCAAGGCCAAGCCCAAAGTGAGCCGGCACCACTCCGACTCCACCTTTGGAGCCAAGCTGGGGCCGAAGCTCAGCCCCGTGCAGCCCGTCATGCCCATGGTGACACAGCTGGACCTGCGCTCCGTCCGCCTGCGGTCCATCAGCCGCTCTGAAACAGAGGACAACCTAGAGAGCCTTGAGCCTGTCGAGGAGCCTGGCAAGAAGGTCCGGCCCCCGGTGGCAGAGAAGCCACCCCTTTCCAGGAGGCCCCCGATGCTCTTGCACAAGACCCCTCCAGTCCAGGAAGAGTCCCCCGTGGGCTCCCCAACCTCTCCACTGACACCCCAGGGCTCGGTCGCTGTAGAGAACGTTTACATAGTGGCCAGGAGGCCTGAGCACCAGTGGGATGCAGATGGCTGGAGCCCTATGGAGCCGCAGCCCCCCGTGGCAGCCGTCTCTCCAGCACAAGGGCCTCCGGGGACGTTCTTCTCTGCCCGGCGGCTTTCCGAGGACAGCTTGGAGGAGGAGCTGAAGCCAAGGCTGCCGCTGGAGAGAACACCTGGCGGGGAGAGCCACAGAACCAAAGTCCCTCCCCCTGTCCCCAAGAAGCCTAGTGTGCTTTACCTACCGCTGGTGAGCTCCCCGCTCCACCCAGGGGCCTGCGTCGGGGATCCAAGGTTGGCTGCCAGCCCTGTCATCATGCTGGACGAGGACTGTGCTTATTCCGAGCTGACTCCGTGCAAGGCATTGACCCCTGTGGCTAATGCAGTGAGCATCAGTCCAACAACTGCAGGGTTGTCTTGGGGAAATGTTTCAGGTAAGTGGCTCTGCCTTTCAAGAGTCCTTCCTGGGTTCTCTTCTGCCCTAAGGTGGTTGAAAAGGGAGCGTAGTCCAGCAGCAGACCACCTGCTTTGAATGCTGGAGGTCCCAGGTTCAAACCCACTTAAAAGTATCAAGAATGTGATGGGGTAGATTGGTGCCCTCAAGATGCTGGAGAGGTGCTGACACTTACAGTAGACGACCCTCGGATGGGTGGCTGCTTTTCGCATTGTGTGTGGATTGGTGCAAGCATTCTGTCTCCCAGCTTGCACCTGCTTTGCTCCTCCTCTGCTCTTTTTGCAGGTGGGCTGCACTGAGCTAATCCAATGTTTGGGTTCGAGTGCCATCCCAACCCTGGTTTATGGTTAAGCTTCCTCCAGAGACTAACCACAGTCTGTAGCTTAGGTTTGTTCTTGGATACACCTTGTGGTTAGTCTGGAGAGAGCTTAACTGCCCAGGCAAAACGCTTAGCCAAACCTTAGCTTAGCCCAGTGTAGTAAAGGTAAAGGTACCCCTGCCCGTACGGACCAGTCTTGACAGACTCTAGGGTTGTGCGCCCATCTCACTCAAGAGGCCGGGGGCCAGCGCTGTCCGGAGACACTTCCGGGTCACGTGGCCAGCGTGATGAAGCTGCAGTGTAGCAGTCGTCAAAAAGTCCAGGCAAGGAGTTTGCCCAACCCAATCATGCGTTCACACCAAGCCAATATTTGGCTTCGTGTGATGTGCAAACAAGGCCAGCATGAGGCAGCTACACACATGTTGGAACACAGAGAGATGCCTTATACCACATCTGACTACGTGACCATTTAACTGTGTTGCCTGCTCAGGTTGGCAGCAACTCCTGGGGATTTTAGGCAGAGTTTTTAATTACGTCACCTCCAAACTGATTCCTCTTTAGCTATAGATGTTGAGGGTGAAACCTGGGACCTTTTGCATGGAAAGCATGTGTTCTGCCAAAGCTCTGTAGCTCCTTTATGTGTAAGAAGTAATGTGTGATGATTGCATTCAGGATGTTGTTGGGGCTTGTGTTTTTTGCTCAGCGTACACAGGCTGGGAAAAGGCAATTAGTCCTTGCTTTTGCATTATGTGCTGAATCCTTGTAGCCCTCCAGGTTTTGTTCGCCTCCTGCTCCCACCTGCCCCAGCCAGCAAGGCCAATAATAAAGGATGGTGGTATTTGTAGTCTAACAACATCTGGAGGGCCGCAGTTTCCCCTTCCTTCTTGCATAGGGGGGAAAAACTATGTCATGTGATTGTCACACATGACCATTTTTATTTGTGCTGCACCCTATAACTTCCTCCCAGGATTGCTTTCACATGAGAACTTGGTAATGTGTGAAGAAGCTCATAGGAAGAAGTTCTTCCCTATTCATCTTGAGATGCATATTTGATTTGATTTAATGTTTGTATTCTGCTTTTCCGAAATAATTTTGAACTCAGGGCAGCTCACAATCACAACAGTAGCATGAAAAATTAACAAGAATGACAATCATTTTACTAATATCGTATCTACTTTTAATAGTATATGTACTGGTTATTGCTTGAAATCATATCCTGCCTGCCCTCCAATGAATTCTTCCCCTCCCAGCTTTATCCTCATAGCAACCCTGTAAGGTAGGAGCAGTTCAAACTAAGTGAATGGGGATTAGAACCTGACCTTCCGCTGTTCTAGTCTAACTTTCTAACTACTGTTCTGAATTGGCTCTGATGTGATATGATATGATGTGTAATGCCCAGTAGTCAAATATAAATGGGAAGAGGCAAGACTAGCAAAACATCTTTAATACTCTGATGGATGCTTGGACAATCTTGCTTTTTGCTATGGATTGAAATAGTTAGTGGAAGCTACCTATAAATTAAAAAATACACAAAGAACAGCAAAATAAATTAACCCAATCCTGAGCAACTTTTGATTGCATGACAATCTAAAGTTACCAGCTGGATAGCAGCCTCTCCCTCATGCCCCATGTGCACTGTACATTTAAAGGAGGATCACACCACTTTAAATAGCCACAATTTCTCCCAAAGAATCCTGGGAACTGTAATCTGTTAAAATGCTGAGAGATGTTAGAGCCCTATTCCCCTCTCAGAGCTAAGATTCCCCAGACTTCCCTGGGAAGAGGAACTGATGGTAAAACTACTATGAGAATCGTCTCTTCGAGGGGTGTCCTAACAACTCTCAGCTCCCTTAACAAACTACAATTCCCATGATTCTTTGGGGGAAGCCATGACTATTTAAAGAGGTTTGATAGTGCTTTGAATTTAAAGTGCAGATGTGACCCCGCGCTCCCACTCTCTCTCTCTCTTGATCTGTTAGTTTCTGTTCCTCTATATGTCCATTCTTCCCAACATCTTGTCTGTTAGCTTTATTCATTCCCCCTATCTCTTTCTCCCTCTGATCTCTCTTCAGCTCCTTCTCCAACCATCATCAGTCAGCTCAAACCTTCCCACCTTTCCCCTTTGTTTGCCCCTCATTCTGCACCCTTCTGGTACTTGGCATTTCTCGTGGACATAGAAGGCCTGCTGCTCCTACTTGGATCAAGCTCTCAGCTCCACCTAACGGCAAAACCCATCAGCTTAGGGGGTGTTCACATGCTGCATTCATCTAGTTTACAATCTGCGTAAAAATAAATAAATAGCTGAGCTGTACATTTGTACAGTTATTTACATAGAGTTATTGGCACACCACATTCAACGAGTGCATAATCTGCGCATCTGCATCCACAAACACTTGTACTATTGTTAACATGCAATGCTCAACAAGTGTACACTCTTTCACACAGTTCCACATGTGTAGAGACCGCTTGTACCTGTGCTCAATGTGACTTGTCAACAAGCCTCATGTATCGTCCAGTGATCTTTACAGTCTGTTTTCCTGTGTACGCAACAGCTGAGCTGTGCAAATAAGAAGTGTGTGCTTTTTCACACAAACCCCTGCACATGTGGAGATACAAGTTTGTCCCTGTGTTCATTGTAACGTGCAAACAAACCTCCTGTGAACACCTGAAGATCTTCAGGAAGGGAAGGGAATGCCTGTGAATTCTGTGTTCACTTGAAAATGGATGCAATAACAGGAGATCTGTGGTTAGGATCTCTCGCTTGAAAATAATAACCAGCAGCTGCTTCAAAGTGCTGCTCTGGGAGAGGGTATCGTACCCACATCTTCCCTAGCTCTTTCCCCAGACTAAGCCAATTTGGGGTTTCCCTCCTTGGGTTTGCTTATACTTCCTCCTTGTGCGTAGGTGTGGGTGTCATTTTGTCTACTTAATAACCAGTAACAAGACCTTGAATACAATAAAGGTATAATATTGTACTCAACGTATCTAACTTAAAATGCACCAGTAAAGATGCAGCAAAGCATTCTTAATCAGAAAACATAAATAAAACAAAGGAGCGATAGCTGGGGGTGGGATGCAATTTCTTTTTCAGTTCCGACTGAGTTACCATATTTTTTCCGCAGCTGGTTCTCTGTTTTCTTATTTATGTTTTCTAATTAACATTGTTTAGCTTCGTTTCATTTTATCTTTCTTAATGTAGTTTATGTTATATATATATATATTGAGCACAATACGGTGCCTTTCTTAGATTCACAGTCTTGTTGCTGTTTATGCTTCTTCTTCTAGGTACCCGTAGTTTGCTTTGTTTCAGCTAGATAACCAGTGACAATCTTCCCCTGAACACTGGGAATAAAAAGAAATGGTGTTTCAGGGTTGCTGTTCTGAAAGTAGAGCCGCCCTAGTCTGATGTCACATCCATACCATACATTTAAAGCACTCTCATACCACTTTAACCTGTTATGTCTTCCCCCAAGAATTCTGGGAAATGTAGTTTCTTAAAAGGGTGCTGCACCTCACCGAGCTACAGTTCCCAGAATCCTGAACAAACTACAGTTCCCAGGATAAAGTGGTATAAGAGTTCTTCAAATGTATGGTGTGGGCATGTCCACTGGGCATACTTCCAAGTTCCAGAAAGTTGTGCTCTGGCAAATGGAGCTTTAACTCTTTCTTCTATTTTTCTCTCAACTCACCTGAAAAGCTATTTTTAGCTGAAAAGGATTAAAGGAGTTGGAGTTGGAAAGAAAGGTACAATTGCTTTCTTTGCCTTTCCCCTCTCCCCTCATCCCTGAAGCTTCAGGGGGGGTGTTCAATTTAGATTTAGGAATGGGCAAGATGGAGAAAGTAGAAGGAAAAGTGGGGCCTAAGTAAGAAAAGATTAAACTTGTATTTGAAGCTCTCCTTTGAAGGAGATGATATTAATTGATAGTAATCCTGCCACCCCTTTGCTCGCTGCTTTCCCGTTATATCTGGGTTCACCCACCTTTTTGGAGCCTGTGGGTCCATTTGCAAAGAGGAAAAATGTAGTAAGGACAATACACAACCAAGTACACACTACAAACTCTTTTCTTGACTCCAGAAGAATCCTCCTTCCCAGCCCAGTTTCAGCATAAGGGACAGGGGATCCTCTGGGCATCAGGAAAGGCCTCTGCAGGTGCACAAAGAGGTGGTGGCAAGAATCAAACCAATGTCTTCATGTGCTATATCTGGTTATTGTAGATTAAAGGAGCATTGCCTGTCCTCCCTGTCTCTCTGTCTCTGTCTTTGTCTCTCTCTGTCTCTCAAACACCCCCACACCCCCCACACCTGGCTCCTCTGCCTAGGGATGGTGAACCTGTGTCCCTCTAGGAGTTGTTGGACTTCAGTTCCCACCATCCTTGACCATTGGTCACGCTGGCTGGGGCTGATGGGAGTTGACCTCCAACAGCACCCGTAGGGCTCCAGGTTCCCCATACCTGTTCTCCAGCTGGCTGTTTCTGAAGTGCCTCTCTCCCACCCCTCCCCACAAGCTTACCGCCAACATCCCAGATCTCACTGGCAGGAGACCTGTTTGGCCAAGACTCTTGCTTTCTTTTCTTCAGGGAGCTCAGTGGGCTTAAGGGCCGAAGAGAAAAGCTTTGTAAGTGACAAAACCGCCGAGTCGATAACCGAGGAGGACGACGATGTGTTTGTGACATCCCGAACCACAGAGGATTTGTTTACTGTCATCCACAGGTGGGGGCCCATCCAGGTGTTGCATTTTGGGAGTTGGTAGCTCCTCTGAGGGTGTGGGGTGGTTTGCTCACCCCACCACTCTAGCCCCACCGTACGCCAGCCTTAACTTGGGGGGGAAAGACCCTTCCTGCTCTTTGTGAGCTTCATGCATACCCCACCCGAAAATCCTTCCTCACTTCATCCCCTGTTCATGTCCTCCAGAATCTGCACAACTCAATTCCAGAGATCTCATAATAGTTGCCAATCACCAGTTTGGGTCTATTCTCAAAGCCAAGCTCCTGTGCCAGTTATGCATTTGTTTAACAGCCACTGCAGGCCAGCCACTGCATTTCAGGTGGGCTGTTTCGAACCCCACCTCCTGCACCACTTTCATGAGTGCTTGCTTGTTTTCATGCTGATCTCTGCAGCTTATCATAAGGACCAGAGGCTTGTATTTTCAAATCAAATATTTGCACCATGTCTCAGATTCTATACTCCTGTCACCCATTTCACCCAGGAATTCACCCAGTTAGAGCTTTGGGGAAGAGCTCTAGGAGTCCACTTAGCAGAACAAGCCAGAGGTGGGTCCCCCCCACTGCATCAGGGCTGCCCTACCACATTTCGAAGTAAGCGAAGCTATATCTAAAGAGAGAGGGCTCTGTAACATAAGTAAGCCAAGGGTCCAAAGTGACCTAACTGTACTGCTGCACCCTGCTTAAAGCCAGTCCCTGTACATCAGGCAGATGGAACTTGCAGCCTGCCAGACACTGCTGAACTACAGTTCCCATTGCCCCTGACCACTGGCTATGCTGGCTGGGGCCGATGGGAGTTATAGTTCAATGACATCTAGAGGGCCACAGGTTCCCCCCACCAGTGCTGCAAAGGGCGCAGTGTTTTTGCCCACTGACGAAAGAAAGCTCACATTCTGCTTCCATTCAAGATAACTAGAGCTAGCTAGAGTTGTGCTTTCTTACTTCATTCACTTTTCACAGCACCCACAGGAGGTCATAATCTGATCATTATCCTCCTTGTGTTTTCCGTGTGGTTCCTCTGAGAGAGAGCTCAGTCGGTAGAGCATGAGACTCTTAATCTCAGAGTCGTGGGTTTGAGCCCCACGTTGGGCAAAACCTTCCTGCATCGCAGGGGGTTGGACCAAATGACCCTCGTGGTCCCTTCCCGCTCTACAATTCTATGATTCCTCAGACCACAGCAAACCTGCCTTTTTAGAAAGTTAAAGCACAGTAATGCAGTCGCTACAGGTGTGGTAGGTTCTTAGCTCTGCTCTTCCATCTTTTCCTGCAGATGTAGCTTTGATGAGCAATGTAAGCGAACCCATTGAGGTGAGCCTGTTGCCACTCAGGACATCTCCAGTATTACCAGTAACACTTTTAATGAGCCATAGAGTGCTTTTTCATCTATATTTTTAGCTAAAATTTTCCCCAAAAAAATATTAACATATTCACACAGTAGTGTTAAAATGAAGATTTATTTTTAAGGATTTTTAAAATGCTACATTCTATCAACAAGTTTTTGGCCTAACACACTTTCTAACTTTTTAAAAGCATTTATTTCCACAAATGTCGAAAGTAATTGGGAAATAGTGCTTATGGTAAATAAGCATTTCAGCACTAATTAAATAACTGATTTTAAGTAGAAGATGAGTGGCAGAAGAGTGATTTTTATTTTATTTTATTTTAAAAACTTTGCTTGAGTGAATAGTCACTTCCCCGCCTAGGGAGCTGTGTCCCACCCATCAGTGTGGATGGAATGTAGCAGCAAGCACATGTCAAAAAAGCACCTTACCCCCACATTAAGAAAAGACAGCTGCAATTCTGCTTGCAGCTTACAACAGGAGAGCAACGGCTGGATAGTCCTTGGGCTGCCTTCTCAAACCTGGGCCCCAGCCAGGCATTATGGGAATTGTAGTCCAAAACATCTGGCAAGTGCTAGGTTGGGGAAGGCTGCTCTGGAAACACCCATGGCAAATTGAACCATTGCATACAAAGCTCCCATTGTTTCCTCTGGATGGGTCCCATTACACCATTTTAGACTGTTACGGCTGCGCCAGCTCTGCCTAACCTCAAGTGACTTTCTGATCTGTTTGTGTGTGTGTGTGCGTGTGTGTGTTTGCATTTGCAGGTCCAAACGGAAGTTGCTTGGTTGGAAGGAATCCGGCGAGGCCTTTGGCAACCGGCAGAATTCAAAGAGCAACGAGTGCGCTCCGACGGGCGTCACAAGAACCTCCAGCAGGAATGAAGATTTTAAGGCACTCCTTCAAAAGAAAGGTGGCAAGGGCGCTTCAGGCATCCGCACGTCTGCGGCTGAACTTCTGAAGACCACCAACCCCTTGGCTCGGCGAGTTATGACCGAGTTTGCTGTGGACGGGACAATTCAGGGCCCTAAGACCCAGCCATGAGTATGTCGAGAGAGAGAGCTTTGTCATTTCACGCAATGCCCTAATCCAACCCTTGGGGAGATCTGCTTGACTAAGGGTCAGGGTGAGCCTACCACTCCATTACCGGGGTGGGGGGGTTGTGTTGTTGTTTTTCATCTTTGTTGATTTGTTGGCAGTGGTGCCAGACTTTTTTCTGTTTCTTTTTTTACTGGAGGGGGGACTCCTGACCCAAGAAAAAGTGTCTTAAATGTAGAGCACACACTCATCCCCAATGGAATCAGCCACACATCTTGGCCCTAAAAGGGAGGAAACTTTTATATCTTTTTCCACACTGGAAGAAGGACCTGCGGCATGGGTGTTCCTAGACAGGGCTATCCTGCATTGGTATCAGACCTAGGCCTGGAACCTTCTTCAATTGCATGAGGAGTAGAATACCTCCTCTCTTTTTCATCCTGATCCTCCTGCTTTCCAAGACTACAAATTTGGCGGGTTGGGGAGTCCCTCTGTACTGATTTCTTCTCTGCAGTGAAGCTAGCTTGGAACTGTTCAGAGTTTCTTTGGCATGTGGTACTTTCAGTGCTTGTAGGATACAATATATGGCTGTTGTGGCTTCTTTTCTTTTTAATTCCACCCCCCACCCCGCAGAACCTGACTTGATCATTTTTAGTTTTGACTGCGAAACTCCTGAGGTAGTGGTGGCGGTGTGGAAAGGTGGTCACTTGGGAGGCAGGTGTTGGTCAAGCAGAGGAACAACAAAGATCCCTATTTTTATTGATGATGCCTGACGGTCATATCAGGGCTCAGCCCCACTTCTGTGATTCCTAGTCACGGGTCTGAGAAGTTATTTTGCCCTTTCGCTTTCCCTGGAGAAACCTGCTGCTTACGCCTGAATTGGAACAAACGCCAGTCAGGTTTCCTGTGGACTGAGATTTGTTTCAGTTCAGCAGTGAAGAGTGGGTTTTCCCGGGGAAAGCGGTGGGACAAAATTAAAGCCTCTTAGGCCCATGACTAGCAATCATGAGGCTTTTAATCTCAGGGTGGTGAGTTCAAGCCTCACGTTGAGCGAAAAAGCTCCCTGCATTGTATGGGGTTAGACTAGATGATCCTCGTGTTCCCTTCCAACTCTACAATTCTGTGATTCTTAGGATGAGCCCTATAACTCCAGTGTCCTTAACATATTGCTTGCTGTTCTTTTGCTCAGGGCGGGCAAAATTCCTCAATCTGGCCTCATCACCCTTCAGCCTAATATTTCTATGCTGGCCCCTGATAACTTTGAAATATTCGTTCAGCTCTCGGGAGGGCTGACACCTGGAACATTTTGATACAGGATTGATTCCCCCACTGCCTTAAATGCAAATATTCAGCTTGGAATCTGAAAGATTTTCCTAGCCCTTCTATATCCTTGGAACCAGAAATCCATTATCTGACTAGAAGCTCTCGTTAATGCTGTTGACCTGCTTCTCTTCACAGCCTTAAATGGAACAAAAGTAAATTGTCTTGTAGCTGCTGGGTTCCTGAGCTAATTGTGTCTTTAGAGCCGAATCCTGCACACAATGGACTCTGCCCAGCTGGGACACCATGGGGCTCTTTGCAGACACCAGACTTAGACTAATGGGCTGGTTGTTCAGTGCCATCTTGAACAGTGGGCGTATGATTGAACTGTACTGATGGGGTAATATTGTTTTAAGGATCAATGCAAAGCGTTGGGGCTGAATAATGGTTGCATCAGCTATCTTGGTCGGATTCTTCACTTCCGTCCTTGGTAGGATTCTTCTTTTTACATCATGAAGATGAAAAAAGAATTAAAAGCATCTTGCAGCACTGTACGCACTTGCAGATGAATTGTGGCATAAGCTATCATATACTAGAGCCTGCTTATTCTGATTAACTAGGTGTTTTCCTAAGCTGGGATACATGTGAGCAAAGGGAAGGGCATACTTTAAATGGTGGAGGGCAATTGGCCACAGAATTTACAATCTGTGGTTTACAATTTACAATCATCCCTGACCACTGGTCCTGTTAGCTAGGGATGGTGGGAGTTGTAGTCCCAAAACATCTGGAGGGCCGAGTTTGTCTGTGCCTGTGATAGGAGCTGTTGTTGTGTAACACCTGGAGGACAGGTGACATGTGGAACCCTTGGCTCTCCAGATGTTGCCGAGCTACACATCTCATCAACTTCAGCAAGAAGAACAATAGCCAGGGATGATGGGAGCTTTAGTTCAGCAACATCTGGAGGGCTAGAGGTTCCCCACACCTGGTAAACAATGTAACTACATTGATCATCCACAAGATGACCCAAAATAATAATAATAATGCTTGCCATGTAGGCAAACGCTACCTTCCACTCTTAAGTCTGGGTGAACCAGCCCTTACTGCAGTGCAGTGTGTATGTGTGTGTATAATCTTCACATGTAATGTGTCTAAAGAAGCATTGAATGCACATGCACCGCAGGGCATACCACAATATAAAAGCCCCTTCCCTCTCCATGTTTCCTACCTGTCTCAATGAAAGGCATTTTGCTGATACTTAAGGTTTTGTCTGGGGCAGCGTCTTGAATCTCTTCCCCCACCCCCTCAACCCCAGTATACCATTTTTTCAGCTGATTAGCACTTTGCAACCTCTGGTATGCTCACACAACTTAATGGCCTTGCAGTGAATGTCCATAGTCAGGGAGGGACACTGTATTAGAGTCCCTCTCTTGCCTCCCCACTGCCCTGCGGTTCCTCTCTCAAGGCAGAAAGTTGCGTTCCCTGATTTTCACAATCTGGCTCCTGCTTTTCCCTCGCACACAGCTAGTGTGTGGGATCCTGCTGACTGGGCCAAGAAGCAAACAAAAGCAAGAAGAACTGATGGGTTGCGGGGGGGGGGGTTGAAAAGACAATCATTAGAAATGCCCAGAGCTATTGCTACTACTGAATGATGCTATTTTGCTCACTTTCCGTACTGCTCCCTGATGTGTAACGCCAGTAGCATCTGGTCAGCTACACCTGACACATCTCCTCCTGAGTTTTAGGCTCCTGTTTTCCATGGGTCCTAGGGAGTATGGAAGGTGGGTCATTTAAAAAGAGATGACAAGGATCAGTAAAATACCCAACTCCTTCCCCAATAACGTATGGCTCCTTCCGGTGATTATCTTAAACCTCGCCAATTTAACTTGAAGTGAGCAAAAATCACAAGATCCTCTGTAGGAATCCAGGGTTTGCCGTGCACCTTCTAAGATCAATCTACCCATGTTCAATACAAAGATTCCTCCCCCCTCAGGATGCTTTCACATGCTGCAAAATACCGAAAAAAGACCAGTGTTCAAATTATGGTAGATAGGGTTTGGGGTTTTTTTTTCTGAGAGGGGATTAGTGAAATTCATGAGACTGATGCCCTAATCCTCCCCAATTTCAGCCAAAACATGTCCCACATTTGGAATAGCAGGAGCTAAGGGGGAAATGATAAAAAGTTAAGGTGACTGGGGGCCCTTTGCGTCACCCTTGTAGTTTGGGAACCGAACAGAGTCCCCACAGAATGTACGTATTAGCGCTTAACATTCTCTTTTTCTAAATGCTATGGTGAAAATAGGAAGCGTAACTCATTCTTACTTCCTGTTTCAGTGATTGTTAGAACATGGGGAAGGGCTACAGCAATCACAGATAAACTTGGCAAAAGATCATTTCTTTTAGGTATATCCAAAGGGGCTTGCTTGGAAAGACTAGGGGCATATTTACATTGCAAATTTTAGCTAGTTTGAAATGAAGGTGGAACTCATGTCATCACACACACACATAGACAGACGCCTGCTCCAGGAACCCTGGGAGCTGGTGTTTTATAAGGTTGCAAATAATGTTGTTGTTTTTTTAATCTCTATACATATAGTTTCCAGGTTCATTGATCTGGACCTGTGACATTTAAATAGGCCTGAAACTGGTTGCAACTGAGGGATGAAGGATAAATTTGCTTCTGTTTGTATTGAAATGCATACCAATCTAACCCACACTTTCTGAAAAATATGTGAACTGAAAAAGCTAGCCTTCAAAATCCGCACTCCTCCAAATTTTGTCGTGCAGTTCTCCAGCCAAATAATGTTTACAAAAAAATGTGCCTACTATTATTATTATCATCATCGTCATATATTTCTTCATCACCTTCTAAACAACCACCTCAAGGCAATTTTCACGTAAGATAATTTTTTAAAACACACACGCACACAAAAACACATTTGAATCAAGACTAAAACCCTAGCAAAACAAACACTCATGGTAAAGGCCCATTTAACCCGCTAGGAAAACTGTGTTCAGTTTTAACTATAGTTACTTGAAACAAGCCAACAGCCTAGGTTGTGAAGCTGGCTTGTTCAATTTATAGTTAAAATTAGCCACAGTTTAGGTTTCAAACAATGCACTAAACTGAGACTAATCTAAAGTAGAAGCTTCTGCTCTTCTCGCAAGGACATTTTCCCTGCCTTGCTATGTACTCCCCTGGAGAGCTTTTCCTGGCTGGGGTGTATCTTTTAACTGTAATAAAATTACTTGCTTGTCTGGATGGGGGATGGAGAAATGCATGGGTGTCACAACATTTATCTTTTATGTAGTTGGAATGTAGCAGTCACATCCCTTGAAGTGTCCACTTTTGCCTCTGGCCCTTCCCACCCCTGGTTTTCAGGTCCTGGGCAAGTTCCCAATGTGGGAATGCTCCCCTCAGGCTGGAACAGGTTCCCCATTATTGCTTTAAACATACATCCAAATCCAGGTATATACTGTGTCTCAAAACTTGTTTTCCATGCAGTACCTGACTGCCTCCTCATTCATCTGGCCACTGATCTGATTTTCTGATTACCAAAAGTGCCCCTAATGGAACAGGGTAGTAATGATAGCCAATAGCTAATGTAAGCCAATTGCAACTTCATAAAAAGTGAAAACAGGGTGTTTTTAAAATACTGCGCTTAGTTTTGTACGACTTCCAGAGTACCCTATACAGTACAGTTGTATGAAATGAAACATATCCTGCCCAGGATTAATAATCTAATGTTGGGTTGCACCAGGACTTAGTTTTCTCTGTGTGCCTTTGTGTGAGGCTGTGTGTGTGATATATAGAATTAATGCTGGTCAAATCAAATATAGTTGTCCATATCAGCTAATCCTTAAATGACGGTCTCCTCTTGCAGAACTTTGGTCTATCAAATCATCGGGTGGAGGGGATTATTGCATTATTTCTTTGCTTTGCTATGACACTACTCTAGCCATCTTGGCTTTATCATTTAACAAATGCATTAATCTCTGTGCTTGCTGGGGAGTAGGAATGAAATGGTGTCATGGTAACATAAGTGGTCATATATTGCTTATATAAAGGCATAGCCAGCATGAAATTCAAATCATTATGAAACCGAGGAGGATGACCTATTCGCCAACAGTTGGGCAGAAACTCAGCTGTTCAAGTGGTCAACTCCTAATGAGAAAATTGTACACAATGTGATTGGTCCTAAGAAATAATGACACTGAAAGCATTTTTTTTAAAAAATAATCTGCAGAAGTACATAATGCTGCCTGAGTCGGCAAACGAAGGTTTGCAGGCACACTTAAATGAAATTTCTGAAAAAGAAACAGGGTTTTAGCTTAGCCTTATGTGCTAACTTTGTACAGTGGTACCTCGGGTTACAGACGCTTCAGGTTACAGACTCCGCTAACCCAGAAATAGTACCTCAGGTTAAGAACTTTGCTTCAGGATGAGAACAGAAATTGCATGGCAGCAGCGGGAGGCCCCATTAGCTAAAGTGGTACCTCAGGCTAAGAACAGTTTCAGGTTAAGAACAGACCTCCAGAACAAATTAAGTTCTTAACCAGAAGTACCACTGTATATGCAGGGAAATTAGGTTTTGAAATTTAGCACCGGGGAGCTTTGAAACATGCTATTCCACAATCAGCAGTCTGAAGCAGGGCAGTCCAGGAAGAACAGCAGTACATTTAAATTGTTCTCTTAGGCTGCAATCCTAAACACGCTGACCTGGAAATAAGTGCCATTCAGTTGAAGTGTGGCATTCATACACAAAGAAAGGCTTCCTTTTTATTGGTCCAACTTGCATCAAATACATTTGGTTTCTCGTACTCTCGAAGAGCTGGAAGAAAAGCATGCACACTCTTGTGAGCCATTCCAGTCCTTGGTGAAGCATGCAATTCTTCATCACTTTAGACTCCCATTTCAAAACAACAGTCAGCAATTGTTGATGAGATTTAAATGCTTTATTTTCAGAGGAGTGAAATGGTAGGGCTCTTAGCAACGTTCTTCTTTCTCTATCTCTCCCTCTTATCTTTCTCTCTCTGTCTGTTTCTCCTTTCTTTTTCTTTTTTTGCAAGAGTCTAAGGATATATATTGGGTTTTGTGCTGCCCCCTAGGTGAGAAGGCAATTTGGAGCCCTCCTTCTTCCAACAGTTCAGGAAGCCAAGTTTATAGCCAGCTCCCTCCTGATGTTTGCTATTTGAGCCCATATTCATTATCTCAAGACTGGGCTTTAATCTGTGAGTTGAATCAGCACACTTCCATGGTACCTGTGCTCAAGAACCCTGCAGAATATGTGCCAGGCTGATGCAAAGCCCAGCCGAGAGAGGACAATGAGCCAAATGCATATTCCGAAATTAAATGTGATTAAGAAATGGGAAGTAGCCTGGGAAGTAGTTTTGTAGCTTCAGGCCAAAACAACTGTTGGATTCAGCACAACTTGCTTTCCTCCTTATTATGCTATGAATTGGAATGCACATTGCTTTTTCTTTCTTTTCTTCTTTCTTTTAAAAAGAATCTCTTCCTTCACTTTCTTTATCACATCAGCCACATTCAGAGGTGATGCCCTGCAGACAAAGAAGCCTTTTTAGCATCACAGCTGATTATTACCATTGTCTTTTTGCTGCAGGTGAATATCATTGCTGATTTTTTTCTGAATTGTACCAGGCATGTGGATTTTGAAGAAAGCTATCCCCCATAGTTTAAAAGTCTTGCAAAAACAAAAAAAAAACCCTACAACCATCAACTGTGTTGCCTCCTCTGTGAAGAAAGTTACTCCATCAACAGCTGGTGGCTAATTTGGCCTGGCCCAGTTAGTGCCTCATGTTGACAGTTCTTTATCATTTTGCTTAGCTGTGCAGTCTAACAATTCAATTAATGGCTGTCAAACACCATACTAAGTCTGGAAATCTAGTCAAACCTATCTGGATCTTCTTGGGTTTTCCTCTTCCTATATAATCACTGTATAGCAGCTATTCTGCAGATTTCTGGGTCCACATTATTCAGGAAGAGCCTGATGACACATGTCTACTGCTTGTTGGTTGCAACATTAAATGATCATTGGAATGTATGAAGGACCTATCACATTGGCTTCAAACACACTGGCCACATTCACACATAACAACAAGCCAGACTTTCTGTCTTCTTCTGTTTTACTGTGAACAAGTGGTATTGCTAGTCTGTACGGCCCAGTTGCTTCTGATTCAATCCTTTACTGGCATGAACAATATAGTAATGCAACAAGCCATGACTTCTGGTTACATCTGAACCGGGGTGTGTGTCATGGTTTGTTGCTCCCTAACAAGAAGCCATGAACAGGAAATCAATTACGAAGCATGGTTTAAGGTAGGCTAATACTTATGGCTTGCTAGGGAGAAACAAAGTATAATCACTAGTTCAATATGACCAGAAGCTAAGGCTTCCTAGTTTGTTTATCCTGTTTGTGCCAGGGGTGAGCAATCAGGCTCACAATAAACCACAACAATACAGAAAATCTGGCCTGTTGTTATGTGCAAAAACAGCCAGTGGCACACAAAAGCAGTTCATGCATTCAGTTGTGAGAGGCCAAGCAATAGACTCATGTGTGGACAACTGCTCATTCCATTTCTGATATTTGCCTAGCCAACTCCTTGGACCAATAGCACCAAGGCCTACTGACCTGAATGCATTCAGTCTCTAGCCTCTGTAAGCCAAAAAAAGAACATGGAAAAAGCTTCAATCTCTAGCGGGTCTGACATGACTAATAACTGAATGTTTTCATTTGACGTGGAAGATTAATGAGTGACCTATAACTGAATCTACATCTGTAGTGTCAAGAGATGTTTCAGGTTTTTTTGTTTTTTTAATGTATTCTGGCCAGTGAAGTGACCGACCTTTTCTGTGTTTGTAATGTGTTCCTGGACATTTCCTTTGTACAGCCCAAAACCAAAGCTCAGGCTTCTTCTGTCCCTCTGCAAAGTGTTTCTCTCCTTCCTGCATGAAGCGCTTCAGCAACAGTCATCCTAAGAAGCAGCAAGGCTTCTTTCTATTAATAGTCTTTTGTTTCCCAGGAGGTGTTACCTGCCCCTTCTGCTTGGATGAACCAGAATTTGCTTTAAAATGTGCTTGGCTCCAGTTGCTGCCACTGTTAGTTTGGCTTTAATTACATGTTCCTCCATCTGTTGCCATGGATTTGCACAGTTAGGTCTGTAATTAACTTCCCAGCTCAGACGTTCAAGAAAAATATATCATAAAAATGTCCACGCTTCATTGATTGTGAGGGTTCCCCCCCCTGCTCTTTTTGGTTCTGCTTTTGCTGTTGCTTTTCCAGTTAGGCTAGAAATATACAAAATTGTGATGGTGGTGGTTGAAGAGGAGGGACTGTCCTCTTCGGTGGTCCCATCAACATGGCTAAATGTTATCCATCCCCTCACCTACAAAGTGGGTCAGCACCAGGTAGCAGCACTGCAGATTAGTCCCCTTTCCAATAAAAGGGGATCTGGTGAGGTTCTAGCTTAGGAAATGAGGTTAAGGAAGATGGTAGTTAGAAGGATGAAAAGCTATGAACAAGACAGTGTGTTTTCCTTATTAGAAAAAGAAAATGATATAAGGTGACTCAAGCTTCCTATCTGAATGATGTAAAAAGTGCACTACCTTACCCACTGAATGGTCTTGAGAGCATCTTTTGCTGCAGAATTAATGAAAGTGTGCAGACCCCACCAGTCTCTTAGATACAGTCCACTGGGAGTCTCACATAACAGCAGGTTAAATATATAGGGATGTATCTAACATCCTCGATCCATGATCACAGAGAACTTGTGCTAGTTCAAAGGGCAAGTTTTAATGTGCAACAGAGGGATCAAATGCAACTCTTGCATTAGTGGGAATCTGTTGTGCAGCAGATTGTACAGTATCCTGCTTGTCAAAGTTATGAGTAGCCTGCACGTGCAAAATCTTGCACAGCAAAGTTTTGCTGGCACAATGTACCACTAAGTGACTTTAACTTAGCACTATGTTACATACAACCCAATACTTTCTTTAAAGCACACAAGTGCTGTGTGGCTGTTTAATTTTACACAAATTGATTCTGTTTCTTCTGTAGTCACAGGAAGGCCCCCTCCTTTTGACACAAGCAAATTATACTTTAGCTCCCTCCCTGGATTTTGGAGAATCTACCAGGTCGCCATTCCTTCAACCCTCTTTTCTTTTTTCTTAGGGCCCTCTGTTTCTGTATCCCAGACTTATTTGTTGCACTTGCTGGGTGTGATTTGTAGACTCCCTAAAGGGTCAAACCAGATATGCATCAGTTTATTAAGTATACACCTGCCATTTAAGCTGTCCAATGGGGACAGGAGTGAAACTTTCCCCCTCCCCTCCCCTCCATCTCCTCTTCTGCCTCTGCTTTTGCTTCTGGACTTCTCTCTGCCACAGACTCTCCCTGCTCAATAAGGCCTGTTACCTCTTCAGCTTCTGACACTTCCTCCTCTTAGGTTTCTCCCTCTTCTTCCTCTGACCACACATTGCCATCCCACCAGTAGTCCCCAAGCTCTAAGCTTTCTTCCCTTGGATTTTTTCCCAGCTGTTGCCTCCCACCACCCCTCTGCATTCAGATCGCCACTCCCTACCATTGATCCCGCTTACAACTTTTGTCTGTTGCTCATGCCCTCCAAGTCCTGCCCAAGCATGGTTGGAGCTTGACTGGAACAAACACAAGCCAGAGAACCAAAAGGGCCTTCTGGGGGCTCTGGCACCATCCTGTTATGCAGTTCTTTATTTCTCCTCCTACCCACAAGTGGCTCATTACCAAGGTCCACGTGATTGGCACTTCCCTTTTCCAAATCTAACAGCCAGGCAAATAGAACTTGTGCCAGAGGGGAGAAATGCAGGAAAGGGGAAAGCTTTGTAGTTGTTTCAGAAATTTCTGCCCGGAGCTCTGAGGTCCCTGATGTGGTGCTTGTGACCACCATGGTACCCTCAGATGCACACCTTGGTGTCCACAGATATCCTACCCCTCCCAGTTTTTATTTGTGTATATACATATATATATATTAATAGAGTATTTTTGGTTCTGTGACAAGTTGTCTTTGGGAGAAGGGTGTTGCCTGCCTCCCCCGCCCCCCGTGTTCTGTGTGTATGGGGGATGTGTGTGTTTTGCCTGCTGATGGGGGGGAGGGTGTTGGGATCTGAGCAGCACCAGATTTTCCGCTGTGAAATGGGTATTTTATGGTGATCTCAACATTTTTCTTCAGTTTTCAAATGTGTCCCCAGGCCCAGAAAAGTGGGATTATGGGGCTATCCTTGTCCTTCAAGCAAAACTCAGGAATGTGCTGAAGTACCAATGATTGTAAACCCTAACAACCTGGATTCTTTACATTTTTTTCAGAGCAGGTGTCCTAAGGCCAGGAGCAGATACAATATCCTCTGCTTCCCCAGACAAGTCCTGGTGGCAGAATCATTTGCCTGCTGGGTGCCTTCTGTGGTTTTCATTCTCCAAAGCGGGCAATCAATAGAGTAGGGTGGGTGGAATTCTCCAATCTTGAATCTGCTTTGGTGTGGGGCCGGGGATGGATGTATATACCCGAATTCCTAAGTCTGGATCCTGTTAGATTTAGGGGTAGGGAGACTTCTAAAAGTTTTGGGTTTGCCAAGTTAATACCTAACATTATGGGCTTAAAAATCAATCAGATAGACTCAGGTTGCAATCCAATGCATGCTTATGTAGGAAGAGGTCCTGTTGAACTCAACGGGACCTACTTCTGAGTAGACTTCTATAGAATTGCAGGTTTTGTTTTTAACGTTGAAATGCTGAATTTTCTTCTTTTTTTCAAAATGGAAAACCTGCCATTCAGATTCTTAAAAATTAAATAACATTGAGTGCAATTTTTTTCCAGATTTAGGATTGATCCCCTTTTGCCATGAGTAGTTCTGGGTTATCCTTGCTTTTCACCTACCAGCGAATCCATTTGAATTTAACAGGGTAAAATAACTGCGTTGCTTCGCAGCCATCTTCCTACATAGATATATGTGTGTGTTCTTTCAATCACAGCTTTGACAGGGGATTTATCATTATTATTTTGCAAACTTTCTGGCAGCTTCTGACTGTCAAGGCACAGCCTCGACCAACCCTCCTCATAACCACTTCCTGCTGTAGTTGAAATCAGACCTTGTGTATGTCTGCTCCCATAAAACTCCCACTTCAGCATGGTTTTAACTATGGAAAGGCAGCATGCAAATAGAATGGTGGTGGTGGTATGACTGTCAACAGTAGGAGTACCAAGCAGCAAAAGCCAGTTGGGGTGTGGCATTGTTGGTAGGGAAGGAATTCGCTGGGTCCACTTTTCAAAGCAGACCAGCCCAGTCCAATGGCCCTGTACTTGCTTGCAGGAGCACAACCCCGATCAGATTACAAAACTCTCTGGATTCGGTAATGCAGTTTTCAAGTACAAAAAAATTAATTAAAAATGTGTGCATGGAAGTAAGTATTTTGCAGTTAAAATGCATATTTGGTGGGAACGCACTGTGGGTAGGGGTGGGGGCGGCATTTTTCTTGGGAGAATACATACAAAAATGTCTGCAGTCATGTGAACCATTCAACTACGAAATTTTCATGCATTCTTAAAAATAAAAAAGCACTGCACAAAACAAGACCGAACCGACCTAAGATTGAGTGTCAGTGTAAGTGACACAGGACAGAGAGTCCACCCCCAACTGCTGGCAATTGCTGCAGAGACATGAATGTACCATTTTAGCTCATTACTGGGCCAACAGGATGAATGTTCTCCCAATGTAACAAACCCGTTGACCAGGACAAGTGTACTTTCTCATAGATGAATCATCGCCGATCGTAGGGGAGGGGTTGGTCTTGTGTCCTTGAGATATATAGATATATTTTTTGAAAAATCCCCACAAAGGGCTTCAAACAAGCACTTTCACTTCTACTGAAGATTCATCCCATGAATGTATTTTGACCACACAACACACACCAGAGGTGCAAGGAGAAGCAGTCTGCTTTGCTTTTTGCTTTTTTTGTTTTTAATTGTCAAGCATCACCACATTACAGGGTGAATCTACAAAGATAAGTGCCGGATGCTTTCTAGAAAAACTGTTGCCTGAATGTGTGGCTGGTAAGCAATGAAATGCCATTAAACTTTGTATAGTGTCACATAGGTCTGCTCAGGAAAAGAAAAGAAAAACCATTGAAAAGGAGGTAAAATGGAGAAATTAGCAGTGGTGGCTAAACCTTTACTTGATTGCATTATAATGTTGAGGCTGCCGGATTCCTACTAGCAAGAGATTTGCACATTGGTTTTCATTCATATCTGCCTCAGAACCTTGCCCTCCTCCCTTTTGATTTTCTGTAGAATAAAAAAATCAATTTTTGGACTGCAATTCTAAGCATATTTACTTGACAGCATGTCCTGTTGAACTTAGTGGAGTTTGCCTCCCAAGTAAATGTGTTTAGGGTTGCCCTCAAAACGGAAAACAATCATTAATCCTGACACTACACTCATAAAAAACACGCAAATCCTCATTTTGCTAGAGGATACCTGTGCTTGTCTTTTCTTTAACTGGGTTACAGTTTAAAAAAACACAAAATGCCTAGAGAGTAATTATTCTTTTTTGAAGCCTGCTTCTCTTAGGAATCCATTTTCCTTGCTCTACACCTAAGTGGATTTAGATAAACTTTCCCCCCACCCCCACTCCTGAGGTATTTCTGTACAGCCTAGGTAACCTAAGTCTCCTACCTATACTTTAATCTAGCTATCTCTATATTTGCATTAGTCTGTCTTATCGTGAACCGGTCACACAAGAATGACGGAAACAGTTTATTGACTCCTTTTGTGCGTGTCAATGAAAAATTGATTTGGGGTGCTCACACCCTCTTTTGAACTCAGATTCTTGCCACTGTACAGTATATGGAGATGCATAGAGAGACTTTTTATATTTCTGAATGTTGTACTTTTTAACTCCTTGCAAGCTTGGTAATACACTATCTAAATGTCTAAAAAACAATAATGACTGCCTTGTAAGTCTGATGTTATTTCCTTGAACCTGTGGGTTGCAAAGGTGATGGGGAGGGCGAAGAGAAGCCTCAGAGGGTGAATTACACTCTGAGCAAAGAGTGGGGAGGGGGGGAAGCCATGCTGGAAGATTTCAGGCAAGTTGGATGTGTTAACCTTGAGGACACATCTCAGGTTTCCTTCTACAATGCCCTCCTGCGCTCTGCTGTAATTGGTTCTGCCCTTGTTTATTTCTAGGGCTGCCACTAGTTTAAATAACCCATTGTATGAATGAGTTGATTAAGTGATTGATTAAGCAACTGAATTTACACAGATATGCCAGTGGGTACAGCAAAACTTCTGAAGAAAGCATACGTTTTCTTGCTTTAAAACTATTATGCGCTATGTCTTGCAACAGGCACACTTGAATGCAGAAGGCTGGCACTGGGTTTCCTCCATGCTAATTTTCAGCTTTAAAATTGCCTTCTCCCTTTCTTCCCAGCCTTCACTGCTTTTAGCCATATTGAAAAAGTATGACTAAAAATGTCGGAATGGGGGAGAAAATCGATACGGTTGAAAATGTAATCCAGACATGCCTACACCGCAGTTTCCGAAACAATATGCAAAGCCTGTGAATCCTCACACCCCAGTAAGCTGGTCCCTTAATTGTGAGTTAGTGAGGGAGGTTGCCTTTTTCTCCTTGAAAAGTACATAGAGCTGAAGGAGGGAAGTTGGAAGAGCAACTCAGGTTGGACCTGACTTTTCCTAGAAGAACCCTTCTAAAAGTAGGAGAGCGGGGAGAGAGGACACCCAAAGCATTCACTCAAAAATCCAGACGTGCCCAAGGGCCTAAAAAAGTTGGATACCCCTAGATTAGTACAAGTGATAAGGAGGTCCAAGTACGCAATAGGTCTCTCTCTTTTTGGCAGTAGCATTCCAGCCACTTTTAACATAACACATATCCACATGTGTAATTACGTTATCTTTTCACATACCGACTGTACAAGCAAACACCTTTGTTGGAAGAAACAAAGATGTCCATCAGCAGAACCATTGTTGGAGACAAGGAACAGAAAGGTGTGTGTGTGTGTGTGTGTGTGTGTGTGTGTGTGTGTGTGTTTAAAGGAACCTAGGCTTCAAAGACTGGTGGAATTAAGAATTTTTTCCTATTTGCTGACACGTTTGAATTTACATTCCATTTTCCCTCCTTTATTTCCAGTCACAGGTGTTGCTGCGGGGGTAGGGGGTATTACTAAAGAACAGAGAGGACACAAATACATAGGGTGTTAGTCTGCACAAGCCCCACTGAAATGAAAAAGAGCTCCCTGAGGGAGCATCAGAGTGTTCCTGCAGAGGTCATATCCACACCCAGGGCTTCCCCCCCCCCCACCCAGAACTCACTGGCACTCAGTTCTGGCATCTCTCAGGTGGGCCCCATTGCTATTCTAAGAGAATGAGGGATGTGTTCATAGTGGGTTCCGGCACCTCCTTTTCTAGAAAAATAGCACTGTCCACATTTAAAACAAAAGGCTTTCCCCAAATATTGCTATAGTTTCTTATTATTAAATAAAACTGTACTTTTTTAAGGGTTGGCTAGGGCTAAATTACAATTTACAGGATTCATGTGACCCGAATGTATGATATGAATGTGATCTCAGTTTCCATTCAGTTGAAGAAGTTGGGGATGATTAGCCTGAAGAGAGCCAATTAAGAGCCGATTTAATACCCATTTTCAAATATCTGAAGAGCTGTCACATAGATCAAATTTGGGGGTTTTATTGCTCCAAATAATAGGGCCCAAAGTCGGGTGGCTGAAGTTGTTTTACAGCAGAACAGACTGCTTCAGCAGTTGTGGGACTCTTACTCCTTAGACATTTTTGAGCAGAAGCAGAATGGCCACCTATGTACCTGGAACATGCCCCAGCCCCCTTCAGCCCATTTAACCTGCTGATTGGGTCCTCTGGACAGTAGGAGCCTGAGCTGTGCCGGCCCACCAACTGTGACCCTGCTGACTTTCCACCATGAAATGCCACCAGCCACAGTGGGGTGGCAAGCCAGGATTTTTCCTGCATCAGCAGAAGATTTGACTAGATAAGTCTGATTACAACAGGGCTTGCTCCAGCAAATAAACCAGTGAATTGTACTCACCTTAATTTGCAATTGTTGTATTTACCAATAATGTACATTGAACTCATAAATAAGTCACAACCTTTTTTTTAGAACAAGAACAACATACTACTATGGCCAAACTTTAAATTTTGTGCAAAATATTTTTATTTTCAGATTTACAGCTCTTGGCATTCAGGCCTGTTAAACACATCCAGAGAAGGAAGCAGGTGCTGCCGGATTTTGCTCATGAGCGTATCTGAAAAATAAGGTTAAAAATGCAGTAGGAAGAGCAAATCAATCTGTTAAATGCAGCAGCCTCTCCCTGTTTTCAAAACTCACATTACATAGTTTTATGTCAAGTCAGCTTCCAGGTGTTACATATACTGAGCTAGAGTATTTTTTAAAACAACAACAACAAAGACTAGGTTTCCACATCAATATTTCTCTGGATAGTGTTGCTGAAGGCCATTGAAACCAGGCAGACCCGGCAGTTCTTCCTCCTATATCTAACTTGGTCTAGTTTGGCATTCAGAAAATGAAAGAAATATGATAAGAGCAGAGCGATGCCCTTCTGTTGCTGTTGGACTACAATTCCCATCAACCCCAACCAGAGGTGGTCATGAATGATGGGAGGTGTAGTGCAGCAACAACTGGAAGGCTTGCTCCAACTCCCACCATCCCCAGCCAGCATGCCCAATGGGAAGGGATGGTAGGAGTTATAGTACAACAACATCTGGAGGTCACCACAGGCTCCCTATCTCTGTAACTTAAGGTCCCATCTGCACTAGGCATTGAAAGAATCCTGGAAACTGTAGTTAGCAAGTGCTGAGAGTTGTTAGGAGACCCCCTATTCCCCTCACAGTGCTGCAACTCCCAAAGTTATCTGGGGAAAAGGATTGATTGTTAAACCACTCTGTGAATAGCAGCTCTGGAAGGGGGAAGCCATGACAGTTTAAAGTGGTATAACACCGCTTTAAATGTAGATGCAAATGGGGACCTACTCATAATATACTCACTTACCGTATTTTTTGCTCTATAACACGCACCTGACCATAACACGCACATCGTTTTTAGAGGAGGAAAACAAGGGGGGGGGATTCTGAATGAAACAGTGTGTGTACCATTTTTGTGCCTCATGCTGTGGCCACAGACATGTGATCTGATGGTGAATTTGGGGTGACCCAATGCAAAGATCCTGAGGATCCATGTGGATCTGTGCTTTGTAACCACGTTTTAAGTGGGGAGGGAAGGAAAAAACACAGAAGGGACAAGGAGCACGAGAGGGGTGTGCAGAGAAGCAGCTGGCTAAGAATGCAGGAGAGGGGTTTAACGGGAGGGAGGAAAGGAAGGCAAAAGTTTCCACCCACCCACCCACCCAAGCCAGCCCCCCCTCTCTCTCCCACCTGCATGTTTTCTGGCTGCCTGCGAGTCCCTAAAATGCTTTCCTGGACGCAGCAGCACCGGAGAACGGAGAGGAATTAGAAGGAAGGACACGATCCTTTCCTTTCCCCTCTGCTTGCCTGGAGGGGAGGAGATTTGCCTGCTCTTTGTTCCGTTTGAGCAAACAGGAACCGAAACAGAAGAGGGTGGGCAGTAAGACCCTGAGGCAGAATGCAGGAAAGCAACAGCTTCCTCTCTCCCGCGATCGTATTTTTGCCTGATTTTTGCCTGGGTCAGTCGGCTCCAGGGACCACACATTCGCTCAATAACACGCAGACATTTCCCCTTACTTTTTAGGAGAAAAAATCTGCGTGTTATAGAGAGAAAAGTACGGTATTTTACATTTCTAATCCCTTGCCCCAAATACTTTGGAATGGGAAAAGAAGATAGCAAAACCAACTTCGCAAAGCCCCAGCGATAAAGGGTCTGGAGACATTATGAATCTCCTTTATTGTAAGGAGTTGAGGGAGTTGGGTATGATCAGCCTACAGAAGAGAAGACTGAAGGGTGATATCACAGCCATCTTCAAATATCTATAAGGCTGTGATGTGGAAGATGGAGGAACAAGCTTGTTTTCTGCTTGCTCCAGAGGGTAGGACCCAAACCAACAGATTAAAGTTACAATAAAGGAGATTCCAACTAAACATTAGGAAGAACTTTCAGACAGTAAGAGCTGTTGGACAGCGGAACGGGCTACCTTGGAAGATGGTGGACTCTTAATTCATTGGTTTTTAAACAGGTTGGATGGTCATCTGTCAGGGATTTTTTAGATGTGATTCCTGCACTGCAGGGGGTTGGACTAAATGACTTTTGGGGATTCTTTTTGACTCTGTGATTCTATGATTCAATAATTCTACGAAGCCATTGAGCTCAGTCCACCTCAGCTTACAACAGACAGCTCTGACCTTGTTCCCATGGCAAATTCTTTCTCATTTGGTAGCAGACTTAATTTTGTGGATGGCATATGGGCTGGACTCCTTGGGTATCCAGATCTCATCTCCCTCGTGGCCCATATGGTCTGCCGCTCCTTCCAGGGCTGCAGTGAGCTCTGGCCCAAATATATTGTTGGAGTTGCGGTAGGTGCGAGTGAGGCGGCGGAAGGAGGAGTCGGAGGAGCTGTCATCGTGATTCTCGTCATCCTGCTCATCCTGCAGCTTAGTGGTCTCCAGCTCTAAGCTTTCGCTCAGCTCTGCAGCTTTGAAAGCCTCCTTTAAATCCTGGAGGAAGGCCACTTTGGGTGCAAAGAGGAGGAGGAGGAACACCAGGCCTCCTGAGACTCCGCACAGGAAATAAAAGCCCACCTTCTCAGGAACGCCTGCAAAGAAAAAGGAAAGTAAGACTCAACAGGGGGGAAGCCAACCCACCTTCTCCTCCCTTGCAGAGATAGGGTGTTGAGAGGGAGGGGCCAATAGCAGAAAGGGCATGGTTTGGGGGGACTGAACCTCCTGAACGTGGCATCGGCTCCAGCCACCCTCTCCTCCTCATATACCTAAGTCTGCAGTTTAACTGGAGGAAAAGAGAGATGGACTGATAAACAGAGAGGACACATCCAATTTATTGTGCACTCAGTGTGACTCATGCATGCAAGTTTACAGCACCTGCACCAGGGATGAGGAGCCTTTGGCCCTCCAGATGTTGCTGGACTACATCTCTAATCAGACCCAGCCAGCATGACTCATAGTCAAGAACGATGGGAGTTGCAGTCCAATAACCTATTAGAGGGCCAAAGGTTCCCCTTCCCTGTCGCACGCAATGCCGTTGTCATCAAAATGCCACCCCAAATTTATTCTTCCTGTCTAATTGGAATTTACCACTTCCACACCCAGTTTTTACTTACTGCATATCTGCATATCTGTAGAACTGGCAAATCTGTATTAAATGGGGTGGGGGGTGCCCATTCATTCCAGTGGGCTTTCCTTCTGCAACTCTAGGATGATGTCTTTAAAGAGGGTGGGGGTTGCACCCACAGAAAAAGCATCCCCAAAGGTCAAATGTGATATGTGAGATCCATGAAGGGTTCACCCTTTTCTTGTAGTTTTACTTTAAGGTTTCAGTTTTTATTGAAGTGGGTGGAGTGCTGTTTCCTTTTTCTAAATCCCACTCCCCATCTGAAAGCTGCTAACAGTCTTGCTGTGGTGAGAAGATGGGGATCTGTATTGTCCCTGCATTTCTCCAGTGAGACAGAGATACTTCAGATCTGGAAAAGGCTGGGGTAGGAGACATAGGCGAAGCACCTTTCTCCTGACACTGCTGAACTGATGAAAATGGCTTAAAAGAGCTGCTTAACAGTTAAGCTATCCTGCTTTACAGAAAGCAGTCCTCTGTTTTCAGAACAGACCACTATGGCAAGACATGTTGCATTTCTATTTCAGCTATAACAGTCACTTCTACATCAGAATCTATAACACATAATTTAGCATGTGCAAACCTTTTGCCTTCTCTTTTTTGGGGAGTGGCACATTTCCTCTGTTCTGGCAGTAACTACGTGCCACCCCCGTTTACCGCAAAGGTCGGGAGACCCAGTCACAGCTTTGCCGCCCTCATAACGTTTGCCATGGCCCTGATTGGCCTGGTTTCCCCCAGCATCCCAACTCTGCCCGTCTTGCACACCCAGGGAAGTCAGACATACCCCAGAAAAGGGCAAAAGTTTCCAGAGAGCTAGTAAATATCATCAGATTTTCTTGGAGCCTGGAAAGTCTCGGCCCAGTGTACCAGCCACCTGCAGCAAACAAGGGGATAGCACGTTCTTACTGACAAGGGTTTCGGACGTTAAGCCTTAAACTGCATCTCCTTTATCATGTAATCTATGGAACTCACCATCACAAAGGGGAAGGACCAGGGCTCAGTGGTGAAGCAACTGCGTTGCATGCAGAAGGTCCCAGGTTCATCCCTGGCACCTCCAGGTGGGGCTGGGAGAGACCCCTGCCAGAAACCCTGGAGAGGTGCTGCCAATCAGTATAGACAATGTTGGTCTAGATGGACCAATGGTCTGACTTGAGATAAGGCACGCTGTAGTGACAACAACTTCAGAAAGAACAGATTTATTACCCATGGTTATTAACCATGAGAGCTCAGTAGAACTTCCATGTCCAGAGGCAGTTAGCATGTAACAGCAGGTGATTAGCATGGGCTGTCACCATCACACCCTTTTGGTGAGCTTTGGCCTCACCTCACTCTCACTTTTTCTGCTTCCTATTTACGTCTGCCAACCAAAAACGTTTCAGGGACCAGAAGGATATTATTATTACGTGTGTAGCCATTTCTATCCCACCCAACCCTGTTTTTATCCACATAACAGCCCTTTGAGGTAGACTAGCCTGAAAGTGCATGACGAGACTAAGGTCCCTTGGGGAGTTTCAGGGCTGACTGGGTCTGGTCTCTCTGGTCCCAGTCCAGTGCTCTAACCAGTACACCACACTGCCCCTTGCTTTCACGTGAAGAATGAATCTCAGAGTCCTCTGCTCCGTTAGGTGACAGGTGTGCATTCTGAGGATGAGGTCTTTAAGTTATGTGGCATCCAGATATTGAACCATCATCTACAGCAAGGTAGGGCTGGCTGCAATCTGGAGTCAGTCAGTGTTGATGATACCATGAGAGATGGACCAAAGGCCTTACACTCAAGGCCACTTCCTATGCAAGGCTGGTGGTGGACACGTCAGGCATCAGGGGCAGAGAGCAGAGGTGGCTGCCCCCCACAACTGTTTCTCCTACACCTCCCAACTACTCCCCTCTGTTGGAGGACAGAGCTGTGTACACCACCCAACCTGTCTTGCCACACCTTTAAACTAGCATGCTGCCACTGATGCAATGGAGGGCATTGCCACATCAGCCGTGTTGCAGTCAGAATTATCTGCCAACCAGTTCACTTCTGCACATGAGATGAAAAATAGGCACTATCTTGTCCTGTTGCCTCAAGGGGCAGACTGTTCTGGGCTAGGCCTAATCCAGTGCTTCCTGTCCTCTCTGGTCCTCTCTTTCATGGCCAGCTGGCCTTCACTCTCCTTCCCTAAACAAAAACTACAGCTGATGATGCAAGGCCCCATCACCGCTATTGCTTCTTTAATATACTTTAACTGGCTTCTAGCTGCTGCTTCCATCCATGGTTGCTCAACTCACAGTGTTAACACTCAGGATAGACTCACTGACACAGTTTCTGCTTTGGAGACATGGCTTGTCTCTTGCCCCCCATGAATGAACATGGGCAATGAATTTCCCTCTGAACATGAGGAGATTAGGTGAGCCCAGGTGGGATCTTGAGCAGTGAGGGAAAGTCGCAGGAGAACAAAGATGGGAAATGGAACCCCCATTCAAGGCAGAACTGATAACAACTGAGAAAAGTGGTGGGCATGGAATTGGGCAAAATGAACCAATTTATGCTGGAAATGTGAAGAGATTGAAGGGACATATGTGGTGGGGTTGGAAGAAAGCCAAAGATTATTGGGAGATGATATACTCAGAACTTTAAAAAAGATGGTAAGGTTATCATTTCTAAAAAAAACATAAAACAAAACCGGAGATGTTCTTATTGAGTATAGTAGAGGGTGAAATACACAATAAAGTACTTAGTCCCTTCCTCTAAGCAACAGCAACAGCAAGAATAATTTATGCCCAAAGGTGAAAGCATTTTTATGTCCAAAGGTGAAAATAGTCCCACAAAAGTAAACTGGCAGAATAAGCTAATAGAATATGCGGAGTTAGCAATGTTGACTGCAAAGATAAGAAATCAAGATGAGTTGGATATAAAAGAGGAGTGGGAATACTTTAGCGAATATTTAAACAAATACAGTAGACACTCCGGATACGAACTTAATTTGTTCCAGGGGTCCGTACATATCCCGAAAAGTCCACAACATGAGGCGCCGCTTCTGCACACATGTGCGGTGCGTAAAGCGCATCTGTGCATGCACGCACAGCGAAACCCAGAAGTATACAATTCCGGGTTTGCCGCGTTCCCAACCCGAAAGTTATGTTACCCGAAGGTATGTTACCCAAGGCTCCACTGTATAACAACCAGATAAACTTCCAAGTGGGGTTAGATATATGCCTCACTTTCCCCCCTCAATTCCAATTGTGAAAAGTTAAAGTGTGGCTTATATTCAGGACCTTACACTGCCGGCAAAGGAGCATGGCTCCTCCCCTCTCAGCAAGCAGCCCAGGAGCGCTGCCACCCGCCACTCCAAAGCCCACCCTGAGCCATTGGATCAAAGAGGGGAAGGGGGGCCGCTGGCAAAGCAGAGTAGACCAGGAGCACGGGGCAAAGGCATGCAGCCAGTCCGCTGTGGTTTATATTCGGGTATTGTTTTTTTCTCCCTGCCCCCCTCCAATTTTAAAGGTGCAGCTTATATTCGGGTGCAGCTTATATTTAGGCCAATACAGTAATTAAGGAGATGCAGCTCAACAAGGTTCAGATAAGACCCCTGGGAAACACAGGACTTGTGTCCTTTTAATACAGTGAATACTAGGGGGAGAAGCCAATAAGGATGTTCTGGGGGCTATTAGGCCAAGGCAATTAGCTGATGGAAAGGAAAGGAACATGCTTTGTCCCTCATGCTTTCTGTTCTGCACACAAAACAGGCTCAGAAGGGCCTTAGTTTGTTCAATAGGGAATCTAATTAACAATTTTGACCTGAACAAAATGCTTTATTGAGGGTTGCAACCAATCACTCCCTCCAAACAGAACACTTAACCACCACTCACCTTCCATTTTTATTTTTTCCACCTACTTCATGGAATACCCATTGGGTTGTTTAGGAAAGGGGGGGTTGAAAAGTTTTTTGGGGGGGTTAAAAAGTTGCAAATCTCACGATTCTGCTTATCATGCTGATAGCACACTCTTCTCTCTTTGTGGTCCCAGTTAGGATACAGTCCTCTCAGCATTCACCACCTGAGACCACTATATGCAGAAGGGATTGTCTGCCTGCCTTAGATGGATTGTGGTGGTAGAAGATTCTACCAGCAGATTCTAAAGCAGAGCTTTACTTGTGATTAAGGTAAAAGCGGGATACTTACCATGTGTGTAGTCTGAGATTAAGAAAGGGTCTTCTTGGGAGTTGCGGCCCACCTCTTCCAGCAGCTGCCTTGGCACTAAAAAGGGGAAGAGGAATCATTGTTTGTGATTGGGGGGGTCATGGTGGAGGTTTTGCTGCCAACTTTCATACGACTGATGCCCATTTTATAGTTGCTACTGCGTGCAACAGTGAATGCTTGCACATGAAGTAGCACACTGGCAGTGTGTTTGTGAAACAGCCATATACACAAGACACAAGGGGTGGTATTCAACCCTTTATCAATAATAAATCCATTAAAATTAATTAACCTAACTTATGCATGTTCATTAATTTCAGTGGGTCTGCTTCTGAATAAAACTTAAATGAATAGCACCTTAAGAATTTAACAAGGCAGACTATGGCTTGATAAATAATATAAACATAACATGGCTGCAGTCAAGACAGACTAAATAAAGCAGAGTATGACACACTGAACTTAAACTCATCAGATCAAAACTATTCTAAGGAGAAGGACAACACCAAGCCTAATGAGAACAAGCAAGCTACACTTAGAATCAAATATGCAAGCAGCAGCAAGATTAAACTTAAAAGTTTTATCTTAATGAAAAGGAACTATAAAGATTTGGGGGTTTGGGTAGACAAGGGATAGTTGGAATAGTACTGGTAAATAGAGACACATGAATAAAATAAATGCTTCCATCTAGAATTATTTAATGTCACTGCTTGTCAGAGAGAGAAACACTAAAGTACAAGAAGCACATGAGAGAACATGTATTTACTTCAATAATAGGTAAAAAGGTAAGGTAAAGGATCCCTGGATGGTTAAGTCCAATCAAAGGTGACTATGGCGTTGCGGCACTCATCTCACTTTCAGGCCGAGAGAGCCAGCATTTCTCCACAGACAGCTTTCCGGGTCATGTGGCCAGCATGACTAAACCGCTTCTAGTGCAACAGAACACTGTAGAAACCACAGCACACAGAAATGCCATTTACCTTCCTGCCGCAGCAGTACCTATTTTTCTACTTGCACTGGCGTGCTTTCGAACTGCTAGGTTGGCAGGTGCAGGGACCGACGAACGGGAGCTCACCCCGTCGCGGGGATTCGAACCACTGACCTTCTGATCAACAAGCCCAAGAGGCTCCTGAATGCCAGTTGCTGGAAACCACAGGAGGAGAGAATGCTGTTGCAGGCTTTCCATATGCATCTGTGTGGCCACTATGAAAATAAGATGCTGGAATAGATGGACCACTGAGCTGATCCAGCAGGGCTGGTTTTAAGTTCTTATGCCCGTCATGATGGCTGTATACTACCTACAGCATCAGAGGGTTTCTGAATTCCAGTCATTGGAAGACAAGGATGGGAGAGGTCCTTGTGTCCTGCTTGTGAGCTTCCTCGAGGTATCTGGGTTGGCCACTATGAGGAACAAGATGCTGGCCTAGAAGGGCCTTTGGCCACAGGGATTTTTTGTGGCAGCAGCAATTCTTATAGGTAGGAGTGCCATCCATATCTTAACCTTCAGCTGTCAAGCAGTTTAAGCATTCTCCTGTCCCTCTGATTTCTACAGTGCCAGTTTTCCAATCAAGCACAATTTGATACAGTTTTTTTTACCTAGCTTACCGCAAGTATAGGAGACTCTCAGCTGTTTCTTCACTCCAGGCAAGCAGGGGTCTCCGAAAGTGGCTTTATCAGCAACAATGGTGCAGTTCTCCTTCTTGTGACACCTCCGGGAAACTCTCCTCAAGGCATCAGGAGCCAGACACTCTAAAGCATGGACACAGCACATTCAGTCCCAAAGAACGTTGCAGAAGTGCTACACCTGGCTTCAGTTCAACCACAAACTTAGGGGTGGGAAACAGCATAAGGCAAGTAGGTTAAATCCTGCCTTCCCCAACCCCCCACCCACTACAGGCCTGACAATCACCTGATATCACACTTCTGAAATTTCATTGTGACAAACAGTGGCATTCTGAAAGTTCTCTTCCACTGTGTAAATTTAAATGGCCTCCATCAGTGTGAAGGTTATCTCTCATCACTTAGGCTCTATTACTGCTGGCTTCAGGTTTCGCAAGGATCTTGGGCAATGGTGCCCTTCTCCTCACTTCTGTTGCTGCTGCCTATTCACTGACCTCTTCGGCCTGAAGTCTACAGCATATCTACCTCCAAGCCCCCTGTTTTAAGCAGGAACCACAGAAGTCAATCCCAGCTTCTGTTTGCATCCTGGAATGTCCCATTTTGTGGCCTGGCACTCACTCTGGCACAAGTCAGCAGGGTCAGTCCAGCACTTTGGTATGACCCAAGTGATGATTGCCAGACCACCAGACCAGAAGTCATGCCCCTTCAGATGTTCCCATTCTGGAGATGAAAATTTTGGAGGGTATGATACAACTGTCACGGGGAGGAGAGAGAGATGAGAGAAATTTGCTACTCCTTGGTCCCATAATTTTTCTTCTACCCAGAAAGGTGAACAGAGAGAAACAGCAAGGAGAAGAAGCAGGACTAGGGTGCTCCAGTAGTTGGCATTCAGCCCCAGATGGAAACCAACCCCTAGTTCTAGGTTCTCAGATGGGTAGTATAAATTATTCACCTTTGGCCAAGGTGGGGAACTCTTTCTAGTTGGCGAAACAATGCTTAGGTGCCCCAATCCCTGTGGGTCTTTTTGACTGGTGGATAGTGCTGCCCTTCTGTCAATCACCTTGCATCACAATGGCTTCAAATGGGGCATCTTGATTTGCCTGTGTGATTTGAAATCAACCCATGGGGGCAACGGCACAGGGCACTGCACTTGCCACCTGCCTACTGATGTGCAGTGTCTACAAACCCAACATTTGGCAGGGAGCAGCATCTTCACCTATTGTATGCGACATCAGATGCAGGGCAGGTGGTGTGCCATGACTGAAGCAGTCCCTGGGCAAAGTGGGGAGACCAGCCAGACCTGCCACAGATTTCTTGTGGCTGGTATTCAGTAACAAGTCTGATGCACCTGTTCAAGACCACATTTGTCTTTGAGTGATGCAAACAGCATGAAAAACTCAGCAGGTGAGTGAGAGACTGGGTGCTAGGAGAAAAGGGGGCATTACCTAAAATTAGAACTCTCACATGTTCAACAGCCACTATCTCTGATTTCTACAGAAGACCTGCCTTTCTCCAACAAGCTTCCAAGTGGAGATCTTTATCCCATTATGTATCTGTGATGGATCAGTAAATGTTACTACATATGAAATTGCTTTTAATTGTTTGTATGTATGGGATTGTTGTTTATGGTCTTAAGTAAGGAATTGTTCCTAATTGTTTTAATTGCTGGTGTTTGTTTGTTTTCATAGTGATAACCCTCGCTTTCATAAATATCTATATCAAGGCGCTATACAACGTGTAAGAATAAAATTTGCAAAAACTATCCATAAAAAACATCACTTTAAAAGCAGCAAAAACAAATCAAGAAATATTGAATGGCTAAAAAGAAAAAGGAAATTCATATTGCAAAGTCCTGTTTTTAGGGACGATAGTTTTCAGAAGAAGGGAGAGATGGTTCTGGCTAAACATCTAGTGCCAGGAAGTTCTACAGGACAGAGGTTGCCATGCTAAAGGCTCAGTCCCCTGTGAAGGCCAACCAAACTTCAAAGCCATAGGGAGCCACAGGAAGTGCCCCGCCAGACGATATCAGTGATTGGGGCTGGAGCATAAGAAATGAGATAGTCCTTAAGGTACTTTGAAATTGCTTTGAGATATTTTGAGGGGAGCATTTCAGAAATGGAATCTGGTAAAATAGATAAATAAAATTGATCTACTCTTAATCCTTTGGTGACTGTTGAAGCTCCAGAAGCTCTTAGCTTTGTCCTGGGAAACTCCAGGCCATCTGAATTTCCCTTCATACCTATGTCAGGTCCCGTCCTGTTCACCGATTCGCATTCTGGCTTTCCCCGCAAAGGCCTCCCATAGATGGCAGAGTAAATAGCTAGGATGGACTTGTTCCGGCACTGCAGTCTCAGTTTTTCATTTTCACACACGGTCTTCAGGCGATGGTTGGCTGGGACACAGGGATGGACAAATCTGTCAATTTCAGCTTCTCTGAAATTTCTCATTTTTTCCACTCACCCATTCTCCACATTTCCACATCCAGTGCTTTTTTTCTGAAAAAATGTTTAGGGGTACTCTCATTTTGACTTAAGAAAATCACTATTTTATAGTTCAAATCGGGGAAAATAAATATAATAAATGGACAAAAGTACAAAGATTCACAAAATGTTTAGGGGTATGTGTACCCCTGCGTACCCCCAGGAAAAAAGCACTGTCCACATCCATTTGTGATTCACCAGTATTTTGGTCTCCTAATGTATGCATGATTGTGTGCAATTTCCCCTATTATAATGCATTTTTATGTTATTTTCACCAACAGATGCACACATGTTTTATGCACACATAGATGCATTATTTTTCAGTTTATTCGTGCTTTTATCACAATATGTGCATTTTTGTACACATTACTTGACTGCGGACTGCTTAATCAAGAAAAGCAAATGTGACTTCAAAAGGAACATCAGAATCATAAACTGCTAACACCAATGAACCCTGGCCTACTTAATGCCTTGTTTAACTCACTCACCTGGTCTGCATTTGTAGGAGACCACCAAGTACTTGTGCGTACCTGGGCATGGATCAGGGCCGAACACATGGCTGTGGACAGAGAAATGACACCATCGCTGGTCCTGACACTCATCCATCATTTTCTGTAGGAGAAGGAGAGGCTTTAAAGTTGTACCGGAGTTAAGTTCTTTGTTAGAAAGGTGCCCTGGTACCCTCCAGATATTTTGGACTACAGCTCCCTACAACTCCCATCAAATTCCAGTGCAACTCCCCATAAAAGTCAATACCAGGGACACCCGGTCCCATTTTGCCGCCTGAGGCAAAACAGGAATGTGCCACCTGCCATGGAAACCTCCTGCCTGAAGTCACTCTCATTGGGGTTGTGCAGTGGCGCCTGCCAAGTGGTGATGTCGTCACTGGATTCTGGTGAGCTCTCAAAATCACACAAAAATTTGACGAGGTCTCATGAGATTTCATGGCATGTATGAGATCTTGCCAGAAGCTGCCAATAGTAGAGGGGATGGGATGGGATGAGCACCTGCCCCTTGGAGTTCTGCTGCCCAAGACAACTGCCTCATAGTTTTGGCCATAGCCGAAAAGCAGCTGCAGGGCTACAGGTTAACAAAGGATGACTACAACATGTGTGGGTAGAAACATGCTCTCCCACGTCCCACTGACCTTCAGAGCACCCACATGGGAGATCCTAACATATTGCACTCCATTCCAATCTCCATGAGCAGTATGATATTCCAGGGGTTCCTGGTGCTTTACCAAGGGGGTCTGTGTTTCCCTTTGGACAATGAGGCACAGGGGAGACTGTGGTATCTTTCTGAAATACGGGTTATTTACACATATTTACAACCTGAGTACACTGTGGAGGGGGTTCTGAGTAGGGTTGCCATATTTTAAAAAGTGAAAATCCGGACACCAAAGTTGTTGAGCTTTTGAGCCTTTTGGGGGGGGGGCACATCATTAAAACTGCTTGAAAATCCCCTTCCCTGGTTGCATACTGGTGACTGGCTTGCCTCCTGGAGCCCCTGTCAACTCGACAACCAGAGCAACAACATCCGTTGCCAAGAGGTGTCTCGGCTACCTCTCCTCACACGACTTTTCTTCTTTTCTCTCCCCCTCAAACCCCCCAGCCCACTCCCTGCCTTCCTCAGTTCGATTTGCTCAATGGCATGGCTCAGTGCTGCCTTCCCCGGGTTCTGCCTCAGCATCCTGCTTGGGAGCCTCCTGCCCCAGCCGCTGCCTCTGAAAGGCAAGTGCAAAAGTTGAGCTGAGGCCCCACACGCCTTCTCTCTCCCTCAGTCCAGCGAAGCCTGTCTCTTGCCTCAGCCACCGCTGCCCAACACACATGCTGAGCTGTTTGGGCAAATTTGCCTTCTTTTGAAATTTATATTCACCACTTTTGGAGCTTTATTTTTCAAAAAAAGGTGTCATTGCCATACACCCAAGATTTCCAGACAATTTGCTGTGAACTGCAAATTCCTCCCAGTAGCGGTTTTCAAGGTCAAAATCCCGGATATGTCTGGGAAACCCTGGACATATGGCAGCCCTAGTTCTGAGCATCTCATCCCAAACAGTGCCAGCTTCTTCCAAAGGCAGCTGCATCCCTGCCCTGCTGCTTGCCTTTCTCCAAGAATGGTCACATCCCACCTGTTCTAACCTAGCTAACCTAAGCCCTAGTACACAGAGAGAGGCCCCACTCACCTGCTTTCTCCCACCTAGTTCTTTGATGCTTTGTTGTGCTAATGGATCATTACCTCCAAAGAAATTGGGCTGAACTCTATTACCTCTGAACCCATGCTGACATCACAGAATTAGTGATGTCTGGTACAGGTCTAGCACAGAGGTCTGACTCAATTAGCCTTCACACATGCTAATTAAATGATTAAAAGGGACTATCACAACTAAAATACACATGTGGATGTCTCTTAAATACACACATCTAGCTATTTCCCCAGGTTCTAACACACAAGCTCTACTTAAATTCTAATGTTTACTGACGAAACCACAGCTGCCAATTGCTAGTCTTCAGCCAAGCACTAGATGGAGTGATGTGCTTTTAGAAGGCCCTGCAGCTGCTCATGTTATCTCTCCTGACTAGATCAAAGCCTGTTCAACTCATGACGACTCAGCAGTCCAAACAGCCAGTGGTGCTGTCAGGGCAGAATTTGGCAGCAGAAATCCAGGGGCCCCATCAGAGGGAGGTCTGGCTTAGCCCATTTTGAAGTACATGAAGGAATGCACATTATCATTATGGAGTGTCTCATTCCTTGTAAACCCATTAAGCCAAGAGCCTAAAATTAACTAACTGCACTACTGCAAATAGCTTGTTTCCCAAGGTATAGACAGGCAGCAAAAACAGCTGACTTTATCGGATACTGCAGATTATACATTCAGAGAGTCCTCTTCCCTGTAGGACCATTACTGTGAGCCTACCCATACAACCTCTCCCTAGGAATCTCTTTTAGTGAATCTGAAGAGCATAAGAACAGCTATGCTGGGTCTAACCAGTGGCCCATTGAGTCCACATTCTGATCTCACAGATGCCAGCCAGAAACCTATGGGAAGCTCACAAGCAGGACGTGAATACAACAGCTCCCTCCTTGCTTGTGATTCCCAGCAACAGGCATGTAGAGACATTCTGCTTCTGACCATGGAGGTAGGAGTGGCTACATTGGTGGCTATTGACCATTGGAACTGGTGGGGCAGGGAGACTAGCAGTAGGCAGAGCTAGAGTCAATGACAGGCAGAGGCATCCCCACGACTACTTGTAAGTGAGATGGCAGGAAGGTATAGAATCATAGAATCATAGAGTTGGAAGAGACCACAAGGGCCATTGAGTCCAACCCCCTGCCAAGCAGGAAACACCATCAGAGCACTCCTGACATATGGTTGTCAAGCCTCTGCTTAAAGACCTCCAAAGAAGGAGACTCCACCACACTCCTTGGCAGCAAATTCCACTGTCAAACAGCTCTTACTGTCAGGAAATTCTTCCTAATGTTTAGGTGGAATCTTCTTTCTTGTAGTTTGGATCCATTGCTCCGTGTCCGCTTCTCTGGAGCAGCAGAAAACAACCTTTCTCCCTCCTCTATGTGACATCCTTTTATATATTTGAACATGGCTATCATATCACCCCTTAACCTCCTCTTCTCCAGGCTAAACATGCCCAGTTCCCTTAGCCATTCCTCATAAGGCATCGTTTCCAGGCCTTTGACCATTTTGGTTGCCCTCCTCTGGACACGTTCCAGTTTGTCAGTGTCCTTCTTGAACTGTGGTGCCCAGAACTGGACACAGTACTCCAGGTGAGGTCTGACCAGAGCAGAATACAGTGGCACTATTACTTCCCTTGATCTAGATGCTATACTCCTATTGATGCAGCCCAGAATTGTATTGGCTTTCTTAGCTGCCGCGTCACACTGTTGGCTCATGTCAAGTTTGTGGTCAACCAAGACTCCTAGATCCTTTTCACATGTAGTGCTCTCAAGCCAGGTGTCACCCATCTTGTATTTGTGCCTCTCATTTTTTTTGCCCAAGTGCAATACTTTCCATTTCTCCCTGTTAAAATTCATCTTGTTTGTTTTGGCCCAGTTCTCTAATCTGTCAAGGTCGTTTTGAAGTGTGATCCTGTCCTCTGGGGTGTTAGCCACCCCTCCCAGTTTGGTGTCATCTGCAAATTTGATCAGGATGCCCTTGAGTCCATCATCCAAGTCGTTGATAAAGATGTTGAATAAGACCGGGCCCAAGACAGAACCCTGTGGCACCCCACTAGTCACTCTTCTCCAGGATGAAGAGGAGCCATTGATGAGCACCCTTTGGGTCCGGTCAGTCAGCCAGTTAGAAATCCACTGAGTGGTAGCATAGTCAAGACCGCATTTTACCAGCTTCTTTACAAGAATATCATGGGGCACCTTGTCAAATGCCTTGCTGAAATCAAGGTAGGCTACATCCACTGTGTTCCCTTCATCTACCAGGCTTGTAATTCTGTCAAAAAATGAGATCAGGTTAGTCTGACATGACTTATTTTTCAGAAATCCATGCTGACTATTGGTGATCACAGCATTCCTTTCTAGGTGCTCACAGACTGTTTGCTTAATGATCTGCTCCAGAATCTTCCCTGGTATTGATGTCAGACTGACTGGGCGGTAATTATTTGGGTCCTCTCTTTTCCCCTTTTTGAAAATAGGGACAACATTTGCCCTCCTCCAGCCTGCCGGGACTTCGCCTGTTCTCCAGGAATTCTCAAAGATGACTGCCAGTGGTTCTGAGATCACATCTGCCAGTTCTTTTAATACTCTTGGATGTAGTTCATCTGGCCCTGGAGACTTGAATACATCTAAACTAGCCAAGTATTCTTGTACTATCTCCTTAGTTATTCTGGGCTGTGTTTCCTCTGCTGAATCATTTGCTCCAAATTCTTCAGGTCGGGCATTGTTTTCTTTATCGGAGAAGACTGAGGCAAAGAAGGCATTGAGGAGTTCAGCCCTTTCTGTGTCCCCTGTTTGCATTTCACCATCTTCTCCTCTGAGTGACCCCACTGTTTCTTTGTTCTTCCTTTTGCTACGAACATACCCATAAAGGCCTTTTTTGTTGCTTTTAACCTCTCTAGCAAGCCTGAGTTCATTCTGTGCTTTAGCTTTTCTGAATTTGTGTCTACACGTGCTGGCTATTTGTTTGAATTCCTCTTTGGTGGTTTCCCCCCTTTTCCATTTTTTGTACACATCCTTTTTAAATCTTAACTCAGTTAAAAGTTCTTTAGATAGCCACCCTGGCTTCTTTAGGCACCTTCCATGTTTCCGTCTCATTGGTATTGCCTGAAGTTGTGCTTTTACTATCTCCTTCTTAACAAACTCCCAGCCATCATGAACTCCCTTTCCTTTTAGTATTACTGTCCATGGGATCTCACCCAGCACTTCCCTAAGTTTTATGAAGTCAGCTTTCTTAAAGTCAAGAAATTGAGTCCTAGTATGCTTGGCTGCTCCTTTCTGCTGTATAGTAAACTTCAGAAGAGCATGATCACTCACGCCTAATGATCCTTCCACTTCTACCCCACTAACCAGGTCATCAACATTGGTTAGGACCAGATCTAAAATGGCTGTTCCTCTTGTTGCTTCTCCCACTTTCTGGACAATGAAGTTGTCTGCAAGGCCAGTGAGGAATCTGTTTGACCTTATGCTCTTGGCTGAGTTTGACATCCAACAAATATCCGGGTAATTGAAGTCCCCCATTACTACTATCTCCCTTCCTTTTGCATGCTTGGCCATCTGTTCCAGGAAGGCATCATCTATGTCCTCCGTTTGACTTGGGGATCTATAGTAAACTCCCACAATGAGGTCACTGTTATTCTTCTCTCCCTTAATTTTGACCCAAATGCTCTCACTTTGGCTTTGAGGTTCTAAATCTTGGATCTCTTCACAGGTATACACATCCCTGACATATAACGCCACTCCTCCTCCTTTCTTGTCTGGTCTGTTTCTCTGAAATAGATTGTATCCTTCCATTATTACATTCCAATCATGGGACTTATCCCACCAGGTTTCAGTGATGCCTATTATGTCATATTTAGTTTGCTGTACCAAGAGCTCAAGCTCATCTTGTTTATTTCCCATGCTTTGTGCATTAGTGTACAGACATTGAAGTCCATTAATCATTCCCCCGTGTCTCTTATTTAAGGATTTTTTCCTCCCACCACTGGTAAGGCTGGCTGGGCAGCACCTCATTTGTCCTCATCAGCCAGCTTCCATGACTAGTAGCCATTGGTAGACTTATCCTCTTGCCCAGCACACTGAAATGCTTCGTTCCATCCTCTGCATTTTTGGCATATTCTTGTTGACACCAGCTACTCCTGTAGCAACCACATTACAGCTGCTACTTGCGGCCATTTCATGAAAGCAAGGAAAATCCCTTCTGCATGGGAAAGGAGAATACAGTGCTACCTCCATGCTGATTATCACATGAGTGAAGATCACACATGTTGTGTGCATGCAGTGCTAAGGAGACATAGTGAGCTATGCAAAGAAGAAGTTTCCTGGTGACAGCAGTGAGTCAGATCCTGATGCAAGGTTCTGAATTTCTAGAGCACAAGCTTGCTTCTCAGGTCTCCTCCCCACCCTTCCCATCAGACCAGCTCTTTGCCAAATGAATTGTGCAAATGAGGAAATGCCTTGACTTTAATCTTGGATAAACATAGCTGGCTGGCTTGCTTACTGAGCAAACTTTGTTAGTTCATCTTGGATGGGTTTTGTACTCTAAGCAGCCAGTATATTGTGAAGTAAGTGGATGAGTCCATCAGTTTTGATTTCTTTGATTTCTTATTTTTCCAACTGCAAGTTCATTTCACTGCATTTCCATATCAGTTTGCAATTATTATTTATTTCAAAAAAGTCCCCACAGATATTCATTTGTATTTTAGTGGATAGGTGTCCTAATTTTTGTGAGCATTTTTTATAAAAATTGCATCCTACCATTCTTCCAAGGAGCATAGAGTTCACACACCCCTCCCCATTTTGTCTTCACAACAACCCTATGAAGATTAGGCTAGAATAAGAAACAGTGACTGGACCAAGGTCACCCAGTAAGCTTCATGCATGAGTGGGGATTTGAACCCAGATTTTAGTTCAACACTCTAACTGAAGCTCATTGGCTAAACTTGAGCCCTTCTGGCCAGATCTATTCTGATTTCAGATGGGGGACATTCCCAGGCCTACCTAGAGAAGCTGGGGGTTGAATTTTCTACCTGCAAATCAGATATTCTACCACTGAGCTGCAGCTGCTTGATTAAAAAAAAAAGGGGAAAAAACCTTGCACATTCCAGTTTTTAAAAATAGCATGTTAATTTCTGCTCAGGCAAGCAGTGCCCCAGTTCTCTGTTATTAATTCTATCCACACATTTTTTGTGCTGTTCTATGTAAATGTTAGGGCATCTTACCTGGTGAGCTGTGGCAGACACACAATCGGTGCTTTCCAAGGAGAGGTCTTCTGTGGTTGGGCATAGGTTTCGACTGGGCACTCGGCGTCCATAGAATGCAGAAAGGACACTAATGGAAGTCTTGTGGGGGCAAATTATTGTCATCTGCTCCCTATCACAGGCGTGGGCAGTATGGTTTTTCAAAATCTTCTGTAAGTAACCTGATGGAAAAACAAAGCAAATAGGTTTGGGTATCTCTGGAAAGAAAATAATGCTAAATATAAGTCTGCTGATCTATCATTTGTAAATATAGAAATAAGTGAAACCATCCACTTCTGGGCCAGAACTGGCTTAGCAAAGCTAATTTTTTAAAACTTGAGTGTCCACCAATCTTTACACTCCTCTATCTCTTGGTGCCACCATCAATAAATGTGATGAGTTCGGGTTGGTTCTTGAGACACTCATGATGTAGGAACATCACTTAGAGGGGGCCCCAGGTGTGCATTCTCTACACCTGCAAAAGTTTTGGGGTGGTTACACAGATTCATTTCCAATCATTGCATATGCTGCAACTTCCTGCTGAAATCACACAACTTTTTATACCACAAATGTTATGGTTTATATTGGTCCCACTTTTGCTGTGCTATAGTCCTTCTAGTCAGCAATAATATGGGAGCATTGGGGAAGCATCGCAGAAGAAACTAAAGCACTATTATTGTGTCCATAACATCTTGCTAATGTGATACCCTCCAGATGGCACCAGACTACAACTCCTATCATCCCTCACCATTGGCCATGCTGGCTGAGGCTGATGGGAGTTGGAGTCCAGCAGCACCTGGAGTGTACCACATTGGCCATCCCAACTTAAAATGTTCAAGAACATCAGCATAACCACGCTGGATTCAGTCACTCTGCAGTCTGTTCTGGCCCTATAATGGAACAACAGCTTTATTGAAAGGAACCATAAGAAACACTGTACCTGCTGTTGCAGCTTGATTTGAAACACTAAATCCATCATCATCCATAACTGGAACACAAGTAAGATGGCAGTGGGATTTCGTGTTAGATGTTTTAGCTGGGTTTGAGGGGGGCAAGATTCTAATGTAGTTTTGTTTTAGCATTGTGGGTAAGTGCTGCTGTAGAGCAAGCACTAAAAGAGGCAATGTGTCACCACATATGCAGAGACTATGATTTCTCATTGGTGCTATTTGCCTCCCCTCTGCATGCCAAATAAGCAAGCTTTTCTAAAAGAGAAACCTACCAAATGAGTGGGGCAGACAAAGAGGCGGGTTGCAATAGCATGCATTTTTAGTTTGAAAAATGACAAGATCCTTTCATCATGACCACCCAAAACGCCAAAGAATTGCGAGGAAGAGCTTGAATCCAACAGAAATTTAATCAGGTTGGATGTTAAGCAAAAGGGGAGGGGGTGAGATAATAGCAGGCTTGCTATTAGAATCACAGAATTGTATGGTTGGAAGGGACCCTTGCAGCCATACATGTCTGCATTGAGTTGATTTTAATTTTGTACAGTCTTAGAAGAGGTGTGACTATGGGGATGTGACTATGATCACATTGGTAGTCATCTTAGCCATTTCCAGAAAGGCAGCTGCATTGGTCTGTTGCAGCAAAAATAATGCACACTATAGCACCTTAAACTCTTTGTTGTACTTAGTAATTTTTGCTTTTTGCGTGGAGTTCTTTCCTTTAAGGCAGCCCTAGAGTGTAGTCCTGAAAGTAATTTAAGTTCTAGATTCACTTAGAAACCCCAAATGTGACAAGAATTTCCATTATGGGGTGCATAGGGAAGAGGGAAGAATGCATTAAAATTAGGAAGATGTACATATCTACACAGCGCTTTCAAAGGCATTTGAAGAATTCGGAAATGAGCTGAAGAATTCCTCTCCTAGATTTATGTCAATAATACTCCAAGGCTGCTCTTCAAATGAGGACCAGCAAAATGTCACCCAGTTTTCTTTTTAAAGTCTGGAAGAAAAACTTCCTGATGGTAGAGCAAAATATCTCAGAAGGTGGTGGGCTCTCCTGTCAAGGAATCTGTAATTTCCTGCAATAGGAGTCTGGGCTGGATTACCCATGAAGTCCCTTGCAACTCTGTGATTCAAGGAGTCATCAATCAATAGTCTAAGACAGGCACATCCAACAGGTAGATTGTAATCCACTGGTAGATCACTGGACATTTGTGGTAGATCACTGGTAGATCACCTGCTCCCCGAAAAGAAGCTCAACAACTTTGGTCCCCCCCCCAGAAAAAAGCTCAACATTTTTGCCCTGCACCTCCCAAAATTGGGCTTTCCTCCTCCCTGAAAAAGCTCAACAACTTGACCTGAATCCCCAAAAAGGGGGTCAGTTTTTAACTCTGTGAGTAGATTGCAGTCTTTTGGAAGTTGGCCGCCCCTGGTCTAAGAAAAAGGCTCTTTGAGTCAGCCTTTCCACTGTCCCCCTTCCTTTCTTCCCACCTCCGCCTCTCTGCATGGAACAGAGATTTCTAAGATCTTGGGTGTAAGGTTAGTGGGGGCTGCCTTCCTTCTACAGTCACTGCCTGTTAGGAGACAGCAGTTGCAGCAGGACGGATGCTGGAGAAGAGCCTCCCTCCTCTCAGTTTTAGCTCATCTCACAGACTCACCTGAAAACTCGGGAGCTGCCTTCAGCAAAGTTGAAAAACAGAAGAAGCCCAGCACAACCCCAAACATCCGAAGCCAACTCATCAGCCAAGATCCGGGCATCGCATCATACACACAGTCCTGGTTTTCTTGCTGTTGCCTGCCCCTGTGCTCCAGACTTCGTGGTCTCTCTCATCTGTTTCTGCTGCTGGAACTCAAATGCTCCTATTGTCCATTCACAATGAGCTGGTTCTTAGCACTGCCGGCAGTGCGGGTGTGTTTCCTAGTTAACCAAAAGAGGTCCAGTAAGTCCAACGTTCCTGATTGGACTTACTGGACCTCTTTTGGTTAACTACCCCTAAGCCAGGGGTAGTCAATGTGGGGCCCTCTACATCAACCCCTGCCATTTTGGTCCATAGCTGATAGTCCCAACAACGTCCGGAGGGCATTATTGCCCTAAGTTTAAGAGGCCCCAAAAGAACGTGTATTATTCCAACAGAAAGGACAGTGAGAATAAAAACACTGCAGTAAACATTTATATCTGCATATATCCTGGGAGATAGGTGAGGATGCATCTTAAAACTAGAAATCTAACTAAAACGTGTCTTGCAATAAGTGTATTTGCACGTGAGATGCTTTCAAAATGAAAGTACCTTTATGATTTCGTATTTAGCATATATTAAAACCTTTAATGTACACCAAACCAAGAGCAGCTACCTGGCTTAGTGACATTTTGATTATGGTTATTTCTTTACAGATTTATAAACACAATACGATGGTGTGCAGCTGATAAGTATATTTCTGTCACATCTGAATGATGATACCTGTTGTAGAATCTGGTTTCCCTGTTTCCTTCCTTTTTTAAACCAGTTATGTAAAACTTGAAATTTATTGGGTTTTTTGGATTTAGATGCCCCTTGTGGTCTGATGCCATAGACAGTCACTTACTCAGCTTGCAGATATATATATCCTCTCAGGTTCATTTTTAAATTGGCCATCATACACCTGGGTTACGATGCCTATCGATTTTGGTTTGTACTTTAAAGCAGCAGTTTTGCCAAGAGATCAGTAGCAGCCTGGACAATCTCTTGGTGAAATGTAGGCCAAGGTGAGGTGAACAGAAAGCCAGGCAGCTGCTCCCTCCCCACAAAAGCAGGGGCTGTGGGGTTCTTGAACCCCAAAATCTGTGTTGAGTGAGGCTGGTGGGAGCCATAATCCCAAACATCTGGAGGGCACTGGGCTGGGGGAGGCTGGGTTAATCCCTCAGCAACACATCAATGAGTTTGGTTGAATGCCCCACAGCCAAAGAGATTGTCTCATCCACCACTGCCTACAGAATACGCTGGTTTTGAAAACTGAGGTCAGCAAGGACAAAAAGGCAAGACACAGAGGAGCACCAATGGAGCTCTTTAAACAGAGCTGTGAAAGGCGGCTATTTATGGCAGAACACAACATACTGGACAAACATCAGCCGGTTTTGCCTCGTGGCTTGCTCCGAAGAAAGGCAGCATGGTTTTCCTCCAGTTTCTAGGCTTTGTTAAATTGTTTAGAGAGGAAAACTTCCTCCCTTCAAAATAAGGGGAAAGATTCAGTTGTGTTGAGTGATAGTTTTTTGTTTAGTTTTAGAGTTTTGTTTTCATTTTGTTTATTAAATGAAATAAAATATAAAGTGTAAACATTTTGAGTTTGGTCATGGGATCTGCAATAAAATGTTGCAGTGTGGAATGATGCCAGGGTTCTTGCCAGTCAGTTATCTGATCTTCCAGAATATTCCTTTCTTCATTCCCATCCCTCCCATCCTGCACAGACACTCAGCCATGGGGGGGGGGCATAAAATGTTACTGAGGGCCACCAAAAAAAGGCCTTGAGGGCCACATGTGGGCCACATATTGGAACACCCTGCTCTAGCAATAATGTGTGGGGTCGTAGGAAGGGGATGTGGGGTTGCAGGGGATGTGGAAGTTTCAGATGCTTTGGGATTTGTGAGGTTCTGGATGTGAGGGAGTAATAGGTGTGTTTTACCGAGGTTTGTGTTGGTATGTGGGGTTGTATTTGTATGCATTGGAGTCTGTGGGGTTGCAGGTGTGTGTTGCAGTATGATATATTATGGGGAAATTTTGTCAAGGGGCTGTTTTTTCCAGTTCTTTGTGTCTGAGCATCACCAGTGTGTGGAAAGGGTAGGTATTTCATGGTACCCATGACAGTTTATTAGATTTCTAAATGTGCCCCTGGGCCCTCAAAAATGGGAGTATCTTAGTATACTGAAAGTGCATGAGAGAAGGTATCACACACACCCCAGAAAACCCCCCAAATCTAGGAGTGATATATTAAATAAGCAACCTCTTAAACCACTACAGGAAAATCTCCGGCTTGTTTCCTGTAATAGAAACTCTGGTAGCTGTGGAGTTGCACTCAAAGAACAGAAGTTATTCTGGGATGTTTCTCAGAGAGTCAGGGCAACATCTGGCTTCCTTGATATACCAGAGGAGAAGGTGGTGTGTTGCTCTTTGATAGCCCAACATTGCTGACTCACGCCTGGAACCTGGTAGGCCTCTGTGGAAATCCCCCCACCCCATGGGGTCAGTCTGCACACCTCAAAGCTCCTGGCTTAAATAGTTTGGAGGAAGGAAGGAAAGTGACGGGGGTGAACTCATAGCCAAGTGACATACAGTCCTGGAGAGGGACTCATCTTCACGGCTGCCTGGAGAAAAACTCCGTACTGTCAGAACTCCCACCTGCTTCCCTGTGGACATTTGCTGAGAGACAACCAGAGCGAAATAACCGTTCACCAGCAGTGTTTTGCGGGCAGAAGAAGAGACGATGGCAAGTCGACTTCGCAGCCCCCTGAAGGAACCGGAGATTGAGCTCTTTGTCAAGGTAAGGGTTGGACTAATTCATGGTGAAGCTTTGGGGCAGAAGCCGGTCAGGAAAATATGTTTAGTAATGGGACCTGCAACAAAAGCCCTGGGGTATTTTTGCATCAGCCTCAGATCAGCTGCTGCTTTCCCTTCTTCCCAGAATGAATAGGAAGGTCCCCAAATGCAGTTGGGCTGGCTTAGTTAAGTGAAATAATCCTGTAAGACTTATAGGAGTCATTCAACTAAGTTTTACTCACAGAAGACCTCTTTGTTTTTTTATTAAAGATTTTCTTGATTTACAAAAGTGTTTGCAATGTCTCTCTCTCGTATTCCCCCCCCCCATGTAACATTTTTACAAATCAGTTTCATTTGTTGAGACATTAGGAAGAAAAGGGGGAAGGAGGTGGATGGGGGGAAGATGGATGGGGGTGGGGTCTTGTGGCGATGTTTCTATTTTACTTACTAAATGTAGGGTTTGGTGTCAGCGTTGCTTGTGCAGGTTCTTTGCTGTTCGCTTGTGTTCCTTTGGTGGTGAGAGAGGTTGGGGTTGGCCTAGGGTGTGGCTGTTCATTTGTGGTTGGCTGTGGTGGTCTTTGTTTTCATGTGTGAGTGGGGTGGGTGGGTGTTTTGGATCAGGTTAGCCATATTGATTTGTATGCTGTTGGTGGATTTTTGTCATTGTCTTGTTGGGCTGTGTACATGATAAAAGGGAGCCATACCGGGGTGAAGGTGTCTTTTTTTATTTGTCCCCATGTCAGTTTCAGTTTATTGGTTAATTTTTCTAGTAAGGCTGTTTCCCATAGTATTTGGTACCATTGGTCCATACTTATTCCTGACAGGTCTCTCCAGTGTCTGGTTATGATGCTTCTGGCTGCTGAGAGTAGGTGGGTTATGAGTTCTTTGTGGTGTAAATGGGCACTGTTGTCTTGGAAGATGTTTAGTAGGGCCATTTCTGGGGTGATTTCTAATACTTGCTTGGTTATTTTACTTATTTCCCGTATGGCTGTTGTCCAGAATAGTTGGATTTTGGGGCACTCCCACCACATGTGGAGGTATGTGCCTCGCAGAAGACCTGTTGAAATTAATGGAGCAAATTTGGGCTCCATCTGTACTATCCATTTAAAGCGGTTTCAACATTCACAGCTTCTCCCAAACAATCCTGGGAACTGTAGTTTGTTAAGGGCACTAAGAGTGTTTGGAGAGCTTTATCCCCATCATGGGGCTACAATTCCTTGAGTGGCTCAGCAATCATCCCTCTTCCAGGGAACTCTGAAAACTGTAGATCTGTGCTGGGAACAGTAGATCCCTTAACAACTCTCAGCATCTTAGTTGAGTACCACCCACTTAGTCCAGAGTTTAAGATTAGCTTAACTATGCCACTGCATTAATGTGCTATGTTCCTATGTGTTTGTGCACTTCTTTGTGCTTATAAATAGCCTGTCTGACACACCAAAGTTTTGGTTGCATGCTTGGGTGTGACCAGTTCACAGACCCAAAAGTTTGGACTTGCTTGGATTTCACAACACTGAAGATTTAGTGTACTGATGTGTACACAGTGTGCCCACGGGAGCCAGAGACTGAGTATACGCCATACATTTAAAGCCGTTTTGCCTCCTAAAGAATCCTGGGAACTGTAGTTTGTTCAGGGTGCTGGGTTGTAGCTCTGTAAGGGATAAACTACAGTTCCCATGCTTCTTTGGTGTCTGTGCTTTAAATGTATGTTGCATGTGCAACCAGAGTCTGCCTCCACCACAGATTCATGCCACAGATTCCACATTGTTTGCTTGGCTTTCGGTGTTTTCAGAAGCTTAGTTAGTTTGGGGACCAGCGTGGGGAGAGGCAGTGCTCCTCTCAGGAAGTTGTTGTGCCTGACGTTCACCCTTAACTTATCAGCCCTGTCACAGAGATCTGTCCCATAGTAAATGTGAATGTTTTTACAGGATACAGATAAGAACTGTGCAGTGCCCAAAAAATGGCTGCAGTATTTTTTTCGTTGTTGTTGTTGTTATTCTTTTAAGGCTATATCTTTCAGCCTCTCTTGCTAAGGCTTTGTGCAAACTGTACCATTAAAGCACATTCGAAGCCCATTCTTCCCTCACATACCGTATTTTTCGCTCTATAAGACGCACCAGACCACAAGACGCACCTAGTTTTCAGAGGAGGAAAACAAGAAAAAAAATATTCTGAATCTCAGAAGCCAGAACAGCAAGAGGGATCGCTGCACAGTGAAAGCAGCAATCCCTCTTGCTGTTCTGGCTTCTGGGATAGCTGTGCAGCCTGCATTCGCTCCATAAGACGCACACACATTTCCCCTTACTTTTTAGGAGGAAAAAAGTAAGTCTTATAGAGCAAAAAATACGGTACTTCAGGGCACTGTGGTTTGTGAAGGGTGGCTGAGAATTATAACTGAAAGATCGATAGAAGAGTTCTGTGCGTGAGACAGAATAGAATGGTTTTTCCTCAAGGTGTGAGGCTGAGAAAGCTGGGAGCTGTCCCAGGTGGAAGCTGGGAAGACATGGATCTCTGTGAATTGAAGTCTAAGACAGAAGGTTGATAGAATATTAAAAAATTCGTTTCTATGTTGTGTGTTGCTTTTTTCTTTTTCCTCTCTCTTTCCTTTTCCTTTTTATTCTTTTGCTCTCTTTAGATATTTCCTTTGTTTGGTTTTTATTGTGTTATATGTGGAAAACCTTTTAATAACATTGTTTGTTTAAAAAAGAAAAAAGAATTGTAACTCTGTGAGGGGTGAACTACAATGCCCAGAATTCCTTGAGGGAAAGAATGTGCTTCGAATACGCTCCAAAGTTATAGTGTGGGCACAGCTTGAGTCTTTAAGGTGCATACATGATACATTAAAGCACATTTAAAGCACACATATCCAAAAAGACGTCTGGGCACTGTTAGGGGTTTCTAATAATTGTAATTCTGTGAGGGGTGAACTACAGAGCCAAGAGTCTGAAACAAGAATGTGTTTCAAATGTACTTTGAAGGTATAGCCTAAGCTACGGCTGTACTATAGATTACAAGTGTAACCGGTAATGAAATGTTGCAGCAGAGGTAGGAACTGAATCACAGAATCGTAGAATTTAGAATTTTAGACTTGGAAGGGACCTCAAGGGTCATCTAGTCCAACCCCCTAACCTAAAGCATCCATGACAAATGGCCATCAAACCTATGCTTAAAAACCTCCAAGGAAGGAGAATCCACAACAATTGCAGGACCACAGGTTCCCCATCCCTACCTTGTAATGTATTGGTCTTGTTAAGGGTTCATGCTGACCAGTCATGCCCTCCTCTGCAATATTACAAGATGTAACTGCATCTTGCAGTTGTTGCTGGACTATAACTCTCATCAGGCAATTCACTTTGCATTTAAAAGCGAATCCATCAAATCTGAAAGAACACGTGAACCGAAACACAGCTATTCTTTAAAACCAGACCATGTTTACAATAATTTTTTTAAAAAATGCATACGTTAGAGGAAAGTGTACATTAAATTAATATATTAGTGTAAATAACAAAGAAAAATGCATTGCATTAGGGGAAATTGCTTGCAAAGATGTGTATTTAGTCAAAACTGCATATTAAAAAGTGTGTATTAGGAGAAATGCTGGCACATTATCACAATGAATCTTTTTTTAATCGCAACTTTCTGCAAAATGTGGAGAACTCAATTTAAGTTTTGAAAAATGAGAAACAAAGAGAACTGAAATTGACGTTTTGCTGAAACTAAGCAGTATACAAGGGGTGTGCAATTTCTTTGCCCCTGAGGGCCAGTTGCAGGCAACAGTGGTTGCTGGAGAGCAACCCATCAGTACATTGATATAGTATTACTGGTCTACCTTGCAGGAGCATTGTAAAGATTGCTGACATCACCTCTCTGAAGTGCTACGGCTTCATTTATCTTAACAAATCATAATTAAGGTACCAGAGGTTGGGTTTCATGGTCCATTCTCTTAACAATGCCCCTGGTTGGTGGATCTCTGGGTTCTAGTAGAAAAACAAAGTACACCCCATAATACTAAAACCAGTCTAGGCCTGACATAAGCAGTGTTTAAACATCATATTTAATAAGTGTACATTTTGTGCACCTGGGAACACAGTGCTTGATCTGTGTGCTCCTGTACATGTAACATCCAAATAGGTAAAGGTAAAGGGACCCCTGACCATTAGATCCAGTCGTGACCGACTCTGGGGTTGCGGCGCTCATCTCGTTTTATTGGCTGAGGGAGCCAGTGTACAGCATCCAAGTCATGTGGCCAGCATGACTAAGCTGCTTCTGGTGAATCAGAGCAGCGCACGGAAATGCCGTTTACCTTCCCACCAGAGCGGTACCTATTGATCTACTTGCACTTTGACATGCTTTTGAACTGCTAGGTTGGCAGGAGCAGGGATCGAACAACGGGAGCTCACCCCATTGCGGGGATTCGAACTGCCGACCTTCTGATCGGCAAGCCCTAGGCTCTGTGGTTTAACCCACAGCGCCACCCGTGTCCCCAACATCCAAATACTTTCACACAAATACTTGTCCACATGTAGGGACAACTTGTCCCTCTGTTCAGTGTAATGTGTGAACGAGCCTATATTGGGAAAGTGGGAAGTTGCCAGGTGACTGTTTCTTTTCTTTTTCTTCATTTTCTGAAAATAAGTTTCTATACCTTAGTGTTGTACAGGAGAGTGGTTTCAAACTAAAGCAGGCTAACATGATTGTGCGAAGTTATTTCTACATCAAATCTCAAGAGTTCAAAGAGGGTGTTGTTGTGGGGAAAACACAGATTTGATCTCTGGAAAAGATGAATAGGCTCCTTAGCTTCACTAATGAAAAGAAACAGAAATAAAAGGATGGGGATTATTGTTATGGAAAACTTTAGTATATTATTTCCTCCACACCTTCCCTCTTGAGGTTTTCCCTGGCCAGTGTGCAGACTCCCTTCCTGTTGGACTACAATACCAAAACACTGTCATTCTCCTTCCAGGTTTCCCAACCAAGAGTTCTGTGTATTTTCCTTTATCTCACTTCCCGAGGCCCTGACAGCCACAGGCCAAGAAGATAATATTTTGCCACAATAGACTGGCAAAGAACACCAAGGGCTTTCAGTATTGCTTTCACCCCTGATACAGCTCCCACCTAAGGAAACGGAAGCAATGTACGGTTTCATTTGAAAGCAAGAGAAAGAAAATAAATAATGCCAGCTTCCAGCTAAGCGGCACCTCCCAGGGTTTGAGATGGGGTGGGCTTAGCCTGGTGATCTATTCATGAGAGCTACTCAGTGGTGACTGCTGTCTGTTGCACCTGGGGTGGGGGGCAAGGGGCATGGCAGCTGGTGGCAGGATAAGGGCAGATCCACACCATGCATTTAAAACACATCCAACACGCGTCCAAAGCACATGGCTTACCTCAAAGAATCCCAGAAACTGTTACGGGAAATGCCCCTCACAGAGCTGCAATTCCCAGCACCCTTAAAAAACAACAGTTCCCAGGATGCTTTGGGAGAAGTCACATGTTTTAAATGTATGGTGTGGAGTTCTGCTCGACGTCAGGACTCAGGAATAACAGCAAGCAAAGCTAAGGGCATAATTTGCTGCTGCAACAAAACAGTTCCCAAAACCCATTTCAAAGTGGTATGAGATTTGGAGACTGGAAACTTGCTCAAGAATCGGAGTCTAGGCTACAGTTCTGTGCAAGTTTGCATTGGAGTAAGCCTCAGTGGAACTTTCATCTGAGTAGCTGCATAGGAATGAGTACCATGTCCCAGCAATGACTCCGTTTCTCAGGTAGCTGGAGAAAGAGAGCTAGGCTGCTACACTTTAGTTGTGTAGAGGAGCGCATTTCAGTAGCTGCAGCTTGCATAACAAGCTACAGCTTCCAAGAGTTCATTCTTCCATACATCCATTAAAATTGCAGGAGCCACCTGTCCTATTTGCATCTGGAACCCGTCTTTCTCTCCCTCACACACTCAATTCCTGCCTTCATCTGTTCCCTCGCCCCAACATAGTAATATTACATGGACGCGGGTGGCACTGTGGGTTAAACCAGAGTCTAGGGCTTGTTGATCAGAAGGTCAGTGGTTCGAATCCCCGCAACGAGGTAAGCTCCCGTTGCTCGGTCCCTGCTTCTGCCAACCTAGCAATTCGAAAGCACGTTAAAGTGCAAGGAGATAAATAGGTACCGCTCCGGCGGGAACGTAAACGGCGTTTCCGTGTGCTGCTCTGATTCGCCAGAAGGAGGTGAACTCTCCATCCCTGGGGCTATTTGAGCAAAGGGAAAACAGTCAGCCTCCAAGGATGCTGTAGTTGTATCTTGTACTTCAAATCCTGCATTAAATGGGGTGTGTAGATTTGATTACCTCTAAGCAGTGCTATTTTTCTGGAAAAAGAGGTGCCAGAACTCACCATAAACGTGTCCCTTGTTCTCTTATAATGGCAATGATGCCCACTTAAGAGGTGCCGGAACAGAGTTCCAGCAAGTTCCAGCTGGAGGGGGGGGAAACCTGCTTCTAAGGCCCCATTCAGCTCTAAAATTCTAAGTTCTGTGAACACCCAACACTAAATAAATAAAGCATTTTTTAACCACCGTTTTCCACAAAGCAGCTGCCAGCATGATCTGAGACTTCTCTGTTGCATGTGCACCGTATAACGCAGAAAATTAGCTGTTTAGAACTGCCAGAATCTTTCCTTGTCGGGGTGTTTGTGTGTGTTGTGAAGCTCCTCTCATAGAGGGATGGCCAATGAGTGCTTCCCATTCTGCCTCTAACTGCAGGCTGGCTTAGATGGAGAGAACATTGGGAACTGCCCCTTCTGCCAAAGCCTCTTCATGGTCTTGTGGCTCAAAGGCGTCCGGTTCAACGTGACAACAGTTGATATGACCAGGTAAGAGGATGGAGGTGGACCTCTGCATCCTTCATGCTTCACAAAAGATTAGAGAAATTCCAAGACCTGCAGTTTGGCAGCATCTTTATTAGGAACATTTATATATATATATATATATATATATATATATATATATATATATATATAAATGTTCACATATTCTCGAGTTCTGAGTTCTCGAGAATTGTTAATCAGGCAGAACTGGTTAAACAAAGCAGAGAGGTGGGTGGCTGGGGGAAGAAAGGAAAAAACATTATATTGTAGCCATAAGGTCTGCATCTTTCTAGATGAAACTTCTTTTAAAGTCTGTGCATCTATCTACACACACACACACACACACACACACACACACACACACACATTGTCTGCCATAGAGGCAAACATCTATTCCAATCAGGCAAAAACACTCAAGGATGATGCAAAGCAGTTTCGGTGGGGGTGTCAACCTGGGAAGTGGGTGTGGCCTGGGGATAATCCCCAAGGCCAGATAGAGTAGCCTGGAGGGGTGCATTTGGCCCTCAGGCCTGAGGTTTCCTGCAATACCCAGTTAACTTTTGGGATGCAGGGCCTTTGTTGCAGTGATAGCCACGTGGAGAGAGATGCACAGTCTTTAAAAGAAGCTTAGAGGAGTGGCTACTAGCCATGATATCTAAATGGTCCATTTAGGCTCCAATATAGGCAGAATACCTCCAATATAGGCAGAAGGACACCCTTTTCCTTTTCCTTTCCTTCTTCTGTTGACCCCCATTGTTTAGGAAACCTGAAGAGCTAAAGGACCTGGCCCCTGGGACCAAGCCTCCGTTCATGGTGTTCAACAAGGAGCTGAAAACAGACTTCCTGAAGATTGAAGACTTTCTGGAGCAGACTCTTCCACCACCCAAGTACCTCAATATTTAACATCTTAGGCTCCTTTCATTTCCTCCTAGATACATATCCCTCTGAAAATGTTATGTTAGCCCCTTTGCTCTGATTTCAGATGTTATTTCGGTTGTGCAGAAAAAGCACTTGATGCATGTACAGAGGCACTCTTTTCTTCTGTGCAATGCCAGGTGCTGAGGCAGAATTCTGTTGCATTTTCCATGCACAATGTAGAGAAACTGCCTTCCTCTAATCGATCACCTGTAAAAGCTGTATCCTGTCAATTCAAACTAAGCAGGGAAATTCAAGCTGTGGTCTTATCTATTGGGTTATTTAATCTGTTTGACTGTCCCTTTCACTCTGACCAAATGTGCAATGCTCCCTAAATGAACCAGGAGGATAGGTTTTGCAACCACCAGCTTTGGCAGGGCTTCAAGTGTCTTTAACAGCTGTGAAGCACATAGAAAGGCATTGAATAAAGTATTCCCTATCATGGTGCTGTCGCTGAGGGAGAAAGCTGCATCTGTTGAGGTTTTACCTGTGCTGCCATGGTTAAAGGGACAGAAGCCTTATTACCTGCAGATGAGGGGCTGTGGGATGCTGGCAGTGAGGAACAGATAAAAAAAGGCTGGTCACAGCTGCACCATACATTTAAAACACTATTCTCCCACTTTAATAGATGTGGGGAATCCTGGGAACTGTACTGTGTTAAGGGTGCTGTTAATAAGCTACAGTTTGCATGGATGGTAAAGTGGCATAACAGTGCTTTCAGTGTATGGTGTGGATGTGACTAGAATCAGGAACTTGCATCAGTCAGACCTTGGAAATAAACACGGCTTGTGCTGCATGCTCTACCCTTTTTATAAACAGAAGAGGTATAAATAGATTTATTTATAACACACCATATAAAAGCACTCCTTCGTCCAAAGAGTATCGCAACATTCTATTGTTGGGGAAAGGAGAATAAGTCACTATTATATCAGGCTCCTCCCATGTACTGTAGGAAGCCCATGGCAGCCCTTACAGCATCTATTTTCTTTCGGCCACTGGGAAATGGTTGCGCCATCGTAATCATTTGTGTTTCGAGAAAGATATAAGGGTGCAGGAGCAAACACACAGGCAGGCCTTGCTAGCCCAACACGTAATGTCAGTCTACTTGGAATTTTTTTATTTAGGAAATCCAGCTCCCCGGGTGAAACCAAAAACTCATTTCTGAGTGCTTCCAAACACCCTGTTTATGGAACATTCGCCCCAATATGTATGCACGGAGATTAGTGAATATTGGCTACTTAATGAGCATCCATCTTGCTTTGTTTGTAGGGAGGTCAGATGACGTTGCATCAGAGTAAGTGTTGTCCTACTCTTCCCAGTGCATTTCCCCATTCCTTTCCTTACTGCAGAAAGTCTGATCTTTCAGAGAACTGGGTTTTTTGTGAAAGGTCTCCCAGTTACACAGCTTGATTTTGCTGGTATGTGGTTGAATCCCACCAAAAATTAGCAACGGTCTGGAAGTGCCTCCACCCTTTTCCTGTTGTTTTTCTTTCTGTCCTCACCAGACAAAACTGGTTTTTGCCTCCACCGTGGCAGGGATGTGTGACTCAAGGCAGGGCCTGCCCTACCACAAGGCACACTGAGGCTACTGTCTCAAGCAGCAGACACTGGTGAGCAGTGGTAGCTGCTCTCTGGTTGTTCCCTCCAAATCCACTGGCCTTTCTCATCTGATGATGGGGCAGACCAGTGCATGCTTCTTGGCCTGCCATGCTCCCCCTCAAGCTGATTTGATGCCTTCAGGTGTGCTGAGAGGATTCTGACCTGTCATCAGGACTGAAGTAATAAGAATCAATTGCCAATCTAGTTGGATTCTCTACAAGGAATGCAGAGGGGGCAGCATTTTGTCCTTTGTCTTTGGACTAGTGAGTCCCACCATCCTTGATCCTTGACCATGATGGCTGGGGCTGATGGGAGTTGGAGTGCACAGGTTTCCCATCCCAAAATTTCCCGACCCCTGTACAGAAGGCGACAGCAACAGAGTCCAGAGCGACACAATTTTAGCTCCGCTAGGATGCTCACCAACGTGATAGCTGTGTCTTTCGGAATGTGAAATGAACATATGCAACTAAGCAATGACCTCTTGCAGGGGTTGGAGTGACCGTGATTTTGGCCTCCCGTTGAGAGACAGGGACTGCTTGTAAAACCCATCTGTTTCCCCACCAGGATCGGGGAGGAAGTGTATTGGCTGGAGAGATTAAAAAACAATAAAGGGAAGTTCTCTATCACTGCAGGGAAGAGAGGGGGGGGCATTGAGGAGGAGAGAGAAGGACACAGAGAGCCCCAAAGAAAGTGGGAGAGGCACAGAGAAGGTTGCAGATGGGAAGACTACATGCATGCCCCAGTGTTCAATTGTAGGGATGCAATGGCAGCGAAGTTCAAGAATTTATTTCCACCCCCACTCCCTTATGGGGTCTCTTTGCTCTTTAAAGGACTGTGCATCCATAGCCAAGCCAAGGGAAACAAGAGAGCTAAGGATAGGAGCATAGCCAAGATGCAGTCATAGTTGGCACGTGCTCTCTCAATTCTCTGGCCACAGCTGCAGTAAACAGGAGGCACTTTAAAGGACTAATGCTCTGCAAAGGGTCTCCCTTGCAATCAGTCGCAAGCGCAAGAGAAACGCAGATGCTTTGCTGGCCAGGGCTGACGGGAGCTGGAGTCCAATGACACCCAGAGGGCCACAAGTACTGTATCCCAGCTCTAACCACTAGGCTGCAATGGTTCTTATCTTCTTGGGGAGAAAGAAAGTGTATGCCATTCTGAATCTAGTCTTTCAGGTGTCACACGAGAGTATAGATTACGCCCAGAGAACTATACTGTTTTCATGTTCCACATCCCTTTGTTGTAAAAAAAAGAAAAAATCCCAAAAGACACTTTGGTGTCAAAATTTCAGCTTAAGACACTAAGGCATACCATATATTTAAAGCATGTTTAAACCACGTGATACTCCATAAAGAATCCTGGGCACTGTTGTTTATTAAGGGTGCTGGGAATTATAACTCAGTGAGGGACAAACTGCCGTTTCCAGGATTCTTTGGGGGAAACGATGTGCTTTAAATATATGGCATGTCCACAACCTAAAAGGTCAGTGCCAAGGGCTCGAAGGAAATGCAAAGTATTACAGCAGTACCCTCTGCTGGTTGTAAGTTGCATTACAAGCTTTTCTCTTCCCACAAACCAGCACCAGAAAGGCTTTAACAGCTGTGCAGAGGCTGAATGCTCAGCAAATTGCCAGCCCTGCCTGATCAAATTTTGTTGCCTACTAGCAAAGCTTATTTTTAAAAGGTCAGCATCATTGGGCTCCCAGTAGTGGCCCCCCACTGCCAACCCCTATAGTCCTCTGACCCTGATGTTCCTCCTCCTTGATTTTGCTGCCTGCTTGCCTGTCTTCTCTAAAGCAGCAAGCAGGTGGGCTGAGCAAAGAGGAGGAGGAGGAGCTGCAGCAGCAGCAGCATCCTTTTCAGTGGTGATGCAAATTGGGCCAAGGAGTCCCTTGCGGGTTTCCTATGACCACTGCAAAAACAGGATGCAGGACTAGATGGGCCACTGGCCGGCCTGGTGCAGCAGCAGGGCTTTTTCTTATGTCATTTTCACAACACAAGCCAGCACACAGTGGCAAAAGCAACGAGGAGGTGGATGCCCAGACAGTGGTGGCTGAAGACATCTTGTCCAGGACTTACCCTCCCTGCAAAACTGAAGACAACACTTCCACTTAGATACAGGATTTCTCTGTACCACTTCAACAGTTGACATGAAGCTTCAGGGTTTAGCTTGCCTCTTAGAGTCCTAAGAATGAGGTGTAAAATCTTAGTGGGGAGAAGCCAGAATCAGGGGGGCAGGTTGTTTTCTGCTTAGCTTGAGAGATAACATTGTTTACTCAGCTACCAGGTATTTCCTATAACCTGCCAGGTTCCACCTCCTGTTTCTGCTGGGTACCACTAGCCTCCACCCCTACTCTACCAGACTCTGCCCCTTTTTACCCTACTGAGGTTTCAGAGACCTTGTGTTGTGCTCAGTTGTATGCCATGTCTCTAGAATACCTTGTTATGGTGTCCAGAATTGTGTCTCTTGTTCTTTCAAGCTCTTATGAGATGGGGTTCGAGACAATAAGATAAGCAAGTGGCTGGTTCAATGGAAGCATGAGAGTTCTGAGTTATTTTCCTGCACATCTAAATTAACTCTGTACTTCTAATTAAGATACCCCCGGCTCACCCCACAAAACCAGGATTCTATGGCTGTTGGCAGGAACATTTTTGCCAAGTTCTCTGCGTACATCAAGAACCCCCACAAGGAAGCAAACAAAAGTAAGATTATTAAATTTATTTCCTTTGGGAAATATCTAGAATGAAATAAGCAAGAACAATACATAGGAGTGATGCTAATTGTATTATCATATTCATAAGAGGGGACTCGATAATCTGGGAGTCATGGCGTTTATTTTAGGGGGGCAGGCTTCATGTTAGGGGGGACAGAACCTAGTTATCTGTTATGCAGTTGGTCAGTTAGTTAAGTATTTAAATTTATTTAATTGAATTTCTCCTTCCCAAAACGATACACGAACTAAATTACCGCTGTCCTTTGCCATGTGCACTTATCCAAATTTTGTGATGCCACTTTTTCAACCAAACAATGTTTACAAAAATGCACATATTAGGGCATAAAAACAAATACATTAGTGAGAATCATATTCAAAAGTGCATTACAGAAGTCTGTACATGAGTGAACATTGTGGGCAAAAAATGTGTTTACAAGAATAAATTTGCACTAAAATCCAGATTAATTTCCTCAAGGGTTTTTTAATTGGTTTTAATCACCAAATTGTCTGCACCACCTGCCCTGCCACCTCCATTGATGGCAGAGAAGTGGCACTAGCATCAGCACTGATTTGGGGTGAGATCTTGTCAATTTCAAGTGAGATCTCCCATTCTCCATGAGATCTTGTCTGATTTCGGCAATATCTTGCCTGAAATTGGCAAGGTGTCAGCCAAAATCAGTGCTGATGCAGGCACCACTTCTCTGCCACTGGCAGAAGCAATAAAAGGGTTGCCACCTGGGGGGCTTACACCACCTGCAGTGGGTGCCTCACCCCATCTAATGGCTGGACCAGCCCTGATGGTTAAGCAAAACTGGAAGCAACAAGCATCCCCATTCTCCTCCTGGCTGTGTCAGGGGTGGACAGAAGGAAAGGTGTTTGTGCAAGCCCAAGGCTTTCCTAGGCTTATTCATGCCATGCTGAGCTATGGTATAGCTTGGCAGCCAAATGTAGCCATTATCTTGCCCATCTGCAAAGCCCTTAAAATATAACAGTGTTGACATATTTCAGGGCAGTCCATCAATCAATAGATAAAATTGGTTAGAAAGCAAAAGCGAAATGATGGACTAAAACTGTTTAAATTGGACAAACGCTTAAATTCGTGGCTGGTTCTTATGATTCAGATATGGAAAAGGCTTTGTTGAGAGAATTCAAGCGCCTGGATGATTATTTAAGCACTCCACTCCCAGAGGAAATTGACCAAGATTGTGCAGAAGATGTGCCGGTCTCCAAGAGAAAGTTCCTAGATGGGAATTGGATGACATTAGCTGATTGCAACCTGCTTCCCAAACTCCACATAATCAAGGTGAGTACATTTCCCAGTACAGTATGCTAAGCTGATGATGTCTGTTCCAGAGATCAAGGCTCAGTTCTCCAAGCGGCTGCTTATGGGTAGGGATGCAAGAAGGCATTTCCCGTTCTGCCCCATGTTTATTATTATTGTATTTTATTTTAGTTATTAAATTTATATACCACCTTTTCCTCCAAGGAGCTCAGGGTGGTGTACTTGGTTCACCAATCTGCATTGCATCCTCACAACTCCACGAGGTCAGTGGGGCTAGACAGTGACTGGCCCAAGGTCACCCCGTGAGCTTCATGGCTTAAGTGGGGATTCGAACCCTGGTCTCCCAGGTCAGAGTTCAACACTCTTATACACCACATCTGTCACTTACAGCACTGTTTCTGTTCCACTGCAGCTTGTCTTCCACCCAAGATGTTGCTTGATTGCAGCCTTGACTTGAGATGGGCTAAATATTTGTCACTAGACCACAGGATCAGAATTTCCCAAATGCTACCATACAACAAACAAGGGCTGGGAAGGGCCTTAGCTCATTGGCAGAGCATCTGCTTTCCATGCAGAATGTCCCAGGTTCAGTCCCCAGCATCTCCAGGAAGGACTTGGAATGTCCTCCCTCTGAATCCCTGGAGTGCCACTGCCAGTTAGTGCAGGCAGTACTGAACTAGATAAACCAATGGTCTGACTCAGTTTAAAGCATCTTCCCTGTGTTCCTCTATGTAAGCTAAAGCACAGAGAGACTGTTGTCAACTTCTGTCAAGGTCACGCTCTCTACCTTAACTACATCTGGCATCGACATGCAGCTGGCCAGGCCCACACACTCCATCAGGGCCCACCAGTGCTGATGGCTGCCACAAGCCCCTCTCTGCAGTGGGTTCTGGGAGACTGCCATTTAGAATTTCCCATGATGCCTTGGATGCACTCTGGGCCACTGTAGGCAATTTAAAATGGCTGCCTCTTGGAACCAACCAGGGGCAGACAGCTGCACATTTCCCACTGGAATTCTACCACCAAGGAAGCTTGCTAAGGTGGGGTGCTGGATAATCCTGCCCAGGGATCATGCCAAACCTGGCACCAGCTTTAATCACCAATTAATTGCCCCAACTTTTCTCTCTCCTGAGCAACACTTTGTGCTTAAGAGGAAATCAGTCTCCAATTATTATTATTTCTCTACATCCATCCCTTCCCCTCAGATCGCTGCAAAAAAGTACCGCAACTTTGAGATCCCCTTGGAGATGACAGCAGTTTGGCGCTATCTCCACAACGCCTACGCCCGCGATGAGTTCAGTCACACCTGCCCAGCTGATGAGGAGATTGAACACACCTATGCCACTGTGGCCAAGAAGATGAGCTAAGAGCCATATTCCATTCACATTGGCTCCTGGCATTTCCAACTCTCCTTCTCGAGAGGCTCTCGTCAGTGAGTTCTTTTCATCATGCTGGCTTCAAGAGACACCCCTCACATTTGTTCTGGACACTCCACCACACTAGACCTAAAGGAGTTCTTCAAACTTTTTAGGGAAAAATAAGTCTCTTCATTCTGTCTGTTCTGTCACATCTGAGTGCCTTCTTCCCATGATGTCCAGAAGTGCTATACATTCCACTTTGTGGTGGCAGAAGTAGCTAACAACCCATGACCTTTGGACATGGTTGGTATGTGGCAGTGGGGGGCTGGTGGCCGTTGAGACTAGTATGGCGGGTAGCTGGGAGGCCAACAGTAGGTGGAGCCAGAGCTGATGGGTGGGGGCTGGGAAACATACACCTGTAAAGTGCCTGCTTGGGGCCGGTGAAGGCAATCATCACTAAATGCTGCCATTTTCTAACCACAACACTCCAGGTTCCCCTTTGGCTCCATCTCAGCTGACAAGATTGTGCCCTATCTGTGCTGGTTGCCCGCCCCAGTTAATAGCTAATGATACTGTATGAGGGTAGTAGCAATATTTGCAATGTTTGCAATGTAATCAAATATACAGGGATATACAATTAAATATATCTCTGGCCCTCCTGTGGCACATTGGATCAGTGCGTCTGGCTGTTAACCAGAAGGTTGATGGTTTGAGGCCACCCAGGAACAGCTGTGGGCAGGATCCCTACATTGCAGAGGAATGGACTACATGACCCTCAGGATCCTTCCAACTCTACAGGTCTATGATTCTAAAGGATAAATTTCAGAGGAATAGCTAGGTTTGTTGTAGCAAAACAAAAAACAAACACACAGACATGTCCTTATGGCACATTAAAGATTTAAGGCATGTATTGTTGCCTAATAAATGCACCTTGGCCAGAGCCCACTGCATCACACATAGGAACATAGGAGGCTGCTTATTCTGAAAGTTGGGCCATTGAGCCATCTTGCTCAGCATTGTCTGGCAGTGGGTCTTAGGTTTCAGGCAGGAGACATTCCTAACCCTCTCTCTTCCCATGAATGACTCTGGGCAATCCTTTTGAAAGTATTGGTACTAATGCAAGTGGGAGGCAGGCTGCCATTTACTCTGCTTTGGCCAGGAAGCTAGAGTTGGGCTGCCCGTCAAAGGAGGTAATATTATGCTAAATAGGTAACTAAATAGGTCTGTGTCAGCTGACCATGGTCCCTTATGCCACAATAATGTGTATTGGTGTTTCAGGTGCCACAAAGGCACTTGCTGGTGTGCTTGTCTCTCAAGGAATCTCTTAGCCTTCTTCCATTGCACTAGAACAAGGAAACTTTCCACTTAAAAAAATAGATGTGCCAGTTTACTGTCTATTAAGAAAACATTTATTTTATATACAACTTTATAATAAACTTTATTTTATATACAACTTCCACAACTTGGCCTGGATATGTGTATGGAAAATCATTGCTGGAGACTGCTTGAGTATGATTGCTGCATGTCCCATGATGGAGGCAGGGCTGTCTTTAGCAAATGCAGCGCCAGGGTGCAAAGATCCGCCCAGCGCCACCATCTTGCTGCTGCCGCCACCACCGCCTCCTGAGTAGTAATAAATGCTACTTTCACGAAGGGAAGACAGGGGGTATGTGGCTGAGGAAGGGAGGTGCTGCCTTCACGCAGGGGAGACAGGTGTGTGGCTGAGGAAGGGGGACCCTACATTCAGGCAGGGGAGACTGGGGTTGTGGGGTGAGGGGGGTAGATGCTGCCTTCACGCAGGGGAGCCTGGGGGCAAAGGGGAGGCCAACCTGCCGAGCGCCCAGGGCGGCGCTGCACTGCTCCTCCTGGCGCCACGCGTGGGCAAAACAGGGCTGGCGCCATTGCCATTGTCCCACGAGCTCCGCTTTTGAGGGCAGCAGGGGCTTCTCAGAGGGAGATCAGGGCCCAAGGAGTGCGCAGGACAGGTAGCGGCCTCGGCAGGCTGCTCCAGCGGCCCAGGAAGTCAGCCTAGGTGAAGAAAATGAGCCTTGCCTTGCCTTCGCCCCACCCCCCTGCCCACAGCTGGGACTTCGGAGAGCTCCAACTGCTGCTGCCACTGCTAGCGCCCTTGACCAAGCCCATCCCCAGCCATAGCGCTGCTCTTCGGCAGGGAGGCGCCTGGGCAGCTTCAGCGGTAAGCGCTGGTCGCCCACCTGGCACCCCCAGAATTTGGTGCCAGGGTGCCTTGCACCCCTTGCACCCCCAGGTAAAGACAGCCCTGGATGGAGGACAGAATTAGGCAGGCCTTTTATTGGTTTGTATCCCTCCTAATTAGCAAAATGCCCAACTAATAGCAACAGCAAATGAAATGGCAACACTGTGCCAGGACGGTATCGCTTTATGATGAAAGTTGGAGCTGCATGCTTATATGTTTTATTATGAAACCTTTTCCCTCCTCATCCTTTTTAAATCATGAGTCCAGGGACAGGGACTATGTTTATGCTTGTCCTCAATGTGCTGCTTTCAGTCTAGATTCATTCTAGATCCTGTTGTCTACAAGGGTGTGTGTCGTTACTTGATACACATTTGAAAACCCTTCTCTTGATTAGGTTATTCTTCCCTGCATGTGTGAGAGGAGCCAACTTGAATAAAATATTAGGGGGACCCAAGTAAGCTCTGCCCTGCATATTCAGTTGCATGACGTGATGCACAGACACTATTTGAATGGCAATGCCATCAACTTTGGGAGTCCCAAACATTTTATTTGGGGGGCCTGAGGACCCCTTGGCCCCTATGAGTTGGCTCCTATGTCAAGTGAACTAAGAAGGAAGTGGTGTTGGCAACTTTGTTGCACACCTACCCACAACATAATTGGGCAGTTGTGAATATGCTCCCCATTGCTAGGACTATTTTCAAAGGGGCACCATTATTGGCAATGAACTTTTATTTTCAGAATGAAACCAGTTTCTTTCCAGGGGCAATAAAATATGCCATAGAACTAGACTGTTGGTGTGTGGGCTACGTAAAAAAAAAACAAATCTGGAGTCTTCACTGATGCTGAAATAAAATGTCATGTGTTTGCATCCAGAGACTGACATTATTTTATTTTTTTGCAGGTTTGTATGTGTGTGTGCATGCATGAGTAAGAGGTTTTCGTCTTACCCCTTTCCCTCCCCTACATAAAATTCTTTATATTTTGACATTCGGTTTATTGGCTGTTAAAGCACAGTTCTGTGGAAATTCCCACTACAGTCTTCTCCATGCACTTAAGACGGCACAGTTGTTAGTAGGTTTTTTTTCAGATTCTTTTTGCCATGTATGTGCAGCACGAAGAAAGTTTCACACAGTCAGTTCACTGCCTTGCAATTGTTTCTATGCAGAACAATTCATACTGGCATCCATGTGCCTGCCCCACTGTGATAAATATAGTGGTCCAAATAATGCTTAAGTTCAGCCTCCCCATTACGGCCCCTATAAATGACTGGTTTATTTGAGCATTCATCCTGATTTGCTTGTACACAGTTTTTGCAGAGGTTAGATTATAGCCAGTTCTTTATTGAGCATTGCACAACCAAAATTAGCTGAAGGCAAGACCATGGAAACAGGCAGCAATGCAAACGAAGAGACAATAATCCCAGTAATAAATACAGAAAGATTTTAATCAGTACAACAAGGAAAAACAACACAGGCTTGCTGTCATGGGGATCAATGAAGTAGGTCATATTAATGCAGAAGGATGCAGGATGAGGGAATATGTTGTCCAAAATCATCATTGTTTGGGGTCTTGCTTTGGATAATCACCCCAGTCTAAACAGTTGTGGCATGAGATCTTCACTCCCTTACACAGCAGGGCCTATAGACTGGCATCATTACCCACAGTGGTCAAATGGGACAGACTAGGACTTTACTTGCTCCCCAGGTGAGCAAGCATTCTGTGGCAGATGCCTTGCAGTACTCGGGGAACAAACCATCACTTGCAATTAAGAATAGATGAATCTTATCCATTTCAGTTTCTCATTCACCCCACCCCCCAAATCTTCAGTTCAGTTCTCCATATTTCCACAGTAATTTTGTATTATTGTTTTTTTAACATGAAAACCCACCAGCATTTTAGTGAGGATTTATCCTAATACGCCCATTTGTGTATACAAATTTTATATGAAGCAACTTCCCCCTTTATTATGCCTATTTGCATTTTATTTTCACTGATATATGCATTTCTATGCACATTCTGCCCTAATATATGCATTTATGTACCCTGGAGAACTGGACTGCAAAATTCAGAGAACCATGGATTTTGAAGGTTGGCTGTGTTTCTGGTCATAGAAAGTGCATATTAGATAGGTTTGGCTTTTAATGTGAATTGAATCTAATCAATACCCCAACCCTACCATTGCAATAAGAGGTTAGTGAGCAGGTTAGGGGAGGAAGAGCTGGTACAGAATGCACCTCCAACTCCTTCTCTGCGTCAAGCATACAATTGGCCTGCCAGAGGAAAGAACACACATTTCCTTTACAGCCAGAATAGAAATGCCGTGGGTTGCTGAAAGAGGGAGCTCCCTCTCTCTCTTCTTTGCCAGCCTCTAGAAGGGTAAAGAATACAGCTCTGCAGGCTAATAAATTTTGTGGGCTTATTTTCAAGGCAGTCTTAAAACAATTAGGTTGTATCCAACTAAGGTCTATTCAGAGTAGGTCTATGGAAATGAATGAACCTAACATGTCTAGTAACTTCAATGGAGCTACCCTGATTAGAACTAGTACTGGATACACCCCATTGTTATTTTATGAAGGAGTGTCTGCTTGCATCCAAGCATTGCTAAACATTGCAGAGGCCATTCATCCCGATGTCACTATCTTAATGGTATTAATAATTTACATGCATATAATTTTATTAAATTTAAAAACTGCTGGTTTTATTCTGATAAATGTTATGCCTACTCCATTTTAAAGTTTGCTTTTTCTGATGAATATTTTACATTGTTTTTATGAAAACAGCCTATGGTTTTTTTGTGGATTAAGAAGCAAATAAATATATAAAATAAATACATAAAAATAGGCATCTTGCAACTTGCTGTTCTTCCTCCGGTGCTTTTTTCTGAAGTCTGCTAACTGGAAGGGGTTTGCCTTTGTGGGAGCTTCACACAACAGCCAACTCAGGCTGTTGTGTTTTGACTTCAGGAACGAAGTTTATTCATGATGGAATCTGATTTTAAGCTAATCCAAGGCCCAGTTTAATTCACCTGCTGCCAAAGCAGGAGTGGGGAACCAGTGGCCTCCCAGTTGCTATTGGACTCCAACTCCCACCATCCTTCAACGTTGGCCATGCTGGCTGGTGCTGATGGGAGTTGTAGTTCAGCACCATCTGGAGGGCAATGAGTTTTGGTGGAGGGCATCTGGAGGGCAATGAGTTTAGGCTTTGAGCTTTGGAAGAACAGACTCTTCCACAACTTCCATACCCAGTTCAATGAAGGTGCAAGCTCTTTCCTTGAGCTGTCTCTCTTTTCCTCATCTGCTATGCCATGAACAAAGCCAACAGCTGTATCAGAACTGGTTTCTGTTCTCCACTATGGGGCTGTTGTGGTGATATGAAGGATTGTATCTGCAAGGCAAAGCAAATTCTTCTGCATAACCAAAATGGCATGGCATGATTCAAGGTTAACTGGTGCATTGAAGCGCAGCTGTAAGCAAGGAGCCCACATTCTGGACAGACTGGGTTTGAAGGCAGTCTCTGGGAGGCATTTGGGGAGACGGGTACACATGCGCAGAGAAGATCAGTCGGATCCTGGCCTTCAGTTGGTAACACAGTACTTCCAGAAACAAGCTGGCAAAGAAAAGTGAAAGGGGGGGCAGGAAGGAAGAAGTCACCACAATTAATGGCAAGAAACACTGCTCTTATTTTGGGATGCACTAATTTGTCTATGAACCGCAAATTGACCTAAAGAAGTGGGTATGTGTGGCTAAGCCTGTGGTTAAAATTGAACAGCACAAGCCAAATACATAGCACCAGCAAAAGGTAAAGATAAAGGTCCCCTGACAGTTAAGTCCAGTTGCGAACGACTCTGGGGTTGCGGCACTCAACTTACTCTATAGGCCGAGGGAGCTGCCGTTTGTCCACAGACAGCTTCCGGGTCATGTGGCCAGCATGACTAAGCTGCTTCTGGCAAAACTAGAGCAGCAAACGGAAACGCTGCTTATCTTCCCACCAGAGCGGTACCTATTTATCTACTTGCACTTTGACGTGCTTTCGAACTATTAGGTTGGCAGGAGCTGGGACCGAGAAACGGGCACTCACCCCGTCAGGGGGATTCGAACCACTGACCTTCAAATCGACAAGCCCTAGGCTCAGTGGTTTAGACCACAGCGCCACCCACATCCCAGCACCAGCAAAACACTTCACTAACTGCTCACTTCATGTGACCGTATTCATACAAAAATGTGTGCTGAGTTGTGGGGTTGGGGATGGTTGGTATCACGGCCTCAGTATGGGGAAAGGCTTTAACCTTTTGTTAGGGATGGGCAGAGCTGTCAGTTTCAGTTTATCTCAGTTTCTCATTTTTCTAGACTCCGCATTTCCATAACAGTAGGGTTTTTTAAAAAAGAAACTCCTCATGTAAATTTATCAGTACAGTGGTACCCCAGGTTACATACGCTTCAGGTTGCATACGCTCAGTGGCGTAGCATGGGTTGTCAGCACCCGGGGCAAGGCAAGTAATTTGCACCCCCTAACCCGTGGATTTGCGCCCCCTAACCCTAACCCCTAGATGTTGTGCCCGGTGCGGCCACTCCCCCCTGCACCCCCCACGCTACGCCACTGCATACGCTTCAGGATACAGATTCTGCTAAACCAGAAATGGTACCTTGGGTTAAGAACTTTGCTTCAGGATGAGAACAGAAATCGTGCTCCGGCAGCACAGTGGCAGCAGGAGGCCCCATTAGCTAAAGTGATGCTTCAGGTTAAGAACAGTTTCAGGTTAAGAACAGACCTCCGGAATGAATTAAGTACTTAACCCGAGGTACCACTGTATTTTAGTGCGAATTTCTTTTAATATACACATTTTTGCATGCAGTTTTTGCCTTTCACACTTTCTGCAATGTGGTCTTCCATAATGTAATTGTATTATTATCCATTATTTTCACCAATCTACTCATCTGGTGCACATTTTATCCCAACGTATGCATTTTTGTATACATTACCTGGCTGGGGAACTGCACTACAATATTCATATAGGTATGAATGTCTTCCCTGTCCCTAGCCTTTGCCCAAGTCCAGATCCCTCCCACCCCTCAATCTGCTATTTGTTTTTTGTTTTATTTTTAAAATCACTATTGTGTAAATAACATTCATCTTGTTTTCCCCTATGCATTTAGTCAGGGGTGGGCCATGTGGTGTTCTTTAGATGTTTCTGGGTTCTTGCATTGTTTCAGAAAGAGCAAACTAGGGTAACCAATACAAATGCATGCATGCAGAAACAGAAAAAGTAAAATGAAGCTACCATAGGGAGGAAAACTTGAAAGCAATTTATTACTTTTACTGTATTTTGTATATACTTATATCAATATTTTTTTCATTTTTAAAAAAAACCAATTTAATAAATTTGTTGTTGTTATCAGTGCTTTTTCTTTAAAAATGTTTAGGGGTACTCTCATTTTCCTACTCATATTGAAATACTGCCCCTCAATGAGGCCAAACTTAGATTCACAAAATGTTTAGGGGTATGTGTACCCCTGCATCCCCCCAGAAAAAAGCACTGGTTATTATTATTAAAAGAGCAAATTAGGTAGATTCACCTTTAAATGAAAACTGAATTGAAATTCTTCTCCAACCCTATTTGAGAATTCTGTGAGGCCTCTGCCCAGGGACCTTACACCTGTACATGACCCAGAATTCTACCACCTGCATATTTTAGAAAGCAGTTCAAGTTCTCCTTTCAACCACGTTACTGAGATCCGGAGGCATCTCACCTCTCTTGCTCGGCTTCTGAGGAGACTGGTCTGCTTTGACAAAGGCCTGGCTGCGGAACTTGTCTGCTGCTGCCAGCTTCCACAGAATGGCTTTGATATCCTCTACCTGAAAATTGAAGATGGAGAAATCAGTCGACTGGCAGTCCATGTCAGGTGTGCGTGTATTCATTCATAAGACTGTTCTGTCTCTGTGCCACATAATATTGCAATTCTCCCCTCAAATCTGCCTGGGAAGTTCATATTGACATATGTGTTTTTAAACCCATTTTCTCTCAAAATACACATTTCTACGTTTCATCCTCTGACATGCATTTTTATACTACCAATCAGATGTCAGTGATATAGAAAGGCGTGTCAGAAAAGGGAGGAACAGACACACATAAGAACTGTAGAAAAAAACAATCTGATTCTCTGGATTAGGGATGGGCAAATCTGTCAATTTTGATTTCTTGATATTACTTGTTACGCCAATTATAATTTCAGTTCCCCACATTTTCACATTAGTTTTTGATTTTTTTTAAGTCCTCATGAAAATTAATCAACATGTTACTGACAATTTCTGTTAATATACACATTTTTTATATGTGATTTTGCAAAGCCTCCCCTCCCTATAAAATGTGGTTTTGAATGTTATTTTCACAATATATTCATTTTAATGCACATTTTATCCTGGTATCTGCACTTCCGTACACATTATTTGATTGGGAAAATGCTTTGCAAAATTCAGAGGTCTGCATATTGCAAAGGATGGCTGTGTTTTGGTTCCCATGTCGTTTTGGAAACTGAACTCTCTAAATGCACTGATGAATGCCATCCACATGCGGATACTCTATTAAAAACATGAAGGTTTGGGAGTTCTAGAGAAAAGAGCTAGAGTGGATGAATACAGGCATTGGAGGCTGAAATGGTAAATGGGTGATAGTACAGGGAACATCTAGCAGCATAGAAGCTGATTTATACTAAGTTAGGCTTTGGTCCAAGTAGTTTAGTAATGTTTGCACTGACTGGCAGTGCAACTCCAAGGCTTCAAGACGGGAGCTTTCCCTAGTCCCATGTGGAGGGGCTGGGGATTTAACCTGGGACCTTTTGCATGCAAAGCAGCACATTTGCTGAGGGTAAAGATGTTATACGTATACAAGAGTGTCCTACATTAATCTGTGAAAAGTTGGGAGGGCATGTCTTTGACACTCACCAGGTTATCGGCACTGTCATCTTGCAGTGACTCCTTGACTCCTGCAATGACAGAATACATCTGGAAACGGCCCCACAAATAGTCAGAAAGAAACTGAGCTTTTGCCGCGCAGTTATTTTTCAAGCGGAAAAAAAGGAAGAAAGGGGAGGCAGGCAATGCCAGTTGGTAATTTGGAAAGCAAAATGAAGAAAATGTCAAGCACACTCTATTGTTGGAAGCAACTTTTTAAGGAGGAACTAATCTCAGTCCGAAACCAAGAACTGTAATGAGCATCATTTGCTGAGAAGGACAAATGAACACATTCTGGACATCACAAACAATGAAGGGGCAGGACCTATCTGGTCTGACAGTTAATGCCCCAGGTAACCAAGATAAGCACTGGAATCTATAATTCTATGATTCTATGATGCACCCATTCTTTCTGAACAAATCCTAACTGGATATGCATTCTGTGAGTTATTTATGGCTGCAGCTCCTATGCTAGTCGGCAAACAGCGGAAGGAATGGAATGTGACCTTATACCATCCAGATAAACACTGCAAAGAACTGAACAATGGAAGACAGTAATTAACTCTCCCAGGTTTGGAACAATAACATATATGAAGGACTACACATGTGAAATGGGTTACTTATTTATAAAATGTAACGTAGGTGCTTTTTGTAAGGTGAAAAAAGCAGCCAGCTGGAATAATGGTTTTAACTTCAAGTGAAGGGTGTCAACAGGACTCCAAATAAGAAACCATGAGGCAATGTGAGGAAACGATGATGGTCATGCGTTTGGAACAGGAGCCAGAAACTTGATTTTAAGAAACTGTATTAAATTAAATTAATGTGGTTTGATTTGTAATAATTTGGAAAATTAATAAAAATAATTCGGAGATAGCAAAAAGAAAAAAGAAAAAATAATTAAGGGAGCATCTTACTAGCCTGATTCCAGTATTCATTGATATGATGCAGAGCTGATGGGGAGGAGGAGTACAGTAAAAGAGGGGATTTTAAGGTTTTTTTTTTAGACCAGTCGATTATTTAGCATTCATGCAGATACATTTGTGCAGAGGTTATATGACGATGCCAGCAAGCGGATATGATCCTGCACTTTCCATCACCATTTTCTGTCATTTTTCTTATTGGACTCCCTGTGGTTAGAAAAGTGATGGGATGATTGAACTAGAAAAGTGTGGGACGATAACCACATTTTGTGTGAATGAACAACCCATCAGGAAGTGCTCCCAAATCATGTACCCACACTAACCGTTCCATTGTCTACTTTTCTGGACCTGATTAATTCCTTCTTCCAGGGCAGAGTGAGCTGCATTCAGATTCCGGGATGGACGAAGTCCAAAAGAAGCTGCATCATCAGGTATGAATCCGACAGCGTTATCCACCAAGTTAAAATCCGTAGGTACAAAATCTGGACAGAACATTTAAAAACATGCGTGCTTGTAACTTTCCCACTATGGGAAGCAGAACAGATACATCAGAAGTTCCTTAATCTGGTGCTCTCCAGAGAGACTACAACTCCCGTCATCCCATTGGAGTACAACCACTGGACTTTTGGACTACAACTCCCATTGACCATGTTAAGAGAGTTAGAGCCTGATAACTTATGGAAGGCACTAGATTAGGGAAGGCCAAGATGGGCCTTGGTCTGATCTAGCAATGCTCTGCTTATATTGACATGCATTTGTAGCCTAGCGTGAAACCATCACAACAGCACTGACCAACTTCCACCCCAAATCATAATCAAGATTGTTTCTTACCTTGCATGGCCTCAATGTCTGGGTAAACAGGATAGGCCGCTACGCAGCAGATAGATGAAAGTGCTACCATAACATACGCCAGAAGCTGGAACTGCATCTTCATTGTCCTCCTTTGCAGCTTGGCCAAACTGTGAGGATCTCGCAGTGGCCTGCGTGCTTGGACCCTCCTTTATATCCTCTCCACCCATCTATCTCTGCAGGATCAATATGTTATCATTTTGCAAGAGATTCTCATCATCCCAGTCATCCATCTATCGCAGTGACAGTTTGTCATCCTAATGCACCACCATCCTTTTACGCTTCCATTCTATCGTCGCTTGAACAGGTAGCCCTTAACAAATGTTTGGACTAGATCAGACAGTTCATTACTGTTTGGTTTGGCTGGGAGAACCTAGGGTAGAAATGAAACGTCGTGACGTCAACGACTCTCTGAAGTTAACAATGAGTTTGGCCTGGACTGAATGGAATGGACAGAAAAATAGATGGTACCATTTTTTATTTTCTTTTTTGTATATGCAAAATGCAAACCAGCATTTCCGCTTCACAGGATGTTACTGTGTAAAGATTACCCACTTCCCCTGCCCTATGAAAAGCCCTACAGAGGTGGGCGCTTCTTGGTAGCAAATGCCAGCTCCTTGATGATGCGTTTCCTTTGCTTCCTGCTAACGTTTTGCTGGAGTCAAGAGTCCATCCAAGCTGAAAACCACAGTCTTATAAGTGCAGGGATGGAAAACCCTTTTCAGCCTGAGGGCTGCACTTCCTTCTGGGCAACTTTCTGGGAGCCACGTGCCAGAGGCAAAAGGAGGCAGAGCAACTTTAGAACATTACCTTTGTATAGTATAGCCTTACATGGCTCAGGACTGCAACACCTTATGGATCGCCTCTCCCCATATGAATCGAGACCCTGTGCTTGTCATCTGAGGCCCTTCTCTATATCCTTCATCCCACAGAGGTTCAGAGGCTGGCAACAAGAGAACGGGCCTTTTCTGTGGTGGCTCCCCAATTGTGGAATGCTCTCCACAGAGAGGCTTATTTGGCACCTTCATTACATGTCTTTAGGCACCAGGCAAAACATTCCTCTTTACCCAGGCCTATGACTATTAACTATTATTATTATTATTATTATTATTATTATTATTATTATTACTACGCCATCCATCTGACTGGGCAGCTCCCATACAAAAATACAGTGGTACCTCGGGTTAACAACTTAATTCGTTCCGGAGGTCTGTTCTTAACCTGAAACTGTTCGTAACCTGAAGCACCACTTTAGCTAATGGGGCCTCCCGCCACCGTTGCGCCACCGCACAATTTCTGTTCTCATCCTGAAGCAAAGTTCTTAACCCGAGGTACTATTTCTGGGCTAGCGGAGTCTGTAACCTGAAGCGTCTGTAACCCAAGGTACCACTGTAGTAAAAACGCAATACAACATCACACACTAAAATCTTCCTTGAACAGGACTGCCTTCAGATGTCTTCTAAAAATCACATAATTGTTTACAGTGCTTTTTTTCGGGAGGGGGGGACTCAGGGGTACACATACCCCTAAACATTTTGTGAATCTTTGTACTTTACAATATTTATTTTTCCTGATTTGAAATATAAAATGGTGATTTGCTTGAGTCAAAATGAGAGTACCCCTAAGCATTTTTAAAAGGAAAAAAGCACTGGCTCTTTAGCTCCTTGACATCTGATGGGAGGGTGTTCCACTGGGCAGGCACCACTACCGCAAAGGCCCTCTGCCTGGTTCCCTGTAACCTCACCTCTCGCAATGAGGGAACCACCAGAAGACCCTCTGAGCTGGACGATATGGGTGGAGCACCTCCTTCGGGTATACAGGGTTGGAGCCGTTTAGGGCCTGTAAAAGGAGGGGGGGAGGACTGTTATTATGATGACTATTTTTTTTATTAGGCTGTCTGTCAGTATGCTTTTTGCTATTGTATGTTTTTATCATTGACATTCCATAATGTATTTTAATTATGTATCTTTTGGTATATAAATTGAATTATATATATAATTATATACCCATCATTCAGCCCAGACACTGAGGTCCAGTGTTGCGGGCCTTCCCTGCAAGAAGTGAGGTTACAGGGAACCAGGCAGAGGGCCTTTTCGGTAGTGGCGCCCACCCTGTGGGACGCGCTCCCATCAGATGTCAAGGAAATAAACAACTATCTGACTTTTAGAAGACATTCTGAAGGCAGCCCTGTTTAGAAAGTTTTTAATGTTTGAAGTTTTATTCTGTTTTTAGTCTTCAGTTGGGAGCTGCCCAGAGTGGCTGGGGAAACCCAGACAGATGGGCGGGGTATAAATAATAAAATGATTATGATTATGATTATATTTATGATTATGATTAGAGTAGCTTCTGCACACACTTACACACTTACTATCCTCCTGTCAGGCAAGCAAGACTCAGCATCATAGGAACATGTAAAGCTGCCTTATACAAGGTCAGATCATTAGTCTACTGTATTCAGTATTGTCAACCCTGGCTGGCAGTGCCTCTCCAGGCCCCATGGCCTGAGGTGTCCCACCCCCATTATAAGAGTCCAAGAAACTGATTGCAAGGGAAGGATACTAGAAGAGTCCCATTGGTATTCTTCTATTGGCAAGTTTCAGCTGCCCATTGCTCCAAGGTTTTAAAGGAAACACCCACCCTCCTGGAACAAATCAAGTTCTAGTTTCAAATAGTGTCCAGCCAGATCTCTAGGAAGCCCTCAACAGGAGAGACATGAAATCTGCAGCCGCTCTCAACTGTTTTGTCTCCAGCATTGCTATTCACAGGTGCGCTATACCTAGTGGTTGTTGCGAGACCTACCCTCCCCAACTACCTGTAGCTTCCTCTATTAGCCCTCAAATCAAAGTTCCTCCTTGCAAACTGGATCTTTCCCGTTCTTGCCAGCAGAACCACCACCTGTGCCTATTTCCGAGTTTTTTGGGGGGGTTTGGTTCTGTTGTGACTTCAATGAGTGTTAATAGGCTAGGTGATCTTTTCCTTGTGCTGGGTTAAGAGGTGAAGCCAGTATTGCTAGTAGGAGAGGCAAGAGCAGCCAGCCAAGGAAAGGATAAAAGTTTCACTGCTTTTCTAAACCACATGACTGTGAGCACCTCCAGAATATACACACATAAGAAGGACCTACTGGATCAGGTCAGTGGCAAATCCAGTCCAGCATCCTATTCTCACAGTGGCCAAACCAATTGCCAGCAGGACCAGAGCACAAGAGCACTCACCCCTCTTGTGGTTTCTAGCAATTAGTATTCAGAAGTATTTCCGCCTTGATGGCTAGTAGCCTTCGATAGCCCTCGCCTCCGTGAATTTGTCTAATCTTCTTTTAAAGCCTTGTAGATTGGTGGCCATCACTGCCTCCAGTTTGGGTGAGTTCCACAGTTGAGCTGCTTGAAGGATAACTTTCTTTTATCTACCCTGAACGATGGTGTTTTGCAAGAGGGATTCAAGTGCATACCAGGACTTTAGATTGTGTCACTAAAAGTGGATGTAAGGCTTCTTGCTCCCCAGCGCAAGAAATCCAGTGTTTTGAAGAATTTTTATTTATTTATTTATTTTGCGGTCAGGAAAGTAACAGGCCAGTGCATTTATGTGTGAGGGATGAATGAATGACTGATAGAAAGATATGCAAAAGATATACCCATAGAAAGATATACCCTGCAAGCATATCAGAATGGATGCTGATTGTCATGCAACCACCCCGCAAACAAATCAGAGCAAATGTTCAACGGACTTCAGATCTAATCTCCGCACAAGTTTTATGCAAGCAAATCAGGATGGATGTGCAATAAACTAGTGATTGCTATGCTAGGAACAGACACCAAAGCTCCAACAGCATTCTTACTTGTGGCTGCCTCTGCCACTTTCTGCTATTGTGTTTCTTGCTGGCTCCACAACTGAGCCATTATCATATGGCTCTTCCGGCTGCTGGAAACTGGACAAACAGTCCGCATGCATCTTTCCAGAGGAGTCACATCAGCTGCTACAAAACTCGTTTTTCACCCCTAACCTTGACAGGTTCATTTTCCCTTCCGCAGCACATCCCGTGAGAGGGATGAGAGAAGACAGATGAGTCAGAACAGTCATCCATCTTGGCCTGGAGTGCCCGTCATTGCTTTAGGCAGCTTGTCCTAACTACATCTATTCCTGTCCTGTATTCAATTTGCTTCTATTTACTGGCTGTCTGTTGCCATCAGATGAAAAATTATTGACGTGATCCCACCACTCTGGCTGGCTCAAGGCAATAGAAGGGTATCAAAGGAGCCCTGAAAGGTTCATAAGCGTAGCTTCTATTTATGATGATTTATATAGGACTCCCACTTCCAGGCACACTTTTTTATTATTATTATGCGTTTATGATTATTTGTGCTCTTGATGGTACTGGGGTGGTTATACGTGATTCTGCTTTCAATACTGTTTGTGCCTGCAGAAACTTCGATGTGGATATACTGCTTTGTTTTCTTTCGATCAGCCATATCCTGTAGCTTCCTGAGGAAACCCTGTAACTTTTTACACCGCAGATGTTCAAATTTATTTCTTGTCCTGCTTTCATTGCGCTTTAGAATAACTTGTGACTGGTCCAATATAAATCCGCCAGCAATGCACTATTCTTGCATCAATGGCATGTTGCAGAAAATGACACCTGCAAATACACACACACACCAATTTGGACCACAGAAATTCAGTTAGGCTTTTCATGCGAACCTACCTAATTCACACTTTCTGAAATGATTGTTGTTGTTGTTTAGTCGTTTAGTCGTGTCTGACTCTTCGTGACCCCATGGACCAGAGCACGCCAGGCACTCCTGTCTTCCACTGCCTCCCGCAGTTTGGTCAGACTCATGTTTGTAGCTTTGAGAACACTGTCCAACCATCTCGTCCTCTGTTGTCCCCTTCTCCTTGTGCCTTCCATCTTTCCCAACATCAGGGTCTTTTCCAGGGAGTCTTCTCTTCTCATGAGGTGGCCAGTATTGGAGCCCCAGCTTCACGATCTGCCCATCCAGTGAGCACTCAGGGCTGATTTCCTTAAGAATAGATAGGTTTGATTTTCTTGCAGTCCTGGGACTCTCAAGAGTCTCTTCCAACACCATAATTCAAAAGCATCAATTCTTCGGTGATCAGCCTTCTTTATGGTCTGAAATGATATGTGAACCCAAACACAACCAACCTTCTGAATTTGTACTTCTCTAATTTTTACAGTGCAGTTCTGCAACCAAATAATGTGTAGATTGGGGTAAGTGTGCATTTTAAAAAATCATAATTAGGGTTGCCATATTTCAAAAAGTGAAAATCCAGACACAACAGTTGTTGAGCTTTTTTTTTTCTTGCCCAAATTTTTTGAAACTATTTTTTAGGATTTTTGACAAAATCTAGACTTCAGATGCTCAGACACACTGATTCCAACTGCCAGATTCCAGCTACGTCAATGAAATATGGCAGCCTTGCCATGTATCCATGAGAATAATATAAAATGTATTACACAGGGAGGGGAAATTGCTTGCAAAATGGTGTACTCAACAGGAGAAATTTGCAGCGAAATGCTGACAAATTTCATGAGGACTTTAAAAAAACAACAACAACCTGATCCAAAAATGTGGAATACTAAACTTAAGGCTGGGGAAATGAGCAACGGAGAAAAACTGCAATTTATGCATCCATCCATCGCTCCCTACTGCTGTATGGAATGCCCTCCCTAAAAAGGTAAACCGAGAGACCTCCTTACAGTTAAGATGCTGGGTGTTTACAGTTAAGATGCATTTGTGTTTTATTTATTTATTTTTATTTATTTCATAAAATGTATACACTGCTTGACTGTAAAAAAACAACAACATAAAACTCAAAGTGATTTACGAAAATTTTAAGCAATTGAAATCAAGAAAAACATCACAACCCTACTTTAAAACATACAAAAGTTAATACACTAAAACAGATTAAAACCACCTCTGCTTTCTAAGCTTCTGGGTAGGCTTGTCTAAAACATAATTGATTTATTTTTAGCAGGCTCTGAAAAGACCACAGCGAAGGCTCCTGCTTGATGTAAATAGGAAGGGAGCTCTAAAGTGCATGTGCTGCCGTACTTAACAATCAAATTCTTACAAATGCAGAATGGGTATTGTGTGGCAGCTTTAGTCGTGCCAGTTCCACCGATAGAACTGGTTGAGTGGTAAACTGATCCCAAGTTGTCAATGGCTTTATATGCTAATAGCAACACCCTGAACTTGACCCCATTGAAAATCAGTAACCTGTTGCAGAGCACAGGTGTTATAATCTGACAAGGCCTCCTGTTGTTCTGCTGCATTCTGAACTAACTGCAACTTCCAGACCAAATGTGACAGAAGACCGACATAGAGCTCATTGCAGTAATCCAGTCATGAAACAACCAGTTTCTCCAGCCCTTTAGGACCTGCTCCTGTAAATATTTTTTTCTATCTATTACCATAGGCTGTTCCTGCTTCAGTTTGTGATTTTAATTTCCTGTATTCATTCTCTGCTCTACTACTACTACTACTACTACTACTACTACTACTACTACTACTACTTTTTAAATTAGACATTCATTTTTTCCCTATTCAGTTAGCTGCCCTGGGAAGATCAGTGTTGAAGGTGTGGGAAATATAAAAATACATAAATTAAGACATGTTCCAAGCATATATTTCCCTTCCATTGCTCTGGCTGAGTTGAAGCTATCTAAGGCCATGAGGCCCATCCAAGATAAACAAGCATCGTTTGCTTAAACAAAGCCACAGATCAGCCAAAGAGTAGTGAATAACCTTGTTTACTCTGCCCAGCCTGAGAGAGTAAACAAGATCGGACTACATGGGCAGATAATCTGAACTGGGAAAAGGCAGCTCCCTCCCTATGGCACCATTACATACCCTCCAACATTTCTCTGATGAAAATAGGGACGTCCTATTCACCATCATCATCATCAACAACAACTTATGTCCAGTTCATCTGACTGGGTTGCCCCAGCCACTCTGGGCAGCTTCCAACATATACAAAAACATTTAAAAAAACATTAAGCATTCTAAAAAAAACTTCCCTATACTAGGGTGCCTTCAGATGCCTTATAAAGGTTGTATAGTTACTTATCTCCTTGGGCTGGAGGTTGCATAACTCCATACCTTCTGATGAAAATAGGAACATCCTAAGAAAAGGCAGAACATTCTGGGATCAAATCAGAAACAGAAACAGCTTCTGTAAATCCAGGACTGTCCCTGAAAAACAGGGACGTTTGGAGGGTCTGCCATTACGACACCTAAAAGGTGCTGCTGGCATAAAATCTCATGCCACACCTGGTAGCTCCTCAGACTCCCATCATGTTGTAGGAGGAGAAAAATAATGGGAAGATGCTTTGCTGTTATCATTATACAGTGGTACCTCGGGTTACAAACGCTTCAGGTTACAAACACTTCGGGTTACAAACTCTGCTAACCCAGAAGTAGTACCTCGGGTTGCGAACTTTGCTCCAGGATGAGAATGGAAATTGCGCGCCAGCGGGAGGCCCCATTAGTGAAAGCGTGCCTCAGGTTAAGAACGGTTTCGGGTTAAGAACAGACATCCAGAACGAATTAAGTTTGTAACCCGAGGTACCACTGTATGTTGAATCAGAAGACCCAAAGGGTCAGTGATGAGTAGGGATGGGGAAGAAATTTGATCCAGTTTCTCATTTAAAGGCAAATTTACCTAATCTGCACTTTTTAAAAGCAATATAAGAACTGAAAACCAAGCGTCCTTCAAAATCCTCACTACTCTCAATGTTATACAGTGGTACCTCAGGTTACATACGCTTCAGGTTACATATGCTTCAGGTTACATACGCCGCCATCCCAGAAATATTACCTCGGGTTAAGAACTTTGCTTCAGGATGAGAACAGAAATTGTGCAGCGGCGGAGCAGTGGCAGCGGGAGGCCCCATTAGCTAAAGTGGTGCTTCAGGTTAAGAACAGTTTAAGTTTAAGTACGGACCTCTGGAACGAATTAAGTACTTAACCCGAGGTACCACTGTAATGTTGTTATCTGGCCAAGTAAAGCCTTTGTAAAGGCATTTGACTGAACTCTGGAAAATGAATGATAGATGAGGTGGGCCTTGGCCCAGTCAAGGGAGGCTTAGTTTTCTTTCACTGAACACCAGTCGCTGAGGAGAGCGTTGTGCAAGCGAGGCCTGAGCACACAACACTCTCCTCAGTGAGCGGCATAGTGCCTCTGATATTTGGAAGAATGTAGCCAACCGGCATATATTTACAAAGGGTCTGCTTTAATAATATTAGTTTCAACAATATTTGCATATTGTTTAAATGTTTCAATAAGGTATGTTCATTGTTCTTACATGCAGGGCCGCTGAATAAGTGTGTTCAAAATGCATTGGGCAAATATTGTAGCCACTTTATGTCTGTGCATCCTTGAGAGTTAATTCCCCCACTCGCATCATTATTGATGCCTTCAGGCCAAGGACGGCAGAGCACTTTTATCTACTTTAATTGCACAATTTGAATCCCTCCCACAAGAGACACAGTCTGGAGACACCCTCCTATGTACAACTGCAAGGAATAGACCAGGACTGCACAAAAGTGGAACTCTGGTAAGGTCCAAGCATGGTGGAAATTTCCTCTTTCAGGTAAGTGGAATACCTAGGTGCCTTCTAGCAAAGTTGGAAGCATTATTGTACTAATGTCACAGGAACTGTTCCAAGGTAACAGGAGTTCACAAGCATGGCCACCAAGATGCTACTCTTTTTAAAAAACACGTTTTTCCTTAGGAACTTGTGCCTTTGCCCTCCTTGCTAGCTTCTTCTTTGCAACAGCAGGCACCTTGCAGAACGGTGCAGATACATAATTAACACTCCGTTGTTGAGCTGTCAGCGCCTTCCATCAAGCATCAACCAGGAAGAGTATCTGCTGTAAATGGAATGCACATGCCACCCAGAAAGAATCAATTTATAACCTTCCTCTTAGAAAATAAGATGTTTTTACGAACGAATAATGTGTTTTATGAATGATACTCATGTCAAAATGTTATAGTGAGCCAAAAGGGGAATGGAGGAGCCAAGTTTGTTCCATATCAGACCCCAGCAGCCACCTATGTAGTGAGGAACTCCTAAATGTACTGCTGATGGGCAACTGGCAGGTTTGATACTTGCCAGAAGAAGGTGAAACCAGCCAAATGGAGGTCTTTTGTGTATAAAAGGGGAGAGATCTGAGTCAGTGCAAGAAGAATAGGCTAAGAAAGAAGAGGAGACAGGGATGGTTGCAATATCTACAGGAATGGTTAATGTGTCCAAAGTATGAATGGCAGAGTGAGACAAGCAATTTATAAAATATCATGATAGACAAGTTGGAAAGCATGTAATCCATGCATGCTCCCGATTTCACAGAACAACCCCTTTTTATTACATTTCTATTACGTTTCTGGGTGGTCTTTCTGTAAAGAGGCTGGGACACTTTCTGAAGTTTTAGAACTTGCTACCCACGTTGTTTGCGGCTCTTCTTCCTGTTGAAGGAGGGGGAATCTCTGTTCCAACCATTCAATAAGGATCAGGCTTAGCAGCCAACCTTGCTTTACCTTTACAGTACTTGGTTGTTGTCTCCTTTTATTTTTCTGAGAACAGACCTTGGGGAATTCTGAGCCCCTTGAGTGGGACTTCAGCTGTAAAAGCGAACCCCCGTTTCTATAACATTGATATGGGAACTGGGAAGATGATGAGTGCACATGAGGCACATGAGAAGGAGGAGTTCTACCATTACTCCTTCTTACAATTTTCTGGCTCTCCTTTGTGCACTCCAGTTACATGGCTACATTTGGATTAGGTAGGTTCATGAGTCAGATTGCTGTCTCGCCATCCTCAGTGCCTGCCCTACCATTAGGCAGAGTGAAACAGCCATTTCAGGCATCAGTTGCCAGGGATCAGGGTGAGGTGGCGAGCTGGAGGAGGGTGGAACTGTGCATGTCAGGAAGCAAAATATAGTGGGATATAGTGGGAGGGAAAGAGAGGCCAGTAACCCTTTTGAAGACCCGTCAGGACAGACCTCTCTCTTTCTTCTTCAGCTCCCACCTTCTCCTACAAGGTGAGACAGCAGCTGGGGTTTCTGCATTTCCCAGTTGCTTATTTGACACATCAAAAAACTATGGTCCACAGAAAAGGATGGGTGGGTGAAGTTCATAGCCAGGGAAACTCATTGCCATTGTGTCTTTGGCTTCCAGGCTGGAGGTGCTACGAAGCTCCGCATCTTCTAAGAAACTGCTCTGATCCTGGTACACCTGTAACTCAGCGACCTGCTTGGCTGGGGCCTCTGGGTAGGTATTGCAGCCTTTCACTAGATCAAAAGGTCCTGGACTGTACACAAGGCCTTGTGTGTCTAGATGAGCCTGCAACTTCAAAGAGCTGAGGGGAATATCAGCCCCAGATGAAGGCAGCCATCTCACTTGGCCACTTTTATAGCTAGTTCTGCATTCCCAAGAGACTTTCTCCAAGCCACCAAAACGAAATCCTCCTGGTGATGGCGATGGGTGTTCAGAAGATTCCAAGAGCTCCACAGCACTTCTGTAGTCCTCATCAGCTGAATAATCTTCCCTCACCAGCCCTCCTGATGAGAGGGAGTCTACAACAGCAACTGACAAGCAAGAGGGGTCCTCATTGCCCTTATCAAAACCATTTGGACAATAGTCACTTGATCCCTGAGCACCTAAACTGCCTGGAATCTGTTGGAACTGGGGGTTTTCCTGCTCTGTTGGCAGACCATCTTCCAAGGGCAGCTGCACAGTAGTTGAGATGAAAACTACAGAATCAGCTTCCAAGTGAAGTGCAGGTATCAGAGCAGATGAATTCCTGTTCAGAAAAACCTGTGGACAAATGAACAGATTGTTGCTCCTATGTAAACCAGGAAGAAATTCAACAGGGCAGTATGCTACCGCATAAAATTTCATGGGGAGAAATAGGTCCATCAGAGGTCCTTCTCTTCAAAGGCAAGACAGGTGGTGACTAGATAGAGAGGGGCTTCTCTCATTTGTGGAATACTCTCTCCAGTTGCTCAGGTGCCAGGTGAAGGCTCTCTTATTTGTCCGAGCCTTCCCATGCATGGCACACTGCTTGTTCTGTTTTTTTTCAATCTGCTGCTCCACAATATTAAGGTTCCCCCATTATTTTTTAAACATTGCCTATTAATAAAAGCATCAGTGAAAAAGCTTCTATTCCAGCTTGCTTCTTGCTATGCTAGAGGTCTTCTTGCAAGGGGATTCCCCCCACCCACCCAGAGGGGAGCATTCAAGACTGCAATTTCTTCCACCTGCAGTCTGAAATGACACAGTTCATCCTATCACTTCAGGATTATTCTCCTCACTACCAACTCACTTTGCTGCAAATGTAGATTGAGACTTTCACAGGTGGCAACTGGTTTAAAATTGTAGGGTATGCAAAACACTGATGTCCAAGGACGATACAGGTAAGAATAATAGCCTGTTCCAACAGGCTTGGGGGAACTGACAGCTTCTACACACACACACACACACACACACACACACACGTTTAATTGTTTTTAATTGTTATTTTTTCTATGTTTTTAGCTGTTCTTATTTTTATCTGTAAATTGCCTTGGGTCCCTGTCAACAACAACAACAACAGCTGTATGTGTCCACAAGAGAGTTGGCTCAAAGCATACATTCTATCAAAAAAGGATGCAGATCTGTTGATATTTGTGCCAAGCTGAAGCAAACAATTGCTACTCACCAGGGATTTGGGCAGATCCATTTCTGAGGTGCTCAGTTGCATGTACTGCTTAAGGAAAGTCTTTCCAACCCCACTCAACAGGATGAGTCCAAAAACAGAGGCCAACACTATAACAGAAAGGGTCCAGTAGTCACCTGAAATGGGGTAAGAAAAGTTGGGAGAAAAAAATAACCTTTCTTCAATTAACACCATTCTATTCTACAGTGGTACCTCAGTTTAAGAACAGTCCTGTTTATGAACGATTCAGTTTACAAACGCCGCAAAACTGGAAGTAGTGTCCCGGTTTGCGAACTTTACCTCAGTCTAAGAATGGAATCCAAACAGTGGAAGGGCACCGGCCGTGGGAGGCCTCATTAGGGAAAGCACGCCTCGGTTTAAGAATGGTTTCAATTTAAGAATGGACTTCCGGAACAGATTAAGTTCATAAACTGAAGTACCATTGTATCAGGATTGTGAATGAGGGCTTTTCCCGGGGAATAAGTAGGTCCATTGCAGTTTAAGCTTTGGAAAGCTAATCCTGACGGCCTTGATATTGAAATCTTAGGAAGGATAACAACAGGAAGATTTAAAGAAGGAACTATTGTAAACTCAAGGCAGTGGAAACATAAGATGATTGGACCCCACTGAAATTGAAGCATGGGAAGCCTCAACAAAAATTTATAATTTGGCAGAATATTTGGACTATATGAGATGTATTTGTATAATTTGGAATATGCAATGTGATCTGATTGGATTGTTAAAATGGAAAGCTTAATAAAAAATATTATTAAAAAAAAGAGATATTGAAATCTTAATTTAGTCCATATTTAGAGGAGTGGAGGAGACAGCCATCCCACTTTTATATTTTCAGTATACAGGTGACTCAACTTACGCAGGGGTTATGTTCCAGAGATTGCGCATAAAGCCAAAATTATTATTATTATTATTATTATTATTATTATTATTATTAATTTATACCCTGCCCATCTGGCTGGGTTTCCCCAGCCACTCTGGGCGGCTTCCAACAAATATTAAAATACAATGGTCTGTTAAATATTAAAAGCTTCCCTGAAGAGGGCTGCCTTCAGATGTCTTCTAAAAGTCTGGTAGTTGTTTTTCTCTTTGACATCTGATGGGAAAGCATTCCATAGGGCGGGTGCCACTACCGAGAAGGCCCTCTGCCTGGTTCCCTGTAATTTGGCTTCTCACAGCAAGGGAACCGCCAGAAGGCCCTCGGCGCTGGACCTCAGTGTCCAGGCAGAATGATTGGGGTGGAGATGCTCCTTCAGGTATACTGGAGCAGTTTAGGGCTTTAACACTTTGAATTGTGCTCGGAAAGGTAAAGGTAAAGGTACCCCTCCCCGTACGGGCCAGTCGTGTCCGACTCTAGGGTTGTGTGTTCATCTCACTTAAGAAGCCGGGAGCCAGCGCTGTCCGGAGACACTTCCGGGTCACGTGGCCAGCGTGACGAAGCTGCTCTGGCGAGCCAGCACCAGCACAGCACACGGAAACGCCGTTTACCTTCCCGCTATAAAGCGGTACCTATTTATCTACTTGCACTTAGGGGTGCTTTCGAACTGCTAGGTGGGCAGGAGCTGGGACCGAAAGACGGGAGCTCACCCTGCCACGGGGATTCGAACTGCCGACCATACGATCGGCAAGTCCTAGGCACTGAGGTTTTACCCACAGCGCCACCCGCGTCCCCAGCTCGGAAATGTACTGGGAGCCAATGTAGATCTTTCAAGACCGGTGTTATGTGGTCTCAGTGGCCACTCCCAGTCACCAGTCTAGCTGCCGCATTCTGTTTTTTGTTTTTTTATAAAGATATTTATTAAGTTTCCAATTTTATACAAACAAAAAGAGAAAAACAAAAAAACACACATACAGTTCTCAATACTAAATTTTCTATGACATATTTCCCTGACCTCCTCATACCTCCCCTTCTTGTATTCCAATTCAAATTATTTACTCAGCAAATCCTTATCTCAAAACATTACAGCTGGAAACCCCTTAATTTCAATCCAACATCATTCAACATTCTTTAATTTTACAATATTTCTGTAAATAGTCCTTAAATTTCTTCCAATCTTCTTCCGCCGACTCTTCTCCCTGGTCACTGCGCATTCTGGATTAGTTGTAGTTTCCAGGTCACCTTCAAAGGTAGCCCCACATAGAGCACATTGCAGTAATCCAAGTGAGAGATAACTAGAGCATGCACCACTCTCGTGAGACAGTCCGCAGGCAGATGGGGTCTCAGCCTGCGTACCAGATGGAGCTGGTAAACAGCTGCCCTGGACACAGAATTGACCTGTACCTCCATGCGTCATTCGTGAGTCCAGGACTTCCGGGGTGGCGCCATCAGCAATGGCGGCCTCCCTCTGAACCGGAGGGACCAGCTCCACGCGAAACGGGTCTTTTCCGCTACGGCGAAGCGGGGACCCTTTCAAAAATCACAGGCGGATGAAGCCTGTGACCATGGGACTCGGCGGGCACCTTTAGCGCCCCCCCAACCCGCAAAGGAACCCACTAACGGGCTCCGGAGCGAAGAGGGGGAAGTGGCGCGGTGCTGTGAGTCTACTGCTTTTTCCGTGGAGCGAAGCTGCATAGCCGTTGCCGGAGAGCGCTGCCTTTTTCCTGGGACAATTTGGCATCTAAAGAATCACCCGTGAGTACTTAAAACTCGAACAATTGGACTTTAAATAAGGATTGGCCAGCAAAGAGGAATTGGACTTAAAATTTACCTCAATTTGGTACTGAAACGGGAAGGTCTAAACAGGAAGTCAGCCTTCTGTTTCTTTGTAGTTAGATAAAGCAAAGACAATGTAACTAGAGCATAGAAATTCACCTTTAAAGGACTGGCTTTCATCATTTAAAATCGTGGAACCCCCCTTCAGTAGCAGGAGAAGAAGGGGGACTTTTTTTGGATTGTTTAAACCTGCAGAAGTGAGTTTAAAGTAAAGTAACTTTCCACCGTCCTGATCCTGGAGCGGAGTGTCAGGACTGACGTTTGAAGCTCATTGACCAGAGACAAATGTTTCTGACAGATAGTTAAAAGAAAAGCAACATAGTGACTCCATTGTTCCCTTTTGCATTTTAAAGGAACAAATATTGACTGAATATTTTAAAAAAGAAACTTTGTTGCTATTGTTCTTGAAAGAAAAAATAAACAAGTTATCCCCCTAGAGGGAGACTGTGAAATTGTAACCAACTTCAGGAGCTTGCAGCTGTTACAGATTACAACCTTGGGAAAGGACTTGTGACCTTGAAGGACAATGTTTTCAGAAGCTCTGTTGGGTGCTTTCTGTAAATAAATGCCCTATTGGATCAGCTAAGCCAGAAGACGGACTTGATGACTAATGCGACCAGAAATTTTGAACAGGCAGTAGGAAACTACATGGAGCCTACCCAGGAACTAAAACAGGAGTGTGCTATGACAGCACAGATGAGAGAAGAGGATACTGCTGAATCCTGGGTGTCAGAAATGGAGGGAGCTGCGGCCCGGCAGGATCATGAGCCTTTGGATTTGATAAATGAATTTGGAAAAAACCAGGCTTGGAAAGATAAAGTTAAGTTTGGTTTGGAAATGGGGGGTTGGAATGACCCTCCCATGCTGGGATGTGTGGACTTTCTGAGTCTGATAACGGGTCGTCAGATGTTTGGAGCTGTGGGGGCTTTTAATTTTGGAGGGAATTTGAAACAGATGTTTAAATATCACATGGAGTTTAGTCTGGACTATGGAAATGGGGCTGATCTGTTGAAAAGGGTCAAAAATATTACTAAGCTGGAGTTCCTACGAGTGGAAGGAAAATATGAAGAAGAGCTGCGGAAGGGACATGGAAGAGACTTGAGGGCCTCGGACATAAGGACACCAGGTTAATGCGCTAGATAAATGGGACAAAAAGAACTGACAAAATCCGGAACCAGGAGAAAGAGACGCTAGATGAAGATTGGATAGTTTTACTTGTTGTTTTTTTTAATCATTAGGACTGCTTTAAAATAATTGATGAATGTTAAAAAAAAATGTTGACATGGAACTACTTGGTTCTAGTAAAAATGTGCAAAGAATTAGGATAATGGTATGGTTATGAAAAGTCGGTCAAAATAAGATTTAAGCTTTAAGTTTCAAGGTTTGCTATAAGACAAGATGAAAATAGATTAAGATAATGTAAGGACAAAATATTATGAATTATGTATAGGATTTGCTGTGAAAATTATTAACCAGGATACAAGAAAGGGGAGGAGGAGGAGGTCAAAAAAAGAAGGTAATGAAAGTTAAAAATTTGAGAATGTATTTTTTCTTTTTCTTTTTCTGTTTTGTCTTTTTTTTCTTTCTGTTTTTTCTTCTGTATAATTTTTTTTAAAAATCCTTAATAAACATTTTAATAAAAAAAACAACAGAATGACTCCCAGGCTGCACACCTGGTACTTCATGGGCACAGTTACCCCATTCAGGACCAGGGAGTCCTCCACACCTGCTCACCTCCTGTCCCCCCAAAACAGTACTTCTGTCTTGTCAGGATTCAACCTCAATCTCTTTAGCCGCCACATAAAGCCACATCTTCTAAAGACAGCACAGTCTCTGCTGACCTTTCTTCCTAGGAAACTGAACCCTGGGTAAGCACAGGCACCCCTGGAGTCTCTTGCACATTGAGATATTGGGGTGGTGCACAAAAACAGCAAAGATTAGGTAGATTACCCCAGTCCAAAGTGAGTGGGGGTGAAGCCTCTTTGTCTCTTACCTGTTGAGCTAGGTGGCGTTTTAATACACTGCACAGCTTCCCTGGTTGGTTGGTTGGCAACTTCTGCTTTGACGCAATAATTGGTATTTGGCTTCACATTCTTAAAGGTGTGTTTTGTTACATTTATTCTTCTTTGTTTGCTATCCATCTTGGGAAAGAAGACACATAGGGTGTCAAAGCAGTTCCATGCTCTTAGAAACAACAAAAGGCTAGCGTCACTTTTAAGGTCAGTTTTTAAACTGGAAGCCTTTAGATAAGGCTGTAGGCAAACAGGTTTTCTCCAACTTAGTACTCTCCAGATGTTGGACTACAACTCCCATCAGCCTCAGCCAACATTGCCAGTTGCCAGGGACGGTGGGAGCAGTACTCCAATTGGATCTGGTGGTCATTCATATTGAGGAAGGTCAGTGAAAACCACAATTAGATATTTCTGGTGTGGCCTAATGGCTAAGAAACTGAGTTGTGGATCAGGAAATCCCTGGTCCAAATCTAGCCTCTACAAAAAGGAAAGAAAAAAAACCCGGTTGCACTGTAGTCCTATGCATCTCTTCTCAGAAATAAGTTCCACTAAGATCCATCTGCACTATATATTTAAAGCAGTTTCATGCCACTTTAAACAGTCATGGCTTCTCCCAAAGTATCTTGGGAATTTCAGTTTTCTAAGGGTGCTGGGAGTTGCTAGGACACCACCTATTCCTCTCACAGCTACAATTCCCAGAGGCCCCTGCAAAGATGGATTAACCATTAAACAATTTAGAATTGTAGCACTTTTGGGCCATATGCCAGTGCTGGGTGGGGCCAGGGCAAAAGTGGGTGGACCAACAAACACAACTTCCCCTTTTGTATAATAGGCTAGTGTCTACTATCTTCCATCTAGGCAAGCAAGAAATATTATCGATGTTAAGGGAAACATTCCAGCCAGGCAAAAACACTTGGCATGCAAAGCAAGGACAATGAGTAGGGTGGCCAGGACAGAGTTTCAAGGGCCAAGGAAGGATGCCTTCAGCCTCTGGCCCTGAGGTTCTCCACCCCTGTGTGAACCCATTCAATACAATCTGCCTGGTTCAAGGAAATGGGCATCAAAGAAAGGGAGAATCTTGTTCAACAACAACAACAACAACAAACCCAACAGCTGTTCAGTTCATCTTCACACAACATTACGTTCTGGAAATCTCCCCCTTCACTACTGAGGATGATCCGGATCTTTAGAAGGGATGTAAAATCCAATGAGTCATTTTCCTTCAGTAGGATCTGGGGCATAGAGATGGATACCGTAATGCTATGATCTGCAGCAGCCAGAGAGAGAATGAGGGGGCCAACAACAGCTGTAAAGAGAGAGGAAAAGAAGGAGATACATTTGGCTGGTTCCCTTTCACCTTTCAGTGCCCCAGGCAGAACAGGCAATTCAGATCTCGCCACCGTCAGCACTTTTAATCTCTGCGCTTTCTTCTGAATGTCAGGACTAGACGACGTGCCATATTAAATCCATGTTTACATTACATTATGTTTTAAACCAGAGATGGACAGGACACCCCTTCAGAAGGAGTCGCCTTTCTTCTGCAAAGTAGCACATGCATGGTCACCTAACCCAATTCAAGTCTTCAACAGAAAAAGTTTCCTTACTGTCTTTGTATGGCTGCAGCCAATCCGAATAGGTCCATTCTGACCACCTGCCTCCATCCTGGGCTCTCACCCTGGCTTGGTAAAAACTGAAAACGTCTGACAGATGAAGCTGGCAGCTTCGGTTTCCTCTGAGATTCCTTCTTCTGCAGGACGGCTCTTTGATCCAGTCAGGATAAGATCTGTTACTTAGAAGCAGAAGATGCAATAGTACCATGACATCTCTTGTCTTAGCATTTGTTCCACTCTACCCACAGCCAGCCTGTCTGTGAAGGGCAGCACCCTGAGAGGAGGAAGAGTCACCACTGCCCAAAGTGGCAAGACAAGCAAGAGGCTCGTCGGGGGGCTGCACCTCCTACCCCCACACCATCATGCCTTCCGCCTCGCAAGTGGAGCTGCTGCCCCCAAAGCCAGCTCCTGCCCTTCGCTGCTGCAGAGTGCTACCCTCTGCTGGGTGTTTGCTGCCTCCTGCTCCTCAACTCTGGCAGCTGCAGTGGCAGGCTTATGGGAGGCTGTGGCAGGATCCTCTGCGCACCCCTTCTTCTTGCTTGCCCTCTTTGGGGCAGCCCAAGTGTAAGTATAGGTTTGCTGCTACTATCCATGAGTGTGCCAGCGGTGGGGTTGAGGAGCAGCAAAGAGCAAGCACCCAGCAACAGTGAGCATCCGGCAGGGCCAAGTGCTGGCCACCAGAAGGTGCTGAGGGCTAGGTCACAGGGGTTGCCATCTGGGGTTTTGCCTCTAGCGGCAACATGGCTTGGGCCAGGGCTTTCCCTGAAAGTTAATCTCTCGTTCATGATTTCAGTCATGATCAAAATGATACTGCTTTCAGGAAGACTGTGGCCAGGATGGAGCCAATGGTGTACCTCCATACCTGGAGCACTGATTTACCCCCTGTTGTTGTAGTTATTTATTGAACATGATCATTTCTTGTTACGCACAAAGGCATCCAAAAGGCTTGCAACATATTTAAGACCATAAGCATAAACAACTAAAACACATTGTAGAAAAAAACACATTTACATCAAAACATATGTTCTTCATTAAAAAAAATGGACAAGGAGCAACAAGAAATAAGAGCAACAGAAAACATTGGCAACCTAGCTAAAAGCAAGCAACATCACTGTAGTCCAATCAAAAGCCTGAAAGGAAAAGTATGTTTTTACCTGAAGGCCTCTGAAAAGAGAGTGGCACAGATGGGGGAGCCACAACTGAAAAGCCCCTTTCCTTTGTCACCTATGCACCACCCCTACCCCCAGAAAACACATCAAGGGAAACTGCTCTGAACACCCATAGAGACCTTTCTTAAAATCTAAATAATTTTCAAGCGGCGATTTTGGTCAGTACCGTTGCACTGGGAGTGTGGGTGGATAGACTGAAACTTACCCTCCCCATCATTCCACAGTCCTACAGCTGCTGCACAAATGACAAAAACCAGGGACATTAGTTGCACTCACGCAGTTAACTTCTTGGCAAGTTTGACCCTCAGTGTTGACAACGCTTAGCTAGGTGGACTGATTGTCTGGTTCAGTATAAGTTCAAAAGAGGTAGTTCTTGGAAAAGAAAATGTCAGCATACCCATTACTTTTCTCCACCTCATACTGAGTGCTGTTGGTCGAGTTTGGAGACTGGTGCCATGTCAAGAAAGTGTAGAAGTTCTCCGAAATTAGTGTCACGTTTTGTGGAGGAAGCAGGATTCCTTAGAATGAATGAGAAGGGGGAAGTGAACAAATCAAGAACTCTGGAAGGAAAGAGCTCTCCAAATATGCTACTTTCAGCTGAAAAGGATAAATCCTGATGAATACTGTATATACTTAGAATTCAGGGGATGGGAAAGGCTGGATTCAAGCCAGGCCCAGATGCAGAGTGAGATGGTTGGGATGGGTTTTGGTTTCTCTCCATTTCTCATCCCCCCCCCCCAGTATTTAGTTAAGTTCTCCATATTTCCACAGCAGTTTGCATTTTGCTTCTTTTTTAAAAAGTCCTCATGAAAATTCATCAGCATTCTTCTAGGCAATGTAGCTTAATATAACGTGATTCCAAAGCTATTTTCTCTAATACGATGCATGTTTGTAAGTTGCATTCGCTAATTTTACCCAAACATACACATTTTTGTACCGATAACTTGGCCGGAGAACTGTGTTGCAAAATTCACAGAAGGGTGAATTTTGAATCATGGCTGTGTTTTAGAAAGAGCAGATTGAGTAAGGTCACCTTTAAAGGCAAACTGAATCTAGCGTCTCACCCACCCTGTGGTTTGCAGATCTGGCTTGAACTCATACCAGGATGCAGAAGATCTTCTTCAAAGATCTACCAAATAAGTAGCAGGACTGCAAAGGAACTTTGAATCACCGGATGTCAGATGAGCTACAAGTGGGCAGCCCCACCCAAATGGGCCAATTCCCCACCCGTTATACAGGCTGCAGATGTATGCTGTGTATTGTCTGTTGAACAGATATCTGTTAGGAGACATCTGAATGTAGTCCTGTATAGGCAAGCTTTTTTAAGATTTAAGGTTTTACTATATTTTGACATATGCTTTAAGCTGCCCAGAGTGACTGGTGGGGAACAAATGAATAATTATAATAGTAGTAGTAGTAGTGGTGGTGGTGGTGGTTGCTCCACACAGCCGATGGTTAAAGAAACAGCTTTATTAAGCAAAGCTCTGTGCAGCTTCCTGGTAGAGCTCTAAAAATCCAGTTCTACAGGTTAGGTGGCTCTTAAAGCAACAGTGCAGAGTTTTTTTCTGTGTACCTGAAGGTAACATTTCCTAAATGGATATGAATTCGCCTGAAGGAATGGGGTCTGAAAGGATAGGGGTTTGAGCCAGTATGGTGTAGTGGTTAAGAGCGGTAGTCTAGTAATCTGGGGAACCGGGTTCGTGTCTCCGCTCCTCCACATGCAGCTGCTGGGTGACCTTGGGCCAGTCACACTTCTCTCAGCCCCACTCACCCGACAGAGTGTTTGTTGTGGGGGAGGAAGGGAAAGGAGAATGTTAGCCGCTTTGAGACTCCTTAAAGGGAGTGAAAGGCGGGATATCAAATCCAAACTCTTCTTCTTCTTGTTGAGGAAAACAGTTTTGAATTGGGAGGCTTGGGAGATTGGAACAGAGGGAATCCTCAATTAGCTAAAGGTATCCTGATGCTTTCAACTTTTCTTTGCATTGACCTGATTCTCTAATTTCCTGACACATTTCACCTCTGACTGTGGCTGCCTCCGTACTAAGTAGAACTGCTTTCTTTTCTGCTGCCCTCCTTCCTGTCCACCTCTAGCTCCACAATTTACAGGTAGATTGCCTTTTCAGGAAGATACCCCCTAAACCCTTCCCTTACGCCATAGGTAAGCAAACTAAGGCCCAGGGGCCGGATCCGGCCCAATCGCCTTCTAAATCCGGTCCGCGGATGGTCCAGGAATCAGCATGTTTTTACATGAGTAGAATGTGTCATTTTATTTAAAATGCATCTCTGGGTTATTTGTGGGGCATAGGAATTCATTCATTTCCCCCCCTCAAAATATAGTCCAGCCCCCACAAGGTCTGAGGGACAGTGGACCGCCCCCCTGCTGAAAAAGTTTGCTGACCCCTGCCTTACCCTCTCCTTTGAGGAAATATCAGCTGATCATTTCAGTTGACAGCCATCAGCTTAAACCAATGATAGGGCAGGACACTTCCTTGACTTATCCAAGGTCAAAATTTGTGTTGCAATACTCAGAAATGCCTGCATATATAGCACAACTTCCTAATGCCTTGTAATTCTGGGTCCTGGTAATTGCGAAGATCTAGAATGTTGCACAAATCAAACGAGGTGTCTGTGATCTATGTGAATCTATATGAACCTCATTAACACCTCACCAGTGTGTGGGCAGGTCAGGGCTTTGGGGGCAGACACCCACGGCTCTCTCAGCAGAATAAGGACCCCAGAACTCAGCAGTTCTTGCTTATCACACTTTGATATAAGTAATAGACATGGTCATCTAAAATTAATTGACGCACATATATTCCATGACTCTCTCATAATTATCACCTTCAGAACATAAAATTACCTAATTGCATCACTTCATCTTGGCTGACCTTTTGCCTTTTGCCAGTTTTTGCTTGATGTTATCAAAGCAACATATTCCTGTGCTTGCATGCATGAATTTATTGGAAAATAGGATTTACTTCTTGGCTTATATCCCCCCCCCCAAAGCCGTGGAAGGACCTTTATCTACAAATAGATAAAAGGCCTTCAGGACACATTCTTTCTTTGCCAGAAATGGGGGTGGGCGCAGCTATGGCCATTCAGATGTTGTTGGGCTACCACTCCCATCATCCTTCATCTTAGCTGGGAGGCTGGTGGGAGGTGGAGTCCCACAACTTCCAGAGGAGTCCCCAAGTTCCCCATCCCTGGTCCAGGCACTAGGAACCAAGAACAGCTAGTCAACTTTTCTTCACCAACTTAAGGAATCAAAGACTTACCAAGTTGGAAGGAGTGACCGATAAAGAGCAAAAATGCAGCCCACAATGCAAGGGCCATGGTTCCTGGCTGGCGGGCTCTGCTCTCCTTCCATCTGTCTCGCGGCCATGCATTTGAATCATATGAATCGGGCAAATGTGGAAGGATGAATTCCTGAAGTTACCACACCTTAAGACTGAGTTCTCTCATTGCACACCAATTACTTAAGTGAAGGATTAGCGAGCAAATTCTTTTTGAACAGGGGGAGGAGCAGGAAAAGGGTGCGTAAGGACAGTCCTTTTGTTTATGTGCACATGATCTGTGAGTGGAATGCTGGTTGGGAGCCAGTATGCTGTGGATACTAAACGTCACAACAAGCCACCTGATTCAAAGTAAAAAGGAAGCTTTATACCTGCCCCTTTTAATCTCAGCAGTCAAACAGAGCTCCTTTTGCAAAGGCAGACTAACAGAGTGATGGACTAGGGCTGGGTAGATCCAGGTTGAAATCCCCACTCGCAAATACTTCCCTTGCCAACTTTTCACCTGTATGTGGTCATCCACATCTGCAAAAAGGGAAAGGGAGAGTGAGGGTGATGACTGGGTGCCTGGTTTTTCCCATGGGGGATGTGTATTCCTGATGATCTGTGCCATTCACATGCAAAGACAATGATTTTAAATGGTTCTGTTTCCCACCCCAAGCAAATAAAACTTATAAAGTAGAAGTGCCTGGGAGCAATGGCTATTTGATGGTGGGCAATCAAGAACAAAGGACGCGGGTGGCGCTGTGAGTTAAACCACAGAGCCTAGGACTTGCTGATCGGAAGGTCGACAGTTCGAATCCCCGCGACAGGGTGAGCTCCCGTTGCTCGGTTCCTGCTCATTGTTGAAAGCACATGAAAGTGCAAGTAGATAAATAGGTACCGCTCCAGCGGGAAGGTAAACAGCGTTTCCGTGCGCTGCTCTGGTTCACCAGAAGCAGCTTAGTCATGCTGGCCACATGACCCGGAAGCTGTATGCCGGCTCCCTCGGCCAATAAAGCGAGATGAGCGTCGCAGCCTCAGAGTTGGTCACGACTGGACCTAATGGTCAGGGGTCCCTTTACCTTTACCTTTAACCAAGAACAATAGCAGCACTGTAAATAGGAAAAAGGGAATAAGAAAGAAGTGGGGAAATAACCATATCCGATATGTAAGACGCAATCACTGCCACTGTCAGGAAAATCTAAAACAGTGAGATTATTTTTGCAAATCACCACACCAGGCTGAGATCATTCAAATTTAATTAAACAAGAACCATTTTGGATAAAGTCTGCATGATAAACAGATACAGATCAGCAAACCTCCTCCCTACTCCTGTGTTAATGAACACATTACCTGCATTATATGATAAAAGCCTGCTGTAATTAAAGGACTTCAATGACCAGCTAAACACAATGAGGGAGAGGGCCAACTGCTGTTCACAGGTCAGAGTGGTCCATAATTGGGCTGCAGCTGCTGAGAAAGCCCCCCCCCATTGCTTCTTACACCCTAGATAGTTCCTTTCTTTCGTACAGCTGTCAACAATGGATGGATCATTGTTTATTGGGAAGGTCTGTAGCTCAGTAGTAGCGGCACATGACTTGCATGCAGAAGGCCCCAGGTTCAGTCTGAAAATCCCAGAGAGCTGCTGCCAGCCAGTGTGGACAATACAGAGCTAGATGGCCCAATGGCCTGACTCCATATGAGGCAGCTTCCACTGTTCCTGTGTTGCTCTGCCACTCTTTCAGCCTTCACTCTTATTTTTATAGTCTATCCATTTTCAGTAGTAAACACAGACAAATGGTCTAACTCGAAATAACTCCCTATTGCCTGCACCCTGCTTGCCATTCACTCCATGTACATAAGATATTCACTCCAGTGATTACCATGAGTCAATGGATGTGTCTTTGTCATGTCACGGTTTCTGATGTGTTGAATAAAAATGTACCATGTTTCCTCAGGATTGTCCTTAGTGTGTTGTCTGTAAGTTGCTTAGTTTTTCCACAAGTGCATTGGCAGCTGTATTCCAAATTTGAGCCAAAATTTGTCTGATGGTCACCAAAAGAAGGATTAATAATTCTTTAAACTATTAGCCCTTTAAAACTTCAGTTTAACCATGCTAGTATGGGATCACAGAGAACCACTTGACTTGTAATAAGACTTCATCCATTATTAAACTCCAAAAACCTTGAACCACCATGCAGTTCCACCACATGTGGGTGTAAGATCCTAAGCGTTAGGCAACCTCTCCAATATAGTGGGTTTGATTGAGGGTTTCTTTTATTGCATATGAGAGGTGTGCAACACCACCAAGATAGTATCTTTATGCGGTTTTCTTTCAACCTTACAGATATGGTCTTAGTTGTCTGTTTTCCCCAAAGTTTATGCCACTCAATTGGCTCAGTATTATACTTCAAATCTGATTTCCACAGAGATTTTAAGGAACCTAGATTGTCCATCATTGCCTCACAAATAATTTATAGATGTGTGTGTATGTAGAATTTAGATGTAACTGTTCTATAGGTTTGAGTGGTATGATGGCTTGAAACATATAGTTGGATGGAAAGTGTATTATTTGATGAACCATCAGTCAGTTTCATCTCCAAGGCTTTGTATCTCACCCTTCAAAACTTTTACAGTCAAAATATTATTATACATACAATAGTGAAATAAATAAATGACTAAATAATATAGTTTTATGATTAGAAGTTTTGATAAAAGGTAAAGGGTAAAGGGACCCCTGACCATTAGGTACAGTCGCAGACGACTTTGGGGTTGCGGCACCCCTCTCGCTTTATTGGGTGAGTGAGCCGGCGTACAGCTTCTGGGTCATGGGGCCAGCATGACTAAGCCGCTTTCTGGCGAACCAGAGCAGCACACGGAAACGCTGTTTGCCTTCCCGCCGGAGAAGTATTTATCTACTTGCACTTTGATATGCTTTCAAACTGCTAGGTTGGCAGGAGCAGGGACCGAGCAACGGGAGCTCACCCCGTCGCGGGGATTCGAACCACCGACCTTCTGATTGGCAAGCCCTAGGCTCCGCGGTTTAACCCATAGGGCAAATTGAGTCAGGAGTACTGCAGGCAACTGCCTTAGGCCTTCTCCAAAATGTTGTGGGGGTTTAGTCTGCAACATCTCATTGATGCAGTAATAGTGAATTTATACTGGGCTGGGCTGACATCGTTCTGCTTTCTTAGTTGTTCTGTGATAGCTCCCAAATGCTACCACGATTTTGCTAGCTGCAGAACTCTTGCACTGTAGTGCAATGAAAGTGGGACAAAAAAGTAGTAGACCTGGGATATTTATCGTATGAAAAGTTACAGGCTTTCAGCAGGAAGCTATGTGGCATGAACCAATTTGCAAATGAAGCAGTATGTCTACTGCAAAACACTGGCAGGCGTAAACAGTCTTGAAAGCATAATTGTGTATATGCAATTTTGAATGAGTAGTTGAAAGGGAATACTTCCTTCCACCCACCCATCCCAGTGGGGCAGTTGGGTGATGTGAGACTCTTAGAGGGTCTACCATTTTTTATGGCAATATGTATTCCTTCCGGTTCTGCTGTCCTCCGTTAATTTATCCCTTTTGCCCTGGACTATTTAACTTTTCATACCTAACATTCGCTCTGTTGATTGACTGCAAGAATTACAAAACTACCCTGTAAGAACTCTGGGCAGGAGCAAATCGTAACCATCTTGACCATGTCAACAAAAAGGTGGCTGAAACACGTACCAACCATTTCAGACCCTACAATTGGCAAGTGAGGTCTTATTGGTGGTGCTGCCACTAAGGGCTGCTGGTTGGCATTGACCCATGACAGGGCCTTCTCAGTGCTGGCTCCAAGTTTGTGCAATGCCCATCCTGGTGAAGTGCATTGATCTCCCTCATTATTGAGATTCAGGCATTTGATTGCTGAATATTGTTTTTACCATTGATGTTTGGCATCCTAGGCTCCTTTGGGAGGAAAAGAGGGATAACATCCAATTCAGCATTGTTAGAATCAGCTTTTTAAATAATGTCAATAGTTAATTAATTAATTCCTTATCCTTGTGGCTGCAAACAGGTGCATCTCAGCATCTCACAAGCCCAAGCAGAGTTGAGTAAGATCGTCCGCTCTTCAAAGGATGAGGTTTCAGTTCCTTGCAGATCCTAGCTCCTTTCCATGGAAAAAGCAGAACAAAGAAAACTGATGCGAATCAGGAAGCCTCTCCTACTTCTAGGAACCATGTGGCCTCAGGGAGACCTTTCTTGGTCTCAGCCCTCCTACCCACTTGCAATGACAAAGTGTGGGTGGCGTGCCAAATGTCGCAGCCCTTTAAAAAGGGCTCATTCCGTTGCCACCACCCCCACGTTCAGGGGGACCTTTCCTCTTTGTATTAGTAATAAATTATGAATGGTGTGTTTTGGTACAACACTAGCGTATTTGGGATTTATTATTAAATTGTTTTGAATTGCCTTTGGTTGCACGGTAATAACATACTGATGATTAAGGTGGTGTGGGTTTGCTTGTTGTGAACATCACTTTATAGTAGTTTTTAGAATACTGTATAAAGGGTAAAGGGGACTCCTGACCATTAGGTCCAGTTGCAGACGATTCTGGGGTTGCGGCTCTCATCTCGCTTTATTGGCCAAGGGAGCTGGCGTACAGCTTCCGGGTCATGTGGCCAGCATGACTAAGCCGCTTCTGGCAAACTAGAGCAGCGCATGGAAACGCCCTTTACCTTCCCGACGGAGCAGTACCTATTTATCTACTTGCACTTTGACGTGCTTTCAAACTGCTAGGTTGGCAGGAGCAGGGACCGAGCAATGGGAGCTCACCCCATGGCAGGGATTCGAACCGCCGACCTTCTGATCGGCAAGTCCTAGGATCTGTGGTTTAACCCACAGTGCCACCCACGTCCCTAGAATACAGTATACAGAGACACAAATAAAGTGATTGGCTAAAGTATTATACTGCATACTGAGGCTATGCGCCCAACCTGGATCCATCCTAATTAGGATCCATCCCTAATTAAACATTTGGGCAGAAGGTGGGATGGAGCAAGGAGACACGGGATCTCCTTCCCCGTTGCTCCTGACCACACTGCAGAGAGAAGGACTGAAACTTCCACTTGCCGGCTGGAAGCTGCTTTCCTGTAGGGAATGTGCTAGTGAAGCAGATTCTGCCTGCCTCTCCTTCCTACCTACCTCCACCATGCAGCTAGGCTGCCTTTTGACAAATCCAGGTGGGGCAACCTGACCCAGGGCAATCCAGCGCTCTCTGAGCCCGAGCCTGGGTCCACACAAGCTGGCCTGATTCAGTTCTGGTGCACAGCACTGGTGGTACCCTCATGCACGTGAAGTTACAGATGAAAAGCACAACCTAACTACAGTTGTACCTTGGAAGTCGAACGGAGTCTGTTCAACTTCCAAAACGTTCAGAAACCAAAGCGCAGCTTCTGATTTGCTGCAGGAAGCCTCACTGGACATTCAGCTTCCAAAAATAGTTCGCAAACCGGAACAGTCACTTTCATGTTTGTGGTGTTCGGGAACCAAAACTTTCGAGAAGTAAGCTGTTCAAAAACCAAGGTACAACTATACTTAATTATGTCATATACCATCAGCACTGCGATCCAAACACATTTTGGCTCCTTATTGACACTGGCTAACAGTGTTAGATTCGGTTCAAAGAAAAGGAGAGTTCAAGAGAAGAAACAGAACCACAGACCTAAAGTACTATATCATTATATTCTCTTTGGTGCAAATGACATACATTTCATTTTGTTTGGTCCATGGGAACTGGCCAACAGCACTGTTTTTCAGTGTACCCAGTCAAAAGGTGCATAGAGTAACGTACGGATTTATCAACATCATGAAAAATAGACATACAAAGCAGGATTTGGAACCTCACATCCACAAGACATGGCCCCACAGGCTCAGAAGAGGAATGTGTGTGGGAAAACACTTGATACATCACATGTTCCATCATGTTCATTTGAACAGTCCTAGATTTACTAAGGTGTGCCTTCCAAGAGATTAAAAAGCTGCCCTCGTCTTCTTCCACCATGAGCCATGGCTGGGAACTCCCAAGTCCAACTTAGTGAGGACTCAACAACATCTTCTCCAGCACTGTTCTCAGTGTTCTGTGCAAATTGTGGGAAGCTGGGGGACCCCAATTTCCCAAATACATTTTCAAGTAGGGGAACTAGTCTCCAGCACAGATAAAAATTACAGATGCCCTTGGCCTGGCCTTGAAAGCAGCAAAGAAAAACCACGTTACATAGGGAACCAGGAGCCCTATACTACCAACACCACAGTCAGGGACAGAAAACCCTCTCCCATATCTCACAATACGATTGTCCTGTCAGAACCCTCACACCCCTCCCCAAAACCCCCAATTTCCCTGAGAAAGGAGAGAGCATCCTATTGCCTAAACTTCTCAAGTAATTTTGTAATAAGAAAGGAAGAAAGCTAAAGGTGCAGCTGGACTCTCTATCAGCTTTGGCCCTGTGGGAGGGAATTAAGTCCCCCTGGGTTGCAAGTGTGTGCAGGGGAGACAGGCATCAGAGCTCCTCCAATATCAGATGCAGCTGCCTGCTGCTACAGGTGGGGCACTCTTCGTGTTTCTGCTATCACCAGGACTCGGGCAACACACGCTAGGATGTACCAGGGAGAACCCATCCTCCAAATGCCTTCTCCAAGTATTGTGCCATGGCCAGAGTCAAGTGGTCATTGTAGGGTCCTGCCACCACCTGGATGCCCAAGGGGAGGCCTTCCTTGCTCAAGCCGAGCGGGCACTGGGTCACTGGTAAGCCCAGTATGTTGAAGATGGCTAAAAGGGGAAGAGAGAGTGAAAGGAATTAGGGACTCAAAGCACTTCTTTGCAACAAACGAACTAGAATCCAAGACATTTTGTTTCGCTGCTATCTAGAAACATTCTCTGAGAATTTGGAATTTATCATACTGGTTTTAAGTGCAAGAATAAATCAAGGGGTTCTGCACTGGCTAATGAAACACAATATGTCACAGAGGCCCCTAATAAACAAAGCACAGTTTGCTCCATACCCAGAGACTTCCCAGAATCAGGAGGTCAACATAACCCCATGGAAAAGTTGTATCCCCTTGTTTGGAGGTAGCAGGACTGTGGAATTGTATAGTACATACCCATGTACTGCACACACATGGCTGCATCATATGCTATATCCTATTCGGTGGGTGCACATGAGCATGTACACATGCAAAGAAAACCAGATTCACCCAAATGGTGAAATACAATTACTGCATGCTGCTTCCCTTTTTCTCCTGGTCTCCTGCTTCCTCTGCTTTTCCTGTCTTGAATTTTTACATTATAAGCTCCTTAAGGCAGTGACCTGTCTAACATTTTGTACTCTGCAAAGCATCATGTACACTGAAAGAATGTACATGAGTAATACATGCATATGCAAAATAGGAACTCCTTACCCGTGTAGGCAAAATTGAAAGGCATCCCCAGAGGAGTGTGGTGCTTGGGAGCAACTACAGGGTGTGAAGGATATAAGAGGACACCATCATTTCCCAGTAGATTCACCATCTCAGTCTGCAGACTCTGTGCCATGCTTGCTAGCTTAGCGTTCACTTTGGGACTGTATTTCACCACCTTCTCGGTTAATCCTAGTGCTAAAGAGCACAGAGATGCAGGTAGGTCAAAGACAAACAGCAGTCATTGCAAAAGGCTGGATCATATATAACATGATATACTAGAACAGGGGTAGCCAACGTGATGCCCTCCAGATATTGCTGGACTGCAACTCCCATCATCCCTTAGCACGGGCCACAGCCAAGAGCAGGTACACAAGCGTTTGAAAACAACTCTTTTAGTTGCTGCCTTTCACTCCCAAACTTCCATGCTACTGGATGAGTTGAGGATCGCCAGACTCCTTAGTCAATGTGGCACCCTCCATATGTTGTTGGAGTCCAGCAGACATCAGCCCCCAACCTGCATGGCCAATGGTCAGGGGTGATGGGACTAGTAGTACACCAACATCTGGAAGGCGCTATGTTGGCTATCCCAGTCCTAGATTGTAAGCACCACCACCTTTTGGTCCCAAGCATTATTATATACATTTCTTTGCCAGCACTCCATAGTTACCAGGAAATTGCCAAACAACCTGGATAGAACAAGCACATCAAAGAAGTGCAGCTATTTTAGAATAAAACTCTTAAGTTTAAAAACAGGACATTACCAATGGCTGGGATGGTGTGTGAAGACATCCCTATCATCCACTTCAGCAGCTCCCATGACGGCCACACTGGCTTTCCATGATCCCCAAGAAGCTCTGTGAAGGTTTCTGTTTGCTGTAATATGAATATGAATGGAGAAGCAAGGACAAAGAGAATTCCGTAACGTTTTCTGCTTCTAGCTTTTTAAAATAGTATATTTTAAGCATGGTTTGCCAAACCTCCTCTCTCAATTTTACAAGGTACAATGACAAATAAATAAATCTTTCATAGTGGAGCAAGAGCTATGGAAGCAGGCATGGGTCCCAACTGCACCAGACATTTAAAAGACAACAATGTCACCTTGAACAGTCATGGTACAGCATCTCCCAAAGAATCTTGCAAAGTGTAGTTTGCTACGGTTGCTGAGCATTTTTCGGAGATCCCTATTCTCCTCGCAGAGCTACAACTGCCAGACTGGTTTAACAATCAATCTCTCTTCTAGATGGAAAGAAGACAAAGTCCCTACCAGAGAAGAATGGCAAACTAAGCGGTTGGATTATGACAAAATGGTGAAACTGACCGGAAAGCTCAGGGACCAAGAAGATCAAAACTTTAATAAAGAATGGGGAAAATTTACAATCTACCTGAGGGACCACTGTAAGCAGATGAAAATGTCAGCAGGATTACAGTAACACTTGTAATGTAGAAAGTATTATGGACAAAAATTGAGAGATATAAAATTTTGATGATTAAATAATATGCAGTTGATAATAGGACCCATGGAGGGGAAGGTGGGAAGTCCAGAGATTTCAAAGAATCTCTAAATATTGTTATGTACCGTATTTTTCGCTCTATAGGACGCACTTTTTCCCCTTCAAAAATGAAGGGGAAATGTGTGTGCGTCCTATGGAGCGAAGACACCATAGCCCCGCGGCCCTCTCCCGGCTGGAGAGGTAACGCGCGGCTATGGCAGGAGCCTCCATAGCCGTGCGTCACCTCTCCAGCCGGGAGAGCGCGTGCAGGGCTAAAGAAGCCATAGCCCCGCGACCCTCTCCCAGCTGGAGAAGTGACGCGTGACTATGGCAGCAGCCTCTCCGCTGCGCCTTTCCGCTGCTCCCTGACCTGCTCTTTGGGGCTGGTGGTGGGCTTCCCCCCGCCAGCCCCAAAGAGCAGGTCGAAAGGAACCTGAAGCCTGGAGAGCAAGAGGGGTCGGTGCGCACTGACCCCTCTCGCTCTCCAGGCTTCCAAGGTAGCCGCCTGAACGCACCTTAAACGGCGCCTTGTTTTAGAGCGGGAAAACAAGAGGGGGGAAATTCTCCCACTCTCTGCGCAGCGCTTCCTGCCGCTTCGCTGAAGGGGCGCTGGGCAGAGAGCGGAAGAATTTTTTTCCCTTGTTCTCCCCCCTCTAAAACAAGGTGCATCCTATTGTCCGGTGCGTCCTATGGTGTGAAAAATACGGTATATTGTACTGTTACAATTTTATACTTGTAAAATCAAATAAAAATTATTTTTAAAAAACCAAACCAAACAATCCCTCTTTCCAGGGAATTCTGGTAATTGTAGCTCTGGGAGGGAAATAAGGATCTCCTAGCAAATCTCTTAACAAACTACAGTTCCCAGAATCCTTTGAGGGAAACCATAATTGCGTAAGGTTGCATGGTACTGCTTTAAACGTATAGTACAGATTGGGGCCCATGGGAAGGACTAAGTACTTTTTAGAACCATGCTCTAGAGAACAATGTAAGTGCACAGAAACCTTCATGTGAAGATCAGCATCCCTGAAAGACAATTTGTCCATCGCTGCTGTTCTTCCCCTGTCGCAGGTAGGCTTACGCCCTGGTTTGCATTTTACATACCTGCCCATCACTGTCCTTGGAAGACATCATGACAGACCAGATCTGGAAGGAATACTTCATTTTGTGAATATTCACAGGCTGAACTTGAACACCCAGGTCAGCCTCCAGGTGCTTTACCACCTTGAAAACATAAGAGAGAAAATAACAGCCATTGAGTAAACAGTTATTAACGGAGGAATGGAAAGCCTGGGGGCCGAAGAGCATTTAAGAAAAATATAGGATTCTTCTCATTCCACACAGACACAGTACACCAAAACAATATTATCACCACTACATCAGAGTTAGGAGGACTGGTAACACCTGGACATTCACAGATGGACGTCTGAACTTCTGAGGAGCTCCACTCTGCTTCAGGCAACATGATAGGAAGACTGTGTCTGTGGACTTTGCTATGCAACAACTTTTTTCAATAATTTTTTGTAATCACAGGGTGAAGATGGTATGCATGTGTGAACTCTCTCACACACAGAGAAGGATAGAGAGTGGTTCTCCTTAATCTTTGGTACTTTCACTGCAACCGCTAGTGAACATAGGGGTTGCTCCCTACACTCCAGCTTCAAGACTTCCACAGCTCACCAGAACATTATGTAAATGTACCCTAAGCTTAGCTATCAAAGCTCCACAGTAGCCCTTACATTTCCCATTTTGATTTGGCAATCCTCCTTCAAGATAATTGCACTGCTTTGGGGCTATTTTATGCTATCTTTGTATTCATAATCTTGCTGCAAGTTGAACTGAGACTTTTTTCCTATAAAAATGCATTTAATTATTAATAATAATAAATATAACACAGCCAGTAGATATACAGCCAAGGTTTAAGGAAGGGATCGTTTCCTATCTGGAGATGCTGGGAACCGAATGGGGCAGGGGGCTTCCGCATGCAAAGGATATACTCTACCACTGAGCTATGGACCTGTGCATGAATTTGAAATAAACAGTGCCCAGGTACGCTGGGGCACACGAAGGCATGCACAGGCAAATTTGAACAGGCTGACTCAGCTGCCATTTATCAAACGCCTACCTAAACTCCCTGATAACTGTGATGGCCCTCAAGTTTTTAAGCTACCAGATGCAGTTTCCTCTTACGTTCCGATGAGCCTGAAGAAGCTCTTTGTCCACTGGGGAAACAAAGACAGAACCTCCGTCATGCTCCATGGAGTAGAATTTCACATTCTTTAGAGATACTTTTTCATCCAGCTTCAACCTGAATAGGAAGGAATAAGATGGCCACAAGTCAGAAGCGAGGAGCGCTTTGGTCCCATCCTCAGTTCAAGTCGGCAGAGTTGACCAGCTCCTTGATGTACACCAAGTTCTTATAATCAACTCTTGGTAAAAAAATGCCACAGCAACCGAAGGCACCAGACCAGTGGGGATACTGTCCTCCATTAGGCAGACCAAGGCAGAGGATGATAGAGGGTACAGAGCAGAGCAAAGTAATGGATAACAGAGTCAAGTGAGCTATGCAGCCAATGCTGCACCCCTGAAGCAAGCCTGGTACCCAGAGGCACAGTGAGGGATGCTGTCCCACAGCCAGTGTGGAAATAAGATTCAACGGCCAGTTAAATCGGCTTTCCTACATGGTGTTGTGAAGGGGGGGTATTCCGACCTCTGCCTCAGTTAGCCCTGTCCCTCACTGTGCAGATCTCTACCGTCGGGGGCAAAGACAGCCAGTGACAATAATGACAGGTGCCAAACACATTTGCACTTCTTAGCAGACTAGGATTCACTTTATGCACTGCAAAAGTAATAAGAACCACTTACTTTGTAACGCCTGACCCAGCCATGACCCTCAACAGTGGTTCCAGGTCCTCTGCAAAACGGCACATTGGGCCAGTGCACAGGAACTTTGTCCGAATGCCCACAGCATTAGGGAATTGGCCGTCATTGGGAACCACACCTAGACGAACACACCGAGTTTAGCTTTGCATGACAAACCACATCGTTTTAGTTTAGTGACAGGGTTGGGTTCATATGCCACCTCTCCCATACACAGAGCACTGTATTCAAGGCTAGTTTAGGTCCAAACCAGAACCCTAATCAGTTTTCTGACAGAAAGGATACTGCTATTGCCAGTTACCTTGAGACTGCAGAACTGAAGAAGGCACACTCGGGTCCACCTTCTGTTCCACACAATGAACATTATGGCAACAGGGATAAAGTATCCTGGCCCCATCCTCTGGCCAAAGAAGGAGCAGGTGCTGCAAATCTTGCTCTCTTCCCTCCTCCCATTGCTGTGAACTGGCAGGCAGGGGCCTTCCTGTCTTTTAATAGCCATGCAACGCTTTAAAAAAGTTTTCAACAGGATACCGTTGCCAGATTTGGACTTGCTGCCTCCACTACAGTCATACCTCATGCTGCGTCCGCTTCAGGTTACGTGTTTTCGTGTTGCGTCCCATGGCAACCCGGAAGTACTCGAATGGATTATTTCTGGGTTTTACCACTCGCACAGACGCAGACGTGCTAAATCGTGCCATGTGCGTGCACAGATGTGGCACTTTGGCATGCATCAGTTCCGTGTTACGGATGGGCCTCCGAAACGGATCCCGTCCATAACACGAGGTTCCACTGTACTGAGATGCCAATTTGTGTAGCCAAAACAGCCAGGCCTTCAGGAACGGTAGCTGACTCTCCTTCTGAACTGGATGCCCAAATTCCCAAAGGCTTTTACCTTAAGGTCCAGTTGACCTTCCAAAGGAAATAAACCCTAATTCTTGAGAGGTAAGAGCATCAAGACAACCTACAACTGTTCTTTCTGTCCTTTCTTTTAGTTAACTTGGTGGAAAAAGAAGCAATGAGAAATGGGCATTTTGTACCAGTGGTGGGCTTGTGTCCAAAGATGCCATTGAAGAAAGCCGGCATACGGATGCTGCCCCCAATATCTGAGCCCACACCGATCACAGAACCAGCAGCTGCCAGGATGCAGCCTTCTCCTCCTGGAAGGCAAACAAAGGACAGACTGGCAGTGGACCACAGGCATATCTGAGTAACCCCGCACTTGCCACTCACAGAATCTGCTCTGGGAGACCGAAATACACATGGAGAAACAGAGTGGGCTAATCAGATTTTTTCCCCCCAGGGATTGTCTTGCTAACCAGTACTAATCTCAAATATTTGCAGATCCAACAAAATAGAAGCATCACTGGCATACCTAACTTGCAAACTATTATAAGTGGCTTTCTGGTCCCCAATCCCTATACAACCCTACTTCTATGCTGTATCAAAGTCAAAAATAAGCAACGTATTCCCAACTGCCCTCCATTCTGGTCACTTGTTTAAACCACCATCACATGAGCAGTTAATCACTAGCAGGAGATTTGATCAGCCAGGACTAATTTATCTGTTCAGTGCAGCATGTTCTCACAAACGAGGTAGCCCACTCACCTGAGCTGCCTCCTACGATGCGCTCTAGGTCATATGGGTTGTTGGTCCGACCATAGACCCGGTTGCTCGACTCAAACCACATGCACAGCTCGCTGCAGTTGGTCACACCCAGTGGGATGGTGCCAGCCTGCTTTACCCGTGACACTACCGAAGCATCGGATGTGGAGATAATGTTACGACGGCTAACCAGTCCAGAGGCATTGGGCAACCCTACCACAACGAGGGAAACAAAAAGGAAAAAAAGAGTCAGAGGTTCCACAATAGCCTAGAGCAGTGCTAAAGGGGAGCTATAAGGCCAAGAGCCAAGGGAGTAGCTGTCCCCCAAATGTCTGGAAAATGATGCAATATGGTAGATACACCACACTATTTCAGCAATGTTTAATCAAGCAGGTATCTCTGGTTCTATTTGGTAGGTGTTTTTCATTTTCTGTAAATCATTTGCAGCCTGTAGTAGATGAGATAAAGCTCATCTTTATCATCTTTCCAGCTGGGGAAAGCAAATGCTCCTTTTAGCAGTGGAAGGGAGAAAGGTAAGTAATGAACTAAAATGAAAACAAAACCTAATACAGTAATGGTTTTTGCTCACTCTGTGCTTTATAACCCACCTCCTCCTTTCCAGCCAGTTCCTTGATCTTTTAGCATGCTCTCTGTCCTCAAGTATACAAGCAAGTACACAGTCCTCAAACCAAGAAGTATCTTACTTGTTTTGTATGTGTGAAGAGAGGTATGGCTTAGCCAAGGAGGAATAGGTTTGTGGGGAGCAAACCACAAATAGTAAATCTCATCCCTAGATACTCCAGAGGTACCTCATTAAGAGTGCAAAAATTGGTTGGCTCTACTGGAGAAGGAGTATCTTGTTTAACAAGTTTGGGACCACACCCTCTAAGATGCAGCAACACCAGAGAATTGCTGGTTTCAGACTAAAACCTGGCGCCCTCAGAGCAGCTGGATATTAGCTTAGTCTCCAGTACTACATGAAGGAAAATCCCTAGAAGGTTAGCAAAGATGTCACTCACTGAGAAAAGGACGTGGGCTGCACTTTATACAGCACACCCTATTGTAAGATAACATAGCTTTCCCAAAACACAACAATTGGAAACCTTCTTCTTCTTCCAAGAAGTTCAAGATAGCACATGTCTACCTCCTAATTAATCCTCACAATTACCCTGTGACATAGGGTTAGGTTGAGCATCATGGCTGAGTGGTGGATTTGAACCTTTGTCTTCAAAGTCCTAAATGAGTCGCCCACTCTTTGAAGAATACCCTTAGGATTCAACTGATTCAAATACTAACTAAAGCCTTTGTTTTTTGAAATACTTCGAAGAAGATAAAAGACTCTCCGGAAGAGTGATGTGACGCACTATTTAATTGGGATAGACCGAGTTGCAGAGATAAATAGTCATGGGGGAGGCGAGCTCTTAATTTGTTATTATATCTGTACTTCAAGTCTGATTTGGCAAATCTCCCCTGGAAAGACTAATGTTTGATGCAACCTGTCTGAGAAAATTAATGAGCGAACGCCTAGATTTTATTTCATCGGAACTGAGAGAAGATGGCGTTTGCCACCAGAGAAGGACTTTTGGATTGATTCAGCATAAACACCAGCATGTGAGGATATACTGCAAATAATAGACTTACCAGCTACAAAAAAAAAAAAAGGACAGTCATACAAATTTCACACAGAAGCATATTACTGCTCACTTCAACTTGCCTGTGGAAATAACTCAGAGGCCAGGAAAGAAGGAAGGATAACAACAGGAAGATTTAAAGAAGGAACTATTGGAAACTCAAGGCATAGAAACATAAGATGATTGGACCCCACTGAACTTGAAGCCTGGGAAGCCCCAACAAAAATTTATAAATTGGCAAAATATTTGGACTATATGATATGTATTTGTAAAATTTGGAATATTTAATGTGATCTGATTGGATTGTTGAAATGGAAAACTTAATAAAATTTATTTTTTAAAAAAGGATTCAACTGATTCAAGCACCATTGTTTAGATACATTTGGCAGTCACTATTTTATAAGATCTCATCGACAGAGTTTTAAAAGAATGAAGGAATGCTGATTTAAGAAAGCAACAAACAAAACGTCTTAAGGGTTGCTCTGTTACCCATTACTGTAACATATTCATACTGAAACAAATCTATGAAATAGATAAATAAATTAAATGAGGGAAGACTACAGACTGCGGTCAAGAGGTGGGTGGAGGTTATGCAAGAGAACACACCGTATAGCGCAAAGGCTTCTTTGATGGTGATAGGGACCCCCAAGAAGGGGAACTTTTCCTTCAGTGACTCTTCATCATCTTGCCCCTCAGAGAGCAGCTGGTCGACCTGATGAGCTTCCTCAAGGGCAGCCTCAAACCTGAGAGGGATGGTTGGGTAAGAGCCAGAGGAAATAAGAGAAAACCCGTCAATCTCTAGAGCCTGGAACCTAACTGGTCTTCCTACGATGCTCATTTTGTCCCACACCTATTGCTCCTCCCAAGTTCCATCTCTGGAGCCACAGCCAGAGGTGAAGCTGGAGAAAGACTTGAGAGGGAGCCTAGAGGAAACAAGTCTAAATGTTGCTGTTTTTTTATTTTTGTTTTGCTTTGTGATCACCACAGCTTTGCAACTTCTCTAGAAATATTTGCTTAACAGCAAAGAGGTTCTTGACCTCGGATAAACAAAACAGGGTTCTGTCTCCAGGTTTCCCCTCAGGTATGCAGCCCCTTGCTATTTCCTGCCTGGGAGCGAGGACAAATGGTCAAACGGCTTTTTAAAAATCCTTAAAAGAAGAACATGATGGTATACAACAGGGACAGAGAATCTCCACCTTGCAGCCAGTCGTGGTCTACAGGGGGTCTGACCTATTAGACCATCTCTCCAAAATACAGCCACATGCCCACCAGCAAAGGATGATAGGCATGATGGAGTCCAAAGATTCCAGAGAATGCATTGGCAATGCAGATCCCTGCAGGAAGGTTGGTGAGTGGGAGGCTCGTTATTGCCGGGTGCTGCTTTGTCCCACCCCGTGAGATGGGCCACCTATCACATCACCTTTCCCCACCATGCCCCTGCTTGTGCATCTTCCAGGAGCATCTGATCAGCAGCTGTTGGGAGACAGAGTACTAGGTGAGATGCCACTTTATCCCACCTGCCTGCCCCACTCATCCAGTAGGCCAGCTCTCATGTTCTTAGTCTGAATACAGGATGGCCAAGGTCAGCGAAAGGTTCAGAAAGGACAAGTACTTCCGAGAATGAGCAGAGCTCCCTTTGTTTGGATTCGGAGAAGCTACAAACTAGTTACTTTTGCTATGATTGTGTTGCAAATCATAACTATGCGAGCACTTGGAAGAATTCTTCAGGAACTGTATTGACTCAAAGTAGGTCAATGTGTGAGGCAACAGAGAATCTCTAGCGGAGCACCGCATCTGCCTGCCCTTTTTCCTGTCAGAAGTAGAAATATGTTGAAACAGAAAGTATAAATTCCATCACTCACCTGTCTTTTACAACCGCATTGATCAACGGGTTGACTTCTTTGATCCTCCCAATGTATGTTTCAATAACATCAATACATTTCACCTGCAAGGAATAAAAAGTGCTCAAAAGATTGCTGCAATCTGGCTAACTTTCAGAGCATCTAATGATCATATGTGCTGAACATTGTGTTTTGTTTCATTAGCAATTAGCACCATGCCATGAATAAAATGCTGGGCTTGGAGCAAGGAAATCAAGGTTTGAATATTCTATAATAATTTAATAATGATGATGATTCATTCTTTATATGCTGCTCAAGTCACTCTGGGCTGCTATGAACTTCAATAGATCAGACCAAAGGTCCAAATAGCCCAGCATCACAAAATGGTTTACAGATGTTTCTGTGAAGCTCACAAGCAAGGCAAAACGTCCATCGCACACTCCCTGCTATTACTTGCCAGAAAAGTACTTGTCAGTGGTACACTATCTCTGAGAAAGGAGGCTCTCCACATGGCCATGTAAGGAAGCCTTCAGTCAGTATTTTAGCCTCACTCACCTCACAATATTTGTTGAGTAGGGGGAAATTGGAAAAGCCCATGCACTGTATGTCTGAGTTCCTTGGGAAAGTGGTGTAATATACATGCAATAAAATAAGTGATAAATAAGTTTATCATTAACCATTGGGTGTGAGCAGCAATGCGAGGGAAGCCGCTGATAACAACGGATTTCAGAAAGAGGGAGAATTTAGCTCATGCTCACTATTACGAATTATTTCCCTTGCCATCTGGGAATGTGCCTACATTTAACATGCATGTTTTCCCTCAAAGAATACTCAGAACTGCATTTCACCCGCACTGAGCTACAACTCCCAGCACCCTTAACAAAATATAGTTTCCCACAGGTATTATTTGAGGGAGGCAATGTGCTTTAAATGTTCATTGAATATTAAAGGTATTGAGGTGGGACATAGAGTCTATAAATTAAGGGTGTCAGTGGTGTTGACACTAGAACAACCTTTGGAGAGCGTTCCCAAAACATTAGAAGAAATTAAAAGGTTTGGAGAAGTGGCAGGTTTCAAAATAAGCTCAGATAAAACCAAAATGTTGGTCAAAAACATGGATGAGCAGTCAAAAAATTTTTTTAGAAAGGATGTCTAGTTTAAAAATAGGCAAAAAGATGTATTTGGGAATTTGGCTGACAGTAAGAAATCTTACTGGGACGCGAGTGGCGCTGTGAGTTAAACCACAGAGCCTAGGACTTGCTGATCAGAAGGTCGGTGGTTTGAATCCCCGCGACGGGGTGAGCTCTCATTGCTCAGTCCCTGCTCCTGCCAACCTAGCAGTTCGAAAGCATGTCAAGTGCAATTAGATAAATAGGTACTGCTCCGGCAGGAAGGTAAACGGCATTTCTGTGCACTGCTCTGGTTCGCCAGAAGAAGCTTAGTCATGCTGGCCACATGACCCGGAAGCTGTACACCGGCTCCCTCGGCCAATAAAGCGAGATGAGTGCCGCAACCCCAGAGTCGGTCACGACTGGACATAATGGTCAGGGGTCCCTTTACCTTACCTTTAAGAAATCTTAACCTATTTGAAAATAATTACTGTATATTTCCGTGTATAAGACTAGGTTTTCCCCCTTAAAAATAATGTCAAAAATTAGGGGGCTTCTTATACACGGGGCCATCTCCTCCCATTTTCTTAAATCTGAGTCCCCCAAAATAGGGGGCATCTTATACATGGGGGCATCTTATAGAAGGAAAAATACGGTATATTAAATTGTGGAAAGAGGTTAAGAAAGAGTTGGAGATATGGGGGAGAATATGGGAAACCTCCAGGTGTTGCCAGACTACAATTCCCACAAGCCCTAGAAAGCATGGTCAATGGCTGGGAACGATGGGAACTGCAGTTCAGCAACATGTGATGATGACACAAAGTTTCCCCGCCCCTATGAAAGATGCACAACAGAATGTAAGGACTCAAATGAGCCCATTTTCCTGTATAACCATGAAAGACAATTACTGTATGTTATTTGCCTGTGTCAAAAGTCTATGCCACGGTAACCTCTACAGGTTTTGGATAAGTTATAATCTGAACAGTGCTTGGAGGCTTATTTGAAAATCTTCTAAATGAGAATGTACACAAGATTTCTCCTAAGATTCCAAACCTCTTTACAATACACACCAAGCAAGTCACTGGAAAAAAACACATTCCTTTAAGGAAGGGAGGGGCAGGAGACGAGATTCTCAATACCAATCTCTTGCCCTGACACAAAGCAGCTAAAGAACAGTGTAATGCTTGTTTAGAATAAGGTTACCAGATTTTTTTCAATGAATCTGGGGACATTTTTCAACTTCAATGGATTTTGTATGGGGACTTATTCGTAAATCCGGGGACTGTCCCCGGGAAATGGGGACAACTGGTAACCTTAGTTTAGAAGCAAGTGTTGATGAAGCAAATTTGAATTCACTCATGCAACAGGTGCATTTAGAACTGGAGGTGAGGGGACCTCAGCATCAACGGTGGTACAGATGATTACCTTCTTAAATCTAGATTTTCAAATAGTAACTTGCTGAGAGTAAAAATTGCCTCCAGGTGACCAGGCTGGTTTGCCATTCCCCCACCCAACCTAAAAATCGGTAATACAGGTGGATAAAGCAAGGAAGCCAGCAGCATTGTGGTCTAGCAACTCTCTATCCCTAATAATGATTTGCATTAATCTGCAAAAAAAAAATTAAAACTAAGAACAGGATGTTCTCTTACTCTTCTCCAGATGCTTCTGGCTATTTCAGAATTGCTAGGATAATTCTATGATGTGCAGTTACAACAACAACCCCAGTGAAAAGTATTCAAGTGGAACCAATCCAAATTTATTTCATCATGAACACCAGCAGGGCTCATTGCAAATTTATTTATATCTTCCACAGAAAAGTGGGCAGAAGGTAAACAGCAAGAGCGTGGCAGGCTTTGCATTTGGTGGGATTTCTTTAAAACATTTATATAGTGGGTAAACTGAAGGCAGAACAAGACCCTTATCAAATGGGTATAATGTTCAGCAAATGAACTTTAATGCTGCAGAGATAGTGGCTTACCAAACCATCTGAAGAATTAGAAAAGTTTCAGATATTGCATTTTTAGGAGCTGGATTTCTCTCTCCCACCCTCCCACCCCCAGCTCTTGGTCTTTCCCACATGAAAGCTACATGTTTGGAGTCAGTAGACTACTACCATGGATGACTAACTGAGCAATCCAAATCCCCGAATCCCTGTGCTGAAGGGAGTTTGAATGGGGCCAGAAATGTCATTTTAAAGGCTTTTGCAACCAGGGAAGCTCCAACCATCAGTGTGGAAGCGCTGCCAGCAAAGAGCACCCCAATGCACCCATCCAAATAGTGAGCAGAATCAACCACTAGTGGCGTCCCCACCAGCAGAAATCTCTGAAACAGGGTGCTTCAGGGGTGGGGCTGAGCCACCGCAGAATCCTATGGCTCCTCTGCCGATCCTGCTACTGTCACATAATGGCAACAGGTGCAATCCTGGTCTCTTCACTGTGCTAGAAAGAAACCTAATGCAGCAGATGGGTATTTTTCTGCTCCCTCCACCTTTTGGGTGCCCAATACTATCTGCCTTCACCATTCTGGTTGTAAAAGTGGTACTTTTAATAGTAAAAGTACTATTAAAGAGTACTGCCTCTTTCCTTTTACTAAAGGGAACATCGCCCACATTCTCGCGATAAATTTGTTTTTTCTTTGAAAGCAGGTGGAGTATCTAATAGAACTATGTGGACTTAAGATTCTACATACAAAGATCCTGGGATTCATGTTAAGTTGATTTATTCTGAAAGGTTCAGCCCTTGTGCCTAGGCCAAGAATCTCCCACGCCAGATCTAGATTCCATACTCCACAAACAAGCTGCAAAGAAATTAAAGAGAGCACCAAGGCTGTGGGAGCCGACATGCCCCTGCTACCTTGGAACAGAGGACTTCCACTAAATATTCCGAACTGGATTTTGTGGCACAACTTCATAAGCAGATCCTCAGAGTCCAAGGTAAGATATATGGAAGCCTAGGTGGTCTAGGAACATGGGGCATTCGCGAAAGGCTAGGAATCCCCAAGCTTTGCCTTAGAGTAGACCCCCTCCTAGCAAAACTACAGTGCCCAGCAGCCCTTGCGGGGCGATCCCCTCCCACATCTCTCTCTCTCTCTCTCTCTCTCTCTAACTCAGAGACGGGCTGTCCGGGCCCTTACCTCCCTGCGGCGGATCCGCCGCGCCAGTTCCACTGCGGACAGCAACAGCAATGGGTGTTCAGGCGGCGGGACGGCGCGGGCTCTGCTGGGGCCAGGAGGAGAAGCAGCAGAAGCCGCCACCGCCGACGGCGCCCTCAATGGGGAGCGGATGGCTGAGGCGCGCGCCGCCAGGCTGAGCAGCGCGAGGAGGGCTCCCGAGAGGAAGCGCAGCACGAGCACGACGCAGCGCTCTGCGCGAGAGAGCGCCATGGCAAAAGAGGTCGCAGCTCCGGGGCAATGCTGCCGATCAGAGCGGAAGGTGCGCGGTCACGCCCATTCGGGGTGGGTGTGAGGGGCACGCCGGCGCCAAGCTCCGCCCCCTCCGCTCGCTCCTCCCCGTCCCCGAGATTTAAATCGTCAGGCGAAGGAACTACCGGCTAGTTAGTTTTTCCTCAGTCAGAGGGAGAGTTAAGAAACAGAAACAAGTAGCTCCTAAAGGACCCTTTTTAAATGAATGAAGGCTTGTCAACCTAAGAAGGTAGTCCTCCTAGAAGGAAAACTCTGGTCCTGAACCTCCACTGCTTTGTGGGCTACCTTTGGAAGAAGAAGAGGATAAGAACTACCAGGGCCATCTTAACCATTGGGCTTAGTGGCCCGTCACGCCATGGCGCCGGCCTCTCTTTTTTTAAAAAAAATAAATTTGTATTAAGTTTTCCTTTTGCCAATTCATCACAACAATGTTTACATATTTTCGATTTTCGTACTTCCACCAGCTCCTCCGACAATCATCCATATACACTGTTTATACACATTTTCTATATTAAATATTGCCAATTGGTCTTATCCTTTGCTTTCTATTTCTTTTGACAATACATCTTTAACTATCACAAAGCCTCTTTAAATCCCACTAGCGTTATCTGTTCATCACATATGCTTTCCAGATAATCCGTAAACTTCCCCCAGTCCTCGATGAACTTGTGGTCCCGTTGGTATCTGATTTTCCCGGTCATTTTATCCAGTTCTGCGTAATCCAAAAGTTTCATTCTCCACTCTTCAAGAGTCGGTAGTTCTTCTTGTTTCCATTTTTGGGCCATTAAGATTCTCGCTGCTGTTACGGCGTATTGAAAAAGTTTATAATCCCTTCTATTTATCTCTCTTCCTGTTATTCCTAACAAAAAGGCTTCTGGTTTCTTTATAAAAGTATATTTAAACATCTTCTTCAACTCATTATATATCATTTCCCAGAAACCCTTTACCTTCTTGCATTCCCACCACATATGGAAAAACGATCCTTCTTTTTCTTTACATTTCCAACACTTATTACATGTTTTATACATTTTTGCTAACTTAACCGGTGTGATGTACCATCTATATACCATTTTCATAATATTCTCTTTTAACGCCGTACATGCAGTAAATTTCATATTTTCATTCCATACTTTCTCCCAATCAGCCAATTGGATATTATAGCCAAAATCTCTGGCCCAATGTATCATTACCGACTTTATCTCCTCATCCTTTGTTTGCCATTCCAACAACATTTTGTACATTTTAGACATTATCTTGTAGTCATTATTTATTATCTCTGTTTGAAATTTAGATTCTTTTTCTGTATAGCCCCTTTCTTTACAGTCCTTTTTAAACATTTCATTTACTTGAAAATAATGCAACCAATCATACACATGTTCTTTAACTTGTTCATATGGCTTCATTTTCCATTTCCCCCCTTCTTTGAACAACAAATCTCCATAGGTAATCCAGTTCTCTCTCATATTAATTTTCTTTACACTCATTACCTCTAGTGGGGATAACCAGTGTGGTACTTTAGGTTCTAATATGTTTTTATATCTTTCCCATATTTCTATTATGGGGCTCCTAAATATATGATTCTCAAATCCCTTATGACTTTTCCTTTTTTCCAACCATAAATACGCGTGCCATCCAAATCTGTTATCGAATCCTTCTAAATCTAACAGTTTATTGTTTTTTAGTTTTATCCATTCCCTTAACCAACAGAGGCAGGACGCTTCATAGTATAGTTTCAAATCTGGCAGGGCAAAGCCACCTCTTTCCTTCGCATCTGTTAGTAACTTAAATTGTATTCTTGGCTTTTTGCCCTGCCAGATATATCTTGAGATCACTTTTTGCCACTCTCTGAAGGTCTTTGTTCCCTTAATTATAGGTATCATTTGAAACAAAAATAACATCTTTGGAAGCACGCATGGCGCCGGCCTCTCAGGGGCGCCCAGCAAGAGTCCAGGGCCAAAATTTGGAGTCTGGGGAAGCTGCGCTGACGAGCGGAGCAGATTCTGTCAGAGGCTGTGCCGCAGGCTCTTCTGCTGTAGGCACCGGGCCACTCTGCTCTGCTGCTGCCCCCGCCCCGAGGGGAGGGGTTGTGAGTGGGCATCGCTTCCCGCGCTTGCAGGGGGCATGTTATTGCCCCCTGCATCACGGGCGAGATTTTGGATCTCTCACACGCCACCAGCCTCCCAGTCCCTGTTGCACAGTTTGAGTGTGTGTGTTTGCCGCTTGCCTCCTGGTCACTCCTGGTTTGCATGAGGGTGTGTGTGCTCTGGGGGCTGTGTGTTTCCCTCTGTGTTTAAAGAGCTGCCTTCTACTTTAAGAGGCTTGGGCTTTTCATGCACTGTAGAAATGGCTTGAAGGCAGTTTTTACCAGCTTTTATTGTTTAACAGTGGGGCTTGCAACGCTCTACAGTGGTACCTCAGGTTACATACGCTTTAGGTTACAGACTCCGCTAACCCAGAAATAGTGCTTCAGGTTAAGAACTTTGCTTCAGGATGAGAACAGAAATCAGGCTCTGGCAGCGCGGCAGCAGCAGGAGGCCCCATTTGCTAAAGTGGTGCTTCAGGTTAAGAACAGTTTCAGGTTAAGTACGGACCTCTGGAACGAATTAACTACTTAACCTGAGGTACCACTGTATCGACAATTGGCATTAGTGGCAGTGTTTGCTGTGAATACCCCTTGTAGTTTGTGTGGGTTTTTGGATTGCTTTTTGTTTGTCATTACGTGCAGTGTGAGATCGCCAACCTGAGGGCTGCCATCTCGTTTTCTGGTCACGTGGTCAATATTGCCGGCTATAGCACCTGGTTTGGTTTGGCAGCCATTTTTTAAGTGGGCAAGCGATCTATATTCTACAGACCTGCGAAGCTTTTCTGTGGGCTGCCATTTTTCTGCCTCACCACATGGTCTGACAACTTTGCGATTCCCCTCCCCCCTAAAAAAGGTCGACAACTCTGGGAAACCAGGGGGGGGGTGAGGGCAGAGGAATCTTTGCACCCCGGCGCCACATATGCTTAAGACGGCCCTGAGAACTACACAAATCCAGAGTGCAGTCCCTAATACAATTGAATGGCGCCTTGTGCGGCTCCTTCCAGCAACTCCTGCAGCCAAATGGGTGCCAAGCGTATAGCTCTGCTTTCCTTTGAACCACATCGGCAAGGCCAAGAGGAGAGTCTGTTCACCTGGGCAGCCCAGGACTTCCATACCCAGACTCACGCCTCTGGGAGGACATTTCAGTGCTGCAGATGCCGCAGTCTGACTTCACCCCTGGAAGCACACAATTGAGACAGATGCCAACAACAGCCATCAAAGTTCCTTTAAAAAAGCAACTGTACCAAGATGAATTACTGCATGTTAAGAAGCATCCTAAGTAAGATACTTGGTCCATCTGACTCGGGTTTTTCTATGTGGTGTGATTTCACATAGGTATCTCTCAGCCCTATCTCAAGGTGCCAGCAGGAATTTGCCTGGTGCCTTCTGTGTGCAAGGCGGATGCTCTGCCACTGAGCTGCAATCAGAAGGGAGGACTTTGGACCTGTGTGTCTGCAAGAGAAAATTGCTCGATTAGTTTTGGCCGGGGAGGGCAGGATACAAATAAATGATGATGATGATGATGATGATGTTAATTGGTTGTGTTAATCTGCCATTAGTCATTTGGCATACGTTACAGTGGTGCCTCGCAAGACGAAATTAATTCGTTCCGTGAGTTGTGTCGTCTTGCGATTTTTTTCGTCTTGCGTCTTCGTCGGAAAAGTTTTGGAAAAGCTTCAAAAATCACCAAAGTCTTCAAAAACCTCAAAAAAGGCTACCACACCGCGTGCTATGAGTTGCTCCTCGAAGTCAAGTCGCAACTGTATTAACTGTTTTAAGAAAAGGGAAACAAACTTGCAAGACGTTTCCGTCTTGCGAAGCAAGCCCATAGGGAAAATCGTCTTGTGAAGCAACTCAAGAAACCAAAAACCCTTTCGTCTTGCGAGTTTTCCGTCTTGCGAGGCATTCGTCTTGCGAGGTATCACTGTATCTTTATTTCCCCACACACATAAGCGAGTAATGTTCACTTACCACACAGGAGATTATGGTATGTCAACCCAGTTGCTGTTTTTTTCCTTTTCATTTTTCCCAGTCTTATGTTCAGTTCTCTACAATTTCTGCTACAGTTTATAATTTTTTAAAAGAAAAACTCCTGAAAATCCATCGGCATTTTAGTGCAGATTTCTCATAATATACACATTTTTGCAAGCTATTTCCCAAATATAATGCACTTTATATTGAATTGAGTTGGCATCTGTCTGGTTTTGGAAGACAATGGAGGAGTCTGCCTTTAGGGGTGAGGTCAAGCTGTTGGACAGTTGCAGCGCCCATTGTGGCTGGAGAGATTTATGCAGGAGAGGCATGTTTTGTTGCAGCTGGGGCAGATAATGGTGTCCAGTTGTACTGCTACAGATGCATCATGGAGTTTCTTCTCTCTGTGCTCCTCCCAGTGGTCATTTCTCCTCTGGTCACTGCTATGAAAACATGACTTGACTGCCTGCCTGACAAAGACCAATATCTTGGGTCAGGACGTTGCCAGCACTCCACTCATCACCATTTTATATAATTACAAATATATGCCCAAATACAGTATGTGCATTTTTGTGTATTTTGTTTTTGCTGGAGAACTGCATCACAAAATTAGGCAAAGTGCAAATTTCAAATAATAGTAGTGTTTCAGTTCACATGGTTTGCAAAGTGTGGTAGAATCACTTTAAAATCCTAGTTGAATCAAGTTTCTTCCCTCCCTGGTAGAGACTGCCTTCAGCATAGAAAGTCACACCCAAACCAGAACAGCAAAGCTAGCTGCTGTTGTGAATGTTAATGTGTCAAAGGTTCTAGGCACATTGTTAAACACCTGTAAGCATCTTCTGAATGCAATTTGCCATGGACAGTTTTCTAATATTTACTTAAAATAACCTAAAGGCAAAAATCTGTGAAACCCTATAGGGAGAGAATTGGCTGTTTTGAAAAATGTCTCTCAAGACAAAGTACCTTTGAGTATCTGCTCAGCACATTTCCCCAACCATGGAAAGCAGCTCTCAGATAAATTGACATAAGGACAGTGTCTCTTAGGTGCAAAGTTAACCTCATAGAAAACACATGCATAATAGAAAATCATATTCCTACTATGCATGAATTTTTCTGCAGTATGCATGCTGAAATGGACCAACATGGTCAGAGTCAGAGAAGGGAGACAATGTTACTAAAAAAATAAGAAATGAAGTGTTTTCATTGGTACAATAAGATGCAAGAAAATACCAACCCACATATTCTTTGGGAGTTATTGTGAAATATTTATTTATCAAAGTAATTTTTACTTATTTTACTGAACTGTATCTTATTCTTTCTCTCTCTCACACACACACCCTTATTGAGAAATTTCCAAGGGTTCATGCCAGTGTTGGGCAAGGTAGAAGGCAATGGGAAGTGGAGCAATGAAATGACTCTTAACTTAGTACTGTGGGCTCCATTCCACTTGTGCAAAAGCCAGGGGTTTCTCTGAAAGCTCCCCCCCTCCGCAAACTTTCAATCTAGTTAAGCAAGAAGTATAATCATAGTATAATGATTATAATTATATAATGATTATATAGTATAATGGACGCGGGTAGCGCTAACCACAGAGCCTAGGACTTGCCGATCAGAAGGTCCGTGGTTCGAGTCCCCACGACGGGGTGAGCTCCCGTTGCTTGGTCCCTGCTCCTGCCAACCTAGCAGTTTGAAAGCATACCAGTGCAAGTAGATAAATAGGTACCGCTCCAGCCGGAAGGTAAACGGCGTTTCCGTGCACTGCTCTGGTTCGCCAGAAGCGGCTTAGTCATGCTGGCCACATGACCCGGAAGCTGTACACCGGCTCCCTCAGCCAATAAAGCGAGATGAGCGCCGCAACCCCAGAGTCGGTCACGACTGGACCTAATGGTCAGGGGTCCCTTTACCTTTACCTATAATCATAGAGGAAAGTTTCCAAACAGCCAAAATTACTTCAGAGTGCAGAGCGAGGCTGATGAGGGGCATGACACAGCGAGCATCCTCAGGACCAGAATGGCCTGGAGGGCTTCTTTTGGCCTACAGCAGGCATGGCCAAACTTGGACTGTTTTTTTGGACTACAATTCCCATCATCCCTGGCCACTGGTCCTGTTAGCTAAGGATAATGGGAATTGTAGTCCCACAACAGCTGGAGGTCCAAGTTTGGCCATGCCTGGCCTACAGCTTAGAGGCTCCCTACCCCTGTTATAAAACAAGTGATAAGTGTAGCTGGTGCTGAGAGTTGTTTGGAAACCCCTATTCACCTCACAGATCTATATTTCCCAGTTCCCTGGCAAGAGGGATTGATGGCTAAACCACTCAGAACTGACACTCTGCAGGGAGAATAGGGGTCTCCTAACAACTCTTAGTAAACTACAATTCCCAAAATTCTTGAGCAGGGAGCAGCCATGACTGGTACAATACAGTGGTACCTCAGGTTAAGAACTTAATTCTTTCTGGAGTTCCGTTCTTGACCTGAAACTGTTCTTAACCTGAGGTACCACTTTAGCTAATGGGGCCTCCCGCTGCCGCCGCGCCACCGGAGCACAATTTCTGTTCTCATCCTGAAGCAAAGTTCTTAACCCGAGGTACTATTTCTGGGTCTGTAACCTGAAGCATCTGTAACCTGAAGCATCTGTTAGCTGAGGTACCACTGTACTGCATTTAATGTTAGGTACAGATGTGACTGATGTGGTCAGCAGTGCAGAGCCTGACCATAGCCACATGATGGCACAATTTTCTTCATTTCTTCCTGCACTTTATACTTACTATCAAGGTATGTTCTATGGCAGTCTGTGGCTGTGCTGACCTCATTGCAAAGGACAGCAAAAGGAAACTTTGAAGGTGACATACAGTATTTTGAAAGAAAGTGCTGATATAGTTTCTGAGTGACACAGGATATTTTTCAGGCAGAAGATAAGAAAAGTTAGTTTGGTAGGCAGGTAGATTGATTGGTTATTGGAAGATTTTCACATCTTAGTGCCTTGCAGATGTTTTACACTATCTACAACTCCCATCAGCCCCACTTGGCACCAACTCATGATGGGAATTGCAGTCCAAAACATCTAGAGGACACTCAGATGAGTAAGGTGGTGGGTGGTGGTTTTTACAACTCTAACAGCTGCTCCGTATGCACCAAACACTAGGATAGTTGTTTAAAACCCTGTCACACTCAGATTTCATGATGAGGCGGGAAGAGGGAATTCATTTATCTGGCAATCAGTAAATGAGACCATAACTAATTTGTATTCTAATGTTTCCCAGGTGCTGAGACAAAGAAGGAAGATACCTTGCCTTTATTTAGAAAAACACTGGACTTTACCTTTAGTAGAGAGAAGTGGGACCTGCAACAAAATGTTTCAGTATGGAGTACTCCTATTCAAAATGCCAGTCATGGCCTCTTCTACATATTCCATTGTGTTCTTCCCTCCCTGGAGGCTTCCTGTTTCCCCCTTCCAATAGTTAGTCAGTGTCCACTGAGGATGCGGGCCTTTTACCTTTTCACCATGTTACCAGGCCAAGTTGAAGGTTTTTGTGTTAACAGAGATAGCACTGAGCAACTTGAGTCCAGGATACCTTAAGGACCGCACCCCCACCCGAGTCCTTATATCCCAGCTCGATCAATGAAATCACGCGGAGGAGTGGTGTTAGTTGTTTCCCAGGTTACAGAGACCCAGCTTGCCTCAAAACCAGAAATTGGGCATTGAGTGTTGCTGGGCTCGTAGTGGAAGGTACTTTTCTAGTGGAGATTCAGTAGGCCCATCACTTTCAACTTTCAGGCATCTCTTGGGGTTATTTTTATGCTGACAGTCCTTTGTGGTTGTTGACTTTAAATTATTATTATTATTATTATTATTATTATTATTATTATTATTCTGGTCATTATATTCTTTGTATAACAAGGTGATAAAGAATTTACCTTTATAAATAAAACAGCTGAAGTGAAATCTAGTCTTTCTCCATTAGCTGTTGAAAAATCATCTCGGCTTCTACATTCAGGTTGTTTCATTTGTTTTAACAGAGTAAGCCATGTGATATCAATTTATGAAGAAGTCAGTCTGGGTAGAGCATCTGCTTAGGACATAAAAAGTCCCAGGTTCAATCCCTAGCACTGCAGGGAACACTCGTTTGAAATCCTAAGGTGCCACGTTAGTGTAGATGAGACACAGCCCACACGGTGTCCTCTAAATGCCTTGGAATACAACTCCCCTCATCCTTGAACAAATAACCATACTTGCTGGCACTGATAGGAATTGTAGTCCAAAACATTTGGAGTCACTATGTTGCCTACCTCCGGTGTAGACAAAGCGAGCTAGATGGGCCAATAGGAGCATTTCCTATGTCCCATTTGTGTGTGTTTTCTCAAAGAGGCAAAGAAGTTGAATGGTGCTGCCTTCCCAGTTTCTCACCCATTGTGCAAGTAACATGAGTTTCCTTACTGATTTCAATCAATCTGATGTGACTGTTTCCATCTACATTGATACCTCCCCACCAACCCTGACCTTTTCAACTCCATTCTCTGCACAAGTCCCTCCCAGGAATGCTGAGCTGTTCAAAGCTTTCACATACATACAACACAAAAACATGCACCATGGCAATCTCATTTTAATAGGTTGGTTTATTCAACTCTGCAGCTACACAAACCCACACACTTTCTGCACAGAGCAGGGACCGAGATCACCACCAGCAAAACAGTCTCTGTGCACTTCTGGTTTCCCAGGATCAAGTGGATTTACTACTGATACGTTTACAGATCCAGTTGACTTCACCCTATGCTCCCCCACCTGTCTCCTGCACCATGTGAAAGGGTGTGTGCTAAGCACCTCAAAATAAAGGCAACCAAGTTCTACTTCAACACAGGGAGTTGTTCTCTTTAAAAATAAAGACGTTTCCAGCATAGAATAACAGAAACAAGCAAAAGATCTCAAGCTAGTTATTCTGTGGAGAAGTATGGCTCTTTTATAGTTTTTTGTTCCTCTAATTCTTTGAAGGGTGTCCAACTCAAGATTTCTGCATCTTCATTTTTCAAGGCGTCTGCCAGCATCTTGCCAAGATGAGGTGCACATCTGGAAGGGCCAAGTGTGCCAATCCACCACTCCTTTCCCTATTTCATCTCTCTCCTCCTGTCTACCAGTCTGGTCCCAGCAGTCTGATAATCCAGTCCAGCTCCATCTGCCTGCCTCAATAGTATGCATCTTCATACAAATCTGTGCGTAAGCAGTAAAGGATGGCAGCACCCAGCATGAAGACGGCAGATCCCCAGCCTAAGCCATAGCCCCAGTTGAACTCGTGGTAGCTCTTCAGCATGCTGCTGTCGATGAATTTGATGGGGTAGAGGATTAAGGCACAGACATGCAGAACCACTAGACCAATCCAACAAAGAAAAAAGGTCTGTTAGAAATCCAAAGAAGGAAAATACACTTGTTCCATGGAGACACTGGGGAGATCAGGAACAACTGATCTCCAAGTCTGCCACATTCTTGCTTCTGAGTTTACCAACTGGTCTCAACATCTATCTTAAGACAAGGTCATTAACCTTTAAAGCCCTATACAGCCTAGGACCCTCATACCTACAGGACTGCCTCTCCTGGTATGTCCCACTGTGTGTCCTCTGGTATGTCCCCCTTACGGTCTTCAAATAAAAATATATTGGAGATCCCAGGCCACAGGGAGATTAGCCTGGCCTCAACCAGAGCCAGGGCTTTTTCAGCCGTGGCCCCAATCTGGTGGAACGCTCTGTCACAAGAGACTAGGGCCCTGCAGGATGTGACATCTCTCCGCAGGGCCTGCAAGGTAAAGCTGTTCCACCAGGCCTTTGGCCAAGCACAGTCTGTCCCCCTCTCTCCTTCTGTAATCCACATTGAACTCTAGCCCAATGGTTGCCATTAATTTGATCCCGGATTTTAGAATGTATTATAATTAATTGACTGTGTGATTTTACGTACACTGTGCTATTTTTACTTGTTGTTAGCCGCTCTGAGCCCAGCTTTGGCCGGGGAGGGCGGAATATAAAAATAATAATAATAATAATAATAATAATAATAATAATAATAATGATGATGATGTCAAATCTCGGTCCCCAAACGCCTCTGTTCTGGAACATTTTGGCTCCCAACAAAAACATTTTTTGGAAGCCGAACATCCGACGACCTTCCGGAATGGATTACATTCGACAACCGAGGTTTGACTGCATCTGCACTATACATTTAAAGTATCATGATGCTTCTTTAAAAGTCATTGCTTTCCCAAAGAATCCTGGGAACAGCCACCCATGGCTCCTTTTGTGAGGAGGAAGGATGGGATATAAAGTCAATAAATAATAATAAGCAATAAGCTTGTTAAAGGTGCTGACAACTTTTCCCCCAACAAAGCTACCAATCTCAGAGTTCCCTAGGAAGAGGGATTGAGTGATTGTTAATCCACTCTGGGAAATGTAGCTTTGTGAGGGAATAGGGGCTGTTATTCTCAGCACCCTTAAGAAACTACAGTCCCCAGGATTCTATTAGGGAAGTCAAGGCGGTTTAAAGTGGCATGATAGGGCTTTAAATGCCTATTGTAGATTTGGCCCAAGTTCATCTGGAGTAAAAATGGAAAGGACAGCCATTGGCAATTAGCTAGGCCTTACCTATAGGTCCATTGTTGATGCTGCTTGGGTATCGGAAAGGGCATATTAGGCAAGCCCATCAAGAACTTGCAAGGTATTTTTTTTGAAAGAAGCAAAAAGACAATTGCAAAGAAATGGAGTGAATGGAAGGGGTTTTAAACTATAATGACTGTGCTTGAACATTGAAACAAAGCATAACATATATGGCTCCCACTTCACTCCTGGCCCAGCAGCAAAAGCAGTGAGCCCTGATATTTAGCCAATTTCTTATTTTAACTTTTCTATATGGTTTTTATTGTGTGGTTTTATGTACAATTGTTGTAAACCACTCTGGTTTTATTTATTTTTATGAACAGCGGTATATAAATACATTTCAAATAAATAAATAAAAGCAGCATAGAAATGAACTGATGTTACAAAAGCAGAGGTTATAGGATACGTACCAGCAGCAAAAAGGAGGATGGCAACAACCCGGTAATAGCGCTTATAGATCCCCAGGCAGAAGGAAGTCAGAGACAGGAGGAATGACAGCAGAGTAATGGTGGCTGCCGTCAGGATTAACACCAAAGCAGTTATTTGCCAGTCTGTAGGAAGGGAAAGGGGCGGGATAAGGAACAATTGTGAAAAAGACTCTCAAAGCACTATCAACAGACATGAGGGTCTTGTTTAGTCACCAAGAAACCTAGTGACATACACATATGCTGTTTTAGATCAGAGTTTGTCAGCTCAAGGACCACATTTCCACATGGGACACATGCCTGTCTGTGGTGGGTGGGGCCGGGGTGGAAGTGAGCAGAGGAATACAATAAATGTGAATTTTGCCTTTGTGTGGTAGGCTGGTTTCTACACACAATCACAAACCCCATGCTGTCCTCCATTCCAGCAAGCAAAAGGCATGATCAGTGTTCAAGGACACATTCCAGCTATACAAAAACACTTGAGGAGTTTATAATAAAATTGTTAAAAAGGAGGGGCAGAGCAGGGCTGGTGAGGTGTGTGTGGCCTGGGAAGAATCTTGAGGGCCAAAAGGGTAGGTAGGCTGTCATTGACCCCTGGGCCTGAAGCTCTCCATCTCTGTTTTAGAGCCCACAAAGCAAAAATCCCCAAGGAAGAGGGATGGGTTGTTAAACGATGCTGGAAATTCTGGCTGTGTGATCGGAATAGCGGTCTCCTCTTGGCACTCTTAACAAACTAGTTCCCAGGATTCTTTGGACTGTTTATAAAATTGTGTGAGACTGCTTTAAATGTATAGATGGGGCCTGTCTCAGCAAAAAAACAATCAATTCAGTGGCACCTTAAGGCAGACTTCCTCAAACTCGGCCCTCCAGATGTTTTGAGACTACAATTCCCATCATCCCTGACTAGCTAGGGATCATGGGAGTTGCAGGCCAAAAACATCTGAAGGGCTTAGTTTGAGGAAGGCTGCCTTAAGGTCTAACTTACTCACCTTACTAATATTTAAGGCTCTATTGTTTCTGCAGAACTGTAGCAATCAGTTCTTGAGAATCCACTTACTCAACCCAGTTGCTGAACACAGCTTCCCATCAGCCAATAAGCTGCACAGACTCTGGCTCTATCTTGGCTGGATATACAAATTCGGCTATTCATGTGTATAGACATTTACTCTATAGCTCTGCCAAAGTATGCTGCTCCTCCTCTCTGCATAGGTGCTTCTATTTTGGCTGAGTAATCACTGGCACTCACAGCCTGATGATAGGAAACTGAGAGAACGAATGCTTATTCTAACAGAAATAAGAGCTGAATTTCCAGCCAAGTTGCCTACTTGATGCATAAATCATTTATCCTGTGATAAAAAGTGAGAAAGGCAGAGCCTACAGACATATCTAGTCATGGAAATGTGAAGTTGTATTTCTCACCTCCAAACCTAACACAGAGTATCCCCAAGGGCCCCCACCCCATTATTTTGTATTTATTGAGGACATAGATCACTCAGGTCTCTAACCATTTGGGGTCCTCTATGACCATCCCAGTATTGGCCATGAGAGCTAAAAAAAAGGAGGAAACCAGGTTTGGAAAGACCTTCAATGCAGGGGGTATACCAGCTTCCCTGCTTCTAAGATTCCCAGAGCTATCTGGCTGGCTGCTATTTGCAAACAAATGGCAGGACTAGACATAAAATCACAAAAAAAGATGGGGTAAGCTTGTTTTCTTCTGCTTCAGAGGGTAGGCCTCAAACCAATGGCTTCAAGTTACAAGAAAGGAGACTACTACTAAGGAATAAGGAAGAACTTTCTGACAGAAGGAGCTGTCCAATGCTGGAGCAATCTCCATCCAAAAGTGGTGGGTTCTCCTTCCTTGGAGGTTTTTAAGCAGAGGCTGGATGGCCATCTGTCATGTGTGATCTAGTCGAGATTCATGCATTGCAGGGGGTTGGACTAGATGACCCTCAAGGTCCCTTCCAACTCTAAAAGTTCTATGAGCATATTACTGTGAACATCCAGCAAGCATCCAACAAGACTCTTCTATGTTCTTATTTCCCTGAGCCTGAAAGGGCAGCATACTCTGGGCCTTTGGCTGCTGGGAGGTTCCCACACCAAGCAGACAGAGCCATAGATCAGTGGACCATCTACTTCAGTATTGTCTACACAGACTGGCAGCAGCTCTCCAGGGTTTGGGGCGGAGGGCCTTCCCAATATGTCAGTGCTGCAGAACTGAACCTGGGCCTGAATCTCTGCCATTGAACTGTATTTCCCCCCAAAATGCTTTGTATGCAGAAGGTCACGGGTTCAGTCCACAGCATCTCCAGGTAGAACTGGAAATTTCTGCTATTGAAACCCTGGAGAATTGCGGGCAGTCAGTGCAGACAATACTGAGTTCTACAGACCAGCAGATTGACTTGGTATAAGGGAGTTTCCTATATTCCTGCCTCCTTTGGCAAGCGGAAGAGCAAATTGGCCCTATCCTTCACAGACAGAGGAGCAGTAGCTGCGGGATACTCACTCCCTCTCCTCCCCTCCACTCTGCTTCAACTACCAATTTTTCTGGAACTGCTGTGGTGATGGAGATAGCATACTCTGTCCCCATTCATCACCAGCGAGAGGAGTATATCTGTGTGTGAATATTGGTTTTTAAATATTATTACAACCTGTCATCTGTAAGCCACTTTGAAAATCATTTGATTGCAAGGTGTGGATATATATATATATATAAAACTAACCACACCTTGCAATATATATTTATATGATTTGTCAGGAGGTGAGCTTGCATAGCTAGCACAGTGTGATGCTGTGCATGTACGAATTAGGAAAAAATAAGGCATAGGCTTCAGTTTCCGGGGAATCCCACTTAAACAAACTAAGTAAGTAAAACAACTCCAAATTCCTAGCCCTTGTGACTATGGAAGCCACATTGAAAGCATGCAAACAAATACCTGCTGATTCTCAGAGGGCAGATTGAATAAGACCCAGAGGGCAGGTCTTCAGAACCCAGTAAGAAATGCAAAATTATGCAAATTAAGGAACTTTTCCTATTTCTGCTTGTATATGCACACGTGATTTATAGAGACCACAGGAAAGGTCAGTGGAATCAAACAATACATGCAGCTTCAGTCAGCATCAGTCACCTATACCAGGAATATATTTAACTTTCTTCCATAGTATAATGGCACATCTTCAGCATAAGCAACAAGACAAGGGAGAGGCAGCATAAGGGGAAGTTGATAAAACAGCTTTCTAAGCAGATACATGGATAAAGCATATCCTGGGATGGGAATGGTTCTGAACCGGGTTGGCACAGCAGAAAGCAGCTAGTGAATCATCTGGAATCACAGGCCCTTTTACTATCTGCCTATTGTGACAACAAAGGACTGGTTCCCAGTTCCTATTAATCAGCAGTTAATTGTGACCAAGTCAAATGCAGCAGCAAGAGGTCTGTTTAACTTTAGGGACATCTGTGGGGCAAGGAGAAAGGGGCCTCCTTTTTGAAGGATGACCCGGCTAAATTCCCACAATGTTTCCGCCCAGCTCTTCTCCACAGCTTTTAAAATAATGGCTGTCCAGGAGTGCAGTTCGGTAAACTGTGACTCTAGAGCAGCCTTCCTCAACTTGGATGCTTTGAACTACAGTTTCCATCACCCCTGACCCCTGACCATGCTGGTTGGGGCTGATGGGAGTTGTGGTCCCAGCAATCTATGGAACAGAGTCAGATTAAGACCTTTAGAGGCCTTCCAACATGTTGAGGCCCCAAACTGGGATGCCCTTCTTCCCGACCATACTCCCATGCAAGCCACATGACCTGCATGAGATCATGGAGCCCAAAAGATGTGCTTTTCTGGGGCCATGATCGTGCATCCACACAAGCAGTGCCAGATTTACATATAAGCTAAACAAGCTATAGCTTAGGGCCCCACTCTCTCGGGGGGCCCCAAAAAAATTAAAGGAAAAAAGTGTTTGCATTATTAAGTTTGTTATGAATAAAAAATCATTATAAATTAGAGCTTAATAATTATTTCACTATTAATATACTTCTTCTTAATTGTGTTTCAGTTCAACAATTACTTTGATAAAATACATATTTTGTTATGTGCAAATGGCTTTAGATCCCTATTAGGTCCATAAATTACCATATAGCATATATTCAGCACAAAAAACAGCGACAATTTGTTGTTGACAAAGGACAATGGACATATAAAGGGCCCCATTACCTTCAGTAGCTTAGGGCCTCATCAAACCTAAATCCGTCCCTGCACAATAAATCACAGCCTCAATAAAGCACTTTTTCGGGGTGAGATCATGGCACTCCAAATGGCCACTATGCTCTCATGGAAGAAAATGGGATGTTCTAGTTTTTCCAGGACACTTGCGAAGAATGGTACACTATAAGTACATGCTTACTCTGCCTACTGGATAATCCAGTACTGACCTGGGGGACGCTGCTCTAGAGTCTAGACATCCTGGTCTTGTGGCAGAAAGGGGGTGGGCAACTGTCTGACATCTTCCCCTGCCTCTTTACATGCTGATGTGTATTATATTGTTCAGAGTGTCGCAAGCAAACCCAGCTGCTGTCAGGGGCGCTGGACTTCTGCTCAAAGGCCTTCCTATGACTACTTCCTGCAGGTGCTAAGAATGTCAAACTATTCACTTCCCCAACAATGAGATGCTGGGCAGGACAGACTACGAGGCTATCAGCAGACAAGACTGCCTTTGCAACTATGGTCACAGCCACACCATCCGTTTAAACCATATGACTTCTCCCAAAGAATCCCCAAAGGGGGCTGCAATGTGCTAAGGGCACGGGGAACTGTAACTCTGTGAGGGGTAAAACTACAGCTCTCATTGTTCTTATGGGAAAGCCTTGATGCAGGGGTCAGCAACCTTTTTCAGCCGTGGGCCGGTCCACTGTCCCTCAGACCATGTGGGGGGCCGGACTATATTTTGGAAAAAATAATAATGAACGAATTCCTATGCCCCACAAATAACCCAGAGATGCATTTTAAATAAAAGCACACATTCTACTCCTGTAAAAACACACTGATTCCTGGACTGTCCACAGGTTGGATTGAGAAGGCAATTGGGCCACATCCGGCCCCCAGGCCTTAGGTTGCCTACCTCTGCTTTAATGGATGGTGTGGATGCAACCCAAGGAAGGCAATTGACAGCTGCTTCAATGTTTACGTGACATCCCCTGCACTCCTTTCACCACCACCCACACCCCAATTTCGAACCAGACTTACTGAGCATGCTCCAGTATGTGTTTCTAGTAGGACTGCAGCTCTTAGTTACTGTCAGCCCAGGACTTAGAAAAACAAAAACAGAACCATACAGAGCAACTGAGTCACCACTGCTCACCATCCTGTTCCTGGCACAGCTGGGAGGACTCAGAGGTTCCGCCACCAGCTGTGAGGCATCCCCGCATGCATCAGGCCCTAACTGATCCAAGATCCACAGAAGAGCTTTCCGGATAAACAGAACAATTTTCACCATGCCAGAAGTGGTTTAGAGAACAGGGTGGCCTTTGCCTCCATGGGAAAGGCAGCTACACTTTGGATGCCAAAGGGAGAGGGAGGAGCTTTCTCATCGGAGATGGATGGAAATGCTAGATTTAAAAATAAAGTGAAATTTTTATTTGTTTAGCTGAAGGCCTGCTGTAGGGACAAGGAACCAAGCATAGGGAATCATGATTTGATCTAGCTGTTTGGGCTTCACCCCCCTGTGGGATTTGAATTCAAGTAGCTAGAGGGGAATTCTCAAACCTGAATCAGGCGTGGGGGCCATTCAGCCTTCCAGATGTGCCTCAGCAACAGCTCCAGTCAGCCCCTGCAAGCATGGCCAAAGGCCAGAGATGACAGCTGTTTTCAGCAACATCTGGAGGGCTGCAGGTTCCCCAGACAAGTGATACATCCCTACTGAATACCTTCACTGTTCCAGCTCCACCAGCACCCTCAGCTGCCAGCCCTTGCTCTCTTTCTCAAGCTGCTTGTATTTTTGTCTCAGGAGGAGACTGGAAAAGTCAGTTTCCCAGTTCTAACTTGCAGCAGAGAAAAAGCAGACTTTTTTTTTATTATAGAAGCTTGAATTGAAGAATCTCTACATGGAACAAAAATGGACCTAACTGCTGCAAGTTTGGATGGGTGTGTAGGATTACGGGTGTCTGCAGGATTATTATTTTTCTGGCAGAGGGCAGGGTAGTTAAAAGCTACAAATAAACAAACACATGCAACTGAAAGGTGGGAGCATGCAGGTTTCTCACAGAACAAAAGAAAAATGCCTGCACATTTTGCCTCGTATCACAGGTCCTACAAATGCTAGAAGCTCTCTTTTTAAACTGAACGCTGTGGAATCTAGGGATCACGCTTCATCCAAGGCAAGGGCAACTGACCTCTCTGTCACCTCATCCACCCTTCCTTCATGGGGACTCACAATCTGAGTTCACCCAAACCCCTCTTCTATGAAGTCTCCCACTCCTCAAGCTGAGCAGGGGAGAGCAGAAGACAGTGAAGGACTCTAGCCAGTAAGCAGGTGGTCAGCAGAAGAGCCTGACAATAAATCACAGGTTTGAGCTCCAGAGCGCAGCCTGGATAGCAAATGCCACACATCTGTTACTCTCCTTGCGAAGACTAAAGAGCCTTCACACCCGAGACAAATGTCAAACTCTTCTCTCCTCCTCCCCACCTACCCCCCCTGCAGCCATTTCCAATTTGTAGGCTTGAATTGTTGCAAAAAGAAAAGAAAATTGCCTTTGCAAGGAGTTCCCCAGCTGCCTCCCCCAGCACCTGTTGCATTTCTGATTATTGTGTCTCAGGCTCTACTGCCAAAACAATAGAGGAAAAGCAAATGGCAGTGCTTGTTCAATAGGTAATTGGCCCTGTTGTGCCATTAGGTGGTAACCCCTGTGCTATAAACTAGGGAGAAGGTGGTAGCAGCAAGCTACTTTAAGAGAATCTGAAAAAATTAAGAGGCTCACACTTAACCTTGAGGTATTCACTGACCTTGAAACTTACACTGAGGCAGCAAGCAGGTCTCACTTCTACCCCCTTCACCTGATGAAAAGGCCACAATCCTTTCTAGGAAATCTACTGCCTTACCGACCACCATTCATGGCTCCCTAACTGGAAGCTAGACTACTGTCGTGTATGTGCCTGGGGCTCCCCTTGAGGCCCATTTGCAAATTTCTGAATATTCATTAGCTGACAGGCTAGTTCCCAATGGAGGCTGACTTGAATATGATACCAGAGCACTCTTTATTGCAGCCTCCAATAACTCATGCTGTGTAGTGGAACCCAGGTTCAAATCTCTATTCCCTTGGTAAACTTAGGACTGTCACTCTATTTCTGCACAGCCTACCTTACAACGGTGATGAAGGAGAGAAAAAGAAGGGGGGGTGTGCAGGCTGCTTTTAAAAATAAACAGTTGTTCCAAGAGCCCTGCTTTCCAGCCCTCTGTGCTTTCCTGAAAATATTTTTTTTAATAGAAAAACAGAAGTAAGACATTTGCAACAGAACAAGAGGCCATGCCCCAAAGAGTTACAGCTGCCAGCAGTCAAAATCCCTGGACACTGATGCAGTGGGAACTTCTTTACAGTCTTGGCAAAACAGATTTACTTACACCAGGCAAGTCCTCCTTTTAACCCAAACCCTTCTGCTGAGTGAGCCTATTGTACTAATGCATACACAGCCCAAAACCCTGCAGCTTCATCTGAACTTAGGGCCTTCCAGACTGGTGCTTTTGGGGGGAGGGTGTATTCCATAACATGTCACTGGCGCAGTAATAATACATTTAGTTCCACTTTATTAGTGATCTTGTGATGCTTCCTCACTGTTTCTGTACTACTGCCATCTGCAAGGGCAGCTTGCACCATAGCTGACAGAGAGTAGGCCAACTACCTATCCCCCTCCCCTCCCCCCCAAAAAGAAAAAAACCCATTTATGGTATGAAAAGTTACATGATTTCAGCAGGATGCTATGTGATGTGCACTGATTGGAAACAAAGCAGTATGTTCACCCCAAAACTTCTGCTAGCACAAACAGTACTGAAAGCAGAATTGAATATGACCACCCTGATACCACCATGAGCATGTTACCATTATGACTTACTTTACCAGTATATCAAAATCAATGCTGCTTCAGGAATGGTCACTGCAATTATTTTATATATACTGTATTTCGGCTGCAATCCCATGTACCCTTACCCAAGGGGTAAGTCTTGTGTGCTTACTTCTGAGTTAGTCACATTTAGGATCACACTCTCAGTGGTGCACAAACCTTCTTTATGACAACCTTCATACAGCTGCTGGCCTTCTAAGTCTACACAACAAAAAAGATTGTTGTCCATTGCAGACGTTTTGGCTTCAATACCAAGCTAGCTTCCTTTTCCCCCCTTACAGACCCTCATCCCTCTTTGATTTAGTATCTGACCTGCTCAACAACTTTCTTTGCTGGTGGCCACCCCTAGACACAGCTCTGGTCTCCAGCAGAAGAGAACACACCCACACCCAACATCTGTCGATTGAAGAGATTGCCTCACACAGCCTAATGGTAGCACTGGCCTTGTATTTCCCTCTGACTCCACCGCTTATGTTTTATGCATGCATATGGAGTGTGGCTGGAGCAGATTGCAAGTCTTAAAATACACACAAACAAACCTACACATATAGGCACATAGGAATCTGCCTTACACCAACCCAGACCATTGGTCAATCTTGCTCAGTACTGTCCACACTGACTGGCAGCAGCTTTCCAGGCAAGACTCTCTTCCACCTGAAGATTCCTAGGAATAAACTTGGGATGCTCAGCTCAGCATCTTCTGCCCTAGTATTCTTCAAGATAACACTCCATGCAGTTGATAAAAGTATATTCTAGTTCTCAGGAGCTGGTGGCATTAAACTCCCATTTGGTGGGATGAGGCAGGATTTCGATTTTGGCATATTTTTTAATGCCTTAAAAAATAAATACAGCAATACTTTGCCCACCCACCCCGTCTTTTCCCAGGCGCAACCAAGTCTCTTTGCTGCCCGACTCCTCGTGCATGTTTCCAGCATTTCTAACTCTCCCCGGGGGGGGGCCCTTACCAGTCTGGAGGGTGGAGCTGCACTCCCAAACACCATCCCGGGCTTGCATACAAGACACCCAGAGGGAGCGGGAGTAGCGCTCCGACGTGACCCAGGCAGGGCTCAGAAGGGCCGCCACATCTAGGGCGAGAGCGATGAAGGCGCACAGCAGGGCTATCAGCTTGAAAGGGCGGAGCAGGAAGCCATCCTCATCTGCGGCCGACATCCCCACGAACTGCTTTGGCACGGGTGAGAGACCGTCGGCAGACGCTAAGAGAGATGCGGGACAGGATTAGGAAGAAGGCGCCCGTCGGCTGGATGTCTGTCTCCGAGAGCGCACCGATATCTGCGGCAGCTATTGGCTCTGCAAAGCTTTGGAAAAACGTAGGAGGAGGAATAGCCCACCCGGGACTCTCGGTCTTGGCTAGACTCTGCAAAGTTTGCAAAGCAGCGGCCCCGCGTGTCCCCTCCAGCCCCAGATCCCACCCCTTTGACCCCGCCCCTGGCACTGTCCGGCGGCGGGGGGGAAAGCTCTCCGGATCCCAGAGGCAGCTGGACTTTCCTGGACGATGAAGCTAGGGCTGGCTGTCTCTCTGCACCAATCTGACTTTTTCTTTTCTCCCTCTATCAAAGACACCTGTTCCGTTAACAGCTGCATGGCAGGCTGGAATCATAAGCAAGCTCTTCGCGCGCCCTGATTATCCGTGCAAAGAAGGCTAGACCCGATTAATTTCTACCTGTCGTAACAGGAGGGGGCGTGGAGAGTGCGAAGAGTAGCAATCCAAACTGGAAGGCAGAAGCTGCTCGCCCCTCTTTTGTATAGTTTCGGAGCTTAGAACCCGTCTATTTAGCAAAGGGTACCTTGACTTGTACTGCATATGCATTAGATCTGAACTGAAGGATTGAGGTAACAGGTGATTTAATACTGGTCCAGTAAATAGCCCCCACGATTATGATGGGAGTAGAGGGAGAATAACAATAAACTTCATAATCCTTATCACATTTATATCTTGCCGTTCCCACCAACAAGCTGAAGGCTGCTTAACCTGCTGTCTCCCCAGCCCCCCCCCCATCCTGCTACTTGAGGAAAAGGACAAAGAATGATAGAATTGTAGAGCTGGAAGGGGCTACCAAGGGTCATCTAGTCCAACCCCCTGCAATGCAAGGGTGGCAAGATGGCGGCCACTCTCCATTCTGCATACAGAAGCCAAATGAACCAGCAGTTGACTCTTAGTTAGGTGCTAGTGAGAGAGATGGATAACTTTGCTGCACCTGAGACAGCATGCCAGGCTAGGGAGCTGGGAGCTTAGACTGAGCCATGGGGCTACCATGGCTGTCCTCAACATCTGCCGCTTGATGTATTTGCCTCCTTTTGCCCCATAGTAGAGCTGGTCCATCTGCTCCCTTTATCTTCTTCACAGGTTCGCTGTTTTTCTTTTATGTATTAAGGTTGCACCTTTTAGGCTATAGCTTTCACAGGACAGCTATTACAACATTTAGTTTTACAATATGCGAACCAAAATTGTTTATTGCGATGATGTTCTGCTGCAACACACTTGTTCACTTCTCTTGCATGTAGGGACATGGTACTTTGGTTAGGGCCACATTCCATGACATTTAGAAGCCTATGTAGAATTGGGAGAGAACTCTCAGAACTGAAAATTTGTGATCTAAACCACAGAGCCTAGGGCTTGCCAATCAGAAGGTCGTGGTTCAAATCCCCGCGACAGAGTGAGCTCCAGTTGCACAGTTCCAGCTCCTGCCCACCTAGCAGTTCAAAAGCACTTCAAGTGCAAGTAGATAAATAGGTACCACTCCGGTGGGAAGGTAAACGGCGTTTCCATGTGCTGCTCTGGTCTGCCAGAAGCGGCTTAGTCATGCTGGCCACATGACACAGAAAGCTGTACACCAGCTCCCTCGGCCAGTAAGGCGAGATGAGCGCCGCAACCCCAGAGTCTTCTGCGACTGGACTAACAGTCAGGGGTACCTTTACCTTTACTTGTAGAAAAGAGTTGTACAGTGGTACCTCTGGTTGTGAATGAGATCTGTTCCAGAGGCCCGTTTGCAACATGAAAAGAGCGCAACCCACAGCAGCGTGTCTGCACACACGTAGGTTGCAATTCGCTGCTTCTGCGCATGCACATGATGTCATTTTGCGCTTCTGTGCATGTGCAAGCGGCAAAACCCTGAAGTAACCCTTTCCGGTACTTCCGGGTCGCCGCGGGACGTAACCTGAAAGAACATAACATGAAGCAAACGTAACATGAGGTATGACAGTATTTCCTAACACTGGTGAATGCTCAGTGGACAATAGTTGTGGAAACTGTGGGGAGTATTTTTGGCAGGGGGAGGAGAAATGGGTCTGCTTGATCTGGGTCTGGGGTCTAGGGGAACCTGGACTACTTCATTTACTTTTCACACTATTCTCATTCACTTTTTACATCACAAGGTAAAGCAGTTTTTAAAAGATTTGAATTTTTCAATTGTCCAAATGCTTTTTTTTAACTTCCCATTTGGGGGTCTGGCTGCCCATTAAGAAAACAAAAACTTGCCTGTTTTGTTTGGATTCTTCCCTCCAAGTCACCAACCCTATTTCACCCCCTCCTCAAATGTTTTTGTCTGGCTGAACAATGCCTCTTTCTTGCCTGGCTGGGGGACAGTGAGAGGTGTGTGAATCTGTGTAGCCTCCTGGTAAAATTTACAATTATTGCTCTGCCCACTTTTGCTTCTGTCTGTGCCCCTCACTGGCATGTGGTCCCTGAAAGGTTGTTCAGAATAAAATGTGCCCCTTGGTCTGAGAAACATCTTCCACTCATGATCCGAAGGCACTCCCATCACCATGTTGAGACTATTACATCCAGAATCTAACATTAATGAACTACACCACTGCTAAGTGACTGAAGAGAGACATCATTTGAAAAGCAATTTTCCAGTCTTCCCTTACCTAATTTGTCCCGAAGAATTATTTAATGTGCATGTTTGTTTTTTAAAAAAAGTAAATAAAGTAAGAAAGGGAGGGGGAGAGAAGGTATTGTCTCAGTTGCAGTGTGCTGCATTATCATCATCATCCTGCCTCCCCCAATTCATGTTCAGAAATGACAGGTGTGAGCTTTGCACAGTGGGGTATGCACTGCTTTGTCTTGTTTTGTGTCTATTAAACACCTCATCACCCCTTACCCTCCTTCAACCTCCTCTTCGGGAGCTTATAAATAGCAGGGCCAGCTGCCAGGGAGCCGTGAACTCGGTGAACCTGTTGTAACATTACCCAGGAAGGCAACAGAGAAGAATGGAATGCAAGTTCCCCTCTGACTCCCTGCCAGGTTATGCCAACTGCATGTGTGGGAAACCAATTCTTCCTATAGCTAAGCAAGTGGAATGACCTGGTTGGGATGGTGCAAGAGGATAACATAGCGTAGACCGTCCCTTGTAGAGATATCAGCATCTACAAACTCACTCAGTTCAATGCACAAAAGGCAGGCTTGGTGGAATCATGTGGATTGGAGAAGTACAATATAAATATATATATGTGGATATAATCAAATGTTTCTTTTTAAAAATGGGGGGAAGCTGTCAAAACAAGGGCTAAAATTGGTCAGTGGTCACAGAATGCTGACTGGTTGGGGGGTGAGGTGCAAAACATGTAGGGACAAAATGGAATGAAGCAGATAAACACCTGAATGGGTCAAGGCTGGTCCACCCATGAGGCAAATTGCCTCAGGCAGCAGGATATGGAAGCAGCAGATCCAGTCTCCAAGGAATGCATTGCCCATCAACTTTGGGGGGTTGGGCTGGCCCCCTCAAATATTTTATGGGGGGGAGCGACCTCAGCTCCTAGGAGTTGACTCCTATGTGTGCCATGATCTACTTTTTATCGATATCTGAGCTCAAGGTTCAGGTAGGTAGCTGTGTTGGTCTGACGCAGTTGAAATAAATTTAAAAATTGTCCAGTAGCACCTTAGAGACCAACTAAGTTTGTTCTGGGTATAAGCTTTCATGTGCATGCACACTTCTTCAGATACAGTGGTATCTCGGGTTAAGTACTTAATTCGTTCCGGAGGTCCGTTCTTAACCTGAAACTGTTCTTAACCTGAAGCACCACTTTAGCTAATGGGGCCTCCTGCTGCCGCCACGCCGCCGGAGCACAATTTCTATTCTCATCCTGAAGCAAAGGTCTTGACCCGAGGTAATATTTCTGGGTTAGCGGAGTCTGTAACCTGAAGCGTATATAACCTGAAGCGTATGTAACCCGAGATACCACTGTACACTGAAACAGAAGTCACCAGACCCTTATATATATGGGGTGGGGTTTTTCTCAGAAGGGTAGTAGGAGATGGGTGATTGACCCAATGGGTATGGTAAATCTGTTGATAAAAGCAAGGGATAGTGTGCAGATGACCAAAAATAACTTTAGCATATTTAATGAGACAAGAATGCAATATCTCTATTCAGATCAGGTCTCTCCATAGTTTTCAGTTTAGTAATAAGTTGTAATTCAGCAACTTCTATTTCAAGTCTATTTCTGAAATTCTTTTGTAATAAGACAGCTGCTTTGAGATCCTGTATTGAATGTCCTGGGAGATTGAAGTGTTCTCCTACTGGCTTCTCTGTCTTGTGATTCCTGATGTCAGATTTATGTCCATTTATGCTTTGGCGTAGGGTTTGGCCTGTGTGTCCAATATAGAGAGCCGAAGGGCACTGCTGGCATTTGATGGCATACACCTCAAGGTCTAAGAGATCAGATTTGGGAGTGGCTGAGAACAAGTTAATGGACAAGTTAATGAACAAGTTAATGACGAGGTCATTTCTTGAACCATCTGCTGAGGCTTTCTGTAAATGCCTCAGCCTGAGGACCAAATTCTCCTGTCAGTTCCAGCTGCGGTCATATTTTTCAAGCTCATTACCACCACCAACATTCAATCTTTTTTCCAATGGAAAGAATCTCTTCTGCAAGCATTGCATCCAGCCCTCTAAGCATCACATTACCCTAATTACAGAGGCACACATGGCAATCCCACGGCCCATTATATTTGCACCTGGATGGGAAATGGGCTATAGCCTTCTCCCACCACAGGCCAACCTACATGTTTCATCTCCTTACTAAGAGGTCCAACTGCTAGAAGCACCCTTTGCTGTTTTGAAAATGGAGGCCCTCAAGACCATCATTGCATGTAGCCAACATGACCTGCCAGCAGCAGGATAATTGTGTGCAAGGGGTGTTAAGAGGCCAAGCGTGACCATATCCTGCACAAACTGAAAAAGTGCAGGAGGAAATTAAGATGTGAATGGCCAAGCCAAGCAACACTCCAAATGAGGCTGGTTCCTCTACATGTACTCTGGGTACTCTACCCATTTACCAGGGAAGCCGCACATTATTGCTTCCATTCCCCAATGCACTGAGTTCAAAATCAGTACAGTGGTACCTCGGTTTAAGAACAGCCCTGTTTATGAACTATTTGGTTTATGAACTCCACAAAACCGGAAGAAGTGTCCCGGTTTGCGAATTTTACCTTGGTCTAATAACGGAATCCAAACGGTGGAAGGGCACTGGTGGCGGGAGGCCTCATTAGGGAAAGTGCGCCTCAGTTTAAGAACGGTTTTGGTTTAAGAACAGACTTCCGGAATGGATTAAGTTCGTAGCCCGAGGTACCACTGCATACTGAAAATCACAATCCTTTTAAAAATCTGTTTGTACTGCACAATGCTAAAAAGGAGGGTTTCCAAATATGTGGCCAACACCAGCAGGATCAGTCCTACCATTAGGCAAAAGGAGGCAGCCACTTCAAGCAGCAAATGCTGTGCAGGGGAGAAGCAAAATAGCCACCCCAGCCATTCTCTTCTTGGAGGGCAGCCCTGTAGGTATACTATTCAGCCTGTTTTCCCCTCCTAAAGTAGCATGTTGCCTCAGGTGTACCGTTATTGTTTACGCCTCCTCCTATCAATGCTGTATTGCCTTGTTGTGCTAAAGGGATGTTCCAGCTTACAACAGAGTCTCAAAATTGCTCAGTTAAAGGGCTTGAATTCCCCCCATTCTCAACATCTGAAGTTTATGCTCTTGAGGCAGCTTTGGACAGAGTGCTTTGTGCATTCTCTCCACATCCTGCAGCTGAGATGCAAACCTGGGAATAGGCTATTCAGCCCATTGACAAAGAACCACACTGACTTAGTGCCTTCCAAGGATTCTGGACCATCACATTACATCATCTGCTGTGGTCCTCCCAATCTACCACATGAAGGTGCACCCAGCATCACTTTTTGTAGGGCTTTAACATCATCCTCAGGCTTCATACTAAGTGCAACTGCCTTTGAAATATCCTGTATTTTATTTGATAGGCCCTTAATTTGTTCCCTTAAATGCTTAATTGCATTTAAGTTAAACCTTGTGTCAATTGCTTCGGAATATCATTAGGAGAGGGGACGCGGGTGGCACTGTGGGTAAAACCTCAGCGCCTAGGACTTGCCAATCGTCAGGTCAGCGGTTCGAATCCCCGCAGCAGGGTGCGCTCCCGTTGCTCAGTCCCAGCGCCTGCCAACCTAGCAGTTTGAAAGCACCCCCGGGTGTAAGTAGAGAAATAGGGACCGCTTACTAGTGGGAAGGTAAATGGCGTTTCCGTGTGCTGCGCTGGCTCACCAGATGCAGCTTGTCACGCTGGCCACGTGACCCGGAAGTGTGTGCGGACAGCGCTGGCCCCCGGCCTCTTAAGTGAGATGGGCGCACAACCCTAGAGTCGGACACGACTGGCCCATATGGGCAGGGGTACCTTTACCTTTATCATTAGGAGAGCCCCTGCCCTCTAAAATTCTGCACATCATTTTCTGGGTCATTAGCAGACCGCCCCACAAAAATTAGGCCATTAACTGTCTGGGATTCCCATACACCACAAGGTGCTTTTAATCCTTTTTTCTTTGGGTCTGTGGTCCTTGATTGCATAACACACCTGATCCCACAATTAGAAGACTTTCATGATTTCGTAAAGACATTTTTGCTCAATATGTCGACAACTCAAGTGTGGGCTCCTGGGCTAACCCATCATCTTAAAGCATTGATATCACCACCCCATTTATCAAGTCCCTGATGCATGAAAATAATCATTAGCTGAAGTTTCTCCAATCCCTGAAGAACTTTCTTGACAGCAAGACTGGGGGGGGGGGGACAGCTTTGCTGTGCCAAGCATAAACTTGGAAGACCAATTGCCGTGCCAAAGATAAACTTGCTCAGTTTTAGCACACGTTGGAACAGAAAAAAAGGGAGAAGGAAGCAGCAGCCCCTTCCAGACCTGGATGCACTTCGGAAGTTTCTCGATGATTACAATGAGGATTAAAGAACAGCATTAGCAACGTTGTTGGAGACACTGCTGTAAGAAACTGCAGCCACAGCTGTCCTTTCCAGACGCTTCCCATCAGCTCTTCAAACCCCTGGCTCTTATCTTCAAGAAGCAGGTGGCCACAGATAAAAGTTAAAGTGATCACTTTAAGCTTTGATTCTGAAAGACTTTAAAGTTTAGTGCTCAGCAGCAGCAGAGGCAGAAACAGGTTAAAGACCAAACCAGAGGTAAGGATGTGATTGCAAAATGATGTCACGCCCCCTACCAATCTTCAGATTATGGCACAAGGTGAAAAACCTGATAGGAAATCATTATATCTGTGATTGTTTTAAATCCACATAATGTAAGCATAGCATTCCACAAAAGACATATAATCCAGCATATTAAGAGCGTTGGCACATATTTTTAAAATGTGTGGATAATAGCTAGTGAAATCTCTAGAGCTGAGTAGTGTTCAGTGGCCAGCAAGGGAGAAGGCAATGCCTCATACAACTCTTACCAACTTCCCAAAGGAGAGGCAAATTGTAAACAGCCAGGACCAGCCCACCCTCCCTGCAGCAGCTTAGCTTCTTCATCTGCCTCCCCTTATTCAGCATCCTCTTTCGGTGGCAGAAATGCCTCCATAACTGTGACTGACATGGTCAATATACATAGATTTCTATTATGCTGTGTGTAATGGACGTGGCAACCATTATTGTTGTCTATACTGAAGAGGGCTTTAGTGCTTAAATCCTGCTTGCTGGTTTCCTACAGGCATCTGGTTGGTGACTGTGAGAACAGGATGCTGGACTAGAAGAGCCATTGGCCTGATCCAGTGGGTTCTTCTTTGTTCTTACCTCCAGAACCCAGGAGGGAGAGAAGTTATGTTGTTGGGCTACATCTCCCCACATCCCTGATTACTGGCCAAGCTGGCTGGGGTTGATGGAAGCTGGAATTCAGTATCTGGAGGGCCACAGGTTCCTCATCTGTACTTTAAGTATTTAACAAACAACAGAGACACGGATGATACCACAATTCTCTCTCATACCCAGGTCGGCCTTAGAAGATTTCTGAACTCGTTCTCTTCCTTTTACCAGATCAACTCCCTGAGAATTAATTACCAAAAATCTAAAATTATGATTTCCCCCCCCTAAAAGTCATCAAATCATCAAATGGAGACTAGAAAATCATCCCATTGACCAGGTAAAATCTTTCAAATACCTAGGGATATTTTGCCAGCCAAATTTAAACTGGACAACACACAGACGTCAAATGATTATTCAAGAAGAATGCGCTACATCAGTGATTTACCTGGAAAGCTTCCCTGTTTGAAAAGATAAGAAGCTTGGGATTCTCCCCGCAGATCTTGATAGCGGCAGGATATGAGAGAGCCAGAAGTCAAGTGCTTCAACGCATTAGGGACATAGAGCTGCAATGTCATATGGGCAAAATGGATAAATATGCCACAATTAGAGACTTTGGGAGAGGGTTCTCACCCGCAAATTATCTGGCTGATTTACAAATACCTAAGTACAGACACTCCTTTACCCTGGCCAGATTTAACGTTCTGCCCTCTGCCCTGCTATTAGGCAGATATGAGGGCAAACCATATGAGTCACGTGTTTGCCCATGTGGCTCATCGGAAGTGGAAACAAGTCTGCATGTATTGCTGCACTGTAGTTACTACGAGGATCTACGCCTGACCCTTATTGCCCCAGTTCTACAAATGCTTAAAAATGAACCAGAACTCCAACGTATGAGAGCCTTGGTAGAAGATAAGGTTCCTGAAATTACGATCAATGTTGCCAAATTCTGTGTAGCCGCTATTAGGCGCAGGAAACAAGAGCTTTCCAATGCCAACATGCAGGCGAAGGCAAATACTTAATTTTATTTATGCTGTCTAATTTTAAATTGCTGTTATGGCCTAATCTGTATTGAAATTGTCCTTTGTTTTTTCCGGTGTTATGCTTTGCTGACTAGCTGTACGAGTTAATCTGGTCTGTGACCGTTTAATAAAATTTGATTTGATTTGACATCAGTGATTCTCCATTTTTTCTTCCTCAAAGGCAACCAGATGGTCCCTGCTGCAATATATTTAATGCCAAGGTCCTTTATAATATGTAATAATTAATATTTCTCAGCTATTGTACAGTATTCCAATTTGGATACAAGCATTCAATAGAGACGTTGAACAAATCCAAGCGACCCTTCTTTGTAAGATCCTTGGTGCCCCTAAATGTGTAAGTTATTTAACTTTATGTGCTGAAACCGGCCAACATTTGATGGAAACCAAAGCATGGCTCTCTTGATTATAAAGGCCTGGCTGAAAGTCCACATTAGAACAACATCTAACTCCTTCTTAACCTCTATGCTTGAAGACCGCATCTAATCTCATGGTATAGAGCAATTCAAGACAAAATCCATAGTTTGGGCATTGTTCTCAAGAGCCTTGAAGCATGTGACGAAAATCACATTCCAATTAATCAAGCAGCTTCTGTGCAACCACAAAAGACAGCGCTTGTTACCTCACACTCTGAGATCTTGTTCTCTGGAGACCTTAGGTATTACAACACCCTATGGAACCTGTGCCAGATACTTAAAGGATTTACTACTTCCTTCCCATCGAAGAGCCTTTATGCTTGTGAGACTAAATGCTTTCCCTTCTACAGTGACTAAAGGTAGATTCTCACACACTCCGTATCAAGCCCGTTTGTGTTCCTGCAACCAAGAAGTACCAGACTCAATGGACCACATTCTCTTAGATTGCCCTTTACATAGCAGACCTTGCTAACTGATGCTGAGTAAAATGTTGGACCTCCAGCCCACAACTGGAAATCAAATGGTTTCTCCTGGCAGATCGGGACAAAGATACCACTGCTCCAGTAGCTTCCTTTTTAACCACAATTTTACCCGAAATGGTTCCCAACGAACCATCCCTTCAGGAAATAGACTGGGAGTAGCAGAATATCTAAGTGCACGTGACCACAGTGTGACCCTATAACCCTTGTCCTTTTAATTATCCCAGTGATTTGAAACGTTTTATATTACCAATAAAGGTATTTGATTTGAAACAACAGAGACAAACACACTTGCAGATTCCCCTCATTTTCTCTCCAAGTTCAAATGTTTGAAAGCTCTTCCCTTTTAAAAAATCAACATTAGCTCAGCTGTGCCCCAGGGGCCATGTGGTGATAGAACAGAAGGAAAAGCCTTCCATGATTATCTTTTCCAGCAGATTTTTGAAATGGTTATGAACAAAACATCACTGTGAAGAGATGGCCAGAAACATTGTAACACTGTGCACTATTGTATTATTTATTTATTTATTTATTTGTACCCCACATTCCCCAACAACAGGAATTTAAGGCAGCTTACAGATAAAATAAGAACAGCAAAAAACATAGAAAAAAATCTGATCTCTCACTATTATAGATAATAACCTTATGACTTTTTGATAAATCTTCTTTGGGTGAGACTGTGAGAACCACTTCATCAGCATAAAGAATTATCTTAGTATCTAAAGAGCCATGTTAGATCCCATTGATGTGTACATTTTCTCTTACTGCTATAGCCGACGCTTCAATCACAATGGCAAAGAGCACAGGGGATAAAGGACATCCCTGACTAGCTCCTCTAGAGAGATTGCATGTTTCTGACATACCTCCATTTCCCATTACTGGAGCTCCAAAAGTCAAGTCTAACTGATGAGTTCTGAACCCATACTGAAATATTCCAATTCTTTAAATAATATTGGAATGCCTTTTCTATCTCATGGTATGGGAGAATATCTACTGTAAAGATGAGTACCCAAAATTCATTTATACTCCTAAACATTTCATTAGTTGTCCCATCTGAAATACTGTCAAAATGGCAGCGATTGATGCAGCATCTCAAATGGAACCAAAACCCGCCTAAGGTAGCTGCCAAACTCCAGAAACAAACAAACAAATAAAAAACAGCGGAGGTGTGGCAGTACCTAGCATAAAGGATTATTGTTACGAAACAAAATTGGCTACGCTGAAATAATTGTTTGAGGAGGATCCAGTACTGGCGGTAGAAGAATTAATAATAAAGAAAAAGCTTGCAAGGGCAGTGACATCACCAAGGCGAGACGGTGTTTCGATCTGCTGCTCCTTCTCTCCCCATAAGCAAAAATAGGTTTGCCTTACTTGCGGCAAAACGAAGTCTTGCTCAAACTTCTAATAGCCCCAAGCAGGCTATGAGCTGTACGACCAGAAAATCATGCCCTGTAGACAACTGGTTTTTACCTCTGTCTCAGATCATCAGAGAATCACAAGCCCATTTCCAAAATGGTCACCAGGGCTCAATACAATGAAGGGGAAAAAACAGCTCAGAGAGACCAGAAGCTCCATTTAACACAGCAGATTACATTGCCCTAATTAAAAAAACACTGTCTGAATCTAGGGTAAAGAACTGAAACTGTTGAGAGAATATATTTTAAAACTCACCCAAACAGGCTCAAGACATTTCCCCAACAGTTAATGAAGAAATGGAACTCAGCACGAAGAACAGAACTATGATTCTTTAGCTAACTTTTATGTGGTTTAGTACAACTTTATTAATTTCACAAACAATGAAGCATATAGTAGGACAGGACATACAGTATACAATACAGTCTGGTGCACATAGGTTATCCCTCCTCCTTCACTCCTTGTTACTTCTCTATTTAATTATAATATATGTAACCAATGACAAAAATAATGGATACTGAAACAGAATTTTGAATCGTTACTGGTATAAACTATTATTTGCCTGTGTTCACTGTGGGGAAATAACAATAATTTTATTATTTATATGCTGCCAACCTGAAACGTTAAAAACCTCCCTGTACAGGGCTGCCTTCAGATGTCTGAATACGGAGCATATGTATATGGAGTGCATGTTTGTGTGTCCACAGTAAACAACAAATGTTTCTGCTGAACAAATGTTTTATGTGGTGAGTTTAACCGCTTGACTGAAGCTTCTGTGCTGCATCACGCACAGAATGTACCCAACAAGATGGGAGGGTTGGAGAAGAAGCAAGGTAGGATGAAGCCAAACTTGGGAATATTTGGCTGATTCTTAGGCCATGAGGTTCTGTTCTTCTCCCTCCAAGGCAGCGAGTTCCTCCAGAAGTTTCTCTTTCTCCTGCTGCAGTTCCTGCACCCTCTCTTTGTTTTTCTTCAAGCGATCCTCCAGCCACTGCATAAGAGGACCACTGATGACAGACATCTGGCTGCAGAGCTTCTTAGTGAACACTGGCGAGGAAAGAAGTCATGCAGTAAATAGTGAGATACAACCATCTCCCTCTGCAGAGTGTCAGTGTACCAGTAATGATGACGATGAGAATAATAATAATAATAATAATAATAATAATAATAATAATAATATACTATTATTTATACTCCACCCATCTGGTTGGGTTTCCCCAGCCACTCTGGGCGGCTTCCAACCTAATATTAAAAACAATACAGCATCCAACATTAAAAACTTTCCTAAACAGGGCAGCCTTCAGTTGTCTTTTAAAAGTAAAATAGTTGAATAATAATTATTATTTCCTTGGCACTCCAAAGGGTTTCCTTGGCACTCAATTCACTCCAAGGCTGACTTAACAGCCTGATCCTATACGGTGTTAGAAATTATATAAGCCCTTCAAAATTTAACAGCTTAAAGATACCTAACTGTGAAGGCAAGACAGGCACCAATAGCTCACAGAGCAAACACATCAAAAGAAAGAAGCAAGACCACGGACAAGTTTGCATTAAGGTACTCAGGCTAGCATGCTGGCAAAACAAAAGGCTTGCCTCCCTGTCCTCCATGGCAAACAAGTTATCATACCTGCTATCTTGAGTAAGTAGTTACGCCAAATCTTGGCGTATCAACAGTACAGACCAAATCCCAGCCATGGAAGGGGGTTAATGAAACTGGGAGCCACACAATAAGGATAATGCACTCCCTCAGCAAACTGCTCACATCTAAACAGAAGAGGCTTCCCTACACTTTTCAAACTGTTGGTGTGGAGCAACTATCATTTAATGCCAAGCCTCTGACAATCCGGGTCCAAAGTCTGATGACTGCAAATGTTTCAAGTACCAAAATGTGTGGCATTGGTACTTTTGATCTGGACATCCTTACCTGCACCATTATGGATCTTGGTTATGGGATCCAGATGGGTAAGGCTAAATGGAGGAAGAGAGCACACTGGTGTCAAGTCAGCACTCCCACAAAACACAAAAGTCACAGTATGTTTTCTATCAGGCTTCACAAAACAACTTCCTCCAAAAAAAATAAAGACTACAATCCAGGTAGTTCTTCCCTCCCGGTCACTTCATGTCAATGTCCACTTCCTGGACCACAGTAGGTTACTTGGCTACTGGCAAGGGTCACCACATGGTCCACATGGGATTTTGAAATGCCCCCTGCTGGATCAGACCCTCTTGTCCCAGTGGCTTGATTCCCACAGTAGTCAAGCAGATGCTTCTGCAAAACCAACATTTTCATTATTTACTTAATTCAAACCCTCTTTCTTCTAGCCCAGCGACTGCCAGGCAAGGGCCAAATTACTCCTGCAGATGATGATGATGATTAATTGAATTTATATACCACCCTATGCCCAGAGGTCCCAGAGCAGTTCACAGAACAAAATCAAAATATAAAACCACAAAATATATAATCAAAATAAGATCAGCAACCCAATAACCCCACCTTCCAAAAAAAACCCCTCATTTTAAAAGGGAATAGGATGTCAATCAAATCAACCAAAAGCCTGGCTAAAAAGGAACATTTTTGCCTGGCGCCTAAAGATGTGTAATGAAGGCGCCAAGTGAACTTCCCTAGAGAGAGCATTCCACAGATGGGGAGCCACTGCAGAGAAGGCCTGTTCTTATGTTGCCACCCTCCGGACTTCTCGAGGAGGAGGCACACAAAGAATGGCCTCAGAAGATCATCTCAGGGTCCAGGTAGAGCAGGCACCCCCAAACTCAGCCCTCCAGCTGTTTTGGGACTACAATTCCCACCATCCTTGACCACTAGTCCTGTTAGCTAGGGATGATGGGAGTTGTAGTCCCAAAACAGCTGGAGGGCCAAGTTTGGGGATGCCTGAGGTAGAGGCAGTCCTTAAGGTATTGTGGTGCTGAGCCATTTAAGGCTTTATAGGTCAAAACCAGCACTTTGAATTGGACCCAGAAACAGTAGAGTCGGACCAGGATCGGTGTAATGCACTCAAACCATCTTGCTCCGGTGAACAACCTGGCTGCTGAATTCTGCACTAGCTGAAGTTTTAGAACCGTCTTCAAAGACAGCCCTACATATAACACATTGCAGTAATCTAACCTTGAGGATACCAGAGCATAGACAACAATAGTTAGGCTATCCCCGTCCAGATAGGGACGTAGCTGTTCCACCAGCTGAAGCTGAAGCTGATGGAAGGCACTCTTGGTCACTTAGGCCACCTGAGCCACAAGCAACAGCAAAATATCTAGGAGTATCCCCAAGCTACGAACCTGCTCCTTCAGAGGAAGTGTAACCCCATCAACGGCAGACAATCTCCCACACTGAAGGTTCGACGGGCTGAAAAGCATTCCCCAAGCAACACCATCTGGGAATGACCATCCAAGTAGGACTGGAACCACCGTAAAGCGGTGTCACCCACCCCTAGTTTAGAGAGTCACTCGAGAAGTATACCATGCTTGATGGTATCGAAAGCCGCTGAGAGATCTTGCCACCTTTCTCCCACCATCTGTGTCAGCTTTTGGGTCCCTTTGGGTCCCCCCTCAATGAAATTAGGCCAAGAGCTGCATGGAACCCTTAGGCTGTAGGCTGCCTACCTCTGCCATACAGTGGTACCTCTGTTTACAAACGCTTCTGGTTATGAACTCTGCTAACCTGGAAGTAGCTGCTCCTGGTTGCGAACTTTGCCCCAGGATGCGAATGGAAATTGCACACCGGAGGCGCGCACACAGTGGGAAGCCCCATTAGCAAAAGCACGCCTCAGGATAAGAATGGTTTCAGCTTAAGAACGGACCTCCGGAACGAATTAAGTTCGTAACCAGAGGTACCACTGTACTTGATGGCAAAGGAGAGCAAGTGATAAGCGTATCCAAATAAAGCAAAGAAGGAAGCCTGGCTCTCATTTTACCTGTGGATTTTCCTGTAAGCATCTTGCTCCTCTTGACACAAGATCCTGGGGAGCTCCATCATTGACTCAAGACACGCTTTCCCCATGGTGGTGTGAGGTATTATATGCACAGGAATTTCAATCCTTTCATACCTACAAGGGGAAGAATATTTGTGTTACTGTTCCATTTTTGGAGCCTTGACAGCATAATTCTATGTGTGCTTAGTTGGAAGTCATTTTTATTTATTAATTTGAAGTATTTGTTGGCTGTCTTTTAGAACCAAACCCTCCCAAAGTAGCTTCCACCACACATATTCACAACATAAAATCAATACAAGTTTAAAACCATAAAACAGTATTAAAATGCAACAGAAAAAGAATAAGAACCTATAAAAGTACAACATTCAGCCCAGTAAGAGAAGTAAATGCTAGAAGAGCACAATATACACAGCACATACAAACTGTGTTAAGTGGGGCTTACTCTAGAAAAGTGTGCACACTATTATCGTCCATAGATGCCAGGTGAAAAACAGGAACTATAAAGATACAAGCAGCTGGGCACAACAATAGAATGTCTAGGCACACTTTTTTATAACAAGAATACAAAGATGAAAGTGAATGAACTGAAGGTAAAATATTACGTTCATTTTTCACATGGTCTAATCCTTCCCCTGCCCATCCCCCTACTATTCTTAAGCGGGTCTCTTCTCCAGTTTTCAGAGAGTAGCTAGAAGTGGGGAAGCAGAAAAAGCTCCTCCTTTCCTTCCACTCTGCAGTTTTAATCTGAAATATTAGGCACAGAAACTGCTCCCGCTAATGAAATCCCCTGTCGCAAAATGCGCCCAGAACAATGGGAATTTTGAACCCAGAATTGCCTAGAGATGAAGAATTGAGAATTAAAACATAGCAGAACTGCTATACATAAAAAGTAACCACTGAAGCTGAAGTTCAAAGAAAAGTGAGAAAGGCACTGAGTTTGCCAAACCCTCCTACTTAACAGAGTACTTACTCGGAGCTCTTTTGGGCTTGAATGGACTGGAAGCAGGTGAACAGAATCCGGCCAGTCTGGAATAATCAGCAGATTTATGTGAGTTAAAGAAAGGAAAAAATTATTATACAACAGGGTGTTTGATTATCCAAACCCCAAAAGAGCCACACATCTCTATGTAGTGACACTCTATTCAGGTGTTCTACTACTTGGGAAGCTGGGAGGGAAGAAGGAAATAAACACACTGGATGGGATTCAACTAAGATATTCCATGCAGCGGAACTTTCCCCTCTCCCCCACCATGCCCCTGTGCTCCTTAAATCTTTTCTGGATGATTGGGAGAAACCCCATAACAGGTTTAGCACAGGTGTGGGGAAGGGAAGTCTTGTTGCTTGAGTGGACAGAGTTGTACAGGCATACATCCCATTTCACACTAAGTTTCATTCCCCCCACTGCACTCCAGCCAGAGATTAAAGCTCACATTCCATTAAATGATAAACATTCCAATGGCACCTTGAAGACTGATTGCTGCAGAAGGAGCCTATTTAGGTGATATACTGCCAAAAGTGAAGTGCATTGTCCCAATGAATATACCTGGGTTTTGTTTCTGTTTAACAGTAGTTGTGGGTGCACAATTAGAATTACTGTTGCTTTTGAGCAGGGTTAAACCCTCCCTGACCCACACATGCAGTTGCAAGAAAAACCATGTCCTCTTCCTTGAAGTTGCTGTTTACTATGGGAGATAAGTGATTATTGATGTCAATACCAGTATTGGGGGGGAATGTGTTCTTTTATTTCCTTCTCAGGTCATTCTTGGACAACTTTGTGCATGTTGTCTTTGCATTTATGTTCCCCTATTGTAACACCCACTGCTAAATTCCGCCAACAATTATTGTTCACTAAACCACAGCACTAGTGATCCACCTAATCCAGATTAAGTGGCTCAGAAACGGAACTTCAGTCCATGTTTAGGTATTCCAAAGAAGACAGTCTGCCTTTCCCCAATGCACCCTCTTAGTATCTTCCCACATTTTATGCCTGTCCATTTTTAATGTGGTTCAGCAACATCTGCAGACCCAAGTATGGGGAAAGCTAGGGAGCCTGGATTTGAGGGTGTGCACTCTAAGACACAAAGGACCAAGTAGTTAAGAAAAGTGTTGGGACCCTAATTACCTTCTCCAAGCTCATGCACTTGTTTCACGGGATTTATGTGTGTGTAATCACTGAAAACAAAGTGACAAACCATAACATCAACGAATGAAAGGGAGAGACCTAGTCTACAGCTCAACTCTAATTTAATTTTATGTGTCTCAGGACTAAAACCACTCAGCTCACAAACTATGCTGAAATTGAAACCACAGCAGCAATAGGTATCATGTATGAGTTCACTACTTCAAGTATCTCCAGTCAAGGGATCTTCAACCTTTTCAGACCCAAGACCCACTTTTAACCCAAGCATGCATTTGGGGACCTATGTCTTAATCTTTAATCACATATTTGCATGGTGGTAATGCTCCTGTTGTGACCTACCTTGGATTAGGCCACAACCCACTTGTGAAGACCAGTGATCTAATCCAGGCTCCAGAAAGAATAGTGCATTGTTTTCAGAAAGGAACAGAGAGCAATAATGGCTACGACACAGGAAAGGGTGTCATTTATTTACCTTTGTGTTTTTGTCATCATTGAAACAGGAGAAGATAAGCCCCACAAAGTCTTGGTCCATCATCTGATACATCGCTTGTGTGCAGAGGTCTGCAGGCATACAATTGGCAAAACATATTACAAATTCTACATTCCCCGGCTTAACAGAAGCCACTGGATCATTAGTGTGAAAGATCAAGCCAGACAAGGAAAGATCATAGATGTCCTTTTTTTCAGGAGCAGCAGAGAGCATTGGAGAAGAGATTTGTATGACATTTGAAAACGAAAGTTACCATACAATAATGTAAGCCAGGGGTAGGCAACCTAAGGCCCATGGGCCACAAGCAGTCCACGGGGGTCGTTTAACCGGCCCACGAGCCACCCCCGAACCAAGCTGCCCACTTGGCGAGTTCCCGCGCGCTGTGCTAAACTGTCGCAGTGCAGCGTGGGGACTCGCTTCCGCGGTGCTGAAAATTGCGTCTGAATCTGCGCATGCACAGACACTGGAAATCGCAGATGGGCGCACTCATGCAAATGCACAATCCAGCCCACATAGGGATATCTGCTGGAGTGAACTGGCCCAGACAAGGTAAACTTTGCCAACCCCTGATGTAAGCCTCTAAAAGCAAGATTACAGCCAAATCTAAGACAGCCCTGGGAGTCCCTTATTTAATCATCTCCTGCTGCATCTTTGGGCTCTATTTATAGATTTCGATCTTGGGGCTCTTCCTCTCCCTGTTTTTTTTTGGGGGGGGTGGGTGGGTGGAGCAAACTGCTTTCTCCCCTTTTGCTTAAACTGCACTTCCCCCCTTTTCTCTCCGACCCTCTTCTGTGAATAAAAACCATTTCTTCTCCTCTTCTCTCAGTCTACCATTCCTCTTAGGGGCTCTCGCTTCGTTATCACTTGGCACACAACAGCAAGCATTTAGGTGGCTTTGAGGAGTAAGAGCAGGGAACTTCAAAGGGGAAATGAAACAGCGCCAGCGATCAATGGCGGATTCCCTCTGAGTCTCGGAGGGACCAGCTCCGTGGGATCGGGTCTCACCGCTGCAGCAAAGCGGGGACCCTTTAAAAATCACAGGCGGGGGAAGCCTGGGAATGTGGGGACTCGGCGGGCACCATCTGCGCCCCCCCCAAGTTGCGAAGGGACCCTTTTAAGGGCTCCGGAGCGGGACGGGGGTGAGGCGCGGTGCTGAGAGTCAACTGCTTCTTCCGCGGAGTGAAGCCACACAGCCGTTATTGGAGAGCGCTGACTTTTTCCTGGGACAATTGGATTTAAAAGCAACTACCCGTGAGTAGGATTAAACTGAATTAATTGGAGAAAAAGTGAGTGAATTCAACACCGAAACGGGAAGGTACAAACAGGAAGTCTGCCTTCCCTACTTGTAAATAGATCAAAGCAAAGAGACTGTAAAGCGGAAACTTTGAAAGACTTTCAGAAAAGACTCAAATCCTAACTTCAAGAAAGTGGTTTCCCCTCCAGATTGCAGGAGTGGAGGGAGAAAGAGTTGAGTATATTTACCTGCAAGAAAGGGGGAGAAAGAAAGTCAATATCCGCTGCCTAAAACCTGGGAACGAGCTGCCCCCAGACAGGAAAAGCCGGCCAGTGGAAAGCCTGTCGGCAAGTTAAGGTCTTCTGAATTAACTCTGTGAGAGAGTTACAGTGTTTCAGGACTTCTCCTGACTTTAAAGTAACTTTTAACTATATTGAAACTGTTGTTTTTAAGGGAGTTGGGGGACTTATAAGGGCTGTATTTGTTTCGAAAAAGTTGCAAACTTGAACTGTAACTGTGTCCCCCTAGAGGAGTACTGACATTGTTGCAACAACAACTGGGCTATAGGAAAATTCCTTTTCAAAACAAATATTTCAGCCGTGGGAGTGACCTTGGATTCTCATGAGAGTGTTATGGCAAATGAGAGAGGAAAGTTAGAGTTGGCACAGGAAAAGACTACTAGGTCTGGCAGACAATACTGGACTGATACTGTGCAGCAGCGAAGGGCCTCAACATCTGGAGCATCTGGCACATCAGGGCTGCACCTTCACAGGCTAAACCAAAAGTTATGTCGTCTGAAGACGTTTTGGCACAGGCACTTGGAAAAATTAATGAATCTTTGGAAAACTTAGCTAAGCAAGTAGCTGAGACTAATAAACAAGTAACTGAAGCATCAGCTAAAATTGATTTGAACACTACAAGCATTAATAATTTGGGACAGAAGGTGAATTCCAATACACAGTCTATCGAAAAACTATTACAGGAATCTGCTTCGACCCGAAAGATAGCTGAAGAAGCAAAGGAAATCGCAACCGCTACTCAAGAGAAGATACCACCAGTATATAGAAAATTGGAGGACCACGACCTGACACTGTCTATGATTGAATTAAAAGAGAAAGGAAGGAATTTAAGAATCAGGGCGGTACCAGAACGTGAGAAAGATAATTTGGCTGACTTTCTTACACAGGAATTTACAGATTTTTGGCAACAGGATTTGAGGAAGGAAGAATTTAAGATAGTGAGTGCATTTAGACTCGGTAAAGGACAAAGGAGGAACAAGGTAAGAGACTGTTTGATTACTTTCCGAACAAAAGAGGAGAGAGATAAAATTTTGAACCTGCACTATCAAAGAACTTTGGAAATTGACGACTTAAGTGTGGAGATTTTTAAGGACATTCCAAAACATCTTTTGGACTTAAGGACCAACTACAGAAACCTAGTTGCCCTGTTGAGAAGAAACAGAATCCTCTTTAGGTGGGAATTTCCCCAAGGCCTATCTTTTAAATATAAAGGAAGAAAGATAAAAATAAGAACTGTTAACGACAAGGACAGGTTTTTGAAAGATCATGAAGAAGACCTACAAAAAGAAGTGGAATCCGGAGAAGAACCAAGAGCACTGGAAAAAGGAATACATGACATAGCAAACTTATCTTTTGGACTGCACAGTCCAGGGAAAGAGACACCACTGACAGAACAAGAACAGTTACTTGGAGCAGTTGGGGGTAAAGCGAAGTAACCCCATCATGGCTCTGCAACTTCTAAGTTGGAATTGTAATGGTCTTAACTCCCCTCGGAAGAGAAAAAGTGTTTTTATATACTAAAAAAGGAACAATTGGACTTGATTTGTCTACAAGAAACACATGTAACGAGGCTACACAGGAAAATACTTATTAATAAAAGACTGGGACAAGAGTTTATTTCATCTGATAAAGTTAAAAAAAGAGGAGTTGTGATATATGCAAAGGAGAGACTATTACCGAAATTAATCTTTAAAGATGAGCAAGGAAGATTTTTGGCAATTGAAATTCAAGTTCAAGGAGAGAAATTCTTGATTGTAGGAATTTATACTCCGAATGAGGGGAAATCTGAATTCTTCAAGAAGTTGCATGAGACTTTATTGGACTATTTGGACTATAATTTAATTCTGATGGGGGACATGAATGGAGTAGTATCTACAAACATGGACAAGGCACAAAGACAGGTAGTCACCAAAGATGGTAGACTACCAAAAACTTTTTTTGAATTGACTGACAATATGGACTTGATTGACATTTGGAGAACAAAGAACCCCCTGGGGAGAGAGGGAACCTTCTTCTCTGAAGCCAAGATGACATGGACTAGAATTGACCAAATATGGATAACTAGAGGAATGGCACCAAAGATAAAGAAAGTGGAAATCTCCCCAAAAACGTGCTCCGACCATAACGCTGTAAGGATGGAGATGAAGCAAATAACAACTGGCTCCTTCAGATGGAGGATGAATGACACCTTATTTAGAGATGAATAAGTGTATAAAAAGGCCCCAAAAACTCTGAGAGACTATTTTGAAATAAACATGAACACCAATGTTGAAAAAAGAGTAATCTGGGACGCAAGCAAAGCTGTCATGAGAGGGTTTTTGATACAACAGAATGCAATAAAGAAGAGAAGTCAAAATGAGAAAAAAGATAAAATTCTGGAGAAAATAAAAGAAGGGGAGAAGAAATTGAGAGCAAAACCAAAGCCGCAGGAGTTCCTGAGAGAAATAAAACTATATCAAGTACAATATATGGAATTGATGAATCAGGAGATAAAATGGAGAATTAAACAAATGAGACAAAAGACATTTGAATCAGCGAATAAATGTGGGAAACTGCTGGCTTGGCAAATGAAAAAAAGACAAAAACTAAATACCATTACTAATTTAGAAGTGGAAGGAAAGAACATACATAATCCAATTGAGATTAGAAATTGCTTCCAGAGGTACTTCAAACAATTATACTCACAAGGGCCACAGAAAGAAATGGATATAGACCGATTTCTGAAGACAAATGGATTACAAAAAAATCTCTCAAGAAAGTAAATTAATGTTGAACTATAAAATATCTGAACAGGAAGTAGAAGGTGCCATTCAAAATATGCAATTAGGCAAGTCTCCAGGTCCAGATGGGCTGACTTTCAGATACTATAGATCTTTGAAGGAGTGGTTATTACAACCTTTGAAGGAAGTCTGCAATGAAATTTTGGAAGGGAAAAGGGCACCAGAGTCGGGGAAAGAGGCGTATATCACACTTATACCGAAAACAGAGACTGAAAAGACACAACTTAAGAACTACCGCCCTATATCGTTATTAAATGTGGATTACAAAATTTTTGCTGACATTTTGGCCAAGAGATTGAAAAAAGTACTGATGGAAGAGATTCATAAAGACCAAGCGGGCTTTCTCCCGGGAAGACATTTGTCTGACAATTTGAGGAATATAATTGACATTTTGGAAAAATTAGAAGTGAATATAAACACTAAAGCAGTTCTGATATTTGTAGATGCGGAGAAAGCTTTTGACAACATCTCTTGGAGTTTTATGAAAAAGAACCTACAGGGGATGGGGGTAGGCCAAGGTTTTGAAAACGGTATAGGTGCAATATACTCTGAACAAAAGGCCAAACTAATTGCAAATAATGTGGTAACGGAAGAATTCAAGATAGAAAAAGGGACACGACAGGGGTGCCCAATTTCCCCATTGTTCTTTATTTCGGTCTTGGAGGTTTTGCTAAACATGATTAGAAGGGACCGGTTGGTTAAAGGTATACAGGTCGGAGCCAAACAGTACAAACTAAGAGCATTTGCAGATGACTTAGTATTGACGTTACAGGAGCCAGAATCTAGTACTAAAAGGGTTTTAGAACTAATTCAAGAATTTGGTCAAGTGGCAGGATTTAAACTGAACAAGTTAAAAACTAAGGTTTTAGAGAAAAATTTAACATCGATTGAAAGAGAGAGGTTTCAGAATGAGACAGGTTTGACTGTGGTTAAGAAAGTGAAATACCTGGGGATTAACATGACAGCTAAAAATGGGAACTTATTTAAAGATAATTATGAAAAATGTTGGACGGAAGTGAAAAAAGATTTAGAAATTTGGTCAAATTTGAAGCTTTCCTTGTTGGGTCGAATTGCAGTTATAAAGATGAATGTATTGCCTAGAATGCTGTTTTTGTTTCAAACATTGCAAATTGTGGACAAGATGGATTGTTTCAAGAAGTGGCAGAAAGATATTTCTAGATTTGTCTGGCAGGGCAAGAAGCCCAGAATAAAATTTAAGATATTAACTGATGCAAAGGAAAGGGGTGGATTTGCCTTGCCAGACTTTAAACTTTACTATGAATCAGCAGCATTCTGCTGGTTGAAAGATTGGCTGCTTCTTGAGAACACAGACATTTTGGATTTAGAAGGTTTTAACAACGTTTTTGGGTGGCATGCATATTTGTGGTACGACAAGGTTAAAGCACATAAAGCATTTAAAAACCATATTGTCAGGAAAGCATTGTTTAATGTTTGGATAAGATATAAAGACCTATTGGAAAATAAAACCCCAAGGTGGTTGTCCCCAATGGAAGCAAAAGCTCAGAAAAAGCTCAATATGGAGGCCAAATGGCCGAAATATTGGGAAATTTTGGAACAAGGAGATAGACTGAAACTGCAGAGTTTTGAGAAATTAAAAAACAAAGTGCGATATTGGCTTCATTATTATCAGATAATGGAGGCATATAATTTGGATAAAAAAATTGGCTTCCAGGTGGAAAAATCAAAATTAGAAACAGAACTGTTAGAACCCAAAACTAAGATTTTGTCAAAGATGTATAACTTGCTGCTGAAATGGAACACTCAGGATGAAACGGTGAAATCTGTTATGATTAAATGGGCACAAGATGTTGGACATAACATTATGTTTGCTGACTGGGAACAGTTATGGACCACAGGTATGAAGTTTACGGCATGTAATGCCTTAAGAGAGAATATTATGAAAATGATTTACAGGTGGTACATGACCCCAGTCAAGCTTGCAAAAATCTATCATTTGCCCAATAATAAATGTTGGAAATGTAAAGAAAATGAAGGTACATTCTTTCACCTTTGGTGGACGTGCCCTAGGATTAAGGCTTTCTGGGAAATGATTTATAATGAAATGAAAAAGGTATTTAAATATACCTTCCTGAAGAAACCAGAGGCCTTTCTCCTGGGCATGGTCGGCCAATTGGTGTCAAAGAAGGATAGAACTTACTTTATGTATGCTACAACAGCAGCAAGAATACTTATTGCAAAGTATTGGAAGACACAAGATTTACCCACCCTGGAAGAGTGGCAGATGAAGGTGACGGACTATATGGGATTGGCAGAAATGACTGGCAGAATCTGAGACCAGGGAGAAGAGTCGGCGGAAGAATATTGGAAGAAATTTAAAGATTACTTACAGAAATATTGCAAAATTAATGAATGTTAGAATGATGTTGGATAGAAATTAAGTGGTTTCCAGCTGTAATGTCTTAAGGGAATATGAGAATCAGGCTTAGAAACAGGTTAAAACTTAATGGCAAGGATTTGCTGAACTAACAATCTGAATTGGAATACAAAAAAGGGAGGTACGAGGAGGTCCGGGAAACATGTTAAAGGAAAATGAGAAATGGGAAATTTGCATGTTTTATTTTTTTCGTTTTAATTTTTTTTACTTCTGTATTTTTGTTATTATTTTTTATTTTCTTTTTATCTTTATTGTATTATTATTAAAAACTTTAATAAATATTCTATAAAAAAAACAAACAAAGGGGAAATAAAACAGTAACTCAAACATAAGAGTCTCCAAGGTGGACAGTAGGAAATCAGGAATAGAAGGTGACACCTAGCTAATATGGTTTGTAGGCCAAGCTAAAAATGCAACTTTGCTAAAACCTACCTGTTGCCATAGTACTGTGTATGCAGATAGGAGCATGTTTTTATTAACCAATGAAACTGTACACATGTGCCGATCACGCTTCAAGTAGCCAATCCATATTCATAACATCTTGTGTTTCAAGTAAGACTTTGTAGAGAAACCATATAAATATGAGCCTGATGCCTTAGATGGTGAGATTTTTTTTTTTTTGTGGGGACACACACACCAGTTTTTTCTGCATTTCCTTCTTCCCAAGTCAGGTAAGAAAAGGGCCGTGGTGTGTGCTTTGCAAACAGAAGGTCTCAGGTTCAATCTCCAGCATCAACATGTTGGTCTGGGGAGTCACTGCCAGTCATTGTGGACAAATATTGAGCTAAGTGATCAGTGTTCTGACTTGGCCTGAGCCGGCTTCCTATGTTTCTATAATGGAGCAAAAGAAGTGCACACATCCCCAAAAGTCTATTGTAATCAGCAAAGATTCTTTGCCAGGAGCATTCAGCTCATACAGGTCCTGCCTGGTAGGAAAATGAAGGCTCCACCTGTCACAAGATCTTATCCTTACATTAAATTCTCTCTCTCTCTCTCTCTCTCTCTCTCCCTCTCCCTCTCCCTCTCCCTCTCCCTCTCTCTCATATACATACGTACAAAATCTTTCAGGTATCTCACCCCCTTAAAAAGCGGCCCACCCCAAGTCAGCATATATTGGATGATGGACACATGTCTTACCCAGAAGAAAACTCTTACCTACGTGTGATGGCCAAACTGTTATGTGGGGATGAGAATGATACCAGCCAACAACTCTTGTAGGCTGTCCTGTTAACTTAGCCAATCTGTGTGTTAGTTAAGGTTTCTCCAAAAACTAAAAATAGCTCCCTACTGCAAATCTAGTCATGCATTTAAAAATACACGTTCTTACATTTGCCAATCTCAAACATGCGCACACACTATTATTATGAAATGTTCTTTCAGAACAGCAAAGGAAAGAAGCAGAGAACTATGGGCAGGACATTTCCCTTCTAGGCCATCACTTGCAAAGTGATTTAAGTCACTTTCCCAAAATCTCATGCCCTTTGAGGACTACCTGCCTTGAAAATACTCAAGTGTTATTATCCCATAATTTCTGTCAAAGGATATCTCTGCTTCTGTTGAAGCAGCTGAGAGCTGCTCTGGGGAAATCTCCACACGATCTTTTCTCTTATCTGACCGGTGCAGAATGATCACGGAGTGAATATGAACTATTCGGCTAGTACCAACCTGTGGATAAATGAAGAAAAACATATGAAGCACAACATTTCACATGCTTACTTGGGCATGCATCGCACTGTATTAAATGGAGCTCACTCCAGGTAAATGTGCATGCAATGGCAGCAGCAACACAATAAGATTGTGATTCCAGAATATGCTTACTCTCACTGAAAAACCCTTCTTCATTCTTACATCTCGCACACATGCAAGATCATTTAAGCAGAGACTTATTTCTGAAAACTTGCTTTCAAACTGAGCAGAGCTGCCTTTACATCCCTCCAAATAACCTTTGCAAAGAACCTGACTGTCCAAAGCCATCCAAGAAAGTGATTTCCTTCCCTGGTACAGATCAAGCCAACCTAAGCTCTTCCAAGGAGACCTTGCTCCATGATCAGAAGATTTTAAAATCTGTGTTGGTGACAACACAGAAGCAGGTTTTGTTGGTAATTGCACCCACCACTGGAATGCCCTCCCTTGAGTAATTTTGAGAGACAATAATGAGCTTTAAACACTTCTGAACACCTATGTTTGCTCAAGCTTTCCAAATTCTTTGTTTTGTTCACTACACAGCTTTATTTGTTAACACTGTTACATTTTTATCTAGTTTTTAGGAAATTTTATTTAATGTTGCTATATTTCTATTGTTTTTATGAAAACTTCTTAGAGGTTTTTATTATATTAAGCAGACAAAAGTTTTAATGAAGAAAATATATTGAAGACAGGAGCCCAGACTCATGTAGTTTAAAGTTTAACCGAGAGATACTTTGGCCACTGTATAACTAGACACCATGTGTTTCCATCTAGGGGTGTTGCACCTGACTCCAGATGCCAGGCTGCAGTTACTCAGAGCACACATGCAGAGATGCTACTCTTTATCAATTCACATGCTCTCTGAGAGCCCTGGCATAAAAGAGCAACACTGCTGCAGGTCCCTGTTGAAACTTGCTGCATGAGACATGCAATTGCAATCTAGGAGAGCAACCATAACAACAGATGCAGCCAGTAATCAATCCTACTGTAGTCAATCCCCCAACAATGGAACAGAAGAAAAGACTTTAAGGATGCAACTCTTTGTAGAGGTACTTGAGAAAATGTTCAGTGCTGCCCAGTACTACCTAATTATCGGTACAAACAAATATTAAGTGGGTCAAGCTATGAAAATATTTCTAAACTCATACTGTCAGTTCCTCCTAGTGATGCATTATTTAGTTGGTCAGACTCAATAGCTTACATCATTCCTGACAATCGGCCATGCTGGGTGAGATGATGGGAATTGGGAGAACAATACTTGTTAGGCCCCAGGTTCCCCTCCCTGGGTTAAAATATTCTAAATGACTAAAAGTTATACAAAGTAATCAAGAGGCTTTTTAAGAGCACCACTTTTAGAAATGTACAGTACTTGAAAAACCTGCAGAGAGCAAGCCTCAGTTCAAGAGAGAAATCCCTTTCCTGCGGGTGAGAGAAATGGGGAAAGAGTGCACCTTTTCTAACATGAAACTTGCTTCAGAACATGCACATGGCATCTTAAAATAAAGATGCTTTTATTCTTTAGAACTCTGGGCCATATTTAATCCTGATTCATGAGGCAACATATTTATAAAATTATTTCTTAACACAAATTCTATTAAAACTGGCAGGTGGCATGATCCATCTTAAAAGGCAATTCATCCTTCTCCCACAGAGAGGATGTGTGCTTTTTAAAATTATGCCCACTATAACATACAGAAATATAATCTGAAAACAAAAAAAGGCATGCTTTCCTCATAAATATGGTTACAACCCATTGCTTCTCTCTTCATGTGTCAGACTTTCTTGCTCCAACAGTCTTTTGGGAACAGGCTGTTTTTTAGGAAAGGTCCGTTGCTGCGCTGCTTTTATTGCAATTATTTCTTTCAAAAAAATCATACACCGCTTGATTATGAAAAACAAAAAACACCTCAAAGTGGTTTACAAAAAGATAAAACAATAAAATCGAGGGGGTGTGTGTCACAACCATACTTTAAAACATACATAATTATAATACTAACACAGATTAAAATTACCTCAACTTTCTAAGAATCTGGGTAGGTGCGTCTAAGTAACAATGCTTGAGAAGGCGCGGAAAAGAGTACAGCAATGGTGCCTGCTTAATCTCAATAGGCAAGGAGTTCCAAAGTGCAGGAGCTGCCACACTACAGGGTTGTGATTTTACAAATGTGGAAGGGGTGTTTCATAGCACCTGCAGCAGTGTTTTCTGTATGCTTTAATGTAGATAAATAATTCTATTGCTTCATTATTATTTTTAAAGATCCCCCTATGTTTTCAGCTCTTCTAATTTTTTTCTGCGAGCTGCCCTGAGATGGAGTGATAGAGTTAAATATTGTGATCAATCGTCACTGTGGAAGTCAGTGGGGGAGTCGGCCCACTGACAGGTGAGGGTTACGGCTGCGGCCTGTAACGGATCCGCCCAGAAGGTAAGCGCCCTGCACCCAGTGGGACTTCCAAGCCAGCCCCGGCTCCCCCGGTCCCTCCTCCGCAGTATTCCCCGGCAGCAGCAGACCCCGCTCCTTACCTCGCCAATGCAGAGGCCCATGACCTCCTCTTGCTCAGTGCTCAGCGCGTGGACCATGCAGACGAGGAAGGCGTCGGCCTCCAGGTGCGCCGCCTGCAACGCCATCGCCGCCTGCTTCGCTCTTCTTCGCCGCTCCTTGTCTCCCCTCTTAAAGGGGAGGCCGGGGATCACTCAGCCGGTAGCAGCACATGAGATTATTTTTGTTTCTCACGGCTGTGGGTCCAAGCTCAACGTTAGGCGTTGCAGTGGGGTCGGACTAGATGGCCCTCAGGGTCCCTTCCAACCTTACGAGTCTAGGGCGAAAGCGGTCCTGCGGGCCTGAGCATCTCTTCCGCCTAGGCCTCTTCTGAGAGGGAGATGGTGTTTCCTGGACAACGCCGACTTCCTGTCCGTCCGCAGAAGTGTCCGGCTAGCCCCGCGCAAGGAGCGTTCTTTGGTTCCGCTGGCGTCGCTGGCCCAGGTCGGTTCCGCCCGAAGGGGGGCGTCGGCATCGGGCAGAGCTGCGCGCCTGCGGGGCTGAGGGGCTGAAGCGGGAGGGAGAGGGAGACCCGCCGAGTGCAGGGCGGAGAAGCTCCACTTTGGCGGCCAGGTAGCGCCCGGCTACTCCTCGAGCGGGACGAGGCATGCCTCGCCGGGGAGGCGGTGTGGGGTGCTAGATCTTTCTGCGTGCAAATCAGGGCCATGTTGCCATGGAGACTCCCCCTGGATAGTGGGGGTGTGTGGAAGAGAGAAGGAGGAGGGGGGAACTTTGGGTGAGCTGGGATTAGGGAAGTAGCCAAGCTCCCGTTGCTGGCAGAAATTCAACAGGCGTAGCTCCTCCGCTGCACTAGGTAAAGCTGGACCTGTAGAGCTTCTGCCTGTCTCGTACTGATGATGCTCAGAGCTTCTTTCAATGGGGAAGGGGGGGAGAAGAAGGTGATGAACGTAGGAAGGAACTGACTGGCAACCTAGAGGATGCAGATGAATATGTTCTCTTTTCAGCAGCTACTCCTGCTAGATCAACCAGGCTACTTTCCTGTGGGTTTTTGTGTGTGTGTGGCAAGCAAAAACTCAAGAGGTGTAGCTTCTAGGATAGTGCTGCAGCAACGAGTGAAGATTTGCCTGTTGGATTTCTGGCTGCTAAGGTATAAGAGCTCTGCCGGTGGAAATCCAAGTGGGATATTCCAAAGGGGCCCTTTCCCCAGAAGACCTCACTCTTGACATTACATTGGGAATATGTAATTGATTTCTGTTGTTACTTACGCATCTGGCCTGAGTCCAGGAAGCTTAACCTCAACAAAGATACGCAAGTCCTTCTTCCTGGTCTTCTACTGCTTAGAAAGAGGCTTTTCTAGGTGGAGTTTCTTTGGGCCAGAAACTGCCTACTGTCTCTGTTACATTGATACTCCTCAAAATCAGGAGCAAGGACGGGGGGAGGGGAAGAAGTTTCTTAATTTTGCACATTTAAGTTGACCATGATTTTAGCAACTTGTAGGAAGGAGTAGTGAAAGGCAAGGCTTTCGTTCTTCATGTTGTACATTTCATTAAGCAGTTGTTTTGATATGATTTGCAATAATCAACTGCTTTGTGGAAACTACAGTCTCCTTTGGTTGCTGATTTTCTGTGTAGTTCAGGTTTATTACCACCCTTCTGCCGTCACCAATTGCATTCCTGTTTGTCTTGTAAAAGGTAGTTTCATCAGTGTCTGTTTTGCAGTAGCTGTACAAGGCCACACCTCTTTGCATTCTGGTAACCTGATAAGCAGTTGGCTGGAGGGTGATGAAGGAGAAATTCAGTTGTGAAAGGCTCAGCTTTGGAACAGAGGCTTAAAAGACAAGACATCATCATAGATCAGGTAGTCACTTCCTGACCCAGAGAGGTTGCTGTTGTTTTATCTTCTAGTCAGTAATGTTTCCTGCTGATCTTTTATTTACTTTTATTTTGTTTCCTCTGACAAGCAGGATTCGGCAGATGAGGGAAAATGCTGGGGAAATTAGTGGCTGTTTCCAGTTCTGGGGGTGGCTGCCTGTCTTTGTAACAGATATTATGATTGCTTGTAGGAGTGAAAGAGCACCGTGAGGGTCACAATAGGGCTTGCGTACTCTGGTGGCACAGTTACAACATTGGTCACCCTCTCACAACACCTTTGCTGTGCACAAACAGACTTTTAAGCCGCATTCTCTTCATATGAAAATTGTTCACTTTTAGGGGCTGATGATATTAATAGAACTTGCTGGGGAATATTGCAACAAGGCACGCTGAACCCTGTGATTCTATCTACATGGAAAGAAAACTTATTTGGAAGACCCCCCCAGGTGTAGGGGGAGGGGAAAACCCACCAGTCTTGGCCATGGTCTCCTCTCTGAGTCAAAGTGGAACATAGTCCCATGACGAAATAAGAGTACTTTGTTCTGTTAGGAAAGTTTGCTGCAGAAACGAAAGCTTGGGCACTTATATCACTAAAGAAAACTGTGGGCTTTTGAGTAAGTGGGTCCCAGCTGGCTCTGTTAGTATCTTGATCCCATGTCAACTTTTTGGAGGGGCGGGTTACTGCCAATACAGTTTGCGTGCAACAAGGGCGTGCGCTGACTCTTAGTCTGTGTGTGCTTTGAGCCCCCTACAGTACATAGTATGCTTAGCAGTTTGATTCCAAGGATACCTGTGGAGTGCTGGAGGAATTATACTGGCTGTGTCATTTTGGGGGTGGGGGGAAGCCTCCTGCCTCGATCTTCTTCATGCATCTTTTGCAGTGATGTGGCTGTGGATACAAATTTCTCAAGGGCTGGTGCCAAAGTAGTTAATCACATCACCACAACCTCCGTTTATACTCCTAGAATGTTAGCATGTGAACCTGACTTTGTTCTCCTTTCAGCTTAGAGCAGACGTAGCCAGCATGGGGTCCCCCAGATGCTAATTGGACTACTGCTTCCATCATCCCTGACCACTGGCCATGCTGGCTGGAGCTGACAGGAAGTTGGAGTCCAACAATGTATAAAAACATCCTGCTGGATCTGGCTGATGACTAGTAGCCGTGGATAGCTTTATTCCTCCATGAATTTGTCTAATCCTCTTTTAAAGTCACCCATGTTGGTGGCCATCATTGCATCTGGAGAGCAACGCCATGTTGGTTACCCCTGGCTTAAGACATCATTGTAGTTAGGGGCTTAATTCGCTAGAAAGGAGGTGCTCCTGCTGTGCTTCAGAAAAACTATGTGCTTTTGTCTTCTTAATCTGCTGTCTTTCCTTTCACACCGTCTCTTGCCGCACTTCCCACACTATTGAGGAGTGATTCCGTACACACATATCGTGAGTTGTGATAAGCACCTGTGCATTCTCCAGCCTTCACAGTGTCCATCATGACCAAAATGTGAAACTAACCAAATTCTATCTTCTGGGTGCTATTCTAATTTTTCTTCCTCTCCACTATCAGTATCACCCTTTTTATACAAAGCTTTGCCCCAATACAAGGGTTTTAACTTGTCTTACCATGGGTTCTGTGGTGAGTTGCCAAGTAGAATAGACTTTCCCTGCTGAAATAATGTTCATCTTCCTATGCCAGTGACCACTGCTTAACAACTCAATTGAAATAGGGAAAGGGGAACTTCTAGTACTCAGGGTTGGTGGGACTCAGCCAATTTGCTCCTCACAATTTCCATAGTTTTGCACTTCTAGCTTCTCCAGTACTTGCAGTATTTTGAGCAAGAGCAAAGGAGAGAACTGGCAGCGGTTGTATTTCATCTTAACATCCAGGTTTTGTGGAGGAAACTGACCAAGTTTGTATGTTGTGGGGGGAGGTCACCCCCCTTTCATAGAAGATGCTACAGATTGGAATGGAGAATTGAGTGAAAGAAGAAAACAGAGGAACCAAAATGGGGGAAAAGACTGGAAAGCAAATGGATAGATACGGATTTGCTAAGTCATCTGCAAACCACATTCCGTCCACAGGCCACTAGTTGCTGAAAGCTGTGCAGCATGCATCCTCAGTACTCTATGGCCAACTTGGATGACAGCAGGTCCCATTAAACAGCTCCAAGTTCATGATTCTGTAGCACATTTCATCCAAAAAGATTGCTGTGAGTCTTTCAAGCAGGCTGTATTTTTCCTAAAGAATTTCATGAGGCCCTAGGGTCATGCAGCACCTGGTTTGCATGCAAAAGATCCCAGGTCCTTGGAATTTCCAGATAGGATTTGGAAAAGCCTGTGACCATGGGGAGCCACTGGCATCTTGTGTTGCCTGGGTCTGATGACCATCATAGTCCAAAACATCTTGGTGGGGGGGGCTCCATTTTGGCAAAGGTGGGTGCATTCAGGATTTGATCCAGATAGACCAATGGTCTGACTTCAGATAGACCAACAAGACAGCTTCCTGTTTTACTGTGGCAGCTGTACATTTCCAGCATTCCCCGCCCTTCTGTTAAAAGAATAACAATAATAATAAATGCTTCTCACAGTTCAGGAAAGTTGCATTCCACCTGGCTGCCATGCCCAGTGCTGGTTCTTTTCAGGACTAACAATTCATCCCATGTCTTTGTTCAGAGACAAAGGGGACCATGTGTAGAATGGGAGCCAAGGGAGGGCATTCCTAGAAAGAGAAACGGGGCATGGCAGAAGGAGAGGAAGGTGGTGATCCCCGAGCCCCACCAGTCCGCCTCTGGGTGCGGCGCATAGGCGTCTACTGTGATGAGAACCAGAAAACATGGCTGGTGGCATCAGAAGAGGTAAGCAGGAATAATACTCTCAGCACCCTTTTGCCTTGGTGTTTTGGTTTTAGCCTTTTAGCAACACCTCATGTTCTCTCCCCCCCACCTCCCGTTTTTGTTTTGTTTTGTGTGTCTTCTCCACCCAGGAGGCAGATACAGTGAAAGCCCGGATCAGGAGAGTCCGGGTCCCCCTGGGCCAGGCGGTGTGCCCCAGCCATCTCCCTGCATCCCAGCTGCCCCACATGTGGCAGCTTTCAGAGGGACAGCAGTACCGGGACAGTAACTCTCGCATCTGGAACATCGAACACCATTTAATGGTAAGGTTCCAGGCAGGAAAAAAAGATACAAGCTGCTTAGCTGTGACTCCAGCACTGATGACCCAGCATCTTATTGGGATGCAACGAAAGTTTTATTTTGTCTCTTGCAGATCATGGGAGTGGAAGAGCTGCTGCTGAAACTCCTCCCAAGTGATTAAATCTGGTGAGCTCTGCTGTTTTCCCACTCTCAGTCTCCCCCGCCCCCTTCCTCCTTTCTCTTTACTTTTTGCACTCATGGCGGTTATTTTAATGCTGGTTTTTGTCTTTCAGGAGCTGTGTGACTCTAGGATGGTCTCCCTGTTTTGTTTTTTATGTGGTAACTCACAGCACTAAAAAGCCGCTGCCTCTGTGGTGGAGCATGGCAGGCAGCTCTCTTGGCAGTGCTGCCACCCAAGAGATTAGGACAGGCAGTGAAGAAGAGTGCCGCGGCCAGTTGAAATAACAGGGGGAGTTCTAGGTAGGCAGGATGGAACACCCCCCTCCCCCTGCTGCCCTCCACTGGAAATATAGTCAGGGCACCGATTTCTGGGCATTGCTGGGGTCCGCAACAAGGCACAGCGATTGCCATTGTGTTCTCTCCATGTTTAGTTCCCTGGAAGCGGCTGGGAAGCCACTACAGGGGACAAGATGCTGAACCAATTGCTGGGGTGCAAAAGCAGAAGAGGGCTATTGTCCTCATGTCCTGCTTGTGAGCTTCCCGGAAGGCATATGGTTGACCGCGGTCACTGTGGGGCTTGGTAGGCCTTTGGCAGGGCTCTTACTGTGGGGTGGGATAAACATTGTTCTGACCCAGCAGGGTGGCCTGTGCATTCTTGCTGAGTTAAATTGGTCTGAAAAGCCGCCTTGCTGTTCAGCAGTTCAGAATGTTGCAAATGTGGTTCGTTGCTCTACTAATCCAGGAGGGAGGGAGCCTGTGGCATCTTCAGCTTCCATCAGCTCCAGCCAGCATGGCCAGTGGTCAGGGATGATGGAAGTTGTAGCGCAGCAACATCTGTGGAAGGCCACAGGTTCCCCACCTTTGTACTAATCTGCTTCAGCGTTGCCAGAAGTTACATCACCCCCTTCATGCTATGCAAGACATTGACTCAGAGGGGAGAACCCTGCCTCAACAAGCATCGTCAGTGCTTACTTGGTGATCTCTCCCCCTGCCCCCCGGTGGTTCTTCAGGGGGCCTTCTAGTCCAAGCTGCTGCTCATAGAGGGACCTTGGAAATATTCTAGTCCAACCTATTCTCAGTGCAGAATCCACAATGAAAAGGATGCATCTATAGTCCTAAGTGTCACCCTAGAAATGGCAGGGGTGGGTAGGGAGGAACCTGGACCTTACTAGACCAACGAAGCAATCATAGGTGTTTCTTGTCTCATCTTTGACCAAATTTTGGGGGACATGGGAGGGCACGAGACATTGTATTCCACACTGGTTTGCTTGATTGGGCAGAGACACTTTTTCAGAGGGCTCTGGGACTGTAGCCTTGGATGTGCTTGAAAGGGATCAGTCCTTGCTGTGCAAGAAAAGCGGGCCTTGCCAGTGAGCAGGATTGTTAGGAGATGCCTTGCTAACTCACTCCCTTAGTTCTTAAATACAGTTGTATTTTCCTCTTCTTTTAATTCCACAGACATGGCTCAGAAAGACCCCTGCCAGAAATATGCCTGTGAAATCCAGAAATGCTTGCAAGGTATGTTGCGTTGTTTTGGGTTTGTTTCATTTAAAAAGAAAAAAAGAAAAACTATTAAAAATGATTATACCTGGGATAGGGAACTTGTGACCTTCCAGATGTTGCTGAACTCCCAACTCCCATAATCTCTGACCATTGGGCCATGCTGCTGGGTCACAGCATCCAGCAGGTTGCAAGTTCCCCATCCCTGCCTTTTTTGGGTCTTCAAGCCGTTCAGTAAGATTATAGTTTGAAATTGCAAAAATTAATCAGCAGTAAGAAAATAAAATAGAAGCAAACCAATAGAAGTTAGGTAAAGGTAAAGGGACAGTTAGGTCCAGTCTTGACCGACTCTGGGGTTGCAGCGCTCATCTTGCTTTACTGGCCGAGGGAGCCGGTGTACAGCTTCCAGGTCATGTGGCCAGCATGACTAAGCCGCTTTTGGTGAACTAGAGCAGTGCACGGAAACGGCGTTTACCTTCCCGCAGGAGCGGTACCTATTTATCTACTTGCACTTTGATGTGCTATAGTGACTGTTAAAAACTCAAGTGAATGGGACGAGCCCAACATGGTACTCGTGGGGCACCACCAGAGAGAATGTTCTCTCTCTGATTGCTACCTCTGAAGGTAGCAGCATCTGGAGGGGACCTGGAACATTCATTATTGCTGTAAACTCTGCCTGGCAGCAGTTCTCCAGGGTCTCTGACAGACAGAGGCATTTTTGCTAACTGGCGATACCAGGGATTGAACCTGAGATCTTCTGTATGTGCTGTACAGTCCCTCCGAGTCATCTTCCAAGCCAACTGCTAAAGGCGAAGTGTTTTTGAAACAGAAAGAATGAACATCCCTCTTATGTTTTTGTTCTGAAATGTGCTGGTTTTGAAGTAAGTGACCAGCGGTCTCTGAAATAAATGATACTTTCAAGTTTAAGGCTAGTCTCTGTTCACAAAGACCTGGACCCATCCAGATACTCTGAGCTTGTGGAGAAAGAAAATGTCTTTTTTTATTCCAACACTCTTCCCATTGGGAACCTTTTGTAACAACCTTAGTGCTCTGTAGGTGGACAATTGTAGGAGAAGGTTCTGAAGTCCTCAGCTGTGCTTACATTGGACAGTGATGCTCTGTGAGCATTGAGAGGGCAAAGCTCTCCTGTTGCTTTGCTCTTATCTTATCAAAAGACAATTGGTAGGACTGTTATAATGATTTTTAACCTTTCATTTGAATTGGGATACAGTCCTACCAGTTGTGTCTTAGTATTCAAAAGGAAGACTAACCTGGAAAAGATGTTACAGGCTGCAGGGGTTTCCCATCTTACCATGTAACGAAACATGTTTTAACCTGTCCCCCTGCTCTTCTGGTTGTTACTGGTTTACATGAATACCCAACCTAAAAAAGAATTTTGGGGCTCTCAAAAGCTTGTCACTTGGTCCTCATAAAAAGTGTTGCGTTTGGATTCTTTCAAATTACTTAGGTGACAGATCAACCAGAAATATTGTATTGGAAATTGACCAAGGGCCATTGCAAAATGTGCTTTCTGGCTTGATACTGCCTTATTGTATCAGAGTGCTTCTTGTGCGGAGAATGGCATGCTTCTGTCTCGAGAGACAGTGGAATGCGCCTCTGTAGGTTAAGTCAAACCGCTGTGTTAGCAGCACTGGGGTGCAACCCTGGGCAGTGTGTATGGAGGTCCTGGGCTGCCCAGATAGCAGGACCCTGCTCTTGGCCTCACTTATGTGGTCAAAAGAAAAGCAAAGTAATATGTTTGGCACCATCCTGGCTGCAGGAGTTGCTGGAAGGAGGGATACAAGGTGCTATCCAGCCATCTTAGGGACTCCTGAAGATATATCACAAAGCAGCAGAGGTTTAGGATCAGAGTTTTCCTTCTACTAGGTGAGCTGCCTCCCCAGGTTGACAAGCCCCATCTGCCCCTCACTTCCCTCTACAGCATGAGCAGAAACAGCTTTCTTGACCACGGGACCCACTATTGGTCTCATCCACTCAATCCACTGGAGCCTGTCTCTGCATGCAGGGCAAAGTCCCTAACTCACTGAGGGCTTGAGGCCCATTAGCTACCCTCACTTGGTTTAGCCAGCCAATAGAACCGGTCCCAGGCTGAGGCTGCTGTCGCATGCTGACAGCTTCTAGGAGCCACAGGTGAGAGCTGGGTGCAGGGTGGGGACCAAAGGTGGACAAATTACTCCCATCAGAGGTACTAAAGGTAAAGATAAAGGTACCCCTGACCGTTAGGTCCAGTCGCAAACGACTGGGTTTGCGGTGCTCATCTCACTCTATAGGCCGAGGGAGGTGTTTGTCCACAGACAGCTTCCGGGTCATGTGGCCAGCATGACTAAGCTGCTTCTGGCGAACCAGAGCAGTGCACGGAAACGCCATTTACCTTCCTGCTGGAGCAGTACCCATTTATCTACTTGCACTTTGATGTGCTTTCGAACTGCGAGGTGGGCAGGAGCTGGGACCAAGCAACGGGAGCTCACCCCGTCGCGGGGAATCTAACCGCCAACCTTCTGATCAGCAAGCCCTAGGCTCAGTGGTTTAGACCACAGCGCCACCCGCGTCCCTATCAGAGGTACTAGTCCTCCCCTAATCCTTTCATTATTCCACACGAAGGTGCTTTAGGTGGGAAATTGAATAGCAGAGACCTCACTTTTATACATAAATGTGAAATGTGAGGAATGTCTTCAGTAGGAGGTGGAAGGAGTAGCCTAAGGTGAGCATACACTCTCAAAATGTGGCTTTCTGTGCGGGAACCCTCATGTGCCTGTTTTGCAGCTTGCTCACTATTTGCTCTGCTTCCTGTCCCCTGCATCTCCCACAGCCAACAACTACTTGGAATCAAAATGTGAAGCCGTCCTCCAGGAGATGAGAAGATGTTGTGCCCGCTTTCCCAAGGGCAGATCCATCTCCTGCTCAGGGTTTGAGTTGCAGGAAAAAGAGAGAGAGAAGCAGGTACCCTCTTCCCACGGATTTCAAGCCCCCAAACCCTGAGGATGTACTAACCTCTGGGGGAGTGGAAGACATTCCTGCAAACTTCGTTGCTGCACAATACCTCATCTGCACCGCTTGCGTTGACACGAGGTGCAAGGCAGCTCCTCTTTCGGACATTCTCAGAAGCCAGAGAACAATGGCCCGTCTGTTAAGGGTAGAGCTGCTAGTTGTTCTACTATCAAAACGTGTCAGTACTGTAGCCTTATTGTGGATTAGATTGGAGTATAATTAACTTGATGTGTAAATGTTCAACGTCATCTACTTTTATTATCAGGAGTAGCAATATTTCACTGCAAAGTGAAGTCCAAGCAGCCTTTATGCTGGAATCTTAAGTTTTTTAAACAACCTTGTTAGACACAGAATAACATCCTTAAGATGCAGAAACTGTACTCCCGTGAAGTCAGCACTTCCCAGTCTTTCAGAAGTTGTCCTTGTCGTGCTCCTGCATTTTGCTGTGCAGTTGTATGAAGTGTTGGCAACTAAAGCTCCAGAGAACTCGGGCTTACCCTCTTTTTGGCTGGGCAATAGTTAGGTTACCTGCGTGCCTCTGTTTCCTTATCTGCAAAACAGGACATACCACTTCTTCTTTTGGACTGTAGATATAGTAGCACTCAAATCCAATTGCACAATGCTTAATTATGTGAATGCTGTTGTGGAAGCAGCTGATTTCAGGGATAGCTATAGAGTGGTGTGTTCTCCCCCTCCGCCTTTGCAAAGCAATAGTCACTTTCTGGAAAACCAGAGTGGTGGAAGAGGTATTTTTAAAATCCCCCACTCTGTAACTTGTGTGAGCAAAGCCTCATTTCAATTGGAATGTGGTTGTAGCACCTCTCTCCCCCCAGTTGAGACCCTCCTGAACACATCTCAGAGGATTTTGACCACCCTGTTACTATTCTGTGTTCAATCTAGTACCTCTCAGTGTTGAAGTAACTTCAAGACCACTGCAATGTTCTGTGTGCATCATAAGCAGGCATAACCAAAACCAGTGGAACAATCTGTGTTGGAAATATTTAACTTTAATGCTGCAAAAATAAAATAAACTATCTGAACATACTTTCAGAACTGTAAGAATGGTTTTTAAGACGTATGGCCTACAACATCTCTCGCTTGTCTTGCCTTTCCTAGGCTGCAATCCTATACAGTGGTACCTTGGGTTACAGACGCTTCAGGTTACAAACTCCGCTAACCTGAAAGTAGTACTTCGGGTTGCAAACTTTGCCCCAGGATGAGAAGGGAAATCGCACGGTGGCAGCAGCGGGAGGCGCCGTTAGCAAAAGTGCACCTTGGGTTAAGAACCGTTTCGGGTTAAGAACAGACATCTGGAACGAATTAAGTTCATAACCTGAGGTACCACTGTATACAAGTGCTTTCCAAGCTTCCCACCCAGATAACTTGGAAATTGTTGAGCGTCTTGGTGGACTTAATGACTGTTCTGCTGGTTGTAGCAATTTTAATGTATTCTGTTAAATGATTTTAAACTTTATTGCTTCTCTTACATACATTTTGAATCCCATAAATTCAAATTGCCGTAAAATGTAAGAAATAAAAGAAGCAATTAAAGAAATCAATATAAATATTTAACGTAATGGATATGCTGTTTCCCATCTTCAGTACAAATCAATAAACACACCTCAGACCGCCTGAATGAGGTTTGTAGACCAGTTTGGCAGCCCCTGCTAGATACACCTAACTGGTGAGTAGTAGGCAGATGCTGCAAGATAACTGTGGTAACAATAGACCTTCATGATCCTTGCTCACTACAAAACGAGTAGGTATGATGTCAAACTTACATTTTAACTAACTCAGTCTGTAGTGAGAAATTCTGTAGTGAGCAAGGATCAGAGGATTATTGTCGCCACAGTAGTCAACAGCCGAATCTCTGAATAAGGAAATGCCTTGGTTCAGATTTCACCTGTACCACGCATGCAGCCACTACAGTAGTGATTACATGTTTATTTCACAAAGAAGGTATAGAGGGTAAATACTGAAGATTGCTTGTGGAGGGGCTATAGTTCACTGGTGAGATCTGCTTTGCATGCACAAGGTCCCAGATTAAATCCATGGCATTTCATTAAAGGAAGCAAATGACAGACAGCTGCCTGAACCCTTGGAAAGACATCCTGTGCACGATAGACCATAATTCTGACTTGAGATAAAGTAGTTTTTCACAGGTACTGTTCAGTTCAGGGAGCTGGTTAATGTTAACCCAGAAACATACAGCACAATTCTAAGCCTGTCTGTTCAGAAGCAAGCCTCACTGAATTCAAATGACTTACTCCCAGGCAAGGATTTGTGTAAGGATGTTATTGTTTTAGTTAAAAGTGGGAGGCGGCACAGTCTGCAAGCCACTTGTACGAAGTCACTAGGTTTTCCGGTCACCTTAACTTGTTCTGAAGCCAAATTGGTGGGTGCGGGTGTCACAACTGGAGATAAGAGGAGAGGATCTCTTGTGGATCAGCACCTGGTTAACGAACAGGAAGTAAGAACAAATGGGCAGTTCTCTCACTGGAGGGATGTAGAAAGTGGAGTCCCCCAAGGATCTGTACTGGGATCTGCTTTTAAACTTGTTCAAAAACTATATAGTGGGGCAGCCAGTTTTGTTGAAGACATCAAATTGTCATTAAAGCAAAAGGACTGCAAAGAACACCAAACTAGCCTTAAAAACTGGGCAAATGGGCATTGAAATGACATGTAATTCAATGCAAGCAGGTGTTAAGTGATGCATAGGGTGGAGGGATCCTAATTTCACATATAGGCTTAACAGAATCTGAACTGGCAGTAACTGACCAGAAAGAGGACCTTGGCATCACTGTGGATAGCTCAGTGTAGACGCGGTGTGCAGAATAAGGACATCTCATAGGCATGTAGCTGTCCTCCAAGCATAACCTTGTGTACAAAGGTGTGTGTGTGTGTGTGTGTGTGTGTGTGTGTGTGTGTGTGTTTGCAGGTAACTCCAGCATGCAATCCCCGAACTGCATGAGGGAATGCAGCCATTTGGCCCAAACAATTATTGACCCCTGCCTTAAAGTCATATCTCCCTTCAGCATTCACTTCAGTACAGTAGGTACTAGGAAAAAACAAACAGCAAATAACAAAATACAGCAAAACCAGTTTATTTTAAACTCTCACCTCAAACATTTAAATATCATATAAAAACATTTTGAAACTTTTAGCAGTTTTCTAGACTCAAGTGTGGGTAGCTACTGGAGTTTTTGTGGGTGGCTGCTTTGGGTTTGTTTTTTAACAAAAAAACAACACCCCACCTTCATTGATGGTCTCTCTCTCTCATCAACATAGCTCTTCCTAATTTATGCCCTTGTTTCCAAATTGGAGGCCAGCTCAATTCTTTTAGCACCCTCTGGTGGCCACTTAACAGATTGGCTCTTTCAATCATTGCTCGAGAGGCAATGAAATCCTGATAAAGTCAAAAAATAAATGAGATTGGCGAAAAAGCAGCACCCAAATATACTGTTTATTCCTCAGATCTGTGGCGCTCCAGATGTTGTTGAAATCTAACTCCCATCATTTGTCATCATTCACTGGTGGATAGGATTGATGGGAACTGGGGTCATAGAATCACAGAGTTGTAAAGGGCCCCAAGGCTCATCTAGTCTAACCCCCTGCAGTGCAAGAATCTCAACTAAAGCATCTGACTGATGGCCATCAAAACTCTGCTTAAAGACCTCCAATGAAAGAGAGCCCCCTGCCTTCTGAGGGAGTTCATTTCACCATTGAACAGCTCTTGCCATAAGAAAGCTCCAGATCGTCATCTACTTTCTCATATCTTGAAACCATTGTTTCAGTCCTAGCCTCCAGAGCAGAAGAAAACAAGCCCTTTAGGTATTTTGAAGACAGCTATCAAATCTTCTCCCAGTCTCTTTTCCAGGCAAAATATACCCAACTCTCAACTGTTCCTGATAAGGCTTGGTTTCAAGACTCTTGATCATCTTGGTTGCCCTGCTCTACATGTTTTAGCTTGGCAATATCCTTGTCCCCCTTCTTAGACAGAGTTACTGAGTGGGTGGTCGCAGACCAGATCCATTTTCTTGGAGGAAACTGATTTTCTAGATCCATTTCAATCAGTGTTTAGGCCCACCTTTAGCACAGAAACCGCTTTACTCGCCCTGTATGATGACTTTTGTTAGGAGAGAGACAGGGGAAATATGTCTTTGTGAATTTTCCTTGACTTCTCAGTGGCTTTTTATAGCATCAGGCATGGTATCCTTCTGGAGCGGCTGTCTGAGTTAAGGATGGGCAGCACTGCTTTGAAGTGGTTCTGGTCCTACTTGGATGGACGTTTTCAGACTGTGATGCTTGGGGTGTGCTGTTCAGCCCCATGGAACCTTCAATATGTGTTCCACAGAGTTTGATTTCATCCTCCATGTTGTTTAACATCTACATGAAACTGCTGAGTGGGGTCATATGGAGTTTTGGAGTACTGTCAGCAATATGCTACTCACACAAAACTCTACTCCTTTACATCTGCAAATGTGGCAGTGGATATGCTGGATCATTGTCTTGCCTTGGTAATGGACTAGATGAGAGCCAACAAAATGAAGCTCAATCCAGATAAGACTGAGGCACTGTTAGTGGGTGGTTCACTAGACCAGGATGGGAGGTTTCCTGCCCTCTAAAGGAGTAGGAACGTAGCCGTGGAGGGTACTCCTGGACACACTGCTGTTGCTTGAGGCTCAAGTGGCCTTGGTGGCATAGAGTGCCTTCTATCAGCTTTGGCTGGTGGCCCATCTGTGACCCTATCTGGACAGGGATAACCTAGTTTCTGCTATAATAACCTCTAGGTTAGATTACTGTCACACATTATGCATGGAGCTGCCTTTGGAATTTGGAAGCTTCAGCTGCTGCGAAATTCAGCAACCAGGTTGCTCACCTGAGCAAGACGGTTCGAGGATATAACACTAATCCTGGCCTGACTGCACTGGCTACCAATTAGTTTCCAGGCCCAATTCAAAGTCCTGGGTTTGACCTATAAAGCCTTAAGTGGCTCAGGAGCGCAATACTTCAAGGATCACCTCTCCCTGTATGAACTGACCCAGACTCTGAAAGCGTCATCTGAGGCCCTTCTTCATGTGGCCCCTTCTCAAGAGGTCTGGAGGGTGGCAACACGAGAATGGGCCTTTTCTGCAGTGGCTCCCCATCTGTCGAATGCTCTCCCAGGGAGGCTTCCCTGGCATCTTCGTTACATATCTTTAGGTGCTAGGTGAAAGCACCTTTGGCTGATTAAACAATTTATGGCCTTTTAAATGTGTTTGGGGGACGAGGGATTATTGGGTTTTTTTGTTAATATGTTATATATATTGTGTTTCCATTTTTTATTTTTATGCCGCAAACCACCCTGTAATCTCTGGATGAAGGATGGTATATACATTTAATACATAAATAAATAATAAATTTGCAGGGCAGCCTTTTGCAAGAATGAACTAACAAGAGTAGTATTTTTAAAAGCCAGGGCTGGGGAAGCCCTTCAGAAGCTGCCAGACTCCAACTTCTATCAGTCACCCAGCATAGTTGATGGCATGATGAGAGTTGCAGTGCAGCTCCATCTGGAGAGCCATGGGTTCCTATCCCTGCTCCGAACCATTAAAGCTTCTGCTATAATAAATCTGTTCATTTATAAATGTAGCTCAGGATATCATTTTAATTTTTACATGTAACAGACAGGTAGGGACTGCAAGAGGGGAAAAAACACGTATTAGAAAATCAGCTTTAAGTGCTCCTGGAGCAGATATGAAAAGTGCAGGCTTCTGTCCAGAATGCAACTCATGCAGAGATAAACCAACTTCTGTCAATATAATCCAACCATTACTTCTCCATCTTCAGTTTGGGGGGCAAGAGTCACATCTCTCATGCAGCACTCATGATCTAGAAAAACTTTCCCCAGAGTGGTGGCATGCAGATATTTTGGACTACAACTCCCCTTGGCTATGCTGGCTGGGACTGCTAAGACCAAAATATCTGGAGGGCACCAGGTTGGAGAAGGCTGGTTTACAGCAACAGCAGACCATGCCTAGCTCTTCCTCCATACATTTCAGGGAGAAGGTCCATAAAAGACAGAGCAGGAGGCTCCAGCAGCAAAACACAGCATTCCATCCCCATAATCCAGTAACTTTTGCTACTAATGGCGTGAGTCATGTAGAAAGCTTTCCAACTCCAGTCATTATTTTAGCCGTTCTACCACCAAGAGCAAAGTTTAGCTGAACCATAATCAAGTGAGTGTTCAAAATACATATTCTGGGAAGAGGGTTCACCCCACCCACTACAAGCTTTTTAGCCCTCCTTCAGCAGGAGAGGATGGCAGAAATCCCACACAGCAGTCAAGAGTTTCCACAGATCATTCCAGCTCTGTGGCTTCAGCAAGAGGTAAAAATAAAAGTTTGGGAGGTGTCAGGAAGACCTGTTTCTCTCTTCTGCTGGCATTTCTAGGAAGCAGTATTCAGAGCCTGTCCAGGGAAGAATAAGCCAAAACTAGATGCAGGTTATTTTGGGACATGGCCTGGCACACCCTCTCCTTAGGCTGCTAAGCTTCTGTGCTCTCCAAAGCACAGGCTGTACTCTTTGCCACCCAGGGGGTACAACACAATGAGAAGGTGCCTACAAGGGAGTTGGGTGCTCCCCTGCAGGGTACTATCATATCCTATCATAACATTTTGTGCACGTTTTCCCACTGGAAAAGAATTTGGGGATGATTATACAAAACCTGACATATCAGGCAGGAGTAGGAATCAGCCTCACAGCAAACAGCCTTCAGCCTAATGCTGCCTCTCAACCACTGACCAATCAATCAAATGAAAAAAGGAGAGGAGCAAAAGGAGCTTGTGGCAGTGTTTCTGGAGGCCATAAGGTGCATACAGAGAGAGGTCAGAATGTTCCAGCGGACAAGTTCAGCAATGGAGAAAACGAACGATTACTGAGTAGGAGATGGCGGTGGCAGCAACAGCAGCAGCCAGATCAGAGGAGGCTCCTAAGAAGCCATGCCAAGCAGAAACCCTCCAACGAACCCTCCAGTCAGGAGAACATTCTTCTTTAGAAAGGAGATCACCTGAAAAAGAGAAAAGACAAGTCTTATATTGGTCCCTATTTGATTTTCAGAAGCTACATGTTGCCTCCTGGACATGCATTGTGGCTGCTCAAGTGCCTGACAAAAAGACACCCCCACATTTGCAATTATAAGGCGGAAGCAAGCATAAGAGCCCCGACTCTGTGGGCCACTGGTTGTGCAGGCCTACTCAGACCAGAGTCTTCAGAAGTGAGAACTGTCTCTGGATTCTGCCTAGAAGCTATCAACTGTACTTGAAATCTGAAATCTGCTGCTGACAAACTGGCTCTCCCTTCAGTGTACCATCTTGATTTTGTTACAGCCATACTCGGTAAGCAAACACTGTCTGCTCTCACACCTCCCTCTCAATTTAATGCAAGGATGGGGAACCTCCGGACCTCTATCCTGGCTTAGAGTTGTATTGAACCAAAGGCTAACTGTTTCAGAAGCTTTGCTAACGCCATACTGGTAGTCAAGATAATCCCATAATTAATTGGTAGCTGCTGTAACAATGAGCTCATATATATGTTTATATTCACTTGTTTTGATATATGTTACCGTATTTTTCGCCCCATAGGACGCACCGGCCCATAGGACACACCAGGTTTTTTGGGAGGGAATTAAAGGGGGAAAAATTATTCCCCCCCCCCAGGCGCTTGCGGGGCGGCAGCGGGGAGAAGCGCTCTTCTCCCCGCCGCCCGCCTTCAGACCAGGTCTGGGGACAGCGGGAAGGCGTGCTGCGCCTCCCAGCTGTCCCCGGAGCTTGCGGGGCCGGCAGCGGGGAGAAGTGCTCTTCTCCCCGCCGCCCACCTTCAGACCAGGTCCGGGGACAGCGGGAAGATGCGCTGCGCCTCCCCTCTGTCCCCGGAGCTGGCGGGGCTGGTGGCGGGGAAAAGCACGCGTCTCCCTACCGTCAAGCCTCCAAACCACATCGGGAGACAGCGGGATGGCGGTGTTCCGTCTCCCCGCTGTCCCCCAACCTTGTGGGGCTGGTGCTGGGGCTCTCCTGAAGCCTGGAGAGCGAGAGGGGTCGGTGCGCACCGACCCCTCTCGCTCTCCAGGCTTCAGCGAAAGCCTGCATTCGCCCCATAGGACGCACACACATTTCCCCTTCATTTTTGGAGGGGAAGAAGTGCGTCCTATAGGGCGAAAAATACGGTGATTGGCTTGCTTTGATGTGATCCTTATCTGTGGTCTTGGAGTGCAGGGCTCTGAGCCCAGAAAGGAGAACTATCTGTAAGGTATTTGCCACCTATGCCCTCATCTAGCCAGGTGAGATGATGTGTGCTGCTTTGCTGTATAAAGAATGTATAAACATTTGCTTGAGTGTGGATAAGTCATCTCTTATCTCTTTTCCCACATCTGCAAAGGCTAGGAGAACTGTCAGGCTGATTTGCTGTAAGTCTACCCCTTCTTTAGTAAAGCACCAGAACTTACAACTCTGGCATTTTAGGCAACCAACAGATTCTTGGGCTGTTCACAGGAGGTTGAGAGAGCTTGTTGCTGTTATTGATATTATTGCTGTATCTTTAGTTTTAGATCTTATGATTTACATGGAAATTGTTTCCATTTGGTTATGTACTTTTTGATGTTTTTTATTGATTGTTTATGACTTCTGTTATGTTTGTAATTATGTCAATCTTGTCATGTTGTAAGCCGCCTTGAGCATAGTTTCAACTATGGAAAGGCAGCATACAAATAAAATGATGATGATGATACACCTGCACCCAACCAGTCCCAGAAGCCCTCCTTTGGGCCAGTAATCCAGAACAGGAGCGATGGGAGTTGGGTGTCTAATAATATCTGCAGGTCCCCCATAACATATTTAATAATTTGTGCCCATCTCCTCTTTACTGCACAGTTATCACATCAAACACTTTTTCCTACTCAAAGCTTTGCTGCTAGCCTCCCATATCTCTCCAACTTGCCCACCAGTCTCACCTCATCCATTTTGCTCTTCACTTCTGGTGTCAGCTGATTGGTGGTGCTCCCACGAAACTTCAGCTGTTCTTTGGCTTTGCTCACATCCCGCTCAACCATTTGCCAGTCCACTTTGATGTAGCCTGTGTGGTTTGCAAGCTGGAGTAGAGAAAATGTTTCCTGAAGCAAAACACTACACGTCTAGCTGGATAAATATTTATGGACAGCATTGCCCATTTCTTGTACCCCATCCACATTGCTACATAGCAGCTCAAAGCAGTAGCCCCAGGAGAACTGCCCTTCCAATGAGTAGCAGCTATTGAGAAAAGCAGTGAACAAAACAGCATTTGGAGTCAAGGACAGCAGGAACCTAGGCTTCTTTAGTGCAGGTGTGTGGAACCATTGACCCTCTAGATGTTGCTGAACTACAACTCCCATCAACCTCAGGAAGCACAGTCAATGGCCAGTTATGATACAATCTGTAGTTGAGCAGCATATTGAAGGCCAAAAGTTTGACACACCTGCTTTAATGCACTGGCCTTCAACCGGTGAATTGGGAGTCAGTACTGGATCACAGCTTGATCTAAGGTAGATCACAACAGCAGCACTTACCACTATATAAGTATATGGTGTTTTGTTTTTGTTTTTTAAACCCAGTCAGTCAAGAAATGCATGAACAAGTTACAGATGCATCCCAGGTCTGAAAAAGTTAAGAATTACTGCTTAATGTGTACAGAATACAATTGGCTGTCCAGCAGGAAGACTGGTAATCTAACACAAAGAATCAGAACTGCAGGGCTCTGTTGGCCACACAAACCCTGGAATGGATGTTTTAAGAAAAGCCTGGATGAATCAAACAAATATAACCAATGCCAGTACTCGGTAAGACTGAGCGATTTTGGGGGAGTCCATGGATGATTGAAGAGCCCACTGAGCCAGTGCATTCCCCAGTACACTCTAGCAGTTGTTCTTCTATCACATGGAAGACCTGCATGGAAGCTGGAATAGAAGGCACAGAAGCAAGTATGGTTCAAACGAAGATCATTTTTTTGTGTGAGCACCAAGCTTAAAATAGAGGAGCTGTTCCACTGATGCTGATGTTTAAAATTAGCAGTGGATTGGCTTTGCTGCAAGTGATCATGTGTTGCTGTTGATGCTATCAGAATCTTCTCCAGTGGCAACCAAAACTCTATATTGCACAAACCAATGTTTTAGAAAAGAAAAGAAAATCAGAGATCCTTTGATAATCCAGCTGGAAGACAAAAAGGCTTGCTATCATCTTCTCTTTTTATATTAATATTTACAGAGGCCCTATATCTTTAGCACAGGAGTGGGGAACCGTTGACCTTCCAGATGCTGCTGAACTACAACTCCCATCAGACCTAGCTAGCATGGCCAGTGGTAGGAATTGGAGTTAAGTAATATCTGCAGGGCCGAAATTTCCTCACACCTGCTTTAACAGATCTATGATAGGCAGATATCAAGATATGATGCATTACCCCACAACACACACACTGGGTTGAATCTAGGTTTTAGCCAGAGTAGACCCATTGAAATGAATGGGCTCAAGTTAGCTATGCCCATTAATTTTAATGAGTCTACTCTGAGTAGGACTAACATTGTATACAAGCCACTATGTCTCTAGACAGAAAACTTCACTTGTAGCATTTCAGCCAGATATTTCAATCAGTCCAAAGACTTCAGGGCAGCATACATGGTTCTCCCACCTCCCTGTTTATTCTCACAACAATCCTGCAAGATGGGTTCATCTGAGAGCAAGATGGGTTCATGGCTGAGCTGGGATTTGAACCTTAGCCTACGAGGTCCCAGTTCAACACCCTAGCTACTGTACTGTGCTGGCACTCCATTAAGTGCAACAACCTGTCTGTAGGCTGCTGAAATGCCCAGAGTCTCTATAAGAACAGCAACACACATTATTTGCAAGGCATGGCATAGCACCAGATTCAGCAATATGCAGCTGCAGCAACTGCGAACTAGATGCTGCCACTGCCAGGAATATTTTAAAGCTCTGCCAGGGAATGATGAAGAAACTACAGCTGAGCCAAAATGCTGCAAATGATGTTTATCCATTTCCCCCCCTCTTCCCCTACAAGCAAAGACTCGTCACAGTGCAGAAATTTCCCTATTTTTTTTTTGTAGTGGATACTGTTCACCACCATCAGAACAAATTTGGGAGTCCTGCTAAGTATGCAAAATGGTGCTTAAGCTGCCCAACACAAATAGTTGTTGCTGCCACTTTCAGGGATTGTCAGCTGAGAAAAATACATTAGCAGAAAAGAAAGCCACCGCTAATGGTGGGCTCTATCCTGGAGAATATGGTGAAATCAACCACCATCACTCAAAATTTATCTGCCCACAAACAGGGTGGAAAATATCAAGAGGCCATTTGGCACAGCTATAAAAGGAACTACCAAAGTGTTCCAACTTGAATCTCCTGCACAGGCAAGCCAGTGAACAAGAGGCCCCAACTAGGGCTGGGTTGTGGATGCTGCCTAGACATCCCATTAAACCACTCATGTGAAAAAGATGAGTCACAGCTGCATGCAGTTTTCTGCAGTTAAGGCAGCCAAGATACCTCACTCTACTGGTCAACTACTCCCAAATCCAAGGTAGGCAACCACCAACCTGAAGCAGGAAGAAGCCACCTCCCACAGCAGTCGCCGCCAGTTTCCCAACCTTCTGGAAGATGAAGCCAGTGCACCTGCAAATCAAAAACGGGGATAATTCAGGAAAATTACATCAACTATACAGAATAACTGACAAGGCAGCTCCATCTGCAGTAAGTAAAAATGGCAATCTGTAGCACAGAGACTGTGTTACTACAAGAGTTGGGTGAATTTGCTGTCCCCTTCCCCTGCCATCTACCACAAATGCAGCCAATGTACAGCACTGCCTCACCATCCAGTGGCGCCTCCGATTGCCAGCTGGGTTGCTACGTTGTACTTCTCTGCACTGGACCCTGAGTTGGGTGCAAAGAGCTTGCGCCACCATGGCTGGTTTTTTGTGTACTTGGTCAGATCCAGCACGTCATCACTGCTTCGCCCTACTGCAAAATCAAGAAAAAAGACATGAGCAAGGAAGAAGATAAAGCCCATTGCTGAACTTCTATCCTATTTGAGCAAGGCCCAACTGCTGCCCAATTGTTGCCTACTGTAGACAGAGGAGCAGAAGGAAGCTTTCACCTGTTATTTAAGCAATACAAGTAGGGCTGGGGAATAAGGGCCCTCCAGATGTTGCTGGATACCAACGCCCATCAGCCCCAGCCAGGACAGACAGTGACCAGAGTTTATAGCAGTTGGAGTCTTACAACATCTGGAAGGCTACAGGTTCCTCACCCCTGCAAGGCAGCAACCCTAAATAACACAGCAAAACACTAGTAGAACCTTAAACTTGAAATATTTTTGTATTTGCGGGGGGGGGGGCTAAATTGCTGGGTTTTTAAAATAAGAGATAACATACAAATTCGCCCTCTATCCACACCGTCAACAAGAGGAATTATAGCACATTCAATCTTTAAAACACCAGGTTCATCTTTTACTGATACAGTGGGATGTCTCTGCGTCACATTATGATTTATCATAAAGATGCCACCTGAAACTGCCTTATCCTGAGCCAGTCCACTATTCTGTCTAGCCTAGTATTTTCCACTCTCAACAGAAACTTTCTAAGACTTCAGCTGAAGGCCTTTCCAAAAGCCATTATTCAAGTTCTTTTTCACTACAGATGCTGGGGATTAAACATGGGGCCTTCTGCGTGGAAAAGTCTATGCTTTAGCACTGTGCAATGGCTTGCACCCTTGTCAAATGATGTCTGTTTGAAGATCCTCAAGGGAAGAGCTGTAGCTCAGTAGCAGAGCATCTACTATGCAGGCAGAAAGCCCCAGGTTCAATCCTTGGCATCTCAAGGTACGGCTGGGAAAATTCTCCCTGCCTGAAATCCTGGACAGCCGCTGCCAATCAGTAAGGGTAGCACTGAGCTGGATGGACAGACAGACAGTATCAGGCAATTTCCTATGTTTCATCTTAAGGAGGCTCAATCTATAAGAACCACAACACATGATACAAAAGGCATGGCATAGTACCAGGCTCAACAACACACAGCTGACAGGTAACTGATAAACAGCTTTCCATCTGGTTGCCTGTAGCACATAGCATACCCTCCAACATTTCTCCAATGAGAATAGGGGTGTCCTAACTCCATTATTATTATTATTATTATTATTATTATTATTATTATTATTATTATTATACTATTTATACCCCACCCATCTGACTGAGTTGGAGTTGCCCCAGTCACTCTGGGTGGCTTCCAACATACATAAAAACATAAAGCATCAAACATTTTAAAAAACTTGCCTATACTGTACAGGGCTGCCTTCAGATGGCTCAGGGGTCAGATCACTGACCATACCCTCTGATGAAATAGGGATGTCCAAAGGGACATTTCAGAATCAAATCAGAAACTGCAAATCCTTCTGCAAATCCTGGACTGACTGTCCGTGGAAAATGGGGACACTTGGGGGGTCTGATTAGTAGGAATCACTTCCATGAGGGGGATTTGTGAGGAGTCTTTCAAACGCTTCGGGGTCTCCATCCCACAGCCCTTGCTTGCCCTTTCAGGCTGTCCACGGGTCACAACAGATTAACATAGGTAAAAGTTTAGTAAGACGACCCACGGGTACGTGGAGAACCTGTGCCCCAAGGTCCCCTTGTACCCCTCGCCCAGCCATCAAGGTCACCCAGTGAGCCAGCCATTCCATCTGCCCTACCCTGCAGGGTTCTTGTGGTGATGGTGATAACATGGACGGGGACGGGATTATCCCGAGATCACTGGAACAATGGCGGGGCACCAAGTGGCATGTTAATAATAGCAACTCACTAGGGCGGTAGAGATGGAGGTTTCCCCGGGGAGGAGATAACTAACGGGCAGGTTCTCTCTCCTCTCTCCCCCACCCCCAGCCAAGCGGAGTGACGTCACTCCAAAGGTTCCCGCGCGGCGAACGTTAGCGCCTCTCACCCGGCATGATGTCGGCGGCCTTGCGCTGCTGCTGCTGCGCCCGCTTCTTGCGCTTGGCCTCCTGTTCAAGGCGGAGGAGGGAGGAGCAGGAGTGGGCGCTGCCGATGCGTGACGGCGACGGAGACACGCCCAGCTCCAACCCCAGCTCCTCCTCCATCTCCTCCTCCAAAGGGTTAGCAGGCCCCGCCCCCGGCCTTCGCCGCCGCGCGCATGCGCGTTCGCAGAGGAGAGGCGTGGGTTAATCCGCGCCGCGATATGTTCCTCCTCCTCCTCCACCGCCACCACCACTGAACGCCTGTGGGACACGTGAGGAGGCGGAGCCTGATTGTTTGATCACCTAGGTAACCACCGGAGGTTAGAGGCGGGAACGTCTCAGACAGTTACCGCCCCCTCCGACTTTCCTCCCCCTAGTTATTGCTGTAGGCTCCAGTTCGTCATGCTGAGGGGAGGAGCAAAGGGCTTAGCGGGTTTCTGAGTGGTGCGGCCTCCTGTTACTAGAGCGCGGTCCTTATTATGCGCCCTCCCGTGGATCAGGCTGCTAGTACACTTATCATTCTGGCCGAGAGAGGACCTCTGAGCATGTACAGACGTTCTACCACCCCAAAAGAGCTACAGTGCCCATAATAAACATGTGCAGAGAGAGTTTAAGAACACAGGTAATGTAAACGCTTACGCGGGTGGCGCTGTGGGTTAAACCACAGAGCCTAGGGCTTGCCGATCAGAAGGTCGGCGGTTCGAATCCCCGTGACGGGGTGAGCTCCAGTTGCTGGGTCCCTGCTCCTGCCCACCTAGCAGTTCGAAAGCACATAAAAGTGCAAGTAGATAAATAGGTACCGCTCCGGCGGGAAGGTAGGCGGCATTTCCGTGCACTGCTCTGGTTTCTCCAGGAGTGGCTTAGTCATGCTAGCCACATGACCCAGAAGCTGTATGCTGGTTCCCTCGGCCAGTAATGCGAGATGAGCGCCGCAACCCCAGAGTTGTCCAAGACTGGACCTAATGGTCAGGGGTCCCTTTACCCTTTTACTTTTTAAGATCCTGGAATGGCGCACAATTAGTTACACAGCTGCTCTTCAGTGACACATAGCCTCTGAGCATGTGGAGAGGTTTGTTTGTTTTTTAAAACCTTAAGGGTGTAATGCACCTCAACAAATGCAGAGTTTATTTATTATTATTATTTTTAAAACCTTTTAAAGAACACAGACTGTGAACATGAGCAGAGTTATAACTTTCCTAAAGGAACCAGCTTCTTGTTAAGAAGGTGAACCCCACCTAGACCTAAGGTTGCGATTCTGTACACACATATTATGGGAATATGCCTCACTGAACTCGGTGTGACTTTCTTCTGAGTAGACATGTATAGGATTGTGTTATGGAAGTAATGAATCCTAAATGAATTGCCATGTAACACTGTAACCTTCAAGGCAAGCAAACAGATTTTTTTTTTAATTGTGTCATTTGTGTTGAAAATATTACCCTTTTTACAGTTTTATGCAAGGAGGTTGTCCACAACAGCAGTATATGAGTAGTTTAAATAAATACCAGAATAAAGAAGGAAGGCCAGTGTCATCTTAAAAAGCAATTTATTGAAGAATGATATGCTTTTTGTGTTTTTCTGACCTGTGCTCAACAAAAGATCTAAGCATTGCACACAGGATTTAAATGTTGCTCTTTTTAAAAAAACAAAAACAAACAGTCAAAATTCTAGCAGACTGGCAAATCTAATTAATACACTGATTTCTGGAGAGGGCTCAGCTAGTTCAAGGGACACAATACCTTTTATATTGGAACAATTAATTGAGTTTCACCCAAGAGTTTCTCCAACAAGCTCTTAGAAACAGCACCTCCCCCCCCCCCATATCCAGCTATCCTAGGCTCACCAACAGTCCTGGGCACTTAGCTTGTGGGAGAGCTCCCATGTTGGAGCTGTATACGCTTAGGCTAGTTGCAATTCCAATCATCATTGGTAGGAGGTCTTAGCAGCTGCAGAACCTGATGCCACAGGAAACCCAGTAATCAGATGTAGCTGTTGGTATCATCTGACAGATCCTACACCAACTACTGAGCATCCTGTTTACACCGGATATAGAGTGCTTTTCCTAATCTCCTTGAGAAGAAAACGATCAGGCTAGATTAAGGGAGGTCAGTTTCCTGTTAGACACAGCATAATGAGAAAGAGGCAACATATTGCAAAAATAAATAAATAATGAGGGAAAGGGTCACATTCTGTAAATATTAATATCAATCTGCCAGAGTGCAACAGAATATACAATTAGAACCCTTCAGCTGAAAAGAAGATTGCACACAATCCCTCTGTCCTCAGCCCTGCTTGGTATGATGGGTTCTTCACAGCTCGGAGAAAAAGCATTAGTGCACCTGCTTGCCCGAGTGCTCCCCGCTGCAGATCCTCTTGAGTGACTGAGGTTGTGCCTTCCTTCCTGCTGCAACAAGAAACACAAGACAGATAAACATCTGTGATGATGATCAGACGATATGCCAGCCTGCATGGAGTTTCCTCTGCCAGGGAGAGGAAGAGGCCAGCAGCCTGGTTCTTAAAATATGCACCCGGTCACAGTTCATGGGACAATTTTTACTACTTTCCTTTACAAATCAAGACTAGAGCACTCCACCACAGCAGTATGAACTGATGCTCAAGAATAACGCACACAGTTTGTCTTTAGTCTGCCTTTCAGGCTGTGAGCTAGAGGAGGGAGGAATATAAACATGTTACCAGCAGTACTCCATTCCAAGAAGTCAAAATAGGAAAAAGAGAGAAAATAATATATATGTATATGGAGTCATCCTTGGAGTGTGTCCTTTTCTTGCTTAGTGCTTCAGGTTGCTTCCTCAGGTTGTACGGAGAAGAGTAATCATAGGTCAGCCTTGTAGATGCAGGGATAAGGAGCCTATGTTGTAGTTGTAGCCTGAGAGCCCCTTCTTGGCCCTCCCACCTTGGCAGCTTTCTAGTCTCTGTAATGAGGATGCTGCTGCTGGTCCTGCTATTAGTAGCTTTGCCAAGAGTTAGTGAATTCCCCTTTCTTGGTTGGGCGATTTCTGACTGTCTTACTCACCCCAGTAGGGACAGTCCCTACTCCACAGCTACTCACAGAGCATTTGAAACTGAAATTTGTAGAAGAAAGAGAAACCACCTGGGTTTATTTCTCTCTTTTTCTCCCTTTCTCTTACGCCTGTCATTTTCTGGAAATAAGGCATGTTTTGTTCAATTCCTGGCTTTGTGTACACTCCCATTTACTCTGAATCTGGTGCATTTCCATTTGAGAAACTGTTTCCCATTTGGGAAACGGTGTACATGTACCTTATACTAGCCACAACCCATATTTATCTTTATCCCATTATTTCTTATGAAATACTTCTTTTTGATGCACTCTCCCCCAAAACTAGCTTCAATCTGAATTAAGAAAAAAGAATGATCTAGCTGCAATTTAAGCTGGTAATGTTTACATAGCCTCTTTGTGCTTCCTAATGATCTTCATTGCTCTGTGGATAAAATGCTGCTTAAGGACCTTTTACATCCTTTTACAAAAGGAGTTCATAGAATTGTTTGCAAAAATGATTGCACTGCCAGTTCAGATGGCTCAAACCATTGGCTCTCCCTGGACACTGAGGCAGTATGGGAGAATGCATTCATTCATTCATGTAATCTACAGCCTGTTCTTTGCTACAGTCGCAGTCCCAGAACTGGGACCATAAAAATATCAAATGCAAAATATCAAATGCAAAATAAAAATAAAATTGTATCAATTCTTAGCAACTAGAAAAGCAACACACACACACAAATCAACTCAGGCACTAATGCTGAGCATATAATACATGGTCAAAAAGACATTCTTTTAGGCAGCTCCAAAAATTCATATAAGTCAACACAAGCCATATCTCAGGATTTCCATAGTTATGCTGCCACCTTGCTCAGTTCAACATATAATGCAGCCATTGCAATATTTTCAGATGGGGTGTTGTATGTTCTCCGCTGGCTGTATCACAGAGCAGACTCACTGCTATATTTTGCACTAATTGCAGCTTCTAGGCCAGTTTTAAAGGCAGCCCCACACAGTGTGTGTTACACAAATCCAAACTTGAGGTTACCAATATACAGGACACTGTAGTCAGGCTTTCCCTGTTCAGGAACATCTGTAGGTGGTGAACCACCCAAAGCTGGCAGCAGGTGCTCCTTACCACTTGAGGCCACTTGAACTTCTAGTGACAGGGCTGGATCTATGAGCACCCCACCAAATTATGCACTTGCAACTTCAAAGTGAATGCCATACAATCCAGCACAATAGGTAGAACATCTAATTCCCAGATTTGGGAGCCTCCCAGCCAGGGCCAACCCACCCATGAAACAAGGTGAGGTGACCGCCTAAGGTGGCAGGGTCCACCAGGACTGCAAATCCTGATGTCAATCTTTCTCTCTCTCTCTCTCCCCCTCCCCCGCCCTTGTTCCTGATGTAGATCTTCCCTGAGCCCTTCTTCCCTGATGGAGAGGATGCACCATTTTGGAATTCTCCTCAGGTGCCAAAATGCCTTGGGCCAGCGCTGCTCTCAGTTACAGGGACTCAGCTTATTGCTCCTCATCCAGCCCTCCACTACATCCAAGCAAGGGTGCTCCACAGCCTCCCTGACTCAGGTAATAGAGAATTGTAGCTCAGTGAAGGCTAAGCTACAGTTCCCAGGATTCTATGTGTGAATGTGCATGAAATGTGCTTTAAATGAATGGTGTGTACGCAGCCTCAGGAAGTTCCTTCTCCAGAGTCTAATATGAAGGTTATATTCTGCAATTTGATTTTACTCTACCTTGCTAGAGCCACACACCCTTCCATTAAACAATTTCCTTCTTCACTTAAACTTGATGGGTTACTGCAAATAATGAAAACCAACCAACCCAAAACCAAAACAAGGACAAAAATTTGAACAGAATGAGGTTCCCCCCAGTCCGCATTTTGATATGGTTGTTGGGAAATTCCATGTTTTATTAATCATTTTTGGTGGGTGTTTTTTTCTGCCTCATTCAGGACAATAACATGTTATCCCCCTCATAGGCTCCATTCCCTGAGTGATGAATGACAATTGCTACCAAGGCCATTTCCCCCAGATAACCAGAAGGAAGGTGTAGGTGGCTTGTGAGATGTGAACTTTCTGACTCACTTCTGACTTACTCAGATGGGAGAGTCCCTAGAAAAAGAATTGGGGCCCATTTTCAGGAGCCCTGTAAGATTAGCTCATTGCCTTGAGCAATTTCCCCCATGCTTTCTAAGTACCCTTAACCCATGTACGGATAGAGTTATGGGAAGGAAAGTGGTAAAAGCCACTGCCTCCCTCAGCCACCGATCTTTATGTGGTTTGGCAGGTGAACTCTCAATTTTCTTGCTTTTAGCAAAGGAAACCCACACAGCTCAAATGCATACCCTCTAAAGTTTCACAAATGGAGTTTTTTATATATATAGACTGCAACACCTTATGCAGGTGTTGCAGGCTGGAAGAAGCCCTTTCCATAGTGCGAAGCAGTGAGTTTTCCCAGAAAGGTCCAGTGGCAGTACTCAGCTAGGTCAGGCACTGGCCAACGGCCAAGGCAGCTGCTCAGAAGGGCCCCTCATTATCCCAGCATTGTTTGCTACCATCCCCCTGGCCCAGTAGGGAAACTCCAAAGTGGTTTTACCCACCAATAGTTGAATCACTCCTTCAATTAGAGCTGTGTAGCTGCCCACCAGGTAACTCATTTTAAATTTCCCACAATGCTCTGAAGTGCTACCATGGTGGGTTCTCCAGGGCATTTTGGGAAATTTAACATGGTAGGCTTGTAGTTGCCCATACTGCAGGCACCAAGACGGGTGTTGGTGCCAATCAACTCTCCCAGGTGCACAAGGATGGGTGCTGATGCCTGCCCGTGACTCATTCGTTTCAAATTTTAAAGAATCAGTATCTGGGGCAACCACCACTCAGGAGTTAGTCATTGCTAAAGTCTTCTCTGTCTTATGTTATAGTCATATCAGTTTCCTCTGCCATGTGCTGACTTCTAAATAAGAACAACTTTTCCTTTCTCTGAAAATGTATCAGCCATCAATGGATACAGCTATATTTATTACAGGATTGTTGGAGAAACATGATATAACGACTAGCATCCTCCCTATGAGGAAAAGCTACAGCATTTGGGGCTTTTGAATTTGGGGTGAGGGAGGCGACTCAGGAGAGGAGAGGAATCACTGAGGTTTATAAAATTATGCATGGTGTGCGGAAAGGGGTCAGAGAGAGAGAGAAGTTCTTTGCCCTCTTTCAAAATACTTGAGCTTATCCAATAAATCTGACTGGCAAAAGATTTGGACAGATATCTTTATTTATGTAGTCCAGGGGTAGGGAACCTTTTTGACATAGTGGGCAAGATTGAAATGCACCTTAAAAGAGGGAGGATTTTTCTTAAGTTGGGGCAGGCAGTACAATACTGTGTCTGAAATGAACCATAAATAGGTCTTTCATCCCCCCCACTGACCTTGCCCTGTGTTTCTCCTTTGCTTGAGAAGCCAAGACCCTAGCCATCATTGTCCTGCCTGTTATGCTTCATAGTACTCCAAAAATACTTTGAGACAAGCAACTCTGTTTTTTTAAACAGTCATTTTAATATAAAAAATATATAAAGAGGATTTGCATAAAACATTTTGGTGAATCATCTGGCATCAGCCCTTTCCTAGGCTGGAGGAAGAGGACTTGTTTTGACCATGAAAAAAGTTAGTAGACATTTCTGGGGGAAATTCCTCCATTCTCATCTCTCTTTGTTAGAAAACTGACTCAGAAAAACCTGTTAATTCCAGACTCACCACATATGTTTTCTATGGGGGAATCTATGTGCTATACATGCACTTTAAATTTATGGTGTGGATGTGATGAACTTGTTTAGGGTGCTAGAAATGGTAGCTCTGTGAGGAGTAAACTACGGTTCCCAGGATTCATTGCGGGAAGCCATGTGCTTTTAATGAGCTTTAGGTGTACAGTGTGGATAAAGGTCCAAGTAAAGGGGATGACATTCACTGCAATTAGTAATGGCTTTTAAAAACACAAATAGCTTTTGAATGCAGGTGAGGGGGAGAGCTGGACTGGGACCCTGAGGAGATTAGGAAGCTTTAACCCTGCTGAACTTTTGAACTGGATCAACAGTATAATAATCCCATAAGTCAGGGTAGACATGCCGTAAGACTGGAAGGGCAAAAAAATTTTTTGAGGTGGTGACAGAAGCGTCATAAGAATGCGGATGTCCATGCCACTGCTGTAGTGGGGAACCTGTGGGCCTCCAGATGTTATTGGACTCCAGCTCCCATCAGCCCCAGCCAGCAAAAGTCAATGGTCAGAGATTATGGGAATTGTGGTCCAGTAGCATATGGGATGCCACAGGTTCCCTACCCCTGCACTAGGGGAAAAGAGTTCCAGTTGTTTTAAAGGTAAGGCCTCCCCCAACCCCAGCCCTAATTATGATGCTGAGATGTAGAAAACGTGTGTGTGAAGAAACCAGGAATGGTTTTTTGTGCAAATGTGAGCTCAGTTATGGTGCTGAAAACGAATACTAGGCCTGAGCATTTGCACCATGTTCCTTGGTTCTAAGAGAAGATTGCCCACTCTTCCCTTTTGCACCTGGCTATGGCTTTCAAAGAGGTTCAGTGTGGACTTTGTTACCACTTTGATGTCTTTTGTGAAGCAGATGAACAAACAACGTACAGTGGTACCTTGGGTTACATATGCTTCAGGTTACATACGCTGCAGGTTACAGACTCCGCTAACCCAGAAATAGTACCTCGGGTTAAGAACTTTGCTTCAGGATGAGAACAGAAATCGTGTGGTGGCGGTGTGGCAGCAGCAGGAGGCCCCATTAGCTAAAGTGGTGCTTCAGGTTAAGAACAGTTTCAGGTTAAGAACGGACCTCCAGAACGAATTAAGTTCTTAACCCGAGGTACCACTGTATGATGCCACTTATCCCAGAGAAGCATGACTTATTTGGCAACCCCTATGACAGATGATTTCACTTGACTGATTGCTCGGAATCAGGCTACCTTCACCCAAGCCAGTTTAACAAGGTGATGTTCCTCTTCTTTCTTTTATAACGTTATGTCGCCTGCTTTGCTTGGTACTACCCTCAGTTTTCAAGGAAGCCATTTTGGTGACTGTTCTTGATTGTTTTTCTTTTATATGTTTCGTGTTGTTGTAATATGATTTGCACGTGATGTTGTCCTTTTAAAGTTTTTATAATTAAAGTTATTGAGAGAGAGGTTCTGTAACCTACTTGCAAGTTGCAGCAGTCCGCCAGATTGTTCAGTGGAGGACACAATGAATTTCATAGGCAAACAGACTCTGACAATGGCAGATCAGGTATCTCTGAGAGAGTCTTCACCCCCAATCATACTTGACCATTAGCCAGGCTGCCACAGCTTGCCCCTCAGACTGGGTCATGTGGAACCTTCAGAACACATTGAGAAATGCTCTTATGATTTTGTTTGTTTGTAAAGGGATAAGATAAAATTGTGGAGGACAGATCTGTCCATGGCTATTGGCTAGCAGAACTACTGTCTGTTGTGATAGTATACTTCTGCATATCAGATGCAAGGAGAAGAAACAAGAAGGATGGCTGGTTCATCCTTGCAGACTTACAAGGGCTGGCTGCTGTTGGAGAAAGATGCATTAGATGAGTCTTGGCCTTGTCTATCAGAGCCAATTCTTAACCTAATCCTGGATCTGGTGTCCCGACAGCGAATAAGAGGTTAAACTTTGCTCAACCTTTCCCCCCCTTGGCTTTTCCCCTCTCCATCCTGTTGCTCTCCACCCAGTGTTGCTCACTCACACATCCCAGCACACTGAAAGTCTGTGTGCGTGACTGTGATTCCCTATCCGGTCGCATATTGAAAACTTGTTAGAGCTTCGCCCAAACCTGTAGTTGTTGCGTGGCCTGCCTTCACTTCCCTCGTTGAGGATGGCGCTTGCTAAATAGGTCAGGCAACCATCACCTACCTCCTCCTAGATTTCTCCTTGAATCGGAACTGCCTCTGGAGTCTCTTCGACACACACTAGACCATGCAGAGGCTGCCCCTGTGCAGCTGCATCGTCATCCTGTGGTGCCTGTTTGAGCAGAGCATTGGCATCACCAGAAGATACTACATCGGAGCAGTGGAGACAGACTGGGACTATGTGCCTGGCAGCCAGAAGGGGTAAAGATAGTCCATTTGTCATCCATAGTTGCTTCCCTGTTTCTTTATGTTTATATGCTGTGGTGATGTTGGCTGTGTATGTACCATACCTTCAGAGCATATTCAACACCCCCCCATACACACACAAAAAAAGGACCCTGGGAACTGACCTTTCCCAGAACTACAATTCCCAATGCCCTTAAACTACAGTTCCCAGGATTCTGTGGGTGCTTTGAATGTCTTTTAAAGGTATGGTGCTTATCTAGCTATTGCAAAGGGATTTTAGACTCTGGGCTTAGTGGCCTTACTGTGCAGTGCAGAGCTTTCCACATTTTGCATGTTGGTGACACACTTTTTAGATGTGCATCATTTCGCGACACAATAGTTCAGTTTTACTAGCAAACCAGACGTTAAACTAACCCCTTTCCATTCCTGGGAGGAGCATGAGGAGCGTTCGCATGACACCATTACACACTGCAGCCGACACACAAGCATGTCGCGACACACAGGTTGGAAAGCTCTGGTGTAGGTGCTCTATAGATGGCAATGTCTGTCCCCTTCAAAATGTGAGAAGCCATCCCTGCTGCATGGAGGGTGTGTGTGCTTTTGTTCATTCAGCTGCATGGGACCCTGGACCTCTGCCCCAGAGCTCTGCTCTGATGGCACCAACAGGGTAGATGTGCGGGGTCTCTGTCTGTATCTAAGTTTGCCAGCTCAGTTTTCCTATGATTTTGCTAGTAGCATTTTGCTGGCCTGACAAGTGAAGCCTCATTCTGGCAGGCAGTCCCTGGCATCACTCGTTAAAATGGTCAAGCGGAACCTGTGGTCTTCCAGGTGTTGCTGGATTCCAGTTGCCGCCATTTCAGCCTGTCAGGTATTAATTTTTAGCCTTGGGTTGCCACATTTCTTAAGTGGCTTGGCCTTTAAGTGACCTTTAAGAGCAGCTTAACACACATAATGTTAACAGGTGGAGTCCTCCCCCCATTATTTTCCCCCATGCAATGAAAGGTTGCATGCAATGTCTGTTTGTCAGGATGCTGCTCAAAGTACAGGACTGGTGTTAGCAAAAATTTTTTGGCAATCCTGTAGTCTGTGAATCCTGTAAGGTAGTTCAAGCAGTGCCTTTGAGGACTAATGGTATATGCAAGCCTGGCTGGGAGGCAGACAGGGCACGGGGCGGGGGGGGGGGAGATTTGAAGAAGAACTAAACTGGATCATCAAAGGGTTCAGCTCTGGAACCCATAAGTTGGGAAGTGTATATATTGTGTTACAGTGGAAGCTTGGGTTACGAACGCGATCTGCGCGGGAGGCATGTTCGTAACCTGCAGCGTTCGCAACCCGCAGTGCCGTGTCTGCGCACGCGTGGGTCGCGATTCGGCACTTCTGCACATGCACGAGTGTCACAACCTGGAAGTAACCCGTTCTGGTACTTCCGGTTTTGGCGCAGTGCACAACCTGAAAACGCACAACCTGAAGCATCTGTAACCCGAGGCATGACTGTATTACATTGTGATGAGAATTCAGCACTGTGAGAATCTTAGTTTTCTTTTTAAAAAAAGAAAAAGAAGAAAGTGTGTTCAGTGGGACTTTCTTGCAGGTACGGTAAGTGAGTGAGTTTAACTTCACTTACCTAGAAATAGGTTCAATTAAATTCAAGGGGACTTGCTTCTCAGTAGAGAAATGGTTAGGTGTGTACTGTTAGTCAAGCAACTACGTGGGTTTCAGACTGCTTATTTTATACCAAAACAATAGTTTTGAAGAGAGAGAAAAACATACTTGGGCGGTGCTTGTACCATTGCAGTAGGCATGGTCAGAATAAAGCATTTCCTCCTCCGAACTGAAAATGAAGGGGCAATGCCTCTTCTAAGGTGACACCCAATATCTGAAATTTAGTTAATTTATATCCCACCTTTCCTCCATGGAGCACAAAGTGGCATATAAGGTTCTCCTGACTCCCCATTATTTTCCTCACAACAACCCTGTGAGGTAGGTTAAGCTGAGGCAAAGTAACTAGTCCAAAGTCACCCAGTGAGCTTCATGGCTAAATTGGGTTTTGAATCCTGGTCTCCCAGGCCCTAGCCCAACACTCTAATTAATTACACCACACTGGCTTTTTAAACTTTATAAACATACTCATTTCTTACGTTCTGCAGCTTGTGCGCATTTAACTTTTGTGCATTAAGCTTAACAATTAAAAAAAGGAATGGGGTCGGAAAGGGGCAGGATTCTGGAAAAAAATACCTTGGCAATCCCACCCACTGTTGAACCCTATGGGCTTTGTCTATGGTGGAATCTACACACATATTAAAAATGCTGTGAAAATGCCTTCTTTAAAAAAGTTTTGAAAAATACATTGAATTTTGCATAGTTCACTGTCATCCTCTAGTGTCACGTTTTTATATTGCCCTTTATAACACATTTTTAAAATGTTGTATTTGCAGCTGTATAGCTGAGTCCTATGTGTGATTTTGTCTTTAGGTGTGATCCTAAGAACATAACCCAGCTTAAGTTGTAACCCAGCCTACTATATTCATGTTTAAAAACCACATTGACATTAAAATGAACAGTACAGTTAATTGTGAGTTCCTGATTCATACAGGTCTCAGAATGTTGCTGTTTTTGGCACAGAACATAGACATATATTTATTTAACACATTTTGTGCTGCCGGAAAGGCTTTCAGAGATACAGATCAGTAGTAAGAAAATCCATGCCCTCAGGCTTACTGTCCTGGCTCTTATCCCAAAAGCTACCACAGAGACTCTTAAGTGTGAATAAGAAAGAAAGCTTGCAATGTTACAGATCAGCCTATAGGCAGAGATTTCCTAAGGCATGACTAGAGAGTTCAGAAACAGCATCAGGTGTCAGAGATGGGATGTGAGCAAGGCCGGCCCACCCATTAAGGAAGGTGAGGTGACCGCCTCAGGTGGTAGAATCCACAGGGGCAGCAGATCCTGATGTTGCCCTTTCTTCCCTGGTGGGGAGGTGGTGCCATTTGGTGTTTCTCGTCAGGTGCTTAAATGTATCAAGAGCTTCTAAGATATCTCGACAAACAATCCCAACACTCCTGGCATTAAAAAGGCGAGACGTGGCTTGTGTACTCGTGGGACTCTTTCTTACTGCAAGTCTGATGCATCTGGAGGCTCACGTTTCTCTGAGAGTTGTGGGCCTGTTCGCAGTAGCTGAGGTGGTATTGGGTTCTCAGCAATGAGATGGAGTTCAGAGAGCCAGTGTGACTGCCTCTCCATCCCCAACCTCTAAAGGCAAAATAACAGGGTCTCTGTCATCCCTCTTGGGCTACTCCTTCCATATCCTACTATTCTTCCGCATCTTGCGGCAGCTACTGCCTCAGTTCTGAAACTGGCAGGGCCACAGGACTCATGACACTTACAATATTCATTTAAAGCACATGACTTCCCCCAAAGAATCCTGGGAACTGTAGTGCTGTCCTGGGTGACTAAAGGTGCTGGAAATTGTCACTCAGTGATGCATAAGCTACAGTTCCCCAGGATTCTTTGGGAGCAGTCATGTGCTTTAAATGCAATTCAAATATATGATGTGTATGGTTCCCTTTTATCACATACACAGCCCAAGAAGACAACAACAAGAATCCACCAACAGCATATGATTCAGTATGGCTAACCTGATTAATAAGCACCCACCCACCCTACTCACACATGAAAATTAAGTTCACCACAGCCAATCACAAACAAACAACCACACCCTAGGCCAACCCCAACCTCTCTCACCACCAAAGAAACACAAGTGAATAGTGAAGGGAACCCGCGCAAGTGACACTGACACAAAACCCCACACATACACTAAGTAGAATAGAAGCATTGCCACCTGACCCCACCCCACTCACCATTCCCCCCTCCACCTCTTTCCCCCTTTTACAGTGGTACCTCGGGTTACAGACGCTTCAGGTTACAGACTCCGCTAACCCAGAAATAGTACCTCCGGTTAAGAACTTTGCTTCAGGATGAGAACAGAAATTGTGCAGCGGCGGCAGCAGGAGGCCCCATTAGCTAAAGTGGTACTTCAGGTTAAGAACAGTTTCAGGTTAAGAACAGACCTCCAGAACGAATTAAGTTCTTAACCCGAGGTACCACTGTATTCCAAATGTAACACTAATGTCTCAACAAATGAAACTGATCTGTAGAAAATGAAACTTGGGGGGGGGGGGGAGACATTGCACATACAGTTGTAAACCAAGAAATCTTTAATAAAAAATATGTTTATTAAAAATACATGACACAGAAGGAAAAGGGATTGGGAGGGGGGCAAGGAAGAGCAAAGTCAAGGTGCTTCCAGATAGTCACAGTTTTGTGTGAGCAGTTCAAGTGCATGGCAGAACTTTAGATTTGTGCATTTTAAGTGAAGTGAAGCACTTTGTAACCCTTGCACGACAAACCCTTTATTTTCTGGGGGGGGGGGAACAGTCACCCTGGAAGTTCATTTCAGTGTGGGTCGAACAAATGACTAACAGAAAGATGTGTGAACGACACCCTGCAAGCAAAGCTCACCATTGTATACCTGGCCCTTAAACAAAGCAGAATACAGTGCACACTCAGTAAAAGTGGGGCATAATTTAACCTCTGTGTAAGCTTTGTGCAAATCAGGATGAATGCTTAATACACAAGTTCTTTAAAGCTACAATTCATATACCCTGGTACCTCGGGTTAAGTACTTAATTCGTTCCGGAGCTCTGTTCTTAACCTGAAGCTGTTCTTAACCTGAAGCACCACTTTAACTAATGGGACCTCCTGCTGCCGCCGCGCTGCCGGAGCACGATTTCTGTTCTTATCCTGAAGCAAAGTTCTTAACCTGAAGCACTATTTCTGGGTTAGCGGAGTCTGTAACCTGAAGCGTATGTAACCTGAAGCATATGTAACCCAAGGTGCCACTGTAAAGGCCAGATGGAATTGTGACAGACAGATCAGATAGACTGGTGGAATAGCTGCTGCTAGGGATTTTGGTAATTTAGGGACTGTAAAAGGCACCTGGCCTCTCAACAGGTACAAAAACAGCCCAGTTTTGTTTCTCTCTCTCTGCACTGCAGCCAGATGGTATAGAGTCTACGCAAGGTATGAGGGAAGAATTGGATTCAGTTCACATTTAAAGACAAGCCCACCTAAGCAATATGAGAACCAAAGCACAGCCATCTTTCAAAATTTCCCAAATTTTCAAAACTTTTCCAAATTTTGCAGTGCAGTTCTTCAGCCAAGCAATGTGTGGAAAAATGCATATATTGCGGGTAAGGTCTGCATAACAAAAATTATTAGGAAAAATGACATACAAAACCGTATTGCATGCTTTGTGAAAAATGAGCATACTAGGCAAAATTGCAAACAAATGTGTGCATTAGAAGAAATGTACACTAAAATGCTGGTGAATTTTTTGAGGGGAGGGTTTTTAATTTGTTTCAAATTGACGTGGAAATGTGGAGAACTGAAGACTGGAAAAATGAGAAATGGATATGGACGGCTTTGCTCACACTTGTTTTATCCCTTCCCTACCACATTGACTCGCACTGCTGAAAGGCCTCCTCATGTGCAGCCAGGGGTGCCAACTTGAATAAAATATGGGGGGGTAAGCCCTACCCCACATCAATCACATGTTGTGGCACACAAACATGATGTGGCACACATTTGAATGGCAATGCTCATCAACTTTGGAGGGACCCAGCCCCCTCAAATACTTTATTTGGGGGGGATGAAGCCTGAAGACCCCTTGGCCCCTAGGAGTTGGCTCCTATGTGCATGGTACAGTTGCTCCTTGTCCTTGTGAGAAGAGGGAGGGGAATGAACTGCTTTGTCTTTGAGCTTGAAAGTTCCAGCTCCTACTTCCTAGGCAAGGAGGGCCAGGCTGTGATGGGAAACTTCAATACAATGGCAGGGCCTGTTTATTTTGGCATCTCAAGAGAAACTTTACAGACCAAATGTGCCTAATGACTCTGAGTGTTCCAGGCAAAGAATTTGTCATGTTATCTCTGTGCCGTAGCTAAGAGTCCCCACCCAAAAAGCTAGGGCTGACCCCGGGAAGTAGGAAAACTCTCGATGAAACAGCTTTGGGATTTTTTCCTCCCTTGATCCAAGCATCTTTTTGGTGTTTGATTATGAGAGCTCTCATCTCCTTCCCTTCTGCTTTGTCTTTTGTGTTTGGGATGCTGATGGCATCACAGCTGAACCAAGATCATTTGTAGATTTTCAAGTAAGGCAGTTTTCCCTGAAGGGCTGGACTCTCAGTTTGGTTAGAGCTCTGATTTGGTGGGAGCAGCACTGTTTGTACCATGCAAAATTAGACTATTAGACTTGATATCCACAGTTCCACTTGCTTGTTTTCCCAGTTGCTCCTAAATTCCGGATTTCCTTGGCCAGTCTGAGTCATCCCAAAGGAATATGATCAGCGACCTTTCTGGCCTGCCAAGTCCATTCTCCGCAGGTCAACACTTCTTGTCCTCTAATGGATGCTCAGTGTGAGCCTCCAAACATTGCAGATAACACTGGTGATAAGACAGTAATAACAGGGTTTCATTATCTCTTTCCCTTATAGTGCGACTCTTTTTTTCCTTACATAAACATGTTGGCTCTGTGGGAAAGCATGTGCCAATGATGATCCTTTTCCATCAACAGAGAAACTTAAAAAATTTAAAAAAGTAATTGGACAAAGATACTTGCATAGCAGCAACCAGTAAGGAAGGAGGGAAAATCTGATTAAGTTTGCATCTAAAGGTGAATATGCCTAATTCACACTTTCTAAAGCATTTTTAAAAATAAAATGATGTACTGTTGGTACAGTGGTGCCTTGGTTCTCAAACTTAATCTGTTCTGGAGGTCCGTTCCAAAAACAAAGCATTCCAAAACCAAGGCGTGCTTTCCCATAGAAAGCAATGCAAAACAGATTTATCTGTTCCAGACTTTTAAAAACAACCCTTAAAACAGCAATTTAACATGAATTTTACTATCTAACAAGACCATTGATCCATAAAATGAAAGCAATAAACAATGTACTGTACTATAAAATAAATAAGACAGCATTGTAGATGATAAAATTTAAAATTATTATTTTTTCTTATCTGCACTTATGATAGTCATTGTTTGGATGGGGGGCTTTTATCCATTTCCACAGCCACACAATCAATCAATCAATCAATCAATCATTCAGTAGCTGAACTGGGTTTCACACAGTCACAAAAACAAATTAACTAAAAAAGCCTCAAAAACACAAAATAAAAAGCAAAAACAAAAGCACCAAACTTAATCCGTTCCAGAAGTCCGTTTGACTTCCAAAATGTTTGAAAACCAAGGCACAACTTCTGATTGGTGGAGGCGCCCTGGAAACAATAGCCAACAGCTGCATCAGACGTTAAACTTCCAAAAAACGTTCAAAAACTGGAACACCTTTCGGAGTTTGGGAACCAAGGCGTTTGCGAACCAAGGTACCACTGTATTTAACTCCTGAGAAGCTATCTAGAATGCACAAAAATATCCAAAATACTTGTTGGAAATGTAAAGAACATGAAGGGACATTTTACCATGCTTAGTAGACATATAAAAAAGAAGAAAAATGGATACAAATATATTTTGATATGGAGAATTTTGAAGATGAACTTTAAACTGAAACCAGAATTCTTCCTGCTGGGACTTATGGATATACAGTTAGAAAATGACTATGAAATTTTGTTCCAGTATATGATTACAGCAGCAATACTTTTATAAGCACAAATATAGAAAAACTCACTGTTACCAACAATGGAGGAATGGTAATTATAATTATTAGACTTAGTGAAATTGTTGTGCTGAATCAGAGAACAGTCATTGTTAACATTTACAAAAGATTGAAAACCTCTCTTAGACATTTTGTGTGAAAAAGAAATAATGACATTTGGCTTTGAAAGCTAAAGATAATGTTGATTTATAGAGAGTAGTTGTGCTGTGTGCTATATTGGAGTAGATGACTTGAATAATGTTTTTCAATAGCTGACAAATGAAGATTAAGAAGTTCTTTAGTTTCTTATTTCTCTCTCTTTTAATTCTATATTTCTCTCTCTCTTTCTGTCTCTCTCTTCTCCCTTATTTTTCTCTGGATTTAATTTTAGTTGGGATAAAAAATGATATTTGTATCTCTTTATAAAATCTAATAACATTTATTTAAACAAAAACAAAACAATATGCAATCCAAACACATTTTGAAATGTAATTTCCTAACCTAGTAATGTGCACATTACCCTCGTATGTGTGTTGTGTGTATGTGTAAAGTGTGCATATATATTAGTAGGAAATGACAGGCAAAAATGTATTAGGGAATTTTATTTTAACAGAAAAGTATATGTTAGGCAAAATTGCATGCAATATTGTGCGCTTTAGGATAAATTCACACTAAAATGAAATATATGTTAATGAGGCTTTTTTAAAAAAGCAAACTCATGTGGAAATGTGGAGCACTGAATTTAAGATTGGAAAAATAAGATCAGGTTTCAAATGCCCACTAAGCCATGTGCGGTGAACCCCCTCTTAACTACTGGTTATTTTTTGCTTTTTTTGAGAAGAAAACTCTGGTAGCGGGTGACTTAGGGGAGTTAAATAGGAAAAAATTAATTTATTTTACAGAACAAAGTTGGTAAAACAAAAGATGTGTCAGGAGATAGAATACTTTCAGAAAACAGTAAACTATAAAAATGGTGAATTCACTTGATGTTACAGGTGCCTAAACAAGGTGGTAAATGCACAGCTTATTTTCAGTTACTTCACTTCACTTCATTAAACTTAATTGCATAGTTGTTACCACTTAATAATTTGGTTCTTAAACAAGGTGGTACTTTCTGTCAGTTTCCCAGCCTTCTATAAATGAGGCTCATGAGGCTCCCCTAGTAGTATTACAGAGCCAGGGGGTCACCACATTCCTCCAACTGGGTTGGGATGGTTTTCTTTCCAGAAGATCACTTCCCTTCTGGCTGAAATGAGACCCAAGTAGGGTTTTCTCTTGTCTGTATACTTTTACAAAGACACTAATCACTGTCTTTCAAACTAAGCTCAGAGACTTCCTTCTCTGGCTACAGATATTTTCCTCAGAGTGGATTTTGCACATACACTCTGCTGGACACCAGCTGAACACCAGAACTAAAACTTTCAACTCTTTTCTCTTTTCCCCTCCCAATTTGCTGTCTCCACCCTCTACTCTGGCTAGCTGTATGTGCAGCCAATCAGAGTGAAACTAAAGCTCAGCGCATTGGCGCACTGTATCACCAAACTCTAGTTTTTTGCCACATGTCCCACCCTTCAAGATCATTGCAAAATGGGAGGTTATCTCAAACCTGTCCTGAGCAATGGGTGAGCATACAGGTACCAGACCATTTTGCACATTTTCAAAATTGCAGTTATTTCAAAAATCGCACATTGCAATATCAGTTTCCATTATTAACACCAGCAATTCAAGGCAAATCTCCATGTTCTTGTCGTTTACCCTTAGTCCACACAAAATCCGACTGTGCTGTCCAGGTTCAGTTGCTCTCCTACCCACTCCCCCCCCAGCGCAAACACTTCTACCCCGGGTGCCAACAACCTCAGCTTCGCTGCTGACCCCAGAACCAGGACCACAGCTTGCCCGAATTTGGGAAGGGCAAAAGGGTTCTAGGAGCCTGTCAAGAGTCCTGGAGCTTCCTTTCCAGAAGCAGATGCCTCGCTTAGATGCAGCATGGGATTGAGAGCGGTGCTGGCTGTTTCTCTGCACATGGTGCCAGAGCTGATGTGGTGCAAAATTGATAAGACTCATTTTGGCACGCCAAATTGTTCTCACAGAGGAGTCCATTTTGTGAAAGATTACAGTGTGTGTCCATGTAGTCTGGCTTCAGGAGGGTGGAGTGAGGGCTCTGGGATGGGCCAGAGCCCTAGCACCGCCTCCCCCAAGCTGGAAACCTAGTAAGTGCTTGCCCATCTTTGGAAAAGAGGGAAGGCTAGAGCCCTGGCTCTTCCTTCCCAGACAAGATCCGTAACTGAGAAGATCCATTTGTGAGTGACAAATCGTTGGCCTCAAATGATTACCAAAGTCCATCCATATTATCTATCTTGCGCAGGAATGAATAAATGGAGAATGACTTTCCTTCACTCTGCATTTATTTATTTACTTCCCTGTGCCACAAAGCTGCTGCTTATCCCATGGAAAAAAAGACCGATTATTTACTTCTGAATTTAAAATATTAGTAAACGTTGCCCAGTTATTTAAACCTTGTTCCTCCCTTTTCCCCTTCTGCGTTTCTGTGTACGCATTTGTGTGTCTGTGTCTTCCACGTGTCTAACAGGGAACATTCTCTTTCGTTTGATATCTATGCTACTAATTACTTCTACAGCTTGAATTTTAGAGAATGTGTGCTAATTAAAAATAAAAAAATATGTACTTTAAAATAAGATGTTACAGGTAAGTAAATATTTATAAGTTTAGGACCTCTAAGTGATAGCAGTTGCCTGGACATTACCCCGACCGCCCATAGACAGTTGCATCCTTATTTCAGACATCGTGCTACATTGCGGTGTTTAGCCGGTGACATATCACGATGTCGAGGTGTCTCAAAATCGGACTTTGCACAGGGCGCCATTTTGTAAACAATTTCCAAGTGCCGTCCATTTTGTGTGCCTTTGGAGAGGGCGGTGCAAGTTCCTTGAAATGATGCCAGAACCTGGAACTGCCTTCCCCAAGCCGGAAGCCTAGTAAGTGCTTGCCCATCTTTGGAAAGGAGGGACGGACTCTAAAACCTTGCCTAGAGCTTGCGCAGTTTTCGCATGCGCGCGCACACACACACACACACACACACCCGCAGCCGGAAAAACCTCACATGATTGCATCTTTGAACAAGTGTCTCTATGTCTGTCTCTGTGCTGGGAAAGCACAGCGCTTGGCACTGTAAGCTTTTTCTGCCTCACCTCTGCAAAGCCCCACATGTTTCTGACCAATCCTGCCTACAGCCAGCAACCCCCCCCCCCCGCTTAGAAACCGCCCTGGGGTTATTTACTTCTGAGTTGAAGATAATAAATATTGCCCTGTTGTTTAAGACTCTTTCTTCCCTGTGTCTCCCTTGTATGTATTAGGGACCATTCTCACACCTTTCCGTTGATATCTATGTTACTGATTACTTCTGCCGTTTTAATGTTAGAGAAGGGGTTTAATTTTAAAATGATCTATACTATAAAATAACAGTGGTAACAATACGTTAAAGGCAAGTAAACATAAGTGTCAGACCTCTAAGTAGTAGCCGTTGTCAGGACATAACCTGTTTGCCTCTACATAATTCCATCCTTATTTCAGACATGGTTGTATATTGGTATATCACAATGTTTAGCTGGTGACAAATCACGATCTTGATAACCAGACATCGTCCAGCCCTGTTGCCGCCCCTTTCCTTTCTGACCTATGTTTATTTAGGATGCTTATTTCAGTCTGCCAGCTCCCATGAGCGCAGAATCTCATTTATGATATAATAAATTGTATGCAGCACCTGGGTTTTTTTTGTTTGTTTTTTGCTTCTTGAGGTACTTAACGCTGTTTCGAGTCCATTAGTACTATTCTCATTTTTATGTAGAGCCATGGTATTTAATTCATCCAAAAGTCTGAGGTAGTGCAAAATTGAGAAAATCCACCTGGGGGCGCCAAGTGGTCTCATATAGGGTGCCATTTTGTAAACAATTTAAAAGTGCCGTCCATTTTATCTGGCTCCTGAGAGGGCAGAGCGAAGGCTCGGGTGCTGTCAGAGCCCTGGCACCACCTTCCCCAAGCTGGAAACCTAGTACTGCTTGCCCGTCTTTGGGAAGAAGGGAAGGGCTCTAGGACCCTGTTGCCAGAGCCAGAGTTCTGGCAGTTCTCCTGCACAGTGCCCCTAATATTGAAGATCCATTTGGGGACGACAGAAACCTTATATGATTGCAACTTTGTGCAGGTGTCTCTGTGCCAGTAATAAATAAAAGGAGAGTTGGTTACCTCCACTCTTCATTTATTTATTACTTAAGCCCTTTTTGCCTTGCCTCCCCAAACATGGGCATAGCCTGGGGGGGCAGTTCTCCCCATCAAGTAAATCAATAAAAATACTTAACTGAGGTTCTGCCCCCCCTCCCAATGTGACGCCTGCTGCCCCAACTAAATCCTGACTACACCTATGTCTCTAAAGCCCCATTTTTTTCTGCCCCGCCCTGTTCTCAGCCAGCCCCCTTAGAAGCTGCCCTGGGCTTCTAAGTTAAAAATTACAATAATAAACCTTGTAGCGTTATTTAAGATGTGTTCCTTCCTTGTCCCCTTCTGTGTGCATGTGTGCAGTTTTGTATCTGTGTCTCCCACTTGTCTATTAGGGACCATTCTCTCACCTTTCCTTTGATATCTATTGTTATGTACTGAGTTGAATAGGATCCAAAAGGCAGCAGTCTGATGGGTCCTAGAACAATAGGATCCAAAAGGCAGCAGTCTGATCATGTGCAGCCCATTGTGTAAATAATGTATATAAAGCAGATACTTTGAGGGGACATTCATTCATTCCTCCTCACCACTATGAGCTGAATAAAGAGCATGAAATCACTTTGCGACTCTGAGTATATTACATCTATGCTACTAATTATTTCTGCAGCTTGAATTTTAGAGGAAGTGTGCTAATTTAAAAAATGATCTGTACTCTAATAAATAACACTTTCAGACTTCTAAGCAGTAGCAGTTGCCCAGACATTACCCCATTCACCTCTACATAGTTCTATCCTTATTTCAGACATCACACTATATATTGCGGTGTTGACACATTGCGATGCCCAAAATCGGACTTTGCACAGGGCGCCATTTTGTAAACAATTTCCAAGTGCCGTCCATTTTGTGTGCCTTTGGAGAGGGCGGTGCAAGTTCCTTGAAATGATGCCAGAGCCTGGAACTGCCTTCCCCAAGCCGGAAGCCTAGTAAGTGCTTGCCCATCTTTGGGAAGGAGGGACGGGCCCTGGCTCTTCCTTCCCAGAGCCTGCAGTTTTCCTGCACAGCATGGATATTTAGCAAGTGAAATCTCCAGACATCTCCCAGCTCTACGTTTATGTAGGGTGGCCACTTCATTCTGTCAACCTCCATGCCTTTTCAAGGAGCAGAACCTCATTTATGAACCTCATTGCATGTATGACCCACTTTTCTTGGGGTGTGTGGTATTCTTCCTGGGGTACTTAATGCTGTTTCTAGTCCATTATTGCGATTCTCATTGTTACACAGTGCTGTGTTATTAGAGTCACTCAGAAATCCTAAATGCACCTCTAGCGATTGGAACCCTGGGACAAAAATACATAATTCCTGTAAACCCCTCCCCCAATTGGTTCCCCAGCAAGATAGAGGGCTGCGTACCCCACTTTGGGAAGGCAGGTGAGGGTTCCAGCAGCGTCCCAAAGCCCTCTGCCCCCCTTTCCCAAAGCCCTGTAAATGTTTGTCCAGCTTTGGGATAGACAGAAAGGGCTCTAGGACCCTGCAGAGCCGTGGAGCTTCCTTCCTAGAGCCAGGCGTCTTGCTTAGCTGCAGTGCAGGATCCGGCAGTTTTCCTGCACAGGGCACCCGAGCTGAGGTAGTATAAAATGAAAAGATTCATAATTGAGAAGATCCACTTGGAGATTCCAAATATTGGCCTCGCACAGGTTTGTGCCATTTTATGAAAGATTATAAAGTCTGCCCATTCTGTCTAGCTTTGAGAGGGCGGAGCTAGGGCCCTGGGAGTCCTGGCACTACCTTCCCAAAGCTGGTAAGTGATTTCCCATCATTGGGAATGAGGGAAGGGCTCTAGGACCCCGCCAGAGCCCTGGATATTCCTTCCCAGATCCAGAGCAGTGCCAGCAGTTTAGCATGCCAGCAGTTTTCTTGCACGGGGCACCAAGCCTGGGGTGGCAGAAAATTGAGAAGATCCATTTGGAGGCAGAGACCCGGAATTTCCTTACAGAGCTGGAGCAGGGTGCGGAGCAGAGGTGGCACAAAATTGAGAAGATCCACTTGAGGAGAGTGCCCATACTTCCTGCCAGAGCAATGCCTGCAGTTTTCCTGCACATGACGCCAAGCCTGAAGTACCCCAAAACTGAGAAGATCAATTTCGGGGTAACAAATACTGGAAGCCTAGTAAGTGGTTGCCCAGCTTTGGGATGGAGGGAAGGACCTGCATGCTGATATGCTGCACAAGCCTTACTGAAGGCTCTGATGTCCTTTCCCTATTTTTCTTTATTCCAAGAGATCCAGACATTGGTGTCTCATGGGCTAGCTGGTGTATTTGCAGCCTGTACTTTCTGGGAATCACTAACTACCTTCTTGTTTCCCAGAGGGCAGTACACTTCCTCTTCCTAGACACCCGGTACAATCTCTGTTCAATAATTTCAAGTATGCAGGGAGCCTCCACAGTTACTTTGTTCCTCCTGGAGTGGGTGGCTGGGTGGGAAATGGAAGCAGTACGCATGCACATTCAGTTGCCAAAGGCGTCCATGTCACCTAGGAGATTGCAGCCACAGAGATAAGAAAAATTAGTTGCCTGGTGAAGTCACTTCCTGGTTTGCATGGCAAAGCTGGGTTTTTTTCAACAGAGTCCAGGGACAGAAGCGCACAGCTTTATTGAGGGAGCACCTGGTGTTGCAGTTTTGCACTCTCTAACAGTTTTACGCCTGCACTGCTGCTAGGAATTCCATATAATCCCTGTTTATATATTTTTAAACTCTCCAGATCTGTAAAACATTGGCTGGTTTCTCAGGCTGGCTTAGCTCTGAGCAGAGTTTGTGGGCTGATTTGTGACAGGCTCTGCCTTTCTAATAAACTCAACATTTTTGACAAAAGTTGATATTTTAGCTTTCTCTAATTTTGCACAGTGATTTCTTGTGTGACTCTTTTCCTGGCAGTGAAAACAAATTAACTTTCCCATTTTATTTTGTTTGGTTTTTGGTGTCTCAAACCTTTCTTTTCCTGAAGGTTCGTGAGAATAACAACTCTCCCATGTCCCCTTTTATCTCGTCCAGGAAATCTGCTGCTTCCATCACTGTTTGCAGCTTTTTATCCCTCAAAAACCAAATAAAGTGTGAGGGAACATGTTTAAAGAAGTGCTTCAGTTCTTCAAATGTCTGAACTTTACATCCCTCAACCCATCTATTTAAGGCTCTGTCTAGGAGGCAACCTAACTGGGCGTACATTTCACCAGTTTCCTTTTAATATCTCTAATTGTTTTTCTGCTCTGTTCAACAATGAGCCCAAATCATATCCTCACTCTTTCCTTAAAGAGTAAACAATCTGAGGTTTCTTTATTTCTCATCTCTGAGTAAACCTCACTGAGACTGCCACATATCAGTGGATGCAAATATATTGTCCTGGCTTCATCTAGAACCTCCAAATCTTTACAAGTTCTCTTAGAACTAAACAAAAAAACCTTTCACGTCATCTCTTTTCTGATATTGTGGAAATTTCTTTTGTTCCACTAAGGTAACTTCCCCGCTTCTCTGTGGTGCTGGTAACTCTACCCTTCAGGTGCCTCTCTTACATTTTAAGATTGTACATTCCTTTTTCATGTTTCTCTTTATCCTGCTATAGTGACATTTTTGGCAAACTGAATCTGCTGTTCTCCTTGAAGCCTAGCTTGTTCTGCTTGAAGCTTGACTTTTCCTTTTTCTGCTTCTGTTTGAATTTTGGCAATTTCAAGTTTTGTTTTCCTAAATTCTAAATCCTGACTAGAACTTCCTCAGATGCTGCTCCTTCAGACTGAGCTTCTCCCAACTGTCCCCTTTCACTTCTAGAATTTTATGAGGGGGTGCCATTTTCTGACAGGGTTTTTCTCTCATAGAAATATAAAACACTTTATTCTACTTGCGGTTTTTTTCATTTCATATCATGACGTTACCGTCAATGGTGGGGAACCCCCTTAACTACGGGCCAAGTTTTGCTTTTTTGAAAAGAAAACCCGGAGACCTAGGGAAGTTGGTAAGAAAAAAAAATGATGTACCAGGAGATAGAATTCTTTCAGGAAACAATAAAGTATAAATAGGGTAAATTCAGTGGAAGTTAAACTTCTCCTATCTCCAATTCAGCTTCCCAATTTCTCTTTATGGGATTCTTCTCTTTCCAGAAGATCGCTCCCCCCTGACTGAAATGAGACCTATGTCAAATGTTCTCTCACTGCTCTGTTTCTCCTGTCCCCAATTCAGCTTCCCAGTGTTCTATTGTCCGTATACTGTTACAAAGACACTAGTCACCGATTTTCAGAATGAAAAACCCTTTTTACCGTTTTTTTTTACAACTCAGCACCCTGGTGGAATTCTGCTGCACTGCATCACCAAACTCCAGCTTAACAGCTTTCTAACATGTCACTGTGGGGAGGACTGGGAAAGTTGCAGAGAAACTGATTTAATTCTTTGTATAATTCTTTACAGTGGAATATGTTGGTCAGTGTAGGGCTTTTTATATTGTCTTTATTTATTTAAAAAAAATTCTTGGGTTACTGTGTAAACAAAACAAAACCAAAACCAAACAAAAAAAGACCTGGACGTTTTGCCAAATTTAAAAAATCCACCAGGACAAAAATTTTAATCCTGAAAAAGAGGGTGTGTCTTGGAAAAAGAGGACATGAAGCATCATTCCATGTTAGGCAGTCATAGCTTCCCCCAAAGGAATCCTAGAAACTATTGTATGTTAAGGGTACTGAGGGTTATTAGGTGACCCCTTATTCACCTTATGGAGCTACAGTTTTCTCAGAGTGGTTTAACAATCAACCCGTCTTCCCAGGGAACTCTGGGAATGATAACACTGTGAGGTCTTTTAATAACTCTCAGCACCCATAACAAACTGCAGTTCCCAGGGTTATTTGAGGAAAGACACGATTGTTAAAGTGGTATGATATTGCTTTAAATGAAGCCAGATGTGGCCACAGACAGAAATTGAGAACTTTTTTTTTTCATTCAAGCAGGTTTTAAATACCCAGTTCTGCTGCTGTTTTTAATTATTTTAATCGCTGCTTTTCACAATTACTTTTTCATTATTTGGGGGGGGGGGTTACTGCTGAGTGTTTATTTCCTAATTATTGTTTTCCCTTTTTTTGTAAGTAGCTCTGGGTATTACTGGTGGAAGAGTTGGGCATAAATATAAATTATATAATCTGATAACTCAGAACTCAAAGCAAATACAGACAGTATAGATTATATCTGTTTAATTTAACCATGCCCCTTTCCTTTTCCAGGGTATTCTCCCCCACGCCAACCACTCGGTACAAGAAAGCCATATATCTGGAATACACAGATTCTACCTTCACACAAACAAAACCCAAGCCTGCTTGGATGGGTAAGCAAAAGGATCTTTTTTGTAGAGAGAGGGACTGCTTGTTAAACCACTCTGGGAGTCGTAGGATAATAGGGGTCTCCTAACAACTCTAAGCATCCTTAACAAACTACAACTCCCAGGATTCTTTGGGAGAAACCATGACTTTTTAAACTGATATAATACATTTTAAATGTACAGTGCAGATGGGCCGGACACCCACACCCTTTCTTCCCCCAATTATTATTATTATTATTATTATTATTATTATTATTATTATTATTTTACCAAGCACATTAATGCTGAATTCATACAAGTTAAATGTTACTTGTATTATGGTGGTTTTTGACACATTCATTTTCTTGCAAGCTACTTTGTAGATCATTTGGTGAAGACGTGGGATATTTATGTTATAGCTGCATGTCTTTATTAAGTAGATTGCTTGCTAATTTAGCATAGAATGGTTGGCTTAGGTATCCCCAAAGGGAGCTACTGATTACAGGACAGACAGTGAAATGTATCTGTGAGTGAGATTGAGATCTGTGAGCTGGCTGTAGAGAATGTGCCCTCTCTTGGAGCTTGTTATCTGTTCCCTTGTAGGAGTATCTCTTCCCACTACGTCAGCTCTGCTACCCACATATTTGCAAATACAGAAATGTCAAAAGTGTTCAGGGCTGTTTCAATCTAAGCAGAGTAAGTGCAAATGGGGTACTGCTTCACCAACCGCAGTCTGTGCTTAGCCCGCCTTTTCTGACTTAAACCAGTCCGGGGCGTGGACGTGGGGTAACACTGCTTGGCAGCTTCATTTGTTAATATAGGTTTTCCCCATTTGTTCCGATCTACTGCTAAAAAGAGGGCTTTCAGTGGTAAGCAGCAGGGCAAGGCGAAACTCACTTGGACACTCGTGCCTAAAAAGTGCGGGTCCAGCAGAAAACCACTTGAACCTCTGTTTTCCAGGCACTACACAAGTGGAAGTGTGTACGAGCCTTCAGTAGGCTCATTGGCTCTGGCTCCATCTACGGTTTGGGTGTCCTGCCTTCTGTCTCACAAGTCCCAATGGGCACCTCACCAGCAGTGCTGTTTTTCTAGAAAAAGAGGTGCCTGAACTCACCATGAGCGCCTCCCTTATTCTCTTATAATGGCAATGGCGCCCACATGAGAGGTGCCAGAACTGAGTTCTGGCAAGTTCTGGCTGGGGAGGAAAAAAAGCCCTGGCTCCATCTTCAAAGCTGACAGAGGCTGGTTCTTATTGCTCTGCCAACTCTGCCTCTGGAGTTATCAGAAAGCATAGGGTTGCCATACGCCTGGAATTTGCCGGACATAGCTGGAATATAGCAGTCAGAAATAGTGTCCAGACGGAAATAGCTGACATGCCTGGGAAAACCTGGATATATGGCATATTGGAAGTCTATAGTTTAGTGAATTTGCAAAAAAAGCAAAACAAAAAAACCTCAACTTTGGGCAAAACTAAACAAAAAAGCTCTACAACAACTTTTGTATCCGAATTTTCACTTTTTGAAATATAGCAACCCTAAGAAAGCTGTCCAGTGTCACCTCTCTGGGTGTTGTAGGCTGTTACATTAGCTTTCCTGTCCACCTCCTCCACCACCCAAATCATGGAGATGCCAACACAGGCATGAACAGACAGGGATGGTTCAACCTTGTCAGAGAAGTGCTAGGCTGCTTACCCAGTCTAAGTATCAGAACCGCTTGCTGCACTAGTTGTGCCTGCCCCTTTTGCTTATTACAGGCTTGAAGGGGTGGGGTGGGGGAACTATCATTTTTGGATCGACACCTTTACTTGTGCAGCTGTATATAGAGCACCTACTGTGCCTTTGAACAGCATTTTGCCTATGTATCACATTGATCTGAGCACTGAACATTTTGGTAAAAACTGCAACCTGAGTTCAAATTCTTAATCAAGTGGGATCCAAGATATTAAGGTTCCCATCCTCCTCCTCCCCTACAGGTCTTCTGGGCCCTACCATCCGAGCAGAAGTTCATGACAAGGTGGTCGTTACCTTTAAGAATCTGGCTTCCCGTCCTTTCAGCATCCACGCCATAGGGGTGTCCTACTGGAAAGCTTCAGAGGGTGAGTTTGATACACACAGAGCACCATGTCCATTCATATTGCACACCCCTTTAACAGAATTTGGTATGACCCGCACATTCTAACACCTGATCCAAGGCTTCCCAATTAGCTTTGTGGCTGATCAGGGATTCAAACCTGTGTTCCTACAGCCATATCCAGATTGGGTTGGGTTTTTTGTATTCTGCAACATGGCATTGACGCAATGATTGATTCATTAGTGGTGCATTGATACTGGACCATCCAAACATCATTCCACTATTAGCTGATCTGCAATGCTTCCCCAGTGTTACTACATTATTGTAATGGGGAGGATTCTTGACCTAAATCACAACAAAAGTGGGATAACTCCCCACCTCCCACCACCATCCTGGAATATTTGTTTTGTAAAAAGCTACAGGATTCCAGCTGGAAGTTACAGGAGGCTCACCAGTTGAAAACAAAGCAGTGTGACTGTCCTAAAACTTTTGCAGTTGCAATCAGTGTTGCAGCAGGCACTCCAGTATTTGAAGAGTGACAGACTCCGGGGAGTTCCAGTACTTATCCAAGCTTTGTTTTCCTTGGTCATTAGAGACTGTGGTGTCCTTAGGATATCTGGTTATATTTATGCATCTATACAACCTGAGCAAAGGATGGAGGAGCTCACAGCTTAGATATTCCAACAGATCTTGCTCTCCCATTAGGTTTCCAGGTGGATGCCCAAAGCCATAACTTTGCATTCAGCACAGAGAGCAAGCCAAGTCTCTCTGTCTTCCAGAGCGGATGAAATAAAGACTAGCTCTTGGGCTGTTGTCCTCCTGCCTACAGTATTCCATGGCCAGGTGAAAGGGGCGACCTTCTCTTAGAAGAGCATTGCCACCCAATTGTCTCTGTGGCATCCCAAACCAATCCTATAACAGAATTGGAAGTCCTTTGTATTGTGTATTCATGATGATTTGTGCTCATTATGGTATTGGGGCAATTATATCCAATTATATCCAATCCTATAACAGAATTGGAAGTAGGATTGGATATAATTGCCCCAATACCATAATGAGCACAAATCATCATGAATACACAATACAAAGGACATCTGGACAGTCCCTAAGTCATGTTCAGATCCAGTATGCTGACTCTTGTAGGGTGAAAATTAGATATCAGTAAAAGGCTGTCATAAATAGGGAAGGGGGATAAATTCAGTTCAGTTCATATGTTAAGGCGAACCTACCTAATCCACGCTATACACGGACTGAAACAAAAAAGCCCTCTGAAATTCACTCTTCGCCAAATTTTTCAATGCAGTTTTCCATCCAAGTAATGCAATATCAAAGTGTGCTTTAACATGTCAGTGAAATATATTTTTTTTAAAAATATCCTAATATGGGAAAATGCTTTGCAAAAATAAGTACACTAGGCAAATTCCATGCACATATGTAAATATTGTGTGTGGGGGGGTCACACTAAAGTGCTGGTGATTTTAATGGGGACTTTTTAAAAAAATTGCAAACTGATGGGGGAATGTAAACTCAATTTTACATTGGAAAAATGAGAAACCAAAATTAAAAGATTCACCCATTCCTACCCTTAAAGGAAAGGATTGGCTCCAGCAACTGTAATGTTAACTGAAAGGTTGCTTATGTGTTTTCAGGGGCAGGTTATGATGATGCAAGCAGCAGGCCAGAGAAAGAAGACGATGCTGTGGAGCCTGGCCAGACTCAGACTTACGTGTGGGACGTCTTAAAAGATCAAGGTCCAACCGGGTCTGACCCACAGTGTTTGACTTATGCCTACTCCTCTCATGTGGACAGTGTCAAGGATATTAACTCTGGCTTGATTGGGGCCCTGCTGGTTTGTCAGCCAGGTAAGACCAGGAGATGGAAGAGACCTTCCCATTTGTATCACTTTTTCTGAAATACTTGCAGACATTTCACAGACGTTTATTCAACACATTTCTAAAGCACTTAATTAATTCAGATTTCTAAGTAGTATACATAAAAACAACTTTCAGAAAATGGGACAATCCAACACTAAATACGTATAATAAACCAAACACTTCCTTAAAATGCCTGCTGGAACAAAAATGTCTTAGTCGTGTGTCTAAAGTTCAACCAGGTAGGTGTCTGTCTAATCTCAGGTGGGAGGGAGTTCCATAAGGCTTGGGCCACTACACTGAGTGCATGGCTTCTAGTAGCTACAAGCTGTGCTTCTGGGCCATGGAGGACCACGCCAGCTGAGACTCCCCAAAAGATCTCAGTGATCAGGCCAGGATATAAGGGATCAGGTGGTCTTTCAGATATCTTGGACTCTTGTTGTAAAGGGCCTTATTAGCCCTGGTCTCTGCAGCCTTTACAACACCCCTAAAATGTAGGCCAATATTGTTATCTATATTGTTCAGAATTAGGTACAGAGCAACAAAGCTGAGAAATAGTGGTTTGCTTCATGCCAACCAATAAGTTCATGGCTGGGATGAGATTAGTACCCAACATCGTCCAACTCATCGCTCCATGTGCTAAACAACTGTGCTATCTGGAAGACGGGAAGGAGGGGAAGGGAGAAGAAAATATCTGAGACAATGCAGAGAGTTAAAGCAACATTTCAAGAGTCCTGTTTTGTTCCATTCTGGAAGCTACTCATTTCCTATAACACAAGGAAGGGAATTATTTTTATTGGCCAGCTGTGAGTAGAACACGGGAGCTCTTGGGAGGTGCCAGCAGTGGAAGTTTCTGAAGTGCAAATGCTTTTCATGATAACCAACCTTTGCCAAACCATTTCTAAAGCTATGCTACAAAAGTATGTTTTTGACCAGTGCAGGCATTATGGCTTCAGTACGATGCAAGTTAAAAAAAAAAAATTAAAAAATTTACTCGCACCCCAGTACTTTGCTTAAACTCCAGCCAGTTGAAGAGTTCTGTTGACTAGCAGCCAGCCGCAGTTCTATTTAGCTGATTGCAGTCTCTGGGGGCTTGTGAACAGGACTTGTAAACAGGGGCGTTTGTATGGCATTTAGCAGGGGTGTTTGAGGGAGAGGCTCAGGTATACATAGGACCAAGAGACATGGTCAGAGAGGGATGTGCTGCAGTGACCTTCCAATACCTGTGTCATGCTTTTCTTCCTGCCTGAGAATGTGCAAAATGACACCTGCAACAAGTGCCTTGCTGGGAGAGATATTATAGCAATTTGAGGCCCACCTATCCACCTATCCTTTGAGCTACTGGGAAAGATGAGGAATTTATTGACAGAGTAGAGTGTACTGTCCTAGAACAGCAGTGGAGGAAGATTGCAGATTGCAGGAGACAAACCTCTGGAGGAACATGACACACAGAAGCAGGACTGTCAGGAGTCATGCTGTGTCAGTGGAGCTGCAAAATGGATTGCATGCCCCCACTTCTGACACCAATTCTGGGCCAAAGGAGCAAGGACAGCAGTTGCAGACCTCAGACCAAAGTGGCTTTGGAAGGTGCAATATACAGAACAATCCTTGCCACTCCCAAGAGGAAGTGGTGGTAGGTGACTCCCTACAGAGGAAACAGGATGTCCCAGGAAGTGTGCTGTCTTCCAGGTGCAAAGAATCACAATGTGACAGAGAAGTTGTCAAGTCTTATAAAGCCAACTGACCACAACCACTTCCTTCTGATTCATGGGGGTACAAACAATAGTGCCACACACAGCCTTTGGTGTACAGCAAGGGATTATGAGATTCTGGGAAGGAAGCTGACGGGCCTTGGAGCACAGGTGGTTTTCTCATCACTCCTTCCTGTTGAAGGTTGTGGCACAGGAAGAGAGAGGAAAATGCTGGAAGTAATCGCTGGCAGCACAGGTGTTGTTAGGAACCAAACCAAACCAAAATGTTTATTCGGCTTTACGCCCATCATGAAACACAACACAACAAAACAAATCAAATAAAACAACGGACTCATACAAACCACAAGTAGTATAACACAGTTCGCAACTCACAAGGACAGATATTAGCCTTTCATTAAAAAAGTTTAAGATTAAGATTAAAAAATTTCGGCACTACACTAAAATCAATATCTGATGTCATTATAAAAAAAAAAAAATTCTTATAACTATCAATAATCAGCTAACATTCCATTCCGTCTCTTGTACGAGAGGACGGCTGTTAGGAATTTAGCAACCTGTTGGGTAATATAAGGATCCACATCTTGAAGAACCCAGGCAAGCTGTAGGTCTACTGGTTTGTCAGCCATAGGCTGGATTATGGAGCTTAGTATACTAGCACGGGCTGAACTGTACAAAGGGCAGATAAACATAACATGATGTAGAGATTCAGATGTTTTCATTTCACAAGCACACATTGAAGGGACTTGGCCCTTAGTAAATCTATGTCTCAGTACGTTTGTTGGAAAGACATTGAACCTAGCTCTAATGAAGGCATATCGGTGAGACGCGGCCATAAGCGAAGTTAAGTAGGACGGGGCACGGTAGATAGGGGTTATGCCTAAATTTAACGGCGAGCAGGCTCCACCACCAGCTATGAAATTTTGGTATAGCTCCACATCATCCAGCCTTTGATTTATACACCTTTTAGCCACATTTAGATCCAGTTTGAGCAATTCAGTGGGCGAGATCTCATAGGACAGCAATTTGGCATGGATTTTTCCTGACCACAAATTTGTGAAGTCATCTCGCCACATGCATTGAATGAGATAGTGGTTCGGGAGTTTATGCCATAGGGATATCCAATAAATCAAAACTCTCCTCCATATAACTAGCTCCACTGAGGGGATCTTCATTTCTAAACGAATAGCCGCATTACTTACGCATGTTGGTAATTTTAGAAGTCGGCGTAAGAATTGGCTTTGAAGTGACTCTAAAGGTGAGAGGTTTGCAAAGGCAGCCCATAAAGGTGCAGCATAGGCCATTGTGGCCATCACTTTGATGCTATACACTTTCAAGGCCGCAGGGATGAATAAGGCCCCCTCAGAGTAGAAAAAACGGAGGAGGGAGTGTGATAGGGCTTTTGTCTTATTTTGAAGATATTCAACGTGTGCTTTCCACCCTAAATTATATTGAAAATAAATTCCTAAATATTTAAATTTATGTACTTGTTCGATTTTCGTGCCCTCCAGTTTCCATGAATAAAATTTTCGACTCCTTGAAAATATCAGTACTTTGGACTTGGTGTGGTTGATAGACAGATGATTAGAATGGCAATATGTCGCGAAAATCTTTAGTGCCCTCCTTAAACCCACTCTGGAGTAAGAGAGTAGTACCGCATCATCTGCGTAGAGAAGTAGAGGACAACGGTAATCTGCTATACGAGGGGTGTGGATAAATTTTTGTGAGGCGGCTAATGGGTTCCTCATATCACTGATAAATAAGTTAAAAAGAAGAGGCGCTAAAATACAACCCTGGCGTACACCCTTATTTACTGGCACTGGGTTAGTCAGGTCTCCAGCAGGGGATAATCTCACCCTGGCCACGGACCCGGCATGAAGTTGGGAGATAAGCCACAGGAGCCTTCTATCTATTCCCCAACAGGCAAGTTTATCCCATAGTAATTTCCTCGGAATACTATCAAACGCAGCTTTCAAATCTATGAAAGCTGCGCAAAGTTGGCCCTGTCGAGGTGTCGAGTATTTCCGGGCTAAGTGATAAAGAATAATTGCCTGGTCTGTTGTGGATCGATTTAATCTAAATCCAGCTTGCTCATGTCCAATCAGGTCAGCCTCAACTGACCACTTCGTCAACCTTGCCAGCAAGAAACGGGCATATATTTTCCCAATGGATGATAGCAGACTGATATTCCGATAGCTCCCTGGGTCACCGGGAGGGCCTTTTTTGTAGATAGGAATTATAATGGCCTCCTTCCACGTTCCTGGTATTAAGCCCGTGGCATTTATTGCATCGAACGTTTTAGCTAAAATCCCTGCCCACCATGCAGAATGAAGCTTTATAGCCTCAACAGGGACCAAATCTGGCCCAGGGGCCTTACCAGTTTTCAGCTCAGCTATCAATTCTAGGATTTCAGCAGGGTCGGTTTTGGGCCAGACGGGAAGGGGATTAGAAGGTCTCCAATGAGTGGCCGGAGCTTCTGCCACTGAGAAATATTTTCTCAGGAACTGCTCCCATGTAGGGGCCGGGATCACCGTTAAGGGATATTTCGTGTTTCTTCCCTTTATTAAGGACCAAAATTTCCGGGAGTTATGAGATTTTGAGGCAGAAATTATAGTCTGCCAGCGATTTAAATGCCACTCCCGTTTGGCCGATTTCTGGGCCTGTTTGTATGCTTTTTTAGCCAGGGAATAAGATGGAGGTAAGGCCGGAGCGCCAGAAAGTTTATAGTCATTATATATTGTATGTAGATGGAGTCTGGCTAGTTTGCAAGCAGAGTTGAACCAAGGGGCGCCAAATTTAAAATAATCGTTTTTAACTCCATAGGTTGGAGAAGTAAAAAAGCGAGTTAAAACTTCTATCAGGCAAGAAAAAAAATTCATACAGGTAATAGGATCACTCGGGACTATTCCTACGTCCGGCTGATCACCAGAAAACTTTTCTCGGATAAAATCCGTATATCTATGAGCGAGGGCAGGAGACCATCTAGTCCCCTTTATTTTAGTGGCTGACTCCGCAATCACCGGGATTGGGTGGGAGCGGTCGAGCAACTGCCAGTCAGGTGTTGTTAGGAAATGTTTGGCTTCTTGGACCATGGTCTCTGCTTCCTTGAAGAAGGGCTTCTGGCTAGAGATAGGTTGCACCTCAGAGTGGTTGGCAAGAATGTGTTTGTTAAGAGTCTTGCAAACCTGATCAGATCTTTAAACTAAATCCTGAGGGCAGGGGGAGAAAATACAGGGGAGCACATATTATGTGGGATAATAGCTTCATTGATGCACAGGAAACTGAGATGATGCTCCAGAATTCTGCTAAAGGGCTGGAAACTACAAGAAGGAAGCAGCTGGAGGGAATGGCTAATGATTTCAGTTGTCTCTGTACTAATGTGCAGAGTATGTGAAACAAGCAAGACGATAATATAGGAAGGCAAATATGACCTAATAGGCTTTACTGATGGCTAGTGGGATGAGGCTCATGACTGGAATGTAGAAATTAAGGGGTATAAAGGAATAGACAAAACAAGAAGGGAGGAGCAGTAAAGCATGTGTACACTTGTGAAGAAATCCATGAGAAGGAAGTACAAGATGGATGGGAGTTTCTTAAAGGTGAACCATTGAAGGCACAAATGCAGACAATTCCAACAAGTAAGAAAAGTTAGAGGTACCTAAAGAAAGCAGTGTGGCTACATAAGGAGCTTACAGATGAACTGATATTTAAGAAGGGCGTTTATAAAAAATTGAAGAAAGGGGAAATCATGAAGAAAGAGTATACACAAGTAGAAGGGAAACAGTTGCAGGGGAAAGGTTAGGCGGGTCACAATTTAGAAGGATATTGAAAATGTGGAATGTGTGCAGAGGAGGGCAACCAAAATGATTAAGAGTCTGGAAGCCAAGCCTTATCAGGAATGGTTATGGGAGTTTGGTATGTTCAGCCTGGAAAAGAGCAGACTGAGAGGAGATATGATAGCAATATTCAAATATCAAAAAGTTGTCACATGAAGATGTTTTCTCATACTTCAGAGGGTAGAACCCAAACCAACAGGTTCAAATTACAAGAAGATTTCGACACCAGGAATAACTTTTTGAGGGTAAGAACTGTTTGACAGTGAAATGAACTCTCTTGGAAAGTGGACTCTCCTTCCTTGGAGGTTTTTAAGCAGAGGTTGGATGGCCATCTGTCATGGATGCTTTAGTTGAGTTCATGCATTGCAGGAACTAGATGACCCTAAGGGTCCCCTCTAACTACAGTTCCATGATTCTATAACTCAAAAGCTGGATCACCCTTTGTTGATGTTTTGGTCAATCATAATAAAAGAATTTTTCAAAATTAAAGTTCCAGTTTTGGTTTTGCTTGCTAGTATTACCCACCTCTTCTTCTGCTGAGCTTATTTTGTGGGTTTCTTTCTGCAAAAGGGAGGCACGGAGAGGTTCAGCAAAGAGCACCCCAGAGATTATATAATTGTCCCTGCTATGATGTAAGTGGTGGCTCTTTATCTCTGCCCAGCCCTGCTGCATTACAGGACTGGGTACTGGAGGTTTTCTTTTTCTTTTTTAATGATTCCATTTTCAAAAATCTTGTATGCAGGGACCCTGATGAGTGAAGGAATTCAAAGCATAGTGCAAGAATTTGTGCTACTCTTTGCAGTGTTTGATGAAGGTAAGAATGGTGTGGGGAGGAAGGGGAGAAGAGGGTAGAATATTTGTCTTGCATGTGGAAGATTCCAGGTTGAACCCCTGGCATCTCCAGGTGGGGCTGGGAGAGACCCTCCTCTCTTTAACCTTGGAGAGCTGCTGCCACTCAGTGTAAAAAATACTGAGCTAGAAGGACCCTGAGTGAGTGTGAGGCAGCTTCCCATGTTCCATCTTTTGTATGTTTTTCCACATCCCTGCAGGGAGGAAAAACCTTTTGTAGCTAATAGCAATTTCCTTTCTCTTTTTTTGTGTGTGTGTGTGGTTATTTCTTTATTGCATTTTGTTTTTTTTAATTTTTTTTATATAATATTTATTGGAATTTTACAAAAACATCAGTTTACAAAATACAAAAAAGAACATATGAAAAGAACAAAAAAAAGAAAACCTGAAAAAAATACATAAAAAAGAAGAAATACAAATAAAAATACAATATACAAAGAACGAATAGGTAAAAGAGAATTAAAAACAAATCCATTTTTTATAACTTTATGCTCATTAACTTGTTTCCTTGACCTCCTCACACCTCCCCTTTTTGTATTCCCATTTAGGTAATCAAATCAGCAAATCCTTACCCTCTTTCATTTATCTTAACTCTATATCTTAACATATTATAACTCTATATTTTCATCCATTATCAATTCATTTTTGCATATTCTTATTAACTTTGTTGCTAATACCCCCTATTCAATCCAATCATCATTTTAACATTCATTAATTTTACAATATTTCTGTAGGTAGTCTTTAAATTTCTTCCAATCTTCTTCCACCAACTCTTCTCCCTGGTCTCAGATTCTGCCAGTCATTTCCGCCAGTTCCATATAGTCCATCACCTTCATCTGCCACTCTTCCAGGGTGGGTAAATCTTGTGTCTTCCAATACTTTGCAATCAGTATTTTTGCTGCTGTTGTTGCGTACATAAAGAAAGTTCTGTCCTTCTTTGGCACCAATTGGCCGACTATGCCCAGGAGAAAGGCCTCTGGTTTCTTCAGGAAGGTATATTTAAATACCTTTTTCATTTCATTATAGATCATCTCCCAGAAAGCCTTAATCTTTGGGCACGTCCACCAAAGGTGAAAGAATGTACCTTCATTTTCTTTACATTTCCAACATTTATTATTGGGCAAATGATATATTTTTGCAAGCTTGACTGGTGTCATGTACCACCTATATATCATTTTCATAATATTCTCTCTTAAGGCATTACATGCCGTAAATTTCATACCGGTGGTCCACAACTGTTCCCAGTCCGCAAACATAATGTTATGACCAATATCTTGTGCCCATTTAATCATTGCAGATTTAACCGTTTCATCCTGCGTATTCCATTTTAACAGCAAGTTATACATTCTTGAAAGTATCTTAGTTTTGGGTTCTAACAGTTCTGTTTCCAATTTTGATTTTTCCACCTGGAAGCCAATTTTTTTGTCCAAATTATAGGCGTCTCTTATTTGATAATAATGAAGCCAGTCTCACACTTTATCTTTTAATTTCTCAAAACACTGCAATTTCAATTTCTCTCCTTCTTGTTCCAATATTTCCCAATATTTCGGCCATTTGGCCTCCATATTGAGCTTTTTCTGAGCCTTCGCTTCCATTGGTGACAACCACCTTGGGGTTTTATTTTCCAATAAGTCTTTGTATCTTATCCAGACATTGAACAATGCTTTCCTGACAATATGGTTTTTAAATGCTTTATGTGCTTTAACCTTTGTCGTACCACAAATATGCATGCCACCCAAAAACATTATTAAAACCCTCCAAATCCAAAATGTCTGTGTTCTCAAGAAGCAGCCAGTCTTTCAACCAGCAGAATGCTGCTGATTCATAGTAAAGTTTAAGGTCTGGCAGGGCAAATCCGCCTCTTTCCTTTGCATCAGTTAATATTTTAAATTTTATTCTGGGCTTCTTGCCCTGCCAGACAAATCTAGAAATGTCTCTCTGCCACTTCTTGAATTTCCTTTCTCTTGCTAAGGATGATGCTAAAACTGGTGGTGACCCTGGACACAGCTTCAGATAAACGTATTTCAAGAGCTATGTTATGGACTAGGTTGGGTCTGGGCCACATAATCTAATGCAATAAATTGGTGTGTCTTCAGGGTGCCAAAAAGGCTCCTTAAGAGTTTCAAGGACTGGCCAAATGATTTGCGACTGAGATGTTATCATGCTTCAGCATGTGATAGCAATAAGGTAGAATAGTCCTAAGGCAATAGAGTAGACTGTATCATTTCAGATTATTGGTTGGTGGGTGTTACACTTTTTATTGCAGCAACACTATAAAATAATTTCAAGTAGAAAATTAGCCCAGCAGGAAGTTGGCTACCTTTCTTCCTGATGCATTACTTTGTTTTTTGATTGCAAGAAACTTGGTCCTCAGGAGAACCATGACCAATATAATCCCTTACCTGGTAGACTAGATTGGTATAGTCCAGTCTGCCAGATGAATATTTCACCTATCTAGTTCTGCTGCATGTGTTAGATCAGGTCTGATCCAGAGTGATATTGCCTTAGACTAAGGTCGAGGAAAGCTCAGGACATTGTTGGACTCTAACGCCCCTCAGCAGTCAGGGTTGATGGGAACTGGAGGCTAGCAACATCTTGAAGGCCACGGGTTCTCCATCAACTCCATAGCCCTTTTATCATATTGATGAGAAGCTGCACAGGTTGGACTGGAGCATCTCAAAGAAATCCCAAGAGTCAGTCAGCCTTCAAAGGGCCAGTTACGAAACAGGAATTAATTCAGTTACAGCAGGAGAATGAGTAAAAGAGTATAGGAACACAGAAATTTAATTTGTTTATAGTCTCAGGATTTACCCCCATTTTTAAGTGAAAATCCTATGCCTGTCTCCTCAAAAGTAAGCTTCATTAGTCATTGGAACTTATTCCCAGGTCAGTATGTACAAGACTGCTGACTTATTTTGCTGGGCTTTATTCAACTAAGTTTTACTCAGAGTAGACCAACTGAAATTACTGAACCTAACTTTGTCCTGTTCTTTACTTTCAGTGGGTCTACCATTCACACTGTGAGTAAAACTTTGTTGAACACCACCCACAAAACATTTTATGACACTCTTCAATAAACTTCCAGGGTAGAAGTTTACACACACACACACACACACACACACACACACACACACACACAAATTAAAAGCCAACAACAGCTAAATAGATAAAAAAGAAGAAAGTAGGCATTTTTAAAATCCATAAAATTCAACAGAACTGATAAAGCAAGACCTACAGCCAGCTTTCCTGGTAAGCAACCCAAGCAAATAAAAACACCCCACCTGCAAATGACACCAGAGTTGCTGCCAAGTGAGTGAGCCTGTTAGTTTTTATTGACATGATATTGAGATTATGGGTATATGCTTGGGCATAGCCCAAAAAGTATTGAAATACATTAAAAATACTCAGTTAACTAAGGTTCTGTTCCCCCACAGCAGACGCCTGCCCCTCAAACAAAAGCCTGCCCCCGTAGTGTCCTTTGGGGGGGGGGATTTTACCTGTGATCTCCCAAAAAAAGCTAAACAACTTTTTGGTCCCCTCCTAACAAAAATCCTGGCTACACCCATGGTTAATAGGATCCAGAAAAGGGCAGACAAAACGATTAAAGGGTTGGAGAAACTCTCCTATGAGAAAATGCCTTTGTGGTTTTAGTATAGCAGGAGAAAGGCAAAAAAGAGGAGGCACAGTAGAGGTATGTAAAATAATGCACAGTGTGGAAAAAGTGGATTGGGAGATGTTTCTCGCTGTGTGTTATAACATTAGAACTAATGGACATCCAACAAAGGACTTATCCACACTTACCTTTTGCCTCACTCTTTCCTGGCACAGGTCCATGTTTTAAAACTCCATGTCCAAGCACTCTCTTTTTTTTGCCATGTTTGTTGTTCTTTTTTCAATAATGACTTGCAAGTTCTTTCACAGCAGCTGCCTCTGCCTATTCTGTATATTTGAAGCAGACATTCTTGTGGATCTTGAGAAGAGTCATGCAATCTTCCTCTGTCTTTCAAATGTCTCCCATCAGGCAAAAGCTGGTATTCTGAATCCAACACCTTAGGAAATGCTCTGTCCCCTGAGCTGCACACTATCAATGGATTCATGAATCTCTCCCAGCCTGGTAAGTGCCACCTATATCTTTCCCCTCAAGAAAAAAAGAAGTGAATGATGGAATGATTGACAGAAGGTGATGGTGGTAAATGTAAACACCACGAGTGAGCTGAACAGAAGCACAATGGAAAAGCAGAGGGATGTTTTAAATTTCTATATTCTATATAGCTTCTATATTCTACATTCTCAGGAGCCATTTTGTATGGTGGCTTAGGAGGGGCATTTTTCAGGGTTGGTCCAAGCTGTTTTGTGGGTTGAAATAGAACACCAAGCAGCACCCCACTTTGCTAGACAAATATTCCCTTTTGCCAACCAAGTCTTACTTTACCATCCTGGCACCAATTTCTGCCTTCAGCTAAGGTCATACCCACACCAGACATTTAAAGCACTGTTATACCACTTCATTGTGAGCTACAGTTTCTTCATGGCTGTTGAAGTGGTATAATTAATAGTGCTTTAAATGTCTGGTGTGGAGATGACCTGGCTAAATTCTGTGGCTTGAAGCACTCTGTTTCACCATGCTGTACAGAAGGACTAGCCCTAGTATTTTTGCCACTGTTAGAAGCTGATGGAGTTAGAACAGGCATAGGCAAAGTTGGCTCTCCAGATGTTTTGGGACTACAACTCCCATCTCCATGACCACTGGTCCTCTTAGCTTGGGATGAGGGGAGTTGTAGTCCCAAAGCATCTGGAGGGCCGAGTTTGCCTATGCCTGAGTTAGAATATATAATTCACAGATCTGTATGTTGCTGTTCCATAGCTATCAGAGCTATGGGGAGAAACATGCATTGCTATTAAAGGGTTTCTAGGCTGTGGAGTGACTCCATTAACCCAGGTTAGTCATTGGTTTCTCCTCCTCGTCTGGAAGGACTACAAAGGGCAATAACAATAGCAACTGCTCTTTTGACTCCTGGCTCAAGATTCTTGGCTGCAACTCCTGGCTCAAGATTCCTCTCTCTGCTTCTTTGTCCTGACCCCAAGTCCCTGTTTGATAGCATCAAAACCAATTCATTCTTGAGTGATCAGGCTTCATAAACAAAGCTAGTGCTTCCAGCAGTAAGAGATTCACCATAGACTCTAACATGGTATTTAATGTAAGTATGTACAGATGAGATACATACAAAATGATTTTTTTTTAAAAAAATCCAACTTTAAAGCATGGAACATTTTTCTTTCTATAAAGTGGAATAAACTTTTTCTTTACCTTACAAGTGAAGTTTGGCTTGGCTGCCAGGGGCAAAATAAAATCTTCAGGGCAAGATCCAACCTGTGGTAGCACCCATTGGGATGTCTTGAGCATCACTGAACAGTTTCCTCACTTGTATATTTTCTATATCTCTTGTAGATTTCAAGGTGTGCCAGAACAGACTGGTCTACTGGTATGTCATTAGTTTGGGCACCAAACCTGAAGTCCACTCCATTTTCTTTGAGGGCCACACTTTCCTTGTGAGACACCATCGGCATACTACTCTGGACCTCTCCCCAGCTACTTTTCTCACTGCCGAGACAATGCCCACAACCATCGGCATATTTCAGATGTTCTGCCAGATCCCATCACACCAGCAAGGTAACAGCTATAGGAAAGAGGAGGTGCTAATGAAGGATCAGAAATGGAAAACCAATGGGTGAACCTCTCCCACCCTTTATTGAAAAATGGTATTTGAGTTGATATGAGATGCATAGTAACAGGCTAGGATACAGAGAGGTTCCACTAGCTTCTGCACCCTGCCTTCTCTTGGGGCTCCAGCGTACTGTTAGTTGCTTAATTTAAAACTGTATGTGGCAGAAATGGGAGACCCTGTGGCCCTCCAGATGCTGATAGACTACAGATGCCATCAGCCTCATGAATTTGTGAGTTGCTTAATTTTAAATTGTGCAGGGCAGAGTTGAGGAACCTGTGACCCTCAATATGTTGGTGAGCTACAACCCTCACCAGCCGCAGCCAGAACGGCCAGTATCCAAGGATGATAGGAGTTGCAGCTCACCAACATACTAAGGATCAAAGATTCCGAGAACAACAGCATTATTTGTGCAGGGAATGTTGTCTGTAGAGGAGGAGTCAGACGTCAACAGATTTCCCACCTGAAATGTGAAGGGGTGCAGGCCAGACACAGGTTGACCACCTTAGTGAGCTCTAAGCCCAAGGAAGACAAAGTAGGCACATAGGAGATAACACCTATTTCTGACCTTTACTTCCAGCTGGCATGGAAATCTTAGTTACGGTAGAAGTCTGTCCAAACCTACCCATGAAGAAGATGAGGGTGGCGGAAGGGGACTACGTGGATGAAGAGGACTACTTGGAATACAGTGAGGCCGATATGGAAAGCACAGTGATCCAAATGGGTGATTCTCCACCCAGGATTACAGGCCGTTCCCGTGCCAAGAGGCAGCCTATGACCTGGAAACATTATATAGCAGCAGAAGAGGTTGTTTGGGACTATGCTTCAGATAACTCCACTTATTTATCCAGGTAACAGGGTCAGCTGTGTTTCTGTAAGCATAGGGTTTAAGTTTGTGGCAGGCTGCAGCAGAATCTGGCACAGTAATATTATCATTATCGTTGTTGTTGTTCAGTTTCTATCCCTCCCTCCCTGCCTCCCTCCTTCCTGATGGAGCCCAAGGCGGCAATACTAAAAATACATTTTAAAAAGCATTCTAAAAATACTTTGAAACATTCTCAAAACAACTGATCTTTCAGTCTTGAAATACCAGGGTAGACAGATTGTTTTAGAATTCCACCTGTAGGTCACCAGGGAGGGCATTCCACAATCTGGGAGCCACCACTGAGAAGGTTCTGTTCATAGGTCAGTGCCAACCAGACAGCCCCCAGTGGTGGTGGTGGTAGTAGTAGTTATTTAATTTAGGAATTGCTTTTTACATATATGTCTTAAGGCAATTTACAGTCATATCATAAAAGCAGCTGTAGTTTTCTAAGCAGTACAAAACAAACACCTAAGACAGGAAATGTAGTCACAGAGAAGTTGATGGTTGGATAGTGGGTCAAGCTAGGCAAGACAATTTGTGTTCCTGCTCAACAACTTGCTACTCAGCCTACATTGACAGGTATCCCACAATGATGACCACTGACAGTGACACTGCCAATACTCCAGGACCTCTTCCCTGAAGTCTGTGATGAGATGAATACTTATCTGGCTAGGTGCATGTCTCAGGTGCCTGAGATGTGATGGCCAAAGCATGATAGCCCTCTCCAGATCTAACACCAGCTCATCCCAGAACGTTTCTCCCTTCTCTTCTGCAGTGCTTACGCCAAACAGTTTCTGGAACATGGTCCCCAGAGGATTGGCTCCAAGTATAAGAAAGTCGTGTTTGTGGAGTACGAGGATGCGAATTTCAAGAGGCGGAAGGCATCGAAACCAGACCACATGGGGATTCTAGGGCCGGTCCTTAAAGGAGAAACTGGTGATGAGTTTATGGTAAGAGATGAGAAAGGTCAGAGCTACCCCTTTGTGATCATCAGTATACCCCCCCACGCTCTTTGTCTCTTTTTCTCTCACCCCCTCTTCTTTCTCAGTCATTCACCCACACACACATCCACACCCTTCTCCTGCCCCCATACCATCCTAAGACCTAACTATGACTTAGGTGATTGTCAGTGAGTTGCAGCAAGTCTTAAGCTCACACACTTTCCTTCTGTTTTCCTCCTCCTTTATCTGTGAGGGGTGTGAAAGTTTTTACTTTTCCTTTAGACCAAACCACAGTTTCATGTTACAATTCTGTTATTCTGTGTAAGAACTATGTAAGAACTTTTAGAAATTTAAAAATGTCTAGGGCAGAAATGGGAGACCCTGTGGTGTGGTCTAAAGGAAAAGTAAGGTTTGTGTGAGTAACCTTGTGTAAGTAACTTTGGCTAACAAACCACAGTTCCCTGAGTTCACATGTGATGTGGAACTGTGGCTTGTTTTCTAATGCGGAAACAACAGCTTTCACTCTCCTCATCTTAATATGAAGCAAGGAGATGAGTAGGAATACACAAGCCTGAGGCTTGCTGCAGCTTCTTCACAATCACCTAAACCAAGTTTTAAATGATCATCTGAATGAACTCAAATGGTCTAGACTCTAAAGCATTATTTTAAAACAGTGCTGCTGAAGACAATTCTATCCTGAGGAACTATTTATATATCTATTCTGTCTTGGGAAACTGTTTGAGGGTTGTAGCTCAGTATTCTTTTCCCTTCTTGAATCTTTTGCTAATTTGTAAATTGTAACTGCCCTATTTGTTTTGTATTTCTACTAATCATGTTCTCAACCTGAGATTGAGGTAGGTAGCAGTGTTGGTCTGACGCAGTCGAAATAAATAAAAAAATTTTAAAAAATTGTCCAGTAGCACCTTAGAGACCAACTAAGTTTGTTCTGGGTATAAGCTTTCGTGTGCATGCACACTTCTTCAGATACACTGAAGGAGAAGTCACCAAAACCTTATATATAGTGGGAGGGTGGGGTGCTGTTTTTCTCAGATCAGCAGCACAGCAATGGGCACACGCATGGCCCCACAGTATGCCAACATCTTCATGGCAGATTTGGAACAATGCTTCCTAAACTCCTACCCTTTCAAACCTCTCTTGTACCTGCTATACATTGACGATATTTTTATTATCTGGACACATGGTCAGCAGACCCTGGACACCTTCCACCAGACATTCAGTGACTTTCACCCCACCATCAACCTAACAATGAAGCAATCTATGCAAGAAATACATTTTCTGGACACTACTATAAAAATACAGGATGGGCACATAGACACGAAAGCTTATACCCAGAACAAATGTAGTTGGTCTCAACCTGAGATGTAACCTAGGATTCTCAGGGAAGATTCAGGGCTCGTTGACACAACCATTTCAGCAGTCTGTGGTAGTTTTCACAGAAATTGGCAGAGGCTGAATTGATTTGTGTCAAAGACTTCCAGTGCTTTCTGCCAAGCTCATCGGTCTGGATGTAGAGCAAAACATTTGGGGTGGTTCTTTTCTCCCAGCTTGCCAGTCTTCTAAACAGTGTACAGGCTCTGATAAAATATATTGTTACACCTGACATTTGGGCTCCAGCAGGGCTACAAATCCTGGTTAAAATGTGAAAACTGTCATTTCAGATTATGTTCAAGAATCTAGCCAGCCGGCCGTACAACATTTACCCCCATGGCATCACCAGTGTCACTTCCTTTTACCCCATGAGAAGCAGCAAACGTAAGACTCGTTCAGCAGATGGGAGTAGATTCCTTAGAGTGGGAGGGGTGCATGCATATTGTCTTTTTTCCCTTTTTAATCAAACTATTGTGGAAAGTACTGTGCCATACAGCACCAGGAAAAAACGAAATAATTTGCTCTCTATGAGCATACACACATTAAAATAACCATGCATATATTTGCATATTTGTCAATTATTTATCCTGCTTCAGCTAATCATGGGGGTGGGGAGCAATCTTGAACAATTCATGCAAGTTGCTTTTCAATTGAGAGATCACCAGGTGTTTCCTCATCAGCTTTCAAGCCCTACTTTGTATTCCACTTAAGGACTAGACATGTCTTTGAAAAACAAGGTTGGTAGGGTGCTCACTTTGGTACAAAATCCTAACTTTGGTACATGTGTAGCATCATAGAATATGCACCACCTTGCTTTTAGAAATCTGCCTGCTGCTGCTTACCATTGTCTGCTGTTAGTCATGCTCCGGTCTTAGCAAGACTTTTCCACTGTATTTTACCTTCCAATGCCCCACTTTTTGTTTCCTTTCCTTTTTCCTTTTGCTAGGCTGCCATGTGGCTTTCTAAAGGCTACTGCTTGCCCTCTTCTGCAAGAGACTGAGGTGTACCAATCTGGTTTGCGTGTCACGGTAAGCCAAACTGTAGCTTACCAGGACCATGCAAATGTGCTGGCGCTCCAGTCCTTTTAGGTCAGCTTAGAGTGTCATCTGAACTTGAGATTGTGGCTAAGCTGTCTCCTTCTTAAATACGAGCTATGGCCAAGAACAAATCTTAACTACAGTGGCACCTCGGGTTACAGACGCTTCAGGTTACAGACTCTGCTAACCCAGAAATAGTACCTCGGGTTAAGAACTTTGCTTCAGGATAAGAACAGAAATCGTGCTGCAGCAGCATGGCGGCAGCGGGAAGCCCCATTAGCTAAAGTGGTACCTCAGGTTAAGAACAGTTTCAGGTTAAGAACAGATCTCCGTAACGAATTAAGTTCTTGACCCGAGGTACCACTGTAAAGGTCCTGTTTAAAGAAGAGTAGGGATGTCAGAGGATTTTATCAGCAGCAAAAATGGGAGCAGAAATTGCTAGTGCTTGCTATTTGTCCCTTTTTCAGAATGGATCAGTATTCACTTTTCAGTCCGCAAATAATACATCATTGATTATGTTCTCATTTGCCTTGTACAGGCAATCCTCCTTTTGCATGGGGGTTCCGTTCTGGTCCCCCATGCCTGTCAGCGGAGGGTGTTTTGGGGCTACTTCCAGGTTTGGCATGTATGTGTGATCGCCCATCATTCAGACACACCTAAACCGGGAATTGCCTCTATTTCCTTTGCATTGAAATGAATGGGGTAGAACGCGTAATGATAACATAATTTTTGTGACTTGCGCAATTAATTACGTGAATTTTGTATGTAATTTTGCCACAACAGATGGCAAAACAAATAATGTCATTTTTGGTGGAAGATGAACTTCAGTGGAATAGAAACAGTGCTGTATGCATATATGAGAGGAAATTGCTTTTGCAAAGCATTAGGTAAAATTGCAGGCAAAAATGTGTAGGCCAGGAGAAAGTAGTACTAAAACGCTGATGGATTTGTGTGAGGACATTAGGAAAACAATCCTGCAAATTGACATGGAACTGTAGAGTAGACTGAACAATGAGAAACTGGGAGGAATTGAAACTGACAGGTGCATACATGGTAGTAAGCCCCATTGAATCACTTCTGAGCTGACCACAGTTAGGATTGCCCTGTACATCTTTAGCCAGTTTTTGATTTTTAAAAGCTGGTGGCAAATACAGTAACACAATGGTCTTACGGTTTGTTTCCTCCCAGATCACGTTATGAAGCTCTTGCCCATTCGACCTAACCAGGTGTTCACCTACAGGTGGAAGATAATGCCTGAGGATGGCCCAACCAACTCAGATCCCCGCTGCCTGACTCACTACTATTACAGCTCTATCAAGCCTGCTCGGGATTTAGCCTCTGGGCTAATTGGACCACTGCTGATCTGCTTCAAAGAGACCATGGACCGGAGAGGGAATCAGGTTGGTCCTTGTATCTTAGGAGAAAGCTTCACAAAATAGCATGAGGGCAACTTCATGTTATGTGTAGGTGTGTGTATTAGAGCCCAAATGTGTTAGCTATGAGTAAAGAAGTTTTGTGTGTGTGTGTGTGTGTGTGTGTGTGTGTGTAACTCTTTCCATGCTCACTTCTTTCCCCCTAAAATTCCCCCCTCCCTTCACCTATCTTCCCAAGGGAGTTTTAGCCATGTGCTTGAGAGAGTAAGAGCATGTGAAACCCAATAAGGGGTAGCTACAGTGATCTGGTTTGGATTCAGTGCAAACTATGCTTAGCGTGAATGTGCAAACTTGCAGGTTCCCAGAGCAAAGACTAAGACTGCAGCAGCACACCTCTTCCAGTCCTGTTATTGCTATTTGGGGCTAAGATATTTCTTGGCATGGCTTAGCATATTGCCTGAACTTGGAACTCATGGTTTGCAAGACAAACCACAAGCTGAAACTAAAGTTTGTTCTTGGTTTACTGGTCATGGTTTTCCTGGGGGAGGCAAACCACAAGCCTAGGTTCATATGTAATGCTAAACCAAAGCCTGACTTTGGTTAGCATAGCAGCAGCAGGACTGGGGAGAATCACTCTGTGGTTGTGATATCCCATCTGGGAAGCTTCACAGTGTTCATGCAAAGCCGCAATTTGACTTAGCATTACAGCTGACAATGCCAGTGGGGGAAGGAGATGGTCCTTATCTACTCAGAGACTTTCAACCAGACACTGCCAAGCCCAAACTGGCTTTGCTTCTGGGATGTTGCTGCTGCCTTATGTGTCTATTAGACCATGCAAAGGTACTTTACAGGCAGCCATGGGTGACCAGCCCTCTGAATTGTAACCAAAAAAAGCAAGAGGTCAATGAAGACTTTACAAAATAGCAGAATAATGAGTTCTGTAAGATGAACCCTGGCTAACAACCTGGCGCTTATGTCATTGAGTAGCTGCATAATTTTCAAATTAATAATGTAATAATCTAACATGGAATGTTACCAGGGCATGGATAACTGTGGCAAGGCTCTGCATGGTTGTCCACTTGTTATTGGGTGTTTGAACTGGATGATCTCCAGATCTCTTCCTAATTCATTTTTTTAAAAAATGGCAACCCAGGCCATGCTTAGCAGTATCAGCTTACTGTTAGATATACTAGAGGTGACAAGTTGACATGGGAACCAAACAGTTGACTGATTGCTGTAATTACTGATACTCCAGCTTAACTCTGAGGTGTTTGCAGAGAAATGATTTAAAGGTCTGCATGGGGAGCAGTTCAGAGTTGGGCACCCAAAGGCACACATTCTAGCAAGAAACCTAGAACCGGATAACAAAGAAGCAAGGTGGAAACAATATTCCCCTCCTGCCATCTCATCTCCATATCCAAAAAACCTTGAGCAGTGATGCTTGTTGTCTCTCCTCAACCCTTTCATTTGTGGTTCTTCCAGATGATGTCAGATGAAGCAAGATTTGTGCTGTTTTCTGTCTTTGATGAAAACCTCAGCTGGTACTTGGAGGAGAATATCAACCAATCCTGTTCTGATGCAGCCAATGTCAACCCCCAGGATCCTGAGTTCTATGCTTCCAACGTTATGCACAGTGAGTAGCCCCAGAAGAAAAGCTGTGGGGGGTGGGGGAGGAAAGGGGGGGGAAGGGTGCATCCCTATCCCAGAAAAGCTACACACACACACACACACACACACACACACACACACAGCCACATACAAGCTTAAGCGTGCTGTGTGAGATCTATTTACATCATCTAAATTTCATTCAGTACAGGCCCTTTCAGAAGTCCTTTTATTGTGCATTAATAATCATTTGAGCTCATGATACTATTTGCAGCAGCCATACCATACACAATCCTGCTTTCAGTACCTGTCTGTGCCTTTAGAAGTTTTGGGGTGCTCATACTACTTCAGTTATAATCAGTGCATATCCTGTAACTTTCTGCATTACTTTTTATTCAGCAAATGTTCTGTGTTGTTCTTTTTGTCCACTTTTGTGGCACATGGGCCCCTCCAAACAGCAGTAATTCATTGCGGAAGTTTTGCAGATCTAATAAAGCAGGAAAAAAATCACCACTAATGCACTATTGTTGTGTTGCAGGGAGGACTGAGCACTCTTACTCCACCCATGTGCTTTCCAAAAACTAGCAGCTACTTTTAAAATAGTCTTTAGGGACTCTAGGACTCTATTATTTTAATCCTCATCTGTTTGTTTCTGAAACTCTTTTTTTGGCCTCAGTCTACCCTGTGACCTGGATGTCCATGGCATTTTCCCCATCTCACTTCTCTTACAGGTATAAATGGCTACGTTTTTGATAATCTGCACTTCAAGATTTGCCAAAACAAAGTTGTGTATTGGTACATCCTCAGTGTAGGTTCCCAGACTGAGTTTCTGTCCGTCTTCTTCTCCGGGAATACTTTTCAGCACAACACAGTCTTTGAAGAGACCCTCACGCTCTTTCCCCTCTCTGGAGAGACTGTCTTCATGTCCATGGAGAAACCAGGTGAGTTAGATGTGCTACTTAAGGTAAAGGTAAAGGGACGCCTGACAGTTAAGTCCAGTCGCGAACGACTCTGGGCTTGCGGTGCTCATCTCGCTTTACTGGCTGAGGGAGCCATTTGTCTGCAGACAGTTTTTCTGGGTCATGTGGCCAGCATGACTAAGCCGCTTCTGGCGAAACCAGAGCAGCACACTGAAACACTGTTTATCTTCCCGCTGGAGCGGTACCTATTTGTCTACTTGCACTTTGACGTGCTTTCAAACTGCTAGGTTGGCAGGAGCTGGGACCGAGCAACGGGAGCTCACCCCGTTGTGGGGATTCAAACTGCCGACCTTCCGATCGGCAAGCCCTAGGCTCAGTGGTTTAGACCACAGCGCCACCCGCATCCCGTGCTACTTAAGACAATATGCCAAATCTTATCCCTTCCTAAGCACCAGAAGTCATTTGACATGAAAAAGTGACTCAGCTTCTCTAACCTTTCACATTATTTAATGTCTGTCCTGCTTTGTTTTCCTTGAAAGAAGAGTTAAAGTGAGGATGACTAAGCAGGATGGACTCATTTAAAGAGGCTCAGGAGTTCCTTCTCTTGATCTATTGCAGTCGTAGCTAACGTTGTACCCTCCAGACATTGTTAGACTACATCTCACATCATCCCCTGACCAGTGCATTTTTAAAGGGGTACTCAGAGGTACGCACTACTCCTGACCAATGGCCATACTGGTTGACAGAGGCATCCTGTCCTATTTCACCACCAGTTCTGCTGCCAGAACATCCTGGCTCTTGCCAAACGTGACAAGAGCTGGGGTATTCCACAAAGCATTGTCACTCAGCTTCTCTGCTGAGTGGCCAAGCAACAATATAGCATGCAGGAATGCGCTGGCTCTAGCCAAATTTGGAGGGAGCCAGAGCACTGCTCAAAGCATTGCTGCTCAGCTTCTCCACCCCAGGGAGCAGGGGAGCCAAGCAGTAATGTGGCATATAGGAACACCCCAGTTCTCACCAAACTTGGCAGCAGCTAGGGCATTCCATAAATCATTGCCACTCAAGCTTCTCCACCTGTGGGCGCTGAAACACCTCCCTCTGGCCACTTCTGCTGGAACTGATGAGGTGGGCTGAGCACTGCCTATTACACTTTTGCCACCTGAGGTGGGCGCTTCACCCTGCCTCATGGGTGGGCCGGCTCTGTGTGGCTGGAGCTGATGGAAGTCAGACTCCATCTGCAGGGCATTGGGTATGTTACCTATTATCCATTGTCTCACGCATACAGTAGGATAGTGGGGTCTGCTCTGTCCCTTCCCAGGCTGCCTCTGTTCTCAGTAAAAGAGGTCTACACATTGTCTGTTGGGACCTGGTAACCCAGCAGTCAGCCTCCTGGAATTCATCGACACATTTTGAATTTTGAGAGAGAGTGTTATTGGTCCTACCCCTTCTGGTTGTTGTACCCCTAACCGAGCAGAAAGAGAGAAAGCCCCTGTGCTTTATTGCCAATACTGATCTCATTTTTTCCTTCAATCCTTTTACCTGAGACAGGCACATGGATATTGGGATGCTTGAACCCAGACTTCAGGAGGCAAGGAATGAGAGCCACGTTCACTGTTTCCAAATGCCCCAATGAAATGGAATATGATTACTCTTATGAATTAATACCAGAAGGTGAACTAAATGAAGCCAATGTCTTGCAACCAAGAGGCTTCCCCAGGAAAAGCAGGCCTGTCCAGCCTTGCCTAAAGAAGCATGGAGATGCAGAAAATGAAATGCAGAAGACCAACCACCATTTTGCTCCTTGTCGTGAAACCAATAAGCTTTTTAAATTAAACAAGAAAAAGAATCCTACTGACTTGCCGTCACCTCCTGGAGAGTCCTTATATCAAGATAACATTTCTTTACCTTCTTCCCAAGATGACCTTGTTAAGCCCACTGATGCCTTTCCAGCAGAAGAAGAACCATCAACTATACTCAAGCAAAGTTTCCAACAGCATTCTTTCACAGGAAACTCTTCTCTCTCATGGAAAGAGTCTCATCTTAATAAGAGTGTGTTAGAAACTGCAACCAGCCTGGGTAACGAGACTCTTCCCTTTGGGACATTCAGCCCACTTGAAGGAGCTGGGATGGTCCGAGAGAAATCAGATAAACAGGAGGCAGTGGAGATCATGAAGCCTCATTCAGCCCCTCCATCGGAAAAGGTGGAGGCAATTGCTGAAGACCCTGTTACCAGCATTCAGTCAAAGGGGTTGCAGGATGGGATGGGCCTTGCAGAAAGACTGACCTTGAATGTGAAAAGACTCCCTCGTAAAACTGACAGTAATTTAACACAACAAAATGACGTATATCCAGATTCCAGATTTTCTGAAAGAGCTTCGCTTGAAGATGTAAACACAGTTAACACAGTTGAAGGGCATAACGCTGTATTGTTGATGCCAGATACAACATTGAATGAGAAAGTAGGACTGCAAATATCTACTGCAGCTATAGGAAGTCAAGGCCCTTTTACATCTGTAAGTGAAGACTTCCTTCATGGCAAAAATAGTGCACATACAGCCTCTCATGACAAAGTACATGAGACAACATCTCCAGCAAAGCGTTTTCAGGGTCATGAGACAGAGATGGTTGACACAGCTACTAGAGGCCCAGATAATTTGAAGGAACATGCTTCTTTATTTGCACAGAATGGTGAGCAAGTGGCTCCAAACAGATTGACTAACAACCCAAATATTCTAGAGAACTCTGACTATACTAATGACATTCTGGAGAGTAATGATAGATTCTCTACACATCCATTTCACACTAGTCAAAGACCAGACAGCTCAGCACTCCAAGAAGGTTTCCAAGAAACTAGCCAAAATAAGGATTTTGGGGGGAAAGAGAATAAAGCTTTGCTCATTGTTGATGCCACCACAAACAGAATCTGGAACCCAAATTCCCATGGATTGCTGAGTAGTTTGTTGCTTCCTAAAACAAGTTTATCAGAAAAAGAGGATGCTTTTCATCAAGGGGAGTCACCTCCATCACAGCTAGTTGACCTGGGAAATGACACAAATTCTAAAGAGTTTGTAAGAAAGGGGGAGATAAAGCTACAACCAGAACCAGAAATTCAGAGCCATGAAAAGTCATCAGATGGGATGAGGTTGCAGCCCTGTCATCTGGGTCCTCATGGATGTGGTGGTCACTTGGAAAAGAGGTCTCTGAAATCACACCAGGCCACGTTGGAAGAAAGACATGCTGTACCAGCAAGGGAAATGAAGAGTTCTGAAAAAGCTGAAGAAAGAGCTCAGGCTTTGCTCAATGGTAACTTCTTCAAGTTAAACAATAAGGCCAAGGCTTCTATAATAAAGGCACCTTTGGCAGATGGAGCTACAAGAAACCAACAAGCAACCACACTTGGCAAGACAACTGCTTCATCTTCTCTGTTCACCTCAGTCCAGTCCAGTCCAGCCCCACACTCCCTGAACTTTCCTGATTCCCAACAGACTTGGAGAGGAGCCAGTTTGTCTCACGAAGTAGAGGATGAAGGGGGTGCAGCTGACACCATTTCTGGTTATCCCAGAACTCTTGGGCACAGTAGTATGGAAGCTAAACCTGGACTGGCCCCCACCATCTTTGCAGGAGGACAAATAAAAGGTGCTGGCTCTGTTCTCCATAAGACAAATGAGGCTGGACTTCCTGCAATTCCAGAGGTTCCTGTTATGTCTCACAGTGATCCAGAAATAAAAAGGGAGAAGACTGAAAATTCTGAAAGATGGGCCTCAGCAGAAAACGATCTGGACTCTCAAGGTCACCTAGCTGTCAATCGTCCCTTTCAAGAGCAGCTGTGGGAGGAAGCAGATAGACAAAAGGAAATCCATAGCGAAGGAGGGGACGTTCGTTCCATAAGTGGCAATATTCAAAAATTTGAAAGGAGGAAAAGAGTAGAAGAAATTGGAGCCCCAGTGCATGGATTCAGCAAAGGTGAGAGTAGGACCTCAGGAGCCAAGGTCCATATGGAGGTCTCCATGGCACCGACCGACCTCAAAGGATCTATGGTGACAAACTCCTCAAAGACACTGAATCGAGCATCTGACTATGATGATTACAGCAATTCTGAGGACAAGCAAGAATTTGATATATATGGGGAAGATGACCAGGATCCACGTACTTTCACTGGCAGAGTCCGACAGTACTTCATTGCTGCAGTGGAGGTGATGTGGGATTATGGGAACCAACCATCTTCACCATATCTAAGAGACAAGTAAGTTCTGCCCAGCTTTTGGGGACTGTGGGGCTAGAAATTCATAAGCCTCAATGCTCTCTAGAGCAGCCATTTCCCATGTTGGGTCCCAGGATTGTGCTGACCTTAGAATAAGTTCCCATCATCCCCAGCCAGCATGTTCCAGTGGTTGGAGATGGTGGGAGATGTAGTCCAATGACATCTGGAGTCCCAAGGCTGAGGAAGGCTGATCTAGACCAGTGAGCTTATATGAGATGCTCCTGAGATTTTACCTCCAAACATTTACCTCCAAAGATCAGAGGTGATGTGAGGAGGAAGAGGGAAAGGCTTTTGGCTGATGCTGTATTGAAACTTTCTGAAATGGTGATGTAGTTTCTTCACAATCATCCTTGTACTGCTTTAAAAGCATTTAATTAAAAAAAAGTTGAATATTACATTTGCATCCCACCCTTCCACCAAGCAGCACAGGGCAGCATACATAGCGCCTCCCCAACTTGTTAATTTTCACAACCGCTTTGTAAGGTCGGTTAAGCTGAGAGATGGTGATGACCCAAGATTGCATCCTGAGCCTTACAGCGGATTAAAGACCTGAACTGGGACCTACTGTATGTATAAATATTCTCTCAGTGTTTCTTAGAGCTGCACAGTGCATGGGCACATAAGTGAAATGGTGACCTGTCTGTTGGATTTTGGGACAGCAGAAAGTTGCAACCATGATATATGCCTTAAAAAACACACAAGAGGAGCTGACTGGTAGTGACTAGATAAAGGTCTGCTTAAGAAATATTAGGTGACAGGGTGCATAAATGTTGCAGAACACCCTTTCTCTGCCCTAGATGGTGCTGGATTGCAAGGCAGTTACATATAGAAATGCTAGTCTGCAGCTGCTTCCAAAAAAAAGTCTGTACTTGACCACACCAGCCTCTTATGTTTTCACAGGGATCTGAAGAACAGCTGGAAGAAGCCATCCAGGCAGTACAAGAAAGTAGTTTACCAAGAGTACCTGGACAGCTCTTTCACTCAGCCACAGGTCCGTGGAGAATTGGAAGAACACTTGGGCATCTTGGGACCATACATCCGAGCACAGGTTGATGATGTCATCATGGTGAGACACTTGATGTGAAATACGGGAAGAGCTGGAGGGTGTCATCTCTCATACTTAAAGTGGGATTATAAAAACAAAAATAGTCTATCCCTCCTCTACATAATCCATTTGTTTAGGTCTGTATTTTACCTTACATATCACGTCCAGCTCATATCATTGTAAGAAAAGCCTGATGTCAGCACTTGGAATTCTTAGGCAACTGCAAGGACCCCAGCCACCTAGTAAGGGCCCAGTGCTTGCCACTTAAATTCCCTACAATGCCCTTGGCAGAACTTTGCTCTGGGGCTCTGTGAAGAATTGAAATGGCAACTAGACCCAGCCACTTGGCACTGATCAGCATCCCACTGACATACTGTCCAACATTTTCATTTCAAAAACAGGGATGCATGTCTTCCAGGATGTGCTCCACGTCGAGTCACGTGACACCATGCCACAATCTTGCCCTGGAAAAAGTGCTTTTTCGAGGGTGAGAGAGCAGTCCCCCAAATGGTCACCACAATCTCACTCCAAAAACCAGGATGTCCCTTTTTTTCTGAGACGCTTGGCAGTTTTGCACTGATAGAGACAAGGACACAGCCCAAGGCTCCTTCAGACCTCGAGCCAGTTTGATTGTCCATAACAGGTTAGTAGCCACACACTTTGTGTTAAGGAGTCAGGGTCAGCTCTACCCATTAGGCAAAATGAGGCAGCAGACAAAACTTTGGATGGCAGAACTGTATGTGCCACATGAACTGCCCCGTGCCACTAGGCTAGCCTACTGTCAGGTGCCCAACAGGACACTTTTTCATCTCCAGTGTCAGCTGCCAGTTCAGTTGGCTTTTGTATATTGAATAGGAGATGGGGGAAACACATCACCTTGTCTTTCATCCAAAGCAGCAAAATGTCTTGGGCTGGTCATGTATAGGAAGAAGGTCTATGGATGCGGTGGGGCATCATTACAGTTACCTGTGTAAGATTACTTCTTTTTTTAAAAAAAGTTATTTAATTACAATTCTTCTTGGTGAGTGATTGGGCAGATTTCTGCCTTTGTGCATTAATATATCCATATGTAAAAGGGCAAGGTACTTTTTAAAAAAGCTGACCATTTAGGGAGGGGGCCAGTAATATGCCCAACAGGGCTAGGCCCCCAGGGTTACCTTGGTAGTTTTGGCTCAGATCAGCCTTCCTCAACCCGGTGGCCTCCAGGCATTTTGGGCTACAACTCCCACCAACCCAAGCCAGCACTGGGTGTATCGTCTTCCAGGTTAAAAGGTGACCCCAATAGAGTAAAGAACAGCTTGCATTGTCTTTGTTATTTATCCCCCTTCCCAAAAGTTAACTCTCCTCTTTGCGCCTGTTCTTCCCTCCCTTCACCCAGGTGACTTTCAAGAATCTGGCTTCCCGACCGTATTCATTCCATTCTAACCTGCTGCCCTATGAAGGAAATGGGGAGGAAGTAGAGCAGCCCATCCAGGACTCTGTGCAGCCGGGGGAGGTCCGAGATTACTCCATCAAGGTGTTGTCACACATGGCTCCTACAGCCAATGAGTTTGACTGCAAGGCATGGGCATATTTCTCCAGTATTAGCCTGGTAAGTGGGTAATGCATGCTCTCCTGCTGTTTGTATCAGGGCATTTCATGGGCCATGACAGGAGGGCTGGCCAGACCTAACAGCGGGCACCTTGCAAAGATTAAAAAGCAAAGTCTCTTCTTGCAAGCTGATGAAACTTAATGTGCAAAACAAGCAAATTATATCTGCATACTGATGATTTGATTTGATTGTCATTTAACACAAGGCTATCTCCAGGCAACTTAGATCAAGTTTGAAAACATACAAAATTGTTAAAAACAGCTACCATCATAAAAAAAAAACTCCAACAAAATATAAGCAACCAAATTAATACATTAAAACACTAGCTTCTATGGGATGGGGTGAACTTACCACGAACAGCATTAAACTCAGCTGGATCAAATTCCATCCAATGCGTAGTTGAAGGGGAAAGTCTTAATGCAACACCAAAGGATGTCAATGGCTGCAACAGGCCTCACTTGGAAGAGCATTCCACAGGCAGGGGGCCACACTTGAGAAGGCTCTTCTTTTTTTTCTTGTTCCCTGAGTTCTATCAGAGGGAAGGTCTGCATATGCTCTTGTCAAGAGAGGAGGTCAGTCATGGCTAAGGATGGAAAAAATAGATTCAGTTTGCATTTAAAGATGGATTTAAATGCAAATTTAAATTGTACTTTCTGAAACAATATCCAAAGTGAAACACAGCCAACTTTTCAAATTTGCACTTCTCCAAATCTTGCAATGCGGTTCCCTAGCCAAGTAATGTGTACAAAAATGCATACACCAGGATAAATATAAATGCATATATTAGTGAAAATAGCATGCACAACTGCATTATATCTGGGGAAATTGCTTTGCAAAAATGTGTATACAGTATTAGGCAAAAATTACAAACAAAATGTGTATTTTAGGGCAGATTTGCACTAAAATACTGATAAATATTCATGATGACATTTTATATAATATTCATTAGTATTTTAGTGCATATATTTTAGTACACACACACACAAACAAACACTGATGTGGAAATGTAGAGAACTAAACTCAAGGCTGGGAAAAACAAAACCAGCAGATTTCCCCATTCCTAGTCAGGTCACAGAATGTTGCTTTTCAAGATTTCAGGCAGAAGCCCTTCCCAGGCTTACCTGGCTTGAACCTGGAATGCCATGTGTGCAAAGCATGTGTTCTCCCACTGAGCGACACCCCTTCTCCTTGAGATTCCCTTTCCATAACTGCAACTCCTCATCTTTTTAGTTAAGACATTTGAGGGAGTTTGCCACAGATGGCTCTAGGACATAATTGTCCTTGTTACTTCCATCAGCATCCCCTTGGCTTTCCATGCTCCCATTCTAAGTGACACGGGCGCAAAGGGAGGACTTTGAAAATTACATCTGATGTGAAAGTGGCCTTGTCCTGCTTCATATATAGTTAGGATTGCAGCCCATCTGGGGAAACCATTAAATGGAAGGTGCTATTGTGGCAGAGAAAGGGAAGGGAGCAGAGAAAGGGAAGGAAGAGAAGGGATGAGAGCTTCATACACGTCAGCTTTGCATAGCTATAACTGGATCTGACTTCTAAGATTTCAGTTTTTATACCAGACTTGTAAGTAGGCCCACAGAAAAGTAGCTAGCTTGCAATTCTTTCTTTTTTTTTACACCCCCTGTATACTAGTCACAAAGGAGGGGAAGCTTTATTCTCCAGGAATCTGTCTAATCCCCATTAAAAGGTGAGGCTTCTCAGCCTCATGATCCAGGTTGACATGGCATGAACATGACTCTAAGATGGGGGTAGCCAACATGATGCCATCCAGCAATGTCTTGGAGAGCACCATATCGGTGATTTCCGTATTTGCAGTGCTGCTGGGGTACAGGAACTGATACGCCTCACTTCCACCTGCCCTCAATTTTTAATTCTAGGAGAAAGACCTACACTCTGGTCTTGTTGGACCTCTGATTATCTGCCGCCCTGGAGTACTGAGCACAGCATACAGAAGGCAGCTGGCTGTCCAGGAATTCTCCTTGCTCTTCACCATCTTTGATGAGACCAAGAGCTGGTATTTCGCTGAGAACCTTGAGAGGAACTGTCTGCATCCCTGCCACATCCAGACAGATGATCCTGCCTTTAAAGCAAGCAATTCTTTCCATGGTAATAGCCTCCTTTCCACCTCTTCGTCTCTTTCCATGCTCCCAGTATAATTGGCACTGGGGCAAGGAGAGATGTGATGGAAATCCCTGCCTTCTCCCAAGTAAATCTACTCAACTCATTGATGGAAGCTCCGCTCTGTGTCCCTCTGCTGTGTGATCTGCAGAAGGTGGCTGTATAAGATGGAGCCTTTTCAGAGGGGAACAGCTAATGGCTCTTCCTGACTGTCGCTATTTTCAATCACATGCCAGTAAATTCAGATTCATAGAAGTGTGTTGGCATCTGTCTGTCTAGGAAGAGAATGGAAGAGTGCGCCTTTGGTGGACTGATATGGACTGATATGGGACAGACATGTTTTCTTGCAGCTGGGGCAGACAAATAATAGAATCGTAGAGTTGGAGGGACCCCCTAGGGTCATCTAGCCCAACCTGCTGCAACCATACCAGACACTATTTAGCTTTGCAAATGTCCTAGCAGCTTTATTGCTGCACCACTAGGAGGTTGTGCAATTAAAGTTGATTCAGAGCTCTTAGGGCCTGTCCATACCCCAGCTTAATGTGGATTGTGATTCCCTTGTGCACCCCTTAATTTTACCTGTCTGCGTGCTGTTTTCCTTCATCTGCTGTTACCCTGCACTTTCTCCTCCCAGAATCCAGAGATTCCCTATGCAATCAATGTAACTCTCCTATTTGGATTTTCACAACATAGGGAATTGGGCTTTTTAGTGTGGGATATATGGTATTTGCTGTTTTTGTATATACTGCTTTGTTTTGTTTTATATGAAAACAATTGACTATATAAGAATTGTTACATATGAAAACAAATGTATATATATCAGAACAATGGAAAACAACAGCATACATAAGGGTTTTGCTCTTCCTTTTCCCCATTCTGATTTTCCTTCTTCTTTTCTTCTCTCTGTTCTCCAGCTATCAATGGTTATGTCAGAGACAGTCTACCAGGACTAGTGATGGGTCAGCACCAGAGGGTGCGGTGGTATCTGTTGAATGTGGGTGGTGCCAAAGACATCCATTCTGTCCACTTCCATGGGCAAGTGTTTACCATCCGAACGGCCCAGGAGTACCGATTAGGAGTCTACAACCTCTATCCTGGTAAGCCATGAAATGGATGACTTTATACATAACCTTCTTGCCAGCTTATATCTGCCTTTGGAATACTATGGAATATCCTCAGGGGGAAAGAGCTCAACAGCCAGTGCCTCTTTTATAGCACTAGAGGACACATAGAGCAGTAGAGAGTCAGTGTAGTGCAGCAGCTAGAATGTTGGATTGGATCTGGGAAACCAGGGTTCAAATCCCAACTGGACCATGTAGCTCACTGGATGAACCTGGCCCAGTCACTGCCTCTCAGCCTAACCTACCCCACAGGTTTGTTGTGAGGATAGAACTGAGGAGGGGTAGAACAAGGTATGCCATCTTGAGCTCCTTGTAGGAAAGGTGGGATATAAATGTAATAATGATAACAATAAACTAAGTAGAAGCCATGTACAGAATCATGCTAAATCATGCTTAGCTTACATCATGCTTAACTTAAACCAGGGCTTAGCAGAACTCAGTTCTTCAAATTCATCATTGTAGAATTTTAGGGCCGTATCCAACTTTGCTCTACCCTAAGTTGGCCCATTGAAATTAATGGACCTAGGTTAGTCATTTCCATTGACTTCAGTGGTTACTGCTCTAAGCAACAACTCTAATATAGCCCTTAAGAGTTAGAAGGGACATTGGAGACTATTTTCTTTCAAAACACATTTAAAGATAGCCAAGAACTGTGTTGCAGCATCTGGAAATGTAGATCATATTCCTCAGTTCCTTCACTCCAAGTAAGGACTGGGAGACTTTAGACTCACCCATTTTTGACAAGTATCTAATATAATGTTATGTGGGGTGTTTTTTGGTTGGGGGGACGTCCAGTCTGCATGAAACCCTGGTTCCCCTTCCAAACTTAGGATCCTGTATCTGAGGGTAGAATGTATAAGGGGAAATTTGCCAAGTCAGTTCTTTTGTCAAGGTAATGGCTTTGGCTGGGTAGTTAAGCACTATCATCTGGCATAACCAAAAGTGTTGCTCTGTGCCATAGAACAAATGGATGGGCCTTTCCCTCACCCTCTTCTCTTAGCTGCTACATAGGGAGACAATAGCCAGAGTTGTATGTGGGAGAGAGCTGGAAGCAAGCTAGAAAACAGACTTTGGGGCTCTCATGGAGTTTTAATTGGGATGCAATAGCTGTTGCAGTATTAATGCTGTAGAGCCCCTCCGTCCTATGCTCAGATTGCATGTATACACACACACACACACACACACACAACGTAAATAAAACCATATGCGCTAAAGGCATCACAATCTCTGCTGATCTTCATTCCAAGGAAACTGAACCCTAGCTAAGTACCCTGGAGTCTCTCTCACTACTTGGAGATTAGGGTGGCAGGTAACAACAGGTATAATACGGTACCATCCACTTTACACATTTGAATCTGTTGCTGGTTTTTTAACTAGGAGAATAAACATGGATAGACATAGGCAATGCCGAAGCCCCAATAGCACCCATGTAAACTAGGTGGCTGCTCTCTCCAGCTTTCACACATACTTTGAAGATTCTTTATCATATCCCAGAGAGAGTCTCTCAAAGGCTAACTTGCCCACAACATGTACTGTAACTGAAGCTGACAGAATGGACTGTAGCTACCTGGAAGGCTGTGTAGCTCAGTGGTAGAGCATCTTTTAAGAAATAATAATAATCAGAAGGTCCCAGGTTCAATCCCCGGCCTCACCATGTACAGCTGGGAATTCCCTGTGTCTGAAATTATGGAGAGTTGCTGCTAGTCAGTGCAGATAATACTGACTTTGTATAAAACAGCTTTCTGTGATCTTAACTCCAGTTCTACCGGAGTTCTACCACACACCCACACCCTTAGGAAACAGCAGTTGTGAGTAGCCTGGGGAAAGGAGTGCTACATCCCTGCTAAATCCTCTCTTCTGCAGATTCCTTGTTAACTGTAGAGCTCAAAATGCTGCAGATGTGCTTTTTGAACACTGGAGTGTGCAGCAAGGCTGCTTGGCAAAGTGGCAGGAGGAAAAAGGGTGGAGCACTCCCTCTTTCTCCCCCCCCCCTTCTCCACTCAATATCATTCCCTCTGTTATAAGAAAAAACTGCTCCTTTTCCCTTATGGGGTATCCAAGAGCCCATATGGAGTTCTTAAGTGGGTTCCCTATCGGTAGGAGAAAATAATAGAGGCCAACCAGAATATATTGAGAAGCAAAGTGGCTAGTAAGCATGATCTCTATTGTAATAGAAAAGGACTGTTGCAACAGGGTCCACACTCCCCACACACAGGAGGGAGGAAAGAGAACCCTGAACAATGATGCACAAACCCTTGTATAGAGTTTTGAAACTGCCCAATCTGTAGCCCAAGACCACCCCCTGAAGCATCATACATACATCACAGAAGGATGTATACAGCAGAGGAGGTGATCTACAACAGAAATCCTGTTTGCCAGGATACTTGATAATGATCACTGATTGCATTACTGGACAGCCTGGCCATTCTTTTTATGATGGCTAATACTTTAGTTCCTGAATCCAGGTCACAGGCTCACCCTATTCATACACAAATCTTCTTCTTCTTTGGCAATCACTCGTAGCCGAGTAAGATTGTCTTCCATAAACACGGTTTTATCAATGAGTCCATAAGTAACTGTGGAGGGCAATTCTGGATCCACATGTCCTTCCACAGTGGTAACATTGGTTTCCGGACAGGAGTTGATCACGGTGTGGATTTGCCCAGCATGCCTTCCTCTTAGCACGTTTCTCCCATGCATCCTGAGTTTGAGTGTTTTCAAAGCCCATAACACCTTTGGTAAAGGCTGTTCTCCAATTGGAGCATTCACAGGCAAATGTTTTCCAATTGTTGGTGTTTATACTACATTTTTTTAGATTTGCCTTGAGACAGTCTTTAAACCTCTTTTGTTGACCACCAGCATTAAGCTTTCCATTTTTAAGTTCGGAAAATAACTACTCTATTCCGAACTTATACACAAATACACCCTTTAAAACAGGATTTGGAAGCAAAAAGACAATGGGAAGGCTTTCCCCAATTTCCTCCCTTACTTCAGAGGAATATCTGAGGTCACTGGGAGAGTCAAAATGGCTTCAGGATTGCTCTCCTGTACTATTTCAGACACATGGTTTATATACTTATGTATGTGTTTGCCTTGTACATCTATGAACATTTATTTTGTATTTGAGACCTTAGGATTGTTATAACACCTCTTAAAGCTGTTTCTCTTAGACAAAGAACTTGCATTTGCATGTAACATCACTTCATTCTGAAGGACCACCCTCTTCACAAGGAGAGTCTCCAATGCTCAACCTTAACTCACATGCAAAACTCTTCTTTCCTTCCTCTAGTGTTCAGCACCCAGTAGTGAATAACCAGCTGACCTTCTTTCCCCCTTCTGGTTGCAGGTGCCTTTGAGACAGTGGAAATGAGCCCATCCCACCCTGGGATTTGGCAGGTGGAATGTATGGTTGCTGAGCATGAGCAGGCTGGGATGAGTGCCTTCTTCCTAGTGTACGACCAGCGTGAGTAGCAAAGCACGACATTCATCTTCTTGGCACTTTGATTCTCTGATAGGGACAGGCTCAGATCTCAGTTTCTCTGTGTTATGTTTCTGAAAAAGACATAAAAGGAGTGACAATACATTCCTAAGATCTAGATTTTTACCACTTAGCTCTAGCTGTTGATCAACCCTCACACATCTGCAAGTTGGACTGAAAGCTACTTTCAACATAAAGCTCACATTTGTTCCTTGTGGCAATCAGACAAAGAGCAGGTCAGGATACACTTAAAAGAACATTTGTAATGGGTGAAGAGATGAAAGGGAGAATGCTGTTCTGTTGCATTTTACAGCAGGTAATGGGGAATTGGCTGTTGCTTATTGATAGAGCATCTGCTTTGCATGCAGAAGGTCTCAGTTTCAATCCCTGGTGTCTCTAGGTAGGGCTGGGACAGAACCCCTGGCTGAAACCCTGAAGAGTTGTTGCTAGTCAGTGCAGACAATTTTGAATTAGATAGACCAATGTCTAAGGTTTGGTGTATAAGGTAGAGTCCTTATTGCTTCTATGGATTTAATGACACCCCAAAAACCTAGGCAGAATTGAGATCTTTGCAACTTTAGTCCTGCCTTACAAGAGCAAGCCATCAGGCATTCCAAATATTAAGCTGGAATTTGCAATATATTACATGGTCTGGCATTCCCAGGACAGCTCAAAGCCCAGAATTTAGAAAATGTTATTTATAAGTCTTTATTAAAACACCTTTATATTTTCTCAAACTTTTCATTTCAGGGTGTCAAATTCCTCTGGGCCTAGCTTCTGGCTACATCGCAGACTCACAGATCACAGCTTCAGAACACTATGGTAAGCACTTGAATCTTGGTTTATTAATTGATGGAACACTTGTTTCTGCTACATATTCTTGCCATCCCATTTAGGAGGAGTGACGCATTTACCAGAACATTACAGCTCCACAGAACTCTGTGAGTGTCTCATATTTTGAAATCAGAACCTCCACACCATGACTCCTGGCTTCAGGTGCTTCCAGGCTCATCCAGGGAGCTCATCCAGACAACCTGCTTATTGTGCATTCATTGTGATTTGCTTGCACAAATATTATATGATGGCTACTCTTTTGCATGCAAAATGCCCCAGTTTCAGTTTCCAGACTCTCCAAATAGGGCTGAGAGGCTCCTGTCTGAAACTCTGGAAAGCCAGGCAGGGCTTGTGCATACCTTAGCTTAGTGTAGATTGCGAATCCCTTTTAATTCCCCCCTCTCCCATGAGGGATTCTCCTCCAACCACACTTTCTCCTCCCTAAATCCAGAGTTTCCCTATGCTCTGTAAATCCAGATAGGAGTGCTACATCCATTGCATAGGGAATACCCAGATTTAGGGAGGAGAAAGTGTTGGATAACAGTAGCTGGAGAATGTCATGTGAAGGAGGGGGAATTAAAAGACTCTCAACCCACATGAAGCTGAGGAATGGAGAGGCCAGTCAGTGTAGACAATGGTGAATAGATGAATTAATGGCCTGACGGCATAAGGTAGCTTCCCATGTCCCCTGGCCCTCCACTGAGGGTGCTTCCAGACTCTCACTGTTTTCAGGTGGGAGTCAGTCACATACTACCTGCAAATTCAGGTTGTGCAACTTTAATTATTACGAGGTCTCGTGCGAGAAACCCGCTTCCATAATGGAGATTGGACTTTTTGTGATGAGGAAAGTGATAGGAAAACACCCTGGAAAGTATGGAGGAGATGCTTGTTCTGATGTGGTGTCATCTTACCTCCCTGACAACAAATCAGAATTAATGCTTATTAAATGGCCAGCATCTCCCTGCAAAAATATCAGAATGAATGATCGATAAACAGGTTGACTGGTAGCACCAGGAGTCCTTGACATTTTTAAAGGGATTGGGGGGTCCAGAGTAGCACAGGCAGCAGAGTACTCCTCCGTTGCTGGTCTTTCACTGACATTTCTGCTGTTCCGACCTGTCTGCAGTAGCACAAGCAGTGGTTCCTCCAAAGATGGGTGTGGGACCCAGAGATGTAGAAGATGTGCGTGGTGGTAGTAGCTCTAGCTACCTCGCCCACTGCTTCCCTGCAGAGCTGGGTGACTTCAAACAAATGTTTACTTTTTAAAAAGGAGACCGGTGCAGCCATAGAGAGCTCATCCTCCTGCTGGCTTTGGCAACTGACCTGCCCATGCTGGCTTCTGGCACAAGGCCTAGATGGGCTCAGTCTTCAGAGACAAAATAGAGACATTCAGGTTCCTGTTTACTTATGCATCTATGGGCACTCTTGAAGTGCCATGTTTTCCATGTGGAAGTTGCTGTTATTTGTGTCATGTGTGACTTTAGCTTTCCGCTCATTCTTATTGGGTCCATGGAAATGTTACTTTCATCTGAGCATTCAGCAAATGAGTAGTGTTTTTTTTAAAAAAAAAAAAGTTTGGGAAAGACACCCAGAGACCAGAGGGATGGAGGATGACATATCCAGTGGACAAGACGAAGCTTTTCAGGCACCATTTGCACTATACATTTAAAGCAATATCATCCCACTTTAAGCAATAATAATGATAATAATAATATTTTTTTTAAAAAGTATTTTTACCCCGCTCTCCCCGGCCAGAGGCAGGCTCAGGGTGGCCAACACCAGCAAAATTACAATAAAAACATAATGGGGGGAAAACAATTTAAAATACAGGTTAAAATGCAATTTAAAATGCAGCCTCATTTTAAAAGTATCCCATGGATCAAAATCGTAAGGGGAGGGAAAACATAAGGGTCAGACTGAGTCCAAACCAAAGGCCAGGCGGAACAGCTCTGTCTTACAGGCCCTGTGTAAAGATGTCAAGTCCTGCAGGGCCCTAGTCTCGTGACAGAGCGTTCCACCAAGTCGGGGCCAGTACTGAAAAGGCCCTGGCCCTAGTTGAGACCAATCTAACCACCTTGCGACTTGGGACCTCCAAAGTGTTGTCATTTGTGGACCTTAAGGTTCTCCATGGGGCATACCAGGAGAGGCGGTCCCGTAGGTACTTGGGTCCTAGGCCCCGTGGGGCTTTAAAGGTCAAAACCAGCACCTTAAACCGGACCCTGTACTTCACCGGGAGCCAGTGCAGTTGGTAAACCACAGGATGAATGTGATCCTGTGGCAAGGACCCCATAAGGAGCCTTGCCACAGCATTCTGCACCCGCTGGAGTTTCTGGGTCTGCTTCAAGGGCAGCCCTGTGTGGAGCAAGTTACAATAATCAATCCTGGAGGTGACCATCACATGGATCACTGTGGCCAGATCAGGGTGAGAAAGCTAAGGGACCAACTGCTTAATACAGCGGAGATGGAAAAATGCCACCTTTGCTGTGGCTGCAACCTGCGCCTCCATGGAAAGAGAGGCGTCGAAGGTTACACCCAAGCTCTTGACAGAAGGCGCTGGCACTAATTGCGCCACCGCAAGAGATGGGAGTTGGCCCCCCAACCCCATGTCATCCCAACCCAGCCAGAGGACCTCTGACTTCGAAGGCTTTAACTTCAACCGGCTCCCACGCAGCCATCCAGCCAAGGCTTCCAAGCATCTGGTCATTGTGTCCGATGCCGAGGCAGGGCAGCTGTCCATCAACAGATAAAGCTGTGTGTCATCAGAATATTGATGACAACCCAGCCCAAAGCTCCAGACAATCTGGGCAAGGGGGCGCATAAAGATATTGAAAAGCATTGGGGAAAGGATTGCGTTGCGGGACTCTACACACCAAGGAGTGCCGCGGCGACAACTCCCTCCCTAGCATCACCCTCTGTCCCCGACCTGAGATAAAGGAACGCAGCCATTGTCGGACTGTGCCCTGAATCCCCACGTTGCCAAGGCGGTGGTCTAAAAGTTCGTGGTCGACCATGTTGAAGGCTGCTGACAGATCTAAGAGAATCAGCAGTCCTGACCCGCCTCGATCCAGCTGTCTATAGAGATCATTTGTTAGGGCGACCCAAGCTGTCTCTGTCCCGTAACCAGGGTGAAAGCTGGACTGAAATTGGTCCAGAGTCGATGTTTCATCCAGAAACCTACCAAGCTGTTTGGCAACTGCTCTCTCAATCACCTTACTCAGGTACAGAAGATTCGAAACCGGGCGATAATTAGATAGATCTAAAGGATCTAGAGATGTTTTCTTTAAGAATGGACACACCACTGCTTCCTTCAACTCCCCTGGGAAAGTCCCTGTGCCAAGGGACTGATTGATGATCTCACCCAGGGGAGCCCGCACCTCGTCTGGACATGCTCTAATCAGCCAGGACGGGCATGGGTCAAGGGGGCAAGTGGTGGGCCTTCCAGCTTGAAGGAATCTGTCTACATCGGCAGGGAGTATCCGATCTGATTCTTCACCCAAAGAATCCTGGGAACTTTCCATTGGTGTTAGGAGACCACTACTCCCATTCAGAATTGTAACTTTGTGAGGGGAATAAGGGTCTCCTAACAACTCTCAGCACCCTTAACAAGCTACACTTCCCAAGATTCTTTGGGGGAAGCCATGGCTGTTCAAAGTGGCATGATAACTGCTTTACTTGTATAGTTCAGATGGGCCTCAGTCAGTGGTAGGCAACCTCTGGCCTCCTGGCCTAATTTGGTTCATGAAACCATTTCAGCCAAACCATGCTGAACAAAAAGCTCAACAACTTTGCTGAAGCCTCTCCTGAAGAAGCTGAACAAATGTTGGTGTTTCTCCCCAAAAAGCTCAGCAGTTTTGGTCAATCCAATGGGTAGATCACTGCCAGCGTTTTTATAGTGGGAGTAGATCGCAGTCTCTTGGAAGTTGGACATCCCTGAAGTATGGCTTCTAGGGCAACTGGAAAAAACCTGTTGTTGAGAGAGATACTGTTGCTCCCTTCCCAACAATGCCCGTTTTCTAATCTAGTCCTATTCCTCCTTCCTTCACTTTTCCTGTCCAAGGTCAATGGGTCCCCAGCCTGGCCAGGCTTGACAAGTCTGGTTCGATCAATGCCTGGAGTACTGCAGAAAAGAACGCTTGGATCCAGGTAGGATTTATTAATCGGGGGGGGGGCGTAGATCTTGCAGGTGAATAGCACTAACACCAGTCTCAGAGGGGTGCAGAATCCTCAAACTAGCCTCTGCCTCAGGCAACGGTGACACTAAAGGTTTTTAATTCCAGAGAGGAGCCGTATTCAGGCTCCTTTCTCATGCCTTCTACGGAAGTGTTAACACTTGATTAAGACTACTGCCTAACCCTACTCAGGAGCTATATTCTCACAAATTAGCAGAACATATGAGTGAGGGCAAGTGCCATAACTCCACAAGTTGGAGGATGAGCATTTGCAGTGAAGAGCCAACCATGCTTGTGGATGCTCCTAGGTGAGATAGAACTCTGGTTTTCCAGGGTTCTGCATCACACAGGAAGCCTGCATGAGTACAGGAGACTCCTTTATGGTGATTGTTGCTTACTAACTGTGGAAGGGGGATAGTGATGGTGGTGGCAGCAGCAGCAGCAGCAGCAGCGGGGAGAGAGTGGACTTAGTGAGCTTATCTATCTTTATGCATTCTACTCACTCACAGACAGCTCTTCAACAGAGTAAGGTTTTTATACTTAAATTTCTGGAGAATGCGTGAGTGAAGAGACTGGGGCTGCCCTCTGAGCCTTTCCTCTGGCATTGGCACATTCAGAGCAAAAGCCTGGATGTAGCCTTTGCATGCCAAAGCTTCCAAGAAAACTGATACCCCAGTTGCTCAGGGTTCCAGATCGCATGGAGCCTATATAGATGTGAAGCCTCCCTCTCTCCCTTCAGACCTTTTGCTCTGTATGCTCAGCGTGACTTGCCCCCTGCACCTGAAAGTCTAAATGCCTGGAGAGGGCAAGTGCAAAGAAGCAGCTCTTCTGCCCTTGCCACAATTGCCTCAGGAGGGAGCCCTGCTGTGCCTCCTTCCATGTTTTTAACCCCTTTTCGTGGCTGGCAGTGGAGGCAGGTACATTAGGGCAAATAGGGCACTGCCTCTGCCTCAGTCTCAGGGCTGCCCATGTAGAACTCAGTAGGGAGGAGGAGAAGAAGGACAGAACTAGTATTACCGGTAGTTGGTTCTGCCTGTCATTGGCTTTCTGGCTCCAGCTACTGTGGGGCAACCTGCCTCCTGCCCTTCCAGTCCCAATGCGCTGGCTAGGAAGGAACAACCATGGGCTATGAGCAGTCATGAGGTAGTGACCAGTGAGCCCTTCATGTCTCCACAGGAACAAGAGCTGCCTGTGGATAGGCAGGGTGAAGCAGTTTGTTTTTAGGTGTGTGTGTTGTAGATAGACAGACAGACAGACAGACAGATAGATTTTTTTAATCCCAGAAATTTACTGCCCTGTGCCCCTTAAAAGGAGAGGCGGGAGACACACACACACAATATACATATACATATACACATACATACACATATACATATACATATAAATTAGTGGCAGCCTTCTCTTCTTGAACATGGATCTTTCCTAGCCCTATATGAAGATACCAAGGACAGTGGTGGCTGGTCCTCTCTGGGGCTGGTGGGGAGGAAAGCAGGAAGACCAACATTAGGCAGTGCTAGAGCCAATGACAGTAGAGCCAGATAATTCTAATGTTTGCCCTCTTGAGTTTTACAAGGGGCAACACTGAGACTGAGAAGGAAGCAGATGGGCAGGGCCACCCGCTGGGTAGTCATAACAAAGAAGGTAGGTGTAGGAGGAATTGAAATTGAAATACTTTATTGTCACTTGTACAACTTGTATACAGTGATATTACACGAGCACCCCCCACTCAGCTCTTTTAGTCTTCATTCACCTCATTTACTGACGCACACCCACCAAACCCGAAAGTCAGTTGCCCTGTTGTTATATTTTCATTCAGCAGCCTAACAGTCCACAGATAGAAGCTGTTCTTTACCCTGTTGGTGCGACTAATCATGCTTCTATATCTTTTGCCTGAGGGCAGGACATCAAGAAAGTGCCGGCCAGGGTGTGAATCATCCCTGAGAATTTTCCTCACTCTCCTGAGGCAATGTTCTTCTGCTATTCATCCAGCGGATTCATGGGACAGCCCATAATATATTGTGCTGTATTTCACCACCCTCTGTAGACACTTCCTATCAGATGATGTCAAACCAGCGTACCACACCTGATGCAGTATGAAAGGACACTTTCTATTGTTGACAGATAGAAAGAGATCATCAAATGTTGATTGAGATCGTTCTTCCACAATACTGTGAGGAGATGGAGTCTCTGTTGGGCTTTCTTAACCACCTGGGTTGTATTTATTTTCCAAGTAAGGTCTTTACTGAGATAAACTCCTAGGAATTTAAAGGAAGAGACTCTCTCCACACAGCCCTCCCCGATGCACAGCGGAGCTAGTTCTCCTCTCTTCCTCCGAAAGTCCAACACCATCTCCTTTGTCTTGCTGATATTAAGGTGCAAGTTGTTCCCTGGGCACCATGTAGATATTTTTTGGACCTCCTCTCTATACACTGATTCGTCTCCACCTGTTATTAAACCCATTATGGTAGTGTCATCTGCAAACTTAATAATTGCAGTAGACGGGTCAGATGATACACAATCATATGTATACAATGAATACAGGTAAGGACTGGTGTGCCAGTGCTGATTTTTAAGGAATTAGATGTTACATGTCCAATCCTCACTGTTTGTGTCTGATCTATCATAAAGTCTTTATTGAATTGGGACTGAAGTTGGTGGTGTAGTGCCTTGTTTGCCCTAATGGACAAGCCTCCATTGGTAAAGGATTGAACCTGGAACTTTCTGAACGCAAAACCTTTGCTCTCTCAAGCTTAGTATCATTTGCCCTGAGAAGCAACCTCTCTCCCTCTCCCTCTGCTATCTCTGGCCCTCATAGCTTCCAAAAATCAATTGTCTCACTTGGTGTGAATTCCTGCTTTCTATTGTCCAGGTAGACCTGCTACGACAACAGATCATCCATGGGATAAAGACACAAGGAGCCCGGCAGAAGTTCTCCAGCCTCTACATCTCCCAGTTTGAGATATTCTACAGTAGTGATGGAGAGAAATGGAAGTGTTATAAAGGCAATGCCACCAGCTCCAAGATGGTGAGTGCTTTTTCTCCCTAATCTTCCTCTAACCAGAAGACAGAGAGCAAAGAAAGTGGAAAGGAAGAAGGCACAAAGGAAAGCAAAATTTCACCTTGATTCCCCCCCGCCCATATGCAGACTTTGCCATTGCACATACAATAGCAAACATGTATTTTTTCACTTTGGATTGGAAGTGGAATAGCAGAGATTATTCAGTATGTAGCTCACAGGTTTGTTCAATTTTTGGTGTAAGCTACCTAAAGGGTGGTGTTTGTGTTGCTTAGCAACCAGTCAGAGTGGCATGAACTTTACTGAGGTATCATGTGCCCTGATTTGCTGTATAGTCCTGAGGGATTTCTCTTCTGTATGTTTAGGTGAATGTCCCTCTGTGATGTACAATGCCTGAAATAAGAAAGACAAAACAACTCTGTTTCACCTTTCTCCTCAAATTATATGCAGTTTTACTCCATTTCCTTAGTAAAGTGTTATCAGGATTTTTCTCTCTGAACTCCAACTGCCTTATTTAAGTGCCTTTGCTAACATTTAGGACTTTGGAACAATAGAAGCAGAAGCAGAACTTATGCTGTAATCCTTACTTCAATTACTTGGAAGCAAACTTCATTGAATTCAGTGTGTCTTACTTCTGAATAGACATATGCAGGATTGCACTGTCAGAAACCATGAAGAGAAACAACCAGTAAAAAAAAAAAATACAAGCCCTTTGACCCTGGGAATCTCCACCCAATGCAAAACATAGAATGAGGTGAATGTACATGACCTTCCCAAATTATTACTAAAGTTAAGTACAGGTTCTTATTGATGAGAGGGGGGACCTGGTAGCCCTTCAGGTGTTAGATTCCATCTCCCAGCCAGCATGGCCAGTGGTCAGGGATGAAGGGAACTGTAGTCCAACAACATCTGAAAGGCTGCACGTTCACTAGCCCTGCTCTAGTTGATTGCTTAATATTTTATAATTAACAGAAGAATGGATGAGATGACTTGCAAAGCTTTGAGTTGAGGGTAATGAGTTGTAGTGTTGGTTCAAGGGAAAAATAGGTATAACAGAAAGGAGGGTTCCTGGATTCCAAAACCCAGGTTTGGGGCAAGTGCTCTTTGGTGAGAGAATCCCAGCAGAGATTTAAAGTCATAAAATGTGCAGCAAAGTAAAGTGCCGAAATTAAAGGCTGCTAGACTTTTAAAACATGCCCTTCAAAGTAAGTTCCAAAATTGTCCCCTTAAAAAGGTTTCTTTCCAAAGTTTCCCTCTTCCTCATCGTAGAAAAAGGCCATATGTTTGGTAAGTTAAAATTGGTTTACTTACAAACTCTCCCAAGATTCATGTGCTTTCACATACAGCATTAAGAAAAAAATACACAGGCAGTAAAAGTTGGCTTAGTTTCAAAGTAGTGAAAGTTCCTAGATTAGAGGTTAGCCTCCTCACACACTGAGTTTCTCGTGTAGACTACGGTTACAAAATTGGTTAAGCCTGGCAGGACATCTTACTCTATGGTATTATTCATGCATTAATTAGACTTATGCATGTTTATTAAATGAAGCTGCTTATCCCACACTATGTGTGGTGCGATCTAATGTTTACTCAGCAGTCACTCTCATTGAGGTCAAGTAGACTTACTCCCTAGTAAAAGGATTTAGATTTAGGATATGTGTTTTTTTTAATCTCTTTGTTTGTTTGTTTGTTTGTTTTTTGTATAAAAAATTGGAAAATTGAATAAATATCTTTTTAAAAAAATAGATTTAGGATTGGCACCTCATACATTCAAGAAATCACGTGAAGCTGCAGAACTTACTTGTGAGGACATATGCCAGAAAGCTATTGAATATTAACTTCTTTATTTTGTTAATGCATACTATCCTTTAGGCAGTTTAAAAATGTACAATTTTAGACTGCAATTTCATAGTCGCTTTTCAGGCAGTAAGCTCTCTTAAGCTGAGCAGAACTTACCTCTGAGAAGACATGTAGAGGGTACTGCAGTTATTGTCAAGCACCCAGGTATTTTTAACCATGCTCAGAGCTTCATAGACTCCACAGGTCACGCTTTGTACCAGACAAGTGCAAACATCAGTGGTATTATTATGAAGGATTCAGCATCCTTAGAACCTCAGCTTTAACTTTAATGCAAAGCAAAACACCTCACCAAGTTTGTAGTCCTTAAGACTTTAGTGATAGGCTATGTTTAAATGTGCAGGGAATTCCTGGTGAACTCTCTCAGAAACCTGTGACCAGGAGCAGGGCATCAATGCTTTTTGCCCCTCTCTACAACTAGCAAAATTGGAATAAGTTGGGCCAAATGGGAAATATTCAAGTGTACTGAACAGGCATACTTTTAGAAGGAATTCAGCTTTTCTTAGCAAATAATTTGGATTATCTTGGCATAGAATTTTATTTTTTTTAGCACACACCACCTATGTAAGATGCCTCAAAACTAGGTATAGAGAGTAAAAAGGTGAAATATAGAAAGCTGCCTTACACTGAGTCAGAGCATTAGTCCATTTAGCTCAATATTGTCTACACTGACTGGCAGCCACTCTCTTGGGGTCTTTCTCAAACATATTTAGCAATGCCAGATATTAAGTTTAGGACCTTTTGTATGAGAAGCTTGTGCTCTGCTGCTGAACTATGGCCCTTCCCTTGCTATTGCAGTTAAATTAATATTTTTAAAGGGTGTGTGTTATTGACCTCATGACTTCCTAAAACTTCTCTTTGTTTTTATATGGAAAGCTTGCCTTCAGTGCTAGAGTATGGATTCCATGCAGGCTTTGCATAGCCCCTGATCTGTGTTTTACTCTCCTTGCCTGCAGATATTCTTTGGGAACGTGGATGCAGCAGGTGTGAGAGACAACAGCCTTAACCCTCCCATTGTAGCCCGCTATATCCGTCTCCACCCGACACACTTCAGCATCCGCAACACATTGCGCATGGAGCTCATCGGATGCGACCTGAACAGTATGGCAGTGAGGCCCTCTCATCCTTCACATTCATAGAATCCATAGGATTGCAGAGGTGGAAGGGACCTTGGAGGTCCTCTATTTCACCCCCCCTTGCCTAGTGAAGAATCTGCCATATAAGATGCAACTCTAGCGTCCCTGAGAGATGGCTGTCCAACCTCTGCTTAAATATCTCCAGTGAAGGAGAGCTCACCACCTCCTGAGGTGGTCTGTTCCACTGTTGTACAGCTCTTTCCCTTTCTCTTAATGTTTATCTGAAATCTGTTTCTCTTCTGTTTCCACCCATTGGTTTTCCTTCTGTCCTCTGGAGCATCAGAGAACAGGTCTGCTCCATCTGTCATGCCTCCCCTTAATTATTTCTTGTCCAGGGTTAACATGCCCATCTCTTTCAACCATTCATCATAGGACTCAGTTTCTAACCCACTAGAAGTGTTGGAAATCAACATAAGGTTTCTTACAACCATGTCAGTGCATGGCAAATGATCAAAGAGCATTTATATCTGTCACGGTATATGTAAACTTGAAGGTGTGACCAGGGCCACTTCAGGAACTGAGGGCCTCCCTTGGCAGGGTGGGAAGGAGAGGGCTCTTGAGGGCAAGTGAGGGTCATGTTGTTTCTCCACTTTTCTCTCCTAGGCTGCTCTATGCCACTAGGAATGGAAAGCAATGCTATCACCAATGAGCAGGTCTCAGCTTCTTCCTACATCAGCAATGTGCTTTACACTTGGTCCCCCTTTCTGGCCCGGCTTAACTTGAATGGGAGAGTCAATGCTTGGAGACCAAAGGTAATTTTGTGTATGGGCAGGAAGGGTCTAAGGCAGAGCTGGTGAACCTGTGGCTCTCCTGGTGTCATACCAGCTCCAGCCAGCATGGCCAGTGGTCAGGGATGATGGGAGTTGTAGTCCAACAACATCTGGAAGGCCACAAATTCCTCATTCCTGCTCTAGATTGTTACTCAGCATTGTATGATTAGCAGGTGAATGGGTGAACTGACTATTGCAAAGCATTGAGTTGGAGATGGTATGAAGCATTATGGTGTGAAGCATTGTCTGTGGTGGACTATGTGCAGTGCAGTCCTGTTTAAATCCCACCTCCCAGCTCCTTCCCTTCCCAGCTGTGCCCTGTGCCCTGCTTGAGTGCCTGGAAGGTATCCCTGAACGTGTGTGTGTATAGAAATCAGAGGTGGGAGAGAAATCTGATTTTGCTTTCATTTAAACAAAAACCTACCAGATTCACACTCTGTTAACCAATACACTTACTGAAACACAGCTATCCTTCTAAAGTCACATTTTTCCGAATTTTGTGATGCAGTTCTCCAGCCAAACAATGCATACATAAATGCTTATTTTAGGGGAAAGTTTGCCTAAAAATAAATATGATGGCATATAAAAATGTAATATAATAGGGAAAATTTCTTGCAAAAATGTGTACATTAGCCAAAGTGCATACAAAAGTGTATATTAGGAGAAACTGATTTCTAGGGGACATTTCGATTTTTAAAAAATCATAAACTGATGTGGAAACTTGGAGAAGTGAAGACTGGAAATATGGAAATCAAAATGGGCATATTTGCCCATCTCTCAGGGTATATACATATGGGAGAAGGTGGTCCTGCAGAAGCTGTGACCACAAGCTGTGGAGGGCTTTTTTTTTTAATGTCCCCCATGCTATTTAACATTTATATAAAGCTGCTAGGAGCTGTCATCAGGATATTTGGAGTGAGGTGTCACCAATATGTAGATAACACCCAGCTCTGCCTCTCTTTTCGATCTGAATCAGGAGAATCATAGAGTTGGAAGGGACCCTGAGTGTCATCTTGTCCATCTCCCTGCAATGCAGGAATCTCAACTAAAGCATCCATGACAGGTAGCCAGCCAACCTCTGCTTAAAAACCTCCAATGAAGAAGCGTCCACTACCTCCCAAAAGAGTCTGGAGGTGGTTGAGGTATTAGACTAGTACCTGGAGGCAATAATGGACTCCATGTGGGCCAGTAGATTGAAGCTGAACCCTGAAAAGAAAGAGGTGTTGTGAGTCCTTGAGTCCACGAGGCAGGGAGATGTCCTGCCTTGGACAGGGCAGCACTCTCCTGGAAGGGGCAGGTCTGTAGCTTGGGGGTGCTCCTGGATTCAACACTGTCACTGGAGGCTCAAGTGACTAGGAATGTATTTTGCCAGCTATGACACCTTTTGGACAGAAACAAATTTGCTATGGTATTCCATGCTTTGGTTACTTCCCAATTGGATTACTGCAATGCACCCTATGTGGGTCTTTCCCTTGAATATAGCATCCAAAATGCAGTGGCCAGATTACCGACTGGGGTTTCCTATAGAACTCATATGACCCCTGTTTCAAAATAGCTGAACAGGTTGCCGGTTAATTTTCGGGTCCAATTTTAGGTGCTTACACTCATGTTTAAATAACTTAGGTCACCAATACTGAAAGACTCCTCCTTCTCTACAGATTCTCTTTAGTTTTAAACTCAGCAGAGGGGGCCCTTTAGTTAGCTCCACCAGCCTCAAAAGGTTCATGGGCTCATGGCCTGGGAGTGGGCCTTCTCTGTGGCAGCCCCCTAAGTTGTTGAATTCCTTCCCCACAAAGATGTGTTGTACTTACATTGTACAGTATTTTGTATGCTTGAAGACGCACCACTTTGACACAGGCCTTTGACCCTACTATCTTTTGTTGGGCAATGCGCTGAAGAACACTGAAGTTAAAATGGGAAAAACCAGAGAGGTTTAAAGAAGTGTCCCAGAGCAGCCATAAGAGCAGGCACTTGAAGGCCTCACTGTCTTTTCCACAGGTTGACAGCTCAGCGGAGTGGCTTCAGGTGAACTTTCGTAAGACCATGCGGGTGACTGGGTTGATGACTCAAGGTGCAAAGTCTGCCTTCACCAAAATGTTTGTGAAGGAATTTTCTCTTTCGAGCAGCCTGGATGGCAAGCACTGGGCCTCTGTCCTACAAGGCGGGAAAGAGAAGGTAAATAAGGCCTACACTTCTGGGGTGTCACTGGTGCCTCTTTATTCTAGCCAGTGACGGCTCCCTTGTTTTTTTCACTTGAATGTTATATGTCTTCCAGGTGGGTAGGTGGCAGGGAGGCAATTTTATTTCCTTGTTTAACTCAAACTATATGGCACTCTAAACATGCTTTGAGGAAAAGGGAAGAAAAGCATTGTGGAAAATTAAGATGGCTGTCTCTCCAGTGTAAGCCAACAATATATGTGGGTAGTTCCTGGACATCCAAAGTTTTTTAGAAGGAGATGCCTGGGCAGGTGTCATTAATGGGTGGGTGGTACTGTGGTCTAAACCACTGAACCTCTTGGGCTTGCCGATCAGAAGGCTGGCAGTTTGAATCCCCATAACAAGGTGAGCTCCTGTTGCTCTGTCCCAGCTCCTGCCAACCTAGCAGTTTGAAAGCATGCCAATGCAAGTAGATAGGTACCGCTGCGGTGGAAAGGTAATCGGCGTTTCCATGCGTTCTGGTTTCCTTCACGGTGTTCCGTTGCGCCAGAAGCGGTTTAGTCATGCTGGCCACATGACCTGGAAAGCTGTCTGTAGACAAATGCCGGCTCTCTCAGCCTGAAAAGTGAGATGTGTGCCGCAACCCCATAGTCGCTTTTGACTGGACTTAACCATCCAGGGTCCTTTACCTTTCCCTAATGGGTCCCACAAGGGTCCAAGGCTGCTATGTGGCAATAAAGGCCTGACCCAGCCCCTGTAACTTACTGTCTTTTTCAAGCAGCTTTAGAGGTCAAAGGAAGAATTAATTATCCTACCCACCTTCTTTTCAGATTTTCCAGGGAAACCAAGATCATTTCAGCCCAGTGGTGAACCTCCTAGACCCTCCACTATTTGCTCAATATTTGAGGATACACCCTGTTCGCTGGAATAACCACATTGCACTGAGAATGGAGTTTTTGGGCTGCGACACCCAGCAGATGGCCTAGCCTGGATGCACCTGCACTTTTGCCAATGCAGCGAACTTTCAGCAGCCCTTGTGCAAGCCACCCACGCCATGCCAGCTGGAACAAGCTTATATCAGTGACATTTGAGCAAAGTGATTTCTGTCACCCATATATTTTTGATAATGTTTTTGTAGCGTAAGAAACAAAAATCATTGTAAGGCTCATGCTTCTGCACCGATTACTGGAAACATATTGTTTCTTGCAATACGTACCTGCATCGTGGTTCTTAGGGCTAAACTAGGGGTAATATTAACTATGTGTTTGCAATTAATGTGTCTAGTTGTTGTTGTTGTTTTTTAAAAAAAGCAGTTGTTTATGAGTGTGGGCCGGGAGATCAGGATTGGATCTATGGCACACGAGGAGGAGGTAAAATGATGGTTCTCCATGCTGCAGTGCTGCAGCCCTCAAAAAAGAGCTCTTATTCACCCAATGATGAAAGCTTCTTATGATGCCAGAGGCAACTTCTCACCTGGAATGAATGGCGATTCTGAGAGAGTGAGATGTCCCATAATGAGCATGGTCTTCACTGGGGGCCCCATGGCTGCTTTTGAAATTTTAAAAAACTAGACATGTGAATTTAAATCATGTAATCAATGCCATATTATTTGGTTTGCTTGCTGTAATTTTAATCACAGTTACTTGGAAGTAAGGCCCACAGAAGTATGTGCATCCTATTTTGGTCCACACATGCATAGAATTAAGGTGAGTAAAATAAGGAAATATTTTCTAGCATCAGTGTTATGAGAAAAATATAAAAATCCATTGAAATATAAAATGTGAATGAGTCCTAAATAGACAGAAATAGATATAGTCAGTAGAACAGGGATAGCCCCCCACCCCCGCCCAACCCCTGATGCTGTTGTACTTTAATTCATATCACTCCCAGCTAATGGTCAGGAATGATGAGAGTTGTAGTCCAGCAACATCTGGAGGGCCACAGGTTCTCCACCCCTGAATTAGAATTTGTTACATAAGAATATAAGAAGAGCCCTGCTGGATTATACCAAAGGTCAGTCTAGTCCACTGTTGTGCAATCAGGTGTCTCCAATTATTTACTTAATTCCGTTTCAAACCATCCATCACATGAAGGTGGACAGTTGATAAACCTATCAAGTCACTTCCTTCTTTGTGCTGTGTAAGAGCCAATTCCACAATCTTAACCATTGTTTTCCATCAGGAGAATACATACATTTCAGATCCTTTTGGATGTTGTTACAGAATGTGAGTGTGTCAAGCATTTTTATGCCTTTTTGTTTTCAGATTTCTACCTGTGCGTATCTGTAGTCAGAGAACAGTACCTCATGATTAAAGACCACTTGTCTTGTTAAGATCTGTACTTTCTCCTCTTGTTTTCCTCCCTTGACTGATTCCTGAGCTTTCCCAGCATTAAAAGTCCTAGCTGCAAGCACAGTCAGCATTAATAGCAGGTAATAATTAATTAGGGAGGGAGGCCTCCTTCTGCAGTTTATAGTTATTTTCTATAAACTCCTGGGATCTCAAATAACTGGAGAGGCAAAACATGTTTGATTTATTATTTGATTTTTTTTCTTGATTTGCACACCACCTTTCAAAAGACCTGTCCAACGTTGTGTGTTGTACTAGCAAGAAAAGCAGTCAGAAAAGGAACAACTTTGGTCATATACACACACCAGTCATTTAAAGCACATGGTTTCCCACAAAGTAGTTTGCCCCCTGGGAATTGTAGTTTGTTCAGGGTGCTGGGAATTCTAGCTCCATGAGGGGGCAAACTACAGTTCCCATGATTCTTTGCTATAACTGTATGGTGTGGATATGACCATCAAGTATACCTGCATAAATTTTTTTAAAAGAGAATCTAAGAGCTGGCATAGAGGCGATAAGGCTTAAGCTTAAAATGGTTTTCGCAGCGTGTGTAAAAGGTGGCTTGACAGATTTCCCTAGTAGGGAGTTCTACAACCATGGTGCCAGCACTGAAAAGGCCCTGCCCTTGTTACCAGCCAATCAGATCATAACAGGTCATAGGGCAGAGAATAGGGCCTCTGAAGTTGACTTTAGGGCCACAGTACTATCATTAGGACACAAGTGGTCCTTGGGCATTTGAGAAGGAACAGCAGATTGTGGTCGCAGGGATACCTTGCATCCATGACATCTAGGTTTTGTGAGTGCTAAAGCCCCCGCTGGAGCCTTGGCTGCTACCTGGTGAAACAGCTGACTGTACAACACTGCATAATGGAACAGGGCACAGGCTGCCAATCATTTGTCAATGCTATCCTAGCTGCTACCAAATTAAAGATAATGACATTTTTTAAAGAACATGACTCTGCATTCCAACAAGTAAATTAAGCAACACCGAGGTAGGTTAGCTAAGAGTGAGTGACCCAAGGCCCCGTAGTGAATTTCCTGGCTGAGCCCAGGGTTCCCTAGACACAGCCCAACACTATTTATTTATTTATTGTGAATTGTTTTAGTGTTTTAGTATTTAATGTAAACTGCTTCTGAGAGCCATTATAGCTGAAAGACAATATTATTAATATAGTGACTCAATAAATAAGACTACAGAACTGCCCCCACTTTCCTGGGAGTTAGTGCCATCAAACTCAGCAGGACTTTGCAAAATACCTGAATTTATGCCCATGACATAAATTTAAATAAAAGTTGTGTGTATTAATTTCCATGCCTGGATGTGGGAAATTAAGACTGGGTATGGCTGTGCTCTTGCCAGCACTGTTTATTAGAGTGAGCCTAACTTCCCTATAAAGCAAAGTAAACTCTGGGGGGAGGGGGGAAGAAGAAAGGAGGGAAACAGGGGTGCCAACTTAAATAAAATATTGTGGGTACCCAGGTAAGCCCCACCCCACATAATTGATCACATGACACAGTGCATCCATACTATTTGAATGGGAATGCCCATCAACTTTGTGTCCATCAAATATTTTATGGTGGGGGACGAAGCCCCCATGGCCTCTGGGAGTTGGTTCCTATGGAGCGAAAGCTGCAATAGATCTGAGATCCATTGCAGAAGACCCAGGGCTCAGGTGCTCTGGACTATCCCCTAAAAGTACCCATGTTTCTAAGTGGACATTTATAGGATTCTGCTGTACATCTTCCCAGGAATGTTGCTGTTAAAGATACAGGGGTTCCTTTCGAGGTCATGCTCCAGTATTCCCATATAGTTGAGAGCTGTGATGTCATAAAGGTTGTCTGGTTCCATGTGGATATTGTGGAAATCAGGCAGGGCTTCTGCAAGGCTGGACACTGGTTGTGGGTTTTTCCACTGGCATCTGCATCACGGTATGTTGAGCATAGTCCTAAAAACATGGGTTTACTTATGTGCCTTTTAACCAGGGCTGACTCTGCTATATTTGATAATGGAAGTGTCAGCTCAGTGCCCAGCACTTATTACAAAATCAATAACATATTAAAGGTGGTTTTAAAGCTGCTATTGGTAGCCCCAAGAGCTGCGCGTGGAATCTGTGATTGTGACAGTACAAGTGTAAAACTAGTGTGCATCTTAGTGTGTTCATATATGTGTATTGTGATAAGCTGGGCTTTTTTAAAAAAGGGGGGGAGGGGAAGCGATAGATTGCAAAACACCTCCAAGGTAGGTAACTGGACAGGTTCCAAGACATGCCCAAATGTTCCAAGGCCAAATACTGCTTCAAATCAAGCCTGTCTCAGGAGGAACAAATTGCATTCTGCACCACTGAGCGATTAATGGGGTGTGAAGTGCCTGCCTCTGCTATGACAAATGATGTATATCTGCAGCATGATCTGCTCAGTAAAATAAGGGCAATGGAAAGACAATGGAAAGGAAATTGTTGATTGCCTGTGAGCTGCTCTGGATTAAAGGAACATTGCCCTGTCAAACCATCGTTTTAAAAAACGGATACGGTTCTGATTTCTGGGTGAGCAGGTTTTTCCTAATACCGCACAGCAACAGGCCTATAAATGTGCAGAAATACTTTAAAAGGAAATTATTTGCTGGTGTTTAAAGCTTGCCAGGTTGGGAGGAGAAAATATTTATTTTTTAAAATAGTGGTTAGTATTCCCACCTGTCACATGGGAGGCTCAGGTTCTTTTATGGACTGGATAGCTCAGTTGGTTAGAGCATGGTGCTGATAATACCAAGGTTGCAGGTTCGATCCCCATATGGGACAGCTTCATATTCCTGCATAGAATATTATTCTATGATTCATATCATAAAGATATCAGAACGGTGTACAACAACACAACATGAAACACCATTATAAATGCTGTAAATAACCACAAAAAGTGCTTGCAAAAGCCTGTCAGCATGCAAAGATGCCTGGAAGTCAGAAGAGAATGTTCCTGGGGAAGCCCAGCCAGATGTACGGGGTATAAATAAATTATTATTATTATTATTATTATTATTATTATTATTATTATTATTATTATTATTCTCTGCTGGAAGAGTGTTTTGCAGCATGGGACACTAAATGCCCGGGGACACTAAATGCCAGAATCCTAGCAGAGGCCAGTCGGGCCTTGGCAACAGGGGGTTGACAAAACTGATAGAAAACTGGCCAGAGAGCTAGCCTGGGTGCTGTCTATCTACTGCTGAAGCCTGAAACAAAGAGAAATGAGACATGCTGCCACCCGTACCCCCTCAACATTCCAACTAGATCCACAATTAAAGTGGGGTGTGGGTGGGAATACATCTGAAATGACTCCCCCCTGCTGCTTTAACCTAGGGTTGCCAGACGTTCCCAGGGACAGTCCCTGGATTTGAAAATCTGTCCCCTGGAAACATGGCAGCGGCAGCATCCTGGAGCCAGCCTGTTACTGCAGTTGGCTCTGGCTGGCTTCAGGAGCTGCTCACTGCTTGCTGCCATGGCACCCGCCATTTTTCAGCGCCATGGCAGCAATCAGCTCCTGAAGCCAGCCAGAGCCAACTGCACTACCAGGCTGGCCCCTCCTGGGCAATGGCCGCCCGCCTGTGACTTCCGAGCCTCCCCATATCTGTCAAAACAAAGGGGGAAGGGGGAAGGAGATTGGGGAAGGCTCAGGAGTCACGGGCACACAGAGTGCTATTGCCCAGTTTTTTAAAAAACTCACTTTTATGTTTCACGGTGCGAAAGAAGGGCTTTACTCCTTTATACAATATGCATGTGTGCTTGGGCCCAGGGTCTTTTGCCTCACCATCCCCACTACTGACTCCTTGTTGCTACCCAGCTTCAAAAATAAAGTGTCCCTGGATTTATTGGGGAAAAAATCTGGTAACTATACTTTAACCATCATGGGCAAGTGTGCTGGTGACCTAGAACTGGACGACAGAGTGCAAGGGTTGCCGGGCCAGGAGAGTCCTACACCCTGATATATCAGGGGCCAAACCTGAGACTTAGGGACTGCCCTTGGTGATGTCATGGGGATGCCCCCCTGCTGATGTCATAGGAGCAGGCCCTAGAGATGGAGGTTAATTGGGAGAGGGGAGGGCAGAGCCACCCCAGTATCTGTGCTAGAATTTGTAGCTGGTTCCTGCAGTTGAAGCTTACTGCATGCACAGCCTTCTTAATAAATTTTATTTTATTTTATTAAAGGCACTCTCACCCACCTGGAGATTCAGGCCTGCCACTTGCCACTTGGAAGGGGCCAGGCAAGCCTGGAGATTCCAGGTCAGACCTGGAGGTCTGGCAATCCTAGTCATGGCCCATTGGCATGCGGTCAGTGGACCAGGGGGACTAGGCAGAGGGCCTTCTCGGTAGTGGCACCCACCATGTGGAATGCCTTTACATCAGATGTCAAGGAGATGAGTAATTATCATCATCATTTTTATTATTATTATTTGTATGCTGCCTTTACATAGTTGAAACTATGCTCAAGGCGGCTTACAACATGACAAGATTTACATAATTACAAACATAACAGAAGTCATAAACAATAAATAGAACACATCAAAAAGTACACAACCAAATGGAAACAATTTCCACGTAAATCATAAGATCTAAAACTAAAGATACAACAATAATATCAATAACAGCAATGACTCTCTCAACCCTCCATAAATAATACGCCAGCCCAAGAATCTGTTCAACAGCCTCAGCTTTTGTAGCTGGAGTCAGTCCGCACTCCACTCTCCCAGGCCAGATGGGAAAAGGCCAGCAAGGAAGGGTGCAGGTCTTCCAGGGCTCACAGCCAAGATGGTCTCATTTAAAACAACACAGATAAAAATTAAAAACAATTTAAAAGAGGAGCCTTCACTGCTGAGCAGTAGCCACAGTACTTGTGGGGCCTGTCAAGCCCTGCCCCAAGCCAGGTGGAAAGAGGCAAGGGGCAGGGCCCTTCAGGCCCTCAGCAGGCAGACCTTTAGGAGACATCTGAAACCAGCTCTGTATAGGGAAGCTTTTTAAGGTTTGGTGTTTTACTATGTTTTTATATGTGCTGGAAGCTGCCCATTTTTAAACAAAACTTCCCTCTACAGGATTGCCTTCAGACAGCTCGTGAGTCAAATCCATACCCTCCAAAATTTCTACAGTGAAAATAGGGACATCCTAAGGAAAAGCGGGATTTTCCAGGATCCAATCAGAAACTGGGACGGCTTCTATAAATCAGGGACAGTTGGAGGGTCTGTCTTCCTAATGTTTAGTAGGAGCCTCCTTTCTTGTAACTTGAATCTATTGATTGGAGTCCTACCCTCTAGAAGAGCAGAAGAGAATCTGATTATGTCTACCATATGGCAGTTGCTGCATCTTATCATTTGTCCTTTCCCTCATCTCCTACCCCCCATTCACTTGTGTTTTTTAGATTCTTCTGGCCTCAAAGACGGGGGTTTGCTCAGCCAAGACGGCTGTATGTGTGTTTATGTTTTGTGTGGACAGTCCAGAGAAATCACTAGGCTTGACAGAATCCCTGCAGCCTGCGAAAGCCATGGATTTGACACGGCACAAAATAGTGCATGCCCACATGCTGTGCCTGGCAGTTTGTACCTCCTGCATCCAGGGCATCTCCTCCCCTGCAAGGATTTCCCGTGCATTTGTCACTCTCAATGGGTTTAGAAGGCGCACCGTTTCAAGACAAATCAGGAGGCCTCCTCTGTCTCTGCAGGTGAACACAAAGAAAATGGATCTGGGCCTTGAAATTCACCGTAAGTTTTTTAATTTCATTTGAAGAACAGCCACATAATCATTAGTGAGGAAATTACATAGTTGTCTTATTATTTTTTCATTGTTTATTAATTTAGATGCTGCTTTCATGCCCAAATGACTTCCAAGTGGTTTACAGGTATAAAACCACAGGATCGTAGGCTTTATACTGATGGGATGTGGGTGGCGCTATAGTCTAAACCACTGAACCTCTTGGACTCACCGATCAGAAGATCGGCGGTTCGAATCTGCGCGAGGGGGTGAGCTCCCGTTGCTCTGTCCCAGCTCCTCCCAACCTAGCAGTTTGAAAGCATGCCAGTGCAAGTAGATAAATAGGTACCTCTGTGGTGGGAAGGTAGATGGCATTTCCATGCGCTCTGGCTTCTGTCATGGTGTTCCGTTGCACCAGAAGTGGTTTAGTCATGCTGGCCACGTGACCCGGAAAGCTGTCTGCGGACAAACGCTGGCTCCCTTGGCCTGAAAGCAAGATGAGAACCGCAACTCCATAGTCGCCTTTGACTGGACTTAACCATCCAGGGTCCTTTACCTTTACCTTTTATACTGAGTCAGACCCATTGGCCCATCTAGCTCAGTATTTTGTATAGAAGCAGCCTAAAGTTTACCCGCATCCTATGTGTGAGTGATCACACGCATCACACTGAACCCAGAAGTGACCTAGAGCCATAAAGATGTGACCCAGAAGTGACCCAGACCCATAAAGATGTCATGGAAACATCACCGAAAGGGCGGAACGGGGGCAAACTGGGGTGCTTGCAGGCTTTTTCAATGTGTTTCAATTATCTGCAATTTCACTGACTGTAGCAGTGTTCTTCAACCTCAGGTGCAACTCCCACCTTCCCTGACCACTGGCTAAGACCACTGGAAGTTGTAATGCAATAATATACAGGCACCTAAGTTTGAAGAACACTGGTCTATACTGATTGGTAGTTGCTCTCCAGGGTTTTAGGCAAGGAACATTCACAGCTCTACCTGGCGTTGTGGGGATCAAACCTTCTTCATGCCAACTTGAAACCTTCGTGCAAAGCAAATACTTTGCCACTAAGCTATGATCCTTCTCCAGTTTTATAAATCAGTTGAAAAGGCAACACATCATTAAAATACAAAATAAAGCACCGAAAACAAAATGTGCCTCAAAGCAAGCCAATTAAAAAGCATAACTGTTAAGAGAGGAGGTAAAACAATTAGACCAGGAAGTTTTGCAAGGTGACGGTGGGGAACCTTTGACTCTCCAGATGCTGCTGGACTACACAGCTTGGATCAGCCCCAGCCAGAGTGTGCAATAGTCCAGGATGATGGGCAGTGTAGTCCAGCAACATCTGGAAGGCTGCAGGTTCCCCACCCCCGTAAAGAAATCTAGTTCCAGTGTGCTATCATTAGGCACACAGCCAGACCAGGACATTGAAAATGCCTCTGCCCATCCACTCACCTGCTGCTACACACCCACACAGAGCTGCTCACTTGCACTCCACCTGAGGCAGCTCAAGGAGGCAGGTGGTGGTGGCAAACAGGCAGAGGGTAGGTCCACCACTGGCAGGTGGGATCTACTGCCTGAGGCCGGTCAGCTCTGTCTTAGGGTTCCATATTGGTCAAGAACGTGCAAAGAATATGAGCTCAGAATTAAAGCCTACACTTTATATAAATACATCTGAAGGCTCAGCAAATGAGATCAAGGATCTCAGGCACTGCTTCTGTGAAAAAAACTTTGCCTCCTTGAGATGCTGATACTAATAAAGGGTCAAAGTTCTTCCAGACTTTGACTTTCATACTGAAAAAACACACCATGAAATTTCTTTTTAGTTTGTCAGTTGGAACCACTCAGTGAGTTTTGAGCCCCTGGCTGTTGCATGCTTAGGTTGGCCAAAATTCTTCCTGAGCGTAATCGATTTAAACTATCTTTCGTGTTTTTACCTTTGTTTTCTTGTGTTTGTTTATTTCTTCTGTCCACTGCCACAATATATTTTATGGTGGGCAGTTTATACTTTTTAAAAATATATATACAAAAACTAATAAATAAAAGCCCCAGGACCAAGAGGATGTCCAGGATTCTGCAATCACAAGTGATGTATTTGTGTCTTTCCCTAGTCAGCAGCTATCTTCAGTCAATAATACAAGCGTAGCCAACATGGTGCATTCCAAATGCTGTCGGACTACAACTCCCCAAACCTCCATCAATTGGCCTCACTGACTGGGACTGATGGGAACTGGGGTCCCAACAAAGATGTGAAGGGCACCAAGGCTACCTCTGAATTAATACATCTCTCTGAGGAAAATGTATAATTAGGAACATACACAACCCATCCCCTGGTGCTGCTATGATACTTCTGCTACTAAGCTCCTTTTGCCTGTTCTAGAGAAAAAAACCACCACAACAATGGTTTGAATCCAGAGAATCCAGCTAGTGGAACTCTGCTTGTGCAATATGCACTTATTTTGCTTTGTGCCAGGCCAAAAGCCACTCCTATGGGTTGAGAAACCTCTGGAAAAGAATGGAATGGGGCATGGAGAGTGGAGCAGGGCAAGGAAATCTGAAGAATTTGGATTAAAGGATTTGTTAAAAATCAAACATCTATTGTTTTCAGTAAACAGTATACCATAACCAAAAAGTAACAAACAGACCACCAAGAAGAAGAACAGAACAGAACAAAACAAAACAAAAACACCATGTTAGATCACTCATAGAGCTTTTGTATCAGAATTCACGAGATTTTTTTTAAAAAATTGAATTTGATAGAATCACCTACAAATTTTTATTTTTATTTTTTATATACTTTTCAGATATATACATTTCACTGATTTTACAATCATTTTGACATTTTAAAACTTGACTTCCTTCCCCCTCTTTCTGCAGTTCCTTAAATTTATTTTTAATATCTTCTGCATATCCAAATTAATTTAACTTTACTTATCTTCTTTATATATATACACTCTTATGTAGCTGCAGGTTGTTACAATAATCCTGCCAGTATTTTTATCTGTTTACAATTTATCTGCAAATATTCGATAAACCATTTCCATTCTTTTATAAAAAATTTGTTATCTTGATTTCTTATTCTTCTGGCGAGTTTCACTATTTCTCCATATTCTGTAAGTTTTTTGTATCCATATTCTTTGCTGGGACTTCTTCTTCTTTCCATTTTTGGGCAAGTAACATTCTTGCTGCTGCTGTATACATGAATAAATTTCTATAAAATTTAGGTAGAAAGGCTCTAGAATCACCTAGAGATGCAAACAGAATCAAATTTCCTTCCCGGCTAGCTCTGGAGTGTGAGTTCTTCAAGTGAGTTCTTCCAGCCACCAAAAGTAGTCACACAGGGAGCCACTGAGACCTGTGTCTGCTCACATTGTCAGTTTTATTTTTTGTGCCTTCACTGTCTCCTTCGCAGGTGTTCGCCGGTCCTGGCTGTCAGATTACCTGGATGATGTCTGGACTCATGTCTTCCACTCTTTTCCAAGATCGGCTCTGTACGCCTTCCCAGCTGCTTTGGGGATCCTGTTCCTTCTCTGCTGTGCCACGTAAGTGTCATGGCAAGGGATATATTCCACCTCCCAATGTCTGAACTAAGGTAGGGATGAGGGCCTTGTAGACCCTCCAACCAACACTGGATTACTACTCCCATAATCTCTGATCAGATGGAGCTGGTGGGAATTGGGAATCCAGTCCAGTCCAGTTCCCCGAGCGGTTTAGCAGCCAATCCCTCTTCCCAGGAAATTCTGCGAATTGTAGCTCTATGAAAGGAATAGGGACCAATTCACAGCATCCTTAATAAACTACAGCTCCCATAATTCTTTCTTTTTCAGGGGTGGAAGGAAACTATGATTGTATAAAGTGGTATAATATTTATTTAAATGTAAGTGCAGATGGGCCTGAGATATGAAACTTGTTTTCCTCTGAATGACCTGCAGTAACTTTGTCCAAAGGTTGCCCTGGCTTGAACTTCCTCAATTAGACTGTCTTCTTGCGCAATTCTGTCAGATGTCTGTAGTCAGAGGCAACCAGTCAATGCTGCCTTTCTGGTGACCAGCTTTAAATAGCACTCACCTTCAGAGAGAGGGAGGCTCACAGAGGCAGATGGTGGTGGGGAATATTGAAATATAACTGAAAAAGACCCTAAGGTGGTAGTGAGGCAAAAACACAGGAGACCCACTGCCAGTCAGTGCTCAGTATATGGTCTGGCTCCGTATAAGGAAGCTCCCTGTGTTCTTAGGAAATATTTTCTCAGCCTTTATGTACTCTACCTATCCTTGCACTCATGCTCAGAGGGTCTCCTGCAGATATCATCACATCAAATGATCTGCCCATGCAATGTAGAAATTAGGCTTTTACTGTAATGTGGTGTCCCCTACCCTTTAGAACTTTTCCCTAGTCCACTGGAGTTGGGCCCCATTTCTATTATGTATATTTTTGGTACCTTGTGAAGACTTTACTTTTTCAATGAGCCCTCTAAGTGCAGATTGTTGTTCCTGTTGTCATGATCCTTACGTTTATTACCCTGCCTTCACCAGCAGGTCCCAATTTAATATTCAGAAATGAAAATCAGTTTCAACAAATTAGTTTCAGGAATAGGCAGTGCTTTTTTCTCCCGCAGGGGGTACTCAGGGGTATGTTGGAGAAAAGTGTGGCATGTACTGTAACAACTTCACGGTGAGTACCGGCACCTATTTTTCTAGAGAAAAAGCACTGGGAATAGGGTTGTAATTGTATTGGATTTGAAACTTGAACACACACACAATTTTTAAAAATTTTTCTTTATTTTTACTGTTAACCACTTCAGGGTATTAAATTGCATACATAGAGTACGTGAAACATTAAAAAAATAAAGACATTCAAAACAGCAAAAGGCTTTTGTTTTCTCAGAGTACAAGGGAGGGGGTCTTATTTTGCTTTTAGCTGAATAACGCTGGGGGATGCTGTGAACACAGTGAATTTTGATTTCAGTAAGGCTTCTGACAAAGTCCCCCATGATATTGTATTCTTGCGAGGAAGCTGGTAAAATGTGGGTTAAACGAGGTAATTATAAGGTGGATTTGTACCTGGTTGACCGACAGAGCCTAAAGAGTGCTCGCTAATTGCTCCTTGTCATCCTGGGGAAAAGTGACAAGTGGGGTGCCACAGGGTTCTGTCCTGGGCCCATAGTTGTTCAACGTCTTTATAAACGGCTTAAGTGAAGGAATTGAGGGGGTACTGCTCATTCAATTTGCAGATGACACAAAACTGGGAGGGGTAGGAAATACTGCAGAAGAAATAATTAGGGTTCAAGATGACCCTGACAGATTGAAGAACCAGGCCCCAACTAACAAAATGAATTTCAGTATGGAGAAATGCAAGGTTCTGCATTTAAGCAGGAAAAAACGAGCAGCACCAGTATAAGATGGGGCACAGCTGCATTCTAAGTTCTGCCAGTTTTCAGTACTGTGTGCAGGGCCAGATTTAGGTTTCATGAGGCCCTAAGCTACTGAAGGTAATGGGGTCCTTTATATGTCCAGCTGTCCTTTGTCAACAAATTGTCACTGTTTTTTTGTGATGCTTCAGGTTACAGATGCTTCAGGTTAAAGACTCCGCTAACTGAGAAATAGTACCTTGGATTAAGAACTTTGCTTCAGGATGAGAACAGAAATCGTGCAGCGGGGTGGCGGCGGGGGTGGGAGGCCCCATTAGCTAAAGTGGTACCTCAGGTTGAGGACAGTTTCAGGTTAAGGACGGACCTCTAGAATGAATTAAGTTCTTAACCCAATGTACCACTGTATATGCTATATGGTAATTTATGGACCTAATAGGTATCTATAGCCAATTGCACATAACAAAATATGTATTTTATCAAAGTATTTGTTGAACTTATCTTATATTTTGGAAATGTACATCCAGGTTTTTTTTTCCTTTCATTTTTTTGGGGTGCCCCAAGAGAGTGGGGCCCTAAGCTATAGCTTGTTTAACTTATACATAAATCCGGCACTGACTGTGTGGTTTGGAAGGAGTTGGTAAAATAAAGAACACTGCCTTCACTTTTCTGTGTATTTCCACAATTCTGGGGGTTCCTGCTTTTTCTTAGGCAATCAGTTTCTATTCTTTTTATAGTCCATTTACGCATACACAAATGCATTTTTCATCAGTGTGGCCTTTTGTGTGTGTTTTCCAGAGTCCTTATGGATTAAGGAGGTGCTGCCGGAAGCGATCAGCATATTTCAGCCATCCATTTGAATATCTTTGTGATCCTTCACCAGGTTTGAAAACTCAGCCCCATCACTAATCTCAGCAAAATCCTGGATGGTCACATTACCTGATCTGATTATTCAGAGGGGGGTGGGGGGGGGAAACCAAACAAACTACTGTTGTTACTCCTTTTGAATAAATGTTGTCATTTCACATGCAGCAATGCTTGCATAAACTGTGGTTGTTAGGCTGATCACAAAGGGTAAGAAATCAGGAAATCAGGTCATCAATATACGGTATATGTTTTGTATGCATATTTTGAAAAGGACTGGGACTTTAGAATGCTGTTGTGACTGTTCCTGTTAATCTCATACATATGGGATAGCTGCATATTCCCACATTGCAAGGGGTTGGCCTTGATGATCCTCAGGGTCTCTTCCAACTCTACAATTCTGTGATTCATACTAATTATGGCAATTGTTGCATGGTTATCAGGAGAGGCCTTTGGGGCAGAAACCAAGCCCCTACTTAGGGGGATGAGGAGGATCTCAAATGGCTGTCTACTGCATTTTGAAGTAAGGGAAGTAATGCACATTGCCATCTAAAAATACATTCCCATAAGAACAATAAGCCTAGTAATTAATATTACCTAACTGCACCATCACTGGGCATTTGAGGCCCAGCCAAAACCCCAAGAGTACCTGGCAAACAGGAAGCTGTGTGGCTCTCCCGTTACCTGTATCACAACTGTCGCAGTTGCAACAGCTCCCAGGTGTGGAGAAAGTGGTTTCACAGGCTTGCAGTTCCTTGCTGGGGGCTGTTGTACTCTGTGCAAAATATACCAACTGTACACCAATTTGGGCTTGTTATGCATGCTTATTACACTCCTTTTGGGGTGGAGGAAGATTAATACATGGAAATGGTGAATGAAAAAGGATCAAGCTTTCCATTTCAGGATTATGAAAGCATGCATACTTTTCTATAGCTTAAAAAGATGGAAGTTTCCCCATGGATCGAAAACTAAATTTTTCTGCAGCGCAGCTTTTACAAATGAACTATGGAATGATGGAAAATGAACTACAAAATGAACAACAACAACAAGAAGAGAGCCTTGGGGGTCCCTCAAGACTAATTTATTATAGCATAAATTTTGGGGGACTAGAGCCCTCTTCATCACATGCAGGAAGGATAATCCATGCAGGGTGCTGGTCAGCCAGTTTACACATGTAAGCTGATAAAGATCCACTGTCCCTATTTAATCCACAAGTGATAGTGTTAAATCTCTTTAATTATAATTCAGCAGTTTTACATTTCAGTTTCCCTTTGTTTCAATAAGGTCATTATACCAAATAAGGATATTATACCAAAAGCAAGCTGGGGAACATTTCAACATTTCCTTGGGAAAAGGGCCCTGTTCCCACAGGCATACAATACTTAGCACCTGATAACAGTCCAACATCAAGTGATGACTTGCACAAGCTGGAAGGTTCACAGCACACAAAAGTTCTTTACACAGTGCATAGTTAAACTATGGAATTCACTCCCACAAGAGGTAGCAATGCTACCAACTTGGATGACTTTAAAAGATATTAGGCAGATTTATGGACCAGCCAATGACTACTAATCCTGGTGACTATGTTCTTCCCTCCACAGTGGGAGGCAGTAGGTCTTAGAATACTGAGTGCTGATGCACTCAGTTTCTGCTTACAGCCCCACTGAATTGAATGGGACTTACTCCCAGTAAGTACAGTACAGTACAGGCTTATTAGTAGTGCACATCCTTTGCATGCAAAAGGCTCCAGGTTCAATTTCTGACAACTCTAGGTAAGGCGGGGAAGGACCCTGGTTTGAAATAATGGGAGTGCCGCTGCCAGTTCGTGTAGACAATATTGAGCTATAATGACCAAGGGTCTGGTTCTGTACAAGTCAGCTTCCTAGATCGCCGATCACCAGTTGAATCGCCGATTGCCACGCAACCACAAAAAGCACCGTATTTATGCATGAATTAATGGGAGAGCGCCTGTTCTGCAGACGTGGAGACCAAGTCCAGTCACGGACACTGTCCACAGAAGGCCGAAGAAGACCCCTGCCTGAGAACCAGGAGAGCCGCTGCTGCCAGCGAATGTTACTCGCCCGAAGGCAGCCCCCTCTGTTCTTGAGGTGACGTCGCTTATCGGCCCCCAAAACAATCGCTGCTGCTTGCACTGCCCAGCTCGTTCAACATTGCAGACAGAGCCTCGTGCTTTGCGTAAGCGAAGCGGTGGCTCTGGCAGGCAGCAGAAAGACACTCGGCTCTGGCAGGAGGGGGCGCAGGAGGGCGCGCGCGCGGCTTGGAGAGGTTGGATAAGGCTTGCACCGCTGTCCCCAGCGCACGGCGCACGGCGGCTTTAAGTGGCTAGGGGAACGCAGGGCTGCTGCTTTGGCAGCCGCTGTGGGCCGGGTGGAGAGATCCCTCCCTATTTAGCCACTCCCAGCGGGCGGGCCTGGTCCTCCCCTCTGCTGCCTTCTCCGGCGCACGGTGACTCTGCAACCCTTTCGGTTTAGGACGCTCCGGCCGGCTGTAGTGCGCGCGCGGGGTCTACTCGGCTCCAAAAGCAGCAGCAGCAGCGGCTTGACAGCGATCTTGCCTTGCGGGTGGAAGCAGCGCCCCTCGGGCCGCTGACGAGACGCCGTTCGACTCCGAGTCTCATAGCATCACACTACCCCGGGGTGCTTAGCTACTCGCGCCTGGCGCCCACCAACCATGACGCTCAAATCCAGCCGGAGTGACAGCGTGAGCAGCATGAGGACCGCGCTGTCCGACCTGTACCTGGAGCACCTTCTGCAGAACAGGCCTAAGGCCGAGGTGAGAGGCGCTTCTGGAGATCGGGGCATGCGGGGGTGGCCCGTGGGAAGACGTGGCAACGGCCGCTGAACGCGCCGTAGCGCTGGAGGTGGGCAAGCCCCTCCCTCCCGCTCATGTTTAAAGCAAGGAGCGGGTTGTTACCTTTCCGATGCTGGGCGGGAGGCCCCCACCCACCCACGTTGTCCAGTTACTCTATATGCTGATCGATGCAAATGCATTGCTTGCCTGTTACTTAACACATATCCCGTTGGGGTGGATAAATTTGGGCATGGACTAGGGTGGCCCCAACCGGTCTTGAGTTTTATGTGACTTCGCAAGTGAGACTTCGGGCTGCAATTCTGAAACTAGAGAGTAAACGCTGTTGCACGCAGTGGGGTATACGTCCCGTTAAGCATGCGAAGGTCTGCCTATGCCATTTGCGTTACCTGGGTACCAGCAATGCTATCTAGGAAGCAGAATGGACCAGCTTAGGCCAGCTGATGCACGCGGGAGATGTACTTTTGAATCCACCTTTTAAAAAAAAAAAAAAAGGAACGTGGGGAGCTTCTGCCTGATGCGTTGACAGACCACTGACCCCATGCAGTTTGATATCACCTAAGCAGAGTGGCAGGCATGCGTCCTTCTTCCAGCCTTGCTAGAGATGCGGTGGGATTGAATTTGGGACCTTCTGTATGCAAAACAGGGAAGAGCTGCAACTTAGTGGCAGAACAACTGCTTGCATGGAGAAGGCACCAGGCTGAATGCCTAGCACTGACTGGGAGAGACCCCTCTCTGAAATCCTGGAGAGCTGCTACCAGTCAGTGTAGGCAGTATTGAGCTAGATGGACCAGTGGTCTGACTCTGTAGACAGCAGTTTCCTATGTTCCTGTCCTCTGTCACTAGGCTAGTTCCCTTTGGAAGTGGCAGAGTCTGGTGGGACACGATTGTCTGTGGGATCCAGGTGATGATAGATTTCCCTCTTCTACTTTCATTTCGAATAACTCCAGTGATTTTTGCTCTTGTGGTGGCTGGACACCACCACACTCCTTGCAAGTGGCAGAGGACAGTTGTTTTAAGTGGGTTACAGTACATGGTCTATTGGGGTGCTTCTCAGTTTCATGCTTTTTGGCTGAGATCTGAACACAGTCCCTTGCGTGGAACCAATGTTTTTTCTGCCTGTGCTCTGGGGTTTCTCTTCTAGCAATAACTCTGATACATTGGATTGAAAGCTGCTGTGGAGGATACCCCATTTTTTTCTAGAGTGGCACTTTGGAAATCAGTTGGAGAAGACGCATTGGGAAATTTGACCTCTGGACACTTTCGACTAGAGCAGTGTTTCCCAAACTTTTCCAGGTGTTTCAGACTACAATTCTCATCATCCGTAGCTAGCAGGACCAATGGTCAGGGATGATAGGAACTGTAGTCAAAAAACAACTGGAGACTCAAGTTTGGGAAACCCTGGACTAGAGCTATTCCTTGAAGCAAAGGTGCTGAGATCTGCAGAACATGTTCATGAATGGCTAGTCAGAACAGAATAGCCAGCTGTGGAGCCATCCAGGTAAACAAGAATGCCAGGACAGATTGGGGTAGATATGCTATGCAGCTCATGCATCCTGCTGCAAACAAGGGCCTCTTGCAAGTTAGATCTCTTTGACTGGCCCTTCTGTGGCTTTCCCTTTGCAAACACCACAGCGGGGGACAGAAGTGTGAGGACAGACCTCCATCAAAGAGGCTCATGTGCAGGTGTGCAAGGTGTTCCGCACATTGGAAAAACATGAAGTGCTGGGTTACTGTTGCTAAGTTCATAGATCATTCAGACAATTTGAATGTAGTTGGTGGAAATGTGGCTCTCAATACACTTTTTTCTTTCTGGAACTGTTATAGCAAGTACATTTTAAGGGAGACCATGGAGACTGACCCTTTTAAGGGAGGGGGCTTGTTTTTTGCTTGCTTTTCTCTTGTTGCCTGTGTGTCCTCCTCCCTTGTTGCCTATTGGCAAGCTAATCACAAGTATTAAGAGTCTGGGGGCACAGCTGCATCTTTCAGCTGGTCATCTTGTCCCTTTGCTTCTGAGTAGAGCCTGTGCGTGTATTGTGTATGTGAGAAGGATTCAGTGCTTTACTTCAGAGGAAGTTGTCTCTCTCTCTCTCTCTCTCTCTCTCTCTCTCTCTCTCTCTCTGCTGCAAAGTTGCATCTGGTCAGAACTGGAAGTGGCAATTGGCTTGTGCTGATTTAGCTGCAGAGCTATCCAGTTTGGGGGAAGTGATGATAGGAACGTAAGAAGCTGTCATATACTAGATCAGTTTTCTTTGTACATCTCTCCCAGCACTGCCTATTCTTGCTAGCAATAGCTAGAGATGTGAAGGCCAATAAAGAAAATGAGGGAAAACTTCTTCGGGATTTTTTTCCCTTTCTGTTTTTCTGTGCCTTCACAATCTCTAATATTGGCTCTTCAGAATCTCATGCAGGGCTCTTCCCCACATTGATAAGACTATCAGGGTCTGCTAGACATAATGGCTAACTTCTGCCTCTACTGTTGGGGGATTCACAGGTCCGGAGAATGCTGTTGTACTCAGGTCCAGCATTTGTGCTTTCGAGCAAGTCCAAAACAAGCCAGGACTCCAGGAATCGGGAGCCTGTCGCCTTTCAGTTGCTGTGGAACAACTTCCATCATTCTTGGCCATGCATGCTGGGCCTGATGGAAGTTGAAGTCCACTGACATCTGACGGGCCACAGGTTCTCCCACCAATGCACTACTGTTTCGGCTTTTTCTCTCCTTGCCTCCACACTCCAATCTGTGCTATTTAATATGATTGGTCTGCCTTATGGGGCTGTTGTGCGAATGAGTTCACACTTCTGAAGTGCTTTGGATACTTGAACTTGTTGGCATCTGTCTTCCTTGGGAGACAGTGGAGGAGTGTGCCTTTGGGGGAGTGAAGTCAAACTGTTCGAAGGTTACAGCGCCTGCTGTGGCTGTAGAGACCGATACAGGAGAGACATGTTTTGTTGCAGCTGGAGCAGATGAAAGTGTCCGGTTTTGCTGCTACAAGTGCACCATGGAGTTTCTTTCTTCTGTGCTCCTCCCAGCAGTCATTCCTCCTCTGGTCACTGCTTATGGATACACAACCTGACTATCTCCAGGAACTTGGTTGTCTGTAAGGGATTTGCAGACAGCGGGGTTGAAGTTGCCAGCCTTCCTGTCACATTTGCAGACATCTTTGTAACACAGAGTATTATTAAAAATATATAAACACTTTTTAAAAAAATGCAGTACAAATCTCTTCTTCCATTAATCACCAGCTGCGGCTATAAACAAGTCTGAGCAAAAAAACAATTTAGCATTGCTGCTGGACTCTCACAAGGTTCAGGCCCTAACAGGCTTCTTGGTGTGTGTTTTTTATCCTGGTAACTATCGCTGCTTTTGATGCTGTTGATATACAGATTAGGGGCAGTCAAGGAAAGCAAGTTTCCCCAGCAGGTCTCAATGACCGCAGTGGAACAATAGTGGGAGGAGTAGATACCTCTATGATAGCTCACCTATGTGGCACCAATTCATGGTAAGAGAAGTGTTATCTTGAAGTTGTTCCAAAAAAATACTGGCATGGTACAGACAGCAACTTGGGGAGTATTTAGACCAGGGAAATAGCACGGAAGGAAATGGTTGAACACATCCTCTGTTTGTGCTGCTTCTTCTGTCCAATTTTCCTTCCCTCCCCACTGCCTTATAGCTGCTTTTGAGTTAATGTAAATATGTTGGGAGATCCAGTTGCAGATCTCCTGCATAGTAAGTAGTTTAGCTTGGATAATGTCTAGCTTTTATGACTTGGCAATGGGGGAATTTGGCATTATCAAATCTATGTAGTGTACCTTTTGGCAACTTGCCCATGTGCAACCCTTTTTTCCTTTGAGCTAAAGATACCCAGCTTCTTCGATCTTCTACCACATGACTTGGCATCCTGGAGACACTCATTTTTTGTCACTCTCCTGTGAAAACCTTCTGACTGGTCAGCACCCTCTTTGAACCGTGTGGCAGATGCAGAACTGAAGACAGTGCTGCAAATGAAATCGCCTTGCTGTGAAGAGTAGTCCAGTTGTTGTTTCTTGGGGTTTTTGTGTGATGCTCCTGTTAAATGCACCATTGTTGTATAATGTTTCATGTTTGGCCTGATCTGCACAGAGAATGTCTTTGGATGGTTTGCTTATGATGCCTTAGCTGCGAAAACAGTTGCTGCATGACAGTGGGAGCCATGTGAAGATCCATTTGTCCATAGAATCCAACCGTTTGGTGAATTAAAACATGGCTTGGCAGTTCTATACTTCCATTTGGCAGTGACTGAGGATGGGGGAGAAATAGACTATCATATTTTTCTGCTATATGTTAAAACAGCTCTGTTTCATACAATGTGTAGGTCATACAATGAACTAACATAATTCTAGTCAAACTGGGGAGCTAGAATGGACGCCGTACTGTGCAAGTTACATCTAAAATCATGTGAAATGCATGTCAATATGTACACAGGCATCACCCCCACACATTTTAGATACATTTCATGTTATGCCATGTTCATTAATCTATCTGCTGTGCTAATATTCCAATTTTATTCCATAAATCTCAAGGCAGTATATATAGTATTCCCTGGCAGTCTCTCATCCAGGCAATGAACAGATCCAGACCTGCTTAGCTTCAGCAAGGTATCATGTGCTTTCAAGAGGGTGCATTGCTGAAGTCAACCCTGAGCCATGCTTTACTCTTTCTGCAACCTCAGAGTCGTCCATGACTGGACCTAATGGTCAAGGGTCCCTTTACCTTTACCTTTTTAATGACTTGGAAATAAATAGTCTTGTTAGTGTTTAAATATTTTAATGCACTGCTTTGCATTTGACTGCTTTGTATTATAATGAAACCCTTGATAATGGGAGAAGCTGTTTGTTCCTTTCCAAGGTTTCCATCTTTTGCTGTTTTGCCAGAGCTGCAGAGCATTTCCCGAACTGGGAGCAGCAAGACCTGCATCTGTTTGTTGGATTTACACCTGAGTCAGGTGACCTGACCATTCACATACTGGAGAGATGGCAGCCATTGCCTTTGCTTCTTGAATCTTTTTTTTTGGGGGGGGGACTGAATGAAGCACCATCTTTAAAGATCAAAAGCAGCCTTGCTCATTTCTCCTTTCTTGAAAAAAAGCTGCTGTTTGTTTAAATACCCACCTGAAACTGCACTAGGGTAGCACTTTTGAGTGGTAAATGGCAACAGAGAAAGAATAAAGCACTATCTTTTGCTGCTTTTGCTCTCATAATAGTCACCAAGGCTGCTTTTGGGTTGTTTGGATTTTTTAAAACTGCCGCTAAGATGTGTGTAATGAAAAGAAATCTCTAGACCAGCTGTCAGCTTTGGATACACAGCAAAAGTCCTCGGGTTTTGCTTGCAAAAAGGCAGCAAGAGCTGGCTGCTGCTGCTGCTGCTGCTGCTGCTGCTGTTATAATTCCTTCCTACAGCAAACTTGGATGGTGAATGCCATTAGAAACTGGGGTCCAAATGAGAAATAAGGCGGTGGTATTAGCATAGTCAAGGAAACGCCAAGATTTGCAGAAGTTCCAGAAAACTAACAGAATGAAACAAAAACGTGAACGGTCCCAAACCCTCAAAATACACCACAGAGAAGATAGATCATGTTCATCTGTTATGGAGTACTGGTTGGAAAGAAAATAAGAAAATGGAGAAGTCGTTGGGGAGAGGAATGCCCTGTTTGGAGTGAATGGCTGGCATGAACCTTGAACGGGGCACTCTTGCAAAAATCCCCCTTCCCTAGTTCCCCCTTCTTTTGTGCAGTTCCTCCTACTGTGAATCCCAGTGATAATGTTGTGAAAGTGCTGTATAAATACTAAAGTTTGTCTTGCCTACTCACGTCTGTGAGTAAAAATATGAGGAGAATTCAACATCACTCCTCCCTAAATGTTCTGTTGGCACAAGCATTTCAGCTTGCCCGACGGAATGGGACCTTCCCTCACGTGCTGTTCTAGGGGTTCTCCAAACCCCAACTTGAGGGAGGTCGGGGAAAAGCCCCATTGCACTAGCTAAAGTCCTTACGTGGGCTTCCACTAATGGGACTGGTCAGTTCAATAGCCCATTGGATGCCACCATTTCAGTCTTTTCCACCTCTCCACTGTACCTATGTAGTAAGTCACCAAGGCACTGATTGTCCAGAAGCTTTAATAGAGACCTCCTCGTCTGTTCTTACCCTAGGGTTCCCATGGGATAGGGAACTTGTGGCTCTCCAGAAAAATTTTGGACTATGACTCCCAGCACCCATAACCAGTGGGCCATACTGGATCTAATGGGGGTCCAATGAGATCTGGAGGGTCACAGAAGCCCCGTCTCTATCCTAGACATAGCAGGGTATCTCAGACCATCTGGACCCTTGGTCACTTCCTCAGTAGCTACTATTTTGCTGCTGCTGCTGCTGAATTCTGCTGAGCTGGCCTGTCTCTGACATGCTTTGTTGCATCTGGCAAGTTCTGGGAGTTGTCTGTGACAGCTGTAACCTCATGCAGCTGTTTCCTCCCTTGAAAAAGAAAGCTGGGGGTGGGTGGGTTGGGCACTGGCACAATTGTCTACAATACTTGAGTTTCAGGAAGCCCTGGGAAGATAATCCAAGTGCTTACGGCATCAGCATCACGTTTCTCGGTCTCTTGGCAGAAAAACATATTCCCTTCAGGTCCAACTTCCAAAAGGACAGTCAAAGACTAAACTGTGCAGGAGAAAAACAACTGGTCTGTTTTGGGGGGAGGTCATGATGGGGGAAATGGACTGGATTGTGGTGAACCGGTTTGGAATGCATTTAGATCACGGATGGGAATCGTCTTCTGTCCAAGGGCCACATTTCATTCTGGGCAACCTCTCAGGGGCCGGATACCAATAGTGAGTGGGACCAGAGGCAAAAATAGTGGAGCAGTGGATGTAAATCTCTACTGAGTTTCAAAACATTTTATTTCAGGAGGCCTTTGTACTTTGAATGCTTCTCAGATCTCTGTTTTTTTTTTACATTTTAAATTCTTGGGGCTTTACGTTTTGGAGTTTTAATTTGTTTTTTTCAATTTTGTGCATTATGTATCTGATTGCCCTAAGCCTCTTTGAAGAAGTGAAAAGTGAGATACAGATTTTAAAATAAAATATATAAATAGATATCACTTTTCTACATTAGGCTGATTTGTACACATACGCCTACACCCCTGCCTATACCGGCAAACAACAGGCATTTTCAGAGTTAAAGGGTATGTTCCATACTACCCAAAATGCTCATGGAGATTGGTGTTGGGAAGGGTGTGCAGCCTGGGAAGAATCTTGAGGACCAGATAGAGAGAGCTGCATTTGGAACCTGATTCTCCACCTCTGATTTAGATGGCGAAGCACAGCACTTGGTATGTTCCACAGAGACTCATCCTTATACTTGCCAGAGTGGCACATGCTCTAATTATCTCTTGCTTGGACTACTGCATTGCACTGTACGTGGAGCTACCTTCGAAAGTGACCCAGAAACTACAACTAATCCAGAATGCAGCAGCTAGGCTGGTGACTGGGAACGGCTGCCAGGACCATTTAACACCTAAAGGATCTTCACTGTACATTTCTGAGCACAGTTCAAAGTGTTAGTGGTGCTGACCTTTAAAGCCTTAAACGGCCCTATATACCTGACGGAGTGCCTCTACCCTCATCATTTAGCCTGGACATTGAGGTTCAGTTCCGAGAGTCTTCTGGCGGTTCCCTCACTGCGAGAAGTGAAGTTACAGGGAACCAGTGCATTGGTGGGAAAACCTGTGGCCTGTCAGATGTCATTGGACTTCAACTCCCATCAGCCCCAGCATGCATGGCCAGGAATGATGGAAGTTGTTCTACAACAACTGAAAGACCTCAGGCTCCCCATTTCTGGTTTGTTTTGGCCTTCTCGGTAGTGGCACCCTCCCTGTGGAACACCCTCCCATCAAATGCCAAGGAAATAAACAACTATTTGGCTTTTAGAAGACATCTGAAGGCAGCCCAGTTTAGGGAAGTTTTTTTTAAATAAACAAACAGTTTAATGTTTTTTAAAAAAAATATATGCCAGAAGCTGCCTAGAGTGGGTGGGTTGTGTGTGCTCTTTTGTGATGCTGAGCAGCTGTTACCCCAGCAAACACACTAGAGTTTTGATGCCCTGATCACCAGGCCTCTACTGCAAACATGCCAGGGATTCATTCATTCTTCAAAAGTGAGGCAAAGTTTAAGCTTGTCCGTGCTGTTGATCAAGAGCCAGGAGGTTACAACCTAGAATTGCTTCCCAAGAATTTCAAGCCAAGGAGTTAGAACTGTTTATTGCTCAGGCAAAGTCCTAGCCTGACCCAGAAGGCTTCTACAGTATGTCAGGGGAGTCTGATGGCCGACTAGGGTGGGTGGAGCCACTTCAGAGCCCAGAAACCCTTCTCTGCCCAGAGAATGGAGGCCTCCTCCTGGTTAGAAAGTGCTCTGAAGTGAGTCCCATTCCTTATTGGTGGAGGCCCTTGATGAGGGCTGGCTGCTGCTTCACAGGTGCCTAATTTCCCTGGCAATAGCAGTCAGGTCTGAGAATCTGCCCACCACTCCCACAGTCCCTCAGAGTGTTGTTGCACGACCACCTCTGGGTCATTGTGGGAAATCCAAAATGGAGGGTGGTTTCCCTGCTGCTACATACACTTCTGCGAAGGTGCTTGGGTTTCTGCTGCTCCTCCTAAAGTTGCTGACCCTCAAGGATAAGCTTTGTTGTCCACAAATCCCCAAGTTCCTGCTTCTAGCTCTCATTTCTCCTGATTACATCCGGATTATCTTCAGGACAAGGCACCGTTTAGCCAAAAAGCAAAGGTTGGGGACATGAGCTTATCCAATCAATACAAAATACTTAACTAACTGAGGTTCTGCCCCCCTCCTAGCCTAAAGCCTGCACCCCCCAACATAAATCCTGGCTGCGCCGATGGTTGGGGGAAAGACTGTGTAGGGGGTGGGGACATCTTGACTAGGCCAACCTTTGAGCCTAATGGCCTGGAATGTGCTGCACTCTGGGGAAATCTTTGCTGAGCCCAGAGGTCTGGCACTGAACTGTGTGACAGGCTGCTTCAAGGAAGGAAGAACAGATAAGAGATGACTCTAGGCTGAGTCAGCTCCCCTGACGGGCACTTTGAACCCAGGCCAGGGTTGCCACCAGCAACTTCGCTGAGGCAAAGGGAAAGGATATAAGAAGAGTCTGCTGGATCAGACCAAAGACCCAGCTAGTCCAGCACCCTGTTCTCACATAACCAACTAGTCCATCTTCTTCAGCACTGTATACCCAGAGGATCTCTGTTACCTTCTAGATCAGTCCAAAGGCCCACTGCTGCACAATTGTCCATGGGTGTGGTTTTGGTATGAATGTTGTTTCCTTTAGGCCAGGGGTACCCAGTGTGACGTTCTCCAGATGTGGTTGGACTCCAGTTCCCATCAGCCCCAGCTAGCGTGACCAGTAGTCAGGAATGATGGGAGCTGGAGTCCAAGAACAGCTGGAAGGAAGCACATTGACTTACCCCTGCTTTAGGCTATGTTTGCAGATGTTTAATCACTACTGGTCCGAAGCACTTAAGAATCACCTTCCTAGGCTAGCAACGGTTTCTGTGTGGATGGGCAGAGCCTGCTAAATGAAGTGGTAAAACCCATAGGCTAATATCTAACCAGGAACATCTGGGTTTGTTTGCATTAGCGTGGAGAGGCTCAGATTGGAAGTGAGATGTATGCAGTGAGATGTATGCCAATAGCACTGGGCAGGGGTAGGCCAAGGGGGCTAATGAGGTGTGCTTCAAACTGAACCTGGTGAGGTTAGCTCAGAAATAGTAAATGGGTGAGAGTATTGTATTGGTCAGAGAAGTCAGTGAGTGTGTGTGTATTCATCCAAATTGGACAGGAGGTAGGAAATCTGTCTTTGCTATTGGAAGAAGTTGACTCTTTAATGTGAATAAGACCTGAAGTTGGTTTGAGCTAAATCTGGGGTCTTCAAGGTTTACCTCGCCTGGGCCGGTTCACTCCAGCGGAGATCCCTCCGTGGGCCGGATTGCGCGTTCATATGAGTGTGTGTGCCCGTGATTTCCGGCGCCTGCGTCTGCGCAGAGGTGATTTCTGGTGCCCCGGAAGGGATTCCATGCACCGCACTGGTTTAGTGCAGCATATGGGGACTTGCTGAGCGGGCGGCTCGTGGGCCAGTTAAACGACCCCTGTGCACTGCTTGTGGCCCATGGACTTTAGGTTGCCGACCCCTGAGCTAAATGTTCAGTGATTGTAAGGGTTGCAGCAGACTCTAATGAGCCTTAGTCAGTGGTGGACTGTCAGTGGCAACTGACTGTTATAATTAGACAGAGCCTCCATTCTCTGAGGCAGTATAACTTTGGTTTCTTAAAGCAGTGGTTCCCAATTGCAGTGGTCCCCAGGGGGTCCATGTAACCCACCCAGAGTCCCTGGCAACATTCACATAACAAAAACTACCATAGAAATAGCAACATTTTCAAAAGTAGGGGGCCCATGGCTTGGCTTTTGAAAGACAAGGGGTCCACAGTACTTAGCTAATTGGGAACCACTCCCTTAGAGGACAGATGTGCAACCTGCTTACCAGGCCCCCATCTGTTGTGTCACCCTCCAACCCCAGAGAGGGGAAGAGAGAATATGAATGGATGGCAAATGAATAAAGGTGAGAGAAAGAAGGGGTGGTCCACAATTTTGCTTCGACCCTTCTCACTCCCACCAATATGTAGAAACACATTCTACCCATGATATTTTATCTGCACCATCAGAATGAATTTCAGGAACTAAAAAGTCATACTGAAAAAAATGACTTTTGAGCCATCTGGTCAAAAAGTGCAACTAAGCATTTCGTTTTGGTGACTAACCCTGGTTTAAGGAGCCATTTGGCACCTAGCTTATATATCTGAGTTTCTAACACCACCCCCAACTATTTGCCTCCAAGGGATGTGGCCCTTGATCTCTCCAAAAGATTATCCATCCTTGCTTTAGAGACCCGGGTTGGTGTAGATGGGTTTACTCTTATCTCTTGAGAGGATGGTGCCATTTTAGCAAAAGTGGGCAGGGGAGGAGGAGACTTTGTCCCCAGTTCCCCCAACAGTCTAGCACCAGCCTAATGAACTAAACATATCTACCTTTCCACCCTGACATTGAGATGGAAAACAGTCAGTGCTGTTTATATATGCTCAGTTTCTTGAAACCGGCTTATAGTCTAGAAGAGATAAGACCTTTCCAGGGACTGTTAATATGTTTTTGTTGTGCTTTTGTTCTTTAACAGGCTTTAATCACCAATCCACTACGTCCTTTGTCTGCTTCTGGAAGATAAGAGCAAGAGCAAGGGCTAAACTATGTGAAAGGACTCTGGTTAGGGGGTATCCTTCAAAATGTGGCTTTGCGCATGGGTGAGCTTGGGCTGCTGTTACTGGAATGAAGCCGAATATATGTTTGTCATCCAGTCTTTTGAAGTTGTCGCTTTTTTTACCCTAAAAACAGCCATTCTGAGGTTGACCAGATCTCTGTTTCGCGGTTTGTGTGTGTTAACTCTTCTTCTCCCAGGACTTGAAAGACTCTGGTGACAACTGAGAGTGTAGTGTTTGAAAGCTGGTTCAAGTGCAGGCCTGTTTTTCCTGAGAGAAGGTTCGGTGCCAGACCAGTGCACAATCTGCAGTACTATCCAAGTTCAGGCAGTGTGATTGCAGTCCAGAATTCAGCATCTGAGAAGCTGAGGTTTCCTCCCCCTCCTCCTTTTCTTTCATTACACACAACAAGATTCTATCTTATGTATGTAAATTGCAATCATAGGTTTGATGATGTGTGGGCAATTGCTGGCAAAGCCTCAAAAGCTGTAGGAGCTTTTGGAACGGTTGGTTGTTGAACATTAATGCTGACGTGTTTGTACAAAACTTGCACAGAGGTCATATAATGCTGCCTGTTTGTTGAGCGTTCATCCTGCTAGGTTCATGCAGAGGCTTAGAATGATGTTGCCAGCATCTGGTTGTTATTCCACACTTTCCAGTGTGCCATTTCCCTTCACTTTTCTTACCAGACTTTTTGCAATTAGAAAATGTCAAGGCATAATTGTGCTAGAAAGTGGAGGTTAGCAGCTACATTTTTTTTTGTTAATAAGCAGCCCATCTGCAAGTAGCCCCCATCCTGTCTGAAAAAGAACAACATTTAATGTGGGTTGGGTGGGTGGGGGGTAGAGCTTAAGTGCATATGTTTTCAAAGCACTGGTTGCAACTGGTCAAACTTAATCCCTTTTGTAAGTGCACCTCAGCTTTTAGCTGACAATTCCCCCCAGCCCCGCGCCAGCAAAGTGTAAGAGCACAGGAGTGTATCGTTCTTGGAGAACCAGAACCCCATGTTCCCCAAAGGCTTCTTACTCAACTTAAAAATAAAATCAAGCAAATGAAATGAAACGGATCAGTCGTTCCTAAACTTTTTCGTCCATAGAGTCTTTGAAAATTGCTGGGGCATGGTGGAGCTGGCTGGTTTGCTCAGACTGCCTGATAGCCCAGCTAGGACGGTACCATCCATGCAGTTGTAGGCTTGTTCCCATGTTACACTGGACACAGGTACAGGATGTCTCCACACATGTACAAATGCTTGTGTGAAAGAGTGCACACTTGTCAGTTTGTACAGCTCAGCTGCTATGTACACAGCCTGCTATGTACACTTGTAGAACATTACATGTTAATAACTGCACAACTGTACAGCTAAATTATTTTAGTATGCAGGTACACATGTTGTAGACTGGTTGAATGTAACATGTGAACAACCACTAGAGCAGTAACAATTTCGTGGGAAAGAAAGCTGTTTTGCTTCTGGATTAAGTATGAAGAAAATAAACGTTTCTTCTGCACCATCTTCATTGTTAAAACTAGCTCAATATTATTAAAATCATGGACTCCAGCCAGGGACTTGCTAGTGTTTTCGATAATCGGGCCCTAGAAGGACCTCGATCTCTGGCAGGAAAAGAAAAGCGTAAAGGCAAGTATGGATATTCTACCCTGTTCTGTGACAGTTTCTGTGAACCACCTGAGTCTCAGAACCGCTGAAACAGATTGTTCTAAAAAGAACTGGTCTTAAATTTGGGCTCTCTTCTGTCTTGGCAGAGTTGGTCATGCATAGAAAGTGCACTCCTGATATTTTTGCTGAATATAAGATGAGGAAATAAGCATTCCTTGCTGCAAGATTTTGACTTATTCATTCATGTTAGCCAAGAGTATATGACAGCCATGATTGTGGCCAATTTGACTTGTCATCCCATGGCTGCAATGTTTTCAGAAACAGCTGAGTGCATTGAAGGTGACCGCCTTCAATCACTAAAGGCTAGAAGAGAGAGAACATGTAGCAGCTAGGCAGCCAAAACATAAATCCATGCTGTGTTAGGACCCAGCAGCTGCCATCATGAGCACGATATTGACTCAGGGATAGGAGCAGGGAATGGATGGCTGAGTTTAATACTTCTTGGGCTAAAGTTTCCAGTTTGGTGTGGCTTCTGGGAGACCAGGATACAGCAGGGCCTGGGTACTGCTCCTAAACTTGGGGTTTTGTTTTGTTTTGCCTTTACAGGCAGTTCCATCCTCAATGAATGCAGTGTCCGAGGATATTTACTCCAATGGCTCAGCCATGCTGGGCAGCCCATCCCACACAAATGGCCGGGAGATACGGAAAATGAGGTTCATCCAGTTTGAAAAGGTCGCGGAGGAGCCCATGGTGAGCTGGTGAAGCTAGAGTGCTTCAAGTCCTTGTGGTTGTAGGCAGTGGGGTGATGGTGGAGGAATATTTCTCTTGCTCCTGGGCAAACTCCTGGGCCCACACCAGCGGTTCTCAACCTGTGGGTCCCCAGATGCTGTTGGACTACAACTCCCGTCATCCCTGAGCTCTGGCCTTGCTAACTAGGGGTGATGGGAGTTGTAGTTCAACAACATCTGGGGACCCACAGGTTGAGAAAGGCTGGCCTAGACGGACAGAGGTGGAAGGCTTTAATGAGCTTGAAGCTTTTGGCTGTGTGCAGCTTGGCTGAAGTTGAGATTTCCTCTTCACTTGAGAGATGTTCTGTCCCTAACTCTCTTGTAGCCATGGAAGGAGCCTCCAGGAGCAAGACCTAAGACATGGGAAACGTGTGGCCCTCTGGATGTAGCTGGATTACAACTCCCATCGTGCCTGACTATTGGCCATACTGGCTGGAGCTGTTGGGAGTTGGAGTCCAGCAACATTTGGGGGGCTACAGGTTTCCCCATTCTTGTCCTAGAAGCAGTTCCAGTTCCCATTTTTCGGAATTACCCCCAGTGCCTCCCCAGTGAGTCTAGTTCCTCGTTGCTGCCATCTGCAGCTCCTCCTCCTCCTCTAACCTTATTATTGCTACTGCCAGCCAATTGTAGAATTGTAGAGTTGGAAGGGACCGTGAGGTTCATCTAACCCAACACCCTGCAATGCAGGATTCTTTTGGCCAACTTGGGGCTCAAACCCACGGAAATTAAGAGTTTCACACTAGCAACTGACCTATACGGCAGCTATCAACAAGCAGGCAGTGGCATCAACTGACCCTTCTTGTCATCTGTTCCATTGCTGTCTGGGCCAGAGTGAGGCTGCCCCTTGGTCCATCTAATTACACTGACTTACAGCACCTCTCCAGGCTTTCAGGCAGGGGACATTCCCAGTCTTATCTAGAGATACCAGGAATAGAACCTGGGGCCTTTTGCATGCAAAACAGATGTTCTACTATGAGCTGGGACCCATTCTCTGTGAAAGGCAGATGAGCAAGCAGGTTGCAGAGGTGAAGAGGATGAGCCAGGCTCAGAGTATTCTGGTCAGCTGCATGGATCCCCTGCTGGGGTGTGGGGCCCTTGGCAGATCCCAATCCTTGCCAACCCTTTGTGCAAGTTCTGACCTGGAAAGCGAAGTGTTAGCTGGCAGCTGTTACGTACAAGGGAAATGAACAGAGATTGAGTTTGGCTAGGAGTCTCCCCTCCTGGATGCATCTCCTGGGGCTGCCTAGTTAGGGCAGGAGAAGCTTCTGCAGAGAAGCAGAGTCTTCACACTGTAGCTTTGATCCAGATTGTCACAGACTTTCTGTTCCAGGGTATCACGCTGAAGCTGAATGAGAAGAAGAGCTGTATGGTGGCCAGAATCCTCCATGGAGGCATGATCCACAGGCAAGGTAAAGAGCAGTAGCAGGCCTGGAAATATATATTTGTTTAATCCCTAGGAACCAGCGCCAATGGAAGCTGATGTCTATTGGGCAGAAAGGAAGGAGACCCAACAGTTGGTAGAGCCTGAGCCCAATTCTACTTTTGGAGCCAACCAGTTCTACTTTTTGTGTCTCTCTTCCTACCTCCTGAGTTCTGCAGGCCAAGCCCACTTATTTATTTTTATTTATTTATTGAATTTTATATTCCTACTGCCCTATACCCAGAGGTCTCAGGATGGTTCACATAACAAAATCAAAAAAAAAACCACAAAATGTATATAGTAGTTCCTTGGAAGTTGAACAACTTAGTTCCCAAACGTTATGGGTCCTGAACATCACAAACCCAGAAGTGACTTTTCCAGTGTGCAAACTATTTTAGGAAGCTGAGCATCCAATGGGGCTTCCATTGCTTCCGATTGGCTGCAGGAGCTTCCTGCAGCCAATCAGAAGCCACGCTTTGGTTTTCTAATGTTATGGAAATCGAACGGACTTCCTGAACAGATTCTGTTCGACTTCCAAGGTATGACTATAATCAAAATAAAAGCAACCACCCAATAACTTCTTGGGTGACAGTCCTGTCATTTCCTCCTCCAGCTCCTGGTTGCCATAGATGCTTGGAATTATTTTTGTCCCTCTTCTGAGAATATGATGAGATTTTTCACTGCATGGAAAGGCAAATTATTCCTTTCCCCATTAGATGGAATGGAGAGTTTCCCGTCTGCCTTTAGAATAGAGATGTTTTAGTGGTGGGGGAAGAGATGGACTTGGACAGCTAAGCACCCCGATGGAGATCAGAGTAGATCTCTCTTCCTTGTACCAGAGAGCAAGGAGTTTGGGCCAGTGGTGGGACCTCTGCCTGGTGCTGCTGTTCGTTGCTGGACATTCCTCCCTTCATCACCAGTCTCTCAGCTGCCAGGCCTGGTTTTGAACGAGACCCAAGCCAGTGCCTGGCTTTGATATGCCACCCACCATGTTAGATTACGAGGTCAGGCATTGCATTTTGCTTATTCCAATATGGTGGGCAGGGGCGCCAACTCCTGGGAGCCGAGCCCTTTTGAGGCCCCCAGTCAGAGGGTGGAGGCGGCCAAGCACTGTGCCAAGTGCAGAGTGGCTCCATTGACAGCAGTAGAAGGAGAAGGCAGTGGCCATTGAAGCTGTGCTGCTGTCGCATTCAGCTTCACTGATGTTGCACATGTGACATTGGCCTCTCTGTGATGGTGGCACCTGCGATGGTGGACTTGGCTCTCATTCAGAAGTCTTGCTAGTGCCCAGGTGAGTGATTGCTAGAAGCAGCATGGGTTGTCAGGATGAGGCCAGTCAGCGATGAGGCCTTCTGAGTCCTAGAGCCCTTGCGAAGTCCCTGGCCGTGCCTGCTTGAAAGGAGCCACCCTTCCCTCCTATTCAAAGCAGCTGTTAACTCTCTAAGGAAGAACTTAGGAAGTGAGCTCCTTTTGCATGAATAGCAGCAATAGCTCAAGTAGTGGGTTCACAGTGTGTTTTTATAAAAGCAAACCTGATTCTGAAGCATTTCAGGCATATTCACTCATGTGAATTCATAGTTTTGCTTTTTTCAGTTCAATAATGCGAGTCCCACAAGTAGTATGTTTAAACTGCTGCTAGTGATGCGCTTAAAAAAAAAATCATTTTCATTTTTACTACAATCTAGTAAAAGTGTAGCCTTTGTGTAGTCCCAGGAGTTGCCAGTGTGGTGCCTGTTTATCAGTAGCTGTTGTCCTCTCTAGCTACTATTAAGACTCTTGTCTGTTGCTGTTGGCACTGCCTTGCTTCATGAGGTTCATGTCTCCTACTCTGCCAGGCTCCCTTCATGTGGGGGATGAGATCCTAGAAATCAATGGGAAGAGTGTCGCCAACCATTCTGTAGACCAGCTGCAGAAGATACTGGTAGGTACCAGGGATGGAGGGACCTGAGTTTTCTCTTTCAGGAGCAGCAACCTGCTGTGATTCTTCCTGACCTTTTAAAAGATAATTGAGCATGAATTATTCCAATCTGTAGGAGCCGGTGGACCTTAGGTTCCACCCCCACACCTCTTTGTTTTATCATTTCTCCGAGCTCAGGAAAAACCAGCAGGAAGTTAAAGTGTTCTTGCTGGGAGCGTCTCTTGACTTTGCCTTTAAATCAGCAAGGTGTGGAAAAGGACTGGGCTCATATGAGAGCCAGAAGCAGGCTCGATTGAAATATCCTGGAGAAACCAAAAGCCGGCAGTAGCCCTGATTCTTTACTGCAGAGATGGGCAGCTTGTGGCCCTCTGGGTGTTATTGGACTTGAAACTCCCATCCAGTGTGGCCAGTGACCAGGGATGATTAATTACTGTCTTGTTTTAATGGGATTTGTTTTGTTTTGTTGTGTACCTATAGATGTTTATCTTTTAATGTTTGTGTAACTGGTTTTTATACTTTGTAAACTGCTTAGAAGCCTAGTTTGGCAACAGGCAGTACATAATTGATGATAATGATCACGGTTATGGAAGTTTTATTTATTTATTTATTAGATTTATTGATTTATTAGAAACCTCTGGGCTGATATAAGTAGTTGTAGTCCAACAAGCATGGGGAGTGTCAGAGGTTGTACACCTCTTCTCTGTGGGCACAGAGAACTCGGGCATTTCTGCACTGAAAGCTAAGTATAGAAATTTAAGATGGGAAAACTAGAAGTACTATCAAGGAAGCACCATCTCTCTGTCTCTTATGCTTTTCACAGTTGCACTGAAGAGAGAACTTTAGCTGGTGCAGCTTTTCTCAGTTTTAGGAGACAGGTTGCAACTGCAGGAGCCCCGAGCTATGCAAGAAGAGGTTGTGATCTGCGTTGTGTGGTTGATTTAGCAGAGGTTGATTCTCTCCTTTTCCTTTGTCCATCAGAAAGAAACTAAGGGAACCATTTCCCTAAAGGTCATTCCCAACCAGCAAAGCCGCATTCCTGCCCTCCAGGTAGGTGGTAGTACTTCCACCTTCAAAGCAGTAGGTTGGTTGCATGAGCTTAAATTCTGTGCCTCTAAGCCAAAACTCTGCATTGCAGAAAGATGAATTCCGCAGCTGGTATGTAAAATAGGTTCATATTCGTACGTCCCCCCCCCCATCATTCTGCTTTTGCCTAATCATGGAGTGGGAGAAAGAAGGATGTGGTGTCAGGATCTGTGCCTGGCCATTGGGAATCCTATGCAGTCTCCACCACCCTTATCCTAATCCTTTGATCATCACCACACACTTAGGGCCACATTCACACCATACATTCAAAGCTCTGTGATGCCACTTCATAATATTTTTTTTATTACGTTTCTTTCCAACTTTTATACATTGCAAGCAAATAAGGAATTTACAAGAAACCATTTTTTTTTTTTTAACAAAAATCCCAATTTGGACTTCCCCACCCCTTCCGATTCTGCGTTCTTTATATTAACAATGTCAGCAATTTGTTACCTTATGTCATACCTTATTGTAACTTTTACATGTTATGTATCTAAATTCAATATATTGTGTCACAGTTTTTATACCTTTAAAATAAACGTAACATGTTCAATTCATATTATCTCCTTTTCTCTTTTATCACTTAGTTTACTATTTACTTAATCATAATTGCTAAAGCGTATCATTTCGAAATCATGCACAATCTTAAGATTCATACAGTTTATAATACTTTTGCAAGTAGTCTTTAAACTTTTTCCAGTCCGCCTCAGTTGTTTCTACATCCAAATCTCGGATTCTGCCGGTCAGTTCAGCTATCTCCATGTAGTCCATCAACTGCGTCTGCCATTCCTCCAGCGTGGGTAAATCTTGTGTCTTCCAGTTCTTTGCGATAAGTATTCTTGCTGCTGTACTAGCATACATAAACAAAGTTCTGTCCTTCTTTGACACTTTCTGGTCTACCATGCCCAGCAGGAGGGCCTCTGGTTTCTTGGGAAAGGTATACCTAAATATCTTTTTCAACTCATTATAAATCATTTCCCAGAAAGCCTTAACCCTTGGGCATGTCCACCAGAGGTGAAAGAAAGTCCCCTCTGCTTCCTTACACTTCCAACATTTATTGTCAGACAGGTGGTGTATCTTAGCTAACTTGACTGGGGTCATGTACCACCGGTATATCATTTTCATAATGTTTTCCTTCAAGGCCGTACTTGCCGTGAATTTCATTCCGGTGTTCCATAACCTTTCCCAGTCTTCAAACATAATGTTGTGTCCAACATCCTGTGCCCATTTAATCATAGCAGATTTAACTGTCTCATCCTGTAAGTTCCACATAAGCAGCAAGTTATACATTCTAGATAACAGCTTTGTCTTTGGTTCTAACAATTCTGTCTCTAGTTTCGACTTTTCCACCTGGAAACCAACTTTTTTATCCATTTTGAAAACCTCTTGAATTTGAGCATAATGTAACCAATCTCGCACCTTATTTTTTAGTTTGTCCTGGCTCTGCAACTTCCAATTGTCTCCAATTTTTTCAGTCAGTTCCCAATATTTCGGCCAATAGGCCTCCATATTGGGTCTTTTTCGGGCCTTGGCCTCCACTGGTGATAGCCACCTCGGAGTTTTACTCTCTAGTAAGTCTTTATATTTCATCCAGACTGCAAAAATTGCTTTTCTGACAATGTGACTTTTAAACAATTTATGTACTTTAACCTTGTCGTACCATAGGTATGCGTGCCATCCAAAAGCATTATTAAAACCTTCCAGATCTAGGACATCAGTGTTTTCCAACAAGAACCAATCTTTCAGCCAGCAGAAGGCTGCAGCTTCATAATACAACCTCAGGTCCGGCAGGGCAAACCCCCCTCTTTCTTTTGAATCTGTTAATATTTTAAACTTTATTCGGGGCTTTTTGCCCTGCCAGATAAATCTAGATATATCCTTCTGCCATTTTCCAAAGCAGTCCACTCTGTCCACGATCTGTAAGGTTTGAAACAAAAATAACATTTTCGGCAACACATTCATTTTTATCGCTGCGATTCTTCCCAACAAGGAAAGTTTCAATCTTGACCAAATTTCTAAATCCTTTTTAACTTCCAACCAACATTTCTCATAATTATCCTTAAGTAAATTCAAATTCTTGGAGGACAAATAAATCCCAAGGTATTTCACTTTTTTAACCACATTCAGTTCTGTTTCTCTCTGAAACCCCTCTGTTTCTGTGTTTGTTAAATTTTTGGTCAGAACCTTAGTTTTTTGTTTATTCAACCTAAATCCCGCCACCCGACCAAATTCCGATATAAGTTCGAGAACTCTTTTTGTACTGGATTCTGGCTCCTGCAGTGTCAAAACTAGGTCATCTGCAAAAGCTTTCAGTTTATATTGTTTCACTCCGACCTCTATCCCTTGTACCAACCGGTCCTCTCTGATCATATTCAATAGCACCTCCAGGACTGAAATAAATAACAGAGGGGATAGAGGGCACCCTTGTCGTGTCCCTTTTTCAATTTTAAATTCCTCCGTCACCACATTGTTCACTATTAGTTTAGCTTTTTGTTCTGAATAGATTGCATGTAATCCATTCTCAAACCCCCGTCCCACTCCCATCCCTTCCAAGTTCTTCTTCATAAACATCCAAGATATGTTGTCAAATGCTTTCTCCGCATCAATAAAAATTAACACCGCCCTTGTGTTCCTATTAGTCTGCAAAAGTTCTAAAATGTCAATGATGTTTCTAGTGTTCTCATATAAATGTCTACCAGGGAGAAAGCCTGCTTGGTCTTTATGAATTACTTCATTTAAAACTTTTTTAAGTCTATTTGCCAAAATGTCTGCAAATATTTTGTAATCCACATTTAGGAGTGAGATGGGACGGTAGTTTTTAAGCTGAGTCTTTTCAGATTCTGACTTAGGTATCAATGTGATGAAGGCTTCTTTCCACGTTTCTGGTGCCCTCTTCCCATCCATGATCTGGTTACATACCTCCAACAAAGGTTGTATCAAATAGTCCTTCAGAACCTTATAATATTTGGAGGTAAGTCCATCCGGGCCTGGAGATTTGCCTAGTTGCATATTCTGAATGGCACCTTCAATTTCCTGTGAGGTTATTGTAGAGTTCAAGATTGATCTTTTATCTTGAGTTATTTTTGATAGTCCATTTGTCTTTAAAAATTGATCTATCTCTGATTCTTTCTGGGGCCCCTGTGCATACAGTTCTTTGAAGTATCTGTGGAAACACTTCCTAATTTCTTCTGGTTTCTGTACCATCCTTCCATCAATCTCTAGGTTTGTTATCGTATTTAGCTTTTGTCTTTTTTTCAGCTGCCAAGCTAATAGCTTTCCACATTTATTTGCTGATTCAAAGGATCTTTGCTTCATCTGTTTTATTTTCCATTCAATCTCCTGATTGATCAATTTTGAATATTCTGCTTGGTGGAATTTAATTTCTCTCAGCACCTCCTTGGACTTTGGTTTGGTTCTCAGTTTTTTCTCTCCTTGGTATATTTTCTCCAATATTTTGTCCTTCTTTCCATTCCAGAGTTTTTTCTTGATTGTATTCTGTTGTATCAGAAACCCTCTCATAACAGCTTTGCTTGCGTCCCAGATCGTTCTTTTTTCAACTGTAGTATTCAGATTTATCTCAAAATAGTCCTTTAATGTTTTTTGGGCCTTTTTCACAATCTCTTGATCTCTTAGTAGTGTGTCATTCATTCTCCATCTGAAGGAACCAGGTTGAGTTAATCTAAGTTCTATTTTCAAGGCATTATGGTCGGAGCATGTTTTTGGGCAGATTTCCACCCTTTTAATCTTGGGTGCCAGCCCCCTGGAGGTCCAGATTTGGTCGATCCTTGACCAAGACAGGTGGGCCTCAGAGAAAAAAGTTCCTTCTTTACCTAAGGGATTCTTTGTCCTCCATATGTCGATCAAATCCAGATTGTCAGTCAATTCGAAAAAAGTTTTGGGCAGTCTGCCGTCTAATGTTAAGTTTTGGTTGTAAGACTTATCCATGTGTGTAGACACCACTCCATTCATATCTCCCATCATTATGATGTTAGCATAATCCAGATAATCCAGCAACGTCTCATGCAGCTTCTTGAAAAATTCCGATTTCCCGTCATTTGGAGCATAAATTCCTAAAATCAATATTTTTACTCCTTGGGTTTGAATTTCAATTGCCAAAATTCTTCCTTGTTCATCCTTAAATAGAAATTTAGGTGTCAGGCTCTCCTTGGCATAAATCACCACTCCTCTTTTCTTTACTTTGTCAGACGAAATAAATTCTTGGCCTAATCTTTTGTTAACCAAAACCTTCCTGTGGAGCCTAGTCACATGGGTTTCTTGTAGGCAAATAATGTCCAATTGTTCTTTCTTCAATATGTGAAATAACCTCCTTCTTTTCTCCGGGGAATTTCCGCCATTTATATTCCAACTGAGTAGCCGCAGAGACATCCTGAACTATTCTGCTACACCTAGAGCGGTGTGTCTTCTTTCTCCTCTGGTTCCGAAGGTGCAGGTATTGCTCCACCTGGGTTGGGTATAGGCCAATTAGCTGCTGCTTCTTTTTGGAGATCTTCTCCGTGATCGTGCTGGAACTTTTGTAGGTCCTCTGGTGATCTTATTTTAACCTTCTTCTGTTTGTAAGTAAATGATAGCCCTTGTGGGAACTCCCACCTGTAAGGAATTGTGTTGAGTCTCAACAACTTAGCCAATTCTGAATAGGTGGCTCTCAAGTCCAATAACTGTTTAGGAATGTCTCGGTAAATTTCCACCCTTTTCTCTTGTATCACAATTAAGTTTTTGAAGTGTAGGCCTAATATTTTATCTCTCTCCTCCCTTGATCTCAAAGCTATTAGGCAGTCTCTGGATCTATCTTTTCTTACTAATCTTCCCAACCGAAAAGCCGATACAATTTTGAAGTCACTTTCTTCTTTTAAGTCCCAGAACTTTGTAAACTCTGTTGTCAAAAGTCCTATTAGGTCTTCTTGTTCAATTTCTGGGACTCCCCTTAGTCTGAGGTTGGTCTCGCGATTTTTCAATTCCACCAACGAAAGATAGGTTTGTTGGTCCCCTATCTGTTTATGGAGAGGCTTGACTTCTGCTTTAACTTCCTCGACTTCTTTTTTAGCTGATGTTGCAATTTGAACGGCTTCCCCTGCCAGTTTACGATTCTCTTCTGTTGCTCCTTGCAATTTTTCAATTGCTTGGGTATGTTGGGAAACCTGATCTGTCAATTTCTGGATCGAGGATGTTGCTTGGTCAATTTTCGTTGATTGATTATCAATTTTTTGATTTATTGCTGACAATTGTTCCAAAATTTGTTTCAGTACTGCCTCAGCTCCTCCTGCTGCCATATCTTCCTCTTCAGATTTTTCAGGCTTTTCGGTTTCTACTTTTTGTGTCGCAAGCACAGCTGGAACTGATAGTCTACGTCCCTGAGTTAAAGTTGTTTGCAAAAGCTGTGCTTGCTTTTTTACTTTCTCTTTCTCCTTAGCTTCCTTAGCTTTGGCTGCTCTTGTCTTTCCCGTGCCACTCATCAGTCAATGTTCAAGGTCAAATGTTGTAATCCCATGGGAAAGGCAAGCCCAAAATTGAAAACAGTCTATTGAGAGAAGGTAAACAGAGAAACTTTTCCCAGGCCTCTATATTCCCAATGTCCTCTAGGGGGAGTGCCACCAAAATTTTAGTAAGAAGAAGGTAACTTTTCCACGATTAAAGTCTCTTTGTTCCAACTTTAAAAACAATTTTAAAAGCAAATTAGTTCCAGCACGCTAAGAAAAAAGTCCTGCAGAGCACTTTTAAACATGTAACAAAGTTCCAGCAAGGTGCCTACAGTTATATCCACTTCAGCTAGCAGAGCTCAAAATTACACTCTCCAGTTACAAAAGTATCAGGAAGCTTGCAACAGTTCCGCAGTTTAAACAACTTTACCCGGCCACCCGGGAATTTGGGGTTAGAGTCTTCCCTTGCCCCTTGGGGGACCGCTCCAGGTCAAATTTATGCTGTATTTATTCTTTAAAAGAAAAATTCAGATGTGCACGAAAGTCCCAATTTAAAGCTTTAAAGCTTCCCTGTTCACAGCGCTTTCCGCTCTTTAGTCCGTCTGCTTTGATCTTGAAAGCAGTGCCGGAAGACGGACTTCCTCTTTCTCGTCTCCCGTTTTTAGCCGAATTTTCCGAATTAATTTGTAGGATCTTAGGTCCTTACTCACGGGTTTGATGTTTCAGCCCGATGCTTCTTGGAAGAAAGGTCAGCGCTCATCCGTGACAGCCGCGCGGCTTCGCCTCCGCAGAAAGAGCGATGAACCCACAGCACCGCTCCCCCTCCTTCACTCCGGAGCCCCTTACGGGGTTCCTTTTGTGATTTCGGGGTCGCTCCAGGTGCCCGCCGGGTCCCACGGCCACGGACTCACTCTGCCCGTGGTTTGTCTTGATGGGTTGCCGCTGCGCCGTCGCGAACAACCCTTTTCTGCGGTGCCCCTCTTCAGAGCTCGAAGAGGTCCGCCATCACGGTTTCGCGCCGCCTCCGGAAGTCGATGCCACTTCAAACTGTTTATGGCTTCCCCTAAAGAATCCTCCGTACTGTGATGATGATGATGATGATGATGATGATGATGATGATGATGATAATTTATTACTTATATGCCATCCATCTGGCTGGGTTTCCCTAGCCACTCTGGGTGGCTTCTAACAGGAGATTAAAAATACATTAAAACATCAGTCATTAAAAAAACTTCCCTAAACAGGGCTGCCTTCAGCTGTCTTCTAAACATCAGATAGTTGTTTATTCCTTTGACATCTGATGGGGGGGTGTTCCACAGGGTGGGAGCCACTACCCAGAAGGCCCTCTGCCTGTTTCCCTGTAACTTTGCTTCTCATAGTAAGGGAACCACCAGAAGGCCCTTGCTGCTGGACCTCAGTGTCCGAGCCGAACGATGGGGGTGGAGACGCTCCTTCAGGTGTACTGGGCCAAGGCCATTTAGGGCTTTAAAGGTCAGCACCAACACTTTGAATTGTGCTCGGAAACATACTGGGTGCCAATGTAGATCTTTCAGGACCAGTGTTATGTAGCCTCAGCGGCTGCTCCCAATCACCAGTCTAGCTGCCGTATTCTGGATTAGTTGTAGTTTCCAGGTCACCTTCAAAGGTAGCTCCACATAGAGCTCATTGCAGTAGTCCAAGTGGGAGATAACCAGAGCATGCACCACTGGCGAGAAAGTCTGCAGGCATACCAGATGTCAGCCTGCATACCAGATGGAGCTGGTAGACAGCTGCCCTGGACACAGAATTAACCTGCACCTCCATGGACAGCTGTGAGTCCAAAATGTAGTGTGTTAAGGATGCTGAGAGTTGTTGGGAGACCCCTGTTCCTCTCAAAGAGCTACATTCTCAGAGTGGTTTAACAATCTATCCCTCTTCCCAAGGAACTCTGGGAGTTGTTGGAATAGAGATCTCCTAACAACTCTCAACGCTCTTAACAAACTACAGTTCCCAGGATCCTGGGGTGCGGGGAGGAAGCCATGGTTGTTTAAAGTGCAATAATAGTGCTTTAAATGTAGGGCCTAAGATTGCTTGAAAGGGGGAATTTGGTATGTGCATGGAAAATAATTGATCTATCACCCAATTTCCTCCCAAGCTGCACCCACCTGCCTTAATCCTGGTGTCATCTGTTGCATCTGGTGCTGGGCAGGTAAAGACTGGTTGGTGTTGGCTACAAACCTCGGTGCCTTTGCCTGATATTGAACTGCGCAGGCAAAGGAGAAAGTGTCACCTGAGGTCATGGTGGGTACAGCAAGAGGCAAAAGCAGCCAAGGCAACTGATGTACATATTCCCTGTAGGGTGCTTTGTACACAAGCAAGCAAGAGGCATCATCGATGGACTTCTTTCACCCAGTCAAAAACACTCAAGGTGTGGAGCAAGGCCGATGAGAGGTGTGCCTGGGAAGAGTCCCTAGGGGCAGACAGAGGTTGGAGGGTCAGATTTGGCCTCTAGGCCTGAGGTTCCCCACACCTGCTTTGGATAGCCAAGGTGGTGCCTTCCAGGTGTTGCTGAATTTCATCTCCCCTGACCATTGGCCATGATGGGAATTGTAGTCCAAAAACCGCATTGTCAACCCCTGGCTTAAAGCTGCAGAAAGGTATAGTCACCCATAATTTGCCTAGTAGTCCTTTTAGCCAGACATGTGAGTGAGCAAAAGTTAACACCTGTCATGGTAATATAGATAGCCAGACAGTTCCCAAGTCATCCTCTTTTGCTGTGCCAAACAGGAAATAGCAGGCTTAAGGCCTTCTGTGTGTGTGAGAGTGTGTGTGTTTGGGTGCCTGTTACTTTTGTGCTCAGGTATGGTTGCCTACCAGTTGCCCTCCAAAGCGGGATCTTCTCCACTCTTTCATGCTGTTTTGTCACCCGCTGACACTGTATGGGATGTGGGATCGGTCAAGCTTTTCCTGAAGAAATCAGCCCACTCGTGGTACTGTTGAGGCTGTGCAGCTGTTACCAAGACAACATAGAGGCCTGTGCTGTGCTTCTGTTGCTAAGGCAATGCAGATGCCTGAAGTTGTTGGGCTGCTGTTTTCCTCCCCAGGCTGTTAATTTCCCAGGGTCGGGGTAGCTGCATTCCTTTGTTACAGCAAAAACCAGTGGCAAAAATAGGAGACTTGTGGCACTTTAAAGTATAAGAGTATTTTATTATGCCATATTAAATTCTCCAATAAATCTGTTATAAGATGCCAGGAAATTCTTTCTCTACACCAATTCAGTTTTTTGATGGGTGGGTGGGTTCTAGAATGTGTCTCTATTTTGCCATTTTTGTGCCCACTTGATGCAGCACAATTATTTGAGTAGCCCTCGTGTGAATTCTACCAGCTGCAGAACATCCAGCCAGTCTCTTTTCTCCTCTCCTTCTGAGTTTGTCTAATCTGAGGCAATTAGACTGCTGTCCTATTTTTAGTGCTCATTCCTCATTAATTACATCCATATGGCAACAGTGGTGTATTCTTTGCTTTAAAAATAATAGTCAAATTCTGCACCAATAGAACCCACATTTTAAGCAAAAGAAAACGAAAAGAACAAACTGAATTTCTGCATCTGGGAAAATAATTTGTACAAATTAGACATGCTGCATCTGTATATTGTTGCTCATCTATCCATTATCAAAATCTGTTCCGTGCCTCTCAAAATATTAAAGGTACTGTATTTTTTGCTCCATAAGACTCACTTTTTCCCTCCTAAAAAGTAAGGGGAAATGTATGTGCTTCTTATGGAGTGAATGGAGACTGCGCAGCTATCCCAGAAGCCAGAACAGCAAGAGTGATTGCTGCTTTCACTGCGCAGTGATCCCTCTTGTTTTTCTGGCTTCTGAGATTCAGAATATTTTTTTTCTTGTTTTCCTCCTCCAAAAACTAGGTGCGTCTTGTGGTCTGGTGCGTCTTATAGAGCGAAAAATACGGTAGTTTACACTAGGAAAAAATGCATGCAGCGGTCATCACATATACTTATTGTGGTCTCCAATCTTTGAGTGCTGGGCCTTATGTAGCAAGCAGGGAACAAATCTCCGCCTCCCCCCCCCATTGTGGATGACCTGTTGATCATTGGGACTTAATGCCCTGCATGAAATGGAAGACTACCAGAATAAAACTTACTCTGCTGCCCACCTTACAGTGAGCAGTGATGGGGCCAGGCAGATTTCTCTTAGAAGGCTGTTCCAAATCTCGGACAGCACCGCTGAAAATATCCTGTTCGGATGCCCACTTTCCATATCTCTTCTGACAGGGGGGCTCAAAGCAAGGCTCTAGAAGGCAAACAGAGTTTTTGGGCAGCAGGGTCACATGCAGAAAGATGATTCTGGAGTCACTTGTGCAGTTCTACTCTTCCTACTCGTAGGGAAGGGGAAGTTAGTACTCAAGCAGCTAAAGCCCCACCCTCTAGCCACTGCTGAACCCTCTGCTGCGATGATGCTGGTTTCTGGGATTTCACAATATGTTTCCCATCCACTCCCAAGCCCACAAAATGCATTTTCTCTCACGCTTCCCTCCGCCCTTCCTGGCCTATTTAACCATTGCCTGGAAAGCAGAAACTCTGCAGGGGAAGCTTTTCCTTAGGCATGGTGACCCAGTGCTGAGAGAAATGCTCCTTCCTTAATGCCCTCTTGCTCTGTAGCTGTTAAGAGGTGCAGTTGGCAACCTTCACTCTACATGAGATGGCCAGGACAAAGGATGGTGGGGAAGAGGCCAAAGCAGCAAATGAGACTAAAGAGTAAAGAGAGGTGCTGGACTGGTGTGGAGATTGCAGCCTGGGTCCCCTCTGCACTGTGAGGTCCAAGGGTTCTTCACCAACCCAGGCACTGAAGGAAGCCTGAGGAGGAACTGTAGCTCTGTGAGCATATACCGTATTTTTTGCACCATAACACTCACTTTTTTCCTCCTAGAAAGTAAGGGGAAATGTCTGTGCGTGTTATGGAGGGAATGCCTACGGGTGGCATGCCTACGGATTTTCCTCCTCTAAAAACTATGTGCGTGTTATGGTCAGGTGCGTGTTATAGAGCGAAAAATACGGTACTTTCCCAGGCTTTATCCCTGGCATCTCAGTTTTAAAAGATGTGCCAGGTAGCTGATTACAGTGAGCAATTTATACCTGGAAACGCCCCGGCCACAGTCCCAACCTGGATCACTCCATCCCTTTCTGCAGTCCCTTTTGTTTGCTTGCTTGCTTTGAAAGAAACACAGATGGACAAAGTGTCTAACCTGGCAGCTTTCTGTGTTTCCTAAAGTGTAAAGGTAACATGAGAAGGGGGGCGGGGAGGAGTTTGAAAGAGAATGGAATTCCGGTCCTGGCAGTGCTGTTTTTCTAGGAAAAGAGGTGCTAGAACTCAGCATGTATGCCTCCCTTGTTCTCTTATAATGGCAATGGCACCTACCTGAGAGGTGTCGGAACTGAGTGAGTTCTGGCTGAAGAAGGGTCCTGGGTGCTGAAATAGAGAAGGCACGTATTGGCACAACTAAAGCTGTGTTCAGATGATACATTTTTCAGAGACAAGGCTCTGACAATGCAAATCTCTCAACCTTGTTTAAATACATTCAGGAGTGGGGCATAAGCTTGCATCATTCTTTTACTTTTCCTCCTCCCTTCTCTGGAGGAGTTTCCTCCCTCGCTTTCCAGTACCAACCACAGTTTATGTTACACCTATTAATGCTGCAAGCCTTGGCCCACTCAAACAGAGGTTACCATATGAACCAGGTACTATGCACAGGATTCAACTTGTGCAATGGGGCTTCCTCCCTTCTTCTCCTTCCATGGAGCACTGCCCTCTGCCAAACCCAACCCCAGAAACCCTGAACAGTGCACAGGGGGAGTAGAGGAGGGGTGTTCTGTCTGACAAGCACCTGGCTTGCCCTAACGGAACCACCGCCATTGAAAACTATAGTTTGTGGTGGGTTTGCAAACCAGGGTTTTGTGGGGATGTGGCTTTTGTTAACTGTGGCATGTGCTGGTGTGCATGCAATGTGAGATCATGATGATGCATAAAGAGTGATCCCCAACAATATTAATTGGACTGAACTTTCAGCAATTGAGCCTATAGTTGTGGAATTTGTGTTTAATCCAGAGTTTAGCTGTATTAAAGAAGTTCCTGAAAAACCTTCAATGACGTAGCCCATGAAGTATGTCCTTTCAAGCGAAAAATAAAAACAAAACCTTGTCTCTAATTTTGAAGGTATCTAAGAATAGGCATTTAGGTCAAGTGGACTCATGTTCTGATTCTGAGACGACAAATTGCTCTCGGCAAATGCGGATGTTCTTGTTTTTTGTTTTACAATTTTAGCCCATATAGGGAGGCTTTAATACGCGTTTTTTTTCTGTTCCGGCTAAGCAGTTAAACACAATAGTCCTTGTTCACCCCAGCATGTATTTCATGTTTCACAAGGGAAGTCTTAAGACTTAAGAGGTCAGCTGTGTATCCTGCTAACTTCAGATAATAAGCTGACCATCTATTTGGCAGCAGCTTTCTCTTTACAATGGGATAAGCAATGGCTGTATTGCAGATCAGTAACATCATCATCATCATCATTTACTGTAGACAGACTTATAAACAATTATTAAAATTTTGGCTGCCCTACATTCCAGTCCTTCTTGCATCCAGTTTAACCCCTTGCCTGCCTAAGCAGTGCTACCTCCTGCAAGTTGAAGGGTATTTCCTGACTTTAATCTTGAGCTCTGGTTCTCTCTCTCGCTACAGATGTTCATGAAAGCCCAGTTTGACTATGACCCCCGGAAGGACAGCCTGATTCCTTGCAAAGAAGCTGGGCTGAAGTTCCAAACAGGAGACATCATTGAGATCATCAACAAGGATGACAGCAATTGGTGGCAGGGCCGGGTGGAGGGCTCCTCCAATGGATCCGCAGGACTCATCCCTTCCCTGGAGCTACAGGAGTGGTATGTCCTTTGGATGAGGCCCCTGCCTGCCTAGTGCTCCTCCCTTCCAGGTTCCCTGCTGGATCTCTTCAGGCTCTTCCCATCTTGTGATAGGATCTCTGGTGTTGCCTGCAGCAGGCATCTTCAACCTTTTCTGACCCAGGATGCACTTTTAACCCAAACATGCATTGGGTACCTATTTATTTCTTCTATATTTTTTGCTTGGTGGTAGTGCTCCTGTTGTGACCCACTATACAAAGACCAGTAGCCTGCAGCATCTTCATATTGGCATTTGGGTTCCTTCTCTTTTCATGAGTATTCAAAACTCTTACTTCCACCCCTTTCCAGTTGTTGGTTGAGCCTGCCACCCCTTTCCAGTTGTTGGTTGAGCCTGTCTTCAATTTAGCAGAGTGCGCTGCAAATTTCAGAGACAGAAATAATGCTATAGATTTGTTGGCTTCAGAAGAGCTAAGGTGCTCCAAAGGCCAAAACAAAACCTCAAATGTTTGAGGCAACCAATGCGTCCTCATTTTGACCTACGAATCATTACACTTGCCTTTTGATGCTGCTGAAGATCCATGCCTCAGTTCTGCAAAACAGATGTGGGGAACCTTTTGCCCTCCAGATGTTGCTGAGCTTCAACTCTCATCACCCTTGGCCTTTGCTTTCTTGGGCTAATGGGAGTTGTAGTTCTTCCTGTTTGTCGAATGCTTTCCCTGGGGAGGCTTGCCTGGCGTCTTCATTCCATATGTTTAGGCACCAGGTGAAAACATTTTTCTGTAACCAGGCCTTCAGGTTAAACATTCTGTGGTCTTTTAAATGTGTTTGTGGTATGGTGATTATTGGTTTTTTTTGTTTTAATTTTATTATGGAATTTGTATCTTTATGTTGTGAACTACCCTGTGATATTTGGATGAAGAGCAGTATAGAAATTAAATGAGGTAATCATCATCACCGCCAGTCAGCAACATCTGAAGTGCCAAAGTTTCCCCACGTCTGCCATAGAAAGTCCTCAAACTTGTTCCTCTCTCCCCCCCCCTCACATACTGAAGGACAGAGATCATTGCCTCAATTAAGCCATCAGTTTGAAGCACTGCTCCCAGGCTTTGGTCAGGGAAAGGAAAAGAGGAGGCCTGATTTTATTGCCACTTTCTTCTTACTACAATATACCTTTTCCCCTTTCCTGCAGGCGCGTTGCAAGCATGCCCCAGGGCAACTCCAGCGGAACCCAAAGCTGTAGCCCTTTCGGAAAGAAGAAGAAATGCAAAGACAAGTACCTGGCAAAGCACAGCTCAAGTGAGCACCTCCTTGTCTCCCTCCTCCTCCACTGTTGTCCCACATTCCTTTTTCCCCTGCCTTCAGGGTGAAACCAGGGGTTGGAAGCTTCTAGTCTGTGGGTCAAATTTGACCCAGCACAGGTGTTAATCGAGCCTGGGAGGCTGCTTCCCCCAAACCACATGCACCATATGAGATGTCTGGTGCAGGGCAGGGAGTGATGCAGCTGTTCGTCAAGAGTTCCTCAGGGGGAAGATCCATGCAGAAGGCAGGCTTCAAGTCACCACCCATTGTTCAAGCCTGTTGAGCCGTGATGCTTCAAAGATCTTTGCAGGCCCTGCATGGTGCTTTGAAGTCCTGGCGTTCATCTCCTGATGTCATTGTGATGTCAGGTGATTGACAGGGTGTGGGGACCTTTGGGGCTCAGTGAGGGATCTTATTTTCTGTCTCTCTCTCTCCTAGTTTTTGATCAATTGGATGTGGTGTCCTATGAGGAGGTGGTGAGGCTGCCAGCTTTCAAGCGGAAGACACTGGTGCTTATAGGTATGACACAGTGCAACCCACAGAGTACTGACTTGTCTCTAAATGATAAAGGAATAAATGAAATATGCAGCACGTAGTCACAGCTATATGTGCTGTGGCTTTTTATAGCCAGCCCCACTCCAGCAGCCAATGGATTTCAACCCAATGCTAGTTCTACTCTGAGTAGAGGTGGTAAAGTGAATGGACAAAGAAGGATTGTGGAGTGCGGAGATCAGAGGCTAGATAAAATCATTTATATTCTGGTTAAAGCTGGTCAGTGGTATAGGTTTAAGATGGTCAGATAAGCGTAAGGAATGGATGAATTGGTCTGTGTCTGGTCTATGTCTGCTCTTTGTCAGTTTTTAATGAGTGCACCTATAACTGCTCTGTCCCATTTATGCAAATGATCTTGACATAAAGAAGTGTATGAAAATGTTCATTTAACTATGTATTTTGTGATTACTCAGAATTAAGAATTATCTCAATGTACACATTCCTTAACACATTATGCACATGCACATGTGCACAAACACAAATTACACACTTTGGTAGTATTTTTGGGTGGGGTATCACAAAATATGATGGATAATAGCATTCTGATCCAGCTCACTTAAAAATATGCAGACCAAACAAAACTATTCATCCTTAGAGAGAGGGCAAAAGAGGCCGACTTTGACATTACATTGTGATGTGCCCTTTCCCTGATGTAAGTGGAAGTTCTTCAGTTATGAGAAAACGGAGCTGGAGCATCATTTTCCTTTTATTGTTTTTCTCCCTTTCTTGGGCCAGGGGCCAGCGGAGTTGGCCGAAGCCACATTAAGAACACCCTGCTCAGCAAGAACCCGGAGAAGTTTGGATACCCCATTCCATGTAAGTCACCCAGAACGCAAAATTTTCCGCTGTGGCATTTATTTAGCATTGCTTAGCCTCTGTCCCAGCTTCTTCCTAGACTTGTAAGTTAGTATATGTGCTTCTTTCCCCTCTCCATATTATCCTCACAACAGCTCTGTGAGGCAGGTTAGGCTGAGAATTTAGGACTGGCCCAAGGTCACCCAGTGAGCATCGTGGCCAAGTGGGAATTTGAACCCTGGTCTCCCAGGCTTATGTCCAGCACTTGAACTATAACACCAGACTGGCTCCATTGCATGTTTCTTTCGGTTGCAGTGTGTCACCAAAGTAGCATGTGGTATAGAAGACATTGGGCCGTATTCAGTGCTACTGTGCTGCTAATGTAGCAGACCTCCTCTTGCATAATGTAACTGTCAGCGCTGCCCAAGGTCCCAGCTCACACAAGACCAACGCTGCTTCCTTCTTTAGTATAAAAGTCTTTATTGAAGTTCAGTTTCACTTCCACACGCGCAGCGTGCAACGCTACGTCTGTACCTTAGACGGCCGAAGCTCCATCTGAATCTCCTCCCCCCTGACACCAGTTTAAGATTCTAGCCTTACTCCACCTCTTCCTCTGTTCCTTCCTTCTCTGGGTCCGCCTGCTAGTCGGAGTCTCACCCTTCCTAGACTCCTCTGACGCTGAGTCCCCTGACTCTTCCCCCTCCCTCCTTCGGGCTTTTGGACCTGGCTCCCAATCCGGGTTTTCTGTTGTCCCGCGCTCCTGCACATTTGAACTTGGCGTGCGCGCGCAGCCTCCCACTTTCCTTCTGACCGTTACACTTGTGTCACTGCTCCCTCCTTCGGGGAGGCTAGCTGGACCTGACCTTCCCTCCGTTTCCCCACTTTCCGATGGGGGCGTGGTTATCCCTGACTCATCTTCTCTCCCCGCTGGAGGAGAGGCTGGTCCTGACTCATGTGACTCTTCCCCCCCACTGCGCTCTGGTGGGGGAACTGGTCCTGAACCTCCGCTGCTCCCTTGAGAGTCCCCGCTGGCCCCTTGTTTCTGGAGCGTCCCCCCTGGGACCCCCCTTGCCCTTACCATAGGCGCCCCCTTCTGGGAATCTTCTGATTCGCTGGAGAAGCTCATGGAATCTCTCGGGTCACTGCCACTGGGGGCTGCCACTGAGAAGGCTGGTTCTCATGTCAGCACTTTCCAACATGCAGAGAAGGTCCTCTGATGACTAATGCACTCTGCTCTTCCTCCTCCATTTGAGATTGTAAAGAATTCCCTCCAGTTGTGTTCTTCCTTCCCCAAGCTCCCAAATAACCCAAACTGGACCTGTAGGCAGATTTGCTATCTCCTTGCAGCAGCCCAGCTCCCATGTCTCTCTGTGCCCCTTCTTCTGCAGACACCACCCGCCCTCAGAAGAAGAACGAGGTGGATGGGAAAGACTACCACTTTGTCACCACGGAGGAGATGACAAAAGACATCTCTGCCAACGAGTTCCTGGAGTTTGGGAGTTACCAGGGCAATATGTTTGGCACCAAATTTGAGACTGTGCACAAGATTCATGAGCAGGACAAAATTGCTATTCTGGACATTGAGCCACAGGTAGGAAAGTGCAGCCTGCTGCTTGGAAAAAAAAATATGAAGCGTTCTGGGAGCACCTTTGTACCTTTAGCTTCGGGATGGGGAGTGTGTGGTCCTCCAGGTGTTGTTGAACCCCCTCCGTCTCTCAACATCCCCAGCTACTTAGCCCTGCTGTCCCTGCTCCACAGTTTAGCTTGTTGCAAACCTTTGTAAAGGGACAAGAGCTTAGGAGCCAGAGGTGGAGGAGAGGGCAATATTAGCCACAAAATGTTCCATGCTGAAGGTGCACAGGAATGGAATGGGAGTAGGAGCAAAGGGAAGGGGATTGGTAAGTGAACAGCACTTTGTTTTAGCCTCTCCTCTGCCCCGCTGAGCCCAGGAGAAAGTGCTAAAGAGACAAGTGTATTTAAACTCCTTGAGAACCTGGCATGGGCGAATGAACAATGCAAAAGTCAGAGTTGTGCACATGTTTACTGAAGTGCAAGGACTGCTGATTTCCTTGCCTCGCTTTTTTTGGACACATTCGCACCGTGTATTCAGAGAGGCTTGAAACTGGGGGTACTGTGCTAGCTTTGTCTCTAAGTCAGATGGGAACTGTAGTTGCATTTTAGATGCTTTAGTGAGAGTGTGTTCCCCTTTTTCTTGAAGAACAAAACTGAAAGGAAAAGGTGCTGCAGGAGCATCTTGCCCTAAAATGAGGTAACACAAGTCTGCAGCATCCTGGACAGGCTTGTCATTCAGGCAGGCAGGGAGGCGTGTGGGTATGCAGCCTTTTAGCTTTGTAGGAACTATGCCCCAATGGCTCTTTTCTTTTCCCCCAGACACTGAAGATCATCCACACAGCTGAGTTCTCACCCTTCATTGTGTTCATCGCTCCCACGGACAAGGCAGATCAGGTAAGAGGTGTCAGTGTTACATTAGATGCATGACATCTCATGCTCCACCCTCGTAGTACAGTTGTACCTTGGTTTTTGAACAGCTTAGTTCTCGAGCATTTTGGCTTCTGAATGCTGCAAACCCAGAAGTGACTGTTCCGGTTTGCGAACTGTTTTTGGAAGTCAAACATCCGACGGGGCTTCCAATTGGCTGCAGGAGCTTCCTGCAGCCATTCAGAAGCCATGCTTTGGTTTCTGAACATTTTAGAAGTTGAACGGATTTCCGGAATGGATTCTGTTTGACTTCCAAGGTACGACTATGTGCCTTTAGATAAGTCACACTTAAGCCTCTACTATAGAGTGCCTGCGGGACGCAGGTGGCGCTGTGGGTTAAACCACAGAGCCTAGGACTTGTCGGTCAGAAGGTTGGTGGTTCGAATCCCCATGACGGGGTGAGCTCCCGTTGCTGGGTCCCTGCTCCTGCCAACCTAGCAGTTCGAAAGCACATCAAAGTGCAAGTAGATAAATAGGTACCGCTCCGGCAGGAAGGTAAACGGCGTTTCCGTGCGCTGCTCTGGTTTGCCAGAAGCGGCTTAGTCATGCTGGCCACATGACCCAGAGCTGTATGCCGGCTCCCTCGGCCAATAAAGCGAGATGAGCGCCGCAACCCTATCAGCCACAACTGGACATCATGGTCAAGTGTCCCTTTACCTTTATGGAGTGCCTGCATGTAGCAGTAGATTGTGGGGCATCGTTCCTTAGCAGAACACAATGACAACTTCCCCCCAAATGGGCCCATTGGACCAAACAAGAGGGCGAGGGCTGACGACCACTGCCTTAACCTTTCTTCCATACCTCTTGCCAGAGAGCAGTTTAATGAAGCCACGATCTCTTTTCCCTTAAGATGCAACTTTCGGTAGAGTGGGTTTAATCTGGCTTTATCCACCCATTCTGCCACGCAGCTCCTTTGATTTAGAGCAAGTTATGTTGCTTACGCCACCAAAATTGTTAGGGATCACCAGATAACCTAGCAGCCAGCCTGGTGCCCTCCAGCTCTTGTTGATTACAGATTGTCTTATTCCTGTCCACAGGCCATACTGTAGGTGGGGTTGGACTCAATTATCTAGAAAGTTACAGGTTGCCCACCCCTAACCTGGTGCCTGCTTGGATTCTTGCGGAGGGGGATTAGGTGTCCGTGATTTGACCCAGCAAAGAATGCACGGGGTGTGTGTGTGCTGATTAGTATTAAAAGACCCTAAGTGTTGAGAGGTCTGGTGTTTGTACACATGAATTAAAATGCATAGAGCTAATGAGTGGACCATGGGAATTATATCACTAAGGCCACCCAGGATTAATTGGCACATTTCAAGAACCACCACCACATACATGCAGCCTAGCCATTTTGCAAGCAGTTTAGCAAAGTTCTAGGCTGCATCAAGGCCGTTGCATGCTGAACTGAGAAACCCCGCAAAGTGTACAGAGCAGCTTCAGCTAGACTGTCTACCTGATGTCACTAACTGCGAACAATTCCTCTTCCTTTGCAGTCGGATACTTTGCTGCAGCTTCAGAAAGATTCAGAGGCCATCCGGAGCAGATATGCTCACTACTTCGACCTGTCGCTGGTGAACAATGGTGTTGACGAGAGCCTTGAGCAACTCCAGGCGGCCTTTGAGCGCGCTTGCAACTCTCCCCAGTGGGTTCCTGTGTCTTGGGTGTACTGAGCTGGCCTGGTAGCTCCCAGATCCCCTCTGCCTGCCCTCATTACAGCAAGTTGAGGACAAAGAGGGTCACCCATTTGCCTGCTCTGTGCTTTGTCCAATGCACAACCCCCTTGTCCTGTCCCCATTCCTCAGAGCAGCTGTTGCTCTGTTACTGCCAGGGCAAGAGCCCCATCCTTCCAGCTGCAAACACCCTCAGAAGAGTATGTGCATGGCTTGTGCTTAGCACAGGGTAGCCCACACATACAAATGTTGGCACATAAGGAGGAAAACCCCTATCCAAAACCATTAAGATGTCTTCAGGAGTGATATTAAGAGCACCTTCTGGTGTGAAAGCCATATGATGTGAATGCTAAGATGCAGGCTGAGCCGTGTTTTAAACTGAACAGTGCCAGCTGTTTTAGAACCCTAATTTCTTTAGATCTTGTCAAGTGAGATTTCCTACTGTAATACACCACTGCTCCTTCAAGCTCCCCACATATTGCACACTAATCTTCTGAGTGGATGCTTCTTTGAATTTTACACATCTGCTGTCACCCACTGTAGGGTGATCAGGCCGTTAGTGATCAGTATCTCCTTCCCCAGACATGTGGACCATTGTCTCTCTACAGACTTGTACTTGTCCAACTGTTCATGCTCAGAATCAGTACAGTTGTGAATAACACACTCTTGGGAGCCAGAGTAGATGCTATTAAGTTTTAACTGGCAGCTCATGACACAAGGAGGGAACAGGAAAAAACTCAAGACTCTCAGCACCTGCATGCTGTGTTCTGTAAAGAAATTGATCATGGCACATTTCTCACGTTAGGGTGGCTGACTTGTTATATGCAAAATAACTGCCCTCCCTCCCATATTTGCCTTATCAAAAACGATTAACAGAGCAAGTTCATTCCACCTCCACCTGCAAGCACAACCTTTGTGGGAGGTTGTTATTCAACTAACTGTCCATGTCTAAAACAAGATTGAGATATGTAACTAGCGGTTAAGGGTGTAGGGGTGTAAGCTTGACCTGCATTGAAACCTCATACCTTTGAGGATACCAAAAAGACCCAAAAGATGTGCAATAGGGACCTTTGGTTGAGTCCATTACAGGGAAATCAAGCAGCAATAAAGTGTTGAAATATTGCAGGACTTGTGTTTGTTATTACCCCCACTACTCCCCAGATGGCAGAAGACGCTTACCCACGAGGACCAAAAAATGTGCCAATTTAAAAGCTGCCCACCTGCAGCTGGCGGTATCCCCCACTAGACCGGCATGGTCACTCACAACAGCCAACCACCATTGCTCCTAGGAGACAAATGTATGGTTCCCGAGGCAGGCTAGAGAGCCAGCTTCTGATGCATTACCGGTAAATCTCCATCCCTTGGAGCAATTGTGCCAGCAATTAAAGCAGCCACAAGTGGGACCTTACAGCCTGTCCACTGAACCCTTTTTACTCTTTCCCTTTTTACTCTTTCTACCACATTGTGAAAAATACTTGGGGAAAATGGGCTTCTCTGGCAGACATACCTATAGGTTTGGGGCTCAGTGATTCCTGTTTTCTAAACTCTACTTCCCCTCCTCCAATTTGGGCACAGAGGCATCTACATTAGCTTTGGTTGCAGCAGATTTGGTTAAGCAGATTTGGAGAGCCTGCATCACTCCTTTGAGGAATGTCTTGCAGAGCATTATCCTCTACCAACATTAAGCTCTTTTCATCAGAAGGGCAAGGTACACTAGGCTGCTATTCCTGGGACCTAGAAAAGGCCTATTATTTGCCAGTTGATTTGCTAGGCTGTTTCTTCCTCTCTTCAGAGTGAATATTTTTAGCAAGTTCTTTGATCGCTACCTTTGTAAACTGTTGGTGCAGGATGAGGGCACAAAGACAACTTATCGAAGGTTAAGCTGGCAGAAGCAGCAGTAGAAACACTGTGCCCAAAGCTTGTTTATGTGGCATATCCTCTGGTGGTTATAGTTTTAAGTGTGGCACCTTGGCCCAAACAAAACAATACAGCAATTTCCCTTAGCATCAAGCTCTTTCTAGACCACCTCCTTACTCAGATCCAAAGATGTGGTGGCATGAGCTGGCATCCAAATATTTAGGCAGCAGGATCTCAAAGCAACCCTGGAAAATCCTGCCTTGGGAACATAGCTGTCAACTTACAGATTTGAAAATAAGGGACCAGCAGCTCGAAAATAAGGCATCAGCAGCCAAAATAAGGGATTGTAGTCAACTAGCAGCCAAACGAAGCCTCAAGTGGTGGTTCCCACAGCGCAGCAACCCGGCAAAGGGGATGCAGCAAGGGAAACCACTGTCACCTCTCCGCTGGGAAGCGCTGAGCAAAGGAGAGTCCCCAGGCAATGCAACCAATTTGATCAGCACAAGGCATGCAAGCTCCACCCCCCAGTCGTTCTTAAACTCCTTATTGGGTAAGCAACGCAGCCAAGCAACACAGTTGGAGCCTCCCTCCTGCCTGGCCGGCAGGGAGGGAGAGGAGCTGCTTCCTTTGAAATCCGGGAAATTCAAGGGACATCAATAAGGGACAGCAGCAGGACACAGCACTGGGATAAGGGACAGTTGACAGCTATGCTTGGGAACCTTATAGTAGCCATCGTGGTGGTAGTGTAAAATTTGGAGAAGGCATATTCTGTTTTCAAAAGTGCACTCGCCAACTCTACATGCTGTACCTGCTAAGCCCCAGCCTTCTACAATAGTTGGAGAATCTCAGGACCATCACATAGTCCTTCAAGGCCTCTTATTTGGTTCTGAGGACTTCCCAGGCACACCCTTGAATGTTCTTGGCAGCCCAATGAATGTGTCACTGAAGTAGACTAATGCCTGTTGCTTGCTTGGAAGGAGGGTAGCGTGTGGTTTCTGAATAGTTGGAATGTAACCTACTGCCCCAAAAGGTAAGTAGCAGAAAGCCATTGTTCTATTCCCTTTGGCATCTGCCCCCTCCCCAGTTTTTCCACAACAGAATACCACCCTTGGGATGAAAAAACACCTGCCTAATACAATACTAGGATCACAGCACCACCCTCTTGGGCTTGCCAATCAGAAGCTCGGCAGTTTGAACGCCCGTGACGGGGTGCGCTCCCATTGCTCTATCCCTAGCAGTTTGAAAGCACGCCAGTGCAAATAAATAGGTATTGCTGCGGCAGGAAGGTAAATGGCGTTTCCGTGTGCTCTGGTTTCCGTCATGGTGCTCCGTTGTGCCAGAAGCAGTTAAGTCACACTGGCCATGACATGGAAAGCTGTCTGCAAACAAATGCCGGCCCCCTTGGCCTGAAAGCGAGATGAGCGCCGCACCCCATAGTCGCCTTTGACTGTCCAGGGGTCCTTTACCCTTTTAATACATCACTACTGCTTCTCCTTCAAGGTTTTGCCTATGTCACTTCACCATTGGCCTGCGACAAAGTCAGTCAACATATAATTTCTTTTAAATGGTTGTACTGTGCGTGGAACCCCCACCGCTTGTGAAAAACCAACATGAAGAATGGCTGGAGCAGTTAACTGAAAGCATAACAAAGAAGTCAAGACAGAACCGCCCCGACTCTCCCCCCACCTTCTGTAGAAGCTTCCACCACCACTACCACAAGAAACCAAAAGTAAGAGTTGGAAGTTTTGTAATTTAATAAAAAATTAAGAACCATCCCTCCTTTTAAAATCAACTTTGGTACTCTGGCTAAAAATGGGTGTGGGGGAAAATAAAAGGAAAACAGGGGTGGGAACAGACCACAGCATCTGCCCCCAAATGCGACAGCCACATGCAGAGGTCCCTTGACCTCATGTGCATGTGAGCACAGGACAGGGGTACAGACTTCCAATTGTTTTCTCAGCCCAGTCAAAAAAGCTGGACGGAAGGCTTGATCCCCTATAAAAACTGCACGTGGGATAAAACACTGATCTGGACTATTGCTCTGCTTCAGCATCACTTTTCAACTAGCCCCAACCAGATTAGGAAGCAAGACAATTTTGCTGAATGAAAGACATCTGGGACCAAGGAGAATGTGAGCTTGCAAGGACCAGAAGCAAGTCTTCCAAGACTTCTAGGTGTGATCTCTCCTCCCCGCCAAAATCAGTATCTGCTTTAAAAAGCAACAGGAGGCGGTATGGTACCCTGAGGGAAAACGTTTGGATTCTGGCTCATTAAGAGAGTCAAAGTAAGCACAAGGAGGTCAATACAAAAGCATTTTTAAAGTGAAGCATCTGACCACTCACAACAAAATCCCTTTTCACCCCCACCCATAGACAAGCTGGCACTACCATTCAGCAGCTCCTGCACATTCAAGCAGAGGGAAAAACAAAGGAAGAAGGCAGGAGGGGCAAAGGAAGACTCTGCTACTAGTGCCAAAATCAAGGGCTGCCTTGTGTTACCCCCAGAAAAGGAGTCTCACAAGCTCAGGGCAACTCCTCACAGTCACCAAGGCCTGGGTGGGTTTGTGGCCTCCAATTCCTCCAGCTATCCTTAGAACAGGACAGAGGGAGCTTGTCATGCTGGCCCCCCCACAAAAGTACATTAATTTGCACAGCAATCAGGTCAAGTCTCTGCTCAATGATCCAGTCTGCACGTTCATTAAGGCCTTCAGACTCTTTCTTATGCTGGCCCAGGCTGCCTGCTCTGGATGGTTCTTGCTGGTTACTCTGAGCTCTCAGTTTCTTCTTGCTTCTTTTTCTTCTTTTTCTTCTTCACACTGGTGTTACTGCCCTGAGAGGAGAAACAACGAGAGTTCAGAAGAGCCACTCTGTTTTTTGGCTACCTCTCTGGTATTGGGGATCAGTGTTTTTTTCCTGCTGGGAGTAGGTCACGCAGGAGTTGGGCAACTGTAAGAATGGCCACAGGTCAAAAGTGAACAGAATCATTGCCTTTGTCTTGTCACCCCACACAATGGGCTGCAAGAAATTGAATTCATTGCTTGCAGAGGGCTCCCCCTCACTTTCTCCTTCTATCATTCCACCTATCCTTGTCCCTCGCCCCAAAGGAATCAAGAGACACGTGCAAACAACATAACTAGAAGCTACTGCATCCATGAGTTATCAGAAAGCCACAACTCAAAGTGAGATTCTTCCTAAATGGAAGATAAATGCTGAGCTGTTCACAGCAATTGTCATGCACATGTGTGTGCAAATTGGTTTTTCTTTTAAGTGTGCATATACCAGCTGATTCCTTGGCACACAAGCACAGTGGGTTACACAAGGCCTACCATTTCGCTTAGCTCCCTGCCACTCTCAGAAAGCTCCGACTTCCTCTTCTCTTTCTTTTTCTTCTTCGCTTTCTTGATTTCTGCTTGCGACTCTGGAGAGGCCGGGGGAGAGGAGGCTGCTGCACCGGCTTCCCCATCACTTTCAATCTCCCGCTTCCGCTGAGTGGGAAACAAGACACATCAGACAGGCTTCAGCCAAGAACAGGGTACTACTATACAGGCTGCTCTATGGGAGCATTTTAAGACAGATCTTGCAAAGGAGCTCATGAAAACCAGGGATTTCAAGCCATTCACATGCAGTTACCTGCAGAGCAAGGAGCAAAGTGAACTACTTTAGGGTTTTGATTGTACTGTTAGCTGTGTGAGAGAGGACGAAATAAGGCTGCTCACCCAGCACCAGGAGACAACATCTCCTCCCTTGACAAAGACTAGGTGGTAACCTGGGCAGAACTGGAGGGTGCTGGGCAAACTTCTAATAAGACGAGAGATGGCAAGAATATTTGCACCCCCTCCCAAGAGAACTGACAGGTTTTTCAAGCCTCCCTTGCCACACAAAACAGTTTGAATTTGACCAAGCTTCAGTGTGAATGACGGTCACCAGTACTGCAGGCAGCTACAAAGTTTTAATGATCACACCACCCACAGCTACTCTGGAGATCTTTACCTGCTGTCTTCTCAATAGCCCCCCCAAACCCCACACATTCAAAACAATACTAAAAGGTAGGCTCTAACAGACACTGCCCAAATAAAAATAAAATGCTGGAATGCAGTCCCGCAACAAACCAACCTTTGGTGGCCTTTCTGGCTCCTCTTGGGCGACTTCCTCTTTTACCTTTTCCTTTCCAGCAACCCTGGGAGAAAACAGGAGCTTTATTTGCATCTTTCAGCCACCTGGTGCATTATGTACAATTCTACCCTGTTCCGCCTAACTTTTTATACTAGAATTGGAACATTGGTGTTGGTTATGTTCGGAAAGCTGGTAAACACACCCAAAATGCATGGGGGGCAAGCTGCAGTTTTCCTTATTTCATTTAGCAGACTGACTCCCTCTAGAGCCATAGAAAGGAGGCTAGAAAGGGATAACTGCCTGCTTCCCCCGCCCCAAGGAAATAGCAACCCCTGCCCTGCCTTTTCTAGCACAATGCACTTTGTATACCCCAAACCAGCACACCTTACCCCACCCCCACTTAAGGCAATGGGAGCTGCAAACATTACCTATTATAATCCACATAATCAGTCTTCCAAGCCTGGGGAGTTTTCTCATTGGGCTTGCCATGTGTGTCCAACAGGCCTTGCTTGATCATCATCTTCTTCTGAGAAGCCTATGGGGAAATAAGCAGAGGAGACACATGTCACAAGGCAAGGACATGTGCTTTTTTATTGCTGCCATTTCCATAACCCTCAAGGTCCACAAGCAGCAATAAAACAAATCTCTCTTGCTCTTATGCGACTTGAGGACCCAACACCCCTTATGTCCAGCGCCTAACAGAGCCATCAGTCTTGGGTGATAGATCTGGGTCATCTTTGCACAGAGTGCTCTTGAAGTCTACTTTAACATCATTTGGCTCACCAACAGCAAAAGCAACCATTTCAAGTGACCAGAGATTCTACCCGTTTCTGTGGTAGCAAGGTGCGGCCAAGATCTTTGAAAGTGCAGCCAGGCATGTACAATCTGATACAAAGCTGAGGCACCAAGCGAACAGTTCAAACACACGCCCAGTGGGATGATGCACCCGGTTCCCTGAAAATTCTGTTGCTCCAGGAGCAAGTATCAAGCTGCTCTTCTGAATCTGCTCCCCTGTACAGTCAAATGACGCAGTGCCATCTCAATACTCACTTTTGGGCCAAGTCCCCACTTGCGAGGGTACGTGTCTCTTTCCATGATCACACGCTTGATTTTTGCTACAACTCCATGGTCACAAGTAGAGATCACTGCAGTTGTCATCAAGGCAATGGCTGCAGGAAGAAGAGTACAGGTTGAGCACCCTAAGGAATGACACAGTACAGAACCTGGCATTGCCCAACACATGCTCTTTCTGTAACCCACCAGAGTAAGACTTACAACATCATCCCCCATAGCATCCCTATTTACTACTTAAGGAGGTTCTCCTTCTAGAGAGCAGAATGTATGTTTCTGGTGTGAGAAACACACACATATGAAGTGTGTAAGCAAGACACAGGTCAACACCTACCCACAAGGGTATTTTAATGCTATTTCCTCACATTCTTGCACTCAGATTTTTTTTGTTTGGAAAAGCACACCAGAGCACTATGTGATCAGACAGTTTCATTCTTCCTGGTTGAGTCAGAGCCCCATAAAGGTCTCTGACCCTGCTTGTTCCACCCAGGCCCTGCCAGCAGCCAGCCAAGCATCCCCATGCCCCCCAGTAGAACACTGGAAGGCTGAAAGGTGCCTGGAGGCCACTCAACATCAAGACCCAAGAACAGGAATCAAGATGTGGCAGGAAGGGCAGAGCAGCAACACTCAGAGAATGGATAAACTTCATCATCACTTCACATGTGGCCCTGAGCAAGTGCAGGCAGGTGGGGAAGTTGAAGAAAGCTGTTTAAAAGGGGAAGGCAATTTGCAAAATTACTATGTAGTTCCCCACACACTTTGGGAGTCAGCAGGAAAGATGGGCCTCATTTCTCAGTGGGAGAGAGTTAAGCTGCATAGTTGTTCCCACTGTTTCAGTCTCACTCACCAAGACACTTTGCTTTTGCCCAGCCCAAGGCAGGCGTCCATAATCTGAGGTCACACTTGCAGGACCATTTTTCAAAGCTAGAGTGTGGAGTTGAACACGCATCTTCTCTCCAACAAAATATGTAATGCCGTCCATTCCATTTTTATTTCATTTCACGAGCACTTTCCTACTGAAAGTACCGAACCCAAAGCAGTGCATAATAGGAGACGTAATAGATCGAAAAAAGTACAGTAAGAAAACTATGTTTTCATGTCAAATAGGCATATTGTCACTGCCACCCATTCCAGTACTGGAAGAAGGAAACTGCATTAACTCCACAATGAAGTGTTGATTCATAATCACCTGCCGATGGAGCCTGAAAAAAAGGCAGCAGGGCTGGGGAGAGAAACCTCTGCTGGATATGCTGGAATCTGTGTTGCTAGCTGGAAGAAACATTACTAGGCTAGGCAGCCAAGGTCTGAGCTCAGAATGATGCCTCCTCCTGCAACCCACTTCCTTTACACAAAGCATAATCACGAGTGCCGTTTTGGCCCCACAATCGTGGATGCCCAGGAGCCCTGGGTGCCATGCAGCATGCATGGCCCTGGAACAGAAATTTGTGGGTGTCCGGCCCTTCATGGGCCTTCTGTAGGTGTTTGGGCACCCAGGGAGCCAGCACCTATGTTTGCAATAACTCAATTAAAACAACCTAAGAAGGGAAGTGCCTAGCTGCCAGTTCTCACCTGTGCAGATGGCCTCTCCTTTTGTGGTGATAACAACTATTTCCTGATTGAGTTCGATGCCATCTTCATACCGCAGCAGGCCAGGAAGCATGATCTTTGCACCATAGCAAATGGCGTTCACCTGAGCAGAAAATAGTAAAAATGATCATGCTTCGACCAACAGCTATCACTGTAAAATTCTGTTTTTCAGTTTTCAACGCATGTACTCCCAAGTCTTTGGAGTTATGCCCACAAAAATTATACCTCCTCACCAAGAGGCTTGCATGGCATGGTGGTAAGAAAAGCTCCATACTGGACAGCATCCTGCACTGTCAATACTGTAACCACCAACAGTGGCATTTACTCCCTTAAGGTACCTGCCCCCACCCCTCCCACCTGTAAACAGCCCTGGAAGCAGAAATTAGGACTAAAGAAGTCAGGCTGCATCATTTTCTGAAGATTCTTAAATAAAAGTACTTTTGCAGACAGTGAAACATCATCTTAGAAGGCAGCAATGTAAGAAAACAAGGAATGCCTCTTCTAAGAGACAGTCTGACAAGAAAGTGACATTGTTAAAGCAGTAGCCAAGGACTGTGGTGCCTTGGCTATAAGTCCCGGGAACTCACCGCGCTGTCCTTCATAACAAGTCGCTTGTGGGATGTCAGCAGCTTCTCCAGGGGGAAGATCACCCTCCTGAGGTACGTCTCGTCCTTGTTGTTGTCATATTGCCATTGGGCATCCAGCACATCATGCATAGTCACCATGTGGTCCTAGAAGCAGAAACCAGCCCACTATAGTATATAACTGGGAATACAGAAAGCAGCCTGACACAAAAGCCAGGGTGTTTTTTTTACCATCCATCCCAACTACTGCTACTCTGACGGGCAGCAACTCTTAGTCTCTTAGTTTCCATCACTGCAATCTGGTCCTGCACCAGCTGCAGATGCCAAGCATTTGATCTAGAACTGTCTAAATCCAAAGCCATGCACTGCATCATTGAGCCATATGTCCTCACAGCCTGCAGGCCACTGCCCATGGCAAAAGGACTGGGAGAAAAGAAGATAGTTCCATGTACAAGCTTCATGTCCTGAACACACTGGGAATTGGGGTACACACACAAAGGCAAGTGTTAGCAGACAAAAACAAAAGAGTGAATAGTGAAGAGCCACAAGGTAAAGCAACCCCCTCATCTTGGTGCTCTTCCTATGTTTTTGGCTACAATTCTCACCAGCCCCAGCCAACAAGGAATGGTCAGGGATGATGAGAGCTGCAGTCTAATATATGCATTGAAGACACCAGATTGGGAAAGACAGCATTAATGCCTCTCCTTTGCAATTCCATACAGCTATTTAAGTTTGGCCATTCATAAATTCTACAGCATTCTCTTCACGTAGCCTAAAGCTCTTTCCCCATGTAGAAGACGTCACCAGCAACGCTAGCCTGCTCTGCATAACTTTCCAAAATCACATGCAGGGAAAGGTTTGGACTACTGAGCGGTTGTTTGTTCCCCACTCTAGAGGACTGCAGAGAGCAGAACTACACAAGAGGACTGAATATGAGTTGGAAGCCAAGTTTCTGCGGAGGTGACATGGGCGCAGCAAACATCAAGTTATCAAAGTTCCAGAAACACTAGTTTTATTCACCTGTAATGAACAGTCAATAAGGGATTCTGTGCAATTAGTCTCATAGGGGCCATGGGTAATTTTTGTGGGTTGGGGGACAGAACTGGCAGAAACAAAGCTTCCTGCCTTTGACACCTCCCAACTACTCACTGTCCCAAAGTTTAATTACCAGAACAGGGGAGTCAGCCCTGTACTGAACTCAACACTTTGGGTGACAATCATGTGCTCTGACGTACACCTTGCAACGTACCTTCTCTCCCATGACCCCAGATCGCACTCGCCGGAGCTCCTGCATCTGACCTCCAACTCCCAGCAACAAGCCCAGGTGCACGCACAATGTCCGGATATAGGTCCCAGCTTCACAGCTCACCCAGAAGATACCTGAGAACAGGGCAAAGTCACAGCAGATGTGAGTGTTATGGAGTTCTGTTGACTTAAAGAGTTCGAACAGAAAGCATCCATGAGCCATCAGTATTGGGTGATAGATGTAAGTCATCTTTGCACTGTGTGCTATGTGATCTGTTTTACATCATTTGGCTCAGAAAACGCCTCCAACCAGGGGTTGCTAACCTATGGCCTTCCAGATGTTGCTGAGTTACAATTCCCATTGTACCTGAACATCAACCATGATGGCTGGAGCTATTGGGAACTATAGTTTAAGAACTGGAGGACCACAAGTTAGCCACCCATGCTTTAAACATCCTAAGAAAACTTCAAACCGGTCAAGGAAGTGATCTAGTCACCCAGAACAGTGTATTAAAAAATTGGAGAAGAAAGGCTGGAGAGGCTTAGGAAGTAACCCAGAAAGGGTTTCAGTAGGGGGGAATCCCCCCCCCAATTTCTCAAAGCTCAGCTTCTGCTTTGCAGATGTGATTTGAGCATAAGCTCATGATTTAAGGCACATTAACTTGTGGCCCTTCAGATGCTGGTGCACTCTTCAATCAGCTGTAGCTAGCATGGCTAATGGTGGGGGATGAAGAGAACTATAGTTTTCCCAACCACAGCTCTTCAAAGAGTGCATTATAGGAAAACCACTAATACTGCACAGTGGCGGAGCTTCATGTTCCGGTACCGGGGGGTGGAAAGCAGGTGGGGGCGATGGCACCCCACTGGGATCACACTGACAGGGGTGGTGCGCTCCCCCCTTCATCTGCAGACCTCACATAAAACAGTTTCATTACCCAATCTTCTTTCTGGATCATATTCTACCAATTTGCTCTCATAGATTGTTCGGACTCTCAGCTGCCTCTTCACTGCAGCAATGAGTGGGGGCCGCTGGAAGAGGGCACCAGTCAGTGTTTCTATTGCCTGCAGAAGGAAGCAGATCAGATACCACTTTAAAATGCTCGCACCCTTGTGGTAATACATGATTGACACATGAAAGGAAGGATGAAATTTCAGGTGTTTTCCCCAAACACACCAAGCTCCATTTTATCAACTGCATTCACCAAGTAAATTTAACTTTGGTTTGGTACGATGTGGTCTTAAGAAGCTTAATGCAGTTAAAACAGCTATGGTAATGCAAAACCATGAGTTGGCAAAACATCTGGCTAAATCAAGGCAAGCACGGGGCTGTACTCATCAACTAGCTTGATCATTAATCACCATGGTTACCAAAAAACAAAATGAACTGCAATTGCTACCTGAAGTGCTGAGCAATGGTGCACACTCTGCTTCACAAGTATGCATAGAATGTTCCTGGGAAATTCCAATTGATCTTTGAAGAAACCACCACCATGCAGCCAGCTCAACTTCTTTAAAGCGGCTATGAACCTGCTCCCAGATCACAGAGACCACTAAATCAATATTTGTTGTTGTTGCCCCCCCCCACCCCCAGGCATCTCTAGCAATGACACAAGGGTGGCTTCAATACCATGCGGCTATAGGCAGTCAGAGCTGTCATTAATCTTAGAAAACCAAGGCCCAAATAAAAGGAGCCTCAGTTCTGCTTGCTCTATGTCTACGCTGCAGGCAGCTGGAAGCTGCACAGCACCAAGAACCTAGAACAGGAATCCTGATGTTGCAGGAAGGATAGAACAGCACCACTCAGAGAATGGATAAAACAGCATCATCACTCTGCCCTTCCCATACATCTTAACAGTTTTCAAGGGACACAGAACTACAGTCCAAAGTATACTTCCCATAACAAACAGGATAGACTGAGACTGGCAATTTGAGCTGATTCACAACAAAGAGAAACATTCCAAAGATTGGTTCATGGAACCCAGAACAGCATACCTGTGGTTCCTAGAAATGTATCTACCCAGCAGAAAGTGAAACAAGCGGCAATTTGCTTTGTGCTGCCACTTTTGGTCTGAAGAAACAGTCAATTACTGTATTTTTCGCTCCATAGGGCACACCTGACCATAGGGTGCACCTAGTTTTTAGAGGAGGAAAATACGGAAAAAAATATTCTGAATCAAATGTTGCACTAAACTATTTAAAGCAGCAAAGCAGGTGGCTCCTGTCCACTTTGCTGCTTTAAATCGAGCCTCAGAGGAGGGTAGGAAGGGGAACCATGGCTTATCTAAGTCCAGTTAATAATGCTGAGTCTGACTTATGGCCATCGAGATTAGCCTGGCCGTCTCAGTGGAAATCTGGGGTGGACTTTCAGTGGTCAAAGTGTGGTTGTGTCTTCCTGCCCAGCATCTATTTCCTGCCGTCTTTCCCCCCTGCACCCTGCTTCGAGGGAAGGAAGCGGAGCCATGGATCCTCTGCTCGCAACTGCAGTGGATTCCCTCCACTTTGAAGCAGGAAAGTGGGAGAGGAGCTGCTTACATGAGTGTAAGCTGCTCCCCTCCCACATTGCCGCTTCAAAGGGAGCCCGGGAGGAGGGAATCTGCTGCAGCTTCCCCCACCTCCCGCAGAAGCAGCGCACTCTTTAACGGGGCTGCGCGGCTTCTCCTGGCTTTTCTGGGAGGTGGGAGGATTCCCCCACCCCGTAGAAAAGCCTGCAGGAGCCGCGCAGCCTTTAAAGAGGGCGCCGCTCTTGGGGGCTTTTCCCCGAGGAGGGAGAAGGGACTGATGCGGCCAGTCAGTCCCTTCTCCCTCCTGGGAAAAAGCCCACAAAAGTGCACGAAGCTTGTGTGCGGCTCTTGGGGGCTTTCCCCGCCTGCCTCCCCCCTGCATTCGCTCCATAGGACGCACACACATTTTCCCTTGCTTTTTAGGAGGGAAAAAGTGCGTCCTATGGTGCGAAAAATACGGTACTCTTGAAAATTGAAACTTACTCTGATTTGTTTTTGCATCTAATTTTTGTTTGTGATTATTTTAACAGTGATTTATTGTGGCATTTCAAACAACATTCATGCCTGTTGCATGCTACCCAGATATCCATGTGAAGAAATAGTTGCTCTCATCATAACCCCTACAGCTAAATTTAATTTGGGAAAAGTTTCTACTGCCATCATTCACACTGATGTTCATGACTACACACACACACACACACACACACACACACACAAACACACACCTCTCAAATTTTCCTGCCTAGCAGAGACTTACCCTTGACAGCTGAACCTCACTCTCGATTGCATTGTGCAGCCGAACGATTCCCACATACTCTTTGCCTGGAAGACGACAGAAGAGTAGTCAGGAGAGGCCACTTTAATTTACTTTTTTCACCATACCGGTGATTGTGCTGTTTCTATGTCTAGCAATACACTTCTAGGCTTGATAAAGAGACAAAGCAGATGGTATACCTGCACTCTGTTGAGACTTGACCAAGCGTGTTGCTCGCTCAATGCATACAATCAGGCACCCAGTCACTTTGGGGTCCAATGTGCCACTATGCCCTGTCTTCTCAACACGTAGGATGCGGCGGATCCAGGCAACCACTTCGTGGGAAGAAGGGTTAGAAGGTTTGTCCAGATTGATGAAGCCCGTCCTGGAAGAGAACCACAGGGACTGTTAACAATAATCTATATAGGTGTGGACTCTGCTTGCTCTTCAAAGAACAAACCTGAATTAGGACCCAAATCTACCTTAAAACAAGACATATTAATAACCTAAATTTTGAGATTAGCATTACCAGCAACTAGGGATTTCAAGCAGGATACAGTGTCCATGGCAATACTGAATTGTGCTAATTTTGTGCCTGATATTTATGCCACATTTTTTTGGCATACAGTTGTAGTAACACAGCCTCAACTCTTTTTTACCTACCCTCCTCCCAGTTTGCTAACTAGCAAACAGTTTGTGACTAACAATTTTTAGATTATAAATTACATGGCACAGTAAAAGTTAAGAGACATTGTGCCAAACAAAAGCATTCATGGATAGAACAAAGAAACTACAGTAACTGGCAGGTATTAAGTAAGAATAAAAAATCCTCCAAAACATATAGTAGGGTCAACAGAATATCCAGCACCCCAAACTCTGCAGCTGTGATACAAAGCAATATTTAAGGGCCAATGTATGCATGTCACTATACAGGTGGCAATCATTTCAGGCGCGTCCAAATGGTGTGCAATTGCCAACATGCAGATCCTTTTGAACCTGGAAAAGGGAAGAAGGGGGTCAAAACAAGTTGCACTTATGTGCACTCGGTCGACGTGCATGGAGGACGGTAATGGTTGTCACCTCTAGAGAAAATCCCGGAAGAGTTAAAGTGGGCAGTGGAGCCCCATCCAAAACTTGTGTTCATCTAAGCTTCATTTGTGCCTTTCCCAAGTGTTTAATAACTAACCCACCTCCCCCAGATTACAGAAGGAACACCATGTGGGGGAAATCTACTCTTAAGCTCTATCTCGCCTTACCTTACATATTCGGCAATCTCTCTTTTTAAGGGATTACAACCAGAAGGAAGGGGTGTGTAGTGTGCTGTCCTCACATTCAGCTTGTCAAAGTTCTACAAAAATCCAAAGCAAGCAAGAATTAATGAACAATTAATGCTGTGGAGTTCTTAGGTTGGAGCCAAATCTCAATGTCTTAAAACTCATTGGAACTATTTGATATAGAACAAGTTGCTCGGCCGATTAAAAATCATATAACTGGTTAAGATTTGCTCTCAAAAAGGAAAATCAATCCTCCTTTAGATGGAGATTGAATGAAGACATATTAGATGATAAAATGTTTTTGGAAAAAGCAAAAAAGGTTCTGGGAGACTATTTTGATTTGAATCTGGTTACCAGGCAGCATGTAGTGTGGGATGCTAGTAAGGCAATGATGAGGGGACTGTTTGTCCAACAAAATGCAACTCAAAAGAAATTAAAAGGAAAAAAAGAAAAGAGAAATTTTGGGTGCAATATTAGAAAAAGAGTTAGTTAAAAAACCAAAGAAAGAATCAGTTTTAAAAGCAATCAAATTATTACAAATACAATATTCAATTATTATTAATGAAGAAATAGTGTGGAAAATTAAGAGAGTGAAACAGAAATATTTTGAATATGCCAATAAGTCAGGAAAACGGCTGGCATGGCAAATGAGGAAAAATGAACAAAAATATATATAAATAGGGAAGCTTTTAATGTTTGATGTATCACAGTATTTTAATATTCTTTTGGAAGCCACCCAGAGTGGCTGGGGAAGCCCAGCCAGATGGGCAGGGTATAAATAAATTATTATTATTATTATTATTATTATTATTATTATTATTATTACTACTACTACTACTATTAAAGATGAATGGAAAATTTACAGACAAAAAGGAAATAAGAGAAGCCTTTGTTACATATTTTACCTACTTATATAAGAAAGGATATGAGAGCAAAAGTTAGATAAATCAATATTTAAAAAACAGTAACTTACCAAAAATAAAAGAAAAACCCAGACTTTTACAAAACCAAATAACAGTGCAGGAAGTGTCAGAAGCAATAAACTAAGCAAAAACAAGTAAATCTCCTGGACTGAGTGTACTCTCAGCAAAGTATTATAAAAAATTGGGTGAACAGCTTGTGATTCCCATAAAGGACACTATGAATGAGATCTTAAGATCAGGTGAAATCCCAGAGACATGGAAAGAAACATATATAACATTAATTCCAAAGCAAGATTTGGATTTAACCCTAGTAAAAAATTATAGACCTATTTCATTATTAAACAATGATTATAAATTATTTGCATAGATATTAGCTAACAGAATGAAAAAAGTCCTGCAAGAATATATTCATCAAGATCAAACAGGGTTTTTACCAGACAGACAAATTAAAGATAACATCAGGAGTATCTTAAATATAATAGAATATCTTGAAGTAAGAAATGAAAAACAAACTCCCTTAATGTTTATAAATGTGGAAAAAGCATTTGATAATGTCTCATGGGATTTCATGAAAAAAATTCTTGAAGAAATCAATTTTGGAGAAAAACTGATAAGGGGAGTCCAAGCTGTTTACTCAGACCATAATACTGTTGATTTTTATCAGGTGATAACAAATCAATATACAATACAAAAGGGAACCAGACATGGTTGCCCCCTATCACCGCTTCTGTTCGTTATGGTCCCAGAGGTATTAGCAGGGAATATAAGAGCTGATAAAGATGTTGTAGGAATAAAACAGGTAAAAATGAATTTAAACTGAAAGCATTTGCTGATGATTTAGTAATTACAGTAGAAGACCCAATAATTCTATCCTTAAAGTTATAGAAAAGATCCAAGAATTTGGGCAGGTGGCAGGATTTAAACTTAATAAAAACAAGACCAAATTATTAGTTAGGAACTTAAAAGAATCAGAGAAGAAAGACTTGTCCCAATCCATAAACATAGAGATTCATAAAAAGGTGAAATATTTAGGAATATGGTTATCAATTAAGAATCTTAATATTTATAAAGATAAATATAAAAGATAAAAAGAAACCTCAGCCACAAAAATTTCACATTTCTTTTTGCCAGTAAATTAAATGGAATTTTGAGAGTTAATTATACTGTAAATTAGTTGCTCTAGTTAAATTTAATTATAACGTAAGCTTTATATAGAACACTAATAATTAAATATGTAGTTCATTTGCACAATTCTGTTTACCTTGAGAAGTAAAGGCCATTGTGATGTGTCCAGTTGAGCCACTCTGGATTCAGGCTTGATAAAGAATTCTTCAGAATACTGTATATCCTAGGAACAATCAAATAGGCAAATTAGCAACTATAACCACCAATGAAGAATGCTGGTCACCATGTTCCTTTACTCATCAAGAATATTCTCTAGTCTAGACATAAAGAGCAAATAACTAGAACTGCACTCTTCATGCTGCTGTTTTTCCTCATCATGCAACAATTTTTATCTATAAGGGGACTTCTACAAAGAGAGAAATGCTATCACTATTAGCTCCTGCCCAGAATGCATGCCTCTAGACAATCAATTGCCCTCATCAATTATCAGCCAAAGTTATAACTACAGTGCTGAAAAGGAGAGGGAATGTTTGCACACCCCTGGGAACAGCATATTCCCAGGAAGTAGATGGTGTGAACTGTAGTCCAGCAACATCTGCAAAGCACCATGTAGGCTACAGGGTGCAGAGAGGTTTAAAAGTTCTTGCCCTAAATAGAATTCTAGTATGGAAATTAAGCAATATCACAAAGCAACTCACAGCAACATCTTCCTCTACCAGATATTTCTGTTCTTTCTTTTTCTTGTGCTTCTTAGAGACAGAGCCTACAGAAAGACAAAAAATAAAAATACTACAAATAAATGGAACTAGAAGTAAACTTGGCATTGTTCACCCATCTAAAATCAAACCTAAAATTAGTAATCTGATTTCAAATTTTAGATCAGATAGGAAACTTATGAGCTGGAGTCCAAATGCAACCCTCCAGCCTCTCCATCTAGCCCTCTGAACTCTTCCCAGGCCATACATACTCCCCAACCCACAGCCTTGCTTAGTGCTTTTGCCTGTCTGGAACCCATTCTTGAACTTGGCTCATGCTTCTTTCTTGCACTGCATAGAGCAGAGTGTGAAGAAACTAGCTTACTGTACAAATTTGCATTTAATCCTTTGTCTCCTTTTGCCTCTGGCCCCACCTACCACTGGCACATGGCACCTAGAAAGGAACAGGGCCCTTGGCATGAAAACGGTTGTAAGAGTTTACAGTACTGTGCAAGATTCCTTATATATGGCGCTATTGCAGTTAATACCATTATTCTAGGTTTGCAAGAGAATTGTTGCCAGGCACTGCAAATAACAAGCACTGCAACCTATGAGAAACCAAGAGCGTGCTGTGGGTGACCAAAGAAACCTGCAAGAGAGGTACTGGAGGAAACAGTTGCATGGGATAAATTGGCTGCAGTCAATGCTCATGCAAGCCACCCACGTGGGCAAGCGCCTTAGTGCCTTAAGTGGGCAAACTGAATAGCCCGTTTCCTCGAAATGCATTTTTTCCTGCAGCCACGGAATATCGATAGTTCCTGCGAATCTGCCCCCCCCCACCAGGAAACAAACATGCTGTGAAACATTGAACACGTTACAATCGGCTCCAAGGTGGGAGAACTGCAACCTCTCCCTCCCCCCACCGGCGCTGAGATGCGGACATCCACGGCAAAATCGGTTTTTGCCCCATGCACCCTTACCTGGCGGCAAAGTTGCCCCAACACCCTCCTCCCCAAAAAGAAAGACGGAGGCGCACGAGCAGAGACAGGAGTTAGAGGAGGAGGAAACAACAGTTGGAGGGACATGATAACAGATTTGGCTGGCATGCATATCTTTGGTATGGAAAAGATAAAGTACATAAAGGGTTCTATAATCACATAATAAAAAAATCACTGATTAAAGTGTGGGAGAAATATAAAGATTTATTAGAACCCAAATCCCCATGGTGGCTATCCCCTATTGAAGCATCATCCCTTAAGGAGGTTGGCCAACACACAAAGATTTATTAACATAACAAGAAGGGAAGTGGAAATTGAAGGAATATGAGGACTTAAAGGAGCATGTTCAGACTTGGCTGCACCATGGAGTAAAAACGGGTTTTGCCCCATGCACCCTTACCCGGCGGAAAGACGGAGGCGAGGGCCAATCTCGCTTTATGGAATCGCTCACCCCCCCAAAAAAACCCCCCACTACATCCGAGCATGCACAGAGTCGTTTCTAAACACTGTACAAGTAGCCACGTGTTTCGCTACGATCGGACTCAGGACAGGGCTGAGAAAGCTAAACACTACCCTCCGCTAAATCTGTGAACTTCAGCAACTCTTCCTACGCCCCCATTCCCCCCCTTAAAAACTAAGCATTTAATTCCCGTTCTTCCCCGGAGGCGATCCTCTCCGCGACCCGAAAGAAGCGCGATCCCTCCTCAGGTTACAGGAGGCCCCACTGCGCCCGCATGGAGGGCACCCGAAAAGGTCAGATCCACGCCCGAAGCTCGCCCCAGGTCCGGAGAAGACAGCCCTGACCCCGAGCGCACGCCGCGCACCCACCTGGGCCGTCCGCCATCTTGCCCTCGCCACGCGCTGCCTCTGAGAGACACGCGCGCACCTCGCCTCCCGCCAGCGAAAAAGGGATCCCCTCGCCCACTTCCGCTCCCTGTCCCGACAAGCAGCGCGGCGCGGCGCGCGGGAAAAGAGGGACGGAGCGGCGATTGGGTGAGCAGGGAGCTGGTGGGCGGGGCGGGCGGGTGCACCATAGAGGGCAGAAAAGCGCTAGAGAGGCTAGGTGCCTACAGTCCCCCTCCCCTCCGAGAGGCGGGTTTTTAAACAGCGCCGGAGTTCAGGCTATGAAGGGACTCCAACTCCCAGCAGCCCCAGCCAGTGAGCCAGGGAAGATGGGAGCTGGAGTCCAAGAGGCAGAGGCGGTTTTTTTTTTTTTGTAAATTACCCAGCGGCACCCAGCAGGTTTTGCACGAGCCAGATGGCAATAAAACCCCGCTGGGGGAGGTGCAGGGCTGTACAGAAAGTGGGGATCTCGTGGAAACAATGCTCAGGCGGCTTGGCCAAGTGGATAATGGGGGGGTGATCCTTGGTGTGTAACCAGGATTGTGTGTTGAGCACGTTATTTTATGGTAGAGAAACGTGGGCAAATTACACCTGCCAGGCGTATCTAGTATTATGAAAATTTCTGGAAATCTCTGACGCTTCCACACATTTTTATGGTATTTCGGCCAGTCCTCATAAAGGTGTCCTAATAAAGATGTTTGATTTTGAAAATGATAGACCAACATATTAGGGTGGGACATCTGGATGAAAAAGAAACAGCAAATCAAGAGACTTCTTCCAACTGAGCATTTATTCTCCCATTACAGCCTGGAAATCCAAACCATCCAGCAACACATAGTGATCAGATGTGGAGAAGCAAAGTAATCACACCATAGCTGTCAATGTTTCCCTTTTTCTAAAGGAAATTCCCTTATTCCGAATAGGATTCCTCGCAAGAAAAGGGAAAAGTTGACAGCTATGACTTATACTACGTTTTAACACCACTTGCATGCCATAAGGCTTAAACGGCAAATATTTTTTTAAAATATTAGTCTACTATAAAATAAAAAAGCCTCCAGGCATGCTGGCCACATGACCCAGAAAGGGGCCTGAAAAGGAAGATGAGTGCTGCACCCCATAGTCACCCTTGACTGAATTTAACCGTCCAGGGGTCCTTTACCATTACCTTTTACTTCTACTGTTTTTAAAAACTCTTTCTAGCTGTTTTAAATGTTTGTAAGTTGCCTTGATGCACATGTTTGTTATAGGAAAATCCTTGGGCTCACTTGGATTACCAAACAAAGACACCAGCCAAGAATATAGGAGCAAAACAGCAGCCAATAGGCCTGGTCTTCATTCAAATAACTGTTGCAACAGGACTTCCACCCACCACATGGGAGAATGGGGAAGAAGCAGAGAACAAAGAGTGGCTCCCACTTTTATCAGTTTTACAAAGATACCCACAACACCCCTAAAATTACATCATGCATATATCACAAATACATCACGTGTTGGAAGGGTCTGGCGACAGAAACTTGAGCATCAGGGCTTGCCCCTCCCTTACCTTTACCTCCACCAAACACAAGAGATGTCCCTTTTCCCCAGCTAAGTTAATCACAGCCTTTTGTCTTGATCTGGGTTTGCTATTGTTTCTGGAATGGCTACCTGCAAGACGGAGCTGTTTTGCCTGGCCTTCGGCATGGACTCACTCTGATCCCATATATGGGATTTCGCATGGAAATTTCCCATGTAGGACCAGCATGAATAGCTGGCTCGGGTGAATATCTGATGTTTCCTCCCTTTATGGTCTTGATTTATGGGCTACATTAAAATGAGGCTGTATTTTAAGTTGTATTTTAATTAACTCTTTTCTATTACATTTTATTGTAATTTATATCTGGTGTTAGCCGTGGGGAGGACGGGGTATAAATAAAAAAATATTATTATTATTATTATTATTATTATTATTATTATTATTATTATTATCTGTCTGGAACTCAGGTATCAGGATGCCAGAGATTATCACTCAGGCAGAGGGGCTGCTGAGTACCTGAGCTCACACTTTATGGGTTATGGCTGCCCTCACTCATGTCCCAAGCTCCCTCCTTGGTAGCCATTTCCTTCCTGAACAGAACATTGGAAATTGTGTGGTGTCATGTGTTATCTGGTGCTTTGAGGAGACATTGTGTGTGTGAACAAAGAGGGGGTGCACACTGTGTGCTGGAGGAGCAACCCCCCCCCCATTGTAAAAAATCCCTGTAACAATGTAAAAGGGGATTAATAAATTAAAACATACTCTTTTTCTATTGGTGCAGTAGTGTTGCTTTATCCCATTGCATTTGTATTCCTTCTCTAGGCAAATCTTAAAAAATGTAGTATAAACACCAACAATTGGGAAACACTTGCCTGCGAGTGCTTCAATTGGAGAACAGCCTTTACCAAAGGTGTCATGGACTTTGAAGACACTTGAACTCAGGATGCAAGGGAGAAATGTACTTAAGAGGAAGGCACGCTTGGCAAATCCATATCGTGATCAACTCCCGTCTGGAGACCAATGTCCCTACTGTGGAAGGCCGTGTGGTTCCAGAATTGGCCTCCACAGTCACTTACGGACTCATTGTTAAAACCGTGTTTATGGAAGACATTCTTACTTGGCTGTGAGTGATCACCAAAGAAGTATTCCTTCCTTTATACATTGCATTGGCAGTTAGAGGTGAAAGCGAGTTCCAGTTCGTATCTGGTTTCCAATAAAAAAAGCCAATGGTGTGTGCCTCAAATCCAATGTGCAAATGCCAGACTCACAGCCAAAGTATAATCAAGAAACTGTTGATTATTAATCTGAGACTTCGTCCTTGAGTATGTGACATTTTTGTCATGATTGTTTTCTGATAAGTCATATCCTGTTTGTCTAATCATTGTTCTTGTTAGGAAAAAATAAGATTGAGGAATGGTACCATTCTTCAATCTTTTTTTCCTGGTCTATTTTAATTTTGTTATAACTTAGGCCTGGTTTTTTGTTTTTTAAAAAAACTGGTTTCCTTGAGCCGGACAGAAGGTGTAGGCTTCTAAAAAGTTGTTATTGATGCCAGGGGCTTAACTATCCTTTGAGGGTAAAGTATTGGAAAAGTCTCTTGAATGATTAATCTCTTGGGTTCTCATTTCAGTTTTACGCTATTAAAAAAACCCCTCTGTTGTTTTATTACATGAGTGTTTGAGTTGATTGATTTCATATTCTAATGATTTTGTACTCATGCATAGAAAGTTTTCTGAAGTGTCAGGTTATGTGTATATTTAATAAAACAATAGGTAAATGGAGTGCTTTCCCCTTTATTTTTAGCAATGTATATGGACCTAAGGCAGGAGTAGCCAATAGGTCCAATATAGGGCTATTCAGATGTTGCTGGAATACAAATCTAATCATCTCTGAGAATTGGCCATGCTGGCTGGGGCTGATGGGCGTTGGAGTAAAATCATAGAATCATAGAGTTGGAAGAGACCACAAGGGCCATCAAGTCCAACCCCCTGCCAAGCAGGAAACACCATCAGAGCACTCCTGACATATGGTTGTCAAGCCTCTGCTTAAAGACCTCCAAAGAAGGAGACTCCACCACACTCCTTGGCAGCAAATTCCACTGTCAAACAGCTCTTACTGTCAGGAAGTTCTTCCTAATGTTTAGGTGGAATCTTCTTTCCTGCAGTTTGGATCCATTGCTCCGTGTCCGCTTCTCTGGAGCAGCAGAAAACAACCTTTCTCCCTCCTCTATGTGAGGATAGAGAAAAAAGAAAATAGAAGAAAATAAATAAATAGAAGAAAAAAGTTTTGCGGAGGGCAGTGTTCACTACCACTGAACAGAATTTTCATTGTATGGGGCTTGGACCCCCTCATTTTTAGATCTTGGAGCTGATGTATTCATCATGGCTGCAGAGACCTCACTGCAACCTAGAACTTCCATGCTTCACATCACAGCATTGAGCATGGCTGTGAGAGAGGTACCAGACACAAAGCTTAAAATGATCCTTTGCAGTATTCAAAGGGTGAAGCATTGGCATAAATGATCAGCTCTGCGTAGTTGTGTAGTGGGTTGCCAAAGTCATGGCTGGTAAAAATCAATAACTGCTGTTTTGGGTTGTTGTTTTTTAAAATAATCATCTTTGTTTATTACTTTCACAAACTGATATGAACTTATAAGATACAGAACTAAGAACACAGAATAAGAACTAAGACACAGTTCCTGGGGAAACAGAGGAATATATATATGAATATATATATGAAGCAGTGAAATATGAAGCAGTGAAATCAACCACCCCAAGAGAAACTATTCTCTCTCAAACTCTCTGATCTGCTATCCCTGTAAGCACATTCACCCTACCCAACTCATAAGGGTTTCCTCAGTTACAAACACAGTTCCTGCTGCCACCACCAAAATGCCCAAGAGACTAACTCTTCTTCCAGCATATCACATTGAAAACGCTCCCTCTAGGAAGGGCAGGTGCCTAAAGGAAGATGTCCCTTCTGGTCTCCTCAGGCAAATCTTGGAGACCTTGGAGTTCATGCAAGCCCTCTAAAACCATCTTAATATTGGCTTTGATCTTGGCAGTCTTTGGTAAGGGCTTCACTGAACTCTGTTAGTAGCTTCTTGTTCTTCTCAATGAAGGCAAGCACCCCAGGAAGAGTCAACTCCACAAATAACCCATAACCCAGTGCTACCAATATGGTGGAGACATCAGGCACTTCTACATTGACATAGAAATTGTAGCCTAGATCCACTTGAGTCGTCAGCTCCTGGCTTCCTATCTCCTGCAATCACTCAATAATATTATTGAGCTGAAGTTACTGAGCCACATTTTCATAGACCTGATCTTGCTGCTCCAGAACCCTCTGGAGACCCCTCTGCAGAACTTCACCGACGATAGCTTCGCACTGGAGCACCTTCTCCTGTACCTGCTGCTCACCTGGCATTCTGGCGAGGTTCCCGCGGGAGCTTTCATGCCAGAGCCTGGAGGGGAGATCAGTGGGACTGTTACTCACTGTAACTCTGGGCCCTCCCGCCTTCCTCCCACAGAAACAAGAAGCTGGACGTTCCGCAATCCAGTTGGAAACTGAGGGGCTGGGTGAGGGAGAGGAGGGCCTGGGGGGGGGAGACGTGGGCAGGTGGGCGAGGGAGGCTACCCTCCCTCCACGCAGATGCTTCCACAACTGTTATGCTATTGATGAATTGGTGAATTCACTTTGAGTCCAAGTAAACAGGGAATAATGTAATTCCTCAAAACTTGAAACTCAAGACCATCTTTCTGCCAAGCCAAGCTAGTGCAACTGTAATATAATAAACAGTGATTTGCTTAAATGCATCTCACCACTAGTGTTCAAAATTAGCCAGGCACCAGGTGCATTTTGCACCTGACTATCAACCACTTGCAACCAACTGAAGATACCTGGACACCAGGATAGTGCCTGACATCTCCACTATCTGGAGGTGCATGCCTGGATCTTGACTGTTTTCACATACTAATACCACATCCTGTATAATTCCATCAGTTATATTTTATCTGCACAATCAGAATGGATTTCAGAAACCAAAATGCTTTTTCTGTGCAGCCTGAGCTGGAGCAGTGGACGACGTTATAGTTAATGGTTGTCACTTGTCTTCATTTACCCCACCCCACTACCCTGCTCACAACTGTGAAGAATATTCCTATGCTACGAACTGTCTGTGTCACCATTAAGAAAAAGAGGTAGGAATAGGCCAATGTGGACTGTCTATGAATAAAGTGATTTTTTCCCTTTTATGTTCTCAAAGTTCTTAACCTAGTTCAAGGCTGTCATCTGAACTAGCCAGATGTTTAACTGAGAATCAATCAGTCTGTCCATCCTTTGAAAAATAAGACTTTTTAAAGCCATCTTGCCCAAAAATGGCAACCAGATATTCCATTTGGGCAACTGTAACCTTGGCTTAAGGAGCCATTTTGTGCCTACCTTATATATCTGAGTTTCTAACACTGCTCACTACAATCTAGTGATAGCTAGGCATTTACACATAGAAGTAGATGCTAGTGCACCTGTAATATAATAAACAGATTTGCTTAAATGCATCTCATTTTGCATCTGGCTATCAGCCACTTGCAACCAAGTGCCAGGATGGCACCTGAAGTCTTTTTGAGGTTGTTTTTTTTTGGCGCCTGACATCTCTACCATCTAGTATGCATATGACTTAAGCTGTGTCCAAATAATAAAACAAGGCTGACATTTGAGTTAACTGGTTTAGGATTGAGTGGTAAAGGCACAAAATGTTTACCTTACTCTCTGTAAATTCCAAACAAAGCAAGTTATTTTTACAATCAAAGAGGAACAGGAATTCCCTTTAGTTAAGAAGGGTAGGACAAAAAGACAAATGAAGTCCCATTATTATAAGCCCTAATGTTCTATAGAATATCTGAGGAGCACCACATTGTCTGTCCTACGTGATCTACCCATTGTGAATATGCCAAATTTCAAACTGATCTTTTGTGTAGCACAACACTAAGAATGAAAAAAGGTTTTCATTCTGGATTGGAACTGCAACATGAATAAGAAACATTTATTTATTACTTCCATCACATATATGCTGCCAAGATACCTGAGATTGCTTTGGCACTAGAGTCGTTTGGTGGTGATAAAGCAGTCTGGGTGGTATAAAGAAGTGAGTAGAAGCACCCTCTTCCACAGGGGTACCAACTTAAATAAAATATTGGGGTGGGGGCAGGTAAGCCCCACCATGCATAACCAAACACATGACACAGCGCACATACACCATTTGAATGGCAAAGCCCATCAACGGGGGTGGGGTGGGGGGTGGACCCCTCAAATATTTTATTAGAGGGCCCAAACAGACCTCAGCCCCAAGAAGCTGGCTCTTATGCTCTTCCAACACTTCTTTTTTTCAGACTGCAAGCACACAACATAAATGAAGTATGGGCTAAGATTTGTGAGCTCAGTTGTCTAACTTGACACTTCATGTAACTTCCAGTGAGTGACTTTTAAAGTAGAAAAGGCATGAGCCTAAAAATGGACTGAAATACAGGGCACACCCCCCCCATTTATGTGGTGGTTACGTTCTGAGGCACCGGGCATGTTAGTGAAATCATATATTTGAAACACCATTGAAAAAGCCTGTGCACACACACATCCATTCCACCCCTTTTTTGGAATGTTTTAAGGTCACTTCTGGGTTCGATGTGATGCACGTACAGTGGTACCTCGGGTTACATACACTTCAGGTTAGACTCCACTAACCCAGAAATAGTACCTCGGGTTAAGAACCTTGCTTCAGGATGAGAACAGAAATTGTGCGGTGGTGGCGGAAGGCCCCATTAGCTAAAGTAGTGCTTCAGGTTAAGAACAGTTTCAGGTTAAGAACGGACCTCTGGAACGAATTAAGTACGTAACCAGAGGTACCACTGTATGTACAATTGCACACCTATTGAACATGCGTAAGTAAGGGGTTGCCTGCATAAATAATTAAGCAACCTATTCCTGCTCAAAATCTGTACTTTGACGACTTCCCAGATGCATCTTTTGCTGTTGCCTCTTTTAAAGTCTATGATATATATAAAGGGATTATTTTCGAAAGTTATTACATATATTATCATTAGCATCATCAGCGATTACAACAGTACAGTCATACCTCGGAAGTCGAATGGAACCTGTTCCTGAAGTCTGTTCAACTTCCAAAACGTTCGGAAACCAAGGTGTGGCTTCTCATTGGCTGCTGGAAGCTCCTGCAGCCAATTGGAAGGTGGGTTCCAAAGAACGTTTGCAAACCGGAACACTCACTTCCAAGTTTGTGGCATTCAGGAGCCACAACGTTCGACTTGTAAGGTGTTCAGGATTCAAGGTACGACTGTACTAGGAAATAAGACTGCACACACCTCAAGCATTACCAGTACCACCCTCATCCTTTTCTGCAGCAGAGAAGACCTCCCCCTCCTACCCATTACTTACTGATATAAGTAACAAATATGTTTGCTCTCTAACAAAGCTTCATAAGGCAATACAAGACCAGGACTATATGAGGCATTTATGCAAGTCCCAGGCATTTTTACTCTCATCTGGATTTAAGGCTGGAAGGCAAAGGAAATGTGTGGTGCACTAAGGCTAAGTTTCAAATCAGCAACTTGTGACACTGCACAATATCATTTTTATTTTGCTCAGTTTTCACCACCAAAGTGATCTCCCTGGGGCACAAGCACACATTAAAGCATCAGCCTTGGTTTTCAATTTGCTGGCTTTATGCAGTCTAGGCCTACATGAAAGTCTCTTAAATCTGATTTTAAACGGACAGGATTTTTTTGATTCTTGAATAATGATTACAGTAAGCCTGCAACTTAAGTGCATTTAACTTTCGTGCATTCAGCTTTACGTGTGCAGCAATTTGTGTATATATGGGGGAAATGACACTGGCAATCCCATCTGCCATTGAACCAGTTGTGAAACCTGGAATGTAACTCCTGCATATGTTGTGGGCTTACTGTAATGAATTTTGTATTCAAACACTAAAAAAGCCTTCCCCAACCTGGTACTCTCCAGATGTTTTAGACTACACTACAGCTTCCATCAAGCCATGCTGGCTGGGGCTGAGACAAGTTGTAGTGCAAAGCAATCTAGAGGACACTTGGTTGTGGACGGTTCCAATAACGTAAGAAGAAAACTGGCAGCATAGTTTTCAAGCAAGAATCCAGCAGTTCAACACAAAGCCATGTGCAAGAGAACACAGCTACCTCTCACATGTGTACTTACACTTTAAAATGTAAAATATAAATAAGTATCAACATTTAAAATTCCGCAACATTACTTTCAAGTTTACAATGTGTTATAAATTAAGTGTAATTTCTGGAACCAATGATGAAGAAAGTGTTTTATAAAGTCCAATATGATAAAATCAGCCCAACAGCGGGGGGGGGGGGGAATGTGGGACACCTCGTGTTTTTCTCTCAAGTCCTTAGTGAAGTCTAAGTAATGTTAGGAAAGAATAGATGTGGATAGGAAGAAAGTAAGCCCCAATAGAATGAAAGGCAGTGCTTTGCCACCGTGTTTCCTTCATGCAGAGAAAAGGTGCAGTAGACTTAATGGAAAATGCAGGCTGGAAGCTAGGAGGACAGAGACTGAAGTGTCACTTCCATCAGCAAAGCAAACCTTCTTTGCAACACTTCTGTGAAAAACAAAAAAGAGTTGTCTAAGAACCGTAGGCTATACCAAAGTACCCTTGGTCATATCCCCTGACCTGAGGGACTGATCATTTCCTGTACCACCAGATGGAGGAGGTGATTCTGCTCCGGAGTGAGCAGCGGCCAGAGTTCCTTCTGCAGCACCTTGAGCGCCTCCAGGTCTTTCTCTTGGCAAGCCATGACAGCGGACTGCAGCAGCAGGAAGAGCTCTGAGGGCACGTAGCCCGGCGAGGCATCCAGGGCCTCCCAGGAGTACTTCTCGAGGGTCTTGGCGTGCTCGGGCATCAGCTTGGAAGGCGGCGGCTGGAGCAGCAGGAGGAGAAGGACGCGGGCCACCTCGCAGTGCAGCAGCTCGTCGAGGAAGGCTCCCGGCGGCGGGCTGACCGGAACGGATGAAGAAGCGGCTGCGGCAGCCGAAGATGTCGATCCACCGGCAGAGGGTCCTGTGCCGGCCTGAGCCATCAGCTGCGCCTGGGTGAGCACAGCCAAAGCACCATCGTGGTCGCGGCAAAGCAGCAGGCAGGAGGCCACGTCGCGTAGGCAGCGCAGAGCCTCCAGGGGCAGCTGGGCGACCGCCAGGAGGTCTGCGGCGCGCAGAAGGGCCGGCACGGCTTGGCCCGGCTCCCCGCCGGAGCGCAGCTCGTTGCCCAGCTCGAGCCAAAGCCCGGCTGCCAGCGCGGGCTGGCCCAGGTCGAGGCGCAGGCGGGAGCCGAAAGCCACGCAGCTCTGGGCAGCCGGCAGGTGTTCAGACAGTCCCAGCCAGGGGCCTTGGCGCAGGCGGAGCTCCCGCTCGTGCTTGAGCCAGAGGCGCGCCGCTTCGCCCAGCGCCGCCGCTTCTCCGGGCGCGTGCCCGAGGCTCTGGGCGCAGCGCGCCACCGCTAGCTGGCACCAGGCCGCGTACGGGAGGCTCTCCTGGGCCCGCAGCTCCCTGGCCAGCGCCGCGAACTGCTCGGCCGCCTCAGACACGTTCGGCTTGCGCAGGAAGCGCCGGCGGAGCTTGGTCGACACGAGCCGGTAGCGCGTCAGGAAGTCGCCTCCGCCGCCCGATCCCGACCCGGATTCCCCTCCGCTGAAACCAGGCGACAGGCCGCCACCGCCGGTACCCGGGACGGACAGCATCTTCCCGACTGCTTCGGCTTCACTGACAGCTCTCCTATGCTAGGCCCCGCAGGAAATGGCGACAGAGCGTTGCCGGGCGACGGAACAGGAAGTGGAGAAGAAGGCGTTGCTAAGGGCCGTGTAACCATGGCGACTGCGGAGGCAGCCGTTCCCATCCCTGGGCTCCATCCCTGGGCTCATCTCAGCGCACTCCTACCTGTACTTTGCTTTCCAGGCACAGATCCAGGTGGAACAAAAAGAGGTTTTCACAGGGAAAGCGCTGTGGCGAAACAACCAACAACGTACCAGACGCAGCACTTTAGAACACGGAACCCGTGCCTAGAAAGACAGCACAAAATGATGTGTCTTTCTGGGGGAAATCCTCCTTTAGTGCTCAGTCGGAGCAGTTGAGTTTTCCGCGGGATAGCCGTTTTCTCCTGTTTGAAGTTAGAATGGGTTTTTTCCGTGGGAAAGGAGCAGGGCAAGGGGGTGTTATGGGAATTGTAAGGTTTCAAATATAGAATGAACGTTGATAACTGCACAAGGTAAACACACATACATAAGTATATGAACCACATGTCTAAACTAGTACAGGAAAGCAATCCAAAAGCCATCTTGACTCTCCTAAAGACTCTAAATATTTCCTCTGCCTCCTTAATTCCCCTTGCCTGAGAACATCAGGGGAAGTTCCTGAAAGGATTCCTCTCCTACATCTATGAACCTCCTTTGTATTGTCATTGTCTGCCCAGATGCTCCGCATTGAGGGATGGGCATCCTGATTGTCTTATCAAATGCTAATGTTTTGTGTAAACTGTGTCTCAGAAAAGTAAAGGACCCCTAACAGTTAAGCTCAGTCTCCAACGATGCTGGGGTTGCGGCGCTCATCTTGCTTTACTGGCCAAGAGAGCCGACATTTGTCCGCAGATAGTTTTTCCGGGTCATGTGGCCAGCATGACTAAACCGCTTCTGGCAAAACCACAGCAGTGCATGGAAATGTCGTTTACTTTCCTGCTGGAGTGGTACCTATTTACCTACTTGCACTTTGACGTGCTTTCGAACTGCTAGGTTGGCAGGAGCTGGGACTGAACAATGGGAGCTCACACCGCCGATCTTCTGATCAGCAAGCCCAAAGCTTGGTTTGGTTTACACCACAGTGCCACCCGCGTCCCAAACTGTGTCTGGAATTATGTAAAACTTGCTAAATCCTCAAGAATATCACACTTCAGCCTGTCTGAGCCAAAGGAACCCCACCTTCTGTGAGATGTAATTTCTGACTGTTTGTAGAGGGGGTTTCTCCTCCTCCACGCCAAAATGCAAACCCTTAAAAGAGATGTTTTTTCTGGGTTCTGGGTCTCTTGCCTCCTTGCTAGGAGGGGAAGGAACTCTGTTGCAACTGAAAAATAAATATCTGCCTTGCTTTCACTGCATCCTGCCACCATCCATTCATCTCTGACGGATCATGGACTTAGGGGAGTTGGGGAGTTGGGCAGCAAAAGCCAACCACCGCTATTTTTTCTATATCAGGGGAAAATGCTGAGACCCATTCTTTCTCGGCACTGGACAAGTGGAAGTGTGGCGGCACCATAAAGTGGCCTGGTCCTCTTAGGTTGCAATCAGACATGTAGGTGATGCTGTGTTAGTTTTCCTGATTGCAACACTGGCACTTCTGTCTGAATTTATGTTCTCTTTGTGTTATCTATATTTTCTCTATATATTTTAAAATAATTTTTATTAATATGTTGTGACAATATGTAACCAAAACTGTTATGCATCAAAAGTTCTTGCTTCTCATGCAAAATAAAATAAAAAAGAGAGAAGAAATGGAAAGGAAAAACAAGGAAATGGCATATGAAGAGCTAAATAACATAATAAAAACTCTATCAAAGTGTGAATAAATTAAAAGGAAAAATATGATTTACTTTCTCATTCCAGAAATATATAAACAAGACCTACCTTCCCCCAAAACTGTTGTGCCTCCCTGCAAACAACTAAGAATGGTATGCTGACATACTGTTCCAAATCTCATCACCTTACACATGTGATTTTTTTCCGTGTTAAGGGGGCTGCAAATAGATTTTTTGTGTAGAATCAAATAACACAGAAATGAGTGCTAAACACGCTCTATTTTCTATTTTCTGGAACTAGCTTTCTCCTTGTGTTAAAGTTCAAAGAGAATGCCACAATTAATAGTTTGTTTCTTAATTTCATTTATATCCCACCTTTTTTCTCCAAGGAGCTCAAGATAGCACACATGGTTCTCCACCTCCTCATTTAATTCCCACAACAACCCTGTGGTGTAGGTTAGGCTGAGACACAATGGCTGGGCCAATGTCACTCAGTGAGCTTCATGGCTGAGTGAGGATTTGAACCCTAGTCTCCTTGGTCCTAATCCAACACTCTAACCACTATACCACATTGTCTCTAATAATGTTAGGGAAACATTGGGGAAGTAGAATGAACTGCCATGTGAATGGAGTCTAGATGGGCCATTTGGCTGGTGCAACAGGCTCATTTGTGAGTGTGTGTTCACAACTGATAATTCTGTTATATTTGAATTGTGTTTATCCTTAATGCAATACTGTTGACAAATGGCTGAGATTCTACATATAGAAAACTGATGCAGGAATCTGGAGGTCTCTCCAAACTGTCAGTATTATGCAGGAGAGATTTAAGAGTGTACTAGAACTTTAGCTTTCTATAATTGAAATTGATTAAAGCACTCTGGGTTTGTCCACACTTTTGCTTGACCTGTATTTTGATTATGTTGTGTAGCAATTAACTCCAAGACCTTTTCTCATTGCTCCACGACTGTGCCTTGTGAAAATAGGAACTTACTTGCTGAATTGGATCTTTTTTTTTTTAACTTCTTTTTATTAAGTTTCATGTAAGTAACCAAAAAGGAAAACAAATTAACAGTTACAAAGAAAAGAAAAAATACATAACAAATATCTAAACATAACGTAAAAATATTGTCCATTTCCGTTACAGTTCTTTGTCTTCACGCTTGTCTCTTTATATCTTAGGAACTTAAATCATTCTTCTACACTCTGTTGACCTCCATCCCTCCCGCTTTCAGGCTTCTTAATATACATAATTTATTTTTCCCGCAGCTAGTGATTGTTAATAATTTGCATGTCGTAAGATTTATATCAGACCTGCTATAGTTTTTAGGCTTCTGTAATTCCCTTCGATATATATCATAAATTTGTTCCAGTCATTAATAAACTTTGTATTTTTTTGGTTTCTGATTTTTTGTGTCATTTTTGCAAGTTCAACAAATTCAAATAATTTTGTTTGCCAGTCTCTAATTGATGGGGTAGCTTGGTTTTTCCAATGAATTGGATCTTAATCAGATGTGCAGAAAATCTGAAGACAGATTTTGCTGGTCAACTTTCTGATTCAGCAGATAATATTGTTTTTTCCCCTAAGACAGCTGTGGAACAACGAGAAAAGCTCTCAGACCCAGATAAACTGATCAGTACACAAATAGGGTAAAAATACAGGACAAGCAAATTTAAATAAATTGAATGATTATCTAGTTAAATTTGTTAAGTTAAATTAATTGAAAATAGCTTGCAGATACTTAATTGGCTTAGGATTTTATTTATGTTAAATGATGAATTAATATGTTTAATTCCATAAGGTGAAGATTTAAGGATGTTAATGTTTAAGTTAAATTTCATAAGAATTGGGATTTGGAAAACCGTTAAAAGGACATGCAATGAAATTCAACCAAGGGGAAGCGAGGAAGTCACTTAACGAAGTTAATAAGTGTAATTTTCAATAAGGCTATGATTTATGTTTGTTTGTCTTGTGTGTTTGTTTGTTTATAATATTGTGAAAACCAATAAAAATTTTGGAAAAAAAATACAGGACAAGCAAAAGTGTGAATAACAAGTTCATGTTTAAAAAAACAAAAAAAAATACACATGTATTTTTCCTTCTGTGAGAAAAGTGATGGGAAAATTCACTAGAAAGTGTGGGATGAATGAATGGTTAATGAGAAAACACCCCACAAGCAAATCAGGATGAATGCAGTTTGTTGTCATGTAACTCCTACAAACATATCAGAACAAATAGTAGATATTTGACATAGTCGAATTGCTGTGTAAGCAAACCAGGATGACTGCTGAAAAACAAGTCATCAGGTGGCGCACTATGTGATCGTGTGCACCTGGCAGAACCATCCAGATTGTGCCCCCCTAGTCAAGGGCACCCCCCCCCTCTGGAAGTCCTTGCAGCGGTGGCACTGGTCCTTCCTTCCTTCCTTCTCCCCACCCCCACCTTCCTCACACAACTCCCCATCCCCTTTCCTCTTTCAGCAACACCAACATGAAATTTCAGTAGCCCTCTGGGTGATTTTCAGACTTGGGCGTGAGGAAAAGCCTCTTAGCTTGGGGGGGGGGGAGGGGAGAAGAGAAGAGGGGGAAAATAATAATAATAATAATAATAATAATAATAATAATAATAATAATTTTATTTATACCCCGCCCTCCCCATCCAAGGCCCGGCTCAGGGCGGCTAACAACCAATAAAAAAAATGGATTGAAATAAAACTTAAAAAACAAGATTAAAATACATTAAAATGCAGCCTAAAAGGTTTGCTGAGGGGTGAAGAGGCGAGGATTTGAATCTGGTTGTTTCACAGGTTGGGGAGAATGAGGGGGGGAGGCTGTCCCCAATCTGAGAAGAGGACAGCGCTTCCCTTCTCTTCCCTCCACCGCCCCCCTCCCGCCACTAGTGTACCTCAGAGCAGCTTGTTATTGGTTCTGGGGAAGGCAGAGAGGAGGTGGGGAGGGGAAACGGGATACTTCCCCCCCCCTTTCCTTGGGCAAAGTTAGGGGACCCAAAGAGAGGCCGCCAGCGCCCGGCTGTCAAGGAAAGTGAGGAGAAACAACCCGGGAAACCTTTTATTCGTGGGAGAGCGAAGCAGCCCCTGTGTGTGTCTGTCTGAGGCACTTTTTCCCGCGTGCTCTTGAGATCCCTTCCAGGCTGGTTGAAGCGGCACATCAGTTCAAGGCGTCCAGGCACTGTTGGAGAGAAAGACACGCCACTGCCCTCTGCCTCAGAGGGTAGCTGAGAGGAGAAGCAGGGCCAGCGGGCAGATGTGGAAGGTTATTGCAAAGAAACAGTGGACACTTTAAACATTGCGGTTTTGTTAATTCTTAGAATTTAAATGTCCTTCCTGGGTTCAGAAGGTGTCGTACTTCACAATTACTATTGTTGAGTCCAATGGGACTTACTCCCAAGTATGTGTGTGCTGACAGCTAATTTCAGCCAGGGTCCAAAGTCCCAATGAATACGAGAATGTGCAGAGTGCCACCTTCACCCACCTGTGTAGTGTCAGCTGAGATGGGGGGCAGAAAGGCGAATAAGAAACAGAGAGCTTTTACGGGCTTAATTCTTGTTTGTGTGACTGCTGGTTTTAAGACCCAGACGGACAGTTGTTCTTTCCTAGAATCGCCACCCTAAATGCAGGATGTTCTTTGGAAATTAGATTATAGATTTTTGCCAAAGCTCCTGTATCTTTCTGTCCCTGTGGCTCCTACCTGCACGCTTAAGTCAGCCTTCGCTAACCTGCTGTCTTTCAGACATTTGGACTCCACGTGCCTGCCAGGTGTGCCTGTGCCTTTAAGGGAAAGAAATCTGCAGGAGACAATTCTGGGGACAGAAAGGGAAACAATGGAGCCTCAAGGCAGGGTCTGGAGGCGGCTGAAAAGTTGGCAGCCATGGGGTCTTTTGGATTTCCTTGGGGAACCAGGCTATAAGCTTGAATACACGTGTATTCGCAAGATAACGGGGTTTAATTTATTGGAGGGTGTGTGGTCCCCGCAGGGGTGAAATGGGGAAGCAGAGTCCCTTTAACTCGCTGGAGTTTAAACTGGCCAGGGGGCGGGGCTGCGGATCCCTGTTTCTATCAGCTGGGGCGTCCTCGGCGTCTTCTCTACTTCCATCTGCCGGGCGCTGCGGGAGGGCAATGGGTGCTTGGAGCGCGCTCGCTGCTGCACCTCCTCCTCCTCCTTGGCCAAGGGTGCGCGCCTGGCCGCGGCTCCGCTCAGCATCCGGGCGGAGCGCATCCGTGCCCTTTTCCAAGTCCTGCGGGACGGCGGAGAGTCCTGGGGTAGGTAGGGTTCTGGCGCGCGGGGGGGGGGGGCATTTCGGGTGGGGGGGTGGGTAGCCGCTTCCCTTCGCCGAGCAACTCCGGAGTCCTGCGCAACTTCAGAGACCCCAAATTCTCCTCTGGCTCTTCACCCCAACCTTGGGTGCGATAGAGCATTTGCTTTGCGGTGGGCGAGGGCGGTGGGCGGGAGACAAGTGGGGCCAGGGTTACTCTAGCCACAGTATTTCCAGACAGGGCTTGGAAAAGAGTCTGAAACCGCGGAGAGCACGTGTGTATGAACACCGCTGAACTCGGGGTCTGCTTTCTTAGAAAAGGAACTTACTCGCTTGTTGACCCCATGGTTACTATGTCCTGGGGCTGAGACCTGACAAAGCCCTGGTGAAAGCACATGGGCAGTGGCGTGTGCGGTTGGGCCGGGGGAGGGTAGTGCCAAGCGCGCAACTTTTAGGGGGCGGGAGCCAGGCGCCCCCACGCAGGGAACCCCGTCCCGCTCTGAGTGCCGCCAGGACCCGGCTTGGACTAGCCGCCGCGCGTCCCAGGCCAGCGTGGGGGAGCGGGATTTGCCTGCCGACCAAGCTTCTCCTGGCAAGGGCAGGCAGGGGCGAAGCGCAGCCCCGCTTGGCTCTGGTGGCCAGGCTGAGTTGACGCGCGGAACCCTTCGCGCCCTGGGCACGTGTGCCCGACAACGTTGGTGGCGAGGGCAGCGCCTGGCGCGGTGGGTTGTGTTGGCCTGGCACGCGCCGCGCGCACTCCAGCACAAAAAAGGACGCAAAGTCTTGGTCCCCCCCCAACCCCTCCATTTTTTGGCTTGAGCACCCCACGTCCCATCCCTTCCTCCTTGGTGCCTTTAGCTTCTGTGAGGAAGGTGAGGTGCAGGCAGAAGTTCCACAGGATAATCCCTGGCTCTTTGGGTAGGGTAGATTTATTCTGGCCATGGAGGTTCTTTTACGTTATCCTTGGTTGTGATGGATGTTAGATGAATCCTATGTCTTCTTATTTGGGAGCAAAGCCTGCTGCGCTCGCTGCAGTTTACTCCTTGGTAAAAATGTATAGGATTATGCTGCTGCTCTATGATAGTTTCTTTCCCTTTAAAAAACAACACGCTTTTCTGTACACTAAGAGGGGAAAACGTTTTTGGGTACTGCACATGGATGGTTGGAAGCCATAGCAGCTTCTATGGGGTAGGTGAGGTGCAGGCAGAAGGATAATCCTTGGCCTCTTTGGGTAGGGTTGGGAATGTCCCGTTGTCTGATACTATGGTGGGCTCCTCACAGTCCGTACTGTGGTCAGATTTGGTACAGCACAGCTCTTTATGTTGTGTTCTTGGTTTTCCTGGAAATGTTTTTTTCTAGAGCCCAACTGCTAACCCAGAGCAGCTGCAGAGGAGCAGGAACTTTTGTCACTAGGGGGCGCAAGTCTCTAGAAATCTTAAGGGCTGCCTTTCACCAGCATCTTAGTTCTCCTTAGTCCTTGAAGTGCAGCAGCCTGCCTGGCCCTGGAGAGAGACTTTTTGCAGTGCAGCTATGCTGTTGAGTCCATATCCTGCGCATGCTTACTTGGAATTGAGTCCTGCAGTGCTCAGTGGGATGTACTGCCTTGTCAAATGTGCCCAGGAAGAAAGCTGGCATGTGCTCCTGGGTGGCCTGGCTCTCAATATCTGGCTGCTGCTGGGCTCTCCATGGCTGAACTGGGAATAGAGAACTCTCCTGCCTGGACTTTTCTGTTGAGCTGACTAAGATGGTTTGAGTTTTCATCTGGCATTATATTTCTCCCTCCCTTGCAGGGTTGGAGTGACCATGTTCTGAGGCAAGACAGGCAACTTGTCTTCACCAACAGTGTATAGGAATGTCAGAGGAGCCTTCTGCACCAGGCCAAAGGGGGACCATCTAGTTGAGCATCCTGTTCCCACCGTGACCACCAAGATGTCAGCCAAAGACACAGGGCTGCTCTGTGGATGGGCAGAGCTAATGTACAGGGAAGAAGCCTCCCTGCCCGTCAGCACTGCTTGCATGGGCAGGACAGAAATGCTTCTCAATCCCAGCTGCTGCAAACCGCAGGAGGGGAGAGTTGCTCTTGTGCTCCTGTCCTGTTTGTGGGTTTCCCTTAAGGAGCATCTGGGTGGCCACTGTGAACAGGATGATGGAGTAGAGGGGCCAGTGGCCAGATCCAGTAGACTCTTCTTATTCTCTTCTGTAAATACTTTATTTTCCATTTTTTCAAATTTTTCAAATTGGTTTTCACAACATTATAAACAAACAAACACATAAGACAAAGAAACATAAATCATAGCCTTATTGAAAATTACACTTATTAACATTGTTAAGTGACTTCCTCGCTTGGTTGGATTTCATTGCATATCCTTTTAACGGTTTTCCAAATCACAGTTCTTATAAAATTTAACTTAAACATTAACATCCTTAGATCTTCACATTATGAAATTAAACATATTAATTCATCACTTAACATAAATAAAATCCTAAGCCAACTGAGTATCTGCAAGCTGTTTTCAGTTAATTTAACTTAACATATTTAACTTAGTAAAGGTAAAGGTACCCCTGCCCGTTTGGGCCAGTCTTGCCAGACTCTAGGGTTGTGCGCTCATCTCACTCTATAGGCCGGGAGCCAGCGCTGTCCGCAGACACTTCCGGGTCACGTGGCCAGTGTGACAAGCTGCATCTGGCGAGCCAGCACAGCACACGGAACGCCGTTTACCTTCCCGCTGGTAAGCGGTCCCTATTTATCTACTTGCACCCGGAGGTGCTTTCGAACTGCTAGGTTGGCAGGCGCTGGGACTGAACGACGGGAGCGCACCCCACCGCAGGGATTCGAACCGCCGACCTTGCGATCGGCAAGTCCTAGGCGCTGAGGTTTTACCCACCCGCGTCCCATTTAACTTAGTAATCATTAAATTTAATCCACTCTTCCTGATACTCCTCCTCCTTCTGGTCATGGACTCTTCCGGTTAGGTCGGCTAGCTCCGAAAAATCCATCATCTTCATCTGCCATTCTTCTATCGTTGGTAATTTTTGGGTTTTCCACTTTTTAGCTAACAAAATACAAGCAGCAGTTGTGGCATACAAAAATAACATCTTTCTTGGGCAATTCCAAACCTGTTATTCCAAGAAGAAAGGCCTCTGGTTTCTTTATAAATGTATATTTCAACATTTTTTTCAATTCATTATGAATCTTTTCCCAGAACTCTTTCTCCTTGGGACAGGTCCACCACGTATGATAAAAGGTCCCTTCCTTTTCTTTACATTTCCAACATAGATTGTCACAGTTATGATATATCTTTGCTAATTTTACAGGAGTCGAATACCATCTGTACATCATTTTCATGTACATCCTTTAACACAGTACATGCAGAGAACTTGACCCCTTTCTTCCACAATCTTTCCCAATCCTGAAACATTATATTATGTCCTACATCTCTTGCTCAATCTATCATCACAGATTTAACTTGTTCATCTTTTGTATGCTACTCCAACAATAACTTGTACATTTTAGATAATTTTTTACCTTTTGTATCGAACAACTCCGTCTCCAACTTAGATTTTTCAAAAGCAAAACCATTTTTCTTATCCAGTTTATACAATTCATTAATCTGGTAACCAATTTAACTTATCTTTAACTTGATCAAATGGTTTTAATTTGTAACCTTTTTCTTCTATTAATAAATCATAATAGTTCAACCATTTGGTATCCATATTTAGTTTTTTCTGGGTCTTCGCCTCCATTGGTGAAAGCCATTTGGGCATCTTTCTTTCTAAAATATTTTGTCCAAACATTATACAACAATTTCCTAATTACATGGTTTTTAAATGCATTATGGGCCTTTACCTTGTCATACCATAAATATACATTCCAACCAAACACATTGTCGAATCCCTCCAAATCTAATAGATCTATGTCTTCTACAGTGGTGCCCCGCAAGACGAACGCCTCGCAAGACGGAAAACCCGCTAGACGAAAGGGTTTTCCATTTTGGAGGCGCTTCTCAAAACGAATTTCCCTATGGGGTTGCTTCGCAAGACGAAAAATCTTGCGAGTCCCCGCGGGTTTTTCCCCGCTCCCCCCCTTTTCCTAAGCCGCTAAGCCGCTTATCAGCTGTTCCGCTGATAAGCCGCTTAACAGCTGATCGCTGAAAGCCGCTAGACCGCTGTAGCGCTAATCCGCTAAGCTGTCAATGGGCTTGCTTCGCAAGTCGAAAAAACCGCTAGAGGAAGAGAATCGCGGAACGGATTCTTTTCGTCTTGAGAGGCACCACTGTAATTGCATCCATTCTTTAATCCAGCAAAGTGCAGCAGCTTCAAAATAAATTTTTAAATCTGGCAAGGAAAATCCCCCTCTTTCTTTAAAGTCTGTAAGTAATTTATATTTAATTCTGCGTTTCTTCCCCTGCCAGATAAATCTGGATAGTGTTTTCTGCTATTCTTTAAAACATTTCACATTATCTATAATTGGGAGGGCTTGAAACAAAAAAAAGCATCTTTGGCAGCACATTCATCTTAATTACAGAAATCCGGCCCATTAATGACAGTTTTAGGTTTGACCATATCTCCAAATCTCTTTTAATTTTATTCCATAATTTCTCATAATTATCTTTATATAAATTCAAATTTTTCCCAGTCAGGTTCACCGCCAAATATTTAACTTTTTTCACAAAATCTAGTCCCGTTTTTTCTTGTAATAGTTTTCTTTCTTCATTATCCAGATTTTTCTCAATTACTTTGGTCTTGCTCTTGTATAATTTGAATCCTGCTACCTGACCAAACTCTTGTATCAGCTCCAGTGCTTTGACTGCACTGGAGTTTGGATCTTGTAATGTCAGGACTAGATCATCAGCAAAGGCTTTTAATTTATATTGTTTCAAACCTACTGTAATACCTTTGACTTGTTCATCCTTTCTAATCATACTTGGCAAGACCTCCAGGACTGAAATAAACAGCAGAGGGGAAAGTGGGTACCCTTGCCTGGTTACCTTCTCAATTCTAATTTCCTCTGAAACCACATTATTTACAATAATTTTAGCTTTTTGTTCTAGATAGATCGGTTTAATACCATTTAAAAAATCATGGCCTATCCCCATACTCTCTAAATTATGTAACATAAAACTCCAAGATACATTGTCAAAGGCTTTCTCTGCAACAATAAACATTAATATTGCTCTACAACTCTTTCTTGCTTCTAACTTTTCCAAAATATCCCCAACATTTCTAATGTTGTCTTTCATATGTCTTCTGTAAATACTTTCTTATCCGCTCTAAATCTTCCTGTACTGGTTCCTGCATGAGTTCTGGTGTTATGAGAGAGGGAGAAAAACATTTTTCCTACCTACTTTCTGCAAGTCTTGCAGGATTTTAGAACCTCTGGTTCCATTGCCTCCAACTTGCTTTTTTTCTAAACTTCAAAGTTCTGAAAGCTGCATATTTTCCTCCTAGGGGAGTTGTTCCATTGATACGGCTGATCTTACGAAAATGTCCTGCTTGCATTCCCTTATGTACCTGGCTGCAAAGCAAGCATTTTGCTCTGTTGGGTTAAAGGTGCCATTTGAAAATAATTCCCCTCATTTCTCCTAGATTTTTTCCATTCAATGTGCAATAATGCCAATTTTTTTCACATACACCCTGTGTTGGACCTTTGCCAACATAGTGCCCCCTGAGATGTTTTGGGCTGTACCAGGTTGGTGAAGCCTTCTCTAGAACCTGGGTTTGGCTGAGTCTATCAGTGGTCAGTGGCTTGAATAGCCAAATAGAACTTCCTGTTGAAGGATCAGTCTACCTCTGAATACCAACTGCTGCGGAGCCACTTGAGAACACCCAGAGGGGATCAGGTTAGTCCTTGATGGAAGCAGGGTGCTGGACTAGATACACCTTGGCTCTGACAGAGAAGGGATCCTCTTTTGAGCAGAGGCCTCACTGTGCAGCAGCTTTCACCAAGTTTGTGTCTTCCAAGTGTTTCAGATTGCAACTCCCACAAGGCCCATCATGTTGACTGGACCTGCTGGGTGTTGTTCAAACCATTCACCATGGTTCTCCTATAAGCCCTTTCTGTTATTTGTTTTGTTAGGAATAGGACTGTTAAAAGCAGATTGTGAATACCAACAGACCCATCATAGCTTACAAGTGGACGTGGACGCCATATGCAAGGAATTTCCGGGGGTTTTCGATGGGAAATTGGGACAGTATACGGGCCCCCCCATTGCTCTACAGCTTGACCCCGCAGTACGACCGGTCAGGCTCAAGGCCTGCCGGGTCCCGTTCGCCCTGAAACCCCGTATAGACGAGGAATTGGACCGGCTCGTGGAGCAAGGAGTGCTGGAGCCGGTGCCTAATGCCCCCTGGGAAACCCCAATCGTCACACCCGTCAAGCCTAATGGTTCGGTTCGCATCTGTGCAGACTACAAATGTACCATAAACAAGGCCCTCACGGCCCATGCATACCCAGTGCCAGTGGTCAGCCATGTTCTTGCCACCCTGGCTGGGTCGAAAATTTTTGGCAAGCTGGACTTGGCCCAAGCATATCAACAGCTGCCAGTAGATGAGGCCACAGCAGAGGCACAGACGATTGTGACGCACAGAGGAGCGTTCAGGGTAAAGCGGCTGCAATTCGGTGTCAGCGTGGCACCAGGCATATTCCAGAATCTAATGGACTCACTCCTTAAAGGGATTCCTGGCGTCACCCCCTTCTTTGATGATGTGTTGATTGCCGGGCCCACACCAGAGGAGTTTGAGGACCGCCTCCGCACCGTTCTGCACCGTTTCCAGACGGCGGGTCTCAAGGTGAAGCGGGAAAAATGTCTACTAGGAGTGCCTCAGGTGGACTTTCTGGGATTTATGGTGGACGCAGAAGGGGTCCACCCGACTGGGGACAAGGTACGGGCCATTTGTGATGCCCCAGCGCCCAAGTACAAGACTGAACTTCAGGCCTTCTTGGGACTATTGAACTTTTACCATTCCTTCCTTCCCCACAAGGCCGCGGTAGCGGAGCCCCTACACAGACTCCTGGACAAGCGGGCCCCTTGGGTGTGGGGCCAGCACCAGGAGGCCGCATTCCAGGCAGTCAAGGACTTGCTGGTCTCAAACTCAGTCTTGGCACACTTCGACGAGAGGCTGCCGGTGGTGCTAGCATGCGACGCCTCGCCCTATGGAATTGGCGCTGTCCTGGGACACCAACTCCCGGATGGAAGAGAGGTACCAGTGGCATACTTTTCCCAGACACTCAACGCAACCGAGCGGAACTACTCGCAAATCGACAAGGAGGGTCTGGCAATCGTGAAGGGAGTAAAAAAATTCCATGATTTCTTGTACGGGCGGCCCTTCACCGTGGTGACTGACCACAAGCCGTTGCTTGGCTTGTTTGCCCCTGGAAAGCAGACCCCCCAAGTGCTGTCTCCTCGCGTCCTCAGGTGGTCAATTTTCCTTGCCAGCTACCAGTAAGTATGCACTGATTCACCATCCGGGGAAGGCGATGGGCCATGCGGACGCCCTCAGCAGGCTACCACTACCGGAAACAGGCCCCGACCCAGCACCTGCACAAGAGGTTATGAGCCTGGAACTGCTTCCTGACCGCCCCATTCAGGCACAAGAAGTTGCACACCATTCCAAGAAAGATAGGGTCATCTCCCGGGTCCTGGACTGGGTGTGGAGGGGATGGCCCAGCAGCAGCCCCGGGCCAGAATTCGCTGGCTACACAACCCGCAAACATGAACTGTCGGCCCACAAGGGGTGCCTGTTATGGGGAAGCAGGGTCGTTGTTCCCCAGCCCCTCCGCAAAAGGGTCCTCACAGCCCTACACGAGACACACCCAGGGGTAGTAAGAATGAAGGCCCTTGCCAGGAGTTATGTGTGGTGGCCGGGGATCGACGGAGAGATAGAGGCCTGGGTCAAACACTGCCAGGCCTGCCAAGAATCCCGCCCCGATCCCCCAAGGGCCCCAGTCCAGTCCTGGGAGTCCGCCCGAGCACCATGGTCACGCCTGCATGTGGACTTCGCTGGCCCCTTTCAGGGGAAAACATTCTTCATAGTGGTGGACTCCTACACCAAATGGCTGGAAGTCGCACTGGTACCGTCCACTTCTACATCCGCAGCCATCCGGGTACTACGCAGGCTGTTTGCAACCCACGGGCTCCCTGACACTCTCGTCTCAGACAACGGGACTGCATTTACGTCAGGAGAATTCCAAACCTTCACAGCGCAGAACGCCATCCGCCACATCCGTTCGGCGCCATTCCACCCTGCCACCAATGGCCAAGCAGAACGCATGGTGCGGACCACCAAGGACACCCTTTGCCGCATGACGCAAGGGGATTGGGAGTACCGCCTTGCCACATTCCTTCTAGCACAGCACAGCACCCCCAGCTCAACGACTGGCCGGAGCCCCGCTGAACTACTAATGGGTCGGCGCCTTGCAATCAGATTGGACCGCCTTCACCCCGATAGAGCTCAGGATGAGGTAGTGGTGGGGGAAGGCAAGAACCCCCGGACCTTCGAGGCTCAGGACCCAGTGTACGCAAAGAATTTTGGGGCAGGCCCAGCATGGGTACCCGCCACAGTCACCAGGGTCACTGGCCCCGTGTCGTATGAGGTGCTAACGGATGGGGGGCAATGCTGGCGCTGCCACTGCGACCAGATACAGCGACGATTCCCGGGAGAAAACCAGGAGGAGGAAAGGGCAGAGGAGTCCCAAGGTATATGTCATTCTTTAGTAAATTGGTTAAACTCTTGGTGCCTGATTTTCCCGGTCAGCCTTGCCATCTCCGCATAGTCCATCATCTTCATTATCCATTCTCCTTTCAATGGGGCTCTTTCCTCTTTCCATCCCTGGAAAGTAGTATTATTGCCGTTGTCATCGCATACATAAACAGTGCTTTCTTATCCTCTGGTAATTCTTCTCCTACCAAATATTTTTTAATGTCTTTTTTATTAAAGATTTCTTGGTTTACAAAAGTATGTGCAATGTTTCTTTTTTCAAGTTACATTTTCTTGAAATATACAGGTCAGTTTCATTTGTATTTTTTAAATTTTTTTTAGTAAAGATTTTCTTGATTTAGAAAGCTATGTGCAATGTCTCTGTCTCGTATCCCCCCCCCCACGTAACACATTTCTCCCCCATTTGTTGAGACATTAGGAAGAATAGGGGGAAAGAGGTGGAGGGGAAAAAAAGATCAGTGGGGTTGGGGTTGGGTGGTGATGTTTCTATTTTACTTAATATATGTGGGGTTTTGTGTCAGCGTTGCTTGTGCGGGTTCTCTGCTGTTCACTTGTGTTCCTTTGGTGGCGAGAGAGGTTGGGGTTGGCCTAGGGTGTGACTGTTCATTTGTAGTTGACTCTGGTGGTCTTTGTTTTCATGTGTGAGTGGGGTGGGTGGGATTTTTGGATCAGGTTAGCCATATTGATTTGTATTCTGTTGGTGGATTTTTGTCATTGTCTTGTTGGGCTATGTATGTGATAAAGGGGACCCATACCTGGGTGAAAGCATCGTCTTCTATATGTCCCTGTGTCAGTTTCAGTTTATTGGTTAATTTTTCTAGTAAGGCTGTTTCCCATAGTATTTGGTACCATTGGTCCATACTTATTCCTGACAGGTCTCTCCAGTGTCTGGTTATGATGCTTCTGGCTTCTGAGAGTAGGTGGGTTATGAGTTATTTGTGGTGTAAGTGGGTATTATTGTCTTGGAAGATGTTTAGTAGGGCCAGTTCTGGGGTGATTTCTAATACTTGCTTAGTTATTTTACATGTTTCTCATATGGTTTTCGTACAGAAGAGTTGGATTTGGGGGCATTCCCACCACATGTGGAGGTATGTGCCTGTGGAGGTGCACCCTCTCCAGCATTTTGGTGAATTACCTGGGCTTATTAGCGCTAATTTCCTTGGTGTTAGGTACCACCTGTAGGTGAGTTTCCGAGTGAGTGCTTTCCTTTTCTTTGATATGGATTTAAAGCAGGGTTTAGACCATGTTCTGGTCCACTGAGTGGGGTTAATCTCATAGGAGGTTTTTGGGGTAGGTTTTTGAAGGTTGTCAAGGGCCTAGTTGCTGCTGATTTTACTACTGGATTGTTTAAGAGGGCATGTAATTGGTGGTGTGTTAACCAGGGCATTTGGGCGTCTTATAGTTTGTCTTGTATTTCTTGTGTTGGCAAGGGTTTGCTATTTTATAGAGCTTAATTAGGCAATATCAGCCTCTGGTTTGACAGGTTTTTATCTGGAGGTTTTCTGCTGTGTGATGGAATAATGGGTGGTGTGGCAGGGGAATTAGTGGGGATGGGGTTGGGGACAGTTTGCCTATTTCTGCTTTCCATGCTTTAAGCATGGTCTGTGTGTACCTGTTAGGTATTGTGGGAATTTTCCTTAGTTTGTTTGGAATTGGGTATGCTGTGGTGCAGGTATTTTCAATTGTGTCCCTCTTCTGGTGTACCTGCTGTTTTGTATCATCTTCTACTATATATGGGATTATGTAGCATACTTGGTTGGCAATGTAATATGCTTCTATGTTGGGGATTCCCCATCCTCCCTCTGAGGAGGGGAGGTGCAGGTATTTGGGGCTTATTCTTGGTTTTTTGTTTGGAATAGGTAAGTTAGTTTTGGGAGGGTGATCATTTTGATCATGGTTATTTTGTCTGAGAGAGTGAAGTTGATGTTGTTCCATCTCTTTAGGTCTTGGTTAATTTGCCGCCAATAAGGGGTTATAGTTGTGGAGGTATACTTCATTGAGGTTTTTGGTTCTTTGTACCCCATTGTATCTCAACTTGGTGTGACAAAGTTTTATCTTGGTGACGTTAGCAAGTTCTTTTTGTGTGTGGGATGCACATAGCTTCTGACTTTGCAAAATTTACCTGTAGGCCCGACACCATTGCAAATGTGTTGAGTTCTCTGATTAAGGAGGTTGCTGTATTTATGGGGTCTGATGCTGTCATCTGCAAAGCGTCCTAATTTGTAGGTTTTGCCTTTTATTTCCACTCCCTTGATGTCTGTGGCTGCTCGGATTCAGATTGCTAAAGGGTCCAGAGCCAGGATGAATAAGAAGAGAGACAGTGGGAATCCTTGTTTTGTGCCATTTTGGATTGCTATGGTATCAGAGTCCCTATTGTTAATCTTCCATATTGCTGAGGCTTGGGAGTATATTTGTTTGAGGATTTGCAGGAAGTTGGGGCCAAATTTCATGTTAGTACTGCTAATGGGCATTTCCACTCTAAGCAATCAAAAGCATTGAGGATGTTTAGGGACATAATTGGCAGTTTGATGTGAATATCTAGTCGTCTTGGTTTATTAATGAGATTGGGCAGTATGATTCTACTTTGAGGCTGTCTTTCAGTGGTTTTGGGATGGAGACTATTTTGGAGTAGGTCCAGATTTTGGGGATGGGCCCCCCTTTTATGGTATCATTGAATAGGTGGGTCATGTAGGGCATCAGGGGTTCTTTGAATTTCCTATAGAATTCTGCTGTAAAGCCATTTGGGCTTGGAGCTTTGTGTGGCTTGAGGTTTTTGAGGACCATATCTATTTCCTCTGGGTTGATAGGACTGTCCATCAATTCCTGTTCCTATGTTGGGTAAAAAAATGGATATTATTAAAAGATAATGAAGTCCTAACACTAGAGAGTTGGGACAAAATATATGGCTGGCATGGCTGTTTATTTTATGACAAAAAAGAACAACATAAAAAATTTACAAATCACATAGTAAGAAAGTCTCTATTGGATGTCTGCGAAAGAACAAAAGGAAAAATTATTGAGAAAACTCCTCAATGGGTTTCACCAGTGGAGGCAACCACAACATTAAAGAGTAATGCAAAAGAGACTTGGCCAACATATAGAGAAATATTAGAAGATGCAGACAGAAATATTAAATTAAAAACTTACGAGCAATTACAAACATTTGGAATAAATTGGTTATTCCAATATTATCAATTAAAAGCAACATATGAAAAAGACATAAGAAAGGGGGGATTTGGAAATAAAACTTTAAAATTAGAAAAGGAAAAATTGCAAAGTGATCAAAAATACTTGCAAAAATGTATAAATTAATAATGAAAACCACCTTAGAACAAGAGACGAAAGGGGAAAACATGTTAAAATGGGAGCACGATTTGGGATATGAGATATATGTGGAAAGACTGAAAACTTTTTGGGAGAAAAACCATAAATTTTACTGTGTGTGATTTATTTAAGGGAGAATTTCAGAAAAATTCACCACAGATGGTACCTAACCCCTGACAGATTGTAAAAAATAAATAAAAGGAACAACAACAAATGCTGGTGGTGGAATTTCCCAAAGATTAAAATCTTTTGGGACATGATCCACGACGAAATAAAAAAATTGATAAGGACATCCGACACAAAAAAGGCAGAGGAATCCTAGATAAAGATATCCCAAAAGATAAAACTAAATTATTTCTATATGCGACAACAGCGGCAAGAATTTTGATTGCTAGCTATTGGAAAGAAGACAGCATCCTAACAAAAAGAGAATGATTGGGGAAACTTTGCAAGTACCTGGAATTAGCAAAACTGATGGATATAATAAGGAGAAAATCCAAAACTATTGTTATGAAGCAATGGGAGTTCTTAAATGATTATTTACAAAACCAGGGCTCAAGTATAAAAATCTGGTTGTGTTTAGAATAATCTTGTGTGTAATATAAAAAATACAAAGTGAGACATTAAGGAAACCCAAAGGGAAAATATGAAGAGCAGAGGAGCTGATGAACGGCTTATTAAAAACGCGTGAGGCAAACGGTGGAAGTCTTTAAAAAACAACAACAAACCCACTTTTTAAGGGAGATAAGGACAAGATGAAATTATACAATTGAATATAAATATAGATGGGAAATGGCTATGTAAAGTGAATACTTATCTACTTTTAAAAATTTTCACCTATGATCCTTTTCTTTTACTTCTTTATTTTTTCTTTGTTTTTTCTGATATCTTTCATTTCACTCCTTTCTTGTGAATAGTATTTTATAGAGGTATAAATAGTTGTAAATATGAAAAGAGACAAAGTATTCACTAATTTTTTTCCTTGGTTATATGTATTTTCTTTTTCTTTTGTATTTTCTTTTGTTGTAAGTATGTATGTTTTCTAATTTGTACTTACAGTGGTACCTCAGGTTAAATACTTAATTCATTCTGGAGGTCCGTTCTTAACCTGAAACTGTTCTTAACCTGAAGCACCACTTTAGCTAATGGAGCCTCCTGCTGCCGCCGTGCCGCCAGAGCACGATTTCTGTTATGATCCTGAAGCAAAGTTCTTAACCTGAGGTACTATTTCTGGTTTAGTGGAGTCTGTAACCTGAAGCGTATGTAACCTGAACCGTATGTAACCCGAGGTACCACTGTAATAAAAATTAAAAAATTGAATTCCTATTCCTCATCCGTTAAGGTAGGCATGGTTAGTCCTGGTGTTTATATATGAAGTGATGCATTGTCTTCTGATGGGGTTTCCCAACCCCCTCACATTTAATGTAATTGCTTTTAAGCTAACCATCTTGATTATCTACAATATAGGGTGATTCCCTTCCAACCCGTCTGGGTTGCCCTGTGCCTCTCACCTTGTATTCTCTATCAAACCAATGGAATTGCGCTGAGCTAGAGTGTGGTAGGTGGGGGAGTAAGGGGTTAGAATTAGATTTGGGTTAAAGAGTGTGGGGGGGTAGATTGCAGAAAATATCCTATATGTAGTCCTAAAGGTTTTTATTTGGGGTATCTTGAGCCATCTGGCGTTTAGCTGCTTGGTCCTCAGTCTCAGCTGGTGTAGAGAGCCTTGTTTTCACAGAAATTGGGCCCATATTTCATGTTAGTACTGCTAATAGGTATTTCCACTCCAAGCAATCCAAAGCATTGAGGATATTTAGGGACATAATTGTCTGTGGGCGTTTAGTTGCCGTCTGGTGTTCAATCATGTTCTGAAATTTCCTGATGGGGTCTGTTATATTGTGACCAGGGACAAAGCCAGTCTGGTCTGGGACTCCTAACTTGTGTAGGAAAATGTTTAAGCGTTTGGCAAAGTTTTATGTGAATATCTTGTGGTCTTGGTTTATTAATGAGATTGGGCAGTATGATTCTACTTTGAGGCTGTCTTTCAGTGGTTTTGGGATGGAGATTATTTTGGAGTAGGTGCAGGTTTTGGGGAAGGGCCCCCCTTTTATGATATCATTGAATAGGTGGGTCATGTTGGGCATCAGGGGTTCTTTGAATTTCCTATAGAATTCTGCTGTGAAGCCATCTGTTCCTTGAGCTTTGTGTGGCTTGAGGTTTTTGAGGACCATATCTATTTCCTCTGGGTTGATAGGACTGTCCATGAATTCCTGTTCCTCATCCATTAAGGTAGGCATGGTCAGTCTTGGTGTTTATATATGAAGTGATGTGTTTTCATTTGATGGGATGTGGGTTTCCTTTCAATTACCCCCAAACATTTAATATATACTGATTTGAAACAATAATCAATCTAGGTCAAAATCGGTAGAACATCATAAAGGTAGAAGCAATGGCCTAGGGGCCATTCTAGACAGTATTACCTGAAAGTCAATTTGATTTATTTATCTGGTTATCACAGCAAACACTGCTGTTTTAGTACAGGAACTCACATTGTGTGCCCTCTGAATTAAGGGCGGATTGACCTGTTTTAGGTTCAATAATGTGAACAGTTCTAGTTGTGTCCATGTCTTACAAAACATATAACAATGTGCTGTACAAATTAATTGAAACAATGACTTTAGTACAGTAGTTTATTGTACAAAACTCAAACATACATGTACAAAACTCACATAGACGTACATTAGTAACGGATATGACCTCCACTATTTTTAAGCAGCATTTGAACACGGTTTGGCATGGAGTCTACTTTTTTTGAACAGTTACTGTTGATTTTTGGATCCCTGTACCACACTTGAATCAGTGCCTGAATGAGTTTCTCCAGAGTTGTATAGTCTACAGCACAGAGGTGATTTTTTCATATAGCACACAAATTCTCAATAGTATTTATGTCCGGGGAATTCCCTGGCCAATCAAGTACCTGTATTTGCTGCTCTGTCATGAATTTCTTCCCCACTTTTGATGTGTGACAGGGGGCTAGGTCCTGCTGCATTATCCCAGTACCCTCAGGATACTTCTTTTTCAGCTCTGGAGTAACTCTTGGTTTTTTTTTAATATAATATTTATTAAGGTTTTACAAAAAACAAATGTTTACAGAATAAAGAAAAAGCGTAAAAAAAGAGAGAAATAAGAGAAAATACAAAAAATACAAAAATACATAGCAAAGAAAAAAGGGAAAAAATACAAGATACAAAAAACAAGTATATTAGAAAAAATTAAAAACAAATCCATTTTTTAAATATCTTTAGGCTCATTTGCTTGTTTCCTTGACCTCCTCACACCTCCCCTTTTTGTATTCCAATTTACATAATCAATTCAGCAAATCCTTACCCTCTTTCCTTTATCTTAACTCTATATCTTAACATATTATAACTATATTTTTTCATCCATTAACCATCCATTTTTGCATATTCTTATTAACCTTGTTGCTAATGCCACTTAATTTCAATCCAGCATCATTTTAACATTCATTAATTTTACAATATTTCTGCAAATAGTCTTTAAATTTCTTCCAATCTTCTTCCACCAACTCTTCTCCCTGGTCTCGGATTCTGCCAGTCATTTCCACCAATTCCATATAGTCCATCACCTTCATCTGCCACTCTTTGGAGTAACTCTTTTGTAGAACCATTGGTGGGACATATTTTCAGGATAGAGCCCTACCATGACCAACATTTAGAATTGGCTTGGCACCCTGTGATTTTACTTCTATTTGGTATTTTGATGATGCTTATATTAATGTGTATTTTATATGTTAAAGTTAAACATTTGAATGGAAATCATATAGTACAGTAGTACCTCAGGCTACAGACTCTGCTAACCCAGAAATAGTACCTTGGGTTAAGAACTTTGCTTCAGGATGAGATCAGAAATTTCACGGCAGCGCAGCGGCAGCAGGAGGCCCCATTAGCTAAAGTGGTACCTCAGGTTAAGAATAGTTTCAGGTTAAGAACGGACCTCCAGAACGAATTAAGTTCTTAACCCGAGGTTATTGTTGTTTAGTTGTTTAGTCATGTCCGACTTTCGTGACCCCATGAACCAGAGCCGCCAGGCCCTCCTATCTTTCACTGCCTCCCGCAGTTTGATCAAACTCATGCCGGTAGCTTTGAGAATACTGTCCCACCATCTCATCCTCTGTCGTCCCCTTCTACTTGTTCCCTCCATCTTTCCCAACATCAGGGTCTTTTCCAGGGAGTCTTCTCTTCCCATGAGGTGGCCAAAGTATTGGAGCCTCAGCTTCAGTATCTGTCCTTCCAGTGAGCACTCAGGGCTGATTTCCTTCAGAATGGAGAGGTTTGATCTTCTTGCAGTCCATGGGACTCTCAAGAGTCTCCTCCAGCACCATAATTCAAAAGCATCAATTCTTCGGCGATCAGCCTTCTTTATGGTCCAGCTCTCACTTTCATACATCACTACTGGGAAAACCATGGCGTTAAGTATATGGACCTTGTTGGCAAGGTGATGTCTCTGCTTTTTAAGATGCTGTCTAGGTTTGTCATTGCTTTTCTCCCAAAAAGCAGGCGTCTTTTGATTTCATGACTGCTGTCACCATCTGCAGTGATCATGGAGCCCAAGAAAGTAAAATCTATCACTGCCTCCATTTCTTCCCCTTCTATTTGCCAGGAGGTGATGGGCCCAGTGGGCATGATCTTTCTTTTTTTGATGTTGAGCTTCAGACCATATTTTGCACTCTCCTCTTTCACCCTCATTAAAAGGTTCTTTAACTCCTCCTCACTTTCTGCCATCAAGGTTGTGTCATCTGCATAGCTGTGGTTGTTGATATTTCTTCCGGCAATCTTAATTCCGGCTTGGGATTCATCCAGCCCAGCCTTTCACATGATGAATTCTGCATATAAGTTAAATAAGCAGGGAGACAATATACAGCCTTGTCATACTCCTTTCCCAATTTTGAAGCAATCAGTTGTTCCATATCCAGTTCTAACTGTTGCTTCTTGTCCCACATACAGATTTCTCAGGAGACAGATGAGGTGATTAGGCACTCCCATTTCTTTAAGAACTTGCCATAGTTTGCTGTGGTCGACACAGTCAAAGGCTTTTACATAGTCAATGAAGCGGAAGTAGATGTCTTTCTGGAACTCTCTAGCTTTCTCCATAATCCAGCACATGTTTGCAATTTGGTCTCTGGTTCCTCTGCCCCTTCGAAATCCAGCTTGTACTTCTGGGAGTTCTTAGTCCACATACTCCTTAAGCCTGCTTTGTAGAATTTTAAGCATAACCTTGCTAGCGTGTCAAATGAGTGCAATTGTGCGGTAGTTGGAACATTCTTTGTCACTGCCCTTCTTTGGGATTGAGATGTAGACTGATCTTCTCCAATCCTCTGGCCACTGCTAAGTTTTCCAAATTTGCTGGCATATTGAGTGTAGCACCTTAACAGCACCATCTTTTAAAATTTTAAATAGTTCAGCTGGAATACCATCACTTCCACTGGCCTTGTTATTAGCAGTGCTTTCTAAGGCCCATTTGACTTCACTCTCCAGGATGTCTGGCTCAAGGTCAGCAACCACGCTACCTGTGGTGTACGAGACATCAGTATCTTTCTGGTATAATTCCTCCATGTATTCTTGCCACCTCTTCTTGATGTCTTCTGCTTCTGTTAGGTCCTTACCACTTTTGTCCTTTATTATGGTAATCTTTGTACGAAATGTTCCTTTCATATCTCCAATTTTCTTGAACAGATCTCTGGTTTTTCCCATTCTGTTGTTTTCTTCTATTTCTTTGCATTGCTCATTTAAGAAGGCCTTCTTGTCTCTCCTTGCTATTTTTTGGAAATCTGCATTCAATTTCCTGTATCTTTCACTATTTCCCTCGCATTTTGCTTGCCTTCTCTCCTCCGCTATTTGTAAGGCCTTGTTGGACAGCCACTTTGCTTTCTTGCATTTCCTTTTCATTGGGATGATTTTTGTTGCTGCCTCCTGTATAATGTTACAAGCCTCCATCCATAGTTCTTCAGGCACTCTGTCCACCAAATCTAGATCCTGAAACCTGTTCCTCACTTCCACTGTGTATTCATAAGGGATTTGATTTAGATTGTATCTTACCGTCCCAGTGGTTTTTCCTACTTTCTTCAGATTAAGCTTGAATTTTGCTATAAGAAGCTAATGATCTGAGCCACAGTCAGCTCCAGGTCTTGTTTTTCCTGAATATAATCAATCTGATTTCGATGCTGCCCATCTTGTGATGTCCATGTGTAGAGTCGTCTCTTGTGTTGTTGGAAAAGAGTGTTTGTGATGACCACCTTGTTCTCTTGGCAGAACTCTATTAGCCTTTGCCCTGCTTCGTTTTGAACTCCAAGGCCAAACTTGCAAGTTGTTCCTTTTATCTCTTGATTCCCTACTTTAGCATTCCAATCCCCTATAATGAGAGGAACATCCTTCTTTGGTGTCATTTCTAGAAGGTGTTGTAAGTCTTCATAGAATTGGTCAATTTCAGTTTCTTCAGCACCAGTGGTTGGTGCATAAACTTGGATTACTGTGATGTTAAATGGTCTGCCTTGGATTCGTATCGAGATCATTCTATCATTTTTGAGATTGCATCCCAGTACAGCTTTCACCACCCTTTTGTTGACTATGATGGCCACTCCATTTCTTTTAAGGGTTTCTTGCCCGCAGTAGTAGATATGATGGTCATCCAAACTTAAGTCGCCCTTTTCCATCCATTTTAGTTCACTGATGCCCAGGATGTCAATATTTATTCTTGCCATCTCATTTTTGACCACATCCAACTTACCAAGGTTCATGGTTCTTACATTCCAGGTTCCTATGAAATATTTTTCTTTACAGCATTGGACTCTCCTTTTGCTTCCAGGCATATCCGCAACTGAGTGGCCTTTCGGCTTTGGCCCAGCCGCTTCATCAGCTCTGAATCTACTTGTACTTGTCCTCCGCTCTTCCTCAATAGCATGTTGGACGCCTTCCGACCTCAGGGGCTCATCTTCCAGCATCATAACTTTTATATGCCTGTTGTCTTTGTCCATGAAGTTTTCTTGGCAGGGATACTGGAGTGGCTTGCTGGTTCCTGCTCCAGGGGAATCACGTTTGGTCAAAACTCTCCACTATGAGCTGTCCATCTTGGGTGGCCCTGCACGAGATAGCTCATAGCTTCTCTGAGTTGTTCAAGCCCCTTTGCCATGGCAAGGCAGTAATAGCAAAACAAGCATTTTGCTCTGTTGGGTTAAAGGTGCCATTTGAAAATAATTCCCCTCTTTCCTCCTAGATTTTTTCCATTCAAAGTGCAATAATGCCATATTTTTCACATACACCCTTTGTTGGACCTTTGCCAACATAGTGCCCCCCCTCCAGCACCATAATTCAAAAGCAAGGAGAGCCCGTATAACTGCCAAAGCAGGCTGTCCCACTGTCTAAACAGCTCTTACTGTCAGCAAATTCTTCTTGATGTTTAGTTTGAATCTCCTTTCATGTACCTTGAAGCCATTGGTTTGACTCCTACCCCACAGAACAGGAGAAAACAAGCTTGCTCCATTTCCATGTGACAGCCCTTGAGATATTTGAAGATGGCTAACATATCTCTTCTAAATCTCCTCTTTTCCAGGCTAGACATACCCAGGTGCTTCAACCATTCCTCCTAAGACTTGGTTTCTAGACCCTTGATCATCTTGGTTGCCCTCCTTGGCACAGGTTCCAGCTTGTCAACATCCTTCTTAAATTGTGGTGGCCAGAAGTGCACAGTATTCCCGGTGTGGTCTGACCAAGGCAGAATAGCAAGGAACTATTTCTTTCCTTGATCTGGACACTATACTTCTGTTGATGCAGCCTAGAACAGCGTTAGCTTTTTTGTTGCTGCTGCTGCATCACACTGTTGACTCGTGTTAAGCATGTGGTCCACCCTTGATTGGTGGAAAGAGAGGAAACGGTGTCAAAAATACAGCCACAGACTAAAGACTCGGCTATACAGATGCATATACAATGTTTTAAGTGCACTATACAAATGTGACACTAGATGGCGAGGGTAAGCTTATGGCAAATTCAATATATTTTTCAAAACACTTTAAAATTATTTTCTTTTTTCAATTTTTTATTTTCAAAGTTTCAAAAAGAAAAAACACATTTTTACACACACACACACAGACAGACAAACATGCTTACATTACATCACAGTCCATATCAGTACCTTGATGGGGTTCCCTGAACCCCCGGACTTCCCTCCACCCCTCCCTTGGCTTCCAAAATTTATCTTCCTTTTTAAACTGCATCTAATTGCATTTATCCAAATTATTGTACTTCATTTTTATCCTTTGTTATTTTAAATTACAAGTGCTATGTCAATCCTGTCAACATTTTAAAATGATTACAGTGTTCTTTAATATATTCTTTAGAGGTATGTCATTCTTTAGTAAATTGGTTAAACTCTTGGTGCCTGATTTTCCCGGTCAGCCTTGCCATCTCCGCATAGTCCATCATCTTCATTATCCATTCTCCTTTCGATGGGGCTCTTTCTTCTTTCCATCCCTGGGCAAGTAGTATTATTGCCGTTGTCATCGCATACATAAACAGTACTTTCTTATCCTCCGGTAATTCTTCTCCTACCAAATATTTTTTAATGTATTTTTTATTAAAGATTTCTTGGTTTACAAAAGTATGTGCAATGTTTCTTTTTTTAAGTTACATTTTCTTGAAATATACAGGTCAGTTTCATTTGTATTTTTTAATTTTTTTTAGTAAAGATTTTCTTGATTTAGAAAGCTATGTGCAATGTCTCTGTCTCGTATCCCCCCCCCACGTAACACATTTCTCCCCCATTTGTTGAGACATTAGGAAGAATAGGGGGAAAGAGGTGGAGGGGAAAAAAAGATCAGTGGGGGTTGGGGTTGGGTGGTGATGTTTCTATTTTACTTAATATAGGTGGGGTTTTGTGTCAGCGTTGCTTGTGCAGGTTCTCTGCTGTTCACTTGTGTTCCTTTGGTGGTGAGAGAGGTTGGGGTTGGCCTAGGGTGTGACTGTTCATTTGTAGTTGACTCTGGTGGTCTTTGTTTTCATGTGTGAGTGGGGTGGGTGGGATTTTTGGATCAGGTTAGCCATACTGATTTGTATTCTGTTGGTGGATTTTTGTCATTGTCTTGTTGGGCTATGTATGTGATAAAGGGGAGCCATACCAGGGTGAAGGCATCTTCTTCTATTTGTCCCTGTGTCAGTTTCAGTTTATTGGTTAATTTTTCTAGTAAGGCTGTTTCCCATAGTATTTGGTACCATTGGTCCATACTTATTCCTGACAGGTCTCTCCAGTGTCTGGTCATGATGCTTCTGGCTGCTGAGAGTAGGTGGGTTATGAGTTCTTTGTGGTGTAAGTGGGTATTATTGTCTTGGAAGATGTTTAGTAGGGCCAGTTCTGGGGTGATTTCTAATACTTGCTTAGTTATTTTACATGTTTCTCATATGGTTTTCGTACAGAAGAGTTGGATTTGGGGGCATTCCCACCACATGTGGAGGTATGTGCCTGTGGAGGTGCACCCTCTCCAGCATTTTGGTGAATTACCTGGGCTTATTAGCGCTAATTTCCTTGGTGTTAGGTACCACCTGTAGGTGAGTTTCCGAGTGAGTGCTTTCCTTTTCTTTGATATGGATTTAAAGCAGGGTTTAGACCACGTTCTGGTCCACTGAGTGGGGTTAATCTCATAGGAGGTTTTGGGGGGAGGTTTTGAAGGTTGTCAAGGGCCTAGTTGCTGCTGATTTTACTACTAGATTGTTTAAGAGGGCATGTAATTGGTGGTGTGTTAACCAGGGCATTTGGGTGTCTTATAGTTTGTCTTGTATTTCTTGTGTTGGCAACGGTTTTTATAGAGGTTGATTAGGCGATATAAGTCTTTTGTTTGACAGGTTTTTATCTGGAGGTTTTGTGCTGAGTGATGGAATAATGGGTGGTGTGGCAGGGGAATTAGTGGGGATGGGGTTGGGGACAGTTTACCTATTTCTGCTTTCCATGCTTTAAGCATGGTCCGTGTGTACCTGTTAGGTATTGTGGGCATTTTCCTTAGTTTGTTTGGAATTGGGTATGCTGTGGTGCCAGTATTTTCAATTGTGTCCCTCTTCAGGTGTACCCGCTGTTTTGTTTCATCTTCTACTATATATGGGATTATGTAGCATACTTGGTTGGCAATGTAATATGCTTCTATGTTGGGGATTCCCCATCCTCCCTCTGAGGAGGGGAGGTGCAGGTATTTGGGGCTTATTCTTGGTTTTTTGTTTGGAATAGGTAGGTTAGTTTTGGGAGGGTGATCATTTTGATCATGGTTATTTTGTCTGAGAGAGTGAAGTTGATGTTGTTCCATCTCTTTAGGTCTTTGTTAATTTGCCACCAACAAGGGGTTGTAATTGAGGAGGTATACTTCATTGAGGTTTCTGGTTCTTTGTACCCCATTGTATCTCAACTTGGTGTGACAAAGTTTTATCTTGGTGATGTTAGCAAGTTCTTTTTGGGTGTGGGAAGCACATAGCTTCTGACTTTGCAAAATTTCCCTGTAGGCCCGACACCACTGCAAATATGTTGAGTTCTCTGATTAAGGAGGTTGCTGTGTTTATGGGGTCTGATGCTGTCATCTGCAAAGAGTCCTAATTTGTAGGTTTTGCCTTTTATTTCCACTCCCTTGATGTCTGTGGCTGCTCGGATTCAGATTGCTAAAGGGTCCAGAGCCAGGATGAATAAGAAGAGAGACAGTGGGAATCCTTGTTTTGTGCCATTTTGGATTGCTATGGTATTAGAGTCCCTATTGTTAATCTTCCATATTGCTGAGGCTTGGGAGTATATTTGTTTGAGGATTTGCAGGAAGTTGGGGCCAAATTTCATGTTAGTACTGCTAATGGGTATTTCCACTCTAAGCAATCAAAAGCATTGAGGATGTTTAGGGACATAATTTTCAGTGGGCATTTAGTTGCCGTGCTGTGTTCAATCACGTTCAGTAGTTTCCTGATGGGGTCTCTTATGTTGCAACCAGGGACAAAGCCAGTCTGGTCTGGGGTTATTAGCTTGTGTAGGAAAATGTTTAGGTGGTTGGCCAAGTTTGATGTGAAAATATTGTTGTCTTGGTTTATTAATGAGATTGGGCGGTGTGATTCTACTTTGAGGCTGTCTTTCAGTGTTTTTGGGATGGAGACTATTTTGGAGTAGGATTTGGGGAAGGGCCCCCCTTTTATGATATCATTGAATAGGCGGGTCATGTAGGGCATCAGGGGTTCTTTGAATTTCCTATAGAATTCTGCTGTAAAGCCATCTGGGCCTGGAACTTTATGTGGCTTGAGGTTTTTGAGGACTATATCTATTTCCTCTGGGGTGATAGGACTGTCCATGAATTCCTGTTCCTCATCCGTTAAGGTAGGCATGGTCAGTCCTGGTGTTAATATCTGAAGTGATGCATTGTCTTCTGATGGGGTTTCCCAACCTCCTCACATTTAATGTAATTGCTTTTAATCTAGCCATCTTCTTATCTACAGTATAGGGTGATTCCCTGCCAACCCATCCGGGTTGCCCTGTGCCTCTCACCTTGTATTGTCTATTGAACCAATGGAGTTGCGCTGAACTAGAGTGTGGTGGTGAGGGGAGTAAGGCAGTAGAATTAGATTAAGGCTTAAAGAGTGGGAGGGGTAGATTGCAGAAATTGCAGGTTTTTATTGGGCTATCTGGTGTTTAGCTGCTTGGTCCTCGGTCTCAGCTGGCATGGAGGGCCATGTTTCACAGGTGTTCTCAGGTGTCCTCCCTTCCGCCTGCCATTGCTTTGAATTTCTTTTTTTTAATTTTATTTTTTATTAAGCACAAATTAGAAAACATACATATTTACAACAAAAGAAAATACAAAAGAAAAAGAAAATACATATAACCAAGGAAAAAAATTAGAGAATACTTTGTCTCTTTTCATATTTACAGTTATATATACCTCTACAAAATGCTATTCACAATAAAGGAGTGAAATGAAAGATAAGATATCAGAAAAAAGCAAAGAAAAAATAAAGAAGTAAAAGAAAAAGATCATAGGTGGAAATGTTTTAAAGTAGATAAGTATTCACTTTACATAGCCGTTTCCCATCTATATTTATATTTAATTGTATAATTTCATCTTGTCCTTATCTACCTTAAGTAAAGTGTGTTTTTTTAAAAAAGACTTCCACCGTTTGCCTCACACGTTTTTAATAATCCGTTTGTCAGATTCTCTGTTCTTCATATTTTCCCTTTGGCTTTCCTTAATGTCTCACTTTGTATTTTTTATATTATGCACAAGATTATTCTAAACACAACCAGATTTTTGTAGTCGAGCCCTGTTTTTGTAAATAATCATTTAAGAACTCCCATTGGTTCATAACCATGGTTTTGGGTTTTCTCCTTATTATATCCATCAGTTTTGCTAGTTCCAGGTTCTTGCAAAGTTTCCCCAACCATTCTCTTTTTGTTGGGATGCTGTCTTCTTTCCAATAGCTAGCAATCAAAATTCTTGCTGCTGCTGTCGTGTATAGAAATGTTAGTTTTATCTTTTGGGATATCTTTATCTAGAATTCCTAATAGATAAGCCTCTGCCTTTTTTTGGTTTGATGTCCTTATCAATTTTTTTTTATTTCGTCATGGATCATGTCCCAAAAGGTTTTAATCTTTGGGCAAGTCCACCACATGTGGTATAACGTACCTTTTATTCTGTTACATTTCCAACATTTGTCATTGTTCCTTTTATTTAATTTTGACAATCTGTCAGGGGTTAGGTACCATCTGTGGTGAATTTTTCTGAAATTCTCCCTTAATAAATCACACGCAGTAAAATTTATGTTTTTCTCCCAAAAAGTTTTCAATCTTTCCACATATATCTCATATCCCAAATCGTGCTCCCATTTTAACATGTTTTCCCCTTTCGTCTCTTGTTCTAAGGTGGTTTTCATTATTAATCTATACATTTTTGCAAGTATTTTTGATCACTTTGCAATTTTCCTTTTCTAATTTTGAAGTTTTATTTCCAAATCCCCCCTTTCTTATGTCTTTTTCATATGTTGCTTTTAATTGATAATATTGGAATAACCAATTTATTCCAAATGTTTGTAATTGCTCGTAAGTTTTTAATTTAATATTTCTGTCTGCATCTTCTAATATTTCTCTATATGTTGGCCAAGTCTCTTTTGCATTCCTCTTTAATGTTGTGGTTGTCTCCACTGGTGAAACCCATTGGGGAGTTTTCTCAATAATTTTTCCTTTTGTTCTTTCGCAGACATCCAGTAGAGCCTTTCTTACTATGTGATTTAAATTTTTTTTATGTTGTTCTTTTTTGTCATAAAATAAATAGCCATGCCAGCCATATATTTTGTCCCAACCCTCTAGTGTTTATTTATTTCATTTATTACGGCCATAGGCCCATACAGATAAAAACAACACATAAGTGACAACTTGTGCCGTAGGGAAAAACCACTAAAACACCACTATAACAATAAAATACTATAAGATGGAAAGGCATACTACGCCTTAATTAGCTTGTAGTGCTCCTTGGCATCGCTTTTGGGAAAGGACAACGACCAGGAACCTAGCCACCTTCAGGGTTGTGTGGGTATCCTTGTCCTGCAAGATTTGGGCAAGGTGGAATTTTGGTGGGGTACCCTCTAGTTTCTGAATGATTGATCCCAACAAATTTGCCCGTGGCACATTGAACAAGGGGCAAATGAACATAATGTGCTGGAGCGACTCCGGCGTCACCTTATCACATTCGCACCCGGCGGGGGCTTGGCCCTTTGAGAATCTATGTCTCAGGACATTGGAGGGAAAAACGTTAAACCTCGCTTTGGTGAAGGCCAGTCTACGGGCAACAGTCGAAAGGGAGGAGAGGTATGATGGAACGCAGTAAGTTAAAGTGATACCGATGTTCTGGGGCGAGCAAACACCTCCCCCCAGCGTATAATTTCGCTGTAAGTCGATGTCATCCAGTCTTTGGCGGATCAATCTTTGAGCAGTGATTTGGTCTAGTTTTAGGGAATCTGAGGGAGAGATTCCATAACTCAGGAGTTTGGCATGAATTCTACTAGTCCAAAGGCTAGAGAATTCATCTCGCCATAAGCATTGGACAAGGTAATGGTTTGGTAATCTATGCCACAATGATAACCAGTAATTGAAGACTTGCTTCCACAGACAAGTTTCTAAGGATGCGATTTTCAATTCTAGTCGCATGGCTAGTGTTAGGACTTCATTATCGTCATTATTTTTTTATCCAACACCAACACGCTGCCTCAAAATACTTTCTTAAATCTGGCACTGCGAATCCTCCAACTTTCCTTTGGGCCTGTCATTACTTCTAATTTTATCCTCGCCTTTTCCCCCTGTCATATAAAATTTGCAAGATCTCTTTGCCAGCTTATAAAATATTTAGTTCCTATTACAATTGGAATCATTTGAAATAAAAATAGAATTTTGGGGAGTATCATCATTTTAATCATAGATATTCTTCCTCCTAATGATAATTTTAGTTTTCCCCATTTATCCATACTCCCTTTAATTTCTTTCCATTTTTTGATATAATTATCCTTAAATAAATTTATATTTTTATTTGTAATCCATATCCCTAAGTAGTTCACTTTTCTATTTTTAGTGCTGTTGTTTCCTCTAATTCCTTTTTCCCTTTCTCGCCTATATTTTTTGTTATCAATTTTTATTTATCTTTGTTCAATTTGAATCCTGCTACTTCGCCAAATTCTTTCATTCTTTCTAATGCTTTTTTATACTTTCTTTTGGTGTTTTGATTGTAATAATCACATCGTCTGCAAATGCTCTTACTTTGTAACACTGTGTACCAAGATATGCCCTTTATTTCTTCGTCCTTTCTCAGGGCTATTAATAGAGTTTCTAATATTGTTATAAATAGGAGTGGGGATAAAGGAAATCCCTGTTGTGTCCCTCTCTCGATGTCAAATTATTCTGTAATTTCGTTGTTAAGGATTAATTTGGCTCTTTGTTTTTTGTAAATTGCTTGAATTCCATTCATAATTCTTTTACCTAAATTTAAACTTTTGCAGGTTTTAATCATAAATTTCCAAGAGTCACTGTCAAATGCCTTTTCAGAGTCTAACAAAAGCATTGAAATTTCTTGGATTCATTTTGGCATATTCCTTTATTTGTCTGGCAGGCAAAAATCCTGCCAGATCTTTTTTAATTTTCCTTTTTAGCAGAGTTTTCATTCTATTTGGAAGAACTCCAGTAAATATTTTATAGTCTATATTCAATAAAGATATTGGCCTGTAGTTTTTTATAAGTCTCAAATCCGTACCTTGCTTTGGGATAAGGGTTATCAATGCTTCTTGCCACAAATTGGGTATTTCTCCTTTGTCTAAAATTTCATTCATAATTAATTTAAATTTGGGTGTTATTATTTCCTCTAATTTTTTATGTTACTGAAATTCCGTCTGGTCCTGGCGATTTCCCATCCTTCATATTTTTAATCACTTTTTTGATCTATTCAAGTTCAATATTTGAATTTAAAATTGCATATTCTTCTTCTTCGTTATCTGGTAATCTATTTTCTAATAGGTATTTTTGGATTTTCTTTTCCTCTTTCAATTCTACTTTATATAAATTTTTGTAATACTTTATAAATCTTTCTTTGATTTGTTTTGGGTCAATAATTTCTTTTTCTTCGTCAATAATTCTATTTATTACTGTTCCATCATAGAGCTGCTCTTCCCATCAGCCAGTATGGTGTTGAAGTTCCTTGCCACCCAGAATGCAGTGGCCCTACAAGGTAGGTGGCATTGTGGGTCTTCTTCCAGGAGGGTGGAGCTTCTGCTGAGAAGTCCTAAGGCCTTCCAGATGGGGTTAGGCACAGGAGGCTGGGTATCTTCAGAGGGTCAGGAAGTACACACACGCCCATCCTTCTTCCTGAGTTTCTTAAATTTGGTGAAACTCTTAATGTGTGAGCTTAGCAAAATGAGTAATCCTTTTTAACCTGGCCTTTGTCTTTTAACCAACTGTGGACTTCTAAGGTGGGCGGGATGTGGGTTTCCTTTCAATTCCCCCCCAAACATTTAATATATACTGATTTGAAACAATAATACTCAATCTAGGTCAAAATCGGTAGTATATCATAAAGGTAGAAGCGGCCCCAGGGGCCATTCTAGACAGTATTACCTGAAAGTCAATTTGATTTATTTATCTGGTTATCACAGCAAACACTGCTGTTTTAGTGCAGGAACTCACATTGTGAGCCCTCTGAATTAAGGGGGGTTTGACCTGTTTCAGGTTCAATAATGTGAACAGTTCTAGTGTGTGTCCATGTCTTACTAAACACATAACAATGTGGTGTACAAATTAATTGAAACAATGACTTTAGTACAGTAGTTTATTGTACAAAACTCACACAAACGTACATTAGTAACGGATATGACCACCACTATTTTTAAGCAGCATTTGAACACGGGTTGGCATGGAGTCTACTATTTTTGAACAGTTACTGTTGATTTTTGGATCCCTGTACCACACTTGAATCAGTGCCTGAATGAGTTTCTCCATAGTCGTACAGTCTACAGCACAGAGGCGACTTTTCCATATAGCCCACAAATTTTCAATAGGATTTACATCCGGGGAATTCCCTGGCCAATCAAGTACCTGTATTTGCTGCTCTGTCACGAATTTCTTCTCCACCTTCGATATGTGACAGGGGGCTAGGTCCTGCTCCAGTATCCCAGTACCGTCAGAATACTTCTTTTCCAGCTCTGGAGTAACTCTTTTGTAGATCCATTGGTGGGACATATTTTCAGGATAGAACCCTACTATGACCAACATTTCAAAATTGGCTTGGCACCCTTTGATTATACTTCTATTTGGTATTTTGATGATGCTTATATTAGTGTGTATGTTATATGTTATAAGTTAAACATACATATATATATTTTATATGTTAAAGTTAAACATTTGAATGGAAATCATATAGTACAGTAGTACCTCAGGTTACAGACTCTGCTAACCCAGAAATAGTTCCTTGGGTTAAGAACTTTGCTTCAGAATGAGAACAGAAATTGTGCAGTGGCGGCGCAGCCACCGCAGGAGGCCCCATTAGCTAAAGTGGTACCTCAGGTTAAGAACATTTTCAGCTTAACAACGGACCTCCAGAACGAATTAAGTTCTTAACCCGAGGTAACATTGTATTATTCAGAGAGAGAAGGAGGAACAGATTAGCTAAGCATGGAAGAGGTGTTGGAAGAGGTGTTGGACCAAGAGGCGGAGTTTATGAGCAAAGTATCCGGAAGACATATGTATTTCGAGGAGTTAGTGATCTGACATGGTTACCCTTCCTGCCTTCTCTTCCTTCTCCCTCTCGATCTCCTGAGCCGTGTATTAGGAGATTTTTAATGCTGGATGTTTTTAGATATGCTGTAAGTCCCCCAGAGTCCCTTGGGAAAGCCAGCCCAATGGGTGGGGTATAAAGATGATGATGATGATTTATTTATTACATATAGCTGATGTGCATACAGAAACTGTGCAAAAACTTGCAAAGTTTATATTTTAAAAAGATGAATACTACAATCACAGTTGCAACCCCCCTCCACTTTCTAAACATCTAATATTATAGTCCCTTGATGAAATCAAGTTAGCCCATGATTTCTTAGACCAAAAAAGCACTAGAAAGCAACATTTGTAAGGGCAGTACAGAACTGACCAAGTGTGAAGGCTGGAGCACTTAGAAGTGACGCACACAAAATGTAAGCCACAAAGAGCAACGTGAAGGTGTTTCCATGAGATGGCTACCTTTGTGCCGCAAGGTATAATGTGCATATTGGCTTGCCATTCCAAACCATTCTTCTCCATGGCACGGCCAAGTTAAAAAAACAACCACCAAGCCAGCAGCACCCCCAGTATGGCAATTATGTGTGCCAGCTCTCACAATCCCATTTCTGAGAAGCAGTCATTTGTTGAATACAGTGCAAAGTCTCTGAGGTTTATGAGGCTTGTGCTGATCTGCTGTCTAGGCTTTAAGTTGCACTTCACTGGGCGGCAGCCTATGTACCGTATTCTTCGCTCTATAGGACGCACCAGACGATAGGACGCACCTAGTTTGGGGAGAGGAAACGAGATAAAAAAAAATATTGAATCCCAGGAGCCAGAACCGCAAGAGGGATCTGGCTTCTGGGATAGCCTTTTGCTGTTCTGACTTCTGGGGTAGCCGCTGGGATACCCGTGTCCTGCGGAGGCTTCGTGGGGCTATTCAAAAGCCAGAATAGCTAGAGGAAGCGCTGTGCAGCACTTCCTCTAGCTGTTCTAGCTTCGTGCGAAGCCTCCGCAGGGCATGGGGAGCCTTCATCCCTGTGCCCTGAGGAGGCTTCTGGGACAGTCTGCAAAGCCTCTGGAGGGCAGCTGGATGAAGGCCTGAAGCCTTTGGAGTGCAGCGCGAGTTCCCGCTGTGCTCTAAAGGCTTCGTGTTCTTTTCGCTGAAGCCAGGAGTCCCTCCAGGCTTCAGCGAAAGCAATGCGTAGCCTCCGGAGCGTGGAGGGAGCGCTCCCTCTGCGCTTTGGAGGCTACACATTGCTTTCGCTGAAGCCAAGGAGCCTGCATTCACTCCATAGGACGCACAAACATTCCCCCTTGATTTTTGGAGGGGAAAAAGTGTGTCCTATAGAGTGAAAAATACGGTAGTTTTCTGCCACTTTGCCCCTCCTAGGCAGCATGGAAACCATGTGATTCAGCTTGAACTGGATGACAGAGTAGTGGAATTCCCTCTCCTTGTTCAGCTTGCGGAAATAGTCTGCCCTGTAGTTGGCAGAATAGTCTATGGACCTCAGGGATGTCAGCGAGCCCGTGGAGCTTGCCCAGGAGCACTGGGAAGACAGTGAAGAAAGCGACCGAGTGCTAGATGAAGTTGAAGTGGCCTTCCTAGAAATGAGAACATGGGATGCTGCAGGAAAAGGAATAGCAAGGCTGCTACTTTTCAGGGGAAACAGCTGCGCAGCAGACCTGGAAGGGGAGGAGTGTTTTATTTGCATAGAGGTGCTGAGGAGTATCACCTGCGGGTTCATGGTCATCAGAATAGGATGGCTGCCTCAGGCAGCTGATTTTAGATGCCCTGAGAGGGGCAACAGGTTGTTCTTGATTTTAATTTATTATTATCAGATGTTTTATGGACAAGGAGCAGGAGAGCACTGTCCCTCAGACCTTGTGGGGGCCGGACTAAATTTTTTTGGGGGAACGAATTCCTATGCCCCACAAATAACCCAGAGAGGCATTTTAAATAAAAGGACACATTCTACTCATGTGAAAACACACAGATTCCCAGACCGTCCGCAGGCAGGATTTAGAAGGCGATTGGGCCGGATCCAGCCCCCGGGCCTTAGTTTGCCTACCCATTGTTTGTTGCTTTTCTGCCTCATGTGCTAAAAGAAACTGGCCACTCCTTTTCCCTCAGCAAAATGTCTTAGATCAGCTCTCAAAAGTTCAGTAGGCAAGCATGATTTCATAAAGTGGATATTCCTCAAGTTTGTGCTTCTTCAGATTAATTAAAAGAGTGAAAAGTAGTGTGGCCCTTACCTGTTCTGATTCTCTCCCTATCCTCCACTTTTGCAAAGAAACAGTGGACATTTTAAACATTGCGGTTTTGTTAATTCTTAGAATTTAAGTGCCCTTCCTGGGTTCAGAAGGTGTTGGAGCTTCACAATTACTATTGTTTTTTGTTATTGATTTTTAATCGAAGATTCTTACTGGAAGGTTTTTATTTTATGGAAGCCAAAGTTTGTGAATCACTCTGCAATTTTCTAAATTCAAAGCAGTGTAACCTAGTCTCTCCAATCCCCCAGCAGAACTACAAAACCTGAGGCATCTTTAGTGGAGTTGTTCATTAAAATGTAGCTACCATCTTAAATGCTGCTTTTAGACAACAAATTGTGGTCATGATGCTATAGCTAAATGGTTATGTCAAGATTCAATCTCCAACATGAACAGGCTTCCACAGAAACGAGGTGGCATTAAATTTAGCATTTCACAGCCTTACTAGCCCATTAGTAGTCTAAATATAACAATGTACAAAATAAAATCGGGCTGTTTTCCTCCTTACAGCCAGCTGCTTTCAAAGCATCACATCCCCAAACTGGCATTTCATTCTCTCATTCAAACATCTGACACCTTTGCAGTTGAAGGATTATTGTTGTTGGAGCCTCCTTTGGAATTCATTTGTTCCTGAATTTGCCCTCTCTTGTTCCAACGTGGGTAATGTGTCCAAAGTTCATTGGTTCTCCTAGCATGTTTCTGTCAAGGCTTGGAGGCTTCTTCACTTTGAGCTGGTCACCAGTGCAACAATTAAAACAAACCAGGAACTCTGTCATTGTAGCACTCAGTGGCAGCCAAATCTGCTAAACCAGCCACTCCTCTAAACAGCAGTTTTTCTAAAACCACAGTTACTATTGTTGAGTCCAATGGGACTTACTCCCAAGTACAGTGGTACCTCCGGTTAAGTACTTAATTCATTCCAGAGGTCCGTTCTTAACCTGAAACTGTTCTTAACCTGAAGCACCACTTTAGCTAATGGGGCCTCCTGCTGCTGCCGGAGCACGATTTCTATTCTCATCCTGAAGCAAAGTTCTTAACCCGAGGTACTATTTCTGGGTTAGCGGAGTCTGTAACCTGAAGCGTATGTAACCTGAAGTGTATGTAACCTGAGGGACCACTGTAATTGTGTGCTGAAAGCCAATTTCAGCCAGGGTCCCAAAGTCCCAATGAATAGGAGAATGTGCAGAGTGCCACCTTCTCCCACCTGTGTAGTGTCAGCTCCTATTTAGCTGAGATTGGGGGCAGAGAGGTGAATAAGAAACAGAAAAGTTTTACGGGCTTAATTCTTGTTTGTTTGACTGCTGGTTAGAAGACCCAGAGGGACAGCTGGTCTTTCCTAGAATCGCCACCCTAAACGCTGGATGTTCTTTGGAAATTAGATTATAGATTTTTGCCAAAGCTCCTGTATCTTTCTCCTGTGCCTGTGGCTCCCACCTGCATGCTTAAGTCAGCCTTCGCTAACCTGCTGTCTTTCAGCCTGCCAGGTGTGCCTGTGCCTTTAAGGGAAACGCAGGGGTAGAAAGAAATCTGCAGGTGACAATTCTGGGGACAGAAAGGGAAACAATGGAGCCTCAAGGCAGGGTCTGGAGGCGGCTGAAAAGTTGGCAGCCATGGGGACTTTTGGATTTCCTTGGGGAACCAGGCTATAAGCTTGAATACACGTGTATTCGCAAGATAACGGGGTTTAATTTATTGGAGGGTGTGTGGTCCCCGCGGGGGTGAAATGGGGAAGCAGAGTCCCTTTAAGCTCGCTGGAGTTTAAACTGGCCAGGGGGCGGGGCTTCGGATCCCTGTTTCTATCAGCTGGGGCGTCCTCGGCGTCTTCTCTACTTCCATGTGCCTGGCGCTGCGGGAGGGCAATGGGTGCTTGGAGCGCGCTCGCTGCTGCACCTCCTCCTCCTCCTTGGCCAAGGGTGCGCGCCTGGCCGCGGCTCCGCTCAGCATCCGGGCGGAGCGCATCCGTGCCCTTTTCCAAGTCCTGCGGGACGGTGGAGAGTCCTGGGGTAGGTAGGGTTCTGGCGGGGGATAAGGGGGGTTGGGGAGCCGCCTCGCGTCGCCTCCGAACTCCGGAGTCCCGTGCAACTTTAGAGACCCCGAACTCTCCTCTGGCTCTTCACCCCAGCCTTGGCTGTGGCTTTGGGGATGTGTCCGGTTGTCCCTCGACCTTGGGTCCTTGGTTTCAGGAGGAAGGGCTGCTGCGCGGATATAGAGCTTTGCGGGGGGTGGGGGGTGGGGAAGAGTGAGGCCAGGGTTACTCTACCCGCAGTATTTCCTGGCAGGGCTGGGGAAAGAGTCGGGTCTGAAAATGCGAAGAGCACGTGTGTATGGACATGGGCAGTGGCGTGTGCGGTTGGGCCGGGGGAGGGTAGTCCCAAGCGCGCAACTTTTAGGGGGCGGGAGCCAGGCGCCCCCACGCAGGGAACCCCGTCCCGCTCTGAGTGCCGCCAGGACCCGGCTTGGACTAGCCGCCGCGCGTCCCAGGCCAGCGTGGGGGAGCGGGATTTGCCTGCCGACCAAGCTTCTCCTGGCAAGGGCAGGCAGGGGCGAAGCGCAGCCCCGCTTGGCTCTGGTGGCCAGGCTGAGTTGACGCGCGGAACCCTTCGCGCCCTGGGCACGTTGGTGGCGAGGGCAGCGCCTGGCGCGGTGGGTTGTGTTGGCCGCGCGCACTCTAGCGCAAAAAAAGGACGGAAAGCCGCTGCGTCTTGGTCCCCCCCAACCCCTCCATTTTTTGGCTTGAGCGCCCCACGTCCCACGCCCTCCTCCTTGGTGCCTTTAGCTTCTGTGGGGAAGGTGAGGTGCAGGCAGAAGTTCCACAGGATAATCCTTGGCCTCCTTGGGTAGGGTTGGGAATGTCCCCTTGTCTGATGCTATGGTGGGCTCCTCACAGTCAGTACCGAACTCTGGATGCACCTGTGGTCAGATTTGGTACAGCGCAGCTCCTCTTTATGTTGTGTTCTTGGTTTTCCTCGAAATGTTTATTTTCTGGAGCCCAACTGCTAACCCAGAGCACCTGCAGAAGAGCAGGAACTTTTGTCACTAGGGGGCGCAAGTCTTTAGAAATCTTAAGGGCTGCACTGCTTGCATGGGCAGGACAGGAGTGCTTCTCAGTCCCAGCTGCTGCAAACCGCAGGAGGGGAGAGTTGCTCTTGTGCTCCTGTCCTGTTTGTGGGTTTCCCCCAAGGAGCATCCGGGTGGCCACTGTGAACAGGATGATGGAGTAGAGGGGCCATTGGCCAGATCCAGTAGACTCCTCTTACTTTCTTCTGTGAATACTTTCTTATCTGCTCTGAATCTTCTTGCATTGGTTCCTGCACGAGTTCTGGTGTTATGAGAGAGGGAGAAAAACATTTTTCCTACCTACTTTCTGCAAGTCTTGCAGGATTTTAGAACCTCTGGTTCCATTGCCTCTAACTTGCTTTTTCTCTAAACTTCAAAGTTCTGAAAGCTGCATATTTTCCTCCTAGGGGAGTTGTTCCATTGATACGGCTCATCTTAAGAAAACGTCCTGCTTGCATTCCCTTATGTACCTGGTAGCAAAGCAAGTGTTTTGCTCTGTTGGGTTAAAGGTGTCATTTAAAAATAATTCCCCTCTTTTCTCCTAGATTATTTCCGTTCAAAGTGCAATAATGCAATTTCCCCCCACATTTTTTTCCAACACCCTGTGTTGGACCTTTGCCAACATAGTGCCCCCTGAGATGTTTTGGGCTATACCAGGTTGGCGAAGCCTTCTCTAGAACCTGGGTGTGGTTGAGTCTATCAATGGTCAGTGGTTTGAATAGCCAAATAGAACTTCCTGTTGAAGGAGCAGTCTACCTCTGAATACCAACTGCTGGGGAGCCACTTAAGAACATCCAGGGGGATCAGGTTAGTCCTTGATGGAAGCAGGGTGCTGGACTAGATACACCTTGGCTCTGACAGAGAAGGGATCCTCTTTTGAGCAGAGGCCTCACTGTGCAGCAGCTTTCACCAAGTTTGTGTCTTCCACGTGTTTCAGATTGCAACTCCCACAAGGCCCATCATGTTGACTCGACCTGCTGGGAGTTGTTCAAACCATTCACCATGGTTCTCCTATAAGCCCTTTCTGTTATTCATTTTGTTAAGAATAGGACTGTTAAAAGCAGATTGTGAATACCAACAGACCCATCAGATGGGGATGGGGATTTCATAGAATTAGAAGGGACCTGAAGGGTCATCTAGTCCAACCCCTTGCAATGCAGGAATCCCAACTAAAGCATCCATGACAGATGGCCACCCAACCTCTACTGACAAACCTCCAAGCAAGGAGAGCCCACATACCTCCCAAAGCAGGCTGTCCCACTGTCTAAAGACAGGCTAGACATACCTAGCTGCTTCAACCGTTCCTCCTAAGACTTGCTTTCTAGACCCTTGATCATCTTGGTTGCCCTCCTTGGCACAGGTTACAGCTTGTCAACATCCTTCTTAAATTGTGGTGGCCAGAATTGCACAGTATTGCAGGTGTGGTCTGACCAAGGCAGAATAGCAAGGAACTATGCCTTCCCTTGATCTGGACACTATACTTCTGTTGATGCAGCCTGGAACAGTGTTAGCTTTGTTGTTGTTGCTGCTGCATCACACTGTTGACTAGTGTTAAGCATGTGGTCCACCCTTGATTGGTGGAAAGAGAGGAAACGGTGCCAAAAATACAGCCACAGACTAAAGACTTGGGTATACAGATGCATATACAATGTTTTAAGTGCACTATACAAATGAGACACTAGGTGGCGAGGGTGTGCTTATGTCAAATTCAATATATTTCTCAAAACACTTAAAGTATTTTCTTTTTTCACTTTTTATTTTCAATGTTTCAAAAACAAAACAAAACATTTTTTACACACACACACACACACACACACACACACACACGCACACGCCTACATTAAACCACAGTCCATATCAGTACCTTTATGGGGTTCCCTGAACCCCCGGACTTCCCTCCACCCCTCCCTTGGCTTCCAAAATTTATCTTCCTTTTTAAACTGCATCTAATTGCATTTATCCAAATTATGGTACTTCATTTTTATCCTTTGTTATTTTAAACTACAAGTGCTCTGTCAATCCTGTCAACATTTTAAAATGTTTACAGTGTTCTTTAATATATTCTTTAGAGGTATGTCATTCTTTAGTAAATTGGTTAAACCCTTGGTGCCTAATTTTCCCGGTCAGCCTTGCCATCTCCACATAGTCCATCATCTTCATTATCCATTCTCCTTTCAATGGGGTCTTTCTTCTTTCCATCCCTGGGCAAGTAGTATTCTTGCCGTTGTCATCGCATACATAAACAGTACTTTCTTATCCTTCGGTAATTCTTCTCCTACCAAACCTAAGAAAAAGGCCTCTGGTATTTTTTAAATATGTGTTTTACTAGTGGGTTTTTTATGTGCATCTAGATTCCACCTTAGAGCTTTTCCAATATTCCTCTTTTACTTTGCCAAAGTGCCCCAAGCCTCTGAGCACCCTAGGTTCTGCCTCTCCCTTTAGAGGACAGGCTCTGTGCTAGCAAAACGTTTCCTGGTGTTCTTCTCACAGGACTGTATTTGCAGGGATGTATCCCAAGATGCCTGATGCAGTGCTTCTCGAAGATGGAGGGGAACTCCCAAGCCATGGCCTGTTCCATCACGAAGCTGCTCTTCCCATTGGCCAGTGTGGAGTTGACATTCTTCGCCACCCAGAATGCAGTGACCCTCCCAGGTAGGTGGCACTGTGGGTCTTCTTCCAGGCTGAGAAGTCCTAAGGCAGGCTGGCCTTCCAGCTGGGGTTGGGCACATGAGGCTGGGTATCTTCAGAGGGTCAGGAAGTACACACACGCCCATCCTTCTTCCTGAGTTTCTGAAATGTGGCAAAACTGTAAATATTTTCAAATGTCTTTTTTATTAACGATTTCTTGGTTTAAAAAAGTATGTGCAATGTTTCTTTTTTCAAGTTACATTTTCTACAGGTCAGTTTCATTTGTATTTTTTAAATGTATTTTTAGTAAAGATTTTCTTGATTTACAAAGGTATGTGCAATGTCTCTGTCTCATATCCTCCCCCAGATAACACATCCCCCCCCCATTTGTTGAGACATTAGGAAGAATAGGGGGAAAGAGGTGGAGGGAAAAAAAAGATGAGTGGGGGTGGGGTGGGGGTGATTCTATTTTACTTAATATATGTGGGGTTTTGTGTCAGCGTTGCTTGTGCAGGTTCTTTGCTGTTCGCTTGTCTTCCTTTGGTGGTGAGAGAGGTTGGGGTTGGCCTAGGGTGTGGCTGTTCATTTGTGGTTGGCTGTGGTGGTCTTTGTTTTCATGTGTGAGTGGGGTGGGTGGGTGTTTTGGATCAGGTTAGCCATATTGATTTGTATTCTTTTGGTGGATTTTTGTCACTGTCTTGTTGGGCTACATATGTGATAAAGGGGAGCCATACCGGGGTGAAAGTGTCTTCTTCTATTCGTTCCCGTGTCAGTTTCAGTTTATTGGTTAATTTTTCTAGTAGGGCTAGAAAAATATAGGACTATTTTCCCATAGTTTTTGGTACCATTGGTCTATGTTTACTCCTGACAGGTCTCTCCAGTGTCTGGTTATGACGTTTCTGGCTGCTGAGAGTAGTTGGGTTATGAGTTCTTTGTGGTGTAAGTGTTTATGGGGTCTGGTGCTGTCATCTGCAAAGAGTCCTAATTTGTAGTTTTGCTTTTTATTTCCACTCCCTTCATGTCTGTGGCTGCTCAGATTCAGATTTCTAAAGGTTCCAGAGGCAGGATGAATAAGAAGAGAGACAGTGGGAATCTTTGTTTTTTGCCTTTTTGCAATGCTATGGTATTGGAGTCCCAATTGTTAGTCCTCCATATTGCTGAGGCTTGGAAGTATATTTGTTCGAGGATTTGCAGGAAATTGGGGCCAAATTTCATGTTAGTACTGCTAATAGGTATTTCCACTCTTAGCAATCCAAAGCATTGAGGATGTTTAGGGACATAATTGTCATTGGGCGTTTAGTTGCCGTGCTGTGTTCAGTCACGTTCGGTAGTTTCCTGATGGGGTCTCTTATGTTGCAACCAGGGACAAAGCCAGTCTGGTCTGGGGTTATTAGCTTGTGTAGGAAAATGTTTAGGTGGTTGGCCAAGTTTGATGTGAAAATATTGTTGTCTTGGTTTATTAATGAGATTGGGTGGTGTGATTCTACTTTGAGGCTGTCTTTCAGTGTTTTTGGGATGGAGACTATTTTGGAGTAGGATTTGGGGAAGGGCCCACCCTTTTATGATATCATTGAGTAGGCAGGTCATGTAGGGCATCCGGGGTTCTTTGAATTTCCTATAGAATTCTGCTGTAAAGCCATCTGGGCCTGGAGCTTTGTGTGGCTTGAGGTTATTGAGGACCATATCTATTTCCTCTGGGGTGATAGGACTGTCCATGAATTCCTGTTCCTCATCCGTTAAGGTAGGCATGGTCAGTCCTGGTGTTGATATATGAAGTGATGCATTTTCCTTTGATGAGGTTTCCCAATCTATGCCATACAGACATAATTACATGTAATTGCTTTTAATCTAGCTATCTTGCTTATCTACAGTATAGGGTGATTCCCTGCCAACCCGTCTGGGTTGCCCTGTGTCTCTCACCTTGTATTCTCTATCGAACCAATGGAGTTGCGCTGTCCTAGAGTGTGGTGGGTGGGGGAGTAGGGGGTTAGAATTAGATTTGGGTTAAAGAGTGGGGGGGGGGAGATTGCAGAAAATATCCTATATGTAGTCCTAAAGGTTTTTATTTGGGGTTTCTTGGGCCATCTGGCATTTAGCTGTTTGGTCCTAGGTCTCAGCTGGCATGGAGGGCCTTGTTTTCACAGGACTGTATTTGCAGGTATGTATCCCAAGACACCTGATGCGCTACTTCTGGAAGATGGAGGGGCAATAACCGGCCATGGCCTGGTCGATCATGGAGCTGCTCTTCCCATCAGCCGGTATGGTGTTGAAGTTCCTTGCCACCCAGAATGCAGTGGCCCTCCAAGGTAGGTGGCATTGTGGGTCTTCTTCCAGGAGGGTGGAGCTTCTGCTGAGAAGTCCTAAGGCCTTCCAGATGGGGTTAGGCACATGAAGCTAGGTATCTTCAGAGGGTCAGGAAGTACACACACACCCATCTTCTTCCTGAGTTTCTTAAATTTGGTGAAACTGTTAATATGAGAGCTTAGCAAAATGAGTAATTCTTTTTTAACTAGACCTTCATTTTTTAACCACCTGTGGACTTCTAAGGTGGGCGGGATGTGGGATTCCTTTCAATTCCCCCCCCCCAAAACATTTAATATATACTGATTTGAAACAATAATACTCAATCTAGGTCAAAATCGGTAGAATATCATAAAGGTAAAAGCAGTGGCCCAGGGGCCATTCTAGACAGTATTACCTGAAAGTCAATTTGATTTATTTATCTGGTTATCACAGCAAACACTGCTGTTTTAGTGCAGGAACTCACATTGTGAATTCCTCACACCTCTGAATTAAGGGGGGTTTGACCTGTTTCAGGTTCAATAATGTGAACAGTTCTAGTGTGTGTCCATGTCTTACTAAACAAATAACAATGTGGTGTACAAATTAATTGAAACAATGACTTTAGTACAGTAGTACAAAACTCACACAAACGTACATTAGTAATGGATATGACCTCCGCTATTTTTAAGCAGCATTTGAACACGGGTTGGCATGGAGTCTACTATTTTTGAACAGTTACTGTTGATTTTTGGATCCCTGTACCACACTTGAATCAGTGCCTGAATGAGTTTCTCCATAGTCGTACAGTCTACAGCACGGAGGCGACTTTTGCATATAGCCCACAAATTCTCAATGGGATTGAGATACATCCGGGGAATTCCCTGCCCAATCAAGTACCTGTATTTGCTGCTCTGCTATGAATTTCTTCCCCACTTTTGATGTGTGACAGGGGGCTAGGTCCTGCTCCAGTATCCCAGTACCCTCAGGATACTTCTTTTCCAGCTCTGGAGTAACCCTTTCATAGTACCATTGGTGGGACATATATTCAGGATAGCTCCCTACAATGACCAACATTTCAAAATTGGCTTGGCAACCTGTGATTATACTTCTATTTGGTATTTTGATGATGCTTATATTAGTGTGTCTTTTATACTGTTATATTAAAGTTAAACATTTGTATGGGGAAAAGGTATAGGTTTTTTTACTCAGAGAGGGAAGGAGGAACAGATTAGCTAAGCATGGAAGAGGTAACAGTGTTAGACCAAGGGTGGAGTTTATGGGCAATCAATCCGGAAGACATTTGTATTTCAAGGAGTTAGTGGTCTGACATGGTTACCCTTCCTGCCTTCTCTTTCTTCTCCCTCTCTATATCCTGAGCCGTGTATCAGGAGATTTTTAATGCTTTATGTTACTAGATATGCTCTAAGTCCCCCAGAGTCCCTTGGGAAAGCCAGCCAAATGGGTGGGGTATAAAGATGATGATGATTTATACATATACCTGATGTGCATACAGAAACTGAGCAAAAACTTGCAATGTTTATAGGACTGTCCATGAATTCCTGTTCCTTATCCATTAAGGTAGGCATAGTCAGTTTTGGTGTTTATATTTGAAGTGATGCATTGTCTTCTGATGGGGTTTCCCAACCCCCTCACATTTAATGTAATTGTTTTTAAGCTAGCCATCTTGCTTATCTACAGTATAGGGTGATTCCCTGCCAACCCATCCGGGTTGCCCTGTGCCTCTCACCTTGTATTGTCTATCAAACCAATGGAGTTGTGCTGTCCTAGAGTGTGGTGGGTGGGTAAAGATGGTGAACTCTTTGGTGCAACGAGGACTGGTCCGGTAGTCAAGGCATTCTTCAGTGCTTCAAATGACTGCTGCCCCTCCACACGCTCCAGTTTTTTCTTACGAGTCAAGTCGGTCAGTGTTGAAGCTAGTGGTGCTGCCCAGGGACTCTCTGAGGGGGTTATGATCCCTGCCTTCAGCATCTCCTGCACCACGTTGTGGATTTTATCCATGTATGTCCCAGTTATCCTCTAAGGGGTCACTGCAATGGGTTTAGCATCCCCAGTGTCTATGCAATGGACCACTCCCTTTGCTATTCCTTGAACATTACTAAAGACGGCTTTCTATTTTTGTAGGATACTTCCTACCTCCTCCCGCTGTGATTGGGTTAATGACGGGGCTAGATTCACTTCTTTCTGATTACAACGTTGCTCCCCTCTCCCTTCCCAGCACAGTATGTCGTCTGTTTCTTCTGAGTCCTCTCTTATAGCATATAGAGCCCAGCTTTCTGTTCTATGGTAGGGTTTTAGCGTGTTCACGTGACTCATTTTGGACCCAATCTTGTACCGTCCCTCCCAGGCTAATTGCAATTTATTTCCCTTTATTGGCCTTAGCAGCAACACTTCATCTTCTGGCCCAAAGGTTCTCTCTCTGGCCCTTTTATCATACCAGACTTTTTGCTTTGACTGGGCGGCTTTTGAATTTTCTTCTCCTATTTCTAAGCAACGGTGTAAAGTGTTTTGCAGTTTATACAGATATTCCATTACTGAATCTGGATCACTATCTGGGTGATCCTCTCAATTCATTCAGAGTAGATCTAAAGGTCCTTTGACCTTGCCCCCTAGTAAAAGTTCAAAGGGACTATACCCAGTACTCTCTTGTGGAATGGGCGGTTCCAAGATGGCGACGGCTTAGCAAGCAGGCTTCGGAGCTCCGCAGATAACAGGACTGTAATTAGCGTTGATTGCCACCCATGGAAGTAATCCACATTGGACCAGTGCTTTGTGATGAACTTTCTGCTATGTAAATACATCCATAATTTGAAGCAAAAATTACCATATTTTTGCTCCATAGGGCGCACCGGACCATAGGGCGCACCTAGTTTTTAGGGGGGGGGAAATCAAGAAAAAAAATCTTATTTCCCCCCCCAGCCCCAAAGAGCAGCGTGTAGGCTGCGCGCAACCTCTCCCTACCGGAGAGGTTCACGCAGCTATGGCACAAGCCAAGACAGCCAGCGGGATCCACCCCGCTCACTGTTTTGGCTTCCTCTTTAGCCCTGCGCAACCTCTCCCTGCCAAAGGGGTTATGCGCGGCAAACTCTCCCTGCCGGAGGGGTTACGCACGGCTATGTCACAAGCCAAGGCAGCCAGCAGGATGGATCCTGCTTGCTGTTTTGGCTTCCTCTTTAGCCCCGTGCAGCCTCTCCCTGCTGGAGGGGTTGCGCACTGCTATGTCACAAGCCAAGGCAGCCAGCAGGATGGATCCCGCTTGCTGTTTTGGGTTTCTCTTTAGCCCCGTGAAACCTCTCCCTGATGGGAGAGGCTGCGCGGGGCTAAAGAAGCCATATCCATGTACAGCCTCTCCCTGCCAGAGGGACTGTGCGCGGCTATCCCTGAAGCCTGGAGAGCGAGAGGGGTCTCGCTCTCCAGGCTTCAGCGAAAGCAACGCAAAGCCTTTGGAGCGCGGAGGGAGCACTCCCTCTGCACTTCGGAGGCTTAGCATTGCTATCGCTGAAGCCAAGGAGCGTGCATTCGCTCCATAGGACACACACGCATTTCCCCTCAATTTTTGGAGGGCAAAAAGTGTGTCCTATAGAGCGAAAAATACGATATATGTCGCTTTTACCAATCTAAAGTCAGCTTTCGATACAGTCCCATTGCATTGTGGCAAAAATTGGAAAAGACAAATATAGACCGTCTATTATTTCTCATCAAAACATATACAGACACATCAATACATGTAAAGGTGGATCTGGCTGGCCATGTCACCACTAGAATTAAGACCATTACTGGAGTCAAACAGGGATGCATTTTGGCACCTTTCCTGTTTAATTTTTATATTAATGACATGGTTAAAGAACTGGAGGGCCTACAGTTTGCCCCTGTCACAATTCTTGACCAAGAACCCTCAGTATTAATGTATGCTGATGACCTAGTACTTGTATCTAGAACCCAGGTGGGCCTGAGACGGCTGCTTGCAAAATTGAGTTCATATTGCACGAGGAATGCTTTATCTATAAACTATGATAAGACGCAGGTCATTTTATTTGGGAAGCATTCTAAAAAGCATGTTTGGCACCTGGATTAACACATCATAAACCAAGGAAATACGTTTAAATATCTGGGATTGACTTATTCAGAAACGGCATCTTGGAATACACAGCTATCCAATATTAAATTGCAAGCCTTTAAATCAGCAAAAGCTATTCTGAAATTCGCTGCCTGTAAAGGTGGAAATCTGGTCAACCCAGCTCTATCTGTGTATAAAGCAAAAACAGTGGCCCAGATTTTATATGGTGCAGAGGTTTGGGGTACCTCAAAGGTCTCTCGTTTGGGACCCCCACAGAATTATTTTTTAAGAGTTTACCCAAAGACGTGCAATCTGCCATGGTCAGGTTGGAAACTTGCATGTTGAGTATAGAGAGCCAAATATATAAAAGAATTCTCTGTTACTGTTTTAGAGTTCAAGAGATGGACAACACTAGGCTACCAAAAAAATGCCTGATTGAGCTCTCAAATGGATTACCCCTTAAAAACTGGGTACATCACGCTGCCCAACTGATGGGCAAATATGACCTCTCAGTGACTGAGATTAAAGAACTTCCCTTATATTCCCAGAAAAATATCTTTAAACGAACCATAAGGGCAGTGGCAACTAAAAACGATCTAAACTCTATGTACACATCTACATGCGCCCCATTGTATTTTAAACTTAGAGAGGCCAATGAACATACATCTTATTTTAATGAATTGACTTTTTTACAACTTTGGAAAGCTTTTACAGAGTTACGATTAAATACAATAAACTCTGCTTATAGAGATGGGAGACACAGAGGCATACCAAAAAACGAACGTGTTTGCATTGGGGGATGTTCTGAAGTAGAGGACCTTATGATTTATACTTGCACTGTCACTTATATAATGATGCAAGAAAAAGATTTTTAGTACCTATAATGACAAGGTCCCCTGGCCAGAACCCCTCTGACATGATTTTATATCTCCTTGCAGACACAGATAAGTATGTGACCTGGTGTGTAGCACTTTTTGCAACTGCTGCTAGTAAAATTAGAACAAATTATATAGCCAAGGTAGCCATCAACTGTAAAGGAGATGAATTTATTTGATCCTATCTATCTATCTTTGTCACCAAACTCTGAGTATAAATTGCACACTGTATTAATTGACATTGTTTTTGACATTAGTGGCCATGTGATGATTTTAGCTTATGAATTTTATTGTTTAATGCAGGGGTGTCAAACTCAAAATCATCGGGGGCCGCATCAGCAGTTTGGTCACCCTCAAAGGGCCGGTTGTATCTGTAGGACTATGTGTCCACTCTTTATTATCATAAATTATTGTCACTGCATTTAATTATTACTGTTTTTTGTAATAATGTAAGTAATAACTAGCTCTGAAAGCAGAAACATAGTCAGAATAATGGCAAGTAGATATTCAAATGTACAATTATTGTACAATTTATTGAAAAATGATTTTTGGTAACAGACAGTATTTTTTTTTAAAAACATACAAATATTGCCAAACACTTTTTATTACACATATGGCAAACACAAGGCATTAACTTTTTTTTAACTTTTCTGACTAGATGGCTGACATCGTTTTTCTGAGGTCAGTCCATCAATGTCTGGCGTTAGGTCTGACTGTCTTTTTCAAGCTGTGACTTCCCGCGGGCCTTGTGTTTGACACCCGTGCTCTAGTGCGAAGAAGGGAGGTACCACCATTTCTGGCACCTGGGAACGCAACTGCACTTCCAGAACCTCAAGTGTAGAGGGGAGTGACACAGAATACACACTCACACCACCTTAGGCCAGTTCATAATCCCCAGTTCCGCCAGCTTTTTTATAGTCAGCTGGCAGGGTGCTTCAATCTTCACAGGGTCCCTAGCCTTCATTTTAAAGAGCAGCCTCCAGGATGCACCACCAAGACAGATCCCACCTGAAAGTACTAAAAGCATGCACTTCTGTTGGGATAAAGATATGGGTGTCACATGCCTGTCAAAATACTATTGCAGCAGCTACTGTAGGGTCATGGGGAGTAAGCGCTGCTATTCCTCTGTTGATGGCAGTGAGTTTCCTGCCTGTGGTGAGGATTTCAGCATTCAGTCAAGGGTTCCGAGTCCAGGCATGCTCCCTCTGGACTACGTTCCCATGGGAGGTCCACCGATCCACCAACCTAAGGCAGGAGACTGAGAAGAGATATGATAGCCATCTTCAAATGTCTAAGGGGCATTTCGCATGGGAAATGGAGCAAGCTTGTATTCTTCCATTAGGGAAGGTAGGACTCGAACCAGTGGATTCACGTTACAATAAAGATTTTGACTAAACATGGGAAAGAACTTTCTGCTGGTAAGGGCTGTTCAACAGGGGAATGGTCTCCCTCGGGAGGTTTTTCCCTTCTTGGAGGTTTTTAAGCAGAGGTGGGATGTCTGTCTGCCATGGATGCTAGGGCTGAGATTCCTGCACTGCAGGGGTTGTACAGTACTGGATAGCCCTGGAGATCCCTTCCAACTCTACGATTCTATTAGGATCCCTTTTATAAAAGAGAGAACTTTAATGGCACGGCCATTATTTATTTTGGCTTCTCCCAACGGGGCCACGAAGGATCAGAAAAGCTGAAGAAGAGACCCTTCCTCAGAGGAGGCGGGAGACCACCGGACCCGCCGAGGAGGGGAATCTGGCCGCCTTTCCCTCCAGAGCTTCGCCTTTTGCCCCGGCCAAGTTGCGCCGAGGGCGCCTTGCGGGCTCTGCGTGGCTTCAGGCGGAGCCCAGGAGCCGCTTCCCAGCCTGGAGGGCAGGCTGCGCGCGGGACCCTGCCGCTCTCGGGGCGCAACCCAGACCCAGCTGCCTTCCGCGGCCAGCAGAGGTAGGCCGCCGGCTTCTAACTCGGCGGAACTGGGGCGTCCCGGGCGCCGCGCTCCCCGCTCCTCCTGCCCCGCCCCCTTCTCCCGGCTGCCCCCTCCCTCCTTTGTTCTCCGGAGCCCCGCCTCCCCCTCTCCCCCAGCTCGCCTATTGGCTCACGCAGCCGCCACTCGGGTGGGGGCCCGCTTTGGCCCCGCTCCCCGGCCGCCGAGAGAGAGCGGGAGCGTGCGGGGCTGGGCTGGGCGGCTGGGCATCTCCTTCCCTGCGCTGCTTCGGCCGCGTCTGCAGCCGCCGCGGGACCAGGCGGGAGGCCAGTCATGCCCAGACGCTGCCAGCCGCTCGGAAGGAGCTGTCGCTCCGCCGGGCAGCGCCTGCCTGCACACCCCTCGCTCCCTGCGCCAAGGATGGCGGGGGCGCTGGGCGCAAGGCGGCGCCGGGGCTGCTGGGCAAGTGGCAGATGCTGATGCACTTTGGGGAATTCCTGTCACAGGGAGCAAGGCAGAAGCGGAGGATGACGGGGCACGTTCCCCGGGGAGCGGGGCCGTGGCTGCCTGGCCAGTTTTGTCCCACGATCCTGGAAATGCTACACGGGCCACATGACGAGGTCTGGCGGGCCGGATTTGGCCCGCGGGCCTTGTGTTTGACACCCGTGGTTTAATGTCTTGATTTGTATTTTGGGGTACTTTTATAGTTCTCTTTAGAGTACGTAATGTTTTGATAATATAAATGTTTTAAGTCTTTTGTATTTATTCAGTATATTTTCTTTTAATTTTCAAATGATTCTGTGTACATTGTTGCAGCCTTTGGCTATGTGCAGTAAAACTGACTGACTGACTGACTCTTGTGGAATGTCTCGGTATGCGTACAAGAGGGGTTGTAATTTGCAGCCCCAGTCATTAGGGTTTTCTGCTACGTAGGCTTTGATCATACGGATCAAAATTCTGTTAAACTTCTCAACCAATCCATTAGTCTCTGGATGGTATGGTGTGGAAGTTATATGTGTGATGCCACACGCTTCCCACAATCTTTTCATGAGCCGGGATGTAAATGAGATGTCTAGGTACTTGACCAACTCACTTGCAAACCCCAGGCGACTCATGTAGTTAATCAACGCATCTGCTACTGTCTCAGTTTCAATATTTCTTAATGGGATCGCTTCTGGATATCGGGTTGCAAAATCTACTATGGTCAGGATATATTTATTGCCCCGTTTCGTGGCTCTTGGCAATGGCCCTACTAGGTCAAGCCCCAACCTTTGAAATGGGGTAGAGATCACAGGTAAAGGATACAGTTTGGCTTTTGTCTTGTCCTGTCCTGTACCTTGTCTTTGGCAAATATCACATGCCTGTCAATATAGCTTGATTTGTTTCCCCATGCCTGGCCAGTAGAAGTTCTGCGCGACCCTTCGTTTAGTGTGCGTTATTCCCATGTGTGCACCAAAAATGCTATTATGGGCTTGTTGCAAAATCTTTTCTCTATAGGTATGAGGGATTACCTCATTGTTGTTGTTCACGGATTCCTCCCCCCCCCCCCATAGAGTGTGGCAAGGAGTTCCCTATACAACAGCCCATTTTCTTCACAGAATCTCTCTGGGCGTTCAGGGGTTAAAGGAGCGTCAGACTTAGCCACCTCAAAACAACTGTTTAACCCAACATCCCCTTTTTGCTCCTGAGCAAAACTAGCTTTATGGGTGTTTTTAAAAGGAACTATAACAGCTTCAGTTTCTGCTCCGCCCAAACCTTCCAGGAGCGGTTTCCTAGCCGTGCCTCCACTGGCAACTGTTTCAGTTTCTTCAGTATCGGGGGATTCTTGGCCCCTCTTTGAGCGAGTAACTACAAATGCACTCTTAACATGCTCTAGGAGATCCCAGGCGATAAGAACTGCTGCTGGAACTTCCTCAGAAATGGTTCTTTGGCAATTCCTTTTAATTTTATTGTTTTCTCAGGTATTAATTTAGTGGTGGAAATTATGTCTGGATGGACGATTGTAATCTGTGAGTCAGTGTCTCTTAACCCAAGATACTTTTTATCACCAACCCAGATGTTTTCCCCAGCATTTCTCAAGAGGAAACTATCCTGTTTAATCAAGTAACATTGTACCACACGAGCCTCAAAATTTTCCTCAGGCTGAGGCCTAGCTAAAACCTCAATTTCCTTGGCAAACTGCCTAGCCTCTTCCTGCTGCACTGAGTCGATACAATAAGTCTGTTTTTGAGAACCAGAATTGACAGTTTTACCCTTTCCATCCCCGCAGTCCAAACTCCAGTGGCCTAATTTACCACACGTCCAGCACTTTATTTCCCTGTACCCAGTATAATTAGTTTTATTTCCTTTTCCTTCAGTGGGACCAATGTTAGTCAGGGCCTTGTCAGTTGGACTTTTAGTTTGTGGCATATTTCCCTTATTTGTCACTGAGGTAGGGCTTTCCTTGGCATATTGAAATTTGTTTTTGGGGTACTCCCACACTTTTCACCAAAGTTCGGACCATCAAATCCATGGTCTCTAATTTAATTAATTTGGTCAGCTATTGTGGCTGCCTCCTGTATAGTTTGGGGATGTCGTTCTTTTACCAGATATTTCAATTTCTCATTGATGGTTGTATAAAATTGTTTGAGCACTATAATTTCCCTGATCTTCTGCACCCTCCTGCTGTAGCCACTTTGTGAGGTAATTTGAAATTTTAGCTCCAAGTTGAGCAAACGTTTCTTCCCTCACTTTTGTCACACTCCTGAACAAAGTTCTTTCTTAATCGTTCTGAGGTGATTCCAAATCGGGTTTAAATTAATTGTTTAAACATGTCAAAATTTCTAGACTGGGCTTTTGGCATTTGTGGATATATTTTGGCGAAGGTTCCACTAATTCTAGCCCTTAATATTATCATTCTTTCCTCCTCTTTTATTTGGAAATCTTTGCATGCTCTTTCAAATGAGACGATAAAAGCCTCCGGATTATCCTTCTCTTTGAACTCAGGAAAATGCTTGAGGTCTATCTTAACCTGACTTTGACCATTTGTGCTATTATTACTATTTTGGTTTTCCACAGATGCCAATTCCATTTTCCGCATTTCTAACTGAAATTTCATCTCTTTTTCCCTCAAATGGTACTGCTCCCTTTCTCTTTCTCTTTCTTGTTCAGCCTTAATTTTTTCTCTCTCTAATTTAAATTTGTATTCCTGTTCCAACTTCCATTTTTCAAATTCTAAAGACAGTCTAGGCTCTACTGCCTCAGGGAATTTCTGATATCTCTTCTAAACTCTTCCCTTCTTCCTGAGGATAATAATAATAATAAAAATAATAAATTTTATTTATATCCCGCCCTCCCCAGCCGAAGCTGGGCTCAGGGCGGCTAACAACAATCAAAATAGTCCAACATTCTAAAAACATTCATTATAAAATTAATTAAAATCAAATTAATGGCAACCATCAAGCAAAATTCTGTGCAGATTGCCAGAGGAGGGGGTCAGGCTGTGCCCTGACCAAAGGCCTGGTGGAACAGCTCTGTCTTGCAGGCCCTGCGGAAAGATGTCAAGTCCTGCAGGGCCCTAGTCTCTTGTGACAGAGCGTTCCACCAGATTGGAGCCGCGGCCGAGAAAGCCCTGGCTCTAGTTGAGGCCAGCCTAACCTCTCTGTGGCCTGGGATCTTTAGGATGTTTTTATTTGCAGACCGTAAATTTCTCTGTGGGACATACCAGGAGAGGCGGTCCCATAGGTACGAGGGTCCTAGGCCGTATAGGGCTTTAAATTTCCATTTTCCTCTCCCTCGGAGCTTTCATAGGTTGGTTCCATCACAGGGTTTCTTGACTTTTTGGGTGGCATATTGAGCACTTGTGGTCTGACAGCAAAATAGTCAGTTGAGAGATATTCCCCCCCCAAAAAAAATTATTCTTTCTGTCTAGGTTTTCTTTTAGACTTTGGCCTTGAAGCATTGAAGCCTTGCACTGGGTCTTCACACTGGCCCTGCACAGACACTTCCTCCAACCCCCCTCTCATTCCAGTGGGGTGTTTGTGTGTGAGTATAAACACAGTTGGAAATTGGGGCCAAATTTCATTTTAGTACTGCTAATAGGTATTTCCACTCTAAGCAATCCAAAGAACTGAGGATATTTAGGGACGAAATTGTCAGCGGCCGTTTTGTTGCTGTGCTGTGTTCAATCATGTTCAGTAGTTTCCTGATGGGGTCTGTTATATTGTGACCAGGGAAGAAGCCAGTCTGGTCTGGGGCTACTAACTTGTGTAGGAAATTTTTTTAGGCGTTTGGCCAAGTTTGATGTGAATATCTTGCAGTCTTGGTTCATTAATGAGATTGGGTGGCCTGATTCTACTTTGAGGCTGTCTTTCAGTGGTTTTGGGTTAGAGACTATTTTGGGGTAGGTCCAGGATTTGGGGAAGGGCCCACCCTTTTATGATATCATTGAATAGACGGGTCCTTATCCGTTAAGTTAGGCATGGTCAGTCTTGGTGTTTATATATGAAGTGATGCGTTTTCTTTTGATGGGATGTGGGTTTGCTTTCAATTCCCCCCAAACATTTAATATATACTGATTTGAAACAATAATAATCTAGGTCAAAATCGGTAGAATATCATAAAGGTAAAAGCAGTGGCCCAGGGGCCATTCTAGACTGTATTAACTGAAAGTCAACTTGATTTATTTATCTGGTTATCACAGCAAACACTGCTGTTTTAGTGCAGGAACTCACATTGTGTGCCCTCTGAATTAAGGGCGGTTTGACCTGTTTCGGGTTCAATAATGTGAACAGTTCTAGTGTGTGTCCATGTCTTACTAAACACATAACAATGTGGTGTACAAATTAATTGAAACTGAAGCCTTATTTACCTAGGGATCCATCAGCCACGCCATCCCCGGACCTTGGAGGGAACAAAAGTACCAGGAAAGCAAAATCTTCTTTGGAGAAAAAGAGTTTATTGAAATCTGTGTACAAAGACATTTTGTACACAGAGACAACCAGTTGGATAGCTCCTGAAAATACACTGGCTGTAAATACATGGCATTTGGCAGGCATTCTTATACTGTAGGTACACATTTCTCCACCAATCAGCAATTGCCAACCTATAGGTACACCTTCCTTCCACCAATCACCAATTGCCAACCTATAGGTACACCTTCCTTCCACCAATCACCAATTGCCAACCTATAGGTACACCTTCCTTCCACCAATCACCAATTGCCAACCTATAGGCACACCTTAGGAGGATAATCACGTTAAGCACGTTCCTTACCCATTTCCCTGTCTTTTGAGCCTACGTGGCTCCTCTTATTCTTTACTTGACCAGTGTCACAAGCCAAACCTGCTTAAGCAATCTTTATTGGAATCTAAAGCCAAAGCTTGCTCAGGCAATCTATATTGCAAACTTGACCAGTGTCACAAGCCAAACCTGCTTAAGCAATCTTTATTGGAATCTATATTGTGACAGAGCTAAACCGTCCCTTCCTTCATTCCCTCCTCTTCTTTTGGACAGCCTTCTGGCTCGTCCAAGGCAATAGGCTGGTATTCACGCATCAAAGCTATCACTCGGGGACCCATCATGCGCGACATTGTTTTGTGCACCATATTTTGCAAGCATTGCACCAAGCAGGGAATACAGAAGCAAAGAAGCAATAAAAATAAAATTGGTCCTAAGAGCATAAAAAAACATTCCTCTGAGCCACCCATTTGGCAAAAACTTATCTAGCCAAGACATATTCCATCCTTCCCACATTTGTACAGGGACGTGTGCCACCTTCTCAATACTTGCGGCTAGATTACGGATGGCTTCACCATGATCTGAAATATTGAAGCAGCATGCTCCACCAGTCAGGTTGAGGGCAGCACAAAATCCTCCTTGTTTGGCCAGAATAAAGTCCATTCCCAAACGCAGCTGGAGGACAGCAGTGCGGGTCTCATCCAGCTGGGTAGCAACAAGGCGAAGGGCGGTGGCCGTTGCATTGGCCACAATCTCTACTACTGCCTGGAGTCGGATTATGCGATTTAGATTGTACATGGGCTCTCTGGCACCTGCTACTAACTCATCAGGGTTCCAGGAGGCCGGATCATAGTGGGCAATTATTCGCTCAGGTGGCCATTCATCCTTTCCCCACGTCTGCTTGCTCCCTGAGGCTATATTCATGATATCAACAGATCTGTGATTGCGATGGGGAAATAAGGTGGTAGGGAGCAGCCACATGGGGGGTAAAAGGAAGGCTGGATAACAATTGCCCCACCAACCGTTGGGGAGGTGGTGGAAAGCCTTTGTCCCACAAATCCAATATACAGGATCCTTGTTCTGGGTGGCCATATGGTCACCCATAGAACTAAAAGCTAAAAGATTTAAATTGGTGCAGGCTCCGCCACACTCAGTGGTATCAGTGGGGTTACACGTACACTTGCATGAGGAGCGCCCAGTAAAAGTTATATTGTGTCCAAGGGTGGCATTTTTGGTCTGGTTGACACAGAACCATCCGGGAATCCGATAAACCCGGAGGGGATAGGGATGATTCCAGTATGGGCCCCACTGGAATTTACTTCCAGTATACTGGATTCGGGTCCGATTAAGAGGCAACGGAAGCAGGGGCATGCCCCCAGCCGCATCCAGAGGTCCCAAGGCACAAACAAGGCAACGGGTCCTATTCTCCTCCTTAGCTACCATTTCTGCCGTTTGCAGCCAGCGGTTGTAAGGGTTGTGGATGCCCCGCGTGACCATGATACGGGTAATGTTTACCTGGGAGATCCAGGACCCTACTTCCCCCTGGGCCAGAGCGCAGGCGGGTTCCCCAACTAGGAAGAGAAGGAGAACTGTCAGTGGGATGGAGGAGGGACGCTTCTTCCCGCAAATTCTATGGCGCTCGTGCCAGCAAAAAAAAGAGAGAGAGACATCCACGTGACAAGGGCAGTTGAGATAACTCCCACCCACTAACGCCAAGAATGCCAGGGCTCTTCCCACCACAGATCAGTCATGGTATGGGTCTGGAAGGGGGGTTGGGGTTACCCGGACGCTCGAGTTGGTTAGGGAAACAAGGTCGGGGATACCTCCAAGTGTCAAACCCTATGGTGTGGAGATAAAACCCCTCAATCCCCGGGGGATGATGGTACCCCTGATGGGTGGAGGATAACCTTGCCCCCCAAGGAGAGGGTACCCACGGTGGATGGGCCACTACACACCCACACGAATAGGTAGCCGCCTGTAAACTGCAAATGCTTGGTGTCAAAATCCCCACTGCTTCCTCCTCACACCATATAATGCATACTAAAGTTCGTTCAGGGTTCTGGACGTTATCAGGGGACAAAGGCTGCAAGGCTGGAACGTTGGAGGTGCTCCCGGCGGGCGCCCCTCCCATCCAATTATTCAGCTGTGCGTAGAGATATCAGCTTCCGGTGTGATATCAGCAGAGCGGTCGTCTGCCAGGCGTCTGGCGATAGTCAGCCGGAGGGAGTTCTCTGGATCTGGTGTAACTGTCCAGTCTGAAATAGCTTTCTTCACTCGAGTATGGTGGACCCACGGGGTGATGCCAGCAACCTTCACAGCAGTAGGTGTAGAAAGTAGCACAGTGTATGGTCCCTTCCAGCAAGGCTGTAGGGGGGGCTCGCTGCCAGTCTTTCACCCACACTTCATCACCTGGCTCGAACTGATGAAACCGTTCAGTTAACACACATGAGGTGCGAGCCTGGGTCCACCTGTTGAAACAGGAGAGAACTTGGGAGAGTGACTGTACATAGTTATTCAATTGCATATCTTGGCTAGCATATGGAGTTAACATTCCAGTCTTGTGGCCATAGCAATGGATAACTGCCACTGCCTCGGGCTCCCATACAGCATCCAGAAGGTTCAATAGAGCTTGTGGGTGGGCCACCTGGTTTCCTCTGGAGGTAAGCAAACCTCTTTCTTTCCATAAGGCTCCATGGGCATGTAAAGTCAGGAATGCATACTTAGAATCTGTATAAATGTTTATCTTCTGTCCCTTTGCCAGGCTCAGGGCTCTGGTAAGCGCAGTTAGCTCTGCCAGCTGGGCCGATGTTCCAGGCGGGGAGTGACTTTGCTTCGATCACCTGGTCTTCCAGGGCTACCACTGCATAGCCTGCTTTCCGCTGTCCAGTCTCAACAAAGCTGCTTGACTAATCTTTCTACAAACTCTTCATCCTCATCATCCTCTTCTCCTTCTGACTCATCAGTCTTGGGTTTGGGCTGGGGACCAGCTCCTCCCAGTGCCTGGGGACCTGGGCCTGGTGGAATTGCCTGAGGGGCAGTTGGTGGAGCATAGGGTGGAGGTGGTTTAATAATTCCTCCCTCCTCATCTTCTGGGTCTAGTATCACTGGGGGCCTTTCTGACTTCCCTGCCGGTCGAACTGCACAAACTGTACTTTGTGGGGCGTCGCCTCGGCAGGCTTTCAACCATGATGGGTTCTTTTCTACATTGGTTTTCCAAGTAGAAATGTAGGGGATCTGGTCTGGGTGGACGTTCAAGATATTTTGATACAGTGGGTTGATTAGTTGCAAATTAAGACTGCCCTCCGATGGCCAATTAGTTTGTTGGGGCCAATCAACTTCACACAATGTCCTCATCCTCTGTCTTCTCAATTTCCCCAATCATCATGCTTTGTGGCTGCTTTCCAGTTGTTTAAAAAAAAACATTCCAGAGGACTATATTGGCTTGCCCCAGACCCCATTTTTTTTTTTTTTCTCCAGATACTCTGCTCCTAACAGGTTGTAAATTCTTTCACACTCCACACACTACAGCCCTACAATCGCTCGGCCAAGGGGGACACTAAGCCCTGGCCCACACTTGACAATTCAGTCACTAGAGTATCTGACATGCAACATACAACATACAAAGCACATCAATATAGTTTCAACATGTAACACACTAAACACACCAAAATAATTTCAGCATGCAATACACAAAACACACCAAAATAATGTCAGCATGCAATACACAAAACACACCAAAGTAATTTTCCCTCCTTCTTCTGTTCCAAATTTTTGCTGGTGGCACTCTCCTGCACAACCAGTCCCCCCCCTTTTTTTTTTTTTCCTGGTGGCTGGCACTCTACTGCGCAACCAATCCCCTTTATTCCTGGTGGCCCACCTGCCATGCCCTTTTTTCCCTTCCTGGCTGCACTCTACTGCATAACCAGGTGAGGCTGATCAGGCCTCGCCCTTTCCGTCGGGCTGCCCTTTCCGTCGGGCTTACCTTTTCCGCTGCGGATTCCCTTCCCCTCGGCGCCGTCCTCTTTGTTTTTCTCCCTCAACAAGATGTCTCCACTGCAGGACAGTGTGGCTGGCTCCCCCCACGAAACAGGCGGGGTGCGCACGGGAGCCTGCAAACGCTGCTGAGCTGTTCACCTTGGTTGAGCCTGGCCCTCCGGTCCATATTTGGGGAGGGGGCTTATCCCGGACGAGCCCCCAAAGAAATGAAGCCTTATTTACCTAGGGATCCATCAGCCACGCCATCCCCGGACCTTGGAGGGAACAAAAGTACCAGGAAAGCAAAATCTTCTTTGGAGAAAAAGAGTTTATTGAAATCTGTGTACAAAGACATTTTGTACACAGAGACAACCAGTTGGATAGCTCCTGAAAATACACTGGCTGTAAATACATGGCATTTGGCAGGCATTCTTATACTGTAGGTACACATTTCTCCACCAATCAGCAATTGCCAACCTATAGGTACACCTTCCTTCCACCAATCACCAATTGCCAACCTATAGGTACACCTTCCTTCCACCAATCACCAATTGCCAACCTATAGGTACACCTTCCTTCCACCAATCACCAATTGCCAACCTATAGGCACACCTTAGGAGGATAATCACGTTAAGCACGTTCCTTACCCATTTCCCTGTCTTTTGAGCCTACGTGGCTCCTCTTATTCTTTACTTGACCAGTGTCACAAGCCAAACCTGCTTAAGCAATCTTTATTGGAATCTAAAGCCAAAGCTTGCTCAGGCAATCTATATTGCAAACTTGACCAGTGTCACAAGCCAAACCTGCTTAAGCAATCTTTATTGGAATCTATATTGTGACAGAGCTAAACCGTCCCTTCCTTCAGAAACAATGACTTTAGTACAGTAGTTTATTGTACAAAACTCACAGACATGTACATTAGTAACAGAGATGACCTCTGCTATTTTTAAGCAGCATTTGAATACGGTTTGGCATGGAGTCTACTCATTTTGAACGGTTACTGTTGATTTTCGGATCCCGTACCACACTTGAATCAGCGCCTGAATGAGTTTCTCCATAGTCGTACAGTCTACAGCACAGAGGTGATTTTTCCATATAGCACACAAATTCTCAATAGGATTTACGTCCGGGGAATTCCCTGGCCAATCAAGTACCTCTATTTGCTGCTCTGTCATGAATTTCTTCACAACTTTTGATGTGTGACAGGGGGCTAGGTCCTGCTCCAGTATCCCAGTACCCTCAGGATACTTCCTTTCCAGCTCTGGAGTAACTCTTTCGTAGAATCATTGGTGGGACATATTTTCAGGATAGAACCCTACCATGACCAACATTTAAAAATGGCTCGGCACCCTGTGATTTTACTTCTGTTTGTTATTTTGATGATGCTTATAATAGTGTGTATTTTATATGTTAAAGTTAAACATTTGAATGGAAAGCATAAAATACAGTAGTACCTCAGGTTACAGACTCCGCTAACCCAGAAATAGTTCCTTGGGTTAAGAACTTTGTTTCAGGATGAGAACAGAAATTGTGTGGTGGCAGCACAGTGGCAGCAGGGGACCCCATTAGCTAAAGCAGTACCTCAGGTTAAGAACAGTTTCAGGTTAAGAACGGACCTCCAGAACGAATTAAGTTCTTAACCAGAGGTGGTTGTTGTTTAGTCGTTTAGTTGTGTCCAACTCTTCGTGACCCCATGGACCAGAGCACACCAGGCACTCCTGTCTTCCACTGCCTCCCACAGTTTGGTCAAACTCATGTTAGTAGCTTCAAGAACACTGTCCAACCATCTCGTCCTCTGTCGTCCCCAAAAGTATTGGAGCCTCAGCTTCAGGATCTATCCTTCCAGTGAGCGCTCAGGGCTGATTTCCTTTAGAATGGAGAGGTTTGATCTTCTTGCAGTCCATGGGACTCTCAAGAGTCTCCTCCAGCACCATAATTCAAAAGCATCAATTCTTCGGCGATCAGCCTTCTTTATGGTCCAGCTCTCACTTTCATACATCACTACTGGGAAAACCATGGCGTTAAGTATATGGACCTTGTTGGCAAGGTGATGTCTCTGCTTTTTAAGATGCTGTCTAGGTTTGTCATTGCTTTTCTCCCAAAAAAGCAGGCGTCTTTTGATTTCGTGACTGCTGTCACCATCTGCAGTGATCATGGAGCCCAAGAAAGTAAAATCTATCACTGCCTCCATTTCTTCCCCTTCTATTTGCCAGGAGGTGATGGGCCCAGTGGGCATGATCTTTCTTTTTTTGATGTTGAGCTTCAGACCATATTTTGCACTCTCCTCTTTCACCCTCATTAAAAGGTTCTTTAATTCCTCCTCACTTTCTGCCATCAAGGTTGTGTCATCTGCATAGCTGTGGTTGTTGATATTTCTTCCGGCAATCTTAATTCCGGCTTGGGATTCATCCAGCCCAGCCTTTCACATGATGAATTCTGCATATAAGTTAAATAAGCAGGGAGACAATATACAGCCTTGTCATACTCCTTTCCCAATTTTGAACCAATCAGTTGTTCCATATCCAGTTCTAACTGTTGCTTCTTGTCCCACATAGATTTCTCAGGAGACAGATGAGGTGATCAGGCACTCCCATTTCTTTAAGAACTTGCCATAGTTTGCTGTGGTCGACATAGTCAAAGGCTTTTACATAGTCAATGAAGCAGAAGTAGATCTCTTTCTGGAACTCTCTAGCTGGTGAATTACCGTATTTTTTGCTCTATAAGACTCACTTTTTCCCTCCTAAAAAGTAAGGGGAAATGTGTGTGCGTCTTATGGATCGAATGCAGGCTGCACAGCTATCACAGAAGCCAGAACAGCAAGAGGGATTGCTGCTTTCACTGCACAGCGATCCCTCTTGCTGTTCTGGCTTCTGAGATTCAGAATGTTTTTTTTCTTGTTTCCCTCCTCCAAAAACTAGGTGCGTCTTGTGGTCTGGTGCGTCTTATAGAACGAAAAATACGGTACCTGGGCTTATTAGCACTAATTTCCTTGGTGTTAGGTACCACCTGTAGGTAAATTTCAGAGTGAGTGCTTTCCTTTTCTTTGATATGGATTTAAAGCAGGGTTTAGACCATGTTCTGGTCCACTGAGTGGGGTTAATCCCATAGGAGATTTTTGGGGGTGGTTTTTGAAGGTTGTCAGGGGCCTAGTTGCTGCTGATTTTACCACTGGGTTGTTTAAGAGGGCATGTAATTGGTGGTGTGTTAACCAGGGCATTTGGGCATCTTCTAGTTTGTCTTGTATGTCTTGTGTTGGCAAGGGTTTGCTATTTTATAGAGGTTAATTAGGCAATATCAGCCTCTGGTTTGACAGGTTTTTATCTGGAGGTTTTGTGCTGTGTGATGGAATAATGGGTGGTGTGGCAGGGGAATTAGTGGGGATGGGGTTGGGAACAGTTTGCCTATTTCTGCTTTCCATGCTTTAAGCATGGTCCGTGTGTACCTGTTAAGTATTGTGGGAATTTTCCTTAGTTTGTTTGGAATTGGGTATGCTGTGGTGCAGGTATTTTCAATTGTGTCTCTCTCCAGGTGTACCCACTGTTTTGTTTCATCTTCTAGTATATTTGGGATTATGTAGCTTACTTGGCTGGCAATGTATGTTGGGGATTCCCCATCCTCCCTCTGAGGAGGGGAGGCGCAGGTATTTGGGGCTTTTTCTTGGTTTTTTGTTTGGAATAGGTAGGTTAGTTTTGGGAGGGTGATCATTTTGATCATGGTTATTTTGTCTGAGGGGTGGGGCTGTGGGTTAAACCACAGAGCCTAGGACTTGCCAATCGGAAGGTCGGCGGTTTGAATCCCCGCGACGGGGTGAGCTCCCATTCCTCGGTCCCTGCTCCTGCCAACCTAGCAGTTTGAAAGCACGTCAAAGTGCAAGTAGATAAATAGGTACCACTCTGGCAGGAAGGTAAATGGCGTTTCCGTGTGCTGCTCTGGTTCGCCAGAAGCGGCTTAGTCATGCTGGCCACATGACCCGGAACCTGTACGCTGGCTCCCTCAGCCAGTAAAGCGAAATGAGCGCTGCAACCCCAGAGTCGGTCACGACTGGACCTAATGGTCAGGGGTCCCTTTACCCTTACCTATTTTCTTTGAGAGAGTGAAGTTGATGTTGTTCCATCTGTTTAGGTCTTTGTTAATTTGCTGCCAACAAGGGGTTGTAGTTGTGGAGGTATACTTTATTGAGGTTTCAGGTTCTTTGTACCCTATTGTATCTGAACTTGGTGTGGCAAAGTTTTGTCTTGGTGACGTTAGCGAGGCCATTTTGTGTGTGGGAAGCACATAGCTTCCGACTATGCAAAATTTACCTGTAGGCCCAACACCATTGCAAATGTGTTGAGTTCTCTGATTAAGGAGGTTGCTGTGTTTATGGGGTCTGGTGCTGTCATCTGCAAAGAGTCCTAATTTGTAGGTTTTGCCTTTTATTTCCACTCCCTTGATGTCTGTGGCTGCTCGGATTCAGATTGCTAAAGGTTCCAGAGCCAGGATGAATAAGAAGAGAGACTGTGGGAATCCTTGTTTTGTGCCTTTTTGGATTGCTATGGTATTAGAGTCCCTATTGTTAGTCCTCCATATTGATGAGGCTTCGGAATATATTTGATTGAGGATTTGCAGGAAATTGGGGCCAAATTTCATGTTAGTACTGCTAATAGGTACATATTTCCACTCTAAGCAGTCCAAAGCATGGAGGATGTTTATGGACATAATTGTCAGTGGGCGTTTAGTTGCCGTGCTGTGTTCAATCACGTTCAGTAGTTTCCTGATGGGGTCTCTTATGTTGCAACCAGGGACAAAGCCAGTCTGGTCTGGGGTTATTAGCTTGTGTAGGAAAATGTTTAGGCGGTTGGCCAAGTTTGATGTGAAAATATTGTCGTCTTGGTTTATTAATGAGATTGGGCGGTGTGATTCTACTTTGAGGCTGTCTTTCAGTGTTTTTGGGATGGAGACTATTTTGGAGTAGGATTTGGGGAAGGGCCCACCCTTTTATGATATCATTGAGTAGGCAGGCCATGTAGGGCATCAGGGGTTCTTTGAATTTCCTATAGAATTCTGCTGTAAAGCCATCTGGGCCTGGAGCTTTGTGTGGCTTGAGGTTATTGAGGACCATATCTATTTCCTCTGGGGTGATAGGACTGTCCATGAATTCCTGTTCCTCATCTGTTAAGGTAGGCATGGTCAGTCCTGGTGTTGATATATGAAGTGATGCATTTTCCTTTGATGAGGTTTCCCAATCTATGCCATACAGACATAATTACATGTAATTGCTTTTAATCTAGCTATCTTGCTTATCTACAGTATAGGGTGATTCCCTGCCAACCCGTCTGGGTTGCCCTGTGTATCTCACCTTGTATTCTCTATCGAACCAATGGAGTTGCGCTGTCCTAGAGTGTGGTGGGTGGGGGAGTAGGGGGTTAGAATTAGATTTGGGTTAAAGAGTGGGGGGGGGGGGGTAGATTGCAGAAAATATCCTATATGTAGTCCTAAAGGTTTTTATTTGGGGTTTCTTGGGCCGTCTGGCATTTAGCTGTTTGGTCCTAGGTCTCAGCTGGCATGGAGGGCCTTGTTTTCACAGGACTGTATTTGCAGGTATGTATCCCAAGACCCCTGATGCGCTACTTCTGGAAGATGGAGGGGCAATAACCGGCCATGGCCTGGTCGATCATGGAGCTGCTCTTCCCATCAGCCGGTATGGTGTTGAAGTTCCTTGCCACCCAGAATGCAGTGGCCCTCCAAGGTAGGTGGCATTGTGGGTCTTCTTCCAGGAGGGTGGAGCTTCTGCTGAGAAGTCCTAAGGCCTTCCAGATGGGGTTAGGCACATGAAGCTAGGTATCTTCAGAGGGTCAGGAAGTACACACACACCCATCCTTCTTCCTGAGTTTCTGAAATGTGGTGAAACTGTTAATATGAGAGCTTAGCAAAATGAGTAATTCCTTTTTAACTAGACCTTCATCTTTTAACCAACTGTGGACTTCTAAAGTGGGCGGGATGTGCATTTCCTTTCAATTCCCCCCGAACATTTATTATATACTGATTTGAAAGGAAAATATTCAATCAAGGTCAACATCGGTAGAACATCATAAATGTAGAAGCAATGGCCCAGGGGCCATACTATATAGTTTTACCTGAAAGTCAACTTGATTTATTTATCTGGTTATCAAAGCAAACACTGCTGTTTTAGTGCAGGAACTCACATTGTGTGCCCTCTGAATTAAGGGGGGGGGGTTGACCTGTTTATGGTTCAGTAATGTGAACATATCTAGTGTGTGTCCATGTCTTACTAAACAAATAACAATGTGCTGTACAAATTAATTGAAACAATGAGTTTCACACAATACTTTATTGTACAAAACTCACACAGAGATGTACAAAACTCACAGACATGTACATTATTAATGGATATGACCTTCGCTATTTTTAAGCAGCATTTGAACACGGTTTGGCATGGAGTCTACTCATTTTGAACGGTTACTGTTGATTTTTGGATCCCTGTACCACACTTGAATCAGGGCCTGAATGAGTTTCTCCATAGTCGTACAGTCTACAGCACGGAGGCGACTTTTGCATATAGCCCACAAATTCTCAATGGGATTGAGATACATCCGGGGAATTCCCTGCCCAATCAAGTATCTGTATTTGCTGCTCTGCTATGAATTTCTTCCCCACTTTTGATGTGTGACAGGGGGCTAGGTCCTGCTCCAGTATCCCAGTACTGTCAGGATACTACTTTTCCAGCTCTGGAGTAACTCTTTCATAGTACCATTGGTGGGACATATTTTCAGGATGGAGCCCTACCATGACCAACATTTAAAATTGGCTTGGCACCCTGTGATTATACTTCTATTTGGTATTTTGATGTTGCTTATATTAATGTGTATTTTATACTGTTATATTTAAGTTAAACTTTTGTATGGAAAGGTGGGGAATTTTTTTTTTACTCAGAGAGGGAAGGAGGAACAGATTAGCTAAACATGGAAGAGGTAACCGTTTTAGACCAAGGGTGGAATTTATGGGCAATCTATCCGGAAGACATTTGTATTTCGAGGAGTTAGCAATCTGACATGGTTACCCTTCCTGCCTTCTCTTCCTTCTCCCTCTCGATCTCCTGAGCCGTGAATCAGGAGATCTTTAATGCTGGATGTTACTAGATATGCTCTAAGTCCCCCAGAGTCCCTTGGGAAAGCCAGCCAAATGGGTGGGGTATAAAGATGATGATGATTTATACATATACCTGATGTGCATACAGAAACTGTGCAAAAACTTGCAATGTTTATAGGACTGTCCATGAATTCCTGTTCCTTATCCATTAAGGTAGGCATAGTCAGTTTTGGTGTTTATATTTGAAGTGATGCATTGTCTTCTGATGGGGTTTCCCAACCCCCTCACATTTAATATAATTGCTTTTAAGCTAGCCATCTTGCTTATCTACAGTATAGGGTGATTCCCTGCCAACCCATCCGGGTTGCCCTGTGCCTCTCACCTTGTATTGTCTATCAAACCAATGGAGTTGTGTTGTCCTAGAGTGTGGTGGGTGGGTAAAGATGGTGAACTCTTTGGTGCAACGAGGACTGGTCCGGTAGTCAAGGCATTCTTCAGTGCTTCAAATGACTGCTGCCCCTCCACACGCTCCGGTTCTTTCTTACGAGTCAAGTCGGTCAGTGTTGAAGCTAGTGGTGCTGCCCAGGGACTCTCTGAGGGGGTTATGATCCCTGCCTTCAGCATCTCCTGCACCACGTTGCGGATTTTATCCATGTATGTCCCAGTTATCCTCTAAGGGGTCACTGCAATGGGTTTAGCATCCCCAGTGTCTATGCAATGGACCACTCCCTTTGCTATTCCTTGAACATTACTAAAGACGGCTTTCTATTTTTGTAGGATACTTCCTACCTCCTCCCGCTGTGATTGGGTTAATGACGGGGCTAGATTCACTTCTTTCTGATTACAACGTTGCTCCCCTCTCCCTTCCCAGCACAGTATGTCGTCTGTTTCTTCTGAGTCCTCTCTTATAGCATATAGAGCCCAGCTTTCTGTTCTATGGTAGGGTTTTAGCGTGTTCACGTGACTCATTTTGGACCCAATCTTGTACCGTCCCTCCCAGGCTAATTGCAATTTATTTCCCTTTATTGGCCTTAGCAGCAACACTTCATCTTCTGGCCCAAAGGTTCTCTCTCTGGCCCTTTTATCATACCAGACTTTTTGCTTTGACTGGGCGGCTTTTGAATTTTCTCCTGCTATTTCTAAGCAACGGTGTAAAGTGTTTTGCAGTTTATACAGATATTCCATTACTGAATCTGGATCACTATCTGGGTGATCCTCTCAATTAATTCAGAGTAGATCTAAAGGTCCTTTGACCTTGCGCCCTAGTAAAAGTTCAAAGGGACTATACCCAGTACTCTCTTGTGGAATGGGCGGTTCCAAGATGGCGACGGCTTAGCAAGCAGGCTTCGGAGCTCCGCAGATAACAGGACTGTAATTAGCGTTGATTGCCACCCATGGAAGTAATCCACATTGGACCAGTGCTTTGTGATGAACTTTCTGCTATGTAAATACATCCATAATTTGAAGCAAAAATTACCATATTTTTGCTCCATAGGGCGCACTGGACCATAGGGCGCACCTAGTTTTTAGGGGGGGAAATCAAGGAAAAAAATCTTATTTCCCCCCCAGCCCCAAAGAGCAGCGTGTAGGCTGCGCGCAACCTCTCCCTACCGGAGGGGTTGCACGCAGCTATGGCACAAGCCAAGACAGCCAGCGGGATCCACCCCGCTCACTGTTTTGGCTTCCTCTTTAGCCCCGCGCAACCTCTCCCTGCCAAAGGGGTTATGCGCGGCAAACTCTCCCTGCCGGAGGGGTTACGCACGGCTATGTCACAAGCCAAGGCAGCCAGCAGGATGGATCCTGCTTGCTGTTTTGGCTTCCTCTTTAGCCCCGTGCAGCCTCTCCCTGCTGGAGGGGTTGCGCACTGCAATGTCACAAGCCAAGGCAGCCAGCAGGATGGATCCCACTTGCTGTTTTGGGTTTCTCTTTAGCCCCGTGCAACCTCTCCCTGCTGGGAGAGGCTGCGCGGGGCTAAAGAAGCCATATCCATGTACAGCCTCTCCCTGCCAAAGGGACTGTGCGCGGCTATCCCTGAAGCCTGGAGAGCGAGAGGGGTCGGTGCGCAGGTCGCTCTCCAGGCTTCAGCGAAAGCAACGCAAAGCCTTTGTAAGCCCCCCTGAATCCCTTGGGAAAACCAGCGAAATGGGTGGGGTATAAAGATGATGATGGTGATGATGATTTATTTATACATATAGCTGATGTCCATACAGAAACTGTGCAAAAACTTGCAATTGATTCTACAATCACAGTTGCAAACCCTTTCTTTTTGCATGGTGCCTAGTTACTGATCTAAGTGACAGCGGACGGCTGTATTGGAGCTACTGCTGGATCACACTGGGTTGATGGCATTCACTGTGCCATAAACTCTATATTTTTTTAAAAAACGATCCCCCCTGATGTCGGGTGGAATTTAGTTCACAAGAATGGTCAATTTCAACCCGGTGCTCTTCATAAAAAAGGGGAATAGTGAATAGAGAAATGAGAGCCGGTTTCAGCCTTGTCAGCCCATTGAACAAGGTACCTACATAGGTGAAGAGCCACATCCACACCACAAACTTCAGGGATTTCACTAAAATCTCCTAAAATTTCACTAATCACTAAAATTTCACTAAAAACACTTTAGAAAGGAGCCCTAAGATATGGTAATAGCTGTTGGAAAAGTTACAAGTCACTGCACATTGTCTTTGTCATTGTCTTTTGTTAGGCGTTATCAGGCCATCAGCTACAGGGTCATACACTGAAAATATTTTTCTATGTTCCTATATTGGGACAAAAAAAAGAGAGGCACCTAGCAGGTTTTTAAAACAAACTAAACAGCTAATATTATCGTCCCTTGGTAAAACCAAGTTACCCCATGATTTCTTAGACCAAAAAAGCATTAGAAAGCAACATTTGTAAGGGCAGTACAGAACTGACCAAGTGTGAAGGCTGGAGCACTTAGAAGTCACGCACACAAAATGTAAGCCACAAAGAGCAACGTGAAGGTGTTTCCATGAGATGGCTACCTTTGTGCCGCAAGGTATAATGTGCATATTGGTGGGCATTCCAAACCATTCTTCTCCATGGCACGGCCAAGTTAAAAAAACAACCACCACCAAGCCAGCAGCACCCTCTGTATGGCAGTTATGTGTGCCAGCTCTCACGATTCCATTTCTCAGAAGCAGTCATTTGATGAATACAGTGCAAAGTCTCTGAGGTTTATGAGGCTTGTGCTGATCCGCTGCCTAGGCTTTAAGTTGCACCTCACTGGGCGGCAGCCTATGTCATTTTCTGCCGCTTTGCCCCTCCTAGGCAGCATGGAAACCATGTGATTCAGCTTAGACTGGATGACAAAGTCGTGGAATTCCCTCTCCTTGTTCAGCTTGTGGAAATAGTCTGCCCTGTGGTTGGCAGCATAGTCTATGGACCTCAGGGATGTCAGTGAGCCTGGAGAGCTTGCTCGGGAGACCTGGGAAGACAGTGAAGAAAGCAACTGAGTGCTAGATGAAGTTGAAGTGGCCTTCCTACAAATGGGAGATACTTCTTTAGATAGCAGCCTCTGACCGTAAAACTTAGTTAAGGACACATGACTTGTGGGGATGAGGCTTGCACTTCACCCTGGGGTTGTAGCTTGGACATTTGCTGAGGGGTCAAGAGGTGAGGAATTTGAGTCTGGTCCTTCCACAGGTTGGGAAGAAGGAGGGGGGAGGCTGTCCCCAATCTGAGAACAGGACAGCGCTTCCTTCCCTTCCCTCCTTCTTCACATAACATGCAGTGAATCTTAAGTCTTCCCTCCACAACCTTTCCCAGTCATTTTGATATTTCCACAGGATATTTCTATTTGATATTTCTACAGTCATTTGTGGCCCCATAGCAGGAGCCCGGCAGTGGGGGATGCCGGGCCTCTCAATATTGGGGGAACGGAGCACCCTGTCTAGAAATACTGAGGGGGCTGAAGCCCTTGGTGGCCAGGAGGTTTGCTTAGTGTGCCCTGCCTTGTACCTGCAGCGGGTGATTCCGACCAACTGAGGCACCAAGTCCGCAGCAGAGATTTAGCTCTGCTGGGATCAGTAGATTTTGCAAATAGCAGTAGCATGAATAAATTAATGGTTTAGATGTTCCTGATTATTCTGTTAGGGCTTCTGTTATTTTTTCCAATGTTTCTTTCACACTACATTACTTGTTTTGCCATGGAACTGTGTTTTTTTCATCTTTGACAAAGGAAATGGGGCTGCTGTAGTTGGAAAGATGCCTTGCTTGGTCATATGGCACAAATGGTTGGAGCCCCATGGTATTGAAGCTTAAGACACACCTGCAAGGAGAACTCTGAATGTTCTGCCATTTGGGGGCAATCAAGCTGCAGAAAGTTTTAGCTTTCTCTGTCCCTATGTTTTCTAAGGTGATTTCATCCAAGGTTGGGTGCTGCAGTTGGAAATATACCTTATGATGCTACCTGCACCCTCAGCCAAATTAATTGTCTGGTCCCATAGGCTGGCTTTAGATGAGGTTTATAAAAACAGGATTTTTCTCTAGTTTGCTCTAGTTTGAGTTGCCAATCATTCTGGTTCCTTCCTCTTGTTTTAAAGTTGTTTATTTGTTTGGAAACCTGTTATGATGAGAGTTGTAGGGCAAGGAGGAGTAAATGGGGAGCATAAGGAGCCTGGGAAGACAGACAACCACACCCACTCACCATGTTCCAGCCAATGTTCTCAGTTGCAAACATCTTTTTCTTGTACGTTGTCTTGTCTCTGATCCAAGTGACCACAGACGGCTGCATAGGAGCTGCTGCTGGATCAAACTGGGTTGATGACCTTTCTGGAATTGCACACTTCCCGGAGGTGGCCAGTGTTCCAAAAGTGGGCACTGGCAGTTCAGTGAAATACTTGCAGGCCACTTCAGAAGTGTCTTGACAGGAGTTCTTTAATTACAGGGTTTGAGTTGTGTGGCTGTACCACCTATTGGCGTGTTTGTAAGACAATCCTCGTATAGAAAGAGGGAGAAGTGTACATATAGCTGATGTACGTACAGAAACTGTAGGAAAACCTGCAATTTTATATTTTAAAAAGAACAATACTACAATTTCAGTACCAAATATTTGCACTGACTGTAGAACTTGACTTGAGGGGTTGAGGTTTGCGCTTCACCCCTGGGTTTAACTTGGGACTTTTGCCAGTACATTTCTGAGATTCTGGTTCACAAGAATGGTCAATTTAAACCTGGTGCTTTTCATTAAGAAGGGGAATAGTGAAGTGCAAAATCAGAGCCAGTTGCAGCAGTGTCAGACCATTGAACAAGGCACCAACAGAGGTGAACACCCACACTCAGCTTTTGTACTCAGCTTTTAAATTTTTTTGTACAATGAAAGGGTTGCAAAACACGAGTCAAACGGTAGAATGATGCAGCCTCTTTGGCTGTTAGGATCCCCTCTTCTTTTTTGTTAATTAATCCCTGAAAGAACCTCTCTAATGATTGTGCCTGATGAAGCACTGCATCTTCTCTCCTTTTGCAGACAGAATGAAAATCCAAATGATTGTTTTTCTTTTTGTTTGTTTTTGGGATGTGAAAAATATCTTTATTTTCAATCCCCACTGAATGAAGAAATGACAACAACTATCAATAGGGATCATACAGACCAGCATTCATATTTGATAAAGCTCTGTTTCAACATTGTCCATTTGAAAGACGACTAGAGGTCTCAGGATCCTCTGCCACTCACGCGCACCCGGATCCACTACTCTCCCCTACTGGAAGAGCACTGGTGGTGGGGTGACTCCTCCTAAGTCCTGGCGGAGGTCCAAGGAATGGCTTGTCCCACCCTCTACTGGATGGTCCCTGAGAGGCGGACCAAGGCAATGCAAGCCACCACACTCACAACACTCAACACGGTGAGTGAGAGCAGCTGGAAGAAGCTCTTTAAATTCTTTCTTGCTCTTTTTTGGGAGAGTGCACGAGGTTGTTGTTTTAATTACAACAAATTCAAATTACAATATCATACAGAGACTTCTTACACACAGAATATTAGAATGGTTTCTTAGCAGAAGGTAAAGAAAAAATATTCTTTTTTCCTTTCTTTATTAATAAAACCACTTATTCCTTTTTAAGCTATTGTTATACAAAGTTGCAGGACATTCACAATTTTCCCTCGATAGGGTTTGCTCTTTGCCCCGTCCCCCATTTCTTATCTTTTCTTTTTTTGTAAGTGCAAATACTAGATTTCTCCCTCCACCTTTTAAGGTTAAGTTAAATGCGACCCTGCAAATTTAAATTCCTTCTTTATATCTCCAGCACAGGATAATCTCAGTCCAGTAATTAAGAATCCTGACACAGCAAAACTCACAGTATCAGCAGAACACATTGTCTTACTCAGCGTGTGTGCTGATACTTTCTGTGTGTTGGATGTGGGTGTGTATGTGTGTGGGTGTGGGTGTGAGTGTTCTTTCCTTGTACGGACATTGCAGCCTGCAACTTCCTATCTTTATTTGCACCTCCAGTGGACACCAATCAATCCTAGAGTGCCACTCCTAGGCACTAAAGAAAATTCTGGAACTCTTTTTAAAGCTTCCAGGAACTTTTATCTCTTTCTTAAAGAATGTTTTCCTAAAAGCCCCTCTCATTTGAACAGAATCAACACAGTAAACGGGGATGCTGCGATTGGAAAGATGCCTTACTTTGTCATAGGGCACAAATGGTTGGAGCCCCATGGTATTAAAGTTTAAGTCATGCCTGCAAGGAGGTGTGTGCCAGCTCTGACGCAGAGACTTTGCAAGACATTGGGCATGTTATCTTTGTCCTCAATGTTCTTCAGCCAAAGCTGTCGCTACAAGAGTCCCTTTTTGTACACCAAGAGGACACGATCCTCCCCATGAGGAGGGCTCTCTGCAGCATCTCGGCAATCTGGAAAGGAAGGGTCAGACCTCTGCTTGGCTTCAAACCATTGTAAATCCCCACCACGGCAGGAGACTCAAAACTTTCCACAGCAGCTTGTCTGGGCAGTGCTGACAACCCCCTCCTCCTCGCGGCTCTCAGCTGGCAGCTGGCAGGATGCACTTGCACTTTCCTCCATCTGCAATGGAACGGGCCCCATTGCTAGGGGGCTCACTGCAAGCTGTTGGCGATGAACTTCCCATCCCCGATCATTTCCCCCCAGAGCAGGGATTTCACAGACTTGGGGGTCTGAACTGTACCAAGATGATCCCCCTTATAACCCTTGTAGGAAACTGGATCAATAGCTGTAGGCTTAGAAATCGCTTCCACGCCACAGGGATTAATCTTCAGAGGTTCAGGCTGAATCTGCTGGGGCAAAACTAAGTCTCTCGGCACGCTCTTAGTCACAGAGCCTGTGTCCCGAAAAGAGTTCACAGCAATTCGGCGAATGGTGATCTTGGGGAGGGGTGTGTGTTAAATTCTAAGTTGGGCCAGTTAACATGAGGCAGTGCCGTGCCGGCCACAGTTTCCACTGGTCCCCCAGGAGCAACAGTTGGGGCGGTCCCTGTGGTTGCGGGAACCGTAGCACAAGGTGCTGAACCTCCACCCCACCACTATCGCCTCCACTAATTTTTTTTTGGGGGGTGTTATTAACATTCCAATTTCTCCTCCATTTTGCCTCGCTAGCCAGTCCCGTTTCTTTGGCACTGTGTGGTCAAGTTTTTCAATGTGACCTAGAAGTGTTCTTTTTAAAAAAAAAATAATTTTTATTAACAGGCCAATCACATCATATTGTTCAAATCACATTAGTTCCAAATTATACAACCAAATTATAAATTTTTTGGGGGGTACCCATATATCAAGCTCCACACGAGTCCAAAATTCCGGCTAAGTCCAGACTTCACTTATTTTACTGCATTAATTAATCAGTCCTATCCAGTTCAGTCCAGAAAGTTCTTTATATATTTTCTTCATCTTGTTGTTGTCGTACATTCCTTTCTTTGCGATCTCTGATGATTCTCATAAGCAGACTGAAAACTGGTTTCTCTGTGTGCGATTAGTCCAGGACAGCCCTGTTCAACACCTCCGTAAACAAAATTAATCTTCATTGTCTTTTATTTTTCCAGGCTAGCCGAATAAATCAAATAGATCAAGGGGCTCTGTCAGATCAAACTTCAGTTTCGTACTCCTTCTCTTTCCAGCATTCCTGATTCTCCTCCCCCATCTCTCTTTTCTTTTCTCCGGCAGCCTGTCATGGCGAGACGCCATTTTTTTACTGCGTCATAAAAATTCCTCAGCGTCCACCGATCTTATTTTCCACCTCCCACACAGTCTTAAACTTCTGCTTATGCTTCTTAAAAAAGACGCAACGATCTTGTTTCTTTCTGGAGTGGAGGGTTATTTTTGTCACATCATATAAAGAAAAAAAAAAGAGTTTTTCCTCCACCCCCCCTTCGTTCCAAACATACAGTCTCTTGGTGATGACATATCAAAAGATTTACTTATCCATCCGTCGCTTTCAGTCGCAGAGATCCATTATTCAGCAGCCTTATCTGTCGAGCTTTGCTTGATATATGTGCTTCAGCTTCATTTCCAATCATCTGTTTCCAATTATAATTCCGGGCTGAAGCAACCAGCACGCGCTAATCGGAATCGGCGTCAGGAAGAGCTGACCTCACCGAGGGCTCGTGCCAAGTGTTCTGCACCGCCATCTCTCGGATCAAGGGGTGCATTGTGAACACCACTGGCCAGGCAGCACCCCACCACATCCTGGTGGGGAGGGAAGGCTGCCTACTTCCCATAGCAGCCCCTAAACTACCTCATGTGGGTCAGAGAGATGTTATTGTCGGCCATCTTCCAACGCGCCCCCTGGTGGGCCCTCCGTGACCTAGAAGTGTTCATCCACATCTGCCAACGTCCCACTTGGCTGTTTGTGCTCTACACCAAATTTATTGTTTTGACCCATAGGCTGGCTTAAGACATGATGATAAAATTAAAGATTTTGCTCTAGTTGCCAATCATTATGGTTCCTTCTTCTTGGTTAAAAGTTGTTTATTTGTTTGGAAAACTGTTATGATGCCCTGCAGTATGCAAATAGATAAAATCAAATGTTCCCCCTTTCCTCTCCTCCATCTTCGCCTCACCTGCCAGGCGTGGCCATTCATATTTGTCGCATGTCCCTCGCTGCTAACAGGGCCCTGGGCTTCCCGCGGCTACTGGTGACAGTCATTTGTGGCCCCATAGCAAGAGGCCGGCAGTGGGGGATGTCGGGCCCCTCAATATTGGGGGAACTGAGCACCCTGTCTAGGATTACTGAGGGGGCTAAATCCCTGGGTGGCCAGGAGGTCTGGTCAGTGTGCCCTGCCTTGTACCTGCAGTCAGTGATTCCGACCAACTGAGGCAACAAGTCCTCAGCAGAGATTTAGCTCTGCTGGGATCAGGAGATTCTGCAAATAGCAGGAGCATGAAAAATATAATGGTTTTGTGCCATAGGCTGTATTTAGATGTGGTGATTATTGCTTTGGTTTTCCTGAGTATTCTGTTAGGGCTTCTGTTATTTTTTCCAATGTTTCTTTCACACGACATTACTTTTACCTTACTTCTAACGGTGAAACCCACCATGGGGTTTTCTGTTCTAACAGCCTTCTATGTCTCACCCAGACCTTATATAATGAATTTCTAATTACATGACTTAGAAATTCTTTATGTACCACCACTTTGTTGTAAATTAGATAGGCATGCCAACCGTATCTGTTGTTCCATCCCTCCAAGTCTAAAATGTCATTATTATCTAACTTAATCCAGTCTCTGATCCAACTAAAGCATGACACATCATAATATATTCTCAGGCCTTCCACATCTGTCACATGTCCCGCTCGGCTACCTATGGTGTGTGTCTTGCAGCTGATGGTGGCTGTCATTTGCTTCCCCAAAACAACAACCCAACGGGGGATGTTGGCCCCCTCAATATTGGGGGGAATGAGCCCCCATGGCCAGGATTCAACCCAGATGGGAATGCATTTAATTATCTGTGTTTTCCAATAATTCTTGTAGCTTTCCCACCGCTATCGTCTCCACCAGTTTGCCCCAGATTTTTTTTGGGGTGGAGTTAACATTCCAATTTCTCCTCCATCTTTGCCTCGCTGGCTAGTCCCATTTCCTTGGCACTGTGTGATCAAGTTTCTCAATGTGACCTAGATGTGTTCATCTACATCTGTCGTATGTCCCACTTGGCTGCCTGTGCCCTGAGCCAAATTAATTGTTTGGTCCCATAGGCTGGCTTAAGGTGTGGTTTAAAAAACTGAGGATTTTGCTCTAGTTTGCTCTAGTTTGAGTTGCCAATCCTTCTGGTTGCTTCCTCTTGGTTAAAAGTTGTTTATTTGTTTGGAAACCTGTTATGGTGAGAGGAATAAATATAATAAAGGAGGAATAATTCAATCTTGGTGTAGAAAAGCCCAGAAACTGTGCAAAACCCTGTAATTCTATATTAGGAAAACCTGAGGGGTTGAGGTTTGTGCTTCATCCTGGGGTTTTAATTTAAACCTTTGCCACTGCATTTCTGAAGGGAAGGCGGGGGGGGGGGGAGAAGCAGGGGGATAAAGGGTTGTATATAAGAGTATTTGATATTTCTCCAGCAAACCCAAAACCAGCAGCAGAAGCAGGACGGGACGGAGCAGCCAGCTCTTTGCTGCTTTTCAGGCAGAGCACCCTTTCTGACTGTTAGTATCCCTCCCTCTTTTTGTTGTTTAATCCCTGATTGCACCTCCCTAATGACTGCGTCAGATGTAGCACTGCCTTTCACTTCTCTCCTCTTGCAGAGAGAATGAAAAATCCAGATAAATGTGCTTGGGATTTTTCAAGTCCAGAGTCTGGCTCTTGTGGATGGATCACTTGCTGGCTGATTCCAGTGGCTGCAAATGGTTTCATTGTACCTCCTGAAGGAGGCATTCCTGGCTGAGAGGAATGCAAATGCACCCTCAGCAAATGTGGAGTGGCTGAAGTAACTGAAAAGTTCAGTGCTGGCAGGGTTTGTGTTGTGTGGCTGCAGGTATCCGATGGGGTGTTTGCGAGGGATTCAGTCTGCTTGGAGAAAAGGAATGAGAAAGTACATGAAGATTGTGGGAAAACTTGGAATGTGTCATAATGCAAAGTACTAATATTGCCGTAGTAAAACAAGCCAAGCTAAGAAGAGTCACTCAGGATATTCAGGATTGAACCACACACCATTGGTGGGACATCTTTTCAGGATAGAGCCCTACCATGACCAACATTTTAAATTTGGCTTGGCACCCTGTGATTATACTGGTTTTTGGTATTTTGATGTTGCTTATATTAGTGTGTATTTTATATGTTAAAGTTAAACATTTGTATGGCAAAAGGTATAGGTTTTTTTCCTCAGAGAGGGAAGGAGGAACAGATTAGCTAAACATGGAAGAGGTAACCGTGTTCGACCAAGGGTGGAGTTTATGGGCAATCTATCCGGAAGACATTTGTATTTCGAGGAGTTAGTGGTCTGACATGGTTACCATTCCTGCCTTCTCTTTCTTCTCCCTCTCGATCTCCTGAGCCGTGTATCAGGAGATTTTTAATGCTGGATGTTTTTAGATATGCTGTAAGCCCCCCAGAGTCCCTTGGGAAAGCCAGCAAAATGGGTGGGGTATAAAGATGTTGGTGATGATTTATTTATTACATATAGCTGATGTGCATACAGAAACCATGCAAAAACTTCCAATGTTTATATTTTAGAAAGACAATCACTACAATCACAGTTGCAAACACTTCCTTTTTGCACTTTTTAAACTGCTAATATTATTGTCCCTTGATGAAACCAAGTTAGCCCATGATTTCTTAGAGCAAAAAAGCACTAGAAAGCAACATTTGTAAGGACAGTACAAAATTGACCAAGTGTGAAGGCTGGAGCACTTACAAGTGACGCACACAAAATGTAAGCCACAAAGAGCAACATGAAGGTGTTTCCATGTGATGGCTACCTTTGTGCCGCAAGGTATAATGTGCATATTGATTGGCATTCCAAACCATTCTTCTCAATGGCACACAAAGCCTGAGAAAGGCTTGCAGTATCACAAAGACGGCTGGGCAGCCAAGTTAAAAAAACCGCCACCACCACGCCAGCAGCACCTCCTGTATGGCAATTATGTGTGCCAGCTCTCACGATTCCATTTCTCAGAAGCAGTCATTTGATGAATACAGTGCAAAGTCTCTGAGGTTTATGAGGCTTGTGCTGATCCGCTTCCTAGGCTTTAAGTTGTACCTCACTGGGCGGCAGCCTATGTATTTTCTTCCACATTGCCCCTCCTAGACAGCATGGAAACCATGTGATTCAACTTGGACCAGATGACAAAGTCGTGGAATTCCCTCTCCTTGTTCAGCTTGTGGACATAGTCTGCTGTGTGGTTGGCAGCATAGTCTATGGACCTCAGGGATGTCAGCGAGCGCGTAGAGCTTGCCCGGGAGCCCTGGGAAGACAGTGAAGAAAGCGACCAAGCGCTAGATGAAGTTGAAGTGGCCTTCCTACAAATGGGAGATACTTCTTTAGATAGCACCCTCTGAATGTAAAACTTAGTTAAGGACACATGACTTGTGGGGTTGAGGTTTGCACTTCACCCTGGGGTTGTAGCTTGGACTTTTGCTGAGGGGTCAAGAGGTGAGGAATTTGAGTCTGGTCCTTCCACAGGTTGGGGAGAAGGAGGTGGGAGGCTGTCCCCAATCTGAGAACAGGACGGCATTAGATTTCCCTTTAGTTTTGATATTTCTCCAGCAAACCCTATTTTCCTTGTCTTTCATTCAGTTGGAAATATTGGATCCAGCTTGTCAAATATCTATGGATTTCAAAGTTCTTAATTTATTAATTTCCCCCTCTAATAACATTTTATATGTTGCCCAATTTCCCTTCATGTTTTTCTTCTTAACGCCAAAGGCTTTGATGGGTGAAATGCACCAAGGTGTTGTAGGTTCCAGGAGATATTTATATTCAATTCATGGTTTATATAAGGTCTGTATTGTGTGGCTGCATCTTCTGGTAAGGTGTTGGCAAGGGATTGAATCTGGGTTTAGAAAAGGAGTAAGGACACTTCTATTGAAGGGTTTTGGAATTCCCTGCTGCGAGTAACACAGGTGCATCCTCAGCAAATTTGGAGTGTGTGCAGTAACTGAAAAGTTCATTTAGGGCAGGGTGTGAACTGTGTGGCTGTACCACCTGATGGTGTGTTTGCAAGGGAATCCATCTTGCTATAGAAGAGTGCTGAAGCGTTCATGTAGCTGATGTCTGTACAGAAACTGTGAGAAATCCTGTAATTCTATTTACCTAGCATAGAGGAAGGGGGATGGGATGGGGGGGCCTGCGGAAACCACCCCTCTGCAAATGGCCACATGGACCAGCAGGGCAGGGAGGACGGGGTGAATGTGGTGCCATGGCAGCCATGACGAAGCCGAGAACTCGGCCTGCCTCGTTCCAGGCCTCCACTAGCAGCAGCAGCAGAAGAAGAAGAAGAAGAAGGAAGGGACGGAGCAGCCAGCTCTTTGCTCCTTTCGAAACAGAGCACCTTTTCTGGCTGTTAGGATCCCCTCCTCTTTTTTGTTAATTAATCCCTGAATGCACCTCCCTAATGACTGCGTCAGATGTAGCACTGCCTTTCACTTCTCTCCTCTTGCAGAGAGAATGAAAAAGCCAGATCAATGTGCTTGGAATTCTTCAAGTCCAGAATATGGCTCTTGTGGATCCCTTGCTGGCTGATTCCAGGGGCTGCAAATAGTGTCATTGTACCTCCTGAAGGAGGCATTCCTGGCTGAGAGGAAGGGTGTGAACTGTGTGGCTATACCACCTGTTTGCAAGGGAATCAATTTTTGTGCAGAAAAGTGCTGAAAAGGACATTTGCCAGTGTTTAATGTGTTTATAAGCCAAACAGTCACCTTTTTTAAACAAACACAAGTACAAAGTCAAAAATAAAACCACAAAAATAATGAACCGTATGTTCATAACATACAAAAAATTGCCGCCTACTCAGTAGGTAACTACAACATTCCAACTGCTGAATATATTTATAAATTTTACACTTCTGTAACAAAAAATAGACTTTTTGAGAAGTTCGGGATTTTGTTTTGCTTTGTTTTGCTTACATTCTGTCTCCCGGCTCCTTTCCCCTTTTTCCTGTGTGTGTGTGTGTGTGTGTGTGTGTGTTTTCGCGTCTCAGAGTCGCTTTCCCCCCACTTTCCCTTTTTTCACCTTAAGACTAGATGCAAAGCATCCAATCACAGAGTTGCATGACTTCAGCAGGGCACCACGACTTGGGACGTGTTTTGTATTTTTTGATCTCAAAAGGAAAAACACCAAATCAAACCAAACAAAAACTTTTTGCCATGCGAGAGTGTTTCATCCTCTAGGTGATATTTACAAAGAACATCACATTCTGTTGACATGCTCAAATACATAGTTAAGTGCTGCTTTTGTTTGTTTGTTTTATTCCTCCCCCACCCCCGCCCCTCAAACCAAATTGTAAAACCCAGTACAGCTTTGTCGTCATGAAAAGAGCGAAAAATTACCATTTATACAAAAAAGAAAGAGTGCGCGCGAGAGAGATTGCCCTTCGTACTCCAAAGAATGCAATATGAATATGCAAAGAGGTTGTTCACATCAAGAACCCAGAAGGAAAGCAAAGCCATGGCACACAATACAATATTACATTGTCTATGCATGGATTTTTTTCCCCAAAGTCCCATTGCTCCCCCCTAAGGAATGAATTGCGGGCTGGGGGGAAATCATCGCGGAAGAAAAAAGACCTCTCTCGTCCATGCAGAACAGAAGTGGAGAGGAACTCCGGTGTCCTGGAGCTTGTGTCTTCAGGCAGTTGAAGTTGAAAGATAAGTCCCAACCCCAGCCCACCCCCCGGCTGCTGGAAAGCTGGGGGGCCTGGCTGGCTTGCGAGGGAGTCCACTGCTCCTCCACCAAGTGCCAGAGGAAGATTCGTTATTTGCACCCCACCCTCCCTAGACGGGGTGGGCGGGCGTCGCGAAAGTCTTGGTGGTTTTCTCCTCTCAGCAGATCTTGATTGTCCTGGGCGAGAAAGTGGAGGCCATGTCAGAAAGTGCAGAAGTCACATGCGAGCCGAACGGGCTGCCGAGGCCCCCGGGGATGGGAACGGGGTAGCCGCTGCCTGGCTCTGGAAAGTGGAGGAGGCCATGGAAGCGTAGCTGGTGGCCACCAAGGGCGAGGGGAAGGAGGGGAAGGGCGACGTCACGCGGGAGGCGTATGAAGTCACGGGAGAGGCATAGGACGTCACGGGGGGGAGAGTAGGAGGCCGGCCCCGGCGATGGGTAAGAGGAGACGGAGGCGGGGGACGGGTAGGAGGCAGGCGAGGGGGAGTAGGGCGCCAGGGGGGAGGCGGCCACGGAAGGTGCCATCGGGGCGCATTTGCCAGTGCCTTTTTGAGATGCAGTTTCACTAGAATGGTCACTTTTAACCTGGTGCTTTTCATAAATAAGGGGAATACTGAAGAGTGAAATCAGAGCCTTTGAATAAGACACAAACACAGGTGAACAGCCACATCCACACCAGAAACTTTAGCGAGTCCACAAAGTCATCCATTGGGAAGAGGCAGTTGAACTCCTAAACTGTGCTGTTGAAGGGGCCAAGCAGCATAACGGTGTATCTTTGGACAAGCAACATCTTAATCTAAGTAACCCCTTAATGGGTAGCCAATCTAAGGGCTTGTCGAAAAGGGATTTGATCTTGGTGCAGAAAAGGAGTGATGAGTACATATAGCTTTGCTGCTTTCCAAGCAGAGCACCCTCTCTGGCTGTTAGGACCCCCTCCTCTTTTTTGTTAATTAATCCCTAAATGAACCTTCCTAATGACTGTGCCTGATGAAGCACTGCCGTTCACTTCTCTCCTCTTGAAGCATAAACTCTGCTGATGTATGTTGAGAAACTGCAGCAGAAATTGCAATGTATGTATGTATGTGTGTGTGTGTGTGTGTGTGTGTATTTGGGTTTTTTAAAGAAACACCAGCTTAAGATTTATTATGCAAAAAGCCTTTATGAAAAGTTTTTTTTAAAAAAACACACACCAAAGGAAGTACAATTCATGGATGAAGAAATCAACCTTCCTACCAAATAAGATACATGTGTTCTCTCTATTAGAGTTGAGCAACAAAAACCATGAGGCAAAACAGCCCTAAGACACCTCAGTTTTCATGTTCTTGAAAGTCCCCTTCACCCCCCCAAAAATATGTTAAAAAACTATAATCTAAAATATACATACAAGCTGCATATATGCAAAGTTGTTTTTAGTTGTTGTTGCCCTTTTTTCTGAGCAAATGACAGACTAGTCCACATTTGTCACAAGCTGATTCAATGTTGGAAGTGTGCGATTTCAGTAAGAAATCTGCTGACCAGTAAACTAGCATGAAGAATCTGAGTGTTCAGGGCTTTAATAATAATAATAATAATAATAATAATAATAATAATAATAATAATCCGCCCAGTCTCACACACAAACCCCACAAAATTTCTTCTTGTGCAAAGTTTCTTCTTGTTTAATGCAACAATACCATAGTTATTAAAAAGTGGGCTTGCTTTCACTGCCCCCCCTCCCCGGCCTGCAAATTTTGTTTGTATTCTTGGAAGAGAATAACAGACTGAGGGCAGAAAGTTGTTTCTGGAAGACCAGTCAAGGCATCTGAAACTGCCTGCCCAGACCCATGTTCTACAGTTTATCTGGAAGAGAATGGTGGAGTTCTCTCCATTACTGGATACACGGGGTTAAACATCTGATCCTTTCCCCTGTTCAGGTCTTTATTTTCTCTCTTCTTCTATCACCTCTCTCACTGGAGAGAACCAAGTGCCAGGATCCCACACTTGCAGTCTGTTTTAAGAGGTTAGTGGCAGAGATTCCTCTCCTCTTTTGAGCAAAGTTCGGATGCCCGCTCTGCAGCTTTTAAAGAGAGTAGGGAAGTCTGAGCTGCAGGTGGATCTTGCCCCTTCTTCGCCTGTTCCTCTAGCACGATCTGCAGGTCAAAGATATAGTCGATGACGTGCTGCAAGATTTCCATTTGGCTGACTTTGGTGCCTTGCGGGATCCTCTGCACCAGCTCGCGCAGCTTGGAGTAGCAGTCATTCATGTCGTAAAGGAGGTTCTTGGGCTCCTCCTGAGCCGGGCTCTGGTTTTTTTGTTTTGGCAAGACTCATCACATTTTATTGAAGGCCTGTGCAGCAGGAGTCACTGGCCGAGGGGCTTTGTTCTGTTGTTTGTTCCCTGGGTGATGGTGAGGCTCTGATCAGAGAGGCAGCACACAGCTTGCTTCCTAGCTTATCCTGACTGATCTGACGGGGCTGATTCCTTTCATGGCCATGAAGGAGGAGAAACCAGCAGGGATTTGCAGAAGGGCAAGATTTCCTTCCTTAAGGCGGGAGAAGCAAGCAACCAACCTCGAGATACTGCCCCTTGCTTGGCAGCCTGGTTGATTCTCTATTGTGTGCACACAGAAAAATGCTTCTCTTTCCAGAAAAGCCCAATGGATATATTTTAAAAACAGAAATGCTACCTTTGCAGTAGCAAATATTTTCTGATCCTTTCCCCAGTCAAGGTCTTTTCTCTCTCTCTTCTTCTATCTTCTGTACAACTGGAGAGCACCTATGGAATCTATGAAGTGTTGCAAGATTTCCATGGCTGACTTTGGTGCCTTGCGTGTTAAGACCCCCAAGACCTCCCCAAATAAATACACAATTGATGCCAAATTTAGTTTACGGTTATTGGCATAATTTTGGCCAGAATGACAAATGAAGATAAATGTGCTTGTATTTCTTCAAGTCCAGAGTCTGGCTCTTGTGGATCACTTACTGGCTGATTCCAGTGGCTGCAAATGGTTTCATTGTACCTCCTGATGGAGGCATTCCTGGCTGAGAGGAATGCAAATGCACCCTCAGCAAATGTGGAGTGGTTGAAGTAACTGAAAAGTTCAGTGCTGGCAGGGTTTGATTTGTGTGGCTGCAGGTATCCGATGGGGTGTTTGCAAGGGATTCAGTCTGCTTGGAGAAAAGGAATGAGAAAGTACATGAAGATTGCGGAAAAACTTGGAATGTGTCGTAATGCAAAGTTATGCAAAGTATATTGCCGTAGTAAAACAAGCCAAGCTAAGAAGAGTCACTCAGGATATTCAGGATTGAACCACACACCATTGGTGGGACATCTTTTCAGGATAGAGCCCTATCCTGACCAACATTTTAAAATTGGCTTGGCACCCTATGATTATACTGGTTTTTGGTATTTTAATGTTGCTTATATTAGTGTGTATTTTATATGCTAAAGTTAAACATTTGTATGGCAAAAAGGTATAGGTTTTTTTCCTCAGAGAGGGAAGGAGGAATAGATTAGCAAAGCATGAAAGAGGTAACCGTGTTGGACCAAGGGTGGAGTTTATGGGCAATCTATCCGGAAGACATTTGTATTTCGAGGAGTTAGTGGTCTGACATGGTTACCCTTCCTGCCTTCTATTCCTTCTGTCTCTCAATCTCCTGAGCCGTGTATCAGGAGATTTTTTTAAAAAAATGATATTTATTAAGATTTTCCACCGTAAAAAATCAAAAAAGAGAAAAAACAAAAAAAAAAAGTTTAAAAACACATACGGTTCACAATCCTTATTTTCTATAACATATTTCCCTGACTTCCCCACACCTCTCCCTCTTGTATTCCAGGTCAGATTGTTGGTTCAACAAGTTCTTATCCCTATTTTTAAACCTTTTTATATTTAGTTCTTTTTTTAAAAAAAAACCCAATTTTGCCTTATATACTTCATATTTATACATCATTGCTTATTCTTTAAACCTTTTTCTAAAGTCGGCCTAAATTCCCTTCCACGATTTCCCCAATTTTCATACAAATATCCAAACAAAATAAAAACAGAACAAGTTAGATTATACACCCTTTGGATTCCCAAACTCCACCCCCCCTTTCCCGGTTTCAATCCCCAACAAATGTCCATCAGTCTTAGTCTGGAGACCTCACGTCCGAGGCTCTTAATTCTCTCTCAATTCCTCTCTGCCGGTTTTTTTGATAGTCCTTGGTATTAAGCACCAAATCTCGGAGAAGCTCTAGTCCAATAGGGTCCATGTTTCTTCCAGCCAGACCTCCATACTTAAAAGTGGAGCCTGAATCTTGTTTCTTAATCCTTTCAAGTCCAAATGTCCCCAAAGCTCCACCTTCCACCTTAATCAAATTTGTAATCCTTAGGTCTTCAGATCTCCACATAAGGAGATCCCTCCATTTTTCAGTTTCCGATTCAAACCAGGTTTTCTTCATCAAGTTCTTATTTTCCTTTGTAGCCATCATGTCAGGCCTCTGGCCTTCCTTTATCTTTGACAACATTGCAGCTCCTCCTTCCTTTTCCTCAGGAACAACATATACCTCTTTCCCCTCACTCTCAAATCTCTCAAGTTTCTCTTCTTGGCCAGCTGCATAGGCTTCCTGGGTCAAATCCTTATCAAATTCAATGAATTTGTTTACTGTGAAGTCCAGAGTTGCAACATTTGTAGTCAAAACATCAACTTGGCCTTGTAGCTTTCCCAAGAGAACAAAAACTCTGTCCAACTTACCTTGAATTTCCCTTCCTTCAGCCATTCTTGTAATGTCCCAAAGCCCCCTCTAGAGGGATTTTGGTTACTTAGTGTTCCTTCCAGTTCAAATCCAAAAATCAAATTAGTTTGTATCAGTTCTTCCTTATTTTCAACAAAGTATAATCAAATTGTCACAGATATAGCCAGCAGAAGCAGTAGAAACAAAGTTGCCTTTTTCCGTCTTGACAGCTAGTTTGACAGCTGTCAAATTCTTCAGTACCTTTCCAACAGGCTTTCTCGCGGATCACTCCCAGGTCTGAGGGGGGGTGGTACCCCAGCTCAAAATTAGCTCTTATCCTCCAGTACAATTACTTGTAGTGCCAAACCGTGAAATTAGTGTCTTTTGCCCAGTAAAAGAGAAAGAATTCTCATGACCTTAGTTAGCAGGTCCTTGTTTTAGGTTGTTTACAGGACGGGGAGACGGGCTTCCTCTTTACGCCTTCCCCGATCGTGCCTAATTCAAAAAGGATTTTCTTTACAAATCCAAATTCCGTACTACTCACGGGTTGTTGTTTTGAGGTCCAAATCACAAGAAAAAGTCAGCGCTCTCCGGCCATGGCAGCACGGCTTCACTCCGCAGGAGAAGCAATCGACTCTCAGCACCGCGCCACTCACCCCGTCCCCCGTTCCGTAGCCTTTAAAAAGGCTCCTTCGCGGGTCGGGGGCGCTAATGGTGCCCGCCGAGTCACCAGGTTCACAGGCTTCACTGCCTGTGATTTCTGAGGGTCCCCGCGTCGCCGCGGCGGCAAGACCCAACTCCTACGGAGCCGATTCCCTCCGGAGCTCGGAGGGAATCGGCCATTAGCCGATGGCGCTAACCCGGAAGTCCCTGTGTATCAGGAGATTTTTAATGCTGGATGTTTTTAGATATGCTGTAAGCCCCCCAGAGTCCCTTGGGAAAGCCAGCCCAATGGGTGGGGTATAAAGATGTTGATGTTGATGATGATTTATTTATAAATATAGCTGCTGTGCATACAGAAAGCGTGCCAAAACTTGCAATGTTTATATTTTAAAAAGATGAATACTACAATCACAGTTGCAAACACTTTCTTTTTGCACTTTCTAAACATGTAATATTATAGTCCCTTGATGAAACCAAGTCACCCCATGATGACTTGGACCGGATGGCAGAGTAGTGGACTTGCCTCTCCGTGTTCAGCTTGCGGAAATAGTCTGCTCTGTGGTTGGCAGCATAGTCTATGGACCTCAGGGATGTCAGGAGCTTGCCCAGGAGCACTGGGAAGACAGTGAAGAAAGCGACTGAGCGCTAGATGAAGTTGAAGTGGCCTTCCAAGAAATGGGAGATACTTCTTTAGATAGCAACCTCTGACTGTAAAACTTAGTTAAGGGCACATGACTTGTGGGGTTGAGGTTTGCTCTTCACCCTGGGGTTGTAGCTTGGACATTTGCTGAGGGGTCAAGAGGTGAGGAATTTGAGTCTGGTCCTTCCACAGGTTGGGAAGGAGGTGGGAGGCTGTCCCCAATCTGAGAACAGGACAGCGCTTCCTTCTTTTTCCTCCTTCTTCACCGCCCCCTTATAACATGCAGTGAATCTTATGTCTTCCCTCCACAGCCTTTCCCAGTCATTTTGATATTTCTCCAAGAAACCCTATTTTTCTTGTCTTTCATTCAGTTGGAAGTATTGGAGCTAGTGTGCCAAATATATAAGGATTTCAAAGTTCTTAATTTATTAATTTTCATTAGATTTATTTTCTCCGTTTCTGTTTAAAGCAATCTATAAATAAGGACATTCAATGAACCACCTCAAGAAGTCATTCAAATAAGTTTGCAGGCTGCATGCAGTTCCATGCTTTCTCTTGTTACTGTTTTTCTTTTTTTAAAAAATAATAATAATATCACAGAGCCCAAGAGAGAGTCTCAAGGAGGAAGTATCTCTTTGCTTCAGTTTCACGTTGACTCCTGAGTTGTTTGGTTCACACAAGTGCTTGTTCCAACGGCTGCTTCGCACTGCAGATCTGGAAGACGGGATTTTACTGTGCAACGCTTTCGTGGAAATGTCACTTACTGGCAACATTCACTGGGCACTGAGAGAGATAAAAAGCTGCAATCCAGTGACCGCCTCGATGGTACACGGGGGGGACCCTGCTCACGGACCTGCACTGGTTCCCACCATGCAGGGGAGAGGGAGAAAAAGGACAGAGCCATAGCACTCTGACTGGGGATCCTTGCCCAGGGAATACAAGATGCCAAACTGCACCCACATCCAACGTCTGGGTTGACATTCACCAAGTACATCTTTCTGCATGCAAGCATCCTTGGATCCTGCCCTGTAGCTTTTCCGGCTAGTCCTTTATTTAGATATGGTGTGTGACTATGGGGTTTTGGGGGGGTGGGTGGGGGCGAGGCTGTTCCTCTTTTCTTTTCCCATGTGAAGTACCAAAAAAAAATATTTAACCATTTCCCCCTACGTACATGTTGAAGTAGAATCGATAACTGGTTACCGTATGTACAAAATCTTTACAGAATTATTCTATCTTGTAGCTTTAAAAAATATAAATATGGATATTGTTCAAGACAGCAGGTCTCTCATTAATATTTTAATGAAGGCTTCATTATTGTATATTCTTCATTATTTTAACGACTGTCAGGTGCTCAGAGGGGGGAGGGGGGCAAGACTCCTTCAGCAGGGACAGCTTGAGTTTATTTATAATTAGCTACTGACCTCCCTCGTAGAACCTGCTGCCAGTCTCTTCTGCATCTTGCTTGGCCACAAGAATCCAATGTATTCCAAACAGATTTAAATCGTGATCTCCAGGAGAAGACGAAGAAGAAAAATAAATCTTTCCGTACTGTTTATTTCCCCCCACCCCAATATTAATTAAAAAATAATAATTAAATCCTCCCTCAATTCTTTTTTTTAAAAAAAAAGTTAAAAGAGGTTTCTGATTAAATAATTTTGAGAAGAAAAGGTTTGATGCAGCCGCGTCTGGAAGGGTCAGAGCGAAGATGCTGGTGCGGGAGGTCAGCTGGTCCCGGTGGCTGATGGAGGTTCAGGCAAAATCTTTAGCCCAACTCCTGTATGGCTCTCAAATTAGCCCCTCTGCCAACCTTAAGACCCTTGAAACAGTACAATCAAAATTCTTAAGATCATTATTTGCTACCCCAAAGTGTACACCTAATGCAGTCTTAAGGCAAGAGGCAGGACTGCCCAGAGTGGAATTAAAAGTCTGGGAGCAAGCAATATCCCTCTGGCTGAAAATCCATTACAATCCTAAGGGACTGTTACCTTGCTTCCTGGCTGCAGTTCCCTATCCTCCTTGGCTTATGCAAATAACTAATAAGATCAAACAAATTGGCCTAAACCCTGAAAACCTTTTTATTGGAACTCTGAACAAGGCAAAAGCAATTATCACTCAGAGACTTTACAATGTCGAACTACAACAAGAAGACGACCTACTCCCGGAGACGTATAGATGTTTAAAAGCTTGGCCTAATTTTGCAGCTGCCCCTTACTTAACTAACATCACTAACGAAGCTTATAGATGGGCTTTCTCTAGAGCCCGCTTTGAGACAATGCCCTCAGCAGTGCTATACGGCAAATTCACGCGGGTACCAATGCATGCGCGTCTCTGCCCCTGTATGTCTAATAAGGTAGAATCTGTCACACACATCCTTCTATTTTGCGAATTTTATAGTGAAGAGCGAGTTCAACTTATTTTGCCGCTTTTATCAAAATTTATACCCCTACAACATTATTTGGAATCCTCCCCCGAAATTCTATGAAAATACCTTCTGGAAGATTCCTCAAGCTCAATATCATATGAGGTGGCCAAATTTTGCACTTTAGTAATCAGGATGCGTAAATCTCCTCTGTTGAATGGCACACTGCGAAGTTCCCTTGTGTAATCCTTCCCCCCCTTTTTTCTTTTCTGATGTTGTTGTTGATTTCTTTTTGTTTGATCTTGTGGTGTTTAGTGTCACTGGCTTTTGCCGTAATAAAACTTGGATAGGTTCTGCTGCCTTTCTGCTGCTAAGCAGGAAGTCCGTGGGGAGGCTCTCCAGAAGGCACTTGAGCTGTTCCTGCCCTAGCTTGATCTTGTCGTCCAGCTCGCGCTGTTCTATGAGCAGCCCAGATTTCATCTTCACGAAATGCTGGTAGTCTCGGAGCTGATCCCCCGAGAGGTAATTGCATAGGATGTCCAAGACCACGTGCTCTCGCCGGTCCAGGTTCTCCTTCAGCTCGCAGGCGTCTTCATGCTGGCCAGCCAGCATCTTCCGCTTCTCATTCAGAGAGCTCCGTTCTTGGTTATCCACATCCCCACTGTCGCATGTCCCGCTCTGCTACCTATGGCGTGTGTCTCTTGCAGCTGATGGTGGCTGTCATTTGCATCCCCATAACAGCAACCCAACGGGGGATGTTGGCCCCCTCAATATTGGGGGGATTGAGCCCCCGTGGCCAGGATTCAACCCAGAGGGGAATGCATTTAATTATCTGTGTTTTCCAATAATTCTTGTAGCTTCCCCACCGCTATCGTCTCCACCAGTTTGCCCCAGATTTGGACAGGGGGGGGGGTAATTTATTATATAAATAATTTGCTTTCAGACTGCACTTCAAATGTGCAAAAGCATACACTCTGACAGCACCAGAAAAAAGCAATAAGGTTAACAGTTTTTACCTGATTGCTCACATTGTGTTAAACACAATGAGCTTCACAAAAAACAGAACATGGAATCTAGAAGCATCCTCAGTTGTATGCTTGTTGTTGTTTAGTTGTTTAGTCGTGTCCGACTCTTCGTGACCCTATGGACCAGAGCACGCCAGGCACTCCTGTCTTCAGTTATATGCTAACACTTGATTGTAGTATTCTGACTCAACAAAATAAATAGAAATCCAATATAGGCATCACAATTAATTTACTAGTCTCTTCAAGACTGTATTTTCTTTCCAGTTTTTTGGTCTCCAGCTATATATGTAGAAATACACTTTGAGGTAATTAAATTTACAGAAAGCCAAAGCCAAATAAAAATTAGTTATGCTGGGGAAAAATCAGGGGTTTATAAAAAATAAGATTTTCTACATAGCTTCCCCACCACTATCGTCTCCACCAGTTTGCCCCAGATTTGGAGGGGGGGTATTAACATTCCAATTTCTCCTCCATCTTTGCCTCACTGGCCAGTCCCATTTCCTTGGCACTGTGTGGTCAAGTTTCTCAATGTGACCTAGATGTGTTCATCTACATCTGTCGTATGTCCCACACAGCTACCTGCAGCCTGAGCCAAATTAATTGTTTGGTCCCATAGGCTGGCTTGAGATGTGGTTTAAAAAAACTGAGGATTTTGCTCTAGTTTGAGTTGCCAATCATTCTGGTTCCTTCGTCTTGGTTAAAAGTTGTTTATTTGTTTGGAAACCTGTTATGATGAGAGTTGTAGGGCAAGGAGGAGTAAATGGGGAGCATAAGGAGCCTGGGAAGACAGACAGCCACACCCACCCACCATGTTCCAGCCAATGTTCTCAGTTGCAAACACCTTTTTCTTGTATGTTGTCTTGTCTCTGATCCAAGTGAAAGCAGACGGCTGCATAGGAGCTGCTGCTGGATCACACTGAGTTGATGGCCTTTCTGGAATTGCACACTTCCCAGAGGTGGCAGTTGTTCCAAAAGTGGGCACTGGCAGTTCAGCGAAATACTTGCAGGCCACTTCAGAAGTGTCTTGTGTTCTCTAATTGCAGGGTTTGAGTTGTGTGGCTGTACCACCTGATGGCGTGTTTGTAAGACAATCCTGGTACAGAAAGAGGGAGAAGTGTACATGTAGCTGATGTACGTACAGAAATTGTGGGAAAACCTGCAGTTTTATATTTTAAAAAGAACAATAGTACAATTGCAGTACCAAAGATTTGCACTGACTGTAGAACTTGACTTGATGGGTTGAGGTTTGTGCTTCACCCCTGGGTTTAACTTGGGACTTTTGCCAGTGCATTTCTGAGATTTGGGTTCACAAGAATAGTCAATTTAAACCTGGTGCTTTTCATTAAGATGGGGAATAGTGAAGAGCGAAATCAGAGCCAGTTGCAGCAGTGTCAGAGCATTGAACAAGGCACCCACATAGGTGAACACCCACACTATAAACTTTTTTTTTTTGTACTAAGCTTTTCATTCTGTCAGAATGCATCTCTTGTAACTTCAGTAATGGAAAGCATTCTGTGGTTACCAATCTTGTCATACTCCTCTTCCTCCTCCTCCTCTTCATCTCAATATTCCAGCGGTTCTTCCTCTTCCCCCCCTTTTGAGAAAAGGTCTGGGTCATCCGAAAATTTTACTTGCAAGACAGAAGTCACTGGCTTGTTGTGTGGCCTGTCCTTTTAGCTTCCGCTGTCCTTTGTGTTATGAGGTGTGCATCCTCAGAAAAGGTTGAGTGCTTTGAGTGAGACAAAAGTTCTTTGATGGCAGGATATGAATTGTGGAGGAGATTATACACTGAATGGTTTTGCGCCATAGGCTGTATTTAGAAGTGTTGATTATTGTTTTGGTTTTCCTGATTATTCTGTTAGGGCTTCTGTCCTCCCCTCCCAAATGTTTCTTTCACACGGCATTACTTGTTGTGCCATGGAACTGTGTTTTTTCCATCTTTTACAAAGGAAATGGGGCTGCTGCAGGTGGAAAGATGCCTTACTTGGTCATATGGCACAAATGGTTGGAGCCCCATGGTATTAAAGTTTAAGACATGCCTGCAAGGAGCACTCTGAATGTTCTGCCATTGGGGGGAATCAAACTGCAGACTCTTTTACCTTTCTCTGTCTCTATGTGTTCTGAGGTGTGCGTCCTCAGAAAAGGTTGAGCGTTTTAAGTGAGACAAAACTTATTTGATGGCAGAGTGTGAATTGTGGAGCAGATTATACATTTTAGATAGATATTTTCCTTTAGGCTGGATTAGAGTTCCCTTTAGTTTTGATATTTCTCCAGCAAACCCTATTTTCCTTGTCTTCCATTCAGTTGGAAGTATTGGAGCCAGCCTGTCAAATATATATGGATGTCAAAGTCCTTTCCTCTTAATTTATTAATTTCCCCCTCTAAAAACATTTTATATGTTGCCCAATTTCCCTTCATGTTTTTCTTCTTAATGGCAAAGGCTTCGATGGGTGAAATGCATCAAGGGGTTGTAGGTTCCAGGAGATATTTATATTTCATCCATGGTTTATATACGGTCTGAGTTGTGTGGCTGCATCTTTTGGTAAGGTGTTGGCAAGGGATTGAATCGGGGTACAGAAAAGGAGAAGGGACACTTGTGTTGCGGGGTTTGGGAATACCTGGCTGCGAATAACACAGGTGCATCCTCCGCAAATTTGGAGTGTGTGCAGTAATTGAAAAGTTCATTAAGGGCAGGGTGTGAACTGTGTGGCTGTACCACCTGATGGTGTGTTTGGAACGGAATCCATTTTGGTGTAGGAAAGGCTGAAGCATACATATTGCTGATGTATGTAAAGAAACTGTGGAGAAACCTGCAATTTTTTATTTGAAAAGGAAAGATAGTACTTGAGCAGCAGCTATGAAGAGGAAAGCAGAAACTGTGGGAAATCCTGTAATTCTATTTACCTAGCATAGAGGAAGGGGGGTGGAATGGTGAGGGGCTGGGGAAACCACCCCTCTGCAAATGGCCACGTGGACCAGCAGGTCAGGGAGGACGGGGTGAATGTGGCCCCATGGGAGCCATGACGAAGCCGAGAAATCAGCCCGCCTTGTTCCAGGCCTCCACTAGCAGCAGCAGAAGAAGAAGATGGAGGAGGAGGAAGGGATGGAGCAGCCAGCTCTTTGCTGCTTTCCAAACAGAGCACCCTTTCTGGCTGTTAGGATCCCCTCCTCTTTTTTGTTAATTATTTTTTTTTTATAATATTTTTTATTACGTTTCTTTCCAAATTTTATACATTACAAACAAATAAGGAGTTTACAAGAAACCATTTTTTTTTTTTAACAAAAATCCCAACTTGGACTTCCCCACCCCTTCCGATTCTGCGTTCTTTATATTAACAATGTCAGCAATTTGTTACCTTATGTCATACCTTATTGTAACTTTTACATGTTATGTATCTATATTCAATGTATTATGTCACAATTTTTATACCTTTAAAATAAACGTAACATGTTCAATTTCATATTATCTCCTTTTCTCTTTTATCACTTAGTTTACTATTTACTTAATCATAATTGCTAAAGCGTATCATTTCCAAATCATGCACCGTCTTAAGATTCATACAGTTTGTAATACTTTTGCAAGTAGTCTTTAAACTTTTTCCAGTCCACCTCAATTGTTTCTACATCCAAATCTCGGATTCTGCCGGTCAGTTCAGCTATCTCCATGTAGTCCATCAACTGCATCTGCCATTCCTCCAGCGTGGGTAAATCTTGTGTCTTCCAGTTCTTTGCGATGAGTATTCTTGCTGCTGTACTAGCATACATAAACAAAGTTCTGTCCTTCTTTAACACTTTCTGGTCTACCATGCCCAACAGGAAGGCCTCTGGTTTCTTGGGAAAGGTATACCTAAATACCTTTTTCAACTCATTGTAAATCATTTCCCAGAAAGCCTTAACCTTTGGGCATGTCCACCAGAGGTGAAAGAAAGTCCCCTCTGCTTCCTTACACTTCCAACATTTATTGTCAGACAGGTGATGTATCTTAGCTAACTTGACTGGGGTCATGTACCACCGGTATATCATTTTCATAATGTTTTCCTTCAAGGCCGTACTGGCCGTGAATTTCATTCCGGTGTTCCATAACCTTTCCCAGTCTTCAAACATAATGTTGTGTCCAACATCCTGTGCCCATTTAATCATAGCAGATTTAACTGTCTCATCCTGTAAATTCCACATAAGCAGCAAGTTATACATTCTAGATAACAGCTTTGTCTTTGGTTCTAACAATTCTGTCTCTAGTTTCGACTTTTCCATCTGGAAACCAACTTTTTTGTCCATTTTGAAAACCTCTTGAATTTGAGCATAATGTAGCCAATCTCGCACCTTATTTTTTAGTTTGTCCTGGCTCTGCAACTTCCAATTGTCTCCAATTTTTTCAGTCAATTCCCAATATTTCGGCCAATAGGCCTCCATATTGGGTCTTTTTCGGGCCTTGGCCTCCACTGGTGATAGCCACCTCGGAGTTTTACTCTCTAGTAAGTCTTTATATTTCATCCAGACTGCAAAAATTGCTTTTCTGACAATGTGGCTTTTAAACAATTTATGTGCTTTAACCTTGTCGTACCATAGGTATGCGTGCCATCCAAAAGCATTATTAAAACCTTCCAGATCTAGGACATCGGTGTTTTCCAACAAAAACCAATCTTTCAGCCAGCAGAAGGCTGCAGCTTCATAATACAACCTCAAGTCCGGCAGGGCAAACCCCCCTCTTTCTTTCGAATCTGTTAATATTTTAAACTTTATTCGGGGCTTTTTGCCCTGCCAGATAAATCTAGATATATCCTTCTGCCATTTTCCAAAGCAATCCACTCTGTCCACGATCTGTAAGGTTTGAAACAAAAATAACATTTTCGGCAACACATTCATTTTTATAGCTGCAATTCTTCCCAACAAGGAAAGTTTCAATCTTGACCAAATTTCTAAATCCTTTTTAACTTCCAACCAACATTTCTCATAATTATCCTTAAATAAATTCAAATTCTTGGAGGACAAATAGATCCCAAGGTATTTCACTTTTTTAACCACATTCAGTTCTGTTTCTCTCTGAAACCCCTCTGTTTCTGTAATTGTTAAATTTTTGGTCAGAACCTTAGTTTTTTGTTTATTCAACCTAAATCCCGCCACCCGACCAAATTCAGATATAAGTTCGAGAACTCTTTTTGTACTGGATTCTGGCTCCTGCAGTGTCAAAACTAGGTCATCTGCAAAAGCTTTCAGTTTATATTGTTTCACTCCGACCTCTATCCCTTGTACCAACCGGTCCTCTCTGATCATATTCAATAGCACCTCCAGGACTGAAATAAATAACAGAGGGGATAGAGGGCACCCTTGTCGTGTCCCTTTTTCAATTTTAAATTCCTCCGTCACCACATTGTTCACTATTAATTTAGCTTTTTGTTCTGAATAGATTGCATGTAATCCATTCTCAAACCCCCGTCCCACTCCCATCCCTTCCAAGTTCTTCTTCATAAACATCCAAGATATGTTGTCAAATGCTTTCTCCGCATCAATAAAGATTAACACCGCCCTTGTGTTCCTGTTAGTCTGCAAAAGTTCTAAAATGTCAATGATGTTTCTAGTGTTCTCATATAAATGTCTACCAGGGAGAAAGCCAGCTTGGTCTTTATGAATTACTTCATTTAAGACTTTTTTAAGTCTATTTGCCAAAATGTCTGCAAATATTTTGTAATCCACATTTAGGAGTGAGATGGGACGGTAGTTTTTAAGCTGAGTCTTTTCAGATTCTGACTTAGGTATCAATGTGATGAAGGCTTCTTTCCACGTTTCTGGTGCCCTCTTCCCATCCATAATCTGGTTACATACCTCCAACAAAGGTTGTATCAAATAGTCCTTCAGAACCTTGTAATATTTGGAGGTAAGTCCATCCGGGCCTGGAGATTTGCCTAGTTGCATATTCTGAATGGCACCTTCAATTTCCTGTGAGGTTATTGTAGAGTTCAAGATTGATCTTTTATCTTGAGTTATTTTTGATAGTCCATTTATCTTTAAAAATTGATCTATCTCTGATTCTTTCTGGGGCCCCTGTGCATACAGTTCTTTGAAGTATCTGTGGAAGCACCTCCTAATTTCTTCTGGTTTCTGTACGATCCTTCCATCAATCTCTAGATTTGTTATCGTGTTTAGCTTTTGTCTTTTTTTCAGCTGCCAAGCTAGCAGCTTTCCACATTTATTTGCTGATTCAAAAGATCTTTGCTTCATCTGTTTTATTTTCCATTCAATCTCCTGATTAATCAATTTTGAGTATTCTGCTTGGTGGAATTTAATTTCTCTCAGCACCCCCTTGGACTTTGGTTTGGTTCTCAGTTTTTTTTCTCCTTGGTGTATTTTCTCCAATATTTTGTCCTTCTTTCCGTTCCAGAGTTTTTTCTTGATTGAATTCTGTTGTATCAGAAACCCTCTCATAAGAGCTTTGCTTGCGTCCCAGATCGTTCTTTTTTCAACTGTAGTATTCAGATTTATCTCAAAATAGTCCTTTAATGTTTTTTGGGCCTTTTTCACAATCTCTTGATCTCTTAGTAGTGTGTCATTCATTCTCCATCTGAAGGAACCGGGTTGAGTTAATCTAAGTTCTATTTTCAAGGCGTTGTGGTCGGAGCATGTTTTTGGGCAGATTTCCACCTTTTTAGTCTTGGGTGCCAGCCCCCTGGAGGTCCAGATTTGGTCGATCCTTGACCAAGACAGGTGGGCCTCAGAGAAAAAAGTTCCTTCTTTACCTAGGGGGTTCTCTGTCCTCCATATGTCGATCAAATCCAGATTGTCAGTCAGTTCGAAAAAAGTTTTGGGCAGTCTGCCGTCTGATGTTAAGTTTTGGTTGTAAGACTTATCCATATGTGTAGACACCACTCCATTCATATCTCCCATCATTATGATGTTAGCATAATCCAGATAGTCCAGCAACGTCTCATGCAGCTTCTTGAAAAATTCTGATTTCCCGTCATTTGGGGCATAAATTCCTAATATCAATATTTTTTCTCCTTGGGTTTGAATTTCAATTGCCAAAATTCTTCCTTGTTCATCCTTAAATAGAAATTTGGGTATCAGGCTCTCCTTAGCGTAGATCACCACTCCTCTTTTCTTTACTTTGTCAGACGAAATAAATTCTTGGCCTAATCTTTTATTTACCAAAACCTTCCTGTGGAGCCTGGTCACATGGGTTTCTTGTAGGCAAATAATGTCCAATTGTTCTTTCTTCAATATGTGAAATAACCTCCTTCTTTTCTCCGGGGAATTTCCGCCATTTATATTCCAACTGAGTAGCCGCAGAGACATCCTGAACTATTCTGCTACACCTAGAGCGGTGTATCTTCTTTCTCCTCTGGTTCCGAAGGTGCAGGTATTGCTCCACCTGGGTTGGGTATAGGCCAATTAGCTGCTGCTTCTTTTTGGAGGTCTTCTCCGTGATCGTGCTGGAACTTTTGTAAGTCCTCTGGTGATCTTATTTTAACCTTCTTCTGTTTGTAAGTGAATGATAGCCCTTGTGGGAACTCCCACCTGTAAGGAATTGTGTTGAGTCTCAGCAACTTAGCCAAATCTGAGTAGGTGGCTCTCAAGTCCAATAACTGTTTAGGAATATCTCGGTAAATTTCCACCCTTTTCTCTTGTATCACAATTGAGTTTTTGAAGTGTAGGCCTAGTATTTTGTCTCTCTCCTCCCTTGATCTCAAAGCTATTAAGCAGTCTCTGGATCTATCTTTTCTTACTAATCTTCCCAACCGAAAAGCTGATACAATTTTGAAATCAATTTCTTCTTTTAGGTCCCAGAACTTTGTAAACTCTGTTGTCAAAAGTCCTTTCAAATCTTCTTGTTCAATTTCTGGGACTGCCCTTAGTCTGAGGTTGGTCTCGCGATTTTTCAATTCCACCAACGAGAGATAGGTTTGTTGGTCCCCTATCTGTTTATAAAGAGGCTTGACTTCCGCTTTAACTTCCTCGACTTCTTTTTTAGCTGATGTTGCAATTTGAACGGCTTCCCCTGCCAGTTTACGATTCTCTTCTGTTGCTCCTTGCAATTTTTCAATTGCTTGGGTATGTTGGGAAACCTGATCTGTCAATTTCTGGATCGAGGATGTTGCTTGGTCAATTTTTGTTGATTGGTTATCAATTTTTTGATTTATTGCTGACAATTGTTCCAAAACTTGTTTCAGTACTGCCTCAGCTCCTCCTGCTGCCATATCTTCCTCTTCAGATTTTTCAGGCTTTTCGGTTTCTACTTTTTGTGTCGCAAGCACAGCTGGAACTGATAATCTACGTCCCTGAGTTAAAGTTGTTTGCAAAAGCTGTGCTTGCTTTTTTGCTTTCTCTTTCTCCTTAGCTTCCTTAGCTTTGGCTGCTCTTGTCTTTCCTGTGCCACTCATCAGTCAACGTTCAAGGTCAAGTGTTGTAATCCCATGGGAAAGGCAAGTCCAGAATTAAAAACAGTCTATTGAGAGAAGGTAAACAGAGAAACTTTCCCAGGCCTCTATATTCCCAATGTCCTCTAGGGGGAGTGCCACCAAAGTTTTAGTAAGAAGAAGGTAACTTTCCGCAATTAAAGTCTCTTTGTTCCAACTTTAAAAACAATTTTAAAAGCAAATTAGTTCCAGCACGCTAAAAGAAAGGTCCTGCAGAGCCCTTTTAAACATATAACAAAGTTCCAGCAAGGTGCCTGCAATTGTATCCACTTCAGCTAGGTGAGCTCAAAATTACACTATCCAGTTACAAAAGTATCTGGAAGCTTGCAACAGTTCCGCAGTTTAAACAACTTTACCCGGCCACCCGGGAATTTGGGGTTAGAGTCTTCCCTTGCCCTTGGGGTGTCCGCTCCAGGTCAATTTTATGCTGTATTTATTCTTTAAAAGTAAAATTCAAATGTGCACGAAAGTCCCGATTTAAAGCTTCAAAGCTTCCCTGTTCACAGCGCTTTCCGCTCTTTAGACCGTCTGCTTTGATCTTGAAAGCAGTGTCGGAAGACGGACTTCCTCTTTCTCGTCTCCCGTTTTTAGCCAAATTTTCCGATTTGATTTGTAGAATCTTAGGTCCTTACTCACGGGTTTGATGTTTCAGCCCGATGTTTCTTGGAAGAAAGGTCAGCGCTCATCCGTGACAGCCGCGCGGCTTCGCCTCCGCAGAAAGAGCGATGAACCCACAGCACCGCTCCCCCTCCTTCACTCCGGAGCCCCTTACGGGGTTCCTTTTGTGATTTCGGGGTCGCTCCAGGTGCCCGCCGGGTCCCACGGCCACGGACTCACTCTGCCCGTGGTTTATCTTGATGGGTTGCCGCTGCGCCGTCGCGAGCAACCCTTTTCTGCGGTGCCCCTCTTCAGAGCTCGAAGAGGTCCGCCATCACGGTTTTGCGCCGCCTCCGGAAGTCCCTCTTTTTTGTTAATTAATCCCTGAATGCACCTCCCTAATGACTGCGCCAGATGTAGCACTGCATTTCATTTCTCTCCTCTTGCAGAGAGAATGAAAAATCCAGATAAATGTGCTTGGGATTCTTCAAGTCCAGAATCTGGCTCTTGTGGATCACTTGCTGGCTGATTCCAGAGGCTGCAAATGGTTTCTTTTTCTTTTTCTTAAATTTTTATTTCAAATCCAAAAAATATTACAAACATCAATTTCAAAATCCATACTCATTTTCTAACACAAGCCTATTACATAGATTACCTAAATTAAAATATATCTAATTGCTCTAGGCTTCCTTTGCTCTATGTAAATACAACACAATTAACAAATGGTATTATAAATGATATTATAGGTTTCCATATACCCCCCACTCCCCTTCACCCATATGTGATCTCAATATTTTACTTCTTCCATCTTGTTGTGTTGTTATAATTTAATAATTATTCAATTGCTTCTATTATTATTTTCTTGCTTACCCCTGCACCTTTTACACATTCTCTATTAATATTTCAATTCCGGAACCATATTTTTTAATGTTTTCCTTCACTCCATCCCACTTACTAATTATTCTCTGATTTGAGTGGCCTCTAATAATTGCTGTAAATTTTGCCATTTCTACAAACTTGCTGAGTTTGTTTTGCCATTCTGATAGTGATGGGATATTCTGGCAGCTGCTGTTGTGTAAAGGAATAGATTTTTCTTGTCTTTGGGAATGTCATTAGATATTAAGCTGAAAGCTTTCATGAGGTGATCTACAGCAGGGTTGGGCAGGATAATAGCCCAAAAAAGAAAATGTTCTTTAATCACCAACAGCCTCAGTCCCTCAAATGTTTCTACCCCCTCTGCAGCTACCAATGATAGACTCAGAAGAAGCAGTTTTATCAACCTTCTGGAAAGCGCGGATGTAGCTTTCCGCATGCAGTCCATATCTGTTTCAACATTGTCCATTCGAAAGACGACTAGAGGTCTCAGGAGCCTTGCAGTCAATTGGTCCTTTAGTCATCTGCAATTCTCTCCCCCCCCCACAGCAGTATAAATTTTGATATACAAAAGTGCCAAACAGAATATGTTAAGTTTGCAAAATCATATAAAAAGCCTGGAATACAGAAGATCCATTCATATGCAGCTTGTACAGCCATACAGCTTCCAAAACAAGGCGTTTATACTGTTCATAGTCTAGCGCGTGGGACAAAGGAAGATGGCCCACGAGATCCTCCAACTCCCCACTAATCAACGTCTTCAGAATAGACATATACAGTCTTGAGGGGAGCTCCAGTTCCCGGCAGGTTAGTTCGAATAAGGTCAGATAGCTCAGGAAATCAATGGGGGGTTTATACGCAGGGAAAAGACGTAATTCAAAATCCCTCAGAGTAAACCCACGAGTAATGCCCCTTAGAACCACATCTTGTGGCTCTTGGTCATAGCTGTACCTTGGGGCAGGGCGATAACCCGGGGCTCGTCCATCCTGACGCTGAGGATTCCTTCCCTTCATACCTGTAAGAGGGTCTGGGCTGCTGGCCGTAGCCCTCCTCTTCCTCGTACCGTCGAACCGGCCCGCGAGTCTCCCAAGACCGTTCTGGCGAGTAAACCAGGGCTGGGCTAGGCGGTCGATACATCGTTGGTCGGCGACTTTCCTGGGGTGGGCGCTCCAGCTCTCAATAGTCATCCTCTGCCCGAACCTCCCTTGGTCATCGCGGTGGTCCCTTGTAGTCATACTCCTCCCGTCTAGTCTGTGGGGCTGCATCAATGGAGTGACCCACTGGGGGATACTTTTCCTGACATAGGAATCCTCCCTGGGGATGAACCAGCACCCACTCGATGGCTTGGCCAGGCGAAAGCTCCATTCCCCTTGGCTGGGGCACCGGCTCTGAACTTGACTTGAGGGGTTGAGGTTTGCGCTTCACCCCTGGGTTTAACTTGGGACTTTTGCCAGTGCATTTCTGAGATTCTGGTTCACAAGAATGGTCAGTTTCCACCTGGTGCTGTTCATTAAGAAGGGGAATAGTGAAGAGCAAAATCAGAGCGATTTGCAGCAGTGTCAGGCCATTGAACAAGGCACCAACAGAGGTGAACACCCACACTATAAACTTTTTTTTTAGTACTAAGCTTTTCAATTTTTCGTACTAAGCTTTTCAGAGAGGGACAGGCACGCGAAAGGGTTGTGAAACACGAGTCAAACAATAGTATAATTGTCTAACAGCCTTTTTGGCTGTTAGAATCCCCTCCTCTTTTTTTTAAATTAATCCCTAATGAACCTCTCTAATGACTGTGCCTGATGAAGCACTGCATTTTTCTTCTCTCCTTTGCAGACAGAATGAAAATCCAAATAAATGTTTTTCTTTTTCTTTGTTTTTTTGGATGTGAAAAATATCTTTAATTTCAAGCCCCACTGAATGAAGAAATGACAACAACTATCGATAGGGATCATACAGACCAGCATTCATATTTCATAAAGCTCTGTTTCAACATTGTCCATTTGAAAGACGACTAGAGGTCTCAGGATCCCCTGCCACTCACGCGCACCCGGATCCACTACTCTCCCCTACTGGAAGAGCACTGGTGGTGGGGTGACTCCTCCTGGATCCTGGCGGAGGTCCAAGGAATGGCTTGTCCCACCCTCTACTGGATGGTCCCTGAGAGGCGGACCAAGGCAATGCAAGCCACCACACTCACAACACTCAACACGGTGAATGAGAGCAGCAGGAAGAAGCTCTTTAAATTCTTTCTTGCTCTTTTTTGGGAGAGTGCACGAGGTTGTTGTTTTAATTACAACAAATTCAAATTACAATATCATACAGAGACTTCTTACACACAGAATATTAGAATGGTTTCTTAGCAGAAGGTAAAGAAAAAATATTCTTTTTTCCTTTCTTTATTAATAAAACCACTTATTCCTTTTTAAGCTATTGTTATACAAAGTTGCAGGACATTCACAATTTTCCCTCGATAGGGTTTGCTCTTTGCCCTGTCCCCCATTTCTTATCTTTTCTTTTTTTGTAAGTGCAAATACTAGATTTCTCCCTCCACCTTTTAAGGCAAGTTAAATGCGACCCTGCAAATTTAAATTCCTTCTTTATATCTCTAGCACAGTATAATCTCAGTCCAGTAATTAAGAATCCTGACACAGCAAAACTCACAGTATCAGCAGAACACATTGTCTTATTTCCAACCTTGTTGTCAGCGTGTGTGCTGAGAGTTTGTGTTTTTGTGTGTGTGTGTGTTGGGTGTGAGTGTGCTTTCCTTCTACGGACATTGCAGTCTGCGACTTCCTCCCTTTATTTGCACCTCCAGTGGACACCAATCAATCGTAGAGTGCCACTCCTAGGCACTAAAGAAAATTCTGGAACCCTATTTATAGCTCCCAGGAACTTTTATCTGTTTCTTAAATAATGATTTCCTAACACCCCCTCTCATTTGAACAGAACCAATACAGTAAACGGGGCTGCTGCAATTGGAAAGATGCCTTACTTGGTCATATGGCACAAATGGTTGGAGCCCCATGGTATTAAAGTTTAAGACACCCCTGCAAGGAGCACTCTGAATGTTATGCCATTGGGGCTGATAGCCCGGTATGCACCATTGAATTTTTCTTCAAAAATCTGTGGGCCTGGTGTGACACAATATCAAATTTCATTGGACAACATTGCTTTTCACACATGCATGCTTCTCTTCCCCCCTTTAAATGGAAGCAAATAAGTAAAGATAAGGGGAGGAGGGGAGGTTATCTCTGCTGCTGCTTTCCTAACAAATATTCTCAATTGCTAAGGGTTCATTTTGGCACAAGGAAGATGTGCTCTTCTCTTCTTCACTCCAGTTCATCATGGTGAGAAGTTTCATTGTAACTTGTCCATCTCTAGTTTCAACAGTCTTGATAAGAAGTGTTCTCTTGGAGTGGGTGTCTATTGGGATAGACTCAAGGTTTGTTTCTCTCAGGTTCAGGGATGCAAAAGTCGGAATGGGCATTGTGATTCTGCTCTCTTCTCCCTCCAGCAGTTTCCTGTAAGTGGCAATCTCAATATCAAGAGCCATCTTTACATTCAGCAGGTCTTGGTACTCATGCCGATGGCGAGCCATTTCTTGCTTCATGTTTTGGATCACTTCCAATCAGACTATCTGCGAAAAACTTTGCAAATGCATTGCAGAAGATCTTGGGGCCCCTACCTGGCCACATTTATATGGCTTTTCATTCTGTCAGAATGCATCTCTTGTAACTTCAATAATGGAAAGCATTCTGTGGTTACCAACCCTGTCATATTCCCCTTCGTCTTCCTCCTCCTCTTCATCTCAATATTCCAGTGGTTCTTCCTCCCCCCCACCTTTTGAGGAAAATGTCTGGGTCATCCGAAAAATCTACCTGTAAGGCAGAAGTCACTGGCTTCTTATGTGGCCTGTCTCTGTGTTCTGAGGTGTGCATCTCAGAAGAGGTTGAGCACTTTAAGTGAGACAAAAGTTCTTTGATGGCAGGGTGTGAATTGTGGAGGAGATTATACATCTTAGATAGATATTTTCCTTTAGGCTAGGTTAGATTTTTCTTTAGTTTTGATATTTCTCCAGCAAACCCTTTTTTCTTGTCTTTCATTCAGTTGGAAGTATTGGAGCCAGCCTGTCAAATATATATATATATATATATGAAGGGGCCAAGCAGCATAAGAGTGTATTTTTGGACAAGCTCCACTACACACAGCAACGTCTTTATCCAAGTAAGCCCTAAATGGGTGGCCTTTGTCAGATTTCTGGATTTCATGGATAACTCCCTTGTATATACCTTTTTTTTTTCTTACTGCTTGGTGTACTTTATTTAGAGAATTACAAAATATACAGAATATACAGAATATGAAGGCTCTTGCTGACATTTGGTGAGATGGGCAGGTGGCTCATATTCCAATTCCGCACCTCTTTCTTGCAATCCCTTGTATATTCTAAAATAGATGATCACTGACAGGTGGACTAGGGGATGCAAGCAACCACACTCACCACACTGAACACGGTCAATGAGAGCAGCGGGAAGAAGCTGGCTTTTCAGCTATTTCACATCAGTTTTCCTGTTCTTGAAAGTCCCCTTCCCCCCAAGAAAATGATGTTTAAAAAACTATAATCCAAAATATACATACAATCTGCATATCTGCAAAGGTATTTTTTGCTGCCCTTTTTTCTGAGCAAACGGCAGATCAGTCCACATTTGTCACAAGCTGTGGGAATGTTGGAAGTGTGCGATTTCATTAAGAAATCTACTGATGAGAATATCAACATGAAGAATCTGATGGTTTAGAGCTTTTAAAAAAAGAAAAAAAATCCGTCTAAACACAACAAACACACGGAAACAAACCCCGCAAAGTTGTTTCTTGTGCAATACAGCAATCCGATAGTTAAATCAGAGAGTGTATTAAAAAGTGGGCTTGCTTTCACCGCCCCCCGCTCCCTGGCCTGCAAATTTTGTTTTCAGGTCGTTGGAAGAGAATAACAGATTGAGGGCAGAAAGTTGTTTCTGGAAGACCAGTCAAGGCATCAGCAACTGGCTGGCCAGACCCATGTTCTACAGTTTATCTGGAAGAGATTGGTGGAGGTCTCTCCATTACTGGATGCACGGGGTTAAAACACTTGATCCTTTCCCCTGTTCATGTCTCTCTTCTATCTCCTGTCTCACTGGAGAGAACCAAGTGCCAGGATCCCACACTTGCAGTCTGTTTTAAGAGGTTAGTGGCAGAGATTCCTCTCCTCTTTTGAGCAAAGTTTGGATGCCTGCTCTGCAGCTTTTAAAGAGAGTAGGGAAGTCTCAGCTGCGGGCGGATCTTGTCCCTTCTTCGCCTGTTCCTCTAGCACGATCTGCAGGTCAAAGATATAGTCGATGACGTGCTGCAAGATTTCCACTTGGCTGACTTTGGTGCCTTGAGGGATCCTCGGCACCTGCTCATGCAGCTTGGAGTAGCAGTCATTCATGTCGTAAAGGAGGTTCTTGGGCTCCTCCTGAGCCGGGCTCTGGTTTTTTTGTTTTGGCAAGACTCATGGCATTTTATTGAAGGCCTGTGCAACAGGAGTCACTGGCCAAGGGGCTTCGTTCTGTTGTTTGTTCCCTGGGTGATGGTGAGGCTCTGATCAGAGAGGCAGCACGCAGCTTGCTTCCTAGCAGATCCTGACTGATCTGACGGGGTGATTCCTTTCATGGCCATAAAGGTGGAAAAACCAGCAGGGATTCGCAGAAGGGCAAGATTTCCTTCCTTAAGGCGGGAGAAGCAAGCAAGCAACCTCGAGAGAGAGAGATCGATACTGCCCCTTGCTTGGCAGCCTGGTTGATTCTCTATTGTGTGCACGCAGAAAATGCTTCTCTTTGCAAAAAAGCCCCATGTATATATTTTAAAAACAGAAATGCTACCTTTGCAGTAGCAAATATTTTCACTGATCATAAAGTTGAGCCGGTAGTATTCCTTCTCTTCCTCTTCCTTTTTTAATTTTTTTAATTGGGTTTTACAGTTTTACAATGTTAAAATCAGCATAATCATCTTAAACATAAGAAGAGAGAAGGATGAAATAAAATCCAGTTCTCCCCCCACCCAAAGACTCCCCTCAACTTCCCCTTCTGGTTCTTTACGTATTTACTAATTCTGCTTACATTATTTTACCTCAATTTGAGAGTCTTCTAACTAAATGCTCTTATATTACCATTTTTATACAGTATTATTGAATTTCCATTGTACCCCTGGTTGTTTGCCCCTCTTCCTCTTCTTCTTCTTTTTAGGGTTTTTTATTTTTTTTATTTTTCAAAAAACAAACTCTTCCATAGCTGCAGTTTAGGATTCAAAATAACATCAACCATCGTGCTCTGACCCTCTCCCCAGCTTGCCGCCTTTACCAGACTGCAACTTCTTCCCCCTAGGTCACCCATTGTAAAGACTCTCCTTTCAAACTCTGCTTTGTTTTCTGAACTAACTCAGAACTGCAGGAAGGGCCCCACCCAACAGCTATCTGGTCCAGAAACCCATTCTCCTTGACTTTTCTTAATGGCCTATTCCTTCCTTTTTTTCTTCCTTCCACCATGTAGTTCTTTTATTATTAACATTTTAAAATTTTCCAGTTGCAGAAAATAAAGTTGTACAAAATAAAGTTGAAAAATAATGGTGTGGGAACGATGGCTCGTCTCCCAGGCACTTTCCCGACATGGGGAAGCTGGCCTGGCTTGTATTTTAATTCTTGCTAAACCTACTGTCTGGCATCCAGTTCTAATACACCACACACAGATTAAATTCTAACATTTACTGGATCCAGAAATTTAGGATGTCTGGCACCCACAAACGAATAACTCTGTGGAGAAAATGCTAGGCTGCCACCTCCTCTCAGGTTGGGGGTGACAGAGCTGGGAGCGGTGAGGACTCAACACTTCAGACCAACTCCCCACCAAGCATGGGAAAAGGGCTGGACCTTCTCCCCAGAGAATGAGGCTTGTTGGAAATTGAAGATCAAACCATTAGTGTGGGCATCACAGAATTCCACATGACCCTCATCATTGTCTAGGGACACCCGGATCTTCCTGGGCTCATAAGTCAAGCTCAAAGGGGTCCGCTCAGGGTGGGTTGAAGCCCAGAAGGGATCAGATGAGGCTGACTCATCCTTTGCCTTCCCAATGGCCCAGATCCCCACAGAAGGAAGCATGCTGACAAAGCCTTTGTGCCTGACAGACTCTTTTGCAGCCCCTACGGCCCAGGTGGCCCATTCCCTTTCCTCCTTCTCCTCTTCCACCACCACCTCCCACCAATATCTTCCTGAGGTGAATTCTGCATGGCCCAGCACGTAGAGCATGCTGTCGAATCTCCCAGGCCAGGGTTGTCCAGCGTGTCCTGCCTTTCTTCTTCTTCTTCTCAAACTCTTCATGTTATAACAAGAAAAGGGTGTTTTGTTCCTGGCTCTAGAGTGACACTCACTGTGTTCAGTGCCTGAATCGGTAGCCCATTGCATTTCTCCATGGTATCCTTCAGAAATGAATTTTTCTGAGTGTAAATTATGAGTCTCTCTTCCATGCCTGGAGAGATGCCCAGCAGTGTCCGCCTTCTTTTCAACTCCTGAAACCTGGTCACCGTAGTCCCGATGCCCTTCAGGAACTCAATAGCGGCCAGTTGGCAATTCTTCTCCATTTCTATGCATCTCACACTGAGACCGGCGATATCCTCCGAGAGCTTGATGATATTTATTTCCTTTTTCTTCTCCATCTCCTTCTCCAGATCCTCCAGTTCAGTCAGCCAAAAGCGCTGCAGCTCCTCCAGGAAGTTGCGCATCTGTTCAAAAGCACCCATGATCTTGTTCTTCTCCTCCTCTGGCTCCGCCAGATATGCCTGGCTCTTTCTTCTTCAGCCAGTTTCAATTCCACAATCACTCGTCTCTCTTGCACCAGAAACTGGACTATTTGCTTCAACCACTGTGAAGCCAGTTCCAGATTAATCAGTTCATGTTCGCTGTGCTCTTTCGACCTCTTGCAGACTATGCAGATGGGGGCCGTGCAAGCCCTGCAGAAAAGGTGCAAAGGTTCCCCATGTCCCTCGCAACCGGCTCTCCCCACCTGATGGGTTAACTTCTTCTCGCCCCCAATTTTTTAAAATTAATTTTCAACATTTATCACAAACATATAACACACACACACAAAATATACATTACAATACTAAAGAAAAAAACACCACAAAAATAATAGACTTATTACTTCTAAAACCCAATTTTAAATACAACGCAATTAACAGATTATATTATAAATTATATTATAGGTTCCCATATACCCCCCACTTCAACCCCCAAAAATGTTGTTAAAAAACTATAATCCAAAATATACATACAAGCTGCATATATGCAAAGTTGTTTTTTTGTTGTTGCCCTTTTTTCTGAGCTAACGACAGATCAGTCCACATTTGTCACTAGCTGTTGCAATGTTGGAAGTGTGCAATTTCAGTAAGAAATCTCCTGACCAGTAAATTAGCATGAAGAATCTGAGTGTTCAGAGCTTTAAAATAATAATAATAATAATAATAATAATAATAATAATAATAACAACAACAACAACAACAACAACAACAATAATAATAATAATATTTATTTCAAAATAAAAAATATTACAAACATCAAAGTCAAAATCCATATTTGTTTTCTAACACAAGCTTATTACATAGATTACCTAAATCAAAATATATCTAATTCCTCTAGGCTTCACTTTGCTCTACATAAATACAGCGCAATTAACAAATTATATTATAAATGATATTATAGGTTCCCATATACCCCCCTCTCCCCTTCAACCATGTGTGATCTCAATATCTTACTTCTTCCATCTTGTTGTGTTGTTATAATTTAATAATTATTCATTTGCTTCTATTATTATTTTCTTGCTTACCCCTGCAGGTTTTACACATTCTCTATTAATATTTCAATTCCGGGACCATATTTTTTCATGTTTTCCTTCACTGTATCCCACTTTCTAATTATTCTCTGATTTGAGTGGCCTTGCCGAGTTTGTTTTTCCATACTAATAGTGATGGGATATTCTGGCAGCTGCTGTTGTGTAAAGGAATAGATTTTTCTTGTCTTTGGGGATGTCATTAGATATTAAGCTGAAAGCTTTCATGAGGTGATCTACAGCAGGGTTGGGCAGGATAATAGCCCAAATACCTAGAAACATAATCAATTATAACACAAATATATTGCTTCCCAGTACCGGTTTTAATGGTTTTGTGCCATAGACTGTATCTAGATGTGGTGATGATTGCTTTGGTTTTCCTGATTATTCTGTTAGGGCTTCTGTTATTTTTTCCAATTTTTCTTTCACACGACATTACTTGTTGTGCCATGGAACTGTGTTTTTCCATCTTTTACAAAGGAAATGGGGCTGCTGCCGTTGGAAAGATGCCTTACTTGGTCATATGGCATAAATGGTTGGAGCCCCATGGTACTAAAGTTTAAGTTTAAGTTTAAGACATGCCTGCAAGGAGGTGTGGGCAATCAAACTGCAGAATCTGAACTACACACGGGCTGATAGCCCGGTATGCACCATTTAATTTTTCTTCAAAAGTCTTTGGGCCTGGTGTGACACAATATCAAATTTCATTGGACAACATTGCTTTTCACACATGCATGCTTCTCTCCCCCCCTGAAAATGGAAGTGAATAAGTCAAGATAAAGGGAGGAGGGGAGGTTATCTCTGCTGTTGCTTTCCTAACAAATATTCTAAATTGATAAATTGGTTGATGCACAAAGTTGTTGTCTTAATTACAAAAAATTCAAATTACAATATAATACAGAGACTTTTTACACACAGAAGATTAGAATGGTTTCCTACCAGAAGGTAAAGAAAAAATATTCTTTTTTCCTTTCTTTATTAATAAACCACTTATTCGTTTTTTAAGCAATTGTTATACAAAGTTGCAGGTTCATGCACAATTTTCCCTCAATAGGGTTTGCTCTCTCCCCCCCCCCCATTTCTTATCTTTTCTTTTTTTGGTAAGTGCAAATACTAGATTTCTCTCTCCACCTTTTAAGGCAAGTTAAATGCAACACTGCAAATTGAAATTCCTTCTTTATATCTCCAGCACAGTATAATCTCAGTACTTAAGAATCCTGAGAGAGCAAAACTCACAGTATCAGGAGCACACATTGTCTTACTTCCAACCTTGTTGTCAGTGTGTGTGCAGATAGTTTATGTTTGTGTGTGTGTGCGTGTTGGGTGTGAGTGTGCTTTCCTTATACAGACATTGCAGCCTGCAACCTCCTCCCTTTATTTGCACCTCTAGTGGACACCAATCAATCCTAGAGGTCACTCCTACGCACTAAAGAAAATTCTGGAACCCTTTTAAAAGTTTTCCAGGAACTTTTATCTGTTTCTTAAAGAACGTTTCATAACGTTCTGTATTTTGATGTGGTAATTATTGTTTTGGTGTACCTGATTATTCTTTTAGGTCTTCTGTCTCCCCCCCAATGTTTCTTTCACACTACATTACTTGTTTTGCCATGGAACTGTGTTTTTTCTATCTTTTACAAAGGAAATGGGGCTGCCGCAGTTGGAAAGATGCCTTACTTGGTCATATGGCACAAATGGTTGGAGCCCCATGGTATTAAAGCTTAAGACATGCCTGCAAGGAGCACTCTGAATGTTCTGCCATTTGGGGGCATTCAAACTGCAGAATGTTTTAGCTTTCTCTGTCCCTATGTGTTCTGAGGTGTGCATCCTCAGAAAAGGTTGAGCGTTTTAAGTGAGACAAAAGTTATTTGATGGCAGGGTGTGAATTGTGGAGGAGATTATACATTTTAGATAGATATTTTCCTTTAGGCTGTATTAGAGTTCTCTTTAGTTTTGATATTTCTCCAGCAAACCCTATTTTCCTTGTCTTTCATTCAGTTGGAAGTATTGGAGCCAGCCTGTCAAATATATATGGATTTCAAAGTACTTTCATCTTAATTTATTAATTTCCCCCTCTAATAACATTTGATATGTTGCCCAATTTCCCTTCATGTTTTTCTTCTTAACGCCATAGGCTTTGATGGGTGAAATGCACCAAGGTTTTGTAGGTTCCAGTATATATTTATATTTTATCCATGGTTTATATAAGGTCTGGTGGCAGCTGCCATGCCCTCCAGAGTCCCCCTGTCCTCCATGCTCTGCCGGTCCATGTGACCATTTGCAGAGGGGTGATTTCCACAGCCCCCCACCATCACACACCCCCTTCCTCTATGCTAGGGAAATAAAATTGCAGGAGTTTCCAGTTTCTGTACGTACATCAGCAATAGGTACGCTTCAGTCCTTTCTACACCAAAATGGATTCTCTTTCAAACAAGCCATCAGGTGGTACTGCCACACAGCTCACACCCGCCCTTAATGAACTTTTCAGCTACTTCAACCACTCCACTTTTCCCACGATCTGCATGTTCTTTTCACTCATTTTCTACAACTAGATGAAATCCATGCTACTCTCGCCCCACAACCACCACCCCGTCCCTCCAAATATTATATATAATATTTTATTTATATATGATTAATCCAAAAGTCTATATATCTAGCAGGGTATCCTCTCCCCTCTTTTCTGCAGCAAGATTGAACAAGGCACGAACATAGGTGAACACCCACACTACAAACTTTTTTTTTTGTACTAAGCTTTTCATTTTGTCAGAATGCATCTCTTGTAACTTCAATAATGGAAAGCATTCCGGGGTTACCAATCTTGTCATATTCGTCTTCATCTTCCTCCTCTTCATCTCAATATTTCAGTGGTTCTTCCTCTCCCCCCCCCCTTTTGAGAAAAGGTCTGGGTCATCTGAAAAACCTACCTGCAAGACAGAAGTCACTGGCTTCTTGTGTGGCTTGTCGTTTTAGCTTCCTCTAGCTTCTATTTTATGTACTGAGCTTTTCCAAAACCAGCAGCAGAAGCAGGACGGGACGGAGCAGCCAGCTCTTTGCTGCTTTTCAGGCAGAGCACCCTTTCTGACTGTTAGTATCCCTTCCTCTTTTTGTTGTTTAATCCCTGATTGCACCTCCCTAATGACTGTGTCAGATGTAGCACTGCCTTTCACATATCTCCTCTTGCAGAGAGAATGAAAAATCCAGATAAATGTGCTTGGGATTTTTCAAGTCCAGAGTCTGGCTCTTGTGGATGGATCACTTGCTGGCTGATTCCAGTGGCTGCAAATGGTTTCATTGTACCTCCTGAAGGAGGCATTCCAGGCTGAGAGGAATGCAAATGCACCCTCAGCAAATGTGGAGTGGTTGAAGTTCAGTGCTGGCAGGGTTTGTGTTGTGTGGCTGCAGGTATCTGATGGGGTGTTTGCGAGGGATTCAGTCTGCTTGGAGAAAAGGAGTGAGAAAGCACATGAAGATTGTGGGAAAACTTGGAATGTGTCATAATGCAAAGTACTAATATTGCCGTAGTAAAACAAGCCAAGCTAAGAAGAGTCACTCAGGATATTCAGGATTGAACCACACACCATTGGTGGGACATCTGTTCAGGATAGAGCCCTACCATGACCAGCATTTTAAATTTGGCTTGGCACCCTGTGATTATACTGGTTTTTGGTGTTTTGATGTTGCTTATATTAGTATGTATTTTATATGTTAAAGTTAAACATTTGTATGGGCAAAAGGTATAGGTTTTTTTCCTCAGAGAGGGAAGGAGGAAGAGATTAGCTAAGCATGGAAGAGGTAACCATGTTGGACCAAGGGGTGGAGTTTATGGGCAATCTATCCGGAAGACATTTGTATTTCGAGGAGTTAGTGGTCTGACATGATTACCCTTCCTGCCTTCTCTTTCTTCTCCCTCTCGATCTCCTGAGTCGTGTATCAGGAGATTTTTAATGCTGGATGTTTTTAGATATGCTGTAAGTCCCCCAGAGTCCCTTGGAAAAGCCAGCCCAATGGGTGGGGTATAAAGATAATGATGTTGTTGATGATTTATTTATTACATATAGCTGATGTGCATACAGAAATTGTGAAAAAATTGCAAAGTTTATATTTTAAAAAGATGAATACTCCAATCACAGTTGCAAACACTTTCTTTTTGCACTTTCTAAATGGCTAATATTATTGTCCCTCGATGAAACCAAGTTAGTCCATGATTTCTTTGACCAAAAAAGCACTAGAAAGCAACATTTGTAAGGGCAGTACAGAATTGGCCAAGTGTGAAGGCTGGAGCACTTACAAGTGACGCACACAAAATGTAAGCCACAAAGAGCAACGTGAAGGTGTTTCCATGTGATGGCTCCCTTTGTGCCGCAAGGTATAATGTGCATATTGGTTGGCATTCCAAACCATTCTTCTCCATGGCACGGCAAAGCCTGAGAAAGGCTTGCAGTATCACAAAAATGGCTGGGCAGCCAAGTTAAAAAAAACAACCACCACCAAGACAGAAGCACCCCCTGCATGGCAGTAATGTGTGCCAGCTCTCACGATCCCATTTCTCAGAAGCAGTCATATGATGAATACAGTGCAAAGTCTCTGAGGTTTATGAGGCTCTTGCTGATCCGCTGCCTAGGCTTTAAGTTGCACCTCACTGGGCGGCAGCCTATGTAGTTTTCTGCCGCATTGCCCCTCCTAGGCAGCATGGAAATCACGTGATTCGGCTTGGACCGGATGGCAGAGTAGTGGACTTGCCTCTCCTTTTTTAGCTTGCGGAAATAGTCTGCCCTGTGGTTGGCAGCATAGTCTATGGACCTCAGGTATGTCAGCGAGCCTGGAGAGCTTGCCCAGGGGCACTGGGAAGACAGTGAAGAAAGCGACTGAGCGCTAGATGAAGTTGAAGTGGCCTTCCTAGAAATGGGAGATACTTCTTTAGATAGCACCCTCTGAATGTAAAACTTAGTTAAGGACACATGACTTGTGGGGATGAGGCTTACACTTCACCCTGGGGTTGTAGCTTGGACATTTGCTGAGGGGTCCAGAGGTGAGGAATTTGAGTCTGGTCCTTCCACAGGTTGGGGAGAAGGAGGGGGGAGGCTGTCCCCAATCTGAGAACAGGACAGTACTTCCTTCTCTTTCCTCCTTCTTCACCGCCCCCTTATAACATGCTTATGTCTTCTCTCCACAGCCCCTCCCAGTCATTTTGATATTTCTCCAGGAAACCCCATTTTGTCTTGTTTTTCATTCAGTTGGAAGTATTGGAACCAGTCTGTCAAATATTTATGGATTTCAATGTCTTTTCATCTCAATTTATTAATTTGCCCTGTAATAACATTTTATATGTTGCCCAATTTCCCTTCATGTTTTCCTTCTTAACGGCAAAGGCTTTGATGGGCAAAATGCACCAAGGGGTTTTAGCTTCCAGTACTTATTTTTGTGGGAATGTTCAGGGATGCAAGAGAGGATATACTGTCTGATTATTTCCTTTTCCAACTTGTGTTAACAAGTTCCACAATTTAGCAGAGTAACATTCCCCTTTTTTAAAACTTGCAGCGGATTCATTTGCTCAGGCTCACTAAAGCCTCTATAATAACTGTTCTGGTATTTCCCCCTTTTTCCCTCATAAAAGATAAGACACGACACAGTCTTCTATAAAAGTATAAAAAGGTTTACTCACACATGCTGTTTACAATCGGATCCCAGAAGGCAGACTTAGCTTAGAAAAGTAACATCTACTTGGAAACTATTCCATAAGAAGACAGTCCTTTTGTCTTGGCTGGAAGCCAAGAGGGCATCTTTGGCTAAGCAGATGTTGTTTCTTCGGTGCATGTGGAGAAAGAGAGAGAAATGGCTGCCCTGCCCTGTGCTTATGTCTTTACCATATTTTTTTCCTGTATTCCTTCACTCCATCCCACTCTCTAATTATTCTCTGATTTGAGTGGCCTCTAATAATTGCTGTCAATTTTGCCATTTCTACAAACTCGCCAAGTTTGTTTTGCCATTCTAATAGTGATGGGATTTTGTCCCCCTTCCAGTATTTTGCAATCAATATCCTGGCAGCTGCTGTTTCATAAAGGAATACATTTTTCTTGTGTTTGGGGATGTCATAAGATATTAGGCCTAACAGAAAAGCCTCTGGCTTTTTTGTAAACAAAATCTTAAACAATTTTTTCAGCTCCTCGTATACCTCATTCTAGATCTTTTTTACAATTTTAGCATTTTGAAGGGGCAGGCACAGCCAATCCATACCTCTCCACCAACCAATTCCTAAACCAATGCCAATCAAGCACTGAAGGTCGCCGCCCAAACCACTCACAGTTTCAACCCTTCCTTCAAACCCAACGCAACAGCAGCCAACCAGGTGTTTTTTCCTGAAGGGAAAGGTGCACCCCATCAGCCCTAAAGAGGGCAGCAGCCTTGAAGGTAATCACAGGGTGCAAAATCATGGAACCACCTAAAGCAAGGACCTTTTTTACCGCCGCCTTATTCACGCACTTTCTGGCCTGCTCGGTGGTAGTTTGTCTAGGCATTGGTTCCCGACTAGCTGCACCTGACCTCAGCAGGGCAGCACTGACGACTGGGCCCCACCATATCATCAGTACAGGTAAACATCGTGGGGGAGCAATGAACCAGGATCAGACTCAAGCTCACCCCAAATGCTCCCAGGGACTCATGCATGGCCCTACCCCTCGAAAGGGGTCGACAAAAGCATGGTGAATCCCTGGATACCTTTAACGGAATACCTTTGCACATTGGAGGGAACAGGTTCTCCAACACACACACCCCAGACTACCTTGAACCAATGCTTTAAAATATGTTGAGTCCAGGGAGAGCTGCCATCAACTCATCCAAGTCCTCTTGCATGCAGGAATGCAAGCTTATGCTGGAGGAAGACAGAAAATCATTTTTGCCCAGCTGCATCACCAGCGCTGTGGGAGGACCTACACAGGTCACACTCGACCGCACCAAAGGAAGGAACTCCTCCCAAAGCATTCCCCATCTGGACATCCAGGATACGTTCACATGGGCAGGAAGACCAAGATGGCACCCCAGTCCAGACTCATCAGTGCGCTTGCCCGTCCAATGTACAATGCTGTGGCCAACAATCCAAATGCGCACAGCTGCTACTATGAAAAAAGGAAATAACGAACAGGCATCAGCACAGACATCATTGGCGACGCTTCCTGACGTAACCCTTGTCAGAGTCAGACTTCCAATGACCCATATTCACAATCCTGTCTACTGACAGGCCCCAGTGCGCAGCCTTTGTAGCAGCACCTATTTGGAAGGAATGAGGCGTGTTCAGGGGTAGGCAAGCCGCAATAACTGGCGCACGACGCAAGCAAATTGATGCCTGGCTAACGGTAACCCATTTTTGTGCACTAGAAGCGGGCCAGCCCCCAGGGGAACAAAAAGCCAAATATTTCTGGTATCCATAACCACGCAAAGGGCCCTCCTCACCTATGACCAGAAGCCTGATGGTGGCACTCCTTCCCACTAGGTCTGTCTTAGAGCTCCTGACTTTAATGACAAGCTCCAAAGCAGGTAAGGAAAAGTCCCGAAGCAATAAGCCTCCATACTCTCTACCCCGTTCTGGCTCCAACACAATTTCTCCAACCCTCAGTGCACCAAAAATGCAATGGAATACTGAAAGGAGTCTCGCCTTGAACTTTAACCAGCAGACAAGTCTTAATTTGTTCTGGAAACTGCATAGGTAAAAATTGACCAGCTTCCTGCCCACTGTCCTATGAAGTTGGAGCCTATTCCAACCTTCCAAGGCCCCGCACATGACAAACTTTTTACAAGAGTCTCTGAAAAATAAAGTTTCACTATAACAGACATTGCAGTGGACTGAATTCTGATAATTGTAACTACACATCAAATCTGCAGCAGATGGGCCAAATACTGCAGGGCCTTCTCAGAGGATGGGGGCAAGTTCCTTTGAATGACCGAGGACTGCCAGCTAAAGGCTAAGAAAACAGTCCAGGCCTTCTCATAAGAGCTAAAAGCAGAAGCACAATTTTAAACCTTAAGCAGCGCAGCTCAGAAGTGTGAGTGGAGGGGCAGAGACTCTGCTGGAGCGTGAGGACTGTTTTGCCAAGATGCTCACCACTGCCTGGTTATCAGACCAAAAGCAGATCCGACGGTCACTGAACTCCTCGGTCCAGATGTGAACTGCTACTACAATGGGGAAAACTCAAGAAAAGTTAGGTCACATGATTGCCTCACCACACCAGGCTTGAGGCCATGTCTTTGCACACCAGCAGCCCCTGAAATAAAAACCAAAGGCCAAAGATCCAGCAGCATCAGCATTAACCTGAAAATCACTGTGCAGGTTCAAGGTATCCTGCCAAGGTGAACTGCTATTGCATTCACTTAGGAATTGCAACCACCACATGAGATCCACCTTCACCTCACTTGGTAAGTGTGCACGAAAGCAAGGGGACCTCGGGTCGCAGGCAGCCTGGCCAAGCGGGAACGGAAGGGGCGGCCTGGGGCAACCACTCTGTATGCAAGATTAATTAAATAACCCAGCAAGATCGGATCTGATGAAGCATCACTTGCTTCAGAGGAAGTATTACAAAATAACTTTATTCAAGGCAGACAGCTTCTCCATAGGCAAGTGGCATGTTTGAGCAACGATATCCATCTGGATCCCTAAATACGCTAAAAGGACCCTCTGTCTAATCTGCTGTCAACGGGACACCCAGCTCCTCAGTGAGGGAATAAAAGGCGTTCACTAAGACTACGCAGTTGCTGGTGTCACATGATCCAGCCAGGAGAATAATCAAGATAATGGGTCACCCCAGTGAACCAGACTTAACTCGCAAAGCCCAATGAAGGATAGTGCTAAAGGACTCAAATGCTGCACAGGGTATTGCGCAGCCCATTGGCATCGCCTTATCAATATAAGAAGTGTCATCCAAATGAAAGCCCAACCACTTAAAATCTTGAGGGTGAACCGGCAATAACCTAAAAGCCGATTCAATAACGCCTTTTGCTCACAAGGCCCCTCTTCCAGTCTTTTTTTGATAAGCTTAACCGCCTGATCCAGGGATGTGTATTTCATGGAATAAAGTTCCAATGGGATGGCGTCATTCACGGGAGTCTTTGGGATGCAATAAATTATGGATCAGACAGAAATCACATGGGGCTTTCTTAGGGACAATCCCCAATGGGGATAAATGCAAGTCGAGAATAAAAGGAGAATCAAAGGGGTCCAGCCATACGCCTCAATGCAAGCTTCTTCTAATCTGCTTTCTGGCTACCCCAGGTAGCTCTCTAACCGACTTTAGATTTGCTGTATTCCAGGCCATGGGCTGGACAGCCACGGGAATCCTAAAATATTGGGAAACCCTTCCCACAAGTACAAAACAGCTGACCAATCTCTATAAGCTTCCAGCCAGGCTTACAAGGGAGATAATCTTATGAGAGTATGGGCAAGAGGTATTGAATTCTAGTTTATCAGCCCCAGCCCTGCTTGGGCAGGGGGCATTTTTGGCTTGCTGCTTTGAGCCCCCTTCTCCACCACAAAAAGGGGTGCCTGTCTAATACAGCAAGCAGTGGCCGAATGATATCCAGAGCACCTAACACAAAGATGCATATATTTACAGGGCTGATGCTGGCAAGAACCGCTACTGAAGTTCCAACAAAGCTGCTGCCAAGCCAGCTGCCTGTATACCTGCTTCATTTTCTATCGCTCAGGGAATTTCCATTCGAAATGTGGAGCCATTTCAGCAGTCCACACGTCTGCGTCCCTACAATCCCAGCGAGCTGTGGGGATCTTGGCAACCCTGAGTCTAACATTCCGTCATGGCGATCGCCTCTCTACCTTAGGTGGAGCTGAAAGGCCTGGGATGGCCTCACTCTGACCCCTGTAGAGGTCCAAGGTGACATCTGAATCGCATCAGAGCTCTGAGACGATTTACCTGACAATGAAGTACAGTAGAATCACCATCCCTGCTCCTCTTTGCCCTCCTCCTGGATCACCTCCTCAGATGACCCTTCCTTCTGGAAGAAGGTGCACTGGGCAGCAGCAAATCATCCTCTGCAGGAGAGGCAGCCTCTGGAGGCATCTGCGAAGGCCCTGCCATAATCTGCAAAAACAGTGTGTGTGTCTGTGTGTTTTCCTTGTACGGACATTGCAGTCTGCAACTTCCTCCCTTTATTTGCACCTCCAGTGGACACCAATCAATTCTAGAGTGCCACTCCTATGCTGTAAAGAAAATTCTGGAACCCTTTTAAAAGCTTCCAAGAACCTTCATCTGTTTCTTAAAGAATGTTTTCCTAACACCCCTCCTCATTTGAACAGAAATACAGTATTAAAAACATATACAAAAGTATCCACACATCATGCAACACAATTCCCAACTTTATAACCAGTTGTGCTTGTTGTTCCATTCAAGCAACTCAATTATTGTGTCTCTTTCACTTAACAAAAAACTTCCGTCACTGTTTCTCTAGACCAAGATAGTTGTTTGCTGCTCCTAAATATTATACTTTGAACTGTTTCCTTAATTGTTCTGCAAACTCCTTATCCCCAAGAATTCTTGTAGCTGCCCCATCAAATGGGGGGGGGGTATTAACATTCCAATTTCTCCTCCATTTTGCCTCACTAGCCAGTCCCATTTCCTTGGCTCTTTGTGGTCAAATTCCTCAGTGTCACCTAAATGTGTTCATCCATATCTGCCATACGTCCCACTCGGCTACTTGTGCCCTGCACCAAATCTATTGTTTTGTCCCATAGGCTGGCTTAAGATGTGGTGATAAAACAAAAGATATTGCTCTAGTTGCCTGTCATTCTGGTTCCTTCCTCTTGGTTAAAAGTTTTTGTTTGGAAACCTGTTATGATGCCCTGCAGTATGCAAATAGATAAAATCCAATGTATCCCCTTCCCTCTCCTCCATCTTCGCCTCACCTGCCAGGCGTGGCCATTCATATTTGTTGCATGTCCCTCGCTGCTAACAGGGCCCTGGGCTTCCCGCAGCTGCTGGTGACAGTCATGTGCGGCCCCATAGCAACAGCCCAGCAGTGGAGGATGCCGGGCCTCTCAATATTGGGGGAACTGAGCACCCTGTCTAGAAATACTGAGGGGGCTGAAGCCCTGGGTGGCCAGGAGGTCTGCTCAGTGTGCCCTGCCTTGTACCTGCAGTCAGTGATTCTGACCAACTGAGGCAACAAGTCCTCAGCAGAGATTTAGCCCTTCTGGAATCAGTAGATTCTGCAAATAGCAGGAGCATGAATTTAATGGTTTTGCGCCATAGGCTGTATTTAGATGTGGTGATTATTGTTTTGGTGTTCCTGATTATTCTGTTAGGACTTCTGTCCCCCCCTAACGTTTCTTTCACACTACATTACCTGTTGTTCCATGGAACTGTGTTTTTTCCATCTTTTACAAAGGAAATGGGGCTGCTGCAGTTGGAAAGATGCCTTACTTGGTCATATGGCCCAAATGGTTGGAGGCCCATGCTCTTAAAGCTTAAGACATGCCTGCAAGGAGGTGTGGGCCAGCTCTGACACAGAGCACTCTGCATCTTCTGTCTTTTGGGTGCAATCAAACTGCAGAAACTGAACTACACATGATACCCCGGGATGCACCACTGAAGTTTTCTTCAAACATCTGGGCCTGGTGTGACACAATATCAAATTTCATTGGACAATATTGTTTTTCACACATGCATGCTTCTCTTCCCCCCTTAAAATGGAAGCAAGTAAGTAAAGATACACTGCCTCCGATTGTCATAACCCTTAGTTTTTCATAGGCACCTGTCTGCAAAGGTCATCCATCAGGGCGACCAAGACTGACTCAGTTCTTCGGCCAGGATTGAACCCAGATGGGAATGGATTTAAATCATCTCTGTTTTCCAAGAATTCTTGTAGCTGCCCCACTGCTATCGCCTCCTATGTCTAGGTGGACAATGACTTTTTAACACACTGAAAGCTCCCAAGTCCAAAAGGTGTGAAGGGGACCAACTCCCACTTGCACCGGCAAAGGCACTTTATCTGCGACTGGTGCCACCCACTCAAGCCACTGTTTGAAAGGCTGAGATGTAGGAAACATCACAATATCATACTCTGGGAAGGTACTGTCAGTACAGGACTGGACCAGAGCAGGCAGTCTGAATTGTCAACCATTTTGCATTCTATATTCCCTATCTTTTAAACAACCCTCGTTTGTTGCAGTTGTTGCGGCAGTTTTGCGGGTATTAACAGCCAGAAGAGTACTAGCAGCAGGACCAACCTATACCCCTCAGCTGTTTAGAACCTTCCTTAGGCACAATTTATACATGATCTTTGTTTTGCAGCCTTTTCAGAGCATGAGGTTAATCCCCTGGTCTCTTTGTTTTCCTAAAGAAAATGTGATATTCAATGTTGTTGGGTTTTTTTCAAAAAAAAATTATTGATTTTCCAGCTCTGAAAAGGAGCACCCTGCATTTTCTGCCATTTGGGTGCAATCAAACTGCAGATTCTGAACTACACATGGGCTAATACCCCGGGATGCACCACTGAATTTTTCTTCAAAAATCAATGCTTTCTTATTTCTTCACCTTTTTGTTTCCTCCCCATCTTTTACAAAGGAAATGGGGCTGCTGCAGTTGGACAGTTGCCTTACTTGGTCATATGGCCCAAATGGTTGGAGGCCCATGGACTTAAAGCTTAAGACATGCCTGCAAGGAGGGGTGGGCCAGTTCTGACACAGAGCGTGAGGTTATTCCCCTGGTCTCATTGTTTTCCTAAAGAAAATGTGATATTCAATATTTTTGAGGGTTTTTTTTTTTTAATTGATTTTCCAGCTCTGAAACAGAGTACCCTGCATTTTCTGCCATTTGGGTGCAATCAAACTGCAGAATCTGAACTACACATGGGCTGATACCCCAGGATGCACCACTGAAGTTTTCTTCAAAAATCATTGCTTTGGTACTTCATCCTCTGTTGGTTTCCTCATTGTCTTTTACAAAGTAAATGGGGCTGCTGCGGTTGGACAGTTGCCTTACTTGAACATATGGCCCAAATGGTTGGAGGCCCATGCTCTTAAAACTTAAGACATGCCTGCAAGGAGATGTGGGCCAGCTCTGACACAGAGCACTCTGCATTTTCTGCCATTTGGGTGCAATCAAACTGCAGAATCTGAACTACCCATGGGCTGATATCTCGGGATGCACCACTGAATTTTTCTTCAAAAATCTGGGGGTACACCACCTAAGCTTTGAGCTACCTCTCCAATAGTGACCCATCAACACCAAACACTTTGTTGTTGGCTGCCTTGGCTTAGTTCTTCAAGTAGGAGGCTTCCTTAGAAAAGTAAACTGCGCTATTAACTGACCAGGCCAAGCAGGCGTTAAAGATTTCTGTGCAAATAGGCTTTATGCAGGACGCTCTTGTGCCATGGAAAAGGTCTCTGTCCAAAGAGGTCTAGTCCTCTACTGAGTTTATCTGGGAAATGTGGCTCTTCTGCCTTCTGATAGGCTACACCTGAAAAGAGCCACTTCTGCCTTTGTGAAAGCTGAGCCCTCTTGAGGTGGTGGAGGACCCACGCAGCAGGATAAAGCCCACAATAAACACCTAGAGGATCCTCTCCTGCGAGGGCTACAGTGGGTAGGACTGGAGAAAGCAACCATAAACAGTGTGCGATAAATTAAACGTTTATAAAACGATCTTGAGAATTTGTTGGGCTGCAGACTTGGGCAAATTTGGGCTGAGTAAAAAAAAAGTACTTAAAACCATTCTCTTAGAGTTAGTTTTTCCATAATTAATGCCTTAGTTTCATACTTGGATGCTTCATATATATTTAGTGCTGATGAATAAAGTATACCTGATGAGGTGCTGTACTTAGAGGTGCTTGGTTTTCCTTTAAAGCAAATAATGGGTACAATGATGGAGTTTTCTGCTTCTCACAATTCCTTTGTCAGCTGAGTTGTTGCCAAACCTCTAATCTATTTTTGAAAAGAGTCTTGGTAATAGTAATAATAAGCAATAATGGGAATATTGTTGGCTCTGTACCATGCCATGCTAATGAGTACTCCTTTTTATTTTAATGTTTTCTTGTTTAAGGAGAAATATATTAGTTTGCTCCCTTCCTTGCTAACTTTCCTGCTGTGGAATTCTTGAAAACTGGCACATTTTAGCCATTAAACAGGAACTTTGAATAGAAAGCACGTATTAGCTTCTGTGATCCAAACAAAGTGATCTTTTTTATTTTCTCCATTCAGTTTATACCTGCAGGGATGTATTTTGGTAATGCACTCCATAGGTATGTTCTCTTCGGTGCTCTTTCCTTGTCTGAAAAACTAGCTCCTTTTTATAACTTGCATTTTGTAGTAAAAGAATGCTAAGGATGCCTTTAGCATAGAACAAATTTTTCATGGTGGATTCACTAGTGACAGTGAAGCAGGGAATATACCTATCATTGGGTGAAGAATGGAAATGTCTACTGTAGGAATGGGGGACCTGTAGGCCCATCTAGATGATGCTAAACAATATCCCCAATCTTCCCTAGGCAGCATGGCCAGTGGTCAAGAATGATGGCCTTCAGAGGAACAAAGATTCTCCATTCCTGGTGCAGGTAGAAGAATTGTAATTATTCCACCACAGGGAAAAATAATACATAGTGTGTGTGTGTGTGGTGATACAGATGTGTGTGTGTTTGTGTGTCACAATTTATCATGCTGTTTTGTGTCAACATAAGCTGAGTTCTTTTCTATTCTTGCTGGATGTTCAAGAAACTGCCAGTGTAACGAGATGTCACACAGAAGGATGTCAACTCCTAGTGAAGCTTTTGAGAGCGTTGCAATTTTCGAGGATGGTTGAAGGCAAAAATTGGGAGACTTCATAGTGAAAATGGATCGAATGCCCACCTTTTAAATTTGTTTTTAAAATAACGTTTCTATCTGTCAGATTGAAGAGCATCTTGAAAACATGACTGCCATGAACAAGCACACAAGCAGCTAATAATGCAAACAGCAAGACTCTCTATATAGTTTGTCTCCCGCCTCTCAATGGCTCTTTAACTAACCTTTTGATTTGGGGTCCTTTGTATGACACCATATGCAGCTTTATTATTTGAATCTCAAAAGGATGCAGGTACCTTTCCCTTTCAAGATATTGTGTGATAATTTTACTTTTATTTAAATCTTTGACATGTGAGAAACTGCTTTACCAGGCTGATGCTGGGGTCACACAAACCCCAATTAGATGGTGGTGGTGATGTTTGAAAGATTTGCTTGACTGACCCCAAATTAATATAAAAAGGATGAAATTGTATTGAGGAAAATTGTACAGGGATAGAAGTATACAGGAATGATGTATGGGGTCTGTAATGGTCACTGCATAAAATCCTATGGCAGGGGCTGGCAGTGGTGTACCCATTTTGCGGGGGGGGGGGAGTGTTCAGAGTTGTCGAGCAGCAGGCCTTTACTGAGCCTGTCAGGCCCCGCCACAACCCAGGTAAAGAGAAGCAGGGCAGGGCCCTTCAAGCTATCAGCAGGTCAGTCCTGGGCAGCAGCAGCAGCGGCTTGAAATTTCAGAAAATAAATTGATAGTTTTTTTCCTAATGTACATATTTTTCAAGATTCAAAAAGCAAGAGAATAAGAATTGGGTCGTTATCCATGGCCGCTTCTTAAGACCAAAGAGAAGCAGAAAGACCAGACTCCTCCACTGCCCTCACTTCCGATTGGACACTGTGCCAATGACACATTTGTTGACTTTTCTGGCCAAGCGGATGGTATGTTGCACTGAATTTCATATCGGTAAAAAGTACTGTTGTCCAATGTTATATGATATCATTATATGATAAGAGTCACAATCTTCCTTTAATGCACTCACCAAGGCCTCTCATTACCTGGAACATTAATGATCCAGGCTCACTCCCAAATAGGAGATGGGTTTGGAAAGAATTTAAAAGAGACAGAAAGAGATTTTAATTCAGGAAATTCACCAGAGGAGCTGCAGTTGATTTTTCTGCATATTTCCTAAGCACAAAAAAGGTGGTGTTTTGTATTTCTTGGTTCCTAGCACACTCCCCAGCCCTATATGCCTGTCTGCAGAGTTAGTTTCACTCATGCTGTCAGGCAACTAAATTTGCCCTGAGTCTCTTCAATTTCCCTGGCATTGGTGCTCTATGGCCAAAGGATGCTGCTTCTTGCATCTGTTCGCTCACTGTAGTAATGCCAACTTTCCCCACTTAGGCAAGTTAGAACCAGGGCTTTTTCTCAGCTGGAACTTGCTTGAACAGATCCAGCACCTCTCAGGTGGGCACCATTAGAGAACAAGGGAAGTATTCATGAGTTCTGGCACTTCTTAAAAAATAGAAAAAATATTATACGCGTAACTAAACATGAAGCTGAAATATATTGACCAGACAAAATTTCAACGAGTAACATTTTTTTAAAAAATAATTCACATACATAGTAAAAAGGTGCCATGATGCCATTCTGTGAGCTATGGTAAAATAGCATGCATATCTGCAGCAAAGCAAAAGGAAAAAGTGCCCCATTTCTGCTTTCAGTTGCATACTAGGAATCAGTTTTGTGAACTTTATGATACAAAAAGCTAACTATTTTTTTTAAAGCAGCAACCCAAATATAACTATGAAACAAAACGTATCAAGAACTATACAACCACTACACCTCATTTGGATGCTGTGCCAATGAAGTAGTTCATTTATTAACTTATTAAAAGAAAAGCCACTCCTAATATATTTCCTTTTTATTTTTTAAAGTAATTTTTATTGAGTTTTCCATTAAATCATATTCACCTTTTGTTACATAATTCTATGACTTAATATATTACTTTGTAAGAGCATTGACCTCCTGCCCTCCCTCTTTCTGACTTCCACATAACTTCCCATATTCTTGGCATTTCTATAAGCACTTATTTACCCTTTGTCAAATTATAATCAATCAATCTTTATTACGGTCCAGAGACCCAACAAATCATTACAAATCAATACACAATTCATACAGCCTACCTCCAGGTTAATCAAGCATTTTGTTTAGAATATAGGGCTCATTTGTTCTTGCAACCACCGATAAAAACTTTGACACTGCTAACGTTCTAGCATTTGTCTGGTCTTCCAGTAGGAACCTGACATAGTGAGCCTCTGATTTTCCCAGGAAAGGTACCAGCAAGGGTAGTATCAGTTCAGCCCTGGCCTGCTCATATTTTGCACAATGCAAAAAAATATTATTTATGGAATCGATGTCTTGAGCACACGAGCAAAGTCTGTCCTGGTAGGGAACTCCTCTCAACCTACCATCCAACACTGCAGAGGGAAAGACATTTAGTCTGGCTTTGGTGAAAAGCCTTTGGTAGTTAGGTACTGTCAGGTTTTTGATGTAAGATGTTAACTTAAAGACATACCCATATTGAACTCCTACTGCCAGCGGACTACAGACTGTGTGTGATCTAGATCGCAAGTCACTGTGTGCATTGTCCCATAATATTTGCTTTAAAATCTTTTGGGTGCCTTCATAACCCAGGTAATACAGTTGGGGGGGGGGAGACAGACCAATAGAGGTGGCTTTTTTAGCCATGGTTTTCTGCCATTTGCTGACAAATTCCTCATTGGTCAAGTGTTGGTACAAACCCTTCCCTAGATTAAACACTGAAATCCTGAGCCAATGTTTTAGGGCAGCCCACCACGCTTTAGTTGAAATTGGGCATTCACCAGCTTCTAACAGAAGTACGGAGTTGGGGACGCAGTTAGGTACCTGTAGCAGAGATCGTAAAATTTTTGCCTGAAAGCCATCTAGCTTTGGCAGGTCCCCATTATGCCAGACATTTGCTGCATACAGGAGTTGGGAAACTGGCTTTGCGTTGAAAACCCTCAAGGCTGCTGGAACATATTTGCCGCCCTTTGTGAAGAAGAATCTGAGTATGGCTAGCTTTGTAATCTCCGCCGTTTGGAGGGAGGTTTGCCAATGGTGCTTCCAAGATCCTGTATGATGAAATGTGAGCCCTAGGTAACGGAAGTATTTCCTGTTCAAGGTTATGGCCATCCAGCACCCATTTAGACCGGGAGAATCTTCTTTCGAAGACTAAAATTTTAGATTTTTCATAATTAATGGATAAATCATTTCCAGAACAGTAATCAGAAAATTTCCCCAACAGATAATTCAAACCCGGTCTGGAACGTGAGATGATGGCCGTGTCATCAGCATATAACAACAAAGGGGTCCTTCTCATTCCTATTTTTGGAATGTGTCCATCTGGGTCCATTAAGTTCTCTTCTAGGTCATTTAAGAATAGACAAAACAATGTGGGGGCCAAAATACAACCCTGTATCACCCCCCTAGTCATCTCGATGCTGTTTGATAACTGTCCCTGTCGACCGCATTGGACCTGCAGTTTGGTTCCATTGTACAGGGCTTTTATGAGAAAGAGAAGTCGTTTGTCCTGCAAAATCAGACTTAATTTGGACCATAGCTGGGATCTGGGGATGGAGTCAAATGCTGATTTCAGATCCATAAAGGCCACGACGAGTTTACCCTGTAGGGGCCTGGTATACTTCTCAGCTAGGAAGGACAGCATTAGGCAGTGGTCTGTTGTTGAATGGTTCTCACGGAAAGCTGCCTGGGCTTCAGATAGTATATTATGTTCATTTAGAAAAATTGTCAGTTTGCTACTGAGGAAACGGGCATACAGCTTCCCAATTATTGAGAGCAGACTAATTGGCCTATAACTGGAAGGTACATTTGGGTGGCCTCTCTTAAAGATTGGAACTACTATAGCATGTTTCCAGCTATATGGTACCTTACCCGAGTTATTTACTACCGTAAAGAGTGCTGCCAGAAGCAAACCAGTGCTGGTTTGATGTAATCAACTCTGCTGGGATGAAGTCTTTCCCCGGAACCTTTCCACTCTTCAGATTCCCAATTAATGTATGGATTTCCTCCACAGTAACCGGCCTCCAATTAGGGAACAGTGACAATTCTGCTCTGTCATCCTCCGGTAAGCTGGAAGGGAGGTTTGGATTTTCCATAAATATATTTCTGAAGTGATTCTCCCAAACCTGAGCTGGAATGACACAGCTGGGGGCTGAAGAACTATTTTTCATTGAGTCGGAGACCAGTTGCCAAAAGAGTTTAGTTTCATTGTTTAGTGAGGCATTCAATAGCAGGGACCAGGAATTTTGTTCGGACTGCCTTTTTTTTGAGGCCAAAAGGGCTTTATACTCTTTTTTGATTTTGAAATAAGATGGAGATAAGTAGTTTAATCCTGCGTTTCTATAGGCCAAATAAGCATTCCTTAAGGCTTCCTTCTTTGTGCGGCACTCTTGGTCAAATCAACCGCGCCCTTTAGCAGTGCGTGGCTTGCTGGCTGAGTTTATGTTAACCGAAACCACATCCTGCAAGGACTCAATGAGATTTTCGTAAGCCGTCAGGGAGGAGTCTATTGATAAATTGTTTATTTATAATTGATCTTAACTTAATTGCAGTTTGTGAATTCAATCTATTCTCAACTGCAATTGCTATCTCAAGTGTCCATTTTTTTCTACGCAATGCTGGATAATTTGCTTTATCTATAACCTCATGTTCTATGTGAGAGTGCTGAATTGAATTTTGGCCAGTAGTGGAGATGATTCGAGGTAGGTGGTCGCTTTCAGTCCTATTATCTATGGTGAATTTTTTAATTGATTTGAAGGCCTCTCTGGTAGTGAGACAGTAGTCTACTGTGCTGGCTCCATTTGTATTTATGAATGTGTACTCGCCTTCTCTGTCCCCGAGGAATGCCCCATTAGCAATGATGAGGTCAAGACTTATTTGTAAAAAAGCCAGGCAGAATCCGGCATAGTTGATTTGGCAATCTTTCGAATGTCTACATGGGGGTGGGTTTAGAAAGAGGGTGCTATTTTCCTTTAGATCTCTTAATATTGGGAATTTTATTTCCAGGCTATCATCATTTGAGCCTATTCTGGCATTCATATCTCCCATTAGGTAAAAAGGCAATCCAGGGTACCTAATTTGTAGGGAATAAAGGAAACTATGGAATTTACGCCACGTGCTCTCTATCTGTGTTTGCACTGTATATGGTGGGATGTAAGCTGAAACAAGAATGATACTCTTGGATTCCAGATGCAAAGTGATCCTCAGTGCCAGCTGCTCGAAAGCTGAGCACTCAGTAACTTGTGACCCCAACTGAGTGAAAACCAGAGTTACTAGGCCCCCCTCAGTAGTCCCCTTCCGAGCGGTTTAGAGGCCTTGATTTCATAGGCGTCGTAACCGCCGAGAACTATGTTGTCAGTTGCCCAAGTTTCCTGCAGCATTATTATGTCAAAACCTGTTATATATTCACGAAATGGCTCATCCCCTAGTTTGTTGGCCCAACCCGCTATGTTCCATGAGATAAAGTTAAGGCTGCTCGTTCCATAACTGGCTTGGCTTCATTGTGGTGGGGAAATTGTTATCAGCTCTCTCACTGGTTCGGAATGATGCAACCTTTCTTAGGATATGCACGGTGTTGTTCTCGGCGTTGATTTGCAGCATTTTCCCGATTTCCCGGCATCGACGGTGTTATCTGAATTGCTGGGACCATCGGGGGGGGGGGTCTTCGTCAAAGACAATTAAATCTGTCTCTGGCTTTCTATGTGTCCCATTTCCCTTGGGAGGGGCGTCACTTGGCATTGGCTGATCAGATTCCAGCTGGAGTAGAGAGTGGTGAAATTCTGGATCTGCCAAAGGCGTAATAGAGTGTCCTATCTTTGAATTATCTAGATTGGGCTGGCGTTCTTGGTGTGTTTGGCCTTTTTGCTCAGATATTTTCCTCTCCAAGGGATTGTTGAGGCTGGGTTCACTGCACATATTCATCTTTGACGGCCCTTCCAAATGAATCATGGCCTTATGGCGAAAGCCCTTCGGCAGAGAGGGCATTGATTGCTTGGGGTCGGTCCAGCTATACAACAAGTTTGGCAGTAGTTGTTTTTGTTCTGTGTCTTTAAAAACACGCCTTAAAACAATATTATAGTCCTGTAAAATGGCCCTATATTTCAGTAGCATTTTAGGGGTAGCTGAGTCAGAAAATGTCAGCATGAGTCTAGTGTGCTGGGGGTCCGTGCAAAGCAAGTTTATCGCGATCAGAGTGTTGCAATGGATATTTAGTAAAAGCTTAAAGTTTCTCTTCACACTGTTGATTGATTTCCAGTAAGGCAGCATACCATTAAAAGGATATATATCGAGAGCTACTTGAGTACTTTGTAGGATCAGGTCCCTACTTTCGCTTTTGTTGTTTTTAGTATTTGTAGTCTCTCGGCTATCAAGTCCAGACCTGTTACACCCCTGTACACGATGGTCTAGAGGGAGGGCAACGCTATGGTCGGTCTCTTTAGTACTGAGTGATCTGAGTGAGCTATTTTTGGCTGCCAGGAGCACCAACTCCGTCAGGAGAGACGTTACCTTTTCTAATTTGATGTTAATTTCCTCCACTGTTCTTGCAGTCAGCAGACAGTGGTCCGCGAGTATTTCTGCATAGAGCGGTGCCCCCTCAGATGGTAGTTCGTGGGGTAGTTCATGAGCGCTCATCTCAGCATCCTCCCCTGGGTGATCTCCACCCATTACAGCATCCCCACCTACCTGGGAATGAGTTCTATTTGGTGTAGTAGGTTCTGAGTTCTGTGCTCTTACAAAATCGTCCATTTTGCTCTGCTTGCTCTTCTCCTGTGGGCTCACTTGTGGAGATGAGGCCGGTCGTTTCTTTTTCCTAGGCATTTCCCAGAGATAGAGCCGCTACTAATTTCTGTTGTAAATCAGGAAGCTCAGCGTCTACCCACGATAGGGCGTCTAATCTCCACTCCTGCTGAGCCGGAGCTAATTAAGGCTTTCTCCGGAACTTTCCAGACTTTCTCTTAGACTTTTAACTCAAGCCCTTGACTCAAGCTTTGTAAATTACTAGCTGCCAAATAACAAAGATAAAATACTGAGGCTGATGAAAGCTAATAAAAACTGATAAAAATAATAAAAACAGCATCAACTGATGCGGATCTCAAGTCGACGCTACCACTAACGACAACGCCATTTTGGGATTCCTTAATATTTCACCTTATTATCAGTAAATCAGTTCCTTATAGTTACATTACAAAACATTTCAATTCAAGCCTACAAACGTTTTCAAATGTTTACAATTTTCTTTCATATAAAATATAAATTTGTTCCAGTCCTTTTGAAACAGTTTGTCACGCTGAGTCTGGATTATGTCTTCAAACTCCATCATCTTGACCTGCCAGTCTTCCAGTGTTGGAAGTTCCTGCTCTTCCATTTCTGAGCCAGAAGTGTCCTTGCAGCCATTGTGGCATACATAAACATGTTTACATCACTTTTATGTATTTCCTCACCAATTAAGCCTAATAGAAATGCCTCTGGTTTTTTATTAAAATTATATTTCAAAACCTTTTTTAACTCGTATATTAAGTCCCAGAAGGCTTTCACTTTAGAACAAGTCCACCACAGATGGAGGAAGTTCCCCTCCTTCTCCTTACACTTCCTACAATTTTTGTCTTGATTTCTATACATTCTAGCAAGTTTGGCATGTGTAAAAACCATCGATACATCATCTTAAATATATTTTCTTTGAGTGACACACATGCTGTGAATTTAATTGTTTCGGTCCACAGTTTTTCCCACCTTTTAAAATCAATATTTTGCCCCAAATCATAACACTTTTTACCTCTTCATCCTTTGTGTGCCACTCCAGTAGTAACTGATAATTTTCGACAGTATTTTCATTTTACTACCCAGTAATTCTGTCTCTAATTTAGATTTGTTACTTCCAAATCTGTTTCTTTTATTATCTTCTCTAAACACATCTTGTAACTGATGGTATTGCAACCATCTTTCCTCTTAGTTCTTCGAATGTCTTTAACATTATTTTATTATCACTTCCATCAGCAAGTCTTTGTATGTCGCCCATTCAGTTCACATATTTATGTTTTTTTTGACTGCAAAAGCCTCCAGAGGTGAGAGCCACCTCGGAGTTTTGCATTCCAATAATGTTTTATGTCTGCTCCACACTCATACAATGATTTTCTAATAGCATGGTTCAAAAACCCTCTGTGCATTCTGACCATTCTGACCACAGGTAGGCGTGCCACGCGAATCTGTTGTCAAATCCCTCCAAATCCAATATATCTGAATTATCTAAGGTTATCCATTCTCTCAACTAACAAAAACACGCCGCCTCGTAGTAAATTTTTAGATCTGGCAGGGAAAAACCGCCTCTTTCTTTTGCATCTGTCAATATTTTATACTTAATTCTTGGCTTTTTAACCTGCTAGATAAATTTAGACAATCTTCTTTGTTTTGTTCCACCGGAATTGTCTGAAATAAAAACAACAGTCTCAGTAACATGTTCATTTTGATAGCTGAGATTCTACCCATCATTGATAATTTCATTCTAGTCCATATCTCCTGATCTCTCTTCACTTCATTCCACACCTTTTCATAGTTGTCTTTAAAGAGGTTTATGTTCTTAGATGTGAGCCAGACTCTACTTTTTTTTCTATCGACATACCTGTCTTTTGTTGTAGTTCTCCTATTTCTTTACTGTCCAAATTTTTAGTTAATATTTTGTCTTATTTTTGTTGAGCTTAAAGACTGCTAATTGCCCATACTCGTCAGGCTTTTTCAAAGCTTCTATTGCACTGGACATAGGTTGTTCTAAATTCAAGACAACGTCATCGGCAAAGGCCTTATACTTATAATCTTTTGAGCCTACACCAATCCCCTTTATTTCTTTCGTTGCTTCTATTTTCCTCAACAGGACCTCTTGTATTGTTATAAATAACAATGGCGATAGCGGGCACCCCTGTCTGGTTCCCTTTGTTATCTCAATTTTGTCTGTGAATATGCTATGTGAATATGCTAAATATGCTATCAATTTAGCATATTGTTCCAAATAAATAGCCCGAATATGATTTAAAAGTTTTTCACCGATGTCCATAAATTCTAAATTTCTTTTCAAAAAATGCCAAGAGACATTATCAAATTCTTTTTCAGCATCCAGAAACATTAGGGCAGCTTGTTTGTCTCTCCTGGAGTCCAGATATTCCATTATATCAATTATATTTCTTTCTCCCTCCCCCATGGAATAAATTTATTCACAGAAAAAAAAGGTGCATGGGTTTTTTTAAAAAGTGAAACCACTCTCATCATTTATTAAGTTAAAAAACACAAATTGAAAAGCACCGATCAGACATTGCATTTCGAGGCCTCCATTGCAAACTCAAATCTGGTTGCAATTTTCTTTTGGGGGGGCGGAAGGATCTTGGCTTTTTTAAAAGGGATTCGGCATTCGGGGAATTCCAAGATGCAGGACAGAGACGCATTCGGGGCGGGCTAAAGACCTCAAGGGATCCCACTCTGACATTTGGAAATCTCTCCTAGGGCTTCCTTCTGGCTAGCCTAAGGGAGGAGGGAGGGGCAGGTCTAGCTGCCCTGGCGTTGGGAGATGGGGGCCACATGGGGACAGAACAGGGTGTCAAGGGGCCATGGCGATCCAGCTGAGGATGAGGAGGGCTTCTGTCCCCCCCCATGTTTCTTTCACACTACATTACTGGTTGTACCATGGAACTGTGTTTTTTCCATCTTTTACAAAGGAAATGGGGCTGCTGCAGTTGGAAAGATGCCTTACTTGGTCATATGGCACAAATGGTTGGAGGCCCATGGTATTAAAATTTAAGACACGCCTGCAAGGAGCACTCTGAAGGTTCTGCCATTGGGGGGAATCAAACTGCAGAATGTTTTAGCTTCCTCTGTCCCTGTGTGTTCTGAGGTGTGCATCCTCAGAAAAGGTTGAGCGTTTTAAGTGAGACAAAAGTTCTTTGATGGCAGGGTGTGAATTGTGGAGGAGATTATACATTTTAGATAGATATTTTCCTTTAGGCTGGATTAGAGTTCCCTTTAGTTTTGATATTTCTCCAGCATACCCTATTTTTCTTGTCTTTCATTCAGCTGGAAGTATTGGAGCCAGCCTGTCAAATATATATGGATTTCAAAGTTCTTAATTTATTAATTTCCCCCTCTAATAACATTTTATATGTTGCCCAATTTCCCTTCATGTTTTCTTCTTAACGCCAAAGGGTGAAATGCACCAAGGGGTTGTAGGTTCCAGGAGATATTGATATTATCCATGGTTTATATAAGGTCTGAGTTGTGTGGCTGCATCTTCTGGTAAGGTGTTTGCAAGGAATTGAATATGGGTGCAGAAAAGGAGAAGGGACACTTGTGTTGAGGGGTTTGGGAATACCCGGCTACGAGTAACACAGGTGCATCCTCCGCAAATTTGGAGTGTGTGCAGTAACTGAAAAGTTCATTAAGGGCAGGTGTGAACTGTGTGGCTGTACCACCTGATGACAAGTTTGGAAAGGAATCCATCTTGCTATAGAAGAGGGCTGAAGGATAGATATTGCTGATGTATGTAAAGAAACTGTGGAGAAACCTGCAATTTTTTATTTTAAAAGGAAAGATAGTACTATAGCAGCAGCAATGAAGAAGAAAGTTTTAGGATATGGAGGAGGAAAGTGGGAGTAAAAGAAGGTGGGGGGGGGGGAGGCAGGAAACCACAGATGTGCAGCACATTCAAGTTGACAGTGTTGCTGCCGCAGAGGCAAATGTGGAGCTGTTTAAGTAATGGAAAAGTTCTTGAATCACAGGGTTTGCGTTGTATGCCTGTAGCACTTGATAGCGTGTTTTCAAGGGAATCCATCTTGCTATAGAAGAGGGCTGAAGCGTTCATGTAGCTGCTGTCTGTACAGACACTGTGGGAAATCTTGTAACTATATTTAGTTAGCATAGAGGAAGGAGCTGGGATGGGAGGGGGCTGCGGAAACCATTCCTCTGCAAATGGCAGAGGATTTTGCCCTTCATTTGGAGGGGGGGTATTAACATTCCAATTTCTCCTCCATCTTTGCCTCGCTGGCTAGTCCCATTTCCTTGGCTCTGTGTGGTCAAGTTTCTCAATGTGACCTAGATGTGTTCATCTACATCTGTTGTATGTCCCCCTCGGCTACCTGCACCCTGAGCCAAATTAATTGTTGGGTCTGGCTTGTTAGGCTGGCTTAAAATGTGGTTTAAAAAACTGAGGATGCTTGGAATGTGCTTGGAATTCTTCAAGTCCAGAATCTGGCTCTTGTGGATGACTTGCTGGCTGCTTCCAGCGGCTGCAAATGGTTTCTTTTTCTTTTTCTAAGTTTTATTTCAAAACCTAAAAAAAATTACAAACATCAAATTCAAAATCCATTCTCATTTTCTAACACAAGCCTATTACATAGATTGCCTAAATTAAAATATATCTAATTGCTCTAGGCTTCCCTTTGCTCTATGTAAATACAACGCAATTAACAAATTATGTTATAAATGATATTATAGGTTCCCATATACCCCCCACTCCCCTTCAGCCATGTGTGATCTCAGTATTTTACTTCTTCCAGCTTGTTATGTTGTTATAATTTAATAATTATTCAGTTGATTTTATTATTATTTTCTTGCTTACCCCTGCATGTTTTACTCATTCTCTATTAATATTTCAATTCTGGGACCATATTTTTTCATGTTTTCCTTCACTCCATCCCACTCTCTAATTATTCTCTGATTTGAGTGGCCTCTAATAATTGCTTTCAATTTTGCCATTTCTACAAACTTGCCGAGTTGATTTGCCATTCTCATGGTGATGGGATATTCTGGCAGCTGCTGTTGTGTAAAGGAATAGATTTTTCTTGTCTTTGGGAATGTCATTAGATATTAAGCTGAAAGCTTTCATGTGGTGATCTACAGCAGGGTTGGGCAGGATAATAGCCCAAAAAAGAAAATGTTCTTTAATGACCAACTGCCTCACTCCCTCAAATGTATCTACCCCCTCTGCAGACAGCCAAAAGTTGAAATTTTGCGCCTCCTTCGGAGCTACCAAGGGGAGACTCAGAAGAGGCAGTTTTATCAACCTTCTGGAAAGCGCGCCTGTAGCTTTCCGCATGCAGTCCATATCCGTTTCAACATTGTCCATTCGAAAGACGACTAGAGGTCTCAGGAGCCTTCCAGTCAATTGGTCCTTTAGTCATCTGCAATTCCCCCCCCCCCACAGCAGTATAAATTTTGATATACAAAAGTGCCAAAAAGAATATGTTAAGTTTGCAAAATCATATAAAAAGCCTGGAATACAGAAGATCCATTCACATGCAGCTTGTACAGCCATACAGCTTCCAAAACAAGGCGTTTATACTGTTCATAGTCTAGCGCGTGGGACAAAGGAAGATGGCCCACGAGATCCTCCAACTCCCCACTAATCAACGTCTTCAGAATAGACATATACAGTCTTGAGGGGAGCTCCAGTTCCCGGCAGGTTAGTTCGAATAAAGTCAGATAGCTCAGGACATGCATGGGGGGTTTATACGCAGGGAAAAGACGTAAGTCAAAATCCTTCAGGGTAAACTCAGGAGTAACTCGCGTTGGAACCACATCTCGTGCCTCTTGGTCATAGCTGTACCTTGGGGCAGGGCGATAACTCGGGGCTCGTCCATCCGGACGCTGAGGTTCCTGCCCTTCATACCTGTAAGAGGGTCTGGGATGCTGCTCGTAACCCTCCTCTTTTTTGTACCGTTGAACTGGCCCGCGGGGCTCCCAAGACCTTTCTGGCGAGTAAACCAGGGCTGGGCTAGACGGTTGATACATCGTTGGTCGGCGACTTTCCTGGGGTGGGCGCTCCGGCTCTCAATAGTCGTCCTCTGCCCGAACCTCCCTTGGTCATCGCGGTGGTCCCTTGTAGTCATACTCCTCCCGTCTAGTCTGCGGGGCTGCATCAATGGAGTGACCCACTGGGGGATACTTTTCCTGACATAGGAATCCTCCCTGGGGATGAACCAGCACCCACTCGATGGCTTGGCCAGGCGAAAGCTCCATTCCCCTTGGCTGGGGCACCGGCTCTGAACTTGACTTGAGGGGTTGAGGTTTGCGCTTCACCCCTGGGTTTAACTTGGGACTTTTGCCAGTGCATTTCTGAGATTCTGGTTCACAAGAATGGTCAGTTTCCACCTGGTGCTTTTCATTAAGAAGGGGAATAGTGAAGAGCAAAATCAGAGCGATTTGCAGCAGTGTCAGGCCATTGAACAAGGCACCAACAGAGGTGAACACCGACACTATAAACTTTTTTTTTTAGTACTAAGCTTTTCAATTTTTCATACTAAGCTTTTCAGAGAGGAACAGGCACACGAAAGGGTTGTGAAACACCCCTCCTGGATCCTGGCGGAGGTCCAAGGAATGGCTTGTCCCACCCTCTACTGGATGGTCCCTGAGAGGCGGACCAAGGCAATGCAAGCCACCACACTCACAACACTCAACACGGTGAATGAGAGCAGCAGGAAGAAGCTCTTTAAATTCTTCCTTGTTCTTTTTTGGGAGAGTGCATGAGGTTGTTGTCTTAATTACAAAAAAATCAAATTACAACATAATACAGAGACTTTTTACACACAGAATATTAGAATGGTTTCCTACCAGAAGGTAAAAGAAAATATATTCTTTTTTCCTTTCTTTATTGATAAACCACTTACTCGTTTTTAAGCTATTGTCTTCCAATCTTGTTTTCAGCGTGTGTGCTGAGAGTTTGTGTGTGTTGGGTGTGTGTCTGTATGTGTGTTGGGTGTGTAATTCCTTGTAATAGTGATTCCCGAAGAAGGGGAATAGTGAAGAGCGAAATCAGAGCCAGTTGCAGCAGTTTCAGACCATTGAACAAGGCACCAACAGAGGTGAACACCCACACTATAAACTTATTTTTACTTTTTTATATTTTTATTTTTTTACCACAATAATTTTATTATTACCAGTACCACCACCTTTTTGAAGGGAAACCCTTCCAGTCAATTGGTCCTTTAGTCATCTGCAATCCCCCCCCCACAGCAGTATCAATTTTGATATACAAAAGTGCCAAACACACTGAGAATATGTTAAGTTTGCAAAATCATATAAAAAGCCTGGAATACAGAAAATCCATTCATATGCAGCTTGTACAGCCATACAGGTTCCAATAAGTTTAGCATGCCTACTTTCCATTTGCAGCATTTAACATTCGTTCCTTTATCATCTGCTCCAGTTTAACTGCATCAGCAGCAAACTTTCTGATTCCATCAGACAACTTCTCCACAGCCATTTGGTCCTCATTATGGAGCCAACAGAATGTCTTCCCATTTGTACTAAGCTTTTCATTGCATAGACAGGTGGAGTCCCCAGATCCCGAGCAGCCCCCCCCTGTCATGTGGAATAACGAATCAACGTGCTATGGGATTAAATTGGCCACAACTTTATTAAATTTCAAATGTGAGTAGACCTTGGCTCAGGCATTGGGCGTTCTCCCTCCCCAGTCCCCAGCCAGGGACCTAGGGAGCATCAAGGTTATCCAGTGTTTGTGTGGGGGATGGGCTGGCTCTGGAGAACATATGTTCAAGCAGAGATAGCCGCCCCCGTTACGCCGCTGACACAGGGGAGAGCAATGACGCCCTTTCGGCGTACAGTCAAAGCCACCCTTCAGAAACCCCTTTAACAGGGAACCCTGGTATCGCCGCTGCAAAGAGGAAGATGGACAAAAGGATTCTGCCCAAGGCCTGATACCGCCAAAGTTGTGACGTTTTGCTACGGGAAAGGCGAAACCTGCCAATGCAGGGAAATTTCTTTCCGGCCCTTTGACAGCGACCTTAACGTAGCAGCGCCCGCATACCTGTGAAGAAAAGTTAACCTGCAAAACCTGTGAAGAAGAGTTAACCTGCAAAATAAGGCATTAACTGAGGGTGGGTAGGGTGGGAGAAGCTCTGGAGGCAAGTGAGGATTCCCAGGTAAGATCCTCCCTCTATTGTGTGGGCAGGTATTCCCTCCCCTACCTGGCCTGATCTCCTTGGCAACGCTTCCCCCAGGTGGGATTGAACAACTGACTGGGGTAGGCGGAGACCTCCAGGTATCCCACCTGAGGGAAGGCAAAGCCAAGCCTATACTGATGGAGCCACTCCAGATCCAGGGGCTGCGCATGTCCACGCAAAGGTCACCCCCCGTTTTATGTAGGGAGCAGTCATTTTCTCAGAATGCATCTCTTGTAACTTCAATAATGGAAAGCATTCTGTGGTTACCAATCTTGTCGTACTCTTCTTTCTCCTCCTCTTCACCTCGATATTCCAGCGGTTCTTCATATTCCCCCCTTTTTGAGAAAAGGTCTGGGTCATCCAAAAAATTTACCTGCAAGACAGAAGTCACTGGCTTGTTGTATGGCCGGTCCTTTTAGATTCCTCTGTCCCTATGTGTTCTGAGGTGTGCATCCTCAGAAAAGGTTGAGCGCTTTAAGTGAGACAAAAGTTCTTTGATGGCAGGGTGTGAATTGTGGAGGAGATTATACATTCTAGATAGATATTTTCCTTTAGGCTGGATTAGATTTCCCTTTAGTTTTGATATTTCTCCAGCAAACCCCAAACCAGCAGCAGAAGCAGGACGGGACGGAGCAGCCAGCTCTTTGCTGCTTTCCAAGCAGAGCACCCTTTCTGTCTGTTAGGATCCCTTCCTCGTTTTTGTTGTTTAATCCCTGAATGCACCTCCCTAATGACTGCACCAGGTGTAGCACTGCCTTTCACTTCTCTCCTCTTGCAGAGAGAATGAAAAATCCAGATAAATGTGCTTGGGATTTTTCAAGTCCAGAGTCTGGCTCTTGTGGATGGATCACTTGCTGGCTGATTCCAGTGGCTGCAAATGGTTTCATTGTACCTCCTGAAGGAGGCATTCCTGGCTGAGAGGAATGCAAATGCACCCTCAGCAAATGTGGAGTGGCTGAAGTAACTGAAAAGTTCATTGCTGGCAGGGTTTGTGTTGTGTGGCTGCAGGTATCCGATGGGGTGTTTGCGAGGGATTCAGTCTGCTCGGAGAAAAGGAATGAGAAAGTACATGAAGATTGCGGAAAAACTTGGAATGTGTCATAATGCAAAGTACTAATATTGCCATAGTAAAACGAGAAGCTAAGAAGAGTCACTCAGGATATTCAGGATTGAACCACACACCTTTGGTGGGACATCTTTTCAGGATAGAGCCCTACCATGACCAACATTTTGAAATTTTGATAATACTGGTTTTTGGTATTTTGATGTTGCTTATATTAGTATGTATTTTATATGTTAAAGTTAAACATTTGTATGGGAAAAAGCTATAGGTTTTTTTCCTCAGAGAGGGAAGGAGGAAGAGATTAGCTAAGCATGGAAGAGGTAACCGTGTTGGACCAAGGGTGGAGTTTATGGGCAATCTATCCGGAAGATATTTGTATTTCGAGGAGTTAGTGGTCTGACATGATTACCCTTCCTGCCTTCTCTTTCTTCTCCCTCTCGATCTCCTGAGCCGTGTATCAGGAGATTTTTAATGCTGGATGTTTTTAGATATGCTGTAAGTCCCCCAGAGTCCCTTGGAAAAGCCAGCCCAATGGGCGGAGTTTAAAGATGTTGATGATGATTTATTTATTACATATAGCTGATGTGCATACAGAAACTGTGAAAAAATTGCAAAGTTTATATTTTAAAAAGATGATTACTATAATCACAGTTGCAAACACTTTCTGTTTGCACTTTCTAAATGGCTAAAAATATTGTCCCTTGATGAAACCAAGTTAGCCCATGATTTCTTTGACCAAAAAAGCACTAGAAAGCAACATTTGTAAGGGCAGTACAGAATTGGCCAAGTGTGAAGGCTGGAGCACTTACAAGTGACGCACACAAAATGTAAGCCACAAAGAGCAACGTGAAGGTGTTTCCATGTGATGGCTCCCTTTGTGCCGCAAGGTATAATGTGCATATTGGTTGGCATTCCAAGCCATTCTTCTCCATGGCACGGCAAAGCCTGAGAAAGGCTTGCAGTATCACAACGATGGCTGGGCAGCCAAGTTAAAAAAACCACCACCACCAAGCCAGCAGCACCTCCTGTATGGCAGTTATGTGTGCCAGCTCTCACGATCCCATTTCTCAGAAGCAGTCATTTGATGAATACAATGCAAAGTCTCTGAGGTTTATGAGGCTCGTGCAGATCCGCTGCCTAGGCTTTAAGTTGCACCTCACTGGGTGGCAGCCTATGTAGTTTTCTGCCGCATTGCCCCTCCTAGACAGAATGGATGACAGAGTAGTGGAATTCCCTCTCTTTATTCAGCTTGCAGAAATCATCCGCCCTGTGGTTGGCAGCATAGTCTATGGACTTCAGGGATGTCAGCGAGCCCGTAGAGCTTGCCCAGGAGCCCTGGGAAGACAGTGAAGAAAGTGACCGAGCGCTAGATGAAATTGAAGTGGCCTTCCTAGAAATGGGAGATACTTATTTAGATAGCAGCCTCTGAGTGTAAAACTTAGTTAAGGACACATGACTTGTGGTGTTGAGGTTTGCACTTCACCCTGGGGTTGTAGCCTGGACTTTTGCTGAGGGGTCAAGAGGTGAGGAATTTGAGTCTGGTCCTTCCAGAGGTTGGGGAGAAGTGGTGGGAGGCTGTCTCCAATCTGAGAACAGGACAAGTCAGGTTCAGGGATGCAAAAGTTGGAAAGGACATTGTGATTCTGCTCTCTTCTCCTTCCAGCAGTTTCCTGTAGGTGGCAATCTCAATATCAAGAGCCATCTTTACATTCAGCAGGTCTTGGTACTCGTGCCGATGGCGAGCCATTTCTTCCTTCATGTTTTGGATCACTTTCTGGAGTTGGGCAATGTTATCTTGGTAGTTAGCAGCTTCAAGATTAAAGTTCTCCTCCATCTCACGCATCTGACGTTCCATGGATTCGTTAGTTCCTTTAAGTGCACCCACTTCACAGGTGAGACTCTGAATTTGCCTGCGGTACTCATTCACTTCTTGTTTGGGCTGGCACAGGGCATCATTGTTCCCGGCTTGCTTTTATCAGTCAGGATGGACAAGGATCAAGAAGACAGGTGGTTGGTTTCACTCGGCCAAGCAGCATGTCCGCATCCTAAGAGATAACAGATTGGAATTGATCCCATATAACATGACTAGACAGGACTCTAGCACTCTCCCAATCTGGCCCTGCTCCCACGGTGGAGTCTACCTCCTTCTGAATCCGAGCGACTTTATCTGCAAAAAACTTTTCAAAAGCATTGCAGGAGATCTTGGGGTCCCTACCTGGCCCCGATAACGAAGGTGGTTCCAATAGATTAGTGGCAGAGATTCCTCTCCTCTTTTGAGCAAAGTTTGGATGCCCGCTCTGCAGCTTTTAAAGAGAGTAGGGAAGTCTCGGCTGCTGGAGAATCTTGCCCCTTCTTCGCCTGTTCCTCTAACACGATCTGCAGGTCAAAGATATAGTCGATGACGTGCTGGAAGATTTCCACTTGGCTGACTCTTGGTGCCTTGCGGGATCCTCGGCACCAGCTTGCGCAGCTTGGAGTAGCAGTCATCCATGTTGTAAAGGAGGTTCTTGGGCTCCTCCTGAGCCGGGCTCTGGTTTTTTTGTTTTGGCAAGACTCATGGCATTTTATCGAAGGCCTGTGCAGCAGGAGTCACTGGCCGAGGGGCTTCGTTCTGTTGTTTGTTCCCTGGGTGATGGTGAGGCTCTGATCAGAGAGGCAGCATGCAGCTTGCTTCCTAGCAGATCCTGACTGATCTGATGGGGCTGATTCCTTTCATGGCCATGAAGGAGGAGAAACCAGCAGGGATTTGCAGAAGGGCAAGATTTCCTTCCTTAAGGCGGGAGAAGCAAGCAAGCAACCTCGAGAGAGAGAGATCGATACTGCCCCTTGCTTGGCAGCCTGGTTGATTCTCTATTGTGTGCACGCAGAAAATGCTTCTCTTTGCAAAAAAGCCCCATGTATATATTTTAAAAACAGAAATGCTACCTTTGCAGTAGCAAATATTTTCACTGATCATAAAGTTGAGCGGTAGTTTTCCTCCTCTTCCTCTTCCTTTTAAAATTTTTTAAATTGGGTTTTACAGTTTTACAATGTTAAAATCAGCATAATCATCTTAAACATAAGAAGAGAAAAGAATGAAATAAAATCCAGCTCTCCCCCCACCCAAAGACTCCCCTCAACTTCCCCTTCTGGTTCTTTAAGTATTTACTAATTATGCTTACATTATTTTAACTCAATTTCAAAGTCTTCTAACTAAATGCTCTGATATTATCATTTTTATACAATATTATTCAATTTCCATTGTACACCTGGTTGTTTCCCCCTCTTCCTCTTCTTTTTTTAAAGGGTTTTTAATTTTTTTATTTTCCAAAAAACAAATTCTTCCATAGCTGCAGTTTAGGGTTCAAAATAACACCAACCATCCTGCTCTGACACTCTCCCCAGCTTGCCGCCTTTACCAGACTGCAACTTCTTCCCCCTAGGTCACCAATGGTAAAGACCCTCCTTTCAAACTCTGCTTTGTTTCAAACTGCAGGAAGGGCCCCACCCAACAGCTATCTGGTCCAGAAACCCATTCTCCTTGACTTTTCTTAATGGTCCATTCCTTCCTTCTTTTCTTCCTTCCACCATGTAGTTCTTTTATTATTAACATTTTAAAGTTTTTCAGTTGCACGAGATAAAGTTGTACAAAATAAAGTTGTACAAAATAATGGTGTGGGAGCCATGGCTCGTCTCCCAGGCACTTTCCTGACATGGGGAAGCTGGCCTAGCTTGTATTTTAATGCTTGCTAAACCTACTGTCTGGCATCCAATTCTAACACACCACACACAGATTTAATTCTAACATTTACTGGATCCAGAAATTTAGGATGTCTGGCACCCACAAACTCGTAACACTGCGGAGAAAATGCTAGGCCGCCACCTCCTCTCAGGGTGGGAGTGGCAGAGCTGGGAGCGGTGAGGATCGTCCTCAGGACTCAACACTTCAGACCAACTCCCCACCAGACATGGAAAAAGGGCTGGACCTTCTCCCCAGAGAATGAGGCTTGTTGGAAATTGAAGATCAAACCATTAGTGTGGGCATAACAGAATTCCACACAACCCTCATCATAGTCTAGGGACACCCGGATCTTCTTCAACTTCAAAACTTCAAAATGTTTATTCGGCTTTACGCCCATCATGAAACACAACACAACAAAACAAATCAAATAAAACAGCGGACTCGTACAATCCACAAGTAGTATAACACAGTTCACAACTCACAAGTACAGATATTAGCCGTTCATAAAAAATAAAAAAAAATTAAGATTAAGATTAAAAATTTTAGGCACTACACTAAAATCAATATCTGATGCCATTATAGAAAATTCTTATAACTATCAATAATCAGCTAACATTCCATTCCGTCTCTTGTACGAGAGGACGGCTGTTAGGAATTTAGCAACCTGTTGGGTAATATAAGGATCCACATCTTGAAGAACCCAGGCAAGCTGTAGGTCTACTGGTTTGTCAGCCATAGGCTGGATTATGGAGTTTAGTATACTAGCACGGGCTGAACTGTACAAAGGGCAGATAAACATGACATGATGTAGAGATTCAGATGTTTTCATTTCACAAGCACACATAGAAGGGACTTGGCCCTTAGTGAATCTATGTCTCAGCACGTTTGTTGGAAAGACATTGAACCTAGCTCTAATGAAGGCATATTGGTGAGACGCGGCCATAAGTGAAGTTAAGTAGGACGGAGCGCGGTAGATAGGGGTTATGCCGAAATTTAACGGCGAGCAGGCTCCACCACCAGCTACGAAATTTTTGTATAGCTCCACATCATCCAGCCTTTGATTTATACACCTTTTTGCCACATTTAGATCCAGTTTGAGCAATTCAGTGGGCGAAATCTCATAGGACAGCAATTTGGCATGGATTTTTCCTGACCACAAATTTGTGAAGTCATCTCGCCACATGCATTGAATGAGATAGTGGTTCGGGAGTTTATGCCATAGGGATATCCAATAAATCAAAACTCTCCTCCATATAACTAGCTCCACTGAGGGGATCTTCATTTCTAAGCGAATAGCCGCATTATTTACGCATGTTGATAATTTTAGAAGTCAGCGTAAGAATTGGCTTTGAAGTGACTCTAAAGTTGAGAGGTTTGCAAAGGCAGCCCATAAAGGCGCAGCATAGGCCATTGTGGCCATCACTTTGATGCTATACACTTTCAAGGCCGCAGGGATGAATAAGGCCCCCTCAGAGTAGAAAAAACGGAGGAGGGAGTGTGATAGGGCTTTTGTCTTGTTTTGAAGATATTCAACGTGCGCTTTCCACCCTAAATTATATTGAAAATAAATTCCTAAATATTTAAATTTATGTACTTGTTCGATTTTCGTGCCCTCCAGTTTCCATGAATAAAGTTTTCGACTCCTTGAAAATATCAGTACTTTGGACTTGGTGTGGTTGATAGACAGATGATTAGAATGGCAATATGTCGCGAAAATCTTTAGTGCCCTCCTTAAACCCACTCTGGAGTAAGAGAGTAGTACTGCATCATCTGCGTAGAGAAGTAAAGGACAACGGTAATCAGCTATACGAGGGGTGTGGATAAATTTTTGTGAGACGGCTAATGGGTTCCTCATATCACTGATAAATAAGTTAAAAAGAAGAGGCGCTAAAATACAACCCTGGCATACACCCCTATTTACTGGCACTGGGTTAGTCAGGTCTCCAGCAGGGGATAATCTCACCCTGGCCACGGACCCGGCATGAAGTTGGGAGATAAGCCACAGGAGCCTTCTATCTATTCCCCAATAGGCAAGTTTATCCCATAGTAATTTCCTCGGAATACTATCAAACGCAGCTTTCAAATCTATGAAAGCTGCGCAAAGTTGGCCCCATCGAGGTGTCGAGTATTTCCGGGCTAAGTGATAAAGAATAATTGCCTGGTCTGTTGTGGATCGATTTAATCTAAATCCAGCTTGCTCATGTCCAATCAGGTCAGCCTCAACTGACCACTTCATCAACCTTGCCAGCAAAAAACGGGCATATATTTTCCCAATGGACTATAGCAGACTGATATTCCGATAATTCCCTGGGTCACCGGGAGGGCCTTTTTTGTAGATAGGAATTATAATGGCCTCCTTCCACATTCCTGGTATTAAGCCTATGGCATTTATTTCATCGAACGTTTTAGCTAAAATCCCTGCCCACCATGCAGAATGAAGCTTTATAGCCTCAACAGGGACCAAATCTGGCCCAGGGGCCTTACCAGTTTTCAGCTCAGCTATCAATTCTAGGATTTCAGCAGGGTCAGTATTAGGCCAGACGGGAAGGGGATTAGAAGGTCTCCAATGAGTGGCCGGAGCTTCTGCCACTGAGAAATATTTTCTCAGGAACTGCTCCCATGTAGGGGCCGGGATCACCGTTAAGGGATATTTCGTGTTTCTTCCCTTTATTAAGGACAAAAATTTCCGGGAGTTATGAGATTTTGAGGCAGAAATTATAGTCTGCCAACGATTTAAATGCCACTCCTGTTTGGCCGATTTCTGGGCCTGTTTGTATGCTTTTTTAGCCAGGGAATAAGATGGAGGTAAGGTCGGAGCGCCGGAAAGTTTATAGTCATTATATATTGTATGTAGATGGAGTCTGTCTAGTTTGCAAGCAGAGTTGAACCAAGGGGCGCCAAATTTAAAATAATCGTTTTTAACTCCATAGGTTGGAGAAGTAAAAAAGCGAGTTAAAACTTCTATCAGGCAAGAAAAAAAATTCAGACAGGTAATAGGATCACGCGGGACTATTCCTACGTCCGGCTGATCACCAGAAAATTTTTCTCGGATAAAATCCGTATATCTATGAGCGAGGGCAGGGGACCATCTAGTCCCCTTTGTTTTAGTGGACGACTCCACAATCACCGGGATTGGGTGGGAGCGGTCAAGCAACTGCCAGTCAACACATAACTTAGTTATCAGGGGAAGATGGTCACTAAATTGGGCATTATCAATTTTAAAAGAGGTGACATTCAAAAATAGATACCGGGAAACCAATACATAGTTGAGAACACTGTTTGATTTTAACCCCAGGTGGGTGAACTCTCCTGGTATGTCTGGAGGACATCTGCCATTTAATATAATTAAATTAAGGCATAGAGTCATCTGATAAAGCATCACTCCCGCCTTATTGACTTTTACATCCTTTGATATTCTAGTGGGGGTGTATACTAGATCGTAAGTTTGAACGCTGGGGTCAACCCACCACTTAGACTTTTTAAGAGCCTCCCGATTTGAGGCTATCCGAGCGTTAAAATCGCCTCCAGTAATGGAGGGGACATTGGGATATTTAAGATAACAAGAAAGTAAAAAATCCTCTAGGGATTCCCATCTAGAAGTAAGATCAGCTGCTAACCCTCCCGGAGGGAAATAGACATTTGTAACCAATAAAGAGAAGTTTCCACCAGAGATCAGTCCGGTAATAGCATAAGGCGGAAATGCATGCACTAGTGAAAGTTTAGCCCGAAGTTTGAGGGAGATACCAATTGTAAGGCCACCTTTAGGGCGGCCACCATTCGTTGAAGGGCTAGCAGGCAGACATATAAACTCAAAGCCATTTAACTCAATTTCCTCCTCCACCCAAGTTTCTTGTAATAGTATGATAAGAAAGGAATTAATATATTTTTGGAATTCTGGATCTAATTTTTTACTTTTCCATCCAGCAATGTTCCAACTTAATATTGAAGGCTGGGGTTTTCCCGTTCCTCCAATTGACTGTCATTCGGAAAATTGGCTCAACTTTAATACGGGAAGAGGGGAGCCAATAAAGAAATCAGTTATCTTCCTCTGATGAAAAACCTCTCGTAAAGGCTGAGTGGGATTTACAAGGTCATCTGACTGTTGAGCTTGGCCACTCCATCTACTAGGAGTAGGACTTTGAACAGGGGCGGACCCCTTTTCCAAAAGAGTTTGATGGGCCACCCGGGGTGGACCAGCTATCTCGTCAGAAGTTTGGTCTCTCTGTAGCCTGCTACTGGTCTTTTGGGCTACTTGGTTTATGTGGCCTGTTGGATCTATAATCAGTTCCGTCACTGGTCTTGCTGTTGAGTCCATAATACTCCGCAAAGAGGGATAAGGCTGGGCGAGAGGGCTATTTGGGAAGGTTGGCAAAGGCACCTCTTCTCTTGATTGGTCAGTGCTATAAGAAGGTTCCAGGTCTGGCATCGATGAATGTGTAGAAGGAGATTTTTCCTGTTGTGTGCTGCTTTCTTTAGGTATGTTTTTCGATGGACGGTCATGTAAATCTATTAAGAGCACAGAGGATTGTTCTGCTTGGAGGGAAGGACTAGTAGTTGCTTCTTGGGGTTGTATCTTATCCTCCATTGCCGACATACATTTAGCATTAGATATTGAGAGATCCATATGATCTGGTTCTTCTAAGGAGTCATGTTCACTGTACGTGAGTATTCTGGTGCTGAGCTTCCTAATAAGTTGGGTTTTAAGCGATTCCAGTCTATTAATAATTTCTTTTTGTTCCACCACTGGTAAATCTGCAAAGGAGGCAATGAGTTCGATCTCTTCTGGTGGTGTCATGCTACATTCCGGATGGTCGTTGTTCTTTGCTAGGGGAGTGGAGGCCACATAACTCTTCTCCTGGGATTGAACCCCCACTCTGGTGTCCACTAGTAGATCGGGTTTAGCAGATTTTGAGCCCTCTTTGGTTATTGCCTCCAACAGTAGGGGTTTAGGCGTAGGGTCTATAAAGGCTCCCGTTGGTGCTATCCCACAGCGAAACAAAAATGCTTTCTTTCGTAATATGATAGTGGGAATTTTTGTGGATTGGAACGCAAGCAAGACTCTCTGGGATTTATGATGATGGACAAGGGGGAGGACTGCACAGAGGTCAATTTGTGTTGCTTCCATATTTAAAAGCACCTTTAGGAGTTCCTTGGCACCACCCAGAGTTCTCCATCTTGGGTCCCCATTTTGTATGGTTAGGCTCACTTTCCTTGGTGTTAAGATCAAGGATTGAGGACCTAATTGAAGGTTAAGGTTGTATTTAAATTTGTCAGTACGTTTGTTATTTAAGGACAAACTCCTCGTCCCCTTCCTCTCTTCAAGGGACTTAACACCGGCTGACACTGGGGAAGTAGTAACTAGCTTTTGTTGGAGGCTGTGCAGCTGGGACGAAAGATCATCTAGTCTTTTGAATATACAGTGCAAGGTTTTGATTATTAAATGGGACTGTTCAAATGTCATATGATTGGCCGTGCCAAGGACCAGTTCCTCCTTCTGAGGAGAGACTACACTCTTACTGTTGGCCACATCGCTTGTTATTTGTGGAATTATTCGCTCTTCGTCTTTAAGTGCTGACGCGCAATCAATCAGTGGGTTGAAACGGTTCTGAGTTTCTACCATGTAGGAACAATCCAGTAGATTACTCCCTTCTTTAAAGTGACATGGTTCAACCCTTGTTTGCTTTGATCTCGGAAAGGGAACGGGGACTATCTCCTCGGAATCTCTAAGACGTTTCCCATATCCCATAATTCAGATATCGAGAAGAGGGGGGATAGTATTTCAAAGTCTTCACCTTCACCCTCACAGGCCATCAATTTAGGTCTACAAAGAGACTACCGGTAAGCAATACAGACCATTCCTTTGAAGACCTACTCCCACCAGGACTAAGACTAATATAAGATTCTCCTTCAAAGCTTATCGCAGGGCCCACCGCGGTTCGGTCTCAGATGAAAGGGAAACTCCCAAAGGCCTCACCTTAAACAGGGGAGTTTCTCTTCATGCAGCTTAAAGATTTTTCTCCAACATCTCCAATATTCGCAAGAATTCCTTTTCAGAGGGAAGCTGCCAAACAGACTTTTCAAAGCAAGCTTAAAGTTCTCCTTCACTCACTCAGTTTCCAGGCAGGCAGGCAAATAAATAAACCCATGGATAGTTGCCTACTCACCCGGATCTTCCTGGGCTCATAAGTCAAGCTCAAAGGGGTCCGCTCAGGGTGGGTTGAAGCCCAGAAGGGATCAGATGAGGCTGACTCATACTTGGCCTTCCTAACGGCCCAGATCCCCTCAGAAGGAAGCATGCTGACAAAGCCTTTGCGCCTGACAGACTCTTTTGCAGCCCCTACGGCCCAGGTGGCCCATTCCCTTTCCACCTTCTCCTCTTCCACCACCACCTCCCACCAATATCTTTCTGAGGTGAATTTTGCATGGCCCAGCACGTAGAGCATGCTGTCGAATCTCCCAGGGTTGTTCAGCGCGTCCTGCCTTTCTTCTTCTTCTCAAACTCTTCAGGTTATAACAAGAAAAGGGTGTTTTGTTCCTGGCTCCAGAGTGACACTCACTGTGTTCAGTGCCTGAATCGGTAGCCCATTGCATTTCTCCATGGTATCCTTCAGAAATGAATTTTTCTGAGTGTAAATTATGAGTCTCTCTTCCATGCCTGGAGAGATGCCCAGCAGTGTCCGCCTTCTTTTCAACTCCTGAAACCTGGTCACCGTAGTCCCAATGCCCTTCAGGAACTCAATAGCGGCCAGTTGGCAATTCTTCTCCATTTCTGTGCGTCTCACACTGAGACTGGCGATATCCTCCGAGAGCTTGATGATATTTATTTCCTTTTTCTTCTTCATCTCCTTCTCCAGTTCCTCCAGCTCGGTCAGCCAAAAGCGCTGCAGCTCCTCCAGGAAGTTGTGCATCTGCTCAAAAGCGCCCATGACCTTGTTCTCCTCCTCCTCTAGCTCCGCTGGATATGCCTGGCTCTTTCTTCTTCGGCCAGTTTCAATTCCATAATCACTCGTCTCTCTTGCACCAGAAACTGGACTATTTGCTTCAACCACTGTGAAGCCAGTTCCAGATTAATCAGTTCATGTTCGCTGTGCTTTTTCGACCTCTTGCAGACAATGCAGATGGGGGCCGCGCAAGCCCTGCAGAAAAGGTGCAAAGGTTCCCCATGTCCCTCACAACCGGCTCTCCCCACCTGATGGGTTAACTTCTTCTTTTCCCCCAATTTTTAAAATTAATTTTCAACATTTATCACGCACATAACATATAACACACACACACAAAATATACATTACTATACTAAAGAGAAAAAAACCACAAAAATAATACTTATTACATCTAAAACCCAATTTTAAATACAATGCAATTAACCGATTATACTATAAATGATATTATAGGTTCCCATATACTTCACCCCCAAAAATGTTGTTAAAAAACTATATTCCAAAATATACATGCAAGCTGCATATATGCAAAGTTGTTGGTTTTTTTGTTGCCCTTTTTTCTGAGCAAACGACAGATCAGTCCACATTTGTCACAAGCTTTTGCAATGTTGGAAGTGTGCGATTTCAGTAAGAAATCTCCTGACCAGTCTCACACACAAACCCCACAAAATTTATTGTGCAAAGTTTCTTTTTGTTTACTACAGGAATACGATAGTTATTAAAAAGTGGGCTTTCTTTCACTGCCCCCCTCCCCGGCCTGCAAATTTTGTTTTCAGGGCGTTGGAAGAGAATAACAGATTGAGGGCAGAAAGTTGTTTCTGGAAGACCAGTCAAGGCATCTGAAACTGCCTGGCCAGACCCATGTTCCACAGTTTATCTGGAAGAGAATGGTGGGGGACTCTTCATTACTGGATTCACGGGGTTAAAACATCTGATCCTTTCCCCAGTCAAGGTCTTTTTCTCTCTCTCTTTTTCTATCTTCTGTACAACTGGAAAGAAGCTATGGAATCTATGACGTGTTGCAAGATTTCCACGGCTGACATTGATGCCTTGCATGTTAAGACCCCCAAGACCTCCCCAAATAAAGACACAATTGATGCCAAATTTAGTTTAAGGTTATTGGCATAATTTTGGCCAGAATGAAAAATGAAGATAAATGTGCTTGGAATTCTTCAAGTCCAGAATATGGCTCTTGTGGATCACTTGCTGGCTGATTCCAGTGGCTGCAAATGGTTTCTTTTTCTTTTTTTCTTTTTATTTCAAAACCAAAATAAAAATCAAAGGTCTGGTCAGTGTGCCCTGCCTTGTACCTGCAGCGGGTGATTCTGACCAAGTGAGGCAACAAGACCTCAGCAGAGATTTAGCTCTGCTGGGATTAGTAGATTCTGCAAATAGCAGGAGCATGAAAAATTTAATGGTTTTGCGCTGTAGGCTGTATTTAGATGTGGTGATTATTGCTTTGGTGTTCCTGATTATTCTGTTAGGGCTTCTGTTATTTTTTCCGATGTTTCTTTCACACGACATTACTTGCTGTTCCATGGAACTGTGTTTTTTCCATCTTTTACAACGGAAAAGGGGCTGCTGCCGTTGGAAAGATGCCTTACTTGGTCATATGGCACAAATGGTTGGAGCCCCATGGTATTAAAGTTTAAGGCATGCCTGCAAGGAGGTGTGGGCAGCTCTGATGCAGAGCACTCTGCATTTTCTGCCATTTGGGGGCAATCAGACTGCAGAATCTGAACTACACACGGGCTGATAGCCCGGTATGCACCACTGAATTTTTCTTCAAAAGTCTTTGGGCCTGGTGTGACACAATATCAAATTTCATTGGACAACATTGCTTTTCACACATGCATGCTTCTCTTCCCCCCTGAAAACGGAAGTGAAAAAGTCAAGATAAGGGGAGGAGGAGAAAGCAGTTGCTTTCCTAACAAATATTCTAAATTGCTAAATTAGTTGATGCACAAGGTTGTTGTCTTAATTACAAAAAATTCAAATTACAATATAATACAGAGACATTTTACACACAGAATATTAGAATTGTTTCCTACCAGAAGGTAAAGAAAAAAATATTCTTTTTTCCTTTCTTTGTTAATAAACCACTTATTCGTTTTTAAAGCAATTGTTATACAAAGTTGCAGGACATACACAATTTTCCCTCAATAGGGTTTGCTCTTTTCCCCGCCCCCCTTTTCTTATCTTTTCTTTTTTTGGTAAGTGCAAATACTAGATTTCTCTCTCCACCTTTTAAGGCAAGTTAAATGCGACACTGCAAATTTAAATTCCTTCTTATATCTCCAGCACAGTATAATCTCAGTCCAGTACTTAACAATCCTGAGACAGCAAAACTCACAGTATGAGCAGCAAACATTGTCTTACTCCCAACCTTGTTGTCAGCGTGTGTGCTGAGAGTTTGTGTTTTTGTGTGTGTGTGTGTGTGTGTTGGGTGTGTTGGGTGTGAGTGTGCTTTCCTTGTACGGACATTGCAGCCTGCAACCTCCTCCCTTTATTTGCACCTCTAGTGGACACCAATCAATCCTAGAGTGTCACTCCTATGCACTAAAGAAAATCCTGGAACCGTTTTTAAAGTTTCCAGGAACTTTTATCTGTTTCTTAAAGAACGTTTTCCTAACGCTCTGTATTTTGATGTGGTGATTATTGTTTTGGTGTACCTGATTATTCTTTTAGGGCTTCTGTCCCCCCCCCCCCAATGTTTCTTTCACACTACATTACTTGTTTTACCATGGAACTGTGTTTTTTCCATCTTTTACAAAGGAAATGGGGCTGCTGCAGTTGGAAAGATGCCTTACTTGGTCATATGGCACAAATGCTTGGAGCCCCATGGTATTAAGTTCAAGACACGCCTGCAAGGAGCACTCTGAATGTTCTGCCATTTGGGGGCAATCAAGCTGCAGAATGTTTTAGCTTTCTCTGTCCCTATGTGTTCTGAGGTATGTGTTCTGAGGTATGCATCCTCAGAAAAGGTTGAGCGTTTTAAGTGAGACAAAGGTTCTTTGATGGCAGGGTGTGAATTGTGGAGGAGATTCTACATTTTAGATAGATATTTTCCTTTAGGCTGAATTAGAGTTCTCTTTAGTTTTGATATTTCTCCAGCAAACCCTATTTTCCTTAATTGAGTTGGAAGTATTGGAGCCAGCCTGTCAAATATATATGGATTTCAAAGTCCTTTCCTGTTAATTTATTAATTTCCCCCACTAATAACATTTTATATCTTGCCCAATTTCCCTTCATGTTTTTCTTCTTAACGCCAAAGGCTTTGATGGGTGAAATGCACCAAGGATTTGTAGGTTCCAGTAGATATGTATATTTTATCCGTGGTTTATATAAGGTCTGGTGGCAGCTGCCATGCCCTCCAGAGTCCCCCTGTCCTCCGTGCTCTGCCGGTCTATGTTGCCATTTGCAGAGGGGTGATTTCCACAGTCCCTCACCATCACCCCCCCCTTCCTCTATGCTAGGGAAAGAAAATTGCAGGAGTTCCCAGTTTCTGTACGTACATCAGCAATAGGTACGCTTCAGTCCTTTCTACACCAAAATGGATTCTCTTTCAAACATGCCATCAGGTGGTACCACCACACAGCTCACACCCGCCCTTAATGAACTTTTCAGCTACTTCAACCACTCCACTTTTTCCATGATCTGCATGTTCTTTTCACTCATTTTCTACAACTAGATGAAATCCATGCTACTCTCGGATCAATAGGAGCCCCACAACCACCACCCCGTCCCTCCAAATATTATATATATATATTATATATATATATGATTAATCTGAAAGTCTATATATCTAGCAGGGTATCCTCTCCCCTCTTTTCTGCAGCAAGATTGAACAAGAATGGTCAATTTCAACCTGGTGCTTTTCATTAAGAAGGGGAATAGTGAAGAGCGAAATTAGAGCCAGTTGCAGCAGTGTCAGACCAATGAACAAGGCACCAACGTAGGTGAACACCCACACTACAAACTTTTTTTTTTGTACTAAGCTTTTCATTCTGTCAGAATGCATCTCTTGTAACTTCAGTAGTGGAAAGCATTCTGTGGTTACCAATCTTGTCGTACTCCTCTTCTTTCTCCTCCTCTTCACCTCGATATTCCAGCGGTTCTTCATATTCCCCCCTTTTTGAGAAAAGGTCTGGGTCATCCGAAAAATTTACCTGCAAGACAGAAGTCACTGGCTTGTTCTGTGGCCTGTCCTTTTAGCTTCCTCTGTCCCTATGTGTTCTGAGGTGTGCATCCTCAGAAAAGGTTGAGCGCTTTAAGTGAGACAAAAGTTCTTTGACGGCAGGGTGTGAATTGTGGAGGAGATTATACATTCTAGATAGATATTTTCCTTTAGGCTGGATTAGATTTCCCTTTAGTTTTGATATTTCTCCAGCAAACCCAAAACCAGCAGCAGAAGCAGGACGCGACGGAGCAGCCAGCTCTTTGCTGCTTTCCAAGCAGAGCACCCTTTCTGTCTGTTAGGATCCCTTCCTCTTTTTTGTTGTTTAATCCCTGAATGCACCTCCCTAATGACTGCGCCAGGTGTAGCACTGCCTTTCACTTCTCTCCTCTTGCAGAGAGAATGAAAAATCCAGATAAATGTGCTTGGGATTATTCAAGTCCAGAATCTGGCTCTTGTGGATCACTTGCTGCCTCATTCCAGTGGCTGCAAATGGTTTCATTGTACCTCCTGAAGGAGGCATTCCTGGCTGAGACGAATGCAAATGCACCCTCAGCGAATGTGGAGTGGTTGAAGTAACTGAAAAGTTCAGTGCTGGCAGGGTTTGAATTGTGTGGCTGCAGGTATCCGATGGGGTGTTTGCGAGGGATTCAGTCTGCTTGGAGAAAAGGAATGAGAAAGTACATGAAGATTGCGGAAAAACTTGGAATGTGTCATAATGCAAAGTACTAACATTGCCGTAATAAAACAAGACAAGCTAAGAAGAGTCACTCAGGATATTCAGGGTTGAACCACACACCATTGGTGGGACATCTGTTCGGCATAGAATCCTACCATGACCAACATTTTAAATTTGGCTTGGCACCCTGTGATTATACTGGTTTTTGTTATTTTGATGTTGCTTTCATTAGTATGTATTTTATATGTTAAAGTTAAACATTTGTATGGGAAAAAGGTATAGGTTTTTTTCCTTAGAGAGGGAAGGAGGAACAGATTAGCTAAGCATGGAAGAGGTAACCGTGTTGGACCAAGGGTGGAGTTTATGGGCAATCTATCCGGAAGACATTTGTATTTCGAGGAGTTAGTGGTCTGACATGGTTACCCTTCCTGCCTTCTCTTCCTTCTCCCTCTCGATCTCCTGAGCCGTGTATCAGGAGATTATTAATGCTTTATGTTTTTAGATATGCTCTAAGCCCCCCAGAGTCCCTTGGGAACGCCAGCCAAATGGGTGGGGTATAAAGATGATGATGATGATGATGATGATGATGATTTATTTATAAATATAGCTGATGTGCATACAGAAACTGTGCCGAAACTTTCAATGTTTATATTTTACAAGGTGACTACTACAATCACAGTTGCAAACACTTTGTTTTTGCACTTTCTAAACAGCTATTATTATTGTTTCGTGATAAAATCAGGTTAACCTGTGATTTCTTAGACCAAAAAAGCACTAGAAAGCAACATTTGTAAGGGCAGTACAGAATTGGCCAAGTGTGAAGGCTGGAGCACAAAATGTAAGGCAATTACCTGTATTTTTTGCTCTATAAGACTCACTTTTTCCCTCCTAAAAAGTAAGGGGAAATGTGTGTGCATCCTATGGAGCGAATGCAGGCTGTGCAGCTAGCCCAGAAGCCAGAACAGCAAGAGGGATTGCTGCTTTTACTGCCCAGCAATCCCTCTTGCTGTTCTGGCTTCTGAGATTCAGAATATTTTTTTTCTTGTTTTCCTCCTCCAAAAACTAGGTGCGTCTTTTGGTCTGGTGCGTCTTATAGAGCGAAAAATACGGTATGTGTGCCAGCTCTCACAATCCCATTTCTGAGAAGCAGTCATTTGATGAATACAGTGCAAAGTCTCTGAGGTTTATGAGGCTTGTGCTGATCCGCTGCCTAGGCTTTACGTTGCACCTTACTGGGTGGCAGCCTATGTAGTTTTCTGCCGCATTGCCCCTCTTTGACAGCATGGATGACAGAGTAGTGGAATTCCCTCTCCTTATTCAGCTTGCAGAAATCGTCCACCCTGTGGTTGGCAGCATAGTCTATAGACCTCAGGGATGTCAGCGAGCCCATAGAGCTTGCCCAGGAGCTTGCCCAGTGACCGAGCGCTAGATGAAGTTGAAGTGGCCTTCCTAGAAATGGGAGCATGGGATGCTGCAGGAAAAGGAATAGCAAGGCTGCTACTTTTCAGGGGAAAGCGGTGCTTTAAACAACTATGCGGCAGAACTGGAAGGGAAGGAATGTTTTATTGGCATAGAGGTGCTGAGGAGTATTACCTGCGGGTTCCTGATAATCAGAATAGGATGGCTGCCTCAGGCAGCTGATTTTAGATGCCCTGAGAGGGGCAACGGGTTGTTCATGATTTTAATTTATTATTATCAGATGTTTTATGGACAAGGAGCATGAGAGCACTGTCCCTCAGACCTTGTGCGGGGCCAGACTATATTTTTAATGGGGAACAAATTCCTATGCTCCACAAATAACCCGGAGATGCATTTTTAATAAAAGGACACATTCTACTCATGTAAAAATGCAGAGATTTCCGGACCGTCCGCAGGCCGGATTTAGAAGGCGATTTGGCTGGATCCGGCCCCCGGGCCTTAGTTTGCCTACCCATGTGCTTTGTTGCTTTCTGCCTTGTGTGCTAGAAGAAACTGGCCACTCCTTTTCCCTCAGTAAAATGTCTTAGATCAGCTCTCAAAAGTTCAGAAGACAAGCATTAATTCAGATTAATTAAAAGAGTGAAAAGTAGTGTAGCCCTTACCTGTTCTGATTCTCTCCCTATCCTCCACTTTTGCAAAGAAACAGTGGATACTTTAAACATTGCAGTTTTGTTAATTCTTAGAATTTAAGTGCCCTTCCTGGGTTCAGACGGGACTCAGGTGGCTCTGTGGGTTAAACCACAGAGCCTAGGACTTGCCGATCAGAAGGTCGGCGGTTCGAATCCCCACGATGAGGGGGTGAGCTCCCATTGCTCGGTCCCTGATCCTGCCAACCTAGCAGTTCGCAAGCACATCAAAGTGCAAGTAGATAAATAGTCCAAGTAGATAGTAGATAGTCGGCTCCCTCGGCCAATAAAGCGAGATGAGCGCCGCAACCCCACAGTTGGCCCCGACTGGACCTAATGGTCAGGGGTCCCTTTACGTTTACCTGGGTTCAGAAAGTGTTGGTGCTTCACAATTACTATTGTTTTGTGTTTTTGATTTTTAATTCAAGATTCTTACTGGAAGGTTTTTATTTTATGGGAGCCAAAGTTTGTGAATCACTTAATTTCTTAATTTAAAGCAGTGTAACCTAGTCTCTCTAATCCCCCAGCAGAACTACAAAACCTGAGGCATCTTTAGTGGAGTTATTCATTAAAATGTAGCTACCGTCTTCAATGCTGCTTTTAGACAACAAATTGTGGTCATGATGCTATAGCTAAATGGTTATGTCAAGATTCAATCTCCAACATGAACAGGCTTCCACAGAAACGAGGTGGCATTAAATTTAGCATTTCACAGCCTTACTAGCCCATTAGTAGTCTAAATATAACAATGTACAAAATAAAATCGGGCTGTTTTCCTCCTTACAGCCAGCTGCTTTCAAAGCATCACATCCCCAAACTGGCATTTCATTCTCTCATTCAAACATCTGACACCTTTGCAGTTGAAGGATTATTGTTGTTGGAGCCTCCTTTGGAATTCATTTGTTCCTGAATTTGCCCTCTCTTGTTCCAACGTGGGTAATGTGTCCAAAGTTCATTTGTTCTCCTAGCATGTTTCTGTGAAGGCTTGGAGGCTTCTTCACTTTGAGCTGGTCACCAGTGCAACAATTAAAACAAACCAGGAACTCTGTCATTGTAGCACTCAGTGGCAGCCAAATCTGCTAAACCAGCCACTCCTCTAAACATTGTAGTTTTTCTAAAACCACAGTTACTATTGTTGAGTCCAATGGGACTTACTCCCAAGTACAGTGGTACCTCCAGTTAAGTACTTAATTCATTCCAGAGGTCCGTTCTTAACCTGAAACTGTTCTTAACCTGAAGCACCACTTTAGCTAATGGGGCCTCCTGCTGCCGCCGGAGCACGATTTCTATTCTCATCCTGAAGCAAAGTTCTTAACCCGAGGTACTATTTCTGGGTTAGCGGAGTCTGTAACCTGAAGCGTATGTAACCTGAAGTGTATGTAACCTGAGGGACCACTGTAATTGTGTGCTGAAAGCCAATTTCAGCCAGGGTCCCAAAGTCCCAATGAATAGGAGAATGTGCAGAGTGCCACCTTCTCCCACCTGTGTAGTGTCAGCTCCTATTTAGCTGAGATTGGGGGCAGAGAGGTGAATAAGAAACAGAAAAGTTTTACGGGCTTAATTCTTGTTTGTTTGACTGCTGGTTAGAAGACCCAGAGGGACAGCTGGTCTTTCCTAGAATCGCCACCCTAAACGCTGGATGTTCTTTGGAAATTAGATTATAGATTTTTGCCAAAGCTCCTGTATCTTTCTCCTGTGCCTGTGGCTCCCACCTGCATGCTTAAGTCAGCCTTCGCTAACCTGCTGTCTTTCAGCCTGCCAGGTGTGCCTGTGCCTTTAAGGGAAACGCAGGGGTAGAAAGAAATCTGCAGGTGACAATTCTGGGGACAGAAAGGGAAACAATGGAGCCTCAAGGCAGGGTCTGGAGGCGGCTGAAAAGTTGGCAGCCATGGGGACTTTTGGATTTCCTTGGGGAACCAGGCTATAAGCTTGAATACACGTGTATTCGCAAGATAACGGGGTTTAATTTATTGGAGGGTGTGTGGTCCCCGCGGGGGTGAAATGGGGAAGCAGAGTCCCTTTAAGCTCGCTGGAGTTTAAACTGGCCAGGGGGCGGGGCTTCGGATCCCTGTTTCTATCAGCTGGGGCGTCCTCGGCGTCTTCTCTACTTCCATGTGCCTGGCGCTGCGGGAGGGCAATGGGTGCTTGGAGCGCGCTCGCTGCTGCACCTCCTCCTCCTCCTTGGCCAAGGGTGCGCGCCTGGCCGCGGCTCCGCTCAGCATCCGGGCGGAGCGCATCCGTGCCCTTTTCCAAGTCCTGCGGGACGGTGGAGAGTCCTGGGGTAGGTAGGGTTCTGGCGGGGGATAAGGGGGGTTGGGGAGCCGCCTCGCGTCGCCTCCGAACTCCGGAGTCCCGTGCAACTTTAGAGACCCCGAACTCTCCTCTGGCTCTTCACCCCAGCCTTGGCTGTGGCTTTGGGGATGTGTCCGGTTGTCCCTCGACCTTGGGTCCTTGGTTTCAGGAGGAAGGGCTGCTGCGCGGATATAGAGCTTTGCGGGGGGTGGGGGGTGGGGAAGAGTGAGGCCAGGGTTACTCTACCCGCAGTATTTCCTGGCAGGGCTGGGGAAAGAGTCGGGTCTGAAAATGCGAAGAGCACGTGTGTATGGACATGGGCAGTGGCGTGTGCGGTTGGGCCGGGGGAGGGTAGTCCCAAGCGCGCAACTTTTAGGGGGCGGGAGCCAGGCGCCCCCACGCAGGGAACCCCGTCCCGCTCTGAGTGCCGCCAGGACCCGGCTTGGACTAGCCGCCGCGCGTCCCAGGCCAGCGTGGGGGAGCGGGATTTGCCTGCCGACCAAGCTTCTCCTGGCAAGGGCAGGCAGGGGCGAAGCGCAGCCCCGCTTGGCTCTGGTGGCCAGGCTGAGTTGACGCGCGGAACCCTTCGCGCCCTGGGCACGTTGGTGGCGAGGGCAGCGCCTGGCGCGGTGGGTTGTGTTGGCCGCGCGCACTCTAGCGCAAAAAAAGGACGGAAAGCCGCTGCGTCTTGGTCCCCCCCAACCCCTCCATTTTTTGGCTTGAGCGCCCCACGTCCCACGCCCTCCTCCTTGGTGCCTTTAGCTTCTGTGGGGAAGGTGAGGTGCAGGCAGAAGTTCCACAGGATAATCCTTGGCCTCCTTGGGTAGGGTTGGGAATGTCCCCTTGTCTGATGCTATGGTGGGCTCCTCACAGTCAGTACCGAACTCTGGATGCACCTGTGGTCAGATTTGGTACAGCGCAGCTCCTCTTTATGTTGTGTTCTTGGTTTTCCTCGAAATGTTTATTTTCTGGAGCCCAACTGCTAACCCAGAGCACCTGCAGAAGAGCAGGAACTTTTGTCACTAGGGGGCGCAAGTCTTTAGAAATCTTAAGGGCTGCACTGCTTGCATGGGCAGGACAGGAGTGCTTCTCAGTCCCAGCTGCTGCAAACCGCAGGAGGGGAGAGTTGCTCTTGTGCTCCTGTCCTGTTTGTGGGTTTCCCCCAAGGAGCATCCGGGTGGCCACTGTGAACAGGATGATGGAGTAGAGGGGCCATTGGCCAGATCCAGTAGACTCCTCTTACTTTCTTCTGTGAATACTTTCTTGTCTGCTCTGAATCTTCCTGCATTGGTTCCTGCACGAGTTCTGGTGTTATGAGAGAGGGAGAAAAACATTTTTCCTACCCACTTTCTGCAAGTCTTGCAGGATTTTAGAACCTCTGGTTCCATTGCCTCTAACTCGCTTTTTCTCTAAACTTCAAAGTTCTGAAAGCTGCATATTTTCCTCCTAGGAGAGTTGTTCCATTGATACGGCTCATCTTAAGAAAACGTCCTGCTTGCATTCCCTTATGTACCTGGTAGCAAAGCAAGTGTTTTGCTCTGTTGGGTTAAAGGTGTCATTTAAAAATAATTCCCCTCTTTTCTCCTAGATTATTTCCGTTCAAAGTGCAATAATGCAATTTTTTCCCACATTTTTTTCCAACACCCTGTGTTGGACCTTTGCCAACATAGTGCCCCCTGAGATGTTTTGGGCTATACCAGGTTGGCGAAGCCTTCTCTAGGACCTGGGTGTGGTTGAGTCTATCAATGGTCAGTGGTTTGAATAGCCAAATAGAACTTCCTGTTGAAGGAGCAGTCTACCTCTGAATACCAACTGCTGGGGAGCCACTTAAGAACATCCAGGGGGATCAGGTTAGTCCTTGATGGAAGCAGGGTGCTGGACTAGATACACCTTGGCTCTGACAGAGAAGGGATCCTCTTTTGAGCAGAGGCCTCACTGTGCAGCAGCTTTCACCAAGTTTGTGTCTTCCAAGTATTTCAGATTGCAACTCCCACAAGGCCCATCATGTTGACTGGACCTGCTGGGAGTTGTTCAAACCATTCACCATGGTTCTCCTATAAGCCCTTTCTGTTATTCATTTTGTTAAGAATAGGACTGTTAAAAGCAGATTGTGAATACCAACAGACCCATCAGATGGGGATGGGGATTTCATAGAATTAGAAGGGACCTGAAGGGTCATCTAGTCCAACCCCTTGCAATGCAGGAATCCCAACTAAAGCATCCATGACAGATGGCCACCCAACCTCTACTGACAAACCTCCAAGCAAGGAGAGCCCACATACCTCCCAAAGCAGGCTGTCCCACTGTCTAAAGACAGGCTAGACATACCTAGCTGCTTCAACCGTTCCTCCTAAGACTTGCTTTCTAGACCCTTGATCATCTTGGTTGCCCTCCTTGGCACAGGTTACAGCTTGTCAACATCCTTCTTAAATTGTGGTGGCCAGAATTGCACAGTATTGCAGGTGTGGTCTGACCAAGGCAGAATAGCAAGGAACTATGCCTTCCCTTGATCTGGACACTATACTTCTGTTGATGCAGCCTGGAACAGTGTTAGCTTTGTTGTTGTTGCTGCTGCATCACACTGTTGACTAGTGTTAAGCATGTGGTCCACCCTTGATTGGTGGAAAGAGAGGAAACGGTGCCAAAAATACAGCCACAGACTAAAGACTTGGGTATACAGATGCATATACAATGTTTTAAGTGCACTATACAAATGAGACACTAGGTGGCGAGGGTGCGCTTATGTCAAATTCAATATATTTCTCAAAACACTTAAAGTATTTTCTTTTTTCACTTTTTATTTTCAATGTTTCAAAAACAAAACAAAACATTTTTTACACACACACACACGCCTACATTAAACCACAGTCCATATCAGTACCTTTATGGGGTTCCCTGAACCCCCGGACTTCCCTCCACCCCTCCCTTGGCTTCCAAAATTTATCTTCCTTTTTAAACTGCATCTAATTGCATTTATCCAAATTATGGTACTTCATTTTTATCCTTTGTTATTTTAAACTACAAGTGCTCTGTCAATCCTGTCAACATTTTAAAATGTTTACAGTGTTCTTTAATATATTCTTTAGAGGTATGTCATTCTTTAGTAAATTGATTAAACACTTGGTGCCTGATTTTCCCGGTCAGCCTTGCCATCTCCACATAGTCCATCATCTTCATTATCCATTCTCCTTTCAATGGGGTCTTTCTTCTTTCCATCCCTGGGCAAGTAGTATTCTTGCCGTTGTCATCGCATACATAAACAGTACTTTCTTATCCTTCGGTAATTCTTCTCCTACCAAACCTAAGAAAAAGGCCTCTGGTATTTTTTAAATATGTGTTTTACTAGTGGGTTTTTTATGTGCATCTAGATTCCACCTTAGAGCTTTTCCAATATTCCTCTTTTACTTTGCCAAAGTGCCCCAAGCCTCTGAGCACCCTAGGTTCTGCCTCTCCCTTTAGAGGACAGGCTCTGTGCTAGCAAAACGTTTCCTGGTGTTCTTCTCACAGGACTGTATTTGCAGGGATGTATCCCAAGATGCCTGATGCAGTGCTTCTCGAAGATGGAGGGGAACTCCCAAGCCATGGCCTGTTCCATCACGAAGCTGCTCTTCCCATTGGCCAGTGTGGAGTTGACATTCTTCGCCACCCAGAATGCAGTGGCCCTCCCAGGTAGGTGGCACTGTGGGTCTTCTTCCAGGCTGAGAAGTCCTAAGGCAGGCTGGCCTTCCAGCTGGGGTTGGGCACATGAGGCTGGGTATCTTCAGAGGGTCAGGAAGTGCACACACACCCTTCCTTCTTCCTGAGTTTCTGAAATGTGGCAAAACTGTAAATATTTTCAAATGTCTTTTTTATTAACGATTTCTTGGTTTAAAAAAGTATGTGCAATGTTTCTTTTTTCAAGTTACATTTTCTACAGGTCAGTTTCATTTGTATCTTTTAAATGTATTTTTAGTAAAGATTTTCTTGATTTACAAAGGTATGTGCAATGTCTCTGTCTTGTACCCCCCCCAGATAACACCCCCCCCATTTGTTGAGACATTAGGAAGAATAGGGGGAAAGAGGTGGAGGGAAAAAAAAGATGAGTGGGGGTGGGGTGGGGTGATTCTATTTTACTTAATATATGTGGGGTTTTGTGTCAGCGTTGCTTGTGCAGGTTCTTTGCTGTTTGCTTGTCTTCCTTTGGTGGTGAGAGAGGTTGGGGTTGGCCTAGGGTGTGGCTGTTCATTTGTGGTTGGCTGTGGTGGTCTTTGTTTTCATGTGTGAGTGGGGTGGGTGGGTGTTTTGGATCAGGTTAGCCATATTGTTTTGTATTCTTTTGGTGGATTTTTGTCACTGTCTTGTTGGGCTACATATGTGATAAAGGGGAGCCATACCGTGGTGAAAGTGTCTTCTTCTATTTGTTCCCGTGTCAGTTTCAGTTTATTGGTTAATTTTTCTAGTAGGGCTAGAAAAATATAGGACTATTTTCCCATAGTTTTTGGTACCATTGGTCCATGTTTACTCCTGACAGGTCTCTCCAGTGTCTGGTTATGACGTTTCTGGCTGCTGAGAGTAGTTGGGTTATGAGTTCTTTGTGGTGTAAGTGTTTATGGGGTCTGGTGCTGTCATCTGCAAAGAGTCCTAATTTGTAGTTTTGCTTTTTATTTCCACTCCCTTCATGTCTGTGGCTGCTCAGATTCAGATTTCTAAAGGTTCCAGAGGCAGGATGAATAAGAAGAGAGACAGTGGGAATCCTTGTTTTGTGCCTTTTTGGAATGCTATGGTATTGGAGTCCCAATTGTTAGTCCTCCATATTGCTGAGGCTTGGAAGTATATTTGTTCGATGATTTGCAGGAAATTGGGGCCAAATTTCATGTTAGTACTGCTAATAGGTACATATTTCCACTCTAAGCAGTCCAAAGCATGGAGGATGTTTATGGACATAATTGTCAGTGGGCATTTAGTTGCAATCATGCACTGTGTGCAATCATGTTCAGTAGTTTCCTGATGGGGTCTGTTATATTGCGACCAGGGACAAATCCAGTCTGGTCTGGGGCTATTAATTTGTGTAGGAAAATTTTTAGGCGGTTGGCCAAGTTTGATGTGAAAATATTGTCGTCTTGGTTTATTAATGAGATTGGGCGGTGTGATTCTACTTTGAGGCTGTCTTTCAGTGTTTTTGGGATGGAGACTATTTTGGAGTAGGATTTGGGGAAGGGCCCACCCTTTTATGATATCATTGAGTAGGCAGGTCATGTAGGGCATCAGGGGTTCTTTGAATTTCCTATAGAATTCTGCTGTAAAGCCATCTGGGCCTGGAGCTTTGTGTGGCTTGAGGTTATTGAGGACCATATCTATTTCCTCTGGGGTGATAGGACTGTCCATGAATTCCTGTTCCTCATCCGTTAAGGTAGGCATGGTCAGTCCTGGTGTTGATATATGAAGTGATGCATTTTCCTTTGATGGGCTTTTCCAATCTATGCCATACAGACATAATTACATGTAATTGCTTTTAATCTAGCTATCTTGCTTATCTACAGTATAGGGTGATTCCCTGCCAACCCGTCTGGGTTGCCCTGTGCCTCTCACCTTGTATTGTCTATCGAACCTATGTAGTTGCGCTGTCCTAGAGTGTGGTGGGTGGGGGAGTAGGGGGTTAGAATTAGATTTGGGTTAAAGAGTGGGGGGGGGGGTAGATTGCAGAAAATATCCTATATGTAGTCCTAAAGGTTTTTATTTGGGGTTTCTTGGGCCATCTGGCATTTAGCTGTTTGGTCCTAGGTCTCAGCTGGCACGGAGGGCCTTGTTTTCACAGGACTGTATTCCCAGGTATGTATCCCAAGACACCTGATGCGCTACTTCTGGAAGATGGAGGGGCAATACCCGGCCATGGCCTGGTCGATCATGGAGCTGCTCTTCCCATCAGCCGGTATGGTGTTGAAGTTCCTTGCCACCCAGAATGCAGTGGCCCTCCAAGGTAGGTGGCATTGTGGGTCTTCTTCCAGGAGGGTGGAGCTTCTGCTGAGAAGTCCTAAGGCCTTCCAGATGGGGTTAGGCACATGAAGCTAGGTATCTTCAGAGGGTCAGGAAGTACACACACACCCATCTTCTTCCTGAGTTTCTGAAATGTGGTGAAACTGTTAATATGAGAGCTTAGCAAAATGAGTAATTCCTTTTTAACTAGACCTTCATCTTTTAACCAACTGTGGACTTCTAAAGTGGGCGGGATGTGCATTCCCTTTCAATTCCCCCCGAACATTTATTATATACTGATTTGAAAGGAAAATATTCAATCAAGGTCAACATCGGTAGAACATCATAAATGTAGAAGCAATGGCCCAGGGGCCATACTATATAGTTTTACCTGAAAGTCAACTTGATTTATTTATCTGGTTATCAAAGCAAACACTGCTGTTTTAGTGCAGGAACTCACATTGTGTGTCCTCTGAATTAAGGGGGGTTTGACCTGTTTATGGTTCAGTAATGTGAACAGTTCTAGTGTGTGTCCATGTCTTACTAAACACATAACAATGTGCTGTACAAATTAATTGAAACAATGAATATCGCACAATACTTTATTGTACAAAACTCACACAGAGATGTACAAAACTTACAGACATGTACATTTTTAATGGATATGACCTCCGCTATTTTAAAGCAGCATTTGAACACGGTTTGGAATGGGGTCTGCTCATTTCGAACAGTTACTGCTGATTTCCGGATCCCTGTACCACACTTGAATCAGGGCCTGAATGAGTTTCTCCATAGTCATGCAGTCTACAGCACAGAGGTGACTTTTGCATATAGCCCACGAATTCTCAATGGGATGTACATCCGGGGAATTCCCTGGCCAATCAAGTACCTGTATTTGCTGTTCTGCTATGAATTTCTTCCCCACTTTTGATGTGTGACAGGGGGCTAGGTCCTGCTCCAGTATCCAAGTACTGTCAGGATACTACTTTTCCAGCTCTGGAGTAACTCTTTCATAGTACCATTGGTGGGACATATTTTCAGGATGGAGCCCTACGATGACCAACATTTAAAATTGGCTTGGCACCTTGTGATTATACTTCTATTTGGTATTTTGATGTTGCTTATATTAATTTGTATTTTATACTGTTATATTTAAGTTAAACCTTTGTATGGAAAAGTGGGGAAATTTTTTTTTTTTACTCAGAGAGGGAAGGAGGAACAGATTAGCTAAGCATGGAAGAGGTAACCGTGTTAGACCAAGGGTGGAGTTTATGGGCAATCTATCCGGAAGACATTTGTATTTCGAGGAGTTAGTGATCTGACTTGGTTACCCTTCCTGCCTTCTCTTCCTTTTCCCTCTCAATCTCCTGAGCTGTGAATCAGGAGATCTTTAATGCTGGATGTTTTTAGATATGCTGTAAGCCCCCCAGAATCCCTTCAGAAAGCCAGCCAAATGGGTGGGGTATAAAGATGATGATGATGATGATGGTGATGATGATTTATTTATACATATAGCTGATGTCCACACTGATCTAAGTGACAGCTGACAGCTGTATTGGAGCAACTGCTGGATCACACTGGCTTGATGGCATTCACTGTGCCATAAACTCAATATTTTTTAAAAAAACGATTCCCCCCCTGATGTGGGGTGGAATTTAGTCAATTTCAACCCGGTGCTTTTCATAACCAAGGGGTTATGAAATGGTCAATTTCAACCCGGTGCTTTTCATAACCAAGGGGAATAGTGAATAGAGAAATGAGAGCCGGTTTCAGCCTTGCCAGCCCATTGAACAAGGCAGCTACATAGGTGAAGAGCCACATCCACACCACAAACCTCAGGGATTTCACTAAAAACACATTAAAAAGGAGCCCTAAAATATGGCAATAGCTGTTGGAAAAGTTACAAGTCACTGCGCATTGTCTTTGTCATTGTCTTTTCTTAGCCATCTGTTATCAGGCTATCAGCTGCAGGGTCATACACTGAAAATATTTTTCTATGTTCCTATATTGGCACAAAAAAGAGAGAGGCACTAGCGGGTTTTTTAAACAAACTAAACAGCTAATATTATTGTCCCTTGGTAAAACCCAGTTAGCCCATGATTTCTTAGACCAAAAAAGCACTAGAAAGCAACATTTGTAAGGGCAGTACAGAACTGACCAAGTGTGAAGGCTGGAGCACTTAGAAGTCACGCACACAAAATGTAAGCCACAAAGAGCAACGTGAAGGTGTTTCCATGCGATGGCTACCTTTGTGCCGCAAGGTATAATGTGCATATTGGTGGGCATTCCAAACCATTCTTCTCCATGGCACGGCCAAGTTAAAAAAACCACCACCACCAAGCCAGCAGCACCCCCAGTATGGCAGTAATGTGTGCCAGCTCTCACGATTCCATTTCTCAGAAGCAGTCATATGATGAATACAGTGCAAAGTCTCTGAGGTTTATGAGGCTTGTGCTGATCCGCTGCCTAGGCTTTAAGTTGCACCTCACTGGGTGGCAGCCTATGTAGTTTTCTGCCGCATTGCCCCTGCTAGAAAGCCTGGAAACCATGTGATTCAGCTTGGACCGGATGGCAGAGTAGTGGAATTCTCTCTCCTTGTTCAGCTTGCGGAAATCATCTGCCCTGTGGTTGGCAGCATAGTCTATGGACCTCAGGGATGTCAGGAGCCCGTAGAGCTTGCCCAGGAGAGGTGGGAAGACAGTGAAGAAAGCAGCCGAGTGCTAGATGAAGTTGAAGTGGCCTTCCAAGAAATGGGAGATACTTCTTTAGATAGCAGCCTCTGACTGTAAAACTTAGTTAAGGACACATGACTTGTGGGGTTGAGGTTTGCACTTCACCCTGGGGTTGTAGCTTGGACATTTGCTGAGGGGTCAAGAGGTGAGGAATTTGAGTCTGGTCCTTCCACAGGTTGGGAAGAAGGAGGTGGGAGGCTGTCCCCAATCTGAGAACAGGACAGCGCTTCCTTCTCTTACCTCCTCGTTCAACGCATCCTTATAACATGCAGTGAATCTTCCCTCCACAGCCTTTCGCAGTCATTTTGATATTTCTACGGGATATTTCTACAAGTCCTCAGCAGACATTTAGCTCTGCTGAGATCAGGAGATTCTGCAAATAGCAGGGGCATGAAGAATTTAATGGTTTTGTGCCAAAGGCTGTATTTAGATGTGGTGATTATTGCTTTGGTGTTCCTGATTATTCTGTTAGGGCTTCTGTCCCCCCCCCCAAGTTTCTTTCACACTACATTACCTGTTCTGCCATGGAACAGTTTCATCACCATCTTTTACAAAGGAAATGGGGCTGCTGCAGTTGGAAAGATGCCTTATTTGGTCATATGGCACAAATGGTCAGAGCCCCATGGTACTAAATTTTAAGATACGCCTGCAAGGAGCACTCTGAATTTTCTGCCATTTGGGGGCATTCAAACTGCAGAATGTTTTAGCTTTCTCTCTCTATGTGTTCTGAGGTGTGCATCCTCAGAAAAGGTTGAGCAAAAGTGAGGCAAAAGTTCTTTGATGGCAGGGTGTAAATTGTGGAGGAGATTATACATTTGAGTTAGATATTTTCCTTTGGGCTGGAGAGTTCTCTTTAGTTTTGATATTTCTCCAGCAAACCCTGTTTTCCTTGTCTTTCATTCAGTTGGAAGTATTGGAGCCAGTCTGTCAAATATATATGGATTTCAAAGTTTTTAATTTATTAATTTCCGCCCCTAATAACATTTTATATGTTGCCCAATTTCCCTTCATGTTTTTCTTTCTTTTTTAAAATAATATTTATTAACAGTTTAAAGAGTATAAAAGAAAGAAAAATAATTCAACAAAACAATACAATACAATCCAAAAACAAAAAACACTACATAACCCTGACACTGAAACAATAAATTAACAAAATACAACAAACACAATTTAAAACACATCCATAATTTCAATATCTTATCTTTCATTCACTTGTTTCCACGACCTCCTCACACCTCCCTTTTTGTATTCCACTTCAACTAACTGTTTCAGCAAATCCTTTCCATCTTCCTCAGTTTTCTGTCCTGTATTTTATCTTAACTTATTTTAACCTTATTTTTTCCCCTTTAACACATTAAAAATCTATTTATACATAATTCCTTATAACCTTTCTGCTAAAGCCATTTAACTTCATTCCAACATTTTTCTAGCATTCATTAATTTTACAGTATTTCTGTAAATAATCTTTGAATTTTCTTCCACCGACTCTTCTCCCTGGTCTCAGATTCTGCCAGTCATTTCCCTTCATGTTTTCCTTCCTAACGCCAAATGCTTCGATGGGTGAAATGCACCAAGGGGTTGTAGGTTCCAGGAGATATTTATATTTTATCCATGGTTTATATAAGGTCTGAGTTGTGTGGCTGCATCTTCTGGTAAGGTGTTGGCAAGGGATTGAATCTGGGTGCAGAAACACAGAAAGGACACTTGTGTTGAGGGGTTTTGGAAGCGTTCATGTTTCTGTACAGACATCAGCTACATGAACGCTTCCAAAACCCCTTAACAAAGAGAGAGCTAAAACATTCTGCAGCTTGATTGCCCCCCTATGACAGAACATTCAGAGTGCTCCTTGCAGGCGTGTCTTAAACTTTAGTACCATGGGGCTCCAACCATTTGTGCCATATGACCAAGCAAGGCATCTTTCCAACTGCAGCAGCCCCATTTCCTTTGTAAAAGATGGAAAAAACACAGTTCCATGGAACAACAGGTAATGTAGTGTGAAAGAAACATTGGGGGGGGGGGGGGGACAGAAGCCCTAACAGAATAATCAGGAAACCAAAGCACTAATCACCACATCTAAATACAGTCTATGGCACAAAACCATTCAATTCTACATGCCCCTGCTATTTGCAGAATCTACTAATTCCAGCAGAGCTAAATCTCTGCTGAGGACTTGTTGCCTCAGTTGGTTGGAATCACTGACTGCAGGTACAAGGCAGGGCACACTGAGCAGACCTCCTGGCCACCCAGGGCTTTAGCCCCCTCAGTATTTCTAGACAGGGTGCTCCATTCCCCAAATATTGAGTGATGCACAAGAGCCAAATACTGGACTTGAAGAATTCCAAGCACATTTATCTTCATTTTTCATTTTGGCCAAAATTATGCCAATAACTGTAAACTAAATTTGGCATCAATTCTGTCTTCATTTGGGGAGGTCTTGGTGGTCTTAACACGCAAATCCAACATTGCAACAGCTTGTGACAAATGTGGACAGATCTTTTGTTTGCTCAGAACAAAGGGCAACACAAAAAACCAACAACTTTGCATATATGCAGCTTGTATGTATATTTTGGATTATAGTTTTTTAGCATCATTTTGAAAGGGGACGTTCAAGAACATGAAAACTGAGGTGTCTTAGGCTGTTTTGCCTCATGGTTTTTGTTGCTGAACTCTAATAGAGAGAACACATGTATACACCCTTTGGACTGTGCCTGATGAAGCACTGCCGTTCACTTCTCTCCTCTTGAAGCATAAACTCTGCTGATGTCTGTTGAGAAACTGCAGCAGAAATTGTAGTGTATATATATGTGTGTGTGTATATATATTTATATATTTATATATTTATATATTTGGGTTTTTTAAAGAAACACCAGCTTAAGATTTATTATGCAAAAAGCTTGTATGAAAAGTTTTGTAAAAAAACAACAACATACCAAAGGAAGTACGATTCATGGATGAAGAAATCAACCTTCCTGCCAAAAAAGATACATGTGTTCTCTCTATTAGGGTTCAGCAACAAAAGCCATGAGGCAAAACAGCCCTAAGACACCTCAGTTTTCATGTTCTTGAAAGTCCCCTCCCCCCCAAAAAAGATGTTAAAAAACTATAATCGAAAATATACATACAAGCTGGATATATGCAAAGTTGTGGGTTTTTTTGTTGCCCTTTTTCTGAGCAAACGACAGATCAGTCCACATTTGTCACAAGCTTTTGCAATGTTGGAAGTGTGCGATTTCAGTAAGAAATCTCCTGACCAGTAAATTAGCATGAAGAATCTGAGTGTTCGGAGCTTTAAAAAATAATAAAAAATTCCGCCCAGTCTCACACACAAACCCTACAAAATATCTTCTTGTGCAAAGTTTCTTCTTGTTTAATACAGCAATATGCTGCCCTGGCCTGCAAATTTTGTTTTCAGGCCGTTGGAAGAGAATAACAGATTGAGGGCAGAAAGTTGGTTCTGGAAGACCAGTCAAGGCATCAGCAACTGGCTGGCCAGACCCATGTTCTACAGTTTATCTGGAAGTGAATGATGGTGGTCTCTTCATTACTGGATGCACGGGGTTAAAACATCTGATCCTTTTCCCGGTCAAGCTCTTTTTTCTCTCTCTCCTTCTATCTTCTGTACAACTGGAGAGGACCTATGGAATCTATGACGTGTTGCAAGATTTCCACAGCTGACTTTGGTGCCTTGCGTGTTAAGACCCCCAAGACCTCCCCAGGTAAAGACACAATTGATGCCAAATTTAGTTTAAGGTTATTGGCATAATTTTGGACAGAATGAAAAATGAAGATAAATGTGCTTGGGATTCTTCAAGTCCAGAATCTGGCTCTTGTGGATCACTTGCTGGCTGCTTCCAGTGGATGCAAATGGTTTCTTTTTCTTTTTTTAATTTTTATTTCAAAACAAAAAAATATTACAAACATCAAATTCAAAATCCATATTCGTTTTCTAACACAAGCTTACTACAGAGATTACCTAAATTAAAATATATCTAATTGCTCTAGGCTTCCCTTTGCTCTATATAAATACAGCGCAATTAACAAATTATATTATAAATGATATTATAGGTTCCCATATACCCCCCACCCCCTTCACCCATGTGTGATCTCAATATTTTACTTCTTCCACCTTGTTGTGTTGTTATAATTTAATAATTATTCAATTGCTTCTATTATTTTCTTGCTTACCTTCAAGTTTTACACATTCTCTATTAATATTTCAATTCCGAGACGATATTTTTTCATGTTTTCCTTCACTCCATCCCACTTTCTAGTTATTCTCTGATTTGAGTGGCCTCTAATAATTGCCGTCAATTTTGCCGTTTCTACAAACTCGCCGAGTTTGTTTTGCCATTCTAATAGTGATGGGATATTCTGGCAGCTGCTGTTGTGTAAAGGAATAGATTTTTTTTGTCTTTGGGAATGTCATCAGATATTAGGCTGAAAGATTTCATTAGGTGATCTACAGCAGGGTTGGGCAGGATAATAGCCCAAATACCTAGAAACATAATCAATTTCTTTTTATTTCGAAACAAAAAAAAAAAATCAAAAAAATCAAAGGTCTGCTCAGTGTGCCTGCCTTGTACCTGCAGCGGGTGATTCCGACCAACTGAGGCAACAAGTCCTCAGCAGAGATTTAGCTCTGCTGGGATTAGTAGATTCTGCAAATAGCAGGATCATGAAGAATTTAATGGTTTTGCGCCAAAGGCTGTATTTAGATGTGGTGATTATTGTTTTGGTGTTCCTGATTATTCTGTTAGGGCTTCTGTTATTTTTTCCAATGTTTCTTTCACACTACATTACCTGTTCTGCCATGGAACAGTTTGCTCGCCATCTTTTACAAAGGAAATGGGGCTGCTGCAGTTGGAAAGATGCCATGCTTGGTCATATGGCCCAAATGGTTGGAGCCCCATGGTATTAAAGTTTAAGACACGCCTGCAAGGAGCACTCTGAATGTTCTGCCATTTGGGGGCAATCAAGCTGCATACTCTTTTACCTTTCTCTGTCTCTATGTGTTCTGAGGTGTGCATCCTCAGAGAAGGTTGAGCGTTTTAAGTGAGACAAAAGTTATTTGATGGCAGGGTGTGAATTGTGGAGGAGATTATACATTTTAGATAGATATTTTACTTTAGGCTGGGTTAGAGTTCTCTTTAGTTTTGATATTTCTCCAGGAAACCCTATTTTCCTTGTCTTTCATTCAGTTGGAAGTATTGGAGCCAGCCTGTCAAATATATATGGGTTTCAAAGTCCTTTCCACTTAATTTATTAATTCCCCCCTCTAATAACATTTTATATGTTGCCCAATTTCCCTTCATGTATTTCTTCTTAACGCCAAAGGCTTCAATGGGTGAAATGCACCAAGGGGTTGTAGGTTCCAGGAGATATTTATATTTTATCCATGGTTTATATAAGGTCTGAGTTGTGTGGCTGTAGCTTTCCGCAGACAGTCCATATCTTTGCAATTTAAGGCTTTTATAACGTTCATAGTCTAGCGCGTGGGACAAAGGAAGATGGCCCACGAGATCCGCCAACTCCCCACCAATCAACGCCCTCAGAATAGACATATACCGTCTTGAGGGGACCCCCAGTTCCCGGCAGGTTGTTTGAATAAAGTCAGATAGCTCAGGAAATCAATGGGGGGTTTATACGCAGGGAAAAGACGTAAGTCAAAATCCCTCAGGGTAAACTCACGTGTAATGCTCCTTGGAACCACATCTCGTGCCTCTTGGCCATAGCTGTACCTTCGGGCAGGGCGATAACTCGGGGCTCGTCCATCCGGACGCTGAGGTTCCTGCCCTTCGTAAGAGCGTCTGGGATGCTGCCCGTACCCCTCCTCTTCCTCGTACCACCGAACCGGCCCGCGGGGCTCCCAAGACCTTTCTGGCGAGTAAACCAGGGCTGGGCTAGGCGGTCGATACATCGTTGGTCGGCGACTTTCCTGGGGTGGGCGCTCCGGCTCTCGATAGTCGTCCTCTGCCCGAACCTCCCTTGGTCATCGCGGTGGTCCCTTGTAGTCATACTCCTCCCGTCTAGTCTGTGGGGCTGCATCAATGGAGTGACCCACTCGGGGATACTTTTCCCGACATAGGAATCCTCCCTGGGTATGACCCAGCACCCACTCGATTGCTTGGCCAGGCGAAAGCTCCATTCCCCTCGGCTGGGCCATCGGCTCTGAACTTGACTTTGAGGGGTTGAGGTTGCGCTTCGCCCCTGGGTTTAACTTGGGACTTTAGTTGTTTTGCAAACTCCTTTTCCCCAAAATTCTTGTAGCTTCCCCGTAACAAAAACCCAACAGGGGATGTTGGCCCCCTCAATATTGGGGGGATTGAGCCCCCATGGCCAGGATTCAACCCAGATGGGAATGCATTTTATTATCTCTGTTTTACAATATTTATTTTTATTTTTTTAAAAAAATTACTTTATTTTCAATGCAAAATCATAAAAAAATTACAAACATTAAATCCAAAATAATACTGTGCAAACAAGAAAGAAAAACAAAACATACAAAAAAGAAAGAAAAACAAAGTAAAAAACAAGACAAAAAAGCAAAAATCTACAAATAAAACCATATCATCGTTCTAATCTAATCAATACATACATATACACATATTGACTTCCTTCCTTTGTTCTAAGACCTCAAAATTTTTACTCTTACTGTATTGTTGTGTCTAATGTAGATTACTTCCATATTTGTACTTTTTAACACCATTTTTCTTTTTCTTTAACCCTGTAAAGCATCATTCATTACATACCAATATGCTTACTCCAGAACAGTGTTTTTTCATATACTCTTTAGCACATCCCCATTCTTTTAATAATTTCTGGTCCGATTGTCCCTATATGAATGCTGTGTGTCTTGCCAGATTTATATATTCACAAAATTTAATTTGCCATTCTTTCATTGATGGAATTTTTCTTCCTTTGATTGTCGGGAATATCGTTTGTGATTATACCTAAAAGGAATGCCTCCGGTTTTTGACTGAAAGATATTTTAAACATCTTTTTGATTTCCTCATAAATTTCATTCCAGAATTGTTTAATAGGTCGGCATTCCCACCACATGTGAAACATTGTTCCTATTTCTTTTTTGCATCTCCAACAGGTATTTTAATTTGTAAATTTTAGCCAATTTTACCGGAGTTAAGTACCATTGGTACACCATTTTCATGAACTTTTCTCTGATTGTATAACATGCCGTAAACTTAATATCCCATTTCCATAATTTATCCCATTGGTCCAGCCGAATTACGTATCCTATATCGCATGCCCATTTAGTCATATTCTTTTACTTCTTCATCCTTTAAGTCCCATTCTAATAATAAATTAAACATTTTGGATATATTCTTTTTTGAGTTTTGTAATAATACTTTTTGTAATTTTGATTCTTCTTTTTCAAATCCTATTGGTTTATCCTGATTGAATATTTGGGCAATTTGGTGATATTGCAACCATGTGGTGCAGTATTGGGTCACCCCTTTGTATGGTCTTAGTTTTAATTGGCCCTGTTCCTCTTTTAGGAGCTGCTGGTATGTTGCCATTCTTCCTATCATATTTTTCTTTTTAACCGATATTACTTCTAACGGTGAGACCCACCATGCGGTTTTCTGTTCTAACAGCCTTCTATGTCTCACCCAGACCTTATATGATGAATTTGTAAATACATGACTTAGAAATTCTTTATGTACCACCACTTTGTTGTAAATTAGATAGGCATACCAACCGTATCTGTTGTTCCATCCCTCCAAGTCTAAAATGTCATTATTATCTAACTTAATCCAGTCTCTGAACCAACTAAAGCATGCTGCATCATAATATATTCTCAGGCCTTCCACATCTGTCACATGTCCCGCTCCGCTACCTATGGTGTGTGTCTTGCAGCTGATGGTGGATGTCATTTGCTTCCCCATAACAACAACCCAATAGGGGATATTGGCCCCCTCAATATTGGGGGGGGGATTGAGCCCCCATGGCCAGGATTCAACCCAGATGGGAATGCATTTAATTATCTGTGTTTTCCAATAAGTCTTGTAGCTTCCTCACCGCTATCGTCTCCACCAGTTTGCCCCAGATTTTTTTTATTGGGGGGGTTAACATTCCAACTTCTCCTCCATCTTTGCCTCGCTGGCCAGTCCCATTTCCTTCACACTGTGTGGTCAAGTATCTCAATGTGGCCTAGATGTGTTCATCCAAATCTGTCGCATGTCCCACTTGGCTGCCTGTGCCCTGAGCCAAATTAATTGTTTGGCCCCATAGGCTGGCTTAAGATGTGGTTTTAAAAAAACCTGTGGATTTTGCTCTAGTTTGCTCTAGTTAGAGTTGCCAATCATTCTGGTTCTTTCCTCTTGGTTAAAAGTTGTTTATTTGTTTGGAAACCTGTTATGGTGAGAGGAATAAATATAATAAAGGAGGGAGAAATCAATCTTGGTGTAGAAAAGCCCAAAAAACTCTGCAAAACCCTGTAATTCTATATTAGAAAAATAGTACAATTGAAGTAGCAAATATTTGCACTGACTGTAAAACTTGGTTAATGACACATGGCCTGAGGGGTTGAGGTTTGCGCTTCATCCTGAGGTTTTAGTTTAGACCTTTGCCACTGCATTTCTGAGGGGAAGAGGGGGAGAGAAGAAGCAGGGGAATAAAGGGTTGTATATAAGAGTAACAGAATGCTTGTGCATTCTGCAACCAGTCAAGCAATAAAGAAGCTCTTGACTGTCAATTTGAGTATGACTCCTGTTCTTGTCTGGGGAAAACTCTGCTCTGGAAGCACACCAGAGAAGCAGAAAAAGGCAAAAGAAGTGTGTGGGAGAAACCTCTAATAGTTTCTCCTAGGGTTGACCTCCGTTACTGGCAAGTAGGCGGGCGTGATGTTAGGAGCCAGTGTTGTGAGTGTGGTTGCTTGCATTGCCTTCTTCCGCCTGTCAGTGACCATCCAGGAGAGGGTGGGAACGAACCGCCCCCAAACCAAGCTGCATCGGAACGAGGGATTACGGTTTGCCAAGGAGAGACGGGACAAACCATTCCTTGGACCTCTGCCAGGATCCAGGAGGAGTCACCCCCCCACCAGTGCTCTTCCAGTATGGGAGAGGACATAAGAACTTAGTGGATCCTTGGGGGGAGGAGTTGTAGGGGTTCCCGAAACCTCTAGCTGTCTTTCGAATGGACAGTGTTGAAAAGAATGCTGGTCTGTATGATCACTATCAATAGTTGTTATTTTTTCCTCATTCAGTGGGGCTTGAAAATAGTTGTGAAAAATCACATCTAAAAAAAACTAAAAAGAAAAAGAAAAGCATTTATTTGGATTTTCACTCTCTCTGCAAAAGGAAAGAAGGGAGAGGCAGTACTTCATCTCGCACAATCATTAGAGTGGTGCATTCAGGGATTAATTAACAAAAACGAGGAGGGAGCTCTGCTTAGAAAGCAGCAAAGAGCTGGCTGCTCCATCCCTTCCCACTGCTGCTGCTGCTGCTGCTAATGGAGGTTTGGAGGAAAATGGGCTGAGTTCTGGGATTCGTCAGGTGGCAGCTGCCATGCCCTCCAGAGTCCCCCTGTCCTCCGTGCTCTGCCGGTCTATGTCGCCATTTGCAGAGGGGTGATTTCCACAGTCCCTCACCATCACACCCCCCCTTCCTCTATGCTAGGGAAAGAAAATTGCAGGAGTTTCCAGTTTCTGTACGTACATCAGCAATAGGTACGCTTCAGTCCTTTCTACACCAAAACGGATTCTCTTTCAAACATGCCATGAGGTGGTAGCACCACAGAGCTCACACCCGCCCTTAATGAACTTTTCAGCTACTTCAACCACTCCACTTTTTCCACGATCTGCATGTTCTTTTCACTCATTTTCTACAACTAGATGAAATCCATGCTACTCTCGCATCAGTAGGAGCCCCACAACCACCAGCCCGTCCCTCCAAATATTAAATATAATATTTTATATATATATATATGATTAATCCGAAAGTCTATATATCTAGCAGGGTATCCTTTCCCCTCTTTTCTGCAGCAAGATTGAACAAGGCACCAACATAGGTGAACACCCACACTACAAACTTTTTTTTTTTGTACTAAGCTTTTCATTTTGTCAGAATGCATCTCTTGTAACTTCAATAATGGAAAGCATTCTGTGTTTACCAATCTTCTCGTACTCCTCTTCTTCCTCCTCCTCTTCATCTCAATATTCCCGTGGTTCTTCCTCTCCCCCCCCCCTTTTGAGAAAAGGTTTGGGTCATCTGAAAAAATCTACCTGCAAGACAGAAGTCACTGGCTTCTTGTGTGGCTTCTCTTTAGCTTCATCTAGCTTCTTTTTTTCTGTACTAAGCTTTTCCAAAACCAGCAGCAGAAAAAGCAGGACGGGATGGAGCAGCCAGCTCTTTGCTCCTTTCCAAGCAGAGCACCCTTTCTGGCTTTTAGGATCCCCTCCTCTTTTTTGTTTTTTAATCCCTGATTGCACCTCCCTAATGACTGCGCCAGATGTAGCACTGCCATTCACTTCTCTCCTCTTGCAGAGAGAATGAAAAATCCATTTGTGGGACATCTTTTCAGGCTAGTGCCCTACCATGACCAACATTTTAAATTTGGCTTGGCGCCCTGTGATTATACTGGTTTTTGGTATTTTGATGTTCCTTATATTAGTGTGTATTTTATATGTTAAAGTTAAACATTTGTATGGGGAAAAGGTATAGGTTTTTTTCCTCAGAGAGGGAAGGAGAAACACATTAGCTAAGCATGGAAGAGGTAACCGTGTTGGACCAAGGGGTGGAGTTTATGGGCAATCTATCCGGAAGACATTTGTATTTCGAGGAGTTAGTGGTCTGACATGGTTACCCTTCCTGCCTTCTCTTTCTTCTCCCTCTCGATCTCCTGAGCCGTGTATCAGGAGATTTTTAATGCTGGATGTTTTTAGATATGCTCTAAGCCTCCCAGAGTCCCTTGGGAAAGCCAGCCAAATGGGTGGGGTATAAAGATGATGATGATGATTTATTTATTACATATAGCTGATGTGCATACAGAAACTGTGAAAAAATTGCAAAGTTTATATTTTAAAAAGATGTATACTACAATCACAGTTGCAAACACTTTCTTTTTGCACTTTCTAAACGGCTAATATTATTGTCCCTTGATGAAACCAAGTTAGCCCATTATTTCTTTGACCAAAAAAGCACTAGAAAGCAACATTTGTAAGGGCAGTACAGAATTAGCCAAGTGTGAAGGCTGGAGCACTTACAAGTGAGGCACACAAAATGTAAGCCACAAAGAGCAACGTGAAGGTGTTTCCATGTGATGGCTACCTTTGCGCCACAAGGTATAATGTGCATATTCTTCTCCATGGCATTGCAAAGCCTGAGAAAGGCTTGCAGTATCACCAAGATGGCTGGGCAGCCAAGTTAATAAAACCACCACCACCAAGCCAGCAGCACCCCCTGTATGGCAATTATGTGTGCCAGCTCTCACGATTCCATTTCTCAGAAGCAGTCATTTGATGAATACAGTGCAAAGTCTCTGAGGTTTATGAGGCTTGTGCTGATCCGCTGCCTAGGCTTTACGTTGCACCTTACTGGGTGGCAGCCTATGTAGTTTTCTGCCGCATTGCCCTTGCTAGACAGCCTGGAAACCATGTGATTCAGCTTGGACCGGATGGCAGAGTAGTGGTTTGCAGCATAGTCTATGGACCTCAGGGATGTCAGTGAGCCCTTAGAGCTTGCCCGGGAGCACTGGGAAGACAGTGAAGAAAGCGACTGAGTGCTAGATGAAGTTGAAGTGGCCTGCCTAGAAATGGGAGATACTTCTTTAGACAGCCTCTGACTGTATAACTTAGTTAAGGACACATGACTTGTGGGGTTGAGGTTTGTACTTCACCCTGGGGTTGTAGCTTGGACATTTGCTTGAGGGGTCAAGAGGTAAGGAATTTGAGTCTGGTCCTTCCACAAGTTGGGAAGGAGGTGGGAGGCTGTCCCCAATCTGAGAACAGGACAGTGCTTCCTTCTCTTCCCTCCTTCTTCACCGCCCCCTTATAACATGCAGTGAATCTTATGTCTTCCCTCCACAGCCTTTCCCAGTCATTTTGATATTTCTCCAGGAAACTCTATTTTTCTTTTTTCATTCAGTTGGAAGTATTGGAGCCATTCTGTCAAATATTTATGGATTTCAATGTCTTTTCATCTCAATATATTATTTCCCCCTCTAATAACATTTTATATGTTTTCCAATTTCCCTTCATGTTTTCCTTCTTAACAGCATAGGCTTCCAAGGTCAACATGCACCAAGGGGTTTTAGCTTCCAGTACGTATTTTTGTGGGAATGTTCAGGGATGCAAGAGAGGATATATTGTCTGATTACCGTATTTTTTGCTCTATAAGATGCACCAGACCACAAGACGCACCTAGTTTTTGGAGGAGGAAAACAAGAAAAAAAATATTCTGAATCCCAGAAGCCAGAACAGCAAGAGGGATCGCTGCACAGTGAAAGCAGTGATCCCTCTTGCTGTTCTGGCTTCTGAGATAGCTGCGCAGCCTGCATTCGCTCCATAAGACGCACACACATTTCCCCTTACTTTTTAGGAGGGAAATAGTGAGTCTTAAAGAGCAAAAAATACGGTATATCCTTTTCCAACTTGTGTTAACAAGTTCCACAATTTAGCAGAGTAACATTCCTCTTTTTTTAAACTTGCAGCGGATGCATTTGCTCAGGCTCACTAAAGCCTCTATAATAACTGTTCTGGTATTTCCCCCTTTTTCCCTCATAAAAGATAAGACACGACACAGTCTTCTATAAAAGTATAAAAAGGTTTACTCACACATGCTGTTTACAATCGGATCCCAGAAGGCAGACTTAGCTTAAAAAAGTAACATCTACTTGGAAACTATTCCATAAGAAGACAGTCCTTTTGTCTTGGCTAGAAGCCAAGAGGGCATCTTTGGCTAAGCAGATGTTACTTCTTCAATGGCTGTGGAGAAAGAGAGACAGATGGCTGCCCTGCCCTGTGCTTATGTCGTTAGCATATTTTTTCATGTATTCCTTCACTCCATCCCACTCTCTAATAATTGCTGTCAATTTTTCCATTTCTACAAACTCGCCAAGTTTGTTTTGCCATTCTCCCCCTTCCAGTATTTTGCAATCAATATCCTGGCAGCTGCTGTTTCATAAAGGAATACATTTTTCTTGTGTTTGGGGATGTCATAAGATATTAGGCCTAACAGAAAAGCCTCTGGCTTTTTTGTAAACAAAATCTTAAACAATTTTTTCAGCTCCTCGTATACCTCATTCTAGAATTTTTTTTTACAATTTTACATCCCGCCATTTGCGTGTCGAGGTCCCCAAGACACCCCCCAGTAAAACGCAATTGACACATAATTTTTAGTTTAAGGTTTTTGGCATAATTATGGCCACAACTTTATTAAAATTACAAGCAATGTGAGTGGTTGCTTAGGCATTGGTTGCGACTATCTGACCCCACACGGGCACAGACTGACATTTGCATGCTCCCAGGGGCTCTTGTGTGGCCCTAGCCCCTTGACAGGGGTTCAGACAGAAGCATGGTGAGCCCCTGGGTTCCTTTAATGGAAAACCCTTGCAGAAGCAGCATTTTGAAGGGGCAGGCACAGCCAATCCATACCTCTCCACCAACCAATTCCTAAACCAATGCCTAACTGCCAATCAAGCACTGAAGCTGGCGGCCCAAACCACTCACAATGCCCTGAGCCAAACTAATTGTTTCATAGGCTGGCTTAAGATGTGGTTTAAAAAAACCAGGATTTTGCTCTAGTTTGCTCTAGTTTGAGTTGCCAATCATTCTGGTTCCTTCCTCTTGGTTAAAAGTAATATATTTGTTTGGAAACCTGTGATGAGGAGAGTTGTAGGGCAAGGAGGAGTAAATGGGGAGCATAAGGAGCCTGGGAAGACAGACAACCACACCCACTCACCATGTTCCAGCCAATGTTCTCAGTTGCAAACACCTTTTTCTTGTATGTTGTCTTGTCTCTGATCCAAGTGACAGCAGACGGCTGCATAGGAGCTGCTGCTGGATCACACTGGGTTGATGGCCTTTCTGGAATTCTGGAAGTGGGCACTGGCAGTTCAGTGAAATACTTGCAGGCCACTTCAGAAGTGTCTTGACAGGAGTTCTTTAATTGCAGAATACTTGCAGGCCACTTCAGAAGTGTCTTGACAGGAGTTCTTCAATTGCAGGGTTTGAGTTGTGTGGCTGTACCACCTGATGGTGTGTTTGTAAGACAATCCTCGTATAGAAAGAGGGAGAAGTGTACATATAGCTGATGTACGTACAGAAACTGTGGGAAAACCTGCAATTTTATATTTTAAAAAGAACAATAGTACAATTGCAGTACCAAAGATTTGCACTGACTGTATAACTTTACTTGAGGGGTTGAGGTTTGCGCTTCATCCCTGGGTTTAACTTGGGACTTTTGCCAGTGCATTTCTGAGATTCTGGTTCACAAGAATGGTCAATTTCCACCTGGTGCTTTTCATTAAGAAGGGGAATAGTGAAGAGTGAAATCGGAGCCAGTTGCAGCAGTGTCAGACCATTGAACAAGGCACCTACATAGGTGAACACCCACACTATAAACTTTTTTTTCCTACTAAGCTTTTGATTTTGTCAAAATGCATCTCTTGTAACTTCAATACTGGAAATCATTCTGTGGTTACCAATCTTGTCGTACTTCCTCCTCTTCATCTCAATATTCCAGTGGTTCTTCCTCTTCCCCCCCTTTTGAGAAATGGTTTGGGTCATCCGAGAAATCTACCTGCAAGACAGAAGTCACTGGCTTGTTGTGTGGCCTGTCCTTTTTGCTTCCTCTGTCCCTATGTGTTCTGAGGTGTGCATCCTGAGAAAAGGTTGAGTGTTTTAAGTGAGACAAAAGTTCTTTGATGGCAGGGTGTGAATTGTGGCGGAGATTATACATTTTAGATAGATATTTTCCTTTAGGCTGGATTACAGTTCCCTTTAGTTTTGATATTTCTCCAGCAAACCCTATTTTCCTTGTCTTTCATTCAGTTGGAAGTATTGGAGCCAGCCTGTCAAATATATATGGATTTCAAAGTGCATTCCTCTTAATTTCTTAATTTTACCCTTTAATAACATTTTATATTTTGCCCAATTTCCCTTCATGTTTTTCTTAACGCCAAAGGCTTCGATTGTTGAAATGCACCAATATATATTTTATCCATGGTTTATATAAGGTCTGAGTTGTGTGGCTGCATCTTCTGGTAAGGTGTTGGCAAGGGATTGAATCTTGGTGTAGAAATGGAGAAAGGACACTTGTTTTGAGGGGTTTTGGGATACCCGGCTGTGAGTAAAACAGGTGCATCCTCCGCAAATTTGGAGTGTGTGCAGTAACTGAAAAGTTCATTAAGGGCAGGGTGTGAACTGTGTGGCTGTACCACCTGAAGGCATGTTTGGAACGGAATCCATTTTGGTGTAGGAAAGGGCTGAGGCATACATATTGCTGATGTATGTAAAGATACTGTGGAGAAACCTGCAATTTTTCTATTTTAAAAGGAAAGATAGTAATATAGCAGCAGGAATGAAGAGGAAAGCTTTAGCATATGGAGGAGGAAAGTGGGAGTAAAAGAAGGTGGGGGGGGGAGGCAGAAAACCACAGATGACCAGCACATTCAAGTTGACAGTGTTGCTGCTGCCGTGGCAAATGTGGAGTTGTTTAAGTAATGGAAAAGTTCTTGAATCACAAGGTTTGCGTTGTATGCCTGTAGCACTTGATGGCGTGAATCCATCTTGCTATAGAAGAGGGCTGAAGCGTTCATGTAGCTGATGTCTGTACAGAAACTGTGGGAAATCCTGTAATTCTATTTACCGAGCATAGAGGAAGGGGGGTGGGATAGTGGGGGTCTGCGGAAACCACCCCTCTGCAAATGGCCACGTGGACCAGCAGAGCAAGGAGGACGGGGTGAATGTGGCCCCATGGCATCCATGACGAAGCCGAGAACTCAGCCCGCCTTGTTCCAGGCCTCCACTAGCAGCAGCAGAAGAAGAAGAAGAAGGAGGAGGAGGAGGAGGAGGAGGAAGGGACGGAGCAGCCAGTTCTTTTCTGCTTTCCAAGCAGAGCACCTTTCTGGCTGTTAGGATTCCCTCCTCTTTTTTGTTAATTAATCCCTGAATGCACCTCCTTAATGACTGAGCCAGATGTAGCACTGGCTTTCACTTCTCTTCTCTTGCAGAGAGAATGAAAAATCCAGATAAATGTGCTTGGAATTCATCAAGCCCAGAGTCTGGCTCTTGTGGATCACTTGCTGGCTGATTCCAGAGGCTGCAAATGGTGTCATTGTACCTCCTGAAGGAGGCTGAGAGGAAGGGTGTGAACTGTGTGGCTATACCACCTGATTGCATGTTTGCGAGGGAATCAATTTTTGTGCAGAAAAGTGCTGAAAAGGACATTTGCCAATGCCCTTTTTGAGATGCAGTTTCACTAGAATGGTCACTTCTAACCTGGTGCTTTTCATAAATAAGGGGAATACTGAAGAGGTGAAATCAGAGCCTTTGAATAAGACACAAACGCAGGTGAACAGCCACATCCACACCAGAAACTTTGTGAGTCCAGAAAGTCATCCATTGGGAAGAGGCAGTTGAACTCCTAACCTGTGCTGTTGAAGGGGCCAAGCGGCATAAGGGTGTATCTTTGGACAAGCAACATCTTAATCTAAGTAACCCCTTAATGGGTAGCCAATCTAAGGGCTTTTCGAAAAGGGGTTTGATCTTGGTGCAGAAAAGGAGTGATGAGTACATATAGCTTTGCTCCTTTCCAAGCAGAGCGCCCTCTCTGGCTGTTAGGACCCCATCCTCTTTTTTGTTAATTAATCCCTAAATGAAGCTTCCTAATGACTGTGCCTGATGAAGCACTGCCGTTCACACACACACATGTGTGTGTGTATGTATATGTGTGTATATATATATATATATATATATATATATATATGGTTTTTTTAAAGAAACACCAGCTTAAGATTTATTATGCAAAAAGTTTTTATGAAAAGTTTTTTTAAAAAAACCACACATCAAAGTAAGTACAATTTATGGATGAAGAAATCAACCTTCCTGCCAAAAAAGATACATGTGTGTTCTCTCTATTAGAGTTGAGCAACAAAAACCATGAGGCAAAACAGCCCTAAGACACCTCAGTTTTCATGATCTTGAAACTCCCCTTCACCCCAAAAAAATGATGTTAAAAAACTATAATCCAAAATATACATATAAGCTGCATATATGTAAGTTGGGGTTTTTTGTTGTTGTTGCCCTTTTTTCTGAGCAGATGACAGATCAGTCCACATTTTTCACAAGTTGCTGCATTGTAGGAAGTATGTGATTTCAGTAAGAAATCTCCTGACCAGTAAACTAGCATGAAGAATCTGAATGTTCAGAGCTATAATAATAATAAGAATAAGAATAAGAATAAGAATAAGAATAAGAATCCGCCCAGTCTGACACACAAACGCCACAAAATTTCTTCTTCTGCAAAGTTTCTTCTTGTTTAATACAGCCATACTATAGTTATTGAAAAGTGGGCTTGCTTTCAACACCCCCCCTCCCCGGCCTGCAAATTTTGTTTTCAGGCCGTTGGAAGAGAATAACAGATTGAGGGCAGAAAGTTGTTTCTGGAATACCAGTCAAGGCATCAGCAACTGGCTGGCCAGACCCATGTTCTACAGTTTATCTGGAAGAGAAAGATGGTGGTCTCTTCATTACTGGATGCATGGAGTTAAAACATCTAATCCTTTCCCCTCTTCAGGTATTTATTTTCTCTCTTCTTCTATCACCTGTCTCACTGGAGAGAACCAAGTGCCAGGATCCCACACTTGCAGTCTGTTTTAAGAGGTTAGTGGCAGAGATTCCTCTCCTCTTTTGAGCAAAGTTCGGATGCCCACTCTGCAGCTTTTAAAGAGAGTAAGGAAGTTTCGGCTGAGGGAGGATCTTGCCCCTTCTTCGCCTGTTCCTCTAGCACGATCTGCAGGTCAAAGATATAGTTGATTACATGCTGCAAGATTTCCACTTGGCTGACTTTGGTGCCTTGCGGGATCCTCGGCACCTGCTTGTGCAGCTTGGAGTAGCAGTCATTCATGTTGTAAAGGAGGTTCTTGGGCTCCTCCTGAGCCGGGCTCTGGTTTTTTTGTTTTGGCAAGACTTATCACTTTTTATTGAAGGCCTTTGCAGCAGGAGTCACTGGCCGAGGGGCTTTGTTCTGTTGCTCGTTCCCTGGGTGATGGTGAAGCTCTGATCAGAGAGGCAGCACACAGCTTGTTTCCTAGCAGCTCCTGACTGATCTGATGGAGCTGATTCCTTTCATGGCCATGAAGGAGGAGAAACCAGCAGGGATTTGCAGAAGGGCAAGATTTCCTTCCTTAAGGCGGGAGAAGCCAGCAAGCAACCTTGAGAGAGAGAGATCGATGCTGCCCCTTGCTTGGCAGCCTGGTTGATTCTCAGTTGTGTGCACACAGAAAATGCTTCTCTTTGCAAAAAAACCCCATGTATATATTTTAAAAACAGAAATGCTACCTTTGCAGTAGCAAATATTTTCTGATCCTTTCCCCAGTCAAGGTCTTCTCTCTCTCTCTTCTTCTATCTTCTGTACAACTGGAGAGGACATATGGAATCTATGACCTCCCCAAATAAAGACACAATTGATGCCAATTTTGATGCCAAATATTCAGGATCGAACCACACGCCATTGGTGGGACATCTTTTCAGGATAGAGCCCTACCATGACCAACATTTCAAATTTGACTTGGCACCCTGTGATTATACTGGTTTTTGGTATTTTGATGTTGCTTATATTAGTGTGTATTTTATATGTTAAAGTTAAACATTTGTATGGGAAAAAGGTATAGGGAGGAATAGATTAGCAAAGCATGAAAGAGGTAACCGTGTTGGACCAAGGGTGGAGTTTATGGGCAATCTATCTGGAAGACATTTGTATTTCGAGGAGTTAGTGGTCTGACATGATTAATCTTCCTGCCTTCTCTTCCTTCTCCCTCTCAATCTCCTGAGCCGTGTATCAGGCGATTTTTAATGCTGGATGCTTTTAGGTAAAGATGATAATTTATTACATATAGCTGCTGTGCATACAGAAAGCGTGCCAAAACTTGCAATGTTTATATTTTAAAAAGATGAATACTACAATCACAGTTGCAAACACTTTCTTTTGTGCCGGAAGGTATAATGTGCATATTGTTTGGCATTCCAAACCATTCTTCTCCATGGCACGGCCAAGTTAAAAAAACCACCACCACCAAGCCAGCAGCACCTCCTGTATGGCAATTATGTGTGCCAGCACTCATGATCCCATTTCTCAGAAGCAGTCATGTGATGAATACAGTGCAAAGTCTCTGAGGTTTATGAGGCTTGTGCTGATCCGCTACCTAGGCTTTAAGTTGCACCTCACTGGGCGGCAGCCTATGTAGTTTTCTGCCGCATTGCCCCTCCTAGGCAGCCTGGAAACCATGTGATTCAGCTTGGACCGGATGACAGAGTAGTGGAATTCCCTTTCCTTGTTCAGTTTGTGGAAATAGTCTGTCCTGTGGTTGGCAGCATAGTCTATGGACCTCCTCAATATTGGGAGGATTGAGTCCCCATGGCCAGGATTCAACCCAGAGGGGAATGCATTTAATTATCTGTGTTTTCCAATAATTCTTGTAGCTTCCCCACCGCTATCGTCTCCACCAGTTTGCCCCAGATTTGGAGGGGGGAGGGTAATTTATTATATATATAATTTGCTTTCAGACTGCACTTCAAATGTGCAAAAGCATACACTCTGACAGCACCAGAGAAAAACAATAAGGTTAGCAGTTTTTACCTGAATTGTCACATTGTGTTAAACACAATGAGCTTCACAGAAAACAGAACATGGAATCTAGAAGGATCCTTAGTTATATGCTAACACTTGATTGTAGTACTCTGACTCAACAAAAAAAATAGAAATCCAACATAGTCATCACAATTAATTTACTAGTCTCTTCAAGACTGTATTTTCTTTCCAGTGTTTTGGTCTCCTGCTATATATGTAGAAATACACTTTGGGTAATTAAATTTACAGAAAGCCAAAGCCAAATAAAAATTAGTTATGCTGGGGAAAAATTGGGGGCTTATAAAAAATAAGATTTTCTACATAGCTTCCCCACCACTATCGTCTCAACCAGTTTGCCCCAGATTTGGAGGGGGGTATTAACATTACAATTTCTCCTCCATCTTTCTTGCTCTTCCCCCCCTTTTGAGAAAAGGTCTGGGTCATCCGAAAAATTTACTTGCAAGACAGAAGTCACTGGCCTGTCCTTTTAGCCTCCGCCGTCCCTTTGTGTTCTGAGGTGTGCATCCTCAGAAAAGGTTGAGCGCTTTAAGTGAGACAAAAGTTATTTGATGGCAGGATGTGAATTGTGGAGGAGATGATACATTGAATGGTTTTGCGCCATAGGCTGTATTTAGAAGTGTTGATTATTGTTTTGGTGTACCTGATTATTCTGTTAGGGCTTCTGTCCCCCTCGCAATGTTTCTTTCACACTATATTACCTGTTGTTTCATGGAACTGTGTTTTTTTCCATATTTTACAAAGGAAATGGGGCTGCTGCAGTTGGAAAGATGCCTTACTTGGTCATATGGCACAAATGCTTGGAGGCCCATGGTATTAAAGTTTAAGACACGCCTGCAAGGAGCACTCTGAATGTTCTGCCATTTGGGGGCAATCAAACTGCAGAATCTTTTAGCTTTCTCTGTCCCTGTGTGTTCTGAGGTGTTCATCCTCAGAAAAGGTTGAGCGTTTTAAGTAAGACAAAAGTTCTATAATGGCAGGGTGTGAATTGTTGAGGAGATTATACATTTTAGATAGATATTTTCCTTTAGGCTGCATTAGAGTTCCCTTTAGTTTTGATATTTCTCCAGCAAACCCTATTTTCCTTGTCTTTCATTCAGTTGGAAGTATTGGAGCCAGCCTGTCAAATATATATGGATGTCAAAGTCCTTTCCTCTTAATTTATTAATTTCCCCCTCTAATAACATTTTATATGTTGCCCAATTTCCCTTCATGTTTTTCTTCTTAACGGCAAAAGCTTCAATGTGTGAAATGCACCAAGGAGTTGTAGGTTGCAGGAGATATGTATATTTTATCCATGGATTATATAAGGTCTGAGTTGTGTGGCTGCATCTTCTGGTCAGGTGTTGGCAAGGGATTGAATCGGGGTGCAGAAAAGGAGAAAGGACACTTGTTTTGAGGGGTTTGGGAATACCTGGCTGCGAGTAACACAGGTGCATCCTCCGCAAATTTGGAGTGTGTGCTGTAACTGAAAGGTTCATTAAGGGCAGGTGTGAAGTGTGTGGCTGTACCACCTGAAGGCATGTTTGGAACGGAATCCATATTGGTGTAGGAAAGTCTGAAGCATACATACATAGTGCTGATGTATGTAAACAAACTGTGGAGAAACCTGCAATTTTTTATTTCAAAAGGAAATATTGTACTTGAGCAGCAGCTATTAAGAGGAAAGCAGAAACTGTGGGAAATCCTGTAATTCTATCTACATAGTATAGAGGAAGGGGGTGGGATTGTGGGGGCTGCGGAAACCAGCCTTCTGCAAATGGCACCGATGATGAAGCCGGGAACTCGGACTGCTTTGCTCCAGGTCTCATTAGCAGCAGCAGCAGAAGGAGGAGGAGGAGGAGGAAGGGACGGAGCAGCCAGCTCTTTGCTGCTTTCCAAGCAGAGCACCCTTTCTGGCTGTTAGGATCCCCTCCTCTTCTTTGTGAATTAATCCCTGAATGCACCTCCCTAATGACTGCGCCAGATGTAGCACAGCCTTTCACTTCTCTTCTCTTGCAGCGAGAATGAAAAAGCCAGATAAATTTGCTTGGGATTCTTCAAGTCCAGAATCTGGCTCTTGTGGATCACTTGCTGGCTGATTCCAATGGCTGCAAATGGTTTCTTTTTCTTTTTTTAATTTTTATTTCAAAACCAAAAATATATAAAAGAAATGGGGCTGCTGCAGTTGGAAAGATGCCTTGCTTGGTTAGTTGGCACAAATGGTTGGAGCCCCATGGTATTAAAGTTTGAGATACGCCTGCAAGGAGCACTCTGAATGTTCTGCCATTGGGGGGCAATCAAGCTGCAGAATGTGTTAGCTTTCTCTGTCCCTATGTGTTCTGAGGTGTGCATCCTCAGAGAAGGTTGAGCGTTTTAAGTGAGACAAAACTTCTTTGATGGCAGAGTGTGAATTGTGGAGCAGATTATACATTATAGATAGATATTTTCCTTTAGGCTGGATTAGAGTTCCCTTTAGTTTTGATATTTCTCCAGCAAACCCTATTTTCCTTGTCTTTCATTCAGTTGGAAGTATTGGAGCCAGCCTGTCAAATATATATGGATGTCAAAGTCCTTTCCTCTTAATTTATTAATTCCCCCACCCAATAACATTTTATATGTTGCCCAATTTCCCTTCATGTTTTTCTTCTTAACGGCAAAAGCTTCAATGTGTGAAATGCACCAAGGAGTTGTAGGTTGCAGGAGATATGTATGTTTTATCCATGGATTATATAAGGTCTGAGTTGTGTGGCTGCATCTTCTGGTAAGGTGTTGGCAAGGGATTGAATCTTGGTGTAGAAATGGAGAAAGGACACTTGTTTTGAGGGGTTTTGGGATACCCGGCTGTGAGTAAAACAGGTGCATCCTCCGCAAATTTGGAGTGTGTGCAGTAACTGAAAAGTTCATTAAGGGCAGGGTGTGAACTGTGTGGCTGTACCACCTGAAGGCATGTTTGGAACGGAATCCATTTTGGTGTAGGAAAGGGCTGAGGCATACATATTGCTGATGTATGTAAAGATACTGTGGAGAAACCTGCAATTTTTCTATTTTAAAAGGAAAGATAGTAATATAGCAGCAGGAATGAAGAGGAAAGCTTTAGCATATGGAGGAGGAAAGTGGGAGTAAAAGAAGGTGGGGGGGGGGAGGCAGAAAACCACAGATGTCCAGCACATTCAAGTTGACGGTGTTGCTGCCGCAGAGGCAAATGTGGCTGATGAAGCACTGTCGTTCACTTCTCTCCTCTTGAAGCATAAACTCTGCTGATGTATGTTGAGAAACTGCAGCAGAAATGGCAATGTACATATAAGTGTGTGTGTGTGTGTGTGTGTGTGTGTGTGTATGCATTTGGTTTTTTTAAAGAAACAGCAGCTTAAGATTTATTATGCAAAAAGCTTTTATGAAAAGTTTTTTAAAAAACACACACACCAAAGGAAGTAGAATTTATGGATGATGAAATCAACCTTCCTGCCAAAAAAGGATACATGTGTGTTCTCTCTATTAGAGTTGAGCAACAAAAACCATGAGGCAAAACAGCCCTAAGACACCTCAGTTTTCATGTTCTTGAAAGTCCCCTTCACCCCAAAAAAAATGATGTTAAAAAACTATAATCCAAAATATACATACAAGCTGCATATATGTAAGTTGGGGTTTTTTGTTGTTGTTGCCCTTTTTTCTGAGCAAATGACAGATCAGTCCACATTTGTCACAAGTTGCTGCCTTGTTGGAAGTGTGTGATTTCAGTAAGAAATCTCCTGACCAGTAAACTAGCATGAAGAATCTGAATGTTCAGAGTTTTAATAATAATAATAATAATAATCTGCCCAGTCTGACACACAAACGCCACAAAATTTCTTCTTCTGCAAAGTTTCTTCTTGTTTAATACAGCCATATGATAGTTATTGAAAAGTGGGCTTGCTTTCAACACCCCCCCTCTCCGGCCTGCAAATTTTGTTTTCAGGCCGTTGGAAGAGAATAACAGATTGAGGGCAGATAGTTGTTTCTGGAAGACCAGTCAAGGCATCAGCAACTGGCTGGCCAGACCCATGTTCTACAGTTTATCTGGAAGAGAAAGATGGTGGTCTCTTCATTACTGGATGCATGGAGTTAAAACATCTAATCCTTTCCCCTCTTCAGGTATTTATTTTCTCTCTTCTTCTATCACCTGTCTCACTGGAGAGAACCAAGTGCCAGGATCCCACACTTGCAGTCTGTTTTAAGAGGTTAGTGGCAGAGATTCCTCTCCTCTTTTGAGCAAAGTTCGGATGCCCACTCTGCAGCTTTTAAAGAGAGTAGGGAAGTCTCGGCTGTGGGCGGATCTTGCCCCTTCTTCGCCTGTTCCTCTAGCACAATCTGCAGGTCAAAGATATAATCGCTGACATGCTGCAAGATTTCCACTTGGCTGACTTTGGTGCCTTGCAGGATCCTCTGCACCAGCCCGCGCAGCTTGGAGTAGCAGTCATTCATGTTGTAAAGGAGGTTCTTGGGCTCCTCCTGAGCCGGGCTCTGGTTTTTTTGTTTTTTGTTTTGGCAAGACTTGTCGCATTTTATTGAAGGCCTGTGCAGCAGGAGTCAATGGCCGAGGGGCTTTGTTCTGTTGCTCGTTCCCTGGGTGATGGTGAGGCTCTGATGAGAGAGGCAGCACACAGCTTACTTCCTAGCTTATCCTGACTGATCTGACGGGGCTGATTCCTTTCATGGCCATGAAGGAGGAGAAACCAGCAGGGATTTGCAGACGGGCAAGATTTCCTTCCTTAAGGCGGGAGAAGCAAGCAACCAACCTCGAGATACTGCCCCTTGCTTGCCAGCCTGGTTGATTCTCAATTGTGTGCACGCAGAAAATGCTTCTCTTTGCAAAAAAGCCCCATGTATATATTTAAAAAGCAGAAATGCTACCTTTGCAGCAGCAAATATTTTCTGATCCTTTCCCCAGTCAAGGTCTTTTCTCTCTCTCTCTCCTTCTATCTTCTGTACAACTGGAGAGGACCTATGGAATCTATGACATGTTGCAAGATTTCCACGGCTGACTTTGGTGCTTTGCATGTTAAGACCCCCAAGACCTCACCAAATAAAGACAGAATTGATGCCAAATTTAGTTTAAGGTTATTGGCATAATTTTGGCCAGAATGAAAAATGAAGATAAATGTGCCTGGAATTCTTCAAGTCCAGAATCTGGCTCTTGTGGATCACTTGCTAGCTGATTCCAGTGGATTCAAATGGTTTCTTTTTCTTTTTCTTTCTTTTTCTTTCAAAACCAAAAAAATTACAAACATCAAATTCAAAATCCATATTCATTTTATAATTTAAGCCTATTATATAGATTTCCTAAATTAAAATATATCTAAATACTCTAGGCTTCCATTTGTTGTATGTAAATACAAGACAATTAACAAATTATATTATAAACGATATTATTAGTTCCCATATACCCCCACTACCCTTCACCCATGTGTGATCTCAGTATTTTACTTCTTCCATCTTGTTGTGTTGTTAATAATTTAATAATTTAATAATTATTCAATTGATTTTATTATTATTTTCTTGCTTACCCCTGCATGTTTTACACATTCTCTATTAATATTTCAATTCCGGAACCATATTTTTTCATGTATTCCTTCACTCCATCGCACTCTCTAACTATTCTCTGATTTGAGTGGCCTCTAATAATTGCCGTCAATTTTGCCGTTTCTACAAACTTGCCGAGTTTGTTTTGCCATTCTAATAGTGATGGGATATTCTGGCCGCTGCTTTTGTGTAAAGGAATAGATTTTTCTTGTCTTTGGGAATGTCATTAGATATTAGGCAGAAAGCTTTCATGAGGTGATCTACAGCAGGGTTGGGCAGGATAATAGCCCAAATACCTAGAAACATAATCAATTATAACAGAAACATATTGCTTCCCAGTACGGTTTTCTGCGAGGGACCCACCAAATCCATCCCTTTTCTTTTTTTATACTAAGCTTTTCAGAGAGGGACAGACGCGTGAAAGGGTTGCAAAACATGAGTCAAACAATAGTATGATGCAGCCTTTTTTTCTGTTAGAATCCCCTCTTCTTTTTTGTTAATTACTCCCTGAATGAACCTCTCTAATGATTGTGCCTGATGAAGCACTGCGTCTTTCTTCTCTCCTTTTGCAGACAGAATGAAAATCCAAATGATTGTTTTTCTTTTTCTTGGTTTTTTTAGATGTGAAAAATAACTTTTCTTTCAATCCCCACTGAATGAAGAAATAATAAGAACTATCAATAGGGATCATACAGACCAGCATTCATATTTCATAAAGCTCTGTTTCAACATTGTCCATTTGAAAGACGACTAGAGGTCTCAGGATCCTCTGCCACTCACGCGCACCCAGATCCACTACTCTCCCCTACTGGAAGAGCACTAGTGGTGGGGTGACTCCTCCTAAGTCCTGGAGGGGGTCCAAGGAATGGCTTGTCCCGCCCTCTACTGGATGGTCCCTGAGAGGCGGACCAAGGCAATGCAAGCCACCACACTCACAACACTCAACACGGTGAATGAGAGCAGCAGGAAGAAGCTCTTTAAATTCTTCCTTGCTCTTTTTTGGGAGAGTGCACGAGGTTGTTGTTTTAATTACAACAAATTCAAATTACAATATCATACAGAGACTTCTTACACACAGAATATTAGAATGGTTTCTTACCTGAAGGTAAAGAAAAGATATTCTTTTTTTATTTCTTTATTGATAAGCCACTTACAAGTTTTTAAGCTATTGTTATACAAAGTTGCAGGACATGCACAATTTTCCCTCGATAGGGTTTCCTCTTTTCACCGCCCCCCATTTCTTACCTTTTCATTTTTTGCTAAGTGCAAATACTAGATTTCTCTCTCCACCTTTTAAGGCAAGTTAAATGTGACACTGCAAATTGAAAGTCCTTCTTTATATCTCCAGCACAGTATAATCTCAGTCCAGTAATTAAGAATCCTGACACAGCAAAACTCACAGTATCAGCAGCACACATTGTCTTACTTCCAACCTTGTTGTCAGTGTGTGTGCTGAGAGTTTGTGTTTTTGTGTGTGTGTGTTTGGAGTGAGTGTGCTTTCCTTGTATGGACATTGCTGCCTGCGACTTCGTCTCTTTATTAGCACCTCCAGGGGACACCAATCAATTCTTTTTTTAAAATAAATATTTATTGAAATTTTCAAAAAATAAAGAAAAAAAACAAAAAACAATTAAAAACACATAAAATTTACATTCCTTACTATCAATAACCAATTTCCTTGACTTCCCCACACCTCCCCTTCTTGTATTCCAGTTCCAATTTTTAGCTCAGCAAGTTCTTGTCCCCAAACTTTACCTTATTTTCTTTAATTCATTTTAGTTAACCAATTTTAACTTATAAACCTCAATCTTTATACATCAGTACTTATTCTTAAAAATCTTTTTCTAAGGTCGACCCCAATTCCCTTCCACGAATTCCCCATTTTTATATTAGTGGCAAAACAAAATTAAATGAAACAGAGTATAATTGTACACCCTTTGGATTCCCAAAGCCCCACCCCCCCTTTCCCGGTTTCAAACCCCAACAAATGTCCATCAGTCTATCTGCTGTCAGCCTGGCGACCTCACGTCCGAGGCTCTTAATTCTCTCTCAATTCCTCTCTGCTGGTTTTTTTGATAGTCCTTTATATTGAACACCAAATCTCGAAGAAGCTCTGTCCCAGTAAGGTCCATGTTTCTTCCAGCCAGGCCTCCATATTTAAAAGTGGAGCCAAAATCTTGTTTCTTGTTTCTCTTAAGTCCAAATGTCCCAAAAGCTCCAGTTTCCACTTTAGCCAGGTTTGTATTCCATAGGTCTTCAGATCTCCACATAAGGAGATCTCTCCATTCTCCATTCTTCAATTCAAACCAGATTTTCATCATCCTGATCTTATTTTCCTTTGTATCCATCTTAACCGGCCTCTGGCTCTCCTTAATCATCTGTGGCATTATAGCACCTCCTTCCTTTTCCTTCAAATCGTCATGTTTCTCTTTCATCACATTCTCAAATTTCTCAGATTTCTTTTCTTGTTCAGCTGCAGAGATTTTTAGTTCAACTGCAAAACTTTTTTGTTCAGCTGCAAAGACTTGAGTCAAGTCCCTCCCAGGCTCAGTAACTTTATTTACTGTTCCATTCAATATTGTAATATTTGTAGCCAAAACATCACTTTGTTCTTGTAACTTTCCCAAGAGAAAAAAGTCCTCCCCAGTTCAGCCAGTGTTTTTCCACTTACAGCCATTTTTGTAATGTCCTGATCCCCCTCTAGAGGGATTCTGGTTTCTTAGTATCTTCCAGTTCCAACCCAAAAGTCAAGTTAGCCTTTTCTTCTTTATTTTTAACAATTTGTTACCAAATTGTAACAAATATAACCAGCAAAGACAACAGAAACAAAGTTCTCCTTTTTTCCCAACTTTGACAGCTAGTTTGACAGCTGTCAAAGTCTTCTATGTCTCTTCAGCAGGCTCTCTCACCGATCGCTCCCGGGTCCTGGGGGAGGGGTGACCATTCCGCTCTCAATATTAGCTCTTATCCTCCAGCACAATCACTTATATTGCCAAAACGTGGAGTTAATTGCTTTTATCCACAAAAGAAAAAGGTGTTCTCTCAACCTTAGTTATAAAAACCTTGCTTTAAGATGTTTACAAGGCGGGTAGGCGGACTTCCTCTTTGCACCTTACCCGGTCGTACCTAATTCCCCCCCCCCCAATTTTCCTTTTTAAGTCCAATTTCCGTATTACTCACGGGTTGTTACTTTTAGTCCAAATGTTCTGAGAAAGAAGTCAGCGCTCTCCGTCCATGGCATGCGGCTTCACTCAGTAGGGGAAGCAGTCGACTCACAGCACTGCACCGCTCTCCATCCCCCGTTCCGGAGCCTTTAAAAAGGCTCCTTCGCGGGTCAGGGGTGCCCGCCGAGTCACCAGGTCCACAGGCTTCAGCGCCTGTGGTTTCTGAGGGTCCCCGCGTCGCCACCGCGGCAGGACCCGACCCCTACTAAGCCGATTCCCTCCGGAGCTCAGAGGGAATCTGCCATTAGGCGATGGCGCTAACCTGGAAGTCCGACACCAATCAATCCTAGAGTGCCACTCCTACGCACTAAAGAGAATTCTGGAACACTTTTTAAAGCTTCCAGGAACTTTTATCTTTTTCTTAAAGAACCTTTTCCAAACACCCCCTCTCATTCAAACAGAACCAATACAGTATTGTAAACATATACAAAAGTATTCACACATCATGCAACACAATGCCCAACTTTATAACCAGTTGTGCATGTTGTTGCTTTCAATTATTGTCTTTCTTTCACTTAACCAAAAACTTCCATCACTGGTTCTCTAGACCAAGATAGTTGTTTGCTGGTCCTAAATATTTTACTTTGAACTGTTTCCTTAGTTGTTCTGCAAACTCCTTTTCCCCAAGAATTCTAGTAGCTGCCCCATCGCTATCACCTCTACCAGTTTGTCCCAAATGGGGGGAGGGGCGGGTATTAACATTCCAATCTCTCCTCCATCTTTGCCTCGCTGGCCAGTCCCATTTCCTTGGCACTGTGTGGTCAAGTTTCTCAATGTGACCTAGATGTGTTCATCTACATCTGTCGCATGTCCCACTTGGCTGCCTGTGCCCTGAGCCAAATTAATTGTTTGGTCCCATAGGCTGGCTTAAGATGTGGTTTAAAAAAACTGAGGATTTTGCTCTAGTTTGCTCTAGTTTGAGTTGCCAATCATTCTGGCTCCTTCCTCTTGGTTAAAAGTTGTTTATTTGTTTGGAAACCTGTTATGATGAGAGTTGTAGGGCAAGGAGGAGTAAATGGGGAGCATAAGCAGCCTGGGAAGTCAGACAGCCACGCACACCCGGCATGTTCCAGCCAAAGTGCTCAGTTGCAAACACTTTTTTCTTATATGTTGTCTCTGATCCAAGTGACTGCATGGCTGCATAGGAGCTGCTGCAGGATCACACTGGGTTGATGTGACTGCATGGCTGCATAGGAGCTGCTGCAGGATCACACTGGGTTGATGGCCTTTCTGGAATCGCACACGTCCCGGAGGTGGCCATTTTTCCATAAGTGGGCACTGGCAGTTCAGTGAAATACTTGCAGGCCACTTCAGAAGTGTCTTGACAGGAGTTCTTTAATAGCAGGGTTTGAGTTGTGTGGATGTACCACCTGATGGCGTGTTTGTAAGACAATCCTGGCATAGAAAGAGGGAGAAGTGTACCTATAGCTGATGTACGTACAGAAACTGTGGGAAAACCTGCAATTTTATATTTTAAAAAGAACAATAGTACAATTGCAGTACCAACTGACTGTAGATCTTGACTTGGGTTTAACTTGGGACTTTTGCCAGTGCATTTCTGAGATTCTTGTTCACAAGACTGGTCAATTTCCACCTGGTGCTTTTCATTAAGAAGGGGAATAATGAAGAGCAGAATCAGAGCCAGTTGCAGCAGTGTCAGACCATTGAACAAGGCACCAAGATAGGTGAACACTCACAGTATAACCTTTTTTAAAACTATTTTTTAATTTTTTAATTTTTTTGGTACCACAATTCTTTTATTATTACCACTACCACCATCATTTTGAAGGGAAACCCTTCCAGTCAATTGGTCCTTTAGTCATCTGCAATCCCCCCCCCCCAGCAGTATAAATTTTGATATACAAAAGTGCAAACACACTGAGAATATGTTAAGTCAGCAAAATCATATAAAAAGCCTGGAATACAGAAAATCCATTCATATGCAGCTTGTAGAGCCATACAGCTTCCAATAAGTTTGGCATACCTACTTTCCATTTGCAGCATTGAACATTTGTTCCTTTATCATCAGCTCTAATTTAACTGCATCAGCAGCAAACTTTCTGATTCCATCAGACAACTTCTCCACAGCCATTTGGTCCTCATTTTGCAGCCAACAGAATGTCTTCTCATTTGTACTAAGCTTTTCATTTTGTCAGAATTCATCTCTTGTAACTTCAATAATGGAAAGCATTCTGTGGTTACCAATCTTGTCGTACTCCTCTTCATCTCAATATTCCAGCGGTTCTTTGCATTCCCCCCCTTTTGAGAAAAGCTCTGGGTCTTGGTATTTTGATGTTGATTATATTAGTGTGCATTTTATATGTTAAAATTAAACATTTGTATGGGGAAAAGGTGTAGGATTTTTTACTCAGAGAGGGAAGGAGGAACAGATTAGCTAAGCATGGAAGAGGTAACCGTGTTGGACCAAGGGTGGAGTTTATGGGCAATCTATCCGGAAGACATTTGTATTTCGAGGAGTTAGTGATCTGACATGGTTACCCTTCCTGCCTTCTCTTCCTTCTCCCTCTCGATCTCCTGAGCTGTGTATCAGGAGATTTTTAATGCTGGATGTTTTTAGATATGCTCTAAGCCCCCCAGAGTCCCTTGGGAAAGCCAGCCAAATCGGTGGGGTATAAAGATGATGATGATGATGGTGATGATAATTTATTTATACATATAGCTGATGTCCATACAGAAACTGTGCACAAACTTGCAATGTTTATATTTTAAAAGGTGAATACAACAATCACAGTTGCAAACCCTTTCTTTTTGCATGGTGCCTAGTCACTGATCTAAGTGACAGCGGACTTCTGTATAGGAGCTACTGCTGGATCACACTAGGTTAATGGCATTCACTGTGCCATCAACCCAATATTTTTTTAAAAAGATCCCCCCAATGTTGGGTGGAATTTAGTTCACAAGAATGGTCAATTTCAATCCGGTGATTTTCATAAGGGGAACAGTGAAGAGAGAAATGAGAGCCGGTTTCAGCCTTGTCAGCCCATTGAACAAGGCACCTTCATAGGTGAACAGCCACATCCACACCACAAACGTCAGTGATTTCACTAAAAACAATTTTAAAAGGAGCCCTAAGATATGGCCATGGCTGTTGGAAAAGTTGCTAGTCACTGCACATTGTTTTTGTCATTGTCTTTTCTTAGCCATCTGTTATCAGGCCATCAGCTACAGGGTCATACAATGAAAATATTTTTCTATGCTCCTATATTGGGACAAAAAGAGAGAGGCACTAGTAGTTTTTTAAACAAACTAAACAGCTAATATTATCGTCCCTTGGTAAAACCAAGTCACCCCATGATTTCTTAGACTAAAAAAGCACTAGAAATCAACATTTGTAAGGGCAGTACAGAATTGACCAAGTGTGAAGCCTGGAGCACTTACAAGTGGCGCACACAAAATGTAAGCCACAAAGATCAACGTGAAGGTGTTTCCATGCGATGGCTACCTTTGTGCCGCAAGGTATAATGTGCATATTGGTTGGCATTCCAAACCATTCTTCTCCATGGCACGGCCAAGTTAAAAAAACCACCACCACCAAGCCTGCAGCACCTTCTGTATGGCAATTATGTGTGCCAGCTCTCACGATCCCATTTCTCAGAAGCAGTCATTTGATGAATACAGTGCAAAGTCTCTGAGGTTTATGAGGCTTGTGCTGATCCGCTGCCTAGGCTTTAAGTTGCACCTCACTGGGCGGCAGCCTATGTAGTTTTCTGCCGCATTGCCCCTTCTAGACAGCCTGGAAACCATGTGATTCAGCTTGGACTGAATGGCAGAGTAGTGGAATTCCCTCTCCTTGTTCAGCTTGCAGAAATCGTCTGCCCTGTGGTTGGCAGCATAGTCTATGGACCTCAGGGATGTCAGCGAGCCCATAGAGCTTGCCCAGGAGCGGTGGGAAGACAGTGAAGAAAGCAGCCGAGCGCTAGATGAAGTTGAAGTGGCCTTCCTAGAAATGGGAGATACTTCTTTAGATAGCAGCCTCTGACTGTAAAACTTAGATAAGGGCACATGACTTGTGGGGTTGAGGTTTGTACTTCACCCTGGGGTTGTAGCTTGGACGTTTGCTGAGGGGTCAAGAGGTGAGGAATTTGAGTCTGGTCCTTCCACAGGTTGGGAAGAAGGAGGGGGGAGACTGTCCCCAATCTGAGAACAGGACAGCGCTTCCTTCTCTTCCCTCCTTCCTCACCGCCCCCTTATAATATGCATTTCCCTTCACAGCCTTTCCCAGTCATTTTGATATTTCTCCACGAAACCCCATTTTTCTTGTCTTTCATTCAGTTGGAAGTATTGGAGCTAGTCTGCCAAATATATATGGATTTCAAAGTTCTTAATTTATTAATTTTCATTAGATTCTGCAACTCATTAGATTCTGCAAATTGCAGGAGCATGAAGAATTTATTTTCTCCGTTTCCGTTTAAAGCAATCTATAAATAAGGACATTCAATGAACCACCTCAAGAAGTCATTCAAATAAGTTTGTAGGCTGCATGCAGTTCCATGCTTTCTCTTGTTACTGTTTTTCTTTTTTTAAAAAATAATAATATCACAGAGCCCAAGAGAGAGTCTCAAGGAGGAAGTATCTGTTTGCTTCAGTTTCACGTTGACTCCTGAGTTGTTTGGTTCACACAAGTGCTTGTTCCAACGGCTGCTTCGCACTGCAGATCTGGAAGACAGGATTTTGCTGTGCAACGCTTTCGTGGAAATGTCACTTACTGGCAACATTCACTGGGCACTGAGAGAGATAAAAAGCTGCAATCCAGTGACCGCCTCGATGGTACACGGGGGGGACCCTGCTCACGGACCTGCACTGGCTCCCACCATGCAGGGGAGAGGGAGAAAAAGGACAGAGCCATAGCACTCTGACTGGGGATCCTTGCCCAGGGAATACGAGATGCCAAACTGCACCCACATCCAACGTCTGGGTTGACATTCACCAAGTACATCTTTCTGCATGCAAGCATCCTTGGATCCTGCCCTGTAGCTTTTCCGGCTAGTCCTTTATTTAGATATGGTGTGTGACTATGGGGTTTTTGGGGGGTGGGTGGGGGCGAGGCTGTTCCTCTTTTCTTTTCCCATGTGAAGTACCCAAAAAAAATATTTAACCATTTCCCCCTACGTACATGTTGAAGTAGAATCGATAACTGGTTACCGTATGTACAAAATCTTTACAGAATTATTCTATCTTGTAGCTTTAAAAAATATAAATATGGATATTGTTCAAGACAGCAGGTCTCTCATTAATATTTTAATGAAGCCTTCATTATTGTATATCCGTCATTATTTTAACAACTGTCAGGTGCTCAGAGGGGGGCAAGACTCCTTCAGCAGGGACAGCTTGAGTTTATTTATAATTAGCTACTGACCTCCCTCGTAGAACCTGCTGGCAGTCTCTTCTGCATCTTGCTTGGCCACAAGAATCCAATGTATTCCAAACAGATTTAAATCATGATCTCCGGGAGAAGACGAAGAAGAAAAAGAAATCTTTCCGTGCTGTTTATTCCCCCCCCCCAACATTAATTAAAAAATAATAATTAAATCCTCCCTCAATTCTTTTTTTTTAAAAAAAAAAGTTAAAAGAGGTTTCTGATTAAATAATTATGAGAAGAAAAGGTTTGATGCAGCCGCGTCTGGAAGGGTCAGAGCGAAGATGCTGGTGCGGGAGGTCAGCTGGTCCCGGTGGCTGATGGAGGTTCTGCTCCCTTTCTGCTGCTAAGCACAAAGTCCGTGGGGAGGCTCTCCAGAAGGCACTTGAGCTGTTCCTGCCCTAGCTTGATCTTGTTGGCCAGCTCGTGCTGTTCCAGATTTCATCTTCACGAAATGTCCAAGACCACGTTCTTTCGCCGGTCCAGGTTCTCCTTCAGCTCGCAGCCAGCATCTTCCGTTTCTTGTTTAGAGAGCTCCATTCTTGGTTATCCACATCCTCACTGTTGCATGTCCCGCTCTGCTACCTATGGCGTGTGTCTCTTGCAGCTGATGGTGGCTGTCATTTGCTTCCCCATAACAGCAACCCAACGGGGGATGTTGGCCCCCTCAATATTGGGGGGATTGAGCCCCCATGGCCAGGATTCAACCCAGAGGGGAATGCATTTAATTATCTGTGTTTTCCAATAATTCTTGTAGCTTCCCCACCGCTATCGTCTCCACCAGTTTGCCCCAGATTTGGAGGGGGGAGGGTAATTTATTATATACATAATTTGCTGTCAGACTGCACTTCAAATGTGCAAAAGCATACACTCTGACAGCAGCAGAAAAAAGGTTAACAGTTTTTACCTGATTTGTCACATTGTGTTAAACACAATGAGCTTCACAAAAAAAAGAACATGGAATCTAGAAGGATCCTCAGTTATATGCTAGCACTTGATTGTAGTACTCTGACTCAACAAAAGAAATAGAAATCCAACATAGGCATCACAATTAATTTACTAGTCTCTTCAAGAATGTATTTTCTTTCCAGTGTTTTGGTCTCCTGCTATATATGTAGAAATACACTTTGGGTAATTAAATTTACAGAAAGCCAAAGCCAAATAAAAATTAATTATGCTGGGTAAAAATCGGGGGCTTATAAAAAATAAGATTTTCTACATAGCTTCCCCACTGCTATCGTCTCCACCAGTTTGCCCCAGATTTGGAGGGGGGGTATTAACATTCCAATTTCTCCTCCATCTTTCTTCCTCTTCCCCCCCTTTTGAGAAAAGGTCTGGGTCATCCGAAAAATTTACTTGCAAGACAGAAGTCACTGGCCTGTCCTTTTAGCTTCCTCTGTCCCTTTGTGTTCTGAGGTGTGCATCCTCAGAAAAGGTTGAGTGCTTTAAGTGAGACAAAAGTTCTTTGATGGCAGGATGTGAATTGTGGAGGAGATTATACATTGAACGGTTTTGCGCCATAGGCTGTATTTAGAAGTGTTGATTATTGTTTTGGTTTTCCTGATTATTCTGTTAGGGCTTCTGTCCACCGCCCCCAATGTTTCTTTCACACTACATTACCTGTTGTTTCATGGAACTGTGTTTTTTCCATCATTTACAAAGGAAATGGGGCTGCTGCAGGTGGAAAAATGCCTTACTTGGTTATATTGCACAAATGGTTGAAGCCCCATGGTATTAAAGTTTAAGACACGCCTTCAAGGAGCACTCTGAATGTTCTGCCATTTGGGGGCAATCAAACTGCAGACTCTTTTACCTTTTTCTGTCCCTGTGTGTTCTGAGGTGTGCATCCTCAGAAAAGGTTGAGCGTTTTAAGTGAGACAAAAGTTCTTTGATAGCAGAGTGTGAATTATGAAGCAGATTATACATTTTAGATAGATATTTTCATTTAGGCTGGATTAGAGTTACCTTTAGTTTTGATATTTCTCCAGCAAACCCTATTTTCCTTGTCTTTCATTCAGTTGGAAGTATTGGAGCCAGCCTATCAAATATATATGGATGTCAAAGTCCTTTCCTCTTAATTTATTAATCCCCCCATAACATTTTATATGTTGCCCAATTTCCCTTCATGTTTTTCTTCTTAACGGCAAAGGCTTCAATGTGTGAAATGGACCAAGGGGTTGTAGGTTCCAGGAGATATTTATATTTTATCCATGGATTATATAAGGTCTGAGTTGTGTGGCTGCATCTTCTGGTCAGGTGTTGGCAAGGGATTGAATCGGGGTGCAGAAAAGGAGAAGGGACACTTGTGTTGAGGGGTTTGGGAATACCTGGCTGCGAGTAACACAGGTGCATCCTCCGCAAATTTGGAGTGTGTGCTGTAACTGAAAAGTTCATTAAGGGCAGGGTGTGAACTTTGTGGCTGTACCTCCTGATGGCGTGTTTGCAAGGGAATCCATCTTGCTATAGAAGAGGGCTGAAGCGTTCATGTACTGTACAGAAACTGTGGGAAATCCTGTAATTCTATTTACCTAGCATAGAGGAAGGGGGGTGGGATGGGGGGGCTGCGCAAACCACCCCTCTGCAAATGGCCACGTGGACCAGCAGGGCAGGGAGGATGAATGTGGTGAATGTGAATGTGGCCCCATGGCATCCATGACAAAGCCAAGAACTCGGCCCGCCTTGTTCCAGGCCTCCACTAGCAGCAGCAGCAGCAGCAGCAGCAGCAGCAGCAGCAGAAGAAGAAGAAGAAGAAGAAGAAGAAGAAGAAGAAGAAGAAGGAAGGGATGGAGCAGCCAGCTCTTTGCTGCTTTCCAAGCAGAGCACCCTTTCTGGCTGTTAGGATCCCCTCCTCTTTTTTGTAAATTAATCCCTGAATGCACTTCCCTAATGAGTGCGTCAGATGTAGCACTGCCTTTCACTTCTCTTCTCTTGCGGAGAGAATGAAAAATCCAGATAAATGTGCCTGGGATTCTTCAAGTCCAGAATCTGGCTCTTGTGGATCACTTGCTGGCTGATTCCAGTGGCTGAAAATGGTTTCTTTTTCTTTTTTCCCCTTTTTTCTTTCAAAACCATTTTTTTTTTTACAAAGATCAAATTCAAAATCCATATTCATTTTCTAACATAAGCCTATTACATTGATTACCTAGATTAAAATATATCTAAATACTCTAGGCTTCCATTTGTTGTATGTAGATACAACACAATTAACAAATTATATTATAAATAATATTATAGGTTCCAATATACCCCCAGTCCCCGTCACCCATGTGTGATCTCAATATTTTACTTCCATCTTTTTGTCTTGTTATAATTTAATAATTATTCAGTTGATTCTTTTATTTTCTTGCTTATCCCTGCATGTTTTACACATTCTCTATTAATATTTCAATTCCGGAACCATATTTTTTCATGTTTTCCTTCACTCCATCCCACTCTCTAATTATTCTCTGATTTGTGTGGCCTCTAATAATTGCCGTCAATTTTGCCATTTCTGCAAACTTGCCGAGTTTATTTTGCCATTCTAATAGTGATGGGATTTTCTCCCCCTTCCAATTTTTTTGCAATCAATATTTTGGCAGCTGTTGTTGTGTAAAGGAGTAGATTTTTCTTGTCTTTGGGGATGTCATTAGATATTTAGCCGAAAGCTTTCATGAGGTGATCTACAGCAGGGTTGGGCAGGATAATAGCCCGAAATCTTTTACAAAGAACTTGTTTTGCCATGGAACTGTGTTTTTTCCATCATTTACAAAGGAAATGGGGCTGCTGCAGGTGGAAAGATGCCTTACTTGGTCATATGGCACAAATGGTTGGAGCCCCATGGTATTAACGTTTAAGACACGCCTGCAAGGAGCGCTCTGAATGTTCTGCCATTGGGGGGCAATCAAGCTGCAAAAAGTTTTAGCTTTTTCTGTCTCTATGTGTTCTGAGGTGTGCATCCTCAGAAAAGGTTGAGCGTTTTAAGTGAGACAAAAATTCTTTGATGGCAGGGTGTGAATATGAAAGAAACCCATTGTTTCTGTATACAATGCTAATGTTACCACGAACAAAACTTTTTATTTATTTTTTGTTTATTGGTTTAGAAACATTGTTTGAAGCTCTGCAGCATGCAAATGATCTACAGATGGATACATTGAATGTTTCCCATTCCTCTACCTCATCTACGACTAGCGGGCCATTTCCCTTGCCAATCCCACTTCTCTGTGAAGTTATATCTCTCAATGTGTCCTTCCACATCTGTCGCATGTCCCCTCGGTTGCTTGTGGCGTGTGTCTCTTGCAGCTGATGGTGGCTGTCATTTGCTTCCCCATAACAGCAACCCAAAGGGGGATGTTGTCCCCCTCAATATTGGGGGGAATGAGCCCCCATGGCCAGGATTCAACCCAGATGGGAATGCATTTTATTATCTGTGTTTTCCAATAATTCTTTTTTAATTTTTTTTAAACATTATTTTATTTTCAATGCAAAATCATTGTATAAACTAGCATTTTTAAGATCAAACCTTAAAAAAAAGTATTGAAAGTACCCTTATAAAAAGAGTACTAACAGAATTTAAATAAACCCATGTCAGCATTTTAGTTGATTAGGTTAATATTTCGTATACTGTAGCTAAACCTACTAAATAACTTATACCATGAGATGAATACATAATTTTACAGTTTCACATTTAAAGTTGTTTTCTTTAGAGTGCAGCATAGTACAACTTTCAAAATAAATATATCTTTAAATAACATTACAATTAAGGCACAATAGCATTAACCCTTGAAGAACTGCAATCTCAACAAGCAGTCTCATGAGAGACCTATGCTTTTGTAACAAAAATTACAAATATTAAATCCAAAATAATACTGTATAAACAAGAAAGAAAAACAAAACATACAAAAAAGAAAGAAAAACAAAGTAAAAAAAAGACAAAAAACATACATCTACAAATAAAACCAAATCATCATTCTAATCTAATCAATACATACATATACACATATTGACTTTCTTCCTTTGTTCTAAGACCTCAAAATTTTTACTCTTACTGTATTGTTTTGTCTAATGTAGATTACTTCCATCTTTGTACATTAACCCTGTAAAGCATCATTCATTACATATCGATAAGCTTACTCCAGAACAGTGTTTTTTCATATACTCTTTAGAACATCCCCATTCTTTTATAATAATAATAATAATAATTTATTATTTGTACCCCGCCCATCTGGCTGGGTTTCCCCAGCCACTCTGGGCGGCTTCCATAGAAACCAAAAATACACTAAAATATCACAGATTAAAAACTTCCCTGAACAGGGCTGCCTTAAGATGTCTTCTGAATGTCAGGTAGTTATTTATCGCTTTGACATCTGATGGGAGGGCGTTCCACAGGGCAGGCGCCACTACCGAGAAGGCCCTCTGCCTGGTTCCCTGTAGCTTTGCTTCTCGCAATGAGGGAACCGCCAGAAGGCCCTCGGCGCTGGACCTCAGCATCCGGGCAGAACGATGGGGGTGGAGACGCTCCTTCAGGTATACTGGGCCGAGGCCGTTTAGGGCTTTAAAGGTCAACACCAGCACTTTGAATTGTGCTCGGAAACGTACTGGGAGCCAATGTAGGTCTTTCAAGACCGGTGTTATATGGTCTTGGCGGCCGCCCCCAGTCACCAGTCTAGCTGCCGCATTCTGGATTAGTTGTAGTTTCCGAGTCACCTTCAAAGGTAGCCCCACGTAGAGCGCATTGCAGTAGTCCAAGCGGGAGATAACCAGAGCATGCACCACTCTGGCGAGACAGTCCGCGGGCAGGTAGGGTCTCAGCCTGCGTACCAGGTGGAGTTGGTAGACAGCTGCCCTGGACACAGAATAAATTTTAATAATTTCTGGTCCGATTGTCCCCTTATGAATGCTGTGGGTCTTGCCAGATTTATATATTCACAAATTTTAATTTGATATTCTTTCATTGATGGAATTTTTCTCCCTTTCCAGTTTTTTGCTATAAGCATCCTGGCAGCTGTCATTGCATAAAGGAATACTTTATAAAGGAATACTTTCCTTTGATTGTCGGGAATATCGTTTGTGATTATACCTAAAAGGAATGCCTCCGGTTTTTGACTGAAAGATATTTTAAACATCTTTTTGATTTCTTCATAAATTTCATTCCAGAATTGTTTAATAGGTCAGCATTCCCACCACATGTGAAACATTGTTCCTATTTCTTTTTTGCATCTCCAGCAGGTATTTGATTTTAATTTGTAAATTTTAGCCAATTTTACCGGAGTTAAGTACCATTGGTACACCATTTTCATGAAATTTTCTCTGATTGTATAACATGCCATAAATTTAATATCCAATTTCCATAATATCTCCCATTGGTGCAGCCGAATTACGTATCCTATATCACACGCCCATTTAGTCATAACTTGTTTTACTTCTTCATCCTTTAACTCCAATTCTAATAATAAATTATACATTTTGGATATATTCTTTTTTGAGTTTTGTAATAATACTTTTTGTAATTTCATTCTTCTTTTTCAAATCCTATTTCTTTATCCTGATTGAATATTTGGGCAATTTGGTGATATTGCAAACATGTGGTGCAGTATTGGGTCACCTTTTCGTATGGTCTTAGTTTTAACTGGCCCTGTTCCTCTTTTAGGAGTGTCTGGTATGTCGCCATTCTTCCGATCGTATTTTTCTTTTTAACCGATATTACTTCTAACGGTGAGACCCACCATGGGGTTTTCTGTTCTAACAGCCTTCTATGTCTCACCCAGACCTTATATAATGAATTTCTAATTACATGACGTCCTCTGCCCGAACCTCCCTTGGTCATCGCGGTGGTCCCTTGTAGTCATACTCCTGCCGTCTAGTCTGCGGGGCTGCAACAATGGAGTGACCCACTGGGGGATACTTTTCCTGACATAGGAATCCTCCCTGGGGACGACCCGGCACCCACTCGACGGCTTGGCCAGGCAAAAGCTCCATTCCCCTCAGCTGGGCCATCGGTTCTGAACTTGACTTGCGGGGTTGAGGTTTGCGCTTCACCCCTGGGTTTAACTTGGGACTTTTGCCAGTGCATTTCTGAGATTCTGGTTCACAAGAATGGTCAATTTCCACCTGGTGCTTTTCATTAAGAAGGGGAATAGTGAAGAGCAAAATCAGAGCCATTTGCAGCAGTGTCAGGCCATTGAACAAGGCACCAACACAGGTGAACACCCACACTATAACGTTGTTTTTTTTTAGTACTAAGCTTTTCAATTTTTTGTACTAAGCTTTTCAGAGAGGGACAGGCACACAAAAGGGTTGTGAAACACGAGTCAAACAATAGTATGATGCAGCCTTTTTTTCTGTTAGAATCCCCTCTTCTTTTTTGTTAATTAATCCCTGAATGAACCTCTCTAATGATTGTGCCTGATAAAGCACTGCATCTTTCTTCTCTCCTTTTGCAGACCGAATGAAAATCCAAATGTTTTTCTTTTTCTTTGTTGTTGTTTTTTTTGGATGTGAAAAATAACTTTATATTCAAGCCCCACGGAATGAAGAAATCATAACAACTATCGATAGGGATCATACAGACCAGCATTCATTTTTGATAAAGCTCTGTTTCAACATTGTCCATTCGAAAGACGACTAGAGGTCTCAGGAGCCCCTGCCACTCACACGCACCCAGATCTACTACTGATTAAATTCTTTTTTGTTCTTTTTTCTGAGAGTGCACAAGGTTCTTGTCTTAATTACAAAAAAAAATTACAATGTAATACAGAGACTTTTTACACACAGGATATTAAAATGGTTTCCTATTAGAAGGTAAAGGAAAAAAATGATTTTTTCCTTTCTTCATTAATAAACCACTTATTCGTTTTTAAACTGTTGTTATACAAAGTTGCAGGCCTACACAATTTTCACTCGATAGGGTTTGCTCTTTCCCCCGCCCTCCTTTTCTTATCTTTTCTTTTTTTTGTAAGTGCAAATACTAGATTTCTCTCTCCACCTTTTAAGGCAAGTTAAATGTGATACTGCAAATTTAAATTCCTTCTTTGTATCTCCAGCACAGTATAATCTCAGTCTAGTAATTTACAATCCTGACACAGCAAAACTCACAGTATCAGCTGCACACATTGTCTTACTTCCAACCTTGTTGTCAGCGTGTGTGCTGAGAGTTTGTATGTGTGTGTTGGGTGTGAGTGTGCTTTCCTTGTATGGACATTGCAGCCTGCAACTTCTCTTTGTTTGGACTGCCAGTGGACACCAATCAATCCTAGAGTTCCAGTCCTACGCACTAAAGAAAATTCTGGAACCCTTTTTAAAGCTTCCAGGAACTTTTATCTGTTTCTTAAAGAATGTTTTCCTAACACCCGCTCTCATTCGAACAGAAACAATACAGCATTATAAATATATACAAAAGTATCCACACATCATACAACAGAATTCCCAACTTTATAACCAGTTGTGCATGTTGTTGCTTTCAATGTTTGTCTTTCTTTCTCTTAACAAAAAACTTCCATCACTGGTTCTCCAGTTATTTGCTTGTCCTAAATATTTTACTTTGTTCTCTTAGTTGTTTTGCAAACTCATTTCCCCCAAAATTCTTGTAGCTGCCCCTTCACTATCACCTCCACCACTTTGTCCCAAATGGGGGGAGGGGTATTAACATTCCAATTTCTCCTCCATTTTGCCTTGCTAGCCAGTCCCATTTCCTTGTCACTGTGTGGTCAAATTTCTCAATGTGACCGAAATGTGTCCCACTCGGCTACTTGTGCCCGGCACCAAATTTATTGTTTTGTCCCATAGGCTGCCTTAAGGTGTGATGAAAAAACTAAAGATTTTGCTCTAGTTGACTATCATTCCTTCCTCTTGGTTAAAAATTGTTTATTTGTTTGGAAACCTGTTATGATGCCCTGCAGTATGCAAATAGATATAATCAAATGTTTCCCCTTCGCTCTCATCCATCTTCGCCTCATCTACCAGGCGCAGCCATTTATATTTGTTGCATGTCCCTTGCTGCTAACAGGGCCCTGGGCTTCCCGCGGCTGCTGGTGACCGTCATTTGCGGCCCCATAGCAACAGCCCGGCAGTGGGGGATGCCGGGCCCCCCAATATTGGGGGAACTGAGCACCCTGTCTAGAAATACTGAGGGGGCTAAAGCCCTGGGTGGCCAGGAAGTCTGGTCAGTGTGCCCTGCCTTGTACCTGCAGTCCGTGATTCTGACCAACTGAGGCAACAGGTCCTCAGCAGAGATTTAGTTCTGCTGGGATCAGTAAATTCTGCAAATAGCAGAGGCGTGAAGAATTGAATGGTTTTGCGCCATAGGCTGTATTTAGATGTGGTGATTAGTGCTTTGGTTTCCTGATTATTCTGTTAGGGGTTCTGCCCCCCCTCAATGTTTCTTTCACACGGCATTAGTTGTTGTGCCATGCAACTGTGTTTTTTTCCATCTTTAACAAAGGAAATGGGGCTGCTGCAGTTGGAAAGATGCCTTACTTGGTCATATGGCCCAAATGGTTGGAGGCCCATGCTCTTAAAGCTTAAGACATGCCTGCAAGGAGGTGTGGGCCAGCTCTGACACAGAGCACTCTGCATCTTCTGTCTTTTGGGTGCAATCAAACTGCAGAATCTGAACTACACATGGGCTGATAGCCTGGTAATGCACCATTGAATTTTTCTTGAAAAATCTGTGGGCCTGGTGTGACACAATATCAAATTTCATTGGACAACATTGTTTTTCACACATGCATGCTTCTCTTCCCCCCTTAAAATGGAAGCAAGTAAGTAAAGATACACTGCCTCCGATTGTCATAACCCTTAGTTTTTCATAGGCACCTGTCTGCAAAGGTCATCCATCAGGGCGACCAAGACTGACTCAGTTCTTCGGCCAGGATTGAACCCAGATGGGAATGGATTTAAATCATCTCTGTTTTCCAAGAATTCTTGTAGCTGCCCCACTGCTATCGCCTCCTATGTCTAGGTGGACAATGACTTTTTAACACACTGAAAGCTCCCAAGTCCAAAAGGTGTGAAGGGGGCCAACTCCCACTTGCACCGGCAAAGGCACTTTATCTGCGACTGGTGCCACCCACTCAAGCCACTGTTTGAAAGGCTGAGATGTAGGAAACATCACAATATCATACTCTGGGAAGGTACTGTCAGTACAGGACTGGACCAGAGCAGGCAGTCTGAATTGTCAACCATTTTGCATTCTATATTCCCTATCTTGTAAACAACCCTCGTTTGTTGCAGTTGTTGCGGCAGTTGCTCGAACAGATCCAGCACCTCTCAGGTGGGCACCATTAGAGAACAAGGGAAGTGCTCATGAGTTCTGGCACTTTTTTAAAAATAGAAAAAATATTATACGCGTAACAAAACATGAAGCTGAAATATATTGACCAGACAAAATGTCAACGAGTAACAGTTTTTTAAAATAATTCACATACATAGTAAAACGGTGCCATGATGCCATTCTGCGAGCTATGGTAAAATAGCATGTATATCTGCAGCAAAGCAAAAAGAAAAAGTGCCCCATTTCTGCTTTCAATTGTATACTAGGAATCAGTTTTGTGAACTTTATGATACAAAAAGCTAACCATTTTTTTAAAAAAAGCAGCAACCCAAATATAACTATGAAACAAAACGTATCAAGAACTATACAACCACTACACCTCATTTGGATGCTGTGCCAATGATGTAGTTCATTTACTAACTTATTAAAAGAAAGGCCACTCCTAATATATTTTCTCTTCTTATTTTTTTAAAGTAATTTTTATTGAGTTTTCCATTAAATCATATTCACCTTTTGTTACATAATTCTATGACTTAATATATTACTCTGTAAGAGCATCGACCTCCTGCCCTCCCTCTTTCTGACTTCCACATAACTTTCCATATTCTTGGCATTTCTATAAGCACTTATTTACCCTTTGTCAAATTATAATATTTCACCTTATTATCAATAAATCAGTTCCTTATAGTTACATTACAAAACATTTCAATTCAAGCCTACAAACATTTTCAAATGTTTACAATTTTCTTTCATATAAAATATAAATTTGTTCCAGTCCTTTTGAAACAGTTCGTCACGCTGAGTCCAGATTATGTCTTCGAACTCCATCATCTTGACCTGCCGGTCTTCCAGTGTTGGAAGTTCCTGCTACTTCCATTTCTGAGCCAGAAATGTCCTTGCAGCCATTGTGGCATACATAAACATGGCACAGCCAGGAGGGCCAGGCTGTGGAAGAAGTGGTATTTGTTGGCCGTCTCATAGAGCTCTTTCAAGTAGTCATCTCGGTCGCTGCAACGAAAATCGTGAGCCCCGTAGGCGGCCGCCCCGATGGCCACAGCCCCGCTGAGCGCTCCGAGCCGTCGAAAAAATGCCCCGGCGCCCGCCATATCAGTTATATTTCTAACATTGTCCTTCATCTATATACCAGGTAGAAATCCAGTTTGGTTCTTTCCAATCTCCTCTCCCAATACATCTTTAAGTCTATTGGCCAGTATACTGGCGAATAATTTGTAATTATTATTTAGGAGCGAGATTGGCCTATAATTTTTCACCTGCCTTATGTCCGGGTCTTGTTTGGGAATTAGTGTAATATGGGCTTCTTTCCAAGTAATATATTTTCTTTTTTTAAGGGGAAAAACACATTGGTTTGAAACGTTATATATTTCCAGCCTGATGTAGGGGCTGTGTTTTTGTTTTTTTAAGCCAAATTCAATGGAAATGTATTGTTTGAAGAGTGAATAGATGTATATGCAGAATATGTAAATGTGCACTGCGAAAGCCTTGTAATATTACTTTTGTGATTTGGGGTAAAATTGATGGATGAAGAAAGTGTTGAACTAAAAGCAAGCTGTGTGCTTAACTTGCGTTTGTATCTTTTCGTTTCTAAAAGGACCTTTACAAATTGAATTTAAAATAAACAAGCTCCAAAATTTAAAATAAACAAACTCCAAAATTTAAAAAAATAATAATAGAAAAAATAATACTGGTTGGAGCTTTTCTCTGCTTCCTCTAGCTACTCTCCCATAATATATACTGCTGGGGAGGACAAAGCATATGGACAGCTCTGCCACCAATCTCTAAATATGCCCTATACATTTTACTTCTGGTTGGGCTGGAGCTGGCATTTTTCTGATGTCAGCACATTCTGTCATTGTTGCCTCAAAGCCAATAATTTTTATGCAAAATTTCAAGCCGTTCCAACAGCCTCTGGTTCCACCCCCAGAGTTCTATCCCATATAACATCTGGGGAATAGCTTTCCCAACAAAAGCTCTTAATGCCGGGATCACCAATTGTCCTCCCCGGGTATGGAAGAAACTAAGCAGGACACCAATTGTTCTTCGTGTTAGGATGGTTACAGCCTTAAAGTGGGCTAGCCAACTAGATGTAGCCTGAAATGTAACACCCAGATATTTAAAAAAGGGGCACTGTTCAATCACATGTTCGTCTAAAGACCATCTAAAGGTGTGGCGAGCTCTAGTAAACACCACAATTTTTGTTTTGTCATAGTTTATCTTTAGTGAGTTATGGGAGCAGTAGGCTGCAATCCCCTCCAGCATGCTGCGTAAGCCTCTTCGAGTGAGTGCCATTAAAGCCATGTCATCAGCGTATAGCAATATATTCAAACGTTTACCTTCAATGGCTGGAGCCAATGACTTGTACTTTGCCATGTACTGAACAATATCATTTATATAAAAGTTAAAAAGAAATGGGGCTAGCAGGCATCCCTGTTTGACCCCTTTCCCCAATGGCAGTGGGTCCGTAAGAGTTCCCAATGGCCCAGTTCTGTTTTTGACTGTAGTATCTGTGTGTAACTCTCTGAGAATTTTTAAAAGTAGTCTATCAATATCCGTTTCATATAATTTTTTCCATAGTCTATCTCTACAGATTGAGTCAAAGGCAGATGTCAAGTCAACGAAGGCCACAAAGAGTCTGCTCTTACACGCTTTTGCATATTTAGCTACCAGGGTCTGTAGTACCATACAGTGACCTATCATATTGTGGCCCTTTCTAAATCCTGCCTGTTCCTGGTTGAACAGGTTAGAATGGTCCGCCCAGTCTACCAACTTGTTTAATAAGTACTGGGTATAAAGTTTGTATGCGATGTCCAGAAGGCTTACAGGACGGTAGTTTGCTGGATCTTGAATATCTCCCTTCTTGTAGATAGGGGCTACCACACTTAGTTTCCAGTTTGCTGGGATTTTACATGTGTTGTTTATTGCCGTAAAAAGTTTGGCCAAAAAGATGGCCCACCATTGGGTATTTCATTTAAATACCTCAGGGGGGATCATATCCTCACCAGGAGCTTTGCCATTTTTTAATGTTTTAATTAGCTGTAGGCACTCTGATTCCATAACAGGATCCCAACTAGCTAGATGAACATTCTTCAATGGGAGGGACGGACTCGAATTAGCAATATTTGAGGATGTGTATAGCTGGAAAAAGTGTTGAAACCACACATTGGATGGAATACTGTTGTTTACAATTTTTCCTTTGGATGAGACTCCCTGTGCTACTATTGCCCAAAATTTTCTATCGTCTCGCGATTTAATTGCCTTATCAAGTGCCTCCCATTGTTCTTTCCTATAAAGGGATTTCTTGAGTTTTAAGGTGTTTTTATAGTAAGAGCGCCATCTGTGGAAGTTTACCATAGATGACAGAGTCCTCTCCTGTTTTACCTTGTTTTGTTGTTTCCTAAGCAAGGATCTTAGCTTCCGGCAGTCTTTGTCAAACCAGACCCCCGATTTGTTATGTTGTTTGGGAGGCCTGGTGTTTGTAAGTAATGGGAAAAGAGACTCTGAGACCCGCTGATATAGAGAAAAAGGATCAGAGTTAGGTAAAAGACACTGGTCTCTCAGAACCAATAAATCTGGAGAGTGCAGGTGTTGTTTAATTTTAAGCTCCAGCTCGCCGGTGGGGCCGGTGCTTGAGGAGGGACTGCACAATGTAGTTGTTGTAATCCCCCTGATTCGAGGGGAGTTAGTGAGATTGCTCTAGGAAGATGGTCGCTCTCAGTTCTGTTAAAAGTGCTGAGACCATGTGCCCTCTCCAAAACTGATGGAGAGACCAGGATATGGTCAATCACAATTGCACCACGAGGGCCGATAAAAGAAAAGAAACCTCCTGACCTATCCATGTAAGTACCATGCAGGTTGTACAAATTATGCTTAAAGGCAATCTCCAGTAATGTATTACCTGCCTTATTCAGGACCTTTTCATCAGAACTCCAAGGGATAAACCAGTCCGCCTCTGGTAAAAACTGGGTTTTGGAGCCATACGAATTGATGTCGCTGCCTATCCTAGCATTAAAGTCACCTGCCAGCAGGATGTTCCAGTCAGGAAATTTTATTTTGGCCTTCTCCAAGCATGACTCCAAATCTTCCCAGATTTGTATTGTCTGAGAGGAAATACACACGGGGGGAATATAAACGTTGAAACATAGAAAATCTCCTCCTGTGTTATTGGAGATAAGTAAAATCTGAAAATTGTTGCTCTTCATCCACTGCAGTTGGCGCACCCTGTACCCTTGCTCTATAGGGATAAAAGTGACCAAACCGCCGCTAGGTCGGCCACGGTTATTTAGTTTTTTCGCGGGGTAGCAAAAGCCACATAGCCCTGTAAGTAAGGGAGATGAGATTCTAGGCACCAGGTCTCTTGTAAACAAATAATCTGGAATTTTGAGAGGAAATCCAGAAAATCAGCATCGCCCTGCTTAGACAGACAGCCCGCCACATTCCACGACAAGATGTGGAAATATGGTGGTGAGGGGAGCAAAGGTAGACTCCTCCGTTTGTTCTTTAGTATGATGGAATGAATGTTTTTGTAGAGGTGGAGTGAGCTGTTAAAATCATTTGTGGTAGGTGCTAACCTAGTAAGTTTTGTTTCCCTGGCACAGTGTCCCCTCGCTGTGTCTGTCTTTCAATCCTCCACCTGAATGTCATCTAAGGATCCTGAGGCGTCCACAAAGATTGCACCGTTCCTACTCATCGGCATGGCAAGATCTACCTGGTGTGTTGTTGTTTGAGGTATTAAGGGTTGTGTGGGAGAACCCACTTCTTCGGGGGACAGGAACCGGCACTGCGTCCAGTCTTCGTTGGATAAGGGCTTTGTTGTGTTAGTAGCAAAGTTAAATTCCAAAGAAGCAGAAAAGCCTTGGGGGAGTAAGGATTTTTTGATGGTTTGTAACCTAGCTATTAACGCATCCTGGGACTGATGAATCTGCTCAAGGGAGGCTAGAAAGAACTGCTCCTTTTTGTTTAAGATATCTTTTTTGGGTTCGTTGGGAGGGAGTAAAATTTTTTGGAGCTTAGCCTTCTGTTTGGAAATTTTGACTGCCTCTGGTTGGACTTGTTTGTAGTTTTCAGAAGCCGTTTCCAATTCTGTGCGCAGACTAGTAGGCTTACGTGTTCCTAAGAGGGATGGTGGAACGCCGGACTCTTCGAATAGGCGGGTCACCAACAGGCCAGCCCTCTGGAGCCTGTCCCTCTTGTCCAAGATTTGTTTAGTTACCAACCAATCCTTAAAGGTCACCACAACTCTGTTTTGGGCCTTATCAAAAGGAAGAAATTTCACGCTGACAATGTTTTCTGCTGGAATAATGCCCCTGATGACTAAGTCAATTTTCTTAAGTATATAAATTCTCTGTTGTGCAGGCGTGGAAAGGCCTCCATGCTTGAAAAGAGGGAGGAGGACTAGTTTATGTTTAATTAAAATTAAGTTCTGGCTCTTTCGTACTCCCTTCTGGGGAGTTTCTTGCTTTGGGTCTGGAGTTCTCTTTAGTTTTCCACTAGAGGGCAGCGATTGTTTTACTAGCCTTGGAGGGCTAGCCACCTGATGTTTATTTAAAATGTTTGGGCTTTGGCTCTTGTTTGGCGTTGTTATGCTGGGGTTCTTTGTGCTTGAGTTCTCCAGAATCTTGAATAACTTTGAGAAATTCATTTTCCCAGTCCGAGAGGGCAGCTTAGCCTTTCGACCCATTTTCACATTCTTCAGCTTCTTCTTGTGCATTGAACTCTTTCCCTTTAAGGAAGGTTTCCTAGTGGCCAATACTTTTCCTTGGACTAGTTTGGCTCTGCTTGTTTTCCTTTCTTTGATGTTGGGCTGGGTTTTATTTCCATTTGGCTTGTTGCTGGCTTCTTTGTGAAAGTGGCAGTCCTCTTTCCTCCTGATTAGTTCAATCAGGGAGGTGAGCAAACCCAAACATTCTGAAAGAAAGTTTTTAATTGGCCCCAGTTCTTTAATTAGCTGAGTTTGATGTTCTTCCAACAGATCTTTGTACAGCCCTGTCATTATGTAATTGTAGCTGCCCAGGTCTAGATGTCGAACTCTTGTGTCGTTTGGCCACTCCTCCACCTCAGTCGGGGCAGGAGACCCTCCCTTTCCTCTAAGCATAGATTGATGAGTGGATTCTTTTGACTTGGTTTCTGGGTTTCCCAGTTGAGGCTCCTGTTCCGGTCGGGCCTTAAGGGCTGTATTTTCTAAAATTGCCTGCTTTAACTCGGTTGCCAGGTCGACTCCTTTTCCTCCTCCTCCCTCTGCTTCCATGCCCCTTCTGAACGAAGTACGGTTGACAGACCATTCGTGCGGATGCAGGCTCTCTGTGTTTTTTATTTCCTCTACTTTTGGTTTAAAATAATATGAAATTTTTGCCTGCTTTTTCTTTGGGGCAGGGGGTTCAACAGCTTGTGCTTGAGCTAGAGGAACCCCCAGTTCTTTATAATTCTGTCTTGTGAGTACCATTTGAGTTATCTTCTCTAGCCGTGTGCTATGGCCTTATTCAAAAGGAGCTCAGAGGTTGTAATTAGCCTCAGATAGCCTCAAAATAGCACTCAAATAGCCTCAAAATAGCACTGGATAGCCTTGGAAAGTTTGAATGGCTTCCACGGGATTACAAAGGGCAGATAAAAACAGCTCAGGAGAGGAGAGAGGGGAGGTTTGAAAATACCTCCTGGTAGTTCCCGGATTCTTTATCAGGCTAAGCTTTGATTTTTTCTGAGTGTCTTTCTGTATTATTGTTATTATTCTGTAAAAAGCTCCTACTCTGTTGAGGCTCACAGGAGACTTACTGCCGGCGCCATCTTGAAAAATCTGAGATCAGCATCTTTTGGCAAATGTGAGAAAGCATGCTTTATGCTTTAAAAATGCAGAGGAAAAGAACAATAATAGTTATTTTATATGGGTACATGGACAAAGTCTTGTTTGCTATGGCAAGTAAAAATTGCACAAAAGAAGAAAAAGTAATTCTACCAGACTTAAGAAATCCATCTTAATATCATTCATAGAGCAATAAATAGCATTAAGTGGGCCAATCCAGACATAGATCATACAACCCTAAACCACTTGGAGACACAAGATGGATTTTGTTCCAGTCAAATAAATCACTTATTTTCTAAGGGAGCAACATTTACAGCAGTGGAAGGGGAACAAATTAACACTATTTTCAGTATAGAAAAGGCCCAGGGGTGGAATTAGGAAGTATAGGCACATCGATCCCACCCACCCATCACACCCTTTATTTACAAATCCACTGTTTTACGGAATTGTAGTTGAACAAGGGAAACAAGAAAATAGTATTGCCGCTCTCTTTTATTGGTTTTGTTAAAATAGGATTTTCCATTCTGACTGGCCAATTTGACTGCAGCTGCCTGCTGCTGTTATTATGGATAATGTTTTCTTAATGAAACTTGGATCCGAATGCTATGCTGTCCTGCATTTCAGATGGAAATAGTAACACTCTTCCTGGCCCAGTCAATTACCACCACCCCCACTAGTTTTTATCAGCCAAGAAGGGCAAGAGTCCGAAGCCCAAGTCGTTGCCCTGACTAATACAAACACCTTGTCCACATCCTCAAGCCTTACTATCTGAAAATTATCCAAAACAACAGGACTAGACAGTGCTCTGGACACCCATGAGACTCATCTGCTATAACAGCAGAGTCAAGATCTCAGTGGATGCAAGTGGTTTTATCCTCAAAATGCTTTGCAAACAAGTCACAGTGGTTACACATAGCTACCATTGGTTCCACCACCTCCTTGAGTCGGACTGTCTTTCTTCTTCTTTGGCGATCACTTGTAGCTGAGTAGTACTGCTATCTTCAATACCACTATGTATGCTTAATGATGAGTCCACACTACTGTTCAGTTGTATGCAGCCAGATCTTTCCTCCACTTGCGCGGAGCCATCTTTCAACTTGTTTCCTTTCCCTAAGTTCTGCAGTATACCAAGGAGTCAAGTGGGAAAGGATGCTCAGAAGTGATCATGTCAAAAGCCTGAGCCATTCAGAGGTACTAGATGCTGGCCAGGGCTTTGATAGGAGTGCCAGTCATATCAAACAGAAAAAACCCTCAGCGTTACCTGGAAACCCATTAAATACATCAGCCTCCAGGGGTGGATGATCCTAATAGGTCCCTTGCCTCTAGAAAGGGAAAAAGTGGGTTGAAAGTATAAATCTCAACAGAAAAAATGGAATGGAAATGGAAGCAAATAAGTAAAGAGAAGGGGAGGAGGGGGAGGTAATCTCTGCTACTGTTTCCTAACAAATATTCTCAATTGCTAACAATTGAATTTTTGTTAGCTCCTTTGAGCTTTTCAGAAGGAAAGGAGAGGGAAGGTACAATCAATTTAAATGAACCAATACATAAAGATATGAAAGGAACCCGCTGTTTCTGCATACAATGCTAATGTTACTGTGAAAAAAACTTTTTATTTATGTTTTGTTTATTTGTTTAGAAACATTGTATGAAGCCCTGCAGCATGCAAATGATCTACAGATGGATGCATTGAATGTTTCACATTCCTCTACTTCATCCACGACTAGCGGGCCATTTCCCTTGCCAGTCCCACTTCTCTGTGAAGTTATATCTCTCCATGTGACCGAGATGTGTCCTTCCACATCTGTCGCATGTCCCGCTCTGCTACCTATGGCGTGTGTCTCTTGCAGCTGATGGTGGCTGTCATTTGCTTTCCCATAATAGCAACCCAACGGGGGATGTTGGCCCCCTCAATATTGGGGGGATTGAGCCCCCGTGGCCAGGATTCAACCCAGAGGGGAATGCATTTAATTATCTGTGTTTTCCAATAATTCTTGTAGCTTCCCCACCGCTATCGTCTCCACCAGTTTGCCCCAGATTTGGACGGGGGGGGGGGTAATTTATTATATACATAATTTGCTTTCAGACTGCACTTCAAATGTGCAAAAGCATACACTCTGACAGCACCAGAAAAAAGCAATAAGGTTAACAGTTTTTACCTGATTGCTCACATTGTGTTAAACACAATGAGCTTCACAAAAAACAGAACATGGAATCTAGAAGGATCCTCAGTTATATGCTAGCACTTGATTGTAGTACTCTGACTCATCAAAAGAAATAGAAATCCAACATAGTCATCACAATTAATTTACTAGTCTCTTCAAGACTGTATTTTCTTTCCAGTGTTTTGGTCTCCTGCTATATATGTAGAAATACACTTTGAGCTAAATAATTTACAGAAAGCCAAAGACAAATAAAAATTAGTTATGCTGGGTAAAAATCGGGGGCTTATAAAAAATAAGATTTTCTACATAGCTTCCCCACCGCTATCGTCTTCACCAGTTTGCCCAGATTTGGAGGGGGGGTAGTAACATTCCAATTTCTCCTCCATCTTTCTTCCTCTCCCCCCCCCTTTTGAGAAAAGGTCTGGGTCATCCGAAAAATTTACTTGCAAGACAGAAGTCACTGGCCTGTCCTTTTAGCTTCCGCTGTCCCTTTGTGTTCTGAGGTGTGCATCCTCAGAAAAGGTTGAGTGCTTTAAGTGAGACAAAAGTTCTTTGATGGCAGGATGTGAATTGTGGAGGAGATTATACATTTTAGATAGATATTTTCCTTTAGGCTGGATTAGAGTTCCCTTTAGTTTTGATATTTCTCCAGCAAACCCTATTTTCCTTGTATTTCATTCAGTTGGAAGTATTGGAACCAGCCTGTCAAATATATATGGAAGTCTTTTCCTCTTAATTTATCAATTTCCCCCTCTAATAACATTTTATATGTTGCCCAATTTCCCTTCATGTATTTCTTCTTAATGCCAAAGGCTTCAATGTGTGAAATGCACCAAGCGGTTGTAGGTTCCAGGAGATATTTATATTTCATCCATGGTTTATATAAGACCTGAGTTGTGTGGCTGCGTCTTCTGGTAAGGTGTTGGCAAGGGATTGAATCTGGGTGCAGAAAAGGAGAAGGGACACTTATGTTGCGGGGTTTGGGAATACCTGGCTGCGAATAACACAGGTGCATCCTCCGCAAATTTGGAGTGTGTGCAATAACTGAAAAGTTCATTAAGGGCAGGGTGTGAGCTGTGTGGCTGTACCACCTGATGGTGTGTTTGGAACGGAATCCATTTTGGTGTAGGAAAGGCTGAAGCATACATATTGCTGATGTATGTAAAGAAACTGTGGAGAAACCTGCAATTTTTTATTTGAAAAGGAAAGATAGTACTTGAGCAGCAGCTATGAAGAGGAAAGCAGAAACTGTGGGAAATCCTGTAATTCTATTTACCTAGCATAGAGGAAGGGGGGTGGGATGGTGGGGGGCTGCGGAAACCACCCCTCTGCAAATGGCCACGTGGACCAGCAGGGCAGGGAGGACGGGGTGAATGTGGCCCCATGGCAGCCATAATGAAGTCGAGAACTCCGCCCGCCTTGTTCCAGACCTCCATTAGCAGCAGAAGAAGAAGATGGAGGAGGAGGAAGGGATGGAGCAGCCAGCTCTTTGCTGCTTTCCAAGCAGAGCACCCTTTCTGGCTGTTAGGATCCCCTCCACTTTTTTGTTAATTAATCCCTGAATGCACCTCCCTAATGACTGCGCCAGATGTAGCACTGCATTTCACTTCTCTCCTCTTGCAGAGAGAATGAAAAATCCAGATAAATGTGCTTGGGATTCTTCAAGTCCAGAATCTGGCTCTTGTGGATCACTTGCTGGCTGATTCCAGAGGCTGCAAATGGTTTCTTTTTCTTTTTTTTAATTTTTATTTCAAATCCAAAAAATATTACAAACATCAAATTCAAAATCCATACTCATTTTCTAACACAAGCCTATTACATAGATTACCTAAATTAAAATATATCTAATTGCTCTAGGCTTGCTTTGCTCTATGTATATACAACACAATTAACAAATTATATTATAAATGATATTATAGGTTCCCATATACCCCCCACTTCCCTTCACAAATGTGTGCTCTCAATATTTTACTTCTTCCATCTTGTTGTGTTGTTATAATTTAATAATTATTCAATTGCTTCTATTATTATTTTCTTGCTTACCCTGCACGTTTTAAACATTCTCTATTAATATTTCAATTCCGGAACCATATTTTTTCATGTTTTCCTTCACTCCATCCCACTTACTAATTATTCTCTGATTTGAGTGGCCTCTAATAATTGCTTTCAATTTTGCCATTTCTACAAACTTGCCGAGTTTGTTTTGCCATTCTAATAGTGATGGGATATTCTGGCAGCTGCTGTTGTGTAAAGGAATAGATTTTTCTTGCCTTTGGGGATATCATTAGATATTAGGCCGAAAGCTTTCATGAGGTGATCTACAGCAGGGTTGGGCAGGATAATAGCCCCAAAAAGAAACTGTTCTTTAATCACCAACTGCCTCAGTCCCTCAAATGTATCTACCCCCTCTGCAGACAGCCGAAAGTTGAAATTTTGCGCCACCTTCACAGCTACCAAGGGGAGACTCAGAAGAAGCAGTTTTATCAACCTTCTGGAAAGCGCGGATGTAGATTTCCGCATGCAGTCTATATGTTTGCAAAACAAGGCGTTTATACCGTTCATAGTCTAGCACGTGGGACAAAGGAAGATGGCCCACGAGATCCGCCAACTCCCTACCAATCAACGTCTTCAGAATAGACATATACAGTCTTGAAGGGAGCTCCAGTTCCCGGCAGGTTAGTTCGAATAAAGTCAGATAGCTCAGGACATGCATGGGGGGTTTATACGCAGGGAAAAGACGTAAGTCAAAATCTGGTTCTGGGATGCAGCCCGTACCCCTCCTCTTTCTCGTACCACCGAACCGGCCCGCGGGGTTCCCAAGACCTTTCTGGCGAGTATATCTGGGCTGCGCTAGGTGGTTGATACATCGTTGGTCGGCGACTTTCCTGGGGTGGGCGCTCCGGCTCTCGATAGTCGTCCTCTGCCCGAACCTCCCTTGGTCATCGCGGTGGTCCCTTGTAGTCATACTCCTCCCGTCTAGTTTGCGGGGCTGCAACAATGGAGTGACCCACTCAGGGATACTTTTCCCGACATAGGAATCCTCCCTGGGTACGACCCTGCACCCACTCGATGGCTTGGCCAGGCGAAAGCTCCATTCCCCTCGGCTGGGCCATCGGCTCTGAACTTGACTTGAGGGGTTGAGGTTTGCGCTTCACCCCTGGGTTTAACTTGGGACTTTTGCCAAGTACTAAGCTTTTTTCTTTTAGTACTAAGCTTTTCAATATTTTTTACTAAGCTTTTCAGAGAGGGACAGGCACGAGAAAGGGTTGCGAAACATGAGTCAAACAATAGTATGAATCCCCTCTTCTTTTTTGTTAATTAAGCCCGGAATGAACCTCTCTAATGATTGTGCCTGATGAAGCACTGCATCTTTCTTCTCTACTTTTGCAGACAGAATGAAAATTCAAATAAATGTTTTTCTTTTTCTTGGTTTTTTTGGACGTGAAAAATATCTTTATTTTCAAGTCCCACTGAATGAAGAACTGTCCCAGGAATGGCTTGTCCCGCCCTCTACTGGATGGTCCCTGAGAGGTGGACCAAGGCAATGCAAGCCACCACACTCACAACACTCAACACGGTGAATGAGAGCAGCTGGAAGAAGCTCTTTAAATTCTTTCTTGGTCTTGTTTTTGCAGAGTGCACAAGGTTTTTGTCTTAATTACAAAAAATTCAAATTGCAATATAATGCAGAGACTTTTTACACATAGAATATTAGAATGGTTTCTTACCAGAAGGTAAAGAAAAAATATTCTTTTTTCCTTTATTTATTAATAAACCACTTATTCCTTTTTAAGCTATTGTTATACAAAGTTGCAGGACATGCACAATTTTCCCTCGCTAGGGTTTGCTCTTTCCCCCACCCCCCATTTCTTATCTTTTCTTTTTTTTGCTAAGTGCAAATACTAGATTTCTCTCTCCACCTTTTAAGACAAGTTGGCTGTCATTTGCTTCCCCATAGCAACAACCCAACAATAATTCTTGTAGCTTCCCCACCGCTATCGTCTCCACCAGTTTCCCCCAGATTTGGAGAGGGGAGAGTAATTTATTATATACATACTTTGCTTTCAGACTGCACTTCAAATGTGCAAAAGCATACACTCTGACAGCACCAGAGAAAAACAATAAGGTTAGCAGTTTTTACCTGAATTGTCACATTGTGTTAAACACAATGAGCTTCACAGAAAACAGAACATGGAATCTAGAAGGATCCTTAGTTATATGCTAACACTTGATTGTAGTACTCTGACTCAACAAAAGAAATAGAAATCCAACATAGTCATCACAATTAATTTACTAGTCTCTTCAAGACTGTATTTTCTTTCCAGTGTTTTGGTCTCCTGCTATATATGTAGAAATACACTTTGGGTAATTAAATTTACAGAAAGCCAAAGCTGGGGGAAAATTGGGGGCTTATGAAAAATAAGATTTTCTACATAGCTTCCCCGCCGCTATCGTCTCCACCAGTTTGCCCCAGATTTTTTTTTTTGGGGGGGGGGTAATTAACATTCCAATTTCTCCTCCATCTTTGCCTCGCTGGCCAGTCCCATTTCCTTGGCACTGCGTGGTCAAGTTTCTCAATGTGACCTAGATGTGTTCATCCACATCTGTCGTATGTCCCACTCGGCTGCCTGTGCCCTGAGCCAAATTAATTGTTTGGTCCCATAGGCTGCATTAAGATGTGGTTTAAAAAAACCTGAGAATTTTGCTCTAGTTTGCTCTAGTTAGAGTTGCCAATCATTCTGGTTCCTTCCTGTTGGTTAAAAGTTGTTTATTTGTTTGGAAACCTGTTATGGTGAGAGGAATAAATATAATAAAGGAGGGATAAATCAATCTTGGTGTAGAAAAGCACAAAAAACACTGCAAAACCCTGTAATATGTTCATGTAGATGTGTTCATCTACATCTGTCATATGTCCTATTTGGCTACCTGTACCCTGAGCCAAATTAATTGTTTGGTCCCATAGGCTGGCTTAAGATGTGGTTTAAAAAACCTGAGGATTTTGCTCTAGTTTGAGTTGCCAATCATTCTGGTTCCTTCCTCTTGGTTAAAAGTTATTTATTTGTTTTTAAACCTGTTATGATGAGAGTTGTAGGGCAAGGAGGAGTAAATGGGGAGCATAATGAGCGTGGGAAGACAGACAACCACACACACCTGGCATGTTCCAGCCAAGGTTCTCAGTTGCAAACACCTTTTCTTGTATGTTGTCTTGTCTCTGATCCAAGTGACAGCAGGCGGCTGCATAGGAGCTGCTGCTGGATCACCCTGGGCTGATGGCCTTTCTGGAATTGCACACTTCCCAGAGGTGGCCGTTGTTCCAAAAGTGGGCACTGGCAGTTCAGTGAAATGCTTGAAGTCCACTTCAGAAGTGTCTTGACAGGAGTTCTTTAATTGCAGGGTTTGAGTTGTGTGGCTGTACCACCTGATGGCGTGTTTGTAAGACAATCCTGGCATAGAAAGAGGGAGAAGTGTACCTATAGCTGATGTACGTACAGAAACTGTGGGAAAACCTGCAATTTTATATTTTAAAAAGATCAATAGTACAATTGCAGTACCAAAGATTTTCAGTGACTGTAGCCATTTGCAGCAGTGTCAGACCATTGAACAAGGCACCAACAGAGGTGAACACTCACACTATAAACTTTTTTTAAACTTTTTTCCTTTTTTTGTACCACAATACTTTTATTATTACCACTACCACCATCATTTTGAAGGGAAACCCTTCCAGTCAATTGGTCCTTTAGTCATCTGCAACCCCCCCCCCCCACAGCAGTATCAATTTTGATATTGAAAAGTGCCAAACACAGTGAGAATATGTTAAGTTTGCAAAATCATATAAAAAGCCTGGAATACAGAAAATCCATTCATATGCAGCTTGTACAGCCATACAGCTTCCAATAAGTTTGGCATGCCTACTTTCCATTTGCAGCATTGAACATTCGTTCCATTATCATCTGCTCCAATTTAACTGCATCAGCAGCAAACTTTCTGATTCCATCAGACAACTTCTCCACAGCCATTTGGTCCTCATTATGGAGCCAACGGAATGTCTTCTCATTTGTACTTAGCTTTTCATTTTGTCAGAATGCATCTCTTGGAAATTCAATAATGGAAAGCATTCTGTGGTTACCAATCTTGTCGTACTCCTCTTCCTCCTCCTCTTCATCTCAATAGTGGTTCTTCCTCTTCCCCCCCTTTTGAGAAAAGATCTGGGCCATCCGAAAAATTTAGCTGCAAGACAGAAGTCACTGGCTTCTTGTGCGGCCTGTCCTTTTTGCTTCCTCTGTCCCTATGTGTTCTTTGATGGCAGGGTGTGAATTGTGGAGGAGATTATACATTTTAGATAGATATTTTCCTTTAGGCTGGATGACATTTCCCTTTAGTTTTGATATTTCATATATTACATATTACATAGATTACCTAAATTAAAATATATCTAATTGCGCTAGGCTTCCCTTTGCTCTATGTAAATATAATGCAATTAACAGATTATATTAGAAATGATATTATATGTTCCCATTATATGTTCCCATATACCCCCCACTCCCCTTTACCCATGTGTGATCCCGCGGCTTCCTGCGGCTGCTGGTGACAGTCGTTTGTGGCCCCATAGCAACAGCCCGGCAGTGGGGGATGCCGGGCCCCTCAGTATTGGGGGAACTGAGCACCCTGTCTAGAAATACTGAGGGGGCTAAAGCCCTGGGTGGCCAGGAGGTCTGGTCAGTGTGCCCAGCCTTGTACCTGCAGTCAGTGATTCCCACCAACTGAGGCAACAAGTCCTCAGCAGAGATTTAGCTCTGCTGGGATCAGGAGATTCTACAAATAGCAGGGGCATGTAGAATTGAATGGTTTTGCACCATAGACTGTATTTAGATGTGGTGATTAGTGCTATGGTTTCCTGATTATTCTGTTAGGGGTTCTGCCCCCCCTCAATGTTTCTTTCACACGGCATTACTTGTTGTGCCATGCAACTGTGTTTTTTTCCATCTTTTACAAAGGAAATGGGGCTGTTGCAGTTGGAAAGATGCCTTACTTGGTCATATGGCACAAATGGTTGGAGCCCCATGGTATTAAAGTTCAAGACACGCCTGCAAGGAGCACTCTGAATGTTCTGCCATTTGGGGGTAATCAAGCTGCAGAATGTCTCAGCTTTCTCAGTCTCTATGTGTTCTGAGGTGTGCATCCTCAGAAAAGGTTGAGCGTTTTAAGTGAGACAGAAGTTAATTGATGGCAGGGTGTGAATTGTGGAGGAGATTATACATTTTAGATAGATATTTTCCTTTAGGCTGGATGAGATTTCCCTTTAGTTTTGATATTTCTCCAGCAAACCCAAAACCAGCAGCAGAAGCAGGACGGGACCAAGCAGAGCACCCTTTCTGGCTGTTAGGATCCCTTCCTCTTTTTTGTTGTTTAATCCCTGAATGCACCTCCCTAATGACTGCGCCAGATGTAGCACTGCCTTTCACTTCTCCCCTCTTGCAGAGAGAATGAAAAATCCATTTGTGGGACATCTTTTCAGGCTGGAGCCCTACCATGACCAACATTTTAAATTTGGCTTGGCACCCTGTGATTATACTGGTTTTTGGTATTTTGATGTTGCTTATATTAGTGTGCATTTTATATGTTAAAGTTAAACATTTGTATGGGGAAAAGGTATATTTTTTTTACTCAGAGAGGGAAGGAAAAACAGATTAGCTAAGCATGGAAGAGGTAACTGTGTTAGACCAAGGGGTGGAGTTTATGGGCAATCTATCCGGAAGACATTTGTATTTCGAGGAGTTAGTGGTCTGACATGGTTACCATTCCTGCCTTCTCTTTCTTCTCCCTCTCGATCTCCTGAGCCGTGTATCAGGAGATTTTTAATGCTGGATGTTTTTAGATATGCTGTAAGACCCACAGAGTCCCTTGGGAAAGCCAGCCAAATAGGTGGGGTATAAAGATGATGATGATGATTTATTTATTACATATAGCTGCGTACAGAAACTGTGCAAAAACTTGCAATGTTTATATTTTAGAAAGATGATTACTACAATCACAGTTGCTAACACTTTCTTTTTGCATTTTCTAAACAGCTAATCTTATTGTCCCTTGATAAAATCAGGTTAGCCCATTGTTTCTTTGACCAAAAAAGCAACATTTGTAAGGGCAGTACAGAATTGACCAAGTGTGAAGCCTGGAGCACTTACAAGTGACACACACAAAATGTAAGCCACAAAGAGCAATGTGAAGATGTTTCTAAGCAATGGCTACCTTTGTGCCGCAAGGTATAATGTGCATATTGGTTGGTATTCCAAACCATTCTTCTCCATGGCACGTCAAAGCCTGAGAAAGGCTTGCAGTATCACAAAGATGGCTGGGTTGCCAAGTTAAAAAAGCAACCACCACCAAGCCAGCAGCACCCCCTGTATGGCAATTATGTGTGCCAGCTCTCACGGTCCCATTTCATTAGTTCCTTTAAGTGCATCCACTTCACAGGTGAGGCTCTGAATTTGCTTGCGGTACTCATTGTTCCCGGCTTGCTTTTATCAGCAAGGATGGACAAGGATCAAGAAGACAGGTGGTTGGTTTCACTCGTCCAAGCAGCCTGTCCGCATCCTAAGAGATAACAGATTGGAATTGATCCCATATAACATGACTAGACAGGAATCTAGCACTCTCCCGTCCCGGCCCTGCTCCCACGGTGGAGTCTACCTCCTTCCAAATCGGAGACCCATGTTCTGCAATTTATCTGGAAGAGAATGGTGGAGTCCTCTCCATTACTAGATGCACGGGGTTAAAACATCTGATCCTTTCCCCTGTTCAGGTCTTTATTCTCTCTCTCTTCTATCTCCTGTCTCACTGGAGAGAACCAAGTGCCAGGATCCCACACTTGCAGTCTGTTTTAAGAGGTTAGTGGCAGAGATTCCTCTCCTCTTTTGAGCAAAGTTCGGATGCCCGCTCTGCAGCTTTTAAAGAGAGTAAGGAAGTCTCGGCTAAGGGCAGATCTTGCCCCTTCTTCGCCTGTTCCTCTAGCACGATCTGCAGGTCAAAGATATAGTTGATTACATGCTGCATGATTTCCACTTGGCTGACTTTGGTGCCTTGCGGGATCCTCGGCACCGGCTCGCGCAGCTTGGAGTAGCAGTCATTCATGTCGTAAAGGAGGTTCTTGGGCTCCTCCTGAGCCGGGCTCTGGTTTTTTTGTTTTTTGTTTTGGCAAGACTTGTCGCATTTTATTGAAGGCCTGTGCAGCAGGAGTCACTGGCCGAGGGGCTTTGTTCTGTTGCTCGTTCCCTGGGTGATGGTGAAGCTCTGATCATAGAGACAGCACACAGCTTGCTTCCTAGCAGCTCCTGACTGATCTGATGGGGCTGATTCCTTTCATGGCCATGAAGGAGGAGAAACCAGCAGGGATTTGCAGAAGGGCAAGATTTCCTTCCTTAAGGCGGGAGAAGCAAGCAAGCAACCTCGAGAGAGAGAGATCGATACTGCCCCTTGCTTGCCAGCCTGGTTGATTCTCTATTGTGTGCACGCAGAAAATGCTTCTCTTTGCAAAAAAGCCCCATGTATATATTTTAAAAACAGAAATGCTACCTTTGCAGTAGCAAGTATTTTGACTGATCATAAAGTTGAGCGGTAGTTTTCCTCCTCTTCCTCTTCCTCTTTAAATTTTTTAAATTGGGTTTTACAGTTATACAATGTTAAAATCAGCATAACCATCTTAAACATAAGAAGAGAAAAGGATGAACTAAAATCCAGTTCTCCCCCACCCAAAGACTCCCCTCAACTTCCCCTTCTGGTTCTTTAAGTATTTACTAATTCTGCTTACATTATTTTACCTCAATTTCAAAGTCTTCTAACTAAATGCTCTTATATTATCCTTTTTATACAATATTATTCAATTTCCATTGTACACCTGGTTGTTTTCCCCTCTTCCTCTTCTTTTTTAAAAGGATTTTTTATTTTTTATTTTTCAAAGAACAAACTCTTCCATAGCTGCAGTTTAGGATTCAAAATTATATCAACCATCCTGCTCTGACACTCTCCCCAGCTTGCCGCCTTTACCAGACTGCAACTTCTTCCCCCTAGGTCACCCATTGTAAAGACTCTCCTTTCAAACTCTGCTTTGTTTTCTGAACTAACTCAGAACTGCAGGAAGGGCCCCACACAACAGCTATCTGGTCCAGAAACCCATTCTCCTTGATTTTTCTTAATGGCTCATTCCTTCCTTCTTTTCTTCCTTCCATCACGTAGTTCTTTTATTATTAACATTTTAAAGTTTTTCAGTTGCACAAAATAAAGTTATACAAAATAATGGTGTGGGAGCCATGGCTTGTCTCCCAGGCACTTTCCCGACATGGGGAAGCTGGCCTGGCTTGTATTTAAATGCTTGCTAAACTTACTGTCTGGCATCCAGTTCTAACACACCACACACAGATTAAATTCTAACATTTACTGGATCCAGAAATTTAGGATCTCTGCAACCTCAAACTCATAACACTGCAGAGAAAATGCTAGGCTGCCACCTCCTCTCAATCTGGGGTGGGGGTGCAAGAGCTGGGAGCGGTGAGGATCATCCTCAGGAATCAACACTTCAGACCAACTCCCCACCAAGCATGGGAAAAGGGCTGAACCTTCTCCCCAGAAAATGAGGCTTGTTGGAAATTGAAGATCAAACCCTTAGTGTGGGCATCATAGAATTCCACACGACCCTCATCATAGTCTAGGGACACCCGGATCTTCCTGGGCTCATAAGTCAAGCTCAAAGGGGTCCGCTCAGGGTGGGTTGAAGCCCAGAAGGGATCAGATGAGGCTGACTCATCCTTGGCCTTCCCAACGGCCCAGATCCCCTCCGAAGGAAGCATGCTGACAAAGCCTTTGCGCCTGACAGACTCTTTTGCAACCCCTACGGCCCAGGTGGCCCATTCCCTTTCCTCTTTCTCCTCTTCCATCACCACCTCCCACCAATATCTTCCTGAGGTGAATTTTGCATGGCCCAGCACGTACAGCATGCTGTCGAATCTCCCAGGGTTGTCCAGCGTGTCCTGCCTTTCTTCTTCTTCTTCTCAAACTCTTCATGTTATAACAAGAAAAGGGTGTTTTGTTCCTGGCTCTAGAGTGACACTCACTGTGTTCAGTGCCTGAATCGGTAGCCCATTGCATTTCTCCATGGTATCCTTCTGAAATGAATTTTTCTGAGTGTAAATTATGAGTCTCTCTTCCATGCCTGGAGAGATGCCCAGCAGTGTCCGCCTTCTTTTCAACTCCTGAAACCTGGTCACCGTAGTCCCGATGCCCTTCAGGAACTCAATAGCGGCCAGTTGGCAATTCTTCTCCATTTCTGTGCGTCTCACACTGAGACTGGCGATATCCTCTGAAAGCTTGACGACATTAATTTCCTTTTTCTTCTTCATCTCCTTCTCCAGATCCTCCAGTTCAGTCAGCCAAAAGTGCTGCAGCTCCTCCAGGAAGTTGCACATCTGCTCAAAAGCGCCCATGATCTTGTTCTTCTCCTCCTCTAGCTCCTCCAGATATGCCTGGCTCTTTCTTCAGTTTCAATTCCATAATCACTCGTCTCTCTTGCACTAGAAACTGGACTTTTTGCTTCAACCACTGTGAAGCCAGTTCCAGATTAATCAGTTCATGTTCGCTGTGCTCTTTCGACCTCTTGCAGACAATGCAGATGGGGGCCGCGCAAGCCCTGCAGAAAAGGTGCAAAGGTTCCCCATGTCCCTCACAACCGGCTCTCCCCACCTGATGGGTTAACTTCTTCTTTTCCTCCAATTTTTTAAAATTAATTTTCAACATTTATCACAAACATAACATATAACACACAAACACAAAATATACATTACAATACTAAAGAAAAAAACACCACAAAAATAATAGACTTATTACTTCTAAAACCCAATTTTAAATACAACACAATTAACAGATTATATTAGAAATAATATTATAGGTTCCCATATACCCCCCCACTTCACCCCCCAAAAATGTTGTTAAAAAACTATAATCCAAAATATACATACAAGCTGCATATAGACAAAGTTGGGTTTTTTTGTTGCCCTTTTTTCTGAGCAAGCGACAGATACGTCCACATTTGTCACAAGCATTTGCAATATTGAAAGTGTGTGATTTCAGTAAGAAATCTCCTGACCAGTTAACTAGCATGAAGAATCTGAGTGTTCAGAGCTTTAATAATAATAATCATCATAATAACCCACCCAGTCTCACACACAAACCCCACAAAATTTCTTCTTGCGCAAAGTTTCTTCTTGTTTCATACAGCAATACGATAGTTATTAAAAAGTGGGCTTGCTTTCACCGCCCCCCCCCCGGCCTGCAAATTTTGTTTTCATGCCGTTGGAAGAGAATAACAGATTGAGGGCAGAAAGTTGTTTCTGGACGACCAGTCAAGGCATCTGAAACTGCCTGGCCAGACCCATGTTCTACAGTTTATCTGGAAGAGAATGGTGGAGGTCTCTTCATTACTGGATGCACAGAGTTAATACATCTGATCGTTTCCCCAGTCAAGGACTTTCCTCTCTCTCTCCTTCTATCTTCTGTACAACTGGAGAGGACCTATGGAATCTATGACGCCTTGCAAGATTTCCATGGCTGACTTTGGTGCCGTGTGTTAAGACCCCCAAGACCTCCCCAAATAATGACACAACTGATGCAAAATTTAGTTTAAGATTATTGGCATAATTTTGGCCAGAATGGAAAATGAAGATAAATGTGCTTGGGATTCTTCAAGTCCAGAATCTGGCTCTTGTGGATCACTTGCTGACTGATTCCAGTGGCTGCAAATGGTTTCTTTTTCTCTTTTTTCTTTCAAAACCAATTTTTTTTACGAAGATCAAATTCAAAATCCATATTCATTTTCTAACACAAGCCTATTACATAGATTACCTAAATTAAAATATATCTAAATACTCTAGGCTTCCATTTGTTGAATGTAAATACAACACAATTAACAAATTACCGTATTTTTCGCTTTATAACACGCACCCGACCATAACACGCACGTAGTTTTTAGAGGAGGAAAATCCGTAGGCATGCCACCCGTAGGCATTTCCTCCATAACACGCACAGACATTTCCCCTTACTTTCTAGGTGGAAAAAAGTGAGTGTTATGGTGCAAAAAATACAGTATATTATAAATGATATTATAGGTTCCCATATACCCCCACTCCCCTTCACCCATGTGTGATCTCAATATTTTACTTCCATCTTTTTGTGTTGTTATAATTTAATAATTATTCAGTTGATTCTATTATTTTCTTGCTTACGCCTGCATGTTTTACACATTCTCTATTAATATTTCAATTCCGGAACCATATTTTTTCATGTTTTCCTTCACTCCATACGACTCTCTAACTATTCTCTGATTTGAGTGGCCTCTAATTATTGCCGTCAATTTTGCCGTTTCTGCAAACTCGCCAAGTTTGTTTTGCCATTCTGATAGTGATGGGTTTTCTCCCCCTTCCAGTTTTTTTGCAATCAATATTCTGGCAGCTGTTGTTGTGTAAAGGAGTAGATTTTTCTTGTCTTTGGGGATGTCTTTAGATATTTGGCCGAAAGCTTTCATGAGGTGATCTACAGCAGGGTTGGGCAGGATAATAGCCCAAAATCTTTTACAAAGAACTTGTTCCATGGAACAGTGTTTTTTCCATCATTTACAAAAGAAATGGGGCTGCTGCAGGTGGAAAGATGCCTTACTTGGTCATATGGCACAAATGGTTGGAGCCCCATGGTATTAAAGTTTAAGACACGCCTGCAAGGAGCGCTCTGAATGTTCTGCCATTGGGGGGCAATCAAACTGCAGAATCTGAACTACACACGGGCTGATAGCCCGCTATGCACCATTGAATTTTTCTTGAAAAATCTGTGGGCCAGGTGTGACACAATATCATATTTCATTGGACAACATTGCTTTTCACACATGCATGCTTCTCTTCCCCCCTTAAAGTGGAAACAAATAAATCAAGATAAGGGGAGGAGGGGAGCTTATCTCTGCTGCTGCTTTCCTAACAAATATTCTCAATTGGTTTGATTTTTTGTTAGCTGCTTTGAACTTTTCAGAAGGAAAGGAGAGGGAAAATACAACTACCTTTGTTTAGAATGCGGAGTGGAACGGCTGAAGTGAAAGTGATGCTACCTATCTGTAGTGTTTCTGTAGGCATGTTTGGTAGTCTTTTCCCGGCAGCTGTTTTGAATTCCTTTCTGGGATCTTCTAAATGCACAGTGCAGAAACATGTATATTAAGCACAATGAAGAGCAGATGAATCTAGGAATTGGGAGGTTAGCAGCAGCAGCAGTAGCAGCAGCAGCAGCGCTTCATTTCACAGCTCATTAAATAAGCAGGGTGTTTTTTTCTTCCTTCTTCCCCCACCCTCGAAGGCAGCCTTTGTATAAGAAGACCACCAGAAACAATCCTGTATTAATCCTGCTCTGCTGGCTTCTTTCTTCTCAATGAAGGATGTGGAAGTCTCAGCTCCCGCGGAAAGGGGAGACGAGGCGGCGAACCGCTGAGCCGGCGCGGGAGCAGTGCAGCCCGCTAAGCTGTCGCGTGTGGGGCTCCCTCCACACGCTGAATGAAACTCTCCCACAACTGAGCTGCTGCTGCTGCTGCTGCCACAGCTAGGGCCGCTGGCTGCGGCGGTGGCGCCAAGCTCTGTCCTTCCCACTGCCTCGCCAACGCGGAGGGGGAGTCGAGGGAAAGATGTGAGGGCGATCTGGCTGCGACATCTGTCACCCCATTGATCGCCAGGGTTGATTCGGCTGATCTGGCTGGCTAGGCGGGTGTCCCCTTCCTCCCTCACCGCTCCATGTGCATCCCTCCCAAAGCTGCACGCTCGGTGGAAGAGGACGACCATCCCAGATAGAAGGAGTGTACCCTTCTTCGGTCAAGGGTATACGATAGCTGCGCTCCCCTGCTAGAACCTCCAAACAAGCTCAAGGTACAACTACCTTAAATAAACCAATACTTCAAGATATGAAAGAAACCCATTGTTTCTGTATACAATGCTAATGTTACCATGAACAAAACTTTTATTTATTTTTTGTTTATTGGTTTAGAAACATTGTTTGAAGCTCTGCAGCATGCAAATGATCTACAGATGGATACATTGAATGTTTCCCATTCCTCTACCTCATCTACAACTAGCGGGCCATTTCCCTTGCCAATCCCACTTCTCTGTGAAGTTATATCTCTCGATGTGACCTTCCACTTCTGTCGCATGTCCCGCTCGGCTACCTCTGGCGTGTGTCTCTTGCAGCTGATGGTGGCTGTCATTTGCTTCCCCATAACAGCAACCCAACGGGGGATGTTGTCCCCCTCAATATTGGGGGGATTGAACCCCCATGGCCAGGATTCAACCCAGATGGGAATGCATTTTATTATCTGTGTTTTCCAATAATTCTTTTTTAATTTTTTTTTAAACATTATTTTATTTTCAATGCAAAATCATTGTATAAACTAGCATTTTTAAGATCAAACCCTTAAAAAAAAAGTATTGAAAGTACCCTTATAAAAAGAGTACTAACAGAATTTAAATAAACCCATGTCAGCATTTTAGTTGATTAGGTTTAGCACTGTAGCTAAACCAACTAAATAACTTATACCATGAGATGAATACATAATTTTACAATTTCACATTTAAAGTTGTTTTCTTTAGAGTGCAGCATAGTACAACTTTCAAAATAAATATATCTTTAAATAGCATTACAATTAAGGCACAATAGCATTAACCCTTGAAGAACTGCAATCTCAACAAGCAGTCTCATGAGAGACCTATGCTTTTGTAACAAAAATTACAAATATTAAATCCAAAATAATACTGTATAAACAAGAAAGAAAAACAAAACATACAAAAAAGAAAGAAAAACAAAGTAAAAAACAAGACAAAAAGCATACATCTACAAATAAAACCATATCATCATTCTAATCTAATCAATACATACATATACACTTCCTTCCTTTGTTCTAAGACCTCAAAATTTTTACTCTTACTGTATTGTTTTGTCTAATGTAGATTACTTCCATCTTTGTACTTTAACCCTGTAAAGCATCATTCATTACATACCGATAAACTTACTCCAGAACAGTGTTTTTTCATATACTCTTTAGCACATCCCCATTCTTTTAATAATTTCTGGTCTGATTGTCCCCTTATGAATGCTGTGGGTCTTGCCAGATTTATATATTCACAAAATTTGATTTGTCATTCTTTCATTGATGGAATTTTTCTCCCTTTCCAGTTTTTTGCTATAAGCATCCCGGCAGCTGTCATTGCATAAAGGAATACTTTCCTTTGATTGTCGGGAATATCATTTGTGATTATACCTAAAAGGAATGCCTCCGGTCTTATACTGAAAGATATTTTAAACATCTTTTTGATTTCTTCATAAATTTCATTCCAGAATTGTTTAATAGTTCGGCATTCCCACCACATGTGAAACATTGTTCCTATTTCTTTTTTGCATCTCCAGCAGGTATTTTAATTTGTAAATTTTAGCCAATTTTACCGGAGTTAAGTACCATTGGTACACCATTTTCATGAACTTTTCTCTGATTGTATAACATGCCGTAAACTTAATATCCCATTACCATAATTTATCCCATTGGTCCAGCCGAATTACTTATCCTATATCGCATGCCCATTTAGTCATAACTTCTTTTACTTCTTCATCCTTTAACTCCAAATCTAATAATAAATTATACATTTTGGATATATTCTTTTTTGAGTTTTGTAATAATACTTTTTGTGATTTCATTCTTCTTTTTCAAATCCTATTTTTTATCCTGATTGAATACGTGGGCATTTTGGTGATATTGCATCCATGTGGTGCGGTATTGGGTCACCTCTTCGTATGGTCTTAGTTTTAATTGGCCCTGTTCCTCTTTTAGGAGCTGCTGGTATGTCGCCATTCTTCCGATCGTATTTTTCTTTTTAACCGATATTACTTCTAACGGTGATTCCCACCATGGCGTTTTCGGTTCTAACAGCCTTCTATGTCTCACCCAGACCTTATATAATGAATTTCTAATTACATGACTTAGAAATTCTTTATGTACCACCACTTTGTTGTAAATTAGATAGGCATGCCAATCGTATCTGTTGTTCCATCCCTCCAAGTCTAAAATGTCATTATTATCTAACTTAATTCAGTCTCTGATCCAACTAAAGCATGCTGCATCATAATATATTCTCAGGCCTTCCACATCTGTCGCATGTCCCGCTCGGCTACCTATGGTGTGTGTCTTACAGCTGATGGTGGCTGTCATTTGCTTCCCCATGACAACAACCCAAAGGGAGATGTTGGCCTTCTCAATATTGGGTGGATTGAGCCCCCATGGCCAGGATTCAACCTACATGGGAATGCATTTAATTATCTGTGTTTTCCAATAATATTTGTAGCTTCCCCACCGCTATCGTCTCCACCAGTTTGCCCCAGATTTTTTTTTTTGGGGGGGCTAATTAACATTCCAATTTCTCCTCCATCTTTGCCTCGCTGGCCAGTCCCATTTCCTTGGCACTGTGTGGTCAAGTTTCTCCATGTGACCTAGATGTGTTCATCCACATCTGTCGTATGTCCCACTCGGCTGCCTGTGTCCTGAGCCAAATTAATTGTTTGGTCCCATAGGCTGGCTTAAGGTGTGGTTTAAAAAAACCTGAGAATTTTGCTCTAGTTTGCTCTAGTTAGAGCTGCCAATCATTCTGGTTCCTTCCTGTTGGTTAAAAGTTGTTTATTTGTTTGGAAACCTGTTACGGTGAGAGGAATAAATATAATAAAGGAGGGATAAATCAATCTTGGTGTAGAAAAGCCCCCCAAAACTGCAAAACCCTGTAATATGTTCATGTAGATGTGTTCATCTACATCTGTCATATGTCCCACTCGGCTACCTGTACCCTGAGCCAAATTAATTGTTTGGTCCCATAGGCTGGCTTGAGATGTGCTTTAAAAAAACTGAGGATTTTGCTCTAGTTTGAGTTGCCAATCATTCTGGTTCCTTCCTCTTGGTTAAAAGTTATTTATTTGTTTTTAAACCTGTTATGATGAGAGTTGTAGGGCAAGGAGGAGTAAATGGGGAGCATAATGAGCATGGGAAGACAGACAACCACACACAGCTGGCATGTTCCAGCCAAGGTTCTCACTTGCAAACACCTTTTCTTGTATGTTGTCTTGTCTCTGATCCAAGTGACAGCAGACGGCTGCATAGGAGCTGCTGCTGGATCACCCTGGGCTGATGGCCTTTCTGGAATTGCACACTTCCCAGAGGTGGCCGTTGTTCCAAAAGTGGGCACTGGCAGTTCAGTGAAATGCTTGAAGTCCACTTCAGAAGTGTCTTGACAGGAGTTCTTTAATTGCAGGGTTTGAGTTGTGTGGCTGTACCACCTGATGGCGTGTTTGTAAGACAATCCTGGCATAGAAAGAGGGAGAAGTGTACCTATAGCTGATGTACGTACAGAAACTGTGGGAAAACCTGCAATTTTATATTTTAAAAAGATCAACAGTACAATTGCAGTACCAAAGATTTTCAGTGACTGTAGCCATTTGCAGCAGTGTCAGACCATTGAACAAGGCACCAACAGAGGTGAACACTCACACTATAAACTTTTTTTAAACTTTTTTCCTTTTTTTTGTACCACAATACTTTTATTATTACCACTACCACCATCATTTTGAAGGGAAACCCTTCCAGTCAATTGGTCCTTTAGTCATCTGCAACCCCCTCCCCACAGCAGTATCAATTTTGATATAGAAAAGTGCCAAACACAGTGAGAATATGTTAAGTTTGCAAAATCATAGAAAAAGCCTGGGATACAGAAAATCCATTCATATGCAGCTTGTACAGCCATACAGCTTCCAATAAGTTTGGCATGCCTACTTTCCATTTGCAGCATTGAACATTCGTTCCTTTATCATCTGCTCCAATTTAACTGCATCAGCAGCAAACTTTCTGATTCCATCAGACAACTTCTCCACAGCCATTTGGTCCTCATTATGGAGCCAACGGAATGTCTTCTCATTTGTACTAAGCTTTTCATTTTGTCAGAATGCATCTCTTGGAAATTCAATAATGGAAAGCATTCTGTGGTTACCAATCTTGTCGTACTCCTCTTCCTCCTCCTCTTCATCTCAATAGTCTAGTGGTTCTTCCTCTTCCCCCCCTTTTGAGAAAAGGTCTGGGCCATCTGAAAAATTTAGCTGCAAGACAGAAGTCACTGGCTTCTTGTGCGGCCTGTCCTTTTTGCTTCCTCTGTCCCTATGTGTTCTTTGATGGCAGGGTGTGAATTGTGGAGGAGATTATACATTTTAGATAGATATTTTCCTTTAGGCTGGATGAGATTTCCCTTTAGTTTTGATATTTCTCCAGCAAACCCAAAACCAGCAGCAGAAGCAGGACGGGACCAAGCAGAGCACCCTTTCTGGCTGTTAGGATCCCTTCCTCGTTTTTGTTGTTTAATCCCTGAATGCACCTCCCTAATGACTGCGCCAGATGTAGCACTACCTTTCACTTCTCTCCTCTTGCAGAGAGAATGAAAAATCCATTTGTGGGACATCTTTTCAGGCTGGAGCCCTACCATGACCAACATTTTAAATTTGGCTTGGCACCCTGTGATTATACTGGTTTTTGGTATTTTGATGTTGCTTATATTAGTGTGCATTTTATATGTTAAAGTTAAACATTTGTATGGGGAAAAGGTATAGGTTTTTTACTCAGAGAGGGAAGGAAGAACAGATTAGCTAAGGTAACTGTGTTAGACCAAGGGGTGGAGTTTATGGGCAATCTATCCGGAAGACATTTGTATTTCGAGGAGTTAGTGGTCTGACATGGTTACCCTTCCTGCCTTCTCTTTCTTCTCCCTCTCGATCTCCTGAGCCGTGTATCAGGAGATTTTTAATGCTGGATGTTTTTAGATATGCTCTAAGCCCCCCAGAGTCCCTTGGGAAAGCCAGCCAAATAGGTGGGGTATAAAGATGATGATGATGTTTTATTTATTACATATAGCTGATGTGCACACAGAAACTGTGGAAGAACTTGCAATGTTTATATTTTAAAAAGATGATTACTACAATCACACTTGCAAACACTTTCTGTTTGCACTTTCTAAATGGCTAATATTATAGTCCCTTGATGAAACCAAGTTAGCCCATGATATCTCAGACCAAAAAAGCAACATTTGTAAGGGCAGTACGGAATTGACCAAGTGTGAAGCCTGGAGCACTTACAAGTGACACAAACAAAATGTAAGCCACAAAGAGCAATGTGAAGATGTTTCTAAGCAATGGCTCCCTTTGTGCCGCAAGGTATAATGTGCATATTGGTTGGTATTCCAAACCATTCTTCTCCATGGCACGTCAAAGCCTGAGAAAGGCTTGCAGAATCACAAAGATGGCTGGGTTGCCAAGTTAAAAAAGCAACCACCACCAAGCCAGCAGCACCCCCTGTATGGCAATTATGTGTGCCAGCTCTCACGGTCCCATTTCTGAGAAGCAGACATTTGATGAATACAGTGCAAAGTCTCTGAGGTTTATGAGGCTCTTGCTGATCCGCTGCCTAAGCTTTAAGTTGCACCTCACTGGGCGGCAGCCTATGTAGTTTTCTGCCACATTGCCCCTCCTAGGCAGCATGGAAACCCTGTGATTCAGCTTGGACCGAATGGCAGAGTAGTGGTTTGCAGCATAGTCTACGGACCTCAGGTATGTCAGCGAGCCCGTAGAGCTTGCCCAGGAGCCCTGGGAATACAGTGAAGAAAGTGACCGAGCGCTAGATGAAATTGAAGTGGCCTTCCTAGAAATGGGAGATACTTATTTAGATAGCAGCCTCTGAGTGTAAAACTTAGTTAAGGACACATGACTTGTGGTGTTGAGGTTTGCACTTCACCCTGGGGTTGTAGCCTGGACTTTTGCTGAGGGGTCAAGAGGTGAGGAATTTGAGTCTGGTCCTTCCACAGGTTGGGGAGAAGTGGTGGGAGGCTGTCTCCAATCTGAGAACAGGACAAGTCAGGTTCAGGGATACAAAAGTCGGAATGGGCATTGTGATTCTGCTCTCTTCTCCTTCCAGCAGTTTCCTGTAGGTGGCAATCTCAATATCAAGAGCCATCTTTACATTCAGCAGGTCTTGGTACTCGTGCCGATGGCGAGCCATTTCTTCCTTCATGTTTTGGATCACTTCCTGGAGTCGGGCAATGTTATCTTGGTAGTTAGCAGCTTCAAGATTAAAGTTCTCCTCCATCTCACGCATCTGACGTTCCATGGATTCGTTAGTTCCTTTAAGTGCACCCACTTCACAGGTGAGACTCTGAATTTGCCTGCGGTACTCATTCGCTTCTTGTTTGGGCTGGCACAGGGCATCATTGTTCCCGGCTTGCTTTTATCAGTCAGGATGGACAAGGATCAAGAAGACAGGTGGTTGGTTTCACTCGTCCAAGCAGCCTGTCCGCATCCTAAGAGATAACAGATTGGAATTGATCCCATATAACATGACTAGACAGGAATCTAGCACTCTCCCGTCCCGGCCCTGCTCCCACGGTGGAGTCTACCTCCTTCCAAATCGGAGACCCATGTTCTGCAATTTATCTGGAAGAGAATGGTGGAGTCCTCTCCATTACTAGATGCACGGGGTTAAAACATCTGATCCTTTCCCCTGTTCAGGTCTTTATTCTCTCTCTCTTCTATCTCCTGTCTCACTGGAGAGAACCAAGTGCCAGGATCCCACACTTGCAGTCTGTTTTAAGAGGTTAGTGGCAGAGATTCCTCTCCTCTTTTGAGCAAAGTTCGGATGCCCGCTCTGCAGCTTTTAAAGAGAGTAAGGAAGTCTCGGCTAAGGGCGGATCTTGCCCCTTCTTCGCCTGTATCTCTAGCACGATCTGCAGGTCAAAGATATAGTCGATTACATGCTGCATGATTTCCACTTGGCTGACTTTGGTGCCTTGTGGGATCCTCGGCACCTGCTTGTGCAGCTTGGAGTAGCAGTCATTCATGTTGTAAAGGAGGTTCTTGGGCTCCTCCTGAGCCGGGCTCTGGTTTTTTTGTTTTGGCAAGACTCATCATATTTTATCGAAGGCCTGTGCAGCAGGAGTCACTGGCCGAGGGGCTTCGTTCTGTTGCTCGTTCCCTGGGTGATGGTGAAGCTCTGATCAGAGAGGCAGCACACAGCTTGCTTCCTAGCAGCTCCTGACTGATCTGACGGGGCTGATTCCTTTCATGGCCATGAAGGAGGAGAAACCAGCAGGGATTTGCAGAAGGGCAATATTTCCTTCCTTAAGGCGGGAGAAGCAAGCAAGCAACCTCGGGAGAGAGAGATCGATACTGCCCCTTGCTTGCCAGCCTGGTTGATTCTCTATTGTGTGCACGCAGAAAATGCTTCTCTTTGCAAAAAAGCCCCATGTATATATTTTAAAACAAAAATGCTACCTTTGCAGTAGCAAGTATTTTGACTGATCATAAAGTTGGGCGGTAGTTTTCCTCCTCTTCCTCTTTCTCTTTAAATTTTTTAAATTGGGTTTTACAGTTATACAATGTTAAAATCAGCATAATCATCTTAAACATAAGAAGAGAAAAGGATGAAATAAAATCCAGTTCTCCCCCCACCCAAAGACTCCCCTCAACTTCCCCTTCTGGTTCTTTAAGTATTTACTAATTCTGCTTACATTATTCTACCTCAATTTCAAAGTCTTCTAACTAAATGCTCTTATATTATCCTTTTTATACAATATTATTCAATTTCCATTGTATACCTGGTTGTTTTCCCCTCTTCCTCTTCTTTTTTTTAAAAGGGTTTTTTATTTTTTATTTTTCAAAGAACAAACTCTTCCATAGCTGCAGTTTAGGATTTAAAATAACATCAACCATCGTGCTCTAAACCTCTCCCCAGCTTGCCACCTTTACCAGACTGAAACTTCTTCCCCCAGGTCACCAATTGTAAAGACTCTCCTTTCAAACTCTGCTTTGTTTTCTGAACCAACTCAGAACTGCAGGAAGGGCCCCACGCAACAGTTCTAACACACCACACACAGATTAAATTCTAACATTTACTGTATCCAGAAATTTAGAATGTCTGGCACCCACAAACTCATAACACTGTGGAGAAAATGCTAGGCTGTCACCTCCTCTCAGGGTGGGGGTGGCAGAGCTGAGAGCGGTGAGGGTCGTCCCCAGGAATCAACACTTCAGACCAACTCCCCACCAAGCATGGGAAAAGGGCTGGACCTTCTCCCCAGAAAATGAGGCTTGTTGGAAATTGATATCCTCTGAGAGCTTGATGATATTTATTTCCTTCTTCTTCTTCATCTCCTTCTCCAGATCCTCCAGCTCGGTCAGCCAAAAGCACTGCAGCTCCTCCAGGAAGTTGCACATCTGCTCAAAAGCGCCCATGATCTTGTTCTTCTCCTCCTCTAGCTCCTCCAGATATGCCTGGCTCTTTCTTCTTCGGCCAGTTTCAATTCCATAATCACTCGTCTCTCTTGCACTAGAAACTGGACTATTTGCTTCAACCACTGTGAAGCCAGTTCCAGGTTAATCAGTTCATGTTCGCTGTGCTTTTTCGACCTCTTGCAGACAATGCAGATGGGGGCCACGTACGCCCTGCAGAAAAGGTGCAAAGGTTCCCCATGTCCCTCGCAACCGGCTCTCCACACCTGATGGGTTAACTTCTTCTTTTCCCCCAATTTTTAAAATTAATTTTCAACATTTATCACACACATAACATATAACACACACACACACAAAATATACATTACTATACTAAAGAGAGAAAAACCACAAAAATAATACTTATTACATCTAAAACCCAATTTTAAATACAACGCAATTAACCGATTATACTATAAATGATATTATAGGTTCCCATATACTTCACCCCCCAAAAAGTTGTTAAAAAACTATATTCCAAAATATACATACAAGCTGCACATATGCAAAGTTGTTGGTTTTTTTGTTGCCCTTTTTTCTGAGCAAACGACAGATCAGTCCACATTTGTCACAAGCTTTTGCAATGTTGGAAGTGTGCGATTTCAGTAAGAAATCTCCTGACCAGTCTCACACACAAACCCCACAAAATTTATTGTGCAAAGTTTCTTCTTGTTTAATACAGGAATACGATAGTTATTAAAAAGTGGGCTTTCTTTCACTGCCCCCCCTCCCCGGCCTGCAAATTTTGTTTTCAGGGCGTTGGAAGAGAATAACAGATTGAGGGCAGAAAGTTGTTTCTGGAAGACCAGTCAAGGCATCTGAAACTGCCTGGCCAGACCCATGTTCCACAGTTTATCTGGAAGAGAATGGTGGGGGACTCTTCATTACTGGATTCACGGGGTTAAAACATCTGATCCTTTCCCCAGTCAAGGTCTTTCTCTCTCTCTCTTTTTCTATCTTCTGTACAACTGGAAAGAAGCTATGGAATCTATGATGTGTTGCAAGATTTCCACGGCTGACATTGATGCCTTGCATGTTAAGACCCCCAAGACCTCCCCAAATAAAGACACAATTGATGCCAAATTTAGTTTAAGGTTATTGGCATAATTTTGGCCAGAATGAAAAATGAAGATAAATGTGCTTGGAATTCTTCAAGTCCAGAATATGGCTCTTGTGGATCACTTGCTGGCTGATTCCAGTGGCTGCAAATGGTTTCTTTTTCTTTTTTTCTTTTTATTTCAAAACCAAAATAAAAATCAAAGGTCTGGTCAGTGTGCCCTGCCTTGTACCTGCAGCGGGTGATTCTGACCAAGTGAGGCAACAAGACCTCAGCAGAGATTTAGCTCTGCTGGGATTAGTAGATTCTGTAAATAGCAGGAGCATGAAAAATTTAATGGTTTTGTGCTGTAGGCTGTATTTAGATGTGGTGATTATTGCTTTGGTGTTCCTGATTATTCTGTTAGGGCTTCTGTCCCCCCGCCCAATGTTTCTTTCACACTACATTACCTGTTGTTCCATGGAACTGTGTTTTTTCCATCTTTTACAACGGAAAAGGGGCTGCTGCCATTGGAAAGATGCCTTACTTGGTCATATGGCACAAATGGTTGGAGCCCCATGGTATTAAAGTTTAAGGCATGCCTGCAAGGAGGTGTGGGCAGCTCTGATGCAGAGCACTCTGCATTTTCTGCCATTTGGGGGCAATCAAACTGCAGAATCTGAACAACACAAGGGCTGATAGCCCGGTATGCACCACTGAATTTTTCTTCAAAAGCCTTTGGGCCTGGTGTGAGACAATATCAAATTTCATTGGACAACATTGCTTTTCACACACGCATGCTTCTCTTCCCCCCTGAAAACAGAAGTGAAAAAGTCAAGATAAGGGGAGGAGGAGAAAGCTGTTGCTTTCCTAACAAATATTCTAAATTGCTAAATTAGTTGATGCACAAGGTTGTTGTCTTAATTACAAAAAATTCAAATTACAATATAATACAGAGACTTTTTACACACAGAATATTAGAATTGTTTCCTACCAGAAGGTAAAGAAAAAATATTCTTTTTTCCTTTCTTTATTAATAAACCACTTATTCGTTTTTAAAGCAATTGTTATACAAAGTTGCAGGACATGCACAATTTTCCCTCAATAGGGTTTGCTCTTTTCCCCGCCCCCCTTTTCTTATCTTTTCTTTTTTTTGGTAAGTGCAAATACTAGTTTTCTCTCTCCACCTTTTAAGGCAAGTTAAATGCGACACTGCAAATTTAAATTCCTTCTTTATATCTCCAGCACAGTATAATCTCAGTCCAGTACTTAACAATCCTGAGACAGCAAAACTCACAGTATGAGCAGCAAACATTGTCTTACTTCCAACCTTGTTGTCAGCATGTGTGCTGAGAGTTTGTGTTTTTGTGTGTGTGTGTTGGGTGTGTTGGGTGTGAGTGTGCTTTCCTTCTACGGACATTGCAGCCTGCAACCTCCTCCCTTTATTTGCACCTCTAGTGGACACCAATCAATCCTAGAGTGTCACTCCTACGCACTAAAGAAAATCCTGGAACCGTTTTTAAAGTTTCCAGGAAATTTTATCTGTTTCTTAAAGAACGTTTTCCTAACGTTCTGTATTTTGATGTGGTGATTATTGTTTTGGTGTACCTGATTATTCTTTTAGGGCTTCTGTCCCCCCCCCAATGTTTCTTTCACACTACATTACTTGTTTTACCATGGAACTGTGTTTTTTCCATCTTTTACAAAGGAAATGGGGCTGCTGCAGTTGGAAAGATGCCTTACTTGGTCATATGGCACAAATGCTTGGAGCCCCATGGTATTAAGTTCAAGACAAGCCTGCAAGGAGCACTCTGAATGTTCTGCCATTTGGGGGCAATCAAGCTGCAGAATGTTTTAGCTTTCTCTGTCCCTATGTGTTCTGAGGTGTGCATCCTCAGAAAAGGTTGAGCATTTTAAGTGAGACAAAAGTTCTTTGATGGCAGGGTGTGAATTGTGGAGAAGATTCTACATTTTAGATAGATATTTTCCTTTAGGCTGAATTAGAGTTCTCTTTAGTTTTGATATTTCTCCAGCAAACCCTATTTTCCTTGTCTTTCATTGAGTTGGAAGTATTGGAGCCAGCCTGTCAAATATATATGGATTTCAAAGTCCTTTCCTGTTAATTTATTAATTTTCCCCACTAATAACATTTTATATCTTGCCCAATTTCCCTTCATGTTTTTCTTCTTAACGCCAAAGGCTTTGATGGGTGAAATGCACCAAGGATTTGTAGGTTCCAGTAGATATGTATATTTTATCCATGGTTTATATAAGGTCTGGTGGCAGCTGCCATGCCCTCCAGAGTCCCCCTGTCCTCCGTGCTCTGCCGGTCTATGTCGCCATTTGCAGAGGGGTGATTTCCACAGTCCCTCACCATCACACACCCCCTTCCTCTATGCTAGGGAAAGAAAATTGCAGGAGTTTCCAGTTTCTGTACGTACATCAGCAATAGGTACGCTTCAGTCCTTTCTACACCAAAACGGATTCTCTTTCAAACATGCCATCAGGTGGTACAGGCACACAGCTCACACCCGCCCTTAATGAACTTTTCAGCTACTTCAACCACTCCACTTTTTCCATGATCTGCATGTTCTTTTCACTCATTTTCTACAACTAGATGAAATCCGTGCTACTCTCGGATCAATAGGAGCCCCACAACCACCACCCCGTCCCTCCAAATATTATATACCGTATTTTTCGCACTATAGGACGCACCGGTCCATAGGACGCACCTAGATTTGGGGAGGGAAATAAAGGGGAAAAAATTTATTCGCCCCCCCCCACCAGGCGCGGGGCTGGGGCGGGGGAAGCCCGAGCTTCCCCCTCCCCCAGAACGGGACCCAGAGCCATGCCGAAGCTGCGCGCAGCTTTGGCATCACTCTGGGAGCTTGTGGGGCTGGGGGAGGAGGAAGCCCTCCGCCAGCCTCCAAACCATGTCGGGAGACAGCGGGATGGCGCGCTGCGCCTCTCCCGCTGTCCCCCGAGTTTGCGGGGCTGGCGACGGGGAGGAGCAGGCTTCTCCCCGTCGCCAGCCTTCTAGCCAAGTCGGGGGACAGCGGGAAGGGCGCGCTGCGCCTCTCCCGCTGTCCCCCGAGTTTGCGGGGCTGGCGACGGGGAGGAGCAGGCTTCTCCCCGTCGCCAGCCTTCTAGCCAAGTCGGGGGACAGCGGGAAGGGCGCGCTGCGCCTCTCCCGCTGTCTCCCGAGTTTGCGGGGCTGGCTACGGGGAGGAGCAGGCTTCTCCCTGTTGCCAGCCTTCTAGCTAAGTCGGGGGACAGTGGGAAGGGCGCACTGCGCCTCTCCCGCTGTCTCCCGAGTTTGCGGGGCTGGCTACGGGGAGGAGCAGGCTTCTCCCCCCCCCGCCAGCCTTCTAACCAAGTCGGGGGACAGCGGGAAGGGCGCGCTGCGCCTCCCCGCTGTCCCTCGAGCTTGTGGGGCTGGCGGCGGGGCTCTCCTGAAGCCTGGAGAGCGAGAGGGGTCGGTGCGCACCGACCCCTCTCGCTCTCCAGGCTTCAGCGAAAGCCTGCATTCGCACCATAGGACGCACACACATTTCCCCTTCATTTTTGGAGGGGGAAAAGTGCGTCCTATAGTGCGAAAAATACGGTATATTTTATATATATATATATATATATATATATATATATATATATATATATGATTAATTCGAAAGTCTATATATCTAGCAGGGTATCCTCTCCCCTCTTTTCTGCAGCAAGATTGAACAAGAATGGTCAATTTCAACCTGGTGCTTTTCATTAAGAAGGGGAATAGTGAAGAGCGAAATTAGAGCCAGTTGCAGCAGTGTCAGACCAATGAACAAGGCACCAACATAGGTGAACACCCACACTACAAACTTTTTTTTTTGTACTAAGCTTTTCATTCTGTCAGAATGCATCTCTTGTAACTTCAGTAATGAAAAGCATTCTGTGTTTACCAATCTTGTCATACTCATCTTCCTCCTCCTCTTCATCTCAATATTCCAGTGGTTCTTCCTCTCCCCCCCCCTTTTGAGAAAAGGTCTGGGTCATCCGAAAAATCTACCTGCAAGACAGAAGTCACTGGCTTGTTGTGCGGCCTGTCCTTTTAGCTTCCTCTGTCCCTATGTGTTCTGAGGTGTGCATCCTCAGAAAAGGTTGAGCGCTTTAAGTGAGACAAAAGTTCTTTGATGGCAGGGTGTAAATTGTGGAGGAGATTATACATTCTAGATAGATATTTTCCTTTAGGCTGGATTAGATTTCCCTTTAGTTTTGATATTTCTCCAGCAAACCCAAAACCAGCAGCAGAAGCAGGATGGGCCGGAGCAGCCAGCTTTTTGCTGCTTTCCAAGCAGAGCACCCTTTCTGTCTATTAGGATCCCTTCCTCTTTTTTGTTGTTTAATCCCTGAATGCACCTCCCTAATGACTGCGCCAGATGTAGCACTGCCTTTCACTTCTCTCCTCTTGCAGAGAGAATGAAAAATCCAGATAAATGTGCTTGGGATTCTTCAAGTCCAGAATCTGGCTCTTGTGGATGGATCACTTGCTGGCTGATTCCAGTGGTTGCAAATGGTTTCATTGTACCTCCTGAAGGAGGCATTCCTGGCTGAGAGGAATGCAAATGCACCCTCAGCGAATGTGGAGTGGTTGAAGTAACTGAAAAGTTCAGTGCTGGCAGGGTTTGAATTGTGTGGCTGCAGGTATCCGATGGGGTGTTTGCGAGGGATTCAGTCTGCTTGGAGAAAAGGAATGAGAAAGTACATGAAGATTGTGGAAAAACTTGGAATGTGTCATAATGCAAAGTACTAATATTGCCATAGTAAAACAAGCCAAGCTAAGAAGAGTCACTCAGGATATTCAGGATTGAACCACACGTCATTGGTGGGACATCTTTTCAGGATAGAATCCTACCATGACCAACATTTTAAACTTGGCTTGGCACCCTGTGATTATACTGGTTTTTGGTATTTTGATGTTGCTTACATTAGTATGTATTTTATATGTTAAAGTTAAACATTTGTATGGGGAAAAGATATAGGTTTTTTTCCTTAGAGAGGAAAGGAAGAACAGATTAGCTTAGCATGGAAGAGGTAACCGTGTTGGACCAAGGGTGAAGTTTATGGGCAATCTATCCAGAAGACATTTGTATTTCGAGGAGTTGGTGGTCTGACATGGTTACCCTTCCTGCCTTCTCTTCCTTCTCCCTCTCGATCTCCTGAGCTGTGTATCAGGAGATTTTTAATTCTTTATGTTTTTTAGATATGCTCTAAGCCCCCCAGAGTCCCTTGGGAAAGCCAGCCCAATGGGTGGGGTATAAAGATGATGATGATTTATTTATTACATATAGCTGATGTGCATACAGAAACTGTGCAAAAATTTGCAATGTTTATATTTTAGAAAGATGATTACTACAATCACAGTTGCTAAAACTTTCTTTTTGCACTTTCTAAACAGCTAATCTTATTGTCCCTTGATAAAATCAGGTTAGCCTGTGATTTCTTAGACCAAAAAAGCACTAGAAAGCAACAATTGTAAGGGCAGTACAGAATTGACCAGGTGTGAAGGCTGGAGCACTTACACGTGACGCACACAAAATGTAAGCCACAAAGAGCAACGTGAAGGTGTTTCCATGCGATGGCTACCTTTGTGCCGCAAGGTATAATGGGCATATTGGTTGGCATTCCAAGCCATTCTTCTCCATGGCACGGCAAAGCCTGAGAAAGGCTTGCAGTATCACAACGATGGCTGGGCAGCCAATTCAAAAAAACCACCACCACCAAGACAGAAGCACCTCCTGCATGGCAATTATGTGTGCCAGCTCTCACGATTCCATTTCTCAGAAGCAGTCATTTGATGAATACAGTGCAAAGTCTCTGAGGTTTATGAAGCTCTTGCTGATCTGCTGCCTAGGCTTTAAGTTGCACCTCACTGGGTGACAGCCTATGTAGTTTTCTGCCGCATTGCCCCTCCTAGACAGGCTGGAAACCATGTGATTCAGCTTGAACTGGATGACAGAGTAGTGGAATTCCCTCTCCTTGTTCAGCTTGTGGAAATAGTCTGCCCTGTGGTTGGCAACATAGTCTATGGACCTCAGGGATGTCAGTGAGCCCTTAGAGCTTGCCCAGGAGCACTGGGAAGACAGTGAAGAAAGCGACTGAGCGCTAGATGAAGTTGAAGTGGCCTTCCTAGAAATAGGAACATGGGATGCTGCAGGAACAGGAATAGCAAGGCTGCTACTTTTCAGGGGAAAGCGGTGCTTTAAATATCTGCGCGGCAGAACTGGAAGGGGAGGAGTGTTTTATTGGCATAGAGGTGTCGAGGAGTATTGCCTGCGGTTTCCTGGTCATCAGAATAGGATGGCTGCCTCAGGCAGCTGATTTTAGATGCCCTGAGAGGGGCAACTGGTTGTTCATGATTTTAATTTATTATTATCAGATGTTTTATGGACAAGGAGCAGGAGAGCACTGTCCCTCAGACCTTGTGTGGGGCCGGACTATATTTTTATGGGGAATGAATTCCTATGCTCCACAAATAACCCGGAGATGCATTTTTAACAAAAGGACACATTCTACTCATGTAAAAATGCAGAGATTTCCGGACCGGTTGAAGTAACTGAAAAGTTCAGTGCTGGCAGGGTTTGTGTTGTGTGGCTGCAGGTATCCGATGGGGTGTTTGCGAGGGATTCAGTCTGCTTGGAGAAAAGGAATGAGAAAGTACATGAAGATTGCGGAAAAACTTGGAATGTGTCATAATGCAAAGTACTAATATTGCCATAATAAAACAAGACAAGCTAAGAAGAGTCACTCAGGATATTCAGGGTTGAACCACACACCATTGGTGGGACATCTTTTCAGCATAGAATCCTACCATGACCAACATTTTAAATTTGGCTTGGCACCCTATGATTATACTGGTTTTTGTTATTTTGATGTTGCTTTCATTAGTATGTATTTTATATGTTAAAGTTAAACATTTGTATGGGAAAAAGGTATAGGTTTTTTTCCTTAGAGAGGGAAGGAGGAACAGATTAGCTAAGCATGGAAGAGGTAACCGTGTTGGACCAAGGGTGGAGTTTATGGGCAATCTATCCGGAAGACATTTGTATTTCGAGGAGTTAGTGGTCTGACATGGTTACCCTTCCTGCCTTCTCTTTCTTCTCCCTCTCGATCTCCTGAGCTGTGAATCAGGAGATCTTTAACGCTGGATGTTTTTAGATATGCTGTAAGCCCCCCAGAATCCCTTTGGAAAGCCAGCCAAATGGGTGGGGTATAAAGATGATGATGATGATGATGATGATGATGATGTATTTATAAATATAGCTGATGTGCATACAGAAACTGTGCCGAAACTTTCAATGTTTAAATTTTTTACAAGGTGACTACTACAATCACAGTTGCTAACACTTTCTTTTTGCACTTTCTAAACAGCTATTATTATTGTTTCGTGATAAAATCAGGTTAACCTGTGATTTCTTAGACCAAAAAAGCACTAGAAAGCTACATTTGTAAGGGCAGTACAGAATTGGCCAAGTGTGAAGGCTGGAGCACAAAATGTAAGGCAATTACCTGTATTTTTTGCTCTATAAGACTAACTTTTTCCCTCCTAAAAAGTAAGGGGAAATGTGTGTGCATCTTATGGAGCAAATGCAGGCTGTGCAGCTATCCCAGAAGCCAGAACAGCAAGAGGGATTGCTGCTTTCACTGCCCAGCAATCCCTCTTGCTGTTCTGGCTTCTGAGATTCAGAATATTTTTTTTCTTGTTTTCCTCCTCCAAAAACTAGGTGCGTCTTGTGGTCTGGTGCGTCTTATAGAGCGAAGAATACGGTATGTGTGCCAGCTCTCACAATCCCATTTCTGAGAAGCAGTCATTTGATGAATACAGTGCAAAGTCTCTGAGGTTTATGAGGCTTGTGCTGATCCGCTGCCTAGGCTTTACGTTGCACCTTACTGGGTGGCAGCCTATGTAGTTTTCTGCCGCATTGCCCCTCTTTGACAGCATGGATGACAGAGTAGTGGAATTCCCTCTCCTTATTCAGCTTGCAGAAATCGTCCGCCCTGTGGTTGGCAGCATAGTCTATAGACCTCAGGGATGTCAGCGAGCCCATAGAGCTTGCCCAGGAGCTTGCCCAGTGACTGAGCGCTAGATGAAGTTGAAGTGGCCTTCCTAGAAATGGGAGCATGGGATGCTGCAGGAAAAGGAATAGCAAGGCTGCTACTTTTCAGGGGAAAGCGGTGCTTTAAACAACTATGCGGCAGAACTGGAAGGGAAGGAATGTTTTATTGGCATAGAGGTGCTGAGGAGTATTACCTGCGGGTTCCTGATAATCAGAATAGGATGGCTGCCTCAGGCAGCTGATTTTAGATGCCCTGAGAGGGGCAACGGGTTGTTCATGATTTTAATTTATTATTATCAGATGTTTTATGGACAAGGAGCAGGAGAGCACTGTCCCTCAGACCTTGTGCGGGGCCGGACTATATTTTTAATGGGGAACGAATTCCTATGCTCCACAAATAACCCGGAGATGCATTTTTAATAAAAGGACACATTCTACTCATGTAAAAATGCAGAGATTTCCAGACCGTCCGCAGGCCGGATTTAGAAGGCGATTGGGCCGGATCCGGCCCCCGGGCCTTAGTTTGCCTACCCATGTGCTTTGTTGCTTTCTGCCTTGTGTGCTAGAAGAAACTGGCCACTCCTTTTCCCTCAGCAAAATGTCTTAGATCAGCTCTCAAAAGTTCAGAAGACAAGCATGATTTTATATAGTGGATATTCCTCAAGTTTGTGCTTCTTCAGCTTAATTAAAAGAGTGAAAAGTAGTGTAGCCCTTACCTGTTCTGATTCTCTCCCTATCCTCCACTTTTGCAAAGAAACAGTGGATACTTTAAACATTGCAGTTTTGTTAATTCTTAGAATTTAAGTGCCCTTCCTGGGTTCAGACGGGACTCAGGTGGCTCTGTGGGTTAAACCACAGAGCCTAGGACTTGCCGATCAGAAGGTCGGCGGTTCGAATCCCCACGATGAGGGGGTGAGCTCCCATTGCTCGGTCCCTGATCCTGCCAACCTAGCAGTTCGCAAGCACATCAAAGTGCAAGTAGATAAATAGTCCAAGTAGATAGTAGATAGTCGGCTCCCTCGGCCAATAAAGCGAGATGAGCGCCGCAACCCCACAGTTGGCCCCGACTGGACCTAATGGTCAGGGGTCCCTTTACGTTTACCTGGGTTCAGAAAGTGTTGGTGCTTCACAATTACTATTGTTTTGTGTTTTTGATTTTTAATTCAAGATTCTTACTGGAAGGTTTTTATTTTATGGGAGCCAAAGTTTGTGAATCACTTAATTTCTTAATTTAAAGCAGTGTAACCTAGTCTCTCTAATCCCCCAGCAGAACTACAAAACCTGCGGCATCTTTAGTGGAGTTATTCATTAAAATGTAGCTACCGTCTTCAATGCTGCTTTTAGACAACAAATTGTGGTCATGATGCTATAGCTAAATGGTTATGTCAAGATTCAATCTCCAACATGAACAGGCTTCCACAGAAACGAGGTGGCATTAAATTTAGCATTTCACAGCCTTACTAGCCCATTAGTAGTCTAAATATAACAATGTACAAAATAAAATCGGGCTGTTTTCCTCCTTACAGCCAGCTGCTTTCAAAGCATCACATCCCCAAACTGGCATTTCATTCTCTCATTCAAACATCTGACACCTTTGCAGTTGAAGGATTATTGTTGTTGGAGCCTCCTTTGGAATTCATTTGTTCCTGAATTTGCCCTCTCTTGTTCCAACGTGGGTAATGTGTCCAAAGTTCATTTGTTCTCCTAGCATGTTTCTGTGAAGGCTTGGAGGCTTCTTCACTTTGAGCTGGTCACCAGTGCAACAATTAAAACAAACCAGGAACTCTGTCATTGTAGCACTCAGTGGCAGCCAAATCTGCTAAACCAGCCACTCCTCTAAACACCAGTTTTTCTAAAATCACAATTACTATTGTTGAGTCCAATGGGACTTATTCCCAAGTAAGTGTGTGCTGAAAAGTAATTTCAGCCAGGGTCCCAAAGTCCCAATGAATAGGAGAATGTGCAGAGTGCCACCTTCTCCCACCTGTGTAGTGTCAGCTCCTATTTAGCTGAGATTGGGGGCAGAGAGGTGAATAAGAAACAGAAAAGTTTTACGGGCTTAATTCTTGTTTGTTTGATTGCTGGTTAGAAGACCCAGAGGGACAGCTGTTCTTTCCTAGAATCGCCACCCTAAATGCAGGATGTTCTTTGGAAATTAGATTATAGATTTTTGCCAAAGCTCCTGTATCTTTCTGTCCCTGTGGCTCCCACCTGCACGCTTAAGTCAGCCTTCGCTAACCTGCTGTCTTTCAGACTCCACGTGCCTGCCAGGTGTGCCTGTGCCTTTAAGGGAAAGAAATCTGCAGGAGACAATTCTGGGGACAGAAAGGGGAAACAATGGAGCCTCAAGGCAGGGTCTGGAGGCGGCTGAAAAGTTGGCAGCCATGGGGACTTTTGGATTTCCTTGGGGAACCAGGCTATAAGCTTGAATACACGTGTATTCGCAAGATAACGGGTTTAATTTATTGGAGGGTGTGTGGTCCCCGCGGGGGTGAAATGGGGAAGCAGAGTCCCTTTAAACTCGCTGGAGTTTAAACTGGCCAGGGGGCGGGGCTGCGGATCCCTGTTTCTATCAGCTGGGGCGTCCTCGGCGTCTTCTCTACTTCCATCTGCCTGGCGCTGCGGGAGGGAGGGTGGCAATGGGTGCTTGGAGCGCGCTCGCTGCTGCACCTCCTCCTCCTCCTTGGCCAAGGGTGCGCGCCTGGCCGCGGCTCCGCTCAGCATCGGGGCGGAGCCCATCTGCCGGCGCATCCGTGCCCTTTTCCAAGTGCTGCGGGACGGCGGAGAGTCCTGGGGTAGGTAGGGTTCTGGCGCGCGCGGGGGGGGGGTGGTGCATTTCGGGTGTGGGGGGGGTAGCCGCTTCCCTTCGCCGAGCAACTCCGGAGTCCTGCGCAACTTCAGAGACCCCAAATTCTCCTCTGGCTCTTCACCCCAACCTTGGGTGCGATAGAGCATTTGCTTTGCGGTGGGCGGGGGCGGTGGGCGGGAGACAAGTGGGGCCAGGGTTACTCTAGCCACAGTATTTCCAGACAGGGCTTGGGAAAGAGACTGAAACCGCGGAGAGCACGTGTGTATGAACACCGCTGAACTCGGGGTCTGCTTTCTTAGAAAAGGAACTTACTCGCTTGTTGACCCCATGGTTACTATGTCCTGGGGCTGAGACCTGACAAAGCCCTGGTGAAAGCACATGGGCAGTGGCTTGTGGGGTTGGGCCGGGGGAGGGTAGTGCCAAGCGCGCAACTTTTAGGGGGCGGGAGCCAGGCGCCCCCACGCAGGGAACCCCGTCCCGCTCTGAGTGCCGCCAGGACCCGGCTTGGACTAGCCGCCGCGCGTCCCAGGCCAGCGTGGGGGAGCGGGATTTGCCTGCCGACCAAGCTTCTCCTGGCGAGGGCAGGCAGGGGCGAAGCGCAGCCCCGCTTGGCTCTGGTGGCCAGGCTGAGTTGACGCGCGGAACCCTTCGCGCCCTGGGCACGTTGGTGGCGAGGGCAGCGCCTGGCGCGGTGGGTTGTGTTGGCCGCGCGCACTCTAGCGCAAAAAAAGGACGGAAAGCCGCTGCGTCTTGGTCCCCCCCAACCCCTCCATTTTTGGGCTTGAGCGCCCCACGTCCCACGCCCTCCTCCTTGGTGCCTTTAGCTTCTGTGGGGAAGGTGAGGTGCAGGCAGAAGTTCCACAGGATAATCCCTGGCTCTTTGGGTAGGGTAGATTTCTTCTGGCCATGGAGGTTCTTTTACGTTATCCTTGGTTGTGATGGATGTTAGATGAATCCTATGTCTTCTTATTTGGGAGCAAAGCCTGCTGCGCTCGCTGCAGTTTACTCCTAGGTAAAAATGTGTAGGATTATGTTGCTGCTCTATGATGGTTTCTTTCCTTTTAAAAAACAACACCACGCTTTTCTGTACACTTAGAGGGAAAAACGTTTTCGGGTACTGCACATGGAAGGTTGGAAGCCATAGCAGCTTCTGTGGGGTAGGTGAGGTGCAGGCAGAAGGATAATCCTTGGCCTCTTTGGGTACGGTTGGGAATGTCCCGTTGTCTGATACTAGGGTGGGCTCCTCGCAGTCAGTACAGAACTCTGGATGCACCTGTGGTCAGATTTGGTACAGCACAGCTCTTTATGTTGTGTTCTTGGTTTTCCTGGAAATGTTTTTTTCTAGAGCCCAACTGCTAACCCAGAGCAGCTGCAGAGGAGCAGGTACTTTTGCCACTAGGGGGCGCAAGTCTCTAGAAATCTTAAGGGCTGCCTTTCACCAGCATCTTAGTTCTCCTTAGTCCTTGAAGTGCAGCAGCCTGCCTGACCCTGGAGAGAGATTATCTGCAGTACAGCTATGCTGTCCATATCCTGCACATGCTTACTTGGAATTGAATCCTGCAGTGCTCAGTGGGATGTACTGCCTTGTCAAATATGCCCAGGAAGAAAGCTGGCATGTGCTCCTGGGTGGCCTGGCTCTCAATATCTGGCTGCAGCTGGGCTCTCCATGGCTGAACTGGGAATAGAGCACTCTCCTGCCTGGACTTTTCTGTTGAGCTGACCAAGATGGTTTGAGTTTTCATCTGGCATAATAATAATAATAATAGTTTATTATTTATACCCCGCCCATCTGGCTGGGTTTCCCCAGCCACTCTGGGCGGCTTCCGACTGAATATTAAAAACAATACAGCACTAGACATAAAAAACTTCCCTAAAGAAGGCTGCCTTCAGTTGTCTTTTAAAAGTAAAATAGTTGTTTATTGCCTCGACATCTGCCGGGAGGGCGTTCCACAGGGCAGGCGCCACTACTGAGAAGGCCCTCTGCCTAGTTCCCTGTAACCTTACTTCTTGCAATGAGGGAACCGCCAGAAGGCCCTCGGCGCTGGACCTCAGTGTCTGGGCTGAACGATGGGGGTGGAGACGCTCCTTCAGCTATACAGGACCGAGGCCGTTTAGGTCTTTAAAGGTTCAGCACCAACACTTTGAATTGTGCTCAGAAACGTACTGGGAGCCAATGCAGATCTCTCAGAACTGGTGTTATGTGGTCCCGGCGGCCACTCCCAGTCACCAGTCTTGCTGCGGCATTCTGGATTAATTGCAGTTTCCGGGTCACCTTCAAAGGTAGCCCCACGTAGAGCTCATTACAGTAGTCCTAGCGGGAGATAACCAGAGCACGCACCACTCTGGTGAGACAGTCTGCGGGCAGGTAGGGTCTTAGCCTGCGTACCAGGTGGAGCTGGTAGACAGCTGCCCTGGACACAGAATTAACCAGTGCCTCCATGGACAACTGTGAGTCCAAAATGACTCCCAGGCTGCGCACCTGGTCCTTCAGGGGCACAGTTACCGCCTTCAGGACCAGGGAATCCCCCACACCCGCCCGCCCCCTGTCCCCCAAAAACAGTACTTCTGTCTTGTGAGGATTCAACCTCAATCTGTTAGCCGCCATCCATCCTCCAACCGCGTCCAGGCACTCACACAGGACCTTCACCACCTTCACTGGTTCTGATTTAAAGGAGAGGTAGAGCTGGGTGTCATCGGCATACTGATGAACACCCAGCCGAAACCCGCTGATGATCTCTCCCAGCAGCTTCATATAGATATTAAAAAGCATGGGGGGGAGGACGGAACCCTGAGGCACCCCACAAGTGAGAGCCAGGGGTCTGAACACTCATCCCCCAACACCACTTTCTGGACACGGCCCAGGAGAAAGGAGCGGAACCACCGTATAACAGTGCCCCTAGCCCCTCTAGATGGTCGAGACGGATGTTATGGTCGATGGTGTCAAAGGCCGCTGAGAGATCTATTATAGTTCTTCCTCCCTTGCAGGGTTGGAGTGACCAAGTTCTGAGGCAACACGTGCAACTTGTCTTCACCAGCAGTGTATAGGAATGTCAGAGGAGCCTTCTGCACCAGGCCAAAGGGGGACCATCTAGTTGAGCATCCTGTTCCCACCGTGACCACCAAGATGTCAGCCAAAGGCACAGGGCTGCTCTGTGGATGGGCAGAGCTAATGTACAGGGAAGAAGCCTCCCTGCCCGTCAGCACTGCTTGCATGGGCAGGACAGAAATGCTTCTCAATCCCAGCTGCTGCAAACTACAGGAGGGGAGAGTTGCTCTTGTGCTCCTGTCCTGTTTGTGGGTTTCCCTTAAGGAGCATCCGGGTGGCCACTGTGAACAGGATGATGGAGTAGAGGGGCCAGTGTCCAGATCCAGTAGACTCTTCTTATCTGCTCTGAATCTTCCTGCATTGGTTCCTGCATGAGTTCTGGTGTTATGAGAGAGGGAGAAAAACACTTTTCCTACCTACTTTCTGCAAGTCTTGCAGGATTTTAGAACCTCTGGTTCCATTGCCTCTAACTTGCTTTTTCTCTAAACTTCAAAGTTCTGAAAGCTGCTTCCTCCTAGGGGAGTTGTTCCATTGATACGGCTGATCTTACCAAAATGTCCTGCTTGCATTCCCTTATGTACCTGGCTGCAAAGCAAGCATTTTGCTCGGTTGGGTTACAGGTGCCACTTGAAAATAATTCCACTCTTTTCTCCTAGATTATTTCCATTCAAAGTGCAATAATGCCATTTTTTTCACATACACCCTTTGTTGGACCTTTGCCAACATAGTGCCACCCCCCCCAGAGATGTTTTGGGCTATACCAGGTTGGCGAAGCCTTCTCTAGAACCTGGGTTTGGCTGAGTCTATCAGTGGTCAGTGGCTTGAATAGCCAAATAGAACTTCCTGTTGAAGGAGCAGTCTACCTCTGAATACCAACTGCTGAGGAGCCACTTAAGAACATCCAGGGGGATCAGGTTAGTCCTTGATGGAAGCAGGGTGCTGGACTAGATACACCTTGGCTCTGACAGAGAAGGGATCCTCTTTTGAGCAGAGGCCTCACTGTGCAGCAGCTTTCACCAAGTTTGTGTCTTCCAAGTGTTTCAGATTGCAACTCCCACAAGGCCCATCATGTTGACTGGACCTGCTGGGAGTTGTTCAAACCATTCACCATGGTTCTCCTATAAGCCCTTTCTGTTATTCATTTTGTTAAGAATAGGACTGTAAAAAGCAGATTGTGAATACCAACAGACCCATCAGATGGGGATGGGGATTTTATAGAATTAGAAGGGACCTGAAGGGTCATCTAGTCCAACCCCCTGCAATGCAGGAATCCCAACTAAAGCAGCCTTGACAGATGGCCACCCAACCTCTACTGACAAACCTCCAAGCAAGGAGAGCCCATATACCTCCCAAAGCAGGCTGTCCCACTGTCTAAAGAGCTCTTACTGTCAGCAAATTCTTCCTGATGTTTAGTCCGAATCTCCTTTCATGTACCTTGAAGCCATTGGTTTGAGTCCTACCCCCCAGAACAGGAGAAAACAAGCTTGCTCCATCTTCCATGTGACAGCCCTTGAGATATTTGAAGATGGCTATTATATCTCTTCTAAATCTCCTCTTTTCCAGGCTAGACATACCCAGCTGCTTCAACCGTTCCTCCTAAGACTTGGTTTCTAGACCCTTGATCATCTTGATTGCCCATCTTGGCACAGGTTCCAGCTAGACACTAGATGGCGAGGGTGAGCTCATGGCAAATTCAATATATTTTTCAAAACACTTTAAAAAAGAATTTTCTTTTTTAACTTTTTATTTTCAATGTTTCAAAAATTAAAAATCACAATTTTTCACACACACACACACACACACACACACACACACACGCCTACATTAAACCACAGTCTATATCAGTACCTTTATGGGGTTCCCTGAACCCCCGGACTTCCCTCCACCCCTCCCTTGGCTTCCAAAATTTATCTTCCTTTTTAAACTGTCTCAGTCTCAGTCAGTTTTATTGCACATAGCCAAAGGCTGCCGCAATGTACACAGAATTATTTGACAAGAAAATATACTGAATTGGTAAAAAAAGACTTAAAACATTTATATTATTAAAACATTACGTACTCTAAACAAAGCTATAAAAGTACCCCAATGTACAAATAAAAACATTAAACAGTAAAATTCATAAGCTAAAATCATCACATGGTCACGAATGTTAAAAACAATATCAATTAATACAGTGTGCAATTTATACTCAGAGTTTGGTGACAAAGATAGAGCATAGCCTGAGGTAGATAGATAGGATCAAATAAATTCATCTCCTTTACAGTTAATGGCTGCCTTGGCTATATAATTTGCTCTAATTTTCCTAGCAGCAGTTGCAAAAAGTGCTACCCGCCAGGTCACATACTTATCTGTGTCTGCAAGGAGATATAACATCATATCAAGGGGGTTCTGGCCAGGGGACCCTGTCATTATAGGTACCAAAAATCTTTTTCTTGCATCATTATATAACGGACAGTGCAAGATATAATGCATAAGGTCCTCTACTTCAGAACATCCCCTTATGCAAACACGTTCGTTTTTTGGTATGCCTCTATGTCTCCCATCTCTATAAGCAGAGCTTATTGTATTTAGTCGTAGCTCTGTAAATGCTTTTCGAAGCTGTGCAAAAGTCAATTCATTAAAATAAGAGATGTGTTCATTGACCTCTCTAAGTTTAAAATACAATGGGGCGCATGTGGATGTGCACATAGAGTTTAGATCGTTTTTAGTTGCCACTGCCCTTATGGTTCGTTTAAAAATATTTTTCTGTGAATATAAGGGGAGTTCTTTAATCTCAGTCACTGAGAGATCATATTTGCCCATCAGTTGGGCAGCATGATGTACCCAGTTTTTAAGGGGTAATCCATTTGAGAGCTCAATCAGGCATTTTTTTGGTAGCCTAGTGTTATCCATCTGTTGAACTCTAAACCAGTAGCAGAGAATTCTTTTATCTATTTGGCTCTCTATGCTCAACATGCGAGTTTCCAACCTGACCATGGCAGATTGCACGTCTTTGGGTAAACCTAAAAGAACTCTTAAAAAATAATTCTGGGGGGTTCCAGACCGGAGACCTTTGAGGTACCCCAAACCTCTGCACCATATAAAATCTGGGCCATTGTTTTTGCTTTATACACAGATAGAGCTGGGTTGACCAGATTTCCACCTTTACATGCAGCGAATTTCAGAATGGCTTTTGCTGATTTAAAGGCTTGCAATTTAATATTGGATAGCTGTGTATTCCAAGATGCCGTTTCTGAATAAATCAATCCCAGATATTTAAACGTATTTACTTGGTTTATGATGTGTTCATCCAGGTGCCAAACATGCTTTTTAGAACGCTTCCCAAATACAATGACCTGCGTCTTATCATAGTTTATAGATAAAGCATTCTTCTTGCAATATGAACTTAATTTTGCAAGCAGCCGTCTCAGGCCCACCTGGGTTCTAGATACCAGTACTAGATCATCAGCATACATTAAAACTGAGAGTTTTTGGTCGAGAATTGTGGCAGGGGCAAACTGTGGGCCCTCCAGTTCTTTAACCATGTCATTAATATAAAAATTGAACAGGAAAGGTGCCAAAATGCATCCCTGTTTGACTCCAGTAGTGGTCTTAATTCTAGCGGTGAGATGGCCAGCCAGATCCACCTTTACTTGTATTGATGTGTCAGTATATAATGTTTTGATGAGAAATAATAGACGGAGGTCTATATTTGTCTTTTCCAATTTTTGCCACAGTGCGTGTCTTGGGACCGTATCAAAAGCTGACTTTAGATCGATAAAAGCAACATATAACTTTTGCTTCAAATTATGGATGTATTTACATAGCAGAAAGTTCAGCACAAAGCACTGGTCCAATGTGGATTTCCCTCTTTGGAAGCCTGCCTGGACTTCAGATATCACCTTATTTGTTTCTGCCCATTCTTCTAGTCTCCCAAGAAGAAGCCTGGCATATAGTTTGGAGGCTACATCTAACAAACTAATGGGTCTATAATTGGCAGGGTTTTTCTTATCGCCCTTTTTATATATTGGGGCAATTATACTCAACTTCCACCCTTCAGGTATGCGACCTGAGCTGTTAATGTATGAAAACAATTTTGCAAATATGGGTGACCAGAAATCAGGTCTTATCTTATAGATCTCCATTGGGATCATGTCTTCTCCTGGAGCTTTATTAGCTAGTTGGCTTGCGATTAGCCTCTTAATCTGATTGGGCGTGACGTCTGGCCATTCTGGCAGTTCTGATAACTGAGTATAGTAAACTAGTGGGGGTAGGTCAGGACAGGGGCCATATATTTCTGTAAAATATGTCACCCAATCCTTTCCTTGGACAGATGCTTCTAACGAGTAGCCCAGCCCATTTGTACCTTGGGCAACCAGATGCCAAAATTTCCGTGAGTCCTTCTGAAGTGCTGCATCTCCCAATTCTTTCCACTGTTGTTCATAATATATTTGTTTCTTGCTTTTAAGTAATAATTTATAGTTGTTTCGTAACTGGGCTACCTCAGCTTGTAGGGCAAGATTGTGCTTATCCTGTTTTAACTTCAATTTTCTAAGTACCCTAGCTAGGGATTTTTTGCTATTCTGACATTCCTTATCAAACCAAGTCTGTCTCTTAAACTTTTTGTTTTTTATCACACTAGCTGTGGTCATCAGTGGGCCCTTTTTAAACTGCATCTAATTGCATTTATCCAAATTATGGTACTTCATTTTTATCCTTTGTTATTTTAAATTACAAGTGCTCTGTCAATCCTGTCAACATTTTAAAATGTTTACAGTGTTCTTTAATATATTCTTTAGAGGTATATCATTCTTTAGTAAATTGGTTAAACCCTTGGTGCCTGATTTTCCCGGTCAGCCTTGCCATCTCCACATAGTCCATCATCTTCATTATCCATTCTCCTTTCGATGGGGCTCTTTCTTCTTTCCATCCCTGGGCAAGTAGTATTCTTGCTGTTGTCATCGCATACGTAAACAGTACTTTCTTATCCTTCGGTAATTCTTTTCCTACCAAACCTAAGAAAAAGATCTCTGGTATTTTTTAAATATGTGTTTTACTAGTGGTTTTTTTATGTGTATCTAGATTCCTCCGTAGAGCTGTCCAATATCCCTCTTTTACTTTGCCAAAGTGCCCCAAGCCTCTGAGCACCCTAGGTTCTGCCTCTCCCTTTAGAGGACAGGCTCTGTGCTAGCAAAACGTTTGCTGGCGTTCTTCTCACAGGACTGTATTTGCAGGGATGTATCCCAAGACGCCTGGTGCAGTGCTTCTCGAAGATGGAGGGGAACTCCCAAGCCATGGCCTGTTCCATCACAAAGCTGCTCTTCCCATCGGCCGGTATGGAGTTGAGATTCCTGGCCACCCCGAATGCAGTGGCCCTCCAAGGTAGGTGGCATTGTGGGTCTTCTTCCAGGCAGGTGGAGCTGCTGCTGAGAAGTCTTAAGGCAGGCCGGCCTTCCAGCTGGGGTTGGGCACATGAGGCTGGGTATCTTCAGAGGGTCAGGAAGTACACACACACGCCCATCCTTCTTCCTGAGTTTCTGAAATGTGGCAAAACTGTAAATATTTTTTAATGACTTTCTTTTTAAAGATTTCTTGGTTTACAAAAGTATGTGCAATGTTTCCTTTTTCAAGTTACATTTTCTACAGGTCAGTTTCATTTTTCAAAATGTATCTTTAGTAAAGATTTTCTTGATTTACAAAGATATGTGCAATATCTCTGTCTCGTATTCCCCCCCCCCACGTAACACATTTTTCCCCCATTTGTTGAGACATTAGGAAGAATGGGGGAAAGAGGTGGAGGGGAAAAAAAGATGAGTGGGGGTGGGGTGGGGTGATTCTATTTTACTTAATATATGTGGGGTTTTGTGTCAGCGTTGCTTGTGCAGGTTCTTTGCTGTTTGCTTGTCTTCCTTTGGTGGTGAGAGAGGTTGGGGTTGGCCTAGGGTGTGGCTGTTCATTTGTGGTTGGCTGTGGTGGTCTTTGTTTTCGTGGGGTGGGTGGGTGTTTTGGATCAGGTTAGCCATATTGATTTGTATTCTTTTGGTGGATTTTTGTCATTGTCTTGTTGGGCTATGTATGTGATAAAGGGGAGCCATACCAGGGTGAAGCCGTCTTCTATTTGTCCCTGTGTCAGTTTCAGTTTATTGGTTAATTTTTTTAATAAGGCGGTTTCCCATACTATTTGGTACCATTGGTCCATACTTATTCCTGACAGGTCTCACCAGGTTATGATGTTTATGGCTGCTGAGAATAGGTGGGTTATGAGTTCTTCGTGATTTGAGTGGGCATTGTTGTCTTGGAAGATGCTTAGTAGGGCCAGTTCTGGGGTGATTTCTAATACTTGCTTACTTATTTTACATATTTCTCATATGGTTTTTGTACAGAAGAGTTGGATTTGGGGGCATTCCCACCACATGTGGAGGTATGTGCCTGTGTGGGTGCACCCTCTCCAGCATTTTGGTGAATTACCTGGGCTTATTTGCGCTAATTTTCTTGGTGTTAGGTACCATCTGTAGGTGAGTTTCAGAGTGAGTGCTTTCCTTTTCTTTGATATGGATTTAAAGCAGGGTTTAGACCATGTTCTGGTCCACTGAGTGGGGTTAATCTCATAGGAGGTTTTTGGGGGTGGTTTTGAAGGTTGTCAGGGGCCTGGTTGCTGCTGATTTTACTACTGGATTGTTTAAGAGGGCATGTAATTGGTGGTGTGTTATCCAGGGCATTTGGGCGTCTTCTAGTTTGTCTTGTATTTCTTGTGTTGGCAAGGGTTTGCCATTTTTATAGAGGTTGGTTAGGCGATATAAGCCTTTGGTTTGCCAGGTTTTTATCTGGAGGTTTTGTGCTGTGTGGTGGAATAATGGGTGGTGTGGCAGGGGAATTAGTGGGGATGGGGTTGGGGACAGTTTGCCTATTTCTGCTTTCCATGCTTTAAGCATGGTCTGTGTGTAGCTGTTAAGTATTGTGGGAATTTTCCTTAGTTTGTTTGGAATTGGGTATGCTGTGGTGCAGGTATTTTCAATTGTGTCTCTCTCCAGGTGTACCTACTGTTTTGTTTCATCTTCTAGTATATATGGGATTATGTAGCATACTTGGCTGGCAATGTATGTTGGGGATTCCCCATCCTCCCTCTGTGGAGGGGAGGTGCAGGTATTTGGGGCTTTTTCCTGGTTTTTTGTTTGGAATAGGTAGGTTAGTTTTGGGAGGGTGATCATTTTGATCATGGTTATTTTGTCTGAGGGGTGGGGCTGTGGGTTAAACCATAGAGCCTAGGACTTGCCAATTGGAAGGTCGGCGGTTTGAATCCCCGCGACGGGGTGAGCTCCCATTCCTCGGTCCCTGCTCCTGCCAACCTAGCAGTTTGAAAGCACGTCAAAGTACAAGTAGATAAATAGGTACCACTCTGGCAGGAAGGTAAACGGCGTTTCCGTGTGCTGCTCTGGTTTGCCAGAAGCGGCTTAGTCATGCTGGCCACATGACCCGGAAGCTGTACGCTGGCTCCCTCAGCCAGTAAAGCGAAATGAGCGCTGCAACCCCAGAGTCGGTCACGACTGGACCTAATGGTCAGGGGTCCCTTTACCTTTACCTATTTTCTTTGAGAGAGTGAAGTTGATGTTGTTCCATCTGTTTAGGTCTTTGTTAATTTGCTGCCAACAAGGGGTTGTAGTTGTGGAGGTATACTTTATTGAGGTTTCAGGTTCTTTGTACCCTATTGTATCTGAACTTGGTGTGGCAAAGTTTTATCTTGGTGACGTTAGCGAGGCCATTTTGTGTGTGGGAAGCACATAGCTTCCGACTATGCAAAATTTACCTGTAGGCCCAACACCATTGCAAATGTGTTGAGTTCTCTGATTAAGGAGGTTGCTGTGTTTATGGGGTCTGGTGCTGTCATCTGCAAAGAGTCCTAATTTGTAGGTTTTGCCTTTTAATTCCACTCCCTTGATGTCTGTGGCTGCTCGGATTCAGATTGCTAAAGGTTCCAGAGCCAGGATGAATAAGAAGAGAGACCGTGGGAATCCTTGTTTTGTGCCTTTTTGGATTGCTATGGTATTAGAGTCCCTATTGTTAGTCCTCCATATTGATGAGGCTTCGGAATATATTTGATTGAGAATTTGCAGGAAGTTGGGGCCAAATTTCACGTTAGTACTGCTAATAGGTATTTCCACTCTTAGCAATCCAAAGCATTGAGGATGTTTATGGACATAATTGTCAGTGGGCGTTTAGTTGCCGTGCTGTGTTCAATCACGTTCAGTAGTTTCCTGATGGCGTCTCTTATGTTGCAACCAGGGACAAAGCCAGTCTGGTCTGGGGTTATTAGCTTGTGTAGGAAAATGTTTAGGCGGTTGGCCAAGTTTGATGTGAAAATATTGTCGTCTTGGTTTATTAATGAGATTGGGCGGTGTGATTCTACTTTGAGGCTGTCTTTCAGTGTTTTGGGGATGGAGACTATTTTGGAGTAGGATTTGGGGAAGGGCCCACCCTTTTATGATATCATTGAGTAGGCAGGTCATGTAGGGCATCAGGGGTTCTTTGAATTTCCTATAGAATTCTGCTGTAAAGCCATCTGGGCCTGGAGCTTTGTGTGGCTTGAGGTTATTGAGGACCATATCTATTTCCTCTGGGGTGATAGGACTGTCCATGAATTCCTGTTCCTCATCCATTAAGGTAGGCATGGTCAGTCCTGGTGTTGATATATGAAGTGATGCATTTTCCTTTGATGAGGTTTCCCAATCTATGCCATACTGACATAATTACATGTAATTGCTTTTAATCTAGCTATCTTGCTTATCTACAGTATAGGGTGATTCCCTGCCAACCCGTCTGGGTTGCCCTGTGCCTCTCACCTTGTATTCTCTATCGAACCAATGGAGTTGCGCTGTCCTAGAGTGTGGTGGGTGGGGGAGTAGGGGGTTAGAATTAGATTTGGGTTAAAGAGTGGGGCGGGGTAGATTGCAGAAAATATCCTATATGTAGTCCTAAAGGTTTTTATTTGGGGTTTCTTGGGCCATCTGGCATTTAGCTGTTTGGTCCTAGGTCTCAGCTGGCATGGAGGGCCTTGTTTTCACAGGACTGTATTTGCAGGTATGTATCCCAAGACACCTGATGCGCTACTTCTGGAAGATGGAGGGGCAATAACCGGCCATGGCCTGGTCGATCATGGAGCTGCTCTTCCCATCAGCCGGTATGGTGTTGAAGTTCCTTGCCACCCAGAATGCAGTGGCCCTCCAAGGTAGGTGGCATTGTGGGTCTTCTTCCAGGAGGGTGGAGCTTCTGCTGAGAAGTCCTAAGGCCTTCCAGATGGGGTTAGGCACATGAAGCTAGGTATCTTCAGAGGGTCAGGAAGTACACACACACACCCATCTTCTTCCTGAGTTTCTTAAATTTGGTGAAACTGTTAATATGAGAGCTTAGCAAAATGAGTAATTCCTTTTTAACTAGGCCTTTGTCTTTTAACCAACTGTGGACTTCTAAAGTGGGCGGGATGTGCATTTCCTTTCAATTCCCCCCAAACATTTATTATATACTGATTTGAAAGGAAAATATTCAATCAAGGTCAACATCGGTAGAACATCATAAATGTAGAAGCAATGGCCCAGGGGCCATACTATATAGTTTTACCTGAAAGTCAACTTGATTTATTTATCTGGTTATCAAAGCAAACACTGCTGTTTTAGTGCAGGAACTCACATTGTGCGCCCTCTGAATTAAGGGGGGGGGGTTTTGATCTGTTTCTGGTTCAGTAATGTGAACAGTTCTAGTGTGTGTCCATGTCTTACTAAACACATAACAATGTGCTGTACAAATTAATTGAAACAATGAATTTCGCACAATACTTTATTGTACAAAACTCACACAGAGATGTACAAAACTCACAGACATGTACATTTTTAATGGATATGACCTCCGCTATTTTAAAGCAGCATTTGAACATGGTTTGGAATGGGGTCTGCTCATTTCGAACAGTTACTGTTGATTTCCGGATCCCTGTACCACACTTGAATCAGGGCCTGAATGAGTTTCTCCATAGTCATGCAGTCTACAGCACAGAGGTGACTTTTGCATATAGCCCACGAATTCTCAATGGGATGTACATCCAGGGAATTCCCTGGCCAATCAAGTACCTGTATTTGCTGTTCTGCTATGAATTTCTTCCCCACTTTTGATGTGTGACAGGGGGCTAGGTCCTGCTCCAGTATCCAAGTACTGTCAGGATACTACTTTTCCAGCTCTGGAGTAACTCTTTCATAGTACCATTGGTGGGACATATTTTCAGGATGGAGCCCTACGATGACCAACATTTAAAATTGGCTTGGCACCTTGTGATTATACTTCTATTTGGTATTTTGATGTTGCTTATATTAATTTGTATTTTATACTGTTATATTTAAGTTAAACCTTTGTATGGAAAAGTGGGGAATTTTTTTTTTTTACTCAGAGAGGGAAGGAGGAACAGATTAGCTAAGCATGGAAGAGGTAACCGTGTTAGACCAAGGGTGGAGTTTATGGGCAATCTATCCGGAAGACATTTGTATTTCGAGGAGTTAGTGATCGGACATGGTTACCCTTCCTGCCTTCTCTTCCTTCTCCCTCTCAATCTCCTGAGCTGTGAATCAGGAGATCTTTAATGCTGGATGTTTTTAGATATGCTGTAAGCCCCCCAGAATCCCTTCGGAAAGCCAGCCAAATGGGTGGGGTATAATGATGATGATGGTGATGATGATTTATTTATACATATAGCTGATGTCCACACTGATCTAAGTGACAGCGGACAGCTGTATTGGAGCAACTGCTGGATCACACTGGCTTGATGGCATTCACTGTGCCATAAACTCAATATTTTTTTAAAAAACGATTCCCCCCCTGATGTGGGGTGGAATTTAGTTCACAAGAATGGTCAATTTCAACCCGGTGCTTTTGATAACCAAGGGGAATAGTGAATAGAGAAATGAGAGCCGGTTTCAGCCTTGCCAGCCCATTGAACAAGGCAGCTACATAGGTGAAGAGCCACATCCACACCACAAACCTCAGGGATTTCACTAAAAACACATTAAAAAGGAGCCCTAAGATATGGCAATAGCTGTTGGAAAAGTTACAAGTCACTGCGCATTGTCTTTGTCATTGTCTTTTCTTAGCCATCTGTTATCAGGCCATCAGCTGCAGGGTCATACACTGAAAATATTTTTCTATGTTCCTATATTGGGACAAAAAAGAGAGAGGCACTAGTGGGTTTTTTAAACAAACTAAACAGCTAATATTATTGTCCCTTGGTAAAACCAAGTTAGCCCATGATTTCTTAGACCAAAAAAGCACTAGAAACCAACATTTGTAAGGGCAGTACAGAACTGACCAAGTGTGAAGGCTGGAGCACTTAGAAGTCACGCACACAAAATGTAAGCCACAAAGAGCAACGTGAAGGTGTTTCCATGCGATGGCTACCTTTGTGCCGCAAGGTATAATGTGCATATTGGTTGGCATTCCAAACCATTCTTCTCCATGGCACGGCCAAGTTAAAAAAACCACCACCACCAAGCCAGCAGCACCCCCAGTATGGCAATTATGTGTGCCAGCTCTCACGATTCCATTTCTCAGAAGCAGTCATATGATGAATACAGTGCAAAGTCTCTGAGGTTTATGAGGCTTGTGCTGATCCGCTGCCTAGGCTTTAAGTTGCACCTCACTGGGTGGCAGCCTATGTAGTTTTCTGCCGCATTGCCCCTGCTAGACAGCCTGGAAACCATGTGATTCAGCTTGGACCGGATGGCAGAGTAGTGGAATTCCCTCTCCTTGTTCAGCTTGCGGAAATCATCTGCCCTGTGGTTGGCAGCATAGTCTATGGACCTCAGGGATGTCAGGAGCCCGTAGAGCTTGCCCAGGAGAGGTGGGAAGACAGTGAAGAAAGCAGCCGAGTGCTAGATGAAGTTGAAGTGGCCTTCCTAGAAATGGGAGATACTTCTTTAGATAGCAGCCTCTGACTGTAAAACTTAGTTAAGGACACATGACTTGTGGGGTTGAGGTTTGCACTTCACCCTGGGGTTGTAGCTTGGACATTTGCTGAGGGGTCAAGAGGTGAGGAATTTGAGTCTGGTCCTTCCACAGGTTGGGAAGAAGGAGGTGGGAGGCTGTCCCCAATCTGAGAACAGGACAGCGCTTCTTTCTCTTACCTCCTCGTTCAACGCACCCTTATAACATGCAGTGAATCTTCCCTCCACAGCCTTTCACAGTCATTTTGATATTTCTACGGGATATTTCTACAAGTCCTCAGCAGAGATTTAGCTCTGCTGAGATCAGGAGATTCTGCAAATAGCAGGGGCATGAAGAATTTAATGGTTTTGTGCCAAAGGCTGTATTTAGATGTGGTGATTATTGCTTTGGTGTTCCTGATTATTCTGTTAGGGCTTCTGCCCCCCCCCCCCAAGTTTCTTTCACACTATATTACCTGTTCTGCCATGGAACAGTTTCATCACCATCTTTTACAAAGGAAATGGGGCTGCTGCAGTTGGAAAGATGCCTTATTTAGTCATATGGCACAAATGATTGGAGCCCCATGGTACTAAAATTTAAGATACGCCTGCAAGGAGCACTCTGAATTTTCTGCCATTTGGGGGCATTCAAACTGCAGAATGTTTTAGCTTTCTCTATGTGTTCTGAGGTGTGCATCCTCAGAGAAGGTTGAGCGTTTTAAGTGAGACAAAAGTTATTTGATGGCAGGGTGTGAATTGTGGCGGAGATTATACATTTTAGTTAGATATTTTCCTTTGGGCTGGAGAGTTCTCTTTAGTTTTGATATTTCTCCAGCAAACCCTGTTTTCCTTGTCTTTAATTCAGTTGGAAGTATTGGAAGCAGTCTGTCAAATATATATGGATTTCAAAGTTCTTAATTTATTAATTTCCGCCCCTAATAACATTTTATATGTTGCCCAATTTCCCTTCATGTTTTTCTTTCTTTTTTTAAATAATATTTATTAACAGTTTAAAGAGTATAAAAGAAAGAAAAATAATTCAACAAAACAATACAATATAATACAAGACAAAAACAAAAAACACTACATAACCCTGACACTGAAACAATAAATTAACAAAATACAACAAACACAATTTAAAACACATCCATAATTTCAATATCTTATCTTTCATTCACTTGTTTCCACGACCTCCTCACACCTCCCTTTTTGTATTCCACTTCAAGTAACTGTTTCAGCAAATCCTTTCCATCTTCCTCAGTTTTCTGTCCTGTATTTTATCTTAACTTATTTTAACCTTATTTTTTCCCCTTTAATACATTAAAAATCTATTTATACATAATTCCTTATAACCTTTCTGCTAAAGCCATTTAACTTCATTCCAACATTTTTCTAGCATTCATTAATTTTACAGTATTTCTGTAAATAATCTTTGAATTTTCTTCCACCGACTCTTCTCCCTGGTCTCAGATTCTGCCAGTCATTTCCCTTCATGTTTTTCTTCCTAACGCCAAATGCTTCGATGGGTGAAATGCACCAAGGGGTTGTAGGTTCCAGGAGATATTTATATTTTATCCATGGTTTATATAAGGTCTGAGTTGTGTGGCTGCATCTTCTGGTCAGGTGTTGGCAAGGGATTGAATCTGGGTGCAGAAACACAGAAAGGACACTTGTGTTGAGGGGTTTTGGAAGCGTTCATGTTTCTGTACAGACATCAGCTACATGAACGCTTCCAAAACCCCTTAATACAGAGAAAGCTAAAACATTCTGCAGCTTGATTGCCCCCCAATGACAGAACATTCAGAGTGCTCCTTGCAGGCGGGTCTTAAACTTTAGTACCATGGGGCTCCAACCATTTGGGCCATATGACCAAGTAAGGCATCTTTCCAACTGCAGCAGCCCCATTTCCTTTGTAAAAGATGGAAAAAACACAGTTCCATGGAACAACAGGTAATGTAGTGTGAAAGAAACATTGGGGGGGGGGGTGGACAGAAGCCCTAACAGAATAATCAGGAACACCAAAGCAATAATCACCACATCTAAATACAGTCTATGGCACAAAACCATTCAATTCTACATGCCCCTGCTATTTGCAGAATCTACTAATCCCAGCAGAGCTAAATCTCTGCTGAGGACTTGTTGCCTCAGTTGGTTGGAATCACGGACTGCAGGTACAAGGCAGGACCCACTGAGCAGACCTCCTGGCCACCCAGGGCTTTAGCCCCCTCAGTATTTCTAGACAGGGTGCTCCATTCCCCAAATATTGAGCGATGCACAAGAGCCAAGTACTGGACTTGAAGAATTCCAAGCACATTTATCTTCATTTTTCATTTTGGCCAAAATTATGCCAATAACTGTAAACTAAATTTGGCATCAATTCTGTCTTCATTTGGGGAGGTCTTGGTGGTCTTAACATGCAAATTCAACATTGCAACAGCTTGTGACAAATGTGAACAGATCTTTTGTTTGCTCAGAACAAAGGGCAACACAAAAAACCAACAACTTTGCATATATGCAGCTTGTATGTATATTTTGGATTATAGTTTTTCAGCATCATTTTGAAAGGGGACGTTCAAGAACATGAAAACTGAAGTGTCTTAGGCTGTTTTGCCTCATGGTTTTTGTTGCTGAACTCTAATAGAAAGAACACATGTATACACCCTTTGGACTGTGCCTGATGAAGCACTGCCGTTCACTTCTCTCCTCTTGAAGCATAAACTCTGCTGATGTCTGTTGAGAAACTGCAGCAGAAATTGTAGTGTATATATATGTGTGTGTGTATATATATTTATATATTTATATATTTATATATTTGGGTTTTTAAAAGAAACACCAGCTTAAGATTTATTATGCAAAAAGCTTGTATGAAAAGTTTTGTAAAACAACAACAACATACCAAAGGAAGTACGATTCATGGATGAAGAAATCAACCTTCCTGCCAAAAAAGATACATGTGTTCTCTCTATTAGGGTTCAGCAACAAAAGCCATGAGGCAAAACAGCCCTAAGACACCTCAGTTTTCATGTTCTTGAAAGTCCCCTCCCCCCCCAAAAGATGTTAAAAAACTATAATCGAAAATATACATACAAGCTGGATATATGCAAAGTTGTGGGTTTTTTTGTTGCCCTTTTTCTGAGCAAACGACAGATCAGTCCACATTTGTCACAAGCTTTTGCAATGTTGGAAGTGTGCGATTTCAGTAAGAAATCTCCTGACCAGTAAATTAGCATGAAGAATCTGAGTGTTCGGAGCTTTAAAAAAAAATAAAAAATTCCGCCCAGTCTCACACACAAACCCTACAAAATATCTTCTTGTGCAAAGTTTCTTCTTGTTTAATACAGCAATATGCTGCCCTGGCCTGCAAATTTTGTTTTCAGGCCGTTGGAAGAGAATAACAGATTGAGGGCAGAAAGTTGGTTCTGGAAGACCAGTCAAGGCATCTGAAACTGCCTGGCCAGACCCATGTTCTACAGTTTATCTGGAAGTGAATGATGGTGGTCTCTTCATTACTGGATGCACGGGGTTAAAACATCTGATCCTTTTCCCGGTCAAGCTCTTTTTTCTCTCTCTCCTTCTATCTTCTGTACAACTGGAGAGGACCTATGGAATCTATGACGTGTTGCAAGATTTCCACAGCTGACTTTGGTGCCTTGCGTGTTAAGACCCCCAAGACCTCCCCAGGTAAAGACACAATTGATGCCAAATTTAGTTTAAGGTTATTGGCATAATTTTGGACAGAATGAAAAATGAAGATAAATGTGCTTGGGATTCTTCAAGTCCAGAATCTGGCTCTTGTGGATCACTTGCTGGCTGCTTCCAGTGGATGCAAATGGTTTCTTTTTCTTTTTTTAATTTTTATTTCAAAACAAAAAAATATTACAAACATCAAATTCAAAATCCATATTCGTTTTCTAACACAAGCTTACTACAGAGATTACCTAAATTAAAATATATCTAATTGCTCTAGGCTTCCCTTTGCTCTATATAAATACAGCGCAATTAACAAATTATATTATAAATGATATTATAGGTTCCCATATACCCCCACCCCCTTCACCCATGTGTGATCTCAATATTTTACTTCTTCCACCTTGTTGTGTTGTTATAATTTAATAATTATTCATTTGCTTCTATTATTTTCTTGCTTACCTTCAAGTTTTACACATTCTCTATTAATATTTCAATTCCGGGACGATATTTTTTCATGTTTTCCTTCACTCCATCCCACTTTCTAGTTATTCTCTGATTTGAGTGGCCTCTAATAATTGCCGTCAATTTTGCCGTTTCTACAAACTCGCCGAGTTTGTTTTGCCATTCTAATAGTGATGGGATATTCTGGCAGCTGCTGTTGTGTAAAGGAATAGATTTTTTTTTCTTTCCGAATGTCATTAGATATTAGGCTGAAAGATTTCATTAGGTGATCTACAGCAGGGTTGGGCAGGATAATAGCCCAAATACCTAGAAACATAATCAATTTCTTTTTATTTCAAAACAAAAAAATAATAATCAAAAAAATCAAAGGTCTGCTCAGTGTGCCTGCCTTGTACCTGCAGCGGGTGATTCCGACCAACTGAGGCAACAAGTCCTCAGCAGAGATTTAGCTCTGCTGGGATTAGTAGATTCTGCAAATAGCAGGATCATGAAGAATTTAATGGTTTTGCGCCAAAGGCTGTATTTAGATGTGGTGATTATTGTTTTGGTGTTCCTGATTATTCTGTTAGGGCTTCTGTTATTTTTTCCAATGTTTCTTTCACACTGCATTACCTGTTCTGCCATGGAACAGTTTGCTTGCCATCTTTTACAAAGGAAATGGGGCTGCTGCAGTTGGAAAGATGCCTTGCTTGGTCATATGGCCCAAATGGTTGGAGCCCCTTGGTATTAAAGTTTAAGAGACGCCTGCAAGGAGCACTCTGAATGTTCTGCCATTTGGGGGCAATCAAGCTGCAGACTCTTTTACCTTTCTCTGTCCCTGTGTGTTCTGAGGTGTGCATCCTCAGAGAAGGTTGAGCGTTTTAAGTGAGACAAAAGTTATTTGATGGCAGGGTGTGAATTGTGGCGGAGATTATACATTTTAGATAGATATTTTACTTTAGGCTGGGTTAGAGTTCTCTTTAGTTTTGATATTTCTCCAGGAAACCCTATTTTCCTTGTCTTTCATTGAGTTGGAAGTATTGGAGCCAGCCTGTCATATATATATGGGTTTCAAAGTCCTTTCCACTTAATTTATTAATTCCCCCCTCTAATAACATTTTATATGTTGCCCAATTTCCCTTCATGTATTTCTTCCTAAAGCCAAAGGCTTCAATGGGTGAAATGCACCAAGGGGTTGTAGGTTCCAGGAGATATTTATATTTTATCCATGGTTTATATAAGGTCTGAGTTGTGTGGCTGTTTCTTTTGCCATTCTAATAGTGATGGGATTTTCTCCCCCTTCCAGTTTTTTTGCAATCAATATTCTGGCAGCTGCTGTTGTGTAAAGGATTAGATTTTTCTTGTCTTTGGGGATGTCATTAGATATTAGGCCGAAAGCTTTCATGAGGTGATCTACAGCAGGGTTGGGCAGGACAATAGCCCCAAAAAGAAACTGTTCTTTAATCACCAACTGCCTCAGTCCCTCAAATGTATCTACCCCCTCTGCAGACAGCCAAAAGTTGAAATTTTGCGCCACCTTCGCAGCTACCAATGGTAGACTCAGAAGAGGCAGTTTTATCAACCTTCTGGAAAGCGCGGATGTAGCTTTCCGCATGCAGTCTATATGTTTGCAAAACAAGGCGTTTATACCGTTCATATTCTAGCGCGTGGGACAAAGGAAGATGGCCCACGAGATCCGCCAACTCCCCACTAATCAACGTCTTCAGAATAGACATATACAGTCTTGAGGGGAGCTCCAGTTCCCGGCAAGTTGTTTGAATAAAGTCAGATAGCTCAGGACATGCATGGGGGGTTTATACGCAGGAAAAGGATGTAAGCCAAAATCCCTCAGGGTAAACCCACGAGTAATGCCCCTTGGAACCACATCTCGTGCCTCTTGGTCATAGCTGTACCTTGGGGCAGCGCGATAACTCGGGGCTCGTCCATCCGGACGCTGAGGTTCCTGCCCTTCGTAAGAGCGTCTGGGATGCTGCCCGTACCCCTCCTCTTCCTCGTACCACCAAACCGGCCCGCGGGGCTCCCAAGACCTTTCTGGCGAGTAAACCCAGGCTGCTCTAGGCGGTTGATACATTGCTGGTCGGCGACTTTCCTGGGGTGGGCGCTCCAGCTCTCAATAGTCGTCCTCTTCCCGAACCTCCCTTGGTCATCGTGGTGGTCCCTTGTAGTCATACCCCTCCCGTCTAGTCTGTGGGGCTGCATCAATGGAGTGACCCACTCGGGGATACTTTTCCCGACATAGGAATCCTCCCTGGGTACGACCCAGCACCCACTCGATTGCTTGGCCAGGCGAAAGCTCCATTCCCCTCGGCTGGGCCATCGGCTCTGAACTTGACTTGAGTTGTTTTGCAAACTCCTTTTCCCCCAAATTCTTGTAGCTTCCCCGTAACAAAAACCCAACGGGGGATGTTGGCCCCCTCAATATTGGGGGGATTGAGCCCCCATGGCCAGGATTCAACCCAGATGGGAATGCATTTTATTATCTGTGTTTTACAATTTTTATTTTTATTTTTTAAAAAAATTACTTTATTTTCAATGCAAAATCATAAAAAAATTACAAACATTAAATCCAAAATAATACTGTGCAAACAAGAAAGAAAAACAAAACATACAAAAAAGAAAGAAAAACAAAGTAAAAAACATGCCGTAAACTTAATATCCCATTTCCATAATTTATCCCATTGTTCCAGCCGAATTACGTATCCTATATCGCATGCCCATTTAGTCATAACTTCTTTTACCTCTTCATCCTTTAAGTCCCATTCTAATAATAAATTAAACATTTTGGATATATTCTTTTTTGAGTTTGTAATAATACTTTTTGTAATTTTGATTCTTCTTTTTCAAATCCTATTGGTTTATCCTGATTGAATATTTGGGCAATTTGGTGATATTGCATCCATGTGGTGCAGTATTGGGTCACTTCTTCGTATGGTCTTAGTTTTAATTGGCCCTGTTCCTCTTTTAGGAGCTGCTGGTATGTTGCCATTCTTCCTATCATATTTTTCTTTTTAACCGATATTACTTCTAATGGTGAGACCCACCATGGGGTTTTCTGTTCTAACAGCCTTCTATGTCTCACCCAGACCTTATATGATGAATTTGTAAATACATGACTTAGAAATTCTTTATGTACCACCACTTTATTGTAAATTAGATAGGCATACCAACCGTATCTGTTGTTCCATCCCTCCAAGTCTAAAATGTCATTATTATCTAACTTAATCCAGTCTCTGAACCAACTAAAGCATGCTGCATCATAATATATTCTCAGGCCTTCCACATCTGTCGCATGTCCCGCTCCGCTACCTATGGTGTGTGTCTTGCAGCTGATGGTGGATGTCATTTGCTTCCCCATAACAACAACCCAATAGGGGATATTGGCCCCCTCAATATTGGGGGGGGGGATTGAGCCCCCATGGCCAGGATTCAGCCCAGTTGGGAATGCAATTAATTATCTGTGTTTTCCAATAAGTCTTGTAGCTTCCTCACCGCTATCGTCTCCACCAGTTTGCCCCAGATTTTTTTTATTGGGGGGGTTAACATTCCAACTTCTCCTCCATCTTTGCCTCGCTGGCCAGTCCCATTTCCTTGACACTGTGTGGTCAAGTATCTCAATGTGGCCTAGATGTGTTCATCCAAATCTGTCGCATGTCCCACTTGGCTGCCTGTGCCCTGAGCGAAATTAATTGTTTGGCCCCATAGGCTGGCTTAAGATGTGGTTTTAAAAAAACCTGTGGATTTTGCTCTAGTTTGCTCTAGTTAGAGTTGCCAATCATTCTGGTTCTTTCCTCTTGGTTAAAAGTTGTTTATTTGTTTGGAAACCTGTTATGGTGAGAGGAATAAATATAATAAAGGAGGGAGAAATCAATCTTGGTGTAGAAAAGCCCAAAAAACTCTGCAAAACCCTGTAATTCTATATTAGAAAAATAGTACAATTGAAGTAGCAAATATTTGCACTGACTGTAAAACTTGGTTAATGACACATGGCCTGAGGGGTTGAGGTTTGCGCTTCATCCTGAGGTTTTAGTTTAGACCTTTGCCACTGCATTTCTGAGGGGAAGAGGGGGAGAGAAGAAGCAGGGTAATAAAGGGTTGTATATAAGAGTAACAGAATGCTTGTGCATTCTGCAACCAGTCAAGCAATAAAGAAGCTCTTGACTGTCAATTTGAGTATGACTCCTGTTCTTGTCTGGGGAAAACTCTGCTCTGGAAGCACACCAGAGAAGCAGAAAAAGGCAAAAGAAGCGTGTGGGAGAAACCTCTAATAGTTTCTCCTAGGGTTGACCTCCGTTACTGGCAAGTAGGCGGGCGTGATGTTAGGAGCCAGTGTTGTGAGTGTGGTTGCTTGCATTGCCTTCTTCCGCCTGTCAGTGACCATCCAGGAGAGGGTGGGAACGAACCGCCCCCAAACCAAGCTGCATCGGAACGAGGGATTACGGTTTGCCAAGGAGAGACGGGACAAACCATTCCTTGGACCTCTGCCAGGATCCAGGAGGAGTCACCCCCCCCACCAGTGCTCTTCCAGTATGGGAGAGGACATAAGAACTTAGTGGATCCTTGGGGGGGGGGGAGTTGTAGGGGTTCCCGAAACCTCTAGCTGTCTTTCGAATGGACAGTGTTGAAAAGAATGCTCGTCTGTATGATCACTATCAATAGTTGTTATTTTTTCCTCATTCAGTGGGGCTTGAAAATAGTAGTGAAAAATCACATCTAAAAGAAACTAAAAAGAAAAAGAAAAGCATTTATTTGGATTTTCACTCTCTCTGCAAAAGGAAAGAAGGGAGAGGCAGTACTTCATCTCGCACAATCATTAGAGTGGTACATTCAGGGATTAATTAACAAAAACGAGGAGGGAGCTCTGCTTAGAAAGCAGCAAAGAGCTGGCTGCTCCATCCCTTCCCACTGCTGCTGCTGCTGCTGCTAATGGAGGTTTGGAGGAAAATGGGCCGAGTTCTGGGATTCGTCAGGTGGCAGCTGCCATGCCCTCCAGAGTCCCCCTGTCCTCCGTGCTCTGCCGGTCCATGTGGCCATTTGCAGAGGGGTGATTTCCACAGCCCCCCACCATCACACACCCCCTTCCTCTATGCTAGGGAAATAAAATTGCAGGAGTTCCCAGTTTCTGTACGTACATCAGCAATAGGTACGCTTCAGTCCTTTCTACACCAAAACGGATTCTCTTTCAAACATGCCATCAGGTGGTACAGGCACACAGCTCACACCCGCCCTTAATGAACTTTTCAGCTACTTCAACCACTCCACTTTTTCCACGATCTGCATGTTCTTTTCACTCATTTTCTACAACTAGATGAAATCCATGCTACTCTCACATCAGTAGGAGCCCCACAACCACCAGCTCGTCCCTCCAAATATTAAATATAATATTTTATATATATATATGATTAATCCGAAAGTCTATATATCTAGCAGGGTATCCTTTCCCCTCTTTTCTGCAGCAAGATTGAACAAGGCACCAACATAGGTGAACACCCACACTACAAACTTTTTTTTTTTGTACTAAGCTTTTCATTTTGTCAGAATGCATCTCTTGTAACTTCAGTAATGGAAAGCATTCTGTGTTTACCAATCTTCTCGTACTCCTCTTCTTCCTCCTCCTCTTCATCTCAATATTCCCGTGGTTCTTCCTCTCCCACCCCCCTTTTGAGAAAAGGTTTGGGTCATCTGAAAAAATCTACCTGCAAGACAGAAGTCACTGGCTTCTTGTGTGGCTTCTCTTTAGCTTCATCTAGCTTCTTTTTTTCTGTACTAAGCTTTTCCAAAACCAGCAGCAGAAAAAGCAGGACGGGATGGAGCAGCCAGCTCTTTGCTCCTTTCCAAGCAGAGCACCCTTTCTGGCTTCTGAAGCTAAGAAGAGACCCTCAGGATATTCAGGATTGAACCACACACCATTGGTGGGACATCTTTTCAGCATAGAATCCTACCATGACCAACATTTTAAATTTGGCTTGGCACCCTGTGATAATACTGGTTTTTTTGGTATTTTGATGTTGATTATATTAGTATGCATTTTATATGTTAAAATTAAACATTTGTACGGGGAAAAGGTGTAGGATTTTTTCCTCAGAGAGGGAAGGAAAAACAGATTAGCTAAGCATGGAAGAGGTAACCGTGTTAGACCAAGGGGTGGAGCTTATGGGCAATCTATCCGGAAGACATTTGTATTTCGAGGAGTTAGTGGTCTGACATGGTTATCCTTCCTGCCTTCTCTTTCTTCTCCCTCTCGATCTCCTGAGCCGTGTATCAGGAGATTTTTAATGTTGGATGTTTTTAGATATGCTGTAAGCCCCCCCAGAGTCCCTTGGGAAAGCCAGCCGAATGGGTGGGGTATAAAGATGATGATGATGATTTATTTATTACATATAGCTGATGTGCATACAGAAACTGTGAAAAAATTGCAAAGTTTATATTTTAAAAAGATGTATACTACAATCACAGTTGCAAACACTTTCTTTTTGCACTTTCTAAACGGCTAATATTATTGTCCCTTGATGAAACCAAGTTAGCCCATTATTTCTTTGACCAAAAAAGCACTAGAAAGCAACATTTGTAAGGGCAGTACAGAATTGACCAGGTGTGAAGGCTGGAGCACTTACAAGTGAGGCACACAAAATGTAAGCCACAAAGAGCAACGTGAAGGTGTTTCCATGCGATGGCTACCATTGTGCCACAAGGTATAATGTGCATATTCTTCTCCATGGCATTGCAAAGCCTGAGAAAGGCTTGCAGTATCACCAAGATGGCTGGGCAGCCAAGTTAATAAAACCACCACCACCAAGCCAGCAGCACCCCCAGGATGGCAATTATGTGTGCCAGCTCTCACGATTCCATTTCTCAGAAGCAGTCATTTGATGAATACAGTGCAAAGTCTCTGAGGTTTATGAGGCTTGTGCTGATCCGCTGCCTAGGCTTTAAGTTGCACCTCACTGGGTGGCAGCCTATGTAGTTTCTGCCGCATTGCCCCTGCTAGGCAGCATGGAAACCATGTGATTCAGCTTGGACCGGATGGCAGAGTAGTGGTTTGCAGCAAAGTCTATGGACCTCAGGGATGTCAGTGAGCCCTTAGAGCTTGCCCGGGAGCACTGGGAAGACAGTGAAGAAAGCGACTGAGCGCTAGATGAAGTGGCCTGCCGAGAAATGGGAGATACTTCTTTAGACAGCCTCTGACTGTATAACTTAGTTAAGGACACATGACTTGTGGGGTTGAGGTTTGTACTTCACCCTGGGGTTGTAGCTTGGACATTTGCTTGAGGGGTCAAGAGGTAAGGAATTTGAGTCTGGTCCCTCCACAAGTTGGGAAGGAGGTGGGAGGCTGTCCCCAATCTGAGAACAGGACAGTGCTTCCTTCTCTTCCCTCCTTCTTCACCGCCCCCTTATAACATGCAGTGAATCTTACGTCTTCCCTCCACAGCCTTTCCCAGTCATTTTGATATTTCTCCAGGAAACTCTATTTTTCTTTTTTCATTCAGTTGGAAGTATTGGAGCCAGTCTGTCAAATATTTATGGATTTCAATGTCTTTTCATCTCAATATATTATTTCCCCCTCTAATAACATTTTATATGTTTTCCAATTTCCCTTCATGTTTTCCTTCTTAACAGCATAGGCTTCGATGGGCAACATGCACCAAGGGGTTTTAGCTTCCAGTACTTATTTTTGTGGGAATGTTCAGGGATGCAAGAGAGGATATATTGTCTGATTACCGTATTTTTCGCTCTATAAGACGCACCAGACCACAAGACGCACCTAGTCTTTGGAGGAGGAAAACAAGAAAAAAAATATTCTGAATCCCAGAAGCCAGAACAGTAAGAGGGATCGCTGCACAGTGAAAGCAGCGATCCCTCTTGCTGTTCTGGCTTCTGAGATAGCTGCGCAGCCTGCATTCGCTCCATAAGAGGCACACACATTTCCCCTTACTTTTTAGGAGGGAAATAGTGAGTCTTAAAGAGCAAAAAATACGGTATATCCTTTTCCAACTTGTGTTAACAAGTTCCACAATTTAGCAGAGTAACATTCCTCTTTTTTTAAACTTGCAGCGGATGCATTTGCTCAGGCTCACTAAAGCCTCTATAATAACTGTTCTGGTATTTCCCCCTTTTTCCCTCATAAAAGATAAGACACGACACAATCTTCTATAAAAGTATAAAAAGGTTTACTCACATATGCTCTTTACAATCGGATCCCAGAAGGCAGACTTAGCTTAAAAAAGTAACATCTACTTGGAAACTATTCCATAAGAAGACAGTCCTTTTGTCTTGGCTAGAAGCCAAGAGGGCATCTTTGGCTAAGCAGATGTTGCTTCTTCGATGCCTGTGGAGAAAGAGAGACAGATGGCTGCCCTGCCCTGTGCTTATGTCGTTAGCATATTTTTTCATGTATTCCTTCACTCCATCCCACTCTCTAATTATTCTCTGATTTGAGTGGCCTCTAATAATTGCTGCCAATTTTTCCATTTCTACAAACTCGCCAAGTTTGTTTTGCCATTCTAATAGTGATTGGATTTTCTCCGCCTTCCAGTATTTTGCAATCAATATCCTGGCAGCTGCTGTTTCATAAAGGAATACATTTTTCTTGTGTTTGGGGATGTCATAAGATATTAGGCCTAACAGAATAGCCTCTGGCTTTTTTGTAAACAAAATCTTAAACAATTTTTTCAGCTCCTCGTATACCTCATTCTAGAATTTTTTTACAATTTTACATCCCGCCATTTGCGTGTCGAGGTCCCCAAGACACCCCCCAGTAAAACGCAATTGACACATAATTTTTAGTTTAAGGTTTTTGGCATAATTATGGCCACAACTTTATTAAAATTACAAGCAATGTGAGTGGTTGCTTAGGCATTGGTTGCGACTATCTGACCCCACACGGGCACAGACTGACATTTGCATGCTCCCAGGGGCTCTTGTGTGGCCCTAGCCCCTTGACAGGGGTTCAGACAAAAGCATGGTGAGCCCCTGGGTTCCTTTAATGGAAAACCCTTGCAGAAGCAGCATTTTGAAGGGGCAGGCACAGCCAATCCATACCTCTCCACCAACCAATTCTTAAACCAATGCCTAACTGCCAATCAAGCACTGAAGCTGGCCATCCAAACCACTCACAATGCCCTGAGCCAAACTAATTGTTTCATAGGCTGGCTTAAGATGTGGTTTAAAAAAACCAGGATTTTGCTCTAGTTTGCTCTAGTTTGAGTTGCCAATCATTCTGGTTCCTTCCTCTTGGTTAAAAGTAATATATTTGTTTGGAAACCTGTGATGAGGAGAGTTGTAGGGCAAGGAGGAGTAAATGGAGAACATAAGGAGCCTGGGAAGACAGACAACTACACACACCCATCATGTTCCAGCCAATGTTCTCAGTTGCAAACACCTTTTTCTTGTACGTTGTCTTGTCTCTGATCCAAGTGACAGCAGATGGCTGCATAGGAGCTGCTGCTGGATCACACTGGGTTGATGGCCTTTCTGGAATCGCACACTTCCCGGAGGTGGCCAGTGTTCCCAAAGTGGGCACTGGCAGTTCAGTGAAATACTTGCAGGCCACTTCAGAAGTGTCTTGACAGGAGTTCTTTAATTGCAGAATACTTGCAGGCCACTTCAGAAGTGTCTTGACAGGAGTTCTTTAATTGCAGGGTTTGAGTTGTGTGGCTGTACCACCTGATGGCGTGTTTGTAAGACAATCCTCGTATAGAAAGAGGGAGAAGTGTACATATAGCTGATGTACGTACAGAAACTGTGGGAAAACCTGCAATTTTATATTTTAAAAAGAACAATAGTACAATTGCAGTACCAAAGATTTGCACTGACTGTATAACTTTACTTGAGGGGTTGAGGTTTGCGCTTCATCCCTGGGTTTAACTTGGGACTTTTGCCAGTGCATTTCTGAGATTCTGGTTCACAAGAATGGTCAATTTCCACCTGGTGCTTTTCATTAAGAAGGGGAATTGTGAAGAGTGAAATCGGAGCCAGTTGCAGCAGTGTCAGACCATTGAACAAGGCACCTACATAGGTGAACACCCAAACTATAAACTTTTTTTTCCTACTAAGCTTTTCATTTTGTCAAAATGCATCTCTTGTAACTTCAGTACTGGAAAGCATTCTGTGGTTACCAATCTTGTCGTACTTCCTCCTCTTCATCTCAATATTCCAGTGGTTCTTCCTCTTCCCCCCCTTTTGAGAAATGGTTTGGGTCATCCGAGAAATCTACCTGCAAGGCAGAAGTCACTGGCTTGTTGTGTGGCCTGTCCTTTTTGCTTCCTCTGTCCCTATGTGTTCTGAGGTGTGCATCCTGAGAAAAGGTTGAGTGTTTTAAGTGAGACAAAAGTTCTTTGATGGCAGGGTGTGAATTGTGGCGGAGATTATACATTTTAGATAGATATTTTCCTTTAGGCTGCATTAGAGTTCCCTTTAGTTTTGATATTTCTCCAGCAAACCCTATTTTCCTTGTCTTTCATTCAGTTGGAAGTATTGGAGCCAGCCTGTCAAATATATATGGATTTCAAAGTCCATTCCTCTTTATTTATTAATTTTACCCTTTAATAACATTTTATATTTTGCCCAATTTCCCTTCATGTTTTTCTTAACGCCAAAGGCTTCGATTGGTGAAATGCACCAATATATATTTTATCCATGGTTTATATAAGGTCTGAGTTGTGTGGCTGCATCTTCTGGTAAGGTGTTGGCAAGGGATTGAATCTTGGTGTAGAAATGGAGAAAGGACACTTGTTTTGAGGGGTTTTGGGATACCCGGCTGTGAGTAAAACAGGTGCATCCTCCGCAAATTTGGAGTGTGTGCAGTAACTGAAAAGTTCATTAAGGGCAGGGTGTGAACTGTGTGGCTGTACCACCAGAAGGCATGTTTGGAACGGAATCCATTTTGGTGTAGGAAAGGGCTGAGGCATACATATTGCTGATGTATGTAAAGATACTGTGGAGAAACCTGCAATTTTTCTATTTTAAAAGGAAAGATAGTAATATAGCAGCAGGAATGAAGAGGAAAGCTTTAGCATATGGAGGAGGAAAGTGGGAGTAAAAGAAGGTGGGGGGCAGAAAACCACAGATGACCAGCACATTCAAGTTGACAGTGTTGCTGCTGCCGTGGCAAATGTGGAGTTGTTTAAGTAATGGAAAAGTTCTTGAATCACAAGGTTTGCGTTGTATGCCTGTAGCACTTGATGGCGTGAATCCATCTTGCTATAGAAGAGGGCTGAAGCGTTCATGTAGCTGATGTCTGTACAGAAACTGTGGGAAATCCTGTAATTCTATTTACCGAGCATAGAGGAAGGGGGGTGGGATAGTGGGGGTCTGCGGAAACCACCCCTCTGCAAATGGCCACGTGGACCAGCAGAGCAAGGAGGACGGGGTGAATGTGGCCCCATGGCATCCATGACGAAGCCGAGAACTCAGCCCGCCTTGTTCCAGGCCTCCACTAGCAGCAGCAGAAGAAGAAGAAGAAGGAGGAGGAGGAGGAGGAGGAGGAAGGGACGGAGCAGCCAGTTCTTTGCTGCTTTCCAAGCAGAGCACCTTTTTGGCTGTTAGGATTCCCTCCTCTTTTTTGTTAATTAATCCCTGAATGCACCTCCCTAATGACTGAGCCAGATGTAGCAGTGCCTTTCACTTCTCTTCTCTTGCAGAGAGAATGAAAAATCCAGATAAATGTGCTTGGAATTCATCAAGCCCAGAGTCTGGCTCTTGTGGATCACTTGCTGGCTGATTCCAGAGGCTGCAAATGGTGTCATTGTACCTCCTGAAGGAGGCTGAGAGGAAGGGTGTGAACTGTGTGGCTATACCACCTGATTGCATGTTTGCGAGGGAATCAATTTTTGTGCAGAAAAGTGCTGAAAAGGACATTTGCCAATGCCCTTTTTGAGATGCAGTTTCACTAGAATGGTCACTTCTAACCTGGTGCTTTTCATAAATAAGGGGAATACTGAAGAGGTGAAATCAGAGCCTTTGAATAAGACACAAACGCAGGTGAACAGCCACATCCACACCAGAAACTTTGTGAGTCCAGAAAGTCATCCATTGGGAAGAGGCAGTTGAACTCCTAACCTGTGCTGTTGAAGGGGCCAAGCGGCATAAGGGTGTATCTTTGGACAAGCAACATCTTAATCTAAGTAACCCCTTAATGGGTAGCCAATCTAAGGGCTTTTCGAAAAGGGGTTTGATCTTGGTGCAGAAAAGGAGTGATGAGTACATATAGCTTTGCTCCTTTCCAAGCAGAGCGCCCTCTCTGGCTGTTAGGACCCCCTCCTCTTTTTTGTTAATTAATCCCTAAATGAAGCTTCCTAATGACTGTGCCTGATGAAGCACTGCCGTTCACACACACACATATGTGTGTGTGTGTGTATATATATATATATATATATATATATATATATATATATGTGTGTGTGTGTGTGTGTGTGTGTGTGTGTGTTTTTTAAAGAAACACCAGCTTAAGTTTTATTACGCAAAAAGTTTTTATGAAAAGTTTTTTTTAAAAAAACCACACACCAAAGTAAGTACAATTTATGGATGAAGAAATCAACCTTCCTGCCAAAAAAGGATACATGTGTGTTCTCTCTATTAGAGTTGAGCAACAAAAACCATGAGGCAAAACAGCCCTAAGACACCTCAGTTTTCATGATCTTGAAAGTCCCCTTCACCCCAAAAAAATGATGTTAAAAAACTATAATCCAAAATATACATACAAGCTGCATATATGTAAGTTGGGGTTTTTTGTTGTTGTTGCCCTTTTTTCTGAGCAAATGACAGATCAGTCCACATTTTTCACAAGTTGCTGCATTGTAGGAAGTATGTGATTTCAGTAAGAAATCTCCTGACCACTAAACTAGCATGAAGAATCTGAATGTTCAGAGCTTTAATAATAATAATAATAATAATAATAATAATAATAATAATAATCCGCCCAGTCTGACACACAAACGCCACAAAATTTCTTCTTCTGCAAAGTTTCTTCTTGTTTAATACAGCCATACTATAGTTGTTGAAAAGTGGGCTTGCTTTCAACACCCCCCCTCCCCGGCCTGCAAATTTTGTTTTCAGGCCGTTGGAAGAGAATAACAGATTGAGGGCAGAAAGTTGTTTCTGGAAGACCAGTCAAGGCATCTGAAACTGCCTGGCCAGACCCATGTTCTACAGTTTATCTGGAAGAGATTGGTGGAGGTCTCTTCATTACTGGATGCACAGGGTTAAAACATCTAATCCTTTCCCCTGTTCAGGTCTTTATTTTTTCTCTCTTCTTCTATCTCCTGTCTCACTGGAGAGAACCAAGTGCCAGGATCCCATACTTGCAGTCTGTTTTAAGAGGTTAGTGGCAGAGATTCCTCTCCTCTTTTGAGCAAAGTTCGGATGCCCGCTCTGCAGCTTTTAAAGAGAGTAGGGAAGTCTCGGCTAAGGGCGGATCTTGCCCCTTCTTCGCCTGTTCCTCTAGCACGATCTGCAGGTCAAAGATATAGTCGCTGACATGCTGCAAGATTTCCACTTGGCTGACTTTGGTGCCTTGCGGGATCCTCGGCACCGGCTCGCGCAGCTTGGAGTAGCAGTCATTCATGTTGTAAAGGAGGTTCTTGGGCTCCTCCTGAGCCGGGCTCTGGTTTTTTTGTTTTTTGTTTTGGCAAGACTTGTCGCATTTTATTGAAGGCCTTTGCAGCAGGAGTCACTGGCCGAGGGGCTTCGTTCTGTTGCTCGTTCCCTGGGTGATGGTGAAGCTCTGATCAGAGAGGCAGCACACAGCTTGTTTCCTAGCAGATCCTGACTGATCTGATGGAGCTGATTCCTTTCATGGCCATGAAGGAGGAGAAACCAGCAGGGATTTGCAGAAGGGCAAGATTTCCTTCCTTAAGGCGGGAGAAGCAAGCAAGCAACCTCGAGAGAGAGAGATCGATACTGCCCCTTGCTTGCCAGCCTGGTTGATTCTCAATTGTGTGCACACAGAAAATGCTTCTCTTTGCAAAAAAACCCCATGTATATATTTTAAAAACAGAAATGCTACCTTTGCAGTAGCAAATATTTTCTGATCCTTTCCCCAGTCAAGGTCTTCTCTCTCTCTCTTCTTCTATCTTCTGTACAACTGGAGAGGACCTATGGAATCTATGACCTCCCCAAATAAAGACACAATTGATGCCAATTTTGATGCCAAATATTCAGGATTGAACCACACGCCATTGGTGGGACATCTTTTCAGGATAGAGCCCTACCATGATCAACATTTCAAATTTGACTTGGCACCCTGTGATTATACTGGTTTTTGGTATTTTGATGTTGCTTATATTAGTGTGTATTTTATATGTTAAAGTTAAACATTTGTATGGGAAAAAGGTATAGGGAGGAATAGATTAGCAAAGCATGAAAGAGGTAACCGTGTTGGACCAAGGGTGGAGTTTATGGGCAATCTATCCGGAAGACATTTGTATTTCGAGGAGTTAGTGGTCTGACATGATTAATCTTCCTGCCTTCTCTTCCTTCTCCCTCTCAATCTCCTGAGCCGTGTATCAGGAGATTTTTAATGCTGGATGCTTTTAGATAAAGATGATAATTTATTACATATAGCTGCTGTGCATACAGAAAGCGTGCCAAAACTTGCAATGTTTATATTTTAAAAAGATGAATGCTACAATCACAGTTGCAAACACTTTCTTTTTGCACTTTCTAAACGGCTAATATTATGCTGGATGCTTTTAGATAAAGATGATAATTTATTACATATAGCTGCTGTGCATACAGAAAGCGTGCCAAAACTTGCAATGTTTATATTTTAAAAAGATGAATACTACAATCACAGTTGCAAAAACTTTCTTTTGTGCCGCAAGGTATAATGTCCATATTGGTTGGCATTCCAAACCATTCTTCTCCATGGCACGGCCAAGTTAAAAAAACAACCACCACCAAGCCAGCAGCACCCCCAGTATGGCAATTATGTATGCCAGCTCTCATGATCCCATTTCTCAGAAGCAGTCATTTGATGAATACAGTGCAAAGTCTCTGAGGTTTATGAGGCTTGTGCTGATCCGCTGCCTAGGCTTTAAGTTGCACCTCACTGGGCGGCAGCCTATGTAGTTTTCTGCTGCATTGCCCCTCCTAGGCAGCCTGGAAACCATGTGATTCAGCTTGGACCGGATGACAGAGTAGTGGAATTCCCTCTCCTTGTTCAGTTTGTGGAAATAGTCTGTCCTGTGGCTGGCAGCATAGTCTATGGACCTCCTCAATATTGGAAGGATTGAGTCCCCATGGCCAGGATTCAACCCAGAGGGGAATGCATTTTATTATCTGTGTATTCCAATAATTCTTGTAGCTTCCCCACCGCTATCGTCTCCACCAGTTTGCCCCAGATTTGGAGGGGGGAGGGTAATTTATTATATATATAATTTGCTTTCAGACTGCACTTCAAATGTGCAAAAGCATACACTCTGACAGCAGCAGAGAAAAACAATAAGGTTAACAGCTTTTACCTGATTTGTCACATTGTGTTAAACACAATGAGCTTCACAAAAAACAGAACATGGAATCTAGAAGCATCCTCAGTTATATCCTAACACTTGATTGTAGTACTCTGACTCAACAAAAGAAATAGAAATCCAGCATAGTCATCACAATTAATTTACTAGTCTCTTCAAGACTGTATTTTCTTCCCAGTGTTTTGGTCTCCTGCTATATATGTAGAAATACACTTTGGGTAATTAAATTTACAGAAAGCCAAAGCCAAATAAAAATTAGTTATGCTGGGGAAAAATTGGGGCCTTATAAAAAATAAGATTTTCTACATAGCTTCCCCACCACTATCGTCTCCACCAGTTTGCCCCAGATTTGGAGGGGGGGTATTAACATTCCAATTTCTCCTCCATCTTTCTTCCTCTTCCCCCCCTTTTGAGAAAAGGTCTGGGTCATCCGAAAAATTTACTTGCAAGACAGAAGTCACTGGCCTGTCCTTTTAGCTTCCGCTGTCCCTTTGTGTTCTGAGGTGTGCATCCTCAGAAAAGGTTGAGTGCTTTAAGTGAGACAAAAGTTCTTTGATGGCAGGATGTGAATTGTGGAGGAGATGATACATTGAATGGTTTTGCGCCATAGGCTGTATTTAGAAGTGTTGATTATTGTTTTGGTGTACCTGATTATTCTGTTAGGGCTTCTGTCCACCCCCCCCCAATGTTTCTTTCACACTACATTACCTGTTGTTTCATGGAACTGTGTTTTTTCCATCTTTTACAAAGGAAATGGGGCTGCTGCAGTTGGAAAAATGCCTTACTTGGTTATATTGCACAAATGGTTGAAGCCCCATGGTATTAAAGTTTAAGACACGCCTGCAAGGAGCAGGGACACTTGGAGAAGGGACACTTGTGTTGAGGGGTTTGGGAATACCTGGCTACGAGTAACACAGGTGCATCCTCCGCAAATTTGGAGTGTGTGCAGTAACTGAAAAGTTCATTAAGGGCAGGTGTGAACTGTGTGGCTGTACCACCTGATGGCGTGTTTGCAAGGGAATCCATCTTGCCATAGAAGAGGGCTGAAGCGTTCATGTACTGTACAGAAACTGTGGGAAATCCTGTAATTCTATTTACCGAGCATAGAGGAAGGGGGGTGGGATGGGGGGGCTGCGTAAACCACCCCTCTGCAAATGGCCACGTGGACCAGCAGGGCAGGGAGGATGAATGTGGTGAATGTGAATGTGGCCCCATGGCATCCATGACGATGCCGAGAACTCAGCCCGCCCTGTTCCAGGCCTCCACTAGCAGCAGAAGAAGAAGAAGAAGGAGGAGGAGGAGGAGGAGGAAGGGACGGAGCAGCCAGTTCTTTGCTGCTTTCCAAGCAGAGCCCCTTTTTGGCTGTTAGGAATCCCTCCTCTTTTTTGTTAATTAATCCCTGAATGCACCTCCCTAATGACTGAGCCAGATGTAGCAGTGCCTTTCACTTCTCTTCTCTTGCAGAGAGAATGAAAAATCCAGATAAATGTGCTTGGAATTCATCAAGCCCAGAGTCTGGCTCTTGTGGATCACTTGCTGGCTGATTCCAGAGGCTGCAAATGGTGTCATTGTACCTCCTGAAGGAGGCTGAGAGGAAGGGTGTGAACTGTGTGGCTATACCACCTGATTGCATGTTTGCGAGGGAATCGATTTTTGTGCAGAAAAGTTTGCCAATGCCCTTTTTGAGATGCAGTTTCACTAGAATGGTCACTTCTAACCTGGTGCTTTTCATAAATAAGGGGAATACTGAAGAGGTGAAATCAGAGCCTTTGAATAAGACACAAACGCAGGTGAACAGCTACATCCACACCAGAAACTTTGTGAGTCCAGAAAGTCATCCATTGGGAAGAGGCAGTTGAACTCCTAAACTGTGCTGTTGAAGGGGCCAAGCGGCATAAGGGTGTATCTTTGGACAAGCAACATCTTAATCTAAGTAACCCCTTAATGGGTAGCCAATCTAAGGGCTTTTCGAAAAGGGGTTTGATCTTGGTGCAGAAAAGGAGTGATGAGTACATATAGCTTTGCTCCTTTCCAAGCAGAGCGCCCTCTCTGGCTGTTAGGACCCCCTCCTCTTTTTTGTTAATTAATCCCTAAATGAAGCTTCCTAATGACTGTGCCTGATGAAGCACTGCCGTTCACACACACATATGTGTGTGTGTGTGTGTGTGTGTGTATATATATATATATATATATATATATATATATATGTATATGTATATATGTATATATAAAAATATGTATATATATGTGTGTTTTTTTAAAGAAACACCAGCTTAAGATTTATTATGCAAAAAGTTTTTATGAAAAGTTTTTTTAAAAAAACCACACACCAAAGTAAGTACAATTTATGGATGAAGAAATCAACCTTCCTGCCAAAAAAGGATACATGTGTGTTCTCTCTATTAGAGTTGAGCAACAAAAACCATGAGGCAAAACAGCCCTAAGACAACTCAGTTTTCATGATCTTGAAAGTCCCTTTGCTGCTTTCCAAGCAGCTTTCTTTGCTGCTTTCCAAGCAGAGCACCCTTTCTGTCTATTAGGATCCCTTCCTCTTTTTTGTTGTTTAATCCCTGAATGCACCTCCATAATGACTGCGCCAGATGTAGCACAGCCTTTCACTTCTCTTCTCTTGCAGCGAGAATGAAAAAGCCAGATAAATGTGCTTGGGATTCTTCAAGTCCAGAGTCTGGCTCTTGTGGATCACTTGCTGCCTCATTCCAGTGGCTGCAAATGGTTTCATTGTACCTCCTGAAGGAGGCATTCCTGGCTGAGACGAATGCAAATGCACCCTCAGCAAATGTGGAGTGGTTGAAGTAACAGAAAAGTTCAGTGCTGGCAGGGTTTGAGTTGTGTGGCTGCAGTTATCTGATGGGGTGTTTGCGAGGGATTCAGTCTGCTTGGAGAAAAGGAATGAGAAAGTACATGAAGATTGCGGAAAAACTTGGAATGTTTCATAATGCAAAGTACTAATATTGCCGTAATAAAACAAGACAAGCTAAGAAGAGACCCTCAGGATATTCAGGATTGAACCACACACCATTGGTGGGACATCTTTTCAGCATAGAATCCTACCATGACCAACATTTTAAATTTGGCTTGGCACCCTGTGATAATACTGGGTTTTTTTTGGTATTTTGATGTTGATTATATTAGTGTGCATTTTATATGTTAAAATTAAACATTTGTATGGGGAAAAGGTGTAGGATTTTTTACTCAGAGAGGGAAGGAGGAACAGATTAGCTAAGCATGGAAGAGGTAACCGTGTTGGACCAAGGGTGGAGTTTATGGGCAATCTATCCGGAAGACATTTGTATTTCGAGGAGTTAGTGATCTGACATGGTTACCCTTCCTGCCTTCTCTTCCTTCTCCCTCTCGATCTCCTGAGCCGTGTATCAGAAGATTTGGGATTCTTCAAGTCCAGAATCTGGCTCTTGTGGATCACTTGCTGGCTGATTCCAGTGGCTGCAAATGGTTTCTTTTTCTTTTTTTAATTTTTATTTCAAAACCAAAAAAATATAAAAGAAATGGGGCTGCTGCAGTTGGAAAGATGCCTTGCTTGGTTAGTTGGCAAAATGGTTGGAACCCCATGGTATTAAAGTTTGAGATACGCCTGCAAGGAGCACTCTGAATGTTCTGCCATTGGGGGGCAATCAAGCTGCAGAATGTGTTAGCTTTCTCTGTCCCTATGAGTTCTGAGGTGTGCATCCTCAGAAAAGGTTGAGCGTTTTAAGTGAGACAAAACTTTGATGGCAGAGTGTGAATTGTGGAGGAGATTATACATTTTAGATAGATATTTTCCTTTATGCTGGATTAGAGTTCCCTTTAGTTTTGATATTTCTCCAGCAAACCCTATTTTCCTTGTCTTTCATTCAGTTGGAAGTATTGGAGCCAGCCTATCAAATATATATGGATGTCAAAGTCCTTTCCTCTTAATTTATTAATTCCCCCCCCCACAATAACATTTTATATGTTGCCCAATTTCCCTTCATGTTTTTCTTCTTAACGGCAAAAGCTTCAATGTGTGAAATGCACCAAGGAGTTGTAGGTTCCAGGACATATTTATATTTTATCCATGGATTATATAAAGTCTGAGTTGTGTGGCTGCATCTTTTGGTAAGGTGTTGGCAAGGGATTGAATCGGGGTGCAGAAAAGGAGAAAGGACACTTGTTTTGAGGGGTTTGGGAATACCTGGCTGCGAGTAACACAGGTGCATCCTCCGCAAATTTGGAGTGTGTGCAGTAACTGAAAGGTTCATTAAGGGCAGGGTGTGAACTGTGTGGCTGTACCACCTGAAGGCATGTTTGGAACGGAATCCATATTGGTGTAGGAAAGGCTGAAGCATACATATTGCTGATGTATGTAAAGAAACTGGAGAAACCTGCAATTTTTTATTTCAAAAGGAAATATCGTACTTGAGCAGCAGCTATGAAGAGGAAAGCAGAAACTGTGGGAAATCCTGTAATTCTATTTAGATAGTATAGAGGAAGGGGGTGGGATGGTGGGGGCTGCGGAAACCACCCTTCTGCAAATGGCACCGATGATGAAGCCGGGAACTCGGACTGCTTTGCTCCAGGTCTCATTAGCAGCAGCAGCAGAAGGAGGAGGAGGAGGAGGAAGGGACGGAGCAGCCAGCTCTTTGCTGCTTTCCAAGCAGAGCACCCTTTCTGGCTGTAAGATCCCCTCCTCTTCTTTGTGAATTAATCCCTGAATGCACCTCCCTAATGACTGCGCCAGATGTAGCACAGCCTTTCACTTCTCTTCTCTTGCAGCGAGAATGAAAAAGCCAGATAAATTTGCTTGGGATTCTTCAAGTCCAGAATCTGGCTCTTGTGGATCACTTGCTGGCTGATTCCAGTGGCTGCAAATGGTTTCTTTTTCTTTTTTTAATTTTTATTTCAAAACCAAAAAAATATAAAAGAAATGGGGCTGCTGCAGTTGGAAAGATGCCTTGCTTGGTTAGTTGGCACAAATGGTTGGAACCCCATGGTATTAAAGTTTGAGATACGCCTGCAAGGAGCACTCTGAATGTTCTGCCATTGGGGGGCAATCAAGCTGCAGAATGTGTTAGCTTTCTCTGTCCCTATGAGTTCTGAGGTGTGCATCCTCAGAAAAGGTTGAGCGTTTTAAGTGAGACAAAACTTCTTTGATGGCAGAGTGTGAATTGTGGAGCAGATTATACATTTTAGATAGATATTTTCCTTTAGGCTGGATTAGAGTTCCCTTTAGTTTTGATATTTCTCCAGCAAACCCTATTTTCCTTGTCTTTCATTCAGTTGGAAGTATTGGAGCCAGCCTATCAAATATATATGGATGTCAAAGTCCTTTCCTCTTAATTTATTAATTCCCTCCCCCCAATAACATTTTATATGTTGCCCAATTTCCCCTCATGTTTTTCTTCTTAACGGCAAAAGCTTCAATGTGTGAAATGCACCAAGGAGTTGTAGGTTCCAGGACATATTTATATTTTATCCATGGATTATATAAGGTCTGAGTTGTGTGGCTGCATCTTCTGGTTAGGTGTTGGCAAGGGATTGAATCGGGGTGCAGAAAAGGAGAAGGGACACTTGTGTTGAGGGGTTTGGGAATACCTGGCTGCGAGTAATACAGGAGCATCCTCCGCAAATTTGGAGTGTGTGCAGTAACTGAAAGGTTCATTAAGGGCAGGTGTGAACTGTGTGGCTGTACCACCTGAAGGCATGTTTGGAACGGAATCCATATTGGTGTAGGAAAGGGCTGGGGCATACATATTGCTGATGTATGTAAAGATACTGTGGAGAAACCTGCAATTTTTTATTTCAAAAGGAAAGATAGTACTATATCAGAAGCAATGAAGAGGAAAGTTTTATCATATGGAGGAGGAAAGTGGGAGTAAAAGAGGGTGGGGGGAGGCAGAAAACCGCAGATGTCCAGCACATTCAAGCTGACGGTGTTGCTGCCGCAGAGGCAAATGTGGCTGATGAAGCACTGTCGTTCACTTCTCTCCTCTTGAAGCATAAACTCTGCTGATGTATGTTGAGAAACTGCAACAGAAATTGCAATGTACATATAAGAGTGTGTGTGTGTGTGTGTATGTATTTGGTTTTTTTGAAGAAACAGCAGCTTAAGATTTATTATGCAAAAAGCTTTTATGAAAAGTTTTTTTAAAAACACACACACACCAAAGGAAGTAGAATTTATGGATGATGAAATCAACCTTCCTGCCAAAAAAGGATACATGTGTGTTCTCTCTATTAGAGTTGAGCAACAAAAACCATGAGGCAAAACAGCCCTAAGACACCTCAGTTTTCATGTTCTTGAAAGTCCCCTTCACCCCAAAAAATGATGTTAAAAAACTATAATCCAAAATATACATACAAGCTGCATATATGCAAAGTTGTTGGGGTTTTTTTGTTGCCCTTTTTTCTGAGCAAATGACAGATCAGTCCACATTTGTCACAAGTTGCTGCCTTGTTGGAAGTGTGTGATTTCAGTAAGAAATCTCCTGACCAGTAAACTAGCATGAAGAATCTGAATGTTCAGAGTTTTAATAATAATAATAATAATAATCTGCCCAGTCTGACACACAAACGCCACAAAATTTCTTCTTCTGCAAAGTTTCTTCTTGTTTAATACAGCCATATGATAGTTATTGAAAAGTGGGCTTGCTTTCAACACCCCCCCTCTCCGGCCTGCAAATTTTGTTTTCAGGCCGTTGGAAGAGAATAACAGATTGAGGGCAGATAGTTGTTTCTGGAAGACCAGTCAAGGCATCAGCAACTGGCTGGCCAGACCCATGTTCTACAGTTTATCTGGAAGAGAAAGATGGTGGTCTCTTCATTACTGGATGCACAGGGTTAAAACATCTGATCCTTTCCCCTCTTCAGGTCTTTATTTTCTCTCTTCTTCTATCACCTGTCTCACTGGAGAGAACCAAGTGCCAGGATCCCACACTTGCAGTCTGTTTTAAGAGGTTAGTGGCAGAGATTCCTCTCCTCTTTTGAGCAAAGTTCGGATGCCCGCTCTGCAGCTTTTAAAGAGAGTAGGGAAGTCTCGGCTAAGGGCGGATCTTGCCCCTTCTTCGCCTGTTCCTCTGGCACAATCTGCAGGTCAAAGATATAGTCGATGATGTGCTGCAAGATTTCCACTTGGCTTTCTTTGGTGCCTTGCAGGATCCTCTGCACCAGCTCGCGCAGCTTGGAGTAGCAGTCTTTCATGTTGTAAAGGAGGTTCTTGGGCTCCTCCTGAGCCGGGCTCTGGTTTTTTTGTTTTTTGTTTTGGCAAGACTTGTCGCATTTTATTGAAGGCCTTTGCAGCAGGAGTCACTGGCCGAGGGGCTTCGTTCTGTTGTTTGTTCCCTGGGTGATGGTGAGGCTCTGATGAGAGAGGCAGCACACAGCTTGCTTCCTAGCTTATCCTGACTGATCTGACGGGGCTGATTCCTTTCATGGCCATGAAGGAGGAGAAACCAGCAGGGATTTGCAGAAGGGCAAGATTTCCTTCCTTAAGGCGGGAGAAGCAAGCAACCAACCTCGAGATACTGCCCCTTGCTTGCCAGCCTGGTTGATTCTCTATTGTGTGCACGCAGAAAATGCTTCTCTTTGCAAAAAAGCCCCATGTATATATTTAAAAAACAGAAATGCTACCTTTGCAGCAGCAAATATTTTCTGATCCTTTCCCCAGTCAAGGTCTTTTCTCTCTCCCTCCTTCTATCTTCTGTACAACTGGAGAGGACCTATGGAATCTATGACATGTTGCAAGATTTCCACGGCTGACTTTGGTGCTTTGCATGTTAAGACCCCCAAGACCTCCCCAAATAAATACAGAATTGATGCCAAATTTAGTTTAAGGTTATTGGCATAATTTTGGCCAGAATGAAAAATGAAGATAAATGTGCCTGGAATTCTTCAAGTCCAGAATCTGGCTCTTGTGGATCACTTGCTGGCTGATTCCAGTGGATTCAAATGGTTTCTTTTTCTTTTTCTTTCTTTTTATTTCAAAACCAAAAAAATTACAAACATCAAATTCAAAATCCATATTCATTTTATAATTTAAGCCTATTATATAGATTTCCTAAATTAAAATATATCTAAATACTCTAGGCTTCCATTTGTTGTATGTAAATACAAGACAATTAACAAATTATATTATAAACGATATTATTAGTTCCCATATACCCCCACTACCTTTCACCCATGTGTGATCTCAGTATTTTACTTCTTCCATCTTGTTGTGTTGTTAATAATTTAATAATTTAATAATTATTCAATTGATTTTATTATTATTTTCTTGCTTACCCCTGCATGTTTTACACATTCTCTATTAATATTTCAATTCCGGAACCATATTTTTTCATGTATTCCTTCACTCCATCGCACTCTCTAATTATTCTCTGATTTGAGTGGCCTCTAATAATTACCGTCAATTTTGCCGTTTCTACAAACTTGCTGAGTTTGTTTTGCCATTCTAATAGTGATGGGATATTCTGGCCGCTGCTTTTGTGTAAAGGAATAGATTTTTTTTGTCTTTCGGGATGTCATTAGATATTAGGCCGAAAGCTTTCATGAGGTGATCTACAGCAGGGTTGGGCAGGATAGTAGCCCAAACATACCTAGAAACATAATCAATTATAACAGAAACATATTGCTTCCCAGTACGGTTTTCTGCGAGGGACCCACCAAATCCATCCCTTTTCTTTTTTTATACTAAGCTTTTCAGAGAGGGACAGACGCGTGAAAGGGTTGCAAAACATGAGTCAAACAATAGTATGATGCAGCCTTTTTGGCTGTTAGGATCCCCTCTTCTTTTTTGTTAATTACTCCCTGAATGAACCTCTCTAATGATTGTGCCTGATGAAGCACTGCGTCTTTCTTCTCTCCTTTTGCAGACAGAATGAAAATCCAAATGATTGTTTTTCTTTTTCTTGGTTTTTTTAGATGTGAAAAATAACTTTTCTTTCAATCCCCACTGAATGAAGAAATAATAAGAACTATCAATAGGGATCATACAGACCAGCATTCATATTTCATAAAGCTCTGTTTCAACATTGTCCATTTGAAAGACGACTAGAGGTCTCAGGATCCCCTGCCACTCACGCGCACCCGGATCCACTACTCTCCCCTACTGGAAGAGCACTGGTGGTGGGGTGACTCCTCCTGGATCCTGGCGGAGGTCCAAGGAATGGCTTGTCCCACCCTCTACTGGATGGTCCCTGAGAGGCGGACCAAGGCAATGCAAGCCACCACACTCACAACACTCAACACGGTGAATGAGAGCAGCTGGAAGAAGCTCTTTAAATTCTTTCTTGCTCTTTTTTGGGAGAGTGCACGAGGTTGTTGTTTTAATTACAACAAATTCAAATTACAATATCATACAGAGACTTCTTACACACAGAATATTAGAATGGTTTCTTACCAGAAGGTAAAGAAAATATATTCTTTTTTTATTTCTTTATTGATAAGCCACTTACAAGTTTTTAAGCTATTGTTATACAAAGTTGCAGGACATGCACAATTTTCCCTCGATAGGGTTTCCTCTTTTCACCGCCCCCCATTTCTTACCTTTTCATTTTTTGCTAAGTGCAAATACTAGATTTCTCTCTCCACCTTTTAAGGCAAGTTAAATGCGACACTGCAAATTGAAAGTCCTTCTTTATATCTCCAGCACAGTATAATGTCAGTCCAGTAATTAAGAATCCTGACACAGCAAAACTCACAGTATCAGCAGCACACATTGTCTTACTTCCAACCTTGTTGTCAGCGTGTGTGCTGAGAGTTTGTGTTTTTGTGTGTGTGTGTTTGGAGTGAGTGTGCTTTCCTTGTATGGACATTGCTGCCTGCGACTTCGTCTCTTTATTAGCACCTCCAGGGGACACCAATCAATCCTAGAGTGCCACTCCTACGCACTACAGAGAATTCTGGAACACTTTTTAAAGCTTCCGGGAACTTTTATCTTTTTCTTAAAGAACCTTTTCCAAACACCCCCTCTCATTCAAACAGAACCAATACAGTATTGTAAACATATACAAAAGTATTCACACATCATGCAACACAATTCCCAACTTTATAACCAGTTGTGCATGTTGTTGCTTTCAATTATTGTCTTTCTTTCACTTAACCAAAAACTTCCATCACTGGTTCTCTAGACCAAGATAGTTGTTTGCTGGTCCTAAATATTTTACTTTGAACTGTTTCCTTAGTTGTTTTGCAAACTCCTTTTCCCCAAGAATTCTTGTAGCTGCCCCATCGCTATCACCTCTACCAGTTTGTCCCAAATGGGGGGAGGGGCGGGTATTAACATTCCAATTTCTCCTCCATCTTTGCCTCGCTGGCCAGTCCCATTTCCTTGGCTCTGTGTGGTCAAGTTTCTCAATGTGACCTAGATGTGTTCATCTACATCTGTCGCATGTCCCATTTGGCTACCTGCACCCTGAGCCAAATTAATTGTTTGGTCCCATAGGCTGGCTTAAGATGTGGTTTAAAAAAACTGAGGATTTTGCTCTAGTTTGCTCTAGTTTGAGTTGCCAATCATTCTGGCTCCTTCCTCTTGGTTAAAAGTTGTTTATTTGTTTGGAAACCTGTTATGATGAGAGTTGTAGGGCAAGGAGGAGTAAATGGGGAGCATAAGGAGCCTGGGAAGTCAGACAGCCACGCACACCCGGCATGTTCCAGCCAAAGTGCTCAGTTGCAAACACTTTTTTCTTATATGTTGTCTCTGATCCAAGTGACTGCATGGCTGCATAGGAGCTGCTGCAGGATCACACTGGGTTGATGTGACTGCATGGCTGCATAGGAGCTGCTGCAGGATCACACTGGGTTGATGGCCTTTCTGGAATCGCACACGTCCCGGAGGTGGCCATTTTTCCATAAGTGGGCACTGGCAGTTCAGTGAAATACTTGCAGGCCACTTCAGAAGTATCTTGACAGGAGTTCTTTAATAGCAGGGTTTGAGTTGTGTGGATGTACCACCTGATGGCGTGTTTGTAAGACAATCCTGGCATAGAAAGAGGGAGAAGTGTACCTATAGCTGATGTACGTACAGAAACTGTGGGAAAATCTGCAATTTTATATTTTAAAAAGAACAATAGTACAATTGCAGTACCAACTGACTGTAGATCTTGACTTGGGTTTAACTTGGGACTTTTGCCAGTGCATTTCTGAGATTCTTGTTCACAAGAATGGTCAATTTCTACCTGGTGCTTTTCATTAGGAAGGGGAATAATGAAGAGCAGAATCAGAGCCAGTTGCAGCAGTGTCAGACCATTGAACAAGGCACCAAGATAGGTGAACACCCACAGTATAACCTTTTAAAAAACTTTTTTTACTTTTATAATTTTTTTGGTACCACAATTCTTTTATTATTACCACTACTACCATCATTTTGAAGGGAAGCATTCTGTGGTTACCAATCTTGTCGTACTCCTCTTCATCTCGATATTCCAGCGGTTCTTCGCATTCCCCCCCTTTTGAGAAAAGCTCTGGGTCATCCGAAAAATTTACCTGTATGACAGAAGTCACTGGCTTCTTATGTGGCCTGTCTCTGTGTTCTGAGGTGTGCATCCTCAGAAGAGGTTGAGCGCTTTAAGTGACACAAAAGTTCTTTGATGGCAGCGTGTGAATTGTGGAGCAGATTATACATTTTAGATAGATATTTTCCTTTAGGCTGGAATAGAGTTCCCTTTTTTGATATTTCTCCAGCAAACCCTATTTTCCTTGTCTTTCATTCAGTTGGAAGTATTGGAGCCAGCCTGTGAAATATATATAGATTTCAAAGCCTTTTCCCCTTAATTTTTTAATTTCCCCCTCTAATAACATTTTATATGTTGCCCAATTTCCCTTCATGTTTTTCTTCTTAACACCAAAGGCTTCGATGGGTGAAATGCACCAAGCGGTTGTAGGTTCCAGGAGATATTTATATTTCATCCATGGTTTATATAAGACCTGAGTTGTGTGGCTGCATCTTCTGTTTTGCGCCATAGGCTGTATTTAGATGTGGTGATTATTGCTTTGGTTTTCCTGATTATTCTGTTAGGGCTTCTGTCCCGTCCCCCCCATGTTTCTTTCACACTACATTACTTGTTTTACCATGGAACTGTGTTTTTCCATCTTTTACAAAGGAAATGGGGCTGCTGCAGTTGGAAAGATGCCTTTTGGTCATATGGCACAAATGGTTGGAGCCCCATGGTATTAAAGTTTAAGACACGACTGCAAGGAGCACTCTGAATGTTCTGCCATTTGGGTGCAATCAAACTGCAGAATCTGAACTACACATGGACTGATATCCTGGTATGCACCATTGAATTTTTCTCCAAAAATCTGTGGGCCTGGTGTGACACAATATCAAATTTCATTGGACATCATTACTTTTCACACATGCATGCTTCTCTTCCCCCTTAAAATGGAAGCAAATAAATAAAGATAAGAGGAGGAGGGGAGGTTATCTCTGCTGCTGTTTCCTAACAAATATTCTCAATAGCTAAATCGTGGTTTGATTTTTTGTTAGCTGCTTTGAGCTTTTCAGAAGGAAAGGAGAGGGAAAGTACAACTACCTTTGTTTAGAATGCGGAGTGGAATGGCTGAAGTGAAAGTGATGGCAAGGCTGACAGGTTTCACCATGCTACCTGTCTGTAGTGTTTCTGTAGGCATGTTTGGTAGCCTTTCCCTGGCAGCTGTTTTGAATTCCTTTCTGGGATCTTCTAAATGCACAGTGCAGAAACATGTATATTAAGCACAATGAAGAGCAGATGAATCTAGGAATTGGGAGGTTAGCAGCAGCAGTAGCAGCAGCAGCAGCAGCGCTTCATTTCACAGCTCATTAAATAAGCAGGGTGTTTTTTTCTTCTTTTTTCCCTCCAAAAATAAGTAAAGATAAGGGAGGAGGGGAAGTTATCTGTGCTTCTGCTGTTGGCCACCTCAATATTGGGGGGATTGAGCCCCCATGGCCAGGATTCAACACAGATGGGAATGCATTTAATTTTCTGTGTTTTCCAATTATTCTTGTAGCTTCCCACCGCTATCATGTCCACCAACACAGGTGAACAGCCACACTATAAACTTATTTTTTTGTTCTAAGCTTTTGATTTTGTCAGAATGCATCTCTTGTAACTTAAATAATGGAAAGCATTCTGTGGTTACCAATCTTGTCGTACTCCTCTTCTTTCTCCTCCTCTTCATCTCAATATTTCAGCGGTTCTTCCTCTCCCCCCCCCCCTTTTGAGAAAAGGTCTGGGTCATCTGAAAAATTTACCTGCAAGACAGAAGTCACTGGCTTGTTGTGCGGCCTGTCCTTTTAGCTTCCTCTGTCCCTATGTGTTCTGAGGTGTGCATCCTCAGAAAAGGTTGAGCGTTTTAAGTGAGACAAAAGTTCTTTGATGGCAGGGTGTGAATTGTGGAGGAGATTATACATTTTAGATAGATATTTTCCTTTAGGCTGGATTAGATTTCCCTTTAGTTTTGATATTTCTCCAGCAAACCCAAAACCAGCGGCAGAAGCAGGACAAGACGGAGCGGCCAGCTCTTTGCTCCTTTCGAAACAGAGCACCTTTTCTGGCTGTTAGGATCCCCTCCTCTTTTTTGTTAATTAATCCCTGAATGCACCTCCCTAATGACTGTGCCAGCTGTAGCACTACCTTTCACTTCTCTCCTCTTGCAGAGAGAATGAAAAATCCAGATAAATGTGCTTGGGATTCTTCAAGTCCAGAATCTGGCTCTTGTGGATCACTTGCTGCCTCATTCCAGTGGCTGCAAATGGTTTCATTGTACCTCCTGAAGGAGGCATTCCTGGCTGAGACGAATGCAAATGCACCCTCAGCAAATGTGGAGTGGTTGAAGTAACAGAAAAGTTCAGTGCTGGCAGGGTTTGAGTTGTGTGGCTGCAGTTATCTGATGGGGTGTTTGCGAGGGATTCAGTCTGCTTAAAGAAAAGGAATGAGAAAGTAAATGAAGATTGTGGAAAAGCTTGGAATGTTTCATAATGCAAAGTACAAGCTAAGAAGAGACCCTCAGGATATTCAGGATTGAACCACACACCATTGGTGGGACATCTTTTCAGCATAGAATCCTACCATGACCAACATTTTAAATTTGGCTTGGCACCCTGTGATAATACTGGTTTTTTTGGTATTTTGATGTTGATTATATTAGTGTGCATTTTATATGTTAAAATTAAACATTTGTATGGGGAAAAGGTGTAGGATTTTTTACTCAGAGAGGGAAGGAGGAACAGATTAGCTAAGCATGGAAGAGGTAACCGTGTTGGACCAAGGGTGGAGTTTATGGGCAATCTATCCGGAAGACATTTGTATTTCGAGGAGTTAGTGATCTGACATGGTTACCCTTCCTGCCTTCTCTTCCTTCTCCCTCTCGATCTCCTGAGCTGTGTATCAGAAGATTTTTAATGCTGGATGTTTTTAGATATGCTCTAAGCCCCCCAGAGTCCCTTGGGAAAGCCAGCCAAATGGGTGGGGTATAAAGATGATGATGATGATGGTGATGATAATTTATTTATACATATAGCTGATGTCCATACAGAAACTGTGCACAAACTTGCAATGTTTATATTTTAAAAGGTGAATACAACAATCACAGTTGCAAACCCTTTCTTTTTGCATGGTGCCTAGTCACTGATCTAAGTGACAGCGGACTTCTGTATAGGAGCTACTGCTGGATCACACTAGGTTAATGGCATTCACTGTGCCATCAACCCAATATTTTTTTAAAAAGATCCCCCCAATGTTGGGTGGAATTTAGTTCACAAGAATGGTCAATTTCAATCCGGTGATTTTCATAAGGGGAACAGTGAAGAGAGAAATGAGAGCCGGTTTCAGCCTTGTCAGCCCATTGAACAAGGCACCTTCATAGGTGAACAGCCACATCCACACCACAAACGTCAGTGATTTCACTAAAAACAATTTTAAAAGGAGCCCTAAGATATGGCCATGGCTGTTGTAAAAGTTACGAGTCACTGCACATTGTTTTTGTCATTGTCTTTTCTTAGCCATCTGTTATCAGGCCATCAGCTACAGGGTCATACAATGAAAATATTTTTCTATGCTCCTATATTGGGACAAAAAGAGAGAGGCACTAGTAGTTTTTTAAACAAACTAAACAGCTAATATTATCGTCCCTTGGTAAAACCAAGTCACCCCATGATTTCTTAGACTAAAAAAGCACTATAAATCAACATTTGTAAGGGCAGTACAGAACTGACCAAGTGTGAAGGCTGGAGCACTTAGAAGTCACGCACACAAAATGTAAGCCACAAAGAGCAACGTGAAGGTGTTTCCATGAGATGGCTACCTTTGTGCCGCAAGGTATAATGTGCATATTGGTTGGCATTCCAAACCATTCTTCTCCATGGCACGGCCAAGTTAAAAAAACAACCACCACCAAGCCTGCAGCACCTCCTGTATGGCAATTATGTGTGCCAGCTCTCACGATCCCATTTCTCAGAAGCAGTCATTTGATGAATACAATGCAAAGTCTCTGAGGTTTATGAGGCTCGTGCTGATCCGCTGCCTAGGCTTTAAGTTGCACCTCACTGGGTGGCAGTCTATGTAGTTTTCTGCCGCATTGCCCCTTCTAGACAGCCTGGAAACCATGTGATTCAGCTTGGACCGGATGGCAGAGTAGTGGAATTCCCTCTCCTTGTTCAGCTTGCAGAAATCGTCTGCCCTGTGGTTGGCAGCATAGTCTATGGACCTCAGGGATGTCAGGAGCCCGTAGAGCTTGCCCAGGAGCAGTGGGAAGACAGTGAAGAAAGCAGCCGAGCGCTAGATGAAGTTGAAGTGGCCTTCCAAGAAATGGGAGATACTTCTTTAGATAGCAGCCTATGACTGTAAAACTTAGATAAGGGCACATGACTTGTGGGGTTGAGGTTTGTACTTCACCCTGGGGTTGTAGCTTGGACGTTTGCTGAGGGGTCAAGAGGTGAGGAATTTGAGTCTGGTCCTTCCACAGGTTGGGAAGAAGGAGGGGGGAGGCTGTCCCCAATCTGAGAACAGGACAGCGCTTCCTTCTCTTCCCTCCTTCTTCACCGCCCCCTTATAATATGCATTTCCCTCCACAGCCTTCCCAGTCATTTTGATATTTCTCCACGAAACCCCATTTTTCTTGTCTTTCATTCAGTTGGAAGTGTTGGAGCTAGTGTGCCAAATATATAAGGATTTCAAAGTTCTTAATTTATTAATTTTCATTAGATTCTGCAACTCATTAGATTCTGCAAATAGCAGGAGCATGAAGAATTTATTTTTTCCGTTTCTGTTTAAAGCAATCTATAAATAAGGACATTTAATGAACCACATCAAGAAGTCATTCAAATAAGTTTGCAGGCTGCATGCAGTTCCATGCTTTCTCTTGTTACTGTTTTTCTTTTTTAAAAAAATAATAATATCACAGAGCCCAAGAGAGAGTCTCAAGGAGGAAGTATCTCTTTGCTTCAGTTTCACGTTGACTCCTGAGTTGTTTGGTTCACACAAGTGCTTGTTCCAACGGCTGCTTCGCACTGCAGATCTGGAAGACGGGATTTTGCTGTGCAACACTTTCGTGGAAATGTCACTTACTGGCAACATTCACTGGGCACTGAGAGAGATAAAAAGCTGCAACCCAGTGACCGCCTCGATGGTACACGGGGGGGACCCTGCTCACGGACCTGCACTGGTTCCCACCATGCAGGGGAGAGGGAGAAAAAGGACAGAGCCATAGCACTCTGACTGGGGATCCTTGCCCAGGGAATACGAGATGCCAAACTGCACCCACATCCAACGTCTGGGTTGACATTCACCAAGTACATCTTTCTGCATGCAAGCATCCTTGGATCCTGCCCTGTAGCTTTTCCGGCTAGTCCTTTATTTAGATATGGTGTGTGACTATGGGGTTTTTGGGGGGTGGGTGGGGGCGAGGCTGTTCCTCTTTTCTTTTCCCATGTGAAGTACCAAAAAAAAAATATTTAACCATTTCCCCCTACGTACATGTTGAAGTAGAATCGATAACTGGTTACCGTATGTACAAAATCTTTACAGAATTATTCTATCTTGTAGCTTTAAAAAATATAAATATGGATATTGTTCAAGACAGCAGGTCTCTCATTAATATTTTAATTAAGCCTTCATTATTGTATATCCGTCATTATTTTAACAACTGTCAGGTGCTCAGAGGGGGGAGGGGGGCAAGACTCTTCAGCAGGGACAGCTTGAGTTTATTTATAATTAGCTACTGACCTCCCTCGTAGAACCTGCTGGCAGTCTCTTCTGCATCTTGCTTGGCCACAAGAATCCAATGTATTCCAAACAGATTTAAATCATGATCTCCGGGAGAAGACGAAGAAGAAAAAGAAATCTTTCCGTGCTGTTTATTCCCCACCCCCACCCCAACATTAATTTAAAAATAATAATTTAATCCTCCCTCAATTCTTTAACTTTTTTTAAAAAAAAGTTAAAAGAGGTTTCTGATTAAATAATTATGAGAAGAAAAGGTTTGATGCAGCCGCGTCTGGAAGGGTCAGAGCGAAGATGCTGGTGCGGGAGGTCAGCTGGTCCCGGTGGCTGATGGAGGTTCTGCTCCCTTTCTGCTGCTAAGCACAAAGTCCGTGGGGAGGCTCTCCAGAAGGCACTTGAGCTGTTCCTGCCCTAGCTTGATCTTGTCGTCCAGCTCTCGCTGTTCTATGAGCAGCCCAGATTTCATCTTCATGAAATGCTGGCAGTCTCGGAGCTGCTCCCCCGAGAGGTAATTGCATAGGATGTCCAAGACCACGTTCTTTCGCCGGTCCAGGTTCTCCTTCAGCTCGCAGCCAGCATCTTCCGCTTCTTGTTTAGAGAGCTCCATTCTTGGTTATCCACATCCTCACTGTCGCATGTCCCGCTCGGCTCCCTATGGCGTGTGTCTCTTGCAGCTGATGGTGGCTGTCATTTGCTTCCCCATAACAACAACCCAACGGGGGATGTTGGCCCCCTCAATATTGGGGGGATTGAGCCCCCATGGCCAGGATTCAACCCAGATGGGAATGCATTTTATTATCTGTGTTTTCCAATAATTCTTGTAGCTTCCCCACCGCTATTGTCTCCACCAGTTTGAACCAGATTTGGAGGGGGGAGGGTAATTTATTATATACATACTTTGCTTTCAGACTGCACTTCAAATGTGCAAAAGCATACACTCTGACAGCACCAAAAAAAGCAATAAGGTTAACAGTTTTTACCTGATTTGTCACATTGTGTTAAACACAATGAGCTTCACAAAAAACAGAACATGGAATCTAGAAGGATCCTCAGTTATATGCTAGCACTTGATTGTAGTACTCTGACTCATCAAAAGAAATAGAAATCCAACATAGGCATCACAATTAATTTACTAGTCTCTTCAAGACTGTATTTTCTTTCCAGTGTTTTGGTCTCCTGCTATATATGTAGAAATACACTTTGAGCTAAATAATTTACAGAAAGCCAAAGCCAAATAAAAATTAGTTATGCTGGGTAAAAATCGGGGGTTTATAAAAAATAAGATTTTCTACATAGCTTCCCCACCACTATCGTCTCCACCAGTTTGCCCAGATTTGGAGGGGGGGTATTAACATTCCAATTTCTCCTCCATCTTTCTTCCTCTCCCCCCCCCTTTTGAGAAAAGGTCTGGGTCATCCGAAAAATTTACTTGCAAGACAGAAGTCACTGGCCTGTCCTTTTAGCTTCCGCTGTCCCTTTGTGTTCTGAGGTGTGCATCCTCAGAAAAGGTTGAGTGCTTTAAGTGAGACAAAAGTTATTTGATGGCAGGATGTGAATTGTGGAGGAGATTATATATTGAATGGTTTTGCGCCATAGGCTGTATTTAGAAGTGTTGATTATTGTTTTGTTTTCCTGATTATTCTGTTAGGGCTTCTGTCCACCCCCCCAATGTTTCTTTCACACTACATTACCTGTTGTGCCATGGAACTGTGTTTTTTCCATCTTTTACAAAGGAAATGGGGCTGCTGCAGTTGGAAAAATGCCTTACTTGGTTATATTGCACAAATGGTTGAAGCCCCATGGTATTAAAGTTTAAGACACGCCTGCAAGGAGCACTCTGAATGTTCTGCCATTTGGGTGCAATCAAGCTGCAAAAAGTTTTAGCTTTTTCTGTCTCTATGTGTTCTGAGGTGTGCATCCTCAGAAAAGGTTGAGCGTTTTAAGTGAGACAAAAGTTTGATAGCAGAGTGTGAATTATGAAGCAGATTATACATTTTAGATAGATATTTTCCTTTAGGCTGGATTAGAGTTACCTTTAGTTTTGATATTTCTCCAGCAAACCCTATTTTCCTTGTCTTTCATTCAGTTGGAAGTATTGGAGCCAGCCTATCAAATATATATGGATGTCAAAGTCCTTTCCTCTTAACTTATTAATCCCCCCCATAACATTTTATATGTTGCCCAATTTCCCTTCATGTTTTTCTTCTTAACACCAAAGGCTTCAATGTGTGAAATGGACCAAGGGGTTGTAGGTTCCAGGAGATATTTATATTTTATCCATGGATTATATAAAGTCTGAGTTGTGTGGCTGCATCTTCTGGTCAGGTGTTGGCAAGGGATTGAATCTGGGTGCAGAAAAGGAGAAGGGACACTTGTGTTGAGGGGTTTGGGAATACCTGGCTGCGAGTAACACAGGTGCATCCTCCGCAAATTTGGAGTGTGTGCTGTAACTGAAAAGTTCATTAAGGGCAGGGTGTGAACTTTGTGGCTGTACCTCCTGATGGCGTGTTTGCAAGGGAATCCATCTTACTATAGAAGAGGGCTGAAGCGTTCATGTACTGTACAGAAACTCTGGGAAATCCTGTAATTCTATTTACCTAGCATAGAGGAAGGGGGGTGGGGTGGGGGGCTGCGTAAACCACCCCTCTGCAAATGGCCACATGGACCAGCAGGGCAGGAAGGATGAATGTGGTGAATGTGAATGTGGCCCCATGGCATCCATGACAAAGCCAAGAACTCGGCCCGCCTTGTTCCAGGCCTCCACTAGCAGCAGCAGCAGCAGCAGCAGCAGCAGCAGCAGAAGAAGAAGAAGAAGAAGAAGAAGAAGAAGAAGAAGAAGAAGGAAGGGATGGAGCAGCCAGCTCTTTGCTGCTTTCCAAGCAGAGCACCCTTTCTGGCTGTTAGGATCCCCTCCTCTTTTTTGTTAATTAATCCCTGAATGCACTTCCCTAATGAGTGCGTCAGATGTAGCACTGCCTTTCACTTCTCTTCTCTTGCAGAGAGAATGAAAAATCCAGATAAATGTGCCTGGGATTCTTGAAGTCCAGAATTTGGCTCTTGTGGATCACTTGCTGGCTGATTCCAGTGGCTGCAAATGGTTTCTTTTTCTTTCTTTTCTTTTTTCTTTCAAAACCATTTTTTTTTACAAAGATCAAATTCAAAATCCGTATTCATTTTCTAACATAAGCCTATTACATCGATTACCTAGATTAAAATATATCTAAATACTCTAGGCTTCCATTTGTTGTATGTAAATACAACACAATTAACAAATTATATTATAAATAATATTATAGGTTCCAATATACCCCCAGTCCCTGTCACCCATGTGTGATCTCAATATTTTACTTCCATCTTTTTGTCTTGTTATAATTTAATAATTATTCAGTTGATTCTTTTATTTTCTTGCTTATCCCTGCATGTTTTACAAATTGTCTATTAATATTTCAATTCCGGAACCATATTTTTTCATGTTTTCCTTCACTCCATCCCACTCTCTAATTATTCTCTGATTTGAGTGGCCTCTAATAATTGCCGTCAATTTTGCCATTTCTGCAAACTTGCCAAGTTTATTTTGCCATTCTAATAGTGATGGGATTTTCTCCCCCTTCCAGTTTTTTTGCAATCAATATTCTGGCAGCTGTTGTTGTGTAAAGGAGTAGATTTTTCTTGTCTTTGGGGATGTCATTAGATATTTAGCCGAAAGCTTTCATGAGGTCATCTACAGCAGGGTTGGGCAGGATAATAGCCCGAAATCTTTTACAAAGAACTTGTTTTGCCATGGAACTGTGTTTTTTCCATCATTTACAAAAGAAATGGGGCTGCTGCAGGTGGAAAGATGCCTTACTTGGTCATATGGCACAAATGGTTGGAGCCCCATGGTATTAAGTTCAAGACAAGCCTGCAAGGAGCGCTCTGAATGTTCTGCCATTGGGGGGCAATCAAGCTGCAAAAAGTTTTAGCTTTTTCTGTCTCTATGTGTTCTGAGGTGTGCATCCTCAGAAAAGGTTGAGCGTTTTAAGTGAGACAAAAGTTCTTTGATGGCAGGGTGTGAATATGAAAGAAACCCATTGTTTCTGTATACAATGCTAATGTTACCATGAACAAAACTTTTTATTTATTTTTTGTTTATTGGTTTAGAAACATTGTTTGAAGCTCTGCAGCATGCAAATGATCTACAGATGGATACATTGAATGTTTCCCATTCCTCTACCTCATCTACGACTAGCGGGCCATTTCCCTTGCCAATCCCACTTCTCTGTGAAGTTATATCTCTCGATGTGACCTTTCACTTCTGTCGCATGTCCCGCTTGGCTACCTCTGGCGTGTGTCTCTTGCAGCTGATGGTGGCTGTCATTTGCTTCCCCATAACAGTAACCCAAAGGGGGATGTTGTCCCCCTCAATATTGGATGGATTGAACCTCCATGGCCAGGATTCAACCCAGATGGGAATGCATTTTATTATCTGTGTTTTCCAATAATTCTTTTTTAATTTTTTTTAAAACATTATTTTATTTTCAATGCAAAATCATTGTATAAACTAGCATTTTTAAGATCAAAACCTTTTAAAAAAGTATTGAAAGTACCCTTATAAAAAGAGTACTAACAGAATTTAAATAAACCCATGTCAGCATTTTAGTTGATTAGGTTAATATTTCGTATACTGTAGCTAAACCAACTAAATAACTTATACCATGAGATGAATACATAATTTTACAGTTTCACATTTAAAGTTGTTTTCTTTAGAGTGCAGCATAGTACAACTTTCAAAATAAATATATCTTTAAATAACATTACAATTAAGGCACAATAGCATTAACCCTTGAAGAATTGCAATCTCAACAAGCAGTCTCATGAGAGACCTATGCTTTTGTAACAAAAATTACAAATATTAAATCCAAAATAATACTGTATAAACAAGAAAGAAAAACAAAACATACAAAAAAGAAAGAAAAACAAAGTAAAAAAAAGACAAAAAGCATACATCTACAAATAAAACCATATCATCATTCTAATCTAATCAATACATACATATACACATATTGACTTTCTTCCTTTGTTCTAAGACCTCAAAATTTTTACTCTTACTGTATTGTTTTGTCTAATGTAGATTACTTCCATCTTTGTACATTAACCCTGTAAAGCATCATTCATTACATATCGATAAGCTTACTCCAGAACAGTGTTTTTTCATATACTCTTTAGCACATCACCATTCTTTTAATAATTTCTGGTCCGATTGTCCCCTTATGAATGCTGTGGGTCTTGCCAGATTTATATATTCACAAAATTTAATTTGACATTCTTTCATTGATGGAATTTTTCTTCCTTTCCAGTTTTTTGCTATAAGCATCCTGGCAGCTGTCATTGCATAATGGAATACTTTATAAAGGAATACTTTTCTTTGATTGTCGGGAATATTGTTTGTGATTATACCTAAAAGGAATGCCTCCAGTTTTTGACTGAAAGATATTTTAAACATCTTTTTGATTTCTTCATAAATTTCATTCCAGAATTGTTTAATAGGTCAGCATTCCCACCACATGTGAAACATTGTTCCTATTTCTTTTTTGCATCTCCAGCAGGTATTTGATTTTAATTTGTAAATTTTAGCCAATTTTACCGGAGTTAAGTACCATTGGTACACCATTTTCATGAAATTTTCTCTGATTGTATAACATGCCGTAAATTTAATATCACATTTCCATAATATCTCCCATTGGTGCAGCCGAATTACGTATCCTATATCACACGCCCATTTAGTCATAACTTGTTTTACTTCTTCATCCTTTAACTCCAATTCTAATAATAAATTATACATTTTGGATATATTCTTTTTTGAGTTTTGTAATAATACTTTTTGTAATTTCATTCTTCTTTTTCAAATCCTATTTCTTTATCCTGATTGAATATTTGGGCAATTTGGTGATATTGCAACCATGTGGTGCAGTATTGGGTCACCTTTTCGTATGGTCTTAGTTTTAACTGGCCCTGTTCCTCTTTTAGGAGTGTCTGGTATGTCGCCATTCTTCCGATCGTATTTTTCTTTTTAACCAATATTACTTCTAACGGTGAGACCCGCCATGGGGTTTTCGGTTCTAAAAGCCTTCTATGTCTCACCCAGACCTTATATAATGAATTTCTAATTACATGACGTCCTCTGCCCGAACCTCCCTTGGTCATCGCGGTGGTCCCTTGTAGTCATACTCCTGCCGTCTAGTCTGCGGGGCTGCAACAATGGAGTGACCCACTGGGGGATACTTTTCCTGACATAGGAATCCTCCCTGGGGACGACCCGGCACCCACTCGACGGCTTGGCCAGGCAAAAGCTCCATTCCCCTCAGCTGGGCCATCGGTTCTGAACTTGACTTGAGGGGTTGAGGTTTGCGCTTCACCCCTGGGTTTAACTTGGGACTTTTGCCAGTGCATTTCTGAGATTCTGGTTCACAAGAATGGTCAATTTCCACCTGGTGCTTTTCATTAAGAAGGGGAATAGTGAAGAGCAAAATCAGAGCCATTTGCAGCAGTGTCAGGCCATTGAACAAGGCACCAACAGAGGTGAACACCCACACTATAACTTTTTTTTTTTAGTACTAAGCTTTTCAATTTTTTGTACTAAGTTTTTCAGAGAGGGACAGGCACACGAAAGGGTTGTGAAACACGAGTCAAACAATAGTATGATGCAGCCTTTTTTTTCTGTTAGAATCCCCTCTTCTTTTTTGTTAATTAATCCCTGAATGGACCTCTCTAATGATTGTGCCTGATAAAGCACTGCATCTTTCTTCTCTCCTTTTGCAGACCGAATGAAAATCCAAATGCTTTTCTTTTTCTTTGTTGTTGTTTTTTTTGGATGTGAAAAATAACTTTATATTCAAGCCCCACGGAATGAAGAAATCATAACAACTATCGATAGGGATCATACAGACCAGCATTCATTTTTGATAAAGCTCTGTTTCAACATTGTCCATTCGAAAGACGACTAGAGGTCTCAGGAGCCCCTGCCACTCACACGCACCCAGATCCACTACTGATTAAATTCTTTTTTGTTCTTTTTTCTGAGAGTGCACAAGGTTCTTGTCTTAATTACAAAAAAATCAAATTACAATGTAATACAGAGACTTTTTACACACAGGATATTAAAATGGTTTCCTATTAGAAGGTAAAGGAAAAAAATGATTTTTTCCTTTCTTCATTAATAAACCACTTATTCGTTTTTAAACTGTTGTTATACAAAGTTGCAGGCCTACACAATTTTCACTCGATAGGGTTTGCTCTTTCCCCCGCCCTCCTTTTCTTATCTTTTCTTTTTTTGTAAGTGCAAATACTAGATTTCTCTCTCCACCTTTTAAGGCAAGTTAAATGTGATACTGCAAATTTAAATTCCTTCTTTGTATCTCCAGCACAGTATAATCTCAGTCTAGTAATTTACAATCCTGACACAGCAAAACTCACAGTATCAGCTGCACACATTGTCTTACTTCCAACCTTGTTGTCAGCATGTGTGCTGAGAGTTTGTATGTGTGTGTTGGGTGTGAGTGTGCTTTCCTTGTATGGACATTGCAGCCTGCAACTTCTCTTTGTTTGGACTGCCAGTGGACACCAATCAATCCTAGAGTTCCAGTCCTACGCACTAAAGAAAATTCTGGAACCCTTTTTAAAGCTTCCAGGAACTTTTATCTGTTTCTTAAAGAATGTTTTCCTAACACCCCCTCTCATTCGAACAGAAACAATACAGCATTATAAATATATACAAAAGTATCCACACATCATACAACACAATTCCCAACTTTATAACCAGTTGTGCATGTTGTTGCTTTCAATGTTTGTCTTTCTTTCTCTTAACAAAAAACTTCCATCACTGGTTCTCCAGTTATTTGCTTGTCCTAAATATTTTACTTTGTTCTCTTAGTTGTTTTGCAAACTCATTTTCCCCAAAATTCTTGTAGCTGCCCCTTCACTATCACCTCCACCACTTTGTCCCAAATAGGGGGAGGGGTATTAACATTCCAATTTCTCCTCCATTTTGCCTTGCTAGCCAGTCCCATTTCCTTGTCACTGTGTGGTCAAATTCCTCAATGTGACCGAAATGTGTCCCACTCGGCTACTTGTGCCCGGCACCAAATTTATTGTTTTGTCCCATAGGCTGCCTTAAGATGTGATGAAAAAACTAAAGATTTTGCTCTAGTTGACTATCATTCCTTCCTCTTGGTTAAAAATTGTTTATTTGTTTGGAAACCTGTTATGATGCCCTGCAGTATGCAAATAGATATAATCAAATGTTTCCCCTTCGCTCTCATCCATCTTCGCCTCATCTACCAGGCGCAGCCATTTATATTTGTTGCATGTTCCTTGCTGCTAACAGGGCCCTGGGCTTCCCGCGGCTGCTGGTGACCGTCATTTGCGGCCCCATAGCAAGAGCCCGGCAGTGGGGGATGCCGGGCCCCCCAATATTGGGGGAACTGAGCACCCTGTCTAGAAATACTGAGGGGGTAAAGCCCTGGGTGGCCAGGAAGTCTGGTCAGTGTGCCCTGCCTTGTACCTGCAGTCCGTGATTCTGACCAACTGAGGCAACAGGTCCTCAGCAGAGATTTAGCTCTGCTGGGATCAGTAAATTCTGCAAATAGCAGGGGTGTGAAGAATTGAATGGTTTTGTGCCATAGGCTGTATTTAGATGTGGTGATTATTGTTTTGGTGTTCCTGATTATTCTGTTAGGGCTTCTGTCCCCCCCCCCCCAATGTTTCTTTCACACTACATTACCTGTTGTTCCATGGAACTGTGTTTTTTCCATCTTTTACAAAGGAAATGGGGCTGCTGCAGTTGGAAAGATGCCTTACTTGGTCATATGGCCCAAATGGTTGGAGGCCCATGCTCTTAAAGCTTAAGACATGCCTGCAAGGAGGTGTGGGCCAGCTCTGACACAGAGCACTCTGCATCTTCTGTCTTTTGGGTGCAATCAAACTGCAGAATCTGAACTACACACGGGCTGATAGCCTGGTAATGCACCATTGAATTTTTCTTGAAAAATCTGTGGGTCTGGTGTGACACAATATCAAATTTCATTGGACAACATTGTTTTTCACACATGCATGCTTCTCTTCCCCCCTTAAAATGGAAGCAAGTAAGTAAAGATACACTGCCTCCGATTGTCATAACCCTTAGTTTTTCATAGGCACCTGTCTGCAAAGGTCATCCATCAGGGCGACCAAGACTGACTCAGTTCTTCGGCCAGGATTGAACCCAGATGGGAATGGATTTAAATCATCTCTGTTTTCCAAGAATTCTTGTAGCTGCCCCACTGCTATTGGCTCCTATGTCTAGGTGGACAATGACTTTTTAACACACTGAAAGCTCCCAAGTCCAAAAGGTGTGAAGGGGACCAACTCCCACTTGCACCGGCAAAGGCACTTTATCTGCGACTGGTGCCACCCACTCAAGCCACTGTTTGAAAGGCTGAGATGTAGGAAACATCACAATATCATACTCTGGGAAGGTACTGTCAGTACAGGACTGGACCAGAGCAGGCAGTCTGAATTGTCAACCATTTTGCATTCTATATTCCCTATCTTTTAAACAACCCTCGTTTGTTGCAGTTGTTGCGGCAGTTGCTCGAACAGATCCAGCACCTCTCAGGTGGGCACCATTAGAGAACAAGGGAAGTGCTCATGAGTTCTGGCACTTTTTTAAAAATAGAAAAAATATTATACGCGTAACAAAACATGAAGCTGAAATATATTGACCAGACAAAATGTCAACGAGTAACAGTTTTTTTAAATAATTCACATACATAGTAAAACGGTGCCATGATGCCATTCTGTGAGCTATGGTAAAATACCATGCATATCTGCAGCAAAGCAAAAGGAAAAAGTGCCCCATTTCTGCTTTCAGTTGCATACTAGGAATCAGTTTTGTGAACTTTATGATAAAAAAAGCTAACCATTTTTTTTAAAAAAGCAGCAACCCAAATATAACTATGAAACAAAACGTATCAAGAACTATACAACCACTACACCTCATTTGGATGCTGTGCCAATGAAGTAGTTCATTTACTAACTTATTAAAAGAAAAGCCACTCCTAATATATTTTCTCTTCTTATTTTTTTAAAGTAATTTTTATTGAGTTTTCCATTAAATCATATTCACCTTTTGTTACATAATTCTATGACTTAATATATTACTCTGTAAGAGCATCGACCTCCTGCCTCCCTCTTTCTGACTTCCACATAACATTCCATATTCTTGGCATTTCTATAAGCACTTATTTACCCTTTGTCAAATTATAATATTTCACCTTATTATCAATAAATCAGTTCCTTATAGTTACATTACAAAACATTTCAATTCAAGCCTACAAACGTTTTCAAATGTTTACAATTTTCTTTCATATAAAATATAAATTTGTTCCAGTCCTTTTGAAACAGTTCGTCACGCTGAGTCCAGATTATGTCTTCGAACTCCATCATCTTGACCTGCCGGTCTTCCAGTGTTGGAAGTTCCTGCTACTTCCATTTCTGAGCCAGAAGTGTCCTTGCAGCCATTGTGGCATACATAAACATGGCACAGCCAGGAGGGCCAGGCTGTGGAAGAAGTGGTATTTGTTGGCCGTCTCATAGAGCTCTTTCAAGTAGTCATCTCGGTCGCTGCAACGAAAATCGTGAGCCCCGTAGGCAGCCGCCCCGATGGCCACAGCCCCGCTGAGCGCTCCGAGCCGTCGGAAAAATGCCCCGGCGCCCGCCATATCAGTTATATTTCTAACATCGTCCTTCATCTAACTACCAGGTAGAAATCCAGTTTGGTTCTTTCCAATCTCCTCTCCCAATACATCTTTAAGTCTATTGGCCAATATACTGGCGAATAATTTGTAATTATTATTTAGGAGCGAGATTGGCCTATAATTTTTCACCTGCCTTATGTCCGGGTCTTGTTTGGGAATTAGTGTAATATGGGCTTCTTTCCAAGTAACATATTTTCTTTTTTTAAGAGGAAAAACACATTGGTTTGAAACGTTATATATTTCCAGCTTGATGTAGGGGCTGTGTTGTTGTTTTTTTAAGCCAAATTCAATGGAAATGTATTGTTTGAAGAGTGAATAGATGTATATGCAGAATATGTAAATGTGCACTGCGAAAGCCTTGTAATATTACTTTTGTGATTTGGGGTAAAATTGATGGATGAAGAAAGTGTTGAACTAAAAGCAAACTGTGTGCTTAACTTGCGTTTGTATCTTTTCGTTTCTAAAAGGACCTTTACAAATTGAATTTAAAATAAACAAGCTCCAAAATTTAAAATAAACCAACTCCAAAATTTAAAAAAATAATAATAGAAAAAATAATACTGGTTGGAGCTTTTCTCTGCTTCCTCTAGCTACTCTCCCACAAAATATACTGCTGGGGAGGACAAAGGAATGCCACCTGAAGGAGGCATTCCTGGCTGAGAGGAATGCAAATGCACCCTCAGCAAATGTGGAGTGGTTGAAGTAACTGAAAAGTTCAGTGCTGGCAGGGTTTGTGTTGTGTGGCTGCAGGTATCCGATGGGGTGTTTGCGAGGGATTCAGTCTGCTTGGAGAAAAGGAGTGAGAAAGCACATGAAGATTGTGGGAAAACTTGGAATGTGTCATAATGCAAAGTACTAATATTGCCGTAGTAAAACAAGCCAAGCTAAGAAGAGTCACTCAGGATATTCAGGATTGAACCACACACCATTGGTGGGACATCTTTTCAGGATAGAGACCTACCATGACCAACATTTTAAATTTGGCTTGGCACCCTGTGATTATACTGGTTTTTGGTATTTTGATGTTGCTTATATTAGTGTGTATTTTATATGTTAAAGTTAAACATTTGTATGGGAAAAAGGTATAGGTTTTTTTCCTCAGAGAGGGAAGGAGGAAGAGATTAGCTAAGCATGGAAGAGGTAACCGTGTTGGACCAAGGGGTGGAGTTTATGGGCAATCTATCCGGAAGACATTTGTATTTCGAGGAGTTAGTGGTCTGACATGGTTAATCTTCCTGCCTTCTCTTCCTTCTCCCTCTCGATCTCCTGAGAGATTTTTAATGCTGGATGCTTTTAGATAAAGATGATGATTTATTACATATAGCTGCTGTGCATACAGTAAGCGTGCCCAAACTTGCAATGTTCATATTTTAAAAAGATGAATACTACAATCACAGTTGCAAACACTTTCTTTTTGCACTTTCTAAACATCTAATATTATAGTCCCTTGATGAAACCAAGTCACCCCATGATTTCTTAGACCAAAAAAGCACTAGAAAGCAATATTTGTAAGGGCAGTACAGAATTGATCAAGTGTGAAGCCTGGAGCACTTACAAGTGATTCACACAAAATGTAAGCCACACAGAGCAACGTAAAGATGTTTCTAAGCAATTGCTACCTTTGTGCCGCAAGGTATAATGTGCATATTGGTTGGCATTGCAAACCATTCTTCTCCATGGCACGGCAAAGCCTGAGAAAGGCTTGCAGTATCACAAAGATTGGCTGGGCAGCCAAGTTAAAAAAACAACCACCACCAAGCCAGCTGCACCCCCTGTATGGCAGTTATGTATGCCAGCTCTCACGATCCCATTTCTCAGAAGCAGTCTTTACAGAATTCTATCTTGTAGCTTTAAAATATATAAATATGGATATTGTTCAAGACAGCAGGTCTCTCATTAATATTTTAATGAAGGCTTCATTATTGTATATTCTTCGGTCCAGGTTCTCCTTCAGCTCGCGGGCGTCTTCATGCTGGCCAGCCAGCATCTTCCACTTCTCATTCAGAGAGCTCCGTTCTTGGTTATCCACATCCCCACTGTCGCATGTCCCGCTCCGCTACCTATGGGGTGTGTCTCTTGCAGCTGATGGTGGCTGTCTTTTGCATCCCCATAACAGCAACCCAACGGGGGATGTTGGCCCCCTCAATATTGGGGGGATTGAGCCCCCGTGGCCAGGATTCAACCCAGGGGGGAATGCATTTAATTATCTGTGTTTTCCAATAATTCTTGTAGCTTCCCCACCGCTATCGTCTCCACCAGTTTGCCCCAGATTTGGATGGGGGGGCGTAATTTATTATATACATAATTTGCTTTCAGACTGCACTTCAAATGTGCAAAAGCATACACTCTGACAGCACCAAAAAAAGCAATAAGGTTAACAGTTTTTACCTGATTGCTCACATTGTGTTAAACACAATGAGCTTCACAAAAAACAGAACATGGAATCTAGAAGGATCCTCAGTTATATGCTAGCACTTGATTGTAGTACTCTGACTCATCAAAAGAAATAGAAATCCAACATAGTCATCACAATTAATTTACTAGTCTCTTCAAGACTGTATTTTCTTTCCAGTGTTTTGGTCTCCTGCTATATATGTAGAAATACACTTTGAGCTAAATAATTTACAGAAAGCCAAAGACAAATAAAAATTAGTTATGCTGGGTAAAAATCAGGGGCTTATAAAAAATAAGACTTTCTACATAGCTTCCCCACCGCTATTGTCTCCACCAGTTTGCCCAGATTTGGAGGGGGGTAGTAACATTCCAATTGCTCCTCCATCTTTCTTCTGCTTCCCCCCCTTTTGAGAAAAGGTCTGGGTCATCTAAAAATTTACTTGCAAGACAGAAGTCACTGGCCTGTTGTATGGCCGGTCCTTTTACCTTCCTCTGTCCCTTTGTGTTCTGAGGTGTGCATCCTCAGAAAAGGTTGAGTGCTTTAAGTGAGACAAAAGTTCTTTGATGGCAGAGTGTGAATTGTGGAGGAGATTATACATTTTAGATAGATATTTTCCTTTAGGCTGGATTAGAGTTCCCTTTAGTTTTGATATTTCTCCAGCAAACCCTATTTTCCTTGTATTTCATTCAGTTGGAAGTACTGGAACCAGCCTGTCAAATATATATGGAAGTCTTTTCCTCTTAATTTATCAATTTCCTCCTCTAATAACATTTTATATGTTGCCCAATTTCCCTTCATGTATTTCTTCTTAATGCCAAAGGCTTCAATGTGTGAAATGCACCAAGCGGTTGTAGGTTCCAGGAGATATTTATATTTCATCCATGGTTTATATAAGACCTGAGTTGTGTGGCTGCATCTTCTGGTAAGGTGTTGGCAAGGGATTGAATCTGGGTGCAGAAAAGGAGAAGGGACATTTGTGTTGCAGGGTTTGGGAATACCTGGCTGCGAATAACACAGGTGCATCCTCCGCAAATTTGGAGTGTGTGCAATAACTGAAAAGTTCATTAAGGGCAGGGTGTGAGCTGTGTGGCTGTACCACCTGATGGTGTGTTTGGAACGGAATCCATTTTGGTGTAGGAAAGGCTGAAGCATACATATTGCTGATGTATGTAAAGAAACTGTGGAGAAACCTGCAATTTTTTATTTGAAAAGGAAAGATAGTACTTGAGCAGCAGCTATGAAGAGGAAAGCAGAAACTGTGGGAAATCCTGTAATTCTATTTACCTAGCATAGAGGAAGGGGGGTGGGATGGTGGGGGGCTGCGGAAACCACCCCTCTGCAAATGGCCACGTGGACCAGCAGGGCAGGGAGGACGGGGTGAATGTGGCCCCATGGCAGCCATAATGAAGTCGAGAACTCGGCCCGCCTTGTTCCAGGCCTCCACTAGCAGCAGCAGAAGAAGAAGATGGAGGAGGAGGAAGGGATGGAGCAGCCAGCTCTTTGCTGCTTTCCAAGCAGAGCACCCTTTCTGGCTGTTAGGATCCCCTCCACTTTTTTGTTAATTAATCCCTGAATGCACCTCCCTAATGACTGCGCCAGATGTAGCACTGCATTTCACTTCTCTTCTCTTGCAGAGAGAATGAAAAATCCAGATAAATGTGCTTGGGATTCTTCAAGTCCAGAATCTGGCTCTTGTGGATCACTTGCTGGCTGATTCCAGTGGCTGCAAATGGTTTCTTTTTCTTTTTCTTAATTTTTATTTCACAACCAAAAAATATTACAAACATCAAATTCAAAATCCATACTCATTTTCTAACACAAGCCTATTACATAGATTACCTAAATTAAAATATATCTAATTGCTCTAGGCTTCCTTTGCTCTATGTAAATACAACACAATTAACAAATTATATTATAAATGATATTATAGGTTCCCATATACCCCCCACTTCCCTTCACCAATGTGTGCTCTCAGTATTTTACTTCTTCCATCTTGTTGTGTTGTTATAATTTAATAATTAATCAATTGCTTCTATTATTATTTTCTTGCTTGCACGTTTTAAACATTCTCTATTAATATTTCAATTCCGGAACCATATTTTTTCATGTTTTCCTTCACTCCATCCCACTTACTAATTATTCTCTGATTTGAGTGGCCTCTAATAATTGCTTTCAATTTTGCCATTTCTATAAACTTGCCGAGTTTGTTTTGCCATTCTAATAGTGATGGGATATTCTGGCAGCTGCTGTTGTGTAAAGGAATAGATTTTTCTTGCCTTTGGGGATGTCATTAGATATTAGGCCAAAAGCTTTCATGAGGTGATCTACAGCAGGGTTGGGCAGGATAATAGCCCCAAAAAGAAACTGTTCTTTAATCACCAACTGCCTCAGTCCCTCAAATGTATCTACCCCCTCTGCAGACATCCGAAAGTTGAAATTTTGCGCCACCTTCACAGCTACCAAGGGGAGACTCAGAAGAAGCAGTTTTATCAACCTTCTGGAAAGCGTGGATGTAGATTTCCGCATGCAGTCTATATGTTTGCAAAACAAGGCGTTTATACCGTTCATAGTCTAGCACGTGGGACAAAGGAAGATGGCCCACGAGATCCGCCAACTCCCCACCAATCAACGTCTTCAGAATAGACATATACAGTCTTGAAGGGAGCTCCAGTTCCCGGCAGGTTAGTTCGAATAAAGTCAGATAGCTCAGGACATGCATGGGGGGTTTATACGCAGGGGAAAGACGTAAGTCAAAATCCCTCAGGGTAAACCCACGAGTAATGCCCCTTGGAACCACATCTCGTGCCTCTTGGTCATAGCTGTACCTTGGGGCAGGGCGATAACTCGGGGCTCGTCCATCTGGACGCTGAGGTTCCTGCCCTTCATACCTGTAAGAGGTTCTGGGATGCAGCCCATACCCCTCCTCTTCCTCGTACCACCGAACCGGCCCGCGGGGCTCCCAAGACCTTTCTGGCGAGTATATCTGGGCTGCGCTAGGCGGTTGATACATCGTTGGTCGGCGACTTTCCTGGGGTGGGCGCTCCGGCTCTCGATAGTTGTCCTCTGCTCGAACTTCCCTTGGTCATCGCGGTGGTCCCTTGTAGTCATACTCCTCCCGTCTAGTATGCGGGGCTGCAACAATGGAGTGACCCACTCAGGGATACTTTTCCTGACATAGGAATCCTCCCTGGGTACGACCCTGCACCCACTCGATAGCTTGGCCAGGCGAAAGCTCCATTCCCCTCGGCTGGGCCATCGGCTCTGAACTTGACTTGAGGGGTTGAGGTTTGCACTTCACCCCTGGGTTTAACTTGGGACTTTTGCCAAGTACTAAGCTTTTTTCTTTTAGTACTAAGCTTTTCAATATTTTGTACTAAGCTTTTCAGAGAGGGACAGGCACGAGAAAGGGTTGCGAAACATGAGTCAAACAATAGTATGATGCAGCCTTTTTGGCTGTTAGAATCCCCTCTTCTTTTTTGTTAATTAATCCCGGAATGAACCTCTCTAATGATTGTGCCTGATGAAGCACTGCATCTTTCTTCTCTCCTTTTGCAGACAGAATGAAAATTCAAATAAATGTTTTTCTTTTTCTTGGTTTTTTTGGACGTGAAAAATATCTTTATTTTCAAGTCCCACTGAATAAAGAACTGTCCCAGGAATGGCTTGTCCTGCCCTCTACTGGATGGTCCCTGAGAGGTGGACCAAGGCAATGCAAGCCACCACACTCACAACACTCAACACGGTGAATGAGAGCAGCAGGAAGAAGCTCTTTAAATTCTTTCTTGGTCTTGTTTTTGCAGAGTGCACAAGGTTTTTGTCTTAATTACAAAAAATTCAAATTACAATATAATGCAGAGACTTTTTACACATAGAATATTAGAATGGTTTCTTACCAGAAGGTAAAGAAAAAATATTCTTTTTTCTTTATTTATTAATAAACCACTTATTCCTTTTTAAGCTATTGTTATACAAAGTTGCAGGACATGCACAATTTTCCCTCGCTAGGGTTTGCTCTTTCCCCCACCCCCCCATTTCTTATCTTTTCTTTTTTTGCTAAGTGCAAATACTAGATTTCTCTCTCCACCTTTTAAGACAAGTTAAATGCGACAATGAAAATTTATATTCCTTCTTTATATATCCAGCACAGAATAATCTCAGTCCAGTACTTAACAATCCTGACACAGCAAAACTCACAGTATCAGCAGCACACATTGTCTTACTTCCATTGTCAGCACACATTGTCCTGTGTGTTGTGTGTGTTTGGTGTGTGTGTGCTTTCCTTGTACGAACATTGCAGCTTGCAACTTCCTCCCTTTATTTGCACCTCCAGTGGACACCAATCAATCCTAGAGTGCCACTCCTAGGCACTAAAGAAAATTCTGGAACCCTTTTTAAAGCTTCCAGGAACTTTTATCTGTTTCTTAAAGAACGTTTTCCTAACACCCCCTCTCATTCGAACAGAAACAATACAGTAAACGGGGCTGCTGCAGTTGTAAAGATGCCTTACTTGGTCATATGGCACAAATGGTTGGAGCCCCATGGTATTAAAGTTTAAGACACGCCTGCAAGGAGCACTCTGAATGTTCTGCCGTTTGGGTGCACTCAAACTGCAGAATCTGAACTACACATCTGAACTTCCCATTCCTCTCCCTCATCCATGACTAGCGGGCCATTTCCCTTGCCAGTCCCACTTCTCTGTGAAGTTACATCTCTCGATGTGACTGAGATGTGTCCTTCCACATCTGTCGCATGTCCCGCTCAGCTACCTATGGCATGCATCTCTTACAGCTGATCATGGCTGTCATTTGCTTCCCCATAGCAACAACCCAACAATAATTCTTGTAGCTTCCCCACCGCTATCGTCTCCACCAGTTTCCCCCAGATTTGGAGAGGGGAGGGTAATTTATTATATACATACTTTGCTTTCAGACTGCACTTCAAATGTGCAAAAGCATACACTCTGACAGCACCAGAGAAAAACAATAAGGTTAGCAGTTTTTACCTGAATTGTCACATTGTGTTAAACACAATGAGCTTCACAGAAAACAGAACATGGAATCTAGAAGGATCCTTAGTTATATGCTAACACTTGATTGTAGTACTCTGACTCAACAAAAGAAATAGAAATCCAACATAGTCATCACAATTAATTTACTAGTCTCTTCAAGACTGTATTTTCTTTCCAGTGTTTTGGTTTCCTGCTATATATGTAGAAATACACTTTGGGTAATTAAATTTACAGAAAGCCAAAGCTGGGGGAAAATTGGGGGCTTATGAAAAATAAGATTTTCTACATAGCTTCCCCGCCACTATCATCTCCACCAGTTTGCCCCAGATTTTTTTTTTGGGGTGGTAATTAACATTCCAATTTCTCCTCCATCTTTGCCTCGCTGGCCAGTCCCATTTCCTTGGCACTGCGTGGTCAAGTTTCTCCATGTGACCTAGATGTGTTCATCCACATCTGTCGTATGTCCCACTCGGCTGCCTGTGCCCTGAGCCAAATTAATTGTTTGGTCCCATAGGCTGCATTAAGATGTGGTTTTAAAAAACCTGAGAATTTTGCTCTAGTTTGCTCTAGTTAGAGTTGCCAATCATTCTGGTTCCTTCCTGTTGGTTAAAAGTTGTTTATTTGTTTGGAAACCTGTTACGGTGAGAGGAATAAATATAATAAAGGAGGGATAAATCAATCTTGGTGTAGAAAAGCCCAAAAAACACTGCAAAACCCTGTAATATGTTCATGTAGATGTGTTCATCTACATCTGTCATATGTCCCACTCGGCTACCTGTACCCTGAGCCAAATTAATTGTTTGGTCCCATAGGCTGGCTTGAGATGTGGTTTAAAAAAACTGAGGATTTTGCTCTAGTTTGAGTTGCCAATCATTCTGGTTCCTTCCTCTTGGTTAAAAGTTATTTATTTGTTTTTAAACCTGTTATGATGAGAGTTGTAGGGCAAGGAGGAGTAAATGGGGAGCATAATGAGCGTGGGAAGACAGACAACCACACACACCTGGCATGTTCCAGCCAAGGTTCTCAGTTGCAAACACCTTTTCTTGTATGTTGTCTTGTCTCTGATCCAAGTGACAGCAGACGGCTGCATAGGAGCTGCTGCTGGATCACCCTGGGCTGATGGCCTTTCTGGAATTGCACACTTCCCATTGGCCGTTGTTCCAAAAGTGGGCACTGGAAGTTCAGTGAAATACTTGCAGGCCACTTCAGAAGTGTCTTGACAGGAGTTCTTTAATTGCAGGGTTTGAGTTGTGTGGCTGTACCACCTGATGGCGTGTTTATAAGACAATCGTGTAATAGAAAAACGGAGAAGTGTACATATAGCTGATGTACGTACAGAAACTCTGGGAAAACCTGCAATTTTATATTTTAAAAAGATCAATAGTACAATTGTAGTACCAAAGATTTTCAGTGACTGTAGCCAGTTGCAGCAGTGTCAGACCATTGAACAAGGCACCAACAGAGGTGAACACTCACACTATAAACTTTTTAAAAACTTTTTTCCTTTTTTTTGTACCACAATACTTTTATTATTACCACTACCACCATCATTTTGAAGGGAAACCCTTCCAGTCATTTGGTCCTTTAGTCATCTGCCACCCCTCCCCTCCCCACAGCAGTATCAATTTTGATATAGAAAAGTGCCAAACACAGTGAGAATATGTTAAGTTTGCAAAATCATAGAAAAAGCCTGGGATACAGAAAATCCATTAATATGCAGCTTGTACAGCCATACAGCTTCCAATAAGTTTGGCATGCCTACTTTCCATTTGCAGCATTGAACATTCATTCCTTTATCATCTGCTCCAATTTAACTGCATCAGCAGCAAACTTTCTGATTCCATCAGACAACTTCTCCACAGCCATTTGGTCCTCATTATGGAGCCAACGGAATGTCTTCTCATTTGTACTAAGCTTTTCATTTTGTCAGAATGCATCTCTTGGGAATTCAATAAAGGAAAGCATTCTGTGGTTACCAATCTTGTCGTACTCCTCTTCCTCCTCCTCTTCATCTCAATAGTCCAGTGGTTCTTCCTCTTCCCCACCTTTTGAGAAAAGGTCTGGGCCATCCGAAAAATTTAGCTGCAAGACAGAAGTCACTGGCTTCTTGTGCGGCCTGTCCTTTTCGCTTCCTCTGTCCCTATGTGTTCTTTGATGGCAGGGTGTGAATTGTGGAGGAGATTATACATTTTAGATAGATATTTTCCTTTAGGCTGGATGAGATTTCCCTTTAGTTTTGCTATTTCATATATTACATATTACATAGATTACCTAAATTAAAATATATCTAATTGCGCTAGGCTTCCCTTTGCTCTATGTAAATATAATGCAATTAACAGATTATATTAGAAATGATATTATATGTTCCCATTATATGTTCCCATATACCCCCCACTCCCCTTTACCCATGTGTGATCCCGCGGCTTCCTGCGGCTGCTGGTGACAGTCGTTTGTGGCCCCATAGCAACAGCCCGGCAGTGTGGGATGCTGGGCCCCTCAGTATTGGGGGAACTGAGCACCCTGTCTAGAAATACTGAGGGGGCTAAAGCCCTGGGTGGCCAGGAGGTCTGGTCAGTGTGCCCAGCCTTGTACCTGCAGTCAGTGATTCACACCAACTGAGGCAACAAGTCCTCAGCAGAGATTTAGCTCTGCTGGGATCAGGAGATTCTACAAATAGCAGGGGCATGTAGAATTGAATGGTTTTGCGCCATAGACTGTATTTAGATGTGGTGATTAGTGCTTTGGTTTCCTGATTATTCTGTTAGGGGTTCTGCCCCCCCTCAATGTTTCTTTCACACGGCATTACTTGTTGTGCCATGCAACTGTGTTTTTTTCCATCTTTTACAAAGGAAATGGGGCTGCTGCAGTTGGAAAGATGCCTTACTTGGTCATATGGCAGAAATGGTTGGAGCCCCATGGTATTAAAGTTCAAGACACGCCTGCAAGGAGCACTCTGAATGTTCTGCCATTTGGGGGTAATCAAGCTGCAGAATGTCTCAGCTTTCTCAGTCTCTATGTGTTCTGAGGTGTGCATCCTCAGAAAAGGTTGAGTGTTTTAAGTGAGACAGAAGTTATTTGATGGCAGGGTGTGAATTGTGGAGGAGATTATACATTTTAGATAGATATTTTCCTTTAGGCTGGATGAGATTTCCCTTTAGTTTTGATATTTCTCCAGCAAACCCAAAACCAGCAGCAGAAGCAGGACGGGACCAAGCAGAGCACCTTTTCTGGCTGTTAGGATCCCTTCCTCTTTTTTGTTGTTTAATCCCTGAATGCACCTCCCTAATGAGTGCGCCAGATGTAGCACTGCCTTTCACTTCTCTCCTCTTGCAGAGAGAATGAAAAATCCATTTGTGGGACATCTTTTCAGGCTGGAGCCCTACCATGACCAACATTTTAAATTTGGCTTGGCACCCTGTGATTATACTGGTTTTTGGTATTTTGATGTTGCTTATATTAGTGTGCATTTTATATGTTAAAGTTAAACATTTGTATGGGGAAAAGGTATAATTTTTTTACTCAGAGAGGGAAGGAAGAACAGATTAGCTAAGCATGGAAGAGGTAACTGTGTTAGACCAAGGGGTGGAGTTTATGGTCAATTTATCCGGAAGACATTTGTATTTCGAGGAGTTAGTGGTCTGACATGGTTACCCTTCCTGCCTTCTCTTTCTTCTCCCTCTCGATCTCCTGAGCCATGTATCAGGAGATTTTTAATGCTTTATGTTTTTAGATATGCTCTAAGCCCCCCAGAGTCCCTTGGGAACGCCAGCCAAATGGGTGGGGTATAAAGATGATGATGATGATTTATTTATTACATATAGCTGATGTGCATACAGAAACTGTGGAAGAACTTGAAATGTTTATATTTTAAAAAGATGATTACAACAATCACACTTGCAAACACTTTCTGTTTGCACTTTCTAAACGGCTAATATTATAGTCCCTTGATGAAACCAAGTTAGCCCATGATATCTCAGACCAAAAAAGCAACATTTGTAAGGGCAGTACAGAATTGACGAAGTGTGAAGCCTGTGACACACACAAAATGTAAGCCACAAAGAGCAATGTGAAGATGTTTCTAAGCAATGGCTACCTTTGTGCCGCAAGGTATAATGTGCATATTGGTTGGTATTCCAAACCATACTTCTCCATGGCACGTCAAAGCCTGAGAAAGGCTTGCAGTATCACAAAGATGGCTGGGTTGCCAAGTTAAAAAAGCAACCACCACCAAGCCAGCAGCACCCCCTGTATGGCAATTATGTGTGCCAGCTCTCATGGTCCCATTTCATTAGTTCCTTTAAGTGCATCCACTTCACAGGTGAGGCTCTGAATTTGCTTGCGGTACTCATTGTTCCCGGCTTGCTTTTATCAGCCAGGATGGACAAGGATCAAGAAGACAGGTGGTTGGTTTCACTCGTCCAAGCAGCCTGTCCGCATCCTAAGAGATAACAGTTTGGAATTGATCCCATATAACATGACTAGACAGGAATCTAGCACTCTCCCGTCCCGGCCCTGCTCCCACGGTGGAGTCTACCTCCTTCCAAATCGGAGACCCATGTTCTGCAATTTATCTGGAAGAGAATGGTGGAGTCTTCTCCATTACTAGATGCACGGGGTTAAAACATCTGATCCTTTCCCCTGTTCAGGTCTTTATTCTCTCTCTCTTCTATCTCCTGTCTCACTGGAGAGAACCAAGTGCCAAGATCCCACACTTGCAGTCTGTTTTAAGAGGTTAGTGGCAGAGATTCCTCTCCTCTTTTGAGCAAAGTTCGGATGCCCGCTCTGCAGCTTTTAAAGAGAGTAAGGAAGTCTCGGCTGAGGGCGGATCTTGCCCCTTCTTCGCCTGTTCCTCTAGCACGATCTGCAGGTCAAAGATATAGTCGATTACATGCTGCATGATTTCCACTTGGCTGACTTTGGTGCCTTGCAGGATCCTCGGCACCAGCCCGCGCAGCTTGGAGTAGCAGTCATTCATGTTGTAAAGGAGGTTCTTGGGCTCCTCCTGAGCCGGGCTCTGGTTTTTTTGTTTTTTGTTTTGGCAAGACTTGTCGCATTTTATTGAAGGCCTGTGCAGCAGGAGTCACTGGCCGAGGGGCTTTGTTCTGTTGCTCGTTCCCTGGGTGATGGTGAAGCTCTCATCAGAGAGGCAGCACACAGCTTGCTTCCTAGCAGCTCCTGACTGATCTGATGGGGCTGATTCCTTTCATGGCCATGAAGGAGGAGAAACCAGCAGGGATTTGCAGAAGGGCAAGATTTCATTCCTTAAGGCGGGAGAAGCAAGCAAGCAACCTCGAGAGAGAGAGATTGATACTGCCCCTTGCTTGCCAGCCTGGTTGATTCTCTATTGTGTGCACGCAGAAAATGCTTCTCTTTGCAAAAAAGCCCCATGTATATATTTTAAAAACAGAAATGCTACCTTTGCAGTAGCAAGTATTTTGACTGATCATAAAGTTGAGCGGTAGTTTTCCTCCTCTTCCTCTTCCTCTTTAAATTTTTTAAATTGGGTTTTACAGTTATACAATGTTAAAATCAGCATAATCATCTTAAACATAAGAAGAGAAAAGGATGAAATAAAATCCAGTTCTCCCCCCACCCAAAGACTCCCCTCAACTTCCCCTTCTGGTTCTTTAAGTATTTACTAATTCTGCCTACATTATTTTACCTCAATTTCAAAGTCTTCTAATTAAATGCTCTTATATTATCCTTTTTATACAATATTATTCAATTTCCATTGTATACCTGGTTGTTTTCCCCTCTTCCTCTTCTTTTTTTAAAGGATTTTTTATTTTTTATTTTTCAAAGAACAAACTCTTCCATAGCTGCAGTTTAGGATTCAAAATTATATCAACCATCGTGCTCTGACACTCTCCCCAGCTTGCCGCCTTTACCAGACTGCAACTTCTTCCCCCTAGGTCACCCATTGTAAAGACTCTCCTTTCAAACTCTGCTTTGTTTTCTGAACTAACTCAGAACTGCAGGAAGGGCCCCACACAACAGCTATCTGGTCCAGAAACCCATTCTCCTTGATTTTTCTTAATGGCTCATTCCTTCCTTCTTTTCTTCCTTCCACCACGTAGTTCTTTTATTATTAACATTTTAAAGTTTTTCACTTGCACAAAAAAAAGTTATACAAAATAATGCTGTGGGAGCCATGGCTCGTCTCCCAGGCACTTTCCCGACATGGGGAAGCTGGCCTGGCTTGTATTTAAATGCTTGCTAAACTTACTGTCTGGCATCCAGTTCTAACACACCACACACAGATTAAATTCTAACATTTACTGGATCCAGAAATTTAGGATCTCTGCAACCTCAAACTCATAACACTGCAGAGAAAATGCTAGGCTGCCACCTCTCAGGGTGGGGGTGGCAGAGCTGAGAGCGGTGAGGGTTGTCCCCAGGAATCAACACTTCAGACCAACTCCCCACCAAGCATGGGAAAAGGGCTGAACCTTCTCCCCAGAAAATGAGGCTTGTTGGAAATTGAAGATCAAACCATTAGTGTGGGCATCATAGAATTCCACACGACCCTCATCATAGTCTAGGGACACCCAGATCTTCCTGGGCTCATAAGTCAATCTCAAAGGGGTCCGCTCAGGGTGGGTTGAAGCCCAGAAGGGATCAGATGAGGCTGACTCATCCTTGGCCTTCCCAACGGCCCAGATCCCCTCAGAAGGAAGCATGCTGACAAAGCCTTTGCGCCTGACAGACTCTTTTGCAGCCCCTACGGCCCAGGTGGCCCATTCCCTTTCCTCCTCCTCTTCCACCACCACCTCCCACCAATATCTTCCTGAGGTGAATTTTGCATGGCCCAGCACGTAGAGCATGCTGTCGAATCTCCCAGGGTTGTTCAGCGCGTCCTGCTTTTCTTCTTCTCCTCAAACTCTTCAGGTTATCACAAGAAAAGGGTGTTCTGTTCCTGGCTCCAGAGTGACACTCACTTTGTTCAGTGCCTGCATCGGTAGCCCTTTGCATTTCTCCAAGGTATCCTTCTGAAATGAATTTTTCTGAGTGTAAATTATGAGTCTCTCTTCCATGCTTGGAGAGATTCCCAGCAGTGTCCGCCTTCTTTTCAGCTCCTGAAACCTGCTCACTGTTGTCCCGATGCCCTTCAGGAACTCAATAGCGGGCAGGTGGCACTTCTCCATTTCTGTGCGTCTCACACTGAGACCGGCGATATCCTCTGAAAGCTTGACGACATTAATTTCCTTTTTCTTCTTCATCTCCTTCTCCAGATCTTCCAGTTCAGTCAGCCAGAAGCGCTGCAGCTCCTCCAGGAAGTTGCGCATCTGCTCAAAAGCGCCCATGACCTTGTTCTTCTCCTCCTCTAGCTCCGCCGGATATGCCTGGCTCTTTCTTCAGTTTCAATTCCATAATCACTCGTCTCTCTTGCACTAGAAACTGGACTATTTGCTTCAACCACTGTGAAGCCAGTTCCAGATTAATCAGTTCATGTTCGCTGTGCTCTTTCAACCTCTTGCAGACAATGCAAATGGGGGCCGCGCAAGCCCTGCAGAAAAGGTGCAAGGGTTCCCCATGTCCCTAGCAACCGGCTCTCCCCACCTGATGGGTTAACTTCTTCTTTTCCCCCAATTTTTAAAAATTAATTTTCAACATTTATCACAAACATAACATATAACACACACAACGCAAAATATACATTACAATACTAAAGTAAAAAAACACACAAAAATAATAGACTTATTACTTCTAAAACCCAATTTTAAATACAACACAATTAACAGATTATATTAGAAATGATATTACAGGTTCCCATATACCCCCCACTTCACCCCCAAAAATGTTGTTAAAAAACTATAATCCAAAATATACATACAAGCTGCATATAGACAAAGTTGGGGTTTTTTGTTTCCCTTTTTTCTGAGCAAGCGACAGATCAGTCCACATTTGTCACAAGCGTTTGCAATATTGAAAGTGTGCGATTTCAGTAAGAAATCTCCTGACCAGTTAACTAGCATGAAGAATCTGAGTGTTCAGAGCTTTCAAAATAATAATAATAATAACCTGCCCAGTCTCACACGCAAACCCCACAAAATTTCTTCTTGTGCAAAGTTTCTTCTTGTTTCATACAGCAATACGATAGTTATTAAAAAGTGGGCTTGCTTTCACTGCCCCCCCTCCCCGGCCTGCAAATTTTGTTTTCATGCCGTTGGAAGAGAATAACAGATTGAGGGCAGAAAGTTGTTTCTGGACGACCAGTCAAGGCATCTGAAACTGCCTAGCCAGACCCATGTTCTACAGTTTATCTGGAAGAGAAAGGTGGTGGTCTCTTCATTACTGGATGCACGGGGTTAAAACATCTGATACTTTTCCCGGTCAAGGTCTTTCCTCTCTCTCTCTCTTCTCCTATCTTCTGTACAACTGGAGAGGACCTATGGAATCTATGACGCCTTACAAGATTTCCATGGCTGACTTTGGTGCCTTGTGTTAAGACCCCCAAGACCTCCCCAAATAATGACACAACTGATGCAAAATTTAGTTTAAGATTATTGGCATAATTTTGGCCAGAATGGAAAATGAAGATAAATGTGCTTGGGATTCTTCAAGTCCAGAATCTGGCTCTTGTGGATCACTTGCTGGCTGATTCCAGTGGCTGCAAATGGTTTCTTTTTCTCTTTTTTCTTTCAAAACCAATTTTTTTTACGAAGATCAAATTCAAAATCCATATTCATTTTCTAACACAAGCCTATTACATAGATTACCTAAATTAAAATATATCTAAATACTCTAGGCTTCCATTTGTTGTATGTAAATACAACACAATTAACAAATTATATTATAAATGATATTATAGGTTCCCATATACCCCGACTCCCCTTCACCCATGTGTGATATTTTACTTCAATATTTTACTTCCATCTTTATGTGTTGTTATAATTTAATAATTATTCAGTTGATTCTATTATTTTCTTGCTTACGCCTGCATGTTTTACACATTCTCTATTAATATTTCAATTCCGGAACCATATTTTTTCATGTTTTCCTTCACTCCATCCGACTCTCTAACTATTCTCTGATTTGAGTGGCCTCTAATAATTGCCGTCAATTTTGCCGTTTCTGCAAACTCGCCGAGTTTGTTTTGCCATTCTGATAGTGATGGGTTTTCTCCCCCTTCCAGTTTTTTTGCAATCAATATTCTGGCAGCTGTTGTTGTGTAAAGGAGTAGATTTTTCTTGTCTTTGGGGATGTCTTTAGATATTTGGCCGAAAGCTTTCATGAGGTGATCTACAGCAGGGTTGGGCAGGATAATAGCCCAAAATCTTTTACAAAGAACTTGTTCCACGGAACTGTGTTTTTTCCATCATTTACAAAAGAAATGGGGCTGCTGCAGTTGTAAAGATGCCTTACTTGGTCATATGGCACAAATGGTTGGAGCCCCATGGTATTAAAGTTTAAGACACGCCTGCAAGGAGTGCTCTGAATGTTCTGCCATTGGGGGGCAATCAAACTGCAGAATCTGAACTACACACGGGCTGATAGGCCGCTATGCACCATTGAATTTTTCTTGAAAAATCTGTGGGCCTGGTGTGACACAATATCATATTTCATTGGACAATATTGCTTTTCACACATGCATGCTTCTCTTCCCCCCTTAAAGTGGAAGCAAATAAATCAAGATAAGGGGAGGAGGGGAGGTTATCTCTGCTGCTGCTTTCCTAACAAATATTCTCAATTGGTTTGATTTTTTGTTAGCTGCTTTGAACTTTTCAGAAGGAAAGGAGAGGGAAAGTACAACTACCTTTGTTTAAAATGCGGAGTGGAACGGCTGAAGTGAAAGTGATGGCGGGGCTGACAGGTTTCACCATGCTACCTGTCTGTAGTGTTTCTGTAGGCATGTTTGGTAGTCTTTCCCCGGCAGCTGTTTTGAATTCCTTTCTGGGATCTTCTAAATGCACAGTGCAGAAACATGTATATTAAGCATAATGAAGAGCAGATGAATCTAGGAATTGGGAGGTTACAGCAGCAGTAGCAGCAGCAGCGCTTCATTTCACAGCTCATTAAATAAGCAGGGTGTTTTTTTCTTCCTTCTTCCCCCACCCTCGAAGGCAGCCTTTGTATAAGAAGACCACCAGAAACAATCCTGTATTAATCCTGCTCTGCTGGCTTCTTTCTTCTCAATGAAGGATGTGGAAGTCTCAGCTCCCGCGGAAAGGGGAGACGAGGCGGCGAACCGCTGAGCCGGCGCGGGAGCAGTGCAGCCCGCTAAGCTGTCGCGTGTGGGGCTCCCTCCACACGCTGAATGAAACTCTCCCATTATTTTATTTTCAATGCAAAATCATTGTATAAACTAGCATTTTTAAGATCAAAACCTTTAAAAAAAGTATTGAAAGTACCCTTATAAAAAGAGTACTAACAGAATTTAAATAAACCCATGTCAGCATTTTAGTTGATTAGGTTAATATTTCGTATACTGTAGCTAAACCAACTAAATAACTTATACCATGAGATGAATACATAATTTTACAGTTTCACATTTAAAGTTGTTTTCTTTAGAGTGCAGCATAGTACAACTTTTAAAATAAATATATCTTTAAATAGCATTACAATTCAGGCACAATAGCATTAACCCTTGAAGAACTGCAATCTCAACAAGCAGTCTCATGAGAGACCTATGCTTTTGTAACAAAAATTACAAATATTAAATCCAAAATAATACTGTATAAACAAGAAAGAAAAACAAAACATACAAAAAGGAAAGAAAAACAAGACAAAAAAGCATACATCTACAAATAAAACCATATCATCATTCTAATCTAATCAATACATACATATACACTTCCTTTGTTCTAAGATATCAAAATTTTTACTCTTACTGTATTGTTTTGTCTAATGTAGATTACTTCCATCTTTGTACTTTAACCCTGTAAAGCATCATTCATTACGTACCGATAAACTTACTCCAGAACAGTGTTTTTTCATATACTCTTTAGCACATCCCCATTCCTTTAATAATTTCTGGTCTGATTGTCCCCTTATGAATGCTGTGGGTCTTGCCAGATTTATATATTCACAAAATTTGATTTGTCATTCTTTCACTGATGGAATTTTTCTCCCTTTCCAGTTTTTTGCTATAAGCATCCTGGCAGCTGTCATTGCATAAAGGAATACTTTCCTTTGATTGTCGGGAATATCGTTTGTGATTATACCTAAAAGGAATGCCTCCGGTCTTATACTGAAAGATATTTTAAACATCTTTTTGATTTCTTCATAAATTTCATTCCAGAATTGTTTAATAGGTCAGCATTCCCACCACATGTGAAACATTGTTCCTATTTCTTTTTTGCATCTCCAGCAGGTATTTGATTTTAATTTGTAAATTTTAGCCAATTTTACCGGAGTTAAGTACCATTGGTACACCATTTTCATGAAATTTTCTCTGATTGTATAACATGCCGTAAATTTAATATCACATTACCATAATTTCTCCCATTGGTGCAGCCGAATTACGTATCCTATATCACATGCTCATTTAGTCATAACTTGTTTTACTTCTTCATCCTTTAACTCCAAATCTAATAATAAATTATACATTTTGGATATATTCTTTTTTGAGTTTTGTAATAATACTTTTTGTGATTTCATTCTTCTTTTTCAAATCCTATTTTTTATCCTGATTGAATATGTGGGCATTTTGGTGATATTGCAACCATGTGGTGCAGTATTGGGTCACCTCTTTGTATGGTCTTAGTTTTAATTGGCCCTGTTCCTCTTTTAGGAGCTGCTGGTATGTCGCCATTCTTCCGATCGTATTTTTCTTTTTAACCGATATTACTTCTAACGGTGATTCCCACCATGGCGTTTTCGGTTCTAACAGCCTTCTATGTCTCACCCAGACCTTATATAATGAATTTCTAATTACATGACTTAGAAATTCTTTATGTACCACCACTTTGTTGTAAATTAGGTAGGCATGCCAATCGTATCTGTTGTTCCATCCCCCCAAGTCTAAAATGTCATTATCATCTAACTTAATCCAGTCTCTGATCCAACTAAAGCATGCTGCATCATAATATATTCTCAGGCCTTCCACATCTGTCGCATGTCCCGCTCGGCTACCTATGGTGTGTGTCTTACAGCTGATGGTGGCTGTCATTTGCTTCCCCATGACAACAACCCAAAGGGAGATGTTGGCCTTCTCAATATTGGGTGGATTGAGCCCCCATGGCCAGGATTCAACCTACATGGGAATGCATTTAATTATCTGTGTTTTCCAATAATATTTGTAGCTTCCCCACCGCTATCGTCTCCACCAGTTTGCCCCAGATTTTTTTTTTGGGGGGGGGGGGTAATTAACATTCCAATTTCTCCTCCATCTTTGCCTCGCTGGCCAGTCCCATTTCCTTGGCACTGCGTGGTCAAGTTTCTCAATGTGACCTAGATGTGTTCATCCACATCTGTCGTATGTCCCACTCGGCTGCCTGTGCCCTGAGCCAAATTAATTGTTTGGTCCCATAGGCTGCATTAAGATGTGGTTTTAAAAAACCTGAGAATTTTGCTCTAGTTTGCTCTAGTTAGAGTTGCCAATCATTCTGGTTCCTTCCTGTTGGTTAAAAGTTGTTTATTTGTTTGGAAACCTGTTACGGTGAGAGGAATAAATATAATAAAGGAGGGATAAATCAATCTTGGTGTAGAAAAGCCCAAAAAACACTGCAAAACCCTGTAATATGTTCATGTAGATGTGTTCATCTACATCTGTCATATGTCCCACTCAGCTACCTGTACCCTGAGCCAAATTAATTGTTTGGTCCCATAGGCTGGCTTGAGATGTGGTTTAAAAAAACTGAGGATTTTGCTCTAGTTTGAGTTGCCAATCATTCTGGTTCCTTCCTCTTGGTTAAAAGTTATTTATTTGTTTTTAAACCTGTTATGATGAGAGTTGTAGGGCAAGGAGGAGTAAATGGGGAGCATAATGAGCGTGGGAAGACAGACAACCACACACACCTGGCATGTTCCAGCCAAGGTTCTCAGTTGCAAACACCTTTTCTTGTATGTTGTCTTGTCTCTGATCCAAGTGACAGCAGACGGCTGCATAGGAGCTGCTGCTGGATCACCCTGGGCTGATGGCCTTTCTGGAATTGCACACTTCCCATTGGCCGTTGTTCCAAAAGTGGGCACTGGCAGTTCAGTGAAATGCTTGAAGTCCACTTCAGAAGTGTCTTGACAGGAGTTCTTTAATTGCAGGGTTTGAGTTGTGTGGCTGTACCACCTGATGGCGTGTTTATAAGACAATCGTGTAATAGAAAAACGGAGAAGTGTACATATAGCTGATATACGTACAGAAACTGTGGGAAAACCTGCAATTTTATATTTTAAAAAGATCAATAGTACAATTGCAGTACCAAAGATTTTCGGCCATTTGCAGCAGTGTCAGACCATTGAACAATGCACCAACAGAGGTGAACACTCACACTATAAACTTTTTAAAAACTTTTTTCCTTTTTTTGTACCACAATACTTTTATTATTACCACTACCACCATCATTTTGAAGGGAAACCCTTCCAGTCAATTGGTCCTTTAGTCATCTGCAACCCGCCCCACAGCAGTATCAATTTTGATATAGAAAAGTGCCAAACACAGTGAGAATATGTTAAGTTTGCAAAATCATAGAAAAAGCCTGGGATACAGAAAATCCATTCATATGCAGCTTGTACAGCCATACAGCTTCCAATAAGTTTGGCATGCCTACTTTCCATTTGCAGCATTGAACATTCGTTCCTTTATCATCTGCTCCAATTTAACTGCATCAGCAGCAAACTTTCTGATTCCATCAGACAACTTCTCCACAGCCATTTGGTCCTCATTATGGAGCCAACGGAATGTCTTCTCATTTGTACTAAGCTTTTCATTTTGTCAGAATGCATCTCTTGGAAATTCAGTAATGGAAAGCATTCTGTGGTTACCAATCTTGTCGTACTCCTCTTCCTCCTCCTCTTCATCTCAATAGTCTAGTGGTTCTTCCTCTTCCCCCCCTTTTGAGAAAAGGTCTGGGCCATCCGAAAAATTTAGCTGCAAGACAGAAGTCACTGGCTTCTTGTGTGGCCTGTCCTTTTCGCTTCCTCTGTCCCTATGTGTTCTTTGATGGCAGGGTGTGAATTGTGGAGGAGATTATACATTTTAGATAGATATTTTCCTTTAGGCTGGATGACATTTCCCTTTAGTTTTGATATTTCATATATTACATATTACATAGATTACCTAAATTAAAATATATCTAATTGCGCTAGGCTTCCCTTTGCTCTATGTAAATATAATGCAATTAACAGATTATATTAGAAATGATATTATATGTTCCCATTATATGTTCCCATATACCCCCCACTCCCCTTTACTCATGTGTGATCCCGCGGCTTCCTGCGGCTGCTGGTGACAGTCGTTTGTGGCCCCATAGCAACAGCCCGGCAGTGGGGGATGCCGGGCCCCTCAGTATTGGGGGAACTGAGCACCCTGTCTAGAAATACTGAGGGGGCTAAAGCCCTGGGTGGCCAGGAGGTCTGGTCAGTGTGCCCAGCCTTGTACCTGCAGTCAGTGATTCCCACCAACTGAGGCAACAAGTCCTCAGCAGAGATTTAGCTCTGCTGGGATCAGGAGATTCTACAAATAGCAGGGGCATGTAGAATTGAATGGTTTTGCGCCATAGACTGTATTTAGATGTGGTGATTAGTGCTTTGGTTTCCTGATTATTCTGTTAGGGGTTCTGCCCCCCCTCAATGTTTCTTTCACACAGCATTACTTGTTGTGCCATGCAACTGTGTTTTTTTCCATCTTTTACAAAGGAAATGGGGCTGCTGCAGTTGGAAAGATGCCTTACTTGGTCATATGGCAGAAATGGTTGGAGCCCCATGGTATTAAAGTTCAAGACACGCCTGCAAGGAGCACTCTGAATGTTCTGCCATTTGGGGGTAATCAAGCTGCAGAATGTCTCAGCTTTCTCAGTCTCTATGTGTTCTGAGGTGTGCATCCTCAGAAAAGGTTGAGCGTTTTAAGTGAGACAAAAGTTCTTTGATGGCAGGGTGTGAATTGTGGGGGAGATTATACATTTTAGATAGATATTTTCCTTTAGGCTGGATGAGATTTCCCTTTAGTTTTGATATTTCTCCAGCAAACCCAAAACCAGCAGCAGAAGCAGGACGGGACGGAGCAGCCAGCTCTTTGCTGCTTTCCAAGCAGAGCACCCTTTCTGGCTGTTAGGATCCCTTCCTCTTTTTTGTTGTTTAATCCCTGAATGCACCTCCCTAATGACTGCGCCAGATGTAGCACTGCCTTTCACTTCTCTCCTCTTGCAGAGAGAATGAAAAATCCATTTGTGGGACATCTTTTCAGGCTGGAGCCCTACCATGACCAACATTTTAAATTTGGCTTGGCACCCTGTGATTATACTGGTTTTTGGTATTTTGATGTTGCTTATATTAGTGTGCATTTTATATGTTAAAGTTAAACATTTGTATGGGGAAAAGGTATAGGTTTTTTACTCAGAGAGGGAAGGAAGAACAGATTAGCTAAGCATGGAAGAGGTATCTGTGTTAGACCAAGGGGTGGAGTTTATGGGCAATCTATCCGGAAGACATTTGTATTTCGAGGAGTTAGTGGTCTGACATGGTTACCCTTCCTGCCTTCTCTTTCTTCTCCCTCTCGATCTCCTGAGCCGTGTATCAGGAGATTTTTAATGCTTTATGTTTTTAGATATGCTGTAAGCCCCCCAGAGTCCCTTGGGAAAGCCAGCCAAATAGGTGGGGTATAAAGATGATGATGATGATTTATTTATTACATATAGCTGATGTGCATACAGAAACTGTGGAAGAACTTGCAATGTTTATATTTTAAAAAGATCAATAGTACAATTGCAGTACCAAAGATTTTCAGCCATTTGCAGCAGTGTCAGACAATCACACTTGCAAACACTTTCTGTTTGCACTTTCTAAACGGCTAATATTATAGTCCCTTGATGAAACCAAGTTAGCCCATGATATCTCAGACCAAAAAAGCAACATTTGTAAGGGCAGTACAGAATTGACCAAGTGTGAAGGCTGGAGCACTTACAAGCGACACAAACAAAATGTAAGCCACAAAGAGCAATGTGAAGATGTTTCTAAGCAATGGCTACCTTTGTGCCGCAAGGTATAATGTGCATATTGGTTGGTATTCCAAACCATTCTTCTCCATGGCACGTCAAAGCCTGAGAAAGGCTTGCAGTATCACAAAGATGGCTGGGTTGCCAAGTTAAAAAAGCAACCACCACCAAGCCAGCAGCACCCCCTGTATGGCAATCATGTGTGCCAGCTCTCACGGTCCCATTTCTGAGAATCAGACATTTGATGAATACAGTGCAAAGTCTCTGAGGTTTATGAGGCTCTTGCTGATCCGCTGCCTAGGCTTTAAGTTGCACCTCACTGGGCGGCAGCCTATGTAGTTTTCTGCCACATTGCCCCTCCTAGGCAGCATGGAAATCACGTGATTCGGCTTGGACCGGATGGCAGAGTAGTGGTTTGCAGCATAGTCTATGGACCTCAGGTATGTCAGCGAGCCCGTAGAGCTTGCCCAGGAGCCCTGGGAATACAGTGAAGAAAGCGACCGAGCGCTAGATGAAATTGAAGTGGCCTTCCTAGAAATGGGAGATACTTGTTTAGATAGCAGCCTCTGACTGTATAACTTAGTTAAGGACACATGACTTGTGGTGTTGAGGTTTGCACTTCACCCTGGGGTTGTAGCATGGACTTTTGCTGAGGGGTCAAGAGGTGAGGAATCTGAGTCTGGTCCTTCCAGAGGTTAGGGAGAAGTGGTGGGAGGCTGTCTCCAATCTGAGAACAGGACAAGTCAGGTTCAGGGATGCAAAAGTCGGAAAGGGCATTGTGATTCTGCTCTCTTCTCCCTCCAGCAGTTTCCTGTAAGTGGCAATCTCAATATCAAGAGCCATCTTTACATTCAGCAGGTCTTGGTACTCGTGCCGATGGCGAGCCATTTCTTCCTTCATGTTCTGGATCACTTCCTGGAGTCGGGCAATGTTATCTTGGTAGTTAGCAGCTTCAAGATTAAAGTTCTCCTCCATCTCACGCATCTGACGTTCCATGGATTCGTTAGTTCCTTTAAGTGCACCCACTTCACAGGTGAGACTCTGAATTTGCCTGCGGTACTCATTCGCTTCTTGTTTGGGCTGGCACAGGGCATCATTGTTCCCGGCTTGCTTTTATCAGCCAGGATGGACAAGGATCAAGAAGACAGGTGGTTGGTTTCACTCGTCCAAGCAGCCTGTCCGCATCCTAAGAGATAACAGATTGGAATTGATCCCATATAACATGACTAGACAGGAATCTAGCACTCTCCCGTCCCGGCCCTGCTCCCACGGTGGAGTCTACCTCCTTCCAAATCGGAGACCCATGTTCTGCAATTTATCTGGAAGAGAATGGTGGAGTCTTCTCCATTACTAGATGCACGGGGTTAAAACATCTGATCCTTTCCCCTCTTCAGGTCTTTATTCTCTCTCTCTCATATCTCCTGTCTCACTGGAGAGAACCAAGTGCCAGGATCCCACACTTGCAGTCTGTTTTAAGAGGTTAGTGGCAGAGATTCCTCTCCTCTTTTGAGCAAAGTTCGGATGCCCGCTCTGCAGCTTTTAAAGAGAGTAGGGAAGTCTCGGCTGAGGGCGGATCTTGCACCTTCTTCGCCTGTTCCTCTGGCACGATCTGCAGGTCAAAGATATAGTCGATTACATGCTGCATGATTTCCACTTGGCTGACTTTGGTGCCTTGCGGGATCCTCGGCACCGGCTCGCGCAGCTTGGAGTAGCAGTCATTCATGTTGTAAAGGAGGTTCTTGGGCTCCTCCTGAGCCGGGCTCTGGTTTTTTTGTTTTGGCAAGACTCATCATATTTTATCGAAGGCCTGTGCAGCAGGAGTCACTGGCCAAGGGGCTTCGTTCTGTTGCTCGTTCCCTGGGTGATGGTGAAGCTCTGATCAGAGAGGCAGCACGCAGCTTGCTTCCTAGCAGCTCCTGACTGATATGAGTGGGGCTGATTCCTTTCATGGCCATGTATATATTTTAAAAACAGAAATGCTACCTTTGCAGTAGCAAATATTTTCACTGATCATAAAGTTGAGCAGTAGTTTTCCTCCTCTTCCTCTTCCTTTTTAAATTTTTTTAATTAGGTTTTACAGTCATACAATGTTAAAATCAGCATAATCATCTTAAACATAAGAAGAGAAAAGGATGAAATAAAATCCAGTTCTCCCCCCACCCAAGGACTCCCCTCAACTTCCACAGGTGGCCCATTCCCTTTCCTCCTTCTCCTCTTCCACCACCACCTCCCACCAATATCTTCCTGAGGTGAATTTTGCATGGCCCAGCACGTAGAGCATGCTGTCGAATCTCCCAGGGTTGTCCAGCATGTCCTGCCTTCCCCTTCTTCTTCTCAAACTCTTCAGGTTATAAAAAGAAAAGGGTGTTTTGTTCCTGGCTCTAGAGTGACACTCACTTTGTTCAGTGCCTGCATCGGTAGCCCATTGCATTTCTCCATGGTATCCTTCAGAAATGAATTTTTCTGAGTGTAAATTATGAGTCTCTCTTCCATGCCTGGAGAGAGTCCCAGCAGTGTCCGCCTTCTTTTCAACTCCTGAAACCTGGTCATCGTAGTCCCAATGCCCTTCAGGAACTCAATAGTGGGCAGTTGGCACTTCTTCTCCATTTCTGTGTGTCTCACACTGAGACCGGTGATATCCTCCGAGAGCTTGATGATATTTATTTCCTTTTTCTTCTTCATCTCCTTCTCCAGAGCCTCCAGTTTGGTCAGCCAAAAGCGCTGCAGCTCCTCCAGGAAGTTGCGCATCTGCTCAAAAGCGCCCATGACCTTGTTCTTCTCCTCCTCTAGCTCCGCCGGATATGCCTGGCTCTTTCTTCAGTTTCAATTCCATAATCACTTGTCTCTCTTGCACCAGAAACTGGACTATTTGCTTCAACCACTGTGAAGCCTGGTCCAGATTAATCAGTTCATGTTCGCAGTGCTCTTTCGACCTCTTGCAGACAATGCAGATGGGAGCCGTGCAAGCCCTGCAGAAAAGGTGCAAGGGTTCCCCATGTCCCTCGCAACTGGCTCTCCCCACCTGATGGGTTAACTTCTTCTTTCCCCCCAATTTTTAAAATTAATTTTCAACATTTATCACAAACATAACATATAACACACACAACACAAAATATACATTACAATACTAAAGTAAAAAAAACAACAAAAATAATAGACTTATTACTTTTAAAACCCAATTTTAAATACAACGCAATTAACAGATTATATTATAAATGATATTATAGGTCCCATATACCCCCCACTTCACCCCCCAAAAATGTTGTTAAAAAACTATAATCCAAAATATACATAAAAGCTGTATATATGTAAGTTGGGGTTTTTAGTTGCTGTTGCCCTTTTTTCTGAGCAAACGACAGATCAGTCCACATTTGTCACAAGTTGCTGCATTGTTGGAAGTGTGCGATTTCAGTAAGAAATCTCCTGACCAGTAAATTAGCATGAAGAATCTGAGTGTTCAGAGCTTTCAAAATAATAATAATAATAATAACCTGCCCAGTCTCACACACAAACCCCACAAAATTTCTTCTTGTGCAAAGTTTCTTCTTGTTTAATACAGCAATACGATAGTTATTAAAAAGTGGGCTTGCTTTCACTGCCCCCCCTCCCCGGCCTGCAAATTTTGTTTTCATGCCGTTGGAAGAGAATAACAGATTGAGGGCAGAAAGTTGTTTCTGGAAGACCAGTCAAGGCATCTGAAACTGCCTGGCCAGACCCATGTTCCACAGTTTATCTGGAAGAGACTGGTGGGGGACTCTTCATTACTGGATTCACGGGGTTAAAACATCTGATCCTTTCCCCAGTCAAGGTCTTTTCTCTCTCTCTCTTTCTATCTTCTGTACAACTGGAGAGGACCTATGGAATCTATGACGTGTTGCAAGATTTCCACGGCTGACTTTGGTGCCTTGCATGTTAAGCCCCCAAGACCTCCCCAAATAATGACACAATTGATGCCAAATTTAGTTTAAGGTTGTTGGCATAATTTTGGCCAGAATGAAAAATCCAGATAAATGTGCTTGGAATTCTTCAAGTCCAGAATCTGCCTCTTGTGGATCACTTACTGGCTGATTCCAGTGGCTGCAAATGGTTTCTTTTTCTTTTTTTTCTTTTTTCTTTCAAAACCAATTTTTTTTTACAAACATCAAATTCAAAATCCATATTCGTTTTCTAACACAAGCTTATTACAGAGATTACCTAAATTAAAATATATCTAATTGCTCTAGGCTTCCCTTTGCTCTATATAAATACAGCGCAATTAACAAATTATATTATAAATGATATTATAGGTTCCCATATAACCCCACCCCCTTCACCCATGTGTGATTTCAATATTTTACTTCTTCCACCTTGTTGTGTTGTTATAATTTAATAATTATTCAATTGCTTCTATTATTTTCTTGCTTACCCCTGCATGTTTTACACATTCTCTATTAATATTTCAATTCCGGAACCATATTTTTTCATGTTTTCCTTCACTCCATCCAGCTCTCTAACTATTCTCTGATTTGAGTGGCCTCTAATAATTGCCGTCAATTTTGCCGTTTCTACAAACTTGCCGAGTTTGTTTTGCCATTCTAATAGTGATGGGATATTCTGGCAGCTGCTGTTGTGTAAAGGAACAGATTTTTTTTGTCTTTGGGGATGTCATTAGATATTAGGCCGAAAGCTTTCATGAGGTGATCTACAGCAGGGTTGAGCAGGATAATAGCCCGAAATCTTTTACAAAGAACTTGTTGTTCCATGGAACTGTGTTTTTTCCATCATTTACAAAGGAAATGGGGCTGCTGCAGGTGGAAAGATGACTTACTTGGTCATAGGGCACAAATGGTTGGAGCCCCATGGTATTAAAGCTTAAGACACGCCTGCAAGGAGCACTCTGAATGTTCTGCCATTTGGGTGCAATCAAGCTGCAAAAAGTTTTACCTTTCTCTGTCTCTATGTGTTCTGAGGTGTGCATCCTCAGAAAAGGTTGAGCGTTTTAAGTGAGACAAAAGTTATTTGATGGCTGGGTGTGAATTGTGGAGGAGGTTATACATTTTAGATAGATATTTTCCTTTAGGCTGGATTAGAGTTCCCTTTAGTTTTGATATTTCTGCAGCAAACCCTATTTTCCTTGTCTTTCATTCAGTTGGAAGTATTGGAGACAGCCTGTGAAATATATATAGATTTCAAAGCCCTTTCCTCTTAATTAATTAATTTCCCCCTCTAATAACATTTTATATGTTGCCCAAATTCCGTTCATGTTTTTCTTCTTAACGGCAAATGCTTCGATGGGTGAAATGCACCAAGGTTGTAGGTTCCAGGAGATATTTATATTTCATCCATGTTTTATATAAGACCTGAGTTGTGTAGTTGCATCTTCTGTTTTGTGCTATAGGCTGTATTTAGATGTGGTGATTATTGCTTTGGTTTTCCTGATTATTCTGTTAGGGCTTCTGTTATTTTTCCCAATGTTTCTTTCACACGACATTACCTGTTCTGCCAGGGAACTGTGTTTTTTCCATCTTTTACAATGGAAATGGGGCTGCTGCAGTTGGAAAGATGCCTTACTTGGTCATATGGCACAAATGCTTGGAGCCCCATGGTACTAAAGTTTAAGACATGCCTGCAAGGAGGTGTGGGCCAGCTCTGACGCAGAGCACTCTGCATTTTCTGCCATTTGGGGGCAATCAAACTGCAGAATCTGAACTACACACAGGCTAATAGCCCGGTATGCACCATTGAATTTTTTTTGAAAAATCTGTGGGCCTGGTGTGACACAATATCAAATTTCATTGGACAACATTGCTTTTCACACATGCATGCTTCTCTTCCCCCCTTAAAATGGAAGCAAATAAACCAAGATAAGGGGAGGAGGGGAGGTTATCTCTGCTGCTGCTTTCCTAACAAATATTCTCAATTGGTTTGATTTTTTGTTAGCTGCTTTGAGCTTTTCAGAAGGAAAGGAGAGGGAAAGTACAACCAATTTAAATGAACCAATACATAAAGATATGAAAGAAACCCGTTGTTTCTCTATACAATGCTAATGTTACCATGAACAAAACTTTGTATTTATGTTTTGCTTATTTGTTTAGAAACATTGTATGAAGCCCTGCAGCATGCAAATGATCTACAGATGGATGCATTGACTGTTCCCCATTCCTCTCCCTCATCCACGACTAGCGGGACATTTCCCTTACCAATCCCACTTCTCTGTGAAGTTATATCTCTCCATGTGACCGAGATGTGTCCTTCCACATCTGAAGCATGTCCTGCTCCACTACCTTTGGTGTGTGTCTCTTGCAGCTGATGGTGGCTGTCATTTGCATCCCCATAACAGCAACCCAACGGGGAATGTTGGCCCCCTCAATATTGGGGGGATTGAGCCCCCATGGCCAGGATTCAACCCAGATGGGAATGCATTTTATTATCTGTGTTTTCCAATAATTCTTGTTGCTTCCCCACCGCTATCGTCTCCACCAGTTTGCCCCAGATTTGGAGGGGGGAGGGTAATTTATTATATACATAATTTGCTTTCAGACTGCACTTCAAATGTGCAAAAGCATACACTCTGACAGCACCAGAAAAAAACAATAAGGTTAACAGTTTTTACCTGATTGCTCACATTGTGTTAAACACAATGAGCTTCACAAAAAACAGAACATGGAATCTAGAAGGATCCTCAGTTATATGCTAGCACTTGATTGTAGTACTCTGACTCATCAAAAGAAATAGAAATCCAACATAGGCATCACAATTAATTTACTAGTCTCTTCAAGACTGTATTTTCTTTCCAGTGTTTTGGTCTCCTGCTATATATGTAGAAATACACTTTGAGCTAAATAATTTACAGAAAGCCAAAGACAAATAAAAATTAGTTATGCTGGGTAAAAATCGGGGGCTTATAAAAAATAAAATTTTCTACATAGCTTCTGTTGGGTTGAAATAATGACAGACAGGTAGCGAGTGTCATCTGGGAGGCATCTCCCGAACATGTGTTGGGGAGTCCCTTTTATTGAATATTACAGCATTGCCACATATGTGCTTGTTGCTGATTGGTTAACACAAATGCATTACAAGGATTGCATATAAGACATTAATCATCAAGGGATAAAGGGAACACAGAATTAGACAGGCATAAAGGCCTCCTATGGGGCTGCTGCGGTTGGAAAGATGCCTTACTTGGTCATATGGCACAAATGGTTGGAGGCCCATGGTATTAAAGTTTAAGACACGCCTGCAAGGAGCACTCTGAATGTTCTGCCATTTGGGGGCATTCAAACTGCAGAATGTTTTAGCTTTCTCTGTCCCTTTGTGTTCTGAGGTATGCATCCTCAGAAAAGGTTGAGCGTTTTAAGTGAGACAAAAGTTCTTTGATGGCAGAGTGTGAATTGTGGAGGAGATTATACATTTTAGATAGATATTTTCCTTTAGGCTGGATTAGAGTTCCTTTTAGTTTTGATATTTCTCCAGCAAACCCTATTTTCCTTGTCTTTCATTCAGTTGGAAGTATTGGAGCCAGACTGTCAAATATATATGGATGTCAAAGTCCTTTCCTCTTAATTTATTAATTTCCACCTCTAATAACATTTTATATGTTGCCCAATTTCCCTTCATGTTCTTCTTCTTAACGGCAAAGGCTTCAATGGGTGAAATGCACCAAAGGGTTGTAGGTTCTAGGAGATATTTATATTCAATTTATGGTTTATATAAGGTCTGTATTGTGTGGCTGCATCTTCTGGTAAGGTGTTGGCAAGGGATTGAATCTTGGTTTAGAAAAGGAGTAAGGACACTTCTATTGAAGGGTTTTGGAATTCCCTGCTGCGAGTAACACAGGTGCATCCTCCGCAAATTTGGAGTGTGTGCAGTAACTGAAAAGTTCATTAAGGGCAGGGTGTGAGCTGTGTGGCTGTACCACCTGAAGGCATGTTTGAAAGTGAATCCATTTTGGTGTAGGAAAGGGATGAAGCATAGATATTGATGATGTATGTAAAGAAACTGTGGAGAAACCTGCAATTTTTTATTTGAAAAGGAAAGATAGTACTTGAGCAGCAGCTATGAAGAGGAAAGCAGAAACTGTGGGAAATCCTGTAATTCTATTTACCTAGCATAGAGGAAGGGGGGTGGGATGGTGGGGGGCTGTGGAAACCACCCTTCTGCAAATGGCACCAATGACGAAGCCGGGAACTCGGCCTGCTTTGCTCTAGGCCTCATTAGCAGCAGAAGAGGAAGAGGAAGGAAGGGACGGAGCAGCCAGCTCTGCTGCTTTCCAAGCAGAGCACCCTTTCTGGCTGTTAGGATCCCCTCCTCTTCTTTGTTAATTGATCCCTGAATGCACCTCCCTAATGACTGCGCCAGATGTAGCACTGCCTTTCACTTCTCTTCTCTTGCAGAGAGAATGAAAAATCCAATTTTTTTAATTTCAAAACCAATTTTTTTTTACAAACATCAAATTCAAAATCCATATTCATTTTCTAACATAAGACTACCTAAGACATAGATTACCTAAATTAAAATATATCTAAATAATCTAGGCTTCCATTTGTTGTATGTAAATACAAGACAATTAACCAATTATATTATAAATGATATTATAGGTTCCCATATACCCCCACCCCCCGTCACCCATGTGTGATCCCAATATTTTACTTGTTCCATCTTGTTGTGTTGTTATAATTTAATAATTATTCAATTGCTTCTATTATTATTTTCTTGCTTATCCCTGCATGTTTTACACATTCTCTATTAATATTTGAATTCCGGGACCATATTTTTTCATTTATTCCTTCACTCCATCCCACTCTCTAATTATTCTCTGATTTGAGTGGCCTCTAATAATTGCCGTCAATTTTGCCATTTCTACAAACTCGCCGATTTTGTTTTGCCATTCTGATACTGATGGAATTTTCCCTCCCTTCAGTTTTTTTGCAATCAATATTCTGGCAGCTGCTGTTGTGTAAAGGAATAGATTTTTCTTGTCTTTGGGGATGTCATTAGATATTTGGCCGAAAGCTTTCATGAGGTGATCTACAGCAGGGTTGGGCAGGATAATAGCCCAAAATCTTTTACAAAGAACTTGTTCCATGGAACTGTGTTTTTTCCATCATTTACAAAAGAAATGGGGCTGCTGCAGGTGGAAAGATGCCTTACTTGGTCATATGGCACAAATGGTTGGAGCCCCATGGTATTAAAGTTTAAGACACGCCTGCAAGGAGCACTCTGAATGTTCTGCCATTTGGGGGCAATCAAACTGCAGAATCTGAACTACACATCTGAACTTCCCATTCCTCTCCCTCATCCACGGCAAGCCGGCCATTTCCTTTGCCAGTCCCACTTCTCTGTGAAGTTATATCTCTCCATGTGACCGAGATGTGTCCTTCCACATCTGTCGCATGTCCCGCTCGGCTTCCTCTGGCATGTGTCTCTTGCAGCTGATGGTGGCTGTCATTTGTATCCCCATCACAGCAACCCAATGGAGGATGTTGGCCCCCTCAATATTGGACGAATTGAACCCCCATGGCCAGGATTCAACCCAGATGGGAATGCATTTTATTATCTGTGTTTTCCAACAATTCTTTCTTAATTTTTTTTATATTATTTTTTCCCCAATGCAAAATCATAACAAGAATTAGAAACATTAAATTCAAAATAATACTGTACAAACAAGAAAGAAAAACAAAACATACAAAAAAGAAAAGAAAAACAAAGTAAAAAACACGACAAAAAAGCATACATCTACAAATATAACCATAACATCATTTTTTATTTTTTTTCAAGCGGCACACCCAAAACACACACACACACACACACACACACACACACACACAAGCTTCAGTGCTTCTTAAAAACAACAGGAGAAAAGGGGGCATGGGATATTGGCAATTTCTCAAATCATTCACCCCATCCCCACCACAATGCATGGGTTTTTTAAGACCAGGAGAAGGGAACACGTTGTCAAATAAATACATTGCATAATCCACCATTTGCACAAGTCGTACGGCAGGGTTTGCCAGCTGTTTTGGCAAATTTTCGGCTGCTGAGCGGGTGGCCAGACCCTCTGGCCATGTCTCTCCCGTGCCTGCGAAGACAGAAATAAAAAGTGCATACACACCCAACTCTTCTGTTCCCAACGGATCTTGAGAAAAGACCTAGTTGGATTATCCAAGCCTCGAAAAAGCCCCATAGAGATGAGAAAGGAATTTTGAAAGATTGGCACTCTCCCCAACTTCCACCTTCAGCACCTTGTGCTTTTCAAGGGAGAAAAATGACAGCCATGGGGCTTTGTGTGGGTCTCAGAGGGGGAAGATATCTCAGTTGAAGAACTTCTCAAGTTTTCTCAGAAGCAGCCTGAGGTCGCATAACCCTACTTTTAAAAACGCCGGCCAGTTCAATGTTACTAGTGCAAACATAGCCACAGCTATGCAGGAGGAGAAATCCTATTTAATTCAATGGGGTTTGCTCCAGGATAATAAGAGGCTTTAGGAATGCAACCTCAGGTTTTGGGGTTGTTGCTTTTTTGTTTAGTTTTAATAAACTAAAAAGTTTTATTTAAATAGTTTTAGCTTTCACTAGCTCCTGTTTTCCGAGCCAACAGAACTGTCCACAAAACTCTTTTAAGATCTGCAGGGTTGACTGACAAGAATGCCAAGAAGATCCTTAGAAAGAAAATGCAATGAAGGCATTTGTGCACACTGTTTCTCGTAATAAACATAAGATGGATGGATTAGGACTTTGGACGCAGTCAGCCTCCTGTTGGCGCATGGAAATTGCCAGGTGGGTGCAGATTTCTCAGCCGTAAAGGAAAAAATACGTCGCGCCTCCAACCAAAACCAACATTTCCCCCCTTAAAGCCTGCACTGCGATTCTAATCCGCATTGCAAACAGACCAAACAAACCCTGAACACTCAACCAACACACAGCTTCCCGTTAATTTGCACGTTATTCTTTTTAACCAAAAATAAATAAATCTACTTGCTTTCGTTTAAAATATATTTCTTGCTTAATTACAAAGGGAGGAGGGAAGGGAGATCATAAATATATAATCTCCCCAGATAACAGGAATTTGAGGGGGGCACGGGAATTACAGTTCCCTTATTAGTCCCCAAGAACTCAGGAAATTTTAAGATGGGGGTCAGGAGGAAGATTATCCCAGCTGAGCAGGCAAAACTTCCAGCTGTTTGTCAGCTGGTGTGCTTCCCAAAATGCCTTGCACTTTCCAGCCTGCATATAAGGGCATCTTCAGGTCTCGAGTTCGAATCCAGGGCCTCATGGAGGCCGGGCAGTGCATCCCAGAAGGGCCTAAATCGCTAGACCTGAAGCACCGAAGTTTATCTGGCTCAGGGACGAGGAACCTTTGGCGCGCCAGGTGTTGCCGAACTACAACTCCCATCAGCCTCTGCTGCCAGGGATCATGGGAACTGTAGTTCTGCAGTATTTTTCAGGCTCAAAGGCTCAGTGAGCTTGGCCTAGCTTTATGGCGTCATGGATTCCGCTTGGATTAAACCCCGGCTGATGGCGCTTGGGATTTTGCACAAAGCCCTGCGTTTGAACGTCGCTCCACCGACTTGCAAACTCTGCCCCATCATCTGACGCCTGCACGGAGAGGTCGCTTTTCTCCCCACCAAGAAAGTGCAAGTGCACCTCCCTTCTCCGGTTTCCCAAAGGACCCTGCACAGGAGTCCGGATCCGACGGGGTGAAAACGGGAGCCTCAAAACTCTACGGCGTTTTCCGAGGGAGGGAGCAAGGCAACTTTGCAACCAAGGCAGGCAGCGATGCTGTGCAGGCGTTGAGGTCCAGCCGGCATCAACCCGTAGACCAAGGAATCGCAGATATATCATCATTCTAATCTAATCAATACATACATATACACATATTGACTTTCTTACTTTGTTCTAAGACCTCAAAATTTTTACTCTTACTGTATTGTTGTATCCAATGTAGATTATTTCCATCTCTGTACTTTTTTACACCATTTTTCTTTTTCTTTAACCCTGTAAAGCATTATTCATTACATACCGATATGCTTACTTCAGAACAGTGTTTTTTCATATGCTCTTTAGCCAATCCCCATTCTTTTAATAATTTCTGGTCCAACTGTCCCCTTATGAATGCTGTGAGTCTTGCCAGATTTATATATTCACAAAATTTGATTTGCCATTCTTTCATTGATGGAATTTCTATCCCTTTCCAGTTTTTTGCTATAAGTATCCTGGCAGCTGTCGTTGCATAAAGGAATACTTTCCTTTGATTGTTGGGAATATTGTTTGTGATTATACCTAAAAGGAATGCATCCGATTTTTTTACTGAAAGATATTTTAAACATCTTTTTGATTTCTTCATAAATTTCATTCCAGAATTGTTTAATAGGTCGGCATTCCCACCACATGTGAAACATTGTTCCTATTTCTTTTTTGCATCTCCAGCAGGTATTTGATTTTAATTTGTAAATTTTAGCCAATTTTACCGGAGTTAAGTACCATTGGTACACCATTTTCATGAAATTTTCTCTGATTGTATAACATGCCGTAAATTTAATATCACATTTCCATAATTTATCCCATTGGTCCAGCCGAATTATGTATCCTATATTGCATACCCATTTAGTCATAACTTCTTTTACTTCTTCATCCTTTAAGTCCCATTCTAATAATAAATTAAACATTTTGGATATATTCTTTTTTGAGTTTTGTCATACTACTTTTTGTAATTTTGATTTTTATTTTTCAAATCCTATTTCTTTATCCTGATTGAATATTTGGGCAATTTGGTGATATTGCAACCATGTGGTGCAGCATTGGGTCACCTCTTCGTATGGTCTTAGTTTTAATTGGCCCTGTTCCTCTTTTAGGAGCACCTGGTATGTCGCCATTCTTCCGATCGTATTTTTCTTTTTAACCGATATTACTTCTAACGGTGATTCCCACCATGGGGTTTTCGGTTCTAACAACCTTCTATGTCTCACCCAGACCTTATATAATTAATTTATAATTACACGACTTAGAAATTCTTTATGTACTGCCACTTTGCCATATATAAGATAGGCATGCCAACCGTATCTGTTGTTCCATCCCTCCAAGTCTAAAAAGTCATTATAATCTTACTTAATCCAGTCTCTGATCCAACTAAAGCATGCTGCATCATAATATATTCCCAGGCCTTCCACATCTGTCGCATGTCCCACTCGGCTACCTATGGTGTGTGTCTTGCAGCTGATGGTGGTTGTCATTTGCTTCCCCATAACAACAACCCAACGGTGGATGTTGGCCCCCTCAATATTGGGGGAATTGAGCCCCCATGGCCAGGATTCAACCCAGATGGAAATGCATTTAATTATCTGTGTTTTCCAATAGTTCTTGTAGCTTCTCCACCACTATTGTCTCCACCAGTTTGCCCCAGATTTTTTTGGGGGGGTTAACATTCCAATTTCTCCTCCATCTTTGCCTCGCTGGCCAGTCCCATTTCCTTGGCACTGTGTGGTCAAGTTTCTCCATGTGACCTAGATGTGTTCATCTACATCTGTCGTATGTCCCACTCGGCTGCCTGTGCCCTGTGCCTAATTAATTGTTTGGTCCCATAGGCTGGCTTAAATTGTGGTTTAAAAAACTGAGGATTTTGCTCTAGTTTGCTCTAGTTAGAGTTGACAATCATTCTGGTTCCTTCCTCTTGGTTAAAAGTTGTTTATTTGTTTGGAAACCTGTTATGATGAGAGGAATAAATATAATAAAGGAGGAATAAATCAATCTTGGTGTAGAAAAGCCCAAAAAACTGTGCAAAACCCTGTAATTCTATATTAGAAAAATAGTACCATTGAAGTAGCAAATATTTCCACTGACTGTAAAACTTAGTTAACGACACATGGCCTGAGGGGTTGAGGTTTGCGCTTTCCAAGCAGAGCACCCTTTCTGGCTGTTAGGATCCCCTCCTCTTTTTTGTTAATTAATCCCCGAATTAATCCCTAATGACTGCGTCCCTAGTGATTGCACCTCCCTAATGACTGCGCCAGATGTACCACTGCCTTTCACTTCTCTCCTCTTGCAGAAAGAATTAAAAGCCAGATAAATGTTCTTGGGATTCTTCAAGTCCAGAATCTGGCTCTTGTGGATCACTTGCTGGCTGATTCCAGTGGCTGCAAATGGTGTCATTGTACCTCCTAACGGAGGCATTCCTGGCTGAGAGGAATGCAAATGCACCCTCAGCAAATGTGGAGTGGTTGAAGTAACTGAAAAGTTCAGTGCTGGCAGGGTTTGTGTTGTGTGGCTGCAGGGTGTTTGCAACGGATTCAGTCTGCTTGGAGAAAAGGAATGAGAAAGTACATGAAGATTGTGGAAAAACTTGGAATGTGTCATAATGCAAAGTACTAATATTGCCGTAGTAAAAGAAGCCAAGCTAAGAAGAGTCACTCAGGATATTCAGGATTGAACCACACACCATTAGTGGAACATTTTTTCAGGATAGAGCCCTACCATGACCAACATTTTAAAATTGGCTTGGCACCCTGTGCTTATACTGGTTTTTGGTATTTTGATGTTGCTTATATTAGTGTGTGTTTTATATGTTAAAGTTAAACATTTGTACGGGGAAAGGGTACAGGTTTTTTTTCCTCAGAGAGGGAAGGAGAAACAGATTAGCTAAGCATGGAAGAGGTAACCGTGTTGGACCAAGGGTGGAGTTTATGGGCAATCTATCCGGAAGACATTTGTATTTCGAGGAGTTAGTGGTCTGACATGGTTACCCTTCCTGCCTTCTCTTTCTTCTCCCTCTCGATCTCCTGAGCCGTGTATCAGGAGATTTTTAATGCTGGATGTTTTTAGATATGCTGTAAGCCCCCCCAGAGTCCCTTGGGAAAGCCAGCTAAATGGGTGGGGTATAAAGAAGTTGATGATGATTAATTTATTATATATAGCTGATGTGCATACAGACACTATGCAAAAACTTGCAATATTTTAGAAAGATGATTACTACAATCACAGTTGCAAACACTTTCTTTTTGCACTTTCTAAATGGCTAATATTATTGTCCCTTGATGAAACCAAGTTAGCCCATGATTTCTTAGAGCAAAAAAGCAACATTTGTAAGGGCAGTACAGAATTGACCAAGTGTGAAGGCTGGAGCACTTAGACGTGACGCACACAAAATGTAAGCCACAAAGAGCAACGTGAAGGTGTTTCCATGCGATGGCTAACTTTGTGCCGCAAGGTATAATGTGCATATTCTTCTCCATGGCACGTCAAAGCCTGAGAAAGGCTTGCAGTATCACAAAGATGGCTGAGCAGCCAAGTTAAAAAAAACCACCACCACCAAGCCAGAAGCACCTCCTGCATGGCAATTATGTGTGCCAGCTCTCACGATCCCATTTCTCAGAAGCAGTCATTTGATGAATACAGTGCAAAGTCTCTGAAGTTTATGAGGCTCGTGCTGATCCGCTGCCTAGGCTTTGAGTTGCACCCCACTGGGTGGCAGCCTATGTAGTTTTCTGCCACATTCCCCCTCCTAGGCAGCATGGAAACCATGTGATTCAGCTTGGACCGGATGGCAGAGTAGTGGAATTCCCTCTCCTTGTTCAGCTTGTGGAAATAGTCTGCCCTGTGGTTGGCAGCATAGTCTATGGACCTCAGGGATGTCAGGAGCCCGTAGAGCTTGCCCAAGAGCTGTGGGAATACAGTGAAGAAAGCGACTGAGCGCTAGATGAAGTTGAAGTGGCCTTCCTACAAATGGGAGATACTTCTTTAGATAGCACCCTCTGAATGTAAAACTTAGTTAAGGACACATGACTTGTGGGGTTGAGGTTTGCACTTCACCTTGGGGTTGTAGCTTGGACTTTTGCTGAGGGGTCAAGAGGTGAGGAATTTGAGTCTGGTCCTTCCAGAGGTTGGGAAGAAGGAGGGGGGAGGCTGTCCCCAATCTGAGAACAGGACAGCGCTTCCTTCTCTTACCTCCTCGTTCAACACACCCTTATAACATGCAGTGAATCTTCCCTCCACAGCCTTTCGCAGTCATTTTGATATTTCTCCAGGAAACCCCATTTTGTCTTGTTTTTCATTCAGTTGGAAGTATTGGAGCCAGTCTGTCAAATATTTATAGAATTCAAAGTCTTTTCATCTCAATATATTATTTTCCCCTCTAATAACATTTTATATGTTTCCCAATTTCCCATCATATTTTCCTTCTTAACAGCAAAAGCTTCGATGGGCAAAATGCACCAAGGAGTTTTAGGTTCCAGTAGTTTTTTGGGGGATGCAAAAGAGGAATGCAAGAGAGGATATTCTGTCTGATTATATCCTTTTCCAACTTGAGTTAACAAGTTCCACAATTTAGCAGAGTAACATTCCCCCTTTTTAAAACTTGCAGCGGATGCATTTGCTCAGGCTCACTAAAGCCTCTATATTAACTGTTCTGGTATTTTCCCCTTTTTCCCTCATAAAAGATAAGACACGACACAGTCTTCTATAAAAGTATAAAAAGGTTTACTCACACATGCTGTTTACAATCGGATCCCAGAAGGCAGACTTAGCTTAGAAAAGTAACATCTACTTGGAAACTATTCCATAAGAAGACAGTCCTTTTGTCTTGGCTGGAAGCCAAGAGGGCATCTTTGGCTAAGCAGATGTTGTTTCTTCGGTGCATGTGGAGAAAGAGAGAGAAATGGCTGCCCTGCCCTGTGCTTATGTCTTTACCATATTTTTTCATGTATTTCTTCACTCCATCCCACTCCCTAATTATTCTCTGATTTGAGTGGCCTCTAATAATTCCATATTCAAAAGTATCCACACATCATGCAACAGAATTCCCAACTTTATAACCAGTTGTGCTTGTTGTCCCATTCAAGCAACTCAATTATTGTCTTTCTTTCACTTAACAAAAAACCTCCATCACTGGTTCTCTAGACCAAGATAGTTGTTTCCTGGTCCTAAATATTTTACATTGAACTGTTTCCTTAATTGTTGTGCAAACTCCTTTTCCCCAAGAATTCTTGTAGCTGCCCCATTGCTATCGCCTCCACCAGTTTGTCCCAAATGGGGCGGGGGGTATTAACATTCCAATTTCTCCTCCATTTTGCCTCGCTAGCCAGTCCCATTTCCTTGGCACTATGTGGTCAAATTCCTTGATGTGACCTAAATGTATTCATCCACATCTGCCATACGTCCCACTCGGCTACTTGTGCCCTGCACCAAATTTATTGTTTTGTCCCATAAGCTGGTTTAAGATGTGATGATAAAACAAAAGATTTTGCTCTAATTGCCAATCATTCTGGTTCCTTCCTCTTGGTTAAAAATTGTTTATTTGTTTGGAAACCTGTTATTAGGTCCTGCAGTATGCAAAAAGATAAAATCAAATGTTTCCCCTTCGCTCTCATCCATCTTCGCCTCACCTGCCAGGGGTGGCCATTCATATTTGTCGCATGTCCCTCGCTGCTAACAGGGCCCTGGGCTTCCCACGGCTGCTGGTGACAGTCATTTGCAGCCCCATAGCAAGAGCCCGGCAGTGGGGGATGCCGGGCACCTCAATATTGGGGGAACTGAGCACCCTGTCTAGAAATACTGAGGGGGCTGAAGCCCTGGGTGGCCAGGAGGTCTGGTCAGTGTGCCCTGCCTTGTACCTGCAGTCCGTGATTCCGACCAACGGAGGCAACAAGTCCTCAAGCAGAGATTTAGCTCTTCTGGGATCAGTAGATTCTGCAAATAGCAAGGGGCTATTAATGGTTTTGCGCCATAGGCTGTATTTAGATGTGGTGATTATTGCTTTGGTTTTCCTGATTATTCTGTTAGGGCTTCTGTCCCCCCCCCCCATGTTTCTTTCACACTACGTTACTTCTTGTGCCATGGAACTGTTTTTTTCCATGTTTGACAAAGGAAATGGGGCTGCTGCAGTTGGAAAGATGCCTTACTTGGTCATATGGCACAAATGGTTGGAGCCCCATGGTACTAAAGTTTAAGACATGCTTGCAAGGAGCACTCTGAATGTTCTGCCATTTGGGTGCAATCAAACTGCAGAATCTGAACTACACATGGGCTAATAGCCTGGAATGCACCATTGAATTTTTCTTCAAAAGTCTGTGGGCCTGGTGTGACACAGTATCAAATTTCATTGGACAACATTGCTTTCACACATGCATGATTCTCTTCCACCCTTAAAATGGAAGCAAATAAGTCAAGATGAGGGGAGGTTATCTCTGCTGCTGCTTTCCTAACAAATATTCTAAATATCTAAGGGTTCATTTTGACACAGGAAGATGTGCTGTTCTCTTCTTCACTCTAGTTCATCATGGTGAAGGCAATCTTGGGGCCCCTACCTGGCCCCGATGACAAAGGTGGTTCCGATAGATTGCGAACCACCTGAAAGAGTCTCCTGCTGCTGTTTTCTGCAGATGCAATAGAGGCGCTGAAGAAAGTTCTCTTTGCCGTCGCCACTTGGTAGGCTCAATGTTGAGCTCTAACCCAGTCCGATTCAGAGTGAGTTTTCCGCCACCGGCGCTCTAGCCATTTCAGCAATTGTTTCATCACCCTCAGCTCCCGGGAAAACCACGGGGCTTCCCAGGCTCTATGCAATCAGAGAGGACGCTTTGTAACCAGACAGTCAATAGCCCTGGTTAATTCCGTATTCCAACTAGGGAATCAGCTGAAAGGCCATCAACATGGGATAAAACATCCCCTACCACACTCTGGAAACCACTTGGATCCATTAAGTGGCAGGGGTGGACCATCCGAATTGGTCCCACCTCCCTGCAGAGGGAAAGGGTCATGGAGAAGTCCATTTGCACCTGGAAGTGATCTGACCATGGCACTTCTTTTGTTTCACTTTTACTTAATGTCAGATCACCAACATCCATAGAGGTCAACACCAGGTCTAAGGCATGTCCGCGGCTATGAGTTGGGCCAAACTTATTCAGGGACAGCCGCATGGAGGCCATGCTTTCCACAAAGTCCCGAGCGGCCCCTTGTAAGGTCGTGTCGGCATGGATGTTAAAATCGCCTAGGACAACCAAGCTAGGTGTCTCCAGGAGAACATCTGCCATGACCTGAAGCAGCTCAGGCAGGGAATCCTTGGTGCAGCGGGGAGGTCGGTACACCAAAAGGAATCCTGTACTGCCCCTATTGCCCAGCTTCCAGAACATGCACTCAGAGCACTGGGTCTTCCCAATAGGACGCCTGGTGCAAACTAATGACTTCCTAAAAATCACTGCAACCCCCCCTCCCCGCCCACATGACCTGGGTTGCTGTGTGTAAGAGAAACCTGGTGGACAAGCAGCAGCTAAGATAGGCCCATCTGTTTCATCCAACCAAGTCTCTGTTACACATGCCAGGTCAAGTCCTCCATCCACAATCAGGTCGTGGATGGCAGTGGTCTTATTCATCATTGACCTGGCATTGCACAGCAACACTTTCAGGTCATGTGGGTTTCCCTTGCTGATTCCAATATCCTTCTGGTCAAGACCAGACCCAGAGGGAGGGATAGTCCTCAGACAATGACTAAACCTACCTTCTCGGTAATGAGATGGTCTGGTCTTAGCGTAGCTCTTCCTCCTGCCCGTGATCACTGAGATCGGGTGTCCCGGTGCTTCTGCCCCTGTGGAACCTGCCCCAGCCATTCTGTTGGCTGAGGCCCATTCCCAGGCAGCCCTGACCCTTTCCCCTTAAAAAGCAAAATACAAACTATACAATAGCCTAACAAAATAGTAAAAGTAAAAACAAAGCCAAAAACAATTGTACTAAAATAAAACTAATCCCCACCCCAGCTCAACATTTATCCAAACAAAATTAAAAAAACATTAAAATATATAAATAAAAACCACCGTTCACAGTGCAACAATGTAAAAATGCTTTTAAAACATTTTAAAATATGTAAAATCATTTTTGACATTTGCTGCAGCAGCAGCAGTGTCCTGAGGCCTCGCTGGAGCCTCTTAAAGCTGTGGTGGTGAGTGTGGGCTCCGCCCCCTATGCCCGATGGAATTGGCCTGCAGGAGGGAGCGGCCTTCCCCAAAACTCGCAATGGCAGCAGCAGCAATGTGTGAATTCTTTGATGAGATATAACACTTGACCAGTAACCAAAATTCATTCCGTGCTCCAAACATTTATTTGGCTTTTCATTCTGTCAGAATGCATCTCTTGTAACTTCAATAATGGAAAGCATTCTGTGGTTACCAATCTTGTCATATTCCTCTTCTTCCTCCTCCTCTTCATCTCAATATTCCAGTGGTTCTTCCTCTCCCCCCCCTTGCCTTTAGAGAAAAGGTCTGGGTCATCTGAAAAATCTACCTGTAAGACAGAAGTCACTGGCTTCTTATGTGGCCTGTCTCTGTGTTCTGAGGTGTGCATCCTCAGAAGAGGTTGAGCACTTTAAGTGAGACAAAAGTTCTTTGATGGCAGGGTGTGAATTGTGGAGGAGATTATACATCTTAGATAGATATTTTCCTTTAGGCTAGGTTAGATTTTCCTTTAGTTTTGATATTTCTCCAGCAAACCCTTTTTTTCTTGTCTTTCATTCAGTTGGAAGTATTGGAGCCAGCCTGTCAAATATATATATATATATATGAAGGGGCCAAGCAGCATAAGAGTGTATTTTTGGACAAGCTCCACTACACACAGTAAGGTCTTTATCCAAGTAAGCCCTAAATGGGTGGCCTTTGTCAGATTTCTGGATTGCATGGATAACTCCCTTGTATATATCTTTTTTTTTTTTTACTGCTTGGTGTACTTTATTTAGAGAATTACAAAATTTACAGAATATACAGAATATGAAGGCTCTTGCTGACATTTGGTGAGATGGGCAGGTGGCTCATATTTCAATTCTGCACCTCTTTCTTGCAATCCCTTGTATATTCTAAAATAGATGGTCACTGACAGGTGGACTAGGGGATGCAAGCAACCACACTCATCACACTGAACACGGTCAATGAGCGCAGCGGGAAGAAGCTGGCTTTTCAGCTATTTCACATCAGTTTTCCTGTTCTTGAAAGTCCCCTTCCCCCCAAGAAAATGATGTTTAAAAAACTATAATCCAAAATATACAATCTGCATATCTGCAAAGGTATTCTTTGCTGCCCTTTTTTCTGAGCAAACGGCAGATCAGTCCACATTTGTCACAAGCTGTGGGAATGTTGGAAGTGTGCGATTTCACAGTTCGGATGCCCGTTCTGCAGCTTTTAAAGAGAGTAGGGAAGTCTTGGCTAAGGGCGGATCTTGCCCCTTCTTCGCCTGTTCCTCTAGCACGATCTGCAGGTCAAAGATATAGTCGATGACGTGCTGGAAGATTTCCACTTGGCTGACTTTGGTGCCTTGCGGGATCCTCGGCACCAGCTCGCGCAGCTTGGAGTAGCAGTCATTCATGTCGTAAAGGAGGTTCTTGGGCTCCTCCTGAGCCGGGCTCTGGTTTTTTTGTTTTGGCAAGACTCATCACATTTTATTGAAGGCCTGTGCAGCAGGAGTCACTGGCCGAGGGGCTTCATTCTGTTGTTTGTTCCCTGGGTGATGGTGAGGCTCTGATCAGAGAGGCAGCACGCAGCTTGCTTCCTAGCAGATCCTGACTGATCTGACGGGGCTGATTCCTTTCATGGCCATGAAGGAGGAGAAACCAGCAGGGATTCGCAGAAGGGCAAGATTTCCTTCCTTAAGGCGGGAGAAGCAAGCAAGCAACCTCGAGAGAGATCGATCGATACTGCCCCTTGCTTGGCATTCTGGTTGATTCTCTATTGTGTGCACGCAGAAAATGCTTCTCTTTGCAAAAAAGCCCCATGTATATATTTTAAAATCAGAAATGCTACCTTTGCAGTAGCAAATATTTTCACTGATCATAAAGTTGAGTGGTAGTATTCCTCCTCTTCCTCTTCCTCTTTAATTTTTTTTTAATTGGGTTTTACACTTATACAATGTTAAAATCAGCATAATCATCTTAAACATAAGAAGAGAAAAGGATGAAATAAAATCCAGTTCTCCCCCCACCCAAAGACTCCCCTCAACTTCCCCTTCTGGTTCTTTAAGCCTAGGGCTTGCCGATCGAAAGGTCGGCGGTTTGAATCCCCGCGGCGAGGTGCGCTCCTGTTGCTTGGTCCCAGCGCCTGCCAACCTAGCAGTTCGAAAGCACCCCCAGGTGCAAGTAGATAAATAGGGACCGCTTACTGGCGGGAAGGTAAACGGCGTTTCCGTGTGCTGCGCTGGCTCGCCAGATGCAGCTTCGTCACGCTGGCCACGTGACCCGGAAGTGTCTCCGGACAGCGCTGGCCCCTGGCCTCTTAAGTGAGATGGGCGCACAACCCCAGAGTCTGTCAAGACTGGCCCGTGCGGGCAGGGGTACCTTTGCCCTTTACCTTTAATTCTGCTTACATTATTTTACCTCAATTTCAAAGTCTTCCAGGCAAATGCTCTTATATTATCCTTTTTATACAATATTATTCAATTTCCATTGTACACCTGGTTGTTTCCCCCTCTTCCTCTTCTTTTTTTTAAAGGGTTTTTTATTTCCTTATTTTTCAAAAAACAAACTCTTCCATAGCTGCAGTTTAGGATTCAAAATAACATCAACCATCGTGCTCTGACCCTCTCCCCAGCTTGCCGCCTTTACCAGACTGCAACTTCTTCCCCCTAGGTCACCCATTGTAAAGACTCTCCTTTCAAACTTTGCTTTGTTTTCTGAACTAACTCAGAACTGCAGGAAGGGCCCCACCCAACAGCTATCTGGTCCAGAAACCCATTCTCCTTGACTTTTCTTAATGGCCCATTCCTTCCTTCTTTTCTTCCTTCCACCATGTAGTTCTTTTATTAATAACATTTTAAAGTTTTTCAGTTGCACAGAATAAAGGTAAAAAATAAAGTTGAAACATAATGGTGTGGGAGCCATGGCTTGTCTCCCAGGCACTTTCCCGACATGGGGAAGCTGGCCTGGCTTGTATTTTAATGCTTGCTAAGCCTACTGTCTGGCATCCAGTTCTAACACACCACACACAGATTAAATTCTAACATTTGCTGGATCCAGAAATTTAGGATCTCTGCAACCTCAAACTCATAACACTGCAGAGAAAATGCTAGGCTGCCACCTCCTCTCAATCTGGGGTGGGGGTGACAGAGCTGGGAGAGGTGAGGATCGTCCCCAGGAATCAACACTTCAGACCAACTCCCCACCAAGCATGGGAAAAGGGCTGAACCTTCTCCCCAGAGAATGAGGCTTGTTGGAAATTGAAGATCAAACCATTAGTGTGGGCATCACAGAATTCCACACGACCCTCATCATAGTCTAGGGACACCCGGATCTTCCTGGGCTCATAAGTCAAGCTCAAAGGGGTCCGCTCAGGGTGGGTTGAAGCCCAGAAGGGATCAGATGAGGCTGACTCATCCTTGGCCTTCCCAATGGCCCAGATCCCCACAGAAGGAAGCATGCTGACAAAGCCTTTGCGCCTGACAGACTCTTTTGCAGCCCCTACGGCCCAGGTGGCCCATTCCCTTTCCTCCTTCTCCTCTTCCACCACCACCTCCCACCAATATCTTCCTGAGGTGAATTTTGCATGGCCCAGCACGTAGAGCATGCTGTCGAATCTCCCAGGGCTGTCCAGCATGTCCTGCATTTCTTCTTCTTCTCAAACTCTTCAGGTTATAAAAAGAAAAGGGTGTTCTGTTACTGGCTCCAGAGTGACACTCACTTTGTTCAGTGCCTGCATCGGTAGCCCTTTGCATTTCTGCATGGTATCCTTCAGAAATGAATTTTTCTGAGTGTAAATTATAATCAACAACAAATTTGTTGTCTGCGTTTTTTCAGTTGATTTAGGATGAATCTGATGCACTGAATCCAAAAATCACATTGTTTTTGCTCAATCAGGTCAAGTTTTTGAGCTATGGCCACATGTCTTTTTTTACATTTTTGTTCACATGTACGCTTGTGTGGAGCAGTTTAGAAGAAGTTGGTGGGGGTAAAATCCCATGTCGAATAATTGTTTTGATTGGAAATGATTATTTTAATGACAAGAAGTATTCAGGTCCGATAGTTCTGTGTGATTATGTTGAAAAGGGATCAGTTTGAAGTCATAAAACCTCGAAATCTTCCATAAATTGGTGCGGCAAAGCATAAAGTTGGGGGATCAAAACTAAATTAATGGGGCAGCCGCCCCATGAAGTATCCTGATCTTCAATCAGCACGTCGTCCTGTAGCTCATTGTGATGAAATTCCAGTGCCTATCTTTGGGGAACTTCTGGACATTAGTGACGAAGATGCCTCCAGTGTTGAAGGACATGAAGAAGAAGAAGTGGTTCTTGAAGATGATGCTCCACATCCATTTTCCCAAAAGGAGTTGAATGATCTAGTTCGCGACCTCAGCTTGTTAAAGGACTCTGCCGAACTGTTGGCATCCAGATTGAAGGGGAAAACCTCCTCTCTGACAGTGCTCCCATCAGCTTCTTCCGCAACAGGCATCAAGAGTACCTCCGTTTTTTCTCGGAAGAGAAGGACTTGGTGTACTGTGCAGATATTGCGCAGCTTCTGCTCAAGCTTGGAGTGCCACAGTACGAACCCAAAGATTGAAGACTGTTCATTGACAGCAGCAAGTGATCACTGAAATGTGTTCTGCTACACAACGGCAACCAGTTTGCCTCTATACCCCTGGCTCACTCGAGTACACTGAAGGAGAACTATGAACTATGTGTTGACCTGAAGATGGTGAACTTTTTGTTGGGACAACAGTCTGGCTTCACCAAGTACCCATGTTTTCTGTGCATGTGGGATAGTAGGGACCGTGCTCAGCATTACACAAAGAAGGACTGGCCTGTGCGGGAGGAATTGGTGCCTTGCAAAAAAAGGAACGTCACCAACAACCCTCCGGTGGACAGAGACAGAATACTCTTCCCACCTATGCACATCAAGCTCGGCTTAATCAAGCAGTTCACCAAGGCTCTGGACAAGGATGGTGACTGCTTCACTTACTTGTGCCAGGCTTTTCCAGGATTGACCATGAAGAAGTTGAAAGCTGGCATCTTTGACGGTCCTCAGATCCGTCAGCTCATCAGAGATCCCGAGTTCGGAAACTCAATGAACGAAGTGGAACTGGAAGCGTGGAAGGCATTTGTTCTGGCAGTGAAGAACTTTCTTGGCAACAATAAGGTCAGAAACGACGCAGAACTTGTCAACAACATGCTGACTGCTTTCAGAAACCTGGGCTGCAACATGAGCATCAAGATGCACTACCTATTTTCACATATGGATCGGTTTCCTGAAAACTGGGTTCAATGAGTGACGAGCAGGGGGAGAGATTCCATCAGGACATGAAAGAGATGGAGACCAGGTATCAGGGTCGCTGGGACGCAGTCATGATGGCTGACTACTGTTGGACTCTGAAGAGAGACCTCCCTGCTGCTGAGCATTCCAGGAGTTCCAAGAAACGAAAGTTCAAGCCCTGAAGTTTGAAAAATGCTGAAGCAACATGCAATTTACATGTACTTACCTTTATCAATGCCCACCATTCAGTTTACAGTAAACCTGACCTGATGGAGAGAAACAGATGCCATTTCCTGATTCAGCAGTGCAAAAATACCCTAAATCAGTTGTAGAAATCTAGACAACATTCAAAAAGTAAAAAATTGTTGCCCAGTGTAATAATTGGAGCAGTAGGGTAGGTAGATTCGAGAGGCTCTGGGAAGACCTCTAAATCTGCCCATGTGGCCTTAATTGCCAAATTTTTTTGATGGGGGGGGGGAAATAGGCTTCTGAATGCCGGACTTCCAGTTCCGGTCAAGATGGAGGAGACAAGGTGACTCTGGCTACTCCCTAATTGAAGGCAAGATTTAAGCTCCTAATCTATTTCTTGGCACCAGTTTATCTGCCTCCCCATTCTACCTTTCAATGCTTTATTAGAGCTCTTCTCAAAGCTGCGATTTATGTTCTACCCTGCTATTTTATCAGACTAACAACCTCCATCGTGAGGCTGCAGGAAGTTGCAGGAAAGGAAAAGCTGAACTCTCTTCCAGCCCCCCCCCCCGAATGAGAGGAACTTTTAATGAGTTTCTATAGCCTCACAAGGCTCACAACTTCATTTTGAGAGAGGCTCAACAACCTGCTTCCAGTAATAAATATTGCATAGGGGCTTACTAGCAAACGAGACTAAAACACTCTCTATGCAAAGACGCCGAGTCCTCTGTCGCAATTAGAAACTAGAACTAGCTGATTACCTGAGGAACTGAAAGCAAGTTTGGCTCAATAATTTTTATCTGGCATTAGCTATTATCTTATCGTCTGTCAGAGATATCAGTAAACTTCAGTGGCAACTACCGTAAATTCCTGCCTTCGCTAGTGAGTATCTTTAAGTGTTAGCACCCGGACTCTGGCATTAGCCAAGGCAAGGTTAAACTCCCCCGGAGCAGAGGGTCATCAGAGAACTAGGTAAAGGTACCCCTGCCCGTACGGGCCAGTCTTGACAGACTCTAGGGTTGTGCGCTCATCTCACTCTAGAGGCCGGGAGCCAGTGCTGTCCACAGACACTTCCGGGTCACGTGGCCAGCGTGACGAAGCTGCTCTGACGAACCGGCACCAGAGCAGCACACGGAACGCTGTTTACCTTCCCGCTATAAAGCGGTACCTATTTATCTACTTGCACTTAAGGGTGCTTTTGAACTGCTAGGTGGGCAGGAGCTGGGACCGAACGACGGGAGCTCACCCCGCCGCGGGGATTCGAACCACCGACCATGCGATCGGCAAGTCCTAGGCACTGAGGTTTTACCCACAGCGCCACCCGCGTCATCAGAGAACTGCCGATACTCAATTACTCCATGCCCTATATCTATTATGGTCCTTACCAGGAAGAACTGTAAGGACCTGGGAATCACGCTAACCTTGCCTCATAGCTCTATGGAGCCACGAAGGAGGCAAAGCAAAGCAAAATTTCCCCCAAAAAGAAGTGAGCAAGAGAGTTCAGAATGAGAGCTCCCTAGACAAGGTTATCCCCCTGCCTCCCACTGTGCTGGACTGGTCAATACAGCTCAAAGACTCTAAAGGATTATTTTGAGACAAATATGAATTCAGAAGTGGGAACAAGAGTCGTTTGGGATGCAAGTAAAGCAGTAATGAGAAGATTCCTCATACAACAAAATTATGACTAAGAAAAAAATACAGAATGAGAAAAAAGACAATATTCTGTCTCAACTAAAAGACAAAGAGAAGAACTTGAGATCTAATCCAAAGAATCAACAGATCCAAAAGGAAATTAAAGCACTACAGATCCAATATTCTCAAATTATAAATCAGGAAATAAATTCACTGTCGCGAATTCCTCACGGCGCTTTTTAGCGAAACGCTCAGAGTCCCAGGTTTCTTTTCAGTGCAGTCTTTTTAATGTGAGCTATATACAAGTATTTACAAAAATAGTCCATACAGAGTACCTGCTCCTTAAGACAAACGAATACTCTCCACCACAGCACCACCACACCACAGCACAACCACCACAACCACACTTACTGTTGAACAGGCTTTCCTTTTAAAACAGGTGATAGCCAATCACATTCCTGCTGAGTCACTCTGACCCAGCACTTCACAGAGTATTGCCTGTTGAAGCCTGCAGACTTACTCATCATCCTGCGAATCCCAACAGTCACATACTTATCTGTGTCTGCAAGGAGATATAGCATCATGTCAAGGGGGTTCTGGCCAGGGGACCCTGTCATTATAGGTACCAAAAATCTTTTTCTTGCATCATTATATAACGAACAGTGCAAGATATAATGCATAAGGTCCTCTACTTCAGAACATCCCCTAATGCAAACACGTTCGTTTTTTGGTATGCCTCTGTGTCTCCCATCTCTATAAGCAGAGCTTATTGTATTTAGTTGTAGCTCTGTAAAAGTTTTTCGAAGCTTTGCAAAAGTCAATTCATTAAAATAAGATATGTGTTCATTGACCTCTCTAAGTTTAAAATACAATGGGGCGCATGTAGATGTGCACATAGAGTTTAGATCGTTTTTAGTTGCCACTGCCCTTATGGTTCGTTTAAAAATATTTTTTCTGTGAATATAAGGAGAGTTCTTTAATCTCAGTCACTGAGAGGTCATATTTGCCCATCAGTTGGGCAGCATGATGTACCCAGTTTTTAAGGGGTAATCCATTTGAAAGCTCAATCATGCATTTTTTTGGTAGCCTAGTGTTGTCCAACTGTTGAACTCTAAACCAGTAACAGAGAATTCTTTTATCTATTTGGCTCTCTATGTTCAACATGCGAGTTTCCAACCTGACCATGGCAGATTGCACGTCTTTGGGTAAACCTAAAAGAACTCTTAAAAAATAATTCTGTGGGGGTTCCAGACCGGAGACCTTTGAGGTACCCCAAACCTCTGCACCATATAAAATCTGGGCCATTGTTTTTGCTTTATACACAGATAGAGCTGGGTTGACCAGATTTCCACCTTTACAGGCAGCGAATGTCAGAATAGCTTTTGCTGATTTAAAGGCTTGCAATTTAATATTGGATAGCTGTGTATTCCAGGATGCCGTTTCTGAATAAATCAATCCCAGATATTAAAACGTATTTACTTGGTTTATGATGTGTTCATCCAGGTGCCAAACATGCTTTTTAGAACGCTTCCCAAATACAATGAGCTGCGTCTTATCGTAGTTTATAGATAAAGCATTCCTCGTGCAATATAAACTTAATTTTGCAAGCAGCCGGCTCAGGCCCACCTGGGTTCTAGATACAAGTACTAGGTCATCAGCATCGCTTCTCAGCCTTTGGGCTAAGATCAAGTGTCGCTTTTGGTGTACCATATCTGGCCTACTGGACCAGGAGTGTAACGTACTCATTTGTACTGTTGAACTCCAAGAATGGATCTGATACTTTCAATCATTGTATTATGACAAGGAAGCTCAGTTTAACAAGCCAAGCATTCAACCAGAGGGTTCACATCACTGGCCACCTGTAACCACAGTGGAGGTAGAGAATTTGATCGCATAGCTAAAGAACAACAAGGCCCCTGGGCATAGATTATAGTTTACCACCAGCTGTTCTCTCCTGCAGTATGCTGAGAATTCTCCTATCAACCTTTTTAGGCCTATTTTTGTTCGGGATAGGAGGACCGCATCATGAAATATATTTCTGCTTGTCCCCAGACGCTGAAGCTACACAAGGATTACTTCAAGTATAGTTTTGCAACACAAAATATCGTTCCCACTGCCTCTGCTGCTTTTCTAGGTTCATTATCCAGGCCATATTCTCTTCATGCATTCTTTTTGGTGGCATACTTGCAGCAAAGCTAAGTATCTTAGGGTGAAAAGAAGAAGGATTTTGGAAACTGGGTGACTGATTAGCTCAGAGTGGCACTGGTGCAAGCTTCCCCCCCCCCCCAATCATTCTTCTATAAGTTCAGGGTGTGCACGACATGGCCATCAGATTCCTTGTTATTGGAGATGTAACTCTCCACCATGGCTTCAAGTTCTGCAGTTGTTGTCCCACATCTGCTGCTCCTCCAGAAAAGAAAAGAGAGAAAGGACAGGAAGAGAGGAAGACCACAGCAAGTGAAAGAAACTAAGGACAGCCTTGGTAGTGGACGTTAATCACTAAAGGCCTTATGTATAGAAGCAGCAAGATCATAAATGTATTTCAAGTCTTGTCCCCCTAAAACCATTAACAGATGAAGTCTTTGGGCAGTTTTGAGGAGTCTTGTCTTGAAAACTCTAAAATCTTGACACTTCTAGAACTGTCCTAAGCCCGTGTTTGTCAGGTGATGATAAAAAGGGAACATTTTGCGTTTCCAAACAGCATGCAGGTTCCAGCTGCAGCCAATCAGCACTGCCCTTTGCAGGCAGAGGGGGCTATTCCTTGTGTATCGCAGGCCTCAGGCACCAGATACAGGTAAAATAAAATGGCTGCATGTTCCTGATTTAGTTCCATGATACTGGTTCCTAATGGTGCTCCTTAGCACTATTCATTTCTTTTTATGATTGGTAGGATAAGCTACGCATATACACACATGGAAATGCATTATGTTTACCACAGTTTTTTAAAAAACCAAACCAACCCCCCCCCCAAAATGCACAATCTTTGGAACAAAAGAATTAAAGGCAGAAATTTAAAGGAAAAATACATATTCAAAGAACATAGTGAGGTATAAAAAAGTATTTCTCGTTTTTTTTCTTTTGTTTTCCTCCTCCTCTTGCTATAGAGTTCCTCTACTAGTAAATATTGCAATAGGCAAGCCTCATGAACTGGGGGGGGGGGGCTGTCCCACTTGCAGGGGCCTCATGTCACTTCAGTAAGGGGCGAATCGGCTGTAGCCACCTCGGTATAAACTTGCCACAGCGCCAACTCCATAGCTAGCGGCAGGGGCAAGGGCGTGGTAAGGGTCTGCTGGGTACACCCTGCCATAATCATCGCTGTAAGCCGCTGCAGCAGCAGTGGCTGCCGTTGCAGTAGCAGGCTGTGCATATCTGTAGGCTACATATCCGCCATAGAGGTCAGCACCGTAAAATCCGTCCTGGTAAACCACACCTGGGTAAGCTGGGGTGGCTGTTGGAGGTACTGCTCTCACTGCACCATACACTGTCCACCCTCGGCCCCTCAGATGAGCTCCCCTGAATGCGGCTGCTGTGGTGGCTGCAGTTGGGTAAGGGAAGCCTGGAACTGCATATAATTCAGGGCCATACACTGCTCCAAACACAGGGCTCAGCTTCCAACCGTTTGCATACGGTGTGACCATCTTCTTATTAGTCATCACACGGGCGGTGGCATTATTAACCTCGATTTTACGGCCCTCTACCACGGTGCCGTGTAATTTCTCCCTGGCCCTGTCTGCATCAGCACTATTCTTGAAAGTTACGAACCCGAATCCCTTGGAGCCACGTTCATTAAAGATTATCTCTACATCAAGGATTTTGCCAAAATGCCCAAACATCTGCCTGAGATCAGGATCCCGAAAGCGGAAGGGAATGTTGGAGACATGCAGCCGTTTTGGAGTAGATTTGCTCTCGGTACTCTCGTTGCTTTGTTTCTGTGACGGCTGGCCATCCGTCTGTGCCCCTCCTTCTGTTTGCATAAGAGATCCATTCTGTGTGGTGGCTGTGTTCGTGTTCTGTTCTCCGTGCGCCTGTGTACTCCCGTAGATTGTCAGATTGTGCTCGCTGGTCTGGCCTGCATAGTCCTGAGTGTGGGGTACGCCATATTCTGTGGGGATCCCATTCTGTGGAGGAGGTGGGAATGGGATTGTTGTGAATGGCTGGACCATTGTGTCAGGAGTGGCTGTCGGTTCCTGGTTACCCTGAGTGACCATTTTCTTTTTCTCCATAAACCAAAACGGGGGGAGGGAGGTGTTGGAGAAAGGGGAAAGAAAGACCCTTCCGCCAGGTGGGGCTGTGGCAGAACCCTTTGCCTATTTGCTTTGTGCCCCGTCTCCGAATGGTGACCCAGAGGGAGCGGGGGGGGGGTTCCCCTTGATCCTAGTTCTCCTCCCTTTCTTCTCTCGTGTTTCTTCCTTTCTTTTCTCTTCCTCTCTGGCTGTCTCTCCCCCGCCCACCCTCTCCGCAGCTCCCTCATCAGCATATAAGAGCACTGAGATTGGTTTTGTGGCCAATTTAGGAGCATGGAACTCTGGAGATGTTTGGCTTTGAACCATGTCATTGGTATATAGGTTAAATAAAGCTGGGGCTAAAATGCAGCCTTGCTTAACCCCCTTGGTGGCTGGTACTGGGCCTACGAGTTGGCCATTTGTGGAGGATCTTAGGTACAACACAGTATCTTTATATAGGCCATTAGTCAAAAATAATAATCTTTTATCTATACTGGATGTATTCAATTTGGCCCAGAGTCTTACTCGTGAAATTGAATCAAATCAATGAAGGCTGCATATAAGACCCCACAGGTTTTCTTGGCGTATTTGTCAATAAGATATGCTAAGACAAAACAGTGATCTATAGTAGATCTGCCTTGCCTAAATCCAGCTTTTTTCTCCGCCAAGACAGCCTCAGCGTACATCCAACTGGTTAATTTGATATAGAGGTGTTTTTCATATAATTTTCTAGGTATAGGTGAAAGACTAATAGGTCTGTAACTTACCGGGTGTGCTGGTCCCAGGGGGCGGTTACCGCGGGGCGAGGTCCAGGACCTGGGTCGAGGGTCGGCAGACAGTCCTCCACGGGCAAAGCGGGGTCCAAAGCGAGGAGCAGTGCAAGGACAGGAACTCTGGAGGAATAGGACTGGGTGCTGGCCGAAACAGCTCTTCAACGACGTTGCTCCCACAACCTGGGACTGGCCTTTATCTTCTCTGAGGCCAGGGGCGGTCCCGGCCCCCAGGAGACCCGCCTCTCCTGGCCTTAAGGCGAGCACTCCTCCTGGGAGAAACCAGTTCCATCCGCCTCCCTGCCCTGAGCCTCTGCAGCTCAGGAGAGGCTGGAGGGTAAATGGACCCAGGGGGAGACTCACCTTCCCTTGACAGGGCTGGGAGAGGCACACCTGTAGGCACTATGTCCTCAACCACCTCCGGAGCCAGAGTGGATTCACCTGGTGCCTGCTCCTGAGGATCCAGCACAGGTGTGGGTGCTTCAGAATCAAGGCCCTGCCCCAGTTCAGCCGGCCCTGGAGGCGGGGACTCCTGTGCAGGCTGGGATTCCTCCGGTTCAGCCTCTGAATCGGATTCCCAGGCCATCACACTGGGTCTGATGTGGGGCCCTTTTTATAAATTGGGATGATTATCGCCTCGGCCCACCCTTCAGGAAATTGACCTGTTGAATCAATGTGGTAGAGCATTGGCCTGCTCTTCAGAAAGCTCCAGGAGGCTTCTACAGGTAGTGCTGGAAGAGATTCCTGTCTGAAACCCTGGAGAGACGCTGAAAAGTGAGTGCAAACAATCTGAGCAAGATGGTCCATGAGTAGGAAGCTTCACTGTTGAGCCCTAGACTTGGCCACTCTCTGCCCCCATCAAGCCCCGGGGTCCTCTAGGTGTGCCTTTCCTGTCCCCTGCTTTCCTGCCAGCAGTGCACAGTCCCCGTTTCTTTTTCTTCCATCCCATTTTGGTCTGGCTTTTTGGAACTGCTAAATGGTCTAAATCCAAAGACTAATTAACTGAGGACTGAAGTACTTCAATTGCAGCACAGTGTTCGTTTCACCAGATCTTCCTTACCACTAACTGACAAAGTTCCTGTTTCTGTTCCTTGTTGAGATAGCAATGGCAGGTGTAGCTGATTCACCTAACAAGATATCCAGAGGTTGGTGGTTGATTCATTTCAAATCTAACCCAAGGAGGTGCCTGGCTTCTTCTCTATTACTGCCTGCAAGGCACTGAGGTGCAACAGCAACACTGGATTGCTGATGGTGATGACCCAATTGCCAGCAAGCACACCATGAAGAAGAGTCAAGACAACCAAATGTGAATAATATAACAACTTGAGGATCTGCAAAACTAATAATTAGTCAGATTCAACAAATGCAACTGAACAAGCATAAATATACTGTCATCACCTCTCCCCAGTGTTCAGTGGGGGGGGGGGGGTGCTTTGCTGACTCCAGATGCTGAAGAGATGATTCCTGTTACTGACGTGCTCCAGTTTTTTTTAAAAAACCAACCGACACACAATCTTCCACATGCTGTGAACAGGACTTGAATGCCGCTTCTGTAACAGTCTTGATCAGTAAGACGCTGGAGAACTGCTGCCAGCCAAAATAGACATTATGGGACTTGGATGGGCAAATAGACTGAGCTGCCATAAGCCAACTTCATATGTCCCTAATGGAATTTAATGTGGTATCTGATCGCAACTTGATAGAGCATCACTCTCATCTAGCACCCTTTAGGTGTCTGCCTTGAGGAAATTTTAGCTGTCTGCATTGTGTGTTTGTTGTCATCTTCCTACACTACAAAATGCCCTCTGCTCATGGGTGCCTGATCTTTGCTTCAGAAGACAGCCCTGTTCACACCTTGTTCTTGGTTTCTGCAAGTGATCTATGTCATTGCCACACCACCCACAAATGCCTGTGTGTTTGTGGCTTTTAGACAAGTTGCAAGTATTCTGGTTTATTAACTGGTGGCTACAGCAAGTCCTTGCCTATCCTGATCTCCTTTATCTGGTGGATATAAACTGAGGCTCCCTGTGGGTACTTTTACTGGGAACATGGCACTTATCCCAACCTGGGGCTGAAACTGGGCCATATAGTCTGTTATTTGGACTGGTACTCAGTAAGAACAACTCATTCCCAACCATGTGCCTTGCAGCTGAAAGTGAAATGTGCAAGGGACTATGTTGCTTTCGTGTATGACATGGGAGAGTAGGCTGCAATTTGAAGGAGCTAAACCTGGAGCTAAATTTCCACTAGGAGGTGTCTGTGTCTTCTATGTTAAGGTGTTCCTGTGGCCACTGCCGTTCATCTTTACCACTGGCTTTGAGATATGGTCTACACACCAACTTCCCCTGAGCAAGAACTAGAACAGTCCAATCTGGGAACAGCAGGGTGAAACATCTCCTGCTGCGACATGAAAGTGATGTAGAACTCTGGCAAGGTGCGATGTTGAGAATCATCTTGGATGCTTTCAGCCTCTTCGGTTTCCAGTGCTTTTTGCGCAGGCAGGGTGAATTTATGCAAATCCAAGAAACTGACAGCCCCAAGCAGATGCAAGGCACTGAGGTGCAACAGCAACTTTGGACTACCAATAGTGGCTTGCCTCGCAAGCTTTGTGGTGATGGTCCAATTCTTCATGTGTGGAGAGGCTGAGGTGCAGAGCATCTTGTTTCATTTCCCCAGAGTGAAGGCTGCCCCCAGGAGCCAAGACTTGCTCAAAAGATGCCTATGGAAGCCCCAAGTCCACTTCTGGCAGCTCTTGCAAAGGGAAGTGTGACAAAGCAGAACACCACAAGATCAAAGAACCACACGGTTGTTCAGTGGTGGATGTGTTTTGCTGAATCCAGATAAAGAAGAGATGGTTCCTGCCATGAATGTGCTCAAGTTTAACACATAATTCACCCAATGCTGTGAACAGGACTTGGGAGATCAGAGCATATTTCTGTGCTGCAAGTTGAAAGTCTCTTGGAGCCAAACTGGTTTGTGGCTCTGTAGGCTATAGTTTCCCATGACCTTGATGAAAATCTCTATGTCTTTATCATTTTCAGTCATCAGCCATTGCTTCCTGTCACCTTTTCCCAGTTGAAGACTTAGTTTTATTTATTTGCAAAAATGTCTATACCTCCAACATTACTACTACTACTACTACTACTACTACTACTACTAATAATAATAATAAGCAGCAGCACGTGGGTGAAGAGCATAAAGTGGACAATACAATTACATTCAGAAACAAGTACAAAACACATCTGCTGGCATCTGTCTTTCTCAGGAGACAATGGTGGAGGGGGCCTTTGGGGACAAACTTGAACTGTTGGATAAATTGCAGCACCTGGTATGGCTGCAGAGACCAATATGAGAGAGACATGCTTTGTTGCAGCTGGAACAGATGAAGGTGTCCAGTTGTGCTGCTGCACCATGATATTTCTTCTCTCTGCACTGTATCACAAATCAGCTTAATACACCTAGTTAACTGGATTGGCCTTTCCAGGAAAGCCTGCATGAACATTTTACCTTGCCATCTTCACCTTACAGATCTCATGTCCTTAAGCCCTGTGAAGCTGTTCCATGAGCCCCTTTGTTCCTTGTCATCTCCAGCATCTACCTATCCCTTAGTTGCTGTCCCTTGCTACACTGCAGCTTTCCTCTACAGGAAGCTTCAGCTGGAAGCTTCAGTGCCACAAGCAGAATGCAACAGAGATCTACTCTTATATATGAGCATTGGTGCAGATTTTCAGAGCTTCCACACCACCCAAGTGTCCCACTGGCCGGGACATCCTGGGTTCACAGAAGCCCTTCTGTTTGAAATTCTGGATGTCCTGCTCTGCCACCACTGCCACCTCCTCCATGGCCTTTTCCCCCACTGTCATGGCCTCTGCCATGCTCCCAGAAATGGGCTCAGCACTTCTTTGAAGCACACTTCCAAAGTGGGTGCACCACTTCCTGCAGCTGCAGCAACTCCGAGTAGGCTGCAAGAAGACATATGGCTGAAGTCTAGCCACTGCTGCCACAGTGGTGGAGGAAAGACAGCTGGCAAAGGCAAGGGGGCGGGCGGGGGCAACTGTGGCATGAAGATTGGGCAAGTAGGGTGAGAAAGAGGACAGAGCTCAGGCAGGGTGCGTGGGATAAAGATTGTGGAGATTGGGCAGGGTGAGTTGGGGAAGGAGCGTGGAGTTCAGGTAGGGTGGGTGGGAGAAGCATCACAGAGTTGGGGTGGGGTGGGTAAAGGTCTTGCAGTTTGGGTGGGTCAGGTTAGGGGAAAGTGTGGGGTTTGGGCAGGATGGGTTGGGGAAAGATCGTGGAGAGCATTCCACAAATGGGGAGCCACTTCAGAAAAGGCCCTTTATTGTGTTGCCACCCTCCAGACCTCTTGAGGAGGAGACACACAAAGAAGGGCCTCAGAAGCTTATCGCAGGGTCAAGGTAGATTTATATGGAAAGAGGCAGTCCTTGAAGTATTGCGGCCCTGAGCCAATTAAGGCCTTACAGGTCAAAACCAGCACTTTGAATTGGGCCCAGAAGCTAATTGGCAGCCAGTGCTGTCAGGCCAGGATCAATGTAATATGCTCAAACTGTCTTGTCCTGGTGAGCAACCAGGCCACCGAATTCTCCACCAGCTGAAGTGTCTTCAGAGGCAGCCCTATGTATAAAGCATTGCAGTAATCTGTCCTACAGGTTACTAGAGCATAGACAACAGTAGTAAGGCTATATCTATCCAGACAGTGGTGCAGGTGGACCACAAACCAAAGGTCATGACAGCATGTTGATGAAAGGAAAGAGGTGATGGCAGCTTTTGAATGATCTGGCTCTAGCAGTGTAACTATGTCAGGATTATATAAAATCAACCTAGATAGATAACAGCATTTCTGTTGAATAAAAACAACAATTTTTTTAAAAATGTATGTTAACTAGAGAAGATTCAGCATATTTAACAGCAACATTATAAAAAATGTGGTCAACCAAAACGGAAATGACAAAGCCAAGCCACATAGCTGTTACGTCATTTGTGTTGGAGCATACTGGCATATATTAAATGTTCACTGGAGAAGGAAGGGTCGCCTATCCCCCAAACAAGGTTCAGTAATGGTCTGATTTTGCTTCTGTCTAGGGAGAGAAGATATTTGGGTGGGCTGGGTAGTGTTGAAATGTTTCTCATTTGGGAGAATTACACACTTCTTCGAGGTTGCTTTCGATCTGCTGTCGATTTCATAGTCGAAGACACACCTCTTAGAAGAAGACCCTGATTCTCTCCCCCCTGTTTCTGCTTTCTGGAAACATGGTTTACCAACCCCTACTTCTTTCTTTAATTTTTCCAGAAGCCTTTGAAATTATAGAGCAGCATGCAAGAAACTACACCAACTCCTTTTATATCTGTGGGGGATATTTTTGTGGACATCTCATTGTGCATCCTGAGCTCAGACATCAACGTCAAGAACGTGATAAACGAATGGTTTCACAGCTTGTTCCCAGAGGTCTACCCATGCCTGGTGAACTCTGGCTCCATTGATCTTTCACTGGAAATGACAGGCTTGATTTTACATTTAAAATATTAATAGATGCAAAAAAATGTACTATGAGGAAGTGTGAAGGATGAAGGCATTTTGGATCTAGAAGAGTTTGATCTGGTGTATGGAGGGCATGGTTATCTATATTATAACACCAAAGCCCACAATATTTTTTTTCAACCATGTGATTAGGAAAGGTTGAAGAAAAATGGCAGATTAAGTTGATGGATTATGCTGAAATGGCAAAAATGGCTGGAATAATCAGAAATCAGGAAGACTAAAATTTTAGTAAGGAACGGGGAAAATATATAAATTATCTTAAAAACCACTGTAAATAATTAAAATTATTAGTAGAATTGGAATAACACTTGTAGTTTAATGTTGAATTTTGGTTAGAATGGAAATTTAATAGATTTGGATTAATAGACAATATGCAGGAGGAAAAGGTTAATATAAGGACCCACAAAGGGGAAGAGCAAAGTCCAGAAGATTCTTCAGAATTCTCTTTCTATGTTGGTTGTTTGATAATTGTTCGTAAATTTCAAAATCTGAAAAAAATAAATAATATATTATTATTTTAAAAAGAAAAAGTCTATACAATATTTGGGCAAGATATAAGGACCTTTTAGAATCACAGAATCATAGAGTTGGAAGAGACCACAAGGGCCATCGAGTCCAACCCCCTGCCAAGCAGGAAACACCATCAGAGCACTCCTGACATATGGTTGTCAAGCCTCTGCTTAAAGACCTCCAAAGAAGGAGACTCCACCACACTCCTTGGCAGCAAATTCCACTGTCGAACAGCTCTTACTGTCAGGAAGTTCTTCCTAATGTTTAGGTGGAATCTTCTTTCTTGTAGTTTGGAACCATTGCTCCGTGTCCGCTTCTCTGGAGCAGCAGAAAACAACCTTTCTCCCTCCTCTATGTGACATCCTTTTATATATTTGAACATGGCTATCATATCACCCCTTAACCTCCTCTTCTCCAGGCTAAACATGCCCAGCTCCCTTAGCCGTTCCTCATAAGGCATCGTTTCCAGGCCTTTGACCATTTTGGTTGCCCTCCTCTGGACACGTTCCAGTTTGTCAGTGTCCTTCCTGAACTGTGGTGCCCAGAACTGGACACAGTACTCCAGGTGAGGTCTGACCAGAGCAGAATACAGTGGCACTATTACTTCCCTTGATCTAGATGCTATACTCCTATTGATGCAGCCCAGAATTGCATTGGCTTTTTAAGCTGCCGCGTCACACTGTTGGCTCATGTCAAGTTTGTGGTCAACCAAGACTCCTAGATCCTTTTCACATGTAGTGCTCTCAAGCCAGGGGTCACCCATCTTGTATTTGTGCCTCTCATTTTTTTTTGCCCAAGTGCAATACTTTACATTTCTCCCTGTTAAAATTCATCTTGTTTGTTTTGGCCCAGTTCTCTAATCTGTCAAGGTCGTTTTGAAGTGTGATCCTGTCCTCTGGGGTGTTAGCTACCCCTCCCAGTTTGGTGTCATCTGCAAATTTGATCAGGATGCCCTTGAGTCCATCATCCAAATCGTTGATAAAGATGTTGAATAAGACTGGGCCCAAGACAGAACTCTGTGGCACCCCACTAGTCACTCTTCTCCAGGATGAAGAGGAACCATTGATGAGCACCCTTTGGGTTCGGTCAGTCAGCCAGTTACAAATCCACTGAGTGGTAGCATAGTCAAGACCGCATTTTACCAGCTTCTTTACAAGAATATCATGGGGCACATTGTCAAATGCCTTGCTGAAATCAAGGTAGGCTACATCCACTGAAAGAAAGACCCAGGCTGGGTATTGCCTATGGAAGCAGTGGCAGTAAAAAGGCTAAATATGGACAAAGTCTAGGGAACATACAAAGACCTCCTAGACTTTAAGTAAGATTTGGTAAGATTGAAAAAGAGGTAAGAAACAGGAAAAATATTTACAGACTGGTTCCAATATATGCAAGTGAGTAAGAGCTTTAGAAAAGAGAAAGAGAAAGTATTTGCTGAAGAGGGCTCAGAATTTGAAAAGATACTAATGGGAAACAACAACAAAAAATATAAAATATATAAAATCCTACTAGACTGGGAAAACAAAGATGAGCTAGTCAAAGCTGTGAAGATACATTGGGTGATTGACATTGGGCATAATATTGAGCTTACCGATTAGGAGAAACTTTGGAATAAAATGTTTTTTTTCCTGCTCGCTTTGCAGTAAAAGAAAATAGACAAAAAATGTTGTACAGATGGTATCTGACACCATCAAAACTTGCTGAAATGAGTAGAAGAGGGTCCAATCTATGTTGGAAGTGCTCTGAGGCAGAAAGCTCCCTGATGCAAATATGGTGGCAATGTAAACACGCCAAAAGATATTGGGACATGGTATACAAGGAATTTTAAAAAATGGTTGACTACTGCAAGAAAACAGGATGCTGGACTAGATTGGCCATTGTCTTGATCTAGCAGGTGGTTCTTATGTTCCTAATGGAAACACATTCACTGCCACAGGGGTGGGAAGACTATATATAACCTCCTAAGATTATACATAATCTTATAATTATGTGAGGAGGAGGAGGAGGAGGAGAGGAAGAAGAAGAAGAAGAAGAAGAAGAAGGAGGAGGAGGAGGAGGAGGAGGAGGAGGAGGAGGAGGAGGAGGAGGGAAGCATTGTGGTGATCAGTGCAGAATTCCGTAAGTTGCCTTTCAGATTGATCTACTAATTTCTGTGCATGTAAATGGGCAAATGATTTGGTGCATTCCAATGTCTTCTTCCACAGTGACTTCAAGTTGTGTTTCCCATGAACTTCTGTTGTACATAATAGGACTTGCACACTTTTCCCTGGAAAGGGAAAGCCAAGTCCCCTTTGCTTTTCAGTTCCTGGAAATCCTTAGCTGTGGCACATATGGAGACAACACCTCCTTGAAGATCTTCCTGCTTGCCTTCTCCACAGGACCCTGGCAGCCCATCCTCAATGGCTATTTTCACTCTGATTGGTTCCTATCAGCACAAAGGGTCAGGCATCTTATTAGTGGTAAAAAATCTCCCCTTTCCTGCTCATTAGGTAGCTTCATGATGCTGGAGACAGGGACCTTGCAGGGAACCTACTGCAGAAATAGTAATGGGTCTTCAACCCTTGGCCCCACACCTGCATCATGTTTTACTGAGAAATCTCTGGGTGAATTCTGCTGTATTGGGAAAGGATTCTGCCGCCCAGTTGTTGAATGATCAGAAATAAAATTGCCCATTAAAACATCCTGGTTGCTTATTTCTCAGTCTCACCCATCCTGGCCTATGTCCACACCACCTTGAACCTACCTGATTTTGAAAACTTAGAAGGATCAGCCTTGCTGAGTACTTGGATGGGAGGAGAGCCTGGAAATAATAATAATAATAATAATAATAATAATAATAATAATAATAATAATAATAAATAATAAATTTATTTATATCCCACCCTCCCCGGCTGAAGCCGGGCTCAGAGCGGCTAACAACAGTAAAATAATACAACATTCTAAAATCATTTCATTATAATATCAGTTCAAATCAAATTAATGGCAACCATTGGGCTAGAGTTCTGTGAGGATTGCCAAAGGAGGGTGTCAGGCTGTACCTTGGCCAAAGGCCTGGTGGAACAGCTCTGTCTTGCAGGCCCTGCGGAAAGATGTCAAGTCCCACAGGGCCCTAGTCTCTTGTGACAGAGCGTTCAACCAGATCGGAGCCACAGCCGAAAAAGCCCTGGCTCTGGGTGCTTTAATGGGGGAATACTGGGTGCTTTAATGGGGGAAGGGCTGTAGCTCAGTAGCAGAGCTCCGACCTTGCATGCAGGAAGTATCACGTTGAATCCCCAAAATCTCCAAGTGGGGCTGGAAGAGGTTCCCTGCCTCCAGCCCTGGAGAGTCACCCCTAACCTGCCTAAATGAACCAATGGTAAACTTGGGATACATCAGATTCCTCTCTACAGCCTAACAATATGCAGTCAACAGCTGAAGCTATACAAAAACACACCCACTTGCTGGATGGGAGAACGGGCCAGGAAGGTACACAGCCAACCTCGCCCTGCCCTTCTGTAGGCCTGCCCTTCTAACTTTTATACAAATTGCAATTCAAGCAATTTAAGTTCCATCTAATACATTAAAGAATGGCTTAAAAACAAACACAAACCACAAACTGTGCCAAAAGTAGATTCTGACAATTATTCTATCACTGCACCACTCACACCAATATTATATTTTAAACAATAAGCAAGAGCTCTACTTCAAACCACTGTGGGGGTCAGGGAGTTAACCTCAGCCAGCCCACATTTTACCAGCTTCTCTGCAAAAATATCATTTGTCAAAAGGCTTACTGAAATAAATATACAAGATACACTGCAGGGGGTTGGACTAAATGAGCCTTAGGGTCCCTTCCAACTCTACAACTCTATGATACTATGTCCACAGTATTCCCCTGATCCATGAAGCTTGTGGCTCATTCTTTTTGGGTGAAGACAGAGGCAAAGTAGGGGTCCAACAATTCTGCCTTCTCTCTGTCATTGAATAGCATTGAATAGCTCATTCTGTGTTTTGGCTCACCTGAACCTTCTCCCTGCAACTGTTGGCTGCTTGTGTATATTTTTCTTTCATGATTTCTCTTTTCTTCCATCCATAAGAGCCAACTCCTAGGGGCTATGGGGGCTTTGGCCCCCACAATATAATATTTGAGGGGGCTGAGCCCCCACAAAGTCGATGGGCATTCCCATTCAAATGGTGTGCAAGGTGGGTTACCTGGCCCAACAATATTTTATTCAAGTTGTCACCCCAGCTTCCATCTCTTACATTTCAGCTCTTCTGGGAGCTACTTATGCAGCCACACTGGTTTCTTTAGGTGTTACACACACACACCATTTCATTAAAATAATTTGTTATAGAAAATAAAGCGATGAAAGAACAAAGAAGGAGAAAAAAGTGCAAAAAAATACATGGGATTTCACTCAGTAGTTCCTTAAGCTTTTTGTTTTTTGTTTTTTAAATAATATTTATTACTTTTAAAGATTACAGAAAAGGAAAAAAAAGGAAGAAAACGAAAAAGAAAGAACAAAGGAGAAAAGAAACAATACAATACAATATATAAACAATACAAAACACAACCTAAACACATTAAACTAAACACAATAAACTAAACTAAACAAAACCCTAGCCCACCCTAACCCTAAACAAAACAAAGCAAAAACCATTTAAAAACATACATCACACCTTTTCCATATCTATCTTTCATTCCCTTATTTCCTCGACCTCCTCTCACCTCCCTTTTTGTATTCCACTTCTATTAATTGTTTCAGCAAATCCTTTCCATCTTTCTCTATTTTCTATCATAATATAAATATCTTAACATATTTTTAACCTTATTTTCCATTAAAGATAAAATACTTATATATGCTTAACTCCTTATAACATTTCTGCTAAGGCCATAAAAATTCATTCCACCATTTTTCTATCACTCATTAATTTTACAATATTTCTATATATACACTTTAAATTTTCCAGTCTTCTTCCACCATCTCCTCTCCCTGGTTTCGGGTTCTGCCAGTCCTTTCCGTCAATTCCATATAGTCCATCAATCTGGCGATCTTATATCCGAGGCTCTTAACTCTTTTCCAGGTCCCTTCTGCAGGTCTTCTTCATATTCTTTAATGCTAAAGAGCAGGTCTCGGGGAGACTCCGACCCAACAATACTTTTATTCCTTCTGGACAGGTCAGCCAAATTTCCATAGTTGAAGCTAAGATCCATAAAGTGTTTCAGGACATGTTTCAAGATTCCTCCAAATCCAAAGGCCCCCAGAGCTTCAATCTCCTCCAAACCCAAGTCCATGTCCCAGAAGTCAGTTAATCCCTGCATAGAGGGATCTTTCCAACTTTCCTTCTTCAGTCCAAGCCGGGATCCGATCCTCAAAATCTGACTTTTTCTAGATTCAATCATAAAAGGCCTCAACCTATAGTCCTCAATTTGCTTCTGTAAAACTAAGGATCCCTCTTGTATTACTTTAGATTCAACAACCGCTTTCTCCTTCTCCTCCACAATTTGTCCTGCCAAAGTGGATTCCTGTACCAAGTCCTGAATTATTTCTGTGTTGGTGCTCACTTTTTGTCTCAGATTAATCACTTTTTGTCCCTAGCTATCAATTTTAATAGTCATATCATCCGTCTTCTTGTGAAGCTGTTCCAGCGAACAGCTTATCTTGCATAATACGGTCACTATGGCTTCTGTCAACATTCTTAAATGGTCGAAGGTCAATTCCCGGTTCTCACAATTTCTTATCTTGCAGCTGGAGATTCCCTAGTTCCACTCCTATAACTATTTCAAAAGCTCCCTCTAGAGGGAAACAGTCTCCACTTGTATCAATCCTTTCAAAGACAACTCAAGCAATAAAGATAGTTTCAATTTTCAGTTACTTTTCCTCCTTTTTAAACGCAGAAGAGGACAATGGAAACAGTATACTTCTCTTATTTAGTTAGCTGTCAAATACGTTCTGTTCACAGTCAATGAACTCTCCCAAATCGTCACTTTTTCTAGCAGCCCTTTTCCAGGTTCAGAGCGGTGGTAATTTGATTTTTCGCCCTCTCCTGCAGGCTCGCTAGGTTCAAAATTTCCCCCCTCTTCTCCTGCTTCCAAGGGGGGTTTGGTTTTTTTATCCGATGGAAATTTAATTCTTTACCAAAGATTTTCCATGACTAGCTTGTAACGTCTTTGCTTCAAACTATTTACAAAAGAGGAAGGCGGACTTCCTGTTTAAAACCTTCCTGTTTCGATGCCAAATTAAGATATTTGAAGATCCAATTTTCCGTTCTACTCACGGGTAGTTGTTTAAAGTCCAATTGTCCACAGGAAAAAGTCAGCGCTCTCCGGCAACAGCAATGCGGCTTCACTCCGTGAAAAAAGCAGTCGATTCGAAGCACCGCGCCACTCACCCCATGTCGCTCCGGATCCCCAAAACAGGGTTTCCCCGTGAGTAGGGGAGGCGCAAAAGGTACCAGCCGAATCCCAAGTTCACAAGCTTCTCCCACCTGTGATTTCAGTGGGTCTCTGCCTTCGCCGTGGCGTTCAGACCCTGGTTTCCACGGAGCAAGTTCCTCCTGATCGGAGGAGCTCCGCCATTGCCGGAGGCGCCAACCCAGAAGTGCCGTTCCTTAAGCTTTTTGAAATCAGCCTTCTTAATTGCCTGCTTATAATGAAACCCAAGAGGAAATGATTACTTCCTCCCAAGCTCCCCAGTACTTTCACTTTGTCAATCAGTTCCTCCCTATTGGTGAGGATCCCCTTGTTGCTTCTTCCACCTTCTGGGAAATGAAATTGTTAGTGAAGCAATTGAGGAATTTGTTGGACCTTGCATTCTTGGCAGAGTTTGAGTTCCAGCAGATATTGGGGTAGCTGAAGTCTTCCATGACTACTACCTCTCTCCTTTCTGAATGCTTGGTAAGGTGCTCTAGGAAGGCATCATCCATGTCCTCAGTCTGGCTTGGAGGTCTATAGCCAACAGTCATAGTAAGATCACTGTTGTTTCTTACTCCTACCATTTTTACCCATAGACTTTGAGTCTGCTTTCCATGATCCAGGTCATGGATCTCTTTACAAACATACACATCCTATATATAATGCTACTCCTACTCCTTTCCTATTTGGTCTATCCCTTTTGAATAGGTTGTACCCAGTGCTGTTTTTCTAGAAAAAGGGATGCTGGAGCTCACCGTGAACTCCCTTGTTCTCTGAGAATGGCAATGGCGCCCATCTGAGAGGTGCCAGAGCTGAATTCTGGAGAGATCCAGCTGGAGGTGGGGGGAGGCACCAGTTTCTATATTCCAGTCTTAAGTCTCATCTCACCAGGATTCAGTAATGACTATTAGGTCATATTTGCCACCCAGTATTAAGAGCTCAAGTTCCTCTTGCTTGTTTCCTGTACTCTGTGTATTAGTGTAGAGACAGCTAAAATGAACAACTAATGTTAAGGTGGTTGCTAAGAGGTTGCTTTATTAAAATTACATTTTGTTTTCATTGTATCATTTCAAAAGGCCAAATGTGCTACCCTTTAAATAGGCCAGTTACAATTTTTACCAAGGAAAGACTGGACTACAACCAACACAACATCCACCCTAGCAACTCCACTCCCCCCCGTCCCTAAATCCCACATCAGATAGTAAGAGTTCTGAAGCCTCACTGGGATGTTTTTGAGGTCTCCCAATGGGTAGGTTGTGGGGGTTTTGGGGGGGGGTTGCACTTTGTAAAAATTGAGGTTTCTCCAAGCCTCTTGTATATGTTTGTGGCTATGTAAGCAATGAAACTTACAGCTTTTAACATTGAAAACAGAAGGAATTCTGATAATTGCATGCTCAGATGCATATGTATCTCACCCCAAGACACACATGCTGTATACAAAGCACACAAGGAAAACACCATCACTTCTCATCCTAAGCCCAAGTGTCCACTCCCTACCCCCTCTCCATCAGATTGCTTCTGTTTCCCTTTGCTGAAAAGCAAGCAAGCACATTCTTTCACTTCTGCTCTCTCTGCAGCAGGCTCAGACACTGTTAGATGTGGGCTGATTTTTGTAGTTTTGCTCTTTTTATATATAAAAAACCCCTCCCACATACCAAACCACATCCATCTCTTTGCTGACAGTATAGCATCTTGACATTAGAGGTGAAAGAGGCAGAGACACTACATGAAATTCTGTCACGAGCTCGTTGGACTTTTTAAAAGAGCTGGGACATGTGAAAGAAGCCGAAGCTGCAAAGGTAGGCAAAAGTTGTTGGTTTGTTTTTAAGCCTAGAATGGTTAGTTTAAGCTATAAGCTGGAAAACCAGGCATAGGTATGGTATTTGATAACCTTCATATTACTTGGAGCTTTATGATTTCAATATGTCTGATTTCTGAAACTTGGGTATTTTTTCGCTTCTGTCCTGGATAGTGTTGTTTTCTTGTTTATTGTTTTTGTCTTTGTGGATTTTTGTAAATAAAATAAATAAAGTAAATAAAATAGTAGGTACCTAAAGCCATTTCCACATAACAAAATATGTATTTTATCAAAGTAATTGTTGAACTGAAATTACAATTAAGAAGAAGTGATATTTTAGGGAGCAGGCTAGCAGGTGGGGCCCATTACTTACATCATGGGAGTCTACACAACATAAAACACTGTTGCTGTATGAAGGTTTTTATTTTATTTGTTCTTTATCTTATATTTTGGAAATGTACTCCAATTTTTTTCTTTAAATGTTTTTGGGGCCCCCAAGAGAGTGGGGCCTTAAGCTATAGCTTGTTTAGCTTATACATAAATCCGGCACTGTTCATCATTAAATAATGTGATTAAATAGTTGGGGTTCTGAGAAAGTGGTGCCACGTGGGGAGGGCAGAGGGGCAGTGGATCCCGGGTGCATTGGGGGAGTGCATCTTGCTCCTTCTGCCCTGCCAGCCCTGTGCTACAGGGCTGTGTGAAGAGGACACAACAGGAAGGGTGCATGCCTGTTGCATCCTCCTCCACATAGTGGAGTAGTATCACAGTATCACAGTATCACAAAGTATCACAAAGTGGTGCAGTGCTGGCAGGGCAGTGTGAGTGTTCCCTTTGTGCCTGCTAAGGGCTGCTGGTGCACAGGGGTGCAGTGTGGCCCCACTTGGCCCAGGTGAGCGGCATGTTGGAGATGAGGGCTTGACACAGGCTCTGTTCACCCTCCGCAGCCTGTCCCCAGGGCATGCATGCACCCACCAGCAGCTCATGCAGTGCCCCTGGTCTGAGAGGTTCCTTTTGTTTTTGTTTTTGTTTTGGTTCTGTCACTTTCCCCTGGAAGATCTGCTGTTTACTGTTGAATTGGAACAAATGTCCATTGGGTTTTCTGTGGATTGATGTTCTGATTCAGCAGTAAAACAGTGAGTTTTCCTGGGGAAAGCAATGGGACAAAGAAAACCCCTCTTGGACGCATGACTAGAAATCATGGGACAAACAGAATAAATCACAGGACAAAGTAAGTGCACATGAAACACTAGTTATGCACAGATGCATTCATTCTGTGCAACTTTGGTTCTGGTGTGTTAAAACATAGCACTTAAAACATTTAATTGTAAATTTTAGATTTCCTTTAACGTCTTAAACAAAACATATACTGAGGTTTTGTCAAAATTTAAATGATTAGCTAAAAGTCAGGTGGACTAAAAATGATTTAAAATAACATGACTGCGCTGTCAGGTTTCTTTACAAAAATGGCATCTAGTACAGCAATCAGATATGCAATTTCCACATATGAGATCCATTTGGTTGAGCCAAACTAACATGGCTCAACAAGCTACCGCAATGCCTTTCATTGCATAATAGGCAGATATGAATCAGCAACATGCTTGATGTTACCAGAGATGTTTGCAGCTAGAACAAAGATGGACCAAGTCGTTTGTGGAATCAACTAATCATCTGCACCTTGGTCCCACCCCCCTTTTCTTTTGCAGAACTATGAATTTCCTTTCCCCTAATGACCATCTCCCAAGGAATGATTCTAATGGATCAACTTGTGAAATCCAAGATGGCTTTCTTGCAGGGACTCTGCCTGTGATGTACTCAGTCATCTCCACATTTGGTTTCTTCAGCAACATGCTGGCCCTCTGGGTGTTCCAGTTTGGCACACAGAAGACAAACTCCATCACGGTGTACATGAAGAACCTTGCCATCTCAGACCTCTTGCTTGCCCTCTGCCTGCCCTTCCGGGCTGCTTATCAAAATGAGAGTGGCTCTCCCATCCTGTGCAAAGTGGTTGGCACAGTCTTCTATATCACCATGTACATCAGCATCCTGCTCCTCAGCCTTATGTGCCTGGACCGCTACCTGAAGATCATCTGGCCCCTCCAGCAGTTCCGGATCCACAAAGTACCTCACAGCACTTCTGCCTCCAGAGTGGTATGGCTGCTCTGCATTGCCCTAATGATGCCATACTTTTTCAACAAGGGCAACAGCAACGACCCCTGCAGCCACAAATGCTTCCACTTCAAGAAGAGAGGAGCTCTGGCAGCAGTGCTCAACATGACAGCAGTGCTCCTTTTCTTCTTCCTATTGCTGTTTTTCCTTTACTCTTACTGCAAAATCTCTCTTAAGCTCCACACAGCATCCTTAAGGAAAAGTAAGTGGGTTAGCAGCAGAGCCACTCTGAAGATCTCTGTGGTCCTGCTTGTCTTCACAATATGCTTTGCCCCCTACCACGTGGTCCGAGTGCCTTACATCTTTGCCCAGGTAGGGGTCATTTCTGCTGCAGAGAGTGTTCAGGCCCTCCACTTTGCCAATGAAGTTGTCCTTTGCATCTCAGCCCTCAACTGCTGCTTCGACCCCATTATTTTCTTTTTTCTGTCCAGCAATTTCAAGAGGGCTCTGCTGGCAGCCACCCATGGGAAACTGAAAAGAGCTCTTCAGAAGAACCCAGACATGTCAGGCAACAGAAAATCCACCACAGACCCCAGAATGCAGGAGAGCTGAGGTACAGGATGAGCGACTGGTTGTTGGGCAGTATGGAAGATATGCAGCAAATATGTACCACATTTCAAGGAAGCCAGACGCTAGGCTAGGGAGTGGACATATATGCACAATCCAAACAGGGGTGCAGAAACCTCTTCTATGTGGCTGGAATGCATCCCATTGTTCAAAGGTAGGAGTCACATCCATTGCTCCTTCTGCTTTTGCCTATAACCCCAGCCATCTCTGGTTTGTGGTTCCATGAGAGAATGCAGCCCTCAGGCTGAAAACGGCTCCCTGTCCCAAATTCAAGCAACTGAGTCCTATTACCATGACTCTTTGTTTTCATATAGATTCAGTAATACCTTCCTTGGCTGGTGGCTTGTTTTTAATTGGTTTTAAATCTTGCCCTACAATGAAAACGTTGCATTTTTCTTTAAGACGTTGTTGTGGTGGTGGTAGGATCGAAGACCCAGTGCTGAAATTGTATGCTTAGTTACACCACACTCACAGGTTCAACAGTACATTCTAGGACCAGAGGCAGTTTTAGGGTAGCGCTAATGCACTGTATGCTGCATTGCAAGGGGTGCCACAAAAATGCTGCAGAATAGAGCGCAAGAAGAGCCCCCCCACCCAGTTTGTCTCACACAGGGCGCCACTGAAAGTTGAGAGCCCAAAGTCCGCCACTGCCAGGATGTATACAGAAAAAGCAGCAGCTACGGGTGCTGAAGCATAAAATGGTCAGTTACACTTGCATGTATCATAGGGTGGAAGCATGACTGGGTCACACTAAAAGTTCATAGTTTGGAAACCACTTTTTATCTGTTTTCCTCAATGGTTTCCCTATGAATTTGCCTGGCCTGGAGAACTCCAGCCTTAACAGAGCAACAGTATTTATAGTTCTGCCAATGCTTTACTATTCAACTAGCCTCTCTCCCTCCCACACTGAGATTCCAGTGCCTTTTTTGTTTCCACAAACTTTTAACTTGTTTGATTTTATAGTTTTAACTGACCTTTGTTTGTTTTTTGTCCTCCAAACTGTTGAAAGACTATTGTAATTAAGCAGTATATGCATTGTTTAATTAAATATATAAATAAAAGACTGCATAATCAGAGAAATGTAAATTTATGGATCATTTACCTTATTTCTGCAATTAAACAGGCATTTCTTTCAGTTTATATATTTTATAATTACTTCATATGGGATTACATATTTTTTATTCTTCAAAGTAACAAGGAGCAAGTTTTATTTATTTTAAAAAATATTTTTATTTATTTTTAACATATATATAACATATTTATTTAGTATATTAATAGCTGCACAGAGCTTCTCGACTTCCCTCCATCCCATTGTCTGGTTTTTTAATATCTATTTCATATTCACACACATTTGTATCGTCTCCATTCTACCTTTTTCCTTAGATATTTTAAACTTTAAACATCAGTAGATAGGTCCATCTGTCTGACGATACAAGATTAATCTCAGTCCTGCTAGTGTCTTTAGATATTTACAATGATTGTCTATATATTGAATAAATTTACTCCAGTCACTCTAGAACGTTTGGTTGCTCTGGTTTCAGATTTTTACCGTCAACTTTGCTAGTTCTGCATAGTCCATCATCTTAGTCTGCCATTCTTCTATCATTGGTAATTCTTGTTGTTTCCATTTTGGGGCCAGTAAAGTCCTAGCTGCCATTGTGGCATACATAAAGAGTCTCTTATCTACCTTTGAAATTTCTTCTCCTGTCATACCTAACAAGAACGCTTCAGGGTTTGTACTCTCTTTCAGCCTCAGCCCTCTGCCGATCTATGCATTTGGTGTTTTGAATAAGAATAGCTTGCCTTCACTGTGGCGTTTCTGGTCATATTTTGAAACCAGAATTTTCTGCATCTCTCTCTCTCTCTCTGCTAATAAAAAAAGTGGCATTTCTTTTCAGAGCAGCTGGCTTGTGGCTTAATATTCTATTCAACAAGTGGTTTCATGTATAATGCAACCATAGCCTTTTCAGTTCCAGTTAACTTTCTGTAGATACAGTGGTACCTCGGGTTACATATGCTTCAGATTACATACGTTCAGGTTACAGACTCCACTAACCCAGAAATATTACCTCGGGTTAAGAACTTTGCTTCAGGATGAGAACAGAAATTGTGCTCTGGTGGCGCGGCAGCAGCAGGAGGCCCCATTAGCTAAAGTGGTGCTTCAGGTTAAGAACAGTTTCAGGTTAAGAACGGACCTCCAGAACGAATTAAGTACTTAACCCGAGGTACCACTGTATATCTAAACATTTTTTTAAAAAATCATTATAAATATTTTCCCAAAATCTTTTAACTTTATCGCATGTCCACCACATATTGTAAAAATCTTCTTTATCCTTACATTTCCAACAGTTCTTGTTTCTCATCCTATACATTTTAGCTAATTGAGTTGGAGTTAAATACCAACCATACATCATTGCAAGGAGCAAGTTTTAGGGAGCATAAATGTCAGAATGCCTGAATACAAATCGGTGAGACGTCGAAAACCCTTTAAAAGTATGTTTGGCAAGGACATCGTTTCCAAGATTAAATGACAACAGTACAGCACTGAGTCTTGTTTAGCAGCTGCATCTGCTCTGTTTCTGATGTTCGGGTTGGGAATTTGATTGTGTATGTAACCAAAAGTGGCCCAACAAGGACTGAGCATGCTTGGATGGCTTGAAATGGTGAGCGCTGTGGTGGCTGGCACCCATTTGTACTGGTAGGGTGCAAGGCAAGATACCCAACAGCCAGTGTCGATTGACAGGTGCAACCTCAGCCAATGTCAGACACAGCCAATTCCTTCTGGTTTTTGTCCCTATCCTTCTCTTCCCTGCCGAAGTCTACAAGGGCAACGTTGAGGCTAAGGAGGAGGAAGCTGACAAGCAGGGCAAGAAGGTATTAAGTAAGAAGGTAGACAGATGGGACCTGCCCGGAGACAGATTAAGGCTGTTGGAGCAGCGCCCCCATTGCCCCAATGGACTACCCTCCTTTGGGTGAGTGACAGTCACTGGGAAAGCAAGAAAGGGGGAATGCAATGGAGGAGCTGGAATCCTGAACAGGAGCATCAAATGCTGTTGATGTTTTGTTGTAGTTCCTACTTGTTTTGCCTATTTCCCTTTTCATCAATCTAACCAGCTGCAACCCTCACATCTAGCAGGCCAGCTGATGGCCTTCTATGGGCCAGATCATTAATTTAATTTGTAGATTTATACTCCGCCTTTTGATCAAGCAATCTGCAAAACAGCTGTCAACTGAATACAAATAAACATGCACAACCAAACCTATATCCGGAAGCTCTTGTTTGTGTGGCTGCTGGCAGGTGCCTGTGTCCTTCTCCTCACTTCTACAACCCCAAGACAAATGCGGAAAGGGCAGCAGGTCAAAGGTAGAACATCTACTTTGGACACAGAAGGTCCCTTGTTCAACCCCAGTATTTACAGGTAGGGCTGGGAAAGTCCCCCCTGAGTGAGACACCGCTACTCAGCACTGACACTACTGAAAGAGATGGACCAATGATTTGACTCAGGACGTGGCAGCTCCCTATGTTCATAATTGGTTGTTGGAGCACTGCTTTTTTTAAAAAAAATAAATTATTAAAGTTTTCTTGGTTTACAAAGGTATGCGCAATGTCTCTTCTTTCAAGTTACATTTTCCATACATACATTTTCATTTGTTGAGACATTAGGCTTACATTGGGAAGGAAAAGGGGGGAAGAGGTGGAGGGGGGAAAGGCGAGAGAGGTGGGGTCAGGAGGCGATGTTTCTGTTTTGCTTAATGTATGTGTGGGGTTTTGTGTCAGTGTCGTTTGTGCAGGTTCTCTTTGCTATTCACTTGTGTTCCTTTGGTGATGAGAGAAGTTGGGGTTGGCCTAGGGTGTGGTTGGTTGTTTCTTGTTGGCTGTGGTGAACTATGTTTTCATGTGTGAGTGGGGTGGGTGGGTGTTTTTGAATCAGGTTAGTCATATTGATTCGTATGCTGCTGGTGGATTCTGGTCTATTTGGTACCATTGGTCCATTCTGACAGGTCTCTCCAGTGTCTGGTTATGATGCTTCTAGCTTCTGAGAGTAGGTGGGTTATGAGTTTTTCGTGATGTGAGTGGGCATTATTGTCTTGGAAGATGTTTAGTAGGGCCAGTTCTGGGGTGATTTCTAATACTTGCTTAGTTTTTTACATATTTCTTGTATGGCTGTTGTGCATACAACAGCAAAATAGTTGGATTTTGGGGCATTCCCACCACATGTGTATGTATGTGCCTGTGGAGGTGCACCTTCTCCAGCATTTTGGTGAGGTTCCTGGGCATATTAGCACTAGTTTCCTTGGTGTTAGGTACCACCTGTAGGTGAATTTCAGAGTGAGTTCTCTCCTTCTCGTTGATATGGATTTAAGGGGGAGTTTAGACCACATTCTGTTCCACTGAGTGGGGTTAATCTCATAGCCTATGCTGTCTTCCCATTGTTTTTTGCTTACATCTAGGTGGTTCGTAGGGTTTTGGAGTAGTATTTTTTATATTGTGGATACCATCCCATTGCCGTGTCCCTTTGTTGTTAGGAGGAGGATTTTGAAGGTTGTCAGGGGCCTAGTTGCTGCTGATTTTACTACTGGGTTGTTTAATAATAATAATAATAATAATAATAATAATAATAATAATAATTTATTATTTGTACCCCGCCCATCTGGCTGGGTTTCCCCAGCCACTCTGGGCGGCTTCCATAGAAACCAAAAAACACTAAAATATCATACATTAAAAACTTCCCTGAACAGGGCTGCCTTAAGATGTCTTCTGAATGTCAGGTAGTTGTTTATCGCTTTGACATCTGCTGGAAGGGCGTTCCACAGGGTGGGCACCACTACCGAGAAGGCCCTCTGCCTGATTCCCTGTAGCTTTGCTTCTCGCAATGAGGGAACCGCCAGAAGGCCCTCGGTGCTGGACCTCAGTGTCCGGGCAGAACGATGGGGGTGGAGACGCTCCTTCAGGTATACTGGGCCGAGGCCGTTTAGGGCTTTAAAGGTCAACACCAGCACTTTGAATTGTGCTCAGAAATGTACTGGGAGCCAATGTAGGTTTTTCAAGACCGGTGTTATGTGGTCTTGGCGGCCGCCCCCAGTCACCAGTCTAGCTGCCGCATTCTGGATTAGTTGTAGTTTCCGAGTCACCTTCAAAGGTAGCCCCACATAGAGCGCATTGCAGTAGTCCAAGCGGGAGATAACTAGAGCATGCACCACTCTGGCGAGACAGTCTGCGGGCAGGTAGGGTCTCAGCCTGCGTACCAGGTGGAGTTGGTAGACAGCTGCCCTGGATACAGAATTGACCTGCGCCTCCATGGACAGCTGTGAGTCCAAAATGACTCCCAGGCTGCACACCTGGTCCTTCAGGGGCACAGTTACCCTATTCAGGACCAGGGAGTCCTCCACACCAGCCCGCCCCCTGTCCCCCAAAAACAGTGCTTCTGTCTTGTCAGGATTCAACTTCAATCCATTAGCCGCCATCCATCCTCCAACCGCCTCCAGGCACTCACACAGGACCTTCACCGCCTTCACTGGTTCTGATTTGAAAGAGAGGCAGAGCTGGGTATCATCTGCGTATTGATGGACACCCAGTCCAAACCCCCTGATGATCTCTCCCAGCGGCTTCATATAGATGTTAAAAAGCATGGGGGAGAGGACGGAACCCTGAGGCACCCCACAAGTGAGGGCCCAAGGGTCTGAACACTCATCCCCCCCCACCACTTTCTGAACACGGCCCAGGAGGAAGGAGCGAAACCACTGTATAACAGTGCCCCCAGCTCCCAACCCCTCTAGACGGTCCAGAAGGATGTTATGGTTGATTGTATCAAAGGCTGCTGAGAGATCCAGCAGAACTAGGAAACAACTCTCACCTTTGTCGCTAGCTCGCCGGAGATCATCAACCAGTGCGATCAAGGCAGTTTCAGTCCCATGATGAGGCCTGAACCCCGATTGGAAGAGATCCAAATGGTTCGCATCCTCCAGGCATGCCTGGAGTTGTTCAGCAACCACACGCTCAATCACCTTGCCCAAGAATGGAAGATTTGAGACTGGGCGATAGTTGGCCATACTGGCCGGGTCTAAAGATGGTTTTTTAAGAAGCGGTTTAATGACCGCCTCTTTCAACGGATCTGGGAATGTTCCCTCACAGAGGGAAGCATTCACCACCCCGCAGAGCCCATCGCCCAGCCCTTCCCGGTTTGCTTTTATTAGCCAGGATGGGCAAGGATCAAGGAGACAGGTGGTTGGTTCACGCGTCCAAGCAGCCTGTCCACATCCTCAGGGGTAACGGATTGAAATTGATTCCATGCAACTTGACCAGAGGGCTCTAGCACTCTCCCACCCCAGCCCTGCTCCCACGGTGGTGTCTAGCTCCTTCCGAATATGAGTGATTTTATCTGCAAAAAACTTTGCAAAATTGTTGCAGGAGATCTTGGGGTCTTTACAAGGCCCCGGTGGTAAAGGTGGTTCCATTAAATTGCGGACCACCTGAAAGAGTCTCCTGCTACTATTTTCTGTAGATGCAATAGAGGCGGTGAAGAAAGTCTTCTTTGCCGTCGCTATCGCCACTTGGTAGGCTCGATGTTGAGCTCTAACCTGTGTCCAGTCAGATTCGGCGTGAGTTTTCTGCCACCGACGCTGGGGCCCCACTCCCAGGCAGCCCTGATCCCGCCCCTTAAAAACAAAACACAAACTCTACAGAACCAATAAAACAACAAAAAACAAAAACAGAACAATTATACTAAAATTAATCCCCAACCAAATATCCATCCCACCCACCCACCCCCAACAAAGGAAAAAAGGAAAAAAAGAATTACAAATTTAAATTGCCACCGACTGCTTGAGGACATTTTAAAACACAGGGAAGCAATCGCAGAACACTTCCCAACTTCCCCAAACATTTGTTCCAAATAAGGGCCTGGGCCACGCCCCCTGGGCCAGTTGGAAAAGGCCCTGGAAGGGAGCAGACCCTACAGTCCTCACCCAGCCGATGGCCCAAGGCCTCACTACAGCAGGAGTCCCTTTATAGCTGGAAGAGTGAGGGCCTGGGCCATGCCCCCTGGGCCAGTTGGAAAAGGCCCTGGAAGGGAGCAGGCCTTGCAGTCCTCCCCACAGCTGATGGTCCAAGGCCTCACTGCAGCAGGAGTCCCTTTATAGCTGGGAGAGTAAGGGCCTGGGCCACACCCCCTGGGCCAGTTGGAAAAGGCCCTGGAAGGGAGCAGGCCCTGCAGTCCTCCCCACAGCCAATGGTGGGCATGTAATTGGTGGTGTGTTAAGAGGGCATGTAATTGGTGGTATGTTAACCAGTGTGTATTAACCAGTGGTGTGTAATTCGTGGTGTGTTAAGAGGGCATGTAATTGGTGGTGTGTTAACCAGGGCAATTGGGTGTCCTCTAGTTTGTCTTGTATTTCTTGTGTTGACAAGGGTTTGTTAATTTTATAGAAGTTGGTTAGGCGATATAAGCCTTTCGTTTGCCAGGTTTTTATCTGGAGGTTTTGTGCTGAGTGATGGAATAATGGGTGGTGTGCCAGGGGAATTAGTGGGAATGGGGTTGGGGACAGTTTGCCCATTTCTGTTTTACATGCTTTAAGCATGGTCTGTGTGAAACTGGTGTGTGTTGTGGGGATTTTTGCTTAGTTTGTTTGGAAGGAATGGGTATGCTGTGGTGCAGATATTTTCAATTATGTCTCTCTCCCGATGTACCCATTGTTTTGTCTCATTTTCTAGTACAGTGGTACCTCGCAAGATGAATGCCTCGAAGACGAAAAACTCGCAAGACGAAAGAGTTTTACGTTTTTTGAGTTGCTTCGCAAGACGAATTTCCCTATGGGCTTGCTTCGCAAGACGAAAACGTCTTGCGAGTTTGTTTCCTTTTTCTTAAAACTGGGTGCATTGCTTGAAGAGGTGCAGTTCCGTGCTTTGCAAGACGAAAAATTCGCAAGACGAAAAAACTCGCAGAACGAATTGATTTCGTCTTGCAAGGTACCACTGTATATATGGGATTATGTGGCGTATTTGGTTGGCAATGTAATATGTTTCTATGTTGGGATTCCCCATGCTCCCTCTGAGGAAGGGAGGTACAGATATTTGAGACTTATTCTTGGTTTTTGTGTGAGAAGATGAATAAGTGTAGTTTTTTCCTGCCATTTTGGGAGTTGGGTTGGGGGTGATCCAGTTGGGAGGGTTTGGAATAGGTAGGTTAGTTATGGGAGGGTGATCATTTTGATCATGGCTATTTTGTCTGAGAGAGTGACGTTCATGTTCCATCTCTTTAGGTCTTTGTTAATTTGCTGCCAACAAGGGGTTGTAGTTGTGGAGTTATAATTTATTGAGGTTCCTGGTTCTTTGTACCCCATGGTATCTGAACTTGGTGTGGCAAAGTTTTATTTTGGTGACATTAGTGAGTTCTTTTTGGGTGTTGTTAACGGAGAAATCCAAGGGCTCCCTTGGACAAAAAGCAAGGACACCAACCAGGAAAATTGGAGCAAAACAGCAGCCAGTAGGCTTCGTCTTTATTGAAGACTATTGCGACAGGACTCCCACCTACCACAAGGTAGAACAAGATGGAAGCCCCGAGCTAAAGAGCCCCCAAACTTTTATTAGCTGCTAATCCCCATGTTACACCCTCCAAACTACATCACTAATACATCATGGTTACATCATGAAAGGGGAGGTCTGACGGCAGTAATCTGAGCATCCTGGACCCTGCCCCATGGTTCTCCTTGCCCTCCACCAAACACCCATCAAGTGTAACAAGAGATATTTACATTTCCCTGTTTCCCAGCCAAGTCAGTCACACCCTTTTGTCATCTGGGTTTGCTATTTCTGGAATGGCTACCTGTCTGGCACTCATGTATCAGGATGCCAGGAATGATCCCTCAGGCAGAGAGGCTGCTGAGTAGCTGAGCTCACATGTCTATATGAATTTTTGAAATTTTCTCAGTGAGCCAGTACGTAGATACATTTATCAGTGAATTGTTACATTTGGTATCGTGCAGCAAAGGCCCTTTGAAATTGAAGAAACTGTGATGAAGCATTTTGTGGGGACAAATAACAAAAGTCACAAAAGTGATTGTGCTGATTTTGGTAGTGGGCTGCATGTGCATGATATCTGCTAGAGGGGCAACCCCCCCAACCTATACATAAATTCCTGCAACAGTGTGAGGAGGGGTGTTGAAGCACACAGCTTCTGACTTTGCAAAATTTACCTGTAGGCCCGATACCATTGCAAATGGGTTGAGTTCTCTGATTAAGGAGGTTGCTGTATTTATGGGGTCTGGTGTTGTGAAGGACTGTTTGTTCTAGCACTGGGGAAGGGGGCTGGGAATGAAAACAACCAGCAGCTTCTGCTTTTCTGGATTATTTGACAGTGTTTCTCCTGAAATAAGGTATGTGTGTGTGGAGTTGGCCTTTCTCCTCTGAATGGTTGAAGTGTACCCTTCCTCTGACTTCTAAAGAATAATACTCTCCAGGATTATTCCTGGTGTTTCCACATTAGGAGTTTAGTCTGGAACATAGCTGTCAACTTTCAGATTTGAAAATAAGGGACCAGCAGCCTCGAAAATAAGGGATTAGCAGCCAAAATAAGGGATTTTCCAGACACAGGTATGTTCAACTTCGGAGCCCCTCCAAGCCAAAGGCAGAAAGCCCAGCCAGCAGCCAAACAAAGCCTCATCAATGAGGGACAGCAGCGGGATATGGCGCTGGGATAAGGGACTGTCCTGCCAAATAAGAGACGCTTGACAGCTACGCTCTGGAACTGCTACACTTTGGTCCTTCATTTTGTTTACAGGGCATCTACACAACATTGGCATCAAATCTTCATCGTCTTGTTTCCCCAAGGTTTTCCCTTCTCTTTGGGGAACTCTGAAAATCTGACACTGACACTGCATGGGTAGAGCACTCTAGCTACTGGAAGATGTGTGGTTTTAAATGTGCATAACACCATTTTAGTGGCAGGTTTTTGTTCAGAAGAAGAAAAAGAAGAAGAAGAAGAAGAAGAAGAAGAAGAAGAAGAAGAAGAAGAAGAAGAAGTTGTCAGTGGGTGGTGTTCAACGCTAGTCACACTCAGAGTAGACCCATTGAAGTTAATGGAAATGACAAACAGGTTCATTAGAGTAGTGGGTTTACTCTAAGAAGGGCTTAGGTAAATATTACCCCAACTTTAAATTTGCACTGAAACACTCTTTCGTGTAAACACTAATCCTTAAGAGATTCACATGATACACACCTAAATAAACTCATATTTTAAAAACTGATTTGAAATAAACACACATTTCTAAAATGACATGCTTGGTATACATGCAGAGACACACTGGAAAAACTGTTTCACTTCCACATTTGCATCTGTGCACATTGCTTACAGAAGAAGAGCAATGACCAGGCGACAAGAAAACAGGAACAGGAAACCTCTAGCCTATGAGCCAAATTAGGCCCTCCAAGGGTCTTAATTAGCCACACAATGTTGTCATGCCCACCTGCCCCTGCTGGGTGCCCTATGACATCAGATGTGGGAATAGGTAGAGGTGCATCTGCAAATGAACAATCAAGCACATTAAACCATGGTGCCAATTATCCCTTGGTATGTGGGGCTTTTGCAATTGACCTCAAATATAGCCCTAGTTACGGTTGGTTTCACTTGGGAGCTCCCAACTGCTGCTCCTGAGTGGAGCTAATCCCTGTTAGAATTGGCTTCATTTGAGCACTCCCAAGTGAAACCAATCTCAGGCCAGCTTGCATTTAGGGGCCTAATGCAGTTCAATCAATTTTTATCCTCTCCCCAGTGCTTTTTAACATCTTTATGCGCCCCCTTGCCCAGATTGTCCGGAGCTTTGGGCTGGGTTGTCACCAATATGCTGATGACACTCAGCTCTATCTGCTGATGGATGGCCACACCGACTCAGCCCCGGACACACTGACCAGATGTTTGGAAGCTGTGGCTGGATGGTTTCGTGGGAGCCGATTGAAACCAAATCCTTCGAAGACAGAAGTCCTCTGGCTGGGTTGGGATGGTATGGGGATGAGGGACCAACTCCCTTCTCTTGCAGGGGCCCAATTAGTGCCATTGCCTTCCGTTAAGAGTTTGGGTGTAATCCTTGACGCCTCCCTTTCCATGGAGGCGCAGGTTACAGCAACAGCCAAGGTAACATTTTTCCACCTTCTCCACATCAAGCAGTTGGTCCCTTACCTTTCCCGTCCCAACCTGGCCACAGTGATCCATGCGACAGTCACCTCCAGGCTTGACTACTGTAATTCGCTCTACACGGAGCTGCCCTTGAAGCTGTCCCAGAAACTCCAGCGGGTGCAGAATGCTGCAGCGAGGCTCCTCACAGGGTCTCTGCCATGGGAGCATATTCACCCAGTGCTTTTCCAGCTGCACTGGCTCCCGGTGGAGTACAGGTCAGATTTAAGGCATTGTTTTTGACCTTTAAAGCCCTTCATGGCCTAGGACCTCGTACCTGCCTCTCCCGGTATGCCCCACAGAGGACCTTAAAGTCCATAAACACCCTAGAGGTTTGGGACCCTAAGGAAGTTAGATTAGCCTCAACCAGAGCCAGGGCTTTTTCAACACTGGCTCCGCCTGGTGGAATGCTCTGCCTCATGAGACCAGGGCCCTGCAGGATCTGATTTCTTTCCGCAGGGCCTGTAAGACAGAGTTGTTCCACATGGCCTTTGGCTTAGAATCAGTTTGATTCCCTCCCCCCTCTTTCTCTTTTCTTTCTCCTCCTGTGAAGAAGCTGCATCTTAATGTTTTAATGTTGTATTTTAATCTTGTTTTTAAATAGTATTTTAATCAACTTGTTTTTATTACTGGTTGTTAGCCGCCCTGAGCCCGGTCTTGGCTGGGGAGGGCGGAGTATAAACAAAATTTATTATTATTATTGTTATTGTATGTAGCAAAATGCCTTCACAATGAACAGCAGGGGACAAAAGCATGGCTCTCCTCTAAAATCAAACAACTGAAGTCTATTAAAGGGCTACAGCATGAAAGTTGATGAACACAAAAATTAAAATTAAGAATAGATTTTTTAAAAAATTATCTGTGTGAATGCAAAAGCCCTACTTGCTGAGGCACAATGGGGGGAGAATGAAAGCTGCCACCTCAGAAACACCCAAGTTGTCATTTTTTGTTATGAAACCTTGGGTCCTAATAGGGTGCCATTGTTGGATGATCTTGTGAAGTGCTTAATTGAAATATTTAAATATAGAGGGTGCTGGGTTCAGATTAGGGAAATGAAGTCATTTTGAAACAAGAGGCAATGTTGTATTTGGCTAGATGAGGTTTACCACAAGCTTCTATGCTGTTTCTATGCAGAAATAATGTCATTGCAATAAAGCAAGCACTGCCTTGTTTTCACACACCCCAAGTGTCACTTGTCTTTCATTTCTTAACTGTGCTGCAGGGAAAGGATGGGTGGGAAACAAGATCTGACCAGGAGGCCAGCTCCTCAGCTGTCCTACAATCCAAAGGCATGCTGCTGCTCATCTTCTCTAGTCTACTTCATCTATGCTAAGAAAGACTGTGAGGGTTAAAAATAGGTGTGCACGAACTGTGTAGAACAGGGAAGGGGAATCTAGCAGGGTTGATGGACTTTGGGAGTCCAGGACCTTCCAGAGGGGCATAGGTTCCCCATACCTGATGTAGAAAAGATGAAAACTTCTCTCCTGTTTTGTAACATTTGGAATTTGAGATCATTTAACAAAGCTGATTGGCAATAGGGTTCAGTATCAACAAGAGGAAAAAGTACTTTCCCGACACACTAAGCATTATGGAATTTGCAAGTATAAGATGAGGTTGTGATACTCGCAGGCTTAGAGAGCTTTTGTAAAGGATTCTTAGACAGGTTCGTGGAGGAAACTGTGAAAGTGCTTATTTAAGCCATGCAGAAATAGTGGAACATGTGGCCCTCCATATGTTGCTGGACTCCCATCACCCCTGAGCACTGGCTGTCCTGGCTAGTGCTGACGGGAATTGGGAGTCAAGCAACATCTGGGAGGACCACAGGTTAGCTAACCTTGAAGTGAATGGATTTTGATCTGATGTAGCAATCCAAGTTTTCGTTCTGCATGCTGTTTCCCAACAAAATTCTGCACACAGATTAACCCAGATCTAGTGCAAAGGAACACTGAATTCCACATGTAGAATTTTACTTACATTTATTTAGTTAGCTTCTGCTCAGTAGGGAGACACTAAGCACCTAGGAAAGGCTTATTCCCTATTCTCCCCCCCCCCTTTTGATGGAGATAGAAATGGGAAAAGTCATTGGGGAAAGGTGAAAGAGCTTTCATCGTATCTACAGAAAGTTAGCTGGAACTCAGAAAGCTATGGTTGCATTATATATGAAACCACCTGTTGAATAGAATATTAAGCCACAAGCCAGCTGCTCTGAAAAGAAATGCCACTTTTTTTTATTAGCAGAGAGATGCAGAAAATGCTGGTTTCAAAATATGACCAGAAATGCCACAGTGAAGGCAAGCTATTCTTATTCAAAACACCAAATGCATAGATCGGCAGAGGGCTGAGGCTGAAAGAGAGTACAAACTACATCAGCCCTTTCTGATAATTTCCCTGTTTGCAAAAATGTGTGCAGGGAAGCGCCTGGGCAACAGCAGAAAGCACCGCTCTAGATCTGCATCTTGGAGCAAACACACTTGGCATTTGCCTTTCAACCTTCTTTTCTTGCTTCAAAACCAGGTTCCACTTCAGAAAGTCACCAGCTTCCAGGCAACAGGCCTCAGGAGCACGTATGGCTGGTGGTGAGGTTTATGACTCAGAAAGATTCACAGAAAGATGGTGTGCTTGCATGAAAAGGTGCCTCCGTATTGGGCTATTGCATCACAATCAGCTTGATCGTGATGTTCCACACTTTTTAAAAAAAGCTAACACAAGCAGGGAAATTATGTGTGTCACCCTGCTCACTCCCCCAAACCTGAATGGTATTGTATGCTAACAAATGTCAAAGAAAAAATTCATATAGGAATTAGAACCATGTTAGGTCACCGAGGAAGCCCCACAAAGGGCTGAGGAACCTGCACCCACTAGATGTTGTTGAACTACAACTCCCATCAGCCCCAGCCAGCAGAACCAACTGTCAGAGGTGATTGGAGGAGTCCAGCAGTTATCTTGAGGGTCACAGTCGACCCAGCCCTACCAGACAGCAATGATGTGGTACAAGTACTCAAGCAAAGGGTTGGTAGAGTAATGGAAACAACCAGCTCTGGACACTTTGCTGGTGACCAACTTGTACGGTACTTGAAGACCACAGGAGGCTAGGCTACAATCTATACTCTTGTCCTGGATTTGTATTTTCCTGGAGAAGCATTAAATGACACAAATCTCCCCATCCTCCCTCACTTTCTGCTGCAGCAGTACTGTCCAAAATACATCACTTCTATGCAGAACTCAGCTTTAGATCTCTATTTTTGGCACTCCTGGAGGAATCTAACAGCTTATCTTATTATCTTACTTTGATGCATGAAGGGAAAGCCACCAAGCACCAAAAAATGCCACCAGGGAAGTACAGCATCACTTCCTGTTTACTAATACAGAGACCAGATTTTCACAGCTGCTTAATGGGTCTCTCTCTCTTTAGTTTGGCATGTCAAAGGTCAGTTATAGCAATGACCCTGTGCACCTGATTCTGGTCATACCTCAGATCATGTGGAGATGGGAGCTGCTTTCCTTTTCCCAGGAAAAAAAAAAGTCCACTGGCCTAGCTAGCTGAAGCCGGTTGCCAACCCCTATTTGACAAAAAGGTGTTCCAGCTACAGGAAATGGATTTGGTCCAGATCTTGCCACGTTCAGCAATGGAAATGTGTTAAACCACAGCAGACTTTCTACTACCTCTTTCAGCTCTTTCAACGCCTCCCTCTGCCTGAGATTAAAAACATATAAAATATTTTCAGGCATTTACTCTCAAATACATTGTGAAGCTAATTTCACAGAAACAGAAACATGCACAAATTATATATATATATTTTAAAAAAGACTGAACTGTGTGAACTGAAGACATAGGCAAGGAGTCTGCATCTGTAAATAAGTGTTGCATTGTTAGCCATGATTAACAACTGAAGCATGGATGCAAATCCAATGTGGGCTGGGTGGCAGGAAGTTTACATTCAATTCAGGGACAGAAAAAGTGGTTCTTTAGCTGCTACTTGAGGGGCTCGTGCAATGGCAGGTAATGACTTCCTGTGTCACCAGAAAGAGCAGCCCTTGATATCCCAACTTTGTCCTGGCCAAGAACTGCAACATGAGAGGAAGAAGTCCCACTCTGCTGGTAGGACCCATAAGGTACTCCTGGTGAATGGCTTACATTCATACCTCATCTGCACATACACAGATTCCTTTGTTCGTGGCCCAAAAAAGCTATTTTGTACAGGCAGTGAGGTGGTTGGGCACAGTTTCTTCACTTAAGACATTCACTTGAATTCTAGCAGAAGTGTCCTCCATGTGCTATTCCTATTTCTACTGGTACAAAAGGCAGCTACTGAGAAAGGCCCATAGTAGAAAAACAAAACTGGTAAGTTGCTCAGCCAGCAGAGAGATTCCCAACTCAAGGAGTGCAGAATTTAAGGAAGTTGGCTTTCTTTCTTTCTTTTTTCTTGAGATATTTTCTAGAACAGGGCTCAACTGCTTCAGGCCTTCCCTCGAAACAGCAGTGCTGATGGTTAATTTTAGATGCTGGACTTAATGGTCTTATGCAGGGCCAATCTACTATGCAACTAGTAAAGTTTAAGCTTCAGGACCCTTAATCCCAGAGGGGCTCCAGAAGGGACTTTAGTGCAGCTGCACAAGTCAAATCAATTAATTTTTCAACAATCCCAAAGTTTGAGAGTCAGTAGCACAAATGCTGCAAAGGTGGAGTGTCGCGGGATAGCAATTTCAATCAAAATATGAGATGCAGTAGTTGAATTATGAATTTTTAATTGCAGTGATGTGTCATGAAACAACCCTATTGAGGAAGTCAACCGTGGTTACCCATACCTCGTTCCTGGTTTCAAAGGGGCCCCCATAACAGAGCAAGCGTCAGGGCCCCAGAAATGTAGGCCCACCACTGGTCTTATGGGAAGTCAGTGCTTTTTCCCACCTGTATGGAGGAACATTGCCTTGTTTTGTGCTGGCATCCTTGGTACTAGATATGAGTACCAGCACCTCATTATTATTTTTAACCAAAGAAACCACAGCTGGGAATCCTTCCTCACTTTAGATGGTCATTCATCTTGTTCCAGTAACTTCAAAAATGTGGAAAGTCAGTCCTGCTGCCACGTCTGTCGGCCTCCATGCTCATTTTGCTGTGGGGACCATGACCTCTGCCCCAGAGTCCTGCCCTGACAGTGCCACTGCTCCTAATTCAATTACTTTCCTATTGCTCACAAGGTGAGAGGCTATCAACGAAGTAGGAGTAAATCCTTGGAAGGCCAAAGCAAAAAGAAAAGAAAAGAAAAGAAAAAGCACAAGGCAAAAAATATATATTCAAGAACCAAAATGAAGAAAGGGCAGCTATCATGGACTAGGAGGAGCTATCATGGCAAAAGAAAAACAACGCAGGATATGGGGAAGGGGAAGATATCACTGCGCACAAACTGTCGTTTGCAGATCTGGTAAGGAAGGACCCCCAGCATAGTTACCTGGCTCTAGCCATGCAGCTCTCCTCCCTCGCCACAAAATTTCCTGTAGCTGCTTTCCTATCAATATGGCAGGTTTGAGCCATCAGCAGGCAATGGGGACAACCCTAAAAGCTTCCAACACCTGGCACTTGTGTATTTTTGAAGGTGTTTGAAGACTGGTGGAGGTGGAGAGAATTCTCTCCCCACACTTCTAAGGACACTCACTTGTCCTGTGGTCAGCAAAACTATGGAGTGCCAGTGTAAAGAATGCCCACTGACCAAGGTTAGCATTATAGTTCAGTTACAACAGCAAAAAGGCACAACAAGATCTGGCACCTCGAGTGCTGCAGCGGACTTTGATTCCTTCCTGCACCAAATGTGTCCATTGTGCCGTGAAGGCCAAAGGGAGTTGGACAACAAAAGACCAAAAAACTGGGATAGTGTATGTGTGGGGTGGGGGGAAAGGCAAATAAACTGCATGGGCTGGCTGACAATCAAGTAATCCCATGGGGAACTCTCCTCCTCTTGCGAGCAGAAGGTCAAGTCTGTGAGGTATATTGCGAAAAGCTCTCTCATTCCTGGATCCGCAATTCCCTAAATTCCGGAAGCCCAGGTCAAGCTAGGCTTGCAGCCCCAGGAAGCGGGCTGTATTCAGCACATCATCTCTCGTCAGGTAGCAGCCGCAGAGCTGGCGGTAACCTGTGAAAGACTCCCGGCCGTGCAGAACTCGCCAGTTGTCCACAAACAGGGCCTGCAGAAAGAACAAATGGGAAATTTTTGTCCACGCCGCAAGGCTCTTCCTATACCTGTTACATCATTGGCGTCTGGTTAGGTAATCTTAGCAGGAACAGACATGTAGCTCGTCTCCCCCATTCTTTTGGAAATAGAAGACAAGTGAGGAAGCTGCTTTATACAAGGGTCAGAAGATCTGTCCACCCAACCCAGGGTTGTCTGCACAGCTTTGCATTACAACTCTTTTAGTGGGGGGTAGGAAAGCTAAAAATAATGCCAATATATTTTGCATCTGGCAACCCATGTGCCCCTTTGGTTTCAGACAGTACATGGGTATGAGAGTCTAAAAAGCCTGGAACACGAGTTTTTATTGCCCTCTAGTGGCTATGGTGGTCATTACATACAAGTAATGTATTTACTAGATTTGTATACCCGATTCTGACCAAACTAAGCCTCCTGATGTATATTGTGCTCTAGGAAGCTGAGTTTGGTCAGAATCTAGCATACACTTCCAGAGTTAATGCTAAAAACATTACTTCTGGTCAATGAGCCACCATAGCTGCTAGAGGACTTTGAAAATTTGCATCCCAGGCTTTTTAGACCTGTCTACCTATGCACTAGCTGAAACCAAAGGGGCACATTGGTTACCAGATGTGATCCCCCCCCAGCTCTCCTACATCACTGGGTCACAGGTAGAGGGGTCTTTCCCACCACTTGAACTGGAGAGGCCACGTATTGAAGGAGCATGTGTCTGTCTGTGTACGTTTATGTGTCTGCTCCCAGTACGTTTCCGAGCACAATTCAAAGTGTTGGTGCTGACTTTTAAAGCCCTAAACGGCCTTGGTCCTGTATACCTGAAGCAGCATCTCCACCCCCATCATTCTGCCTGGACACTGAGGTCCAGCTCTGAGGGCCTTCTGGTGGTTCCCTCGCTGCGAGAAGCCAAGTTACAGGGAACCAGGCAGAGGGCCTTCTCGGTAGTGGCACCCGCCCTGTGGAACACCCTCCCACCAGATGTCAAAGAGAAAAACAACTACCAGACTTTTAGAAGACATCTGAAGGCAGCCCTGTTTAAGGAAGCTTTTAATGTTTAACAGATCACTGTATTTTAATATTTTGTTGGAAGCCGCCCAGAGTGGCTGGGGAAACCCAGCCAGATGGGAGGGGTATAAAATAATAATAATAATAAATAATAATAATAATAATAATAATTAAACTGTGTGTAGTCATGATGAGGCTACTTATTACAGCAATGATGGGGGGAAGTCAGCTGGCTCCTTTCTCCCTCCACCCCAACTTTGAAAGGTGGGTGGGTCCACACACCTGTCAATCATCTCGAGTCATTTGTGACATCACAGAGGGCCTTCTTGGCATTTGTGCTCGCTCTGTAGAACACCCTCTTGTCAGATGTCAAGGAAACAAACAACTATCTGACTTTTAGAAAACATCTGAAGGCAGCCCTGTATAGGGAAGTTTTTAAATATTTGATGTTTTACTGTGCTAAATGCTTTTACTTTGTTGGAAGACACCCAGAGTGGCTGGGGCAACCCAGTCAAGATGGGCAGCATATAAATAATAAATTATCACCATAGCCATCCTCAGGGGATGACTTCAGAAGGTCTCCCTCTCAGCACCCCTCAACTGATGGGGGCTGAGAGCAACCCCAATCTGAGCCACATCTTTCCTTGCTCTACACCTTATGCCACATATGATGTCAGACCTTGGACAGATGGGTGTACAGCCTCATGGGCTAAACTGGCCCGTGGGTTTGAAGTTCCCCACAATATGAACATAAAAAGCTACTTTATACAGAGAATTGAGTGTCTGCTGCCCACTTCACTCTTGAGCAGATGTTAGTTTGGTGTTAAATTAGTGCTGGGAGCCTCAGTATGTTCCCTTCATGTTTCCCTTGAGATACTTGAAAGAGATAACAAGGATGGTTCAGATGCAGCACACATATATTTCTGCCCTCCTGCATGGAAGAGGTTGGACACAAAGCGAAGAACAGCCTTGCTGGATCAAGCCAAAAAGGCTCTACAAGTCCAGCATCTTGCTATCACTGTGTTGAACCAGATGCCTATGAGAAGCTTGCAGGGAAGACCAGAGCAGCCCTCTCCCCACCTGCGATTCCTAGCAAGTGGCAGAGGCTCTGGCAGTCGGGGTAGAACACAGCCATTGTTGTCACTAAGAGACATGAACACAGAACTCTCCTCTGTGAACACATCCAACCCTCTTTTAGTAGATGTAAAGGGACCCCTGACCATTAGGTCCAGTCGTGACCAACTCTGGGGTTGCTCACTCATCTCGCTCTATAGGCCGAGGGTGCCGGTGTTTGTCTGCAGACAGCTTCCGAGTCATGTGGCCAGCATGACTAAGCCACTTCTGGCGAACCAGAGAAGCACACGGAAACACTGTTTACCTTCCCACCGAGCGGTACCTATTTATCTACTTGCACTTTGACGTGCTTTCAAAGTGCTAGGTTGGCAGGAACTGGGACTGAGCAACGGAAGCTCACCCTGTCACGGGGATTCGAACCGCCAACCTTCTGATCGGCAAGTCCTAAGCGCTGTGGTTTAGACCACAGCACCACCCGCGTCCCTTTAACCCTCTTTTAGTGCCATCCAAATTGCAGGCAATCTCTACGTCTTCTGGGGGCAAATTCTGTTGTTTTGCAGTGGAAGAGCACTTAACTCTGAGCTGCTAGTACCAAACGCCTCCACACCAAAGCCACATGCCAATCTGCTTGCCATGACTTTACCTTGCCCGGCTTCAGCTTCACCCAGAGCTCATTCTCTGGTCTCCTTAGCTCGGCGGTGAGAGTGCGGTGTGCGCTGTACCAGCGGTGCACAGTGTCGTAAGGCACCGTGTTAATGACGGCTCGGTCGTAGTTGTTGTACCTAAAATAAAGCAGCAGAAGGGAACATCCACAGTGCACTACTTAAGGATTGCAATCCCCACATGGGAACCAGTAAGTCTCTAAGGATCTGCATGGGCAGAGGCATGACTGCTAGAAGTGATATCTATTTATCAGTGGGAGCAAACGCTTTGTGTATATCAGAGGAAGGGAGCCTGTTGTTAAGGCTTCAGTTTCCACCAGCCAGTAAGGCTAATGGTCACGAATGATGGGAATTGTAGTATAGGAACATCTGTGAAGCCAAAAGTTCCCTATACCTGTGCACACATAAATTGGACTTGGGTTTTCTGCAGAAATTACGGGGAAGGACAGGAATGGCGTAAGGTGTGCACAGCCAGTAAATTTGCCCAAATGGTGCATCTTTTAGTAGCTTCACCCCTGTGATTTTTTTAAAAAAGCAAACATTAATTTTTGGGGGGTCATTCAGTAGGAACTTGCTAGGGGGCGGGGGCGGAAGGTAATTTTGCAGCACAACTTGATTTTCCTTCTTGACCAGCCAGATTCTGTAATAAAGTGGTAACTATTTTATTAGCACAAGATCCACAATGAAGCATCGCCTGGGCTCTGGTACAGGACTATTTGCTGGGATGGCTAGAGGAACTAACAAGGACTGTAGATATATCTAGGATCACATCCCTGTTCAGCTCTGGCTGAACTCTGACTGCTTAAGGCCTCATCTGCACTATACATTTAAAGCAGCATTGTGTCACTTTAAAACAGTCACTTCTTCCTCCAAAGAATCCTGGGAACTGTAGTTTGGTAAGTGTGCTGAGTTGTTAGGAGAACAACTATTCCCTTCACAGAACTACAATTCCCAGTGTTTCCCAGGAAGAGGTACTGGTGGTTAAATCACTTGGGTATCTCTTCTGGTGGTGGAACATGCAATTTGACCATGTTTGCATGAACACAAACTGCTCCAACTGATGTTGTCACAACCCTAGAATCCAGCAGCCCCCAGCATACCAAGTAAGAGGTTGCAGAGTCACCCCCTAAGGAGCCAGAATGGGTTCTTGACACAAAGCCTGATGCTGGAGACCAGGGGGGCTGCTAAACTGGAGTCTGGTGGGCAAGAGCCCCCTGGACCAGATTCCTCAACGCCAGATCCAGGACCCTCACAGGTGCTTTCCCTGGGCCTGAGAAGAACTGCCTGTCACAGGCCCAAGTGTAGCCCCTTTAAGGACTGTAGCTATCACAAAGGAGGTGGAGCCTAGGGCTGGCGACAGGGGCTCAAATGGCCTCAGTCCACCTCTAGCTTTGTTCACTTGGAGTGCTCTGTGGTGCTGCAAAGACCAGGGCAGACACTGGCCATCTCACCTGATCAAGTAGATCTCGTTGTTCCAGGGGTAGACATTCAAGACAGGCCCAACCCCAATCATGTGGTTGTGGCAGCCCCCCACATTCTCGATATATTCGTGCTTCAGTGGCACCTTGGTGAGGAGCTCAAAGGCATCCGGGGCTTGCTGGAGCACCTGCTCTGCTGCGTAGAAGCCATCCACAAGCAATGTACGACCACCTGTCCCTTCGTGCCGGAGGCAGTGAAACACCTGGATGCTGTGGAGGGCAAGGAAGGAGCCGGTCACTTGGTGGCAATAAGTACATTCAGATGTGTGTGTGGGGGTATCCTGTTAATGCTCCTGTATTGTTCCTTTCACAATGCATTACCTGTTGCATTATGGAACTTTGGCTTTTTGACCAATATACTGTACCAGCTAAATGTTGTGCTAAATGTCACTGGGTGTGGTGTGACCCAACTATGGACATTATTGTAGAAAATTACTCTTTCTGCATGTATACTTCCATTTCCCCATGGAAACCACAGGAAAGAAATGTAGGCTGGCATCATCACCCCATATTTTGCCAATTACTCCCACGATCTTCTGGGTTAATGCAGTTGCATGCTGTTTTTGTTCTGGAAGTAATTAACATGGAAATGAGCACCAAACTTCCACTATGTTTCACTTGATTTCTAGAAATGGCCTTTATGTCATGCGAAAGTTCAAATATAATGTGGAAATTAACAGGGAAACTGAATGTAGCCTGGAAAGTGATTCTGCTGTGGCTCTAAGAATGGCCCTGACAGGTCAGATCAACAAACTCTCTCTTGTGCTCCTTTGTAGTGGCCTTGTTCTAAACCAGGTGTGGGACAATAGAGCTGGCCAACAGTCAGAATTCCTATCTCTCTCCTTGTCCCCAATATGACAGATGAGCAGAGCCGGCTACCTGCCAATCACCCCAAGCCACAATGTCAGGCTTCATATTCTTGTCTGTGTGGTTTGAAACCAAAGAGTGCAGGTGAAAAGCAAAGCCCTGTGCTCTGTTAAGAATGGAAAACGAGCTGCATGTTGGTGCTTCAAAGCCCGATGCACAGGGCTTTTCAGGCACCATTGATCAGCTGACTGGCAGTGCCTACAACCTCTCTTTTGGCTCAGCCATGTCATATGTGGCATCAGGTGTAGAGCAGGTAGGTAAGGCTTGGTGGGCCAAATGGGGAGGCCTAACAGGCATAACGAGGTCTGTGGGCAAGGGCTTCCCCACTGCTGTTTTTGACATTACTCTTGTCTTTACCGCTTTGGCTCCTGGCTCATTAAAAGAAGTCTAGTCCCTGGGAGGAAATGAGTAGAAAGCACAGCATCCATTCCCTGATACAAGTAGAACAGCACCTGGTTCCTCCTTGCTTTGGGCTCCTGGAGCATCAGACTTCAGGTTTCTGCCAAAAGGTTCCTGAATCTGCATTTCTGGATGCAAACCACTGAATGCCTCCCATATGCACCTGGTTCAGTCACCTGGATTTAGTTAGGGAATAAGGCTAAAAAACTTCCACTGCTGCATCTAGTTTGGAATTGGCCTAAACAATATAGGCCTGCAATGGACCTGGACCTAAGCCTTCTGACTATGCCAGCAACCTACAGTTCCTGTCCACTTGTCTATTTATGTAGAGAAATGTGTTTAAACCCTCTGCCTCTCTATTGCTTCTGTTAGTTATTAGAAGGGGCAAAACTAATATTGCAAGGTCTCTGAAGTTCAGCTGGCTTCTGAGAATCTACAAATCATTTTTGTTTCCCTTTACTATCTTGAGGTCTAGAAACCTGCTTCTTGTCTTTTGATCATAACATATTACATATAGCGGTAAATATAATGGTGCAACCTCAGGCTTTTTCAACTTCTTTTCTTTTCCCCTTAGAGAGATTTTAAACTTTGCAGTCTCTGTGCTGGATACATTCTCCCAAAATCTTGTCCAAGGTCAATGTTTTCAGGACCTGTTCAGAGCACTATTCAAGCAGGCGCAGGCTGTTTGGAATTGCCACAGGTTAAAGGGACTTAAATTCCTCTGTACTAGAGCTCTCTGCAATGTGACTATATTAGGGTGATAGCTAGGTTTTGAAATTCACGTAACTGGGTAATAAAAACATCAAACTGCTGTCACTGGTAATAAAGGCAGGACTGCTTAGTTTCCTGTTGGTTTTCTGAAGCACTCTGAGAAGCTGGAAGAGATGATCACAGCTGGGGAGTCCCTTAATGCCCTGTGCTGTTGCATTCTTCACTGTAAAGGTAAAGGTAAAGGTCCAGTTGTGGCCGACTCTGGGGTTGCGGCGCTCATCTCGCTTTATTGGCCGAGGGAGCCGGCATACAGCTTCCGGGTCATGTGGCCAGCATGACTAAGCCGCTTCTGGCGAACCAGAGCAGCGCATGGAAACGCCATTTACCTTTCTGCCAGAGTGGTACCTATTTATCTACTTGCACTTTGACGTGCTTTCGAACTGCTAGGTGGGCAGGAGCTGGGACCAAGCAACAGGAGCTCACCCCGTCTCAGGGATTTGAACCACCAACCTTCTGATCAGCAAGTCCTAGGCTCTGTGGTTTAACCCACAGCACCACCCACGTCCCTCCATTCTTTATTATTTCAAAAATAATCAGGAAGCAAGTGATGTGAAGGACCTTTAGAGAACCACTGCCACAGAGTTGACACTACTGACCTAGATGGGAAAGTAGTCTGATCTGATAGGAAGCTGCCTTATACCAAGGCAGATCATTGGTTCATATAACTCAGTAGTGTCAACACTGACTGGCAGCAGCTCTTCTAGGGTTTCAAACAGGGTTCTCCCCCCAGCCTTACCTAGAGACGTCAGGAGTTGAACCAGGGACCTTCCTCGCGCAAAGCAGATTCTCTACCACTAAGCTATGGCTCTGATGTAAAAACAGCTTCCTATGATTCTTAATAGGCTAGCTCCTAATTGCAGGTGCAGCCACTGTTAATGAGCTCAGGGGATCCTGCCCTACTGACAATGACTGAAGTCATAGCAGACTCAAAATGTGAATGCCCCACAAACTCTACAGCATTTGTTGAGGTAAAGTGAACCTGACTACTCTGGCAGGGTGGGTTCCCTGAACCCTGTAAGGTGGGGTGGGAATGGGGTAGTTATTGGAAGATTTAGCACAGGTTAAAAAAAGTGTTTCACGCAGCTCAGAGTCAAACTATAGAACTCTCTCTCCCAGGAGGCAGTGATGGAGGGCCTTAAAAGAAGATTAGGGAAATTCATAGAGGAGAAGGCTATCAATGGCTTCTAGCTCCACAGTCAGAGGCAGCAATACCAGCTGTTAGAAACCACAGGTGGGGAGAGCTGCCCTTGTGCTCATGCTCTGCTCCCTGGCATACCACAGGCATCTGGTTGGCCGCTGTGAGAAAAAGGATGCTGGACTAGATGGGCCATGTAAATTTGTTAAACAATTCAGGCCTCAGGATAACTTTAAATACATCTGCATTACTTACTTAATCACCTAGACAACGCTTGGACGGAAGCCCAATGTAGGCTGTTCTAAAGACGTAACAGGGATAGAAGTATTAAACATAATAATGTGGTTAAACCTGATCATGACAAAAAGGAGCAGTGCATTTGTGACTCGTGTCACTCCCTGCCTCTTAGGCCATTGGAACATACCCACAGGGTTCCTGGAAATAAGTGGTATCTGTGTGACGGTCCAAAGCCAGCTTGGTGTACGCTGTGTCTCCCCGGGAGAAGTCAGAGGTGAAGTGCCACATCCTGCCGTAGATAGTCTCCCTGGAAAAGGAGAGAGAGAGAAGCACACGCATAAAGGCCTCTGTGTTGGCACCAACCACTAAAGCCACAGCAGGTGGGCTTGATGACAATTCATGCGAATGGGCAGGTGAAGCAACACCTGTGCAGACCAATTCTATCTATGCTTGCTCAGACGTAATTTCCACAGACTTGGAAGCATGCATGGAGTTAGATCTTTCGACGAAGGGACAATATATAAATATAATAAATAAATAAATTACAAGAACAGGTGAGTTCCTGAAAATACACATCTTGGGTATCAAAGTCCAGGGGAAAGAGGAGTGTCTTCAGCATAAGGCAGAAACAATATGATGAAGGTTCCAGACACATCTCTGTGAGGAGGAATTTCTACAACTTAAAAGGCTGTCAAAGAGAATGCCCTTTCCTGGGCCACTGAACTTCTGAGTGTGATGGAACTGCCAAGAGGCTCTCCCTCTGCTTATCTAAACACCTGCAATCAGCTATTCCTACTTCAGCTATTTCTCTCTGAACCCAGTCCTGAATTCCCTTCTGGGGTTAAGGATAGCAAGTCCGAATCTTGTCTGCACATGCCAATCTTTCAGGAGTAACAATATTTACTAAAGCAAGAACGAATCTGGGTGGATTTGAGAAGATGAAAAGGGAATCCAGCCTTAAGAACAAGCCACGCATGGGAGGGGTTGAAAGGAACAATTATCAGACACAGCGGCAAGACAAACTAGAAGCTCCCAGGCCAAAGAGGCTGCTCAGGCCACTTCCAGGCTGGAGAGAAAGGGAGCCAGCAGGCAGGCAGCTGGTATAAATCCCTTCTTTCCTAATCCCCCAGGGCAATCCAGGGTCAGCCTGACAACTGCAGTTTAAATTGGAAGGGGCGGAGAAGAGAAACATTCCTTGTACTTTCCTCTGACGTCCCAAGCACTGCTTTGGTCTTTGGGTCTCCAGGGGCTGAGGCTGTTTCTCCTAACCTTTCCAGGGAAAACAGGAAGCAGTGATTGGCGTGAACACTAAAATGTTCCCAGCCTGCCAAAAGAACTTGCTCCTTGTTCTATGCTCAGCTCTGGCAGCTCTTGAACAAATGCTAAAGGAAAAGATGGCACTCTTCCCCCCCCCCTTCTTTATTGCGAGCCGGAAGAAAAATAAACCCCAGTTCTGTGCAGCAACACAATAATCCTCAATAGACATCAGCATGGAGCACATTATCTAGGGCATGAGAAGAAATGCCACAACCACCAGGGCCCAGATGCAACTGATGCAGGTAGACAAGGACTAAACAAACCTGGAGCACTCCAGATTTTTTGGACTGCAACTCCCATCAGCCTCATCTAGCACAGGAGCTGATGGGCATTGCAGTCTAAAACACCTAGAGGGCACCAGGCAGCTGAAGGCTGGATTAAACCATATCTCAGTGGTAGAACACAGATTTTGCATTTAGAAGGTGCAAGATAATAAATAAAATGTGCTTTTTAAAAAGTACCCTTCGTTGCATATATAAAGTGCTTTGCAACTCTTGTCCTGTCTAAATTCTTTTAACACAGGGGTGGAGAAGATGCAGCACTTCATATGTCTCCGGACTAAAATAATCCATAGCCACTGGCTGAGTCTGAGAGCTGGAGTCCAACAACATCTGCAGGGTCAGAGGTCAATGCTTCCGAGTCTCTTTCCAGCCCTATGAGCATCAGAAGGAGATGCTGAATGCAAAGGCTGCAGACTCTGGAATGCTACACTCCTTTCTCAGCTCAGTCAGAGGAGAAGCACAGCAGTGTTGTGACCCAACGCAGGCACGCCCCTGACATATTTCCACTTACCAAAACACCCACACAGTTACCTGATCAAACTGATCCTCTCTGCTAAGATCTCGGTGTCTTCTTTGGTTGGGGGGACGTTTTCCACAAATGCGATCCCGTAGAGCAAGAAGTTCTGCAGGAACTCTTTCAGGCCCTCGTTGGTCTCCAGGAAGCTCTGGCAGTCCACTGAGGGCACTTGGGCTTCCCGGTAGATCTGAGCATTCCAGAGAATGCGTGGCTGCATGACCTGCTGCTTCTGCCCTTCGTAGCTGTTCTTCAGCAGCCATTCCAACCCGTACCTCGTCACGTGGCCATCTGGCCCTGGAAGACAGACAGGATTAGTGCAAACATTTTTCGAAATGCAAAAGGCAGATCTGTGTAACTGATAAGCCTTTTATGATCAGAGAAAAAGAGAGAGAAACACACAGAGTCCACAGTCTGTTTCTTCCAGCAGCCTTTTGTGCAACCCTTTGATCTTCTATGTAGCATCAATGCAACCCAGGGCTAGGGAAAGCTGTTGTTGGGATTCCAGATGTTGTTGGACTCCAACTTCCATCAGCCTCTGACAGCACAACCAATGATCAGGGATGATGGAAGCTGGACTCTAAACAACAGAAAAAGCCACAGGCTCCCCAGTCCTGATCAAACCTAAAGGCTCACCTTCTTCTATGTGAAGCTGTGCCAAGTCCTGCATTAACTCTGCAATATTTTGCTGGGTTGGTTCTACGCCTAGATCTATGCAACTGGAATTTGGTTGCATACTGAGGTTATTTTGAGTGCACGTTGGGATTTTCTGGGGCTTATGTTTGTTTTGCCTTTACTACTTTTAGCTGCCTTGAGCTTCTTTGCAGAATAAGGTAGAACATGAGTTTTAAAAAACAAAACAAAACTGAATGAAATACTGAAAGAGTGGTTTGGTTTGATAAGGTTTAGCATATGGCTGAAATGACCAAACTTGCTGAACTTGTTGTTCTGTATATTTATAATGAAAATATTCAAGTCCAAGTAAATAAGCAGTAACAACTTCACTTTCTTCTAAAACCAGAGCCAGCCAGAGAGCAGTTGTTTCTCATGCCCTCAGTTTACAGAAGGGCTTCTTCTCAAAACAACACTTAATCAAGGGAGAAGCTTGCATGCTTCCCGTAGGCATTTGGTTGGGCCCTGTGAGAACAGAATGCTGGACGGGTTGGGCTTTTTGCTTAACACAGCAGGACTCTTATCAGCAGGAAAACACATATAATGATCACAGGGTCTCTTCTAGGGCTGTTCTCTAAAAATTAAACCTCTGTATTATGCTTTACCTAAGTAAGAAATTACTTTTTAGTTATTAGGTACTAGCTAAATATTAAATAGATGTAGACTAGAGGATGTACTGATGTTCTGTTGAAGTTTCCAAATATAAATTTCCTGTAACCAAGCAGCTAACAGCACATTATGTCGTTAAAAACAAGGAGGTGATTAATCTTTCTAAAAACAGGCGCAAATCATACCTGGCACAACAGAATGCCCAAGGAGCTATAGGTTTCATGCACGGGCAGAATCATCAAAAGCAGGAAATAATGTTGGATATTTTAAGACCCTTTGCCATTTTAGGAATGAAAATTAATAGTCACAGGAGGAGAGACAAGGAAGTATAAAGGTGGGGCTCAAATTCTGTGCTGCTGTGATTTGGACTGTGTGTGGTGCTTCATCAATGGAGATTTGTTTTCTTACACTGCTTCTGAGTTTGTAAGTCTAGAAGTTTTGCTGTGAAAGGGTGTGATTGGTTTACTTGTTTTTGTTCATTTATTTTGCTATTAAATAAAAATCCTTATTGGACATTTGTCTGCAGCGATGTGGTATGTGACATTTGCTGAAGCTCGAAAGCCTATGTCTTGGGAAAAATTGCTGAGTTCTCAGCAACCTTTGACCCCAGCAGTCTCCCATGAATGATGGTTACTCATTGACTAGAAGGAGTCTTTAAATGGTTTTGGCTGTTATTTTGTACTAAGAATTGTTAGGAGACAGAATAAGAATATTGCTCAGTCAGTTCAGAAAGACAGCTCAGTGAAGTAAGCCTGAAGTCCAAATTAAGAGGAGTTCAGAAGTGTCCAGTACATATAGTATACAGCACAGTAAAAAGCAATAAAAGCAACTGAATAAATATAGGGGTATAAAATTCAAGTCCACAGGAAAGGGTCTATTTTTAGGATCTATTTATATCTATTTGTATTATTTAATAGCAAATTTTGATTAAACCTACTTTTGACAATTAAGCTTGCTTTTTAATCCAAGAACACGTGAAACAGTATGAGGATGTGAGAATGTGTGAAGTTGCAATTGGATAGGTGTATAACAAGAATGGAAACTTGATGACTATATAAGACAACATCTAAATGGATTCCTATGAGAAGGCGATACCAAAAATTAAGCTCAATAATTGATCAATATTTAAGATAACATCTAAATGGATTCAAAGAAGAAGAAGGTATAATAATTTTAAAGTGTGCACATAGTTAACACTGCCTGCCTGGATGCTCTTAAGTATTTGTTTAAATGTCTTAGAGAATTTTAACGGTTTTGAGTATGGAATCAGCTGTTTGCTGAAATGATGTTGCTTATTTAGTTTAGCTACTTCCCATGGTTAAAGTACAAAAGGTATTTACAGGACAATATTACTGAGTTTTGAAGAATAATAACTGAGAAAAATGGAAAATGTGATTAAGTCTCTCAAAAATATTAATTACTGTAATCCAAAATCATAGTTGCATATGATTTGACAAAACTTCGTTAATTCCTGATTCCTGCCAGGAATATCCTTTCTGTTTTTGCTTCTTTGCCGATTTTGTAGACCTGCCTCAGCAAAAGGGCAACAAGAGCAACAAGGAAAACAACCATTTATGTTTTATGCTATGTCTTATTTACTTGTTATTAGTCTTGTGGCCGTAACAGAACCATATTTGAACTTATTTTATTATGACTTACTTTTAAATCCTTAAGAATCCCCATGGACTCCTTCTGTGTTGGATTTTTTTTTAATTAAAAAAAATTACTTTGTAGGAATCCTTAAGAAGCAAATTCTTGGTATCAGGATCGCTAGCGAAGTCATGAAGACGGGTGTGAACCCATCTTTTACAGGTTCCTTTTCTTCAGATGTTCAAAGAATTTCAAGTTTCCTCTTCTTTTACCACAAATAAACGGAAAAAGCCTCTTGGTTTCTTCTTTACTCAAGTTGTGCTCTTGAGAAATCCTTTTCTGCATCCTCTCCTGCTCCCCCCTCGTCTAAACCCCAGAAAACAATACTCCATAGACTCACAGGTAAGAAAGAGTGTTGTTTCATCCACACGGACGCTCTTTGGCCTGATGCACAGATCCACACTGGCTGTGTCCAAGCTGCGCTGGTTGGTCTTGGTATTGTAGCAGGAAGCCGAGCGGCAGTGATCACGTAGCCAGACGTAGTCAAAGCGCATGAGGACATCCCCATATTTCAGCTCTAGGAAAGACACACGCACACACCACTTGGCTAAATGCAAGAAACAATAAGGAGGATTTTCTTCCAAATGAAATCCCATTCTTTGCCAGAAACTTTTAATAGCAGCTAATTTAGGTCACATGCATCCCACACATTTAAAGCAACCCCAAAGAATCCTAGGGCCTGGAGCTCCCACAGCCATGACTATTAAAGTGGCATGAATGTGCTTCAAATGTACAATATGGATGCGACCTTCTAATAACGAACACATTCTGCAAGTGCGCATGGCAAAACAGCCAAGACGGCACCAACTGACTCACAAGAAGTCAGCTTCAAGCAAGCTTGGGGGAATTCCGAGGTTTACAAAAGTACAAAAAACTCTGCGGGGAGGGAGACCCTAAAGAAAAAGAGGACTCACACAGCTCAATGAAGGCTGAGTTTGCTCTACAGGCAATGGAATGCTGATTGACTAACTGCATGGAGGGGGAAACTGAATGTCCTAAGAAAGCAGCACGGCTGGCTGGCATCTTGAATGGAAGCGCTTTTGCCCAGGAAGCCACTCACATGCTCTGACATTTATCCTTCCCAGCCCTTCAAAGCCCCTCACCCCCAGGCTCCTTACCCAAGTGATCATCGTTTAATTGCCAGGCAGACTTCAGCGACTCTGGGGCTGTGTGATGCCAACGGGTCAGACTTGGAAGGGTTTTCCTGAAGTTGAGCAGCCATGGCACCCGGCACCTGGGACTTTTCTTCAGTAGCCGCTGGGAGCTAGAGAGCAGGTGAATCAGCTGGCGACCCCACATCCTGGGAAAGGGAGACCAAATAGGGAGAGATCCTCACTCACATGTTCCATTGTTAGAGAGAGTTTTGAAACCACACTGCAATCCATGCTTGACGCTCTGCATGCAAGGAGCTGTGTGTGCGACGATATAAGAAGAGAAAGACACTTTGGTGAAATCCTGGATTACAGCTGCACCACCTGATATGCAGCTGGTCTCTTGGGGGGGGGCGGAAACCTGCAGCATCCTCAGCCAAGATGCTGATCTGGGGGGGGTCACTGCTGGGTTTTGTCCTTTGCATACGAACAGGTAAGCAGGGCTGTTGTGCAACAGAATTCCATGCAGCTGAAAATAAGGTATATAATAAGGTACCTTACCTCCCTCCCAACCAACCCTGTGTGAGGTTTATCCGCATTCACCTGGAGGAGAACCTTTAGAACAATCAAGAGTTATTTGCAATGAAGAGATAAGGCCAAGGCCATGTTGTGGGTTAACAATCACATCCACATCTCAGACACTTGCTAAATCAGACTGCAATTGGGAGACTGCTGTTCTGGGTGGTAATGGGACTTGAGTGTGTCAACTGCTAGGTTGTGTGATGACAGCAGGAAAGAGAATTAGGCCAGTAGCTCTTGGGTCTTTTGCTGGCAACAGTCACGTAAACGGCCTGCTGTAATCAATCAGTCCTCTGCACCTGGCAATTATATGCTAGGAACCATGGTGTGGCACAGCAGCACACATCCTGCTAACTTGATCTGCTGGGAGACATGATTGAGTAGAGATTGGCTGCAAGTAAGCACCTGCTGAAGTGGATTTAGGAACATACAGGGTTGTCAGATTATCAAGCCAGAGTACTTGTTCATATAGTTCAGTATTGCCTATTCTGACTGGCAGAGCTGTACAGGGTCTCAGGAAGAGAGGAACAGATTATAGCCCAGTGGTTAAACACATGCTTTTCATACAGAAGGTGTCAATCTCCATCATCTCCAAGTAAGGCGGGGAAAGATTCCTGCCTGAAACCCTTGACAGCTACTGCCAGTCAGTGCAGACAACACTGAGTTAGATGGATCAACAGTCTGGCTTGGGGTAAAGCAGCTTCCCAAGTTCTTCTATGTGGCGTCCCCTACCCACAAGAACACTCCCACTCTTCCCAAATCCTAGTGACAACCAAGCAGGGATTTCTCAATGCCAGCAGCATCCTTACTTGACTACTGGTTTAGGTCACACAACAGAGAGGTCAAGTAGGTATTCTAATCTTTATGGCGGTATTTCACAAAGATGCAACTGACTTTATATCTCAGCTCAAGGCAAAAAACAGAACTGGTATGGCAGTGATGGAAAGAAAATACAAGAGGAGGAGGGAAGGAGGGCTGCAGAAAGTTGCTCATAACTGTAGAAAAACTCCAAAAGCAGGACCCAGAGCACTAATTCAACCATTCTCACAGCAATTATTTTGTGACCGTGCTAGCATGAGATGTAAGGTTTGGCAGGGTCTAAACATTCATTTCATCCAAGGCTGGTTCAAGACATTTTGGCACTTGAGATGAACCACAAAGATCTACACTGGGAACAAGGGGGGAATGCAGCTGCAGCAACAGTGAGCAATGCATTCATTGCAGGTTGGATCTGCTGCCCCTGTGGATTTTGCTGCCTGAGGCGGTCACCTCATCTTGCCTCATGGGTGGGCCAACCCTCCTTTCATCTACTAAGAACTTCAATCCTAGGTACATTTACTGGCCAGCTGCAATTCCCAGCATTTTAATCTTATCCGTATTATAATTTTGTTGTTGTTTATTAAATTTCTATACCGCCCTTCATCTGAGGATCACGGGGCAGTTTACAACATGCATTGTTGGTACAGCACCACTAGAACAATAGAACCAGGTTAAACAGACCAAAACAACCAACTGGGTTCAATTCCCAGCATCTCTAGGTATGGCTGAGAATAATTCCCTGCCTGAAACCCTGAGATCCACACTGCCAGGAAGCTAGATGAACCAATGTATAGTAGATGAACTCAGTACAGTGGTACCTCGGGTTACATACGCTTCAGGTTACATACGCTTCAGGTTACACACTCCGCTAACCCAGAAATAGTGCTTCAGGTTAAGAACTTTGCTTCAGGATAAGAACAGAAATCGTGCTCTGGCGGCGCGGCGGCAGCAGGAGGCCCCATTAGCTAAAGTGGTGCTTCAGGTTAAGAACAGTTTCAGGTTAAGTACAGGCCTCCGGAACGAATTAAGTACTTAACCCGAGGTACCACTGTATAGTATAAGGAAGCTCCCTATGTTTGTAGTGTAACAGGCAACTCAGTGGTAGAGGCATCATTTGCATTTCACGTTCAAGCCCTGATATCCCCAGATAGGTTTCCTGCCTGAAACCCTGGAGAACAGCTGCCAGTTAGTGCAGACAAAACCAAGCTAGATAGACCAAAGGTTCAACTGTATACAAGTCAGTTTCCTATTACAGCTTTTTAAAGAGAGTTGACAAAGAAGATACCGTGAAGCAATTCACATGAAGAGCATAACATACACATCAGAGTTCACATTTATCATCAACAGATAAGTTAGCAAGAATGATTCTTACCTTTGCTCAAAGCTGACCCTTTGAGACTCTCACATTATCGATGAGTGATTACCTGCTAGACTGTGGCTATGATGCTGCTCTCAAAGCATAAAGCAGGGGACATGATATACTTTTATCAGACTGATTTTTGCTGCTACAAGAAGTTGCAAACTTTCGAGTTTCAGGTGAATTGCCTGTTGGCAGCAAAGACGTATTTTTCAACCACCTGCTTTCTATTGCCGAGGTTCTGCGCCTTTTCTTGTTTTGTTTAACCAAGAGTGCTGTGAAATGCAAAAGCTTGCATTTTTTTCCAATGCCAACTTAAGCTTGTCTGATAAAAAAGTTCCTTTAATTAAAGACAGCAAGAAAAACCACTTCTGCTATGTTCTCCTAATGCATTTGCTCCCAAAACTCTTTCCAAAGGGAGAAGAAACTAATTCACACATTGATAAAATGCAAACATAAAACACGGAGAAAAATATGATCCTTGTGTTAAATCAAGAGAGGAACAATCAACAGAGCACTCAGTACCATAAACTGCAGAATTAGCTCTTAGATCCCCACTTTTGATTCCTAGAAAGCAGCTCAAGAGAGAGAAAAACAAACCTGAAGAGTGGAATTGCTCATTTCAACATGAAGTTTCTCTAAGCATCAATGAGATATTTGAATGACTGTAATTCCAAGAGCCTAACGGGCATGAAAGTGTGTGCAGAAACTGAACAGAAAGTTGTTACAAACCTATGCTTGCTCCAACAAACCTGCCAACAAGACTCTCCTGCGTTGCCAAGAGCCTGGAGTTAAAAGCTGTTATCTCCTTCCCCACACACAGTCTCTGTCACCTTTCCCGTTCCAGTATCAAAGGTTGCCAGAGACAGACTGAATATATTTCACAGCTAAAGGGCTCACAGCCCTTGATCTAATCAGTCCAGGCGATTCTGTATATTCAATTCCATGCATGAGAGGCTGGTTACCAGGGGAAGATTGGGCAGAGCCCAACCATTATTTTTGCTCCTGCACTGCTTAAGTGCCCACAGTATCTTTTCAAGGGAGGAAAATGGGGAGAAAAGCAGAACTAAATGACCACACATCTGGCGACCCCTTGGCTACCCCACCAGGTCCAGTGATTACCAGCTGGCACTGATCCCAGGTGCTCGTGGCTCACATCCAGAGATTTTGCATGCACCTTTAACCTTTACAATAATTCAGCATGTTTAAGGAGCCAAAGGCTGGCAGATACACACAGATCAACGATGGAAATTTGCATCAGCCACCAATCATGGCAATTTACATACAATGTACAAACATATACACAACTGAGCAGATAAAATTGCCAAATTAAATTTAGAATTAGAAATCAAGGGGAACAACATGGCTCTTACAATGACCAGTAGTTAACAAACAGTTCAGAGGTAAATTTTCTGTTATCCTCAACATCCCTTAACACTTCCTTGTTTTTTAGGTAAAGGCTGAGCAATTACTTTGTCGTCAAGCAAAGTTTACCTCCGAGCTTCAGCTGAACATAAGCAGGATGAAATCCGCAGCTCATTCCAACCAAGTACAAACTCAGTGATGATCTGGAGCGTTTAAGGGAAGGAAGTGGTCATCTCCTTTGTGGGGACAAGAGACTCTTGCTTCAAGGGGGCCAGACTGTGCTGGGTCTGACCCAAGAGGTGAAAGGTGAGATGGAATAAAGGAGAATGATCAAGAATTGTCAGAAAATCCAAAAACAGCAGAAAGGACCAGCCATGCCTAGGGCATGTATTATTGGGGCAAGAGCAGAATTTGAGGAAAAGGCAGAAAGGCAGTGCAGCTACAGCCCGTGGGAAGCTGCTGAGCAACAGAACAGCTTCCCTGTGATGATCTAAGGAGGGGGAAACAGTCCTTCAGCTACCAGTATATCCCCTCCCTGAAGTTGGTCAGAGGTCAAGGCAGCTTATTGGTGCTTTTTTAAAAAAAAAATTGAAAAAGCAAAGCAAGCAAAGCAAAGAGCTAAGTGCTTTCCAAGGGAAAAAAATGAAATAAAATAAAAGGAAGGCCATGGTGACTTCAGGTCTCCAGAGAGGCTTTTTGCTCTGTTTGCACAGAGGATGCTGTGACTACGAAAAATGGAGATACAGCACGATAGGTTCCAAGAGTTCCATGTATAAATAAAAATGCATATACTTAAACACTTGGAATCAACTAACCTCGCACAAGCAACTTGAGGCTTCTGGAGCTTGTGTACCAAAAGATTTATATCCCCAACCAAGACAGAAAGCTTAAAAGCTCTTTCCCACTGGTTTCCCCACTTCTCTACCAAGATGTCCTCGCAAGGTTATCTGCAGAGGCAAATTTAGGGTAGTATGGCCAGTTCAGTTGCACTGGCTGCAGACCATGCTGCAACTATGATGCAGAATGGAAGGGGGGGTATTTGTCAAATTTTGGCATCCCACATAGGATCTGCTGAAATTTGAGACCCCCAGGTCTGTCACTGAAATCCAAGTTCCTGCACACACTCGCAAGAGCATCCTAGACCCGGCGCATAGAGAGGACCTTGCTTCTCCAGCAAGGCAAAACGAAAAAAACAAAACAAATCCTGCACAAAAAGAGATTTGAAGCTCTCAGATTTTCTTGCACTTAAAATGTGAAATTTCAACTGCACATGGTTAAAATTGCACAAGTTAAATGTGCATAAGATGCGATCATATTGTATAACAACTGGGCTGCTGCAAAACTACAACAACACTGCAGTATATACGGTACTAACATAGATGCAGGCACCCATCTCCTTTTTTTTTTTTAATATTTTTTATTAAACAGTTTTTATAATCACACAAACATAACATAAAAACAGCAAATACATAACCAAACAAAAACAAAAACAAAACACAAAACAAGTACCATTTCATACCTTAATTTCATATACCTTTCTTCCCCGACTTCCTCATGCCTCCCTTTTCTGTATTCCAGATTCTAATCAATTGTTCAGCAAATCTTCCCTTATTTTACTTTAAGTTTAAGTTAATCTTCCTTATTCTCCTTGTCTTAACCATTACTAATAGTAACCATTTACTTTCCAGTCCAACATCATTCTAACTTTCATTAATTTTGTAATATTTCTTTAGATAGTCCTTGAACTTTTTCCATTCTTCTTCCGCTGCTTCTCTTCCCTGGTTTCGGATTCTGCTCGTCATTTCTGCTAAACCCATATAGTCCATCACCTTCATCTGCCATTCTTCCAGTGTGGGTGCAGGCACCCATCTCCAACTCCAAAGACGCTTTCTAGGTCAGGGTTCCACTCAGCTCACACTTCATACCTTCCTCTGAGATACTACAGGGTAGCCCAAAAGTAGGTATACTTTTAAGAAAAATGAATGATTTTTTTTTTCTTTACTGATATTGTGAATGATGAGAACAAAGAAAGTGGATTCCAAAGCAGTACCTGTACACTTACTTTTGGTTCATCCTGTATCAGATGTTAAGGTAGGTGGAAGGGGAACCTTTATCCATAGAGCAAGACTGGCCCTCCCTTGAGGGCGTCTAGTGCTGGGTAGGTTCAGAAGCAAAAGCAGGCACAGCAACAGAATTGACTTCTTGTGTGGCTGGTACGTAATCTTTAAACTGACCCTCAACATTTCACAGATCCTGGAGACCACAACTTTCCTTTTTAGTGCAGCTTTTGAGCCATAAGTGGTTGCTCATTTTCCAAAGTGGTTTTCACTGCTATGGTTAAATTATTTTGGTGGCGCTCTCTCTCTCTCTCTCTCTCTCTCTCTCTCATTTTTCAGCATTTACTGGCTGCCTTTCTGTGTTTATTAGAGTCTTCAAACTGTTTTTTAAGTTGTTAAGTTAGGCATAGGTATCAAAATGAATAAACAAGTAAAATCTATGGGTGCTTTTACTAGAGAACTGAAGAGCCAAACTCTTATTACGTTTGCAAGCATAGGTGACACCATCCAGTTACTGCTGAATTGCTGTTCCATCATGAAGGGTTCAGATGTTTGGATGGCTGACAGCACACAACTAGTGATGTGGCTTTGCCCCCCCCCCAAAAAAAAATCAATTGGAAAACTGCCGGGGGAACCACCTATGTAAATCAGGCTAATTTGCATGGACTGATTTGAGTGATTTACATATTTTTTTGGTTCGTATCAGAAAATTCTCCGATGCCATCAACAAGCAGTCAAATTTACCATGTTTATTTTAATTGTATTTAGTAAGCAAAGATTTCAAAAAGTACTCTGTGCCAGTCTTTTGTCGGGATGCACCAAAAGCATTTGACCTCAAATATCTGAAGGGTAAATTGAAAGCTTACTTAATGCGGTTTAAATGTTACATTTTGCAGAATGTTTTACTGGAACGTTTGTGAAAATGAAATGACAATAGCAAGGGTTTCCTTTACATTGTTTAAAAACTACTAAAGTACTGAAAGCAGTTGACACACTAATAAGCTTTAGCAACCCAAAGAACTGTGTGTGATGTGCTGACTCGCAAATTTGCTAGGGATAATCACCTGAAAAACATTAATTACAGCTCTGGAGCTGCCAAGTTTGCCTAATATTATCCATTGTTACTAATAAACTTATGAAACACAATTTTCGGCGGGGGGTTCCTGCCTCAAATCACTGACTTGCCATGATGGTTCAGGTTGATGAGAGTTGGAAGTCCAATAACATCAGCAAGACTAGAGATTCTTCACTTCTGATTACACGTATACAAAATTTAAAAACCCAGCTATGGACTGATGGCAAAAGAAAACCCTGCCAAGAAGATAAACATGTCATCATGTATTACAAGAAGTTTATTTAGTACCAGCAGTGTGTTAAATACTTCATGGAACACAGAAGTTATCTAGCAATGCCTAGAGGATTTAGGAATATAGGAAACTGTCTTATACTCAGACCATTTGTCCATCTAGCTCAATATTCTCTACACTGACTGGAAGAGGGTTTCAGACAGAAAGAGCTCCCAAACTCACCTGGAAATGCCAGGGTTTGAACCTGGGACCTTCTGCCTAACTTGTGGATGTATGATCAAGGATCGTCAAAGTGTAATCAGGATGGGGAGTCCTCTTATAGCAATGGAGGGGCAGGTAAACTATGATGAGGTGGTTCGGCCGCAAGCTTTCACAACCTGGGACCTTCCAGATGTTTTGCACTACACCTCTCACCATTCCTGACCATGGAATGGACCATGTTTGCTGGGACCGATGGGAGTTGGATTCTAGGACATTTGGATGGCTCCAGGGTTGGGGAGGGCTGTGTACACTCTGTTCTGCTCTGCAATTAAAGCAAGCCACAGCTAAGATGATAGAAGGGTACACTGATAACTTAGCAGATGGCAAGGCACCTGCAGAGCACAGAGAAGCTACATTAGGATCAGGCCAGTAAGTCTGCACTGACTCACAGTGACACTAAAAGCCATGTAACATTCAGCAGAGCTCAGATTGACTTCCAGGTGCTTCAGCAGTTCAAAAAATTTATGTGCCAGACAAACATAAAAAAAGCCAGGCAAGTCTTTGTTCCTGCCTGACATCCCTTCTCTGGGGGAGGCCTGAAAGCCAAAAGGCAACTTCAAACACACTTTCCAATTGCTTACAGGCAACCACCATTTTGCACGGGGGTTCCTTTCCTGACCCCCACAGGCATTGGCAGAGCAAGTGTAAGCCAGCATGATGCTTGCGTGCACAGTGTGCATCAATTGGGCAGGCCTGAAATGGTTGCTGCCTGTAATTTATTTTTAAACACTGTATATACCGCTTAATTGTAAAAAAAAACCGTAAAGCCAATTAGGGTAGCCAACATGGTACCCTTCAGAAGTTGTTGAACTCCAATTCCCATCAGTCCTACCAAGCATTACCATTAATCAGGGATGATGGGAGTTGTAGTCCAACAACACCTGGAGGGCACCACATTGGGTACTTCTAGCAAGAAGGCAACTTAATGTCCTTTCCTGTTCATAGGACATTAAGTTGCCTTCTTGCTAGAAGCCAGATATTTTTATTTCAACAGTTACTCATCTGGATCAGGGGTGCACAACCTGTGGCATTCCAGATGTTTCTGGGCTACAACTCCCATCAGCCCCAGCCAGCCTAGCCAGTGATCAGGGATGATGAGAGGTATAGTCCAACATCTGGAGGGTCTCAGGTTGTGCACCCCTGATCTGGAAGTTCCCTATGTTGGGAAACTGTGTACGTGCAGCAACTCACATAGAGTCAATTAAGGTTTGGCAGCCAGCCAGAAGGCAATCTGAAGGAGTAAGTCTGCCTGGAGATAACAGAGGCATTGAGACCGCTCCCTGATTGGTCAAGCTCTCTCAAGGGAGTGATAATTAATGGCCCACTAACTGGTAGTTGAGAGTTTTGGAGTTCAGTAGTTCAGTGTGTCAGTCAGTGTAGGAGTTGTGAGTCGTGTATGAGAGAGCTAGCTAAAGATCCGTGTTCTGTTCCTGTAAATAGTCCACTGTATATAATAAACACCTAACTATAAGTTCCTGGTTCCTGCTTCATCTATCCTATCTGCAGGCAAGTTGCTAATTGCTTCCGTGGATTCTGCGTGTACTCTGCTAGGTCTGGCTAAGGTCCTGCAACTAGTCAGAAAGTTGAGAAACACCAATAGGTTTTGCCAATACCCTATCCCTGGTATGAAGAGTGGGATAATGGCTTGGAAATCAGGGAAAACAAGGAATACATCATTCAGATGTGGCAAAGGCTACTTCAGTGATGGGAGATGCATGCTGCACGCAAATGATTCTAGTCCAATTCCTGAGTTACCAGATTAAAATGTGCTAGGAAGGAAGCCCACGAAAGACCTTTGTTCAAATCTTAAAGAGCCATAACCCAACATCTGTCATGTTCTTCTCCTCATCAGTTGTGCCATTTGCCTTAACGCAGTAGAAAGCTAGCAGGTTGTGGTTCTCAGCACCCAGCAGTTCCTTATATGCAGATGGAAAAGAGTGGAAGGGAAAGAATAGTGTCAAATGTATTAGAGAGGAAGACATAAGAACTGCTTGTGGAATGCTAGGCTGAAGCAAACAGGTTTTTGCAGTAGTCAAAATGAGTACAGTGGTACCTCGGGTTAAGAACTTAATTTGTTCTGGAGGTCCGTTCTTAACCTGAAACTGTTCTTAACCTGAGGCACCACTTTAGCCAATGGGGCCTCCCGCCGCCGCCACGCGATTTCTGTTCTCATCCTGAAGCAAAGCTCTTAACCCGAGGTACTATTTCTGGGTTAGCGGAGTCTGTAAACTGAAGCATCTGTAACCTGAGGTACCACTGTATTCCACTTGCACAAAATGTCCTAGTAAAATGCTGGTAGAAATGACATTTTGTTAGAGCCAAGGCACATAGCAGAAAGAGTTATACATATTTATTTCCATTGAAAATAGCCAGGAGGGGAGCATGGCTACTCCGTTAAACAAATATGGACTACACAAGTCGTTAGCATACATGAGTGCAAAGGCACCTCAGCAAATCTCTTTGTGTGGCCCCTGACAATATACCGTAAACATATAGCCCACAACCTGAACAAATGACAAAAAAACCCTCCTTTCTCAGTTCTGACTTGCATTGGAGACAGCAGCAGAGGAACAGAGGGAGCATGATTCACCCCAAGCAGATTCATTGTGGGGAACGTATTTGATGCTAATAAAAACATGAGTACATCCATTAAATTTGCAAGGGAGAGCTTCTCCAGGCAAACCCTTCCATCTAGATATGCCCCAGGATCGACATCTCAGCATTCATTTCGAGAATCAAGCAACAGGTTTGGTAGGATTTAATTTTTTTGTGCCAGATTCAGCTATACAAACATGCCACCAAGTCATGAAATTTGGCTTTCAATGATGTGTTTTTCTGCCGTTATTTCCCCTCATTATCTGCTATCTATTTATTTGGAAAATACTATCTCTGCACTGCTTCTATGATTATGTCTTCTTCTTTGTACTTTTGAATTTACATTAATTAAACCCCCACCCCCTGTAAAACCCATCAACAGATACCACTATTTCATATCTAAACAAGAAGTGGCGGGGGGGGGGGGCGTAGAGCGACCATGTCTGCCTATGGGCTGCAATCCTGCCACTTACTCGGAAGTAACCATCAATGACTGACAATAGGACTTACTTCTGAGAAAACTGAACAAACACGCACAGCGTTCTCTACACCAGCTGCCCTTTTCTCTCTCTCCCCCCAATCCCTTATGAGTTGTGACTTTTTTTCGGCGTGGGAAATGCACTCTGGGCGTGTTCAGAGGCACTTTCTCCTGGGGGCTCACATGTCCTACCGGCGAGCGGTCTCAATTAAGCGCAATAAAAGGCACCCCCACGAATGCTTCCGAAGTTCTGCACCCTCCTCCCCACCCCAGCTTCCCTTTCCCCTTCACTGCTACTGCTGCGCGCACCCCCCCCCCCGCTTTCAGCTCAGCATCCCTTACCTTCAAAGGTATCCGCACCTCTAGAAGACCGACCCGCCCCTGCAGGAGGAGGAACCCAGCGACCATAGAGTGCGCGGAGCAGAGTGGTCTCAGGAAAGTAACTCTTTTGGTAGAAGCAAAGAGGAAAGTCATAATAAAACTGTTAAGTCACGTCCGGTTGCTATTTTAACCATTCGTGCCACCGAGGCTGAGAGACAGAACGAGGGTGGGGGGCGTTCCACCGTGTGGCATTTCTGTCCGTGCCCCGCACATGGCGGCCATCCCACGGGAGAAGGAACGCCTGGCTGTAATCCCGCCCCCTATGTAGATCGATGATTGTAGGGCTCTTTGGAGTTAGTTGGTCGCTCGGCTCAAGGGGCTGCAGTCTCTGCGTATCGGTTTCCGGTTCTTGACAGCAGCTGTTAGGCTCATCCATGTGCAGGGCAGGAGCTGCGGGAAAGGCATAGGAGTTAACGTTAAAATGTAAGGATCTGGCGAAGCCGGCGTAATCGGAGGCACTTTTTTGTTGTTGTTGCTCCAGTGTTCCCGGGACATTTTTTCGTTTCGTGTTTGCTTCAGTGTTTGCATTCTGTTTTTGCCGAAAAGCAATCCCAAACTGGTTGTCAATAACATAGGCCATAGAAACTCCCTTCAAAACACTACCAAACACTTTGTCACGTAAATGCAAAACTAAACAACACACACAACGTGACAGGCTGTATGTAACTATATAAATTCTTTTTTAAAAATTCTTTTTAATTCTTTTTAAAATACGATTCAATATATATCAAAATATGTGGTTCTGTAGACCGACGTATCCAAAACATATTATAAGAAATTAGAGTCCAGCAGATTGACCAGGAGATACAATCTATTTAGTTCTTAAAGTAAAGGTAAAGGTACCCCTGCCCGCATAGGCGCCGACTCCATGGGGCTTGAGGGGGCCCGAGCCCCCTCAAAAATTCGTTTGGGGGGGCTCCGCCCCCCCAATAATCTCCGGCGCCCCTCCAGCAGAGCGCCATCGCCGCCCCTCCCCCAGCCCAAAATGCACAGGGGGGGCGGGCTGCATGCCTCCTGCCCTCCCTCCCGAGCAAAAGCTCCACCCAATTTCCTTTGGAGCTGATTAATAGGCGCAGCACGCTCTCCCCTATTCGCTCACGAGGAGGCGGCGCCACTTTATTTGCATATTCATGAGCTTATTTATTATTCATGAGCTTTCCCGGGCCCCCCCCAATATTTTTTATAAGTCCGCGTCGCTGCCTGCCCGTACGGGCCAGTCTTGACACACTCTGGGGTTGTGCGCCCATCTCAAGAGGCCGGGGGCCAGCGCTGTCCAGAGACACTTCCGGGTCACGTGGCCAGCGTGACATCGCTGCTCTGGCGAGCCAGAGCCGCACACGGAAACGCCGTTTACCTTCCCGCTGGTAAGCGGTCCCTATTTATCTACTTGCACCCAGGGGTGCTTTCGAACGGCTAGGTTGGCAGGCGCTGGGACCGAGCAGCGGGAGCGCACCCCGCCACGGGGATTCGAACCGCCGACCTTTCGATCGGCAAGCCCTAGGCGCTGAGGCTTTTACCCACAGCGCCACCCGCGTTAGTTCTTACGTTAGCAATATCCACGATGTGGAATTCTTATATCAATCTTGTAATGTTCCATGTGAAGATGCTTTTAAGAATTCTGGCATTCCTTGTATGCAGGTGTAAGACGAAAGACTTAGAACTTTTGTCTGAAACTTACATACAAGGAACACCAGAATTCTTAAAAGATTGATATAAGAATTGTATCTCCTGGTCAATGATATGATATGTTGAATTGTATTTTTAAAAGAATTAAAAAGAATTTTTAAAAAGAATTTATATAGTTACATACAGCCTGTCACGTTGTGTGTGTTGCATAGAAACTCCCTGGCAAAGAGGGGAAGCTCTATTTTGTGGTTCACCTCATGTGCCGAAATGTCTTGGGCTGGCCCTGGTCATAGGCCATTGCCATCATCAGGCTGCCATAGTCCTGCACAGAGCAGGTCCTCCTCCTCCTCCTGGTTGCTGCCTGTTTACTTTCATTTTCTCAAACATGCAAAATCCTGGGTGAGATGAGCAGGGGTGCAAATGGAGCCCTGTGGGAATGGGCAAGGCGGTGGTTACATAGCAGTGGTTACAGCAGCAAAGAGGCTCTGTGAACAACCTCGGCATCTACAGGAGCACTTCCATGTGAGACAATGAGCTGGCAGAAGTTGACCAGTCCTTACAGAAAAACTGGCACTCCATACACTTGTTTCCTGTTCCCCGCCTACTGCTGGTCAGCCGTCTGTTCCCCTTCTGCTCAGTGCCACTGTCCTCTGCCTCCTTGTGGGCATCTGCGCCAGCGGCAAAAGGGAGTAGGAAGGGCAGCAGCAACTGCCCCAGGGTGTGTGAAAGTAGGAGGCTGAGTCACTTTTACTCTATCACCTCCTGCCTCTAGGTGAGGTTTGGGCCCAGACCATTGAACAAGCCAGGGGAGGACGCAACAGTGTGATGTAGTGGTTAGAGTGTGGGTCCAGGACATGAGAGGGTTCAAATCCCCTCTGGGCCAAAAAAACTCACAGGGAGCTGCCTCTCAGCCTATGCCTACCTCACAGGGCTGAACGAGGAGAGGATCATGGAGCCACCTTATTTATTTCATTTATTTATTTAATTAGTTTTATTTATTTAGTTTTATTTATACCCCCCTTCCTTGGCCAAGACCAGGCTCAGGGCGGCTAACATCAAGTACAAAAACAATTAATTAAAATACAACTTAAAAGCAGGATTAAAGTACAATTTAAAATGCAGCCTCATTTCAGTGGAAGCTCTTGAGCTCTTTGGAGATGAAGGTGGGATATGTTTTAATCTGGGAAAGCCAAGCAACACCTTTGACAACCCCAACTTTTGTGACTGCCTGTCATCCCCATCCCCCTCCCCCTGTTCAAGGCTCTGCCTTGGCTCTGCTGACCAGCAGCAGGAGAGAGACAGAGGCGAATAGGCAGCAGAGGCAGCCCGGTAGGGCCTCCAGGGACGTCTGGTTTTTTTTGGGGGGGGGAGAGGGGTCTCCAGGGAACAAAACGGGAGAAAACGGGGCTCCAAGCACAGCACAGCTGACTGCCCCCCTGTGGACATCCGTGAAAAAAGCCACAGAGTAAAAAATGACTCAGTTGCACCACTAGGAGGCAGCAGCAGCAGCATTGTCTGCTGGTCCCCCCCCCCCCCATTTGCCCGTTTCCCACCCTTGGCCGCTGTCCCACCAGCAGGGATGGCAGTTGTGGGGGCAGCAGGGAGGGAGAGTTGCAGGGAGGACTGGCAGCCAACACCTTCCCCCGCGCCTGGGTGATGGGAGGGTTAAGGAGCTTTCCTGCCTTTCAGCAAGGCTAGCACAGGTTTGGAGGGGACCCCATTTTGGGGGGGTGTGTTCGTAGTAAATTATCCTTTTCAGCAACTGATGTTGGTTGAATGGTAGTCTGGTTTTGCTGTAAGAACCGCAAACCTCTGGGCAGATCAGGAGCCCTATATGCACAAGTGCTAAGGACATCCTCCACCCCTGCTTTTGCTGCAATTATTGATTATTGGTTTTGCAGTTTGCTATCTTGTAAAAATGCAATGATGTTTAAATACATCCTAAATCTCTGCATATTCGATTTTGTTTGTCAGGCTGTAATGCAAAAAAAAAAAAAAAGTACTAAGAGTGTTGTGCGCTCAGGTAGTTCCTAATTCACGTAATGTCACAGACATCATTTGTATGGGCATTTTAATGCACTGTAAGATAGATGTTCTACCATGTTACTGTTATTTATTGTTTGTAAGCCGCTTTGGGATCTTTTGAATGAAAAGTGTCATAGAAATAAAATCCATCCGTTCAAACCCTCTGCCTATTTATATGGTCTTCCAAGCGTGCATTGAATTACAACATGGGTGGGTGTTTCTGTTCTTATACTTGGCGTGCTATTAACATTACTTTGCAGGAAGTTGACGCGTAAACTTGCTGAAGGAAAAAGGATTTAAATATGCTGCAAATTATCGTAGAATTATCTGTGGCATCATTGCATTGCGCCTGTAATTGTCCCTGCAGTCTGCTACTGGATGGGCAGCTACATGGAGCTGTAACGTGCTGCAAATATCTCTATTTTGTGGCAACTTTTTCTTCTTCTTCTGGCTATTGTATACAATGCAGTGGCGTTTTAAATACAGCGCTGGCAAGTCAGTCACAACTGGACCTAATGGTCAGGGGTCCCTTTACCTTTACCTTTAAAATGCAAAAATGAAATAAAATGCTTTTCTTTCTTTTTACTGGGACTGTGATGTGCTACGTTCGGGCAGTTCCTTCTCATCACAGTAGGAGGTGCTGTGCTGATGTAATAAATAATGACTATTTAACGGTAAAACGGTAATTAGCTAGAGTGGTGCTTCAGGTTAAGAACAGTTTCAGGTTAAGAACGGACCTCCGGAACGAATTAAGTACTTAACCCAAGGTACCACTGTATATAAGAAAGTTTATCTAACTGGCAGCCTTCTCTGATTTTCCTTTCAGAAGATCTACCAGTAATTGTAGAAGACCTCGAGGAAGAGCAGGAAGAGACTGGAGGGAGATGGCAGGAGGAAAAAACACCAAGGAAAACTTGAAGGTAATGTCAATTTCCAAGGATATGTTTTTTTAAAAAAATAATATTTATTAAAATTTCAAAGAATTACAAAAATAAAGGAAAATAAAACAAAAATACAAAATACATAAAAAAACAGAAAAATAAAAACAATTAAAAACAAGTCAATTTTTCCATATCTTATCTTTCATTTGCTTGTTTCCTTGACCTCCTCACACCTCCCTTTTTTGTGTTCTAGTTCAATTAGTTAATTCAGCAAATCCTTTCCATCTTTGTTTTTATCTTAATAATTTATCATAGTATATTGTAACTTTACATTCTCACCTGTTAACAATCCATTTTTACATACTCCTTTGTAACATTACTGCTAAAACCGCATAACTTCATTCCAGCATCCTTCTAACATTCTTTAATTTTACAATATTTCTGTAGATAGTCTTTAAATTTCTTCCAACCTTCTTCTACCGGCTCTTCTCCCTGGTCTTGGATTCTGCCAGTCATTTCCGCCAGTTCCATGTAATCCATCACCTTCATCTGCCACTCTTCCCGGGTGGGTAGATCTTGTGTCTTCCAATACTTTGCGATAAGTATTCTTGCTGCCGCTGTAGCATATATAAAAAAAATTCTATCCTTCTTTAACACCGATTGGCCGACCATGCCCAGGAGAAAAGCCTCTGCTTTCTTCAAAAATGTATATTTAAATACCTTTTTCATTTCATTATAGATCATCTCCCAGAAAGCCTTAATCCTTGGGCACGTCCACCAAAGGTGAAAGAATGTACCTTCAGTCTCTTTACATTTCCAGCATTTATTATCAGGCAAATGATATATTTTTGCAAGCTTGACTGGTGTCATGTACCACCTGTAGATCATTTTCATTAGATTCTCTCTTAAGGCATTACATGCCGTAAACTTCATACCTGTGGTCCAAGGATATGTTTAGGGTACTGTATATAGGAAAGTCCCTAAAACAGTTATAATTGTTAGCCTTATCTTCTTTTCCATTAGATGACATAATATTTGAAGACCTGGAGGGAGAGCAAGGCAGGAAAGCTTTTATACAGTGGATGCTCGGGTTGCGAACGTGATCCGTGTGGGAAGCACATCCACAACCCATAGCATCCTCAACCTGCAGCGCCACGTCTGCGCACACGTGGGTTGCAATTTGACGCTTCTGTGCATGCACAAGTGCCGAAACCCAGAAGTTACCAGTTCTAGTACTTCCGGGTTTGGTGCGGTGCGCAACCCGAAATCGCGCAACCCGAAGCACCTGTAACCCGAGGTAAGACTGTACTGACACCATGAACCACAGAACCTGAGCACAGAGTTTGCCATCACTCTCTACCAATGCTGGGCAGAGCTCCACCATGGAAAGAACCTCGCCATTTCCCCAGTGAGCATGTCTCTTTCTTGGGGGTGCAAGAGAGCACATTGGCCCAACTGCAGCATGCTCTGAGATACAGCACTCATGGTAAGGCAACCTTCTGAGAAACAGCTTTTCAGTGAGCAGTGCATGCTGTCGTGAACTTCACCTTACAGTTTGGACTGTCCTGGTAGGGAAAGCATATAAAAACAAAAGCAAGTCATACAAGGGGCCTTACTTCTGAGTTAACCCCCCTTTCGTGCCATGCTCTTCACTTCAGTGGGCTTTGCATGTGCATGCTACACCTTTAAAGTACATCCTTTGCCCCAAAGAATTCTGGGCACTGTAGTTTACTCCTCAGTCCCAGCAACACTTAACGAACTGCAGTGCCCAAAATTCTTTAAGGAAAGAATGTGCCTCAGGGGTTGAACTAGATGACCCTTAGGTCCTTTCTAACTCTACAATTCTATGATTCGGTGAATGCACATGGAACCGTGTATTGGTATATGCTAAAAGCCACACTTTGGTTCTGTTGAAATCAGTCACAGCTAGCTAAGTCCCATTGATTTATGAAAGTGTGGCTAATTTACAGCACAATCCTATGCATGTCTACTCAGAAGTAAGCCCTGTTGACTTTAGTGGGGGTTACTCCCAAATAAGTGGGTATAGAATTGTGGATTCATATCAACAGAGGATGGGCTTTTGATTTAACTGTCTCACCTGCTATAAACTATTTAATGCAAAAAAGTGACTAACAGTATAAACTTAATGATGTCTACTCAGAACTAAGTCCTTGTGAATTCCATGGGGCTTACTCCCAAGTAAATGGACAGAGAAGTACTTTGAATGAAACAGTGGATGTATGATTTTTGTGGTTCATGCTGTGGCCACAGTCATGTGATTTGATGGTGAGTTTGGGATTGCCCAATGCAAAAATCCTGAGCATCCATGTGGATCTGTGCTTTGTAACCATGTTTTTGCGCCATTGCGGCCCCATGAAACAGTGGGTGCATTTTTTAAAAAAAAATTTGGTGCAGGCTGTAGCCATGGACATGCTATGTGCTCTGATGGTGAATCTGGGGTGACCCAATGCAAAAATCCTGAGGATCCATGTGGATCTGTTCTTTGTAACCACGTTTTTGCGCCATTGTGGCCCCACGCAACAGTGGGTGCATTTTTTTGATGCAGGCTGTAGCCATAGATATGCTATGTGATCTGATGGTGAATTTGGGGTGACCCAATGTAAAAATCCTGAGGATCCATGGGCTTTTACCTCCCCCCTCCCAGGCAGCCTCCTTTATCACTAGCGTCCCTTATCTCCCTCCTGATCCCTTACCGATCAGCTGTTTTCTTTCAACACTCCCTTCCCTCTTGTTTGCCTTAGTGTCTTTTCCTTAGCTGGAGCAGTTTTTTTCTCCTCCTTTTCTTCTAATTTCTCTCCTCATTGCTTTAGTCTTCCTGTCTCCTCTCCTTGCAAGTTCACTGTCTTTACCTCCCTACTCCCAGACAGCCTCCTTTATTGCTAGCCTCCCTTATCTCCCTACGGATCGCTTGCCGATCAGCGGCTTTGTTTCAACACACACTTCCCTTTTTCAAAAAAAAAAAGGGGGGGGAAAGCATGATCTGCTTTTTGCCCCTGGGCAATTCGGCTCAAGGGACCACACATGCACTCCATAAGACACACAGACATTTACCCTTACTTTTTAGGAAGAAAAAAGTGTGTCTTATGGAGCAAAAATTACGGTAATTACATATTAAGAATGCCAGGTAAAACAAAGAGAATAATCTCAGAATAATTGCTACCACTAATATATTCAAACCACTGTAGAATGCAGCAATAAACAGCAAACAAAACAGGAACAGAACAGTGTTTCCGGGATAAGTCAACTGTTTCAAGGATGATTCTTCATCAGCTGATAATAAAATTGGATACATTACATTCAATTATGAAAACAGAAATAGCAGTGGTTTGAATATATTCTCCCTACGTTGGAGCACCTACCACTACAATATTGCTGGACGTTGACTATTGAAAGGCATCCTGCCTTCGCCGCGGTGTTCCCTGACAGCAATTTATTACGCTTACTATTTCTTGTTTATGAACTTTTGCATAACCATGCATATATTATATGTGGATGCTGCAAGAAGGAAAAGGAGGTGAAGAAAGTTGAAGAAAGACAGTGAACGAACAAGAAGGGGAGCAGAAGGCACAGTGGAGTGTAGGCTAAGCAGGAAAATGGTAGCATAGAAAGACTGAGTCAGCGTCTTTGTCTTCACCAAAGAAACAGAAATAGGTCACCGGATTTGCAATCAAAGAACTGTCTGAGAAGGTCATTAAGATAAAACACCAAGTGCGAGACTAGGGCAAAAAAAGAGAGAACACAGTGCCACCTACTGGTGGGAAAGAAAAATACAATAATAATTTTGAATTAGTTTTGAATTAACACTTAAAGTACACCAAGGCTCCAAAACAGTCAGAAATTGTATAGAACAGTGGAGACTGCAGAGATCATATTTTGGCTTTTGTGACTGTGGCTTGTGACTTCATTTTTGTGACTTGTTTTTGTGACTGTGTGGAACCCAGTTCAGCTACTGGTTGATTGTGTGACTTCAGAAATGGATAAAAGCCCCCCATCCAAATTGACTATCATCAGTGCACGTAAGGAAAAAAAATGTTAATTTTTTTCATCTAAAATACTGTCTTATTTATTTTATAGTACAGTACATTGATTAAGGGACGCGGGTGGTGCTGTGGGTTAAACCACAGAGCCTAGGACTTGCCGATCAGAAGATCGGCAGTTCGAATCCCTGCAATGACGGGGTGAGCTCCCGTTGCTCGGCCCCTGCTCCTGCCAACCTAGCAGTTCAAAAGCATGTCAAAGTGCAAGTAGATAAATAGGTACCACTTCGGCGGGAAGGTAAACGGCATTTCCGTGTGCTGCTCTGGTTCGCCAGAAGCGACTTAGTCATGCTGGCCACATGACCCGGAAGCTGTACGCCGGCTCCCTCGGCCAACAAAGCGAGATGAGTGCCGCAACCCCAGAGTCGGCCACGACTGGATCTAATGGTCAGGGGTCCCTTTACAGTACATTGATTATTGCCTTAATTTTATGGATCAATGGTCTCGTTAGACAGTGAAATTCATGTTAAATTGTTGTTTTAGGGGGTGTTTTTCATCGTCTGGAATGGATCAATCCACTTTCCATTACTTTCAATGGGAAAGTCCGCTTCAGGTTAAGAACGCTTCAGGTTAAGAACCGACTTCCAGAACCAATTAAGTACTTAACCTGAGGCACCAGGTAAAGCTCCATTAGTAGATATATATTGGTCACAAAACCCAACTGTTCCCCCCCCCCCCCCAATTTTTCAAAGTACATTAACTGAATTACAGCAGAATCCGTTTTTTCCTCCTGCCGGGACCCGGCTCTTGCAACTGCTTCAACAGTAAGCGAGGGGGGGGGCAGTTGAGGGGGATTCAAGGCTCCAACGCATGCTCACCGACCGAAGTCACTGGTCGCCTCCAGAAGCAACAGATATACCAAAATAAGGTAATTAAAAATAAACTTTCTCTGAAGAATTGAAATCAGAACTTAATTGGGCTAAAATTAGAGGAGAAAGAGTGGAGTATTAAACAGGAAGTCATACTTCCTCTTTTGTGGCCTGGAGCTGCGAGGATCTCTTTGTGAATGAGAGAGGTTTTCTTTATTTTTTTGTAGCCTTTGATGAATAATAACAGCTTTAGAGACTGGAGAGCCTTCCCTTCTCAATGGACAGAAATTAACTTATTGGATTGTTAGAACCTTTATTGGATTGAGAGGTGTTGATTGGATCTTATTTAGAGCTGCATATTGTAACTTATTTTGAAGAAATTCAACCTGATAAAATTTTGATGGATCTTTCCAAACAACTACCAAAGCCTGGCAGGGGTTCTGCTCAGCCGACTGAGGTGGGGAGACCCCTAAGAGGGTGGAGCACCTTGACTGCTGGAGTGGAATAAATTACATCCATTGTGTTTTTGAAAGACCAGGACAAGTACTTCAAAGTTTAAATCTTTAGAAAGTTGACCTACTGCCTGGAAATATATTACAGCTACATGGACACTGGTGGACTAACTGGACTTTTTTTGGAGTTACAGATTGTTTCAAGCTTGGATATTTGGAAGTCAATCAAAACCTTAAAAGGATTACAACTGGGAATTATTGGATACTTGGACATTCAGAGTATTGCAAAATTGATTATTAATAAGGTGATAATGACCCCATTCAAAATAGAAAAAGGAACGAGGCAAGGATGTCCGCTATCACCTTTATTATTCATTTTGGTCCTGGAAGTTCTGAATAGAAATATAAGAAAAGATAAACAGATTATGGGAATAAGAGCAGGGAAAAATGAATTTAAGTTGAAAGCATTCGCAGATGACTTGGTAATTACAGTAGAAGAGCCAAAAAATTGTCTCCCTAAAGTCTTAGGAAAAATACAAGAGTTTGGGCAAGTGGCAGGGTTTAAATTAAACAAATAATAATAATAATAATAATAATAATAATAATAATATATTATTTATACCCCACCCATCTGTGTTTCCCCAGCCACTCTGGGCAGCTTCCAATTGAGTATTAAAAACAATACAGCATTAAATATTAAAAACTTCCCTAAACAGGGCTGCCTTCAGATGTCTTTTAAAGAGAAGATAGTTGCTTATTTCCTTCATATCTGAAGGGAGGGCGTTCCACAGGGCAGGCGCAACTACTGAGAAGGCCCTCTGTCTGGTTCTCTGTAACCTCACTTCTCACAATGAGAGAACTGCCAGAAGGCCCTTGGCGCTGGATCTCAGTGTCTGGGCTGAATGATGGGGATGGAGACGCTCCTTCAGGTATACAGGACCGAGGCTGTTTAGGGCTTTAAAGGTCAGCACCAACACTTTAAATTGTGCTTGGAAACGTACTGGGAACCAATGCAGATCTCTCAGGACCAGTGTTATGTGGTCCCGGCAGCCACTCCCAGTCACCAGTGTAGCTGCCGCATTGTGGATTAATTGCAGTTTCCGGGTCACCTTCAAAGGTAGCCCCACGTAGAGGGCATTGCAGTATTCCAAGTGGGAGATGACTAGAGCATGCACCACTCTGGCAAGACAGTCTGCAGGCAGGTAGGGTCTCAGCCTGCGTACCAGATGGAGCTGGTAAACAGCTGCCTTGGACACAGATTTGACCTGCGCCTCCATGGACAGCTGTGAGTCCAAAATGACTCCCAGGCTGCGCACCTGGTCCTTAAGGGCACAGTTACCCCATTCAGGACCAGGGAGTCCCCCATACCCGCCTGCCCCCTGTCCCCCCAAAACAGTATTTCTGTCTTGTCAGGGTTAAACCTCAATCTATTAGCCGTCATCTATCCTTCAACCGCCTCCAGGCACTCACACAGGACCTTCACTGCCTTCACTGGTTCTGATTTAAAGGAGAGGTAGAGCTGGGTGTCATCTGCATACTGATGAACACCCAGCCCAAACCCTCTGATGATCTCTCCCCACAGCTTCATATAGATATTAAAAAGCATGGGGGAGAGGACGGAACCCTGAGGCACCCCACAAGTGTGAGCCAGGGGTCTGAACACTCATCCCCCACCACCACTTTCTGGACACGGCCCAGGAGGAAGGAGCGGAACCACTGTATAACAGTGCCCCCAACTCCCAGCCCCACAAGACGGTCAAGAAGGATGTTATGGAAACAAAGGAAAGACAAAAGCATTAACAAAAAATGTGACCAAAATGGAGAAAAAGGAGTTGCAGGAGATCACAAAGATAGAAATCCACAAAAAGTTAAATACCTAGGAATCTGGCTTATCAATAAAAACTTGAATTTGTATAAAGACAACTGCAAGAAAGCTTGGAATGAGATCAAGAAAGATTTGGACACTTGGAACAGAATGAACCTTCCCTGATGGGAAGGATAGCAGCAATAAAGATGAATGCACTACCAAAGATTTTTTTTTATTATTTCAGTCAATACCAATAATAAGTAATCTTGTCTGCTTCAGAAACTGGCAAAAAGATATTTCTAAGTTTGTCTGGAACGGGGGAAAGCCTAGAATAAAATATAAAATACTTATAGATATAAAAGACAGAGGAGGCTTTTCCCTCCCAGACTTTAAACTCTACTATGAAGCAGCATGCATTACGTGGATTCGGGACTGGATTAAATTAAAGAAAGACTTCCGGAGGCGGCGCCAACGACTAATGGCGGATTCCCTCTAGCTTAGAGGGGAGAGCTCCGCGGAACTCGGGTCTACCACTGCGGCGAAGCGGGGACCCCTTTGAAACTCACAGGCGGGAGAAGCCTGTGATCGTGGGACTCGGCGGGCACCTTCAGCACCCCCCCAAACCGTGAGGGAGCCCCGTAAGAGGCTCCGGACCGCAACAGGGAGAGCGGCGCGGTGCTGAGAGTCGATCGCTTTGTCCGTGGAGTGAAGCCGCGCAGCTGTGGTCGGAGAGCGCTGACCTTTTTCCTGTGACAATTTGGCTATTAAACAACGACCCGTAAGTAGGTGAAGCTTTGAAGATTGGGACTAAAAGGGAAAAAAAGATATTGATTTAGCACTGAAACGGCAAGGCGCAAACAGGAAGTCCGTCTTCCATTCTTGTATAAAGATCAAAGCAAAGACTTTCTAAGCTGAGACCTTAAAAGCTGTGCCTTAAAGCCTTAAATCCGAACGTCAAAATGTGAGAATCCCCCCTCTTTACTGCAGGAGAAGGGGGGGAGAAGGAAAGAAACCTTTTTTGCCTGCAGAGGAAGGTACAAAAGAATAAAGACCACCTCTCAATCCTGGGGAAGGGCTGCCAGGATTGTTAGAATTGCTGCATTGAGAGTCGCACTATTTAAAAGACATTGTAACTTGATGGACAGTAAGCATTGCAATTGAACTTGCTTAAGGACATTCTTGCTTAACTTGAACTTGCTTAACATTGAACTTGCTTAAGGACAGTAAGCTTTGCAATTGAACTTGCTTAAGGACATTCTCCGTGTTTCTTGCTGGAGGGGGGATTCTGGAAGTATCGGGAAAGAGTTTCCATTGTAACACCATTGACTGTGATTGATACTGTGTCCCCCTAGAGGAGCTTGGAAAATTGCTACAATTGGTAGAGGAATTTTCCACTTGTATTCAATTGTATTGAATTTTCCACTGGGAGTTTCCACTACAATAACAAAGTTTGTGGGTCTGACCTTGGTTCTCAGACAAATGGAGATGAATGAAAAAGGAACAGAAAAAGTAACAAGATCCAAGGCCAGACTGCAGCAGACCAGTACTGTACATCAACAACGCAGAGCATCTGCTTCTGGCCCTCCTGTATCACAGCGAGAAGAGGTAGCTGTTTCGGAAGAGGGATTTACTGCAGTATTGGGGAAAATTTATGAAAAATTGGATAAATTAAGCAATCAGGTTGCAGATGCAACAACCAAAATTGACCAGAACACTATTACTATTAAGGAACTGGGGCAGAAGGTGAACTTTAATACAGAATCCATCCAAAAATTGCTGGAAGAATCTACGTCTAATTGAAAGACAGCCGAAGAAGCTAAGGAAAAAGTGGAGGTTCTAGAGGGAAAAATAACACCAATATCTAAACAACTTGGAGATCACCAGTCCCTTCTGTCTATGTTTGAACTGAGGGAGAAGCAGACCAACTTGAGGGTCAGGTCACTACCTGAAATTGAGAAAAGCAACCTAAGTGACTTTCTTACACAGGAATTTGCTGAATATTGGAACTTGGATGACAAACAAGACTTTAAGATAGTAAGTGCTTTTAGACTTGGAAAAAGAGGGAGAAAGAACCGGGCAAGAGACTGTTTGATCACCCTCCGATCAAAAGAGGAGAGAGACAAAATATTGAGTTTGCACTTCAAGAAATCCCTGGAAATAAATGATATAAGAGTGGAGATTTTCAAGGATATCCTGAAACATATTTTGGACTTGAGGGCCTTTTACAGAGACTTGGTGGATCTGCTGAGAGGAAATAGAATTGTCTTCAGGTGGGAATTCCCGCAAGGCCTATCTTTTACCTTTAAAGGGAAAAAGTTCAAGATAAGATCAGTGGAAGATAAAGATAAATTTTTAAGAGATCACGGAGAAGACCTGCAAAAAGAAGCTGGAGAAGAGTCAAAAGCGTTAAAACCAGGCATACTAGACATACTACCACCACCTTTGGGATTGGACAAGGCATCAAAAGTGATACCACCGTCAGAAGAAGAAGAGCGTCTGGGAGCAGTTGGAGGAAAGTAGAATAAGTACATCATGTCTCTGCAATTACTAAGTTGGAATATTCATGGACTGAACTCCCCTCAGAAGAGGAAACAAGTCTTTCATTTATTGAAAAAGGAGCAATTGGACCTGATTTGCTTACAGGAAACACATGTGATTAGGCTACATTGGAAACTGCTGATTAACAAGAGGCTGGGTCAAGAATTTATCTCATCGGACAAGGTTAAAAAAAGAGGGGTAGTCATTTATGCAAAAGAAAGCCTATCACCGAAATTCATTTTTAAAGATGACCATGGAAGATATGTGGCAATTTAAATTCAATCACAAGGAGAAAAATTTTTGATATTAGGAGTCTACGCACCAAATGAGGGGAAATCTGAATTTTTAAAGAAGTTGCATGAGACATTGTTGGACTTTATGGACTATAATATTATTATGATGGGAGACATGAATGGAGTGGTATCTACAAACATGGATAAGTCACAGCGACAGGTGGTAACTAAAGATGGCAGACAACCAAAAACTTTCTTTGAACTGACTGACAATCTGTATTTGATTGACATTTGGAGAGTTAAGAACCCCTTAGGAAGAGAGGGAACATTCTTTTCTGAAGCCCAAATGACATGGACAAGAATCGACCAAATATGGATAACTAGAGGAACGGCACCAAAGGTTCGAAAAGTGGAAATTTGCCCTAAAATCTGCTCCGACCATAATGCTGTGCAAATGGATATGAAGCTAACATCAACCGGCCCCTTCAGATGGAGGATGAATGACACCTTGTTTAGAGACCAAGAGGTTCTCAAGAAGGCCCAAAAAACTTTGAAAGACTACTTTGAGATAAATTTGAACACTAATACTGAAAAAAGAATAATCTGGGATGCAAGTAAAGCAGTTATGAGGGGGTTTCTGATTCAACAGAACGCAATAAAGAAGAGAACCCAAAATGAGAAAAAAGATAAAATTTTGGAAAAAATAAAAGAGGGTGAGAAGAAACTAAGAGCGAAACCAAAGTCACAAGAGATTCTGAGAGACATAAAGTTATATCAAGTGCAATATATGAAAACGATGAATCAAGAAATTGAATGGAAAATCAAACAAATGAGACAAAGGACATTTGAATCGGCTAATAAATGTGGAAAATTGTTAGCCTGGCAAATGAAAAAAAGACAAAAGCTCAATACTATTACTAATTTGGAAGTGGAAGGAAAGAACATTCAGAATCCAGGGGAAATTAGAAACTGTTTCCAGAGGTATTTTAAACAGCTATATACACAAGGGCCACAGAAAGAGTCTGACATAGACCAATTTATAGAAACAAATGGATTACAAAAAATCTCTCAAGAAGATAAGACAATGTTGAACCATAAAATCACAGAACAAGAGATAGAAGGTGCCATTCAGAACATGCAGTTGGGCAAATCTCCAGGGCCGGATGGTTTAACCTCAAAATATTACAAATCTTTGAAAGACTGGCTAATCCAACCACTAGAGGAGGTTTGTAATGAAATTTTGGAAGGGGGAAAAGCGCTAGAGTCGTGGAAAAGACACAACTTAAGAATTACCGCCCCATATCCCTACTTAATGTGGATTACAAAATATTTGCTGACATTTTGGCTAATAGGTTAAAAAAAAGTATTAATGGAAGAGATACATAAGGACCAAGCTGGCTTTCTCCCAGGTAGACACTTGTCGGACAACACGAGGAATATAATCAACATTTTGGAGAAATTGCAAGTGAATATTAACACTAAAGCAGTCTTAATTTTTTTAGATGCAGAGAAAGCATTTGATAATATTTCTTGGAAGTTTATGAAGAAAAATCTTCAGGGGATGGGGGTCGGTCAAGGGTTTGAAAATGGTATAAGTGCAATCTATTCAGAACAAAAGGCTAAGCTATTAGTTAATAATGTGATGACGGAAGAATTTAAGATAGAGAAAGGGACACGACAAGGCTGCCCAATTTCCCCATTGTTATTTATCTCGGTCCTGGAGGTTTTGCTAAACATGATTAGAAGGGACCGGCTGGTCAAAGGGGTACAGGTCGGAGTTAAACAATATAAATTGAAAGCTTTTGCAGATGACTTAGTTTTGACATTACAGGAGCCGGAATCTAGTACAAAAAGAGTGTTAGAACTGATTCAAGAATTTGGTCATGTGGCAGGATTTAGGTTGAACAAATCTAAAACTAAAGTTTTGGAGAAAAACTTAACACCACTTGAGAAAGAGAGATTTCAGAAAGATTTGACAATAGTTAAGAAAGTAAAATACCTAGGGGTTAATATGACGGCTAAAAATGGGAACTTATTTAAAGACAATTATGAGAAATGTTGGACAGAAGTGAAAAAAGACTTAGAAATATGGTCAAATCTGAAGCTTTCCTTGTTGGGTCGAATAGCAGCTATTAAGATGAATGTATTGCCAAGAATGTTGTTTTTGTTTCAATCATTACAAATTGTGGACAAAATGGACTGTTTCAAGAAGTGGCAGAAGGACATTTCTAGATTTGTCTGGCAGGGCAAGAAGCCCAGAATAAAATTTAAAATACTAACTGATGCAAAGGAAAGAGGTGGATTTGCCCTGCCAGACTTTAAACTTTATTATGAATCAGCAGCTTTTTGCTGGCTGAAAGAGTGGCTACTTCTTGAGAACACAGACATTTTAGACTTAGAAGGTTTTAACAATGTTTTTGGGTGGCATGCATATTTATGGTACGACAAGGTTAAAGCACATAAAGCATTCAAAAACCATATTGTCAGGAAAGCATTGTTTAATGTCTGGATAAGGTATAAAGACTTATTGGGAAACAAAACTCCAAGGTGGTTATCACCAATGGAAGCAAAGGCTCTGAGAAGACCCAATATGGAGGCCAAATGGCCTAAATATTGGGAAATTTTGGGACAAGAGGGAGATAAGTTGAAATTGCAAAGCTTTGAGAAACTAAAAGACATAGTGCGAGATTGGCTTCATTATTATCAAATAAGAGAGGCTTTTAATTTCGATAAAAAAATTGGCTTCCAGGTGGAAAAATCAAAATTGGAAACAGAACTGTTAGAGCCCAAAACTAAGATACTGTCAAGAATGTATAACTTGCTGTTAAAATGGAACACGCAGGATGAGACGGTCAAATCTGCTATGATTAAATGGGCACAGGATATAGGACATAACATTATGTTTGCTGACTGGGAACGGTTGTGGACCACCGGTATGAAATTTACGGCATGTAATGCCTTAAGAGAAAATATTATGAAAATGATATATAGGTGGTACATGACACCAGTCAAGCTTGCAAAAATCTATCATTTGCCCGACAATAAGTGTTGGAAATGTAAGGAGACTGAAGGTACATTCTTTCACCTTTGGTGGACGTGCCCAAGGATTAAGGCTTTCTGGGAGATAATATATAATGAAATGAAAAAGGTACTTAGGTACACTTTTTTGAAGAAACCAGAGGCCTTTCTCCTGGGCATAGTCGGCCAATTGGTGTCAAAGAAGGATAGAACTTTCTTTATGTATGCGACAACAGCAGCAAGAATACTTATTGCAAAGTATTGGAAGACGCAAGAGCTACCCACTCTGGAAGAATGGCAGATGAAGTTGATAGATTGCATGGAACTGGCTGAAATGACTGGCAGAATCCGTGACCTGGGAGAAGAGTCGGTGGAAGAAGATTGGAAGAAATTTAAGGACTATTTGCAGAAATATTGTAAAGTTATAGAATGTTAATTTGACGTTGGATTGAAAATAAGAGGTGTTAGCAACAAAGTTAAAAAGAATATGTTAAATATAGATTGACAAAGGATGAAAATATTCATTTATAAATATGTCAAGATAAAGAGTTAAGATAAAGAAAATAGGCCAAGGATTTGCTGAATTGATTAGCTAAATGGGAATACAAAAAGGGGAGGCGGGTGGAAGTCAAAGAAACTAGTAAATGAAGCAAAAGGCATAAAGATGGATCTATTTTTCTTTTCAATTTTTTTCTTTTCTTTTAAATATGTGTTTTTACTTTTATGATTATTGTATTTTTCTTTTATGTATTTTTATTTATTTTTCTTTGTAAACTTTTGTCTATTTTTTGTAAAATCTCAATAAATATCTTATAAAAAAAATAAATTAAAGAAAGATGAAATACTGGACTTGGAAGGACATGATAATAGATTTGGTTGGCATTCCTATTTATGGTATGGGAAAGATAAAAAAATGCAAAGACTTTCATAACCATATAATAAGAAAAATGCTTATAAGAGTCTAGAACAAATATAAATATTTTTTAGAACCCAAAACCCCATGGTGGCTTTTACCAATGGAAGCATTAGCATTAAAACCACTCAACAGGAGAGTGCAGCTGGCCGAAATGTAGAAAATTATTGATGGGGGGGGGGGTTGAAACTAAAAGAGTGTGAAGAATTGAAAGTCTTTTTGCAAAGTTGGCTACATCATAGACAGTTGAATGAACAGTTCAAAGAGGATAATAAGAAAGGTTTTGGTTACATATTTTCAAATTTTCAAAAAGAAATTATCGAGAGTGATACAAAATTACTTTAAAAGATGTATAATCTCCAGCTATATGGGGAAATGTTGGATGAGATGGTAAAGTCAGCACAAATAAAGTGGACTCAAGATTTAGGTCATTATATACAATTTGAGGATTGGAAAAGGATGTGAAGGGCGAATTTAAAATTACAGACTATATTTTATTGAAAGAGAATTACAGTGGTATCTCAGATTACATACGGTTCAGGTTACAGACTCCGCTAACCCAGAAATAGTGCTTCAGGTTAAGAACTTTGCTTCAGGATGAGAACAGAAATCACACAGCGGTGGCGCAGCGGCAGCAGGAGGCCCCATTAGCTAAAGTGGTGCTTCAGGTTAAGAACAGTTTCAGGTTAAGAACGGACCTCCGGGACTTCCGGGGTGGCGCCATCGGCAATGGCGGACTCCCTCTCAACCGGAGGGACCAGCTCCGCGCGAAACGGGTCTTTTCCGCTACGGCGAAGCGCGGACCCTTTCAAAAATCACAGGCGGATGAAGCCTGTGACCATGGGACTCGGCGGGCACCTTTAGCGCCCCCCCAACCCGCAAAGGAACCCACTAACGGGCTCCAGAGCGAAGAGGGGAAAGTGGCGCGGTGCTGTGAGTCTACTGCTTTTTCTGTGGAGCGAAGCCGCATAGCCGTTGCCAGAGAGTGCTGCCTTTTTCCTGGGACAATTTGGCATCTAAAGAATCACCCGTGAGTACTTAAAAGTCGAACAATTGGACTTTAAATAAGGATTGGCCAGCAGAGAGGAATTGGACTTAAAATTTATTTCAATTTGGTACTGAAACGGGAAGGTCTAAACAGGAAGTCAGCCTTCCGTTTCTTTGTAGCCAGAATAAAGCAAAGACAACGTAACTAGAGCATAGAAATTCACCTTTAAAGGACTGGCTTTCATCATTTAAAATCGTGGAACCCCCCCTTCGGTAGCAGGAGAAGAAGGGGGACCTTTCTTTTTGATTGTTTAAACCTGCAGAAGTGAGTTTAAAGTAAAGTAACTTTCCACCGTCCTGATCCTGGAGCGGAGTGTCAGGACTGACGTTTGAAGCTCATTGACCAGAGACAAATGTTTCTGACAGATAGTTAAAAGAAAAGTAACATAGTGACTCCATTGTTTCCTTTCGCATTTTAAAGGAACAAATATTGACTGAATATTTTAAAAAAGAAACTTTGTTGCTATTGTTCTTAAAAGAAAGAATAAACAAGTTGTCCCCCTAGAGGGAGACTGTGAAATTGTAACCAACTTCAGGAGCTTGCAGCTGTTACAGATTACAATTGTGGGAAAGGACTGGTGACCTTGCAGGACAATGTTTTCAGAAGCTCTGTTGGGTGCTTTCTGTAAAATAAATGCCCTATTGGATCAGCTAAGCCAGAAGACTGACTTGATGACTAATGCGACCAGAAATTTTGAACAGGCAGTAGGAAACTACATGGAGCCTACCCAGGAACTAAAACAGGAGTGTGACATGACAGCACAGATGAGAGAAGAGGATATTGCTGAATTTTGGGTGTCAGAAATGGAGGGAGCTGCGGCCCTGCAGGATCATGAGCCTTTGGATTTGATAAATGAATTTGGAAAAAACCAGGCTTGGAAAGATAAAGTTAAGTTTGGTTTGGAAATGGGGGGTTGGAATGACCCTCCCATGCCAGGATGTGTGGACTTTCTGAGTCTGGTAATGGGCCGTCAGATGTTTGGAGCTGTGGGGGCTTTTAATTTTGGAGGGAATTTGAAACAGGTGTTTAAATATCACATGGAGTTTAGTCTGGACTATGGAAATGGGGCTGATCTGTTGAAATGGTCAAAAATATTATTAAGCTGGAGTTCCTACGAGTGGAAGGAAAATATGAAGAAGAGCCGCGGAAGGGACATGGAAGAGACTTGAGGGCCTCGGATATAAGGACACCAGGTTAATGCGCTAGATAAATGGGACAAAAAGGACTGACAAAATCCGGAACCAGGAGAAAGGGACGCTGGATGAAGATTGGATTGTTTTACTTGGTTTTCTTTTATCATTAGGACTGTTTTAAAATAATTGATGAATGTTAGAAAAATGTTGAAATGGAACTACTTGGTTCTAGTAAAAATGTTTAAAGAATTAGGATAATGGTATGGTTATGAGAAGTTGGTCAAAATAAGATATAAGTTTTAAGTTTCAAGGTTTGCTATAAGACAAGATGAAAATAGATTAAGATAATGTAAGGACAAAATATTATGAATTATGGATAGGATTTGCTGTGATAATTATTAACCAGGATACAAGAAAGGGGAGGAGGAGGAGGTCAAAGAAAGAAGGTAATGAAAGTTAAAAATTTGAGAAGGATGGATGTATTTTTTTTCTTCTTATTTTTCTGTTTTGTTTTCTTTTCTGTTTTTTCTTTTGTATAATTTTAAAAAATCTTTAATAAACATTTTATTTAAAAAAAAAAAAAGAACGGACCTCCGGAACGAATTAAGTACTTAACCTGAGGTACCACTGTATATGAAAATGATGTATAGATGGTACATTACACCAGAGAAAGTTGCTAAAATGTATAAGACAGGATCAAAAACTTGTTGGAGATGTAAAGAGAAAGATGGTACATTTTATCATATGTAGCAAGAAGTCATAGAATAGTGTTAAAAAATAAGAGACTAGGCCAAGAATTTATTTCTTCTGTTATGAAGGAAAAAAGAGGGATTGTTATATATGTAAACCATAAATTAGAGGCAGAACAAATTTTTAAAGACGAGGAAGGAAGAATATTGGGGATACAGATCTTAAGAGGAGGGGAACAAATAGTAGCCGGAGGGATCTATGCACCGAACGGTGATAAATCAAAATATTTTAAAGAAGTAGAAGAAAAGCTACTAGAACATATAAACGAGGAGATTATTCTAATGAGTCACCTCAATGGGGTCACTTCTTTAGAATTAGATAGAACAGAAAGAGTTAAGAAATCTAGGAAAGGGAGATTGCTGCAATCATTTTTCCAAATGGTGGAAAATTTAAATCTGAGGGACACATGTAGATACAAAAATCCGAATGTCAAATAGTACACACATTACTCAGAAGCTAAATAATTAGCTGGCATGATAGACGGAATTTGGACAACAAATAACTTAATAATAAAAGTACATAAAGTTGAGATTCAACCAAAAACACTAACAGAGCACAATGCAATAGTGTTAGAACTAAGGGATAAAGGGAGGGAGCATAGAAGATGGAGATTGAACGATAGGTTATTAAATGATGAAGACATAGTAAATAGAGCACAAAAGGCACTGAAGGAATTCTTTGAATTAAATAAAACACAAGATACTGATATTAGGACAATATGGGACGCAAATAAAGCTTTTATGAGGGGATTTTACAAACAGCAGAATGCAAGACAGAAAAGATTACAAGAAGGTAAATCAGAGCAAATAAGAAAAGAAATTTCATTAAATGAAAAATTATTACAGTGGTACCTCTGGTTGTGAACGTGATCCATTCCGGAGGCCCGTTCGCAACATGAAAAGCCTGCAACCTGAAGTGCCGTATCTGCGCAGGTGCGCAGGTCGCGATTTGGCGGTTGTGCACATGCGTGAAGCGTGATTTAGCTCTTCTGCGCATGCATGAAAGTAACCTGAAAGTAACCTGAAAGTAACTATTTCCGGTACTTCCGGGTTGCCGCGGGACGCAACCTGAAAGAACGTAACATGAAGCAAACATAACATGAGGTATGACTATCTAAAAAACCAAAAAATGAGGAAGCTATACAAAAAATAAAGGTATTACAAATCCAAATTTCATCAATGCTGAGTCATGAAATAGAAAGCAATATAAAATGGATGAAGCAAATAACATTTTAATTTCCAAATAAGCCAGGGAAAATGTTAGCATGGTGTCAGGGAACTGCCATCAGAGCCAAGAGTGGAGGTAAGGCTCCCCAACGATGCAGGAGAAGGGACCAGCAGGGAGAGAGAGAACACTTCCTTTGGGGAAGGAAATCGGCATGACACCAGGAAGAAAGGGGAGCAGGGAAGGACTTCGGAGAGATGGCTCCAAGACTCTTCCACAGAGACCAGCGGGGAGAGCCCAGGACCTCCGCTGGCCATGCCCACTCTGCGCAGAAGGCTTCCGCGCAGGGAGGCTAGGCGGAGACTTGGCGTCAAAGAGCTTTTATGTTGGAAGAAGTTCAGGAAACGCCCACTGACGGATTCTGCCAGTGACTGAGACAGCCACGGAGAAAGGGCTGTCCAGCCAGGGAAAGGTTTAGCCAGACAACGTTGCCTAGAGCAGCAGCCCCCTTACGCACGAGCAACCCCAATTCCCTTTACACATGGCAACTAAAAAAGAAGCAAAAAGACAGAATGATTGACAAAATAAATGTAAAAGGGAAGGTGTTAGATAAACCAGAATAAAGGAAAGCTTTGTTAGACACTTTAAAAGTGTCTACAAGGCTGGTAGTGAAACAGAAGAAGAAATAACAAAATATTTACAATGGAACGTATTAACGTATAACGTATTAACTGACAAGATTGAATATCTAAACTCTCCGGTATCTATAATGGAAATACAACAAGAGATAGCAAAATCTAAAATAGGAAAGTCCCCAGGACCAGACAGTCTCACTATAATGTATTATAAAAAAACAGAGGACTCCCTAGTGCTACCCATGAAACTATTGATAAACAAAATTTTGGAGGAAGAGAAAATACCAAAAACATGGCAGCAAGCACATATAGCATTGATACTAAAACAGGGTAGAAATAGAGAACTTATAAACAATTACAGACCCATCTCCCTACTTAATAATGATTATAAAATATATGCGGACATTTTAGCCACTAGATTAAAAAAAGGATTGGGCATAACTTGTTTTTGAGAAACCCACACTGCCTCTTAGTAATCACTGAATCTACGCACACAGCCCAATTGTTTAATAATCTGTTTAGGACCTTTTCTGGTATCAATGTCAAGCTCACCAGTCAGCAATTACCTGGGTCTTCTTATTTCCTTTTGAAGATGGGGACAACATTTGCTTGCTTTCAGTCTGAAGGGACCTCCCCTGTTCTCCAATAATTCTCAAGATTATTGGCAGAGGCTCTGAGATTACACCCACAAGCTCCTTTAGTACCCTTGGGTGCAGCTTATTAGACTCTGGAATTTTGAATTCATTTAAAGTAGCTAGGTGTTCCCTTACCACCTCTTTTCCTATCTTGGGCTGCAGCTCGCTCCTTGCATCATTTATTTTGGTAACCACCAGGTTGAGCACTGCTTTTCTTTAAGGTGAAGACAGTGGCAAAGTAGGTGTTGAGCAGTTCTGCCTTCTTTCTGTCACCCAACAGCATTTCTCCCATCTTCTCCATGCTTAGGACGTACTAGCTTGTTCTTCCTCCTGCTTTGAACATAGCCAAACAACCCTTTTTCTTATTTTTAACTTTGCATGCAAGCCTGAGTTCATTCTGAGCTGCGGCCCGCCTGAATCTTTGTGCTCATGTTGGTGAGCTGGATGGGAGTTGGACCTTCACAACAGCTGGAAGGCATCATGCTGTCCACATACTAGCTGGGAAGGCAGTGGCCGGGTGGTCTGTGTGCCTGCTCAGTCTGCAGTCCAAGTGTCTATTGTGAACAAGCGACGTAAAAACCCATCCCCCATTCTTAGGGTTATGTTTCAACTGCACTTGGAGCAGACAGCTCTTCAAACACAGCAATCCTTCAAAGAAAGTATTGTCTTCCAGCTGTCATTTACATGGAGGACTGTCCTCCTAGCACTGCAGTAAGACACATGGCCACTTATTTCCTTTATTTCCAGTTATGGAAAATAGAATGCATCCATCCAAGTGGCAACCCTGGCTTAGCCTATTCCTGCCCACTAGAGGTCCTCCTAAGTCAAAGAATGAGAACAGTTCCAATATTTCCTCCTATTTGCATGGAACTACAGCAAACTGGCAAGTTTTTAAAGAAATGGGAGTGCCTGATCACCTTATCTGTCTCCTGAGAAATCTCTATGTGGGACAAGAAGCTGCAGTTAGAACTGGATATGGAACAACTGATTGATTCAAAATTGGGAAAGGAGTACGGCAAGGCTGTATATTGTCTCCCTGCTTATTTAACTTATATGCAGAATTCATCATGCGAAAGGCTGGACTGGAGGAATCCCAAATCGGAATTAAGATTGCTGGAAGAAATATCAACAACCTCAGATATACAGATGATACAACTCTGATGGCAGAAAGTGAGGAGGAATTAAAGAACCTCTTAATGAGGGTGAAAGAGGAGAGCACAAAATATGGTCTGAAGCTTTTTTTTTTATAAAAAAAAATGAAGATCATGGCCACTGGTCCCATCACCTAGAAGGGGAAGAAATGGAGGCAGCGAAAGATTTTACTTTCTTCGGCTCCATGATCACTGCAGATGGTGACAGCAGTCACAAAATTAAAAGACACCTCCTTTTTGGGAGAAAAGCGATGACAAACCTAGACAGCATCTTAAAAAGCAGAGACATCACCTTGCCAACAAAGGTCTGTATAGTTCAAGCTACGGTTTTCCCAGTAGTGATGTATGGAAGTGAGAGCTGGACCATAAAGAAGGTCGATCGCCGAAGAATTGATGCTTTTGAATTATGGTACTGGAAGAGACTCTTGAGAGTCCCATGGACTGCAAGAAGATCAAACCTATCCATTCTGAAGGAAATCAGCCCTGAGTGCTAACTGGAAGGTCAGATCCTGAAGCTGAGACTCCAATACTTTGGCCGCCTCATGAGAAGAGAAGACTCCCTGGGAAAGATATAGATGTTGGGAAAGATTGAGGGCACAAGGATCTGTGCGGAAGGCACATTCGCAACCCGCAGTGTTCCAACCCGCAGAGCGGCATCTGCACATCCGCGGGTCGCAATTCGGCGCTTCTGCACATGCACAAAGCATGATTTAGCACTTCTGCGCATGCACAAGTACCAAAACCCGGATGTAATCCGTTCCAGTACTTCTGGGTTCGGCACAGTGCGCAACCCGAAAACACGCAACCTGAAGCGTCTGTAACCCAAAGTATGACTGTACTTGCTTCTCTCTCTCTCTCTCTCTCTCCATAATCCACACACATTGTAGATCTATTGCATATTTCCCTGCTACTCACAAAAGTTCTCCTTGAAAATGAAAACTCATTGCAGATTGATTCAGTGTTACCCCACAGTGTGTCTATTTGATAAGAGACCTACATAGTCCCAGCAATGGGGTGTGTGAATGTATTCACACCTGCTTAAGATTGCAATCACTACTTCCTTCTCCGTTCACTTGGGGCATGTGCAGGGAGGAAAAGGCATGGATATCCTAACCAAGGGGTAGGTTTTTCAAATGCGCATCAAGTAACTACACTCACCTTTCTGGGTGGCAAGAACCATGGCCATAGCCAGGATTTTTGTTTGGGGGGGGCAGGCCTTTAGTTGTGAGGGGCAGGCCTTTTGTTTGGGGGCGGGGCGGCAGAACCCAGGTTAGCTGTGTGTTTTTGTTTATTTTTATTGATGGGGAGGCAGCTGCCCCCCCTGGACACTCCCATGGCAACAGCCCAAATCAATCTTGATTGAAAGCATCCTGACTGGGTCACACATGAATGATACCTGTTCGAGAGAGAAAACAACTACATTTTTAAGGCTACAAATGTGTTAGCATGTATTAGGCCATAGCCAAGCATCAAACAGTGACATTTGAGGCATTGCCTAAATTACAGGGGTTCAGATCATCCTGTTTTGCTGCACCGTCCACAAAGCAGCAACCACAGTAGCTGTTTCCGGTGAGATCTCACATGCTCTGTGAGATTACAGCAAGATATCTCTCTGGGAACCAGCATCACTGCCAGTGCCGTCAGTGCCGTCTTTTGCTGGTGACAAGGAGGGTAGGGTACCTGGAGGGGATGCTCCCTCTCAAAATTCTGCCACCTGAGGTGGCTGCTTCACCCCACCTCATGGGCAGCCTGGCCCTGGTTCCATTAGAGCCTTGTTCTCTTAGCTACTGTTTTTAGAAGGCTTCATGAGTGTGGTTAAAATTAGGGAAAATCAGAGGTGGGACACATGGATTTCATCCCTGCCACTGCTTCTCCCACTCTCATAATTTGCACACTGATTTCATGCATGTATAAGTGATTATTCCAGAAAACGGTTCAGTTTGATTCATTTCCAATGCCTGCCTTGGTAGACGGTACCCAACTGTAACATGTGGGGTGAGAGAAAGAGCAATGACTTGCAAACAGCTGTAAAGACCTGGTCAGACATGTTTTTTAATCATTATATATTTGGAGTGTGTTGTTTGGGGCAGAAGGGCTAGAGAAAAGTTCATGGGCTCTCATGCCGAGTGGCTCCCAGAGGAACCAAAACGAGTGAGTCACTCAGTGACTTCAGAACTGAGGCATTTTGGCATCCATGAGAATTTATCTCTGGCCCTTCCTAGGATTCCTGAAGGCCGCTCGCTCTTCTCCGTGGGGGTCACAGAGGAGACCCTTTTCAGCCAATGGCAGATGGCAGCAGTCTTGGCATTGCTGGGAATGACTCCATGCCCCTTGATGTAATCTTTCCTCCCTGGTCTTCACTTTTCTTCAGGGATAATTTGAGAGCAAACCTCCCAGGCATTTCTCTCCCCCTGCCCCCAATTTCCCTTTTAAAGGGGTGGGGGAGGAAAGGAAGCAGGAGGGAAGCCGAAAGGAAGATACAGTGGTACCTCTGGTTACATACACTTCAGGTTACATACGCTTCAGGTTACAGACTCCGCTAACCCAGCACGGCGGCAACAGGAGGCCCCATTAGCTAATGTGGTGCTTCAGGTTAAGAACAGTTTCAGGTTAAGAACGGACTTCCAGAACGAATAAAGTAATTAACCCGAGGTACCACTGTATAAAAAAGCCCTCTGTCTGCTAAGGTAGGAGCAAGGAACCTTTTTCATTCAGAGGGCCACATTATCTTGTGACCACCTTCCTGGACAGGAATTGCATACCAATGGTGGGCATGGCAAAATTGGGTGCGGCCAGACACACACTGCTCTTCATCTTCCATCCAGGCAAACCAGAGGCATCACAGTCCTAGAATATTGTTGCATGCCACCCCAATCACCGACTGAGATTCCAGGGGTTCCAGGCGCTTACCCAGGGTTCGTGTTTCCTCTGGAATGAGGCACAACAGAGACTGTGGTGTCTTTAGCATATAGCATTATTTACAAATATATGCAACCTGAGTCAACGGTGGAGGGGTTCGCAGAATTAGCACCCCAAGAAGGACTTGCTTCTTCCATAGCTGCGGCCTTGGATTCACCCACTACCATTGCAATTTCTGCTATTGCATTTAAGTCAATGTACAATTTAAAAATAAGTCAGGTTGTTTAGGTGGCCTGAGGCAGGAAATCTCACAAGCTCCTCTCCTTGAGAGTAAAAACAAAGTCAGACTAAATTAAATAAGCAACTATTTGCCTGAAACTATATTGTGGACAATGGGACGCGGGTGGCGCTGTGGGTTAAAGCCTCAGCGCCTAGGACTTGCCGATCGAAAGGTCGGCGGTTCGAATCCCCGTGGCGGGGTGCGCTCCCGTCGCTCGGTCCCAGCGCCTGCCAACCTAGCAGTTTGAAAGCACCCTCGGGTGCAAGTAGATAAATAGGGACCGCTTACTAGCGGGAAGGTAAACGGCGTTCCGTGTGCTGCGCTGGCTCGCCAAATGCAGCTTGTCACGCTGGCCACGTGGCCCAGTGTCTGCGGACACCGCTGGCTCCCGGCCTCTAGAGTGAGATGAGCGCACAACCCTAGAGTCTGTCAAGACTGGACCGTACGGGCAGGGGGTACCTTTACCTTTACCTATATTGTGGACAATCCATAAAAGGGGCAAGGGGAGGGGGAGGGGAGAAGGGGCAAACACTTACACAGGACTCAGCTACGTTAGTAAAGAAACAGCAATTTGAATGCACTAAAATATGCAACACCAGATGGTGCCAAAGAGCAGGAAATTTTAAAGCGTGATTTTCCACAGAGATTTCTTTCTTTTGTTAAAGCAATATAATTTCTGACTTCTTTATAGCATTTCCCCCCCCCCCTGTGTTTAGATGCACCCATAGTATCATAGAAAGCTATCTTATACATATTGCAGTGGGTTTTTTAAATGAAAAAAGTGTTGCAACTGAGGACTCAGTTATACAGTTGCAAATAAAATGTTTTAAATGCAATATACAATGTGACACTAGATGGTGATGGTGAGCCTTTTGGAAAATTCAATGTATTTTTAAAAAACGCTTTAAAAAAAACATTTCCAGGGCTATTTTTATATGTGTGTAGATTCTACCTAGGACTCATTAGTAAACTGGTGGTGTACCTGTTGAAGTAAGTAGCTCCAATTTATTATATTGAGCAGAGAATTAGGTCCAGTTCTACCTCCAAGCAGCAGAATGCAGGGGTAGAGCCTTGATGTGGGGTAGTGGACTGTGCCACTTCAGACTTCACGTTTGGGATGCCATTTTGAATACTCCCCCACATTTTAAGAACAAAAAAGTATTTGCAAGCCAAAAACTAGTTCCTGATGGGGAGTGGGTGGGAAATCCCTGTTCTGATATTCTTTTTATAGGGATCTTTTATGCCCTCAATACTCTCCCAGGGCAACACCTACTCTCAGGCCACAGCCACTCCCTCCAAGGTCTTGCTCTGTGCTAACTTTGAGTGCTTTTACCTGGCTTGAATGTGCCCCCTTACTGTGATAATTCCCCTCACTTGCCTGGATGGAGAAATGTGTGGGTAGAATCTCTCAACATTTGAACGGGTGGAATGTAACCTACTGTACAAAGAGAGCCACCTCTGCTGCTCCAACTACTATTGGCCCTGACCCCACCCGCCACTGTCATGCAGCCCTTGAAAGGTTTTGCACATGGTCCTCAGCCTGGAAAATTTCCCAATCACTGCCTTGCCGCTATGCCATCCCATTCCTACTCTGGCCTCAGCTTGTGTAGTCCCTGTGTGATTCAAAAGTCTGCTTATTCTTCCCCCAACCAAAGTTGACCCAACCAACACGGTCATCACCTTGTCAGTTTCCTCATGACAACAGGACTCACATCTTCCTCCCAAAGCCCACAGATTTTCAACTTGATTACCATGGAGACATAATCACTTATTTATTTGTGTTGATTTTTTTGGCGTGTAATTAAGGTTCCCCTTAAACTTGCCCCCTCCCCTTTATTCATGGCAAGAAGGAAGCCTTGGCTCAGATGTTTATATTCATTCTGTCCTTGCTGATATTCTCTTGGTCTCACTCCAATGACCGATAAACTAGCCAGGAATGGGTATGATGAGAACAGCAGAGCCTGGGAGAGGTCAGACTTCCATCCCTCCCCCTAGCACTTCATGTCATAGCCATTCTCTGGTCCATTTTAGTCCTGGGATGTTATTTCCCTTCTCTGTTGCAGAGGGACTTTCTTTTCTTTTCTTTTTTCCGGGTGTGGGGGGATCAACAGGCCCTCCTGAGTTAGGGAGTGGGTGGAAACAGCTTTCAGCAAAGGCTGTCCTTCTTGCTATGTGGAAATTCCCAGAGGAAAAAAATAACATTGAACCAAAGGCTGGGCAGACTAATCTGTTAGTGGTCTAGCATTCAGAAGTGGGTTTAGAGGGACAAACAGCTGTGCAGGATCTGGAAATGGTGCTTTTGAGTGGGTGCTGGGTTAAATGTCCCCTGCTTGGCCCTCTCCTCTGTCCAAGGGCAGTAGTGTGCTTTTTCTGCTTGGAGGCACAGCCTCAGCATACGATGGCTGTGTCAGCCCTCAAACCAGAGAACTGTTCCCTGACACACAATACCTGTACAGTCATACCTCGGGTTGCAGACACTTCAGGTTGCGTTTTTTCAGGTTACGGACGCGGTTACTTCCAGGTTTCAGCAGTTGCGCATGCTCAGAAACACTGAATCACAACCCGCGTGCGCAGACACGGCGCTGCAGGTTGCAAACGCTGTGGGTTGTGAATGTGCCTCCTGCACGGATCACGTTCGCAACCCAAGTGTCCACTGTACATTTGTAAATAAGAAGAGCATTCAGAATACAGCATCAGTTCTCTCTTGCTCAAAGGACAGTAAAGCTGATTCGAAATTCCTGCCTCTTGGGAGAATCTAGAAATGTGCATTTGGCCGAATGAATATGTGGCTGATAGTTTGTGCCATCAACGGCAACATCAAAGAGGCACTGGCTATTAGTAGCTCCAGGAGAAGAAAATCCATTGTGTGTGTGGAGGGGGGTGGGAGTCCTTCTGCAGCTCTCAACTCAAGCAATTAGGTTGTAAACTCTGTGCTTCCTACATGGTATAATATATGTCCGACATGGCCCATAATGGGCAGATATTTATGGAGTATTGAATATATGCCATGCAGGAATGGATAAAGGAGGAACATCATTTGCTCGTGGAATTCGGACCAGTTTGGGATGGGCTTCTCAGTGCCTTTGATGTCTTGACTAAGGCCTAATAGGATCCCACTGGGTTCAGAGGGGAAAGGGTGGGTAGGGTGACAAGCTCTTAATTTGCACAGAACCATTTTGTGCACACCAAACACACAAACGTAAGGATGCCTCCAGGCTGTCAGCATTTGGTGGGAAGTATGTGGTTTGGAAATTTGCAAAGAAATGCACTGAAATTGTGTGGAATGAGTGAATGATTTTTAAACACTCTGAAAGCAAATCAGGATGAATTCTCACCATTGACAAACAATCATGACGACTGCTCAATAAACAGGACATCTGGAGTTGGACCCCTTTAAAAGTATTTCTGAGTCATTTTCGTAACATAAGAATCTTATCATATCATAATCCCATTAGCTGGAGCGGAAGGGTATTCAGTGTGGAAAGGTTTTGTTATTATCCTTCATACCTCAGATTGAGAGATCGGGTGGGTTCGGAATCTAGATTATATTCTTAGTTCAGTGGTGCTGATTGTGTGTGGGCTCTTCTTGAGAGAAGGGACAGGACACATGAAGGAGGAGGCACAGAGTTTCAAGAATGGCAAGACTAGCTGTAGGTTTGAGGTTTCCCTTTCCCCACAGAGTATCCTCTGCTAGACTTCTTCCTGTGTTGGCAGGACCTAGGGTTTAACTGGCAGTGGTGTCAGTAGGTGGATGCCACCTAAATTTCTCACAATGCTCTCAACATAGCATCACTGTGGGGCACTGAGTGAAATTTAAATAGTCACTGCCTAGATCCAAGTGCCTAGTGCTAAGGGAAGCCATGGGGCATCATAAGCAGTGCTTGGGGAAAAACCTGTGTGGCTTGAATAAATTAAACAGGGTAAGTATCTTCTAGTATGGAAACACAATTATGGAGAAAGCTTCATCCTGACCCCTGATTTACTTTTGGACCTTATACTTCATTTTTTTAAAAAAAGATATTTATTGAGATTTTCCACCTTAATACATTAAAAAATCAAAAAAGAAAAAACAAAAAAGTTAAAAACACATAAATTTTACAATCCGTATTTTCAATAACATATTTCCCTGACTTCCCCACACCTCCCCTTCTTATATTCCAATTCAAATTGTTAGTTCAACAAGTTCTTATCCCCAATTTTTGACCTTTTTATATTTAATTCATTTTAGAAAAACCAATTTTAACTTATAAACATCAATATTTATACATCAGTGCTCATTCTTAAAACCTTTTTCTAAAGTTGACCCAAATTCCCTTCCACGAATTCCCCAATTTTCATACTAATAACAAAACAAAATTAAAAAACAGATTATAATTGTACACCCTTTGGATTCCCAAACCCCACCCCACCCCTTTCCCGGTTTCGATCCCCAACAAATGTCCATCAGTCTTAGTCTACTATCAGCCTGGAGACCTCACGTCCGAGGCTCTTAATTCTCTCTCAATTCCTCTCTGCCGGTTTTTTTGGTAGTCCTTAGTATTAAACACCAGATCTCGGAGAAGCTCTGTCCCAGTAGGGTCCATGTTTCTTCCAGCCAGACCTCCATACTTAAAAGTGAAGCCCGAATCTTGTTTCTTACTCCTTTTAAGTCCAAATGTCCCGAAAGCTCCAACTTCCACCTTAATCAAATTTGTAATCCATAGGTCTTCAGATCTCCACATAAGGAGATCTCTCCATTCTTCAATCTCCAATTCAGACCAGATTTTCATCATCCAGTACTTATTTTCCTTTGTAACCATCATGTCAGGCCTCTGGCTCTCCTTTGTCATCTGCAACATTACATCTCCTCCTTCCTTTTCCTCAGAAACAACATATATCTCTTTCTCCACACTCTCAAATCTCTCAAGTTTCTCTTCTTGTCCAGCTGCATGAACTTCCTGAGTCAAATCCTTATCAAATTCAATGAATTTGTTTACTGTTAAGTCCAGAGTTGCAACATTGGTGGCCAAAACATCAATTTGGCCTTGTAACTTTCCCAAGAGAAGAAAAACTCTGTCCAATTTAGCTTGAATTTTTCCTCCTTCAGCCATTCTTGTAATGTCCCAAAACCCCCTCTAGAGGGATTTTGGTTACTTAATCTTCCTTCCAGTTCAAATCCAAAAATCAAGTTAGTTTGTATCAGTTCTTCCTTGTTTTCAACAAAATATAACCAAATTGTAACAAATATATCCAGCAGAGACAGCAGAAACAAAGTTCTCTTTTTCCTTCTTGACAGCTAATTTGACAGCTGTCAAACCCTTCTATATCTCCTCAACAGGCTCTCTCGCGGATCACTCCCGGGTCCGTGGGGGTGGCACTTCAGCTCTCAAAATTAGCTCTTATCCTCCAGTAAAATTACTTATACTGCCAAATCGTGAAATTAATGTCTTTTACCCAATAAAGAAGAAGAAGTTCTCTCGACCTTAGTTAACTAGTCCTTGCTTTAAATTATTTACAAGACGGGGAGACGGACTTCCTGTTTGCGCCTTCCCCGATCGTGCCTAATTCAAAAAAATTTTTTCTTTGCAAATCCAATTTCCGTACTACTCACGGGTTGTTGCTTTTAAAGTCCAATTGTTCACAAGAAGAAGTCAGCGCTCTCCGACCATGGCATGCGGCTTCACTCCGCAGGAGAAGCAGTCGACTCTCAGCACCGCGCTGCTCACCCCGTCCCCCGTTCCGAAGTCTTTAAAAAGGCTCCTTCACGGGTCGGGGGGGCGCAAATGGTGCCCGCCGAGTCGCCAGGTTCACAGGCTTCAGCGCCTGTGATTTCTGAGGGTCCCCGCGTTGGACCTTATACTTCAGCACACCAGTTTGGAACAATCTGAATGTTGGGAAAAATGGCAGAGGACATTGAACTAAAATGATGAACCAAAAAGTTCATTTGAATGAACTTGATCTGAAATAGTTGAATTGGACCTAGGCTTTGTTTGTGTGTTTGTTTGCACAGAATGAACTAGAACAAGAAATAGTTCCTTTTAAAAATGAAGTTTCCAAGCACTGGGCATCAGCTTTGCCAGGGTACTAAGTAATTAATAACAGGAGTAGATAGCCCTGAATAAATAACAATCCTATGTCCTTTTAAAAAATAGTTTTGGGGTGGATATTGGGTTGTTGTTTTTATTTTGATTATATATTTTGTGGTTTTGTGTTCTAGTTTTGTTCTGTGAGCCGCCCTGAGACCTCCAGGTATAGGGTGGTATATAAATTCAATAAAATAAAATAAAATAAACAACAAACATGGGTTGTGTGAACAAATAATGAAATGAAAGTGTTAATTAATAATGAAAACCAATGGCATGACAAAACAAAATTGGGAAAGGACTGCAGCTTAGAGGTGAAGCATCTTTTTTGCATGCAAAAGGCCCCAGGTTCATTCCCCAGCAGCTCATTTTCCCAATCTTAAATTCAGTTCTCCACGTTTCTACACTAGTTCACACTTTTAAAAAAACCAAAAACCCCACCTGACACTTCAACATTTTAGTGTGGATTTCTCCAAATACAGTGGTACCTCGCAAGACGAATGCCTCGTAAGACGAAAAACTCGCAAGACAAAAGAGTTTTTCGTTTTTTGAGTTGCTTCGCAAGACGAATTTCCCTATGGGCTTGCTTCGCAAGATGAAAACGTCTTGCGAGTTTGTTTCCTTTTTCTTAAAACCGTTAATACCCAGGGAATCTGTGCTTTGCAAGACGAAAAATTCGCAAGACGAAAAAACTCGCAGAACGAATTAATTTCGTCTTGCGAGGTACCACTGTATAAGCATTGCTTCAGACAGTGCATATTAGGTAGAACGAGAAATGCAGAGTGAAACTAATTTCTCTCATTCAAGCACGTTTTTCAATGGGATAAGATGACAAATTCAGCAAAAGCTCATTACATGTGCACATGAATCACTTGGCTCCTCTGCACGTGATGACTGGTTGCTGAGTGCATTAACTGGCTCTGTTGGTCAAGTTTACAGGCCTTCAGCACCTTCAAGCCTGAGACGCAAAAGGGGATGGTTGCTGGCGTCATGGAATGTGGCTTGGTGATGTCACAGCATTGCCAGCTCTGCAAAGTAAAGTTGTCTCTGAGCTCTGGCCCCCTCAAATATTTTTTGTCAGCTAGGGCTTAGAAAACCACTGTGTGTTGTTTCTTCCCTGACCCAGCTGTGCCTGGTTTGCAGCAACAACAGCTCTTTGGAAATCTTGCAGCAGCACTGCTAAAGCCGTTTGTCCCACATTGGGTCTTTCTTGCCCACACCTTTTCCAACACTGCCCTCTTCCTACCAAGTCCTTCGGATGGAAAAGATATGTTCGTCCTGAAGTCAAATTGCTGAGGATAAATATGGCCACAAGGGGGCAGATGTGCAGTGAAATACAAATCCTCAAGAAATGCTTCCAGCCTGAAGCCATTTTTCCCCCACAAGTGACTATTCATTATTCATTATTACTATTATTACTATCATCAACTTGCCATTTCCCCCATCAGAACTGGAAATATGGTTAGGAAACATACGCACAATTTTTCTTTGGCTTTCTGTTCTAGACCACAGTTATGCACGACTCGGCAACTCCCAGATTTGAGTACTGCAATATGCTCTACATGGGGCTGTCTTTGAAGACTGTTTGGAAGGTACACTTAGTTCAAAATCTAGTTGTTATGCGGCTAATTGGGACTAGTTGATAAGAACACATCTCAACAATGCCTAAGCAACAGGTTCCTGGGCAATTTTCTGAGCACAATTTATGTGCTTTAAAACCTCAGGTGGCTTGGCAACTGCGTGCCTGAAAAAAAAAAAAGCCTAATCTTATATCTACCTGCTTATGCACAAATATAAATCCACAAGAGCCTGCCTCTAGATTCGTTCTCAATTCAAACTGGGGATAAGGCTTTCTCATCTAAAGCATTCTGCTCTTAGGGCAGGTTTGTGGTCAGCAGACTGAGGTGAGCCAGAAACAAGAAGATAGTAGTTTGGAACTGAGCACAGAGGAGTTAGGTGGTGGAGTTGAGGGACTTGTCAGAAATCAGGACTGAAGAACCACCAATGATTCAGGAATACACCACAGTCCAGGAAAACTTTCTTGCTTAAGCAACGCTCAAGCGGAACAGGAGACCTTCTTCCATTCTGTGCAGTCCTGTAGCACCTAGTGGCCAACCTGAGCAGATAGGCTCAGTCCAAGGCCAGAAGGTACTTCAATGAGAAGGTACCACCTGCCTCTGAAATGTTCTCTCAGTACCTATCCTTAGATCTTATTTGCAGGCCTAATTTCCTCATCCTTGTCAACTTCTTTCTCTATTTTGTCCCTAGTTTTACCTTTATTGGGGATGACTTGTTACAATGTTATTAGTGTGAGTTACTAGATTTGCCACGCTTCAGGATCCAGCTCCCTTTCTAGCCACTAAGTCTTGTGCCTAGTGCCCAAGCTGGTAAATGTATGCACATGAGCATTAAGGTTCCATGACATTCAGTTTGCATGCTGATGGAGCTGATTTTGAACTGTTGAAAACAGAAGGGCTCTTTCTGTTAAGTTCCTTGCGCATGTGGATAGTAGGCAGTGATAGCTTTCAGTGCCAGCTGTTCATGCTGCCATGTGTCCTGTATATATGTCCCAATGCCACCCCGAGAAGGACTCCGATGAATCACAGATAACCTCACTTGGGGTGAACCCTCAGCACTCTGTCAACACCCTCCCAGCCTGAGGAAACAACTCTTTCACCATCCTCATACTCTGGGAACAACCCCACTGTCCTTTTCTCTATTACACAGCCATGAAGGAGCATGCAACTGCAGAATCAATGGCAGGTCCTCACAGCCATCCTGGGCATGGGCAAAGATTTCAGATGAATCTGGTTCTTTGCTGAGACAACATTATTCTACTACTCAGCTAACAGAGCAGACTTAGTTCTATCCATGGTTCTCATTCCTGCTCACCCGAACCTGCTGTGCAAACCCAGCAATGAACTGACATGCCTTGACCTGACTCGTGCCTAAATTCACCCCAAACAGAATGACTTTGACCTGATTTACCGCCACCTGACTCAGCCTTGCCATACCCTAATAGCAGCTCTACTTGAGTGCACCTGACTTACTTCCACCTTAATCTGCACAACTCAGCTTGCTTCTTCCCTAGCAGGCCCCAACCCTCAACAAAACTGGATGCAGGCACAGAAAAAGATATCTGCGATCCGCCTGTGCACATATAAGTGTATGCAAGGTGGCAGAGCACCTTGCAATTGGACCCCTTCTTATGCATAGATGCTGAGATGTACAGATGTCCTTTTCAATATACAGTCTGCATTAGGCTGGGAACTTTTTACAAACTAAGGGCTGCATCCTCCTACAGTAGATTAGTTTCTGCACACATTTACACACCACTCTCTGTTCTCCATCAAGGCAAGCAAGTGGGTTTACTGAAGTTCAAGGACACATTCCTCCAAGCAAAAGCACTCAAGGAGGGTATGAAGAAAGGCTGGTGAGGGGTGTGGCCTGGGGAGAGTTCACCCCACAGTGAATGCATGGAAAAAAGCCCAACAGGAAGAGGGCTGGAGCTGTACAGTTGCCCCCTCCTAGTGCACAAGGTTGGTAAAGACTGTCCTAGTGCATCCTTACACAAAAGAACAAACACTTAATTGGTTTTGAAAGCATAGGAAACAGCCTTATACTAAGTATCTCTTTGGCTCAATATTGTCTAGCAATTCTCCTGGAGTTGCCAGGGGTTGAACCTAGGACCATCAGCATGCAAAACAGATGCGCTAACAACCGAGCCACAGCCCTTTCCCGAGGGCCTTGCCAACTCTTGATAGTATCCTTTAACAGTGAAGGCTGAGCCATCGTGCACTCTGCAGATGATTTTAGGCCCTTTCCTGCATGCACACACAAACACACCTGGATTTACACAGAACATATAACAGCAGGAAACATTGGAGGGCCTCACAATGAGGGAGATCACAGAGAACATGCAGCTGGGAAGATGCTGGCTTCAGATAACAAGCCTCAGCCTTTAATTCCTGTGGGCTCCGCCTTGCAACCATCTGTTTGCCTGCTGTAACTCTAGCCTCAAGTCTCCTTCTGCTTCCCAACCCCTCGAGCTTGCTGACTCAGGTGCTGCTAATTGAAATGGTAGAGCAGAGAGATTGGCAGGCCAACGGAAACTGGTCTGATGGGAACTAAATGTGCTGTTAAAACCCAATTAAATTAAGACATTTCCTCTGTCTAGCTCTCTTTCTCTCGACTTGGGTCCATGTGCCTCTTAATGCTTGGAGCACTCAGCTTTTTTTCTTCTTCTAAAGGGCCCCTATTGAGGCTGCACTGCCGACTGCTGCTGCCCCCGCTTAGAAGATGCCGGATTTACAATGGTGGTGACTCAGGGATGCTAGACACTCTGTGCAGCAGTTGCGTTTGCGTTGGCCACACAAGGATTTCCTGCAGTGCACAAATAAATTATATGCGTCCTTCAAGCATTCTCTTGACATGACTCAGGGAACAGAGGGAATGGTTTAAATGATTGCCCCCCCTTTGCACTACTGCAAATGTTGGGGTGTCCCCAAGTCAGCTAAAGCCTCCCCTGAGTGCAGAGATGGTGCCATTTTGTCTGCAAATGTACTGGCACTCAGCCCTGAATTTCACAAATAGAGGAAACTCTTAAAATTGTTACACAATTGCTCTATATGCTTTGGACCTGAGACTCAGGTTCGAGGCATCCATTTTTAAGAGCAGCAAGTTTTAATCTCAGAAACATCAGCCAGTCTAAGGCTATTACCTTTGAATCTTGGGCCTAGGGTAGGGGTGGGGAACTTTAGCCCCAAGCCCCAAATGTGGACCTTGAGGCCTCTATTTCTGCCCCTCAGAACTCTTCCCATGCAACACCCCCTTTGCCAAGACCATGATGCTCACTGGGCCTGCTTTACACCTTGAGAGTTTTTGCCCAGCTGAGATGTGTCATTGAACTGTGATAATGCCTCATGCTTGGCAGGATGGAGGTGTGTGTGTGTGTGTGTGTGTGTGTGTGTGTAGAAACTAGCCTGCTGTACAAGGATACAAGTTGCATTTGTTGCTCTGCCTATTTCTGCCTCAGGTCCCACCCACTACTGGCAATGGAACAGATGGTCTCAGACGTTGCTGGTCTCTCCTTCACTAGAAGTTTTGAAGCAGAGGTTGAATAGTCACATATCAGGGATGGGTTCCCCAAATTTGCAGAACGATAGATGACCCTTGTGGTCCATTCTAACTCAATAACTTCTGTAGCAGGAGACAGCAACATAAGCCTCAGTAAGTATGACTGTCATAGGAACATTGGAAGCTGCTTTATCCTGGGCCAAACCATTGGTCCATCATTGTCCACACTGGTTGGCAGCAGCTCTCCAAGGTTTCAGGCAGGGGATCTCGACCAGCCCTATCTGCCATCAGAGAGTGAACCTGGGACCTTCTGCAGGCAAAAGCAGGTACAGAGCTTTACCCTAAATAGATAGGCCAATGGTCTGACTGTTCTAGCTTGTTCTTTACTCTCAACACAGTCTGACAACAGCTTTCTGGGGGCTCAGGCCGGAAGGAGTTTTTACCAGAAATTCCGGGGTTTAGTCCTGGGATGTTCCGTATGCAAAGTGGGTGCTGTTCCACTGAGATATGGCCCTTTTTGCCCTGAAGTGACTGAGCCTGGATACAAATCAAGTGCTGACGAGATGAGAGGAAAGTGAGAAGAGGTGGGAGGAGGAGCAGCTGACCAGCCTAGGTTTGCACTGTCCTAGAGTCTGCTTCCATCACCACAGCACAGCTGTATGGGGGGGAACACATACAATGACCTCTTGTGGGATGTATTATAAATATTTGATAGGCCTAATGTAATCATATACAATCAATAAGGGCAGGAATATATCCCCCCCCCCCAGTCTCCCTCCTACTCACCCCCGCCTTCTCTGGCCTTCTCTCTCCTGCTCTGCCTCATCCTTCCTTTCCTCTCCTCCCTTTTGTTCTGCCTTTCATTAATGCATTCTCCAGTTTACATTATTTATCAACTTCCTCCCCCACCTTTTTTTTTTCCTTTTGAAAAAATAAATTAAATAACATTGGTTATCTGTCGTCTCGGACACTCAGGCTAAGCAGTTTGGGGGGTGTGGCGGGGAGGGCTTTGCTGCTCTTCTCTTTGGCTTTCCTGATTCAGATAGCTTAGGTGGGGGGGAGCCCATTGTCCAACTCACATCCCTACAGGCTTGTTCGCACGTCACTCTGAGCACAGGTACAAACTGTATCTGCACATGCGCAAGTGTTTGGGTGGAAAAGCACACACTTGTTGATTACTACAACTTCAGCCCCTGTGCTTACAGAGAGTATGCACTCATTGAAGGTCGCACGTGAACAACTGTACATAGCGGCGCCAAATTGGGTGCCCATGGCACACGTGACGTGACACAATGTTATGATGGTGCAGCGCGACATGACATCATGGTGTGACGTCACAGCAGCATGGCAGGCGGGTGAGTGCGTGCTCTAGCACTATGGTGGTGACTGGGCTGGGGCCTGCACCTCTGCTGCAGGGCCTCTGTTGGGGCCCACTGTGGCTAAAGATGTGACCATGGCTGCAGTGGGGCCCAATAGAGGAGCTGAGGCAGGGGCACAGGCCCAGTTGCCGCTATGGCGCCAGAGCACCAGATGTAAGGGAGCAGACGGTGGCAGCAGTGGAGGGTGGAGGCTGGGCACCCACAGCAAAATGTCTGTGGATGTCCGGGCTCCCAAGAGCTCCTGGAGTTGGTGCCTCTGACTGTACAAGTGTACAGGTCAGTTGTTTGTGTGCATATAGTTACTTAGGCTGTGCACTTCTTTAATGAGGGATGTGAACACCCCTCCATTAAGCCCATAATATTTTCAGGTTCCTTCTGCTGATTGGCAGGGACAGAGGAAGCTGTTTTACATGGGCTGCAAGCAGCTCTCCAGGATTTCAGGCAGGGGAATATCCCAGGCCCAGCTAAAAATACTGGGAGGTGAACCTATCACCATTTGCATGCAAACCACATGCCCTACCACTGAGTCATGGCTCTTCCCTTGGTGGTGGCGGCGGCAGCAAATTGGCAAAAAGAGCTGGCATGATGGTGTAGTTAGCCTGCTGGGCTTGGACTGGACAGGCCCAGTTTCGATTCCTCGCTGAGTCATAAAGCTCACTGGATGTCCTAGGGCAGGTGGAAGCTCGGGTTCAGGGGCTGAATGTGCCTCCCCCAGACCTCTCTAGCTGACCCTCAAGACAGCTCCCAGGTCACACCGCTTACTGATCCAACCTCTCTATCCCCATCACCCTGCTTCAGTCATACTCTCCTCAAACGTTTTGGCTGACTGGAATGAATCCTTGAACTCTATTAGTGCTGCTTGATTGCCTGGATGGAGGATAGATAGGGAGGTGTGAACATGTGCAGAAATGCAGACACAGGTCCTGCTGTCCAAACGTTCATTATATGTACATTCATTTATCCAAACCCAAGGAATTAGTACCTAAAACCTCACTATATACACTGCAGTTTCAGATATCCAAACAGCCGGACCTGCATGTGCTACTCCAATCAAATAAACTATAGTAATAAGCCTTTCTTTTTGTGTTTTGTTAGTCTGTGACAGCTGTTTCACCAGAAACCTGGGGGGGGGGGGGGGAGAGAGAGATCGGACAAATAAGAAAGGATTTCCCCCTCTCTTGTTTGCCTTTTGCAAGGTTTCAGGGGGCTTTCCTGGATTTTCTCATCGCTTTGGAGTCAAGATTCTGTGGCCAGGAACACATTAGAAATTTTCCCACAGGAGTCGATGGAACTTGTTGAGTCATTATGCGAAAGCTCACCTAACAAATGACTTCCTGAGGATGTGTTGTGTTTGGGTAGCAAGACCAATGTTTGTGTGTATGGCTGCATCCACATTTGCACTTGGCCCTGCCCACCATGCGGCCCCCAAGAAGTTGCTCAGAAGGGAATGCAGCTCTTGGCTAGGATGGAAAAAATACTCGGCTCTGCCTGATGGCCAGTCATCATATTCAGCCTAGTCTACTGCACAGAGTTATCGTGAGGGTCAAACTTCATGCCAGGTGTGTGTGGAGAGAGATCATGTATGTTGCCCTGAGCTGCTTCAAGGAAGACTAGAGTGAAAAATCAACCCTGCTCCTGTTGCTGAGTAATTTGGCTTTTGCTGCCAAGAACCCCATTTATATGTTGTTGTGTCTCTGTGTGCAGAACTGCACACACCATCACTTGGCACTTCAATAATAACAAAGATCCTGTGAGCATGTGCAGAGTACTTTTCATAGCCAACTGCTTCCCAAGTGGGACTAAGAGGCAAAGCAAGTAAGAGACTGTGATTTTAGAGACACGCAGAGTTTTTATTTCAGCAATGAAGAGCTGGCTGAAGTGATCCTTGGATTGTTTCAGTATATATGAAACGACAACACAGTACATTTATTATTGAATCAAACACCCCAACACCACCACACAGCCAACCTCAGACAGCCCCCACCTCCCCACCTTTTCCCCTACAAACAGTCTAGGGGGTGGCCCTGCTTCATCCTCCTTTGCCTTAGAGTTTCTCTTTGAATAATTTTCAAGGAGGAGGTTAGGGACAGATGTAAAATTATTTGACTCTGCCTGTCATTGTTTCTGGCTCCACCTACCATTGGCCTCACTGTTTTTGACCCCACCAGTCCCAATGGTCACCAGCCATCATATTGCGCATGCATGCATGCATACACGCGCACACACACACACACACACACACACACACACCAGTAATACCAATGCATGCCAATGGCAAAAGGCTTGTCTAAATAAGCAAGCCTTTGGAGCCTGTTTAAAGTGACCAAGACCTCAAATGCAGCAAACGACAACAGACTGCTTCATCTAAAATCTGGGCCCAATACTAAGCAGATCTTCTCTGTTTGCCACCCTCGAACAATGGAGCCATCAAAAGGGTAGCTGTTCTAGTACATATAAGGCAGGGCCCCATGTACTGAAGGAGACCCTCTTGTTAGATCCTCTTGTGCTCCCAGTTTCATCTCAGTCCACACACCTCCCAGTTCAGGAATCTGGAGTCAGGAGCTCCTGGATATGATGCTGCCATCCCAGACAGCAGCGGATGGAAATGCAAAGCAAATGCAACGGCTTGCAGCTGGCACTAAATAATTCATGGGCTGATGGTACGGTGTTCCGGTTGCCTCTGTCTTCAATCTGCAGAAGCAGCCATAATGAGTTGAATGGCTTGACATGGAGCATTTAAACAGAGAAAGAGTTTGCTCCTCCCTCTTACCCTTCCTTTTCAAGGGAGTGCTTAAGGAGCTTCAAAAAACTCACCACTATCTCCTAAGTGTGGTTATAGCCACCCAAACATGTTAATACACAGAGTAACTGACATTAAGTGAGGCTAATGGGAGGGTGTGTGTGTGTGTGTGTGTGTGTGTGTGTGTAGGTTTGGATTGGTTTCTAGCTGAGCATTTCTGTTCTTTCCCAGGTCATAATTTGAGGGCTGGATTTGTCTGAGGAAGGACCAGAGCGCCTGCTTTGTGCGCAGAAGGTCTCCAGTTCAATCCCTGACACCTCCAGGTAGGGCTGGGGAAGACCCCTGCCTGAAATCCAGAAGAGCTGCTGCCAGTCAGTGTAGACAAGACAAGGCTGTTGGTGTGTCTTAGTATAATGTCTCATATTGATGCTGCCTCTGGTACAAAAATGTCAGGTAAGGCTGGCATTGGGTGCCATGCATTGGGTGCTATCGTGGCACCACCCTCTCCTTCCAGAAAAGAATTCTACATTGGTGATGATGATGATGATGATAAATTCAACTTATACACTGCCCTATACCCGGAGACCTCAGGGCGATTCACAACAAGACCACAACATATAAAATCAAACCAAAAGCAGTAACCCAACACCCCCAAAGCCACGTTCTAAAAGAGTGTTGGATGTCAATAAGATAAACCAAAGGCCTGGTTAAAAAGGAATGTTTTTGCCTGGCGCCTAAAGGTGTATAATGAAGGTACCAGGCGAACTTCCCTGGGGAGAGCATTCCATAGATGGGGAGCCACTGCAGAGAAGGCCCATTCTCATACAGAATGCTTACTTTACATTTATATTGCATGTGGAAGTATACAGCACCTCACAAAAATGAATCTGTTGAAATCCCTACAACAACCCCATGAGGCTGGTCAATACGATTATGTTTGCATTGCAGACTAGGGTTGCAAAGACTGGGAGAGAGTAACCTGAGCTCACAGAAGTGGTGAAAGCAGACCAGGAGATCCCTAATTAGCAGTTCATACTCTTAGCCACCATGTTACACCAGCTACCTTACCCCGTGAGAAATGCAATGGAACTTCCCCTTCTCTTAAAGCATCACCACCATCACCATAATTGCTGCTTTCTTCTTACCACAAGCTGATTTGAAAAGCCCCTTATACAGTTAGAACTTGCTTCTGATCTCTCTCTCTCTCTCTCTCTCATTAAGGTCATCAGCAATTTCCTCTAGTTCCCAAGAGGCAAAGCAGAACTCGGGGCTCTAATTAAGGCACAGCCCAATTTACTTTGCTCTTTGTTTAAATGTCACTCATCCCAACTGCAAACACCAGTCACCCCTGTTTATCGTGCCATTCCCCTCTTTGTTACTTTCACCATTGTCTCTATTCCCTGTGTTCAGGGTGCATATCCATTGCATAGGCAGCCAAAACAGTACTCCCCATGCACAAGGGAGAGGTGCTAACAGGTTTAGTGGAACACCAGGGTTTGCAGAAGGTAGCCATGGAATGCTGACTGTTGGGTAAAAATATTAAACTTGGATGAGAGCAGAATAGAATAACGAGGGCATGGCTTTCTAATTGTCAAGGCAATCCTAAATGTGCCTACTAAGAAGTACATGTTACTGAGTTCAATGAGACTTATTGCTCTCATGTCCCATCAGCATATGGTTTGCCACTATATAAAACAGGATGCTGAGCTCAATAAGCATTTGGTTGGATCCAATAGACCTCTTCTTATGATCTTATGCATTGCTGCCTGAAACACCCAAAAGTAACACACCATGCTGCAACATTTTGTTGAAAGTTCCACTTGTCATTTTATGAATGCACAGAAGTGCTTTTTTTTTTTTTTTACTGAGTCAATTTACCAATAGTACATCCAGCTCTGCATTGCTTACTTCAGAATGTGGTGATTTGACACTGTGGTTTTGGGAGGCGCTGCTGTTCGTGCTGCTGAGCTTCTGGACATCCTTGAGTTCTACCCAGACTGCTCTGGTGAACAAGCCTTGACTGGAGTAGCCGTTTTCCAGCACCAGTCCTCAAGCAGCAAAGAACCTCAGGTGCCAGAGAAAGGTTAAGGTTTCAGGACCTAGGAGAGCTCCCAGTGAAAGCACTCTAGTTAAGGCAGCCGCTCCTAGCACCCTGCACTCAACTGAGCACTTAAATAACCTAGTGACTTGTTGACTCTCCAAGCCACACCCCTTTAGCCAAAATCTGAAATGTAAAGGGGGGCGGGAGGGAAGCTCAAGATTGGCGCCTGAGAACTCTGGTGTTTGGGAATGTCTTTTAAATGTGTTGTCTGTTATCTCCATACCTAGTTGTCTCTTTCTTTAGTCTGGTACAGGGCACAAAGATGCTCTAAGAAATATAGATTAAAATTGAGTAGAACCGCTGCCCCCCGCAATAGTTAAGACTATTGTTTTCCACAAATGGGTGGCGGAAGCACCAACCATTGTATGTTTCTTCATCCCAGTGGTCCTGGGGATGGTCGTAGGTACAACCTGAAAATCAATCTATTCACTTGTCAAATGTATTGATTTGGATCCAGACTGACTGAGCAAGCCTAATCATGTCTGCTCAGATATAAATCCTATTGGATTCAATAGGGTTTACTGCCAGTTAAGTGGTGGTTAGGATTGCAGCCTAAGATAGCTGCACTTAATACCCACTAAAACCCAATGATATGTAAGCTAACATATGACTTTGTAAAGGACTCCCTCTGATGGTAGTGGACTCTCCTTCATTGGTGGTTTTAAGCAGAGGTTGAATGGTCTTCTGTCATTGATGCTTTAGCTGAAATTCCTGTATTGCAGGGGGTTCGACTAGATGACCCTAAGGGTCCCTCCCAACCCTACAATTCTGTTGGGAGCCACCCAGAGTGGCTGGGGAAACCTGGCCAGATGGGTGGGGTATAAATTGTTGTTGTTGTTGTTGTTGTTGTTGTTGTTGTTGTTGTTGTTGTGGCTGGGGAAACCTGGCCAGATGGGTGGTGTATAAATTATTATTATTATTATTATTATTATTATTATTATTATTATTATTATTATTTTCTATATGACTAACTTATTCCATTGATGTCAATGGGATCTCAGTGCAACTAAGGTTGCAATCCCATATATACTTACCTGGGAGTAATACTGCAATCCTAACCCCACTTACTCAGAAGTAAGTCCCACACAATTTAATTTACATAATAGACAAAGGGCTTGTGCTGTAACAGAGCAAACCTATTTATGTTTACTCAAAAGTAAGTCCCACAATGCCTGTGGCCATTGGGGTTTACTCCCTAGGTAATTTGCATAGGATGGCATCCTTAGTTTGAATCTAGTCAATCACCTGTAGATTTACTGTTCATGTGAAAGTGGGCTACTGTCCATTTAGGATTTTCCCAGTGAAGGAAGGGGGGGGGGACAACAGCAACAGGACAAAACTCTGTCCATTACAAGGATGGACAGATCTTCTGAAATATAAACCATTCATAAAAATTATGAATGGGTAAAGAAGCCGAATGGGCAAAAATGGGGTTGGGTTTATTTTTTGGTGCGGGGTGTGTGTGAAAAAGAAGAAATGAATTGTGTGGTTAAGAGATAGCACTCCACTATGTTCTGCAGCAATCCTGCACACGGGGACCCCCTAGTACTGTTGTCTAGAACCAGCATGGCATAGTGAATCTCTTCAACTGCCTCACCGCCCACCACTCTGTGCACCCTCCTCTGCTCTGCAATCAGTCGCAACAGCAGCAGCAAAAACACCAGGAGCCACCCATGCAGCCAGAACCAGAAGTGCATATTCTCCTGTTACATAAATAAAATTTTTACAGCAGGGTGGCAGGAAATGCAGGGGGGTGGCAGGAAATGCATTTTCAGTTCATCTGCAGCTATTAGATTACCAGGAAATGGCTGGCTGGCCAGGAGCCAGGCCTCTGGCTTAGAGGGAGAAAGGAGGCAGGAGGTGGAGAGAGAGAGAAAGAGAGAGAGAGAGATTTCTGGCTAATGGGCACTCTGCTGAGGTACCTGCAAGGCAGCAGCCTCTGACCAGTGAGGAAGAGAGACTCAGTATGTGCATGTGCCTGGTTCCTGTTGGGACTGAAGGCAGGGAGGCATAAAAGCAAAAGGAGGAGCCAGAGCCAATGAGAGCCAGAGCCAACTAAACCTAGTTTTGTTCCCCTCCTCCTCCTCCTGCTCCTCCTCCTCCCTGCTGACTTCTACAAGAGAAATTCAGGAGAAAGAAGCTGGCAGCCCCTGGACTCATTGGAAGGGGTAGGAAAGTGGGCGCCACCTAATGGCGGACTGAGTTTGGTGGGGCAGTGCCCCATTTGTCCTAATGGACCATCCCCTGCCCCCTGCATCCCTTCTGTGCAAAAGAGGGGAATAAAAAATAGAGACCCTCTCCCCCTCTATGCAGGCCTTCAAAACTGAAAAGGTGGCAAGTGTGATGGGTTAGCAGAATAAGAGGGAGGCCAAAGGTGAGTTCTTCAGGTCCATCTAAGGTTGTTGTCTGTATTTATGGCAGGGGTTCTATATCAGCCATGCCATGGATATGGACATTTCCCAGTGCATGGCAATGGGATGAGGAGTAAGTGGTAGGAAAACTTCTCCTGCTGAATTTCTGCCCAGCACACAGCTGTGAAAAACACAGGACCCATGCTGGGAAAAGAAGTAAAGAACTATAATGGTGATTATAACAGCATTTATACCACTGTTTTGCCTCTTGCAGCCCAAGGTGGCATACATGATTCTCCACTTTATTTTATCCCCAAAGCCTATGGGGTAGGTTAGCCCAAGAACACCCAGTGAGCTTCATGGCAGAGAAGGGATTCCAACCCTGGTCTCTCATGCCTTCGTCCAACTACATCCTACTGGCTCTCTAAATGCTGCAACTCTACTTTCACCATGCACATTTTTATCAGCACCATTATCCGCATCAGAGTTTTATATTTGATTTCATAGCAGCATATAGTGTATGCCAAGTTCTTTCTGCACCTACCCTAATTTTCTCTTAACAGCAACCCTGTGAGGTAGTTTAGGTGGAGAGGGAGACAGTGACTGGTCCAAAGAGGTTCATGGCTGAGGCAGGATTAGAATCCAGGTATCTCCAGCCCTCGTTTGATGTGCTGCTCTCATTAGTAAGAAGGGAAATTGGCATGGGGGCACGACACATGGCCCAATGAACAAAGTGAGTTGTTGTTGCATCTGGAAGACTTTGGTTTGGCTCAAATCTCTACCAGGGACTTTCCAGACTAACCCTAACTCCCAACACACCACCACCAGGAAGCTTGCTAGCCTGAGAGAAAAAACACTTTTTGCTATAGAAATCATGAACATGGGAAGCTGCCATCTGAGTCTATGAAGAAGACATCTGAAATAGTTAACTTTTCATACAGAACAGGGAAGCCTGTAGGTGAGGCTGATCTATTAATACCTTCAAGGTAACTCTTAATGAGGATTGGGAATTGCCGCCACCCCCCCTCCACAACTTGGAGAAATTTAGGTAAGAAACATTTTTTTCTTTTTGTTCTTAGGATGAATTCCTCCTCCTACTTAATCTCTTAGAGGTGACCGTAGTAGGGATGCCCTATATCAACTTCAGTCATAACTTCCAGCAGCTTTCTTATCTGTAATAAGTGTTTGATTTTTATTTATTTATTTAAAGAAACTAAATCTAGAAGCAGTGGGTTTCTGTTCAGATGGGTTTCTAAGGAGCAATGGGAAGGTGGAGTAGAAAAGGGGTATCAACTAGGGAGATTAACAGTTTTATACATGCCTAACCATAAGATGGGATGCGGGTGGCGCTGTGGGTTAAACCACAGGGCCTAGGACTTGCCGATCAGAAGGTCGGTGGTTCGAATCCCCGCGACGGGGTGAGCTCCCGTTGCTCGGTCCCTGCTCCTGCCAACCTAGCAGTTCGAAAGCACGTCAAAGTGCAAGTAGATAAATAGATACCGCTCCGACGGGAAGGTAAACAGCGTTTCCGTGTGCTGCTCTGGTTCACCAGAAGCGGCTTAGTCATGCTGGCCACATGACCCGGAAGCTGTGTGCCGGCTCCCTTGGCCAATAAAGCGAGATGACCGCCGCAACCCCAGAGTCAGTCATGACTAGACCTAATGGTCAGGGGTCCCTTTACCTTTACCTTTAACCATAAGATATGGGAAGCAGGTGGCGCTGTGGGTTAAACCACTGTGCTGCTTGGGCTTGCCAAAGGTTGGCGGTTTGAATCCCCGCAACGGGATGAGTTCCCGTTGTTCGGTCCCAGCTCCTGCCAACCCAGCAGTTTGAAAGCATGCAGTGCAAGTAGATAAATAGGTACCGCTCCGGCGGGAAGGCAAACGGCGTTTCTGTGCGCTGCTCTGTGTTTCTATGCACTGCTCTGGTTTCGCTGGCCACATGACCTGGAAAAACTGTTTGCAGGAGCGGACTGGCTCCCTTGGCCTGTAAAGCGAGATGAGCGCCACAACCCCAGAGTTGTTCGCCACTGGACTTAATTGTCAGGGGTCCCTTTACCTTTACCTTTAACCATAAGATGGGACAATTGTTGGAGATGTGTGGAGACACAGGTAAGCCCTGGACCTTTTGCATTCAGTCGCACCTCCCCACCTTTAAAATCTTTAAACCCCCCTCTTTGTTTACAGAGTGCTTTCCCCTCTGACACTTGGCACTTATACATGTAAATTAGCACCTGCAAATATATACACATTTGCAAATATATACACAATTTGCACCTGCAAATTGTATAGAGATTCATGGCCTATGACCCAAATATTTTAAGAACTGAGCAGCACAATGATTTGGGGACTTTGAAGTTGCCCATCAAACAGTTTGAACCTCATCACTTGGTGACCTGTGTTGCACTTCTATTTAGACCGATAGAAATAATTTTAAAAATTGCATCTAAACATATACATTAACATCGACTACCGCTCTGCCCCCAAATTTTGTCCTTGGGTGGCAAAACCTTCTGTTGGCAATAAAAGGCTTCCTCCAACAATGAAAACACTGTGGGTACCATGGAAGTTCTCTGTAGCTGCACAGGCAACTACAGGCATCACATTCACAAGCCATGAAGTAATGCTTGCAGTTAAGCTTTTTCCAGTATGTTTACTCCCATGTTAAAAAAAAATTGGAGGGGGGGGAGAGTTGAGAAGTGGAAGCATGTCCTCTATATTTTTGATGATGATGACATTTTCAAAAAAATTAATTAATGTATATACCGCTGCTCAAAATATAGGCTTGTCTTCAATTCAGTTTTTCTAAGATTAGACCCATAAAAATTAAGAAACCTAGAATCATAGAACTGTAGAGTTGGAAGGGACCCCAAGAGTCATCTAGTCCAACCCCTTGAAATGCAGGAATCTCAGCTAAAGCTTCCATGATGGATAGCCATTCAACCTCTGCTTAAAAACCTCCAAGGAAGGAGAGTCTAAAACCTCCCGAGGGAGACTGTTCCACCTAAGTGAGCCATGTTCATGATTTCAGTGGGTCTACTCTGTGTAGGACTAGCATTGGCTACAACTCATTTTGTTTTCCCACAGTAGCTTATCACTGAAAGTGAAAAAAACAAATCCAAATCAAACATTAAGCTACTTGATGAATAATAAGATGATGATGATGATGACGGGAGCCACAAAACATTTCACTTCAAACCCAATTCTACCACTTACAGTCTTCACCTATATAGTTCCCCAAAAAAACATTTTGGATCACCGGGGCTGGTGGGGGTTGTTGCCCCAAATATCAGGAAAGTACCAGGATGGTGAGAGTTGCCTTAATTTACCCCAATAAAAATAGGTACCCCTACCTTTCCCCACCTAAAAGCAGTCATGAATTCAAACATGTTTAGAGCCCATCTAAATGATAACAAGGAGGAGGTTGATCATATCTCTTGGGGAAGAGTGTTCCACATCCATAGAAATGGCCCTATCCTTCTCTCCCTGGTGACCAGAAGGGTAGGACCTCCATCACTGTCTAGCAGGTTTGTATGAGTGCAGGTGATCCTTCAACTAACTTGGTCCCAAGCTGTTAAGAGCTTTAAAGGTTGTGACCAGCACTTTGGATCAGGCCTGGTATCATACAGGCAGCCAGTGCAGGTGACACACCCATTTGTGTAATATGATCAAAGTGTTTAGCCCTTGCCAACACAAGGGACCTGCACATCTGTCAGTGTAGGTTTCTCTCAAATTCTCCTTTATCCAATCTCAAGTTTAGTTCTCCAGATTTTCACATCACTTTGCAATTATTTTTTTTAAAAAATGAGTCCTTGTGAAAATTCACCACCATTTTAGTGTGTGCTTCTCCTACTTTACACATTTTTATATGCAATTTTGCCTAATGATACATATTTCTGCAGAGCAATTTCCTTTAATACAATACATTCTTAATGCTCATTTTACTAATATTTGCATTTTGATGCACACTTCACCCAAGTATATGCATTTTTGTATACATTACTTGGGCTGGAGGACTGCATTGCAAAATTTGCAGAAGATTGAATTTCAAAGGGTGGTTGTGTTTTGGTTCACATACCGGTTAAGAAAGTGCGAATTAGGTAGGTTCACTTTTAAATATAAACTGAATTGAATTTCTGCTCCATCCCCAGTCAGCAATGTCTGCGTTGCTGTATTCTGCATCAGCTGAAGCCTCCAAGCCATCCTCAAAGACACCTGGAACCCACTGCAATCATTGTAATCAGGGAATCCTTAACTCCCAGTTCACACCTTCGTCAATGTCCTTCATTCTTTTAAAGAAGAATAGTGAGCATTTAAAACAAACTGGCCTCTTTTTGTCCAACTCCAGAGATGGGTACAAAGTAAATTGCTTCCACTCTCCATCCCCCCGCCATACCAATTCAAGCACCCTGGTTCTGGGCATTTAACACCCAGAGTAAAATAAGCTGACAAATGCTTGCTTCTTACTCACTCTGCAACATCACTGGGGGATTCTTGGCTTTTTCCTCACCACAGCTTCCTCAATTCCCTTTCAGGCAACACTTAGCTCCTCAGCACAATGTGGGTTTGGCAAATCTTTTCACAGCTTACTTGGCCATTGACTGCTGAAAATGCTGAGTCCTCTAGATGTCCACTCTCTGCTTTGTTATCGTTCAACTCATCAACAGCTGCCTGAAACAGTGTGCACATCTTTCCATGCTCTCACTGACTGAGACTGCAATCTCATGCTCACTTGCCTTGGAGTAAGCTCCAGTGAACTCAATGGGACTTTCTTCTAAGTCAACTGTAAGCCTCCATTCCATCCATGACAGGTGTAGGGAACGGATCTTTGTGTTCGGATGGATCATGACCTGCCCCCATGGACTACTTTGACAGGTGGGTGACCCCTCTCTTCCCCCATCCAGGCAATGAAGAGGCATTATTGGAATACAGGGACACATTCCAGCCAGGCAAAAACACTTTGGCTGCAAAGCAGAGCCAGTGAGGGGTTTGACTGGGGGGGGGGAGTCCCAAGGGCTAGATAGAGAGGCCTGGAACGCAAAATTTGGCCCCCTCGGCCTGTGGTTCCTCACCACTCAGTTAGATTTTTGGGGCAGGACCTTCTCAGTGTTGACCCTTCATTTGTGGAATTCCTTCCATCCAATGATATTCAGATGGCCCTATTAGTTCCATTTCAAGATGCTTTTATTTAATAAGTAGACAAGCAATCTACGGCTTGCCTACTTAATTTTTTTCTTTTTTTGCTAGTTTGAAATTCTCTACTTAATTAATTTACGAAATGTTTTAACTGATTTTACCAAATGATTGGCTCGACTTTTTGCATATGTTGTTAATAGACGACTTTAAAATGCTGGTGATATTGTGAGGGAGGGCTTCTTAGTCTGTGAAGAGGCTGCAATTATCTAGAAAAATAAAATAAAGTTATCCACTATTGTTGCACTCTGGATTTTTGTAACACCAGGGTTTTCTGCAACAGCTGCCCAAAGCAGCATCCATGGGAATCACTAGGAAGAGAAATGAAAAGGAGTGAATGTGAAAGAGAAGGGAAGGAAATGTGATTGAGAGTAGAGAGGTTTATTAAAGTTTAACAGGCAAGAAGCCCCAAATGACTATATTTAGCCCCAGCTAGGATGTCAGCTGTGAAAATAGTGTGCTGGCAGATGCTGGTGGGGGCTCATCATCCCCCTCCCAGAGGAGCAGGATGCTATCACACACACCCCACCCCAGCCGCTTGCCCGAATTGCCCTCCTCACTTCCAGCTGCTCCTAGCCTTTATGTTTGCAGCCATGAAAGCAAATGTGAGGGCAGCTATCAGCACTGAGTGCTTGCCAAATCCCAGGGCCACTATGTGACCAGGACAATCTTATGCCAACACACCACACCAACACAGTGGACTCTCAGTGACATTGAGACACTTGCTATTGGGTGCTGAGGGCAACAGAAATTCATTGGCCTCCTGACTTTAGTTGATAGAGTGCAAAGCTGCTCCAGAAGGCCAGGGGCAGCCAGCCCAGGTCATAGTTTCAGGGACTAGGTTGGAACAAGACGGCTGTCTCTAGGACCAGGTAAAGTGGTGTCTTGAGCCAAGTGGGTTATCATTCTCAGCAAATGTGCTCAAATCTCATCTCCCCCACTTTTCTTTTCTTTGTAAATGGAATCCAGAGCATTTCAACCCCAGGCATTGACAATTCAAAGCATTGTTTGGGAATGCATTCCCAGTTTAAAAACAAACCAAAGCAACCAGTGGTAACTGGTTTGGGATATGGTGCTGTTTCCTTATCACAGTGATACAGAAGCCTTTGCTTGTGGGAACACTTTTGCATGAACCCACAGTAGCTTGCTTATGGGTATCAATGGGTATCAGACATGGGTATCAGTATAATGGCTGTCCAAAACACTTGCACCAGGGAAACCTGGAACACTATTTAATAGGGACAATGCAGGAACCATAGGGCGGTGGCAGAGCACAGAAACACGACCCCAACAGCCACCAGGTGGTGAAGGGGAGAGATGGAGGGAGAAAAAGGGATGTCACAAAGAGATAGAGAGACAAAGAAGAGAGTGGCCCACCCTTATCAGGTGCAGAAAGAAAGCAACCAAAATGATCAAGCAACTAGCGCAACTGCCCCATGAGGAATGGTTACAATGTTTGGGAATTTTAGTTTAGAAAGTAGGTAAGTAAGGAGGGAGGGAAATTATAGAGGGGTATAAAATTATGCACGACGTGGAGAAAATGGACAGAAGTTTTGTTTGATATCCAACTTCATATAACCAACATGCTTAACTCTAATTAATGCATGAAGGGGTTAAGACCATAGAGTAAGCTGTCCTGTCAGACCTAGCTATGTCACTTCCCTTCACCTTGCGAGGAAGGGTTACCAAACTTTGTATTCTCATTTCTTCTTCCACCATGTGAACCTGACCAGTAAGGAGGTCTGAGCTGGATGCTCCAAGCTTTAGACCATATGGCTTTAGCAAGCCATCTTTGTGTTTCCATCCAAATAATAAAGAAGCATGTACCATTTTGGAAATTAATGTTATACTGCCTGTTTTTTCTTGCTTCTGGATGGAAAAGCAAATGAATCTGATCTTTGAAGAGTTTGTATGTAAACCAATTTTAACCTCTCAAACATGTGGTCTCTTTCTCTGCTATGGGAAGTGGGTAACTTTGGAAACAACTTAGAAAGGGATGTTTTAAAGGTTTGTTTTTCCATCCTTTACTTTGCTGCATGTTTTGTAATCGTAATTGTCTTCTGGGGTTCTCTCACCAAAGAGTACTTGCTCCAAATCTGGATCTAGGCATCCAGGGAATTCTACTTTATTTATACCATTTTTTATTATTCGTTAACCAAATAAACTAACATGTTTTTCTCTGTCAATCACAATAATACAAGAACCTGGGGTCATCCAATGGAGCTGAATGTTGAAAGTTTCAGGACAGATAAAAGGAAGTACATAACAAAAAAATTTTTTCCCTTCCAGTAGCACCTTAAAGACCAACTAAGTTAGTTCTTGGTATGAGCTTTCATGTGCATGCACACTTCTTCAGATACACATCTTCAGATACACAGAAGTGTGCATGCACACGAAAGCTCATACCAAGAACTAACTTAGTTGGTCTTTAAGGTGCTACTGGAAGGGGAAAAATTTTTTTGTTTTGACTATGGCAGACCAACACGGCTACCTTTCTGTAACAGGAAGTACATAGTTGAACTTTGGAATTAGCTACCCCAAGTTGTAGTAATAGTCATCACCCTGAATGGCTTTGAAAGGATATTAGACAAAATCACAGAGGACAAGGCTGTCTGTAGCTGCCATTCATGACTGTTGTGTGTTATCTCTAGTATTGGAGGTGGTATGACTCTGAATACCAGTTGCTGGGGAGCACAAGTGTGTGGGGGGGGGACTGCTCTTATGCTTATTTCCTGCTTGTGGGCTTCCTGTTGGCATCTTAGTTTGCCACTGTGCCAGACAGGATGCTGGACTAGATAGGCCTTTGGTCTGACCCAGCAGGGCTCTTCTTTTGAATACATACAATAAAAAAGGACCATCAGACCTTGGGTCACCTGGTTCTTGCTGAGAACCAGGTGGTTCTCATTGGAAGCTGCAATGTTACTCTCTGGGGCAATTTGTAATGGTGGTGCTTTGTGTTGAAACAAAGGTGAACTGGAAACTCTGGAAGCTCTGCAAACGCCATCTTGGTAGTCAAAATAACCCCACAATTAATTGGTAGATGTCGTAACAATGAGCTGAAATATGTTAAACTTCACTCTCTTTGATATAAGCTAATTGGCTTCCTTTGATGTCGCCCTTATCTGTGGAGTTTGGGGTACTGGACTCTGACCCAGAAAGGAAAACTACCTGTAAGATTTGGTTTTGTGCCACCTATGCCTTCATCTAGTCAGGTTTAATGATGGGAAGTCTTGGGCAAAGTGATGCATGGTGCTTTGTATTTAAAGAATGTATAAACATTTGCTTGGGTGTGGACAAGCTCTTCCCTCGCTGCAGATATTGTATCTGTAGAGGCTGGGAGACCTGTCATGCTGATTTGTTGTAAGTCTACACCTTTCTTTTAATAAAGTACTTGAAGTGATCGCTCTGGCATTTTTGGCATCCTTCTTTGGTGCACCTGCACCCAACCACTCCCACAAGCCCTCCTTTGCGCTGGTGGATCAGGACATGCTGAACCGCAGCAAAAGGAGAGAAGACCTGGAGCAGCATCTTCTTCCTTGGGCAAGCTATCACAGTGGTTCAGACACCATGGCACCTACATCCTGCTGCCAGGGACTGCCTCCTCCCATTCAAGACCTTTGTGCCTCCTGAAAAAGAGCTTTGTAATTAAAATCCCTGCCTGGCTGTTTTTAAAGGTAAAAGAAGTGCCTAGCTCCAGGGTAAGGTTCACACCTAGAATGTGTTAGTTAAAGAGGAAAAGGGGAGGATGAAGCTGTTTTGATTTACAGCAGTACATACCTAGCACAAGCCCTTAAAAGAATAAGTGCAAAGTTCCCCATACCACTCTGCGGCTTGCCCTGCTCAAATATTTGGGGGCACTGGCACTGATAAGCACCGGTAGGCACTGAGTAACAGGCCTCTGAAACAAATATGCACAAAAGTGGCACATGCTAATTTATTAGTACAGACCCCCTTGGTTAATTAACATGATGGATGACCATAGGAACGAAGGAAGCTGCCTCTAGCTCAGTATAGTCAACACTGACTGTCAGTCTCAAGGTCTCAAGGTCCAAGGTCTCAAGGCATGGGAAACTCCCAGTCATACCTGGAGATGCCAATGACCGAACATGGAACTTTCCATGTTCCAAGGAGATGCTCTGCCACTGAGCTACTCTCCTTCATGAGAGGCTGTAGTTCTTCCTCAAGAGCTGTCTCAGTAGTGCACTCAGGCACCCTAACAGCACAGTAAAACAGATTGTGGGTTTTTTGTGGGGTTTTTTAAAGAAGGAGCAGGAGATCTGGAGCCTCTTGCAAAAGACCTTGGAATGGTAACAATTCCACTGTCTCTGAGCAAGGCTACCAGGTCAGAAAAGGTGTTAAAAGCCCCATCCACCCCTTTTTCCCCTGCTGTCTATGGTGTGGTGATGGCAGAAGATGAACCCATCCCCAGAGCATTTGAGCTGATTCATGGCAGTTAATTATTGGACTGGAAAGGCAGAACCAGAGTTGGTGAGTCTGGAAGGTAAATGGAGAGGCTGTGGGGCTGTGGGCGAGGGGAAAGAGCAAGCTAATGGATCTCGGAAATAGCTATATGCTCTCCTTTTCCCTTGTTAGTCTGACAAGGAAACTTGGAAGTAGGGAGGATTCTTTGCTCCAAAATTAACTGCATTGTCTTCCCCCACCCCTGCATTCCTCTCCTGAAACAAAATGAAAATAGAGCAAAGGGAATTGTTAACATTGAAATGTCAAAGATCAAGCCAGCCTACCTAATCATGAGATTGGTTTGGGGGAATCGTACAATTTAAATCGTTTCGTTGTTAAAATTGTTATTTAGAATTAACAATAAAAGTATTTTCTTTGGGTCACCTTATTTAAACTAGGGACAGAACGGAACATTTGGTTCTGTTTGCATTTGAAGGCAAATCTATGAAGCCTGCACTTCCCAAAACAAAATGCAGTCATCATTTGAAAAAAGGGGGATTTTCATAGATAGCTACTGCACTGCCCAGTTTTACTCGCTCTTTCTCATTTTCTGTAGCTTTTTCAAAAGCTCCTTTTTTAAGAGTCATGGGATTCTATAAAAACGAAGGTGGGCTTCTTTTTACAGCAGCGGAGGGGAATCTGTGGCCCTCCAAATGCTGCTGGACTCTCAGCTCCCATCTGCTCCAGCCAGCATGGCTAGTGGTCAGTGACAGCAAGTGTTGCAGCCTCACAACATCTGGAAGGCCACAGGTTCCCCATTCCTAATTTACAGGGATGGGGAACCTATGGGACTTCATGTGTTGTTGGGTTACAGTTTCCGTCATCCCTGACTACTGTGCATGCCTGGAGTGGATGAGATATTCTCATCCCTGGTTAAAAAGACTGTGATAAAAATTAGGAAAAGCAAATTGGTCAGCTTCAGTCTGGTTCTCATTCCCCCCCCCCCCCATCTTAGGTTCAGTTCTGCACATCTTTACAGCAGTTCACATTTCATTATTTGCTTATATTACAAAAAGCTGCTTGTGAGAATTAATTTAAAAGCAAATTTCTCCTACAGTCCACATTTCGTATGCCATTTTGCCTAATATGTACACTTTGGCAAGCACTTTTCACTATTATTATGCATTTTTGTATGTTATTTTCATTAATATGTGCATCTTGAGGCTCGCTTCTCCCTGGTAGCTGTGTTTTCATGAACATTACACAAATACACATTTACATTGCTTAGCAAAATTTATAGAAATTTTATCTCCTCTAGACAATCATATGGAAGTCTGTTCAAAGTGAAGCCTTGCTTGATTTGTTAGCTCTTTCTTCGAGCTTAAGTATACTTGGGCAGCCAGCAAGTGCATTTGAAAGATTGCTTATCAGGACCCAAGTCCCATTGAACTCCATGGGGCTTTACTTCTAAGTAAACATTATGTTACAAAAATGAGGACATTACAGACAACCCTTCATCTCTATCCCTTCAGTGGAAATTCCTTGTTTTTTCTCCCTCTGGTCTTCTGTTTTCTCACCTTCATGCACTCAGGCAAAAATATTTACTGTTTTTGTCACTCTGACCCTGTTCCCCCCACACTTCTTAAACCCATTCACTGGCTTCCTATCCGCTACTGGCTCCTACGCAATATTCCTGTCCTCCTCTCGAAAGCTCTCAATGGCTTTGCCCCTTTTTTATCTCCCTGACCTTATTTCCTGACATGTCCCTTCCTGTGACCTTCCCTCCTCCAGCTCTACTACCCTGAGCCAGCCAAAGGTCTTCTGCTTCCTGAGATGATGCCTCCCATTTTCTGTTGTTGCCATAATTCCTCCAACCACTTCCTGAAATTGCTCTAGGCAACTACCTCCCTTATTTCCTCTGCTAAAACTTGACTGTTCCAGAAGTCCCTTGGGACACCTCCCTATTCCACCAGCGGGGAACTATTTTTTAACCTGAAGGCCACATTCCCTCATGGGATGGAACCAACAACAAAAGGACCAAGGACCAATGACAAAAATGGTTTGGGCAGTAGATGGGATTCTTACCTTGGGCACAAACACCAGAGGGGTTTATACACACACACACACACACACACACACCTCTCTTTCTAGGGGCGCAATAGGTGTTATCATTGTTGAGAGTCATATGCCAATCAGGTAAAAGTAGTCAAGGAAGGCAAAGGCAGAACTGGTGAGGAGTGTGGCCCATGGAGAGATGCAAGGGATGGATAGAGAGACCTCTCCCCACATTTTCCCAATTCCTATTGTAACTAAGCCAAAGTATGCATAATGATCTAATCTCATAGGGTTGTATTCAACAGAGTTCTAAGGCTATGACTCCATCAGTCATGATATCTTCTTCTTCTTTGATGATCACTCATAGCAGAGTAAGATTTTCTTCCATGAACATGGTCTTAACAGTGAATCCATAAGTGACTGTGGAGGCCAATTCTGGATCCACAAGTCTTTCCAGTGGGGGCTTAGGTTTCTGGGCAGGAGTTTGAGCGTCTTCATAGTCCATGACACTATTGGCAAAGGCTGTTCTTCAACTGGAGCACTTGCAGGCCAGTGTTTCCCAATTGTTGGTGTTTATACTACATTTTTTAAAAATTGTCTTGAGAGAGTCTTTAAACCACTTTTGTTGACCACCAGCATTACACTTTCTATTTTTAAGTTCGGAATAGAGTATTTGCTTCAGAAGACGATAATCAAGCATCCGAACAACATGACCAGTCCAATGAAGTTGATGTTGATGTTGAAGAATCATTGTTTCGACACGGGTGATCTTTGGCTACCATATCTCCTCTCAGCCTCCTCCTTTCCAGGCTAAACATACCCAGCTGCCTCAACCATTCCTCATCAGGCTTGGTTTCCACTCCCTTGATCATCTTAGTCACCCTCCTCTGCACACATTCGAGCTTGTCAATATCCTTCTAAAAGAGTATTCCAGAATTCTCCTTACAGGACTGAGCATTCTTTCCTTCTCCTCTCCCTGTGTGCCCTCTAATCTGTTTTGTAGGCTCCTCTAGAGGAGATTTGGGGGTGGTAAAGATGCACATTGGGGGAAGGAGAGGATCGATCTCTGTTGCCCTCACAGGAATCCTTACTCTGGCTCCCACTAGCGTAATGAGTTTATTCAACAATACGGTCCTTATTCTTGACATGCCTCCATTTCCCCAGTTTCTCTGTGGTTTCCCTGAATACATTGTAGATTGCAAGCCCCTTGGGGCAGAGATCTGTCACACCTGTTCTTTGTAAAGACATGGCAATATATAGACAATATTAATACTAATGCTAATAATAACAGAGAGGAGTAGGACTGAACTGTAAAACTGCACACTGACAACATTCCTCTGCACAAGTACCTGAAAGAAAACTCCACTGAACACAGTAGAGTTTATGAGCATACTTGCTTACGGCTGAGTGTGCCTTTCCCCTCTTCCTTCCCTGTCCCTTTTCCTCTTACGTATCATGTTTCTTAGATTGTCTTGTTTTTAATTTATTGTACACAAGCTATTATAAGAGCCTTTTTGGTTGAACAGTGGGTAGTACAAATGCTCTGAATAAATAAATAAAGGAGAGGATGGCATTTTGTTGCAGGCTGTTTCACACAAAATATAAAGAATGGTGCCTATTTGGGTGCCTGTGTGAACACATAGCAATGCTACTGTTAAAACATGCACTGGGTAGAATGAACAGTAGGTTTGCCTCCCACAGCACTGTTATTCACAAACATATTGCACAGTGTACTTTAGGCACAAAGTTGTGGAAATGTTTTTTGGGTGCCACATGTGAAAATGTCTTAAGATAAATGTGATATATATTTTTTTGGTGGCCTTCTTGGTTGCAGAGCCAAACCCTGCTGGTTTTCGAAAGATGCTGCCAGAGACAATCTCTCTAGGAAGACAAGTGTCCCAGCTGCATTCCTGATGCCAGCTATCAGGATGTTAGATACCGATATCATCCAGATCCAGCACTGAAATGCTTACAACAGAAATACTGCATCTCTAAGCCTGCCTTGGAAGGTCTCCTGTTCACACATTACAGGTTTATGTGGATAGAGTACACTTTTTGATTTGGGCAGTTCAACTGCTGTGTGCACAGGTAAACACTCTGCACACTTGTTGAACGTATGTGAACACACCTCTGAAACAGATGGAAATTTTTCCTCCAATATTAATTTTAGGTGTGATTTCTGCATAGACTATGGAACTCTGTTTAAGCTCAGAAGTACTCTCACCTTTTATTTTCACTGTAGGTGAGCCAGACCTGACCTCTGCCATTGAAAGCAGGTTATGGAAGGTGCAACCAGGTACCAGGGTATGAGTGCCTAACTTCCTGGAAAACTGGGATAACTTCTAATAAAATGCCTTTTGAGAACTCAAGTTCTGAGGATAGGCAGAGTGTTGACGGAATTTCTCTTTTCTTAAAAAAAGACATCCTAGAAGCCTTTCCCTCAACCACTCAGATTAGTTTTAATGACTCGGGAGAGGGACTCTGTACATGCTCAGAGGCAAGCTCGCCTTAAAAAAATCTTGCTATGTTCCAAAATTGAACATTGGATCTTGGAGCTTCTGGATTTCGGGGTTGTAGAGAGGTTGGTTTGAGCTCTTGAAGCTGCTTCCTCCACCGCCTCTCTTTCACTCTCTGCTGCAAGGCTGGTTGGAATCAGCGGGCGAGCAGCAGCGAGATCCCTTTAGGGACGTCTAATGGGCCGATTCCATTTCAATTGGATGACGCCACTTGGGTAGCATTAAGAGCTACGGGAAAGGAAGAGCAGGGAAGGTGGGGGGGAGAACAGGGGGAGGAGCTAAAAACACGCCCCGCCCCTCCTGCTCCCTCCATTCACAAGCGCGCAGGCTAGAGCGGCTACATTCACAAAAACAGCTCCACGCGCTGTAACCAGAGCCCGCCCCTTCGGAGACTCGCCCCGCCCCGAAGGCGGGGTTTTGCCTTGTTTCATCCGGAACGGCTCCGGTCGCTCTCCCGGCGACTGTACTTAAAACCACGGACGCGGCTTCTCCCCAGGGCGTCCCTTGGATGGAGTCCGCGGGAGCGCATCTGATAACAGCTCTTGCATCCCATTCGAGGTGAGTGCCCGCGGAAGGGATGGATGGATGGAGCCATCCAACCTTCTTCCGCGTCCTACTCCGAAGGGTTTATCGGTACCAAGGGAGTGCCGGCGCAACTTGCAATCTCTTTCTTACCCTCAGCACCTGCGCTACGGAGAGGTCCTCTGTTTTTTACACGGGGTGCTGGTGGTGGCGGCGAGGGATGCTCCGCGTTCCTCCAGGTGTTGGGAGGGAGCGTCGCTTTTCCCTTCTTGCCTGACGCGAGAGCTTTCGCGTTCAATAGAGTTCCTCATCAGGAAGGTTGAGCAGCGGCTGTGGGGCGAGCATGGGTCGCGCTGGCTGACAGTCGCGGCCCCTGTTCAGATCCATCAGCTTTGCTGCTGGAGGAGCGGCGGGTGTTCCTCTCTTGTCTCTTCAAGAAACGGCGGCAGCAGCAGCAGCAGCAGCAGCTTCCCGAAGCGAAGAGTTGCTTAAGGCAGCAGCGTGGCGCCGGGCTCCTGCCTAGGCGGGACTCGACGGCGCTCTGACCCATAATCGGGCAGCCGCCGGATCGTTTCTTCCTGCCTGGCCTGGGGGATCGCCCTGGGCACGCTTTGAGGGGAGCCTGGCGGGGATGGAATGGGGCGAGGCAGGAGGTACCTAGCCAGTAAAAACATGAGAAGATATTTCAGTTGTTGGAAGGGGTCTCTTTGTGAATGCGGGGTGGGTAGAGTTGCTTGTATGTATCTCTGGACGATCTATTCGGTGGCTGGGCGGGGTCGCTCTTTGATGCAGGGGTCGGCGATAGAGTGCTGTCTCGGAACAGCTTCTTCTTATGTGATGGAGCAAACCTGACGTGCCCGCAGAACTGCCACTTTTAGAAAAGCGGCTTCTCTCGACTGGAGGGGCTCGGTTCCCTCCCGGGATAAAATAATTGATAACGTTAACACGATTAATAATTAGTTAACGGGGGGCAGTGGTAGGTAATTTCAGACTCTGGACGCAACCCCCTCTTTAGAGGGTAAATGTGTATTGCTTCACTTCGGTAAGCCAAAATGTGCTGGTTGGGGGGAACTCCTGCTTGCTCGGCTTAATGGGGCTTCGGAACTGCCTATCCTGTTCATCCCCCCCCCTCTCCACCACAGTATATTAAGGTATATTTAGAAAGAGTATGGAGTTGTTGAGGCTTCAGGATTGTGGGATCTACTAATGTATTTTTGTTAGACTACTGAGGTCCACCAACCAGAGGTACCTACAAAATTGTGACAAGGGGGTGTGGGAGCCATACGCAAAAAGGTGTGTGGGGAAGCCATTTATCTCCTGCACCCATGATTCACACATTGCAAATCTACATCTGAGTTAACACAGGATCTGCACCAGGATCTGGTTTAATGCTCCTATTTCACAGGTGAGGAACACTGAGGCTAAAAATAAGTGTTTAGCAAAATACTACCGCCCCCCAAGAGGGTTCACCCCCTCTATTGTTCAGGTTCACTTATTGTTGGGTAAATATTAGGAGTTGAAAATCCTTGCAGACCTGCTGAAAATTGTGCAGTCGATTCCCACCTACCTTCAACCCAAAACTGCTGTATATTGCATAACAAAATCCTTGCTCACCTAATAATAGTCTTTGCCATGCCTTCATTTCCCCCAGATTAGTTTGGCAGATTCACCTTTGGTGAAAGTGCTCAAAAATAGCCATTTATATATGTGTGTGCATGTGTTAAAGGGTTGGGCAAAGTCATGGGTGATAGAAGTCTCCACGGCTATTCACTGTGGTAGCTAGGTGAAACCTCCAAGTTCAGAAGCAGTATACCTCTGAAAATCAAATGATTGAGGCAAACCACAAATGGAAGGGTCCTTGCCTCTTAGAAGCTTAAAAGCCTTCAAGCTGTGTTGGCTAGCAACTACTAGAAAGGGAATGTTTGAACGAGGGACTCCTTGGTCTGGTCAGCAATGCTGCCTTTTTAAATTATTTGCAGGAGTGATGGAGGGTTCATATCCAGAAAACATAAACTTGGGGAGGTGTTAGATGTGCCAGAGAAGGGAGAACAGGTTTTTTTGGGGGGGCAGGGGATGACAGGTGTGTGATGTTTATTATGTCCATTGTAGCTAGAGTAGGATTTGAGGGATAATTAGGGTTGGAGATGCATGGTATCAAACAGCATATCTGATTATAGCTGCCAGCTGCAGCAAGTGACATGTGATCTGGTAAAAGGTGTAGATGTGGGGCTTTCCTTGTTCTTTTTTTTTTTTTAAGGAGATCGTGAACTCATTTAGGGAAAGGGCTGAACTCATTCAATAGCAGAGCACATGCTTTGAATGCAGAATGCCCCATATTCAATCCCCAGCATCTTCAGGCAGTGCTGCTGCTTGCCAGTGTGGACAGTACAGAGATAGGTGGACCAGTTGTAGAAGGCATCCTCCTGTGTTCCTAACTCCTACAGGCAGCTGGGAAGCAAAACCTGAAAGGGGGCTGATGGACTGGAGGGAGAGATTCAGTACTGGGGCTGGGGGAGGAGGGATTGAACCATCAAAGGTGGTGATGAAAGGATGCAAGAATGCTTGATGAGGCAAAGGGGAACTTGTTAGCAGTAACACACCTGGATAATTTAAATTCCATGGGCGAGGGATGTGTTGGAAAATAATAAAAGAAATTAAGCAAGGAAATTGGCATGCCTCCTTAATTGGGGTGAGAGGGTAGGCAGGCTGGTTATTTCTAGCTAGCCAAAAGGCTTCCAGTTACTGAAAGATCTTTTACTCCTTAACTCCTTTGCCATTACAGCAGCTTGATAGAGTTGCTGCCCATTAATAATGCCTTAACTACATAGCATTTGTATTGCATATTGCAGGTGCTAAAATTGCTTTGCAGGCATGGCACTGAGAAATCCTTGCAAAGCTTTGCAAGGTAGGCAGGTAGCATTACTCCCTATGGCAGGTGGGGGGCTGAGGCTGGGATGTGGTGGTTCCAAGGAACCTTCAGTGCAGGCGAGCCCAGGAGTAAGTTTTCCTATGTTCACTGGGGGCTGCTTTTGGGATAAGATTGCAGCACTTGTGAGTTTGTGACTGAGGCAAGGATTTCATTGAGGACTTCTGAAGCTGCAACTAGCATTATTTAGCCCTGTGGTACACAGGCATCCACCCCACACAAGAGAGATCAGTATTGTTTTAAAAATCCAAATTCTTTTTTAATTAGGCCACACCCTCCTGGATGGGACCAGGTTGCTGCTGGAAAAGATGCTCCTGGGATAAAGCAGGGCTATCTTGTTGAATAGAGTTGAATAAGGAGAACAATTATATATATGCATGCATGTGGCTTGTGTGCTTGAATGGAAGGAAATGCTTTATGTGCAGGCTCCAACCTGTCTGTATCAGAATATTCACACTCAAATCCATGTCAATCTCCCCGTTTCAGGAAGAAAACAAACAAACTGCTTATCAGTTCTGCCTAAATAGAAGCATTTTGTGTAAATCAAAAGTGCATATCTTCTTCTTGGACCAACTCTTCCACTGGCATAGAAGATTACCTGCTTATTCATTTGTTTCTAATGATAAGGTAACCAGGTAATAGTAGTCTTCATGAAAAACTGGGATGGGATAAATAGTTGCCTGGATGATTTCAGTTTTTGGGGTTAACAGTTGGGGAAATGATCACTTTCTCTCCCCTTCTCCTGCTCTGTGTAGGAACAATGAATTGTCAGTTTCCAGCTGCCCCATAGATCTGTGGGGACTAATATTAGGGTGAGAAAATCTAACCTAGGGCTAAATCAAAATTGCAGCCCAGCCAACAAATCATCTTTGCTGGACAGTATTTGGGTAGCATATGAAATGGCTGCTCCAGTGTCTGCACTCATTGCTTCGGTTTGTAAAAATCAAGGCTGCACAAGGATTTACTAAGCCTGCCATGAAACTGCACGCTGTGTGCCCTTCTGTGCAATATCTTGTGGGTGTGTTGGGCTGAGCATCACAAGAAATGATGGGGAGTACAGTCAGAAGCACTTTCTTCTTCTTTAAAGTGTCCAGGTGCTCTGTGGGGTGGCAAAGGAGGAAATAGGTCCCCGAGTTGAGTCATGGCTCAAGTGAAGCCTTTTTTTTGTAAATTGGGAGGGCCACACTTAAACTTGCTTTCCACCTTGCTTCATCACTTTGGTGTCGGGGAATCATGATAGCTGGTTGGCAGAGGTGTGACTTGCCTTCTGCCGAAGAGCGAAGGGGGTCATTAGCTCCTCTTGTCTGTCAGGCGCTGCTTTGCCATCCTTTTTCAATGGCTTGCTCTGTAGTGTGGCTTCCCCACTCAGCTGCTGTGGCTGCCAACTCCTTTCTATTCACCCTCTCTGCCTCTCTCCCCTTTTCCCTTCACTGCAGTATCTATTTCAGTCCCTCCTGCCGGCTGGATTGGATTCATCGCATCCGGAATGGCAAACAATTTATTGTCATTCAATCCTCTTTTCTCTCTTCTTCATCTTCTCCCTCCCTCCCCTCCCTCCATCAATCCTGTTTGGTGCTGGAGAATCTTGCTGGGTCCTAAAGGTTGTCCGGTCAAAATTTGGGCTCAACTAGGCTAGCATGTGAATAATAGCTTTTACAGAAAGGTTGTGCTTCTGGAAATTTAAGATGTTGCCTTATACGGAGCCAGACCATTGATCCATCTCGTTCAGTATCATCTTCACTGATGGGCAGTGGCTTTGAGGACCTTCCCCTTCTGTATCTGGAGATGCTGGGGGGTGGAATCAGGTACCTGCTGTGTGAAAAGCATGGCCTCTACCACTCAGGTGGGCCATCTGCACATTGGTGGCTGAAATTCTATGCTGAGAGAAGCTGAAATTGTGCATTCAAACCTCCCTTGGTGGTCTTAAGGACTAGAAGCACTGTGTGTTTCATTGCTTAACAAAAAAATGAAGATTCTCAGGCTACCCAATCTGATGAGTCCTGTCTGTGCATCCTGTTCAAAGTTTCAAATTGGGCAGTGTAAATTTGCAGGACTACAGAATGGTGCTTATTGGTTCAAAGTTGTGGCATTGAACCCATGCCCAACAAACAGCTTTTCAGCTAAGAAAACAACAACCATCCTTGCAATTGCCTGTTGAGTTAGGCTACTTGGAGAGTTATCAATATGTCTGACCAACCCAGATGAACGGGAGATTTTACTTGCATCTATATAGAAAGACAGCTTTGGGGGGGGGATCCTGGTTGATAAGATTGGTTGTCAACCAGCTCAGGCATTGCACTTCTGGCCCAGAAGAGGGGCTGTGAGGTTCCAAGTCAGGCAAGCCTGCCCTTGCTGGCTGTATTGCTCTGAGCTCATTTCACTGTGATGGTTGTGGTTGTTACACAAAGGTGGTTTATATCCCACCTTTCCTCTAAGGCGTTCAAGGCAGCATACATGGCAGCATACATGGTTCTCCCTCCTTCCCATGTTATCTCCACAACAACCCTGTGGGGTAGGCTGAGAGAACAGTGACTGGCCCAATGTCACCCAGTGGGCTTCATGACTCAATGAGAATTTGAACTCTGGTCTCTCAGGTCCTAGACTAAAACTCTAACCACTGCACCAACTCACTCTCTGAAGCACCTGATCCGAAGTTCATACTTGTGCCAGAGACAGGGCTTAGTTTAGCTACCCATTTAGCTTAGCTTCCTCTTCACTGTGCCTTTCTGCTGGATTGCATCTCATGCTAACAATACAGTCCTATACATGCCTTCTCTGAAGTACCATAGGGGGCACTGACTCCCAGGTAAGAGGGTATTAGATTTGCAGTCTTCACACAAGAGTTTACATGTGCCTCTTTCTCCCCTCTCTGCCAGCTAGCAGTACTTAATGCAGCTTGTCAACATGAGGCAGAATACAGAAAAGAAATAGTATGCACTCTGTAGTAGTCAATGTAGATTTTTAATCTTGCATGGGAAGCTGATTTAAGAAAAGATCCATGTCAGCATTGTGAAAGTGGGGCAAATCCTCCATTGGAGGAATAGGTAAAAACATGCTGGGTTTTGCAAGCAGGAACAAAGCCATGCAAATTCCCCAATATGCATAGAGATAACCCTTTTCCTTTGCACAAGGAGGACCTTGCCCTTTGTGCAATGCCTGTTTTAGCTTCTATGCATTAGCAAAACTTTCCTCAACATGGAAGCCTTCCAGATATTGTTGGACTACATCCCTCATTGGCCAGAGGCAGCCTGATCAATGGTTAAGGACAATGGGAGTGGTAATCCAAAACATCTGGAGGGTACCAGGTTGAGGAGGGCTGCTCTGGCACTGAGATGCTTCCACCACCATCCAGAATGGGGGTGTACTTCAGCAGAGCCCTGCAGGTAACTATGGCTCTCTCCTTGTCTGTTTATAGTTCAACAGATAAACTCTACATACCGAATGCTTGCAGCTCTTTCCTGAACAATCATGAGAAGAGTGATGTATAATGGTATGGGGAACGAGACAATGTTGCTGTATCCAGTGGTAGAAAATTTCCCAGTGCACTGTTTTTCCATAGAAAAATTTCCATTTCACATGTTCATAAGCAACAATTAATGGGTGCCAATTGCAAAAGCAATATTAGGCAAGCTTGGCAAATTCAGAGCTTTAAACTCTGGTTTCCTAAATACAAGTAAAATAAAAGCATGCTAAAATAGATCACACTCCAGGCCAGCAGAATTCACACACACACACACACCCCGAAGCAAAATGCCTCAATTTGCATAGGAAATATTTACAACTCAACGTCTTCCAGGAAACTCACATCATGGCATCTCCTCCTCCCTGGACTTAGAGATGCATGATGGAGCTGGTATTGCTTTTCTCAGCCTCTTGCGGCCAGCCAGCCAGCCATGCTGCATCACCCAGCTGCATCCAGGAGCTTTACTGCCATGAATTTCTTGAAGAGTGAAAGCCTTGTGCTCTTTGCCTGCCAAACTTGGTGAGCATGAGGGGGGGGCCGGGTGTTGCGTGTGTGTGAAAGGAACGGAAATGGAGAAGAAGAAGAAAAAGAAGAAAAGGGGAGGGGAGAAATGAGGGTGTAGAAAGATTGAATGTAGGGAAAGAAAAGATGCTGTTAAAGAAAATGGTCCTTTGCCGTGGGTTCCCCCTCTCTGAGTTCACACCTCACCATAGACGCTATTATCCACTTGTTGCCACTCTCTGTGGTCAGCGATTGTACCATTTTCCAGCAGGAGTGAACCAAGGTATGTGCTCTTTACTCTTCCCACTGCTTGCTTGTTTGGCGAAAGGGAGTGAACAGGCAGAAACCACAAGGAGCAGTAGCCAGGAGGCCCAGGGAATTGTGTGAGTGGGCTTTGATGGATACCCAATAATGCTGACCCCTGATGGTTGGCTTCCTAATGGAGAATGTGTTGCAAAGAAAATGCTGAGCTGAAAACATAAAGCACATGTTGTTGGTGAGGTAGCACCCTTCACTTGGTAGGTAATGAGCCTCCTGGGTGATTTTGAGTTGTGTACTCTGGCTTCCAAACTTTTTGGGCATGGTTACATGCACACCATACATTTAGAGCACATTTGAAGCACCTGGCATCCCCAAAGAATATTGGAAGCTGTAGTTCACCCCTCACAGAGTTACAATTCCCAGCACCCTTAACAAATTACAGTCCCCAGGATTATTCAGGGGAAGCCATGTGCGTTAAATGCATGGTAAATCTGGAAGTCATTACCATTTCTTCTCCTGTATTCTATATTTAAGGTACCTGTGTATTTAAAGTTCCTGTGTTTACTCTGGTAAAAAGAAGAAGAAGCCGCCTTCTGCACATGCTCAGTTGCTGAAGACACATTATGACACATGGGCCTGATTCGAAGAAAGCTCTGGTCCCTCTTCTCTTTGCACCTGCCACCCCCCACTCCCCCAACCTAATCCTACAACTGTTTCCAAGCTCATCTTGCCTTGCCTGGAAGCTCAACTTTGCTTTAAATGAATCTGGGCTAGCTGTTTTTTTCCCCTTTGGCAGGAGGAACACCCAACGTAGTGCTGGCTTTTAGCAATCAAAGGAAGATGGCTCTTGATCTTCACTCTTCTTCAAGGTCGACCTGGCTAACAAAAATCAATCTTCCCACTGCTCTTTTCCTCATTTCATCCTGCTCAGGCAGCATTTGTTACCAGCTTCTCTGGCTTCATTGACTCACTTGCCTATATAGAGACTAGTTTGCTGACCTTAAAAATGGGGGGGAAAGACCAGTCTCCTCCTCTAAGGAGGGAGAGACTCCTAAAATTGTAGGGAAGAATAGCCAGTGTGGGACTTTTTGGCTTAAAGCATAAATAGCCCCCTACAATGATTTTGTCTTGGCTCCTGAGAGCCTAGGGTAGGGATGGATGACTCTATTCATTTCTCATTTTCCTAGTCATAAGTTCAGTTCTCCAAATTTCTGCATGAACCTGTGACATGCTTTTTAAAAGTCCTGAAAATTCACCCTCGTCCTTCTCTCTCTCTCTCTCTCTCTCTCTCTCTCCCTCTCCCTCTCTCTGAATATAACACTTTTATATGTAATTTTGCCAGCTGTACACATTTTTGCAAGCCACTTATCCTAATGTTGTGTTGTTGTACTATATTGTTACCAGTTCTTGCATTATTATGCACACTGTCCCTTAATGTGTGTATTTTGGTCTGAGAACTGCAGTGCAAAATTCAGAGAAGTGTTAATTTTGAAGGATGGCTGCATTTCAGTTCCAGTATGACTTCAGAAAGTGTGGCTTTTAGGTGGGCTTGCATTAAAAATTAACCAAATTGATATTTTTCTTCTTCTACTAGCCTTGGTGTTCTGGACCCTAGTTTGAGTAGCCGTCTATTGCCCCATACTGAATAACTTTTTCTCAATCTCCCTCCCCCTCCCTGTCTTCTGGGGATTCTAGGGCACTTCTAGCATGGGCTTGGTTTGCAGATGGGTTGTTGAGATATTGCAGATGGGGTTGTGGGCAACTTCCTCCCCCCCACCAACCTTGCCAGATTTTCTCTGGAAAGGGTCAATCTGAATTAAATGATGGTAGGGATATGGGCTGGGTCTCCTACACTGTGAGAAGGTTGGCATTGCTCTGTGGATGGAATGAGGAGCCTCCAGATGCTACTGGACTGCAACACTCATCATCCCTGATCAATGGCCATGCTGACTGTGGCTGTTAGGAGTTGCAGTTCAGCAGCATCTGGAGGGTCCAAAGTTCCCCATACCTGCTGTATGGGCATGTAAAGGAAAGAGTACCCAGTCCCACTGTGCACAAAGTAGCAGATGAATCACCTTGCCTTGTACAAGCCAGGTGCCACCTTGCCTGAAAGGGAGGGTTGCAATTTTAAGCCACAAGATGTCCAGAGGCTCCCAACATTCTGTGATAGCAATGCTTAAAAAATGAATTGCCTGATGTGTGTTAATAGGCACAATATTTCTTCATGAGTACCAGCTGTGCCTTGCTGTTTTTTAATTGGTAGTTCCAGCCCACTGCAAGAGATGCATGTCCCACCCCTCCCTCCATAAAAGTTCCTGATCCAAGACTATCAGCCAGACACAGCGTTTCTCAACGTTGGGCTGCCAAATATGGCTGGACTATGACTCTTACCATACCTAGCTAGCTGGACCCAGTGGTCAGGGATGAATCATAAAATTGCAGAGTCAGAAGGGCCTCCAAGCACCATCTAGTTCAATCTCCTGCAATGTAGGAATCTCAGCTAAAGCATCCCTGACAGATGAACATCCAACCTCTGCTTTAAAACCTTCAATGTAGGAGAGTCTACAACCTCCTTGGGAAGTCCATTCAAACAGCTCTTACTGTCAGAAAGTTCTCCCTGATGTTTAGTCAGAATTTCTTGTAACTTGAATCCATTGGTTCAGGTCCTATCTTCACAGCAGGAGAAATCAAGCTTGCTCCATCTTCCATGTGACAGTCTAACAACATTTGGGGACCAAAAGTTGAGAAAGGCTGCTAGAGCAAGGATGTCTCAATTTCTCCTCTGCCCCAGCAAAATGTCTCGATTGGTCTTTTACTGTTGTGATTTAACAGTGGGGTGGACTTTTCCCCCCCTTTGCTTTTTGTTTCTTCTCCTGCAGGATCTTCTGATGTTCCCTGCTGACTGGAGCCTTCATCCTTCCCCAGAATGCCCTTTCCGGCCAGCACCACTGAGCGCAGCTCTGAAGACACCATGGCTTCAGCGCCTGAGGATTTCCAGCAAGTCCTTTCCATCGACCAGATTTGTGCCATCCGTGCCACCAATGACTACGTGGAGAGACCTGCCTCATCCAAGCAATCTCCCTCCACTCCATCCCAGTCGCAAGCAGCCCACAAGCAGGAGGTGGCTCAGGAACGCCTGGTGCCCACCACCATCCAGGACCTTCAGCCTGGCCAGCCACCCCTCCAGCAGCCTCTGAGCCATTCCAGCACTGCCAGCTCCATCTCCCACAGCACCACAGCCTCAGAGCAGAGGCTCATCACACCATCGCACTCTAGGCACTCGCTTGTCCGGAATCAGCCCCAAGCAGGCGACCCAAAGCCTGAGGAGCTGCAGAAGGGGACATCTGAGAAGCCTCGTGTCGCCCATGCTGGCCACCTCTTCATCTGCGAGGAATGCGGCCGCTGCAAGTGTGCCCGCTGCATGGCGACACGCAGCTTGCCCTCTTGCTGGCTTTGCAACAAGCGCTGCTTCTGCTCACCAGAGAACCTCATTGACTATGGGACTTGCCTCTGCTGTGTCAAGGGCATTTTCTACCACTGCTCCTCAGATGATGAGGACACCTGTGCCGATGACCCCTGCTCTTGTGGCCCGGGATCCTGCTGTGCCCGCTGGGCTGCCATGAGTTTCCTCTCTTTGTTCATGCCCTGCCTGTGCTGTTACTTTCCCACCTTGGGGTGCCTCAAACTTTGCCAGTGGGGCTACGATGCCTTTAAGCGGCCTGGTTGTCGCTGCCAGAACCACACCAATACTGTCTGCAGGAAGATCTCCACCACAACCAGTGGAGCCACTCTCCCTAAGACTTTGGACAAGCCAGTATAACTTCCCACAGGAAGTGGGCGGGGGGGGGGGACACCCGGCTGTTCTTCATCATTGTGTTGTTCCTTCAGGTTCCCCTGCTGGAATCTTACAGCTTGGGAACAAAGCAGTGATGGAATAGCCAGCCAGCTATGCAAGCTCCCTTTGGAGCTTGTTCCGTGATAGATATAAATTGTCCCTGTGAGCAAGATTAGGCTCTAGGGCTTTTAATATGTCCTCAACATTGGACAAGTAGAGTGGGAAGCTGAGGCATGCACTAAATCAGCATGGTTGGTGGTGGTGGATGGGGGGGGGGAGGGTGTAGTTTTGCTATAGGATGGCTCAGGATTCTGACCTCCAGAATGCCTTATGAGTTGCTCTCCTGTGGTGGGTTTTAAAAACAAAACAAAACCAGAAAGGAAAAGGGTATTTCACCCAAGCACTATGATAGCCTGAGAAACAGTCTATTGTAAAAACAAAACAAAAAACAAATCCCATTATTTTTTCACTTATGGTACCCATCCCTAATGGCTTGTATTCTGCTCCTTCTGCCATGCACAATTTGCAGATGGGGGAGAGGCTAGCAAAACTGTAGCAAATGCAAGGTAGCTGGGCCAAGTGTGGGATGAGCACCTTCAGTAGTTCTAGGCTGGGGAGATGCAAAACTGTTGAGGGTTGATAGCCTCCCTAAAAGGAGGAGAAAGCCCAAAAGCTTATGTGTCTTTTTTAAAAGAAAGGAAGGAAGATTGGTTCACCAATTTAGGATAAAACCTCTTTACTTTTTGTAGGGGTGGCAAAAGTTGGAATCATCATTCACTGTAGCAACAAAGGGGTAGTTTAAAGAGTCTTGCTAGCCTAAAACAAAGCAAGCCCTCAATCTCCATTTCCTCCTAAGCTTATCTGGTACCAGATACCATGGACAGTCACTGTGAGTCTAAAGCCAGAAGTGACTCCTTTGGCTGATCTTAAACTGCAAGGCATTTCTGGGTCTTGCAGGCAAAAGTCACTTCTATGGTTGATGTATCCTTTCTCCCATCTCTTCAAGAGCAGAGGCCTTCTCAACCCAGTCAGATGGCCGGAGTACAAGAAGTATATTATTATTATTATCATCATTATTTTAAAATTTAGCACCCACGACAGTTTCTCTTTGAAACAGTGAGTGGTGTTGTTGTTGTTGTTGTTTTTAAAAAAAGCTCAAGGGAAAAGAGTTATGGTTTCCTTTGCCTGAAAACCTTAGCTGTCAGTTAGGTATATCCTGCAATTTGAATAGAGGGCGGGACATATGCAGTGCAATGGGTTATGTTTGTCATTGACTCCTCCCTGCCTAACCCAAAGCACTTTGGTTCCACTTGAGTACAGAAGGATGATGTAGGTATGGCTCAGAAAGTTTTATGCTATGACTTTTAGGAGAGACTGACCCAGGAGCTAAGGAGCAGACATTGTGTGCAGGAGGTTCCATACTTGGCACCTCCAGGAAGGGCTTGGGAAGGCTCCTGTGTGGAACTTGGAAGATGTGCTGCCTGTCAATGCAGATAGCACTTTGCTGGCTGGATGGCTGATCTGATGAGGTATGAAGAAGGTGTGATAGCTCAAAGCATTATATATACCTTTTCAGGTAGCAGGTAAACCTGTGGGTTATATCCAAGACTAGTCCTATGTAGAGAATAGGACTGTTGACATAGAGCAAGCTGTTGCCATTAATGGACATGACTACCTTGGGTTCATTACTTTTAATGGGTCTACTCTGAGTAAAACTTGGTAAGGTACAACCCCATGTCTCCTGTGGTCAAAGGAGCAGTCCCTCTGATCCCCTGCAACTCCCTAGATATTGACTTAAAACATCTGTCATCCTTGACCACAGTCTGTGCTGGTGGGGGTTAATGGGACTTGGAATCCAACAAGATATGGAGGGCAGCAGGTTCCCCACCCTGGCCTTATAAAAAAATGGGTGGGGAGAGGGTGGTGGTGACAAAATGTGTGTTACTCAGACCCTTTGGTTCACATTCTTGTTCCTAAATTTGCATGTTGCTTCTGCTTATTTTCATATTAGTTTTGTAAATGTTTAACCAAGGCGGGGATGAGAAACCTTTTTCAGCAAGAAGGCTGCATTCCCATGTTGGACAACCTTTTGGGGGGCCACATACCAGTGGTGGTGGGTTCAGCTGCAAAAGTGGGTGGGGCATGTGGATGTGGCTGATCTGTGTAGATTCCAAGTCTGCAAAAGCTACATACGACATCTCACCATCCTTGGTCTAGGCAAGCAAATGACATTAATTATAGTTCAAGGACGCATTCCAGCCTAGCGAAATCATTCAAGGGGCATGTGGTCCCAAGGGCCATATACAGAGGTGTGGAGGGCCACATTTAATCCTTAGGCTTCAGGTTACCAGACCTGGACCTAGGGAGTGAAAAGGAGATGAAAATGGCCCACACACATTGCCATCCCAGATGAATGCATGATAGGTAGACGCCAAACTAGGCCTGCTCAGCATGCTCTCTGCTGCTCAGATTGCAAACCTGTGGCCTGTTAGTCAGGGTTCTGCAATCCAGCAAAGAATGGTGACTGAGCCACTGTTAGGTTAAGTTGTCCTTCTATGATCCCACATTGTCCAGGCATGCCTTAGACCCACCAAAGGGAATGGTTTTAGAGTTGGGTGTGGTGCTGCTTCCTTTTGAGGGCACTGCAAGTTGGGTGCCCAAGCATGTAGGCCACAGAAAACACCCCGCCAATTTCTTCTCATTGTTTTAGAAGTTGCTTTGATTATATTTTTGAGTGTGCAATTGTTAGTGACATACATTTATGATGGCTTGTGATAACCTGCTATGAATGGTGCCATAGACAAGATCTGGCTTCTTGGTACATTTCTGCTAATGCCAAAGGACTCTCTTAAGCTGTGTGCATTATGCCAGTTTCGGGCTGCTTTGTTTATTGGAGTACTTTAGAGGCTTCTTTCCAGGGGTTTCTTGCACTGTGTTAAGTGGAATGTGGACAGTGCCAGAGGCTGTTTTTCGTCCAAATCTTGGTTGCCACTTCTGATCATAGTGGCCTCCTATTTGTGGATTTGGAAGCATTAATGCCTCTTATTTTGTTTCCTTCTAAAACTTTTTCCCTATCCCCCCCCCAAAAAAAAGAACCCTGGGAAAAGGGTGGCTTCTTTTTCGAAAATGGGTGAGAACAGGGCATGGTTTTTTGCAGAGGTCAGAACAACATACCCTCCAACATTTCTCCAATGAAAATAGGGACGTCCCATTCCATAATGATAATTTTATTATTTATACCCCACACACCTTACTGGGTTGCGCCCAGCCACTCTGGGCAGCTTCAAACATATATAAAACCAAAATAAAACAGTTAAAAACCTTCCCTATACATGATTGCCGTCAGGTGGCTTGGGGGGGTCGGATAACTCCATACCCTCCTACATTTCTCTGATGAAAATAGCGACATCCCAAGGGAAAGTGGGACATTCCGGGATCAAATCAGAAATTGGGATGGCTTCTCTAAATCAGGGACATCCCTAGAAAATAGGGACACTTGGAGGGTCTGCAGAACAACAGAGATGGTTCTTGTCTGACCCAGTCAGGTCTAAATAATCACTCATGTGTAGCAGTAGAGTCCTTCTCAAAGACCCATGGACTCTCTTGCTGCCTAGGCACTAGTCACAGTTAGGGGTGTAAGGGGGCTCCTTTTTCCATTCCTCCCTGTGTTCATTGTATGAAGCACTGTTTCCACCGCACTGCAGTTCCTCTTCTACCAAAACCTGTGTTAATCGTCTTGCTGTCCACTGTGGTGAAATTAAGTAACTTATGTAAATCACATTGTCATTAGTTATTCCACGTCATCCATTTCAATACAAAGCAAATGTAATGCATATATAGGAGGTGGTGATGGGGGGACGCAAACAGTTAGGTATGGCTAGTAAACTGAAAGCAAAGACAGTGAATACTGATTGTATTTGTTAAAATGGTTTCTGTTCTGGATATGGGATTAATAAGTGAACACCAGCAATTTCTGCTCCCGTTTCTGTTGCAAGGGTGAAACAGCATTGTATTTGGTCCCATTAGTTTGCATAGCCGCCAAAAAAAGAATATTTTGGGTCTCTGGGCCCATGCAACTCCCTGAAGTAATGTTGCCTGCTTTCTCCCTTGACCCCTTGTTACAACAAGGTTATATCCTCTGTTTGAAAGCACCTGCCCTTTGTCAGGATGCTTTGAGTAGGTTTATTTCCTCCTCCAGAAGGCCCCTTGCATTTGAGATCCAAAAGGACCACAATACTATGGGATTCAAGACACTCTCACCCTCTGTTGGGTAAAAAAAAAAAAGGCATTTTGTATAGTGTGTCCTCTAAAATTGTGTCCTCCCCCTCACCTCATACAAAGCATAATACCTGCTCATAATCTACCATCTCATTGTGTATAGATATATTTTTACCACACTTTTACCATTAAAAAAAATATTTATTTGAAATGTTTATTTTAAAGTTATTAAAAATTGCATCTTAATGTATTTATTATAACGCTCTTAGTTGTGTGCCTCTTTTCCTCTCTTTCTCTCGCAAATCTAATTAAGCTGTTGCTGAAACAATGCTGAAATTTGAAAAAAAAAATTCTATGGGTGGTGTTCGAAACCACTTCAATGCAGCTATTCAATAAAATATATATTAATTTTGAATCCGTTTCTTGTTCTGGTCTTTGTGGAAGGTGTAGTGCAACTACTGAAAAGGCCCTGTTACAAGTCTTTGTGGGAGGTGTAATGCCACTACTGAAAAGACCCTGTCGGACCTCAGACAGTGGCAGGAAGCCCTGGGGCTAGCTTATGAGAGGGCAGGGGGAACCTGTAACTGCCCAGATGTTGTTGGTCTCTGACTCCTGTTCATACCAAGCCAGAGCCTTGCCAATAGTCAGGATGATGGGAATTGTAGTCCAACAACACCTGGAGGGCCACAGGTTCCCCATCCCTGCTGGAGAACAATACTGAGTTAGATGGAACCACTTTGCATATAGCCATTTTAGAGATGCTGAGTTCCTTGACACATGTCTAGCTCAGTAACTTGGGATGTGGGCACTTGTGGGTACAACCCCTGTAAAGCACCCACCACTCTCTTTTTGGGGGGTGTAAGAATGAAGTTACCTTTAATACAAGGAGAAAAGTTCCTACTACTTCAGGCACACTGGACTAGGCATTCCTGATACCCACGGGGGAATTTATAACGCTTCTTTACAACAATAATATACCATTTTTATAAGGCAGCTTCTTGTATCCAGGACTACAGAATTCAAACCTCTCAGGACCTGTGAAGTCAGAGAGACAGACACCCCTGTCTCTTTCAGGCAACCTGTTTCTCGTTCATTTGTCCTGATTTCTTTGGCGGAAGTTATTTGATACCAGCTTTCCATCCAGTCTGATATGTTTGTGGGAAGGTTAGGTGACATTGCACATAGCAAGTGCCATTGCCCACTATTCTGTGCATTTCCCACAAAAAAGGCCATTTTCATAGGAGGCTGGAAGAAGCTTTGTTGTGCAAGAGTTTTGGACTCGAACTTGTAAGGATGCAGCCTGAAATTTTCCAGGATGTGCTTGAGCCCAACCCAGAAATAGCAGCAGTCCACTTTGGTGTTTGGAGAGGGGTCATAGCTTAGTGGTGGAGCACAATACCATGTACTCAGAAGGTCCTAGGTTCCATTCCTAGCATCTTCATTTAAAGGGACCAGGTTGGAGGTCATGGGAAATACTTTCTGCTTGACTGTTACTTTGACACTTAATATTGGGCTAACTAAGTAGCCTGAATTGATATTAGGTAGCTTCCTGTGTTGCGTCCCTGCTAGAGTAGTTTACCTAAAGCCCTGAAGATCTTGGTGAACTACAACTCCTGTCATTCCTGGTCATTAGCCCTGCTTGCTGGGGGAGTTGTAGTTTCCTAAATAATAATAATTTAAAAAAAAAAATCAGAGGGGAACCACAGGAAGCGATTACAATAAAACCAATCACCAGAGCACAATAATAACAATTTTGACAACCATTCACATTAGTTAATATAATCAAATTCATATTTTTAATATATTTTAAAGCATATCTTCCCACAGTTCTCTGTGATTTTGGTGGTCTCCCCCCTCCTGTTTATTGAGAAAACCAATAAAATCAGATCAAGTTTCATAAAATGAATCTATTCCCTTTTGCTCTCTTTATGCATGGACTTGAGCAGCTACTATTGCTGCAAATATAATTGTTCATATTTTATTATACCATGCTTCTAGATCTTTAGAGTTCTTTTTTAAAAACAACAATCTTAAATGGGATTTTTGTCATTTTGGCCACTGAATAATGATAGCAATGCTAATTTTGTACCCATCTATATTTCCTTCTTTAATATAATACCACATTTTTCAAAGATATCGTTCTAAAATTCGTTCATATGTCCATACATGCTTCCTACATTGTATTTCTGCCTGGGTAGTTTACCTAAAGCAGGTGTGAGGACCTTTGATGCTCCAGACATTGCCAAATTACAATTCCCATCATCCCTGGCTACTGGGCATGCTTCCTGGGGCTGATAGGAATTTCAGTTCAGCAACATTTGGAGGGCCAAAGGTTCCCCCCCTCCTGGCCTAAAGCAGCAGGTGGCACAGGCTGCTGATGTTTATGTTATAGTGTATGGGGGAAATTGGTCCACCAATTGCTGCCCACTCCCTCTTTTGCAATCAGGCATCGTGAGCACTTTAGCTCAGAAGCGGACAATCTTGGAGTGCAGGAGCTCATTGTCATAGCTCCCCTCGCTCCCCTGTCCCCACTCCAAAGGAGAGCTGAGCTGTCCTGATCCGCTGTTATTTTTAACTGATAGCTATGTGAAATGAGCTGTCCTTTTCCAGGACAAATAATCTCTTTGAGGCAAGGGTGGAAGCTTATAAGACTGTCCAAAAAGTGGGGGGGGGGGGCAGGGCACAACAGCCTTTCAGAGAGGCCAAAGTGCCAATGGGTAATGGTCCCTAGAGACATCATTTTTATTGGGAATTATTCGTGATTTGAGCTATACATGATTCACTAACAATACGGTTAGTGCCTGCAAATGTTTGGGAGTGTTCATACTGCCTCATTTCCCTGATATTGCCCTGGTGAAATCCTGTCCAGTATGGTTGGGGTTTTTTTTGCCCAATAGAGCGAGAGTGCCCCTCTTGATATCAATAAAGCAGTAACATAGCATAACAACCAGTGCTGCATTATCCAGTAGGCAGAGTCAAGCACCAGCCAAGCAGAGGCACAAAATGCAGAAGAATTTTTGAGAAAGAATCTGACATTCTATATTAAAAAATAAATAAATGAAACAAACAAACCAAAAACCTTCAAAGCATCAAAGTAGTCAGCATGGGAAAGAACAAAACTTTGCTAGACTTCCGTACCCACCACCAAACTCTTCCTCCATTTCTCTGTTCTCTTTTTATTACTTATCCCCACCTAAACCACAGGGCGCCCTACTGAGGTTGACAGAAGTAATGCAAGGAAAGCATATCTTGCCTTGTGCTGCATGCAACATACATGCATGTACATTTCAGCATGTGTCATTTCAAAAAGTTTCATTTTACAGTTTAGTATTTTTTTTTTACTTTTATTTTGAATTACATATGGGTAGCACTGCAGTCTTAAAGCATCTAAAGGTTTTAATCCTGCCCTGGAAACATTTAATAAAGCAGAATGATGTGCAGATGCTTCAGTATCAATCTATCAAAATTGTGCCAGTGATATGTTGCAGAATGCACCTGCAGCCCCCTCTCCCCATACCAAAGACATTGGGGGAGAGAAAAAGAATCATAGAATTCTGGAGTTGGAAGGGGCCACAAAGGTCACCTGGCCCAAACCCCTACAATGCAGGAATCTTTTTCCCTAATGCAGGGCTTGAAGCATATATACGTGCTTATATAGGTGAGCTAGAGCTGGAAGGGCAACACAGAGTAGGCATTTGAAAATACTAGTGGAATGGAGAGAACCAATGGGACACACTTATTACTGGATACAAGCGCAGGGAAGGGCTCACTGGAGGTAGTGTCACTCTGTATGTCAAGAAAGGCATTGAGCTCATCAAGCTTGCAGTCTGAAAAAGGGGCAGACTCTTTCACAGAACTGCTGTAGGTGGTGATACCAGGTCCCAAGAGCAACTGAGTACTGGGGATCAACTATTGCCCCCCCCACACACACCCTGACCAAAATGTCCAGGATTATATAGAGAATGAAATCAAGGGGCAGCCAAAGTAGGAACTGCTGTAGTAATGGGTGACTTCAATTACCCTCAAGTGGGTACATGTGTGCTCTGGTTAATACAAAGATGTAAAATTTCTTCATATCTAAGTAGACTGTGACCTGGTCATTGAACCAACCAGAAGGGTGATGACCCTGGACTTTATTTCGAGTGGTGACCAGGACTTGGTATGAGATTTCTTTATTATTAATTAAATTTCTATACCGCCTTTCATTTGAAGATCACAGAGCAGTTTGCAATATAAAAACACAAACATGCATACCATAATAACAAACAAAAACAATAACCAACCCACCCCTAGTTTAAAAGCTCACAGACTGTTTTATTAGCCAAAGGCTAATGTGTTGAAAACAGTGACTACAGAGTAAAAAGGAGGCTGTCAGGGAAAGTGAAGAGGGTCAAATATGTTTGCCAGCGGGGGGTGTGGGGGTGTGGTCATCATACTCACAAGAAGAGAAGCTCAGTTTGCAGATCGGGAAAGGTGGCATCAGAATCAGCAGGATGCCTGTGTGGTTAATGAGAAGAGTCAAGGAAGCCATTAGAGGGAAGAAGACTTCCTTTAGAAAGCGGAATCAGGAGAATAAAGAAGAACACAAACTCTGGTAAAAGCAACACAAGCAGAAAGCAACACATGCAAAAAGAAAAGAAAAAGAAAGAATTTGAGGAGTACACTGCTAAAAACAAAGACCAAAATAAATAAATAAAATTTAACATATATCAGAAGCAGGAAACATAAATCAGAAGTAGGAAGTGGTTGGACCTTTGGACAACAAAGGAGTCAAAGGTGTGCTAAAGGAAGGAAAGGAGATTACAGAGAAACTGATTGAATTGGTCAGTCCGCCAGGTGCTGTTGGATGTTGGATTCTAAGAACATCTGGAGGCCAAAAGTTCCCCATTCCTATCTAAATAATAAATTACACATGGCAGCCTTGGACACAAACCTTATTTCACATTATTGCCTTGGATGGATTTCCAGGATCTACAATTCCTAAATTATGCATGTGTTTTTTAAGGAAGGCCCCAGGAAAGTCCACAGCATTTTTGTGCAAATCTTAATATGTACATGTTTGCATGCAATGTTGCCTAACATGCATATTTTTGCAAAGCAATTTCCCTTAATATAATGCAGTTTTGAATGTTATTTTCACTACTATATGCATTCTCATGCACACTTCACCTCAGGTGGTGCATTATTATTTTTTTGCACACACTACTTAGCTGGAGAATGACATTGGAAAATGTGAGTTTTAAAAAGTGGCCTTGTTTTCTGCTCATGCATTGTTTTGGAAAGTGTGGTTTACATAGACTAGCCTTTAAATGTGAACTGAATCATGTTCCTTTCCTTTCCCTGCTTTGACAAGTGTAGGTCCAATATTTTTTACTATTCAGCATACAAATCGAGACACCATCTCCTACTGCTCCTCTTTTCTTTCCAGCACCGCAAAGCCAAACTTCTGCATTTGATATTCATCACAATGAAAAAGTGAAGACTTTTCATAGGCTATACCACTGCAGTCTGTGGTAGTGGAGGAAAGCATTTTTTAAAAGCTCCCCCTCTTCAAATATCTGAACACAGAGAACTAGCAAGGAGGTAGATTAAGCCCAGCTTGACATGCTGTTTTTCTGTCTGTAGGTATGAGTGTGTGTTTTTGTGCAAAGTAAAAGACAGAGCATTGTTCTCTGTTACAGACATGTACATACACACACCACTAGGGATGGATGAGTCTGTCAGTTTTGGTTTCTCTCACTTTCCCACTCTGATGTTCAGTTCTCCATACTTCCACATCACTTTGCTTATTTTTTAAGGCCTCCTTAAAATTCATTAACATTTTAATGTGACTTTCTCCTAATATACACATGCTTGTTTACCATTTTACCTAATATGCAGTTTTTGCAAAACTATGTTCTCCAACATAATGCATTTTGTATATTATTTTCAACAGTAGATGCATTTTCACTCTGGTATATGCATTTTCACACACATTACTTGGTTGGAGAACTGCATTGCAAAATTCAGAGAAGTGCAAATTTCAAAGGACTGCTGTGTGTAAATGTGAACTGAAACCATATTTCCCCTCCATGCTTACCCCCCACCCAGTTCCCACACTCCATCTGGCTTCACGAGCATTTTTACCTGTTGATTTCACCTAGGAACAAAGTTGTGATCAAGCTAGAAGGAAGCTCTGCTGTGAACCAGAAAGGGAATTGTTTTGTAACCATCTTGGCCAGGGAGCTGATAACGCTTTGCTCTTTCTCTCTGTGCAGATACCATCCTGTGTCAGGCTCAGGATGGGGGTGAATGAAGAAGCTGGCAGGAGGGAATTCTCATTGCAGTTAACGCTACAAGCTAATTGAAAGAAAATGACACCTTGCTTGCAGTTTAGTTATCTATAGCACACCTTGCCTGAAATAACTGTCTGCTGCACATCATATGCCAAGGTGATGCTGCTGATTCATAGTGAAATAAAATAAAATAGGCCACTTCAACAGGGACCTAAAAACCCTTTATTTTTAAATCAGGGCTTCAGAAGGGTTAATTAGCAAGAGGTCCTGCTACCTTCAAGATCAGTTCATGCATTCTTAATTTGGCACCAAGGCATATTTGTTCACTCTATGTTTCATTTGCCTTGTGTCCTTGGGTGTATGTTCAAGACTTGGTGCCTCTCTCACCCCTTCAAGCAAGATCCCCTTTCTGTTCCTACAAGCTGCAATGAAAATAGGAGCCTGCCTTGCAGTGAGCACGGCTATTGATCCACCTAGCTTAGCAATGTCCATACTGATCAGCTGTGCCTCCCCAGAATTTTAGAGGGGTTCTCTCCCAGCCCGACCTGAAGATTGATCCTAGCACCTTCTCCATGTAAGCACTGAGCCATAGCACTTCCCCTGTGTGTGGGGAGCAGAGCTGGATTGCTTCTTTCTTTACCCAAACTGGACAAGATGCCCAATTGTAGTTTTTAACTCAGCACCCCACTAAGCCAGAAAACCGCTGTTTTTTGTATGGTGGTCTGACCTGTTACTTTTTGCCATAGGAGTCAACTCCTAGGGGCCATGGGGGCTTTGGTCCCCTACAATAAAATACTTGTGGGGGCTGGGCCCCCACAAAGTTGATGGGCATTGCCATTCAAATGGTGTGTGCGCACTGCATCATGTGATTGATTATGTGGGATGGGGCTTACCTGGACCCCCACAATATTTTATTTAACTTGACACCCCTGCTTTAAATATCTTTAGCAAACCAAAGATGTTGTGTTCCATTCCCGATCTTTTCCTTTGGTTCCACTGATATAGGTAAAGGTAAAGGGACCCCTGACCATTAGGTCCAGTCGTGGAAGACTCTGGGGTTGTAGCTCTCATCTCGCTCTATAGGCCGAGGGAGCTGGCATACAGCTTCCGTGTCATGTGGCCAGCATGACTAAGCCACTTCTGGTGAACCAGAGCAGCGCACAGAAACGGCGTTTACCTTCCCGCCGGAGTGGTACCTATTTATCTACTTGCACTTTGATGTGCTTTCGAACTGCTAGGTTGGCAGGAACAGGGACCGAGCAATGGGAGCTCACCCCGTCGCGGGGATTCGAACCACGACCTTCTGATTGGCAAGTCCTAGGCTCTGTGGTTTAGACCACAGTGCCACCCACGTCTGATATAAATAGGTATAGTTACCTAAAGATGCTTTCACCTGTTCCATCTCAATGCTGGTGTTGGCTGGTGGCCAATGTATTGTAGAGGGAACGCAGAGGGACATAGCTCTGGAATTTTCTTTTTAGAGCAGGGCTGATGGTGTCATTTGCCTGGGTACCAGTCTAATTGATGGGACCCCCTCGCTCTGGCAAGTGAATGAGGAGATAATGAGGCTTTCAAATTTTTATGTTGCCTGTGACAAATTAGTATAGAGAAAATCTGATAAAGTGGAAAGCATTCAAGCAGAAGCTGGATACTTCTTCCCACTTTTTTGATGGGGTTCCTATTTCATTTTAGCACTCAAATTTTGCTTTGTAAGATTGCATGTCTAATTAAAGGTTGCACTTGCCTGAATTTGGCAATGTTGTTCTCCAGCCAAGTAGTATGTAAAAAGAAAATGCACACACTAGGGTAAAGTGTGCATAAAATGCACATATTATTGAAAATAATATACAAAAAATACTTCTTATTAATCGGAAAGTGCTTTGCATAAATGTGTATATTGGGATAAATTAGCACTAAAATGCTTATGAATTTTCATGCAGACTTAAAATAAAATAGCAAAATGATGTGGAAATGTGAAGAAGTGAATCTTAGAGTGGAAACTATGAGAAAAACCAGAATTGACAGATACACTGTTTACAAGTTGCACCTATGCAATTAGAAGTATGCACTTCTCAGTTCAATGGAGCTGGCTCTGAGGACACTGTGCATAAGATTGCAGTCATGCTAATCCTTATAAATTGGGTGTTAGTCTGTGTATGTGTGTGCTGGTGCTCTTTATGGAGTGAGATATAATAATGGATCAACACAGCTGTTATTTTGTGACTCTCCTTGACAGAGGGGCTATGAGGGTTGCCACAATGAGCTCCAGCTCTTCAAAATGTACCACTAACAGACTATTCTGTGAAGGATTCAAAAGCCTACTGGAAAGTTTGTGCAATCAAAATAGATTATTGCCCTAGAGCAAGAATGGAGAACCTGTTACTGGACTACGAGTCGCATCATCCATGATCACTGGCCATGTTGCTTGTGGCTGATGAAAGTCTGCAGAGCCCCATGCTCCCCAGCCCTGACCTAGCACCAAAAAACAACTATTTTACAGTCAATAACGTGATGGGGAAATTAATTGAAAAGTGCAGAATGAATGAATAATTAACTGGAAAATGCATTATCACCCCACAGACAATGAGGAAGAATTCAAGATGAATGCTCATTGTTGCATACTCTCCCTGCAAACAAATCAGAATGAATGTTCAATAAAGACTGGATATAATCTAACCTCCATGTAAGCTTTGTGCAAACAAATCAGAATGAATGTTCAGTAGCTGAGTTCTCTGGCGGAGCCCTAGTTTTTCAGACATTCTCTTGACCAGTCAACAGATTGCCCATCATCCTCTATTAGACTGATTCCATTTACATCCTTCTGCTTCCACCCACATGAGACAATTAGCACCAAGCCTGGCAAAAGCACAAGCACATGACACCCTTGGGTGGCAGGATCCACTGCTATGTGGGCAGGAAGGGTGAAAGTTCAGCAATAGAAGAGGGAAATTTGGCAGCTGCAGCTTATTAAGCAGATGTGAGATAGTGTGAAAACCTAAACCTATCAATACTTCCTTTCTATGCAACTGTTGAAAACAGTCAATATGCAGCCCTCCAGATAGAATCATAAATTTGGAAGCGACCTCAAGAGTCACCTAGTTCAACCCCTGCAATGCAGGAATCACAGCTAAGGAATGTCTGGCGCATGGCCAACCAACCTCTGTTTAAAAACGGCCAATAAAGGAGAGCCCACCACCTTTTGAGGCAGCCCATTTCACTGTTGAACAGTTCTTACCATCAGAAAGTTATTCCTAATGTTTAGTTGGAATCTCCTTTCTTGTAAAATGAATCTATTGACTGGGGTCCTACCCTCTGGAGTGGCAGAAAATAAGCTTGCTCCTATATCTTCCATGTGGCAGCCCTTGGAAATGGCTGTGATATCACCTCTCAGTCATCTCTTCTCCAGGCAAAACATACCCAACCCTCTTAATAGCTCCACAAAGGTATTGGTTTCCAGAACCTTTATTGTGTTGGTTGCCCTCTTCTGAAAATGTACCTGCTTAGCGAAAAGCTTTTTTAAGACTTTATTTTTCAGTTTCTGAAAATTCTCGTAGCCATTTCCGAAGAAACATTCCATGGATATACAGTGTAAATGCTACAGTCAAATGTAAATGATGCAGTCAGGCAGGGTTGCATAGTAGTTTAAAGTTGATTGTATCAGTTAAGTGTTGTCTACTGTCTGTCTTAACAGATTGTCAATGGCCCTGCAGATGTTATAGTACATTGTTGTATTGACCAAAGGCAATGCTGACTGGGGCTGGTGGGAGCTGGAGGGTCTTAAGTTCTGCATCTCTGCTATAACAGTAACCATATCATGAAGCAGGTTCCTTCACTTTTTATAACTGGAAATTGCCCTTCAGATGTTGCTGGACTCTAAGCTTCATTTGGCTCCAGCAAGCATTGCCAGGAAAAAAATGGGACTTGTGTGACAACATCTGGAGGGCAGCCACAGGTTCTCCATTCCTGACTCCACATGTTGCTCTGATCAGTGATAATAATAGGCAAAGCGGAAGCACTTTCCTACAGAAGCACTTCCTGTTGTGGGGATTCAGAGCAACCATCACTATTTTGTTGTCATGGAGACCATCTCACAGAATGATTCCACTACCAACCTATCTGGGCTAGCCTCACTGACAGGAATTGTGCTTTCCTCTAGAAACAGCTGGACCTGTCTCAGACAGAGCACCAATTGCCCTCAAATCTGTACCAGCCTTCCCTAGTTCAATTTGTTTGGATGAGGGGGGGGGTTTTGGGGGGGAAGGGGGTAGTCAAGAATGTGAGGGGCGAAGCTGAAAGAAACTCACACTGGAAAACTTAGCAATTAAAAACATGGCCTAGCATTCCGCTCTGCCCTTTGACCTTCTGAAGGCAGGTTGCAAGGTCACAAGGCTTGGTTGCACTGTATTGATTAGGCCTCTTTCTGCCTAGTGGCCAGCACTGAGGGCTGAAAGAAAGAGAAGCGAAAAAGGAAGAATTAACAGAGGAGGGAGAGAAAGTGGAACGTATCAGTTGATCTCTTGGCCTCCTGAGGGTCAAAGATCATCACACATAAGCCTGGGTAAGCAATTGTCTGTGTGATATCTCAAAATAAATAAATCAATACATTGAGTTCAGTGGAAAAAAGAAACCACTTTGCTGATTCTAAGGAATAAGGCTCTGAAAAGTCCATCTTGGCCAAATTCAGGAAGCTGTGTAGGTTTGGGGTCACTGAAATAGCAGCATCTTTGGTGGCAACCTGGAGCATGACCTTTACAATCAAGAGCATTTCCAAAGACACAGAAAGCTACCTAGGCTTTCCTTATAGTACATCCCCCACAACGGCCTGTTGATGTTTGTTTTTAAATTCTTCTTGCTTTTAACTAGTTTTTAACTTTCTAGAATTGTATTGTATGATTTTATGTTATAAACTGCTGGGGGTTTTTATATAGCAGAATATAAATATGTTTATCAACCAACCAACCAACCAACCAACCAATCAATCAATCAATATAACCTGTTCCTCTCTCACACACAAAAAGGTATGTACATGTGTGTTGCAAGTTACCCAGGTAGTAATATGCTGAGATATGGATGGTGCACATACCCATTGCTATTTAATGTTTATATAATTTAAATGGGTAATTTCACAACCATAGGGCTTAAAAATCTAATATAGTTCTCTGACTGGGCAATAACCCAAATTTCCCCAAAACAACAAAGGCAAAATCTTTACAGAATTCTTTTAAGATTTCAAAGTGAATCCTCACATTGTGGAAGAAAAGTAATTTTCAGTGTCATATAGTAAACACCTTTGTTTGCAAACCCACCACCACCACCAACCCCTGCCCCAAAACCCCACACATTTCCTACATCTTGATGACTGAAAGTGCCATATGTCTCACTTGATACAACGCCAGTGCACACACTGAGGTGCTGCCTCTGGCAACCCCACTTTAAATACCTGAGGGAAGAGGAGAAGTTGTTGGGCATCTGCGAGGTAGGAGGAGAGGACAAATATAAAAGGTCTCTAGCAATTCCACCCAGTTCACTCCCTGGAATATAGTTTATGCAAGTGTCACTGCTCAATGGACAGTGCTCAATGAAGAGGCAATTTAACTCTGCCAAAGCAGCAAAAGTTTAGCTCTGCAAGCTTTGGGAGTGAGACTAGCAGGAAACATGGTGCAGTGGGAAGTTGTGTCGCTGACTACCAAGAGACATTATAGGTGCAAACTGATGCTTTCAGAACTGCAACTTCCTATGCGGCAAGCTAATCACAATAAAAATGGTTGCTCCCTTGGAAAGTCTCCATTCACCAGCATTGAATTTCATCACCCATCTCGCAGCTTGCTTTGATGAGTTATTGCCAGAGAATGAGAGATGGACAGAGGTAAGATGATGCTGGAGTTGGGGCAATAAAAAGTATCGCCTTCCCTCATCTGTGTCTTGTTCTCTGCAACATTGCATTTAAATACTCTAGATGGAAAAGGATATCATAAAGGAACACAGAATGTGCACTCAATATGTTGCATTTGGGAGAGTGTTCCAAAATGTATTCATGCAAATTGACCCCTGGCTGCAGATATCTTTGTTGGGTTAACAACTATCTGAGTAAAAGAATCTTTTGCATGATTTTTCAGAAATAATCCCCAATAAGCTCAGTGAGACAGAGTTAAGGACAGAGTTGCCAATGCGGGCCTCTCCAGATGTTATCGGGCTACAATTCCCATCGTCCCCAACCATTGGCAATGCTGGCAATGGTTGACAGAGTTGTACTCCAACAGTATCAGAAAGGCACCATTTTGGCTAGCCCTAGTACAGCAGCAGCATATCCGACTTTGCTGCTTGAAGTGAAACAGGAAGTCCCACCCCACCCTGCTGCCACCACCTGGCAGCAGTATCCCTTAGCTAGGTTGTGCAGCGGCAGCACAAAGCAGGCATTTTATTTAGAGTCACCTGGTCAGTTTTATTGTACATAGCCAAAGGCCTTTACAATGGACGACAGAGAATAAAAGGAAAACTTTCCTCTAAGATCCTACAACATAGTTTGTAGCAGTTTACAACATAAAAATAAATTTACAACATTAAATTTTAATGTTTATCTGCTAGGAGTTTAACTGTCGACCTGGAAGCCAATTGAGAACTGGCGATATAAATTTTCCTCTGGGCATTGTATACAGGGGGCAAATCAGCAGATACGGTGTGATGTCCTCTAGTTGATTCCATCCATACATATACATTTGTGATCCATATGGGGAATATCTCCACTCTAAATATGCTGAGGGCTTCTGTTGGAATCTTAGTTCTACAAAGGCCCTGCATAGTTATGGGAAGGTCAAAGTCTCAAGGTAATGGGGCCTTGAGTGATTGGTCTTAATTTGGTGGTACCAAATAGGTCATGTGGGCTAAGGGCTAAGTAGTTCTCCATGCGAAGATTATAAACCCTAAGCTTATCTTGGCACTTTTGGCGGCACAAAGCAGTGGTGATGGTAGCATTTTCCAGTTAACTCTCACAAGACTTTAGTGAGAACTTGCTGTTGCCATCGCCTCTTCTCCACAGGTGCTGGTGGGGCAGGTGGGGCACCCGCAGAGGCAACTGCTTTACCCCCAACTCATGGGTGGACTGTATCATAGCAGTGTAAAAGAATGCAGAAGTCAGCCAATGAGGTTTACTCCCAGAAAGAGTGTGCAGGGTTTCAGTCTAAGCTTCCCTTGTCCTCTTTTAAACTTCTCTAATTTTTATGACATCATTACTATCACATCATTACTACAGGTGAGGCAAAATCTCTCACATTTCTAAATCCCTTGTTGAATTCATTTGAAGACGTGAAACAAAACTTTTGTGTGTGTGTGACTCTTATTCTGAGACCGCCCAGTTCCTGGGGGGTGGGGGGAGGAAAGTATCTGGAAATAGAGTATGGATTCCCTGCTTCACTTCCTGGGGATTTGATATGGACTTCAGAAAGAGAGAATTCTAGGTGACTGAACGGTCTTATCCAGTTTCCTGCTGGGTTCATGGTGGAGGAGCAATGTGAGGACAGAGTGGTATTCTTCCACTTTCCCCACCTTTTCTGTTTCCTTCTTCTTGAGCAATTTCCCTCCCATTGGAAGCAATGGGAAGAAATAAAAATCTACTATACCAGATTCAGGAATGGAACGTTTTTCCCCCCTCCGTGCCAGGTGCACAGAAACACAATGGGATAATGGGGTGGCCACAGATCCAGCAGATTCACAACTTTTTTGGGGGGAATGTCCCTGTGACACCTCTAAACATTTCCACCACCAAAGCTCTGACACCAGTGAGGAACTGGTTGTAGACCTTTCCACAGCCAGCCAGAGGAGGCTTTTGATGTAGAATTTGCCTCTCCACGAGTGGACTTCTCTCTCTGCCCTTGGCCCACATGCCTTGACCCACATTTAAAAAAAAACCAACCAAAAGCAACATTTGTTCAAACTTGTCCCAACAGGCATTTTTGTATGAGATTCTGCCTGTTATATACATTTTTTAAACTGTTATTTCCTAATGCACACTTTACCCCAGTATATGCATTTTTGTTCACATTACTTGGCTGGAGAACTGCATCACAAGATTCAGAGATGTTGAAATTTGAAGGATGCCTATGCTTCAGTTCATATCTTGTTTTGGAATGGTGAATTAGATCATCTCGCCTTTAAAGGCAAACTGAACTTAATTTCTCATCCATGCCTAGATTCCAACAGGGCAAACTATGTGCGAACAGAACATTCTACCCTCCTGCTGCATCCTTTTTGCCCGAACTCATGGGGAGCATCATTGTTTTTAAAAAATTCAGAGGTGACTGAGTCACACAAATCATGTTTCTTAGAAAAGGGATGATGAAATTTTGTTGGCTCAGGGGCCATGTTCCTTATTGGCCAACCCTCTAGAGGCTTAATTACAGTTGGTGGGGCAGGGTGAGGAAGAGGCACAGTAGGGTCAGATGGTGCACCCCCCCCCAGGAGTCTCATCCAGCCCATGGGCTGGCAGTTTCTATCCCATCCCTGTCCTAAAAGTTTCCAAACTTTATTTTCCTTTATGTTAATTATAAGCAGTTCTTTTAAGGATACTGATGAATGGGGAGAGAGAAAGGAAGAAGGGTTGGATTGGACCACCTTTGGGGGTGTTTTTTTTTTAAGGGGCAGTAAATCCTTGATCCATAAAACCACAAAGGTGTTTGCTATTCTATATTTCATTTATTAAATTTACTGTTCTTTATTGCATATTTTGTTTGCATTAATAATAATAATAATAATAATAGTAGTAGAAATAATAATAGTAGTAGTAATAATAATAATAGTAATGGTAATAGTAATTTTTTATTATTTATACCCCACCCATCTAGCTGGGTTTCCCCAGCCACTCTGCATGGCTTACTGCACATATAAAAACATAGTAAAACCTCAAACATTAAAAACATCAAGAAGCACTTTTATTTGTTAATGTATTGTTATTATTGTGAGTTGCTTTCAGCTCAGTGTGGTTGTTGGAAAAGCAGAATTCAAGTATAAAATAGGCTCTTCCTGTTGTTGTGCCTTGAAGTGTTGGCCTGAAGTTCAGCAGTAAAAAGTTTTGTAGTTCTACTCATTTTCAATTAAAAGTGCATACAACACACCAAAACAAAAAAAAATCCCAGCAACCCCGGTACATTTCTCCCCAGTGTTATGCCTCTTGTATTTCTTTCACATTTAGAATGTAAATTGGAAGACACACTTATCAGAAAATTTGATTTCCTTGCTTCTCTCTACCCTTCAATTCTTTTCACTGAAGTGGTCAGCCATTTTTAAATTTTGTTTCATAAGGACATAAAAATATCCCACTGGCTCAAGCCAGTGTTCCATCTGGTACATTTAATAAATGTACATTATTTATTTAAATATAGAGATCACATCTAAAATCCTTGGGTGCTGCAAGGACCTGAATGCCCCAAGAAAGCTCATCTCTGAAGCTTGTTTTGGAACATTCATTCTTTTCTTCTTGGTTGCCTGACAATCTCAGCTGGGTCACAATGCCCTATTAATTTCCCGCAATACCCCTGAAATGAGTCATTCCGAAGGATTGTGGGAAATTAAAATGTGGATAGACTCAGCTAGCCATTGTTGCTTGAAGTGCTCTTAGCACTTGTGCCACCTGCTCCAACCAACGATGCCCCAAAACAGAAGAGGGGGCCCCTCAAACCAGGGATGAAAAACATTCATTTAAACTCATGCACGCACAAACCTTTTAAAAAACTTGGCAAAAGTTCTGGGGAGGGAGAGATGGCTTCGCAATGTCTCCAGTTTACAGCTAACCAATTTGTGCACAACAGGCTTCTGCTTTATTTATATTTTTTATTTATTTATTTTGCAAAAATTTTATTAGTTTTTACAATATCAACGACAAACAAAAACATAAAACAAACAAAACATAACAGACATAAATCATAACCTTATTGAAAATAACAGTTATTTACTTTGTAAAACGACTTCCTCGTTTCCCCTTAGTTGAATTTCATTGCATATCCTTATAACGGTTTTCCAAATCCCAATTTTAATACCCTTTAAATTAAACATTAACATCTTTAAATCTTCTCCTTCTTGTATTAAACATATTATTTTATCAGTTAACATAGATACAATCCTAAGCCCTTTAAGTATCTGGACGCTATTTCCAGTTATTTTAGCTTAACAAATTTAACTAAATAATCATTAAATTTCTTCCATTCTTTGTGATGTTCCTCCTCCTTCTGGTCGCGGACTCTTCCAGTTAGATCAGCTAGCTCCATACAATCCATCATCTTCATCTGCCATTCTTCTACTGTTGGTAATTCTTGAGTTTTCCACTTTTTAGCTAACAAAATACGAGCCGCAGTTGTGGCATACAAAAATAGATTAACATCTTTCTTGGGCAATTCTGAACCTGTTATTCCAAGAAGAAACAGGCTTCTGCTTTAAACCGCTTTTACCCAAACTTGATCAAGAAAGGGGCAAACCTTACCAAGTCCACTTGCAAAACACAGTGTGTTCACAAATCAAACTATGGATCTCTGTAAACCCTCATGGTAGATGGCCAAGCTCACATTTACAAATTGTGTGGACATTTTTATGGCACAAAGCCATACTACACCTTGAAGAGAAGACCAATAAATAATAAATCGACCTATCTCCCCCTAAATAGGTTCATCATGCCTTCTGTTTCTAAGGTTCAGGAGTGGGTGTCTATTTTTATGTTGGCACCACCCAAAGGAATGTAGAAAGCTGCCTTATGCTGAAGCAGACCATCGGTCCATCTAGCTCAGGGTTGTGTATACTGACTAGGTGCAGCTCTCCAAGGTTTTAGAGAGGTAGTCTCTCCCAGCTCTACTTGGAGAAACTGGGGATTGAACCCAAGCCTTTCTTTTCCTTCTTTCTTTTTTATAAATTTTTATTGATTTTAACATACAAATTATAAAACATACCACACAATTTATCACTTATACAATCTTATTGGACTTCCATCAGCACCTCTGATGATTCTCCGTCTTAACCACTTCTTATGCATTTCTTAACTTTACATCTCTTAACTTATCATCCCCCCTTCTCCATTTTTGCAATACTTCCAATAATACTTCTCACAAAACTTCTTGCAAACCTACAAACATCGTCTGGTCTTCACACATACTTTTCAGATAGTCCGTAAATTTACTCTAGTCTTCGGTAAACTTCTGGTCCCGCCAGTTTTGAATCCTTCCTGTCAGTTTATCTAGTTCTGCACAGTCCATTAACTTCATCCTCCATTCTTCTATCGTCAGCAATTCTTCTTGCTTCCATTTCTGAGCCAATAATATTCTTGCTGCTGTTAGCACATATAAAAAAAGCTTACATTCCTTTCAATTTATATCACTTCCAACAATGCCCAATAGAAATGCTTCTGGTTTCTTTATAAATGTATATTTCAACATTTTTTTCAACTCATTATAAATCATCTCCCAGAAGCATTTCACCTTTTTACATTCCCACCACATGTGGTAAAATGTTTCCTCTTTTTCTTTACATTTCCAACATTTATTACTAACTTTATACATTTTCGCTAACTTAACTGGTGTAATATACCATCTATACATCATTTTCATCACATTTTCTTTTAGGGCATTGCATGCAGTAAATTTTAAGCCCTCTTTCCATAGTTTTACCCGTTCACTCAACTGTATATTATACCCAAAGTCTTTGGCCCAGTGAATCATAACTGACTGAACTTCCTCATGAACCCGAACTTTTCTACATGGAAACTAGATGCTATACCACTGAGCTACAGCTCTTACTTGTATACATAGACTGGTGAGAGTCCTATGTTTTTCAAAAGTGCATTTTTGGGGGGTTAAAATTCCAAAGCGGGACACGCCCCACCTCCACACAGCTCAGTGAAGACTGAGCATGCTCTGTGACCCAAGGAAGCTGACTACAGTGATACCTCGGGTTAAGAACTTAATTCATTCTGGAGGTCCGTTCTTAACCTGAAACTGTTCTTAACCTGAGATACCACTTTAGCAGAAAGGACTGTAAGCTGTTTTTATATGCAATGATGGCAGCAAGAATATTATTGGCACAAAAATGGATGCAAGAAGAATTACTGACGAATGAAGACTGGAGGATGAAATTGATGGACTATGCAGAATTAGACAAACTAACAGGAAGAATTCAAAACCGGTGGGACCAGAGATTCACAGAAGATTGGTGTAAATTTACGGACTATTTGAAAAGTAGTTGTGATGACCAGATTACATTTGTAGGTTTGCAAGAAGTTTTGTGAGGTGAATAATTTGAATTATTGCATAATTGGATGAAAAGGGAGACATTAGTTAAGATAATTAAAGGCAATATGAATTTAAGAAATGCAGAAGAAATGATAAAAATGGGGGATCATCAGAGCTGTTGTTGGAAGTCCAAAAAGATTGTATAAGATGTGAAATTTTGTGGTATGTATGGCAATTAATATGTTTAAAAATGATTTAAAAAAAGAGAGAGAGATACCACTTTGGCTAATGGGGCCTCCTGCTGCTGCCGTGCCGCCGCCGTGTGATTTCTGTTGCTGATCCTGAAGCAAAGTTCTTAACCCGAGGTACTATTTCTGGGTTAGCGGAGTCTGTAACCTGAACTGTCTGTAACCCGAGGTACCACTGTATTTGACAGGATGGTGTGGAGGCAAGAGACACATAGAAAAAGAAACAGAAAAATAGGTGGCTGCGGAATGGAGTCTCTTGGAAGAGCGCATAGCTGACTGGCTGGAACCAAGAGAATTCCCAAGCACTGGAAAAGGCCCACAGTGTGTCATACACCTTCCTCCTTGCTTCCTCGGTTCTCCTTGGGTTGTCCTGGAAACAGAGGCCGTGACACCTTGGCCAGAGTGACAGGGCCATGACAAAGCCTTCTGTCATGGTACCAATTGGATTGAAATGTCCTGCCTTCCCTTCCCCCTCCTTTCCATGGACACAATGTGAGGGGCAAGAGTGCTGGGGGTGGCCCAGCATAGCAGGGGGACTCCAAACACTGACCAACTGTGGAGAGTCCTGACTTTCTTCCCCCCATAGCTGCCTTGTTCCTTTGGCTTTCTCTGGGTCAGGAGGACAAGGTTCACTGACTCCTCTTAGTTGCAAAGCAAAGGTGGATTAAAGAGAGGGCAATGGCCTTTTCTTGTTACTATTGGCAGGCGGAGGCTGGGTCAGCCATCCTCAAAACCCCTCGCTCACTCTGTTGGGTCCGCAAGTGTCATTCAGCATGAAGGTAGCTGTCTATCAAGCCCCAGGGCCTTGTGGGAGCATGTACGGTACAGCAATAGCAAATGGACAGATCAGGAGGCAAAAGTGTTTTTAAAAACCTTGCATTCCCTCCACCCACCCTGTCCTGTGGATAGATGGATAATAAAAACGTTTTAAAAGGGCTCAAATTGTCAACTGCGTAGAGCTAAAAGCATGTCATTTGTCAACAGTGATGACATGGCTACTAACCAATTGGCTCACAACAGTGAATCAGACACACTCCAAAATGTAAGAGGCATGCTAATTCGGAGGCAGGGGGTAGTTGGGGGAAGATATTTACATCTCTTGCAACAATGGACTGCATATTTATTCAGCAATAAGGCCTCCATCTACACTCAGAACAAGAGGACAACCCAGGAGTCAGGTGCAAGGAGCATAGCTCAGTGATACATCCATCTGCTTTGCTTGCAGAAGGGTGCAGGTTCAATCCATGACATGTCCAGGTTGGCTTGGGAGCGACTCCTGCCTGAAACTCTGGAGAGTTACTGCCTGACAGTGTAGACAATACTGAGCTGGCGGGACCAATGGTCTGACTCATTATAAGGCAGCTTCCTGAGTCCATCTCTTCACTTCCACAGTCCCAGGGAAACTGGCAGCTCCTTCTGGCAGGGACAGGGTGGGAAGAAAGCTCCCTGTAGAAACATAGGCACATAGGAAGCTTCTGCCTTATACTGAGTCAGAGCAATAGTCACAGAATCATAGAATAGAATCATAGAATCATAGAGTTGGAAGAGACCACAAGGGCCATCGAGTCCAACCCCCTGCCAAGCAGGAAACACCATCAGAGCACTCCTGACATATGGTTGTCAAGCCTCTGCTTAAAGACCTCCAAAGAAGGAGACTCCACCACACTCCTTGGCAGCTAACTCAACATTGTCTATACAGGCTCTCTAATAATTTGGACAAGGCTATCTCCCAGTGTGACTGGGAGCTGCCAGGGATTGAACCTGGGACCTTCTGCATGCAAAACTGATGCCCTACCACTGAGCTACAGCCCTTCTTCTAAAGGGAAAGGGTATTTTCTCCACCAAAATCCTCTGGCCCATGAATGAGTCCATGCATCTCCTAGATCTAGATTTCTTCTTCTAGCTGCTGCCTGGAAAGCATTTTTTTTTAAAAAAAGAATTTTTGTAGAAAGTGATGAATCAATGCAAGTAACACAGCAGCAGCAGCAGCAGCAGCAGCAACAACAACAACAACAACAACAACAACAACAACAACAACAACAACAACCTGCCTGACCAGCAGGTCTTCCCTCTCTTTCTCTCTGGGGCGGCTGTTTATAGGCACTTTGCTGCATGAGCGACAGAGGAAGGAGCCACGGTGGCTGGAGTCTGAGAGGTCCTTTGTTTCCACATTTCAGCTCCTTCCGATGGTGCTAAACTCTGCTCTCTGGCGCATAAATCTACTCTCCAACACATTTCTCTCTCCTGCCCTCTGACACCCATAGTTCCCTCCTCTCGCATCTCTAACTTGCAGGCCTAATAATAACTTGTCAGTCCGTGGGCTGTTCCGGCTTTAAGTTCTGCCACTGAGCCAGAGGTGAGATAACTGACACATGGACCTGCTTCCTTTGCAGTCAGTCACACACAGCTACAGCATTGTGGGAGACCAGTTGGGCCCCGCTAGATTGCATTTGACCACTAGAGATGCTCAAGGAAGAGGCTTGGACAACTTCTGCATGTAGCCAAGGCACAGAAGGGGCCAATGTGTCTATTCCAGTTCTCTCAGTTTCTCATTTCCCCCATCATGTGTTCTCCACATTTCCACATCAGTTTGTGATTTTTTTAAAGTCCTCATGAAAATTCATCAGCAGCTGAGTGTGAATTTCTACTAATACGTTTGTATGCAATTTTGCCTCATATACACATTTTTGCAAATTGATTTTACTAATAAAATGATTTTGGGAGGAGGGATATGCTCTTTTCACCAGTAGATGCATTTTAATGTAAACTTTACGCCAATACATACAATTTTGTACATACCAGTTGGTTGGAGAACTGCACTGTGAAATTCAGAGAAAAGGCATTTTTGAATGATGGCTGTGTTTTGGTTCACATTTTGTTTTGGCAAGTGCACATTAGGAAAGTTCACATTTATATGCTAATTGAATCAAAATTCGCCATCCTCCTTAAGCCAGACTGGTGGTGTCTATGGACCACTGAGAGATAGGGCTGCCACCTTTGTTCTGGCAAAATACAGAACAGGATGGGATTGGGGGCGATTTTTTTTCTACCTGGTGCTGAAACAACTTCAAAGCAGACCATTACAGGCTAACAGGATGATCCCTCTCAAATTTGACACATACACACACACAATTTGTAAATCTCTCTGTGCTTTGCTACTCAGAGTTTTAAATACATGGGGAGGGCAAGCCTTGTGGGGATTCTCCCCCACTCTCATCTCTCAAATATCATGCAGATAACTATGTTCAGAAGTGGGGCTTCTGGGTTACAATGACACAGAAACGCTTGTTTCTAGAGCTCCAGAACCTGGTACTCTCTGAGACACGAGGCCTGGCACTACCCAGGCTGCAGTTCTGCAGATGGGAACTAGAAGCAACAACATGAAAGCCTTGCCCTGGTTTGCTCCTCCTTGGGGGTGGGATGAAGAGATTGAGCGAGGAGAAAAATGGAAAGAAAAGAAGCAAGAGGCAGTTTCTCCAGCCAAGCTAGCAATGCCTTCCCTGTAGGAGTGAGGACGGGCATTTGGAGAGGATAGTGTCCTGTACTGAAGCATTTTACATTGAAATATGGGATGATTCCTTATTATATAGGACAGGTGGCTGCCTCCCCTGCCTTCCAGCAAGATCAGCACAGCGGGGAGGGGGGACGGGAGAAAGAGTAACCTAGCTCCATCCATCAGTCATTGAAGGGGCAGCTGTGAGCTTGTGCTGCCCCTTCACGCCAGAAAAAAGCCCCACTTTGCTTCATGTTATGGTTCCCCTGGGACTGCAGAGCTGAAGGAGAACACACTCTGGCCTCTGGCGTTGGTCAGTGGACCCAGTGCTCATCACTACTGTGATGGACAAACCATTCAGCCACCATCTTGGAGACCATTAGGCAGTCATGGCAAGGAGGAGAAACAGCTAATCAAAAGAGAGAGAGAGTATAGTAAAGAGAGAATCTGACAAATAGGACCTGGCTACAGAAGTAGTTGTGGGACGCGAGTGGCGCTGTGGGTTAAACCACAGAGCCTAGGACTTGTTGATCAGAAGGTTGGTGGTTCGAATCCCCACAACGGGGTGAGCTCCCGTTCGGTCCCAGCTCCTGCCAACCTAGCAGTTCGAAAGCATGTCAAAGCGCAAGTAGATAAATAGGTACCGCTCTGGCGGGAAGGTAAACAGCATTTCTGTGTGCTGCTCTGGTTCGCCAGAAGTGGCTTAGTCATGCTGGCCACATGACCCGGAAGCTGTATGCTGGCTCCCTTGGCCAATAAAGCGAGATGAGCGCCGCAACCCCAGAGTCAGCCATGACTGGACCTAATGGTCAGGGGTCCCTTTACCTTTACCTTACAGAAGTAGTTAGGTGTGCTTAAGCCTTTGTCAAGCAGAACAAACCTGTTTAATTTCCTCAGGTGGAGGAAAAAGCCCTAGAAAGGGGCTAAAGTTGCTTTTACAGGAGGAGAAAAATCAAACGGCCATTCTAGAAGGAGATAGCTTTAAGAGAAAAAGTTTTCTGGAGAATTGCAAGTAAAGTTTGTGTTTAAACCTGAAGCAATCTTTCTGACAGAAAACAAGTGCTGTGCCTTTAATAGTGGAGGGCTTCAAGCTTTATTTTTCTTTGAATGTTTGCTAATAAAAATAGAATCTTCAATTTCGTTGTGTATCATCTTTAATTTAATTCAATTCATATCAACTTAAGGAAATAAGTTATTGCAGGAATCCCAGATGTCAAGTGCCCTTGCTGTGGGTTTCTATTATGCACCACCCGCATATAGAAAGTCCATTAATTCTTGGTATCTATAGATAGGGAGTGACCAAGGTTATACCATCCCACACTCGGTCACAGTGCCCTGTTCCCATCTTCACTGAGGGAGTATGTAGCAGCTGCTTCCCTTGACGTCCATGGAGGGAACAAAAGCTCTGCAGAGGAAAGACTGTATGTCCCCCTCCATTGGACAGAGAAGGAGCAGCCTCTTTTAGCCCAAGGACATAGCTCAGTGGTAAACAAATTGTTTTGCACACTGAAGGTTCATCCCTTCTCTAGGTAGGCTTAGAATCTTGCCTGCCTCAGCCCCTGGTGAGTCACTGCCAGTCCATGTTCTATTAAGCACTGAGCAATGGTTATGGAAAAGCCATAGCTCAGTGGGACAGCATTTGGTTTGCATGCAGAGATCCCAGGTTCAATCTCTGGCATTTTTGGGTGTAGGGATCTGAACTTCCCTTGCCTGAAACTCTGGAGACCTGCTGCTAGTAGACAATACAAAGCCAGACATCCTGATTCAAGATAAGACAGCTTCCTATGCTCCTACCAGAGAGCTTGTTTATCCCTTCCCCACCAGAAAGATGACAAGGAACCAATGGACAGTTGCCCTGGGACTACAGAGCTGAAAGGCAGAATGCTCTAGCCCAGGGGAGCAAGGTCCTCCAGGAGGCTACTGTCCCCTGCTTCCTAGGAAGAATATCAAAGCAAAGAGGAGACACATAAATCAACCAAAGAAGGAGCACCTGCAGGAAGCTCCCCCCCCCAAAAAAAATAATGCTTATAAGAACTTTATAACTTGGAACTGGGGTGCGGTTTATTGTGGACTCAGCATCAAAAATTAAGCCGTGCATGCCTAAGTACATATCCTCAGTCTCAACCCCAATAATAATCATCAGCCTAAGTACTCAGAGTGTGTTGCAGACGTTGTAGCAGTATAGTGGTACCTCAGGTTAAGTACTTAATTCGTTCTGGAGGTCCGTTCTTAACCTGAAACTGTTCTTAACCTGAAGCACCACTTTAGCTAGTGGGGCCTCCTGCTGCTGCTGCACCACTGGACCATGATTTCTGTTCTCATCCTGAAGCAAAGTTCTTAACCCAAGGTACTATTTCTGGGTTAGTGGAGTCTGTAACCTGAAGCGTATGTAACCTGAAGCGTCTGTAACCCGAGGTACCACTGTAATCCTTATAATAGTCTTGTAAGATAGACTAATATCACCACCTCCATACTACAGGTGGGGGCTCAGGCTCCAAGAAATAATATTTAAACACACATTTCATATGGATTCTGTTTTTTTAAACAAAATGTTGAAACAGGACAGGATGGATATCAATCCCTTTTGTCTTCAGGTAGAGCTAAGAAAGACCCCTGCCTCAATCCCCAGAGAGGCACTGATAGGCTGGATCTAGACACATCAAAAAAGTGCTTCAGGAAAACGCATTGTAAACTTCATAATGGGAAATCACATTGACAAAAGACAGGACTCTACAGCGCCATCTAGTGTCTCAGTGTTACAACACATATAAAATGCTTTTTCTTTACTAATGTAGCTGAGTCCATAGTCAGTGTCAACAACATTGAGGTAGACGGACCAATGGTGTACCTTGGGGGCAAGCAGCTTCTTGTGTTCCTGTCGAATAATGAATGAACACATACACAGTTGACATGGACCTGGGGGAAAGTGGGGTGCTGCAGGGTTCTGTCCTTGGCCTGCTGTTATTATGAGATCTTGTCAGAAGCTCTGGGGGTGGGGCAGAACCTTCCCATTGTGCCTCAGGCAGCAAAAAAGGAGGGGCCACCCCTGTACCTAGTCACTGTTAAGGAGCATTTGTGCTTCTGGAAGCTCATGGAACTCTGAACCTTTTAATTGGAAATAAGGCTAATCAAACCAGGGAACTTTCACATGCAAAATTGGTATTCTGCCCCACAGCTACAGCTCCTCTCTGCCATTCCTTACAGCACAATCCTTGGTATTAAGAAGTAACAGTTGTTCAGAAGAGGAAATTTCAGTCATTGCAACCAGTTGTTGTGCAGGGCTAAGAGAAACTGCACCTCCCAAAATTATATTTTCTTCCACAACACACACTGGAAAGAGGTGCTTGATCAAAAAGGGTGCTTGATCAGAAGTTCCGCACCCTTCCCTGAGCTCCTGACAGGGATGTCTTGCTGCTCTGCAGGCCTAGGTCCAGACTAGCAGCCAGGAGACTGTAATCATCTGGCCGCTGCTGCAGCTCCCCTGCAGCTATTTTCTTGCCTTATTAGACAGGGATTGTCTACCTTCCAGGAACAGCGGGGTTGTTAATGGGTTTATCAGGCGGAGGTTAGACTAAGCAAATTACCCTTCTATCCCTGAGCCAGCTTGAGTGCAATGGATTGCCATTGTGGATGGCAGGGTACGGGAGAGAGAGAAGAGGGAGGGAGAAGAGGGTGAGACTGCTTTTGTGGCCAGCCAGAGAGAGCTGTGCCTAAAGGGAGTCTGCTTCCACTGTGTATCGACCAGCTGTCAGTCCTTTAAGAACCACACTCTTTCCAGAGTTGGAATTCAAGGAGCCTGCATCAACCCAGGCTACTGACTGCATTTAAACACAGGGTGTTTAATCTCTTCTTCCAAATATGATGTCCCTCAGATCCCAGAATTTGGTGGGGAGACTCTTCTTCTATAATATTCCCAATGCTTTGTCTCAGCCTTGAGTGTATCATAGCTGAAGTTTTAAATCATTGCAATCTTTTAAATTATGTAAAGTGATTTCAAGGAGTGCTCGTGTTAACAACAACAGCAACCCTCCCACCACATTCACAAAGAGCTGCACATGCCATGTGCTTATGTGTGAATTCCCCTATTGACTTGGAACTATAGCTGTGCACAAATGGCTTCTCAAAATACTCCATCTCATTTATGAGCAGAGAGGAGGAGGACACAATTTCACTGATTTTTTTTCTGGCCTATGGGCAGGGACGGGGACTGAGTATTTCATAGTTTCTTGAGATTGGGGCTCTCCAATGTCAGCAGCACAGATTCTCTGTGCTGGTAGCCTCCACCAATTTGCATCCTCCACAAAAGAAAGGTAATTTCCCAGTGGTGGAGCATCTGCTTTGCATGCAGAAGGTCCCAGGTTCAATCCCCAGCATTTCTAGGTAGGGCTTGGAGAAAGCCCCACTGTTAACCCTAAAGAGTTGCTGCTAGTCAATGTGAGATGAGCTCTCCTTGGTCTTCAATGGTGGGTCATGTGGACTCCTCTCAGGGACACAGCCTGATCTAGGATGTGTCACAACAACAGTGTCACCATCATATAAACACATTGCATACCAGCACATAACTCTGGTGCACAATAGCTTGCCCAAGCTGCCTATACCGTACTAGACCAGCTCCAAACTTCTTGCATTAGTCTACAAGGCCCTTACTAACTTGAGTCCAGGATATGTCAAGGATCACCTAATCCTTTGTATCCCTACCTGATCACCAAGGTCTTGCAGTCAGACATCCACTGTTGGTGGTCCCACATGGCTTGGATCCTGTTTTATGGGACTCCTTCCTGTTGAGATCAGTCAGCTCCCCTCCCTGTTGAACTTCCAATGCCTACTTAATACTTAAAAAAAATACAATCCAGCAGGAGTTTTAATTGAAGTCTGATTTTGTAGTTGTAACCAATTTTCACTTTTTTCTATATTGTATTTCTTGTACACCACCTAGAGATGATTCTAGTTGAGTGGTATATTGTTCAAATGAATAAATAAACATTGTTCAAATGAATGAATAAATAAAACGGTAAAAATAAATGGTTCCTCACATTCATGAGTGGGTTCTGGGTCTGAAAAGGTCAGTGAGCTAGATGGACCATTGGCCTGACTCAGTTTAAGGCAGCATCCTGGCATTATTCCAAGTTCATGTGATTGGCATCTGTGAAAAATAGGTGGTGGAGTGAACAGTGAGAATTCTGCAAAGCAGCATTCTTTTTCCCCAGCATTGTTTTGATCAGAAAAAAATGCCTTATGAGAAACTTCAGTTCATCTTTAGTTAGGATCTTCTTTGCCTAGCCTCCAAAATACTATCCTTTCCAGCTTCAGAAATGTGCCTTCTTTGCTAGGTTAGACTGGCTACCACATTTCCAAGTGGGGATTTCAAGTAATGAATAGAGAAACTGGTGACTTTCTCACAGTCAACAAAAAAAATCTATTATCTTTTCACAAATCCGATGGTTGTATGTCTGTTTTATTGTCTATGATGAATAGTGTCTGTCATGGCAATGAAATCTTCAACATGTATGTAAGGAAGCTCTGCCCCATGGGGATTGAACACCATGGGACTTTCTTCCCAGTAAACTTACACAAGTAAGCCAAATTACTTGTGTATTCAACAGCAGCAACAAACTTTTTTAAAAAAATAATAATGAGCCACTTCCTTAAATCAGCAACAGCACATTAAGTTACATAACAGCAAAGAAAACTGCCTTACGCCGAGGCTCACCTTTCCTATACATTTGAAGCAGTTTCATACCACTACTTCCCTCAAATAATCCTTGGGACTATTATAGTTTATTAAGGGTGCTAAGAGCTATTAGGAGACACACCCACCCACCCCAATTTCCTCCACAGAGCAACAATATCTAGATTTCATTAGGAAGAGAGATTAGCCGTTAAACCACAGGACTCACATGAGGAATGCAAGGTGTTTCTGGCTGGGGGGAAAGGGGGGGGCATGCACACACACTATACATACTCAGTGGCACTACTGCCACCTCTTCATTACTTTACACATTACCGGGCAGGACCCTAGCACTGGGTACCAGCCCCCTTTTCCCTTCCCATGCACCCTCTGCACTATTTTACTAGCTGCTCAAGACTCACCCAGCACGGCTGCTGACTCCAACCTGCACCTTGGCCCTTTAACGCCCATGGTCATGCTCCTTCTGTCTCTGCCTCCAGCCCCTAGTGGTGCCTTTGCAAAAGACATCACCATACCAGAGGTAGCCGTGTGGGGCAGAGAGGCAGGATCCATGAGGACCAGATCCAAAGCAGCTACCTCAAAGAGTCCAGCCTATCACAGGGATGGCAAGTGAGCCTCAGGCGCCATGTGACATTCATGATCTGCTGCTGCTCTCTCACTCACTCGCTGCCAGAGCGGTGCTGTGTGTGGGGAGAACAAAGCCTTTAAATTGGGATTCCCCAATTTCAAGTCAGAAGCTGTAATGCCTTTACCGATTCTGGGGCAGGGAGAGACACTGGAGGGGTATGAAACCACTGTGAGAATTGTAGCTCTGTGAGGGGAATAGAGATCTCCTCACAACTTCCAGCCATCTTAACAAACTACTGTTCCCAGGATTCTTCAGGGGGAACCATTACTGTTTGGAGCAATATGATATTGCTTTAAAAATGTATTGTGCACATAGGGCTTGAGTCTTCCTAGTTCAATATTGTTTACACTGACAAGCAGCAGCTCTCCAGGGTTTTGGACAGGCTCCCCCAGCCTTATTTGGAGATGCTGGGAGTTGAATCTGCACACAAAACAGAAGCTCTGTCATGGATCAATGGCCCTTCCCCAGTGCTGCACCTTACTCCTTTTTAAGCAACCATCATGCATAATGTCCATAGTAGCTAAAACAAGAATTTGTGCAGGACCTTGGTAGGTGATAGCATTTTTCAGTTAAATAAGGCGACACAAGGAAAACAGCTTTATTATAATTCCTAATAATAATAACAATAATATTTAGATTGCGTAGTTCCCCCAACAATCTCCCAGTTAGGTGGACTGGATTTTTGACCTCTCCCTTTGCTCTATTTTCATTTTGTTTTTGGGGAGGAATGCAGGAAAAAAGACAAAGCAGTAATTTTGGAGCCAGGAATCCTCCTTAGTTCCAAGTTCATTGTCAAACTAACAAGGGAAAAGGGGAGCCTAGAGCCATTTCCGAGACCCATTAGCCCTTTCAGATTGCAATCTTTTTTTAATTGTTATTTAAAAAAGCTCTTCATGAGAATTTGTCAGTATGTTAGTATACATTTTTGCTAATATGCTATTTCTTCTGAGATTTTGCCTAATACGCACAGCATTTGTGAAGCATTTCCCCCTGATATAATGCATTTTGGATGGCTTTTTAACTACTATATGCATTTAGATGCATGCTTTACTCTAGTACAATATTTGCATTTCTGTACACATTATTTGGCTGGAGAACCAGATTGCAAAATTCAGAGAAGTTCACCTGTGAATTAAAATTTTCAATTCAGAGAAAGAATGTTAGCCCTTTCAAAGCTCGCATCTTACTAACCTGAAGTCATTAGATGAAGAGAGGAACACTACCTTCTCCCTCCCTCTCTCTTAAAATTTGTTTCAGCAACTCCTATATGATTTAAGGGACAAGGTAAAACTGCCCTCACTTTAAAGAATGCTTTAAGTAGTGAGGTCCCAGGAAGTACAGAGAATCACTGAGGTTAGGTGCTGGGACATAGCATCGTAAAAGCTGCAAGGGCCTCAGGCTGATCTGACCTTATCAACAGTGGAAGCAAACAGGAAGCCCCAATGCATTCCTGGCATATTCTTGCACAGCACTAAGTGAAAAAGCAAAGCTTGAACAACAGGGGAATGCATTGTGCTTCTCTGCACTTAACCCTCCTCTGGTCTGTGTGCAATATGCTGCATCAGGAACCAAATGTAGCCCGGCCAGTGCTATAAAGGGAAGAATTTGATGGGCTGGCAATGGCTGGTATAGACAGACAGACTCTTTTTACATACTCTCATACACATATCCTGGGCTGTAGCCCAGTGGTGATAGTCACCTTTCCCAGCATGTACTGTTGCATTGCCAGATGCTGCTGGTACCTTTAAGACGTCCATTCACTTGTTTTGTTATTTCATAATGCTTTCATTTTCATTCACTTATCATGTGCGTGTGAAAAAAGGCCATTCATGAAGATGTTCTGGTAAGCCATAGGGGGATGGGAATCTTTAACTCAGTTCATCTTGCAGCAATGAAATCATGGTCGGCACCAGCAGTTGAATTTCTTGGGCACCTATTGATGCCCATGTCCTAATAGAGGGGGCCCACAGATAATCCTTTGGAACTCCTTAGCCCTGCGGCTCCTTTCTCATGCTTCTGCTGCCTGTTCCCTCATCTTCTCAAAGTGAGAAGGCTATGGCAAGAAGAAGGAGAAATAGCAAGAGCTTCAATTTGCCTCTTCCCCTCTCTGGGCAATGGTGCAATTTCAACCCAGAGGGAGGCCCTCATCAGATGTTACTGTCCTGCCAAGGGATTCTTTTGGATTCAGGCTGGCAATGAAAGAAATATCAATTGTGCGCTTTAACAGGTTTTATTTGTTAGGTGAAACCATGAAGCACAAGCCATGGGGAAGCAGATATCTTATAGCCCTTTCAGTTGCTAAGGACAACTGATGGAAAACTAACTTTTCCTGATAAAAAGAGTCATATCTTCTTAAGGCCTCTTCTTCTCAAGCTCCATGATGGGATCTTCAAGTGACTTGCCAATTGCCAAGGGAGATAGCTCACCTCTCTTATGCTAGCTTAACATTTCTGGTGGCAGTCCGTTGACATATCTTGGTTGCATTGATGTTGCTTGTGGCACCTCTGTGGCGTCCTGCCTGCACCACCACCTCCATCATTTTGGTTGAGATTTCACCTCAAATTGGCACTGATGCCGGTGCAGCTTCACCACTGTTGTTGGAGGCAACAGGGCAGATGGGGCACATAGTGCAGGTGGCAGCAGCAGAGTGGGGGGTGTAGGTGGCAATGGCAGCCTCAGGTATGATGAAGCTGCTGGTAGTTGACAGCAGTAGCAGTGGGGCAGCTGGGCAGGGGGCACTTCCCATTTTGCCTCAAGTGGCAGAATGGGCTGCAATGCCCCTGCATCTGCTGGCTGTATCCTATTCTGCGGTGCCAGTTGTGCAAGCTGGTGCCATGTGTTTCTTGCCTTTGCACCGTCTGTTGCAACAACAAGCTTTTAGATATCACTGTCTCCAGGGATATTTATCAGTGACACAAAGGACTGGGGTTAACTGCATAATGTGATAGCCATCATGTGGTTGTCCTTAATATCCTCACTGACTTCTCTCAATTGCTGAACCATTTCTAGGATGGCATTCGGGTTAGTTTGCATATCTGCATCCTGTTTCAGCTTAATTGAATGCACTGTCCTCAAGAGGAACAACTATGAATTCAAAGTGGAATGCTGAGGTAAACGGCAGAGCGCATCTTAAACCTGTTTGGCATGTTGCAATCTTCTGTTATCCCATATTAGCAGCTGGGCACAGTTCAACAACAGCCTGCCACAAATCTTCCTCAGCTATGAATTTCTCTATTTTGAACTTTCACAGTTGAAAATTCTGAAAATTCAGCTTGGGGAATTACTGCATTTGCAAACATTCAACCACTGTTCTCTGTCTCTCTGCAACTCCCAGTTCTCTGCAATGCAAACAATCTCCTTCTGGGGTTGGCTCTGGCTCTGCATAGTCTTGGCCTCCCTGCTTTCTGCCCTACAAGTCCAAATAGGCACCAGGCACCACTGGAGAGGGCAGAAAGAAGATGCCTAATAAATAGGAATGGACAGTTTCTCAGTGTTTCTACTTTTTCTAATTTTAGGTTCAGTCCTCCACATTCCCACATCAGTTAGTGAATTGGTTGGTGTTTGTTTGTTTGTTTTAAAAAGTCCTTGTGAAAAGTCACCAGCATTTTTGTGTGAATTCCTTCTAACACATATTTGCATGCCGTATCCCCTAATACACATATTTTTTTTACAAGTAATTTCCCATAGCACAACACATTTTTGGCATATTATTTTCACTAATATGTGCTCTTTTTTTATTCATGCCTTGCCCTCCTGTGAGCATTTTTATATGTATTACTTGGCTGGAGAACTGTATTACAAAATTCATAGAAGTGCAAATTTCAAATGATAGCTGTGTTCTGGTTCATTTACTGTTTCAGAACGTTCAAATTAGTTATGTTTGCCTAATTGTCTTTCAATGCAAACTGAATCTAATTTCTTCCTCATCCCGACCAACGTGCTTCACAGTTCAACATCCATGTAATACGATGCTGATTTTTGTTTTCAGCGCTAGCAAGATTAGATCTAATATCATCTTCAGGAAAAGCAGTCAATTTTGATGCAATCACATTCCTTTCCAACTGGGGAGTGTTGGCTGAGATCCGAAGGCCTCTGAGCCAGCTATAACAATGCAGGTGAGCAGTGGCTCTAGCCTCCCTCTCAAGGAACTGATGCCTCCTTCTTAATTCCCTGCACAGTGCCTGGTGGGAGAAAAGGGAACAGAGCACGTTCTTTATTTAGCTGGAGCTTCCTGTTTCCGATTCACATTTTTCCAAAGAACGGGCAGCTTAAGCGGGATTTTTCTTCTTCGGTGTGTGTTTTGTTTTGTTATAGTTGTTCTGGGAAAAACCAGGCAGGATCTGCATTGTCAGAGCTTTGATGTCTTTCCTCTAGGCCGTTTCCTGTTCACTTGAGCACAGGTTAAAAATATGCATCTGCTGACATCATCACTGCCAACCTCCTCCTGCCTGATTTGAGCCACGCAAGTCCCCGAGCTGTTGCATTTCTGGATATGATTATGGGGGAAAGTCTCAGTAGCCATTCCTGTGAACAGCTGAGTCCTCAGCTGCAAGAAATGTTGAGAAGCAGGCAAGTTGTTCAAGAGGAATAGGAGAAAATGGACCATCATCTTATTATTGCAGGCCATTTTTTTTACATCACCCAGTACCATTTTTATCATTACCGCCCTCCCCAGACCATTTGGGACAGATGAATCTGTCAGTATCAATTCCTTATATTCCCTACCAAAACTCAGCTCATCACATTTCCATAGCAGTCAATGATTATTATTTTTCAGTCCTCATAAAAATCCAATAACATTTTTACTGTGCATTTTAAAACATTTTAATAGACTTTTTTTAAAAACAAATCCACATATTTTTGCAAGCAGCTTTTATCTAATACAATGCCTTCCTAATAGTATTTTCAGTAATAAATGCATTTCTGTGCACACTTTTCCATACTAAAACACTTTTATACTCAGCTTTGGTTGGGGAACTGAATCACATAATTTGAATAAGAGTAAATGTCAAAGGATGGCTGTGTTTTGGTTCACCTTTTTTTTTTTTTGGAAAGTGTCAATCAGATAGTTCTATATCAAAATGTGAATCAGACCTAATTCATTCCACCTCCCTGCCCATCACCACTGCCCTCAGACCATGGTCCTGCTACAAACTGAACACAGAAGTAGGCGATTCTATGCATGCTTACCTGGGAGCAGGGATGTAGTTTGCCATATGTTTTCATCCCAGGTGCTATCCAATGGACCATCTATATTTCCCAGTCTGCAAAGCCATATCTTTACTGATCCACTGAGTTACAGTAGCAGAAACTAATGTTATTGCTTATGCCTAGCCTAACAGAAGTTTAACAGTCTCTCTGGTATGCCCCGCGGAAGACCTTAAGGTCCGCAAATGAGGTCCCAGGTCGCAAGGTGGTTAGATTGGTCTCAACTAGGGCCAGGGCCTTTTCAGTACTGGCCCCGACTTGGTGGAACGCTCTGTCACAAATGACTAGGGCCCTGCAGGACTTGACATCTTTCCGCAGGGCCTGCAAGACAGAGCTGTTCCGCCTGGCCTTTGGTTTGGACTCAGTCTGACCCTTATGTTTCCCTCCCCTTATGGTCTTGATTTATTGGCTATTTTAAAATGAGGCTGCATTTTAAATTGCATTTTAGCCTGTATTTTAAATTGGGTTCTCCCCCCTTCTTTTTCCCCTATTATGTTTTTACTGTGATTTTATTGGTGTTGTTAGCCACCCTGAGCCCAGCTCTGGCTGGGGAGGGCAGGGTATAGATATTATTATTATTATTATTATTATTATTATTATTATTATTATTACCACCACTACTACTACTACTACTACTACTACTACTACTACTACTACACAGGAATCTAATGTACCGTATTTTTCTGTGTATAAGACTGGGGTTTTTTCTTTAAAAATTAGCTTTAAAATTTTCCTTCATCTTATACATGGGTAGTGCGGGATGGGGGGGACAGGGTTGGGCAATTTGTTGCATCCATGAGCAGGAGATTTTCTGCGGCGACAGGGCAGGTGATTAGTGTGAAGGGCTGCTTGCGATTGGCTGTCTCTGTGTCAATAGTGCAGATGACTGGTGCCTGCAGTTCTTAGGCAACACGCGCAATTGTCAGTGGTGGGTGAGCGATTTTTGGCAATCCTCCGCAAAAAAGCTCAACAACTCTGTGCCATCTCCCTCTATTTTCTTAAACTGGAGTCCCCCAAAATAGGGAGATGCATCTTATATATGGGGGTGTCCTATAGACGGAAAACTACTGTACCTTCCATACTGCTGATGTTATCTCCATATGTTTCTTGATTGTTTATTTTCACAAATCAAGTTGTCATCTGCCCACAGGCTTATTGTCTGTGACATGAATGATTGAAGTGCACAAATAACATGTTTGGGTCCCTGTCCCCCTGCAATCATTGTCATCATTACCATTATCACTATGAAATAATGGAGCTTCCTGAACTAAACAGGATTGTTTTTAAGTGTTTTGCGATGGTGTAACTGAACGCAACGGCCAACCTCATAAGGTTGTGGTGTCCCTGAAAAGGGGACACATGGAAAGTTTACTCCAATTCCAACTTGATTATTATCAGCAGCAGTGCCCTGTTGAACTGTTCTGTTGTGTTTTCATGATTTCCCTAAACACATTGTTCAGTGTTTGGATTGCAATCCATGCACTCTGTTCTTCTGACCTGACTCTTAAGAGCATAAAAACATAAGAAACATAAGGCGAACTGGATAAGGCCAATGGTCCACCCAGTCCAGCATTCTGTTTACACAGTGGATGTCCAGATGTCCGTGGGATGAACCGCAAGCAGGAGCTGGACTCTCCTCTTCTGCATTTCCCAGCAACTGGAATTTAGAAGCATTACTGACACCATCTGTGGAAGCAGAGCAATAGTCACTGGTAGCGTTGTCCTCAGCCTTATCTTTATTGCTCAGTCCTCTTCTAAAGCCATCTCTTGGTCCACATCCTCTTAGCATGTGAACAAGTTCTCCACATATCTGACTGTGAGTGAGTGAAACATTCACTAGTCCTCAAGCATCCAGCAGCCACCACACATTCTTCACAACTCTGTGAGTTATTATGGCACACTTCGGGGGTTTTTATCCATCCCAAGGCCACAAGTTGTGCTTCATGGTTGAATGTGCATTTATCAAAGGACATAAGCCAAGGTAAAGGTACCCCTGACCATTAGGTCCAGGCGTGACTGACTGAGGTTGCAGTGCTCATCTCACTTTACTGGCCGAGGGAGCCAGCGTTTGTCCGCAGACAGCTTCCAGGTCATGTGGCCAGCATGACTAAGCCGCTTCTGGTGAACCAGAGCAGCGCACGGAAACGCCGTTTACCTTCCCACCAGAACGGTACCTATTTATCTACTTGCACTTTGACGTGCTTTCAAACTGCTAGGTTGGCAGGAGCAGCGATGAGCAATTGGAGCTCACCCCGTTGCAGGGATTCGAACCGCCAACCTACTGATCGGCAAGTCCTGGGCTCTGTGGTTTAACCCACAGCGCCACCCGCGTCCCTCATCAAAGGACATAGCCTTTGTTAAAAACTGGTTATTGCTGCAAAGCATACCTTGATTTGGACTTTGTTAAATAATGAAATATATAATTATCCATAATTGGGGCTCCCAATCTGTGGTCTGTGGACCATCAGCGGTCCACACGTTTCATCCAGGTGGTCCGTGGCATGTCTGCATTTAATATTCATATTCGGTTTAAAAAAATTAGAATCCAATTGCAATGTAAATAAGAACTTAAATGGCTCAAAGATGACGAGTGCTGGTGGAGGGGAGTCAAATGGGTGTGGTACTTCATCCTTTTTTCTTTCTTACCCTTTCCCTTTACTCTCTTTGGTTTTTGCAGTAAAGTGTGTGTACTTTATTGTCTGTCTGTCTGTCTCTCTGTGTGTGTGTGTGTGTGAGTTTGTTTGTTTGTTTGTAAATATGCTTAAATAAAATATTAAGTAAAAAATAGAATTCAAATTGTAATATAATAAAATACAATGCATGAAATAAAAGAAGCGATGGCAATACAATTAAATTAATGCAGCACCTAGCACAGTACATTACAATGGCTACTACAGGCCAAAAAATCATTGAGTGGTCTGCAAAGACCCACAGTAATTTTCAGTTGGTGGTAGTGGGAGTTTGGGAATCACTGAGCTATAAGATAATTATCCCTCAAAAAATTTTAAAAATGTTTTTTTCTTGAGAAGTAAACATTAATGTAATGTGGTGTGGGCCAAGAGAATAAAATACAATTCAACCTGTAATCATATGTAGGCTTACCTGGGAGTAAGCCCAAATGAAAACCATGGGGATTACTTTTGAGTACACATGTACAGGATTGCACTGTTAGCCATTCTGGCACAATAGTAATGCCTGTGACTACAAACCAGAATGATAAGAAAAAATAATCTGTTGGTAGTGGATCTGCTGCCATGAATGAAATGTTGCTTGCCTTCACCTCTGTTCTTTTTGTAAACCAGCAAATATTTCAAAACACTGTAACTCTCCAGTGCTCTCCTGAAAAAGAAACCAAATTTGAAGTACTGTTGTCCTTGGAAACTGCCACCATTCAGGGAATGGTGAGTAGGAAACAATATATGTAGGCCAAGTTCAAAATCAATTAGTTTAAAACGAGTAACAAGAAAAACCAGGAATGTGTAAGGTTTAATGTAGTTCTGTTCTGCAGTTTTGGTTGACAGCAGAAGAAGGAACACTGGTGGTAGAAGATAGATCAAGATATACAGTATTTCTGGGTATATCTGCAGAATAGAAGCACCAGGGAGTTATGGGAAAGTAAAACTGCAAGTTAAATAATAATAATAACCAGGGATTATTATTTTTTCAGCCAGAACTCACCAGAACTCAGTTCTGGCACTTCTCAGGTTCCATTGCCAATCTAAGAGAACAAGTTAATGGAGAGTTCCAGAACCTCTTTTTTTTCTTATAGAAAAATAGCACTGATAATAACATATCTCATTCTTAACCTGTAAAACATCCTTATTGCTTGTGCCGAAAGTTCCTTTTTTATTTTTCTATATTGTCTCTAACAGTAAACAATTTAATAGCGGAACCAGCCTAACCTAAGGATGTGTGAGAAAGGGAAGATGTCTTATTTCAGGCAAAGGGAGGGAAAGGAAATATATGAATATAGAACAGGAATGCAGATAACCATTTTTAAAAAATAAAAAACAATAATTGTTCAGTGATGCAGATTTGAAATAAGGAAATCTAAAATATAAAGAAACATTCAAACACATTGTGATGCATAGCGTTTCCTGTTTTTGTTACCCCCCACAATTAGCTGTTAGACCAAGTTGGCAGTCCTTGAATTTCAGATCACTTAAGGATGCCAAGGTAGCATCATCATCCAAACAATTGTTATGAATGTACTGGGGTTAGACTCCCCTAAACCCAATAAATTAATGAATGTCAGAATCTAGATAACATTTGGGATACTGGTGCAGAATAGAATGTCCTGACTCTCATCCGAGGAATTTTGGAGGGTACGTCACTGAGTTGTCGCCATGGTATATTAAAGCTGTTCTACTGTGGTGGCTATTTTATGTTGGACAGATGGAGATGTATCTATATTCTTGAATGAAGTTTGCATAACGATAAACAGCCATTACTTCATTTCGGGGTGGGGGGAAGGAAGGGTATAGAAGATTTAAATTTAATGCTTCTTTTGCTTAAGGATATAGTCCAAAACAACAACAACAACACCTGCAATCTCCTTGTTCATGTTGCTATTTTCACGCACTGCTTGGATAGGATACGTGAATAGGTGGCAGCAGCAAGGATAACTCAATTGGTAGAGCACGTGACTCTTAATCTCAGGGCCCTGGGTTCAAGCCCCACATTGGGCAAAAAGATTGCTGCATTGCTGGGGGTTAGACTAGATAACCCTCGTGGTCCCTTCCAACTCCACAATTCTATTATTCTAAGGAGGGGAGGAACAGGATATCAAAGTAGGAACCTTTGCTTGCGTATGTAGGGTTGCCACGTGTCCTCATTTTTCAGGAGTAAAATTTCTGCCCAGGCAGATTTTTCAAATTTGCCAAAATATATCTGGCTATACTTTCTGGAAGAGACATAGACATAACTGGTGGTTGAAGACTTGGTTTGCCTCTTCTCTTCTCTTCTCTTCTCTTCTCTTCTCTTCTCTTCTCTTCTCTTCTCCTGACCCCCTCAGCAATATAGCTTCTATAGTGTGGGATACAAAGCTGTCAGTCAAGTCCAACATTCCAAGAGGACTAACTGCCTCTATGTGGCAGGCAGTTTTGTCAGTTGATCGGTTGGTCGGTCGGTCAGTCAGTTGCTGCAAGGACTGTTAACTGGTAACTGCTCAGATGCAGTCTTCTCATGACTCACTACTATCTAGTATATAGTTTGTCTGTTTTGTAACCTAAGCCTGCCTTCAGGAACAACTGTGTAAACCTGGATGAATCTGATAGTAAAGTAGTTTATGTTAATATGATTCAAATTCATGTGTGCTTTCTTTAAGAGGGACAGAAAGGGATTATCAACCAGGAAGATATAATTATTGATAGGACTCAAATGAGTTAGCAACTCGCTTGTCACTGCATAAACTCAAACAGGGAATCATTTAAACTCTGCTAAATTATATAAACATTCCCACATATAGCCTACATATAGTAAAGGTAAAGGTAAAGGGACTCCTGACCATTAGGTCCAGTCGTGGCCGACTCTGGGGTTGCGGCATTCATCTCGCTTTATTAGCCGAGGGAGCCGGCGTACAGCTTCCAGGTCATGTGGCCAGCATGACTAAGCCACTTCTGGCGGACCAGAGCAGCGCACGGAAACGCCGTTTGCCTTCCCGCCGGAGAGGTACCTATTTATCTACTAGCACTTTGACATGCTTTTGAACTGCTAGGTTGGCAGGAGCAGGGACCGAGCAACGGGAGCTCACCCCATTGCAGGGATTCGAACTGCCAACCTTCTAGGCAAGTCCTAGGCTCTTTAGAGGTATTTAAAATGAGAGTCGTCATAGTGTCCTCTTTTGTGCTCTTCAAAATATGGCAACCCTATGGGCATGGGCCTTGGCAGCTGTTGTCCTACAATGCTAACCTCTGATGCCAGCTTTCAGAGGAGAGACTGTGAGCAGTTTCTGGGAATGTGCTTTTTCACAATGTGTGGAGGCAGGGTGACTGTGCAGTGTGACGCCCTGGAATTCCCACTGTGCTTTCCCTACGGGAAAGTAGTCAGTGTGCAATGTTGGGTTTGGTGAGTAGGGGTAGAGTTTCTAAGGATGGATTGACAGAGGAGTTGTCTATGCTAGCTTTTGCACCAAAGTTATGTGCAGTTGACCGCGCTGCTGGGTGAGCATGGGACCACGATGACATTGGCCAGCTTTGATGTCAGTGCAGTGGCCACATAGCACTGCAACGCCATAGAACAGGCATAGGCAAACTCGGCCCTCCAGATGTTTTGGGACTACAACTCCCACCATCCCTAGCTAACAGGACCAGTGGTCAGGGATGATGGGAACTGTAGTCTCAAAACATCTGGAGGGCCGAGTTTGCCTATGCTTGCCATAGAATTTCCATATAGTAAAAAAAAGGTGAAAGACTCCTGGAAGGTAAAGCCCAGTTAAAGGCGACTATGGGGTTGCAATGCTCATCTCCGCTTTCAGGCTGAGGAAGCCAGCATTTGTCCAAAGCTTTCTGGGTCATGTGGCCAGCATGACTAAACCACTCCTGGTTCACAGAGGACAGTGATGGAAACCAGAGTGCACAGAAATGCCATTTACCTTCCTGCTACAGCGGTACCTATTTATCTATTCACACTAGTATGCTTTTGAGCTGCTAGGTTGGCAGTAGCTGGGACAGAGCAACAGGAGCTCACCTCATCACGGGGATTCAAACTGTCAGCCTTATGATTGGCAAGCCCAAGAGACTCGGCGGTCTAGACCAAAGCGCTACCCGCGTGCCATATGCAATGCCATATAATTACCATACCCAACAAGTGCAAACAATAGGCCCCTTTCCTGTCTGCCTCTTTGTGTGTGAGTGTGCGTGTGTGTGCACATGCATAAGTTTGAACGGGTATGTGTCTAGATATATTGGGATTTAAGCTGAACTGAATTTCTTCCTCAAGGCTTCTCAAGCCACAATAAATACTGTATTGTATAACAAGTGGCAGGGAAGGCACTCCCTCTGGTGGCCTAAGAGAGAAATGGGATTTGAGAGCCCAGTCATTCATGGGGTTTGGGGCAGCAACTACCTGACAGGAGATCCTACTGAGGTTATTATATTGAATTGTTGCAATATCATATCAGCCAATTGTTGCAGTATCATATCAGCCAACATTGCACAATGTACTTGATTGTATTTGGTGTCTTTGGTTGTTATTTACCAAGAGTTAATTTGAATATGGGAATATGGAAATGGAATGATACTGGGTAACTAATATGCATGACCAAGTTTTTGAGTATTAAGTGTTACCAGTCCCTGTTTATATAAGATGTGCAGATTAACTAAATTGTTCCCCTTGGTTACAAATTTCGATAGAAAGTACGTATAATTTACATGTATACATACATTTAATAATAAAAAAGTTTGTGTGTGTGTGTGTGTAAATGCATCTGTAGAGACTATCCCACCCCCATTCAGATTGGCTTTGGGAGAGATGACTCACCCTTTCCTTCTACTGTCCCCACTTTGATCCATCTCCGGCTCCTTTATTTACCCCCCAGGACAAAACAAACAGGTATTATATGGGCATGGGAGAAAGCAGCCTAGAGCTTTCTTCAGGGTAGGAGCAACAGCGTCACAAACCAAGGACCCAGAGAAATTGAGTCCTCTTTGCTCCGGCAAGTGAACAATAACAAGGCTTTCACTGTTGGGACAAATAAAGATGAAGAAGGTTAAAGAATGAGAAAAGCAATCAAGCAGATGCTAGATAGCTTTTTATTTTGCTTGATGATGTTCTGTACCCACATCTGAAATAGTAACTCTTATTTGCAAGGTTTTCCCCCCTGCCCCTTTCTTTTCATTTTTATCAAAAGCTAAAGGTTTCGCTTGAAAGATCTTTCATTAAAGGTCAACGGTTGCGCAACTCGAACATATTTCAATAGAGCTTACAAGCCACTCCAAGGAAACTATGCACAGGACCGCTGTCATGTTGATACTAATAAATTGGGTATTATGGTATGTACCACTGTCATTTGGCTTGTGTCCTCATGTCCTTATGTGTAGTTATAAATATATTGATGACATTTAGAGATTTGAGAAAGCAGCAGCTGTACACAGAATGCCTCTTGCATGTAAACATGCTGAGGCTCCAGAAGATAAGAAAGTTAATTAAAGGAAATATATTGCTCATAGGAAAGTTCCAAGTTCTGTCCAACTTGCTCTTTGTTGTTAGCAGGATGGGCATACAAAGATGGCAGTTCTTCCAAGGTGAGGATGAAGAAGAAAAAGAAGGGGAGGAGTAGGCAATGAAGTCAGCATCCCTAAGAGTCTTAGTCTAGCACCTAAGGCAGTGGTTCTCAAAGGGTGTGGTGCACCACACTGGTGTGGTAGGAGAGGATGGGAATTGTGGCAGAGGTCCCATTATCACATTAGAACATGTTATATGTTTTAAATCAAGCACCAATGTTTTCCAGTGCATTTTTTTTATCAAAATAATAATAATAATCAGCTTGGCACAAGCAAATTTTTATTCTTGAAAGCGTGGCCCTGAGAAAAAAGTTGGAGAACCTCTGACCTAAGGGAAGGTCAGCACAGGTTAAAGGACAGTATAGATGCGGCAGCTAGACTGGTGACTGGGGGCGGCCGCCGAGACCATATAACACCGGTCTTGAAAGACCTACATTGGCTCCCAGTACGTTTCCGAGCACAATTCAAAGTGTTGGTGCTGACCTTTAAAGCCCTAAACGGCCTCGGCCCAGTATACCTGAAGAAGCGTCTCCACCCCCATCGTTCTGCCCGGACGCTGAGGTCCAGCGCCAAGGGCCTTCTGGCGGTTCCCTCATTGCGAGAAGCAAAGCTACAGGGAACCAGGCAGAGGGCCTTCTCGGTAGTGGCTCCCGCCCTGTGGAACGCCCTTCCAGCAGATGTCAAAGAGATAAACAACTACCTGACATTCAGAAGACATCTTAAGGCAGCCCTGTTCAGGGAAGTTTTTAACGTGTGATATTTTACTGTATTTTTGGTTTTTATGGAAGCCGCCCAGAGTGGCTGGGGAGGCCCAGCCAGATGGGCGGGGTATAAATAATAAATTATTATTATTATTACTAAATTTGGAATGTATAATTTGTTGTTTGAGTGGCATACAAAGGATGGACAAGTTAAATCGGTTATGATTGATTGGGCAAGAGATGTGGGACATAAAATAATGATGGAGGATTGGGAGAGGCTATGGAAGAAAGGGGTTCTGTTCACTGCATGTACGATGTTAAAGGAAAATATTATGAAGATGATGTATAGATGGTACTTAACCCCTGTAAAACTAGCAAAGATTTATCACAATAGTGATAACCTTTGTTGGAAATGTAAAGAAAAAGAAGGTACTTTTTTCCATATGTGGTGGACTTGTCCCAAGGTGAAAGACTTCTGGGAGAAGATAAAAAAATGAAAAAAATGTTGAAATATACATTTATTAAGAAACCAGAGGCCTTTCTTCTTGGAATAACAGGTTTGGAATTGCCCAAGAAAGATGTTAAATTATTTTTGTATACCACAACAGCCGCCCGAATATTACTTGCTAAAAATTGGAAAACACAAGAACTACCCACAGTAGAAGATTGGCAGATGAAGATGATGGACTTTTTGGACTTTTTGGACTTTTTGGACTTTTTGGACTTTTTGGACTTGATTGGAAGAATCCGCGACCAGAAAAAAGAGGAGTTTCAAGAGGACTGGAGGAAATTTAAGGACTATTTGAACAAATATTGTAATATATTATATTATATTGTAATATAAAATATTATATTGTAATATAAAAAATTAGAAATTACTTGAAAGAAACAAATAGGCCTAGGATTAGCTATAATTAACTAAGCTATAATTAAATAAATGGGATTTAGAATATTAAGAAATGTGAATAGGATGGACTATAATTGGAAATTGTTTTAGTTTAATAATGATATTTGAAAGCTGTTACCTTCAACTACAAGGAAACTCAGAAGGGAGGGACTAGAGGAAGTCAACCAAGATGTTTAAAAGGTTGGATTTGTAGAGATTTCAGTTTGTTGTTATTGTTTATCTGTTTATTGTTCCTTTTTTTCTTTTTCTTTTTTCCTTTTTTTGTTCATTGATGTATTTTTCTTTTTTTCTGTTTTTGTGTATCATTCTGCTTTGTGATTTTTGTTATCATTGTGGAAAATCTAATAATTTTTTTTAAAAAAAGTATAGTAAATTTGGAGGTTCCTCTCATCATCTACTTTCTCCCTGTGCAGACCTACCCTCCTCTAGACAAGTTGAGTTGTATCCCAGCATGTCAAGCACATATCTCAACACAGCTGCCTGCATTTTTGGACTTTCCTTCAGCTGTGGGGACTTCAGAATTTACCACAGTGCCCCCAACCACCACTCAGAAAGGAGAATACTGCTGATCTGCAGCATACAATGAACCTATGAAACACCTTTAAACCTCTTCTGGTCACTTGTGTATCTATTTGATTATGTCCTTCCCGCTGGAAACTTTAGCGGCTGAGGGTTCTTCAAGATGAGCAAAATTCACACTAAATTGCTATCTTGCCCTTCCAGTGCAACTATCCCATCACTTTTCTAGCTACAAATAGTCCAATAAGAAAGGGATGGAAAATTGCACTGCGAAGTGCGGGATAACAACCCCTAGCTGGCACAAACATATCAGGATCAATGTTCAGTATACAGGCAACATTGTAAGACCTCTGCATAAGTTTTGTGTGAACCTATCAGCATGAATCCTCAGTAAAACATTGGTTTGGAAGCTCCCTGAACCTTGGGATACATGTGGGGTTAAACCTAGATCAAATGGCACTACAGCACCATTGGTACTCCCCCTCCAAGCATATTGGACATTTATTGGGGTGGCAGGGACCACTGGGACTGAAGGGGGCTGCCCCCTTAGTACTAATTTCATGGCATTAGTACATCATTTATCCCTCTTGCATAAGACATTTGCACACACAGAACTGATCACAGTCCCTTGCACCACTTGTGTACCTTTTGTTAAAACCAGTGTTCCGCATTTTCCTGTGAATATTAAATACAAGTATAGTAACACAGAGTTAACCATGCAAGTCAGCACTGCCCACTTTACAACTGAAAATAATTTGCTTGTTTCAGCTGTTGAGTAACCAAAGGTGCCCTTTAACGTTGGGTTCTCCCAGCACCCAGGCAGTCCTATGGGTGGGGAGAGGAAAACTCATACATGACTATGTAACAAGTGTCTAAAAGCAGTTTATATATTTTATTTCAAGTTATTTAATGTTATTATTATTAATAATAATATAATTTTATTTGTACCCCACCCATCTGACTGGGTTGCCCCAGGCACTCTGGGCTGCTTCCAACTTATATAAAATCAGTAAAACATTAACAATTAAAAAACATCCCTATATGGGACTTCCTTCAGATGTCTTCTAAAGGTTGTATAGTTACTTATTTCCTTGACCTTTGATGGGACAGCATACCACAGGGAGGGTGCCACTACTGAAAAGTGAGGTTACAGGGAACCCTCTGCCTGGTTCCCTGGTTAACTTCACTTCTTGAAGGGATACTGGGCCGAGGCCATTTAGGGCTTTAAAGGTCAGCACCAACACTTTGAATTGTGCTCAGAAGTGTACTGGGAGCCAATGTAAGTCTTTCAGGACTGGTGTTATATGGTCCCAGAGGCACCAACCTGTTGCCTCACTTTGCTGTATGGCAGGAGCAGCTCAGCTGCAGGAGCTGAAGGTGGGGAAAGGTCACAGATCAGTGGCAAAGAAATTGTTTTGAATGCAGAAGGTCTCAGGTTCAATCCCCAATATCTCCCGTTAGGATTGGGAATGTCCTCAGCCTGAAACCCTGGAGAGCCTCAGCTAGTCCCTAAGGGTAGTACTCAACTATGATTGACTGATGGTCTAACTCAGTATAAGGGCTCATCCATACTTTTGCTTGACCTGTATTTCAATCATATTATGTACCAATTAATTCCCCTGGGTCCAACAGACTTTCTCGTTGTTTTGCAGTTGTGCATTGTGAAAATCTTATCTTACAGGCTGAATCAGATGAGCAGAAAATCCAAAGAGATTTTGCTTAAACGAGAAAAGTGCAGGTAAGATTGTTGTTTTGTTTTGTTTTGTTGTTTTGCAAGGCACAGTCCTGGAACAAGAAGAAAAGACCTTGGTCATGGGGGGAATTAATCAGTACAAAATACAATCAAACTACGGGTTGAGCGAAAGCGTAGATGTTTCTATGTGGGGAACAGCTTAGCTTCGAACGCCTTTCCACAATTGGATGCAAAGAAAAATGAAACCAGCAGAGGGCAGCTAAGTCCAGCAGAAAAGGCAAGCAGCTGCTGTGTGTGCAAAACCAGTAGATCCCACTCCTAATGCAATTTGACTGACCCTTCCAGTTGCATACTTAATGACTGATTTGAATGGTGATTAATGCCCCTGCAGGTAGTGATTAGAATGTCAGAAAGGGACTTCAGCTGTGGCTACATGGTTAGGGAGCCAATCCATGAAGTTTGTGGTGTGGGTCCTAGCCCTGGGAAGCACCCCTCCCATTCTTTGAGAGGAAAAGTGCAGCTCAGTGGTGGAACACATGCTTTGCATACAGAATGTCCTAGGTTCGATCCCTAGGGGAGGTTGCTCCAGACCTTTACCAGACTGCTGAATTGCCTACATGGAGTTCCAGGGCACCTATGGTAACTAGGTAAAGGTAAAGGGACCCCTGACCATTAGGTCCAGTTGTGGCCGACTCTGGGGTTGTGGCACTCATCTTGCTTTATTGGCTGAGGGAGCCAGCGTACAGCTTCCGGGTCATGTGGCCAGCATGACTAAGCCACTTCTGGCTAACCAGAGCAGCGCACAGAAACGCCGTTTACCTTCCCGCCAGAGCAGCACCTATTTATCTACTTGCACTTGACGTGCTTTTGAACTGCTAGGAGGGCAGGAGTAGGGACCGAACAATGGGAGCTCGCCCTGTCGCGGGGATTTGAACCGCCGACCTTCTGATCGGCAAGTCCTAGGCTCTGTGGTTTAACCCACAGCGCCACCCTCGTCTCATAACTAGGCAAGTGCTTAAATACAAGGCTGTAAATGAGCCTCCTTCTTTAAAGGTCAGGCTGATGGTGACTTGTTATTTGGTTTATTTTCTGATGTAATGCTTCTGGGACTCTCTTCCAAGGGAAACCAAGCAGACTCTGCCTCTGGGGAATTTTAAAATTAAAAATGGCCAACAGACTTTTTTTTCTGCCAGAAAGCAAGCTAATATGCTTTCATGTTTCTAGTTTACAACTTGTTTTATGGGCATCACCGTGTTGTTCTAAGGCAAAGATGGGGAACCTTTGCCTTGGCAGATGTTGCTGGACTACAGCTGCTATCACCCTTGACCTTTGGCAAAACTGGATGGGGCTTTTGGGAGTTGGAGTCCATTGAATCTGGAGGGCCACATGTTCTCCCACACCCCTTCTAAGAATTTAAAAAAAAAAGCTGTTGGTTACCTGCTTTGGGTTCTCATTTGCTGGTTTCCTTGCAAAAGGTCCCAGGTTGAATCTCCAGCATCTTCATCTAGAAATGCAAATGTCCCCCAAACCCAGAGAAGTGACGCCCATTGTTATAGAAATAAAGTATCCAGCTTGCACCCACACTTTTTTGTTTGTCTGTGTTTAATTTGTCTGTGATGGGTGCTGTTGTTTTGCCTGCTCTTTTTGCTGGCAGGGGGAGGCAGTTCTGAGGACCACATTCACCCCCCACTCCCCGTGGAATGCATGTTTTGTGGTGCCAGTGACATTTTCTATAATTTCCCAATGTGCCCACAGGCCCATGAAGGCTAAATTAGACAGCAATGTGGTAAATGGACTAGGAGTCTGACTTGGTATAAGGCAGCTTCTTATGTTTGGGGAGAGCAGGAATAACCCCCCCCCGACTGCCTCAGCTACAGGTAGGTGACCAAATTTTCTAAAGGCCTGAATATACTTTGCATTCAAGACTCAGATGTATGTGATCATATTTACCTTGATTGTTTTGTAAAATATTAAGAGATGAGGGGAGCAATCAGGTTGCGGCTTCGGTGTGTAGGATGGTGTACCAAATCTGCCCTGCAAGGTGAGCAAGGTGAACATTTTATTGTTCAGGGAAGGAAACCTCAGCTCCAGGATCTGAATGTGGCCCTACAGGCCTTCAGTCTGGCCCTTGGGACATTCCCCAGCCCCACACGGCCTCTGACAGTGGAGGTGGATCATAGTCATCATCTGTTCAGCCCAGCATCCTTTAATGCTTCCCCCTAGACCATGGTTCTTCTGAACCCCTCTTCTCAAATGGCCAGGAGGCAGATTTCTTCCTGCTGCAAAAAGCAACATGGCTAGGGAAGGGGGGGGGATAATCACTGGGACCATGAGGCAGGACTTTGGGGAGCAAAAGTCCACCATTTCTCTCAGCAATATGAGCAAAGCAGGGTGGGAGGTGGGGTGGGTGGGTGGAAAATAGGCAAAGACATCAGAACAAGTCTTTTTCTCCTCCTCTCATTTTGCAGTAAGTGAGCAGGATAGCACCTAAAGAGGAAGGGGGCCTGTTAACCCTAAAATTACCTAACCCCATCACTGATGCAGAGGAGTCCCTGCTCACATAGTATGGCGCTAATTCTGATCATTGCCCCGTTTTCTTTTTCTAAGCATACAGTTTGGTCCTAAGCTATACCTGGTGAAAGTGATGACGTTTCTTCCAGGTAGGGCCAGGCTGCCTTAAGCTAGAGGTGGAGAACCTGTGAGCCTTTAGATGTTGCTGGACCCCAGCTCCCATCAGCCAAAGCTACCTGGCAGGGCCAATGGCAAGGGATGATGGGAGATGTAGTCCAGCAACAACTGGAAGGCTGCAGGGTTCCCCGTTGCTTGCATAAGTGGACTAGACAGCTGTCTGCCACCATTCAGGAGGCACCAGTCCTGTTGCAGTCAATGCACACTGATAGAGATCCCCATGCTAACTGGGAGGGAATTCTTTGACATCTTTTGCAAAGTCATAGGGGAATTGAGGGCTCCCTAATTTACCTAAGGCAGGAAAAACCTGGGCCTGGCCAGCAGGCTCATTTTCTCAAGTTAGAATTGATGTCCCTTACAGGGCACCACCTCCAGCACAGGCCATAAGCTCAGTCTCTCGGATTGACAACAAGCATCTTTGGCATTGCTTTCAAGCAGGCCATTAAAGTGGAAGAAGAAGGCGGAGGGGTGGAAAAGAAGAGAGACCCCAATGGGAGGGGCACATCTCTGGGAAAATGGACAGCCGTCTCTGTGCTATAGATCACACTGAGGCATCCCTCCCCGAAGAGACGCAAAATGGAAACCATTTACGAGAAAACTCTGCCTTGGATGATTTATGGCCCTCGGCTCTCTGGAGCCACGTCTCGGAGAAGGTCAGCACTGCAGTGTGGCTGGCGATTCCTCCCTGCCTTCCCCCCTCCTTCCCTTCCTCCCTCATCTTGTCTCTGAAAAAAAGAGTCAGTCAGGGGAAACGGGTCATCATACCCAGGCCAAACTGAAATGGGTTTAGCTCCTGAGCATATACTCAGTATTAAGGGTCAGTCCTCCTGGAGTAAGTGGAGAGATGATGAAGAACATACCAGTTCCTCTGAGTATACAGAGAAGGGATGGATGAATCTGGTGGTTTGAATTTCTCTCAGGTTCTCGTTTTTCCTATTACCTCCACAATCACTTTGAAGTTGTTGCTGTTTTAAATTCTACGTGAGATTTCCTAAGTATTTTGGTTTGTGTTTCTTTTTTTGGCAAACTATTTATTTTGCAAAACTAATGCAATCATGTATGGTGTTTTCATCGATATATAAGCCTTTGCACACTATTCACCTATTTTGCATGTTGTTGGTTTTTACCTATTCACACTTATTTTGCATGTTGTTGGTTTTTACATTGCAAAATTCAGAGAAATGCACACTGCTCCTGGCAGTAGCAGTGGAACATACTCATGGCTATTAGCCATTGATATCCTCATACATCTGTCTATATCCTACCCAAGGCCAGCCTATGCATGAGGCCAGGTGCGGCAACCATCACAGGCAACAGGGTCCTGGTGCTGATTTCTCCCCCCCCCCCTTGTTCCTGATGTAGATCTTCACTTACCCTTTCTTCCCTGGTGAGGAGGCTGAGGGACATCATTTTGGGGTTTGCCTTGGGTGCCAAAATGTCTTGGGGCAGCCCTGATCCTTCCTCTGTCATGAAGCTTCCTAGAATTGTTTGTGAGAGGCAGAGCCATGTCTACTGAAGTGGTATAGGAGTGTCTTAGATTTATGCATATAGCTAAACTATGGAACTCACTCCCAAAGGAGACAGTGGTGGCCACCAACTTTGAAAAGAGGATGAGGCGAATTCATGGAAGACACAACTATCAATGCCTACTATGCACAATAGCTATGTTGTACTTTCACAGCCACAGGCAGCAATGCTTTTGAAAACCAGTTGCTGGGAATCGCAGGTGGGCAGAGTGTTCCTGTGCTCATGTCCAGCTTGCTGGCTTCCCATGAGCATCTGAATGGTTGCTGTGAGAACAAGAAGCTAGATTAGATGTGCTATTGGCCTAATTCAGCAGGCTCGTTTTATGTCCTTCTGGTGTGGATGTGGCATAAGTTAGTTGAACTTGGGTCACACTGAAATCAGTGGGGCAACTTGATAATCACTTAACTCAAAGCCCCCATTGATTGCAATGCAAACTAAGTGGCACTAACAAAGTCTGTATCCAGCGCATTCAACTTGCTTAAGAACATAAGAACACCTGAGTAGCCATGCATAAGACTGCGTTGTAAGTCTTTCTAACCTGTCAGTCACACAACAAAAAAAACATTGCGTTTTCTCAAAGGAGTTTTTAGGGAAACAGTTGATTGCAGACTTGCTGATCCTCCTATTGCCTCTGTTTTTGAGATGGGAAACGTTGTTCCAGTAAGTGATGGGAGTCCTGTGGGGGCTCTGCAGAGCAGAAGAGGCACTGATGCAGAAAACACACTGGTGTCACCGAGCAGGAGAACATGGCACAACTCATGAATCACAGGCCAGAATGCCGTTCCTCTTATTGAGATAAATGGGGCAGCAAGCCCTTGGGACTGCAGGACGTCACTTTCACTTAGGAACTTGGCGCCAAAGCTGGAGTCCAATGGACAGGAACCCATCACCCCTTGACCTAGGCAGAAGGGAGATTTGGAGACTGAAAGCAGCCGCTGAGGGTCACTGGCCATGTTGAGAAACTTCTGCAGGACAAATGTAGATGTGAGCAGATCATTCTTATAAAGGTAAAGGGACCCCTGGCCATTAGGTCCAGTCGTGACCAACTCTGGGGTTGCGGCGCTCATCTCGCTTTACTGGCCGAGGGAGCCGGCGTACAGCTTCCGGGTCATGTGGCCAGCAGGACTAAGCCGCTTCTGGCGAACCAGAGCAGCACACAGAAACACCGTTTACCTTCCCGCCGGAGTGGTACCTATTTATCTACTTGCACTTTGGCGTGCTTTCGAACTGCTAAATTGGCAGGAGCAGGGACCGAAGAGCAGGAGCTCACCCCGACATGGGGATTCAAACCACCGACCTTCTGATCGGCAAGCCCTAGGCTCAGTGTTTAAACACACAGCGCCACCCGCGTCCCCATCATTCTTATAGGCTGCCACTAATTCACTCACTTGAATTTGTGCTTGTGCTTGTGAAATGAAAACATCTGAATCTCTACATCATGTTATGTTTATCTGCCCTTTGTACAGTTCAGCCCGTGCTAGTATACTAAACTCCATAATCCAGCCTATGGCTGACAAACCAGTAGACCTACAGCTTGCCTGGGTTCTTCAAGATGTGGATCCTTATATTACCCTACAGGTTGCTAAATTCCTGACAGCCGTCCTCTCGTACAAGAGACGGAATGGAATGTTAGCTGATTATTGATAGTTATAAGAATTTTCTATAATGACATCAGATATTGATTTTAGTGTAGTGCCTAAATTTTTTAATCTTAATCTTAAACTTTTTTTATGAACGGCTAATATCTGTCCTTGTGAGTTGTGAACTGTGTTATATTACTTGTGGTTTGTATGAGTCCGCTGTTTTATTTGATTTGTTTTGTTGTGTTGTGTTTCATGATGGGCGTAAAGCCGAATAAACATTTTGATGATGATTCACTCACTTAATTGTACTTTGAATACGCACTCCACTGAGGCCACTTGCCGCAGACCCAGGAACCTGATCTAGTTACATCACAGATGGGGGGACCTTTTACAACCCAGGGCCCACATTCCTTTCTGGGCAACCTCTCGAAGGGCCACACACCAGTGGTGGGTGGGACCAGAGGCAAAAGGGGCAGAGCAACGAGTGCAAATTCTACCCTTGTACCACTGGCTAGTTTGTGCACACACAACATTTAACATTTCCCACAGTGCCCCAGAGTAATGGAAAGTGTGGTGCTATGCAGCATTGTGGGAAGTTTAGAACCAAGGTTGCCCATCCATCTGGCAGTGCTGCCATACGGTGAGCAATGTGTTTGTTGGGGGGCACCAAACAGCACTTTGCTTGAGGTAGATTTATTGGTAGAACTTGAGTGATTTGGTCTTCCAGATCAATCCATGGGCATGGCACATTTCGCTGAGACTCAGTGTTCTCTGGCTGTAAAATAGGACTTTATGCTTAGGATGACAACGACGACAACAACAACAACAACAACAACAGTTTTTCAACTTTCTTAATAACCATTTGGGTCAGCTATGAACCCCAAAGCATAGGAGGATTAAGCAAACTTGCATACAAACAGGTAGTTTTAGGGCACTGCGACCCAAGCAGAGAGGGCATCCAGTAAGCACTTGCCCAGCTACAGGAAGAAGGTTTGAGGGTTCTGACAAGAAGGTGTGGGGTTGCGGTGCTCATCTCGCTTTATTGGCCGAGGGAGCCAGTGTACAGCTTCCGGGTCATGTGGCTAGCATGACTAAGCCCCTTTCCGCCAGAGCAGTACCTATTTATCTACTTGCACTTTGACGTGCTTTCGAACTGCTAGGTTGGCAGGATCAGGGACCGAGCAAAGGGAGCTCACCCCGTCGCGGGGATTCAAACCGCCAACCTTCTGATTGGCAAGTCCTAGGCTCTGTGGTTTAACTCACAGCGCCACCCGCATCCCTATAATACTATTACCTAACTTTTAAAAAAACCACTGCGAGGTTTGTTTCGAAAGGTGTACAATTTTTATGAAATAAATAATAATAAATAATATTATATGCCCTAGGAAGCAGCCTAGAAGTGTAAATTAATTCACAATTCAGCACAAAATCGAAAATTTAAAGTGGGCCTTGTGTTTGGAATCTCGTTAAGTTTCATGGTGTTAAATTATTTTGTTTTCCTCCCCCCTTACTGAAATGTCTAAATCCAAGAGTATTTTGGGGAGGTAGGGTGGGGATCAAATTAGGAGAATGTGAATATTAAGTTTAGCAAGCAAATTTGATGTTGGATAAGTTGCTGGGGGATTTCTACCCCTCCCTGAGTGCATTTCAGCTCAAGTTTCGGTTTACTTTTTTGGGCCACACTCAGCTCACGTCTCTTTGGAGGTGATAGGAGAAGATTCCTTGAACATTTCAGCTGATGGCAGACTCTAATGAGGATATATGGCCAGCCACCAAGAACATGTATATTTAATGATCTCTGTTAAGGAAGTTTTAGAAGTGCTTTCCCCATAGACTCAATGATGGCTTCTTTGTTTATGTGCATAATCCACTTTTCCTGACACCACAAGTAACAAATTCTCAGTTCCCCAGTGCCACTGTTGGACAATCCTGGTGATGTGCTGATTGACTGACTGATTGATTGTGCATTGGGCTATTGCCTACGGGGCATTTTGCAACTCACTCATGCCAGAAGAGAAAATGAATGGAAAAGAAGAGAAATTGTGGAAGAATTTGGAGCAAACAGGAGGAAGGAAAGGTGTGGATGTGAGAGTATGTGTGGCCCTCCTTATGTTGTTGGACTCCCACCTCATATAGCCCTTTCTGAGCAAGCTGACTGGGTTCGCTAGGTTCGCTCTCTGGGACTTCCACAGGAAAAATGGTGATGAAATCTATCCACTGCAGCCTATGGACTCCCAGAGAGAGTAAGGTGAAGCAACATTGCCTTCGTGTTCTCCCTCTGGAAAGTTGTTTCCAGAAAGAATGGCTGGGGGCTTTTGGTTGAACAGTAGTGATAGGAGTTGGGCCCAAGAAGACAGACCCAATGAGGGCAACTTGCCTCAGTCCACCAAAACCTGCAGCTGGTCCTGGAGTCTGTGAGACCTTGATCCCTGGAGAGATATTCAGGATTCTTTCTCTGAATTTGTCACTTGTCATTAAAAACAAACCTGTGGGTGCCATCCAGTGCTGGTCCTACTCACAGAAAGCCTATTAAGTTAATACATATGGATAGCTTTGGTTTTCTTAATTTCAAAGGGTCTACTCTACATAGGACTCAGTTGGCTACAACCCCAATAAGTCTCACATCTTTTTACAATTGTTTGTGTTGTAGCCAGTTACTCAAGAAAAGGGTCAAACTGTGCTCACCTCCTCAGGGCTCCGGAGAATGAGTACAAAGGCATTGGAATAACTGATGAGAACAAGCAACTTTAAAAAACCCCAACAACAGCATGCTATTTTATTAATATTGAAATCAACATACTGTGCAACTTGTATTTCAGATCTGACTAGATTGCATGACTCCATCTATACCTCTCTCACCCTTTTAGGTATAGATGAATCCAGTGCTTTTTAAAAAGGAAAAAGGAAAGAAAGGTGCCAGTGTTCACTCTGAAGTTGTTATACTAAGTGCACACTTTTAACATTTGGAAAAATGGTGCAAGGACTGTGGTCCCTTGCGTACCTCCAAAGAAAACAAACTACAGTGGAACCTTGGGTTGCGAACGTGATCCATGCGGGAGGCACATTTGCAACCAGCAGTGTTCACAACCTGCAGCGCTGTGTCTGCGCACATGCGGGTCGTGATTCGGCACTTCTGCGCATGCGCAAAGCGTGATTTAGCACTTCTGTGCATGCACGAGCGCTGAAACCCGGAAGTAACCCGTTTTGGTACTTCCAGGTTCAGCGCGGTGTGCAACCTGAAAATGCGTAATATGAAGCATCTGTAACCCGAGGTACCACTGTAGATAAATCTGTTATTGATGGTATCTCTTAGTTTCTCATTTTCCAAATTTTAAGTTTAGTACATATCTCTATCAGCAATTTTTTAAATTTAGAAACGTACTCACAAAAGTTCATATTCATTAATTCATTTGCTGTTAATGCTAAATTTATATCCTGTCCTGCCTTCTAAAGGAGCCCACAGTGGGAAACACATCAGTGTGATAAAACATTACAATTAAAAAAAATATTAAATAAATTCCAGCACAAATGTGGGCTGGGAAAAGGTCTTTACTTAAAGGGCTTGTTGAAAGAATGAGGTCTTCAGAAGGTGTAGAAAGGACAATAGAGACGGTCCCTGACTAATATTTAATGTGAGGGAATTCCGAATGGAACATTTTACTGAGCATTTTTCCAAAAACAACTTTCATACATAATTTTGGTGAGCAATTTTGCATAAGAAAATACATGGTGTATGTATGATTTTTTTTTTAAATGCGCATTTCCCCCTAACATAGACATTTTTTTGCTTGGAGAACCGCACTGCAAAATTCATAAAAGTGTGACTTTCAAAGGATTGTTGTATTTTGGCTCATGTATAGTTTGGGGGAAGTGTGAGTTAGGTAATTTTAAATTAAAATTAGAAATGTAACTGGTAAACTGGTCCCAGGTTGCTAAGGGCTTTCTGTGCTAATAGCAACACCTTGAACCTGGCCAGTACAAATCTCGGAGCACAAGTGTTATAAGCTGACAACGCCTCAGTCTTGTCAGCAGTTATTCTGCAGCTTTCTGCACTAACTGCAGCTTCTGGATCAAATGCAAGGGAAGCCTCACATAGAGTGCATTGCAATAATCCAGCTAGATTGACCCATGGGGTAAGGCAGTTTCTTACGTTCCTTAGAATTACAAAATTGTAGAGTTGGAAGGGACCACGAGGGTCATCTAGTCCAACTCCCTGCAATGCTGAAATCTTTTGCCTAATGTGGGGCTCAAACCCACGACCCTGAGATTAAGAGTCTTATGCTTTACCAACTGAGCCAGATCAGCTTAAATGAAACATGAAAATAAACAAACAGAAAAAACCTTAGACATTCTACATGCAAAACATGTGTGCACAGCTGCAGCTCCTTCTCACTATGCACCAAATTTATTACTGCTTCTAGGACACTAGTAAAAGGAGCAGCCCTGAGCAAAGTTTTCCATCTCCAGTTGCAAAGCCCTGGTTGAGAGGGATAAAGGGTGCAAGGAGTGTAGTCTCCCGAGAGAAGCTATATGTTCACCTTTCTGCTTTCTACTGCTGCTGCCAAGCCTGCTTTGGAAAGAGTCATGCCATTCGGCAGGCAGGGGAAGTTGTGCACTGAAGCTAATGGCACAGGGGAAAGCCATTAAAGGAGGAAGAGTTGAGGTTACAGAAAACTTTATTGCTGCCTATAGAGACATCAGGTCTGTGATTCCAGGATTAGTCAGTGCTTTAATGGCGAGCCACTGGCCCATTAATTGTGCCGGGAAGCCCATTTGGGGTTCTTCCAAAATGGAAAGGGGGGAAAAAGAGAGAGAGAAAAAGGGGATGGGAGAGGAAGGGCTATCCTAACGCACATGCTTATTCCCCAGACCAAATGGCCCAACATTATGAAGGCTACCAGACAGATCTCCAGGAGGAGGAAAAGCAGAGGTGGCTGAGGGACAGATTAAATCTTATAACAGATTGACAACCTGATTCTAATGTTCAGCGAAGATGGACTCTGCCTCAAAAATCAGGAGACACTGCCTTATACATTGAATCAAATCCATCTAGTTCTGGGTGGTCTACACTGCCTGGCAGCAGCTTTCCAGAGTTTCAGGCAAGGCTCTCCCAGTCCTACCTGGAGCTTTTGGGGACTGAACCTAGGACCTTCTGCATGCAAAGCAGATGCTGCCTCACTGAGTTGCAACCCCTTCCAGCTACACCATTGCATTTAGATGGGCTCTGATATTTCTCCTATTCCCTGGCACATGCAGCAATGCCAATATTATAATAATACCAGTAGGAAAACACACACACTAATATTGCAGTAATGACTGTCACAACCAATTTCTGGCAACTAGGCTGCTCCCCTCTACCAGCTGTGATGATGCTGGCTGATTATGTGTCCACATTAGCCATGCGCGGAAGGCACCCATCACTACACTGTGTCATTGGGATCCCCATAATCACTTCATGGAAGCAACTCTCTTGTCTTTTCCTAACCACGATGCAAGAAGTGGGCTGTCATAGATAGCCAAAGTACCTCTTCTGTTATTGAGTCAGTAGAATTCCAAGGTGGTTGGGGAGCTTCCCCAACATTTGCCTGTTGTATTTATTTATTAAAACATTTGCATGCCCTTTCTGGGGTAGAAACAACACTCAAAGTTGGTTTACCACATTGCACATGGCATTAGGGTGTGTGTGTGTGTGTGTGTGTGTGTGTGTGTGTGTGTGTGTGTGTAAAGGTAAAGGACCCCTGGATGGTTAAGTCCAGTCAAAGGCTACTATGGAATGCGGTACTCATCTCACTTCAGGCTGAGGCAGCCAGTGTTTGTCTACAGACAGACATGGCATTACAATTCCATAAAGCAACAGAAAACAATTGGAGAGAGAGAGAGAGAGAGAGAGAGAGAATAATTTTTTTTAAAGGCTCTTCAACAACCAGCAAAATAACAACAACAGAGAGTGGAGCAACTATGCTTCATTGAGCAAGGTGTTTAATAATCTGCAGGTAGCCACAGTGGAGGCTGGTCAGTTAGGGTGAAAGGGGCATTGTCCCACCAACCTCAGCTCTACCCCTTCCTCTGCCTACCTTCTTACTTACAATCAGTCCAGAGGGTGATGCTATCAGCCTTCTCCTCCTTAGGGTCAATGTGCGCCTCCACAGACATCCCACCCACCACCAGAGAAGTGAGGAGAAGTGGCTGCAGCAACGGGTTCTGGGTTCCAAAGAGATCCCATGGACCTCTCGTGAGAACTTGCTAAAACCCAGAACCCACTGCCCACAACCCTAGTAAGCAAGGCTTGGGCAGGGTAGCAGCAGGTGGTGGCGACACCTTCCTGTTTTGCCTCAGGCAGTAAAACAGGACAGGAAGCCCTGAACTACCTGTCCCAATGAGCACCAGCCACCAACAGCAGCCACTGAATACTGAGGAGGACCTCTCTCTCTCTTTCTCTCTTCTTGTCCCACCCAGCTGGGCTTCCACTTGAAGCAGGACACATTCATTGCTCACCTCTGGCAGCATCTAGTACCAAACTGCTACCATAAAGCGCTTCCTTTACAAATGGACTCCCCACCTTTCATTTATTGGAGTATGACCGCACTTTAAAACCAGCCATTTCCTCTTCCACACTCAAACACTTGTTGCCACTCACTGCTGGTTTCTGACTTGAGAATGTAGACTTACAGTCCGGGCAGGTCTGTTTCCCTCCCCAACCCCAACACTTTTAATTCCAATCAATGCAGGTTAACTGAGAGCAGCTTATTTTTACTTCTGCTGGCCTCTTGTCGGCCAGAATCAATACCAGTCATTTCCACTTAAACCATTGTGCCTTTACTGGAATTGTGATCGCATCCTGCCTTCCAAACCAGCATATTGCTGTTGTCTTGCGTGTGTGGTTTCTTCTGCATTAAAGCTGAAACCAGGAGTCTTTTCATCCTTGCTACAAAAATCTCTCCTTGCATATGGAAATGTGCTTATTTAATTACCCTAAACTGGTAGATGGATTAAATAAAAAATGAACACAGAAGGTGAAGATGCAAGTGGGAGGGAGGGAGGGAGAAATCACCCTGAAAATATTCTACCCATTGATCTCTTTAGTTTTAACAGGACCCTAGAGAGGTTGTTAGTATTACTCCTTTCTACCACTAGATGGGGCAGCATGAGCAGTGAGTGACAATATCGAAAAACAGCAACCAGTTGAGTAAAAAAACCACATACTTCACAACCATGTCATAATCAAAGAAGGGAATCAGTTAGGGCACTTTCCCCTGCTCCAGAATGTTGATTATTCGCTGCTTGGCATGGGAGCTTGGTTGATGGCTAGATGCAATCTCTTCTTTGAGAGAACTGGGTTTGCTCTCTTGGGCTGCTTTGGGTCTTGAGTGCACTGGCTCTTGCAAGTTTGGTCAAAATGGCTCACAAACAGGACTGTCAATTGACTAAAGAGTGTGTGGGGTTGATTGCTCACCTGCCTTTTAACTGATTCATTGAACTGAAGTGACTAAATTTCATTATTTGCATTATTAGCAAAACCTCAATGGAAGGTGCTTCTTTGGGACACTGAAAGAAGTATAGTCATGTTGTTGTTTAGTCGTTTAGTTGTGTCCGACTCTTTGTGACCCCATGGACCAGAGCACTCCAGGCACTCTTGTCTTCCACTGCCTCCCGCAACTTGGTCAAACTCATGCTGGTAGCTTCAAGAACACTGTCCAACCATCTCATCCTCTGTCGTCCCCTTCTCCTTGTGCCCTCCATCTTTCCCAACATCAGGGTCTTTTCCAGGGAGTCTTCTCTTCTCATGAGGTGGCCAAAGTATTGGAGTCTCAGCTTCAGGATCTGTCCTTCCAGTGAGCACTCAGGGCTGATTTCCTTCAGAATGGATAGGTTTGATCTTCTTGCAGTCCATGGGACTCTCAAGAGTCTCCTCCAGCAGCATAATTCAAAAGCATCAATTCTTCGGCGATCAGCCTTCTTTATGGTCCAGCTCTCATTTCCATACATCACTGCTGGGAAAACCATAGCTTTAACTATACGGATCTTTTATGGTCCGGACCTTTTACAGTACAGTCATACCTCGGGTTATACCTTGGGTTAAATATGCTTCAGGTTGACCGTTTTCAGGTTACGCTCCGCGGTGACCCAGAAGTAATGGAACGCTTTACTTCTGGGTTTCGCCGCTCGCGTAGGCGCAGGCACTCAAAATGACATCACGCGCATGTGCAGAAGCGGCGAATCATGACCCGTGCACGCGCAGACGCGGGTTGCGTTCTACTCAGGATGCGAACGGGGCTCCGGAACGGATCCCATTCTCATCCAGAGGTACCACTGTACAAGGACAACTTAAGTTAACAAGCAAAAGTTCCCACATGCCTGTAGAAGAAAAGGATGTCTTTCTCACTTCTTATTACAGCAATGCAAGAGAACCAAGAAATTATCAGGTTCAAACAAAGTTGCCCTTAGCTTGCAGCCCTACCTGGGTTGACACATCTGCCAACCAGACCAGTGGGGTGGCACTGGCTGTCAGATCCCCCAGTCTCAGTTTCGACATTGTCAGACTCAGCAGGAGGATGCAGATAGAACTAGAATTAGTTGGTCCTGCCTGCCATTAGCTATGGCTCCCCCTACTGTTGGCCTCCCTGCATTCTGCCCAACTATCCAAATGGGCACTAGGCACCATGGACCTTCACCAAGCCCACTGAGAAGAAGACTGATGGGTGGAGGTGGGAGAATCTGCCACTTTTGTTTTCTCCCTATTTCTCATTTTCCCAAGCTTAAGTTCAGTTCTCCATACTCCTGTGTTAGTTTTCCTTTTTTTTTTTAAAGTCCCCACACAGAAAATAATGATCAGTGTACATTCATTTCTGTGCACCTTGGCCTAACAAACACATTTTTTGCAGGCATTTCTCCCTAATACGGTGTGTTTGCATGTTATTTTTTTTTGCAAAAATATATGCACACTTTCCACTACTGTACACAGCTTTTTTCCACCAAAAAATCACACAAAACAGCAAACACTTGGAGGGTGAATCTTGAAGAATAGCTTCATTTCAGGCTGCATGCTGTTTTGTAGAGTGTCAGGTAAGATAAAGGTAAAGGGACCCCTGACCATTAGGTCCAGTCGTGACCGACTCTGGGGTTGCAGCACTCAACTCACTTTATTGGCCAAGGGAGCCGGCGTACAGCTTCCGGGTCATGTGGCCAGCATGACTAAGCCGCTTCTGGTGAACCAGAGCAGCGCACGGAAACACCGTTTACCTTCCCGCCGGAGCGGTACCTATTTATCTACTTGCACTTTGACGTGCTTTCGAACTGCTAGGTTGGCAGGAGCAGGGAACCGAGCAACGGGAGCTCACCCCGTTGCGGGGATTCGAACCGCCGACCTTCTGATCAGCAAGTCCTAGGCTCTGTGGTTTAACCCACAACACCACCCGCGTCCCTTAGAGTGTCAGGTAGGTTCCCTTTAGAATCACACTGGTTGAAAATGCCCCCATTTGATTAATCAGCTGAAACTTCAGTTGACAGTGCTCAATCTCTCAGTCAAACCAGGCAGGAGTGACTGGGGGTGCCCGGGGACATGGGTGCCATGCAGCATGCATGGCCCTGGCACTGAAATTTGTGGGTGACTGGAGCCTTTGTGAGGAATTTTGTGGGTGCTTCGGCATCCAGGGCCCCAGGGAGTTGGCACCTAGTGAAACCAGGGGTGGGGAAATGTAGAATTGCTTCTTCACAGAAATGCACTCCTCTCTGCCCTCTATCCAGGCAAGCAAAAGGCATTATCAGAGCTCAAATACACATTCCAGAAAGATAAAAATATTTAGGCTGTGAAGAAGGGTCAGTGAGCGGTGTCTCAGTGCTGCCTTTGTAGAACTCAGCAGGGGAGGCAAAGATAAGGACAAAACCAGAATGAGTTGGCTCTGCCTGTCATAGGCTCTGGCTCCACTTACTCTTGGGCTTCTTGCCTTCTGATTTTCTAGCCCCAGTGGGCAGCAGCCTCCACTGTCTGCTAAATGCCTCCACCTCTTTGTGGTTACCTGTTTCTGTAAAGTCTAGCAAAGTAACAGGTTGCTCTGCCCGCCCCAGCCTCCTGCCCCCCACCAGCAAACCCACTTAGGGAAGGAATGCCATTACCTATTGAAATTAAACAATGTTCTATGTAAAAGCGAGCTTTTGAAGTGGGGGAAGTGGGCAGGGGGGGCAGGCAGAAGGCGCAACAACAGAATCCTTGTAACAGCTCTCTGTCTGTATTGCGTTGCACGACTTATCTTCCCTTGGTCGTTTTATATTTGCCCTGTGGGTATACGCGGTGAAAGCAGGTAATTGCAGAAGGATCTCCTCCCTGCTTGACAGCTGACACTCTGTCATGTGACCTCACAGGTCCAAGCATGACATGCCCAGCCATCTATCTTCCCTCCCCACATGTCTGACATTTACTGTTGTGGCTCCAGCCTGGGTAGTGGGGTATGTGTGTGTGTGTGTGTGTGTGTGCGCGCGCGCATGATTTGCCTCCAGCAAAACTGGCTGAGGGATACTTTTCATCTCCTTTTCTGAGAAGGGCAGGGCTAGCTGCCGGCTGTCAGGGTGCTGTCTGTTGAGAATAGCTCTACGGAGTGAGTTTGGGCAGCGAAAATGCTGGGTTAGAACTGCCTGCAAGATGGTAGACGTGTCCAGGCCTAGCCCCCACCACATGCTGGCAAACAGATGGGAATCCTGACTGGGGGAAAGGCCATAGATCAGTGGTAGAGCATCTGCTTTGCACACAGAAGGTACAGGGTTCAATCCCAGGCATCTCCAGGTAGGTCTAAGAAAGATTCCCTATCTCAAACCCTGGAGAGATGCTACTAGTCAGTGCAGGCAATACTGACCTAGATGAAGGGAGGGTGGCGTTGGGGTCTAAACAACTGAGCCTGTTTGACTTGCCAATCAGAAGGTCACCGGTTCAAATCCCCATGACGGGGTGAGCGCCCATTGCTCTGTCCCATATCCCACCAACCTAGCAATTTGAAAGCACACCAGTGCAAGTAGATAAATAGGTACCACTGCAGCGGGAAGGTAAACAGCGTTTCCATGCACTCTGGCTTCCATTACAGTTTCCCATTGCACCAGAAGTGGCTTAGTCATGCTGGCCACATGACCCAGAAGGCTGTCTGTGGACAAATGCTGGCTCCCTTGGCCTGAGAAGCGAGATGAATGCCGCAACCCCATAGTTGCCTTTGACAGGACTTAACTGTCCAGGGGTCCTTTACCTTTGCTCTACTGACCTAGATAGACTGATGAACTGGCTCATTGTAAGACAGCCTCTTATGTTTCTGAATCCATTACATAGTGCTAGGGGAGAGGGGTAGGGTACCAAGGCCTGATAATCTGCCATTTGAATCACAAGGTTTTATTATCAGAGACACCTTCCTTCAATATTATTTGGGGGGGGAAGAGAATGGACAAGGAAGTACAATATCAAATAAATAAATTGATGGAGAAAGATGCAACGCCAAGCACGGCACTAGCAAGAGCTAGAGTGACCCTCGCTTGGAAGAATGATCTTTGTCATTAAAACACCTTCTGATTAGCTCCTGCCCCCTTGGGACATGACCCCTTTCTTCCCATTTCTGCCACTGGTGCTGATTCTTATTCCAAGCTCATTGAACCTTATCCCTCTGGACTCAGAGGCGATCAGCTCCAGCGGTGAGAGCTGCTTTCTTAAACACCGCTGGTTGTGACTGGCATACAGCGTTGTGATGGTGACATGCAGAAACCACTCACTGCCTTACACCATTGATGGGCACACTGTAGTGGCAAGGGCAGGCCCTGGCAAGGATACTTTGCTGGATCTGCAATGCACCCAGCTGCTGGGGAGTACTTGATTTTTGTGATGGAAGGCACCATTAAAATGCACAGGAGAGTCCCCGACTTCCGAGGCTGTCTGCTCACTATTGAACAGCTTGTACAACAGGAAGTTTTTCCTAATGTTCAGTCAAAATCCTTTTCTTGCCATTTGAATCTGTTAACTGGGGTCCTAGCCTCTGGTGTAAGAGGAATAAATTGGTTCTATTATCCACGTGCCTGATCACCTCATCTGTCTCCTGAGAAATCTCTATGTGGGACAAGAAGCTACAGTTAGAACTGGATATGGAACAACTGATTGGTTCAAAATTGGGAAAGGCGTACGACAAGGCTGTATTTTGTCTCCCTGCTTATTTAATTTATACGCAGAATACATCATGCGAAAGGCTGGGCTGGATGAATCCCAAACTGGAATTAAGATTGCCGGAAGAAATATCAACAACCTCAGATATGCAGATGACACAACCTTGATGGCAGAAAGTGAGGAGGAATTAAAGAACCTTTTAATGAGGGTGAAAGAGGAGAGCGCAAAATATGGTCTGAGGCTCAACATCAAAAAAACGAAGATCATGGCCACTGGTCCCATCACCTCCTGGCAAATAGAAGGGGAAGAAATGGAGGCAGTGAGAGATTTTACTTTCTTGGGCTCCATGATCACTGCAGATGGTGACAGCAGCCACGAAATTAAAAGACGCCTGCTTCTTGGGAGAAGGGCAATGACAGGCCTAGACAGCATCTTGAGAAGTAGAGACGTCACCTTGCCAACAAAGGTCCGTATAGTTAAAGCCATGGTTTTCCCAGTAGTGATGTATGGAAGTGAGAGCTGGACCATAAAGAAGGCTGATCGCCGAAGAATTGATGCTTTTGAATTATGGTGCTGGAGAAGACTCTTGAGAGTCCCATGGACTGCAAGAAGATCAAATGCATCCATTCTTAATGAAATCAGCCCTGAGTGCTCACTGGAAGGACAGATCGTGAAGCTGAGGCTCCAGTACTTTGGCCACCTCATGAGAAGAGAAAACTCCCTGGAGAAGACACTGATGCTGGGAAAGATGGAGGGCACAAGGAGAAGGGGGCGACAGAGGATGAGATGGTTGGATAGTGTTTTCGAGGTTACCAGCATGAGTTTGACCAAACTGCGGGAGGTAGTGGAGGACAGAGGTGCCTGGCGTGCTCTGGTCCATGGGGTCACGAAGAGTCGGACACGACTAAACGACTAAACAACAACAACAACAACATTATCCACGTGACAGTCTTTCAAGTACAGTAGTACCTCGGGTTACCTACTCTTCAGGTTACAAACGCTTCAGGTTACAGACACCGCTAACCCAGAAATAGTACCTCGGGTTAAGAACTTCACTTCAGGATGAAAACAGAAATCGTGCAATGGTGGTGCAGCAGCAGCGGGAGGCCCCATGAGCTAAAGTGGTGCTTCAAGTTAAGAACAGTTTAGGGTTAAGAACGGACCTCTGGAACAAATTAAGTATGCAACCAGAGGTACCACTGTATCCCTTCCTCAGGCTAAACACACCCAACTCCACTAACCTTTCCTCCTTGGACCTTGAGACCACTCACCATATTGTTCCATGTACTCAGGGCATGTTCCAGTTTGTCTAAGGATGGAGGAGGAATGTGCCCTATTCCAATTCCAAAGTGGACTCAACTGATCTGATAAATGGTTTGCTTCAGATTGGGCAATCTGGTGGATTCTATTAGGAGATGCCGTGAGGTCTGCATGCCCTTGTGTTTGATACTGTATTGTGTTTTTACTATTTTTTGTTGAGAGCTACCCCGAGTGGCTGGGGCAACCCAGTCAAATGGGTGGATGATGATGGTGGTGATGATTCCTCCACCCCCTACCCATTTTCCCCACCCCCTTACCCATCCCCCCCCCACTTTAAAACTTCAGCAAATTTTATCCTGCTGCCCACAGGGCCCTCGGGGCAGTCATGTTTCCCGCCCCCCCATACTGTTCCAACTGGGAGCAATGGAATGTCATAATGTCACAATCAATGCTGCATCCGCATAACACTTTGCTTTCACTTTCAAGACATTTCCACACCTGTCAATTTCTGCATTATATCTGAGCTTTCACACAATGCAAAAGTTACTTCTAGCAGTATAGTGGAATATAGTGCAATTTCCCCACACTCATTTCCATGTTATTTGCAAACTGGAAGCAAACAATACACAAATGAGTGCTAAACTTGTGACATATTCCACTGTATTATTATTAGTTTTTTGTATATATTTTTTTTGAAGTGGCTTTTATGTTGTGTGAAAGCTTAGATATAATGTGGATTTAATCTTTGGGGAAATGTTGGGGGAACGCAATAAACCGTCATGTGAATGCAGTCCGAGTCCTGCCAACTCCCAAGAGGACTTGCTCTATGTGCATTGAAAAACATGTAAGAAACAGTAGGAAACCCCATGCACTAGCTGCTCTGGCTCTGCATGGCTTGATACTCTCTTTCTGAAGTCTGGAGGGAGAAAATGGGAGTAGGGGGAATGGAAGCAGCGTGCAGCTTGTAATTCACAAATACTTTTAACACTATCTTTGTGGGTGGATTATTAGGGATTCTCCATTAAAAATCTACCTGGAAGCAGAGGAAGGAAGACTGAGCGCCCTCTGAGAACTGGGACAGACTGAACTGCATGCCAATACCCTTCTTAAAGTGTGGTGGCCAGAACTGGATGCTGTACTCAGTGTATCATATGTAAAGGCGAACCTACCACATCTGCTTCTTTTGAAGCAAGTTGCGAACTGAAACACAGAGCTGCCCTTAGAAACTCTCCCTTCTCCTAATTCTACAGTATAGTTCTCCAGCCAAGTAAGGTAAAGCATGCATATATTAGTAGCATACAAAAAAAATGCATTAAGGAAAATGGTTATGCAAAGCTGTGTATATTAGGGAAAGATTCATAACAATGAGAAATTCACACAGGGCTGCTGGCAAATTTTCATGAGGACTTTTTAATTGCAAACTGGTGCAGAAATGTGGAGAACTCTACTTAATATGGGTGGAGCACAGGAATGAGAAAGTGAGAGCATTCCCTCATCTCAGACTACAGGTGTGGTCTGACCAAAGCAGAATAGACTGGTGCTATTACTGTACTTCTCATGATCCAGAAAGGGCCTTGAGTTTTGAAATTTCCCTGTGAATTAAAAACAATAAATGCTAATGCAGGTCACAATGGCCAGCTGTCTGCAAAATTTATTTTTTTCCAGGTATGGAGTGTATAATCGAGTCAATAGCTGCCAGGTGCCTTCCCCAGGCCCTGTGACCCCCCCACCCTACCCCACCCCCCAATACACACTGGCATAACCCGAGGCAATTGCCTGAGTCTTCTGCCCCTAAATCAGCCTTGATGGGAGAAAGGGGTACAAGCTGACATCCCTGCTGCCTTCTTTTGTGCAACAGCCTTCTGGGCAAAGGGGTATGTGCATGTCTGTCCCAGTGCTATTCTCTTGAGGCTTGGGTTTCCATTTCCTCCTTGTCACAGGCCCCTTTGGATGCACACCAGCTTGCATTCAAGGGACGGCCTTAGGCTGTATCAAGTGACTGTGCCTGGCATTGTTGGGTGGCTGCTCCCCCCCCCTTTGAGCCCCCCTGGGCTGCATCTCTGCCCATGTGTCTTTGGGCTGGAGATCACGTTACACAGTCCTTCGCAAAAGCAGCCCAGCATCTATTATTCAGCCATTGTGTACTTCCTCCTCTACTGTATTTCCCAAGACACAGGTTGCACCCGCTCAGAGCGAGCTGTGTGTGTGTGTGTGTGTGTGTGTGTGTGTGTGAAGGTGAGTAGATGACACACACATTGCTGGGCAGAACTGGGCATTAATCAAAGGGAAAGCTGCATAAATCACTCTTGGTGAATCATTAGGGTCTGGGCAGGACACAAGCGGAAACCACTCCGAGACTCCCTCATACTCCCGTAATGCTTTATATAGTGGCAGCAAAAAAACCAGAAACACCAATTCCCGTCAGAGGAAATCTAAAGGGGCATTAAACCAACCTATTTCCTGAAACACACGGAGAGGGAGGCAAAGGGAACCTCTTGCAGAATAAACTCCCAGGTTCCCAGTGAAAACACAGAAGAACGTCGGAGGTCTGCAAGTAGCAGGGCTGTTTATTTCATTCTTGCAGTTTGATCCCACTTTCTTGCCAAGCTATTATGTGTGGTTATCTCCATTTTATGCTCATGGCAACCCTGTGAGGTAGGTTAGGCTGAGGCAGAGAGTGACTGGCTGAAGGTAATCCAGGGAGTTTGATGGCTGAGAGGAAATATATCTGTGGGTATCCAAGATCCCTGGGACACGGGTGGCACTGTGGTCTAAACCACAGAGCCTAGGACTTGCCAATCAGAAGGTCGGTGGTTCGAATCCCTGTGACGGGGTGAGCTCCCTGCTCCTGCCAACCTAGCAGTTCGAAAGCACATCAACAGTGCAAGTAGATAAATAGGTACCGCTCTGGCGGGAAAGTTAACGGCATTTCCGTGCGCTGCTCTGGTTCGCCAGAAGCGGCTTAGTCATGCTGGCCACATGACCCGGAAGCTGTACGCCGGCTCCCTCGGCCAATAAAGCAAGATGAGCGCCGCAACCCCAGAGTCAGCCACGACTGGACCTAATGGTCAGGGGTCCCTTTACCTTTATCCAAGGTCTTAGTCTGATACCCAGACTTCCACACTGGACTTAGAGCTCTTCATTCCTAACTTGACACTACAGAAGGGTATCATTTGGAGAAGCTTCTTAAAAGGAATTCCAAATTGACAATATCTTGTCTCAGTTTATTAATATTACCATTATCCTCCTCCTCACCATCGCTGCTGCCATCATCATCATCATCATTATCATCAGAACAGCCTGCTGGAACAGGCCAATGGCCTGTTTAGCATCCTGTTCTTACAGTGCCCAACCAGAGGCCTATGAGAAATCCCCAAGCAGGATCTGAGCACAAGGGCACACTCCCCTCCTGTGGCATTTCTACCCCCAGCTTTGGAAGCACAGCATAGCCATCATGGCTAGTGGCTAGTGATAGTCCTCTCCTTCATGATTTTTTTCTAAACCTCTTTTAAAACCATCCAAGTTGGTGGCTTCCTGTGCGAATGAGTTCCATAGTTTAAGTATGCACTGCATGATAGGAAGATGCCTTGTCCTATCAGACCATCCGCTCCCACATATGTAATGTCTTCACTGATTGGTAGCGGTTCTCCAAGGTTTTGGGCAGGGATCCTTCCCCCTACCTGGAGTTGCTGCAGATTGAACCTGGCATGTGCTCTGCCACTGAGCTCTGTGGCACAAAAGCATGTGCCCGGAATTCTATGGGTGGGTGGAGATTGTGGTGATGAAATCTTCCTATTTAATTTCAATCTTCCCATTTGGCACAGAAGAATATCCAAAACAGCTGAAATAGAACAATATAGTATAAATACATTACCACTATTTCTACTTTCTCCAAAATAGCATTGCTCCAGGGATAGCATCTTTGCCATCCCAAAACCCACTTACTAGGTTGCCGAATAAGATAGCCATTTTCCTACCTGGAATGCCCTTTAGAATACAGGTCACATACATACCATACATTTAAAGCACTATAATATCAGCGGAGATTCTGGGGAACTGTAGTTGAGTGCTAGCCTCTCAGAACTATAATTCCCAGCATGCTTAATTTTGTAAATTTGCATAAGTTATGCCATTTCAACACAGTGGACGACTGTTTTTGGTGGAAAATGAACTGCTGTAGAAACTGCTGCATGTGATGAATGCAGGGCAGAACCAAAAGCAACACTGACTTAAGTCCCTAATGAAGTGTTATACACAGGGATGCAACAGATTAACGCAGCTACCCCTCTGGAACTGAATATTCATTATACTTTTACAGTAAAATGTAGGCAAAAATCACAGTTCTCCCTCCATTAAGCAGCTTAGAATCTAAATTTCTGCCATAGAAGAGAGAACAAAGGAAATGGAGAGGAGGAAGAAAAAGGCAGATAGCCAAGGCAGCGTGCAGTATGCAGGTTGGTTTTTGCTGGGGTTTCCCTTTTGGAATATCCTTCATCTTTATCTTCTCATGGAAGAGAGCAATGGTGAGCCCTTGGCTTTTAAAAATAGTTAACATTTAAATATTAATTGAATCGTTTAGTTACATCAGAGCCCATGAACAAAAAACAGCCATGCATGATTCATGGAGGCCAATTCATGGAGTGTCTCTAATCATTTACAAACAGGGGTGGGCATTTCCCATTCTATTGAAGGAAGGGAGGTTGTGTGAAAGCTTGAAAAGAAGCACACAGACATGTGATAGGCTGGATAGGTGAGTCCATGCATTTCAGTTTTTCAGTTTCTCACTTTCCTATGCTTATATTCAGTTCTCCACATTTCCATCTGCTTCCATTTTCTTCTTCTTTAAAAGTCCTCATTAAAATTCGTCAGGATTTTAGTGTGAATTTCTGCCTAGACATACATCTTTAGGTATGTTTGCCTAATGTGCACATTTCTGCAAAGCAATTTTTGCATGCTATTTTCACAAATATACACATTTTGATGCATACTTCAGCCAAGTAGACACAGTTGTATACACATCACATAGCTGGATGATTTCCATTGCAAAGTTCGGAAAAGTGCAAATTCTGAAGGATAGCTGTGTTCAAATTCATATATTGTTTTGGAAAGTGCGAATTAAATGAGAAGTTAATTCAATTTCTTTCCCATCCCTAGTGATAGAGCACCCAAGTAAGAACATATTGCCAACAGGCTACAGTTCATCTAAGGTATTCAACATCCTCTAAGCTGAGGCCAGCCCAACTCAATTGAAGGGAGATTCTACTACAAAGACAGTCTTTGGATAAAGCAAGTGAGACCTGCAAAACATTTTATGTTGTTTTGTTTTAATATCGCTGCTTTACTAAGAGATTTTTACATTCTAAATGTTGCAAGGCACTCCACGTAATGGAAATCATCAGAAGGACAGGATATAAATATTTGAATGAAATGGTTGAATGAATGAATGAAAAACACCTGCAGGACACATTTCAATCTGAGGGCCATATTCTCCTTCTGAGGGCCACATGACAATGGTGGGCAGGGCCAGAGGGTAAAGTAGGCAGAGCGATCAGTGTGAATTTTATCTTTCTACAGCATGCTAATTTCTGCACACTCTTGCACCCCTACTTGCTATTCTCCATCCAGAGAGAGCAAGAGGCATTATCAGAGTTCTTCTAGCCAAGCAAAAACATTTAAGGAGGGTGCAAAGGGAGGATGATAAGAGATGTGGCCTGGGGAGTGGATATAGACTGGAGAGAGTCTGAGGGGCCAGACAGAGAGTCCCAGATGGCTACATTAGCCCCAGACCTGAGGTTCTTCGTGCTTGATTTAAAAGCATTCAAATATATTTTGTTGTTCTTCTTGTTGTTGTTAGTATATAAAGCTGTAATAGTTGGCGGTCTGCTTTGATACAGCTTAGCTTAATATCTCAAGCAGGAAACCTCCAGCTTTGTATATAACAATAAGCAATTTGAAGTACAGAGGCTAAAAGAGGGCTTGGGCAAGCCAATAGATTAAAAACCTCACTTACCACAGCAGTTTCCTGCATGCAATAGACAGGAGTGCAAGAAATGCACATGCACACAAAATTAATATCCTTGGGTATTGAAACCCATGGTCCATGCTGGCCTTTTCTTTTGTGCGGCAGAAGAATCACTATCTGTCTTCATCACCATAACTTGCATCTTGGGCAGGACATTGTGTTAGTTCCCCTGGAAGTATTTAGAAGCAACCAGCAGGAGATAGCATGGGCCAATCACTTGCATCAGGGGAGAAGCCATGCCTAGTGGCAATGCTGTCACATCACAGTGCTCCCTGCAGGAACAAGTCTGCTGCTGAAATGGCACCACCCTGCAAAAGCTTCCCAAGCTTTTGTTTTTATCTCATCAATTTTGTCTAGGGGAGAAGGAGGATAGGAAAAATTTCATATTTGAGAGAGAAGAAGTGGGGCATAGGTTACCTGCAGATGCATGCAACATCATCCAGATACCCTTTATTAAACTGGGATAATTGCTTTTAGAGAATCACTTAACAATGAGAAATGTGGGAGAGGAGGAGGTGTGCTTAACCCTTAACCAACTTGCTGTTTTCCCCATTTCAAATTACTTCCTCAAAGCTGACAGTCATTTACACATACAGACCAAACTGTATATGCTACATTGACAAATATATAGACCCTCTGGGCCTCCCTACCCTTTCCCTAGGACTCTCCAAACCATGCCTCGCCAACTCTGCTCCAGCCCCTCTTCAGTTGTTTTTGACTGGCTGGAATATGCTCTTTCACTTTGATAACAGTTTTGTATGTCTGAATGGAGAAGGAAGATATATGTGCATGGCTGGAGTTCAATATACTCTACAAAGGTAATACCCACTTTTGCTTCTGACCAACTCATTTTTGCCTTTGGCCACATCCACTACTCACATGCAGCCCCCCTCCAATGCTCCCCATGAGGAATGCAGCCCACCAGTTGAAAAAAAAAAGTTCCCCACCCTTGGTATGCACATTCATTAACTTATGTGCAGTGCCCCATTCCAAACTCAAAGACGCCTACAAGAACCCTTCTGTATGGCATTTCTGAATTAACCAAAATGACGCAAATCCACATAACTAGCTAGCCTTGCTCCTAATGCTTTCAATTTGTTCTAATAGACGTTTAATGAATACTTTATAAAGCTTTGAGTGGGGGTATTTTAAAATCAATGGTGCTATTTTATTGCCATTTGTATTATCTTTAGCTGGATAGTGTCTTGGCTCCCTGGTGCCCATTGATTGAAAGCTCTGATCAATGGGCCAAGTTCAGATCTGCAGTATATGTGCATAGCGAAGGCTCGGTGAAATCTTGGCCCAGTGGTGGCACTGGCAGTGGGGCAGTGTGCAGGTGTTGCACTGGCAGTGGAGGCTGGTGCTCATTGGGACTGGCAGGGTGAGAGGCAAGGAGGACAATGGTTGTTGGAGTCGGAGCCAATGGAATTCAGAGCCAAATAACTCTAGTTTTGAGTTCTGTTTTGCCTTTGGGAGGAGGCTGACAGCCAGCGCCCACCTTCCTGGTACTGCCTGCAAGAAAGGAATTAGACTGGGGGTGGGGGGCAACTGAGAGCAGACTGTGCTTGGTGGGGCAGTGCCCCATTCACCCGAATGCAGCAGCCTCCAATACATCTTATCAATGGGCTTAGGGCAAAGAGAGATGTCTATATTCATTCTTCTTGCTGGGGCCATTTTTTTTACAATGAACTCAGGATTTCCAGAAAAACATGCAACCCGATGGAAAAAGGAAGACCCACCTTCCCAAGGGAAGGGATAACATTTTCTGAGAGGCTGGATGGAGGATGATAGAATTGGTGAGGAAGGTGGTTGTATTGCTGTCAGTACGTTTTTTGTTTGTTTGTTTGTATCAGTAAGTGCCACACTTTTTAACAACAGCAAAAAATAGGTGCTGGTACTGCGTACCCTTGAGTAGCCCCAGAAAAAAAGGCTTGATTGATGTTTATGGAATCATAAGCATTGTGTTTATTTACTGCTCCTTTGTCCTGTGAAAAAAGGCTCCCTTTTCTTTCGAAGAGGAGTGTAGCCTTACCCTGATTCAGATCATTCTTCCATCTTGATCAAGTTTGTCTACACTGACTGGCAGCAGCAATCCAGGGTTTCAATGCAGAGCTTAGCTCTCCACCCTGCTTGTGCCATTGAGGCAAAGACTCCAGGCTGCTCTTTCCCACCAGGAAGCAACAGCTGTTAAGAAAATGAAAATATTCCAGACAAGCTTGGATTCTGTCCCCCCCCCCTTTTAAATGGAACAAAGGAAGGGAAGGGGTGACACATTGCACACTATTAAAATTTGGACTGGCGAACTTGGAACAGCAGAAGAGACTAGAAATATAAAGAGTCTTGCTCGACTTGACCGATACCCTAGCCAAGTCCAGCTTCTTGTTCTCCATATTCACCAAGTAGAAGCCTCTGAAAAGTCCACAGGCAAGGCATGAAGGCAATTGTGCTCTCCTATTGCTTTCCAGCAATTGGTACCAAAAATGCACATTGCCTCTGATCCAGGAGGTAGACTGGGTGGGTGGGATTAGTCCAGAGCCTGCAGATACAACAGTATTCCAAGAGCTGCAATTTGCGGTTCGGCATCTCACCACATGGGGCAGCCATTCCCAATACGAAATCTAGTTCAAGCAAAGGCAGGTCCTGATTAAAAATAAAAACCACAGCTCAATGTAGTTGGCCACAGATGGTGCTAGCTCTATGTGGCCTCCACATAAATGTGGTGGACTATGTGTGAGTTCCCTGGTCTGGAAACATGCAGCAAATGCTAATTTATACTTTCTTGTTTAATATGCTGTATGATGCTTGGGAGCATTTTGCATTAGTAATCTGTGAATTCTCATAAGTGAATTAAATGAAATGCACCAGATAGCTTGCAGTTGTTGACTGTGTAGCTTTAGTGTATATAGTCATACCTCGGGTTACAGAGGCTTCAGGTTGGGTTTTTTTTTGGGTTACGGACCGCTGAAACCGGAACGGGTTACTTCCGGGTTTTGGTGGTCACGCATGTGCCGAAGTGCCAAATCGCAACCCGCGCATGCGCAGACGTGCCGCTGTGGGTTGTGGATGCTGTGGGTTGTGAACATGCATCCCGCATGGATCACGTTCGCAACCCGAGCGTCCACTGTACTGGGGGCCTTGTCAGTGGTACTGGTTTGGCCGTGTTGGGGTTGTAGGGGCGCCTGCTCCCTGACCTATCTTTCAATATTGGTTCTAGGAAGCTGCCTGATACTCTGTCAGACCATTGGTCTGTCTAGCTCAATACTGTCTACATTAATTGGCAGTGGTTCTACTGGATTTCAAGCAGGGGTTCTAACCCAGTCCTACCTGGAGATGCTGGGGACTGAACCTGGGACATTCTGCATACAAACAGATTAGCACTGAGCGACAGTCCTTTCCTTGATAGTGGCAGATATTCTCTGAGCAAAATTAAATACTCGGCTGCTTAAATGAATGTCCCTTTTCTCTATATTGGCTGGCAGTGGTTGCACTCATATGGCAATTTAATCCTTTCCCCTGAACATTTCCTACCTGTTGATTTTGGCATTATATTTGAGATTTCACATGAAGAAGGCGGCACTTCTGGAAAACTACTCAATGAAATGCATGTTTAGTGCTCATTTTCATGTTATTTGATTCCACACACACACATACAAAATATGTTTTCTGTCCTTTTAACACAGGGGTAGAGTGATGAGATTTGGGGGTGTTAGACTGGCATACATCTCCTCACACACTGGGGTTATCATGGGGGAACAGAAGCACACATGTGCGGAAAGGTTTGGGGCTGCGTGTGCCCCCCAGGCGTGTTCCGACAGTAGCAACTTTGTCCAGTGATGTTTGTTGTTGGGTCCCACCATGTTTACTGATGTGAAAGAAAATTAGTGTGACATGCTGGTATATTGGTCAAAACCCCACAATTCCAAAACACAACAGGTACTGCAATGCAAAAGGAACTTTAGAAAATGAGTCAGAAGTGCCACTGTTATAATCAAGAAAACTAACTCAGTATTCATCATGTCTGAATGCAATCAGCGTTTCATTGGAACAGGTTCTTTGAGTAGTGCTTGGTACTTCAGAAGCCAACTATGATTGGCATGCCCATCGTGACTGCCCAGTTACCTGTGTGACTTCACTCTAATCGCTTGGGAGCAGAACCAGCACGCTTTTGCATATTATTTACTTATTTCATTTATCAATTGCTTCCACGACACATCCTGAAGCAGTTTCACAATGAAAACATCAACAATAATAAAAACAATTTCAAATCTCATACAGTGGTACCTCTATTTATGGACGCAATCTGTTCCGGGGTGCTGTTCACACCCTGAAAACTCTGTAAGTAGAGTGCTGCTTCTGCGTGTGTGTGTGACGCGACAGAGCGCTCCTGTGCATGCGTGAAGTGGCAAACCCGGAAGTAAACACTTCCGGGTTTAACACGTTCGTAACATGAAAAAATGCAACGTGAAGCAAATGCAACTCAAGGTATGACTGTACAGACTAGGATAACAATCTTGACTTAAAAGACTTGTTGGAAAGTGAAGACCTGCAATAGGAACCAGAAGGATAATGGAGACAGCACTTGTCTGATATAAAATGGGAAGGAGCTTCAAAGTGTATGTGCCAACCAGATTGAAGGCCTGATTCCTACACCATATAGAAAGAAAGTCCTGGTGAGATGGTATCTGTGGGAGTCCGTCTCCTGCAATGTACAGTGTGTGGCAGGGTATATATAGGGTGAGATTATTGTTTAGGGCTTGGACAGCAGTAGAAAGCGCTTTGAACTTAGCCCGCTAGGTAATTGGCTCTATGCTGGGAATACTGTGGTACTGCTAGCATGCCCATTTGCTCCACAGTTCTGTACACTGTTTTCAAACTCTTATAAATTTTGTAAATCCCTTTGGAGTCAAATATGATGAAGGGTAGTATACAAATAAAATATCATTTCAGAATACTGGAATACTGGATTCCTTCCATAGGGACCCTCACAAATGTCCCTCTTTTCCAGAGGCAGTCCTGGATTTACAGAAGCTGCCCCAGTTTCTGATTTGATCCCAGAATATCCCATTTTTTTCCTTAGGATGTCCCTATTTTCACTGCAGAAATGTTTGTGGGCTTGGAGTTATGTGACCCCAAGCCAAGGAGATAAGTAACTATAGCACCCTTAGAAGATACCTGAAGGCAGCCCTGCATAGGGAAGTTTTTTTTAATGTTTAATGTTTTATTATGTTTTTATATATGTTGGAAGCTGCCCAGGCTGGGGAAACCCAGTCATATGGGCAGGATATAAATATTATTCTTATTCTTATTATTTAGGACATCCCTATTTTCATTGGAGAAATATTGGAGGGCATGAAAGTAGCTGGGACCACTTTGCCTTCACCGCAGCAACTGGCCTGTGCCTCCACAGTTGATTAATCTATGGGCTCAGTTTAATCATTTGAACCTATGTGTATACATTCTGATGAATAAATAAACATATGTAAACAGTGGTTCTACTCCCTGCTCCCCTGGAGAAAGAGAAGGTCCATCCCCCAGCCCTCATGTAGAAAGCTTAACTATTTTGGAATTCAAAGAGCAACTTTCTCTTGTCCCTCCCTGAAGGACCCGAGGGTCACACTCAGGGTTAATCTGCTGGTTGGTAATCTCCCTAGTGAGTGGGGGAAAGAAAGCAGAGAATATAGAGAAAGTCCCAGGGTCAGCTCATGGCCTAGGGTGCTCTTAACCCCTTCCCACCTGCAGCTGACTTTCCACCACGTCTTAATTGGGAGAATTCTGTCTGTGAACCAGGAAAGCTGGGCTTTCTCTCATCTCCAAGCAAAAATGCTCCATCTCATGCAGCTGTCTGGAACAGAAGGTATTTGGTATTGTGTCTGCAGAAATGCTAAACAGCTGAGGAGCTCTGCTAGATAACTTGCATATTCCACATTCATGCTGATTTGCTTATCCAAAGCTCAGTATCGCAGCGCAGTTCTCCAGTTCTCCAGTCAAGTAACATGTACAAGAATGCATATTTATTAGCATAAATGTGCATTAAGAATCTGTATTAGTGAAAATAACATAGAAAAATGCTTCACATATTGGGGAGAATTGCTCTGCAAAACAGTGTAAGGCAAAATTGCACACAGCTGTGTTTCTTAGGAAAAAATTGCACTAAAGTGAGGACATATTTTCATTAGGATTTCTTCTTTTTTAATTAACAGGGCAAAATGACTGGCCTTCCTGAATATGAGGGAAGTTCTAAGGTGAACTGTGTTGTCTTCTGAAACTGACTAATTTTAACACAGATCTGAAGTCCGGTTTCTGACAGTGAAACCATTAAGAATCCTCTTCATGGTTTGGTCCTGCATTCAGGGCTGGCTGATTTTTGTCCCCAAAACCACAGAGCATTTCCTATCAGAAGAAGGGTGGGTGCCACTACCACTTAAACAATGGACACAGCCCACACACCCTCCACCATCTGAAGAAAACCCATTAATCCCAAATTTAATCTAAGTTTATTCTACGGTAGAATTACAAAACACACACACACCCATATTTAGAAAGCGGCAATGTTAGATGTGGACACACAATGCATTTTTTTTTAAAAAAAAGACTCCTTGCACTCCATTCCCACCCCCTTTTCTTCCTGACCATGGCGGGTCTGCCCCCCTCCCCCTTCTTGCCTGCTCTCCAGCAGCTACTCCAAGCTGTGCAAAGGAGAAGGCCAGCAGTGGCAGCCATGGAGAGGCAACAGGATGTTCCTTCACAGCCACCGTGGCTGCCGCCATTCAGGACAAGCACCAGATCCAACTCCTCTCTGAGCTCAGCTATGGTGGTGCTGGCGTGAGAAATAGGAACATTCCAGGATCAAATCAGAAGCTGGAGTGGCTTTCATAAATCTTGGACTGTCCTTTGGAGGGGGGAAGAGCACTTGGAGGGTGTTATGTACTAAACTTGGATCCTAGAACAATAGGCAGGTAGGATCGTAGAATGCAACAACTGATTGGCTTGCAGGAGAAGACCAATCAAGTTCCAGGAGGAAGTTAATCAGCCTGTTAGGCTGGTAGGATCGTAGAATGCAACAACTGATTGGCCTGCAGGAGAAGACCAATCAGCCTCCAGGAGGGAAGCAGAATGAGCCAATCAGATGGGACTCATTGTATAAATAATGCATACAAAAGCCTGAGGTTTGGGGGAAAATTCAATCACTGTTTTACAAGCTGCAATAAAGAGCATGAAATCACTGCAGGACTCTGAGTATATTTCAGAAGGTATGATGCTCAAGCAGTCTCCTTGGTTTAGTGCGGTGTGTGAACCAGGCCACTAGGTAGTGATAGTTCTGCAGGCCTGCACACTCCTAAAGCAGCACAAGCGCTTGCCTTTTTTAAAATCTCTACGTCATTTTATTTTTTGCTGTTTCATAGAGAAACTAAATATGCTAAACTCATCACCGCCTGTTGCATTCCTTTCTCTCATTTATAAAACAATTACTAGCAGGAAGAGAGGGGGACATTATGTTATTTTATTTGTTAAATTTCTATACCGCCCTTCTTCTAAGGATCACAGTTTACAATACAAAAGCACAAAAATACATAACAAGAAGGCCATGGGTTGTTTAAATCACCAAAGGCCCTGGAGGAGGAGAAGGTTAACACCCGCCTCCATACTCCTCACAGTCCTCACAACCTCCAGACCCTGAAATCATCATCTGAAGCCCTTCTTCATGTGCCCTGTCTGGGGGTTGGGTGGCAACACGAGAATGGGCCTTTCCTGTGATGGCTCCCCATTTGGGATGTGCTTCCCCTAGGGACATTTGTCTGGTGTCTTCACTGCATATATTTATGTGCCAGGCAAAAACATTCGTCTTCTCCACTGTGGCCCTGCTGGAAACAGACCCTCCAAGTGTCTCCATTTTCCAGGGACATCCCTGATTTAGAGAAGCTGTCCTGGTTTCTGATTTGACCCTGGAATGTCCCATGTTGGTGGGTATGGAGTTATCTAATCCCTGAGCTGTCTGGAGGCAATCCTGTATAGAGAAGTTTTTTTAATGTTTAATTATGTTTTATATATATATATGTTGGAAGCTGCCCAGAGTAGCTGGGGCAACCCAGTAAGATGTGTGGGGTATAAATAGTAAAATTATCATTATGGAATGAGACATCCCTGTTTTAATTGGAGAATGATGGAGTGTATGGCTGGAAATTGTATCCCTGTACCCACTGTTAAGGGTATGGCAAGCTGCCTGAAAATCTGAACAGGAGCATTTGCCACTGCAGCATTTTGTTCCAAGGCCCACTTGCTAATACCGTATTAAATTAAAGAAAACACCTTCAAACACATTGCTCTACCCAGGGCCAGATTGAGAGCTTTAGAGGTTCTGAGCACTATATATGGTTCCCCTGTCATATACAGTGGTACCTCGGGATGCAAACGGGATCCGTTCCGGAGCCCCGTTCACATCCTGAAGTGAATGCAACCCACTTCTGCGGGTTGTGTTTCACCACTTCCGCGCATGCGCGTGATGCCATTTGGACCGTCTGCGCATGCGCGCCCGGTGAAACCCAGAAGTAACGCGCTCCATTACTTCCGGGTTGCAACCCAAAAATACTTAACTTGAAGCCTATTTATCCCGAGTTATGACTGTATAGGCAAACTAAAAACAATACTAAACCATAAAACAAAACTATTTTTTGAAATGACACAAAATTTAAGAGTTATGCTGCAATGTCCATGCATGTATGGCATGTGCAACACAAGACAAGAGCTGATCTCCTTGCATTATTTTGATCTATATGATTAAAACAGGTGGGGATAAGTAATAAAAAGAGAACAGGAAAATGGGTGAAGAGCCTATAGTGGTGTGCAAGGAAGTCTAACAAACTGATTTCCCCCATGATGACTACTTTGATGCCTAAAAGAAAGAAAGAAAGGAGGAGGGATCAAATGTGAAATGCTTTCCAAAAAAATTCTATTTGTGTATGTGTGCCTCTACTTAGCTGGTGCCCTAAGCTTGTGTTTAGGTCCTAGCTCTTTTGGTATGATCTCCCTATTTTCCTCCCACCCACATGGCATGTACTTTCAGTCACCCTCCCCAGAAAAAAAAACCTCTCAATAAGACAGAACTGCATGTGAAGACTTGAGTGTAAGGGAGCGCTGAGATAATATATGTGATTTACAGCCCACTCCTAAACATGTTTACTCGGAAATAAATTATGCATTATTATACACCACTCTTTCTCCGAGGACCCCAGCTTGGCTTACATATAGCTCCCAAGTGGCTTCTGCCCGGGCTACTTACAGGGTCACGCAAGCTTTGCTTCAGCAAAACCCCTCCTCGCCACACGCCGCAAGCAACAACTTCTCTCAAACTGGTCTCTTGAATGCTGAGTTACAAGGGACTCAGTCTCTAGTAAAGATTAGCCTTTGGGGCAATATTTTCACTTGTGTGTCTCTGAGACCTTGGTAAAAGTTGGGATGTGTGTCGCAGTGGTTCCTATCAGACTAGGACCTGGAGAGACCCAGGTTCAAATACCTACTCAGCCATGAAGCTCCATGGGTGACCCCTGAGCTGGTTGCTGCCTTTCAGCTGTGGCCGCTTCACAGGGTTGTGGTGAGGATAAAACGGGCAGGTGGAGAACAACGCACACCGTCTTGAACTGCTTTGAGAAAAAGGTGGGGTATAAATGCACTGAATGAATAATAGGTAAAGGTAAAGGGACCCCTGACCATTAGGTCCAGTCGTGACCGACTCTGGGGTTGCGGCGCTCATCTCGCTTTACTGGCCGAGGGAGCCGGCGTACAGCTTCTCGGTCATGTGGCCAGCATGACTAAGCCACTTCTGGCGAACCAGAGCAGCGCACGGAAACGCTGTTTACCTTCCCGCTGGAGCAGTACCTATTTATCTACTTGCACTTTGATGCACTTTTGAACTGCTAGGTTGGCAGGAGCAGGGACCAAGCAATGGGAGCTCACCCCATCATGGGGATTCAAACCACCGACCTTCTGATCGGCAAGTCCTAGGCTCTGTGGTTTAATCCACAGCGCCACCCGCGACTCTAGAATGAATAATAGGTAAAGGTAAAGGGACCCCTGACCATTACATCCAGTCGTGACCGACTCTGGGGTTGCAGCGCTCATCTCGCTCTATAGGCCATGGGAGCCAGCGTTTGTCTGCAGGCAGCTTCCGGGTCATGTGGCCAGCATGACTAAGCCACTTCTGGAGAACCAGAGCACCACACAGAAATGCTGTTTAACTTCCCGCTGGAGCGGTACCTATTTATCTACTTGCACTTTGATGTGCTTTTGAACTGCTAGATTGGCAGGAGCTGGGACGGGAGCTCACCCCATTGCGGGGATTCGAACCGCTGACCTTCTGATCAGCAAGTCCTAGCTCTGTGGTTTAACCCACAGCGCCACCCGTGTCCCAATGAATAATAGGCCAACCTAAAATTAAAAAAAGAGCCCTGCTAGATCAGAACAACAATCCACCTAGTCCAGAGATAGTCAGTGTGGTTATCTAGCTCCCACAAACTTCAGCCAACATTGTCAGCAGTCAGGGTCCCAAATTGTTTAACCTTGATCTGGATGTCCATGACACCCCCTCCCATAAACTGACCTGGTCTGACCCAATGAACCTTGATCTGGTCCTGCATTAATTCAAGGGGGGTCTAAGAAGGAGATACTTCTCCTCTTCTGACTGCACTGCAGACAGCAAGAGGATCCAGTCCTTCTCTCCTGTGTTCCCTACACGGTTTGGGGGTGGGGGCACACTAATTAAGCAGGTCACTGCAGTCAGTCAGTCAATCAATCAATCAATCAATCAATAATGCATATGCACATTTCTCCCTAATATATTGAATGCATTACTGTATGTTATTTTCACTAATATATAAATTTTATGCGACTTCATCCCAAATGCATGCATATATATTGTTTGGTTGGAGAACTGCACAGCAAAATGCGAAGATTTCAAAGGGCCTGGCGTATTGGCCTGCGAAGTAGGAATTAGGTAGTTTCTAATTAAAATGCGAACAAAATCGAATTCCTCCTCTGTCCCTAGTATGCAAACCCCAACTGAACTCAGGGGGACTTACTTCTGAGTAGGTATACTGTATATAGGATAGCGCTGAAATAAATGCAGCATGATAAAAAAAAACACGAACCACTTTAATCAATGGTGCTGTGCCAGGTGGAAATAACTTGAAGGGAGGTGGAAGGAGGCTGTAGACCCCAGACCAGCTGGAGAAGTGAAAGCTTTGATGCTTGTTAAAGATGCGTTGGCTTAGCTACTCTTGCTTTTTTCTTCCCTCCGCCCTCTCCCCCCACCGCACCCCTCCCCAGCTCTTGGAGAGGGAGTATTCTGCAGCTTCGCTCTCCCCCCCCCCCCGTCTTCCCTCCCCAGCTTTGCTTCCTTAGGAGGGCTAATTGTAGCAGCACGAATAACATATGGCCAGGCAGGGCTACCTGCTGGTGCACCAGATGTGAACTGGGTGCCGTCGATCAAGAGCACATTGAAAAGCTTCGCCTCCTTGTCTGTCTCCGGCAGTTGCTCGCCCTCTGCAGAAGCAGGTCTCTGAATGACGGCTCTTAAAAGGGCCACTCAAGTTGGTCTCGCTCCCTGTGGCTGTCTGTATGCCTTGGGGGAAAATACTGGGGGGTGGGGTTGGGGGAGAATGCGCCTGCTTTTTCCCCCTGTGACACTTGTCTCGTGTTTTTCCAGCTGCTCGTCAGGCCCAGAACACTGGAAGTGAAGGTTTCGTGTGTGTCTTAATTTATATCAAGAATCTTAACGTATTTGGGAGGCTCTCATCAGGATTTATATTCACAGAAACTTCTTTTCAGCGAAGCAGCACATTGATTAAAAGGGGGCATGATCCCAAGCATGTGCAAAGTACCTTCCTTTCATCACTGAGCAGGGAGTTCTCAAAATGGAATTAAAGGATGGGGGTTGGGGGGGAGGCAGGGTGCCTAACTGAAAGACTTATAGTGGCTGTAATTTTAAAAGCACATTTAAAACACACATACCCCAAGTATTCTAGGGACTGTAGTTTGTTAAGCATGCTGGGAACGGTAGCTCTGCGAGGGCATAAAGTACAGTTTCCCAGGATTATTGTGGGAGGGAATGTGCTTCAGATGAATGGTGTGTATGCAGTTTCCAGGCAAACTCAGACAGTAACAATTCCAAGGAAGATACCCTGAGGATCATCTAGTTCAACCCCCTGCAATGCAGAAATGCACAGCTGCATATTTCAAACCTGCAACCTTGGTGTTATGCATATCAGCACCGCACTCTAACCCGCTGAACTAACATGTTCTTTTCTTATTCCCAACAGAAATAAAGATGCACATAACTTCACGTCAGCTGGGCTGAATCACTTTCCTCCTTTTCCTTTTTAATGCAAAGCATCTCCAGGATCTGATTTTTAAAATGCTCAGTTCAGATTCAGATGTAAGGGTAATGGCAAAATTCAGAGTAGCCTGAAACATCACCTCCTCTTGAATACTGGTGCTTTCAAACTGTTGCTATTTTGGGGGTTGGCTTCAGTTGCATACTATCAAATTCAGGTGGCACAATTAAAGTTACTGTGGAGAGCTTGTGCAACAACCCATTTGTCCCCCAAATCGGACTTCTTTTGCATAAGGTAAGTAATGAGGAAATGCTCCAGTCTAGAAAGTGTAGGATAATTGGGAAATGATTTAAAATGAATTGAAAAAAATGTTTAAAATTACTTTCACCAAAAAACCCAGAGTCCTTTCTTCTGGGATTAACCCAGAATGAAATCCCCAGGTGTCAGTAAAGGTTAATCATGTACACAACAACTCAGCCCATGTTTTGTTAGCCCAAAAATGGAAAGTGAGTGAGGTCCCAACTAAAGAGGATTGGCAACTCAAGTTGGCAAAATAAGCACAGTTTGCAGATTTAACAAAGAATAAAAGAGCAAGAAGAACATAGCTTTAAAGAAGATTGGAATACATTTATTGAGTATATGGAAAATAACTGTGTACAGCTGAAAACACTGGTAGCATTAAGATAAATTCAACAGAGTAATCTTGATGGATGTAATAGTGGAAAATTGATTGGAATGGTTATTGTAAAATATGCAGGGATGTAAGATATGCAAAATGAACCATGGGAAGAGAAGAAGGGAAGTCACTGAATATTTTAAAGTCTGCAAAATGTTTATTTGAAATTGTAAAACAGAAAATTTAATTAAAAAATTATAGAAAGTGTGGGATAAACAATTGCTTGCTGCATCATGATATAACCCTGCTGCTGCAAGCAAATCAGAAGGGATGCTCAATAAATAGACAGTGTGTTCTAACATTTTAAAAAACAAATAAATAAATCCAGGCTGCCAATAGGCTTTTGCTTACCTCTGGCTTATGCTGTAAAGAAGCTTTGTTCCTCTTCAGCACTCTACAGTTGATTGCAATTATTACTATATGTTACCTTTGTAATATTGTTCTGTTGTAAGCCACCCAGGAAATATTTATTGATTTTCTTTTTAAAATATGCATTTAAAAATAAACAAGCAAACCTACAAAACATAAAATCTCTTGATGGGCCCAGCAGACATCACGTAAGGAAAGTTCTGGCAATGAGAAGTGCAGTTAGGTAACTGTTGGCTCTGGACATAATGGTCTAATGGAAGCCCCCACCTCTTGCCCTGTAGATGGTAGTTTGTATTACTTCACTTACTTCCAAAAGTGGGAAGGCACACTGTGTTTGGGGTCCCTCCTACTTATTCTGCTGAGTAGGGCCCTGCCCCAAAGTATGTACCCTGATGGTGCCTCTGCTTGCCAAATGACTAATTTGGGCAAGTTGTGCAATGCAAAATCCTGGCTTACCATTTGAGAGTCAGCAGTGACACTCACACATATAGAAATATGCTCTGGCAGATTTCAACGTACATTTGTGAAGGGGGTGTGTGTCTTGGGGCTTAGTAAGTCAGAGTTTCTTCTTCTGTTTCCCAAAATGACCCGAAAGCAGATTTTTGTCTTTTGAATTTGAACAGCTTCTTATTAATCATTCATTGTTGACCATAAATTGGAGACCACTGGCATCAATGAGATATTTTTGTGGCTATTTTAACAAATAAATCTTCCAAAACATGCTATTTAGAATTATACCAAAATATACCATTTCTATGTTGTATGTATATGTATGAGTTATATGTATTTTGGAGTGGAGTTGTTTCAATGTGTTGTGTTATTTTTTAAGATGCAGATCACCCTGTGACCTTATGGTAAAGGGCAGGTAACAAATATAATTATGTATAATTTATTAACAATAAAAATAACATTGAGATGATTACAGCAACAATAACAGAGTTGGGCAATTCTTCCTTTCCTTTCTTCATATTCCCATTTCCCTCTTTCTTTCTCTGTCTCCGGCTTTCTCTTTCCCCCCCTTTTAGATCTTCTCTTCTTCCACAAACTGCCATGTCTTTGCATCTATGTCATCCAAAGCCCTGGGGAAGCCAAAGAAAGCAGATAAATTGGCAATAATAATCCTTCTGTTATCCCTCCAGGGGATAGAGAGATTTGGGATGGATCTTGTCTTTTTAAGAGACACTTGAAGCTGAGGGAAGAGGAGGCCTAAGCTGGAGGGGTGTGTGACCACATTACACACTTACAAAACTCATGGGGAGTCCCTGGACAATTGAAGTAATGAGGCAGAAGCAATCCATAATCTCCTGTTTGCTCAACTGAGAGTGAAAATAAATATAAAGAAAAGGGGGCTATGGGATAGAGGTCCAACTCCACCAGTGGCTGGTAAACCCAGTGATGATTTTGACAAGGTGCAATTTCTTCATCAGATAGTCTTTTAGTAGAGCCCCCCTAGAACAAGGATGGTCAAAAAGCAAATCAGGATCTACTGCCCAGTCTTTGGTCAACCGCTGGGTAATTTGTGGTTGATCACTAAGGATATCTGTCTCCCAATTCTTTAACAATAGCCACAATAACATAAGCCTCTCTCCTGCAAAATGAAGAAAGTGTGGTTTAAGTAATGATGAATTTGTGTTAGGAAGGCCTGTGAACTCAGTTCATTTTGGTTCACAGAACCCAAATCACTGTACAGTAAACAGCTGCTCAGAGTCTCTCTCCCCTCACAGTTCTTTCTCTGGAAACAGCTCCCTTATGAGAAGGAGTGCACCTCTGGAGGTGAAATCAAACTGCTGGAAAATTACAGCGCCTGCTGTGGCTGCAGAGATCAATAAAGGAGAGGCATGTTTTGTTGCAGCTGGGGCAGATGAAGGCGTCTGGTTCTGCTGCAGATGCACCATGGCATTTCTTCTCTCTCTGCCCCTCCTAGTGGTCACACAACCAAACTGGCTCCAGGCACCGCGGTTGTCAGCAAGGGATTCCCACATGGTGAGGTTGATGTTGTCAGCCTTCATGTCATGTTGTGGGGGAGGAAGGGAAAAGAGATTGTTAGCCGCTTTGAGACTCCTTAAAGGGAGTGAAAGGCGGGATATCAAATCCAAACTCTTCTTCTTCTTCTTCTTCATGTTTCAGACATCTTTGTAACACAGAGTTGGCCTGCCAACAGACCTGGTGCCTGAAGCCCACTCCCTGTAGACCTTGTCCTTGGGAATCTTGCCAATTTCCATTCTGTGGACACGGCCAAACCAGCATAGATGTCACTGAGACAGGAGAATATTGAAATTATATAATATTATTGAAATTATAGAATGAATACTGAAATGTGGGTGAGAAGGACTGAGCAAGTGAAGGTTAGTTTGTGAAGGAAGGATAGTTTTTCAAAGTTACCATGAGAGTGAGACAGAATAACACATACACAGGGGCCTCTTGCAGAATCTTGGAAGCAGGATGGCGGAAGGAATGGAAGCTGCTTGCCATGCCTTGTGCTTGTTGCTGTGCCTCATGAGTAGCTGCCTCTTTGCAAGTTTGAAAAGTGTGCAAATATTGCTATTTGAAATGTTTGGGTGTGCCACCCCTCACTACTTGATGGTTGAGGTTGTGTTGCATTGGCCTTGCAATGCCTAAATAAACAGCCTGTTCTGCTGACCTCTGGATACTGGGGAAGGGGTCAGCCAACTTTCTCAGCAGGGGGCCGGTCCACTGTCCCTCAGACCTTGTGGGGGGCTGGACTATATTTTGGAAAGGGAAAAAAAAAGAATGAATTCCTTTTTTAAAAAAAATAATATTTATTAGAGTTTCAAACAAATCACAAAAATGAAAAAAATGAAAAAATTAAAAGAATGAATTCCTATGCCCCACAAATAACCCAGAGATGCATTTTAAATAAAAGGACACATTCTACTCCTAGACCGTCCACAGGCCAGATTTAGAAGGCAATTGGACTGGATCCAGCCCCTGGGCCTTAGTTTGCCTACTCAAGCCACAGGGTATTTGGTATTGAACTCCAATATTTCCCCAACGGTACCAGGCTGGCAAAGCCTGGTCTAAAGGAACTACTTCCCCTCAGGGAAGTGCTGGTAATGCTATGTTCCTAAAAAGGTAAAGGGACCCCTGACCATTAGGTCCAGTCGTGGCCGACTCTGGGGTTGTGGCGTTCATCTCACTTTATTGGCCGAGGGATCCAGGTCACGTGGCCAGCATGACTAAGCTGCTTCTGGCGACCCAGAGCAGTGCACGGAAACGCCGTTTACCTTCCTGCCAGAGTGGTACCTATTTATCTACTTGCACTTTGATGTGCTTTCGAACTGCTAGGTTGGCAGGAGCAGGTACCGAGCAATGGGAGCTCACCCCGTCGTGGGGATTCGAACTGCCGACCTTCTGATCGGCAAGTCCTAGGCTCTGTGGTTTAACCCACAGTGCCACCCATGTTCCTAGCACTTGCTAAAAACTTTTATTCAGGTGGTTTTTCCAGAATCTCATTCCTTCTGCTCTAGACTTTCAAAGCTTTAACTTCTGGCAAAGTGGTGATAGTTCATCTACAAGCCCATTGCAAGCCCCTGTGTGATGCATCCCGCCTAGGCCAAAGTTCAGGATCCAGAAAAAAATTCTGCTTGCACCGGTGAGCAAGGATCAGATTTCTCTGGACCATGAAGCTTCTCCCACAATTCCTAGAAAAGTCCCTGTGGACACACTTAGCATCTTAATTGGCTGTACAGCTGTTTTTTGTTGTACGAGGAGGGGTTGGGGGAGCTAGACAAACTCTTTATTAAAGGGTAGGGGGGCATCATTTGTAGCAATTATTCTCAAATTGAGGTGGAGGAAGCTGTCATTCCGGCATTTACTGTTTCTTCTCCCTTGTACAGTTGTTGTGTTTTCTTTCTCATGACAGTGATGTTGGAGTATCACACAAGCACCCTGTCAGGAGAGATATGCAGTAAACACTTGACACCTAAGTGCAAGAATACATGGCCTGTGGCAAATATGAATTATTCAGCCAGAAATCAAGATAATTTTGCTTCTCACTTAAGAAACTAAGTCTCTTCCTTTCTTCCCTGTCTTAGTATCTCTTTTCTGCTGTATCCTTTCCTCTCTTTCCATCTTTTTTTAAATTCATTCTTTCTGTAACTAACTACAATTAATGTAATGACTTATTTTCTTCTAGGGTATTTCCAAATCCATGCTACTGGTGCACACAGTTGTTTGCGGGGGGGGGGGTGTTTTGTTTTTGCAGTGTCCATCATCACAAGGCCAATCCATACTCCCCGGCCCCCATTTTAATATGGGTTCCCTCTTTCTGTGGAAAATTTGGGGAGTAAAAATAACTCATGGAAGCTTATCCATGTATTGTTATTAATAGTACTTTGATTTCTTGCCCACCCTTCACCATAAGGTCCCTGGGTGGGTTACAGAAATTTAAAATCCAATGTTAAAAATAGTTCAAAACAAATTACCACCACCAGGATAGCATGGTACCTGAAAATATAAACACACACACACACACACATATATATATACAGTCATACCTCATGTTACGTTTGCTTCAGGTTGCGCATTTTCAGGTTACATCCCACGGCAATCCGAAAGTACCGGAAAGGGTTACTTCCGGGTTTCGCCACTTGTGCATGCGCAGACGCACAAAATGACATCACACGCATGCACAGAAGCGTCAAATTGCGACCCACGCATACACAGATACACAGATGCGGGTTGCGTTCCTCTCAGGTTGTGAATGGGCCAGTTCACAACTAGAGGTACCACTGTGTGTGTATGTGTATATGTGTGTGTGTGTGTGTGTGTGTGTGTGTGTGTATAATATCTCAGGTGTTAAGGACCAGGGTAAAGAGGAGCATCTTCCACACATGATAGAAACTATCTAATGAACATACTTACGTGAGGAAGGAATTCTGCAACCTAAGAGCTGCTACAGAGAATGCGCTCTCCTGGTTGCCCTCCCTGAACTTCTGTGCGTGGTGGAACTGTCAAGAGGTTCCTCTCTGCTGATCTTATTATAAAGGTCTATAGCGGAGGCAGTATTTCAGATATATATTTGATGGGTAAAGAGGCTTTCTTGGGGGTTTTCTATTGCCACTTCCCCTGCTTCTGTTTGCGCTTCACCTGAGTACAACCTAGCCATTTTATTTTTGTTGACCTAGAGGATGCGACCCTGCCTGTCTACATGTATTGCACATTCATGGTACATCCATGAGTCCTTATTAGTCTTGTGAAAGGCCTATTTGGAGTCCCACCAGGAAGGTCCATTGGTGAGCCATTTGCTGCATGGGTACGAATTGCTGGACTGGAACAACTGTGGGGCCCTTCAGTCACTGTTGGGTTAGTAGATTTTGCAAGCATCCTGCTGGCCAGCATGAAGAATGGCCACGGCTGTGGCAACCTTGCTGAGCTGGCCGTGTTGATTGGGGGGAGCAGCCCTTTCACAAGGATGGTTTGGTGCTCTATTATCTTACAGGTTTTTGTTTTTTTAAGATATTAAGCAAATTGCCATATCATTCCACTTCTGCCACTGTATCCCTTAAACACCACCGATTCCATGTTTAGTAAGGAACAGGGAGAAATCTGATTTAGTTCATATTTAAAGGCAAATCTGCACCTAATTTGCACTTTCCAAAACAATATGAGAACCAGAACAGTCATCCTTCAAAATTAACACTTCTCTCATTTTTGGAATGCAGTTTTCCAGTCAAGCAATGTGTATACAAATGCATATACTAGAGTAAAGTGTGCCTAAAAATGCATATATTCGTGATATATAAAAACGCATTGGACTAGGGGAAATTGCTTGCAACAATGTGTATTTTAAGCAAAAGTACACACATACAGTTATGTATATTAGAAGAAATTTGCACTGGAAGGCTGACAAATTTTCAAGAGGACTATTTAAAAAGTGAATTTGAAAACTGATATAGTGGTGAATTGAACTTAAGATTCGAAAAATTAAGAACCTGAGAGAAACCAAAACTGACAGATTCACTCATCCCTAGTGCTTAGTGTTTAATATGCTTTCACCTAGGGCAATCTGAAATGAAATCAAAAGCAATCAAATGCATGACACAAAATGGAATGCTACTATGTAATATTGTGGTGGAAATGAATCTATTTATCACACTTTCATCTTCAACCCCCATCCCTACAACCCTTCATTTTGCCCATTGTGAAATGTCCTTTTTTTCTTTTTTTAAAAATGATATTTATTAAAGTTTCAAAAAAGATTACAAAAATAAGAAAAGAAAGAAAAAAGAAACAAAAGATACAAAATACAGAAAAATAAAAACAATTAAAAACAAATCAATCTTTCCATGTCTTGTCTTTCATTTATTTGTTTCCCTGACCTCCTCACACCTCCCTTTTTTGTATTCCAGTTCAGTTAGTTGATTCAGCAAATCCTTTCCCTCTTTGTTTTTATCTTAATCCTTTATCTTAATATATTATAACTTTACATTCTCACCTGTTAACAATCCATTTTTACATACTCCTTTGTAACATTACTGCTAAAACCACTTAACTTCATTCCAACATCATTCTAACATTCATTAATTTTGCAATATTTCTGTAAATAGTCTTAAAATTTCTTCCAATCTTCTTCCACCGACTCTTCTCCCTGGTCTCGGATTCTGCCAGTCATTTCCGCCAGTTCCATATAGTCCATCACCTTCATCTGCCATTCTTCCAGGGTGGGTAGATCTTGTGTCTTCCAATACTTTGCAATAAGTATTCTTGCTGCTGTTGTAGCATACATAAAGAAAGTTCTATCCTTCTTTGGCACCAATTGGCCAACCATGCCCAGGAGAAAGGCCTCTGGTTTCTTCAGAAAGGTATATTTAAATACCTTTTTCATTTCATTATAGATCATCTCCCAGAAAGCCTTAATCCTTGGGCACGTCCACCAAAGGTGAAAGAATGTACCTTCAGTTTCTTTACATTTCCAACATTTATTATCGGGCAAATAATAGATTTTTGCAAGCTTGACTGGTATCATGTACCACCTGTATATCATTTTCATAATATTCTCTCTTAAGGCATTACATGCCGTAAATTTCATACCTGTGGCATTGTGAAATGTCCTGATAGCATTGGCTCTTGTGCACTTTACCCCACCTCCCAGAACTGTAATGGCTTCCCTTATGGGAAAATTACTGCAGCTCCTCTCCTGAAATTTGGCATAATTTGTACATGCAGAAAGCAGTGGCCTAGTGTTTGTGAAACCTGCCCCTCCAGGGATGCACTTATCAGACTATGGAGTGTATGATGTATATGTGCGTGGTGATGCAATGTTGCTGTTGCCACAAGATCAAACACAGGAAAAGCTTCCAATCCTTCCTTGCACCATGGCACAAAAGTGCATGACATCTTTTTTTACCTTTCCTCTTTGCGTTGCCCTTAATCTGGACACTTCAAGATCTTTGGTTGTGTAAAATGTAGTAATTTCTAATGTGGTTATTATGGTAAAGATATTTTTTTTCCTAGGAGGGGTGCCAATACAGCTCCTTTCCAAGGGTGCAAGGGAAAGGCACCTAGCAATAGACATCTGCTCATGCAAGGGGAGCACCCAGGTCCATAACGTATGCAAGCAGAAGCTCAACACTATCTGCCAGGGATGCTGTACTTGTTACAAGTTCCTGCACTGAGTTGCGGGTTGGTCTAAATGACTTCCAAGATGCTTTCCAACTTTGTAATCCTATGATTTTGGGGGACAATGTGAGGCAAGATATAATCATTCAGAACAATGCCATATTTTTAGTGTCTTGATTATGCTTTGTTTTTTTGAAAATATTGTTGCAGTTTTTCAACAAAATGTCTGGAAAGGATTTTAACATAGTACAAGTTGGCTTGCAAACACATTTGAATAAATTTGTTTACAGGCTCTGCAGGGATTGCCCCTAACCTGTACATTTTTTACTTTTGCACAAAGGAACAGGTTCCCTTACCGAATTCTTTATGTCTGCTCATATTCCAGCTGTCTTGGTTTTCACAGTGAAGCAAAAAGTAAGCACCCACTTCCACCCCAAACCAACTCCATGGCCAATGCAGAGAACAGTGTCTAGACCAGGAAAGCACAGCTACTCCTGCCTTGCAGTTCTTCCCACATAACACCAACTGGGGCATTGTAACCTTTGGGATAATTTCTCGGGGCAAATTAATTTCAGCATACAATCAGCAATATTTCATACCTAGTTCCAATGTTTAAAGGTAAAGGTACCCCTGCCCGTACGGGCCAGTCGTGTCCGACTCTAGGGTTGCGTGCTCATCTCACTTAAGAGGCTGGGAGCCGGCGCCGTCTGAAGACACTTCCGGGTCACGTGGCCAGCGTGATGAAGCTGCAGCTGGCGAGCCAGCACCAGCGCCGCACACGGAAACGCGTTACTTTCCTGCTATAAAGTGGTACCTATTTATCTACTTGTACTTAGAGGTGCTTTCGAACTGCTAGGTGGGCAGGAGCTGGGACCGAAAGACGGGAGCTCACCCCGCCGCGGGGATTCGAACCGCCGACCTTACGATCAGCAAGTCCTAGGCACTGAGGTTTTACCCACAGCGCCACCCACGTCCCCTAGTTCCAATGTTTAAAAACCCACTAAACAGCACAAATATGCCTTTTGCAAAGAAAGCTTTTTTGCTGATCAGTGCCAATAATCATTTGACAGCTCACATGCCTCTTCTTCTGGTAAAGTCCCCGCCTTAGTCAAAAAGCTGTTTCCAACAATATCTCCTCCTCCTTCTCTTTCCTTTCCTCTAGCTCTTTTCCCACTTCCCTCTTCCTCCTGAACAGCCATTTACAGCAACGCAGCCATTGTTTATGAGGTTGGGACTGGCTGTCAGCCAATCAGAGCTGAGCAGCTGGGATATAATAGCCCAGGCGCCAGCCATTACAGAGGAAGGAGAAGACAGGTCATCAGTGACATCACCTCTCAGAAAGTAAGCGGGGGAAGGAGGAAGCATTGATTTAAATTTGGAGAGATGACTGGAAATTTGGACCATGAGGAGAAAGCGGTGCATCAGAGGACAATCTGGAGCATATAAAAAGATGGCCAGGGAGCCACCATGAGTACAACATCTAAAATGCTAAAAATAAGGCAGCTGGTGTCCTTTATATTGCTGCCAAATGATACACACAAGATACGTTACAGACAGGTACACTGCTGTTGTTGTTTAGTTGTTATGTCCGACTCTTTGTGACCCCATGGACCAGAGCACGCCAGGCAGTCCTGCCTTCCACTGCCTCCCGCAGTTTGGTCAAACTCATGCTGGTAGCTTCGAGAACAGTCACCAGTCTAGCTGCCGCATTCTGGATTGGTTGTAGTTTTCAGGTCACCTTCAATGGTAGCCCCACATAGAGCACATTGCAGTAGTCCAAGCGAGAGATAACAAGAGCATGCACCACTCTGGCAAGACAGTCCGCGGGCAGGTTGGGTCTCAGCCTGCTTACCAGATGGAGCTGAAAAACAGCTGCCCTGGACACAGAATTGACCTGCACCTCCATGCATCATTCATGAGTCCAGAATGACCCCCAGGCTGAAGGACCCTTCAGCGGCACAGTTACCCCATTCAGGACCAGGGAGTCCTCCACACGTGCCCGCCTCCTGTCCCCCAAAAAGGAATTGTAGTTTGGTTCTCTGGAAAGAGGGAACATGTTAAACCACATTAAGCCTCTAATGTCAAGAATGTTCCAGGTGGAGTTTGTAGGCCAGGCCAAAGTTCAAGTTTAACACAGGAGCAGGAGTTCAAACAAATTAGCAGGACCATGGACAGCTCCAAGTGGAGCTCTGTTGAACTGAACAGGAATTCAATGAGGCTTAGAATCAGAGGGCCAAGGCTGGCTTTTTGGTGAGGTGAAGCAATTTCAAGCATTATCCACCCTGCCCTTCCCTGTCTCAACGGTTACACAGTTGCCAGTCCCAGTTCACCAGCAGCAGCCCCACCATGGCTTCACCCATGCTGCCACCACTGATGTGCCCTCGCCCTCACCACTAATACTGTGCCTCACTGCCACTGCTGCATTGTAGCATCAGCATAAGTGAAGCTGTGGGCAAGGATTCAGTGGCAGTGGCAGAGCTGGCAGGAGCTCAGACACAATGGGAGGCAGGAAGGCATCCAGGCTCTGTGGGGCGGCCATGTCGGGGGGGGCGGTGATGGGGAATTTTGTTCTACTGTCTGACTCAGATTCTGAAGACTCCCTGCAACAGAAGCACTGGAATAAATGTCTTAAAATCAGGTCACAACCCTTTAAAACATAGGAAGCCTCTCTGGGGGGGGGGGGTCGCTTGCAACTCTGAATAGGCTGCTGACTATATCAATGGCAGGGATCAATGGGGTTTCATTGTAGCTTTGCTTACTAAATGTAAGTGAGATAATGCCATGCCAGATTAGATCACTGCCTGGGCAGATATCTTATCCATTGCAAACTGAAGATGTTCCAATGCAAATTACCTCCATCTGATTACTGTGATTTGCATAGGGAACATTTTCCAATTCACCCCCCACCCCTGCAATATGCACTTCACTCCTCCAACCTGGCTTTGCCAAGCCCCTCAACATCCTTCATGGGTGCTCAACAGCTTCATCCAGTCTTTTCTCTGAGGTCTCTGCCCTCCCTCTCTACTGCCCCACAGGAGGGAGTGCAGGAGTCAGAAGTAGAGGAGCCAATTGCTGCTTGCTGAAAGAGATGGTTTAATAACATTAATATGCATGAGGTGAGGAGAAGGGAGTGTTCTCTGTATTAAATATTTACCACTCAAGCCTTTGCATGTCTTCTAGGAATTCTGAAGGTCTGAAATTATTGCTGAAGGGGGATTCCAGGGACACAGCAGAAGAATCCCAGAGTGCCTAGCCTTGGCTTCCCTTTGGCTGCAAGACCCCAGTGGCTGTGCAATGGATACTGCAAGTTGGGCTTTGCTCCCAGGTGCAGGTTTGAACACAGCCATCTCCCCACTGTAGTCGCCTGCCAGTACACAAGGGAGTCATTCTGTGGCTTGTGTTTTCTGGAGCCATGTGGTCTTCCTCTGGTCCAAAAGCTCTGCAGGGTGCAGTGGAGACAGGTTCCAAGTGAGGATTCCTTCTCCAAAGCGAGTGATGTAAGGGTCACTTCTGAAGTGCAGGCGGTCATCATGACAGCCTCCACAGACGTGCTTCTGCAGCCCTACCCTGTCTAAGTCTCTGCAACCCTTTGCAGCTCAAGGGCTGCATTCCTTGTGGGCAATCTTCCAGAGACCTCATGGGTGGGGCCAGATGGAAAAGTGGATGGAGCAACAGATAAAACTTTTACTCTTGTACAGTAGAGTACATTCCACCCATGCCAAAGCCAGAGGTTTCTACACACCTGCATCCACACACATCTATGTCCCATCCAGCAAGCTGCAAGCATTATCTCAGTTCAAGAATACATTCCAGCCAGTCAAAGGCTTTGGGAGAGACTGAGAAAGAAAGCTGGTGAGGGGTGTATCTTGGGGAGGAGGCATGCACTAGGGACAGTCTCTGGTGCCAGGCAGAGCTGCTTGGAGACCACTACTGCCCTAAACAAATATCAGCTTCAGATGTTGGGTTTTTGCAGTAGAAGAGGAAAGAATTACACCCTTTCTTCCATTCTGATGATTACCAGCCCTTCCAGCTGATGCTACTTGTTTTCCCCATCAGGTAAATGTACACCAACAAGCTAGAAATTAAAATAGGAAGCTTTAAGTGGGTAGGGAGTCTGGCAGACAATGGCTGCTTTTGAACATCATGCTATAGTTTAAAATGAATGCACTGGTTCCCAAGGAGGAGATTACAAACACTTTGTTCCTCCCTTGACTTTTTAGGCCAGTGCAGGACTGCAGCCAAGCCAAGGTTTGCTTCAGCATGTCATCAAAACCTGAGATCATGGTTAAAAGCTCTCCCCCTTGGACACAACCTGTAGCCCTGGTTTTTGTCCTAAGGTTAAAAAGCAGGGAGGAAAGAGAGGGTGAGCTCTTCACTGGGGGCCAGCATGTTCATGACATCATGGCAAGCTGTACTTTTCTAACCAGAGGGTCGGGTGCTCACCTTCTGCTTCCTCCTGTATGAACTCCTGGCTATCTACCGTTCTTTTTTTTTTTTTAAAGATATTTATTAAAGTTTCCAATTTTTATACAAACAAAAAGAAAAAAGCAAAAAAGTTTAAAAACACATAAAATTCACAATACTTAGTTTTCAATGACATATTTCCCTGACCTCCTCATACCTCCCCTTCTTGTATTCCAATTCAAATTATTTATTCAGCAAATCCTTATCTCAAAGCATTACAGCTAAAAACCCCTTAATTTCTATCCGACATCATTCAACATTCATTAATTTTACAATATTTCTGTAGATAGTCCTTGAATTTCTTCCAATCTTCTTCCGCCGACTCTTCTCCCTGGTCACAGATTCTGCCAGTCATTTCTGCCAATCCCATGCAGTCAATCATCTTCATCTGCCATTCTTCCAGAGTGGGTAAATCTTGCGTCTTCCAGTACTTTGCAATAAGTATTCTTGCTGCTGTTGTAGCATACATAAAGAAAGTTCTATCCTTTTTTGACACCAACTGGCCGACCATGCCCAAGAGAAAGGCCTCTGGTTTCTTCAAGAAGGTATATTTAAATATCTTTTTCAATTTGTTATAGATCATTTCCCAGAAAGCCTTAATCTTAGGGCACGTCCACCAAAGGTGAAAGAATGTACCTTCATTTTCTTTGCATTTCCAACATTTATTGTTGGGCAAATGGTAAATTTTTGCAAGCTTGACTGGGGTCATGTACCACCTGTATATCATTTTCATAATATTTTCTCTTAAGGCATTACATGCCATAAATTTCATCCCAGTGGTTCACAGCTGTTCCCAGTCAGCAAACATAATGTTATGTCCAACATCTTGTGCCCATTTGATCAGAGCAGATTTGACCATCTCATCCTGAGTGTTCCATTTCAACAGCAAGTTATACATTTTTGACAAAATCTTAGTTTTGGGTTCTAACAGTTCTGTTTCCAATTTAGATCTTTCCACCTGGAAGCCAACTTTCTTATCCAAATTGTAAGCCTCCATTATCTGATAATAATGAAGCCAGTCTTGCACTTTGTTTTTTAGTTTCTCAAAACTCTGCAGTTTCAGTCTATCTCCTTCTTGTTCCAAAATTTCCCAATACTTCGGCCATTTGGCCTCCATATTGAGCTTTTTCTGAGCTTTCGCTTCCATTGGTGACAACCACCTTGGGGTTTTATTTTCCAATAAATCTTTATATCTAATCCAAACATTAAACAATGCTTTCCTAACAATATGGTTTTTAAATGCTTTATGTGCTTTAACCTTGTCGTACCACAAATATGCATGCCAACCAAAAACGTTGTTAAAACCTTCTAAGTCCAAAATGTCTGTGTTCTCAAGAAGCAGCCAATCTTTTAGCCAGCAGATTTTGTCTCTTTCTTCTTTTGTTCTTAAGGTAATCAAACAGTCTCTTGCTTTCTTCTTTCTTTGTCTTCTACCAAGCCTAAATGCACTCACTATCTTGAATTCTTCCTTCCCCAGGTCCTGTTGCCAAAAATCTGTAAATTCCTTTGTAAGGAAGTCTGCCAGGTTGTCTTTCTCACTTTCAGGTACTGCTCTGATTCTTAAATTTCTCTCCTTTCCTTGTAATTCAATCATAGACAGTGTTAGGTCATGATCCTCTAGTTTCTTATATACCGGTGGTATCTTCTCTTGAGCAGCGGTTGCAATTTCCTTAGCTTCCTCTGCTATCTTTCGAGTCGAGGCCGATTCCTCCAATAGTTTTTCAATGGACTGTGTGTTAGAATTCACCTTCTTTCCCAGTTCATTAATACTTGTAGTGTTCAAGTCAATTTTTGCTGAGGCCTCAGCTACTTGTTTATTTGTCTCTGCAACCTGTTTGGCTAAGTTTTCCAAAGATGCATTAATTTTGCCGAGTGCCTGAGCCAATAAATCTTCAGATGACATAGCTTTTGGTTTTGCTTGTGAAGCAGCAGTTCCTACTGTGCCTGCTGCTCCGGATGTTGAAGCCCTTCTCTGATGTGTAATATCAGTCTTGTATTGTCTACCGGACCTGGTAGTTTTTTCCTGTGCCAGCTCTATCTTCCCTTTCTCATTTGCCATAACACTCTCATGCAAAACCCAAGGTCAGTCTCACGCCTGGTAGATTTGTTTTGAAGAGGAATTTTCCAAGCTTGGTTACTTAGTGGCTTAGTTGTTGTTGCAACATAGTCTCCTCTAGGGGGACACACTTCGAACTTCACTTTGCAACTTTTAAAACAAATATGGTCCTTATAGGTCCCCGGTATCCCTTAAAAGCCACAATTTCAGTGTCCTTAAAAGTTACTTTATAGTCAAAAACAGTTCTAAAAACAGTGTATCTTTCACAGAGTTATATCAGGATTCTTTACCCTTAATGTGCTGACAGTTCTTCCCACTGATCGGCTTTCCCTGTCATAGGCAGTCCGTTCCCAGATTTTAGAGGCAGCAGATATATCTTTACTTCCCTCTTTTCTTGCAGGTAAATAGTGCTCAAATTTCTCCCCTCCACTCCTGCAAACAGGAGGGGAATCGCTTTTTTGGTGTTGGATTTTAAGCCTTTAGAAAACGTCTTTCAAAGTTACAGCTTTAAAGTCTCTTTGCTTTGTTCTATTTACAAGCCGGAAAGGCAGACTTCCTGTTTGTACCTTTCCCGTTTCGGTGCCAAAATTACTGAAATTTTTCTCCAATTAATTTGCTTGATCCTACTCACGGGTAGTTGCTTTAGATTCCAATTGTCCAGAAAGAAATCAGCACTCTCCGACCATGGCTATGCGGCTTCACTCCGCGAAGAAGGTAGACGACTCTCAGCCCCGCGCCGCTCACTCCCATTCCGTTCCGAAGCCTTTAAAAAGGCTCCTTCGCAGCAGGGGGGGCGCAAATGGAGCCCGCCGAGTCTCCAAGTTCTTCGGGTCCCTGCTTCGCCACAGCGGCCAGACCCAGTCCCCGTGGAGCCGATTCCCTCCGGAGCTCAGAGGGAATCCGCCATTAGTCGCTGGCGCTGACCGGAAGTTGCTATCTACCGTTCTTTAGCAGAGCTTGTTGACTGAGAGATACTTCTCTTGGGGTGGAGAAATTGCACTGGAATGCAGGGAAGGAGCCTCTCTTAAAAAGGGGTAGTCAGTGATGGCTGGTGGCCTGGAGAGCTGGTGAGACAGGGAAGGCAACTAGAGGTGGAATCAGAGCCAGCAACAGGGAGGACCAGCTTCTTCTAGTTTTTGTCGCCATCCTTTTCCCTGATGAGTTCTACAAGAGCCAACACCTGGAGACTAAGGCGGAGGAGGCTGCCAGCCAGGGACACCCCTTGAACTAGTTGTAAGTAAGAAGGTGGGCAAGTGGGAGGTTACTGAGAATCAACTGGTGTTGGTGGGTCATCCTAATGGAACCTCAACTGGGGGTAATAAATGCCTCAAGAGTCATCAAGGTTATAACAGCTTAGTTTTACCAGGAATGAGATGCCTGTTTTCAGTGTTCCTGAATCTCATATTCACTGCTCTCCCCACCAACAAAATCCAAAAGGTGCTGAAGAAAGGCAGGAGTGTGGGGGATCAATTCAAAAGTGCAAGAATTATCTCTCTCTCTGTTTTCCTATCCCACTCCCTATCCCCTGCACATTATTTGGGGCAAACCTATGTGTGCAAGAAGAATATATTTGTAGTTTTTTTATATATATACTGTGTGTGTGTGTGTGTGTGTGTGTGTGTGTGTGTGTTTTCAGTGGAGGGGATTGTATTTCTTCATTTCTCAGTTTTTCCTAATTATAATTATTTTTAATTTATTCCACTGGATGAAATTTTATTTCTTCTTTTCTTCCTTTATTTTGCTTTTGCTGCATGCACACCATGCATTGAAAGCAACCCCCTGTCCTGTTCCAAATATTGAGAAGTGGCATTTGCACCTCACAGAACGGCAATTCCCTGCACCTTTAACAAATTGGAGCTCCAATAATTCTGTGGGACTGAGGGAGGAATGTGCTTTAAATGTGTGTACACAGCCAGAGTATTTTCTGTGCCACTCACTTTGGTCCTGTCCGCTTGCACCTTGGCATGCAACTCTCAGAAGCCTGGTCATATTTTAATTTGGCCCTTGGGATGAAAGAGGTTCCCCACCCCTGATATAAGAGTCTATTTCACCAAATGCATGCACAAACACACAGACACACAGAGGTGGTGAAGTGGAATTGTAAGTGGTGTGGAAAATGAAATGCAAAAAGTACAGCTTGTGGCAACCCCGCTAGAACTAGAATGCATGTATGCATGCATGCATGAAAAAAAAAACAACAACACCACAGTGACCCTTTAAACAGCAGTGAGAGGTGATAAAACAACCAACTTGGCAATGCTTTGTTGATTAACATATGTAATGGGACAGGAAACCATTTTCTCTATTCAGACTCAAATGAGTAGAATTGAATTTACTGATATAAGTCAGCTATTCCACTTTAAAGCCTCCTTTGAAATTCCTTTGTTAAAGGGTGGCCACTTTAAGATCTGTGGGCTTCTCGGCATCCTGTTCAGTGGCCTTTTCAGTACAATGCTTGACTAAAAGGAGGCCCTTCCCAATTGTTTTCTAGCACTACCAAATGTTACAAAGCCAACCAGAGGCTCTCAATTAATAGCTCTGTGTTTTGACACAGCTTTTGACACTGGTGGCTTGCGCTTGTCCTCCCCAGATCAATAGTGCAAATGCTTGCCAGCTGTGGGTGCACAGTACTGTGAAAAATTGCTTGTTCTGAAGGACACCTCCCAGCATCCACCACTGCCAGGGCAAATGGTGATAAATAACTTGACCTGAGGATATGGACATCTGAGCATGTCTGGAACTTCCTGCCAAACCCATTTTGAGTGTCCCCACAATCTGTGTAACACCCATGCATATGGGGAAGCCCCAGGGAAAGGCAGCATTACTCAGGAGCCTCTATGAAATCTATTGATTTCTCTTTTGCTTATCATCCCTTGAAAAGTGACTGATACGAAAGTCAAGAACAAGAAAGCTCTTCGATAGCCTAACAAGTTGGAAGTCAGACTGCAATGCATTTGAGGTATAAGGCTATTTGTTTCCCAGACTTAGGGAGGATTGGACAAACACACACACACACACACACACACACACACACACACACACACACACAAACACACTCCCATACTTTAGGGAAATAATTACATCTATCAAGTTATTAATATGTCTTTCAATACCTAAACCATTGATTTATGTTACTGTATTAACATTTTGTATATTGCCAAGACTTCAGGACATATTTTAATTCGAATCCCTGAAACTTTTCTAGGCTTCTTATAGAAATTATATTTCTCTGCAGCTCCAAACTTTAGGTTCACCATTAGGATCAAGGAGTCAATATATTTTCCAGGGGAAAACTGTTGCTTTTCCCCAGACATGTTAGGACTTTGTTAGTGGTAGGGTTTTTTGTTTTGTATTTTGGATTGCCTAGGTGGTTTTATTGTGCTGCTTAACTCAATTAAAATAAGTTTGGTTTCTTCTGACTGCCCAAGCAGATCCATTTTATACACAGGATGGGCTGCAAGCGCAGATCAGATGAGGCAGCCTCACTTTTTGCAGAGGCTGCCTATAAAATATTTAGTGAGCTGCCACAGGCAATTGCATTAAATGAGGTAGTTAAACACCCCCTACCCGAGGGCACCCCCCCTGCCATGTAAATCAAACAAATTGGACTCTTTTCACAATTGACACACATGATTTTACTTATGGTGAATAATTTAGTATTAAAAAGTAAAGACACACTTTGCCCCATCTGTAATTTCTTTTCCTTTTATTCTTTTCCCTCACACTCCCTTCTCTACTGAGAGTTGGAGTGGTAGGGATGCCAGCCCTCCTCCTAATGTAGGAGGCGGCAAGAGGGGCATTTTGCTGCCTGGGTGACCCGTTAAAAAGATTCCCACTTCTTAATGGAAGAAGCCGCGTTCACTCCGGAAACTCACCAAGTTGTCCATTTAAAATCCTAAGCAGGATTAACGCTGAGGGAAAAGGTAGCTGGCCTCGATGAATTCCCTCCTGGCACCTTCAGTGGGCAATTGCACTTTTTAAATTAAGAGCTCTCCTTTAGTACAAAGTGGGTCAGGTTTTTTTTTTAATAAAGGTTTTTACAGACCTGATTAATCTCCCTAGCATCCTCATAATCAGCGCCTTGTGGTTTATTGCCCCTGGGGCTAGGCTGATATGCTTGTTAGGCCTCAGCCCTTCTTCGAAGTTAACTAGATCAACTAGGTTACAAACTTCCCTTGCCACTCCAAGCCATGATAGCAATGATACACAACTTCAACCATGGGCCTCCTCCTCACTGTTGTCTAGTGGTTACAGCAAAGGAAGGAGACTTTCCACTCTTATCTAAGAGCCCATTCCCTCAATGGCAATTTATCAGGGGTCACATGTTGACAGTGGGCAGGGCCAGAACAAATAATGGGAGGAACCACCTTATTTCTCCCTCTGGCACCCCATTATCTTGCTGTCTTCATCCCTACCCACTGGGCTGGCAGGCAAAAGAAAGATAGCACCCTTGCCACACATCGGCCCTGATCACAGGCAGAAGATCCTCCACCCCACCACCATCCTCCATTCATTGCTGCATCTGTTTTGGCTCCCCTCTTCTCCTTTCCCTCTGGACTCTCCTCACTCACATGAAATTAGCCTTAATCAAATTCTGTCAGGCACGAACCATTCCTCCCAGCACCCTTTTTATTGTGCATTTCACACATAAGTAGACCTACAGGATAGTCCTTCTGACATTGCCACAGACACAAATTTCCTCTGGGGTCAACATTCTACCCCACCATACCATCGAAATCTCATTGGTAAATCTCATGCCTGAAGTGGCTGTCTCACTCTCCCTAACGGTAGGACTGCTCCTGTGTAGATGGAGGGCATTACACAAACTTCATCACAATTGAATGAACCCCCCATAATGGTAGAACATGATTAAAATCCTCCTCTGTTAATTCTACTACACAGGCAGACTGATCTAGGGCGAGGAGCTTCTAATTGTATTTGGGTCCCAAAACATTGAGTGCTTTCAAGATGAGCACCATAGCTGTTGTGAGCCATAGTTGACTCAGCACTGGGGTAGCAATTGCTCTCAGGTGAAGAGCAGGAGCAGAAGGATGCAGATGATACTATGTGTGTGGAGTGGCCCAAGAGAGAGGATAGGGGCCCTGTTTGTTTGTCTTTAGGAACCGGGGAGCGAAAGCAGTCCTGCCGGCTCCCCATCAACCTCCATCGATAAAATTGAGGGGGCCCTTAGCAATGAGAAAGGGCACCAACCTGCAAGGATGAGAGACTAGTCAGCAGAGGAAGGAGCCAGGGGTGGCTGATCTCAGTCCCGTCTCCTAGGACTAGGCACCACTTCTTCTGTTGTCCATGCCTCCAGCGAAGCATGCACCTTGAAGTGCAGCAAACCTTTAAGTACAGCAATCTCTTAGCGAGAGAAAGTCACATGAATAGCATAGGTAGAATGCATCTCATCAAATTCTTAAGCTCCTTCCCTTTTAGGATTTGGCAGGTGATGTTGTGTGTCCCACCCCATGACAGATGACAATACAGGAAGTCCCACTCCTGAAAGCCATGATGTAATGTTTTGGAGTATCAGATTACCCCCTCTATGAAAACGTCAATCATTCATGGTTTGGAAGCCTGCAGCCAATCCTGGAAGGTGCAAGCATGCCGTGTCTTGCCTTTAAATGATGGTAGGAGGGGCAAATCCATCTGTTGAGATATCTTTGTCACTTGCATCAAATCTTGAACTCCTGATGCCACTCATGAATTCTCTAATCTGTGGGATATAATCCACTGAGAGCAGTCAAGTAGAACATTCCTTGTTTTCCGAGAGTGAACATGCAAGGGAATGTTTGGTCCAGCCAGTTGAAACTTCCTGTTCCTCCTGGCCTGGAGCATCCTTCCTTGTATGGGCATGACCTTTCCAGACCTGATAAAAGGACAAGGCATGCTGCCACTCTCTCTCTTTTCCATCTTCCTTTCATCCTGCGAACTTCCTGGAATGAACTCCTGGCTGCCCCAGGTCATCTCCCTTGTGGAATAAACCTGTTGGTATAAGTTTGTAACTTTAAGCCTAACACCTGCCTTCAGGGATCACACTGTGCTCTGCCTGATTAAACTTTCTGAGTAAACTTTCTTTTTATTGCTTATGAATAAGACCTTGGTGTCTTTATTCTTTTAGGAGGGATTCAAGGGGTCCAACCAGGAAAATATTAGAGCAAATTTCAGTCTGGATAAACCAGATTGAATTGCGTATTGTTTTAAGAAACTCACACGAGTTTGCAACTAGTTTTCTGCTGTGTACAGGGGAATGTAAACTCTGCTAAGTAAAGGAACTTGCTAGCGCAAGTTAGGAAGGATATTAATAAACAATATATCCTCTCCTGCCACCCTGAACATTCCCACATAATCCTGTCCATGGCAATCTGTACCTATGTCAAGCCTGACCTGTACCGTTGCATGCCTTGAATTAAGCTAACTTTCTGACTCATACATGCCTCAGTCAGGACACTTGGAATGGGAATCATGACAACACATTTAATTGGCAGAAGCATGGAATTTTGATGGGGCTCAGCCCCCTCCTTGAATTTTTTTAGGGGGCCTCAGCCCCCCGCCCCCCTAGATGGCACCTTCTTTTCTTTTCTTTTGATACAGTTACAAGCTTGGTGGATCAGGGGAATGCTGTGCACATTGTGTATCTTGATTTCAGTGAAGCCTTTGACAAAGTCCCCCATGATATTCTTGTATGGAAGCTGGTAAAATGTAGACTGGATGAGGTTACTCTTAGGTTGATTTGTAGCTGGTTGACTGACAAACCCAAAGAGTGCGCAGTAATGGTTCCTAAACATCCTGGGAAAAAGTGACCAGTGGGGCTCCTCAGGATTCTGTCCTGGGTCCATTGTTGTTCAACATTTTTATAAATGACTTGGATGAAGGAATCGAGGGGAAATTCATCAAATTTTCAGATGATACCAAACTGGGAGGGGTAGCTAATGCTACAGAAGACAGAAACAGAATTCAAAATGACCTTAATATGTTAGAGAACTGGGCCCAAGCTAACAAAATGAATTTCAATAGGCATAAATGTAAGGTTCTGCACTTAAACGGGATGAATCAGCTGCACAAACATAAAATTGGGGGTACCTGGCTTGCCAGCAGTACATGTGAAAAGGATCTAAGAGTCTTAGTAGACCACAAGCTTAACATGAGTCAACTGTCTGATGCAGCAGCAAAAAAAAGCTAATGCTATTCTGGGCTTCACCAACAGGAGTATAATGTCCTAATCAAGGGAAGTAATAGTCCCACTCTATTCTGCCTTGGGCAGACCACACCTGGAATACTGTGCCCAGTTCTGGGTGCAACAATTTAAGAAGGATTTTGACAAGCTGGAATGTGTGCAGAGGAGGGCAACCAAGATGATCAAGGATCTGGGAATCAAGCCTTTTGAGGAATGCTTGAGGGAGCTGGGTGTGTTTAGCCTGGAAAAGAGGAGACTGAGAACAGATATAATAGCCATATTTAGATATCTAAAGGGTCACATGGAAGGTGGAACAAGCTTGCTTTTTCCTGCTCCGGAGGGTAGGACTCAAACCAATGGATTCAAGTTACAAGAAAGGAGATTCCGACAAAACATCAGAAACAACTCTCTGATGGCAAGAGCTGGGAAGGTGGAGGACTCTCCTTCCTTGGAAGTTTTTAAGCAGAGGTTTGATGGCCATTTGCCATTGATACTTTAGTTGAGATTCATGCATTGCAATTGGTTGGAGTAAATGACCCTCAGGATCCCTTCCAACTATACAATTCTAGGATTCTATGTGATTACAAAATGTCTCCTATTTACAGACCGAAGCTCAGTGGTTAAGCCCATGTTGTACATGCTTAAGGTCTCTAGCTCAGTCCCTGACACCTGTAGATAGAAATTAGCAGGTGATGTGAAAAAACCTCTTACCAATGCTCTGACTTCTAATACTCTGATGAGCCATTGCGAAGAGAATCAGAATAGATCAGGGGTCAGCAAATGTTTTTCAGCAGGGGGCTGCTCCACTGTCCCTCAGACCTGGTGGGGAGCCGGACTATATTTTGGAGGGGGGAAATGAACGAATTCCTATGCCCCACAAATAACCCAGAGATGCATTTTAAATAAAAGGACACATTCTACTCATGTAAAAACACGCTGATTTCTGGACTGTCCACAGGCTGGATTTAGAAGGTGATTGGGCTAGATCTGGCCCCCAGGCCTTAGTTTGCCTACCCATGGAATAAATTCTAAGGCCACTGTGTCTCAAGCCACATTTGCATACTGTGGTACACGCCGGGGTGTGTGTGTGATATTATCCCAATGTGCACTACCTGTTTGGTCTCTGCACATCTACAACCCCTCCCAACTTGTATTCATAAAGCTATCATCAGTGCATATACTGTCAGCTGCATATATGCAATTGCTGTCTCAAATGCACACCCCTTAGCTTCACTGAGAAGTACCAGTAAATGTGGTGAAATGTGGTGGTTTTCCTTTTGGACTGAAAAGGTGGTTCGGGGGAAAGCACATTGAAGAGCAGCATTGCTCAAGAAACTACAGGATAGTTCTGTGTGACGTGTATACACAGATTCAAAAACCAGTGGGGGGGTGCGCTGGAGCCAGAGTAAATGGTAATGTGAAGACAGCCAAAGTTTATCATCTGCTCTTTGGCAGCACGCCGTCACTCCATTTTTCTCCATCAGTGGAGAGACACTGAAACAGAGAGTAAGGAGAAGCAGGCTAGCAGCAAGCGCATTAAAATTGAAGACTCCCATGTTAGTCTATGTCAGGAGTGGAAATCCAAAAGCCACAACAGGGGAAATACATTCTTGAGACATTTTGGTTGGTCCTAACGCAGGTGCTTATCCATAATAAGGTAAAGAAGCAAGGAGATCAAGGACAGAAATCAAGACCTCATTTTCACTGGCAGAGGCAATTCAAAAGCACAACTTTCAGATACATTGTTTTGGAGGGGGCTGCTAGGACTTCCCCTCCCCCCGGTCGGAACTGCTTATCCTTGTATTTCTCTCCCCATATGTCCTGACGCTGATATTTTTTTCTGCTTCCTTAACTCTGCTGCTTGCTGCACGTGAGGTTTAATTCAGACAGGGCTAGAACAGTGGTAGTCAGTGCAATACTTCTCCCCCCCCCCGCACCCCAGTTTAACAGAATGAGCAGGAGGTCACTCCCCAAAGGCAGGCAGCCGCAGCCAATGGATATAACTCATTTCCAGGACAGGTGACAGTAAAAAAAAATGTTTTTAATGTAATACTACTACTAATAATAATAAATAATGATGATGATGATGATGATGATGATGATAAATAAATAATGATAACAACAATAATAATAATAATAGAGAAGCTCCCTGGCCCTCTTTCTTCTTTGACAAGCCGCCTCCGGGAGCTCTGGCGGCAAAAGGGCGAGCAAGGAGCGTGAGCGCTTCTCCTGCTAAACCAAATAAAATCCCTTTCAGGCTCGGAGATCTCGGAAGTGGGCGGGGCGGAGTTCTTCGCCCGCAGCCAATGGGAGGACGGCCCGCTGGAAGGGTGTGGTCTGGGCGGCTCTATAATGTCATTGATAGTGCAAGAGCGCCGGCAGAGACAATAAGGGGAGCCGGGCTGGCGCGGTCACCTGCTGGTCTCCTCCTGCTCCTCGCCAACGCCGCCACCACCATAATCACCACCATGATGTCCATGAACAGCAAACAGGCGTTCAGCATGCACCCCATCCTGCACGAGCCCAAGTACACCCACCTCCACTCCAGCTCCGAGGCCATCCGGAGGGCTTGTTTGCCTGCCCCGCAGGTAAGGAACGGGTTATACGGAAAGGGGATGGAGGTGGGGGAGAGAGGAAAGTGAAGATGGGAGCTAGTATTTCTGTGAAAGGATGTCGGTACCTGGATCCCTTGCTTCCCTTCTCCACCCCGTGACCTACTCAGTTGGACTGGTTCTCTCCGATCCCCTAGACGGGAGCCTCTGCGAAGGTGCAAATCAAATTTCCAAGTCGGGGGTGCAGGAAGAGGGAAGAGAGGGGCGCGGGACATTTGGGGTGATGGGTGAGCCCGAAAGATAACTCGGGCAAAGTCTGGAAAGAGGAAGAAGGCGACTCTGCGGAGATCCGACGGCAGTGTCCCGGCCCTTCCTGTTTACCTAAGCCCAGTCCTCCTCTCAAAAGTTGCATGGCACAAATGAGGAGGGGAGACACGTGAAGGTAGGAAACGGTATACTTTCGGGAAAGAAAGGGGGGGCAGGAAAGGTTCATTTGATATATCCCAGCAGCAAGGCGACCCAGCTAGGGTCGGAGGTGGTGGATAGGTGCCTGCTTTTCTTCTCTGGTTGCGTGCCTCTCTCTGAGCTCTGTCCATCTCTCTCCCCACCCCCTCGCAGCTGCAAAGTAACTTCTTCGCCGGCCTGGACGAGACTTTGCTGCGCGGGGCCGAGGCCCTGGCGGCGGTGGACATTGTCTCGCAGAAGAGCCACCCCTTCAAGCCGGACGCCACTTACCACACCATGAGCAGCGTCTCGGTCTCCTGCACGCCCACCTCGTCGTCGGTGCACCTGCACCACCCGTCGGTGCTGAGCGGCCACTCGCACCACGCTCACCATCACCACCATCATCACCAGCCTGCTCAGGGCCTGGATGGCGAGCTGCTGGAGCACCTCAACTCAGCCCTGCCGCTACCGGACGTGGGGGCAGCGCCCGCGCACCCCCACCCTCACGCCCACCTGCCGGCCCTCAATGCCATGGGGCACCCAGCGCACGGCCAGCCGCCCATGGGCATGGGCCACCACCCGCCCCACGGCCTGGCATCGCACACTGTCTTGGCCGGCCCGGAGACAGAGACGGACCCGCGGGAGCTGGAGTCCTTCGCCGAGCGCTTCAAGCAGCGGCGCATCAAGCTGGGCGTGACGCAGGCCGACGTGGGCTCCGCGTTGGCCAACCTCAAGATCCCCGGCGTCGGATGCCTCAGCCAGAGCACCATCTGCCGCTTCGAGTCGCTCACCCTCTCGCACAACAACATGGTGGCCCTCAAGCCCATCCTGGAAGCCTGGCTGGAGGAGGCGGAGCGGGCCCAGCGCGAGAAGATGGCCAAGCCCGAGGTGTACTCGACGGGAGACAAGAAGCGCAAGCGCACCTCCATCGCGGCGCCGGAGAAGCGCTCGCTGGAGGCCTACTTCGCTGTCCAGCCACGGCCTTCGTCGGAGAAGATCGCCGCCATCGCCGAGAAGCTGGACCTGAAGAAGAACGTGGTGAGGGTCTGGTTTTGCAATCAAAGGCAGAAGCAGAAGCGCATGAAATTCTCCGCCGCTTATTGAGGAGAAAGGATGGGGAAAGGGAAGGAAGAGCGGAGGGGGATAGAAGGCAAAAAGGACGCCTAAAACGGAGGGACAATGATGAATCTAAAATTAAAAGGGGTGAAAACATCTCCCACGAGCATGGGGAGCTCTATAGCGCACCCTGTGTTGGACTTACTGGAACTCCCTTGGCCGAGGGGTAACGAAAGGCAGACACAACTCAACCAGCCCCATCCGAGAGGGAGAGAAAGAAAGAAAGAAAGAAAGAGAGAGAGAAAGAAAGAAAGAGAGAATAAAGACTCTTTGTTTACTAAGTAAAAGAACAATGCAAATACTTCAATAGATATATACAGGAGTGAGGGGGAAAACCCCTATGCTACTGTACCATATTCCTGGTGAGTGAAAAAGTTGAGTCTTTTTCGTGGGTTTACTTTTTCTTTTCTTTTTTTAAATGAAAAAAGGGACTTCATATTTCCATCCCATTTCCATCCCTGTATTTTCAAGCAAACGAGATATGGAGGGGGGAAAGGAAGGAAGCTTGAAACCGAAAGCAAACAAACACTCCCTCTTTCCTCCCGAGTTCCAAAAGTTTGTTTGTTTTTTAACACTTTTTGCTGGCTTCTGTTCGATGAGATTTTTAAATTATTATTACTACTACCCTTGCTCCCATTGGTTTACCTCTCCGGCACTCTTCACCCCATCCCAGACCCGGCTTCGCCTCGCATGCTTCAGCCTTCCGATCCTCTCCTTGCCCCACAGCAAAATCCAACCGCATTCTTTGCAATAAATCTTCTGTTCCTACCTCATCCTTAAAAAAAAAAAATTAAAAGGGGGGGGGGAGGGAGAGAAAAGAAGAGCAAATATCAAAGGAACCTGTCTGGCTGATTTGGAAAACCGGGTGATGGTGGAGAGAGCTTGATTTAAAATTTTGATTTGACTTCACTTGAACTATTTAATCCTGTATAATTTCACTGTACAACCAACAACAACAACAGCGCTTTGACAATCAAATCATTAAATATCGCCTTTATTACTCTTCAAACCTGTGGAATTGCGCTGGGGGTGTGTGGATATGAATGTCGCAAGGGCAGAAGGAGCTCCTTGGTTTCTAACGCACAGCGCAATCCTACGCATCTCTACTTAGAAGTAAATCGTATTGAGTTCAATGGGACTTACTCCCAGGGAAGTGTGCAGATATTGTGACTTCAGGCTTCCCCTTTGCTTCGATGTTTTGAGTTTGTTATTATACAACAAGTCACGCTTTTTGTCGCCCCCACCAGGACCCCCTCCCTCTCATTTTTGTTTCTAGAATGCAACTATCCAAAAGATTGTTTTGTTTTCTGCGGGGTGTGAGGAAGGTAAAATATTCTGATTTATGTCTTCTTCTTTTAAAAACCAAACACGGTGGTTAACAAAATTAATTATTAGCAAACAACTTCTTCCTCTGCAAAGATTTAACTTGGCACTTTCTAAAACAAAAAACAAAAAAAAAATTATTTCGTTTCGCTTTGCCTATGTAATAGCAAAATGGTCTCCATGTCACTGTTTTTTAAGGAAAGAAAATAGAAAGATTGTATTATTCGTTTGTGTGAGTGCGTGACGAATGAAATGATGTGTCCGTGTATGCTACACAAGTTCAAATAAAACACGCACGTTTTACCTCACCCCGCTCCACGGCTTTGGATGATCTGGGCAGGAAAGGAATGTGAGTCCCGGGATTAAAGCACAACTCAGGTCACCGCCCCCCCCGCCCCCTGTTTACAAGCAAAGGTTCTTTATTCTATAAGTCTTGGGTCGGGGAACTATTCGCCTCGATTTTTAAAAATGTTACAAAGTAGAACGCATAGCGCAAAATGCTGTTGAAAGGAAATAGCTATACCCAGTGGAACCAAGAGGTAGTTTCCCTCTACAATCAACTTGTCTTCCTTGTTGCTGCGCAGTAACTACTTCCTTTTGCAAACACTCCTTTGGAACCTTCGTAGCTTACAAACCTCTGGCGTTGCTCTTCCCCTCCCCTTCCTCTTTGTAGTGTAGAATGTTTTAGTTTTTGATTTTACTAGAAGTACTATGGATGTCCAACTCCGATTGGATAAATAAATAGTCTAAATAGCGGGAGGGAGCAGGGGAGTTGCGGCTGATTTTTAGTCTTTCTGGCTGCTTCCCCTAAAGTCTGGGGGGCTCCTTCTTTAGGGGGCAAAGAGTGCATGCAGTTATTACCTTCTATTTTCTCCTGAACCGGTGGCTTGGGACTTCCCACGATTACTGCGTGGCAGGGAAGGAGTAGCTGGGAGACCAGAAAATTCAACGAAATATTTCATTACAGCCTACACATTGAGTTGTCAATAAACTCTTCTGAAGCTGAAATGCTTTCCATTAAGACTCTCCTAATGAGAAGCGGTCAACGGAAAACAGTCACCGATCTCAATAAGAGTTCTCCTGCAGGCGGGTGGTTGGTTGGTTAGCGGTTCAGGTTGTGCCCGAGCTTCTGTAGTTGTTTTGAGTAGATAAGCTTGCAGGCTATTTATCTGAGAAAATAATATGGATCGATTCCGGTTTTGTTGAGAACTTAATTCGGTTTCAACAGGGATAGAAAGGGTGGGAGCGATTTTGGTCTGGCCTGCCTACTTATTTCAAAGGATGGGCCCAGCCTATCTGGTTAATTAGCGTTTTACTTGAATTAACAGAAAAAACAGGAATACTTAGAAAATTATTGTATAATTATCAAAAGATGCACGCACATTCATACACACGCAGCAGGCTCCAGAATGCCTCAGATTTCTGATGTAAGTTTGTTTTAGAGACAGGGCATCTGCTTTGCATGCAAAAGCTCTTAGGTACCTCAAGCTGGGTTGCAAGAGACTCTAGGTTTGAAACCCGGGAAGACAGTGCCAGTAAGCTTGGACTGGTTAGGAAGGAGCCGTAACTACCTGGCTGGGCATCTCTTCTGCACGCACAAGGCCCTGGGATCAACCCCCAGCATCTCTCTGTAGGGCTGGGAGATATTCCAGGTCTGAAATCCTACGGAGCCACTGCCAGTCAGTGTAGACAACTGTGGCTTCCTGTGATCTGGGCGCTTAACACTGAACGATGTGCTGTGAAGCAACCTGCTTGGTGTGTCTTCTTATCTGCGGGGGTGCTTGTTTTAGAGTTTGAGTTCCACCCTGGTCACGAGGGCCAGTCTCAATATTGAAATAGTATTGGCTACTTTTTTAAAAAATCCCACTTCACTGCCTCAGACCAGCACTTCCTTCTTTTAACCCTTATAACAACAGCCCTGTGTGGACGGTCAGATCAGGTCAAGATAGGGTGACTGGTCTAATACGATCAAAGACTGGTCTAATACGATCAAAGATTTGGACTCTGGCTTTAGTCCTGCACTCTGAGGACTACACTACATCAGTTGCCTTGTTTAACCCACTGCCTAATGTGGAGAAATTCTGGTATGAGAATCATCTCCCGTGATTCTGAATGGTGCGTGACTTTTCAGGTTTCAGGGGATTTTTGGGGGGAGGGGATAAATTTGGGAGACTCTGGCTTTGGCGTGCGGGAGGGGGGAGAGTAAAGAACCATTTGCTGTGGTGCTTTGAAAACATATGCCAATTAATCTATTACTTTTTGAATTAACACTTGCAAAGCACCTGACGTTATATATATATAAACCAAATGAATGTGAAAGACAGTCCCTGGCTAAGGGCACGCAAGCTAACAGACACGATATAAAAGAAAAAGGGCTTGAGGAGAGAATAGAAAGCGAGTTTTGGAGCATCTGCTGCTCCTCTGGCGGATGGAAGGGCCAGCCTGCTCTCCCACTTGCCACTATTATATTCCTGGGAGGCAGGGGTACCTGAAGAACGGGACTTGCTCCCTCCCTAAATGGTGCCCCCTGCATTTGACTTTCCCCCAGGATGAAGGCAACAAGAACTGAGACTGCGCAAATATCCCGGAGTCTGGGGCGACGTTCACACAAGCGTCTTGCTCACAGGATCATAAACTTGGAATCTCAAACCCGCTGAAACAGCATCCCTAAAAAGTGACTATTTCTAGCCACCGCTTTAAAAAAAAAAGAAAACTCTGAGGAAGAATAGTCCATTACTTCCGGAAGCGAACAAGCTGGTGCAGTCAGGAAGTTCTCTACCGTTCAGTGGAAATTCCATTTCCAGCTCTCTGACATAGCAGTGTCTCTTCAACCGCCTTCTCAACCCATTAAAACGGCATTTCCCGCCTGATACTAGCCATAACTAGCCAAATTGAACCTCCGCGATCAGAGGCAGTGTATCTTCCTGGCTGCCTGATGCCTAGAGGTGGGCGGGTGAACACAGGAAACAGAGTCAGACCACTGGTATATCTACTGCAGTAGTGTCCACACTGACAAGTACGGTTGTCTGGGGTTCCACGCAGGGGTCTTTCTGGGGATCGAACCTGAGACCTTCTGCATGCAGAGCATACCACTGAGTCAAGGCCCTTCCTCAGACAACCATTGTGCCTTGCCTATCGACTTCCCACGGAGTCTGGCAGTTGCCCACTCTCAGAGACAAGTCCCCCGTGGTCTGAGCCAGCACAGCAAATCCCCTTCACAACAGGGTAGTTGCCAGGGGAAGGGCGAGAGAGAAGCGAAGACGTGAAAACGGGAGTTGCCTCGAATTTTGGAACCTTCAGACCAGCTGAAGAATGCTAGTAAGATTTGTTAGTGTGGTATAGTCAATTCTTCAGTGTCTTTGCAGCTCTGTCCTGTGCGTCCTTACTCTGAAGTTAAGTTCTACGGAATTAGACGAGGTTCACTCCCAGGTAGATGGTTCCAGAGGGGCCGTCTGCCGCAGAGAGAGAAAGAGAGTCCTGGACACCTAACCAATTTATTGTGAAGCATGCTTCCAAGGACTGCCGTCCATTTCTTCAGATGTATGAAATGCTGTCCAGATATTCGTGGATTTGGACGTTATGCATCTGACATTGTGGAATGCAGCCTACAAAAGCTTATTCCACAATAAAATGGTTGTTGTGGACTCTTTACTGTTTATTGTGCTTTTCGGACTCCCGTTGTCAAGAAAACGTGTATAAAAAGTTAGTGCGCGTGCGCAGAGGAAAGCAAGTAAAGTTAACTGGCCAAATCCTCCCTGCTTCAGACAAGCTGATGGCTTGTTCCTCCGAGGGTCTTCCCGACACCATCACCATCAGCGATTTCTGACTTGGTTTGGCTTCTTCTGTGCCTCCTCTGCAGGCAAAAGCCTGGGGGTAGTCTCTTCCTATTCATTGGCTAAGGAAGGAAGGGGGCAGTCCTCCACTCATTTACTTGGGAGTAAGCCTTATTGACCTTAATGAGATTTACTTTTAAGTAAACAAACAAACAAATTTCTTTCCAGTAGCACCTTAAAGACCAACTAAGTTAGTTCTTGGTATGAGCTTTCGTGTGCATGCACACAGAAGTTTCAAGTGTATCTGAAGAAGTGTGCATGCACACGAAAGCTCATACCAAGAACTAACTTAGTTGGTCTTTAAGGTGCTACTGGAAAGAAATTTGTTTGTTTGTTTGTTTTGAGTATGGCAGACCAACACGGCTACCTTTCTGTACTTTTAAGTAGACATGTGTAAAACCATGCTGCAAGACTGCAGTCCTCTAGACCAGCTTTCCTGGGTGCAAGCCTCATTAAAGCACTGAAATTTGGGAATAAGAGAGCAATCCTATAGCATCTATTTAGAAGTAAGACCCAATAAAAACGGAGGGAATCAAGTTACTTCCGAGTAAACGTGCCTTGGGGAGGGGGATCAAGCTACCTGCAGCTCCCAAATAAATAAAAGATGAACTAGATTGTTTATCTTGGGGAAAATACGTTCAAGAAGTGGAGCCAAATGGAGGACATCGAGTTAAGATTTTATTTTGCATGCAGTCCAAGTGAAATACTTGAGGCCTGTACAATGTAAGTGCAAAACAATACGCTTTGACAATCAAATCCTTAAATATATCACAATTGCGTCTTATTTTTACTCCGTGGAATCAGTTATAAAGTAAATGGGAGGTAATGCCTAGACTCTTTACTTCAGTTAGCTTTCCTTTCCCTGTTTGATTTGTTTCTCTCCTTTTGATTCCAGAGTGCATTGTCCCAAAAGAAAGTCTATCCTAAGCACACCTAGTAGAATAATCCCATTGAACTCACTGGGGCTTCTAAGTAAACATGCTGTAAGCCTGGAGGGCGGCTGGATCAAAATATAACACTTGCAAATTACAGAAGGCTTGTTTTTATTTTGTTTATTTCTTAGGAAAAGTTGCTAGCAATTTCCATATTACTTTGCACATATTTAATTATAAGCTTATGTTGTTGTTATCGTGGTTGTTGCTTTCCGTAGTTAATTTACTTCCCTTCATTAAAATTAACGCTTATTTTGTAAGTACGACCAGTGGCATTTTCGTGTTTGTGTATTCTGTGGATTTTCGAAATAAACCTCGCACGCTTTACTTCACGCCACCCTCCTTCATTCCTTGGAGTGTGTGTGTGTGTGTGTGTGTGTGTAGAGGCAAATCGGAAGATAATACGTTAGGAACATCAAGTATTTATAAGGTAAATACAGCTGAGTGAAATGCCATTAAAAAGAAATTACATCGCTTGCGACAAATCCGTCAACAGAGAATCCGCGTAGAGAATATGGCAACCAGAGAATTTCCTGTCATTCTTAAGCCGGTGTTTTACCACAACTCCCTTACTCTCTCGGTCGAAAAGGGGGCGGGGAACGAAGCCATTGCCCCCAGCCCATCTGGCACCATCATTCACATGCCGTGTGGAATTACGGTGAGGCCACCAGGTCAGTACTTTGGGGGAGGTGACCAGGGCCCCATTCAACAGAACGAGCAAGGAAGTTCCCGAGCGCAGCAGGACTGGCTCACTGTGTTTTGAAGTAAATGAAGTAATGACAGTACACACGCGCTCATGCCAGCAAGCACCCAACCTCTCATGGCCCTTATTGTCAGGGTCTAAATAGTAGTGAATTGTATCACTACTGAGAAGGGGGATAAATAAATAAATATTTAATTTTGGAGTCCAGAAGCAGGATCGTTCTGGAAGCATACAAAAGTCCAGGCCCCCAAACATTTTCAATGAGAACAACATACCAACTCTTGAGATCAGGCAAAGTTTATTCTTTTTAGCGCGGGGGTCCTGAAAGTGTGCATCCTACGCGTGTGGAAAGGTTATGGAAACCGATGGGTAAGTTTCTGGCTAATTCCCCTGGGGGGAAAGCCCCCCCCCCCGTACTGCGCAGAAAAAACAGCGATGCACACAATCTCCTTGGCACATCAGAAGAGACCTGCTGGATCAGATCAAAATACCGTGTTCTCCAGGATGATACTATTTCTTACAGCGCGTAGATGGGTGCCTTTGGGTAGCCCTGACGCAAGGCATGCGTGTCCTGCTGCGTGCTTTCCCCACACCCAATTTGAGGTACAGAGTATAGTGACTCTGGACATGGAATATAGAGAAATACGCATGGAATATAGGGAAATACACATGGAATATAGGGAAATATACATGGAATATAGGGAAATATACATGGAATATAGGGTAGTACACATGGAATACACGAGCCAGTCAGACCACTGGGCTCATCCAGTTCAGTATTATCTACAGTGCTAGGGAGTGGTTCTTCAAGGGTTTCAGGCAGTGGGATTCTCCCAGCCTTATCTGAGGATATTGGGGACATTTTGTGTGCAAAGCAGATGCTCTACCACTGAGTCACAGCCCTCCTCCAACCATTGATCCATCCAGCTCAGTATTGTCCACTCTGACTGGCCGTGGCTCTCATTGATTTCAGACAGGTTCTTTCCCCATTTTACCTGGAGATGCTGGGGACTGAACCTGAGACCTGCATAGAAGGCAGATGTTCTAATCAGAGAGGATCCTTCCCCATGTCTTTGACAGTCAGATCCTCCACGTGTTTCTCTCTAATCCCTTTTTTAAAATCGCCTAGCCTGTGGCCACCATTGCCTTGTCTTCTTCAATTAATGATGCTCTCGGCACTTTTGTCTGTCCCGCCGTTTGCCAATTCTTGAGCCTGAGGCAAGCAGGCAGGCCGCCGCTTAAGGAGAACGTCTAAACCATTTAGGCCAAAATGCGAGCTAAATTATTTTCGCTGAAATTGTTGCTATTATTATCTGTATTGTTGTTGTTATATTTTGGTATTACAACGCTATGGGTTAATTTAACGCCTCATGGGGGTTAATAAAGGCTTACAAAAATAGGCAAGCCCCTACCCTCTGAGGAACTCACAAATTGAGAGGGAGAGGGAAATGCATGGAATTGTATCTAAATCCTACTCAGAGTAGATCCATTAAAATGAATGAACCAAAGTTAGTCACGTCCATTAACTTAAATGGGTTTACTCTGAGTAGAACCAGGGTCGAATGCCACTCAATGAAAGATGTCGATAAAAAACACACCAATAAGCTAGTAAGAGTTAACACAAATCTTAGCAGCCAAAGTAAGAGAAAGGAGGAGGGGAGGCAGTTTAAAATCATTTCGCAAATGTAAAAACTAAAAAAAGTCAGCCTTGTGTTGGAGAAACGGACAGAGAATCCAACAGGGACCTCCCCACCCCCCATCTAATAGGCTTAGGCCATTTACACGTAAAGTTCAGGCGCTCTCTATTGTTATTGTTATTCTATTGCCTTAACTAGAAGAAAGGTCCCTGCTCCGAGGCGCTTACATTTTATTTTATTTTTTCAAGCAGCACCACAGGAAGCAATGGAGAGAGAGGCGAGGAGGCTGGAGGAATATACATTTAGTTCAGTTAAACTTAGGATAGCAAAATTGAAAGGGATCCTGGATATCGGGAGTTTGGGGAGGATAGAATCCTTGACAGCCTCTGCTTAAATATTTCCATACATAAGCTTACAAAATATAACTAGGTGGGTGTTGTTTTTATTTTGCTTATGTTTTCTTCAAAAGTCGTTTGCTCATTTCCGTCTATTCTAGGATTCTGTATGTATGAACTAGTTGAGATTCAAGCATTGCAGGGGGTGGGACTAGGTGACCCGCGGGGTCCCTTCCAACTCTACAGCTTTGATTCTATCATTCTTAGCCCCCTCCAGCTAGAGGAGAAGGCGCTTCTAGGGCGGCAGAAATCTCTTTCTGGCTCTGGCTTGAATCACTTGCTCAGGCCAATAACCGCTCAGCTTCTATCTTTGCTCCGGTTTCTTTGGGATTTCGTTTGGCGATCCTTAGAATCATAGAATTATAGAATTTTTAGAGCTGGAAAGGTCCCTCAGAATCATCTGGTCCAAACCCCTGCAATGCAGGAATACTTCCTCTTTGAAAAGGGCAACATTCTTATTCCTCTTTATACAACTCGATAAAAAGTTCAGAGTTGCTGTTCGGCATGACCAAAACCTGGAAGTTATATTATTTGGGCGATTTGCAACGAAAGATCTTGATTGCAATTAGCGCTGGATATTATTATTTATTTACTTTTTGCTTGTTTGCTCGTGATACCAGAAGAAATTGCCAAAAAAGAGAAGGAAATATCACTTTTTCTCCTTTTCTTTTTCTTTTTGTACAGAGCATTAGACAAAACTATATAAGCTGTTCCTATAACTTTTCAGTTCAGATTCCCCCACCCCTCTAATAAAAAAAATCACCCAGTGTCTTTGATTTTGTGTTTGGTCTTTTAAGTAATGAGCTTTGCTTTTTATTAACGCGACTAGTTTTTTTGGGGGAGGGGTTAGTTGATCTTATTCGTAATCTAGAATAAGGTTTCTAGTTGGATTTGATTTCGTCTGTAATTTACCTCAAACCTTTATGAACGCGGGAGGGGTAATATTCTAACAAACTCAGCCTACTCTATTCCAGTAGTTGGAAAATAATGATGATGATGATGATGATGATGATGATGATGATGATGGAGTGGTAAAAGAAGAAAATTGAATTATATTCGATCCAGCAGAGAAACGAAGACCACAGGGATGTTATGAGAGTTAGCTAGCTGGCATTGGACAAGACTCAGCTAAGATAAAGCACATTTAAATCCCATTGTTTTTAATAGAAGGGGGAAGCAGGTATAAAAGAGCGTTGACTCTGGGTGGCAACCATAGCGGGAGTAGAATGGAAAGGGGCTCTGTTCTAAGCTCCTATGGCGAATCACCGCTTTTTGAACTTAGCAGAAAACTTTGTCAGTTCTCCCCACCGTCCACCGCTTTCTCCTCCGAAATGCCGCTCGCCCACCCCACCCGCCGCCTTCAGCTCCCACCATGGCGCTTGCTTGGTCTGACTGACAACTCTCCCCGGGCTTCTATCGCGCTTGGCGTTCCGCCTGGGACCACATTAAACCCTCTCTCTCAGGCACCAGTCAAAGAGAATAGATTGGACTGCGACTTTTTCATGAATGAGAAGCATTTTTGCTGTTGTTGTTGTTCAGTTCTCCACCAGTCCTGCACCCTCCCCCACTGCCGTTAATAATAAGCGACCTGCTTCGGGCTGTTTCCAGGACCCTGGACAGTTCAAAAAGGGATTGCTGCTTCGGCTCTGGTTGCCGGCTCCCTTACAGGGCAAAAGATGCCTCTTCTGGGGAGTTTGGGGAACAGGAGAGCCCCGATAGCAGAGCCGATGAGCTGTCCGGGGTGCTGAAACAGCACTCCGAAGACCTGAGAAATAGCCCCTCTCTTCTGTAACTTCCCTTCTGGTCTTCCCAGCCTCCACTGAATGCTCTCTGCCCGGTCCTGGACCGGACCCTTCGCACAGCTTTAAAGCCCCTTCAGCTCAGCTTCCCCCACTCTCCGTCTCCGCTTTGTTCTTTCGTCGGAGTCCTGTTTTTTCCATGCCACGAAAAACGCATTTTCATAAATAGACCTTGGCCAAGTGCTGAGTATGAAATTTTAATGAAGTCTGGATGTTGAGTGCTGCCTGGGGGGCCTTTGAGAATCATCTCAGTGCAACATTAGCAGAGCCCTTCTCTCGCCCCCCTCTCCCCGTCATGGCTCTTTCCAAGAGACATCAAACTCTCCACGGCTTAAGACGGGTCGCGCCTTAGTGGATGGAGCCCCCCCACGGAGCGAAAATGGGGTGCCAGCAGCAGCCCTCTCCCACAAAGCCAAGCCTCTCGTGCACTTCTTCCTTAGGAGGAAAGGGGAACGGCTAAGCAAAATGACAACACCCACAGGTGTCTCTTACACTCCGGCCCTTGTATTAAAAGTTTTAAATGCGCGCGATGCAATATTTATCACCTGAGATAATAAAAAGGCGAGACAGTATTTCCTCGTTTCAAAATTCACACAGCTTTAAGCAAAATGCTTCTCCTGCTGAATCGATCCGGGCTTAAGAGTTGTTTGGGGGAAGGCAGAACCACCACCAACCCGCTGCTGGCGTTTTTGTTTTGTTTTTGTGGGGAGTTCTTTTTCGAGGGCACTATTCGAAGGCTATAAGGCAGCCTCCTCTCTGTAGGAGTGGCTGTAAGCAGGTAAGGGCGGTTTTCCTTAATGCCAGAGAAGGCCTTTCGTGGAGGGGGCGGCTGATGGGGGAGAGAATGAGGGAGCTAAAATGGAGCCGCGCCACCCCCTCCCTAAAGGGAACGCTGCGCGATTAGGCAAGCCTTGCGGTCAGAACAGGGCAAACAAACAAACAAGACTGGTGTGTTTGTTTTAGTTTTTACCATTTAAAAAATCCTAATCAAAATAGATCAAATGCGTTGTGCACGTGAGCCAACAGCGATTGCGCTGGACTGTTAAGAAAACCAGCGAACTCATCACACGCCTAGTATAGTGTTATTATCAGCATCAGAGTCAACTCTACATGCTTTCCTTGGTTCCTTCTTGATCTGCATCATCCTTGCAAGTTATCCATCTAGGCAGCGGTAATATGTAATGACTTGCTAGGAGCCGAGAGGGGAGGGGGAGAGAAAAGAAACTTTGGTGCAAGACTATCTTTTCTTTAAAAAAATAGTAGTATAGTTGGAGGAACTCACAAGGTGTTGTGGGTACTATGAATCTGTGGTAGGATGAATTCACTGAAGTTCTTGAAAACTGCACTTTGGAAAAAGGTATGACAAACTTTTCTGCTGGATGAAAAGTCCCATCTAACAATGTGTTCCTATACATATTTACTTGGAAGCAAATCAGTTCAATACTGACTAGTATGTGTGGTTAGTATTGCAGCCTTAGTCCAGAAATCAATTTATTTAGTTAGTTATATATACCACCTTTGGAGTAAATGTAATTGAAATCAATGGGACTTGAGTAGATATGCACTGTTAAAGTACTTCCACCCCACACTTTAAATAAACAGCGTATGATCTAAAAGACACTGCACACACACAAAAAGTAATGGGAGGAGAGAGAAAAGGAAAAGGTCATGCTCAGGCATCAGTTCTTAAAGCCACTGTTACTATAGGACCAGTGGGAGTAGAAATGCCTCTGGGAAGCTCCCGAACAGGCCATGAAGACAGACATTCCTCAATAGTTGTCTATCCTCAGTCTCTAACGCTATCAGAAGTATTTTGCTACTGAACCTGGAAGTTCCATTTAATTACAACAGCTAATAGTCACCAACTTTATCAACCCTCTCCTCTTTTTTTAAGAGTCATCTAACTCTGTGGCCATTGTCACATTGTGGTGGTGAGTTATAGAAGTAGTGAAGACCTACTTCCTTTTCAAAAGTCTGTGCTGAACTGTCAGATAACTTCACTGAATGACGGAAAGCCTAGGAAGAACATTCTGGCAGCTAAGGGCAAAGAATGGGGGGAGAGAGAAAGAAAGAGACAGGGACAGAGATAAAAAGAAAAAGAAATTTAAAAAAGGAGGAGGAGTGAATGTTCTGCTGCATCCAAGTATGTAGGACAAGTGACACGAGTAGACTTGGATTACTTGACTTCTTGTTTAGGTGCTGGAGCAACTTGTTTAGTTGGACCACTGGATTTTGCCGCCCCCCATAATATGTAAAATTTAAAACAATGTTGGCTTGTAAAAGAGAAAACAAATAAGAACAAAAGAAATATATTGCGGTGCCAGAAAGAAGTTTTGTTAACTACTGCAATTGTTTATCTCTGTAGCATTCTATTCCATAATGGGTTTGAACTCATGCATGTTACTGTATAGGTATGGAAAAGAGACATAAAACTGGTCTGTGCGTGATTTGAGGCTAGTGTATGTCTCATAATCAGGGTTTGTAGTTTTTTCTTACCTTTAGTCACATTTTAACATTCGCATGGGTGCAAATGAGCAAAAAGTAAAGCCGACAAGAGCTATGATTTAACAGAAATATAAAGGCTAATTTAAGGGGACGGAAGAAGTGACATCTTGAACCAAATCAAAATCCTTCGTAACTCACAGTACGGCTTCTGACTCACTCAAAATTGGATTCTCAAATACAGTTTGGAGGGCGATGTATTCTGGAGGGGAATACTGGATGTATTCTGGAGAGTGACATTTGGGTATTTTTACATGTGTTTTGATTTGTTTTGAGCTTATTGCTCTTTTTAATTTTTTTTAAAGCTTTAGGAAGCTGTTTTCAACTGTTTTCACTCATAATTTTGTTGTTTTATTTTTCTTTATTCTTCATTGTGAAAACTTATTTGAGTTTTCGGCTTGTTTACAACCAAGCAGTATATGAATTTTTTGAAATGCTTATTGTTCTGCCTCCCCTCCTCTGCCTCTTTGTGCCATTCTGACCCTCTGGAGCAGATGTGGGGAAGGCATGGGGGACTTGCAGTGGGAGGAGAGGGAAGTTCCATTGTGCTAGCAGGCATCATTGCACTGGCTTCTGCTAGTGGAGTGATTTAGCTGAATGCAGCCCTTGCTCTCTAGGGTTTCAGGAAGGACCTTTCCCCCTGGAGTTTATCACTACTCAGAGATTGGGATAGCATGCAACACTGTCTACTTACCTACCTACTAACTAGGAAGGGGGAAAGTCCAGTCAATTCTGAGTAAATAAAAGCTACACTTGAGGGAAATATGATCTTCTTATATTTTATGTTCTATTTTCATCAGTGCTAATGTGGATATTATTGGGCCTGAATTTAGTTAGTTCTAGCCTGTTGAATATGGAATGCCTGTCATCTTATGTGCTTAATAGTACCTCAACGAAAGGAGGAAGCAGTACTGCCTTTCTCAACCTTCTCACAAAGCTATCCGGTCTGACACAATACCCAAAGAGGTAAAGAAATATGTCATCGTTGCTTTTTTCCTGATTCTTTTGGGGAATTGATGATGTGGTACAGATCCAGGTGAGTCAGAATGGAATAAACCATCTAAGATTCCCACATTCCAGAACCACTAATGTCAGGAAGTGATTATTAAGATTATGCAATAGTGTAAAAAGCAAACAATTACAACACCAATCATAAGACAGGATAGTTACATGTTCATTTATTTTTTTCCTGCTGAGTAAAAATAATAGGCTTGGGAGAAATCAACAGAGCATTCTTTCTGAGCTTCATTGTGGTCAGGTAATCTTCAGTACAAAGGCAAGGAAGAAAATCCCAAAGGCTTTTCAGACTCTAGCCTGTTCCTTATTCTTGGTGCATGCTCCCTATCTCTAAGATAGTCTACTAGTTCGGAATCACACCTTGCTTGCACACACACACACACACACACACACACACAACAATCAACCACAACAACCACAACTTCTCAGACATTGCGAGAAAGAATGGATCTGTGTGCTGTTTGGAAACAGAAACACAAATAGCAACTTCTTTGATCCTGGGCAAGATATTGCATAATTTACAGTGTGATCCAGGGCTTTAAAAAATGGGTAGCCAGATCCAAAATGAACAGTTACTGAGGGTGGGGAATGGGCAATTCAAAAATTCAAGTCATGCAAGTGTCAATTTATGTTAGGTGATGTTAGAAGTGACAGTGAGAAAAGTATTAAGTAGTCCAGGTTCTCCTAGAAATCCAGACCCTGATCAAACAGACCCATTGCTCCCCCTGCTGCCAAAGACACTCCCCGTGGACTCCACTGCTACTCTGCAGAATATTCACCAATGTTTTGAATAGGAAGGAAATATAACACTCTTCTACTGTCATACTATCAAATCCCCAGTTTTGAGGATCTTCTGACACTCAGTGTTGGCTTCTTAATGTCATAGAATGTGACTCTAAGCAATAAAGTATGGAAATATACATGTAAGGAAAAAAATAAACAGGTATACTGCAGCAATGCAAAGTAGCCGAACACAAGCTATAATCACATATTCACAAATTATAATCTTGTACATTTTCAAAGTGGTTTGTCAATCCTTCTTCTCAAGGAACCTGGGAATCATAGCTTTGTGAGGGGAATAGGGATCCTAACAATTCTCAGCACCCTTACATACCACAGTTCCCAGGCCTCTTTGGGGGAAGCCAAACTGTTGAACATGCTTTGATAGTGCTTTAAATGTACAGTGCAAATGAAAAACCTACAGGCCCCAGCTGGCAGAAGGAGCAGATCACATTGAAAAGGCTTGACAAAACCCTTGGATAGTTGCGCTGTGCCAAAATCTGTCCTCCCATTTCCTGAGAATTTTTTTCCCTCTGTGAAATAGGTTTCTGTTCTTTTGTGCAATTTAAAGGAGACTTTAAAGTGTCTTTATAGTGCCACTGGGTTGAGCTTAACTTATTGTTGAGAGGAGGCCAAGGGTGGTTTGTGTGTTCTCCACCTCCATCCATTAAACATTTTTCCAGTGTTCTGCAGCCTCCTGGGCTGTGCACATTTCCTGATCTGAAAAAGTCTCAAGGGAGAAATTACTTCGTTGTGTCTTCTCTTGGCCTTTCGTTGTTAAGACAAAGCCTTTCTTTTCCTCTCGAAATATTTTTTTACATGCAGATTTCTTTAAAAGTTAAAAGACTTAATGTTTAAAAAAGAATAGATATCAGGTACATGGTAAACAGCTTCCCCACCTTTCCATACTTGTAGGTAAGTCCGGCCAAAGGTGTCCTTTTTTGTTTTAGGAAGCTTCGCTTCTGGAAAGCGAATGTAAGAAGGCATCTGTTTCCATTCTGCCCTATGTTTTTGCATGCAGCACTGTTTCCATGCCACTGCAGTTTGGCTTCCAACAAAAGCTATATTATTTGCCTCACTGTCCGCTATAGTAGAATTTTATAAGTAATTAATTGCGTCATTATTACATTGTGACAATCATATTCACTGGATTGCTATCGGTTCTAGACATGGGACAAATAAATGAAGAGTAACAATTTCCGTTCCTGTTTCCATCAGAATTCTGTGACATACTTAGCCACAGGAGAGATTGTCTGTAGAATGGAATACCAGCATTTGATAGCCTCTGTTCATGAAATAAGGGACATCTGATAACCCTCATTAAAACCTTTTTGTAGAAACAATAGAAGGCAGAAAATATCCCAATGCTTGTAAGAGATTCTTCTCTTAGAGAGAAAGGCATTCCAGCAATGAAGATCCATCTGAAAGGTCTTATTTTATTATTCTCTGTGTTTTAGCTCCAGTGCTGAGAAGATGCATTTTTGAAAAAAGTGTGTGCTTGTAGCTGGCTCTGTTCCACTGCAGGGGGGGAGGAAGAAGAAGAATGGAGTCAAGCAGTCATTATGGGCTCCTGCACTACAAGAACAGCAGGCTATAAACAGGAAACTTCAGGGTGGGAAAAGCTCCCAGTTAGCTACCTACAGAACAGCTCAGGCAATGCTGGAAAGAATGTCTTGTTTTAGGGGTGAGAGACAATGATTAAGTATTATGGTCAAGGATCTTTTGGCAGTTCTTCTTGCTATATATGAATGGCAAGGCCAGCCCTACCATTAGACAGAGTGAGGTGGCTCCCTTGGGTGGCAGATGCTGGAAGGCAGGGAGTAATGGCAAGGTGTTGGAGGACAGAGTTGTGTGTGCCATGCAATCTGCACTGCATTGCTTAAGCTAACCTGCTACTGCCAGATATGGTGAATGATGCTATCCCATTGCTAGCTTTGCAGTAAGATTCAACTGTCAGTCCAGTTGGATTCTGTACATGGAACTGAGGGTGCAATATCTTGTCCTTTGTGGTTCCAGCCAGCAAAATGTCTTGGGTTATATCTGGTTTAATAGCTGCAATGCTGAAATATCCAGAAAGGGTTTACTTGTTCCGCCATCTCAAAGTACACAGGCTTGCTTCCTGCATCATGTTTTGCTTATAGACAGTACAGCTGAAAGAAACATAAATGGCATAATCCAGGCATAATTAAGCATTTGTAAGCCCCATGTTTTCAATAGGAAAATAAAAAAACCTGCTTAGCTCTCTCCACTGTTTAAATCAATGCAGCATAGAAGTGCTTGATTTTATCTGAATGGTGCTCAAAAGTGCTTTTCATTTTTTTGACCATGCCATTCGATATTCTGCATGGAAGATTTCAGATTAGAAGTTAAGATGTGAATTTCCCCCATCAAAATTTGAGCATTTCAGCCTGAAGTCCTAATCATACTTACTAGTTTTTACTTAGCAGTAACACACCAATCCTATACAGTACCTATAAGTCCTATTGAACTCAATGGGGTTTACTTCTGAGTAGATAATGCATAGAATTCTAATGTCAGTCCCACTAATCTAAGTGGTACTTTCTCTTGAGTAAACGCACTTAGGCCAAGATCAGTTTGTTAGAACTACTGCCATCTTTAGATTGTTTTTATTTTGACAGGTATTAACTGCAACATGTAATTAACCACCAACTGTCAAATACTAATAGCCATTGCATCTCAAATAACATACAAGCAACATATTAACTGCTATCATGCCAAGTATCAAATACTGTGAAACAGTAAATCACTGTACATCAATTATCAAATGCCCCATACATGTCATTTATGTAATTTTTGACATAAATTACATGTCCAGCAGTGTACCCTGCATTTTAGTCCTCAAAGTGGTGCTGAGGTTTTTGCAAAAATATGAACCGGGGGTTTCCAGGGTATGCCTTTAATGTTCTTTTCTGGGAAAAAGACTGCACCACTGATATACCTTTATTGTTCTGCCTTTACAAAGTCACAATTCCTAGGGCACATGTCCCTTCTTTTCACTTCTCTCAGGCTCCTTCTTGTCCTTCCACTTTTCACCTATGGATATATGAGAAAGCATCTCCAGAGTTCAGTACTATGTATGAAAGAAGCTCATTCTTTGCTTAGCATCTCACTTGCATTCTGTCATAGTGAAGTCTCACTAAGTAATCAGTGTCTGGCTATCATAGGGGGCTACATGCAAGTGAGCCAAATGGATGTGAATCCAGGCAAGACTGATGTAATTGAAGTCCGTGGGGAAGCTGTAATTGGTGGAGGCTCAACGCCCTGCAGTGTGCTCCTTTCAGGAACTTCTTGGGATGCTGTTCTGTAGGGTTATGTGGGTGAGTGGGTGTTCCAGGTAGTTTCAGTAGTTGTATGATCCACCTGGAAAGAAGACAGTAGGTCTGTACTCAAATGCTATTCATACTCATGAGTGGCTCCATTGAAATTAATGGACACAACTAGTAAAGGTAAAGGGTAAAGGGACCCCTGACCATTAGGTCCAGTCGTGGCCGACTCTGGGGTTGCGCCGCTCATCTCGCTTTACTGGCCAAGGGAGCCAGCGTACAGCTTCCGGGTCATGTGGCCAGCTTGACTAAGCCACTTCTGGGGAACCAGAGCAGCGCACGGAAACACCGTTTACCTTCACGCCTATTTATCTACTTGCACTTTGACGTGCTTTCAAACTGCTAGGTTGGCAGGAGCTGGGACCGAGCAACGGGAGCTCACACCATCGCAGGGATTCAAACCTTCTGATCAGTAAGTCCTAGGCTCTGTGGTTTAACCCACAGCGCCACCCGTGTCCCAATGGACACAACTAGCTCATGGCTATTAATTTCATTGGGTTCACACATTTAACATAGTTGGATACAACCTAATGACTTTGTACACAAATGTATTATATTGTTTAGGACTTCAGTGTTTAGTGTATCATTTAAAGCAACATGGAACAAGACGTATAGATAGGTCATTGTCACTGACCAATTTGCACCATGGAGGGGCTGCCTGCATCCACCCACTGACTTCTATAGCAGTCAAACACAGACATGGGGGTACCTTGGGATGAATACATTATAGCCAAAAATCTCTCTCAGTGACCACATTAGCTTTGCTGGCAAGCTAACTTGCTGGCAAGACAGCCAGCTGCTGTGCCAAGTTATGCTTTATGGGAGAATCCCACAGCCTCATCTCACCATCCTGATTTAGCAGTTTTTTTTGCTAAATTTCTCCTTTGACTGCAGGACAGCCAAGAGGCTAACTTAGATCTAAACACAGGAGCCTACGAGTCTGTTAACAAAAAACAAACTTTGAGCCACAGGAAGTTGGGGCCTTTTAGCTTGGAAAAAAGACAACCAAAAAAGAAATAAAAGATACTTGTAAAATCGTGAATGGAAGGCAGAGAGCATGAAAATATTTGATCCCTCTCTCTACAAATGGGGAGCTGAGTTCAACCAATGAAAATGATTGGCAGTAGGCTCAGAAAGGGTAATGTGATTACTCATTTCAAGATGTTTAGCTTCCATTTTTCTAAATAAAAATCCATTCTGTAATGGATTGAAATTGCACCCCCTCCCCAATATGGGCATAGCCAGGATTTTTGATGGGGGGGGGGGCGGAGAGCCAAAGTTGTTGAGCATTTTTTTAGGAAATCAAATTTGGGAAATCATGAGGAAAAATACCCTGTGAAAAATACCCCATTACCTGGGACAGGCTTCTGCTCGGGAAAGGGCAGAACCTCAACTATTTGAATACTTTCAATGATTTTCAATAATGTTTGTAGATCTAGGGGAGGGGCACCTGCCCCCCTTGGCCACACCCATGCTCCCAAATAACCATGAAACAACAAATTATATATGAGAGAGTTCATAAAATCAGCTGTTTTTAGTATGAGAGAGAAGGATATAGGGAAAGTATGAGCATAATGTGGTAAGACTGATATAGTATGATATACTATAGATCATTATTGGCAGGGATCCCAGGATAAAAATCCTATAAAAGGGCTTCCACTACTCTATGGGGAAACTCACTCTCATCATCATCATCGTCATCATCATTGTCATCATCATCATCATCATCATCATCACCATCATCACCCCCCTACCACCACTGGGCTCTCCTACCATCAGGGATTGTCCTCCCGCCCACAACATTTGGCTTCAGTAAGAACTCAACTACTAACCAGCTTCATTTGTCTAGTGAAGTCTTATATTGCATTGGGATATTTAGAATTCCAACACAGTATTTAGTAACTTAGTATTTGCAAAGAAGTTTTATTATTAGACTAAGGAGATGCATATCTGAAGTGTAATGGAATTAAATATATTAATGGAATCGAGTGAATAAAGCATTTGAAAGCATTCTGTGTCTGTCCTTCTTGGGTTGACTAGTTCAGGATTCCAGATGCTACTGAGCCCTTGAAAACTCCATTTTTGGTACAATCAGTATTATGATGATGATGATGATGATGCCACCTTGACTAAAAGTCATTTACAGTATTGTAAGCAAAAACCAAACACCCTACAGACATCTCATGGTGAAAGGGATTGCCATTGATAAACACCTCATTGGAACCTCCATGTACAGGAGCAGAATACCTCTGAATGGCAGGTGCTAAGGACAAAAAGGGGAAGGCCACACTTGTGATCTTCTTCAGGTGCATTTGGTTGGCTTCTGCTGGCAGCAGAATGAAAGTCAGAGTCAGCTGGACCTTTGGCCTTATGGTGTTCTCAGGGCTGGCTCACCCGCGAGGCAAGGCGAGGTGGCTGCCTCATGTGGCAGGGTCCACAGCGGCAGCAGATCTGACCTCTGAGGAATGTACCACCCGTTGCTGCCACCATAGTGGTTGCGATACCTGCAGCATGCTCCTTGGAGGCCAGATCTGCTATCTCCTTAGCAGCTCCTCCAAAGCTCCCTCTAGGCCAATAGGTTGCACTGCTGGTCTCCTTCCACCCCTTGGAAGGAAATAGTGGGGACTGCCCTCTGGAATCTCCTGGGCTCTGCACCCACCCACCCAGCATGATTCAGAGCTTATTGTTTTCTTTACTGAATGATTTAAAAACCTGTTTTAAACTGTTTTTGTAAATAGCTTTCTTGTTTTATTCTTTTTTCCATAAACCACTTAGAGATTGATTCATATACCAATCAAGTGGTACATAAATGTTGTTTAATAAAACAAAATAAATGGGGGGGGGAGCATGTATTTGCTAAGAGAATGACTCTGCTGCCATCTGCCAGCCTATCAGATGCTTTAATAGTGCTGCCCCTTAGTGCATGCCACCTATGGTTTCCACTGGTGGTAACCATGGTCTACTGCAGCCCATGGAGCATTGCTAGTGTTTGTTTTTACAAGCGAAGAGTCCCACCAGGGCTCTAGAGGTGCTCTTTTATGTGAAGCATCTCATGGTTTTTAATAACCTCCACTTGCACTGCAAAGGTTTTTGGCATTTTGACGGAAGGATACAAAGGGATTAATCAGCACATGGTTATATAGAGAAGCTGCGGGTTTCAAAAAAGCTGAATATAGCTATGTTTTTTCATAATGTAGGTACAGGTTAGAGATGGAGAACAAATTTGATTCAGTTCAATTTAAAGGTGAACTTACTTAATTAACACTTTCCAAATAAAGATGAGAACTGAAACAGCTGTCTTTTGAAATTCACACCGCTCTGAATTTTGCAATGCAGTTTTTCCATCCAAGCAATGCATAACAAAATGCACAAACCAGGGCTGAAATGTTTATATTAGTGAAAATAACATACATGATAATGCATGATATTAGGAAAAAATTGCTTTTAAAAATATATCTCATACAAATGCTATTATTTATATATTTATATTTATATTTATATCTCACCTTTCCTCCAAGGAGCTCAAGGTGGTACACATGGTTCTATTCAATTAGGAGATATTTGCAATAAAATGCTGGTGGGTTTTCATGAGGAATTTTAAAAAAATAATAATTTGCAAATTGAATTTAAGACTTTAAAAAATGAGAAACTGAAACAGACATATTTAATCATACTAAGGACAGATATAATGCAATAGCATATCCTTAGCACTTGGGTTGCACAAGAAATAGAATGGTGGGGAAGAGGCTGACAGAAAGGCAGTAAAAATTCCCTCCCATCAAGAGCCATATAATTGCATAGCCCACAAACCCAATTGTTGTCATCCATCTGTCTCGGGAGTCAATAGAGTGCACCTCCAGGATTAAAGTCAAATAGCTGTGTTAACAGCAGCAAAGTGACCTTCCCAAGGCAAAAGCCTGGGCAGTGTGCATGGAGGTCCTGGGCTGCCCAGACAACAAGATCCCTCTCTCAGCCTCACCGATGTAGTCTAGAGAAAAGCAGAGCAATACATTTGGCACCAGCCTGGCAGCAGGAGTTGTCGGAAGGAGGCGTAAAAGGCCCCATTCAACTGTCTACTGCCCTCTGGTTTGTGTAGGATTTACTCCTTAGACAGGTGTAGTCAACCTTTTTATACCTACCGCCCACTAATGAATCTTTCTTGATGGTAAAATTTCCATACCAGCCACCAGTGCTCGATGGAAGGTGGATTCACCTTGTGCCGTAGAACCCCTACCGCCCACCTATAATCCTGAAACACCCACTAGTGGATGGTACGGACCAGGTTGACAATCCCTACCTTAGACCTTTCTTCTTCCTAAGCTATCTTGCCAGGTGGCAGAGGTTTAGGATAAGAGTTTTCCTTCTCCTAGACGGGCTACCTTCCCAGGTTGAAGAGCCCCATCTGCCCCTCATTTCCCTCTACAGCACATGCAGAAACCTTCTTGACTGTCAGACTCACTCTTGGTTTTGTCCGCTCAATCTGCCAGGGAGCCTGTATTCATTTGCAAGGGACATCCCTCACACACCAAGGGTTTGTGACAACATTGGCTACCCTCACCTGGTTTATCCGGCAAGTCAAAGCCATTCCCAGGGTGTGGTCGTTGTCACATGCTGACAGCTTCTAGGAGCCACAGGTGCAGAGTGCAGGGTGGGGACCAAAAGTGGGCAAACTACTCTAGAAACACAACATGTTCCACACCAAGGGTACTACCCATCCCCTAACACCCCACGCACCCCACACAGCCCATACAAACCCACTACTGATATTATAAATAGCAATGAATATAGTGGAGGCATTAGGGCAAATGAGGCACTACCCCACCACCCTCAGTCTGTCATAGGCCAGCTCCCATCTGCCTGCCTGCCTGCTTGCCAACAACCAGTCTTGGGGGGTTGGGTGGCTATGACCGTCAGCTTCCTCCTCCTTAGTCGGAAAGGTGTTACTTGGGGAACTGGAGGAGAATGGGGCAAAACTAGAATGAACTGGCCCTGCCTGCCTTTGCCTCTGGCTCTACTTCCTGTTGGTCTCCCTGCCTTCTACCCTACCACTCCCAATAGCACCATAAATCACTAAATGAAAGCAAAACTTAACCTCAAAGACGCACCCATTCAAACACATGCACAGAGAGTTGTTTGAGAAATATAAGCTAACAGCATTGCACAGTTGTTGAAAGCAAATATCAGTTGACCTTTCCTCAAGAGTACCAATTAAAATGCATTGTTTTAACATAGAGGGGTTTTTTTGTTTTTTTAATTTAACCTTCTGCTGTGAATATTGTTCTTCTCAAGATAGGGTTATTTGCTGGCAGTTCCTGGCAGAATCTGGACTAGTTTAAGTTATTTTAAGTTTAAGTGCACTATTATTTACTGGTCGAATGTCATCAGGGGCCATGAATGTGGTTTTTTTCCACAGAAACCCACAATTTCTTTGTATGAGAAATCACTGATGGCTTTATTTATAGCCTTCCACTGGATTTTTGAAGCTTGTGGAAGATAGACCTGCTTGTCAAGAAAGGATGGGCATTCATGAGTGAGACTGGCCCCCAGTTCTCTTCAAAGTTATCCTCAAGAGATTTTAATAGTGAACAGTATCAGCCAGAACCACCAGTGACATCTTTTAGGGAGGAGCCCACTTCTGTGAGGAATAGCTATCAGCTATATGAGGGGGAAACTGCATTGCAGGAGATCTTCCCTGCCTTCTTGGCCTGGACGACTTTTCCATAGTTCTGCTCCTGGATCAGATCTGTGGGGAGAGTGCTTCTGCAGACACTACTACTCTTTTTATCAAGGGTGAGACAACCAGAACTTCTTCTGACATCAGCTGCAACTTTAAGAACTTGTTATTGAGCTAGTTAGGTAGCTGACATTCCTGCACTGTAGTGGAATATTCCTGCACTACAGTTGATATTCCTGTACTGCAGATGACCCACTTCCAATGCTACAATTCTATGATTCTAGCCCATGTCAGTAGCAAGCCAGTAGCAAATGAATATCAAGTCACAGCTACTGGAGAACTACTGGTGGCCAGCATAGGGGAATGGGAATATCTGTGGGTGGGAAACAGCTGGCTGTGCCCCCTCACCATCCACCTGAAGCCACCAGACTTTGGGAAGATGCAGTATTAAAGATAAGCAAGAATGAAGCTGTTCAGCCCACACTATGGCACATCTCAGGGTGGGTAACCTGTAGACCTCAGCCTAATTCCAAAAGCCCTCAACAATCAATCACTTCAGATCTCTGACAAGAGTGATCTATTGCCCATTTTGCCTTATGGTAGGGCTGGCCCAGATAGCAGCCAACGGCAACAGTGTTGGGCTTTCCTTGAGTACCTTTGGCAATATATCAACATTTCAAAGAAATCAATAAGTCTATGGGATACATTTCCATATGCTAGGATGCATTCCTACTGCTGAAAGGCATATCAGCTAAAACAGCATTCCCCCCCACCCTGTCTTCCTCAGTGATTGTTATCTAAACCCATTCAGTAAATGGCAGGCAGGCTCATATCTCTCCTCCCCCTGCTGGAGAAGAGTGGTAGTCAAGCTGAAATGGCTGGATGACCGCAACCTGTGGCACCCCCTTTCCCAAACTCTGTAAAGAGTTGGAGGAGGAAAGACGAACAGTTATGTGCTACTTGAAGAGGCTATGGCAGCAACATCTGGTTGTGAAGTGTTCAGCCTTCCTGTCCCTGATGAATGCTCCAGGCCAGGTATAATTATTTGTGTTCCTTCAGATGTTGCTGGACTACAACTCCCATCATTCCTAATTGCTGAACATACTGATTTGGGCCATGGTGGAGCCTAGCAACTTCTGGAGGGGCAAAGGTTCTCCACCTCTGCTCAACACCACTGTCCAATGCATGCTTGTTTGGATAGATCTGTCCTTTTGAAGTATGCTCAGGTCAAGGCATTCAATAGAAAAATGGTTCGCCATGCCTGCTATGCAGCACTCGTGGGAAACTGAGAAATCTGTCAGTCTTGATTTGTACAATTTTTCTTATTTTTCCAATCTTAGGTTTTCCACATTTCTGAAGGATTTTGCCATTTTTAAAAAATAATAAAGGAACCCTCATGAAAACTTTAATTCATTTTAGTGCAGGTTTCTCCTAATATACAACTTTTTACTAATATGCACATTTTGTGAACATTTCCCCCCAATATAACACATTTTTGTATGTTATGTCATGAATGTAGACATTTGTCAACATACTTTCTCCTAATATATGCGGTATTGCCCACATTGCTTTGCTGGACAGCCACATCACAATATATGGAGAAGTATGAATTTTGACGCATAGTTGTGCTTCAGTTCATGTTGAGGTGTGTGAATTAGGTAGTTTCTCATTAAAACAGAAAGAAAATAAAATTTCTCAGAAGAAATTACTCCTGATCAGGCACATATAGGATTGCACAGTAAGGAATGTCAGTACATTAAGAATTATATATGCTTCACACAACAATAATAAATCAACAGGAGTTCCACTGGGAGGAGGATTAAATCCCTTAGAAGGGAGAAAACACTGTCTCCATTTGTCATCTCTTTACAGGGTGAAAGGACAGTAGCTCCATTTTTCTGGACTTCTGCAAATGCAGCACTTTTGCTAATACATTTCTTTCTTGTCCACAATTCACCAAATGTTTCCAGGGAACTGTAGACATTTAACAGAAGCGGGGAAATACATATACCGTATTCTGGCGCTTTCCCTCCCACCAGTACAGCAAGAACTGATCAGAACACAACCACAAAACAGCACTGCAACATGGCTGAGGGGACTTGTGGATTTTAAAGTTGTAAAGCTGGGCTGAGGAACCTGTGGCCCCTTCCCACCAAATGTTGTTGTCTACAATGCTCATCATGCCTGCTCATAACCCCTGACCACTGACCATTGGCTAATGGAAAGTTCCCTATCCCTGCTATAAGAGAATCCTCTTTAAAGTATGCCCTTCCTTGACAACTCACCCAATTACCTTTTCATTTCTCTTTAAAAAAATTCTACCTTTCACTTCAAACTCAATTCAGTTTGTCAAACATTCCAATTGCGTGAATGTTTGTGAATATTCTATACCAATGATGGCACTCAAATGGCACTGTGTGGGATTCAGTTGGAAAGGACAGAAAGCTATGGAATAGTCTCACCAGTAGCTACTCAGATGTTCACTCTTATTTTGGAGGAATTCCCCCCCCTTTGCCTTCCTTTCTTTTTTTCCCAACCTCCTCTAGCTCTCTCTCCCCCCCCCCTTTAGAGCCTCTGTTCTTCATCCATTATTTAGGACTCTCTGACTGTAACAGCAACATTCGCCTTGTATACCTTGTGTGGGGTTTAAAATATAGATAAAAGCAGAAGGTCGGACTTGAAACACAGATTCTGACAGTTGCTGTCGACTTTGTCTGGAAGCTACATAATATGAAGCGGTCCATGCCCAACAATCACATCTGAACACTCCCCCCCTCTCCTTCTCCCTCACTCTCCCCTGCCAAGTTGATGCTGTCACAAAAATGTCCTCACATTTGAAGTGTTCATCCTTTCCTTTATATTTGTTTAAAAGAAAGTTTGGGGGCAAGAGATTGGGTGGCTTCAGAGCCAAATGATGAGATGCAAAATGTACTTTAGAACAACAACAAAAAACAACAACACATCTTTTCATTTATTTTCCATATGCTGTATACAGGAAAGTTACTGATATCCAACGCAGGTACATAATGCAATGAGCATGGAGAGGCGAATGATGCAATAATAATAACCTGGCACCTATAAGCAGAAAATAACAATAGTAATAAAAAAATCACCTCATAGGTTCACCTGAATAGAATGGGTAAGGGGACTCTGATGGTTAACATGCTTAGACTTGAGAATTAGTACAACACTCAGTTGCCATGTCTTCCTGCTTTAATCTTTATAAGTAAATGTTAGCCATGGTCCCAAAGTTTAAGAAATGCAGCTGGCATGGTCACTGTGCTTTGGAAGGCTTGAAGTGGGGTGGTAGTGATTGTGGTTTGGAGGTCCTGTTTGGTCCTGCTATGTAGTGTTCCATGCATGGGTAGGGGGGGATCTAAAGGCATTAGTCCAGAGAAAGAGAAAGAGGAGATTAAGAAAGAGAGAAAGGGAGGGTGTGCTTGTTCCCAGCAAGTGTGGGCTTTCTCAGCAGATGAAGACTTTCTGAGGGGGCTGCCAGCCCACAACGGTTGCTTTACTCAACTACTGGCTGGGTTTTTGTTTGTTTGTTTACTCTGAAGAGAAGATCAAGGCTTTCTGAGCTGTCCCTTGAAGTCAGTTTCGAAACCAAAGTCAGTGGCATTCCAAAGCGCACTCTCTCTTTCTCTCCGAAGCCTTCCACCCTCTAGGAGTGTTTGGGCCCCGCTGAAGCAACTGGATATAGTTTGACGATGATTGGGTTGATCACACACAGCATTAAACATTTAGCACAGGATATTAAGATGTTACTGTCCACGAAGCTCACGGTGCATCAGGCGCTGTTGGGATGAATCAGATAACAGCTGTTTTCACTGATAGTACATTTACTCCGTAGCCCCAAAGCGAGGCCCAGTCCTGGAAACACCAGCTTGCACAGACAGCCTGCCCAGCATCAATGTATAGCAACTGCAGGTGGGGCAGTTTTGCCATCAGGGAAGGAGTTTGGGGCAGAAACCCAGGGTCCCATCCAATGTAACAAGTGGGATGGTCCCTCCCATATGTGACAGGGTTCGCTCACCACATTCTGAAGTAAATGAAGCTCAACACATTGCCTTCTGAAACCCATAACACCATCAACCCCAGAATCTAAAGTTAACAAAAGGTACTGCTGGGCAAGGGCAGGGGTGGCTTGAATCCTGAAAAGACAGAAGTACTGTTTCTAGGGGAAAGGAGGTGGGCAGGTGTAGGGGACTCCCTGGTCCTGAATGGGGTAACTGTGCCCCTGAAGGTCTAGGTACACAGTCTGGGGGTTATTTTGGACTCACAGCTGTCCATGGAAGCCCAAGTCAATTCTGTGTCCAAGTCTACCAGCTCCACCTGGTGTGATAGCCAAGACTGTGCACTGTCTCACCAGAGTGATGCATGCTCTGGTTATCTCCCGCTTGCACTACTGCAATGCACTCTACGTGGGACTACCTTTGAAGGTGACTTGGTAACTACAACTAATTCAGAATGCAGCAGCTAGACTGGTTATTGGGAACAGCTGCTGGGACCATATAACACCAGTCCTAAAGAATCTACATTGGCTCCTAGTATATTTCTGAGCACAAGCCAAACTGTTGGTGCTAACCTTTAAAGCTTAATGTGGCCTTGGCTCTCTATACCTGAAGGAGCATCTGCATCCCCATCATCCAGCCTGGACACTGAGGTCCAGCTCTCAGGGCCTTCTGGCAATTCCCTCACTGAGAGAAGAGAAGTTACAGGGAATCAGGGAGACTGTCTTCTCAGCAATGGCACCCATCCTGTGGAACAGCCTCCCATCAGATGTCAAGAAGATAAACAACTATTGGACTTTTAGAAGACCTCTGAATGCAGCCCTGTACAGGGTAGTATTTTTAATGTTTGAAGTTTTGTTTTTAATATTTTGTTGGTAGCCACCCAGAGTGGCTGGGGCAGCCCAGTCAGCTAGGCAGCATATAAATAATAAAATTATTATTATAAATTATAGTGGCTGGTGTACATTGAGATTGGTTTAGCAGAAGGCAAGGGGACCAACAGTAGGCAGAGCCAGAGGCAATGTCAGGCACAGCCAAATCATTCTTCTTTTGCCTCTAACCTTCTCCCTGCTATGTTTTACAAAGGGCAACACTGACAAAAAAAAAAATAGGAAGAATTTATCCTAAGATACACATTTGTGTGCCATTTTGCCAAATATACACATTTTTGCAAAGCAATTTTCCCTAACAATGCATTTCTGTATGTTATTTTAATGGATATATGCATTATTGTGCACATTTCAGCCTAGTATCCGTGTTTTTGGCTGGAGAACTGAACTGCAAAATTTGGAGAATTTTGTGGAATGGTTGTGTTTCAGTTCTTGAATTTCCACCCCATCCTTGGCAGCTAGCTGGGCACTTCACTACTGACCTGAAGCTCCTATATGGTTCATCATATGATGGGATTATGAAGGCAGAGGTCTAAGAGCTGGCCAGGAAACCACATGACTGGTATTGAGCCCTCCAGTCCCAGACTGTGTTATAACCTTAGGGTGAATGGTGGTGCAAAAAAAGGAAGAGGTCTTCCTTCCCTTTAGGATATGTCAGATTCCAGGTGTAGGCAGGGCTGGCACCCTATCCCAGAGGACACTTTGTCTGGGAACACATTGTACCAAATTCAGCTCTAAGTTAAAGTCACTTAGCAGTATACTTGTTCTGCTGGCGAAATGCTTTACACTAGCAAAACCCTGTTATGCAAGAGAATGCATTAGCACGTTGCTGGTAACTTGGTTGCGCAAAAGATCATGTAATCTCTTGCACAGCAAGTTCCAACTTGTGCAACATCTGCACTGGATTCCTTTGTTGCCAGCATGAACACTTACCCATCTGCAAGCACAAGAGCATTTTCACTAGAGAACAGAGAATATTGGGTACAGTCCCATGACACATAAAGAGAGATGGAAAGAAGGAAGGTCAACATTTTGGAACTCTGCCCCCCACCTGATCTCATCTATAATTATTGAACCATGTCTTTGCTTCAAAGTGCCCTCAGCCAAAAGAGTTGATCCATTAACTGACCAGCTATTCACATTCATTTAGAGTGCAAGGGAACAGTTTCAGTCTGCTCCATCTGTATTTAATGCACACAAGCAAAGGTTATGGTGCCAACTGCTTACAAAGCACCTATCAGGTTGGGTTTTTTAAATGTGTCTACAAAATGTGAAATGTAAGGCTGTATCAAAATTATGCACCTGGTACATTGTTGAGTGTGTCGGAAAACACGTACCCATTTTTGGAAGAAGAAAAAAGGGCACTCACATTGGTTTCAATCCAGGTATGCCCTTCTGTTCACAGAAGAAGTCCTCTGATCATTGAAAAAAATCTACCCATGGAAGGTGTCCTGCTCACTGAAGGACTCATTTAGTGAGCAGGAGGGCAACTTTGGATCCAAAGCCCCCTTCTAGGTCTGATCTGTGGTCTTAATCCTGCTTAATTCTTGTTTGGTGTCATAGTGAGTTTTCCATCCCACTCAAAGCTCAGAGCTTATGGACGATAAGTCTCCACCTCCATTTCCTTCCAGAGCAGAAGACATGGCATTCCAAAATGCTTCAGATTCAGAGGACTCACTCCCAGGGCAGCCTCTGTCCCTCACATGCCATACAAGTCAATGGCTGCATAGCAAGGCAAAGGCCCTTTATGGGCACAGGCTATTTAAAGTGGTATGATATGGCTCTGAATGTATAGTGCAGATGGGTCTTTGTTGCTTGAAAATTAGCCAAATATAAACAACAACAAAAAGAAGAAAACAAAAACACTCATGGGGAAACATAAACATGAAAGTTGTGCCAATTGAATGGAGAACATAGACATTATAAGCAGGAGAAGGGCAGATGGGTCTGAAAACAATGATAAGCTTATAGAATGTGTACTTTATTACCGTGAATTATCTCCCAAAATGGATCTCTCTGAAATTTTGCAGGTCCTATGTTTTGAAGGAGTAGCAGAAGCCCTGAACACTTCAAACCATTTGGATGAAAAACACTAAAATTACAGGCAGCATACCATAATATTGACTGGGTTTCCCAAGAAAATCCGTATGTAGCTTAAATTAATTCTGAAACAGTTATGAAAACAAATAGACAGCAAATGATTGAGTGAATGAATTTTTAAACAACGAGAATGAATGGAGTAACTAAATGACACCTCCCCTCACACACATCTTTAGCTATTTCCTCATCGCCATCCACATAATGGGCTAAGAGAGACTTGGGCTAAGAGAGACAGACCTTTTGATGAATGGGTAGCACTAACAATACAAGAGCCATCTGGTTATGCACCTCTTTTAGGTAGGAAGACACATGAAAGCAAGTGCATATGTCAGTTGTGGACTGCAAAGCTCACTTCAAAATCTATCATGGCTAAAGCTGCCTGGGGTAACAAGAATATTGAGGATGAGAGAGAGAGAGAGGGGGGTGGGTGGGTAAAGAGAACAAATGAATTTTACAGCAGAACAGTATAAGTCCTTCATACAAGGATGTGAATTTGTGTGCAAAAGCCAATCGCCAAAAAGAGAGAGGCTCAAGAACCTTTTTTGCCTCAGGCAATCCAGAGGATGACAAAAGTTGAAACATGTAGCACAATCAACAAAAGGCAAAATCCCCATCCCGGGAGGATGAGGTGGGAGCATGTTGAGTGTAACAAAAGGGAAATTCACATGGAGTTTTGTTCTTTAAAGCATGCTGCTGAATGTCACAACACAGACAGTGGCTTGTATTATTTTCTGTTTATCCAGGCAATCACTTCAAAGCAGACCGCTCTATTGCTTGTCAGACTAGCTTGCTCAGTTAAGAGGCAATGCTCCAAGATGCAGTTTAGAGCTGTGTGCAAATTGCCTCTTGCCCCCACCTACTTGAAAGCAGAAAAATGGGTGGGTGGGGGGTTTCCATTTCATCAACATTCTCCAGGGGGAAGATAAATTCTCCAACAGTTGGAAGAATCTGCCACTTTGGGTTTTTCCATTTCTTATTTTTCCAGTCTAGAGTTCAGCTCATCCAATTTCAGTATCAGCTGGTAAGTGAGTTGGGACTTCCAGGTGAAGATGACGTTGAATAAGGCTGCTTGTCTTTGAGCTGTACAGTCTGTTCTAGTTTTTATTTGTTTTTGTTTTGAATGGTTTTTAAGTCAGTTGGTTCAACAGTTTGTGTTAATTGCAACATACAGGCAAGGAGCATATCTGTTTTATCTCTTTTACTTGTACGTGGGCTTAAAAGGCATATATTTTAATTGGAGGACTGGCACTGGGAGAGCAGCTGTTCCGGCTCAGTGTTTAGCTCATAAGCAACACTTAGCCACCCCATCTTGCACAAAAGTTAGTCTGCAGGTTTAACAGACCCACAGCACTTCAGACAAATCATCCAGAACTCCATTGCCAAAATGTAAGAAATCTGTGCTGGACTATTGTGACTCAGCAACTGGAGCAAGGGGCAATTCCAAAGCAATTGCGGCAAGATGTAATTAATTGGTAATGAGTTTGATTTTTAAAAAAACAAAAAACCACATATGGAAATGAATGCACATTTTCACGCATATTTCATCATAATATACAAATTTTTGCCTATACACACAATTTGCCAAACCATTTCCACTTATATAGCTCATTTTTGCATGTTGCATTCACTCATATACACATGTTTGAAACTGTCGATCTCCAATTTACGTGGTCATAGACCCAAACAAAAATAAAACCAACAACTGTACGAGAATAAATATCATAGCATATAAAGTACATTAGAGTGGGTTATAATATGTATATGATATAAAATATGAAGAATATCTAAAATGTGATACCTGAAAATATGGGAATGGAAGTGTGTGGGAAAAAGAAACAAGATTTTTGTATGGTTTTTTTGGTTGGTGAACTGCAAATCAATGAAGTGCAAATTCTGAAATATTGTTGTGTTTTGATGCAGATTTTCATTGAGAAAGTGCAAATTTATTTGGTTAGTCTTAAAATGTGAACCAAATAGAATTTATCTCCCATCTATAGTTGGGGTTCACTATTAGCAATAGCAGGATACTTCGTGCATGCCTGCCTGCTTTCTTGCATTTTGCATCCTTTAAAAATATGGTGGACAAGGGACTTCCGGAGGCGGCGCCATCGGCAACGGCGGAATCCCTCTGAATAAGAGGGAGAAGCTCCGCAGAAATCGGGTTTACCTGCTGCAGCGAAGCAGGGACCCTTTCGAAAACCGCAGGCAAGTGAAGCCTGCGACCATGGGACTCGGCGGGCACCTTTTGCTCCCCCCCCCCCGTTTTGTAAAGGAACTCGGCAAAGAGCTCCGGAACGAGACGGGGTGCGTGGCGCGGTGCTGAGAGTTGATCGCTACTTCTGCAGAGTGAAGCTGCACAGCTGATGCCGGAGAGCGCTGACCTTTTTCCTTTGAAATTTCGGCTTCTAAATTACAACCCGTGAGTAAGACTTCGTAAAATTTGGGAGATCAAAGGATTTGTTTCCTTTGACCGACGCAACGAACTTGAATTTGGCACTGAAGTGGGAAGGTGCAAAAAGGAAGTCCGTCTTCCGGTTTTGTAAACAGGACTAAAGCAAAGACTTCTGAAACTAAGAATTGGAAAAGTTGAACTAAAAAGAGCTAAATTTCAATGCCAAATATAAGAACTCCCTCTCAGAGCGGGGGGGAGGAGAAGAAACCTTTTAACTGAGGAAAAGGGTGGGGGGGAAAGACCACCGCTCAATCCCTGATATTGGTCTGCCAGAGACAGCAGGAAAGTGTTGCACCGTTTATTGACATTGTAATTATAGGTGACTACTCTGCAATTGAACTGGAAATATTGAAGGACCCTCCTTGTAACTGTTGCTTGTTATTGGAAAATTATTGGAAAATTGAAAGTTAAAAAGGATACTACTGCTTTTAGAAACAAGTTGCTTCTGAAAAGAACATTGTTGCTAAGATGCTCCCCTAGAGGAGGGCTAAGATATAGCTGGGGATTTTCCATCACAGCTGGTTAGGAAATTTTCCCATTACAAAAGAAACTCTAACTGTGAGAGCGACCTTGAGTTTTAAAGATAAAGTAATGGATCAGCTTCAACCCCAGGAAAAATCCTCAAGGATAAAAAGCAGACAGCAGCAACGAAGACAATCAAGTTTCAAGTTCAAGTTTATTATTAGATTTGTGAGGTCCATGCCTTTACACAAAATACCATAAAACATTATTAAAAGATAAACAATAAAATTATAAAAATAAGCTAAAATCCATGCCATGCTGTCCCAGCAAGGAAACTACCCAAAAAACCTCGCCATTCAGGAAAGAAGATACAGCAACAGGTTAGGAGAGCAATGGGAGGGACCTCACCATTTCCTCCAGGAACCATACCCTAGTTTTCATAGCCTTCACCACAAAGACCGCTACCACGTGAGAAATCCGTGGATCAGTGTCCACCAGTAAAAACTTTACTTGGTCCTCAGAGTTGGCTATTGATTTGGGAATAGTTTGTAACATCGCATCCCTGAAGGCCGAGTAGATGGGACAATACAATATGTAATGTGTGAGATCGTCTTTGGTTCTCATATGACAAGGACATATACGCTGCTCTACTGGGATTTTTGCTTATCTGCCTGACAAATAGGCCGTAGGAATGGTTTGAAAACGGGCCATGGTGAAAGCTCTCCGAAGGGTGGGATTGGTGATATTCGCCAAATAATTGGCGCAGGTTTTGACTGTTTTCAGTCGGGGAAACCAGTGGGAGGACCCTGGGTTCTGTATTTTTGTGATATCTAACAGAGGGTAATCCAACTTCCACCCTCAAGAAAGCTGCTGGTGTTCCTTGAGGAAGGCCTAGAATCCTCTTGAGGTAATAATTTTGCAAAATTTCAAGCCGTTCCAACAGCCTCTGGTTCCACCCCCAGAGTTCTATCCCATATAACATCTGGGGAATAGCTTTCCCAACAAAAGCTCTTAATGCCGAGACTCTGAGACCCGCTGATATAGTGAAAAAGGATCAGAGTTAGATAAAAGACACTGGTCTCTCAGAACCAATAAATCTGGAGAGTGCAGGTGTTGTTTAATTTTAAGCTCCAGCTCGCTGTTCCATTTACGCCTGCGTGGGGCCGGTGCTTGAGGAGGGACTGCACAATGTAGTTGTTGTAATCCCCCTGATTCAAGGGGAGTTAGTGAGACAATCAATAGTAGCCCCCCCTGTTCTAGAAAAAGAAGATACTGGGCAGTCTGGAGCAAAAGGTGCGGGCTCTGAAGAGACATTAAATGCATCATTAGATAAAATATTTGGAGCTTTGGAAAAACTGTCAGCTAAAATTGATTTGAATACCACAACTATTAGCTCAAACACACAGGCTATTGATCGGTTGCTGCAGGAATCAAAATTGACAAGAAAAATTGACAAGAAAAATTGCTGAGGAAGCAAAAGAGAAGGTGTTGGCGGTAGAAGAAAAAATACAGCCAATTAACAAACAACTAGAGGACCATAAGGCACAATTGTCTTTAATTGAACTTAAAGATAAACAGACCAATTTAAGGATCAGGGCGGTTCCAGATTTGGAAGAAGGCAATTTGAGTGATTTTCTTACACAGGAATTTGAAGAATTCTGGGGCCTTGATTCAGAAAAAGACTTTAAGATTGTGACTGCCTTCAGACTTGGTAAAGGGGGCAAAGGGGGAAGAAAGAACAAGGCAAGAGACTGTTTGATTACACTCAGATCTAAAGAAGAGAGGGATAAAATACTGAGCCTTCACTATCAGATGGAGGATGAATGACACCTTGTTTAGAGATTCAAAAATTATCAAGAAGGCCCAAAACATTATGAAAGACTATTTTGAGATAAATTTGAAGACCTCTGTGGAAAAAAGAGTAATCTGGGACGCAAGTAAAGCCGTAATGAGAGGGTTTCTGATTCAGCAAAATGCAATAAAAAGGAGAATTCAAGGTGAGAAAAAAGAAAAGATTTTGGAGAAAATAAGAGAAGGAGAGAAGAAGCTTTGAGCCAAACCAAAGTCACAAGAGATCTTGAGAGAAATTAAGTTATATCAAGTACAATATATGAAAATGATAAATCAGGATATTGAATGGAAAATTAAACAGATGAGACAAAAGACTTTTGAATCAGCTAACAAATGTGGGAAGCTGTTAGCGTGGCAGCTGAAGAAGAGGCAAAAATTAAATACAATTACAAACCTTGAAGTGGATGGAAAGAATATACAGAACCCACAGGAGATCAGAAATTGCTTCCAGAGATATTTTAAAAAACTCTATACACAAGGGCCACAGAATGAGACAAAAATCGACCAATTTTTGAAAATTAATGGATTACAAAAAATTTCTCAAGAAAATAAATTACTATTGAATTATAAAATAACTGAACAAGAGGTGGAAGGTGCGATTCAGAATATGCAATTGGGCAAATCTCCAGGGCCTGATGGGTTAACCTCCAAATATTATAGAACTTTGAAAGACTATTTAATTCAACCACTAAAGGAGGTATGCAATGAAATTATGGAGGGGAGAAAAAGCGCCTGAGTCATGGAAAGAAGCTTATATCACACTTATACCGAAAACTGAGTCTGAAAAGACACAACTCAAGAATTACCGCCCCATATCCCTACTTAATGTGGATTACAAAATTTTTGCAGATATTTTGGCTAGAAGATTGAAAAAAGTATTGGCAGAGGTGATATATAAGGACCAAGCTGGCTTTCTCCCTGGAAGACATCTATCGGACAATATGAGGAATATAATTAATATCTTAGAAAAGCTGCAGGTGAACATTAATACAAAAGCAGTTTTGATATTTGTAGATGCGGAGAAAGCCTTTGACAATATTTCTTGGAGTTTTATGAAGAAAAATCTTCAGGGGATGGGGGTTGGACAAAATTTTGAAAACAGTATAGGTGCGATTTATTCTGAACAAAAGGCCAAACTGATAGTTAATAATGTGGTGACAGAAGAATTTAAAATAGAGAAAGGGACACGACAAGGCTGCCCAATTTCCCCATTGCTATTTATTTCGGTTCTGGAGGTTTTATTAAATATGATTAGAAGGGACCACTTGATCCAAGGTATCCAGGTCGGAGTTAAACAATACAAACTTAAGGCTTTTGCAGATGACCTAGTTTTGACATTACAGGAGCCAGTATCTAGTACCAAGAGGGCTTTAGAAGTAATCCAGGAATTTGGTCAAGAGGCAGGTTTTAAACTGAATAAGTTAAAAACCAAGGTGTTGGAGAAAAATTTGATGCCGATAGAAAGGGAGAGGTTTCAGAAAGAGACAGACTTAATATTAGTAAAGAAGGTAAAATACCTAGGGATGAATATGACTTCTAAGAATGTGAATTTATTCAAAGATAACTATGAGAAATGTTGGTCAGAAGTGAAAAAAGATTTAGAAACTTGGTCAAACTTGAAGCTTTCCTTGCTAGGCCGAATTGCTGTTATTAAGATGAATGTATTGCCGAGAATGTTATTTTTATTTCAATCACTGCAAATTATTGATAAGATGGATTGTTTCAAGAAGTGGCAAAGAGATATATCTAGATTTGTCTGGCAGGGCAAAAAGCCCAGAATAAAATTTAAGATACTTACTGATGTTAAAGACAGGGGGGGTTGCCCTGCCAGATTTTAAACTCTATTATGAATCAGCAGCTTTTCGCTGGTTGAAGGAATGGCTGCTTCTTGAAAATACAGGTGTTTTAGATCTTGAAGGCTATGACAATGTATTCGGGTGGCATGCATATTTGTGGTATGGCAAGGTAAAAGCACATAAGGGATTTAAAAACCATATTGTCAGGAAAGTATTGTTTAATGTCTGGATAAAATACAAAGACTTTTTGGAGAGTAAAACCCCAAGGTGGCTATCACCTATGGAAGCGAAAGCTTTGAAAAAACTTAATATGGAGGCCAAATGGCCAAAATACTGGGAAATTTTAGAACAGGAAGGCGACAAATTGAAATTGCAGAGTTATGAGAAGCTTAAAGAGAAGGTGCGAGACTGGTTACACTACTTTCAAATAAGAGAGGTTTATAACCTGGATAAAAAAATTGGTTTCCAGGTGGAAAAATCAAAGTTAGAAACAGAACTGTTAGAACCCAATGCTAAGATATTACCAAGAATGTACAATCTGCTGTTGAAATGGAATACGGAGGAAGAAACGGTTAAATCTGCAATGATAAAATGGGCACAAGATATAGGATATAACATTATGTTTGCTGACTGGGAGAAGTTGTGGACCACCGGGATTAAATTCATGGCATGTAATGCCTTAAGAGAGAATATTATGAAAATGATGTACAGGTGGTACATGACCCCAGTCAAGCTTGCAAAATTATATCACTTGCCCGATAATAAATGTTGGAAATGTAAAGAAACTGAAGGTACATTCTTTCACCTTTGGTGGACGTGCCCAAGGATTAAGACTTTCTGGGAGATGATCTATAATGAAATGAAAAAAGTATTTAAATACACTTTTTTGAAGAAACCAGAGGCTTTTCTGCTGGGCATAGTTGGCCAAACGGTGCCAAAGAAGGATAGAACTTTTTTTATGTATGCTACAGCAGCAGCGAGAATCCTCATCGCAAAGCATTGGAAGACACAAGACCTACCCACTCTGGAAGAATGGCAGATGCAATTAATAGACTATATGGAAATGGCGGAAATGACTGGCAGAATCCGAGACCAGGGAGAAGAGTTGGTGGAAGAAGATTGGAGGAAATTTAAAACTTATTTACAGAAACATTGTAAAATTTTTGAATGTTGATGGCATCGAATTGAATTGAAGGGGTCCTAGCAACAAGGTTAAGATTGGATTGATAATAGATAATAGATAAGCTAAACAGGATTGATGAATTTGCTGAATTAAATTTTAAAAGGGATACAAAAAAGGGAGGTGTGAGGAAGTCAGGAAAATAAGTTAATCAAAGATGAGAAATTAAAAAAGAGGGATTTTGTTTTCTTTTGTATGTGTTTCTTTTCTTTCTTTTTATCTTTTTCTTTTTCATGTTTAATGTTTGTATTTTTGTAATTTGTAATTTCGTATTTTTGTGTTTTTGTATTTTTCTTAACTTCTTTATTGTTAAAACTTAATAAAATATTATTAAAAAAAATATGGTGGACAATATTCATCTAAAATTCTGCAAAGTGGCCTTCTGCAAAGAAGCAAAATTCAGATGTTTTCTCAGAACAATGTCTTCTTTAAAAAATGTTGCTTGGCTATAATACAGTCTACAACTAATGTCATGGCTGGAGGCAGTGTTACTGTAGGAGTGTGGATGAAGCTGAATGTTGGTATATTCAGGCCTAATAATAATAATAATAATAATTTATTTATTATTTATAAATTCCAACATAATATTAAAATACAATAGATAAAAGAAAATACTTATTCATGCAAGACATAGTTAAACTTATTCCCATAGGTAAAAGGTAAAAAGGTAAAGGACCCCTGGACGATTAAGTCCCGTCAAAGGCAGCTATGGGGTTGCAGCGCTCATCTCGCTTTCAGGCCTAGGGAGCCGGCGTTTCTCCACAGACAGCTTTCCAGGTCATGTGACCAGCATGACTAAACCGCTTCTGGTGCAACAGAACACTGTGACGGAAGCCAGAGCACATGGAAACACCATCTACCTTCCCACCACAGAGGTACCTATTTATCTACTTGCACTGGTGTGCTTCTGAACTGCTAGGTTGGCAGGAGCTGGGACCGAGCAACAGGAGTCCACTCCATTGTGGGGGTTTGAACCGCCAACCTTCCGATCGGCAAGCTCAAGAGGCTCAGTGCTTTATACCACAGTGCCACTCATAGGAGGCAATGATGGCTACCAACTTGGATGACTTTAAAAGAGAATTAGATAAATTATTGGAGGATAAGACTATTAGCGGCTGCTAGGCACAATAGCTGTGCTCTGCCTCTACAGTTAAAGGCAGCAATGCTTCTGAATAACAGTTGCTGGGAACAGCAGGAAGGGAGAGGGCTCTTGTGCTTGAATTCTGCTTGCAGGTTTCCCACAGCATCTGGTTGGCCACTTTGAGAACAGGAGGCTGGACTGGATGGTCTGTTCCATTGGTCTGATCCAGCAGGCTCTTCACGTGTTCTTATATTCTTAATGAGGCTGGGAGGCTCCCTCCCACCATTCTATAAACCTGAGGGATGTGAGCTCTTTTACAGCATGCCAAGACAGATTATGTATTTGTGGAAAGCAGCGTTGGAGGATTTGATCCCCACTACATTCTCGAAGCCTAGCTTTCTCGTGATATTGCATAACACTATTTTTAGAGTCCTTTTTAAAGAAAATGAGGTATCGGAAAGTGAAAGAAAAACCAACTTTTCTAATATTACATGGAGTGAATCAATATGTGACTTGGAAAGTAGTCTCAGGGGCAAACATACTCAGAGTCCATTCCAGTTGTAAGATTCTGAGTTTTGAGCATATAATACTATTCTGACTTGTATTTCTCCTGTTATTTTTAGCTTTTCTTAATAAAAAATGAACATAAGTATATATTTATGTCGATGTTAAAGGTGTATTTTATTGTGTTTTCTATTGATATGATCTGTTAATTTAGTCCAATAAGGAAAAAAAATATGTATTCTATTCAGTTCTGATCCAGTCATACTATGATTGTAGATTTCTCTTCGTATTTTGCATACAGGCAGCCAAATGAAGGGAGTCATGCTATCAGAGGTTGGAAAACTGGATCAGACTGTGGGCTGGATTCTTAATCACCTGGAGTAAGATGACCAGGTTTTGCCCACGTGGTTTCACATCAAACCACATGGGTCAGGGTTCCCCAAACTTGGGTCTCCACCAGTTTCTGGACTACAACTCCCATCACCCCTAGCTAGCAGGACCAGTGGCCAAGGATGATGGGAATTGTAGTTCAAAAACAGCTGGAGACCCAAGTTTGGGAAACCCTAAATTGTGGACAAATGCACAGCGCTTTGCTGTCTGATGGTCAGCTGCTTTTCAGGTTTGCAAAGCATCATGCGCAGGGCTCTGCAAAGGGCTTTAGGCTCAGCCGTGTCTTCACCTGTCACAAGGAGGAGCATGTGGCTTGGCCAAAATGTGTCATCAATTTGCTGGACACTCCTGGAGAAATAGTTTTTGTTTTATTTATGGCGTTAGTTCAAACAGGTTGTGCAGGTTTTGGAAACTCCACAAATCCCTGAAAAACTTGTGAAGAGAAATAAAAGTGGGATGAATGCTTACAGAATGGAGAAAAAGGTCTGTATTGTATTGCTTTCAGCAAGGGAAGCAGAATCACCCTCTTGCTTACCTCAAAAGGGATGTAAGAAAGCAGTCATTACTGTTCCAACGTGTATTCATGGCAGTCAGCACTATTTTCTTCTGGTAAAAATTCAGTTTCCACCAAATACTGTGTTATCTGTCTCATTGCCCGCCATTTAACCTAAGCTACTAATGTTACATAAGTAACCTTTAATGTAGCTTTTTACATACCTCTTTACATAACTTGCATAATTTACATTCAGCGTAAACAAAATGTCAAAACGATGTCATTAATTACGCATCTTCTGCAGTGACATTGTGAATGAATACGGATCATAATCACTTGACTGATTTACTGAAGAAGTGTGCATGCACATGAAAGCTTACACCCAGAACAAACTTAGTTGGCCTCTAAAGTGCTACTGGAAAATTCTATTTATTTATTTATTTATTTATTTATTTATTTATTTATTTATTTATTTATTTATTTAGACTGCGTCAGACCAACGCGGCTGCCTACCTGAATCTTGACTGATTTACATTCTCAACCACTGACAAGAACTGCAGCAATTTCTTGTTTTCCTGTTCCCTTCAGAATTCTCAGTCTTCTGTGTTTGCAAGTACAGTACTCTGTGTGAACATTATGTCTTGCACAATGCTCTATGCAAGCACATGTAAAACACTTTGGAGTGCTTAAAGTGCCTGCTGCTGCCCATCACCATTGCCTCTCCCTCCCCAAGGGCTCAGAAATAGCACAATACCTCCCTGAGGACATTCTGTAACCTGTAGCCCCAGTTCACTCCTTAGTGGGAACAAGTGCTTTGCCAGGGAGCTGGAGTTCTCACTTCTGCCTTTGCCACTGTCTGTCCCTTCTCCTGCGCAAGGTAAGGTTTGTCAACTCTCAGGGGGCAAGGAAAGGAAGCGGCTGAGACAAAGGGAGTTTGAACATCAGGCAGGCACTGTCACTGTACTCTTTGTGGTGCCTACTAGAAACAGATTCATTTTAAGCAAACCCACCCAGAAATGTGGAATGTCAACATGTCCTTTAATCTGCTTTTAGCTCATGGTTTATTTTAATTATTCTGGAATGCTTAAAATTGCTGTTTTATAGATTTTATTGTTTTATTCTTCTTGTAAACCCATTTTCCCCCTTACAATCAAGCAGTATAGAAATTTTATGAAACAAACCATGAAATAAAGGTGGTGGGTGCTCAAATTCAAGGTGTTACTATTTGTATACTAACAAATCGTATCCTTGAGAACCTGGGATATATTTAGCTGAAAGATTGCCTTACCCCACACATGCCCAGTCGATTGCTTTGATCTGTGGAACTGGCACTTTTATAAGTGCCATGTTACTCTCATTCTGCAGGGACGCGGGTGGCGCTGTGGGTAAAACCTCAGCGCCTAGGACTTGCCAATCGCATGGTCGGCGGTTCGAATCCCCACAGCGGGGTGCGCTCCCGTCATTCGGTCCCAGTGCCTGCCAACCTAGCAGTTCGAAAGCACCCCCAGGTGCAAGTAGATAAATAGGGACCGCTTACTAGCAGGAAGGTAAACGGCGTTCCGTGTGCTGCGCTGGCTCGCCAGATGCAGCTTGTCACGCTGGCCACGTGACCCGGAAGTGTCTGCGGACAGCGCTGGCTCCCGGCCTATAGAGTGAGATGAGCGCACAACCCTAGAGTCTGTCAAGACTGGCCCGTACGGGCAGGGGTACCTTTACCTTTTACCTTACTCTCATTCTGCACTTGCAAGAAGTCAGTTATTCAGTGTGGCAGAACCTAACCTGTGGAACTGCCTGCCTATTTCATAGTTTCATAATTTTTGAAGTCTGCCAATTACTTTTTCTTTAAGGAAGTATACCCAGGCAAGTGACTATTATACCATTTTATGTAACTGTGTGTGTGTACTGCTTGTTTTGCAAGTAGAAATTCCATGGAAATCCCAACAGGGGTGGTCACATTTTTGAGTGCCCTTATCAAATGCACACAACCCCCCCCCCCACCTTTGAAGATAAAACCACCTGTTCCTGCTTTGACTGCTTAAAAATAAATTTGATTCATCCCACTGCGTCTTGGATTGCAGCCTTGAACTTTCTTGGGCTATCAATGTCTAAAGAATTTCTGCAATCCTCCTGAAGACTCTGGCTGAGGAGAGCATGAGCGAGCTGTGTCTGTTAGTCGCAATTAAATCAAGAGGCAATGATGGATATTGGGAGGTAAAAGTGGCACAGTGGTCCAAGAGCTTTTAACTGGTGCCGCTGGATACATTTTCCGTCCCCTCTAACTCAGCAATTAGAACCTTTTAAAAGAACAGCTTGTTCTCCAAGCTAACAAAGACCGTGCAGGGCTGCTCTTTAGATGCCTATTAAATCATGCTAAAGGATATTGAAGCAGCAGTGATGGCAAAATCCTAAAAGCCTTTTCTCCCCTTGTCCCAGACATGTACAACTTCAGCCTGCCTCAGCAGCTGTTCCCAAATGCATCACAGTATTATGTGGACTAGCAAGAACTGAAAATTGTCTGCCTTTAAGTAGGAAACCCCCTTAGCTTTCCCAGGTGCACTATTGCATCTTCCTCACTCCTTGTCAACCAATCCCCCCCCACACACACAGGATCAGGTTGTTTGAAATCCCCATATATTCATAACTTGAGATCTAGGCCTTGGCTTGAGCCTGATTGTGCAATGGTGATTGTATCCCAGATATAGGGATTCTGTGACTCTCCAGATGTTTTTGGAATAAAAGGTAAAGGTAAAGGTACCCCTGCCCGTACGGGCCAGTCTTGACAGACTCTGGGGTTGTGCGCCCATCTCACTCAAGAGGCTGGGGGCCAGCGCTGTCCAGAGACACTTCCAGGTCACGTGGCCAGCGTGACAAAGCTGCATCTGGCGAGCCAGCGCAGCACACGGAAACGCCGTTTACCTTCCCGCCAGTAAGCGGTCCCTATTTATCTACTTGCACCCGGAGGTGCTTTCGAACTGCTAGGTTGGCAGGCGCTGGGACCGAGCAACGGGAGCGCACCCCGCCGCGGGGATTCGAACCGCCGACCTTTCGATTGGCAAGCCCTAGGCGCTGAGGCTTTTACCCACAGCGCCACCCGCGTCCCGTTTTTGGAATACAACTCCCAAAATCCTTGAGCATTGGCCATGCTAGCTAGGGTTGATGGGCACTGGAGTCTAGCAACATTTGCAGCTCCATCATCCTTGATCACTGGCCATGGTGGTTTGACCTGATGCAAGTTGTTGTCTAAAAATATCTGGAGGGTCACACGTTCCCTATACAAGCCTTATATCATCTCTAGGCTTGAACACCCCTCTGAAGTGCTGCCCGTGTCCTGAAGAGGTGAGCATTAAAGTCAGTAATCCTCTGGCACTGCATGACTTCACCTTATGCTGCACTCATAAACATGTATGATAACCAGCCTTATATAATGAGCATGCTTGAGTCTAATTAATGCATGAAGGGGTTAATGCCATAGAGTAAGCTGTCCTGCCAGCCTTAGTCTGTGTCAGTTCCCCTCACATTTAGAGGAAATGGGTAACCAATCGGTAACCTTAATGTGTGAGGAGGTCTGACCAGGTTGCTCCGGCTCAGCCACATGGCTCTTTTGTTTCAGACAAGAAAGGAGTTTGAAACTAGCATTTTGGTATACCAATAGTTTAGGAACTTTTACCATTTTGTAACCAAGCAATGCTTTACTGCCTGTGGAGCTTTTTCTGATTGCTGTTTGGAAAAGCATATGAATCTGACCTTAGAGTTTTGTTAGCAAACTATTTATAACTTACTAAATGTGTGGGCTATCTGTGTGCTAGGGAAGTGGGATAATCTGAGATTCACTGAAATGTACGATTTAAAGGTTTTACGGCCTATATTTCCACACTTTCCTTTGCTGCATGTTTTGCCATGTTAAATCTCTGCTGAGGTTCTCTCACCACAGAGTAGTTGTGAGTCTTGGCCTCCAGGATTCCAACGAAACATAGATAATAATTGGAAGCAAGAAATCAGAGCAGGTCTAATTTCTGAGCAAACAAGCTTTAGAACAGAGAACTAGTGTGCTCCATTTGGTTTGAGGTATAGATCAGTAGTGGAGCTTTTGGGTTGGAAAGCAGAATTCTTAGGGCACAATACCCTTTGCAGTTACAAGCTACAAGACTGGCTCTGCGGCAGGGATGATTTATGTGCTTTTAAACACCCCAACATCTGGAGCTGCTCCAGATGTTTACAAACAGTTGCCCCTGCTCTGGTTCCATCCCATCATCACTTAGCCATCTATGCCCCACCATTCTGAGGACCTCTGTTCTCCAGCTCATTTATCTGCAGGCCCTGTTGTAGCGATATTGATTTTCTTCTTCTCTTTTTTTTTTTTTTTTTGCCTCCCTCTCCAATCTGTGTTTGCTTTTTGAATTATGCAGTGCTGCAGTTTTTCTTCCTCATAAGAAGTGAGTGAATTTTTCGGAGTAGGATCAATTGAGTCCTGCCTGCCATAGTTTAGTCGGGAATCCCCAGAAGGGGAAAGAAAATAAAGCGAGCAGGGAGGCAGCGTAAGAAAACTGGAAATGATCAATCCAGTCCTGGTGAAGAAGAAAAACAAAACCCCAAACCTAAACCCCTAGGAGGAAGAAGAAGAGGGACCAGCGTGCTCAGTTGGTGCTTCTCATATGGCTTTTCAAATCTCTGCTTTGAATCAATAATCTGCTTTGACACCTATTGCTTCAGAAATGCAGACACAAAGCTAGATTCAAAGGCATCCACACTTCATAGAAGAAGAATATCCAGTTGTCGATATTATGCGTGCGTGCGTTTCTCTGTTTTTGCTTACCCTAACTTTAAAATGCATATTATGAGGCCTGGTTAGATCTTGGATGAGTTGAGATAAAAGAAGGTGCAAACAAATCTTTTGGCAGTTTTGTTCTTGCAATTACTTTGCCAATAATAATGATTTTGGACCAGGATAGGGGAACTTTGATGGTTCATGTTGACTACAGCGGGGACCAAGAACAGATGCAAATAAAACAAAGTGTGGTATCGTCGACCGTTGATGATGCCAGATAATTTGCTTCATTGGCTGGTTCATTTATTTATTTGCAGCATTTATATTGGATGCCAAACAACACAGTTCCCTGAACAGCTTGCAAAGTTAAAACGCAATATTAAAACTAATCATAAGCACTATCACAGCATTTAAAAAATCCTGAGGACAAAGAGGAAACCCAAAAACCAAGTTCACAGAATAACAAAACACACACAATCTACAATGAAGGTTTCAAGATTTTAAAAGCCTGAAAGCATTTTTTTAAAAAACAAGTTGCCATACTAATTGCTTTGGGAAGAAACCTACTTCCCTTCTTCTAGCAGGGACAAAGGCAGCAAAGCCCCAAAAGAGGGTCTTAAGGTACCAGTATATATGGGAAAAGGCAATCTCTTAGGGTCATGAGTGTGTGAGAGCCTCTCAGACCCTGGTAAGCAAGATGGAGAGCTTAAAAGCTCTTTTACACCGGAAAACCCTGCACAAAAAGAGCTTTTAAGCTCTTTGTTTTCTGTGCATTTGTGTGATTTAAACTGGCCAGCCGTCAATTGCAAAAAATTTGAAACCACGGAAGTTAAATACGTGCAAGATGCAAGTCGACAGTACTGATCATAAGAAAAGTGAGAAAAACCGAAATGGTCACATCCACTCACCCCTAATCTTGAGTTTGGCAGGCAGCAACTGTGCAGCAGCTCTGATTGAATAGGAATGTATTTATTGACCATTGGTCTGCTTAAGAGCATAAGAAGACCCCTGTTGGGTTAGAGCAACAGTCTATCTAGTCCAGCATTCTGTTCTGACAGTTCTGACATATGCATGTGGGAAACCCACAGGCAGGACCTGAGTACAACAGCAGTCTCTCCACTTGTGAATTCCAGTCATTCAGAGGCACACTTCAGCTGATACTGGAAGTAACAGGGCCATCACTTCAGGATATCTTCACCGCTCATTGCATCATGTCACCTGGAGTGAGGCTGGACCAAGGATAGCCAATATGCTGCTGTAATGGCTTTAGGGGTTGCTTGTGCATAAGTTACCGCCACTCTGGGCTAGGTTGGCTGGTTAAACCGTTTCTCGCTGGACAGCCATCCACTCCGTGGCTGTTCAGTCGCTGGCAGAATCCATCAGTGGGCGTTTCTTAAACCTCTTCCAGCAAAGAAGCTCTTTGACGCCAAGTCGCCGCCTACTTTCCCTGCGTGGAAGTCTTCTGTGCAGGGTGGGTGTGGGCAGCGGAGGACCTGTGCTCTCCTCGCTGGTCTCCTGCGAAGAGTCCTAGAGCCCCCTCTCTGCTTCCCCCATCGGCCCCCCTCTATCCCTGGTGTTGCGCTGATTTTCTTCCCCAGCCGGAGACCTGCCTCTCTCCCTGCTTGGCCCCTCTCCAGCATCGCTGTGGAGCCTCGCCTCCTCCGCTAGTTCCGATGGCAGTTCCCTGACAGCTGCTGATGTAAAAATTGGGGTTTGGCTTTTGCTACCGAACTCCCCATGGGACTCTGAGTCCCCTAAGTCCAAGATCAGTCAAAGAAGAATGGATAGAGGCAGATATTTATTTTTCTGTTGCAACAGAGTCCCCTGCCCCCTTCCAAGGAGGGAGAGACCCTGAACAAAAGTGTGCAGGAACCTTTAAAGACTTTTGACATTGCCCAACCCCCTAAGCCAAAGACCACCCCAAAATCATCATACATACCTCATAGGAGGCAGTCTATAGCAGAAATCCTGTCTGTCAGGATACCTGATAATGGTTGCTGATTGCATTACCTGGGCAGCCTAGCCATTCTTGTGTGATGGTTAATACTTTAGTTCCTGAATCCAGGTCACAGGCTCACCCTATTCATACACAAATGTGTCCTTAAGACAGAATTTGTAAGCGAAAGGACCATGGGAAGGCTTTCCCCATTTCCCTTACTGCAGAGGAATATTTGATGTCATTAGGAGAGTCAAAATGGCTTCAGGATTGCTCTCCCATACTATTTCAGACACATGGGTTATATATTTAGATATGTGTGCATTTATGAATATGAATTTATCCTATATTTGAGACCTTAAAATTCTTACAACAGTGCCCTCCAATTATTGCTGGACTTAATTGCTCCCATCAGCTGCAGCCAGTGTGGTCAATGCTCAGGGATGATGGGAGTTGTAGTTCAGCAATATCTGGAGGGCATCATGTTGGCTAAACCTGGAATGGACCAATACATTAGTCACATTTCCTAATTATGTAGGCAATACTGTATGAATAGCTGATCAAGTTTGTAAAGCAAAACTTAACTCCATGGCCATTCTCCAATCCAGACTGCAAGGAAAGATGAACTGAACCATTCATTTTCTGACTTGATACTACCCCCGGGAATGTTTTGGCATATATAAACTCGGGAAACAGGAAATCCTCAAAGTGCTATATACTATGCTGCAGAGTTAAAACTTGAACCCAGCTCTTTACTCCCCTCATCAGTGTCTATCAAGTGACTAGCTTCTATTGAGGCAAATAGTAGAAAAGCAAATATTACATAGATGCAAATTTCAAGAACTTTGAAAGTAGGCACAAATGCATGGTTTACAAAATGACAGTCTGGCTCGCAACCACCCCTTGAACAGTCGAGGATAACAAACACATGTGTAAATTCAGCACCAGCTTGTGGCTAATTTACAAACAGAAATAAACAGCAAAATGTGTCAGATAAATTATTCACCAGAAGAATCCGAGAAGCTCTTTTGGGAGGAAGTGGGAAAAACAGCTTATACCATCTAAAAAATGCCAGAGATTTTAAGAGCACTTATTTGTGAGCTTTTGAGAGGCCAGTGAGAAAAGTGGTTCTCTCATCGGCCTTGAGTGCAGGACAACACCTAGTTGTGTGATCTCTTCTAGTGGCCTCTGCCCAAAACAGAAACAGCCAAACAATTTTAAATGGTTTAAAGTTTAAAGGCTCTTCTGATGTATGTTCCTAAACCAAAGCTTCCACACTGACATTGCCCGGCCAGTGGGATGTGATGTGTCCACAAGAACATAAGAAGGGCCTGCTGGATCAGGTGAATGGCCCATCAAGTCTAAGCATTGCATCCTCTGGTTTTTTTCTTTCTTTCTTTCTTTCCTGGAAATTCACATCCTTTATTATTTTATTCACATAAAATACATTCTTTACAACAAACAACTCCAAAATAAACAGACAACTCCAAAATAAAATCATGTGTAACAAAACTATAAGTCTCATGTTTTCATTTGCACTGATCTCCTCTCTGATGCCTTTACTTGATATTACTTGCTGCTTTCTGCTTTCCTTATAGAATCTTTATGAAAATTTAAATCTCTTAAATCCTATACCAATCTTTAACAGTTTCAATTAATCCCTTCACCTCCCTCCCCCACAGCCCAGTACTTCCATCCATCTGTGAGTGATCTTCTTTACCTACTATTTTTTGCTATTGTTGCGTTATTCACTTTATTTGTTATTCCATCCTTAATATATTATTATCCTATCTCCTTGCGCCTTTTAAACTTTTGCATATTAATTTTTAAGCTCCAGCACCAACTTTTTTTCATGTATTCCTTAACGCATTCCCACTCTTTATCAAATTTCTTGAATTCGCGGAGATGGCAAAATTAACAGCATCAATTAGAGACTACGCTAAGGCATCCTATGATCTTTGAGGCAGAGCTTAGCTATCATGGATAAAAGCCACTGGAACAAGATGTGATCTGAAATTCAGCGAGCTTTCAAAATTAATATAGTCTCCAAATTTTACAGTGCAGTTCCCCAACCAGATAATGGGTAATAAAAATACAGTGGTACCTTGGGTTACAGACGCTTCAGGTTACAGATGCTTCAGGTTACAGATTCCGCTAACCCAGAAATAGTGCCTTGGATTAAGAACTTTGCTTCAGGATGAGAACAGAAATCATGCTCCGGTGGCGCGGCAGCAGCGGGAGTCCCCATTAGCTAAAGTGGTGCTTCAGGTTAAGAACAGTTTCAGGTTAAGAACGGACCTCCAGAACGAATTAAGTTCTTAACCCGAGGTACCACTGTATGCATATATTGGGGGGGGGGTTGCATGCATATGCTAGTGAAAACAGCATACAAAAATATGCTATATTTGGGGAAATTGCTTATGAATGTCCATGAGGACTTATTTCAAAAGTTAGCAAACTGATGCGGCACTCTCCTTGAGACCCCTCTATATATGCAGCCAATGCCTAGAGTGGGGAGTGGGGCCCTGCATGCTTGCCTCATCCCTCCCATTTGCACACCTCCTGACCCCTAAAAAGGAAAGTGTCTACATATGCCGATTATGCGGGGAGAGTGAGAGCCTATGCACCAGCAATTGCATTTGCACATAAGCTCCCCTTTCTGATATTAGTTTACATCCAACATGTCACACACAGCCCCACTGAATTTTATGAGCATGACTAACTTGGCTCCATTAATTTTAATGGAGCAGAACTTAATTGGATACAATTAATTGTTATGAACTTGCCAGTATCAAAAGACAAGGCTGGGAGATGTGTGTCCATCAGGGCCAGGGCTAGTAGGGATGGTCAGCTTAGAGTGGCCATAGTGACACAGGGCAGCTCTCATTTTTGTTGGGAGACAGTTTTTATTTGTTGTCCTCTGTTTCAGGGATAGAAAACTTGTGGCCTTCCACATGTGGATGGACTACAACTCCCACCATCTGTGGCCACAGGACTTGTTGGTAGTGTGTAATGGGAGTTGGAGTTCACCAACATCTGGTAAGCCCTGAGTTCCTCATCCCTGTTCTATTTGAAGGACTGTGTGGTCTAAGCCCAGTTTAAAGATAAAAACCCCAAAGAAGGAAGAGTAAGCAGAGGCCTTGAAGTTTCCCATCAGCAGTTAACATCTGGACAGTAGACTAAGCAAACACACATCTGGCTGCAATCATTCCAGTATGGTCAAACTTAGGCCCCAACTGTCTGAGAAAACACCTCCTTCCCTACATATCCACTTAAGAGTTGTTTGTTTGGCCCTGGAGAAGGCATTCTCTGTGGCGATTCCTAGATTTCCTCAACAGAGGTGTGTCCATTATATTCTCTCCACCATGTTAAACATGCACGTCTTTACCCTGGCCTTCAACATCCAAAATTTATGCTTTCACGGCCCACCCTATTCCTGTGATTGTAATTTGTTTTGCACATGTTTCAATACTTAATTTTAAATTGTTGTAACCTTCTCTGGGACCTATTGGTAAAGGGAGGAGAATAAATATTTAATAATAATAATAATAATAATAATAATAATAATAATAATAATGCAAAAATATATTTCTATTTAAGTAATTTCTAAACTTTCATCTTTAAATATAAAGCAGACATGCAAACTGTATGTAAATCTATTCTGCCTTATACTTTGGGTGATGCATAAATGGCAAATTTAGCTCTGCTGCTTCCTCCACACATTGGCAGTGCATGTTGAGGGGACTCCACTGAACAGTCCACTGAATAGCCCACTTTCCCCTCTCATCCTAATTTTTCATGCTTGAAGCCTTTCCCCCTAAGTTCTCAAATAATACACTCCCAAGCAAACCATACCGCGTGCTATTTCTGAGCACTGGAACTGACTCCATTGGAACACAGGACAGCAAATTCACCTGCTTATAAAAGACGGGTTGCGAAACAGAATTGATACCCAATAGTGTATGTGACAAAAAGTCTACCTTTTATTGTGTGCTTTAAGTTGCAGCGTGCATGTAAATCTCACTGTTGGCCTTAAATGAACACTCAGTGGTAGCGGTGGTGGCAGTTTAACATGAGTTCTGGATATTTATTGTTAGCTGTAGGTTTAAATTCTTGATGAGTCAGTGTCTCAGTCTGAAATCCCAAATGGATCCTTTGCAACCTTGGATGTTGTTTCTATCCACACAGGAGGAGCCATTTGCTCACTATTAGTTCTTGCTAGTCTCTAAGGAAGCAAAGCACACATTACCACATTATTTGTTTTTAAGCTCATCTGTATTGCTGCTGTTTGAGAGGGCAGAGCTTTGACACCTTCAAATAGACAATGTAGTTGGATCCAACTTATCTTCCACCAATAGCCATGGGCTGCACCCTCTTCTAGAATGACCAGAGGAAGGATGTGGAGTGCATGCAGGGATTTCTCTCAGCTGAATACTTGTGCAGAGAAGAGACTTTAGCAGGTATAGCTTGCTTGTTGAACTGGGGACCCAGTAATCAAGCAGTAGCACCTTGCCTTCTGGGTCCGCAGAGCCCATTCTATGCTGTGTTATTCAGGATTGCCATCTAGCTTACAATACTATCACATATTTAGTATAATCAACATCACTAGTCTGCACACTGTTTGGATTCCAGTTAAGAACAAATTATAAACTCATACAACGGTTTGTCTCCAGTGCATATCCAGCTCCGCTAGTTCGTATGTTCCGCTTTAATTGTGAATTAAATTGCAAATCTTCCTCTTCCAATGGTCAACTATCAGTATCCCTCAGCCCAGGTTGTTGCTAGTAAACTCTGTGCTGCAATCAATATTTTTGGTGCCCAAACAGTAAAAGCCCACCCCATCTGATTTTTAACACACCCCAAGAGCATTGTTGCAGGGTTTAATTATAACTCAGAGTCTGTTATTGCATTGATCAATTGATTAATCCCCTCCCTCCAATAATTTTTTATACAGTATTTTATTAATTTGTAGTAAAATAACATCAATCAATTCCAACAAAAACTGTAGAGTGTTACATGTTTATTTGGATCACCTATAAAAATAAAATTTGAGCAAGAGCAGTGTCAAGTAAGTGAGTCATTGAATGCATCATGAAGACATCCTGACTTTATGGATAGCATCTCCATACGTAAGCATGAGTGGCTGGGTTCTTATATTAATGTTGCTTCTGTTGACATAGGGGAGATATAAGGACCAAAGCTTATCAAAATTATTATGTTTAGCTTGACCTTTAACAGGTCTTCTTTAACCAGGCTGTGACCCCATCAAAATTGGGCAAAAGTGCTTTTAACTTTCCCAACACATGTCTGACTGTCACCTAGGAAACATTTTTGACATTTTAACAGACCTTTTCATCATGCCATGTTGCTTGGAAATAGACTCCCATTTTATACTGAAGAGGGCTGGGATGCTCTTTGGAGGCAGAAATACCATACGTGGTCCATCAGTGGCATTTCCCAGTGTCTCTCGTTGGATAGTCTTGACCACAACATACCCCGCAAAAGATTTTTGAACATAAATAACCTCTTTGAGTCTATTATTACCCTACCTTAGGGAACTGCTTGGATTTGCTTGGGGGTAGGGAGTGTAGAGGGGGTAGAGACAGCCTAGCCTGAATTCACTGGATTTCAGCAAAGCAAGAGGGAAGCCACATGGCTGGTAGAGAGGCCTATGAATGGGCCAATGGTTCCTCCTGCCCGTCCATCCATCCGTCCACCCCTCCCCTCCCCAATGTACATGACTTGCTATCTCATTGCACATTTTCCATTAATAAGGGCATGGCGAGAGTGATGTGCAATGTGCAAGGTGGGGTGGGGGTGGGGGAAGGGAGAAGAGAATAAAAACTGCTGTAAATTATTCATTGCCAATATCATTATGTGTCATAACAGTGTGTCTGCGATTGGGGGCGGGGGGGGGCGGGGGGAGCGCTCGCGTGGCAAGGCCGGAAAAGCTCATCGTAGGCTGCACAATGGCAGAGAGCTGATTAAATATTGATAGTCTCTAATTGGCTACAGGGTTTCAGGATGGCCGGGTCTTTGTTGGGATCATTTGTATTCCTGCTTTGAAAATGGGGAGAGAGAGGAAGAAAAAGGCACAGAGAAAGCCAACATTTTCATGTTTGGGCATCCTACATTCCCTCCTCCTCCTTTCTCCCAGCCCTCCCCTTCCCCTGGCATGCATGAATTAGCATGGCCTGTGCCTCTCCTGGTTAGCTATGCTGCCGATGTGCTGTGCCAATGCACTGCTACTGAGGCCTCTGGGCAATGGAACCAAACCTGCAAAAAAAAAAAGGAAGTTGCTGCCCTTGCAGTCTGTTCTTCCCCTCTGGCCTATGGGCAGTTGGTTCTTTGAACCCTGCAGCTTCCATATCCCCATTGTGACCTGGCTTAGTGGCTTTGGGAGCTGATGAAGAGAAGGACCATAATAGCTCAGCACATAAATAATTGTCATGCAGTCAGAGTCTCAAGTTAAAAGAGGGGTGGGAACATTTTTCAGCCTGAGTTTTGAGAAATTAAAAGATAAAGTGCGAGACTGGCTTCATTATTATCAAATAAGGGAGGCTTACAATTTGGACAAAAAAATTGGCTTCCAGGTGGGAAAATCAAAATTGGAAACAGAACTGCTAGATCCCAAAACTAAGATACTTTCAAGAATGTATAACTTGCTGTTGAAATGGAATACTCAGGATGAAACGGTTAAATCTGCTATGATTAAATGGGCACAAGATGTTGGACATAACATTATGTTTGCTGACTGGGAACAGTTGTGGACCACAGGTATGAAATTTACGGCATGTAATGCCCTAAGAGAGAATATTATGAAAATGATATATAGGTGGTACATGACACCAGTCAAGCTTGCAAAAATCTATCATCTGCCCGATAATAAATGTTGGAAATGTAAAGAAAATGAAGGTACATTCTTTCACCTTTGGTGGACGTGCCCAAAGATTAAGGCTTTCTGGAAGATGATCTATAATGAAATGAAAAAGGTATTTAAATATACCTTCCTGAAGAAACCAGAGGCCTTTCTCCTGGGCATAGTTGGCCAATTGGTGCCAAAGAAGGATAGAACTTTCTTTATGTATGCTACAACAGCAGCAAGAATACTTATTGCAAAGTATTGGAAGACACAAGATTTACCCACCCTGGAAGAGTGGCAGATGAAGGTGATGGACTATATGGAACTGGCAGAAATGACTGGCAGAATCCGAGACCAGGGAGAAGAGTCGGTGGAAGAAGATTGGAAGAAATTTAAAGACTATCTGCAGAAATATTGTAAAATTAATGAATGTTAAAATGATGTTGGATCGAAATTAAGTGGCATTAGCAACAAGGCCAATAAGAATATGTAAAAATGGACTGATAATGGATGAAGATATACAGTTATAATATGTTAAGATATAGAGTTAAGTTAAACGAAAGAGGGTAAGGATTTGCTGAGCTGACTATGTGAACAGGAATACAAAAAAGGGAGGTGTGAGGAGGTCAAGGAAACAAGCAAACGAGCTTAAAGATATGAAAAAAAAATGGATTTGTTTTTTAACTTTTTCTACCTATTTCTTTTTTGTATTTTGTATTTTCTTTTTCTATGTATTTTTGTTTTTTTGTATTTTTTCTTTTTCTTTCTTGTCTTCTTTTTATTCTGTTAATTTTTGCTTTTTGTAAAATCCTAATAAACATCTTTTTAAAAAAGAGAGAGGGGGGGCCAGAGGCAGAAGTGGGTGGAGCAATGAAGACACAGCAGGCCAGTTTAGACACTCGCACCCATCCCTCCTCTGTCCTCCATCCAGGCAAGCAGAGATTCCAGCAAGGCAAAAACCAGGGTATAAACCAGTGCTGTGGCCCAAGGATTTTTCCAAGGGCATTGAGGGCCATATTTCAACCCAGGCATGAGGGTTGGAAAGCAGGTGATGAGGATGACCTCTGCAGCAGGCAGGCTGCCAGCCAGTGTCAAGCAGACAAAATTGAGCTAAATGGACCAATTTTTGTTGTTGTTGTTTATTCGTTTAGTCGTGACTGACTCTTCATGACCCCATGGACCAGAGCACGCCAGGCACTCTTGTCTTCCACTGCCTCCTGCAGTTTGGTCAAACTCATGCTGGTAGCTTCGAGAACACTGTCCAACCATCTCGTCCTCTGTCGTCCCCTTCTCCTTGTGCCCTCCATCTTTCCCAACATCAGGGTCTTTTCCAGGGAGTCTTCTCTTCTCATGAGGTGGCCAAAGTATTGGAGCCTCAGCTTCATGATCTGTCCTTCCAGTGAGCACTCAGGGCTGATTTCCTTCAGAATGGATAGTGTAATGGTTATATGGGGTTGCTCGTGCGTAAGTTGCTGCCACTCCTGGCTAGGTTGCCTTGTTAAACCTTTTTCTGGCTGGACAGCCCTTCACTTCATGGCTGTTTCAGTCACTAGCAGAATCCGTCAGTGGGCGTTTCTTGAACTTCTTCCAGCAAAGAAGTTCTTTGACGCCAAGTCTACGCCTACTTTCCCTGCGCGGAAGTCTTCTGCGCAGGGTGGGTGTGGGTAGCGGAGGACCCGTGCTCTCCCCGCTGGTCTCCGGCGAGGAGTCCTGGAGCCCCCTCGCCGATTCCCCCATCTGCCCCCCTTTATCCCTGGTGTTACGCTGATTTCCTTCCCCAGCCGATGAGCTCCCTCTCTCCCTGCTGGGCCCTTCTCCAGCATCGCTTGGGAGCCTTGCCTCCACCTCTGGCTCCGATGTCAGTTCCCTGACAGATAGGTTTGATCTTCTTGCTGTCCGTGGGAATCTCAAGAGTCTCCTCCTACACCATAATTCAAAAGCATCAATTCTTTGGTGATCAGCCTTCTTTATGGTCCAGCTCTCACTTCCATACATCAATACTTGGAAAACCATAGCTTTAACTATACGGACCTTTGTTGGCAAGGTGATGTCTCTGCTTTTTAAGATGCTGTCTAGGTTTGTCATCACTTTTCTCCCAAGAAGCAGGCGTCTTTTGATTTGTGACTGCTGTCACCATCTGCAGTGATTATGGAGCCCAAGAAAGTAAAATCTCACTGCCTCCATTTCTTCCCCTTATGTTTGCCAGGAGGTGATGGGCCCAGTGGCCATGATCTTAGTTTTTTCGATGTTGAGCTTCAGACCATATTTTGCGCTCTCCTCTTTCACCTTCAATAGTCAGATTTGATATTTGGCAGTTTCTTATGTCTAATATGCAACATCTTAAGGGTGCCCAGAATAGATTATTCACCTGTTGTGCAAGCTTAGTGACTTCTGTTAAAGTAGTATGTAAGATGGGCAGTAGGTATTTTCCCATGTCAAAGGGATTAATTGACAGCCTTGCCAAACCACCTCTTTATACTAGCCACATACCCCTTTTCTTTCTTTTAGTGACACATATTCATTTTTAATGCACTGGCAGCCTCGTACCTAGCATTGCTTGGGTATTCTAGAAGAAACACAAAAACCTCTGCAGTTTTGAAATTAGTGGTTAAAATAAGTCCAGTTTTTGAAAGGTTGAGTCCACCATCTTGATCCAAAATGACACCCAGTTATATCTAAACGTAGCCAAAAACCTGCTCCTTCATCTCAGGAAGTGTCATGCACATAAGAAGTATCCAAATGCCTTGCAAACAGACAAAAAAAACAACCACAAACCCACATTTTCCTAAATATATAGGAGATACACTTATGTACCCATCACCTCCCAACAACAACAATTATTAAGAAGAAGAATGAATTCTAGCTCAGCATTCTCTACACTGAGTTTCCTCCTCACCCTGTAATTTGATGGGGTTTTAAAAAACAGTTTTAAAACATAACTGTAAGACATGTAAAAACTGCCTTGTGCTAGGTGGCCTAGTGGACATCCCTTACCTGACCTCCCATCAGCAGCATTGCTGCAGCTTACTGAGAGGAAGAAGGTGAGGCAATAGCAAGACTGCCATGGTGCAAAGGCACTGATGGAGCCAACCCCCCAGTGGAGCCAATGCCTGCTGTTGTAGTCACATTGCACTCACCACCTCAACCCTCCCAGCAAGCCACAGTGATGCTGGTGATAGGAAGTCAGGAAAGTGTCCATGCCTTGCTGCAGACCTCTACTGCACAGAACTCAAGACAATTTCTGTTTCTGGAGGGTCCAGATCACTACTGGAATACAGTGGTACCTTGGTTTATGAACTTAATCCATTCCAAAAGTCTGTTCTTAAACCAAAGCATTCTTAAACCAAGGTGTGTTTTCCCATAACAGCAGGGGACTCAATTTACAAATGGAACACACTCAACAGGAAGCGGAACATGTTCTGCTTCCAAGACAAACAGGAAGCAGAACATGTTCTGCTTCCAAGACAAAGTTCACGAACCAAAACACCTACTTCCAGGTTTGCAGCATTCTTAATCCAAGTTGTTCCTAAACTAAGCTGTTTTTAAATCAAGGTACCACTGTACAGGGCTCACGAGGTACCATATATACAGTGGTACCTCAGGTTACAGATGCTTCAGGTTACAGACACTTCAGATTACAGACTCCGCTAACCCAGAAATACTACCTCAGTTTAAGAACTTTGCTTCAGGATGAGAACAGAAATTATGCTCCGGCAGTGCGGCAGCAGCAGGAGGCCCCATTAGCTAAAGTGGTACCTCAGGTTAAGAACAGTTTCAGGTTAAGAACGGACCTCTGGAACGAACTGTACTAGAGCTTTCCTTATGCTGCAAGTCTTTTCTAGCATCTCTTTACACAGAGAGAGAGAGCACGCTCAAAAAGTCAAGGTTTGAATAGGGATGTTTGTTTTCCCTGGTTATTATTTGTTCATGAATTTATTTACCATTTGGTGGGGGTGGAAACACAACTCAGACTCCTCTGTGCATGCACTCCTTGCCCTCTGGCTTGAAAAGGAGCTCACTTCAAAGGGAATGGAAGCACTGTGTCTCTGGTGGGGGCCACCACATGGGGAAATCAAAAACAAATGACTGATTGATTACTAGCAAGAAGCTATGCAGAGACAAGGAATAGCGGGACTAGGTTCATTCAGAAGGGGAGCAACCCATCTCAGAGGCTAAACTTGCTTAAATTTTTCATTAAAGAGAATCTTTTCAATACACAAAATGAGCCCAGCTGCTCCTCCTCACACACCCTTTTCTCTTAGGCATTCTCGTGGAATGTGGGCAGGATGTTATTCCTGCCAACAGGTGCAGTCTGCACACTGTTGATTCCTACCACCAACTTATGGGGAAGGGACTTGAGCTCAGTGGTGGAGCTGCATGCAAGAGGTCCCAGATTCAACCCCTGGCATCTCCAGGTGGGGCTGGGAGAGACCCCATCTGGAAGCCCAGAACCGTGAGTAAAGGCCATGCTGGCCAGGATTGATGTGAGCTGGCATCCCACAATATCTGGAGGGCCACATTTCCCACCCCGACTTAGAGTAATGTGTCAATGTAGCAGTATGGATTTATATTTGTTTTCCCAGAAGGCACCACTGTATTAAAGGATGAGGCAACTTAAGCCTTTTCCCCTCTGGCTATTTTTCTACTCAGAATTCTCCCTCCCTGCTTTTCTCCTCATGGGGGAAATGCAGGTGGAGGGAAGAGAATACTGAGTGGAACAATTTCTAAGAGGGGAAATGGTTAAGCCACCGCCTTCACTACTCTTCCAGTGCTCAGAGTTGCAGCTTCCTGAAGCTGCTTTCCATGCTGTGAAGCAAAGCAAGAGTTCAAGCAGGAAGTAAGTCCATGGCCAGCTGTGAGGGAAGCTGGGCACTATTCAGGGTGGACATTTAGTGCATGCACAAGCCACAAATTCAGTTTGGACCCTGATTCAGTGCTTTGGAAAAGAGCACGATTTGGTCATGCTTTGGAAGCTGTTCAATTCAGCTCAGCTCAGGGTCCTAATGTAAATTCTAATTCAGAGAAATGAAGCTTTGTGCCTCTCTTGTTTACATTTCAGTAATAGAAAATTGGCTATAACTTTTTTTCTTTTTGACAGAAGTGGGTTAAATTTGCAGGCATAATACTCACTCCTGGCTTAATAAAGCATGTCAATAAGGGCATGTCAAGTTATAGACAATAAGTCCAGGGTTGGTGTTGTCTTTGCACTTAACACCTTTAGATGTTGATCCCCCATGCTCCTCCTCCTCCTCCTCCTCCTCTTCTTCGTCACAGAATTAGATAGCTCTGCAGGTACTGAAGTCCCTTCTGAGGGGATGCATCCAGGCAATTTTCAGAAAGATAGCTGCAGTACTTGTTCCAGAAGAGCAAGCTGTACAAGTCTGATGTGGCAAAAATAAGGATTTAATTTCCCCATATGTTATGTGGGCAAATGGTATGAAAATATCATACATTGCAGAAGTAACCCTAGGTAAGAAACCTGCTAAATGACAGAGAAACAGGTCCAAAGGTACTCTGCACCATTAATGGTTTTCTTGGGGTGGGAGTGGGTTTTGAATGTAATGGGATTTGCTTCCCTACTTGTGGTCTTGTGAGCAATGGTTTTATTATGAAAATGGTATGCTGTGGAGGTGATCCTTATCTGAGAGATGTTGTTTGCAGATGATACAGCCTTGGCAGCACACTCTGGGGAAGCTGCACCAAGAGACTCATCAACTGTTTTGCCCACGCCTGCGTGGAGTTTGCCCTTACCATCAGCCTGACGAAGGCCAACATCCTGAGTCAGGACGTCGTCAGCACTCCATGCATCAGCATTGGTAAACACACGCTGGAGGTGGTAGACAATTTTGCTTCCTAGGTTTCACCATAACCAGCAATCTTTCCACTGATGCTGAGCTGGACAAGGCTGCTACAACAATGTCTCACCTCTCCAAAAGGGTGCGGGAGAATGTGATGCCAGCATCCTGGCAACATCAGCCCTGCCATGTGGGAATCCGTTGCAGACAACCACAGTGCCTGAAGGCAGGCAGTCAAGTCATGTATCCATAGCAGTGACCAGAGGAGAAATGAGCACTGGGATAAGCACAGAGAGAAGAAACACTATGATGCACCTGCAGTAGCGCAGCCAGATGCCTTCATCTGGCCCAGCTGCAACAAAACATGCCTATCCTGTATCGGTCTCTACAGCCACAGCAGGTGCTGTATCCTTCCAAGAGCTTGACCTCACTCCCAAAGGCACATTCCTCCATTATCTCCTGGGACAGACAAATGCCAGCATAGTCCTTAAGACAATAACCACCCAGTTTTCAAAATGATTCATGCAGGGACTAGGAAGCTCTGAAGAATGAAAAGAACAGCTATAGACTTGTGTTGTGCTCAGTTGGCACCAAATGGAAGTGCAAAGTAGATTTGGACAGTAGTAAACCTGGCACAAAAGCAGAGGGATCTGTTTTGCTCCAACTGGGCATTGTGTTGTCCAGATAACTTGGAAAGTTCATTTTAAAAAGTAACTATTTCTAGTTCAAGTTCAGCATAATCTATGATTCTGTGTCCAGAAGGGAAGTAATCCTAGTTCATGTTCACCCCTTTGATGGTAGTAGGACTTACTCTTGGGGTTGTTTTGGGATGGAGGTTTCTAGCAAAGTGGTGCTGTCTTGGGGTGTGGGGAGGGGGTGATTCCTTCGCACTCTCTTCCTCTTCCTCTCTGTCCCTTGTGGGTACTGTCCTTTGGGTCTTGCCAAAATAAATACTGAAGCCGAATCCTAACCACCATCTTCCTATGTTTCCTTCTTCTTTATGCAGTTTTTAAAGGAACATCTAACTATCATTATATTGCATAACTAGCTTTTCTAACATTTCCAAATACGCGGAAAACAATCTTTTCCCAAAAGGGCAAAGGTGGGGACTGAAATGGACAGGGGAAAGAAGGGGTTCAGAGAGGGGAAGGTCAGACTCTGGTGCCAATGTTTAAATCTTGTTTCATCTATGAATGAGATGCTAAATATTTCCAGGTCTAGACCACTTGAGAGTCTTTAAAAGTCACTTTCCATGTTTCATAAAATATATATATGGTGCAACCCCCTCTGTAGCTGCTGTGCCACATGGCAGATGAATTGTCCTACCCAGTAGCTCCCTGATTCTATTAATTTATTTAACAAGATACAAAAAGGCCCCTTCATCTCCGTAACCTAATCCAGGAGCTGTTGTAGGGAAACCATTAAATAATCATGATAAACAAGAATTAAATAATAAAAATAATAGAAACAAATTCCAATCCAGGGAAGACACCTGCCCCTCCCTCCCAGCGGTCTGTTACAATTTCACAGCAAAGAGGAATTTATTTCCCTGCAATAAACCAGTTTTACCAGGCAGGAAATAGGGCTCAACAGAATGCTTCATTTTCTTTCCTTTTATGAATGTTGGGGAAAAGATGAAGGCCACTCTGGTGTTCAGAATCAGAAGCATTAACATTGCAATCTTCTGTGGCTATGCAGAAATAAGTTTAATGGAGTTTACTCCCATGTAAAAGTGCAAAAAAAATCCTCTACATTATTAATCTCACTATCCAATGTGGTGTAATTACATAACTTATATAATTTACATAATAATTTATGAAAATTACATTATCCGTATGTTATTCTTTTTCTTTCTTTTTAAATAATTTGTTATTCATTTCCAGATTTTTATACATATTCTCTCTGTCACATATATCCAATTACAAGGTTCTCTGAACCTTCCGACTTCCTCCCCTCCCTTCCATGGGTTCTTAAATTTAAAAGGGGAATTTTTTTTTTTTTTGCATCTTATACTTTTCCCAACTATAATGTATCCCTAATTTATCACAATCAGTTTCACGTTACAAATGCCATTACAACGCTGCCAATAATTTTAACTGTTTACAGTGGTTTTTTAAATAAACTACAAATTTACTCCACTCTCTAGCAAATACTTGGTCTTCTTGGTTTCTGATCTTCCCTGTCAGTTTCGACATTTCTGCATAGTCCAACAATTTTGTCTGCCATTCTTCCTTTGTTGGTAATGCTTCTTCTTTCCATCTTTGGGCTAGGAACATTCTCACCACTGCCGTTGCATACATAAAAACTCTTTTGTCTTCTCTTGGATCTTCTTCCCCTATTAAACCTTAAAAAAAGGCTTCTGGTTTTTTAACAAATGTATTTTTAAACATTTTCTTTAATTCATTATAAATCATTTCCCAGAAGTCTTTTACCTTACAACATGACCACCACATATGGAAAAAAGTACCTTCTTTCTCTTTACATTTCCAACACATATTTGATTTAGTTTTATACATTTTTGCAATCTTACTTGGTGTTAGGTACCAATGATACATCATTTTCATATAATTTTCTTTCAGTGCACAGCATGCTGTAAATTTTATTCCTTTCCATAACTTTTCCCAGGATGAAAGTTGAAATGAATGGGATAGAATAACTTACGGATAATGCGGGACATTATCCATATGTTATTCTACCCCATTTGTGTCAATGCAAAAGACGTACAATGCAAAAATGGGGAAACCACAACTGGTTATGTGCCACTTGTGAACTGAAAGCAGCAACAACAATGAGTACCTGTTGTATTTGCTGGGTTGATTTCCATTCCAGGCATGGGACAAATAAGTGAACTTTGGATGGTTTCTGCTCCCCATTTGTGCTTTTGGCAGAATTTTCCCTACTGCATACATTCCTTGCCCCCCATTCCAGTCCAACCTGTCCATGGTCTGGTGAAGAAACCCAGCTGAACTCAACTCAACTCTAGACATTGGGCCAGTGATCTATAAAAAGAGCCTCATGGGGTTTTTTTAAGGGGTTATACAAAGGTATGCAGTAACAGCACTTCTTTTTGTTGTTGTTCTTGTGAAAAAGTGTAACACTTACTGTAAAAACTACATGGTGAGTACCGGCATCTCTCTTTTTTTGGTTAAAAAGTGTGGCACTTACTGGAACTACTTCATGTTGAGTACTGGCACCTATTTTTTTAGGGCGGGGGGGAGCACTGGCCTCATGGTCATCGTGGTGGCCCTGAAGCCCCAAACCACCTCTGTCAAGGAGCCCTTAGTGTGAATGTTGAAGCCCCCAAGGAAAATTGCCCTGGGGTTGTCCAACATCACACCCAAGACCTGCTTCTGCCAGCACATGGAGAGTCCCTTAACAGGTCTCTCTTACACATGCCCTGTCTCACTGGCCCAAAATTAGATGAGACCCCTCAAGTCCTATAGCAGAGTGGAAGGGTTTCTTGGAGAGAGAAATGGGATCCCTGTGGGTGATAGATTGTAAACTACTTTTTCATGAGACTCTCTGTGAACACAATAACATTGTGTAACATTGTGAATAAAACATAGCTAAAATCCAGCCAGTCATTTTTTTAAAAAAACCAAATACACTGGTGTCAGAGGCTCAGGAGCAGAAGAGCAGGGGAGAGAGCAAATAGAGAGCGGAGGAGAGGAATCAGAGGGGAGCGTAGGGGAATATGACAGTGGCCCGAGAGATTCCATGAGCTTCTCCAGCGAATCAGAAGATTCCCAGGAGGGGGCGCCTATGGTAAGGGTGAGGGGAGTCCCAGGGGGGACGCTCCATAAACAAGGAACCAGAGGGGACTCCCAAGGGAGTAGCGGAGGATCAGGACCAGTTCCCCCACCAGAGCACAGTGGGGGGGAAGAGTCACATGAGTCAGGACCAGCTTCTCCTCCAGCGGGGAGAGAAGATGAGTCAGGGGTAACCACGCCCCCATCGGGGAGTGGGGAAACGGAGGGAAGGCCAGGTCCAGCTAGCCTCCCCGAAAGAGGGAGCAGTGACACAAGTGTAACGGTCAGAAGGAAAGTGGGAGGCTGCGCGCGTGCGCCAAGTTCAAATGTGGAGGAGCGCGGGACAGCAGAAAACCCGGATTGGGAGCCAGGTCCTAAAGCCCGAAGGAGGGGGGGAGAAGAGTCAGGGGACTCAGCGTCAGAAGAATCTAGGAGAGCTGAAACTCCGACTAGCAGGAGGACCCAGAGAAAGAAGGAACAGAGGAAGAGGTGGAGTAAGGCTAGAATCTTAAGCTGGTGTCAGGGGGGAGGAGATTCAGATGGGACTTCTACGGTCTAAGGTATAGACGTAGCATTGCGCGCTGCGCGTCTGGAAATGAAACTGAACTTCAATAAAGACTTTTTTACTTGAGGAAGAAGCAGCGTTGGTCTTGTGTGAGCTGGGACCTTGGGCAGCGCTGACAACTGGTAACAAAACAGTGATGAAATTAGTAAAACTTTTAAATTAACATTTTATTAGAAGAATTTCATTTATAAAAAGAGCAAGGAAAAAAACAGAGTGAGAATGAAAAAAGGGGGGAAATACTGTTATATTACCCTACATTAAGTACAGGTGTGTATATTCTTATTATCCTAATTCACATACAATTGTCAATAGCCTAATATACTCTGTGTAAACTCATTCCAAATATCATTGTGTTTTATCTAAAGAAAGTCTGCATCTATAAGCTGTTCAGTCATATGTTGCAAATGTTGTCATGTCGTCATAAGGGGAATCATATCTCTATTCTACCAATTAATCAGTATCAATCTCTGGGCCATCATCGGGGTGTGTAGAATCCATTTTTGCTGTGCTGTTTTCAATACAATATTCAAGACAAGAGCATATTCACCTCTGGAAATCTTTTAAAACAAGCATAAACTAAATTTTATGTGTGGGTAGACTTGCTGAAATAATAATAAAGTTTTCATCAGGCATGACTTTTTAATTTCAACAGGCATTTTAGGTGTGTTTTTCTGATATTATAGTTACTTTTAACCATTTTTTAAAAAATGAATATTCTATTCCTATTGTATACCCCATTAGAAACTACAGGTTGTACCCAGTACTGGCCCTGCTACGTACAAGGCCAGATGAAATGTCTCTGGGCTCATCCACACTTCCTATTGCCTGTGCCTAAAAAACACAAGTCCAAACAGTTTTCTGAGTGGGTCTGAGCAGTTTTCCCCTTGCCCTGTTCCATTCCTAGGGAAAACCCATTCTTTAGTGCTAAACTGGAGCAAACGTCAATCCGGAGAAAAGCTGAATTGCCGTTTGCTCCAATTAAGCACTAAAGAGCGGATTTCCCTGAGGGAAAGCAGCGGGATAAGAGGAATTGTGGACAAGCCCCCAAGTTTCTTTCTGCTCAAATTATACACTCCTTTTGTTCATTTTCCTTCAGTAAAGTATCACCAGGATTTTTTTTCACTCCAGAGTGCATCTGTGTTATTTGAGCAACTTTGCTAAAAGAGACAGCCCTTTGTTATTAAGCAATTTATAGATTATGAAAATAAAGCAATGACGGTGACTCACTCCCAACCTTCCAGTCTGGGCTGGCATTGCACTGAATATCCTGGGTGGGTTCAGAGCAACCCCACAATGCTCAGCCTTCCCAGGTTTTGATAATACATTCCAGGTTGGCCCCCTCACCCTCATTTTTATGGCAAGGAAATCCGTATTTATATGCAAAAGCAGCATACATGTTGAAGTAGTAAGCAGCAGCAGCAACTATTTGAATGACAGGCTAGAAATACCCTTTAAAAAAAAAAAGCAAGCAAACTGGCCTCAGGAGCCTGCTGTTCCTTTGGAATCCATTCTGTGGGGCAGCAACACTCTGACATATGGGATGCCTACTGTATTTTCTGGGGCCCTGACCTTCGAGAGTGACAGTCTTTTGAAGCAGGGACATCTGGCTGCAGATATTTGAAATGCCTTGCATTTAGACGGGCAGCCACGATTCCAGGCTTCCTCTAGAGTCTCCCATTGTTGGATATCTGTCCTAACCCCACTCGGTGCCATGCATACACTAACCCTGCGCAGTGCATATTTAGGGCTCATTTGCCAACGATGGGTCCTTTCTTTCTCCCTCTGCCTTTTAATCCTCCCGTGAGCTGGGAGAACAGGAGCCAAAGAACAAAAAGCGAAAGCCAGAATGAAAAGAGGATTTCCTCCCAATCTGCGCTTTATCGCCACGGCAGAAATTCATTCCCATAATCAATTTGACAGGTGTGCAACCGTTTGCAGAGTTGGGGGTGCGAGGGCGAGTGTTCAAGCGGGGAGTGCCGCAAACCTGCTTTCTTCCAGCGGGCCGCCAAGTGCACCCGGCTCCGGTTATTAGAGATGACAGGCACACCTGCTGTCTCTGAAGCCCTGCAATTAAAGCTGCTTTGAGGTCCCAGGAAGTGACCGCATTAGAGAAGCCCCCCCTCCCGTCTGCCAGCTTCTTAGCATATTACCAGTGTCATTAGTGTACCAGCGGGCGGAGGGCATCGCTGTGACCCGCGCTCCTTTCTCCCACTCAGGAGGGGATGCAAAGTGACTTTTAAAGAGGGAGACTGCTTTCTTTCCCCCCACTTAGAAGTGGTTGAGCTCCTCGGGGTGGCGGGGTGGGGGGAGGAGAAACGAGTGCACCAGAATTCATTGGCAAAAGGGAGATAACTTGGCTACGCTCGTCCCTTCCCAGTTCTTGGGAACACAAGGAAAGTGCTGCTGGATATCGCCGTGGGGTGAGGATGTTGGGGGCGGATCTGGTGTTGGGGGGAAATTGTTGAAGTGCTTGAGCTCCTTGTGCTTTGGTGGACACTTTCATGCTTCAGGGGTGCGGGGGGAGGAATTCAACTTAAAGGCAAACTTTCCTAATCTGCACTTTCCAAAATTATACATGAATCATCCTTCTGCATTCAAACTTCTCTGAATTCCTTGCTGCAGTTCTCCAGCCAAGTATATACTGAGATAAAGTGAGCATAAAAATTCTTAAACATCATTCTACAGTACATACGTCAAGAAAGGTTGCTTCACGAGAAGTAAAACACGCATGGCTCCATTCCAGTACCCTCACCCCTGCAACTTTCTTGGGGGGGGGTGCCCCATAGTGCTCATGCCATTTGGGTCTCAAATGTCCTACTTTATCACTGTTTCCTTAGCAACCAGGCACTTCACAGGGTTGATGATATTTCTGTCCCTGTCTCACCTCCCTGTCTCTCCTATCTCTCAGGAAGCTTCAAGGATATGTTTGGGTGTGCACTCCAATGTTAACTAGAATTACCATTTGTACCACTTTCCATGTTAGACAGGGTTTCTAGTTTATGGCCTAGAGAGCATAGGGGTTATAAAATGTAGGCACACAGGAACCACACACAAAATATCTTTCTAAAGGTAAAATTGCTATTCATATTTGAAACATTAAAACATATTTAATAATCAAAATGTATACCCTGGGTCTCTGATTCTTTAACTATATAGTGCCGATGAGGCCTCATCTTCTTTAAATGGTGGTAAATGGGTGAGTTTAACACCACTTAATTCCCTTTAAAATCTAGAAAGATCTAAGGCAGGATGATGATGTAATAAGGATCATACAAATTATGCATTGAGAAAGTGAATCGCAATGTCTCTCCCCCCCCCCCCCTCACATATTACTAGAACTCAATGGAGTTATCCAAAGAGGTTGAATGGTGGGAGATTTGGGACAGAAAAAAGGAAGTACTTGTATACCCAGCCTTATTATTATTAAACATCATCATTACATGTTGTTGTTGTTGTTTCATTTATACCCCTCCTTTTTTCCTTCCAGAGACTTAAGGTGGTTTACAGATAAAAATAATAACTGCTTAAAACATAGAGAAAAACTATAATTAAAAACTATGATCAAAACAAAAAAAAATTTTCCTTCCAGTAGCACCTTAAAGACCAACTAAGTTAGTTCTTGGTATGAGCTTTCGTGTGCATGCACACTTCTTCAGATACCTGAAGATACGTGAAGATACCTGAAGATACCTGAAGAAGTGTGCATGCACACGAAAGCTCATACCAAGAACTAACTTAGTTGGTCTTTAAGGTGCTACTGGAAGGAAAAAAATTTTTTGTTTTGACTATGACAGACCAACACGGCTACCTTTCTGTAAGTAAAAACTCTGAATCATTGATAGAATAGATGATAGATAGATATGATAGATAGATAGATGATAGATAGATATAGATAGATAGATGATAGATAGATAGATAGATGATAGATAGATAGATGATAGATAGATAGATAGATGATAGATAGATAGATAGATAGATAGATAGATGATAGATAGATAGATAGATAGATAGATAGATAGATAGATGATAGATAGATAGATGATAGATAGATAGATAGATGATAGATATAGATAGATAGATAGATAGATAGATAGATAGATAGATAGATGATAGATAGATAGATGATAGATAGATAGATAGATGATAGATGATAGATAGATAGATGATAGATAGATAGATGATAGATAGATAGATAGATGATAGATAGATAGATAGATAGATAGATGATAGATAGATATAGATAGATGATAGATAGATAGATAGATGATAGATAGATAGAATCTACTTTGTTCTCTTTTCAGTACCAGGCAAATACCAGTTCTGTTGTTCTCTTTCATGCCTTCTAAGCTGCACTCTTATAAATACCAGCGAGTAAGTCCCATTAAAGGGACGCAAGTGGACCTGTGGGTTAAACCACAGAGCCTAGGTCTTGCCGATCAGAAGGTCGGCAGTTCGAATCCCCACAACGGGGTGAGCTCCCATTGCTCAGTCCCTGCTCCTGCCAACCTAGCAGTTCGAAAGCACATCAAAGTGCAAGTAGATAAATAGGTACCGCTCCGGTGGGAAGCTAAATGGCATTTCCGTGCACTGACCTGGTTCACCAGAAGCGGCTTAGTCATGCTAGCCACATGACCAATAAAGTGAGATGAGCGCGGCAACCCCAGAGTCGGTCACAACTGGACCTAATGGTCAGGGGTCCCTTTACCTTTACCTAAGACCCATTAAATTCAATGGAGCTTACATCTCAGTAGGTAAAGGTAAAGGACCCCTGACGGTTAAGTTCAGTCAAAGCCAATTATAGGGTTGCGGCGCTCATCTCACTTTCAGGCCGAGGGAGCCAGCGTTTGTCTGCAGACAGCTTTCCAGGTCTTGTGGCCAGCATGACTAAACCACTTCTGGAGCAACACTACACCGTGACATAAGCCAGAGTGCACAGAAACGCCATATAGCTTCCCGCCATTTATCTACTTGCACTGGTATGCTTTCAAACTGCTAGGTTGGCAGAAGCTGGGACAGCAATGGGAGCTCCCCCTATCATGCAGATTCGAACCGCTGACCTTCTGATCAGCATGCCCATGAGGCTGAGTGGTTTAGAATGCAGCGCCCCCTTTTTTACTGTTTTACACGTATCAGAGAGGGCTGAGCATGAAACAGTTTGTACTGCAATCCTAAGAGAGATGGGGAGTGCAATATTGTTGATCAGCCACAGCTTCCAAAGTCTTTCCAGGCCAGAGCAGGCCAGAGCAAAGAAGATTTACCTACTTCCCCCCCATGTGGGTCTTTTTTTAATGTTTTCCCCATTGGTTTCAGGTAGGTAGAGAAGATTAGTAACACAAACTCCTGAAGTCTCTCAGATTAACAAAGAGATCCAGCAGATCCAGGGCCACCTCCTCCCCACTTCTGGTCCCAGAATGCTATATTTCAGTGCCTAATTCTGGTTATTGCTTTTGAAAGACCCCCAGTGATAGCTCTGCACCCATGGAACTATGTGCAGTGGTAGTGAAGGGTCTCTGCAGCAGGTATGTCTCTCTACCAGTGAAGTAGAGAGAGCTGAGGTTATTGGTTTGTTCTTGTTCTTATTATGTATTTTTTTCTATTTTATCTTGTATTTTTATGCCCTAAGATCTATGGATGGAGGGTGGCATACAAATTTAATAATAAAGAATAAATAAACGGTAAAGGTACCCCTGCCCATACGGGCCAGTCTTGCCAGACTCTAGGGTTGTGCGCTCATCTCACTCTATAGGCCGGGAGCCAGCGCTGTCCGCAGACACTTCCGGGTCACGTGGCCAGCGTGACAAAGCTGCATCTGGCGAGCCAGCACAGCACACGGAACGCCGTTTACCTTCCCGCTGGTAAGCGGTCCCTATTTATCTACTTGCACCCGAAGGTGCTTTCGAACTGCTAGGTTGGCAGGCGCTGGGACCGAATGACGGGAGCGCACCCCGCCGCGGGGATTCGAACCGCCGACCTTTCGATCGGCAAGTCCTAGGCGCTGAGGCTTTAACCCACAGCGCCACCCGTGTCCTGCAAAGAATAAATAAAATAATACTAATACTAATAATAGCAGCAACAACAACAACATCACCACCACCGGTGGAAAGGCACCTCAACCCCATCCTAACCAGTGGAACTGGGGATTAGGGTTGATCAGATGCAACCTTATACCCCAGGAGTCCCAGTGGAATTCGCCTTGAAAGATGGATTCTGTTGTTGTGGTAGTGGTGGTGGTGGTGTGTGTGTGTGTGTGTGTTGCCCACAACTATGCCTCTAGTTCGCAAATGTCTCCAGGGGCCCATAAAGACTGATGATCCCTACGACAAAAGCTTACCTGGGAGTAAGTCCCATTGAGCTGAGTTCTTCAATGTATACAAGTGTGGAACTGGACTGTAAAACTCCTGAGTTTTTTTGTCCTGCTGATTTGAAAACTGTCAATTAAAAGAGAGGAAGTTGTGGTTCTGATTTTGGTCTTGTATTTGGTTTATCCTCTTTGGGTTGAGCTACCCTGGGAATCAGTTGTTGGAAGGTCTGCTTCTGTGGCTCTGCTTCATACACTTTATGAGTGATTTCACTTACCTGGAATGTGTCCTTGAACTATAATGGTGTTCCCCTGCTGGATTACCCAATAGGAAGACTAAGCACATGCACACCAGGCAAGTGGGATTTTCTTTCTTTCTTTTTTTTAAAAAAGAATTTGACATTGAGGGTGTGAGGAAGGGGGAGTGAGATGTGGACTCTTCCATCACCGCAGTACCTTTTCTCAATCTAAAGACGTATTTCCGTCAGTCAGAAACACTCCAGGAGGGTGCAAAGCAGGCCTGGAGACTGGGTGCCCTGAACCCTGACAGAGAGGCCTGTAGGGCTGCATAAGGTCCCTGAGATTGTTATTGTCTATCCATGCTCTAACCTAGCACCCATAACAAGTTACAGTTCCCAGGGGGCACCATTTTCTGGTTCACGTCTGGCAGCAAAAATGCCTTGAGCAAAACCCTGTTCTTTCCCCACTTATCTATTCTTTTCTTATTACTTATCCCCACCTAAACCAGGGGGCATCTTACTAATGTAGACTGAAATAATGAGAGGAAAACAGTTCCTGTCTTGTGTTGCAATACATCTGTTTTGTTTCATTAGGGTTTTTTTACGGTTTAGTGCTGTTTTATTTAGAATTACATGGGTGTGGGTGCGTAATAGCTTTTCAATGCCTAGGGCCTCTGAAGGTCTTAATCTGGGCCTGATATTGCCTCGTTGCTAGTTTAGATGTCTATGTATGTAAACTAGGGTTGCAATATTTCAAAAAGTAAAAAGCAGGACACCCCGAAAGTTGTTTGTTGAGTTTTTTTAAAGTTGTTGAACCATGATTTTTTGATTGACTTCCCTACGATCCAGGATAAAGTGACACCTTTCAGAAATTCCTCCCAGATGTCAATTCCACCTTTGAAATTCCAGACATGTGGCAGCCCCAATGTAAACCCTTGGATGCCTGGAACATAGGCAATTGTACAAAATGAAGAGTCTCAAAATTGCTTCACACACTTTTGCCTCTAGCCCCGCCCACCACTGGCATGCACCACATCCCCAGAATGTTCAATATCTGAGAATGCAGCCCTCAGGATTCAAGAAAAGTTCACACACCCTGGCATAAACGCCTTAAACAGACAAATGCATGAGTCAATATCAGCAGAGTGAATCGGTGGGAAGATAAGCAAGCAGGAGTGAAACATGACAAAACTTGTTCCATCACCGTGGCAGAAAAAAAATGGGGATGGGGGGGAGGGAAGAAGAAGCAATAACATGGTGAAAAGCAGTACACAAACCCACAGGACCAGGAGCTCATCCATATTTCACAGCCCAGTTATACAAACAAAATAGGAACCAGAGCGACTGCGAGGACACCATTTGTCATATCAAAAAGGCGTTTCAGCAGCACCTTCCGGGGCCACCTGTCCCCTTGAAGTGTGCAGCTGGGGAGGGGTGGGAAGGAAAGAAAAGGAGGAGAGGGGGGACAGAGCAGCTTTCTCTCCATCCTGTAGTCTTCTTGCCACAGCTGGAGATGGCAAGCAAGTAATTAACCTCCAAGCCAATTCCCTAGAGGGGGCTGCCAGGCAGATGAAAAGGACCAACACATCTTTGTCTGAAAGAGGCAGCAGTGGGGAGCTGATCACCAAAGTCAAGGTGGGAGAGAAAAGAGGAGAGTGAAAGTCTGCGTTCTTTCTCTTTCTCTCCCCAAGTGTTTGTACCCAAGTAATTGGTGTGTGTGTGTGTGTGTGTGTGTGAGAGAGAGAGAGAGAGAGAGAGAGAGAGAGAGAGAGAACAAAACCAATTCCTTATGTCTCTGAAGGTAGAGTGGAATCTTCCACCCCTTACAAATAGTGCGAATGCCTGGGGCTGTACATTCTCAGGCAGGATCAAAATGGACCTTGTGGAGTGAGTACCCACAACCTTATGAGAGGGTTTCCATCTCAGACAGAGGGGTAAAGATTAAGCCAAGCTAAGATCTAAAATTGGGACTAAGCCTCCCCCCACCTGAATTTAAGAAGAGGGAAACACCAGGTGACTTGTTTATCATTAACAACAACAGCATATACTACTTAATATGCTAAATCCCTAATTAGTTTACATAAAACAAAGTAAGATAATTAGAAAAAAATAAAAAATGTATATACAACAGCTGAAACCAAAAATGCAGAGAAAAAATCAGTAAAAACAGAGAAGCCATCAATAAAATATTGAGTTAAGTATCAATCAATAAATAATCAAACAGAATGTGATGAATCAATGAGCCTGGGAATGCCTGCTTAAATAGACGAGTCTTTAGTAGGAGGTTATGCTAAGGTTAAATTATGACTAGGACTTATTGAGCATACATTCAGATGTGTTTGTGGGAGGTTATACAGCAATGAACATTCAACTTGGCTCATGCAGTAAAATAGATTGGGTCAGCCCTGCTGACTGGAAGCAGCACCCCTCTGCCTGTGTTACCTGATCCATTTAACCACAAATTCTGTGGATGGAACATGGGACTTTCTGCATGCAACTCACACATTGAGCTAAAAGATCTCTGCCGACAGCCACCTTTACCAGTGAGAGGTGAAAAAAGAATTTTAAGGGAAGAGTCCAAAAATTTCAAAACTGTGTTTTTCAGCTGTTTGTTGGGTGAGTGGGGTAAAACGAAACTCTCTGGATAAAATCTATGAGGAGCACAGAAAGTTGCATTCATCCATCTAGCTCACTAACATAGGGACATAAGGAGCTGCCTGACACTGAGGTAGTTGTTGTTGTTTAGTCGTTTAGTCATGTCTGACTCTTCATGACCCCATGGACCAGAGCATGCCAGGCACTCCTGTCTTCCACTGCCTCCCGCAGTTTGGTCAAACTCATGTTTGTAGCTGCAAGAACACTGTCCAACCATCTCGTCCTCTGTCGTCCCCTTCTCCTTGTGCCCTCCATCTTTCCCAACATCAGGGTCTTTTCCAAGGAGTCTTCTCTTCTCATGAGGTGGCCAAAGTATTGGAGCTTCAGCTTCAGGATCTGTCCCAGTGAGCACTCAGGGCTGATTTCCTTCAGAATGGATAGGTTTGATCTTCTTGCAGTCCATGGGACTCTCAAGAGTTTCCTCCAACATCATAATTCAAAAACATCAGTTCTTTGGTGATCAGCCTTCTTTATCGTCCAGCTCTCACTTCCATACATCACTACTGGGAAAACCATAACTTTAACTATACGGACCTTTGTTGGCAAGGTGATGTCTCTGAGGTAGTACTGGTCCATTTAGCTCAGTATTATCTACCTAACTGGCAGGAGTTTTCTGGGGTTTCAGACAGGGGTCTCTCTGGGAGATGCCAGGGATTGAGTCTGGGACATGCTGCATGCAAAGCAAATTCTCTACCACTGAGCTATGACACTTCACCTTAAAAGATATACCTCAACATCTGGGATGGGTTTACCATGTACTTTACATAAACTTACGAGTCACCACAGGCTTTCCCTTTCCCCCCTTATTTTCCAAACTTTTATTTATTTCCTGGAATACCTTGGGAGCAATGCCATATCCATTGGCTTCAGGGAGTGTGGCCTACAAGTGTTGTGAAGCTTTCTTCAGTTTTCCCGCCTTCTGCACTTTCTGGTGATACCCAACAGGGTAGGTGATATTCTGCCTCCCCCTCCCCCCAAATGTTGGATAATTTTTTCCTCCTCTCCCCAAAAGTGACAAATTATTTTCAGGAAAAGAAGGGGGGATTTTTGGCTTAACCTCACTTAATTCTGACTTCATGTGCAAGCATTGCTCCTTAGAAATAATCCTTTGCATGAAAATGGAACAACTTCCTGTTGGTTGAACTTTATAATGAACTAATGAACTGTTGTCTCAGCATTTTAGGAGGGGAAAACCTTGTGTACTTGCAAATGACGGGGTCATCAGACTGACAGCACTAATAGTTTATGCCAAGAATGTTAGGAGAGGCTCAGAACTTACAGGGTTAAGAGTTCTGAGTGATGACGCCTCACATTCTGAGGGCGGGTTTAGAACACGGAAGGGGAGTGGTTTCTCTGTGTTGTCACAGTGTGCGTGTCAGCTCCGTGGAGAAAGGAGCAACATGGGCGAACTCTCGCCAGGAGATTTATAGCTGTTGTGTTTTGCCAAGGAATAAAGACTTTAAGATAAGGAGACTGCTGCGTTTCAGCCTGAGTTATTACCACACGACAGAACGTTCCTGCTTCTGCTTCCGCTGTGTTTTACGCTCTGCTGAGTCAAAGGTCCCAGGGGGGAAGACCAGAGCTGCGCAAGAGAAGTGTGCCGGACCCCTGGACGTAATTGACCACACAACAGGTTATGGAGGTCAGCAATAAAGATAAGCAACGTTCGTGCGTGTGAGGAGGCTGCAGCCAGAGGCCAGCCGATGAGACGCTGGGAAGTGAAACTGCAGGCAAAGAGGCTGAGGAGCAGCCAAAGGCCAGCTAAGGAGTAGCTGGTGCCAGCCAGGAGTTCGCTGGGAGGATCTGATCTGCCGGACCGGGAGGCACTACCGTTACCTGTAAGTAAGCTGGGCCCCCGGGGAGAGATGGCAGACAGCCAGAAGTCGTCAATCCCTGTTGATAAGGTGGACGGGAGCAAGCCCTGGGCCGGGAGAAGGCAGGCACTGAAGAAAGCAGTGGGAGCCAGGCCAGAGGGGGCTGAGAATTGCTCTGAGGAAGCACCATGCCCAGGAGGGGCTGTGGGACGCCCAGAAGGCCCAGAGGGGGCTGGGACTGTGTTGGAGGGCTGCCGGAATGCCCCTACACGTGAGCTGCATGCTGCAGAGCGGCTGGGAGAAGAGAGGAGCTTTGCACCAGAGAATGGGGTTGCAGGCCATTCCAAGGGTCTTGAGAGTGCCCAGGCTGTTTGGCAGGAGCTGGAGGGGGTTTGCAGAGAAACCACAGCAGAAGCCAAAAGCCATTTTCCGAACGGCAGAAAAGCCTCAAGGAGGAGTGCTGCTGGAAAGGTTGGGGGGGCAGAGAAGACCAAAGGCAATTCTGCAAAGTTTTCCACTAGGCGATGTTTTGTTTGTGCTTCGACTGAACATCTGCGTCGCAGCTGCCCACAGAGAGCAAGGGAGCCAGGGCAGGATGGTTCCAAGGTCGTTTCCCATGGGAACCAGCCGGGTTTCCATGGCAACAGCGCAGGCAGGCGTGAGAAAGCTTATCAGCTGACTGCGTCGATGGCGGTTCTGGAGAACACCTGCAGCGAGAACCCCAAGGTCGGGGGCAGCAGGAAGTCAGTTGCTAAGGCAACAAAGAAGGACAACTCCGGAGGGGGGAGAGTCCTACGTTGGGTTGTGGACTCGGCTGCGAATGCCCATTTGGTAACAGCGCCACCTGATGGACAAATGTGGAACTGCAAGGCTGTTTCAACTGAGAAAACAGTTAAATTTGCTACAGGTTCACAGGGACGTGTAACCCATGTTTCTAACATGTTTGTCTCTTTCTTGCAGGCTGAATTGAAGGTTTATGTTCTCCCTGAGATAAAACATTGCCTGCTATCTGTACCATGCCTTTTACAGGAGGGATATTCTGTGAGTTTTGAAAAAGATGTTTGTACAATTTCCAGAGATGGGAAGGAGCTCGTAAGTGTTGAGAAAAATCAGAACAACCTCTTTGTTCTGGAAACTCCACTGGAGGAAAAGGGAGTGGGGAACACTCATGTTTCGTGTGCTTGCGTGTGGCACAAGAGAATGTCACATGGGTCCTGTGAGGACGTCCAGATGTTATCAGAGTGCACCAAAGGTTGCAAAGTAAAAGAATGTGGTAAACCTTTGAATTGCAAGGCTTGCAGAAAAGCCAGAAACAAGGGATTTAATAATCCCAGGGTGCAGAGAGTAACCACAAAGCCTTTTGAGCTTGTGCATGCAGACCTTTTTGGTATGCCACAGCCAAGTCTGGGCAAGGCCAAGTGGCTGATGGTGCTGACAGATGATTATACGCAGAACGCATGGGTGTACACGCTGAAAACGAAGGAGGCAACGCAACTGATCAAAGATTGGGTTGCAGAGGTGGAACTAAGGTTCTCCACCAAGGTGCAAGGGTTCAAATGTGACCGAGGTTCAGAGGTCACTGGGTCTGCTCTAAAGGGTTTCTTTCGCCAGAGGGGGATACGTCACAAGGTGACTTCTCCTCAGGAGAGTGGCGTGGCAGAGCTTAGGAGTAAAGCTCTGGTTCAAGCATCAGAAATTCTACTGGATGACTCTGGTTTGCCTCACAGTTTTTGGGGGGAGGCGGTAAAAACGGCCAATTTCACGATGAACAGGTGCTACAATGCAGTGGTAGGTGACACCCCGTATTTCCTGCTTCATCGGCAGAAGCCGCTTGTGCATTTCTTTCGCACTTTTGGTAGCAGAGCCATGGTGCCTGTACCAAAGTTTCTGCAGCAGGAGGGTGGCCCAAGGTACCAGGAAATGATCTTCTGTGGATATGAGCCTGCGACAAAAGGGTGGAGATTCGCATACCCAGAAGGTGATCAGACCAAGCTTCTGGTCAGTAAACAGGCTGAGTTCTTTGAGCAGGATGGTTGGGCAAGGCGCAAAGCGCGCTCTGACGTTCACTCAGATTGTCTGTCTGACTCTGAGGAGGAAAGAGAGCCAGAGCCTGAACCTGCTGGTGGAGACCAAGTCCCTGAACAGAGTAGGGCGTCTCCACAGGTTGTTAAGGGAGTGTCCAAGAGTGAGCCCTCATCTCCTGTGCGCATAATGGAGAAAGCTCACAGACGTGTCAAGTCAGAGGGGGAGTCTTCTGATGAGGAAGACGCACATGCTGGCCCCAGTGGGTCGGGAGGAGCACCCCAGTTTGTGCCCAGGCGGTCATCGCGGGCTACAAAGGGAATTCCACCTGAGAGGTTTCAGGTCACAAATGCGTGGGTTGGTTTCGCACAGTGCGAACCTGAGGTTTGTGAGGTTCAACAGGTGCCTAACAACGATGCCAGGAAGGGGCGGAAGGCAATGGGGAAGGTGTTGAACACTCAGAAGTCCTCTCAGAACGTGATTCGAGAGGGGGTGTTAGGAGAGGCTCAGAACTTACAGGGTTAAGAGTTCTGAGTGATGACGCCTCACATTCTGAGGGCGGGTTTAGAACACGGAAGGGGAGTGGTTTCTCTGTGTTCTCACAGTGTGCGTGTCAGCTCCGTGGAGAAAGGAGCAACATGGGCGAACTCTCTCCAGGAGATTTATAGCTGTTGTGTTTTGCCAAGGAATAAAGACTTTAAGATAAGGAGACTGCTGCGTTTCAGCCTGAGTTATTACCACACGACAGAACGTTCCTGCTTCTGCTTCCGCTGTGTTTTATGCTCTGCTGAGTCAAAGGTCCCAGGGGGGAAGACCAGAGCTGCGCAAGAGAAGTGTGCCGGACCCCTGGACGTAATTGACCACACAACAAAGAATGACCAATATATCGTCATACACCTTGCACTTTCCAAATGGCAAGGAATTCCATAGTCAGTACAGTCAGACCTCTTGTTATGTTTGGTTCAGGTTACGTCTTTTCAGGTTGCGTCCCACAGCAACCCAGAAGTACCGGAAAGGGTTACTTCCGGGTTTTGCTGCTCGTGCATGCGCGGACGCGCAAAATGACATCATGCACATGCGCAGAAGCGGCAAATCGCGACCTATGCGTGCACAGACACATAGACGCGGGTTGCATTCCTTTCAGGTCACGAACGGGGCTCCGGAATGGATCCTGTTCGCAACCAGAGGTACCACTGTAGTTCCAAGGTTTGGCTCATTTGGCAGGAGAGATCAGTGGAGACGTCTGCCATTTTGTTAAAATATATTTATTTACAAATATGCAAGCCTAAGTGGCAGCAAGCAGGGTTTATTCACTCCTAACTGGATATGGATGATTCTGTCAATTTTCATTTTCTTTCATTTTCCCAACTGAAAGTTCAGTTCACCTCTTCTCCACATCAGTATGCATTTTTTTAAAAAAATAATAATAATAATCCAATATAAGGTACCTACCTACCGACCTAATTTTATTTGTATGCCACCTTTCCACATGGTTCAAATCATGCTCAAGGCAGCTTACAACATGAAGAAAACACATAACTGCAACGTAACAAATGTGGTTGTAAGCAATAAATAAAAACATCAGAAAATACCCCACCAAACTGAACAATTTCTATATAAATCATAAGATCTAAAATACAGATACAACAAATTAATATCAGTAACAGCAACACACACACCCCTCCAACAAAACTCAACCTAAGAGTCTATTCAAGCTGCATCGGCTTTTGTAGTTGGAGTCAGTCTGGGCCCTGTTTCTCCCAGGCCAGGTAGAAAAGGTCTGCAAGGCACGGAGCAGGTCTTCCAGGACTCGCAGCCAAAATGGGTATCTTGAAGTGTCTGATGTTTTATAGTTTGATGGCTTCAGGACAGAGCTCACTTTCTTAGTCCATAGGTTTTTTCCCCCGACAGTATTACACAGCAGAAACCATTGGTTGAACAGGCTAATTCAACAGATCTCAATGGATCAAACTGGGAATCTGAAGGCAACCTCTGCCACGCTATTCTGCTGCGCTGGCTTGTAGGTGCCCTTTTTAACTGAGGAGGAAGGAATCACACACAAAATCAATACCTGCTCTTCATGGGCGTGAGATTAATCTAAGACAACAGAAGCAGTGTTTTTGCAGTTGGTTGATTTTGGTAATCCATTATTAATGCCTGACTAAGGCCTGGTTCTCTCTGAGGTGGCAGACTTGTATCTGAGCAGTATCACTTCAGACAGTAGGTGGAGGCTCTCTGGTCTCAATGTTCCTCCATACTGAAGAATAATGCCTCAGTATAGAAAACAAGAGCCCTGTTCCCATAGTGCCATGCAGTCTTCACTAACCTGGTGCTTTGAACTACAACTCCCATTAGCCCATTCAGCACATTCTGGCTTGGGTTGATGAGAGCTGTAGACCAAAACATCTGGAAGGATGCTGTGTTGGCCAAGGCTGATGTACTGTATATTTAGTTATCTGTCTTATTTTACAACATGTATATACTGCTTGATTGTAATAAAGCCTTAAAGCAGTTTACAGAAAAAAACAAAAACAAAAAAATTATCAGGGTTGTATATAAAACTTTTTGAAATAATTAAACTCAACAATAAACTAAAACCAGTTTTAAATGCATGGTAACTTCTACATGTGTTGATAGGCTTGCCTAAACACATTTTTTTTTAATAGGTGCCCAAAAAGGGACCGATTGCCAAACCACCCTGGGAAATGTAGCTCTGTGAGGTTCAGAATAGGGTTGTCCTGCTCTCAGAAACCTTAATAAATTATAGTTCTCAGGAATTCTTGGATGAGGGCAGCCATGATTGTTTAAAGTAGTATGTGTGACATGTTGGCATGGCAGAAGCTCACCCATGATGCAGACCCTGATTTGTAAGTCTGGTTCAGGGATGGGATCCTGTGGCCCTCCAGATTCCAACTCCCATAATCCCTGATTCCGGTCGTCTTGCAGATGGCAGGCTGATGGAGTTTTAGTCCAGCAGTAACAGGAGGGCCATAGGCTCACCATCCCTTTACTTGGAAACCTATAAGGAAAAGCATACAGATCTTCTTTCAGTTGCTAACTAAACAATAAACTTGCTTTCAGCTTCCAGCAATCTGGCCAATGAGAGAGCAAGCATGAGTAAAACTCACACTAGACATTTAAAAGACTGCTCAGTATTAAAGGACAGTTCAGTCATTTCTGTCATAGACTACTACGGATGTACCAACCTAGCAATTCCGGATTCTCTGAGTTTCTCAATATTCCAATCTTAAGTTCAGTTCTTAACATTTCCACATCATTTTACCTTTTCTTTTTTTAAAAAAAAAAAGTTCCTCATGGAAATTCACTAGCATTTTGGTGCAAATTTCTCCTGATATACACATGCTTATGGGCAAGTTTGCTTGATATACACATTTTTGCAAAACAATAATTACCTAATATAATGAACTTTGCATATTATTTTCCCTCTTGCATTGAAAGCACACTTTATTTTAGTATATTCGTGTTTCTACACATTACTTACCAGAAGAATTGCACTGCATATTTCACATTGCAAATTTCAAAGGATGGCTGTGTTTCAGTTCAAATATTGTTTTGGAAAGTGCAAATTAGGTAGATTCGCCTTTAAATGAGAAAGGAATTGTATTTCTCCTCCAACCATAGAAACTACCCATATTTATGTTTTGGCCATTTTGCACTTATTACAAACCCTCTTTGATCACTTTTGCTGCAAGATTTCTGGCTAAAACAGATTTGATGGGTACCCTATTTCTCCTGTTCCGGTTCTGCACATCCATATACCAGACCCTTGCTACTCTCAGATTACCAGAGCATGTTAATATGTCACAAGGTCATTCTTGGTCTTGTTAATAACCCACTGCATGAGAAAGGGGGGATTTAGAGAGAGAACCCTTTCTGATATCAAGTATGGACTCTTGAGTCGGTCCCACTGTGACCAGCTGGTCTTTTACTCTCATTGCTCATTCAATTTCAAACCCAAACATTGCCATGCGATACACTTGACCTTTGCCCTGGCAGAAGCTCATTTGGGATGACGGTGAAATTCATTCTTTGTCTCCCTAATTCTATCTGTTAGTTCCACCATCCTACACAAGTCCCCTCTTCATGCAATTCTAAGGAAGCATAGCCATTCTGTGCTGTCTTGCCCTTTTGCAGACATATCTCTGGAGGAAAGATGAATTTATCACCTTTCAAAGTGTATTACATGAACGCAGTTTCTACAGCATGCTCCCCACATCCTGCTTTGGGGGGCAGTTTTGAGTGACTTGCTGGCCCTTGTTAGCACAGTGATAATTTTGTGGCTTTATTTTACATTATGTATTTTTAAATATAGACACCTCTGCTTTTCTATTAAATTATATATCCGAAGTGGCTTACATAATATTCATTTTAAAAAACAATTTCTCCAAAGAATGAAGAAGACCTCTTAGATCACCATCAGTTATACAGGACCATCCCAATACATGTTTGTTGCCTGGTCAGCCCCACCATTAGGTAAAGTGAGGCAGCTGCCTTGGGTGGCAGATGTAGAAGGGGCAGGGAGTGTTGGCAAAGTTTCAAAACTGTGTGTGTCATGTGGCCTGCCCTGAAGCTCCTGATCTATCCTGCTGCCCTCTCGTACAGGAAAGCAGTGGGTCCCAGCTGGGGGTCCACGGACCCTAGGAGGTCCATGCAACCCAACTAGGGTGTGCGTGGCACATATTTGCCAACTGTCTGGGACATCCCGTTTTTTGAGGGCGTGCTCTGTCGCGTGAGAGCTTGGTTTTTGAAAAGCAGGTGGTATGCAATACTTAGCTAATTGGGAACCATTGCAGTAAAGGATGCTGTTCACATCATGAGTGTTGAAAAGACAATTCAGTTGTCAGTTCCATCAGCCATAGGAGTGGAGGGGGCATCTTCTCTTTTGCTTCAGGAAGCAAAGTGTCTTGAGCTGGTCCTGCCTGGGATGAAAGACAAGATGATGTTCATCCACTTCAGCTCCACATTAGGGATGGGTGAATCTGACAAATTCAGTTCCGTTCATGGTCCTATTTTTCTCCAGTCCTAAGTTTAGTTCTCCACATTTCTGCATCAGTTTGCAATGTATGATAAGCAATATGTTTGAACACTGAATGCGTAAACTTATGTTTAAAGTCAATGGATAGAACAAGCACCATTAGATGTATTAGTGGATTTGTTTTTAATGGTTCTGATTTTTGTATTTTTTAAATTAAAAAACCCCCAATAAAATAGAGTCCTCTCTCTCTCTCTCTCTCTCTCTCTCTCTCTCTCTCTCTCACACACACACACACACACACACACACACACACACACACATGTCAGTATTTTAGTGTACATTTTTCCTGATAAACACATTTTTGAATGCAGTGTACACATTTTTGCAAACAGATTTCCCATATCTAATGCATTTTTGCATGCTGTTTTTATAAATGTATGCAGTTATAAACATTTTTTTGTACGCATTATCTGTTTGGAGAACTGTATTGTTAAATTAAAAGAAGTGCAGATTCTGAAGGCCAGCTGAATTTCAGTTTACAAATTGCCTGGAGAAGTGTGAATCAGGACCTAAACATTTAAAGTACCATGATACCATTTGAAAAGGTTGTATCTCCCCACCACCGCCATAAGAATCATGGGAAGTGGGTGCTATGAGATTATTAGGACACCTTTATTCCCCTCATGGAACTACAACCTGCAGAGTGATTTGGCAATCACCCCCTCTTCCCAGGTGACTTTGTGAAGGGAATTGAGGTCTCCTAGCAACTGTCAGCACCCTTAAATATCTAAATAATTAACTAACTACAGTTCCCAGAATTCTTTGGGGGAATCCATGACTGTGATATCTTAGTGCTTACCTGTACCATGCAAGTTCACATTAAAACACAAACCAAACTGAATTTCTCCCCATACAGTAGTTGACAAGACTAGCAGTTGAATCTTGCTTCAACACTGGTAATAGACTATTGTTTTCAATGTAGCTGCATACCACTGTAGCCTTCAGCATCCTGCTGCTGCTTGCTCATTGCTACACTTCGCTCTTGTCTCTCTTCACTGCCCACCCCCCAGTATTTCACCTACCACCTCAAGCATGTGGTCATCACTACTGAAGCACTCCACACATCAGTACTGATGACCACAGGCTTGTGGTAGTAGACGATTTTGTCCACCTGGGTTCTACCATAACCAGCAACTTCTCCATTGATGCTGAGCTGGACAAGCATATTGGCAAGGCAGCTATGGCAATGGCTCTCTTCTCCAAAAGGGTATAGGAGAATGTGATGCTAACACCCAATATCAAGCTTGGAAGTGAGTCATGGGCAACTTACAAACATCAGGAGCGACGCCTTAGTGACTTCCACATGTGCTACGTAAGGAAGATTTTGGGCATCATATGACAGGACAGAGTCTTAAACAAATATGTGCTCTCCCAAGCTCACATGCCCTATATGTTTGCATTTCTGTCTCAGCAACATATACGCTGTCAATAAAATGGAAGATAGCTGGATTCCCAAGGACATAGCCTATAGGGAGCTGGCTTCAGGCACCAATGGCAGACCAACTCTGCATACAAATATATTGACAAACATGGAATAAAGGCTGACAACAGGTTGTGCACCCATAGCAGTGACCAGAAGAAGAATGACTGCTGGGAGGAGCGCAAGAGAGAAGAAATGCCATGGTACATCTGCAGCAGCACAACCAGATACCTTCATCTGCCCCAGCTGCAATGAAACATGCTTCTCCCATATTGGTCTCTACAGTCACAGTAGGTGCTACAATCTTCTGACAGTTTGACTACACAGCCAAAGGCGCATGCCTTCATTGTCTCCCAAGACAGATGGATGCCAACCAGGGTTGGATAAACAGATAAACAAAATCAGAAATAATATAGATCTACCAAATGTTTTGGTTAAAAAAGAAACAAAAAGAACAATTTGAAGTGGATGCCTGAGATATCATAAGGAGACATCAAGTGAACATATGTCAGATCAAGAGGATATTCCACAGCTGGAAAGCCACAGTGGAGAATGTCCTATCCTTGGTATATAGGCATGCATCCAACTTCAGCAGATGAATGCACCTGGACCTCAAATGATCATCTTTTTTATTGGGTAGGTTCATGTGATGAGAAAAAATGGCCCTTCACCATAAATTTATAACCACGTTAGCTGCCATGGCTACCTCCAAGGCACCCTGAGAATGGTGGATTACTGAAGTGCTGAGAAATATTTGTGGGGAAATTGGACAGGGCAAGGTATGGCATAGTAGCACGTTCTTCAGACCACATGTGAATATCCCTGAAGAACACTAATATTTCTGGTCCCTTCACTATCTCTGTGCCCCAAGTGGCTACAAACAAGGCAAGAACTACACATTACACATCCTCCCCATCTACTTTATCTCCAGCAGCAATTCCAGCTCCTGTTTTTGTTGCAGCTTTGGGGTGAATTTGCATACATGTGCATACATACATGTGCGCACATGTTAATCACCATTGTTTCCTGCTAATGCTGATTTGCAGAGAAGTAGCTGCCAAATTTTGTTAAATGAAATGTAGCTGAAATGGGCTTGTGAGGAAGGTACGCATAGCAAAGGCACAAGTCCCTTTGCTTCAAGAATTTTTTAAGCCGTCCCAACTTTTAACATATTGTGCTGTGTTTAATATTTATATTCTATGGACCTTTTATGATTCTTAGCCAGTTTAAGGGCTTCTAGTAAGCAGAAAACCAGGGTGCTAGTGTAAGAATAATAAATAACAACACTTAACAGAATTCTAGTTTCACATTCTTTTGAAGCAGGTATCGGTTGGACCAGTTGGTTTTTTGTAAAAAGAATTTTTTCACTTGGAATATTGAGGACTAGAAGCTTACGGCATGGAATAGCCTTTGATTTAAAGGCAGATTCTGAAATTGGTTGCACTCATATTCATGCACCCTTTACTTCCGTGACTTTAGCTAGCCCACCTTAACTAAGGCAAGGCATCACTTTCATGCAGAGAATATCTGCATGGAATACACCTGATGAATCCTAAGTGTTTAACATCCATAAGCAGGCAAGGGCCTTCCTCTCTCAAAATATGACCTCAGCAGCCTCCCCAGAAGCATTTAATGCTGGTTTATGCCATATATATATATATATATATATATATATATATATATATATATCTGTTGTGTTAACAGAGCATCTAATGTGACTAAATAGGACAACCTGCTCTCCCATCCCCATGAAAAATAAATGATGTGCTTTATTCATTTTCTCAGCTCGGCTTCCTCTCCACCCCATGCACTCGCCACGATGGGATGGCCTTAAACCCTCCCCCCATTCAGGGAGACAGCCCCACAGGAGATCAAAGCAGGGTGCCTGATCTCTAGAGAGCAGGCACCTGAGTGGAGACGTTGACCCCAGCCCATATTCAGCAGATCAAGCCATTACATTTTTTAAAAAAATGGGCAGGAAGGAGGGAAGGCTTGAAAGGGGTGTGTGTGTGCATGCATGGGGTGTGTAGAATCTATGCGTAAAATGCGGCCAAGCAGCAGTTCACCCTTTTAAATATTAATCATCCCTGCTTCTGCAATTTTGCCAATGCGTCTGGGCCCACCACTGTTGAATTTTTCATTAACACTACTCGCTTCCAACGGCATTTCACCCACTTTCCTCCTTCTGGAACACCCCTCCTCGTTCTCCTCCTCCTATCTCCCTTCCCCACAGGCTCTCAGCTTTGCCACCCAGCTCTCTCCTTGAGGGCAATGACATTGCTGGCTGCCAGCATCCTCCCTGGCTAGGCTGTGGCTGTGGAAGGAGGAAGAGGTAGCAAATGGAAACAAGGTGCCCCACTTGACAGGGAAAGGATGCGAGCACCAAGTCAACAAGTTCCTTGTTGCATAATGCACAAGCAAGAACAGGGCAGAAGTGCTGACAGGGTGCTGTAGGAGCCTCTTGGCCCAAAGGTCTTCATGGCTTGCTTTGCTCTTGCAGTGACACCAAGCAATGAGCACACAGCTGTGTGCAAGTGGAGCGACCCCATTTTCTCAAGGTGCAGCACAGCCAACCAGAATGGGCTAGCTGCTACAAGCACTCATTTTGCAAAGCAAAGCGGAGGACTAAATGTACACAAGGCAGGGCTTTTTGCAACAGCAGGCCAGAAGAAACTAAGCAAAAAAATGAAGCAAATGGAGCTCAGGTCAAGATTTAACGGGTGGGTGGGGAAGTGTAACAGTTCTACATCTGAGGAGTTGCCTTTCACATAGCTCTTGTCATGGGGAGGAGCTAAGCAAAACATTTGAGACCCACAATCAAATATCCCATCTCTATCACACACAAAAGCACACACCCAAACCCACACACCCCAATTGAATCAGGATCACAGCATTTGGGGAGTCATGTTTAACCCAGGGTGGGAAAAGGCTGGCCAGATAAGGAGCAATCCCAGGCCCTGAGGTTTCAGGACTTGAACCTGAGGCCTTGGGGCAGCACCCCAGTGATGACATGGGGGCAGGTCCTGGAGAGAGGTTAATTGGGAGAGTGGAGCAGAGGAGGACAGACCTCTAGAATACTATAAATTGCAGCTGGCTCCTGCCAGACTGAAGCTTGCAAGCTGAATGCAACAGTTGTTGTTATTAATTTGTTGTTGTTGTTGTTGTTGTTGTTGTTGTTGTTGTTGTTGTCACTCTCACCCCACAGGAGATTCAAGCTCTCCTCCTACAACTTGGAGGGGCCAGGTAAACCTAGAGATCTCAGGTCAGACCTGGAGGTCTGGCAACCCTTTTGCAGAAGCTTCAGCCTTCATTTATTCAACCCTTCTCTCACACATTTCAGTTTTCATTCTATATGTTCTTTTATTTCAACCATACTCCTGGTATAAATCCACCTCCAACGGTTGTTATATAGATATATATAGATGATATAGATGATATAGATATAGATGATATAGATATAGATGATATAGATATAGATATAGATTACTGTATATAAACAAATACTAGTCTTCTTTGCTCAGATGTTTGTCTTCCAACTCATGTCCAGTTTGTGTTCTTGTAAATAAATTGTATCACAACCATTCCACATGCATCCAAGAAAACTACCTATAAACAACAGCCCCCGAAACTCCCAACTGCTCAAGTTAGCACAGAGCTACAAATCTGCCCCCATTTCTTACAGCAGAATAATATTTCTTGAGGGGTTTGAAACATTTGTTGCTGATGTTGTTGTTGAGATACTCAGTAAAAGCCGTGTCGCTTTAAAATATCAAACACAATAACTAGTCTTATTAACTCAAGGCTCTCATTTCCTCTCTTTGCATTATTAAAAATTCAGAAGGGTTGTCACCCATGTCTCAACTAGGCTGTGTGCTGGTTGGGTTTATTTATTGCACATTTTCATAAACATTGCATGAATTAAAAGTGCACAGTGTATTAATGGGTTGGCAACACTCAGGGTCGATTTTATATAGTGGGCTAAAAGGCTGGGCTATTTGTGTTCTAGATGCCATCTCCTTATGTGCCCAGTAGAAGCATGGGCACATGGCTGAATTGTCCATAAGAGGCTTGATAAAGTTCTGTTGGGGTAGCTTTGGATATGGACTTTCGGTGTCAAATAAGAGTTTGGGTGGAATAGTACAAGGTTATCTAAAGAAGAAAAAATGAGAGGAACGCAAGTTCTTTCTCCATGAAAAACGTGCAATATCTCTTGTTCTTTATTATCTTTATCTTGTTCCCAACTGCATGAGCTGAGAAAAGAGGACTGCCAGACCTCCAGGGCTGACCTGAAGTCTCCAAGTTTGCCTGGCCTGCTCCGAGTACCAAGTGGGTTGAATCTCCAGATGGGTAAAATTGCCTTAAGAGAGAGAGAGAGAGAGACTGCAGCTTACAAACTTCACCTCTGCAGGAGTTGGCTTCAAATTGTTGCATAGACTCTCAATTTTAGTGGCCTAGGAGCCACATGCTATTAGTGGGTGTGGCCGGGGGGGGGGGAGTAGATGGAGCAACAAATGTGATTTTTACCTTTGTACACTAGACTAGTTTCTACACACACCCTCTCTAACCTCCAGCCAGACAAGCAAGAAACATTATCAGAGTTCAAGGAGGGAGAGAACCAGGGCAGGTGAGAGGTACCATCTGGGGCAAGTTCTTAATACCAGACAGAGAGGTGTGCAGGGCTGCATTCAGGCCCTGGGCCTGAAGTTCCCCGCACCTGCCAATACTGCTTTTTCGTTGAGCTGGTGCTATGCTGGGCAAAAATCACATGACTGAAATGAAATGAAGTCTCCAATGAGAAGGTGCTCTGGTGAAATGATGCTAGCAGACATTATTTCTGTGCCTTAGATAGATATATCTATTTGTCAGGGAAAATGTTTTCAGAGGCTATTTTGGTTCTGTTGTGTTGTTGCAAGATAGAAGGAATAATAAAATATCGAAACCGTTTTCTCCATCTTTGAACAACAGTTCACTATGTTTCATTTTTAAGTTTGAATTACCTTGCACTTCTTTGAGGCCTTGAATTTTTTTGTGATATGCAACTATTTTATGTGTGTTTTTGTGCTCTGTGCAATAAAAGCAGATCTGCTATAAGCATGGAAAAGCAAACTGAGGAAGTTACTTCACTAGTTCCATTGCATTTAAATCTTTTTTCTTAATATTTAGAATTAAATAAGCTTTGCTAGCAGTAGATTTTTAAAGAAATACATCCCCCCTCCAAACCCTGCATCTCATTCCTGCTTAACCCTGTGTCTTCCTTTTTAAAAAAGAAGACGAAGAAAACCTGGGCTAATTCACCTGGGAAACTCCAGACTTATAAACAGATGCCACTCACACAGGTTCTGGGAGGCCTTCCCATCATTAGATGATGGTGAACTTTGAACTCCTGATTTGGAGCCTCTGTTTCGCTGGAGAGAAGCAGAGAGAAGGAGGGAAGAGGAATGGCAAGGAAGGGATAGCGGCTTGACAGGAGGTCCCTAGTGAATTGTTGGCCTAGCCCAGCACTGGAACACTCAGGACATCAAATTGGCTCCAGTCACTTTGAAGCTCCCCTCACTCTTAATCTCTCTCTTTTTCTCTCTCCCTTTCTCACCCCCTCTTTTTTTTCTTTCTCCTTGCATCTATGAATCATTCATGCCTTTTACTCCCCCCCTCGAGGTTCCTTTAAAAAAAAGAAAGAGTAGAAGAAAAAAGGAGGATAGAGGGAAGAAAAGTGCTACACACACTCACACAAAGCCCAGCCTGCATTTATGTTCTTATTGCTCTATGTAGCTTATTATCACCAGTGTTGAACAAATTACTTACATGCTGTTTCCAGCACACTAGCAGTCCTCAGAGCAATGCTCTTGGTGGGGCAAACTGTTTCATTATCAATGTTAATGTTCCATCAGGGCAGCATGTTAACAGACTCGGTGAATATTCTTTTGCCTGATGCATTAAAGCACACACACCACAGAGCGATCCTTTGCTGCTGGATCAATTGGACAGGTATGGGAACGTTTGGGCCTCCAGAACGTGTGCCCCTCCAATTCCCATCAGCCCCAGCCAACATGGCCAGTGATCAGGCATGATGGGAGTTGGAGCCCAACAACATCTGGCCAAATGTTCTCCATCTCTGCCATAGGAGAAACCCAAAATCAGAGACACTTCCCTCCTTGCATTCTTTGGTATTATATTGAGAGGTGAATGGATGAGCACTAAGCAATTGAAAGGAGGTTCGTTTAGGCCCTGCCCTGCAGGCTGGAAGTCTCCCTAACCCCTCTCCCTCTGCTGTCCCACACATAGCTGACATTAGAACCAGGATCTGGACATCCTTGCAATGGAAGCAATTACAAATCTGAAGGTCTTGACCTGCCACAGAGCAGCAATTAGTCCCCTGAAAAATTCCTCTGCAAACTTTGCTTACTGAAAAATTTGCAGAAACTCTGTGCACATATCCACAAAAGAGGCTCCTGATACTTTATATATAACTTTGACGTTCAAGATTAGATGCTTGACACTATTTACTTGCTGAAATGGCATGTACTTTGTTTCTGACTGTATTTGGGAGATGGCAAGCAACGGGGGGGGGGCATCCAACTAAGTCAGAACAGACCCACTGAAGTAAATGAACTTAGCTAACAGAAGCCTATTAATTTAAATGGCTCTGAGTATGACTTTAGTTGGCTAAGGTCTATGATATTTTGTATTTGAGAGCTTGTTAGAGTTCGCATTAGATACCAGCCAGACTTTTTTTATAAAAAAAAATCGGACAATGCCAAAAAGGTTAAGCTTTTAAAAACGTGAGTAAAAAACCGTAGATTTAAGATGTGAATTTTAATTTCAAATTCAACACTCTGCATTAAATGTGAATGAACATTTTGACTAATTGTTATTTACTTTGATTTTTCTGTGACAAATATTTGTTTCCATTCTATCTGAAATGAATATGTGAGAAAGCATTCTGAAGCAAATTCTTTTGACGTGAATTTGCTTTCAAATATGTGTTCCCCTGTTTTGTTTTAAAATAACTTTAGGGGAAGGAAAATTACCTCTCCCTTGCTCCATGATCTTAAAGTGCAGGAAACCTTTTAAAAATGTTCATCTTAGGAGTGTAATTAACTAGCCCAGAAGTTGTTTGCTACCTGGTCTAGTCAATTTCACTTGCCAACTGACTTGCATAGAACTAGGGAAAGTAGCTGTAATTAGGAAGTAGGAAAAACAGAGCAAAAAAAACTTCTGATCATCATGCAGAAAATGTCCCCTTTTACCATTACATTTTTGTGGTTATCAATCTAGAGATCAGCGCCAAAGCTATGGCAGTATAGAAGGGGAAATTACTCCTATTAATTACTCCCTTCCCTTCTCTCTTTGGAAATGAGACCAGGCAATATGGAAGTCCAGACAGAATCTCAGGTGAAATCTGTCCAAGAATTTTTGATGCATCCCTAGGAAGAATAAGAAATGCCATTTTTAAGGGTTGTTGCTGTGGGTTAAACTACTGAGCCTAGGACTTGCCAATCAGAAGGTCGGCGGTTTGAATCCCCGCATTGGGGTGAGCTCCCGTTGCTCGGTCCCTGCTCCTGCCAACCTAGCAGTTTGAAAGCACGTCAAAGTGCAAGTAGATAAATAGGCACCGCTCCAGCAGGAAGGTAAACGGTGTTTCCCTGCGCTGCTCTGACTTCTCCAGGAGTGACTTAAGTCCTGCTGGCCACATGACCCGGAAGCTGTACGCCAGCTCCCTTGGCCAATAAAGTGAGATGAGCGCCGCAAACCCAGAGTCGGTCATGACTGGACCTAAAGGTCCCTTTACCTTTACCTTTATCTTTAAAGGAGCTTTCTCTTTTAATATCTGTACCTTTCTTGGTGTATGTAGAATGTTTGATGTTTTATGACTCTTTGTTTGCTGTGTTTAAACTACTATATAAGCCTCATTTTGATTTGTCTCTGCACAGCCTTCTAACTGGTTCTGCTGAGCAACTGGTTGGTGATAGTTAATAAACCGGGTCCCTAACTGGTTCTGCTGACACTTGCTGCAATTCTCTTGGTCCCCTGATTTATTTAAAAGGTGTTCACTCACCTGGATAATGAACAGGTGGTGTAGAAACCAAATTCTTACAACAATTAGAGACAAAAGAAATAGAAATCAGTATGAATATTTGACATTATTGATGTGACAGTTGTGTTAAAGTTCTTGATTGCAACCTTCCATTGACTTTGCTGCCAATCCTCTCCACTCCTTTCAAGGCTTATAAATGCATTAAAAAGTATGTTAAAGGGTAGAGAGCTTTGCTTCTTCTTGGTCTCAACATGTTCCCACCTTTAAAAGCAATATTATCAAGACTACCCTTCTTATTTTTAGCCTACCGTTAACTTTATGAGATAAAAGATGTGAAAGAATGTTGGGCCACCTGCATGAAGCTACTGGTGGTCCATGGACCACAGCTTGGGAACTTCTGGTTTAGATCGCGCTACTGGCAGCTGGTCAGGACCAGGATGCCATCTTCAGGGCTGATACAAGACATTTTATGCCAGAGTCAAATAACAAAACCACTTCCATATATCCAAGCCAGCCAGACTGGTAGCTGCACCTTAGTTCACTAGCAACAAGAATACACCCTCCACCATACCTAGCATAGTCTAGCTTATCGGCTGCAAGGACATAAGTTATGTGTAGGGTTGCCACTTGTCCTATACTTAAACGTAAAATTCTATATCCTGTATTGATACAGTTTTGTCCTGTTTTTCAAATCTTCTCTCTCTCTCTCTCTCTCTCTCTCTCTCTCTCTCTCTTTTTCTTTCTCTCTGTACCAAGTTAGGGATCCTCTCCAAATGCATGTGTTTGAAATGCATTTCAGCTCTGGGCAATCAAGTACAGACAGATTTACAAATTTGACTTTGTGTGTATGTGTATTTACACATGCCTGTATGACAAATTCCAGAGGGGGCATCCAGTTAGGCTGCAATAGATTGTAACGGATTGCTTTGAAGTCACTTTAGCACCAGATGGGGGGGGGGGGGGAATCGCCCCTCAACTGCCCCGACTCGCCCACCCTGTATTTTATCAGAACAAAGGTGAAAACCCTAGGTATATCGCACTCTATTCCCTAGCACCTCTGCATTCCTGCTCAGCTCCTGGAGCATCTACTATCTGAAGTGGTCTTTAGACATGGGTGAATCTGTCGATTTCAATTTCTCTCTGTTCATGATTTTTTCAGCTTTAAATCCAGTTTTCCATATTTCTACATTGTTTTGTGGGGGTGTGGTGTCTGTGTGTGTATCCTCATGAAAATTCACCAGAATTTTAGTGAACATTTCTACAAATATATACACATTTTTGTGTGCCATTTTGCCAGATATACACATTTTTTTGCAGTACACGTTTTCCCTAATATATAATGCATTTTTGTGTATTATTTTCACTTCTGTATATGGATCTTAATGCACGCTTTGCCCTAGTATATTATATACACTTTTGTACACATTTCTTGGCTGGAAAACCAAATTGCAAAACTCAGAGCAGTGCAGATTTTAAAAAAGGATGGCTGTGTTTCAGTTTGCATATTGTTTTAGAAAGTGCAAATTAGGCTGGTTCACCTTTAAAAGCAAACTGAACTGAATTTCTCCCCCATCCCTAGTGGCTGCCTAACTATGCTTATTGATAGAGCTAGCCCCGGTCCATCATCTATCATAGGCAGCACATTCACGGGGAAAGCTGATGGCCCAAGAGCAACAGATCCCACCCCCACCCCCACCCCCACCCCACATGTCCACACACTGGGAATAGTGTAAAGCATTACTCAGTTGATTTGGAAGTGAGTGGGAATAATTTTTCTCTAAAGCATTTTGAAATAGTTGCTCATGAATACCTTTTCAGTATTCAAGGTTCCTGCTGAGTTTAGACACTCATGGGCTGGAACAAGTATTCTATTTGGCTCACTTGGGAGGGTCTGTGCAAAACCTGCTCATAGATTTGGCCACTTCTGAGTAATACAACATGTGGAATGCATCATAATAAAAGCTTTCAAGTGCGTTCCTTCTCTGAAACATCTATAGCAAAGCTCCCACCGCCAGCCTGCAAGAGAATCAGCCATGGGCAGCAAGCCTCTGTGACCTATTTAATATGTTAAAAATAAATAGCTCTCCATTAATAATACATATTATAAGACTTCGGTTTGGATGCTCTTGGGTGGCTATGCTGTAAAATGTTTACTATTGATGCTGATTGCCAAGAAAACACTTCTATTGATGATATATTTGGAGGTTCCCTCACCCCTTCCTTCCTTCCTTCCTTCTCCCCTTCCTTGGATGGTTAGAGTCTCTGTGGGGCAGTCCTTGACACAATGGTTCAAAATTCAAGAAAGATTAATAGGGTTCAGCATAGCATGACTTGTTAGTTCAGAGATGCTTTTATAGGGCTGGCTGCATTCAGAAGCAAGAGCACTGGGACGTCTGTATGTATGGTGTTGTTGGTCATAATCTGTTTGTTTACAAATGTACAGGCTGGTATTCCAAGGGAAAAGAATTAAGCACAGAAGGAACATGAGGATTCACAGGAATGTTGATACTGCTCTTAGAATTTAGGTTGAAAAGACACTGTGGGGATGCAGCAGGAGTCAATTGCACACATATGCAGCAGCAAATCTGAGATAATTTCAACATTCTGAAGTTATACACATGCTATTATATCTATATAGAGGTGAGGAACCTGTGCCTGCCCAGGACTCTCTGTCCAGCCCCTGAGATTCTTCCCAAGCTATGCTCCCTTTCCAGACTACACTTCTCTCTGACAATGTTGTGCAGAGGCGAACCTTGGGTCCCTTGTGCCCTTAGCAAAGAGCTGTATCAATGCCCCCAGCAAGGAGCAGTATCAGCGCCCTAGCCAATTCACTTTACCATGATAGCTACCAGCCGAGCAAGGCCCACAAAAGGTCCAAGAAGCCGCTGGGGCTGCCACCACCTCCAGGGTCAAGCTGGGAACACATAGAAGCAGTGTGGCTTCTTAGCCTGCACTCTCACCCAGCAGCAAGCAAGGAGGTAGATAGGCAGACAGAGTCTAGTCAGGTTGCCTGGGGAGGGGGGACTTTGAGGGCCACACACACACAAACATACAAAAAAAGTTGGGAGAAGTTAAAAGCCCCTGTTGATAGAGGGTGTGAAGAAGGTGGCAGCAGTGACCCCAACCATCCCATAGCATCCTCCCACTCACCCCAATCTCAATTCCTTCTGAGGCCACTGTCATCCAGGCAATCTGTCTTCTGTCCCTCTCGCCCCGCCATAGGAGCCAACTCCTAGGGGCCGAGGGGTCATCAGCCCCCCAATAAGATAACCAGCTCCCCCCAAGTTGATGGGCATTGCCATTCAGATGGTGTGTGTGCACAGCATCATGTGATTGATTATGCAGGGCGGGGCTTACCTGGGCCACCCCCAGTATTTTATTCAAGCTGGCACCTCTGCGTTCCACACAACCAACTATCTTTCCTCTGTTGGAGCAATGTGGGTGATTTTGCAGGGAGGGGGTTACCTGAGCTTGCGCCCCCAGCAGGGGCCAATTTCGCCAATCCCAAGGTACCCCCCCTGCTGTTGTGCACCCCTCTTAACTGTCCTCCCATTCCCCCTGATGAATGAGGTGGGGCAGGTGGTTACAATGTAAGGGCCTTTTCAGTGGCAATACCCCAACTATGGAATGCTTTGCCCAGAAAGTCTCACCTGTGCCTGTGTTTCAGTGCCACATGAAGACCTCTTTTTATTATTATCCCAGCCCTTTACATAACTAAGGTTTTTAGGGCATATTAGAACTAGCCTCCCTCTGCTAATTTTTAATGCCATTTTCCATCAAGTTGTTGAACTTATGCTTCTTTGTGATGGTTTTATGCTGGTTTCACATTGTGCTGGCACAGGTTTTTATACTTAGTATTTTATTAGGTTTTGTTGTATTTGCATTCTGTCAATCTTTTAAATTTGTGAACTGGCCACACCTATCTCTATAAACCTCTTAGCTGGCTAGAAAAAATTCTTTCCACCTCTAACCCGGCAGGTGGGTAGATCTGCATTCCAAAATCACTTTAGACAGGAGCAGCCAAATGGCCCATTAGTTCCCAGTTGTCTGCCACCAGCAACCAGGCTGTACAGAATCTTGGGAAAGAGCCATTTCTCCATTTAACTAGCAGAAAAGCATTGTTCCAAACAGCATTTCCCTTGCATTGCCCCAAGGAGGTGAAACCCGTTTTCTGGATGATTTTCTGGATTCCTAAACGCATAATTGTTTAGGACTTTCAAATGCAGACTGTACTAATATGAAATTGTGAAACATCAATAAGATATTGAATGATGACGATGATAAGCTGCAGTTGCCCAAAGAGTGTAAGCAATGCATTCAAATAGGAAGTTTTGAAGTTTAGGGTATATGAATCTGCCAACTTCAGCACTTTGGGGATGGAATCATAGGGAAACTTTACGTGGAATGTAAGAGCCATTGAACAGAGTGGTACTTGGTTCCACATAAGATGTGTTGTAAGTTCTGTTTATTTCAGTTGAAGGAGTAAGCACTTGCCTAGCTCCACAGAAGTTCTCAAACTTCTTTTTTTCATGGATCACTTGAAGATAGCTGGAGGTCTCAGCAGTCTTACAGTTTAATTATATAGAAAATTCAATAATTTATAAATATATAAATTTAATAAAGGATGATGATGATGATGATGATGAACTATTATTTTACTTTTAAATAAAAACACAGGTGTACACGTATATATAATTGTTGGCATCATTGTTCAATCCAGTACTGTAGGAAAATAAAAATATAAGAACCACCTGCTGGATCAGGCCAATGGCTCCTGTAGTCCAGTATCTTCTTGTAACTGCCACCAACCAGATGTCTACGGGAAGCAACTGGCATTCAGAGAAACACAGGGACTTGCCATATGTATTGAACTGGACCATAAGTCTATCTATTGTGTACAGCAGGCCTCCCCAAACTCAGCCCTCCAGCTCTTTTGGGACTACAACTCCCATCATCCCTAGCTAACAGGACAAGTGATCAGGGATGATGGGAATTATAGTTCCAAAACATCTGGAAGGCCGAGTTTGGGGATGCCTGATCTACAGTGAATGGAAGCGGCTCTTCTCAGTTCAGACCAGAAACATTGCTAGCCCTACCTGGAGATGCCAGGGATTGAACCTGAGACCTTCTGCTTGCAAAATGCTCTACCAGTGAGCCATGGTCCTATCTGACTGTGGAGGTGGAGTGACTGCAGCTCCATGGGCTCTAGTCCAGTCTCAGTGGTAGAATGCCTGCTTTGCATGCATAGGATTCTGGGTTCAATTTCTGACATCTCCAGCTAAAGCTAGCAGCTACCTCCATCTAAAACCCCAGAAAGGCACTGTCCAGCAGAGTAGACAATATTGCCTAGATGGATAAATAATCCAATCTGGTGTAAAGCGGTTTCCTATGTTCTGGCTGCTTCCACCATTTGCGTACAAGAACTTATAGTTGTGCAAAGGTGGCATTGCGCAAAAACTTACTTAAGCTAGGTTTGGATGGATCTGTCCATTTCATTTTCTCTGTTTCTTGCATCCTAAATTCGATCCTCCACATTTCTGTACCAGTTTGCAATTCTTTTTCAAAAATAATATTGCAACCTAATCAGCATTTCTCCTAATGCAAGTTCTTGTAAGCAATTTCCCCTCATGTTTGCATTTTTGCAAGCAATTTCCCTTGCTATATATGGCTTTTTTTGATATTATTTTCTATAATGCATGCATTTGTATGTACACTTTCCCCTGATATACACATTTTTGTAAACATCATCTGGTTGGAGAAGTGCATGAGGAACATAGGAAGCTGTGTTATTATGAGTTGGACCATTGGTCCAACCAGCTCAATATTGTCTATACTGACTGGCAGCAGCTGAGCAAGGGTTCAGGTAGGAGCATCTCCCAGCTGGGGATTGAACCTGGGATCTTTTGGATTCACAGCAAATGCTCTACTGCTGAGTTATTGCCCTTCCCCAAAGGAATCTGGGGACAATCTGGAGAAGTGTAGACTTCATAGGATAGTTGCATTCCAAATTGTACATTGCTTTGTGAAGTGCAAATTAGTGAGTTTTGCATTAGAGTGCGAACTGAACCGTATCTCTCCCCCAGCTGTACTCTAAACCAATTGAAGAGTGTCTGCGCTGGAGTGTCTGGAAGCTTTTTCTTGGGCACTGAAGGGAGGCAAAGCAATGAATACAAGACTGATGATGATCCTAAGCTATTGATTTTGGGGCTTTAGCTTCCCTGCCTCTTCTGACTCGTTAGCTCTGGATAAAGGCTAAAGTACAAGCTAATCTGACTTGATTTTAGATCAGAGATGGACACATTTAAATAAAGCCTCTGCTCTCTCCAGTCTTAATGCACTGCTTAATGGGTCATCTGCATGACTCCAGGGAACAGGGACTGAGGAGGAGGGAGAGGTGGGCTGTATTAGCAGGAACCGTCTACATTTCTGCATTATGGTAAGGGTAATGTTTAATTTTTTTATTCTTCAAAGAAAAATGCACAGAGCTTTAAAGCTGAGAAAGACTTTTTGCAGCTGAAGATCTTCGTTTTAAGAAGGACCTTCACTCAGGACTTGAATTACAAGGAAGCCTGATTTCTTTTGGAGGGGGGGCAGTTCCTGTACTTTAGCAGGGCAGGATTGTGGGGGGCAGAGGTCCAGGGCTGCGCCCCCAGAAGGAGCAGGATAGCCAAACCCCCCCCCCATGAAGCATGGTAGGCTCAGAGAGGTGGGGGAGAAATGTGATTTTGTTTGCGTGTTAATGAGAAACTAACCCACATATCATGATGCAGTTCTCCAGCCAAATGCCGTGTGCAAACCTGCATGTGTTAGGAGAAAGTATACATGGAAATGCATATATGGCTGAAAATAACATGCAAAATTGCATTCTAGATTGGATTACTGCAGCGTACTCTGCTTTGCACTGCACTGGAAGGCGACTCAGAAACTGCAGCTGGTCCAAATTGCAGCCTACAGGTTACTGACTAGGGTTCCATGTAGAACATATAGAACCCCTGTGTTAAAGCACTAGTTGCCAGTTCATTTCTAGGCCAAATTTAAGGTGATCACATTAGTGTTTAAAACCACAATTGACTTGGGCCCCAAATATCTGAAAGATGGCCTCCTTCTGTACATACCCTCAAGATCAGCAGAGGGGGCTATCTTGGTAGTTTCAGCTCCCTCAGATATTCAGAGTTGCCCAGGAAAGGGAGTTCTCTATTGCAGCTCTAAGTTGTGAAATTTCATCCTCACAGAGGTGTATCTGACACATTCTTTACGGAATTTCTTTTATATGCTGAAGACACGCCTTTTTACTCTGGCCTTTGCAACTACATATATTAAGACCCACCCTCCTCTTGTCCTTTGTTTTAAACTGTTTTTAGCATTGCATCTTAAATTGTTGTAACCTGCCCTGGGATTTCCTGTTAAGGGACTTAATAAATAGGGGGTGGGTGGGAATAGTAAATGAATATATTAGGGAAATTGCTTGCAAAAATATGTTTTTTAATTTGGAGAAATTTGCACTAACAATCTGAATGGTTTTCTTGAGGGTTGTATTTTATTTTATTTTTAGTTTCAAATTGCTGCAGAAATGTGAATAACTGGATTCAATACTGGGCAAATGTGGCATGATCTCTTAGAGTAATCAAATGAAACTTTAACACAGGGCATGATGAAAGTCTGTAATTTCATCATGACAAGTTACTTGTTGTTTACTGTTGTAACAATTGATTTCTCAAAATTTATCTTCCGTACCATGAAAATAAACAAAAACAGTATTTAAAAAAGAAGTTTGGGCAAATGAGAAACTTAAGAGAGACTGAAATCAATAGCCCCTTAAGACATATCTAACACAAAAAACGGCAATCTTTTCCAGCCTGAGGGTCACATGGTCTCATGGGCAACCTTCTGTGAGCCACCCATTTAGGGTGGACAGGGCCAGAGGCAAAAGGGGATCAGAGCAACAGAGATGACTCTTATTTCTGTACAAAAGGCTACATCCCAGCTATGCAAAAGTGAGATTTCTACACCCACCACTAGGGAGGGAGGAGAAATTTGATTATGCTTGCATTTAAAGGCAAACCTACCTATTTCACATTTTCCAAAATAATATGTGGACCAAAACGCAGCCATCCTTTGAAATTTGCACTTAACCGAATTTTGCAGTGCAGTTCTTCAGTCAAGTAGTATGTACAAAAATGTACATGCTGGCTTATGTACTTGCACAGATTAGCTTATGAAGATAACATGCAAAAGTGGGGGAAATTGCCTTGCAAAAGTGTGTAAGTTATGCAAAATTGCATATGAAAATGTGCAAAAAGTTATGATGAATTTTCACTAGAATATTTTCATGAGAAAAATGAGAGAAACTGAAAGTGAACAATTTGACATTCCCTACCCACAAATCACATATCTGCAGCCTCCAAGCAAGCATGAGGCATTTTCACAGCTCAAAAACATATTTCAGTTAGCAAAAATGTTCATTTGTTTATCAATCATTATGGTAGCTTAGTATTCATTATCCCCCTCCCCTGGAAAAAAAAAAAGAAGTCTAGGAGGAGTAGGTTTTACTTCTTGCTGAATGGAGTAAATATTAGTATTACTATTGTCATTTCAATTTATTACCTGCCCTTCACCATCTGGTCCCAGGACAAGTTACTACAATGGAAAACTGTTAAAGCACAGTTAAGACACTTATATGCTGTTCTTTTTAAGTAAAAGGATCCTTTCTGCTTGCTTAAAAAAAAATCAAAGCCAATAATTTAGAGAAAAGGCTTAGAAATCTCCCTTAGAAAGTCAGCTCCCTTTCCCAAGGGTTACAGCCCTGCATCCAGTTTACTGTCAGAAACATACAAAATCAATAGCTTGGTCCAGACCCTCTGTGTGCAAATTGCTACCAGTGGATTCCTGTAGAGTTACAGTATATGAGCAATCAAAGATAAAGATTGTTTGGGGCTGCCTGAGCTGGACTCACCACCAGAGAATCGTCCTAGCTGCTGGCTCTGCCTCATGCATATGCATGCACATGCCTCCTCCCCCCGCCCCCATTTAACAGAATAAAGCAGGTACGCTCAGTTTACATTAACAACAAAAGAGTCTTGTGGCACCTAAAAGGCTAAAAGGTGCAACAGAGCAAAGTTTCCATGGGCTGGAGTCGGCGACTACATGCTTTTGACTAGATTCTGTGTACCATCCCCATGTGCGTGTGTACTACAACCCCTGTCCATGCATATGCTCTGTACATGAATACAATTTGTATATGCAAAGGGACTGTATGCACTTGGTTTAGTGAACACATGTAAGTGTGGAATCCACTGCTCCCATGCTGCAGCACCACTAACACCCATGCAAGTGTACTCTTGCACATCAAGTGTCTGGATCAGCCTTAGGATTCCATGTGTTCTGCTGCTTTGGTTGCTCCATTGGACAACTTAGGAAAGATGTCCATCACACAGAGAGGCAAGTTAATTCCGTGTCTGGTTTTGGCCTGGGTGCCATAATTTAGGAACGATACAGGCTAAAAGTGGGGAGCATTGAGCCCAGGAACCAAGTATGGCCCTCCAAGCCTCTCTAGCTGGGCATATGTCCTTGCTTTGGGTCACTGCCCTGCTTCTCTCTCTCTCTCTCTCTCTCTCTCTCTCTCTCTCTCTCTCTCATACACACACACACACACACACACACACACACACAGTGTTTCTGCTTGGCTGGAGTGTATCCTTGCACTCTGATAATATACCTTGCTTGTCTTGAGTCTTGATGGAGAACAAGGACATAAGGAACTGCATCAGAGCATGGGTCCATCTAGCTCTGTGTTGTCTACAGGGACTGGCAATGGCTCTCCAAGGTTTCAGGCATCATTCTCTCTCAGCTGTGCCTGGAACACAATCTGGGAATTTCTGTATGCAAAGCAGAAACTACGACTGTAGGGCGCTACTTTGCCAGGGTGTTCACTGCAGGGCATGCACTAGGGAAGCAGACCCCAGCAAGACTAAATTCTCTGTCCGCTCGCTAGTGAGCAGAGGATTCAGTCTTGATGCATGTTCCTCTAAAAGCTTGCAGAGCAGCACCCAGCAGGATTGGACCCTTCTGCTCACAGTGCAGAAGGAGAAGGGAAGAAGACACGGTGTCTCCTTCTCCCTGCCCCTTTTCCAACCATGCGTTCACTTGGCATTTTAAAAGGAGGAGCCACCAGCCATTGAAGCCATGTGGCTGCCATGTTCAGCTCCATCCCTGGCGCCACCCAACATCCTGATGTCACATGCACAAGCTGGCACCTCTGTTCAGGAATGTTCTAGCTTTTGACATGCTGAATTAAGCACCTCCACCTCTAAAACAAACACAGGAACATAGGAAGCTGCCTTATACTGCTTCAGAGCATTGGTCTATGTATCATCTCAGTATTGCCAACACTGATTGGCAGTGACTCTCCAGCTTTTGCCAGTTCTACCCAGAGATGCTAGGGATTGAACTTGGGACCTTCTGCATTCTTCCACTGAGCTATGGCTCTTCCCCAAGAGGTTTTTCTTTTTTTAAGCCTTTAGTTAGCTCCTGGGGCTTTCTCATCTGCCAAATCTGTTCAGGATATATAGTCATTTCTGAATGTGGAAGTGCTCCCCTTTACCTTCCTTCTCTTCCTCCTCCCCTTTCCTTTTCCTTCAGTTTTTTCCCTCCTTACCACCTCCACCTTGCTATTTCAATTATTTAATTTTTTTTCTTTCTCTTTCTTTCTTTCTTCTTTCTTCCCTTTTTTTTTTTTTTTTTTTGGTGGTGCTTCCCCCAGCGATGTGAAAAACTGAATGTCTTAAATACAAATCATCTCCAAATCATTCCACGCAGGACCTCTCCGCCCTTGCCAGAGCGCTGGGGCTGCGGGATAATGAGCTCTGTAGAGATTTTGCTCCGATCTTCCACACCACTAGTGGGGGGGATATAGGAGGGGGGGAGGAAGAACAGAGGGAAGGGAACGAATTTTGCTCTTTCTGATTATGTGGGGAAAGGGAGGGGGAGCATCTCCTCTTTCTTCCTTCCCCACCTAGCTGAACAGGGAGCTGGTGTCTGTTTGAAGTGAGTAACCTTCCACATCCTGTAACAGACTGAGCAGGACCACAAAAGGGGGCTGGGGGGCCTGAAGATTCTCTTGCAGATTGGTGCACCGTATACTCTCCTTTGCATTCTGCAGGACACAACTATAATAAGGAGAGCCCTGCCGGATCGGACCAGAGGTCCATTTCGTGCAGCATCCTCTTTCCCGCTGCAGCCAAGCAGATGCCACTGGGAAGCTCATGAGGAGGACATGGGGGCAAGGGCTGTGCTGCCACCTGATCCATGCACACGCTGTCGCATCCCAAGCTACTCCCTGCATCCTCTGCATCTCAGAGGACCCTGTGATCCTCCCCGAGTGGAGGCAGGACCAGACTCAGTGGACTACAGCCTCAGGCTTGTGTCCGAAGCAGTGCTAAGCCTCTTGGTCCATTAGTGCAAAGATTTACATCTGCACAATTGAAACCACCCCTCCTGTCCCCACACCCCACAAAGCTCTTCTGTCACCCTCGGCCCCCTGGAGAAGATTTAGGGAGCGTAAGGGGATCACAATGGGGGGGGGAGGCAGGAGGGGAAACTTCTTCTGTGCATTTGTAATTTCTTGTGCTAACATAATAAGGGCACTGGATAACACCATCAATAGAGAATGGGAGTGCAAAGTGCTTTGCTTTCATCACCTGTCCCAGAGACAGTCTATGGGATATCTAACAATCCGGGATAGCAGCGGGAAACAGCGCTGAAATAAGGGAATTTCCCACAAAAAAAGGAAAGGTTGACAGCTATGCATGCACAGGGAACTCAGTTTGACATCCCTGTTCTGCATGCTCCATTTGCTAGAGAGAGGGGGGGGGAGAGAGAGAGAGAGAGAGAGAGAGAGAGAGAGAGAGAGAGAGAGAGAGAGAGAAGCACAGGCCACAGTTGTATGTTTGCTCACTGGTGCACAGAAACAAGTGGCTGCAAATTCTGTCCTTCACTCCCACTCCTGGCCTCATGTGAACAGCAACCCTGTCCCTCCTTCAGATCCAACCCACATAGAGATTGATGCTATGAACTGGACCTGATTCAGTCCTGGATTCCAAACTGAACAAGGCGGCATTCACATGGCAGTTTATTCCATTTTCAAGACATTTCCCTAACCCTTAACGTCCACATTTCATGTGAGCTTTCGTGTGATGTGAAATCCACTTTGGGAACTATAGAGGAATACAGTGCAAGTTTACCACTCATTTCCATGTTACTTGCAAACAGTTTTCGTTTCTTCCTGGCAGCAGATAACACAGAAATGAGACCTAAACTTGCACTATATTCCACTATACTCCCAGAAATTGCCTTTACATCATGCGAAAGCTCAAATATAATGTGGAACTTGACAGTTTTCCCTACATCGTGAAAATAAAATAAACTACCATGTACATGCAGCCTGAGTCAATCCAGGATGTGGATGGGTAGGGATGACGCAGCTAGGGATCATCCCAGATCAGATTGAGTCCACCAGAAGCAATCTAGGGCTGTCAAAAGAGGGGCAGCCTGGTGCAAGGAGAGAGGAGATCTAGGTTGGGTAAGCCCTGTGTTATCCTGGGTCAGATTGGGGGTGTTCCAATGCATTGGATGCATCTCTGAATTGGGCTGGTCCCATGCACAGCCCAAATAGAGACCACCGGCATAGGGTGTCTTATTTTACACATGTTTGAGGGTCAGTGTCCTGTCCAAATCTAGCTTAAAGTTAAAGTACCCTAAGAAATGAGAGCACAGCTGCCCATCCACAGTTAGCACCTGGCAGCAGAAGGTGCATGCACTCTGGCCCCCTGGTCACACTCTTCCATACTATGGTGAGATGTGCCATTTCCATTAAAATTACAGTTATTATTTCTAAATTTGCACCTATACCTGTGGTTTAGTACAGGAGTAGAGAGCCCTTTTCAGCCTCAGGGCCACATTCCCTTTTGCTGTACCTTCCAGGGGGCACATGTCTATGGTGAGTGGGACCAGAGGCAAAAGTGGACAGACCAATGAATGTGATGTTTTTACCTTTCTACAGGAGACCCGTTTCTGCACACACATGCACACCATATCTATCCTGCAGCCAGACAAGCTACAGGCATCTTCAGGAAACATTCAGGGCAGGCAAAAACATGCTTGGTGTGAAGTAGGACGAGTGAAGTAGGTGTGGTCTGAAGAAAGTTCCAAGGGTCTGGAGGCCTGAGAAGCTACATGAAGTTCTCCTTCCCCTGGATCAGCATATGCAAATCTTATGCAAATCAGCACCCTCTTTTGCCCTCTTTTTGGGTGATGCATAAGCAACCCCACCCACCAGGCAATGTGTAATCGACTGCTCCAGCACCTACAGGCCTCCTTGCACCTAGCTATCTCATGGGCTTTCTCCACCCCAAGTCTTGGACCTTTTCTCTATGAGTTCCACAAATGCAAGTACCACCTTCACGTACCAAGGCTGCCTTCTGACAGCTCTGAACACATTTTGCATCAGTCAACTGAGTGCTTATGATGAAAACTCCCAGGTTGGCTGTTTCCACCATGGAAAACACACACACGCAACATGAGTGAGTCAGAAACAAAAGAGTGCCTGTCTCTCACTGCTGACTTCAAAGCTGCTGTCAGCAGGAGCCATTGAAACAGTTTAAGTACAAAATGAATTGTTTTAATATTTAATCAGTTCCTAATCGGTGCTGGAATCCCCACTGGAGGTCTGGTTCAGTCAGAAGGCTGTCCAGAGCTAGCACCCTCCACCTGCTTGACCAGAAAACTCATCCTAAACCCTCGGGGTTTTTTTGCATCTCCAAACACGTTACCAACCTCTCCAGTCCAGCTCATAAACGGAAGAATGACAACCCTACATTACAAGGAACACTCTTAATTTGAAAGCAATGGGGGTTGCTGCTCCAAATCCAGATGTGAATTTCACAACAACTACTGCAGGTCTCTCTGGCTTCACACCCAAAGATTCATAGTGTAGTCCAGGGATAGGGAATGTTTAACCCTCCAGATGTAGCTGGATTACAACTTCCATCACCCTTGACAAATAATCAGGCTGTTTGGGTCTGATGGGAGTTGGAGTCCAACTACATTTGACGGGCCTTGTCCCTGATGTAGTTATACAGATCTTGCTTGCCTGTTTTGTTCCTTCCAGTAGCGCACAATATCTCCTGCAGGACCCTCTGTGAGATTGTCTCTTAGGCCAATTCTCTAGTGAAGTCCTTCCCAACCTTGCGTCACCAGATGTTGTTGGGCTGCAACTCCCCAGACAGCATGGTCAGTGGCCAAAGTCGATGGAAACTGTAGTTTAACTATACCTGGAGGGCCATACGTCCCTCATCCCTGGACTACACTTTGATTGGCAAACTTGGCCAATCACTTTTGAGACACCACCCACCAGATGAGCTATGCACCTTAACTAGTGATCATCAAGATGTATTGGGATATCATCTGGCTTGCCAGTTCCATGAATCGATTGTGCATGGTGTAAATAAATTGTTTTTCTCTCTTCCTCACAGACATAAGAACGTAGGAGCAGCCTGTTGGATCGGGCCAGTGGTCCATCCTGCCTATAGGAAACATGCAAGCAGGACCTGAACACGAGAGTGCTCTTCTATTCTATGGTTTCCAGCAACTGGTGTTGAGAAGCATCATTACCTTCAACAGTGGAGGCAATGCATAACCACCATGGTTCATAGCCACTGATAGCCCTCTTCCCCATGAATTTGCCCAGTTCTCTTCTAAAGCCATCCAAGATGGTGGCCATTACTGCCCCCTGTGGGAGCAAGTTCCCAAGTCCAACTATATGCTGGAAGCTGACCTAATCATAAAATAGACTGGGATGATCACACTGAGAATCGCCATTCATGTTTCCCACAATGTGATGGACCTGATCCAAGCGGTGAATACATCCAAAGATTACAGCAAGGGGAGGAAATCACTTGCCATGGACAGGCAATGTTTTCCCCTGCAGAAAATGCTCCAACCCCTTTAAAAATGTTTACTGTAGTCCAGGATGATTCAATTTTTTGTTGTTGCTTCACACATGCACATCACTTGACTTCAATGGTACCATTAGGTTTAGCCTTTGGGGCAGATATCCAGGACCCCATTCAGAGTTTGAGCGAAAGGGCCCCCAAACAAAACAAGGCTGGCTCACCACATCTTGACGTAAGTGACATAGCACACATTACTATTTAAAGGAGTGGGGGAGCCTGGTAAGACCATTAAGGCCACAGCCAAAAATTACCTATCTGTACCACTTCTACGAAAGGATAATCGTACATGTGTGATCTGTCCCTGATGGCAGCACAATCCACCTGCTCCGACCCTCCATGCCCTCTGGCTAGCCCTCAGGCCTCTCCAGGCCACACACCCTAGCCTCGGGCCACATCCCTTACTTGCCCTGCTTTCTTGTACCCTCCTTGAGTGTTTTTGCCTGGCTGGAATGTGCCATTGAATTCTTGAATTAGCCTGCAGGGTAGAGAGGGGTGCTGAAGCGTGTGTAGAATTAGACTGCCATCAAGGTAAAATTCATGTTCATGGCTCTGCCCATGTTAGCTTTGAGTGCTGCTTACCATGTGCCTACCACTGGCATGTGGTCCACAGAAGCCTGCCCAGAAGTCAGTGGGGCTCTCAGCTGAAAAACACCCAAGGCTTGCTCCTTCGCAAAAGTAGCTCACCTTCTCTTCCAGTGGCTTCCATTTCAGGGCCTGAGGGAATCCCTCTCCAACCCCCAAGCAAGGGATGCCTGGCTGCTCTTGAGCAAGTAGTATCCGGGGAAAGCTGAACAGCCTGAACTTGGTCATTAATCAGGGCTATTTTCCATTAGCTACCTGGAGAACCTCCCTGCCCTCCACAGACACACACACACTGAGAGAGAGACACTGCCTTAAAGGCAGCTTTGCCTTGCGGCTTTTGAACTGCTGCAGCGTATCTTTGCTCTTTCGGTAATCTTCTGGATGTCATAAATAACTCCTTATGTCCCACAAAGTGAATTTAGCCATGCGGGGTTATTTTTACAGCATTGCTGATAGGAAAGGGGCTCAGGGGAGGGGGGATTTCTTCGTAGAGAGGCGGGGGGGACGGACTCATGGCCAGCGCAAATTCTCAGGGAAGCCAGTGGCTCCGCGATGACTTTCCTGCCAGCACCATCTACTGGGCACAAAGGGAAGTGTGGCAGCTTTTCTTCCTTGCAGCTTCTTCTCCAACCTCCTCATCCCACCTTCATGCAAACTCAGCCAGTGCAGGGAAAGCGCAGGCAGCACAAAGTAACTCATGGAGAGCTGGTGAAGATATGCAGAAGTTTTTCCACGTGTTGCAGATGGTCTTGAGAGCTGGGCAGCAAGGTAATTGTGGGGATGAAATGCTGCATGAACAACAGTCTGGGGTGGCTATGTGACCTGTTTCACAGACAACCCTTTGTTTCTTTGTTATTAAATTTCTATGCCACACTTCATCTTAGTATCATAGGGTGGTTTACAATATAAAAACACAAAAATACATAACACAGTAGCAAACAAAACCAATACCCCCCAGTTTAAATGGCCATAAATAGTTTTATTAGCCAAAGACCTGGGGTATGATGATGATGATGATGATGATTTAAATTTGTATACCACCCTTCATTTGCAGATCAGGGCAGTTGACAACATAAAAACACAATATAAAATCACAAATTATATGATAAAAACAAAAACCAAAAAACCCCCACAGATGAATAACCCGCTTCCTCCGTATAAGATGAATGGCAGAAGATGAATGTTTTCACCTGGCCCCTAAAGGTGTACAATGGTGCCAGCCAAACTTCCCTGGGAAGAGCATTTGACAAACAGGGAGCCTTTGCAGTAATAATAATAATAATAATAATAATAATAATAATAATAATAATTATTTATTTATATCCCACCCATCTGGCTGGGTTTCCCCAGCCACTCTGGGCGGCTTCCAACAGATCACTAAAATACAATAACCTATTAAACATTAAAACCTTCCCTAAACAGGGCTGCCTTCAGATGTCTTCTGGTAGTTATTTTTCTCGTTGACATCTGGTGGGAGGGCGTTCCACAGGGCAGGTGCCACCACCGGGAAGGCCCTCTGCCTGGTTCCCCGTAACTTGGCTTCTCGTAGCGAGGGAACCACCAGAAGGCCCTGGCAGCTGGACCTCAGTGTCCGGGCAGAATGATGGGGGTGGAGATGCTCCTTCAGGTATACTGGATCGAGGCCATTTTCATGCTGCTGCCCTGTGGACCTCTTGTGGAGGAGGCACACGAAGAAGGGCCTCAGATGATGATCTCAGGACCTGGGTAGGTTCATAACCTGAGGGAAGAGGAATGTTTTTTCCGGACGCCTAAAGATATGTGCCAGGTGAGCCTCCCTGGGGAGGGCATTCCACAGATGGAGAGCCACTGCAGAGAAGGCCTATCCTATTTGAAGGTCTGTCCAGTACATGTCTGAAGACTGAGCAGGAGGAACCTTGACACTAACATCATCCTTAAATGTATTGCCTGCCCTTCACTAGCAGTGAGCTTCAGGTCAGCAGGTTCAGGCAGGCACACAATCTCCCTCACAGTGGCAGGACGTATTGCTACTGAAATCATTTCTACATTTGTATCTATGCTACTACTATTACTTTTACTGCTACTACCAGTGCTTTTTTTCTGGGGGGACGCATACCCCTAAACATTTTCTGAATCTAAGTTTGGCCTCATTGAGGGGTAGTATTTCAATATGAGTAGGAAAATGAGAGTATCCCTAAACATTTTTTTAGAAAAAAAGCACTGACTACTACTACTACTAATAATAATAATAATGCTTATACCCCGCCCATCTGGCCAGGTCTCCCCAGCCACTCTGGGCTGCTCCCAACATAATATTAAAAACACGATAAAACAGCAGCATTAAAAACTTCCCTGAACAGGGCTGCCTTCAGGTGTCTTCTAAAAGTTTATTTCTTGGACATCTGATGGGAGGGCGTTCCACAGGGCAGGCGCCACTACCAAGAAGCCCTCTGCCTGGTTCCTTGTAACCTCACTTCTTGCAGAGAGGGAACTGCCAGAAGGCCCTCGGAGCTGGAGCTCAGTGTCCAGGCTGAACGATGGGGGTGGAGACGCTCCTTCAGGTATAATGGGCTGAGGCTGTTTATAGCTTTAAAGATTAGCACATGCAGATTTTATGTAGCTCTGGGCTTATGTAAACTCTGTATGTCTCTTTCTGTATGTCAGTTTCTTCTGGTCTTCCCTGGTGAAATAATCCAGGGTCAGGGCCCGGGCCTTTTCCTCCAGAGGGAGGGAAGTGAAACAGCCACAGGTAGACTTGGACAGGATCGGGTGTAAAAAAGACATCACCCTGCAGAACAACCCCCTCTGATGATGAGTAGGTCTCTGCCACAGGTGTCCCCTTTTATTGTCTTTCATGTCGTTTGCCGTTATTTTCTGTGGTGCTTTTAACTGTTCTTAAGCCTGTTTGGACTGTGTTTGCGGCAGATGCATGGAAGAAAAGGCAGGCAAAAGGTGCTTTTGTGTGCTGCTACCAGGATCAGAGGTGATGAGTCTTTTAATACCAGTTGCTAGGGAGCAACAGTGGGAGACGGCTGCCACTGTGCTCCTACCTTGCTTCTGGGCTTTCCAGAGGCATCTAGCTCACCACTGTGGGGAGCTGGATGTGAGGCTAGATGGGCCTTTGATCTTGTGCAGCAGGGTTCTTCTTATGTTCACCTGACATCATGCCTAGGATTAAACAGCTCTCCTGCAGCACAACAAGTGATTCCATCCTCCAGCCCTTGCATTTGTTTTATTTTATTGCACATTTGTATCTAGTCTATTAGCCTCACTAATTGTCACCTGTCTGCGGCTGTGTGCATGCTATACGTACACATTTAAAGCACATTCCACCCCTCAAAGGAATCCTGGGAACTGTTGTCTGTTAAGGGTGCTGGGAATTCCAGCTCTGTGAGGGGTAGACTATAGTTCCCAGGATCAATTCGGGGAAGTTGTGTGCTTTAAGAGTGCTTAAAATGTATGAAGTGTACACAACCCAGGCCAAAAGAAAAATGCCTGCCTCAAAGTAGTGCAGCTCAGCAAACCAGCACTGGATGGGCAAAGAACCTAGACAGCAGCAGCAGCCACAGTAACGATTCGCTAGGCTAGAGAACCATTTAACCACAAGCTGGCCACATACAGTTCCACTCCTCTTACCTTCTGTGCAAGAGAAGTGCTTTAGCCTCCAAGAAGGTGCAAATATTAATAGTGATAGTAGCTGCACCCCAATTAAACAAACTTGAATCAATTAAGCATACAAATTATTTTAGGCTGTAATCCTATACCCACTTACTGGAGAGTGTCATTGAACCTAATGGGGCTTACTTCTACATAGACATGTATAGGATTGAGATGCAAAGCTACAGTCCTTTGTATCAGGGATGAGGAACCTCCAGTCCTGTAAATGATGTTAGACTCCCTAGATGTTAGCTCCCATCAGTTCAGTCGCCAGCATGACCAGTAGTTAGGGATGGTGGGAGCTGTAGTCTAACGACATCTAGATGGCCACATTTCCCCAAAATCTGCAATGCACACTCAGCTGGAGTCAGATCCATTGAACTCAGAGGCACTTATTGTTACAGCACAACTTATCTGCTCAGAAGGAAGCCCTGTGGAATGAGTGTTTACTTCCAGGTAAGTGAGCATAGTATAGCCTTAGTTGATTAATCAAGCAAGTTATCACTTGTGTGGAAAATACTGTATATGTGAAAGTAAAAGGAGACATACCCTGAGTGCTTAGATCCAGATTTAGGACAAGTACGCTTTGGTGAGAGAGCCCCACCAGCGATTTAAAATCACTAAAGCAAATTAAAGAATGGAAATATAGGCTGTTACACCTTTAAAACATCCCCTTCTAAGTCATTTCTAAAGCTCCCCATTTCCTTTAGCATAGAAAGAGACCGCACATTTAGTAAGTTAAAAATGGTATACTTACAAGCTCTTCAAAGATCAGATTCATGTGCTTTTCTAAATTATTTGTATAGAAACACAAAGATGGCTTGCTAAAGCCACACAATCAAAGCTTGGAGCATCCATCTTAGACATTCTTTTTCTTTTCTTTTCTTTTCTTTTTACATGATGGAAGTGAGAGAGCAAAGAGTTTGGTAAACCTTCTTCCCAAAGTGAGGGAGTGTGACCTAGCTAAGCCTGGCAGGACAGCTTACTCTATGGTCTTAACCCCTTCATGCATTAATTAGAGCTAAGCATGTTGGTTATACAAGGCTGATTTATCCCACAAAAATAATGCACAAAAATGTATTATATTAAGGAAGTTTGCTTGCAAAAAATGTGCACATTACTCAAATCTGCATACAAAAATGTATTCATTAGGAGAAATTCACACAAAAATCCTAATGAATTTTCATGAGAGTCTTATTTTTTCACATTGCTGCAGAGATGTGGAGTCAAAATTTAAGATAAGGAAAACCGAGAAACTGGGAAAACTGAAACTGACAGATCCCTCTATTCCTACTTCTGAATAGATGTTCACTGGGGTGTGCTGCAAATGTCTAGAACCAATGAGCTGTCCTTAAAGACTAATGGTACATAGTCAGAAACACAGAGCAAGGGGAGACTGATTAGCATCCCACCCTACTTAAAATTGGCTTTCTGCTTTCCAGATCAAAGCCAGATGTACTCCATCCTTGCCCTATCTAAAAACACAATTGGCTGTTATTTATTATTTACTGAGGGTCAAAAGCGGCCAGTGTAAACTGTAACAGCAGGTTAATAAACTGGAAACATTCCCTGGAGTGGCTAAAATTGCTGCATATTTCACTGCAATATTCTACATGCACATGCAGCATGCAAAAGCTGCTGAAGGAGCATCTAGCTGAAGAATGTACTGTAAAAACTGTAATTTTATTATGCACATTCCTGTATGAATATTTGTGTATATTGTTATAGGTGGGGGAGGGGGCTAAACCCTAGGATGGTAGGATTTAGGTGATTTGGGGTATGAAGGGAGAAATACAAAATCCTGGTCTACCCTGTGCAAAATGACCTGGCCAAGCTAGGGGTATTAAGAAACAATGCAGGGCCATTGAGAGCCCTTGGCAATGCAAGAGAACTGACCACACGCACGCACACACACGCACACACATACGCCTTGAGGTGTGAACAGAGAATGGGGATTTGGAAGGTTGCCAGGGTAACTGGGTGTGATGTCACAATAAGGGTTTGGGGCCTTTGGCATGAGGCTTGGAATAGCTGAGAGAGAACAGAATGATTTTGGGCTGGCTGGCTGAAGGTAGGCAGGGAGAGATGCCTTAGATTTCAGTGCTGCACTGCTATGGGGAACAAACCCCTGTTGAGATGACCATGCTGTAATATCTGGACTCGCTCCATATAAATTCAGGTGTAAATATGTGGATACATAATAGCCTCTGCCCTACCTTCAGTTCTCCGTAGTGAAGCCCCCTGGAATCCCATGCACAGCTCAGCAGAGATTGGGGTGGCCTATAACAATATTTTCACCAAAATAGGGATTTTTTTCTGGTGTATTTCCCTGTGCACTTTGTGCACATTTTAATAATAAAATATGGTTTTCACGTGCACTTTTTTTGCACACTAAAATACCACTGCAAAATTCAAAGTGTATGATCTGATCACAAGTTGCATTCCAAACCACAAGTAGGTTGGGGACTGTCAAACTGAGTCAGTCCAAAGCAGACTAAACAAATTATTCCTCCATCTCTCCATTTGGAGCTGTGAGAGATTTGTCTTTTTTCCAGAGACACTGACAGCGGACAAAGGCTGGATCTAGACACATCAAAGAAGCGTTTCAGTTTAAAGCCTTGTGATAAACAGTGAAAACAGGTAGAGAAAAACAGGACTCCACATCACCATCTGGTGGCACATTGCACATACAACACACATAAATTGCTTTTTTCTTTGCCAGTCTAGCTGAGTCCAAAGTTGATTTTGGAGCGGCTGTAATTTTATTTTCTCGGATGGGAGATGCCAGGGATTGAACCTGGGACATTCAGCATGCAAAGCAGGTGCTCTGCCACTGAGCTATGGCCTTCTCGCCTGGATTTCTGGCACAGCTCCTAACATTGTCAAATACTAATATGGTTTGCTTGCTGGCCAACATGTGGATGAGGGGGGTGGTTCTGAGGTCCAGGAACCCCAGCAGGACCCACCAGACCTGAAGCTTTGCCCTGGTTTCTGGTGGTGATGCCGCTGAAGCCACCAGCCTCCCCAGTATGTGAGCAGGTTTATCTAGCACCAAGTGAGCCCATGCATTCATGGCTGTGCGAGAAAGAGCAAACATAGAGGGAGGTGGCAATTTCAGCAGTGCAGCTGCCCCAGTGAGATCCAAGTGACGGAGGGTGATGGGGGATGGCACCAAAGGCACCCAAATCTGCAGTATGCCTCTGGCTACCAGTTGTTGGGAATCACAGGTGGGGAGTAATGCTTCACTTAGGGTTCCCATAGGCATCTAGTTGACCACTGTGAGAGTTCTTCACTAGATGTGCCCTTGACTTGACCCAACAGGGCTCTTCTTGGGCATGTTTATGTCTGCAAAACTGGACTCCTATAAAGCATGTGAAATTCATGGATAGGTACTTAATTAATCCTTGGTTGTTAGTCAAATCCTGGCTTCAAACACAGGAAAGATTGCAGGGAAATGTAGAGAGCGGACTACTTCACTCCCCTTGGTCTTAGAGCCTTCATTTGGAATGTCTCCTGTGATCAGTTCAAACTGGGAAACATAAAATTGTCTAAGGAAATAGTAGAAAAACAGAGATGAATGGCTTGGGGGGCAGGGAGAGATGGGAACACACACACCAGCACAGATGTTTTATTAACACTGCAGCACAGCAGGAGGTGGGTTTCAACATTCCTTTCACCGGTGATTAAAGCAACATGGCCTACAGCAAGCCCAGAAAACCTCTTGCTTTGACTCTGAGCACGTAACAAACATTGGCAGGAGAGATGAAGAGGTTCACAACAGAGAGAGGACCAAACCTAAGCCCTGCAGCCAAGTGCCCCCAACTCTGGAAGTGTTAGAAGTTTGCAGTTTGCAGATGTATTTGCATCATCATCATCATCATCATCATCATCATATCATAGGGTCTCTTATCTTTTTTAAAAAAAGACAAAAAATGATAGGTATGAATTTTTATTCAAAGCATTGTGGGATACTTACAGAATGGTTCCACCATGTTAATTGCTATGTTTAAAATGCCAGAAAAGCATTGTGGAAACCTAATGAAAATATAGCTTACTTTCAGCATAAGATGCCATCAGGAATTTGGTTACCCTGTATTAGGTTCTGTAGAGTGCTTACAGTGTTTACTGGGCATTATAAATTGATATTGGTTGAATAAATCAAGAACATGTATTCTCCAGTGCCAACTTTGAGGGAGAAATTAGCAATTTCCCCTCTCAACACACAGAGATGCCTTCTGTTTTCCTGGATAAGTCACATAGGTGATGCTAGCTTGCCCATCATACAATTAACAGGATGACACCACAGTGCTATGTATCCAGTTGGTGTTGTTTGTGTGAATAATGCAAAATATTCCCAACAATATTGGATGTCTGCTGGTGATGTAAGCATAACAATGTTGGAAGTCTGAAGATGTAAACAAGTTCAAGGCACTTTTCTCCATGTGTGGTGGGATTGTAGTTTAATAAACATCTATTGGAAAGTGGTTACTCAATCAATTGGAAATATTATGGCACCTGAATTATGAATGATTCCTGTCACTATGCTTTAGGGATATGCAAGATACCCAATAATGGAAGATTAAATTTTTTTTGTTTCATCTGGTTCCCATTGGGATTAGTAGGACAGAAGGCATGGAGGTCAACTGTGGGTGGAGCAAGAACCAATGACAGGCAGAGCCAACTAATTCTAGTTTTGTCCCCATCCTTCTTCCTACTGAGTTCTACAAAGACAATGCTGAAACTAAGGAAGAGGAAGCTGACGTCCATGGCCACCCTTTTGGATGAATTATAAATATGAAGACAGGCAGGCAAGGACTAAATAAGGGCAGGCTGAGGTTCCTGGGGCAGTGCCACATTTGCCCTTATGGACCAACTTCCACTGAGCAACCCAGATTGTATCAACTAAGACATGCAAGTTTGAGGCGGTACCAACAAATGGCCAGTGATTTGAGAAAAATATGGTACATCCTAGTGATGAATAAAATCACTAGAATCAATTACAGGACGGGAAAATTCAATCAACTCAGATATTTCAACAGAACTAGGCACTCTTTGCATCATGGTGAAAACAATATAGAACTGATGAAAAAAGTCTTATGTGAAATAGTGTGTATGTAATGACAACTTTACACCTTTATGGATGAAAAAGATGGGAAATAAATTTAGGGAAGCACCTTTGACTATTAAATGATGTCGCTGAGGGTATGTGAGGTCAATGTAAATGGATAAGCAAAATGTTCCCAAGAAATGCAGAAAATGCTCACTAACATGGAGCAGTTTGGGCTAAACTTCTATAGGAAGCAGTTCCTGGATATGACTGATCACTTGTGAAGTTCACCCTAACTAGCCATACCCACAACCAAGCATGATCAAAGGGGCTCTAATATTTATTTGTCTGCATATGATGCCATCATGTTACCAAACCCTATCTGTCATCACATTGCCAAATCTAATTGACGGTATGACACCACAAAACCAAATCCGAGTGAGGGCAATCATTTCTGCTAATTCCACTAACTCTGAGCTGACATCATCATCATTATGGGAGTCAAGGAGACTCACAGATTTTTTAAAACTGCTAAAAATATAGAAAATACAATCATTAAAGACAAATAAACATTGATAGAACATTAAAGATCATTTATAATTGATAGAATTAAAATTATATGCATATATAAAAGCTGCTTAAAACATACAAATAATTACAGTAAAAACAACATGGCACCAGCAGTCAGTTCCCAAAAGCATGTTGAAACAAGAAAGTCTCCAACTGCAGATGGAAAGACAAGAATGAGGGAGCCAATCTAGCTTTCTCCAGGGAAGGAGTTCGAGAGTCTGGGAGCAGCCACTGAGGAGACATCATGATTTGATGACACAGCTAAATCTGATTAGTTATGTGGCATCATCATGAAACCAAATAAAAGGCAAAGCTATGTTTCCTGCCCTGACTCTGGCACAGAAGAAAGTGGGAAAGTCTCTAAGCAGTGGCATTGGACATGATTGCCACCATCATCAGTTTATTTCCCAGCATGCCTCTAGTCATAACTAGAACCACTGTAAAGTAAGTAGGGAGTTATTTGCAGGTGATGAGTGAGGTGGTTAAGTTGGGGGCTTTAGGGATCAGCCCTACTTTTTAGTAAAAATGTAGGCCTGCAGCTCTCCCAGCAAAGCGTCAGCAGTGACAAAAATAACACAGGGCAGAGACCACTTTCCATTGCATGAACTTTATAGGGCAGTGTTGGGCATCAGTAAGCACGAACACAGCAAAATTCCCAAGCCGCCAGTCCTGTGCCCATGCTATTAAATATAAATTATTTGGAGCACCAAGAGACTGTGAACCTGGCTGAAAAAGAAACATCTCCATTCACCCTGAGGCCTGGAGAAGCTGGAAGTCCCTGTGCTGGGAGTGCCTTCTTTAAACTCTCACCATTTGGGGGCAGGAGGTTAATTAGGAAGCCAGGTAATAAGGAGTCATTAAATCTGTCTGCACAATGAAGTTAGCATAACAAGGGCAAGCTAAGATGGTTAGAGCTTGTTTGCCCCATGCCTTCAATTAACCTCTCCATGTTTTCAGGATGCGCAAACCCCCTTGAGAAAGGTTTCCCAGTGCCTCTCCAAGTTTGCTAATTAGCAAGAAGGCTTGGCAAACAAGGCCCTTCAAAATGGCTATATACTGATATACTGTACTGCCTCCAGGATCAGAGGCAGCAGACTTCCAAATACCAGTTACTGGGGTGTAAAAGCAGGAGAGAGCTATTGCGATCATATCCTGTTTATGGGCTCCTAATAGACATCTGGTAGGTGACTGTGAGAAATGGAATGTTGGATTAGATAGGCCTTTGGTCTGATCAAACAGGACTCTTTTTTCCAGTAGCAGACAGCATAGTGAGCTGGATGCATTTACCTGACCTCCCAGCAGATGAGGGGAGGGGTGGGAGGATCCAGGTCAGTGTAGTGCAAAGGCCCCAGTGGTGCTAAGGCTCCTGCCAGTGTGTTTGCATCACAACACCCTTCCACCTCCACCTGGCAGGAAGCAGTGACCCAGCTGCCAGGAGGTCACAATAAGCATCTCCAACCCACTCTACTGCTCACTACTGTCTTCTTGACTTGAGCTTGAAGAATCTATGGCATTCACTTCCACTATCCCTGTGGGTTCTGGGAAGAAATTTGCCACATAAAGAATAAATTACCATGAAAGCATAAGATTAAAATGGATTACAGACATTTTCAGAATATTGGTTGTAGACAAATTAACAACAGCAAGGAGGCAGTGGCCAGCAGCACCTGGAGTCAGTACCCAACCAGCATGGGGCTGCTAGGACTTATGCTGAGCGCACTCCTCATTTTAAAAAGCATTTTAAAGTCAGGGTAGTTGAGGCAGGAGTGTGGGAGGCAGTGGAAGACAGGAGTGCCTGGCGTGCTCTGGTCCATGGGGTCACGAAGAGTCGGACACGACTCAACGACTAAACAACAACAAGTTGAGGCACAGACATAATTATTCACCCTCATTTTATTATTTTATTATTTTATTATTATTTTAACTTAAAAAATGCATTGTCCTTTCGTACAACAAAATTGTGCTCATTCCCAAGTTAATGGGTTTTAATCAGGAATAGCATCCAAAACAGTGGAACAGCGGTAGAAGCAAACTTCGTTTTATTCCTGCGCTCTTGTTGGTGCTGTGATTTCAGTGAATTTTTTCAACTAGGAAGCTGCACATTCTCAGAGTTTAAGGTTTGTTTCTTTGCTTTTAAAAAATCAGGATTGGTAATCTATGGTTGGTTGGTTGGTTGGTTGCTCACTCTTAATATATCAGGAATGTAGTAATAGCTGTAAATCATGGAACAGTGGAGAAGAGTAATGTTATGCTTCAAAACTTAAGAACTGCCCATAGTCTTCTAAAAGACATTTCCCCCGCATTAATTCCAGAGTCTAGATTTAACTAAGTGCATCACTGATCTTATGAACTTATTCAATTACTGGATAAATTACCTAGGCATGTGGGTAAAAAACCACAATATTTCTGAAGCAAGAAGCATGTTTTCTTTGTTTTAAATTCTTGCACACACAAGGTCTAAGAGGCACCACCTTAGAAGAGGCTTTCTCCCCTGCCTTTGAGAGAAAACAGAACACCTCTCTTCTTAAAATCAGCCAATCTGATTAATCCAGGATTAATCTTGGGCATTTTAAGACCAAGAACCATGTTCCATTCTAGGCAGCCTCCCTAGGGTCACCTGACAGTGGAGGGTAGGGCCAGGAGCAAAAGTGGGTAGGGCAACAAATGCTAATTTATCCACATATCCCTCTTTATTCTCCATCCAGGCATGCAAAAGGCAGTATCAAATTTTTGTTCTAGTCAGACAAAAATGTGGAGGGTGAAAAGAAGGACCAGTAAGGGATGTAACCTGAGGGCCTTATAGAGATGCTTGGAGGGCCACATTTGGCCCCTAGGGCTTGACGTTCCTCATCCATGGATCAATCCATTAAATATTGCAGTCCATTGCTTAAATAATCCTTTTTTCAAAGCTGCTTTAATTAGAAAACATTCCGCTGTGAGCAGGCCATTGCTCATGATGATTGTGATACTGACCCTCAAATCTAAGAGATCCCAAAGCACCCTAATCTCCCACGACATGATTTACAGCTCCTCCAATAACATCTCTCCCATTGGGGAAATTCCTAACAGGATGTTTCCTGCAGAACCTGCTCTGAGCTCCACTACTATCCGGATTTCTGACCAGAGCTCTCTGAATAGGAGGCCTCATTGAGGCTCCACCGTTCCGCAGTCACATGCTCTGCTTGTGACTCACCAGCCAGCATTGTGCAAATCTTGAATCCACAGAGAACTTTCTGTCCTCTGGGGATAAGGGTTACATTCACCAGCATCACATAAAACCAGTCACCCTTAATGGGCATGACCAGCATTTGCCTGCAAACCATTTGTGATTTATTTCCCTTTAAATGATCTTTTACATTCTTCCAGCTACGGTTTGCATGATTATTTTTTTTTAATGTATTTATTGGAGACTGCAAAGTGAGGCTTTATCATTTGACTAACCACAAGCCAAGGTGTTGGCTTCTTCCTGTTTTTTAAAAGCAAACACTGACCTCTCAAAAGAGGCTAGTTGCCGTACAAAATCAATGAACCCCAAATGGAACATGCCCAGAATGCCTCAGTGGTGGGTATCAATGAATCTGTCAGTATCAATGAATCTGTCAGTTTCAGTTATATTCACTTTATCATTTTTCTAGTCTTAAGTTCAGTTCTCCACATGTCTATGTCAGTTTGGTGTGGGTGTGGGTGTGTATCCGTTTGATATTTTGAACAAATTTCTCCCAATATTTCCCCCATTTTCTATTCAATTTTGCCAAATACATCCAATTCTGCAATTTGGAGAAGTGCAAATTTTGAAGGATGACTATCCTAATAGGTGTCCTGTCTCTGCAGGTGGGGGGGGAGTGCTGAAAACCTAAATCTCATCAGGAAGTGATCTGACCATGACAAGGAAGCAATGTCAATATCCCCCACTTTCAGATCACCTTCTTCCTGCCTAGTTGAGAATAGAAGGTCCAGAGTTTGGTCTCCCACATGTTGGGACAGCCCTATGGTCATTGTGGCAGCCATGATGTCCAGAGCAACCCCAGAGCCTGTCACCTTGGCATGGACATTGATGTCCCAATAACTCACAGCCTGGGAATCCCTTGAAGCAAGGGCAAAGCCTTAATATAATCATTTAATCAAGATTTTAGGACACTGCGGGAAAAAAGAGAGAACAGCAGTGTCTGCACCATTTAGTCAAATGATGTGAGGGCAGAGTGGGGGGGGCTATGACTCTGCAGATGGTTCTGGAATATAACTCCCTGCTGGCATGGTCATTGGTAAGAGTTGATATCATTTGCAATCTATTCAGCAATGTTTGATGGACCACAAGTTCCCCATTCCTGATTTAGTCAAGATTTGGTTTGGTTAATCAGTTGGTTTGGTTAATCAATTTCAAACATTTTCATTTATGGATTTTTACATAATTTGCCATTATTTTAAATGTAATTTAAAAATGTAGGTGGCAAATGCCATCTTAGAAGAGACGTTTCCCTTAGCCTCAAACCCAGGAGGGAATGGCACTATGATGGCACTAGACAATCAACTCATCATCGTATCACCTTGGAACATACCACATTAGACTGCAAGAGGGTGAAGTCACAAGTCTGAATTCTCCCTCTAAGGGGAAAAATGCCCTTAAATATTACATGAGCATCTATGGAAGCAGACTAGGTCAGAATTCCTCTCCCTGACATCTAGCTTTCAAAATAAATGGAAGTTGGGAGCTTTCTCCTGGGTGCTGCCAGCAGAGAACTCTTCAATGCGACTTCCACACACCCATTCAGCAGGCAAGAGCTCTGTGCTGCTGAAATGACTCTGGTGTCATTCTGCAGGTAGTAGGCAACCAAGCTGTTCCTTCATCCAATTCAAATCTCCACAATTTAGCAGGAAGAGGATTTGGATTGCATTAAAATACACAGATTGTCCTTTGTTTTTTGCACTTATCCCAATTTTGCAATGCAGTTCTGGGCTCAGCAACTGTATGAATACAAAAGTACATACTTTAGGATAAGGTGTGTGCAAAAATATGCATTTTAGGACCAAATGCATTTAAAAGGTATATTGTGAGGGGGGAAATGCATACAAAAAGAATACAAGTTTTCATGTAGTTTTGCAAACAAACAAACAAGGGTGGGTGGGTGGGTGCAGAAACGGGGGAGAATGGATTTAAGCACATGTGCAAAAGTGGATATGGAATAGAAATAGACTGATCCATTCATCCCGGCACCCAGGGGATCAATCTGACAATGTGCGTGTGCATACGACCATCGTCATGCATACACAAAATTATGAGATGGGAGAAAATGTTGGAAAGCAGGTGAACTTTTTCTGAACTCTCCAAGAAAAACCTCATAAATGTGGAACCAATTATGAACTGAGCTGAGGGACACACATCCATCGTTTGTTTTGTGTAGACCATGTATTGCAGCTGGTGGCCAATTTACATGTTGACCAACTAAAGCCAGTGGATAATAACTTTCCCAAAAGATATCCACATCTGCTGCTGTTCTGAAGCAGTAATGGTTAGCTGCAGCTGGGCAAGGGGTATGTATTATATTTCTCCAAACCCAGTTCTCAGACTGCATTTGACAACTGATCTAACAGTCACACATCTCCTTTTTCACTCCTAAATGTTTACTTTCTGCCTTCATGCTTCATCAGTAACAAACATTTTATTCAAAAGTGACCACTAATGCCATTGGTCTCAGATAACATCTCCGTGCTTTGAACTTCTGTATGGGTGTTTATACTCCTTTCTTTCAGCTTTTGCATAGCTCTTTATGCTTCTATTTTAGATCCAAATTCTTATTCATTGCCTCATTTGTTAAGCTCTGGTTTTGACTGGTTTGTTTCTTCCAGAATCCGTCATGGAGCAATTCAGATCTGCAACAATAGTCTTTCCTTTTTTAAAAAAGTTAAGGTTTATAGAGAAAAATACAAAACTTTTCCTTTTTAAAAAAACCAAACCAATACTTTTATCTAGATGCAATAAAAACCCAAAAGGGGGGGGGGGGAGAAAGAAATAGAGGAGGAAAAAGAAAAAGAAAGAAAAAAGAGTAGAAAAGAGGTTAAAAGAGAAACATAGAAAAACAAGATTCGGAAAATAAAAACTTCTGATAACTGTCAAATAGGGGAACAAATATCACAACTGGAGAGAGATCTGTTGGAATGTAATGTAAACGTTCTGTCTAAAATGTATAAGATATTATTGGAATGGAAGACAAAGGATGAGCAAGTAAAATCCTCAATGATACATTGGACAACAGAAGCGTGGAAACTATTGTGGAATATGGATATAAAATTTAGAGCATACTGTAGTTTAAGAGAAAATTAAACGAAAATGTTATATTGATGGTAAAGGTAAAGGGACCCCTGACCATTAGGTCCAGTCGTGGACGACTCTGGGGTTGCGGCGCTCATCTCGCTTTATTGGCTGAGGGAGCCGGCGTACAGCTTCCGGGTCATGTGGCCAGCATGAGTAAGCCGATTCTGGCGAACCACAGCAGCACACGGAAATGCTGTTTACCTTCCCACCGGAGTGGTACCTATTTATCTACTTGCACTTTGACGTGCTTTCAAACTGCTAGGTTGGCAGGAACAGGGACTGAGCAACGGGAGCTCACCCCATCGTGGGGATTTGAACCGCCAACCTTCAGATCGGCAAGCCCTAGGCTCTGTGGTTTAGACCACAGTGCCACCCACGTCCCTATACTATATTGATCATACCTACCACCAAGTAAATCGGCAAAAATATATAAAACAAAATCAAGTATGTGTTGGAAATGTAAAGAGAAAGAAGGTTCTTTTTATCACATGTGGTGGCCTTGGAGTATAATTAAAGCTTACTGGGAAGTGATATATAATGAATGGGAAAAGATGTTTAAAATGAAGTTTGTAAAAAACAACAACCCAGAAGCTTTCCTTTTGGGAATTATAGGGACAGAACTACCCATAGTGTATAGAAAATAATTCATGTATGTGACTACAGCAGCAAGAATGTTACTTGACCAAAAAATGGAAAGAAGTCCCAACAAAAGAAGAATGGATACAAAAACCTATGGAATATGCAGAGATGGAGAAACTTACCAAAAAAATAAGAACTTTTTATAAAAGAATGGAAATGATTTATTGAATATTATAAATAAACTGTAAACAGATAAGAACATTGGCAGGATTATTTTAATAACCTGCAGTCTTATAAGAGTATAAATTTAAAGTAGATGAATAAATGAGTAAATTAAGTTAATTTGGAATATGCAGAAAATATTAAAAAATATATATTAAGGAACCACAGAAAGAGGGAGAAGGAAGTTGACTTCTGAAATGTTAAAATGATTGTAAAATTATTGAAATGTATAAAACTGAAAATCATAAATAAAATAATATTTTTTTAAAAAAAGAAAATAAAAAATCTGATTCTTCATCTGTCCACTATATAAAAACAATATTCACTTCATCGAATCCAATATAACACCCCACAAAGCAACAAACAAACAATATATTCAATCCTCAAATCCAAATATCATTATTTCTGTTTCTTTCACACAAAGAGGCTGTGAGAGGTTTCCAATCTTTAACAAATGTTAACAATGACTTTTCTCTGATTAAACATGTCAATTTCACTATCTCAGCTAAGTGCATTAGTTTTGACAGCCGTTCTTCCATTGTTGATAAAAGTGGGTCCTTCCATCTTGGTGCATATGAAAGTCTTGCAGCCATACAGTGGTACCTCGGGTTACATATGCTTCAGGTTACATACGCTTCAGGTTACAGACCCAGAAATAGTACCTCGGGTTAAGAACTTTGCTTCAGGATGAGAACAGAAATTGTGCTCCGATGGCGGTGAGGCAGCAGCAGGAGGCCCCATTAGCTAAAGTGGTGCTTCAGGTTAAGAACAGTTTCAGGTTAAGGACGGACCTCCAGAACGAATTAAGTACTTAACCTGAGGTACCACTGTAATTATATATTGTAACAAAATTCCATAATCCTTTTCTAACTGTATACAGTGGTACCTCAGGTTAAGATCTATTCCAGACTCTCAATATAGAACGTCTAACAAAATGATTTTTGAAGTCCACATTAACTTCAACTCTGTCACACCACATATATCCATAACATGCAAACTTTAAATCTTGACCCGCTACTTTCAAAATTCTCCTGTTTTTTAGAGTCATCCAGCCTAAACAACAAGCGGCAAAGTACAATTTCAAATCAGGCAGTCCCAGTCCTCCTCTGTCTTCCACATCTTGCAGTACTTTCATTTTAACTTGTGTTTAAATCTCTTTGAAAAATCTCTTTGCCATTCTTTAAATGGTAGATCATTATTCACAATAGGTATTCTTTGAAAAAGAAACATCGTTCTATGCAAAACATTCATTTTTATCACTGAAATTCTGCCAAGCAATGACAGTTTTAACTTCACCCATTTGACATATCTTTTTTAACTTCAGCCCATGTTTTGACCTAATTATTTTGAAATGATACACAATTCATATTTGTAATAGTTATACCCAGTACTTTTTTCCAGTTTGAAACCCTGTTTTCTCCATCAAAGCCTTCTGGTCTTCTTTGTTAACATTTTCATTTTCTGATGGTTAATCTTAAAAGCTGCTAATAAACCAAACTCTTTTAATTTATCCATAAGAACTCCTAGTCCCTGCAGCGGGTTCTCTAAAGTTAACATCAAATAATCAGCAAATGCTCTTGATTTATACATTTCTGTTTAAATCTTTATTCCCATAACTCTCTCATTTTGTCAAATGTTTCTAAGCAAGACATCTAAGACCAAGATGAAAAGTTAATGGGGATAATGGGCATCCTTGCCTTGTCCCCTTCTGCATATCACAAGGTTTAGTCAAATCTCCATTAACCAGTATCTGTGCTGTCTGTTGTGTATAAATTGATTTTACCCATTTAATAAAATTATTTCCAAAGTTCATTTCTTGCAAAACTTCAAAAAAAACACCCAATTCAGATTGACAAAGGCCTTTTCTGCACCCAAAAAAATCAAGCAACTTGCTTTTCATTATGATAATTCAAATATTCCAAAATGCCTAATGCATTTCTTATATTGTCTCTTAGCTGTCTTTTAGACAAAAATAAACATTGATCATAGTGAATAAGGTCCTGTAGAATCTTTTCAAATCTTTCCACCAATATCAATGTAAATAGTTTATAGTCATTATTCAGCAAGGAGAAAAATCAATATTTTTTCACTTTTCACAAAAGCTATAATATTATGGACAAGTGTCAAGCTTATGTAAGTGTCCATGTGAAACAGTGGGAAAAACCTTTCCGGGCATATTACCTGTGGCCAGCATTGTTGTGAAGAATGGGGTGATTAAAAACAATCAATTCTCCTGTCAGATTGAGAATATCCCCTCAGTCATGAAATTTAGGATATTCCACCATTTCTTTTCTTGAGAGTTTCTTTTCTTTCAGCAAAGTCAGCGGCTCACGTATATGCCAACAAAACTTTAATAATAAAGAAAATTGTAATGCAATAGCATACTATCTGAGAGAAACTAAAACAACATCAAGCAAGTATGACAGTTGGTGTCACTATCTGAACCTAACTGAACAACTGAAGGGAGGGGCTGATTCTGGAGCACAACACAAAAGCCCCACCCACCAGATGCCAGACATTCTACTGTTCAAATTAGGCCCCAGTGTTTTTCTAAGAAGCATAATGTGTCACAATTTGTTGACAGGCCCCCACAAATAAATACTTCCAGTGCAACACTCTGTACATATGAATTCTTACTATGCATTAAGGAATTGCAAGTTAGTATGACGTCCATGTGGAAAGTTGTAATGCCCACAGGAAACTACAGTTGGCAACCTAATGATTTATGTATTTTCAGCTCAGCATTTAATTTGCAGAAAAGATAAATGTCATGGAAGTCCTTTTTTAAGAAGAGGATTTCATGTTAATTGATATGATAATGCATCACCTGGTCAACAAATTTCCTTTTCAATTTCCCTGTCTTAAAATCAACAATCAACAATAACAAATATTACCAGCCAGTACTTCAATAGGCTGTTTCTGCTTATGTGCTTTCTTTCAAGGTAATTGCTTTCCTTCGGGGGCACGATTACCTCTGTTTCTGGTGTTTATCTCAAATTATGCGAAATCGTTTATATTTTGTGTTAAAGACTACCTTAAACCTTTTACAGCAGGGGTGAGGAACCTCCTTTCCACAGGCCAAACTTTGCCTGATATGGCCTCATTTGGCCCGCAAGACTATTTGAGGGAAGCCATGCCCAGCTGCCCTACACCTGATACCTTACATGTTGTTGGAGGTGGGACGAAGTAAGGGTGAGACAAAGGACCTTATGTCCAAGGTTGAGAGGATCAGCACAGAGCAGGCTTTGCAAGCCTTCCTGCACTCCCTCTGTTTCTGCCGGCAGGAGGGATGAATGGGCCAAAGCAGCTTCTAACTGTCTTTCATTCCCCACCCTCACCTCACCACTGTCACTTCTGTTGCTGTAGGGAAAAGAGACTCCATATTTCCTCCTCTCCCTTTCTTCAGTGAAAGCAGCAGTGTGAAGTGTGAGAATGAATGGGACAAATAAGCTTATTTCCTGCCTCATTCCCCGCTTCCCTATTGCCACTGCTGCTGTGTGAAGGAGAGGAAATGCTACATTTTACAGGCTACATGTCTTTCTTGCCATTTCTACAGGAACAGTGCAAGGAATTTTGACAGGTGGGCAGAAGCAACCCATCTGCCAGTTATATGACATCAAAATGATGTCACACAATTGGTAGATGGGCAGCCCCACTGGCTTTTCAAATTTGGCCCACAAAGCTTATGCTGATAATGATCTAGCCTGTGGAGCGTAAAAGGTTCCCCACCCCTGTTAAACCAGGTTGTAATGTTTTGTGAGGCAAGGCAAGAGAACTTCAGCTCCTGGGACAATTTTTAGATGGGCCCACCTGTTAAGCCTAGCTAGGGAGAGCCAGTCAGGATGGACCTGCCTCCTTGAAACATCTGGGCAGAAGCTGACAGAAGCTTCTACAATATTCACAAAAAAGAGTTGGGGGGGGTCTAGGAGAGCAATATCAATTCTACTCTTTTCTAAATTACACCCAGTTTGAAGTTAGTGATAATTAATCTAAAAACGTTAACTAATTACTAATTATATTAATATATGATTATATTTTCTTTCTTTTACAAAAGCATTGATGTATGTCCACACTCTTCTTGTCTGACTTTTCTCCCAGATTTGTAAGCTGCTTGAAGGCAGAGACCTGCCTCCTTTTATAAAACTTTGTAAAATGCCCTACATTGATAGTGTAGCACAAATAATGCCTTAGTAATTACTAAATTCTCAGGGAACAAATTCCTACCAGTACTGTGTCTCAGTACTGGTAAAAGTGTGCCTGGTATAACAAGACGGTCAGGCGATTGACCATATGACAGAGGTTGCTCTTTGGGATTCAATTCCTGTCATCATTCTCTTCCTCCTTTAGCTATCTCCCTCCTCCACCTCCCCTCTGCCTGAAGCACACACACTGGTTTATGATTTTGCTCTCCCACATGACAGCTTTTCCATGTCAGCCCCATTTCCTTCACCCCTTCTGGTCTAATGCCTATTGGCTGCCGTGGCTGAACACAGAGGAGGGACAGGCCTTAGGTCCTCTATAATTATGGCCCATTCCTTTTTTGAAACTTTTCATCAAACTCTTAGGAGGGCATACATCACAGCTGAGCAGCATCTTCATTGCATCAGTTTTGGGAAATGGCTGCATCCAAACTCCTCTGATTTCCAAAACCACCCAGCTCACTTTTTTGGATAACTCTCCTTGGTGAAAGGGATCCTTGGTGTGAATGCAACCAACACAGAGGGCTTCCTCCTTCAAAAGGACTGGAAGGTAACTGAATATTTTTAGGGCAGATAATTATCTTAGGGTTGTTATGCCTGCAGGATATTCTTTTTTAACAGGCTGTGTATATTTTAAGTGTCCTATCCTTTAAAAATATCTAATATTGTGGCTTGGGATGGAGGAGAAATATGATTCAATTTGCAATTAAAAGTGAATCTTTCCCAAATAATACATGAACCGAAACACTACCATCCTTCAAAATTTACACTTCTCTGAATTTTGCAGAGCAGTTATCCATCCAAGTAATGTGTACCAAGATGGTAAAGTTTTCATTAAAATGTATATAGTCATGAAAGTACTCAAATTAGGGAAACTACTTTGCAATAATAACAATATTAGGTTAAATTGCATACAAAAATGTGTATATGAGGAGAAATTTGCACCAAAATGCTGATGAATTTTCATGAGGACTTGTATGAACAAATTCACAAACTGATACGGCAATGTGGAGAAGAAAAAAATGTGGGATGGGAAACTGAAATTGATACATTCTCCAGTCCTAATTATGGATGGAGTTTGACAGTGTGTCTTTTCTGGTGGCTGAATGAAACCATCTGTAATTGGGGGCAGGGTTAAAAAAAGAGCTTTTCGAAATGAAGGCCTACTGCCAATATGCTTAAAAAATGAATGGGGGTTCTGTGTGAATTGGGAATGGTGGAGAAATCAGTTCAGTTCTCATTTTAATGAAAGATTTCCAATTTTTCACTTTCCAATATAAAATGCAAACCGCAGCATAGCTATCCTTCAAAATATATACTCCTCCAATTTTTGTGATGCAGTTATCTCACAAAAGAAAATGTGTGCAAGAAAACCTATATTGGGGGAGTGTGTGAGGGAGAGGGGATGAGGGAGAGAGAGAAATTCAAAACCATATTATATTTGATATATGTATGTATGTATGTTGTGGAAATGCAGCAAATCGTACTGTGCTGAATATTAGAAAATTAAAAGACTAAGAGAAACAAAAATTGGCAGATTTGTACATTCCTAGCAGCACTTTTGTAGGAAAAATATGGTATGCATCCCTGTTTAATGTATATATACAAACATACATACATACATACATACATACATACATGGCAAGGAGCAGTAACTCACAGTATGAGCAGCACCGCAGGTTCAGTCCCAAGCATCAGTGATCCTGTCAACAGGGAGGACCATAGTTCAGTAGCAGAGCATCTGCTTTGCATGCAGAAGGTCCCCAGTGTCTTTAAGTAGGGCTGGGAATGTTCTCAGCTTGGAACCATGGAGAGATGCTGCCAGCCTGTATGGGCAATGGCTAGATCATGGGTAGGCAAACTAAGGCCCGGGGGCTGGATCTAGCCCAATTGCCTTCTAAATCCGGCCCACGGACGGTCTGGGATTCAGCATGTTTTTACATGAGTAGAATGTGTCCTTTTATTTAAAATGCATCTCTGGGTTATTTGTGGGGCATAGGAAATCGTTAATATTTTTTTCCCTCCAAAATATAATCTGGCCCCCCACAAGGTCTATGGGACAGTGGACCGGCCCCACTGAAAAAGTTTGCCAACCCCTGGCTAGATGGACTGAATATTAATAAATAAATAAAAAGCTGGTCACTGGTTGTCCAACAGACATTTTAACTGAACTTTGATTTCATAGTTTTAGCACACTTTTCTTTCCAATGAGCTTCTTAAACAGCACTTAGAGATGATTGCAATTAAGTGGTTTATAAAATATTTAAATAAATAAATTACAGGCAGTTTCAGTGAACTGAAAATTACCCTTGTAGATTTATGCAGATGCACAGTCTCTTCTGTGCCAAAGACACCTGAAACTTCAGTTAAGTCACAGATAGATAGATAGATAGATAGATAGATAGATAGACAGACAGACAGACCTCTTTTTCTTTTTCGCTTTTTCTGGTTGTGTCCCTCATTTTCATGGTTGCTAAAAAAAGGAGACAGAATTTTTGTCTCTTCCAGTTCTCTAAGTCTTTTTCACACCCTAAAGCAGGGATGGGGAACATATGACTCTCTGAGGTTTGGTTGGGCTACAACTCCCATCACTCCTGACCATCAGCCATACTGACTGGGGCTGATGGCACTTGGAGTCAAACGGTGATGAATAAATAGCTCAGATGATAGAGCATGAGACTCTTAATCTTAGAGTCATGGGTTTGAATGCCACATTGGGTGGAAGATTCCTGCATTGCAAGGGGTTGGACTAGTTGAACCTCTTGGTTCCTTCCAGCTCTACAATTCTATTATTTTATGAACATCTGGAAGGACACAGCCCTGTATGAACAATAATATGATCTCTATCCCAGTCCTATATGAACAATAATCAGTCCCAGGGAAATTCATGCAGAGTAACTGTTCAATATCACTGTTTCTCTCCTCTCCTGTAACTCAGAGAACTCATCCTTATCTTCCTTCCACAGGCAAGATCAGGGAAGATCTTTAGCTCCGGGTCCCACCAACAGACTCAAAACTTTGGCTGAGCTTTAAGCTTTCCATCGCAATGGGCAAGTTTTCTACTTTACCTGTTCTGGCCTATTGCCTGGCCTGCCTCATCCTGAGAGTCTCCAGCCAGACAGCAGTGAGCTTCAGGAATACCCCCATCCCCTTTGAGGTTCTGGATCAAGATAAAGCTTACAGTCTCATTCAGCCTGGAATATTTACAAACTCCAGAGCCACCACCAACCATTCAGGCAACCTTATTGGAGATGCCATCACAGAGGGCCCACAGCTGTCAGTCATGTGTGCTAAGCCGACAGAAATCCGGCAGGCCTTCAAGTACATTAACACGTTTGTGTCTTGCACTATCTTCATTGTGGGCATCATTGGGAATTCCACCCTCCTGAGGATCATCTACAAGAACAAATGCATGAGGAATGGGCCTAATGTCCTCATTGCTAGCCTGGCTCTTGGGGATCTGCTCTACATTCTCATTGCCTTGCCCATCAATGTATATAAGGTAAGGCCCCTCTTGGCCAGGGTTGGGAAAGAGGAAGAAAACACCCAAGTTTGGATGAGTTTATTACATCACTGCAATGCAGTGCCTGAGGAATCAAGACTCTTCAGCAATAAACAGTGACCACAAGTTAGGTGACTGCCATATATACTAGGTTGAAGATGGGACCTATCCAGGCAGATGGGACCAATCCCTTGTGCAAGGAGGGTGAGTGGGAGATGAGGCCCATCATTCCCATTCTTGTTAGCCTCCACAACTTGGAATAATAATAATAATAATAATAATAATAATAATAATAATAATAATTCATTACTTATACCCCACCCATCAGGCTAGGCCTCCCCAGCCACTCTGGGTGGATATTAAAAACATGATAAAACATCAAACATTAAAAACTTCCCTAAATAGGGCTGCTTTCAGATGTCTTCTAAAAGTCAGATAGTTGTTTATTTCCTGGGAGAGCGTTCCACAGGGCGGGCACCACTGCTGAGAAGGCCCTCTGCCTGGTTCCCTGTAAAGTCACTTCTCACAGTGAGGGAACCGCCAGAAGGCCCTCGGTGCTGGATCTCAGTGTCCGGGCTGAACAATGGGGGTGCAGACGCTCCTTCAGGTATACTGGGCCGAGGCCATTTAGAGCTTTAAAGGTCAACACCAACACTTTGAATTGTGCTCGGAAATGTACTGGGAGTCAATGTAGGTCTTTCAGGACTGGTGTAATATGGTCTCGGCAGCCCCATGTAGAGAGGATAACTTCTGATACAGGAAGACTTTTCTGTTCCTAAGGGTCCCCATGCAGATTTGAAAACCTGGATCTCATAGTGTTCTAGGTTGCACAAGGAAATCCTCCATGAGCAGAACAGGTTGGCTGCTACATATGTTTGCCTCCCTGATCATGAATCACAGTTGGTGCAAGCTTCAGAGCAAGCACACTCATTCCCACTCTACGTGACCTAATTGTGAGGGTTATTAGAACACCATATTAGGGGTAGCATGCAACACTCAAAAGATGCTTCTCTTTTGGGTAACATGAGGGATAGGGAAGAAATCTGATTTGGCTCACTTTTTAAGGTGAACCTACCTAATTAACACTTTCTGAAACTGTAACATAGGGATCCTTAGGAATGCTCCAAATTTAGCAGTGCAGTTCTCCAGTCCAACAGTGTGTCTAAGAATGCATATACTAGAATAAAGCATGCATGAAAAAGTGCATGTTGTGGAAAATAACATTTTTTAAAAAATTATATTTGAGGACATTGTAAAAAATGTGTATGCTAATCAAAACTGTGTATATATGAGCAGAAATTTGCACTGAAATGCTGATGAAATTTCAACAAACTGATGTTGAAATTTGGAGAACTGCAGTTATGATTGGAAAAATAAACTGAGAGAAACCAAAATTGGAAGATATGCCCATCTGTACCCCCATATTATGTAAATTTGTGTCTTCTTTTCTTATGAGCTATAAGTGCTTGCCGCATGTTGGGGAAGACGCAAGCACAGCAGTTTTTCCCTGTTTTGAGAGTAATTTATTTGGGGGAACATTTAGACACTGGATAACTCCCCTTTTCTCTGAAATGGTATAGAGTGACCATTAACAGATAAGTGAAGTCATGTACACATTGCCATTTAAAGAGGACTTTCCTTGCCCGACCCCCTAATATGACCCATAAGTCCAGAGCAGGGCTTCCCAAACTTGGGTCTCCAGCTGTTTTTGGACTACAATTCCCATCATCCCTGGCTACTCATCCTGCTGACTAGGGATGGTGGGAATTGTAGTCCACAAACAGCTGGAGACACAAGTTTAGGAAACCCCAGTCCAGAATCTAAAATTCCCTACTGCACCATGGTGCAGAGATGGGCGGTTCAGAAGCATTTAGGAAAGCTTGGTGTTTACTTCCAAGCAGAAGCATCCCTCTTTGAACTCCCTTCTTAGCCCTGCAGCTGAGGACACAATCAAGCTACTGTTTTGCATCTGAGAGCCAGAAGTTGGTCAGATGTCAGAGAAGCAGCAAAACTCGACTTTCGCATGTACTCAGCTGGGAAGCCTCCAGTGCAAAATATTTCTGTGAGATGTAACTGTTTGTGCAGGCTGACTTGGATATTTCAAGTTGTTTTGGATGTTAGCCAAGGCACCTCCTGATTACAATTAATCAGGAGGTGCCTTGGTGAGGAGCCAAAACAGTTGTGGACACATGGCATGTGAGTGTAGGGTCTCCTTCAGGGGGACTTTGTTTTGAAAGGGCTGCTACTCCTGCTTGCCTTCTCTGAAATTGGTACAGCAGCAACAGTCTATACAATCTGACCTTTGGTTCATCTTGCTTAGTATTGTCTACAATGACTGGCAGGATCTTTCCAGGGGTTCAATCAGGAGTCTCTCCCAACCCTACCTGAAGATGTCAGGGATTGAACCTGCGACCTTCTGCACGCAAGGCGGATGCTCTAACCACTAAGCTATGGGCCTTCCCAAGAACTGCCCTCCTCTCTATTTCTAGATGCAGAGATCTTTGTACATCCCTTGACTGACAGAGAGAAGGAATAGAAAGTTGAACAAAATCTTCCCTACGTTAAAGAAGAAAGGAGTGGTTTTATGAAAGAGAAAAGATGAGATTAAGTTAGATCTTTAATTTCTCTGCCAATTTCCCATGAAGGAGATGGAAGCAGTTCACAATACAGTGGTACCTCGGGTTAAGAACTTAATTCATTCCAGAGGTCCGTTCTTAACCTGAAACTGTTCTTAACCTGAGGTACCACTTTAGCTAATGGGGCCTCCCGCTGCCGCTGCGCGATTTCTGTTCTCATCCTGAAGCAAAGTTCTTAACCTGAGGTACTATTTCTGGGTTAACAGAGTCTGTAACCTGAAGCGTCTGTAACCCGAGGTACCACTGTATACAAAATAGAAGCAGCAATCATGAATGCAATTGTAGATTGAATTAACTGAAGCGTAGTGTCCAAATCACAGGAAGTAAGAGTTCTGACTTAGTTCTGCATTTTTTATGCAGCCTAGAGGTAAGTAAATCTTTTTCACTTTCTCTCTGTTTCTTACTTTTTCAGTTTTCCAATCTTAAATTCAGTTCAGATGCATTTCTTCATCAGTCTGCAATTTATTTATTTTTAAAAGAACAATCTTCAAGGAAATTCATCAGCATTTCTCCTAAAATACACTCCCTCCAAAAAAAAACCCCATAATGCATTTTTGTATGCTATTTTCACTAACAATTAATTCTATTGTTTTTATGGATCACTGTTGTGATGCCATGATGCCAAAAGTTTTTTATGCCCCCCAGGCCTGGCCCCATTTTATTTATTTATTTATTATTTTTTAAAATAACGTTTTTTAGAGGCTGCTTCCATAGGCCCCCTGCTGTGATACTGTGCTGCCAGAGGGGTTTTGTGGCATGTGTCCATTTTTAAAATAAAAAAATAGCAATTTTAAAAATTCAAAATTATTTTTAATTAATTATTTTTTTTAAATATGCATTTACTGCCCACTCTGAGAAGTAGCCCGCTGTGATGACACAAGGTCTTCGTGCCCTCAAGCCAGCCCTAATTTTTCTCCATTTGAAAATAGTGGTGATGGTCATGGTCATAATTTTACTAACCACTGACCACTCCCATAGATCCACTGCTGAGATTCAGTGGTGCCAAGTGTGCTATGTGACCCCTCCAAGATGAGCATTAGCTATCTGAAATATACTCAAGAGTCGAGAGTGGATTTCATGCTCTTTATTCAGCTCATAGTGGTGAGGAGGAATGGAAGTTCCCCCAGAATGTCTGCTTTATGTACATTATTTACACAGTGGACCCCACGTGATTGGCTAATTCCGGGATTCTCCTGTAGGCCAATCAGGTTGTGGATTCACTTCCACCTGGAGCTGGATTGGGTGGCTCCTGTGGACCAATCAGACTGCTGCATTCTGGATCCTATTGTTCTAGGACCAATCAGACTGCTGCGTTCTGAACCCTATTGCTCTAGGACCAATCAGACTGCTGCATTTTGGATCCTATTCAACTCAGTACATAACACTCTCCATGGTTTCAGATGGGAAATGGACATATTTCAGTAGCAGAGCATCTGCTCTGCATGCAGAAGTCTCCAGGTACAATCCTCAGCCTCTGCACATAGTGCTTGGAGATACTCCTGCCCGAAACCCTGGAGTACTGACAGTCAGTGTAGACAATACTAAACTGGATGGGCTAACTGCCTGACTTGGTATAAGGCAGCTTACTCTGTTTTAGTTGGGAGTCTTTTCCAGCTTTGCTAGGGGATAATGGAGACTGAAGTTAATGCCTTCTTCGTGCAAAGCATGCACCCTGCCCCTGAGCTCCTGCTGCTACTCAAAGCCCCTGTCTTGCAAGCAACCAGAGTCTGCCTCCTTTCTGTACACCCATGTACAGCCCACGTCTTCAGTGCCTGCATGGGCTGGGTGTTGGGAGCACCTTCTCCGACCTTCCGATCACAGGAACTTAGAAACATCAACACAGCATTCCCGAGGAATAGGTCCTGGTGCAGTGGACTCACATTTGATCACGTGAGCACCTGAAACACAGCAGAGTAACGGAAGCAAAGCTGTGGAGGTTTTGTTGCATACCTAATTTATTTCTTCTAATTAAACAAACAAAAGAACATAACAAACATGTACGAGAGAAACAGCTCTCTCATACTGCCAACTCGTCTCTAGACAGGTCAAAGAAAAAGACACACAGTGCTAGGGATGGAAGTCTGGAAGAGTAGCTTCCTCCCCCTCCTTTAGACAGAAAGTAAAACAAACATGATCTGGTGATCCTTGCAATGGGAGGGATGAAAATGCTGACACCTCCTCCCTGTACTCAGAAGATAAGCAAATGAATTGTTTGTTTTTCTAGCCCTCATGCAATTTTTTTCTGGAGGTTGGGCTAAGGGCTAAAGCAATTCATGACTGCTACCATTTCTATCTCTAAGGGGTGAAATAAGGGGTGAATTGGTGGGAATGAATGTTTGAAAGCTTTCCGAAGTGCCATGCACACCAAAAACTAACATCTCAAGGATAAAGATCAGCAGATCCCTTTCCCTGCCTTGACATATTAGCTTTCCATATGCAGGAAGGGTTTTGTTATGTACTGAAGTTCTCACCCTGGGCCAGCAGGGGGATACTGTAGATATATAATAATAATAATTTATTATTTATACCCCGCCCATCTGGCTGGGTTTCCCCAGCCACTCTGGGTGGCTTCCAACTGAATATTAAAAAAAGTACAGCATCAAACATTAAAAACTTCCCTAAAAAGGGCTGCCTTCAGTTGTCTTTTAAAAGTAAAATAGTTGTTTATTGCTTTGACATCTGCTGGGAGGGCGTTCCACAGGGCAGGCGCCACTACCGAGAAGGCCCTCTGCCTGGTTCCCTGTAACCTTACTTCTCACAATGAGGGAACTGCCAGAAGGCCCTCAGCGCTGGATCTCAGTGTCCGGGCTGAACGATGGGGGGTGGAGACGCTCCTTGAGGTATACAGGACCGAGGCCGTTTAAGGCTTTAAAGGTCAGCACCAACACTTTGAATTGTGCTCGGAAACATACTGGGAGCCAATGCAGATCTCTCAGAACTGGTGTTATGTGGTCCCGGCGGCCACTCCCAGTCACCAGTCTAGCTGCCGCATTCTGGATTAATTGCAGTTTCCGGGTCACCTTCAAAGGTAGCCCCACGTAGAGCGCGTTGCAGTAGTCCAAGCGGGAGATAACTAGAGCATGCAGTACTCTGGCAAGACAGTCCGCGGGCAGGTAGGGTCTTAGCCTGCGTACCAGATGGAGCTGGTAGACAGCTGCCCTGGACACAGAATTAACCTGTGCCTCCATGGACAGCTGTGAGTCCAAAATGACTCCCAGGCTGCGCACCTGGTCCTTCAGGGACACAGTTACCCCATTCAGGACCAGGGAATCCCCCACACCCGCCCGCCCCCTGTCCCCCCAAAACAGTACTTCTGTCTTGTCAGGATTCAACCTCAATCTGTTAGCCGCCATCCATCCTCCAAACGCCTCCAGGCACTCACACAGGACCTTCACCACCTTCACTGGTTCTGATTTAAAGGAGAGGTAGAGCTGGGTGTCATCTGCATACTGATGAACACCCAGTCCAAACCCCCTGATGATCTCTCCCAGCGGCTTCATATAGATAGTTTTCACTCAGATCCACATATGCAAATAAGGAATTGAAAGTGATGTTCAGTGATTGGATAGTTACAGCAAGTTGTTACTGTTGCTTTGTAGTGGAGCTCTATATAATCAGGTTGGCTGAACCCTTCAGTCCAGTTCTGCTCTGGGCCTGTGAATAAACAAGAGCTGTTTGAAGAATCACTGTGTTGTCTGATATGTTCACCCACAACTTAACAGGTTTATTATTATTATTATTATTATTATTATTATTATTATTCTGGTCCCATCTGCACTAAACATATAAAGCAGCATCATGCAACTTTAAACAGCCATAGCTTCCCTCCAAAGCATCCTGGGAAGTGTAGTGCTGAGAGCTGTTGGGAGAACCCATTCTCCGCAGAAGCCTGCAGTTCCCAGAGTGCCCTAGAGAACAGGATTGATTGTTAAACCACTGTGAATTGTGGTTCTGGGAGGGGAACAGGGGGTCCTGTAACAGCTCTCTTTGCCCTTAATAAACTACAATTCCCAGGATGTTTTTTTTTTGGGGGGGGGGACGATGACTGCTGAAATAGTATCTTAGCCCTTTAAATGTATGGTGCAGATGGAGCCTGTCATACCCATTAGACCCATTGAAATGGACTGAGGACCTTTTATTTCAGGGGGTCTACTCTATGACTAATGTTGGCTATCACCTATCGTCCGAGAATGGCTAATTTTAGCTGTTTCCCATGGCTTAGAACTCCAAGTGAGATACTCATGGAAGTTCATTCCTGCACCAAGCTCAAAGTCTTAATAGGCTGTGTATGACAACTGTTCTATAAACTGGACAAGTTGTTCAGGACCTAACACAAAGAGGAAATCTCATTCTGCTTATTGAATGGAATATCCTAACTGTTACGCAATTTATTTCATTAATCCATATTTTATTATTTGCCGTATCCGTGTAATCCAATATTTAGCGTGAACTGAAACAAAACTTTCCAGTCTAATTCAAAGTAAACCAGTCTGGTAATCAGATTTCCAAGACAGCTGATTCACTGATTTAAGAGCTTTTTAAAAAAGGAAAGAGGAACTTCCTCAGCCAGCGAATCATTTCTGAACATGTAAGGAGAGCTTTCATAAATTCTTCTAACAGTTTTCAAAACTGAGATGTTTTACCTTTATAACTATTTTGTTTCCAAAGTTCATTCATCTAATGATCAGAAATTATTTTCTGCTTTTCAGCTGACATTCTTCAAAATACAGCTGACTGATATTTTACATATTTGTTCCATGAGCAGAACACTTGCATTTCATACAAGAACTTGCAGATTTATTTTTTCTAGGGAAGAGGCTACACATAGCCAGAATTGTATTGTTGGACTCATAGGGACTCATAGGGATGCAGGTGGCACTGTGGTCTAAACCACTGAACCTCTTGGGCTTGCTGATTGGAAGGTCAGCAGTTTGAATCGCCACAGCGGAGTGAGCTCCCGTTGCTCGGTCCCTGCTCCTGCCAACCTAGAAGTTCGAAAGCACATCAAAGTGCAAGTAGATAAATAGGTACCGTTCCGGTGGGAAGGTAAATGGCATGTCCATGCACTAATTTTAGGTGCATCAAGGTGTCCCGTTGCACCAGAAGTGGTATAGTCATGCTGGCCACATGACCCAGAAAGCTGTCTGTGAACAAACGCCGGCTCCCTCGGCCTGAAAGTGAGATGAACGCCAAACCCCATAGTCACCTTTGCCTGGACTTAACCATCCAGGGGTCCTTTACCGTTTACCTTTGCCTTATTAGTTGGACTCAGTAGTGACTGATGCCCATTGTGACTGGTCCTCCACAGCCCCTCCCACCATTCACTACTGTCTGTGGCACTTCAGATGTGATTGGGTTCTGACTCCCATCAGCCAGAGCTACTGCAGCACTAGAAGCTGCAATGAAGAAATATCTGGAGGGCCACAGATTCCCTGTCTATAAACTAGATAAACCAATTGTCTGATTCTATATGAGGCATTTTTATATGTTCATTAAAGTGATCTTGTACAGAGCAGTTGCTACACCACTGAGTCCCTCCATGTTTGCTACTAGGGTGAGGGGATGTTTAGCATTTTTGTGTAGCATTTTGTTGTTGGCTAGCTTTGAATGGATGGGCATCAATTCAGCCTAGAACACCTACACAACAGAAAGAGGTGATACAATGGTGAAAGTGCAGAATGGGACTGTGGACTACAACCAAGGAACATTTTTGAACATTAAAAAGTACTCCTGGCAACCAGAAAGCTGGGGGTGGGCACCAAATTGTCAAAGGCTGGTGTATGGGTTTGCCTGATGCCCTACACATGCAAAGAAATGAGTACAAAGTTATAAGAATCCAGTTCTCCGCTGAGATGGCATGCTGATGATGTCCTTCCTCTCTTTCAGCTGCTTGCAGAAGACTGGCCTTTTGGTGTGCAGGTGTGCAAATTGGTGCCTTTCATTCAGAAGGCCTCCGTTGGCATCACAGTCCTCAGCCTCTGTGCTCTCAGCATAGACAGGTAACAGACCACCTTTGATGCCTCCTGTCAAGCCTGGTTAATTAGGTCCATTCAGCCATTCACTTAGCCAACCCTACCTATACGATTCATTGACCCTGTTCAGTCTTCCCTGGTGGATAATCTTTTCAGCCCAGTGGAGCTACACTGTCTTTAGAGGAGGAATGTGGTCCTGCAGATGTTGCCGGGCTGAAACTTCCACCTTCAACTCCCCTGCTGTATTTTCTCCATGCATTGTGTGAGAGTTTTCAGATGTGAGCAAAAGATTCCTGTGCAGCAGGGAGGTTGGATTAGATGACTCTTGTGGTCCCTCCCAACTCTACAGTTCTATGATTCCATGATTCCATTTGCTTTTTCCTGGGCTGCTCATGGCAGGTATAGAGCTGTGGCCTCTTGGAGCCGGATTCAAGGGATTGGCATCCCCATGTGGAAGGCTGTTGAGGTGACGCTAATCTGGGCAGTGGCGATCATCCTAGCTGTCCCTGAAGCCATTGCTTTTGACTTGGTGGAACTGAATTACCGTGAACAGACGCACTGGGTCTGCATGCTGGCCGCTGAACAGAAATCCAGCTTCATGACGGTATGTTCTCTCTTGTTCAGCCAGATGATTTGAACAACCAAGGGAAGGGATGGGCCAGTCTGTCAACTACAGCTTCTCATTTCCCCTATTTTAAATTCAGCTCCCCACATTTCCGCATCAGCTTGTGAATTCTTATTTTGTAAAACAGCTCTCATAGACAGCTTTTTTTGGTGCAATTTCCCCCTTGTTTACACATTTTTATATGCAATTTTCCCTAATACAAATATTGTTGCAAATCGTGGGTGGGGGTTGAGGTTGGATTACCCTTGTGGGCCCTCCCAACTCTACAACCCTATGTAGAGTTCCATGATTCTGGTTTGTTTTTCCCCTGGGCTGGTCATGGCAGGTACCGAGCTGCATTTTTGTATGCTATTTTCACAAATGTGTACATTTACATGCACACTTTAGTTTATGCATTTATTTATTATTTTACGCATTATTTGGATGGAGAACCGCATTCCTAAAATTTGGACAATAGGGAAATTTGAACAATGGCTGCGTTTTGGTTTGCATATTGCTTCGGAAAATGTGACTTGTGTAAATTTGCCAATAAATGCAAACTGAATCAAAGTGTGCATTCTTATGTTAAAAGTGTGCCTCAAATGCATGCAATGAGATGATTCCATTTGCTTTTTCCTGGGCTGGTATAGAGAGCTGTGGCCTCTTGGAGCCGGATCCAAGGGAATGCATACAATGCATACAATGAGGTGGAGCAGGGCAGAATAGCATGCAGTTAACGTAACATAAGAACATAAGAATAGCACTTGATTTCTTGGAGAAATCAGGCCAAAGGAGCCCCATTTGGTCCAGCCTCCTTTTCTCACAGTGGCCAGCCGAATGTGCACAAGATGCCCGAAAGCAGAACCTGAGCACAACAGCACCCTCCCCTCCTGCAACTCCTAGCAACTAGTATTCAGAAGCATTACTGCCTCTGACATTGGAGGCAGAGTATAGTCATCATAGCTACTACTCATTGATAGCCAATGGGATGCAATGGCACATCATCATGGGAGGGAAGGGGGTGGAACAGCTCAACAACTGAATGCCAGTGAAACCAGAACATGGTGGAATCAAAGGCTCAGTCCATCTCTGGTCTTCATGTGTTCCACAGGTGGCATAGGGACAAAAGTCCCCAAGGCAATCCCACCCTCCACACAACAGCTAATAACTCCCTTGGAGAGGCAGCTGCTTTCATTCCTTCCTTCCCTTCCATCTGCAGTTCTACAAGGATGTGAAAGATTGGTGGCTTTTTGGCTTCTACTTCTGCCTGCCTCTGGCCTGCACTGGCGTCTTCTATTCCCTCATGTCGTGTGAGATGCTGAGCAAGAGGAATGGCATGAGGATAGCACTCAACGACCACATGAAACGGGTGAGGTCCCCCAACCAAGGCTCAAGGGAACAAACCCTGTTCCTTGGCTCAGATACAAGGAATGACATCAGACCACCAGCTCACATGGCCAGGCTTTGTCTGCTCTGTTTGGCAGTGGCTTTCATAAGAAAATAAGAAGAGCTGTGCTAGATCAGGCCAAAGGCCAATCTGGTGTTGCTACATGGGTCAACCAGGTGCCTATGGGAAGCTCACAAGCAGGAACTGAGTGCAAGGTGCGCAGAAGATGGCCTGCTAACTGAAATCTCTTTCATTGCAATAGGGAGCCTGTGACTCTATGGGCATGTTTGGGCTCCACTGCCCATTGTCTGTGCTCATTGCCTGTATCTGGGGTGGAGGGAGTTTAACAATATCTGGAGAGCCACAGCTGGAGATGCCAGGGAATGAACATCTGAATAAATAGTGGCCTGTCCTCTGAATTTTAGAAGTAGGCTCTGATACAGAGGTGGCCTTTCTGGTTGGACAGCCTGTCTCCCTCATGCAACTGGTGAAATATGAACATCCTTCCCTTGCTTCCATTCCTGGCATGCAGGACTCTGGGGATGTTCTGGATATTCCCTAATACCAGAATACGGCAGTCATCTGAAGAGCTAACATCGTGCAGTGGTTAGAGAGTTCCTTAGCTTTCATGAGGTTGTTGTGGAGACTAAGAGAGGAGGTGGGGATCTGTGCATGCCACCTTGAGCTTCTTGGAGAAAAATGTGGTCCACAAATGCAATTAAAAAAAATAATTCCAGAAAGAGATTCCATCACAGCTTCTTGTCTTCTGGAAGAGTCAGTTCAGACTTCAGGCTGGACTATTATTATTATAACTATTATTACTATTAATCACTGGAACTGTCCGAAGTCCTGCATTTGTGGGCACAGTAACATAGTAAAGCAACTCCTTGGTCTCTGCCTCTGTATATCACTCAGCAAATAACTGAACTTTCAGCTCATAATAGTGCAGGATGAACAACAGAGAAACCAGGGCATGAAACAGCAATGGGGAGCAGAAAGACAGGAAAAGACAGGGCTTGGGTGTGAAGAATGGGGTTGATGGTATTGATTGATGTCTTTACCATATTATACACATGCTCATGTCATCTTTGCCTTTTGTTGCTCCTTCGTTCATTAACTTCAATGACTGGACTGCTGGTATTCCAGCGCCGGGAAGTGGCCAAGACAGTGTTCTGCCTTGTGGTGATATTCGCCCTCTGCTGGCTACCTCTCCATCTCAGCAGGATCCTTAAGAAGACCATTTATAGTCAACAAGACGCTGATAGGTGTGAACTGCTTAGGTAAGCTCAATATCAGAAGCTCCTTATTTTCTTCTTGGTGGTGGAAGAGATCTCTACCCTCCCTAAAATTAAAGAGGCCATTTCCAGTGTTAGAAATACAGGGAGCCACTTCATACTGATTTGGACCACTGGTTCATCTAACTCAGTATTGTCCACATTACTCTTAACCAAAAGCAAGATGTATGGGTGGTCCATACGGTGATATGGTGTAAGGGGTGAAGGAATGCAAGAGGTATAAGGGGATCCTCCAACATATAGGGCTTTCAGACTTACTCATGAGCTGTTGATAATGCATTTTGATCACTGAGATTTCCAGGCAAGACCAGTGCCAAACATTGGCATTGCAGGGTACCTTATGCTGGCCCAGACCTCTGCTGGGAACCCACTGCCAAACTGGAGACTCCCAGGGCACAGGAAGTTGCCTTTATACCAAGTCATACTATTTGCCCATTTAATCCAGCACTGCCAACTCTGGCAGGCAGCAGCTCTACCGAGTACCAAACAGAGTTCTTTACAATGACCCACTATCTGATGATCTTAAGAGGATACAACAGGGGGTTGAACCTCACACCATTGACATATGAGGCGTGTGCTGTCAGCCACAGCCCTTTCTACAAAGTTTGTATGACGGTGACCATAAGAATTGTCAAAGGATTGAAACATGCAGCTGCCATCATGCTCCCTTCTGACAGCACTGACTCTCCATTCTCTTCTCCACTCCAGCTTCCTTCTGGTCATGGATTACTTTGGCATCAATATGGCTTCGCTCAACTCCTGCATCAACCCCGTGGCTCTCTATTTTGTCAGCCGGAAGTTTAAGAATTGCTTTCAGGTAGGATCAGGATTGTGGTTATGGAGGTACAGGGGAAAGTCCCAAGTGCCCCAGCCAAGTTGTTACTGGGACGAGGAGGAGAAAACTTTATTGGGGCTAATTCTCTCTCTCTGGTGCAGATGTTGCTGTTATTGTTATATTTTCTTACTGAGCCTTCACCCTAGGGCAGGTTGTGATCCAAACACAATAATATTAAAACAAAATACTGCACAATATTATGAACAGATGTTGCTGAACTACAACTGCCATCTTTTCCAACCCCCTACAATGCAGGAATCCTGCCCATTAACCATGCCTGGGTGAGCTCAAACCACTAAAATTCTGATGAACAGCCAGATGCACTGACCCATTGTACCACTGTCATTGACCATTGTCCATGGGCATTGACCATCCTTGGTAGGACTGGTAGGAGTTACATCTGGAGGGCAAAAGAGTTCCCACACCTGCCATCTCAATATATTCTTGTTCTTCAATACATTTGCACATGCAGAACAAGTATCATCAGAAGTAAACACTACCCAAAGACATTTAAAGTTACCTCTTGGGATTTTTATTTGTTTGTTGCATTTATTACCTGCCTTTCCATTAAAAAATGTCTAAGGCAATGATCAACAATAAAATCCGCAATAAAATAATATATAACCCTTTTAACAAATAAGCACCACAATTAATCAGATGAAATATATTAAAGTGCTGTTGCAGTAGAGGCAGTGAGTGAGAGGAACCCAAAGGACTGAAACTGGCACACAGTTTTCTTATCACAATGTTAATTGAGTCCAAAGGTCAAAAAGCCAGATTTGCAATTTTTTCCAACATCCTGAAAAAATATCTCAAGGACAGCACAGAATGCAATATTGTCTCCTTCTTGGCCTGCCCTTGGTAGTGATGTCCCAGCCTCTCTCTGGGATGGGGACCTTGGCAGAGCCTTTATTTATTCATTACCTTTTCAGCCCAACCTTTCTCCTCCCAAAGAGCTCATGCTGGCATCTATGGTTCTCCCACTCCTCATTTTATCCTCACAACAACCTTGTGAGGTAAGCTAGACTAAGGAGACAGTGACAGGCCCAAGATCACCCACTGAACTTCATGGCTGATCCTGGTCCAACACTCTAGCCATCATTCCCTCCAGGTTTGTCATCTTCCTAGGGCTGTGGTGTAGGGTGGTTCTTCAGAAGCCCTAAACATCTCTGGTTTCTTTCTCATAGTCATGCCTTTGTTGCTGGTGCCAGAGACCAGCTCTTGGCATTGCACCAACAGATGACAAGGGCTCTGTTGGGAAGTGGAAAGCCAACGGGCAAGAATTGGGCCTCGATCGGAGCAGCTCCCACCTGAAGTACAGCTCTTCGTAGACGAGGAGATAAAGAAGAGGAGGGTCCACCAGGACTATGGAGATGGCCAGCCTGATTTTCCTTGTGGTTCCTCTTCAACTTCTCTGCTTTATTCTGGAAGGAACTGGCAGTTTCACCACCCAGCCCTTTGAAAAGGTCTTGCTCACCTGATGATCCATAGCCCCTTATTGCTTCCTTAACCTCCCTCACCCAATTAATGAATCTTTCTCTCTTTCTAAACAGCAGAATCCCTCATAAAAATAAATGGCAGGTTGGAGCAGACCAAAGGCGCTTGTAGTCTAGAGGTGGGGAAATTTGGGCCTCTCTGGCTGGTTGCTGATGCTCTCCCATGTTACACATCCCAACAGCCTTGCTTTGCACCATCCTTGGCAGCTTTTGCCTGATGAGAATGAGTCCCTGAATGTACTGTGATTGCGCTCCTTACCTGCCTGGATGGAGAGAGAGATGAGTAGGGGTGCGTGTGTGAAACCTTTTAAACATGCATAGCTGGAAAGTAGCCTACTGTACAAAGGTAAGAGTCAAATTCATTGTTCTGCCCACTTTTGCTGCCCATTTGCATGTGGCCCCTGTAAGGTTGCCTACTGGCAAATGTGGCCCTTGAGCTGAAAAAGATTCTGCACCCAAAGATGCAGTTGATGTATTAGGTTCCAATTTTCCCTGGATATCAAATAAGGGCACAGTTGGAGAGAGGGAGGACATGGAGAACAGGAAAGCAGAAGGGATGTGGTTCTGGAAGGGACAGAAGGCTGGAAAGGAACTGGACAATATAGCAGATTCCCTTCTCCCTCTTGCCTAAAGCCGGGTGAGTAGATCTGTAGCTAGGGATGGGAGGGAGAGAAATCTTATTCAATTCATGTTTAAAGCCAAATCTATCAAATTCACAACATCTGAAGCAGTATGAGAACCAAAACACAGCTGTCCTTGTGAATTTGCATGTGTCCAGATTCTCCAGTCAGTTCTGCAGCCAAACAATGTTTACAAAAAATGCATGTATTGGGGGGGGCAGTGTGCATAAAAATTGAATATATTAGTGAAGATAACCTAAAAAATGCATGTTTTAGTCAAAACTGAAGGCAAAAATGTGTTTATTAGGCACTAATACACTGAAGGAAATTCATTATTTTGGAAAAGATTTTTGCAAATTGCTGCATAAATGTGGGAAACTGAACTTAAGATGGGGAAAACGAGAAAGTGAAAGAACTAAAACTGAGAGTTATTTCCATCCCTTTCCGTAGCGGAGCAGACTGTGTGGCTATGGATTAGGATGAAGTGGTGGTAGATTTCCTGCTATGGCCCGTGCCTCTCCTACTTCCCCCTTTCACCCCTAGTCATTCCTACACTCCCAGGTTTCTATCTTGCACATGTGCAGGTAGGGATGATGGAGAAATTTGATTTTGTTCGCATTTAGAGGCAAACTTACTTGATTCGTACCTTCTGAAACAGTAGGTGAACTGAAACTCAGCCCTCCTTCACAATATTGACAAGTCTCTAAATTTCGCAGCAGTTTTTCACCCACACTTAATTTAACACACACCCATAAACATGCTAATAGCATACAAACATGTGTTACATGTTTGCAAAAAAATGTGTGTATCAAGTAAGATTGCTTACAAATATGTGTATATGAGCAGAAATTCACAATGAAATGCAGATGAATTTTCATGCAGATTTTTTTTTTTTAATGCTAACTGATATGTAAATAGGGAGAACTGAACTTGAGGTTAGAAAATGTGTCCTTGGACTATTGCACTGCCTTTTCAATGGAAGACAGAGTTGCATGTATGTATAGAAAACCTCTGATTCCAATATAGCTGGCTGCAATCATTATCTGTTGCTCCACCCACTTTTGTCTCTGGCCCCACCCACTCCTGGCATGTAGGCCTTGGAAGGTTGGCCAAGACGGAATGTGGTCCTAAGGCTGAAAAAAGTTCCTCACATTCTTTTTCTTCTTTGGCAATCACTTGTAGCCAAGTAGAATTGTCTTCCATAAACAAGGTTTTAACAGTGAGTCTGTAAGTGACTGTGGAGGCCAATTCTGGATCCACATGTCCTTCCACAGTGGGGGCATAGGTTTCCGGGCAGGAGTTGATCATATACACATGGACAATACCAACACTCTACCTACTGTGTCATCACTTCCAGAATATGGGTGGTATTCAAATACAGTCGTACCTTGGTTTTCGAACAGCTTAGTTCTCAAACATTTTGGCTCCCGAGTACCGCAAACCAGTGACTGTTCTGGTTTGAGAACTATTTTTGGAAGCTGAACATCCGGCGGGGCTTCCAATTGGCTGCAGGAGCTTCCTGCAGCCAATCAGAAGCTGCACTTTGGTCTCTGATTGTTTTGGAAGTCAAACAGACTTCCGGAACAGATTCTGTTCAACTTCAAAGGTACCACTGTATATTTTACTCAGAGTGGCTCTATTGAAATTAACAGATGTAATTTAATTATGTCCATTCATTTCAATGGATCTACTCTGAGTAAAACATAGTTGAATGCTGCTCTGCATATGTGACATCACTTCTTGTGAGCTGAAGCCACCAAGAAAGCAAAATATGAGATTGGAATGAGAATGCCTCTCCCACTGTAATGCTTTTGTGATCCACCATAGTCATTTTGTTTCATCAGCTTCTTTTCACCTCTTCTCCTGGACTACTTGGCTCTGAAGATAGCTCAGTCTTCTTTATTTTGGATTTTGCTAGCCTGCTGGTGTTTCAGTGCTTACCTATGTGAGTGTGTTTGTGTAGACAGTAGCTTATCTCTCATGCATGTATATATTATATATTGTACAGAAAACTATGTAAGCTTTTGGACTTCAATAAGGTAACTGTGAAACAGTTACAGAATCTATTCGATATTAAGTCTTCAGTCCTATGCCCACTTAGCATTTAACTCAGTGGGATCTGCTTCTGAGTTATATATAATGAGTTCATGTAATCACAGCACAAGTAAACTCTTAAGGGCTGTATCCAGTGAAGCTGACCCACAGAAATTAATGGACACGGCTAATTTAGCTCCAGTAATTTCAGCTGGCCTACTCCGAGTAGGATTTCGTTGGATACATTCCTAAGCTTCTGCTAGAAAAGATAGTGCTGTGATTTAAGAATGACAAGCAGCTGTAATTTGCTACAATATGACTGTTTCCATTCGCATCAGGCAGATGTTCAAGGGTACCAATGAGATTTGAACCTGTTACATTTGTGAATGTGATCAACTCATGCACTGGTGATCAGCACCGCACCTGGGCCTCCTTTTCCAAGTATTTTGAAAAGGATTTCTTTGCAACAGAATGAACGCATCATAATTTTGGGTTGTGACTTTATTCTGTAGTTTATGTAGCCGTGATCTATATTATGCTGAATTTCAATTAAAAGTTCATTGACTGTGCCTCAAACTTTTTTCTGGCTAATATGCTGACTGGCAGTTGCAAGCATTAGTAGTAATGGCAAAAGGCTTTAGCCATCCCCATCCATACTATAAGCCAACCACTTCCTAGTTGCCTCGATATAATTTATTCTATTTGTCTGTTTGTGATGGCTGGGTGCAAGGGCTTTTGCATAACTAGCTGAAAATAGCACCACCCATTCTGCAAGGAGGTGCCCACCGATGTCGGAAACTCCAAGCTTTACAAAAGTACAGCATGTGAGGTTGGGGGACCTGAGGCAGGAGCACCCAAAGAACAGAGTGCTCAACACAAATAGTATACAAAGTGGCCATGGAATGCTGGCTGGCTGGGTCAGAGAACTGGGTGCTGGGTTGCACTGCCTCAGAAACATCTCTCCCAAAGAGGGGGAAGGTGGGGAGTGGAGGCTGGTCCATTAGGGAAAATAGATCACTGCCTCACAAACTCAACCTGCTTTCTTATTTGCAGCCAGTTCAGAGGGTGGCTCTGGCTGTGTGCTTCCTCCTTCTTAGCCTTGGTGTACCCCTTGCAAAGTTCAGCAGGTTGGGGAGGAAACTAGAAACTGTCAAATCTGCCTGCTGTTGGTTCTGGCTCCACCTGCTGTTGGGCTCCTTCCTTTCCACCCAACCAGATGCAATGAGCAACAGCCACCACTAGCTGGGCGATTTCGCATCCCTTCCCAGCAGTTGTGCACTCAGCCTGAAGTCATTATCCTGCATCTGTTTTGCACAAAAAAGAAAACCCTTGCAGGGAGGAAGTCACCATGCTGCAGTTCTGCCAAGTCGTTAACTTTGTCGCAGTCTTCCAAGAAGTCACTTCCTCAGCAGAAGTGAATGTGAAATACTAACTTGAAGAACTAGGAAGGAGCGATATTCAGAAATACCTGGGTCTAGCTTGCTTCCTGACCTAACATCTGCATAAGCAAAGCACACCATCAAGCCACCTCCAGGGCCATGTTGGTCAATTTGTAGGTGAAGGAACAATTGTACGGCAAATGGTGACATTCATACCCCTGTCATTCTCCAAGCTCAGTGTGAATAAAATATTTCCCTATATGAAAGATTTAGAGGGATTCTTATTAATGGTTACATGGGCCTGGGAATCTACTAAATACTTCATACTGCTATCTAATTCATCCCTCTCGTATATGCCTCTGGAGAATGCAAACATAGTGCAGACAATCCCATGAGCCCCAGTGGCTGACATGGGAAGGAGAGAGTATGCTCAGCACGTACCATGTAATTGCTGGGCTTATCTGAACATGTTTTAAGCTCCCATACAAGGTCCAGAACATTGTCTCATGAGAAAAATCGTAAACAGATTGTGGGTTAATTTTGTTGCACAACAGACTGCATGTGCACCCTGTTGTGCAGTAAGCTTTCACTATCACAGCTGATTGGATTCCTCTTCTGTGCAACACTGACACTCGCTTGCTAGCACAACAGCCATTGTGCTAGCCGACAAAGAGCACTGGATACAGCCCTTTGTTAACAATTACTGGTGAACTGTTCTGGTTCCAGGTTGTGGATACTGAGGGAGGGGGCACCATGGAGGATGAGTCAGCTTCACTGCCAGGAGCTGCAGCAACTCTCCCTCATCACTGCTCCCATCTGCTTGCTTGCCATGCAGAGAGCAAGCAGGCAGTGACATCTGCTGATCCTCTCTCTCACCACCATCTGGGCCAAAGTAAAAGGCAGGTGAACAACCAGCAGGTTCCAATGGTGAAGTTGAGGCTTGGCCAGGGGCCCCTGTCAGGCTATCAGCAGGTGCCTGGCCATTGGTAGTGATGTGAACAAAATCTCCTTTTTGGGTGCTCCTAGTAACGCAGACAAGTTGGCTCAACTTCCCTGTGTCATTGACCTGATCACTGACCTGATGCTTTCTTGCTACCAGATACGAAACAGTAATTTTTAAGAGAATTCTAAACAGGGAGCAAAAGCACTTAAAAACAAAAAGCCACACACACAGTAAGTTGGAATGGATTCCATCATCCAAGGTTTATTAGGGGGGGAAACTTTACTCCATAAAAAACAAGACCCTTTCTTTCTCAACCCCACCCCCTTCCCACAACAAGACAATCCAATTTAAGTCACAGTGGTGCCATTATTTACTTATTTAATGAAATTTATAGACCGCTTGATTATGATGCTGCAGCATTCTGCAATAACTGCAGCTTCCAGTTCAAAAGGCACCCTCCCAATGTCAGACTCGGTCCTGAAGATAGGGTTGGAACCGCTGCCCCCAAATCACATTTGCTGGAGCCTGTCCAGGAGGATACCATGGTTAACAGCATCAAATGCCAATGAGCTAACAAAAAGCAGGAGCTCTGCAAAGGCCATTCATCAGAACAACCAAAGCAACCAAAGTTCTGTGGCCAGGTCTGAACAACAGATTGGAACTCAAGACTACACTTCCTCCATAGTCACATCCTTCTGGGCATTGTACTCTTCCACACTTGCCTGCAAGGGGGAACAAACAAAGGCCGTGGTTAAGGGATTTGTGGTCCACATTTGAGATGCAGCTGCTAGGGGGTGGGTGGACCAAAGGAGCTGCACCACAACATTCTGTTACAGTCCCCTCTGTTAGCTGTAATAGGTAAATAGAACTTTTGGGCTCAGGCTGTGTGCCTCTTCATCCATCCTTCTAATTCTGATATTCAAGCTGTGAGTGTCATTGCTTATGTAGTCAAATGGCACCACCCATGGACAAGAGGATGGTAATAGCAGCATTGGGGGGAACCCTGAAATATGTTCCAAGTTCAGAAGAAGAGAAAAACAAAGGGGAGAGGTTCAAAAACCATTGAGTACCAAACATGCTCAGTGTCAATAGAATGGAGGGTTGGGAGGGATGGAGAGAAAATGTAACTGAATCCTGCACCCATGCACTTCACACTGTAACAGGTCCTACTCTATAATGTATATTACAAGTTCTTAGTTGCTTTTGATAACATGTTGCACCTTGCTGAGTACTCTTGGGTGACCTAGAAAAACAACTGATAATTGGTTCCTGCCCTGCTCAGAACAGAAATGATGATGCAGCCAAGGACTGCAGCTGTGGTACCCCAAGAACAACAAAATGGTGCTCTGTTTCTGGCAGAAGGACCTCAATCCTTAAATTAAAATAAATACATTTCAAGAGGGTTGGAAAGGACAAGACCCACCTCAAATTTGCTGAGTACATGCTGGCAGACACCCCTGAGATCCTCCAGCCCCTTCTGGAACACATCAACAGCCGGTAGGCCTGCTATGAAGAAAGGGAAGCATTCAGAGTCAGGCAAGACTTAAAGAGGGTCCAGATCCTTCCTCTGCATTAATAGGTTCCTCCATTTTCAGGTGAGCCATGAACTTGTGAAACAAAACTGCCTGCAGGCAAAAGACCATAATAATTGCCTCCTATACAGTGGTACCTCTGGATGTGAACAGGATCCGTTCCAGAGCCCCGTTCACATCCAGAATCGAACGCAACCCACATCCGCGGGTTGCAATTCGCCGCTTCTGCGCGTGATGTCATTTTGACCGTCTGTGCATGCAGTGAAACCCAGAGGTAACGCTCTCTGTTACTTCCGGGTTGCTGCAGCGCGCAACCCGAAAATACTTATCCTGAAGCTACTTCAACCTGAGGTATGACTGTATATTTTTATTAAAGATTTCTTAGTTTACAAAAAAAGTGCATTGCCCATTTTTTCAAGCTGTGCTTTCTACAGATCAGTTTAATTTGCTGCGAGACATTAGTCTCCTCCTCCCATATGTCATTCATTAACAGCAACAACAACAACAATAATAAAAACATCTGAATAGCACCCTGGAGGGAAATGTACTTTGAAGCACAAGCAGTGTTTGAAACTCCAGTAGTAATGGACGCATTCTCTGATAGAGAATTTTATTATTGCAAGCATTTCCTGAACTCTTGTCGCAGTACACTGTGCCTAAGATTTCAATTTAAATTGCCTCTGAGGGCGCTGGAGGAGAAGTCCCTCTCCACCAGCCCTATGTTAAAGAGACTGCTGAAATGGGAATTCGAAGAGATCCGTAACCTGCCTGCCCGGGGGTGGGATGGGGAGAGCTGTGGGGCTTCAGAAAGCCCTGCCAGACCCTGTGCCGCTGTGGATGCTGCAGAGGTGCTGTTGCCTGGAGCCCCATCAATGCTGCAATTGCGAAGCTGCTTGTAGCTCCAAACAACCCTCTCACTTCACAAGGCAGCAGCAGTGTTGGGGAAGGGGAAGAACGGGAGGCTTTGCCTGACAGAGGGAGAATAGGAGACGTTTGTGGAAGCAGGATCGCTCCTGCTGCTGCCTTGGGAAGCAAGAGAGTTGCGGGGTGGTTTTGCACCCATACTGCCACTGAAGTGCCAAAGCTGCAGGAGCTGTTTAAGAAGTTGAAGCAGCAGAACAAGCAGCTCCGCATTTGAAGCCAAGCACCCCACTGTTCCCTGCCGCTGCCAGGAGCAGCCCTAGATGTGCCTCTTTGGGTGCTGCATGAGCCGGGGGATCTGCCGAGCACTGCAGCACAAATGCAACCAGAAACTGTGTTTCAGTGCCCCACAACCCAGGTTCCAGGCACTATGTAGGGCCTTGCTTTTCTTTCCTGGTTTCAAACACTGAGCACAACATAACATAGCCAATGGTCAGTGATTATGAGAATTGTGGTCCAACAACCAGAAGACCACTGGTTTCTGTTACACAAGATAGTAATATTATCCCTTATGTTGAAGCTGGGAATAGGACGGTGCAGAGAGTGAGAGTGACTGCATAAGGCAGGGACAAGATTCGGAACAGCATTTGTAACTCAGCCTCTTATTCACTAAGTTGTGCTATGTGCAAGCACCAATTCTCATAAAACCCACAACTAAATTCTGCAGGATTGCCCAAGCCTGATGGTGGGATATAAAGAACAGTTAACTGGCAAGCTTCCCGAAGGCAACAGAGCTCACCACAATAGGCCTCCCTGTTCGCCACGGATGCATATGAAATGATGCAGCTAATGACATATATAACCCAGGTGGATGTGAGGAATACACCAATCAGCCTTGTCAAAATAGTGCAGCACTATGTAAGAGGGAGCTAGACAATGTAAGGAAGGGAAGGACATCTCCACCTAGCTCAGATCATGGCACCTTGATCAGGTACTGTAAGGAAAGACCCAGAGCTGAGAGAGATGCTGAACTGTGGCTGTAAGGGACCATTTGTGCTTTAATATGCAATTTGCAGGCTAGTTCTGCTCAGAATCAGGTAGGCTACATGTACTGCATGTTGATTCTTGCTATGCGTGAGTAAAATGTGTAGTTTTCACCCAAACGTTTGTATATTGTCTATGAATCACAAAGAATAACTGTCCTTTAGCAAAATAGACCTCCAAGAAGCAGGCCTGCACATTTCACCTTTGGTCTGGATGCGGAGGTTTATTTTTCTTTCAGAAGGATGGGTGATGCTATATCCACAGAACTCCACTTCAGGGCTATGGAGAAATGAAGAGGTTGTTACTCATGATAGAGAGTAGTTGTGCTTGGATATCACAATAAGCTGTGGTTTATAGTGATGGGAACAAAGTCTACCCTACCCCCCAGGCTTGCATGCTTCCTCTGACTTGGTTGTGGCTTTTCATTTCAATTAACCACAGTGTAGTATTAAATCTTGTGTTAAGAATTCACCTCTACACCACCTTGTTCATTACCCAGCTGAGGAACAACCACCTTTTGAATAAACCACAGAACCAAGGAAACTATTTCAAAGTCCAGGATCCAAATTTAGGGATCCAGCATTTATTATAGCTATTGCAATAGGAAAGAGCTCACTCAATTCAACATGGTAATTGAGAAGGTCTGCCCTGAGGCATTCAGAGCAAACACTCATATAGTAGTTCAAACACAGTAAACATCATAAAACATCTTCATATGCATCAGGAAAGGTTACAGATCATGAGAAGTAAAGCACACGTGGCTCCAAACTGGTATCTTCACCCCCGCATCACCTTCGAGTGGCCCCGATGTGCCCAGAACATTTGACCATTTTAGGTCTCGGGCTGTCTGACATTACCCTGGCAATCTAGCCTTCAGTGAGGGAAGAGCATCATAAAATCCTCTTCCTGGGTCTCAGATAGCTTCAAGGATAGCAGATTTACATGCTGGTGCTAAAACATCATGCCATTTGTACCAATTTCAGAGGCAGATAAGGAGATGGAATGCCACATAGGAGGGGGCAGACTCACAAGTGCAGAACACACAAAAATCAAGCCTAATACAGTGGTACCTCGGGTTAAGTACTTAATTCGTTCCGGAGGTCCATTCTTAAACTGAAACTGTTCTCTTTTTTTTAATAAGATATTTATTAAAGTTTTTGGAAATACAACAAGAAGAATAAAAAAAATCATTTTAAACAAGAAAAGATAAAATACAAAAAAGAAAAATCAAAAAGAAAAAACAGAAAATTAAAATCTATTAAGCAAAAAAGAAAAATCAATAAAAAATACAGCACATCTTCCCATTACTGATCTTTCATTAGCTTATTTCCCTGACCTCCTCACACCTCCCTTTTTTGTATTCTAAGTCAATTATCCATTTCAGCAATAACCTGAAACTGTTCTTAACCTGAAGCACCACTTTAGCTAATGGGGCCTCCCGCTGGAGCACAATTTCTGTTCTCATCCTGAAGCAAAGTTCTTAACCTGAAGCACTATTTCTGGGTTAGTGGAGTCCGTAACCTGAAGCATATGTAACCTGAAGCGTATGTAACCTGAGGTACCACTGTACATTCTAAAAGGTTAAATACAATAAAAGTGAAACATTGAAACATTATTAAAATAATATACACCTAGGGTCTCCAATTCTTATATCAATCTGAACCCTATGCAGAACTTGATCTTAATTACAATTTGTTGAAGCAAGTCAACTTCATAAACTATGAATTTGACTTGCTTCAGACAAAACATAGTTAAGGTTAACCAAGACTGTCACATTTTGACAACATGACAAATTCTAGTTAATCAAAAACAGAAGCAACAATCTTCTGCTTCTGGATGAAAAGGGAGCGGGAGTGCCAAGAGGGAGCCTAGGTTCAGTCCCCTCACAATAAATCATAGTTGATCACAGTGTCCAAATATAACAGAAAAAGAACACTATCCGCAATGTGTGCTTATTGGAAGTAAGTGAAGATAAAGGCAGTCTTAAAGTAAACTGGTAGTGCACTTGAACCCAAGGCGATTTGGCAAAGGGAGAAACTGCCCCGTCTCTTGCACATGTGGATTGGTTGGGCATGTGTGGCTTTCAGGGGCAGGAAACTCAGCACAACTCTTCACAATTCAACAGCCACAGTGTTAAGATTGCTGCTCTTAGGGGCATTTCAGGTTAAGAAAAATACACTATTCTTTGCAGTAGTTACCTTACACACACACACACACAATGACATACATCCCAGGACATTCTGGGAAACCTAAAATGGCAGTGGGGAACTTAGCAGAGATTTGAAGAGCTACAGTGAGTTTTTGTTTCCTCCTCATAAATTGTTGGAATTATAACACCCCACCCTCCCACCCCCACATTTCATAGTGAATATGGCCATGACTAGGGAAGGGTCATTCTGCTTAGCTCCAGTTCCTAATCTCAAATTTCCTATGTCCCATCTAATTATATACTGAAATGAACCAAAATTTTCTGAACCAGCCAGATCCCACAGGTTCAGAATGGGCAAAATTAACCTGACATAGCTGACTCCTTTAGCAGTCCCAGCTACATCTGAACACACATAGGTGCTCCTCATAAGGCAATCAATGGCTAGCCCAGGCAGCCTATGTGTTGGCGTCACCTTTGGCACCCCGATAGGCAATAGGACTCTTTCTTACTTTTTCATGATCATGTATCGAAGGGAGTTGCCAAGGGTGTGGTCCTCATTGTGGAGCACAAATGTAAAACAGTTCTTATCTGTCCCATCTGCCCGTACCTAAAAGAGAAGTAGTGAAGATAAAGAAAATAAGGTCCCTGAGGACAACATAAGAAGTGGCTATATACCAAGTCAGACCATTGGTCCATCTAGCACAGTACTGTCTACTTTACACTGTTTGGTAGGGGCTTTCCAGGCTCTTTCAGGTGAGACTCCAGTTCTACTTGGAGATGCCAGGAATTGAACATGGGACGTTCTGCATGCAAAGCATGTGCTTTACCACTGAGCTATGGCCCTTCCATCATTTCTTTTAATACCACCTTTCCACCAAAATGGTATTGGTGATATACTGATTTCACGCTTGCAGTATGTCTCCATGTGCTAAAAGCGAGACAATTATCTGGTTAAGGAGGGCACTTTTTCCTGTTGCCAGTTGTGGATGGATTTTGGACAAGCAATAGTTTTAAAAAACATTTTTTAAAACACGTTTCGGCCAAGAGGGCTCCTGTGTCAGACCATCCACCTGACCTACTCCACAGGGTTGCTGAGAGGATAAAAGCAGGCAGGATAGAAGATAAGAACTAGGCAGGCCACACTGGGTCACATATGAGGAATATAAAAGTAAATAATGGCGGCATTGCTGCTGCTACTACTGCTAATGATAATAATAATAATAATAATAATAATAATAATAATAATGGTGTTTTTCAGCTGGCCATGCTGTGGGGATAACGTGTTACTCTGTTACCATAACAAAGCTAGTATAAATGCAATAGTAGAAATAACAACATTGTGGTGTTTTTCAACTCTGCATGGGCTGAGCAGGTGCCTTTCCCTTGTGCCCAGGGGATCTGAAAGCCGAGTTAATATTAATCTGTTTTAGCATTTTTACTTTTTTGTGTTTTAAAGTTGTTTCAATCTCTTTGTAAACCGCTTTTGAGGTTTCCCCCACTCCCTATTTACCATCAAGCGGCCTAGAAATTTTAGGAAGTAAATAAAACAAATAAATATCTGTTGTCCGCGGTGGTTCTCGCCGAATAAAAACAACCCGGTTCGGATGGCCACCTTCCCCGTCCACAGCCCCGGACAGAGGAAAGCTTCACCTGTTGGATGTCAGCCTGTCGCACCCCCTGTGGAGGGGCAGCCTTAGCCTGCCCGGTCGCCCCCGCCCCCCACCCGCCACGCGCTTCGGTCTCACCATCTGCAGCACTCGCGGCTTCTTCCCGTCCTCCTCGTCCCCCATCCTCTTCCACGCGAGGCCGCCAAGCGCAGAGGAAGACGGGAGTCGCGGTCACGCACGTAACGCTCACACACCCCCTCACGCACGCAGAAGCCCAACCTACCAGGCATCAGCTCCCGGCAGCCACTGCGGCAGAAAGTCCAAGTACAGGAGCCCGCGCTCAAAGGGCTACTGGGAATCGTAGTTCCTTAGGGAGGGAGACCCGCACAGGCACCAATTCCCTAAGAGAGCGGGAATTCGAGCTAAAAAAAAAAAGTGTGATGTGGGAGAGTCGAATGTTCACAAACCGCAATAACTTCGCCGCCTCCACAGAAAAACTGAGGAAGGAACCCGATTCTTAAGCTCGGCGGCAGCGAAGGGGTTAATAGATTTCAGAAGGTGGGAACTGCCATCCGCTGAACCAATCCGGAGCCGGCTCTGCTGCCGTACTTCCGATATGCGTTCCAACGGAAGGCAACAAGAACACGGGGGCGGGATGTGCGTTTATAAATGTTTCCGCCCTCCCTCCGTGTTTGCTTTGGCTGTTGTCGGTGGCAGTAGAACTCCATTTCCCAGAATCCCGCGCGGCGGTCAGAAGCGGAAGCTCACGTGCTGTGTTTGCTTGTCCTCCGAGAGACGCGACGCGGGTACGGGGAAGAGAAGCGGGGTTCCGGGTGGGCTCCCAAGCAGGTAGGGAACGGGCGGGCGGGCGCTCGGTTGTTGCCTGGTTGTTGTTGTTGTTGTTGCTGTTGTTGTTGTGGGGATTGCGGAGGGTGGGGAGTCACCTTCGTTTCCTCACCCCCTCCCTGCTACGAGGCCTGGCTGTGGCTGCCGAGAGGAAAGGGAGCAGTGAGTTCCCTTCAGGGTAGAAACGCCCCCACCCCAGCTGTCGCTATGACAACGCCCCCTCAAGGAAGGGTCGGTCTGCCCCCTCCCTTTGTGTGTGTGTTGAGGGGCGCTTGCACCCCCTGCTTTCTCTCTATGGGAATAAAGGGAGGGGGTCGTTGCTTCTCATCACGTCCACCGTAGCTTGAGATTGGGATACAATTCACTGTTTTTTTCCTCTCTCTGCGTGTGTGTGTTTAAACATATGTATATTTTATTGTGGAAATTGCAGTAAGAAATAAAACAGCAATAACGCACTTGAAATTATGATACAATACGATATATGGGTATATAAGGTAGTACCATTATCCCAGCAAATGTAAAATTATTAACAAGTCGTTATAATTTTTGTAAATGCATTCCAAATTGTCGTTCTATTTATCCACAGAATCTTATCTAAAAGCAGCCCGTTCGTATGTTGCAAGAGTTGTCATATCTTCCCCTACCCCCACGAATCCTTGGGATTGTAAGTTATACCTCAGGGAGCTATGGTTCCCAGCATCCTTAACACACTACAGTTGCTATCCTTCACTAGGATTTTTTTTTTGGAGGGGCGAGTAATATGCTTTAAATATATACATTGTGTGCACAGCCTAAAAGAAAAAAGGAAGTGCTTTTTGTCTTATTAAGTGCTGGCCGCTAGTTGCAATGCAATAGCTAGTGGAAATGTGTTTAGCTAAAGGTGGAGTTAGTTTTATGAAAGCGAATGTTATTTGTTGTTACAACAGTATGATGAACAGATGCAGTGAAGTGTTTCGTGTGTCTTGACATTGTGACAGAAGCTTCCTGGATCATCATCCATCAGATAATGATCATTATCATGACTGCTGGGGTTTTTAGTTGGTGTTATTGAATGTTTTTTATTATTATTGTGATTTGCATTATATGCAAAGTTGTGTGTTTGTTATTAATGCCAAGCTGCTTTGGAAAGGCAATAGTCACAAAAGGCAGCTTAGAAATATCTGAAATAGTAAAGTGGGTTATGGACTGTGAAAGCATATGCAATACTAAATGCATTGGTCTCTATAGTGCCACAGAGTAACTGTTTTCGTTGTTAGTGTTTTTTGTATGAGACTAATACAGGTACATTTCTGGAAATTATTATAATGATAAGCAGAAAGAAATGCTTCCCATCTCACATCCCTCACTTTTGAGGCAAGTGTAGATAGGGCCCTTCTCAATGCACATCTTATTTGACAGAGCATAAAAGGATAGGCCCCTGCAGTGACAAAATTTCTCAAAAAGGAAAGATAGGGAGAAAGAAGACAGCAAAGAAGACAGCATCTTGTAGGAAGATGGAGGCAGTGGTAAAGAAGATCAGACTATGTTTTCAGGAAATTTATTCATAACTTTCAAGTGTTACAAACCAGCAAGTTTTTTTTCCTTCTTGGTGAACATGGCACCTCTTATGAAGTACAAAAAAGACAAGTTCTTGTTCCAAGGAGTTTGCAATTTACATATTGCACAATTAATGAATATAGGAAAAGAAGTGAGATTGAGCTGAGGGTAAATAGGAAGAATGAGTGTTCAGTCTAGCTATATCTACCTAAGCTTAGTTTTAGTGGTGGGGTTCAACTGAAGCTTTCATTGAAAAGATTTTGAGGAAGGATTTGGAAATACTCTGAGGCAACATCACCGAAACAAGCACTTCCTTGAGAGGCTATTGTAATAATTTATCTGGATCCCAGATAGGTAGTAAGCCTATTTGTGCTGAACAATGCATTCATGAGCCTGAATTATTGCTAGTGGATGTATCAGCTACCAAATTTCTGCCAGTCACAAACCTGTTAATTTTTAAATTATATTTATATCTCACCTTTTCTCCAATGAACTCAAGGTGGTATATGTGGCCTTTATCCTTGCTGTTATATAATCAAAAAATCCCTATGTGATAGGTTTGCCTGTGAGAGAATGACTAGTCCAAAGTCATTCTGTGAGCTTCATGTCTGAGTAGAATTTGAGTCTGGGTACAGCCCCCAGTCCTTGTCCAGTCATTGCACCTGCCAGGCAGGAATGGGAAATGTGGAGGAGAAGTTGATAACAATTAGGTGTGATGTGTGACTGACATTCAAAGTGGGCAGCAAGTCCAGCTGAACTTTCAAGGCAAAGTCTGAAGATTCTGAGCAGCAGAAAAACTGACACTTCTCTACATTTCTGCTTTGAGACTTGTCAGTGTCCACTTTTCTGTGAAACTTCTCTTTGCAGATATGTGAAGCGGAGACTGTAATTGCAGAATGGGGTGGGTGGTGGAAATATGTAGCTTATTTTCAGTGTTGTCATGGGGACTTTCCCATAGATGTCTGGCTTGCACAACCATGCAGCACATCAAATGGCACCTGCTAAGCGGACAGAAAGAATTGCATTTTCTCAGCAACAGTATGTTGCAGTCTGCTTAAATAATCATGCAACATCCTCCAAACTGAAAAACTTAATTGAGAAGGTAACATCTGCACCCAGTGCAAGCAATGAGTGGGGACTTTCAGTTGTGCTGAATAAGGGAAAAGGACTGGAAGGAACTTTGGACTTTAATATGGGTCTAGAACACAAACAAAAGAAAACAAGTGATGTTGGCCAGGCAAAGAGAAGGCATTTAAACTGTTGAGGGAGGCATGCAAGAAAGACCCTTCTTGGCTGGATCAAGTTGAGCAACAGCTGCTGCCTTTAGCAAGATAGGGAGCTAGGAAGTGGTTGGGAGATACCACATTAAACTGTCTTATATTTGTGCGGTTTTGTGCAAGAAGCAGGGCTGAATAAAACCTGGGATTTTTTGAACCTTTTCAACACAAGGTCAACAGCATGGGAAATGGATAGTAATAAAAAAGGCAAAGCTTACACTGAGCAAGTGTGGCTTTTGCCTGTTGCATCTAGGAGGTGAGGAGGGTCTTCTGGATCAGATTGTGTGCCTTTTCGCTATGCCCGGGACTTCTGAGCATTATTGAATACCAGAGCTCCTCTCCTTAAAGCTTTGGCAGAGGGCAAAAATTAATACATCACTTAAAGAGTAGTGAAGGCAGTTTGATTGTTTCTTTGCTGTATTCAAAAATGCTTGCTTTTTCTGTCCTGGAGGCAAGCTCTGAAAGCAGCTCTGCAGATTTCCAGCATGGTTTCTAGTTGGCATCTCATTCCACCTGGAGCAATCTGTATTATTATTGTTTTTAAACTGTGCAGTTAATTAAGACTGACAAGACTTAACAATAACAAGGTTAGCTTACTCACCAATCCAGCATTTAACTTGTTGTTCTGTATACATTTATTGCATTAATTGCAAAGGTACATTCACTTTGAAGGTGAAGTGCTCCTGTCCAACACTCAAAAATATGAGAAAAATAAGAAATTCTTCTAACAGTGTTCTAAAGAACAGGATGATGGTGTGAATTTGGAAACAACATGCTTGAGGAGAACAGTTAAAGTAGACAGTTTAGTCTCACCAGTTTGAAGATGAGTGAGAGGAAAATGTATGCTGAATACTCACAGAGTGTGGAATGTGAGTGTAGGTGGCACAGAGAAATGTCCATGGTTTTAAGGATGGATGTAATGTGATCTGTAGTTGCAAACTAAGTTAGGTTGGTCCAGGTATAGAGGTACTCAGTGGCTCTCCTCCTCTCCCCCCTTCATAAAGGAACTGAATTCCAATGGAAACAAATAATGGGAATCTCTGAGCAGCGCTGGAATGTCACTTTAGGTTTGCTCTAGCTTTCAGTGGTTGGAGTTGCAAAACCTTTGGAAAGAGGAATGCTGTGATTGTTCCATGTGGAAATTTTAATGTATGCAGTATCTATACGAAACTGAAATTTATTCACTATCTAGGGACCCACAGCTCACTGCTCCTATGACTGCTTCTTTGTTTGAGTTTTCCTTTCTGTGGTTCCATAAGCATCTTGAGGTGGTCAGGTGGCTAGTTGGATTGAATCATGTGCTCCTTTGCTTACCAACACACACACACACACACACACAAAATCACTGGGGATGACCTGGTGTTTTGTTCATGGCATGGGGAGACTGATAACTGTTGTTGAAGCTGGAATAGCACTGCTTCATATTTGCCACTGGTAGGCATGTAATTGACATTAGTTGCAGGCTATAAATTCCTTTGTAGGCCAGTTGAAGTGTCACATATATTCACATTTTTCATAGGGAGCTTTAGAGTCAATACTTTGTGGACAACAGCCAGTATTAATTTAATCCTTAAAAAGTAGACTTTGTGGGGAAGTTGCTAGGTCAAGAAATATGAGTTTGAGCAGATTAAGGCATAACATGTAAATTTGTGTCCTCCTGACTAGTTAATACAGTGGTACCTCGGGTTACATACGCTTCAGGTTACAGACTCCGCTAACCCAGAAATAGTGCTTCAGGTTAAGAACTTTGCTTCAGGATGAGAACAGAAATCATGCTCTGGCGGCGCGGCGGCAGCAGGAGGCCCCATTATCTAAAGTGGTGCTTCAGATTAAGAACAGTTTCAGGTTAAGAACGGACCTCCGGAACGAATTAAGTACTTAACCTGAGGTACCACTGTATGTACGATGATATGGTATTTACTGTACACTGAGTTGGACCTTGCACTTGCCTGTAAATATACATAATTGAGCATCTGTACCATGAAAGTTGCAGAAAAGGATGAACAATACTGAGCTAGTTGGACAGACCCCTTTCTTGTTCACCTCCCCCAGGCAGGAGTTCTTGGTGTGTGTCAGCGGCTTTTTGCTGGCTGAAAGACTGGCTACTTCTTGAGAACACAGACATTTTGGACTTGGAAGGGTTTAATAACAGGTTTGGTTGGCATGCATATATATGGTATGACAAGGTAAAGACTCATAAAGGTTTCAAAAACCATATTGTTAGGAAAGCACTATACAATGTCTGGATTCGGTATAAAGACTTGTTGGAAAATAAAACCCCCAGGTGGCTGTCACCAATGGAAGCTAAGGAAGTGAAAAAACTTAATATGGAATCCAAATGGCCAAAATATTGGGAAATTATAGAACAAGAGGGGGGGAAAGTGAAATTACAGAGTTATGAGAAATTGAAGTCTAAAGTAAGAGATTGGCTTCACTACTACCAGATAAATGAAGTATTCAAACAGGACAGGAAAATTGGCTTCCAGGTGGAAAGATCAAAATTAGAAACAGAACTGTTAGAACCCAATACTAAGAACTTGTCAAGAATGTACAACTTGCTGTTGAAATGGAATACACAGGATGAAACGGTTAAATCAGCAATGATTAAATGGGCACAAGACATTGGTCATGACATTATGTTTGCTGACTGGGAACAGTTATGGACCACCGGTATAAAGTTTACGGCATGTAATGCCTTAAGAGAGAATATTATGAAAATGATTTATAGGTGGTACCTAACCCCAGTCAAGCTTGCAAAAATCTATCATTTGCCCAATAATAAATGCTGGAAATGTAATGAAACTGAAGGTACTTTCTATCACCTTTGGTGGACGTGCCCAAGGATTAAGGCCTTCTGGGAAATGATCTATAATGAAATTAAGAAGGTTCTTAAGTGTACCTTTCATAAGAAACCAGAGGCTTTTCTCCTGGGCATGGTAGGCCAATTGGTGTCAAAGAAAGATAGGACGTTTTTAATGTATGCTACAACAGCAGCAAGAGTTCTTTTAGCAAAGTATTGGAAGACACAAGAACTACCCACGCTGGAAGAGTGGCAGACGAAGGTGATTGACTATATGGGACTGGCTGAGATGACGGGCAGAATCCGTGACCAAGGAAAAGAGACGGTGGAAGAAGATTGGAAGAAATTTAAACTTTACCTCAAGAACTGTTGTAAAATTATTGACTGCTAAAATGTCTTGGGTAAAGGTAAAGCAGATTTGCAGCGATAAATGATTGGGTAAGAGAAAAAGGTTAAAGAAAGTGAATCATAAGTAATTGAGATTAGGAGTTGCTAAAAAATTTTAAAATGAGGATGCAGAAAAGGGAGGCATGGGGAAGTCGCTGAAATTGGGTTTAAGAAAAAAGGTTATGAAATTATACATGTTTATATGTTTGTTTGTCTTTGTATTGTAAGTTGTAATGTGTTATAATTTATGTTGGAAAATCAATAAAAAATTATTAAAAAAAAAAAAGGAGTTCTTGGTGTGTGTAGAGGAACCTACTAATAACCCACTACTGTGTGAAACATGACCTCCACATAGCACCAGTAACACGTGAACAAACCTCTTAAAAGACCTGGAGAGGACTTTGTTTAGCTATACAACCTGCAATGGAATGACAACACGTGACTCTCATTTAAGGCAATATGCCATATGCATTTATGATACTCAAAACAATTCTAAAAAGGGCAGTATGCCAATCACTTTCAGATTCCCTCAAATACTTAGACGAGTTCTTGCAGAGAACTCAGAAAGTCCTTAGTCAAACTCTACTTGGATTGCCACATAGGCAAGGATTATCAAATAGAATGATGCTCTGTGGGGCTGTTGCCTTTCGTTTCCTTTCGTTTTACTTGCATGGTGCCTAGCACCAGCTCTCTTCAGTAGAGGTGTCTGCAGGTCTGAGCATCTTCTTCCCCCTCCTACCACCTGCAGCAACAATGATGTTCTCATTTTGGTCCCCCACTCCTTGTGTCCTGCAAGAACTATTAATTTCAGAATGCAAAGCTCTTAGGAGTGAATGCAAGTGATGCAGACTTTGGGTGAGGGGAAAGGGAAAAAAATAATTGTTGCAAGCAGCTCTTGTGATGTTGCTTATCTAAAATGTGGATTTCTGCCGATGATAGTTAAAACTGGCTGTGGTTTGCAAGATGTCTGAAAAGTCCGGAACCACCAATGCTCTGTTGCTGTGTGTTTCTTTTGCTCTTGGCTGCACACTAAGAAGATGGGGCAGCAGCTGAGGTGTGTGTGTGCTTTGCTCTGATGGGCAAAAGTTTTCTTATGCATTTTTTTTCTTTCTTTTTAGCCAGCCTACAGCCATGGCTATCCTGTTTGCAGTTGTAGCCAGGGGCTCCACGATCCTGGCCAAACATGCTTGGTGTGGAGGAAACTTCCTGGAGGTGACGGAGCAGATTCTGGCCAAAATACCCTCTGAGAACAACAAACTCACCTACTCCCATGGAAAGTGAGTACTACTCTGGGGAGAAAGGAAGTGGCAGGGTGGGATAAATGGATCTGTTGCAGATGAGGAAATAAAGTGGGATGGGATGGTGGTGGTTGCTCATGAAAAGGTTGGTGTGATAGTCCCAGGTGATATGCAGCTGATCTAGGAATGCTTCCCAGATCCATTCTGTTATGTTCTCCAACTAGAGCAGTGGTTAGGGGCAGGCCTGCCTTGATCAGTATATGACCATGTGTTTATCTAGCAGCACTGGAACAAATCACATAAAGAGGAGACTCCTTTCATGAACTACTGTTCTCAGTTCTGTCTCCTGGAGTTTTGAATCTGCTTACTTTTTGTAAACATAAATGTTATTTAATCAAATCGAATTGATGCTATCAATATCTCAAGGACCACCTCTCTCCATATGAACCTACCTGGACCTTGAGATCATCCTCTGAGGCCCTTTTTCATGTGCCTCCTCCATGAGACGTCCAGAGGATGGCAATACGAGAAGGGACCTTTTCTGCAGTAGCTCCATGTTTGTGGAATACTCTTCCCAGAGAGATTTGACTGGTGCCTCCGTAATAAATGTTTAGGCGCCAGGCAGAAATGTTCCCTTTAGCCAGGCCTTTGGCTAAGTAACATCCAATACCATTTTAGTTGTGTTGTGGGAGGAGGGCTTGCTAAAAAAAATGGTTCTTGTTTTTAATGTGCATTTTGTGTTCTTTTATATTATAATTTTATGTTGTGAACCACCTTGAAATCTACAGATGAAAAGTGGCCTTCTACTACTATTACTACTACTACTACTACTACTACTACTACTAATAATAATAATACATTATTGCAGGGGTGGGGAATATCAGGCCTGGGGGCCAAATATAGCCCTAAGGGCTGTTCCCAGGCCATGCCTCTCACAAGCCCTGCTTCACACTCTTCTTGAGAGTTTTTGCCTGGCTGGAACAGGTCCTTCAACTCTGATAATATCTCTTGCCTACCTGAATGGAGGAGGGAGAGTAGTGTGTGTAGAAACCTACTGTATAAATGTAAAATTTACATATATTGCTCCCCACATGTTTGCCTCTGGCTGCACGCACCAATAGCATGCAATCCTGGAAGGTGGCTTGGGAGAAAATATGGCCCTTAGGCAGAAAACAGTTTCCGGGCACAAATAAAAATGTTGGTGCTGACCTTTAAAGCCCTCTCCACCCCCATCATTCAGCCTCTGCACTAAGGTCCTTCTCCGAGGGTCTTCTGGTGCTTCCCTTACTGTGAGAAGTAAACTTACAGGGAACCAAGCAGAGAGCAAACTCGGCAGTGGCGCCTACCCTGTGGAATGCCCTCCCATCAGATGTCAAGGAGATAAAGAACTGCACAACTTTAGGCAGCCCTGTATAGGGAAGTTTTTTAATGTTTAATGCTTTATTGTGTTTTTAATTTTTGTTGGGAGCTGCCTAGAGTCAGTCAGATGGGCAACTTATTATTATTATTCATTCCCATCCCTGCATTATTGTAGAAGAGTTTGTATTCATGTGATTTAATTCAAACGCATGAGGGAAGTTGCACTATCCACAGTTCTTACAGAGAACTATAAATGGTTGGGCTTCTCATTCTGTTGAAGTCTTCTCATGATCTCCTAGCTTCCCAACTACCAGTTTACTGATTGAGTCCAGGGAATGCTTTGGGGTAAAATAACACTGTTCCATGATTGATGCCAAGAAGGTGTGCCCCACCTCAGGATGGGAGTTCTAACTTCGGTGTGAAATGAAAATGTGCTAGCAATAGCTTTGCCTGCTTGGATCCATGTAGGAAGGTGGCTATGTTTGACGTTTCTGCTTTGTTTTGTGCTATTCAGTAATGGCTTTTGCACCATGTGAATATAGCTTTGTTTTCAGGTAATTTTGTTTTCAAGTTTTCTCCATGTTTTGAGGAATTGGTTGGCTGTCTTGTCTTTGAGACATTGAATTAATGGGGTCTGGTTGCCAGCAGAAGAAATTATTTAATGTACGAATTTAGTGCAAACTTAGACCTGTGTGCTTGAAATTCCATTGAGTGTATGGCAACATATGGCCTAGTAGCTGTTATGTCAAAATCTATACCCACCTACTTCTTTAAACATGGTTCTGGCATCTTGTCTTCCTCTAGCTATCTGTTTCACTACATCTGCCAGGACCGGATTATATACCTCTGCATCACTGATGATGTAAGTATGTAGGACAAAACATGTATTTCTGTGCTCTTTGAAGGTGATTGCTGGAAATGCCCACTGGGGCCCAAATACTGTAGAGTTGCTACATATCTTCATTATGTAGAGCAAGGTCTAGACCAGCAGTGGCTATCCTATGGCCTTCCACCTGTTGTTGGACTACAACTCTCGGCATCGCTGACTCTTAGCCATGGCTGGTGGGAAATGAAGTCCATCAGCATCTGGAAAGCCACAGGTTAGTCACCCCTGGGCTGGATCTTATTTTACACACTGAATATATGTAGCAACACCGCCCCCACAGTGCAATCCAGGCCTTGTAGTTAAGGTTTAAGAAGTGTGCATACTTGGCTGCATGAAAAAATATTGGCCCTTTTTCCACCTGCAGCTTACTCCCCTCCAGCTCTCATCTCTGTCTAGGTCTTTGCAGGCTTACTTGTTTGTGTCTTGTTTGCATCGAAGTCTCTAGTGTGGCTAGTGAGAGAATTTGCTTTTGCTTTGTACCCCCATCTTTCTGCTTTAAATAGCTTTCTGGCAATTTTTGCTGGGACAGTGTTCTGAGGATATTTTGTTTGGAGAACAAAAGTTGTTGTGGGCCCCATCTTCCAGCAGTGCCCAACCAGGTGCCCCTGTGGTTTGTCCCCAGCACCTCCTGTTTAGATATACCTTGGTTTATGAACTTAATCCATTCCAGAAGTCCCTTCTTAAACCAAAGCATTCTTAAACCAAGTTGCACTTTCCCATAGCAGCGGGGGACTCAATTTACAAATGGAACACACTCAACAAGAAACAAAACATGTTCTGCTTCCAAGGCAGAGTTCACAAACCAAAATACCTACTTCCGGGTTTGCAGCGCTCTTAATCCAAGTTGTTCATAAAGCTGTTCTTAAACTGTTAAACTGTTCTTAAAGGTACCACTGTACTGCCCAAGTACACTGAGTTTCTGTTTTGCAGTCACAGTTCATAGCTGTTAATGCACCTATCCTAAGTGCATTGTTGCTCTGATGAATTTGTTCTGCTTTTAGGACTTTGAGCGTTCCAGAGCTTTCACGTTCCTGAATGAAATCAAGAAGCGGTTTCAGACCACCTATGGCTCCCGTGCACAAACAGCTCTGCCATATGCCATGAACAGCGAGTTTTCCAGTGTTCTGGCTGCACAGCTGGTGAGGTTCATTGATGTCCTTCTGCTGGACACAGCATTCAACTATAGAGCACCTGATGTTGGGGAATAGGTCTGTGCTTGGCTAATTATCCTGTAGCAAGATCAGGGCCTCCCCAGGCTTCTAATACTGGTGACACACTTCTTTTATTTAAAATTGGCAGTGAATTTTTATTCAACCACAAAAGATAGCTTCTTTGCATGCATTATAGTAAAAGGGGGTAAACTCTGCTCTTAGAAGAACCTGCATCGTTGTGTTTCTGAGGAAGAGTCTTGGATTCTGCCTTTCCACCTCCAGAACTGAGGTGCTCAAGGTAGCTTAACATAATGAATTAATAAAAACAATACAACAGTCTTTTAGATCAAGAATTGCAGGCAAACCCATTAAAAGTGAAAAAGCAGTAACTGACCTAAAGTTAACACTGAAAAGAACTGAGACGAAAACAAGGAGAATCCTATGCAGCAGACAAATTGAAAGCATGCAGCAAAAGAAGCCATTCAAGGCGATGGCAGAACTCTGAAGTAGGAACCTCATGAAATTATCTTGGAGCTCATATGGTTTCATTGTTTGTGTAGTTATTTAAGTGTGGTAGCTTAAGCTATTAAGGACAATGACTGACTCATTGAATTGCACCTATAAATGAACAAGTAGGTAGTGTGATTAGTACAGTTTGGGAATAGCATGCTCCCCAAACCTGACAACAGTCAGAACACTTGCAGAGCATTTTGGACTAGTTGATGATCTTTGTAGGCAGCCCCATAAAGGGTATGTTAACATTAGATCAGCCCAGCTGTAACAAAGGCATGATGACTTTCACAAGCTCCATGATCTTCAGGGTTAGGCACAGCTGGCACAACATTCAAACCTGAGCAAAAGTATTCTGGCTACTGTCATTGCTTGGACATCAGGAGCACTCCCAACCTGATATTTCAGTGGAAATCCAATCCAAAACAGGCAGTCGCCCTGTCACTGGGTTGGTTGGACCTCTGATGGAGAGCATTTCTACTTTGTCCTGATTGCAGTAACTTGTGCAGCAATGCTTTAAGCAGATTCTTCTGTTGGCTGGTATTCCGGACTTACGGTGCTGGTCTGCCCTGAAACATAGCTTAGGAATTTTGGGGCTAAATGCTGAGCAGATAAATCTCAGATCAGCCAGTAGAGGGAAACCTTCTTTAAGTTACAGTACCGGGAAGCACAGAAATGAATTGTTCTGAGGGCTGAAGAAGCAACTAAAGTGAAGAAGCAACTAAAGTGGAGCTGAGGGTCACCCTGCCCAGCTCTTAATGCTGAGGATAGTTCCTTTTATGAGAGGATCTTGCTGGACTTTTCAGATTGCTCTACAGAGACTTTACTTTCTCTTGCTTCATCAAATTAAGCAAGAACCAGAAATTCGTTACATCTGCTCTTCCTTTCATGCAGAAGTACCACTCAGAGAACAAGGGCCCTGACCAGGTGGCAGAGACACAGGCCCAGGTGGACGAGCTGAAAGGGATCATGGTCCGCAACATAGGTATTGTAGCGCTCATTGGCATAAAGATGGTGCAAGGTCCTGCATGTGTACTGAGGATGAGACGGCTTGGGTGTGATGAGAGTCCCTTTCTTGCAGTAGCATAGCTGTGCTTCTGCCTGGACCTTGCTTTGTTGTGGGAAAGATCAGTATGGGAAAGGAGGGATGGCTCTCTGTGTTGGCTGTCACACTCTTGCACAGCTCTTGTACAGCTGCCTCACCTGGCAAAAAGGTTGCATAGGACAAAATACAAGCTGCTTGTTCTACTTGCAGTCTGCCATCGCCCTGAACCTGGCATGGAGCTGACCCTTATGCTGCTAGCCCCTTTGCCTTGTGCTCTGCTGTTGCAGATCTTGCTCTGAGGTAGGGTAAAACCCACCACATACCTGCCCCAGAGATCAAGAGTACAATGCCCATGCAGTCGGCCTCTGTTTGCGGTCTTGAGGGTAAGCCGCCTGTTTAGCTAACAGCAGGAAAGGAGGCGTTTCCTCCCCATTGGATTCTCACTGTAGCCTTTCTTCATCCCAGATCTGGTGGCCCAAAGGGGAGAAAAGCTGGAGTTGCTGATAGACAAAACTGAAAATCTTGTGGATTCGGTAAGTTCTGGAATTGGCGGGGGAATTGGTTGGGTTTTTAGGGTACGTATAACACGCATGCAAAAAAAAAAAAAAAGGCAGGATTAAAAGGGAAGACTTCCCAGCTCTCAGGCTTTTGCTGTGTTTCCATCTTAAGAAAATGCTTTGAAAGAAGTAGCATACAGATGTGGAGCTGGGAGGTGAGCAAATCGGGTGATGCTTTTTCTCAGAGCAGCCACTCCTTAGAACATACGTTGCATGTTCTCAGGTCACACAAGACCTTCTAACATAGGTGTTCAGAACAAAATTAGTTAATGTTTGATAGGATGCTGTTTAACCTAGCAGAACTTCAGCTTGGCAGACCAAAACAGCAGAGTGGAGTTGCCAGCTGCTGTCATTGGATAGCTAGACCCTCCATAGTCCAAGTGTAAATTAGAAATGTGTGTTCGGAAATAAAACTAAGAGAAGTGAAGAGTGGGTGCATTTTGAGGATTTCTCTAAAGCCCAGTCTAGAGAAGCTTCCAGACCAAGACAGTGTAATGACCCTCCTCATGCCAGAATTTATCCTGGTGCTAGGCTGTTTTTTTGTCCTATGTGAAAAGCAAGTTGAGGGTGAGAAAGCCATTGCATGGTGCACAGTAGGAAGAGATTGAGAACATTATCTGTTCAGGGCATAGGAAATTATCACAAGGATCAGAAAAGAAGAACCAGACTAATGAACAGGATCACTTTTTGCTGTAATTTGTGAATGGATTATAGATTCCCAAGTGGAGTTCAAATTCTCCAGTGTGCAAAACAGGGCCCAATCAATGGTTCTGACCCTGAGACCAGGTGCTTCTAATGGTTGAGGCATCTTTCTGGGGGGAGTGATCCTTGCAGAAGGGTTGCTTATTCTAGGGGAGAGTAATGACAACTAGACCCGCTTAAATGTTTATTTGAGTGTATTGGAAGCAAATTAAAACTTGCCTATTCTTATATGTTGAGGCTGAATTGCAAAACCAAGTAATAGCTGGGCAAGCTTTGCAGGGGATGCAGTGTTCAAAACTCACACTGTTATAGGCACATTTAGCGGCTGAATTTCATTAGCACTAGCAGTTTCTGAGCTCTGGGTGCAGTACTGCACCTAAGATTTCCGATTAAAACTGCAGAGTGGAAGGAAAGGAGGAGCTTTTTCTGTCTCCCCACTTCCAGCTACTCTCTGAAGACTGGAGAAGAGACCCTCTTGAGAATATTAGGGGGGTGGGCAGGGGAAGGACTAGACCATGGGAACAATGAACATAATATTTTAGCTGTACGTAGTTTATTCAGTTTAGCTTTGTATTCTTGTTATAAAGAAGCATGCCTAGACATTCCGTTGTTGCACCCATAACCTAGGATTAAGGTGCCATTTAGCTCCTAGCTTTCATATCTCAGTTTCTAACATGGGGGGGATGGCTAGGGAGAAACTGGCATGGACTTTTACAAAAGGCTAAGATGGTGTTGGATGTCTGATAGCATGCATCTCGTCTGTGCTTTTCCCATAGTCCGTCACTTTCAAAACAACCAGCAGAAACCTGGCTAGAGCGATGTGCATGAAGAACCTCAAGCTCACCATCATAATCATCATAGTATCCATTGTAAGTTGTTGTTCACATCAGACATTTTTTTGGGGGGTTACACTTGAGTCTAGATCTCAGTGTAAAATGAAATAAACTGATGTTTACCTCTGTCCTGCACTGCAAAGGTGAATTCTTGGGGTATTCTGTGTAGTCCTTTACAGTACTTTTCCCTCCTTGTGGCTGGTGCCCTTTATCTCTCTCCTATGCCCCCATTCTTTCCAGGCCTTTTGGAAGGAACATTATAGCTAGGATGAATTAAGCAATAGGTCTGTATAATTCTGAATGCCTTTGGTACCCTTAAACTCCTGGATTCCAGTATTTTACTTTTTGACCAGAAGTGACAAATATGGCCTTTGAACAGCCACCCCGCAAGCAAGAGGGAAACTTAAGGCAACCTTGGTTGAAATGTAGAGTGGCTCTCTTTACAACTATTGGGCAGTGTGCACATTTTGTCATGCACACTAAAGTGACTGTATCTTCTCCACAGGTCATAATTTACATCATTGTGTCAGCTGCTTGTGGTGGGCTCTCGTGGCCAAATTGTGTCCACAAGTAGCTGTTGGAACACGTCTACATGAGAGCACACGTGAGCAAGAATTTCTGAAGGAACGACCCTCATAAAACAAACATGGACCTCCTTGTTCTTCATCCTTCCAGGACACTCAGGTCTTTTTGCCTTATCACCCCAAAAGGGCCTGTGTGGGACCCCAAGCCAGAGGGAGGCATCTTTCTTTTAAACCTACCTACTTGAAGGGAGTTTTGTCTTTTAATTGCAAGGCTTCCCAAGAGGTAAGGAAAGTGGTTGACATTGGGAGGGTCTAAACATACTTCTGTATTACCATGCTTTGCACTTTACTGTCCTGATTCCTGGGAGGAGGGGAGAGCTGATGGTCATTTGTCCTGTTCATCCTTTGGCCCTTGAGGGGGCAATGTGGGTGGGACCACCGAAGCCAATGGGTTCCTGTTTACATACCGTAGCCCAGATGCATGTGATCAGCTCCTCCCACAATTGCTTTCCCAGTGGTGCCTTTCCTAAACTCATGTCAGGCTGTGACTTGTCCTTGGAGGAGCCTCCTGTGGCCACCTGATGTGCACACTGGTGGGCTCTGCTTTGTGACTTGGGTGATTGCCAAGTGTGTAATGTTTCGATGTTGCTGTAATGTATCTGCTCTGTAGTGTTAAGTGTTTTTTCTCCTGCCTGGAATGTTTTGGAATGTTTTCAGTCTGGAAAAAGTGCTCGGCTCAGGCTCCACCTGCAGGGTCAGTGAGAAGGGGCTAAAATATTGCTCCAGTGAACAAAGCCCTGTAACAGAGCACTTGCACAATGCACAACATAGGTTATTAGTCAACTTGATTCTGAATGGGGTGGGGTGGGGAGGGGAGGGTTCTTAACAGGCAATGAGTAAAGTCAGATGACAGGCCAGAAAACAACACAGAGATCTTCATCTGCTGATCTGGGGGAGGGGCAGGGGGAAGGCTGAAAAGAACTGCTTAAGGCTTACTCAAAATTCCCATGGAATCGACCCATCAAGTACTTTCTCTCCCCCCCTCGCCCCCCCCCACTCCTGTCATGCATTGCCCTAATTGCATACAGGAGTTTCACATCATTGTCAGCTGCTGATAGATTGCGCAAATGCAATTGGATGCCATTTCAAAGCTTGTATGCATGCTGAGTGCACTCCTGGACACTTTGGAGTGATTTTTGTGGCAGAATCTACCCGGGAGCTAAAGCTTCTATGGGATCTTGCACTAAAAATAAAGGGCTGCTGTTTGAAATGTTGGTGGGCAAGGCAAGATTGCAGTCCCAATGGGATACTCTGCATATGCTGCCCCAAGACCTCAAACTGACAAGATACTTTGGCTGTCTTCATCCTTGTGTGTTGGGAGTATAGGACAAGAACAAATTATATAGGAAATGAACACTGATTTGTGCTGGTTACAGCAGCCATAGGACATTTAAACGTTCCTCCTCCCCAGGTTTATATGCTACTGAAGAACTGAGGCAACTCCCTAAAGTAGGGTGGCACTTTGCCACTCCCTCTGTGCTGTTCTTTTACTAATGCTTTTTTTCTGTAATGAGGTAATTTTCAACAGCAACATAGGTGAGTGTTGCTTTATGCCCTATCCACTGTGCTGCAGAAGTTGGGCTATCCTGGGCATGTCCTCACTTGCCAGGGCCTGCTATCTGAGAAGGGCTCCCCTAATATTTTTTCCAGGCACATGTCAATGTTCACTTAATTGTGCATGTTTCAGAATTAGTTGGTAGCAGTTAATTTTCTTATTTTTGTTGCCTTTATGTAAAACCTTTAAGAGAAACAGCTTCTTCCTGTTTTAAAATTACACTGATGCATTGTAAAATAAAGTTAATCTGTTTGAATAAAACTGTTGTACAAATAATTGATGTGAACCTTTGCGGGGGAGCTTACTGTTTTTCTTGAATGACATTAAAAATCTTAGAAGCGTAATATGGGATCATCTCAGCTGTAGGTAGTGCATTGAGAAAGGGAATGTGTATGGTAGATATATGTGGAAGTCACACAGTATGTTAAAACGCTTCTGAGGAACTTTCACTGTATTCTGTATCTCTCTGGCTTGAGACTTCATGAAAGGCAGAATATAAATAACATACTGCGCAAGCTGGTAGTGTTGTAGAACTATATTGTAGACCCACTTTTGCAATTGGAATGTGCACCTGTGATGTTACACCTCACCCTCAGATGTCTGGATTGAGGGTATATTAAGCTTAGTCTAGATCTTGCTTTTTGGCAATGCAATAGCTGAAAACAGCTTTATTTTTGTAAATGGGCAGTCACTAGTACTTGAGTTGGCATGCTCTTCTACCTTTGAGCATTGTTTAGTATGAATACATCCTCTTTTGTTATTTTTGTTATGTTAGGTTAAGTCCAGCTTTAGTCACAAGCATGACTGTCCACTCCACTCTTCTGCTTATTATTAGTTAACTCTTAGCTGCAAGTGACTGTTAATTACTAGTTCAGGTTTATTACCAACAAGCCCATCCCACTTAAATGCTAAATTTAAATAGTGAGTTCAGCTGCTGCCTTTCAGTGACACCATTAATATACAAGTACTGAAGTAAAAGCTTTCATTATTTGAGGGCAATATTCCTCCCGCAGAATACTTACATATAATTAACTTTCCCAGAGACTTACACCAAATGCAGGTCTTTTCATGGGAATTCACATTATCCTCAAGGCAAGACAGTGCCATAGGGAAGGGGTTTTTTGCTTTTACAAAAGAAACCATACAGCCCCACTCTGTGCACATACCCCTTTGAAATAATAATATAATAATAATTTATTATTTATACCCCGCACATCTGGCTGGGTTTCCCCAGCCACTCTGGGTGGCTTCCAACGAAACACTAAAATACAATAACCTATTAAACATTAAAAGCTTCCCTAAAGACAGAACTTTAGTATTAAATAGAAGGTAGGTATTAACTACAATATCAAGTCACATTGGTGGCAGGAACTAGGAGTGGCAGGCCAGTTTGCATTCCCAGGTATGATTGTGTTGTATTTATAGCAAGCACCAGCAGGCACTGATTTAGCTGAAAATTCAATTTCCTTCATTAAAAACAGTAAAATATAACGAGTTGTACAAAAAGCAGAAAAGGAGAATTTTAGTATCTGAGATTACCAGTTGAGAAACATCAAGCACTTGTTCTGCTTTCAGATGCAGTACTACCTACACTAGATTACTGCAGCACATTATGTGGGACTGCCTCTGAAGAGAGTTAAGAAACTTCAGCTGGTGCAGAATTCGGTGGCAAGGTGGCTTGAGCATATTACACCAATCCTGGCCCGACTGCACTGGCTGCCAATTAGTTTCCATGTTCATTTCAAACTGCTGGGTTTGTCCTAGGAAGTTTTGGACCACCTCTTCCCATATATTCCAACCCAGACTCTGCAATCATCGTCAGAGGTCCTTCTTTGTGTGTTCCCTCCACAAGAGTTCCAGAGGGTGGCAACATGAAAACAGGCGTTTTCTGCAGTGGTTTCCCACTTGTGGAATGCTTTCTCCACAGAGTCCTATCTAGCACCTTCATTACATATCTTTAGGTGCCACGCAAAACCCCTTTTCTAGAACCAGGACTTAGGCTGAGTAAATATTCTGTGGCCTTTTAAATGGGTTTGGGGGTTATTGGTTTGTTTTTATGTATTTTGTGTTCTCATTTTGTACTTCTCCCTGTGACCTTCAGATGAAGGGTGGCATACAAATTTCATAAATAATAAAATTATAATAATACACCAAAGACCGTCATTACTCAGGTAAATACAAGGAAAAGAGCAAATAGGTACACATGAATTCACTGCAGGGTACACAGCAGCCCTTCAAGAAACCACATAAGAGTCTTGGTGTTTTGATATATTTATTTGGGAGTGTGTACTATCAATGATCAAAAACCAGCTTCAACCACTACTATAATCAAAGTAACTGAGATACCCATACTTGGGATAATTAGAAAACCTCTGAAAAGTTCCTAGAAAAGTTAAGATACCCCATATGACACTGTAATTTGTAATTATTTCTACTTCTCTAGATGCTTTTTGGGAGGGAAACCCCCACCCCCCCAAAAAATCAAATGCTTTTATAGCCATAGGGGCACTATCCTGTGCTCGTCTCCCCCCCCTTGGGGGGGAATGTTCAAACAAATGTTCAAGTGTAATCAGGAAGCTTTCTATATTCCCAAGTACAAAGCAATAAGAATATAACAGCTAAAGCAAAATAAAGGCAGTCAATTTCTACCACTGAAATAAAACAAAGGCAAAGAGGTGGCATGAATTCAGAAAAATATCCCTGTTGCTCAGGTGCACTGATGCTAAAGATGAGTAGACTTTTAAGAACCTCCTCCTGCCCAGCCAGCTGGGCTCTTGGTCCAACTGCAGTATTTCCCAAACCAACCAGTCACTGTTTAGCAGTATAGTCGTACCTCGGGTTAAGAAATTAATTCATTCTGGAGGTCTGTTCTTAACCTGAAACTGTTCTTAACCTGAGGTACCACTTTAGCTAATGGGGCCTCCCGCTGCCACCACAGCACAATTTCTGTTCTCATCCTGAAGCAAAGTTCTTAACCCGAGGTACTATTTCTGGGTTAGCGGTGTCTGTAACCTGAAACGTATGTAACCTGAGGTACCACTGTAACTTCACATTGGCTCAGAAGCACCCTTCTTTCCAAGAGTCATCAGCAGAAACACTGGCCTTCGGAAATCTGTTGGGATACAAAAAATTAAGTACTTTAGAGGAGTAGCCACATGCTACTGTAATAGAGTAAGAGCCAACATACATGATTAGCACTTATGTGCTGTATCTGTTGCTAAAGTACAGCAAGAATTTTAATGTTTGAATGCTCTGCTGTATTAAAAAACTCCAAGCACAAAGAAAACTAGCTTTCTCCCCAAATGTGCTCAGGGCGTCTGTTTTCTACACATCTGCAAGAAAAACAGGTGTTAATGTGTTTTACTGCATGTGCATGTGTTGGGAAGTTATAATGAAAAGATGGTTCCAGAAAACTGATATGCAGCAAAATAGATGTAACACAACTTTCCCTACTACAATGTATATTGCTTCTCTTCTATCCACCAAAGAGAAACATTAGGTATTGAGCAGTACTCTTATTTGTTCAATTAAAAATGCAGTCTTTTCATAGGGGGTGATTTTTTTCTGGGCATGTTGCACAAACATGGAACCTTGATTGTCACATAGGAAATCCAAGGTGATACAGTGGTTACCGTATCAGAGAGCTCTACAGCTGAAATAAATGTCATCAAAGCAAAAGTACATTGGTTGGCTTTTAAAACATGCATGCTTCTCAACATCCCTGTAGCTACCCAAGAACCAGGATTCTTCCCTGTGCACTAGCATCAATTCTATACCAAACACAAGGCCAACCTCAAAATATATGGTTTAAGCACCATATATTTCACATATACCAAGCAATCTTCCTTTACTACAGCCACTTACTGCTTGTTGAGGACAGAATTATGCAGACAGCACTTCACCCAATAAGTCAGTTCAGAATTAGCAAAAGTAACAGCAACTCGCGACTATAATGACTCCCTAATCTCTTGCTGCAAGCACCTGCCCTCACATCCACCTCCATGCTTATATTTGGCCTTTTTGAAAAAACAAAAGCATTTATTCAAAAGTTACAATACAGCTTTGTCCACTGCCATAATATCATAGAATGATCAATCCTCAATCCCACATCATGTCTGCCTTTTTACATTTCATGGTTGAAGCAAAGAAACTTAACACACTGCCCCTAAACCTGACCACTCAGAAGGAAGTTCCACTGAATTCTGATAGAGCTTCTGTGTTTTCCTCTAAAGTTGAAGGAAATTATCACAATTGGTTGACAAATTTGGGTTGGCCTTGGTGAGCCAAAAAAATTGTGGATGCCAGGATCATATAACCACAAATCAAGCATTGCCTCTGATTTTGCACTGTGTCCCTGAGATGTCATGAAGTTGGAAACAAACTTCCACCTTGAAAGTGGACGGCAGGCAGAAGCTTGCTTTGCGCCTGTGCTTGCCAGATGCTCCAAGCACCTGGCCATGTAGCAACAACAAAAAAGTTGCAGTTTTCTTACCAATTTTTCAGCTGAGGAGGTAGGGATCATTCTGCCCAACACTGCATCTCCAGAACTAGGAGAATGCCTTTGGACTCTTGCCCAAGGGTGATGGGCGTTTGTTGTGGTGAGCAAAACTGTGGAGTCCTGACTCCAATGCAAATAATATTAGAAGCCAATATTGCTATCCCAACCAAGCCAACAGCACAGATACTTCTTAATTCTCAGGGCACAAGCCCAGAACATCCTTTTTTTACTTTGCACTTAAAGCTTTTAGCTCTTACCTCTTGGCTGGCTGTGCCAGCTTGCTCTTCAGGGAGGATGTTCCCCCAATGGACGTTCTACTTTTTGGAAGGGCGTGTTTTGCTCCTGTGGCCATACTATTGCTTCTAGCCACCAAACTACCACCACCAGCAGAATTTGGATGCTGTGTGGAAGACTGTAGCTTTCGAACTCTGCCAACAGTACTGGCAAAACCAGCAGCTCTAACGGACTGCTGTGGTGTTATGGGACTACTGGCACAAGAACCTGCTTTCATTGGCTGTCGGACTATTAAGGGTGGCTTCCCAGCACCCGAGGAATAGCGGAGCTTACTTGGAGGCAGACCTTGAAGTAGGGTGGGAGAAAAGGCACAAGTGAGACCACAAAAAGATTTACAAAGTTTATAGCCTGTCTTCTCAGGATTACAAAATTTAAAATAAAACACTAACAAAACAAAAAAAACCAGGACACCCCCTTCCCCAAACAACCCCAAGAATAGCCATTAGAGTTCATTCCTGAAGACTTCCCATTGGAAGAGAATCTTCAATGCCATCCTAAAAGCAGACCACGAGGGAGTCAGATGCACCTCTCTTGGGAGGTAGTTCCACAGACTGAGTGACACAACAAAAAAGGCCCTGTTTTCATTCCTAATTATCAATGCAGCAACAGAAAGAAGTACTTCAGAAGTGAAGCAGAATTCTCAAAAAATGCTTTATGGAAGAAGGCGATTGTTGAGATAACCTGTTCCAGGCTGTTTAGGACCCAAGCATGAATTGATCCTAGACACAAAATTGGTAGCCAAACAAGTTGGTAAAAATTAGGATGGCATGTTCCACCTCCTGGCTCTAGACAAAACCATAGCAGCTGTATTCTGGACAGCAGCTGTATTCTGCAGCTGCATATAGAGCACATTACAATAATCAAACCAGGAGATGACAATGCCATGAATGAACTTCGGTCCAACACCCTCGGGAAAATGTACAACTAGTTTGCAGAGATGGATCCAAGAGCATCTCCAAGCTGTGAACCAGCTACTTCTCAGAAAGTGTAACCCCATCCAGAACAGGCTGCATGTCTATTGCAAGATTATCATAACCCCCAACCCACCAGTACCTCTGTCTTATCTGTTTTTAAGATAAGTAACCAACATTCACAGAAAGAAAAGCTAACTTACCAGCCGATGGCTGATTGATTCTGGAGAGTCGACTACCGGGAACCTGCAGATCTGACTCCAAGCTGCGACTGTTCTTTATAGACTCCAAGGAACGCCGACCTGTTCTGGCCAGGTTAGGCATGCTGTGCCTTAGTTCTTCTATAAAGGAAATGCAAAGACAATGAGAAATCCAACTGCTTTAATGTATTCACTTACACAACCACTGCAGGCACGTGATCTTCTCAAACATGATTAGATTCAACAAGAGAATCACATACCTTCATTCCCAGAATATTTCAGCCTTTCCGGAATGGAATTCTGCACTGCTCTCCGGGAGGTGTGAATCCGGGTGCCTGTTGCCCTGCCAAAGTCTGTGTTTGTGGATGGGGACTGGCACCGTGGTGAGTTCAGTGGGGATGGTGAGTATCTGTGGCTACTATGATAGGAAAAGGAACAGCCATCATCCTCATCCTCCAGACTGTATGTGTCAAAGTCTTGGTCACTGTAGGTGCCTTTGCGCAATGAATGCAAAGAAGCACTGGAACTACGACGGGAAACAGAGGCTGAGCTGGAGGCATAATCCTGGCGAAGACCTAAAGTATGGCCAACAACAAAGGATACAGTTATTGCTCATTGTTTTTTCCCAGAGTTCTTGCCTGACATATCTTTGCTGAAGTTTCTACGATATGACCCACCACTGAACTACTAAACCAGACAGAAAGCAAAGACATAATACACTGTTTGTCACAATCAGAAATATTGTTCCAAACTCTAGAGATGGAAGATAATCATTCAGCAAGATATATTCCCATCAGGTGCTCACATTTTATGCTACTTTTAAAACCTAGTTACAAACTGTAGAAACAGTACTAGCACTGTGTACACAATGCTATATTTCTAGATTGGTGCCAGAACTCACCATGAATGCCTACCATGTTCTCTTATAATGGCAATGACACCCACCTGAGAGGTGCCAGAACTGCGTTGCTATGTATTCCGGCTGGGGGAAAAGCCCTGACTACACATATAGTTTTACTGCGATGTGTGTGGTTATTTAAAATGAATCGCTTGAATTTTAAATTGCAGGACGGTTAACAAGACATTTGTTGAAACAACAACAAAAAGCATTTACACACACACACACTGCATCCATTCTTTTGTTATGGATCTTTGCTTCCCCACTATTTGACTGGATTGCCTTCCAGTGGGATAATACTGTTAACAAGCAGCCACCCAGCCCATTTGCTCCTGTTTAAGTTTTCTTAATAGGATAATTCAAGTTACTTTGTTTCCATTTTAAATCCCACCTAAGCAAAAACATCTTCAGACTAACACAACAGCTAACACAACAGCTCAACTGAAGATCCCAATATATAAGATGGACACATTTTTGCACCAAAAAACACTAATTTATGCCACAGCTTTTGATGCCTCTAACCTCATGTCTTCTCAGTAACTTCAGAACATTGAAATTGCAGTTGTGAAAGCTAGACACCCTGCAAAGCAGCTGCTTACAGGTCATGACACCCACATTCAGGGAGTAACAAAATCCATGGAGATTTCAACGAGTTTTTTAGCTGTGAAGTGCATATATGTATGAGAAACCAAATGCTCCATATGTGTTTCATACACTGCAGATAGTAAAAGACTTATTTAGTTTAAAGAAGCTGGCAGAATTTTGCTGCACTTTTCACAAAGATACTGTTTCCAGACCAAGGCCCCAGGACTAGATATGCTATTCCAACCTGTTCTCCTGTTCAGCAAATGCTAAGTTTGCTGTCAAACTTATTTTCTTCCCCCAAATCAGCCTGTACACCTGACCATCACCTAAACTGAAAAGGTGCTCTTGATCCAGAAGCAACTGCAATGAGTCTGAAAGGTTTTACATTCATCAGAGCAACAGTAGTCCTTACACATATACTGTTCACAACATTTACTAGTATCAATATAATTTATTCAGCAGGGCTACTCAATTACCCAATCTAAGTGGAGAATTTATGTTACTGTGTTACATATAATGCGAGAAAACAAAATTAAAATGTTACATATAGGGAGAAAACACAAAAGTAAAATGTTATTTAGCCTCTATTTGGGCAGTTTTTTAAAACCTCTTGTTGTAGGCAATACTGTCCTAATGTAGAGGAAAATAAATTGCTTTCACATACTTTCTTCCTGTAGACGGGCCATAACCAGCACATCTGTCAAGTCTTGCAGTTTGTATCCCATCGTGATAGAGTCATCTGAGGTACTGAGTTCACTGTCAACGGAAGACTGAGAGCTCAATGCTGAATGCATGCCCACATAACCTTTCAGAAGTGGTGGAGGAGAGAGAAAAGTCAAAATGAGGACTAGAAAGTATTCTTTAAAACTCACTAGTAGCAGCATACTAGGTACACAGCCTTGTTTGAGTCTAGTAATGAGTACAGTGACACTTCCTTATAAAGCATTCATGTTTACCATTAAGATTAATTAGCAATTACTTCTGAGAAAGAGAACTTCCTTATGTAACTAAATTACAGAGAAGGGCCACAAATACAGAGTTTGCATTTAACATAGTTTTCATCTAGGGACACGGGTGGTGCTGTGGTCTAAACCACCAAACTTCTTGGGCTTGCTGATCAGATGGTTGGTGGTTCGAATCCCCATGACAGGATGAGCTCCCATTGCTCTGTCCAAGCTCCTGCCAACCTAGCAGTTTGAAAGCATGCCAGTGTGAGTAGATAAATAGTTACTGCTGCAGCGGGAAGGTAAACAGTGTTTCCATGCACTCTGGCACTCGTCACGGTGTCCTATCACACTAGAGCGGTTTAGTCATACTGGCCAGCTCCCTCGGCCTGAAGCGAAATGAGCACCACACCCCATGGTCCCCTTTGACCGGACTTAACCATCCAGGGGTCATTTACCTTTACCTTTTTACCTATTATTGTTAACATCCTGCCCTTCACTTGAGGAAGGTCATAATAATTTAATGGCCCAATGGCATATAGTATCTAAGCAGGGGAGTAGGGGAGCAGGGAACAGTCTAGGGCCCTTGAAAGAATTTTGGTGGAGCTACAGCTAGGCCTATGATGACCTAGTGACTCTCTTAACTGCCATCATTCCCCATTTCCCAAATAAGAAAACAGGCACTGTAAGTCAAAGGGAGATGTCTTTTAGAATGAAATGTGTTCATACAATATTTGTAGACATGTTCTTTTTAAAATAAAAGGTACCCCTTCTTCTGGCTATGGCGAAAACAAATAAACCAAATCAGATCACCAAATCTTCATGTGTCAAAGCCTCCTAGATTGCAACAATCAAAACCTTTCTTGTCCTCTTGCTGGAGGTAGGTTTAGGAGTCCTCCATATTATCCCTTCCTCCTCGATTCAGACACTGTGGATTTAGGCTGAGTCCTAAGTTTTCTATAAGACACTTTCAGAGAGGGGAACACTTTTTGCCTGAAAACATCATAAATAATTGACAATTTAAAAAATTAAAAGCCCAATACAAAAACTGGGCAAGAGAGAAGAACAGCCCCTTTTCTGTCCAAACCCACTGCGAGTCCCCACAAAGGTTTGCTTGTTTGTGGAGAAGGGCTGTCAAATATTTGCTTTGCATGCAGAAGGTCTTGAGTTCAAACCCTGGCATCTTCAGGTAGGACAGAGAAAGCCTCCTAGTCTCTGAAACCCTGGAAAGCCATTGTCAGTGTAGATAATATTGAGCTAGATGTACCACCTCAATATAAGGCAGCTTTCATTTATCATGTTTTTTTCTAACCCATCTTCTAGTTCATTTGTGACCTAAAAGAAAACAACCTACAGTCCAATATTTGTCAAGTTTCTTTGGTTGATTGCCGAAAGATATTCTTACTCATCATAGATAACCAGGTAAATGGCTACTAACCAAGCCCTAGGACACCTTAAGGAAAATACAGGCTTACTCACAGACCAAGAACCTAAGCTAATTATATTACATGGTTCATATGTATTTAGGCAGGATGTGCATTCAAGTCTAACCTCAGCAATCTTAATTCCCTCAGACATGATGACAGCTATGATCAGGTACAGTGGCACCTTGGTTTACAAACGCTTCGGGTTACAAATGTTTCAGGTTACAAACTCCGCTAACCAGGAAGTAGTTGCTCCGGGTTGCGAACTTTGCCCCAGGATAAGAACGAAATCGTGCGGTGGTGGCATGGCGGCAGCGGGAGGCCCCATTAGCAAAAGAGTGCCTCAGGATAAGAACAGTTTCGGGTTAAGAACGGACCTCCGGATCAAATTAAGTTCGTAACCCAAGGTACCACTGTATTCAGAGGCATGAATTTGTCTGTTGCTGAGTACCAACAGCAGGAAAGGGCTATTGCTATCATGCCTTGCTTGTGGGCTTTCCATAGGCATCTGATTAGCCTCTAGTTATGTGGTCTGGTTATGCTGTTGTCACCTGTGCATACTGGTCACACTACTCTTTGGAAAACACTTGGACCAATTGAAGTTTTTCCCAAGTCTAAGCAAAGAAACTCATGTGCCATTTCTATAAAGTCCTTTGACTTCAAAGGTCAAGCTAATCCTCCCCCAATACAGAAGGAATTTTACACATGCAAGTTAAACAAGAAGTCTTCATACAAACCATGAAGTGTCAAAGCAGCAGAGGGAAGTCCTGTAACAGGAGGCTTCATCAGGGCTTTATCTTAAAGACCAATCAAATGCCCCAGAAATGAAATGCTCAGTTGTGCTGGGAGGTGGACTTTTCTCTCAAGAAATAAAACTTTTTAAATTCCCCAGAATTAGCACAAACAAGCAAAGAGGTCTAAACAATCAGCATTAGGCAAAGGCAAGAAAAAGAACTAGGCAATCACGTTAAGCCTGAAGATACCAAGCCAGTCTCACCTCTTCCTCCCCCACTCCCTCATGCATCTCCCACCTTCAGTTCTCTGAAACTGTCCCCAATGCCATGCCGTACCTGAGCTGCCACAAGTTAGTAGCGGTTTGTTAGTTGATTTGCAGTACCCGGGTATGTTTAGTGCATTGCTACAGGACCCTGTGTCTGTATTCAAGTTATGCACACTTGAAGATGCCAGTGGACCGCAATACATGGATTTCCACCTACTGGCTAAAGGAAAATACAAGAAAGCCATGTAACTTTACCAAGTTAAATAAAGATATGGGCAGAAGGAGTGACAGACTACATTTGCATGCATTACATGCCAGACACACTCACCCTGAACACAATACAAACAAATCATTTGATTACCAACAGTTTAAAGTGTCTGGAATATAGAAAAAAATTAAGACAGTTCTCAGTTCTGCATGCAGGGTTCTCTCCTTGGCTTAATACTGCATGCCTGCACATGTAAAGACAAACAATACAATTGCTTCTGCCTCAGCTTATAGTGCCCTCCCCATATATACCTGAGACAGCATCAAAAATATCAGACAGAAGGAGAGTGCTTCATGCATTATACTGAAATACTAATAGTGCTTCCTCTTTCCATGCTTCCCAGATAATATATAGACAGGGTAGATGGGATAGCTCCCCTATGTGGGAAGACAAGATAATTTTGACCTCTACGTCATCCTGAAAGTGAGGATTTAAATTATTCACAAATATCGTTTTGTGCCAGTCCTGAGGAGCAAAGCTAGCCTCAGTCTAGTGCAATTAACATTTATGCTGGTAAAGTAGCTGGCCTACCCCAAGCAGGGGCAGGGAGCTTTGTTTCACATCACCCATGTGGTACAGGATAATAATTTACAATATACATCGTGCATTCTAGAAATCAAACATCCAAGAGTAATCAGTGTAAATCAGCTATCCTGCTGATCCAGATACAGGCAGAGTAGTCCCATGAAGCAGCCATCTGTGGACTTACGGGAATGAGGGAAAATAATGTTGTCCTTCTCTTCTCAAGGCTCTCTTAAAGCACTTTCATTTAAAGTGTATTAAGAAGTTTTGAAAGACATGCTGCAAATAACAGCTATAAAAACCTTGCATGAATAGTCCACAGGTACTTGGCATACAGACATTTAAAAACAAAGACAGATTTCCCATCATTAGTTGCAGCTAAGATCTAAAACAAGTTAATGTTGAGAGTTCAAAAAGGAGTGGTGTTATTAGTGCAGAGAACAATCAAGCCTTATTCTGAGCCATCTTGTCCTTGAAATCCCTCAACTCAGAATGGTACCTCATGATACAATGGACATTTAGATTCTTTGAAAGCTAACTGAATGCCTTCTAGAGAGACCAACTCAGCCATAAAATGGAAATGGGTAGAAGCCTGAACAATATAACACATTTCCAGGTGGTCTGAACATATTTCCAGGGTCTGAATACAGGCTTGTTTAATAGTTCCAAGACAAAATGATTACAGTGTTCACCTTACGCGTATTAAGAGCCATTTTGAAAATAGTAAGATTAATATTTGGCCACCCAGTAGCAGGCAATTATACTGTGTTTCTGCCTCCCTGAGCAGGCTGATAGATGCCAAGTGACAAAACTGGGCTTTGGAGGGATGTGTCTCTCTCCACTCTACCAGTCATCAGAGCCTTGTCAGTTTTCTGTTGCTGGCTGTATGTAGAACAAAATCCTGGTGCCTTGGTGCAAGAGGAGATCTGTGGAAAACAGAAGTCTGAAGGGCTCATTTAAAAAAGAGGATGGGAATTCTTTACTCCCCTATAACCAAGGCCTAAAATGGAGCAAATGGGACTTTTATGACTTTTTTTCACAGTAAGCACAACCCTTCTGAAAGCATTTTTAAAACATATTGCTACCACAGTTAATACATATGGATGCAACTTTTATATTCAAGATCAAAGCTAGTAAAATTAGCAATTATAACATGGCTACCAACTTGACTTAATTGCTGAACAAGCAATCCTAAGAGTATTGCAGAGTACATACAAAACATATTTTCAGTATTTGAAGCAGAAATGCAATCAAGAGAAGGATTCTGCCAAGCAGATCGCCACTGCAACATACAGTTATCTATGTAGAACACATCCTCTGAATCTTCTTGCTTCTCACTTGCCTCAGACCTCTATTTTCTGCATTATGAAGCAAATGATCAATGTTTGAACATTTTCACACACCAATGAACAAACTGAAATGTGTGAAAAGTGTTGAGATGCTTGTTAAAATACATGCAGATCTTCCAGAATAAGTAACTACAAATCTTTCAGATACTGGTTCCGAGTAAAAGGACAGATTTTTATTTGCATTCTACCCCATCCCAAAAATATATATTTTAAAATAGCATCATTTAATCAAGAATGTAATTCTTTTAAACTTGTAACTTAAAAAAACTTTTGCACCTGCAGTTTTTATATTGACGTATTTATTATTATTTTGTTCCATGATGCCTACAAGTTTTAACAGAAAGTTGACATATAAAGTTTATACTTCTCATAAGGAGGCTAATCATCCATCTACTATTACTTGCTATGAATGATAGGAAATTGAAGTCTTCAATATTATTATATGGTGTGTAGACACACGAAATCTAATGGACTAAAAGAATTTACTTTTGAGTAGGCATGGATAGAATTAGAATCCACAGGAGTTTCATTTTTCAGAGCTCTCTAAAAAACCACTCACCTGTTTGTGAATAAGAATTATGAGGTTTGCATGATGATTTTAAGTATAGATCATAAAGCCTTACTTTTGTTTACTACAATATTGATGGCTTAAACATTAACGATTGTTAGCAGCCCTGGGCTAACTGAGTCAGATATGATAATAAGTATAAATTTTGCATATTATTCCCCTACGTTGAAAAAAATAAACAAAGATTAATTGGGGTACAGGAGCTTTCAGTACAGGACACTGGTCACATCTAGAACAGTTATTATAACAGACATGTATACTTTTAAACAATTAATACATCACACAGTGATTACGTTATGATTAATTATCTTTATTCTGAAAAACTGTTTGAAGCAAATACAGTATCAAAAATTCAAGAAAATGTTTATTTATGGTTAAAAGTGATTCTCTATTTGACATAAAGTTACCAAAGCTGTTTACTAAGTATTATCATCCACTGATGAAGCCACCTCAGCCCAAGTATCATGTACACCACCTTGCCTCTGGCAAGCTTAGAAAGATTATCTCCATGGCACCCTGCCCAGCCATTAGTGCTAATGCAATGTGGTTTAAGCTCTGGTAAGAAAATGCTAAAGAGCAAAACAAGAGATCAAGGTACCAAAGCTCTTTGAACTAAATTCAATTGCGAAATTCCAAATACTACCTATGGAAGGAGAAGAATTGTCCAATCAAATTTAACTTTGCAGGTGCTTTGAGAACCTTCATGGTTTATCTGCTTGGTAATTCTTGTGACAACCAAGGCCTCAATCCTACACTCACCTTCCAGGGAATAAGTCATATTGAACTCAATTGCACTTTCTTTTGGGTAGACATGGACAAGATCACACTGACAATAATAATTTTGACCCTTCTGTTTTTTTTTCTCAGCAGCCATACAACACAAAATATTAAAACACCCTTTCAAACACATTCAGCTCACCTACCTTGGTCAAGTCTGCTAATTAGGGTACGGCAGGCTGCCTCCGTCTCAGGACTAGGATTGTCTAACACATGCCTACACCACTTCAGGGGAGACTCCTTTTCATCTGCTGGTATTTTTCTTGAAGACACATACAGCCTTAAGCAGAAGGAGAGAGTTTGATATGCTGATTCAGTAAATAATTATATCAGTTTGTCCACCTTTACAGCCAGGGTAAGCTGCTGAAATAAGCAACATGAACTATATACAGTATGCATGCCCACCCCAAATAGATAACTACATTTATTACACTGCAAATAGGGAGTCAGTCTGCTTTCAAGGTCAGTTAGTAATTTTTGTATTTTATTTTTTCTAATGATACTTTGTGAATTAGGTGGTTCCGGTGGAGTCCAACAAGCAATTGGTGCTACAGCAAAAGAAGCTATCCAGCAGCAGCTTTTACTAACTTGAACTGCTTGTGGTTAGAGCAGATAATTTTTACCGAATACATTTTTAGTAAAGTACTCAAAGAGACCTCTTTTAATAGTTTTAAAAGAGAGTTCCAAACTGGGAAGATTTTGAGTTACTCATTCATACAGCTTAAGTGAAAAAAAACTGACACTACATCAAGAAGGATGGGAAAAGAAAGTGTTGGGAATTTACAAATTTCATTGTTTAACTTCTAAACAAGACTGGTTCTTTAGCCAAAGAAAGGAAAAAACCATGGCTAACTAAAAGGGAAAAGTCCTAGCACAAAACAAAGACAAGCCCCTACTTTAAGAGCTGAGGAAGTCTTCCATTTTATTCCAAATAGAAAAAAAATACTAATATTTTTCTTACATTTTATAAGATCTTGTTCTGAAGCAGAGTACTACAGTATAAACACATAATGCACTTTTATTTCTGTATTCCAATCCATTTTCTATCAAAAAGCTATATTATGTTAGGATATCCACAACATATGGGTACACCGCAGAAAGCAGGTATGCCACAGTGCTTTAAGTAATCTCTAGATACCAGCTTCAAGTGCAGAAATGCAGAAATGATGCCTCTACCTCCGTTTCTCATTGGTAAGTCTGCCACACTTCACTCACAAAGGCTTGTTAGTGAAAAACAGAATGAACAATTAAGATGGAACTTCCTAGCACTTATCTTTAAAACAGGCATTTATTGGTATGCAGCAGGTGTGACATTCCTTCAGAGAATTAGCAAGACCCATGGCTCTATGAAATATAAGTCCTGCCACAAATTATTAGGTAACTATCTATGATATTGACATATGAGCAATAACTACAACCAGTATCATGACTCACTTCCTGAGAAGTAGTCACATACAGCTTTAGATAAATGAAGTTCTCTATTCTCACAAAAATTCAAGGTGTATACAACTAACATTCAATTCCCACATACCTTTCCACAAAAATTATAAATGCACAAGCCTCCACAGCAAGCATATTCCAGCCAGGAAAAAAATGACTATACATAATTACTTTCTAATGAATAGCTGGATTCATGAAAAAAAATGAGGTTGATATTTTAATTGTTGTATGTTGTATATTTCTATTTTTGTAAGCTGCTTTGAGACCTAGATGGTGAAAAGCAGGATACAGGTTTTTAAAGTAAGTAAATAACTGTCACAAGCAGTAGTGGCTCAGGGCCACTCCACATGTTTTATTATGTCTATATATAATTTATGTACCAAACACGTGTTGTATGAGGAACAAGAACTGGCAATAACACCCCACCACATTCAGCAAAATCAAATGTGAGTAGTAGTGGGAATGCATCCTACACTACGGAGGCAAACACTCCTTAGTATCTTCCAGCTCAGTTTATGGCTGTCTCTTGAACTGATCAGGGCAGGGCCCAAAATAAACAACCACCCGCCTCACTCACAACTACAATTTGAGGAGTGATGCACCTGTAATGCAACGTTTTACACTGCTGTGTTAAATAATAGCTCTAGGGGCCAGTAGCAGTTACACTTTTTGTGGACTTTTTTGGGCTGCTTCCCTTAGAACCTGTCCACTTCCAGAGTATGTGTGGATAGTGACTGCCCAAATGTCCATTTTTTTTCTTTGACTTTACATTTAGGAAAAGTTGCTGACAAAACCAAGGAGTCCTGGTTTAATTCCTCTGAACACAGATGAAGGCCTCATTTCTTTTATCTCAATTCAAAACAACAAAACAAAATAGAAACTGCTCCAGAAATTTGGTCGTTCCCTCCTCCCTTGATAGGCATAATTTTGAGTGACTTACCAGGTGTCCTCTTCATCGTCAGCATTCTCAAGTTCTAACAGCTCCACTTCATCCAGAGTTGTCTCATTAAAGAGGTGTTCTACTTCTGCATCCCCTTCGCTCTTTCTCAGTGCTGGCTCAATACCTGTGATGAAGTCTTCTACTAGCACTGTGCTGCCACCATTCCAACTAGACAAGTCATTGGTATTAGCATCACTGTTCTGCATTTCTGTATTGCTCACAAACTTTGCGTTAGGAGGCTGTTCCCCACAACCACTGGTACAGTTGTTCTGTTCTGTGGCCTCTACATCCTTTTGCAAGATGTCATCAGTCTCCTCAGCTTCTGAACTCATTTTACTCAGTGCAGAGTGTAAGTCTGCCACTATCTGCAATTCCTGTTTATCCATCAGAGTGTTGATGCTATTATTCATTTCCATCCCATTGAGCCTGGAATTGCAATTATCCACTCTAGCGCCAGCTTGGCTCAGCAGTTTTGCCTCTGGCACACTTTGAAGGCTTCTAGTTCTCAACTGCTCATTCTGGAGCTCAAGTCTCCTCACAAGTTCTTGCAATTTCCGCACCTCTTCTAGCTCAGGGCCCACTTGATCATCCACTGGTTCAGTATCGGGACCCATCACAGAGTTCTCTGCTGAGCCCCGGCTGAGTTCAGTTCCAAGACTATGGTCTGGCTGAATTATAGGGGCACTCCCAGGGACAACCATCTTCATGGAACCCCTGAGGAGATTTGCTAGAAAAAGATACTATAGAAGATACCTGTTAAAAAAATAAAGTAAACATACCAGTTCTTTTAACAATTGAATGTCTTCAGGGTAATGGTGCAGAACCAAGCCTTAATAAAATCTGAAGGCAGTTATCCGCAAGGGTAGTGCATGTTACTTACAATGGACATGTTGACATGAACTAAATTTGCCCAGCAGCAACCATAATCACTACCATAGGAAAGGCAACTCATTGTTGTTCATGGTGTAAGCAGATATCCATAATGAACACGTACAAAATAAGTAGAGTGCTCTATAATCTTCCCAACTTCACATGGAGCTGCCAAGGCAAATGTGGTTTCAGGAAGACAGCTTTAGATCTGTGAGGTCAATTTGGAAAGGACATGACCAACTCAAACTTGCAAAATTCTTCTGAGCTAGCAAAAAAGAACCACATACAACATTTACCTAAGTCTGTGCCAAATGATAGATTCGGAGACAAACTACCATGGAATTGATATTTCAAGTATAACTTGAATTACTGCCAGCCAGCATTAAATTTCAAGTGTTTAGGATTTTTGTAACCCAGTTTTTTCAATGGGGAGAAAAAAGACTGAATGATATGGAAAGTCTTGTTAAATATCTGAAACACTGATATTAGAGGGAAGTTTCTATATTGTGAAGCTGCATTACCATGTTCAGTAGATAAATTCTGCAATTAACTGACAGCTTGGTTACATACATTGTGCATGCACAAACATAGGAAAATTACTTATTGAAGGCAAGAAACAAAGCAAGCCAGTAGCTAATATCGGATCATGAAAATGCAGGAGGAAATTGCTTCTTTCCCAATTGTTTACATTGGAACAGTAAACCATAAACTTATTTCTGCAGGTTTTGGTAACAAGTGATCATACAGTGAAAGAGAATGAAGGACACCAGCAGTTTACTTAAAACTAGATGCATGGCACTGCCCATAAGTGACTTTTTACTATACTTTCCCCACTCCAGCAATTTGGCCTGACAAAAGCCAGTGAACTTGGGCTTCTGTTTATATGGTATGTATGTTTTTGGAAAAACAATTATACACACATACACCTTTTTTGGCTCAGTACTTTACTTCAAACTGAGTGGTTATGTTGACACAGGGAAGGGTGTGTACAGAACCACCTTTGTCAATTAACTTTAAAGTGCACGAGACACACATAAAAGTACAGAGTGATACCAATAAGTATGCACTAAGTCTTTCATTTAAGTCATACCCAATTACAGATGAGCACAAAAAAGGAAGCAATGAAAAAACTCAAGGTGACAGCTCAAGACTCTCTGGGCTCTATTATTAATGTGGTACATGGGACATTAGTAAGGGTGTTATAGAAACCTATCAAGTCTTAAAGTGAACAGGTTTCTCTGCTCACATTTACAACTCTTGGGAAGCAAAACAGATGTCAAAGCCCCTAAAGCAGGGGTCAGCAAACTTTTTCAGCAGGGGGCCGGTCCACTGTCCCTCAGACCTTGTGGGAGGCCAGACTATATTTTGAAGGGAAAAAATGAACAATTTCCTATGCCCCACAAATAACCCAGAGATGCACTTTAATTTAAAAAGACACATTCTACTTATGTAAAAACATGCTGATTCCTGGATCATCCGCAGGCCAGATTTAGAAGGCGATTGGGCCAAATCTGGCCCCCGGGCCTTAGTTTGCCTACCCATGCCCTAAAGGAACCATCATATAAAAACTGTGTAATTTCCAATTAAATACTTTATCTGTAGGGGAGAAATATCTGCCCCAATTCTGAGCCTAAAACACCCTCTCATAAAATTGAATTTACTATAAAGCCAGCTAACTGGCCTATCATTTTCTGAATTCCTCCCGAATCCCTTTTTTAAAAATAATATTATACTAATCACTTTCCAGTCCTCAGGTATGGAAGCTGATCTTGGGGACATACTACATATATTTGATAGAATATCAGCAATTTCACATTTGAGTTCTTTAAGAAGCCTGAGGTGGATGAAATCTGAACTCAAGTCAGTTTTTGTTTTGTCAATAAGACCTAGAATTTTGTCTCTTGTATCCACCATTTGCTTCAGTTCCTCAATTTTTTCCTGTGAAACTTAGTTCAGATATAGGGATCTGCCCTACATCTTCTACAATCCACAGTGAAGGCAGGTGGAAATAATTCATTCAGCTTCTGTGCAATCTTTCTTTGTTTAGCATACTTGCGACTCCAACTGCCTCTCCAGTCAGCTTGCTTTTACTAATGTATTTAAAGATTTGCTTTTAATCTTTGTGTATTCTGCAATGAGCATTTCGAATTCTTTTTTATCATCCCTTGTCATCTGCTTGTGTTTCTTTTCCCAAAGCTTGTGTTCATTTTTATTGTCTTCTATGGACAGTTCCATTTTCTAAAGAAAGCCTTTTTACCCGTAATATATTCCTTGATTTTGCTCTTTAACCACACTGGAATCCTTTTGGCTTCAGTCCTACCTTCCCTAATCTGCAGTATATATTCTTCTCATGTTTCTATTACTGTGGTTTTGAATAACTCCCAAGCATTCTGGGGAGACCTGACTTTCTTTATTTTCTCATTCAAATCATCTTTCCCTCTTATGTTTGTGTCCAGTCTTAGACCAGAAATGAGCCTACTGTATATCATACAAAACTGAAGGAAAGCCACATGTAGTGATGTTACATTTTCTTTTTTAAAAGAGAGTTCTGTTAAAGTATAATTATCAATGTTTCCCAGCCACTATTTTTAGCCCTATTTCAAGCAGGCTGCTGCAATTAAGCAGAAAGTGGCAACCATTATCTCTAAACTACCCATGAGATCAACTGAAGCTCCAAGCATCCATCTCCCTCTCTCTCTTTTTTCCAGGAGAACAGTCAAGTTGTTACCAGCGTAAGTGTCAGAGCAAAGCAGAGCAAAAGCATCACCCTGGTCGGGATAGATGATCTTACAGACTGACAGAGGCGTTGCATGAAGCCCTGAGGAGTGAAAGATACACACAACCAGGAAAAGAAAGAACAAATCAATTGCCAGAAGAAGCAGGATCTGGGTCAAACAACAGAAGCACTTAATGTCTAAGGAGGGCCTCTCCACTTGTGAATGGAGGCTGGTGCCCCCTGCCCTAAAAATGGGGTTCCTTTCTAAGAGAACAGGAGGGGCAGATAGATGAACAAAAACATAATCTCCCTTTCTCCAAGCCCTTAAAAAAAGAAAGGTGTGACTCTCCTCAGGAGAAAGAATTGGGGCAAAAAAGCTGTGGGGGGGGGGGAGTTCCCCCCTTTTCCCATAACGCCATGAAGGCAGCCACCGCCAGAAGAGACAGATAGGCGGGTGCCTTCCCCCTCCAGTTTTTAAAATAAAATTATTATTATTATTATTATTATTATTATTATTATTATTTCTTCATTTATTTAAAGGATGACCGGGAAGGGTGGGTGGGAAGAGCAGCAGTTGCTGAGCAGGCAGGGAAGGTTTTGTATTAGCAGCAGCAGCAGCAGCAGCAGCAACACCACACACAATATGCACATCCTTCACACACGGAAATTTAACCAAAGATGAAGAGGAGAGAGGGAGGGAGGGAACCTGCTATGGGACTTAAACACTCCTCCCCACACATTTCCGCAGGCAACTGAGTCAGGTCTCCCCCCGCCCCTTCCATACCTGCTCCTCAGCGGAGAAGACCCTCCGATACCTGCTCCTCACCGGATCGTCCGCTCAAGGGAGGGGGATCCGAGGGGATCGTCCGCTCAAGGGAGATGTGGTAGGTGGGAGGGAAGGGACGGAGGGATGGAGGAGGCGCCGGGGACCCGAACTGAGCCACGAAGGTTGCAGGAAGGGAGCGAGGAGGCAGAGAATAAGAGAGCGAGAGAGGCCCGGCTCCGCTGCCCATCGCTTCACGGGAAATGAAGGCGGCGGCGGGGGGGTTTCTGCCGACCAACCGTTGCCAGACCATTATCATCGCCGCCGCCTCCTCCTCTACCACCCGCCACATCCCCGAGGGCGCGCTCATTACCTGACACACACACACACCACGCGCACGCGCGCCTCTTCTCTCTCCTTCCAGCGGCGACCGTTTGCCGCCGCTGCTACTGCTTTATGTTTTTTTTCTTTCTTTTTTTTTCTCGTTTCGTCCTCTTGTGGCTGATTGGCTACGTTCGCAGCCTCATTTGCATATCTGCGGCACGGCCGGCCGGGCGAAAGCGAATCAGGATGGAGGGAAGCGGAGTTAGGGGCGGGATGGAAGCGTTGTGTGTGTGAGAGAGAGATAGAGACAAGGGACAGCGCTCAGAGAAAGTCCCGCCCACCTCCGGCTTTTCGAAGCCTCCTGACGGCGCGCGTGTCCGAAAGGTGTATATCTTCTTTTACGCCTGCGCGTTGATAGCTGCAAGGAGATCTAGGGGCAAATAAAGGTGGCTTAGTTGAGGCAAGGCAAGGAGTTTGCTTTGCTGGGCGGGAGGTGCTAGGTAGATTGTGGCTGATGCGTTAGAGGTGAACGCGGGGTCGGGGGACGACGACGGGGAGCTGCCCTGCCAATAGCGGTGTGCCCTCGCAGTCTCATGCCGCATCTGCGCTACACATTTAATTATTTTATTATTACTACTGTTTATTAGGATGAGAGGAAGCGGAGTTGCGCAAAAGGTGTTGAAAAACAAACTTTTTGGAGTTTCTGGTCCATAGTCTCTCCTCCTGGCTTTGGAGGCGCTAATACATCTCTTTGCCAGGTGTGCAAGGGAGCCAAGGTATCCCACAATGCTCAAAGTGGCACTACATTAGGGATGCTCTGAGAAATTTAAATGGTGGCTGGATTCAGCCTTCTTGTGGCCCGTGGCAGGCATCAGCAGTTTGCTCTACCAGGACACTTGTCGCTACCATGGACATAGCCAGGATTTTTGTTGTGGGGGGCAGGACTTGGTTTGGGGGGCAGAACCAACATGATTGGTCAGTTAAGTATTTCTATTGTTTTATTTGATCTGGGGGGGCAGCTACGCCCATGGTAACTAACCAAGGACGCCAGGTGGTTAGGCCTGCTCCACGGTAGAGCATCTGCTTTGCATGTAGAAGACTCCAGGTTCAAACCCCAGCATCTCTAGGGAGGGCTCAAAGAGACCCATCTGAAATCCTGCGGAGTGACTGGCAGTCATAGCGGACAATACTGAGCTAGATGCAGTTCTGCCTGTGCTAATTGTTTTCATTATTCCAAAGTCTTATTCCTTTTGCCATCAAGATGCATGCCACTTGAATCGGTTGCTCTTTTGCGTGACATAGCAGGGTGGGTTGGAAAGGAGAAGACTCACAGATGAGCTAGTCTGCACTGAAAAAGAGGTGACACAATCTTTCCCTAAAAGAGCACATAGAATCATTGAGTTGGAAGATTACCCCGAGGGTAATCTAGTCCAAACCCCCCCCCCTGCAATGCAGGCATCTCAACTAAAGTGTCCCTGACAGATGACCATTCCCCCTTTGCTTAAAGACCTGTAAGGAAAGAGAGCATGGGCACAGCCAGTTGGGGGGGCAGGACTTTCGTTAGGGGGGTAGAACCAATGTGATTGGTCAGTTAGTTAAGTATTTCTATTGTTTTACTTGATGGGGGGCAGCTGACCCTTGCCCCCCCAGCTACATCCATGAAAGAGAGTCCACTACCTCCCAAGGGAGACCGTTCCACTGTCTAAACAGCTGTTACTGTCAGAAAGTTCTTCCTGATATTTAGTTGGAATCTCCTTTCTTGTAAATTGAAGCCATCGGTTTGAGTCCTAACCTCCACCGCAGCAAAAAACAAGCTTGGTCCATTTTCCGTGTGACAGCCCTTAAGATATTTGAAGACTGCTCAGTATAAAGCAGTATAATATTGACTCAGTATAAGACAGTTTCCTGTGTTCCTATGCTGGCCAGCCTTTTGAGTGCCGGCTTTAAAAGGTGATAAGGCAAAATCCTGGAGAATAAAGTTATCAGTGGTTACTAGCCGTGACAGATATATGATACTTCTAAGTTGCTGGAGGTCACAAACAGGAGAAGGCTACTGCAGCTGTTTCTCTCCTACCATTAGAGTCCAGACCAGGATTTTCATACCAGGAAGCTGGCCATCCTTGCAATCTATTCATAAGTAGACTAAAAGTATCGTAGTTAAGGACTTCCGGGTTAGCGCCATCGGCGAAATGGCGGAGTTCCTCCAACCAGAGGAACTGTCTCCGTGGACACTGGGTCTACCTGCCGCGGCGAAGGTGGGGACCCGCTAGAAATCCCAGGTGGAAGAAGCCTGGGAACGTGGGGTTCGGCAGAGCACCAGGAGCGCCTCCCCTATTCGCGGGGAACCCCATTTTGGGGCTCCGGAGTGAAGGAGGGTGAGCGGCGCGGTGCTGCGAACTGACTGCTATTTTCACGGAGGGAAGCCACATTGCCATTGCCGGAGAGCGCTGACTTTTTTCTGTCGACAATTGGATTCTAAACAAGTACCCGTGAGTAGAAACGGAAAATTGGATCAAGAAATATTTTAATTTGGCACCGAAGCAGGAAGGTTCAAAACAGGAAGTCCGCCTTCCGCTTTCTGTAAATAGACTGAAGCAAAAATCTTGTAAGCTAATAGCCTGGAAAGTCGCTTTACAAAGGTCGAAATTTCCTTCATTTATAACCATTAAAACCCCCTTGGAAGCAGGAGAAAAGGGGGGGAAATTAAACTGTTCAAGCCTGCTGGAGAGGGAGTAAAGGAAAATAAGTTTCCACCGTCTCAAACCTGGGAACGGGGTGCCAGAGACAGAAATTATCGGAGACGTTCATTGACTGTGAAGGGAACATTTTGACAGATAGCAAGAAAAATGAGAAACAAATTGATTCCACTGCTGCCTGTTGCATTCTAAAGAAACAAAATATTTGAAAACTGAAAGTAACTTTCTTTTGTTGGACATGATTTAAAAAGATGGACACAAATAGAAATTGTATCCACTAGAGGGAGCTTGTCAAATTGTTGCTGCAGTTTACTTGGAGACTTCACAGCTGCGAGATTAACATCGTGGGACCAGACTGTGACCTTGAATAAAAATGTGTTTGGAAGAAGTCCTGGTGCTTGCTTTTTGCAAGACAAGTGCTTTGCTGGAGCAGTTGCATGAGAAGGTGGATTTGATGAACGAGAAGTTGGATTTGATGACTGTTGCAACTAGTGAATGTGGACAAATAGGGAATATTGACATAGAAATTATACAGGGACCAATCCAGGAAACTGATTCGACTGGGCAAATGCAAGGGCAGATAATAATGGAGGTGCTACGGTGCTACCTCAAGCAACACAAATGGTGAGACCCGAGGCCCTGCAGGAGTATAAGCCGCTGTTTTGGAAGAATGAACTTGAATTAGGCCTGAAGGAATCTGGAGCTGAGGAGGATCTCAACTTTGGAGAGATTTTGAAATATGCTGCTAAAGATCTTTCGGATTATATTGATGACTGTGGGGAGTGGGACTGTGGGGAATGGGCTGGTTTGACGTGGGGAGATGGACATGAGTATGGATGGAAATTCCCCGGAGACCTACTCCCTAAGGAGAAAGGAAAGAAACTAAGAAAGAGACCAACAAAAGACAAGGAAAAGCGCAAGCATAAACAAGAAGAAAAAGATCTGCAGAAGGGGCATGGAAGAGACTTAAGAGCCTTGGATATCAGACTACCAGGTTGATGGACTAGATGGAATTGGATAATAAGGACTGACACAACCCGAGACCAGGAAGAAGAGACGTTGGATGAAAACTGGAAGATTCTATAAAGAAAAATTTTTATTTTAATTAGTGTAAAATTAATGAATATTAGGGAGAATGTTGGAATGAAATTGTCTGGGTTTAGCAGAAATGATATAAGGATAAATAAGTATTAAGTTTTTAAGCTTTAAGGTATTTCACGGTATTTTATGCTAAGATAAGGTTAAGGTATTTTATGGTAAGATAAGGTTAAATAAAGTAAGGTAAATTGAACATCAGAATTTGGTGAAAGATGGATAGGATGTATAGAGTTAATTAATTGGTTATAAGCTAAAATATAGAAAGGATTTGCTGAAACAATGACTGAATCAGGATACAAAAAAAGGGAGGTGCGAGGAAGTCAGGGAAATAGGCAGATGAAAGATAGGATATGGAATGACTGATTTGTTTTTAACTATCTTTATTTTTATTTTTCTGTATTTTGTATCTTTTTGTCTTTTTTCTTCCTTTTTTTTCTTCTTTCTCTTTTTTATATTTTTGTATTTCCTCAGAAATTTTAATAAATATTATTTTTTTAAAAAAAGTATCGTAGTTAATAGGTTAAGCTGCCCAGTTTTAAATCCCCAGTGCTCTGATTTATTGCGTACTGTATTCTATTTTGCCCTTTTGCTTGCTTTCCCCCTACTTTTTAAGAGACCAGCACATCCTTCTGAGATCTGGGAAGAGACTTGAGGTGTGTGGGCTGCTGCCTTTACTCAATTTATAAGAGAACCATCTGGGAAAAACAGGATGTGTTGCTCTCAATCCCTGGGTTTTCAGATGTTTGGAAGAATGCAAGCTGCTTTGATCTCCAAGTGGGATAAAACAGCTGGAAACTACCCCTGCCTGCCCCCAAGCAATTTGTGTGTGGGTTAAACCAAAGTGTACAGGGTGAACTCCTCAGCAATTTGTTAAATTAATTGATTTGGTGCATCCCCAGTTTTCCCCCTTTGGTTCTGGGGCTGTAGGCGACCAAAAGAAAAAGCGGGTGGCAACATCTACCAGAGTAAGATTCAACTGACAGTATTGCAGGGCTGTTGTGTTGCTGCTGGGCAAGTAAGCCCCAGCCAGTTTAGCCAGTGGTCAGGCATGTTGCAGGTTGTAGTCTAAAACATCTGGAGGGCACCATCTTGGCTCCTCCTAGTCTAGATTTACTGGCAGTAGAAACTGCAGGAGGGTAGAGAGCTGTTGCACTCGTGTCCTGCTTGTGGGCTTTTCAAAGGTATCTGGTGTTGACTGCTGTGAGAACAGGTTGCTAGACTAGATGGGTCTTTGGTCTGATCCAGCAGGCTTTGTGTTATTATGCTCTGCGGGGTTCCAGGCATGAGTCTCTCCCAGCCCTGCTTAGAGATGCCAGAGACTAAACCTGGGACTTCTTGCATGCAAGCCAGGTGCTGTACCACTGAACTGTGCCCTGTTCCCCATCTTGTTGCCTAAGTGAATCATGTATTGTGCAAAGGATTCCCCCCATTCCTAAATCTAGTACTAATCAATTTAATGGCAAAGGGAGACAGATAGAGACAATGGTGTGAGACATAAATCTACCCACTTTCTCCATTTTGTGCAGTTTTGCAAATTTCCCTTAGCTGCCACATCTTTAAAATAACACATTGCCACAGTTCTCAGGAGCCACAAGAATGAGAAATGTGCTTTTCCTCTGGAAACCAATAGTCTCCTCTGTGCCACAATGTGAACTTTTTAGATCAGTGCACTTCAATCTTGGGTCACAGTCCAGATGTTGTAACTCCTATCAGTCTCAGCCAGCTTAGCCAAAAGTAATGGGTGGTGGGAGTTATAGACCAACAAAATGCTGTGTAGGAGCTTTTTGGCTCTGGAACACCAGGAAATACATCACACAGACAATTAAGAACTCAAGTCAGCTTTCTGCACATAATATTTATTAGAAGAACTGTTATGTAGAGATTAAACTTTTGGTTCAAAGAAAATAGGTTGGCAAGGACAATGAAGCAAAACATCTATATGACCTATATCTCCCTTCCCAAAGCAGCTTGCAGCGGTACGTGTCATTGAGGAAATAAAGCAATCAGTTAAACAGCTTCTGAAATCTTACTTGTTGCTTGATAAAAATGTGTGCTCTAAAGCCTGCAGAAAAAGTAGTCAGCCTAGAAGTTAAATATTGACCATGGACTTCTAACAAAAGATCTTGCCCAAGTCACAAGGTTTTATTGCATGCTTGTGTACTAAGAATTGGTAATTTTCAGGAGCAGCAGGTATTTTAACTGGAGGCATATCTTTAAAACATATGAGGGGCATGTAAAGGAAAAATCTGATGTCTCGAAACTTGAACATAAAAGATTTGATGAATACAACAATTCACCATGCAAAGGTTTACTGAAAACTCTGCAAGAGTTTTGCCTTAAATTTCTGCAAGAGTTAAGTAGCTATAGCCTGAGGCTCAAAATCAGAGAAAAAGGTTTAGGAGAAAAGGTCATAAACATTTCCGTTTGCTCCATGCTTTCTGGACACAGGTCTGAGTTTTCCAGGTCTGTGTCAAAGCAGTTATGTTTTTGTTTTGTGCCAATGCTTTCCCCGGGAAAACGTGTGTTTTACTACTGAATCAAAGCAAACAGCAGTCTGGAAAATCTGATTGCCATTTGCTCCAATTCAGCAGTAAAATGCAGGTTTTTCTGGGGAAAGTGCTGGGAGGGAATAAATCACCTGGACCGACCAGACCTGTGCCTAGAAATGAGGCACAAAAGGGAGCCCCAGCATATTTGCTTCGTAATGTTGTAATGAGCCAGCCAAAACACCCTGGTGCTTGACAGTACTTTTGGGCAGAGGTAGAGGGTCTCACTCAGCAGGGAAAATGACCAACCCCTCTCTGAAGTGAAGGAATAGACATTACCATCTAAAAAGCCCCCCATGAGAAGACTATTAAGTCTAGAGTCTAAAACAGTCACCACTATTTTTAGGTGCTGTTTAATACCTTGAGTTAAGATGGTGGTCTTATTAATTAGCAGCCACAACAAACACTAATATTCTCCTGGAGGCCTCTCAACCAGGCAGGCACACACCCCTCACACTATTCTCCAGTGATCATCTCTAAATTCCTACCCCAATGTCTCTTGTAAAAAAAAAAAAAAAATCCACATTACTATATGGATTTTTTTTAGTAACTGCCATGAATGACACCCATTCTGGTCAGTTTATCCCCAAATATCAACACTCTTCTCACTTCTTCCTTCAACTCTACATACTTTCAGAGAGAGAGAAAGCCAACCACCCGCACTACTTCATGATGATGGAGGCAGCGAGTGGGGGACCTTAAGAGTCTTTGTGGGCCCAGGTGAATCAAAGGCACTTTCACATCCAAAGACGACACTTTGGTGACCCTGGCCTAAAATTACCTAACTATACCACTGCATCTCCCAATATTTCACAAGTCAAATGAGGACACTCATGTGGACACAACCCTATTCTCACACCAAGAATGATGACACAAGGGAACGCCTTTCATGCAGTCACTATTATGCACTATTGTGTAGGCCTGCCAGCTGTATATCTGTATGCATTTACCCTGTGAATAACCTGTTGAGCAGTTTGCATTTAAAAAAGAAGAAAAAGCTTAAGAATATTCAAACCCACAACAGAACTGAGGGCATTTACAATGCAACTCAAACACATTCAGCAACATTTCATTTCCGGATAAGCAATTTTGGTGGAATGGAAGGAAAGCTACTGGATATATGAAGCTGTCTTATAATGAATGGGGACATGGGTCCTCTTAGCTCAGTAAATATCTGTGTTGCATGGCAGTATATTTGTCCAGGATCTTGGGATATGTTATCAAGCACCTGCTGTCCATGATCCTTTAAAAACAAAACACCTGGAAATGGCAGAGTTCAACGTTATGCATACAGTATAAGGCATGTTTGAACTGAGCTACGCCCATTCCGTATGTGTCAAGAGTGGCCAGTTCCACATAGCTCCAAAAGAGGAAATGCATCATATGTGCACAAAAAGAACATGTCATAGATTTGCATACAATTTTCACATGCTCATTTGTATGTCTAGCTACAAATTTAGAAAGAATTAATATAATAGAAATATTATAGCCTATTAGGGTAGACGGTGTGACCTGTGCCTGCTCAGCTCTGCTGTCAAGGTGCTGTTGATGGGCTGCTTCAAGGTTTCTGCACATCTGCCTTCTTATAGTACTTTTCCTTTAAGCTTGGATCAGACAGTCCTTCAAACAGAAAGTTGCATTCTAGGACATATGGCCACCCTCCCAGGTGTGCACGTCTCCATGTTGATTTTGTTTAAAAGCACCCCAAAATCAAAACAGAGGATGTTTTCAGACTGTCACTATTTTCAGGTGGAATTCAATCACAAATTCAGGTGGCACAATTACCATATTTTTTGCTCTATAAGACTCACTTTTTCATTCCTAAAAAGTAAGGGGAAATGTGTGTGCGTCTTATGGAGCGAATGCAGGCTGCGCAGCTATCCCAGAAGCCAGAACAGCAAGAGGGATTGCTGCTTTCACTGCACAGCGATCCCTCTTGCTATTCTGGCTTCTGAGATTCAGAATATTTTTTTTCTTGTTTTCCTCCTCCAAAAACTAGGTGCGTCTTGTAGAGCGAAAAATACGGTAAATATGATTCAGCTCTCTCGTGCAACAAACCTGCTTCCTACCCTCCACCCCCCAAAAAATAACCTGGTCCTCCCCCCCCCCCCCGTACTGATGGGAAAATGCATTGGAACATGCAGAATGACAATTGCCTGGTGTAACATTGTATAACTAAGCCACCAGAGACAGGATTTTTTTAGAGATTAATACCAGAAAATAAGAGCTGTCTCTGGAAGATAGGGACAATGTCTCCCCCTCTGCATCTCATTCAGTTTAGCACTTGGACGAGTTTATCAGAATGAAATGTGTCCCAACAAATCTTCTCAAAGACAAATGATCTGGAGGTGCTCAGCAGTTTATAATTTCCCAACACTCTTTTCTCTGACTGGTGACACTGGCTTTTTGTTCCTATTTTGGACCTGCCTGCCTGCCTGTTACTGGGTAGTAAAGTTAAATGAGTGAGTGTGAATTGCTTTCCCTAGGAAAAGGTGGCTAAAGAAGAGTAACATAAGAGCAGAGGAAGAACAGATGTTCACTGGTCAGAAGGCAGTCAAATCATCTTGGCCCCCAAGGACTACTCTTGGACCCCAAGGTCTTCTCTTGGGTTAGGGTCTTCTGGCCGATGGAAATCTAAGAGAAAATTGGAGAATGAATGGACGATAATGAACTGGTTAGGCAATGAACACAGCAAAGCAGTGGCACTCTGTAGAAGAAGGAGGAGGAGGAGGAGGAGCAGAAGCAGCAGCAAGTGGTGCAAAACAGCACAGTGGCAATATACCACCGCATACAGGCAACTACTGCAAAATTGAGCTGCTGCCACTGCTGCCAGTCAATAGCCAAAGATGGGGGGAGGCTGACAACCAGATTGGCTGCTACAGCAGAGCAGCCATAGGAATGTAGGAAGCTGCCTTATCCTGAGTTAGACAATTAGTCCATCTAACTCAGGCCTCATCCACACTTCCTCTTCTCCCACTGCTTTCCCCCAGGGAAAACAGCTCTTTAGCATTTAGCTGGATCAAATTCATGTTTCCTCCACATTGACGTTTACTCTGATTCAGCACTACAGAGTGAGTTTTCCCTGGGGAAGGAGTAGGGCAATGCTTTTTCAGGCATGTAAGAAGTGGGAAGCATGGCTGAGCTCTCAGTATTGTCCCCCTTGGCTAGCAATGGCTCTCCAAGGTTTTAGGCAGGGAGACATTCCCAGCCCTACCTAGAGATGCTGAGGATTGAACCTGGACCTTCTAACTGCAAAGTGAGCTACCAGTGAGCTGTGGCTCTACCTCTTGGAGGGAGGAGATATTAGAAGGGCAGTCAAAGACTGTCAAGACCAGGGTTCAAATCCTTTGACTCAGCCATGGAGCTTACTGGGTGACTATGGGCCAGTTACACACACTCAGCCTAATTCACCTCCCTGAGGATAAAATGGGCAAGAGAGAAAAGGATCACGTATACTATCCTGATTTCCCTGGAGGAAAGGGACTAGTAATAAGTAGTTTACGTGATCCAGATCCAGCTACATTATGCATCGCAGCCACACTGTGCCTGCATCATCGGTGCCCAGCATATTATTAGTATATAATTACAGCAGTTACAATGACAACAACAAAACATATCATTAGCATTCCTAGGATGCCTTAACAGTGTTGAAAGTATCCCACATTCTTTACCTGTAACATCCGACAATGCAGGACATTATTATCCCTATGTTGCTGATGTCAGGGACAGGGAATGTATCCAATGTTAATCATACTAAGAGTAGGCCCATTGAAATGAATGGCCATGACTGACTTAGGCCCATTAACTTCACAAAGCCATTCCCAAGTAAAACAACCCACTGAATTTAAAGTTAAGCTGAGGCGAAAAGAAAGAAGAAAAGAAAAGAAAATTCCCATTCCCACATCCACCTCACACAAAAAATAATATTCCGCCATTTTTACTCCATTTTTTAAAGTGTGTGTGTGTGTGTTTTGGCTGCCATTTAACTCCCACAATGCTTCAAAATGCAGCTAAGGCCAGGGCACTGTGAAGGGCGCAAAATGGTGACCTGACTGCCAATACAGTTGATCCTGCCGCTGCTAAGCCATGGATGTGTGTTTGCAGGAGGGAGAAGCTGTGCTATTGCTACCACTTACAGTGAGGTCTGCTCTGTAAGAAACTGTTGGAGGATTTACTGTATCCTGGGGGGTGATTGGTTTTTGTTTTGTTTATGTTGGGGTTTTTTTGCAGGGTGGGATGTATCCTCCCTGCAAATTTCAAAAAACTTTGAATAAAAAGGAGAAGGGAAAGAAACCATTGGACAATTTTTCCTTCCCCTAATGAAATTCAATGAAATGTCCCCTAAAATACTCAGCCTATAGATAGGGTGGAAAATTCCTATATAGACCATGTGTGTACAGCACTAGTTAAAAGTTATAGATAAAGGTAAAGGTACCCCTGCCCGTACGGGCCAGTCTTGACAGACTCTAGGGTTGTGCGCTCATCTCACTCTATAGGCCGGGAGCCAGCACTGTCCGCAGACACTTCCGGGTCACGTGGCCAGCATGACGAAGCTGCTCTGGCGGGCCAGCGCAGCACACGGAAACACCGTTTACCTTCCCACTAGTAAGCGGTCCCTATTTATCTACTTGCACCCGGGGGTGCTTTCGAACTGCTAGGTTGGCAGGCGCTGGGACCGAGCAATGGGAGCGCACCCCACCGCGGGGATTCGAACCGCCGACCATGCGATCGGCAAGTCCTAGGCGCTGCGGTTTTACCCACAGCGCCACCCGCGTCCCTAAAAAAAGTTATAGATAGGTAGATATAATCAGCAATATTTCTGTTTTGGTATTTAGCCTCTGCCTCAGTGTTTTTTCAACCATGGGTCTCATTCCAGATGCTGCAACTCCTATCGGCCCCAGCCAGATTAGCCAATGGAAAGGGATGATGGGAGTTATAGTCCAACATTGTCAAGGGAACCAAGGTTGAAGATCAATGCTGTATACTATACTACTGTATTTCCCTCCTCCTGTCCTCTACCTCTCCATCCCATTTTAATGCTTCAGAGAAAAGGCCCCACTCACTTAGAAGAGCCTCTCGTAGCACTTATCACAGTGGACAATGTCCCGGTGAATGAAGATTTTATCCAGGAGATCTCCCATTGGCTTGTGACAAATCCCACACTGTGGAGAGAGAAAGAAGAAATAGCTGCAATTGAAATATGCTAAAAAAAGGAAGGATCTATACAGAAGAATCCCACACTGGTAGGGTGGCAGCATACAAAAGAAGATATTTATTCACACATCTTGGTTGGACAGGCAGCAAGCTTATTAATATTTTCAAATATTGCACATCAGTTATACAGCCACACAAAGAACAGGTGCTTGTGAAGATTCTGAAACACACCAAATGCTAAATTTCCTTGAATTACCATCTGCAGGAGGGATGGTGGAGACAGCTGGAAGACCTGCTTCCCCATCTTACACAGGAAGGTCCTCCCTTCTCTCTCCTCCACCCCGGTTGCCGAGCTTTCAGCTGCTCTTTCTCCTTCCTCGTCCTTCTCTTCTGTCTGGGGCTGCCAAACTGTACCAGATACTGACAGAGCCCAGGGACTCATAGCAGATAATAAATTGTGTAACCAATACCCTACTTTTGTGCCTGGTCTTGGTGTGGTGAAATAAGACATCTTGATACTTGCATACTATTGTTTTCAAAGGTTTCCGATTAATAAGTGTGAGGTGGTTCCCAAATGATATAACCTCCCCATTTTCCCCTTCCCATATAGATCCATACGCATGACTTGTGGCAAAAAGAGGGACCTACCCGGAAGCAGTACTCATGGCAGCAGATTCTGAGGTTCTCAATGGTTATCTTAGCACAGTTGCGGATCTCACGGCCACAATAAGTGCAGATGTCTTCAGTTGGCCTAAAGTAAAGGAGGAGGAGGAGGAGGAGGACTCAGGAATGCATATAAGGGAAATGGGTTAACTACCACCAACTAGCCCATCAAGTTTCACTGCTCTTGACTGAAGCCTTCCTCTTGACTGGTTTAAGTGACCAAAAACAAACATCAGGAGATCTGATCCTCAGTTGTCCACAATGCTGTATTTTTCTTGCCTTCCCTACACAACGCCATGGAACTCATAGCCTCTACATCTAAACGACATCTTGCATTTCCCCAGATTTCCTGCTTTTCCAATTTTGTGCAAAAGTTTTTTTAAAATCTAAATCTAGTGCAAGAAAGAAGAAAAGAATGCATGAGAAAAAAAGAGGAAAATAATTTTGTGTGAGCAACCCAATAGGCTCCTTATATAAAAACCTTTTTTAAAAAATTGCCCCTTAGTTCCAAAGTATGTAATGTTGTCCCTTTGTAGGAATTATCACTTGAACATTGTAATTATTTGTTATAATGAAGCTTTCCAGGTTGACAAACGGCCCTACCTTTTCGGGGGGCTGCTATTCAGAAAGCTGGCACTGCTATAACTTGTCCTCTCCAGTTCAGACAAATCAGCCAGGCTGCGACTGGGGGATAAAGGTAAGAATAGATCATTACATGTACAACATTACATGTACAACTTAAGGGTTAATTATTTTAGTGTTAAAGTCATCTAGCCAAGAAGGGGACAGGTGGAGGTGTTACTTAGCAAGTAGGCAGAATTGCATGATATTTGCTGAGGTAGCACATGCCATGATTGGCTGTGTAGTTCTGAGGGAGCTTTTCCTCTATAGGCTTGGTTGAATGTCTCCCTGCTATGTACAAACCTCTCTGTTCTTTTCTCCTTAAAGTATAGCCTGTTTTCATTCACTTTTCCTGATTAAAGTGTGATCAGGATTTTCTCTCTCTCTGGACCCTATCTGTGTTATTCAAGTGACTTTGCAATCAAATATTGCATACGAGGAGGATCATTTAAATACACAAATATTTATAGATTGCAAGGAGCAACACTGAGAGATTATGGCAGACTGAGAGAGGTGGCTTTTATGCTGGAGTACCCAATGTCCTGGAGGCTTTTCCATTTTGAATTAAAATGGATATGCCACACAACCTTTATTACAATGCTATTCTATAATGTTTACTCACAAATATAGCCACCTTCAGTGAAAGGTCCTCTAACATTAATAAAAAGGTTTCCTGTTGGAAACTCTCTGTTGACCACAGCAGAAAGATTACTAACTGTCTCGTGCAATAGCCTTTCTTAATTCTTCAGTGTCCTACTATTTTACTAAATAGAAAAGAAAAGGGAACAAGAGTGGAAATCATTATTTAAAGCTGTCCCCCTGTAGGACAGGACACTGAGCCAATTAAGACAAGCTTTTCAAGGGCAATTCATTTCTAGTCTCCCAGCCAGGATCAATAGGATAAATAGGAACTTTTCCTGTTGACACTGCCTGGGTTAGTGCTGTACTTGCATCTTATTGCACCCAAACATAAAATGTCATAAATCAGAACTGAAAAAGCACTGGTGAACAATACAGAAAGCACTGGTCTGCAATGGCCTAACACTGATATTGTCTAGATGCTCTGCTAAAAGTGAGTGAACAAAGGATGGTAATTCCAAGGCAGGCTCTAATTTGGAAACATCCAGGGGAGGTCAGAGATATTTCTGATTTCCCACATAGATGCTAGCTCTCCAAAGCAACTCTTTACTTCATCCATGCCTTTTCTCATCTACTACATCATCAAATTTGGGGGAGCTATCTGAGGCATCTTCTGCATGTGTGGGACCATTTTTTGGGTCATCAGAGCCAAAGTAGCCAAAGGCAAACTAACAAAACGTTTTACACATAGATTTAGCCATACATAAAAATGGTATAGGTTTACATGCTGCAGAGGCAATCATAGATGCACCCATCCACTCCATATTTCATTCCCTTACCTATTGTAACGTGGTGAGGATGACAACTCCGTGCTGTTGACTGATTGCTTCACAAAGAGAAGGCCTTTGCTAAAAATGGCAAGAAACAGATTTTGAACAGGTTGTTTTATACATCTGTCTATCTACGCATGCCTAGCATGCTCTGGTCCATGGGGTCACGAAGAGTCGGACACGACTAAACGACTAAACAACAATATCTATCATCTATCTATATCATCTAGCTATCATCTATCAATATCTATATCTATCTATCTATCATCTATCTATCTATCTATCTATCTATCTATCTATCTATCTATCTATCTATCTATCTATCTATATCTATCTATCTATCATCTGTCTATCTATCATCTGTCTATATCATATTATTTCTATCCATTTTTAATTGTTTTTAATGATAATTTTGTCTATGTTTTAGCAGGGGGGCGGGTTCCATCTGTAAGCCACCTCAAGGTGGAAGTGGAGTATAAATATTTGTAGAAGTAGAATAACAAATTTTTCTTCAGATAAGACAGTCTAAGGGTCTGTGATATATAGTGTTTAGAGCAGGCAAGTCCAAAGTCCATTTTGGGGGCCTAATATAGCCTGCCCGTTGGTTTAATCCGACCCCTGTGGCAGTTTATTTCTTGCGGTAAAATTCTAAAAAAAGCCCTTCACTTCATCAAATCTGGCCCTCTTTGAAAAAAGTTTGGACACCACTGGTTTAGAGAGTGCCAGACAAGGAGCAGGAACTGCCACATTCAGATCCCTAGCTAAGCCATGAAGGTGACTAGAGGGGTGTTCCAGTGAATCCCCTCATGGTTTGAATGCATGTGTGAAGGGTACATGAGGTTGCAATGAATAACCCTTGCCCGCCCTTGCTGATGATGCATGCAGCAGCCTTGCTGTGTGTTTGGTGGCAGTGCATAGGGGCCATATATGGCTACTGATGAATACTATTATTATTATTATTACTATTGCTATTACTATTGCTGTTGTTAAACCTATAGCCTGCCTCTCCTCCAAGGAACTCAAGGTGGCATACATGTTTCTCCCCATTTTATCTGCACAACAACCCTGTGAGGTAGGTTAGGTTGCGAGGATGTGGCTGGCTGAAGTCTACCCAGTGAGTTTCAAGGGTGAGCAGGGATTTGAACCCCTATCTCTCAGATCTCAGTCCAGTACTCTAACCTCTGCACCACATAGACTCATGCACACTGGACTCCTCCACAGTGCCCTATTATGGCTGGTAGAGGGCTGTTTGAAGGGTGAAGCTAGCCAGTGCAACCTCCTCATGAGCCCTTCTCAGGTGACTCTGGGCTAGCCATGACCTCTCTCGGGCTGGATCTAGACACATCAAAAAAGCGATTCAGTTAAACACGTTGTAGACTTCATACAGGGAAATCCCGTTGGTGAAAAACGGGACTTCACAGCGCTTTCTCTTTACCAAAGTAGCTGAGTCCTCAGTCTAATCTACCTGACAGAGTTGTAGTGCTGAATCAACGTAGGAGAAAGGGGAACTTGTATAATATCCTGATCTCCTTAGAACATAGAGATGAAGGCGAGATTCTGGAAGTGCAGAAATGAAGGCCACATTCTGGGAACCACTAAGCAGTTCTGTCACTATTAATGTCACAGGCAGTGGACAATGACTTGTGGGAGTGAGTAGCCATGAAAACTAGCTTCCTCTTGACCTCAACTTTTTACCTTGATGTGGTGGGGTCTGAGTCATAACCAGAGGCCGAAGGATTCTTAAGCCGAGAGGAAGCTGCCGCAGCCCTCTCATCTGAATTCCTGTCAAGGGAAAGGAAATTAGATAAGCAGCACATCTAATTAGATGTCAGCTCAGGGGCATGTGTTAGAGAAGGGTAGACATTCAGAGTGGCATCCCTGCTGTATCCCCTCATTGCCTGAGTAGCAATCAATGAATGTTCTGGTACAAGGGCCAGGTGTAGAGAGTCCTCCACAACATACATTTAAAGCACATGGCTTCCCACAAAGAATCATGGGAACTGTAGATACAGGGAACCTCATGGAGATACAGTTCCCAGCACTATGAACAAACTAGAGCCAAATATCTGTACCAGCAACTGTAAATTTAAAGCTTTGGCAGGTTGTTATGGGTGAATAACAATCCCACCCAAACCAATTTAACCACCTCATCTTTACCTTCTGATATCTGTGTCACAGATGTCCTTATAGAAAGGCACCCTATGGCTCCTTGGGGAGCCAATTATTGGGCCATCTCTGAAGGGGTAGTAGGACATACTGGGAAGAAACAGATATATCATTGTTAGCAAAACAGCAAGAAATGTAAGAACAAATGAGATGATGCCTTTTATGGGTTGTCTCTAAATAACCAAAGAGAGCTTTCAGAGCACATGTGCATTATTAAAAACACCCATTCTTACATTTTAAAGAAATTAAGGCCCTTGTTTTGGTCCATACGTATACATTTTTATTCATTATGCAGATGCCCCTGTTCCTTTTGGATTAACCTTTAGTTGTTCCAGTAAAATATACTTTGCCTTTTGCTTTGTGCTTCTAAAGTGCATTAAGCTCAGTTCTTGAACATGTTTCTCTGATAATAGTCGCCACCAACAAAATATGGCACTGCATAACGCTCCTGGAAGCCAGCCATGTCCACGCTTCCCATTCCCACCATTTCCTATTATTTTCCCCTAACAAACCAGCCGGTATTCCATGATCACTGAACATGCTAAATCCCCATTTGCCTATTTTGGATTACCCCACCCCTACATTAGAGGATTTATTGTACTTCTATAAACCTCAATGTTCCCTCAAGCCTAGAACTAACTATGATGGCTATTATCTGCTTCCACTGTCAAAAGGCAGTGTGTTTCTGAATTCCCGTTTCTGGAAACCGCAGGAGAAGAAAGGGCTACTGCCCTCAGGCCTTGCTTGTGGGCTTGCCACAGACATCTGATGCGCCAATGTGAGACCAGAGTGTACTAGATGGGCCATTGGCTTCACCAGCTGAGCTATTCTCACGTTCTCCGTCTTGTACACAGACTGTACCATTTTGGATGGACAAATATGGATACTTGAAGAATGAGTTTGCTATTGGTGCATAGAATTCTGGCATGAGAAGCAACTACGTCAGCCACATATTTCAAAATGTTCTGCAGGACAAGCACACTGCAGGGATAAGAAGAAGTTCAGCTAAACCACTGTTTTGCTCGCAGAGGGTTGAACAGGATTGCACACAAGCATGGGATCAGCAAGGTTAGGATAATGGTGATGCCTATTGCAATAATGCTATCCATGGTAACTGAGCTAATTTTTCCTCCCTACTATTCTCAAGCCATCACTGGTATTCTTGCATATCCTGTCTTTTTGCTATCATGTTATCTGGTTGTGATGATTCGTAAGTTAGTGCTTCCACTGACTTCTGAAGACCCTTTTTACTATACAGACCAGAATCCAACTGATCTAAGCCAGGTTATAAGATTCTCAGGTCCAATTCCCACACAGCTTTCACTCTACTGTTCTCTGTGGATTTCTTACTTAGGTCTTTTGGACTGTTCAAAGCCTCTTTACCTTCCACTGTTGAATGCTTGGTTGTTCAGGTATGATGTTATCTCATGACTGATCTCCAACTTTCTGGCATTGGATGGCTGGTTGCTCAGATATGATGACATTCCATGCCTAGTTTCTGATCTGATGGTATTGTTGGGTTGGCAATCCAGATATGACGATCTCCTGTGACCTCTCTCCAACACACTGGGGTTGTCCATATAGGTTGGCATCCTATGACTTGTCTCTGACATGCCCAAAGTAACCCCCCTGGAGAGACTGAAAGAAATCCTAATTGTCATCATAGCAAGATCTCTCAGAGGATGACTCTGTTGCCTATCTGCCATGATTAACTATTGGAGTTGTTAATCCATAAAACATGGAGAATCTCAGCACCATGTTTGATTTACAAGAAAGAATGTTGTCTCCTCTGTCCAAAGCTGAGGGGACAGCAAGATGGTTTGCAAGACCTGGCAGGTAACGGTGGATAAATTTATCCAGATGGAAAGCAGCTGGAGGAAAAGGAAGCCCACAACATCTGGTGGTGCTAACAATGTGAAATAGTTTGCAAAATTGCAAACTATTTTATTGCTGAGGAGGAGGAGGAAGAGTCAGGGACAAAGAAGGCAGCAATCCAAAGCAGAAATCAATAGATCTCACATCCAAGTGATAAAGAAGGAAGTTTTAACCAGTCTGAAAAATAAGGGAAAGTGCCAGAAAGATAAACTGCACCACCATTTTTTTAAAGCCACCAGATCAGCTAAATCCTATAGAAAAAAATAGAACAAGTTAGTTCCAACGGATCCCCCTTGCTTTTAATGGAACTGTTGGGACTAACTTTAGCTGGATTTGGAGCTAAAGAATGATGAAAGCTTAATGAGAATAAAAATAAATAGCCAAAATATCAAATCTAATGAAGTTTGTTCAGTAGACATGTTTTGGTTTTTTTCTAAACCAGATTGCCATTCTGGAATATTTGGCTATTTGAAATAAATTCAGATCAGCAGGATGCAAAGGTATACCCATGGATGCTGAAAGAACTAGATGAGGAACTTTCAGAGTTACCAGCATCTATTTGGAGAACTCAGTGGAAGATGGATGAAAAGACCGTAGAAAGGTAAATAATGCACCATGAACATGATATTTCACATTCTAAATAAAGGCCTTGGCACAGTCCTACACAACATATGAAGAAGTTAATATCCTCCTCTCATTCTGACTGAAAATCTGACCTGTGTTTTGGTTTCTAACAGATTAACAAAACACACAATAGGTCACAATATGCTTATTGCCGGTCTGAGATTAAGTGATGTTCCGATTTCTCATTAACCTCTTCTGTCAGCGTGTTTTTCAAATTAGCTAGTGCCACAAAACTGAGAAGGACTGTAAACAATAAGAAGAATAGGATTAGGTTTTAAAACGATTGGCAGCAAAGCAGTAATATAAAATGAGAAGACCCAACTATGTAAATATGCCAGAAGAAAATAACGCAACAAGAGAAACTTCATCTCAGGAAGCACTAGAGTGCAGATAGCACAATTCCACAGGACAAGCAAGTTGAAAAATACGAATACTACACCCAGTTTTGATTGCTGCTTTAAGAAAGGTGTAAAATTCATAACACAAACAAATTTAAATGGATTCACAAGACAGGAACAAATGAGATCAACTGCCAGAATGTTTGGGAAGGGACTCAAGAACTCAAGATGCTGAATCTAGAAAGACGAAGATTAATGATTTGCAACTTTCATATAACAAGGAAAAAAAGTGAAGCAACTGCTTTCTCTCTTGCCAGACATGGAAAAGACAAGAGGCAACTGAACCGAAGTCATAGCAGGTGAATATTTGTTTCACTGTCCTAACCATCATAACATAGGTTGGTATCATGACCTTGCCCGTACACTAAGATCTGCATTGAAGGCCCTATTTCTGTGCCTACTGGAATGGCTGATTAGGCTGATGTGTGCAACAGAGAGTCACGGAACTCCCTTCTGAATGACTTATGCATGCCCCCCTTTGGCACAGGCTTTCAAGAAGGCCCTGAAAACATCTCTCTTCACTGCTAGAGCGGTGGAACCTTCTGCATGCAAAGCAGATACTCTACTACCTCTTCCTGTTGCTTATACTCAGCATGTGGCATTTCCCTGTTTGTGGTGAAATAACCCATCAAATTTAACATGCCGTCAGCATAAACCACAATTTTGCATGCTGACGTAACTCGTGAGAGGGTGTGCACTGAGCACGCAATTCCTGCTTGCTGTCTTCTGTGGACGCGCAGCTAGGGAAGTGTTGTGGGCTAAGTTATAAAATGTATTCATCCTCTTAAGTGGAGAGATAAAATCTATCAGAAGCTTGCAGCAGCAGCAGCAGCAGTAACCCATTATGTACATTTACTAACTAACTGAGACTCTCACATTACCTGCCATTGCTTGGCCCCTGCCCTACTCCTGTCCATTTCACAGCAGCCTCAGACACAGAAATCAAGTAGGTGCATGTGGAACAATAAAACAATGGAGAAAGAGTTTTGTTTGCTTTGTTTTCTCATGGCAGGATGCTCTTAAAGAACAGGATAAGAGGCAGGGAGGTGGAAATGGCAACCCTACAGTGCACTGGTGGGGTGGGGGTGGGGAAATGATATTTTTACAACAGGGATGGGGAATCTGTGGCTCTCCAAGTGTTGCTGGATTCCAACTTCCATCAGCCCCAGTCAGCATGGCCAATGACCAGGGGTGATGAGAACTGTAATCTAACAACAACTAGAGGGTCATAGGTTCCCTGCTGTAAGTCCTGCTGTAGTAGATATATAAATAATACTCAATGGTTTTAAAAGAGGTTAAGATTATCTGTACCTGCTGGCCACAATGGTGATGTTCTCCCTCCACTGTTCCTCTGAATAGCAGTTGCTGGGAAGCTCAGGTGGGCAGAGAGCTGTTGCACTCATATCCCACTTGCAGAATTCCCACAGGCATCTGGTTGGCCACTGTAAGAACTAGACTAGATGGGCCTTTGGCCTGATCTAACAGGGCTCACCTTGCATGCTTATTCCCTATGTTGCAGATGTGGATGCCAAGGTTGAAAGAGAAAGAGAGTAGCTTGCTGAAGGCCACCTAAGTCAGTTTATGGTAGACACAAGATTTCAACCTGGGACTCTCTATGTTTCTGTTGGGAGCTGGAGTCCATTGACATCTGGAGAGCTACAGGCTCTCTGGTAATGCAGCATCTTCCCAGGCCACAGCTCAAGCATGAAACTATGAGATCAGTGAGGAATGGCAACTCTGCAGACACTGCAGCCTTCCATGTTTCCTTACCCTGATGTGTCCGAATCTGTCCCATGCTCTCCTTGTTGGCTTTCCGGAGTGGCAACGCCACTCTCTGTAGAGAGAGAACTGGACCTGCCAGGGAAATAAGAGGGGATATAAACATACGTATGTGTGCGCAAACCATGCTTTCCAACTTTCCATTGCTGTGAGCATTTCGGCAGAGATGGCCAGAAAAACAATCCCTGCTCAAATCCTTGTGAGCAAGTTGGAGAGAAGTGGGACCTTGCATATAGAATACAGTGGTACCTTAGTTCTCAAACGCCTTGAACTCAAACAACTTGGAACCCAACACTGCAAACCTGGAACTAAGTGTTCCAGTTTGCAAACTTTTTTGGAAGCCAAACATGCTCCGTTTTGAGTGCCACACTTCTTGTTTTAAGTGCCACACTTCCGATTTGAGTGCCACACTTCCGATTTGAGTGTTACGCTGAGGTCTGTCTATTTTTGCTATTTATTTTGTGTTTTTGTTTTTGTGGCTCTTTTTGTTTTGTTTTTGTAACTGTGTGGAACCCAGTTCAGCTACTGATGGATTGATTGTGTGACTGCAGTACATTGTTTATTGTTTTCATTTTATGGATCAATGGTCTTGTTAGATAGTAAAATTCATGTTAAATTGCTGTTTTAGGGGTTGTTTTTAAAAGTCTGGAATGGATTAATCCGTTTTGCATTACTTTCTATGGGAAAGCACGCCTTGGTTTTGGAACGGACTTCCAGAACTGATTAAGTTTGAGAACCAAGGTGCCACTGTACTGTGGAAAACATAGAGAGAAGCCTGTTCACTTCAAAACTGCAAGCACTGCCACAGCTTTCTCCCTTCTAAGACAGGATAAATATGTCCATGTCCATTTCTCTCCTTTTCTGTTTTTTCAAAATATTAAATTCAGTTTGGCACATTTCTGCAAACATTTGTGCATTTATTTATTTCTACAGTTTGCATGAAAATTCATAATTGTCATGCGCACCTCCTCTAATATGCACAATTTTGGTATGGGATTTTGCCTAGTATATGCATTTTTGCAAGCAATTTCCCCCAAACAGAATGCATCTATGTACACTGTTTTCACAAGCATATGCATCCCCCCATGCACTTTTTATTCATATACACTTTTGTGTACGGGTTCTTTGGTGGGATAACTGCATCACACAATTCAGAGAAGTGCAAAGTTTTGAAGGATAGTTTGGCTTTGGTTTGTGTATTGATTTGGGAAGTGTGAATTTTGCAAGTTCACATTTAATTACAAAGGGGGGAAGGATCTCCATTATTCCTCCTTCCTTTCCCTGCCCAAAAGATCCATTTATTTCCCCTGCAACAGAAGAAATATGCCAGCAGTGGTGGAGACTCCAGAAAGACCCAGTGAAGTTTGCTCCTGAGAAGAAACTGATGCTACTTGCTTGAGTTCCATCAGGGAGAGGACCCTCCGAGAGCATTCTGTGAGCAAGGCATGTCCTTTTCACATAGTGATACTCCATCGCAGCAAGAACAGCTCTTGAACCCTGCACTCACCTTGCACTTTCCAGCTCTGACTCATCCCTTTTGGCAGCTCTTGGGAGTTTGCCTTGGATGCCGGTACTAAGGCTGCTTTCACTGGACCATGAACCAGATCTGACCGACGAAAGACAGTAACATTTGCAAATCTTGTCCATTAAAAAAAGAATACAGACGCAATATACCTCTCATACCAGTTGTTGGGAATCACAGGTGGGGTGAGCTCTGGCCTTGTTTGCAAGCTTCCCATAGGACTGCCACACTAGTTTATCTCTGCCGGTTGTGTGACAGTTTGTATATTTTCCTGCCTGCTTTGTTTTAATGTGTATTTGATTTTAACGTAAATCTGGCAATGAAGACTGGAAAAGGAATATCTGAAATAAATGGGAGAGCAATCCAGCCCCCTGAACTGCCATGAGCCTTGCCATCACCTGATCTGGGTTTGGTTTGCTTTTCAATCATGGGTTCTCATGCAGCAAAGGGGCTTCCTTCCTCTCTCCCTCCACCACACCTTCTGCTCTGCCTAGTGTGTGGCAGGGCTGTGGCTCTACCACTCCATCAAGCCCTGCTATTGTTTGCCAGGGATTAGGGCTGTAGCCTATGTATAAATAAATAATGGAAACTGAGCATGCTCGGTAAGCATGGAATAGTGATTGACATTTTTGGAGAAAAACTGGAAAACAAAGTGGGAAAGGGAATGGAATGTTGTGGTTTGAACTCTAGAGACAAATACTCCACACCGCAACATAGTGCTGCAGGGACCCACTTATATATAGATTACAGAAGCAAGAGTTACTTTTAAGGAACAAAGGCACAGGTGAAAAATGACATTGGTATCCTAGAGACAGTGGAGCTGCAAAATATCTTCAACAAAGGGAAGGTTCGACAGGGTCCTCCTCTCACTGCTTCTGTGAAAAGTTTTAAAGAAAGCAGCTCATCTGACTTTTGCCCCGACCATATCAAGCAGTGAAGGTGGAACCTTCTGTTGTCTGCCTCCTTACTTTGCCAGATGAGCTTCCACCTTTTTGTATTCTGTGTCACTTGGACTCTCATATGCCATCTCTTGCATAGCCTTCTTCTCAAAGTCAGAGAAAGATCTGCAAGAAGAAAGGAGACGGTTGCAGACCCACTTGCAGTGACACCTCCCCAGGGAGCAAGGCCTAGCCTTAGAAGGTGAACAAACTGGACAAGACAATGTTCTCGGATTTAAAATTGGCCACGGCTTTATTGATTCCAGGTGTAGGTAGGATTTGGCTTAGATACTGGATGTATATTATCTCAGCCTCCAGGTAGAGGGCTGACACATGACAGGGTTGAGTCTGCGATTAATGAGTTCTCCACAAGACGCAGGTGTACATGGATGGCCATCCCAGGGTGCTGAAGGAAGCTCTAGGGCCCATCTGCCCCATGCCTTGGCTTTTGGATAGAAACTTCCACCTAGCTCCCGTTAGCGGGGTACTTTGTGATCGCACAGTTTTGAGGTAGGGAGTGATGCACCACTTCTCCCCTGGCCTGATGTTAGACTAAAAGGATTCCACCTAATGCCTTATCAAGCCAAGTTGCAACTATTACTATGGGGAAGGCAAAACCTGCAAACGGGGCCAATCTGTTTGCAGGCAAATTCCTTCCTAGCTCTGAAAATGGCAACCATTACTGAACCACAGGAAAGCCAGTAAGCGCAGTGCCCTGGGAAGGAAGGAAGGGAATTTGGCATACAAAACCCACAGCATCACTAAATGGGGTGGAGAGAGGGAGGGTTGTTCTTAACCTGACTGCAGTCCCAAGTGTGGGCACAGCCAGCATTTCTGTAGGATAGGGGCAGATGGGAGAGAAGCTTGCTCCACTCTGGTCCTCTTACAAGCCCCGCCCACTCAGCCTGGCCAGATGGGCCAGAATTCAAATAACCAGATGGCAGGAACACCCGTCACTCCTAGCAGCCAGCCTTGGGATTCCCCAACTGCTGGCCACCTCGCCCAGCATTGCTCCCTGGGACTCGAGGCCCTCCGCAACAGGCCGCAACCACCGCCCATCCTGGGACTGGGTAAGCTGCCAATTCCAGTCCATCCTAAAACTATTGCCATCCATGAAATTGCCAGAAGGTGCTCCTTGCTCCTATTAGACAAAGGCTACATTCACACCATACATTTAAACTACATGGCTCTTGCAAAGAATCCAGGGAACTGTAGTTAGTTAAGGGTGCTGGGAATTGTAGCACAATGAAGAGTAAAGTATGGTCCCTAGGTCTCTTTAGGGGGAGCATCATGTGAATTAAATGTAGAACGTATGAGCTGCCATATGTCTGGATTTTCCCAGGCATTGGCTGATTTCTGCCCGGACACTGCTGCCGACTGCAGTATTCTGGATATGTCCGAGAAAATCCGGACATATGGCAACCCTAAATTAACCCACATGAACACAATGAATTACTGCAGGACCAATGACACTAATTCTTAGCATGGCTTACAAAGCTTTAGGACAACATATCTCTGATTAATTTTCTGGAAGTCTGAGTAGCTGTGTGTAGGGACCCTTCAGTGCAGTGATGGGGAACCAGTAGCCCTCCAAATGCTGGTGGACTACAATTCCCATCATCCTTGAGTATTGCTTCAGCTGAGGTTAGGCTTCTTGAATTTATAAATAACCCCTTCCCCTAAAAAAAACTCCCAAAAGCAATTTGCAACAATAATAAAATGCAGTGATAAAAATACATAAGCATATTCAAGACACAGCCAGAGTAAAAACATCCAAACGTTGGTGCTGCCCAAATGCACAGGGTGGGAGGGAAGAATTGCTGGGCAGGCCTCCCTGTAGATAACAATCCATAGACAAGAAGCAGCTGTTTGATTGATATACTACCATATCTTGCTAAATTTCATTCACACCACCGGGCATGGTAAGACACAATAGCAGACCATTTTGTTCCTCCATTATTTTACCCATGAAAATGGCAGTAAATAACTGTATGCTAGAATACCACCCCAAATTTTGTCAGATGGCGACACAATCCATGACAATCATGGGGAAATTATAGATCAAAACCCCTGTAATTTTCCAGGTTAGCAGGTAGCAAACATATTTCTTTTCCTGTAGGAAATTAACACAGATATGAGCACTAAATTTTCCCGTGGATTCTGCTACATTTCCACAAGTGGCTTTTATGTCACGTGAAAGATCATATAAAATGCAGAAATTATCAGGAAGATGCAGCCCTGGTTTGGGAAGTTCAGATTAGGTTGGCTTGCTTTTTAAAGCATACTGCATTGAATTCCCAACTCCATTCCTAATTATGATAGCCAATTCCTCCAAGGTGATGTGGTTTCCCCCCCCCCACCAAGGGGGGAATATGGACTATTTCCCTAAAATTGAACTCTTTACCTAGGATAGCTGAAACCTGGTTCTGACCTGCTGGGAAGAAGGCTGATGACAATATAGCTAAAATGCCAATTTTGCTTTTTCCTATGTACCTTTTTGAGCCAGCATCCCCATCGCTGTCAAAGTGGGTGGGAACACTGTATGCTGCTCCAGAAGGAGTATCGGTGCTGTCCCTATTGAAAGAGCCAGCCCTATCAGAGACAGAAATACAGTTCAGTGTTAGATTAATATTCAGTGCCTGGATTTGCTGGTTTTCCTCTTCCATCCCCTTTTTCATTTGTATTGTGACTATTAAACTGTAAGCCCATGCGCAGGGAGCATGTTGCTGTTCTAAAGTCTTTTCAGAAGCACTTTAGGTGCTGCTTACATGCAATTGGGGGCCCTACTGAAGTTGTATTGGGAAGTTTTAAATGACTGATATTTTATTATGTTTTTATATGTGCTGTAAGCTGCCCAAATCTGTGTGAATTCTGTGACTCGTGAACTTGGGCTCCCTGGTGGAGCATCCCTCTTTGTGAGCCTGGGCAGATCTGCCAAGAAAACATCCAGTGAATTTTTGTTACGCATGAAGCAACACGGATTGTCAATGGCTGCTGAGCATGACAACAGTATATTCTGCCTCCAGTATCAAAGGCGGAATGCTGCCACTGAATGCCGGTTGCTGGGGAACACAAGTGGGGGAGAGATTGCTATTGCACTTGTCTCATGCTGCAGGGCTTCCCACAAGCATCTGAGTGGCCACTTTGAGAGCAGGATGTTGGACTAGACGGGCTTTTGGTCTGATCCAGCAGGATTTTTGTGTGTGTTCATGCATATCATTTCCCAGTGTTAACTTCCCAGGGAAAAAAGGGAACAGGGAGGACCCAGTTTAAATCTTCACTAAGCTTAGGAAGCTCATTTGGTGACCCTGGGCATAGATATAGCGTGTTGTAGGGGTTAGAGTGTCAAACCTAGAGGGCTAGACTTAGAAGACCCAGGTCCATTGATGCATTTGAAATCCAGTAAGTGAAATTGGGCCAGATTCAGCTTTAACCTACCTAGGAGAGTAGGGAAGGGGTATAGCTGAGTGGTAGGGCATCTGAGAAGATCGCAGGTTCAATTCCTGGCGCCACCAGGTAGGTCTGGGAGGGACCCTGGAGAGCCACTGCCAATCAGTGCAGACAAGATTGAGCTCGATGAACTACAGGAATACTGTGAGGTGCTCCAATGTACATTCTTAGGGGTGAATTGGCAGCTGCTGAAATTGCAATTATGGTGCCTTTTTTCAGGTGCAGGCTAATTTTAGGCCCTTGGAACAGAGCAAGGTGGGGATTTCAGTGGGACGTGGGTGGCGCTGTGGGTTAAACCACAGAGCCTAGGACTTGCCGATCAGAAGGTCGGCGGTTTGAATCCCTGCGGCAGGGTGAGCTCCCGTTGCTCGGTCCCTGCTTTGTCAACCTAGCAGTTCGAAAGCACGTCAAGTGCAAGTAGATAAATAGGTACCGCCCCGGCAGGAAGGTAAACAGCGTTTCTGTGTGCTGCTCTGGTTCACCAGCAGCGGCTTAGTCATGCTGGCCACATGACCCAGAAGCTGTACACCGGCTCCCTCGGCCAATAAAGCGAGATGAGCGCCACAACCCCAGAGTCGGCCACAACTGGACCTAATGGTCAGGGGTCCCTTTACTTTTACCTTTAACAATGAAATTATGTGAATATTCTTGTCCATGGGAGGTCACTACCATGCTAAGGTTCTAATTAAACTGAACTGAAATGCTGTGGCAATGAGGTGAGTGGTGGCAGAATCCATGCCCGCCCCACTTTTAGGGAGAAGTCTTTCCACCACCTTTGGAGTCTGTTCAGGAGCTTTGTGCATAGAAAAAATGACAGCACAGCAGCCAGAGCTTCATTCCTGCTTCATTCCCGCAGGCAACGACAAAACTATCCCCCTGTCCAAGGAAGCTGTCCCCACTACCCACCTTTCCACCACTGTAAATGCCACCCTCTTTTGGGTTTCCTTGGGCATTTTTCAGGGCGGATGTAGTCAAAAAGTGAAAGGAGGGAGCAGGCTAGCATTTCAGCAAAAATGTGAAAAATACTGCCTTTACCTTTTGTCTCATTCTACAAATGCTAGAAGCTTTTAAAATTAAAATTAAAAAATTGCAGGAGGTAGGATATTCCCCCACAGGATACTCATGTGTCAAAAATATTCATATGTTCAGTAATCAAAATATTCAAATAATTTCACCCATATCCCACTAAAATGAAGAGATGGCCCATACATATTTGGAATGGCAAATGTGAGAAGGGAAGGGGGTGGCCTGGAAGTCCCTGAACACTCTTTGTGCCAGCTGGACAGGAAAGGAATGAGGGGGGCGGAGTGTGGACACCAGCCAATGTACCTGCACATCACCCGCTGGCCGCGCTACTGCCCTTGAGCCCATGAGTCTCCCCAGGACTGGGAAAGCTGGCAGAGAAACAGCTATGGCACATTGCCACCTGCTTTCTTTTTGTGCATGTGTGTTTTCTCTGTTGGTAGTGGGGTTTCTTGCTGTGGATGGTTGTGGGCACCAATTCATACCACTCAGGGTGAGAGCCTGGATGGATTGGAGTGGGGGAAGAAAAGGGATTAAGTTACTTAAAAGCCACAGAGTCTGTTGGCACAGAATGTGAGAGTGTCTTTGTGTGTGAGAGAGAGCAGGACTGAGTGGGCTGCTGTAAGTGAACAACAGAGTGGGAACTGTTGCTAAACCCACAGGTTATTTATTTAAATCTGCTTGAATGCCTTGTATTTGCTTTTACCTAAGTATTTGGTTAAATTGGGAATTTTAATTTTTGTTATTGTAGTTTTAAAGCTTGTTCACCTTATGACAAAATTGTTCATTTGGACCTGTAATTTTTTTTTAATTTTTTGGTCTACTTGGTTTTTCCTCTCTTTATTTCATTAACTTTGCTCCCTGCTCTTAGATTGAAAATATTTATTGAGGAGCAGGCCATAAATACTGCAAATAAATAAATAAATAAAGTCTAGATATCACAAGCTGGTGGAAGGGAGAGACATACCACACAGAATCCCCTAACCATCTTGGAGGGTGGTGTGATAAAAATGCAACAAGCAAATTAATCATTATCATCTAAAAAGAAGCCACTCTTTTACATTATCTTTAGACCTCCAAAGTTTTAGCCATGCCCTTTTACCTTGGGGAGCCAACATCTATGTCACGCAGGTGTTCTCCAGACATGGACTGAAGATAAGTCTCAGGTGTAGAGAAAGCATCTCTGGTTCGATAATGAGAGGTGGGCCTGCTAAGGAAAGTCCAATGAACCTTTGTGAGGACATTTGGCCAGACAGACTGTCAAATGTGACTAATGGTGATTTCCATACTTGGAAGTAGGGATGTATTTGGCCCAGTTTTTGCTGCAATTAAGACGCTAAAAAAATGCTCATTGAAACAGTTTTGTGGAAATGCATACAAAAATACATGCAATAATAACACATACAGTGACGCATTTAACAGCATGTACAATTTTAATGTGAACTTTTCATGCAATCTCTCAAAGAATCCACACAAAACGGGACAGATTTCTGATTGAGCGCCAGCAAAAAAGAATTAGGAGGTTCTTACCTCTTTGGGCTCGCCTCTGGGGAGATGACGATGTGCGGAGGTGTTTGACTCACAGTTGTACTTTTGGGCTTTATTGTTTCCCAGCTGTGGATGGCAAGAGGGCATCTGGTTAATAAGAGGCCTACAACCACTGTTCCATTCTCAACCAGTTTTCTGTTAGTCCAGGTATCTATGCAGGAATGTTGGGCTGTGTATATTCAGAAAACTCCAACATTTGTGTGCCCGGATTACAGCTTACTGAATGAACACATCCGTTGCTCCACCCTCTTGTTTACTCTGGCTCCACCTACCACTGCCATGCTATTCCTGGGATGTGGGAATGTGCACCCTAAGAGTGAAAAACGTTCCCAATATAGGGGGTGATAAAAAAAGCCAGTATAAAAGTATAAAATTTATCAAGTGGATGCTCAATATGGTTAAAGATACACTCCACCCTATGCATTCAAAGCACATGGCATCTGCCTTAAAATCACGGGAACTGTAGTTTGTCGATGGTGCTGGAAACTGTAGCTGTGTTAGTAATAAACTACAATTCCCATGATCCTTTGGGGGAAGCCACGTTGCATTAAATGCGTGTTGAATGTATGCTGTGGGCGTGACCCTGTACAACTTTCCAGGAAGTAAGCCTCACTGTACTACTGGGATTTACTTCTGAGCAGACATGTATGGAATTGCATTGCTAATTTTGCATTTTTGGTGATCACATAGGAAAAGATATACTGACTGTATTGTTGTTGTTTTTCTTATATTCTGAACCAAGGAAGAAATTTACTCTCTGCTGAATAAAAAAATAGATCCAATGCCAACCATCAAATCATATTAATACTATCTCCCTGAGATAAATTTTTAGCAGACTGAGGAGTAGGGCATTAATCTAAATATCAAATAAGCAGTGCTTTTTCTTCTAGGAAAAAAATGGTGTCGGTACTCACCATGAAGCTGTTACTGTGAGTGCCACAGTTTTAACACAAGTTTTTTTCTAGGGAAAAAGAGGTGCCAGTACTGTGTGCCCTTGAGTACCCCCAGAATGAAACAGCACTGTAAATTAGTAAATACCTAGATATGCATTAGCTGCCTCAAAAACTTAGGGAAGGTTCATTGAGAGCAGCTTGATAAACTTCTAGTTTATTTTTTAAAACTTTGAGAGGAACGTATATTGATTTTAATTCTCCAAATTTTATACATGCTATCTTTAGTGCTTCTGATCCTTTCTGATATTGCATTTCTGCTTTAATTATGAATATAACCATGACCCTCATGGTTGGAAATATAAAATGCAAGTATTCCAGTTATTAATTACAGTTTCACTCTACAGTTTGGCTAAATATGAATCCCAACTTTATCCTACCTTGACAGGTAGATTCTGCTGGGGAATGGTGAGCTTTGTGGAGGGACGGGGCATTAAACCTAATTCTCAATCCAGCACTCTGACCACTATGCACTTTTGTTGGGCATATGGGTGGCACCTCTGGCCTGTGGGTCACACGTGGCCCCCTGGACTCTCTCCAGGTCATGCCCCTCACTGCCCACTGCTCTGTGCTTTCCTCAAGTGCTTTTACCTGGCTGGAACTGTAATAATGGCTCTTTCTTGCCTCGATGGGAAAGTGCATGCACACCTGGCTTTTGTGTGGCTGGGGAGAGTGATGTTGCATTTGGGTCCTGTTTGAGGGCTCCCCATTGGCACCTGGCTGCTGGACTAGATGAGCCTTTGGCCTGATCCAGCGGGGCTCTTCTTATGTTATATTATCTGCCCACTTTTGCCTCTGATCCTGCCCATCAGTGCCATGTGGCTCTTGTAAGGTTCCCCACGAGGGAATGCAGCCCATGGCTTGAAAAAGCTCCTCACACCCATTGAAAGTGCTGTTTTAAAAAAGCAGCCACATTAATCGTAAAAACACTTAGTAGAGGAGCAAGTAAACATGCATAGGATTAGCCAGTGTAAAAGAACGCAAGTGGAAATTACCCTCTGACACTGCTGTGCAAACAGTGTACATAAGCTGAACACTTTACCTCCACAGTAAATGTGGAAGTGAATTACAGGTGTTTAGGATAGAACAACATGAGGAGGATTACCTGTCCTCAGAAATAACGGCACGAGGTGTTTCAGCACTTCGTGTGGCCTCGGATTTTCGTTCATTCTTCTCACTGTGGAAATCAAAGCATAAGCAGTTGGAAATTAATTACAATTCATTTCTTTCTTACTCCTTCCAACCAACCAAGCATACCAGTTCCACCAGAAATAGCAGTTCTCTACTTAGCTGCCTGTATTTTATGAGTAAATTAGGATTGCACAGATTATTACCTTCTACGTGAAGGAGATTCAGGAGATTTTGGAGCAGAGTTGTTCCAGGAAGTCATCTGATTACTCTCTTGATCCTGCTTGTTACTGGAAGAAGAAATTAGAATAATTATGTCCTTGGGTGCATATCTGGGCACAGTAAACTGGAGTAAGAAGAAGGGATTTGAACTCTGCGTGTGGAAGAAATCTCAAAGGTTCTGCAGAACACTAACCCCTATTTTGCACCCACAGCACAAATGTATAACATTCACTGCAACCCTGAATATACAGGAAAACACTGAGTATGAATAAAACATGGTCAGTTTGTTGCAATTTATATAAGTGAAACTGAGGCCTGGGCATCTATGCTGGAGAAAGAGACATCATTTCCACAAACCAGATTGGCCAAGTACTGTTCTTAACTAGGATAGCTGTTTGATTTCTGCCCAGTCTGAGTCAATGTAGAGAGGAGCTTCGTTTACCTGTTTTCCAAAGAACTGAATTGTTTGAACAAGGATTCAGAATAGGAACTGGAGGCTTGTTTTCCGCTGTTCCCTGAATCGAAGCTATGAAAAGAGAATAATGCAGCACAGGGAAATTACATTAAGGTTTTCTCCTTTTGAAACCCAGAGTTCCTCCACCCAGCTCTTCTCCCTCCAACACCACTTTCCTCTTGTAGATAAAATGGGCCTGATCCAGGTTTAGAGGCAGCCTGCCACTAAATATTAAGTTGCTGTGGAGCGACAATAGACCAGGATCCCACTTTCATACCTTGTTTTTGAATAAGGATGGAGAAGGAAAATGCATTTTCTTTTTTTCTTTTTTCATTTTGGAGCTGATTTTTATTTTTATTTTTGGAGAGCAGTATCACAAAATACGGGAGGTGTGCAAATTTCAAAGGATCGTTCTAGCCCCCTCTGCACTATACATTTAAAATGTATACCACTTTAAACAGTCATGGCTGTTTGGGAACTGCCTGGGAACTGTAGCTTTTAAGGGAACTGAGAATCATTAGGAAACTCCCTTCATTTAATGCATTATGTTGCTGAAATGGCTAGCAAAATATGTATATTATGCAAAATTGTGCTCTAAATTCTGTGTGTTAGGAGGAAGAGGCATGAAAATGTTATGTGAAGACATTAAAAAGCAAAGAATTAGAAAAATTAAAAACTGAGAAAAAGCACGATTGACAGATTATCTGGTTCTGCTTGTGAGCTTTGCAGAGGCATCTGAGTAGCAACTATGGGCAATGTGAAGTAGATGAACCTTTGGTTTGATCCAGCAGAGCTCTCATGATTTGGCATCATGTGCTATGTGTCCTATACCTTGCATGTCCCAGCCCTGATTTGGCTCAGTACCTGTCTTTCTAATATGGAAAGGGGATGGTTACTGAACTACAGTAACCATTATCCTTGACCATGCTGGATGGGGCTGATGGGAGTTGTATTCCAGCAACATGTGGAGTGCCACAGGTTAGCCACCCCTGCTTTAATGGAGAGCTTGGTATAAGCAGTTTAGTGAGCTTGTTTCACGCATTTCACAACAAACCCGCATGTCAAGATCCCAGACTCCAGGGAGATGTTTCTTGAGTTACAGGTATTTGTGAGTGATGGGCCTCCTTCTCCCTGGTGGTTCTACAAGGGGCAATGAGGAAACTGACAGCTAATGGGCCATCCTCTGGGGCAATTGAGTTAAGGACACACTTGCTTATTTCTTAGGCTGTTTTGGTTTTCACCACTTGCTATCTGTGTTAGAAACAGATATACAGTCATACTTCGGGTTGAAGTAGCATCAGGTTAAGCATTTTCGGGTTGCGCTCCACGGCGACCAGGAAGTAACGGAGCACGTTACTTCCGGGTTTTGCTGCTCACGCATGCACAGATGCTCAAAATGATGTCATGCGCATGCGCAGAAGTGGCGAATCGTGACCTGCAGACGCGGGTTGCGTTCGCTTCAGGATGCAAATGGGGCTCTGGAACGGATCCCGTTCGCATCCAGAGGTACCCCTGTACAACCTAGATGCCAAGTGGCTCCTTAAACCAAGGTTACAGTTGCCATATCGGAATGTGTAGTTGCCATTTTGAGGCAAGACAGCTCTAAAGTCTTATTTTTCAAATGATGGACTGGTTGTGATTGATATCAGTTAAACATTTGGTTAGTTCAGATGACAACCTTGAACTAGGTTAAGAACACTGACAACTTAAAGAAGAAAAGTCACTTTATCCAGGGACATATATATTGGCCTATTCCGACCTCTTTTTCTCAATGGTGACACAGACTATTCATAATGTAGGGATATTCTTCACAACTGTGAGCAGGGCAGTGGGGTGGGGTAAGTGAAGACAAGCGACAATCATTAAATATAACATTGTTCACTGCTCTTGGTCAGGCTGCCCAGAAAAAGCATTTAGGTTCCTGGAATTCATTCTGATTGTGCAGATAAAATATAACTGATAGAATTCTACAGGATGTGGTTTTAGTGTGTGAAAACAGTCAAGATCCCAGGATCCCCAGGCATGCACCTCCAGGTAGTGGAGACGTCAGGTACCATCCTGGCATCTAGACACCTTCACTTGGTCACAAGTGGCTGATAGCCAGGTGCAAAATGCACCTGGTGCCTGGCTAATTTTGAACATTGCTTGCTATAGTATGGAACGCTAAAGGAAAATGCAGATTACACTAACCTTGTGCTAGAAGAAGCATTCACCATCCTTGTCTCACTTCGTGGGGACCCTGAAGTGCTTATTCTTTCCCCATTGGTGCTGCTGGCAAAACAGAGAAGGCCTAGTGGTTAGTCCATGGCATTATTGTCTTCAGTACACCAAACCCTCCAAGTCTCCCTATTTTCCAGGGACATCCCTAATTTAGAGAAGCCATCCCAGTTTCTGATTTGATCCTGGAATGTCCCATTTTTCCTTATGATATCCCTATTTTCATTGGAGAAATGTTGGAGGGTATGGAGTTTTCCGACCCCTGAGCTGTCTGAAGGCAATCCTATATAGGGAAGTTTTTTTAAAAAATGCTTAAAGTTTCATTATGTTTTTATATATGTTGGAAGCTGCTCAGATGGCTGGGGCAACCCAGTAAGATGTGTGGGGTATAAATAGTAAAATTATCCTTATGGAATGGGACGTCCCTATTTTCATCGGAGAAATATTGGAGGGTATGGTAGATGCTCAAAGTAGCCAATTCTATAGTAGCCAATTGCATTTTGTCTTTGGAATGGTTCCTACCATTAATATCAGGGTGCAAATCAGGGATGGCTAATCAGCCCAAGGGCCGCATCCCTTCATGGGTAATCTTCTGGGGGCCACGTGCCATTGGTAGGCAGGGGGCCAGATGCAGAAGTGGAAAGAACAATGGATGTGACGCTTACCTTTCTACAGTACATTTCTGACATGTAAAAGGCAGAAATTACTAAACAACACATGCATCTCTCCACCTTCCTTCTGTGGAGGTTAGGAGCCTTATGACAATTCAAGGATCCATGTCAGTCAGGTAAAAGTATTCAAGGAGGGCGTGGCCTCTGAGAGGAGGTGTGGCCTACCAAGAGTTCCATGGGCTAGATTGCAACACCTTAGGGTTTCATTTAGTTTTCATGGCTTGAGGTTCCCCACCCCTGGTTTAAATAATAAAATCCAGCTCAGCAGCAGGTATTTGCAAAAATCCAAAATCGGGCAACAGTGTACAATTCAAGCTGGACATTTTCCACATTTTGCTCTAACAAATGCAGGTCTTTTGTTTCTTTCTCTGTTTCGGAAGCTGCAACAAAGACACTTGCTTCCTCAGAAAACTATGCCATCATTTCCTAAACTATTTTTTTATTGTTTAAAATACAGGCCTAGCACTGCAGCACATAAACTCTATGAAAAGGAAAGGAAAAAAGAAAGGCGGGGGAGTTGCAGGCAGGCAGGCAGGGAAGAATTGGTGAAGGGTCAGGACAGCAGGTAAGGAAGGAAGGAAGGTGGCCGCCAGATACAGATGTCCTGATTAGGGACAGGAGAGATATTTGATTAAATTCTCATTTAAATGTGAACTTGTTTAATTCACATATGCCAAAATAGTACATGAACCAAAACGCAGCCATCTTTCGAAACTTGCACTTCTCCATGCAGCTCTCCTGCTATGGAAATGTGTGCAACAATCCATATGCTAGGGTAAAGTGTCCTTAAAAATGCATATATTAGTGCAAATAACATAAGCAATGTATTATTTATGGAGAAATTGCTTTACAAAATTGTGTATATTACGCAAGATTGCATTCAAATATTTGTGCATTAGGAGAAGCTCACACTAAAATGCTGATGGATTTTCATGGTGGCTTTCTGATGTGGAAAAGGGAACTGAAGATTAGAAAACTGAAACTGAAAGAAGCCGAGATTTACAGATTTGCCCATCCCCTAGTCATGGTATAAGAGTCTAGCCATAAGGCAATATGGGCCACTATCCAGAGAGGCAATTTTCTCCCACACCAATTGGTGGGCATGCAGAGACATCTAAAGTGAGAATCACTTTCATATTGACCAAAGGGTCTTACCTCTTCCCACGGCGGCTGAACCATCCTGAAGCAGGTACTGTCTGACTTCTGGAGCGTGGGCCTGTGTCATCCTCTAGATCAATCCTATCAGGAAGACAAAAAGCCCCAAGTATAAGTTGTGTTGTCCCTCTCTTTGCACACACTTCATTTTTAGGTTGTGAGGTGTGCCACGTATTTGACAGAGCTCTCATGTTCTCCTACCATCCATCCCAATTTGGTGTGTTTGTTTTTGAAAAGCAATTTCATTGGGGACACTAAAAAAATGGAGCAAGGGAGCACAAAGGCACAATTCCACCTGGCCTTGGAGACTACTCAATTTATTATAGCATAAGTTTTTCTGGGCTGGCATCTGAGAAAGTGGAAGCTTGTGCCATATAATATATTGGATAGTCAATAAGGTGCTGTAAGACTCTTTGTTGTCCATCCTCAACTGGACCATTGAACCAGTAGAGAGACAACGAAGGGCCTTAACTCACTTCTTGGCCACAAAGGATGGTGGCTCTTGCATTGGACTTCTAAAAACACACAAGTATTAAAACCCATCAGCAGGGTGAGTTGAGGTCACCATAACTTTCAAAAGATCAACTGCTCATGTGTTTTTATTCATTGTTTTGTGAATAAAAGTGATAGGTGGCAATGCCACCACCACTTTCCTTACAAAAACACACCTCTGCCTGCTCCCTCATCCCATGCTGTTAGTACACAACCTTCAGTCACCCTTTCCTCTTCTTCTGCCCAACCCCCTCAAAGGAATCCTTGAAACCTTGTTTGTTGTTTTCCTCCCATAACTCCTGTGTAAAATCTAAAGCATGGGTGGGGGAACCTATAGCCCTCCAGTTTGTTGTGGAATACCAGCTCCTGCCAAGCCAAGCCAATGATCGGGGTGGTGGGGGTTGTACTACAATGACTACAGCTGGAGAGCCATTAATGTCACTGTTAAAAATAGTGCTATGAAGAGTAAAAGGTAAAGGGACCCCTGACCATTAGGTCCAGTCGTGGACGACTCTGGGGTTGCGGCGTTCATCTCGCTTTATTGGCTGAGGGAGCCGCCGTACAGCTTCCGGGTCATGTGGCCAGCATGACTAAGCCGCTTCTGGCAAACCAGAGCAGCGCACGGAAATGCCGTTTACCTTCCTGCTGGAGCGGTACCTATTTATCTACTTGCACTTTGACGTGCTTTTGAACTGCTAGGAGCAGTTGGCAGGAGCTGGGACCGAGCAACGGGAGCTCACCCCCTCATGGGGATTCAAACTGCCGACCTTCTGATCGGCAAGTCCTAGGCTCTGTGGTTTAACCCACAGTGCCACCTGCGTCCCACTATGAAGAGTACAACCTGGCAAAATGTGTATGTATGTGTTTGGTAGGGGTGGAGAGACTGGTCTATCTCCAATCCATGCCAATTTCAAATGAGTTAATTTGAAAAACCCAGTCATAATTCTGCTGGCGTGTTTTAGGTAGTTACACCTTCAAATGTCGCTAAGAACTGTTATTTTGTTTCTCTTGTTAATAAATCCCCTTCCCTCCGCTCAAACTCACCCATTGCTTTTCTTAGCAGCTGAAAGGACATAGGAGCGCTCCCTGCTGGCTGTTCTCCTAAGCACACTGCTCGCAGCTTCAGTCCTGTGAGGGGAAGAGAGAAAGGAAGTAGGATAGAAACAGGACATGCCAGTTTCTACATCTGTGAAGTTTAATCACAGAATATACAGAACTGTATAGACTACTCTCATTAGGTTTGGCATCTTACACATTGCCAAAAGAGACAAAATACATCACCACAACAGTAGCACTAAAGAAAGATGACACAAGCCTGTATGAAATTTGCATATACTGATTTATATTTATAGATACATATTTGGAAATAATCACTGTGGGCAAGACTGACTAGGTGACTTGTATGCTTACTCTCTCTGCTGCCTTGTTGGTGGGCAACAGCTGCTCCCTGTTGTTGGGCAACTTCAAAGCCCCTTCTCTCCCTTCTTAGGGTCCCTTACCTCTAAATCAGACTTGGACTGGACAGTCTTTCAAGCAGAGCAGCCCTCAAAAGAGAGGACTGTCCTCTGTGGCCTCATATGGCCACCTTGTACTGTTTGCTTCAGATGAAGCAGATGAAGGCTCTCTTGACTGAAAGCTCCACACAAATCAACAAATCCTTGAGCACAGAAAACTTGCTGGTTTTCTGTGCAGATGGAACTTTTCATATGAAGTAGCATTTAATCATGTGAGCCCACAACTGCAGTTGGAAGAAGTGCAGTCAGACACGCGAGAACGAGAACCTGGTCTAACAGAGCAATCCAATCTATATGAATTGTTGATAGGTTGCTGGTTCATGTGACTGAGCTGAAAGATGTTTGGAATTAGTGCAACTATCTCCCTCTCTCCTGCCACCCCCTTGGAACGCCCCTTTCATGGGTGGGGGCTATGCCTACTTAAGCTACCCTGGCATTGCAGCGGCTCAGCCTGGGTGGGAGATTTATGCCAGTGTAGCCCTGGCTCAGGAGGGGCAGCCCAAAACCCGCTGGATCCAAAGCTCCCCATTCTGGTGAGTGGCATTTGGATTGCACCGTAAATCCCCCATGCACAGCTGTACAAGAGCTCATTGTTGATGGTGCTCTCTCAGCTCCAGGGACTGAAATCTGTTGCTTTCAAACATAACCCTCAATGTGCAGTCTGCTGCAGTTGTGGTGAGGTACCTCTTTTGTTGCTCATCTGGGGAAACGGAAGGCTCCACGTCACCTGGTTCGGATAGCTCTCGTTTGATGTTATAAGGAGCCCTGGATCATGTATAAGAAAGAAGAGGTGGATTGTTATTATTTTCAGCAAACAGTCACAGGAGGAAGCTTGCTCATCAGCCTTACCTCTCTACAACAACCCCAACCACAGTGAAAGGCGGCAAAGTACACTTTGGATTCTCTGAAGCCTGCCAATACCTCCCTCTTGTGGCTGCATAAGGATGCACATGCCCCTCTGATCTTTGGGAATGGGAGGGAATGATCTGGACTGTGAGATCATAGGATGTGGGGACAGCGTGTGAGATAACCAGCCTCATATAACTGACATGCTTAAGTTTAATTAATGCATGAAAGGCCAGGCCAAGACATGGTACCTTCCTCCCCACCAGGGATGTTCTACATCAGGAACAAGGGTGGCATAAAGACCTACACTGAGATCTCCTGATCTGTGGATCCTGCCACCTTGCTTCACGGGTGGGCAGGCCTTGCTGCCTGTGCAACTTTCATGACCAATGTGTGGGAAAGCACATGAACCAGACCTTTGGAGAGTTTGTAAGTAAACCATTTGTAACTTACTGAACATGTGGTCTTCTCCTATACTGGGGAAAGAGGGGACTGTTTTGGAACTCACTTGGAAAGACATATTTTAAAGGTCTAAATGGCCTATATTTCCACCCTTTGCTTTATTGCATATTTTATGATTTTAAATCTCTGCCGGGATTTTCTCAACAAAGAGTACTTTCTATACCTACTTTTTCTCCTGAACCAATAAAGTGAAAAAAGGAGCATAGAGCTTGCGGGAAAGGCAAGGAGGGTGATTGTGGTTAGTGAGAGCTGAAGAACAACCGGAGAGAGAAGAGAAAGGAGCAAAGCAACAAAACTGAACATTGGGAAGAAGATGAAAGATGGAGAGAGAGCGACTGAAACTAAAAGGCGCTTTGTGTCACAGAGTGTCTGACTGCTGTCCAATTCTGACAGATAACTGCCATCATTGTTATGTAAAGTAACGGGAGTGGGGGGAATTTAGTTCATTTGTTGCCTTTGGCTTGGATTTTAGCTTCCATTCAGTGAATGGAGCATAGCTCCTGTTCCCAGAATTAGACCTCCCTGCCTCATCCTTCCATCTGCATCACCCTGCTCCTCCTGAAAATGTGATCCTGCGGCTTAGAAGCTCCTTGAGAATGGCATGGGACATGGGGCAGATGGGCTGCAGGTGTAGGAGGGAGATGAAAAGGATGTAGCTCAGTTGCAGAGCATCTGCTTTGCACACAGAAGGTCCCAGGTTCAATTCCTGGCACCTCCAGGTAGGCCTGAAACCTGGAGAGCTGCTACCAGTCGGTGTAGACAATACTGAGCCAGAGGAACCAATGGTATGACTCTGTATGAGACCATTTCCTATATTACTATGAGAAATCTCCCCTGACACAAAAAGAATAACAAAACAAAAAAGAATCCAAGTTTTTTCCTTCTTGTTGTTTTTATTTGTTAATTGTCAGATTGTGCTGTTTTATTGTGGAAAGTGATAATGTTCAAGCAAATATGCAGTGTTTTATCTTGTGAACTGCTCTGAGATCTTGTAATGAAGGGTGGTATATGAATCTAAATTATAATAAATGAACATTGTTCTTTTAGCAAGTTTGGGCTGGATGCATCCTTTTTATTCATGTTGCTGCGTACCTAGTTTTAAACACTGGATAAATAGTTTGATGTTTTAAAATGTGGGGCAATTCACTTTGAGGCTTTTTTTTTTTTGTAAAAATAACACACACAAAACCCAGCATCAATCAAAATGGGTCTTCTTTGCCTGTGATTGAGTTCTGTTGAGCATTACATATGATGTGCCTGCCCTGACCAAGATGGGGTTTCTTTAGAGGAGGGGAGCAAATCCCCTCTGGGTATACTCACAGTTTCTTGTACTCCTCAGTACTCATCTTGTGGCCTTGACTGAAGCGGGGCAGGCTGGCACTCTTGGCACTGAAAGCAGAACACGCCCAGAGATAATCAGTGGTTTGAACAAACAGAAGTGATATGTCTGCAGGGTTATATCCTCATAATATAACGGTGAGTGTGCAGTTTCAAAGGTCTGAGGTTTTGTATCTACGGATGTCCCAGCCTCTTAGCCACCCCACTTTTCTAAATGTCCAGCTTTCTTTCTTTTAAGTAAGCTTCTAGATTTTTACTTGATACAGGACAAAGTGTGCAGCAAGACTATCCAATTACACTTTTAGACATAGTTCAATTTAATAATTTTGGGATTATTCACACTTACCAGGGAGTAAGCCCATTGAACATTCCTGCATTGCAGGAAGTTGGACTAGATCAGTAGTTCCCAAGCTTTTTTTGGCCATGCCTCACCTAATCATCTCTAAAATCCTGGACCCGCCCCCCGGACGTATAATTCTTATTATTTTGTTGTATTTTCAATATTTTGTTGGAAGCCACCCAGAGTGGCTGTGGAAATTCAGCCAGATGGGCAGGGTATAAATAACAAAGTTATTATTATTCAAAAAGTGAACTCCTATTCACGTGGTAAAGGTAAAGGGACACCTGACCATTAGGTCCAGTCGTCACCGACTCTGAGGTTGCGGCGCTCATCTCGCTTTATTGGCTGAGGGAGCGGCGTACAGCTTCCGGGTCATGTGGCCAGCATGACTAAGCCGCTTCTGGCGAACCAGAGCAGCACACGGAAATGCCGTTTACCTTCCTGCCGGAGCGGTACCTATTTATCTACTTGCACTTTGACGTGCTTTCAAACTGCTAGGTTGGCAGGAGCAGGGACGGAGCAATGGGAGCTCACCCTGTCATAGGAATTTGAACCGCCGACCTTCTGATCGGCAAGTCATAGGCTCTGCGGTTTAACCCACAGCGCTACCCACGTCCCCTGATGTGGAGGAAGCCTAAAAGGCCATTAACTTGGTCTTACTCATTCTCGAATTGCCCCCCCCCAAAAATCAAATTGTCCTCCTGTGTGGGGCGGTGCCCCACGTTGGGAACCATGGGACTAGAAGGTCCATGGAATCCCTTCCAACTCTATGATTCTACCATTCTATCATAACTACTTCTGAATAGGCACTGTTTTTTAGACAAATGTGGGCTACCTGTATTTATATTTTGATGGTTCTGCAATGATTGCCCATCCTTAAACCGCCCCCATTATTTCTGGCAAGGGGTGTGCTTGGATCGTATGGATTTGACTTCATTGACAAAGCCATGTGTCTGTCCCAAGATCAGAGATTAATCAAACACACCTCTTTTGTGAGCCATTGGATGCTGTGTTCAAAGGAGTAGTCTTATCAATGGTCTTGGTGAAAACCCCTCTAAAAGAGAGACAGAGAGAGAAAAGATGTAAGTAACTTCCAAGATCACGCAGCACATTACAAGCTTGGTGGATGTGGGAATACTGTGGACTTTGTGCATCTTGATCTCCATGAGGACATAGTGTATCTTGATTTCAAAGTCCCCCATGATATTCTTGCAGAAAAGCTGGTAAAATGTGGGCCGGTCAAGGTTTCTGTTAGGTGGATTTGTACCAGTTTGAAACTATACCAGACCCTCCCTAGCTTTGCAAATGGGCTGGCAATTTTATTGCTGCACCGCTAGGAGGACACACTTAAGCAGGAATAACCAGTTGCAGAATTATAAGATGGGGGACACTTGGCTTGCCAGTAGTACATGTGAAAAGGATTTAGGGGTCTTAGCAGACCACAAGCTTCATATGAGTCAACAGTGTTATAGGGCAGCAAAAAAACAGCTAATGCTATTCTAGACTGCATCAACAGAAGTCTAGTGTCCTTATTAAGAGACATAATAGTACCGTTGTATTCTGCCTTGGTCAAGGGTCTGGAAAGCAAACCTTAAGAGGAATGGTTGAAGGAGTTGAGTATATTTAGCCTGGATAAGAGGAGACTGAGGAGAGATATGATAGCCATATTTAAATAGCTAAAGGACTGTCCTACAGAAGATGGAACAAGTTTGTTTTCTGCTGCTCTGAAGGGTAGGACCTATACCAATGGATTCAAGTTACAAGAAAGGAATTTCTGATTAAATATCAGGAAGAACTTTCTGACATTAAGAGCTGTTTATGAGTGGAAGGTGACTTTTTTGGAAGGTGGTGGACTCTCCTTCATTCTATGATTCTATATCAAAAGCAAAATGCTTTCCTTCTTTCTGGTCCCATCTCTCTCACCTGATGAGGTACCCAGAAGGTGATGTGGCACTGGGAGATCTAGGTAGAGAACAGAAATACATTATTGGCAAAAGCAGAAAAATATGCAGAGGCATAACACTTAAGGTTTTATCCAGACTATTGGCTTTGGAAAGATTGAACAAACAAAGACATTTCCATGGAGAAGCACTGCTGTTGTGGGAAAACTACATTTGCCCCAGTGGTCAATAAGTTGTTGGGGAAATGTGTGTTTTGTTTTTAAAAACCATTGAAAGCATCATTGTAAGAACTACATCCATCCTGTGCAATTTATTTTTTACCTGAGAAAGGAAGGAACTGCTGAGTTTGGGGCTGGGGAGGATACAGAAGGATTATTATTATTATTATTATTATTATTATTATTATTATTATTTATACCCCGCCCATCTGGTTTCCCCAGGCACTCTGGGCGGCTTCCAACAAAACACTAAAATACAATAACCTATTAAACATTAAAAGCTTCCCTAAACAGGGCTGCCTTCAGATGTCTTCTAAAGGTTTGGTAGCTATTTTTCTCTTTGACATCTGGTGGGAGGGCGTTCCACAAGGCGGGTGCCATGACCGAGAAGGCCCTCTGCCTGGTTCCCTGTAACTTGGCTTCTCGCAGTGAGGGAACCACCAGAAGGCCCTCAGCACTGGACCTCAGTGTCTGGGCAGAACAATGGGGGTGGAGATGCTCCTTCAGGTATACTGGACCGAGGCCGTTTAGGGCTTTAAAGGTCAGCACCAACACTTTGAATTGTGCTCGGAAATGTACTGGGAGCCAGTGTAGGTCTTGCAAGATCGGTGTTATATGGTCTCGGCAGCCGCTCCCAGTCACCAGTCTAGCTGCCACATTCTGGATTAGTTGTAGTTTCCGGGTCACCTTCAAATGTTGCCCCACATAGAGCGCATTGCAGTAACCCAAGAAAGATAACTAGAGCATGCACCACTCTAGTGAGACAGTCCACGGGCAGGTAGGGTCTCAGCCTGCGTACCAGATGGAGCTGATAAACAGCTGCCCTGGACACAGAATTGACCTGCGCCTGCATGGACAGCTGTGAGTCCAGAATGACTCCCAGGCTGCACACCTGGTCCTTCAGGGGCACAGTTACCCCATTCAGGACCAGGGAGTCCTCCACACCAGCCTGTCTCCTGTCCCCCCAAAACAGGATGGTAGATATTGGCTGGGGAGAAGCTGCAAATTCTTATCCAGCTCAGTTTTAATCTAAGCCAGAGAAGAATTGCAGGGTTTTCAAAGTTCCTCTCTCAAAGTAAGGCATAGCTGTCAACTTTCAGATTTGAAAATAAGGGATCAGCAGCCTCGAAAATAAGGGATTAACAGCCTCACCTGTCCTGGGGACAGTCTACGGGATATCTAACAATCTGGGATAGCAGCAGAAAGCAGCAGGAAATGGTGCTGGAATAAGGGAATGGAAGGTTGACAGCTATGTTGTAAGGTGGGATTTACAACTGCTCGATGTTCATTTCCTAGCTTGGTTCAGGGGAACTTTGATATCTAGTTTTTACACAGAATTACAGTAAACACATACACAAATTGAAATTCACAGACTACAACCTGCAATGCCAAATTTTATCTAAGGTAACCACACCCCTCTCCCCCATTAAGTGCCCTACTTTTTGCAGTAAAAGGGAGTCACTAACTTTTTGGAATAACTTTTTGGAGACTGTGGTTCTGCTTGGGAAGGTGGTTCAGCAAAGGCTAATCTGGAAGAATAGAAGAGAAATGTTACCAGATAACAAAAGACAACATCATGGCAGGATAAAACATCACAAATTCATGATGGAATTTGAGTCCTATTGCATTTGGCTAAGGGAGAGCTTACTGTCACTTGACTTTTATGTAGACCGATGTTTGCCTAGTAACCTTCGAAGGTAGCTGAGCAGTTGAGTCAACTGCCATGATAAGAAGTATATAAATTAAGAAAACTGTCATATACCATATTGAGTCAGATTCTTGACCCATCTAACCAAATATTATATTCTCAGACTGGTAACAGCTTCCCAGAATATCATGCAGAGGCATCCTCCCAGCACTGCTGCATCCCATCTCAAACCCTACAAAGCCCACACAGAATCGCCAGTGGATAGATCCCAAAGGAAGCAAGATGTGTGAAGGCGGTTCATCAAAGGCACCTGCGAGTTGGTGACAAACTCTTCGGTGAGGCAGGAGATTTCCCAGTGGTGCCCCTGGTCCTCAATGGTGAATGCCTGTTGGACGGGAGAGGGGAAAAGAGAGGCAAAAGTGAGAAATCAGTGTGGTGGAAGCAGCCCTGGTAAAAGAGGCTTTCAGGCTCTTTCAGTTATTATTATCAATATTTAAATCAATATATCAATATTGATATAATTATATCAATATTTATTCATTACACACCCTTCGCCATAAAATCTAGAGAACCAAAACACAACCATCATTTGAAATTTGCACTTGTCTGAATGTTGAGATGCTATTTTCCAAGCAGGAGAATCATAATATACAAAAATTCACCATGTTACAGGAAGTCTTCTGCAAAATGTGTACGTATATTGGTCAAAACTGCTTGTACAAAAATGTGCTTATCTGGAGAAATTTACACTAAAATGTTGAAGAATTTTCATGATTTTTTTTTTCTAATTAAAAAGATTATAAATTGTTGCAAAATTTGGAAAATGGAAAACTGAGAATATGAGAGAACAGATTCTTCCAGCCCTAGACAATTGATAGATGGGCAGTTCTGCCCACCTGGCAAAACTGACTTACAAGGATGAAGGGGTTCTGCCTTGTCAGTATATTCCCCACAGAGAATGCACTGGCAAAGCAGCACCCTTCAGGATTGAAAACTGTGTTCACCAGCTGGTGAAGTGGGGATTCAATCCTTTTGGCTGCAGGGGTCTGTTTTGACAGTGTATTCCCTGCAGGGACACCAGCTGATAGACAGGCAGATGTGATTTGGGAGAAATGGCCTTGCAGGACAACTTGTAACCTGGCTGGGCGATTGGCCCAGGGGCTGAAGGTTCCACCCTCTCCTGGGCTAGGACCAACAAAAAACCTCAGACATACACTTGCTTACATATGAGATAGCTGACAAAGAATCTAAAATCCTAGTTGTTCCCTCTTTACAGGCTGCACCTTCAGAGGAAAGTGAATAAATGGATCTTTGGTGCTCTGGATCTTCAATTGCATGCCAATGTCTCTCAGTGCTCAGGCAGACACCAGCTGCTCGTCAACTGCCTTTTTTAAAAAATACAAGGCTCTTCATATTCAATAGCACTGCACACAAAGCAAAATCTGAAGTCTGATCCCTTGTGAACTTTTCTCTGAGAAGTTGGGTGATGATTGAGATATTATCTTTTGGCAGCATTGGAAAGAGGACTGGGCAGATGGAGCAGCAATCTTGCAGGCAAGGCAGGTGAATGCCTCTACTCACAATGGGCTGTGGTTCTGCTCTTCCTCAGGGTCCGATCTCTGCTGAATCCAGCTCTTATCCCCTTTCAGTGTTGTCCGCACTTTCATCTGGGTGATGATCCTCTTTCGATCCTCATCGCTAGGTAGAATGACGCCATCTAATGAATGCACAAAGTGTTAGCTAAGTCACTTGCATAATGCAGACACTTGCCCTTCTACTGATTGGAAATGCTCTGTTGCAGGGGACAAAAAATGCAGGGGGGGGCAGTGAGAAATGTCCCTATTTTCATCTGAAGAATGTTGGAGGGTGTGCAGCTTAAAAAAGAGACACGGGTGGTGGTGTGGTTTAAACCACAGAGCCTAGGACTTGCCGATCAGAAGGTCGGCGGTTTGAATACCCGCGACAGGGTGAGTTCCTGTTGCTCGGTCCCTGCTCCTGCCAACCTAGCAGTTCAAAAGCACGTCAAAGTGCAAGTAGATAAATAGGTACCGCTCTGGCGGGAAGGTAAATGGCGTTTCCGTGTGCTGCTCTGGTTCACCAGAAGTGGCTGTCATGCTGGCCACATGACCCGGAAGCTGTACACCGGCTCCCTCGGCCAATAAAGCGAGATGAGCACCGCAACCCCAGAGTCAGTCACGACTGGACCAGCATACCTTTACTATGCAGCTTAAAAGTAGAGCCCTGCAGAATGAGCTGCAAACTTCGAAACCCTTGGGAATGAGTAAGAATTGCTCAGCAGTTCATTACCTTTCACAACGCCGAGGGACAGCATGGTTTGTGTTTCCTCCTTCCTCAATATTCAGAGTTTTGTGCTAGCAGGTATAACTGGGAAGGGAAGAATGAAATCCAGGTTATTAATGAGACTGAACAAGTGGAAGTACTACATGCATTGCTGAACTTTCTACAAAATGGACTCTATTTTTTATGATTCTTCCAACAGTTGCATTACTTACTGCAGGGGTGAGGAACATTTTTTCAGCCAGAGGGCCACATTCCATCCTGGAAAACATTCCAGGGGCCACTCGCTGCTGGTGGACAGGGCCAGATGCATAAGGGGGTGAGGCAATGAATGCAAATGTTATCTTTGCATGTGAGCTCATGTGAGCTTTTTGTAAACAGACTTAAATTTTAAAACACGTGGGCACCTTTAGGCTTTTCGTGTAGTCCAACATCCTGAGGGATCCAACCCCCCACCCAATAAATGTTGTTTTGTAAATCCAAATGTTGTTTTGTAAATCCAAATGTTGTTTTGTAAATCCACCTTGAATTTACAGAAATATGGGCACAGAGAAAAAGAACTTGGAGCTCTTGTGTTTAAAGAAATGATTAGCCCTAATGGTTAAAGAAACCTCAATGTCCAGTGGCCCCTTCCTGATTGTTGTTATCTTGCAAGTGGAGTCCAGTTGCATACCAGCAAGTTCTGGTTGCACAATGAATGTGGTTTTGGTCCTTATGTTCAGTAAACCTGCTTCAAAATAAGTAAACAGGCCATTTAGAAGCAACCAATGACAATGTTTCACTGGATACCAGTTGTTGGAGAACAATGGCTGGAGAAGCAATTTTATTCCTAGCCTGCTTAAGGGGTTGGGTGATATACAGCTCTGTAACAGAGTACTGTACAGACTTTGCACGAAGAATTTCTCAACTTCAGTCCCTGGCATCACTAGTTAAAAGGCTCACATAGGTAGCAAAGACCCTAGAGAACTACAACCAATCACAGTAGATAATACTGAGCTAGACAGATGAACAGATAGGCCCATTTGCTATCAGGCAGCTTCTTGTGTTACAGTCTTTTCAGAAGTACCTCTTTGGCCACTGTAGGGAAACAGGATGCTGAACTAGATGAATGTTTCTTCTTAAGCATTCTTATCTCAAGGTACAAGACAGGAAACATATAAATGTCAGGAAATGTACCATAAACTAAGGAAGTTGTTGCTTGGGTTCTACAGAAATCAATTACATCAACATTGCAGTACAAAAAAACAACAATGTATGAGAAATAAAAGAAGCAATAAAAATGCAATTAACAACAAATCCACGTTGTAGACCACCCTGAATGAACACATCCACTGGCAGTCGACATATGGAAACCACTGTCTCAATTGATTGCAGTGTGTGTGTGTGTGTGTGTGTGTGTGTGTGTGTGTTCCTAAGGTTTATGAGCTGTCAGCATTATTCTACAATATCGAGTTCTACTGCTGGCTGTGCAGGTCTCTTGTCTTGATAGATCAACAGTTTGTAGAGCTGCCTAGAAGAGTGTCTCTAAGGAGAGAGAATATCTAGGTGGGTTGCTGAGATCAGCATGCGTTCTCCCTGCAGCTGAGCTGCTTGTATTCCAAAATGCAGAGTGGGGGGAGTCCTCTGGGCTCCTGATTCAGCAGCTTGGGGGGGGGGGAGGATTTGGCAAGTGTGTTCCAGTATTCCACTCAAAAACCTTAATAGAAGCGGAGAGAGGAAGCAATGGTTTATAATGTGTGGTGTCTGTGATATGACTTTAGCGATGAGCTAAAGCTTATCCTGATTGCAGAGAGAGAAATTAAGAATCACAAATAGGCAGGTCAGGGAAGGAAGAGGGAGGAGAAGACAGCTGTAGGGAACTGCTTTGGAAATGTTCAGCGTTCCTCATATAACAAGCAGGATGGGGAGTCTGTGATCTTCCATGTTTTATTCAACCGCTAACTCTGTTTGCCAGTGTCGGTGAGGAGGAGGGTGCCTACTCAAGGAGGAAGGGAGCCCTGAAGGCAAAACATACGGCCAGCACAACCCTTGACATTTTGAACTCAGACATTCTAAGGGGATGTAGATTCAGTGACATCCTGGACACAGCTGTGGGAAGTAGGAGAAAGGAGGAAGAGGAGAGGTTTGATCATCATAGTGTTGACCAGTTACAAGTTGGACGCACAAGACCTTGTTACCCTGGAGTGCTCTTGTTCAGGACTCCAGCCAGCCAGCCATACCCTTCCAAAGATACTCTACTAGCTTCTAGCTCCAACCCTCTGCCCCACACACAACAGTCATTCAGCATTCCATGCCTACTGAGCACACTGTTTTTGGCCCTAGGCTGTTTTCTCGCACTTTTGCAAACCTTGGCTGCCACCCAAACCTGTTGTTACCACCCTTTTTTATGTACGTAAGGATCCGCCCTCAGAGAATGAGTTCACTGTTAGTCTATAAGATGGAAGGGACAGTGAGCCACTCCCGTTGCTTTAGGATGAAGTAAGCACTGCTACTTCCGCCCCCTGCCTAGCCACCGCTTGGCATCCCGGTCCTGTCATGCATATTTGTGCACTAGTTTGTTTCCTTATCACAATGCAATCCTAAACAGTAAATGTGTCAGCCCAGCTGTCAAGAACTGGTGTCAACAGCACTAAAAGCAGGAAATAAAACTTATTTCCCCAGTACTAGAAACTTGCCTTGATTCCAAGGTGTTTGTTTTAGCCAGGGCACCAGGTTTGGATCCCCACCCAGATCCCTCAAATATGCTAGTTTCCATAACAGCAAAGAACTGAAGTATCAGAGGTACTGAGACTACAGGCACACTCTCCAACATGTCACGGATGAGAAGAGAGAAATGCATGTTGACACCCCAGCAACCATCATACCAAGGATGATTGAAAGCTACATTCATGCACTGGGGTTCATCCCCAAACTGCTGGAGAAGTTGGAGCACTCTGTAGAGAATATTCTATGAAATGTACTACAAAGCCCACTCATGCAAAGCAAATTCTGTCACCAGCCAGTGCCATTTTTCTAGAAAAATAGGTGCTGCAGCTCACCATGAACTTCTCCCTTGTTCTCTTAGAATGGCAAAGGCATCCACCTGAGATGTGCTAGAACTGAGTTCTGGTGAGTTCTGGCTGAAATAAAAGCCCTGCCACCAACAAATGGGGTGTCTATGCAAATATCAGGGACGCGGGTGGCGCTGTGGGTTAAACCACACAGCCTAGGGCTTGCCGATCAGAAGGTCGGAGGTTCGAATCCCCGCGACGGGGTGAGCTCCCGTTGCTCGGTCCCTGCTCCTGCCAACCTAGCAGTTCGAAAGCACGTCAAAGTGCAAGTAGATAAATAGGTACTGCTCTGGTGGGAAGGTAAATAGTGTTTCCGTGTGCTGCTCTGTTTCACCAGAAGCAGTTTAGTCATGGTGGCCACATGACCCAGAAGCTGTCTGTGGACAAACGCCGGCTCCCTCAGCCAGTAAAGCGAGATGAGCACTGCAACCCCAGAGTTGTCTGCGACTGGACCTAACGATCAGTGGTCCCTTTACCTTTACCTATGCAAATATCTGGCTCATCTTGACTTTATAGAACCTCAGTAATGATGGAACCCACAGGTGGCGAAAACTTTTATTTTTACATATATTTTGTTATTTGTAAAGGGAATATTTGTATGAGCTAATGCTTTATTATATATTTATATACTCTTGTCCCCCCCCCCCCAGGCTGTGATGCTTTATGGTCTACATTTTTTGATCCTTTGTTTTCTTTCTTTATACCTGCACATTTTTTTTTTGGTTAACAAATCAATAACATTTAAAAAATTTTAAAATGCAGTGACAAAGCAGGAAGGGGGGAGTGTCAATCTACAAAGAGATCTGTAAGGTTTGCATGAAACATGGACCACTTATAAATGCCATCTCCAACTCCTTGAAAGATTCCATCAATGGTGTCTCCGAAAAAATTTACACATCACTTGGGAAGACAGGCAAACTAATATCGGTGTACTGGAAGAAGCAAAGATCACCAGTGTTGAAGCAATGATTCCTCAACATCAACTTCATTGGACTGGTCAAGTTGTGTGGATGCCTGATGATCGTCTTCCAAAGCAACTACTCTATTCTGAACTTAAAAATGGAAAGCGCAATGCTGGTGTCCACAGGCTCCCTACCCCTAAACTGGAAGGCTGTCCTCTGCAAAGCGGGGCATCCTACCTGAGCTGCTATGTTATAAAACCACTAAGAGGCCACACAACTTTCATCCTGTCCTGTCTCTCAGACAGACCCACACTAAAGCAGCCGTCTAATTTTTCAGAGACTTGACAATGTATGTACTAGCTACGCCAAGGCTCTCTCATCAACAGGTCTAGACTGCCTCTTTTTCTCAATTAAACTTGGAATAGCTCATCCCAGACACTCAGGTTGCACTGGAATTTCTGGCTTTGCAGATTCATGCAGAACTAGGCAGGTTGGAAGCACTTGCCAGGTATGGCTTTGGGGAACAACAAACAGCCCTTGCCGGTGCTCATTCCCCTCCCCAAACCATGAATCATGAAATAGTAGCAAGCCCTGCCCTTTCTTGACAGTTTCCTCCCAGCATGTTACAGGTACAAGCACTCTTTACAGGAATCTTTCCTGTTCCACCCCAGAGACACTTAGCATTCTATGTCCACTGAACATAGGTATGGTACATTGGGATTTGTTTAGCTGTTGCCCCTTTAGGATTTCCCCCATCCACTGAAGTTTTATCATACTTCTGCTCCTCCTTCTTCTTCTTTGGTGATCACTCGTAGCCAAGTAAGATTGTCTTCCATAAACTAGAACTCCCCCCATCATCCCTTACCACTGGTTGTGCTGGCTATGGCCAATGGAAGTTGGAGTCCAACATCTGGAAGGCTACAGGTTCCCCATCCCAATTCTAGTTGAAGGAGTCCTATTTCTGAAAGGCTGTGCAGTTTAAGCCTAGTTTAACAATACCCATAAGAAGGGAGAACAGTTTTCTTGAATATGCCCCATCAACAGTGGCCTGGTCACAGGCTTTCCTGTTCAAGTGAACTGCATTGTACTGTTCTTTAAATTACAATAACAGGATTGTATCCAACTAACTTTTTACTCAGAATGCACTCAGTGAAATTATTGGAATTAAGTCATGTCCTTTAATTTCAAGGGGTCTACTCTATGACTAACATTGGATACAGCTCAATGGGCCAGATTCAAGTAAACCAGTGTGCAAGGGCTCCCACTAGCATAATGGGGTTTCCTCTTTTCCACTCTGTGCCCCCAATCCGCCCACAAATTGGCTCTGGAGGGGGTCAGGAGAACACCCAGAACAGTGTGCAGGGGGAGAAAGAGGCAGAAATGTTTATACTGACAGAACGATCAGAAGAGCATGATATTGAATCTCTCCCATTTATAATTGTGCATCTATAGTAATAAATTAACATATGCAATTCTTACCCACTCTCTTTTTTGGCTATGTGCTTCCTGCTTTTTAGCAATGTGTACACCCAGTTCCCAGTGCTGGTGAGTCATCTGGAGCAAGAGACACCCCTGAAGACCTGCAGTTAGTATTGTTGTGAGTATGGGGGCTTAGTCTGCATGGGGTTAAAATCTAATGGATTGAATTAGCCAGGCAAGGACTATCATTACCACCTAAGTAGCGTTAGCATAACAAAGACAGCTGCTCTGTGCCATAGGGCAAATGAGTGGGCTGGCAGTGAAAAAGACAATAGCTGGAGTTAGTGTGTGTGAACTGGGCAGGCAGAAGCCACAGAGTGAGCGCCATGGTTGATTTCTGCAACTCACTGCTGTCAGCTGAAGACAATCATCCATGCCCTGGGCCCCCCAAGCTCTCTCAATGCCAATCAAAACTAATAATTGAATAGAAAGAGAACCTACCCACATGAGGCTGATACAAAAACCTTGCACATACACTACAGTGGTACCTTGGTTTAAGAACAGCTTACTGGTAGTTGGTAAACAACTTGGATTAAGAACGCTGCAAACCCGGAAGTAGGTGTTTTGGTTTGTGAACTTTGCCTTGGAAGCAGGATATATTGAGTGTGTTCCATTTGTAAAGTGAGTCCTTGGTTTCTATGGGAAATCATGCCTTGGTTTAAGAACGCTTTGGTTTAAGTACGGACTTCCGGAACAGATTATGTTCGTAAACCAAGGTACCACTGTATTATAAAAGAAAGAAAGTTTACTACCCCCTCTCTCCCCTCCTCTCTTCTCCCCCAATTTTATACTGTATACAACATTAATGTCTCACATCAAATATAACTGACCTGTAGAAAGGGCTTTATGATCTGAAAACAGAGATGATGTGTGTACTTTTGTAACCCAAGAAAAACCTTTTATAAAAACCTTTTAAAAAATAATAATGGGTGGCTATGGAAGAAGCAAGAATTTCCGATGGGTTAATGCTGTGAGCCCCTCCATTGTATGTTCAGGTTGTATATATGGGTAAATAAATCATATATCCTAGCACACCATAGTCTCCGCAGTCCCGCATTCTAAGTAAACCAAACACTGGGCCTGGAATCCCTGGAATCAGAGTTCAGGGTTGCGTGTGACGTTATTCTTATAAGTGTGACCTACAACAAATTGTTGCAGCATGGATTGTTCCCCATTGAGGATTCCAGATGCTCCACCTAATTTTCAGGTTCCCCCCTTGATCCCCATCAGCATTCCATTTTTGAAGTCCAGTGTCAGCTCTGGCCTTCTCATTTTGCAGCACCCTGCTAGAGAGTGGGCTTTGAGCTCTGTGAAGCTCAAAGTTTCTAAGGGTAGGAGGTTATCTCTGGAGTTCTGACACAGGGGGCAATGAGTGGATCTGTTCTTCGTAAGAGTGTCAAGCTGTCTTCTTCAACCTTTGCTGAACTTGAATATTTGTAAGTGAACTCAAGCATCATAGAAATGTCATAAATCTCCAATGTTCTCTCCTCCAAAAACTCATCAATCCCAAGTAGCCAATCCACCTTCAGACATAAGTTGACATATAACCTTGCTGGCTTTATTTGTATATCATTGATATTTGTTGTATATTGTTTTTACGTGCATCACCTTGGAATTGTATTACTATTATTAAGCAGTTTATAGATACTTATAAACACAACAAATAAAAATGTAACTTCTGGATATGCTGAGGAAGAAGCTGAACCAAGGCAACGATGCTAGCTACTCACACAAATAAAATTTTAACAAGGCATCCCTGAAACCCAAAAATAAAGACAGAAGGTTGTTTTCAATGTTGCTCGTACTCAAAGTAGCCCCATTGAAATCAATAGGAATAACTAGCTGAGGTGCATTAATTTCAGTGAGCTAAGCTGGATACAACCCTGAGTAGTTTACCAAAGGTAAAAAAGTAAAGGACCCCTGGATGGTTAAGTCCAGTCAAAGGCGACTATGGGGTGCGGCGCTCATCTCACGTGGAGTCAGAAGCTGCCTTATGCTGAATTAATCCATTAGCTGACTGGCAGTTCAGTATAGCCTCTACACTGACTCTCCAGGGACTCAGGCAGGGGTCTTTCCCTGTGCTACCTAGAGATGTTGTGGACTGAGCCTCCAACATCTCTCAGATGAAAATAGGAACAATCTATTCTACATCAGGAAGCTTCTCCCACATTCGATCTCACCGCACATGTAGATGTCATATACCTATATATATCTGTCACCTTGAGCCAATTACAACCTCTCTGCCTCACCTGTCTCACGGGATTGTTGTCAAGAAAAAATGTGAGAGGGAAGGGATTGTATAGAACACGTTCCATGGATAAATGGAATGAAATAAAATTTTAGCTACATGCTGCCTTGAGTCCCTCTCAGGGAAGAAGGAGGAGGAGGAGGAGGAGGAGGAGGAGGAGGAGGAGGAGGGATGTACCAGAAAGTAAAAAGGTAAAGGGACCCCTGACCATTAGGTCTAGTCGTGGCCGACTCTGGGGTTGCGGTGCTCATCTCGCTCTATAGGCCGAGGGAGCCTTGATCGGCAATTCCTAGGCTCTGTGGTTTAACCCACTGCACCACCTGCATCCATACCAAAGAGTAAATCCTATTAAACTCAGTGGGACTTAGTTCTGAGTAAAAATCCTTAGGATCGCGATGTTAACACTGCACAGTCTTTGCCCAGTTACCTGGGAATAAGCTCCACTGAATATAGTGAGACTTAGCTTCTGAGCAGACAGTATAAGGCTCCATTTACAATAAATGGCAATATAACAATATGAATCTGCATCTTCAGAAACTGGCTTCTGAAGAATTTCACCTCCACCAAGCATCGTCCCTAAGTTGTGGCTTGTTGGTACCACTAGCACGCCTACAGAATGCATGTATGTTTCCTTAAAAATGACTGGAGCCTTGCAATTAAAGAATTGAACGTGGAATGGCTACATTTTCCTTCAAAATTATAGGAAGGGCTTTGCATGCCAGCTTCATTGTTTTCTTCATTTGATGCAGGTATTTTCAGTATAAACAGGACTCTGTTTTTGCACCTATACACAAACACACACAAACAGAGAGAAAGAGAGAGAGAACAACAGCTCCTATTTCCAAAAAGAACAGGAGCGGGGGGGGGGGGTCTGATCTTTCCACCACTTTTAATCAAGACGAGGAGAGGAGGAAAAAGGAAATCCGCAACACTCCAGGATCAAATCAGAAACTGGGATGGCTTCTGTAATTCCAGGACTGTCCTTGGAAAATCAGGACACTTGGAGAGTATGAAATAGGGGTGGTTGGATCAGGTATAGTAAGACCAAGAGGGTGGCATAGCTTCCCCTTGGACAAAGACCATAAACCCAGTGCGTTTTATCTAGGGGGACGCAGGGGGATGCATACCCCTAAATATTTTTTGACTCTAAGTTTGGCCTCGTTGAGGGACAGTATTTCAATATGAGTAGGAAAATGAGAGTACCCCTAAACATATTTTTTCTTTAGAAAAAAAGCACTGCATAAACCTATTCTGCTAGCCCATGGAACAATCTTATATATCATCTTATATATCACGGCTGGGAAATCTTTTTCAGTCTGAGAGCCACATTCACTTCTGAGCAATCTTCCAAGTGCCATTTGCCAGTGGAGGGAATAGTGAGTGCTCAGCAGAGTAGGCTAGTTTTTACTTACTTACATGCACATATCCCGATCCTCCTGGCATTATCTGAACTCAGTGGCATTATCCAAGCAAATATATTTGGGCTACAAAGCAGAGCTGTTGAGGGGCTGCAGCCTGGGGCCAGACAGAGATGCTTGTAGGGCCACACACTCATAAATTTATTTTATTACTTTATTTATTTATGAGATTCCTATTCCACCTTTCTTCTAAGGAGATCAAGGTGGCATACATTCTTCCTCTTCCCTCATTCTATCCTTTGCAAGGTAGGTTTGGTTGAGAGTAATTGTCTGGCTCAAGGTCACCCAGCTTCAGGGCTGAGTGGGGATTTGAACCCTAGTCTCCCAGGACTTAAGGGACGCGGGTGGCGGTGTGGGTTAAACCATAGAGCCAAGGACTCAGAAGATCGGCAGTTCGAATCCCCACAACGGGGTGAGCTCCCGTTGCTCGGTCCCTGCTCCTGCCAACCTAGCAGTTCGAAAGCACGTCAAAAGTGCAAGTAGATTAATAGGTATGGCTCCGGCGGGAAGGTAGACGGCGTTTCCGTGCGCTGCTCTGGTTCACCAGAAGCGGCATAATCATGCTGGCCATATGACCTGGAAGCTGTACGCTGGCTCCCTCGGCCAATAAAGCGAGATGAGCGCTGCAATGCCAGAGTCAGTCACGACTGGACCTAATGGTCAGGGGTCCCTTTACCTTACCTACCTCCCAGGACTTAGTCTGACACACTAACCACTAGACCACATCAGATCTCTCAGTGAGTGCAGCGGGGTAGTCTGCTGTCAGTAAAATGTAGGCATCTAGATATATAGTGACTGCCTAATCAATTTATATGGGCGTATTAAAAAAAAACCTACAAACCCAAGTGATAGAGATGTCAGCCTCTCTAATTATAGATTTTAATCTCAGGGTGTGCCTTTCCACTTTAGGGAGCCAGGACAGACCGTAATGGATGTTAGGGTGTGTCATTATAGGGGTGAAACTTGATTTTTGCAAATTTATTCAGTGGGAGGTCTTGAAAATATGTTTTTGGATGTGAGGAATTCAAATCTGCTATTATTTTTATGGCTGGGCAACATTTAGGTTCGTAAGCCTGTTTTCAGAAAAGCAAATAATTTAAATGTTACCTTCTGAAAATGACAGGTAATGCCAAATGATGACGACGATGATATAACTGCAAGTACTTAGCAATCATTTAATATTTTTAATTATTTCTGTGCAATTTTACACACATTTTGCTTATCAAGCACAACTTAATTATATTAATTTAATCAAAATACCTTTAGATATTTAAAACGGAAACAATTTGAACAAGCTAACAAGCCAGGGAAACTATTAGCTTGGCAAATAAAGAAGAAGAAAAAACAAAACTGTATTAATAGACTAAATGTAGCAGGTAGAGTTGTGGAAAATCCGAAAAGAAATAAGAGATCAGTTTGTGAGTTTTTATACAGAACAATATTGAGCCAAACCAAGTAATTTAGATGAAATGGGTAAATATTTACAAGACAACAAACTACCTATGATACCAAAAAATAAAATGACATTTCTGAATGTACCTGTCACAATGATGGAATTACAGCAAGCAATTTTACAGCAAAATTAGGGAAGACACCGGGACCTGAAGGACAGCAATATATTACAAAGTAAATTACAAGAATACCTAATACAACCTTTAAAATATATTAGGAATATAACTTTGAATACAGGAGAGTTACCAGATTCTTGGAAGAGTGCATACATAACTTTATTTCATAAGCAAGATAGTATCTCTATCTGTATCTCTATCAACCTATTTTGTTGTTGAATAACAATTATAAACTGTTATAAATTATTAACTGTTTGGAGACATATTAGCTAATAGGTTGAAAACTGTATTAAAAGAGGTAATCCATGAAGATCAGGCCAGATTTTGTCAGAAAGACAAATGAAAGATAATATTAGAAACATAATTGATGTAATATAATATTTAGAAATAAGAAATAAAAAACAAGCAGCTTTAATGTTTTTAAATGCTGAGAAAGCATTTGACAATGACTTCTGGGACTTTATGTTTAAGGCTTTGGAAAAACCAAGAATAAAATATAAAATACTGATAGATATGAAAGAGAGAGGAGGTTTTTCCCTGTTGGATATGAGATTATATTATAAAGCATCTTCTCAGTGCTGTTTGAAGGATTGAAGAATACACATATTTTAGATTTGGAAGGTCATGATAATATTTTTGGTTGGCATACTTACTTGTGGTATGAAAAGGCGAAAGTACATAAAGGTTTTACAAACCATACAATCAGGAAAAAATTGTATAGAGTAAGGGATAAGTATAAAAACTTGTTGGAGACCAAAGCACCACTATGGCTTTCACCTTTGGAAGCCATAGCAGTAAAGAAGAAAAATATGATGGAAAATTGGGCAACTTATAGAAATTTATTAAGAGAAGAAGGTGGAAAATTTAAATTAAAAGAATTTAAGTATTTATCAGAGGTGTTAACAACATGGTTACAATATCATCATTTGAATGAAGTATTTAAAAAGGAGGTGGAGTTAGATTTCTGCAGTTCTGAAAGACAGGATAAAGGGAGGACTCTAAATGTGGGACTGCTATTGCCTCCCACTCTTGACTGCTACCACCAATACCTGATAGAGATTTGTTGCCTCTAACAGCTTTCTGACAGGCAGAAATTCCAGTTATTGGCATTTCTGAAGTGCCTCGCCCCACTTCAGCTGTCAGTAATTATTGTTGTTACCTATAATTAATTCCTAATGATTATTCAACAGATTCATCTACCTAAAGAGGATGGAGGCCCTGTGGCTGCTACAAGCCTGCACAGCCAGTTTCAGGAAGCTCCCCCAACATTGGAGCATCAGCAACACTCTAGAAATTGTCCTAAGGAGGTGCACTTGGATTTCTGCTTTGATTTCAGCTTCCTAGCCTCTGATGTGATAATTAAATTACATAATGCTTGGTTTCATGGAAGGTGCCTTTTTGGTTCTAATTGCGATTCTGCATACTGCATAGATCTATTTTCATATGCCTGTACTATGGAAGTGAAATGTAACAGCAATAATAACAACAGCCACCACCCATGTGCTCCAATGGTAAATCACTGACCCTGTTTTCTGGGTACAACAGGGTAGGGCTTTGGGGCAGAAGTCTAGGGCCCCACTGTACAAGAGCCCCCTCACAACACTTGAAAAATATGCTTTGCCACATTTTGAAGCTTTTTGAAATAATACACATCTGCCTTCTAAACAGGCAGGCTATAATGCAATTTGAAACAAGTGGAAGTCATACACATTACTGCCTGGAAGCCCATTAACTCTAGAGTCTAAAATTACCCATTTGGGAAAAGAGTTTGAGGCTACTGTAACAGTGTGAGGGAGGGTCTTTGTGGGAGTATGGGTGTACCCATGGGTGCCATGCTAGCAACCCCTACCTACGCTGAAGGTCCAAATAGTAAAAGGTAAAGAGTAAAGGACCCCGGATGGTTAAGTCCAGTCAAAGGCGACTAGGAGGTTGCGACGCTCGTCTCGCTTTCAGGCCAAGGGAGCCAGTGTTTGTCCACAGACAGCTTTCCGGGTCATGTGGCCAGCATGACTAAACTGCTTCTGGCGCAACAGAACACTGCAATGGAAACCAGAGTGCACAGAAATACCATTTACCTTCCTGCCTCAGTGGTGCCTATTTATCTACTTGAACTGGTGTGCTTTCGAACTGCTAGGTTAGCAGGAGCTAGGACAGAGCAACAGGAGCTCACCCTGTCGCAGGGATTCGAACCACCGACCTTCTGATCAGCAAGCCCAAAAAGCTCAGTGGTTTAGACCACAGCACCCCCCGCATCCCTTTTGGTCCAAATAGTAGTGTTGGGCTAGCCAGACAAATAGTCTGTTCTGGGATTTTAAAAACTTCAATTGCTCTTAACTGGGGGGGGGGGAGGGGCTTTCCTTGTTTGTGATTTCTCTCTGTGTGTGTCTCTGTCTCTCTGTCTCTGTGTGTGTGTGTGCGCGCGCGCGCGCGCGTGTGTGTGTGTAGTTCAGTAGTTAGGGCACATTCTTTGAACACTAGAGGTCTCAGGTTCAATCCCTGGCATCCTTCTTTTTTAAGGATCTGATAGCAGGTGATGTGAAAGACCTCCAAGTTGAGACTTTGGCGAGCTACTGCCACCGCTTACGAAGCTAGATGGACAGGCCATCTGTCCTGGGTGAAGGCAGCTTGCTCTGTTGTAAATTTAAGGATCATGGAGAAAATACAGTTTGCCTTTAAAGGTGATCCTGCCTAATTCACAACAATATGCAATCTGAAACATGGCCATCCTTCAAAATTCACACTTCTCTGAATATTGCAATGTAGCTCTCCAGCCAAGTAGTGTCTACAAAAATGTGTAGACTAAGGTAAAGTGTGCATTTAAAAATGCATATATTAGTAAAAATAGCATATCAAAATGCATTATATATCCAAAAATGTGTGTATTAGACAAAATTGCATAGAAAAACGTGTACATTAGGAGAAATTTTATGCTAAAATGCGGAGGAATTTTAATTAGTACCTTTTAAAATAAATTTTGAAAATTGATGTGGAAATTTGGAGAACTGAAATAAAAAAATGAAATAGAGATAAACTGAAACTGGCAGCTTTGTGCATCCCTAGTTGCGGTGTTTGGTGTGCAAATCTTTTCTTTTTACGCTGCCTTTTAAGGAAAAGCCCACACAAGTTGGCTCACCTACTGTAAAAACAACCGCAAGAAGCAAGCTCATATATCATTTAAATAGCTTTAAGGAGAAGCTGAAAACAATACAGAGACCAGCAAAACAACCATTAACAGAACCCCCCCCCCATAACAATTTAGTTAGGAAAGGCTGTGCAAGCATTGGATGTGTGTCTGGACACAGTCATGGGCTGGTGGGGTGCCAAACTGGGTCTTTGATCCAGGTGAAATAAAGCCTAGTTTTGCCCCTGGATTAGCAGTTCCCATGTCCAGAAAACAGGCCAGTTACCAGCTCCTGACAGTGTTGCATTTACTCTGTAGTCTAGGGAAATTCCAGCCTTGTTGATGGAGGCTCAGGTATACTCAATACATAAGGTAAAAGTAAAGGGACCCCTGACCTTTAGGTCCAGTCGTGGCCGACTCTGGGGTTGCGGCGCTCATCTCGCTTTATTGGCCGAGGGAGCCGGCATACAGCTTCCGGGTCATGTGGCCAGCATGACTAAGCTGCTTCTGGCGAACCAGAGCAGCGCACGGAAACACCATTTACCTTCCCGCCGGAGCAGTACCTATTTATCTACTTGCACTTTGATGTGCTTTCGAACTGCTAGGTTGGCAGGAGCAGGGACCGAACAATAGGAGCTCACTCTGTCGCGGGTATTCAAACCGCCGACCTTCTGATCGGCAAGTCCTAGGCTCTGTGGTTTAAACCACAGCGCCACCCGTGTTCCATTCAATACATAGGAATAACTTCAACCAGCTTTGGCTAGTAAAACAGCTGAAACATTCCTGGTGTTCTAGGGTTCAGTTCATGCATTAGTAACTTCGATGCTTTATTACTGTAATGCACCGAACATGGAGTTGCCTTAAGCTTGGTCCACAAGCTGCAGCTGGTGCAGAATGCAGAGAATGGAGAGACCTGTATCACTATTATGTAACATCCATGCAGAGGGATCTGCATTGGCTGCCAATAAGCTACCCTATGGATGAATGAATCTGTCAACTTCAGTTCCTCCCAGTTTTTCATTTTCCCAGTCTTAAATTCAATCCTCCACATTTCCACACCAGCGCATAATAATTTTAAAGTCATAACAAATTCATCAGCATTTTAGGGCAAATTCCTCCTGATTTTTGCAATACATTTTTTTTACACATTTTATTTTAATGCACACTATACTCTGCCATTTGCATTTTTGTACACATTACTTGGTTGGAGAGCTGCGTTGCAAAATTCAGCAAAGTGCAAATTTTGACAGACAGCTCCGTTCTGGTTCATGTACAGTTTCGGAAAGTGAGAATTAGGTAGGCTCACCTTTAAATGTAAATCCTTACTACTGGGCCAGGTTAAATTCTTTCAGCCTAAAAAGCCCTGAATAGCTTTGGAAAAGGGACGCAGGTGGCACTGTGGGTTAAACCACAGAGCCTAGGACTTGCCGATCAAAAGGTTAGCGGTTCGGATCCCCATGATGGGGTGAGCTCCTGTTGCTTGGTCCCTGCTCCTGCCAACCTAGCAGTTCAAAAGCACGTCAAAGTACAAGTAGATAAACAGGTACCGCTCCGGCGGGAAGGTAAACAGCATTTCCGTGCACTGCTCTGGCTCGCCAGAAGTGGCTTAGTCATGCTGGCCATATGACCCGGAAGCTGTACGCCGGCCCCCTCAGCCAGTAAAGCGAGATGAGCGCCGCAACCCCAGAGTCGGTCACGAATGGACCTAATGGTCAGGGGTCCCTTTACCTTTACCTTTGGGAAAGGTATACAAGTGCAATCACTGAGGTCACCAGGTCATACTCTTGTAATGACTCATGCCTCAGGGGTCCTGCTCCATGGGAACCCAAGCAGAGCTTTTCGTACAATGGCCCCAGTGTTTTGGAACTCCTTTCCTGTGGTTATCAGACAGGTACTGACCCTTTTGGGATCTTAGTGCCTATTGAATACATGTTTATTCTGCTAATGGAGCCACACACACATACCACTTGGGGTGGTGTCCTGTAACCATGGAGCCCCTACCAAGAAGGCCCTATCTTTTATGCTCACCAATCTGATTGATCTTACATGTAGGCTCGCAGACAGAGTGTCTGAAGCAGACCTCAGGACCTGGGCAACTTTGTATAGCTTAAGGAGTCCTTAAAATAATCTTTAAAGGTCAATACCACCAGCATTTTAAATAGGGATATTACAAGTATACAGAGGTGCCCCTTTCCATCTAGAATCCTTTTTATAATCAGTTGAAAGTTTTCAACACAGAACACAATAAAAGCCAAACAAATCTAAATAAAAATAAAATAGAGAGAAAAGATAGAGAAAAAGAAGAAGGGAAGGAAGGAAATAATAAAAAGCCCTCTATCAAGGCTGTATTCTTAACCTTTATTCCACACAAAGGAAGTTGAGCCCTCCCAGCTCTCACCTGGGAGCTTCCCCCCCCTCTTCCCCCACCTTCCTACCCTGGGAGTTCCTCCCTACCCAGTCCCTTCATCTTCCATCCATCACCTTCCTGTGTGTATCTTCATTAACACAAAGTAGGAAACATCAAAACAACATAAATACAGATAGAGTTAGCAGAAGAAAGCAAAAATTAGAAGTCACAGAAAATGAAAATAAAAGGAGAGATAAGAAAAAGGAATTAGAAGGGCATCAGATTCTCCACCTGCCAATTATATATATAAATATCATTCAAAGTATTCAAAATATACACTCCAGGATAACATCCAAGGGAGATTCTAGTGGGAAGACTAGCAGTTCTGGAAGCTTTGAAATTACTTTAAAGGTAAAGGGACCCCTGACCATTAGGTCCAGTTGCGGATGACTCTGGGGTTGCAGCGCTCATCTCGCTGGCATACAGCTTCCAGGTCATGTGGCCAGCATTATTAAGCCGCTTCTGGCGAACCTTCTGATCGGCAAGCCCTAGGCTCTGTGGTTTAACCCACAGTGCCACCCGCGTCCCTATGAAGTTACGTTAGGAAGCAGAAAAGAGAGCTTGGAAGACAATGATAATAATAATAATTTATTATTTGTACCCCGCCCATCTGGCTGGGCTTCCCCAGCCACTCCGGGCGGCTTCCAAAAAATATTAAAATCCTCTAATACATCAAACATTAAAAGCTTCCCTAAATAGGGCTGCCTTCAGATGTCTTCTAAAAGTCTGATAGTTGTTGTTCTCTTTGACATCTGGTGGGAGGGCGTTCCACAGGGAGGGCGCCACTACCGAGAAGGCCCTCTGCCTGGTTCCCTGTAACTTGGCTTCTCGCAGTGAGGGAACCGCCAGAAGGCCCTCAGCGCTGGATCTCAGTGTCCGGGCAGAACGATGGGGGTGGAGACGCTCCTTTAGGTATTCTGGGCCGAGGCCATTTAGGGCTTTAAAGGTCAGCACCAACACTTTGAATTGTGCTCGGAAACGTACTGGGAGCCAATGTAGGTTTTTTAAGACCGGTGTTATGTGGTCTCGGCGGCCGCTCCCAGTCACCAGTCTAGCTGCCGCGTTCTGGATTAGTTGTAGTTTCCGGGTCACCTTCAAAGGTAGCCCCACGTAGAGCGCATTGCAGTAGTCCAAGCGGGAGATAACCAGAGCATGCACCACTCTGGCAAGACAGTCCGCAGGCAGATAGGGTCTCAGCCTGCGTACCAGATGGAGCTGGTAAACAGCTGCCCTGGACACAGATTTAACCTGTGCCTCCATGGACAGCTGCGAGTCCAAAATGACTCCCAGGCTGCGCACCTGGTCCTTCAGGGGCACAGTTACCCCATTCAGGACTAGGGAATCCTCCACACCTGCCCGCCTCCTGTCCCCCAAGAACAGTACTTCTGTCTTGTCAGGATTCAACCTAAATCTGTTAGCCGCCATCCAACCTCCAACCGCCTCCAGGCACTCACACAGGACCTTCACCGCCTTCACTGGTTCTGATTTGAAAGAGAGGTAGAGCTGGGTATCATCCGCATACTGATGAACACCCAGCCCAACCCCCCTGATGATCTCTCCCAGCGGCTGCATATAGATGTTGAAAAGCATGGGGGAGAGGACAGAACAAGTGAGAGCCCAGGGGTCTGAACACTCATCCCCCACCACCACTTTCTGAACACGGCTCAGGAGAAAGGAGCGGAACCACTGTATGACAGTGCCCTCAGCTCCCAGCCCCTCAAGACGGTCCAGAAGGATGTTATGGTCGATGGTATCAAATGCCGCTGAGAGATCCAGCAGAACTAGGAAACAGCTCTCACCTTTGTCCCTAGCCCACAGGAGATCATCAACCAGTGCGACCAAGGCAGTTTCAGTCCCATGATGAGGCCTGAATCCTGACTGGAAGGGATCCAAATGGTCCGCTTCTTCCAGGCGTGCCTGGAGTTGTTCAGCAACCACTCGCTCAATCACCTTGCCCAAGAATGGAAGATTTGAGACTGGGCGATAGTTGGCCATATTGGCTGGGTCTAAAGATGTATTTTTAAGAAGCGGTTTAATAACCGCCTCTTTCAGCGGGTCTGGGAAGGCTCCCTCACGGAGGGAAGCATTCACCACTCCACGAAGCCCATCGCCCAGCCCTTCCCAGCTAGCTTTTATGAGCCAGGATGGGCAAGGATCAAGGAGACAGGTGGTTGGTTTCACTCGTCCAAGCAGCCTGTCCACATCCTCGGAGGTAACAGATTGGAACTGATCCCACGCAATTTGACTAGACAGGACTCTGGCACTCTCTCGCCTCGGCCCTGCTCCCACGGTGGCGTCTACCTCTTCCCGAATCTGAGCGACTTTATCTGCAAAAAACTTTGCAAAATCATTGCAGGAGATCAATAGGGAAAATCTCAATGAACTGGTCTTGGAATGTTACTCCATAGGAATAGTCACAGGTGGTCTGCAGGGGGGGCCCTTGAGGCCAACCTTTCTGGCCCTTAAAACTCTCCTAAGGCGACACCCCTCGCTGGCCTTGCTTCACATCCTGAGTGCATTTGCCTGGCTGGAATGTTCCTTGAACTCTGATCTTAACTTTCACTTGTCTGGTTGGAGAATATGGAGGGGCGTTTCTCAAAAGTAGCCTACTGTACAACAGTAAAATTTATGTGTGTTGCTTGGCCCAGGTTTGCCTGTGGTCCCACCCAACAATGGCCTGTGGCCCCCAGAAGGCTGCCCATAAAGGAATGCGGCCCTCACTCTGAACAAAGATCCTCACCCCTGGTCTGTAATATTGATGGGCTAGGGAGTAAGTCTGCCTCCCTTAAGTGGTATCCCAGATGGGTCTCATGCAAGTGTGTGAGTATTTGAGATGTTTGCCAGGCAGGTTACTTCCACAGGTCAGTCACCCCTGCTGTTGTTGTAGACTACATTCCAGAAAAGCAGGTAATATACAGTACAGGTCCAAACAAAACAAATGTGTCTAATAATCTCCTCATTAAAAGCCATCTGGGCCAATGGTAGTCGTGTCTTCGTATATGACAGAACGGCAAGCGTGGGTTATGCACACATCAGTGGCTTGAACCACAGTAAGGTCAACACACACAAATCCCTTGCATTGTGGTTCATATTCTTACACTGCTGTGCAGATCAGAGAGGCAGCAGGGATGTCTTCATCTAATGTGCATTATCTGAATTGTTTTTCTATGCACAACAGCTGCCTGAAACTTATGCACCATGGCTTCTGTTCTCAAATCAGACGGAAGATGGTTTGAAGGAAAGCTACAGGATACTTATGAATGTGGCTATTGTCATGTGTACTCCGCTTCAATCACCAGTGGTGGGCGTGCGCTGGAGCTAGTGTAAGCAGCAATGTGCATGCAGCCTTGCCCTGACAGTTGATGGGTTTGGGCCATAAGGAAAGTGGAATAATAATAAGCCAACTGATTAATAAATCAAAGTTTTCTGGTAGCAAAACAAATGATTCATACCCTACAATTTTATGCACATATCTGATCAAATCAATAAGGCATAAACTCTGTTCAGCATTAGCAGGAACAGCAATTAGAAGAGGAGTGCTACCCACGCTAGACTCAGCCTTCCATCCCAATTACAGAAATAGAAGAAGCGTTGGGAGGTGTGTGTGTGTCTGTGTCACTGGAAAAGAGCTTGCATAGAGCAATGGAGATTAGGTCCAGTCCCCAGCATCTCCAGGGGAAGTCTCATGCCTGAAATCCTGGAGTTCTGCTGCCAATCAGTTTTTGTTTTTGTTTTGTAATAAACAGAGCAGAAGGCAGCTTATTACATTCACTTCAGAGAAGTCACTGCTCAATGAAAAGCAATCCCTCCCCCCCCCCATGCACAACTAGACGAGGGCCCATTAACTCAGTGGTTGAGCATCTGCTTTGCATTAAGGCAGCCAAGTGTCCTGCTGCGCAGATGATAGTCCTTGGTTTGAAAGCATCCTCTAACTAAGGGCTCTGCAGTCCAAGAGCTGCAAGAAGGAAAACCTGCAGAGGCCTTGTAGTTGCCCATCCATAGTTGGTAGCCAAAGAGCAGACTAAGAAGGCACACAAAGGCCACAAGGAAAGTGCCACAGCTCAAGGGGAGAGCACATGCTTTGCCTACAGAAGGTCCTAAATTTAATCTCTGGCATCTCCAGGTAGGACTGCTAGAGACCAGCATTTGAAACCAAAGAGAGTACAGACAATACTGAGTGAGATGGACCAATGATCTGGCTCCATATATGACCACTTCCTATGTTCTAGGCTAATATCTTTGAATACCAGTTACCAGAGAGTTCTTGCAGGTTTCCCACAGGCCTCTGGTTGGCCACTGCAGGAACAAGTTGCTGCAATAGATGGACCACTGGCCTGATCCAGCAGGACTTTCCTTATGTTCTCAGAAGTTCATATAGTCACATTCATGTCTCCCACTATGATGAGATGCATTTTAGTTCTACTCATATTAAAGAAGTTACTGTATTTCTAAATCTGTATCCATATGTATACATTAGGACATTTTGGAGGGGAGTGTTGCAAATCAGTATTATCCTCTTTTGTGGCATTGTGTAACTTTGCATGCTGGAGGAGCCCCATGTGCCATCCTTGGCATCTCCAGAAAAGGATGTCCCATGGCTGAGAAAGTCACACACACCCTACAGACAGTGTCAAAAGAGGTACCAGAGTTCCCAGAGCCAGAGTTACTATAAGACTGTTTCATATAATAAGTCTTAATATAAGACTGTTTCATAATATAAGACTGTTTCATACAAGCCCATGAGAGAGTGGGTTGCAGCAAATGGGGAAAATTATAGCTGAGTGGTGGAATATATCACACAACTTTGCATGCAGAAGGTTCAGTCCCCAGGGATGAAAAGCATCTCAGCAGAGAACTGGGAAAGACTTCCCTCTGCCTGAGCCTCTACAGAATCAACAGCATTCAGAGCATGTCTGATATTGATCTACATAAGAGGTTGAGAACCTGTGGATCTCCAGATGTTGGACTCCAGTTCCCACCACCATCCCTGGCCATTATCTATGCTAACTGGGGCTGATGAGCCCTTGGACTAAAATGGAGCATTGGGTATGATGAAGCATAAAGCAGCATCACAGATCTGAAAGTTTTATTTGCCAGAGCTGCTCCAGCTCCTGCCATACACTTATCAATTCATTAATTTTGATAAGGTAACCCACTTCTTTAACCTGCATATATTGTACAGATTAACTATCTTTGCATATTTCTGTTTCTTGTGCATGAGATTATTCTCCACCTACAATTAGGAGAAAGAGCTAAGGAGGGTGGCACAAGGCACCGAGAGTCTACTTGCAAATGACTGGAAATCATATTCTGCTCCTCCCTGACCCTGATTTCAGAAATGCCAAGGTACACACACTCACACACTTCCAAGATTGCCCTACATTTGGACACATGACACAATGCCCTCATTGAAGCTAAGCATGTCTGGACTTGGTTGGTGTGTGGAGGAGAAGCTACTTGGGCACCTCTATGTTTACTGCCTCTATGTTTACTTATATGTTTACTCTGTGTTTAAAGGTAAAGGTACCCCTGACCGTTAGGTCCAGTCGCGGACGACTCTGGGGTTGCGGTGCTCATCTCGCTCTATAGGCCGAAGGAGCTGGCGTTTGTCCACAGACAGCTTCCGGGTCATGTGGCCAGCATGACTAAGCCGCTTCTGGTGAAGCAGAGCTGTGCACGGAAACGCCGTTTACCTTCCCGCCAGAGCGGTACCTATTTATCTACTTGCACTTGACGTGCTTTTGAGCTGCTAGGTGGGCAGGAGCTGGGACCGAACAATGGGAGCTCACCCCGTCACACGGATTCAAACCGCAGACCTTCTTATTGGCAAGCCTGATGCTCTGTGGTTCAGACCACAGCTATGTTTACTATGATGGAAGAAAGGTGGTGAGATAATAGATAGAGATGATAGATAGATAGATGATAGATAGATAGATAGATATAGATAGATAGATAGATGATAGAGGAAGCTGATGGATTCTTAATTATATTGAATTTGGTATTCAGTACCAAATGAGGCAGTCAGACAGAGAACATAGAGAGCCCTGGCTTGGGGACACCATCTATATAAGCAAGTTTTACTTTAGGGAGCACAAATGATAGTGGAGTAGATCAGGGCTAGGGAATCTGTGGCTTTTTAATTTTTGGAGCGAGAAAAGTGGGGGTTTTCTGATGGAATGCAGAGGGTGCTATAAAAGAAGCCACTTCCTCACTCCTTGGTGCAACTATGGGTTTGTCTACATTTGATTATTATTTAGCTATTAGCCCACTTTTTCCCATGCGAAGTAGACTGGAGTAGTCCACACCTGTGTGCATTTGAATTTGTATATAAGGAGCCACTTCAGTCATTCCTGTTTATATGAGCAGGCATTCCCTTTTGTGTTTGTTCCCAACATTCTTATTTGTTGATTTCATGATGTCAATTAAGCATCAACAGGGCATGTGTGCCGATAGTTGTGCATATTTTTTTTTAAAACAATTCCTGCATGAGAAGTGTCCAAAGCACACAGATATGCAATTGTAATATTGCTTGTGCATGCAATTTTTCCAGTTTCATGCATATCATGCATATGCCTAGTACCCTCGTACCTACGGGACTGCCTCTCCCGGTATGCATCACGGAGGACCTTAAGGTCCGTAAATAGCAACATCCTAGAGGGTCCGGGCCCTAAGGAAGTTAGATTAGCCTCAGCCAGAGCCAGGGCCTTTTCAACTCTGGCTCCGGCCTGGTGGAACGCTCTGCCTCATGAGACCAGGGCCCTGCAGGATCTGATTTCTTTCCGCAGGGCCTGTAAGACAGAGTTGTTCAATCTGGCCTTTGGCTTAGAATCAGTTTGATTCCCTCCCCCTCTTTCTTTTTCCTTTCTCCTCCTGTGAAGAGGCTGCATCCTAATGTTTTAATGTTATATCTTAATCTTTTAAATTGTATTTTAATCAGCTTGTTTTTATTATTAGTTGTTAGCCGCCCTGAGCCCGGTCTTGGCTGGGGAGGGCAGGGTATAAATAAATTATTATTATTATTATTATTATTATTATTATTATTATTATTATTATTATTATCTGAGGGATCGAAAGGGGGTGGAGATTCCTTGAGTACAGCTGGTAAGGAAATGGAATTATTGAGGAAGTAGTGGGAATGGAAAAGGCAGTAGCAGAAAGTGGACATTTATTGCTCACCAACCCAAAAGCATTGAAACAAATAATCTGTGAACCAAGTAGGATACAAAAGGAAAACACTGAGATTGGTATTGTTGGAAGGTAATGCGGATGCTGCAAATTAAATTGGGAACACAAACAGCTGCAAACGCAAGGTAATCGTGGATGTGGACAAGGCCTGTTATGATGCTATCACAACAGCATCTGTGCTGTTTGCCATTATGACAGTTAGAGGCCTGGGTGTGAGGACGGGAAGATAACAGGATTTGTGATCAGGTGGAAAATTGAGGCTGAGGGAGGGACTCTTCAGCACTGCCCATTCTATCATCTCCTCCCTTACTCAGACATTTCCTTCTTTCTTATTGTGACAGATTCTCAACAAAAATTAGATGGAAGAACCACCACCAGGAAGGCAGATGCACTTCTTAAACTGCAGCCCACTGGTGCCTGTTCACCTGATTTCTACAACATTGTAAGTTATGAATTGTATTATTAGAATTGTGCATTGTAAGCTGCCATAGAAAGATATTTACCTTGAAAAGCAACTTAAAAGATGTTTAAATACACAAGTGAAAACTCCGAGCTGGAGAACCAGGCTTGTCACCATATTTTTTTTCTGGCAAGGATTTAACGGTGGCACAGCAGACAGAAATCCCACAGAGGAAGTTCCTCATCACCTCACCCACATACTGAGAAGGCAGTATTGCATAATGGGAGTTGCAGACGCAAATCGCTACTCCGCCATAAAGCTCACTGAATTACCATGGAGTAGTCACACTGTGTTTCTCCAACCACACAGGAATGTTGTGAACATAGAATAGGTTTGAGAGAACCACGTACGCTACCCTAAGCACCTTGCAGCAGGGTTAAAAAATATCACAGATAAATGTTGAGTGAACTTCACCAGTTGAATTTCTGCCTGCTTTGCATCTCTTAAAAGGCACTGGAGGCCTGCAAAGAAATAATGAAAAATGAATGTTGGACATTACCAATTGAGGGATGTCTCTAAAAAGCAGAAAACACCTGACATCTACATTATTGCAGATCTCTTAAAATCGGCATTCTCTTCATGGGGTTACTGATGATAATGTCCAGTGTCTATTTGGGAGCGCCCCCACCCAAATATATTCATAGAGCATCTGCCAAGGTGCCTTGGAGCCATAGGCGCCAACTCCCTGGGGCCCTGGGTGCCCTAGCACCCACAAAATTTCCTATGAGGGGCTGGGCACCCACAAATTCTGGCGCCAGGGTCATGCAAGCTGCATGGCGCTCACAGCCCTGGGCACCCACAGTTGGGGGCCAAGCAGACACTCCTACTTCCAGCTCCATAATTCTATCTTTTTTTGACCCTGTTGTGTGCTTCCAGCAAGGTGGAGGGCAGAGGACCACTCAGCAAAATGATGCCAAATCCTTCTCCCACTTCCCCAGTTAAGCAACCTTTTGTACCAATGATGCTAACAGCTGTATGACAGACAGACGTTCACAGTACTGTATATATAACACAGCAAGTCTTGTAATTAAGAGAAAGTGCTGCAGTGTTTTTGGCTCAAATGCCACCTCCTCTCCAGGACTTGCCTACCTTACAGGGCTGTTGTAAAGATTAGTAGAAATAGCAGTGAGCACCAAGGAAGAGATTTGCATAAGAAATAAGAACCACAGCAACATTTCACATCATTGCATCTGCATACTGGAGGAAAATATAAAGCTAACATTTCAGGAAATCTGCTGGGGTGGTGGAAGGGGAGGAAGTGGTGATTGTTAACACAAAGCAATGGACTATGCTAGCAGCTGCCAAGCTGGATCTATAGATAGCATAGTGTGGCATAGTGGTTAGAGCAGGGGTCAGCAACCTTTTTCAGCTGTGGGCTGGCACATTGTTTCTCCCCAAAGAATCCTGGCAACTATGGTTTACCCTTCTCATGGCTACAATTCACCGGACCCTTAACAAACTACAGTTCCCTGGGTTCTTTGAAGGAAAATGATGTGCTTTAAATATGTAGTATGCCAGCCCAAATAACTGTTCAAAGCCAGGCCAGCTCACAGAATCGTAAATTTGGAAGGGACCACGAGGGTCATTGAGCCCAACAGGTGGCGCGTTGGGGAAGTCGCTTTCCACAAGCTGTTGATCTGTGGTGGCAAACTGTCCTCCCACCTCAGAGAAAGGATAATCAAGGGAAGGGAGGGAAAGAGCAGAGGAAGAAGGGCAAGAGAGGAAACCCTCTCATCTTTGAAACCAAAAAGGTGGTACTTACTCGTAACCTCAGCGGCAGTGGGTCCCTTCTCCAAAGGTGTCCTCGAGCATTTAACAGGACTCCTGCCCTCACAGCTGTGGCTGGAGCAGTGCTCTCCCTGCTAGTCCTTATGCGCTCAGCTGCGGAGGTGTGGGCAAGCCAGAATGCGTCCCAGACAGCTAAGGCTGCCCTTGCCAAAAAAAGAGGCCCAACCTTGTTATGGGAGGGAGATGACAATGTGGGTGTGTTTTTTTTTTGCCCTTCAGGGGATCAAACAGGTTTCTCTTTCCACAGCAGAAAGTCTCCCCCTCCTTCTCTCTCTCTCTCTCTCTCTCTCTCTCCCCCCTGCACTTCAGCAAAGAGGTGCCTCTCCCTAGTACATTCCTTACATTCTCTGCCCTCTGTCGCTAGAGACACCCAAGGCTGACAAGGAGAATTGGAAACCAAGTCACGGGTAGCAGGTTTTTTTTTGCTTTTGCCAAATTCTGTATGGGGAGTAAGGCTTGGCGCTCAAGGAGGGTTCACAAACAGCCATCTTGAGAATCAATTCCCCCTTCCTGTTTTGTACAATTATTCAGCTGCTGTTAACAAAGGCCTACAAACCTAAAGTGCCCATCAAGGGACGGACACATAGCTCTCACGAGAATCTCCATACCAAAAAGTTAATAAAACCTTCATAGACAGGGCTATTGAGAAATTAGCTGTCTTATTTTGCTATTTTTTTGCTGCATTTGAATACTTCTGGGAACTTATTTCTGTAGGAACTTGGGAACATAGGAAGCTACCTCCTGCTGAGTTCGGACCATTTGGTACATCTAGCCCATTATTGTCTACACAGACTGGCAACAACTCTCCAGGGTTTCAGGCAGGATCTCTCTCCTCCCGTAAAGATACAGGAGATTGAACTTAAGACCTTCTGCCAGCAAAGTAGATGCTCTGCCACTGAGCTATGAAAGACATATGAAAGACATATGAACATAGAAAGCTGTCTTATACCAACTCAGACCATTAGCCCATTTAGCTCAATATTGTCCACACTGACTGGTAGCAGCTCCTCAGGATTTCAGGCAGGGTTCTCTCTCAGTCCTACCTAGAGATGCCAGGATTAGAACTTGGAACCTTCTGCATGCAAAACAGGTGCTTAACCACTGAGCTACAGATTTTAATGCAAACCTAATTCGCACTTCCCGGACCAATATGCAAACTGAAACATGGCTAGCCTTTGAAATTTGCACTTCTACAAATTTTGTGATGCTGTTCTCCAAACCAAAATGTGCACACAAGAAAAGAAAAGAAAAGAAAAGAAAAGAAAAGCATTTATTAGGATAAAGTGCGCACACAAAGTGTAAGTATGGATTTTTATGTTGGATTTTAAAAGTCCACAAAGAGGTGCGAAAAAAATGTGGTTTTCCAAAGAATGTAAAAATGGGAAACTAAGGAAAACATTAACAGCTGATTCTTAATGTTCATTTTGTCTCCCTGCTTCATTTTTCTGTTCACAAGGAAGATCCAGAAAGTTGATTTAAAATGTGCAATTGCTGCCATTTTTAAATGGTTTTCCATGTACCTGCATTTTTAAAAATATATACCTGCAGCTGTTTTGTTCCTATCTATGTAATTATTTTATACATGTTTTAATTGTATTTTAAATTTTTTTGAGATCATTGGAAACAGTTCATAAATCAAGTAACAACTACAGCAACAGCTGCACCAACTGCTACTACTAAAAGTGTTGCTGGTCCCATGCTCAAACACTCTTCCAGCAATGATTGGGCAGTCATCCTCACTTTTAATTTTCAGGCGTATCTCGAAGACTTTTTATGCCAATAGATCCTTCTGTACTGCTTTTCAAGGTTTTTATATTTAGGTTGCTATACCCTGCCCTGATGTTTTGTGAGAGGGCGGGATATAAACACTTTCATAAATAAAGCATGATGTCATTAAAGGTTTGAGAAAGCTTGAAGCTCACGTATAACAAGAAAAACCAAAGCAACCTCTTGACTCCCCCCTCCACAAATCCAAGTGCCAGTTTATGGCATGCCAAGTAAAGCCTAGTTCATTAGACATGCATAGAAGCCTACTAGAGACAATCCACTTTTCATTTGGCTGCCTTCCTGGAACTGGACAAAGCAGGTGAGCTGTCCATCATCTGGCCATTGGCAATGACATGGGTACTGGGCCCCATGTGACCTAAGGAGCCAAAAGTTTTGTAGACATGATTTGCAAAATGTAGAGATCCATATCCTTTCCTGATTTGTGCAGTTTGCTCTGCATGTTCAAGTGTGTGTGTTCGGGGGGGGGGGAGTTCATTCTTGTGTTTTGATTTGCTAACACTTGTGCTTTGGTTATAAATCTTCAAGCTCTCTAAATGAGACTGATGAGCACAATTATGATTATTTGACCTCTCAGTGAACCACTATGGTGGCAAATTTCAGAGGCTAAGTATAACATCAGGCAAAAGCCTAATCTCTTTCCAACAGCTCTATATTTAAGAGCCTCAGAACTTAATTGGATTCCCCGCTGTTTTCAGTAACCGTCAATCTCCCACCAGGCAGAAGGGAAGAGGCTGCTTTCCTTCTCCCTCCTCTTTCCCCAAACAGGGTGAACGATGCTGAAAGTCAAGAAGAAGGGTGTGGAAGTCAAACCACCCATTTGATGAAAGGAAATCAAACAGGTTTTTCACGAGTCTTGCTGCACAGAGCTTCTATCCTCCTTAAGTGTGAGTGGCAGGTAGCAGGCAGCCCTCTTCCTAAGGCTGACAATCAATCCAAAATGCATTCAATTTTAGCAAAATCAAGAAGAGTCTCGTGGAACCTTAAAGACTAACATGTATTTTGGCATACACGTTTGTCAGCTACAGTTCCATGCATCAAATGCACAAAGCATTATCCTAGTATAGGGGTGATTTTAAACAGTGAAGTCAGAAGGAAGTGAGATACAAAAAAGGACAGGTGACGAGAATTACACTATTATCAACAGTGGCACTTCACAAAAATGTTAATAATACAGACAACCTGGCATCATTAAGCCAAATAATGCTTGTAAGTGTGATAAACAATCCTTTGTCTGGGTTGATGTTACAGTCTTCATCTGAAATCGCTTTGGTTCCAGAGTGGCCACTTGTAAGAAGAGTTAGTCTCCTGGGAAGTTAAAATGCCCCCCACAGACATGACACTGACACATGTTCACGCTCACGCTCTCTCTCACACACACACAGGTGCAATTTCTGATGTCAAATTTGTGTCTATTTACTCTTTACTGTAGAGATGCTTGTGGGAAACTGGAGCGGCTTTCACCATTCCTACAAAGCCTTGGGGTTGTGTGTCACTTTGTACATCGTAACTGAATTCCACCTGCCATTCCATTGCACAGCCAACTAATTTGGAGATAGCATTCTGGAGCTTCTAACGCCACCATGAAATATCCAGAAATGGGACACAACAGAATGGTTTCTTTTTGACACAAATGCAGTTGTTCTAGAACAAGCTTCTTGACTCCAGCAGCTACAAAGGTTGGTTCAACAAATGTCCTGCAAGCTACAAAGCCATTAAAATGACCCAGGTCCATTTCACTATCTTGAATCTTCAACTTTCATCTGCCTTCTAACACCGTTGTGCAATAATCTCTTTGACAGCTTTAGCATGTGCCTTGTTAGGATTGTGCAAATGGTTAGGATTGTGCAAATAGTTTAAATGTCTCATTTGGATTGTATATTAAACTTGTTACTGCTTGAAAAGTTGCATGCTTTTAATTCTGCAAATAGTCTTCAGCAGTATTGTAAGCGGTTATTTTGATGTTGTTATGGCCAATGGGCAAAGCAAAGCAAAACCAACATATCCATCGATCCAAAGAAAGCACAGGAAATGTCTGCTATTTATTAGCATTGCCCCAGATTTCACAAAAGTACTGGCCCAACACCTAAGATTTGTGTTTTCATGATCCAATTTATTCCTGTGACTGCTATTCATTTTAATGGTTTTTAATACTGAGTTTTGAATTGTTGCAACCCACCCTGGAACCTGCTGGTAATAATAGCAGTGATGCTCATAAATCGGAAAGGTCCGTCAACCACAGGACGTCGTCAACAAAATGGCACCATGTGTTCATCCGCCCCATTTAAATTGGATTTTTTTCCAATCGGCAAAAATGCAGAAGGAGGGGGGGAATCAAACATAAAATTGCATGTCACCTATTTGTGGATGTGCTGAAGTGCATTGTGTGGACAAACACTATTTTTAAACGTTTTGTGTGGGTTTGCCATCTATTACTCTATCCCCTACTACTTCCATTGGTGAGTTGTAGATCTATTAATGGTTTTTCTTCTTATACTAGACGGAATCATTTTTATGCTGCTTCCCACTCCCTTGATACCATATATTGTTTTTAAATGTACTTTTAAGCTGCCCAGAGAACATAAGAGCCCTGCTGAATCAGGCCAATGACCCAATTATCTTGCTCTCAGTGTCCAACCAGATTAAAAAAATGACTTCTGGACGGTTAAGTCCAGTCAAAGGTGACTATGGGCTTGCAGTGTTCATCACTCTTTCAGGCCAAGGGAGCTGGCATTTGTCCACAGACAGCTTTCTGGATCATGTGGCCAGCATGACTAAACCACTTCTGGCGCAATAGGACACCCTGACAAGTGCCAGAGCACACGGAAACGGCATTTACCTTCCCACCACAGTGGTACCTATTTATCTAATAATAATATAATAATAATATTTTTTTTATTTATACCCCACCCTCCCCAGCCAGAGCCAGGCTCAGGGCGGCTAACACCAATAAAATTACAATAAAAAATATGGCGGGGGGAGGGGGCGACAAACAAAAAACCCCCCCAAAAATCAGTTTATTAAAATACAGGTTAAAATACAATTTAAAATGCAGCCTCATTTTAATAGTAGCCCATAAATAAAACCATAAGGGTAGGGAAACATAAGGGTCAGACTGAGTCCAAACCAAAGGCCAGGCGGAACAGCTCTGTCTTGCAGGCCCTGTGGAAAGATGTCAAGTCCCGCAGGGCCCTAGTCTCTTGTGACAGAGCGTTCAGCCAAGTCAGGACCAGTACTGAAAAGGCCCTGGCCCTACTTGAGACCAATCTAACCACCTTGCGACTTGGGACCTCCAAAGTGTTGTCATTTGTGGACCTTAAGGTCCTCCGCAGGGCATACCAGGAGAGGCGGTCCCATAGGTACGAGGGTCCTAGGCCTTGTAGGGCTTTAAAGGTCAAAACCAGCACCTTAAACCTGTACTCCACCAGGAGCCAATGCAGCTGGTAAAGCACTGGATGAATGTGATCCTGCGGCAAGGACCCAGTAAGGAGCCTAGCCGCGGCATTCTGCACCCGATGGAGTTTCTGGGTCAGCTCCAAGGGCAGCCCTGCATGGAGCGAGTTACAATCAAGCCTGGAGGTGACTGTCTCATGGATCACTGTGGCCAGATCAGGGCGAGAAAGGTAAGGGACCAACTGCTTGATACGACGGAGATGGAAAAATGCCATCTACTTGCACTGGCGTACTTTCAAACTGCTAGGTTGGCAGGAGCTGGGACCGAGCAACGGGAGCTCACCCTGTCGCGGGGATTCAAACCACCATCCTTCTGATTGGCAAGCCCAAGAGGCTCAGTGGTCTAGACCACAGTGCCATCCACATCCCTCTAACCAGATTACCTTTGTGAAGCTCACAAGCAGGACATGAACTCAACAGCACTGTCCCCACCTGTGATTCCCAGTAACACTGAAGGTAACATAGCTATCACAATACCCATTCCACACTAGTAAGAAAGTGATATTTTAGTGTGGTAGCACCTACACTGTGGAACTCCTTGCCTATTGATATCAGGCAGGTGCCTTCATTGCACTCTTTTGATGCTGCTAAAACTTTTTTCTTTCTTTTTTAAAGGCAAGCCTACCCAGATATTTGGAATGATGATGTGTTTTTAGTTTATTGCTGGTTTTAATTGTTCTGAACATTTTAATTGTTTTTACCAATACTTTGTTGCTTTATTCTTTTTGTAAACAGTTGAGGTATTTGTTTTTGTTTTCTAACAATCAAGAGGTATATAGATTTTATGAAATAAACAAATAAATAAAACAATGGGTATTGGGTGGCAACACAAACACACTGAAACAAGCAACTGCTGTGCTGATCTAGGACTCAACAGGTCAAGGCGTGGAGGATGCAGCAATTATGTTGGTTTTGTGCCAATTTCCACCTGCAGAGAAAGATACAACACATTCTTCCACAACAAAGGCCAAGCCCCATCTCTGCCCTTTCTGCACCCAGGTGTGGCCACATCAGAGCTTTGCTGTAACTCTGACTCATGGGGAAAGACTGAATGGAATTCCTTAAATATAAAGTCCTGCAATCCCCCTTCTCTCATTCTTCAGTATCACCCAAGCACAAAACCTCAAGGTTTACTGTGATTAGCTACTTTGCCCTTTGAGAGTACTTGGGGACAAGTGTTCACAGGAACTGCAACCTCCACATTATCTTTTTTTCCTTATGCATTGACACCATCCACACACTCATTTGTTTTTGGCAATCCAGATGCTTCTTCCATTCCTTTACCCAGGAAAGCACCTTAAAAAACAATAACTGCTGATGCGTTGCAACAATTTTAGGCACTCCCACTGCAGTGTTAGCACAACCACTTCCAAATGTGACACACCATCATTGATCTCTGAGATCTGCATTACAAGAATGCTTATTCTGTCCCACCCCCCCCCCCATAGGCATAACTGGTGCTTTTCTTGCTTCTGGGCTCTCCACACACCTCACAACTATACCTATGACACGGCAGAAGCTTCCTGGTGGCATGAATCCTTCACAGGCAAAGGCTGGCAAACTCCTAAGCAGAGCAGGTATCGCCCATAACTTCGATGAAACACAAGGCTAAATTGTTGTTATAGGGCTAAATAAGGTTGGCAAATATTTTGTCTTCTGTGTTGTTAGACCCCAGAGAACTGGATCAGTGTACAAAGGGGACTTCTTATGCTCCTTTCTGGCTTCCCTAATGGGAAGTTACTCCCTTCTGTAGTTCCTTGCTCGGGCGTGCTATAATTAAGGATGAGCAGATCTATCAGTTTCAGATTCTTTTCATTTCTCATTTTTCCAACCTGAAGTTCAATTCTCCACATTAGTTTGAATTCTTTTTTAAGTCCTCATGCAAATTCAACACTGTTTTAGTGCAAGTTTCTCCAAATAGGTATTGTATACACAAGTTTGCCTAATATACACTTTTTTCCCCCAAAACCATTTCCCCTAATAGAATGCTTTTTAAAATGTTATTTTCACCAGTTTATGTGGTTTTGTACACGTTACTTGGCCTGGGAAACTATATGGTGAACTTTGAAAGGATTGCTGTGTTTCAGTTCACGTACTGCTTTGGAGAATGTGGTAGGTTTGTCTTTTAAATGCAAACTGAATTCAAATTCCCCCCCTCCCTTCTCTGAACCTAAACACTCAAATTCTTTTTTTAAAAAACTGTTTATTTACAGTCCCTACAAAACTTTAACAAAATGCAGTCCCCTAGATTATTCAGGAGAAGCAACGTGCTTTGAAATGTATGCTGCAGCAAGTGTGACTTCAGGGTACGAACCTGGTTAAAAAGAAAGGAGTGCTTCAGATACACTTATGGCTACAAGAGGGCACTCTGGATACAAGAGCTTATTCTGGCTTAAAGCCAAAAGGCTTTGGGTGAAATAGATTGAGGCTGCTCTAATAAGGAAACGTATCTTATCACTGATGCTTCGGTACCAAGCCAGGTTCACCATTCCCTGCAATAGGAATGGGTAACATGGAGGAAACTCTTGAGAGTCCCATGGACTGCAAGAAGATTAAACCGATCCATTCTGAAGAAAATCAGCCCTGAGTGTTCACTGGAAGGACAGATCCTGAAGCTGAGGCTCCAATACTTTGACCACCTCATGAGAAGAGAAGACTCCCTGGAAAAGACCCTGATGTTGGGAAAGATGGAGGGCACAAGGAGAAGGGGACGACAGAGGATGAGATGGTTGGATAATGTTCTCGAAGCTACCAGCATGAGTTTGACCAAACTGCGGGAGGCAGTGGAAGACAGGAGTGCCTGGCGTGCTCTGGTCCATGGGGTCACGAAGAGTCGGACACGACTAAACAACTAAACAACAACAACCACCATTGGCCCTGCAGCTGATATGGGACTCCAACTCCCATGAGCACCAGCCAATGATGCCGAAGGTTGGGAGGTGATGGGAGGTGGAGTCCAGCAACATCTGGAGAGCCACACCTTGCTCATTCCTACACTCCATGCGCTAAAGGCCAGGAATGCACCTATGTGAGATTCCAGTTCTCATCAGCCACAGTCAGCATAGTTAATGGGCAGGATCAGGATAAGAGCAGCTGTGGTCCGCAAGCATCTGAAGGGATACTTTTTCATCTAAGAACTTAGGACTACATTGATTTGCAAAGGGGTGTACAGGCTTGCCCTGTGAAGACAGCATAAAGTAGTGGGATTTCACACCTCCATTAATGTGCCAGCAAACTAGATAAACCTGTGACTGCAACCCCTATTAATAAAATGTAGGAATGTCCTGCTTAACTGCAGTATTGTATGTGACTTGGCAAGAGGCCTTTACTTCAGAAACAATCAGAATCTACTGTATCGTACTGAGTTTTATCAATGGAACCTGCAGAGCAATTATGGCAAGCGTGCACCACCTACAGGCAGAAGTTGATGTTGCATCCAAAGGTTCTCATTACCGAAATCATTTTCTAATGGGAAGATTATAAGCGATTCTCACTGTGGAACGTGAAGGCAGGACAGAAACTGGCCACAATGCTCACTCACATTACATATACCCTTTTTCAATTGATCAATGAACATAGATTCACACACCCCAACATGCATTTTACATATTTCAGGAAGGCAGAAACTGTCTCAAGATTTAGATACTTCCAGAACAGAATATCCCAGTGTACTTTATTGGAAATTGCACTGAAATACATTTTACCTTTTAGTATGTAAGCAAACTCTTCCCATCTGCTGGACAAATGTACAGTGGCTGTCTTAAGAAAAAGAACCTGTGCAGTCACATTGCAGAAAGTTTGGGCCACAGTTTAAGTACGCAAGTGCAAATGCCTCATCTTTACAGATTTCCCACATAATCTTGTTACAGCATGGGGTGGTTATGCTGATGTTGTCCTGATGTTATTGGGACTACGAGCCCCCGGCTGGTGCTGATGTGAGTTGTAATGCAATATCAGCTCAAGATTTCCCACCTTTACCTTAACAATGACCGATATATTATTGTTATTATTTATTAAATTTGTATACCGCCCTTCACCCAAAGATCACAGGGCTGCTCACAGCATAAAAATTCAAAATGAGAACATGAAATACATAATAAAACAAGAACAAACCCATCACACACACCCTCCCACAAGGACATTTAAAAGGCCATGGAATGTTAAGCAGCCAAAGGCCTGGTTAAAAAGAAATGCTTTCTCCTATCACCTAAAGATATACAGATGGGTTACCCAGCTCTGGAATTTGCACACAGATCTCCCCAACACATAAAAGTGACTGTCCTGAAAAAAGAGTACGGAAAATTATGGCTCACCTGGACTACAACTCCCATCATCCCTGACCATTGGGTCATGCTGGCTAGGTCTGATAGGAGTTGGGGAGTCCACTGTGAAAGTCCACAAGCTCCCCAGCCTTGTATTTCACAGTTTACTTCCCTCTGAATAAGGTTAAGGCGAGTAAAGGCTTGGGAAACTGTGCCTGATCAAGCAGAATTAACGAACTGATCAGGTTTTGTTTCACCCTGTGCAGCCACCACTTCAGAGATGTTGGGTCACAGAAACTCAGCTGAGGCAACAGAATCAATTCAGACTGGGGTTCCTGCAAGAAGTGTTCTAGGGAAACCAGACTGAGAGACAGGAGCAGCCAAAGCAGAGTCTGTAGAGATTGTGGAGGTGTTATCATGGGCCCCAGGCAGCTACGCAGCACGGTGGAGGTGAGGGAAGCTCTTGAGAGTCTTTGCCATGGCTTCATCCAGGCTAACCAGTGGCTTGTAGCCCATGTGCTTTTTGGCCCGCTCACAGCTGTAATAGTGGAACGTTCCAGCAAGCGCCACCCGCATGGGGGTGAAGGTGGGATGGACGGTGACGAAGGGGCTCAGCAGCGTAACCACCAGTGACAGGAGGAAGGCCAAGTAATAGGCCAGCCAATAGGGAATGTGGTATTTGGGAGCCTCGTAGTCCAGGCCCATCAGGATGCGCGACATAAACTCCCAAAAGAGGATTGGTTCGTCGTTCGTGATGTTAAATGCCTGCGAGTTAACAGAAACAGATAAGAAACAAAGAGTAAAGAATCATCCTTTCCCTGTCACCCCTTTAAAGCTGCAATCCTGAAGTCGGCAGTTGTGCTACTTCTGGTTTTTGTACACTATCCTTGGGATCCTTTCCAGCTAAAGCAGGTATGGGGAACCTTTTGCTCTACAGGTGTTCAGGAGCACCTATCATCTCCTACCATTGGCGATGCTTTCTGGGGCTGATGGGAGCTGTAGCTCAGCAACGCTTGGGAGGCTTAAAGTTCTCCACACCTGAGCTAAAGGAGTGGAGAGACAATGCTCTAAAAGTAAGAGATCATGAACTGATCAGTTTGCTTCTGGAAAAACATTGGCAAGTGAGGGCATAGTAATAATAATTTTATTATTTGTACCCCGCCCATCTGACTGGGTTGTCCCAGTCACTCTGGGCGGCTTCTGTGCATATCACAGTTGGGGAATTTCAAATAAGACTAGTGCAAAAAAACAACAACCAGCATTATGAGAAAGCTGCCTCTCTCATCCCTTAAGTGTGAAATATCAGGCTATGTAGCCAGTGACGTGAAAGAGAAGGGAGGCAAGCCAATCAGGGGGATTATGGGGTTGTCGCTGTTTTGGTTCTTATTATGCATTTTCTGTTTTTCAGATTGTTATTTTATGTTGTGAACCACCCTGACATCTACAGGTATAGGGCAGTATACAAACAAACAAGCAAGCAAACAAACAAACAATACTAGCTCCACCTTCTTGTCTGCCTTAGTGCTGCCACAAAGTAGGTATTTTCTAGTCCTGGCTGTCTCCATTCAATGGTGCTTTAACCTTTTGAAGCTAACTGGCCTAGCCAACTTCAAATAGTGGCAAGGTAGCAAGGTGAGGCATGACTAATATGGGCCAAAACCAAAACAAATTTGGTTCATAGTTAAGGTTTCTCTTTGTAAAAAAAAACAACAGTTACAAAAAAGAGCCTTTAATGGACAGTTATCCAAGAAAATAAAAACCAGGAAATCACATCCTGCTGATCCTAGACGAGATTGCTTGCCAAGCCAATACTTACCAATTTCTGTCCTTCAGATCAGCTTATTTGCAGCATTCTCCTGGCTTCTTTCTCTATAGAGCTCCAACTATCTTGTAAAACACTCCAGTGTTCCAGCTCCTAATGTTACATTTCAGATCACCCAACTTATCTCTGTTTACCAGCTTCTCTTAGCCACAAAAGTTCTATTTCCCTTTCCAAACTATTAGCCAATCCAAAGGCTAGCAGAGTCCCATTTAACCCTCCATTATGAATACCTGTTGAGCTTTTCTTTTCCGTCTTAGCTTTTTAGGTTTCATTTCCTCTTAACTATATTAGGTACCTGGGCTTAACTTTTGACTCTGCTGTGAACTTCAGAACATCCAGGTCAGGAAAGAAAACCATTTTACAAGAAACGACAGAACATAAAATGGTGTAGCAGTCGCATTCCTTCACAGAGAAAAAGGAGGACCCACCTTTCCACACAGGGGAGAGTCTCTCTCAAGTTGCTCTGCAGCCAGCATGTGCCCATGGACCACATTTTCCACAAAGGTAAAATCCACCAAGTTCTGTCCATCTCTGCGCAGAGAAAAGGAAGAAGTTGAAGGTTAACACCAACATGCAAGGAAAAAACTCTTGGAAACAGAGAGCCAACCTAGATGGGGTACTAGCTGTTAGGATGCAATTAACATGCAAGTTTGTTTTGTTTTGCTTCGGAAGTACATTGGAGTTGCAGTGAGACCAAGCAGCAACTTGAGTGTGGAGAGTCTAACCTCCCCTGATGTGGTCCTGTCAAAAATACTGCAGTCCCCACTTAACCCCCTGTTTACTATAGGGTTTACTGCAGTCCAGGAACAGCATCATGTCAAGGGAAAGGCCAGCTTGGCACCACCCACCAGCCAGAGGAGGAGGAGCTGAAGGGAGCATCCCTTTCTCTTCCATGTGAGAAACATCACTTGGCTCCAAATGATGGTTGTGCTGGGACTGCAGAGCTGAAGGGAAGAATCTACTGGCCTCCATCCACCAGCTAAAGAACTGCTGGGTTATGTGCACACCCACATAATGTCCAATTTGTGGGATTTTGTGTATTACTGACTTGGACATAACCCGCGTTGGGAAACGTCACACTGAAAATTATTGTCTAAATCTTCAAAATCAGCTTAAATAAAGTACAGTGGTACCTCGGGTTAAGTACTTAATTCGTTCTGGAGGTCCGTTCTTAACCTGAAACTCTTCTTAACCTGAAGCACCACTTTAGCAAATGGGGCCTCCTGCTGCTGCTGCGCCGCCGGAGCACGATTTCTGTTCTCATCCTGAAGCAAAGTTCTTAACCCGAGGTACTAGTGGAGTCTGTAACCTGAAGCGTATGTAACCTGAAGCGTATGTAACCCAAGGTACCACTGTATAGTAGCAGGACGGTTCCTTTCATAGGCATTTCACATCCAATAAAGCTCAACACAGCATCACGTCTAACTGGGTCCAGAAGCTCAGTCGCCTTTACTTTGATTCCTGCAAGACCTGCTCCCTGCTTTGCTGACCTATTTCCCCCTGGTCTGGGAGGGCAGGGCAATGACTGACTCCAGCAATGAAAGCTGCTCTTACTGCTGAAGAGGCCAGAGACCATCTTACCTGTGAGCCCTGCAAGACCTTGCTGCTCAGGATGCCGCGGCGGAGTCCTTTTCAGGAGTTTATGTTGGGGTCAAGATTTAATTTTTGAGATGCTTCATTTCTGCTGTTATTGGCTTTATGTTTTTACATCTTTATCATTAGACATTATGAATTATGTGGGGATTGTTTGACGCTATTCTATACTCATTGACAAGCTTACATTTACGGTTCATGATTACTTACATTTTTGTAATTATGTAAATCTTTTGATGCTGCAGGCTGGCTTAAGTGTGGGTTAAGTGTGCAGAAATAGCTAGCTTAACTAGTAGAATAAGAAAGATTAGGAAGAAAGAGTCCTGAAGGAAGACTGGAAAAGATTTGTAGAATATTTGAAAAATCACTGTAAACGTATTAAAACATTTGCAGGATTTGAGTAAATTCAGCAGTATAAAGTAAGCTGAGCTAAAATTGAAAAAGAACGAATACGGAATAATTTGAATAAGCAGCAGCAAAGGATAACTAAAACGAACCATGGAGGTGGGCGGGGGAGGGAAGTTGATGCCAAATGTAATGTTTGTGTCTGTGATTTGGTGAATGTGGGAAACGTGTAAACTATGAATAAAATTTACACAAACACACACACACATATATGGCTTTAACTATGCTCCGTCTCTCAGCTGCCATCACAAGGGCGTGTGAAGGACCATCTTGTCCCCAGGGGTGGGGATAGGATGAAATAACCACATTTTTTCTAAGTTCATTTTATTGTAACTTTTTAAAAAAATAAATTAATTTTTTTTAAAAAAAAAATCTACGCTTGTTGCAACAATCTTTGTGAGAGCCGCCCAAAAAGAGGTAAAAAGCTGCTGAAAAGAAATAAATAAGAAGGCAGCATTCAAACAGATGACGGTGATGCAGGCTACTTACATGTTTCAGCTGGACCAGTCATAAAAGCAGGATGCAAAATTCAGAGCAGTTAAAACTTTCAAGGGGCTGAACTTTCCTTACCCAATCATGAACTTCATCTTGCCACTCTTGGCTGCTTGGATAATGACAGGAACCAGGTGAGGGTCTTGTGGGCCAAAGATGCCATGGGGACGAATAGCAGTGGTGAAGAAATTCCTCTCTGGGTCGTTGGCGCTCAGCACCTCCTACAAGAGAAAAGCCTGCGCTATCTATCAATGCTCCCGGTGTAACAATGCTTCACCCCTGCCCCACACAGAGCCTTCTAAATACACTGGACATCTAAAATGGGGTAGTCAGTGTCACCTTACCCAAGAGGGAGGTTTCAATAGACTTGAGGTATCCTTAAGTTTTGCAGATATGGTAAAAACAGCCCCACAAAGATGGACAGAGAGGTAAAAGAATGACAACATGGTGGGAGGAGGAATGGAATGCCTGGAACTCCAAACAGAACAATTTCATACTTCGTGGTCGTTCTGTTTTTCTTTTAAAATAGACAGGAGATTGTTGGCTGTAGCCAACATTCTCTTTCTGCTAGTACAAGGGCTCTTGCACTAGCAGATGGGTGAATTGTAACATTGCACAGGAATCCAACACGACAGTTGCATTAGCAGAAACTCGTTGCACACCAGATTGTGCAGTCTATAGTGCAAGGAAGTTAGCAGCGACCTGCTTGCACATTCTCTTGTGTAGCAACATCCCACCAGCACAAAACAGTTCACCAATGGAACATGTATACCATTGAGTCACTTGGATAGAGCCTACATTGGATACGGCTCCCTATGTTGTTTAGCACATATAGGATCTGTTAGCCTAGTAGCAGCAGCGAAACAGAGGACATCCAGACCTTCTCCTGCAGAATCTTGGTTTCTGTATAGTAGTCAATGGGTTTCTTTGCGTAGGGGAGATCTTCAGTTCCATGCTTAATATCTGTGCCCTCGAAGACCACACTGGCACTGCTAGTCAACACCAGTTTCTGCAACAGAAAGGGGGGGAGCACAATACATGGCGTTATACACAGAATGCTTTGGCAAGAACTGCAAAAATGTAATACTCCTACTGGATCTGGCCAAATGCCCATCTTGTCCAGCATTTCGTTTCCCACAGTGGCCAATCAGGGGCTTCCAGGGAGCATAGCAGTGAGCCATGAAGAAAACAGCCCTTTTCTGCCATGGGTTTCATGGACACACTGAGAAAGCAAGGAGCCACAAATGCACCCACCAGCTTGCCACTGGCAAGTGCATTTTTCCTCTGTGGAGAGTACAGAATCAAGGAGAATCCTGACATGGAACCACAAGGAGTTTCTGTGCTGCCAGGCTGACTTCAGAGATATGGGACTCTCTTAGAAGCTGCACTGAGATTTGGAAACATTAGAGTGAGGTGTAAAGACTTCCTGGCCTTTCCAAGTGTTTGCTTATCACAACGGGAACAAGCTCCCATCACTTTCCTCAGTTACAGAGGAAAGCCAGGGCTCATCCCTCCCTCTCTGTTCTGCCGGGTCTTGAGATCAGGGTAATGTCAAAGGGACCCTGTTCTCTTCCTCTGGCTGGCTACCAGGATGCACAAGGATTTGTTGACATCCCCTGCAACTTGAAAGAAACCACCCAAGGGAGAACAAAATACCTCCTATATGCACTATAGCCCACTGAGATCAGCGTTGGTAAATTCCTCCCTTACCACACACAAAATGAATTGGGCAGATTAAAAAATGTTTATAATATCCCTCACATTTATAATCAAAGTAGCAATTCATTTCTTCAGGAGACTATCCCACATATATTTGCATGCAGCTCTTGAGGCAGAATGATTATTTTTAGAGCTGTCTCCCCACCCCTTTAAAATCTAAATAATGTAAGAAAAATGCTAATAAGTTATCATGTCTTGTGATATTAAGTAACACTTTGATTTAGCTCTTTAAATCACACTAGCAGAAATTTATTCCCCACCCCATCAAATTATTTCAGTTCAACTATTTTTGATTGGCAGAAAATAATTTGTACCGTTTTGAAATATTTGTTCTGTTGGTTTAGCTCTATTTTGAATGCTACAACCGAGCTTTATCTTACTCTTATACTTTATTGCCCTCTTTGATACAAGTGTCTAGCTGTTGTTGGGTGCTAAATAGATACTGTAAGTAAGTAGGCTCTGGATGGCAAAATTCCAGTTCAAACATTTTCCAGAAAGTCCACATCACTGATCAAAACCAACCCTGATTACTGTCTGCCTGCACATTTTCAGTAACGGTACTCACAACCATGGTACACACATAACACTGCATCATGGTTTGTTTAGCCTACCAATGATTTGCTTGAATGTGTGAGCCCAGACCAGCACAGCATACTAACCGTGCTGTCTTTTCTGCTTAGCAAACCACAACATGAAGCCAGGGTTTGTTGCTGGCTTGTGAACCATGGCTTGTTTTAACCATAGCTCATTATGTCCAAACCAACAGCCCTGTTTAACCATGGTTTGTTGGGGCATCCCAATCCCAGGTGCTCACCAAGGTACAAAGGCACAAAACAAGAACTGCAAAAAGAAAACTTTGGAGAAACAAACCATAGATTGCTTGCTCAACTGTGAGCTAACCACTAACACTAACTTTTGCTGAAGGGCAATAATGCTGAAGGATTTAGTGTTATATGTGCACACAGCCACAAAACCTGACCAGGTTCATTCAAGTTGCTTTAAGTTCCAGCTCTGCACTTACTTCGACACCAGCTTCCTTACAAGCCTCGATGACTGCTTTGGTCCCCAAATAATTGACTTTGTAGAAAAGATCTCTGTTGTGGCTGGAAGGTGACGGTGAGGCACAGTGAAACACGACAGTCACCCCCTGTAAAGCTGGAAGCAGATCCTGGAGGCACAGAAGAGGAGGTTAGAATCAATCTACCTGGAGAATCACAACAGCCACAACTGGGTCTAAGGCAGAGATGTTGTTGGGTTTCAACCTACACCAACCTGGCCAGTGGTCAGGAATAATGGGAGCTACAGACCTATAACATTGGGAGGAGTGTTCCACATCCATAGTCTAAGGGCAGACTTTCAATCACAGCTCCATGAGGAGAGTTTAAAAAAGGAAGCTTTAGTGCAGAGACTCAAATACCATGACACCTCACAGATTAGGGCAGTGGTCTGCTCTGCTGCCCATTGGGACCCATCGGGCAGGAGGCTAACAATAGGTGGAGCCAGAACCAATGATAGGTAGAGCCTACTATTTCTAGGTTTGCTTACATCCTTCTTCTCCATGCTGAGCTCTACAATGGCAACACTGAAACTGAAGAAGCTGGCAGCCAGGTCACCCTCATGTCTGGTTGTAAGAAAGCAGGCAGGCAGGGGCTAGCTGTCTTCACTAGATTAGGGACAGAATAATCTTTGGCAGGCATAGGGAAACTTGGCCCTCCAGATGTTTTGGGACTACAACTCCCATCATCCCTAGCTAACAGGACCAGTAGTCAGGGATGATGGGAATTGTAGTCTCAAAAACATCTGGAGGGCGAGTTTGCCTATGCCTGATCTTTGGGATCACCCAGAGTGGTGGAAATGTGTGTGCACTTCCCTTCAAATTGTTCCCACTTGCATGCATTTCAAAAAATGGTCAAACAGAACTCCAAGGGTAGTTTTATCATTTGGCTATGGGCTTGAGCTATCCAATAGCTCAATCACACAGGTGCAGTAATTGGTCAGTAACAGGCATTAATAGGGTGAATCATACTTCTTCATCCCACCAGTTTTAAACACACTTGCATCCTTATGTATATGGCTTCCAAAAAGAACACTGGTCACCTTAAGCAGTGCCAAGCAGACCAAAGAACTCCAAATCTGTAGCATGAACAAGATGCAGCAGCGTGCCGACATCTCTTTGCTTCTGTGTGCACAGCTGTAGTTTTGGCTCATACCTTTTTGTTGCAGAGATCACCTAGGAAGAACTGCACCTTGCTGTTCTTAAAGCCCTCACGGACATCGAACACATTAACTGTGTAGCCTTTCTCTAGCAGACTTTGTACCATGTGCTGACCCAGGAACCCTGAGCCACCAATCACAGTGCATTTCCTTCTGGACTGTAAAGAGAAACAAAGGGTAGGGCACATCAGCAGAGACCACTGCATTGCTGAATACATGTGAGTTTGCATGCATGGTTCTTGGGAATGAGCAAAGAGCATCATGAAATAATTTACTGAACAACAGCCACAAGCAATGAGAAAACCAAGCAATGAAAAAGAGCGCTACTTTACAGAAGATGCATAGAAAACAAATATGGTGAAACATCTTAAGAGATGCTTTTTGAAAAAAGAAAAAGAAATGCATTTACAGTAGCTATATTGTAAGCTATTTTGTGAGAATACTTTCCCTTGAAAAATCAAGTTATCAATAAAAAAGAACACAAACCAGCTTACCTGTCTTAGTCGAGTAGCCATATTTGGGAGCTATGGATGACTTTGTAGCAAACTCTAAAGGAGCACCCAATGAACACGGCGACTTCAAAACATTCTTTCCTGTTGAAATACATATGTGAATCAAACAAGAGGCATACCATTTTCAGTTCACATAAGTAGGATTGCCAACTGACTAAGATAAAAAATCCAAGCCTGCTCTACTCTCTTTAACAGAAGTAAGGTTTTGTCAGCATGTATCACACAACCGCCACCATGCGTGACTTTTTTGTCTCGCAGGGTATTGACCTGGCTTGCGTGACGGAGACCTGGGTACGGGAAGGCGAAGTAGTCTCCCTACATGAGATAACACCCCCAGGTTTCTCTGTCCTCCACCAATCGTGGACTGTGGGTCGGGGGGGGGGAGGAGTAGCGTTGTTATTCCGGGAGCATTGCTCTTTCAGAGCTCTGCCATCACCGGCGATCTCCGGCATTGAATGTGTTGGTCTCGTGTGGGGCACCAAGGAGAGCTTGGCTGTCTGGCTGGTGTACCGACCACCCAGCACACCTACAGCCACCCTGTCAGACCTGCTGGAGGTGGTGGCGGGCTGGGCCTTGGAGTTCCCAAACCTACTGGTTTTGGGAGACTTCAACGTCCGTGCCGATGCCGCTCCCTCCTCACAGGCTCTGGACCTAGTGACTTCCATGGCGACACTAGGGCTCTCCCAGTTTGTTTTGGGCCCCACTCATCAAGCAGGCCACACGCTGGATCTGATCTTTGGGGCTGGCATAGATGTGATCATGCTCCCCGCTGTGGAAGTGCCATGGTCTGATCACTACGCTTTGAAAGCCAAGATTGACTTCCCGCTCCTCCCCAGCTCGGGTGGCGAACCTATTTGGGCTCGTCCGCGAAAACTGATGGATCCTGATAGATTCCGACAAGCCTTGCGGAACCCTGCTCCTCCTGGCGACTCGTTAGATGACCTTGTTGAGGACTGGAATAACCGGCTCATGGCAGCCATTGATGAGATCGCGCCTAAGCGCCCTTTGCGACCCCGTCGAAACCGGGCCCCTTGGTTTACTGAGGAGCTCCGGAAAATGAAGCGGGATCTCAGACAGCTGTGAGGCATTCGTGAGCTTTTTTGCGGAGAAAGTCCTGTTGCTCCGCCGTGACCTCCCTGCCAATTTAGATACAGTGACTGAACTGGAGGCCCCTCGACTGACTTCAGGTCCAGTGTTGGACCATTTTGATCGGATACTCCCTACTGATGTGGATAGATTCCTCCAAGTTGGTAGGCCCACCACCTGCCTCCTTGATCCGTGCCCGTCTTGGCTGATTAGGGAGTGTCCAGATGTTGCGCGGACCCCCCTGGTTGAAATTATCAATTTGTCCCTTGACACGGGGACATTCCCAGGGGAACTGAAGGAAGCAGTGGTGTGTCCACTCTTAAAGAAAACTTCATTAGATCACTTAGACCTATCCAATTACTGCCCAGTTTCAAATCTTCCATACCTGGGTAAGGTAATTGAGAGAGCGGTTGCTGAACAGCTTGGTAGGTTTCTGGAGGAAACATCGGCATTAGATCCATTTCAGTCCGGTTTCCGTCCTGGTTTTGGGACGGAGACGGCTCTGGTTGCCCTAACAGATGATATCTGTAGACAACTGGATCGAGGCGGGTCAGGACTGCTGATCCTTTTAGATTTGTCAGCAGCCTTTGACATGGTCGATCATGATCTTCTGGACCACCGCCTCGCAGACGTGGGGATACAGGGCATAGCCCGTAACTGGTTGTGCTCTTTTATCTCTGGTCAGGGACAGAGGGTGGCACTAGGGAGGGAAATGTAATCCTTGACGCCTCCCTTTCCACGGAGGCGCAAGTTACAGCAACAGCCAAGGCGACATTTTTCCACCTTTGCCGCATCAAGCAGTTGGTCCCTTACCTTTCCCGCCCCGACCTGGCCACAGTGATCCATGCGACGGTCATCTCAAGGCTTGACTACTGTAATTCGCTCTACGCGGGGCTGCCCTTGAAGCTGTCCCAGAAACTCCAGCGGGTACAGAATGCTGCAGCGAGGCTCCTCACGGGGTCTTTGCCATGGGAGCATATTCACCCAGTGCTTTTCAAGCTGCACTGGCTTCCGGTGGAGTACAGGGTCAGATTTAAGGTGCTGGTTTTGACCTTTAAAGCCCTTCACGGCCTAGGACCCTCGTACCTACGGGACCGCCTCTCCCGGTATGCCCCACGGAGAGCCTCAAGGTCCATAAATAACAACACCCTAGTGGTCCCAGGCCCTAAGGAAGTTAGATTGGCTTCAACCAGAGCCAGGGCCTTTTCAACTCTGGCTCCGGCCTGGTGGAACGCTCTGCCTCATGAGACCAGGGCCCTGAAGGATCTGATTTCTTTCCGCAGGGCCTGTAAGACAGAGTTGTTCCACCTGGCCTTTGGCTTGGAGCCAATTTGATTCCCTCCCTCCCTCCCTCTCTTTTTTCTTTTCCTTCTCCTCCTGCAATGAGGCTACATTTTAATATTTTAATGTTCCATTATTTTAATGTTGTATTTTATTTTTGTTTTTAAGTTGTAATCATTCTTCTTGTTTTTATTATTGCTTGTAAGCCGCTCTGAGCCCGGCCTTGGCTGGGGAGGGCAGGGTATAAATAAAAAATTATTATTATTATTATTATTATTATTATTATTATTTGACTAGTCAACATCAATACAACCCACTTGGCTGTCCAAATCTGTCATAAGTCTATTTTTAAAAGCCATCTAAATTAGCCACAACCGCCACATTTAGGACAGCAAAGTCCCACCAGTTAGTCCCACCATAAGATGATTTTGCAAGAGTGTACTCCTTTACACAACACAGCTTTTGCAACTCACTGCCACAAGATGGCTAAATAGAACAATGAAGTTGAAAGGTAGCCTCCACTATTAGAAAGCAACACTGCCCGCTTGCTTATATATTCATTATTATATTGATTTAATAAGAGGAACTCCCCAGATCACAAAGCAAAATAAAAATAAAAATGCAAGCATTAAACGCACGCGATATTAAAAAAAAAACAAGAACTAATAAAAATCAGCTTAACAAATGCAAACACAATTTAAAACCTAGGCTTTCAGGCCACGCAGCTTCCACTTCCCACGGGGACAACAGCTTGCTCTTACCTGCAGGCGCCCCCCAACAGACCGAACCTGCCTCACGTCACGAAGATGCAGTGCTTACTCCCACTTACGCTGTTGTTGTTGCTGCTGCTGGACCACGCCCACCTCTGCATCCCTCCAATCACTACTCGCTCTCTCGTTTAGCTCCTCCTTCCCGCGCGGCACCACGCTCCCCGCCCCTAAGCCGATAATCGGCCGAGAGCTGGACCGTTCTCCCATTGGCTCTGCGTCTCTCCCATTTCGACCCAATCGGGCTCTGCCAACCGAAGCCCCGCCTTGCAGGGCTCTTCGGCTTGCAGTTCAGCCAAGTGGGGTTGGATAACAGCCCCCGCGCGCGCCCGGCTCGCCGGCCAATCGCGAGAGCGGTTGCTCCCACACCACCGCGTGAGGAGAGGAGCCAATAGGGAGCCGCGATATTGAGAGGGACCGCTGTTGTGGTGACAGTTGAGCTCGCCGCGGTTTTTTTTTTTTTTGGTTGTTCTTCCCACGCCTCCTGCCGCCTCAGGACCGGCTCGGCTTCCGACGGTCCCGGCTTGGGATGGTCAGTGGGGTTATGACTTAAGCGGGTGGGGAGGAGGACGTGAAGGGAGAGGCCGGCGCGGCTTAGTGGAGAAGGGCCGTTAAACCCCGCCTCCCTCGCAGGGAAGGCAACCGTCATGCAGATTTGTTTATTCCTATGTTAATTTATGCAAGTGAAAGCCCAGGTTGGCGTCATAGTTTATGTCAGCTTTTCTCAACTTTGGAATCCCCAGGAGTAGCTGGACTACAACTCCCAATCCCTGACCATTGTCCCTTCTCGCTAGGGATGCTGAGAGTTATAGTCCAAAGATGTCTGGTCTAGGTCCTTGTGATGGACTCGAGGGTTGTCCCCTCCTTTTTTGTTTGTTGATGTAGGGGGGGGGGACATCTCGAGGTGCTTGTTTTTTCGGGGGCTGTGCTGAGGGTCAGCCTCTCCCAAAGGTGGTAAATCCGTCTGGGCCGCTGCTCCAGTAGGGACAGCTCCTGCTGGCCTTCAAATTCATGATTATAATGGTTTTCTGTCTATAAATAAAATTTAAATCCCTGTGCATAGAAATGTATGATGTAAGGGAGAAGCCTACCTGCTCTCTCATAAGCAAACTTCCTAAGTGGAGTGAGGTGTTGATGGCGGTCGGGGGGGGGGGGTTTGCTTTAGTTTTGGCATGAAACAGCATTTGTCTCTGTAATCCAGATGTGAGAAGCCTTGGGGGCAGATAATGCTGAGCTACAACTGCCATCAGCCCCAGCAAGCATGCTCAACGGTCGGGGGGTGGGTGGGTGGGAGTTGTAGCTCAGCAACAGCTGGAGGGCCAAAGGCTTCTACACCCCTATAATCCAGTATAGGCACTTGGTAGCAGGACAGTTGAAACAGTTTGACCATTTCAGTTAGAAACAGGATTGATGTACTGGGTGGTGGGTAATCCCCCAGCCTGTGGATGACAGCCAAACTACCCACAGTCAGCATAGGACTGCATCCATGTTATCTGAAGGGTCACCTAAACTTGTGTGAGGCTGTCCAAGCTTTATTATCAGCACCAGAGGTTCTGCCCTCTGGCCTGCCAGCAAAAGCTGGCAGGCTGATGGGTGCTAAGGATACAGTTTTTTTCAGTGGTAGCCCCACACTTTGGAACTACCTGTCCAGGGAAATATGTATGGCATCAAAGTGTGTTTGTTGCATTTCTGCCAAGGCACCCAGGGCTGTTTACAATTTTAAAATAAATGGGGTAGGGTATTCAACCGGAAAGGCCCTGATGTTTTCTTTGGCAGCCCCCTCTTTGCTGGTCTTAAGTAAATGGTCTTCAGAGCTGTTGTTCTTTTAAAGCCTGCATTTAACTGAATTCTGCTGTGCTTGTATAAATCTTCAGGTTCTTCTGGTTTCTCTCTCTTTTTGCGTGGATGGATGGGCGAAGTATATTTTAATGTGTTTTAGAGTCATGTAAGCTGCCTTGTGAAGGCCAGGTGCCTTGAAAGGCAGGTTAAAATACTTTAAATAAACACTGCCCCTTTGGACTGCTGTCCTAAATACACTTTGAGTCCAGTGAGACTTAATTTTGAGCAAGCTTGCATGGAATTGTACTGTGAAAACCTATTTAACCGTTATGGCTTCTCCTGAACAATTTTGCATTCCTGACACTTAATAAGTAAATAGTGATTTATAATGTTCAGGAGAAGCAACACTCACCTTGATGATCCTTACAACAACCAAACATAACAGTTTACTTAGGCTGTTTATGGAAGAACCAAGATTTGACCAGGAGTTTCTAGTTCACCCTTAGTCATTCATGTACTCTTGGAAATCATAATCTTTGTAATTCTTCTGTGCTGTAAATAGCCAGGTTTTAAAGCGTTGTCCTTAAATGTAGGAAATCCATCTTTAATTTCCTGTTGAGGAATGAGAGACACTACTTGGCATTTGACTACCTCAAACTCACCTTACCTCAAACGGGGTAGAACAAGAATTCCATGCTTTGAGCTCCTTTCAAGGGAAGACAGTACACAAATGTGATCATTTGTTTGGAATTCTGAAATATTCATTCATTCATTTGGTTGACTAATGTCTCCTAAATGTTCAGGAAGATTAAAACCATGTACTTGTGTTTTAATGTTATCTTTTTTTGGTCTTTGATATATGTTTAAGGCCTCCAGCTACAAGAAAACACCAGTGGGGGCTCCACCTCAGAGGAAGAAGGCAGCTCCCAAGACTGAGCTCACTGAAGAGCAGAAACAGGAGATCCGGGAGGCTTTTGATCTGTTTGATACTGATGGCACTGGGAACATTGATGTGAAAGAGTTGAAGGCAAGCAGAAAAACATGACTGAAATGTGTCTTAAGATTGTAATCATATGGCCCATTGAGCCAGCGGGGTTACTTCTAAGTAAACATATAGAGGATTATACTTTGTGGAGCTGACTTTGGCCAATGAGAGCTGTAGTCCAAAACATCTGGAAGGTACCAGGTTGTTGAAGTCTGAACTAAAGTGATAGGGTGGCTACTGGAGAAGGGTAGTGTCATTCTACTCCATTGTTCTTCATTATACTACTTTTGTCTACTCTATCCTACTTTTGTCTGTGGCTTTATTTGTATTGGGAAAATACCCAAGAGGTATTGAAGGTTATCTTGCATCTATTGCTTGGAATAGAATAGAGGAGGCAACAAGGACATAAAGGGTGGTTACAGGCATACCTGAAAACATAAGCATTTCTCCTTTGGGGCAATTATCCTCCACCCCCATCCCACTTCTTTAATGATCAATGTATAGGTCTTGGGGCTGTTCCTGTTCATCCCTCCCTCCCTCATCAGATAGTCTTGTTTTGGTTGTTTTCACACACGTTGCATATTTATATGATCATATGTTGATGACAGTTCTCTGAGAGGGCTTTGTGATTGATGCAGACTCAGCTGTGCAAATCATGCTTTTGTTGTTACATGTGGTTAACATTTTTCCTCCTCACTGATATTTCAGTGAGGGAATCTAAAAGGACTAGAATAAACAGGAGATAAAGAGTATAAGGTTAACCTTTCCCCCTGAATGACAAATTCAGCAGCTAAAGTAAATACAGTCTGAAAAACTCAGTGGCATCCAGATTTATCTTAGAACAGTCTTGTTGTTCAGATTTCATTTAATGGAGTCAAGTCTCTTTGTTACAGCCATGTGCCTTTACAAAGTTTTCATTCTATCTTTATACCATGGGTATAGAAAGGGTTACTTCTTGTTAGGAGCTACAGGAGAATACTTCCATCTTCAACCTTTCAGCAGTACAAAATAGAATACATGGAAGTATTGTAATATCTGTGATTCCTGATGGCAGAAGATACTGCTAGTGTCACTGTGCTGGCATTGTCTTTACTCAATCCAGGAGTCTCTCCTATTATTGAGACTTCCACTTCCACTTTGTGTGACCTCATCCCTGTCTCCAATATGAGGTTATTTTCCCCTTGAGAGACTGGGATGGAATATCAGGAAGCAGAGAGAATCAGGTTTCTGGGGCAAGCACAGGGCTCCTTGGCCATCACTACCATTCATAATCTCATTTCTCATAGGAGGATTTCAGCTTTTAACAAAGCAGAGATGTTAAAAAAGAACACAGGTTTCTAGATTTTCTAGACTTGATTGTTATCTTGGAAAATGAAGATTCTTTGTGTGAGGCTTTGGGTTTCCTGGCCTGGAATCTATTTGAATTGTTAGTGTTGTTGCCATTGAGAAAGATTATCTCATCTGGAGGTAAAAAACAGCAAATAATTTTGTTCTAGTTTTTGAGTGGTATTGGGTTGTTTGCTTATCTGATGAAGAGTTGCATGATCTGATTTGCCTTCTCTCCAGACTTTTGGAGGAGTACATTGTTATAATGCCAGTTCAGATGACCCAGTATGCTCCATTCCCAGTTCCATTCCTACCTTATGTAGCAGTGGATATTCTCAGAATTGACCACTAAGTATGTTAACAGCAAGGGAGCTCTGTCAAAGTTACACCATTAAGACAAATGTACTTTCCTTTCCTACCCATAGTCTTGACACCAGTACATCTGCTGACAAGAATGCAAATATATAGTCTTTGTCTCAGATGCAGAAGTTCTGCTTCTATAGTGTACAGTTGAGGTATTTACTATTCCTTTTCCTGCTGAGATGCCAGTCTGTTTTCATTGTTTGCAGGTTGCCATGAGAGCACTCGGGTTTGAACCTAAGAAAGATGAGATCAAGAAAATGATCTTAGACATTGACAAGGAAGGAACTGGAAAGATTACTTACCATGACTTCTTAGGAGTGATGACCCAGAAAATGGTAGGTTGATCTAAACACCTGCCACAAAATCTGGCCTTTTTCTGAAGTCTGTGAGGGAGGGCTAAAGGGACCTTGTTATGATATTTGCATCTGTGTGTGCTAAAGATGTGATAGAAGTGGGACTCTGTCCTGTTGTAAGGCACCAATTATGGGGTATGTGGGAGATCCACATTTGCTTACATCAATTGCTTTTAAGGTGATTGGGAAAGCCACATAGATGTCAGTCTCTGGCCTTTATTGATTGGGTAGCAGTGGGTGGATTCTTTGAAATAAATAAAAGTCCTCCTACAGAGGTCTATTCATTCACCACAACCAAATTAGGATAGAGCGTGCCCTAAAAGGATGTAGTACTCTTCCTTTTGTTTGTTAAACTTTGCATCTGCAGTAATGTGGCTATATAATTATAGCCAGAATTTTGGTGGCAGTTCTTTAATATACTTTTTGTTATATTTACATTTCTTACACGGGTAGGAACGTTACCGTAGTTTGCTATTTCAATAGCTGGTTGTTTTCATGTGTAACAACCAAATGTCTGAAATGTTACTATTTTACTTATCTTTATCAAAAAAATAAGGCTGAAAAAGATTCAAAAGAAGAGATTCTGAAAGCCTTCAAGCTGTTTGATGATGACGAAACTGGCAAAATCTCTTTCAAAAACCTCAAACGTGTGGCCAAAGAACTGGGGGAGAATCTTACAGACGAGGAGCTACAGGTTTGGACTGTGTGTCTGTTTGCATGCATGCTTAAGCCACTCAATGTAGTGATTTAGCAAGCTTGCATTTACTAATAGTGCTTTGAATCACCTGCATTCAAATTCTGTAGCCTGTCAAGCATCACAAATTTGTACTTAAGTTGGAGCTAAATGGAACCTTCACTTTCAATGGTAGTACGATTCTTAAAACTTGCAGGCAGGCAACAGTAGGGGAAGGGCTATCACGTTCATGTCCTTTTTGTAGGTTTCATGGGAACACCTGATTTGCTGCTTTGGGGAAATTGAACTGGATGGACCTTGTTCTGATCCAGGAGTGCTCTTCTTATGTTCTTAATATTTGAAAGAGGTGGGGTGCTGCTTTCCCCATCAGCTCTTGCAATACTTTGGGGACTCCATTGATTTTGTTTCCTTTTTTTCAAGAGAATTGTTACAGTTACCTGCAACAAGCAGTCTGAGGAATTCCCCTGGCATGACTGATTCACCTAAGTAGAGTATTCAACACCTTGTCTACCTAAAAGGAAAAAGGACATGTCCTTTTTATTGAGAGCCTTTGTGGTATAGCAGTTAGTTAGTGTTGGACTTTGACTGGGGAAACCCACTCATTCACAAAGCTTACAGTGTGATTTTCATCCAGTCATTGTCTTGAAAACTAAAGCATATGAAGATTTTTTGAGGGGTGTGTGGGATATGTCCTTGAAAGAAGGTTGGCATAAAAATCTGATAAGGATGTCACTTTTTGTACTGACCCAATACTGACACGCTGAAAATAACTGATGAATATTTTCCCGCTATCACCACATCAGGAGAAACTATCTGTTATTATTATTATCAACAGGAATAAATGGGTGTTTTTGCTTTTAAGAGAAAGAAACTATAGTGTTCTTCAGCTACTGGTATTGGTGAAGTTCAGCTTATTTGTAAATGAACCGAAGTTGATTATGATTAATGTAGTGAAGTTTGTCTAACAATTTATTCAGGATGCTACACTCCCAGGCAAACTGTCAAGTGTTCTAAAGGGATCTCCCCAAACTGAATGACTAGGATGCTTAGGTAACAGTATGTTAGATGAAAAGCTTTATGGGCTAATAGCCGTAAATAAATAAATAAATATATATATATAAATAAAATTAGATGAAAAGCTGCTGGTGTACAAACTGATGTATTTTGAGGCAGAATGAGTACCAAAGGCAAAAGTGTATTTTCAGTCCCCTTTGGAAACCTATTGCAAGAAGAAGATGCCTCTTCCTTCACTTCCACAACCATCATTTAACTCACTGGGTTTGCCCTTTGATTCTTTGTCATGTTTCAGGAAATGATTGATGAAGCTGATCGGGATGGAGATGGAGAAGTCAATGAGCAAGAGTTCTTACGAATCATGAAGAAGACCAGCCTCTACTGAGATGCTCGGCATCTTGTGTGTGCGGTTTTTGTTTTGTTTTTTAATCTCATCATGGTTTTGTTGCCTGAGTTTGACCTCCGTGGTGCTTGTTCTGGAAGGGATCAGCAGCAGCCCAGATCTCACTAGCTTTGTGAGATATCCCTCACATTTTTTATGCCCATGTCCTTCTCTATTGACTTCATCACCACCACCACCACCATCTCCTAATGTTGTGCTTCAGATCCATCTTTTATATTTCCAACAGTAATGTGAAGTGGCTTCCTTGGTTGAGCTGCCTTTTGAAGGAGGTTGTGTACTTGCACACTGGACTTACATGCAAGGAAGTATTTTTTTTAAAAAAAATGCCAGAGACAATTTAGGTATTCTCAGAAACAAGGATGTTTCTTTTTAAAAACTTGTTTTAATTATCTGAAGCTTGCATTGTATGGCTCTTGGTACTTGCCAAAGTGAAAAGATGCCAAAGAGTGGATAGCTCCAGTTCTGCTTCTGCACCTACTCCACATTGGTCGTTCCCTGCCTTGTAGGAGGTGACTTGATTCTGGATGTTGAGGTTAAAATGCAGTGCCTGCAGTATTTAAGCCTTGATTTAAAAGAAAACAGTGTACTTACTTATTAGCCTTTACACTTTTTCAAAAAGCATTGAATGTAAAATTGGTGTGTTTTGAATCCCTGAATTGGCTGGAAAGAGCCTGTAACAGTTCTTCCAAATGCTTATGGTTTGTGCTGCTGAAATTTAAAAGATGACATAAAATAGTTCATGACAGCAAAGTTGTCTGTATTCTTTATTACACATTACATTGGCAGATGGCAGGGGGCACCTCCAGTTAATTATCCTGTTGCTGATGCTGCAGTGGGATGGCTCTCACCCAGTGTTGGATTGTACATCCAATCAGTGCAAGAGCGGGAAATGGATTTCCTATGGAGTTTCCTGCCCTGTTTCTCTTGTCATAAGTCTCTCTTTACTATTGCTACCCTCAACTAAAAACTCATTAGTGGCTCACACTCTGGAATCTAAGAGGTAAAGGCTATGCTAAGCCCATCTCACCACTATGCATTGGGTGGCTGGGTTTTTTTGGTGTGTGTTTTTTTGGTATGTTACAACTATTCAGCAGATCATGGAGGGAAAGAAAGCCCATTTTGCACTGCCTGTGCTGACTGCACAGCTTGTACTCCCAGGTCCCACAAAGTGCTATCTCAGCCAGCAGCTCAAACATCTGGGCCACTATTAATTTATTAATTTAATACAATATTAAAGTAGGAACTCATACATTTGAAGTCAAATGAAAAAAATCAGCAGACCGTAAAGGGTGTGTGTGTGTGTTTGTAATTTACAATTCTCCTATGGAAATGAAAAATTTAACCTCAGTACTCTGGATATCAGGCGACTGAAGCTACAGCCAGGATATTTATCAGCAAAACAGAGATTTATGCTCTTGCTTTTATGGGTTTAAATCAAATGCCCCACCACTCCTGTCACCTCAGGGTCACACTCCTGATCAGTTCCACCAAAGAGGCACCCCTATTTCATTTTTTGGGTACTCATGGGCCACAGGTCAAAGCCAGATATAACTACATGCAGTGCTGAATCCCCATCTCATTTGTTGCGGTTCTAATAGAAATCTCATTAGAATACATACATGTTGCAGTGTGTCCAGATGCAAGAAAATTGGGAACTAAATGAATTAAGGAGGGTGACAGGACTTGAGGAACCTAGGCAGCTTTTCTAATGAAGATTGTTACAAAAACAGCGAAAGTAAAAACTCCTTAATCCATGTTAGGGCATGTGTGCAAGACGTCATTTAAAAGACCAAACCTACCATTTTCAAAGTGAGATATTTAGTGATGATGATGATGATGATGATGATGATGATGATGATTTATACCCTGATCATCTGGCTGGGTGACTTTCAGCAAAATATTAAAAATAATAAAATATCAAACACTAAAAACTTCCCAATACAGGGCTGCCTTCTGATGTCTTCCAAAAGTTGTGTAGTTCTTTATCTCCTTGACATCTGATGGGAGGGCATTTCATAGGGAGGGTGCCACTGCTGAGAAGGCCCTCTGCCTGATTCCCAGCAACCTCACTTTTTGCAACCTCCAGAAGATCCTTGGAAGTGAACCTCAGTGTCCAGGCTGAATGATGTGGGTTGTGATACTCCTTCAGGTATCTAGTGAGGGTACCCAACCCAAACACACAACCTGAACTTGATTCACTTTTCAAAACATTGCATAGCATGAACTGTCAAAAGCTGTCAGCGCAGGAGTAAACTGCATGAAAGGACAAGTCCCTACTCTGTAATGGTGATTATCTGCTAACTCTGCTCTCATGCAGCTAATTCTCTTATTTTCTGAGAAACCACACAAAATAACCTGTAGGGGTGGTCACAATCATGGCTAGCGTGCTAGAAGCCACATGCCAACATACTGACTAGGCATTCATATATCCCATTTCTGTGGGACATTCTGACCCTTTATACTGAATAAAAAGGTAAAGGTACCCCTACCTGTACGGGCCAGTCTTGACAGACTCTAGGGTTGTGCGCTCATCTCACTCTATAGGCCGGAAGCCAGCGCTGTCCACAGACACTTCCGGGTCACGTGGCTAGCGTGACAAGCTGCATCTGGCGAGCCAGCGCAGCACACGGAACGCCGTTTACCTTCCTGCTGGTAGCGGTCCCTATTTATCTACTTGCACCCGGGGGTGCTTTCGAACTGCTCGGTTGGCAGGCGCTGGGACCGAACGACGGGAGCGCACCCCGCCGCGGGGATTCGAACTGCCGACCATGCGATTGGCAAGTCCTAGGCGCTGAGGTTTTACCCACAGCGCCACCCGCGTCCTTTTATACTGAATAGGAAGCTCTTAATGAAACCACAACTCATGTTTCAGAAATTAATTGTAAATAATAATATCTTTCGGTTGGTTACAATGGTATATCTTGGTGTTGACTTTGAGGGAAATCAAGTGTTTTTATAAGACAACTTTACACCGTATAGAAATCCCAAAGCAGTTTAACAATAAATCGCTCTTTCCTTGGGCCTGAGAATTGTAGTTCTGTGGTGGGAACAGATGTCACCTAACAACTCTTAGCACTCCTAATAGTTCCCGATTCTTGGGGAAAGCCATGCCCATTAAAAGTGGTATGATACTGCTTTAAATGAATAGTGCAGATGGGGCCTTGCTCTATAAGACATTTATAACATGCTTCTTAAAGAAGAAATTCACAAAGGGTATACAGACAAATAACCAGTACAGAATCATTAAGAATAACCACAATTCAAAATTATATTTAAAAACAATCCAGCACAGCAACACAATAAGTCTTCCCAAGCCACCAGGCATGTCAAAAAGTAAGAACAGTATATTTCCAAGGACACAGACTTCAGTTAGGGCTGGGCGATGTCTGGTTTTCAACATTGTGACATATCACCAGCTAAACATTGTGCTATATCAATATATCACGATGTCTGGAATAAGGATGGAACTATGTAGAGGCAACGGGACGCAGGTGGCGCTGTGGGTTAAACCACAGTGCCTGGGACTTGCCGATCAGAAGGTTGGCGGTTTGAATCCCCGCGACGGGGTGAGCTCCTGTTGCTTGGTCCCTCCTCCTGCCAACCTAGCAGTTCAAAAGCATGTCAAAGTACAAGTAGATAAATAGGTACTGCTCTGGCAGGAAGGTAAACAGTGTTTCCATGTGCTGCTCTGGTTCGCCAGAAGCGGCTTAGTCATGCTGGCCACATGACCCGGAAGCTGTACGCCGGCTCCCTCGGCCAATAAAGCAAGATGAGCGCCGCAACCCCAAAGTCGGTCACGACTGGACCTAATGGTCAGGAGTCCCTTTACCTTTACCTTATGTAGTGGCAAACACTTTCCTCGGTGTTTGAGTCTCCCCCCACCAAAACCAATAATATTTTAAAGTTAATAGAAAAAAAGAGTCATTTCTATAAATTATTGATCAATGGAGATTAATAAAACACATCTGCAAATGACACTTTTACCAATTTATTATTTCCCCTCTTCTGGCCTGTTTCAAGCTATGCCGCTAGGGGGTATCAAAATATTTTTTGTGGGAAAAGAAAGCCTGTTTAGTAGGTATTTTCATTGCATGTCTGCTCTTCTAACAAGTAAAGTTGAAATCATGCTACTAAATGTTATTCTTCCTTTCCTCCTCCCAAACCAAACCATTTCATCCTTTGTTTCCCATGCCATTAGCAATTTATACATTTTAGAAATTAATTTCTCATCGTATTCACATAAACCTACTTCAAAGTTTGACTTTTGCTCTGTAAATCTATTCTTTAAATCCTTTTTATAGATTTTGTTTAATTGATGATATTGGAACCAGTTACCCACTAAGTTTTGTATTTCGTTGAACTTTTGAAGCTTACATTCATTATCCTGAAAACTCAATAAATCTCTATAGCCCATAAACATCTGGTTGGGCATTGTGAGAACACAATGCTAGCCTAGATGGGCCACTAGCCTGGTCCGGAAGCTTCTTCTTATGTTCTGAGAAAGTCAGTAATGGAACAGTATGACAAAATTTTGCATTTCCGAAAGGAAGATCAGAAATCAATACAGAAATGGCTTATAACCAGAGTATCTGAAGGACCATATTCTCCAATACAAATCCTACTCATTTATTCATATCCATATCATAGTCTCTGACAGGGTCTTCTCACTGATTGTGCCCCGTTTCAAAGTGTTCTGTCTGGCACCCACACTTTTAATTTTCTTTTTTAAAAAACTACACACCTGCCTTTTCCCTTAAATCGTGTGGATGCCTTTTGTTATCATTTCTGCTTCCTTTTGTTATGCCTCTGTTTTTATTGGTTTACCAGCTTTGAAATACATTGTATTAAATTGCGGGTTGGGGTGTTAATTAAAAAATCAAGTTGCTTTGAACGTGGAAAGTGGAAAAGCAGGTAGAAGTGTGTAGAACAAACACTCAAATTAATAAAGCAAGCTGAAAAATCTGCAACATGGACTCACTTCTCCTAAGCTGGAGGTGCACTGGGTGTTAATTTGTTTCAAATCTCTGCATATATTTTGCATCTCATAGAATTTTTTAAAAATATTATTTGTCAAGTGGGACCTCTAGCAAAATGCTGCAGTGTGAAGTGCCTTCCCAAATTGGTCTGTTTTATGTCTGCAGTTTTTAATCCTTGCTGGGCTTTTAAAATCATTTTTAACACTGTTTTATTATTGGTTTTCTGTTCTATTTTATTTACGTACACTGCTCAGGGATTCCCTACAGTGTAGAGCAGTTTATAATTGTCTTATACAAGTGAGTGAGAGAGTAAATAAAAAGTGCTCCTGTTCAGGGTGCCAGTCAGCCGTGCTTTTTTCCGTGATGCTCCATTTCATACTACCAGGTTTTGAGATCACTACCACCAGCTCTTGCAATAGCCTGAGCATCATCATGCCTCATGGAACTGTTTTTGCTTCTTCCAGTACCCTTGTCCCACCCTAATTTCCCCTCTTGGTATGATTTGTCCTTCTGCAAATCTTGGGGTTCCTCCCCATGCCTGCTGATATCTCTCTTTTATGTACGGATTGTGTCATTTAGGGAGAGAGAAGAATTTGCCTTTAGTGTTGTTAAACACCACCTCAATCTGCACAAGATTCCAGGCACTCACCCAGGGTTGTGTTTCCACTGCAAAATCAAGGCACAGTGGAGTTTGCTGTGTCTTAGAAGCGTGGTTTGTTCACACACATTTACACCTAAAGCCTTCCACAGAGGGGGCGCAGAACATTACACCCTAAGAGTGTCTCCTGCTAGTCCTATCGTAGCTTCAAAAGCTTGGGTCCAAAACAGCAGCTAGCCACGGCCCCCAGCCTCTCAGAACAGCCTCTCCCAGCCAGCATGCATGGAGTTCTGCCCACTTCCAGCTGCAGAAAACAATTCTTCCCCTTCTGCTTCCAGCATCCCCTCTGTCACCCTGGAAACCTCTATTTCAAAAGCCTCATGCAAAAAGCACGTTTTTTTTTTACTGTGGTGACATCTTGCCCCCTGTAATCCTGGCAGCCTCCCCCTTTCTTGTCCGATGCTGAATGCCTCACCTTTTGTCAGGATAGTGACTCTACTATCAGCCCTCTAAAGAAGCCTAGCTCCTGAGGAAGCTGGCTTGACTTCAAACCCCATATTTACTAATTTCAGAAAATATGGGGAGAACCTCGCACCCAGGAATTTTAAGGGATCCTTGCCCCTTGCAAACCCACAACAATATAGAATCATAGAATCATAGAGTTGGAAGAGACCACAAGGGCCATCGAGTCCAACCCCCTGCCAAGCAGGAAACACCATCAGAGCCCTCCTGACATATGGTTGTCAAGCCTCTGCTTAAAGACCTCCAAAGAAGGAGACTCCACCACACTCCTTGGCAGCAAATTCCACTGTCGAACAGCTCTTACTGTCAGGAAGTTCTTCCTAATGTTTAGGTGGAATCTTCTTTCTTGTAGTTTGGATCCATTGCTCCGTGTCCGCTTCTCTGGAGCAGCATGTTGGATTAGATCATGGGTGTCAAACTCAAATTCATTGGGGGCTGCATGAGCAGTTTGGTCACCCTCAAAGGGCCGGTTGTATCTGTAGGACTTACAGTACATGAGACAAGGGTTCAGGCAGCCGTTGGATCTGTCACATCACAGGATGGCATGCGCTCAATATAAAAACAAGTGGAGGTTTCCTGAATGCATGTAAAGTGGAGGTTTCCTGTGTAGAACGGCCAGCGCCGCTAGAGGGCAGACGTTCTCTGGCCTGTAGGCTGCCGCGCATGCGCTGAAGAGGCGGCTTTCTTGTGTCAAAAAAAAAAAGCGAGAATAAAAGGTGAAGGCTGGCGGCCGGCGGCGGCTACACGGGCCACATGACGAGGCCTGGCGGGCCGGATTCGGCCCGCGGGCCTTGTGTTTGACACCCATGGATTAGATGCTAGATAACAACTTGCATGATTGCTACTGTTCTGTTAGACAGGATTTCTTCCATTTTAAAGTTTTCTATTAAATTTTCATTATATTGCAGACCATTGCACCTATTTTATGACTGCTGTGTTACCTGGTTTTTTGCATGTGTGTTTGTGTGTCTCTGTGTGTAAATTACAGACTAGTTGCATTTAATCAATCTTACAAACAGTATTCAGAGCATTTAACAACAGACAAAATATTTTCACAGAATCACAGACTTTTATAGTTGGAAGGGACCATGAGGGTCATTTTGTCCAACCCCCCTGCAATGCAGGGATCTTTTGCCCAACATGAGGCTCAAACTCACAACCCTAAGAGTCTCATGCTCTACCAAATGAGCCAGGGGTCAGCAAACTTTTTCAGGAGAGAGCCAGTCCACTGTCCCTCAGACCTTGTGGGGGGCTGGAGAATATTTTGAAAAAAGAAGAACAAATTCCTATGTCCCACAAATAACCCAGAGATGCATTTTAAATAAAAGGACACATTCTACTCATGTAAAAACACTCTGATTCCCAGACTGTCCGAGGGCTGGATTGAGAAGGCAATTGGACCGCATCTGGCCACTGGACCTGAGTCTGCCTACCCATGATTACTGAGCCCAACTTTTCTTGCCACGTTAACAATTGGTGCACTTTCTACAGTCATTAAGGAAACGCATGTATCTATCAATATAAGGAAATTGAGAACATGTCTACAATTGTGCAAGTAAATCCCATTGAACTCCACAGGTTTTTACTTCTGAGTAGGCATGCATAGGCTTGCACTGCAAGTCTTGAAGTCCTTTAGCACTATAATGCAACCTCTTTACCCTTCACATATTTTATTTCACTTAGCAGCATCTCACATTGTTGTTCAACTGATGTGTGTGTGTGTGTGTTCTAATCTTTGAAGTATTTAGATCTTTTGAATTATTTTGGGAAGCTTTCTTGACTGCTTTATCTCCCATTTCATTTCCTTTAATACCCGCACAAGCTGAGATCTATACAAAAATGTCATTGTTGCTGTGACATATTACCATATTAGGGACATCAATAATTTCCAAAGCCAGACCCTCTTTGGTGATTGAAATTTCCAGGATGATATCAATGGCACTTAAAAGATCTGGAAAAGTGACAGATTGTAAAGGTTGCACTTTAGCAATCTAATTCAGTGCCATCAGAACGTCAAATAACTCAGCACTGAAACCTGATAAGTAATCTAACAGCCCAACTGCCTGAATTGAAATTTATACATACAGGGTAGGTGAATTGTTCCAAATCCAGGATACACACACACACACACACACACAGAGAGAGAGAGAGAGAGAGAGAGAGAGAGAGAGAGAGAGAGAGAGAGAGACTGGTTCACATGTATGTATATTCAACACTTGGTAATTGCAGTTTTAAGTATCTAACTCAAGTGTGTGAACGATTCACACATGCAACAGGATGAGCTCCCGGAATAGACTGTACCACTTCAAATACCAATGGGGAAGTCATTTTCTGAATACTCCCATTTAAAAACTTTCTGCAAGTAGAAAATAACATTCCTGGGACTGGGCTGAGGTAGGGGCTTTTCCCTTGCTGTGATAGGTTGTTTTTTTTTCTTTTCTTTCAAGTACGGCAGTTTGGTATTTTAAACTGGAATGGGGAGAGCATATGATATTGGCACCCCCCCAGTCCTTCAGTGAAAAGTGGTATGATCCACTTTGTCTCTTTAAGGAGTCACAAAGCACTTTCATACAACGTGTTTGTTGAGGTCTGCGTACACACTAGGGCTGGACAATATATCAATACAGTGGTACCTCGGGTTACATATGCTTCAGGTTACATACGCTTCAGGTTACAGACTCCGCTAACCCAGAAATAGTGCTTCAGGTTAAGAACTTTGCTTCAGGATGAGAACAGAAATCGTGCTCTGGTGGCGCGGCGGCAGCGGGAGGCCCCATTAGCTAAAGTGGTGCTTCAGGTTAAGAACAGTTTCAGGTTAAGAACAGACCTCCAGAACGAATTAAGTTCTTAACGCGAGGTACCACTGTATATCATCCAAAACTGGTTTGAAGTCCATATTGTGATATCAGTTTCATAATTTTTGATCTCACAGTATATAGTGAATTGTGTGTGTGTGTGTGTGTGTGTGTGTGTGTGTGTGTGTGTGTGCTATGCAAAAAAACCAATGTGGGGGAAATCCGTGAAGCCAGCCAATGCCTCGACATAGCTCCATCCTTATTTCAGATTTTGTGATTGATACATTGGTATATCATGATTTGAAGCACACAATTTCCCCCAAATAAACCTGAAAACCATTGCTTAAGGGTGCTTGGAATTGTAGCTTTATAAGGGGTAAAGTATAGCTCCTAAGATTCTTCGGCAGATGCCATGTCCTTTAAATATATGGACTGCATGCAGCCCTAGTTTTAAATGGGTTCAGTTTTCACAGTCGCAAACTGTCAAGAGTAGGAGGGGGCAGAAATGCATTTGACATAATATATCATTTGGACCAGCTTGCCAGCAGTTTCCAAGGTATTAGAGAAATCCTGCAGTTGACCCTGTAACCTTTTACAATCAAGATACCAGGAAAGTAACTTTAGACCAGGGGTGGGAACATTTGGCCCTCAAGATGTTGTTGAACATTCATATCCAGCCATTGGCCATGCTTGCTGGCCCTGATGGGAGTTGCAGATAAGCAACATCTGGAGGGCCAAAGTTCTCCTACTCAGAACTTGGGCTGGCGCTTTCTCAGTTGTATGACCATCCCCACTCATTTCAATGGGGATTTATTTTGCAGGCAGACCTGCTCCTTCATTCTAGAATGGTTGCTTGAGATGAAGGGTACAATGGCATCCCCCTCCCTCCCAAATATTGGAGTAGCAGCTGACTCTAATCTAGTTTAGGAAGAGGCCTTATACTGAATCAGGCCATTGGTCCTTCTAATTTATCTGCACTGACTGGCAGCATATCTCCAGGAATTCAAGCACGATAGTCTCCCAGCCTGTTGAGATGCCGGGGATGAAACCTGGGACCTTCATGCAAAGCAGATGCTCTATCACTGAGCTACAGTCCTTTCCCAAATATTGATGATGGAACAAGCATCTTCCATCCAACAACAGCAAGCTAAGTTGAGGGTGGAGGGCAGACTGAGTAGAACACACAGCTTTGTCCTCTTAGCATTTCACTTTCTAAACCCCCAAGCTTCTACCACCTAAGGTAGTCATCTCACTCTGCATATTTGTAGGACCAACCAGCCAGCATATTCAAGAAGTTTGGATCAGGGCAAAGACCTTCAGTTTCTGCCTGTCTGTTGAGCATTCAGTATTATACTAGCATTTGTTAACCACAGTACAACTGCCAACATTGGGTGCACATTCTTGTCCTTAACTAGAGTATTATACACTCAATGCTGTAAAATTCTGAGTCACAATGATCTAACTACTTCAAGCTTTATTTTTCAGAGGCCATCAGTTAAAACTAAAGTATGTTCGAGTTTTTTCCCTACTGTCTATAAATACAACACATAAAAAGTCCTTATTACAGAATGCTTTATTAACATCAGCAGACAGTCTTACAGCGTGATCTATGGATGATCGATTTGCCTGAAAGCCACTTTAATATGGAGGAAGAAGATTGTTCTTCTCCAGAAAGAATGACAGCCGGCAATAAATCATCTCCTCCATCATCTTATATAGCAATGAAGTTGGGGGACAACAGATCATAAGGACCTAAATCAGAATATGATCCTATTTTCTTTTTGAAATTGAAAAATGAAAAAAGATCTTTCAACCATTCTTGAGACCACCAAAACTACAAATATAATTATTACAAAGAGCTGAGCCGAAACTTCGCCCAGTTTCCCACCAATGTATTCAGTAGGTTTTTTAAAAAAAGCCTATCTTTTTGACGATTCTTGGCTTTCCTTGTGAAAGTGGTGGCATATTTGTTTCCATTGCCTTCACTTGCTCTTGTGCAAATCGCTTTCATTTGCTGTCTGTTTTTGGCACTCCTTCTGATAATGGTCAACAATTCATTTGCATTGTTTTCACTCTGTTATTGTCACTTGCCCTCACTGACATCGTGACACAGTCAAACTTGATCTTCATGGCAATCAATTATCTCATTCACCACATTATCCCCGATTCTGTCCGATCACCCATGTGACTATTCCAGGAAGGAGTAAGCTGTACTGTTGGAAGGGGACATCACTGAAAATGTACTATCCAAAGAAACCCATAACACCAAATGCCATTTTAAAAAGTAAATGTTCACAAAATCAAAGTGTATACTGAGATAAGCATTTCTAACCCACCAAAACCACTAGTTTCTACTGGAAAATCACAGTGAGGCAAGGGTAATGAGTGTTGTGCCCTCCAAGTGCTGCTGGTCTCCAGTTCCCATCGTCTCTGGCCATTGGCCAACAACATCTGGAGGGCATTGGTCTGCCAACTCAGCTTAAGTTATTACTCATATGTTGAGCTACGTAGAAGTTGCCAAAGTAAAGCAGCATTCAAGCCATGTTCCCATAGCTTGCCTGATACTCTCTCAAATATTCCCAGTTCAGTTTAGGAAAGAATTTTCTGGGCTATGTCTTAGAACCTAGTTGGAACACCTTGGAAGATGTCCCCTCGTTAAATCTGCAGGAAGGAATACCAGGCTGTTTTGTGACAAAAAGGCACTCCCTACTGTTTTACTGAAGTTCTATAATAAGCAATATATTTAGGTTCTGTTTAAGGCTTTTTTAAAAAACACCCTTTTACTAGATTTATCACACTAAAAAGCGTGATTGAGATTTTGATTTTCTTCATATCTTAATGCAATAAAGCCACTTAGCATTGCCTTATCAAGTGCAACTAATTAACAACAAAACAGATATTGTTAGCTATAATCATCCTATGATCAGCTATATGAATGCTGAATTGGCTTTTCCAAGTCTCATTCAATACTCTCACTTTAAGTACCATATAGATTTTTCTGCCTTCAATAGCATCGTACAGTTATACAAGTTAATAATGCATATGCATTTGACTGGAAAATTACCTCTTCCTGAAGAACCATCAAACCTGTCTATTGACATTTTATAGAAATTAAAAGTAACACATACTTCTCGGCTAAACGACAAGCTCACCCAACCCATTCCTTTCCATCTGTGAGATGATAGAATGGGTATACATATGCTCACTGTACCATTGTTATTTTTTATCTGTTTTGACATTTATATCCCACTTTTCTATGATAATTCACATTCAATACCACTTACAAAAAATAAGAAACATATAAAAAACAGTACTAAAAAACAAACAACACAGTCAGGCATAGAAACTTTCAAAATGAAAGCTTAAATCCTTAGACTGAAACCCTTCCACCCAGCCCAGAGGCATTATGGGAATAACTTCCCAATTTCCAGCACACTATAGTTGCCCCACACCATCAGAAAATTAGGTCAAGGGGCTGGCAGGCTAGATCACACCTGCAGGCTTGCAGTTCAACATTCATGCCTGAAATATACTCGGAGCCGAGAGTGGATTTCATCCTCTTTATTCAGCTCATAGTGGTGAGGAGGAATGGAAGTTCCCCCAGAATGTCTGCTTCATATACATTATTTACACAATGGGCCCCACGTGATTGGATAATTCCAGGATTCTCCTGTAGGCCAATAAGGTTGCAGATTCACTTCCACCTGGAGCTGGATTGGGTGGCTCCTGTGGACCAATCAGACTGCTGCATTCTGGATCCTATTGTTCTAGGACTAATCAGACTGCTGCATTTTGAATCCTATTGTTCTAGGACCAATCAGACTGCTGTATTTTGGATCCTATTGAACTCAGTACATAAGAGTGCCTTAGAATTTTGCAATGTCATATTTGGCTCCTGCCTTATACCCAATCAGGCCATTGTTCTATCTAGCTCAACATCATCTATAGCGATGGGCAGCGATGCTTAATGGTTTCAAGCAGGGGGACATTCTCAGTCCTACCGAGAGACACTAAAGGTTGCACCTGGGACCCTCTGCAGAACAGATGCTCTTTACTAGTGAGCTACAGCCCTCTCCACATTTCCTAATAGTACAACAACCAACCATTTTTACTAGGGCACTTGCTGCTCTGCAAACCTAATGTCACATTGCTATCACAGCGGTCACCTTGCGGGGTGATGGAATTCTTGGCACCGATTCCATAGAATGATGGCAGTGGTATAAACTAGCACCATCTATACTTAAAACTGAAGTACAACGATTTCTACTTTTAAAAGTAGACTACCCACCATATGTCACTACTGTCACTTTTGAAAAGCACAGTAAAATAGAGCGATAGTCAAAAATACCACTGTCAATTAAGCAGAGAATGGCTTTGTCACTGACATTCCAAGTGCATTGCTCCTTCCAGCACATCAGGAAACTGGGTTTCTTAACCATTTCCCCTCTTTAACAACGCTATGTATCCATTGGTCACCTCCCCCCCGCCCAGCTCAACTGCTTCCCTGTGCTCTGTTAATAGGGATATTGCTGCCCACTGTGAATAGGAATGCACAAATCTATTGATTCTTGTTTGTTCCAGTTTCCCACTTTTCCAATGTAAAGTTCATTTCTCTGTATTCTATATCATTTTTCTGATAATAATAATAATAATAATAATAATAATAATAATAATAATAATGATGATGTTCTTGAAGAGTCATCAGTGTATTTCCCCTAGATGGAACTTTTATCAATCCACATTTTTGCAATGCCATTTCTGCTAAAAAATAATGCATTTTAGAATATTATTTTCACAAATATATGTATTGTTATGCACACTTTAGCATATGCATTTTTATACACAATACTTAGGTGGAGAATTGCATTGAAAAATTACACGAAGTGCAAATTTTGAAGCATGGCTGTGTTTTGGTTTGTGTATTGTTTCAGGAAGTGCAGAATAAGTAGGATTGCCTTTAAATGTGAACTGATCCAAATTCTCTCCCCTCGCCATAACCTATAAATTAGCTGCACTTAGATCCCATTGAAATAAATGTGTAAACTTAGTTACTTAACTTAAAGTTAAATCCTTCTGGTTTCAATGAGATCTGGATGAAACTACTTGAGTTTAGATCCAACCCAAACTCAAGTAGTTTCATCTTTAGCTCACCAGTGGGGATCTTGGGGAATTCTGATGTAAAGCAAAATGGGAGTGGAAATTGCTGGTATTTATTTATCCCATGTCTGGAAATCAATCCAGCAAATACAATTGGTATTTGCTATGGTATGGTTGTTGCTTTCAGTCTACAAAAATTACATAATTGATTATGTGCTGTCTCTCTTCCCTGATCCCGCCCCATAGTTCCATTGTCTTTCCTTTGCATTGAAATGAATGAGGTGGAACAATGTAATGATAATGTAGCCATGCAATTTATGCAATTACTTAAGTTATGTACCGTAATTTAATTTCCACAGTGGCAGTAGGACAAATAATGACATTTTGGGCAGCAGACAAACTGCAGCAAAAGGAAAACAATGCTGCATGCAAGCAATACGAGTTGAAATGAAAAATGTGCTATTTTACATAGCTAATTAGTGTGATTCCAATATCTTAAACTGAAAATAATTTTTAAAAAGAGATTGACATTCAAAATCACTAAGACTAAAGCCCAGGGCTTCCATTCTTCCAGTGGAGGAATGGAATGATCAGTGATATTAAAATGGGGGTGACTTTTAAGGAAGGGATACATCCTCTGGGTCACCTTTTGTGAGACCATTACAGTTTTATGGCTGCTCTGGAGTTCCTTGAGAAATGCACAGAGCTGAGGCCAGAGCATCTGACAAGTTTTAATGTTTTGCATCCATTCTCAGCCATTATATATTTCTGGGAAAATAAAAAAGTCCCATCTTGAAGAAACACATAAAGGTCAGGACGTAAAGAAGATACATTTCCCCAAAGAGGAGGAAAGGTCAGCATGGTGGTGGTGGTGGTGGTGTGTGTGTGTGTGTGTGTGTGTGTGTAAGTGCATCAAGACTAGTGTGCAGATGCCTTTTCAGCATACAACGATGATCACCTTGTAAGAAGTATATAAAACATGAATTAATGTGGCAGAGCAGACACAGAATACACACTCCTGTTCCTTGCACTATAAAAGAAAGTACACTCTCTGGGAAGTGTGGGTGGAGGGAATGACAGGGATATGTGCAGGCTGCAGAACAAATATCCCAGGACTAGTCCTGCAGTGCACCAGGGGTTAAATGACCCCCTTGAGTGGCACCATAAAGGAGTGGTAGCAGTGGAAACAGATGAAGACAGGCACTGCCTCAGGATTCAAAATGTCTTGGACAGTCTGCTATGGAGCAGTAGGGGCCGGCAGGGGAGGCAGAATCAGTAAATACAGAGAGGACCCGCGAGGCCGAAAGGACACCGGAACCAGAGCCACGACTGAGCGAGCCGGTTGCGCCAGACCAAACAGCCCCATCGCAGCCAGCATCCTCAGAACACGAGCCAGAACCCCTGGCAAGGGAACGCCCAGGCCGCAACGCACACGTAGGCGTACCTTGAGGACTATGAATGCAACCTCCCGGGCAGGACTGGAACTCAGAGGGGAGGGGTGTTATGTACTGAGTTGAATAGGATCCAAAAGGCAGCAGTTTGATTGGTCCTAGAACAATAGGATCCAGAATGCAGCAGTCTGATTGGTCCTAGAACAATAGGATCCAGAATGCAGCAGTCTGATTGGTCCACAGGAGCCACCCAATCCAGCTCCAGGTGGAAGTGAATCCATAACCTGATTGGCCTACAGGAGAATTCCGGAATTAGCAAATCACGTGGGGCCCATTGTGTAAATAATGTATATAATGCAGACATTCTGGGGAAACTTCTATTCCTCCTCACCACTATGAGCTGAATAAAGAGCATGAAATCCACTCTTGACTCTGAGTATGTTTCACAGTCACTGGAAAACTCTTGCATAAAATATTATTTTGAGTAAAATGTCAAAAACCTCTTAACAACAGAGAATGTGCCATGTCTTGTTATCTATCTAATTTGTGTGCCACCCTGAATGTCATATGGCAAAAGTAGGGGTGTCAGGAAAAATCATTTTGTGTTCCACTCTATTCATTGCATGCAACCCTGTTTCTGCTCTGCTGCAGCGCTCCTTCTGCAAAAAGCTATGATACTTTTCTCGCTGTCTGCTGTAGCAAAATCATGTGACCTGCATAATCCACATGTAAGTTACATTGTGCAACGTTCCATAATTTACGTAATTCTGTATTTGTAGACTGAAGTAGCTTAGAAATCCTAAAACTACAATTAAACAATAAGAATATCTGCTATCTAGGTGTTAATCTTTGATGGGCAACATCAAGGTTTCTGTAGCTCTCCCTCCCTAAGGCTCTTTTATCTTGAAGCCAGACTTGGACAGCACTTCAAATACAGGGCACCTTCCACTAAAAGAACCGTCTTCCGGAAATTGGGCACAACCTCACTTTACCCCTCCACCCACCCCAGAGGGAGGTGTCCCTATGCCCATTTGCAACAGATGAAAAATGGAAGTTGATGCCTTTAATACAAATGCCATCATGGTGTTTAAAGATGAACTTGAGCTCTGATAATTCTATTAATCTGCCAGATGGCAATGAGTAATACAGTACAATTAATCATTCTGTCAGCTCCAGCTATCCAAAGCAAGCTGGTGTACATTTGAATATATACAAAAGCTGTTGACCAAGGACCTTACAAATTTTTCATGTAAATGCAAAGGGTGTTTATCCTTATCATGGTCCTTGCATATCACTTACTTTCTTTCTTTTTTTACTTCAATGGATTTCTACAAAGTCTTTTTTTTATGAATCCTTTCCTTTCTCTTTCCAAGGGAAAAAATATCTTCCAAAAGTGACACGACGAGAAAGAACATTTCTACTTGCGCTCACAAAAGTTGATCAAAAGTTTTCTAGGAAGCGCCAAAATATTATCACAGTATTTCTTTATTTTAAAAGGGGTTTATATGGAGTTAAACACTGTAATAGCAAAATGATCAAACACCAGTACAGTACACAAATAAGGATTTACACAAATGATATAATTTACACAAGTGCCATGAGATCAATGTAATACAGCACCATCTTCTGAAAGTTCTGCTTTTCAGGCTGTGTGACCACAAAACCCCTTTTCTGAAGCTTGGCCTTCAATGTCGCTGGAGGGAAAATGGCCTCCTCTTCTCCACCTTGGCTCCACAGTGATTCTCTCAAATGGGATGGCACTTGGAAACTGAAACTTACAACCCATTACAGTGCTACCTCGGGTTACATACGCTTCAGGTTACATACACTTCAGGTTACAGACTCCGCTAACCCAGAAATATTACCTCGGGTTAAGAACTTTGCTTCAGGATGAGAACAGAAATCGTGCTCCGGCGGCGCAGCAGCAGCAGGAGGCCCCATTAGCTAAAGTGGTGCTTCAGGTTAAGAACAGTTTCAGGTTAAGAACGGACCTCCGGAACGAATTAAGTACTTAACCCAAGGTACCACTGTATAAGGAAAAAAAATCAGCTGAATGCCTTGCGGTCCGGATGGGATACACCTTCCAGCAGGATCTGGCACCTGTGAGTAGAGCCTCAGTGTCCTGGCAAAGCTCATCTGTGCTGGGCCCCACCTGTCTATCTACCTGGTGGTGGCATCAGCAAACAACCGTTTACATTTCCCACAATGCCCTGAAGTGACTTTGTGTCACAACATTGTGAGGAATAAAATAGCCACTTCTCACTGAAGAAGAAGAAGAGTTTGGATTTGATATTCCACTTTATCACTACCCGAAGGAGTCTCAAAGCGGCTAACATTCTCCTTTCCCTTCCTCCCCCACAACAAACACTCTGTGAGGTGAGTGGGGCTGAGAGACTTCAGAGAAGTGTGACTGGCCCAAGGTCACCCAGCAGCTGCATGTGGAGGAGCGGGGATGCGAACCCGGTTCCCCAGATTGCAAGACTACTGCTCTTAACCACTACACCACACTGACATTACTAAAGGCCCACCAACTTAGGAGAAGGTCTCCTCAAATCTGAATCTGGTCTTGGACCAGAGAGCACAACCAAGTCCTCTTTTTTTTCTGTGTTCAGTCCACATACAGTTCATGCCAGTGTGGTGTTGTGGTTAGGGTGTGAGACCTGGGATTATCAGGGCAGTAGGCCAGTCACACTGTCTTTCAACCTAACTTACCTCACAAGGTTGCTATGGAGAAATGATATGGAGGAGGAAGCCATGATTAGGACCTTGAGCTCTTTGGAGGATGGGTGGGGTATAAATGCAATTATTATTATTAAACAATTATGATAATGTAACCAGCATTTCCCAATAGGGTTGCCGGCCCTGCAGAAATTGCTGGACACCAGCCAGAGTGTCCAACAGTTATAGATGATGAGAGTTGAAGCCAAATAACATATTAGAGGGCACCAGCTTGAGAAGGTTGGTGTAACCAAACTTTGAAAGCTGGTTTTGACACATATAGACCTCTGGCAAAGTTTTGATGAAATAAAACAATAATTCTTTCCTTGAGACAAGGCAAAATGTAATAACCATTTCTTGAGGAAGTCAACCTATTTAGTCAAATTTTGTAGCTGACGGTGCAACTGTGTCTGTCAAGTCAGGTTGCATCAAAGCACCAGGTGATGAAAAGGTAATGAAATGTGACTGATAGTACTTTGGGGGAAATGGTTACATATAGTAAGGGGGACGTGTCAGCATTTTTGCTGGAGTCAGGGAGGAATGCTGGCTTTGGGGCAAGATACCTTCAAAATTAAAGTACTCTCCACCAGCAACAGTCCACTCCTGCTTAGCACTGATTTAGGTGCCTTGTCTGTCCATAGCTGTCAACTTTCAGATTTGAAAATAAGGGATCAGCAACCTCAAAAATAAGGGATCAACAGCCAAAATAAGGGATCAGCAGCCTCACTTGTCCCAGGCACTCCTGTCTTCCACTGCTTCCCGCACTTTGGTCAAACTCATGCTGGTAGCTTCAAGAACACTGTCCAACCATCTCGTCCTCATGGTTCAGTGTTACTAGTGAGCAAAGTTACCCAGTCAGGATTTGAATGTCGGTCCTAACTTTTGGGGTTAAGTTTCTATTTAGCTGTCCATTAATACTGACAAACCGTATTTCCCATTCATCTCTCAGATCCTCTTTGTTATGTACTGAAGTTCTCACCCTGGGCCAGCAGGGGGATACTATAGATAGTTATGCAAACGAAGGATCGAAAGTGACGTTCAGTGACTGGATAGTTTGTATGCAAATGAAGGATTGAAAGTGACGTTCAGTGATTGGATAGTTTTAGAAAGTTGCTACAGTTACATTGTTCTGGAGCTCTATATAAGCAGGCTGACTGAACTCTTCAGTTCAGTTCTGTTCTGGCCTGAATAAACAAGAGCTGTTTGAAGAATCGCTGTGTCGTCTGATATGTTCGCCCACAACTTAACACCCTTGTAAATCTAAAGTACTGACCTCACCACATCCTGCGGTAAAAAAATTCCCCAAGTTAATTACACATTGTGTGAAGGTAAGTGTGTGAAGCTACAGCATTCCTGCTATCAGCTTAAGTGACACATTCACTCTCACTCTCTCTCATACACACACATGCACATGCGTGCACACACACAAACACACACACACACAGAGAGAGTAGAGCCCCTCCGAGCCAAAGGCCCAAAGGCAGAAAGCCCAGCCAGCAGCCAAACGAAGCCTCAAGCGGTGGTTCCCACAGCGCAGCAACCCAGCAAAGGGATACAGCAGGGAAGCACTGAGCAAAGGCGAGTCCCCAGGCAACGGGGCCGATTTGATCGGCACAAGGCATGCAAGCTCCACCCCCCAGTCATTCTCAGACTCCTTACTGGGCAGCCGAGCAACGCAGTTGAGGAACCTCCCTGGCCGGCCAGGAGGGAGAGGAGCTGCTTCCTTTGAAATCCGGGAAATTTACGGGATATCAACAATCCGGGATAGCAGCAGGAAACAGCGCTGGAATAAGGGTGTTTCCCGCCAAATAAGGGAAGGTTGACAGCTATGTGTCTGTCTGTCTGTCTGTGTTTGTTTGTTTCTAATAAAAAGCACAAACTGTTGGTAGCATTCAAACACTTCCATTTGATTGCCTTGAGGTCCATTTCACAAGGCATGCAGATCTTCTGCTTGGAATGAAATAGTTTGATTCAGCACCTAGATTCATTAAAAGCACAGAGAATTGGAATCTTATCAAGACTATATGTGTGCCTGCACACAAACATATAACCAGAAAATGCTTGTTATGGGACAGTTATAGAAATGCCATCAACATGCACACAAACATGGAAGCAAAGTGAGGCATGGCAAAATGTTGCTGTAAATTCTACTGGAGAAAAATTAACACGTGAACATTGTATACGTGAACATTGAGCACGAAAGCTTAATATGTTAATTTTGTGACAGGGAATCTTTATGGCCTGGTGGGCCGGATCGTTATCTGTTCCCACCTACGCAGGCTGACTTGAGTAGGACAGCCCAATCTGTCAATTTCCTAGGGTCCCCAGCATAGTGCTTACCAAGCACTATGGTTGTCAGGCACTTGAGAACTGTATTATAATTTATTAAATTTATATACCAACCTTCATCCAAAGATCTCAGGGCAGTTCACAATATAAAAACACATGATAAATAGAAACAAATAGAGCCAAAGACTTTGCCAGCCCTACATTCAGCAAAGCTCTGAGCATAAGACTGGGAAAGCTGTTTTCTACAGGAGAACTTGATTGTGCACCCTCTCCAGCAGGGTTGAACACACACCCCTCAGCTGATGAACAGTAGCTTCAACCCTTCAGGAATCTGAATGGCAAACCAGAACACTCACTCATCTATTCAGCCTTTATTGGCATGATTTTTTAGACAATAAAATCATAAAAGAGAGGGGGGGACCATGCATAAAACATTGGCAATCCAGACATATTAAACACATAAAAGACTCAGTAGCCACCATTCAGTAAAATTGTTGTTGTTGTTGTTTAGTCATTTCCGACTCTTCGTGACCCCATGGACCAGAGCACGCCAGGCACTCCTGTCTTCCACTGCTTCCCGCAGTTTGGTCAAACTCATGCTGGTAGCTTCAAGAACATTGTCCAACCATCTTGTCCTCTGTTGTCCCCTTCTCCTTGTGCCCTCAATCTTTCCCAACATCAGGGTCTTTTCCAGGGAGTCTTCTCATGAGGTGGTCAAACTATTGGAGCCTCAGCTTCAGGATCTGTCCTTCCAGTGAGCACTCAGGTCTGATTTCCTTCAGAATGGAGAGGTTTGATCTTCTTGCAGTCCATGGGACTCTCAAGAGTCTCCTCCAGCACCATAATTCAAAAGCATCAATTCTTCGGCAATCAGCCTTCTTTATGGTCCAGCTCTCACTTCCATACATCACTATTGGGAAAACCATAGCTTTAACTATACGGACCTTTGTTGGCAAGGTGATGATATCATGGATTACGACTCTTTGCAAGTAGATACTCTTAAGCTTCAAAGGAGTCACCAGTAGGTCTATCTGAAGAGAGGGCAGTCCACAAATCATATGGTGTATTGTATCTGTTTTATGCATACCACGAGAGAAAAGTCTATTCTGGAAGGGTATTTCTGGGAACCTTCCAGACAGTACAAATGAGGGGAATGCATTTAAATGGGCTAACATAAAAACTCTATGATACAAAGGGGTATCTAAATTATATTTTTTTAAAAATAGTTGGGCGTCATTCCATGACGAGGCTGCAAACCTAAGCAAGCAGATGAGCATACAGAGAGCCGATGTTTGCCTCACACCACTCATCTGTTATCGCAGTTCATTTTTCTTTTTCTAAATTCCCTTGTATACCATAGTCAAGTAAAGCAGTCAGCATTTGGGGCCACAAATGACTTTTGACTGTTTCCAGTGTAGGCCCAAAGAGCTGGTTCCTGTGCCTGGAGGCTGATTGGATGCACATGACCGCCAAAGGTGGAAGCAGCTGGAAAGACAAAATGGACATGAGTCATCCCCCGTCCTCTCATTGAAGCCACCTATCATGCATCCAGATGGTCATGTGAAGAAGCTTTGGAACTTGAGGAGAGCGGTGTTGTGTGAAGGATGAGACATATTAAACCCTATTGCCACCCCCATCCTTCCTTGGTGGATGAAAGACAGTCAGCTGTTGGTCTCGGGCAGATTAACAAGGAAGGTTGTTTTTTGTTTATCTGCCTGGTCAAGGACAATTTACAGTTCAGTTACTCTGAAGCAAGGACTTGTTGATCCGAGCACGCTCCTGTTATAGCTCCAGGTGGAGGGTGATAGATCGAGCCGTCAGTGTGATAAAGTGCAGCCTATAGGCAGGCAATACACAATATAAATAAAACACCCGTAGATCTGTTGGGTTCAGCTATTTAACAACTAGCAGTGGTATGTAGGCGCAAGCATCCGTGGAGGAAGTGTTGAGGCTTGAAAGCCCACAGCCCTACAGGCTTTTTTCATTCAATGAATAAAAAGAAAATGCATTTCGGGATCTTGCAGCCTTGCTCCTAAGCAAGCTTAAACACACACACACACACACCTTTGCACAAAGTGCAAGTTCTATGGTGTCCACTGGGACTTAAGGGAAGGTCTGCAGTAGCAGAGCGGATGCCTTGCATGCAAAAGCTCCCAGACTCAGTTCAGGGCACAGTCTCACCAATCTCTGTCTGCCCTCAGCCGGCTACCCAGCCCACCTGTATACCTGCATACAACCAGTCCAGAAGGTAGCACTGCCAGTTGCCAGCATCCTTCTCCTTAGCTCCAGCGTTGCCCTTGGAGAGCTCAGCAGGGAGAACAAAACTAGAATTAGTTTCCATTATTATTATTATTATTATTATTAATTTTATTTACAACATAACACAACCCCCCCTAATACACAAATCCACCCTCATTGAACGTGAACATAACATACAGTGAGTATAACATACAACAATACAAACAACCAAATAAAAGACTTCCTTTATCCTGTATCTGGCCTCCTTATTTACTTCTTATAAACTGTTTCCTTTATGAATAATTATTAAGATTTTTCTAATTGTAACTTAAATATCCACAAAGTCTTCTGCAGGCATTAATCGAAACAAGTCCAGGTACATATTTTAGGGCACTGTTTTGTGAAGTATTCTCTGCATTTCCCCCATGCTTTTTGAAACTAGAATTAGTTTCCTTTTCATGGTAGTCGCTCCACCTGCCTAACTACCTTTTATTTATTTGCAAAATTGTTTTCTATACTACCATATCTCGAAATATCAGGGTGGAGTACAGCAATAAAACATAAAACGCCATCCAAAATATATGAAGTATCAGTAAAACGACTGGCTGATCAAATGGCTTGGGGTTTGTTTGTTTTTGGAAAGGGTTTATGTTGCCCTTCCTGCATTTTACCCCAGCAGTCCTAAGCAGCACCAGCTACCATTGGTCTGCAGAAGCTTGTCAACCTTGCAGAAGCTTGTCAAGGTTTTTTATTTAAACCTTCTAGCCCTGGCTGGAGATGCTGGGGGTGGTGGCTTGGGGTGAACTTGGGACTTCCTGCATTCAAAGCTTGAGCTCTACCACTGAAGTCCTTTCCAAGATGTACATGTTTGCCTGCACATGGGGAGAAAACCATGCAAAAATAATTGCAATGCCATGCAGTGTATGATTGAATGAAGCGCATTAGGTAGCAGCAGTGGAGAGGCTGGCATCCTGTCTATGGAATGCTCAGCCTCAAGATGGTTTGGAAACTTTAGCTGGTGCAGAAATTGGCGGCCAGGTTGCTCACCAGGGCAAGACGGTTTGAGCACATTGCAGACTGTGATGGCATTCTTATCTATATTGTTTGCTTGGGCATTTTAAGGGTTTAATTGTTTGGTCCACTCTGCTGCTGTTTTATTTTTTAGTGGGTAAAAGCCTCAGCGCCTAGGGCTTGCCGATCGAAAGGTCGGCGGTTCAAATCCCCGCGGCGGGGTGCGCTCCCGTTGCTCGGTCCCAGCGCCTGCCAACCTAGCAGTTCGAAAGCACCCCCAGGTGCAAGTAGATAAATAGGGACCGCTTACCAGCGGGAAGGTAAATGGCGTTTCCGTGTGCTGCGCTGGCTCGCCAGATGCAGCTTTGTCACGCTGGCCACGTGACCCGGAAGTGTCTCCGGACAGCGCTGGCCCCTGGCCTCTTAAGTGAGATGGGCGCACAACCCCAGAGTCTGTCAAGACTGGCTCGTATGGGCAAGGGTACCTTTACCTTTACCTTTATTTATTCTGATATGGGGTTCTATTGTGTTGTGATTTTAACTATTTTTTAAAACAAAGGATATAAATAAAGAACTGTGGGGGTTTTAAATCGACGCACACATGAACAATGACAATGTGGATGCATACCATACCATGCCATACCAACAGCATACCATAAAAATATGACAATATGGGATTCCTAGTGCATCGGTCCTGCTTTGAAAAGAAGACCTGTTAATTCAAAATTCCAAAACCTGTGGAGAAATTTGGGTACAGATGATTTCAGATCCTTCCTTAGCTTCGGGCTGGCATTTTGGAGCAAGATATTTATAAAATATCTAATGCCTCCAGGCTGCCAATATTTTGCAATTGATTAAAGTGCTTTGTAACCCCATGCAACAAATCCATTCACAAACAAAACCTTGCATTCTTGTAGTTAGATGTAGGATGAATGAATGATTAATGTAAAGATGTATAATCAACATGTAAGCAAATCAGGGTGAATGCAGGATAAATGTTCATTGTCATTTAACCTTCCTGACAACAAATCGGAACAAATGGCTATTGGAAATTGGACATAGTCTAACCTATACATAAGCTTTATGCAAGCAACTCAGGATGAAGGCTCAATAAGCAGGTCATCTGGAGGAATCCTCACATTAGTTCACTCTTTCCTCTTAAAAAAAAAAGGACCAAACTTGGATGAAATATTTAACTGCAAAAACTGAGTGAACTGCCAACCAGAGATGGAGAGAAACTTGATTCGCTTTGCATCTAAAGGTGAACCCACCTAACCCACCCTTTCTGAAGCAATATGCAAACCAAAACACAGACATCCTTTGGCATTCACACCTCTCTGAATTTTGTAATCTTGTTCTCCAACTAAGTAATGTGTACAAAATGTACATACCAGGGTAAAGTGTACATAAAAATGCATATATTCAGGTAACATACAAAAGTGTTTTATGGCAGAGGAAATTGATTTCCAAAAATGTGCATACTGTGGAAAAGTTGCATAAAAAATTGTGTACATTAGGAGAAATTCACGTGACTCAGCTTGTGAATTTTCACAAGGACTTTAAAAGAGTATGAAACTGATGTGGAAAAGTGGAGAACTGAACTTCAAAACTGGGGGGAAATGAGAAACTAAAAGATATTGAAATGCTAATAGCACTGAGTTGTTGTTTTAAACAGAGATGGATTCCTTAATAGATTAATTAACTGCCAACACTGAGGTTTTTTAAAATACAACAAATTCCTTAACAGATGCATTAAGTAAAAATGCAAATATTGTGCTTGTTGGCTGTAGTAACAGCACAGGCTTGTGTGTGATGGACTGCACCTTTTCCATATGATTATGTGGAGGAAAACAAACACAAACAGATCCATGTTTGCACTCGAGAAAATTAAGGAATCAATGTGGAGAAAAGGAGGATAAACAAAGAAAAAACCCAAATAGGCAAATATTCATGTATACAAAGATATGCAGATTTAGTGATGGAGGAACAGGGGAGAGAAATTTCCCTCTGGTTCTACTTGGATATTTTATTTATCAGTACACACTTTTAAAGCTTTTGGGTGCCTAAACTCCACAGCATGATTTGATCAAGCCTGCATCCATACTATACATCTAAGTGATTTTTAAAGCACAAGGCTTTCCCCCAAAGAATCCTGGGAACTGTAGTTAATTGGGAGTGCTGGGAACTACAGCTTCGTGAGATGGTGCTCTTAAAAAGGAGTATTTACTATCCAAATACTCAAAGGCTTTCTGGCTGCACATCATTTGTAGTTGTTTTCTATCAGAAGTATATAAAAAAAGATTCTGCACACATTCAACAACATTTGGAGTTGTACCCATTTTTAGTTCAACTCAGAGTAGATCCATCAAAATTAAGAAACATCTTAGGCCTGTCAATTTCAGTGGGTTGACTCTGAGTAGAATTTAGTTGGTTACAGCCACATCATATTTAATTCGTTTTCTTTTCACGTACAAAAAGCCTGCACAGAAGAAACACGTTTTGTGCATGCTCAAGCATTCGTTCTAAAGTACGAACACTTTTTTTTTGGAGTTTTATTTATTTATTATTTAAAAATTAAACAAAATGAAGAAAACAAATAGTTAACACACAAACAAAAGAGCAATGAAAAGACTATAGAAAGAACAGAACACCAAGTGCAGCATAGCTCAGTTGGTAAGAGTATGAGACTCTTAACCTTAGGGTTGTGGGTTTTGAGCCCCACATAGGGTAAAAGATTCCTGCATTGCAGGGGGTTGGACTAGGTGACCCATGGGGTCTCTTCCACCTCCACAGTTCTATGATCAATGGTATTTTTGTTAGGTAAACAGAGATGGGATATGTGGTATGAGGGGCTGTATGATCCAATGTAGCACTGAGTCGAAGTCACAGAGCAGTATATGTGTTCTTCTGGCAAACTGTTTTGCCACATACGCAATGGGGTGTTGTTGCACAAGAGAACACAGAAGCAGGTTACCAGTAGCTATGCTGTGCAACAGAACGTGCAATTCTGCTATGCGCCGAGTTCCCACTAGCATAGCTATTGCCTTGGATTCCTTGGTCATGCAATATACAAACTCACCCATCTGCTAGAACAGGAGAACTTGTGCTGGAGGATAGAGACTGCTGGATACAGCCCGAGGTCATTCCAGAATGATTATGTTGGATTGATGGGCACTGTACTGAGGGGCTGGATGTTTGCTATGGAATGGAATCACTGGTCAACAAAGTTATGTGGGTGGGAATTATTATTGATGGCCATTTTTCTGATCAAGTTAAGTTCCCCCAAAATGTGGGAGACCCACATTTTCAAAAACAATGCCCCACAACTCTATAGGTGGTAGAAGCTGCCAACTGGTCATTAAAACAAGGTCTTTCTGTTCACACTACTTTCTTTGCACGTGTGTGTGTGTTTTTTTTAACCATGCAGACTGGAAAAAGAATTCTTCTTCTTCTTCTTGCCCACCTATGTCCAGTAGGGGGCAGCAAATGACACTGAAACAGCCCTCCTTCCCCCAAGTCTTTGCTTCTCTAACCCATTGGAAATTAACAACACAGGTTGAATGCAGAAAACAAAGTTGAATGAAGGTTATTTTAATTAAAGAAATTGGCAAAGCTAGCACAATTCCATCCACTTCCCTACCACCACCCTGTCAATTTCATAATGCTTTTAAAAATTCACAGCAGCCTCTCTCTAGCCAAACCAGCTTCTCCTTCTTGCCTAAGTACCGTGCTTATCTGTTAAAAGAAAACAACACAAAACACCCTCGTGTACACACACAAAAACCATTGACATGGTCATGCAAGGAGATGATTTATGGGTTAATGGCAAGAAAAGGGGTTAGTTATATGATCCCCAAGTACAGGAAACTTTTTAAATAACGTGAACCTGTTGAAATGCAGTCGCACGCATATAGCCTTGTATTAGAATCCAGGAAAATTAGCAGAAACACTAGTCTTCTGGGGGCTGTTGGAGCATTATACGGTGGTACCTCAGGTTAAGTACTTAATTCGTTCCGGAGGTCTGTTCTTAACCTGAAACTGTTCTTAACCTGAAGCACCACTTTAGCTAATGGGGCCTCCTGCTGCTGCCGCACCGCCGGAACATGATTTCTGTTCTCATCCTGAAGCAAAGTTCTTAACCCTAGGTACTATTTCTGGGTTAGCAGAGTCTGTAACCTGAAGCGTATGTAACCTGAAGCGTATGTAACCCGAGGTACCACTGTATTCTGATAGTGATTGCCAACCACTGAGGGGAGGGGAGTCACTCCTGCCTGTTTCTCCTTCCCCCTTCCAATTTTGGACAAACAGTTATTAATTTTGGTTGGAGCTAAAGTCATCAAACTTTAGTAGTCCCAATGAAACCACAGATTCATAGAGATGGAAAGGGAACTTCAAAGGGCATTTGGTTCATTCCCCCCACCCCCCACCCCCACTGACACAGGGAAACCAATGCTACAACATCCCCAAAACGTAGCCATCCGGTCGTTCGCGCATCATATCCAACTAGCATACAGTCCACACACCCATGTACACAATAGTTGACCTGTACATACCATTCTTTCATACAAACATCTGGCGGCAGCTTATACCTGTGTTGAGTGTAATGTGTGAACAAGCCTATAGAAACCTGTAGTGAAGGATAACACCACTTTCCAAGGCAATCTTTTCTGCTGTTGTGCAATCTGGAAGTTCTTCCACGTGAGCTAACTTGTTGCACTGATTTCAATGGGAATAAAACGTGCCTTAACTCAAGCTGCAGTTCTAGACACACTTACTTCAGAGTACGTCCCGTTGCATTCAATGGGGAATTGGGACTATTTCTGAGTAGACCTGCACAGACAGCCTAGGCTGAACCAAGGAGCATTAACTAGCCCCTTGAGATGTGCCCATAACTGTAAAGAAAGGGCCATCTTAACAGAACATTGTGATGTCATCTTATGCTTATTATGTACTTATTCCCAGATTAGTGAGTATAAGATTGCAGTCTCAATGAAGTAATGTCCTCATGAGAACACACCAGCATGTTAGTGTGAACTTCTTCTGATACACGCATTTTTGTATGCACTTTTCTCGAATATACACCTTTTCCCAAAGCATACAGTATTTCCCCATATGTTTATATTTTCCACGATATGGTACACTTCTATATTCTATTTTCACTAACATATGCATTTATATATGCACACTCTACCTTAGCATACATTTCTGCACACATTACTTGGCTGGAGAACTGCGTTGCAAAAGTTGAATAAATGCAAATTTCAAAGGATGACTGTCCAAAAAATGGTTCACGTACAGTTTCAGAAAGTACGAACTTGATAGCTTTGCCTTTAGATGTGTGCTGAATTGAATTTGATTTGAACCCCTACTTCCCAAAACCAAAATGTGATTCATTTGAAAGAAGATCCAATATTGTGTTTCGTTTCCCTCCTTGTTTTGGGAAGGGGTAAGCAGAGATTGAGGGATGCGGGTGGCGCTGTGGGTTAAACCACAGAGCCTAGGGCTTGCCAATCAGAAGGTTGGCGGTTCGAATCCCCGCGACGGGGTGAGCTCCCGTTGCTCGGTCCCTGCTCATGCCAACATAGCAGTTCGAAAGCACGTCAAAGTGCAAGTAGATAAATAGGTACCGTGCCAGCGGGAAAGTAAACAGCATTTCCGCGTGCTGCTCTGGTTCGCCAGAAACGGCTGAGTCATTCTGGGCACATGACCCGGAAGCTGTACACCAGCTCCCTCGGCCAATAAAGTGAGATGAGTGCTGCAATCCCAGAGTTGGCAAATGAGCAAATAACCTGAAACCCCATTGAGTTCAATGGAACTTACTCCCGACTAAACATGCTGACAAAACAGCAAAATGAATCAGCAAAACAAAGTGATTCAGGGGTTGGGGGCAGTTTATGAATCTATTTCTCTTCAATGGCATTTCCATGATTTTTTTTATTTTTTATTTTTACTTAAGAGAATTTAAGCCCTGCTCTTCTGTCAAAAAATCTCCCAGAGTGGCTTACATTCCATCAATTAAAACAAGACGGCCCATAGTGGGCTTACAATCTAAAATAACAACACATTAGGGAAAAGAGACAGAGAGAATAAAGGGGGGGGGGAGTAAACTCACGCATCATTTCTGCTTAAGAACATGTGCCTGAATTTACTGTTTTCTTCTTCCTTCTCTGTTGCAAACGGCATAGAGACAGTCCAAATGTAACAGGTGCCTGTTAGGGCTGGTCGTTTATCAAACCTGATGCGATGAACCTGGCTTCCCAACTCTCCCACTGAGACAGACTGGTGGAATTTTATTTTATTTATTTATTTATTACATTTATATACAGTACCGTCTTTTTCTTCCAAGGAGCTCAAGGTAGTGTACATGGTTCCCCTCCTCTCTATTTCATCCTCTCAACAACTCTATGAAGTAGGTTAAGCTAAGACATAGGAGCCACCTCTCAGGGGCCATGGGGGCTTTGGCCCCCACAATAAAATATTTGAGGGCACGAGGCCTCCACAAAGTCGATGGGCATTCCCATTCAAAAAAATTTGTGTGTGTGTGTGCGCGCGCTTGCACACCCACACCCACACACCGTGTCATGTGATTGATTATGCAGGGCGGTGCTTACCTGGGCCCCCACAATATTTTATTCAAGTAGGCACCCCTGAGCTAAGAGATAGTGGCTGGGCCCAAGGTGACCCAGTGAGGCTTAATGGCTGAGTGGGGGAATCGAACCCTGGTTTCCAGGATCCTAATCCAACACTCTAACCATTATGTTACGTTGGCTCCCGCCAAGTGACAGCTGAGAGATAGGAGTCCTGGTGGATCTGAGACTAGATCGATGAATGGATAGATGCACACACATGATGGAGCGGATAGAACAATACAGTGGTACCTCGGGTTACAGACACTTCAGGTTACAGACTCTGCAAACCCAGAAATAGTGCCTCAGATTAAGAACTTTGCTCCAGGATGAGAACAGAAATCATGCGGTGGCAGCAGGAGTCCCCATTAGCTAAAGTGGTGCTTCAGGTTAAGAACAGTTTCAGGTTAAGAACGGACCCCTAGAACAAATTAGGTTCTTAAACCGAGGTACCACTGTATTCTATTCTCTGTTCAAAAGCCAACTGGACAGCCAATTTAAACTTGATTCAACACAAAAGCATCTACCACAGCTGAAGCCAGCAAGCTGGCATAGGAGGTGTATGACAGTTCTGGAAGGCAATAGCTCAGTGGGAGAACATCCCTTTGGCATGCAGAACTTCCCAGGTTCAATCCCTGGCATCTCTAGGTAGAGCTGGGAATTTCCCCTCTGTGGAGGGCCACTACTAGTCAGTGCAGAAAATACTGAGCAGTTGGACTCTGGTCCTGCTTGTGGGCTTCCTGAAGGCCACCTGGTTGGCCATGAGAACAAGATGCTGGACTAGATGGGCCTTTGGTGGCCTGGTCAACTCGGGCTCTGGTTGAATGGTGAATGGTGGTGATGGGACTGCCACCCACAGCATCTGCCTAATGGTACTTGGGCTGAGTCACCAGTTGATTGGATGGGTCCTTCCTGATGTGGACCTCCCAAATGAACCCTGGAACTGCTCATCTTGAACAGTGAACACAGAGATCAAACTGTGGCAAAGAAAGTATTTGTGTGTGTGTGTATGTGATTGTTTGTTTCAGGGCTTCTTTAAATGGAGGCGGCACTGCCTTTGGCAGAAAAATTTGCTGATGCCTACAGCTGGCCTTGAGAGTTTGGAAGGATTTATGTTCATCATTCTTAAGTAGTAATCAGTTTTCTTACAACTGTTCCCTCCGATTTCCAAGATTATTTAGTGTCAGCAGCCTTCCATCCTCATGATTTGCTTTCCTTAGTAAAACTTCGGCTAGAAATAAATTACTCAATAACCAATACAGCTTGAATATTTTAGCAGTGCTCCTTCAGCCGTTTGTTTGCTCTGAACTGTAATTTTTCCTCGTTAGCAGCCCACACAGCATGGCCGGTTAACAATCTGTTTATTGAAAAGTTGTTCCACCCATCATGCCGACGCAATGGACAAGGGCTTCTCTCTTTTTAAAGTAAGGACACGGAACATTGCTCCTTATGAAATGGCCATATTGAAATGATCAAGTACCATTTGGTAATGCCAGAAGGTGATGCTTAAGGGCACCAACCACATTATTTGGGGAATGGTGCTATGGATATGAGAAAGGAATGACACAGAGTTTCTTTAACTGGGCCCAAAATTAGGAGAAACCAAGGTTGTATGATGTTGGGGCAGTTGTGATGAGAAGCTGAAGCACAAATTGAGAACTTCGCTGGTCTATATATATGACTGCTATGTGTGGGGAGTCATTAAATTTTGGCTGCAGAATCTGCCTGGGCTGCTTAGTATCCTATATACCAGGGCAGTGTGTAAGGTAAAGGTAAAGGTACCCCTGCCCGTACGGGCCAGTCTTGACAGACTCTAGGGTTGTGCGCCCATCTCACTCAAGAGGCCGGGGGCCAGCGCTGTCCGCAGACACTTCCGGGTCACGTGGCCAGCGTGACATTGCTGCTCTGGCGAGCCAGAGCCGCACACGGAAACGCCGTTTACCTTCCCGCTAGTAAGCGGTCCCTATTTATCTACTTGCACCTGGGGGTGCTTTCGAACTGCTGGGTTGGCAGGCGCTGGGACCGAACAACGGGAGCGCACCCCGCCGCAGGGATTCGAACCGCCGACCTTTCGATCGGCAAGCCCTAGGCGCTGAGGCTTTTACCCACAGCGCCACCCGCGTCCCTAGGGCAGTGTGTACCTGGTAACTAAACAAGGTGGGTGGCTACCCATTGAAAGGTGGTAGTGAAAAGTGCTGAAATGACTCAGGGTGGAGGGGGGGAAGCATGGAGGGTGATGAATGGCGCTATGGCAGGGCCAGGCCAATGGGGGTCCCGTTTAAAGCCCCCGGGACTACAATCAATGCTAAACCAACCACTGGCACTGGGCATGTTGAACAACCAGGTCTTCCTGAACTTTAGTGTGTTCCCATTCACAGGGAAACCAAAATGCTCATTTACAAAGCCATTGTACTACCAACTTTACTGTAATCTTGCGAAACATGGACTACTTATAAATGCCATCTCCAACTCCTTGAAAGATTCCACCAAGGGCGTCTCCAAGAAAAATTACATATCACTTGGGAAGACAGGCAAACTAAAGCCAATATACTGGAAGAAGCAAACCTCACCAGTGTCAAAGCAATGATTCTTCATTGGACTGGTCATGTTGTTCCAGTGCCTGATTATTGTCTTCCAAAGCAACTACTCCATTCCGAATTTAAAAATAGAAAGCGTAATGCTGGTGGTCAACAAAAGAGGCTTAAAGACTGTGAGGCAGGGGAAGGTGGGGAATTTGCTGACAGGTTCCTCTCCTGATCTGTCCTATCTTTCTTCAGCACCTCCTGCACACCTTCCTCCACTTCAGACTGCCTTGACTCTCCCTCCTCCCCTGGCCCCTGCCTTGTGGGTGGAATAACACCCCACCAATCACTACTTCCCTCTCCTGGGTCACTCCCCTGGTCCCAGACCTCCGCCACACAGACTGCAGGGCTCTGCCAGTCCCTGACAGGTTGCCTCCATGGTTTGAAATGAACCTGTGATGGCATGGGGGTGGGCAAAGGCATAGCCTTGTGTTCTGTGAGCCTGATTGTCACGCCTCCACATCCCCACACAAGACACTTTGCAACAACCAGCAGCTGATGGGAAAGAACTCTGCCAGAGATCTCAGAGAGCAGCAATACCTGGAAGGCCACAGCCACCCCTGTCTTAGTATAAAATGTGCACAATTTACATGCAGATTTTTAATTTTTCCATTTGCAAAAATCGCTAGGATGAATGTGCATGTTGGAGCACATGCAAAACTGTCATGGAATGTCAATAGGCTGGTCCTTCTATTCCCTCAAAGTGTTTCTGCTTTCACTCTTCTTTCCTATACAGAGAATTTTACAGCAACTTGTTATAGACATAGTCATGGAATTTCCCCTACAGAAAAGCATGAATACACACACACACACACACACACACACACACACACACACGAGTAATGAACATCTGGAGACAAAATGCTTTTTAGTAACAACTGAACAAAATAGAAAAGTAATTGTGTGGGTGAAAGAGGCAATAAAATCTTTTTGGCTGCTTGTTACTTTTGTAACTTCAAAATAGTTTTCCTCCCAATCAATATTATTCAAGGAAACTTTTCAAATGGTAACAATCATTTAAAAAAACAACAACAAGGAGAGGGGTGGCGAAGGAAACCCACACAGACTAAACTACTCCTAAATCTGGATGTATTAATTGTGAAGCTTAATGGAACATTTTATGCGTCTGAACAACTGGTTTGCATAATTAAAATCTCCTTTGATCTGTGAGTGAATGATTTAATCATAATGCTCATTAGGCTAAACGGGTCTTCCATTTGATTGTATCAAGATGGCATGGAAAATTTTCAGACCTTTTAGAGATTATTTGTGTTGTTATTAAGAAAGCATGGAAGCCTATTTGAAAGCTTTTCTTTTATTCTGATGAATGTAATTGATTCTGAAATCATTCAGATTAAAGCATTGTTTTTCTTTATCTGATTTTGTTTCGCTCCCCCCGCTCCGACGCCCAGCAAAAGCATTTCAGTGAAGTAAGTAGTTTCTCAGTCAATTTATGTTCCTTAAACACTTTGCTACAGGAATGACACATGGATAAAGCAATCTGATTGCTCTGCTCTTCAGAGAAAGCTGCTGTATTTCCCTGTTAAGAAAATGTGATTATTGACCCTTTGAAGTAGAAAAGTGATATATTAAATGGATGGCCAGGATTGTTAAATAGTGTGTGTGTGTGTGTGTGTGTGTGTGTGTGTGAAGTGGGGCTTGTGTGCATTGTCAATTTATTTATTATTCATAATGAGCTTGCGATAGGGGATTGATAATGAGTTCCGTAAGCCCTAAACCTTAAGACAATTGACTGGTTCAGACAAGGTCCTTGTTGTACATTATGTTTGTAATAGAAGGGGAGGCAAAGAGAGCCTGTTTATGCCCTTCCTTGCACAACTGCCTTGCAATGTAGGCCAGTTGTGACCTAAACTATCCAGTAATACTGCCACTACACCCTTTATTAACCCCTATGACCTCCAGGTGGGGCGAAGTCTGGGAGACCAAAGCAATTGCTTCCAAAGCGACTCTGAGACAGAGCACCGTCAGCCAAATCCCTCTCAATTCATCAGGAACAGCAGGGCTAGCATTCATCTTCCTTCCTCACCCTGGGGCTCACTGCAGCCTGCTCTTTCCCCCATAAATTCTCACTCTTTCACTCAGGTAGTATGTTCCTAGTGGCCAGGCATGTGGGAGACTACAAGAATCCTCAAGTTTGGCATAAACACACTTCAGACCTCCAACAGCCAAATCATACGAAGTTTTACTAAGGATAAAAAAGAAGAGATGAAGGAAAATAGACAAAGTAGGAGGTGATCTAACCTAATTTTAACACAAGCATTTTCTTCACACCTATGTGTTCATTTTCTTGTCTATTTCATGCTTTATATTTCTTTTACGCCATGTGGACCTGCTGGTGGAGTGAATTCGTTTCTATTCCACTGCAGAAGGCAATGTTTTCTTGCACACTGACTCTGAGAGGAGCTAGTACTTAGCCTACACCATACTGAATACCTAGAAACAACAACATGCTATTTGTAGTGAGCTGAGCCTAGGAGCATACCTGTTATCTCACGCACCTTTCCAGTTGCCCCAATGATAGGGGACATTATTTCTTTACTAACCAACAAAGTTCTCTGGGTGGGTTGCCATAACCATGTAATAAAACAGTAAAATATAAAAGAGAGGATAAAATCAGGTAGGCTTACCTGGCAAGACTCCATATTGGGTACTGGGTAAAGCTATCCTTTTAATTCTGCACAACAATCTAGAGAGAAGCTAGTTCAGAGCAATGTCAGAAATTAGAAGGGTGACTAGATCCATCTGCTTGGCTCTACTGGAGTGCCAGAAAAGGAAAGGGAAATTAATGGGAGTATGGCAGGCATCAGCAATGAGCCATGCCAGGGCACTGGTAACTGCCCATAACTGCCGGGTGTTAGTGCCAGCCCTGCCATGTGGCATCTATGTGGCTGTTGTGGTGATGTCCACCAACTTGGATGGGAAACTCATGTTCTACCTCCACTGCTGGAGTTGTTATGCCTCTGGCAACCGGTCGCTGGGAATCGCAAGTGGGAAGAGTGTTGTTGTGTTCAGTTCCTGTTTGCACCTGGATTCCCACATGCACCTGATTGGCCACTTCTAGAAACAGGATGCTGCTTTCCACTTTGGCCTGACCCAGCAGAGCTCTTCTTATATTCTTTAAAATACATAACATGTATTTCTGAGGTTACCATGTCCCATGGAAGCCTTTCCCTTCCTTTAACTCTTAAGACAGCCAGAAGATGCTTAACTAGGACAACCCAGAGAATAATTTTAGGACAGAAAAACAGAGTGTCATAAATTAACCTCCTGTTTTGGTTCGCTGCCACTCCTCCACACACTTATTTCACTTCTTCTTTTACTGTAGCATTCTTTCCAGTTCATTTCACCTGCTAATGAGGACTTAGCAGTGACATGCAGGGGAAGGAGGATACAACCGCAGACATCACCAAAAGAACCTCTCCTCTCAGTTGGGAGTAGTGAGGATTTATATATTCTAAGATTAGATCCTTTAAAAAGCTGTGGCCCATATATACAACTCTTTAGGCCAGTAGTTCCCAATCAACTAATTACTGAGGACCCCTATTTTCCAAAAGCTAAGCCAAGGACTCCCTACTTTTGAAAATGTTGATAACTCTAAGGTAACTGCCTCAGCAAAGCAAAGCAATTTTTCTGAACAAAATAATAAGCAAAGGATTTTAGGTATACAGTGGTACCTCGGGTTAAGTACTTAATTCGTTCCGGAGTCTTTCTTAACCTGAAGCACCACTTTAGCTAATGGGGCCTCCCGCTGCATGATTTCTGTTCTCATCCTGAAGCAAAGTTCTTAACCCGAGGTACTATTTCTGGGTTAGCGGAGTCTGTAACCTGAAGCGTATGTAACCTGAAGCATATGTAACCCGAGGTACCACTGTACTAAAAAACACACCAGACCATAAAATTTGTGGTATCACCATGCAAAAATGACAAAAAATTAGTTGGGGGGGAGGCAAGGGATGGGGCCATGGCTCCTCTGGGTGCATTCCACAGACCCCCCCCCCAAGGGTTCCTGCACCCCTAATTGAGAATCACTGCTTGAGGGTAATGAGTGGTGTCCAGACATAAGGCCAGACCTGGAATAAGGTAGTGTAAGGTTAGGTTGCAGATTCTGAGACTCATTATAGCAAGGGTGGGTAATCTGCCCTCGCTCAATTTGTGCCCCCCCCCCCAAATTGGAATGTGTGTGTGCATACATATATATTGTCTTTTTTTAAAAAAAAACATTGACCGCTCTTCTGGACCTCCTTCTCTGATGATTAAAGGGAGGCAAATGGTAAATTTATTTAACTGTTGTAAATCTGGGGCAACTCCACCTAGGGCTGCCATATTTTGAAGAGCAAAAAAGAAGATACATTTGCCGACTTCTACTTTTAACCAAGAATCACTATGATGACTCATTTTACATAACCATGAAAAAGAGCATGTGTCCTGAAAAAAGAGGACATATGGCAACCTGATTCCCACGCCACAACTACGGTGGAAATCCTTCAGGCTGTTGGGTTCTCAAGGCTCAAGACTAAACCAGATCTGTTATAGGTTCTCCTGCAATTTTATTCTTTCCTCCTTTTATTAAATAGCTGCTGGGTTCCCCTGGTTCATGAGGCCATGAAAATGGAGTACATGTTTTTAACCTTGTACTGTTGTAAAGTAAAGGTAAAGGTAAAGGGACCCCTGACCATTAGGTCCAGTTGTGGCCGACTCTGGGGTTGCGGCGCTCATCTCGCTTTATTGGCCGAGGGAGCCGGCATACAGCTTCTGGATCATGTGGCCAGCATGACTAAGCTGCTTCTGGCAAACCAGAGCAGCGCACGGAAACGCCGTTTACCTTCCTGCCGGAGCGGTACCTATTTATCTACTTGCACTTTGACATGCTTTTGAACTGCTAGGTTGGCAGGAGCAGGGACCGAGCAACGGGAGCTCACCCTGCCGCGGGGATTTGAACCGCTGACCTTCTGGTTGGCAAGTCCTAGGCTCTGCAGTTTAACCCACAGCGCCACCCGTGTCCCTTTGTACTGTTGCATATTTTCACTTCCCCACCACCATCACCATTTGGGGAGCTGCCATTTGCTGTAAGGAGATATTTACAAGCACTATATGGGGCTTATCACATCCATCTTGGCTCTCAGAGTTCTTTTTAGGAGCAAGAGATAGCACACTCAGTGAAAGGGAAAGTTTATTGTGCCACAGGGACAGGTGGCTCCACCATTAGGCTGAGAAAGGCAACTGCCTCAGGTGGCAGGTCCTGTTGGTGACAGCCCCAGAGCAACCCTTAACTGTTCCTCCTGAGGTCCTTGGCCATTTCATTCTGTTGCTACCTGGTCTGTCCTAGCCTCCCCCTTCTAACTGGCCCATCGCTTCAGGTGTAATAGAGGATAGTATCCCATCATGTGTTGAAACATGATTCAACTGCTAGTTAAGTTAGGGGGAGCAGCACCATCTTGCCCTTCACCTCAGGTACCTCAGTATATTGGGCTGGCCCTGACAACAACAAAAATGGGTTCAATGCTAAAATAAAAAACTGTCCAAAACAACAAAACCAATGCTAACCACAATAAAATAATTTAACACATGTGACCTAAAACCAAACAAGTCAAAGCCAACCAGCCTTCATCAAACAGAAGGACTAAAAAAAAGGAACTCTTTCAAAGATTTTAAAGATGTTCGCCTGATGTCAAAGAGATGCTAGCATAGGCACCAGGTGAGTCTAAGTAGAAGTGATGTAGCTCAGTGGCAGAATATCTGCTTTGCATGCAGAAAGCTCTAGGTTCAGTCCCTGGAATCTTCATGTAATGCTAGGAGAGACCCCTGCCTGATTTCTCAGAGAGCTGTTGCCAATCAGTGTAGACACTACGAAGGTGGATAGGGCAGTGGTCTTGATTCAGTGAACAGCAGCATCCTATATTTCGTAAGCTTCTTATCAGAGCATTCCACAATGGGTGGAGCATCCTTGAAAAGGTCTTCTCCCTTAGGGGGGAAAGGGACACAATGTAGTGTCCTCCAGAACATGTTAAACTGCAGCTCCTATCATCCATTCCCACGCTTACTGGGGCTGATGGAAGTTGTAGTCCCACAACATCTGGAGTGCATCATGTTTCCTACCCCTGACGGGACAAATAATTGATGTGGGAGGGTTAGGGTAAGCAAGGGCTTGAGCATACCAGAAAATGGGTTTTGATCTGAAATAAAGAGAGCAGTGTGGCTCTACCTCAAGCTCTGCTTACACTACCAAAAAAAAAAAAAAAAGGAGTCAAATGATGGCTGATAATTTTCCCACACTCTTTCTCCCTAATGCGTTTTTAGAAGTCTTTAAAAAAAAAAGTGCCCAACCAATTTTGCCCTTTTCCCCATTTGATTCAAATTGATTTGTTATCCTGTTCCTAATGGAGCTTGAAATTAACACAACTCTCTTTATTTACTCTCTTGTTTGTGCGCCCAACACCACTGGTTAAAAAGAAAAAATCACATCACAACACAAAAAAAGAAAATGCATTACCTCTACCGTCCGCAGGCAATGGTCTGCTACTACTTCATAAGTAGTGTGAATTAGTTTATTTGTACTCTTGGGGGGGGGGAATCAGCTCAGATGGTGAGGGATAGCCCATAGTCTTGCTGAATTAAAGCCACACTCCAGAAACATAGCACAGAAAAACCCAAATGCAAAGTCACTGTTATTATTCATTGTATCTGAGTTTAGAACATTTGCAACCATTGCTTACAATGACTGCTCTCCACATCAAACAGAAGCTGCCCTTTGCGTGCCTGCATGCAGCACCCCCGATCCTACATGATTCCCGGCAGAGGGATCCTGGACCACCTCCCCAAGTCACGAACCTTGAGGTTCCTGCCAAACCTCAGTTCAAATAACCAATCGTGACTGGGGAGGTGGAGCCAGAGGAGCGGACCAGGTAAGGGTAGGGTCCGCTCTTTAAGCATAAAAGGGGATGGACTGCCCAATGTACATTTCTGCTAGGGAATGTACGGAGTCATGTCACTACTTCCCCCTTGCTCTAGGGAGAAATCAGTGCCTTTCTGGCACCAGCAGCCATTATACAAATCCAAATCCAAATAAAGGGTGTGGCCTTAGGAGATTTTGGAGGGCCAGACTGAGAGATTTAGAGAGCCACAGGCACACATACCCCAGACCTGAGGGTATATATATTATATTATTAATATATATATATATATATATATATATATATATATATATATATATACACTATTATATTTTTTCCCTATTTTTTATTGATTTTCCAGAATTTTAAACAAACAAGCAAACATAAATCTTAGCTGTACTTACTCCAATCTTAGTAACATTGTTAAATGACTTCCTCGCATTCCCCTGGCTGAGTTACACTGTATATCATTGTAACAGTTTTCCAAAACCAAATTTCTCATAAAAGTTAACTTAATCACTTAACATCTTTTTTTCTTTTCATTTTAACTTTAAACATATTATTCTCTAACATCACATATTTAAATCCTAAGCCTATCAAGTATTTGCAAGTTTTTCCAATTAAGTCATTTTAGCATATTTAACTAAGTAGTCTTTAAATTTCATCCATTCCTTCTGGTACTCCTCCTCCTTTCTGGTCGCGGACTCTTCCAGTCAAGTCCGCTAGCTCCGAAAAGTCCATCATCTTCATCTGCCATTCCTCCACTGTTGGGACTTCTTGTGTTTTCCAATTCTTAGCTAACAAAATTCTAGCTGCAGTTATGGCATACAAAAACTGTCTAACATCTTTCTTGGGCAATTCCAGACCTACTATTCCAGGAAGAAAGGCCTCTGGTTTCCTAGTAAATGTATATTTCAACATTTTTTTCAATTCATTATAAATCTTCTCCCAGAAGTCTATCACCTTGGGGCAGGTCCACCACATATGATAAAAGGTACCCTCTTTTTCTTTACATTTCCAGCATAGATTATCACTATTATGATATATCTTTGCTAATTTTACAGGAGTTAAGTACCATCTATACATCACTTTCATAATATTTTCCTTTAACACCGTACATGCAGTGAACTTGACCCCTTTCCTCCACAACATTTCCCAGTCTTCTCCCCAGACCTATTATAGGCTACATATTATTATTTCTAAAGAGCAGCATTCCCAAGCCATCTTATTGATGTTCTCCTTATTGTCTTCTGAACTCTCTTTTCTGCTTTCTAGCATACTGTAACTCCATAGCCTCCAACTCTGCTATTTTTCCTAGTAGAATCCTGTTCGAATTCTACATGGATACTGGTAACACCACAGTGCTGCTGATGTTGACAATTAAAGCTTGGGATGATTTGTAAACTTAACTGAAGTACTGCCTTAAACTACACAATTTATTTAAATTTAATTTCTACGGTAGGCGAGGCACATTTTCAGAGTTCAGGGATATATTCCAGCCAGGCAAAAACATTTGAGGTATGGAGGGAAAGATGTGGTCTGGGATGAGCTCCATGGGCCTGAGGTTCTCCAACCTGGTTTTAGGATATGATTCTGGATACATTTGCCTAGGGTGGCATTGCATGCCTCATTTTCATGTACCCATGCACTCTTTCCACTAGGTAAGCATTTTTCTACATTTTGCATCCTTTACATGGGAAGAATTACAAAGGGTATCTCAGACTGGCCTACAGGCAGAAGCCAGAAGTCAGGACTGGAGGATGAACCAGGAGACAAGACCAAAGAATACAGGTACACAGCAGAACTCAGGGAGATCTTGTTGCTCAAGTAAGGCTCAGCTGGAACACAAAGCAATTCCTGTCCACAGGGTCCAATAGCAAGCCTGTGCAGGTGGAGTCAGTCCTGGACCCAAATTACTGCCTGCAATTTGGTGGTTTACCACATGGTGGCGCTGCTCACAGATCCAGCAGCTCCTGACAATTGACTTAAAAAAGAGAGAGAAGTGGCCACAGCCCATTTTGAACCTCTTAATAATGTGCAGATTGCTTTATTTATTCAAAAGCTAAATGAAATATAGAAGGCGTTGTGAATATATCTGCCAACAGATATCCAAATCAAGCTGAATGACCTTATTGCTAAAGCTAGCTGCAGTGGACTTTTTCCATCTCCCAGCACATAGGGCAGATATTTTAAGAATATGTTTTTTTGTTTCTTTGGCTCTCACAGCTAAATCTTTTGATGCAAAAGATACGTTTTCAATATTACCTTGAAGCTTTACCTCCCCACTCTGAAACAGGAGCTGTGATTCAAATGAAGGGGCTTAATTTTCCAATAAGCGCTAGGTTAGTTTTATATGAGCAATCCCCATCTATCAGCACACAGGAACATGAACGAGCATGCGCCGCAGCCACCCCAATCCCTGTGACCTGTACATCTGTGCTTTATTTATTCTCGTGAAATATTTTATTTTCTAAAATGTAAGCAAACTTTGAAAACCTAATTCAATTTATTATTAATTTTGAGATTGTGCCGTTTGGTTTACAAAAGAACCGAAAAGGGTTTGAGTTCATTGAGTGCTTGTTTATTTTAAGCCTGAAAAGTCGGCAGCTGTCAGAAAGGGCGGAGGGGTGGAGATACCATACAGTCCTAGGTTCAATTAAGAAAACAGGTCGCTTTTATTAAATGCATGGTTCTTATTCATTTGCAATGATATTGCTCAGGAGAATACTTTTGTGTTCCTCGCCATGGAGTGGTGGTTTTCCCTGTAGGGTGGGTTAGTGGGGTTGAGTTCTTGACTGGAGACAATGGCCATGGAAAGGTAATAACTCTTATTTGTCTAAAACAGGGGTCAGGAACCTTTTTAAGCCAGAGGGTCCCATTCCCTCATGGACAACCAGTGGGGAAGAGGGGAATAAGAGGGTGGTGTAGTTTAAGGCAGTGACTCCAAGGGGGGGAATAGGTGGAGCAACAAAGATATCTCTTGCCTTTGTACAGTAAGGCCTCATTTGCTCCCCACATTTAAAGGCCGTGTAGTACCACTTTAAACAGTCATAGCTTCCCCCAGAGAATCCTGGGAAGTGTAGTTTATTGAGAGTGCTGAGAGTTGCTAGGCAAACCCTTGTCCCCCTCACAGATCTACAATTCCCAATGTTCCCTTAGAAGAGGGATTGGCTGTTAAACCGCTCTGAGAATTGTACCTTTGTGAGGGCAACAGAGGTCTTGTCAGAACTCTTTACAGTAAGGAACAAAAGCAAAGCCCTGCTGCTATCAGGATTGAATGTTGAGCTGCTAAGCTGAGGGTCCAATCCTGCTGGGTTCTGATTCCCCAGTGCCTTTCCTCAGGGGAACACTCTAGCAAAAGCAGACCTCTGCAACCTGCAGGATTGAATTCAGTTCAATTCCGCTCAGTTTGACTGCAGCCAGGTGCTCCCTGCTGGGAACAGGCACCCAGCCAAACTTCCTCCTTTTCACCTGACACCCCCATCCTCTGACAGCTGCAGGACATCCAACACAAATGGGGGTGTTCTGGGGTTGTCCTCTTACAACTCAGCCAAGGCCTGGTTCTGCCCTGGTAGAGTTCATAACATTCACTCAAAAATCCAAATGCACCCAGAGGCTAACAAATGTTGGTTGCTCCTGGGATAGGTAGTGTCCTTCCTCTTAGTGGTGGTGGCCTCAGCAGATGCTGATCCCTGCTCCTCCCCATGGTGGACCAAATTATCTGCACCTAACACATGCACCGGGACGCGGGTGGCGCTGTGGGTAAAAGCCTCAGCGCCTAGGGCTTGCCGATCGAAAGGTCAGCGGTTCGAATCCCCGTGGCGGGGTGCGCTCCCACTGCTCGGTCCCAGCGCCTGCCAACCTAGCAGTTCGAAAGCACCCCCAGGTGCAAGTAGATAAACAGGGACCGCTTACTGGCGGGAAGGTAAACGGCGTTTCCGTGTGCTGCGCTGGCTCGCCAGATGCAGCTTTGTCACACTGGCCACGTGACCCGGAAGTGTCTCCGGACAGCGCTGGCCCCCGGCCTCTTGAGTGAGATGGGCGCACAACCCCAGAGTCTGTCAAGACTGGCCCGTACGGGCAGGGGTACCTTTACCTTTACCTAACACATGCACCACTACCACTGCCAGCCTGAGAATTTGCTCCTCTTAGCTTGGCTTCTTGTTTCAGCTCTTGGGAATCAGGTTCTGAAAATAGATTGTTCTCAGGGAACAAAAATATATGAAAATGAAATTGATTCCTTGGATTCTCGGCATTAGGGCAAATTATGAGAAGTATGTGAATGGAACATGGAGAGATATAATAGCAATGTGCTGTATGTTTGGCTTATAAGGGAGTTCTGTTGAAAAGTATAAGGGATTATGGAATGTTTCTTTGTTAGCACCACACAAACTGGCCCGGTCCTTCTCATGAAAACCAAAGTGATAACTTCCATTCCTTCCCACCTTCTGTCGTAATCCATCTCAGGGTTGCTGGGGCATAATAAACTATTTAAAACCAGAGGATTTGGCGGAAAGCCCCGTCCTTAGCAACTCTTCCAACTGGTTCTGATGCTCAGCACCTATTAAAATAAAGACCTTTTCTGCAAACAATCCTTTCTGAGATCTAATCCAAGAGGCTGGGAAATACTGAAACTCAAAAGGTGGATAAATAGTACTTTTACTTTCTACGTGTTGTCTTGATTTCATTAAGGAAGCATACAGATGTAAAACGAGAAGAACTTAACTGGATCAGGCCAGTGACCCGTTCAGTTCAGTTCCTCTGTTCTCACAGATGACTATGGGAAGCTAACAAGAAGAACATGAGCACATCAGCTTCCTCCCCTTTCTGTAGTTTTCAACAACTGGTATTCAGAGTTGTGTTGCCTCCAAAAGTGGGGGCAGAGCATAACCGTCATGACTGTTAGCCACTGATACCCTTCTCCTCTATGAATTTGTCTTGTTGTCTAGTCGTTTAGTCATGTCTGACTCTTCGTGACCCCATGGACCAGAGCACGCCAGGCACTCCTGTCTTCCACTGCCTCCCGCAGTTTGGTCAAACTCATGTTTGTAGCTTTGAAAACACTGTCCAACCATCTCGCCCTCTGTCGTCCCCTTCTCCTTGTGCCCTCCATCTTTCCCAACATCAGGGTCTTTTCCAGGGAGTCTTCTCTTCTCATGAGGTGGCCAAAGTATTGGAGCCTCAGCTTCAGGATCTGTCCTTCCAGTGAGCACTCAGGGCTGATTTCCTTAAGAATGAATAGGTTTGATCTTCTTGCAGTCCATGGGACTCTCAAGAGTCTCCTCCAGCACCATAATTCAAAAGCATCAATTCTTCGGCGATCAGCCTTCTTTATGGTCCAGCTCTCACTTCCATACATCACTACTGGGAAAACCATAGCTTTAACTGTACAGACCTTTGTTGGCAAGGTGAATTTGTCTAACCCTCTTTTAAAGCCATGGTGTTTAAAGGCTGAAGGGGAGCACTGTGTATCATAAATGTGCAACTCTGTAAATGAAACAGAAGCTGTTTTAACTTGTAGGCTTCCAAACTTCCAACACAGAACTGGGAGCATGGCCTTCTTTCCCCCTTGTTCCTCACGTATATTTGGGCATCGCAACCAGGACTGGAACCTTTGCTTGGAGAAAAATGAGGAAGAAGTAAGCATAAGCTAGCTAAGACTGTTCTGGGCAGATTTGGCAACTATTGCCCCCAGGGGATTGCAGTGTTTGGACAGATAGGCCAAGGGGAATGGTAGGCTATTGTGGAAGAAGGAAGTGTTGGTGAATTTGTGGCATACATCTGGTGAGAGGACACTGTGGCGCATCTGGTGGAATGTACCGTGATAAAGTGCTGCAAGTGGCTGTGGAGGGCAGAGATGGAATAAAGCAGCAGTGGGAGACAGGATAGCTGCAGGGTGCAAGGGGATCCAGCAGCCTGCAATGCCAAAGAGAAAAGAACAAGGGTCTTTTGTACCTGTGGAAATGGCTTAACAAGATGATATTGTGAAGAAATATACACCATTTGCTTCAGTGAGAGATATTCAATTTATATGCAATTCCAGGTACTATAAGACCCTAGCCTTATGCAGTCCTGATTTAAAAAGAATGAGGACATTAAAATTAAGAAGTGTCCTTGCATCTGTTTAAAGAAGCTCAACCATCAATTAAGCTTCACCTTTCTATTTGGAAAAAAATAAATAAAATCATTTTGGCATTTCATAAAGCTCCACTGCGGTAATAATAACACCTTTTATTATTATTTCCATTTTTATGTGTATAATCACCAGTTCCCCCTTTCTTTCCTACCTGTAAATGGATAATTGTACTTTTATGTTATATCAGCAAAAAAAGCAAACTCAAAAGTGGGAATTAATTTTGCGCCGAGTCCAGAAAGTTCATTCTCTTTTGACACCAGTCATCCGTTTTCTTTCATTGCAAAATTAGTAGTATGATTACTTTATTTTTTTAAAAAAATTACATTGTTTCATAAATAGCAACGTATAAAACACAGTGCAGCAATTTCACGCTATGGTTGCAAGTCTACAAGGAAAATAAGCATTGCTTTGGAAATCCTTTTTGTTCATTGACATATGGAATTATAGTAAAAGAAAAGGGGGAAAGTGGGAAGGAACATAAGAAGCTGCCTTCTACCGAGTCAGACCATTGACCCATCTACCTCAGTATTGTCCACACTGACCGGCAGCAGCTCTCCAGCGGGGTCTCCAGCTCTCTCAGGCAGGGGTCTCTCCCAGACCTACCTGGAGATGTTGGGGATGGAATATGGGACCTTCTGCATGCAGAGCAGATTCTAAATACTGAGCTATGTCTACTAGGCTACTCTCAGCTATAGCACTCATAATTAATTTTACGTATTTAGTATTTTTATATCCCCCCCCCATCCTGCATTCTGGAGCACAGGGCAGCAAGCACCATCAAAAAAACAAAATCAATAAAACCACCCTAAACTAGACATCAATTAAAACAATTAAATTGCATTAAAATATAAAAGGACAGGAGTGATGAATATCTACAGGACCACACACAAGATCCGAAAGCTTGGGTAAATAAAATAATGTCTTCAGGCATCTATTGAACATTTCAACTGCAGGGCAGCTGGATGTCACTTCGTTCCATAACTGGGAATGCAGTGAATGTAAAAGAAAATATTTATTTGCACAACACAAAATTAACAGATGGAATTTGTGGCTGCCAGATTTGTTGATGGCCACTTGCTTAGATAACTTTAAAAGTTGGAATCCGGGGTGGGGGTGGGGGGGAAGGTTAAGTCTGTCAATGGCTGTGAATCCTGATGGCTATATACAACTTCCAGATTCACAGATAAAATGCTTGGCAGTAATGAGAGCAAAGGGCTATTGCCTTCAAGCCAAGTGTGACTTCCCAGTTATTTCATGGTTGCTTTTTTGCTATAAAGACCCTCCTCAATAGAAGGGTCAAAAGTTCAAAGGAAGTTAAACATTTGAAGGGGGTGTGTGTTGTGTTCTGTAAAAAGACCTGTAGCCAGCCTTCCTTCTTATGGTCAGGGGTGACATCTGGGTGGCCGAGGCAGGGGCGTCTTACCCATAGAGGCTAGTAGCGTGGGGCACCAGGGTGCCAAGTTCTGGAGGGCGCCAGGGAAGAGGCAGTGGCTGGACATGGTACCTCCCAGCATCAGCTAGCAGCCCTTGCCCACCTCCGCCAAAGCAGCGGCACATCAGGAGCCTCCATCTGCCATGGCCACCGTGGCACGAAGCAGCCAGCTGAGCTGGGAGGTGCCGCGTTCAGCATCCGCCTCTTCCCTGCAGGAGGAGCCGCCCTCCAGCTGCTGCCCGCCTCCTCCAGTCCCGCTGGCAGTGCCATCCTCTCTAAAAAAATCTCTGGGAAATGGGGGGGGGCGCCAGACGGAGCTTTGCACCATGGCGCCGGATATGCTTAAGACGGCCCTGGGTGGAGGGCCCCCAAACAATTTTCAAGGAGGCCTCCCTCAATATTCCACAGCCTGCCAGGTCCTGCTGGATCTTCCTGCAACTGCAGCAGGTCCCGCAAGCCCTACCCTCAGCTGCAGTGGGCTCCACCGGGCTTTCCTGCAGCTAGTGGAAGGCTGAACTGGCCTGTGCAATGTCAGGAGACACCGCAAGGACTGGCACATCTGGCATGAGGTTGCAGTGGGGTGTGCGGCATCTCCCGATGCTGCAGGGACCAGCACAGTCTAGCAGAAGGCTGCACCAGCCTGCACAACATTGTGATGTCACGGGGGGGGGCTCCTTCAATCCTGTGTAGCCTATGCTTTGGGGTATGAATGAAATTTAAGCTGTTTAACTGTCTCACCCATTTTTGAGATACTCCCAGGAATACCAGACTGAAAAGCTTGACTTTGCATATAACTACAGTTCTCTTTAACCAGTGGTCTGGCCGCCCCCCTGCCTCCACCCTCCCATATTCTGATTGTTCATGAATTGCACTACTTTGGTAATGACAATGATCTCCTCAGCTCGGCTTTTGACGCTGGGTAAATTCCTAGGGCCTCAAGGTAGCAAGTTTAAATCTCAGGGCCCTCAGCTTGTCTAAAATTATTACCTTTAGATCTTGAGTTTTACACCAGTATTATTATTATTATTATTATTATTATTATTATTATTATTAGTTTATTTATGCCCTGCCCATCTGGGCAGCTCCCAACAGAGGACTAAAAACACAATAAAACATCAGACATAAAAAACTTCCCTAAGCAGGGCTGCCTTCAGATGTCTTCTAAAAGTCAGATAGTTGTTTATTTCCTTGACATCTGATGGGAGGGTGTTCCACAGGGCAGGCGCCACTACCAAGACGGCCCTCTGCCTGGTTCCCTGTAACTTGGCTTCTCACAGTGAGGGAACCGCCAGAAGGCCCTCAGAGCTGGACCTCAGTGTCCGGGCTGGACAATGGGGGTGGAGATGCTCCTTCAGGTATGCAGGTAAACATGATTATTAGCCTTTTAAAACAACATTTTGAAACAGAAAATGTTGCATAAGACTTATTTATTTTAAAACCACAACAAAGTGTGCTGCTTCTAAAGTTTATTTCTGGTAGTTTGTATATTTTTGGTTCAAACACACACACACACACACAGCAAACACTCATGAAGAAACGATATTGGCACACCTGTTTATGCCACTTCAGAATGCAGTTTTCTACACTACATTTAATGGTTCCTTTCAAGCACCACAAAGCCAGTCCAAGATCATCCAAACAAATGTGGGCTTCGATGGCTGATATCATGATATGCCAAATTAGCAAACAACGGGGTATAAAAAGTGGACAGTTGGTGGGTGGGTGGCTAAGCTTTCACCAGAAATAGCAGAAAAACACTTAAGTCATCTTGCTAGTTATGTGGGTGGTTAATCATCCCACTGGAACAGGATTTAAAAGCCTGCTACCCTGGGCTCTTTGATGTCAGATGCACTTCCACATTCACCGGACCAATCAGAATTCAATCAGCTTTTACTAACTAACTCACACATTCACACATTACCATCCACTTCAGACCTAAATTTCAAAGTGACTTTCAAAAACTCCAGTTTACATTTGTCTCTTACACAAGTCTCTCAAGAAAGTAACATCTGATTGGAAAATTTTCTTGATTCCTTTTATTATTGGTACTGCTTGCGCCTCTGATTGTTTCAGCTATAGGTTCTGTGTATCTTGCAATTTACGTGCAACACACCTTTTCTTATGATGGCACTCTCCACTTACCTGCCTGTATCTTACCACAAATATCCAAGTAACCAACTTTATCATTTTTTTTCTTGTGACAATCCCATCCCATGACAGCCTTGGTTTGATTTAGTTTTTATATTTTTGTCTCATGCAAGTTCTATTTTGCTAGTTGGGCTTGTGTTGTTACTGTTAGCATCCTTCTGTCTCGAGAGACATTGGAGTGCGCCTCTGGGGCTGAAGTCAAACCGCTATGTTACCAGCACCAAAGTGTCCTCCCTGGGGTACAAGCCTGGACATTGTGTGTGGAGGTCCTGGGCTGCCCAAATGACAAGATCCTCCTCTCAACCTTACTGATATGGTCCAGAAGAAAACAGACTAATATGTTTGGCAGCAACTTGGCTGGAGGAGTTGCCAGAAGGAAAAATTAAAAAATTAAAAAATTAAAGGTAAAGGGACCCCTGACCATTAGGTCCAGTCGTGGCCGACTCTGGGGTTGCGGGCTCATGCCGCTTTATTGGCCAAGGGAGCCGGCGTACAGCTTCCGGGTCATGTGGCCAGCATGACTAAGCTGCTTCTGGAGAACCAGAGCAGCGCATGGAAATGCCATTTACCTTCCCGCCGGAGTGGTACCTATTTATCTACTTGCACTTTGACGTGCTTTCGAACTGCTACATTGGCAGGAGCAGGGACCGAGCAACGGGAGCTCACCCCATCACAGGGATTCGAACCGCCAACCTTCTGATCGGCAAGTCCTAGGCTCTGTGGTTTAACCCACAGCGCCTTAGAGACCAACTAAGTTTGTTCTAGGTATAAGCTTTCATGTGCCATCCCACTGAGCCACCTTCCCAGGTTGATGAGCATTGTCTGCCCTTCACTTCCTGCTACAGCACATGCAGAAACTGCCTCTTGGACCCACTATCAATCTTGTCTGCTCAATCTGCCGGAACAAATTTGTGCATGCAGGGGAAGTCACAAACTCACTAAAGGTTTGAGACTCATTGGCTACCCTCCCCTGGTTTAGCCAGCCAGTTGAAGCTGTTCCTGGAGTGTGGCTACTGTTGCAAGTTGACAACTTCTAGGAGCCACAGGGGAGAGTTGAGTGTAGGGTGGGGACCATTGTATTGTTTTATTTGGGTTATATGAAGAAAATTCAGTTAAAATACTGAAAACAAACAAACCCTCTAAGGACAGAGGTAACATCCCAGAATAGCACCCAATGGGCCCTGAGTCTGTTCAGTTGCTATGGAACATTTGCTGATGGTTGGATGAGTAAATAGAAGACCAAGCTGCAAGAGGGGAGGAGAATGGAATGGAGTATCCTGTAAAACAGAACAGTTGGCAGGAGTAGTACACACCACATAGTTTTAGTTGAAAGTCCCACTTTAAAAGTATAATTATAAAGTGGATATAAATTAAAGGTTAGCAGTTTCCAGTTAAGGCGGCTACTTACGCATCTCTAAAAAGATAACAAAAAGAACACAGATTTTTGTGTCCTGTCCCCCCTCCTGTCATTTCTTATAGTGTGGGAACAGAAAAACACTGACCTCCCATCTGCTTGGGGATCTGGCAGAATGGATCTTTTCTTTCTTTTGCTCCTGATGTCCTTCCATGGGAGTTGGATGTGGGGTTGGGGATTGATCAGTTTGTGCTCCTATTTGCTGCAAATATTGTGGCGTTATTAAAGATAAGCCAGTTCCTGAATTTAGAAGAGTGTGTACATGATTTGAAAATAATTCTCTGTACTTACAGAATCCATCCCCCGTAGAGCACCTCTCCTTAAAACTGAAGAGGGAGTCTATGGCTCCACTTGTTTGATATTAAGGCTCCAGATTTCTCCAAGCAGAAGTGGCATCAACCCAGAAAAGTGTCTGCTAAAGATAAACTCACAAAGTTCATTTGGGGGAAAATCCAGGTACTTTAAATTCCATGTATGTAGACGCCATCCAGTGTGGCCTGCTTAAATCTGGGACAATCTTGCACAATGTGGAATAAAGTGAGGGATCTATCAGTTCATCTTTTTGCAATCTGAGCGGAAAGTCCTATTTGTTTTCAATGGATTGCACACATATCCAGCAATTATCTTGATAAGATGACAGTAGCGGACCCCGTCTCAGTCAGAAACCTATAACCTGCCTACAGAATATCTTTTGCCATAGCTTTATGTTAAAGCTTTGTGGTTCATTCTTGTGTGGACAGCCACAAGTGGAATTAAAACACTGGAGAATGAGGACCTGAGTTACCCAAAATAGATGGGCAACTCTGTCAATTTCTTTTCTCCAAGTTTCTAATTTTGACAATCTTATACCCCGTTCTCCACATTTTTGCAACCATTTTCCTTTCTTGTAGAAAAAAAATGAATCCTCAAGAAAATTAGTCAGCATTGCAGAGTAAATTTCTCCTAATATATTTCCGTATACAGTTTTGATGTGTATGCACGTTTTTGCAAGCAAATCCTCCGCTAATATAATGCTTTTTAATGCGGTTTTGACTTATATGTACATGTTTATGCATTCTAGTATACAATTTTTTTGTATCCATTACTTAGCTGGAGAACTACATTGCAAAGGTCGGGGATTGTAGACTTTGGAGGATGGCTGTTTTTCAGCTTGTGTATTGTTCTGAAATGTGCATATCTGGTAAGTTCGCCTTTAAATGTGAACTGAATCAAATCTCCCCCCCCCCATCTCTTCCACAGAGGCCCCTGCTCATCCCCATTACTGTGAAGCCTGGCTCACTCATGCTCTGCCTGATGCTAACCTATGATGCTCCCAATATTTTGGCCTTTTTATAATGTTATTTTTCAGAACCATTTTGTGATAAATATTTTATCAAAAAAAATAAATAAATTGTGATGGTCATTTTGCTAGTTTTTTAATGGTGTGAGCATTACACACTCAAGTTCTTACTGTTGATCGATGGGAGTTAGCAATTCACATAGTCAGCTAAAGTAGCACCAAATGGACATAGGCATACCAGAAGCTGCCTTCTACTGAACCATGCCATTGGTCCATCAAGCTCCGCATTGTCAACACTGACTTGCAGAAGCTCTTCATGGTTTCAGGCAAGGGTCTCCCTAACCCTACCTGGAGATCCTGGGAATTGAACTTGTTACCTTCTGCATGCAAAGCATACGCTTTAAACCTTGAGCTACGACCCATCTCTAACCAATGGCAAATACAAATCTGAATAGGCAGCTAGATTTGCTACTGTTCAGATCTGTAACAACCTTTTTAGAACAATTGCCAAGTCTAACATGAGCCATTTTCCTCTACCATTGCAAATTGTGGGCATTTGTATACTCAGGGTTACAGTACTAGATTACAGTCAGTAATTATTCATATATTTTTCCACATTGTTTTTCCACGTCTTTGGGGGTTGTTGGATAAGAAATCACTTTCCAAATGTGTTGTCAGAAAACCGCCCTTAATGCAATAAAAATATTTCAAATATGTGCCCAGTGTCATTCAATATGTGTTGATCTGTGTTGGCTCATTCATTGCAATCTGTTTACGAAAGGAAGGGGCAAGAACATAGCAGAGCGGGTTGATGTTTCGAAAAGTGCTCTGTGGAATGCTAAATTGGTTTTGGAGGAGAAAGATGGCAAGAAACGCCGTGTAGCATTTCGTTTTACAGGAGTGTGTGTGTGTGTGTGTGTGCGTGTGTGTGTGTGTGTATAAAATTGTAAATTTGCAAACTCTCTGTGTGGTTCTCTTTCTGAGCATTTGGAAGAAGGCTTCTCTCCTGTAAGCTTTGGTTTCAAATATGCACTCTCACTCAAGTGGGATATGTGGCTAGTTTGTGAGCGTAAGTGAAAGGATGAGAGTTTGTGTCTGAATGCAGCAATATTCCCTCAGGGACCAAAGAAACCAACAGCAACACCTTGTGACAGATCATGGCATTAGGAAAACTGGAATTTTGTGATAGAACTGCTAACATTCCTAAAACAACATTTCTCCAACAGCTCTCCTTTTGGATGAAATGCTTACAGTTACCAAAGTTATATGTTATTTAGAAACCAATAAAGATTCTATATAAATGAAAGATTTTCATAGTAAACGAAATAAGAAATTATGGCACCTTTGCATTATTTTCAAGTGTTCATATGTATGTAGGGGGGGGGCACCTCTGCATCGACGCTTCATTCACCTGCCTACTCACTGAAGAGCTTATTGCAGCCATAGAGACTCCCTGGGCATTTTAGAAAATCAGGGCTGTGGTGGGTAGGGGCAGAGCTCTCTCCCTTACATGTTTAACTTCCTTAAAATAATCACTTTAAGAGGGCCTATTATTGTATCAATTACTAATGTGTGAATCAACTTGAAGGACACATCTATTATTATTATTATTGTTGTTGTTATCATTATTTCTTACCCACCCTTCATCATGAGCTCTGGCAGCAGGTTGCAACAGTATACAGTGGTACCTCGGGTTACAGGCGCTTCAGGTTACAGACTCCGCTAACCCAGAAATAGTACCTTGGGTTAAGAACTTTGCTTCTGGATGAGAACAGAAATAGCACCATGGCAGCATGGCGGCAGCGGGAGGCCCCATTAGCTAAAGTGGTGCTTCAGCTTAAGAACAGTTTCAGGTTAAGAACGGACCTCTGGAACGAATTAAGTTCTTAACCAGAGGTACCACTATAGATGGAAATCAGTTAAAACAATTTACAACTTACAGTAAGGTGGGTCTCACATGTCAAAAGATCAAGGCCAAGAACTGCATCTTCAGCATATGATGAAAAATACACCCTGAAGGTGCCAGTCACACCCCTGCAGGAATGGAATTCCACAGCTAATGCCATGCAACATGGCTTGACGTTTTATATCACATACAATGATCCCCGTTGTCTGATTGCAGGCCTTTACGTATTCAAAATGGCATCCATGCACAAGAAGGGGAGACATTAACAGGCCTGGGTTTGCAGAAATGCAGAAAACCTTAGGGGGGGAATCCTTGAGAGGGAAGGAGAGCCCCCCCCAACACCCCAATGTTAAGACTGTTAAGTGGACATAGAATGAAGACCGTCTTTTGTGGCGTCAGCAGAAGAGACTCGAGCTTGTTTTAACTAATTTTGGCTCATGCTGATTACTATGAAAGCTCTACCACAACCCCCTCCACGTGGACAGCAGAGACATCCCACTCCATGCAGTATATATTTCTTCTTGTTTTTGTGCTAAGGGAGACACTCATCCAGTAGCTCAGTAAGATCCCATGTGGGCAGAGCAAGTGCTATTTCTTACACTATTTATGCTCAAAGCTGCCTGCCATTATATATTAGCCATGCACACCCAATAGAGAAATGACAGAGAGAAGTTTGAATTCCAGTGCTAGGTCATACGGAGATCAGAAGCAGAAATAAATATACATGTTAAATCTCTGTCTTGACTGGCTGCCACAGGAGTCATGAGAACCAAAATATTGAGAAGTTGTACCGAGCACTAACTAAAATATACCCCTTCACACATATTAAATGTTTCATTATACACGCTGCACTGAAACTGATTCCCAATGGAAAGGTCCCTTTCCTGCCTCCATTCCACACTTCCAGTTAGATTTGGGGGCACCTTTTTCTGGCTTGTGCTAGGGAAACCCATTCAATGCAAGGATGGAGAAATGATTAGTTCCAGAATCAGAATTTGGGGTGTTTTTCGTGGGTGGTATGTGAGAATGAATGTATTTTTTATCAGAAGGAATTTGACTGCCGCAGACAGGCTTGGCAGTGCCTACTCCAGTGCTAAACTAAGTACCCAAGTGTGCAGAGCCAGGTGAGGCCACCTCCCTCCACCACTCCCCGCCCCCAATCTCATCCATTCACCTCTCAATTCTATACATCATGTCAGCATTCACATCCATTATCAGATCATGGATAAGGGAGACGTTAGTGTTAAGACCCCACTCCTGCAAGTAAAAGCCTAGTCAGCCAAGCTGCCAGTCATCATCATTTATTATTTATACCCTGCCCATCTGGCTGGGTTTCCCCAGCCACTCTGGGTGGCTCCCAATAGAATTAATGATAATAAAAAAGCAATAAAACACCAGACATTAAAAGCTTCCATGAACAGGGCTGCCTTCAGATGTCTTCTAAAAGTCAGATAGTTGTTTATTTCCTTGACATCTGATGGGAGGGCGTTCCAAAGGGCAGGAGCTACTACCAAGAAGGCCTTCTGCCTGGTTCCTTGTAACCTCACTTCTTGCAGAGAAGGAACCGCCAGAAGGCCCTCAGAGCTGGACCTCAGTGTCCAGGCTGAACAATGGGAGTGGAGATGCTCCTTCAGGTATACTGGGCCGAGTCACAAAGATGGCCAGTGATGTTCCTGATGCCCTACCTCAACAGCAAGGAAACAGGAGGGCAACAACCATGTCTGTTGAATCCAGGGCTTAGTCAAGCCCACTGTTATATTTTGATGTAGTGTCAAACTGGGTATATTACCATTTTTATGATGTTTCCAGCATAATTGGGTAATAAGAAATTTCACTGCATCTTTGAATAATTTCATATTACATAGATTCGTATTACATAGTCTGCAATTGTTCAAGACAGCATTGACAAAATTTCTTGTTATTTATTTTTGTCCTTGACTATCCTGGCCAGATTCCATTCTAAAAATTGTATTTACATCCAGAGATCAAAGTGCTGATTCAGTAAGAACTAGCTTCTATGTTCACGCTGCATCATAGCATGCTGTCTTTCTGTATACATGTTCGGTCTTGTTAGATATACCTGCTCAATAGCTGATATGAAGCATCACCTTTTTTTGGCACTTAGATATTATTTATGAAAGTCACACTTTCCACAAATAGTAGTATAATAGATGGCACTATATAAATTTGCCTCCTTTGGTACTGGCTGTGCTGCTGTGATGTCACAGAAGATTCACAAGCCACTGGTCATGACTGAATGGCTCACTCAAATGATCTTAAGAGATCAGTCAAGAGAAAGGTTGGATCATCATAGTAAGAACTTCAGTTTCTTGACAGGACTGCCAGGGGATTTGGGGAGCAGGGAAGAGAGCCAAGTGTGTAAGTGAGGGAAATCAACACAGGACTTCAGGATCAGAGTGCTATGTGATGCAGTGGACATGGAAGTCAGGGAGCCTGCAGACTGAAATTTGGGAGTCAAAGGAGGACAGGAGGAGGTTTGTGGTAGAGGTGGGCCAATGATTCCATGTCCTTTTCATGCACTTATCCATAAATCCAGTCTGTCCTATTTCAACATCAAATTTCAGTTTTTCAAAAAAGAATATGCATGAAAATTTACACCTCAGAATGTATTTTCAAATGTATTTTCATTCAAAATGCACATTTCAAAATGTATTGTTTATACATTTTCTAAGCTGAGAAGTGCAGAATATGCTGGATCACCCATCTCTATTATCACACAGGCTGGCCTGGGAATAAGGCAGGTAGAGAGTGGGGCGGGTGGCAAAATTTGGTGAATTTGGTAGTGGGAAGGCAATCTGAACACTCATGACAGGCTGCACTGGCGAGCCGCCGCTGACAGCAGGCCATGGTGCAGAAACCCAAAAATCACAGGTTTCTAAACACACTTCTCCATCCAGTAACCAATGGGCATTATCACAGTTGAATGGCAGGTTCTAGCCAGGCAAAACCTTTCAGGAAGCAACAGAGCAGAGACAGTGACCGGTGAGTGGGAGGTGTGTGTCCTGGGGAGAGTCTTGAGGGCCAATCAGAGAGCCATGGGGATCTAATTGTGTGTGAAGACCCCCAAGACCTCCCAAAGAAAATACAGTTGACAGCAATATTAGTTTAAGGTTATTGGCATAATTTTGGCCACAATTTTATTGATTACAGAATGTGAGTGGTTTGCTTAGGCACTGGTTCAACTAGCTGCACCTACACCTCTGGCAGGGCAGCACTGACAACAGGACACCAGCAGAAGTCAGTAAGGGTAAACATACTAGGGGAGCATTGCTCCTACCACAGACGCAACCTCACCCCAAAATGCTCCCAGATGCTCTGGCGTGGCCCTAACCCCTGGAAGGGGATCGGACAAGAGCATGGCGAGCACCTGGATTCCTTTAACGGAATACCCTATCACACATTGGGAGGGGCAGGTGTGACAACCTCCCCTCCACCACACCTTGAACCAATGCCTAACCGTCAAAGCGTACAAAGTTGTGACGATTTGCTACGCGGCAGGCGAAACCCAAGTGGCACCTGTTATGTACTGAAGTTCTCACCCTGGGCCAGCAGGGGGATACTGTAGATAGTTTTCACTCAGGTCCACATATGCAAATAAGGGATTGAAAGTGACGTTCATTGTTTGGATAGTTACAAAAAGTGGTTACTGTTGCATTGTAGTGGAGCTCTATATAAGCAGGCTGACTGAACCCTTCAGTTCAGTTCTGTTGTGGCCTGTGAATAAACAAGAGCTGTTTGAAGAATCGCTGTGTGGTCTGATATGTTCACCCACAACATAATAGCACCAACCAATCAGCCAAATGGGAAAATTCCTACCAGGCCCCTGTCCCAAGAACAGACGACCCACAACAGCATAACAAGGTCATTATGAACTCTAAATATAGGGAGGGTGGGCAGGTGATCCGATGCATGAGGCGCTAAGAGGAAGCTTGACACAATGTGCAGTGGTATAAATAGGTTCCCCGGCTGCAAATTCTCTCAACCCCATTGGCCAGAATTACCCCAGCAACCGAGGGACCCAATCGGGTTGTTGTGGCTATCTAAACGATCTCACCCACACAAATGGTGAGATCAGTCTTGGTAATCTCACAGCAACACATGCCGTCCATGATGTGGACACAATTTGGCCCATGGGATCAAATTAGAAAGGGAAGTAGCAAGGATCCAGCCACTGAAAGCTACAGTTGAGAGAGACAGACACTTGCCTACACTTCACAACAAAGCCCCAGAACTTTCCCATAATCTCAGAAAGTGCTATTTCTCTAGACAAATAAATGCATTATGAAATGTTTATTTTTGAATTCTTTCAACTTAAATCTCTTGGTATTTTCTCCATATTTGTGTCCTGCCAAAAGCTTTCCTTTGCTTCAGTTTTCCTTTCAGCCTTTTAAGACTCTTGCTGGTTTTTTTTATTTTTTAGACCCATAGTTTTTGTTGTTGTTGCAGCGAAACATTAAGAGGAAGGGGGAATACTAGTGCCAGATCAAAAGACGAAAGCACCGTTCCTTTGGCTACTAAATTAATTCCCTTCAAAGGTTTCATTAACAGCAGATTTCTTATCACTGAAGTCAAGTTTTAGATTGGAAGCTGGACAAATTTCTCCTTTTATCAATAGGGAATAGATTTCTCCCATATTCCCACCCCCCTCCTTATGTTCATTTTGGAAGTTGAAACCTGAAAGAATCATGAAGAGGTGGCCACACAGAGAGGATGCATGACAAAAACAGCTTTAATGCAAAACAGTTTATGGAGGGGTTAAACCATGCCAGCAGGGCGCTGCTTGCAGTGCAGAACTGAAACTAAAAGCACAGTGTCTGAGAGTTCCTGGTATGGCAAGCCAGGAGGGCCAATACTTTACAAAGCCCATTGTGTGGGCCAATATTTTACAAAGCCCAAGAAGTTATCCGTTCTTCCTTCCTTCCTGACAGAAGTAGATCTCTTTACAAAACATCATCTGGTGCATTGAGCTGAAATGTGTTGCTGCAATATAAAAGCAGGTTTCAGAAAGTTTCTGAAATATGGAAGCAGATTTCAAATAATATTTTCCTATTAATTATTATCAGTGCTTCTCCCCCCCCCCCGAGAAAAATAGGTGCCAGTGCGCAGGTGGCGCTGTGGGTTAAACCACAGAGCCTAGGACTTGCCGATCAGAAGGTTGGCGGTTCGAATCCCCGCGACAGGGTGAGCTCCCGTTGCTCAGTCCCTGCTCCTGCCAACCTAGCAGTTTGAAAGCACATCAAAGTGCAAGTAGATAAATAGGTACCACTGTAGCAGGAAGGTAAATGGCATTTCCGTGCACTGCTCTGGTTCGCCAGAAACGGCTTAGTCATGCTGGCCACATGACCCGGAAGCTGTATGCTGGCTCCCTTGGCCAATAAAGCGAGATGAGCGCCGCAACCCCAGAGTCAGCCACGACTGGACCTAATGGTCAGGGATCCCTTTACCTTTACCTTACTCACCATGAAGTTGTTGCAGTAAGTGCCACACTTTGTAACAACAAAAAGAGGTGCCAGTACTGCGTACCCTTGAGTACCTCCTAAAACCCCCAAGCACTGATTATTATTATTACTATTATTTAATTAATTACCTGCCCTCCAATCTAAGGTCTCAAGGCAGGTCACAACAACTTAGAATTCAACATTAAAAACAGGCCCCTTGACCCTATGCTTCTGAGGCTAAGATGGCACTGCCACTGTGAGGTGTGCAGTGGCAGCAGAGCAGAACTGTTGCTGGGGAGCTACTCTTACCTGCTCCCCTGCGGCTCACCTTGGCCATCACTGTCATCATGTTGCAGTTCATGTGGTTGTGTCTTGACAGCTTGGGACTGCGGTAGAGAGCTCTTCCAGGGGATACTTCCAACCTGTGAGGTTATGCACGCCCCAAACTCACCCTCTCAACACCCACACATATAGGTCATAGTTCCTGGGAGGGGCACCGATCATGGGGAAGGGCTGCAGCTACAGCTAAGGAACAGCTCCAAGGCAGCTTTCTGGAGACCACACACCGATAATGGGTGTGAAAGTTGGTGTGGCCAGACAGACATACTTTCTATCCTCCATTATCAGAGTTCAAGGACACATTCCAGCTGGGTAAGATCACTAAAGAAGGGCGCAGAGTGGGGCCAAAGATGGGTGTTGCCTGAGGAGGGTTTATGGCCTCCCCTGGGCCTGAGGTTCCCCACCTCTTAGTTACGAGGATGCAGTAGCAGGTGATGTGAAAGGCTGTTCCCTGTCTCATCCAAGCAGAGTAGACCATACTGGGCTCAATGGACAAATAGTTTGACCTGAAATTAGTGTGTTGCAGCCATATGTGCATAGATCCTGCTTTTCAGAAGTCACAAAATAATAGGTGTGGTCATTCTCCCTCTTCTGCACACCTTTCTGTGTGCATGGAGAAGGATTGGAAATATGAATGACTGGGAGAGGTGTTTAGAGCTCAGATCCCTGTCTTCAGTGTTTGGTCATGTGCCTCCCAGTTGTTTGCTCTCAACATCTGAGAGTATCTGAACATGATTGTTCCATGCAGCTGTCATAACTGATAGGTGGGCTTGCAGAGGCAGGGCTGAAGGTAAAACAGTTAGGAGGAGCTTCACATGAGTGGAGCAGTGGGAAGATGGATTGGCATGATGGTGGAGTGGCCAAGTGTAAGGGATCTGTAGAAATGCCAGTTTTGGGGAGGCACAGTCCACCTCTGCAGATCACATTCTGCCTTGATTTTGTTTCTGCTCTAAATGCCTTGTGTCTGTTGAATGGGTAAACATTGTGTCTGACAGATTCCTCTCGTTTTTTGTTTTTTTTAATTTGTTTAGAGAAAGCCATTGGTTTTATTTACTTACCTAATTTATTATTACATTTATATGCTTCCTCTCCTCCAAGAAGTTCAACGTAGCATGTAAGGTTCTCCCTCTCCTCCTTTTATCTTCGTAACCACCCTGTGAGGTAGGTTAGGCTGAGATACAGTGACTGGCCCAAGGTCACACAGCGAGTTTCATGACTGAGTGGGGATTTGAAACCTTGTTCTCCTAGTCCAACACTCTAACCATTTCACCACACTGTCTCTCATGTGGATGTTCAAACGGAATGCTGAGCTAGATGCGCCAAAGGCTGATCGTCTCAGTACAAAGCCTGCATTATGTTCTCATATAATGATCCCTTGCTGTGATAATGCTTTCAAGGCTCCTATTTCTAAAGGGGGAGGAGGAAGAAAAGAAAGATTGGAAATAGATTTTTTCCAATTAATAAATTCCAATACCTGATTTATTGCATTAGAAATGGAAGGAAGTTTTAGTCTTCATAAACGGAATTCTATGCCATGGGTTTGAACTGTGAGCTGTTGTTTTTGTATTTGATGTGGCAACTTAAAAGGCTGGTTGCCATGTAAACCAGGTGTTCTGAGTTAATATTTACACATGCTGCAGTGTAAAAAAATTATACAAGGCTAATAAATAGTTGAATCCCTTAATTAAAAAATGAAAAGGAAGGCACTGTGAAATCAAAGTCTTTATGCTTACCTTAGGTCGAGTATTATGTCTAGGAATTCATCTCTGAAAGGCCTTATGGCGTCTTTCATCACTCTCGGACTTCTGGGAATTATTACCAGTAAGTGGGATGGTGATTTTACTTAATAAATGGCCTATATGTGAAGTAAGTAATAGAGGTAAAATGAAGTTCTCCCTGTTGGTACCATTGCTTTACAGAGTAGCTTGAAAAGTCAACTGATAGATAGTTTAAAGTTGCTATTCTCCATTTAAATAGCCAACAGGGAGACTGTTGGCATCTTTCTGTGAACAAAGCTCTCTCGGCTAACATCTTCAGTGCTGCAAATGAGAAATCTACTTGCTCCTGAATGGGATGTGAAGCAAAAAATGACACTAAACGGTTCCATCTCCAACTCCTCATCACTTGCGGAAGGAGACATAGCTAGCTGTAAGCAAACTCCTCCAGGTGTGAGCCAGACTGGGACTGGCAATTATGAGCAATATTGGAATATTTTAGAGTTTTACCTTTTTGATTGCTCTCACCTGGTGATTGGGGCCATGGCTACTGCAGCAGCAGCAGCAGTATGAATCTGCCCTGCAAGTTGTACAAGAGACAAGTAACGACAGCCTTGGAAATGGTAAGGCATCATGGGATATCTGTGCTCGCTTGGAACTAAGGTGCTTCTCACCTTAATGGCAAATGCCAAATGGAATGAGACTGCCCTGCTAAAAACGAACTGATCATTTTATCATTGACAAAGTTCATACTCTGCTAACAACACTGAGTTCTGACAGAAGAGGCATCAAAAATGCATATACAGTGGTACCTCAGGTTACATATGCTTCAGGTTACATACGCTTCAGGTTACAGACTCCGCTAACCCAGAAATACAGTGGTGCCTCGCAAGACGAAATTAATTCATTCTGCGAGTTTTTTCGTCTTGCGAATTTTTCGTCTTGCGAAGCACGAAACTGCACCTCTTCAAGCAATGCACCCTGGGTATTAACGGTTTTAAGAAAAAGGAAACAAACTTGCAAGACGTTTTCGTCTTGCGAAGCAAGCCCATAGGGAAATTCGTCTTGCGAAGCAACTCAAAAAACGAAAAACTCTTTCGTCTTGCGAGTTTTTCGTCTTACGAGGCATTCGTCTTGCGAGCTACCACTGTAGTGCTTCAGGTTAAGAACTTTGCTTCAGGATGAGAACAGAAATTGTGCTCCAGCGGCGCGGCAGCAGCAGGAGGCCCCATTAGCTAAAGTAGTGCTTCAGGTTAAGAACAGTTTCAGGTTAAGTACGGACCTCTGGAACGAATTAAGTACTTAACCCGGGGTACCACTGTATATAGGATTCAAATACTTCTTTTTCTGAAAACATAAAGGCTTAGCAGTATTATTGTGTGCTGACCCATGTATTGTTTTCTTTTCGGTAAGCAAACAAAAATAGGTGAAACGCTGGGTGTGACACACACAGGAGGAAGTGATTCATTCTAATGGGACAAATTCTTAAGTGTTGGTGCTTATTAAATGACTTTCGCAGAAGTGCCGTGTTCCTTTTGTTCCTCTGGAGGATTGCAGCACATAACATATGCTGGATTTCTTTCTTTTTATTTTATTTTTTGGAAGTCTTGTGTTTACAGAAGTATTTGCACATGAAATTATTTCACATTCCCCATGAGAGGAAATACTCACAGTGTTCAACCCAAATAGGACTGTTTTCAATAAAAGCTTTTGTCATCACTGATGAGAATCGATCAAATGGTCTCTTGAGGGGTTTTTTTACCCCAGTGCTATTTTTGGGAAGAGAAAACAAGTGGTGGTAGCACCTGAAGTATATGATGTTAATAACAGAAACATAAGGAGCTGCCTCATAACAAGTCAGACTGCTGGTTTTCTAGCTTCATACTGCACAGGATTCTTTGGGGGGAAGCCATTTGTTTTAAATACACTCTAAATACGTATGGTATGGATGTGACCTAACACTCTACACCACACAGGATTTCAAGACAGCTGTTCGCCCTTGGTGCAACCCCAAACCATTCAGGAGTGAAACTGACTTAAAAGCCCACGTGGGCAGGGAGAAGCAGGTGGATTTCTCTCCCATTCAATCATTGCCCTCCCTCCTGGCTCCCTCACTGTTGTGGGTGTTTTGTGAATAGGCTTGTTCTTCATGCCACCACAAGGGGCGGGGGAGGGAAATGAGATATGAATGTATTCTTTGTTGGGATACTGCCAGGGAGGCAAAGTCCATCATAGCCCCCAAGCCGGCTGCTGGACGATCCATCGACCTCCTGTAGACAGGCAGTATCAGCAATTAGCGACACGAAGCCTCAGAAATGGTATTGCCACATTCTTAGGCTGGTGCACACTCTATCAGCAGAATTCACACAGCGAGAGATGCACAGCAGGAGAGCATATTTACAGTTTATTCAGCGTTGGTCAGAACAAAGAAAAACATGACCGCCTGCATCGGTATGCTCAGGCAACAAGAAGAAAAAAACGAAAGCAACTGAAAACATAAACATCCTGTGAACAGGAAAAATGCCGACTCTGTGACTCACAAAGCCTGCTCCCTTTTAAGGTGGAACGGAAATATCCTAACATTCTTGACGTAAGAAATGTTTGAGTCCATTGGAACCAGGCTGGTTGAAAGACTAGCTTCTCCCATACAAGAGGACCTTTTCAGTAGTGGCACCCCAGTTATGGACCTGCCTTCCCATGGAGATTTGTCTAGAGCCATTGTTATGTTATGCTATGTCATGCTTTTTGCACCAGGTAACAGCTTTTCCATTCTCCTAGACCCCTGTCCACCACCTGTGGGGTTTTTTTTACTTCAGGGTGTGTGGTGAGTTTTGTTTTGCTTTATTTATGCTGTTATTCTGTTTTATTTTTATGAGATTATGACTTATTTTGTACTTAAAAAACACAACCTTATTTTTAAAACCTGCCAATCTTTAGTTCTCTTAGTTTTTCATCCCCCCCAACTTAAATTCTCTGCATTTCTGCAGCAATATGCATCCTCTAAAAAATAAAAAAAATCCTTATGAGATTTCATTAGCATTTGAGTGCAAATTCCTCCCAAATTTTGTCTGCAGTTTTGACATATATACATTTTTGCAAGAAATATTCCTTCATATAAGGCATTTTGTATGCTATTTTTACTAATATATGCATTTATGTGCATACTTTGCCCTACTGTGTGCATTTTCCTACACATGAATTGGTTGGCGAACTGCACTGCAAAATTCAGAAAAAGTGTGAATTTCAAAGGATGGCTGTGTCTTGTTTCCCATATTGGTTCAGAAAGAGCAAACTTGGTAAGTTTGCCTTTCAATCTAAATGGATTCAAATTTCTCTCTCATCCTGAACTGTAAATTACCCAGAGAACTTTATTTTACGGGGCAGCATACACAACTAACTAACTAAATGAAATAAAGAAATGAACCCATAAAAAAGAACAGTTATCTCATCTGTTATCAAATTGATTTATCATTTTAAAATTACAGGTTGTTGTTTTTAAGGCTGCTACCCATTAAACTTCATGCAAAGTCTTCTTTTTAAACAAACAAACAAACAAACAAACAAACAAACAAAATATACTTCAGGCTTCAAGTTCTCCTTCAGTGAAGGACTCATAAGTTCTGGCCAACAGATTGTCAACTCAATCTGTGTTTGGCATTTCTTTTTCCAATGTCTGAAAAGCTGAGGTGCTGATTCTTTGAACATTTCTCTTGATCTTTGCAGCCAAAGGAAGGTCAAGGCTGAAGATGCTGAAATTATACAGAGAGAGAGAGAGAGAGAGAGAGAGAGAGAGAGAGAGAACACGCTTGGCTTCTTTCCAGCCATTGTCTCTTTTTATATTTGACAACAGTAATTGCCTTGCAGAAATATCTCCTTTTAAAACCAAGATTTGATTTAATGTTGAGAACAGGCTAGAAGTTTTCTGCCATGGTGCTGGAGAGAATGAAAATCCAAAAGATTTAAGTTTAGGCTTGAAAGTAGCTGGTTTGGATGAAGACAAAAGGCTTCGTGTTATGTAACAGTGCTCCTCTTATATAGCCTAGCATCTTGTCTTGGATACAAGCTCCCCTGGAGAACTCACAAAAATGGCTTAAAACAGTCTTCCCCAACCTGGTGCCCTCCAGATGTTGTGGTCTACCATCCCCATCAACACCAGCCAACACTAAATAAATAAAATAAATAGTCCAAAACATCTGGAAGGAGCCAGGTTAGGGAAACCTGGCTTTAAATGGAGATAGCCATACCTTGCTCCTTGTATGCAGAATCTGAGAATCACATTCCCTGCGGAGATAGATGTCTCAGCCCTCATTCACATGGATAATTGCCAGTGGTAGCTGTATTCAAGCCAATTGTATGAATTAAAATAAATAAATAAGCCGTACAAGCTGCAGGATCTTGTCAGACTGTGGACTGCAAGGATGGGAAAGATTATCTCCCTTAAATGTTCCCTGTATTAGACAGACTGACCTTCCTGTTGAGGTTATTGCTACTGCTTGGTTATCGCTACTGAATAGCTTGTGTGCTTAGATCTTGGAAGACAACAAGTGGAAATCTTTGTCTTTTGGGTAAATCCCAAGGGCATCCAGAAACAGATCTGAGCATCCTTACTCAGATTTTGGGGCTTTTCAGAGGTGGAGGCAGTATTATTGGGCAGGGTTGGTTTTCCCTTGACAGTATCCTACTAAGTTGCAAAACTGGGAATTTGGCCCTGGGTAGAGGGGATTGACACTCCCTCCTTCGTTACCTGTCTGACTTACCTTCCTATATTTGGTGAAGTAGCCATATCTCGGTGCTCTGCATGCAGAAGGCCCCAGGTTCCGTTCCCAGGAACTCCAGGTAGGGCTGGGAAAGGTTTCCTGCTGAGCTGCTGCTACTGCTGCTGTCAGGGAAGGCAGACAGTACTGAGCTAGGTGGACCTATGCTCTGACTCGGTACATGGCAGCTTCCTATGTTCCTGTGAAGCAGCACCATCAAAAGGCTCAAAGAATCTTCCAAAACACTGAGCTCAGAACACAAACGCAATCTGCACTGTTTGATCAATGCACCACCAATATTGGCACCATCACAAAACATTATTTGGATACAAAAGCTGTTAGGTAGCAAAAACAACATTGTCTTTATGAGGGTTTGAGGGGTTTTTTTTTTGTTTTGTTTTTGGTCAGACTCGATTCCAGACTTATACCAACACATTTGACATTTCATACTGCTCTGCAGAAAAGCATGTAAAATGAGTCCATGTTTTAAAACAGCAGGGAAGCTTCCAGTGCTACAATTAACTGGTAACATATGCCACTGTTGCCAAGAGGATTTTTTAATCCCTTTAAACATTAATGTAGTATTTCTGCTTCTGTCGCAATACGGCAGCCATCTGCGTTTGAACCTGCTGGGAAACCAGGGATATGATAACAGAGAGAAAGACTTAGAAAGAGGGAGGGAGGGAGGGAAGCCGACAATATTGGGTTTGTTTTTCACATCCAGCATCTAAAACAACAATTTAAGTGTTTTCTAAAGTATTATTAAGGAGTCAGATGGCTGCAAGAATGAGGCACAAACTGCTCATTGTATGGTAGGATGGATCCAAAACAAATCAAAACAACAAATATGTGCTTCCCTCTTTCCACACACACCCCCCCATGCCAAATACTTTTTTTGGCATACTTTTGCATAACAAATGCTAAATTTCTAACAAAGGCATTTTCCTGCCTGGGAAAATAAATACCTTCAGTGGTTGGTGTGTGTGTGTGTGTGTGTGTGTGTGTGTGTTGGGAGGGGTTGAAATCATATAGAAAGTTTAAAAGCATTTAGCAGTCTGAAGGTGAGTCTGTAGCTTGCTTACTCTGCCTGGTTTAATGCATGGTTAACTACAGCCTGTGCCATGGAAGCCATAGCCACCAGTGCTCAATGCTGTTTTCCAGGCCTCGCTGTCTAACCTCAGGACTCTCCCTAGGCTAGACCTGCTCCCCAGGCCACACATTGTCTGCCAGACTACTCCCCTCACCTATCCTGCCCTATCCTTGAGTGTTTTTGCCTGGCTGGATTGTGTTTTTAAATTGGAATAATGCTTCTTACTTGCCTGGATGAAGGGTCTACAGTGTAATGTAGAGTGTGAGCCGTCCATCCAGGATGACACACATGCTCAGTCCATAAGTGATGCCATGCGTACACCCTCCATATGGGATGCTACCAAGCATGAACAGTCTGTATGGGTTTCCACGAGTACTGAGTCCGGAAGTGATACCGCGCGTGCACTGTCCATACGGGATGCTGCTCGTTTACCCTCCATATGGGGTGCCATGTGTGCGCAGTCCATATGTGATGCAGTGCATGCGCATTTCCACAGTATGCTGTGCGTGCACAGTCCCTACAGAATGCTGCGTGTGCACAGGCCATCCGGGATTCTGCACGTACACAGTCCTTACGTCCATCTGGGATGATGCACATGCTCAGTCCGGAAGTGATGCCATGCATGCACCCTTCATATGGGATGCAGCCGAGCATGAGGAGTCCATACGGGTTGCTGCAAGTTCTCAGTCTGGAAGTGATGCCGTGCGTGCACTGTCCATACGGGATGCTGCTCGTTCACCTTCCATACGGGATGCCGCGCTTGCTCAGTTCCACGGTATACTGCATGTGCCCAGTTGAACGGTATGCTGCGCTTGTGCTGTCCATATGTGATGTGGCTTGTGTGCAGTCCGTTATTTATGCTATGTGTTCACCCTCCATATGGTATGCCGCGTGTGTTGAGTCCAGAAGTTATGCCGTGCGTGCATCCTCCATACGGGATGCCGCTGAGCGTGAGCAGTCCGTACAAGTAGCCACGTATGCTCAGTCCGGAAGTGATCTGGTAGCGTGCACCCTCCATTCAGCCCTTGCAACCTCCATATGGGGTGCCTCAAATGCTCAGTGCATGTGGGGTGCCACCATGCGCAGTTCGTATGGGATGCTGGGCATGCTCAGTCTATACGGGATGCTATTCGTGCGTCCTCCATAAGGAATAACATGCCTTCGCCCTCCATATGGGATGCTGCTTGTGCGTAGTCCGTACGGGTTTCCATGCATGCGCCCACCGTACCGGTAGCAGCATGTGCACAGTTCGTACGTGATGTCATACATTCGCCCTCCATATGGGATGCCGCTCATGCACCCTCTGTCCAGGATGCTGCTCGTATACCCACCGTACAGGATGCCGTGTGTGCACAGTCTGTATGTGATGCCAAGTGTGCGCCCACCGTACGGGGTGGCGCGCGTGCACAGTCTGTATGGGATGCCACGCATGTGCACTCCGTAAGGGTTGCCGCACGTGCGTAGTCCATACGGGGTGCCATGCATGCGTAATCCATACTTGATGTGCACAATCCGTATGGGTGCCGCACATTCATCCTCCGTATGGGGTGCCACTCGTGCTCAGTCTGGAAGTGATGCTACGCATGCACCCTCCGTACGGCATGCTGCACTCATACTGACTGTGCGTGCACTCAGCCGCTCTACAGCTGGGGAGAGGCAGGGGCCATCTTGTCACCCCTTCCCCCAGAGTGCCACCTGGGGCGACCCACCCCCTCCGCCCCCACTTCATACTCCCCTGCATCCAGCCAGTCCATGACAATGTGCTCTTTAAAGCATACTGACATTTACCCTCACAGAGGGGTGGGTGTATCTGGAAACATCCAGACACACTCGTATGGCTACTGTTGAAAGGTAACAGCGAGAGTCATTGCTCCATCCAGTTTTGTCTCTTGCCACACCCACCACTACCATGTGGCCCCTAGAAGGTGTTCCATGAGGGAATTGGAGCCCATGGGCTGAAAGGGTCCAACACTCTATGCAACTAGTCATACAAGTATAATCACGTGGTGAACTCTGTGGGCTGTAAGGTGGTCGTGTATCCTACTTTACAGATTACAGTGGTACCTCGGGTTACAGATGCTTCAGATTACAGACACTTCAGGTTACAGACTCCACCAACCCAGAAATAGTACCTCGGGTTAAGAACTTTGCTTCAGGATAAGAACAGAAATCGTGCAGCGGTGGCGCAGTGGCAGCGGGAGGCCCCATTAGCTAAAGTGGTACCTCATGTTAAGAACAGTTTCAGGTTAAGAACGGAACTCCAGAACAAATTAAGTTCTTAACCCGAAGTACCACTGTATTAATCCTCTTTTAGAAGGCATATGGAGGAGAGTCTTGTGTTTGAAGGGCTGTCCAGTTCAAGTCTAGTTTAAACCTGAAGGGACAGTTTACAGTGGCCTTGGAGTTCTCCATCCGCTGTGAGCACCTGAACAGCAGACTAAGCAGGCACATGGGTCACAGTTTCCCCCAGCATTGTGAGATATTTTGCGTTCCTGTTTAAATATAGGCCTTATTTCTCAGCTTTTAAAAAATGCAAATTAGCATATGCCCACACTGTGCAAATCTGAGTCCCCTTTTCAACTTTGTTTTTTCTTGATGCCAAATAGGCCACCGTAGCTTAGCTCTTCCCATCATGCACTGAGCTTCCCAAGAGCACCTGACTACCCTCTATTGGAGACAAGAGTTTGGTCTAATCCAGCAAAGCAACTTTGTTGTTCCATGCCCTATTTGCCACAGGCACTTACGTTGTACTGAGGACATTTTAAACTGCCTTGGTCAGGCAATTAGCATACTGCTGAGTAACATCATTCTTCCAGTGTCCCTGTTCACAGATTAACATTTCTCAGTAATGTGTTCCACAGATTTCATACCTATTATGCAGTTATTGTTGATGTCTGTTCCCCCTTTTCTGGTTTTATACTTTTCCCAAAGAAAAAAGGAGAGAACTTAGAATTACCAAAATGCACCATTTGTTATTTCCTAGTCACTCTGGACTCTTCAACAAAAATTAAACTGTGCCTACAGGTTTTCCTCCATTCCCCTTGAATGAGGAAAACACCTGTCTCATTAGATGTGCATTATCCTAAACCAGAGGCAGCTAACCTGTGGACCTCCATATGTTGTTGGACTATAACTCCCATCTTTGGCCGTCCTGGTGGCAGCTGATGGGAGTTCAGCAACATCAGGAGGGCTGAAGAATTTTGATATTGAATATTTATTTATTTATTTATTTATTTATTTAAATTATTCAGTCCTCCTGATGTTGCTAAACTCCCATCAGCTGCCACCAGGAAGGCCAATGATGGGAGAAATATCAAAATTCGATAAATACTTAATACAATAAAAATATATATCTAAATTGTATAATCTGATCTTAGAGTGGGAAACAAAGGATGAACTGGTTAAAGCATCCATGATTAAATGGGCGCAAGATATTGGGGAAAATATTATGTTCGAACAATGGGGGAAATTGTGGAAAGAAGATATGAAATTCACCATGTGTTATATATTGAAAGGAAATTACCTCAAAATACAACATAGATGGTATTTAACACCTGAAAGAATAGCAAAAATGAATAAAAATTGTAGTGATGTCTGCTGGAGATGCAACACTGAAAAAGGTACTGTGATGCATATATGGTGGAATTGTTTAAACATCAAACAATTTTGGGAAACAATATACAATGAAATGAAAAAAAATGTTCAGATATTCATTTAGGAAAACATCAGAAGATTTCCTACTGGGAATAGTACCAGGAAGTCTAAAGGAAGAAGACAAGACATTATATTTATATGCAACAGTAGCCGCAAGGCTATTGATTGCGAAAAATTGGAAAAGTGGTATTATACTGACAAAAACAGAGTGGCTTGCCAAATTATTGGAGTATTGCAATATATCCAAAACAATGGGAGAAATTGGAAGGATCTCAAAAGAGAAGATAGACAAGGACTGGAAGGTGTTTAAAGGATACTTGCAAAACCATATTGAAAAATCAGAACTCCTATTAGAATAAACAAGTTCCGTTTTAAATACTGAAATATTAAATAAGATGGATAACAATGTGTAATAGAAAAAGAAGCAGAAAACTGGTTTAAAAGTGTGTGAAAGAAAGTAATAGAAGTGGAAAGAAATTGCAACTGAGTAGATTAGAAGTCAAACACAAGGGTGGGGTGAGGGGTGAGGGATGGTGGTGGGAAAAGGAAGTATCTGCGGGATTGAGTGTGGATATGTATGAACACTTTTAAGGATTGTATGAAATGTATGTTTGTATATTCGTAACATGTGTGTATTAAAGCTGAATTTTTATTTTTTAAAAAAGGAGGGCTGAAGAAAAGGATTTTGGTCATCAGATGTCAGTCTCCAAACATCAAGAACAACAGGAGAGGAGGCAGTAAGCCATCTCCATTTCATACATTTAAAGCACATTGCTTCCCTCAAAGGAGCCAAGGAATTGTAGTTTACCCATCACAGGGCTACAATTCCCAGCAACATTAATGAACAAGAGTTCCCAGGATTCTTTGGGGAAAGCCATGTGCTTTAAGTGTGTTTTTAACCAGCAGATGTCAGTTCAAAACATCCATGTCTGCCTCAGTTACACAGGCATTACACATTAGAAGCATTGAATTATATATTTATGGTATTATTTTTTTAAAAAACTTATAGCCCACTCTCCCACAAGAAAAGGAAAAAAGAAAGAAACCCAGGGCAGCTCACAACAAATTTTCAAAATACATTAAACCACTCCGAAAAATTACCATTATCATAAAAACCAAAATCAACAAAATCAACAAAAAGCTTGCATTTCCTCCCAGGCATTCTGCAGCTGAATTGTCCTTAATTTCTAGCCAATACAATCTACAATAAAGGATAATAGTATTAGTAGTAGTAGTAGTAGTAATAGTAATAATAATAATAATAATAATAATAATAATAATAATAATAATAATAATTTATTATTTATATCCCGCCCATCTGGCTGGGCTTCCCCAGCCACTCTGGGTGACTTCCAACAAAATATTAAAATACAGTAATGCATCAAACATTAAAAGCTTCCCTAAACTTTATTATGCTTTTAATTTTTTTATGACTGAATTCATCCAATGTATTTTTATATACTCTTGTTCCACACTTAAAATATTTTGTGCCAAGAGGTTTATACATTCCTGAAACAAATAATGCAGCAAACAAGCAGCAAAAGCAGCAGTTCATAAAACTCAAAAATGCAAGTGAAGTGATCAGTACTTACCTCCCTGAAAGGTATTGCTCCGAAAGGCTTGGGTTAGATAACAGTAGATTGAAATGCAATATGGCATATTCTTTGAAATCCAAAGAAGCAAATGAAAGGTTAAGGTGTAACTAGGGGCTTTGGTACTATGGTTCCCTAAGCTGGGCCAAAATTACACACACACACACACACACACACACACACACACACACACACACTTTGTTGGCTCTCATCCAGTCCATTACAGAGGCAAAACAATGGTCAAGAACATCCACTGCCTCCCCTGCAGATGTGTGAGTAGAGCTGTGTGTCATCAGCATATTGCAGACAACATACTCTAAAGCTCTGAAGGATCCCACTTAATGGCTTCATGTAGATGTTAAACAGGATGGAGGATAAAATTGAACCCTGAAGAACCTTATGTTGAAGGCTCCACAGGGCTGAAGAGCAAGCATCACCCTGGAAACACGTAGGACCAGAACCACTGCAAAACTGCCACCCACTCCCAACTCAGATAGCCACTTGCTTGTCACATTTTTCCACCCTAGAGATGGCAGCATGATTCCTGTATATGCCAATTCATAAAGCTGTATATAGAAAAAAAAGTAATCAAGACTAAGGAAGGAACTTGAGAGAGAAGATACAAATAAATAAAAGATAAATAAAATAATAAAATAGTTTGATTTTGGAGATAAACCTGCACACTCACAATGGGCTTCTTCACACACACCACAAGCAATTGTGACTTCCTACATTGTGATGCATACATTTGTCACATGCATGCCCTGCACATGCTTTTCAATTCAAAGAAGTGACAGATATCCAGGGAGGACAGAAATCAAGGGTAGGAAAGATATCCATGTATGTTGCTTTACCTGGGAAGCCTAACAGAGCCAACTCATGCTGTCAGCAAAATCACATGATATGGCTTCTACACAGCCTGTGCCATCACATGGCAGAATGTTTACCAATGCAAAGGAAAATACTTAGCAAAGGCAACTAGTGCAACAGGTAGAAAATGCTGTTGGGGATGAGGAAAAATGAGAGAGAGGGGAGGGGCATGTATGTGCTTGGTTGCAGGGCACATGTTCACAGTTGCAGCAAGTACATGGTGCCCATAACAGTTTTTCCATTTTGCAAATATGCTTGGAAGGTCCCCGGAAGGTTTGCAACCACTGAACTAATATTAGTACAGTGGTGCCTCGCAAGACGTAATTAATTCGTTCCGCGGGTCTCTTCGTCTTGCGATGTTTTTCGTCTTGCGAAGCACGGTCCGTCGCAACTGCGCCTCTTCAAGCGCCTTTAGGAAAAAAGCGAACAAACTCGCAAGACGTTTTCGTCTTGCGAAGCAAGCCCATAGGGAAAATCGTCTAGCAAAGCAACGCAAAAACCGAAAAACCCTTTCGTCTTGCGCGTTTTTCGTTTTGCGAGGCATTCGTCTTGCGGGGCACTACTGTATAAGGGAGAAAATAATTGGAAAATTCTTGTAATAACAAATTTAATGCAAAACAAGGCCGCTATAGAGTATGGACTGTGGACTGCATTTTGCCCCCCGGACCTGAACTTCCCCATCCCTGGACTGAGTGCTCTGTCAGGTGACTAGACTGGCACTGCAACATGAGTTGTGCTCTTGAAGAACGGAGCTCAGCCTACAACAGCCAGCTGTCTGCCCCCTTTATAATACTGTACAAATTACTAGACTTCCATGACTATTTTAACGATTTCAATTATTTAATTTCTCCATTAGCAGTTGCAAAAAAAGGAGAAAACTCCAATGAAGCCACAAGAGATGGCTTTATGATAGGCACTTTTCTCCAAAGAGAAACCTTTTTTCCCTGAGGCAATGTCATTAACATACCACCTTGTGGCTTTTGAACTCTCCTTTACTTTCAGAGCTCCACTTAAAACAAAGGATGATGGGCACCTCCCGCCCCCCCCCAAAACAGAATCTTGTTTGGAAAAGGCAGATGTGTTTCACTAGGGCCATTGCAACACTTTAGCAGAAGGACCTGCTGGGCAATTTTGCTTCTTTGATCAAGAAAGCATCTGTTTGAAGATTACAGAAATCCTCTTCCTTTGAGCTAAACATCTGCTCTGCTGCAGCTGATGGTTTTCTGCAACTGCCTCTGAACCCTTCATTCTTCACCAAATGTATGGAGGGAGAGAGAAAAAATAGGGCAGGGCAGGCAGTATCTACCTGTGGGACCCACTGATCAGTGGAAGCTACTCCATTATGGCAGATGGGGCATTGCCCCACCAATCTCAGGCTGCTTTCACCCAGCCACCATCTGCCCACATTCTTACAATCAATTGGGGGTAGCACTGCCTATCAGGTTCCTCTTAGTCTCAGAATTATAGAACTCAGCAAAGAGGAGAAAGGGAACAAAACAAAACAAAACTAGAATTAGTTGTCTCTGCCTTTCATTGGCTTTCACTCCACCTACTGCTGGCCTTCCTACTGTCTACCCTATAGGTCCCATTCATGCTGAGTTTTCCCCACATACCATCTTTACTACTGAGGTTTCCTACCTCTTGCTTGACCCATCCTTTCCTCTCCTGCAGTGTTAAACCTCTCTCTTTCCCTTGATGCTCCTGAACAGCCAATGTGCATAAGCCAATGTGGAGCTGGGAAGGCATTTTTCTTCCATCTGCTGAAGCTGCAGAAGCAGTGCCCTCTATGAAGAGTTGGACCAAGATTTGAAACCCACTGGCTACCCTCAACTTGGTTAGCCAGCCAATTGAAGCCATTCCTGGGGTGCGGCCACTGTCACATGCTGACAGCTTCTAGAAGTCATAGATGAGAGTTGAGTGTAGGGTGGGGACCAAAGGTGGGCAAACTACCCTAGAAGCAGCACAATGTGTTCCCCACCAGAGGTACTACTCATCCCCTAACACCCCTAACACCCCTCAGCCTATATAGAGCTTTGATTATCTGCAGAGACATCTCTGGAGCTGTCCAGTGTCCTGAATGCTCTCAGTTTGACTTGGATTTTCAGGTGGTCATTATGCCTTCTTCTCCTGTAAACTTTGGCCTGTTGTCTAAGTTTCCAGTCATTTGCACACTTACCAGGGAGTAGGGATGAACAGATCTGTCAATTTTGGTTTCAGTTTGTTGTATTTTCACATTGGTTTGCATATTCTTTCTTACAGCTTGCACAAAAAAATGCAATGAACATAACTGCATCTTTTCCTTACTTAGAATCATAGAATTGTAGAATTGGAAGGGACCATGAGGGTCATCTAGTCCAACCCCCCTGCAATGCAGGAATATTTTTGCCCAATGTGAGGCTCAAACCCACAAACCTGAGATTAAGAGTCTGATGCTCTATCAACTGAGCTATCCCAATCCTTGTCACTGTACTCACTGTACTCACTGGATAGCTCAGTTGCTAGAGCAGAAGACTCTTAATCTTAGGGTCATGTGTTTGAGACCCACGTTGGACAAAAGATTCCTGCATTGTAGGAAGTTGAACTAGATGGCCCTCATGGTCCCTTCCAACTCAACCATTCTATGTATCTTGGCCGATAAACATTTTTGCAAGTATCTTCCCATATGATGTATTTTTGCAATTTTCACTAAATAAAGCACATTGGTATGTGCATGCTTTTCCCCCATTGGAAAACTGCACAACTGTGCCAACTTCAAAATGTGTCTGTGTTTCAGTTCTGGAAGAGTGAAATAGGTAGATAATATATTAAAATGCAACCAAATTAGTATCTGCCTTATCTTGTAAGTTCCATTAAACCGTGGGTAGGCAAACTAAGACCCGGGGGCTAGATCCGGCCTAATCGCCTTCTAAATCCAGCCCGCATCTCTGGGTTATTTGTGGGGCATAGGAATTCATTCATTTCCCCACACACACAAGGTCTGGGGGACAGTGGGCTGGCCCCCTGCTGAAAAGTTTGTTGGCCCCTGCTTTACCAGGCATGAATGTAAGTTAAAGGTAAAGGGACCCCTGACCATTAGGTCCAGTCATGACTGACTCTGGGGTTGCGGTGCTCATCTCACTTTATTGGCTGAGGGAGCCGGCGTACAGCTTCCGGGTCATGTGGCCAGCATGACTAAGCCGCTTCTGGCAAACCAGAGCAGCGCATGGAAATGCCGTTTACCTTCCCGCTGGAGTGGTACCTATTTATCTACTTGCACTTTGACGTGTTTTCGAACTGCTAGGTTGGCAGGAGCTGGGACCGAGCAACGGGAGCTCACCCTGTTGCGGGGATTCGAACTGCCGACCTTCTGATTGGCAAGTCCTAGGCTCTGTGGTTTAACCCACAGCACCACCCACGTCCGCGTAAGTTAGTTGCATTTAATTCCCATTGCAAACAGCATAACTCAGGACTCAGCTATGTTATGCATTACTAAAATAAAATTTAAAAAAATGTATGGTTCTATTATTTTGTAACCAATTACGTGAAATGTGAAATTTAGAGTTTTTTAATTAAAAAAATTAGAAGCACTCACAATCTGAGGTCTTAATATAGCTAACTTAGCCTGTGTGTAAATCTGGCAGTGGTGGAACTTAAGTCATGACTATCTTGTTTTGTTAATTTTGATTGGGTCTAAGTTCAACTAACTCAGTCTGGATCCACCCCATTGACTGGGGATTTAGTCTGAGCACAATGCCCACTGAAACAAACACTTAGGAACTGGCACATGGAAGAAAACAGTCTTCCACTAAGCTTTTGAATGGAGAGGCATGAAAAGGAAGGCACATCTGATTAGGAAGTGTGGGGAAGTATAGAATGTCTCAATCATTCTCAGAAACTCCCTCCCTTGTTTTGTCACCAAAATAGTAATCACTTAAGCATCTCCTGCTGTCTTTTTGTTCAACATCTACTCCTGCCCATCTGCCTATCGATTGGAAGGAAACTCCAATTGGGGATTTCATCTCATTAATCATGTCTCATCACAGGGCTTGCAATGCACACAAAAACAGAAAAATCCTTTATGCTCACAGCAGTCAGCTAATACCCAGAAAGATGGGAATGAATATGATAGCGGTGGAAAGTATTTACACTAATTGAATGTCATCCACTTTAAAACAGCGTATCCTGCTTGTTTTGCCTATCCAACCAGCTAAACCTATAGCTACAGGTTTTCTGTCATTTGCATTTTTCTATTTTCATTACACATGCAAACACAAATACTGAGATGTGATGGCGGTGTACCCACTTCAACATCCAGTGGTGCAGTCAGATAATTGTAGATTCTGGGCTTAATGGTTTTACAGATAATGATCTCATGGCTAAAAGCTACTTATCTCAACACCAGCAGCTTCATACCCAGCGTTGCTCGGGAAGTTATTAAAAAACCCCTCATCATTTCAATTTTGAAATCATTGGTTAAAAACAGTGCAGTCCTGAGAGGTTTAATCTACCATCTTGATTCAAAATAGCAACCAATTGTATTCTTTGGGCCCAATGGCCGGAACCAGGCAGTGGGCCCTCTCAGCAGTAGTGTCCTCCTTGTGGAATGTCCTCCCATCAGATGTCAAGGAGATGAAGAACTACAACAATTTTTAGAAGACATCTGAAGGCAGCCATGTATCAGGAAGTTTTTAATGTTTGATGTTTTATTATGTTTTTATATTCTTCTGGAAGCTGCCCAGAGTGGGTGGGGTATAAATGAATGTTGTTGTTGTTGTTGTTGTTGTTGTTGTTGCTGCTGCTGCTGCTGCTGCTGCTGCTATTGTTACTCCCCTGGGCTCTATCCAGAATTGGCTCGGCAATTCTAACTTACTAACAGGATTAACCCTAAAATTGCTCATAGAATGATGTCCCCTGCTGCACTTCCAACATTCTATGATTCGAATCCTGTGTGCATGGAGGATTCTAAATACACTCAGCTGAATGCATGAATATTTCCCCTTCAGACTGTCCCATTCAATGTACAGAAGAAAGAGTGGAGCTGACAGTAACAGGAGTATGAAGGGTGGGACTAAAGTGCACATCCTTGCTCCTCCCACAATGCACTGCAGGGGAAACAGGGCTCAAGCTGAACTGCAAAGCAACAGCCTGCTTAGCAAAATAGTGGCGAGATGACAATTGTAACAGCATATTAACGACATGGTCATAACCCAATGAATCTTGTTGGAGCCAACATTGATCAAGCTAGTGGGACTGCCATTAGTTCTGTTGGAGCTAATTAGTACATGAAGACTTGTCTATATGGGAGCCTTAGGGAATCACACATAAACACCTCTCAGTTGAGCCAACCCAAGACATGTTTGTGCTTGAGGTGAAGGGCAAGATGGTGCTCCCCTCTATTCCACATTCAGAAGTCAGCTGGACTGGCAGATTAATCTTACTTCACCACTGGCAATAGGATAGCATCCCCACCACACCTGAAGCAGCAGGCCAGATTAAGGGGCCAGGAGAGACCATGTGGCAACAGAGGAGAATACAGTGGTGACTGGTCCCCTTTGGGACTGGTAAGTCAGAAAGGCAGGGAGGCCAACATTAGTTGACAGGTAGAGCCAAATAACTCTTTAAGTTTGTCCCCACTCCTACAGGAGTCAAGGGGGAGGGAGCTAACAGGCAGTGCCATCTTTTGAGCTGGTTCTAGGTAAGAAGGCAGGCAACTGGGAGACTGACTGGGAGCACACTATATTTGGTGGGACAGTGCCCTAATGGAGCAGCCTCCACCGGAGGAATGGCTGGTTGGTTCAGAATGAATAGCCAGGGGCTGCTACTGCATTCCCAGAGCACTGCCTCCTGAGGCCACTGTCTCACACTGCCTAATGGTAGGGCCGGTCCTGGCTCAGAGTCTTCTGAAGGAACACTGGGATGTAAATAAAATTAAATATCTACAGATTCTCCTTATCTCTGTGTGTTTTTACTCCCCCCCTCCCCCCCACAACAAAATCATATTCACAGCAAGAGGCTAAGGCTTTCCCCTTCTGCTTAGTCCCTAATATGCAAAAGAGAAAGCAATTAAAATGCAGAGAGATGACAGAACAGGTGAGTCTTCCTTACCTTCTGGACATTGTGGCAGATGAACACTATATGCACACACACACACACACACAGAGAGAGAGAGAGAGCCTTGGAAGACAGCCAACTTATTAATGAATTTTAACCATGCAAAAACTTGTTGCTATCCCTCTAGAACTTTGAATGCTGCACAATGATGCCATTGCCTAATTCCATGAAAATAGTTTCATATGATTTGGGTTGGAGGAGGGTGTAGTTCTTTTTGAATGAAAAACGAGAGATATTTTTGCAAGTGTGTCATCTTTCCTTTCAACTTGCATTTGATGAAGTGGTCTCTAGTCTGCTGGGCCAACACTAACAAAAATAATTTCAATAGGGACAAATGTAAGGCTCTATACTTAGGCAGGAATAACCAGCTGAACAAATATAAGATGGGGAACACATGGATTGCCAGTAGTAGATGTGAAAAGAATATAGGGGTCTTAGTAGACCACAAACTTAACATGAGACAACAGTGTGATGCAGCAACAATATCAGCTAATGCTAAGTCCAGATCAAGGGAAGTCATAGTACCACTCTGTTCTGCCTTCGGTAGTCCCCACCTGGAGTGATTGTGTCCAGTTCTGGGCACCACAATTTAAGGAGGATATTGACAAACTGGAATGTGTGTAGAGGAGGGCAACCCAGATGACCAAGGGTCTGGAAGCCAAGCCTTAGGAGGAATAGTTGAGGGAGTTGGCTAGGTTTAGCCTGGAAAAGAGGACACTGAAGGAGATATGATAGCTAACTTCAAATGTCTAAAAGTGTTGTCACATGGAAGATGGAGCCAGCTTGTTTTCTGCTGCTCCAGAGGGTAGGACCCAAACCAATGGATTGAAGTTACAAGAAAGGATTTTTGAACTAAACACCAGAAAGAACTTTCAGACAGCTGTTTGACAGTGGAAAAGACTCCCTTGGAAGGTGATGGACTCTCCTTCATTGGAGGTTTTTAAGCAGAGGTTGGAAGGCCATCTATCATGGATACTTTAGTTGAGATTCCTGCATTGCAGGGGGACGAACTAGATGACCCTCAGCGTCTTTTCCAACTCTACAATTCTATGATTCTATGAAGACCTTCTGCTGCAACAAATCTGCAACATTAGACTATTTTACTTGCCATTGAAATATAACCAGAGAGAGAGAGAGAGAGAATGATTATTATTTATTATTCTTGAGATAGTGATTAACTTAGCAGATAATTATATATCCACATTACAATGATTATACCTATCTGAAAATCAGTAAGGTGTGAGCGAGAACCTTTAGGGTGGAGAGAAAAAAAATAGCAATAATAATAATAATAATAATAATTTTTTATTTATACCCCGCCCTCCCCAGCCAAGGCCGGGGAGCAAGGCTGCAATCCTACCTCCACTTATCTGAGAGTAAGTCCCATTGAATTCAATAGGACTTACCTCTGAGTATACATGGTTAGGATTGCGTTTGGTGGTCCCCTTTCTTTCTGCCAGTAGTACACAGCTTTTTGTTACTTGGTGCCATAGAAGGTTTTTTGCCCCAGCTTTATTGTCATCTAGGTTCCCTTTTTTCAATATCATCTCTCTATCACTCAATAGTTTCCAGAAATCCTATTTTTTTTATTCCTGGTCAGTCACAACCACTTCAGACCCCATGGTGGGGTGAACTAAACATGACCCCAAAGAGGGCAAGGTGGGAGTGAAGTTTGGGGGAGATATTTTTAAATGCAAGATGCAACGTTTTATTTGTTTTAAATAGCACTGAGTTAACTCCCCTCTAACTCCCCTCCCCTCAAGTAAAAGTGCTGTGCTTGCTTCCAACTGGGCAGAACTTCCTGGTTTGCTCATGTGACTCTGTGATGTCACATCCCAGGAAGTGTTGCTAAACTGGAAGGTGGCATATGGAGACCTTTGACTGCTGTGAGGGGCATTCAAGGATTAAAATAATAATAAGCTTATTGCTGACATTCCATACAATGAAGGCACCCACTTTTGATTTTTTTTTTCTTGTCGTGCAGAAGATTACTCAAACAATGGCCCAAAGGTGCAATAACAAATACAGATGGGATGAAAAACAAGACAAGCGCATCCTGGATCTCCACATTTTAGGAATGAGGGGAGACATTTTAGTGGGTGGGCTGCTTTTTAGTTGATCTGCCCATCAACATTTCAAACACACTTCACCATATGTTTGCAACTGTACTATTTACAAGCACTTGGAATAAACAGGGTACAGAAGCTAATGTCTGAGGGAACGGAGGAAAAGCAAATATTGAAATTCTGGGTTTGGGGCAGTGAGAAAGGTGTGGGAGAGGAAGCCCTACTTTGCCTTCATGTAGGGGTGGGAGAGAAATTTGGTTTAGTTTGCATTTAAAGGGAAATCTACCTAATCTGCACTTCCTCCAAAAGGCATGAGCAGTATTCTCAAGTATTCGGTGTGGCCTTTCAGTGGACAGGCAAATGGTCTGCACAGGTACAATTGTGGTGGTGGCCCAAAGGGCCACAATAAATGTGATAATGTGTACCTCTGTAAATCCTTGATTATGCTTCTAACAGAGAAGTTATGGTAACTTGTTGCTTTATAAAACTGATGATTTTGCAAGTTGCTGCTCCCCATTGGGGCAGGAATACAGCTAATATGTGAATCACAAAGATGCAGCTTAAAGCCAGTGGTGTCGCAAGGTAGGGTGCACCCCGGGTTCCATGTCTGAGAGGGTGACAAGAAGCCCCCCTGCGGGAAGCTTGCCCTGCCGCCCCGGCCTGGGGGCGGTGGTGCAAGGAGCCATCTTACCACTGCAGCAGCATGTAGAGGATCCTTGGTTTGTGGGATGCCTCCGTCGCCGCTACAGCCACAAGCGGAGGATCCCTCCACCGCCGCTGCAGCCACGAGCAGAGGATCCCGCCACCGTCTGTATGGCTCTAGGGCAAACCAACGGCAAACCGCTAAGTACAACGCATGTGCGGTGTCGCACACATACACTGTGCGTAGCGCCGCCGCACATGCGTTGTATATAGCGGTTTGCCATCAGTGCCGCTGGAGCGCCGTACAAACGGCAGTGGGATCCCTCCCAGCCTCCTTCCCTCCCTGGCTTGCCGTAAGCAACTCCTGCTTTGCCGCTTTGAAGCGAGCCAGGGAGGGGCAGACGGGAGCCACGGCTCTCCCTCCCTCCTTCCCTGGCTCACTGTAAATCAGCAAAGCAGGAGCCGGCGCCCCCCCCTGCCTCCCTCCCTCTGTGGCTCGCCGTAAGCGGCTCTTGCTTTGCCGCTTTACAGCGAACAGGGGAGGGGAATGCACGGGAGCCTTGGCTGCTGAGAGGATGAGCTGCGCAGCTTTGCCAGTGCCCCGGCAAAGCAGCATAGCTCCCCCTTCCCCCTACGGCTCAGGGTACTTGGGAGTTGTGGGGGTGCAGAGGTGTAGGAAGGGGGGCGGGCTGCCCCAGGTGTCATCGCTGAGGGGTGACATTCGGTGCCTGCCCACGACTCCCAAGCTTACCCTGAGCTGTCAAGGGGGGGGGGGTTGAGAAAAAAAGTTTGCACCGGGTACCACCTGGGTTTGCTAAGCCTCTGCTCAAAGCTAGAACATAAGTTGCTACATAGTGCAAATGGCTGCACATAACACAGGTTCTCAACATGCATATTAACAGCTGACGGTGAGAATCAACACTGAATCAGCAAAATTGCCAGTGCTTATTGCACATGTGTATTAAACATGAAATGAGGTAATGATGTACACGATTGGTGTAAATTTAAATGCTTTGTTTGAAACTTTATAAATACCACTGCCTGAACCATCGGGGGGGGGGCGTTGCAGTTTTGCGGAACAATCTGACTGTAACCTATTGCTTTGCAATAAACAGTGATGGACTCCTAACTCCTCAAGCTTCTGGGTTTTATTGGCATAAACTCAGGAGATGAGCCATTTTTGGCTTACAACATTTGGTGCAGTGACTCTTGAACCAGGACTATTTTGGGACATTTTTTTCTTCTCTACAACTTCAGTCGCGGTTGAGAGGATTTTATTTGAAGCACATGCCAAGGGCTTACAACACAATCAAGCACACTATTAGCTCATAGAACTTTAAATGGATTAATATGATTCCACCATGCAAAGGGGCGCAACTTGGTTCAGCCCCCTTTAGAACTTTATAAGACCAGAGTGTTGTTATATGGAGTTGTTATATGGAGCACCACTGTGCGCCATGACCAATTTTGACTCCCTGGAGAGAGCGCAAAACAATTTTATTTTTTTGCGCAGACTGTTAGCTCCTATTTGTCCAAAAATAGCACTATTCTGTGCAGAACTGAGTGTAAGGTAAAGGTAAAGGTAAAGGTACCCCTGCCCGTACGGGCCAGTCTTGACAGACTCTGGGGTTGTGCGCCCATCTCACTCAAGAGGCCGGGGGCCAGCGCTGTCCGCAGACACTTCCGGGTCACGTGGCCAGCGTGACATTGCTGCTCTGGCGAGCCAGAGCCGCACACGGAAACGCCGTTTACCTTCCCGCTGGAAAGCGGTCCCTATTTATCTACTTGCACCTGGGGGTGCTTTCAAACTGCTAGGTTGGCAGGCGCTGGGACCGAGCAGCGGGAGCGCACCCCGCCGCGGGGATTCGAATCGCCGACCTTTCGATCGGCAAGCCCTAGGCGCTGAGGCTTTTACCCACAGCGCCACCCGCGTCCCTTGCAGAACTGAGTGTAATGCACATTAAAAATGAAGCCCTTACACTAGCTCCCCCCCTTTTTTGGTTAAAAATTGTTTTTAAGCAGGTATCAGAATCTTTCATGACAATTTCGGAAGATAAGGCTCCAAACCTGTGAAAACGTGAAGTCCAGTTTGCTGCCATGAGCTTGGGACTCTCTGCCCCCTTCCTTGTGATGCAGGATTTTTCAGAGAGCTAAAGAATTAATACTCCAAAGGTTGAGAAACACCAAGATGCAATCACCAGTGGCTGACACCAACATCTGTCAATCTAATAAACTGTATGCTTCTTTTATCCAATTGTATCTATCCCTGCCAAGATATCTGGTAGATTTACAAATTTAAAATGAGGATAGCCTTTACACAGCCAAGACTAAATGTCCTTCCATTAGCAGACCAGACGGGCCGACATAAAGGAGTTCCTAAGAAGGATAGAGTTTGTGGCTGCAACTCTTCATCAATAGAAGACATAACTCATGTGCTCCTTGAGTGCCCTTTCTGTGACGATCTCAGAAACAATTACATCCACCCATTGCTAAGATCGCAGAAGGGAAGGTCGTCTCTTGCAAACACCTTTTATTTTTTGGCTGTCTGATGTTGAGAGAGAGATATCCTTTAGAACATCTAAAATTCTTTTTAAGGCTTTACAGATTTGTGTAACAAAACTTGAGGGGGGGGGCACAAGAAATGATTTATCCACTAGGGGTCGGGGAGTAGAAATGTAAACCATTATTAGTAGCAGTATTCCTGTTATTATTATTATTTTATGTGTGTAATGGCTTCTTGCTAAGCACAATGAACCAAACTGAGTTCCCTAAAATGCATGAACACAGCCAGCCTTCGAAATCTGCGCTTCTCCAAATTTTGCCATGCAGTTCTCCAGCCAAGTAATGTGCGTAATGGATAACAAAGGTAAAGTGTTCAAAAATGCATATATTAGTGGAAATAACTTACAAAAATGTATTATATAAGGGAAAATATGAATATCATATTAGCGATAATACAGTGGTACCTCGGGTTATAGATGCTTCAGGTTACAGACTCCGCTAACCCAGAAATAGTACCTTGGGTTAAGAACTTTGCTTCAGGATGAGAACAAAAATTGTGCTCTGGTGGTGCAGCGGCAGCAGGAGGCCCCATTAGCTAAAGTGGTGCTTCAGGTTAAGAACAGTTTCAGGTTAAGAACGGACCTCTGGAACGAATTAAGTTCTTAACCCGAGGTACCACTGTATAAATATTAGGAGCATATGCTTTTAAAAAAATGTGTCTGTTGGGCAAAATTGCATAGAAATATGTGTATTTTAAGAGAAATCCTGAAGAATGTTAATGAGGGCTTTAATTTTTCCCACATATACTTGGACTTTCAAAAAGCTCTTGACAACGTACCTCACCAAAGACTCCTGAGTAAGCTTAGCTGTCATGGAATAAAATGACAGGATCAGGAAATTGTTAATTAGTAGAGAGTAGGAACAAATGAAGAGTTCTCTGAATGGAAGGAAGTCGAAAGCAGGGTCCCACAAAAATCAGTATTGGGATCTGCACTTTTTGACTTGTTTATAAATGATCTAGAGTTAAGGGTGAGCAGTGATTTGCTGATGATACTAAATCGTTCAGAGTCAGAGAGAAAAAGAGAGAGAGAGAAAGAGAGAGAGAGAGAGAGAGAGAGAGAGAGAGAGAGAGAGATACCAAAATGACATCTCCAAACTGAGTGAATGGGAAAATGAAATTCAATGTAGGCAAGTGCAAAGTGATGCATGTTGGGGGAATTCCCCCCCCCTTAATTTCACATATATGCTCATGGGATCGGAACTGGCTGTGACTGACCAGGAATGGGATCTAGCATTTGTAGTGGATAGGTTGGTGAAGATGTAACCCCAGTGTGCAACAGCTGTGAAAAAGGCAGATTCCATGCTAGGAAATATTAGGAAATTAGGAATTCAAAGTGAAACTGCTGATATCATAATGCCGTTATACAAATCTATAGTGCTACCACATCTGGAATATTGTGTACAGTCCTGGCATGTGTACAAGATATTGTAGAGTAGGAAAAGGTTCATAAAATTATCAAAGGTGTTGATCGACTCTGTTATAAGTAAAGGTTGCAGCATTTGGGACTTTTTAGTTTAGAGAAAAGGGGAATAAGAGGAGACATGGTAGATGGTTATAAAAGTATGTGTGGCATTGAGAAAGTGGATAGAGAAAATGTTTGCTTTCTCTCTTGTAACGCTAAAACTTATGGACATCCAATGAAGCTGAATGTTGGAATATTCAAAACGGATTAAAAAAAAAACTTCTTCTGGAAGTACATAATGAAACTATGGATTGGCCCACGGTTACCCAGTGAAGTGGGAGGTGATTTGAACCCAGCTCTCCCAGGTCCTAGTACAACACTCAAGGGACTTAGTTCTTTTCTATGTAGAGAAAGATACCTGTGAGAATCCTGCTCTGACTCTATGCACCTGGTGGTCCAACAGGCTCCTGCCTGCCAGCCTTAGATTTAATGGCCACTTGGTCACCAACATCACACTCAGAGTCAGGTACCCAGTATGACTCCTTTGTTGGTGACTTTGTAGCCTCTGACTCTGTGTCTTGTTCACTGTTGGACCCAGTCTTGAGCTTGGTTCTTGGCATTTCCACATCAGCTTGTGATTATTATTATTTTTGAAGAAGTCTTCATAAAGATTCATCAGCATTTTAGTACCCATTTCTAATATACACACCTTTTCTCCTAATACACAAAGCAATTTCTCCTAATACAATCCATTTGTATGCTATTTTCACTACTATATGCATTTATTTGCACACTTTACCCAAATATATGCTCTTCGGTACACATTACTTGGCTGGAGAACCGCTGTGCAAAATTCAGAGGCATGTGAATTTCAAAGGATGGTAGTGTTTTGATTCAGGTATTGTTCCAGAAAGTGTGAATTAGGGAAGTTTGCCTTTAAATGCAAACTGAACTGCATTTCTTCCAGAACCCTACAGTCCACACATTTGAAGCACATCGGAAGGGGTGCAACACATATGTCAATTCCTATATTTAGAATTTTGCCAGGTGATGGGAGACTTGGTGGGATATTCCCCCCCCCCAAGGCTAATTGCAACAGGGAGGCAAGAGTTAAACCTCCCCTCCCCACATACTGTGGTACTGATGAAAATCCTCAATTTTCCTCATCTAATGAGATTGTTTGACTGTGTGTGTTAATTATGGGTGTTTATCTTTTAATACTTCTGCAATTGGTTATATACTAGTGAACTACTTGGATGTCTCCTTTGTAATTAAACAGTATATTAATTAAAAAATAATAACCTATAATTAAAAGGGTGGAAACGGATGTCATGCTACCAATACAAATTTTAATGTACTGTAGCTTGATCCTCAGATTGCCTTCCCAACGCTGACAAGACAATGGCAAGAACACTTCAGCAGAATGTACTCTCACAAAAAAAAAATAAGTGAACAAATTCCAGAATCATTGGAAATGTTGCCATTTTGCAAGGATTTGTGGTGGTTAGCTGTGTAAGCCAAACCCTGCACATATACTCACATTTTCCAAAGTGTACACATTTCAGACAGAAATCAGCTTCCACTTTCTTTGTTTTTCATGCACAAGCCACAAACCTCCTGTTAAAGCTTTCTTTTTATCTATTAAGAACATAACGGAAGCTCTGCTGGATAAGGACAAAGTTCCAACTAGTCCACCAGCATATTTTCACACTGGCCAACAAGATACCCATGGAAAGCCTGCAATTACGATGTGAGTGCAACAGCTCCTTCCACACTTGTGATTCCCAGCAACTGGTATTACTGGGCACGCTGTAAAAGTGTAAAGCATCAATTGCCCTCATGGCTAATGGCCATTGATTCTGGTTCTGGAACCACACACAGAGAGTTTTGGGTGAGACCACTTCCATCAGGCAGTTACAGGTATGAAATCTTTACCAAGCCATATTTTTTATTTTCATATAGGAGAGGAGAATGTTTAGAAGAAAAAGAGGTACATATAAAGTCTTTCTCAGCCTACATGGTCTAGCTTTCTTCCTTCCTTTCTTTTCATGGTGGGCAAAAGTTTGTCAACCATAATTTTATAAAGATGACAATTGAATAGGCCATCTGGTGAGAATTAATTTATGCCTTTCTACATTTTAAACAACCTGGCTATTTTTACTCTCTCCATCCCTCTCCAAGGAAGTGAGACGTAATGAAGCATGAGCTGGAGCAGGGCCACGCCTCAGCTGGAAAACGTCAAACTCTATCACACAGCCTTCCAAAACATAAATCATTGCCGGGCTTTTGAATAGGTACAGAAGTATCAGAAAAGACAGAGGAACAGTCACGTGAACCCAGCACTTCTTCCAGTAGCCCAAGAATGCTTTGATGGAGAGACTTGGTTCACAGAAACAGCTGCAAAGAATGGGTTCCTCAGAGAACACTTTTATTTATTTATTATTCATAAAAATATTTATAAACTACTGTCTCATTTGGGAGGGGGAAGTGTGATGGTGTACAACAAACCATTAACATTGTTTTCAGCAGTGATGAAATATCAAAAGTCTAGGTACTTGTCTGATTTTAGTAGGAAAGGTTTCATGGCATGATTGGTTCTTCTTCTTTTTACATCATTATGAAAAATTATCTTTTTATTTAGTGTTTTTTTCTTCTAATGCACACATTTTTGCAAAGCGATCTCCCCCAATAAAATGTCATTTTGTATGTTATTTTCACTAATATATGCATGTGATGCAGACTTTACCTTCATATATATGCATTTTTTATAAACATTTCTTGCCTTCTCCTTGGCTGGAGAAGGTGTCTCACAAAAATGAGAGAAGTGTGACGTTTGAAGGACAGCTGTGTTTCAGTTTGTTTTTCAGAAAGCAAGAATTGGCTAGGCTCACCTTTACAGTGGTACCTCAGGTTAAGAACTTATTTCGTTCTGGAGGTCCATTCTTAACCTGAAAGTGTTCTTAACCTGAGGTACCACTTTAGCTAATGGGGCCTCCCGCTGCTGCCACCACATGATTTCTGTTCTCATCCTGAAACAAAGTTCTTAATCCGAGGTACTATTTCTGGGTTAGCGGAGTCTATAACCTGAAGCGTCTGTAACCTGAGGTATCACTGTAAATGTGAACTGAATTGAATTTCTCCCTCCATTCCTACCCAGGAACATATGAACCAGCAGCCACCACTGCATCTTGTGGTCTACAAGGAGCTCAGATACTGAAAGGACACTGGGTCCAGGCCCATAACAAAAATATGCATAACATTTGCATGCACTTTATTTATAGATGTCCAGCACTACTGTGTTTTGCTGAGTCCTCAGTTGCCCTGTAAGCAAGGGAAAGGTGCAAGACTGGAGCCTAGCAGCCCTGTGGTGGTTGCCATGTATTAATTACATACGTGCAATTTAATTCTCAGCAGACTTAAGACAGTAGCCTAGTTTTTGTTTAAGAGAAGAGGCAAGCTGTCTCATGAACTGAGAATATTTTCTTGTCCTCTACAAGTATGTAATATTGAAAACGGTAGAGCTTGCATCAAACCTAAGTTGATCACACAGTCAAGGAGAATTACTCTGAGATCTGAGCACACCAGGAGGGATCGTTGTACATTGAATTTCTCAGTGTAATATGGTATAAATCTTCGTGAGAGGCTCAACTTTTATTGGACGCACAAAAGGTGCTCTTTCCCCCCTTATTAAATGCAAGAGATGCTCCCAAGGGATGCCTAGCTTTCTAAAACATCTCTATCAATTTTTTCCTCCCTGTCTACAAGCTCCAGAAGGCTGATGGGTACAGTCTGGTAAATCACTCCCTCTTGTTTATCAAATGTAAAATAAATTACTTGTTTCCTGGTCTGAAATTTGCAGAGTCCCTCTTTCTAGCAATGAATACATTTTCATTTGCTTAGTTACGGTGTGTTAGCTTCTAAGATCATTCCAGAAGAAAGTAAATCTTCTAATAGGCAATAGAACAAAGTTTGTTTTGTTCAGTTGGGTTCTTCAGACTCAGGGGTGGCCCGTCCTGTTTCGCCACCTGAGGTGAAACGAGAAACGTGCCCCCCAGCCACTGTACCCTGCCTGCCCCACCACTTCTACTGCTAACAAGCAAGATCGGGACTGGGGGGGGGGTGTTCTGCTGCTGGCAGGGCAGGCAGGGTGCTGTCTCTTGTGCTTCTGCCGCCTGAGGTGTCTTCATCACCCCACCTCATGGGTGGGCCAGCGTTGTCCAGAGTGGTCATGTAAATGGGGTCTTTAATAGGGCTGGATGTCAGCCTAGGACAGGGATCAGCAACCTTTTTCAGCTGTGGGCCGGTCTACCGTCCCCCGGACCATGTGGTGGGCCGGACTATATTTTGGAAAAAAAATAATGAATGAATTCCTATGCCCCACAAATAACCCAGAGATGCATTTTAAATAAAGGGACACATTCTACTCATGTAAAAACATGCATGTCCACAGCCCGGATGTAGAAGGCGGCTGGGCTGCATCTGGCCCACAGGCCTTAGGTTGCCTACCCCTGGCTTAGGGTTGCCATTTGTACATTGCCAAAAAGAGAGGAAATTCCTCACCAAAAGAAGAGAGGAGAGGACATCGAATTACATGTGCTGATTTAAATGCATTGGCTCACATTTAATTTAAATATAAGTACCTCTTATCCTAGGGGGATAGGATACTGTGACCAGGTGTCCTGCCTGCTTAGTCTGCTGTCCGGGTACCAATGGTGGATGGGAAATGTCCGGGGTCCTGATCTCTCTTCTTAGTGTTCTTCCACAAAGCAAAAGCTTGAAGTCTGTGATTCTTCCAGCAACTTTAATTATATATGGCCTACGTGCTGCCCAAATCCCCCCTCCCCACCTTGATTTTGTAACTTAGGACAGCAGCCTGGAGAAAGGTGACAGGTAAAATCTATAACCATGTTTGCCACTCCAATAAATTATCTTGCGTATGCCACTGTGGGTAAACAACTTGGGATGAAACCAGAAGTTCCACCTGGTTTGAAGCCACCTATTTTTTATAAGCCAGACATTGCCAGAATAACAAAGCTGGAAAATGTATAATGAACACACACAAATCTGTCTTCCCCTTGGAACACCTTGTCTTCGCTATATCTCAGCAACGTCATCTGCCCCTTTCAGGCTGAGCTGCTGAACTAGGACATACTATTTGTTCTATGCTGAGGAACCCTCTCTTGGTCTTTCATAAAGCTCAAGCCATCCTTAAGTGTGCCTGCTGTCCAGTGACCAACAACTTGCCCTCCTCTTACACCCACACCCACACACACCCCTCTTTGAAGTGTATTAATAGCAGCACAATAACAAAACAATTCACACTGGGCATGAAATATTGCCACATATTCCACATATCCAAGGATATGGAAGAGTAGCTGGGGTAGTGGGACTGTGTCTGCAGGGCCCACCCTTATCCACCTGTTCACCCAAAACTGTATGCCAGAGGTGGCTGGACTACAACTCCCATCATCCCTGACCTTTGGCTATGCTAGTTAGGGCAGATGGGAGCTGGAGTCCAACAACATCTGGAGGGCAACAGGTTTCCCATCTCTGCTGTAAGCAGAGTTACACAAACTATACATGTCTCAGGTCTCCATGCAGTAATCCAAGGACAGACAATGTGGCATCCTTTCATTGTTTCGGATTCCAGTCTTCATCAGTGACAGCCACTACCACCAGTTTTAGTGTACAACATTTGGAGGGTGCCACATTGACTACTCCACAGTAATCAATTGTTGTACAAAAGGCAGGTTCTCCAGCTGCAGGGAGGGATTCCACATGCAGTTTTTGTTTACATGTTGCATTTTATCCCATCCTTCAAAATATTGAGGGTTGTATAAACGATTTTCTCCATGCCCATTTTATCCTCACATTAACCCGGTGAAGTGGTTCAGTTGAGGCAGGGAATCACAAGTTGGGAGAGTGCAGCCAAGTCCTGCATATGGGTTTCCCATGGGCATCTAACTGGCCACTGTGAGCAGTGGCGGAGCTTCATGCTCCAGCACCAGGGGGCAAAGAGCAGGTGGGGCTGGCTCGTGTCCCAGGGGTGTGGCGCACTGCCTGTGGGGGCATGGTGCCCAGTGTGAGCGGGGTGGCAGCCACAATGGCACCCCACTGGGATCGTGCTGCCAGGGGCAGTGCGCTCCCTCCGTCCCCCTCTTCGTCTGCCAGTAACTGTGAGAACAGGGGCTGGATTAGATGAGCCATTGGCCTGGCCCATCAGGGCTCTACTTTCTCTTAAGAAACAGAGTAACTAGCAGCCCAAGGTCACTTACAGCACAATTCAAATCCAGCATCCACCAGGGTGAGGGAGCTTTGACAGATCTTCAGCTTTCCCAGTTGAGCATAAGTCCCTTACCATGGCTCAGCCAGCTCAGCTGGGTCTCAGGCAGTGGAACTTAATCCAGCATTCTGGGACTGTGGCAGAGATAGCACAGGACAAGGAAAGACTTTCACCTCTTCCAAACCCCTTTTGGCTTGGTCACATGACACAGCAGTCAGCCTCCTCTGTTGGTGTTATTTGGGGAAAATGGGTGAAATTGTACTAAGTGCTTGGTCCATGTCTTGAGCAGCCCACTCCCATGTCTGAATTCTGTTTGTGTAAGGCCAAAAATTGGTACCCCCAAATGGATCTTTTCAGTTATGGATCTTCTCAATTTTGCACCCCCTGAGCTTGGTGCCCTGTGCAACAGAACTGCCCACTGTATTAACTTAAAAACAAACAATAAGCAGTAAAAGACTACAACAATCATGATGCCATGTCACCAGACAGCTTACAATTAATTGCACAACGTACAATCTCACAATAAATTTAAAGAGGAAAAGTGGGGAGGGGAGTAAGAAGAAAAACCAACCATTGAGAAGAGCTGTAGCTCAGTGATAGACCATCTGCTTTGCATGTAGAAGGTCCCAGGTTCATTCCTTAGTGTCTCATTAGCATCAGTTGGAACGCCTGAGAACTGGGTGGAAGGCATGTTCACATCTTTGCTCCCCAGCCCCTCTTCTGTCTGCCATCAGGGCTGTGGGAGACCTTAGTCAAAGAACAAGCCAGCAGTAAATCACACCATTTGAAATTGGAGTTAACTCTTTATTTGCAAAACCATGATCTTCACAGACTTGGCTCAGTGTCAACACAGCAGCTCTTTCCCTATAGATCTTACTCCATGAAACCAGTTGCTGAGACTAAAGGTCCCCACCTTCCCACAGCCATCTGTGCCTCCTCCTCCCCAGGGCTTTTCCTAAGCAATCAGAGACTGTGCCTGCATGTAGCCTGTCTTTGCTCTACCCATTTCATGCCTCTCCTGGTTCTGGAAGTCAGGGGGGAGGGGAGCTTGTCACAGCAGGAGGGGGAGACACCCTTAACTCTTTACTAGCCTGTCTCGTCTCTGCCTCTTGGCCTCCATCTCCCACTCTCCTGCTTCAGCTTCTGACTCTGATTCTGGACTTATCTCTGCCGCAGACTCTCCCAGCTCACTAAGACTTGTTAGCTCTTATCACCTCTTCCTAGTCTTTACCCTGTGACCACTCATCATTATCCCCCCACCACTCTCCAGGGTCTGAGTCTTCTTCCCTTGGTGGTTTCCACAGCTGGTTCCTCCCACCATTTCTCTGCATCCAGTCAGTCCATGATACCTTAACAGCAGCCACCCAATGAGGAAGCTGGGTGTGGCAATATCTGGAGAAAGTCCTGCATGACCAGAGAGACCTTAAGGGACTCATTTGGGCCCCTGGGCCTGAGGTTCTGTATCCCTCATCTGTGTATCCCTTGTAATGAAAGAGGAATACATCCAAGTTCTGTTTTGTTTGCATATGTAATAAAACCCATTCAAACATCACAAAACCCCTCTGTCGCTGATATTTTCTGCATTGCCCTGACTTGATGTTGTAAGCTTCTTTTTGTTAACCTTTGTGGGATGTAAAGCTGCAGTCAAGTGCAACATTCCGACAGAGGACTAACGGCCTCCATGTTCTTACTGGTTGCTGTGACAACCAGTTTGTCGGTTGCTGGTAGTTTTGAAAGATAACTGCTCAGTTGCAGTCACCTCAGGACCGACTTCCCTCTGGTATAGTTAATTTGCTTGTTATGTAACCTAAGCCTGCCTTCAGGTACAGTTCTGTAAACCTGAATGAATCTGAGAGTAAAATAGCTTTATATTAACATGAATCAGATTTGTGTGTGTATTCTTTAAGAGGGATTCAAAGGGATTTTTAACCAGGAAGGCATCTTTATTAGTAGAACTCAGACAAGTCAGCAACAAGCTGATGGCTGCATAAACTTATAAAGGGGATTGTTTAACTCTGCTAAAGTAAACCTTCCCACAACCTTGAGTTTCAGGTACATATGCGTAAGTCTGGAAGTGGTGAGGAATTAATATGCAATACTTTTCTCACTTCAAAAGGTAAGTCATCCTTGCTGAATTTGGACCCGTTTTGCTCATTTTACTGAATGAGACCTCTGAACTCCTGCCCCAAAGTTCCACCCTGATGGTGACGCTGAATGAAGATCGACAGTTTGTTCTCCGTCACCCACGGGGCAGGGCTCGATCTGAAGGGTGGGAGGGAGGTTTGTTACACATTTGTCGTCCCCCCCCCAGCACTTTCTGCATCTGCCACCAGGGCCTGGGGCTATGAGAGGCAGCAGCAGAGCCACCCAGTAAGGAAGTCTTCATGACCTGTGTGGGAGGAATTGCTTCAGTGGTCAGCCCTAGGCATTTGTTGGAACATAAGGGAACAAGGAGGAAAAACTTATACAGTGGTAGCTTGGTTTCTGAAAGTCTTGGAAGTCAAATGTTTCGGTTTTCAAACGCCGAAAACCTGGAAGTAAGTGCTTCCATTTTTGAACATGCCTTGGAAGTTGAATGGTTTCTGCTGCGTGTTTCTCAGTTTTCTCAATTAAATTTGCAGGCTGCCCTTTGCACCTGTTTTAGGATGTTTCGGAAGTCGAATGGTCTTCCGGAATGGATTACGTTCGAAAATCGAGGTACCACTGTCCAAACCTTTGTCCTGCTTGAGTGACTATTGTATCATTGTCTGTTTTACTCTGCTCTGAATATTGCAAGCTGCCTCAAAAACTTCTGATTTGTAGGAGGGGTAGAAATACTCCTAAATCAATCAATCAATCAATCAATCAATCTTCAAGCAGAGCTGAGAGAGCTGCTGTCAGTCAGTGTAGACAGCACTGAGCTAGCTGGACCAACGATCTGACCCTGTGTAAGGCATCCTCCAATGTCCCTGTGATAAAATAAGGCCTTATGTTGCAATCACAAATTTGTCTCTGATACAGAACATACCCATGGCCTCCCCCCCTTCAGAACAGTTGCTTTCCCCCCCCCCTCATAAGTTAATCACCTGAAACTTATGATTAACCAGCTATCAGATTTCTTTAATCAGGTGAAGCTCCAATAAAATGTTTCTTTCGCAAGCCTATGCCACAGAGTCTGGGTTTGTATTAATAGCCTGAGGTGCCGTCAGCACCTGGATTAAGTGAAATTATGTTCAACTTAAAATTGATCAGGGTGGAAGCTACAAGTGGATTTATCTTTCCTATTGTCCTCCTGATCTTTCAAGCAGCAGTTGAAGGGCCTAGATAACTCTCCCTTGATTCCACACAAGCCTCTGTAAAACCATGTATTAATTTATAGGACTCTTTCCCCCTCTCCGTTCCCTTCACAATATGATTCAAGCCCATGGGCCCGTCCCTTTTAATATAGTGAGCAAAAAGAAATGGTAAAACCTTCTTCTTCCGCTGCCCATGCACGTTCTGGAAACATATGACAATGACATATCCAGTAAATACTCTTCAATGTTTGCCATGTTATTTACAAGCTGTCATCATGGTCACAGGAGGGTTAAATAAATAAAACAAAGAAGAAACAAACAGGGCCCTCAAATCACTGCAGTGTCCATGATCTGGCTGATACCAATTGGATTACAAGAGGCCGAGGTGTGGTTAGCCAGCTCAATGAAAATAAGAACAGCCTGACTTCTGGATCAGACCACCTAGACCAGCAACGTTTTCTCTCAGTAGCCTTTGGGAAGCTTGCAAGCAGGACATGAGCACAACAGCATTAGGGCTGGGCGATATATCACCCAAAACCAGTTTGAAGTCCATATTGTGATATTGGTTTCGTAATTTTTGACGTGGCAGTATAACGCGAATCATATGTGCATTAGGGCTTGGCAATATATTGTCCAAAATCAGTTTGAAGTTCATATCATGATATCAGTTTCATGATTTTTGACCTGGCAAAATATCGTGAATCGTGGTGTGTGGGTGTGTGTGTGTGCTTTGCAAAAAATTATGATGCGGGACATAATTTTTATTTTTAAATTATGATGCGGGACCCCCTTCATGGATCACTGCCTTGCTGTGGCGAAGGGGCTTGAATAACTCAGAGAAGCTATGAGCTATGCCATGCAGGGCCACCCAAGATGGACAGGTCGTAGTGGAGAGTTTTGTCCAAATGTGATCCACCTGTAGCAGAAACCAGCAAGCCACTCCAGTATCCCTGCCAAGAAAACTCCATGGACAAAGACAACAGGCATATTGCCCACAAAGGTCCGTATAGTTAAAGCCATGATTTTCCCAGTAGTGATGTATGGAAGTGAGAGCTGGACCATAAAGAAGGCTGATCACCGAAGAATTGATGCTTTTGAATTATGGTGCTGGAGGAGACGCTTGAGAGTCCCATGGACTGCAAGAAGATCAAACCTCTTCATTCTAAAGGAAATCAGCCCTGAGTGCTCACTGGAAGGACAGATCCTGAAGCTGAGGCTCCAATACGTTGGCCACCTCATGAGAAGAGAAGACTCCATGGAAAAGACCCTGATGTTGGGAAAGATGGAGGGCACAAGGAGAAGGGGACGACAGAGGACGAGATGGTTGGACAGTGTTCTTGAAGCTACCAGCATGAGTATGACCAAACTGCAGGAGGCAGTGGAAGACAGGAGTGCCTGGCGTGCTCTGGTCCGTGGGGTCACGAAGAGTCGGATACGACTAAACAATTAAATAACATGATGCGGGACAAACCGTGAAGCCGGCCACTGACTCCACATAGCTCCATCCTTATTTCAGACATCGTGATATATTAGCATGATGTTTAGCTGGTGATATATCATGAAGTTGAAAACCAGATGTCTCCCAACCCTAAACAGCACATTCCTCACCTGTGATTCCCAGCAACTGTTATTTAGAGTTAATACTGCCTCTGGTCCTAATAGGTTGTCCTTGATAACCTTACCCACCCCAGATTTGTCAGATTCCCTTTCAAAGCCATTCTGTGTAGAAAAATTCAGAAATGTTTTAAAAGGAAAATAATAGTGGCTTTCTACTACACCAGTTTCAATTTAGGGTGGAGGGAAACAGAGTTGGAAACAAAACAAAACAAAAATGTTAAAATGAAACATCTAAATCTTGTGGTTCCCAACAAGTGACATTCAGAGGCATACTGCCTCCAACAGCGGAGGGAAAATGTAGGCTATGTCTTTTTAAGCGTGGATTCAACAAGTTCCCCCAATAAGGGCATTTTATTTAATTTTTCCGGTTCTTCAATGCCTGGGAAGGACTGATAGAAGTGTAAATGCAAACAGCGTCCTTTTTTTTTTTTTTTTTTTTGGCAGAACGATATCTAGTTTCAGAAAGTGGGTGTTTATGGAAAGTAAAATGCATTATAAAATTCAGTAAATGTAAGTGTGGCTTTTTCTACTCTGGTATGAGACTCATTTCAACATATTTTTCTTTGGCTTAATTTTTTTTTTAAGTTATTGAAATTGTCATAAACATTCCTGGCCATTATTCAAGAAAACGTAATGGAAATCCGCCTAGCATAAAAGTTTTGGGCAGCTGATTTCTCCTTCAAATATCGTTCTGGGTTCCAGTTTACTGAATAACTAGCTGAGGGTGGGGAACTGGCCAACAATGCAATAGCACCACAGCTATTGGTTAAAGTACGGTAAGTCTTTGTATCCTTTCTAATTTATTAAGGAAAATATGTACACAGGGACAGAGGCATAGGACAGAGACGGTGGGTGCGGACTGCCCTGGGTGTCATGACTGAGGGGGGTGACAAAATGGCAGGCAAGTGGGCGGCACACCTCGTGTCCGGCGGCAACAGCTCTTCTGACCCAGCGGCAGAGCAGCCCTCAGCTGTGGCAAGGCTCACACAGCCACAGCAGCTCCATTGCCAGGTCATGTCTGACCCAGCTGCGGAAAGCAGGAGGAGAGTGAGCAGCAGCTTCCCTGCCCCTCTCCTACCCTGAACTGTGGTGCATGGGAGGGCACCCTCCGCGCCCCTCGCCCCTTGGGAGCGCACCCTTCCTGGGGGGGGCATATGCTCTGCCGCTGCACAGGAATTTGGGTGAGTTGTGTTGTGTTATTATGGCCCATATACTGCTATCGCTTTGCCGATGTGATTCTCGAAGTTGTTGCTTTGTTGCTGCACTGATGGTTGCATTTTTCTTTTGACTCTGTGGAAGGAATTCACCATAGCGCCTAAGGAGATCACTCTATCTGTGCAAACATTTTTGACCTCCCCTCCCCTCCCTCTGCATTCTGTTCTGAGGATACGCCCAAGCCCCTGAGACAATGTCACTTGTTGGGGAGGAGAGTAGGGAGGGGAAAGCCTCATTGCGCTAGCAGAGGTCCTGGCATGAAGTGCTGCTGCAACAGGCCTTTGTAGACAATAATGAGCTATATGGACCAAGGAACTGACTCAGTATAGACTCATAGAATTGTAGAGTTGGAAGGGACTCCAAGGGTCATCTAGTCCAACTCCCTGCAATGCAGGAATCTTTTGCCCAATGTGGGTAGGACTACTCAAGCATTCCTGTTCTTGCCCTACCTTCTGGCTGTGTGATAATCAGGTGAGGAAAAACTGCATGATCAGTCCCACCTATGCAGTGCTAGCCTTTCAGTACAGTTGTACCTCTACTTACGTATTCCTCTGGATACAGAATCTTTGGGTTATGGCCACGGCAAACCCGGAAGTGTATACTCCCATGTTTTGCCGCGTGCGCATGCGCAGAAGTGCTCAATTGCACCACGCAAGTGCACAGAAGCACTCAATCACACCATGTGCATGCACAGAGGCGCACCTCTATTTACATAATTTTCAGGGTGTGAATGGACCCCCAGAACGAATTAAGTTTGTATCCAGAGGGTCCACTGTACTAGTCAAATAGGCAGGGGTACATATTAAATACACAAGAGCTGACTGAAATCCATACAGGGGCTCTTCATAGTTGGATGTATGCTTTTCATGGAACCATTTTATAAACTGCATTCTTTAATAAGAGACTTCTCCTGTTCTTTGCTCGATCCACTATCTATCTAGTACTACGTTTTAGAGAGAGAAAATATTTTGTGTGTTTGTGTGTGTTACATTTTTATATGTTTGGAGTTAACAGCAGAAGGTTATGGAAGTAATTTCAGAGGGTTCTCCCCCACCCCCGCCACCCGAACTGTGTGGCTCTTTTCATATGTAATTATTCTCAGAGCACATTAGATAATGCTGCTGTTCCCATAGCTGTATACACATCTATAAATCATTAATGAGGCAGTTAACTGAAAGAAAACTATAAAAGATTTGCATTACCCAGCAGAACCCAGCCTTAATTGACTTCCAGTTATTTACAATTAATTTTTCCATTTGGAATAATAACACGTAACTTTCTTTTTCTTTTAAAAATTATTTTAATGGTTTAGGAATAAGATGCTGACTTCTCATCAAAACTTTATACATTAAGGTCCCTGCTGGCATGCAGATGCTAGTTTTCTGCTTGTGCACAAAGGGCACATGCAAAAGCATTGTTTGCAAATAACAACACATGCCTTTGTTTCAGTTTATGCATTACCATAGGACAGGTGTGAATAACCTTTGGCCCTCCATATATTGCTGAACTACAGCTCCCATTATCTCTGGTCATTGGCCATGCTTGATGAGGCTGACAGGAGTTGTACTTCAGCAACATCTGGATGGCCAAAGGTTCTTCACACCTGCTGTAGGACCTTCATGTGATAGAGAAGAGTAGCTTGTTCCATCCACATAAATGATGTTGATTTTCTGAACTGGGGTTTCATTATTCAAATTCCCAACCATGCAAAGGCCCCATTTGCAAGATTGGTGTCCTTCAAAAGTTTTTTTTTGGGGGGGTTGCATGATTCATAGTTTTAATAATCTACATTAGGTATGGGGGAATCTGTGGCTCTACAGATGTTGTTGTGTACCAACTCTCATCAGCCAGCATGGTCAAGGTCAGGGCTGATAGGAATTGTCCTGCAACAAACAGATCTGGGGACAGCCCTAATCTACACAAAGGAGGATAGGCAGGGCACACTGTTTCCTCCACAACACACTATGGCCCCAATCCAGCTGTATCCCCCCCCCATTTTTGATGGGGTCTTTCACAGTCCTTCCAGATGCCAGCAATTGAAACTGGGCACTTCAGCATGCTGCAACACATGTGCTCTGGCATTGAGCCACAGCCTTTCCACAAATGGAAAAGGAACATGGGAAGTGTCCTTATTCCAACGGAGTGGATCTGCCTAACTTAGTATTGTTTACATTGACTGGCAGTAGTATTCTAAGAGTTTCCAGCCAGTCTCCTCTCCAGCATTGCCAGGAGACGCCTGCAATGGAACATGGGACATTCTGCATGCAAGGCACGCAGTACCCCACTGAGCTCTGCCCCTTCCCCTATGTGAATTCATATCCTCAACCTAATCTAAAGGGGGTATCAAATAAGTTCACTGCAGCTCAGAGGAAACAAAATGATCCAAGAGAAAGCACTCTCCCATAGAAGAGCTTTTCTCTTCTTTTAGTTTAGTTTTGGGGGTGGGGAATGAAGGGAGAGGATGGTGAAATTTTGCATGCTATAAAGGAAGTGAATGATTTCCTCAAAAACACTGAGCACACTGGGATGTTAGGGGATGAGTAGTACCTCTGGTGGGGTATACATCATGCTCCTTCTGGGGTAGTTTGTCCGCTTTTGGTTCCCACCCAGCACTCAGCTCTCACCAGTGGCTCCTAGAAGCTGTCAGCATGTGACAGTGGCCACACCCTGGGAACAGCTTTGAGTGGCTGGCTGGACCAATAAAGGTAGTCGATGGGTCCCAAACCCTCAGTGAGTTAGGTACTTCGCCTGCATGCAAAGACAGGCTCTGGTGGATTGCGGAGAAGAGACCAATAGTGGGTCCAATGGTCAAGAAGACGGTTTCTGCATGTGCTGTAGAAGGAAGTGAGGGGCAGACAGGGCTCATCAACCTAGGAAAGCAGCCCATCTAGAAGATGGAAAACTGTGCACCTTGTATGCCTCCTCCTGTCACCTTCCTGCAGCCAAGATGGTGCCAAACGTATTGTTCTGCTTTCCTTTGGACCAGACTAGAGAGGTCAAGAGGGGGTCTTGCCGCCTGGGCTGCCCAGGACCTCCATGCACACTGCTCAGGCTTGGGCCCTAAGGAGGACACTTCAGTGCTGCAGATGCCACAGTCTGACTTCACCCCTGGAGGTGCCGTCCATTGTCTCTCGAGACAGACAGATGCCAACAACAGCAGGAGATTCAAAACCAGTGGAAAAGGAAGCCATTGACTCAGAGACTGGACAAATGGAGGTGGTGGTAGAAAGGCTTATCAGTGGCTGTTAGGCATGTCCGTTAAATGAATGGGATTGCCATATTAAGGCAGAGGCAGTATGCTACTGAACACCTGCTGATGGAAGGCAATGAATGGGAGAAAACTTCTGCCTTCAGGTTGCGCTTGGGGACTTCCCAGAGGCCACTCAGGCCCCAAATATCTGAAAGACCACTTGCTGCCCCACGGACTCCCTCAAATGTTAACAGAGGGGGCCCTCTTGGCAGTTCCATGGCTCTCAGAAGTTTGGGGGAAGTGGCCCAGGACGGGGCATTCTCTGTCACAGCTCCTAGGTTATGGTATTCCCTCATTATAAAGCTGCACCTGGCAACTTCATTATACAGTTTCATTGCGTAATGAAGATCCACCTCTTTGCCCTGGTCTTTACCACCTCAGATGTTGTTTGGAGACCCACCCTATTCCTGTGGCTGTGATTTGTTTCAACATTGAGTTGTGTATCACCACTCTGGGACCTGCTGGTGAAAGGCGTGAAATAAACTTGATCACCATTCTCATCCGGTTAAATACTGTGTGAAGCAAGACCCTGGAATAGATAGGTTGGTGGCTTCATCCATCAGAGGTCTTATGTTCCTTGTTCTTACCCATGATGCAGATGTGAACACCGATAGTACATCTTGTGTCTACATTTCTCTTGCTGGTCTTGAGAACTGTGTAAGTGTGTGTGTGATTAAATGTTAAAAATTCATGATATGGAGCCCCATGTGTGCTCTCAACCAAAACCGAAGCCCAAGAGCTAAAGTAAGAAAATAGAAGCAAGAGGGAGGCAAACTATCAGAGGCAGTATATTTCTGAATACAGCTGCTGGAGTGGAGAAAACTGTTGCACAGGTCCTGCTTGCAGGCACCAGGTTGGCCAGGGTAAGGACAGGACGTTAGACCTTTGGCTTGATCCAGTAGGACTCTTCCTATGCTCTCATGTAAGGGATAAAAAATGAAGGAAGAGGAAAGAGGGGCAACTAAGAGAGACACGGAGTGGCAAGAGCAGTGGAGGCTGGTTCATTAGCGGAAGTGGGGAACTGCCCCACCAGCCTTAACAAGATCACACCTGCTTGCTTCTTACAGCCAGACCAGGAGCTCCTGTTTGTCTATTTCTTCCTCCTTAGTCTTAGTGTTTTCCTTGTAGAACTCAGCAGGGAGCAGAATGGGTGCAAAACTGGAATTAGTTGGCTCTGACTCCACTTAAGAGTTGGTCTCTCTGCATTCTGCCCCATCAGTCCCAATGGGCACACACACACACATGTAAAGAAGACAGAAGCCAACACTCTTAAATAGCAGAAATAACTCAATTATACATTGCATCTCGTCTTCCCTCTGAAGAACTTAGGGCTGTGAATCCATTTTAGCCTTGCAGGTTGTAAATTTGATATTCACAACTAGTCGGTGAGGTAGAGGAGGCTGGTAAAGCATGCCTGGCTCAAGGTTAACCAATAAATATCATGGTTGAATGGATATTTGAACTCTGATTTCCCCAGTAGCTTGACTGTCTGTCCATTATGCCACACTTGCTCTGTCAATCAGTTCTGACAAAGTTGTTGTTATTGGTGAAATGCTATTTAACTGCATAAAAGTTAGGAACAAAACCTTGGGCACCTATTGTTTTGAAGGAGCTCATGCATACACCTCTCAACATGGATGGTGAACATGATCTATGTCATGCATTGTTTGAAACTTATCCCTGCCCTAAACCTCATTTGCCTGTGCCTGGCATTTAAAACTGTTATTGGCAATTGTGCTTGCCAAGCTAGTATCAACATAGACCAGCCTTTGAGTGGGAAAAGGATGCTATGATCTCTTTCCTGAAGTTGCTTCAAAGGATAAATTCAGTTGTATGCTATAGTTTATTCTAATCAACCCCCCACACACCTTGGTAACACAAAAAACACAAAAGCAGCTATGCTGCATGAGAATAAAGCTCAACAGAGAACTCAGACTCCTGTTCTCAATTTGAGCATCCAGATGCACATCAAAGGTCTGCATGTAGGATGTGAACGGTGTCAAATAAAGAGTAAATATGAATCCTCTTTAATAAGTAAATACTCAGATAATTCAAGATCGTAATCAGTATATACCATGATGACTACTCTTGGTGAAGTGGTAGAAGACCTTCTTGGTATGCTGCTTTTATTATCTGTATTTTAATAGATTTGCTTTTGTATTGCTTTAATTTTATTATAGTTTAATGACTTTTAAACTATTATAATGTAAATGTTTTTAGCTTTCTGGATTTTATCTGTGTTGTTTTAACCTTGAGTCCCAGTCTGGGTGAAAAGGCAGGCTATAAATGTAACAGTAACAGCAGCAGCAGGATCCAGAAAGCCATGAATGCTATAGAAGTGATGGTACTTCAGATGTTGCTGAACTCCCTACTCCCATCATCCCTGAAATCAGTGTTAAGAAATTGAGATATAAAAGCTAGGAGCTAAATGGCACCTTAATCCTAGGTTATGGGTGCAATAATGGAATGTGTAGGTGCACTTTTTTCATAACCGGAATGCAAAGCTGAAAATGAATTAACTGCAGATAAAATAATATGTTCTTTTTTCACATGGTCTAGTCCTTCCCCCTGCCCACCCCCCTAGTATTCTTCAGAGAGTAGCTGGAAGTGGGGAGGCAGAAAAAGCTCCTTTCCTTCCACTCTGCAGTCTGAAATCTTCAGCGCAGTACTGTGCCCAGAGCTCAGAAACTGCTTGCGCTAATGAAATTCTGTCGCAAAATGCGCCTAGAATGGGAGTTTTGAACACTGCCTGAAATGAGAGTTAAAATTGCTGATGCTTGCTTTTTCATACAATGTCCAGAATGAAAATCAATCCAGAAAATGTTATCAGTATCCACTGCTGCTCTTGTTTTCATTCCAAAAACAATACAAATGCTATGTGACTGATGACTCCCCCTGTCTCCCACCAGCTGCATTGTGTTTCCTTTGCATTGAAATGAATGGTGTCAGATACTGCAATTAATTGCTTAAATAATTATGTGAAATTTTGCTGTGGCAGACAGCAAGAAAGTAAGATTTTTGACGGAAACTGAATTGCAGCAGATTAGAAACAATGCTGCAATGAATATGGGCAGAATGAAAATCAATGCTTTCTTACATCCTTACCAAACACACACACACACACACACACACACACACACACACACACACACACTGTTATGGCTTCTTCTCCCTTTGGCATTTCCCTTCTCCAACACTTAAAAAAAATAATTCAATCAATTTCCAAAGTCAAACAAAATGATTTTTAATACTGCTGTTTTTAGCAAGAACATTTTAACAAAGAATGTGTACTTTTAACTTAATATTGTACAACAGAGAAACTATACTTTAAATTTTCTATTGTCTAATATTCTACTATATAGTCATCCTCCCCTCCCCCCATTCTTCTTGAAAGACCAAAAGCCAAGCAGAACTGAGAATAATAAGAATAATGTAAGAATAATAATAATGATGATGATGCTGCATCAATTTATAATCCCCTTATTACACCAGCTATTGTGGGTTATGTTCACACCCTCTCAGATTGCTCATCTAAGGAAAGGACAATTTTTACATCGTTATCGTAATAAAAAATGTACATACTTTTATCTTCGAAATGTATTATATATTGAGTTTCAGCTTCAGTAAACAAAGCTTAAATTTATAAACACAATTGAAACGGCTCTATGTTGAGCAGTTTCAGTGCTGACACTGGACCTGTAGGACATACAGCCAGTGAAAACCTTTGCGGCTTGTTTAATTCATTGTGCCATTGCTATACTGTAATAGCTAACTCCTTGTGGGGGGTGGGAAGTTAGTTATTTTGGGGAATCATTCTTGTGTGTGCTTAAGAGTTCTAGTATAACTTTTACCCCCTCCCTCTCTATCCTCTGGGGCCTAAAATGAATTGCTACAACAGGTTTGGTATAGTACAGAAAGCTTGAAAGAAGTCATAATATTTCTCAATGACATTTTGGCAGTTTTCAACACAGGAACAGTAAATTGCTTCACACTGTCCACATTTCAATGCTACCAATCCTGTCCTTCGCAGAACACTGAAGGCATCAAAGGTTAGAAGGGACTTCTTTCATGAGTTATATAGTCTTCAAATAGTGATCATTATATTTTCCCCATCCCACCCCTTCATTTTTACTGTCTTCAGTACATAATGGTAGGTTTGATGTATGCTCTGTTTTCTGGAAGAAAAAAAGAAGAACACAGCATGGTAATTACATAAATCTAATATTTGCACTTTTGAAAAGGCTGAGTTAAAATCAATATTTATGAATCACACACGTTTCAAATCTGCAAATGCAGGAATATCCTGATTGGCTAGAGTAAAAGTAAGACTTTGAGCACAGCAAGAAGTGAGACATGTACCATGGCAATTCCTTCTGAGTAAATATACAAACAATATTTGTAAGGCTCTGTACAGATGGACATAGATGGTGAGCCTGTTGTGGATCCGCCTTCACTTTGCTTGGGTTAGACATACAACCTTCCTAAAAGAACTGAGCTCAGGAACAACCAATTCCTTCCTGATTCTGGCTGTGCAAAGTGCTGATTGGCTGGCCCTTGTGGAAGTTATGAACTCACTTCCCCTCCTCTGCATGGATCAATATACTAGTAATAGTAGTGATGATGGCGATGATGATGATGACAGAAAACAATGGACCAGTTTAAAAACATACCTAGGTGCAAAAATAAACATTTAACCTGCTAAACATATCCTTCACATCCATTTTTTACAGGCAAAGAAGCGTAGCCATATTTGGGGGGGGGGGGTAACCTGTACTGGATTCAGATTCAGGTATGCATGTCATTAGAGGAGCTAAAATGAATGGAAGCAGAATTCGCTTTGCAGCAGAAAAGCCTTCATTGGTTCCTGACTTTATACATCTGTCTTTATGGGTTAGGCAAAATCACTAAGGGCTGAACTAGCCAAATAATGCAGAACATTAAAAAAGAAGCTCTAGTAGTAGTAGTAGTAGTAGTAGTAGTAGTAGTAATTTATAATAATTTATAATAATAATTTATTATTTATACTGCACCCATCTGGCTGGGTTTCCCCCCAGTAAGACTCTAGATCCTTTCTAAGTTAATAAAAACAAAACTTTGCTAAATCCAAGGTGCTAGATAGTTCTGGTGGGAGGTCATGCACTTAAGATTCCATGCAAGACTTCAAGACCTCATCCAGCAAACTAGGAATCAACGACTAGTTTATGACCAATTAGATTTGTTTTTTATTTTTGTTTTTTTAAAGGCTTAACATTTTCTTTTCTGCTTAAAAGTATGACAATATGCAACAAGTTTAAGTCAGACCTTGATGGGGGGGGGTGGAGAGACTTGGGATAGGAGCCATACCTGGAAATATCTGCCTTTCCAGAGAGCCCAGGGAACCAGCACTGCCAACATCTGCCCTGTTCTCTTTTGAGGTGCCTCCTCTTCAGAACCCTTCTCGGTGTGGGAGGGGACCCTACTACTACCACCTGTCAGAGACCGTGCTGAGGAGGGCTGCATGGAGGAGGAATGGTGGGAGCCTCCCCTCCCCCTGCTCCTGAGCTGGATCCTGAATCTTCCCAGGAGCAGGAGGACGGTATAGATTTGGAACAGTGGTTTGCAGAGGGGCATAGTTCAGAAGGCAGAAGGTGGGAAATACTGGATGGGGAACAGGTAGGAGAAGAAACACTGGGAGAGAGAGGGTTAACAGATTCACTGTCTCTGGAAAGCATTCCTCCACTCTCCCCAAGGTCAAGAAGAGCTGAGAAAGTGGCAGAACAGAAAGCACACAAAGCACAGAGGGTACAAGCTCAGATTTCAAGACGTAGAAGTGACGTGGATGAATAGGGATGTAGGGGGGGTGAGATTCTTAATTGGGAGCAGCACCATTCCTAGGAGATGGGTTCTTTATTCTCTTGCTGTGATCATTAAAGTTTCTAACTGGTAAAAAGACTCCCTTTTCCTTTGTTCTGCTTATCTACTGCCACAGGGGTGGGGTTGATTCCCTGAAGCCCGACTCCACCAGACAGGACCTCCCTCCCTACCCCACCAAAGCCAATGCCTGAGAAACAGAGTACAAGCTCTTTCAGTCGCAAGCTTCCTCGGAGCGGGTGGAGCAACCTCTTTGGTGCAGGACTATAAAAATCCAGTTGACTTTGGACTATTGCTGCAGCAACATCCTAACTTGCTGCTTTTAATGCCTTTGCAGCCAGTCCATGACACCCAATCCACACAAGAGCTGATCGTGGTCCTGGTCTCCTGCAGCTAGCCTGCCCTTTAGCCAGGCCTTGCCAGTACCAATGTGAGGTCCTAGACTGAAACAGCTTAATTTATTTTGTTTTTGCATATATTCTTGAATAAAACCTGGAATACGAAATTGAGAGACCTAAAAAGCTGTTGAGTGAATCAAGTAAATACTTCCATTAGTCTACAAAGTGAATTAAGCTCATCACATGCCCAATCCATCTGCAAGAGGGCATATTTTAAAACATAAAAGACTGCATTACAAATCAGCATGGTTAGTAAATCAATATCTTCTCCTGGGATTGGGAGGAGAAGCCACTTCTATCACCTTTGTTTTCTGCATTCCTCTTTATCTAGAAAAGCAAACAGACACCAAGCTCTTTTCTTAATGATAAGAAATATGCTGTTTTAAGTTCAGGCAGTGGTGGTGGGGGTAGGGGGGGAGTCTACGGAGAGCCAAAAGGAATGCAAATCTATATTCCTATTAGTCTTAGAATACATTTAAAGTCCAAACAGCTGCACCAGCAACTATTGCTTTTGGAGGCTGTAGGAAAATGATCAACCCAACCGGCATGTGTATAATGTTGACATATCTCCCATTACTGTTTTACATATGCCAATACCAAATCTTCATAAGGAAAGAACCTGTATTGACCGGCTAACCGACACAGATCCTTGGAGCAATCACCAAGTTTTGCTACATTTCAATTTTGAAATGCATTTCAGCTATAATATGAGTGATTTATCATTTAACGGGAGCTGTCAAAGTAAACTCCTAGATAAAACAAAAACATCTGGAACTATAAACAGCCGAGTGCAGGAGCTGAATTTTAATCCACATCCAGCATGTTCACTCTATTACAAACAGGAAACAGCTAATTAGTAATTGAATGTTTCATGTTTTTAAGAGGGCTTGTGCTTTCCAAACAGTGATGATCTAATATGGAGCTTGGACATAAACATGAATAAATACCAGGGACAAATGATTGCCAGAGGAATGTCCAGGAGCCTGGGAACCTCAAAAAGGATGCCAGGAGAACTGGACTGTGGAGGTCTTTATAGTGGCGCAACATTACTGCCATGAGATCCACAGGGGCTTGGGCAAAGAGTAAACAACATTTCACATAAGTGAAGAGTGCTCCTTTCCATGAGTCACAGGGCCCAGAATGGAGTCTAGCAGCCATGGGGCAAGGTCACTTATGGTGGACAATGGTAGGTCAAGGGTATGGCCTGTATAAAGTATATAGAAAGCAGATTTTACAGAAAAATAATGAACAGATGATGGTAGGCATAATGGATATGTTCAGATATCATGACAGACCATGGTTTATTGCTCTGGGAATGAGCCTATTCTCTGTTAATCTGGGCCCTGCTAGGCATGAGGGCACAAGCCATTTCAGTAAGCTTCACCCAACAGCAGAGTAGCCATGATGGATCAAAATGGATGACAAGGATGGGAAAGTTCAACTCTGGTCCACTCTGCGAAGGCTGCTTGGAACTGTTAGCCAGCTCTCTCAGTGACAGTCATGTGAGACCTTGGCATCTTGGAAAAGCACAATGTTAGCACAATAAGATGCTAAAGAGCACAAAAAAGAAAAGAAAAATCTAACAATGCTTCCAAACATTATTGAAAATAGAATGTGCTGGGATGAGTTGGATAGACCATGATCTTAATTAAGCAATGCTGGACAAGAATGGAGCCCAGATACACTTTCCCCTAGTTAGATTATGGACATTCAAGGTCTACAACTCACGTAGCTTGCCTACGCAAGTCAAGTAATGATGGAAAAGATGGGAAATTATGTTCCATTTCCTGATCAATGCTGCATGAGAAACTACTTTATCCCTTATATACCCAGTAGGTCACTGCAGTCTGTGGGAGAACTTCTCCTTCAAGTCCCAAGTGCACCAGAAGCCGGATCCACAGTAACTCAGAGCAGGGCTTTCACTGTGGCTGCCCCTGTTATGTGGAACAGCATTCCTGTTGAGATATGACAGGCAACCACTATCTGCATTTTCCAGAAACAATTGAAGACAGTTTTGTTCCAACAAGGTTTCTCAGCCAGATGACTAGGTCTCTGCCATGGGGGTCTACTTGATATTAATTTTTAAAACAATTGTTTTTAAAGCTGTTTTAATTGCATAGAATCATAGGATTGTAGTGTTGGAAGGACCCCAGAGAGGAATCTAGTCCAACCCCCTGCAATGCAGGAATCTCAATTAAAGCATCCATGACAGATGGTCATCCAACCTCTGCTTAAAAACCTCCAAGGAAGGAAAGCCCACCACCTCTTGTGGGAGTCTGTTGAACAGCTCTTCCTGATGTTTAGTTGGAATCTACTTTCTTGTAACTTGAATCCTCTGGAGCAGGAGAAAACAAACTTGCTCCATCCTCCTCCACATGGCAACCCATTAGATATTTGGAAATGGCTATCATATCTCCTCTTAGTCTCCTCTTAACCAGGCTAAACATATGCAATTCCCTAAACTGTTCCTCATGTTTGGTTTCCAGACCCTTGAACATCTTGGCTGCCCTCCTCTACAGACACTCCAGCTTGTCAACATCCTTATTAAATTTTGGTGTTCACAGTATTCCAAGGCAGAATTTCTATCTTCCATACCTTATCCTCATTTCTGTGTTTCTCAGCATGCCTAGCATTTGGGAATAAAGTTCATTGTTGCCCAGGCAGAGCTGAGAGGAAGCACTTAATGAAGAGCTGAATAGGTAGCAACAATGAAAGAAGGAAATGATTCTATGCACATCATTATTACTGATGTTATTATTAACAATATATTATAAATTGCTTTCCATACACATGTCTCAAAGTGATGTAAAAAAAAACCCAGTTAATGCTATTCTATGCTGCATCAACAGAAGTATAGTGGCCAGATCAAGGGAAGTAATAGTCCCACTCTATTCTGTCTGATAACTAGGTGGGTTGAAGGATGATAGGAGGCGAAATCTTCAGTTAAGAGTCGGAAATAGCAAGCTTAAGATGCTCATTCAAATGACTCTGATTGCTTTGTCAATGTAATTATAATGCTATTATGCCATTCTCAACCCGTATTATTTTCTAAGTACCATATTGCTATCTTTCATTGCTTTATGTTGCCAAGTTCCGTTTCAAGTTCAGAGTATCATTATCTTCCATATGAAGGTAATAATATGCTTTGAACGGAGCACTGCATGTCAATAAACTGATGGATTTGTTTCAGTTATAATCTTGAGTCTGTGGTATTTATCACTGGATATGCACCATTCCCTAATTCTCTGGTTTGCTAATGTGCAACTTTGAACTCTGATCAGATCACCAAATTAGCAGCCCCCTGACCCAGTTTGTTAGGAAGTTTGGAAACTTTTGCTTTTGGTTTCATTTAAACACAGTTCAGCAGTACATTGCAAGCCCAAATTGTGATTAATCTATGGTTTGTTGAAACCACAGTTTGAAGCAAATCATAGTTAAGATCATTTGTCAGGTTTGGATAATACAGCAAGCCATAATTAACAGAAAACAGAAACAAAAGCTTCCAAATGCCTCCTTGTAGCCACACCAGCTAAGATCATTCCATTATGACAAACCATTGTTTATTGTGATGTCTAGATGCAGTCAGTCAGTGTTATGTAGTAACAATTTCACATTAGCTGATATTAAGTATACAGGCTTTCTGTCACTATTACCACTATTTACCATTGCCTTGCTTGCAGAACACGGATGACGCATATCTGTGAGCAGCCCATAGAACATACAGTGGTACCTCGGGTTAAGAACTTAATTCTTTCCGGAGGTCCATTCTTAACCTGAAACTGTTCTTAACCTGAGGTACCACTTTAGCTAGTGGGGCCTCCCGCTGCCGCCATGCCACCACTGCACGATTTCTGTTCTCATCCTGAAGCAAAGTTCTTAACCTGAGATACTATTTCTGGGTTAGCAGAGTCTGTAACCTGGAGCGTCTGTAACTCGAGGTACCACTGTACATTATTAGGTGACAATGCAAATGTAAAAGATGTTGATGATAATCAATGTCACTGTGTAGGGAAAGAATGATTGAGGGAGTTGGGTTTGTTTAGCCTGGATAAGAGGAGACTGAGAGAATATATGACAGCCATCTTCAAAGATCTAAAGGGCTGTCACATGGAGTAAGCTTGTTTTATTCTGCTCTGAAAGGTAGGATCTGAACCAATGGATTCAAGTTACAAGAGATTCTGACTAAATGTCAGTAAGAACACTCTGATGGTAAGAGTTGTTCAACCGTGGAACGGACTCCCTTGGGTGGTGGACTCTCCTTCATTGGAGGTTTTTAAGCGGGGTTGGATGGCCATCCATCAGGGATGCTTTAGCTGTGATTCCTGCATTGCAAGGGGGTTGGACTAGATGACCTTTGGGATCCCTTCCAACTCTACAATTCTGTGTTACTATGATTGTATGCCTTTTCATCAGGCAAATATTTTTCTTTACTTTCCCTGGGCTTTTATAACTTGAGGAGTTTTACTCCATTTGATTTTATTGCTCTTTTTGTCCTACTTATTTAATTGTGGTGAGTTTTATTGGGGCTTGTATTTTTATTGATATGAGTTTTTTGTTGTTGTTAAACCACCATGGGAGTTATTGCATTTAAGAGTTGCATAGGTGTTGACTTTGAGATGGATGTTCAATCTGAGACTCACACATTCAAGAAGTACCTTGACGCTGCACTCATTCAATAGGGTGCATGTGGGAACCAGTCCTATGATATTATGCCTACTACCTTATTTCCCACTTCTTTCCCTTTCCCAAATCCACCAAAATCTTTTTCATTGTTCAAGCTTTGTGCAAACTGGTTGAATAAGAAAAGAAGCTAAGGTCAAAAATTCATCCTGTATGGAATGTTCAGGACCTATTGATGTTTCCATTTTATAGCATTTTTCACTGTATTACATAGTGAAGATTTTAAATAAATCTTTGGGCCATAAACGTATTATTTTATTAGGTTTATCCCATAATCAAATATTCATTTATGTGGGCTTCATTCTATTAAAAAATGAAATTAGACAAAGGTGAGCCAAACTGTGGATTTACAGTAGTTTAAAGCATAATTTAATTCTCTAGGGATAATATTGACAATATAAAAAGGGTATAAATGATATTCCCTAACACTAAAATATGCTTATGAGCCCCCAGTGCATGATAGGCTGTTTTACAACCTACCGTGAAATGCATGACTGCCTTAATAAGCAAGACATTTAGAAAGGGTTTTCAGACCCAGTACATTGTGTAACATGAATAAAGATCTCACAATTTTGCCTGTGAGCCAAATCCTATGTTAATGATGGTAATTTCCCCTTTGGATGATATTTTCTTTCCTAACAGGGTTGTTATTTCATAGTATAGATGTCTCCCTCTGTTCTATATTTGGTATCATGGAAGAAAAGGGGGGGAACTCAGTAATTTTGGAGGTGGGACTCTTCATAGCAATCTAGGAGGCTGTCTTATACCTAGTCAGAGCACTGGTCCAGTAGCTCACTACCATCCACATTGACTGGCAGCAGCTGTCTAGGGCTTCAGGTAGGGTTTGTTCCTCAGCCTTACCTGCAGGTGCCGGGGACTGAACCTGGCACCTTCTGTGGGCAAAGTAGGTGATCTTACCACTGTGCTGCAGCATTCCCCTTAATTCTCAGTGCATGCTCATGAGAGCACAGTAATTGGCTCATTTGATGTTGCTCAATCAAATTGCTGGCATTGTGGGCACATGCACACAACAGATTTTTACATTTAGTTTCTAATTTTGTGAATCTTGCCCCAAAGCACAGCTTCTATAGGCCAGTTCTTATGCTCTCTTGGGACTTGAAAACTTCAGAGTGTAAGTGGCAGGACTGCATGTTTGAATACACTGCTGTGTGTTCAAATCTCTCCCTACATGTAGAGTTTTGGCAATTAAATGGCAAGCCAGCAAATAAATAAATGCTAAGGAGAAAAGCTCTGCTCTTGTCCTTGATAGTCCTCAGCGAGGACCAATAAAAACAGTCCAATAAGCAAACTATAATGCTAGACTGTACCATTTCTGAAGGAGGGGGTCCCACATATTTGAATTGTTCCCCTTTACTTAGGTCATACAGTAATTTAGTGAGAAGGGGGTTTAGCAAAGCATACTAGCTGATTGGTGCTCTAACTCTATTCCAGATTACATACAGTAAAAACTGGAGCTCTCAAGCTTCAGTCTCATCTTCACCCTTTTCAAGATGTACAAAACGTTCCCCCTTCCAGTGATTCTTCAGGATGAGGTGGGAACAGAGACAAATAGTTTGCCAGTTCTGTTTCTGCCACTGGCAACACTGGTGGTACCCCATGTTGATGAGAGGCACCCATTATTTCTTTTAGCTGCATAATGCAACATGAGAGCAAGAGCAAGAAAGCAATGCCCTCACTCTGATTTGATTTCATGATGAGCCAACAAAGCCAATTCAGAGTGAGGACAATAAAATGGTTTTGTGATGATATCATGAAGCCAAACCAGAGTGAGGCTCATATTTTCTGCTGCAACTAAAGCAAAACATGGGTGCTGAACAGTGGCAGGGAATGTGGTTACTGCTGCTGCCAGAACTACAAAGTGGTGGCAAAGAAGGGATACCTCCCACCATTCTAACTTTCAATTTCAAAATATTCTATTTCAGAAGATTCTGCTCAGGCCTTCTTTTAAGGTCTCACTGATTTTGTCAAGACTTTCCAAATGAAATCACTGGCCTCTAAATGTGCTCAATTTAATCACCCTACAAGTTTGCTGTTATTTTGTTTTTTAAACGTGAAGATTTTCATGTTTTCTGTGTTAGTACATCTGTAATATTAAGGAGTATTAACTCTTATTTTTATAGAAGAAGAGAAAGATGAAACACTAGCATGGGTTATTATTTTCCTCTTTTTTGCACCTACAGGCTCTTACTAAATGAAATATAATAATATACAAAAGTTAACTAAGGTATAAACATGCAAAAGGAGAAGTCTCCCTGCGATCATAAAATGATGTTATTTTCTGTTCAGCAGTTCATGTTACTGCTGTTCATGCTAATTAATTAAAGGAGCTGTTGCTGTAATGTGCAAACAGGGAATCTGAGAAACTGAGAGGGCTTTTAGGTCTCCGAGTGAAGTTAAGTCAATCTGGGTGCGAGCAATCAAACGTAATGAAATCACATGTCAGTGCTAAGCTTGCAAAAACTGTGAAGTTTGACTGGGGAGTAAAAGGATTATAATTAGATTTCCAATAGGATAATAACTAAATGGCAGAAAGCAGTAAAGAGAAAATATTACTTTGTTAGCTAATGGTGCTGCTGTTCGAGCTTCAGTTTTTATCAGCACCGCTTGTAGTTGTGCTAATTTAATTTGCTTTTATCAGCAAAAAATGTACCACTCGAACGGTACTTGAATGTCATTTGCAAAAATCATTGATCTGAAGGTGCACTTAATGACACCCAGTATGTTTATTTTATGGGAAACGGAGATTGGTTGATAAAAATTGGTTGATGCACCATCCCTGCATTTGGCCCCGCAAGTGAGTTATGGCAACTGAAACAGAAGAACATTCAAATGTGAATCTTTTCTTCGGCTTTACAATGCAACTGCCTGCTGGACGCCCACACAAGAGTGAAGAGTTAAGACTTGCATGCTGAGGAAACAGTGGTGGTTTCCAAGGGCAAGACCGGCCTGAGAGATTTTGCTGCTTGAGACAAACGATATCTGGAGGGCCACAGGTGGAGAAATCTGTGGAGAAATCTGTATGATTAGAATTTCAGAAGCATCTTTAGGGCTGTGTAGGCTTTGTTCCCATTAATTGCTAGCTTGCTGGGTTAGAAACGAAAAAAGGATAGAAGAAGATCCGAAACATACCATACCTTGCATTGGCGCACTGTCATGTTGGGTTCCATTGCGTTCCGCCTCCATGTCTGGAATCCCAGCATCTGCAAAGCACAATTTGTAGTTTTATGTTGTGAACTGCCCTCAGATCTACGGGTATAGGGCAAATATACACATTTAATAAATAACAACAACAACAATAATTTATGCAACTGCAAAATCTGAAGAAAGTTAAGATCAAAAAAATATTTCATTATTATGTTTATACTCCACCTTCTCTCCAAGGGCTCAAGCTTCCCTCTCTGTGTCTATCCTCACAACCACCCTGTGAGGTAGGAGTTCATGACTGGCCCAGTGAATTTTCTGGTCTTTGGAGATATGCTACAGACTGGTGAAAAGTTTGGACAGGGACAACTCTGTAAGCATACTTCCTGAACTGGGATTAAAAAGGATTCTAGATTTAACTTATTTGGGAGAAGTACATTTCCAGAGCAGTTTACTGCAGCAGCCTAACATCGCTGCACCTCATTCTCAGTTGTTCCCTTGATACAGCAAGGACCACTTCTTTCCACGCAAACCTGACTGACCAGGTAACAGGATCCACATCCACATCGAGAGCCAGTGTGGTGAAGTGGTTAAGAGCAGTGGACTCGTAATCTGGTGAACCGGGTTCGCTTCCCCGCTCCTCCACATGCAGCTGCTGGGTGACCTTGGGCCAGTCACACTTCTCTGAAGTCTCTCAGCCTCACTCACCTCACAGAGTGTTTGTTGTGGGGGAGGAGGGGAAAAGGGGATTGTTAGCCGCTTTGAGACTCCTTAGGGTAGTGATAAAGCGGGATATCAAATCCAAACTCTTCTTCTTCATCAGAAGCCCAGGAAAATGGATTTAGGATTGCAGTTGTGCAGCACAATTCAAACTCAAGATGAACTGATGGCATGCCAGAATAAATCCCTCTACCTGTCTTTACTGGCTCAGCTGTTGGAACTTAAGAAGGCATAAGTCCTGAAAAAGCTATGTGATTGGGAATGTGATGGTGCAAGGAGACACTTAACACTTATTCCAAACCTTTTCCAGCTCATTCACATGACCCAGCAACTGTGACAAAAAGTGTGGTTTTACATTAAGCTGTTTTTTAAAGGGCTGCTTTCCTTCTGCCAGGCTTGGGCCGACTCAGCCAGCAGCGGTCACACAGGTCCTGTATGGAGTTTGGAATGCAATTAACTTATGCCTGCTTAATTTAAGCAGGTATAAATTCTGCTGGCCTCAGATACTTATGATTGCTCTGAAAATCTGACTGATGAAGTCATCTGGCTTTTAAAATGTTCTCCTGTTGTGATCTTCTTATGTAGTGCTGCATTAATCTTCATCGAGACTGTATCTTTTCACACTTTATAAACTGCTTTGAAAGGTTGTACTCCTGAAAAGCAGTATAATATGATTTAAATGAACGAACAAATAAATGAATTCACCAGCGATGCCCGACTATCACGTTACCATTTAGCATCCTGAGACTATCGCCTGATGTTGCCTGTTTAAGTGCCTGTTCCGCTTGCTCTCTCCTCTTTGATTCAAACTCAAGAGCTTCTTGCAATTTTCTCTTGGCTTTCTTCTCTTTCTTCAAGCGCTTTTGAATTATTGCTGAAAGATGAAAACACAATTATGAAAGCATTAATGGGGCCTTCCCTGGGAATATAAAACAAATATATTTCTCTGGTGACATTCCAGTTCTGCTTTTGGTTTACAAGACTATTACACCCTCTTTCTCCATATAAACATTCTTGAAAATTAGATAATGGTGATTCTGCTTGCTACACGTTTGGGCATCAAAATGAAAATTTATCTATATCTATCTATCTATCTATCATCTATCTATCTATCTATCTATCTATCTATCTATCTATCTATCTATCATCTATTTATTTTAAAAAATTACATCCTGCCTTTCCATGAATCATAAGCAGAGTGTTTAGCAACAACAATAAACAACAATAGTAATAGTAATACTACTTTTAATCATAATAATACAATTAAAACAAAGACAGAATCTGGAATGTCAAATTTATTTCCATTTGGAAAAGGTAAGCACACCTTCGAGGTTTTTGTTCTGCTTTTGCAAAACTCAGAGGGTTTGATCTACTCTAGATAATTAGAGTAGACCCACTGAAATCCATGGGACTTTCTTTGTGGAGGAAAACAAAACAATGGGTTGGATCTACACTGTCATACTTAAGAGAATAAACTATTATATTCTCAAAGTATGATAGCCTCCTCTATGTAGCGCTAAGTCTGGATCCAACCCACAGTTTTGATTCCCCACCCCACCCCACTGCCATGATGCTGAATTATTTTTTGTGACCTGAATTTCATCACAATCTCTCAATTTGCTATGAACCTCAAATATTTAGCCAGTGAAATGTGAGCTGTACATCACATTTGAAATGTAAGTCTGTGGTATTATCTTCAGATTTTAATTTTATATTCCAAATTAATTTTTAGCCTACATATCAATGGCTATCAACAATGGGCCATTATTAAGCTGTTGAATGATTATTTGCATGAATTTGTATATATAAGCAGACATAAAATCCCAGTTGTTATAGATAATAAACACCAGTTTGCTATTTACCAATTCCATGCTCTTTATAGGTAAGCGGAATGTGAGGGATTAAATATGAACAAATACTGCTGATGAATAAATGTGAACATGAATCTGGGACATATGTAGGCTATATGACCTCAGTAAAGATTGTCACCCAAGCCCAATGATTTCTTAAGGAGATGTAATGTGCAAATACTTTCACTGCTGACCAACACTGCCCCATTAACTTCGGCAGTGTTGGTTAGCAGGGACAGTGCTTCCACTAGGAGTAAGTAAGTCAATGAATAAAGATCAATTTGTGCATTGAACAGACAGGTGACCATGATCAGAGCAAGTTGCTACAATCCAGTTACAGTGCAGCATTGGTTTATGGTTATATTTGCTCCCATTATACAAGGTGAGCACTACAAAGTTGCATCTGAACAGAATACTCACATTTAGTAGTGATGGAAGCTATTTACTGTATGAAATAGAACACCCCTCCCCCAATACTGCTTGCTCTAGTCCAGAGTTTCCCAAACTTGGGTCTCCAGATGTTTTTAGACTACAGTTCCTATCATCCCTGGCCACTGGTCCTGCAAACTAGGGATGATGGGAGTTGTAGTACAACAACAGCTGGAGACCCAAGTTTGAGAAACCCTACAGTCTACTCAAAACCAGAGCCCATCAAAGTTGCTCCAAAGCAGTGGTGGAAAGAACATCAGGAGATCTGATCACAGGTTTCCTATGTTTTGACCCAAAGATGTCATCAATGTCATAAAAATATAAGAGGAGCCCAGCTGGATCAGTCCAAAGGCCTATCTAGTTCAGCATCCTGTTTCTCACAGTGACCAACCAGATGTCCCTGGAAAGTCCACAAACAAGATATGAAGACAACAGCTCTCTTCTGCTGTTGTTCTCAAGTTTCCCTCTGGCAGCCTCTCCCTGTTTCCTTCTGTGATATACTAAGAGCACATATAGAAGAGGTGAGGCCATGGTGATCCAAATGAATTAGGTTTAGATGAAGGCTTGGTGGGTAGGAAAAAGGAAGGCTTCTAACCATAGGGAGCAGCATGCCAGAAATCAGTTTTTCTTTTGGCTTACCTCTGTTCTGCAGCTCAGCAGTGAGTTGCCTTTCCAGACTCTCTCTCAGTTCTCTCTCCCTGCACAGCTCCATCTTCAACTCTTTCTTTTCCTGCTGGATCTGTTTCTCCTGCACTCGAGCATTATCTACAGCAACTTTCAGCAACCCCTGTTAAAATAGGTGCACACAAACCGATCCTGAAAACAACTTTTTAATGGAATGGTAGGGCTGAGCTCAGGCGAGGGAACTATAGGTGCTGTTTTATTTTTTTGCCTTGTCAACATGATCACAATTCTGGTGAATCTAGTGGTTGACATTATTGTTGGATGACATCTGGATGAACAATCCCATTCAGAGTCTGCAGGACACAGATGCTTTACTACAGATCCAGGCTCTGGCTAATGCACACCCCAATTTCCAGTCTCATACATCAATGCAATACAATATAGCAGCCTTTCTCAATCTGGTGCCCTCAATATGCTTTGGTCTGAAAATCAAATCTTTCCTGACCATTGACCATGCCAACTCAGGCTGATGGAAGCCGTATTCCAAAGCATATGAAGGATTCCAGGCTTAGAAAGGCTGCACCATTAACTAACACAGATTCCCACTATTATCTTAGCACAAATTCTCCAAATTTCAGCAAATACTGGATTCACCCAAAGATTTGTGTTACTGGAAAAATAAATATATTTTAGGGCGAAATGGTTTTTGTGGGAGAAGATTTAGCAGCAATGGCTTAATCATGTTCCCGCTCATCCTCATGCATCAGTCTTTTTCCAATTTAGGGGCTTCCTCATTTATTTCAGAACTTGCATACATTGTTTAGAGTTCTCAGTCTGAAATACTTGTGGAAGATTTTGAAGGTGGCGATACTCATGTGTGCCTGAAGTCCCTTGCGCGTAAGAGCTCCATGGGTTGGGGGCATTCAAATATAGTGGAATTGCATGTATCAGCTGAAGTCTCATTGCTAAAATCTATTGATGAATGAAGGATAAGTGGATGTTGGCAGATGATCCATAAATAATCCAGGATATGCATTCTAAGGAGAAGAAGTATTTGTTAGTTGATTTATTTAAATGATTTCCATCAAGCTTTTTGACTATAAGATCCTCAAGACAGCTAAGAAAACAAATGACAAAAAAGCAAAAGGTAAAAAGTTAGGTTGAAGTGCTTGCAAGCATATAACATTTGTAATACAATATAATATCACACACAAACTTTCTACTTTTCACAATTCATGTTAAAATCACCATTCATTTAAAAAAATGAGATTCTGAAATTAACAAATAGTTGACTGAAACTGAATCCAAAGTTCCCACCATAAAACAAAGTTCCCAAATCCCGACTATATTATAGATAATAGAGATTTATCCTTCCCACATATCTGACCTCCTATACATGAGCACATCTTTCATATAATAAGGCATATGGGTTTACTACAGCCTGTGTATTATTATTCCAATACAAAATAAACTCAGTTTCTTTGAGAACGTTTTATCTTGTTTGCCTCCCTTCCCTGGCTCTGATTACATTTGTTCTTTTTACATGTATACTTGTTCCCAAGTTTCCATTATCCAAACTGCCAATTCAGGAGGGTTTTTGACTTTTTCTGAACTTGACATATAGTCATCATACGTGTAGTCATCTGGGCAGCTGTTGCCAGTTGTCTTTTGGGGACACCACTTCTTTAAGATAATCAGACAGACTAGACGAACTCTTGATAATTTATAACCAATAATTTATCTTATTTCTGTTAATATTTGATACCAATATAATTTGATTTTAAGTCTCTGTCATCTCAATGCAGGGTGGGATGTGGAATAATCACTGGGGCATTTTACCTGTATGTTGGTTAATAAAGTTTCTACGGAGGACAATCCATCTGCAAAAAGAAAAGGTGCACGGAAACCAGGAGGAACACTCTGCCCAGCCAGTTGGATCTTCTCTAGGGCTGGTGCCATTATTGGGATGCCAATCTGCATCTCTTCTGTAAAGACACGACAGAGAAGGAACAGATTATTACTTGGGGAGCAACTGAGGCAACATCTTTAAAAATGACCTGGGTGAAAGAATTGAGGGGATGCTCCCAAACTGGGAGGGGAAGCTAGCTTATTCCACAGAAGACAGAATTAGAAATTTAAGATTACCTTAACAGACTCACAGAACTAACAAAACAACTTTCAACAGGGAGAAATGTTCTAGTCCAACCCTCTGCAATGCAGGGTTGTTGTAAAAAAAATATTAGTCTGCAAAGAAGCATGAATAAATTTTTCTGAGAACCGATGGAGAACCAATGGATGAATCTGTGGCCTTCTTCTTGCCTTTGATGCTGCTTTTGCCCTTCTTCTTTTCTTTTTTTTTTAAAAAATTTGGTTTTCCAAATTAAGATTTTACAATCACATATCCAACATACATCATAAAAAAAAAAGATTCAAAAGAATCCAAAAGATTCCAAAGAACTTCCCTCCTCCCCTTTGTGGGTCCTACTGATAGCCATTTCCTCCATTTTATAATAATCCAAATCTTTTACATCTCCATTATAATCCAAAATTCACCAAGTGTTGTTCCAGTCCTACTAACCGTTTACAAATGATTTCCCCCCCAGATAAATTATAATCCCACCCCCCATTCCCTATTAAAATTTTGGCTTTCTGGAAAAAAATAAATAGGGAGAAATGTTAGGCTCTGCACTTACAGTAGTGGAGCATGGAAGTTGGGGCTTAGCTACCTATCCACACCTATGAAGAATCACTGATGGAAAGGGGGCCCCATCAGACAACTGCCCCTTAACCAAAGTTGCTCTGGAGGGACAGGATCATCTTGGACTTCCCACTCAGGTGGGAATGGATCTCATTATTATCAAGGGCCACAGGGATGAGTTCTTCATCGATAACACCTGGATGGGCTACTCGGAGTCAATATTCACCTTACCATTGGCAATAGGCCCAAGAGCCTCACAGTCTCCACCATGGCCTGAGGACTGAGGACTTCAGCCAGTGCAGCATTTGTCTAAGCTGATTTAGCAATGGGTGTCATGTGTATTTTAATGAACTGAATGGAGTAAAATATTAAGAGTTATAGAAGAGTGGAGAGAGACTTTGCGAACTTAACAGTGTTTACCTTGTTTACTTAGCTGCTATTTTGTTGTTAACATTGTTTTACAGATTATAAATATTTGTTGCATACTATGATATATAATGTTATGTAATATATCTGTTATACAATATGACCTTCGCTGTAATTGTGATATTTAGATTGTTTTATACATTGTAATTGTTTACTGATAATTTGCTAATTATTTTAGAAATTGCAGAAATACAATAAATCAAATCAAAATCAAATCAAATGAGAAATTGTAGAAATACAATAAATCAAATCAAAATCAAATCAAATGAGGTCATCTTGCAGTTCCAGAAAGGAACAATTAAAGGAAAGAAAGAAATGAGATAACTTTTTTTTTTTAACTCGGAGACTTCTTTGTCCTAAATAAACAAAGCAAAAAACAGAATGGAGTAATGAGAAGTAATTTGGTTCTAACAACAGGTATAATACTAACTATAATCATGTAATGTTTAAAATACAGTCAAAACTGCTGGATTTTACATAAAACAAAGAATGTGCACAATCTTCACTGCGTTGAGAGTCATTTTTGCTTCTCGTTGGTCATATTGTTTCACTCTTGCTGATTTAAAAAGGATTAAAAGAAATCTGATTTTTGCTCCATCGCCCTTTTTGATGGATGGATGAATTCAATGCTTAATTCTTTTTAATCCCCTTTGCGATACTCAGTGATCATGTAACAATGGTAATTTGGGGCTGTGTGTATTCTGTAACCACACTGTGCAAGTTCAGAAATTAGTAACGGGTAGACAGCTCTGTATCCTGTATGAAGGTGCCATACAGCCATGTGAAGTCAGGCCACTGATTCATGCATCCCCGTACGTAAATATTTTATATTTATAGGATTGCTTTATTTCATATTTTAATTCTAGATGTAATATTTTAATGGATTAATAGGATTGCTCAGTATGCATTTTAATTATGTAGCTCTGTATTTTAATGTTTGTGTAATTTGTTTTTATTCATGTAAACCAGTTAGAAGCCTATTTCGGCATTAAGTGCTACACTAACAACAACAGCAACAAATTCTAGCAATGATTCTCCAGGATCTGAGGCAGGGTGCACAGATTTTAGGAGTGAAGTTTATAGAATCACAGAATTGTAGAGCTGGAAGGGACCCTGAGGGGGTCATCTAGTCCAACCCCCTAAAATGCAGGAATCTCAGCTAAAGCAGCCATGAGAGATGACCATCCAACCTCTGCTTAAAAACCTCCAATGAAGGAGAGCCCACCACCTTTGATTGTCAAACAGCTCTTCCTGTCAGAAAGCTCCTCCTGATGTTAAGTCAGAATCTCTTTTCTTGTAACTTCAAGGCATTGGGTCCTACCCTCTGGAGAAGGAAGAAACAAGCTTGCACCATCTTGCATATGACAGCCCTTGAAATACTTGGAGTCAGCTCTCATATCTCCTCTTAGTCTCCTCTTTTCTAGGCACACACGTTCCAGCGTGTCAATATCCTTCTTAAATTGTGGCACCCAGAACGGGACTCAGTTCTCCAGGCAGGGTCTGACTAATGCAGAATACAACAGTACTATGACTTCCCAACTATACTTCTGTTGATGCAGCCTAGAATAACAGTTGTTTTTGCTGCTGCGTCACACTGTTGACTCATGTTAAGCTTGTGGTTTGCTAAGACCCCTAAATCCTTTTCACATGTGCTACTGGCAACCCATATGTCCACCATCATATATTTGTGTAGCTGGTTCTACCTGCCTAAGTATAGAGCAAAACATCTATCCCTATTGAAATTAATTTTGTTAGTTTTGATCCAGTTCTCTAATCTGTTCAAGTCATCCTGAATCCCAATTCTGTCTTCTGCAGTATTAGCTACCCATTCTAGTTTGGTGTCATCTGTAAACTGGATGAACATCCCCGCTATTCCTTCATCCATGTTGTTTATAAAGACATTGAACAAAAGAACCCGGTGGCACACCACTTATCCTTTTTCCAGGATGATGAGGGACCATTAGTAAGTACTCTTTGGGTTCAATCAGTCAAACAGCTACAAATCCACCTAACAGTTACCTTGTCTAGCCCACATTTTCCCAGCTTCTCCACAAGAATATAACAGGGAACTCTGTCAAAAGTCTTACTGAAATCAAGATACACTATGTTTACAACATTCCCCCGATCCATGAAACTTGTAACTCTCTACATAAAAGAGATTCATTTGGCATGACTTGTTTTTGAGAAACCCCTTCAGGGTCTTAGTAATCACAGAATCCTTTTCTAAGTGCTCACAGACTGACTGTTTAATTATCTGTTCTAGCACCTTTCTTGGTATCAACGTCAAGCTGACTGGTTTGTAGTTATCTGGGTCTTTTCTCCCATTTCTGAAGACGAGGACGATGTCTGCCTGCCTCCAATCCACAGGGGCCTCAGCTTTTCTCCAAGAATTCTCAAAGATTATAGAAAGAGGCTCTGAGATTACATCTGCAAGCTCCTTTAGTACCCTTGGATGCAACTCATCAGGCCCTGGAGGTTTGAATTCATTGAAAGTAGCTAGGTATTCCCTTACCACCTCTTTTCCTATCTTGGGCTGCAACACCCTCCTTACAATATTTATTCTGTTATCACCAGGCTGGGCATTGCTTTCTTTTATGATGAAGACAGAGGCAAAGTAGGTGTTGAACAGTTCCGCCTTCTCTCTGTCACCCAATAGCATTTCTCCATCTTCTCCACACAAAGGACCTACCACTTGCTTGCTCTTCCTCTTGCTTCAAACATAGCAGAAGAAACATTTTATTGTGATTTTTAACCTCTCTTGCAAGCCTGAGCTCATTCTGAGTTTTGGCCTGCCTGACCTTCTCCCCGTAACTGTTGGCTACTTGTGTTATATTCTTGCTTTGTGATTTCCCATTTTTTATGCATGCCATTATTATTATTATTAATTATTATTATTATTATTATTACTACTACTACTACTACCACTGTCATTATCACTATTATTATCATCTGATTATTTCTCAGAGTTTCTAATAAGATTCTGTCTTCTCAGCACATCAGTTTGGTTAATATTTTATGAGAAGGTATGATCAATCTTTCTGCTATTCCCCCCAACCCTATCCTCTGGTTACACACTTAAAACAAGTTCTTCCCAAGTCAAAGACTACATACCATTTCTCATGCTCAAATAATTCATATGCAGGGTCAAGTCATTAAAATTAATTGTTTATGCCCAAAACCACTCCTCTGTGAAGCAAGGTAAACTAAACGCATCTTGGAGAGATGGAGGGAAAGACGGGGGGGGGAGAGCAAGCGAGCGGGCGCAATGAATGAATTGTGGATAAACTGCTTAAAACAATCTAGAAACCTCAACTGCTTGGGAAGGGGGGGCATGGGAGGGTGGGGGAAAGTAATGCTATTAAAATGGCCAAAAGGAAAATTCATATTGACTGCGGAGACAGGGCACACCGTCTATGGTTAGTAATGTTGCTGTAGAGTAGATTGAAGTTTCAAAATGGCATTAGTCTTCTTTAAAGAGATAGACACGGCTAAATTAGGTGCTGCTGGCTGCAGTGAGGATCAAATGCAAAAAGAAATCATATTTCACCCGAGCTAGTCAACAGCAGGAAAATAAATAGAAATATAAGAGCTATGCAGGCAATGATTCATTTTGATAATCTGGCCCAAGAGAGACACAGGAAGACAGCATCCAGATCTAAGCTCCCCACCAAAAGACAAATAGGAGACGGAGGGTGGAGACTGGGATGACAGCCTAGCAGAGGTCACATCGATTTCTACCAGCGGTTTTCACACAGATGAGATAACCCTGCACTCCATTTGCCCCATTGTTCATATCCTACCTGTCCCACAAGCCATAAATTTCCAAGTCCCCGAAAAAAGGGGCAGTAAAGAAGAAGGATTCTACTTATGACTTCTTATGATTAAGTTTTTGTGCTAACCAAACATGGTTTGCCAACCAAGGTCACATTGCATGTTAAAGTCCGTAATAGCTAGGAAAAGACTAGGGGAAGCATATTACGCTTTAGCGTCTATGGGTGGGAAAGGGAGAGGGGGGTGGGGGAGAAAAGAACCCCTGTCAAACAATTCATCATTTTCTCCTCCTGATTGAAATCACACACTGCGAAGATGAATGATATAAGCATTAGAAATCTATTTCAATCTTGTAATAGATCTTCACATCTGAATGGTGCCCCCCTTTAGGGCTACCTTCAACAGAAGCACATGGAGGGAGTAGAACTGTATTTGTTAATTTGTTAAAGACATAAAAATCTTAATTGGCAAAGTGATGATGCCATGACAACCACAACAGCAAGAATAAGTATGGAATGTCCCTAAACAGGTCACTCTCTTTGTGGGTGGAATACAAAGGCTTTGATGTGTGTGTTTGAATTTTAACACCCACTATTCACGATGTATATACATCGAAAGCTGCCACCCATGGGGTGGCAGAATAAACAGGAAATAAAACTAGGACCTAACCAAGGGCACAAGCAACACTGCATTTATTGAGGCAAAGGGAAGACTGCTTTTATGGAGCTTGTTTGTCATACCTTGTAATAGCATCCTAGATTCTATTCAGAGGGCATGGTTTTAATTTCTAGCACTCATTCCAGATGAATAGGCATCCTGTTAGGTTGTTGTTGTTATTTTACATGTGTTGAGAAAGAGAATATAAAGCAAAATGCTCAGAATGGATAGCTCAGTTGGTAGAACATGACCCTCTTAATCTCAGGGCTGTTGGTTTGAGCCCCACATTGGGCAAAAGATTCCTGCACTGCAGGGGGATGGACTAGTTGACCCTCACAGTCCTTTTCAACTCTACAGTTCTATGATCCTAAGCCCAAAATCACACCAAAAGCTGTGAAAGCATTTACTAGGATTGGGAAAGCATGTGTAGCTTTGAGATTTATTTTTTAAGTTTCAAGTTTTGTGGGGGTTTTTAATTGTAAAAATTTAAAAATCCTCTTCACATAAGAGGATTTTACAACCAAAATAAACCATAATACAAACAAGAACATGACTTTTCTTTTCATTCATGTTAATCTTCTTTTAACTCCTTGTTCTTAACCTCTTAAATCACATATATATCTTTAACAATTTCCCAAATGCTGCCCTATACCTCCCTCCCCCCATTCCTGTTACTTCCCTTCACCCATGTGCGATCTTCTCAACCTAATATTGTTTCTCGTTGTGTTAACAAAAGTTTGTATTTGTTGTTTCAAATATGATATTATATCGTCTTGTATTCTTGCACATTTTACCTATTGCATATTAAATTTAAGCTCCAAAACCAAATCTTTCCATGTATTCCTTTACGCACTCCCACTCTTTGTGCCTTTTTTGGTTGGAACAGCCTCTAATTGTTGCCGTTAATTTTGCCATCTCCACAAATTCTCAGATTTTAGCTCGCCATTCTGATATTTCTGGTATTTTTTCTGTTTTCCAATTTTTAGCCAATAATAATCTAGCCGCTACTGTTGTGTAAAGGGAAACATTCCTTTTGTCTTTGGGGATGTCACTGTTATTACATTACATGTGTAGCTTTGAGATTTGGGGTATACACACACACAAATGCTGGACATTATCTTTGGCAGGGCTGTGCCCCAATAGCCCTAGTGGAAGAGTTTCCACTGGATCCAATTCATCACAGCATTTCAAGAAACCTGAGAATTGCAGTTTGTTAAGTGTGCTGAGAATTGTTAGAAAACCCCTACTCCTCTCACAGAGCTACAATTTCCAGAGTGGTATAACCATCAATCCATCTTTCATTGGTACTCTGGAAACTTTAGCTCTGTGAGGGAAACAGTGGTTCTCTCCCTTAACAAACTACAGTTGCCGGATTTCTTTGGGGGACGTCATGCCCGTGCTTTAAATAGATAGCACAGATATGGTCTATGTGTAACTCATTAGTGCGCAACCTGTGGCACTACAGGTGTTGCTGGAATACTACTGCCCATCGTTCCTGCCCGTTGGCCATGCTGGGTAAGGCTAATGGGAGTTAAGTGTGCAACAACATTTGGAGTGCAAAAGGTTCCCCACCCCTGGTGTAACTGAACCAAACTGAGTTCTTCTGTTTAACCTCTTACCCATCTTCTTCTCATCCCTCTCTTGCCTCCCTTGCACTGGGACAGGAACATAGCCTTTTCTTATTACTCTGTAAAGTGCCATTGACCATGATGGCTCAATACTACCACGACAAATGTCCATCTTATTAAGTGTCTACACTGTCACACACAAAGGCGCACACAAATATGGGTGAATCATTCTGATTAGATCCCAGCCTCGCAAATCAGCTTGGGACTGGCATCGCTCTGGCAGTGTCAGTGGGCGAGGGCTCACACGGCAGGCTCCGTTCACCCTCTACACCCTGCCCTCAGTCTGCCCCGGGCACCGGCAACCACACTACACCAATGCTCCTCCCCTCTCCATAATTGAACATGATAGCTTTTCTAATATGTAGATATAGATATAGGTATAATTGCATTGTAGAAACATATCTCCCATTAGGCATTGCTAGCATTCAGCGGAGACTACTCCATTAGGGCTAAGGGGGAACTGTCCCAACCACCTCAGGCTGCCTTCAGCCAGCCCCCAAGTGTCTGCCTTCTTACTTACAATCAGTCAGAGGGAATCACTGCCTATCAGCCTCCTCCTCCTCACCCTCAGTAAAGAACTCAGAAGGAAGGAGGACTGGGAGAAAACTAAAATTAATTGATTCTGCCTGTCACTGGCTCTAGTTCCAACTACTGTTTGGTCTCCATGCTTTTACCCTATCCGTCCCAATGGGCACCAGACACCACTGGTAGTATTGAAATAGAAGTTTTGATTTCTCTTTCCATAATGTCTGCTCTTAACTAATGCTCTCTTTCCATAATGTCTGCTCTTAACTAATTTGGCCAATCTGCTTAGGCAGACTGCTGACTACCTTCCCTATGTGCCAGTGCTTTTGACTGATAACTACACAGACAAAAAGAGGGCTAGATTATCTTCCATTCTGGCCACTGCAGAATCTGTTCAGGCAGACAAATAACTTCCTCCCAAGCAGAACTGAATGTATCATCATCATAATCTTATATAGTATCATCACCATCATTTTATATAGCACCATCAGTGTGCATGGCACTTTACGAGAGGTACAAGATGATAAGTTCATGCCCCATGGAACTTGCAACCTAAAATTCAACAAAGTGGAAAGAACAGAAAGAAGGGGAGGCAGGGTTAAGCAGGGAAGCTATATTAAGAACACGAGAAAACCCCTGCTGGATCAGGCCAAAGACCCACCTAATTCAGCATCCTGTTAACACAGTGCCTATTAGAAGCTGGCATGTAGGACCTGAGTGCAACAGTGCTCTCCCCACTGGTAATCCCCGTGAAACTGGTATCCAGAGGCTTGCTACCTCCGAGAGTGGAGGCAAAACATTGCTATCATGGCTAGTAACCAGTGACAGCCTTATCTTCCATCAGTTTCTCTAACCCTCATTAAAGCCATCCACGTTGGTGGCTATCACTGCCTCTTTGGGGAGTTCATTCCACAACTCAACTATGTGCTGTGTGAATAATTATTTTTCTTTTGTCTTGTCTTTAATCCGCCAGCGTGCAGCTTCATTGGATGGTCCTGAGTTCTAATATTATGAGAGACGGATTGTATTCTTTAATGTAAACTTTGCTCGTGTGCCAGGAGAATAGGAAGCATGACAAACAATCAGGGAATTCCTGAGGTGGGAAGTGGGAGACATGAGCCACCTGGATGTGATCAAGACTGCAATTGAGCAAATACATCCCATGAGAACATCACAAGATGAGTGTAATGTTTAGAGCTGGCCTGAACAAGTACTTCCCACTGAGGCCTGCTCCATTGGCTCACCTCAATGTGCACGTCACAGAACTATCCTCTTTCACAGAAATTAGTGGAGATGTTCATTTGAGTGGAGGCTGTGTGCACATTACTGATGCTTGTCTACTTGGCCTTAGATAAAACTTTGGCATGAGGGCTAAGCTATGCTTCATATGGTCAAGGCCATCTATAGAAGTGCATCACTTGTGGGGCTGCCTGCCCTTATCAGGAATCAGGACAGGGATATCAAATTGGCCCAAACCACCTGTTAGCAGAACATGGCTCCTGGTGTCCCAAACCAGAAACATTTGTTTTGATTGAATATTGTATAATTAACTGTAATAGGGGCTTGTGTATGGAGAGGTGGGGGGGGGAGAGAAGAGGTACAGTGGTACCTCGGGTTACATACGCTTCGCTAATCTGGAAGTAGTACCTCAGGTTAAGAACTTTGCTTCAGAATGAGAACAGAAATCACGCTGCGGCGGCGCAGCAGCAGCAGCGGGAGGCCCCATTAGCTAAAGTGGTGCTTCAGGTTAAGAAGAGTTTCAGGTTAAGAATGGACTTCCAGAACAAATTAAGGTCTTAACCCGAGGTACCACTGTACTTAGAAACATAGAACTGTAGAGTTGCAAGGAACCCTGAGGATCATCTAGTCCAACCCCCTGCAATGCAGGAATATGCAGCTGTCCCATACAGGGATTGAACCTGCAACCTTGGCATTATCAGCACCATACTCTAAGCAACTGTGCTGTCCAGCTGATCATATACTTGGGAGTGGGGGGGGAGGAGCAGGGAATGACAGTCGGGAAGTAACTGTTATTATTATTAATACTATTATTACTTAGTTGCCTTACAAAAATGTCTCAGAGCGACTTGCAGCACAGTATAAATGCTAAAACCAACTACAACAAACCAATAAAAAACTTTAAGAAACACACCTATATGAATTTAAAAAACCCCCACGTCTTACTGAACTTGGCCCACCTAAACAGAAAACAAGTACTTAAAAGCACTTGGAATCCTTCAAATTAAGGACCAAAAGATAAAAAGGAAAGTTTTTTGCCTAGTGCATTACAATAGATGAATATGGGACAAGACAACCCCCCTGGGGGAGCATTCCATAAGGCCACCACTGAAAAGTCCTATCTTCATTTTGCCACCCTCCAGAACTTATATGGAGCACACAGAGAAGGGCCTCAGAGGATTGCAAGGTTTGGGTTGGTTCATGTGAGTTAAGGCATTCCTAGAGATACTGGGGTCCTAAGCAACTTAAGGTTCTATAGGTACAAAGCAGCACTAAGAACTGAGCCCAGAAACTAACTGGTAGCTGGTGCTGTTGGGCCAAAATTGGTGTTACATGCTTGGACCATTCTGCACTGGCCAAATTCTCTGCCAGCTGGAGTTTCTAAATCATCTTCAAAGGCAGCCCCACATATACTGCATTTAATATAAATTGCATTTACAATCCAATTTACAAGTTTACCAGAGCACAGACAACAGACAGCTGACAGTCGAGAGCACAGGGCTCTGGACCTTTTTTTTTTTTTTGGAGGGGGCTAAAAAAATGCTGAAAGGGGAATGGAACAGGATAGTTGCTCACAAAAAATGTGAAATTTTTGTGCCTGTACATTTTGACTCATATCTCAAGTTAGAAAAATGCTAGGAACGCACTCTACTTTTAATAAAATGAAAACTGAAAATATGGAGATTATGGGTCATGCAGGACAGGACTGCTCTCTTCCTTGCCCCCACCCGCCATGGTTGTTCATGACTTGGAAGAGGGAGAGGGAATAGAGTAGTTGGGATTAGCTGGGTGAGGGTATGCTTAGGAGATAACTAGCTTTGGTTGAATTCATTAGTGACTTCAATCCATAAATTGCCAAACAGCACCAGCAGAAGCTAAAATCCAGTTCAGATCAATTGCAGACTACACCCAACCCAACCCACTTTATTATTTTCTATTTTCATTGTCTTTTATGTTAGAATAATACATTTTTGTTGCTGTGGGGTCTCTTAAACATGACATAGTTGGGCATGTCTTAATCCAGCCCTGCTCATTATAGTTATAGGATCTTGCTATCATGAGACTTACTTGGAAAAAAAAAGTCTGATGGAAATCCACATTCCACCCCGATTCCACCTCTGTGATTCCATGAAATTTCACATCCATTTTCAAGTCTTCAAGGACAAGGCTATCTACCTTCAATGACTTACTAGCGCTGCAACCTCCTCCCTCGCCCACTGCTTCTGCTTTCATTGCCTCTCTGCCAGGAGGCGAGTCGTTCTTTTCATCAGTGAGAAAGAGGGATGCCTCCTTCTAACCTGGCAGAAGTCAAGCCACCCCAAATTTACTGCTTTAACCTTGCAATTCAAGTGCCAAATTTAAAGTCCAGGCTGTTTTTCTTAATTACACCCCCTGAATGTGCAAAGGGGTCAAAATGAATGCAATTTGAGGAGTAGCTGATTAATCTGGTTGCTGAGTGTTAAATCAAACTTTGGGATCATTTTAACGGTATGATTTATATTGCCTGGTGCCGTGGTGCCTTCCACCTCCTCCAGTGGTCCGATTTGTGATAAGGTGCTTAAGGAATGTGTGCACATTTTGAGGGCATCCCAGAAGCATTGCAAAAAGCATCAAATGAAAAAGACAGCTAACTTGTAGATTACCTTATTTGCCAGTTAAGCTTAGTTGCACCACCATCTATTATTGAAAGCCGTAGGTATGCACAACATTATTTTTTACAGACAAACAGGAAGCAAATATCTGCCCAAAGATATTTACAATCTAAAATTCTGTAAAAAGGGAATGATGAGAGGAAGAAGAGGAAAGTAAACAGGATCAAGAGGTGATTTTTTTAGTTGCACATACTTGCACATAGGCCCTAATACAAGTTCTGCCCATCAGGAGTAGGGCAAAGTGACTTATCTGACTTGTCCTCTCCCACACTAGCTATTCGTTTATTTCAATTTTGTTAAAAACCCATAAGCTGCACGTGTCTACCCCTTAGTTACAGTACAATATGAGGGCTAATGGGTTGTGCTAAAGACTTCATGGGAAAGGTGGGTTTTGAAGAGGGGTTTTAAGGAACAATGAGACACCAAATGGGTGTTGCAGGAGGCATGTCCAGGCATAAGAGGCAGCAAGGGGAAAACAATGGAATCATTTGAAGTGTTTGTCTATTCATTCAAATCAATAGGTTCTTTTCCGTACAGGTATCAACTGCAATTTTCAACATACTGATTGTGAGGATTTTGTTCAAACTGTATTTCAAGTGAATCTGATCTGCAGTTCTTAGCCTAATACATAGATTAGAATGCAGTTATATTTTGTTTTTCACACTTCTCCCAATGCTGCAATAGAGTTCTCTGCTAAACAAATGTACAACAAAACTGCACTTTTGGAATAAAATGTGTGGAGAAAAAATGTGTAATTTAGTATAAAGTCCACACCAATATGGGTATTTTAGATGGGGTTGGGGGGGAATTTGATGCAGCTCACATTTAAAAATGAACTTATCTAATTTGCATTTTCCAAAACAATTGGCAAACTGAAAGCACAGGCACACTTCGGAATTTAAACCTCTGTGACAGATTTATTCATCCTTAATATTAGAAGACAATGCATATAAAACATATGTATTTTGTAAATAATAATGTTAATTTTGCGTGTATGTTTGTTCTCTTTAATTTCAGATTGAGAGATTGATGCAGAAACAGGACAGAATGGCCTTATCAATGAACACAGGCAAAACTGACATGGTCTGGGAATAGACTGATGCATCCTTGTGCGCGTGCACCCACCTACTGTTTTACAGAGCTATTCTTGTCAAAGGTGTTTTAAACAAACAATCACTTAGAAAATATCAGTACAATAGCACAAAGATTACCCTGCAATGCAGAATTATGCCAATATACTTGTTAACAATGATACCTAGGTAATTTATACAGTCGTGACATTTACCTGCATGAAGCTCCCATTAATAACACTGAAGATTATACCTATTTATAACTGGGTACATATTTAAAATAAATTTTGGTGCCATAAGTTCCTGTCAACAGTTGTGTGTGTGTGTGTGTGTGTGTGTGTGTGTGTGTGTCTGTTTTAAAAAACTAATTTGGACTTAAATCTTCATGGTGAGAGGGAACAGCTAACTTCATGGTGAGAGGGAACAGAAATATATGCCGAACAAGGATAAGAATTTGGGGAGAAACACGGTTAATTTGGTTAGTAAGGAGCTCAGATCAGCAAAGCCACAGAAACAACCAAGTCAAAACATTCAGTCTTCAGGGACGATGGAACTATTTTAAAAACTTAAAATCATCATGCAGTACGTGGATTGAAAGCTGATGTAAATACCATAAAACCCACTGAAAAACATTTCTGGCAACAGCTCTTCCACACACACACACACACACACACACACACCCTAATCCATCATCAATTATAACACCTCCAAGTAATCCAGAACTTACTAATAACAGAATTACAAGAGGGACTGACAGTTGCTGCTGTCCCTGCTGTAAAGGAAAAACCAACAGCCCACCAGCAAACCTGTAGCCCCCAATGACAACCTACATAGATGAGCCACAAATAAACAACAGGTGCACCAGCATTTGGGTACCTGTAGAAAAGAGTCTCTAGATTATTTCTCCAGGAAATGCTTCTGCCTGTCAGAGTAGAGAGTACTGTGGGTGGTGTGGGGGTAGCAATTGCTATGGGGCACATTCCCTCAGAGACAATCTGTCAGAGGCTACATACTAGAAGTGGCATCAGGTCACTCTTTGGGTCTCCATGTCCCTGTCACCCCCTTTTCCCCCTCCCTCTTTCTGCCACTTCCCCCCTCTGCTATTTTCTCGCTGTCTTTCCCTATTGTCAACCTCTTTCCCCCCCTCTCCTTCTGCTCCCTCCTCCTGCTCTCCTCCCCTCTCTCTTTCTCATTCACCCCCTTTCCACTCTCTCCATCCCCTCTCCCCCTCGCCTTCTGCTTCATCTCATCCATTCCCTTCTATCTCTCTCCCCGGGTCTCCTGCTACTTCCTTCCTTCTCTGCTTCAACCACCTATTCTCCCTCTTTGTTTCTCTGTCTCATCCATCCCCTTTTCTCTCTCCTCTTTTGCCCCTTCCCTTCCCCTCCCCTTAAAATAAGGGCAGGCGGTTTAGGCTTGCAGGCTGCCCATTTATACAATATGAGTACAGAGGGACAAACTGACCTAAGGCAGATTCCTATGTGTGTATAAGCTTCGCAAACCTATTTATATGAAACTTATCCCTTTCCAATACCCAAACTTCCCATGAAGTCTCACCTCCCCCCACATTAAATAACATTTTTGTTTGTTTGTTTCTCACTATCATGGGTAGGTGAAACTTGCCCATGCAGGGTGGGGTGGGGGTGGGGAGAGAATTCTAAAGAATCTTGAGTTTCCTTGGCAGATTCAACCTTTCCATATTAATGTTGAGATGATTTTTTCCCCTAGCTATTTTGTTGCAAATATTTATGACTCCATATGGAACAACAGATGTTCAAGGAAATGCATGGCAGAGAAGACTTCATTTTCAGCAATTATCCTTCTACTTGTTGTCACACTGTAGGTGGTTTTAGTGCATCTCTCTAAAAAAATTAAAAAATAAAGTAAAATCCACCCAGTCCCACTCACACATTGTAAGGACATCAGCAGAGATCATTATGCTATCCTCCCCCCTTCCTTCCTAAATACATTGGCTTCGGGGGGAAAGTGCCATTAATTTCACTTAATCGTAAGTGTGGGGCAGGCTGATACAGTGCCAGTTCTGCAGGGGGACCAATCTCCAACCCTATTCCCTCACCTTGCTGAATTCCCTTATCTGATCTTAGAATCACAGAGCTGCAAGGGGCCTTAAAGTTCTTCTAGCCCAACCCTCTGCCAATATAAGAAATATTTTTGGGTTTTCTAGCTTGTCGGACTCTACATCCTATTTAGATAAACAGAGCACCACTACATCCACCATGTTGTCTCAGCTCCACCAGATTTTGTTGCACCCAGTATAGATTATGCTCTCCATGTGTTTTACCTATGGCACTTTGACCTCTTTGACTTGCTGTCATGTGCTCCAGCACTTACAGTTTAATTCCTTTAATCTACCCTCAAGAGCAACAGAAGATGAATTTGTCATCTATGCGACAGCCCTTCAGGTATGTGAAGAAGGCTAAATAGTGCTTGTTAATAATCTCTTCTCCAGGCTAAATACGACCATCTCCTTCAATGTTATCTATGCACGTACTTTGATATCCACACCACATATATACTGGGGTGGCAAAACTTTGTTAGCTGAAGGGCTACACTGCATTCTTGGCAACCCTTCGGGACCACCTGGCAGTGATGGGGAGGGCACAAGGCAAGTCTTTTCCCTTTGTCCAGTAGACTAGCTTTTACATACACTCTCACAGCCTTCTCTGTCCTGCTTCCAAGCAGGCCAAAGGCATTATCAGAGTTCAAGGATACACTTCCAGCCAAGAGGCTGCAAATCAGGGCTAGTAGGGGTCATGCCATGCAGAGAGGTGGGTGGCTGTGGAAAGACTAGAGGGAGTCCCGAGGCCCCCCCCTTCATTTCAGACTGTTCTGAAGCAGATCCCTCCATTCTGTAGGGAAAATGGGAAAGGGGAACTGAGAGACAGCCCTGTCTTCATACAATCTGAAAATTTGCGACCCAGGGACACAATCCTGCACACCACTAACTGCAATTGCTGAATTAATAAAATGCATGATCCCGTGAAACCATCCATGAAATGGCCATGGTAAAAGATCAAGTTCAGACTTATCCAACAATCTTGCAAGGTTTAATGCTATTGTAAAGTTCTTAACATATTAGCAATATATGGAGACAAGTTACACCCCATGAACCCTACACACACACACACACCAGATAGGAAATGGTGTTTCCCACTTCCTGTTTTATTAAGGTTTATTTTACAACTGTATTAAATAGGTTATAAAGGACAATCCCGCTATTATACCCTTCCTTGCTTAGACTTAATAAATATTATATCCCCACCATCTATTAAAGCCAAGCAGTGGAGAAAATAAGTGAGGTAGTAATCTCCTCCGCAGATGTAAAATACCCTTAATAAACTTGGGGTGTATAACAGTCAGGAACGAATTACTCATGTCTGCTTTAATAAAATAGTACCCTTAAAGCAGTATTACTCTTAAGGTACTGACATTCCCACTGGCGCTACAAGCATATCCTTTCAAAGCAACACAGCTTGTTAAAAACGGCAAGATATCTTCTTGCAATAGAGAGTTTGTGTCCAAGCAAGATACAAGGTTTGTCGAGAAAGTATCCGGGGAGCAATAAAGCTGATGGGAAGCATATTTCTCGGTGGTATTTTAGCACTGTGAAAAATTCAATCACGGGGAAAAAATGTTTAGCTGTAAACATTTGAAGAGTCATATAAAAGCAATAGCTTTCCTGCAACACCTGCTTAAATAATTTTAAGAGGTGGAATGGAGCCCCCACCCCCCACCCCACCCCGCTCCAATCTTTGAAAAGCCGTTGAGGACATTGTCTATTAATTTCCCTGGTGCCATCATGGCCGGACTCTTGAAATCAGGCAGAGTTAATAGCAGAATTCAACACAAACCAAGGGCATTTGACCAATAGAGCTAATTTTCAGAGCTCCCCCCCCCCAACACCAAATATCTGTTCAGTATTAAGGTAGGAAAAACTGTCATTCTTCCATAGGTTATTTTGCAATGGCCTCAAATGTAAGAGCCAGTGGTAGAGTAGTTATATTATGAGAATATTAAAGGGGAGGCCTGGGTTCAAATTTCCTCACAGCCATGAAAGCTCTTTAGGCGACCTTGGGTCATTGTTTTTCAGCCTATCCTACCTCATGAGGTTATTCCGAGGATAAAACGAGGAGAGGAGGATTAACCTAGATTTGAAAAAATCCTCCATCAAGAACCAAAGTGGGGTTTGTCCAAGCTAAAGCAGGCTCTCTCCAAATCACCCTGAACCAAAACAAGGACCTCTGAGATGCTTCAGGGCACTTTGCTAACTACAGGCGCTTGGTTAGGAAATGCTGGACTTGCAGTCCTCCTGCTTCTGAGCCATATGCCCCTACACATCCACTCCTGTCAAATCAGCTTCACACTTAAGTTTCCGTGACTTCTGAGTACACAGAAGCCTGACGCTGTCCCTACTCCCACCCTGCAAATCATCATAACTCCTTAGCCCACCTTTCATAAAATTTGCAGATTAGGCTAGGGATGTGTCTGGCATATGCCTGTTTGTTAATAAAATCACTGCTGAGAATATCACGGGGGGGGGGAGATATAAAATCTAATTTAAAGGTGGTCAGTGCATAATCCTCTGGGGACTTACTTGTCTGTAAGTCGCCAGCTTTCTTACCTGCGGATGTATGCTTTCCAAACTGCGTATCGTGACATATTAGTATGTCAGCTGCAGTGTGTAGGTGTGTTGTGCGAATGCCACCTCCCTGCCCTGCCCCACCCCCCCTGCCTGCTGCTCCTCCTAAGGCTGGAAAAGGGTTAGTTTAACCTCTGGTGTGCTAGGAAAACTGAATTATTGTGTCATGAAATGATGCATGTCTAAAAAGTGTGTCACCAACATGAAAAGTTTGGAAAGCTCTGCTCTAGGGTATAAACTCACATGGGTGGTTAGTCATACCTGTTGGCCTTTGCACTGCCGAATATGAACTGAGAGCACACCCTAGAACTGAGTGGACACCCTAAAAGGCATCCAAAATGGCCCTGTGGCAGGTGAAGATCAGGAGTGGTTGCAAACCAGCTCTGCATAGGCAGCAAAACAAGATGGCAGAATCCTAAGCTGGTAGAGAGAACTGTGACCACTACAGGTTGCGGGTGGGGGTGTTCTGGTTTTGAATGCTTCCCTACATTACTTACCAAAGCAAGTTTTTAAAAAGGTAAGAACTTGGGGTGGGGAATTCTAGCAAAGCCTACTCGCTAGGCTATGTTTCTACTTGCAGGGAAATTTGATACAAGGGAGCGTTCGGAAACGTGGGTCCTCACAGGCTTCCTGAAGTGCTACAGCCCAGCCTACCAGAGCAAGCCTCTACCACCTCATTGTGCTGCACGTGTGAACCAGCCTCATTGCTTTTTAGTGAATCCCATCACTGCTCTATACCATTGTTAGCAAAGTGCTAAAAATTGTGTTTGCAAAGGTGAAACGAGCAAATGTCCCAACGAACATTCAGACAGCCAAGTAATCATAATGAACTGGAATGTTTATCAATCTTGATCATCACCTGTACAGAGTTGTTGTTGTAGTAGTAGCTGTCCCCCACCCCCCCACCCCCAATTCCTCCCACCATTTCTTGTGAAGACTGCAGAAAAAAGGAGCCATTCAGTCTTTCAGATTAATGAAGTAGTGTATAACCTCTGTGGTTCAATTGTTCTCAAACAATAAAACATGTTCCTGCTTTTACGGCCTATTCTGTTTGGATTTATATCCTACAGTAATAGCTTTTGACTGAAATAAGCTACTTCTACTATTCCTGAAAGGGCAGGAGGGGGAGGGGGAGGGGGTCCTAAGACCATGTAAATTGGACAGTGAGTCTGGGAGTAAAATAAAAATAAAGTAATGAACTATATAAAACCTTAAATTACCTAAAGAAAATGTTTCAACTGTTAAAGAGCATGCAAGAATACTCACTTGCAGCCCCATCAACAGCTGCTAGCAAGCCATCGTTAATGAATGTAACTTGTAGTAGGACACGGCTGCCAGCCAGATCAGTAAAACAGTGGGTTGTTTTTCTTCTTCTTTCAAGCAACTGCAGACCCACCACCGCATCTGGCAGGCCCCACTAGGGCCCATCACTGAGAGATGCCCTGTGTCCTCCTCCTCCTCCTCCTCCTCCTCCTTTGAAAGAGCACACCTGGGATGAGGAGCTACCATTGTAATTTTTCAAAATTTCATAGAATTGAAGAGTTCAAGAGTCCACGAGGGTCATCTACTCCAGCCCCCTGCAATTTAGAAATCTTTTTGCTCAAGATGGGTCTCAAACTCATGACCAGAGATTAAAGAGTCTCATGCTCTATCAACAAAGCTATTCCAGAGTGGTGAACATCAGGCCCAGAGGCCATAGGTAACCTCTCTGACTCTTCCCAAGCCTGCTTCCCTCCCCAGTCCTACTCTGCCCTGTCCCTGGGTGGTGTTGCCTGGCTAAAACGTGTCATTGGACTCTCAATACAGATTCTTGCTTGCCTGGATGGGGAGCAGAGAAGGGTGCGAGTGTGTGTAGAAAACAAGTCTACCAAACAAAGGCAAAAATTACATCAATTGCCCCTTCCACTATTGCCTCTGGACCCACCTACCAACAGCATATTGCTCCTGAAATTGGCCTTCAGGCTCAGGGGGGGGAAAAACTTAAAACTTGAATAACTGACCTGGAAAGACCACAAAAGTATGTCTTAAAGAGGCACTGAAATACAGTAAAAAATGGCGCCTGCCAAAATTCAGGAGCAAGATGATTCCATATTAAGGGGGCCATCACAGAAAAGACATTGTGCCCTTAGTGGACATCAGCTGTGTCTCCATGGGCCATGACCCACCTTGACAGATGACAGTAATAATAATAATAATAATAATAATAATAATAATAATAATAATAATAATAATGTTTATACCCCGCCCTCCCTAGCCAAAACTGGGCTCAGAGCAGCTAACATCAAATGTATAACACATTAACATAAAATCAGGCAATCAATTAAAATACATCCTAAAATCAGATCAGGATCAGAATAAAATCCAATCAGATGGCAACCTGCAGATTAGGCTTGGGGACCTTAAAAGCTCACCAGGCCCAACTGTTTGTGCTGAACTTATATGAGCCTGTGAGAAAAATTGGGAGGCCACTTTCATGCAAATTCTAATGAAAGGGGAGAGGGAGTCAGACTGAACCCCGACCAAAGGCCTGGAGGAACAGCTCTGTCTTGCAGGCCCTGTGAAAAGATGTCAAATCCTGCAGGGCCCTGGTCTCTTGTGACAGAGCGTTCCACCAGGCCGGGGCCACGGCCGAAAAGGCCTTGGCCCTGGTTGAGGTCAGTCTAACTTCCTTGAGGCTCGGGACCTCCAAGATATTATTATTTGCAGACCGTAAGGTCCTCCGTGGGGCATACCAGGAGAGGCAGTCCCATAGGAAGATAAAATTATAGAATCTTAGAGTTGGAAGGGACCCCAAGGGTCATCTCAGCTAAAACATAAATAGAAGACTCTACGGGTATTGTGGTCCTGAGAGGCCACTTTGCCCCCATCCCCCTCAACCTGGAAGTGGCCCTGGGTAACTGGTGCTGCAAAGTGTGCCTGTGTTGAAAATTACCGTATTTTTCGCCCTATAGGATGCACTTTTTCCCCTCCAAAAATGAAGGGGAAATCTGTGTGCGTCCTATGGGGCGAATGCAGGCTTTCGCTGAAGCTTGGAGAGCGAGAGGGGTCGGTGCGCACCGACCCCTCTTGCTCTCCAGGCTTCAGGAAGCTATCAGCAAGCCTGGGGAGCACGTGGCAGTTCCTGCAGGGCTGCCTAGGCTGCGGATAGCAGCCTGCTGCCTGGAGCATGGGGCGCGCTGAAGCAGAGCACCCCACGCTTCGGGCAGACATCTGCAGCCTAGGGAGTCCTGCGGGAGTTCCCACAGGGCTCCCTAGGCTGCAGATAGCAGCCTGCTGCCTGGAGCGCAGGGTGCGCTGAAGCTGCGGCTGGGGGGGGGGAATAATTTTTTCCCCTTTATTCCCCCCCAAAAAACTAGGTGCGTCCTATAGGCCGGTGCCTCCTATAGGGCGAAAAATACAGCAGGGCATGCAAGGTTCTGCCCAGGCTCTAGCATGCTTTATAGTTAGTCCAAGTAAAGTGGAACATATCATATGGTATATCTGACTGATTCAGTCTTGAGGATAATCACATTGATTGGTCTTTGTGGGTGTAGGGGTGGTTGCAAGTATCTATGCTTCTCCAACAGGAAGGCAAAGATCCAATCACATGGCTGTATGAGCTGCCTTATAGGAACTACTGGTTTGCCTAGTCCAGTGTTGTCTACTCTGAATGGCAGTATATCTCTGGCCGATTACTTTCTCTTCTCCAGCTACACAGAGATTAATTTGCAAAGCATTAAGCTATGGATGGAGAACTTGTAACCTTCTAGATATTGCTGGACTAGATATTGATGGGAGTTGTGTTCCAACAATATCTGGACGGCCACAGGTATCCCACCCCTGACCCTCCCCATTATAATGGTTAAATTAGCTTCAGGTAGGCGTGTAGATTACTGGCTTTCAATCTTGGCTACAGGCCTCATATCTCTTCCCAGCTGCTGCACCAGGAGGGACCTAAATGTTTCAACTCTGATGTCTTTTTGACAACAGACTGCTTGAGCTTCGGTTGTTCTCTCTTGAAGAATCTACTTCTGTTGCTGTAGTTTAAATTATTATTGATGCCATCTATGCTTTTAAATGCTTAAATGCTTTTAAACAGTAAGCTTCTCTGAAAGCCTGTGGGCTGAAGAGTGGGATGTGAACATTTGCAATTAATAAACAAACGAAAGGAAAATGCAAAACAAGCAAGCAAATGGGCAAAGACACGCTTCTTTGTTCCCTCATAAGCAGGAGCCCTGCTGGTCTTCAGACTCCTTATGCAAAGTAAGACCACTGGTCTATCTAGTCCAGTACTGCTTCTACGGACTGGTAGCAGTTCTACAGGGTTGCAGAAAGGGGCAATCCCAGCCCTGCCTGGAGATGCTGGGGATCGAACCTGGGACCTCCTGCAAGCAAGGCTGCTACTCTAACCACTGAACTACAGTCCATCCCTTTAAGTCCTATCACCAGGTAGGGTGGGTACACATAGCCCCTTCCTCTTGCACATGTCCTCTCGAAACCCCACCTCTCCCTCCATGTCTATAATTTCATCTTTCTCCTCCTCCTTTCTCTTTTCCTCTTATGTCTTCCTTCCCTGTCTGGTTATTCCTGGGCAATAGCGGTGGCTGGTGGCCACTGTTAGGGTGGACAGCAGAGAGGCCGACGGTATGTTCAGTCAGAGCCAAGTAATTCCAGTTTTGTTTCCATCCTCCCTCCTGCTGAGTTCTGTGAGGGCAACGTCAAGACTCAGGAGGAGGAAGCTGACACCAGGGCCGGCCTCTGGACTGGCTATGAGTAAGAAGGCAGGTAGGTAGGGGCTTGCTGGGGGATGAATGATGATAGCAGGGCAACCTCCCCCCAACTGCTATTCTGGGCTCCATCCCTGGGCTCCTTTCCCCTCTGCAGGGTAAAAGATGCTTGTTAGTGAGGGTAAATGTATCTGGAAACACACAGAAAAATAGCAACACGTGGGGAGACTCAGCTGAGAAAGCTGCAAGGGTTAAGCACTCCCCCCTTGATTTTTTGTAACTCACAACTGCAGCCTACAAAAGCTGTTTTCAATTTAAAAAATATCCTATTAGGGTTTGCTTGCTCTAGTTTTGTTTTGTACAAGATGATGTTGCAACAATTGTCAGAGTTCATTAGTGACAAGCCATTCCTTCTTATTCAAAGTTCAGGACAACACACTCCTTTTCAAACAATGTCATTTGGAATGGAGAAAATTTATTTTTCATGTCTTGCAGAGTTTCTGCCAGCTTTGTCCTGATATGATCCACTTTTTAATTCTCCTTACAGCACAAATATTTTGAGATCACCATGGTTGATTTTGCTTTCTTTGTCGGAATGATGACTGCCTCATACAGTGGCTCAATTATTTATTATCATCGCCATTCATTGAGTATTTTTGTAAGGAATGTACTCAAAGAGGCTTAACCAAAGTACAAACAAACAATCCACCCCCCACAATTAAACAATTAAGAAGCGAACAAAAACATAAAAGCAAAGCTTATTTCCCCCGCCCACACACACAAAGAAGCAGAAAGAAGCAGAATGCTAAACAAAACAGAGGATTGCAGGCCATAGGGAAAGTTGGGCTTGAACTCTCTCCCTCCTAGAAAGAATAAAATAGAAAGGGGGACACTGATTCAGTCTTATGATATCCCTTCGTGAGAGTAAATCAAAATGATAAAGCAACAAGTATTAGTAATAGCAGCAATAATAAAAGGTGAAGCAGAACAAGTGATGAGGGATGTATGTGGGAAAGGTGAACCTCCTTAGTCCATACTTTCTGAGACAAATTTGCGATGTAGCTTCCCAAGCCATGTGTACAAAAATGCACACCCTAAGGTAAAGTGTGAATAAAAATGCACATTTTTTGGTGAAAATATCATACGGAATATTTGGTGAAAATAGCAAACAGAAATGCAATATAGTGCGGAAAATTGCTTTGCAAAACTGCATAGGAAAATATTATATTAGGAGAAAATTCACACCAAAATGTTGATGAATTTTCGTAAGGACTGATCTGGAAATTTGGAGAACTGAACTGGAGGACTAGAAAATAAGAAAACTGAGAGAAACTGAAAATAACTGTTTTACCAGTCTCTAAAGAGAACACAGTAAGTGGTGGAAGCAGGTGGTTATGCTGCTTCTATGAACTTGCAGAGAAAGTAGGAGGGAAAAAAGGGGGTGAGGAAGTTGCCCTAATAGTTCATTAATATTTGAATACCAGCAAAACAATATGGGAACTGTGGCTTCCCTTCCCTTCCCAAACATTCCTCCTTTCTGTAATCACCCCTTATTAGGGAGATGTTTGGCGGCTGCTTGTCATGGGCAGCATCCATCTTCATTTGTATCTATCAAATCCATGTATAGATGTTCCTGTGATCCTAAATACTTGAGATGGCATATTTGTCGCCAACATTACAGTGATCTCTCTGAAGTGCTGGTGAGAAACATTTGGTGCTGGGGCTGAGTTGAAACATTTCACTATGAAAGCGGGTTTGGAAGGAAGCACCAACAAATTATCGGAAATGTCTTTTTTGCACAGGTTTTACTGCCCCTAGGCAGCTGCTTTGGCATTCTTCTGGATGGCTTACCAGATCCAGCCAATAAGGAAACACATAGCCAAAATGATCCAGATTTCCCCACCACCTTCATGTTGAAGACACTCAAAAGCACCCCTTGGCTACTTCAAAAGTAAGCACACAACCATCACCCTGGCACCCTGACTCATGAGAATCTCACTGAAACACTCTCTCCCCTTTGATTATTTTCAAATGTAATTTATTTTCTCATGAATTGATGGATAATTCTCAAAAGAAGAAGGGAAAACGAGCAAATTTTTGGCAGGGCACACTGCCATTTTGAGCAGATAAATAACGGGAGGTGTAAGAGCTAAGCAGCTCCTTCCTGAGTTTTTTGATCTATGAAAAGAATGTTTATAGAGAACAGGTTAAATAATCCACATAAGCTTGCTAACTTTAGAGGCAAGTATTCTAAAGACAGAACTTGAGACTCCAAGAAACAAATGAGGCTAAGATTGAAGAAGGTCCTATCTTCCTGCCGCAATAAATTCTTGCATGGGTTGTTAATAGACATATGCTGCTAACCCTGGAGCTCTTTGGTGTGTGATTCAAGAAATATGCCTTTATTGCCAAAGTAACACCCACCTACCCCAAATATAATAGCAAGTAATGTGATCATTGCCCTTGGCGGCACCATTAAACTGGGCAGTGAACTGCTGCAAATAGCTGTGAGTATTCAGCATCAATACAGACTTAAGGAGGTTGGGTTTTAACAGCCAAATGTGCACCACAGTCTACCCAAACATAAAAAGCACCTTTCAAACTTATTTTTTTTTACTGAAATGTTAATGACCAGAACAAACTATAGGAGGCTCAAAAGAAAAGAAAAAATATTTCAGTGGATGAAAGGAAACACTAAATTAAAACTCCAGCTTTAAAAAAAAGGAGGGGTGGTGGTGCTGTAATTTATCTGCTTTAAGGAAATTGTTAGCTAAGGGGATGAGGAAGATATTAATCTTTCTCTCACTCACTCCTGTTCTCTGGAAGAAGTGGAAAGGTTATTTATTTACTTAAACATAAAAACCAAAAACAGTCAACAAGTGAGCCATCTCTGAAAAGCTTTGCTGGGATAATAGTAACTTAATGGTTTCCAAATATACGTTCCCTACAGCTTTGTTTCAGCAATAAATAAGAGCACATTGTCACAGTGTCGAGAGAGCGAAGTCGGAATAAAACAAGTTTCTCTTTCATGTTCTAAATGATCAGAACAGAAAAGGAGAATGACACTTATGAGGAAATGTATTGCATTTCCCAACAGAGAAATATTTACATGTCTTTTGACCGTGAAATATTTACACAAAAGCCATGAGAAAGAATGAAGATGACTTGGGAAAACTGGAGAGGGGAAACAAACTTCTGTGATTAATCCTGCTACCAATAAGTGCCCCTGGATATGCAGAACCAAAGGGAGCAAGGTAAAATGAATTTACCCAGGAGACAATTCAGGCAGGATTTCCAGTGTGATAGCCCTATAGACCAGAATGACAGTCACAACTGCATAAATGGTTCTTCGACCAACTGCCCTTCTCAATGCAAATTGGAGATGGCATGGGGATTGTGGGTGATATGGTTGCGGGTGATATGGTGCAAATCATCCTGCATTCTGCACACTAGAGACTTGATGTTTTTCAATCTTTTCTTCTTCTTGAAAGCAGAGGTGGGGATCTTTTTTCAGTTTAAGGGCTACAATGCATTGCGGGCTCCTGGAGGCCACATGTCAGAGGCAGAAAGTGAGCAAAGCAACAGATACGGCTCTTGCACTTGTACATTCCAGCCATATAAAAACCCACAGATTTCTACATACACACAACCGGCATCCAAGCAAGCAACAGATACAGGTTTCAGACACAGATCTTTCTCAGATCTACCTGAAGATGCATCGTATCAAAACTAGGATCTTAAACATGCAAAGCATGAGATTTACTGCTAAGGTGCAACATCTCCTCTCCAAAATTGGAGCATCCTACAGCAACTGCTTTGTTCAGCGTCAATGCACGCTACCACCTCAGAACTCCTCCATGAAAGTAAGCTTTATTCACAACTTGTTAAAAGGGACCATCTTTGGAATCATTAACAGCACCCATAATCTAGGGAGATGGCTGCTTCACCTTGTCTATAGCTGTCTTTAACTAGAACCTTTGCAGGATATGATTAATGGTCTGAGAACTGTATGGTTCAAAACATCAGAAACCACCCTCCCCAGATCCATTAGGGATTATATATCATCCCAAGCAATTTCTAACCCAAAATCTGTACAAATTTGTCACCGTGCATAATAATAAAATATATAGTAAGGCAGTTGTAATGCTTCACTTGGCACTGTATTCGATAGTTAATTAGTTTGTTGCCCCGCCCTTGTAAATTACTGCTATTTATTTGAGCCCTTGAGATGTAGCAGGTTAAAGATCTTAAAAAAGGAGATAATAAAAAATAATAATAAAAGCAACTCTCAATGGGGGAAAACATGGGCACCTGCATCTGAGTAGCAGAGTTCATAATTTCGTTTGACTCTCGAAAACTGCCAGAGCAGTATCTGTTCCAAACGATAAATCCCAGTGTTGCCAAGCTGAGATTGTTTGGTTGTACTGCTAGCATGAACACATCAAAAACAACTTTGTCAGGAAAGGCAGCAGCTTTTGGCAGCCGGGAGACTAAAAATTGTAAGTTTCTGCTGTAGCCGGCAAGGTATATATTTTATTATTTTCATTATTTTTTGTGGGGGGTGGTGGAAATAAATGTGAAATTCAGTCTTCCACAAAAGCAGCAGTGTCATGAGAAAACTTGGGACTCAAAAAACTTCTGTAAACGCTGCATTTTCAATATTGGAGTGTCAGTCTTCATTCATTCCTTGACAAGGTTGTCAGTCAAACGGCAATCTAGTTTTGTTAAGACTTTAACCAAAGATCAAAGCAATGATACTGCTGAGTTCACATTATCTTCCCAGAGATAACGACTCAAACACTTTCATACACTGCATCGATATTAACTTTGCTCCGGTCCATTCTTCCCGGGCAAATAAAATGACACAACGTTTTGGCAGCCTCTGTAGGCCTCACTGCTTCCCCCCGTCAATGGATCTATTCTCTCCATGCTTTCCCCCTTTCTTTCCCCCCAACCCCTCACCCCAGCTGCTAGCTCAATACTGTGGCCGGCCAGCCCAGCATTCAAATAAACAGATGACCATTTAAAAAAAGAAAGAAAATGAAACATTCTCTCTCCCTCTCTTGTTCTGGGTCTCCTTCTTGAAATATATCAAATGTCTTTTATTCAATAACAATAGTTAGGCAATAAAAAGATGAGTGAGCAAAAATGCGGTATATCATCATTTTGCTTCTGACTTTAGCCCAATGGCAAATGAAAGGCATCCAGAATCAATTCCAAGAAGCTAATAAATTCCACCAGTGAAAGCAGGGAAAATATAACTTTTGCAACCTCATCATCCAGCTGATTTGTAAGCAAAGCTGGCCCTCGTTCCTGAACAGTATGTCACCTACAGTTTCACTTCCAAGTGGGTAATATAACATTTCTACGGAGCTTATATTCAGAGGCTAAACATATTTATATCTTCTTTCCCAAAACATACAGCCAGCTAATACCACAGTAAAAATAAAAATGTTCTGGCGACGGGAAATAATCACATTGATTGCTATCAGTTATTTCACCAAGTAATGGTGACAGAAAGGTATGTCAGCATGCAAGGCTGTGCAGGCCGGGCATTTTTTAGCTTCGCAATCATTGCAAAGATCTTTAAGGGTTTTACAAGGTGCCCTAAATTGGTTCCTGTGTACTTTACAATTGCAGAATAGTGTCTCCAAGGCCCACAATTGTGCGTGTGGAAATATTAATGTCTTGGTACACCCACTGGTCCAGTTCAGATGTTACGGGACAAACCATGGTTTGACTGTTGCTATATAAAGAGCCTTGGCCTCCCTCCACCCCCCCAGCCTTTCACAGGTTTCGTTTCCCTCCCTCACTTCCTGGTTTGCATGAAGTATAACTGGTTGTTGCACCTGTACTGAGCAAGCTAATATTACCACTACCCATCACTCACCTCCAACTCAAAATCGGAAGCCTTTTCAAAGCATGGTTTCTATATCTAGTTTATGAAGAAACAATGGCTTGCAGTAATCCGTTTGTGTAATTCAGATGCAAAGATCAACTAAACTTATTGCAAACCAGGAGGTAAAGAAGATGACTGGATCATGCAAATGGAGGCTAAAACACGGTCTGGTGAATTGGGCAGAGCCCATCTCCCCAGGAAGACTGAATAAACCCACTAAAAATAGATGTTGGATCCAAACTTAGATGTGCTTAGAGCCGACTCATTGCAATAAACAGGATTTAATATAGTCTGCAGGTTCAGTTGAGTCCCATGGATTTCAATGGATTTACTCTAAGTCTGGACCCAACTGATAAGAATTTGTGCCTATCAAGTTTTATAAGTCCTAGGCCAAGATCATATTGTTACTATTAACATATATATAGCCCTAAGCATCTTATGACCACTTATGACCACCTTAACCCGCCATATGTGCCTGCTTGACCGCTTTGATTTGCATAAGTGGTACTGTTACAAGTGCTACACAATACACATCTTGCACTTGTATGAAAGAAATCTTGTATTGTGGCTTCACCTACACTTTGGAATTCTCTGCCTATTGCTGTGCAATACTCTTTTTGTCAGCTGCTTAAAACATTTTTTTTATATCGTTATATATGTTTTACCTCTTTTTAGATACTGTTGATTTTAATAATCCCTTTAAATACCTATTTTAACCGGTGTGTGTGTGTTACTGATAATTTCAATGTTTCATTCTACATTTTTGTAATCCACTTAATAGTTTTGTTTTTACAATCAAGTGGTAAAAAGATTTTGTTAATAAAATAACAGAAGGGACCAAGCAAGAGAGAAAGAATTCACATTCCAACCTGGGAATTGGGAACTGACTGCTTTTAATGAAAGGGCTGGTACCATGCTGTTTTTGTGTGATTATTTCTATGTTTTAAACATACTTTATTTACATACATACTGTAATTATAATTATATTTAATTGTTTTAAAGTATTGTCATTTTCTATGCTTTTAGTGGTTCTTGTTTGTATCTGTAAACTGCATTGGGTCCCGCCAGGGAAAATAAATCTATATAACAACAACGGTAATAATGATAAAGATAAAAAGATAATGATAAAATGATAAAAGATCTATAAGGCAGAATGTGGCTAGAACAGCCCTGACAGATGGCTGCCCTCTGGAGAAACAGGCTGTGTTCACACGGCAGTTTGTTCCATCCTCATGTTTCCCTAACTGTTAATTTCTGCTTTTACACGGTGTAAAAACCACTTCCGGAAACATCGTGGATTGCAATTGCACAGATTTAGTGCTCATTTATATGTTACTTGCTTCCAGAAAAAAGAAGAAAAAATATGTTTGCTAAACTTGCATTTTATTCCACTATGTTTCTGGAAGCTGGCTTTTTTAATGTAATGAGAAAGCTCAAATGTAATGCAGAAATTAACTGTTAGGGACAATCAGGAAAAATGAATAAACTGCAATGTGAGCCACAGAGAATAAATGTGCTCTATCTTCTGCATGTCACCTGCCCATACATCTAAAGATGCTTATCTTGTTTCCACTTAATCTTTTCCAGGCTAAATGTACTATGTACACAACTCCTTCAACTCACAGGACTTAATTTCCCAGTCCTTTAACATCTTGATCGCCACCCTCTGCATATGCTCCTGTTTCGTCAACATCCTTCATAAAATGTGGTCCCTATGTTCCAGATGTTGGCCTGAGCAGCATAGAATAAAATGGAACTATTAACCCTGACACTATTGCTTTTTGAAACAAAATAAAAAAAATTCCTTCCAGTAGCACCTTAGAGACCAACTAAGTTTATCACTGGTATGAGCTTTTGTGTGCATGCACACTTGTATCTGAAAAAGTGTGCATGCATACGAAAGCTCATACCAATGACAAACTTAGTTGGTCTCTAAGGTGCTACTGGAAGGAATTTTTTTATTTTGTTTCCACTACGGCAGACCAACATGGCTACCTACCTGTAACTAGAACTATTGCTTTTGTTAATGCAGCCCAACACTGTATTAACCTTTTTTTAGCAGCCGCACTGCACTGCTGGCTCATGTCTAGAAATAAGAACAACTAAGATGCTGACCTAGGCCAACCATGCTAAGGGAGGCCTGCTAAAGAAAAGGACATAATAAGTGGCAGGCACAGCTGTGTATCATGCACCACCATTGTAAGGAAGGGTATCTATGTCACTCTTGCCTCTCATTCTCCACCTCACCCCAATGTTGGGTACAGCAGGGCATGCTCCAACTCCCTGGAGTCTTGCTTCAGACCAAAGATCCATATAAACCAGTAACAGGTCTGTCCTGTCTTTGTATTTAGTGAGGAGCCCCATATGAAGCTCAAAAACAGGACACATAGGAATAAGCTATGCAACACCTAAAATCTGGAAGTCAACATCATACCATTCTTAACGTGATTTTTACTTACTGAATTTGTATTCTGCCTTTCTGCCAAGGAGCTGTAAACAGCATATGCCGCTCTCCTCCCCATTTCGGCACCACAAACATTATGTGAAACGGACTGAGTAGCAAGAGATTCCAGAGTCTCCCAGTGAGCTTCACGGCCAAATGAGGATTTGAACCTGAGCCTCCCTGGTCCTAGCCTGACACGCAAAACACTGCACTGGACTGGCCCTATTATATTGCCACTCTTCTTGGGTTGTGATGCTCAGAGCTTAACACAGTGCACAATGCTCCAATGTATCAGGCAAACCCAAATATTCTGTGTGAAGTTAAAAACAAAAACACCAAGCCTCTCAACCTCTGAGATGTGATCATTCCCAGCCATGGCATTTAATAGTCTGCTAGTTAGAAGCTTTGTATTGATTAATGAAGGCTTAGCAAAAGACAAAGAGCCTGCAATGGTCCAAGATAATTCAACATTGCTTATGACATCAAAGATGTTGCTTAGGTTTGCGTGTGAATTACGGGATGTGTGGATCAGCCGTGTGCAAATTAGCCACCCTCCATTGTAACTGTGAATCAACATCAATACCCGCTTTCTTTCTTTCTTGATGTGTTCACTAGAAACTTGAAAGACAACCTTGAATCTCTTTATTTATATCCTTCCATGGCCCCACCAGTCAGCCTTTCATGGCTGTCCTTGTGACACTATTCTAAGAGCTGATAGCAAAAGATGCCATTAAAAATGGTCTTAGCTACAGTGCACATTTAGCGCTGGTTAGAGGAAATAATTGCAGCCAGGGAAATGCTAGCCAGTCAATTAACCCCTAAATCACATCTTGAGCAGCACAGTAAATAAAGGGTACAGGTTCAAGTCTCAATTAGGGTGACCGTTTCCTACCCACCCCGCTCCTTTAATAATGTAGTCTTGTGGTCAATTAAATTCCTTAACACTGGATTAATTGCTAAAGGAACAACGGGCAACTTCTCATTTAAAGGTTAGTTATAGAGTGCCTTAGCCTATTAGGTTTATTGTCAACTAGTTCTGAAGCATCAGTCAATTGTGATGGGAGTGTGGGGGAGATACTTGCCAGTGCCACTGAACTATTACCAGCAGCCTATTCCAGACCCTGCCAGTATCAGCCCTTATGCTGCCCTTCTTTCAAGCTGCAATCCTCTACCTACTTACCTGTGCATAAGCTTCCATGAACTCATTGGGCCTTACATCTGTGGAAACATGTATAGGATTCTGCTGCTAGAGTCACTTCACAATAGGTACTTCACATTCGTGTGTTTTGCTCCCGGTGTTGTACTGGTGCGAGTGGGAGGGAAGGGAAGGGAGCTGGTCCCTTTGAATGTTTTGATTTATACCCCACCTTTGAGGATACAGATGGGGAACCTTCAGTCAATCTTGAGTCTTGAAGGCCTGTTTAAAAGTGTAGAGGGATGTGCCTGATCTCACATGGTACTGAATCCCACAATTTGGGGGGCCACCACAGAGAAGACACTATTCCACATGCCTGCCAGCACACAATGCTCCTAACATTTTGTCTGTTCCAGCAGACCACAGGGTCAGCCTATAAGAACACAAGGAGCTGCCTCACACCAAGTCAGACCATTGCTTCATCTTGCTCAGTACAGCTCACACTGACTATCAGCAGCTCTCCAGTGTTTCAGGCAGGAGTTTCTGCCAGCCCTACCTGGAGAAACCAGGAATTTACTTTGGGCTTTTCTGCACTCTACCACTGAACTGCAGCCCTTTCCCAAAGCCATTGTTTTATTGTACAAATCGCCCCCTCACCAAATGAGTGCTCCACCATAAACTCAGATCTCTTTAAAAAAAATTAAAAGACTTCAGCTTATAGCTTTAAAAGCTATAGATGCTAAGCCCATCAGCATTTTTATCAGTTTGCATGGCATATTGGTGGAAACAGCAACTCAGGATATTAGTTTGCCTTTCCATCTGCTTGCCCTCTAGATTTGTGCCATTTATGAAGCACTTCTTTGCTACTCTTTTTTGGGGAGACTAAAGTCTGGGATCACCTCATGGGAAGCGAAAGACATATGCTGATATTCTAGACTGCGACTGTTTGAGGTGTGTGTGGGGGGGGACTGATTCTTCTTGGACAGCATTCTGTTGAGTAGGTGCTGGAATCATATAAAACAAACACACCAAAAAGGCAGAGAGAGAAGGAGTGGGGGGGGGAAAGTCAGCTAAGTTCCTGAGCCAAATCACTGATCTTTTCTTATCTTCCAACTCATTAATTTTCACCCCTTGCTCAAAAAGGAAAACAGTCCATCTGAAAGACTGTCTATTATTACTGCAACCCCTCCCCTCCCCAAAACTATTTCCAAAGTTTCTGAAAGCAACAATAACAGATGCTGGAACGGTTGAAAGTATCAGAAACTGCAATGCCACGCAGAATAAAACTTCAAAACAAAAAGCAGAGGGGGAGAGAGATTTGTACATTATCCCAATAACTGGGAATGATTTCAGGGTTTAAAGACACAGGTAGACAGTATTTCACCCCTTATATAATAAAACTTACCAAATCCAACCTAGTCTCTACAAACAAATGGGAAAAGGATATGGCCCTTTCACAATATTTGTAGGCAATTGCTTTTTCAAAAAACAGTGTTACAAATTAGCTTAGATATCTATTGCTAAAACTTGGGCCGCTTGAGGAATCTGGTGTTTGTAAAAACCACTATGAACAGACTTCAGTTGCACCTTCCATGTCTGGTTTGGAAGTTAGCTAATTCCTGAAACTTCTGGAGCAACTTTTGGCTCAAAGTATGTTTGAAAGTGCATATTTTGAGGCAAAAATACATCTTAAAATGGATATTTAAATATGTGTTTAAATGCTAAATTTTCATGCTCATTAAAAGAACAATTTAAAATTAACAGATTAAAGCACAAATGGAATTGACTTATGATGAACACATGCAAAAATGTGATGAACTAACTTACCCATCCTCAGCTAAACAAAAGTGCCATATATTCAAAAATGTAGAAAAGCGTTGGTGTGTTGTTTCCCTTGCCTATTTTGAACAAATTCATATTTTCCAGTTTATAGAGACTACACAATACAGGGGAGAATTAAACTTAAGGCTGCCGACATGATTTTTAGGGGCCCAGAACACTGCATGTGAATTGGGCTCTCCTTCTCACACTCAAAAGTGTACAAAAACTTGCATACACTTTGTGCCATAAGAACATTCATACCCTCTTTTGTAGGAGGGATACAGTACACAAAATAAAAAGTAAGATATATGACAGACAGAATGCCATCAGGTGAAGCTTTCCCCATAGATGTAAAGGTAAAAAAAGGTAAAGGATCCCTGGATGGTTAACCCCAGTCAAAGGTGACTATGGGGTGTGGTGCTCATCTTGCTTTCAGGCCAAGGGAGCCGGTGTTTGTCCGCAGACAGCTTTCCGGGTCATGTGACCAGCATGACTTAAACCGCTTCTGGCGCAACGGGACACTGTGACAGAAGCCAGAGTGCATGGAAACGCCGTTTACCTTCCCGCTGCAGCAGTACCTATTTATCTGCTTGCGTTGGTATGCTTTCAAACTGCTAGGTTGGCAGGAGCTGGGACAAAGCAACAGGAGATATTTCCATAATAGAAAAGGCCTAACCTGATGGATTTCTGCCTGCCATCCAGCTCAAGAGCCCTGTTCTTCCCCCTGTGCCAATCCTGAATGGTGGAAAGAACTTAAGTTTCATGAGTTGTAAACTGGTTATGTTGCTGTAGACCTTTCGTCAGTAGATCTTATGTTAGCAGTACTAGATAAGAGTACATTTCGGATGGGGGTTGTGATCAAAGGAGATTGATGATTTACGGAAACTAAGCCCATGCCTGGAGAAATCAACATTAAATTCTTAAAAAGCAAGCTGCGCATTCTAAAAACATTTGTTGTGATCATTTAATTTTTCCTTAATAACTACAGCAATGTTACCAGAACAAGTCATAGAATCATAGAATCATAGAGTTGGAAGAGACCACAAGGGCCATCGAGTCCAACCCCCTGCCAAGCAGGAAACACCATCAGAGCACTCCTGACATATCAGAGCACTCCTGACATTTTTAGTCAAATAGCTGCCACTTTCTTTTTCTTGTTTTGAGCAAAAAGTATTTCAGTCTTTGACATTAATCTCTCCATTTACAAGTTTTTACCACCAGCAGCAGTGAATCCCCCTATTTTTCCTCTATGGGTGCTAAAGCAATTAATCACCTGCCTTGCCCATTGCTGCTATAAGTTTAACCCCTGCCTCCACCAACTGCATTTACCTAAAAGAGACTGAATAGCAACACTGTACTACACTGCAAGCGGATCATACACTACTTGCCCCCCCCCAAATAAGTATAGCATCACTGGGCTACTTTGTAGGGATGACATAGCCTACACATCGTCGAGAACAATCCTGCTGCTCCTTGCAATATATGGTAATGATTGATTTTATTTCCATTAGCAGGGCAATTACTTGATACCCACATACTGAAGAAGAAGCAGAAGAAGAAGATAGCATGAAGCTTAATCTGAGTTAGAAAGAGCATGAATTCCTGTTTTTGCTGCTACTTTTGAGAGGACACACTACTGCCCTGTCACCACAACACTGCAGTTCTTGATTTCTCTGTTGTTGTTGTTGTTGTTGTTGTTGTTGTTGTTGTTGTTGTTGTTGATATTATTTGGATAGCAATCACTTCTCTATGGAAAAAGATGAGGAGGCAGCATCAAAATGACACAGAAAGTCCCTTAAAAATTAACAGGGCAGCCTTTTGATATTGTCTGATTCTAGAGGAAAAACTAGTTTGACATGCGTCCCCCCATCCCTGACCTAAACATGGCTTCAAAATGGCCCAGGAAATCTCTTCTGTATTGTCTGGAGAAGGGATTTCCTTGGCCATTCGGAAGCCGTGTTTGTGTCTTCTCTGGTTTGTGTGACTTTATGCTTCTCTATAGCGTTTGTCAAACACACCTCTGACTTCACTCACTGGTGAAACAAACTGAAAGGTAAGGCTAAGCTCATAACTAACAAAGCAATTGCTTCAAATGGTGCCTGCACATTTTGCTTCATAACTTTCATTCCACATGTGCTAGGGACACTTTTTTATTTTTTAATGAAAGCTCACAGTTTGGCTCCCCTGCTGGATCTGGACCTGTAACCCCTCTTCCCTGCCCCTAGGTGGTCCTGATTATTGCGGCATCCTACAGGGACAGACTCTGAATTCTGCTCCCTACCTATTGAGGAACAAGATCACCTTGTCAGCATTTTAGTGCTTCTCACTATGGAGTGTTAACAACTGTAGCTGGATTTTGCACAAGTTGCCCTGCTAATTGTTATGGAATACCAAACTTTTGGAGTTACATTTAAGATGCGGGCAAACACCTCTCCCTCACTCCCCTGCTCCCCCACCCTGCCCCCATTACATGCTTTTAGTAATTTGCTCAATGACTGAAAAACTCCAAGCTACAGCAAAGCTGGCATTTTATGGCCTGCAGAGCTATAAATCATTTTAAAAATCATGATGATATTACTCAAACCAGATGTGAAAACATATGTTTGCCATGCTTGTGTAAATTGCTGACTTGTCATACTTAATAAATGTTGATAATTTTGAGTTAACTACATACCACCTTAATAATAACTTTGAAAACCTTCACAGGAATAAACACTATTATTATTATTTTTCTTGGTAAAGACAAACAGTCAGGGTATGAAAAATGAGGCTCACATTTCATACAAATATACAAATATTACGGAAGGAAATACTGTATACAAAACACAAGTAACAGAAGTATATAGGTAAGCTACAAGGAACAGCCCAGATATGACTGCAGAATTTGCACTCCTGAAATGGCATTCCCTATTTAATATTCATCTGCTCGGTATAATTTTGGTGGAGTGTGAATCAAAATTTGTATAATTTTGCCATATAACTTCCAATAATCTGTAGCCACAGGCTCACTCCAAAATGGGTGTTCTAGGGGGAAAAACTGTATTCAGAAATGCAACTTTCAGCCAACTTGCTGAGTCACAGTAAGCACTCAAAATATTTAGTCATATTCATATTTAATCTATTTTTGCATACCATATTATACATGAATTTATTTATGTAGACATGTTCACTCTGCTTTTCCATTCATATGGTCCTTCAAAGCAACAAAACAACAACCAGAAAGCTCAGACATTGCAAAACACACACATACACTCTTCAATGAATGCAGCACCCAGCAGCAAAGAAGAAGCAGCAGCAAAACCAGGACCTAACTCTGATAAGATGACCACTCAGGTGACAAATGCTGGGGCACATTCCCAAGAGCCACGTTACAAGGGAACAGCCATAGCTCAGAGGTAGAACATTTGCTTGACACGCAGAAGGTGCCATGTTCAACCCATAACATCTCCAGGTGAAGCTGGGATTATTATTATTTTGCCCCCTGTCTGAAACCTCAGAGAGCTGCTGCCAGTCAGTGTAGACAATACTGAACTAGGTGGACCAAGGGCCTGGTGGTTATGTCCCTTTGTGCTTTTGAACCTATGCTGCACCCTCATCAATGCAGTAGCTTCAGGTACAGTGGAGGCCACTATCCTGTTACCACTATCAGAGTAAGATTCAGCTGCCAAACTAGGCAGCTTCTGTACGTGGCATTTGTGTGTGTGTGTGTGTGTGTGTGTGTGTGTGTGTGTATTGTCTTTCACCATGGACAGCAAAAGTATACTGAAAAAACAGTGTCTTGATCTGGTGTCTGAAGGCAAGACAAGAAGGAACCAGATGGGTATTTCAATACAGGGTTTGATATATGTAGCCTTATGGAGTTCAAGACCCTAATATCTCAAGGCTACCCCTGCACTACACTTGGTATTGGTCCTCTAGAACTATTCAGGAATAGATACCCCTATCCAAGGGCATCAACATCTATCTTTGTGTTGAAATAATGTATTATTTCCGTCAACCTGTGAAATGCTCTCTTCCCAATGAATAAAACCTGGCTCTTTTGAACTTCAGGTCTATACTTGTGGGTTGCTTTCCTGTCTGTCCCTATCTCTGGTGTGTTTATTTCCATGAAATGTGAGGCCTCAGAGGTCTGAATCAGCTGTTTTACCTCTACATGAAAGAAGCTCACCAATATCCCTAATAATTGATTGAACCACGTAAGCAGAACTTGTAGCCTATGAACCAGACAGAGTTTGTTTGTTTGTTTGTCTGTTTGTTCTCCATGGTTAGAAGACAGAGTACAGAGGGGGCGGGGGGCTTTGCAACAAATGCCATCTAACAAATGCCATCTAAAACCAAATGAAAGCTACACACTTAGCTACTGTGATCATTTTTCAACAGACAGGAAGAGGGCAGTGAATCCAGTCTGTGATCCTTTGTGAAGAACGAAATATTAGAGGACATTACCTTTTTCCTTCAGGAGTTTCTTTGGGTTGGGCCCAGGCTCTTGATCCACAGGTTCACCATCTCTATTAGTTGGCAGCATGCCTAAAAGAATGGGGTTGACAGAGTGAAGAAGGAGAAAGAGTGAGGGTCATCGACCTGCATATTTGCCAAAATTATAAACAATATCCTCAATGTACAACAGTGAAGAGCGATTACTATATTCTTGAGGGCACTCAATCTTCTTGAGATTGATATTCAGGAACTGGAAATGTATTGTGCCACATACCTGCCACCAAGGATCATGCTTTATAATGAACACTGCTTTAGCTAATGGGTAAGAGATTTGTGAAGCCCAAGAGCTTCAACATAGCTGGCCAATTCATAGAAAGTCAGATGGGAAAGGGCCGTCAGATCACATACTTTTAGTTATTCGGTGTCCTTTTTCCACTGGTGGCCCTTGACTGGGCTACATTACATCCCAGCCAGAGAAATCAGAATAGTTAACTTTTTGGCCACTGCAAAGAATTCACAGATGTTTTTAAAGCTTAACCTCACCATGATTGCAGTGTGGGATTGTGTCAACTGAAGCAAGCCTTAGCAGGAGGGATACCTACTCTTCCTACTTCAGATGCTTTCACATAAATATTTAGTTGTCTCCTTTATCACCACTGATGATATTCTACTAATCCGCCTGAGGTATATTCAAATGTCAATCCATTTATGCTCTCTGAAATACCAAGTGATACTATTTCCTAGTGTGAGAGAGGTCACATCTCTAAGTGAATTTGCAAAATACTTTTCCTCACCTATGTCAGTGATAGGTAACTTGTGGTCTTCTAGATGTTGCTGGACTTCAGATCCCATCAGCCCTAGCCAATGGCCAAGGATGTTGGGAGTTGCAGTCTGACATCCAGAGGACCAAAGGTTCTCCATCCCTGCTCTGTGATCAATACTGGCAACTGGAGTCTAGTAATGGATGCCTGCAAAATTGCTATGGAACGTGAAAATGCACACCAGTTAGATCATTCAAATATAAACCACCACCATTTCTAGGAATTATCTTTCACTTTTTTAAAAAAATGCCCAGTTCCCATATTTTGTACCTTGTTGGACACATTCACAAGTTCAGAAAAAATAATGTGCACCATTTGCTCATGCACCTTGTATGATCAATTCTCAAGCGGTTGTGTAAGAAGGCACCTAGTGTTAGGAGCCCCCACATTATCCCTTCCATATAAAAGCCTAACGCATTAAAGGTAGACTGGGGCTATGTTTTCTGCCAACAGCTGTACTCCAACACCCCGGTGCCCTGCTACAATGGTATCTACATGTTCAGTGAATATCTGAAGGGAGCAGCCAGCTATACTCCCACTGCACCCTTCTCCACATCACTTGGGCTCCCAATTACATATAGGAGAACAGGGGGCTCTGTCTTCTGTGAGATGGGAAGAGCCAGATAAGCACACTTGCCATGAGCAAGACCATGAGGCTTAGCTCCATGCCACCCCCAGGTTTTTTTTCAGCAGGAACTCTCCAGAACCGAGTTCCGGCACCTTTCCAGTGGGCACCATTGCCATTATAAGAGAACGAAGGAGGTGTTCATGGTGCGTTTTGGCACCTATTTCTCTAGAAAGATAGCACTGCGCACCCTCCATCCATTAGCCATACACATGAGAAATGGGAGTCTAGGGGTATGGACAAAATGAATGGATTTATTTTATTTTTATTATTATTATTATTATTATTATTATTATTATTATGGAAGGAGGGAATTACCAGTTCTTGCAGACAGGGGAAAATAAGCCTGCAAGCACAATACAAAGAAAACCACGAAGAAAGTGAAAAACTGCAGATGAGTTGAGACATGAGTGATTTCCTCTGAAATGTTCAGATTAACTAATTAAGAAGAGTGATTCATTGAAATCATTTCGGAAGAAAAATGCTTTTAATAGACCAGAGGATTTAAGGAATTGGTAATTATCTGTAATTCCTCTCACTTAATAGACAGATATAGACAGCTAGATGGTTAACAACCCAAACTGATGGATGACAGTTCAAAGACAATAATCTTTGCCACTGAGATTTTTCTTTTAATGTAGCACCTGTAAAATCACATGGATGAGGTAACTATATGATATTTGGCTTTCTTATTTTCTTTATTGATTAAAAATTACATTTGTCATACTTAACAGAACTATTAAGATTCTATTCTAAAATATTATTATTATTATCAACATACTTTACATGACTCTGATGAATGTTTGTTGTCAGAGAGCAAACATTTTAAAATAAATACGGCGATTTTCAGGTTGCAATCAGATTGCAGACTGAGGCTATAGGAACGTAGGTATCCTGCCTTACACAGAGTCAGACCATTGGTATATCCAGCTCAGTATTCTTTACTCGGACTTGCAGGAGCTCTCCTAAACTAATATAATCTGTTTCCTAAATTCTTCAGGGCTGAAACCAACCAGAGCATATTCTGTGAGGAAGTACTAATTATAACTGTTACCTAATTAAATTGGATACAAGCTTGTATCATATTCCTCTCTCCACGTAAAATTGGGTGTGCAATCTTCCTTGGGAATAAATCCAACTGAACTCAGTGGGATGAACCTCTCAGAGAACAATCTTAGGCTTGTGCTCTTAAGTGGCTAATCTAACTGATTAAATGTTATTGCCACCCCAGTCATTATTTCTTGTTTGCATCCTTTGGATATATGCTCACTTCCTACAATTAGCTTTCTTTCCACCTGTCACTTGTGAGAGATCTTTGACAAAGGACACTTTCAGACATCAGTGGCATCAGAACAGTCGCCATGAATAGGGTACCAACCAATTCTATCTGATGTGTTGTCAAGCTGCGATGGAGAACTTGAAATGCTGCTGCTCTGGTGTGAAGAGGCATGACTCCCGGGCCGCTGACTCTCTTCCATGGACGGGGCTGGTGAAGGGCTGTCATGAATTCTCTCCTTTAGAAAGAAGAAGCACGTTAAAATAAAGTATTTGGAGTACATCACTGCTGCCCCAATTCACACTGATGGCTAGGCCATCCCCCAAACATATCAGGACACACACATATATCTGCCAAGACAGTACTATCCTAGGTGCCTCAGCAGAAGAGGCAGAGAAGGGTAGTCAAGAGGGAGAGCAGGAATGCATGCCGGCATGGCTCTGTTGCAGTGCCTTTGAATACAAGGGGGACTCAAGACCTCAAGACCACTGGGAATAGCAGGTAGGGAGAGTGCTGTAGGTGGCTGTTCAAAAGGCAATCAGGCATCAACCAGCCCCAGAGTGCTCTGGTGAGAGAAAGTCAAAGGAGGAAAAGAGCCCAGAGAGGTGTGAGTGGGGGGGATGCTTTAACTCCACTCCTTAATACCTAGGGCACAAGCTAAGGCAGTGGCTGTGTGAGATGACCATGTCATAGAAAGCAATTAAAGCAATCAAATAGTATTTGGTGTTACTTTATAATACACTTTCAAGATCAGTTACCCAAAGGACAGTCTTTTTTTTTTTTACCCCCAATGCATTTTTATGCTGTACACCAGGGGTGGGGTAGCCTGTGACTCTCCAGATCTTGCTGAACTACAACTCCCATCAGCCCCAAACAGCATGGTCAATGGCCAGGAATAGTGAGGGTTGTAGTTCAGGAACATCTGGGGAGCCAAAGGCTAGCCACTCCTGCTGCACAACTTTGCTGAATTGCTTTGTGTTCTGTTCTATGGACTGCGTCCACCTACATCTGCTAGGCTCTACCTCAAGGTTTGCCAAAGTCTGAGAGGCTCCGTCCTTAGATCCATCAAAGACCTCTTTCTCACCACCTGTTGCAGCTATAATCTCTCTCCATGCTGATGCCAGACCCTGTCCAGTGATTTTTTTATTTTAGGCTTCGGCTTCCCTAGTCAGTAAGGTATCGTACTATACGGAATACAGTTCTCTGTTTCAAGTGCTGATTGATCCAGGTCCAATTTAAAGATAAAAAAGAAGGGAGATCATGAGTCCTGAAGCTGCCCATCAGTGGTTAGCAGCTAGACAGCTGACTAAGCAGGCACACTGGTCACAGTTTCAACCCACTATTTAAATCACAGTAATTATTTCCAATTTTCTATACCTACAAATTAACACATGCAAATTTTATGTAAATCTATCCTGTGTCCTCTGTTGGTGATACATGTCCTCTTGGGAGGGGAGGGCCACTACTCAGTGGTAGAGCATCTGTTCTGCATGAATAATGCCCCAGGTTCAATCCCTGACATCTTCAGGTAGGGCTGGGGGAAAGCCCCCTCTGAGATCTTGGAAGCTGTTGTTGGTCAGTGTAGACAACATTGAGCTAGATAGTCTAATGATGTGACTCAGTATAAGGAAGCTTCCTCTGTTTTGGCAATGTGTTAAGTTGCCACGCTAGTAATCAGGCCTCATTTTCCAAGCTCTGCTTCCAGCAGGCTGTGCAGGGGGTTCTAAAACAGAGTTTCCTAATTGTAATACTGTACGTAGCATTTGTCTATTCCAAACACACAGCACTGAAAATGTTGCCTGAAATTCGTTTTTTTAATAGGATAGTTATTGGACATTCAATGCCAAGTGAACCTCAAAATCATGTAACAGATGCCTATCTATTATACAGTGGTTAATCCTCAACGGACATGCTTTTTAAGTCATTATCTCTTATTTAATGAACATACAATAACTAATAAAACTTAAAAGAGAAGCATTTAATTGCTGTACTATTTGTCTACTAATTAAAAATATTTGTTAACCTTAAACAGATCGTAATCTATTCAAGGCCTTTTGTGCCTCTGTATCTTGAGGGCATTTTTGATTTAAATCAGTTTTAAACAAACATTGGGTGTTTTTTCCTTCTCTCTTCCCAGGGGACCTGTAGGATATTATTGCAGAGATTATAACTATATTGGTAAGAAAAGGAGGAGAACAATAGGCACTACTATTTTGGGCAGTGAAAATGGCCTCTGGATTAAATTACCTAAACTGAGAGAGGACCTGAGAGAGAAACAAGGAAGTGTTGGTTCTGTTTTTTGAATTCTTCCCATCTATTGCATGCATTTGAAGAGGTTTTTTCCTTAGTTTCCAATCCCTCACTCGCCCCAAAGAAACCCCTTTGATTCAAGACTTTAAAGCAGAACCTGTGGACCTCCAGATGTTGTTGGACTCCAACTCCCATCAACTTCAGCCAGCATGGCCAATGGTCAGGAAAGATGGGAGTTGTAGTCTCTGGCCTAATGGAACAATGACAGAACAGCTTAACTTGCAAATAATGAACCCGTTTGGAAAGAGAAAGCAAATTTGCATCATTGCTAACTAAACATGTGGGCACATGCTTGATGTGAGAAGGATTTCCATTTCCCAGGTAGGCAGTAGTGGAGCTCCCTAGAGGTCTGGACTCTTGACAAACTACATTTAGATGGCACTTGGTGATAAATGAAGACCCAGCAATGAGAACCAGGATGTGGATTGAGACATTCTCTATAATGGAAGGCAGTTGTGATTCTCTTTTTGCCCCTTAATATATGCGAGCAGTTTCTTCTTTGCACGTAAACAGATCCATTTTTCAGCCCCGTAATCAGTATGCATCTATTAAGCTACTTAACAGCAATGAGCTGTGGTTCATTAGGTAGCTACTGTTGTGTCTCCGTCTAGTTAAAATTTCACAGCAAGTTAATCTATTTTATTACAAATGAGAACACAAGCGATAATGTCCCCGCCATTTTCCAAACACAGGGTTAACAGTATTTGTAACAAATCAATGAGGACATTTCAATAGAAAAATTGCAAAGCTCAAAGCCTGAAATCTTTTTTTTACACCTTGATGACTTCATTCTGTCGTTTCTGAATTTTACAGCCCCGTGTCACTCTTCATGTATTTCAGTTTTGTTCTCCTGAAATAGCTGTTGTTCCGCTAGCCCAATACATTAAAGGCTTCCTTCTGAATAGCGAATTACTACTCACTCAGAGAGAAGAAAATATCAGAAAAGCACAAGGGGAACCTGTGGTGCTTGGACTCCAGCTCTTGTCAGGTCCAGCCAAGCATGGCCAATGGTCAGGAGTGGTAGGAGTTGCAGGGGAACCAGAGAGCCACAGATTCCCCATTCCTGTATTAGAAGACTGCTACAACAAAACTAAAGCCTGCTGTCAATAGGATTGCACTCTACTTAAAGGACCAGGTTTGCAGTCTGCAGGTGCTCCTGGATTGCCAGGTGGCACACATGGCCCGGGGCAAATTTGCACAGCTTTGGCTGGAGTACCAGCTGCACCCTTTTCTAGATAAAGTAGACCTGCATGGAATTACCGTTGAAGAATGTTTGGAAACTTCAACTAGTGCAAAACGCAGTGGCAACCGTACTATCTGGGATTTTGTGGGGGAGCACATTACTTTATCTTTGTCTAATCTGTGCTGGCTTCCAGATCAACTTTGGGGACAATTCGATGTGCTGGTCCGTCATTATTATTATTATCTTTATTAAAATTTGTATACCTGTAGATTTCAGGGCGGTTAACAACATAAGATTACCACCATCTATCATCTATCTATCTATCTATCTATCATCTATCTATCTATCTATCTATATCTATCTATCATCTATCTATCATCTATCTATCTATCATCTGTCTGTCTCTCTGTCCATCCGTCCGTTCATCCATCCGTCTGTTCATCCATCCATCTATCCATACTAAAAATCAAAACAAAGACAACCAATAACCACCTCCCCTTCGACAACACATTTAAAAAGGCATAAGATGTCAATCAGCCAAACGTCTAGTTAAACAGGAACATTTTAGCCTGGCACCTAAAGGTGTATAACGAAGGCACCAGTCAAACCACAGATAATGCCCACTCCTCAGCTATCACCTGAAGAACTTCTTAGGGTGGCATGAGTCTTAAGAGGGCCGCTTTTCCAATCTTAACACCTGAGAGGGTCTGTAGGGAAGGAGGTGGTATTTGAATCTTACTTCAGCACTGGCAAAGGGACAGCGTCCTTCACTGCACAGAATGGCGTAAGAATTAAAGACAACTCAACTGTGCACCAACATTTTGCCATCACTCCACGCCACCAGCATCTGCCACCCAATGCTCCAGTAGCTGGGTGGCAGAGCCTTGCCTTCTATGCCACCATTCTAAAAGCATTTCTCTTTACCAAAGCTTTCCAAGATTAGTCTGAGAGTCATGTATATTGCTGGTTATTGTGGATATGTGAAATTATTGCATTTCTTATTGGTTTCATATTATTTCATTATGCACCATTCTTCTTACTTTTGGTACATTGCTTTGCATTTTTTAAAAGTTGAACAGTTTATATACATTGTTCAAAGTAAAATAATTAATAAATAGCTCCGTAGAGAAATTACCAGTTCTCTCTGTTCCTTTCTCATTCCATACAAACTGAAACTGCTGCCAGTTTAAAATAGACAAACACATATGGGCTTAATAATACTAATAATAATAATATCATTTACCAATAAGTGTCCTATTTCCCTTTGCATCCCCCTTCTAACACATGTACAGAAATGCAACCTGCAGGACATTTTTCTCATACCCTACTCCCCTGCAAATGAACTGCTGAACTTCAGCAGACCATCCAGTCATTAAAAAGCATTTAACATTACCTTTAGTCCTACTTTAGTGCTGTTAGTGTGCTGCCAAAGCTTTCTGTAGCTGTTATTGGGCAAGTGGCGGTTGTGTGTGTGCGCGCACGCCCGCAAACATGTGATTTAACTGTAGGAGTTTGCATGAGAACATTTATGTTTTATTTGCATTTTTATGTTTTGGTTTTAAATGTAAGTCACCCATGAATTTGTTAAGGGGCTGTCTGGAATGCACTGGCTAACTGTTCCCACTAGATGCCAACACCCTAAAGGGATTAATACATGTGGAAGTATTGACATTAGCGCTCCCATTTCCATAGATGGAACCCTATGCATATACACCCATGTCTGCTTCAAATGGATAAGATCATGCATCAACCATGGGGGAGTGGTGGTTATCAGTAGTGTGTTAGTCCATGCATTCTGCATAGCCCCTTTATAAGTTCAGTACCAATGGGTGCCACATGACAGAAGATGGCTTTTGCCAGGGCCCAAACTACCCATTCACAGTGATCAAGTCAGCCAAACTCACAACAACATATACATAACACAGAGATACACACACATGCAGAGCATATCTATTCTTGACATAATCAACTTGACCTTAGTACTTCCAGCAGTGATATTTCATAGTATTGATCTTCACTTGTGTGCCAAGTGTTTAGAAGAGCTGTGATGCTAAGGCTTGCTTGTTTATTTTTATTTCTAGTGCAGCTATAATTACTCATCCAAATGTTAATCTATTAATGAGTTCCTAAAGGACTTAATGGCATTTCTCTGCTGACAAGTGGGTTTTGCAGCTCTGTCTGAATACTGGAAATTTTATTCATACATTTGTCTCGATATTTCTTTTTAATTTATGCCTTTCCTCTTGTGATCTTCTGGGCAGGGCAATGTGGGAGTTAACTCACTAATGAAACTGGAGGCAGTATAACAACATCACCCTGCTTCAGGATCTTTCTGAAAACAAACATGAAGAAACTTCAGGATTGTGATTTTATAGGGAAAGTAAGGCTTCCCAAGGGGACGCGGGTGGTGCTGTGGGTAAAACCTCAGCGCCTAGGACTTCCCGATTGCATGGTCGGCGGTTCGAATCCCCGCGGCGGGGTACGCTCCCGTCGTTCGGTCCCAGCGCCTGCCAACCTAGCAGTTCGAAAGCACCTCCGGGTGCAAGTAGATAAATAGGGACCGCTTACCAGCGGGAAGGTAAACGGTGTTCCGTGTGCTGCGCTGGCTCGCCAGATGCAGCTTGTCACACTGGCCACATGACCCGGAAGTGTCTGCGGACAGCGCTGGCTCCCGGCCTATAGAGTGAGATGAGCGCACAACCCTAGAGTCTGGCAAGACTGGCCCGTACGGGCAGGGGTACCATGACCTTTACCTTTAAGGCTTCCCAATGAACACAGAATACCTTTGGTAATGTAAATTATCTCTTCAAAGTGATGTTTTCACTGTGGTGTTTTTAATGTTATTATACCTGTTTGAGGCTGCACTTCTCAGAAGGAGCTGAAGGCTGCATCAAGAGTAGCCCTTTGGGTCAATCTTTTGACAACCAAATACAGTGGTACCTCTGGTTACGAACTTAATTCGTTCCGAAGGTCCATTCTTAACCTGAAACTGTTCTTAACCTGAAGTACCACTTTAACTAATGGGGCCTCCCGCTGCCGCTGTGCAATTTCTGTTCTCATCCTGAGGTAAAGTTCTTTACCCGAGGTACTACTTCCGGGTTAGCGGAGTCTGTAATCCAAAGTGTTTGTAACCAGAGGTGTTTGTAACCTGAGGTACCACTGTATCCTTTTGAAATAGTGTTTTCAAAGAACCTCCCCATGCATTCATAGAACATGTGAGAGGGAAAGATGTACTGTGCTGAACAGCCTTGCCTAAAGATTGGCACATCTCTCTGGCTATGCCCCCTGGCACCCACATGTTCAGCTAAATTTGTGAAAGCAACATGGGAATAGTGGGCACTTTTAAACATTTAAATGGATGCAGAGGTATCATGGGGTATGACCAAATGAGCATTTCCATGTTGGGAGTGACTAGCCATCACATTCCCACTCCCCACAAATATTCAGAAATGGTGGAGCTCTGAACTGTTTTGCCCATGTAATCCTTGTAACCACACGAAAGAGTCATCCAAATGTTCCATAGAATCCCACCACCAGGAAATGGCAACCATGCCACAGGTAAAGTATAAATCAGGCTTAAATTGGATGGATGTGTTTCAATTCAGAACCTCATGTGAGCTACAACCTGCATATTTAGCTTCAGGAATGTAGACTTTCCCATTCTTTTCAACACAGGGGGCAATCCCAATGAATGAAGCTCTTACGGTGGAGTTGGGGGATCTCCATGTACACAGCAAAGCTTCTCATCCACAGCATATCCCTGGAGCAACGATCTGAACTTCACACTTTTCTAACCTACCACTTGGTTTACTAAAGGCTTACCAGACTACTGTGTAACCATGACTGTCAGGGATCTTTCTCACTACTAACTACCTCTTGCTTTTAAACTGGAAACAGAAAGCTAACCTTGGACTTTCTGAATGTGGGTCACCTGCTCTACCTCTGAGCATGCAAATAACGTGCTCTACCACAATGTTGTTGTCCCTCCAGAGGAAGTAACTTTGGTATCAATAAAATGAGTAGTGCTGTTTAGGAATTATGCCTTGGGGGAGGGGCGGGGGGAGGACTATCAACCTGAGGGCATTAACTCCACAAGCTCATCTCACCCACCATGTCCCAGCGTGCACCAGTTCCACTCTCTCTGTTCCCAACCTTCTCAACACTGAACCTACATAGAACGCTCAGCATGATTGGGAACTCTGATAATCAAGGGTGTCTAACTGAATACTTCAACTCATGTCCAAGTGAGTGCAATGAGAAGCCCCTTTCAGACTTTCCCCACCCAACACAAGAAGATTAGGAAGTAAGTGGATAAGATGTTTGGGGCAGAGCCAGCATGGATGGCCCTGTCCCCCTGCCCCCTACAAGAAGCATTTCCTGTTCAGGCCCGAACTGGACTTTTGTTTCACTATAATCTGAAAGATTACCGCCACCTTCAGCATGCATTAGCTTTTAATACCAGATGTTCACTTACTAATTTCACTGCATTGTGACCATTTCTCATCAACTCATTAATTGCCAGCTGCTCAGCCAAAGGAAAAACAACAACCCAAACAAACCCATAGATAATCAGAGGATATTGGTAAATAGCCAACCAAGAACACACCACTTTGGCAATTCTCTGTGAGTCAAAGAATAGTAACAGACATTTCCTTTGTCCTATTATAACATTTCCTGGACTTGTTATCAGTATTGCTACTCCAGATAAGTGGGGGGGGGGGATAAATTAATGGCCCAACAAAGATCTTTGTTAAAATAAAGGTAAGAGGACATTTAGTGCAGGGATGGGGAACTTCTGGCCCTCCAGATGTTGTTGGACTACAACTCTCATCAGCTGTGGTCAGCAATTAAAATGGTTGGGAATACTGAGAGTCACAGTCCAGCAACAGCTGGAGAGCCACAGTTTCCCAACTCCTCATTTGGAGGAATAGTCAAACTACATTATATGTCAGTCAACAACATATGTGATAAAATCCCATCAAACAGACAGATGGGTTCAGCAGGGGTGGCATGGATTAGAAAAGTGGAAACTTGAGTTGAACACCATCTTCCTTCTGCACACCCTGCTGCAATTTCCTTTTGGCATCTGGTTGGTCACTGTGGAACATACGAAGCTGGAGCTTTGCTCAGGTCCAGCAGGGCACTTAGTATGTTCCAAGTTTGCTTCTGTGGCATCTGCAACCCCTTGGGGAGAAAATAATCTAGAAGATTTTCCAGCTGTCTCTGCAGAACTAGGTGCACAGTGAAGAGCAAGTATCAAAATCCAGTATATACACTATTCCCATCACACAGCTGGGAGACCTTTTTTACTCATTTGCAAATTATAGGAATTGGGTGGGCTCCTGTCCATCAGCATTTTGAATAGTTTGTAGGCTAGCAGCAGCTTTGTGTTCTAATAGGCTTATTCTTGGAAAGCAATTTTATTTTATTTTGTAAGAAAGTACTGAATTCAAGGTCCTGGAACAAATGATGAACAGTTTCTTTGCTAAGACTATGGCAAGGAGGACTGGTTGATGTGAGGCAGTGTTAGTGGTTGTTCCTCTGCCCATTCCATTTTCTTTGTCAATAGAGAGAAAGCTAGAAAGCCTCCCAGCCTCTGCAAACTCTCCTCTGTGTACAAAATGCTTCCAGTACTGAACTAGCCAGCCTATGCCAACGGCACTATAAGCCAAAAACTGGGCTACTGAGAAACCACTGGTGAGATATCTGCCTATTTGGGGGAACTCCAAGATTTGGAGGTGCATGAAATAATTAAAAAATTTAAAAAGGACTCCAAAATAATAGCAAGAAACGAAGAACCGGTACACATGCGATCATTTAGTGAAGGAACAGCAGGGGAGGTGAATGCATACTGAGGCTGTTAGCTGAGACTCAATTGGAGCTCAAGACATGTTGCAACACCCGCACCCTGCCATGGCCACCCCATCCCCAAGCTCTGCACAGAGATTCAAGAGGCCAGAAAACCCCCCACACCCTTATAGCATTGCTTTGGAAGTCCCATTTGCCTCTGGCTGCGAGAAACACAAGAAGGAGGAGAAAGAAGAAGTCAGCTGTACCTGTTGAGATTTGAGGATTGCCTTCCTCAAATCTACATGGGTAAACTTGGGAGGGGTGAAGCAAGCCTTCTAGGTATCTTAAATGCACTGTCCGCCCTTCTTTTTGCCTAGCCATTGTTTTCCATCACATGGTTTACTTTCTTCAAACTAATTAGGCTTTTCTCTCTCAAGCTCCCTGCAATCTCTTTCCTACTATGAAAACATTCCTTATTTGATGCTGTGTCTGACTGATTAAATGATGTTTCCAGGCTTAATGACGTTAATGCTATTTCCAGCCCACATTAGGGCTATATTTGTTATTAACAACAAACGCTGGCGGCTGAGCCAACATTAAAAGGACCTGAAGCACAGTAAAAGGCTAATAAGCGATCGGTCTGACAATATTCCCAGGTTAGCTTTTACAGAAAAGCATGTGGATTTGCAACTCAAAATAGCTCTCCCAACATTAAAGACAAACACAGCGCATTGGTTATTATTTACCAGAAGCTACCACTGAGCTTTGGAAGAACTGTTATCTGGCACTTATGGGTCTCAAACCTGCATCCCCGAGGAAGAAGCACCGATTCCTCCTGCTATACCATCACAATGATTGCACAGCAAACTGAATAACTGGGAGATCTGCAGTGTTCTTACCATTAGGCACGTGTATCAGTAAAACTACTACTACTACTACTACTACTACTAATATATTGATGCATTTGAAGTGCCATAATATCAAAGTGCCTCCTCCCCCAGTGTTTGTTTTTTTAAATGAACGTAGAATCAAAAGATTTTCAAGATTACATGGGATCTTGGAGGTCAACCTCCCACTGAGTGCAGGATCTATAATGCAGAATGCAACAATGGGAACAGTCCGTACCATACACTTAAAGCACATCCAACACGCATTTACAGAACCTGGCTCCCCAACCCCGCGAACTGTAGTTTCCCATTCACAGAGCTACAATTCAATTAACAAACTACAGTTCCAAGCATTTTGGCTCAGACAGACTCAGGAAGACATGCGCTTTAAATGTGTGCTGGATGTACAATGGTGCGGACCCTGCCTGTTCGTATCCCTGACAGACGGGTGGCCAGCCTCTGCTTAAATACCCGTAGTGAGGAAGAGCCACCACTCCCCAGGGCAGCCTGTTTCCACTGTCAAACAGATTTCACTGCCACGACATTTCTCCTAATGTTTAGCTGAAGTGTGTTTTCTTCCAATTTCCACCCATTAATAATAATTCTAGCCCTGCCTCATGCAGTGACAGAGAAAAAGTCTGTCTGAGCCAAAAGGTTGGCCGAGCTACAAATATGGCTCTTATCTTTGCACAATAATAGGCTACATTCCAGACCATGCAAAGGATAGGGGTTTACCTCCCCCCCTCCCCCCTCTGTATCTTTCATCTAGACAAGCAGGAGTGGCTGCATGTCACAGGGTGGCATGCTCACTAGTGGACACTTTTGAGTGCTAAGCATCTTCACTTTTATGGGTGAGTGGGGATTTGGACTGGGGCTTGTGTTGAAGTTCAGACTTGGAATCTAGGGTTTCCTTAGAGGAGGAGCAGAGGGAGCATGAACTCTCCCTCAGCAGATCTCCAGGCTGCCAGCAATCCTGACAATGGAGTCACTGCATCCAGTGACTGCATCATTAATGAAAATGAATTCAGACCAATGACAATGGAGTCCTTAGATCTAGGCATCAATGACAATGGAGTCACTGGATAAGCCATGCGTGGCAATGGATTCAGACCTATGACAATGGTATTACTTCACCCTAGACTTCACACCCTAGACAGTGGTATTACTTCACCCAGAGGGCTCCACACCAGTTACCTAAATTTCTGGCTGGCTCATTCCATCCGGAGTCATAAGGAAAATGAAAAAGGTGAGCCAGGAGCTTCAGGGCCATCTGTGAAGTGCCCAGGTAGCTTCATGCAAGGCTACTTAGCAGCAGAGATAACTACATATACAGTGGTACCTCGGGTTACATATGCTTCAGGTGGCAGACTCCGCTAACCCAGAAATAGTACCTCGGGTTAAGAACTTTGCTTCAGGATGAGAATGGCGGTGCAGCAGCAGCAGGAGGCCCCATTAGCTAAAGTGGTGCTTCAGGTTAAGAACAGTTTCAGGTTAAGAACGGACCTCCGGAATGAATTAAGTACGTAACCAGAGGTACCACTGTATGCACCTTTATGGATCAGGTTCTGGTTGAGAGTTAGGAAGGGGGTGGAGTCTCTGGCTCCTATGTAACAGCTCCAGTCATAACAACACATTACATTTAAAACACTATTATACCACCTTTAGCAGTCATGGTTTCCCTCAAAGAATCCTAGGAGCAGTGAGGGTACTGAGGGTTGTAAGGCGACCCCATTCCCCACACAGAGTTCCCTGGATAGAGGCATTGATTAAACCACAATGGGAAATGTATGGTGTAGAAGATGAAGCCTCCATTAGAGCTTCAAGCATCCATGCAAAGCCTTCCTGAACTGGGGAAATGAGAAATCTTCCCATTCCTAGTCCTACGATCAACAACCAGCTTACACTCAATTCAGTTCATTCTGCGCTTTTTAAAGACATGCCCTGTAGAACAGAGAGTGCTAACATTTTGTTTAAAATTCTGATCCCATGGATGACTTACGGCAAGCCAAGATTCAAAGAGAGGAAGTTTCCTCAGCGGGACTGTAAAGACAGGGATTTACAGTAGAGTTTTTGACAAAGAGTCTTTACTACAGAAGTGCTAGTAGGACCTGCTAATCACATTAGGCTAGATTAAAGATGGCAAGGAAGGCTTTCTAAATGGGCCTACTGTAGCTCTTCCTAATGTATAGTGTTCTTGTCAAGATGAAATCAAATTTCATAGTTATGACATTTCTTTCCAGAGTACTAAATGTTAACTTTGCTGAGCAGGCACATTTTGCAGCAGGGTGGTGGTGAAGGCAGGGAGAGGCAGCTTTGTTTTAGATAAATTAAGGCAAGGAGGGAGACACACATGATAACCTCATTCAAAGATGTCCATGAAGCAGACTCTTCTGACGCTACAGAGAAGCAACTAACTTATACAACAGCTTGCAATAGGGTTTGCACAATTCAATCTATTGATTGCATTAATCCCATTTAAACATTATAATTGAAGTGACATATGGACTGATATTGGTGAGCATCAGCAAGGCCCACACTGATGCAGGCTCTGGGCTGTCGTTTAACAACAACACTCTTGATTCTGGAGTCTGCCATTTTTGTTTTCAACAATGCCATGGATGATGACTCTATTCCAGGCATTCTAGGGGGCGGGAGAGAGGAGAAGGCTGCTCTCAGGTACTGTTGGCTCCACCATAATTAGCGCGCACGCACACACACACACAAACCCATGAAGGCTGAAGGAAGGAAGGTCTCAGTAATCACCACTGTGCTCTAAGTACTTGAGATGACTCCATTCATTGTTTCTATCATTTTCCAATTGCTCCAATTTTTGCTGTTTGGGGTTCATATATGTGTAATAACTCTTAGGACCTTGGAACTTCACTTCCTACTTCTCTGAGCTGTATGATTTGCAGAGCACATTACCTATGCATGACAAGTCACTCCCCTAAACCTTGCTGACCTGAGAGACATTCCCCTTGAACTAGAAACAGATCATCTCAGGAGAAAACCCAGTTTTTCTGTATTTATTTTCTCTGTGTGGAAAAGAGCTTGTAAATATGAGGTCCTCCTTTCTTGCTGCCAGGGTATATTCCAACAAGAGCTGCAGCATGTGATTATGTTGATCGTGTAACTAAGCTTGGAACTTTACCTTTATAACTGAAGCTCCTGCTCTTGAAAGAGGACTGTGCATCTGAGCTGCAGCTGCCATGTTAGCTATGGTGTTGAGATGGTTCATCTGATTCATAGCCATTGCCACCGAAGCAGGAGGTAGGCCAACTGGGAGAAGTGGGTGAGGCATCATCATAAAAGGCAGATCTATTCCTGTAGGGGGAAAACAGGCTGTGGATCAGTTAAATATTGTTATTTTTTTCATTCCTTAATAATCCGACATTTTACTCAAGACTGCAATTGTTCCATGGAATTAATAATCTATCAGTTCTTTTCCCCAGCAAACTGCAGGTGGGGTGATAAGAAAATCTGTGGTATCTGTGGATGTTACAAGAAAACAGATGGTGATGGGAAGCTACATAAGAGCCACAGGGCACTTTTAAAATGTTGGAAGTTTTTTCTGTCTGCACTGGAGGAGATGGAAGAAGAGGATGTAGAGGAGGAGAAGAAAGTGAGGGGACACAGAGAGACCAGAAAGATATATAGAGTTCTGTGGCTTTTTCTTTGAGGTGCTGAAAAGGAGGTATGGAATGATGCCCATTCTTTTTCCATCTGTTAATCATATAGACGTTGGTCCATTTGGACTGCCCTTGACAAGCCCTCATCTGCCTGCCTTCTTACTTGCAACCAGTTAGGGGATGGCTCTCTGTCATCTCTGGCCCCACCAACTGTTGACCCCCCTGCTTATCACTGCACTAGTCCCAATGGACATTAGCCACCACTTGACACATATCATTAATAAAATATTGTGTTTTTAAAAAATGATTTAAGATAACCTAAAATGATTAAGACCAATCATTACTTCCCATCCAGGTCAAAAGTGTGTAACATCTTGACCTGGAGTCCAAAACCAGATAGAGAGGGAGCCAAACAGACACTCTGAAACACAGAGCTCCATCCAAGACCATAACCTCCAAATAGCTTCCGGAAAAACTGTATTTTCTTGTTTCAGTTGTCATGCAATGGCCAGGACTGAACAGCTATAGGATATCTTGAATTTCATTACGGTGTGTTATCTTGGTTTATTTTTTAAGTATTGCTACTTTCCTCAAGCCCTTGGGGAAAGGTGAGGAATAGACGTTGAAATAAACAAATCCACACTGCAAACAGATGGCATTTTCAAGGGGCAAAGCTTTCTTAACAAAGATGGAGATAATATTTTAAGCAGAGTGAACCTGGGCATAAAACACTGACATAAATGGTAATTACAAAAGCCCAGAAACACAGACAACTCAGGTGTATAACCCAGGTTAAAAATATGCAGCTGCAAGAACATGTCAGTGGAAAAAATTCTTCAGTCAAAAAGATTCATTGTATAACTGACCAGCAAAGCATTGGTTGCTCTTCCTGTTAAGTTTTACTGATGGGATGGCTTGTTTTCAAATTTATAATTATTATGAACTTATTATGAACTTTTAAAGTGTTTTTGTGGCTGAGGGCATTTTTAGCTACCTTTATGGTCCTACACAGATGGAAAACAGGGCAAACACATTTTAATAACTATTAAGGGAAGGGGTGATCTCCAGGCTCATTCACATTAATCCAAATCAGCTTTCACCAACCTGGTGCCCTCCAGATGTTTAGGGGCACAACTCCCTTCAGCCCCAGACTTCTTGATGAAGGCGACACAAAATCATTATTCAGGTATCAACTGAAATTAATCTTGAGATCATCCCCCCTGCCTCCTACGCTTTGGGCTTCAACACACGCATACCCTTTTCATGCGATACAAGGGGAAAGGAAATGTGCATTTTAACCTTAGAATATCTAGGACATCATACTGCAGTTTGATCTGGGTTTCTGTTAGTTAACTGCGGTTGGACTGGCAGCTTACTTTTAAGGCTTAGCTTTTTCCTCTCCTCCTCTCATGTGTGAAAAAGAAATATGTGTGGGGAATCTGACAGCCTGAGGCTTATTTATAATTAATCATACTAATAATTTTATTATTTGTACCCCACCCACCTGGCTGGGTTGGCCCAGCCACTCTGGGCGGCTTCCAACAAATACAACATTAAACATTTAAAATTTCCCAATACAGGGCTGCCTTCAGATGTCTTCCATAAGTTGTATAATTATTTATCTCCTTGACATCTGATGGGAGGGTATTTTCAGGGTGGGTGCCACTACAGAGAAGGCTCTTTGCTTAAACCAGCGATAAGGAACCTGTGGCCTTCCAGATATTGCTGGACTACAAGTCACATCATCCTATGTTGGTTGCCCCTGACAGGAACTGGAATCCAACAACAACTGGAGGGCAGAACGTTCTCAATTCCTGTTGTATATACAGGATGGGGAACCTGCACCCCTCCCAATGTTGTTGGACTCCACCAGCCCTATCCAAAATAATTAGTGGTGAGGGATGATGGAAGTTGTCATCCAGCAACATCTGGAGGGCCAGAGGTTCCCCATCCCTAGTATACACTGTGCTTGTCATATGGACTCAATGCATTAAAGGGTTGAGTAAAGCAAAACCAGAAGGTGTAATTGTACTTGGAAGACAAAAGGAAGCCACTGTAGATGTTGGAGCACTAGCCCTCTCACCACCACTTCCAAGCACAGAAGTGAAATAATTTCCACTGTCCCTCACAGGAGTAGCAGTTATGCAAGACCTTTTAAAAAAAAAAAATCCTGAGAAGAAATTTTGCGCTAGAGATGGACAGGGATGTATTACACATCCATCTTTAGCCCCAACCCGACCATTTTTATATTTATTTTTTCAGCACGTTAATCTGTTTAAATGTTATGTGCACCACAATCTTTGAAGATAGGATCTGAATTTAAACACAAATTAATCTGATTCAGTGTTGGTCATTTGCTCTGCATTTTATGATTTTATAATTTTTCTGCTGTTTCGTTGATTTTATTGTACACTGCTGAGAGGTTGCCTGTTTAGAAATTTTAACAGAAAATGCTAAATAAATAAATAAATTTAATTGGTCACTTAGATGGGCTGTGGAACAGTGTGTGTGACATCTCTTTTCTTTAAGCAGTTCTACAACCTCACCCAACCCTCCAAGCTCATACAAACGTAAGTCTTTGTTTCCTCATTGATGCCCCCCACAGCAGTCTGGTAATCTTTCCTCATACTCCATGGAGTTTTCAACCCTCCCAGACACCATCTGTCCGCACTGAGTTGCGTGCCTACTTAGAGTCCAATTGACATGCAAACTAAATGCAAACTACAAACGGAATTTAACAGCACATTGCCAGTTTTAAGGGACAATACATCAAGTGCTTTCAAAAGGGGGTGTGAAGGAAATGCATCTCATGTCCACAAATCAGACATAATGCCCGATATTCAATAAACCCTTGAATTGTCTTGCGGAAGACTGCTGAGTGATCAGCAAGACAACAGGGTGATCAACAATAATAATAAAAATAGTGAAATAATCTGAAAGGAAGGAAATAAATTTCATTTGCAGACCTTGAAAAGATACTAGATACAACAAATGTGTTGAACTCAGTACAGAAAATGAAATTTAGCAGTATATAGAAGTTAGATACTGTCATTCAGTGCGACACAAGAAGTCTAGGGTCTATCTTTTAGCCAAATAGGGGACCAGAGAATGCGTTATTATAAGAACCAGTGCAAACTGCTCAGTGGGAAGTGATAATCAAGATACTTTGTATGTATGCATCACATATCCACAAAGATATGTATCCTAAGTAAATTGCATAAACCTACCTTTAAAATTTCGGAACACAAATTAAAACATTACAATGCAGATCTTATTTCTGCCTCATTCATTTGCTGTCACCCTTTCACAACTCTTTTCCTCCTTGTCGATCTGGTATGCAACTTATCTACATTCTTTTCCTTCTCCTGCCTGGACAAAATATTCTTTTGTGCACCAGCAAAGAAAGAAGGCTGTATTTTCCAATGATTTCAAACCACTAAGTTTGGCAGAATTACCAAAGAAACTTGTATAACAAGGAATCATTCTTTCCGGCTTTATTTCAAAAACCAAATGTCGCAATAAAATGTTGTTGTTGTTTGTTGTCCACTTCCCATTTGTTTGCACACACAAAAAAGTAAACAAACCCAAGCAAAAGTGCTTAGATTTCAGTGTAACTCATGAAAGATCTAGGACTACAAGTTATAGCTCTGGTCCTAAGTATTAGGCCTAAGTTTGAGGGGGCTAATAACACCCCCAAAGATTGGATTAATGGGGTGGGTGAATTCTAACATTTTGTTAATTGTAGTCTCACCTTTAAATAAGGGACAGTCAAAGTTCTTTCCTTTCCTTTACCAAAATGATAAAGACAGATGATTTCCAAGGACAGTGGTGGCTGGTACACATTGCAACTGGTAGGGCAGAAAGAATGGAGCTCAACAGTAGGTGGAGCCAGAGCCAAAGGCAGGTTGAGCCAACACATTCTACCTTCACCTCATCCTCCTACCCCCTGGATTTGTTGTAAGCAGGAGGTAGACAGGTGGGTTAGAAAGAATCAAGACTGAGATTGGTTCGGCCATTTGCCCCAAAGAACCAGCCTCCACAGCCCAGGGAAATTATGTTCCTTGAATGTTGACTGGGCTGTTGAGAGCAGCCACGTTGGTCGCCTGAAGCAGTATTAAGGTTTTCCTGATGATGTAAATACCTTGTATTTAAGAACACCATCCTGACAATTCTTAGAATCCACTTGGCCCTCAAAAAGTTTCTAAGTATCTCCACACACTTTTGCAGGGGGTGAAAGTGTGGTAGGATTTTCAGCCCAGCTTTTTAATGTTTTCAGCTTTCTTCCCACACTTCTCATGGCCATGTGGAGAATGAAAAGGGGATACCATCATACATACTGTTTGTGAGCAGATGGTTTTGCTGCAGAGGGCTGAGAGGATGAGCACTTCCCAAACTTGGTTGCCCTGCCAGAGTCGCATGGCTGACCCCGTGATGAGATCCCGGTGGGATGGGTGACTGAAGTTTCTCTTTATCCCATGAAGATTCACTTCCACCTGGAAAAGAGTGTGCAAAGATTGGGTTTTGAGCAATTATTTTTCATCGCTGGCAAAGGGTCATGAAAAGATTTCTTCCCTACCCTGACAGGAAGATTTAAAAAAATAATAATAATAGTTAATTAGATGAAATGTTCAATTATGCATTAAGGTGGGAGAAAAACAAAAATACATACAACAAACAAAAGAAAGGACACAAATATAAGCCCAACACAGGACGTCTGTGAGGTTAAGAGTTTACTCAGATACAATCAGGCAGAAGAAAAAAGAAAGCCCATCTGTAAGGAGAAGAAATATCTAGCAATTTCCATATATTCTTGGCTGCTGCTGATATATAGAACTGAACATCCAACATGTTGGATTACAAAATAAAGTTCCATCAAACAGCACTGAAAGGTTTGTAATAGGTATAAGTTATGGGTTTGTTTTGTTTTGGTTTTTTACAGTATAGAAATAGACCCCACAGGAATAAGATGTTCAGGGACAATGGCTAAATGAAGTTCCTACATAATGGATTCTAGACTTGTGCATGTGACATACCCATGGAAATGGGGGGGGAAATAATGATGGAGAAGACTGACTGCACCCTCTGTCCATGAGCCTGATTTCCACAAATATGACCAAAGGACTAATTAAAGACTACATACATACAGAATATATGAGCTCTGACCAGGAAATCCACCATCCAGAATTCCCAATTATGTGGAAAGAGCCTATGCTGTATAACAGGAAATGGGGAACCAGTGACTCTCCACAGGGGTGCAAACTTTGGCCTCAGATTATGGGTGCCCAATGGCACCCGTGACATAATGTGATATCATGGCGTTGTGATGTCATGTTACATTGGCACTTCACAGCGGAACTTCTGAGGCCCTGAAGACCTCTGATGTGACTTCTGGTTTCTACCAAAAGTTGCATCAGAGGTTTCGCAGGACCTTGGACATCGCCTCAGAAGTCTGGAAGTCATGTCATAGCCCTGTGGTGTGGGCCCCCTATAGTTGGTGCCAGTGTCTCCAGATGTTGTTGAACCACAGTTTCCATCATCTCTGACCATTGTATTGGCTAGTTGTGACTGATTAGAGTCGGAGTCCAACATCATATGGAGAATCATAGGCTCCCCATCTCTGGTATATAACGCACAGAGCACGGAATCTTTTCAGCTCTTCAAGTAAACAAGCACATCTCAGAGTGGGCAGCTGAAGAGAATTTGCCTGGAAGTCAGGGCCAAGCTGTCCCTTGAAACACCATTAATAGTTGATGGCCCTTCTGCACAACTAGAAGAAGAAACAATAAAACTAAAGACAACACAAATGTGTACCCATTGGCTGGATGTTGTATAGGTCAGAGAATTCTGTTTTTGTTGGAATTATTTCCAATTCACCTCTCTATTACAGTCACAGACCAGTATAAGGAATTATTTCAGATAACCCTGGTGCAGAATGTTGTGTGTGTCAAGTGGATTGCCCTGTTCTACGTGGCACATCTTGTTCCATGTACCAGGTCATGTGCATTTCCCGTTACAAGGCAAAGACACTCAAACTGGTCCCTCCCCCTGACTACTCAACCATTTTCTGCCAGCCCAAACCTCCCCAATTTTCTAATCTGGGCTCCCCCCTAAAAAAGGATATAAAAACCTGAAATTCTAATTAAGGAATGCATTATTAATTTTGCCCATGCACTCGGTCCTGTGCCAATGTGCCACAATAATTTTCTACAGAGCAAAGTATTATGTTAATGTTAATCAAGGTATTTTCTGTTATTTTCCCTTTTCAATGAAAGCATTCGATTAGATTTTGTATTGGTCGAAGGAGGTGGGGGTGGGGGGTGCGCCTGTCTGGGTTATTGACACTGCCAGGAATTCATTAACTTGATTTCCAATTAGAATCGGTAATACTTTGTTGGTGCGTAAGGGACAGTGGCAGGAGGAAAAATGTATCTTAATTGAAGATGAAAGTAACAGCATAGAAACACTCAACATTCTTTATGATAAGCACTTGGCTAATAAATGTGATTAATGCTATCAAACAGAACAAAAAAATTGAAAGATCAATGATTGAGCAAAAAGGGAAACACTCCATCATTTTAATACCACAGCTAAGCTATGAATTACCTTTACTATTACAGATTTGTAATTTTCAAAAATGATGAGCAATGCAGTGACAAAGAAAGATACATTTATGCCAAGCTAAATTATACCATATGTTTTAATATAATGTGGCATAATTACAGCGGTGTTCAACAGCGCTGCTATATTTGCGTTAGTTGTGTCAGCACTTCCATCGTAAATTTAACACACTGTGCACTGACTGTCCCAAATTCACATTGACTGAAATAGGGTGCATTTCAAAGCATGGTCGTATTTGCATCTTCTGAAAGGCCAGTGTTCCAGAGATTAAACACAGTTGAACTAATGAGCACAAAGCTAACCATATGCATTTTGCATTCTAGAATTAAAAAGTTCCTTTTCCTTGGAAGTTGAGTTCTTGTAGGTCAGCTTGCACCCACCTGGCACTCTCCACATGCTTTAGATTACAACTCCAATCAGCTCCAGAGTGGTCAGTTATCAGTAATGATGGAAGCTGTAGTCTAAAACGTCTGGTAGGAACCAGGTTGTGGACATTTTTTGACATTATTTTGTGGGGTTACCTCTTCCCCCCATCACCCATGAGATTATCCTCAGGAATGATAGAATAGGTAAGTAGCTTCATCAACTGCAGTTTTTAGATTTACACCCCACATTTAAAAGGGTACACCTAACAATAAAAGTAAAATATGGTCTCATCCTTCTTCTTCTTTAAACTATTACATGGCAAAGTCAGGGGTTGTTTTACAATGTGTGTGAGAGGGGAAGGATTCAGTCCCTATAAAAGAGCTGTCTTGTTGAACCAAATCCTTTCCTTTAATCACCAGTTTTGTACTCCCTTCTCAACATCCGTTAATGTCAACAGGTCTACTCTGAGTAGGAGAAGGTTAATTGCCACCCTAAGCTTTCCCCCAAATAATATTGGGAACTGTTAATTTATAAAGTGAGCTGAGAGTTTTTGGGAGACTGTTGTCCATTCTCCCCACAGAGCTGCAATTGCTATAGTTCTCTCTGGGAATTGTTAACTCTGTGGTAGGAATATGGGTCTCCTGTTCAAGTGATATAAGAGCCCACTAATTCTAGTTTCTAAAAGGGTCGATCTTTTTCTTTTATTCAGAATGAATATGTGAATTGCATGTACCATTATGTAATTATACTGTGTCTACAAAAGCTAGCTAGATAAAACGCTCACAAACAACACTCAATATGGTGTCTGCATAAATTAATATATCCATTTCCTTAAAAAAAATCAAAAATCAAAATGTGTTCTGGATTGTGGCCAAAGTTTTCTAACTTTTTAAATAATGTTGGCAGAACCAAATTAAAGTTTTAAGGGCTTGAGAATTTGATCTCCATCACATATTGCTAAGCACATTTTGTGTCACAGTAACTTAAAAAAAAGAGAGAGAGGCATAAACCACCCTTCCTCCAACAATGCAGAGTAAAAACCTTACTTGCTTTGGCTCAGGAAACCATAAATGCTTTTCCCCTCACAACAACCCTTTGATGTAGGCTAGGCTGAGAGATGGCGACTGGCTCTAGGTCACCCAGTAAATTTTCATGGTGCTTTGAATCTTAGTCTCCCAGGTCCTAGTCCAACACTGTAATCACTCCCCCACACTTGATTCTTTATACAGTGGTACCTCTGGTTAAGTACTTAATTTGTTCCAGAGGTCCGTTCTTAACCTGAAACTGTTCTTAACTGAAGCACCACTTTAGCCAATGGGGCCTCCTGCTGCTGCTGCGCCACCACTGCACGATTTTTGTTCTCATCCTGAAGCAAAGTTCTTAACCTGAGGTAATATTTCTGGGTTAGCGGAGTCTGTAACCTATGTAACCTGAAGCGTATGTAACCCAAGGTACCACTGTAGTGATAAACCAAGAGAGAGAAATACACAAACAATCTGTAGTTAATGCTAAAGGCAACTCTGACTTCATATTTTTTCTGACCAAAGGTGGCTAAACAAGAGGAAGAACTTTCTGACAATAAGAGCTGTTTGGCAGTGGAATGGACTCCCTCAGAAGGTGGTGGACTCTCCTTCATTGAGGGTTTTTTAGCAGAGGCTGGATGGCCATCTGCCATGGATGCTTTAGTTGAGATTCTTGCATTGCAGGGGGTTGGACTAGATGACCCTCAGGGTCCCTTCCAACTCTACAGTTCTATGATTCCATGTTGCCTTTGAAAAAGAACAACACATTTTCTATCATAATTAAGTCTGTCGAGGTCCACATCATTTACTAAACAGTGGATGCAGTGTGTAAATTAAGAAGATGATCTGTGCCTGGGCACGTTCCAGATGTCTGAATGATAGATGCTAACCAAGAGGAAAAGGAACTGAAACGCAGGCCAACAGGGACACTACATATAAAATTTCAGTCAGAAACAGAAGCCTTCTGTGATAAACAAGTTCAGCTGAGCTGGTTTCAGAAATTGTATGGAAAGAAACAATACATATTACAGAGATGCCATCCATTCAAAGAAGGTGAAGATGACCTCTTAAGAGTACTGTTTTATAAGCTGACTACAAATGTTGTTTTCAGATGTTTTCAGATCTCCCCTTCCACATGTAGAACAAATGTCTGTAGGGGAGATGAGGATTATGGGACCAGCCCTATTCCTGACATCCCCGTGCACCACTGGCCCCACTTCTGAAAAGAGGCCTTTTAATGTAGCTAGGCACCCCTTTTCTATCCTTTGGCTCTCCATACAGAGTTGGGGTGTGGCAGTATGGCCAGCACTGGAGTCCCCAGTGTGGTGCTCGTGGGCGCTATAGCACCATCAGACATCCCCTTGTTGCCAGCTTAAGGTCCACCGTCCCTCCCATTTAAAAAAAAATCAGTGGCTTTGGGGGAATGCAGGCAGTTGCCTTTATTGTATTCTTTTGGCCAAGACACTTCGCTAGGATTTTTTAAAGAGGGTTTTATTTTTAGTTTTTTCTTTTGTGAAATGGGGTCCCATGGCAGTTTCCAAAGGTGCCATCAAAATGTTGAGGACCCCTGGGCTTTTTATTTCCTTTATATCCCACCTTTCCTCCTAGGATAGGAGCTCAAGCACATGGCCTTTCATCCTCACAACAACTGTGTGACTTTCCCTGTGTAGGAGAATAGCCGCCTCACACCGGCAGCATTTCCACCATAAAAATCTGTTGGGACAAATTCCTCAATTGCTTTTCGAAGCCAGGTTTTCTGGGGCAGGGAAGGTTCTGAAAAGGAACTCAAGGCATAAAATCAGGTGCCCACACTCCAGGTATCGATCACTGGTTCTTCAAACTCGCATCTTTCAGGGGAAGGCAACTTTGTAAAATGCAAATTTGTTTCAAAGTTTTAGATGGACAGGAGGGAAATAAAAGTTTTCAAAAAACCAATCTAAAGTTCAATCGGCTGACAGCACTTTCTCCTTTGGTTTCAGATTCCTTCTATCTATTTTTAAAATTGTGTGGTCTGTCTAAATGAAATTCACACTGTCCACTACATCTATCTGCGTTTGACATTTGATTTGTTGCTATACAATTCAGGGAGGGGGAGGGGGAAATTGAATCCCCTAGTTGAAAGCAATAATGTCTTCAGTGTCCATGCCTGGTGAATTCTCAGAAGGACAACACGCACATGAGCATGCTAACAGCCAAAGGGTGGTAAGTTCTGAAAACCTTTTTTTTTTTGTTTCCCGTGACAAAATGAAACAACAACAAATACCAGCTTGCAAAAATAAAGCAAATATTTACACTTTGTTTGCACTCTGAATCCATTCAAAACTGAGCCCAGGCAATTGTGCCTTGCCCCAGAGGACACCAGCGGGAGCTGCCGCTTGGCAACTACCAGCAACGGCTGGCTTGGCTCCATCATGGGCTGAGAGAATTTCAGCTGCTCAGCACCACTGTCTTGCCTCGGAAGAGCCCTCCAGCAGGCTCCACTCCTTAGGAGGCTCAGGTCAGAGGGGAAATGCCACCTGCACAATCCTGGCACAACAGGCACAACATACTCTTTATGTCATGGATACCAAACTTGAATGTGATTTTATTGTGATAATATTTTGTAGGTTTCTCTGAGAGCCTCATGGAGAAGTAAAGTGGAATATAAGTGTTCTAAATAAATAAATAACCAACAGCAGAGGCTTGTCGTGGCCTTTTCTTAAAACAGCCTTCTTCTGCCAGGTGGCTACAACTTTCATGTTTAGAAAGGTCTTGGGGCTATAAATGGTGATCTTTTCTTTAGCTGAATAGTTGAGTTGTTTTTTAACTTCAGGAAAACAACCAGCCTACTTTGGATTTTTATCTATTCATTTATTCCACAACATTTACAGACTGCCTGGTTTTAATAAAACCTCAAAAATTGATAACTTGACATTATTTTTACATCTGAAATTGTTCTACAATTTTTTAAAAAACAGTTGTAACTGGGTTGTGTGTAACTCCAACATCCTATTCTGAGTAGACTCATTGAAATTAATGGGAACTAATCAATTATGTCCTTTCATTTCAGTGGGTCTACTCTTAGTAGGATTAACATTGAATGCAGTCCATTGTTTGTATACATGAAATTGTGTAATTCTTTTTTTATTATTATTGCTGATGTAGTTATTGTGAAATCCATTTAAGGTATTTCATAGGAAGCAAAGCATAAATGGAATTAATTAAAGAATTAAATAATAGCAGCTTTGTCATTTTTGTGGAGGGAAAAATAGATTCATCAGTTTTGGTCAACTCAAATTTCTCATTTTTCCAATCTTAAATTCAGTTCTCCACATTTCTGCAGTAATTTGTGATATTCTCTATAAGCCCTCATGAATATTCTTCAGCATTTTTGTGAAGATTTCTCCTCATAAACATATTTTTGTCTGCAGTTTCACTAATGTATGCATTTTTGCAAGCAATTTATCCTAATATAATGTGTTTTTGTATGTTATTTTCACTAATATTCACCTTTATGCACATTTCCCCCCTAATATGCCCAATATTTCAATTCTGTGCTTTTAGCTGTTTCATGTGCACTTTGAAAATTAATGTTATCATTTGTAATTGCTAACTGTCAACTGTCACAAAAATGTTTTAATGGTCTGTTGACTGCAAATAAAGAAAGAAAAAGAGTAATATATGCATTTTTGTAAAGACCGGTTGGAGAGCTGCACCACAAAATTCAGGTAAGTGCTTTAAATGCAAACAGAATCAAATTCTCCCACCCCACCGCTGGTCAGGTTTATGAGGCCCTAGAGAAGAGATGGGAAACCTGTGGCCCTTCAGATGTTGCTAAACTGCAATTCCTGTCAGTCCCAGTTGGAATGGCCAATGGCCAGGGATGATGGGAGTTGTATGTCAACAATATATGGAGGGTGAAAGCTTTCCTACTCCAAGCATACATGTTAGGAACTTTAGGAGCCATGAGAATTCCATCTTCCCATGGACCCCTAGCAGCTGTGGACACTCCCTGCAACATCTAGATCTTAATGGAGATGGCTGTTGTGAGCCCTCCTTACTAACATGTCCATTAAGTTTGGGGAAAGGGATAAAGGTCTTCAAGGGCCACACACACATTGAGATAATTTGGTGCCTGGAAGCTGCTTCTCTCTTATAATTATATTTGGTACAGTATGTGTGTGTGCCAACATATCATTTACGCATTCATTTAAATTTATATACCTCTTGATTGTAAAAACAAAATACCTCAAAGCGGTTTACAAAAAGATAAATGCAGAACGGGCATTATATTATACTGCACCTGCAGTAGTGCCAATTCTGCCAATTGAAGCAGTCAAGTGGGCATCTGTTAGTCAGTTTTTACTCCATTTAGGACTGAGTACACTCCCCCCCCATAAACTCCAATCAACACCATATAAAATTTCTAAACTGAATTTTCTTTCAGGTGTGTTTGAAAAGAGAGTAAAAGGGAAAGACCGACTTACAGCACAGTCCTAATATGTTTACTCAAAGGCAAGCCCCACTGAATTCAACAGTGCTTACCATGAAGAACAGGGTGATATAATTCTAAATTGACAGGCCAACAATTTCGGTGCAAAAGAAGAATTGACATCCTTCCCCCACCATGAAAAAGGCACCAGACATTTTGAGGTGATGGAGAAAGGATTGAGTTTCTAAAGGTGGAGAAGGGAAAAAGAGAGACTGGAAATTCTTTGGACAAAACAATTCCCCAAAGAACTAGCCTAGTAATAATCTGAAATGATAAATGAATGACTTACAAAAGGCATTTCGACATTTCATGCACCGGTTTGTACAGCTGCGTTTAGGGTGTTCTGTACTGTGCACTCGAAGTAAGCTATAAAACCGGTTAAGTTAAAATATTAAAAATTGAGAACTCTAGCGATGGCTTTACTGGTCTACTTCCAAAAAGTTATCAAGTGGTTCAGCAGATGTAATTACTGCTCAGTCCTGCCAAGGCTTTGAAATGTGCCCATTAATTCAGCAATTCCCAGTCTGTCCATCAGTCAGTCATACTTAAAAAATATGTCTGTCACAACTTAGGTGTGGTAATCTATTGATAATTATATAATAAAAAGTCACTGGGGAGGAAGGAGGGGAAAGGCACCCAGAATATCATTTTTTCTCCCCAAACTTTTTGAAAACTCTTTCTGACTTTAAAAAGTCTTTCTGATTTTAGAAACTCAAACTGGGGGTAGGTGGAAGAAATTGCATGTCTATCAGGGTATTTTCTTGCTTGTCATTAAGTTTCTAGACCATGAGCCACAATACTACTGAGTTGCACTGGAACACAGGTTGCCGTGTGCCATCTGACCATTGACCCATCTAAATCTACCACACACCACACCAGTAGCCAACCTGGTGCTCTTTAGACGTTTTGGATTACATAGACAGGCCAAGTTCAGATGATCACCTATGCCAGGCATGGGGAACACACACACACACACACACACACACACACACACACACACACACACACTTTTTATAACAAAACATCACATAAAAAAGAAAAACCATACATCAAAACCTTAAAAAAACTATACGTATACACAATCCATATTGAATCCAAAACATGGGACTACTAGAATTTCCTGACTTCCCCCCGCCCCCGGTTCCCTTGTACTATGTTGTTCATGCATGTCCATAAATTCTTTACCTCATTTTACTTTCCAATTGTATACCTTATGTATAATATTATAAGCATTTTTTTAAAATCCTGCTAATGTGTTAGCTTGTATACATTGCTTTTGTATATCTGCAATAAGTCAGGCATGGGGAACTTTTAACCCACCTGATGCTGCTGAACCTACAACCTCCATCAGCCCTAGCAAGCATGGCCAACGGCCAGGGATCTTGTGGAGGACCAAAGCTTCCCTGCACCTGACCTAGATTAGGTTTAGAACAGGGATGGGGAACCTATCCAGATGTTGAGTTCCAAGTCCCATCAACCATGGTCAGCATGGCCAAGGGTCAGGGATAATGGGATTTGTAGCCCATAACATATGGAGGGCATGATGTTGGCTATTTCTGATCTACACTGACTAGCAGTAATCAATTGAGGTTTCAGATGGAGGTTTTCGTAGCCATACATGAAGATGCCAGAGATTGAACCTGATTGAACCCAGGACCTTCTGCATTCAAAGCATGAGATCTGCAACTGAGCTGCTAACTTTTACATTTTGGCCCTGGAGAACAAATTTCAAAGCTAGGATGGGGTGGAGGACAAAACATATTGTTGTTCCCCACAACTCCTTGTTGCTCCTGGCTTTCATTTTGGAAGAGAAGGGGCACATCTACCAGAGGCACTGGAAACTCCAACTGCCTTTAAAAAGGAGGACAGCCTGGTAAGGGGGGGCAGTGAAAAGTGTTATGGTGGGGATTGACCTGCACAGAGAAGGTAAGAGAAGAAGAAGAGTTTGGATTTGATATCCCGCCTTTCACTTCCCTTCAGGAGTCTCAAAGCGGCTAACAATCTCCTTTCCCTTCCTCCCCCCACAACAAACACTCTGTGAGGTGAGTGGGGCTGAGAGACTTCAAAGAAGTGTGACTGGCCCAAGGTCACCCAGCAGCTGCATGTGGAGGAGCAGGGAAGCGAACCCGGTTCACCAGATTACGAGTCCACCACTCTTAACCACGAGGGAGTGACAGGAACTGGAAAGTCCCTCCCTGCATATTGCCAGGTTGGGGGATGTGAATCTAGAGCAGCGCCCTAGTGTTGGGTGCTTTCATGCTTTGCTTCCCACTGTAGTCACAATTTTGGTTGGTCCAATCTTGGTCCAACCTTGCAGTCAAGTAGCACTAAGTTGAATTTGGGCTTCCCGTAAGCATCAGTTCGGTCAGCCTGAGAACATTGACCTCATCTAGCAGAGCTCTTCTTATGTTCTCAGTGAAGTCTTTTTTGAAAAGGAATTTACAGGTGTGGGGCTTCAGAACCAGAAGCACAGAAAGGGGACACAAAGAGTTAAAGCTACATTTCTCACTGTGGTCCTGATTGTGCTCTGTAGGACAGTATGAACAGCCCCAGCTTTCCTGATGTGGGCTGAGACAGGGCAGCATTGAGCAATGGGTTGTTTTGTCTTGTGTGTGGTTGTTATGTGGGGTGGCTTGTTTGTGTGGCTGCTGCAGTGGGGGTGGGGGGTGATCAGTGGAAGTTGGTTATTTCATTATGTGTTTTAAGGAGCAAATAATAGTTTGGTCTTCAGGGCACAGGTAAAACCTCTGACGGGCTCAGTTCCTTCTTGAGACTCCTAGTGACTTGTCCTTTGTTATAGGGCAGGCCCTCATAGCAGCCATTTTGTGACTTGCAAGGCTCTCACAGACAGCATTTTGCTGCCATGCGCATTACAATTTCGCCTATTTCCAAATGTGCCCATAGTCTACCCGCTCCCATATATGTTGGCAACCTCTGTGTAGCTATGGATTTCCTGCATCAGCAGGGGTCAGAATAAATGACCCTTGAAGTTCCCTTCTATAATAGTTCAAGGCCAATACCCCTTCTAAAGGGACTCTCTGGAATATATCTGAAATCTACATCGGAACAGTTTCCAAACTTTACTAACCATCTTGGCTGGGTTACATTCTGGTGCTAAGCAAGCAGCACCTTGATGATCATTTATAAAAATATTGACAGCTTGCGTTCTCATACCAGTGCCCAGCAACACATTTCCAAATGTTTTGTCCCATTTCTTGCAAAGCAACGCCATCTGCCAGAGGTGGCATTTCATAGCTATTTACTCCAACTACCTCCAAGAAGTCATCTGCCACTATCTAATGCTGCCTGAATAAAGGGGATTAAGACTCTGATGCAACAGAGACTATTGATAATGTGGTATAATTGGGAAGAAATGAAGATAAATGAGGTTGAGGATGGAGAGGCAATTAGTTGAGGCGCCCGTACAGCTGTGCTCTCGGCCTAACTCCCATGGCCTTTTCTTTGGTGAGGTATGTGCAAATTAAACATAATGACAAATGCTCACTTCACCCAAGCTCTTCATTTTGGGAAGAAAGTTGATGTTCATTCTTGACATCCCATGCAATAAAATTTATACTTTCTTAAAAAGCTATGTATCACAATGCCTTTTGTGGAGAGTGCATTATTTTGTTGACTTTTTCCTCTCTACTTATTATCACAGTCAAGCTGTGATCTTTCTGGTGAGCTTTCAAAGCACAGTTTGTAATATTGTGAGTAAACCTCAGCTTTATGCTTACCCCCCCCCCAAATCATGGTATCTGAATTCTTGTCCGACTCCCTTCTCTGGTTCAGCAAACCATCATATGCCTGCGGTTTACAAGGACCACAGGTTGCCTCCATACCAGAACTGGAAAAGATAGTTTGAACCAGAGCTGAGCAGAAATTTCTCAGAAGTTGATTTTCGGAAAAGGTTTCTGAAATTTTTCTTTTTCTCACTAACCCACCAACTTAGAAAAAGAATGTCAATTCACAAAATTCCTCCCCCTCACCACTGAATACTGAAAAAGGGTGCTGGGTCTCATGCACTGGAGGCGATATTGAAATATGGCCACACTGCAAAGACAGTGATTTATGCTGCCACTTGCAATGGCAGCACAAAACAAAGCCAACAAACAAACAAACAAACATCTGAAAGGAAAAATATAAAGATGCCACGCTCCTGCCGCTACTCATGATGAGCCTCACCCAAAGAAGCCATTGGGGAATATCTCTTTCTCGCGTAGACATTTGTCAGTTTCTCTGCCCACAAACAAGTTGGAGAAAATCAACAAGTCATTTTGTATACTGCTTTTATTTGGACTTGTCTGGAGGCAAACCTTGGCTGGTTTTAACCAGGAAAGGAAAGAGGAGAGAGTGTGTGGGAAACTCTACCATTCCTCTCTGATCTTTACAATCACGGTTTGCAGGATCATCTGAATCAACTCTGTGTACATGACAAGCATGTTTCCCTGTACATTCCTCCACTGGAGTACCAGTTGCTAATATTCACAGGAAGGAAGACTGTTCTCACGTCCCATTGGCATCTAGTTGACTTCTGTGAGAACAGGATGCTGGACCAGATGAGTCCACTGGCCTGATCCAGCAGAGCTCTTCTTATGTGGCAAAAGGCATTTCTCTTTTTAAACAATGATGGGAATGAGAAAGTCCTTCCCCAGCAGTTTTGACTCCTACATTTTACCCTGTATGAAGCATGCAGATGTTATAACATTGTGTGCAGCAGGGGCTGCAAGAAGACATCCAGGGAAGCCTGTACATATCTTCCTAATGACACTGGGATCTGCACTTCAAAAATATTACGTAATACAGTCATTCCTAGACTATACCACTTCATCCTGCAAGTGCAGGACTTAGTATCTGAATGTACTCCTCATGTCAAAAACTTATTACACCAAGGAAGCCAGGTGATCTAGGAGAACTAATCTAGTCTCTCTTTTCCAGTGCTACTTTTCCAGTGTGGCTAAGGCGGGGGGGGGGGGTAATGTCAGAGAAAGAAAGAAAGAGAGAGCATTCAAGCACGTGGTCCGCTACCTCAATACCATATTATTTCTGCCTGCATAGGTCAGCTCTTTCTATATAAAACCTTGCACCTGGTCAGTTGTGCTACTGAGCTCATGCTGTGCTTGTAGGTCCCAAAGGCATCTGTTTGGCCACCACAAGACTAGAATGCTGGATTAGGCAGGCTTCTGCTCTGATCTGGCATGGCTCTTTTAATGTTCTTAGGGTGGTTTATTCATATCAACTACAAGTTTTATATAGATTGTGTTCGTTCACTGCACAGGCATTTTCCAGGGCATTTCCCAAATAGTGGGCAAGCTGAGACATTCATAACTTCAGATGTGCAGCAGGATCACATGTTCCTGATATCTGCAGAACTTCTTCCTGGGTCAGGCCTGCTGATCCTACATTGCCAACCAAATGCAGAAGTGAGAACATAGTTAAGCGTACATTGCACAAGAATGTTGCACGCAAACCTGCACTGAATTAATGGGTGCACCTTCTGTTTGGCACCCAGTGCCAGCAGCTGTCCATTGGGACTGGTGGGGTGAAAAGCAAGGAAGCCAACAGCAGGTGGAGCCAGAGCTAATGACAGATAGAGCCAAAGGCAATTCTGAGACTCAGGAGGAGGAAGGTGACATACCGGCTGTGCGTGCATGTGCGCGCACACACATACATGGGGGGGGGGATAAACGAGAAGATAGGCTGGTGAGGGCTGCTAAAGGCAGACTGAGGTTGGTGTGGACCACCTCCTTTTTCCAAAAAGAAATAACTAGATCTCCATCCCACAAAGCATTTTATTTCCTTATTCTTTTTTAAAAAATTGCTTCACACTGAACCGTTTTATTTTCTCTCTCACAAAGTTACATTACCATAATATCAGATTTTATCAATCCATTGCATTGTCAGATATGTGTCTGGGTCAATCCCTGACCAGCAGACTGCCTACTTACTCCTGTACATTTCCCCCTATCATCACATTTCAAAACGTCTAGCTGTGTGTGTAATTATACTAATGAGCGTTGCAAGGGTAAATGTGACCTTTACTTCGTTTCCTCTTAGCAGTGTTTCTACTGCGCCATCCAAATTGCGCCCCCTCCCCCAAATATGTTACATGTAAACTGAACAAGATAAATGTTTATTATGGAAAGCTTTGATTTAGATCTTGTTTATGCTGTTTTAACGCTAGTGTTTTGCCAAATGCACAGGATCCCAGTCTGATTCTGGGACCAATTCAAAGGGTACCTGAGAGGTAGCCTGTCTCCATTTCTGCCTTTCTGTACTTTGAGAACCTCAGCAGAGACTCTTCACAGGATCCCCACAAACAAGATGCACTGGGGAAAGGACCTTTTCAGTGGTGATGACCTGGCTTTGGAATGCTTTCCTTCTCTTATGCTACCCTGAAGAATATTCAGATGAAGAGTAAAGATAGGCTGCCCTAATTGTGGTGGCATCCACACGAGAGTTCTCAAGAAACTCAAATGTGAAACGGCTCACCTTCTAACAAAAATATGTAACCTGTCCCTTGATTCAGCCTCCATACATGAGGACTGGAAAGCAGCCAATGTAATGACATTTTTTACAAAGGGATCCAGGGAGGATCGTGGAAATCACAGGCCAGTTAGCTTAACATCTGTCCCTGGAAAACTGGTAGAAATTATTGTTATAGATACAATAAAACTGAGCACATAGAAGAACAAGGGGAAATCTTGCCTCACACACCTAACGTAATTCTTTGAGAGTGTACTTGAACTTTCAAAATACCTTTTGACGAAGTACCTCCCTGAAGACTGAGTAAGCTTAGCAGTCAAGGAATAAGAGGGGAGGTCCTCTTGTAGATCAGGAATTGGTTCAATTGCAGAAAGCCAAGTGTAAAAATAAATGAACAGTTCTCCAAATGGAGAGAAGCAGACAGGTGGGTCCCCTGAGGATCGGTATTGGGGCCTGTGTGATTTAACTTGTTCATAAATTGTTTAGTGTTAGGAGTGTACAGTGAGGTTGCCAGCTGAAGACACTAAATTGTTCATGGTTATTAAAACAAAAGGGGATTGCAAAAAGCTCCAAAACGATCTCTCCAAACTGAGTGAATGGCCTGATCTAGTAAGCCATTCTTACATTCTTATGTCATGGGGAGGTCCTCAGCAACTCCCCTGGGTTCTCCTGTCTGAGGACATAGCTCTCACAGTTTCCTCAGTCCTGAAGGACGAGTCCTCAATAATAATAATAAAAACCCATCTCCTCCACAGCATATAAGTCAACACCTTCAGAACTGGATAAGGGACCTTTAAGTCAACACAGCCAGCTCCATAAGATCATGGGTCAGCAAACTTTTTCAGCAGGGGGCTGGTCCACTGTCCCTCAGATCTTGTGGGGGGCCAGATTATATTTTTTGGGGAGGGGAATGAATGAATTCCTATAACCCAGGGATGCATTTTAAATAAAAGCGCACATACTACTCATGTAAAAACACGCTGATTCCCGGACTGTCCGTGGGCTGGATTTAGAAGGCGATTGGGCCGTATCCAGCCCCCGGGCCTTAGTTTGCCTACCCGTGCCTAAGATGGTGGGGCCAACTGCAGTATGGGCCAGTCTTCCCCCACCTGGTACCCTCCAAATGTTGGATTCAAACTCTCACCAGCTTAGCCAATGGTCAGGGATGAGGGGAACTGCACTCCAGCAACATCTGGAGGATATCATGTCTGGGAAGGCTGGAGCAGATCTCAGCTACCTATGAAAGGCCTCAGATCTTTGCTGAGACAACATCCTACAGAGCTCAGCCAGGACAATCCACTGGCAGCTGCTCAGGGTCCACAGCTACTTGGAAGAGTTTATTGATAGTTTCTATTGCCTCTGACCAAACTGCGGGAGGCAGTGGAAGACAGAAGTGCCTGGCGTGCTCTGGTCCATGGGGTCACAAAGAGTCGGACACGACTAAACAACAACACTGCCTCTGCGAGACCCAAGTTGTAACCGAAGAAAATACTCACTGGAGAGACTCATTAGGGCCCCACTCTGGTGTCTTTCTGGCACCAAGCAAAGCCTTTTAGTTTTTCCCCCTCCGTGTTTTAAAAACTTTGGCTGATCTGTTTTATTTGGACGATCTATTTATAGAGTGGATGGTTTTAGCTTATTTTAAAGTACTGGTTATATTACAGTATTTATGATATTTTTAGTAAGCTGTCCTGATCGTGCATTTAAAATGTGAAGTATACATTTTTTCAAAAAAAGCCAAGAAGTTGAGGCTATAATTGATAACCACGTGTTATCTGCTCCAAGTTTTTAAAAGGAAGAGTAGACAATATCTATCTATCATCTATCTATCATCTATCCATCTATCTATCTATCTATCTATCTATCTATCTATCTATCATCTATCTATCATCTACCTAATATAAATAAAATGTATGCCTGCAGCTGTCTTAGGGACCAAAAGATACACAAAAAATAATTTCATGGAAAACAAGTTGCTGAAACAGTATACACCCTTGAAGGTGACTTGAAAATAAGTACCCTCCTATTTATAATTCCAAAGCACAGACAGATTTGTGTAACTGATGGCCCAAGGTAATGGACGTGGACTTTCAAGTGGTCTTTAGAGCGCCTTGGTATTGTGCTGAGAACAAAAATGATCTAAAAAGGTTCTTCTCTCTTGCACCGACAGTGTCAAGGTTAATGAGCTAAAACTAGTTAAATTGATATTACCAAATTAATGACTTTTTTATAGTACACTGCATGGATTTTAGCAGAAAGCTTAATGTGGAATAGTTAGTCTTAATTGAATTAGAAGGTATCACACGCATACAATTAAGCTCACTGTAGACTATGGTATTTTAAGGTAATTGCATCCAATTCTAGAGCTATCTGGGCTATCCATTTGCACAATGGATGCTCTATAACTGCCACACAGTTGGCACAATCTTTTCTGAATGCAAGAGGCCCAACAGGTATACAACCAGCAAATGCCTTAACCATTGATTTCAACAAAGTGACATGATCCTGCCTCACATTCCTCTGAGCATCAGATTCATGTGCATGTCTGAATCCATACAGATCTCCCAATTGTCTGTAGCAACTCTCTGCTTTGGGCACAATAAATAAATAAATGAAAGCATTCTAATTTAGTTGAGATGCAACATGAAGTCATGACTTAGCACACACTCTCCTCTAGCCATTTTTTTCAGAAATCCGACAGAATCAAACAGTGGCTTAAACAAACCAGAGTTCAAACTACCCAGAGTTCCCCAAGTTCTGATGCAATGAATAACTCTGGTTGGTTTTGTTTTACAGTTATAATAATTACTAACATTTATTACTCACTTTTTTGCCATGGCAAGTCAAAGTGGCTTACAATATTTTAAACATAAAACAAACATAAACATACATTAAAACCAGTGTTTAAAATAATAATCTGAAAGACCATTCTGTCTTTTAAAAACTAGATTAAAACATCCTACCCATGCAAAAGGGCCACAGATACCGTACTTTTCCATCTATAAGATGCCCCCATGTATAAGACTCCCCCCCCTATTTTGGGGGACTTAAATTTAAGAAAATGGGGCAGGGGGGAGATGGCTGAGTTGTTGAGCTTTTTTTGGGGGGGGTGTCACAGAGTTGTACAGCGTTTCTGCAACCCGCATATATTAAACCAAGTAAGCAAATTGCATGTGGTGCGTCTCATGTCAAAAACGTAAAATGTGTATGTTTTCAATTAGAAAAATCCATTCAAATGAAAAGTGTCATAAAATTAGAAGGGGAAATATGTTAGGCCTGACACTTCTGTTCTTGAGACACATTTGTGTTTCCTGGAAGCAACATGGCAGCACAACTGCAATGTTAATTAATGCTGATTTGGCAAATTGCTATGGTGTAGATTGGGCCAGGTTTTTAATAGTGCCAGATTAATGGGACTCACACCAGCAACCATCACTACCTGGTATGAAAACTACGTGCCAAAATGCAGCTGGCCAGCTATTATCTTGCCTTCTCAATGCATATCATAAAATGGTGACACAGATGTATACACACAGGATGTCTTCTTTCTATTTATTCATTCATTCATTCATTCATTCATTCATGTATTTAACTGGTGCATCTTTTGTTTTACCAAGTTTGTTCAGCTATTACACAGAAGTATTGGAGAATAGCATCAAGCAGAGCTAGTCAGTGTGGTGTCCTGAAAATGCTGCTGGACTTCAGCACCCAACACCCAGACCTTTGGGCATGCTGGCTAGGGTTGATGACAGTGCATTGTGTTAACAACCCTTGGTGCATGCTGTTGTTGTTCAGTTAAGGGTGGGGAAACTTTTTAGCTCCATGTGGTTGGGGGGGGGGAAATCACCCACCTGCCATTTGTGTCATACGTTCAACAGGTGGGCTGTCCTGCCAACTTGTCGAAATCTCTTAAGCAATGTTCCCAAGCATCTAATAGTAAGCTGGTGCTTGGGAACTGAAGCAGAAGGCCCATTGCTAGCCCTATGCTCAGCACATTGACAAGTGCCAATCACTTTATCACTCCTCCTGATAGAGGGAGGGAGATGGCTTTCTCTGGCTACATGTGGCTATTCCCTACTGGGAACAAGTTTGTGCAGGCAAGAATTTAATCCCTTTCCATCAGTTGTCGAGAGGGGGTGAAGGCCCTGCTAAAATGAAGGGTGGGGGGCTTTCCTGTTCTCAGGGGTTCGCATGCAAACTTCTTCTGAATCAAGAAAGGGGGTTGCATGGAATTCTACAGAACTGAGCAAGATTTAATTCCCAGCCAACGAGTAGCAGTCAAATCCTGCTGCCTTGGCTGCTCACACTGGTTCTATGCTGGGAAGAGACATGCACAGCCAATGTAGGGTTTAACCCCATCCTTTCACACATCAGCAGGCATGGACCAAACATGTCACCTGGTAGGTGATAGGATGGGGTGACTTCTTCAGCTTTCCTCTGAAGTGCAGCGATAGCAATAGTCATCTGCCTTAGAAGTTTGTTGTTAATGACTGTCATTCTGAAAAAGTAGTACAAATGAGCCAAATTCCCGTGCAAAGTAAAAAAAAATGTGCTGCAGATGACTAGGGATAGTTAGTGGGGGTGTCTTTTTTCAGTTTGCAGGCCCTAGATCCCCTCCACACCTAGCTCGTTATTTGTCAAGGTCCTTTAATGGTCTCTTGCCCAGGGCCTTCCAAAAGCCTGGAACCAGCTGGGTCTATACATATACATAAAGAAGCAATCAATGAGACAATTAATGTGCATGTTGTCAGGAAACATCGCTGCCTTCTACATAAATTAGTATTTTTTTTATTGTTGCATGTGGGTTTGATAAAATCAGCTCTGATTAAAATTGGCATTTATGTGGCTCCTGCTGTTGGCAGCTGTATAGCTGGCAGAAACGTCTTGCGCTCAGCATGGGAGTTGCAAATCCAAAGAGAGAATGCTCGTTCCGGTTTCAGTTTTGCGCGTGCGGTTGATCGGACGGGATAAACTGTTTAACATTTTTGGGTTCTGGGGAGTGTTTTATTTAGATTTCATTCCTTTTCCCTGCTTCTGATTATGAAGCTAAATATCTGGACTGTCTCCTTTACTGCTCAGATAGAATGACAGTATCACACATACACATTCATACAGATAATTTCTTAAGTTTTAGCAAAGAGCTTCCACATCAGTAGATGTTTGGAAACACTAATCATTGTCATGTGCATCTTCCCAATGTAATAATTAGGAAATGGCCAGAACCTTCTTACTGCTTAGTTATGAAGCATAAGAAACCTGAGCTACTTGTTCAGGAGGCTGAAAAAATTAAACCAACAAATAAATAGGAACAACACAATTTCTCAGCTGTCCCCTGTGAAACTCATTTCTAGCAAAAAATGGAATTCAGTCCAATGATACATTCCCAACCCCAAACACAGGGAGACAGAATGAACAGAGGTCATGGAAAGTGGTGCTCCCCTTGGGGAAATCTTGTAATCCAGCCTTTATGCATCCACTCCAAACCACTCTCACATAGAATTCTGATTCGCCAGAAGTGGCTTAGTCATGCTGGTCATATGACCCGGAAAAACTGTCTGCGAACAAATGCAAGCTCCCTCAGCCAGTAAAGCAAGATGAGCACCGCAACCCCAGAGTCGTCCACGACTGGACTTAACGGTCAGGGGTCCCTTTACCTTTATCTGTATTCAAGTACCTGATCCAGGGCGCATGAGCAGCTTAACTCCTGGAACATTGAAAGAGCTTTGTACCTTTCAGGAAGAGCATCAGTCAAACAACTGCCAAGGGGTAACTCTTAAGGGCATCAGTGCTTTGTCGCCAAGCAAAAAATTATTGTTCTTGCTATTTGTTTGTTTATTCCATTCTATCAATGAAAAATGAAAGGAGCCTGTAATCTAAAGCGCAACATAGGTAAGGAAAGGGACAGAGCTATAGGGAGGGGTAAACAGGGAAAGGATGGGACACTTCTTCAGCTGGATAGCTCAGTCAATAGACTCAGAGTTGTGGGTTCAAGCCCCAGGTTGGGTAAAAATTCCTGTATCGCAGGCGGTTGGATGAGATGACCCACATGGTCCTTTCCAACTCTACAATTTTATTATCCGAAAACTTTTGTTCAGAGATCACGTTACAGCAAGACATGAAAAGTAGGGATTCACAAGGGCTTCACAGTAAACCTGGTATGGGGAGCCCTTTTCAGCCCAAAGGTGCACATTCTAGGCAAACTTCTGCAGGCCACGTGCCAGAGATGTGAGCGAGTTCAGATGCAAAAGAGGGCACTGCAGTTAATGCCAATTGTACCTCTGTTGAGTACACTCATTTCTACAAGCACCCCTCTCTATCCTCTATCCAGGGAAGCAAGAGGCTTTATCAGAGTTTCTGGGACATGTTTGGGCCAGGTGAAAACACCTAGGATTTGAAGCAGGACCAAGGAAGAGTGTAGCCTGTTCCAAGGGCCAGATCCAGGGGTTCCAGGGGCCAGATAGAGGGTCTGGAGGGTCACATCTGGCGTTTGCAATGAATGTAGGTTTTGAAGAGAGCAGCAGTCTAAGTGTGACCGAAATAGAACTCACACTTTTTGCAAGCATTGCCTCACTAACCTTCCCACCACATGAGCTCCTAAAATACTCAGGTCTGAATGAAAAACAAAAACAAAATGGTTTACTACGTAAACCCATAAATAATTTGATGAGGAATAAAGCCGGATCAGACACACTCCTGCCTTTTTCTTTATTAAAAAAATCAATCTCTTATGTTTTCTATGTTTTCTCGGACACATTTCCTGTCAATAGCTTGAAAGATGATATAGATTTAGGAGGAGAGTGGTCTCAGTGTAGCATCTCTCATATTATTATTCCAGTATCATCTGTTACAAAGTAAGACCAATTCCCACATCTAATTACAAACAGGATTTCAGAGTCATTAAACAAAATACATTTCCATTAGTGCTGCTGTAAGAAGATAGCAGAATGGGGAGGGGGGGTGAAGATTAGTGAATGCTGAATGTCTTTTCTCTTTTTTATGCTTTGAAGTGTTAGACCTCTGCACTCAAATACTATAAATTTGTTAAGGAAACGAAAAAATGTGACAGATATAGGCACTCTCCTCATTTGGAAGAGGCTTTTTTGTTGTTGTTTTTAAAAAAGTTCTGTCCCACTTGAATCTCATCACTATGCCATCTTATGAAACACTAAGATTTAATAATTTAATATTTTGTTGTTAATTTTTAGAGTTTCCAGCAAATTCCAACTTGAACAAAAATACAGGAAAAAGGGAAGCTGCCTTATTATACTGAACCAATTGATCCACCGAGCTGTGTATTGTCTGCACTGACTAGAAGTGGCTGCCCTGGATTCCAGAAGGGATCTTTCCTAGTCCCACCTGAAGATCCTGGGACTGAACCTGGGACCTCCTGCTTGCAAAGTAGATGCTCCTCCATTGAGCTATGGACCCCAGAGCGGGAGACCCAGGCTCACATGCCTCCTCTGAGTAGTGTGCTAGCTGACACTGTGGATCCACAGGATTTAAAGTCCTCTGACATGCACCCAGAAAGAAGGATGAACTAATTTATTTCCCTCCCACCAGAATAAATGGGAGGGAAACTGCTCTTCATTTTTAATGGAATAGGAAGGGGGAAAGGGAAGAGAAATGTACATCCCCTGACTCTCATGCAAGCATGAGCTTTGCAGGCTATAGGGGGAAAAAGTGGCTTACCTCCCATTGGTTCTTCCTCCCCTAATTTTGGATTGTCCTGTTAGATATTTTTTTTTAAAAAAGTAAAAAAAAAGGTACCAGAACTTAACATCAAGTTCTTACAGTGAGTGCCACACTTTTAAAATTTGGGTGTGGGTGGGTGCCGGTACTGTGTAACCTTGAGTACTCCCCCCCCCCAAAGCACTGGATATTCATATTTGTGGGGGTGGGTGGGTATTTAAAATCTGTATTAAAATGTGAATTTCCAAGCTTTTAAAAAAGTAATACAAATTAATGTAGCAGCAGGATTGAATGACCATATGCATAAGCGACCCAGATTGGTTTCTGACTGATTCATCAAGCCATACCCTCATGTCCTTAAGTCGCAATCAAGATTTAACAATAAAATAATTTTCTAATAAGGGAAGGAATTTCAAGTGGAGTAAAAAAATAAGGTTGTTAAGATTAGTCATGGGTGAACTCACTATTGTTTGGGTCAGTATTTCTGAGATTTCTTTGTGAGCCCAAGGGGAAAAGCTTATTATATGCATCTTGAGAGTTTTCTCCTGACTCATCCTGTTGCTGTATTGACCACTAATGCAATCAAATGTATGTTCACTGTCTTACAGCTGCTACCTGGGGATTGTATTTTGGATTCGTCTGCCCTGTGCCCACGCCAAAACAGCAACTATGGTGGAAGGTTGCTTTGAAATAAGATCGTAAGAAGAACCTGCTGGATCAGGCAGTGGCATATCTGATCCAGCATCCTGTGCTCAAAGTAGTCAACTAGATGCCCTAATGGGAAGCCTGCAAACACAACAGCACTCTCCCCTCCTGTGGTTTCCAGCAATTGGTATTCAGAAGGTACACTACCACCTCTGACAGCGCTGGCAGAACTCAGCCATCATGGTATATACAGTAAATGAAGTGGTATAAAGGTAAAGATAAAGGGACCCCTGCCTATTAGGTCCAGTCGTGACCGACTCTGGGGTTGCGGTGCTCATCTCGCTTTATTGGACAAGGGAGCCGGCATACAGCTTCCGGGTCATGTGGCCAGCATGACTAAGCCACTTCTGGCAAACCAGAGAAGCACACAGAAATGCCGTTTAACTTCCCACTGGAGCGGTACCTATTTATCTACTTGCACTTTGACGTGCTTTCGAACTGCTAGGTTGACAGGAGCAGGGACCGAGCAACAGGAGCTCACCCCGTTGCGGGGCTTCGAACTGCCAACCTTCTAATCGGCAAGTCCTAGGCTCTGTGGTTTAACCCACAGCGCCACCCGCGTCCCTAACGAAGTGGTATATAAATGCCTTAAATAAATAATAACTAACTTTTATTTAAAATGGTGCTAACAGCTGATGACAAGTTTGCAATGATATGTTCTTGATACTGACTCACATGGTTAACTTTAACAGTGCCATTTGGGTCAAATATTTAAAAGTGGACATGCAGTCTGCTTTCCCAAATATTCCTCTAGTACATTTGACTATCACACATGCCTTAAGGAATGACTTTTTATTATTTTGCAAATTTATAAACCACTTCATATCAGTGTACAACAATATATTAACAAGAATCATCTTATGGGATCATAATATTTGGCAGGGGAGGGGTCAAATATCATCTAGTTTAACTCCCTGCCAATGAGACATGACCCCAAAGTAGTGACCACCATGCGGACTTGGAGGCCACAGTAACAACAGCTAAAGAGGTGATCAGGCGACCACTAAACCTGAAACTGCAGGCAGGAGCCTGATGGACCACATCCCATACATTAGGCCTTGTAGAACCAGAGTCAGGACCATCATGGGTGCCTTCCCATGAGTCTGAGAACCCGAGTGTCTCCAGCCCCACTGCACCAGTCCAGCAGTGCAGGTGGGAGGCCATGGGGGGCAGAAGAAGTGCCTGCCAACAGGCCATGGGTCAGCCCTTTGAGAGACTCCAGAACTAAGTCCAGAAGCTTCAGTTAGTGGAGAACGCATATGCTTGACTGTTGACAGGTTTTAGGCGAACAGATCATATAACACCTACTCTGTTCTAATTACACTTGCTGCCGGTACACTTCAAACCCCAATGCAAAGTGATGGTTTTGACCTATAAAGCTCTTTACAGCTCAGGATCCCAGTACCTTCTGGAACACCTCACCCAATATGAACCTACCCAGACCTTTAGGTTTTCTTCTGAGGCCTTTCACCAAGGCCCTGCTGTCATGAAAGGTGGTGACAAAGGAAATGTCATTTTTGGTTGTAGTTCCCTACCTGTGGAATGCTTTCTCCAGCAAGATAGATAGGAAGGTGTGTGTGCACATGTGCACACACTCACAAATGCACACACACCTGTCTATCAATAAATGGCAGGTGTTTTGTCTGATTTTTTTTAAAAATGGTATAACGTACTTCTGTTTATGTTTTTAAATGTGCTGTAAGCTGCTTGGAGATTTTTGGCTAACAAGCAATTAACAAGTAGTAGTAGTACAGTACTCAACAAGGAGTTGAGTGTAGGAGAGTTGGACTAGGAGCTGTCCTTGGTGCTGCAACAGCCAGCCTGCCTTGCTCCTGTCAAAGTTAGGAGGGAATAAAGGGAGCTCAATTGATTTGCTATGACAACAAAATTGATGCACACTGAAGAGTTGCCAGGATCCCAGGTCCATAGTAGGGTGTACTACTTGGCCCCTTTATATGCCTAGCACACCAAGCAGTCATCCCTTTAATACCCCACATTGTCCCAGATCTAGGATCACCCCGCATGGCCTGCAGCCAGGGAAATTCACTGGGGCCCTGTGCCAGGAGAGCACCCCACAAGAGGGCAATTTACTAGGGGAATCTGAGATGTGGAGCCAGCTCCATTCTTCATGCTTAAAAGGTAAAGGGACCCCTGACCATTAGGTCCAGTTGTGGTCGACTCTGGGGTTGCGGCTCATCTCACTTTATTGGCCGAGGGAGCCAGCGTACAGCTTCCAGGTCATGTGGCCAGCATGACTAAGCCGCTTCTGGTGAACCAGAGCAGCGCACGGAAACGCTGTTTACCTTCCCGCCGGAACGGTACCTATTCATCTACTTGCACTTTGATGTGCTTTCGAACTGCTTGGTTGGCAGGAGCAGGGACCGAAGAACAGGAGCTCACCCTGTCGCGGGGATTTGAACCGCTGACCTTCTTATCAGCAAGTCCTAGGCTCTGTGGTTTAACCCACAGCGCCACCCACATCCCTTAATGCTTAGATGTGCAGAATTCCTGTCAAAGTGGCTTTTGAAATAGGGACAAGTCTTCTTTTGCTACTGACACCTAAACCTTTGTGGCTGGGGTGTGTGTGTCAAAACAGGGCAGGGAGAGGTGTTCAATGTCCATAAAATGTATCCTTGCCCAGAGTATACTTTTTGGGATAAGTTCTCTTGCAAAATATAACATAAAGATTAAAAACAAAAACAAAAATCAAGGTGCTTTTATTTGGCCATTAGATATATGTGGGTAGATAAAGGTATATAATATGGAGAATTAAACATTGGGACCACTGGAATATAAAACTGTCCATATATTACCGATGTGTTTAAATAAGCAAAACATGGTTACATTATGCCTATTTTACTGATGTGGGTGGCGGCAGGGGGAACTACTTTAGGAAATCAGCAAAGGCATTAAAAAAAGATTCTTTAAAAAAAAAACCGCACACACCGTGTTCTTAGATCTTGTCATCTTTATACTTGCAACAAAATAACATCTTAGGCAGCCTGCTTTTTTGAATAAAACACCTACCACTTTCGACTTGAGATTTTTAAAATGGGGATTTTTAAAAGGGGGGGAGGGAATGCTGACCGTGTAATAGCTAGGTACTTGTGGTGGGTGTAGAACATGAAAGGTTACAATATGGATCCATGCCTATGCTTTTTCTTTTCAACTCCGAGCCCCTTCCCTCCTGCTTCTGCTAACTCGGCAATCATACTGCTGACAGATTTCGAGGTTTTCTAAATAATGTATGGGATTTTCTTTTAACGTGTCAGTGCAGAAGTATCAATTCTGCCCCTGTGTCATTTCTGATGCTGATTTTTCTTGACAGCATTCCATTAAACCAATGAGTTTCTCCCCTCCTGATGCTCCTTTAAATATTCCTCTGAGTGATGTATTTGTGGTTTTTTAAACAGATCGTGAAGGATGTTTGCATTTAGGAGGGGCGGGTGGAACTGCATGGCAGGTACATGGGGGAAAACTCATGTTACACACACAAAACAGAAATTTATTTTATTATTATTATTATTATTTACCCTATAAAAGAGGTTTCCCCCTGGTTCTTGAACTGCCAGAAGCTGCCTCCTTGGTTGCCCTGTTCCTTGCTAATATATCAGTTTGCCTCGGAAATCAAGCAATGATGTGAAAGCATACTGGGACATGATTTATAATGATCTTAAGAAAGTGTTTAAGAACACATTCCATAAGAAACCAGAAGCTTTCTTGTTAGGCATTTTAGGAGAAGAGATACCCAAGAAAGACCATACTATATTCTTATACGTAGCAACAGCGGCAAGGATTCTTTTAGCCCAGAAGTGGAAACAGCAGGAAACTCCGACAGAAGAATGGCAGAGTAAGAATATACAGAGCTGGCAAGAATGTCCAGGAAAATCCGAGACCAGCAAGACTAACAGTTTCAAAAAGACTAGAGTAAATTTGTTATTTATTTGAAAGAACATTGTAAACACTTAACAACGCTAACAGGACTGGCTTAAAGGTTTGTCAGTTAAAATTAGAAAGTTATTTACAATAATAAGGAATTTTAAAGTAAAAGGAAAGGTAGATGAGGGGAATGAGAAATGCGGATGAAATGATAATTGGAAGCTAGAAAGTCAGTTGGGAGGGATGGGGGGGAAGTCGTTGACTCGAGAGAGTCAGAATATAGGTAATGTAAATTTATGGAAAATCACACGATGTTTTTTTTAAACGAAAATGCCAATAAATAGAAGAAGAAGAAGAAGAAGAAGAAGAAGAAGAAGAAGAAGAAGAAGAAGAAGAGGAAGAAGAAAAAATAATAATCAAGCAGTGATAATGAATATTTGCCACAAGAAGTATTTAATGCTCTTTGGTGCTGTTGCTCAGGAATGCTACAGACACATATGTATTGGAGAACTTCTATTAAAATGCCTCCACCCCACTTCACTTTAAGTCAACTTTATTCCTTGCTTAATGGCTGGAATGGGCAGCTTCAATCTCTGGAGTTATATGTTGACGCTTCTTTGATTACAGCGCAATGGCATAAAGAGTCCTTCAAAGTACAACAAAAACTTGCAGGCAACAATCAGTTTGTTCACTTTTTATCTCCCTTTCATCCACTCATTCACATATTTAGCACATCAGCAAAGAACCAAAAATAATGGTCACATATCAGCAGTGACATGACTGTCACCACTACTAGTACTTCTAATTTTATTGTGTTTTATTTATTCTGACGATTTATATAAGCACTTAATTACGGGTAGTCTCTAAGTGGTTGCAAGTTATGCCATGAAACCAAGAAGATAAAAGTAAGCGGAAACTGTAAAAACAGAATTCAAATGAAATGCTTGCTAAACGAATTTTGAAAAAAAGTTTTTAGTGGAACATTAGACCTGCCTGACCTCAGCTTGAAGGGAGTTCCATAAAATTGGGGCCCATTTGTACTATACTTTTCAAAGCTGTATCATGCCATGTTATACAACCATGGTTCCTCCCCCCAAAGAATCTTGGGAATTTCAGGGTGCTGACAGTTGTTAGACCACCTGTAATCCCCTCACAGAACTGCAATTCCCAGAGAGGTTTAACAATGAATTCTTCTTCCCAGGCAACTCTGGGAATTGGAGCTCAGTGAGAGGACTACAAGTCTCCTGACAAACTCCTCCTTATTCTCAGTTTTGCCCATGCAGAACTCTGCTAGGAGTGGGGGTGGGTAGGGACAAAACTAGAGTTATTTGCCTCTGCCTGTCATTAGCTCTAACAGCACCTGCTGTTTGTCTCCCTGCTTTCCACCCTCCCACCCACTGGTGGGCAGAAGAAAAACTGTGAGACCCTTGTAGAAGGGCACACTACATGTTCAACTTCCTTCTCTCAGAAACTCCAGGTGTACTTTGGATTTGAATCTTAACAAAAGCACAATAATATATACTCAAAAAAGAAAGACACTGGCAAATACCATTTTATTCAAGCCCAATTGCCAAACATTTTCCTTGCTCCACTTAAACCATCACAAAAGGCAATCATCCAGAATGAAAAGGGTTTTAAAGGCATATCTTTTCTATCTCTCTGGTGGAAATCACTATGTAGCAATGAATGAAAGGACACACAGACACACACACACACACTTTCAACATATATTTTTTTCAAGTAAAGAAGTGACTTCAAACTCTTTGTTCCCCGTGTGTGTATCTATTAAAAATCCAAAAGAATAACAAACTCTACCACTGTAAACCAATATTTCTGATTTGACAGCTATAGTTATAACCACTCAGGCGTCTATTTCCCACAAACTCTCAACAGCCATAACCTTTAGTGATTAATTATAAAGTTCCAGGAGCAATAGTACACAGACTAATTTCCTAAAACAATAAAAAGACAGAATTTCTCATTTGGAGCTAAATGAAACACGAACAGGTTGTTATTCATGCTGAAATCGAGATGCAGAGTCATGTTGCAGCCATTACAGAAGCTATTAAACACAACCTCGAATCAAAGAAACTGTAGGTCTGTCTCCTTAAAATAAAATGTTTTCTTCACTGACATGGCTCCTGGTTCAGTGGCTATGTTGCCACCTGCCTTTGTTAAGAAGTCACTTTCAAAATTCAATCTCCTTTTATTTTTGTTTTACACCATTTTATTTTAGCAGTCATTTAGCCCGTATGAGTCTATACACACAAAAACACCACCCCAAACATTTGTTAAAAGCTTGAGTGTAGACATAGAATTATAATGGGCATACCATAGTTTCAGTGAAGTATCTAGAGCAATGTTTGTCAAGCTTGGGCCATCAGTTATTGTTGAGCTCTAACTCCCATCAACCCCGGCCACTGGCTGGGAGATGATGGGAGTTTTAGTCAACAATAGCTAAGGAATTGAAGGTTGGGAAATGCTGATCTAGATGGCCTTGGGTGGTACAGAGAGCACCAAAAAGAATATGCACAAGAGATAATTGTTGGTATACACTTTATGACTGGGGAGAAGGGCATAGCTTAATGGCAAAACACCTGCTTTACACAGAGAAGGTCCCAGATTTAATTCCTAGCATCTTCTCATGCAGGGGTAGCTTATCTGGGATCCTGGAAGACAGCTGGCCGTCAGAGTAGACAACATTGGGCTAGAAGGACCAACAGTCTGGTCTGGTATATTGCAGCATTTTCTATTCATATGATTTCCATAAGGAAGTATGCAAAATCACCCACCCTCTTTGCATATTTCTGTTCCACCCTGCTGTAATAACTCACTGCATGGATCAAGATCAATACATTGCCCATGTTCGCACATCATAATAAGACTGCTAGCTCTTGTGCATTATTTGGAATGAGCAATGTGCTGGTCCAATGTGCTTGATCACTACTGCTTTTCTCTTCCTGTACCATGAGTGGGAGAAATTAATCAAGAAGCTGAACAAACTAGGAAGCCACAATTCGGTTTGGGGTTTTTGGGTGATGCCTATAACAGTTTTACTACATAGTGAACTGCCTTGTGCAGGCTGGTCTTACAAATGAAGCTAAGTAAACAGTACTGTGAGCTGGGGAATCAATGATATGAGCCTCTTCAAAGTCAAGAGGGGTTGCTAACCTTTTTTGGGCCTTTGGAGAAATTGAAAAGTGGAGAAACTTTTTTGGACCCCAGGCAAAAATAGCTTCTCTTGGCTACAATAGAAGGCTTATTTCAAGTCTAATTTCAGGAAATGAGACCCTGCAGGCATATTGTGCCATTGTGGATTGTCAATCCATATACCAGAAAATCTCTGGCAAGCCAATATTCAGCCAGAGCTATGATATTAATGCATATAATGCAGCAACCTTGTGGTATGAATATGATCAGTGTCTGGGAGACCACTCAATAGTTTCATAACAAGACTGAGAGATTTAAAAATTGGAATAATAAATCTTATCTCAAGCCTCAGCACCATATTTGCAACCTGGTGAAAATAATAGAGGCCTATCTTAGAAGATCCCATAAGGACATTATGCTGATATACATTAAGTGCTCTCAAAACTTGAAATGTGCTAGATCCATGTTAATTATGATGATTAACACGTAAACACACAATCATTCTCCCCAAGGCTAAGCATTAAGTTTGCCATTTGCCAAAAGCGAAAGGTGTGATCAACATCTCCCCCAAAGCTCATTTGTGCAACAATGACTTCTCCTGTTGCCAAAAAAGAAAAGAAAAAAAATCCTCCATTGTGTGTGGACTTTTCCTGTCAATTATGGATGACTTCCAAAACATTCTAATTTTTGGAATGCAGTATGAGTCATCCCTCAGAAAGACAAAGGTGGAGAAGTGAGTTACCACCATCAACTCCATAATCTGGCAGCTTTTCCATGTGTGACTCTCGTAAAGTGGCTATTCGAGTTGCAGGCAACCCAAAATAGCAACTGTTTGACAATGGAAGAGTTTCTCCTTCCCAGGAGTGAACAGTTAAGAAGTAAACTCAAAGAAACAGATTTCAGATTTGCTTACCTGCATTGGAATTCAGCTCCTCATTCTCAGATTCTGTCCCATTCTGACTCCCACTTCCATGAAGGCTATTCATGGCCATCAGCTTCATCTTCTGCAATTTCATCGCCTCTGCCATGGCAGCTGCTGTTAGACCTAGCCACAGAAATAAAGAGAAAAATTATTTAAACAAAATGACCAAACAGTCTTTTCTGTCATTTCAACTTGCCTAAGAACATAAGATCCCTGCTGGTTCAGAGCAAAGGGCCATCTAAATCAGAATCCTGTTCTCACAGTGGCCACTCAGATGCCTCTGAGATGCCTACAAACAGGATATGAACACAATAACATTCTCCCCACTTGTGATGTTTGGCTTATTCCCTCCAACACAGGAAGCAGTGCATTGCCATAATGGCTCTCAGCCATTAATAATGTGGGCAGTTGCTTGAGGGAGTGAAGCAAGACTCGCACAGCAATTATAATTTGTAACCTGGTGCAAATGGAGTTATAGAACCCGGTGGGCACCCTGATAGATATTCACACATATATTCATACTTAAATGTATTTTGCATTCATATTTATAGATTATGGATGATGATGGAATGTAGTACTGTTCTCTAACTAAATCCTCACCCCCCCCAAGATTAGTAATTGGTCAGATGGTACCCATCCCTCTGCATTATTCATAAAGCTTTTCTGTCAAAACTGTGAACGAGTACATTAACTAAAGAGGAGCTATGAGTAATCTAATCTTGAGGTATGCAATTAATTAATTAAAATTGAATGGCAAGCCACACCGCCTGCACTGCAGTCCCTCATATCAAAACAAAACATTTAATTAAATTATCAAACTATTTGTAACTGGAAACATTCAAAAGGGGGAGAAAACACACAAAATCACTAAGGCTCTGGCGCCGCTATGATTTCAAGTCCAAATTGTGCCTGGTTTCTGGGTGCTCTACCAGTTGTATGCAATATCCACATTCAAACCTGCTGTGGGTCAAGTGAGACATTCAGAAAGCAAGAACAATGAAACATCTGGTGGTATGAAATGTTAATGCACAATGCCATATTGAAAATAGGAGGGGGGGAGCCATGTTGCAGTCTCTGGGTCCCATACCCCTCAGAGATGAGAGCAGCTGCTCCTGGCTTCCTTCAGAAGCAGGCTGGAGTGAACTGTCCTCCCTCCAGATCAGAGAAATCTTGCTCGTTGTGGGGTGAAGGAACCCATCTATAATTCTGCACTAGTTACTGCATGCTTTCCTCAAGAGGCAGATTGTGCCTTCCTCAGGACCAGGCAAGAAGAAGAAGAAGAAGAAGAAAAGGAAGAAGAGTTTGGATTTGATATCCTGCTTTATCACTACCCACAGGAGTCTCAAAACGGCTAACATTCTCCTTTTCCTTCCTCCCCCACAACAAACACTCTGTGAGGTGAGTGGGGCTGAGAGACTTCAAAGAAGTGTGACTAGCCCAAGGTCACCCAGCAGCTGCATGTGGAGGAGCGGGGAAGCGAACCTGGTTCACCAGATTACGAGTCTACCGCTCTTAACCACTACACCACACTGAAGGCAGATGCTACCTCTTGAGAGAAGATAGACTGTCACTGGGAGCCAGGGGAGCCAGCACAGGTCTGAAGGTGGAGGCAACTTCCTGAGCAGAGGTGGGGAACCATAGTCCTGAGGACCTTTCTACCTGGGTCTAGGCACCTTCCCCAAGGCCACACTCCTGCTCCTGATGTCTTACCATTCACTGGCCTTACTTTGTATTTTCCTTGAGTGTTTTCGCCTGGCTCAAAATTTCTCCCTTAATTCTGATAAAGCTTCTTGCCTGGATGGAGGTGTGTGGGTGTGTATAGAAACTAATGGACAAAGGTGAAATTTACCCTCTCACTGCACACACATAGATTCATAGAACTGTAGAGTTGGAAGGGACCACAGGGTCATTTAGTCCAACCCCCTGCAATGCAGGAACCTTTTGCACAACATGGAGCTCGAAGCCACAACCCTAGATCAAGAGTCTCATGCTCTTCTGACAGCTATCCCTCTTTCAATCAAGCAAAATCCAGGTTAATCCTTCAGTCTTTCAAATGCTCAGCCTAGCACTAGTGAGGAGACTGTATGGGGTGGGTGTCTTCTTTTTTAATGCTTCTCTATGAAAATATTTTGATACAAACTTTGATGTTCCAATTCCATCCTGGCTGTTTTGCTTGGAGTTGTTAACTGCAATGTGGGGGCAGTATTAAAAAAAATGTTACCCACCACTTGCAGTTTTCACTGACTGCTCCCTCGTTGGTTCAACCAATTCATTCTGCTTTATGTATAAGTCCTAAAATGGCAGAGATGGTTTTAGGATCTTGGACTGAACATGCCAGGGTGGAAGTGATAGATGCCAGGCTAAGTCCAGCTAATAAGCAGCCTATGATATTGCCCCAGCACTGATCAGGAGCTGATTGGAATCTGGCCTCGCCCTTCTCAGGGGAACTTCAGTCCCAGAATCTGAAATAAACCTAGTGAAAATGTATGTGTATTACTATTTGTATGTATCTTGGCATATTATTCCACCATGTAAAATGTTAAAATCAGTAAAATAACAATATTATCAACGATGGATGAAACATAAACAAGATGCATCTGTCTCATACTCTGAAAATCTTTTTAAGTTATATGATTGAGAGGAAATGACAAAATCAGAGTTGGAAAGGAAAAGGCCGGGTTAGATTGTATTTTCCCTTGCTTTCTTTTCAGACACCCGCTTATGATGGTTGATTGATTTCATGACATTTTCCGTTCCTTTTAGAGTCTAGGCTATGGGAATGATTTGTCAGGATTGTAATACTTAATACTTTTAGTGAGCTCCACTCCAGCGACCTTTATCTTATTCTGTATAGTTGACTGCCTGACCCTTTCGGTTCTCAGGATCACAAAGATGAATGTAAAAAGGCAGAGAAAGGATTTTGGGCGATGGGGTTGAAGAGAGAGGAGGGGGAAGAAAGACTGGCTATCCAGAAAATCAGCAGAGTGTTCCATGTCCTATAATAATTGAACCTCTTTTTTAAAAGTGGCAACTGTCCTGGTAAATGCATTAACTGAAGACGAAGAATAAAAGTACTCATTGAACTTAGGTTTCTGTGGTGCTAAGGAACAAAAACTGCAAGCCCATGTACTCTCCAATTGCAGTAAACCCCACTGAACACAGTGGGGCTTACTCCCAAGTAAATATGTCACATGTGTGGTGTACTGGTTAGAGCAGGGATAGGGAACTTGTAGCTCTCTTGGTCAGGGCTGGGCAATAAATAGTTGCTGCCTGAGCTAAGGACAGGATGGCGCCCCCTTGCATCCACTGCAGGATGCAGGAACTGAACAGATCAGTGTTGGAACTGGTAATGGGACAGCATCCTTCAACTGTACCTGAGGGCAGCAGCCTAGCTGAGAAGAGGCTTCAGGCTTTGACTGTGTCACTCTGCCTGATGGTAGAGCTGGACCTGTTCCAGAACTTTGTTGGACACTAGCTCCCAGCAAGCCCAGTCAGCACAGTCAGGTATGACAGAAGTGCAACTCCAGCAGCATCTAGAGGTGTTCAAGTTGCCCATTCCTAGGTTAGAGTGCCGATAGAGCATGAAACTCTTAATCTCAGAGTTGTGTGTTTGAACCCCATGTTGAGCAAAAGATTCCTGTATGGTATGGGGTTGGACGAAAGATTATTGTGGTCCCTTCCACACACACACACACACACACACACACACACACACCTGATTATCATCTTTCATAGCAACCACTCTATTGGGAAACATAATGCCATATATGGGAAACAAAAGAGGTTTAAAGACACTCTCAAGGCAAATCTTAAAAAAAAAAGTAGTATAAACACCGACAACTGGGAATCACTGGCCTGTGAGTGCTCCAATTGGAGAACAGCCTTTACCAAGGCATCATGGACTTTGAAGAAGGACAAAAAGGAGAAATGAGCTAAGAAGAAGGGACATTTGGCAAATCCTCACCGTGATCAACTCCCTCTGGCAACCTATGTTCCCATTGTGAAAGGATGTGCGGATCCAGAATTGCCCTCCACAGTCACTTAGGAACTCACTGTTAAAACCGTGTTGATGGAAAACAATCTTACTTTGCTATGAGTGATCGCCAAAGAAGAAAGAACAATATAGACCTATATATAGCAGCTAGACCTAGAAGCTTCCCTTCTTGGCTTTGTTTCCACTATAGATGATGAATGTATGACTCTATCATCGTTAATAAATGACACAGTTCTGAAGTGATAGGCTAAGGCAGGGACAGGGAACATCAGGCCCAGGGGTCAGATGTGACCCTCCAGGCCTCCTTATATGGTCCTCTGCAGGCTGTGCCCTCTCTAGCCATTGCCAAACCTGGAGACCCAGCACCTAGTACACTAAGAACTATTTACGCTAAGAACTATTTACAGAAAGCATGCTACAGAAAGCATAATACTTTAAAGGTGTAAATAAAAAGTGATCATTTTAACATTATTGGGGAGGATCAAAGAGCTGGTAGTGGCTGTCTTTCTACTGGTACTGAAACCTGACTACAAGTCTCATAATTTAGGAGTAAATGAACCTTTTCCCTGATTAAACACCTGTCAACTTTGACTGATGAAGAGGAAACCACATTAGAAGCAACTAAGCTACCTGTTATCAAATTACAAAGCATTTTTTTTTTTAATCAAAGGACTAAAACAGGCCATAGATCGACCAGCTAACAGGTTTCCAGTGACCTAAGGGGGATTTTCTTGTTCCAGTTAACAGCCTCTGAAGAATGCTTCCTTTTGATTCTTGTCTAAGACACAAAAATGATTGTCCCATTTAACCAGTGTTCTGTCGCATACACCAGAGAATCCTATTTACTTAGATGCTGGTGGAACATTAAAAACACAATAGTGTGATTGTCTTTGGAAGAAAATTTTTCAAGATTGACTTTCCCCCCTTCTTTTTTTGAAAAAGAAGGGGGGAGATCAAAAAGCTAACTTTAATAGATGTTTGACTAAGGTCAGACTCCTAGGAAATGGAACACTGAAGATGAAAGCGAACAAATAGATTTGGCTTTTGATCTCGGCCAAATCCATTTGGCATTGTTTAGCTTTTCTATAATGCTTCAATTCTGGAGTGATATCATGGCCGAAATGAACTGCCTTCTATTTGAAGTTTCTTTTTTAATAGCTTTTGTAAAACTTTAACATGTACCACAGAAGAAGTTTAGGAAACAAAACAAAACAAAAGCTTTCTAAGAATTTGGCTACAAGGTGTTCACACCCACCACACACCTGGTGGTTACTCTTATATAATACAGTAGCACTACTTTGTGTTTTCAGCAGAGTGGTTAAGGGTGCAATCTGAAAAGCACAAGTTCCATCAAATTAAGTGAGAGTTCATTTTACAAAAGTCCTTAGCTCAAATTTCACCTTTGTCAATGTTTCACTGGACAACCTAAATTAATGTTCCAGGTTAGTGAAAAGTAACAAGGGTGTTGGTCTAGGAATGGGGTAACCCAAGCTGCAATCCACATTTAGCAGTGAAGCTCATTAGGTGAGTTGTGCCAGTAACTATATTATCAGTTTAACCTGCTTCATAGAGTTCTCATAAGATTAAATGAAGTGGGGAGGCGGGGGAGTGAGAAACATGTAAACCTCTTACATTCCCTGGAGAAGTGGGATGTAAGTCCAAAAATGCTACAACCTCTCAACTGCAGTCATCTCCCCCAATTTGTAGCATAAGGACAATAATATTTACCTCCTGCATACAACAGTTATAATAATGACTGAGATAACATATGTAAGGTGTTCTGAACACTTCAAAAATACCAAGTATTGATGTTATGAGATGAGCCGGCATTTTGAGCTGCCAACCATGGTAATGTGCAGTTTCTCAATGGACAGCCCCAAGTCAACTCATCAACCATCTTCAACCAACCTGCCCTCCCTCCCTCTCCCATTGACTTAACACCTATATCTGCTTTTCATTCTATCTGCATCATCCCAGCAACCATCCCAATATTCATGAACTTTAGTGAGTGGCAGCTGCTACCCTTTGGAACTCTCTCCTGTAAATATCAGAAAGACACAATCTCCATTGTCTTTCATTCTTTTTCAACAAGCATTTGAAGGGGAATTATTATTTTTTTAAATTGAATTGGACTTGAAATGGTTTTTACATATGAAATTGTTTTAATTGCTTTTTATGTGAAATGTTTTCCTTGTTAAATTGTTTTCAGATGTTTCATAAAAAGGGATTAGGTGTTGCGATAAACAAATGAGCAAATGAACAAATAAATACCCTGATGGTTATGTGTTTTCTGAAATTTAAGTTAAGAGTTTGCATTCCAGCCAATTTACTCAAATGTTTGCAAGCCGTCTTGAAACTGTGTTGGTTGGGATTCTGCTTTGGTGGCAACCTGCAAAGCACAGACCATCACATTATGTTGGCTTAGACGTTACCACAAAACATGGTTTGGCATTAATGTCTGAATCATATCATTGTATTTTAAAAGCTACAAGGTTCTTGGTTGTATTTGATACAGAAGTCTAACACAACTCTGAAACAGAGCTTAGCAGTGTTAAAAGTAGAAACAAAATACGCACAGTTCCCACTTTCCAAATACAATGTGTTCCCAGGAAATTGTTCATTAGGTGAGCATTTGCATAACAAGCTGGCGATTTCCATTATTTCCTGTGGGAACATTTCTAATCTGTGATCTCTCCCCCCCCCACCATGGTTTCCTCCTAAAATGGCTGCAGTCAACCAGCAAAAGAGAGACCGGGGGAAAACTGGTTTGTTCAACCTCTCTTGCCCCCTGATTTGTCAGATATCCCTCCCCCTCCCTGCTTTCTGCCTGAAATGGCTGCTGTTAGCCAGCAAAGCACAAAGAAGTGTGCAAACTCCAGCTGTTTGGATATCTGGATCTGCCATTCAGGTAGTGAGGTTTGGGAATAATTCCTTGTGTTTGGATAACCAAGGTTTTGGATAACAAAGATTCCAAGAGCGGAATCTGTGTACACTACAGGCAACCCCCCGAGTTGTGCATGGGTTGCGTATCTGTCTCCTGGGTGCATAAGCCCACCCGCCCGCCCCACCTGTATTCTGCCCTCCTCTAGGTCCAAAGCAACCCATGCATTGGCAGTTGCACATTGTTTGAATGCGTGCAAAATGGTCACAGCCTGTACTTCACTAGCATTTTATTTTATTTTATTTAAAAAATATTTGTTGAGTTTTTCCACCTTTATACATTAAAAAATCAAAAAAACAAAAAACAAAAAAGTTAAAAACAGATAAAGTTTACAATCCTTATTTTCAATAACATATTTCCCTGACTTCCCCACACCTCCCCTTCTTATATTCCAATTCAAATTGTTAATTCAACAAGTTCTTATCCCCAATTTTTGACCTTTTTATATTTAATTCATTTTAGAAAAACCAATTTTAACTTATAAACATCAGTATTTATACATCAGTGCTCATTCTTAAAACTTTTTTCTAAAGTCGACCCAAATTCCCTTCCACAAATTCCCCAATTTTCATACTAATAACAAAACAAAATTTAAAAAAACAGATTATAATTATGCACCCTTTGGATTCCCAAACCCCACCCCCCCTTTCCCGGTTTCAATCCCCGACAAATGTCCATCAGTCTTAGTCTACTATCAGCCTGGAGACCTCACGTCCGAGGCTCTTAATTCTCTCTCAATTCCTCTCTGCCGGTTTTTTTGGTAGTCCTTAATATTAAACACCAGATCTCGGAGAAGCTCTGTCCCGATAGGGTCCATATTTCTTCCAGCCAGACCTCCATACTTAAAAGTGGAGCCCGAATCTTGTTTCTTAATCCTTTTAAGTCCAAATGTCCCAAAAGCTCCAACTTTCACCTTAATCAAATTTGTAATCCATAGGTCTTCAGATCTCCACATAAGGAGATCTCTCCATTCTTCAATCTTCAATTCAAAACAGATTTTCATCATCCAGTACTTATTTTCCTTTGTAGCCATCATGTCAGGCCTCTGGCTCTCCTTTGTCATCTGCAACATTACATCTCCTCCTTCCTTTTCCTCAGAAACAACATATATCTCTTTCTCCACACTCTCAAATCTTTCAAGTTTCTCTTCTTGTCCAGCTGCATGAACTTCATGAGTCAAGTCCTTATCAAATTCAATGAATTTGTTTACTGTTAAGTCCAGAGTTGCAACATTTGTAGCCAAAACATCAATTTGGCATTGTAACTTTCCCAAGAGAAGAAACACTCTGTCCAATTTAGCTTGAATTTTTCCTCCTTCAGCCATTCTTGTAATGTCCCAAAATCCCCTCTAGAGGGATTTTGGTTACTTTATCTTCCTTCCAGTTCAAATCCAAAAATCAAGTTAGTTTGTATCAGTTCTTCCTTGTTTTCAACAAAATATAACCAAATTGTAGCAAATATATCCAGCAGAGACAACAGAAACAAAGTTCTCTTTTTCCTTCTTGACAGCTAATTTGACAGCTGTCAAACTCTTTTATATCTCCTCAACAGGCTCTCTCGCGGATCACTCCCGGGTCCGGGGGGGTGGCACTTCAGCTCTCAAAATTAGCTCTTATCCTCCAGTAAAATTACTTATACTGCCAAATCGTGAAATTAATGTCTTTTACCCAATAAAGAAGAAGAAATTCTCTCGACCTTAGTTAGCTAGTCCTTGCTTTAGATTATTTATAAGACGGGGAGACGGACTTCCTGTTTGCGCCTTCCCCGATCGTGCCTAATTCAAAAAAAAATTTTCTTTACAAATCCAATTTCCGTATTACTCACGGGTTGTTGCTTTTAGAGTCCAATTGTTCACAAGAAGAAGTCAGCGCTCTCCGACCATGGCATGCGGCTTCACTCCGCAGGAGAAGCAGTCAACTCTCAGCACCGCGCCGCTCACCCCGTCCCCCGTTCCAAAGCCTTTAAAAAGGCTCCTTCGCGGGTCGGGGGGGCGCAAATGGTGCCAGCCGAGTCACCAGGTTCACAGGCTTCAGCGCCTGTGATTTCTGAGGGTCCCCGCGTCGCCAAGACCCGGATCCTGCGGAGCCGATTCCCTCCGGAGCTCGGAGGGAATCCGCCATTAGCCGATGGCGCTAACCCGGAAGTCCTACTTCACTAGCATTTTAAAACACCCCACCCTCAATCCAACATGTCTGACTAGAAGTACTGGGAAGGAAATTATTTTCCCCAGTCCCCTCCAGATAGTCCCCACTTTAAAAGCTTGCTTCCTAGTTACCCATTTTATTGGGATGAAAAGAAATCCCATCATTCTAACTGCAAGGCAGAAGGTTGGGTTTTTTTAATGGCCACGTGCCACTATGTTAAATCTGACATCCAAAGTTGCTTGAGCGTATATATTTAAATTTACACCTTAAAACAATTTAAAAACAGCATCAGTAGGCGAGGAAGATAAAGCAATCCCTCCACTGTAGTTGAACTTAATTAAGCAACTGTTTCCTACACTTTTAATAATTGTTATTGATGGGATCAATAAAACAAGCAAGTTGAGGGAAACAGATGGAAAGAAAAGCTTGTTGCTATTGAGTGCATTAATCTGAACACGTTTAAAGATGGTGCAAACATGCTGCAATTCGTAACTTGGGGAGGGGGACACACAGGCAGTGGGGAAAGTCTGTTGTGTCTCCTTACGCAAGATTTGATGAAATGGACAGGACTGAGTCCTGCGAGAGGACTGTGCAAACTGCTGTGGGGGCCAGTTGTGCCTCTTCAGACTGCAGGTGGGAAAGAAGTGCAAGTTACTGGCACAGAACAGAACTTTGCACACAAAAGATTCCAGATTCAATGTTTGGCACTGTGGTGTAGGGCTGGGGAAGACACTGAAAATTCAGCAAAGCTGAAGGGGTAGTCAACCTTTTTATACCTACTGCCCACTAATGCATCTTTCTTGATGGCAAAATTTTCTTACCGCCCATCAGTGCTCGATGGAAGGAGGATTCCGCTTGTGCCGTGGAACCCCCTACTGCCTACCTAGAATCCTGAACCAGGTTGACATCCAGAGACCAGGTTGACAACCCCTGATTTAGACAATTCTGGGCCAGATGGAGCAATGGCCCAAATCGGTTATCAGCAGCTTCCTGTGTCTTGATGTGCAATGCCTCTCTATACAAAGCAAATACCTGCCCACAGAAATCTAGCACACTAGAGGAAGGACTAGGCTATGACCCTACTCCAAAACTCTCAAGTTTTTGTTGTTGGTTTTTTTTACAATCAGTGTATAAATTATGAAATAAATAAATAAATCTTCTCAGCATGTGATGGTTACTTGTATATGAGAGAGACTTTACCTTTAGTCTCAAGTGGTAATATGAAAGCAAATATTTACTGCCTTACTGAGAACAAGGACAGAGTTTTGACCACAGCTAAGATTAAGAATGTAAGAAGGACCTTGCTGGATCAGGCCAAAGGTCAGCGACGCGGACTTATAAAAAATATTGGGGGGGCCCGGGAAAGCTCATGAATAATAAATAAGCTCATGAATATGCAAATAAAGTGGCGCCGCCTCCTCGTGAGCGAATAGGGGAGAGCGTGCTGCGCCTATTAATCAGCTCCAAAGGAAATTGGGTGGAGCTTTTGCTCGGGAGGGAGGGCAGGAGGCATGCAGCCCGCCCCCCCTGTGCATTTTGGGCTGGGGGAGGGGCGGCGATGGCGCTCTGCTGGAGGGGCGCCGGAGATTATTGGGGGGGCGGAGCCCCCCCAAACGAATTTTTGAGGGGGCTCGGGCCCCCTCAAGCCCCATGGAGTCGGCGCCTATGCCAAAGGTCCATGTAGTCCTGCATTCTGCTCTCACAGTGGCCAACCAGATGTTGATAGGAAGTGTACATGAGCACAACAGCATTTCCCCCAATTGTTATTATTGGTATTCAGAGGCATCCTTCCTCCTCAAAGCCTGCTGTTTACTGGTGAAAACTGAAAGATATACGGAGGGGGGAGGATAGCTGGACACTCAATATGTCACCACCACTCACAGATACTTTCTGATCAGATTCCAGACTGGTTGATGATTAGCATGAAACTTATTTTATTTATTCCACAAAATTTATGCACCACTTGATTGTAAAAAACCTCAAAGTGGTTTACAAAAATATTAAAAAAATGAATCTACATTGGAGTTCAAGGGCCTTATAATTAGGAGTTTTTTGCAGCTGGAACTCGCCAGAACTCTGTTCCGGCACCTCTCAGGTGGTTGCCATTGCCATAAGAGAACAATGGAGGCATTCATGGTGAGTTCCAGCACCTGTTTTTCTAGAAAAATAGCACTGCTTATAAAGTTGGTTCAAGTTCCTATTCATGCATGAAGATGCTGTTTGTTGCAAACAGTAGGTTGGGGGGGTAATTATTAGTGGAGGCAAACATTAGAGGACTTTGACCCATGCCACAGTTCTTTGCAGATCATACCTTCCCAGCTACAATTTCTTTCTTTTTTAATTTAAACAATAAGAGTAGCATGAATGATAATGCATAAAACATATTCCAAGTATAAGTGTGGCTGAAATAGGTCACTGCCCATAGCTTTCCTGAGAAGTTATTCTTAAAATGCAACCAGATCTCCTCTTTCTCAACACAGATAGAAACTTCACTTCCTTAGGCTGCCTGCTTCAAACATGAAAGGCGATACTTATTCAAAGGAGCTGAAGTATGCCAACTGTAGACTAATTTGAAGAGAGGTCATCTTTGGTGAGTAACTTGCTAAAAAACATTTTGTCCATTCAGCAGCATCTTGGAGGGAGAAAAACTGGAGCTGGTTACATTATTTAAGGCTTCTGCACCAGACCACAAAGGCTTTGTCTGCTTTCTCAACTGGGACAAAAGTGTTGTTTTTAACCTGTCTTCTCTTACCCAGTTCTCCGGCAGGTGTGTCATTCCCTTCTGGTGCCCCTTGGAAGTGATAGGGTAGAAGGCAGGGAAGCCAGCAACAGGTGGTGCCAGAGCCAGTGACAGGTGCAGCCAACTAATTATTGTTTTGCCACATCTAAGACTAAGGAAGTGTATGCTGCTCAGACAGTGTCACCCCTGAACTGGGTGTAAGAAAGAAGACAGGCAAGTGGGGCCTGGCTGTGGGCATCAAGAGGTTGGTAGGGAAGTACCCCATTCACCACAACAGTTAATACTTCTTCTGCCAATGCTAGCTAGGTAGTTTGGAAGGCAGACCATCTTTCAGAATAAGGAGTACATTCACAAGATATCTTAATCCATGAAGGGAATAACACATTTCTCACTTGCCCAAAAAGTTCGTGCAAATTTGCCCCTGGGCTCAAGCAACCTATAGGTTTATCAATATTTCCTTCTGCATCTGGGGCAGAAAACCTGCGACCCTTGAGATATTGCTGGACTACAACTCCCATCATCCCTGACTATTGGTTGTGCTGGCTGGGTCTGATGGGAGTCCAGTAACATCTGGAGGTTCACAGGTTTCTCCCCACCCCACCCCGGTTCTACATAGTGACAACTACAGGGATTGCAGAAATCTCATTTTTCTCCCCTTCATCTTTAACGTCTGCATGGATACAGACACATAATTATGCAAGATGGAAGGGTGAGCTCAGCATTTCCCCTTCTAACATATATGAAAATGATATGGAAATAAGCAAAATAATGTTTTATGAATTAGGTTATTAGTATGAAAATCGAAGGGCATTCCCCATCTGCTGGAACAGGCCATGTGACTGATTTATGCCATGCAGGCTGAATTATTGATACAGATGCTTATATATTATATTTTATATGGGGTATCATGGGATGAGACCATCTGGCACAGAGACATTAATGAGAGCACCTTTGCCTAAATAAACACTAACAATGAGATACCAAAAGCGATCACGCCGAGGTGCGTTTTGTTGTTGTATGTGTGCCCTTCTATGGAACTTTTCCAAGCAAAAAAAGAAAAAGATGAACAAAGCCACCTGCAAAGCAGCTTGACTGTTTTCCTGACAGCAAAGGGCTCAGACTGCATAAGTGTCTTCATAAGACACAGATTGACTCAAACCATTGGTACATCTAGGCTAGTACTGTCAGCACTGACTGGCAGTGGCTCGCCCGAGTTTCAGACACCTCCAAGGAATGCCAAGTGCATTTTAGCATTTCAATTTATCTATCTGCCATTTATTGTATTTATGGACTTTATAGACTCTATTTTAAGTTGCTTCAAGACTCTTTCTGCCATAAGGAGCAACACATATTAATTGGAATAGAAAACGTCAACGAGATGCGGGTTGTGGTTGAAAGCATGTGTTCCTGAAAGTTAGGCTGCGGACATGCCATAAATTTAAATCACAGACCCCCAATTAATCATGGGAACTGTACTTTGTTAAGGGTGCTGGGATCTGTAGCTGGGGGGGGGGCGGGGCGACAACTACAATTCCCTGGGTTTCTGGGATGTGGGTGTTCTTTAAATGTATGGTGTGTATGCAACTCCTCTCTTCTTCAAGAAGGCCTGCGGTAAACTAAGTCTGAAATGCTTTTTTCCCTGATGAAGGCGAAAGTGGTGGGCTAAGGATGGGTTGGCTGTAGTTCAAAGTCCTCCAGCTGCCAACCACCACAATAGGATCTTTTGTTTAATCTGAGAAAATCTCAGAATGCAAAAGAAGGTTATCAAGCCTAACTTACAACACTTCCCCCACAAAGGATCTCCTGCAAACCAGTGCATGACACATTATTTTTGCACAACTGATTCCGATGGCAGAAATGCCACCAGAAGGTTATAGGAAGAGAAGACTGGTAGAAAGGGTTGCTGATTCCAAAGGAAACAAATAGTTAAGAAAAAATGCCAAGTCAGCAGAGGGAGAAAGTCTTGAGAATGGCCAGTCATCGCTAGTTTCACATGGAATATTTTTATTCTTAGCGTCAGCTAACAATGGCTGCAATCAGACAGCATTTTATTTGGTTTTTGAAATATTTCCTTACCTATTCATTTTTTTCATATTATGTTATCTTTCACATGACGTAAAAACCACTTCTGGAAATCTAATGGAATGTAGCAGACATTCAGCATGCATTTCTATGTTATTGGGGGGCGGGGATTTACAACATTCTTAACCTGAAAAATCACAGGAGTTTTGTGCTGTAATTGCATTAGATTAAATTTGGGGCAGTATCAAAGAATGCAGTACTTTCCTGCCATTTAAAATTCAGTGTGACGTGGTGGTATATTTACTGAAAAGCAACAGTTCCATAATGCAACAGCTAATGCGGTGTCAAAGGAACAATAGAAATTAGGACATAAGCTATAGAGTTATAACCAGTAAAACTAGTACAATCTACCCCGTGTCTCAATGCAGCCCATGTTTCTTTTCTCCCCATTTATATTTGCAAAACTAAAATTTATAATAATAACAACTCAATCACTTTTAAACATGGGCACATACCCTAGGTTATAGTAAAAACACAGAATAATGTAAAGTCAGGCTGCACATTTTAGAAATAAATAGCTTAAATTGCTGGGAAGTAAGTAAAAGCGAAAAGAATAACAGGAGATACATTTTGTCCCAACGGTTGTAAACAAGCAATTTATCTTCCTCTTTTGAACAAACAAAAACAAAAACAAACAAACAGAAGAACATCTTGCTCTACCTAATTACTGTTTAAGGTAAGCACACAGCCTTATCAAAGCAAGTGAGTGATGGTTTATGTTTTATTGGAACATTTCATTACTTATTAGTTTGCTTTTGCATAGGCAAGAAAGCACAGTCTGAATCCTGGAGAGAGAAAAAGAACGATCTGTTTCAAGGAAATGAGCTCTTTCCCCCTTCCTGGAAGAAAACTCCCAATACAAATGAACAAAACAATCACTAATTATGAGATTATTATTTTTAAAAGCAATGTAAACATAAGCAGAAACAACGAATCTATTATGCAGAACTCCCACCAGGAATCCTGGAAACAGGACAATTTGCTGTCTGTTCCTATTTTATTTAGTCACAGCAAAAATGAGACAAGAGAGGTTTGTGGGTCTGGGTATCACAGTTGGCTTTAGTCAGAACTTCCAACTGTACTTAGCCCACAGCTGACTGATTGTTGTCTTCCATTCATCTATTTTTGTTTCTTTCTGGTCAAGGCGAACAGACGGCAAAGATGTCTTGCTTGTCCCCTGGTACATTAGTATTCATTATGGCAAAAAGTAAATAGTCCATGTTTCATCTTCAGAGCACCACCCAAAAAGGCCTGATTTTCATAAGATCATGCAAGTCGCATTACAAGCCTTCAACACACATCAATAATAATGTTGTCATGTGTAATAAAAATGCAAATTCATAGGTGGCCAGAAAGATCACCAACTTCTCAAAGTTAGCAACTTCTCAAAGTTAGCAAATTTTCAAAGCTCTAACGGTTTAATGTTGCAAAGTTTTGGTTTCAAAACAGACTGACTCCCTTTTGAGGACCCAGCAACTGAGACTGAGGTCACCACAGCTTTCCCCCAAAGAATCATGGGAACGGTAGTTTATCCCTCACTGTGGTTTATCCCTCACAGAGTCACAGTTCCCAGCACCACAAACAAACTGCAATTCCCAGGACTCCCTGAAAGAAGCCATGTGCTTTAAATGTGCTTTAATGCATGGTGTGGCAGATAGAGGAGGGGCTGGAGCTCAGGGATAGAGCACCTGAGCTTTGCATGTGGAAAGTCCCTGGAATCTCCAGGTAGGGCTGGGATCTGTAGCTCAGGGAGGACGACAACTAGAGAGCCACAGGCATTCAGTGTAGATAATGCAGTGCTAGATGTATCAATGTTTGTGGAAGGGCAGTAGGAGAATCTGCTTTGAATGTAGACGGTCCCAGGTCTGATAACAAGCATTTTCAGGTAGGGACAAAAAAGTCTCCTGTCTGAATCCAGGAGAGCCGCCGCTTGGCAGAACAGAAAACACTGAGCTGGAGGGTCCAATGGTCCAACTCAGTAAAAGAAGAAGAGCCTTGGAGAATCCGGGGCGCAAAGCCAGTGTCAGAGCCGAGGCTGCCAACGTGGTCCTCACAGGTGCAGTGGCACTCTTGAGACTTTTCCCTGGCACCTACAAAAAGGCTTCTCCTCTCCTTGAGTCTCTCTCTCTCACACACTTACACTCACTCACTCACTCACTCACTCATTGCCCCCTTAGTCATGCGGTGATGAAGATGGTTACATACTCTCCAACATTTCTCCAATGAAAATGGGCAAGTCCAGTGTTATTTTTCTAGAAAAAGGGGTGCCAGAACTGAGTTCTGGTGAGTTCCGGATGAAAAAAAGCCCTGGGGAAGTCCTATTCTATACCGTCCAACATTTCTCTGATGAAAATAGGGATGTCCTGAGGAAAAGCAGGACATCCTGGGATCAAATCAGAAACTGGGACGGCTTCTGTAAATCCAGGACTGTCCCTGGAAAATAGAGACACTTGGACAATCTGTCAGGTTACCTTTTTCTCCCTGGGAAGTGCATAAGACCTGAAGGAGAAAGAGTAACTCTCTTTTCACTTCCTCTTTCAGCGCTAAGTGCTTTGCAAGGCTTGGAATAAGCCCGTTAGATTTGACTTTTACCAAGGTCTCTTGGAAAAGCGAAGTGCACGTTCTCTCTCTTTCTCTCTGCCTGGGGGAGGTATCATGGGGAGGTGAAAGAACTAACTGGAGAGGGTGTTGCTCATAGCACTCACTCAAATGTGCTCACAGGCCTAAAAAAGGTGGCAACCCCTGAGTTAAAATCTGTTCACCTTGGCCAGGAATAAACAAAAATATAGATGACTGGCAGATAACAATCAGTCAGCTGTGGGCTGAGGTAGCAAATGAGATCCAGAGCCACCTAAGCATAAAAACTAAAAGATCTGAATTAATATTACACAATTAGCACCCAAACCATTATTTGCCAGTAAAGAGCCTATATATATTATACACATGTAACCTACCTATTCTCTAAAGAGCTCAAGGCACTTCACATCTCTCCCCATTTTAACCTCACAACAATCCTGTAAAGTTAAAGGTAAATGGACCCCTGACCATTAGATCCAGTCGTGACCGACTTTGGGGTTGCGGCGCTCATCTCACTTTATTGGCCGAGGGAGCCAGCGTACAGCTTCCGGGTCATGTGGCCAGCATGACTAAGCCGCTTCTGGCAAACCAGAGCAGCGCACAGAATCGCCGTTTACCTTCCCGCCGGAGCGGTACCTATTTATCTACTTGCACTTTGACGTGCTTTCAAACTGCTAGGTGGGCAGGAGCAGGGACCAAGCAATGGAAGCTCACCCCGTCATGGGGATTCAAACCACCGACCTTCCGATCGGCAAGTCCTAGGCTCTGTGGTTTAACCCACAGCGCCGCCCACGTCCCCTAACAATCCTGTAGTTAGGATTAAATATAGGAACTGCCCCAAGGTCACTCAGGGAGCTTCATAGCTGACAAAAGATTGTGTCTTGGTTTCCCCAGTCCAAGTGAGATACTCTAACCACCAGTGGTGGCTGGTGCCCATTGGAACTGGTAGGATAGGAGGCAGGGAGCCCAATAGTGGTTGGAGTCAGAGCCAATGACAGGCAGAGTCAACTAGTTTTCTCTTCATCTTCCTGTTTAAAGATTTTTCAAGCGTGACAATGAGACTATGGAAAAGGAAGCTAACAGGCAGTGCTACCCCTTGGCCTGAATGTAAGAAAGAAGGCAGGTGCATGGAAGGTAGTTGAGACCAGATTGAGGCTGGTGGGGCAATGCCTCATTCGACCCAATGGTCCAGGCCTCCACTGCTAACCACTACAGCACACTAACTCCCCAGTTATTTGTGTTTTTTCCCATTTGCTGTCTTTTGTGTGTGGTTTTTAGACAGCTGCATTTTAAATAATGAGTTTTAATTGTGGATTTTACATTTGGTGCATTCAGGTTTTTTAATAGCTACTTCAGGAGCTTTTGTAGCTGAGAAACAGGGCAGCAGTATAAGAGTAAACAACGTCTCTCTTAAGGGGATGCAAGAAAAATGTTCAACTACGTAACGAAGTTGAGCTGTCTAAGGAATATACAAGATGCATGCATTGGGAGTATAAGCAAACCCTTGGAACAAGCTGGAAAAATAACATATTTTATTCATTATTTTAGTTCGTTATTTTAAAGTATTCATTATTTTAACATAACTGTACATAATACAAGGCTGGAGAGAATAAAGTGCAATCATTCACCGTGTAAACACACTTTAAAGCTTGCCTTCACATCTGCTTTCCACCTGTGCACGTACACTTTAAGGAATAATCTCTCTTGGTGTTAAAGGGCCCTAAAACAACAATAACATCATCAACAACAAAAGTAGGGGTTGTATAAAGTAAGTGACTTTGCAGTTAATTGACAGTATCTGTTGGTGTGATAATGTCCAAAAGGCTCAGTTAAATACTTTTGAACTTTGAGAAGCAAAGGCAGAGTATAAATGTAAGAAATAAAAATATATTCCTTGGAGTTGAATGTAACATTGCACTGTGTTATCACAGGTATAATAGTGTTTACAAGTGATGGCCCAGCCAGCCTTTATGGTTTCAAAGAGTTATGCTTCAAGGTTTGAAGTATAAACACCCACTATCCAATAATGGTCTGAAGATTGTACTGCCCTTTCTACATTAGAATGTGTATCATATAATCATAAATACCATTTGCATATTTATTTGAACATAAGAACTGCTGATATAACTATATATTCAAATTAGGATTATTCTTATTGTTAATGTAAGTTGATGTTGTTTCTTTTTTATTTCTTTTTGTTATACTTGCAGTAAAATATTATTATTATTATTATTATTATTATTATTATTATTATTATTATTATTATGGGGAACCAGGTTTAGCATTTGGGCTTTAAGAGCTCCAGATCAGGAATACATTGTGAAAACAGATGTGAATGTCAGAACATTTACTGTCCTTTATTAATGCATAGTGTCTTTTTTGTTGCTGGTTTGCAGTTATAGTACATCTTACAAATAAATTAGGTTCAAAGTTAAGTAATAGTTCCTTGAAATAAGTAAAAAGTGGGGAAAGCTAGGCTGCTGCTTACAGAAACCAGGGGAAGTTTTGCATGCACCTGTTTAACTGGAAATGAACTGAATTGTTGTAAAAAGGTAAAGGGACCGCTGACCATTAGGTCCAGTCGCAGACGACTCTGGGGTTGCAGCGCTCATCTCGCTTTATTGGCCGAGGGAGCCGGCGTACAGTTTCCAGGCCATGTGGCCAGCATGCCTAAGCTGCTTCTGGTGAACCAGAGCAGCGCACGGAAACACTGTTTACCTTCCCGCCAGAGCGGTACCTATTTATCTACTTGCACTTTGACGCGCTTTCGAACTGCTAGGTTGGCAGGAGCAGGGACCAAGCAACAGGAGCTCACCCGATTGCGGGGATTCGAACCGCTGACCTTCTGATTGGCAAGCTCTAGGCTCCGTGGTTTAACCCACAGTGCCACCCGCGCTGAATTGTTGTAGAATACTACAAATTCCATGACCCACCCACACGTTTTGATGGGTCAGTTTGTTTGGAAGGTGCCTTATTCCCTGAACCATCAAGGCAACAATCAGGCAGAAGGCGTTATCAGTGCCATCTCTACACTGCCACCCAAATGCAACCAGAGGTGGTACTGCTTCTTTTCAGCTCAGCTTGGGAACTGAGGAACACAGAAAACTGGTTATAAATAGACCCATTTTCAGGCAATCAGACTACAGATTGGGACTAGAGAGACAACAAAGGAACATAGGAAACCACTTTATCCAAGACAGACCATTGGTCAATCTAGTTCAGTACAGTCTATTGACCTGCAGCAGTTTGTCAGGATTTCAGGCAGCGTTCTTTCCCAGCCCTAGGTGGTGAAGCTAGCGATTGAATTTGGAGTCTTCTGGGACCTGGAAGGCCACATGTAGCTAAACTGAGATTGCAGCTGGCCATAAACTTCATGACCTGTGGTTGATTCTGGAAGAGAAGCACCTTTTAAATGCCCACCAAAGGCAGAATTAAGCAAAGCTTGACTCTTTCCCCTACTGAAAACAACAGGATACAAAAGTGCTTCAACTTGACTGGATTGCATTCTTATTTTCTGAATATCACATAGCACAAAGGCATTTCATCATGTGGATCGTCTATTGAAAACAGACAGAAGATGCGTCTCTTTGCTAATTCAACTTCAACATTTATTCTCCAAAATGTTAAAAGCTATTCAACATCAAGTTTGGGCCTAATGACTTGCCAAATTGTATTTCAATCAAAGCCATTGTTTAGGTTAGAAGAAGTTTTCTCAGCCAGTGCATTTGAAAGCAATTAGCAGTTTCTTTTAATCTATGTATTTTTTTAAGTCAGAAAGCCAATTATTTAATTGAAAATTTATATGGAGGGGGGTAAATTACTCCCAGACTCCCAAGTCTTTTATAGAGCTGATTTCAGCAACTTTTAAAGGTGTTCACATTATGGTGAACAGAGTTGTTTGTAGTAGGGAAATGTAACTGTTATTAACAGTGATGTTAGGTGGTTCTACTAGAATAGACATGGACAACTTAATTTCATGCACTTTTATCTAGTCACATTCCTCCTGCCCCCAGGAAACAATGTGTGAGTTAATTGTCTCAATTTACCTCACTGGGTTGAAAAAGACCAAATAAAAAAATAAATAAATCTGAATATCAAACATCCATTAGGTTAGTGAGGAGTTTCAGACTATTAAAAATAAGTATCCTCTTTATTCTTCAGGAGTAATGGGACATAAGTATGACAGTTCATTGTGGCCTCTGCCAGGTAAAGTAAATGAGCTTTTCAGGCAGAAAGACAGACAGACAATCTAGCCATCTCGATAAACAATAAAGCTGGACCAAATATCTGCCTTCCACAACACCATTTGTCATCTACAAATGTGGTGGTAGAGGAGGAGCTATTAGCTGGCTCTCAGGTGGAGTTAGAGGGAAGAGATTTCAAGACATTTTGGAAGGCCGGAGGCATTTCCATGGGTAGACTGGAATGACACTTGAAGCAACATGGTTGTTTTTCCTTTTTCTTTTTTAGCTAATTCATCCAATTTTTTAATTTTTTAGTTAGTCATCCAATATTTGAAAAGAACCCTGCCCATTCAATGAAAGGTCTTAGTATATCATCCCTCAAAAACCAGATCAATCTTTGGGGGTTATGATTATGGCAGCCATATGCCCTACTTTACAAACGATACAGCTCTGTTTGTAGGAGCTGTCTATTTGAAGGGCTGTCTGGTCCAAGTCTGCTTTAAAGATAAGAGATCATTAGAAGGGAAAGTAGGAGCCTTGAAATTGGCCCATCAACAGTGAACACCAGGACAGCAGACTGAGCAACACACAGGTCACTTGACCACAGTGAGATTATTATTTTTTTATAGATGTGTGAATTGCCTTCCAAATATACGTCCCAAGGCAATTTATAGGTATATGATTTTAAAAAAAGTGAATTACTTTTAAAAACAGCTGAAGAACCACCAAGTACAATTTTAAAAACATGACAAAATCAACATCTTTTCATTTAGCTGAAAAAGTCTGTTGGAAGAAAAATGTCTCCAATTGTTTCTGGAGGGTACATAGTGGGCATATCAGGAATACAGAACAGGGGCAGCCCCACTGGAAGTTCTGCTCCGGAGGTTACTGTGCAGCAGGCTTCTGGTATTTCCAGTACTTCAGGGAGCAAGTATTCTGCAGAACACTGTGAACTACTGGGCCTATAAGGTGGTCTCTCAAGTAACCTGGCCCTGAGTTGTATAAGGTCGTATACATTATTAAGACCTTTAACTTTGCTGGATAGCTGATTGGGAACCATTGCAAATCTCACAAACAAGGTGCTATATGCTAGCAGGAGTTTGTTCCCACAAGCAACCTAGTCACTGCTGCTGCTGCCTCTGAACCAACCTCAAGAGTAGTCCCTCCATAGAGCACATTGCGGCAATCCAGCTACCAATGCTTTGAGTACTGTGGTCAAGCAAACCAATTCAGGAAAGTCTGTACCTGCCTTACCATCTGAAACTGGTAAAAGGCACCCCTAGCTTCTAATGACACCAGTGATAGAGCCAGATCTAGCACCCCCAGACTACATACCTGTTCCTTCAGGGAGAGAGATATTGTGCTCCTATTTACACTGGAATAGTTACCGTATTTTTCGCTCTATAACACGCACCCGACCATAACACGCACGTAGTTTTTAGAGGAGGAAAATCCGTAGGCATGCCACCCGTAGGCATTCCCTCCATAACATGCACAGACATTTCCCCTTACTTTCTAGGAGGAAAAAAGTGAGTGTTATGGTGCAAAAAATACGGTATTTCTAAATTTGCACCTATACATATGAATTAGCATGTGCAAACTGCGAATCAGTAGCCTCTGCTTTTTTTGGCAAAAACTTTTTCTCTTTTTTCTGCAACATAGTAGTCATCCTATCTGGGCACATAGCTATCCTAACCGCTTAATTAAAAATGGTTTACACAACGTGGCATAAAATATTCATTTAAAAATAGCAAATAAAGACATAATGAAATGATCAAAATAAAGATAAGATCAACATATTTTGAAAACCAAATATACAAAATAAAACTGCGTGTCTGGGTAGGCTTCCCTAAACTAAACAATTTTAGCAGTTGCGGAAAAAGTACACAGTGAAGGCACCTGCCTAATATCAATAGGTAGGGAGTTCCAGAGTATACAAATATTAGATAGAAACTATAATACACACACACATACACACACACACACACACACCATTTAACCCTTGTTAACATCTAATTGGATAGAGTAATGTCATGCACCACTTATTTCTACTCTCAGTGTCAAAGTGATATATTATGCAAAACAGCCTTTTCAAATTATGATTAAGTCCTTCAGTGGTGCCCATGTTCACACTAAACCCACTTATCTTAAATATTATCATTTCCTGTATGGTCAGTGGCCTCAGAGAGGGTAAGAGGAAGGTGGTAAAGAGATTACAATGTAGTCAAGTCTAATTGATAGATATCTGTAATAGGAAGCGACGGGGAGTACTTTGGATACATTAAAGGAAGTCCGATGCTAATAGAATTGAACAAAAGTCAGCCGGAACAAAAGCAAACCCTACTTACATTTGTTGAACGACTCCAAACGGATCAGTGATGGGAGGATTAAAAATATTACTTACCACAGACTGCAGATCTCTTTTTCTGACATCTATCCGAGCCTTAACGCGAAAGCTCAGGGGCAGGGGAGATAATATATGAAACAATGAGGAAGCCCCCTACAAATCAGGCTCGCTAATATACTGCTTGCTTGGCTTATTTCAAACCTGAGATGTGTGACAGAGGCTTCACACAGTACCAATGAGGAAGGACTGCTGCTAAGTGGTAGAGAACATGGCTTGCGTGGAGAAGGTCCCAGGTTCAATCCCTGGCATCTCCACATAGGGAAGAAAATAGTTCACTCCACTAGATAGCTATTGCCAGTGTAGACAATGTTGAGCTAATGGACTGAAAGGCTAACTTGGTAGGAGGCAGTTTCCTATGTTCCTATACGTGTTCTTTCTGAGCAACTATGGATATTAAAAATCTGTGTTCCTAATTTTAGTAGGGTGGGTTTAGTTAGATCTAGGGATGGGGAATAAAACTGGTTTAGTTCATGTTTAAAGGCAAACCTAGAACATCTGAACTTTTTAAAACTGTATGTGAACTAAAACATAGTTGTCCTTAAGAAATCCACACTTCTCTGAATTTTGCAATGCAATTCTCCAGCTAAGCAACCTGTAAAAAAAAAGTGTGTGTGTGTGTGTGTGTGTGTGTGCGCTATGGTAAAGTGTGCATTAAAAATGCATATATTGCTGAAAATAACATATAGAAATGCAATATATGTGGGGAAACTAGTTGCAAAGATGTATATTTAATTAAAATCTTCATTAGATTTTTTTAAAAACCAAAATCATTGCAGAAATTTGCACAACGAAATTTAACACTGGACTTGGAGAACTGAAACTGACAGATTTATCTGTTATTATATACTAATATACAGTATATTATAATTTTTTTAGTTTAAAATTTTATTCTGGCTTTTATACTTGATTCACTTTGATCACTTTGCAGGTCACAAGTAAAAAATCAATGGAAATATCATGAAACAACACACAACGAGAAAATAAACATTTGCTACAGAAAGCACCATTCCATCCCATAGCAGTGGCAAGCACAACCGATTCCCATAATTAATCAATCAACAGGTTAAAATCTAAAAGTTGAACCCAGGCAACCAAAGGCTTTTTGAAAGAGCGAAGTCCTTAAAATAACATAGTGTTAAGGTCTAATGACACTTGTCTAGATAAGGCATTCCACATAGAGAAGGCCCTGGTCATAGTGGATGCCCACTGAATTTTATTCAGAAGTGGCACTCAGAGAAGGGATGGAGTGTCTATGGGCACACAAACTGATATCTATACCCATATCCTAAGTTTCTGAGATGCCCAGTAAGTTCAATCCTGGAGTGGAGATCTGGAGTCCTCCAGACATTGATGGACTACAACTCTCATCATTCCTGAAACTTGGCCACACTTTCTGGGCAACATATGGAGAGAACATCGACCTGAAGTCTAACTACATCAGAAATGATGTGAGAAGAAAAAGCCCATCCCACTTGCACTTCCTCTCTTGAAATTCCTTTAGAACAAAGGTAGAGAACCTCTGACCCACAGGGCAAATTTGGTGTGGCAATACTCATTTGGTCCATGAGGCCATTTTCCTCAAATCACATCTACCTGCCCCACACCTGATGCCATATGTGATGTCAGGTTGTGACGGTAGATATTGGCTAGATCAGCTGCTCACATACCTTGAACAACCCACCTGTCAGTTACATGGCATGATTAGGACATCAGTTAGCCCATGGGGTGAGGATAAAATGCCAGCCAGGCCAAAAAGGTTCCCTAACCCAGCTTTAAAACATTTTCTGGGGCAGGTAGGAGCAGGATTGCCACTTGTTAAGTCAGTGCTTCATATAGCTCCTTGGTCTTCTACTGGGTTTCAGACCACGTGACTCTTCATGCAACAAGTGTTCTTGAAGCTAAACAGTTCCAGGTCAGATCAGGTCAGTGTTTGGATGAGAGACCACCTGGGATTCCCTGTGTATACTGCTATGAATTCCACAGCACAAGAAAGGGAGGCTATAAATGAAATAAATTGATAATATTTTTTTAAAAAATACAACCCAGAATAAATTATGCAAAATAAGCACTTTTAAACATAATTTTGTTTATTTCACTATATTTATATCCTACTTTTCCATACAATATACACAAAATGGCTAACTGATTAAAGCAACCTATAAAAATGTCACAGGAAAACCATCGTTATGATAAAACACTGAAAGCAGCATTGATAATTCACGGGAAGGCATTTTAAAAGCACAGCAACCATCTGAGATCAAAAGCCTGCTGAAACAGACAACCTTAGCTGTTAATCTGGGGGTGGGGGATCCTAGGGCATCAACTTCCACAATCCGGGCACTGCCACGAAAAAGGCCTCAACAATCCTCTAATGTTGGTGAGATAAAAAGAGAGTAGCTCTGGTGCTGGCCTTAAGTAGTCCTTAAGGCAGGTATAGCCCCCAGATGCTGCACACTTGCAACTGCCATCAGCTCCCACCCACAACATCTGGAGAGTACCAAATTGGCTACCCCTGGTCTTAGCTTATCCCAGGCCTCATTCAATTAAAGCAACAAGAGTTCAAGACTTGAGAGCAAGGCGTGCCCTCTAGCCCTGTTCCCAAACACTGTGTGCTTTGGTGTCCATGGGTAAAGCATGAAAATGTGCAAGAAGAGGGCCTTCACACATGCAGCTGTCGCACAAATGCTTCCTCATGACCTGGAACCCTGATTTTGTAGTATTCCACATCACATAAAGCAGGCTTCCTCAAACTCGGCCCTCCAGATGTTTTTGAGACTACAATTCCCATCATCCCTGACCACTGGTCCTGCTAGCTAGGGATCATGGGAGTTGTAGGCCAAAAACATCTGGAGGGCCGAGGTTGAGGAAGCCTTACATAGAAACTTCCCTAAGAACAAAAGGCCCCTGTGGGCACTCACACAATGTGTACGAATACAAGGTACACCTAAATGCAGCATGGTGGCGGGGAGCACCGCTGATCAAGCGCAGGGCCATAGCTCAGTGGCAGAGCACATGCTATGTATGCAGAAGGTTCCAATTTCAATTTCGGGCATCTCCAGGTCTGACAGCTTCCTATGTCCCTACAGGGCTTCTTTGAGTCACTTGAACGGGGCTCTGGTTCTAAGCTACTGTTTCAAGCAACCAGTTTCAGGATTGCACTTGTTTTCTTTTTGCTCAGTCTCCAGGTGTTAAGTAGAGATGCAGGACCACACCATTTACTGGCCTTCCCACAACATGCTGTCCTCCAGATGTCTTTGGACCTCTGACTCCCATTAGCTTCAGCAGCATGGCCAATGGTCAGGGATGATGGGAGTTGTAGTCCAGCAACATCTGGAGAGGGAAGGCTGCCATAATTAGACAAAGACACTGAGGGCAACACATTTAGAAGATTTCAGAGAGAATCTTCAAATGTAGGTATTTAAGTCACCATCCTAATAATAATAATAATAATAATAATAATAATACCACTGCTGACTTTCATTGTCAACATGGCCATAGGACAAGGCTAATTATTACCGGCACCAGAAGCAGCTTGTGATTTTATATTACATTGAGGTAAATTACACTGGAATTAGAGTGGATTACTTTTATCAAATAGGGAATAAGCTGTTAATTAACTCCCTGCTGTAGCAATCTCTTTCAGAGCTTGCAACTGTTATTAGCTCTAGATTAAACTGTTGAATTAATTTCCCACTTACTTACTATTTCAAGAGGGTTTTTTTTTTAATTTACCTGGCAGCAGCTTTAATGGGAAATTGTATTAGCGAGCATAAATTGTTTTCTCCCCCTTTCCTTCCTATTTTCCTTTTGGTGGGGAGGGTAAACAGTTTGTGGTAATGTTTATGAAGTCGTTTTGTTTGAGCAATATGTATATATATATATAATTGTAGTTTTAATTAGTGCACGGTTGTCAGAGTATTAGGTCTGAGATTACATTATGGCTTTTGGAGAAAACAAACACTCAGGTAATCCTCACATTAAGAATAAGTTTACAAACGGGGGGGGGGGGACTCTGTTGGTGTGGCGGGGAGGTAAACAAAGTTCACTGTCTCTCAAAGTAGCCTTTGGGGCAGAGCCCAGCCTTCCCCAGATTTCTGCCTCCAGATGTTTTGGATTGCAATTCCCATCGAATTGGGTGTAGTTGGCACCCAGTGGAGGCTTCTCCAGTGGGGCAAACACCACAAACCTCAGTCTACCCTCTTCTGGCCCCCACCTGCCTGCCAACATCCTTGGTCTCCTTGGCCTCTGTGTTGCCCTTGTGGAACTCAGCAGGGAGGAAGATGGGGAACAAAGCTAGTATTAGTTGGTTCCACTTTTCATTGGCTTCGGCTCCCAGCGATTTTTGTTTCCTGGCTTTTTGCCCTGCCAGTTCCACCACTGAGCATGGGCAATGAAGAGGGATGGTGATGCTTGTAGTCTCACCACATCTGGAGGGATAAAGGGAAAGGGAGGCCTACCACATTTTGCTGTCTGAGAAGTCTTCTCTCCCAAAGTCAAAGGTGTTCTGTACTTTAGGCCAAACAGATTATTTGGGCACATCAGGCAGAAACTTCCACAAGCAGCCCTCCCATTCCCTGGGAGTTAAAATACAACAAATTTATAAACTTAGTAACTAAGAACTTGCTGCCTTTTACAACACCCAAAGTCAGATGCCTGAGGCAGTTGCCTTAGTCTGCCTAATGACAGGACTGTCGCTGCTGACCTTCAGGGCAAAAATATAACCGGCTCGTTTCAATAAATAAATTGGGGATGGAGAACCTGTGACTTTCCAGATGTTGTACAACTACAACGCCCATCATCTCAGTCTATTGGCTGGGGCTGGTGAGAGCCCTAGCCCCAAACATCTGGAGGGCACTAAGTTGGGAAAAGTTGAGTTGTACAAAAGCTCTGCCATGGATCTGCCAGTCCCACAAATGTACCTAAGTGGTCAAACCAGATGGAGGATCTGATGAAGTGTGTAGCACACCTCAACCCTGGAGCAAGGCTGCAAACCCTTTGGTTCTGCAGTTTTTGAGAAAACATCTTAAATGATCAGCCTACAGCCCCATCTAGTCCTTCATTCTATGATTCTGTTCCAGATCAATAAGGGAGGCCTGCAAGGAGGACACAAGCTGCAGTAGTTGCCCACTTCTGTTACCCAGCGACTGGAATTCAGGAGCATGCTGCCAGTGATTGTAGAGGTAGTATATAGCCATCATGACTAGCAGCCATTGGCAGATTTATTCCCATGAATTTGTCTAATTCCCTTTTAAAGCCATACTAGGTGGCAGTCGTCACTACACTGAGAGTCAGTACAGTGTAGTGCAGTTTCCACCAGCCCTGTGCCTTCAAGATAGGACTGGGAATGATGGAATAGGAAGTCCAAAAGGTCAGGGCAGCACCAGGTCTCTGGTGCTTCCAGGGCTCGCTCAGTCATGAAGTATTCTCAGTGACCCCCGAGACACTCTCTCAGCCTAAGCCATCATGAGGACATGAGGCAGCCATGTATACCACCTTGAGGTCCACAAAGGGAAGTCAGAGTATGGATGCAGTAGTCAATAAATAAACTACCAACAGCCTTTTCTGCGGTGGCTCCCTGCTTATGGAATGCTCTCTCCAGGGACGCTCGCCTGGCATCTTTGTTGGCGGTTCGAATCCCCGCGACGGGGTGAGCTCCCATTGCTCGGTCCCTGCTCCTGCCAACCTAGCAGTTTGAAAGCACGTCAAAGTGCAAGTAGATAAATAGGTACCGCTCCGGCAGGAAGGTAAATGGCATTTCTGTGCGCTGCTCTGGTTCGCCAGAAGCGGCTTAGTCATGCTGGCCACATGACCCGGAAGCTGTACGCCGGCTCCCTTGGCCAATAAAGCGAGATGAGCGCCGCAACCCCAGAGTCGTCTGCAACTGGACCTAACGGTCAGGGGTACCTTTACCTTTTCCTTGTGGCCTTTTAAACCTTGTGTGTGGAGTATTGTTTTTGTTTGGCACTATGGTATGTATCTTTGTAGTTTTATATTGTAAACTGCCCTGTGATCCTCAGATGAAGGGAAGTATAGGAAGAAGAAGCAGAAGCAGAAGCAGAAGCAGAAGGAGGAGGAGGAGGAGGAGGAGGAGGAGGACAAGGAGAAGGAGAAGGAGAAGGAGAAGGAGAAGGAGAAGGAGAAGGAGAAGGAGAAGGAGAAGGAGAAAAGGTAAATCTGTGGTCAGTGGATCATAAATAAATTATATCCACATTTGGTTATAAATCTAGCATAACAAACCTCTAACAAAAGCTTGATTAGACATCTCTTCCTCTTCATTAGCACTGTAGCTGTTTTCACAGAGAACCCTATGGGGGGCACATTAGTCGCCCATCCCCTAACTGTAGGGGGGGTGGCAGAAAGTGGCGTACAGTGGAACTTATTAAAACATAAACAGAAGCATTAAAACATCAGTTGGAATTGTTTCAATTAATTGCAGCCTCGTTTTTATAAAGATTTAACTATTCATGCAAATAAAAACAAAATCAGAAATGAAATGTGTAGGGAAGGTGGAATGTGCTGACACACAACACAACTTTACAGCCTTTTAAAATACAAAAGTAATTTTAAAAATAATCTGTTTAAAATACTATATATATATATACATACACACACACACAAACCCCAAAACTAATAGTCCCCCTCCCTCAATTACTCTTTTATTACATAGTTTCAATTAGCAATTTCTCCCCCTTCATAAAGGTACAAATTGCTCTTTTCTTTTCTCTGGAGGAAATTACAAGATGATAGAAATACTAAAAAGAAATCAACCAAATGCTAGACTTAAGCTGAAAGCATACATTGTGCATGTTTGACAATTCCTGCACAGTGCACACATGAGATGTGTCCCTTGGCTATGGTTGCACATAATATTCTACCCAAATCCACCCATTGCTCATTGCATTTAATATACACAATGCTTAAGAATTACAAACAATTTATGTTTTCGGTCTGAGCATGGCCGTGCTTCCTTTGAAGTCATTAGGAAATAGGTTGTGGTATTACTTAAAGCATTTATGCTGGAACATGCAGAAAATTTTTAGGTTACAGGTGCACAGATGACTTTGCCCAGATGCTACGTGGCCACATCTGGAACCTAAACAATAGATTTATTCTCAGTTTCTTTATAGTGCAAATCTCATGGGTCAGAAGGAAAGGTTGCATTCACAAGTAATAGTGCTACATGCGCTGTCAACATCTAGTCAAAGGATTCATGATCCCAAAGTGTGCTTCCTGAACAAAAAAAGTGCACGGGGGGTGGGTGGGCTTGGCTTCAGACCATGAACCCACCATTAGGCCTTGCACATTGTATGTGCATTCATTCCACTCTGAGGTTCTGTGGCTGCTAACACTACACAGATGGAACTATAGCACTAAGTGGGTTTCTCCAATTCAGTGCTGGGAGCAATTCTGAGCTTGGCTTAGAGATCTTAGTGTGCTCAACGCTGCATGATGTTTGAAGACCCATGGCACACAAGTAATTTCTACATCAGCTGTTCCACTTCTTGAATTAAACATCTGCCTCCAAATCAGTGGCTGCCAATATGCTCAGCAAGTGGACATAAATCAATATCGAAGTGCATGGAGAATGCTGTTCTAGAGCACACTGCAGCATACACACAGAGAGATTTTAATGCGCTTTCGGAGGCAGATGACTAAATATCTGGCTTCCTGGCCTAGTCAGTGGCATAATTCTCCCTTTCAGTTCAAGAGGTCCTATGTTCAATTCCCACATAAGTTGTTGAATAGAGGGTAAACGGAGCCATACCTTTTAGAAGCTGTGGCTCAGTGGCACAGCACATCCTTTTAAAAAGCCCCCGATTCTATCCCTGTCATCTATGAAGAGATGCTAGGAAATACTCAGGTCTATAATCCTGAACTGCTCTCAGTAGGGCACAGAGTAGACAACACTGAGCTAGATGAACTAGTGGTATAAGGCAGCTTTCTACATTCAGAAGAACCATAGCTCAAAGGAAAAGCGCCTGTTTTTGATGCATGGGTCAGTCTCTATGTCTCAGTAGGGCTGCAAAAGACTCCGGTTTGAAACCTTGGAAAGCTACTGCCAGTCAACATATGCTGAGCTAGATGCATCAATGGCCTGACTTGATATAAGACAGCTTACAATGGTTACGTTGCAGCTGGATCTATGGGGCCTCCTGCTCCTCTCTAGGAGTGCCTCAACCTTCCATTGCTTGCACCACTTGCTGGCTACTTGTGCCCTCCATATGTGTGAACCTACCTAAGTCAGTCCATGGCATTATACAGACATGGCCCACCTGGATACTTAAGCTAGCTGCCATCACCAAATCTTCAGGTACATGCACAGCACCTAGAAAAACCTAGCCCAAGTAAGTCTAGCTCCTATTACACTCCACCTTAAGACTATGAATTCATATATATTTTGTAGCTTCAACAATACCAGCTTCACATCCCTCCTGTTGCTTTGCTTAACCTCCAGCCAGCTAAGAGGCTCTGGAGGAACTTGTTCACTATTTTGGGATATTCTAGTTGGTCGGTCAATATAAAGTTATTGCCCACCTATGGGTTTTGAAATTTCTCAGATGCACCAACACAGCTATGCTTAAACAAAAACAAAAACCCTCAGTAAGTTAATGATGTATTGTGTATAAGAAGTGTTTCTTTTCATTCACATCTTAACTGATTGCCAAGTCAGCTACACCAAAGCTTTAAATTCAAGTGGTTGCAAGTTAGAATAATTCAAGGGTATCAGACAGAAATCATATGCGTATGCAGGAATACAAACACACATGCTTTTTTACAAAATATATGTATGCAAAGTTATGTTCCGGGGGGGGGGGGATGTATGTGACACAAGATATAAATAGGAGTAAACACCTTGTATTTGAAGGGTCTTGAGCTCTGCAAACTTTATGTGGCTTTCATCAGGGAAAAACAAAGTTCTTATATCTGGAAAGAAAAACACTGTTAAAAGCCTTTACATAATATTGAATGGGAACACTGTCTTTTATGTCATTTTGTCCATATATAGATAGAACAAGAAGAGGTGGGCATTTCAGATCTGGAAGGCCCTGCAGGAGGAACATTTGTTCATTCATAGATGACTAGAGAGCCTTCCCACCCATAAGGTATATGGTGGGACGTTCTAGCGCTGAGCTGAATTTCTCAGAATACTATTTCTTTTTTTCTTAGAAAGGTTCTGAGATTTTTTCTTTCTTCTACCACCACCCCTTTTAAAAAGTAAGGCCACTTTGCAGAGTTTTCCCTGAATATTTTCCAACATTTTTAGTATAAGTTGTCATTGCCCAGCACCACCACATTACCCTGGGGTGACACTACATTCTGGTGCAGGATGCAAAATGGCAGTCAGGTTGCCAACCAAGTTGCTGCTACTCCCACTTGCTGTGGGAAACAACCAAAATATACCATCAAAAAAGAGACAAAGAAGTTATGCCACTGTCACTACTAATGGTGAGCCCTACCTCCAATAAACGGTTGGATAAGTTATCTGCCTGCTGAAGAACTTTGGCAAAACGTTCCTCCTCCACCAGCATGACTCTTCCCAGTTTCTCCAGCACAATAGCATAAGAAGAACCTACTGGATCAGACCAATGACTCATCTAGTCCAGCACCCTGGTCTCACACTGGCCAACTAGATGCTTGTGGGAAACTCTTAAGCAGGACCTGAGCAAAAGAGCACTCTCCCCTCCTGTGGCTTCTAACAACTGACACTCAGAAGCAATACTACCCCTGACCATGGAGGCACAGCTCAGCCATGGAGGTGCAGCTCAGCCAATGGCTCACCCATTGATGGCTTTGTCCTCCATTTCCACAGGTAGGGTGGAGAATTCTGGGAAGCCAGAATTCTTGCACACAGCTCTAGTAAGAACTCTTTGTGCCAAAGCCAATATACAGATTCAGAAATACCACCAGTATGTGGCCTCTGGAAGAGAATGTGGCCCCTGCTTAAATGTTTTGGCTTAAGAATGCCTACCCAGACACCCAAGTTACAGGTGTTTTATTTCTTTTTTTTTTAGCTAGTGTTGATTTTGATTTTCTTTTTAATAGTTTTAAATACCCAATTGAACTATTTTTTTACAGGTATTTTTAATGTTTTATTTTATATTGTGGTAAACAGCATAGAGCTTGCTGTTTTGCAATCATCCGGTATATAAATTTTGTTAAATAAATTAATATATGGCAACAGTTTGCTGCAGTTCCCACTTGTAAGCTATTCTACTATTTAAGACCTGCTCTATACACTCAGTGCCCTGCAGTTGGCCACTTTGCCACTCTAGGCTGAAAAAGCATAGCTGGAACGTAAGACTTTGGTACCCTATTAATGTTATTCTACTGAGAGTGGTTCTGAGCAGTAAGTACATATTGTTTATAGATCCCATTTGAATACTGTATTCCAACTGCATAATTTGAGGTTTGCTAGAGGAGAATCTGGAATTGCTGACACTCACAGATCCAGACCCCTTCTCCTGAATGACACCGCCTAACAGCAGCTCCTACTGTTCCAGAAAACCTCTGGCTGGCCTATGTCTGCTTGTTGCATGAGTTAGGAACACTGTAAAATTTCAATGATGTCTTTAAATTTGAATGGTTTCAAGCTGTTGTAAACTCCTGAAGCAATCAAAAATAATCTGTCATGGGACTGCTGGGTATGTGTACACTGCGCCATGGCCTGATCTGATGTTAGATTTATTGGAGGGTAAATTATGTCATTTATGCATCAACTCACAGGAGGAAATGGGGAGGGGGAGCAATCCCTATGCAGTTAATTTAATAATAGAGTGGAAAGCCACGATTACTGTTTCAGGTACACCCGCTCTTTCAGAGCAATGGCTGGCCCACGTCAAGAACAGCAACCTTTGCTTCTCAGAGCCATGGGATTAACAAGTGTTTAGTGGAAGTGGGGGGCTTTGAGAGACGCGTCCACAAGTGGTTGAACCAGGAGCAAAGGCCTCTTCCACTGGGTTCTAATGTGCAGCAGCTGAAACCTATCATCCTCCTTTTTTCACCTTTCTGAAACTTTCCTCTATCCTCAATGTGGTGTCTTCCAGATGTTGTTGGATTCCTACCCCCATCATCCTTCATCAGAAACTGTCAGGGTGAGCTTGTGTCAAGCTGGGGTAAGAGGACAAGGCTGTGCCAAGTCTAAACTGGAAGTATGTTAATGGGTCGCAGAGTATCACATGACCTATGAATATCTTTGGTTAAGATATTTCTTTGCTGGTCTGGTTGGTTTCTCTGCAGTTACCTCCCTTGGCTTGCTGAAACTCCCTTAAATCCTAGGCTTAAGATCCACTGCAAGATGCCTGATTCCTTTCACTCCCCTGACTACATCACTATGAACATTACAGGCATGAGGACAAGTCCTTAAAAGCCCACCATTAATAGCAGAAAGGTTCTTCAAAGTGAGAACTGCCTCCCTCCACCAGCAGCCTTTCAACCTGGCCACATCAGAGGGGCAGCTGAGACAGCAAGGCTTGCTCTAGTAGCATGGCATTCGGCTTCCCCTCTCCACCTGGTTACAAGTGAAATAGCAGCACCTAGACTATATGTTTAGCTGGGACCAGCGGCTGTTTTGCTCCCACCCTCCCAGAACTGCCACCCACAGCAGCTATTCCACTTGTGTGAAGAACTATTGAGATGATTACATCATGGACAAAGAAGAGACAGTGAGCCCCCTCCATTGGCCTGGGTGTGACATGACCAACTGCCATTGGACTCCTCACCTATTCACGTGGGCTATCACCACAATGATGCATCATTCTTTAGGTACTGAGACTTCACTTTGTTCCTTTTTTCTCATAATCGTTCCACTCATTTATTTATTTTCCTTTTCGATTCCCATCTATGAGATAGCATGCCATTAATTTAAACGGCAAGCTGCTTTGAGTTCACTGACTAGAAAGCACTATACAGATGCCGACAACTGAATAAGGCTGGCGATCCTAACCCCACTTACCTGGGAGTAAGCCTCACTGAATTCAATCGGACTTACTTCTGAGTAGGCATTGTTAGAATTGAGCTGTGTATAAATAAAATATGAGTTGTCGTATACCCCCTCTCGGAATTATACCATTTTCACCCCTTATCTCCTCTCTCTGTTTTTTAGCCTTTTGCAAATAAAATAAAATAAAGCCCTAAGATGAACCAAACCCAAAACAAACCGCTGAAATTCTGTTCTCCCTATTTAGGTCATCCCTAGATTGGACACTCACTAAATTGGCAGCGACAGGCCCTCTGATATTTCAGTACAGCTTCCAGAGAAGATTGTACATCTGAAGTGACTCCTGGGGGGTGATGAATTCATATTTGCTAAACAGATTAGCTGAAATAAGCATAATAAATGAAAGTGGGTTTGTTTTGTTTTTAAAGAAAAGAAAGAAAACAATTTCACACTAAAATGAAGGCTTGACTTATAGGAAGTGGCAGCTTCAATGGCCCAAGGCCTAAGATTGGTTTTGCCACTTGATAATTTGACTGATTCACTTGAGTAGCCAGAAGAGGACATTTTCTGCCTGATTTCAGCATAATCGAGTCACCTGCTCCATGATTGCCGAGGCCAAGTCAATTGCACTCGGCTGAGCACCGAGGGTGTGCGATGCATTGCAAAAAAGGAACCTTTGCTGCATATGTGTGCAGAACTATTGAGATGTAAATGATAGTGGAACACAGCCCATTCCCGCATATTAGAAACAGCTTCTTTACCACTATATGAACCTTCTCTCTGGAAGACAGTTACTGCATTTTGCTCTCTTAAGGTTGGTTTAGATGGTCACAGTCTAGAGGAACTGAACTAGAGGGGATCGATGGCAGCTGTAGCCCGAGTCAGACCATTGGCCCATCTAACCCAGTACTGTCTGCACTGGCTGGCAGCAGCTCTCCAGGATATGAGTCAGGATTGGAGACTCTTCCAACCCAACCTGAGGATATTGGAGACTTCCTGCGTGCAAGACAGACACTCTGCCACTAAACTATGGCCCTTCCTCATCTGAACTAGCTGCTTGCTCCAACAGACCACTTCTCAATAATATTCTAAAGATTATTTCATAAAAATAAGGAAAATGGTGACAAGAGAGAGAAGTTGCCCATTTAGTAAGGGGCTCAGAACAGATCCCTTCAACTTGTACAAGAGATCTGGTAAGAAGGATGGGAAAGAAGGCTGGAGAGAATGGGCGACTCTGCAAGTACTCTGCCTCCTTCATATTACTTTATAGATTATTGTTGTTTTGTTTTTATAAGGACCAGCAATTATCTTTCTGGCACTTAATTGAAGAGGCTGAGGTGGAGAAGACACAGCTAGATCCAACAAGACCCAATTTAAGAGTCAGATTGTTTAGCTACAGCTGAGAATCTGTTGGTGCTCATATGCTACTATGTGATAATGATTTAATTTTAGTAATGTATGAAAAACCTTTTATTTAGACAAAACACTGCTAATGGTTTATGTGTTTATATTACTTGTCAGTGCCACTGCCTTTGCCATGAGTCCCTTCGGAAACAGTAATAACCATTGGCATATAAAAGAACATTAAGAATCATATCAAAAATAGTTATATAAGCACAACCTGAAACTATGTGTGCTATCATGCGAATTGCACAGTTGAAGAAAGGCAGGTTATTTATGGAAGTTTTTAATGTCTGATGTTTTATCACCTTTTTATTATTATTATCATCATTAATTCTGTTGTGAGCTGCCCAGAGTAGCTGGGGAAACCCAGCCAGATGGGCAGGGTATAAAGAATAAACTATTATTATTATTATTATTATTATTATTATTATTATTATTATTCATTGAGACTATTTAACCATGAAAATAATGAGCAACGGGGCATAGATTTAACACTGCCAGAGGTGGCCAATGATGTACAGTGGTACCTTGGGTTACATACTGTCAGAGCTGCCCGTTGTTAAGTACGAAAGTCTTTATTGAAATTCAGTTTCACTTCCACAGCCGCAGCGTGCAGCTCTACGTCTCAAACTCTAGACCGCTGAAGCTCCGTCTGAATCTCCTCCCCCCAGACACCAGTTTAAGACTCTAGCCTTGCTCCACCTCTTCCTTTGCTCTTTCCTCCTCTGGTTCCGCCTGTCTGTCGGGGTCTCGCCCTTCCTAGACTCTTCTGACGCTGAGTCCCCTGAGTCTTCCCCCTCCCTCCGGCGGGCTTTAGGACATGGTTCCCAATCCGGGTTTCCTGCTGTCCCGCGCGCCTGTACATTTGAACTTGGCACGCGCGCCCAGCCGGCAACCTTCCTCCTGACCGTTTCACTGCTGCTGTCACTGCTTCCCCCTTCGGGGAGGCTAGCTGGAACTGACCTCCCCTCCGTTCCCCCACTCTCCGATGGAGGCGTGGTCAGCCCTGACTCATCTTCTCTCCCCGCTGGAGGAGACGCTGGTCCTGACACATGTGACTCTTCCCCCCCACTACGCTCTGGTGGGGAAGCTGGTCCTGATCCCCCGCTGCTGCTTTGGGAGTCCCCGCTGGCCCCTTGTTTCTGGTGCGTCCCCCCTGGGACCCCCCCTTGCCCTGACCATCGGCGCCCCCTTCTGGGAATCTTCTGATTCGCTGGAGAAGCTCATGGAATCTCTCGGGTCACTGTCATACTCCCCTACGCTGCCCTCGGATTCTTCCCCTTCGCTCTCCATTTCCTCTCTCCCCTGTGCTTCTGCTCCTGAGCCCCTGACACATACGCTTCAGGTTACATATGCTTCAGGTTACACACTCTGCTAACTCAGAAATAGTGCTTCAGGTTAAGAACTTTGCTTCAGGATAAGAACAGAAATCGGGCTCCGGCAGCGCGGCGGCAGCAGGAGGCCCCATTAGCTAAAGTCGTGCTTCAGGTTAAGAACAGTTTCAGGTTAAGAACAGACCTCCGGAACAAATTAAGTACTTAACCCGAGGTACCACTGTACATCTCTTGCTCGCTCTCAACAGGTCTTCAGCATTTTATGGCAACTGAGCAGCTTTGGTCCTCACTGGGCTGTCTGGGCTTCCCTATTCCTACAAATCTTGGGGTTCCTCCAAACCTGATGATATCTCTCTCTTATGAATGATGACATTTTGGCTTCATAGGCATCCATACGTGGCTTATTATTGATGTATATCACTCTCTGCTTTTGAGGGTAGTAGTCAGTATGAGAAAAGAGGCTTACTCAAAACTATGTTTCTGTTTTCCACCTTTATCTGAAAAGCCCACCTAATCAAGCCTTGAATTACATAATCACACATTAAAGCACTGTCTCCATGCTTTAACAAATCACCCTCTGGTAAAAACAACAACACCAAAGGTTTAAGCCACCTCAAATTGATTCAGCATTGTTTCAGTCTATTTTCTATTTGACATAGGTTCCTGAACGATTTAGCCATATTTTTTCAGAATCAAAGTCCACGATCTGGCAAACCTAATCTGCTAATAAAATGAAAAGGTGACCTTGCCTAATTTAATAAGGCAGTGCAAAAATACTCTTTCAACATGCTAAAGAATTCCAGAAAGGTTATCGTCTAGTTCTTTCAGAAGAGGTTGTTCTCTCTTTCCTAGTCTGTTTCTCTGAGTTGTATTTTCGTAATTGTTAATTCATTAAAATTTTTAAAACCCTGTTTGCAATATAATATTTTGATAACAGCTTTTATTTATGTGACTGATATTAATAGGCACATATTACAACCAGCATCTTATTTTTGTGCCCAGTGCTGCCCTTGTGCCTTGCAACGCACAGAGACTAAGGAGGAGGACGCTGACAGCCAGTCAGCCAATGGACTGGTTGCAAATAAGAAGGCAGGCAGGAGGGGACTGGTTGAGGGAGGCTGATGTTGTTGGGACAGTGCCCCATTTCCTCTAATGGGCCAACCTCTACTACATATGAGGAGGTGTGTTCACAGAAGGCAAAAGTGGCTATAACATGGAAATGTAGAAAACTAAGGGAGCTTACAAGTAGATTAGGGGTCCTGCCAGGTATGGGAGATCTTAGGTCTCTCTATCTGGCTCTCAGGACCCTCTCCATGCCAAACACCCCTTACCAGTCACACCCCATCTCCCCAGAGAACATCTCCCAATGCCCTCTTTTGCACCTTCCCTTGAATGTTTTTGCCTAGCTGGTATGCGTTAATGAATTCTGATAATCCTTCTTGCTTGCCTGGATGAAGAATAGAGAAGGGCATGTGAGTACCTCTAGAAACTAGCCTACTATAGAAAGGTTAATTGCTCTGTTATTTGCTCTCCCCACTTTTTCCTCTGGCTCCGCCTACCACAGGCATGTGGCCCCCAGAAGGTTACCTAGAAGAGAATGTGGCCCTTGGACTGAAAATGGCCTCCAATTCTTGCTCTGGGGTCTCTAAAATCCTATTCCATGAACAAGATTTCAGAGTCATTTCTAATACCAGTGGTACCTCGAGTTACAAATGCCTCAGGTTACAAACTCCGCTAACCTGGAAGAGTTACCTCGAGTTGAGAACTTTGCCCCAGGATGAGAATGGAAATCGTGTGCCAGCAGCACAGCTGCAGCAAGAGGCCCCATTAGCGAAAGCATGCCTCTAGTTAAGAACAGTTTCAGGTTAAGAACGGACCTCCAGAATGAATTAAGTTCGTAACTAGAGGTACCACTGTATGCACAAAAATCTGGATGATGCAAAACCCACCACCCATTCAAAAAAAACCCTACCACCTCCATCTTTTGGTTACTTAAGTCTGACTGAGAAAATGAATAGCTCTGATACAAACTGCAGATCCCCGCACAATTCATAAATACGTGGAATAATTATTTCCCGGGGAAGTAGTATCTAATTTATTGCATTTTTATGGAGTGTTAGACTAACTTCTTATTTGTGGCCTGTCAAAATAGCAGCAAATTATGGCAAACATAACATTAAATGCTATGCTGTAAAGCAAATATTTATCTAATTTGGGATTCTCTACATCTTAAAAAGCATGATGGCTTGCTTTTCTTATGTCAAAAGCAAATAAACGCCTACTTTGTTCCTCTCAGTTGTATGGACTAAAGGGGGTATCACTATCAGTCAAGTTATTCTAAGAGCTGCCATTACCACTTAACATTTTTTATGATAAAACATGACTCTCTTTTAGCTTCTAGTCTAGATACCAAGGCAATCCTTGAGCCCACATCCCAATGCAATAACAGACCACAAACTAGCAGGAGTGCTACTGCCTTGGAAATACAATAAATAAAAAAATGAGCAAACTATAACTTCCACATCTCTTTCCATAATATGGAACACTACTATTACAATTGTCATGCTTTCAAAATGAATTTTAATATCACCCTGTCTTAAGTGCACCAGTCCCCATAAATCTAATGCCAAGTGTCAACCAAGTCTTTGAGGCAGTGGTTGCTCTGGGACACAGAAGCTATGGGGAACATTACTGTTTTTCTTTGTCCTTTAGGTATTTCTCTGACTCTGGAGTATCTTACTGCAGAGAAAGCTGATGATCTGTCAAAGCCCTGGTTTTGCTAAGCAGTTGACATGATTCCAAAGCATTCACTCCAACACTGTATTCTGGGGAGCTTGAGGCTCTGAAAAATGCTGGACAGAGACTCTAGCACAACTTGTACATGTCTTGCTCAGAAGCCAACCAAACACTGGTTAGCGTGCATAATCATACCTGCCATGAGGCAATGCGGGCTGCAAAGAATGATTATTTCACAGCTTGCATTGCATCCTCTAGTAGTCAGCCAGAAGAGTTATTTTAGATGGGCTGGAGGTTACTGCCTCCCACCGTAGGGAAGCAGCCTACAGAGCTGTGTCCAAGTGGCTATATACTTTGAGGATAAAGCTGCTTGATTTCGGGTGACCTTGACTCTGCGGTTGTAGTTCCAAACGAAGCATGCAGTGCCATAGTTTGTGATGTGTTGTGGGATCGGTTTCAGCTTATGCAATCAGCCTCCCCGCTACCTACCACCATGCAGGTAACATCATGGATGACATGGGTTCTTAAGCAGTAGCAGCAGCAGCAACCACTATGACAAGCTATTCAGTAATTACATTAAAAGTAAAAACAGCAGCAACAATCACCTCAAGGATTAGGAGTTTTGCAATAAATATGTTAAAAAGAACAAATCCACAGGCTTGATGTTTAAAGAAAGGAACAAAATGTTTAAGGAAGGAGGGACAGGAGAGGGTGAGAGAGAGAGAGAGAAAGAAAGAGACAGAAGTATTGAGAGAAAAGAGATATTTTAAAACTTGGGAGAAAGGCAGTATTTTCAGGTGCTGCAGTACAATCAACATACCTTGTGAATTCCCTTAACTCACAGCCCCACAGATCAAAAATTTGCCCACTCCAATTTAGCTTCAGTTGATCAATTTAACTATTACAGCTTGCAGACCTAGATACTATTCTTGAACAACTTTGTTATCAGAGGAAAGTTTAAAACTAAAAATAATCAGATCTTCCTATGATCCCTGCAAGGCATCACTCATGAGCGTGCGATCTGTATAAAATACTTCTCATTTTGGATTAGTTTGAGGGCACACCAGATGGAACACAGGGTACTGTGGGATCTGCCATTTATCACAGTGACAGTGCGTAGGAAGCAACGATCCTCTCACCACAGGGGGAAAGGCAGGACTGCAAATGTAGAGAGCAGGAATCAAAAGATGGACTTTGTGGAGTTTGGCAACATTTGTGCTGCTCATTAACTTAATCATATTAATTTATTAGCCACAAACATCAAAGTAATTCGCAGCAGAATTTTTGTCACCGAGAACAAGTCTCCGCAGAGACAGTGGGTGAAACAGTCGTTTTAAAGGAGTACTGTTTGCTTCACATTTTGTATCATATAGATGGCTAAAATGGTATGTCGTCTCGCATGCCACATGAAGCTGCTGCTTTTAATCATCTCCACTTTGGGGCACGTAGCATATGTTTGGGGATACTGACCAAATCCTGCCTCCATTATGCATAACACTTAGATGTTTAAAGGTGAGCATGCATATGATGGCCATGTTTCATGCATTTGTTGCAATAAACATCAGCATTAACGCTAGTGTTTCCCATAGCTCTGTGTGTGTGTGTGTGTGTGTGTGTGTGTGTGTGTTCCTGCACCTTTAATTAGCAGCCAGCCATGGGGTAATTTAAAGCAGTCATTACTTGGCAGTTGTGAAATATCTTTGTCAACCTGTCCCGATTTCTGCCCTTTTAATAAACGCATATTGGAAGTGATTTTGCATTTCTTTCACATCTGCCAATGTTCCCAGCTTATAAGGAGAATGGTCAAACTGAGTCCGTCCAATTCTTCCAATAGTTCAGCATTCTGTCCACAGGCCCTAGCCAGATCACTCAGTAGGGGTGGGATCTCTAAGCAGGGCAAAATGGTGGTATCCCGTTTCTCTGTCAAGCTTTACTTAAGTCCAAACATACCAATCATCACAAGATCCTGGACTATATGACTTCATACTACATCCGGGGGTGGGGATGTTGTATGTTGGAATGGTACACAAACATACCACAAGTCCCTGCAGACAAAAACCTGAGATCTTCAACCATCAATCTAAACTACTCAGGGAGAATTTGATCACACGGTAACTTCCAGTAAAAGTTGAGATGGATATGCATTTGTCGAAGTCTGAAGAAGACTTTTGGGGTGCCCAAAAGCACGCTCACAACATTTCACGACATTTTATTTGAGTCACAATAATGGCACTGGTATACATTTTGGTATTAGGTCCTTTGCTTTGCCTTCGAACAACACCGTACATTACAATTGTGGGAAATCCCTGAGCTGCACTGATGTTTCTCTCACAGAGCTACAGTTCCAGAGTGGTTAAAAAAGGACCAATCCCTCTGGGAATTGTAGCTCTCTGAGGGGAATAGGGGACTCCTGACAACTCTCAGCACCCGTAGCAAACAACAGTTCTTAGGATTCTTTGTGGGGAAGTTACAACTGCTTGAAGTGGTATGATGCTGTTTTGAACACAAAGTACATAATGGGTGCTGAGCTATCTCCTAATATTCAAATGAAATCTACCATCCTGTAGATGCAGGCATGCCCTCTGCGGCAACAAAGAACAAGTCTTTGCCCTCTTGTACATGACACCCAGTGGTGGGGAACCCCCAGACCAGGACCTAATTAATTAGCGGCCAGCTAATGGAAGGGCATTTTGGCTAAGCCCTGCTGGCCTGTCCCCTACCTGATGTCAGCTGATCACTGGATCTTACAGTGCCCTGTGCATCGTGCCCTACAAGCACCAATAACCAGCTGACTGTCAGGCCTTGTGAAGCACTGCATGTACAGCACACTGCAAGACCCAATCGAATGATCAGCCATTTGTCGGGGCTTTCCAGGCAATGTGCTTGCCTTCATAGTTTGGTTTCAAACCAGGACAGCAAAAATGGGTTGCCTGTCATTGTAGAAAACGGGTCAAACTTAGCCCATGGCTGGATCCTGTTACCCACCTCTGTGATAGCTCTCCTAGCACTGCCTACCCAGATGTTCAAAGGCATTACGTACACATGTGTATGATCTCTACATCTTGCATGGTCTGCCACAGGAAACATTACTGGTGTTACCCACAGCTATCACCATGCATGAAGGTCCTCTTTGATCATGGCTGCAGCACCGGATTAACCCTGTGGCAGTCAAAATCTTTCTCCCCTCCCCCCCTTGCAAATTATCTCCTAGTACTCACAAATATTCTATTAGAATCCGAAGTTGGCAAGAACTTGGAACACACCAACTCACAGAAAGCTTAGTTTCTGGAGGTTTCTCGTGTACACGCTCAAGTGGGATAGCCTTTGAACTAAGAAAGCTTGATAGTAATTTTATTTCAAGACCAAACCAATATTATTTAAAAGGCCGGTGCCTACTCTGCCTATTTGGTAATCCAGCACTGGACGGTTGGTTTCCATGTGTTTCGACAGAGCAGGAGAAAGAATAATTTCGCCCACCCCACTACATATAAGAGAAGGTATTCATGTAGCCTATGAGGCCTTTTGAAGATCAGCATCCTACCCTTGCCTCCGCCCGTATCATATAGCCAAGTATCTAATGGCACTTTCCCTTTAAGGAAATTACGATTAATGAAGAACTAAATCGCAAATCCATTAGGTTTTAGTCAGCACAGCAACACCACACGGGGTTTTTCATGAATGCTCAAAAAATCCAATAGCGTAACCTCTGGTAAAGCTTGAAAAGCCCTGAAGGACAAGGCAGTTAGATCAATATTAGTTTATTTCAACTGCTGTGCAGTACGGAGAGACAGAGCCGATCATCCAATGGATTTTATTACCTGTTGGGGAGATAAGTCCTGGTGATAAGAGGCCTGGTACTCCGTGGGGCAGGAGGCGCGTGTTCTCTTGTATTGCAACCCCCAGAGAGCGCTTGGGGGGTCTTCCTGGTCGTGAACTGTTGAAACAAAAGTGAAAATGAACTTTTCAGAGCTCTTTTGTCAAAAGGATTTGCATAGTAATGCACTCTGCATTGATTTTTTAAGGTCCTGAATAGCATAGAGGCCTTGGCTGTATTCAAAACCAGCTCCTACAGCCTTAACTCTTTCGGTACCCGATTCTGCCAGTGGCCCTTAAACAAGTGTTGGGGGTGATCTGCTTTTCTGAACTTTGACATACCCTCCAACATTTCTCCAATGAAAACAGGGAAATTCTATTCCATAATAATAATTTTACTATTTACGCCCCGCACATCTGACTGAGTTGCCGCAGCCACTCTGGACAGCTTCCAACATATATAAAACATTAATCTTTTTTTTTTAACTTCTCTATACAGGGCTGCCTTCAGATGGCTTGGGGGGGGTCAGATAACTCTATACCCCGCAAACATTTCTCCGATGAAAATGGGGACATCCTACCATACCGTTCAACATTTTCCCAGAGAAAATGCGGACATTCCAGGATCAAATCAGAAACTGGGACAGCTTCTGTAAATCTGGGACTGTCCCTGGAAAATGGGGACACTTGGATGGTCTGCACAGGGGATAGGGTTTAGGAATGTGGCATTCCATTTCAGAGAGCAAATATTCAACTTTACTAGATGACCCAGTGTTCTAATCTCATCTACCTACAAGATTTTGATTTCACTCTTTTTTCAAAAGGTTTAGGGCGGTATGTGGCTCCTCTGATTCACCCTCATAAGAGACCTGTGAGGAAGGATGGGCTGCTAAGCTGAATGAGGATTTGACAGGTGAGAGCAGGATTCAGACCCCCATTTAGCCACAAAATTTACAGTGTGTGACCTTGAGACAGTTGCTACCTCTCAGCCCAACCTTCCCCAGGCAATGAGGAGCAAAGCAAACAAATCTCGTCACCACATTGCACCAGCTCTCATGATTAAACATGATAACCATGGTTCTTCAATACCTTTGGTGAGAAAAGGGATTTTCGTAGCCATTAACCCTTGTTTCAGGATGTGACTGGATGGCATTCTAGATTCTGATCCATGTCATTATTAATTTAATTGTTAGCCAACTTTTAATTTAATTGCAACCCAGCCATTATTGATTTAATTGCTAGCTTTATCCCAAAATATCCCAGGGGTGGTTTACAACACATTCAAACAGAACACAATGATCACAATCCATTAAAAAACTAAAAACAAAAACAAACAAACCAAACAAACCTCACAAGCAAAAATATTTCAATTATCAAAACATTCAGTACAACAGAACAAGTTAAATACAGCAATCAGTAAAATATTAATTGTTGTCACAGAGGCAAGAAGGAAAAAATGTGACTTCAGATGACACAGGAATGGGAATAGTCACTTCTTCAGGGAAAGGGAGTTCCACAAATAGGGTGCCATGACAGACAAGGCCCTGTCATTGCAGAACAGACTGGCAGGGTCACAAGCGGGGTATCCCCCAGAAAACTCAAGGCTTGAGCTGACACATTGTGTTGAAGAGCAGCTCCAGGCTCCCAGATGAATTGGTTTCCTGGTGGAGAAGGTAGAATTCCTGTGTATGAAGCCAACTCTCTCCCCGCAACCATCACCTATGCTTGTGCCCAGGTAACCCAGGTGGGCAAAGCTGGTTCACTCTTCTCATCTAACCATCTAAACAGGTCTCAATAAGGCTCACCAGGTTAGATGACTCATAAGTCTCATAAGACTCATAGGAACCATAAGAGTAGAGGCACATGAGGCTTTGCCCCACCAAACCCAGTCTGTCCCCAGCCGCCTGCCTTCCTACTTGCAACCAGTCCAGAGTGTGGCACTGCCTGTCAGCTCCATGCCCCTCTCTGCCTAGGACTCATCAGGGGACAAAACTGGAATTAGTTGGCTCTGCCTTTCACTGGCTCTGGCTCCAACTACTCTTGGTCTTCCTGCATCCTACCAAACCCAATGGGTGGGCATAAGCCACCACTGACCATAAGAAGTGAAGATAAGGACCCTGGAAGTTCTCATCAACAGTTAGCTCCTGTCCTCTGGTCATAGCCTTAAATTATGGAAATTATTTCTAAGTTTGCATTTATTCATAAATATTTACACATGTAAATTTTGTGCAAATCTTTGCTCTCTTCCCCTTCTTTTGTGGTGATGCTTTAGGCAATGTGCAAATGGCCACCCTAATTCTTTGCTGTCTGACTCACTGGGCCCATCGCGGTGGAAGGAAACCAGCTTCCCTTCCATACAGTCCTTGATACAAAAATATGCTGGTAAGAAACTCCTTCATATGACATTGTTATGTGCATCTCAAAACTCCCACCTGTAAAATGGAGCCAACTGACTTCAGAACGTATTTCCGGGATCTATACTAGGTTCATTGTGCTAAAATGATGTCATGTCCAAGCTCAGTATCCTAGCTGAATGAAACCTGTGCTGCTTTCATGGGGCTCCTGAAACATTTTTAAGCATATTGTACTACAGTATAGCACAGCACATTCCAAGAGCGACCACAGCAATTTATCTTTTAGGCTTCCCTTCTTCATCAGCTGATTGGTGCTTCTGAATGCTGTGCAATGGGCTCAGGTAACAACTCCAATCTAGCCTATCAAAATCCTCACGTTTTTCAACCCTGGATCAAGCCATTTATAAATTGTGACTAAGAATATTAATCTACAATGTAAAAGAAGGAAAGTGGTGCCTCTCTCTCTCTCTTTCTCTCTCTCTCTTACTCACAAAAGGTTAGGTGCTTCTTGTCCATGAATGAGACCACATGGTTATGCTGCGCCAGCCCCTATATTGTCTTTAAAATAGGGGAGAAGGACACAGCAGATCTGAATACACTCCAGGAATCCCCACCCCTAACAGATCAACCCACTTCAGCAATTCCTGTTTTACAAGCAATGGGACTTCTCAACTGAAGTTCAAACAAATATAATATATTGTGTATAATAGAAGTGGAGAACCTCAGGACCTCAGGGCCTCTGTATCTGGCTTTTGGGATTCTCCCTGGGTCACACCCCCTCCCCAGGGCACCATCCTTCTCACCATGTCACACCCTTCACCAGCCTTGCTTTGCACCCTCATCTGCTGTTGCCTAGCTGTATGCCCTTGAACTATGAAGATAATGATGATGCGTGGAGGGAGGGACCTATGTGTGTTTGTAGAAAGCTCTGACTTTAGCACATGCATCAAGAATCGTCTCTTGCACAAAAAGCTTCTGCTAGCACAGCTGTTGCACTGGATTCCTTTGTTGTGCAGCCTTTAAGTTCTTCCACCCACTACTCCAGCGGTCCTTGTGCTGCCAGACAGAGAACACTGGTTGTGTTCCAGAGGCACAAATAAATGGGACAGAGGCACTGTAACCTGGCCAGTAATTGTGATATGCAGGGCAAGTGATACTAAAAAAGTAGACTTAGGTCATCAAGCTAGATTTCCAATTAGACCTGCCACCCAAACAGGCAGACACTTGGAACACAAGCTTTCCTCAGATCAACTGTGAACTAAATATGCATCTGGCAGAATTATTAAGAGCTTATGCATGTACACCCAGAAGCTTCACTGAGTTCAATGGAACTAAATCCCAGATAAGTGTGAATAGGACTGCAGCCTAATTGTTAAATCATATATAAAACCACAAATCCCACGTTGCAACTTCTCAGTGAGTGAAATATTCATGTACAAATGCACCTGAAGACTTTAGTACTCACTAAACAGAACACGAATTGGACATTCCCCCTCCTCTTATTTCCTAGAGAGAAATCCATTTCATCCAGATGAGTAAAGAAGCTTTTGACAAACTTTGTGTTATACAGCCAACCAGCAACAATGAATGAGAGGTTCATAGCAAGAACCATTTCTCTCAAAAATGATTTCCCTTGTTCGCAAAGAAACGAAAGTTAAATTTCACTCCATCAAGCTTGCAGTAGCAAAGCTCTTTATCAAAAGGAGACACACTCAAGTGGTTAAATGTCAGAAATCTCTGGTACTATTGCACAGAGGTGCCATTACTGTATTCATACTTCCACAAAGAGTGTGCATAATATTTGTTTTATTATACATCTGTCTAGATCTCAGATACACACACACATATCACATCCTAAAATCATTCTTGAGTTTACTACTTTAGGCCTATAAACCTTGTCCTTTTTATCTAGATTAATTTTTTAAGTCCCATAGTCAGTGCATTTTTAAAATATACTCTGAGGAGTCCTATGCAATACAATGCAGCAAAACACAATAAAAAACTTTGCTGTATAGATCAATACATTTCATTGCACAACAGTCCTCAGGCTTTGGAGACCTGCGCTTGTGCAGCAGCAACTGAATGACAAGATCACTTGTTTTTCACATCACTGCAACATCATACTTACTAAGTGTGCAGTTTTACACACAGCCATCAATGCACACTAACTAAGCACCTTAAGTATTGAATCATGAGGAAGTGATAAGCTGGGTATCACCACAATGGAACAAATGGAGTGGCAGAAAGAAACTTGAGCCAGATTGCATTGGGCCACAGCTCCCATCGTCAGTGACTACTGATCCTGTCTCTAGGTCTGATGGGACTTAGAATTCAACCACTTCTGGGGGGGCACAGGTTTTCCACTGGCCTTCTCCTTGCAGCTGTCTTAATTAACTATGAGGACCTTGTAAGAGCAATAGCCCCCTTCCCACATAACTCCAGCATCTCTTGAGGAAGGCAGGTTTTACCCCATTACGGCACCCTATGCACACTGCTGTATATGACATCTATGTTCTACCATCCACTTCTGTGTGAGAGGGAGCAAACAGTTAAGCCCTATGAGTAGGGGAGAAAAGGTGGCAGTAACAGGTCCTACCCCTCTGGATTTACAGGAGCTCACTTCAACCATCAGTGCAAGCCATGGCTAAGGAAGAGATTGATCTGAAATATGACTTACAATTGACCAGTGAAACAAAACTGGAAACCATGCTTTGAAGGAGTGCAAACCATGGTTTGGTGCAGTGGGTGAACTGACAAACCATAGTAGCCCACCTCTGCAGAAACCACATGAACCCCAGAGAAGATTGAAGTGAGTAAGCAGCTCTATATTACGGCTTGCCGGGCAGCACAGGGGGGAAAAAAGAAAAAGAAACTTCACAAGTATGTCAAAACGTGTGTCTTGCCAGTACATTTGGAAGCCAATAGTATGGTTTTAGGTTCTAAAAATATGGCTGCACAAACCATGGTTTAGTGTGAAATTGAGCCATGTAGGCATATACCTTACAGGAGGGGAAAGTGAACTTCACGGAAAGTCCAATGTGGCCAAAATGATACGAGAGTAGACTGTCATGTGATAGTCTAAAACTGCTGTTTTTGCAAACTTAAAGACAAACTTTTAGAAGTAGTTTCTATGCAAATGGCTGAAAACATAGCCTTCCTGATGGAGGCCAAGGCTCTACTTTTAAAGTTACTAGAATCAGATGTAAATTTACATATTAATCAAGACAAATAAACATGTGGGGATTTAACTAGGAAACAATCTGATGGCAATTTAATCAGCACAGGTTGAAAGGTCCATCACTACCACATCCTGTTGCAGTGAAAATATTGATTGTGTTACTGATTTTAGTAATGCCTTGTTTTGCAGGGTACAAATAGCCATGTAATTATTCTTTAATTGAATGGTGATTGCTTGCTAGTGATTATTAAGGTTGCTTGTGTGTGTGTTTTGCTTAATTACTAGATTATTTATGCTCAGCAATATAAAATAATATTTCATCTGTCTTTCTTTCTTGGGAGGGAGGTGTAGACTGAAAGACAATGGGTCAGATCATAAACCGACTTCAGCTGTGATAACAGAGTAAGCACATGTGTCCCCCTCCACATGGGGTCAAGTTCAGAAGTAATGATTTGTTGGACTTTGGATAAGTCATGTGTCCATACTCTCTCTCCTCCACTTGTGAGCCATCTTTTTAGTTTTTTAATTCATAGTTTCCTGTGACATCCAAACCAGGATTTAGCATTCCCTAAATCCTGGCCAGACCAGGCCAGAATCAAACTATAATTTGGTATCCTGGTTCATAGAGATTGCTCCAACAGCAGCTGATTTGGACATCATGAGAAACTGTGGGTTAGCAAATCAGGAAGTATTAAATTAAGGTGTACAAGAGATACAACAGGGAGAGGGAGCACACAACTCATTCCTGGTGCAACATAAATTAACCAGGTTAACTGTGTCTGAACCAAACCAAAAGAATTATAAGAGGGCCCAATTCACACCATCATTCCTTATTTAAAAAAAAAAAGCGGCAGGAGGGCGATAATGCAACTTGATAATGCAATCGCTTATGTATGTAATGAAAGGATACGCATACATACTTTTACACTACACAAAACAAAATTGCTGGCATAGTGAACCTATGAACCATTTGCCCATCAAAATACAAAGCCACTCAAAACCCATCCAGATAAATGAAGTTGAATGTCTCAAATCCTTTTGAAATCAGGCATTGGGGAGGGAAGTTAGTTCTGACTTTATGAAGCATATGATACTGTCATGTACTGAGTCTGATCATTGGCCCAAAACTGTCTCTTCTGACTACCAGCGCCCGCCAAAGTGGCTCCTCCAAGGTCTGCTGGTGTCATGACTGCTGACCCTGAGACCTTGCAAGGAATGGCAGAGGACTCTGATGAAAATGAAGTTCAGGTTACTTTCACAGGGGGAGAACTGCCAGTACCATATCCAGGTCCCTCCCAACAAGAGGACACACTTCTGCCACCATCCTCAGACTCAGAGGAGGAGTCTCCTGCAGTACCTTCCATGTCACCACCTTCAAATAAATCAAAAGACTGCCTTTTAACAACCCAACTAGCTCCTTTAGGGCGGTGGAGCCAGTCACAGTACAGGTCGCGTTAGCCCACAATGTTTCAGTTGACTTCAGCTCCCTGCTGGAACAACATCTTTCTACCTCAGCAGGACACAGCTTCAGTCATTTGCTGAGGCAACATCATATACCTACCTTAGTAGGAGAGAGCTTCAGCAATGAAGTTGTCATTATTAGATACTGCAGAAGATTGCATCCCAATGGCAACATACTGCCAATGGACCACAAAGGGAAAGAGGTAGCAAAGTGATAGTATATACAAAACACATCAAGGCTCACGTCCTGCCAGACCAACCACTTGCATTGTGCATGATGCATACTATTAAATTGCACCAATGCAACTGCTTGAGAAGCAACAACTCCCTATGAGCATGAAATGTTAATGCTGAAATGATCACTGTTTAAAGCACTAGGTGGATCTGCAGATCTTTCAACAGTTCAGCTTTAAAGAATTAACATTAGATGTAGCATTTTGTAGGATTAATGGAGGGATACTGTCCCGCAAAAGCTTGATTTCCTCTGGGGGTCTAGCCCTTCATTTAGGCATAATTTAACCTGATGCTCTGCCTTTCATTTTCTGGCCTTCATTAGAGAAACTGAAATAGTATCCTATCCCCCTGAGTGCTGAGAATAAACCAACTGGAAATATATCTCAGCAGTACTTCATGTTTCTGAAACTGAAGTGGATTATCACCCGGCAACATTAACTCAGCAGCCTCCCTATAAACTTTGTGGGCTTGGCAGTTATCTAGATGAGAAGGGAAAGCATTGAATCTCTGGATGTCAATGAGATATGACACATTCCAAAGTATGTTTGCTACAAAAGGTGATAAATGAGGGAGCCAATATATTTTCCGTTAAGTTAAAAAAAAAAATACTGGTAGCTACCTCATTTTTGACACCTGCTACTTATAAATTAATGCCAGACAATTTGGCAATCTCTACTGATTTGGGCAGATTTCCACCCTATCCTCTATTCTAGGGACTCTGATTAGTAAATTACTTGTTGATCACAGGAACCTTTTATAAGAGGAAGGGTCGTAGCCCAGTGCTGAGCTTCTGTTTTACATGTAGAAGGTCCCATCTTCAATCCCCAGCAGCTCCAGGTAGGGCTGGGAGAGATCCTGGCCTGAAACCCAGGAAAGCTGCTACCAGTTAGTGTAGACAATAGTGAGACAGAGTAACCAGTGATCTGATTCAACATAAGGCAGTTTCCTATGAAAGTTTGGTTTGGCAAATTCTCGCACATCTGACACCGTCAAATCCACGACACACTTAAGCAAAACCCCTCTAAGACAGCTTCAGGTGGTGTTTCCATTAGCTTATATGCAATTCATTCATCTCAACCAGGGTATTGATTGAGCTGTAGGATCCTTCTCTTCCTCTCAGGCATTTGCAGGGTATCAAGGTAATTTCTTAAGAGGCAGGAGTGTGCTGCTTTACAATAGGCATAGGCAAACTCCAGATGTTTTGGGACTACAACTCCCATGATCCCTAGCTAACAGGAACAGTGGTCAGGGATGATGGGAACTGTAGTTCCAAAACATCTGGAGGGCTGAGTTTGCCTATCCCGGCTTTACAACAATTGCTTATACAGTGGTACCTCGCAAGACGAATGCCTCGTAAGACGAAAAACTCACAAGACGAAAGAGTTTTTCGTTTTTTGAGTTGCTTCGCAAGACGAATTTCCCTATGGGCTTGCTTCGCAAGACGAAAACATCTTGCAAGTTTGTTTCCTTTTTCTTAAAACCGTTAATACCCAGGGTGCATTGCTTGAAGAGGTGCAGTTGCGACTTGACTTCGAGGAGCAACTCATAGCACGCGGTGTGGTAGCCTTTCTTGAGGTTTTTGAAGACTTTGGTGATTTTTGAAGCTTTTCCAAAACTTCTTTTGCAGCCATTTGGTAAGTTAAACTTTTAAAACTTTTTTGGGGGGGTTTGGATTTTGGGTTGGGGTGTTTGGAATTCAAGGACTTGGTGTTGGGGAGGGGTTTGCAAGAATCTGGAAGCTTGTTTTTTTTCTGCATTTTTATGATTTTTTGTGACCATTGGGGCACTCTGCTGTTGTTAAAAAAAAAGATTTCTGGGTTTGGATTTCTGTGTGGTGGGTGGCTGGGGGAATAGTTGAGAAGGGGTTTGCAAGAATCTGGAAGCTTGTGTGTTTTCTAGGAGGTTTGGTGCTTTTGAATTTTTTGGATGTGAAGCACTGATTTTTGGGGGGGGGGGGGGTTGCGAAGGTAGGAGCTGTGCTGCCATGGGGCACAAGAAGACTGCTGCTGCAGAGGCCGGCGAGAGGAAGAAGGAGAAGGTTACGCTGGAAATGAAGAAGGAGATCATCCGGAAGCACGACGGTGGAATGCGTGTGACAGACCTCACCAGGGAGTACGGGAGGAATCCATCGACCATCAGGACCATCCTGAAGATGAGGGAGAAGATCCTTGCGACTGATGTAGCCAAGGGAGTCACCAGGATCGTGAAGAACCACCCAGCTGTTCTGGAGGAGGTGGAGAAGTTGCTGCTCATCTGGTTAGAAGAGAAGCAGCGTGCAGGGGACACAGTGACTGAGGCCATCATTTGTGAGAAGGCCAAGGCCTTGCATGCAGACCTCGTCCGGCAACAGCCAGGAACCTCAGGCGAGCCAGAAGTCTTCAAGGCAAGCAGAGGCTGGTTTGACCGGTTCAAGACGAGATCTGGAATCCACAGCGTGGTCAGGCATGGAGAGGCTGCCAGTTCTGATGTTCCTGCGGCTGAAGACTTTGCAGCGGAGTTCCTGGAGGTTGTGACGACGATGGGCCTGGAGGTCACAGAGGAGGACGTCAGCGAGCTGGTGGAGGAGCACGACCACGAGCTGATCACCCAGGAGCTGGTCGAACTGCAGGCAGAGGCTGCGCAGGAGCAGGCCTCGCTGGAAGAGGAGGAAGCAACTGAGGAACGGCTGTCCTCCAAAGAACTGAGGGACATTTGCCAGAAGTGGAAAGATGTGCAGGCTTTTGCACAGCGGCACCACCCTGACAAGGACCTGACACGTGACCTTGTGAACACTTTTGATACGAGGGTCATGTCGTCTTTCAGGGAGGTGCTGAAAAGGCGGATGAAGCAGCAGACCATGGACAGGTTCTTCAGCAAGAAGCAAAGAGTGGAAGAAGAACCTTCTTCGAGTTGTCCCCCAGAGTCTTAGAAAATGTATGTACAGTACTGTACACTTTGGTGATTTTTAAATGCTTTTCTGTCATGTTTAGAAACTTAAATTATTGTTCCTTCAATTTTTGAAATGCTCTTTACAGTATGTGTGACTTTAAAGAGCACTTAATAAACTCTTTTTGTACCAAATTTGGCTTTGTTTGACCATAAAGGTAAAGGTACCCCTGCCCGTACGGGCCAGTCTTGACAGACTCTAGGGTTGTGCGCCCATCTCACTCAAGAGGCCGGGGGCCAGCGCTGTCCGCAGACACTTCCGGGTCACGTGGCCAGTGTGACATCGCTGCTCTGGAGAGCCAGAGCTGCACACGGAAACGCCGTTTACCTTCCCGCCAGTAAGCGGTCCCTATTTATCTACTTGCACCTGGGAGTGCTTTCGAACTGCTAGGTTGGCAGGCGCTGGGACCGAACAACGGGAGCGCACCCCGCCGCGGGGATTCGAACCGCCGACCTTTCGATCGGCAAGCCCTAGGCGCTGAGGCTTTTACCCACAGCGCCACCCGCGTCCCTTTTTGACCATAGGAACGCATTAATTGATTTTCAATGCATTCCTATGGGAATCCGTGCTTCGCAAGACGAAAAATTCGCAAGACGAAAAAACTCGCAGAACGCATTAATTTCGTCTTGCGAGGCACCACTGTACAGCACTTCCTCAACCCACCCCCAAAATTTTCAAAATGTTTCTCATAATTAGCAAAGAGATTGTCCGTAAACTCTATAAGAAAATCCACAATGATCATCTCCATATTACAGCTGGGGAGGGAAATAAATATCAGGGAGAAGCCCTGTTCATGAATTACTCACACTACACATTTAAATCATATTTAAGCGACATGGCCATATGACTCCCCTAGAAACTGTAATTTGTTAAGGATGCTAGGAACTGTAGATCTGTGAGGGTGAAACCACAGTTCCCATCATTCCTTGAGGGAAGTCATGATTGCTAAACTGGTGTAAATATGATTTAAATGAATATTGTGGATGTGACCTATCAACTTACAGCAGCAAAGTCCATAAATTAATTACCCGTAAGTGCAGTGTATTCAAATACTTTTCCATTGACTCGATTTCTTTGACCCAAGCAGGAAAGTATTTACTCCCATAAATTACTTTTCATTGATTCTCAAATTTGAAAATCCAGAAATTCCTGTTCACGTGAATGATGACAGCTCAATCTGAGAGCCGGGGCTCAAAGAACAGAGAGACCTGCAGTTCAAATTTAGTGACCATTGGAGGCCAGTTTCAATAGGTTTGGTTCATAAGTATATCCAAATGGAATGCAAGGAAGAGGATGTGACGCGATGAGCATTTGAAATATTCTTTGGAGCTTTATCCTTGCAAAAGTTGTACACACGTACATGCACACACACATTACTCCTCATTCTACAAGTTCTTTATCTGCATTTTGACCTCAGAACATTATTCTCTTCACTTGGGCCTTACTGCACACATTTCCACCCTACCAGATGCAGTTAAACTCTACGTGACCTTCTGAGTGTTTAGGAAGATAAAGAAACTATGACCTCTCTGCAACCCGATTCTGTCTCCTCTCAGCATTGGCAAACTGATCACTTGTCTAACTATTGAACCACATTGTATTACTAACCAGATCAAAGGCAACAGCAGGCCAATTCAGCAGCGGGGTGGGGGTGGGGAGTCAACCATGCAAAATGGGTAATTAACATTAATCATACATGAAGTTGTTTAAGCAGATAACTAGAACCTGGTCACCATAGCAACCCTCATAAAATAGGGCTTCACGCTAATGCTCGGACTCTCTCCTTACCACATCTTGTGGGAACGCCAGGCCGCTGTCTCCTCTTGACTTTAACAGACTAAAGTGAATTACTGTTGAGGGATGACCAATGGTATAATGACATGGTGCTTAGCTGCATACCACTGAGGCTTCACCCACAGCTTTGGAGCCAGTTCGCACAAACATCAATCTTGCAATCTTCGTTGGGTGGCAGGGAGCAGGTGTGCGTACACACAAATACAGGCCCAATCTGCACTGTGCATTTAAAGGAGTATCATACAGTTTTAAACTGACATGGCTTCCCTCAAAGAATCCTGGGCACTGTAGTTAGCTAAGGCTGTTGTGAGTTGTTAGGAGGCTCCTGCCATTTTCCTCAGTCAGCTACAATTCCCAGAGCTCAATGGGAAAACTGATTCTGAATTGCAGCTCTGTGAAGGGAGCAGGGAACTCCTATAAACTCTCAGCACCCTTAACAAACTACAGTTCCCAGGATTCTTGGGGGGGGGAGAACCATGACTGTTTAAAGCAGTATCACAGCGCTTTAAATGTATAGTGCAGTTGGGGCAACAGACTCTTCAACCACAAGCCTGGTTTGTGTGTATGCACATATACTGTGGTACCTTGGTTCTCGAACTTAACCCGTTCTAGGAGTCCGTTCAACTCCCAAAACTGTTCGAAAATCAAGGCACGGCTTCCGATTGGTAGCAGGAGATTCCTGCACTCAAGTGGAAGCTGTGTTGGACGTTTGGCTTCCGAAAAACATTTGCAAACTGGAAAACTTACTTCCAGGTGTGCAGCGTTCGGGAGCCAATGTGTTTGGCAACCAAGTCATTCGAACCAAGGTTCCACTGTAATGGCAAACTACCTAGGATCCACAGGCCTAAAGGCAGCTGATGTAGCTCAGGAGTAGAGGAATTCAGTGCCAAGCCTTTCCTCAGGTCTCTCCCTAGATCATACCCTCTCTGCAAGTCACGCCTCTCACTGGCCCTGATCCACGCTTTTCTCAAGTGCTTTTGCTTGTCTGGAATGAGTCCTTTTGAGGTTCTCGCGCTGATGGCAAGAGCAGCCAAAGGAAAAAGTGGGCGGAATGGCAAATATAATTTTTACCTTTGTCCAGTAGGCTAGCTTCTACCAGCACATACCTATCTCCTCCATCTAGACAAGCAAGAAGCATTATCAGAACACAGGGACACATTCCAGCCAGGTGAAAACGTGTGTGCACATATGTTTGTAGGGGTGAAAGAAGACCAACAAGGTGTATTCCAAGGGCCAGACAATAAATGCCTAGAAAGTCATCCCCAGTGCTGAGGTTCCCCTGATCTCTACAGATGACAACCCCACAGTGCTGTCATTCCCATTTCCATCATAGAGACACCTCCTCTCCTCCTAAGAAATGAGAAGGGCATCCACAATGAGTACTTAGGAACTATGGTATAAACACTTTGGCAAAATGTCAGAGCTCGCAAGATTTTCTAAGAGGCAGGTCATAGGGAAAGATGGAGTAGGACCCTCCTAAGAGCCTTGCTGCTTGAAGCAAAGGGCAAAGTATCTGACCTGATGTGCTGTTTTATCTTATTTCAGGTAATGTGATAGTTTTGCCAACCTAAGGTTACCAGACGTCCCCGTTTCCTGGGGACAGTCCCCGGATTTACAAATCAGTCCCCTGACAAAAACCTATCATTCCTACTGAAGTTGAAAAGTGTCCCCAGATTCACTAAAAAAAATCTGGTAACCTTATGCCAACCACACTTGAGGGCAACAGGTCTGTTATCAGCATATAGGGCAGGCCCCATGGCACACTGAGCTCTGTCTTGTGCCAGTGAGCTCAGAAGAAATAGCCAGAGAGCTGTTGCAGCTGCCTCTAGTGAAAGATTCCACCTGAGGCAGTTACATCAATTTGCCTCATGTTGAGCCGGCCCTGGGTGGAGGCTTGAGGATGCCAGTAAGAGTTAAGATCCTATTATCACTATCAGGTTCTGATTTATCCTCAACTGATTGTGTGGCATCTATTCTCTGACACTCCCTGCCTATTAATAAGAGCCAGTTCCCTTGGTTGTAGTGCTTCTGATTCCAGCTAAAAATATTTCTGGTTTAGGAAAACCAACTTAGACCTGTAATTTTATTACGTACATTAGTTTTTTAAATGGTTTGTTTTATCTATATTGTGTTAGTTTTCTTAAATCTACTTGTTTTTTTTAGGTCTGTTGATTATATCTGTATGAATATTTTATATAATTTTATGTAAACCGCTTAAAGGGTTTTTTATTATTAAGTGCTATATTAATCTTTTTTCTTTATTTTTAATTTTTCCTTCATTAATTGTTAATAATTAATAAAAACCATGCACAGTTTACATTGTCACAACCATCTGAAGAAACAGCATTAAAAGATTAATTCTCAAAAGGGCACCTAATATGAAATTATTAAATGCATTGCACTGTTACTTCGCTAGAATAAATATTACAAATAAATAACTATAAGCACAATACTCAGTAACAATAATGAATACTTCAACTTCAGTCCTGCTTGTTCTTCATTTAATTTAAACCTTTTGCCAGGCATATTACTTTCATTTCTTCACAGATTCATATAAATAATTTACTCCCCATACCCTAAGCAAGCAAGCAAGAAAGCAAACAAACAAACAAAGATGACTACTTCCCTATATAGCCTCAGCCACCTCAAATACCATCAGCCCCTTGGTCCTCATCCACGTCAACAGGATCCGCTAGACTAAGATGGAGTATGAGAGAAAAACACAGAGGTGTTGGTCAGGCCTCAGCCTGAGAATGCAGCGGAGCTGAGTAACCAAAGTGAGCTGGAAAAAGGACAGAGGGTGGACAAAGGAGGAGAAGGAGTCAGCAGTGAAATCCTACAAGGAGCAGCACCTGTGGAAAGAGATTAACTTGCCAGCCCTACACACAAACTAGCTTCCAAGCCCAGTTTTTAAGGTGCCATTAGCAACTGGCACTGCCCAAACCACCTCAGCCTGGTCATAGCCTGCCACTTCCTGCCCACCTTCTTACAGGTCAGGCCAGGTAAAGCCACTGACAGTCATCTTCCTTTTCTTTAGTCTCAGTGCTTCCCCTTGTAAAACTCAGCAGGGAGGAAGAAATGGCTGAAACCGGACATAGTGGTCCCTCCTGTCGTTGACTCTTGTTCCAGCTTCTGTTGGACTCTCTGCCTTTCACCTTACCAGCCCCAATGGGCACCAACGACCACTGCAACTTGATATTTGTGTCCCTACTGTGGAATACATGATCCTCCTCAGTGATCAGAGCTGCATCAACTGAGGCTGTTTCTGCCGCTGTCTGGCCTGGGCTCCCCTTTTCCGATGCTCCAATGAGCATTGAAGAAGTTTGGTGAAGCTATTTAAAATTGACTACAACACCCCAGAGAGCTCCGGATGCGCCATCATACAAAATTGATAAGACAATTTGTTTTCCAGGATCTCCTCCTTTTGAAACGAAGCTTAGATTGCAGTCCTAAACACACTTACTTTGGAGTGAGACCCATTGAATGTATGACATGCATAGAAATTCACTCTCAATATTTTAAATATTAAATATTCCCAAGCCAATCAGATAACGAGCGTCGTACTACTCCTGTAAGTGCAGAATTCATTTGATATACCTTATACACAGGTCTTCTCCCTTTTGATATGTTAAACCTTTTTAGTTTTGCTGAGAATTCAAAGCTGCTATAAAAAAAGTTAACGGAACCATTTGTTGGCTTATCATACCTCTGAATCATAGCTCTATTTTTCTGCCCGGGTAGATTCAACAGAACTTTTTTTAAAAAAAAAAAAAAGACATAGCCATAATGTGGAGAAATACCCCAATGTCCAATATTCAAACATACTTTTCCTTATCTAATGTCTAACCATAAAACCACCCTTACAGCCAGATGCGTCCTTTATAGCAAGTGCTAACCTTTCAAAAAACTTAAGTAAATTATTTATGAGGGAAAGGCATTTTAAAATATGTTTGAAAGCACTATAGGAATGCGCTATTAAATGTCTTGGAAACACATGGCTCTCCTCCTAATTGCCTCCGACTGAAGTTGGGCAAAAATGGGTGTGCCAATGCAGAGCTTGATGCTTTACTTCCATCTAATCTTTGAAGTGGGACAGAACGTATTATGCCCCTCTAAAGAGGCATCTCAGCAGGCTCAGAAGGGGTGAAATGGAGGCCCCATGGACCAGACGAAGCCAATGTTGAGGCATCCACATGTTGAACTGTAATTCTGATCACCCCTGAATAATGGTCATGCTGGCTGTGACTTGCAATGAAACAACATCTGGAGGCCACTATTTTGGTTACATCTGCTCCAGACCTTTGGGATATGGGCACCTTCAGCATTTACATCAGGGACAGCAGGGGATAGGTTCTGCCAACAAATGGACTATTTCAAAAACCTCTGATTTGGCACCAGAGAAGTACCCCACTAAATTAGGCTGCAGTTTAGGTCTCGCTCAACATAATGGAATATGGCCAAAGATCTTCCAGCGAGCTTCATGGGTTGAGTGGAGATTTCAAACAAGCTGTCCCTGCTCCTCTAGCCACTAAATCACTCTGGCTCGAAGGTAGGTGTGTGAATGTGTGTTTGTCCATTCCCTGAAACAAACTCTTTTCTCTCTCCCTCTGGCAGGAGAACAGCAGGATTTAAACCCAAACCTACTTGTGGGCTTCTCATACGCATCTGCTGGCCACTTTCAAAATAGGATGCAAGACTAGATGTGCCCATTGGTTCTTTCTTATGACCTCACACATCCAAGCCTTTTGGCTCCTCCCTTTCCTAAATTGTTTCTATCCAAGCTGGAAATTCAAATTCAAGCTGGAAATTCAAATTCTAATTCATTTTATGAATGAATGCAAGGATAAAGGCAATGTCACTTTAAGAACTGGTGCCTGTGAGTTTCCCTGGTTTCCTCTATTTGAATTTACCTTCATTTATTTGTTTGTTTAATATAACTTACAACCTTATTTCCACCATAAGTGTCTCGCAGCTTGCAGTAAGAAAAAAAGCATACACACTAGAAAATTTAAAACTTAAATCAAAACGTCAGAAACAGAAACATGAAAAATGCACATATAGTGCTGGAACTCTACAATTCTATGATCCTATCTTGGTGTCTGAAACTTAACAGGCATGGTGCCTGACTGATTTCTAATAGGATGGGGTCCCATATACCTAAGGCCCACTACACTTGAAGGCACAACTTCTCACCAGCATAAGCCATGCCCTTGGTCCATGGGAGTGGCCACTACTAGAACTCCTCCAGATGTTTTCATTGATCTTCTTGGGACATGTGGGGAAACATGTCTACCACTAATTTCTTTGCCCATTGGAGTTGGGCTTTTTCATCAGGGATAGGCCTTCCAGTTTACAATCTGAAACCATGTGCTATACTTAAGAAATGTTACATACTTTATAAAATTAATAATATTTGAATCCTGTCCACACCACCTCTTCTCCAAAGTCTCAAAGCAGTACACATAATACAAGACCAGCCTAACAGTATAAGGAAAAAAATGTGGCTGCAACAGGCGCGGGGGACGGGATGAGAACTAAAACTGGAAGTACACACCTGCAAAAGCTTGGCTAAATGATTATAAATTTAGGAGGTAGTACTGGTGGTAATAATAATAATAACAACAATAACGATAATATAGTGAAAGTGGCAACCCTAATCCATGAAGTTGAGAGGGGAGGATTTCCCTCCTCCTTTGAAACATTAAATACATGTTTCTATTACAGCCAGCTAGTTTACAAGCACTTTACAGCCACAAATATTTCGGCTGAAACCCATCTTCAAATCCCATTTAAAATGTAAAAACAAAAGTGCCAGGAGCTTTGATGTATAAATAGGAGTTAGGTATATTTGAGCCTCAGTCTCTCCGCACCCCCCTTCCTGGTGTTTTTTTATGTTTCTATTATATTTGTATGTGCATTCTATTATTGCCCTTCTTATACCAAAAAAAAAGTAATTCCTCTGTCAGTTGCTCACACTGGATGCATTCATTTTCTTTAGACTTTCCTTGTTGGTTATTGATTTCCTGCCCCTTGAAGGGGCTTTGATTCTCTGCTCAGCAGGCCAGCCATTAGAATAAAGGTTGTTAAAACTAACAAAGAGGGGGGTTGGAAATCTAAAATTAGTTCTATCCACTTTCATCTAAGCCAAACACAAGCGACGCACTTCTGTTCCTGAGCGCAGAAATTAAAAAGAAGTATCTTTACGCCGAAGACCGGCTCATCCAGCAGTGTCATTATCCAACACTGAATGCCTATTTTCAAGCAGAAAATATGACCTTTTCCAAGGGGGCAACTGCTGCTTTTGACGTATGCATGCCAGGAGCTGTTTGAAAACAAAGAAAGAAAAAGACTTCCACAGAAAAGTTAGGAGGCCTAGGAAGCTCATAAATCATCTCGATAAATAATAATTTCAGCAAATTCTCAAAGCTGGAACGTAACTTAGGAAAACTATTTTCATGAGAGGTCTGAGAGAATGAATGGACTAACTTGGAGTGTGAGCGACTCTCGTGTGAAAAGGCACTGTTGTTCTCCATTAATGGAAACACTAATCACTTAAACAGTGGGATGGGCCAACCCTCTCCTTTACCTTCACTTCTTTCTTACTGTTGCCAGGATTGTGTAGCTGGCATTCATATCAGCTGACAGCAGCTTAGGAGAGCCCTGCTGGTTTCGATTAAAGGCCTATCTCAGAGGCTGGGAACCACATTCCTTCTGGCAACCTTCTGAGGTCCACCTCCCCATGGTGGGTGAAGCAAAGAAGTAATTTTACCTTTGTAAATTAGACTACTTTCCTTAGTTTCCTTACAGGAATGTGAATTACTCACATGCATTACTGTAAGGAAAAATGGCAGCCAGGACCCTAGTGTAAGGTTACTAGATGTCCCCGTTTCCCGGGGGCAGTCCCCAGATTTACAAATCAGTCCCCATACAAAATCCATTGAAGTTGAAAAGTGTCCCCAGATTCATTGAAAAAAATCTGGTGACCTTACTCTAGTGCCTACTGTCAATGAATCTAGCAGAGAAGGTTTCTGGGTCAACAGCAGATTGGGTGGGAGAAATGGAAACAAAACAGAATACTTTTGATTCATGACTGCGTGAATCACAGGAAAGGTACCTCTGAAACTTTCAAGGGTGTTATATAGCATTTAGGAGCTGCAGCAGTAGACCATTTAAATCCACGCAAGTAAATCTCTGCTCCATGAGATTGTTTGTGGCTACAGCTCTTCAGTGGACAGAAAACATGGACATCAGAAATACATGAACACAATAGTATTACGGCCACAGGCAATAAATATAGTTGACCGCCAGCTAAAGTTGAATAAAGCAAGCGAAACCTGAGCAATCATCAGTAACTCCTCCCTTGCATAATTATTTGCATGTGCATCTTTGGATTAAAAATATGTTTGGCTGCTTCAAAAGCTTATCATAGCCACCTAGAGTTGCAAACATCCAAGAAACTCTAGCAAAAAAGATACCCACATGCATATTGTTGTGCACACCCCACTTTCTAGTGAGAGACTTCAGCCAGTGCTTACCCAGCATTTGGTTTCCATGGAATGAAGGTCACTGAAGACTATGGTGTCTTCAGGGTATATGGTTTCATTTACACATACAGTATATATACAACCTGAACGTAAGATGGAAGGGCTTATAGCATTAACATCCCAGCAGATCTTGCTTCCCAATTAGATTTCTAGGGGAGTCCCCAAAGATATTGCTTTGGATTCAGCCCAGAGAGCAAAATTAAGACTCTCTGTCTTTTACAACTCCCAGCTTCACACAAGACTAAAATAAAGACTAGCTCCACAGCCTATTACTCTCCTACCCCCTGGGATGCTATGGCATGGCATCCAGCCAGGTAATAGAGGACGCTTACCCTCTGCCTCCTGAAAAAGCATTATACCAGTTGTGTCTATGGCAAACATCTATTCTTGAGGAACTCTTTAGACATGTAAATGGAGTGCTTACTGGCCCCACTAGGGCCATTAACTTAACAAAGAGATGGGCTTGACCACTTTAGCTGTCCCTTTTACTACAAACAACAATCTTGCAGATACAAAATCACAGACCCTAATATATCATCCAAAACACACACACCCAATCCAATAACAAGATAGATAGATGATAGATGATAATAGATAGATGATTGATAGATAAATAGATAGATAGATGATAGATAGATAGACAGACAGACACCCCAATTTACTATGGGCAGGGATCAGAATATAACCGTCCTTGCCAAATAGATGTTTTTGAAATGTATGCAGTTAGTAAAACTGAGCTCAAACCAGAATATTAATCAGTTTGTGGGACTGGGATGGTTGGGGCAGCAGAGGGGCAAATCACATATGTATTCTAGGGATGAGGAGCCTGTACCCTGCAAGGATTACTGGGCTGGGGCTGATAGGAGTTGGAATCCAGCAACATCTGGGAGGTCCCAGGCTCCTTAACACTGATATATTGTGTGTCTATATTGTAAAAGGAGAATTAGTAAACATTTACAGGACAGATCCCTCCCACCCACCTTTCTACAAATGTTTTCCTTCAAATGTCTTGTTTAAATATTAAGTATATACCATTTGTCCCTGAGATCTGAAAAGGTCACCCAGACAAGTTCAGTTTGAAAACCAAGGGAAGGGTCAGAATGAGTAACAGTTTTTGCCTTATGTCTCATTTACATTCACTTACAGGGAAATCAATCAATTTCGGGGTCCTCCACAGTAAAGAGCTGAAGAATCCTCTTTTTGTCAACCTCTGAGAGAAGGTCCATTTGTTTTGTATTCTAATCCTTTCCCTCTATACGATTAGTGGCTGTTATTTAAGTTAAACTATTCATTTTGCCTTCAGATATGCGATGTATTACAAGCTGCTTTTCAATTAATCTTAGCCCTTGAAGACTGCAGACTCTCTGACAGCTTCCTCAGGAATCTCACGGTTATGTGAACATTTCACAAAAATTACTCTTCATAACTGCACACATTATAATTTACACATTAAACGCAGCAGGTTTTCACCTTAGGCCTCTTGCCAAGAATAACCTCCCCCACCCCCACTTCCTTGAAATTTGCTCTCCTTTGATAAAATGATAATTATGAATGTGCAACTAGCAGCAAAAATAAAGGTTTTTGGAAAGCATTTGGAATAACATTCTCTCACTTACTACCTAAAAACTAACATTACATCAGTTAGTGTGCGGGGGGTGGGGCGCCAGCAATACATCACCACCCTTAAGACTGTCATGTAAAATAGAAAGGGCAAGAGATAGATGATAGATAGATAGATAGATAGATAGATAGATAGATAGATAGATGATAGATAGATATAGATAGATAGATAGATAGATAGATAGATAGATGATAGATAGATATAGATAGATGATAGATAGATAGATGATAGATAGATAGATAGATAGATAGATAGATAGATAGATAGATGATAGATAGATAGATGATAGATAGATGATAGATAGATAGATGATAGATAGATGATAGAGGTAGCCAACTTAAATAAAATATGGCGGCGCAGGTAAGCCCAACCCTGCATAATCAATCACATGACACACTCAAACCATTTGAATGGCAATGCCCACCAACTTTGGGGGGCCCCCGCCCCCTCAAATATTTTATGGGGGGGCTGTGAAATGTCCTCAACCTCTACCAGTCGGCTTCTATGGATGAATAGACAGACAGACATTATATAGCCACTCCATTATGTCACAAAAAAACAAGCATAACAATTAAAGTACAATGTGAAACTTTTTATTATTATTATTACTACTACTTTAAAAGTACTTGAAGCACGTATTTTTAAAATGAAGATTGCCAGCCCACAATTTATTTTTAAGGCCAGGGTGAACAAAATAAGTTCTTCATCTGGCAGAGCAAACCTCTACGGCAAGTCCATTTCTTAAGCAGGTTGCCACATTCAACCACTGGAAACTGCCGTTCACAAAATCAAGCCCTCAGTCCACCTAGCTTAGCACTATAGACACTGACAGGCAGTAGCTCTCCAGGATATGAGGCAGAAATTCTTCCCAGTCCTACTTGGGTATTCAGGTATTGAATATGGAATTTTCTGCATGCAAGGCTTGCTCTCAGCCACTCAGCCACAGCGCTCCCTTGAAAGGCCCTCTCACTCCTGGCTACCCACCTCACTTCGTTTGTCTGGGACATATTAGTACTTAGCATCAACTAATATAAATATTATTAAGACTTGACATCGCCTTGGTGTATGTTACACATGTGACACATGCTGAACAAAAGTTCAGCATTACATGAGCTACCTCAGGCTTATGTGTTTCTCACCTCATACACGCAGATTCAGCGGCTTGGTTCAGATGGGACAAGAAGTCATGGGTGTTATTCAAAGCAGCACTAGCAGAGTTCCCCTGGTGCAGTGGCACTTCCATTTCTTCTCCCCTTTGCTCCCCCAAAATCTTTTCCAGAGGGTTCTCCCAACCTTCTGGAACTGATTTTGAGGGTATGCAGGGGAGGGGCTGCAGGGGAGAGAGGGTGGGAATTCCATTCTGCTAGTGGACTTCCACTGTGCAACCAGAATGATAGCATTGGATATTTACTCCCCATGCCTTTCCTCCTTGATAATGAGCCACAGCATGTTCCATGTCAGATTCCCGCTCTGATCTCACATTCATGAAGAACATCAAGCACGTTCACTTCTGACTTTAAATTAACCATAGTTTCCTGTAGTTAGGTTGAAATTTCTGGCTTCTTCTCACGAAGTGTACTTTGAACAAAGCACCAAATCCTTAAGTTCAGATTTCAAATGCTTGTCTTCTCATAGGTGCGAAAGAAAGATGCACACATGCCCAAGGCTCATTCTTCCAATGGAATTTCATGGTTTCTCGCTATATCTGAACCAAGCCAATGAATTATTTCCTGTTTAGCGCAGACCATAGTTTGCCATTGCACCAAACCAGTGCTCTGTGCATTTTGCACTCGCACTTCAACCCAGATTGTGGCTTGCAGGAATAGGACAAAGCATTGTTTGCCAGTGTGGATGCAAGGGTAAGCTATGATTTCTACTAAAGAATGTGTGTGAGAACCTAACACATTCCTGACCTGACACACCATGATTTGGAAGCATGTTATATCTGAACCACACCCATTTTCTCAGTTAAACCTATCACAACCTTGCAGAATAACACAAATATTACTATCCCAAAGAGTAAAAGACAGCCACTTGTCTAAGGCTAGCAAGTAAATTGATATGTCAGTTGAGATTAGAGTCCAGGATGTTCTCTCACCCCTCTTTTTCTTAGCTACTATGCTAAAACAGCTGTTGACATCTCAGATTTTCCTAACATTACATATGCACAAACAATATTTTATATAAAAGTACAAGAAAGCTGCAATGATTATCCATCGATTTCCGTTAGCAAAGCATAATGGAAAGTCCACGTGCAAAACAGTTATCCAAATACAAACACACACACACTCAGCCCCAACAGCACCACACATTGCTGTACCGGAAATAAGTAACACACTCTGTTTTTAATGTTACCACTTAAGGCTGCACAGTCTAATCTACAAGCCTCTTCCTCTACAAATACAGGTGTTTCCCTTTCACTAATTGAATGTGACCATTGAGGAATTGTTGATATGCTGAAAGCAGCATGTAATCCCTTTCAGTCAAAGGCTGTGTTTCCATGAAAGTCACAAGGCGGGGGGCGGGGGGAGAACACAGACTTTCCACAAAGCACTTAGAAAGTGTCAACAAATAGCTACAGCAATCTCAATTTGGTTAAAGTGGGGAAATAGTTGTTCATCTGCTAATTAGTGGTTGGGAATGTTCTTTTTTTATTATCTGAGTATAGTTAATCTTGTTTGCTATTATTTTTTATGACGAGTGTTGTTGTTTTCATCATAAATGTTATGTTTGGTAATATATTAATATATTATAAGACACATCCCTCCCCCCCCTTATGGTATTGTGTGTGCATTACTGTAAGTCACTCGGAGACTTTCAGGTGACAAGCAAGTAATACGTTAGTTAGTTAGTTAGTTAGTTAGTTAGTTAGTTAGTTAGTTAGTTAAATAAATAAAATTTTCTCTATGTACTTTCTCCATGCCATGTTTTATTTTATAAACGTCTATCACCTCACCTCTTACTCAACTTTTCTCTAAGCTAAAAACATGCAACCTTTCTTCTTAGGAAAACTAGTCATTGCAGAAGGCAGCATTCTGAGTAATCCAGCACCTGCTGAATTGCAACTTAATGTGTGAACTCGTAGCATATACAGTGGTACCTCGGTTTTCAAAAGTAATCCATTCCAGAAGAGCATTCGAGTTCTGAAAAATTCAAAAACCGAAAACTCAGCTAGGCCTCAGAACCTTGCACTCAGCAAAAACCGTGTGGCATGTTCGACTTCAGAGGCGTGTTCGAAAACCGAAGCACTTACTTCCAGGTTTATGGCATTTGAGAACCGAAATGTTTGTCAATGGAGACGTTCGAAAACCGAGGTACCATTGTAACAGACTTCCACTTCAGGAGATCTGGAGTGATAGGAAGGTACTAACTCTTTAGTGCTTTACTGGTGATGACTGCAGCATATAGCCTTGACTCACCACTGCAAATGAGGCAATTGTTATTTCTGCCCGCAGTGCCTTCTCCTCTTCGCTCCCCCTCCCTCCCATCACCTCCTTCGTTTATGATCAGAAGGTGGCATGAAGAGTGAAGACAAGCTTTTCCGCTTTGCTGAAATATTCTCCAGGCTTTGATCGAGTTCCCAAACCCTCTGCAACTGCGCCCTCAGAACACTCAGCTTCTGTGTAATTGCAACATGTAGTTTGCCAACGCATGACATGCTTCGGGATTGACTGACAGCTCTTGCATTCCCAGGGTGGCCCTAGCCAATAATGAGGCATGTAGGATTGGGAAGCATTTCTCAAAAACATGAGCATGCAAATAGCAATGGTGGTGCCAAGAACGTAATTATCAATGTTATTTTAAGTTACCCCCACATGAGGCAGGCACAGTCATTCTCGTGTAAAGATCCCCAAACAGCTGCAGCCATATGTGATTCACCAAAGAGTGAAAATATTCACATTTTAAATATTTCAGGGGTATGTGTGTTTTATTTATTAAGAGGATTTACATCCCACATTTCAACTGCTGTTAACAATATTGTTGCAGGCTGCCTGGAAAAGAGTTAAGAGCACTCTGAAAGTCATGCAGAAGCCTTTGAAACAAACTGTTAATAATGGTGAAGAAGAAGAAGATGATACAAACCAATGAATTCAATTTCATACACACACAAGCAAAAGTCAATAAATACTTAATTCTACAACCAGTATATGCAAAACTGGAGAAATCACCCTACAATTTTCTCCCTCCCCCCGCCCCCCATTGTCCTTTCTGCTTCAGAAAAGCACACAAACACACTTCAAAACCCTGCCTGGTAAATATTGGAAGTGGCTCATACCTTTTAAAGGAACTGCTCACACTCTTGAGGGCTAGAGTCTTTTGCTTTTAACCTGAGGTTCTCAGAATGCTGACTTCGATAACAAAACTCCAAAAATTGCAACAAGATACTGCTATTTAAGAACAGAATATGCTCAACCCCTATAGTAGATGCAGGGAGCCCAATTTCACATCTGACCACTGAGTGGGTGAACTATATACATTTTTACAGCACTAAATTGTTCCTCCTTCTTTGCCTCCTCTCACATTCCCTATGAACTTGCTTTGTCCTCAAAAATTTGTTCCATTGGATTCAGAGCTGGATGGTGGAGCCCACTGGGACTGGAGAGGCAGAAGGTTTGGAGTAAGGTTGCCAGATTTTTTTCAATGAATCCAGGGACACTTTTCTATTTCCTACTAAATAGATGGATTTTGTCAGGAGACTGATTTGTAAAACCGAGGACTGTCCCCGGAAAATGGGGACGTCTGGTAACCTTAGTTTGGAGTCCAACAACAGGTGAAGCCATAGCCAATGACAGTCAGAGTCAACTCATTCTAGCTTCATCCTCATCTTTCTCCCTACAAGGGCAAAACTAAGACCAAGGTGGAAGAAGCTGGTTGTAAGCAAGAAACCAAGCCGGGGGGGGGCTGGCTGAGGACAGATTGAGGTTGGTGGGACAGTGACCCATTTAGCTTAATGGAGCACCGTCTATTGGTTGGATTGCTGAAAGGTTTGTTGTGGATTATCGTATTATTTTTATGTTTGAGCTGAGAGGAAATCAGCCACTCCAACCCTTCCACAGTACTAATTAGTAGTAGCAGCAGCAGCAGCACTACTACTACTACTAGTAGTAGTAGTAGTAGTAAAAACATGCAAGGTGGGGTTGGGAGGGTTTGCCAGTGACATAGAGTAAGGATTGGGAATCAACCACATGCAGGGCTGTCTTAAGCATATGCAGCGCCAGGGTGCAAAGATCCGCCCGGTGCCCCTTCCCCCAGGTTGCCCAGTCCCAGGCACGCAGGAGGATGGAGCCGGCCGGCTGCCTCAGCATCTCGATGGCTTGGTCGCCCCCGAACTCGCGGCGCAGAGCCATCCGCAGCGTAAGAGCCTGCCATGGTGCTCTGACCGATGGGCGGGCTCTTCCCCAGACTCAATTCTCAGACCCCGGACTCTCGGCCTGGCGCCCCTGAGAGCCCTAACCCCTAGCACCTATGGGTAAGACAGTCCTGGCTACATGATGGCTCTAAGATCATGAGGTGTGTTCTATTAAATAATAGTGATAAGGCCACTTGCTTGCCTGGATGTAGAGAGGTATAGGCAGATACATCTAGCTTTTACAAGGCTGGGACTGCACAAAAGGAAGAATCACATCTGTGGCTCCACTGGCTTTTGCCTCCAAACTCCAATCATTTCCAGCTTTGGCTCCACCCACAACTGGTACATAGAGGGTCCATTAGGAAATATGTCCCTCAGGCTAAAAAGAAATCATCACCCCTGGTACAGAGAAAATTGAGGAAGATAAGAACATAAGAAGAGTCTGCTACATTAGGCCAATGGCTTATCCAGTTCAGCATCCTGTCCTCACAGTGGCCAATCACATGCCTGTGAGAAACCTGCAAGCAGGATTCAAATACAAGAGCACTTTCCCCTCTTGTGGTTTCCAGCAACTAGCAGCTTGTTCTGTTCCTAACTGGACCCACGCCCTTTAAGAGATATGGTGCAACTCAAAAATTCACCATATAACTTTACAGTTGGGAATAAGGTGGGAGGCAAGGCAGTTTCTCCTGCTAGTTCTTCCCTTTCTTCTGTCTCCTACCACTCTTCCCAACTTCCTGAAGCAAGCAGATCTATAGTTTCCACATACATACCATGAATGGGAAGGAGGGAAGGTGGAAAAAGGGGAGGTAGAGATAACAGAAGCCACAACTGTTTCATCAATGTCTTACACCAGCAGCCTAAAAGGTATTGGAAGAATTTCTGGGTTGGGATCTGGGAGGAGAGGTGAGAAGAAGTCTGAGTAAGCAGTAACAAGGAAATAAACACATTTCCCCCATTGGTTTTCAAGTGCGCGTCACAATGTTTGACACCTGCTACTTTCTGCCTAAAGTTTAGCCTTACCTTTCCCTTCATCTTCTTGTTGCCCATGTCTGCTAGCAGAGAAAATTAAAGATGATCAGAATCCCTGAGGCATCATCAAGACCGTCATCTCAGACAAGAACAGAATACTTGGTACTACGCTGGCACTAGCAGCACTGTTCCTTGAGGCTGCCAGCCACCTTCATCTCCTCAATTTCCTGCCTTGGCCCAAGGCGATGTGATGTGGATAGGGCCAGGAATGGATGGGGAGAAAACAGATTAGCAAGGCTTGCTCCAGGTAGGGAAAGCAGCAGCTGTAATTGACTCTTGCAGTTGCTCAACTTGTTCAGGAAAAGGAGGGAAACAAAAGCTGGGCAGGGTTTAATCGGCAATACTTTTTTCAGTTTTGAGAACTATATTCATTCTTATATTCCTAATTTTTGTTAAGGGTGCTGCAAACAATTAATGGTACAGAAGTTCTGCCTGGTATAGGAGGACCAATGGCCTTCCAGATGTTGATGGGCTCTAACTCCCATCAGCTCCAGTCAGCAATAGCCAATAATGATGAGAGTTGTAGACCAACAACAGCTGGAGGACCACGGGCTCCCTAACTCTGTTTTTAACCCTTTCATCTATTTCCCCCATTAAAAAACAAAATACAAACATTATGAAATATTGCATCAAAATCTTGCCAAAAAAAGAGTAGCTGCAGGCCCAAGATACCAGGCAACACCATGTGTGGAAGAGAAGGACAATGGAGGAACAGCATTTGGTGGAAACACTGGATAGCTCCTGCTACCCCCAACATCTGGCAAAAGAATTGTGGGGATTGTAGCTGGCGGCAAATCCTGAAGATATGCACCACAATGGTGAGAATCTGCCCAGCCCCAGAATGAATTCACCATAAACAGTGGAGCAGTTCCGGATCTGCAAGGAAAGACCTTATTTTCCATTCTGGCTCTCCTGGTGCAGCAGCTGATGCATAGGTAAATCATAGACAAACTAGCAAAATGGCACATGTTCATTTGGCCTATGAATTATGTATACATTATGGTTACCACACACCACATTTGCAAGAATATAGAACGGTTAACATATAACCTGCAATTCTATTAAAGGGACCGAAGTGGGCAATGAGGAGGGTGGGGAGGCTGGTCATATATTTTTAGATTTCTTTTCCATTAATACACATTGTGGTTTCCTGGTTCTGAAGGCATAGCTCTTCCTTAAGTAAACACTAATGACAGAATGCATTCTCTCTTTATCTGAAGAGGTTATTTTGAGTTCTGTCTTAAATACAGTATGCTTGTCTTCAGGCTCCATGCTCTCCATTCTAAACAGTTTATGAAAGAAGTTCTTTCACAAACAGGACAAGTTTAATACCTTCATGTCTGAAGCCTATTTTCAGCCTATTACTGAATGAAAGCCTGATTTCCTTAACTTGTTTCAAAGTTTTGTGCTCAATAAACATTTTTTTATGGCAACAGTTTTACGATGGCCAAATAGATATAACTCCCATCATGTGTCTGGAGAGTCTAATAAGAAATAGATGCATGCTGCACTATTATTTATTAGTTTTGTACGTGGGCTCCAAGATTCACCCTGTATCTGTGCTGTTGTTTTTGAAAATGCGAATCCATTTATGAGTCACTCTGTGCTCTATCCACTTCAACATGCAGTCTCAATTTCTGAGCCATTCTGTATAAAGCAAAGCTTTCACCACCATAACTTAAGGGCTGCATCTCCCCATAGGATCGAGCCTGGACCCTGTGATCATAATCTGAGGTCCTTCTTCGTGTGTCTCCTCCACAAGAGATCTGGAGGGCAGCAACACGATAATGGGCCTTTTTTGTAGTTGCTCCCCGTTTGTGGAATACTCTCCCTACAGATGGTCACCTGGTGCCTTCATTGCATATCTTTAGGCACCAGGCAAAAACATTCCTCTTCTCTGAGGCCTTTAGCTAATTAAACCATCTAGGGCCTTTTAAATTGTGTGTGGTGGGTATTGTTTTGATTGTTATTGTTATGTACTTTTGTATTTTTATATTGTAAACCAACCTGTCATTCTCAGTTGAAGGGTGGTAAGTAAGTAAGTAAATAAGTAAGTAAGTAGAAATCTAAAAACAAATATAACTTCCTCTTTTTGGTTTAAAAAATGGATATACTGGTAAATCTCATCATACACAGGGGATATGATCCTGGCTATTGCACTTACAGGTTGCAACTCCTTTAGGCACATCCAGCAGGTTTTGGCCTACGACCTGTGCGGTGAGGGCTCAAATCCCCACTCAGTCATGTGAACCTACCTTTGCCCAGGCTATTCAGTCATATTTTTATTGCCATTGGCCAATGACCCCTGACCATTAGGTCTAGTCGTGGCCGACTCTGGGGTTGTGGCGCTCATCTCGCTTTATTGGCATGAGCTTCTGGGTCATGTGGCCAGCATGACTAAGCCTCTTCTGGCGAACCAGAGCAGTGCACGGAAATGCCGTTTACCTTCCCGCCGGAGCGGTACCTATTTATCTACTTGCACTTTGACGTGCTTTTGAACTGCTAGGTTGGCAGGGCAAAAGGTAAGTTAAAACATACCAATTTTCGGAACTGCAAATTATCAGGTTTTAAAATTCTCCAGATCATTTAGATTATGTGTTTAAAAACAAAACAAAAAAAACCTAGGGAGTCGACACTGCTAGCACATACAAAGCTACCCTATAGGCAACACCAGACATCAACTATCTAATTCTGAAATCATATGATTGACCTTTTAGGAAATTCAAAAATGAATAGAGGACTCAAAAGGGCAACACAGGACATAGTGAATAATGTCTTTGATCTGGCCTGATCTGCATACACAGAGTGTGTCAGTTGTTGGCCTGTTACAGAATTTATTGGTCAAGATATTCTGTGGGTATGTCTAATGGGGGGGGGGAACTTATTGTCCTTTTACGGTCAAATTTAATTTTAATATACCAAACTGAGTACTTGGAATCACGGTCTCTCAGCCTAACCTACTTTACAGGGTTGTTATGAAGTTAAAATGGGAGGAGTGATATGTGTAAATAACCATGTTTATCCAACCCTTCCTCCAAATCGCTCGGGAGTGTTACACATGCTTCTGCATCTTCCCTTCCAACAACTCAGCTAGGCTGTCACAAAGTGGCTCACTTCAGATGTAGCATTCCTAGTCCAACAAACTTTGGTTTGTTGAAGTGAGAGAATAGCCATCTTCCCTTGCATGCCCAGCTGCAGAGAAGGCTTTCTACTTTGATTTTTTTTAAACCACTGTTTCCCATAACATCTGAACCCTAAGACATCATAGTTTAAATGCTGCCTAGCCCAAACCATGACTTGCAAACTTGGCTTGGAGGAGATGCTTAAACCACAGTTTCCTGGTTTGGATATTAAGGACAAATTGTTTAACAAACAAGGACGTCTTATCTTAAGGCAGGTAAATGAAATGAGGAAGAAAGGATCAGAATAAGCATTGAACCTATCACTTGGTGGTGCTCTGATTAAGTACAGCACCTTGGAACAGGAGGCTTGCTTGGTGCTGTTAATGTTTGCTGGTTGGTGGAAACAAGGCCATCCGGAAAAGCTTTTGAAAGTGGATACTGCTTTGGAAACTGAGTCCTTTTTTGCTGATTGCTGCTTCTTGTTTAATATGAACACAGGGGATGGGGAGGGTTGTTTACTGTTGTTGTTTGAGGTTTAGGATTCTATTAATTTTTGTATTGTTAGCCGACCTTAATTTGCAAAAGCGTATAAACTTATTAGGAGGAAATAATTACAGCGGCTATAGATGTGCAACCTTATTCAGTCACGTTCTCTTGTTCTGCTACACAGACTGCAGTCACAGGGAGTAGGCCCCTTTGAACTTATTGGGACACCCTCCTGGGTAAATGTGCATCAGATTGCACTGATTGCATAGGGGGCAAAAAAGTAAACCGTGCAAGTAGATATTAGGACCCACCATCCCGCCCCACACCCTTTGCGGAGCGCAGCCGCAAAAAAAAACCAAAAAAATCACTGAGTAAGTCAGGGTGCCTTTGAAGATATTTAATTAAAATCTAATCCTGCATTCTTAAAGGCTCACATAAATTAAGCTGTCATTCAGGAGATTTATGCATTCACATTTGCATATTACATACAATTCATCAATTACTCATGTTTGAAAGCAATGCCTTTCTTGGGGAGCTGAGCTGCCAACCATGCCAACAGGCGCACTGAGACACACAAACGGTGCCCGCTGGTACCTTGGAGAAAGCTGCTTCCATATGTCTGTTCTTCCTTTGCACAGCCACACAGCCCCAAGCACGCTCACTACAATCATACTTTTAAACTTGATGCTCTCTTTTCAACTCAAACTTGTCAGTTCGAGATGAACCATCTTTGGTTCTGCTCAGGGCAGCCAGGCAAACAGCAAAGTTTCCACTTTTTGATGAGCATGTTTTGTATGAAATGCCTTGCACTTTTGCACCAGGTAGTGTTAGAGTTGGACAATGTGGTCAACTGCCTGGTCAAATATGGGTCAACTGTTATCAAATAATAGTCAAGGCTTTGTTTACAAATTATAAAACTGAAAACCATGCAAGAAGGAAAATAATGGTTTTTATAGCAATGAAAAATAAGAGATAAACAAGGACATGGGTGCATATGATTATCTTTATATAATATAAATATAAATCATATAAGTATTAATACTATTGTTTTGTTTCTTGAAATAACTTCTAGAAAAGTATTTTCAATCGGTCACCAGATATTCCAACTTCTTCTAAACTACTCAAGATTGGAATGGTTATGCATTTCATAAGCGTCCACTTTTATCAAATATATATTTTTAGCAAATAATTTTGACTTTTCAACAATGCATATTTTAACATCCGACTTGCAGCGTTATGTTTTATTTCAGTCAGTATCTTCCATTCTTTTAATATCAAAAAAGCTTTTTCTAGACCTCAGTCCAGTCCCACACAGGATCTTTGCAGAACCGATCTGCAGATGATATGCTTCCCCCTTTCCAACAAGCAAGATGGAATCACTAGGCAGTAAATGTTTCCCACTGAAGTTGGCTTGCTTGTGTTCCTGTTCAGAAATGCCTGCAGGTGACCAGCAAAAGAGCTTCTGCTGTACTGTACTGGTATATTTACCCATCACTGCTACTGGGCTAGGGGGCAAACAGCCTTTAATCTTGTCCTTGACAATGGAATAAAAAAAGGGGGTAAACACAGTTGCACTTTGGGCTTCATGAAGTATTTGATCACAATCAAATAATATATGTTCAACTGACAATATAGGACAAAACAACTGGCCAATGTGTCAAAGCACTGGTGCCCAACATTAGAAAAGCAAACTTTTCTTTTTCTTCAACGACATGGCTAGTACTATACACACATTGATCTTTTCTCTGTTTCTTCAGGGGATGAAAATATTATATGAAGGAGTGTCAAGGAAACAGGTGAGGTCTTCCCTCTTGTGTAGGTATGCTCTACAATTTCAGGAGAAATCTCCATTTACTTTCAGTTCCTCATCCCTGCCCCCCCCCAACAATGAGGACTATAAACTTGCTTGGGAAGGCAAATGCACCCATACTAACTGCTAAGCTCCCAGGCCGTAAGCCTGCGTGGTTAAAGGCACATATGAAGCAAGGAGATAAATATCATGTCCTTAGTATTTTGACTGGCATATCCCCCCCCCACCAAAAAACACACTATTAAAAGTGCTTAACAAACAGAATACATAATGATACAATTTCATGATGGGTGGGGCATTCATCATTGCGTGTTATGTGATGGCTTGTCACAACAAGGGATGGTGCAGTCACTCACAAGGCACGATGCAATGTATTCCGATACACATCCAAAGTAGCTTTCATTTTACACGTGCTGTTTATTTATTCTCTGCAGCAGAATCCTGAACTGTCAGTAAGCGTGCTGATAATCACATGATGAACCTCCTCTGGGTGAAAGCAGTTGATTAAGGTCTTGATAAAATCCTCAAATCTCAAAGGTTTGCTCTGAGGGCGTGGGGAGATTGTGATAGAAAATACCCTCTCAGAGGTGTGTAAATAAATAAACCTGAACAAACCCAGACTTACAAACGTTAATACATTGGCAATTTGCTTCAGATCAATGTGAAATGTGTGTGGCTAAATCACATCTGGAACAGGGTCAACTCAAGGCATTTGGTTACCCAAGAGAAAAGACCAGCAGTCACTGATGCCCACTGAAACTGGTAGGGAAGAAGGCAGGGAAGCAGATGTGAGTTATATTGTGCTAATTTTCCTGCTTATAAAGCTTCTCTCACATTTTGCAATGGCCCCCTCACATTGCAATAACTATTGTGTTACGGAACTGTGGACTTTTGACCAATATAACAGCTAGGGAAATGTCAAGGAAATTGAATAACCTGTCATATGAATGAAGACTATGGCCAAGGATGATTCCAGGATGAAGCTGATTGCCAGTCCCATAAGCAAGTGGGTCTGGCTGAGGTCATGCCGAGGTTAGCAGGGCACTGCCCTATTTGCCCTAACAGACTAGCCTCCACTGCAAAGGGCAAGGTGGCCCCCTGTCCCTTCCATGTAAAGGAACTGACAAGACAGAGACGTGAACCTTACTTCAGCACTGGCAACAGGACAGCGTCCTTCTCCACAATCAAAGGCAGCAGGCCATGTGATAGCACCTCCTGCCATTGCCCACCTGCTCAGCATTTGATGCCTGCAGCAGCTGCCTTAACTTATCTAATGTTTGGGCTGGCCCTGGCTAAATGAGCCAGCATATTCTCTGCATATTGTTTTTCCAAGGGTGAAGGTGAAAAGAGGGCAGGAAAATGCTCCAGGTTGATCAGGTTTCTCTTGAAAGTTCCTGCTTCAAGCCAGGTAGGGTGCCTCCCCAAAGGGGTACCGTCCCCTTGAGGTGAGGAGAGCAGAGTTGGAGTTAAATTGAGGGATTGGGTGTGAATAGCCAAAAGAAGGAGGCAGGCGAGATAAAAGAGATGGCGATTTTGGCAAATATGGCTAACAAAGGGAAGCAAAACCAAGGACGAGGTGGAGATAAGAAGAGGGCATATTATGAGTTTTCCTTTCTGCAAAATTTCATGGGCACTTTAACACCAATTATTTAAAAGGGATCAAATTACAAGCCAGTTAGCTTAACTTCTGCTCTGGGAAAACGGATGGAAAGTATTATTAAATATGAAGTTATCAAGTCATGCTGCGGGGGGCGGGACCAGGACGGTCATGCTTCATACTGAATCAGATCATTGGGTTGATGTAGCCTAGTGAAAGTGGCTCCTCCAGAGTTTCAGGCAGGGACTCTTTCCCAGGCCTAGCAGGAGATGCTGAGGTTGTGTGCAAAGCTACTGAGTCTTGGCACTTCCTGAGTAGGACTATGCCACAGTTTGGCTAAAGCCCCAAAGCAAGAATGTGAGGTTAGGGACAAAAGGTTACCCAGTGCCCAGCTTTACTTCAACCAAACAATTTGATTCATTAATAAAATATACAGAGCATGGTCCTGCAATCAATTTAAATAAACAATAAAAGGTTGTTTTAACTTCTGAATTTGTCCAAACCATTCACAGAATCAGGCATCTTATCTCTTGGGTTGCAGTACTAGTTGAGGCTGAAATCAACAATCTCTCTTGCTGCCTCTCTGGCAGATGACCCGCATGGAATTTGTTTGGCTTCACCAGCTAACTCCAATTTATGGCCCCTATGTACAGGACTTGGCTAAGCATTTATAGATCTTAGCCTGTGAAATTGACATACTGACCTAAACTCTATCTGGAAGTTGACGGGGGAAACAAAGGTCAAGCCTGATGGCCCATTCAGGAAGGAAGAGGAAGGATAGTAGGAATAGAAGGTGGGACCTTGGAGTGCAACAACAGGTCAAGCTTAAAACATATTAGGCATTTTCTGTCATTTAACCTCAAACCTCTTAACTCTCTGAGAGTCGCTTTGTAAAATGAAGTTCACATTAACGGAGCAATGTATGGGAAAGGGATGTAGCTCAGTAGTGGAACATCTGCTTTGCATTCATTCGCTGGTATCTCCAGGCAGAGATGGAAAAGACCCCCTGTCTGAAACCCTGGAGAAATGCCCCCAGTCAGCATAGACAATACTAACCTCAATAGACCAAAGGTGTGACTCAGAATAAGGCAATTTCCTATAATACATTTTCTTGTAGTACCAGTGACAACCAAGCATGCTGATTAGTTGTCAGAAGGCAAGAACTTGGGAAGGGAAGGGGAACAGAATGGGAAAGGGCATGAATAGCTGGCTGGAACATTCCATGCTGCAACCATTTATTACAGGTCAAACTTGTGGTAAGTAAAAGGAACCACCCTGCTCAGGTATAGCAGTGAACACTAGTTGATGTAGAATAGCAGAGGAATAGGGTTATTGCCCTAATGGCCTCTTCTGTGCTTTCCAGAAGCAATGGGTTTCCCAGTATCGGACTCAGGATGCTGCACTGTGTGGACATTTTGTATGATCCAGTAGGGCTCTCTGTATGTTCTTATTATTGGCACTGCTACTTAAAACATTATGCTGAAGTTTCCCACCTAATCAAGTCTGTGTCCTTCTCCAATACTTGTTGAAACAGACATCATTGCACATCGCTTGAGCTAACAGCGTAGCTCCTCTACTTCCTATATTGCTTCCTGGAGTTTTCATATAGCCATCAAGATTTTTATTGTTGTCATCATCCCCTTTCTGTAATATTTCTCGGCTGGAAGGCGGGGGGGAAATCAATAACAGCTCATCTCTTGAGTAGCTTACCGAAGTAGCCATCAAACGAAAATGTCCAAATTACTTGCGATTGTGATACGAAAAGCGTCTTTTGCACTTTCCATGCTTATTTAAAGAAAAGCTGTACACCTGGCTTGGCTACTTCGATCGAAAGCAGCCTCTCAAAAAGCTACAGTTGTGCACACATCAATTTACTCAAGTATTCAAAACAAGCTACATTTTAGGGTTTAATTTTCAATTAAATAAACTCAAACATAGCTGCTGACTTCCACTGAGAATTTGAGTTGGCCAGCAGCCAGTTCAATCTATTCATTGTTTTCCTTTCTGCCAAAAAGAAGGTGGGGGGAAGAAAAGTGCTATATGAATAATTTCCCAAACTCTGCATTTCAATTTATTTATTTATTTATTTAATGCTAGAATTTAGTAGGGGTGGGGGTGGTGAAAGGGAGAAACCCATAATCTCATCAAGTATTGGTACTATACTGTAGTCTTTTAGCCACACCGACCACAATCCTGAAAACACAATGCCTGACTGAAAGCAGGGACACTTACTTATGTGCAAAAGAACGGCACTGCATATTTATTCATGCAATACACAGAATACGCCTGAAACCCTGGAAAGCCACTGCCTGTCAGTGTTGACAATACTAAACTAAATGGACCAACAGTTTGATTTGGTATAAGACAGCTTCCTAAGTGCCTGGAACGAGTGGCAGACTTTGGGGTCTCAAATTTCAACGGTGCCCTGAGCAACACCAAAATTCAGCACCCCCTGCCTCCTGCTTTCCATTATACATTATTGTTATGGCTCCCCCAAGGCTCCGCGCCCAGTGCTACTGAACTGGTACTACTCACCTAAATCCCACTCTGCTAGAACTGGCAACTGGTTCCTTTAACATTTAATTAAACATAATTATATGGATAGGAGCCTAAAGAGATCAAAATATGTCCCAGTCTATAAGAAAGATTATAAGCTTTGAGTGCAAATAGATTATCACCCATCTTCCTTTACTACTAAAGACAGTGCAAATTAGCCATATTCTAGCCATTATATAGTAAACAGAGAACTTTTGTATGCTTCAGAATGTCTTGCTATGTCATTCAATATTGTTTTTTATTTTGTTTTGATTCAGTTAGAGTTCGATTACCTTTTAATGCATGGCTTTTTATATTTTTAGCTTTTTGTATTGTAACTGTGTTTTCTGTTTTTATTTGTAAGCCACCTTGAGTATTAATGGGGGGGGGGGGGGAGAGAGAGAGAGAAAGATCCTTCAGTAGCCCAGAGCCCAGGCAGGCAGGAGGAAGAGCAGAATACCCCTTCACTTGCTTTCGCTGGATTACAGAAGTGCTGTCCAAAGCCACCATTGCAAATGCTCATCCATCATGAGACTAAGTGACCCTGCAGCCTACAGCAACGGAGTAAAGTACCACTTAGCCACTGTATCTCATTGTGGGCATCCGAATGAACACTTTTTTATTTCTACAGGAGGAAGTATACCTTCATTTCTCCAGCTTCTACCACTGAAATGAGATTTGGGGGGGGGGTTGGTTTAAAACTAGCAAATGCTTTGAAAGGCTGAAAAGTCAAAACTAGTGTCAATGTCCCCTTGTGGCACAAATTCCAAGAAATATCATATACTTGTTTTCACAAATGGCTAATTATATCCCAGAAAGAAAAAGAGAAAGATAAACATATCCCCCAACCCCTTCCCCCCGCCCCCCGCGTGCCTGGTTTGTTTTTCCACTTTTACTGCCTCGCCATCCTCACTCACTCCTCAATGGTCACATTTTGCTGACATTTACAAACATTTCATGTTGATCTTACGTGGGTCACATCAATCACCCATACAGTTTCAATGACACTCTGTTAAATAAACTGTCATGAAAGATTTATAGAGAATTTGATAAAAGGAAAGAAGATGTAGTTTAGCTTTTAAAGGTGCATTACTCCCTTTTTTCAGTGGCGTAATATCAACTCTAAAATACCATTAAGCTCTCTTCTGGAAAAAGTTTGTGAAGGGGGGAGAAGACTCATTTGCCAACACTCTTCTGATCTTTGCTCGGTTTCTCTGTGTTGTCACTGTACCCAATAACTTGAGCGAAGGCGAGTGATGAAGCACACAAACATTCATTTCGCGTTTGCCAAACTTCTTACTGTTCTGTAAAGAAATAGCATTCACCTTCCAACAGCATTCCTACCTGTGCACTAATGAAATAGCTGCGGTAATTCAATAATCAGAATGAAAGCCTCTGAGAACTAAGTAGAACCTCTGTCAGCCTAGTTGTGAGAAAATATGTTGTTCCCTTCTAAAGTTCTCATGAGACTTGAAAGAAACAACCATTCAAAACCAATCTCGCCAAACATCACCTGATACAATTAGGAAGGGGTCAAGCTGTCAGTTTTGGTTCCTCCTAGCTTCTCATTTTTCCAATCTGAAGTTTAGTTCTCCACATTTTCACATCGTTCTGCAATTTTTTTTAAGTCTTCCTGAGCATTTAGCAGCATCTCCTAATATGCACATGTTTCTAAGTAATTTTGCCTAATATACTCATATTTGCAAAGCATTTTTTCCTAAAATATTGTTTCTTTGTATTTTTATGGACATGTTCCCCAGTATATGTACAGTGGTACCTCTAGATGCGAATGGGATCCGTTCCAGAGCCCCGTTCGCATCTAGAAGCAAATGTGACTAGCAACAGCACGTCTGCGCACATGCGCGTCGCTTTTCGCCGCTTCTGCGCATGCGCTTGACGTCATTTTGAGCGTCTGCGCATGCGCAGTGAAACCCAGAAGTAACGCACTCCGTTACTTCCGGGTTGCCGCAGAGCGCAACTCGAACACGCTCATCCCGAAGCACATTCAACCCAAGGTATGACAGTATTTCTGTTTGCAACAAAATGGATTGGGATGGGTGGGAGATCAACGGCTCTTGATGGTGTTACACTTCCTCTGAAGGGGCAGGTTCATAGCTTGGGGGTACTCCTGGATCCTTTGCTGTCACTCAAGGCTCAGATAGCCTCAGTGGCACAGAGTGCCTTCCATCAGCTTTGGCTGATGGCCCAGCTATGCCCCTATCTGTACAGGGATAGCCTAACCATTACCATCTATGCTCTGGTAACCTGGAGGTAGATTACTGCAATGCATTGTTTGTAGGGCTGCCTCTGAAGACGGTTCAGAAACTTCAGCTGGTCTGACTGCACTGGCAGTTTCCGGGCACAATTCAAAGTGCTTAAACGGCCCAGGACCGCAATACCTCAAGGACCGCCTCTTTCCATATGAACCTACCCAGACCCTGAGATCATTTTCTGAGGCCCTTCTTCATGTGCCTCCTCCTCAAGAGGTTTGGAGGGTGGCAATATGAGAACGGGCCTTCTCAGCAGTGGCTCCCCATCTGTGGAATGCTCTCCCCAGGGAGGTTTGCCTGGCACCTTCATTATACAGCTTTTAGGCACCAGGCAAAAACGTAACAGCAACAGCAGCAGCAGCACTGGGCTATAGGACCACATTGCAAAATTTTGAAGCATGACTGAGTTTTGGTTCATGCAAATTAGGTAGTTTCACCTTTCAATCCATTCCTAGAAACAACTGCAGTGCTAGTTTTCCAGACGGCTACCATCACACAGTTGCAGAAGCAGCTGCCTGTACAGCCCACAAAAGGAGCAATCAGTCATACAAAGAAGAAGAAGAAGAAGAGTTTGGATTTGATATCCCGCTTTATCACTACCCGAAGGAGTCTCAAAGCGGCCAACATTCTCCTTTCCCTTCCTCCCCCACAACAAACACTCTGTGAGGTGAGTGGGGCTGAGAGACTTCAAAGAAGTGTGACTGGCCCAAGGTCACCCAGCAGCTGCATGTGGAGGAGCGGAGACACAAACCCGATTCCCCAGATTATGAGACTACCGCTCTTAACCACTACACCACACTGGTCCTCCACACACTGCTGATTGGACTGCTGAGTTTTGCAAATCATTCCAGAGTCAGTTGCACAGAGGTCAACAGATGTACGAACCTGGCTTCTGATAGTGAAAAGGACAATCCATGTGCACTAAAGGGTCTCTGTAGACACACATCCAAGCACACGCAAGGCTCTGGATCTGAGTACTTATTTCTCATACAATCCTCCTAATTTGCTGCTTTTTCTGCTGCACTGTGATTATTCCATAGCCACTGGATGGCTTGAGTATCCCACAAGGGATTGAAGAATGCACTTTACTTATATCATGATTGTGTTTAATATGTGTGCTCTCACGGTGACCTTCTACACTGTTATCTCTAAACATCTGTTTCAGCATTGAAATTAGATAAAACTGTATTCTTCAGCTAGTATTCACATGGCTGATCTCATACAAGCCAAATGTCCTCTGTTGTTAGATCCCCTCAGTCCATTATCTCCTTCATTAATCACATTCCATCACCTCTGATGTTAGCTTTAATTTTCAGATTGAGCCTTACCCTTTCACATTGCTAACAGGGTCTTAATCTTGGCTGATTTAAAGGCCTTGCTTTTTTGCTATCTGTGACACTGCATGGGCTCAAAGAGAGAAGAGTAAGCAACCCATCTGCAACACCCCCTCTCCTCACCAACACACACATAGATTGTGTTGTTTTCCTTACAGAAAGAGTATTTATAAACAGAAAAGCAGAGGCCTCTACTTCTTAGCCTCTTTGTAGCACAAGTGTAGTCTTTATCAAGAGTGTTACATACATATATGTAATACAGTGGTACCTCAGGTTACATACGCTTCAGGTTACATACGCTTCATGTTACAGACTCCGCTAACCCAGAAATAGTGCTTCAGGTTAAGAACTTTGCTTCAGGATGAGAACAGAAATTGTACTTCGGCAGAGCAGCGGCAGCAGGAGACCCCATTAGCTAAAGTGGTGCTTCAGATTAAGAACAGTTTCAGGTTAAGTACGGACCTCAGGAACGAATTAAGTACTTAACCTGAGGTACCACTGTAGAAAAAAAGAGCTCCTAAAATTTAGAGAGAGGGCAAAAACCAATGAGGGGAAAGTGCCCTTTGGTTTCTAAGCTTTGCAGGGTGAGGCTTCCTCCAAACTGGACTCTTTTCATTTGGCTTTGTGGGTGTAGTCTACAAAATGTCTTTGACACAATGCAAAAAAAAAGGGAGGGAGCACATGTGAGACACAGAGTTACTCCTTTGCGCACTTCATGCCAAACCAAAGCCTTATTCAGTTGTTTGCCCATGATTAGAACGACATGAAGGGGAGAAAAGTCATTGGCTCCATCCCCTGTGTTGTCCGCTTGTCAATCATCCTCACCACTCTCCATGTTTTGGGGGGTGAATGTCTGCTGTGGGGAGCCTAAAGGGGGTTCCTAGAGCAACCATGCGCAATCAGGGTTCTAGGTTGTACACAGAGCTTTCACAAGTAGAAATGGCACCCTGCTGACAACATTAAGCCCCCCAAAACACGGAGGGCTGTGGGGATTGGTAAAAAGGTTGTGAGAGAAGAGGCAGGACCAATGGGCTAATTTATGCTCTCCCCCTTACCACTGAGTAACAGCTGAAAATAGATGACTGCTTAGACTATGAAATTCACTGTGAGATGTAGTGCTGTCCATCCACTCAGATGGCTTTAAAAGAGGATTAGACCAGTTCATGGAGGACAAGGTGACCAATGGATACTGGCCACAATGGCTATACAGTATTCTCCATTGTTGGAGGCAATGTGCCTCTGAATACCAGTAACTAGGGATGAGAAGTGGGGTCAGCACTGTTGCCATCAGGCCTGCTTGCAAGCTTTAAAAGTCTGGCTTGAGACAGGGTTTCAATGTGAGCTTGGACCATCACAGATGTCTGCATGTCCACTTGGAGCTTGTCCACTGTTGGTGCCTCAGGGATAGTCGTTTGCTGTACCCTTGTGGCCAAGGTGTTCCAAGCAGTCTTTCAACCTGACAATTCCTATTTGCCCCGCATTCATGAGAATTTGTTAGAGGCTGCCGAGGGAACTACTGAATGTGATTTACTGATAGTAATAACCCTCTTTTGTCAAAGAGGATTACTGTCACTCGGCATGAAAAGGCAGAAACCCTAAACCATGGGTTTCTTAATATTCTCCCTAATCTTTCTGCATCACTTATTGGAGCAAAATGCCATGGGAAGATGTAAACATATGCTAGATTCCTTTTTCTTTTTTTCTTTTTGTACCTACAGACAAAAAAAATGGGGGGGAAATATTGAATCAGTATGTTTCCTGTCACTTAAAGCCAGTTCCAAAAAACCTTTTGCTCTAAGGTTTCTTAATGCTCAGCTGACTTCAGAGTGTTGCAGATCGCTCTGATGAAACATGTTTACATGTCACCCAATGGTTCATCCTGGGCATCCTTGTCAATCAAAATCAAGCTAAGCAGACTGTGTTCTTTGTTTTAAACGAGGGTTCCTAGGTCATTCTGAATCCCCTTCTATTACAAACCCTTCTTGAAATGTTCTGTAGTTTCAGGTTTTTTTGTTTTAAATGCTGTACGGTAATAAGTGAGCAATATTAGTCATACTCTGTGTATATCCTTTGAAATCCAATTTCAACAGGACTACTCTTGAGTCTTCTTCTTCTTTGGCGATCACTCTTAATCGAGGAAGATTGTCTTCTATGAACATGGTCTTAAAAGTGAGTCCATAAGCAAATGTGGAAGCCAATTCTGAATCCACACGTCCTTCCACGGTGGGGACATGGGTTTCCGGGCAGTAGTTGATCATGGGGAGGGTTTGCCAAATGTGCCTTCCTCTTAGCACGTTTCTCCCTTTCATCCTGAGTTTGAGCGTCTTCAAAGTCCATTACACCTTTGGTAATGGCTGTTCTCCAACTGGAATGCTCACAGGCTAGTGTTTCCAAATTGTTGGTGTTTATACTATATATTTTTAGATTTGCCTTGAGAGAGTTTTTAAACCTCTTTTGTTGACCACCAGCATTACGCTTTCCATTTTTAAGTTCAGAATAGAGTAGTTGCTTTGGAAGACAATAATCAGGCATCCAAACAACATGACCAGTCCAACAAAGTTGATATTGAAGAATCATTGCTTCAATACTGGAGATCTTTTCTTCTTCCAGTACACTGGCATAAGTTTGCCTGTCTTCCCAGGTGATATGTACAATTTTTTGGAGACACTGTTGATGGAATCTTTCAAAGAGTTGGAGATGGTGTTTATAAGTGGTCCAGGTTTCACAAGCATACAGTAAAAGAATTCTTCAATGTCTTAATCGGCATCCAGTGTTGGTGCATAAGCGCTTAAAATAGTAGTCTGTTGGTTTGGGGGGAGTTTAATTCGAAGGGTTGAAAGTCGCTCATTAATGCCAGTAGGGACTTCTGACAAGAGCTTCACAATATCTTTTTTTGATAGACTACTCTTGTGTATGATTAAGTTTGCTATCATCTTCTGGTGCTAAAAAACCCCTGCATGAAATATAAGTGAACTAGACTGTTAGAATACTTCTAAAATTTTCTGAAAGCCCTCCTTTTGAATTCATTGAACACAGTGGGACCTACTTCTGCGTCAACCTGCATTAGATGGCTGAGCAAATCTGCAAAATACACAAACGGCTTTCCAGCAGCTGAGCAATATCTGGTTTTGGTATAACCAAATAAAAATTCCAGTGGTTAGGAATTCAGTGCCAGGAATTCACACTTTGCCTTCCCATGACTAGTGGGCTCAAATCTCCATAATGTATGCATGTTATAGAATTCAAGTTTCCTTCATACAGTATGTAGCCTAAATCACTGGCACCTCAATCCACAGAAGACAATCTGCACATGGAACTGCACAAGGCACCCATGCATATATCAGAAAGTGTAAATCAGCAGAGCACCTCAGTGTTGAAGTTTTCTAGCCACACTACATTACTTTCAACCAATGTGCATTTGAATGTGCACACTGGAATGTGCAACTGCATGCTCATCCAAATGCACATTTGGGGGGGACATGTGTGTGATGAAATTTCATTTGCACTGGAACCTCAATCCATAAAAGGCAATCTGCACATGAACAAGGCTTTCATGAACATACTAGGAAACCAGAAGAGCATCTTACTGTGGAAATTGTCCATCTAGTACACTGCAGTACTTTCAATGCAATGTGCATTTGGATGTATACCAGAATGTACAAGTGGGTGCATATTAAAATGTGAACTGGAACCTGCATGCTGCTTAAAATAATTATGCAGATATAAACTAGAGATACATCTAATTTATTATCTGCTTCTGATCCACATATAGAAGCCTTGTGAATCACCTTCTTGGGGCAGGGTGGGGGTGAATATGTGTACTATCCCTAGTGTCTGAATTTGCCTTTATGGAATCATACCTTATTTTGACAATTCCTTTTCCAACTTAATGAACTCAGGAGTTGATAGGTGGTGGGAGAAATAATTCTTGCCCTCCCCATGAGAAGCTTGCAAAACCTTTATTACAGTTCAGTTGTAAACCACAAAGGAAGAAAAGAAGAGTAACTCTCCAGCTAAGCACAGCTGCTATTTTCCAATTAAAAGATCACAAGACCTAAATATTAATTTATTAGACAACAATGTTTGGTTCAAGCCTCTCCAACTACACTCTAGCAAAGAATTCATGTGTTTTGTGTTGCTTTTATAAAAAATATATAAGAGAAGCTGTCATTATTTCTTTGACATCAGTAATTGAATATGACAAAACAGTTTATTGTCCGCTGTTGATATGCAAACAACTCTGTCCCATATTCACAATTGTGCTCAAGAGATGTAGCCAAGTGTAAAGGATTTTGTGTTTAAAAAGAAGGAGGGAGAAAACCCCCAGAATTATTGACATTTCTCCAAACATTTCCTGTAGTCAAGCATTAGACAATGGGAAGATTATCTTTTGATATCAAAAGAGGCAACTTAAAAATACAACAAAAACAAGCTGACATATCTGTCTAAGCTTACAGATAAGGATGTCAAAATATAGGCTATACAAGTACAGTATCGATGTGGTTAATATATCACAGCTCCCCCTCCCTCCAACCATTTATTATCTGTCAACATTGTTTATTTCCAGCCAGGGGTTAAATAATGACCATGTTCCATGCCTTTGGGAAGTTACTTTGTCTTACATACTGTTCACCTGTTTACTTCTGAGCAACTTTTCAGTTGCTTTTGTTTAATTCTCTGTTTTCACAGCTGGCATTTATCAACTTCAAAATGGTCTTTATGGTAAAGACCTTGCTGAATGCTGACGCTAGCTTTCTCCTATAGGTACAAGATGCAACAGTAGCTCATCTTCAAATACCTATTTTGTATTGCACTTAAGGGTGGGAGGACACACCCCATTAAAAAAAAAAATCCTCAGTGGCCAAGTGTTGAACTCTAAAAGTGGCATAAAGTCAGTGGTAGGAAGAAGTTGGCAGGAATCCCACCATGCATACATTCTGCAACTTATATGGATGAATCAAACTAGATTGGGGCTGCCATACGTCTGGGATTTCCCAAACATATTCAGGATTCATCTGTTGAAAACAGCAAGAAACTGGTTTAAGTGTTTGGGGAAATCAGGGCGTATGGCAACCCATGTCAGAAGTGTTGAATTTTTTTGGTGAATTTCCTTGAAAATAGCTTAAAAACTTCTTCTTTTTTTGAGATTCTGCACACACAAAATCTCAACCACTTTGTCCTTGGATTTTCACTTTTTGAAATATGGCAACCTTAAACAAGACCTTTGAAGTTTATTCATAATATGATAGAGCTCTTCAGACACCTCATCAAACAACGAGGGAGAAGAAGAAAAACACCATGGAGAATTAAATATAAGAGAAAAATTAAATTTATGAATTTGTGGAGGTTTTTAAAAAAACAAGCAGGAAGAGCTAATTAAGAATAAATGTGTCTTGTCAACACTTTAAGCCAGTTTGTGATTCTTTAAAAAAAAAAAAAAAACAGGCAGACTTTATCTATTCCCTAAAAAATACCAAAAGATCAGGCTTATGTAGCAGATTCCCACCACCTTCCAACGAAGCTCTACAGCCACAATTCAATGCAGCATCATATATGCAAAGGGTAGCCAACACGGTACCCTCTACATGTTTTGGACTACAATTCTTATCACTGACCATTGGTTGGACTGACTGATGGGAGCTGCAGTGCAACAATTACCTGGGGTGTCACTATGTTGGCTACCCCAGCACATGGTACAGCCATTAGTTTCAAACAGAACTTAGTCAATGGGTATTGGGCGTAGTAGCCAGGCTTTATTTGGGGGGGGGGAGGCTTGGGAAGGAGGCAGAACCAAGTTATCTGCATTACAGTTGGTCAGTTAGTTAAGTATTTTTATTTATTTACTTGATTTAGGTGGGCAGCTGTCCCTCCCCCTGCACGCCCTGGCTACATCTGTGCGATGGGTTGCATCCAATGCACTTCCTATCCATTCCCCTTCATTCAGCTACTTCATGGACCATTTTTTCATGCCTTTTGACTCTTAAAACCTCTCATGGTGGAAAGCCCCTAGACCTAAAGGATTGCTTTTCCATATATGAATTTGCCCAGACCCTGAGGTGTCATAATCTGAGGCCTTTCTCTGTTTGCTACCTCCAAGGCAAATTTATATACGGAAAAGCAATCCTTTAGGTCTAGGGGCCTTTAACCACGTAAGGTTTTAAGAGTCAAAAGGCTTGAAGAAATGGTCCTTCAAGTAGCTGAATGGATAGTGGGGAAGCCATGGAAGTTATGAAAAGAGGGACAAAGAAGGAGAAAAGGACTTGAGTGTTCTCCTCAAGGAGGCACTGACCAAACAGGCATTTTGTTTTCCCAGACACCCAGGTAGGGCTTGGAAAAATCTCTGTCTGGAAGGCTGGAGAGCTCTGCCAATCTGTGTCAACTGAGCTGCGTTGACCAATGGTCTGACTTTCTATGAGGCAGCTTCTCATATTCCTTTGCTTCCTAATTAAGCCAGATTGTCACTCCAGGGTAGAAGCAAAGGCAAACTCTTTGTATCAAACAATATCTAACTGCAGACAGCAGATGTACATGGCTTCTTTTTAAAAAATTTGCATAATAGGCATTTATTATACTTTCTTTAAAAGCTGTGGTTATTAATCAAATCTTTCTATCAAAAATTATTTTTTGAATTTAAAAAGCCCATTTTTAATTTTTTTAAAAATAGATCATTGCAGCAAGCTCTCTTCCCCATCTAGGGGCATCACAGCCATTAATAAAAAATTCCAATTAATAACGGAAGAACAGCTACTAATCCAAGTAAATGTTTGTGTTAATAATAAAAAAGAGCTAGTTTTCAATGACCAAAAGGATTAGCGTGGGCAATTAATTTTTAAAGGCTTATATTTTTCAAATGAAGTGCTTTATGAAATGCATTCCCAGAAGAGAACTTGAAGGCACACTTAACAAACCTAAGAGGGGGAACTGCTTGCAGTTGAAGGTTTACGCCCTTTTATTTCGCAAGGTTTTGAGCAACACTAGAAGTCTAGTTTATCATTTCAAAATGTGTCCTCTGGATTTGCCACGAGCACCAGAAGTTTTACAGGGTTTGGGGGTTTGTTTGCTTTTTAAGTGTGACAATGTGCTTTTCACTGACAGCCAGCGCTGCCTAGAAGACCTTGTTGTTGCTTACATTCAAAACTTTTCCACAGAAGTGTTGTGAACCTCTCTGTACAACACCAAAAAACAGGAGGCTGCCAAGAAGTAGGTTGTTATGGTGGCATCTCATAAATCATCAATTATTGTCTGTTATTATGAAGGTGACAGCCTCATAAAGCAATTTGCATTTTCAGCTAATTTTGAGGGTCCCCCCCCCTTCTCCAGACATCATTTGCTTTGTAAAAACAGCGCCATGACAACCATAGGACACTTAAGCTTGTTATCAGGGTGTTCAGGCGTTCACTCGGACCCTGTCAGTTTGGCATTTAACCATTCCAGACCACTTTGCATTATTGAGTAGATTATCTTTACAGTTCATAAATATATTTCGAAACATGGGGAGAGCATAATAGGCAAAAGCCAGCCAAAGAAATTGAGGCCTTTCTGGTTGCTATGACAACCTAAACTGATCAATTTCCTGTCACTGTTTTAAAAAGACCCACTCTCCTGTGGCCGTAAACACTAATTACAAATGCAGTCCGTTTTCTCACATGTTCAGTTTACAGATTAAAGCAGTTCATGCCTAATTTATCATTTAACATGTCCTCCCACATTTGTAGCGCAGAGCAGAATGAATAATAACTTTACTTGTTTACAGCATTTTCAACTTAATTTCACTAATTAGGTTTGCAGTCACAAGAATTCTGGATATAACTGGCTCCGTAAAGGGAACATCTTTTTTATTTTATTTTTGTGAAAGAGCAAGAACTTTATATAAAAACAAATAATTTGTATCTGCATAAACCCTTCTCATCTTTAAAACAGCTAAATACACAATTTCCCCTTCAGTGTTACTGAAGAGAAAAAAAGAAGAGGGAAAGGTTCTCTCTTTTTTTGAAGTCATCCTGTGAGTTTTAGACTTTTGTTTTAAAGTTTGCATGCCCTTTGTAAAACCCAAAGTTTATGCAGTGGAGAAAAAGTTTATGCAGTAATTTAAATACTTTACAAATGGCTTTGCTGCACATGGTTGGTCATGAAAGACAGATGGTGAAATGTTCAGATTTGATGCAAGCTCTCTTCTGTTCCAGTGACTCTTCCTTTAGTGTCGCATGTTAAAAGGATGTTATTGAAACCTAAGATTGCATACAAGTCTACTCAGAAGTAAGTTCCACTGAATTCAATGACGCTGACTCAGAGTCAAATAGAGCTAAGAGAGCAGCCTCAGGCAATTTTGCCAGATGGTTATCCAAATGTACATGTGTACACACACATAGAAACACACACACACACACACAACCAGAACCAATTGCGAAACAATTCTGATACTCCAAATTTCTTAGAAGTTATTTTTAACATACATGTTTTATATTTTGGCTTAGAAACAAACAAACACACACATACACAAACAAACCCAGAACCAACTGCGAAACGATTTTGATGCTCCAAATTTCTTCCCAAATGTTCTTAAAAGTTATTTTTAAGACGCATTTTGGCTTGTTGATATTTTTTTACTGTTAATATCTTTGCATTCTCAAATCTTACATGAATTTACTTTTTAAAAATTGGATGTATCAGTTTGAGAGCCCATTCTTGGATTAACAATCGGGATAGATGTTTTATAATAATAAAAAAGTAAATGATGATAATCTCTCCCCTCTTGGAAATATGTTGTTGTTGTTGTTGTTGTTGTTGTTGTTGTTGTTGTTGTTGTTGTTGTTGTTGTTGTTGTTGTCATCTTCATTATTAGGTCCTATGCCTTGATAGTTTACAATGATTTCTTTTTTAATTACGTAAGTGGGATAGTTGAAGGGAAAAGAACACCAGTGGTTCCACAAATCAAGCTTACAGCCCTGCAGGAAGGATTTTAGAAAATGTATTTCAACGATGCCTTGTGCAGTACAGCTCTGCTCTTCATTAAGGGAAGATTAAGAGGGCTGGGGAACATGGTAGCATGTCTGCTTCAACATGATGATGCCACAATTGTTTATATAATGCACTTAGAAAAGGCAAAATGCTAGAAAACTTGAGATTCACCCCTCCGGGGATATTGGTTGCACCACCTTACTAATACTAATACTACTAATACTATTATTAGTTAAAGCCAATGCCCCAAATAATTGTAGGAGATGGGGAGAAATAGAATTTTGGGTTCAGTGGCAGTCTCAGCACTCAGCCTCGCCACAAAGACGGCTGCTCGACAGCTCCTGCTCTCCGCAGCTCCTCCCTGTCATCAGTTTTACAAAAGGGCTCCTTCCCGGAACCTCCTGTTAATCAACAAAAATTATACATCCAAAGAAAGTTAAAACCCTTTAGTGGGTCCCAGGGGAGGCGACAAGAGGGAGCTGCGAAGCACCTCCAACTGCTTCGGAGCCCGGCAGCTGCAGCCTCAACACTCTAGGGGCTGGGAATTCAGTCCAACAGTCTGTGCTCACAGGTGCTCCAGGCTTTTTCAAGCACCAGCTCAGTGACTTTACGGCAGGATTGCTGCATTACCGCCGAGTCAAGGTTAAAGCTCCAGTGCCCTTATTTCAAAGGGAAATTTGGTCAGCATGAAGCAATGAAAACTAATCTAAGCACAGCTAGCTGTCGATCGGGAGCACATACTGGGGGGAAAGATGACACACACACACACACACACACACACACACAAACCACCACAACAAAAGGAGGCAAAGCTTTGATTTTACTTTTTTCTGTAAATGTGCAGAGAGCTAGCAAAACAGAACTCTGTGTCCTCTCTCTCTTTCTTTCTTTAAGAGCCTTTTAAATGCTTTTCAAGCAAATGCATCACAGAAAAGAGCGCTACATGGGGCCGGGAGAGAGATCAGGGTGGGGAGAATAACCAGCAGAAGTTCAGATCTTTTTGCACATGGTGCTTATCTTCACCATTTGGTTGGGTTTTATTAATTTATTATTAAATTTCTATCCCCTCCCCCTTCTTCCCAAAGGAGCCCTGGGCGATGAACACGAAAATATTAAAGCAATACAACTAGGTGGGGAAATCTATTGAAAACAATAGCTAAAAACAATTAAAAACATTATATACCCCCAGAGCTAAGAACTCCAAGGTGGCCAGGAGCACTGTCTTCAACCACCAAATGCCTAAATGCGCAGGTGTAACACAGCCCTCTCCAGCCTGCTGCCGCCAGATGTTTTGGATGCCTCAGTATCCCTGAATCTCAGTCTTTAGCTGTGATTCCTGCATTGCAGAGGGTTGGACTAGATGACCAGGGGGGATCCCTTCCAACTCTACAGTTCCTATGATAAACACTGATGTTTTCGGTTCTTCCTGAAGGTTTATAATAGAGACAGGCAAACCTCATCAGGGAGGGCATTGCACAAACAGGGAACCGCCACCAAGAAGGTCCTGTTACAAGTCAACATTGGCCAGGCAGTAGGCACCAGCAAAAAGGTGATCATAGAACCATGATGGTCAATACCAGGGAAGGAGCTATTTTATGTACAGATGACTCCCCACTTGCGTGGGGGTTACATTCCAGCATCCTGCACACCTAAGTGAAAATCGCATAGGTGGGGAGCACTGTCTAAACACTCTTTAAATACCCTCTCTGCCACTCTATATCCAATCCAGATCAGAAATACTGTGAATTGGGCTCTGTAGCTCATTGGCAGCCACTGTAGCGATTTCATGACCAAATCACACATTGTTCTATTGGCTGCACCACTGGCCAACCTTGTACAATAGCTACATTCGTAACTAGTTGCAGCCTCCAGCTGCCCTTCGAGGATGGCCCCATGTAGACTGCATTACAGTAGTCCCGATAGGTGGTCACTGACCATGGACAACTGAGATTAGGCTATACTTTAAAGCCTTTCGGGAACCAATGCACATATTATGATTTCCAGATTGCATTCACATGAACAAAATTAAACATTAAGTTCTCTGGCAGGGTCTGCTCAGAAAAATGTCCTTATCTCCTCTAGTCTTCACACGTCACATTAGATCAGGGGAAGCCTATGTGATACTTTCTTTTGGACTACAACTCTCATCTTCCCTGGCTATTGATCATCCTGGCTGGGGTTGATACAGACCATAGACCACAACATCTGGACAGCACCACTTTGGCTAACACTGTTTTAGATACGTACAGTACTACAGTCTCATTTCCCACCCTGCAAGGAGGTCAGCAAAAATACATGAAGATATTCCCAAATTCTGCACACCTTTGCCCTTGCCAGAGGATGTAGCCAGTCACAGCAGCATGCTGGAAGTACAGGGATGTCATGGGAAGGGATGCTTAATGAACAGATCTGGAGTATGAGGCCCTTCAAAGAGGAGCCCATACCCCTGTTCTCACTTTGCTTCCTCAAGATAGCATCAGATCTCAGAAGAACAGTATAGCTGCCATACCATTTGTAAGCATCAACCATGTGGATACGCTGAGTCATGTTGTCAAATCTCTGAGCTCCTGCTGTCTCCCTCTGGAGGCCGCTGGTGACTTGCAGCATGATCCAGCAAATCCGCAAGGTTGCTGCTTACTCCGCCATGTACAAATAGGCATTCAGCAGAAATTCATGCGTAAGATCTGTAGCTGTCCAAAATGTATCAACAAGGGGAACAGATGTAGCTGTCAGAGGTGGGTACGAGGGTCAGGTAAGTAATTACTCACAAGCTGCCAGTGACGTTAACTCTTTGTTCAAAGAAACAAAACAGCTAATGCCTGATAAGCCCAGTATTTCTCCCCAGTAGATCTTGCCCCAATGAGGCAGTTGCGAGGACTGAAGATCCCCACCTTCCTACAGTTCCCTAAGCCTCCTCCTCCCCCTGGTCCTTCCCAAGCAATCCGAGACTCCATTGACGTGTCTGTTTCTGCTCTGCCCTCTTCATACCTCTTCTAGTCCTGGGAGACCAAGGGGAAGGGAGCTGGCCACAGCAGGAGGGGGAAGCCCCCTGGCTTCAGAAGCAGCCTGCCTGATCTCTGCCTCTTGGCCCCCCTCCTTGCCAGCCACTGCTTCTGCCTTTGATTCCGGAATGCTCTCTGCCACCGCCTCTTCCTGCTCACTAAACACTGTTACTTCTTCTGCTTCTGACACACTCCTCAGCAGCCAGCCAGTCCATGACAGTAGTTCTGTGTTGGAGCTTCTGCTCTGCATGCAGATGGCTGTAGGTTTAATCCCTGGCAACTGCCAATCCGTGTTGGCCATACTGAGCTATATGGACCAATGATCTGACTCAGTATAAGCCAGCCCTCCTGTTTTCCTCTGTATACCTAGAACGCAGCTAGCTTTAACAAGAACAAAAGCAACAGAAGTTGTGAATATTAAGTGGGATATAAAGATATGAAATGAATAAAGAAAGAAAAATAAAGAACTAAATGCACACATGCTTTTTGACTGAAGTAACATTTTTGTGTAGATATGGCATTAGTATTTCAATGTGACACTATTTGTTATTAAGAATTGCAGCAGAAAATCTGTCTTTAAACTAATTAATGGTCCTCTTCAGATACTGAAAGAAGTGTTGGAACATTTTCAACTTAATAACACAAGACGTTAATGGACACAGTTTGGAGAAAGTTAAGTCCACCTCCCATTTCTCTCTCATTTCCTATTCCAGTAAAACAGCAGAGGTAAAATGATTTCAAAAAGTAAACAAGTGTGCCCTTAATTCTCAGCACCATCAGTTAACATTTGCCCTCACCAACTAACAATCAATCTTCGACTTCCATCGAATTTAAGCATACAACTATATTTGGAATTATAGCCTCAAGGTTTAGTTGATTAATCCATGGATTACACTGATTAAAGCTTGTGGCAATTCTCATAATTGAGGCTTAGCAAATTTTACATGGCTGAACCTTTTTGGTGTGAAAAAGAATATCTTTGGAGACTGAAAAAACGCCCCCACCACGCTACATTTTTGCACCATATTCACTCCTGTTTGGTATTTCTTGTGGCTACTCCCCCCCCCAAGGGGATTTTCTCTTCTAGCCAATCAGAGATCATCTTTGTGCGATGATAACATGGCCCTGTAAAACCAATTATACCTGCCTTTGTGATGACATCATAAAGTCAAGTCAGAGTGAGAACATTTAAGATGGTCAATGGCCTCTTCTAGCCAATCATATAACTACTGTGATGATGCCATGGTACCACAAAACTAATCAGACTTGGCTTTCTGGTGATATCATAAAGCCAAGTCAAATTGAAGGCATTTGAGAGGGGAAACAGCCACCACAGACAGTAGCTAAGTTTGGCTTCCATATGAAAGCAGCACTTCCACCCACCACTTAAATGACAAGAGTGCAGCTGGGAAGGGCAGTGTTGTTTACGCAGCTAAAAAGGAACTAGAAGAAAAAATGCTGTGTGGTTGTGGGCATGAAAGAGAGGGCATAAAAGGAACCATGTTTAAAAATCAAAATATTAAAAAATCTCAAATATAGTAAAGCCAAAACTATTATACCACCTAAGACAATATATCCACTGAAAAGGCTGGGCGAATAAAAAACTCAATCTGGCACCAAAAACAGTACAATGTTTGCACCAGTCTTCCTTCCTTTCAGAGGAGATTCTAAAATCAGAATGCCACCACCGAAAAGACCCTCATATCTATGGATGCATAATGCACTTCCATGATGGACAGAAGGGCCTCATTCAAAGATCTTAACTTAGAAGGAAAAATGCTGTTTTCCCCCCTGTTGTCATTCTCAAACAATTGCTGATTTCAGAGACTAATTAGTAGATCCCAAAGTACCTTCCATCCACTCCTTTTCCAGGCTAGCCCATTCCTTGCTGTGCTACTTAATGCTGCCCTCTGTCTGTAGTCCAATCAGTCCACTTCACCTTCTCATAACTTTATATCACCTCATACTGCTGCCAGTGTAGACCAGGCCAAAAACGCTCAAAAATATTGTACATCAGATTCTTGTAGGTTCATCTAAATACTGAAGGACAGTTGTTCATAACCTTAGAAAAATGGCACAATTCCCAACGTTCTTCAATAGAGAATGATAATCTTCTCAGTCTCGTTCCTTCTCTGTCATTCAGTTAACTTTAATCTGCTTTACCACTTTAGAAAGATAAAAGAAAACAGCAACTTTTAATCTATCATGGATAGAAATGATTTAAAGGGCTATTAGTACTTAGTAGGGCTGGTGGTAGTCAGGCCACCCAGTTTTCAAGAGTAATAAACAATCCATTAGCAAGATAGCTAAACTTGTTTTGACTGTAAGATTCAGTAGACCAGGTATGAATAACAATAATGAAAATATTAACCAATAAAATGACTCTGATGTAGGACAGAAATTATAAATGTATATAACTGGTTACAGGGCCAACAGTCAGGAATGATAGTAGCTGTAGTCCAACATCATCTGGAGGGGATTGGGTTGGGGATAGCTCATGTAGGATGTTAATCATCACTAAAACCATTAGATAGCACAGGAAGTGAATGTTTTGTTATAGTTTTAACATGGGGATGAGCTTCTGCTGCTTAAAAAGATTGTTATCCCATGGGAGGTCTCATATCAACAGAAAGCAGTTATTCAACTCTTCCATCATACACAGATGATCCCTAGCAGATGTTCTTCAACCTTAGAATTCCATTTCCTAGGAGAGTCCCACCACCACCAAAACAACTAAACTTTATCTTCTGAATCAATGATTCTTAAAACATAGTCTGTGGACCACACCAAGTGACTCATGGCATGTTTTCAAGGCAGTTCAATGAGAAGAAAACAGTAAAATGCTGAAGGCCCTTTTGCAGGGCAAACAGTGAGGAAACACTGAGTTTAATCTAGGCTCTTCTTTCTCTTTCTGTGTGGTGTTGAACACACAGCAAGAAGGCAAAGAAGGCTTTACTTGACATGTCAGTCCTTGAATGGCAAATGGTTCTATGTACCCCTTAAACATATCTAGCAACAGAGCATAACACACGTCACTTCAGAATGACACATGTGAAGGTCACTTGCTTGGTCTCAAAGGGAAAAAAATACTGGATGTGGAAAACTCTCTGGGTCTAGCTTGCCTATCTTCCCACATGCTAGCTTTCCTAATGCAAAGGATACATTTTTTAAAAATGAGATCTTTTGCAGGCAAGAAATATCACTGTTTGGGGGTTTTCTTGAAGATCTGGATTGACTCTTAGGTTTCTAACATTCTGCAGTACTTTATTTTATCTTGGTACTTTATTGTTACACAAAACTTTTTTTCTTAAGACTAAGATTAGTTTTGCTCACTCCTAAAACCTGACTGTTCTCATTTTGGAGTGGGAAGCAAAAGGAAAGACAGGAGCTAGTATGTTCTTCCTTTGGGTTATTAAACCAAACATGCAGAACATTACATTACTATGCTGCACATGGCTAAGGAATTTTAGTATTCACAGGATTATGGTAATTAAGTCTTCCTTCACTTTGGGTGATGTGACACTTGCTTGACTATAATGTCACTCCACTTAAAGGCTGTGTAAACAACATTATCTTAGTCACTCTGCATTACGTTTCCAACTGCGACAAAATTACAAGGTCAGAGTGGACAAGAATATAGGTAATCCCAAGAAAACATCATGTAAATGACTAGCTCAGGAGGTTCAAGCTGGGTTCTTAAGAGCAGTAAATGGCTTATGTTCTACACCATCATTTGGGTATTATGTTGTAGGAAAGATCAAAAGCACATTGCTTAATATCTTAACAAAGGAATCCATTCCTTGAGGGGATCCATGGTCAAAACACTGAAAGCCTTTCAGAGAATAGCCTCACCTGTCAAACATGTGCCAGGAGAGACACACACTACTTCTGTTCCAATGACATAAAAGGTACTAATTAATTTTCATATTAGGGAAACTGAAATGACAGGGCTAAATAATTCACACTTTCCTTGCTGGTGCAGGCTCTGAAAGAGGTCTGCATAACCCACCCAGGGAGTCTGTGGTACCATCCACATAACAAAAACTACGATAGAGGTATCAAAATTTTCAAAAATGGGGGGTCCATGACTTGCCTTTAAAAAAAATAGGGAGGCCGCAGTACTTAGCTAATTAGGAACCACAGTATTAGAACTTTCCTGGTACCTATATTTCCTGAAAGCCTCATGATGTCCTCAGCTTGATTTTCATGTTAGCATGAGAAGATGGGGAGACTATCTGTTCTCCATTTGACAGCTGTTTTGTCTAAGTACTTCCCTTAGAAACAAAATCAGTGACTGCACCAATTCTCAGGCACTCAGTAGCCAGCCCCCTTGGCTTTCCCTGCTTCAATTAAAGCTCAGAGAAATATTTCATGAGATAACTTTTCCCACTGGGGAATTTTGTCAGATCAGGAACTGCAGGCAGCTGGGGAGATTGCAGAAATGTTTAAGGGGAAGTAACAACACATACTACCCTGGGTCACCTTGTGACAATAAGGTAAGTTCAAGGCTGCAATCACCAAAATTATAAAGACATTCTAAAATGTCCTAAGAATGAGGTAGTAAAATAGAAGCCTCTAGTTCAGGGGAAGAAAGGTTTACATAAAACTGGAGGAGAGATTTCGGCCCAGCAGGACAAGAGCTCTCTACAACGCTGCTTGCATGGAGCGCTCTTAACAACTGTGAGTGATGGTGCAATATTGAACATGTGTGCAACTTCTTCTCAAGGCCTGGTGAGTTAGATTCAGATGTCAAGTCCCTTCACTTGCCCTGAGTGGGATTCCCATTTCTTAAATATTCAAAGTACAGTATTTCAAATGCTCAGAACTATACGTTGATATATAACCTATAAGGCAGTGTTTCCCAACCCTGGGTCTCCAGCTGTTTTCAGACTACAATCCCCAGCATCCCTGACCACCGGTCTTGCTAGCTAGGGATGATGGGAGTTGTAGTCCAAAAACAGCTGAAGCTCCAAGGTTGGGAAACACTGCTATAAGGAGCTATGTTCCTATCCAGAGCCCTGTACATATTATTGATGTATGAGAAAAGCTTCTAAGTGTGAAGGATTCCTCACACACTGTGATAGTGAAAGTATGGCTAGTATCACTTCATGGGTCCTGCAGAACCAGGGTTCTAGCTGCTAAATCTGCAGAAGCTCACTGGCGTGGACCACACACTCCCTGAAACAAGCATCTAAATTAGATGATTAACTACATGCCGCAAATGAATAAGATGTTTAAAACCCTCATGGGTATATGTCTTTTATGGAAGCTTCAAGGGGATGAAATTTGGAGTCGTGAAGGTTGGGGAGGACCTTAACTCTTTTCTATACCTCCCACTATTCAATTCCAAATCATCTTCCTCCACCACTTTCCACAGCAGATTATCTGCTTCCAAAGTTAGTCATGGTGCACATTTGTGTACTGCTTGCAGTTTTCTAGAAAATGTGGGAAACTGGAAAAGGGAACATGAACCCAACTCAGTCCTTTTCATGGGGACAAGCTCCACTCCTTCTTATAAATGAATCCTAATAAGACTGTCTATCTTTAGGACATATAATTTCCTCCATCACCTATACAGACGATGAGAGAATCTGAGCTGCACAAAGGGAGGGAGAGGATTCACAAGAGTGCTGGCTAACAATCAACACTTCCATCACAAATGGCTTTTGAAAGAAACAGAAGGTGAAGTGAAAGACAGATGAAATAACTGTTGGGAGGAAGGAATTATGCAAAATCCATGTTCTCAGGGGATGCAAAGTTGTTGTTTTTAACAATAAGGAAATCCAGCATAATATCACATGGATTTGTTTATTTTTTAGCAAAACTGATTTGATATTTTGGTACCACATAGTAATATACTGGACAAAATAGACCATTTGTCTATAAAGCCCAGAGCTGGGGAACCTTTCTGGCTTGAATCCTTAGAGCAAAGCACATACCTGATTAGGAATCTGCAACTGGTGGCTACATTCAAATATATAGAATCATTCCCGCTTGCAGCTCAGCTCTTGGAATACTCACTGCAATACATCAGAGCAGCCCAGCCCAGCAGCTTGCAGGAGACAGGCAGTCACTCAAAGTACTAACACTGTCCAAAGAAACTACTTGGGTGTAAAAATCTGAAGGAACCTATTTCTTTCTGCTCTACTTTCCTTTTCCTACCACAAAGAAATTCCGCATCTTGTTTGTGTAAGTGCATACAGATATTTAAAACCTCGAGTTAATATTTTTTGCATTTGCATCAAGTGCTCAGTCTGATGTAGGAGAGCAGAAGAGGGCAGCAAATCATGCTTAGAAACTTCTTCTGTTGGAAAAAAGAAACGCAAACTGCACTAAAAAAAATGTGGTCGAAGAAAAAGGCTATACTCTTTTTTTTTTTTTACTGAAATTACAGGATTCATAGCCAAACACTGATGTTCTAGCCTACCGAATTGTGCTTCTGATACGGTCTCTGTTTCTTCAAACACCATTCTATGACTGCCTAAGTGTGTTTTCTTTAAAAAGCTAGGATTTTTCAAGAGAGATTGGAATTTAATTGTTTCCTTTCTAGACAAACACACTGTCGGATTGATGCTGATGGAAAGGCCAATAGGATGTCAGAAAGACAACTATACTGTGGAATTACGTGCCAAGGTCCAGGGCAAGACAGGCAAACAAGTGAAGGTCTCCGATTGCTGGAAAAGACCCTTATAAAATAAATCTCAGATAACAAGCTTTTGTTTTATCCACCTCAGCGTTCCAATCAGCAGTTCAACTCAGATTCTGTTATGCTAACTCCTTGGGTTACCTTTCTTATTAAGAAATGCTTCTGATAACATTGCCAGGCTCTCTCATCCATCCACACACATCTGGAATGCAACAGAAAGGGGAAAGTGATTAAGAGTAAGATGTCATGTATGTCATGGAAACACTCAGTGCTCTGGCTTATCAGGAGGACAGTTCTTTTTAAATCCAATTGAACCCAGAAGAAGAAGAAGCAACTGTCAGAAATGCTCAAGAGTAACTAGGCTACATCTGCACTATGATTCCACTTCCTCCTCAAAGAAATCTAGGAAGTGTAGGTTGTTAAGGGTGCTGAGCATTATTAGGATACCCTTATTCTACCTGGAGAGCTATGATTCCCAGAGTTCTTTGGGAAAAGTGAATGTTAAATCACTTGAGGAACTGTAGCTGTGAGGAGAATAAGGGTCGCCTAACAACTCTGAGGACGAGCAAAACTCAGTTCCTACAACAGCAATGAGGGGACAGATGTAATAAATTACAAATAACCCAAGCATAATCATCTTCCTTTTCTTGTACATTTCTGCCTGTCATCGAAAATCGAGATTTGTTTATTGCAGCCACTCAATCCTTGTTTTTTCCTAAGCCATGATTTAAACATTCAGTTCTGGCCTTTGTGAAAAGCAAGTTTCCCTGCACTCTTTAAACTGATGGCTTTGATCTATTTCATATGTACAACAACAACAACAACAGATCCCTTTCAGTAGCTGTTGTAGAACTATTTAATCTCTATGAAAGTTTTCTTCTTCAGATGATGATGGCAACAACGTTGAAGCAAAGGAGAGAGAAGGAAGTCACCATGACATATCTTCCTATTTCAAAAAGGGGGAAAAACAAACATAGTATCAGCTTGTGGGTATAGCTGCTATGTTTCTAACAAAATGCCCCAAGCAAGTCCTGTCTTCTCTGTTCTTCGATCTTCCTTTTCCCAAAAGGGAAACTGTGGGGAATAATGGGAAGAAAACAGCAACATTGGCGATTTCTTTCTTTCAGAGTAGACTGTGCACCTGAGGCCATCCGTGATGCTTTAACCTTGAATGGAGTTCAAATGCTTCTCATCAGAATGTTCCGTCTCACTCCAAAAACTTATGCTTAATGGTCATGATACACCTATATCAATCTGTACTTGATCCACTTATTGGAGAGAGCAGCTGTAGCTCATGCAGAAGGCCCCAGCTTCAATTCCTGGCATCTCCAGGAAGGGATGGGAAAATCCTTACCTGAAACCCTGGAGAAGGCACTGCCAGGCAGTGTACACCAGAGGGTGGCAAACCTGATGTCCTCAAGAGGTTGCTGAACTAAAGCTCCGATCAGCCCAAGTCAGCATGGCCAATGGCCCAGGGATGATGGGAGTTGAAGTTTGGCAACGCATGAATGGCCACGAGGTTAGCCACCACTGATGCTGGCAACACTGAGCTAGGCAAACCTATGGACTAACAGAGCAGAAGGCAGCTTTATCTGTTGCTAATTAAGAGTTTCTAACCAGATGATTGGGCTATGTTTTGTGTTTGTTTTCATTGGCCTCCTGGGTGGCTGTCAGGTTTTTGTTGGTGGTGGCAGAGCCAGAATTTTTTATTTGTTGTATTTATATTCTGGGTTCCCATCTGGGGAGGAAATTCAGATTGCAAATCTACAAACTATTAATGCAAATGATTATAAAAACCAAACAAAAGAGCAGTAACAATTCCCCGACCACAAAATAACTCAATACCTCAGGAAGAACCACAATTTATAATCTGCAACAGGATACTATTCAGCTTTTTTTTTTAAAAAAAACCCTCTCAACAACTTGTACCTTGCCTTCTTCCGAAAAACTGAAAAGAGCATGTTCTGGTGGACTTCCCAAGAGAGGGAATACCATATTTTTGGTGCCCTGTTTTGTACCCTCATAAACAGGGTTCAATAAATATAATTGCCCATTCACCAGCAGCAAGCACCTATTCCCTTCCGGGGAGTACCTCTGTTCCCAATGCCCAACACAAATATTTCCTTCTTTCTTCAAGGGGGAAAGAAGGAGGAATGATTGATAGCAACCATAAGTAATGGTTGGCTAGTACATCAAGCCAACAGTTGTGGACAGTGGCTGATTACAGGATACATATCTGTTACTGGGTTCTTTACAAAGAATCCAATAAAACCTTCTAGAGAAGGGTCCTGATGACAATCTAGGCTAGGGAGGTGTGGGGAAGCACAGCAGGCCACAGAGTTGCTTAGTCAGTGATTCTCCTGCTGGACAGCTACCCTGCAATATGGAACACCTTGGCCCCTCACCTGCTGGACAGCTCCTCAGCCTCACTCCTCAACCTTCCTATGGCAGGAATGGAGAGAATGGGACATGCCACTGCCTTATAGCCAGCAAACTTCAATATCTTTGGGCTGCAATCTCTCTCTCTCAGAAAGCAAGGTGTCAGAATCTTTGAAGATGAAAGTGTGGACATGTTTCACCCTCCCCTTATGCTTAAATGTAACTACTCCCGATGAAGAGCCTGGCTTAGCTGTTTTATTAATTTGCTTAAAATCTCTCTCACACACACACCCTTCCCACTTTCCACAAATCTAAGGTGGCTAACAGCAAACCATCTGAAACATTAAAAGAAGGAATAAAAAACAAGAAAAGGGGCTGATTTGACTGCCAGTTACACTGGGTGGGTCTGGTGAGATCCCTGGAGGACACCAGGGTTGGGAAAGGTTGGTCAAGACCCTTAACAGAAACAGAAACCATTTTCCTTGGCACTTAAATTATTAAGGTACAGTCTTTGTAAACATGCCTGGGGTGAGTAGTCCAAAGTCTAGGTGCCAGACCCAAACAGAACAGGCTCCACCCCCAGCAGCTTGCTTCCTTTCCTCCATAGCTCATCTGCTTTGCATGCAGAAGGTCCCAGGTTCAATCACCCAGAATCTCCAGGTAGGGCTGGATATATTCCCTGCCTGAAACCATGGCCAGTCAGTGTAGACAATTCTGAGATACTTTGCCCTCACCTACCTTGCCAGAATTAGAACTCAGTGGCAGCCTATGAGAAGGCTGTGTCTCAAAACTGACAATGGGAGCACATGGTCTATCTATCCTTGCCCCAAACCACATTTCCAGCTCCTGTTTGCTAAAGCATGTTTAGCTTTCACTTTCGTTTTGGTGCCATGCCAATGTCAAAATTTCTGTGATACTTTGGCTCTGTGAACCTTTATCAAAAGCAGCAAATATATGCACAGAGGTACACACAGCTTCTATAGTGGAGACACAAACATGGCACAGGGCCATCAGGTTTGAGCCACCATGGCTGTTCTACTGTGCACGGAAAACGTATCATAACTGCTGAGTGTGATGGGATGTGTAGGCCTAGCAAGGCGCAGATTAGCATGCACTGGCACCGCTGCATCCTTGGAAATGGGAGCAGAGTCAGAGCCAGCTTGACATCTTAGGAACCCAGGAAGCTGCCGTATGCTAAGCCAGTATTGTCTACTTTGACTGGCAGCAGCTCTCTGGGGTTTCAAACAGGGAATCTTCCCCAGCACTGCCTGGAGATGCCAGGGATTGAACCGAAGAACTTCCATGTGCAAAGCACATGTGCTACTGCTTGGCTATGGCCCTTCCCTTGTGATCTTCTTCTGATGCAGAGGGCCTCGGGATATTTAGTGCCACAGGGGCAGACTGCTCTTCTGACAAGTGGCTAGTCCCTTCCTGGGATCCAGTTCTCCACCTCCCAACCTGCTGGCCTTCTTGTCTGGGCCAGACTCCTTTTGAGGGTCCCAGTTTCTCCTCCCTTGTTCAACTAGGATCCTCCCTGAGGTCGTCCCAACTCCAGCTCTCCAATCTCCTCCCACTCTTCCTCAGCATCCAACCACCCTCTCCAAGGAAATCACGGCACTGGGTCTGGTTATGGCTCCCTCCCCTCCCCTCCAACAGCCAGAACTCTGTGGCAACTAAATTCTTTCCGATCCTCATTGGCCAGTTTTCCATCCCTCTGCTAAATATTTCCGTCCTTCTGCAAACCTCAGGGTTCCCCTGAGCCTGCTAATACTTCTGCCTTCTATGTGGCTAGTTTAAGCCAAACAGCGATCTGCTGAATGAGTTGACTGCCAGTGCACAGGATTTATGTACCTTCTTATCAAACTTCAGCACAGTTGCCATCTCCAAACCACAAACACTACAACTTCTGCCCTTTTTGTTAATGAAAACTGTGAATCCCAGGATGTCTTATGAAATCCCCACCCTCAGCCTCAGGCTCCACAGGAAGTGTGGCATGCCCACCCCCTGAATTATCACATTTATTCTCCGTTCTCTTACTGAGTGACATTCACACTCATTTCCTCCTTTCAATTCAGCCTGCGCTAATTGTTTTAATTATTCCAAAGTCTTATTCCTTTCGCCATCAAGTTGCATGTCACTTGAATTGGTTGCTCTTTTCGTGACATAGCAGGGTGGGTTGGAAAGGAGAAAACTCACGGATGCCCGTTTGAGTTAGCTTGCAGTGAAAAAAGGAGGTGACACAACCTCTCCCTTTCTAGCTCTTGGAGCAAGTCTGTATTTTTCTCCAGTTAAACCCCGCTTCAACCTTTGCTCCTTAAAGAGCACATGTGTCTAACATTTTAGCACATCTACGCTGACCACAGGCCAACGTAGACTTGACATGGGGAGTCACTGAAGCTATTTCCAAACATATCCCCCCCCCAAAGGGAGGGCAATTTGGATCAGAGCTGTGGACTTGGAGAAAGTGGGGATTAATCCTACCCCCCCCCAAAAAAATAAACCTTTTCTATAATGGAAATTTGGGACTTCTGTTAGTCACCCCCAAGGCATATATGTGCCCATATTGTACCTCTAGGTTTTTATCTCTTTTCCTGGGGAGGGGTTTCTAGGGCTATGCATGGGATCTGGCCAAAGCCTGAATCCTTAACTGAACTAGGCCATTCCAGGAAGATCTGGGATTTGGCTGGATCTGGTTCATACAGACTCAGACCTCCCTGCCTTACTACTAGGCCCTCATGCAAAAAGTTACAGCCACTACAGGAAAACTTACATTCTACTCCACTGCCACATATACCAGAACTGTACAAAACTGACAAAACTATACAACTTTGGGTTTTTTTTGTAAGGTGGGCCCCTTCTCTCCTCTCATCACTCCCATTCCAAATGTGGTATAAATTTTAAACAGAAATTCAGTCACGTAGCACCATTTCTGTTAATACTCCAGGAAAGCAGTCACTGAGGACAAGTCCTTTCAGGGAGATCTTAGAGGTGTCTTCAGTGACCTTCTCTGCTTGGTCTAAAAGGAAAACCATCCAGGTGGCTGCCCTGCCTTTTCTTTTTTTAAAAAAAGCAAGGTGATTGTGCGTAATTCTGCCCTGCAGTTGGGAGGTGGGAATATCACTAGCAGGTAGATTTAAAATATCTGCTTCATAAAGCTTGAGAGAAGCAGAGAATGATAAGAAGACTGACTAGATGTTCTTTCAGTTCTGGCAAGTTATAGGGTGTTACTGTAACATTTTCCTTTACTGAGGTTTGCCTTTTCAAAGTGTGAACTACCAAATGAATAATTTAATCTGTGAACTTAAAATGCTGCTTTTTGAAGAAAGCCTCAATAGATCCAGCACATCTAAGTTCCTCCATTACAAGAGATTAGATGGAATGACCCTCAGGGTCTCTTCCAACTCTGCAATTCTATGATACCACAAAAACTCGTCTCAGGGAAACCAAGGGCAATCCCATGAAATCCCATATGGCGAGGCTGAGAAACCTGTGTGCCACCCCTCCCTCCCCCCCCCGTCCCTGCCCAAGGTGTCACTGGTCTGAGAGTTGGCCATACTGGAAGGCCCTGATAATAATAATAATAATAATAATAATATAATTTATTATTTATACCTCACTCATCTGGCTGGGTTCCCCCAGCCACTCTGGGCGGCTTCCAACAAAATATTAAAATACCTTAATACATCAAACATTAAAAGCTTCCCTAAACAGGGCTGCCTTCAGATGTCTTCTAAAAGTCTGGTAGTTGTTGTTCTCTTTGACATCTAGGGGGAGGGCGTTCCACAAGGAGGGCATCACTACCGAGAAGGCCCTTTGCCTGGTTCCCTGTAACTTGGCTTCTCGCAGTGAGGGAACCACCAGAAGGCGTTCGGCGCTGGACCTCAGTGTCCGGGCAGAACGATGGGAGTGGAGACGCTCCTTCATGGGAGTCAAGAGTCAAAAATATTTGGAGGGCCACAGTTTCCCTATCCCTGAATAACCAAACCAAAACAGAACACAAAGGGCACTAAAGAGATCCATGGGGATTTTTTACAACTCAAGAACTGGCTTGCAGGAGCAGACCAAAAAGTCCAACAAGTCCGAACTAGGGCTATTCTGAAATAAGCCCTGCCCTCTGGACTGTGTGTTACAATGATTCAATTAAAAAATTGTGCCAGATCCTTGTTCAGAGAACTTAAGTACATTTTGGCGTGACATGAGATGATTTGCAATTGGTCAACAAACTGGAACCAGAAATCATGTCTTGAAATGTGTTTGCAAGCCATGGCTTGTGCTAATTATTTTGGTGTGGCATCTGAATTGACACACCAGATTTATGACCATCGGTTCCGTTCCAACCAGAGGCGACTGCACTATGCATATGGGGCGAATAGCTGAGTGATCAAAAAGCAAAAAGTAGACAAGTTACTCTTACAATGGTTTGTTTTTTCTACGCATCGCAGGGGGTTGGGCTAGATGACCCTTGAGGGCCCTTCGAACTCTATAATTCTTTTACTCTATGTAGTGGCTGCTGCACATTGTTTCTGGTAGGGAGCAAGAGTCAAGCAAAGGCAACTACATCTAGTTTTGCCCTCATCCTCCTCCCTGTTGAGTTCTACTGTGAGCCAGGAAGTCTAAACTGGTTGCAAATAAAAAAACCAAGCTAAGGGCTGGCTAAGGGCAAACTGCAGTTGGTGGGGCAGTGCTCCTGCGCCCTAATGGACCAGCCATATAGCCCTGTTATTCAGTGCACAAGCCCCCTCCGCCATGGCTGCAAATGATACCACTGGGCAGTCATGCATTCAGTGGCTGTATGAAGAAGGCCTAAAAGTGTACCCTTATCCCTGCTGTCAACTCTAGCAATCAAGATAACATTGGTAAGTGTCAGGGAACTGCCATCGGAACTAGCAGAGGAGGCGAGGCTCCACAGCGATGCTGGAGAGGGGCCAAGCAGGGAGAGAGGCAGGTCTCTGGCTGGGGAAGAAAATCAGCGCAACACCAGGGATAGAGGGGGGCCGATGGGGGAAGCAGAGAGGAGGCTCCAGGACTCTTCACAGGAGACCAGCGAGGAGAGCACAGGTCCTCCGCTGCCCACACCCACCCTGCGCAGAAGACTTCCGCGCAGGGAAAGTAGGCGGCGACTTGGCGTCAAAGAACTTCTTTGCTGGAAGAGGTTCAAGAAACGCCCACTGACGGATTCTGCCAGCGACTGAACAGCCACGGAGTGGATGGCTGTCCAGCGAGAAACGGTTTAACCAGGCAACCTAGCCCAGAGCGGCGGTAACTTACGCACAAGCAACCCCTAAAGCCATTAAAGTAAACTTGTTTATATCAATTTTACAAGTAATAAAGAGTTCCTGAGTACAACAGCTGTCTGGAATAGAGTTGTGTTTATATGAAAAGTATAAAAGATCTTTTAGACAAACAAATACAGCGATCTCAAAAGGAAAAATATGGCTATCTTTTGATCTCATTAAGAAAACACACAATCATTTCCTTCTTCAGGCTCATTTAGTCCTATTGAAGGAAAAAACACCAGGACAGTTTTTTAAGATCGCCATCACAAACATAAATATCTGCACTGCCTTGTGAACAAATTATGTGGCAAGGAATGGGAGACTGTACAAACGGTTCTACAGCAAAACAAAACCAAATTATTACAGCAGAAACAGTTCTCGAAAGGACCCAAAGATTAAAAGATTGTTGTTGTTGTTTCTAAAAAGAGGATTACCCCTTTTCACCTCTCAAGAGAATAATCTTGCAGGTCAGGTTGAAGATACATTTGAAGAAAATGGTAAATTGGAGGAAGGTTTTTTTGGCTGTCCTTCAAAACAAGATGGCAAATGAACAACTGTATAAAGAGCAAACCAAACTTTTTATCATTCAAAGCAAGAAGAGTTTATGAACTTATTCTGAGTTCTTTAGTAGTCTTTTTTTATTATTTGTAACCTTAAGTATAAACAGGATGCATACCACACTCAGAAAGATGTTCACATGCACATTGTGGCTCTGAAATCTGTTTTACACAAGTCCTCAATCAGATTTTTGAAAGTACTTCTGTTTTTCTTTTGGAAAAGGGGGTGATAGAAGGAAATGGGCAAAAGGTTAAAATCCTGTAAAATCCAACTTCCAGACAATGTAAGGAGTCTTGCCCAATCACATCCTGATTTAGGTGGTTTCTAAGCTGGTGGCCATAAGGGTTAGTTGAGCATAGATAGCTGCATTACAGTCTTCAGTCTGAGAAACATTCAGAAAAGGTGAGGGTGAACACCTTGGGTGATCTCAACTAGGGTTGCCACCTTTGGTCAGGCAAAATACAGGACAGGTCGGGAAAAATAAAAGACAGGTTGGGGTGGGGATTGGGGGAACACACACGCTCATGACTCCAAATGCTCAACTCTCCTTCTTGGAGGGGGGTTCCTCACATTCGGCCTCTTGCCTCACTCACCACCCTGGCCCCTCTCTCCCCTCAATCTCATGTAGACAAGCAGTGGCCAGGGGTAGACAGCTGGCTCCCATGGGCAACTTGAGCAGCAGCTCCAGCCTCTCACCCATGCTGGTGTCGGATGAGACTCAAGTGTGGAGGAGAAAGGGGGGGCGAGGTCGGGTTGGGGTGGCAGAGGGGGCCAAGCATCAGAGGACCTGTACCATGCTGGACTGGTGGGCGGTAGCTGAGGAGGAGCATCAGCAAGAGAGAAGGAAGGGCGAGGGAGGGAGAGGAGGTCCTTCCTTCCCCCTTTTCTCTCTTGTCACTTGTGCAGAGCCAAAAGCGATGCCACTGCCATTTGGGGCCAGCAAAGCTTGAATACGGGGGGTGGGTGGGAGGTACTTCTGTCCAAAAACAGGGTGGTCCCATTTTTCTAGGGATGGGTGGCAATCTTACTCTCAGCCCTGGGTCCATGCAAAAACATCCATATTCTCCCAGGCCTTTAGTCCATTGCCTTTTAAACTGGGGGGGGGGGGCAATGTTTGTTTGTTTGTTACTATGTTATGTATTTTTGTGATTTTATATTGCAAACCATCCTGTGATCCATCAGATGAAGGGAAGAACAGACAAACATACACACACCCCAATTTGCAAGGGGGTTGCATTCGGGGTCACTGCGTAAGACAGCAGAGCATATACAGGCCTGCCCCATTATGCCCTTTCCCGCCACTTCTGGGTTCGATGTGATGCATGACTGCATACCCACGCATGCTTTGAGAACCCACGAAATGATTTGTTGCCTATATAGAAATTTAATGAATAATTCTTATTATAGTAAGAACAATGTGGGAGGAGGGTTAATAGGTTTATTCCTTTCTTGTTTTTAATATGTATTCTGGGTTTTTAGTTTGTATTTTTATGCCCTGAGATCTTCAGATGAAGGGCAGTATACTAATTTAATAAATAAATTTAATTTATTTCATTTTTAAAAGCAAGGGCTTTTGCTGGAGGCCGAAAAGAGGAACAAGCAGAAATTCCTTCTCTGTAGGCCAGGGAAAGGCAAAAGTGACTATATACCAGGACCGGCCAATCCAGAGGCCTCATACTACTGTCTGTCAATCTGAGGGTCAATATTACACGGTCCTGTTCCCTTCTGGGGAAGGGCCACAGCTCAGTGTCAGAGCATCTGCTTTGCATGCAGAAGGCCCCAGTTTCAATCCCCAGCCTCTCCAGGTGTGTATGAGAAAGCATCCTGCCTGAAATCCTTGCTGCCAGTCAGTGTGGGCAATGCTGAGCTAGATGAAACAATAATCTGAATCGGTTTATGGCAGCCTGCCTCGTTCCTATATTTTGCACCTGGAGAGATCTCTGAGTGCAGGTAGTCTGTAGGCAAGCTCATGTCTCAGCCGATGGGATTCCCAGTTTAAGCCTCAAAATCTCTGGCAAGATCAAATCAAGGAGCTCATAAATGCAAAGGATTTGTGCTTCCAGCTGATTCTTTTTTTCTTTCAGATTGTTAGGGACTGAAGGGAATAGCCGTACCTTTCCATCTCTGAAGCACTACCAGCCTCACTATCCCTTGCCAGGAGCAAAACAGATGGCGAAACACAGACATCCAAACGTCACTGCAGAAATAGCTGTCACTGTCAAGACATCACGAAAACAAACAGAGACTTCTCTGCTGAGCTGCAATATGATGTCTTTATGCACTATTCAGAACAATGAGCAGGAGAGTGTGTATTGTGCACAGAGGATGTGGCTGCAAGGCAGCACAGTGAAAAGCTAAACATCGTCAGTGTGCACAAGGAGGTATATGGCAAATATGAGAATCTGCAAAGAGTGTCAGAAGTTTTATCTGGATTCTCAATGCATAAAATCCCTGTTAAGGGTAAATGAGACAAAATCTATCCAACATTATTTTATGTATTTAGCCTGTCTTTCCATTTATCTTATTTATTCATCTATTTAATTTATCCATCTAAAAAGTCTATTACTGTGAATTTGTCTCAAAAAGGGAAATAGTCCGACAGAGGAATAGACGCACACAGACACACCAGAAATGTTGATCTCTCAGCTGCAAATATGGCAGCAGTTGTGTTTGTTGGGGGAAAAGGACGGCAAGTCTTTAATTATTAAACCAACTGCATTTAGCAGATGGTCAAAGAAAAGTACTTTTTTAAAAAAAAAGTTGCCCGGAGGGTTATATAAACGAACAAGCAAAAACAGCTGGCAGCTGGCACGTGAAATCAATAATGAGAAAATGAATCCTACTGTATCTTTGTTTTCATTGTCTGGCTGGAGACAGTGAAGACGCAGAAAGGGAAACTTCACAAACCAGCTTAACAGATCGCATGGATCCAATTTGGAAATTAAAACAAAAAAAGGCAAAGCCTGAAACTGAGGGGCACAGAGATTGCAGGGAGAAAAGGCGGGTGTCAAGGTTCACGGAAAGGTTCAAAGGCCTCTGCTTCAATCTATTCAAGACCACATTGCATAAAAAGGAGTGCCTTCTAAGACCATTATGCTCAACTTGTAAGAATAACCAGAAAGAGATAGGGACTCCTGAGGAACATGTGGTTTCAAGCACCAGAGGGAAAGGGAATGGCTTCCTTGATCTCCCAAATGGCAGCCCGGGGATTGCCTCTGAACACCCACGGCTACCAATCACAATGGCTACATGCTATGTCCACTATACCAGTTGCTGGCAATCACAATGGGAGAGGGTGCTGTTTCACATAGATCCTGCTTGTGGCCTTTGCACAGGCATTTGCTTGGCCACTGTGAGAACAGGGTGTTGGACCAAGATGGACCTTTCTCCTGATGCAGGCTCCTCGTCTGTATATTCCTATCGAGGACAAGAGAAGCTTCAGCTGCAATCCCAGGCCAGAGTCCAAATGAAAACAGTGCAAAAAAACCTCAGGGCCACCTGCAGGTTTCAGGGGTGCCCTATCAGAGAACCCTCCATGCTACATCAGTGTCCACCTACCAATGGCTTGACTTGCTGTTAGCGGTGGTAGCACTGCAAGCTGTTGAAATGTGAACTGCAAGCCATTGCACATGTGTTCACTTTCAAATCCATTTGATCCCACGCACCGTATGAAAAGAAAATACCTATTTTGTTTCAACGTATGCAACTCCAATGGTACTTTTATTACAAAATAAACATACCTAATGCAAACCCCTCAACTGCACCCCCCCCCATTAAATCGGGGGATCCTGTTTGGGGGACGTGTTCTAGAAAACATGGCGCCCCAAAGCACATGGGTCATGTGACTCCTGCAGGAGAGCCTCCCAGAAGACATGTATCCCGGTTTTCTGCAGCAACATGTTGGAGGGTATGCTAACATGTTTTGACAGGGTGGTTTGAGCAGAAATTTGCATCAATTTGGGGGGACAATTGTTAAAACCAAAAGACAATTATATCCCAGTGAACACATTAGTGTAAGACAGGGGCTCCCAAACTGTGGCCTGCAAGCAACCAATGGTCTGCAAGGTTCATTCTGGTCGAGAGGTAGCAGATTCATCACATTAAACAGTCATTATGATATATTTTTTTTTTACATTTATTACTTCTTTTATTGTATTTTCTTTTCTTACAATTTGAATTCTACAAAAATCAAATTCTAAAAAAAAACCACACACAATTAAAAATAATTTGCATGTAGCACCGGGCATTGCTGTTGCTACGACAGGCAGAAAGATCATAAAGTAGTCTGCTGAGACCCTCAGCCAAATTCAAGTGATTCATTGGGGGGGGAGGTGAGTTTAAGGAGCACAGGTATAAGAGGTTTTAATCAGGTCTGTTCACACTGGAATTCACAGAAATCAAATTCCTCAACCATCCTTAATTGTGGGCAATTAAAATGGCAGGCAGCTCACAGACCCTGCCCCCTGAAGCACTGGGATCCTAGTGTGAAACCTGAAGTACAATTGCATTCCAATCCATGCATTAGTTCAGGGGTCTGCAAAAAATTTTAGCCGCGGGCCGGTCCACTGTCCCTCAGACCTTGTGGGCGGGTCAGAGAAGCAGCACTGGGGGGGGGGAGCTGGTAGAAGAGGTGGGGGGCAAGTAGTCCTCCTCCCCACCCCCACCCTCACCCTCCAGTCGCTGCGCTTACCTTCCCAGGGGCTGCTGCCGCCACCGCCTCTGCTGCTTCTAGTGGGTAAGCAGAGCGAGCTCGTCCACTCCGCTCTCTGGCCCACAGGAGCACCAGGGCAGCGGCGGCAGCGGAGGGAAGATGAGTGGTATGAAAGGGCTGGCTCTGGAGAGGGGCTGCTTAAAATGGTGCTCAGACAGCTCAGCCCAACCCCCTTCCTCCTCTAGGCAGGGCAGGGAGAAGTCAGAAGGAGGGAGGGAGGTGTGGTGGCGCGGTGTGTGTGAGGGAGGGGGGGAATCGAATGGTGCGGCGGGGAGGATAGCGCAGCCCGAACAAACAGAATCCCCACGCCGATCCACAGACAGCCTGCGGGCTGGATCCTGAAGGCAACTGGGCCTCATCCAGCCCGCAGACCTTAGTTTGCTGACCCCTGTATTAAATCATGAGATAATAAATTAAGTCAGTTCTCTTAGAAATGCAGACTGAAAAAAATTCTACCATCCCTATAGATGGCTTGCCAGCTATCATATGATTCTTATCTTCTTCTTTTTAAAGAATCTCCCACCTGGTGGTTAGTGATAGGCAAGCAACTTGTGCAGAATCTCAACAAGTGTTAGGTCATATCTGCACTATACATTGAAAGGACTATGATACCACTTTAAACTTTGTCTCCCTTCACCCCCCCAAAAAATATATCCTGGGGACTGTAGTTTGTTAAGGGTGCTAAGAACTGTTTGGAGTCACCTCTCTTTCCTTTAGTTCACTGGGAAGAGGGACTGATTGTTAAACTATTCTATGAATGGCAAACTATGCCAGATCCTGAATACTGAGGGTATCAGGACACTTGCTTTGCATGCAGAAGGGATCAATTGATTAATTTCTGGTATCTCCAGTTGAGAGATCTCAGATAACAGGTGATGTGGAAGACCTGTGCTAAGAACCTGGAGAGCAGCTGCCAACCAGGGTATGCAATGCTTGGCTAGATGGACAAAGCTTATATAAAGGCAGCTTCTTATCTTCCTATGAAACATAAAAAGAAACCAGTAAGAAAAAAAATTAACATTAAAATTCCTTCATTTCTAAAATACCAGTTCTGGTATTGAAAAACAAACAAACCAATAAACTCATTGTGGATCCTGGCTCTGATTTCATGGCTGACTGATGAAAACACTTCATGCACTCAGAAGAACTCCCAGCTAAGGACGAGTAAATCACTCTAATTTCTGGTCTGTGCTATTTTCATATAAGCCTGTGCTCATGCATCAGTCTGTTGCATCCATTTCCACAATAATCCAATTTTTAATAAAAAGATATACACACACAAAAAAGATATTTAAATATCCCACAATATGTGTTTCTATTTCCTCTCAAACTACTCATTTAAACTATTTTTATACACTTTTTAAAGTCAATAAGTGCACCAGAACATTTGGGAAGTGTGGATACAATGGGCATATGAGTCAGAGCTTTACTGTGTATGTCAGTCTATATCATAACTTATTAAAGGTCAAATTCATCCAGGATCTCTTCCTTCAGCTTCCCTGTCTCTTCACATCTTCTGGGACTGAGCCCTACGAAGCTGTGTCTCTAGGTCAGCCTTCAGCAACCTGATGCCTTGCAAATGCTTTGAACTACAACTCCCAACTGCAGAGGGCACCCAGTTGCCGAAGTCTGCTCTAACTAACACAAGGCGGGGGGGGGGGGGGAGATAATGGCATTACTAATTGTTACTGGAAACAAAACACAGATGGTCTTGGTCTGCAAACATTCTTCCAATATTTTTAGCATACAAATGGTACTCTTTGTTCCAGCTAGGACCTCCCTCATTATTTTATCTGATTTTAAAATCAGCCGATGGGAACAGCTCTCCAACACGCCCCCCCCCCCGCCCTGGTCAGCTGTTCTATTCTGTAGCCTATCATTTATTTAAGGAAGCAAGTAATAGTCTCTCCTGAACCTCAAGATTAGCTGTTTTCCCAATTATTATTGACAAGGCGTATTGGAAAGTTCTCTGCAGAACACAAAGACTCTGAGTTTGTACAAAGATGTGGAAGTCAACGTTTCCTGTAGACATCAAGGCTAGGACAATGCCTCTAACATTTGATCATTTCAGTGCAGGCAAGGGAGGAAGATGCATCCTGCAGCCAATAAAAATTGGCTTTTGGCCTTTTCACTAAAGGGAGGGGAAATAGTTTATAACAACCTAGCTAGAGCATGAGTAGGTTAGCAGAGCCACATGTTCCTAGGGCTCAGATAAATAAGATGCATGAAGACATCCATTTTGACAGATATTAGATTAAAAAGGAGAGATGCACTCTTTGATGTTACCAAGACTTGAAATTCAAGTCATCATAGCTTGGCTTCTACTTTTTTCTTTAAAAAAAAAAAAAGATTTGTAAACAAGGTTTATTTCCAGAAGCTCAATTTACTGTCTGTTATCACATAAATTCTGTATAAATAAAGTACAGCAGTCAATTTTTCTCTCTCCCCCCTTCTCCTGCCTCTGTTTAGCAAGACTTAACTCTCAATCACAAAATATATAAAAATGTTAAGATTGCTGGCACCAAGCATTAATTTTGTCTGTTCATTTATTTAGGAATCCCGAAATAAGCTTCAGAAACATTGCTTACAGCACAACTGTAAACTGAAAGGGCCCTGGAATAATAAAGATAAGACTGTCCCATTTAGAAAGGGAAATTTTTACATTCCTGGGTAAACAAGGGGAGCTCATAAATCTTGCCATGCTGTTTAGCGCTGTCAATGTGACCTGTGTCTAGATGAACCTTTGTGTTCTCCAAGAAAACTTAATTAAAATATTTACTGTAGAATTGTTTTATCAAGGGGTGCGAGAGAAAATTTAACTCTTTCAGCACAGCACTGCTCTCTGTGTCAGAGTAGCATTCAAAACCTGGGTAGCAGGGAGAGGAGTAAGGGGAAGAGAGCATCCATGAACTGCCATATGCGTTTGTGTATTCGGCTGTGCTTGCAAGGCAGAAAACCTGCCTTGGCAATTCTTAAAATCCTGTTGTTGTTGTTGCAACTGTTCGCCTGTTCTGTGGAGAACATTATTTCCTCATACAGCAGTCATCACTTCCAAGACTGTTCATGAGGGTTTCAAGTCCTTCAAATCCCTCCCTGATATACAAAAAGAGATGATGCAGCTGTACCACTGGGCCAACCAAAAAGGGGAAAGAAAAAAAAAATCTGTGTGAGGTGAGCAGTGCTGTCTTCCAGTTTGTCACCAAGAACAATTCAATGCAGACCCTCCTAGTGTACCTATTTTCCAAGGATGTCCCTGATTTAGAGAAGCCATCCTGGTTTCTGATTTGATCCCAGAATGTCCCACTTTTCCTTAGGATGCCCCTATTTTCATTGGAGAAATGTTGGAGGGGATGGAGTTATCCAACCCCTGAGCCATCTGAAGGCAATCCTATAAATGAAAGTTTTTTTAATGTTTAATGTTTCATTATGTTTTTATGTATGTTGGAAGTTTCCCAGAGTGCCTGGGGCAACCCAGTAAGATGTGTGGAGTATAAATAGTAAAATTATCATTATGGAATGGGACGTCCCTGTTTCCATTGGAGAAATGTTGGAGGGTATGTCCAAAGTGCTGGGCATTGAAGACTTTGTGTTGAAGAGATAAGATACTGCGCTGTAATAACCTTGAGACTGAACTATTGCAAGGTGCTCTGTGTCCAGGATATCAAAGGACCATCTCCTCTCATATGAGTCTATCCCATTGTTAAGATTGGCAGGAGAGGCTCTTCTTTATGTCCCATCAGTGACTGTGGTAGGGCTGGCAAGCACACATGAAAGGGACTCCTCTGTGGCTGCAGAAATCCCTTCTAAGGAAAGCTCATCTTGGTCACTCTCCAGTGGCCCTCCACTGCCTTAGTGCAACACTTTTTCAGCAGTCTTTCAGTCAGCCGCCATAATTTATTTTTTAAAGCAGAACTAGTGAACCAGATAATTTCCAAATGATGCTAGACTCCAGTTCCCATCAGCCCCAGTCAGCATGGCTCACAGTCAGGGATGCTGGAAGTTGTAGTAAGCACCTGGAGGGCCAAACATTTAATGGTGTGATGTTTTGTGGTGTTTGTGACTTCCCACCCCCTGAGATCTTCAATGTACAATCTGTTTTAGGTACTCCCTGAGTGTGAATTTAAGTGGTTATAGCTATTTATTTATTTTAAAAATGTATCTTATTAGGCATCTTGGGCACATGTGTGGAAAAGGTGAGATGGAAATGTTTTAAATACATAAATAAACCTTCTTGGACATATTGATAGGTTTTAGACTGCCATATGATGAAAGAAAGAAAAATGTTTCTTAACCACATGAGTTTTAGTTATACTCATTGACTAAAGTTGCACAGATTTCCATGTAAATAGAAAACAGTACCCAATTAAAATTATGCACACAACTGGCATGGCAGGTACAACCTTAGAAGAGGCATTTCCTTCTGTATGACGGCCTAAAAACTTCAAAAACTTATCGAGAAATCCCCATTCAACTCAATGGTACTTCTCTCTCTCTCTTTCTCTCTCTGCATGTCTATGTGTGTGTGTACACACACATACACATATATATGGCAAACACTGCAATCATAGTAGGTTTAGATTCAATCCTCTGATGTCACATTCATTGGGTGTCCTTAGGCCTGCAGGAACAATGATGTGTAGGGGAGGAGAGGCCAACAGGGTCATCCCATCTCTCCCTCTCACTTGATGGTTATCACACTGGTAAGGAGGTTTGTGAAGGAGGGGGCACTCAAAGCAGTGTCTCCGCTGAAGATTTACCAATCATGCAGGTTTATTTGAAAGATGACTATCCTTCAGATACCAAGGCTCCCTATGGTATTCTGGGACCACCTGCCACCTCATGCAACTGGTTTGGCACAATGTTTTGGCTTAGCACATGTAGAGCAGTCAGACTGTAATCAAAGTCATCTGCCCAACATTTGTCAGTCTGCAGGCAAGCAGGCAGGTATTGACATTAGATTAACGAGAGATAAAGGTGTGGTGCCTAAACTATTAAATAAAGCATTTCTAACACAAGCAGCACTACCACTTAGACAGCACAATTACTGTCTGACCGTTAAACCAAAATAATTCATCACCATCTTTTGATACATGACTACAGCAGTTGCAATGCAGTTTAGTCTCGTTACTCCTAAAGTAGGCTTTTGAATGTTCCCATTTTACAGATGGGTCATATCTCGGAATGCTGGCTCAAGCCTAAAATCTCCAGTCTTAACTCTATTGGGGATTGAATACGGAATGTTTTAAATAATTTGGGCCCCCTATATTCTCGGCACATGACCACCTTCAGTAGGTTTTGTGAGTGATTTCCAGGGGCTGGTTCAAATTAGCACTGGAAATTCCCTGCTTGTGGAAAAACAGGATGTCACGATTAAGAAATGCTGTTTGTCTACATGCAGCGAAGATAGGTGTGTGTTCCATGACACAACCTGAAGTGGTACAGTCCAGAAAAGGCTTTACCATTTGGTTCTGTTAAATGTATGACGCTTCCATGAAAAATACAGGGAACCCCAAATACCCTAAGGAATATTCTTGTTTTTCTTATTGTTCTTTTTTTAAAAAAAAGATTAATGAAGAAACTCGAGGGAGAAAAAAAGGGGGGTGAAGGGGGAAACCCCTTCAGCTCACATCCATATTAATTTAAATATATACATATATACATAATTGAAACTTATATTTTAATAGAAACATATATATTGATATCCAAATGTCCAGATAGGTATCCACCTGAAACAGATGTTTTTAAGAAATATGCTCAAATGCAACAAGGGCAGTTAGGTGCCACTGCAAAATAGACGGTTGGGCTAAAGAACATTCTAAAGAGCAGATTCTGAATTATTTTTGTTGTTCTTTTTCATCATCTCATTATTTATCGCCACCATCATTGTTGCTGGTTGCATGCTTCCCAGAGAGGCATCCTAGTGGATGCTGTGAAAACATGACATCTCCCTGGGCTCCCTTGGGAGGAAGGAGAGGGAAATAAATATAATTTATAATTATAAACAGTAATAATAATAAGTATATTGACAATGAACCAGGTGGACCTTTGGACTGATGGAGCAGGACTCTGATGATGATGTTAATATTAGGATGTTGAACCTCTGCTCTACAAATCTGCTTCTTCCCTAGTTTGTGTCCTGCCTGCACTCTCTCTCTCTCCCCCTCTCCCTCTCTCTCTCTCTCTCACACAGACACACAAACAGAGGAAGACACACACACACAAACTTCCTCTGTGCAACTGTATACAAACCTCACGTGCACCAAGGTCAGAATTTTTTTTCTTTTACTGTTCTTTGATTAATGCTGAGAGCTGCAACGTGTTTAGACAGGGTCACGACCCCAGGCATCCATTTAATCAAATTTCTCTGCTGTGTGTCCCTACGGAGCCATCGCAATGAGAAACTCTCTCAATGAAGGAAAGGGGGAAAGGGAGAGAGGTGGAAAGAGAGGGAGGGAGAGGGGAGGGGGGAGGGGAAGCACACTTCACATCTCACATTGTTTACACACTGTTAAGTAATTATTTCACTCTCCAGACCCCCACTGGCCATCAGCGGAGAAGTCACCTCCTTGGAGATCCTAAAGAGCTTATTCAGCAAGATCTAATCCATTTGTTTCTCGCCTGCATCGGAAAGCTTACTGCTTAGCTTAAAGACTTCTTTGTGAATACTAAAGTACACGGGGTCCATGCTAATGATCTCACTAATTATTACAGTATTTCTCCTTCCTGGGAGATGCAGACAAGGCAAGAGCAAATGGAGGCTTAAGCAGCACAGCCCACCCTGCCCCAAATGCACACACCTGCTCACCCCACAGGAGAAGACTGGGCTGGAGCAGCGATGGGCAAATCAATCTCTATCCGGTCTGTGTCACTTTCACATGTCATTCCCCCTGCCCCAATAAGTCAGTTCCATCTTGTTCCTGCATTAAATCTGTGTGTTTTTTAATGGCACTGTATATATTTAAATCTTGCTTCCTAAATATGTATTTAAACATGGACTTTTAAGCATACTTTTAAAATGCTCGTTTTAAACATATTTTGATAGGTTGGGTTGTTTTTCCCCTGAACTGTGAACTGCATTGCACCATTCAGGATGAGTAAACACTGGTGGATAACAAAGTTCTGATTGGTTAGGGCAGAGCTTTCCAAACTTTTCATGTTGGTGGCACACTTTTAAGACACGCATCATTTTGCGACACAGTAATTCCGTTTTACTAGCAAACCAGAGGTTAGACTAACCCCCTTTCCATCCCTGGCAGGAGCATTCGTGTAACACACCTTCTTCACACTGCAGCCGACACAATGACTAACATGTCACAACACACAGTTTGGAAAGCTCTGGGTTAGGGACTGGGCAAAGCACCAATATGCACTGGAACAGCCACGTCCGTAATTGTGTCCAACTAGGGCTAAGTGGGGGAAGCAAGGAGCTCAGTGAGCTATTTAACATAGGGCAGGCAGCCCAAGGAATAGGTCTTGTAAGAGACTGAGAAAGCCACCTCTACCTTCTGGAGCATCTGCCTGTGTTCCTTACCGTGTCACTTTGACAGTCCATACATTGATCCGGGGTATATGGTTCATGTCAGTCTCTATCTTGATTCACAAAAATCAAATTTCTTGAGCATCCGTAGTCTGCTGCAGCCTCATTGCAATGTGTATCCAGTCAGGAAATCCCTGATTTAAATGCTGCCTCTTCCAGGAACTCACTCAATGGCCAAAAAGAAAGTCCTTCCTTTCTGCCTTCTTACTTGCAATATGGTTATAAATACTTCTGTCCTACCTTTAGGGTTGTTGTAAAGATCAGAAGATAATGTATGTGAAGCCCTTTAAGTCCTCTACAGTGCAATATACATTTTAGCACATTAATAATCCTGCTTTTCTTTCATTATGGAGCTCTTAGGTGGTCTTCCAACCAGACAATGATCAAACTCAGACCTACAGATCTATTTCTAACTTTGTTTCAATATGTGCCTTCAGATCATACTCAGAATGCTCCCCATCTCCCCACCACCACTCCTATGAGAAGACAGGTATAGAGGGAGAGTGGGCACATTTAAAAATAATTATAAGCCATGCTTTAGTGTAACATACAAAAGCAAGAATAAGTTTTATTGGGCTCACATGATTTCCCCTACATTAGCTTTTGCTTTAGTTAGCCATAGTTTGTTGCCTAGTCCTTACCAATGAACTGTAATTAACCTCAACTGTGGTTTGCTGAAAACAATTCAACTCATCATTTCTAAAGCCAGCAGATTTTAAACTAAGCACAGTTAATGTTAGCCACAGTTTCCAGTTAGGATTACTCTAGAAGCTGTAGTTCTTGAAAACTCTTCTCAGCCACATAAGAAGGAGAGAGGGAAAGGGGGGGTTAACCGTAGTGCCCAAACAAAGCCAGAAACAAAAAGCTCCACATTGCAAGGTTCCCACCTCTCCCCACCCACATGGGAGAAGACAGGACAAAACACAGAGGAAACAGGTCAATGATCTATTAGGACCCTATTAGGATATTGTAATCTGAATCTCCTTCAATAACTTCAAGTCTTGCTCCTGTGTAACTGAGATTTGGCATGCATGAACATCACATTGAAAGCTGTTAAGTGGGAACCATGAAAGCGGCTTCACTCACTGCTTGAGAAAGTGTCAGGGCTGGAGTCAGATGCACATCAGCACTTACCGGTAAGTAATTAAGTCACTGGTGCCAGTGAAGTTAACTCTTTGTGCAAGTAAACCAAAATACAGCCTCTGCTTCAGCCTCAGAGTCTGAACTGCACTCTGCCACAGACTCTTCCTGCTCACTAAACCCTGTTGCCCCTCCAGCTTTTGACCCACCCCCCCAGTCTTCACCGTCATCCCACCAACAATTCCCTGGCTCTGAACCTTCTTCTCCAGGGGGTTCACTTGGGGGTTATCCAGCTGGGGCCTCCCACCACTCCTCTGCACCCAGCCAGTCCATGTTGGCATTTACAATGAAATCAAACAGGAAGTCAATTGCATGCACTGGCAACCTATACACAAACCAAGATGCAAATGGGGGAAAAGGAGGCTACCACCTTCCAGTGTGTCACTCTTGCTGCTGGCTAATATAGTTTAAGATAAGGGCTGTTTGCACCCAGCAATCTAACTCAAGTGTTTGGTTCCTGATTCTGGATACAGTGGACACTGGCATAAGTAAAGCAGCAGTTCGCTGGTGAATTCTCCATAAATGAAGTATACCAAACTGTAAAGAGATTTCCAAACTCTACTACATGGGACCTCATTTCTAGGGCCAGTTCCAGAGGGTAACATCAATGGGCATTTGACAGGGCAAGACCAGCAGAGGGCTCACTTCCCTAACAGCACTACTGTTTCCACTTTGCATCCAAGAAGATTAGGTGCAATTTAAGAGGTTGACAGTTTACATGCCCTGTCTCTTCCAGATTGGGGAGGATGACATGGAGGGTGGCATGCTCAAGAGCTCTCAAAATCCTGGAGACAGTACTCACCAGCTAAAACCACAAGAGGGAACTGTTTATCCTTCATACTAGAGACTCAAAGGTATATTCTGGAGTTTGGTTTATTGAGGGAAGGAAAGGGAATGCTTCCCGACTGCTCGGTAGTGGCACCATTTTGTTTAACAACATATTGTGCCATCCATACTGTACTCCCCAACATGTGGAAACCTGTGGCACTCCAGGTGTTATTAGACTCCAACTCTCATCAGTCCTAGCCAGCAGGGTCAATGGTCAATTTACCAGCAGGCTAGTAACCACTACGGGCTTATTTACAAGTCTGCAGTCAAGACATAGGATGCTGCCTTATACTGAACTGAAATAGTAATCCACATGGCTCAGCACTGTCCACAGAGACTGACAGGACTGAACCTGGGACCTTCTGCATTCATTATGGCTCTTCCCCATACTTTATACCAGCTGCCAAAACCTGGCGCCCTCCAGGTGTTTTGATGGGAGTTATAGGCCTTAAATATATAGAGTACACAGGGTTGGAGACAGCTGCCTTATAATATTTTTTGTTTGCCCTCTGCAGTCACTCTTAACAGCAAAAAATTCTCCTTCTGCCCCAACTGCAGCTGCCCTTTTGCTGAATCTTTGCTGCTGCTTTTCTTTTCTGCTGCAAATACTCAATATTTGTCCGGTAGCTCTCAATAACACTCTGATCTTTTATGCAGCTCTTCTCCAGGGCAAAGAGCAGAAATGAGGCAGGCAGGTAATGAGGAATTACAGTTTGCCTTTATTTAATAGCTCCATCCGTCAGAGTAATAGAGATGGAGCAAATGGTAACCTTATTCACCCAACCCTTCCTAATTGCTAGCCTGAAAAGCAGCAAGAAAAGTGTACGAGGGGGGGAGACACCACGCTGGATCTAATTGCAGTTCAGAAATTAAAGGTGAACAACTTGAAAGCCAGGCGTAAGCATAATGCCCCTGTCTTCTAATTCAAATGCAAACAGACTGCAGAAGGTAAGACAATTAGAAACCAAAGAGAAGGCAGCAAAGCAAGAAGAAGCCAGGGTCTGGCAAAAACAAAGTCCCTCTTTCAACCCAACTTGAACCCTCACCTTTTCCTCCCTTGGGCTGTTGGAATAAATGCATTCAGGACGGCTTGCTCATCTGCAGAGGGCACCTCCAACAATGCAATTCAGTCCCCATGGCTATTATTGCACAAAACAAAGAGGTTTGATCCCTGCTGAAGGTGGCAGATTTCGGGTGCCATTATGCAACTAGGAACCACAGTTCTTTTCAAGAAGACGCAGAAAAGGCCTGTCAGAATTATCAAGGGGTTGGAGCACCTTCCTTAGGAGGAAAGACTGACACATTAGGCTGGGGTTGGGTTCATTGAGATAAAAGTCAGGTAAGGTGGGGAAATAGCTCAGTAATAGATGGAAAGTGTGCTTTGCATGCAACTGTTCCCAGGTTCAAGCCCTGACCTCTCTACGTAAACAGATCAGGTGGCAAGTGATGAGGAAGCAAGTCTGCCCAGGACCTTAGAGGGATGCTACCAGTCAAGAGTCAGCAAGCACGAGTTGGGCTGACTTGAGGTGGCAAGAATTTATTCATGCAGTGTGTAGTTGGACTGTGGAACTCACTCCCACAAGAGGCATTGATAGGCACCGATTTGGATGCCTTTACAAGACGAATGGGCAAATTCATGGACGAGAGAGCAATCTGTGGTACTAGCCATGTTGCTATGTACTGCCTCCACAGTCTGAAACAGTAATGCTTCTGAATACAAGTTGCTGGAAACCTCGGCAGGAGAGAATGCTCAGGTGCTTGTGTCCTGCTTATGGGCTTCTTGTGTGCATACGGTTGGCCACTGTGAGACCAGGATGCTGGACTAGATGGGCCTTTGGTCTGATCCAGCAAGCTTTTCTTATCTTCTTATGTACTCTGACTGCCAGCATCTCTCCAGGGTTTTGGACAGATAGAGGTGTTTCGAATGTTCTGTGGTCTGATCCTTTTAAGTAGAGAAAGGTAAAGGTAAAGGGACCCCTGACCATTAGGTCCAGTTGTCGCTGACTCTGGGGTTGCGGCACTCATCTCGCTTTATTGGCCGAGGGAGCCGGCGTACAGCTTCCGGGTCATGTGGCCAGCATGACTAAGCCGCTACTGGCAAACCAGAGCAGCGCATGGAAATGCCGTTTACCTTCCCCGCCAGAGCGGTACCTATTTATCTACTTGCACTTTGACGTGCTTTCGAACTGCTAGGTTGGCAGGAGCTGGGACCAAACAGGAGCTCACCCCGTCGTGGAGATTCGAACCGCTGACCTTCTGATCGACAAGTCCTAGGCTCTGTGGTTTAACCCACAGCACCACCCGCGTCCCTTAAGTAGAGAAACCATGCATTAAACCTAGAAGATTTTTCAGGAGTGCATGTACACCCAGGCCTATATATGTATGGGGGGGGGTGAATGGGAAAGAGCACCGTATTCTTCATCCCCTGCCACAAGATGTGATGCTGGAGTCTGGCTGAGATAGCTCTGAAAGAAGATTGGAGATAGATTTGCAGAAAATGTATTTATCAGTTGTTATTAGCAATGACAGCTAAATGGAATCACCATATTCAGAGGTAGTCTAGCATGAAATACCAGTTGCTTAGGGAGCGGGGGTGGGGGGTGGGCTGTTGCCTTCATTTCCAGTTAGTGGGCATCCCAGAAGCATCTGACTGGCTACTGTGAGAAACAGAATGATAGGTGATCTTGAACCAATGGACTCACTTAGCAAAACAGTTCTCAGGCTTTCATGAGACATGATCTACCCAAGGCATTTTAGTGCCTGATTGTCAGGACTGGGTAGCAAGCTGGTGCCAGGAATCAGGGTGAGAGGGAAACCAGGAGACAGGACCTGAACACAAGCCAGGAAGCAGAACTAGAAGAGCAAGACTAAGAGCAACAGAACCTTAGCAGGCCTTGTTCAAGCAAAGCACCACGGAGGCAGGAAGCTTTCATATATTCCCTTCCTCCCAATATGCAGCCTATTGGGCAGAGTCAAAACATCTCCTGGTGTTTACCAAGAGGATGCAGTTGTGCACTTCACCTGATGGGGGCAGTGATCAGTTGCTCTTGACTCTTCAGCAAGAGATCGCAGTCATGCACCTCATCACATGGGGCAGTGGTCAGCAGATCCTGACACTGAACTGGAAAATCCAGATGGCAACCCCCTCCCACTAACTAACATAAGTCACAGTGTATAACTGTGAGACACACACACACCCCGAAATCGGTGAGAGCTGTACAAAAACAAGCTACCTTTCTTCCACCAAGTAACTCAAGGCAACATGCATCCAGATGGTCTCCCATCCAGGAACTGACTGGACCTAGACCTGCTTAGCTTCAAGAGGGATGCTACATCATATACCTCCAAACAAAGCTACAGGAGTAAGAGAAGGATTTGTTCACAACATACAAGTAACCTTTAAAAGGGCTGTTTGTTGCAAGGAAAAGCACAAAGGAGCATCTCTGAACTTCAGGTTCGTGCAACTGCACAATTATGATTTCTACAACAATGAATGAAGCTTTGGGGACATCTGGCTCAAGACACATGCTCTTCCTGCATGTGGGTGTGTTGGGAGGGGGGTTATCTTTCCTGCTAAGTGGCCCTTTCAAAATGTTACCCTTGCAAAAATGACTCTCAATAAGTGTTATTACGGCACATTTTACAGATATAGGAAAGCAATAATGGCATTCTTTTAAGCCTCGCTGCAAACACAAAGGACCCATTTTATCCAAGGAGTGACACACATCTGAACGGCAGGCTTTCCACCTGCCACCTGCTAAATCTTTTGCAACTTAAAAGTTCTTATCATAAGCTGAGAATCCAGTTTTCATTTTAAATACAGGCATACCTTGGATCCTGAACTCGGATGTTTTGGCTCCTGAATGCCACAAACCCAGAAGTGATTGTTCCGGTTTGCGAACATTCTTTTGGAACCCGAACATCCAACGTGGCTTCCATGGCTTCTGATTGGCTGCAGGAGCTTCCTGCAGCCAATCAGAAACCACATGGTTTTTGAACGTTTTGGAAGTTGAACGGACTTCTGGAACAGAACCCGTTCGACTTCCGAGGTACGACTGTATATGCAAGTTCATGGTTAAAAAGATACACTTGACAATAGACATTAACAAACAAGGATCTGGACACCATATTTTTTATCGATGTAGCCTAGGCATGCATCAGTCCGTTTAGCTGCTGCCTCACACCACAGTCTCATGTTTAGCTGGCAATATTATGAAAATCAATAGATCCATTTTGCAAATTGTTGTCAAACCAGGGGTTTCCTATCCTGTAGCTGTATACCCGGTTCTTCCAACTTAAATGCAGCAATTTACATTTCTATCTATTACAAATCATTTTTATCACTTGGATTCAGTTCCCCATCCTGTCAAGATCACCTAGAATCCTGTTTCTGACTTCTTAAGATGCTAGTTATAACCATCACCCCAGTTTTGTGTCACCTGAAAATCTGATAAGCATCATTTCCACTGCTTTGTTCAAGTCTTTCTTAAACCTGTTAAACAGCACTGGGCCTGGGACAGAACCCTGCACTTGTTGACAAGGAGCAACTTCTGTGGATACAGTCCAAGATCCAGCTACAAATCCACCTAAAAGTGTAATAATCTAACCCACAGTTTAACAGCAAGAATATAATGGTGGGTCTTGTTGAAAGACTTAGTCAAATCAAGATATACTACATCCACTGATTTTCCCTGATCTACAGAAGAATAAAAGTTGTCTGATATGGAGCCACACCCATAGTCCATCTAGTCCAGGGGTGGCCAACTCCCAAGAGGCTGTGATCTACTCACAGTTAAAAACTGGAGGTGATCTACCCCCTTTTGGGGGGTTCAGGTCAAAGTTGTAGGGCTTTTTTAGGGGAGAAGAAAGCCATGTTTCTTTGGGGTGCAGGGCAAAAGGTTGAGCTTTTTTAGGGGAGCCAAAGTTGTTGAGCTTCTTCAGGGGGAGATCTATCAGTGATCTACCACAAACATCCAGTGATCTACCAGTAGATCACGATTTACCTGTTGGACGTGCCTAATCTAGTCCATCTCAGTACTGTACACTAGGATGGACATCAGCTCTCCAGAAGAGGTGTACTTGTCTAGGGTCACTGAGAGATTGAAGACCCATGACTATTTCTGCAGCAGGGTCCCAGCCTCCAGCATCTTACAGCCACCCTATCAGCATGAAAGGGGAGCCTTCCAGCCACCAAGAAAAAGCCACCTCACTCTTTGTGCTGATTCAAGCCAACTAGAGTGTGTGCACAGAAAACAGTAAATCTAGCTGAAAATCTAGTTGGAGTGTGTTGATATTTGCAATTCACCCCCAATTATTATTGTTGTATAATTATAATTGTATGATCTTAGAAGGGGTGTGGCTATGAGTGGGTGTAACTCTGACTATCAAATGTGAACTGGAATTAGTTCCCTTTTTGACATGCATGCTGAACTTCAACTAGCACTATTTCCTCTGTAAAATGAACTTCCCAAACTCTGGATATTTCGCATGTTCCAAAAACACCATCTGTAGATACACATGCTTCGTAAAACACATCAAATACACCAGGTTTCTGCTGTGCTATGCAATAAAGAAAGGGCACTCTGCAGTTGAGTAAGAACTTTTACTATTAACATAAAAGAAAGCTATAGGCCTAGGTCTCCTTGTCTCACCCCCCTCCTGCTGAAAAGAAAGGGATCTTCCATCAGCCAATTGTCATGTATCATATATTTCATCTCTCTGAGGGCCAGGGGCTCAGGTTCTTTTCTCCAGAATAAAATACACCAAGGGGGAAATTTGTGTTGCACTCCACACCATTTACAAACTGCTTCCAAATAAATTAAAGCACTTTCTGCTATTCATTAATCCCTGGATGCTGCCATTTTTGCATTTGTGCTCAGTATCAGAAAATCCTCAACTCCTGGTTCCAGGAGTTGCACCTCTATCTCTCCTCTTCTTCCCTCCCCAAGTACACAGATGGTGACCTTTCTTAAGCGCACCCCAGAGATATCGCATAATGTAAGTCAGAAAAAGGAGAGTGAACAGGGCAGATGCCACCAGAAAGAAAATTCGGTCCAGCAAATGCAGCCAAAAGGATGAGAAAACTAAAGGGGGGGTGAGAGTTTAGTTGGCTATTTGTCAAATCCAGACATTAGGCTGGATCATCTCTATTCTGAAGATCTATTGTGTTTTGCATAAAGTAGGAACTTCTACAGTCCGTACCATCTTCCAAGTTTAAGATTCTGGTTTCAATCCCATAGTCGCTGAGAGGCTGTTCCAGAGACCATGGGATTTTGAAAATCTCCTTCCCAGAGGGGAGAGAAGGGGACCTGCCTTGGCGATTCCCCCTCTCAGCTGCAATGGAAAGGGCTGCCACCAATGCCCCTCTGTTGTCACTGCAGAGATAAAAGGGGGGAGTGTTCCAGACGTTTATTGGAATGGATCCTTTTGGAGTCTGGATCTCTCCCATTCCTCCAAGATGGGTATGGGGGAATACACTAGCTCAGATTGGTTTAGCAATTAATCCCGCTTCCTGAGGAAGTCTGGGAGTTAAAGCTCTGTGAGAGGAAATTAACACCCTTAAAAACTGCAGCTCCATGATTCTTTGGGGGAAGCCACAACTGTTTAAAGAGGTATAATAGTGCTTTTAATGTATAGTGCAGCTGTAGCCTGGCTTCAACACTAGAGCTGCAACAACATCCTTCCCTGCATCTGCAGGAGAAGGCTAGTTTAAGGGGTTGATGACAGCTCTAATCTCCCATAGAGGACAATGGCTGGGGGCTCACGAGAAATAGCATGGGGGGGGAGCTGCTGTTGCCCCCACCCACAGTATCTACCAACTGATTGCCTCACTCTGTCTAATGGTAGGGCTGGCCCCAAGGGCAGGTATGAGTTATGCTTACTTGTCACCAATAGCATGTCTTGATCCAGCCAGAACAAAGGTGGACAGTGCTACTCAATGAAATCAATAGGACCTTTGGCACAGACTTCAAGGTGAGCAAGAGGAGACCCTCTGTCAACAAGAATTTCACTTACGTTTCCTCTCTGAGTAAGCAAAAATAATAATAAAAATAAAAATAAAATCCAGCCTGCTCGCACCAAGTTCTCTCTGTAAGAAACTATCCCCTGTAAGCATTTAGCAGACGGGAAACGGGACTCCATTTGTGTAGTGGCATCAATGCAAATCTAATTCCCGACATTAAACTGGAGAGGCAGAAGCACATTTACAAGGGCTTTGTGGCTGTATCTCTTCCTTCAGTTAGCAAAGTTAAAAATCATTTACTTTTGAGTACTTGCTGTAAAATGCTAATTGCCCTAGAGTCCTTGTGGGCTCCATCACTGCATCTGCAATGGCTTCCCCATACTCATCAATGGAGGAGGTGACTATGTGGACACAACGAGCTGTTTCCTTTGCTGAACTGAACATAAGGGCTAGCTCGGTGCTCTTTTTTCAACCATTCTCCACCTCTTATTGAGAAAATAAATTGAATTTAAAAACTGGAGTGAAATTCTCATGGGTGGGGGAGAGTGGGGTTTTTATGTGTTTGCTTTAACTTCTGAGATGGTCAAGAGGTGTTTTTGAGTGTCCTTTCTTCCCTTCAACAATTCATCCCCAGTCCGCAGCCATCCCAGGTGCCTTCAGTAATAGCCCTTGGCTATCACTCCTCTCATAGGGAGGAGTGATAGCCCTTGGCTCTCACTCCTCTTTTTTCAGATCAAAAAGTGTGGGCATCTGGGGAAGCTGAATGTTACTGGAGAAATGTTTACTGTAAAGGAAAATACATACACCACCTTTGCCTACCTTGTGACAATAAGATGAACTCAAAATCCCACAATGCCTTAAATTTAAAAGAAGTCCTCAAATGCCCTAAGGATGATTCAGGAAACAATGGGAACTGCTTTCAGAGGGGAATAAAACTATAGAAAACTGGGAAGACTGATTTGGGCAAAGCACAGAACTAGAGATGGGAAGGCCTGGAAAAAAACCGGAAAAATTGGGGGGGGGACCAGGTTTTTTTCTGTTTCCCCCCAAAGCCACCCCCTCCCCTGAAAAATGGCTTTGGGGGGGAACAGAAAAAACCTGTCCTGTCCCCCCATTTTTCCCCAGGCCTTCCAGCACCCACACTTCGGAGCTCCCTGCTGACTGACACCAGGCAGGTGCTCTCACTGTACTCTTTCTGGCAACTGCTCAAAACCTTTTCATTAGGGCCAGCCCATCTGAACATGTAGAAGCTGCATGCGATTTACAGTGGTACCTCGAGTTACAGATGCTTCAGGTTACAGACTCCGCTAACCCAGAAATAATATCTTGGGTTAAGAACTTTGCTTCAGGATGAGAACAGAAATCGCACAGCAGCGGGAAGCTCCATTAGCTAAAGTGGTGCCTCAGGTTAAGAACGGACCTCCAGAATGAAGTAAGTTCTTAGCCAGAAGTACCACTGTACTTCCTTTTAACCACTGCTGACTTTAATCATCTTTTGAATACTCTTAAGTACCTGCTTTTAACTGTGTTTTATCAATCATTTTAATGTTGTGTTGTATATTTTTGTAAACTGTTTAGAAGCTCTCTTACCATCATGCGGTTTATAATATATAATAACAAATTCAATTTAAAAAGCACACACACTCCTTTTCCTTTCAAACAGAGTTTGAGCCTTAGTGCAACATACTATTTACTAACTGTATGTTGGTTCCTTTTGGGCCTGGCATGCAAAAAAATTGCATTATGCTTTGCCCCGGCTGTCCTCAAGCAGAGATGGGAAGGCCTGGGGAAAAACCGGAAAAATGGGGGGATAACAGTCTCCCCCCCAAAAAACCCCGTTTTTGAGAAGTCCATGAGAAAAATGACAAACAGGAAGAGGAAGAAGAAATGGAAAATGATAGAAGTAGTTCAGAAAACGAGAAAGAATAAACTGCATGTATATGTTGTGTCTTCTGTTGTTGTTTTTAAAGCACTTCTCAAAGGGTAGACCTTAAATATTGAGGTGGACCTTTATTTGCTGTTGGTGATAAGGGGCAAATCTGATTATTATTTATGTTGATGGTTTCTTGCTTTTTTGTTGCTTTTGAGGGAAAGGGGGGTGGTTACCCGTTTTATTGCAAGCAGAATACTTTTATATACACTGCATTTCACAAGATTTGTAAAGCTACTCCACACTGAACTTTTTTTCAATTTTTTTTCAATTTTCCCAAAATTTCCATTTTTTCCGGGGGGAAACGTTCCCCCCCCCAATGGCTTCAAAATTTTTGGAAATTTTACATCTCTACACAGAACAAGGACTTTCTGCAATGCACCCCACATGGAGTGCTGCATCAACTGTGAGGTGGTGCAATACTGAATATGTGTTAAACTTATTCTCAAGGCCTGATCAATTCTAAGCTGTGTCTCTTCACTTCTATCCAGTATATATGGCATGCCAACTTCCATCAGCCCTCAACAAGCATTGTCAGTCATCAGGGATAGTAGTCCAACCACATCTGGAGTGTCGTACACTGCATGGTAATTCCTTGGAGATTGTTGGAAGAAAACACTGGCTGCTCAAAGCATCAAGTGTTAATCCTGACATTGGCACAAAGGAGGAGGAATGAACATGGGATGAACATCTCTGGTTCCATTCTATGGGTTCATTCACAACTACATGCTAACATTTTGGCTGAACATGGTCAATTTCTAGAATTAATTCTAGAAATGGTGCGTGTATAGTCTACCACAACTTGCATTTCCTTTCATTTACTCTGCCCTCTGCTCCTCTCTTAGAAATGCTCATGGCTGATGAAACATAGCACACATAGGTAGAGGCGCCTTGTTCAGCTACCCTTTTATCAGTGTGTGCAAGCATTTCTGTGCATTGGGCTGGGGGAGGAGAATGGGTTGAACAAATTAGCTGTAGCAAACGGCACAGAATAATGACAGGTCCCTAAAGTATTGCTATCACTCCACAGAAAAGACCAGGCAACTTGGAACTCCAAGATCAAGATTCAAAACCAGATGGGAGGATTTCAAAAGAATCCCTGGAATGAATGAGTGGGAAGAAGGGTTTTTATTTCACATGCTCAGAAACCATGCCCTCTTATTTGGAAGCCCTTCTCCTAATCATAAGCATGTCGAGGGGGCTAATTGTGATTATGCAACAGTGAATAAGAAGCACTCCATATATGCTCTAAGAACTCACTATTTTATATATTCTACCAGTGAATGGTATCAATATAAAGGAGTTACGGCTAAGCCACACTCAGCCTTGTATGCAGATTAGCCCAGCTAATAAGAGAAGGGAAATCAAGGGATAGAATATAATGGAATAGGAATTCTCAGAGCAAAATATATAAATACACATGTTTGGAAGAAAAGCAATTGGAAAGGCCTCGGACATTTATTAGTTGGAGGGGGCCTCAAAATGTTCACATTCTTTGTTCCTATTTCTTGCCTAAAAGCTGCTGAAAGTGCAAAAGCTTCAGAAACAAGGAATGTTTGTGCTAAGTTGGAATGACTTCATATAAGATAACGCTGCTAAAATAAAAATTCAAACCATGTCACCAAAATGTAGTTGACAACATGTATATTATGCAATTATGACTGTCATTTTATTACTGTTATTAATTTATTAGTATAATTGCAATTTTTTTTCAATGTCATAATGTGATAATAAAGGACTTGTCATTACTGAGTTAACCTCAGAACATCTCTGACCTCAGGGGAGGGTGCTCTCCGCTTTCAGTCCAAAATGAGCTGTCAGTTACCACAACGACATTTTGATGACTACATTATCTTGTAATTAAGTGTCTCAACAAATTTCTCCTTTTGATTGACAGGTAGTTAAGACTATCTTTGACCACAGGGCAGTTCCTTTATATTTCAAGAATATTTTTCCCCTTAGCACTGAAAGAGAAAGATGAACATTTAAAAATTAAAATGTTGGAATATATATAACACTTAAGTTTTTATGTGTAAAACAATGGGATCTCTGACCAATGCTAATTTCCCCACTAGTCTCACACTATTGTGTCAATGTGACAACTCTGACAGATTCGGAAAGTCCTGAAGTTCTTTGCCAAAGTTCAAAAAGTGCACTGTTTTCTTTCCCATTGTTTTCTTTCCCGTTGTTTTCTAAATAAGTATGTACAGAGCCACACAGAATCACGTGCACTGACAGCATAGTTCTTGCAAAGGGAATTAATAAAGTGCTGCATGACTGAGGACCAGAGAAGCTGAATGGTGGGTTATCTGGAACAGATCAAAGGAACTCTGCAAACTGCAGCTTTCAACTTAAAATCAGAAGTCCAATGATGTGTAGTCACTCTAGGTGGGGCAGGCTGTTTCAGACTGCATGTCAACAATGGGCAAAAGCAAAGGGCTGGACCACTCCTTCCTTCTCTCTCTTTCTCTCTCTCGCATTTTGCTGCTCTTCTATCTCTCCCACTCCTCTTCCACCTAGCAGACTCCCTGCAGAAAGAAGGGTAAAACTTCCTGGAAGTCTAACTACTCACTTGCAGAGGGTTTTTTGAAATTAGGCAGTGGACAGTAGGTTGTCCACCCCTGCCTCAGAATATACAGAGGGAAGCAACAGCTGCCTACTGCAGGATACCACCCAGAGATGCAAGCACTGCATCTTGATTGAGGTTGGTCTTCATAAGTTTGCTTATGGTCCAGTATTGTTACGCAGGTGAAACTGAGCATTTGCTCTCCATGGGGCTGAATTAAAAATGCATTGGATGGTTGAGGTGCACTAGGCCATATTCTAGTAAGTTGTTAAATAAATGGGTCAACAATGCAATATTCATGAAGGTTAGGGATTAATTTTTAAATATTTTTTTAAAATTTATACGTAAATATGCCTTCCATATTACTGGTGCTAAGCAGGCAGAGAAAAAAAACATTAAGCAAATGGCAGGAAGCACATTTCAATGTGGAATTCTAAAATTCAATCTACACCTGCAGAATCATAAAACAGGTTCCCTGAAAATATGGACTTATTCATTTCTCCTTCCCATCACCAGCAGCTGATGGGGGTCAGGTGGTACACAGCCTTGGACCATTGCGTTGCCACTTCTAGGTTCCACAGCTAATTGACTTTTGAGTGGTTCTGATTACTTTTGAGTAGTTCTGCACCCCACCACACAACAAGCAGAGAGGGGATTAGCTGATCTGCAGAGCAATGATATACATGTATACTCAGAAGTAAGTCCCATTGACTTTATCTGATCAACAGAACAGTGCCTTCCACATCATTGGGGGTTTGAAGGTGGTGAACATAGCCTCCTGTTCTGAACTAGGCATGTCCCCTTAACCCCAGAATGGTCCTGCCAAAGCTTGCACTCACAAATGCATATCAAGTCAGACCATTGACATCTCTAGTTTAATGTTGTTTACCTAGCCTCTTCCAAATTGGGGCTTCCCAGATGTTGTTTGACTCCCAACTCCCATCAGCCCCAGTCAGCATGGCCAATCGTCAGGCACAATGGGAGTTGCAGCCTAGTGACATTTGGAGGGCTCTAGGTTGGGGGAAGTTGATCTACAGTGACCGGCATTGGTTTTCTACAGTTTCAGATGGGGTCTCTCTCAGCCCTACCAGGAAATGCCAGAGGTTGAACTTGGGACCTTCTGCACGCAAAGCAGAAGCTCATTGTCCCTCCCATGTGGCATACCCAGCCTTCACGATAACATCCTAGGGTGGGTTATAACAAAGTAAAAATACAATATTCAAATCAGCTAAAACAATTTGTAATCAAAATAATGGGGCAAAAGCTATGACATGCTGAACGCAAAACAATTATGTTTTTTGTTTAATTTACTTCACCCTATTTTAGGTCTTTGGTTGTAATAAATATTGGTTTGCTCTCTATTCTGTCTTTCCTCCCTTTACTACACATATACACATACATACATACACACACACACCATACACACACACAAGCACACACACACACTTGCAAATCTACCATCTGCAATGCATGGATAAGTCTCACTGAATTCTGTGGAACTTGTGCATGATTTGCTATGCTCAGGGTTGCAATCTCAGTGTCTATGCATTTCCACCCTTCAGAAGCGTGTGGCAATTCATCAGCGATTTAACCTATAGACATTTGAAGGTTGAAGAGCACCTCAGAGGGGTCGTTGACCTTCAGCAACTGCAAGATTCGTAGCTTCAGCTACAGTCAATATATATTTATCTTTCTGTTGGGACTATTACAACTGTTCAAGTAATGCTGACCTTGAAACTTCCTGTGCTGGATGCAGTAGAATAACGATCCCTGAAGGAAAAGTATAAAAATATCGCAATAGGATGTCTAAATCTAAAATGCACATAACAATCAAGAGCACAAGGATTCCAAATATACACCACCTGGAAAACAAAACAAAAGAAGAAGGAGGCTGATTTTTGGCACAGTCTTATAACTGCCATTTGCATCACACATGTCAGGCTCAAAAACTGCATATCCAGATGTATTTCTGATCAAGACTTGTGTAGCTTAAGAGACCACATCTCTCAGCATGAATCAGAGCCTGTTCAGATGTCATACAGTAGGAAATGTGCTTGTACCACTGCATAAAAGGCAAGAGCAACTTCATTACCTGGCCTGGATGTACATAGTAAAAAGGTAAAGGTACCCCTGCCCGTACGGGCCAGTCTTGCCAGACTCTAGGGTTGTGCACTCATCTCACTCTAGAGGCCGGGAGCCAGCGCTGTCCCCAGACACTTCTGGGTCACGTGGCCAGCGTGACAAGCTGCATCTGGTGAGCCAGCGCAACACACGGAACGCCGTTTACCTTCCCGCTGGTAAGCGGTCCCTATTTATCTACTTGCACCCGGAGGTGCTTTCGAATTGCTAAGTTGGCAGGCACTGGGACCGAATGATGGGAGCGCACCCCGCCGCAGGGATTCGAACCGCCGACCATGCGATCGGCAAGTCCTAGGCGCTGAGGTTTTACCCACAGTGTCCCTTTTCTGGATGTACATAGTACAGTTATATTGCTGAAGCTAAGCAGGTTCGGGTCTGGTTGGTATCTGAATTGAGACCACCTGAGCCCTCCATTTCCCATGGATACCACCTTGAGCCCTGAGTTGAGTGAAATGTTCTACGTATGTATAAGAAGATAAATTTAAAGCACCTAATATTTTTATTTACTAAAGGGATTGTTGTCCCCAACCTCAGACAAATGCACAGCCCGGCTTAATAAAATAAAAGCAAATTAGAAATGCACTTCAGTTTGTCAATGGCTGTTATAAATTATAATGGCTTTCAAGCTGTTTTAGTGCTGGTTTTGAACTTAAGGCTCCCTTGTCCTGAAGGTAGATAGTAATAATAATAATAAAAACAATAACAATACTACCGTTGTATAATTTTAAAGAAATATCATTAGCATTTATGATTTGGGATCAAGGCACCTGGAAGAACACCCATTTCCACAAGGGTCTACCTGTCTACCAGGTATTGGGAATATTGTTCAACCTAAAGGCCATATTCAGGGACATGGGTAGTGCTGTGGCCTAAACCACAGAGCCTAGGGCTTGCTGATCGGAAGGTCAGCAGTTCTAATCCCCGTGACGGGCTGAGCGCCCATTGTTCAGTCCCAGTCCCTGCCCACCTAGCAGTTCAAAAGCACGTCAAGTGCAAGTAGATAAATAGGTACCGCTCCGGTGGGAAGATAAACGGTGTTTCCGTGCACTGCTCTGGTTCGCCAGAAGCGGCTTAGTCATGCTGGCCACATGACCCGGAAGCTGTCTGTGGACAAACACCAGCTCCCTCGGCCTATAGAGCGAGATGAGTGCGCAACCCCAGAGTTGTCCACGACTGGACCTAACAGTCAGGAGTACCTTTACCTTTACTTTAAAGGCCACATTCACTTCCAGAACAACTCTCATGAGGCCCCATGCCACTGGAAGGTGGAGCAAGAGGCAAAAGGGGCATAGCAACTTTTGTTAGAAACTTCTGCTTCTAACTTGCAAGGCTAAGCATATTTTGGAAATAAGTTTGATGGCTGGTTTCTTTTAGAACATAGGATCAGTTCCAAACTGGAACTGTTTATAGAGAGAGACCTGAAGGGCCACACTTGGCTCTGAGGTTCCCTGTCCCTGCTGTAGACTAAGGTCTTCAGCAGGGCTCCTTCTACAAGACATTAAACCTTCATAGTGGTGGCACCCAGATGGGAAAAAAGCCTTCCCTAGCAAAGTTTACCTGGAGCCAACTCTGCTGTCAACCAATAATAATAATAATAATAATAATAATAATAATAATAATAATACTTTATTGTGGTCCAAAGACCCACAAAACAATTTCAAAACAAGATACAGTTAAAACGGCTATACAGACAGATGGAAGAAACCAAGGAAGTCATTTTGTTTTATCTAGCGCATAATTATCTTTGTTTCTTATAACCTCTAAAAGAAACTTTGCCACGGCCAGTGTAATATCATTTGACCTTTCTTCCAAAAGATATTTAATACGGGGGGCTTCGGATTTTCAACTTTCTTTGGGAGAAAGCAATATAAGTGGTATAATACTGTTTTAAATGTATAGTGCAGATGGGACCTATGCTTCCTGAAACTCATACTCCTGCCCACACCCCCTGTCTGTCATTCCACTTCTGGACCCAGAGCATCTTCTCTGTGGGTTAGAGCATGGGGCTGTTAACGCCAAGGCCGCAGGTTCGATCCAGCTTATTGGCCAGCTGCATTGCAGGGGGTTGGACTAAATGACCCTCAGGATCCCTACCAACTATTCTATTCTATTCTATTCTATTCTATTCTATTCTACAGAAGCTGAAGTGGACCGCACATCACTGACTAAAAGCTAGTATTCTTCAAGGAAGGTAGGTAGGGCTTGTAGCCAATGCCTACTAAGAGTAGAGCCACTGAAATTTATGACCATGAAATTTATTACTATTACTGATGGATCCACTGTGAGTAAAAACTTCATTGGCTACAACCCTGGAGGACTTCTTATGTTGTGCACCAGCCAGCCCCCAAAGACTCAGCCCCCGCCACCACACTTAATGTTTAAGAATTCAAATCTAGGAGTCTTATTAAAGAGCAATAACCTCCTCCTTTTTTATTCTTTTGTAAACTAATCAGAAACTAACGACTTGCACTAATTAAAAAGCTATAATTAGGAGAGACCTCATAAAACATTGAAACGATTTCGGGCTGAGAATCTTCAAGTGATAAGCTTGTTCCTTATATCAGTATCCATGCCTCACGGGCGAGGGGAGGCCACAAGGATAAACCCTGATAAGGGAGCACTGTTTCTTAAAAGTTAGAATGCTTCCATGGACTGATTTCACAGTGGTGGTGGTAGTGGTGGTGGGGGTGACTTAGTAGAATTACTTCATTCAGAATGACAATGCTGTGTCATTTTTACAGAATGGGATACTAACCAAATAACTAGTATTTTTCTGGTCTGATCACCAAAACCACCAAAATATTAGGATCTGAGAAGTCAGCTTATAACTCCTGATTCTGTCCCAACTCCATCCTCTCACTTGCCACATTTCATCTTGGCTCCTGGCCCCACCAGTTTCTCTACCCAAAGCACCTATTTAAAACAGATGGGAAATTATGCAGGGATGAGGGACAAGGTGAGTTTCCCACTATTAGATCCTTCCAGTGACAATTTTCCATTCCTAAAAAAGCATTGTTTCCCAAAGTGAATTGGTAACAGAACAAAAATGGACAGAATATTGAACCATATTGAACCTTTTCTATGGAGGAGAAATATTCCTTCATTCGTCCTCTAGGTCATTCTCACCAACTTCCATTCCTCCTGAATTCTATCCTAATCTTCTCAGGTTGCAAGATTCTACCCAATAGGGAAATAGGAAGCTGCCTTATACCCAATACCCAATAAGATTGGGCAGATAATCTCAGTACTGTCAACACTGATTGGCAGCAGCTCTCCAGGATTTCAGGGTTTCTCCCAGCCCTCCCTGGAGAGGCCAGGGATTGAATCTGGGATCGTCTGCCAACAAAGGAATTTAAAGATTCGTTTGGTCAAGCTGCCCTCTCAGGGATGAGGAAACTGTGGTCCTTCATAAGATCATGGACTCCAGCTCCCATCAGCCCCAGCTGGCATGGCCAACAGCTGATAGGAGCTATAGTCCAAAAACACCTGAAGAGTCAAAGGTTCTCCACCACGGTCTTAGGCACGCATGGGTGCTATCAGTGACATTTCTAAGTTTTGGAGAGCCACTGGAAAAGGCCCCTCCCTGTTAATTCATTAATCCAATCAGCATCAGTGCACACTATGCCTGGCTAATGCACTAACATTCACTGGATTCCAGTCAAAGCTCGATTTTGCTCAGGAGCAACACAGTGAAACATGGAGTAAAGCTGCCAAGATAAAAAATACCACACAGACTACTGAATGTAACTGAAACGAAGGAGCCTTATCAAAAGTAGCCAGCATGTGTACAAAGCTCTAAACAGCTTGTACAGGAAAGACACATACACAGTATGTTGCCATCCATTTTGATCTACCATGGCTGCTCAACTGTGTCCATAAAATATGCCTAACTTTCTGGGTGTGGTGCATACGGAGGCCTAGCAGGGCCTAGATTAGCATCTCCTTCCCTTAGCAAGTCCACCTTCATTCTCAGCTGCTACTGCTCTTCTTCCTCATCTTTGCTACCATGTAGGGAGCCAGTTAGGAAGCAGACAGTGGCCTTCACTAGTCCTTCTCACAGAGGCCTGGGCTAGAGAAGGAGAGAGGTTGGTGAATAAATGGGTTGCAATGGTTAAGACAAGGACTCATCCAGAGGCCTCTTGTCAGTGAGCCACCTTCTTGGGTTTGGGCCCTTAGTCAACCTTGTTGACTTGCTCTACACACCATGCCTTTACATCAATTTTAAACTATTTGAGTAGCATTGTGCTGGGATGTTATTGTTGTTGCTAATTTTATCGCTGGGCTGTACTATTTTTACTGTTCTTTTCGGTGTTTCAGGGCACCCTGATTCTGATATATTTCGCTTGGTATGTTGGTACAGTACTTACCTTAAGAGGAAATTACCCTAGAGAAGACTGCCTTAAAAATGAATAATAAAGCTAGGAGAATCTCAAACATTAATTCTGAAACAAGGGCATCTGCATCTCACCAGAGTTTCCTGTTCCTTCAGTTCATCTTGCCCTCCGCTTGTCTGATGGGCACATCTGCATTGATAAATTACTGCAAGAAAACAACTGGATGCACCCATCTGCTCCTACACCCTGGAACGTATAACACGAATAGAATATTGATACAATTGAATGTATAATCCCATCAATTTTGATAAGTGGGGATCCATGGCTTGGCTCTAGAAAAACAAGGGGGGTCCACAGTACTCAGCTAATTATGAGCCACTGATGTAGACAATACCAAAATAGGTGGACAGTCTTCACTTAAATCAACTTCTTATGATACAAGTACAGTTTTTTGTACCCCATTCAATTATGAATGCAACTCATAATTTCTATTTATTATTTTCCCTCAAAAATACTTGTGGGGATCTTTTAGTGAAAGCATTGTTACTTTATTTCCCAAGTTGTCACAAAATCCACTGCCTTCATCATAATTAAACAGCTGCTATAATCACCATAATAAATACAGTTTAAATTACGTTTAAATTAATAGTGAGCTGTTATACCCAATACTATCTGTGAAAAGGTGGAGAGTAGTACCTTTTTTCTGGTTGAAATACAAATTAGGTTATATTGAACAAAGTCCTACTCAGAAAGTAATGAACCTAAGGCAATCATGTTTATTAACTTCAATGGGTCTACTCTGAGTAGGACTAACATTGGATACCATGATTAATAATATTTCTTTGTTGCTTGATACAAAAAAAGCAGCAGCTGCATCTCTGCACTGCCCTGGAGTTTGGGGAGGGAGGTAGTTTTTTGAAGATGTTGCTGTGACTTGACATGATAAACTACAAAAAGCTAAAACCATATTAAAGCAAAAAAGAAAGGAAAACAACATGCAACAAAAAAACATTCCTAAAATACTCATCCAACAAAACAATAATAAGACATACTCCACCTCACTAAAAGATGAGCTTCACAGCAGACACTAACTTAAGCGCTAGTAAATAAGTATGTTTCAGCCTGGAACCTAAATACTGCCAATGATGGTGCCAGGCACATTTCCCTGGGACGTGGATTCCACAAACAGGAGACACCACTTTAAAAAGCCTGCATATATATATATTCCTCAATACTTGATTTCTCATAGCCGTTGCTCTATTTATTAGAGTATGATTGATTGACTGATTATTGTTTGTTTTGTTATCTGTTCATTACTGAATTAGGCTACACTCTTAAACATACTTACTAGATCATAAGCTCCAATGGGTCTTAAAGGTAACGTTAAAGGTAAAGGTACCCCTGACCATTAGGTCCAGTCACGAACGACTCTGGGGTTGTGGCGCTCATCTCGCTCTATAGGCCGAGGGAGCCTGCGTTTTGTCCACAGACAGCTTCCGGGTCATGTGGCCAGCATGACTAAGCCGCTTCTGGTGAACCAGAGCAGCGCACGGAAACACTGTTTACCTTCCCGCCGGAGCGGTACCTATTTATCTACTTGCACTTGGACGTGCTTTCGAACTGCTTGGTTGGCAGGAGCAGGGACCTTGCAACGGGAGCTCACCCCGTCGCGGGGATTCAAACCGCCGACCTTCTGATCAGCAAGCCCTAGGCTCTGTGGTTTAGACCACAGCGCCACCCACGTCCCACGGGTCTTACTTCTGAGTAACTATGAATGGGAGTGTGCTGATAATCATTTCACTCAACATATCTTCTAGCAATTGTACTGCCTACTGAAGACTTTCACCTTCCAGCATGTAATTTAAGTAAGGATCTTTCCCAACCTATATCTGTATTTGAATTGTTTTAAATGTTTTAACTGTTTCATCATTTTGTGTGTTTGCTGCCCTGTGTTCCTTTTGGAGCATGACATACATAAATTTAATTAATGAATTATTTAATGAACATCTTAAGCGAGCAGGCGAATTTGAACCAGCAACAGAAGGGGAGTGGAAATCTGTTTTTCACGTTACAAATTTTGATTCTGGAAGTGCAAAGAAATTATTCTATGACAAAATTGTAAGGAAAATAAAACACTGTCCCTTCTATATAAGGGAGGCATTTTTAGAATCCTGGAAAAATAAATGGGAAAGAAACAAGAAGGAAGGAGGAGGAATGGGATGGAGGCATGGGGGGCATCAAGAGGCACTGGGGCCAAATGAGGCCCTCAGGAAGCAGGTTGACCTTCTTTGGTACACAGGAGGTGTGGGGAATCTCTGGCCCTCCAGATGCGGCTTGACTACAATTCCCATCAGCCCCAGCTAACATGGCCAATTGGCAGGGATGATGGGAGTTGTGGTTCAGCAACATCTGAAAAGCCAAATGTCTGGGTAAACCACACCCGGTTTAAAGAATTAATTCACAAACGCCACTACAACTTGATTATGTGGTTGGACAACCAAGGAAATGAAATGAATAAACTTTTTACTCTATACAGCCAAAGTTAAGATGATTTAAGCACTACACATTTCACATGGATAGCTAAACAAAATCGCTTCCTTCCATCAGATGGGTCGGACCTGCAGCCTCTTCAATTATTGCCCAATCATTGCTTGAGAAAAAAATCTGCTGGTATTTTGACTTTAAACTAAGTGTATGCTCCTGCGTGTATCTTATGCTATATAAAAAGAGAAAATGCTACCACTAACTGCCGCGGTAAACTCTACCACTACCACAAAACCTCCGAAAAAAATTCCAAATCATCCACACATTTTTGTGGAGCTAAAAATAGATCCAGATAAGCCTAATCTAACTTTCAGTCCACCCCAACCTTGAAAACATTCCCAGTTGCATTGCATGGAGACTGGGAAGAGTTTCCACTGGAATGGAAATAGCAAGGGAGTGAATATATTGCAGCTCCTGAGATCTATGTGGCTGTGGAACATAATGTTTTATACAAGCATCCAACCAACTTTGTGCAGATGGTATGTAGCCTCTCCATCTTTATTACAAAGAATAAAAATGATGTACAGTATACCATGGGGTTATTCAACAAACAATTTCCAAGGATCACCTTTACAACAAAGTACGAAAGAGCTCTAGAATGCTTTATACGATGTCAGAGGTTTACGGAGCTGCAACAACAGACCCACAGCTGGTGGATATGAAAAGTCAGGCTGAACGGAGACGGATATGTTTTAGCTCTGCACAGTGCATGCAAATAGTGAACAAACAGTTCTTCGTGAGACATTCCAAATAGAGCAAAATCAGTAATTGAGCTTTTAAAGTAGAATCTTTCCACATCAAGGTCCAAGAAAGGGCAATTCCATGGGCAGGTGAAAGCGACACTATGCCATACTTATTTTAAAAAACACACACATACAATTATAAAACATATTTACATGTCAAAAGCCTGTTCAGTTGATCAGTGATGTGGTAAATCCAAAAGTTTTAAGGCTGTCTACTAGCAGGGAATCCCACTGTAATTCCCTTGGCAGAGAATTCTGAATTTCCACAAATTCTGATCTTTACAACAGTATGGACTAATGGTCACCAACTTGGGTGCCTTTAAAAAGAGTTTACACAAAAATCCAAGGAGGATAAAACCTATTAGTGGCTAATAACCATCATGACTGTGTACAATCTTCACTGGCAGACGCAGCATGCCCCTGTTTCCTAGTTTCTAAAGAACGCAATTGAGGAAAGTGCTGCTGAGCTCGTATCTTGTCTGAAAGGATCTGGTTCACCACTCAGCAAAAAAGGAACCCAACTCCTGGAGGTTTGAAAACTCGCAACAGGCATGCCACTGAGCGACATTTGTTTATTTCAAAGACCAAGGTCAGCCTTACTGTTTTGGCTTCTTAAAGGTGAGAACGAGTTTGCTATCAGTTTGAGGTAGCAATGTTTCTGAATAACAGTTTCTGGGAACCACAGGTGGGGAGAACACTATCGCGCTTGAATTCCACTTGTGGCTTCCCATGGTCAACTTTTCAGCCAGTGGGGGGGGGGGTATCACTTTCTTCCCCTGCATACTTTTTAGAGTCTGCATATGCTTCTTGAAAATTAGGCAGTGCTCTTTAAACCTGAGTCCCTATATGTTTGTCAAACAACAATTCTCATGATCTCTAGCCAGCTTATTCAAAGAACAAGCCTGGTGTGAGTTGTATGCCAAAACACCCCACACATTTTGTGGCTGAAGGCAAGACTGAAGCACACTCCTCTAGGGAAAGGACATGGAATAAATAAAAGATGCAATTTGCTTGTTTATCAGTTACAATGCTATGTCCACTTTTTCTCCAAGAAACTCAAGCCAACATACAGATGACTCTTCTCTGTGGTGATAGGTTGGAAGAGATCAATATTTGCCTAACAGCACTCACTAAGCATCATAACCAAGCAGGGATTTCCTGGTCCAAGTACAATAGCATGCTGTTGCCTACCTTCTTCAGCAGGCATGGCATTCAGAGAAGACAGCATGGAGAGTCATGCCTCAATTTCAGTTTCATCTCAGGTCCTCTCTACTATGGATCCTCCAGTATCTGAAGCCTGGACAATAGGGGTTCTGCTATGTAATAGGCCAATAACTGGCAAATGGTCCATGCTCTGACCAGTCTAGGGTGGGCAACCTCAGACCCAGAGGCCAAATGTGGCCCTCCGGGCCTCTCAATCTGTCCTTGGAACTAAATCCAATTTAGCATCACCTTGGCTGCTGCGTGACACAGAGCCAAAAGGATCCCACCAGAATCCACTTGTGCACTGACATTTGTTTTGGGCCTATTTCCCCCAAAAAATCCAAGGAGAGTTTAATTACAAAACCTCCTCACTAATGTTTTCTGCAACTGTTGTGAGAGTCCCAATACCCAGCAACTAAGGGAGATTAAGATAGTTTTCCCTTTCAAGGCATTGACGTTTTACAAGTTAATACACCATAAGTAAACTCACATTGCCCCTTGTGAAGTGCACACAGAGTTGCTTTGACACAGTTATTTTATTACTGTCTCTTTTGCTCAAATGAAGTCTTACAGAAGCCGGTTTCTCCTCTGACATATTTACCTACCTGTTTCCTGATCTCAAGTACACATTTGTGCATCTTCCTTGGCTTGGTTAAGACAAGAAGCACCTGCATCCTTGCAGGAAAGGGAGGATGAACAGGTTTTGTTTTATTTCTTAACAGCACAGTTGTATGCATGTCTACTCAGATGTAAGCCCCCCCCCCCCCCCGAATTCAATAGGGCTTACTTCCAGTTAAATATTATAGGATTACAGCCTTCATTTATAAAAAAAAAAATCTGAAGCAACAGCATATTGATGCTTCGGATAATAAATCATTCTTATTTATTCCTCCCTGCCATCAAGAGTTTTAATCTTCATTTATGACTCACAGAGTCTGTTTTGTTGCAAACATTTGATAAAATAGTCAATTACCTTCTCCCACCCACCCTTTATTTTCTTTCATTGCAAGCAGTTTCAACAACTTGTTGGGCTGATTAAAAGAAGGGGGAGCTTCAATGCAGAAGATAAAGTGAAAATAATTTCTGCAGAACAAATGTCAGGGGCAGTTTGCAACGATTTTCTTTAAGTAGATTATTCTTTCACAAAAAATGACACAGCAATTCAATATTTAGTGTGCCGAGACTGTCATTTAAATATTGTTTGGCACCTGCTCCCTTCCATCTCTGCTCCTTAACGGCTCCCAATTTCAAGGGGTCGGAAAGCCAGATTTGAACTCTGCAACCTGCTTTTTTAAAAAAAATCAATAAAGGCGCTTCCTCCCTGCTGACTCCAATTGTGGGGAGAAAGACACCCTTACACTAAGCCTAGATTTATCATTTCAACCCAGCGTGTCCATTCAAAAATCCACAAGGCAGCAAAGCCATTGTTTTAAAAGCCCAATGTACAAATATTATCACTACAACAATAATCAAGACAGCAAAATGAAAGTTGGCAGCAATTCACCACACATCAGGAAATAAGCATTAAACAGCAGCAAATAGGTGCAGATCCGGAGGAATCATTCAGCCCCAAAAGCCCATTGGAAAAATACCAGTCGCCTGAACAATAGCAGAAAAGGAGGAAAGTGTGTGTCCTTAAGGACGGAGGTTCGACAGCATTGCCATCCATGCTAAGAATCATTGCTGCCACCACTTTGATTCAGCTGGAGAAGGCACATGCAGCAAGAGCTCAGTTCAGGGGTGGGCTCATATAGAAGAATCCTATAGCCAACCAAGGAAGGCCAGAAGGGAACAGAATCATATGCAAGAGTTCTTGCACCAATGAAACATCATGAGTATTGCACCCGGAGGTGCATCAAAACACCCGGTATTTCCTGTCGTGATATCTTAGGGAAAGTGCATTTTTAGTACTTACCACACCATGCAAGACATTTGATGAACTTATGTAATAACTCAGAAAAAAGATGTATTCGATACAAGCGCCATGTAAGAAAAAACTGCATGCAAAGTAAACTGGGTCAAGCCTGCAGATGAAAGCAGTAGAGCTCAAAAAAGGTTTACATGTTAGATCCCACTGAATCTATAAACAGATTCTTACAGTCCAGTCCTATGTACTAGCAAGTCCTATGAAATCCAATAGCAACTGCTCTCAAAAAAGTTCACAAAGGGTGGTGGCAATCATGATTTAAGCAAGTGTGAATGAGACACTTACACATTGTCCAGTTCTGGTTATATTTGTACATCTGTGTGCCATAAGCATTAGCAACAAGTTCGATTTTTCCAAAGAAGATGAAGATACGAATTGTGTTTTTCAGGAAAGCAATAAATGATGGAATTTTCATAATGCAAATTTGCACCTCGCAGAAATCAGCTTTCCTCAGAGTACAACTTGCATTTCCTGTATGTATACATACACACAATGCACACATACAATCCTTATTCCATGGGTCTTTTTTAAAAAAAGATAATCCCTACTTTCTGTCAATCTACTTTTTTATCCCACTGCCCACCCACCTCCCCAGCATTAAGGCTAATAAACACTCATGTTTCCAAATCTTTCATGAGTCTTCCAAGCTTCCAGTAGCTCAATGCAACGATCATTATTGCTCTGCCAGTATAGCGACTCTGTTCGTCATGCTTCAAACAACTACAGCACAGAGATTAAATACAATCTATATCCACATAAATCATTGAATAAATGAATCATGAAATTAATATGTAAATTGTGTGTTTAACCTCTATTTATACAGCACTGTCTGTCACCATGTAGTAAATCTAAAACTAATTGCAAATTCACAACTCTGCAAAAAGAACACCATGGTAAAAGCTTGACATATTTATTAACTAAATGTTGAACTACATTGAGTAAGTAATTAACAGTCATGCCAGAACAGGGAGAGGAAAATTATATTTAAGCACAGATGTCACCTGTATGAAATGGCTAAAACTATTTTAGATTAGATTCTGATATTAATCAAAGAAATACCACTATTTAATTTTTGACAGACAAATCTGTTACCATTTATTCATGATTCCATTAAACAATCCATTATTTAAAATCTGCACGTCGTGTCCATCACATCTCTCTCCATTAGTTCTTTTAAAAGGGAAAAAAAACATCTGAGAGAGAAAGAGGCAGTTCTGTAGCTATGAATGGGTTGTAGGTTCCAGGCCCATGTTAAGTACCGTATTTTTTTGTATATAAGACACCCCCATGTATAAGACGCCCCCTAATTTTTGACATTTTTAAGGAAAAAAACCTAGTCTTATGCATGGAAAAATACGGTATATTCTTTGAATTTTGGGATTTGAGAATCTGGCTCTTTTCCTTGTGGATATTTGAAGGAAGCCAATGTTTTACATAAGTAACTCCTCGCAAAAAAATAATACCATTAAATAATGTTAAGTCTATAAGGCTAATGTGCCCCCCCCAAAAAAAAAAACTGGCTACTGATCTGGAAAGAAGCCTTCACAAAAGGCAACATTCACAAGGGCAACTGAACCAGTCCTATAGCCTAGATTATCACCACCCTTTTTTTGGACAGGCTTCCTTAGTAAGAAAGGTGCTTTGGTAGTTGACCTTGGGACCTAATTAACACTGTCTGAGGTGTCATAATTTTTCATTCATGGTGGATGTTAATTGAATAACAATGGCAAGCTGACTCGGACATTGGGTGAGGTAGAATCTACATCATTTATAGGACTAGAAAATAATAATAAAAATCTACAAGCATGGTGCCACCACAGCTAAAGCCCTGCACTGCATAATTACTGACCCTGCCTGTCAAAACAGACACATAACTAAGCCATAACTCATCAACCTGAAGGATAATATTATGTATTCCCCAAGATAGGGAGAATTTAACTGGGGTGGGTCACGTTAGAGGGGGGAATAGAATTGATAGAAGCAATCCTAACGAAAATTGGAATGAAAAATAACGTGCAATCTTTGCCAATCTGGTTTCTCCAGCATTGTTAGACCACAGGCAACTTCACATCTGTGCAGAGGTTGCATTCTGAGGCGCCGTGGGATGCACCATGGGATGCACATAAGCCCGCTCTGCCCACTTCTGGTTCCCAAAAACATGTGCGCATCAGTGGTCGCGCGTGTGCCGAACATGCACAAACAGGGAATTTTCTGTACAATTCCAACATGGGAAATCAGACCACTTGTCTGTCTAGCTCAGCATTGTCTACACTGGCTATCAATGGCTCTCCAGAATTTCAGAGAGGGGGTCTCACCCAGACCAACCAGAAGAGGCCAGGTTTGCAGTCTAAATCATCTGGAGGGCACCAGGTTGACGAAGGCTGCCTTTAGAAATACTTCTAAGTAGTGTCTCTGATAAGCTGAGGTGTTGCCACAGGAGGAGTTCAACTCCAGACTAAGGATGGCCATAGATTTTGTGCAGGCTTTTTTTTTAAGTAAGCAGGCCAGATCTATACATTCTGGACCAATACATGGGATCAGAAATCAGTTAACCTTCATTTTTTGCACCTCTGCAAATCTGTAGTTTGACTTCGCTCCCAGAGGCACACTCCATTGTCTCTTAAGACAGATGGATGCCAACAACAGGTTCTCTGGAGGGAGAAGAAAATTACCAAGATGTGTATTAAAAGGTGTATTTTAGATTAAAAATACATATGAAAGAGGTAGGTGCTTGCCAGGGGTGGTAGCGCCACTTACTGGGGTGCTAAGTGTCAGCAGCAAGCAATGTCAACAGGATTATCTGGGCCCAGTACACTGTGTGATGGACTTTATCTGCATTAGCATCCATGGAGTAATTTTTAAAATATTTACCCATGGGAGAGGGTGTCACAATTTTTTTGCAGGAAATAAAACCCATTACAAAGAGCATGGATCCCTTTCTTCGCTGCTGATGCTTTTCGTTTCGGTTTTTTTTTACTGACAAACTATTCCCCAATCAGAGGTACACTAACATTCTGAGTTCCTTCTATGGGGCAGCAGCAATCATTTCTCCACCAGGGAAAACCAGCAGAAAAGGCTTTAAAACAAATCAAGACATTCCTTCCCTTGGGAATCAAAACACTCTAGCCTTATCTTGGTCCAGTTGGCTAGATCTACTTTCCTAAATGTGAATCATTGGCTAAAGACACACTGAAAGGTGAGAAAAATTTCCCACAAAACCAGCACCAGCTCAGGACATTTTTGCCACATGAAGCAAAAACAGAAAATGCCAGCCCCCCCCCCAACTCACCTGTGCCATCCCACCACCTCTGCTGGTCTCTCTGCTATCCCTTGCTAGTGTTATCAACTGAGACCCTGGTAACAACTCCTCCACTGGGAGCTGATGTGTCCCTCTGCCTCCTTCCTATTCCCCATGCCCCACAACCAGGGGACTTGCCCTATTCTGGGTGGGGTGGGGAGTGATCCAAAATTCGCTGCCTGCATCATGTAACTGAGCAATGGTTCACAACATTAAGGAGGTGAGATTCTCAAGCAATCCTCACACAATCTCTCGTTTCCTTAAACAAGCTCTACAGTGTTACCTTTTCATAAAAAAGAGCCCTTGTACAGTGTCTCTTTCAAACTGTACATGCTGAAGGAAGTGCTTGGTCAGTAGTTAAAACACAGGGAGAAAAAGATAGTAAAGATTCATGGTTTCTATTTCTTAGTCTGCCACTCATTTTCCCTGTGACCTTGGGCCGGCAAATTTCTCACTCTGTCTTCATCGGAAACTGGCACGTGTGCTGTGTCATTGACAAATCCTCACTAGGAATCAGCAGGCTCCTTCCCCCCCCCCTTTTCCTCTCCTTTTTAAACGGCTTTTGCACACACAAAAAAAGGCTCTTAACCGCATTGTGTCTGAACCTCTCTCTTTAAGGTTAAAAAACAGAGCACATGAGGCACAGGGATTCTGCGAGGGTTAATTAATATTTATAAAACATTGATTGTTCCAAGCTAAAAGAGGTTTAGCATTTATAAAGGCAAGTTATGAGCTTGCTGGCTGAAGTTAAATAACTTCCCACAGGCTGAAAAACAAGAATAAAGCTGGCAATCGAGGATGAGGTGGCCACGGTCCATCTGCATGTGTTGCCCAATTCAAAACAGAAATTTAAATACATTGACCATTATCAATGACGTTTGAGCAAAATTATCAGAGCAATAGTTCCAGCTTTGTCTTCAGAGTTTCCTACAAGCAGGTGAGGCTGGTGTTTGCAGGGACAACTCAACAGGGATACAGCTGTTAACAAAAAGAGAATCCCCCACCCAAGATTAAAGCCATGTGAGTGGCAGACCAGGGGCTAGCCATGGCTATGAATTCCCAACAGGAAGGCATTTTGGACGTTCTCTAATAAGAGTCAAATCAATGGCCTATATAGTCGAGTACCCAGGGCATATTCTGACCAACAGTGTTTTGCTAAGGTCTTGGGCAAGTTTTCCCAGCTACATTAAGACCTTGTAGGAAAGGTGGACTAGAAAGCAATATTATCAGCAAAACAACATTGTGGCAGAATAAACACAAGCAACATATGACAGGCATTTGTTGTGCTCGCTTCGGCAGCACAACAGGCATTTGGACAGGCATTTCTCCGTGAGTAATATGGGAAGGGAGAGAGGTTAGTGCCACTCCTTGGTTTGAGAACAAGCGTGCTATATAAGCGGTAGAGCATCTGCTTTGCATGCAGGAAATCCCACATTGAAGACACAGAATATCTAGGCAAGACCAGGAACATTACCTGTCTGAAATCAGTCGCTTCCACTCAGGATAGACAATCTTCAGCTAGATGGACCAATGGTATGACTCATATGTAAGGTAAAGGTAAAGGGACCCCTGACCATTAAGTCCAGTCGTGGACAACTCTGGGGTTGCGGCGCTCATCTCGCAGAGGGACCCGGCGTACAGCTTCTGGGTCATGTGGCCAGCATGACTAAGCCTCTTCTGGCGAACCAGAGCAGTGCATGGAAACGCCATTTACCTTCCCGCCGGAGCGGTACCTATTTATCTACTTGCACTTTGACGTGCTTTCAAACTGCTAGGTTGGCCACAGCAGGGACCAAGCAAGGGGAGCGCACCCTGTCGCGGGGATTCGAACCGCTGACCTTCTGATCAGCAAGTCCTAGGCTCTGTAGTTTAACCCACAGCGCCACCCGCGTCCCTCTATGACTCATATGTACCTACCAATAAAATTAAAAACAGGTCGCTAACACACTGTATAACGATGATCCTTGATGACAGCAAGCTTATTTTGCCCCAAGAATTAGGCGTTTCTGATATGTCAAAATATATCCTTTTTCCATATAGACAGACAGACAGAGATAGAGATGATATATAGATATGTCCTAGTGACCATAAATGCACAAGAGGGCTGTAAAAAAGAGAGGACCAGCTCTCCCTCTCTCCAGGGCCAGGTGGAACAGTAGAGCTTTAATCCTTCAGATCGCAAGAGGGTCCATTAGAGTTGCCACAAAAGATTTATGTTAAAAATATAACTTTCTCCACTTTTTTTATTTTATTTGTGGAGGGGAGGGGGGTGCTTTCATCTCAGCTCCTTGTCTCGGTCCGACATTTCATCCTAGAAGGGGAGAAAGAGCCTGCTCATCTCTGTGGCAGGAAAGAAACAATCTTAGATTTATAACATGCTAGGAACCCATCACCGTGATAGAGCAATCTTTCCACCAGACATGTCTCCATTACGAGGGCTGATGCCTCTCTGCCCCGGTGCCACTTTTGGTCTGATCTGTCAGCCCCATCATCGTGGGTGTTAATAGCGCCTCCTCCCCGAGCTCTTTCTTTTTCATCTTTAATCCCAGTAAGCTCTGCCGTTCTTGCTAAACAAACTGCTACAAACTGAGGTTTCGCTAAGAATCGCTTTAAAGAAAGAAGGAAGGACACGTCTCCAGAAGAGCAGAGAGCAATTCTATCCTCGCGTTCTTTTCCTGTTTAATAAGGATTGAAGTTTCCACTAAACTTTTTTTTAAAAAACAAGAACATTCTTCTTGCTATGTTTTCATCCTCATAAAACCTCCTCTCAAAGGAGACATCTAGGCTGCAATGGCAAACCTAAGGTTGTGGGGAGGAAGCGAATGGTAGTCCTTCTGCATAATCCAACACCGCTGGGCTCTCACAGGCAGGGTGGAAGAGATGACAAGCAAGTGCTCTTACACCCCTCCGTCTGTTTCCAGGATTTCTTTTCTTACTTTCCCCTCTCCTATTGTTCTAAGTGAAAAGGAAATAAAAAGGGAAGTGAATTATGCCAGCTCCTAGGCCGATGTAGTTTTCTTTGTAGTTTGGATCCACTTATTCCCTTGGCCCTCTCCTTGGCACGCCCCCTTTTTGGCCCTACAGAACAAGACCACTGCAGCTTAGTGGTAGAGCATCCACTCGGCACACATCAGGCCTCATGTTCAATCCCAGGCACCTCTGGGCTGAGCTCCTGCCTGAAACCCTGGAAAGCTGCTGCCAGTCAGTGAAGGCAATACTAAGGTACAGGAACCATTGGTCTGACTCAGCATAAGCTTCCTATATTCCTAAATTAAGAAATGCATGGACAGCTAATGCGTGGAGCCAGAGTAGAAAGTGGAAAAGTAGAAAGTACAGTGGTACCTCAGGTTACAGACGTTTCAGGTTACAGACTCCGCTAACCCAGAAATAATACCTCGGGTTAAGAACTTTGCTTCAGGATGAGAACAGAAATCGTGCTCTGCCGGCGCAGTGGCAGCGGGAGGCCCCATTAGCTAAAGTGGTACCTCAGGTTAAGAACAGTTTCAGGTTAAGAACGGACCTCCGGAACAAATTAAGTCCTTAACCCGAGGTACCACTGTATAAAATAGTACGGGTTAAGAATGGCATAGGATTTTTGTTTTAGCTGCAGTGTTTGAAGCGCAATGAGGGAAGGGCAGTGTCCCAATGATGGAGCAAACACACTTTGCATGCAGACGGTTCCAGGTTCAATCCTTGGTGTCTCAAGGGAGGGCTAGTAGAGAACACTACCCACAACCTTGGAGAGCCACTGCCAGTCAGTGTAGACAAAAAGCTGGTCTAAATGGACCAATGGTATGTCAGCTTCCTATGTTCCAAATCCAACATGTGGCCTTCTACTGCAAGGTCCAAGCTTTTTCTTTGAGTGGGATGTCTCCTGTTTGCACTGTGAATGGATATAAAGTGCATGAACACAAAAGAGCCTTGCAAAAAGGGGGGGCACCTGCCATCATTTGGGACACCAGGTGATTGACAGCCCCTGCTCACTTGTCAGAATGGCCCCACAGTGAGCAGGAAGTGAAGGATCTGGCCTGCTGGCAGGATCCGCTTTCCCACCCTACTCTACACCTATGATCCATGGCCCCCTGTTGACAGCACAACTTATACCAGCACAAACATTTACGTATTTCCTGAATGTGCGTTTTTCCCTTCCAGGCAGAGTGCACACATTGGGCACAGAAACTGCTCCATCACTACAGCTGTGGCATATCCTTTATGCACCGTGAAACTAGTGCCTAAGATTGTTCTGCCCATCACCTAATTAAGGAAAAAAGGTAGGCTGTTGTTCATATTACCTTGGAAGTCGGCTAACAGCGGGAAAGCTTTTACAGTGCCAACGTTATGATCAATGCTGTGGGCCCAGGTGTTAATGCTTCATTTGCCTTTAAAAGCAAATGTAATAATCTAGGAGGATCAATATTGTACAACTCTTTTATACAGTATGAAATGGCTGTGAATCCACTGCACTAATATACTGTAGAATTTCAACTGTGACATTATATCCTAACAGCATGTTCAAGCTTCTCTCCCCCCCCCTTTATTTTTTTGCCTTCGTGGCCTTTTAAACTCCTTTAAAAAAAAGAAGACCGGCGGTGAACTGCAAGATTAATTTACAACAAAATTAACCCAGCACCATCTGTTGAATTTTTCATGAGTAAAAATAAATATAAACAGCAAGCTAATCAGGGAGAGGGGATCACTCTAAAAAGGTATGCGTAATGAAATACAATCACTTCTAACAATGGCTGGTTTAAATACTGAATCTAATACGAATTTTGGAAAGTTGTTCCTTCTCTGTGTATTTGGACACCTCTTAAGTTATCGCAACCAAATTTTGCATGAAAGCTTCAGAGATCAAGGAGCAGTTTTAAACATGGTTTTAAATCTAGATGGTAGGCTTAGCCTTTCAAAACAGCACTGAATTTTTGGCTTCTTAGATTTCCTAAGCCACACCAAGTACGAGGCTGCTTGTGGGTCTATAAAGGGTGAAATCACACATGCAACAGATGTTATCCTAGGACAATGGGCGGATAAATGTTTATGGTCCAGTGTGTGTGTGTGTGTACATTACACACACACACAAACACACACACACTCTTGGTTGCAAGAGCTTCTTGCACTCAGCGGAAGCCATGTCGCATGTTCGGGTTCCAAAAAATGTTCAAAAACAGAAGCATTTACTTCCAGGTTTTTGGCGTTCGAGAACCGAAACGTACAACAGAGGCGTTCGGGAACCAAGGTTCCACTCTGTGTGTGTGTGTGTGTGTGTGTGTGTGTGTGTAGCTCTTGTCTGGTGCTGCTCTGCAGACAAGAAAATGTCTTGACCTGACACAAGTCTTCACCAAACTGGGGGTGAAAGCAACCCACAGGTGAACCGTGCCACATGCATGGCAAGGTTCATGCTTATGCTGTGGCAAAGCAGAGTGTTGATTGTCCCAGTTACTGCACTGCCAGAGGAGAACAAGCTGCTCAGCGACTCTGTAGAACTTCCTTCCTTGAAGGTTTTCAGTGAAAGTAGGCTGGCATGTCAACAAGGTAGGACAATCAATGCTAATTGCAATTGCAAAGGAAGGCCAACTCATGTTCAGACTTCCTGTGGCAGGAAGAGGGAAGAGAAGTCACCTATTCTCCCCAACGTTGTGTTGTGTTGTATTGTGTTGTATTGTATTGTATTGTGGGTGTAATTGTTTCTGCTTGTTACTAAATTATGCATTTTTGTGTTTTATATTGTAAACCGCCCTGTTATCCTCAGATGAAAGGTGGTATAGAAATTTAATAAATGAATAAGAAGAACTGGTGCCTGGAGTTTTCTTTTCTCCTCTTCTCTCCTAATCCGTTCCCCTTTGATGCCTATGCTTTTTGGATTTTAATCCCCAGGCTTAGAAATGTTTGCAAACCCATCTAGGAGCCTTTCTTTGGCTGAAGAGCAGGACAAAAAATACTTTTAAGTAAACAAAATAACTATGGCTATTACGGCCATGCACAATGTTGTAAGATCACAGCATGCTGCAACCAATGTGACATGCTCTAGATGTTGCTGGACTACAATTCCCATCGCCACCGGGCAATGTTGGCAGGAGCTGATGGGAGCTGCAATCCAAAGATCCAGAAGGTGCCAGGTTGGGGGACATTTGTTCTAGCATCTCATCTCAACAGGGGTTCGCAAATCTAGGTTTGATAGCTCACCACTGATTTCAAGTCTTTGGGGGAATTTAAAGTTGTTTTTAAACTATTTTGTAATACTGTGTCTTAATATTAATGTTGTATAGTTTCAAGACAACCCTTGTCACGAGTCTCGCAAATCTGGAGCACAGCTATACTTTATGATCTGATAAAGTTGACAGATAAAGTTGGTTATTTTAACTCATGGGCAACTACTCTTTCTACGTAACTATTTCATAGCTTTGTTTTTTCATCTTTTAGTTTCTATCTGTTGTTGTTATACTTGTTCTCTCTGCTTTATACACATTATAAAATGAAATAATAGAAAAACTTTTCCAAAAATAATAATGATAATCAATGTTGTGTTTTAATTGTTGTAACGCACCCTGGTACCTTAGTAATAAATTGTAGTAGTAATAATAATAATAATAATAAGTAGTCAGTTGTTGAGTCCAGTTCTACCATAAAATGTACAGTGGTCACCTACATATAAACATCCCTGATCAGGGAAGGAAGAGAAAATCAGATGGGCAGCTGGCTCTTGTAATTACTCAGCTGTGATGAAAATGCACCATGGCAGTCCCAGCGAGGCCAAACATGTGAAAAAAAGTATTCCATGCAGCCTTCGGACACCAATTCCTGCCTTCATCTATCCTGCCCTAAGTGATTCCTGAAGAAGGTCACTTCACACTGATGCCCAACAGCAGGGCTGGCACTACATGGACAAGTTTAATGATAAAAAATTTGTCATTATCCCATGGTTACTTCTGAACTAGGCAAACTATGGTTTGCACGGAACGTGTTCTCCCCACAAACTGTAAGTACCACTAAGGGATCACAGCATTTGACCACAGGGCTTATTCCCATAATATTAAACTACAATCTGAACTGTACAAGTGATAAAAGCTGAAAATGAAAAAAAAAACTAATATAAAACTCAACCACTTTCGCCCCACCCCAAAATCACACACGTTCAATGAAATTCAAAGGAAACATTTCCACTTTTTTTAGTGCTGATATTTTGATTAATGCCATGTTGCCATGTTAGATAAGACAAGAGGCCCCTCTTTCATTACGTTCCTCGACCAATTATCGCTCCTTTATCCAAGCCTAGATACTATCAGAGGAAAGCAGCGAGCTGTTTTATTAAAGTAAACACAAGCCGAAATACAGCTTTTTTCCATTACATAAATACTCCTGCCATATTTTGAAATCAATGGCAGCTTTTGAAGCTGAATCACGATAAATATTTTTACAGTCACACCGATTCAAAGTTTCAGAAATGTCAAAATGTGTATGTTGCTGCTGACGTTTTTTTTTTAAAAAGTGTTTCTCATGCACGCCTCAAATCAGGATTACACCAAGGGGGAAGTCCATGGTTTGAGAGTTATAGCCAACCAAGATTTACTCAAGCATAGAGCTACTGAGATCCATGGACTCGCCCACCTGCACTTCAGTGGGTCTACTCAAATATAAACAACACTGAATAGTACCCCCAGCTTTAGGACGCGCCATATTTCTGTGATGTAAGTTGTTTTAAACTGAATTTAATACTACGTTTTGATGTTGTAACCTGCCCTGGAACCTTAGGGTAATAGAAATATGATGGTGATGAGGAGGAGGAGGAGGAGGAGGAGGAGGATGAATAATCATATCAGATTAGCCCCACTGCTGTACCTGCACTGAGCTCTCTCTCCACCTCACCCTCTCAGGAACCAGCAGTGATACTCGGCTTTGGAAAGGTAAGTGAGCAAGGCTGCCCTGAATGAACCACCCCACTGACCACTAATGGACTGGCCCATGATCAGAGATAATGGAAGCTGTAGTCCATCAGAATCAGGAGGTCCTCAGACCAGCCACCACTGATTTAATACACTCCTCAGTGTATTAAACTACTACTACTGCATACTCTTCCAATGTTTTATGGAAAAATAGAAAAACATGGTGTACTTATAATCCTCGGGCTCCTGAATTGCCATTTGCTCCGATTCGGTGGAAAAGATCAGGTTTTCCTGGAGAATGTTGCAGAAAGTCCTCATACACGGACTGGGCAAGTCTAGAATGACTAGAAAGCGGTGGGCAAAAAGTAAGTGTGGACAAACCCTTACTCTGAGGAAGGGAAGAGCAAAAAGGCACAATTAAAACATCCGTTAAGTGGGGAAAGAGTTGGTTGTATTTTTTGTTCCAAACCTACTAAGCCATGCACATCGGCTCAGAGGAAAGTGAGAGAGAAAAACAATGTGGCTTTTTCATGAAAAATTCTGACCCTTCTTTCCCAGCAATTTTGACAAACATTGTCTTCCATGAAAAATGCATAGATGTATTGAAATTCCAGACCGAGGCTTTAATCTCCAGTCACTTCTCTAAGAGGGACAGATCAGAGGAGTATAATTTGCCCTTATCATCCTGCTCATCTCCCGTGTTGACAAAAGAAATACTCCTGTTAGTTTTTCTTAGACAAATGTGACCCCAACCTGATAGGACACTTTATTTTTGCAGCTGTGTTAAAAAAAAAAGCCTGCACATACCAGGTGCTTTTTAAGCTCCCTTATCCCTTGCCCTGTTTGGGAGGAGGGAGGGCTTCTTTAGCTCTCAGCAGGGATGGTGCAGGAGGAGGGGTGGGGAGAGAAGTCACCTTTCAGAGGTTTCTAGGCAGGAGACTTAAAGGGGGGGGGGAATGCAAACTAAAAAGAAAAAGGGAAATGTTGTAAGATTTGCTGAGGCAGCAAATAAGGACTAGTTCCCGGGTAATATTCTTTCCTCCATGGAGAAAGTTGGGGGTGGGAAGAAATCAGTTCTGGCAAAATCCTCAAGCCAAGATCTATCAGCAGGCGAACCAATTGGTGTCCACTCTTACCCACAGTTCTTTCTATGTAGATAATAACTACCAGGGCACTATGTAAAGGTAAAGGGACCCCTGACCATTAGGTCCAGTCGTGACCGACTCTGGGTTTGCGGCGCTCATCTCACTTTACTAGCCAAGGGAGCCGGCGTACAGCTTCCGGGTCATGTGGCCAGCATGACTAAGCCGCTTCTGGCAAACCAGAGCAGCGCACGGAAACGCCATTTACCTTCCCGCCGGAGCGGTACCTATTTATCTACTTGCACTTGGACGTGCTTTCGAACTGCTAGGTTGGCAGGAGCAGGGACCGAGCAATTGGAGCTCACCCCGTCGCAGGGATTCGAACCGCCGACCTTCTGATCGGCAAGTCCTAGGCTCTGTGGTTTAACCCACAGCACCATCCGTGCCCCTTACCAGGACACTACATTTGCAGTAATTCCCCAAGAGCACAGCCATGTGGTATATGAAACAGAATACTGTGTTCTAAAAACTGGCATTCAGGTCACTAGTTCTTATGATATATGTTTTAAGGCATGATGAAAATGTCAGCCAAAATCTCAGAATTCTGGAAGGGTGAAATAATTTAGACATAATGCCATGGTTTACAATAACCACAGTTTAGAATCCCAAACCATGGCTTGAACTTCCCAAAGAGAGGGGCCAAACCATGGTTTAGAGCTGCTTAGCATGTTCTGGCTTCTCGGCACCTCATCCCCAGGTAAGGTAGCCTCAGGTAATGATGCAATGCTAAGAAGGGCAGGGCACAAAAGGTTAAGCATGCTAGAGCCAGGTGTCCTCTGTATTTTGAGCGCTGATCTCTGCAGGAATCATGCCTCAGCGGCAGAGGATATGCTCTGCACGCAAATAGTCCCAGGTTCAGTCCCTGGCATCTGCAGTGAAGAAGGTCAGGTAATATGTGATGGGAGGGACTTAGTATCTCTCCAGGGCTGCAGGTAGGCAACAGTCAAAAGAAGACAATCCTGAGTTAAGTGAGCAAAAAGCATAACCTGGTATAAGGTAAATGCCTATGTTTACATTCATGGGTCAAAATGCTACTTTAAGTTTCAGTGTTGTTAGCGTGTGGGGTGTGTGTATGTTTGAGTACTTGCCCTCATTTGAATGGTACACCATAGCTTTGGATTTATAACCCCGGTCCTCAAGAACTGGACTTTAAATATCTGACACAGTTATATATATACACACACACACACCAAACAGCTATTGGGCCTTCAAAGAAAAGCAATAAAGTATCCAGCTTGCTCCCTTTCATGTTCTTTAATTCATTTCATTCCATTTTAACTACCCGGAACAATTTCACCAGCCATTAGCCTGGAATGAAACCTTACAAAGCCTGATTGTTGTTTTAAAGATGGGTCTCCGCTCCTTTACTCCCTCCTCCTCATCCTTTCCTTGCAGACTTGTTAAGGGCAAATAAGGTGCCTAGGAAAACCGGTACACTCTAGAATAGTCCACTGGGTCATGGGGCAGAAAATAAAGGCAATTATTAATAATAAATACGAAAATCTTGGCAAGTCCCCCCCCCAAAGCCAAGCTACTTTGATGTCATCACTTCAAAGACTCCAACAATATGAGATGTTTCGGCAGAATGTTTCTGATCCTTCAAAGTGCAGTTTGGAGAATCAGGAATGAGCCCCTTTTTGGAATACTAACTCCTCCCTATGTACTAGTATGAGCGGCAAGGTTTTTTGGGGGGTGGGGCATTGGGCAAGATGGCCTCAGGTGCCCACTGCTCTAAGTGAGCCCCTCCTCACTACTTCTGCCTGTTTTCCTTCCTCTCTCTTCCTTTCTTGGCCCAATCCTCACAACCACCAAGAGAGAAGACAAGGAAAGTGGAGGAAGTGACTTCCTCTCCCCAACATGAACAAACTCAGAATGCTAAAATTCCCTAGCAAATCACCTTTTTCAAAAATGAAAGATTATTACTTGTTAAAATGATTAAAACAAAACAAGGATGTACAAATCTGAATAATAATAATAATAATAATTTATTATTTGTACCCCGCCCATCTAGCTGGGTTTTCCCAGCCACTCTGGGCGGCTTCCACAGAGACCAAAAATACACTAAAATGTCACACATTAAAAACTTCCCTGAACAGGGCTGCCTTAAGATTATGTTAAAACCAGAATTAATCAAAGCATGAACAAACTTAGCATTCTGAATCTGCCTCTGGCAAAGCACACCACTATTTGGGTTGGTGTCATGCATTGGGGTGCTTCAGGATTAAGCAAGTCAGCCAATGGCCAAGACCACCTGCTGCTGCACCTTTCTGGGATTTCAGCCAATGAACTTCCACAGCCGTCACAAAATCTCTTAAAGCAGGATGGGGAACCTGAGGTCATCCAGATCTTAGTAGGACGCCAACTTCCATCATCCCTGATAACTGTCTAGGCTAGCTGCAGCTGATGGGAGATGGAGTCCAACACCATATGGAGAACCATAGGTTCAACATCTCTTTGCCAATGAAATTACAATACAGTCATACCTCTTCTTGCGAACGCTTCATGTTGCATTTTTTAGGGTTAAGAACACAGCAAACACGGAAGTGTTTGCTTCCGGGTTTTGCTGCAAGCACACGCGCAGAAGCGTTCTGCGCGGTTCACCCATGCACAGAAGCACTATATCACGCTTTGCACATGCGCAGAAGCGCCGCTCTGGTTATGGACCTTCCGGGGGGCAAACGGCACCCCGGAACAGATCGTGTCCGCAACCAGAGGTACCACTGTATAGAATTTCATGGAGAATGAAAGATTGCTTTCTTCTGTTTAATTGCTACATATTTCCATACTGTGTGTTGGATTGTAGCCAAGAAGCAGTGTCTAATTCTCCCATCCTGTCAATCATCTGAAGAAATGGCAAACCAATATACATTTCCAAACTTCCTGCCCACTCCCTACTGCAGCAAAAACTTTTTCATTCATTTCTATCAGAGGTCAGCTCTGCACACAAAGGGAAAAAACCCACTCAATATGAAATCATAATTTCAGCGGTATGATTGTTCTGACAGAATGATGAATAAGAGGAAACAACACTATGATGAATCTCCATCTGGGTTGACATTAAATGATATAAGAAATCCTTCCATGACAAAAACATTTGGATGGGTACTCTAAGAGTTGCCCGTTCCTTAGCAAAGATGGATCTCCCCAATAAGATGTGAAAAACCATTTTAAATCCATGCAAATATTCTCAAGGGAACTCTATTGCTCATTATATTTTCTAATAATTGAAGAATGTTATCATCATGCTAAATGAGTAAATAGCAGAAGCCGTAGTAGTCTCCAGTGCTTTAGTAGCTTCCATTGCTTCCATGCCATAACCACTGGAAGAGGAGGAGCAGCTCCTCTCTTTCCCCACCTCAAAATATTTGCACTTGCAGCCCAGGCTACACCAAAATTTGGAGCAGCACCTCCTAATCTGAAGGAGCGTCTCCACCCCCATCGTTCTACCCGGACACTGAGGTCCAGCACTGAGGGCCTTCTGGCGGTTCCCTCACTGCGAGAAGCCAAGTTACAGGGAACCAGGCAGAGGGCCTTCTCGGTAGTGGCGCCTTCCCTGTGGAACACCCTCCCACCAGATGTCAAAGAGAACAACAACTACCAGGCTTTTAGAAGATATCTGAAGGCAGCCCTGTTTAGGGAAGCTTTTAATGTTTGATGTATTTTAATATTCTTTTGGAAGCCGCCCAGAGTGGCTGGGGAAGCCCAGCCAGATGGGCGGGGTATAAATAATAAATTATTATTATTATTATTACTAATCAAATTCCAGTTAATGGGTGGGGGGGGACATTAAACAGTTTGACATTTTCAGCATTCTAAAACAAATGCTATGAAGAGGTTTGGGGGAGTTTTGGTTACAAGAGAGCATTTCAGTCTATTTGCTTTAATCTATGAAGCGATTGTAAATTTCTCAACCTCAAAGGCCTCCATGTTGAAGACTAGATGGGAAAGAGACTTGGGAGAAGGGATTGATGATGGTTCATGAGAAGGAATGTGGCAAAAAGCCCCCTTTCGAGCTATTTCTGCCCGAATAAGCTAACCCACAGATGGTACTTGTATCCCACATTGCTAAGCAAAATAGACAAAAATATTTCTCTGCAATGTTGGAGAAATTGTGGGAATGAAGGAGCACTTATACACATGTGGTGGAAATGCCCATTGATTAAAAACTTCTGGTTAAAAATATTTCAGGAAATGGAACAAATTACATCTGAATCGATCAATTTAGATCCCAAAATAGCATTGCTTTCTATATTTGCAGATGAAGCACAAAATCTTAGAGACAAAGACTTAATTGTGCATCTTATAACTGCAGCACGTCTTGCTGTTGCTAGATACTGAAGGACATTAAACGTGAACCTATATGAAGTTTGGTATGCTTATGTCTGGGAATTAATTTTGACAAAAAGTTAACAGAAAAGGTACGTGAAAGAAAACGTGAGAAACTACATAACTCTTACATAACGTGGTCCTCCTTTCTTACATATGCATCAAAGAAAGAACATGCATTTAAACCACCTAAGACACATGGGAGCATATGGAATGATATTTTTTAAACCAGCAACTGTAGAAATAATTTTTTATTTGATTATATTACTAATGTAATTACCTGAACATAGTTGGGGCTGTTGGGGGGGAGGTAGGGGGAAACTGTACAGTGGTACCTCGGGTTAAGTACTTAATTCGTTCCGGAGGTCCGTTCTTAACCTGAAACTGTTCTTAACCTGAAGCACCACTTTAGCTAATGGGGCCTCCTGCTGCTGCCGCCGCGCCGCCGGAGCACGATTTCTGTTCTCATCCTGAAGCAAAGTTCTTAACCTGAAGCACTATTTCTGGCTTAGCGGAGTCTGTAACCTGAAGGGTATGTAACATGAAGCGTATGTAACACGAGGTACCACTGTATTTGAATGCTTGTATTTGATTATATGTTGTTCTTATATTCAACTAAAATATTCAAGAGAGAGAGAGAGCATTTCTGCTTTCAAAGAATCACTTCCAAACTGGCCTATCAATAAAGCACTGAATGCTACAGTAGCTTCTGTTAGCCTTCGCACCATCCCTGAGCATTGGTCATGCTGGCTGGGTCTGGCAGAAATTGTAGCTCAACAACATCTAGAGAACCCCAGGTTGTGGAAGGTGGTATGGCACATGTGTAGTTTACGGTCCAGGCTAGATCAGAAACTTTGCATGAAGGCTCAATGTCTATTTTTTTCCAGTTAATGGGATCGGGTAACAAGTCATGAGAAACACTTCTGGACCCAAGACCCTGGACAGCTGCTGTCCATTAGAATAATAGAATTGGAAGGAACCCCAAGGATCATCTAGTCCAACCCCCTGTAATGCAGAAATATGCAGCTGTCCCTCTGGGGATCAAACCTGCAACCTTGGCGTTATCAGCACTACGCTCTAGCCAACCGAGCTATCAAGGGAATGAGTAGAGAGTACTGGGCTCGACTGGCAAGAAGTATGACCTGCACCTGCTTGTGCTCCTCCGACTGTTGGACCTCACAACTGTCCCGTATGAAACAAGTTTAAAACAGGGACAGGGAACTTGTGGCTCTCCAGATGTTGGGACTCCAGCCAACACCAGCCCCCATGCTAACTGGGGCTGAAGGATAGCTGTCAAGCATCCCTTATTTGGCGGGACAGTCCCTTATCCCAGCGCCGTGTCCCACTGCTGTCCCTTCTTGATGATGTCCCTTAAATTTCCTGGGTTTCAAAGGAAGCAGCTCCTCTCCCTCCCTCCCTGCTGGCCAGGGAGCAGGGAGGCTCCAACCGTGTTGCTTGGCTGCGTTGCTCACCCAATAAGGAGTCTAAGAACAACTGGGGGGTGGAGCTTGCATGCCTTGTGCCAATCAAATCGGCCGCATTGCCTGGGGACTCGCCTTTGCTCAGCGCATCCCAGTGGAGAGGTGACGGTGGTTTTCCTTGCTGCACCCTCTTTGCTGGGTTGCTGTGCTATGGGAACCACCACCTGAGGCTTCGTTTGGCTGCTGGTTGACTAAAATACCTTATTTTGGCTGCTGATCCCTTATTTTCAAGGCTGCTGGTCCCTTATTTTCAAATCTGTAAGTTGACAGCTATGGGCTGAAGAGGAGTTGCAGTCCAACAATATCCACCATCACCCCCATCTAGAGGGCCACACCCCCATCCCTAGGCTGAAGGCAAGTTATTTGGGTGAGGTTAAGGACGCGGGTGGCGCTAGAGGGACGCGGGTGGCGCTGTGGGTAAAAGCCTCAGCGCCTAGGACTTGCCGATCGAAAGGTCGGCGGTTCGAATCCCCACGGCGGGGTGCGCTCCCGCTGCTCGGTCCCAGCGCCTGCCAACCTAGCAGTTCGAAAGCACCCCCGGGTGCAAGTAGATAAATAGGGACCGCTTACCAGCAGGAAGGTAAACGGCGTTCCGTGTGCTGCGCTGGCTCGCCAGATGCAGCTTGTCACACTGGCCACGTGACCCGGAAGTGTCTGCGGACAGTGCTGGCTCCCGGCCTATAGAGTGAGATGAGCGCACAACCCTAGAGTCTGGCAAGACTGGCCCGTACGGGCAGGGGTCCCTTTACCTTTAATAATCATAGCCTGAGAGCCATACTCCATTGTAGGAAACATTCCAGGGGCCACCTAGCAGTTTCTACAGTAGGCTATATTCCAACCACACAAATTCACAAAGTATCTGCATATTCCAGCATTGCAGGGGGTTCGATGAAATAACCCTTGGGGTCCCTTCAAACTCTACAATTCCATGATTCTGTGATCTACATACAGAACACAAAAAGTCTCCATAGCACCTTTTGCTTGCCTGGACTGAGTATCACTGTCCAAAGACACATTCCAGCCATACAAAAGGACTTCAGGAAGGTGGAAACCAGGACTGGCTTGGGGGGGGGGTGAGGCTTGGTGACACATACACAGCCATCACAGGGCCCTTACCTGGCTGTCCAAATTCATTAACCTTTTATCCTTTTCCCTTTTTTTGAACTATTATTCAATTGAATGGGGAGGGGGAAGTGACAGGCGCATTCTAAAGAGATTTAAGCAGCATAATGCCCTTCGCTGTTGCTTTTCAGTGGAACAAAATGTTGAGGTCTGTTGCTGTATACTGATCCAAGGCACATAATAGTCCTGCTGTTGTTTGATGGGGGGTGGGGGTGGGGGGAGGTCACACTGAACGTTCTGTCAGGGTTATGTTAAGTTTCACCCTCAGAAGGAGTATTATCTAATAGTCTTTTTAATTACATTTGCTTAAAGGCAAGAGTTAAGTCACAAATATAGTCTAAAACAGTCCAATAGATGTTTAATTATAACACGGTCCCTGGAGTCAAACTCTTCATGTATTTTGATAATAAAGCCCTTGTTATTCACAGAAGAGGGAAGCATCTCCTCTTTGCATAGTGGGGGGAACCCACAGGATCAGACATAATAATCACATAACTCCACAAAATGAACTTCTCTGACTTCGCAATTAATTCAGCACACACAGGGGAGGGATTTGTTCATCCCACCAAAAAGAGTGGGGTGAGAGAAAACCAAGGATCACAGCTTTCAAGTCCCAATAAGCTTAGCATCTGCTGGTGTAAGACCTCGGGTTATTTTGTTTTCTAAGACCTGATTTTTCACATCATTTCTCAGTTTTCTGTCTAACCCTTAGGGCTGGCCAAAGGCATTTGCTGCCTCGGGCAAGTGACAAGATGGTTTTGCGAGCGCACAGTTCTACATACAGAACCTGACTGGACTGGCAGCTGAATCTTGCTTCAGCACAGAGTGCTGCCTGAAGAGCAGTCCCCGTGGACTCACCTGGCAGCAAAGAAACCACTGAATTGCCATGCCTCCAATGTCCATCCTGAACTGTCAATCCAGGAGGTTACCATGGTCCATGGTATCAAAAGCCACTGAGCAGGTGAGAGTAACAGGGCCAAACTGCCACTTCACCTACCACAATAAAGACCACCCATAAGGGCAGCCAAAAATGGCTTGGTCTGAAAACCAGTCCTTAGCCCAGATTGAATTGCATTCATACATGGGGTTAATTGCATTAGTTTCACTGATTATAAGGCTAGTGCTTCCGTCCTATTTTCGAATGCTCCTTTCACACTGCACATGCCTGCTTTGTCACATCTTGACCACTATACCACCATGTTGCTGTAAATCAGGGATCATCAGCCTAAGGCCCATGGACTGGAAACAGCCCGCGGAGGGCATTTGGCCGGCCCACAAGCCGCCCCCGAACTGAGCTGCCCACTCGTGCACTGTGCTAAACTGGCGCAGCACGGGGAGTCACTTCCGTGGTGCCAAAAATGACGTCTGTGTATGCGCAGATGCTGAAAATCGTGGGCGGGCGTGCTCATGATCTGGCCCACAGAGAGATTTCCACAGGACCAATCCGGCCCAGGCAAGATAAACCTTGCTGACCCCTGCTGTAAATGTTACTCATACGTGTCATTCCTCCATGTTACCTGTTTCCCTCTACCTTCTGCCAGTCTTCCTGGCTTTGCCTTTTTGGCATAACTTTCTATGATGAAATACCAGCACAGGGTGGTTTTTTTTGCCACAGGGGAGCATCAGAAAGAATGTAGTCAAGGGAGCAATGTGCTCAGAAAGGTTAAAACTCTGAGATGCAGCAGGCTCTTCTAACATTCTTAAGGATGTGTTCACAATACCCTGGGCCCATCTGCCTGGCCACTCTGCTCCAGCTAGAGTGGAAAGGGCAGGAGCCCATTCAAACGCATTGTAGGAAACATTTTCTTCCAAAACAGACAGGCGAGAGAAATTAGGGTGACACCAAAGCATGCAATTCCTTCTTCTAATTTTCTTCTCCCAAGAGAACCCAGGAATTAAAACACATATAAAAGTAGTAGCTCTGCCAGATGATTTCCTGTTAAATTATTTTTAAATATCTTCTTTAAAAAGATCTAAGCGCTCAGATTTACCTACCAAACTTGACAATATTCAAGAGCAGATCCTTCTGTACAGTATCACAGCATTAACAGGAGGAAAGAAGGAGATATAACATTGTGTCTTTTAAGCTCTTGGGAAGATTACAATGCCTTTTTCACACATAAAGGAGGAGGGACATAAAGTACCACATTCAAACACGGTAGTAGTTGTGGTAATCACGGGATCCTTTTTAAAAGAGGCAATGTAAAACAGAACACAAATTTTGCAAAGGGCACCATCCCCTTGATTAATACCTGGGGAATCTATTGTGCCAGCTTCGTTTGTTTACCTAAACTATTTTCCATCCCACCTTTCAATCATAAGGTCCCTCACAAGACAGTTAACAAATCAAAACATTAAAAATGAAAAGGTATCATAAAAACCCACAATTAACACCCACTGAAGAGCAATGAATTAACATGAACTGATGAGGCAGACACTGTCAAGAGGGAATGAACCAAAGCAAAAGTCCAGCAAAGTGTATGCAGGCCTTTTGTTCCCCAAAATCTCAAGGGCTTCCTTTGGTGTACTCTCTTAGGCAGTAATCCACTAACAAGAACGAATGGTTCTTGCAACCCTTGTCCAGACCCAGGGTCTGTGTGCAGAGATGATGCTTCATCCCAAAATGGTATATCAGATAGGCCAAGGACTCATCTAAACTGGTTGGTTAAAACGTTATAAATCTGTTATAAACATGTGAAACCAGAGGGCACTGTAGAGCAATTTAAAATTGTCAATGTAAAATTGCATTGAGAGCCATATAGCAGTTGTTGTTTTTTAGTGTTTTTACAATCAGTATAGATCCAGCCCAAGTTGATGGTGTAGATGCTCTCCATCATCCAGAGGTCCTGAACAGTCTTATGGGAAGATTCTCCCCCAGCCCTGTTGGGAGATGCTGGAGGTTGAACCTGGGACTTTTTGCATGCAAAGCAGATACTCTACTGGGAGCTCCTCCATTCCTCCTTAGTACCACGGCGCAGCTCTATCTGCGCCAACTGCAGACACTGCTGCCTATCAACCATGTAGCCTTTCTGGAAGAGAAGCTTATGGTCTGTGCCTGCTCTGTGGTTTACTGCCCCCTGCAGGAAAGCAGAGTCGGCAGAGCAACAGACAAAAGCTGGTTTCATGTTGTTTATCTAGAAGGCAGATATTTTGAATCGGTTATCGCGATGTGGATTTTCAATTATTTATCACTAAATCGTGCAGTCCTACCACTGAGCTATGTTTCCTGTAACTATGTCGTTGCAGTGGCAAAGAACCGTAACTGCCATGGACAAGAGTTGGGCAAACGTAGTGTGGTACCCTCTTCAGTCAGAATGGCCTGTCTCTCACTCTCTTGTCCTTAACGGTACCCACAATGCATTGCCAGAATCAGCTGGACACATCCACTTACCTCATGGCCAACGATCAGATATGATGGGAGCTGTAAGGCAACATTATCTGGAGGGCTTCAGGTTAAGCCAACCCTGCTCTGTCTCACAGTGAAGCTGCCTCTGAAGAGTTTCCACGAAAGGAATATATTTATACAGTGGTACCTCAGGTTACATACGCTTCAGGTTACAGACTCCGCTAACCCAGAAATAGTGCCTCAGGTTAAGAACTTTGCTTCAGGATGAGAACAGAAATCGTGCTCCAGCGGCGCAGCGGCAGCAAGAGGCCCCATTAGCTAAAGTGGTGCTTCAGGTTAAGAACAGTTTCAGGTTAAGTACGGACCTCCGGAACGAATTAAGTACTTAACCCGAGGTACCACTGTACAGGCATAATTTCCAAAAATGTATTGTTGAAAAATGGCCCTTTTTGTATTTTCCATACAGATAAAAGCACATCATCTTTTGCTGTTGGAGGTGGGCAAGGAAGGGACAGGGAGGTGTGGCACTTTATTTTACTTTAAAAAAAAAAAAAGGAAAAGACCCAAGGTCACCTGTCAATAACCGAACAAACCTTCCGTAAATCACAACACTTCACAAATAAATTCCTCATCAGTAATTAAAACCAGGCCTTGCTGGCCCCCGTGTTATCAGCTCATCAAATTCATTGCTCATCTAGAATAACAGATCCACATCTGCAGTCATTACAGCACGCCAGATAAATCAATCCTTTCAATGATGCTTTGAGCCATCTCTGCTCCCTTTTAACCAGCCCGATATTTATTTCCCTCTGACACTTCTGACATTCTATTTACTGTAGGCAAATGGAACTCATACGGCACCTTGTAATGGCTTTACCAAATCCCATTGTGGGGTGCATCTTTGAAGACGGATGGTGGCAATAAACAAGGTTTTTATGGTGCAAGTGTGAGCATCCCACTCAACACACACACACACACACCACCTTTGACTTCTGCAGGATTTTTGTAAAAGTTGTTTTTTTAATGCATGATTACAGGTAGAGCAATGAGGAATCAACAGAATACTTCTTAGACAATTTGACATTTTGAAATTTTTGTGCAGGCCAACAGAGCAAGGCAGGAGTTTTGTAGGCATCCCATGTAGACAAAGCAAGAGATAAAAGGTGTCACTCCACTAAATTTTACTCAGAGTAGATCTATTGCAATTAATGGATTGTGTCCGTTCACTTCAATTGCTCAGCTCTGAGTAAAACTTAGTTGAATCCTGCCCACTAACTCTAGTTAAAGAGATTTCACTGTTGGTATTTCTGAATACAAATTATTTTAAAATTTGATCAGGGAAAGAATATCTGTTCTGCACCACACACTATAGCACCTCTGCTTTAAGTGTTCATATCTACCATGCAAGCTAATATGTCAAAAGGCATCTTTTTCAATCCTTGAGAAAAATAATGAGATTTTAAAACATGAGTCCATTCAGCCTCAGCAAGAACCAGTCAGGTGGTAGCGGAAAGCCTATAGGAGAGAGGGGTTTAAACTGTGTTGTAGGAAGCCTTGGGTTTGGAGAGATTAACAATGGTTCCCAAGCTTTTCTGAATGCCAGCTGATCTTTCAAAATGCCAGTTTGACCCAGCAAAGGACCAAGAAAAGGATCCCCAGCAACATCAAGGTACTACAGTGGACGTTCGGGTTGCGAATGTGATCCGTGCGGGAAGCACATTCACAACCCACAGCGTCCGCAACCTGCAGCGCTGTGTCTGCGCATGCGCAAGCACCGAAACCCGGAAGTAACTCATTCCAGTACTTCCGGGTTCGGCACAGTGCGCAACCCAAAATCGTGCAACCCGAAGCGTCTGTAACCTGAGGTATGACTGTATATCAGTACATCTGAGCTAAAGAGCAAGGGCAAGTTGATGCTCAGTGGGGATCACATAAGCTGGATGCAGAAGGTGGTTGCTTTTTTTTCATTCCAAAGCAAAGCCTCAAGGCCATGCACATATTAAAAATGTGCAACATACAAAAGTAAAACTAATATTAAATATTAAAACTGAAGTATGAAGAATAAAAATACTTCTGCAGAACACTAGGAAAAGAAGAACGGAAACTGGAATAAAATCAACCAAAATAAAATCAAAGATGGTGCCTAGAGATGTAAGAAGGCATCATTGTTCTCTCATGGCCTTTATTCTTTGCATACAGCACTGTTTCCATAATGCTGCAGATCATCTTACATTGAAAATGTTATTTCTCTCGCTGTCCATCGAGTGGAATTATGTAACTTATACAATTTATGTAATTACAGAAATTACATTGACACTCTGTTATTCCATCCCATTCATTCCAATGCAAAGGAAGAACAATGCAAATGGGAGAAAATGCCACTGATGGTCTGAAAGCAACAATACATAGGAGTCTTTGCAGACATTAAAATGGTCAGTGTTAACTCTGGATGTTCTGTGACTGCCAACTAGATACGCTTGAGGATTTAGTTCAGTATGCATTTTTAAGTAAATCTACTTGATTCTGGACTAAAGCATAAATCAGGACATAGTTATCCTTTGTTTTTCCTACTTCTCCAAATTTTGTGATACCATTATTGGTTTGAAAAATGTATCAAATTGAATGTGAAAACCTGTATTTTAGGTTTAAATGTATTTAAAAATGGACAAATTGTGGGGAAAAATACATTCAAAAATCATGGATAGCATTCAGAAAAGTCCTACTCAGAATAAACCCATTGAAATATCTGCATTGCAGGTGGTTACTTCCAACTCTACAATAATATGGAATTAATGAACCTAAATTAGTCATATCTACTAAATCTAATGGGCCTACTCTGAGGAGGATTAGCACTGTATACTGCCTGATGTGAATGTTTGTGTGTTTTTTAAAAAAAGATAGACATGGAAACAGGGCAGGGCAGACTTATGAACACACCTGACACCAGAATTGTGGTGATCTTGTGATCCACCAGATTTTCTTGGGCTCCAAAGCCCATCATCTGCTACCCAGGATGTGCCCCTGCTTATTCTGACCATCCCCCTGCTGCCATCCCCCCCCCACACACTAACCCCTTTCCCAGGAGTGAGCCAGCAATAAATCACACTGTATAAGTTGGAGTTAACTCTTTGTTAACAAAAATACAATCAACACAGAAGTGTCAGGCCTAATGTGCACAGCAGCACATCTCGAGGAGGTCTTGCCCTCTGAACCTTCTTTGCTTAGGGGCTCCCCAGCTGGTTCCTCCAACTGTTCCTCTGTGTCCAACCACTCCATGTCAAAAAACTTTTCTGAGTGGGAGCTCACCTTATAAATGTCATTCTGACCCAGCAAACGAGTGGGAGGAATGGATTACCAGTTGTTAAGGAGTAAGGTTGCACTCTCAGTTCCTATGAGCTAAAGAGCAAGGAAAAACAGATGCTCAGTGGAGATTACATGTGCTGGACATAAAAGGTGTTGTTTTTATCCAACAATGCCACCCTGAAAATGTCAACCAATTGAATTTTTAAAAGTCTTAAGGAGGTGCCTAAAATAACACATTGCTGGTACCATTCTGATTTCTAAGGGGCATGTGAGAGGAACCTTAGGATGAAGGATGAATTACAGATCAATTTTTTACTACTAAAACTGATTATTATGATGAATAGTAATGATGAACTCTCACTACAAAGCATGTTCTCCTTCATGGAGAGCACGTGCTGTGGTGGGGTCTGACAGGCCACCCCCTCAGTTGCTGGGCGGGATCATTTAGATGGCCATTGGCAGTGATTGGGCTGTTTGGGTTACTGGACTAATTTTGATGTTGCCAATTTGTGGGATGGACCAAAGGTTTTATATGCAGGGCACGCAGCATTGAGCGTTCTCTTTTGCTGCGTGCACCAGATCACCCGCCTGCCCTCCCTAATTTAGGGCTCTTGCGTTTGACCTTGCTATGCCTGTCATGGGGTCGTCTGCTTTTGGGGCAGGGGCCTGGTAGGAATTTTGTCCATTTGATTGATTGGCTGGTACCATTTGGTTTTTGCCTACTGCGTAGCAAATCGTCACAACTTGTAAGGCTGTGGTTAGGCATTGATTAATTTTTGGTTGGTGGAGGGGATGTGGTTGGCAGTGCCTGCCCCTCCAATGCTGCTGCTGCTGCAAGGGAATTCTGTTAAAGGAATCCAGGGGCTCGCCATGCTTTCATCTGAATCCCTGGCATGGGGCTTGGGCTGCGCAAGCCCCTGGGGGAATGCGGGGAGAGGTGAGGGTCTGGTGCCCGGCTCCATTTTCTCCCCAATATTGTTTTCCCTTACTGGCTATCACTGGAATCTGGAAGTCAGTTCTGTCCCTGGGCGGAACCAGTGCCTAAGCAACCACTCACATTTATGTAATTCAATAAAGCTGTGGCCAAAATTATGCCAAAAACCTTAAACAAAAATTCTGTGTGAATTGTGATTGATTTGGGGGTGGCTTGGGGACCTCAACACGCAAACTACTGTTACCAGGATTTTGGGAGGAAACCATGACTGTTTAAAACGGTATGATGCTGCTTTGAAGGTATGATGCAGGTGGGTCCCAAGAGTGAAATTTCCACTGCCATCCACACTCAACAATAGTCTTTAAAAGGAAGGGAGTTTGCACCCAGAGCATGCATTTGCAGAACGCAATCTGGGTTTCTTAGGCTTCGATTAGCTGCTGACTTAAGGCACAAGATGATTTAATTATCCATTTCAATTAATCTCTTAAAACACACCGAGAAATCAAGAAGTTGCCAATTTCTCCTCCGTTTGTGCAGGAGCCAGGAGGCTTGCTCACCAATGCTCACTTACAGAGGGAAGGGGGGAGAAGTAGGCTACCCAAATAACAGTCTCTATGAAGAGGAAGGGTGGTGAATGTTCTACAGCTCAAAGGCCACATCACCTATGTGCAACCTCCCTTGGACCACATGCCTGCGGAGGGTATGATCAAAGCGAAAAGTGGACAAAGAAATATATGCAACTCTTACTTTTCTGCATTAGTTTCTACACACACCTCCCTATTCTCTATCCACCCCACCAAAAGGCTGTGGTGGGGCGTCCCATTTCACCACCTGAGGCAGAATGGGAAGGTGCCACCTCGCTCTAGCTGAGCTCTTATGAGATCTCATGGAGAGCATGAGCTGCTGCAATATTCCAGGAAGATCTTGTGAGATCTCACCAGAAGACAGCACAGTTGCGGGTGCTGCCAGGGTAGGTGGGGTGCCCACAGGTGCACTGTCTCTTGGGCTTCCACGACCCGAGGCAGCTGCCTCAGCCTGCCTCATGGGTGAGCCAGCCCTGCAAGATGCACTGTAAGAGTTTAAGGATACATTCCAACCCAGCAAAATCTCTCAAGTAGGATAAGAAGCAAGGCCAGTGAGGGGTGTGGCCCATGGAGAGTTCCAAGGGCCAGACCAGGGAGGCCTGGAGGGCTGCATGAAGCTCCCCAGGCTTCAGGAGCCTTCCATGTCCCTTGCCAAACATTTTATACCCTTGTGGATCAACTGGCAAAGCACCATTTAAATTGCTACTTTCCCCAGAAATAAATACAGAATCTGCTGATCAGCCCCTCACCTTTTTTACCAGGAAAAATCGCAATTTTAATGTCCATGTGCTCCATTCATTTTCATTTTGCACACAGATACTATGATTATAGATGAAGTAGCCTTTGAATAAAAGGGTTTTCATGGATTTAGCAGCCACAATAATTCTATCTATGGGCAGCGCAATCCTACATGTGTGATCTGTGTGACTTACTGCCTAGTAAGTGTGCACAGGACTGCAGTCTATGCAGCAAAGAACAGCTTTATATGTAGTTCCACTGTTTTCAAAATGTGTGTTTTTACGTAGGTGCAACACTCCTGCTCCAAGTCAAAGAACTTTCCAACAGAAGCACTGGCATACAGGCACAGCTATCAATCATATTGCTTTGGCCTTGTACGATTCGATATAATAAATATTTTGCTTTAATACAGCCAGTGGTCTTTTTTGGAGTTAAAGCAGTTAAAGGAGAAAAGGAGGTACACAGTACTCCTATCTTAACAAAAGCGCTGTCACTGACAGCTGGTATTCCACATCACAAGTACCATCTCACACGAAAAGCACCACAGACAGCACATCCAAGTGTCTAAGAAGGTACCTTTGGTACATTCTTAGGAATCCTTAAAACAGCCCTGCAAAGTAGGCCAACATTATCATTTCTATATTGCAGACAATGAAGTATCTTTTCTAAATTACTACATGCTTTGTCTATATGTGATGCCTACAAAGCTACATTGAATCTAGCACTTCATGTGGTACCAGAAGTAAAATACATGGTGAGAAGGAACTATGGGATCTTTAGAGGGCTCCACCTCTCTTATCTCTCTCACATGAGGCAGCTGAGGAATGGAAGAGGGAGAAGCTGAGTACTGAGTACAATCATACCTCGAGTTGAATGTGCTTCAGGTTGAGGGCTTTCAGGTCGCGCTCTGCGGCAACCCAGAAGTAATGGACTGTGTTACTTCCAGGTTTCACCGCTCGCGCATGCACTCAAAATGACGTCACGCGCATGCGTGGATGCGGCAAAACGCGACCCTCGCAGTCGCGTCTTATGTTCTGTTCAGGATGCGAACAGGGCTCCGGAACGGATCCCGTTCGCATCCCAAGGTACCACTGTACTGAAAGGGGAAAGGTGTCTCTTTTAAACAGCAGAACTTTGACAAAAGTGGGGTAAGAAACACTGAGAGCCAATTGGCAGTTTTAAACAACAGCAGAGTTTTGAGTAAAGCAAGGATAGGGGATCACTGAGACGGAAATGATGGTTTTAAAAAACTGTGTGAAAGGTACTTTATTCAAATCTCTGCTGTTGTTTAAAACCACAGTTTTCCTCTCCATTTTTACATCGCTTTACTCAAACTTCTGTTCTTGAATTTGAAAAGTTTAGCAATGGTTGACAGGTGTCAGGAGTGAGCCACCAATAAATCACACCATGCAAGTTGGAGTTAACTCTTTATTAGCAAAAACACCATCAACACAGGAGTGTTAGGCCTACTGAGCACAGCAACTCAACTCCAGGAGGTCTTACCCCCATGAAGCTGTTGCTGAGCCTGAAGGTCCCCACCTCCCCAAAGCTGCCCGAGTCCTCTCCTCTCCAGGTTTTTCTCCAAGACTGTGTTTGTGCGTCACCAATTTCTCCTTCGCCCTTTTCATACCTCTTCTGGTTCTGGAAACAAGGGGGAAGGGGAGCTCATCGCAGCAGGAAGGGGAAACACCCACGACTCTTCACCAGCCTGACTCATCTCTGCCTCTTGGCCTCCCTCCTTCCACTCTCCCTCCACTCCAGCTTTTGCCTCCGATTCTGTACTTCTCTTTGCCAGACTCTCCCAGTTCACTAAGCCCTGTTACCTCTTCAGCTTCCAACACCTCCTCCCACCAGTCTTCTCCCAACTTGTTGTCCCACCATCAATCCCTGGGCTCTGAGCCTTCTTCCCCAGCTGGTTCATCCCACTGTTCCTCTGTGTCCAGTCCATGACAACAAGCTTTTCTGCATTTGAACTCACCTTCTAAAAGGTCAAAAAACAAGTAGGATTACAAGGAATAAGGTTGCACTCTCGGTTCATATGAGCTAAAGAGCAAGGGCAAACAGAGACTCAGTGGAGATTACCTGTGCTGGATGCAAAAGGTCTTGTTGTTTTCATCTAACAATGCCACTCTGAAAAGGCCTGGTTGAATTTTTACAAGTCTTAAGGAGATGCCTAAAATAACACATTGCTAGTACCGTTCTGATTTCTAGGGGACATAGAAGTGGGACATTAGGGTAATGGTCAATGCTGTTGTCCAACCTGCCTTCATTTTTGCTTCCCTAGCCCACACTGTATTTATCCATAACTGTGATACCTCCACTGGGGTCTACATGACAACATTGTTATATTTTATTATATAGAAATATAGTTCATTTTAAGACTAGAATTCAGAGTCATATTCTGCTAAAATGATTAGGTGATTCAGGACAGAGAAGGCATCCGATTGTCCACTACTGGGATCAGTATACTGGACAAAGATCTGGTCTGATCTAAGGTTGCCATACGTCCAGAATTTCCCAAACATATCCGGAACACTGCAGGCGGCAGCAGTGTCTGGGATAAATGTCTGGGGAAAGGAGCTCTGCCCAGAGTTTCACTGTTTGAAATATGGCAACCCTATCTGATCTAGCCTGATTTATAGAGTAATATGATTTGAAACAGGAACTTCTTGCTTCTTGCACCCCCTTTCCCTTTGTACTACATGCAGGTCACTATTACTTCTAATCATTTGATGATCCTTAGCAAGCAAAGGATCATCAATGGTGCCTGTTGGTAATTGTGTGAGCAGTTCACAGCCAGGTCAATAGAATACATCTTAAATGTCCTCTTCAAGGCCTAAAAAATGTTTAAACAGCGAAAACTCTCTCAGTTTTGTTGAGTGGACCTGATCACATGCTTGAGAATTAAAATGTACCAACAGCTATTCTTGAGAGGGACAACAGCTTATCTAGATTGCAAGCACAGGTGTATCGGCCAAAGATATTCCTCAGCAAGCACGAATGGTAAATAGCTTCAGCCATTGAGTGTAAATAACTTTCAAGCCACTGAAGATTTTCCCCACTTCCTTTTTAATATATTTTTAATGCGGTTTCCATTTTAATTAGCTAAATACATTTCAAAATGCACAATTTATCTCAGCCCACAACTTGGAGACCTTTGTATGGCTCCCTGCTGGAATTTCACAAATAAATCACAGCTAATAAATAGGAGCAATCGGTGTGCCAGCTAGCCTTTCTTGAGGAAGGAAATGTCACTATTTGCAAGCTAAAATTTATTTTCTCCTTTTCATCTTCAAAGCATTTTACAAGCATTAGCCAGCTGACACAGGGCCTTTGCATTTTCTCAGAGTTACATTACTGTTTGTGGGGGGCACAAGTTTTTTTGAGTATGCCTAATTCCCCTAAGTAAGATAATATTGGCATTTATTGGTTACAGCTCGTTTTCCCCAAACTGAGCAAGGTTAACATTGGCAGTTCTAAGGTAACTGCGTCCTTTGCAATAATGTGTGCGATGAATAATCATCTCCCACAAAGGGAGGGAGCACCCGGCAATATTTTGTTCAAGTTGGTGCTGAGAGGAAGGAGGAAGTCACTCTGACATCCTTGATACTTCCTGCTGTTAAAAGATGCCAATGTTTGGGATTGCATGAGGACACACGAGGACCAGAAGGGGCCTCTCCATATCCACTTTCCATCAGTTCAGAGAGCTGCTGCCACAGTTACCCCAAGGCCCCACATGGTGGTTGGTTCATAGGCCGCTGTATGAATCTGGTCTTGGGAATCAACAAAAGGAATACTCAAGTTGGTGGAGGTCATTTAGACTTTGATGCAAGTCATCCTGTGCACAGAGCCATGGAGTGATTTTACTCTATGAGATCACGTACTGAATAATCCAAGTCGTATGAGCCACATAGTGGGACTATTTTATGGGGTAAAAAAGAACTCGTGTTTCCTCCTTTGCAGACTCTTTAACTAATTATCTTAAAATTACTGCTCTGGGGGCTAACCTATGTACTGTTTCATTAGCATTCACCACCACTGTCACAGCATGAAGGGGAAGATGTAGATACTACAAAGAGAGACACAAGCTGCCCAGGATTATCATGTTACATGAATCCTTTTTATTTTTGCATGGCAAATGGTTCAGAGAAGCATGAACACAGCTCGCTCGAAGTTTCCCTCTGCCTAGATCACACACCTAGAAAGAAAGATCACACCATTTGCAGCTGTCTTGGAAGCTAAGATGACAGGTGTGCATCAATACTAATTCAAGGGATGCAGCAGCACCATAAAAAATTGGGGGGGGGGGCAGAAGTGGCAAGGTGCGTTTCTGAGGCAGTGGATCGTTTTGTCCCACTGTTTCTGAAATAAATGGAGAGGTTCACATTCATGTTCCCATCCTTAACCTGTTTCATTGCAGGTAAGTCCTGTTGGTTTAGATCATATTATATTTTGGGTAAGTCAGCGGTACAGTTTGTAAATTTTAAGATTCTAGGCCTGCAACAAGGGATTGGGGGGGGGAGAGCAGGATTTGATCTGGTTCACATTTAAAGGTGATCCTAACTAATTTGCACTTCCTAAAGCAATACATGAAGTATAACACAGCAATCCTGTGTTTTATGCAGTTCTCCAGCCAAGTAATATTTCCAAATACCTATACTGTACGGGAAAGTATGCAATAAGTGTGCAATAAAATTTAATTTAATTCTCGCAGTTTCTCATTTCCGCAATCTTGAATTCAGCTCTCCACATTTCCATGTCAGGAACAACAACAACAAAAATTAAGTAATCATCAAAATTCAGTAGAATTTTCGTTTGAATTTTTCCTAATATATGCAAGTGCAGGCATGGCCAAACTTAGCCCTCCAACTGTTTTGGGACTACAATTCCCATCATCCCTGACCACTGGTCCTGTTAGCTAGGGATGACGGGAGTTGTAGTCCCAAAACAATAGAAGGGCCAAGTTTGCCCATGCCTGGCCTAGTGTAACTCACTGTCTATGTTATTTTCAGTAACGTATTATTTTATATGGACACCTTCCCCTAATGAATGCATTTTTGTAGATATTGGTTGGTTGGAGAACTCGACTGCAAAATTCAGCAAAGTTTGAATTTTGAAGGATGGCTATTTTGTTTCAAGCATTGTTTTGGAAAGTGTGGATTAGTATGGTTTGCCTTTAAATGTGAACTGAATAAAATTTACCACACATCCCTAGCTCTTCCTAACCTAGCATAGCCATAAATATATCGTATTTTTCGCTCTATAACACGCACCCGACCATAACACGCACGTAGTTTTTAGAGGAGGAAAATCCGTAGGCATGCCACCCGTAGGCATTCCCTCCATAACATGCACAGACATTTCCCCTTACGTTCTAGGAGGAAAAAAGTGAGTGTTATGGTGCAAAAAATACGGTACTTACCGGTATATGTCACAGGTAGCTGCTAGAGAAGAGCCGGAAACCAGATGCTGCACCACAGAGTCAGAGGTGAGGAACCAAGGCAGGATTCACATCAAAATGCTCCCAAGCCAGAAACCACAACTGCCCAGACCCCAACCTAAACAGAGCCATAGCTCAGTGGTACAGCATCTACTTTCCATTTCCCAGCTTCAGGCCCTCGTATCTCCAGCTGGGCTTGCTGAGACCCTTACCTGAAAAGCCTGGAGCGCTGCTGCCAGTTAGTGCAGGCAACACTTAGCTACATGGACCAATGGACTGATTCAGTATAAGGCAGCTTCCTAAGTTCCTAAGGCCCTTGGTCTACAAGTGCCCAATGGCAACCTATGGCGAGAGAAATCAGTCTTAGAGTAGTTCACTGCCCTAGAAGATGCTTCATAGCACAGCTCACCATAATGGGCTGAGGGTTTCTGGTTCTTAACCCAGTAGCTCCTGAGAGGCTTAGGTAATTTAGGTCTTCTCAATATCAATTTTACTCTTCCTCTGCCTCAATACTTTTGATGCTCCTACCTGTAACCAGCATCATTTCTTTCCTTCCCTGTTGCTATCTGCATCAGACAGGCAACAGAGTGTTCCTTCCCAAACTTTGCTTCCCAGTTTTTGTTGGGCTCCAATCCCCATCATGCCTAGAACAGCCAGTGGTGGATCTTGGAGTCCAGCAACAACTAGGAACCCAAGCTTGGAAAAGGCTGCAATGGGGACTGGTTCTCAGCATTCAAAGAAACCCAGTCCCCTTTTTATAATTATCTCTGAACCAATGAACTCAATACAAAGCAGTAAAATGGAAGTGGGGAGCCTGTACTCCTCTGATGTTGCAAAGTCCACTTTCCATCATCCCTAGTCAGCAAGGCCAATGGTCAGAGTGGATGGGAGCTGAGAGTCCAACAAGATCGGGGGGGGGGGGCATCATGTTGCAAAGCAGATCCTTGAAGTCGGGCAATGAATAACTAGGTGCTAGACAACCCCTTTTAGCATAACACCTGCACAGAGTGTAACAAGAGCTTTTAAGACATGCCATCCAAAGCTGTCCCTGCATTAGGGCTAAAAAATGAGTCCTTCCATCTCTCTCTCTCTCTCTCTCTCTCTCTCTCTCTCTCCAACTCTCCCCTCCCAATTCAAAACTGTCCCTTTAACACATCACTCCTAATTAGATGATTACTGCTTGGAAGGGCAGGAGATAAGTCATTTGCATAATTTAATCATAAAGAGAAGTTAAAGATACAGATTTTGCTGTTCGTTTGTACAATTATCTTCCCCAGCCCAGAGGCGGGCAGGTGGGGGGGGGGAAGAGAAGAGAGAAAAGGGGAGGGGGAGATATTAATGTGATTAAACAGTATTTCTGCAAAACAGGCAACTGTGTGTCCTGTATTAAAAACAGAGCTAGAGGCAAATGAAAGATTAATTTCAGAAGACAATCAATTTTATTCTACATGACTGTAATAAATAACAGCTCATCTGCAGACAAGTCATTAGGCCTTGGGTGGGTACATGTGTCACAAAGTCTAAATGACATACAAGGCTTGATATTCCACCCAAAGAGCATGTGGAATAAACAGTCCTCCAGATGGCATTTCAACATAGACATTTAGAGGGCTTCTGAGAAATGGCAGCAAGAGCCAGATTAAGCAATAAGGGAAGGACTCTATAGGAAACAGCACCTCAGCCAACGCATTACCTGCTCCTGTGTGTTACTTATCCCATTTCATATTTCATCCATTGACATCAAACTAACACAATGATATGAAGTCTATATGAAGTTGCAATCAATATGCAGGTATTTAATCTTCTGAATCCGGCAGTGTTGGAGGAAGTAATGGGCTGGATGAGAACTGATAAACTGAGTCTTAATGCAGATAAATGGAAGGCATTCTGGGTTGGTGGGTCTTGGGGACACTGAGAAGGCATCCTGTTGCTGATGTGGTTGAACTCTCCTTGAAGGAACTAGTGTGTAGCTTGGGGGCACTCCTTGATTCAGCATTGTCACAACGAGGCCTATGTGGAGGATTCAAAAGCCATTTGTATACCATTAGAGCATGGGTAGGCAAACTAAGGCCCGGTGGCTGGATCCAGCCCAATCGCCTTCTAAATCTGGCCTGAGGACGGTCCGGGAATAAGCATGTTTTTACATGAGTAGAATGTATGCTTTTATTTAAAATGCATCTCTGGGTTATTTGTGGGGCATAGGAATTCGTTCATTATTATTTTTCAAAATTAGTCCAGTCCCCCAAAAGGTCTGAGGGACAATGGACCGGCCCCCTTGCAAGGGAAAATTATGTTCTGGTAACCTTCTGATTAGACTACTGTAATGTGTTCTATATGGGGCTACCCTTGAAGAATATCCAGAAGCTGCAGCTAGTGAAGAGTGCTGCCACCAGAGTTCTGAGTGGTTCACCAAGTCAAAATAATATAGCACAAATTCTGAAGAGAATAAGATATGAAACACAACCCTAAACATATTGACTCAATAATAACCTCCATTGAGTTCCAGTGGTGCTTAGTAACCAGTAAGTGAGGTTAGGGTTGTAGGATGAAGTTTATTTCCATACATCTGATGCGACAGGGAACTAATTTACAAAACTACACCTGTCGTCACCAGAAAGTAGAGAGGGTGGCTGTCTGTATGCTACATCATCTGCGATATTGCATGTATCATACAATCAATGTATTGTGTTTTATATCCAAACAGAAACAGCTGCATTAAAAAAAGAGAGAACATGCCAAGTCTGGGATTGTCGCAGGTTTTACAATAAGTAAAGGCGGCAACCTTCCCTAACAACAACTAAATTGCCTGGGGTCTCAGAGAGAAAGCTTCATGCCATAACAGTTATAACTGTTAATCCAATACACCTTTTATACAAACCAATAAATACACGAGTGGAAAAAAAGCACAGATGTTCATCCCTAATGCAATCTCCATTCAATTTCCTAAGTGCGGTCCCTCTGTGCAAACTAGCTTAGTGTTATGTTTAGCTTGCAAATTCTTTTAATAAATAATGAATGCAATAAAACCAGTAGATCAATGGCAGGCTTGAGAAATCATAAAGGGGTTGAGGGGAGGGAAAAAAGGAGAAGCCTTTTGTGTTTGAGCTGTTACCGATTTAAAAAAGAAAAGAAAACTTTAATCCACAGGCAGATCAATATTACTCTTTTCCTTTTTAACCCAGTGCATAAATAGCGTGCTGTCTCTAACTGCAGTTTAAATGCTGTTACCAGAGATCAGCCACGAGGAACCCGATATGATCACTGCACACAACAATAATTGAACATTTTGTAAAGCTTTAAACGTTTGCGAAACTACATTAGAACTACTGATAAGGAGCAGAAATATATATATATATATATATATATATATATATATATATATATATATATTCCTAAAAGGAAAAGAATTGTTGCATGGACATAAGAACTGCCGTTATGCTGTCAATTTAATTCTTTGGATTTTTTATTGAGAATTCATAGAGCTGGATCAAGAACATGGGTCTGGTGCAACGCACTGCAACAAGGAAAACAGGCTTAGAAGGTCAAAATAGCATACAGACATAAGAAACGTAATCTCCTTACTCTCACTTACGGCAGAGAGACGACAGAGAAGTTCATGTGAAAAAGGACATATACAAGGGATGCTATATCGCTAGGTCATTAATTACATGGATATAAAAAGGCACACACTGGAACCTTTCAGGGAGAGACCTAATGCCTTTAGCTGTGGTTATTAATATTTCTAATTCTCCAGCTGTAGAATTGGTGGGAAAAAGTTTCTCCCTGCACTCGGCTGCCTTTCAGAAGCGTGCGTTAACCGGTGGCCACGGAGAGCAAAACTGCACTGCCCCTAGGGATGTCTGTAATATATCAAGCAGAATAAATCTGTAATCACTGAGAACCATTACATGCTAGACTAGCTGTTGCACTTAGTAATTCATGTCTAATCAAAACACTCTTTTTTAAAAAAATAAAAATAAAAATTGCCCTGCACATACATAGCAAAGAATATGCCCAACTGCACCCCTGGAGCTTCTTTTCAGAGCACTAAGAATTTGTGGCTTTTCCAATCAGGTCTGTTCTTTCTTCACAACTTGTTGCGTTCTCATCGCAGGGACAAGTTGTTGCTGAAACTGAGATTTTGAGGTCAATAGCAAAAAAAAAAAAGAAGAAGAAAAAGAAAAAAATGCCTGCACAACAACTGAATGAGGTGTAGCGAAGGATTCCTACAGGATATATAAAGGGGCTTAATGAATGGGAAAGAGAACGCCTTTGGCTGCGGGCCTGTAAACAGTTAAGCTGCATGAGCCCCATTAACTTCAGCGGGATTTAAGCTGCTCCGTTGCATGCAGAACTGCAGACATAGGGTTGTATCTGCCTATGTCCAACTCAGAGCAGACCCACTGAAATTAATGGGTCTGGGTTAGGCATGCACATTGATTTCAATGGGTCTACTCTACATAGGGCTAGCATTAATGGCAACCCTTTGTTTGGAACATCAAGAAGAATTTTACATTTGCTCAGGTGAAAACGCAGGTGAAGGCACAAGGCAAAAAAAACTCTTTACAAGTGTCTTTACACCAGTTATTCCATTTAATATATATTGCAGGTTTAAGCAGTTGAGGACAGGGTTTTGTTTTGTTTTTTAAAAAAGCTTGCATCAGGAGTAATGACTCCTATCTGAAATAAAGGGCTCAGATAAAAGAAACATCTACTCAAATCTGAAAGAGAGATGGAAAACTTCAACAGATGTAAGGAGGAGGACTTTGAAAGTCTCAGCAAAGGAAAAAACGCAAACACATCACAGCAATATCATCTATGACCATAGGACTATTTTAAATACCACTGGTTCAATGACGATAATGGAATTCCATTAGAAGATGTTCTCAAGTTTTGAACATTAAACTAAGCTATAGTTGTTTAGCCGAAGCATGGCTTAACCAGAGTTAGTTTTCTGGAAACAAACCGCAACAGTTTTTTGTTGGCTCATAAACCACGGCTTGCTTAACTGTGGTTTGGTGTTATGTCCAAGCCTAGCAGCCTCACTCAACCATAGTTCATTTGGCCAGCCAACTCCAAATGCTCATCAAGCTATAGAAGCACAATGGAAGAGAAGCAGGAAAGTGACCCAGACTTTGGAGCATGGGTAGGCAACCTAAGGCCCGGGGGCCAGATCCAGCCCAATCGCCTTCTAAATCCGGCCCGCAGACGGTCCGGGAATCATCGTGTTTTTACATGAATAGAATGTGTGCTTTTATTTAAAATGCATCTCTGGGTTATTTGTGGGGCATAGGAATTTGTTCATCCCCCCCAAAAAAAATATAGTCCACCCCTCTACAAGATCTGAGGGACAGTGGATCAGCCCCCTGCTGAACAAGTTTGCTGACTCCTGCTTTGGAGCATCTAGCCATAGTTCCCTTGCCTGTAAGATGGCTCACATTTTGCTGAACAACCTAGAGTTTTAAATCATACCTTGCCAACCTGGTGCCCTCCATATTTTTTTGGATTACAATCCCCACCATACTCAGCCAGCGTGGCTAAGTGTTGGATGAAAGTGCAACCGGTAATTATTGGATTCCATGTTAATTACAAATTTAATTCAGCATGTTTGTTTTACTTATACTGTGTTTAATAAACAAACCTACAAGTGCTTTCGAAACTGTCAGGCTGCCTTAATATCACATTTGAAATCAGCACCCATTTGTTGTTTCTAATAAACTTATTTTAAATATAAAATTTGCCATAGAAAAATAAAGCACTAGAAATTTTTTCCTCCCACGTCATTTGGCAGGCCACTAAGGGCATGATCCAGCCAACTATGAACACTTTTTAAGCCCCATCAATTTCAGTAGGAGATGGACTGAAGTGCATGCTTAATCCCCCCTTGAAATTAACGGGATTTAAAAGTGTTCAACTATGGCTGAATAACATTCTAAAACCCTTAACGCAGACAGAAACAGATCCCATACAAAGTACTAGTTCCTCATATGTCAGTCATAAGGGTTGTGGGGGTGGCAGGGGGTCCGAAGAGGTCATTAAAATATTATAAGCCAGGTAATAAATTGAATTTAGTACGCTAGGGTGAAATGCTACAGTGCAATAACCAAGATATCTTTCCTTTTCCACCAGCATGTTTAGAATTTAAAACAGCATGCTCTGTTAAAAAAGCAGCAGCCGTCAGGGTACTTTACGCAACTTTATGATCTGTGATCCCAAGTGCTACTTCTGTAGGAAAAGTTACCAGAATGTGCCAGTCAACAAATGTTCATTCATTTCCAATCAAGGTATTGGTGCATGTGTGAGACCGTTTTAAATTAGTGTAAAATTGATGGATTCAAGAGAAGCAACCTAAGAAATGTCAAGTCCAACTGAATTAACCCCCACCTCCAAAATGAGAAAAGCCCACCCTCAGCCACGGCAACAAAAGCAATCAATTTAGTTCTGTTTTCAACATTTTCATTTTCAACATACTTAATCTTATATTACTTATCCTGGTCATCCTTTTTTTTCCCCTCCTCCTTTTCCTTTTGCAATGAAATATTAATGTTGAGAAAATGGTTACGCTATTAAAAGACCTTGTGCTATATTTAGATACATATATTGATTTCTGCCATTGTGCAATAATTAATCATTCAGAAATAAATTCTTACAAATTTAACCCTGACTTGCTGGCTAATCAAGAGGTTAATTCCCCTTCTTCACCCACCCTCCAGAATCATCTTACGCCACAGTTAAGTTTATGGCTTTACTTATGGTTTCCTCCTCTTCCTAAAAATACTGTTTTGGGGTTTTCTGGAGGAAAAATTGTGAGTTTTTTTCCCATTAGAAAACCTGGAGAGAGGGAGGGAGGGGGGAGAGGTTACCGCCACTTTAAAAGCTTCAATCTCTTTGACATTGCTGGCAGTGTATGGGAACATTAATGCATCTGTCACGATAACAAGCTAAGAATAACATCTAGACATCAAACCGAGCAGAGAATCCATCTGAAGTGATTCATTCAGATCCGTCTCGTTGATTTATTAAACACAGGGCAACATCTGCAGCCTCACAGAGCTGCTTGGCAAAATTAATGCAAGATCAATTCAAATGGAGGGGGGGAGCGAAAAAGAGATAAATCAAAACACAATTTGCATTCAGTTCCACAATCAGGCTTATTGGGTGCAAATGCTCAATTTCCCTTGCCAGAGCCAATGAGTTTTAAAAGTGTGCGCGTTCTGATCCCTACATCTTTTCAGAATTGTCGGATTTGAAGTGACGCTGAAGAGTTCTTCTGCAGGTTGAGATGGTGAAAAGGAGAAAAAGAGATGCGGGGAGAGGGAAAAGCGCTTCCAAAGACCTTTTGAATATGTGGCGAGAACATCATTAATGCCTAATTATTTTGCTTTGGCTCCAGGAGCACAGAATGCCGTATTTTGGGGAGGGGGAGGAGAGAGGAGGTGGTAGGGAGAGTTTGTGAAGAAATTGCTTCCATAAAAACTCAAACATCTAATGGAAACGTACAAACATTTCCCTTTCAGGGGGGAAAGCATTTCATCTGCAGCTGGAGAAATCTAGAGCTCTCAGAAATTACAAGATTTGTTTTAAATCACTGTTCCTTCAAATTAGATTTCTTTATCAATGAGCCAGTAAGATAATCAGTGTGCTAAAGGCAAACAAATGCCAAAACTGTTCTGAAATGCACACACAGAAGCACATTAAATCTCTGGAGATATATATATATAGAGAGAGAGAGAAACAGTTTTATAAAGTATTGATAATTTCTCATAAGAGAATTGGGGGGGCTCTTTCTCCATGTCTCTAGACACGTAGGCTGCAATCCTAAACATATTTACTAGGAAGTAAATCTCATTAATTTCAGTGAGACTTGGTAAATAAGCTTATACATATGCTGGTAAAATAATGCTACTAACTATGCAAAGCATTTCTATAGTGTATATTCAGTGTTCAAGATGTTTCACACACATTGATTCTAACAGACGTGTAATATGGTGCTCAAATTTGAGGGAAAAGGCAGAACAAAACTAATCGTGTTGTCTTTTATACTGGCCCTTTTTGCTACTGTATTTCAAATGCCACGGAGGGGAAATAATTTGGCTAGTACAGGGAAGTTTCCCAGGATGTATTAAGCATCAGCTTTCCTTCTCATAATTTGACCACCACTGTAAGGTCGTTCAGTATTAATATTCCCATCTTACAAATGATAAGAGGTGGAGAGTAAGAGAACAGTGGTTTCCTAAAGCCACAAGGCTAATTTGTGGCAGGTTAAAGAATTGAACTGAAGGCTCACTTCTTCGCCACTGCATTACATGACCCCAAGACTGCCACCCCCAAATTCACATCCGTGCCCAAACCAGCAAAATTAACACTTTCCACATACAGCTTGGGGCAAGTTTAAATCCCTGCTGACAATTTATTTAGGGAGAAGCATGCCATTTATTTAAGTGAGCATTGACGAACAATGTGTGCACTGAAATCTATAGAGTGGCGCATAAGTCCTGGAATTATAACTTTTTCTCATTAAAAAACCCCAGCAACTTTACTGGACTCCTTTTAACAGACCCTACAACTAGGAACAGTTAGAATAAAGTATGTACAGGCCATATTCAGGGGAGTTTCTTGGTGTTTGTTTTTTAACAATGCTTCCCCGTTATTAGGAGGGAAAGGAGCGAAAGGTTTAAAATTTACAACGTTCTTTGTAAAACTTGTTAGCTAATTTACAGTCTCTATTCTACCAATCACCCTTCTTTGCTTATGTGAGAAAAGTTTCTTCTAGCACTGATTCTAAAATTCAGACTGCAAGTAAGAAACTTCTTGCAGTGCGATCCTATACATATCTACTCAGAACTCAATGGGGCTGACTTCTAATTAAGCACGTACAATATATTTCAGCCGAACACATGACCTTACCCACCTTGCCATTGGTGATAAGAGGTGAGAATAATAAACAACATGCTGACTTGTGGGATTTGAGACAACTCTAGAAATACATGCACAAAATTATATTCCTGCCATCTCCAAAAGCTGCATGTGCTCACACAAATATATGGGCAGATAAGCAGATTATCATTGTCTGAAATCCTAACACATAAACAGCACCTTATTCTGAGTCAGACCACTGGTCCATCTTCCAACACACACTGGCACCAGATCCCAGCAGGCGAGAGCCTCTCGTCATCTTACCTGGAGACACTGGGTGTAGAACCTGGAACCTTCTGAAAAGCAGGTGCTCTAGCACTGAGCTACGGCCCTTCCCCAACATTAAATTATAGCAGTGTATGTTTTCAACAGGACTTCCATGGAACACTCAAGATCTGAGTGCATGAGATGCTTGCTATATTTTGTCACAAATTCAGTAGCTGAGTTCCACTTTAAAAATCAAAGAGACACATAAGGAAACATTTCTCCCTTGGCTTAGCTTAAGGTACTCCTGTTTAATATTTCATCCTGCTGCACGAAAAGGATGTGAAACTTCAAAACAGCTTTTCAAACCCCCACTGAAGTTGACATTATATCAGGGCAATCTGAAGTGGCTGTAACTTTTTTGTTGTGGTGGTGATTGGTGAGCAAAACAGCCCATAACTTGACTTGTGCAATGACTGAGCAATATTTTTGAAGAATGCATACAGGAAAAAATTATCCCACCTGCTCAGTAATATCATCTTGACAATTTCACTTTCCAGGTGCAGGCACTGAATTAGTGTAGGTGACCCTGCAAGAGGAAACTGTTGGATTCATCTTATAAGCGTGGATCTAACTCAGAAATGTTGACATAAGAGAAGATTCTAGTACATATGATCCACACATGAAATGACACAGATTTGAAATCAAGATCTGAAGTAGATTTGTTTTGATGGGTGGATTCATTTGATCTGGTGGCTGAGTCAAAACTGAAAACAAGCATCTCACAGGATGATTAATATAAAAATGCCGCAATTCATTTCCAGCAAGATTGATAATTGCTATCAGAACAACTTGATCAGAGAGTTGAAATTAAGCAAAAAGCAGAAACAAGTAGAAATAATAGCTACAAGGGCCACTGAGTTAGCTGTAGGAGCAGACTTGAAAAAAAATCTAACTAGCAAAACACACATAACAGTTTTGAGTTTTTCCTGTTTCACTTTGGGAGGCAGCAGCTGTTTTTCCCTATCTCTGTATTCCCTATCTGCTGCGCAAATAGCTCTCCCATATTCACATTTTCTGTTTCTCCATGTTTCCAAGCCTCTTGCTTTTAGGCTGCCCCATCAGATTTATCCATTATTACACCCGATTTCATAACTCTCCTCCAGCAGGTTTTGTCAATGGCTCAAAAGAGCCCATCTCCCACTCAGTGCCAATTGGACCCAAGAATGTCAAAAGACATTTGCTAAGAACTTTGCAATTCCCACTGGATTTTTTGCAGTTATGTTGTCAGCAAAATGTGCTGCCCTGTTAACAAAGGGCAGTGGTCAACTAGCATGGTGCTGGACACGAAATTAAGAACCAGGAACCGGATCTTAAGCAGGCAGGACAGTAAATCTACTGGTAGATCTTCTAATTTATATTGGACCAGCAAAGATTCCTGTCCCTTAATTGTTTAGCAAGGACAGCAACAACAAAAAAAACTTTCCCCCCTTCTGCCCCCTCCTGAAAAAGTACTGTGAAATGAAGGAAGGTAGGAATAACTCAGAGTGAACCAAAAGCTCCCTTGAATTCCGTACTTAAAAGAAAACCCTGGGCTCAGAATTGTTTTATTTCAAAGTGCTTGTATGCTGCACTTGACTACAGTTGGGAGATCTCAGAATTCTAGTAAAACATCAAGAAAGTCATGCAAGCCTGAAGTCTGCATCTAAAGAACTACCCAGGAATTTGAGCCAACCTATGAAATTTTAAACTCTTTATTCTTGAAACAGACCCCCTGCCCGCCCGCCATATCACAAATTGATTTGAGAGTCACCAAGCAGTTTGTATTTGGCATGGGAGCACCACCTTTGGGTGAGTAGATCAGATCATGATTTTGAGTTAGTGTGTAAGTAGATTTCACCTGCTAAATAAAAGCTAGACATTTTATATGCAGTGTTCTCCATTTGTTTGAACCTCAGACTTTGCATATAAACAATCAACCCCGAAGTAGAATTTGTTCCATCACATACGCACCTAAATTACTGAATAGATACGGATGTGAGCAAGAGTTAAGTGCTCTGAGCAGCTCTAGAATTTTACCTGTTGCCAAACCGACAATTAACATGTGATGATCAAGAGCCTAGTCTTGCAGAAATTATCAGTTTCTAAGGGAGTAGGACACTTCCCCAGCAAGTGCAGAACATGTTTTATCCAAGTCTCACTTTTGTACGGAAGATCAGCACTTTCCTATAGTAACATGTAACCAACCACCAGGCTCCTATTGCGGACAAAAAAGTTGCAAAACATTTACCTCACAATGAGTCACAATAGTCCTAATCAAACTGCCATGTGGTTTTTTTCAAGTAACACATGCTTTATTTGCTCATGTGCAAATGTATAATAGGTTTTTAATGCAGGTCCTTCCCTAAAGAAGAAGATGGGAGTGGGGAGGAATCTAATAAAAATTATTTAATAGTTTCAGGTTTTAGGATCCAATGCAAGCTTTTATTTATTTATTTTCATCATAGAGTCCTCAAGATTCTTGCTTACATTGCATGCATTTCTTTATCAATTAATAATGGAATTAAGCACCCTAAAATTTGAAGACGCTTCTTCACAGTTTCCTGGACCTGAGCTGCTTTTAAACAGTTCCACAGGAGATGACAGAACAGACCCTCCTAACTCACTGGGCTAACTAGCTGATATTGCTCCAGAATTATGCTAAGCAACAGTTAGTCTATAAACTCTCCTTCAGTTCTTAGGTTCTTATCTCACAATGCTCTCTTGTGAATTTCGCCCCACTTCATTTGCAGCACTAATGAACTGCTTCAGCATCACAAGTTATGTTCACAACCTCTAGCAAGATCCTAACAGGTAAAGTTTCACCGAAAATAGTATCTAACAGGGAACTTTCTTCATCTTCAGAGGAAGATGAAGTATGTGTGTGCTGTTTTGATGCAAAGAAGTATATCCTTCCATGAACGTTAAAACTATTGCAAAAATGATTGCCAAACAATTGCAAAAGAAAAAGAAAGAAATTTATTACTACACATTTGAAAAGCGCACTTCTCTCCTTTTAACATCCACCACAACTGTGAACCTTGTTATTCTCTGGACAAGGATACCAGATACATGAACATCTCAACCCCGTAAATTCTATCACTATTAGGAAAAGTTGGGACACACTTCTTTGCATAATGTAATTCAGCCACAATCTCCTTTGGGCAAAGAGCATCCTAATGAGGACAGAAAATTTAGGGTCAATGAGATTTAGGGTCAGTGATTTGAAGAGACCATATGGGGGTCTACACCAGGCAGAGCTGGTCCAATGAGACTTTCACTGACAGGGAAGAAGCACCCACAAATTCCAGATTCTGGACTGACCAACTTTGTGCCATGTTTGGAATCTTACAACACAGAGAAACTGGTGCAATTTTTTTGGGTGGCGGGATGAATACAAAAAGAGACTCCCTGGCCTGCCACACCATTTCACCTACTGCACCAAGGGTACATGACAGCAGACACCAAGGTGCCCCTGGGGGCTTTTAGTTGCTTATACCCCAATAATGCTACCTGGCAGGGCAGGCGTTCAGACCACACACTATACAAAACTAAGAAAAATGTGGCAGAGGGAAAAAGAACGATCCATGTTGAATTTAACCTGAAATGATGAACAGGATAAAGAAGGAGATAGGGAGGGGGACCCTCCCCACTGACAAAAACTTGTCAGGAAAAACAAAATGAAGCCAGGAAGCATCTCACGGCTCCTGCAGCTACTTTTCCTAAAACTCAGGTGCAGGTATGCTCACCTGCTGGTTCGTTTAAGCTGAAACCCTAAAAACACATGTTCCTAATATAAGATGCTAATTACTGCATCGTAAGGGCTGCAATCAGATAACCTGGGAACAAGGCCCACTGAACTCAATGGGATTCACTCCTGACTGCACTTTTAGGCTGTGATCTTATGCGCACTCTATCTGAATGCAAGTCCCATTGAGCTGAATGGGAGCTACTTCTGGGTAGACACAATTAGGGTTCCATTATCAAAAGGAAGAGGCTGGTCCTCAATGTTGAAAACTACCACTTTTTACAGATATAAAAGTTGCATTCCTTTCGTTTGAACTTACCTCCTGGTAAGCGCGTACTAAATCCCCTACTCCTAACCCTATTTGCTTGGGGAAACAAAATCTGCTTGTCCCAATCAAAGTAGCTTACTTTCAAGGAAGCTAAGTTTTAAACAACCACTCTTTAAATGCCTGCAGTTGGAAGTAAAGGTTGCTGAAATCAACAAGATATTCCTCTTAAGTGCACCCAGTGATGTTCAAAGAACTATATTGCTGATGCTAAGTATTTCCCCTCTGAAAATTTTTCTACCCTTGGAGGATTTTCCTACCAAAGTGCGTAATATTGATCACCAGGCAAATATAAAACCCATCATTTATATACAGGTACTAGGATACTACCCACAGAACCAGTGTCCAACATAATGTGTGAATTGGCCATACATCCCAGTGTTTCCCACTCAGTTGCAGGTAACAGCACCCAGCACGGGGCACCCGGGCACCCGTGATAAATGCATTTGTCTGAACATCTACTAAGCATTAGACGTACTGGGTCAAATCTGACCAATTTTGATAAGCACTACACCTGACTAAGATTGCCTACAGCTGCAGCCTAATTTACTCCTAAGTAAGTTTGCCTACAGCTGCAGCTTGTTCGCTTCCACGCAAACAAGCCCCACTTAGGATTTCTGTGAGCCTAATGTCCAAGTAGGTCTGCTCAAATCTACCCCAAATCATCAGTGATGAGGAGCACATGCTTCCCTACCAACTCCCATCACTTACAATGCGGTTAAACTTTCAGAAGTTAAGTTTGCTTACGGTTCCAACCCACCCTCCACCCCCGGCCCACTGATTTTAATTGCAACTCCTCAGGCAAGTCCCTTCCAAAGCGTTTTAAAATAACTCCCTCGTTCCCTTCCAAATAAACTTTTTTCTTTCTTAATCAAAACCCAAGCAAGTTGCACTTCACAAAGACCTGTTTGCATCTCTCACATCCGTGGTTCCTTACTCCCTCATTTTCCTGTTTCAAGCAAATTGGACAAGGCTTAAAACTTTTTTGTGCACACGTGGGATCTTCAAAACACAATTTTCTTGACCTGCCCTAGGACTTTGCAATTAGATGGATGTCGGATTTATACAGAACTGTGATCTGATGCAAAGGAAAAAAGCAGCGTACCCTACTTTTTAAAGGAAGCATCACAGAAACCTAACGGGATTTGTTCCCAAATAAAAAAGCGGGTGATTTTAAAAAGAAAAAGAAGCAGCACGCAACATCCATTCAGCTTCAGGAAGACAACGAGCTAAACACTTGGGATACTTTCGATGTCCTACTCAGCCACGGAAAGGGGCGCTTCCCTCAAACGGACCCGGTTTTTGCAGGGAAGGGAGCCGTGCCCGGAGGGACTCGGACCTCTCTGCTCCTCACTACGGTCGGGACCCCAGTGGAGGGGGAGGCCTGAACCGCCATATCCTATGCCCCCCAAAAAAATACACCCCTCACAGGCACAAACCCCCGCACGCACGCTCTCTCTCTCTCTCTCGCTCACCTGGCATTGGTGCAGTCGTTGTACAAAGTTTCGAAGTCCTTCCTCGTGATGAGTTTGCAGCGGTTGACGCCGGGCTGGATGGCGCCCAGCCCGCGCAGGATACGCACTTGCTCCACGGTGCACACCACGGGCGCGATGTCCAGCCTCTTGAGTTTGGTGTAGACGGTGTGCAGCCCTCCGACCAGGTGCTTGAGGAAGAGGTCGAAGACCTGCGGCAGGCAAATCAGCTCCTGCCCGTCCACCAGGAATGAAGCCACCTTCACCCCGTGCAGGTCGACCATCTTGCACTCGTTCCCGCCGCCGCCGCCACCACCACCTCCTCCTCCTCCTGCTCCAGCTCCGCTGCCCGGCACGCCAGTGGCGGCGTTGGCGGTGCTGGCGATGAAGCTGTGGATGAGGCTGCTAGTCAGGCGCGGGGACTCCGACGGGCTGGAGGGATAGAGCGCGTCCGCCCGGAACAAGCCCCCAGCGCTGGCGGCGCTGCTGGCGCTGCCGGTGCCGCCGCTGCCCCCGCTGCCGCCGCCGCCGCTCGAAGTTGCCGGGATAATCGGGGGAGAAGACACGGCCATGCTTTCTACTCCGCCCCGGGTGCCTGGATCATCGGCGGCGGCGGCAGCGGCGGCGGCAGCTACAGCATCCAACCTTGCCGGCTCCACTTTTCCACCCGAAACTGTTTGCAACACTCGAGGAAACGGAGGAGACCGAGACGCAGAGCGAGAGAGGAGAGAAAGGGGAAGAAGTGGGGGAGAGGGGAGGGAAAAAACACCCCGCGCGCACTCCCACGACCCAGCCGCTCGCGGAGTCGCCTCCCACTTCCCAGCGAAGGGGCGGAGGAGGAGCGCGGAGCGGCAGCGGCCGGCGGCCAATGCGACGCGTCGGGGTCTCAGCCTGGCCGCCAGCCACTGGCTAAGGATGGAGAGGGAGGCGAGGCGGGGCGGGGCGGGGCCCTCTCTCCCTTGCCCCCGAGCGTTGGGTACCTGTGAATGGAGCGCCGGGACGCATCAAGAGGAGCGTACCGTTCCCACCCAGCTGGGGGAGGAGGGAAAGGGAAAGTGGAAGAGAGTTTGCGACCCGAGGTTGCGTTTTTTGGAAAAGGGCTGAGCGTTCTAGCTGTGGGAGTGAGGTGGGGGGGGGGCGCCTTTTACCACTTAAGAGAAAGAGAAAACCGCGGCGAGAGATGGGGCGGGGGGGCAGGAAAGAAAGTTAAAACTTGAGGTGTGGCGGGGAAGTTTGCGCGCGCCCCCGACCAGAGGCACAGGTGACTGGGAAATAAAGCCGCGAGCGCGCTTGAATTTTCAACCGGATTTCTGAGCCAAGTGCGCAAGAGGTGCTGTCTGATCCTGCGAGGGCGAACCTCCGCCGAGGATCTCGCTCAGTGGGACTTAAGGCATCCGACTGAGGGATGCGAGATATGGAGAGCTGCCGTCTCGTGCACGCTTAACCTAGGAGTTAACTTTCTGAGTACTCACTCAGTGCACAACTGCTTCAATTCTGAAATCCTGTGCCACGTTTACCGGGGACAAAGCACCCTCGAACACAATGTGTATACTGTATACACTTATACATTTATTGCATTTATTATTACATTTATTTATTATTTATTACCCACCATCCTGGGATTTAATACCCACCACCCAAGCCTACATACATACATACATAGAATCATAGAATTAGAAGGGACCCTGAGAATCATCTAGTCCACCCCCCACCCCAGCAAGGCATGAATATGCAGTTGTTCCATATAGGGATCAAACCTGCAGCCTGGGCATTATCAGCACGATGCCCTAGCCAACTGAACTATCCAGAAGATGTGGTTCACTAGTGGTCCATCTTGACCAGACCCAGACTTACTTGGCCTTATTAAGGTAGTAGCCTCAAACCATACCCTGGAACCAGGACTTGCATTTGAGTAAACTTGAGCAAGATTGTGCTGTAAGTAAATAGGTTGGACTTTTCCTTTCATTATGTTAATCCCAAATCCACACTATCATACTATATTTATTAAGACCAACCAAAATATTGCCAAATCATTAGTTATTTTTTTTAGTTCCCTAGAATTCTTCGTTTAGCTCAGATGAAGGGAATCTTTGGCCCTCCAGATGTTGCTGAACTACAACTCCCATTATCCCTGTATAGCATTTGCTGTGTTAACTGCGTGAAGCAGATGGGAGTTGTAGTTCAGGAGACAGCAGGAGTGCAGGTGCACTGGTGAATTTACCACTCTATAGAGGAAGGAATGGGGCAGAAATTTGATACAGTACTCATTTACAAGCAAATCTTTCAAATTCACAGTTTCCAAAACAGTATGTGAACCAAAATCCAAACTTATATAAATGTAGCAATGCAGATTTCCAATCAACCAACGATTACCCAAAATGCACATATTTGGGGAAAGTGTGCATAAAAATGAAGATATTAGTGAAAATAACACTCTGAATGCATTATGTTTTGGGAAATAGCTCACAAAAAGTGTACATTAGGGAAAACAGCATACAAAAATGTGTTTTTAGGGAGGAGTCAGCACTAAAAATGCTAATAAGTTTTCATAAGGGTTTTAATAATATAGTAATAGTAATTGCTGCAGAAATGTGGAGAACAGAATTTAAAATGAGAAATGGATAAAACTGAAACTGTCAGATCCTGCTACTCCTGTTCCTCCCTAGCCCCTTTTAAGATTACTCTGCCCTTGCACCTACTAGACCTCCCACCTTCAGTGCAATGTACCCCTGGGTTTAGGATTCCAAAGCTACATTGCAGCCATTCTATCATTCATCTTCACAATAACCCACCAAGGGAGGTCATTGTGACACCCCCATTTCCCAAGAGAGAGAGAGAGAACAAAAGCTGAGAGATAGTGAGTTCAAACATTCCGAAGAATTCCTGGCCAGCCAAAGGATTTTGTCCCTCTTCTTATGTTCCATCCACTTTTAAGGTTTGTATCTTCAGCTGCAAACAACAAAAACAAAAACATGCAAAGGTCTTTGAGCAGGAAATATAAATCTGATTTATAGGTTTTGCATTGTTGTTGTTTTCCTTCCTTTCCTCCCTTTCAAGGAATTTTTGCTTGCAGATTAATGAGACTATCAAATTCCACTCTCTGGGATTTACCCCCCTCCCCAGCTTTGGACTGTAATGCCTTCCATAGGCTAAATATATTTCTAAATAAGGCTGAGTTTTTGCAAGGCCAGATGAAGTCTTGCGCATCACCCCCCCCAACTCCCTCCCACCCTGCATGTTAGAGTGGCATGCAGCAATATAAAATCATAAAGGCTGTAGTAAAAAACGGTACCCTTGAGAAGCGACTATCCATGGAGAAGAGAACTGCACTTACTCTAAGGAAAGGCTCAAGGTTTGTGAATTAATACCAGGCAATGGCCCAGCTCACCTGAGCATGGAAGAGCTGACTACATTAGTCCGCAGGATTATTTCCCATAATTTCTCAGGGTAAAACAAAGATGCTCCAACATATGACCCAGTTTTAATATATTGGCAGCTTTAAAAATACTCTGAATCTTTCGTGTATTGACTGTGTTCACACGTAAGGATGAGCCAAGTGATCAGAGATCATGGTTTGCTGTCCTTTACAAGGACACAATAAGAGTGCATTTCTGGTGGGTTTATACTGGACCATCCACACCTCATTCTGCTTTGTTAGTTGACCTGCGATGCTTCCCCAATGTTATTGCATTATTGTCACCTGGAGGGGCACTCTTGCACCAACAAAAGAAGGACATACACCTGGAACATCTGCCATATGAAAAGTTACAGGATTTCAGCAGAAATGCACCAGCTGGAAATGAAGCTATAGGTCTGCCCTGAACCCTGAAATGTTCCTGCCCTGAAAGCATGAACAGTGTTGAAAGCAGCATCGTGTACACCCGCTCCAGTTGCAGTCATGATCATGGGCACAAATCATCATGAATGCACAATAAAAAGGATTAGGCCCCTGGGTCCAGGTGCCATCTTAATTTCCCCAGATTATGCATCACTTTGGACTCTTGAGAGAAGTGAAAATGTTGGTTAAAAATACTGCTGCTCCATTGCCACCAGGTAAGTCTGCCAGGGCTCACTGATGGAGAAGGGGGCACATTGCTCAGGGGCCCCTCAAACCTGTACCCAGCCCTACCTGTCATAATCTATAATTCAGGGGCAGGGGAACCTGTGGTTCTCCTGATGTTGTTGAACTACGCCTCCCATCCCTGACCATTGGTCATGCTGGCTGGGCCTAAAGAGAGGTGGAATCTAACAGCATCTTGGGGCGGCCACAAGTTCAGACCAGTGGCCCATCTAGTGCAGCATCCTGTTCTCACAGTGGCTTGCCAGGCTTAATTAGACATGCAAGCCAGAAGTCTCCCACCACACCTCTAGCCCACACTGATTCGCGCAGCTCTTAGGGTTTCAGATGGGTCTTTCTACCAGCAAATACCACTGATTAAATCTGGGAGTTTTTGCATGGTGGGTCTGGAGGTTCATACACGTGCGTGCGCGCGCACACACACACACACACAGACAGAAAGAGAGATTCAGCAGTTCTGAAGTCTGGCCACTCCTGCTGTGAACTGAAGGCACCCTTTCCAACAGCAGCCTCCTGGGTCTGGCAGCTTATTTAGGCTCCCACCAAAATGGAGGCCCGGCAGCCTCACATCACAAGTGATAGTTCTTAATCTAATATATCTCCCCATTTGAGCTTTCGAAAACTAACTTTTAACCTCTCCGCTTGATATTGGCAACCGGGGGGAATATCGGAGCACTTTTCAGTACAAATAATAAAAAAAATGGATTGACAGCATCCATGCTACAAAAAGAGCAAGTAATTGGGATTTTGTTTTATAGCAGATAGAATAGTTGGGTTGGGGACGGATTTGTGAGACTGCAAACTTCTGGGTCCCTTCAGACCCCAATACAGTGGTACCTCTGGTTAAGAACTTAATTCTGGAGGTCAGTTCTTAACCTAAAACTGTTCTTAACCTGAGGTACCACCTTAACTAATGGGGCCTCCCGCTGCTGCTGCGCCACTGCCGTGCAATTTCTGTTCTCATCCTGAAGCAAAGTTCTTAACCCGAGGTACTATTTCTGAGTTAGCGAAGTCTGTAACCTGAAGCATCTGTAACCTGAGGTACCACTGTACTCGTACCTTCCAACTGCTGCCTTTTTACCATGGAAATGTCCCAAAGTAGTTGTCCCTAGTAAAAGCACTCTCCTCAACCCATTTGGGAGAAATGTTTTTGTGTATTCCAAACAGCCTTTGCTGACCTGATACCCTCCAGATGTTGTTGGACTACAACTCACACCAGCCCCACCCAGCACACACTGGTTGGGACTGGTGGGAGTTGTAGTCCAACAACATCTGGAGGGCATCAGGTTGGCAAATATTGATAGCATGCATGTATGTGCAATAGGAATCTCCAGAGTTACTAATTTAAAGAATTTATGTGCTGCTTTTAAGAACAAACCCCTCCTAGGCAGATTCGAACAAAACTAGCCGGAACATGGCCCTTAAGCTCTGTTCACCTGATATGGTGTCTGACCTCTACCTATGACCATGTCTCCAGCATCTGCCCCAACAGACTAAGGGCAGGGGAGAAATTTGGTTCAATTCCTCTCTAGTTTGTTCATACTGAAACAATAGATGAACCAAAACACAGCTTCTTTCAAAATCCACACTTCTCCAAATTTTGCAACACAGTCCTCCAACCCCACCCCAGTGTACAAAAATGCATACGTTATGAGAAAATGTGCATTAAAAAGCACACATCATTGTGTACACGTGACGTTAGACAGAATCCATAAATATCCTGTAGTTTCTTGCGCAATACAGTTGCTTTGCCTAATTTTCCCTCACTAAGAAATGTGGAAAACTGAACCAAAGAGTGGAAAGATGAGAAGCTAAGCAAAAATAAAACTGACAGATCAACCCATCCCTATGTCTGATGAGCAACATACAGTGATAGATTCAGAATGTGCAGCAGTCTCTAGCAATGCTAAGATGCAGATCTGAGGCTACTACATTGAGATGTGCACACACAAGCACACATACTTAACTGTCCACACATAGGGATACTTATGGTTGCTCTCACCAACCTATCTGCTGGCTGGGGATGATGGGAGTTGTAGTCTAAAACATATGGAGGGCAGCAGGTTGGTATTTCACAGATTGGTATATCCTAAAACTCCCTATTGAAATGAAATTGGGCGGGGGGATGAAATTGACTCAAAGGGTTGATTGTCAATAGAGAAATGATACCGTCTCCTGTGTAATTAAATGCATTGTATTAATATGTGCATAATGCAAAATCAATAAATAATGAATTACTCTTGATTGTAATTGAATGTTTTCTTAATTTTATTGTCAGCCATGATAAATAATCAGTCCTTTTATACTGCATTAAATTAATTAGAGTGTCATTTCTATTACATACATCAGCAGTGAAGTAATGCAGTGACATCTGTTTCTAATGTCTCTAAGATGTGGCATTCCTTATTAAGTATTAGGTATGCTCTTTTGTGATTGACAGCTCTGTTGATGTTAAGGGAGGGGTGGGGAGAATGCTAAGGTGGGGGGGGGGGTTGGATTTGCATTCCATGCAAGTGTATAGAGGCAACCAACACATGACATTTTGAGCACCAACATTCACTGCAGTGTTGCAAAAGTTCCTGGGGTGCACTTTTCAGAGCTAAAAGCTACATGCTGACATCCACTGTCACAAGAGATAGTGTGGTATGGTGGTTAGAGTGTTGAACTACTACTGGGGTGAGCTGGATTTGAATCCTTATTCACCAGCGATGTCGTTCAAAAGTCTGAAGTGCAGGCACTCAGTATGACAGCTTTCTCTTATACACACCTAGCCATGCCCCCAAGCAGAGTCCCTAGTCACACACCCAAGGGGAATCCAAAAATGCTGTTGTTGTGTTGACCCTGTAGTAGCTAGAGTGTTCGATCAGGATCTGAAAGGTAGGATGTATAATAATAATAATGTACTGTGGTACCTCGGGTTACAGACGCTTCAGGTTACAGACACTTCAGGTTACAGACTCCGCTAACCCAGAAATAGTACCTCGGGTTAAGAACTTTGCTTCAGGATGAGAGCAGAAATTGCATGGCAGCAGTGGGAGGCCCCATTAGCTAACGTGGAACCTCAGGTTAAGAACAGTTTCAGGTTAAGAACGGACCTCCGGAACGAATTAAGTTCTTAACCCAAGGTATCACTGTATTACTAATCACTTTCCATGAGGCATCCTGAGGTGATTTACAATATAATAACATATACAAACATATACAAAGCAGTTACATATACAAAAACAGTTAAAATCTATTGCAAATTTCTCTCTCTCTCTCTCTCTCTCTCTCTCTCTCTCTCTCTCAAATACACAAAGGTAGCATAGTGGCCAGTCTATTAGGATCACACAACAGTCATAAAATTACGATTTGGCAAGCAGTGTTTTTAATGTTGTGCACTGCCCTGAGGTCTTTTGATAAAGGGTGGTATAAATTGTAGTAGTAGTAGTAATACATTTTATAATCATCATCATCACTTAGCCTAACAGACTTTGGCTGTAGAGACCTAAGTTCACATCCCTGGCATGCCACTATCTGACTTTGGGCCAGTCTCTGTCTGTGTCTAGCCTGCTGAGCAAACCTACCGTATGCCGTCCTTCAAGATCAAAACATTGGCAAAAAAAAAAACTCCAGTAGATGACAGCATCACTCCTGCCATAGACAAAGTGGCAATGCTACAATCCTTCTCCCTAATCCTGCCCCACTACATCACTGTTGCTCATGGCATCAACAAAGTGTTTTTGCTAGTGCTAGGATTTCTGCTTGTGCAACAGAATCATAAAATCACAGAATCGTAGAACCATACAGTTAGAAGGGAACCTGGGGGTCATTTAGTCCAACCTCCAGCAATACAGGGACCTAAACGAAAGCATCTGTGACAGATGGCCATCTATCTGTTATTGCACCTGTTATCACTCATTCTTGAGTGGCCACTTATGCTCCTAAGAAGTTGGGCTCCAACTGCTCAGGAATGGCATAACTAGTTGGCGTTATCGGAATTGACCAGACATATTGCTCCACCAGCTAAGAACGGCCATGCGCCCCCCCCCACCCATCCACAGAATCAAGAAAGAGCTATCAATCTTTCCTTGTCCTGGCCAGGTGAGCTTTCCCGTGTTGAGTCAAATTAAGCCACAGGCTCCAATCCTGGTGGTGTCCTTCTGTCAATTCCCTTAAGTTTCAGCTTTGCAACCATACTCCCCTGGAGCCCAAAGACTTTGGTTTTTCAGAAGCTGCCCAGCAGGTCATGGGAATAATGGCACCAGATCACCAGTCAGCATACCGTATTTTTCGCTCTATAAGACGCACCAGACCACAAGACGCACCTAGTTTTTGGAGGAGGAAAACAAGAAAAAAATATATTCTGAATCTCAGAAGCCAGAACAGCAAGAGGGATTGCTGCGCAGTGAAAGCAGCAATCCCTCTTGCTGTTCTGGCTTCTGGGATAGCTGCGCAGCCTGCATTCGCTCCATAAGACGCACACACATTTCCCCTTACTTTTTAGGAGGGAAAAAGTGAGTCTTATAGAGCAAAAAATACGGTAATTTATGGACAGAATTATGACAGTATCTGATCGTCTTCGAACCTCTTACTTGCGTTCTTGATTAATGAAAATGTTCTTGGCAGATGCTTTCAGTCCTGTTCCCCATCCACTGCAACTTCCCCAGATCTGCTCCAAAGGGTTGGGAGGGGGGCAGAGAATAAGGAAAAGGGAGTTCTGTGGCACAACTCAAAGCCCTTGTGCTAGTGGAAGCACGCTGTTTGAAACCACTTATGGTGTTAGGGCTGAAACCTAAGCAGCTTGTCAGAGGTGCATCAGAGCTGAGGGGCACACCACAGCCAAGAAGATCCATTGTTGCTCAAGCAAAGGTCCAGCCCAAAGAACAAGGCTTTTAGAGCACATCCTGTCCTGGAGGGCCAGTCACAGCTGGGGTGGCTGGTCCAGACCTTGAGAAGATGTTCCAGGCCTCAGTAACAGCAGCCTACCGCATACAGAAAAGATGGTTCCCATTTCTTGCTGCAGCAACTCCAGATGTAGGTCCAGCCACTGTCGCAGCCTAACCTTCTGAACAGAGTGGTTGTGAGCATGGAGGGGGGCAGCCAGGTACACTTGCCCCAGGCCTCAGAGGGCTAAGCTGGCTGAGATGGGGTGGGGGGCCTCCAGGGACTGGCTGCTTTTTTGATAAGAGTTTACAACTTTATTCTAACAAGACTCACACCCTGGGCCTCAGGCAAGCACTACACAGGGCTGGGTGGAGGAACAGGGCAATGTGCCTTGCCATGGGTTCCTTGCAGGAAAAGGGTGCTAAAAATGCCATCAATAAGTACCGTATTTTTCGCTCTATAAGACACACTTTTCCCCTCCTAAAAAGTAAGGGGAAATGTCTGTGCGTCTTATGAAACGAATGCAGATTGCACAGCTTTCACTGAAGCCAGGAGAGCCAGAGGGATCGGTGTGCACTGATCCCTCTTGCTCTCCTGGCTTCGCTTCGCTGGAGAGGCACTGCGCAGCTTTCCCTCTCTGCACAGCGCCCCTTCAACAAAGCGGGAGGAGAAATGGAGCCCCTTCCATTTCTCCTCCCGCTTTGCTGGAGAGGCGCTGCACAGAGAGGGAAAGATTTTTTTTTTCTTGTTCTCCTCCTCTAAAACTAGGTGCGTCTTACGGTTGGGTGCGTTTTATAGAGCGAAAAATATGGTAATGCAGCAGAGGATGCAATGTTGAGATTGGGACATGATTCAGGGCTTTCAGAGCTTTTCGTTGCTTCTGTTCTCTGCTCCCCAAAGTAATTCTGTGTGCCAATTACTGATAGAGGGTGCAGGGAACTGAACAAGGAAGGGTTTTAGATTGTCAAAGGGTAGTGCAGCCATGCTTCTCTGTCCTAGTTGACTCGGGTGCAATCAGATTTTAAAATATATTTTGCACTGGCATGCTCTTTTTCTATTTTTTTTATCTTTTTAAAAAAATAAACAGCATTACAAAGACAGAGAAAAGCAAAAACAATAAGGACCCATGGGGATAAAGAACAGCACAAATCATATATCTTATTCTGTGCCAAAAACCCAAAACCAATAAAGTTAACTCAAGAGTTCCAGATCTCACAAGGAGCCAGTGTTAAGTTGCTGCTGTTGGTGTTCATTTGAACTCAAGGTTAAAATCCCGCAAGTATCCAGCCTAAAAAGTACACAGTGTAGTTGTGCCTTGCAATGTTCAAAGACGGAGTGTAACTTTTTCCAGAACAGCAATGTTCCAAACATTATTGCTCCAGAGCAAAAGTTTAGAGAATCAGAAACTGTAGATCTGGAAGGGAGTCCAAGCGTCATCGAGTCCTGTAATATTTTCCATTTGGGCACACAATAATGGACACAGTTGAGGGTAGGGTTTGGGTTGGTTCATATGGATAAAAGCAGTTCTTGGTGTATCATCACCACCATCTCATATGAAAAGCAAAGCAAAAAACATAATATATAACATATCCTGATAACTTTTCTGTAAATGTCAGATTTATGGATGGGTGCCATTTTTTAAAAGGGGATAAGGAGCAACATGTTTTCATCATTTCATGATATTTTATGATACATGAAGCTGAGACTGAATACACATCATACATTTAATACACCCCCACCCCTCCCCATAAAGAATACCTTGAATTGTACCTCTTACAGAACTACAGTTTCCAGCACTCTTAACAAACTACAGTTTCCAGGATTATTAGAGGGTGTTTTAAATATATGGTGTATAATAATGAATAGAGTTGGGACAATAACACAACCCTGTTTAACACCTGATTCCACGTGCTAAGAGGAAGGCACGCTTGGCAAATCAACTCCCGCCTGGAAACCAATGTCCCCACTGTGGAAAGACGTGTGGGTCCAGAATTTGTCTCCACAGTCACTTACGGACTCATTGTTAAAACCGTGTTTATGGAAGACAATCTTACTTGGCTACGAGTGATCACCCAGTAAGAGGAAAGAAAGAAGAATGGTGCATATTTCTATTTCTGGAGGCAAATGTTTCCGATCAGAAAATTGTTAGGTATTCTCTAAGACATTTTTCATCCTATTTTCCCCTCTCTCTCCCCCTTGCAAAATAGCCAAACATAATACAATCCCCAATTCGTGTTGTCTGCATCTGCCATTAGATTTCGTGCAGCCCCTGACCCGAAAGCACTGCCACCTAGCGGCAAGAAAACGCCTTGCTTGCTTTCCCCTCCACAGTGGTAAGGCAAACACGCAAAGAGGATGGGAAGCAACACTCTGGTCATTGGACTACAAGTCCATCACCCCTGGCCATTGGTTATGCTGTGTGCAGTGGATGGGAGTTGAAGTCCAACAATATGTGGGAGGCCAGAGATTCCTTCTGCTATAATCTTTGTAGACAGACCTGGAAAGTATTATTTCAGCAGTGTTCTGCGATCAGTTCCTGATGCTACCAGAATGCTTCTGCACCTGCTATAACCACTCTTGTTACATATAGAAGAAGGGTCTCCTCTGCCACATTCTGTTTTCATTTACTCTGAAGTAGCCTGAACTCATAAAGGATATTATATAGTCAAAAAAGTTTCAGGGAAAAAGGCAATCAAAATGATCAAGGAGATGGAGCAAGTCCCCTATGAAGAACGTTTGGGACTTTTTAGCTTAGAAGTAAAATGGTCCCCTGGATGGTTAAGTCCAGTCAAAGGTGACTATGGGGTTGCTTTCAGGCCGAGGGAGCCGGCTCATCTTGCTTTCAGGCCGAGGGAGCCGGGGTTTGTCCACAGACAGCTTTCCAGGTCATGTGGCCAGTATGACTAATGTGCTTCTGACGCAACGGAACACCGTGACAGAAACCAAAGCGCACGGAAACACTATTTACCTTCCCGCCACTGCTGTGCCTATTTATCTACCTGCACTGGTGTGCTTTCAAACTGCTAGGTTGGCAGGAGCTGGGACAGAGCAACGGGAGCTCACCCCGTCGCGGGGATTCAAATCGCTGACCTTCTGATCGGCAAGCCCAAGAGGCTCAGTGGTTTAGACCACTTAGAGAAAAGGCAAGTGACATGATAGATGTTTATAAAATTATGCATGGTGTGCAGAAAATGGATAGAGACACTTTCTCCCTCTACCATAACATTTGGAGGGAGTGGGAGAATTGAGGCTCTTCTTCTTAGCATCCTTAACAAACTCCACTTCCCAGGATTCTTTGGGGTAAGCCATGACCATGGAAGCCAACTCCTAGGGACTGAGGAGTCTTTGCCGCCCCCGCCCCCCAATAAAAGACGGTGGGAATTGCCAGTGCTTTTTTTCTAAAAAAAAAGTTTAGGAGTACTCTCATTTTGACTCAAGAAAATCACCATTTTATAGTTCAAATTGGGTAAAATAAATACAGTAAATGGACAAAAGTACAACGATTCACAGAATGTTTAGGGGTACGTGTACCCCTGCATCCCCCCAGAAAAGAAGCACTGCACATTGCCATTCAAATGGTGTGTGTGCACTGCATCATGTGATCAGTTATGCAAAGCGGGGCTTACTTCCCCCCTCCCCAATATTTTAATTCAAGTTGGCACCCCTGGCCATGACTGTTTAAAAGGGTGCAGCTGGTGGGGCATTGTGAGAGTGGGTGGGGCTCACGTGCCTTGCGTTTGAAGCAGTTTGTTTTAAGAAACTGAAGGTTTGTGGAACAATCCCATCCACCTGCCCGCCCACCTCTTCACCCCCTTTTCATCCTTAAGCATTATGGTATTTATATTTTGTAATGTTCCTTGTTTATTTATGTAGGTGATGATTTATACACTGCATTTTACACAAGCCACATGGCACTATACAACTAGATAAAATTACAAAAATTGATAAAAACAACACAATGCACAAGAACGAACAACTAACAATTACTAATAGCAGCAGCAATTCTATCATCTATGTTCCTACTGCAAGCATTCCTATGATGTGTTTTCTCAGAAGCCCTTGTGTGTGGGAAACAAAAACAGACCATTGGGGACTGAGCATCCCCAGAGGCCGCAGAATCCTAACTGCCTGTTGGGTGCAAGGAGAAGGAATGAAATGGAGTATCCTGAAAAGGTGACTGGAACTCCAGACAACAAATCATGAGACTCTCAATCTCAGGGTTGTAGGTTTGAGCCCCACATTGGACAAAAAGATTCCTGCATTGCAGAGGGGTGGACTAGAAGACCTTCGTGGTCCCTTCCATTTCTACAATTCTGTGATTCTATGATACTTAAACATTTTGTTGCAGGTCCTACTTCTACATTGTTGTTTCCCAACTGTTCAGAAATGAAGCTATGAAGTGTATTTTTTTTAAAAAAAATGGGGAAATATTTTTAAAATTACAAACAACACCACAGTTTCCATTCTTAGACTCTTTCCTTTTAAATGCTTGTTAAAAGATGACAGCTACATTGTGAAAAGTTCAGGGGCTGAAGAAAGCAAGTACCAGCTTCAAGCACATTGCCACAAGAGAGAATCACAATGGCATGTGGGGGGAATATATATTTTAAAATAATTCATCTTGCATCAGCCACTTAGACTTACAAAAAAATAATGATGATGATTATGTTGATGACAATGACAATTATAATCATCTCCAAATAATTCACTCCATTTGATTTCATACAAATACAAATTAAGATTTCACTTGTTTAATAGGATTGTGCCCATTTTAAGCAATCTTTCCCATTCTTCTCTCTCTCTCTCTCTCTCTCTCTCTCTCCCTCCCTCTCTCTCCCTCTCTTTTGAAAGCATGCGTTGAGAAATCTAACTTCTGCAGTAGGGAAGTCTCAGCAGTTCTGTCAAAGTACAAACACTTTGCACAGGAAGAAAAAAAAAACCCCTATCAGATAAATCTCATGCACTTCAAATCAGAAGTCAGCTTCACAGAGCTCAGAGGGACATGCTCTTAAGTAAGCATGCACAAGATGGTAATTTCAATAGAAAAGATGCATTTCTTGAGCCACTCATTCACATTTCACTAACTGTTATGTGAAACATTTCTTTTTTAAAGTCAGGAACAACAGTGACCAAATAATATCCGTGTTTGTGATCACACCTATACCACACATTTAATGCACAGGGATTTCCCCAAAGAATCCTGGAGCTAGAATTTACTTCTCGCTGAACTACAGTTCCCAGCACCATTAACAAATTATTGTTCCCAGGAATATTTGGGGGAAGCCATGTACTGGTCTAGACTCACATCAACATCCATACATTTAATGCAACCTTATGCCACTTTTGACGGGGTGAGCTCCTGTTGCTCGGTCCCTGCTCCTGCCAACCTAGCAGTTTGAAAGCATGTCAAAGTGCAAGTAGATAAATAGGTACCACTCCATCGGGAAGGTAAACGGCGTTTCTGTGCGCTGCTCTGGTTCGCCAGAAGCGGCATAGTTATGCTGGCCACATGACCCGGAAGCTGTACGCCGGCTCCCTCGGCCAATAAAGAGAGATGAGCGTCGCAACCCCAGAGTTGGTCACGACTGGACCTAATGGTCAGGGGTCCCTTTACCTTTATCTTTATGCCACTTTAACAGTAACGGCCTCCCCCACAGAATCGAAGGGACTGTGGTTTACTATGGGTCTCACAACAACAACAACAACAACAACAACAACAACAACAACAACAACAACGTTATTATTTATATCCCACCCATCCGGCTGGGTTTCCTCAGCCACTCTGGGTGGCTTACAGCACATAAAAATGGTCAAACATCAGACATTAAAAATTTCCCAATACAGGGTTGCCTTAATGCCTTTCAGCATCCTTAACAAACTTTCCCCCAATACACAGTCCTGATCCAAAGTGGGTCTCCTTCTTCTCCACACACAGCTGCTTCTAACAAAAATGCAGAGCAGCCTTTTCCAACCTGATGTGCTCCAGACATTTAGAGTACAACTCCCATCAGCTCCAGCCAGCACTGTGCTTGCTTGGGCTAATGTGAGTTGCTGTCCAAAACATCTGGACAGCACCAGGTTAGCAAAGGCTGATGTAGATAGTTAGGGAGGTCCTACATGGTGAAGAGGAGGGGCAGCTGTTGGGTGCCAGCAAGATGTTCCCATTGCTTTCAATGGGGCTTATCCCCAGGGAAGTTGGTATTAGACTGCAGCCCGATCTTCTCTGAGATTTCTAAAGAATAAGTAGAAGACTGTGGAATGGAAGCATGTTAGGCAAACTTGAGTACAAAATCCCTGTGCTTGCAGTCTGCTGTGAACGACCCATGCTCATTTAAACAACCGCTTTTTGCAGAGAAATATGCAGAAGCAGTCCCTGGCAAAGGACCAAACTCCTGTGCAGTGATATAGATAGGCAATGTAAGACTCTGGAATTAATGGTCTTCCTTAAATGGTAGTGTGTATCACATCACTTTTTTTTAGCCGTCCTGTGCATTTTGTTGAGCAGTGCCCAAAGTCCTGTGCTGGTGTCACTTGCATTTTCCACAGGAAAAGCAAAGGCGTTCATGCACCATGCATACAAGGGACAAGTATTTTCAGCCCGCATATCCGCACGTCAGTACAAAATCTACTGTTCTGGCTCTAACGTAAGCTTCTTCCCAAGAATCTGAGCTTGCAAGAACCCATTTCTTCTGATGCCTTTATAGCTTTTTGTTTATGGTTTCTCTCTTGAAGCCTAAGTTAAAATACTGCATATGAGAGACATCAATTCACTCAACTTTATGGATCACCTTAAACCTTTTTTAATTGTATGATGATATTTATGGTGCGTTTTCTGAAGGAGCTTTTTAGCAGTTTCATAACTTTTTCAGATTAACAAATTCTCAGCTTTTCTCCTTCAACCCCCTTCCTTGTGTTAGAATTTTCTAAGCAAAAGGTTTTCTTTTCAAGGGCTGGCATTTTACGAGCTGTCTTCGGCTGACACGCAGTTGATGCCTCATAGTTTTTATTCCTAGGTACAACAGTGCAAGAAGAATAAGAATATGGAGTTCCACGACTTAAAATCTGTAGCTTTACACATTTCACACCACAGTTGTCATAAATTATACATTAGCCATATACCCCACTCTACACTTAACAAGATGGACCGGTGTGTTTTGAAAATGTTTGCTTCATATGAAGTGTGCATCAGAAATATATCTTCCTATCTTCCTCTCTATATTTGCCACAGAGTTAGGCAGTACCAAAACTGTGGGGAATTAAATATATGAATCCTGTGGACCCACATGTGTGGGTGAAAAACAAAGGGAAACAACTGGGTGCCTGGATTCAAATTGAAGGACTTGCACACAGACAGTTCCAGACAGAGTATTAAATGCACAAAAATATGCAGCACAGTGAAGCACTAGGACTATAGGTTTTTAGATCTGTCTTATCCCATTCAGCTGCACACAGCAGTTGACCTCTTTTTACCCCTCTTGCAATGAGCAGATTGCACACTGTTAAGTAAGTTCAAAAGGCTTTACTTACAAATTCAAGGTCTCGGTCACGCATTGTTCCATGGAGCAGCCAGCATAACACAAGCAAAATATAATGGGGTAGAAATTACAGAATATAGTTCCAAACACATGCTGTAAGCTTGGGAGAAAGCTTACACATGTCCTGCTTGGTGGATTACAGGATGGAGAGCAAGAGACAGTCAAAGAGAAAGGAAGTAAGCTTCACTTCCTCCCTTTAAAGATGAGAGGGGGCATAACCTAGCTGAGTCTATCTAGCAATACAACTCTGTGATCTTTTACCCCTTCATGCACTAACTAGTTCAATGCTTGCTAGTTTGCCTATACTGTATCCCCAAATTCATCACTCCAGGAGAGGGCACCCTACAGATACCACCCTTTCAGGAGATCCATTCCATATGAGGTAGGAATCAGGGCTTTAGAGTTGCTGCACCTCCTCCCTCCCTTTCCGTATCAGATGGGCACCATCTCTGTTGTCTTTTTGGGTGCTTCCTTTTTCAACAAGCCTTTCAAACTAAAATCTATATGCGAATCTGGATTGGATTTGAAATTGTTTTTACATATTTATTTTGTTTTTATTTAACAACATTTATATACCACTTGATTGTAATAAAACGGCTTACAAGAAATATTAAAATCATCAATAAAAACAGTATCCATAAAACATATGCTTAAAATATTTTTAGGCAAACCTATGTAGACATGCAGAAGTTACATGCATTTTATAACTTTTTGAAATTTTAAATATCAGTATCAACTTTTTTTATCAATACATTTAGTATTTTATTTTGTATTTTAAATATCAGTATCAACTTTTTTTTATCAATACATTTAGTATTTTATTTTATATTTCTGTAAACCGCTTAGAGGGTGGTCATTGGGTTTTGGGGTGGGCTTTTTTTTGCAATCACGTAGTATGTAAATCATGTTGAATTAAGAATCAAAGTGTTTAACTGTTTTTATAGATGGAATAGATGGGCTCAGAGGAGCCCATGTTAGAAGCACCAGCACAACCAGAATCTCTCATTCTCTGTAGGACAAAAGAAGCTGATGGGGAAGGCTGCCCACTACTGAGACAAAGAGGAACAATTGCTGAAGCGGTGTCTGAGCTCTGCAGTCATGCGATGTGTTAAGTTGTGGGTGAACATATCAGACAACACAGCAATTCTTCAAACAGCTCTTGTTTATTCACAGGCCAGAACAGAACTGAACTGAAGGGTTCAGCCAGCCTGCTTATATAGAACTCCACTAGAACGCAACAGTAACCATTTTCTGTAACTATCCAATCACTGAACGTCACTTTCAATCCCTTATTTGCATATGTGGACCTGAGTGAAAACTATCTACAGTATCCCCCTGATGGCCCAGGGTGAGAACTTCAGTACATAACACAGTGTTTAGTCTGAGCGCTTCACAAAGCTGTTCAGGGTACCCTAGCCTCACCTTTGCTGAGGTCAATACTCACATCGAAAACAGAACCTAAACAAGTAAAGCAGGTTTCCTATTGCAGAAGTTCAGCCCCCAATGTGTGAAGGGCTGTGGGAGTGGTAATGGGGATGTGAGGGAAGGGTGGGGCCCACAAATCATGCTCTTCTCCTTGCATCATGGCAATAATGTGGGTAGAACTAGTGTCTGGAACATGGGAGCCAACTCCTAAGGGCCAAGGTCCCTTCACCCCCCAATAAAATATTTGAGGGGGTACCCCTCCAAAAATTTTTTGATTGGCATCGCTATTCAGATGGCGTGCATGTGCACATCTTGTAATCAATTATGCAGGGCAGGGAATAACTCCCTCTCCCAATATTGTATCCAAGTTCGCACCCCTGGCTTGGAATGAACTAGTATGGCTCAACAAATTGTATTGAATTGGTTCAAGAATCTCTGATTCACATGAAAGCAGTTCCCACCGTTGCCAAGTAAACTGAACATGAATTAAGTTTGTTTGGTGGGTAGAACTTTAAATGATTTCTGGTTCATCTTCAAGTTCTTTCTCCTACATGTGTTTTTTGTTTACTCTTTAGAGTCTTTGAGTCTTTAAGCTTCAATATCATAATGGCTGGGAGAAATAAATTAAACAATTCTCATTCCACTCTCAGTGTTGATATTTAAGTCTTCTTAAGTATATTTTATACTTCAGCACAGCAGCTCATAACATTCTCACTTGCAATAATTATTTGGATGAACTTGAACCGAATGTGAACTGAATGAAATGAACTGGAATTAGTTCCGCTTTGGATTATGTTAAATATGATATATAAAAAAATAACTTTCCATGCTTCTCCATCATTATTATAATCATTATTATATCCTCTTTTACACACATGCCTCAAGGTAATATGCAAAATTCAATAGAAACAACAAAGAAAATAATGTCCAATAATTTTTTTAAAAAAGAACAAGTAGACAGCCATGGTAGAGACCTATTTCCCCAGCTGAGAAAGCTTGTTGGAACAATTGCCTTCAATTGTTTCAGGAAAATGCAGATAGTGAGCACCTGTAGTAGCTTGACAGGAATACTATCCCAGGGAGCACTAAAAGCCTTGTTCTGAAGTACTGTGGATCAGGCTTAGGATAATTTCAGAATCTGAAGGAGAAGCTCTCTCACAGAGCACCACAGTAACCAGCTGAGTTGATAAGGGCTAAGAATATCTGAAGAGTGCTGCTGTTTCTTGGCCCTGGAGCAATAAGTTAGGCTTGCCATACGTCAGGAAAATTCCTGATGTGTCCTGTTTTCAGGTGTGAAAATGGCATCGGGGGGAGTTTTGCTGAACTGACAAACTGGAAAAAGCAGCAGAAACAGCTTAAAATCAATTTCCCTAAAAAAGCTCAACAATTTTGGTGGTTTCCTAAATTTTTAGGAATTTTACTTTTTGAAATATGGCAACCCTATGTATTTTATTTTTTAAAAGAATTCCCGCCATATTACACTGGCACTCCCAAAGTGATAGGAGAGAAAACAGCAATCAATTGTGCTTCCTTTTACCCTGTTTCCAAAACAATTTTCTCTCACAGAAACGTCTCAAGAGCAGCCTGGCCTCTGCCACCCACTCTGGCTTACCCCCGTTGCCAGCACCAATACGACTGATTCGAACAATTCTGAGATATTTCAATCTGTCATTGAAAATGGAATAAAATAGTAGAGTAATACTTATTAATAGTACAGCAATACTTATCCTAATAAATCAAGATCTGTGAATTATCCCTGTTCACAAATCTTGATTTATGGCCCAACTTTTACATGCCCTCTGAAGAACGCCACACTTCTCAGACAATTTCATTTTCTGTCTGTGGCTTCCTTCCCTGCCATTTCTGAAGGGAAATGTCATTGCAAAAACACACTGGCTTCGCGATGAAAAGATGGTGTGGAATAGTAATATGTGGATAAGGTGACTAGTAGGACAGAAAAGGGCCAGGCTGAGCTGTCAATTATACCAAGAGAAACAGAAATATACTGCATAGCCCACAGGTTTGCTGAGATCAGCAGCTGGCCCTGTTGTGAGAAGAGATACATTGAACGAGCCAGTGATGTAAGGCACAAGGTCTCAAACCAGGACCTGTAGTGACCAGTGCCTTGTTTCTTGTGCTCTGGCTTTTCAGCAAAAAGCTCATGGATCAAGGGTGCCTGCTAGACAGTTTTCTGATTGTCATCTGACTCCACATGGAATCATGGAGGCTATCAGTGGTTTGTCGCCATGATGACTATGTTCTACCTTCAGTGTTGGAGGCAGTAGGTCTCTGAAGATGATTTGCTGGGAATCACAGTTGTGGAAGGTGCTGTTGCGGTTGGGCCCATCTGGACTTCCCTCAGAGTGGTTGACCACTCTGAGAACAGGATGTTGGACTAGATGGGCCTTTGGCCTGATCCAGCAGGACCCTTCTTATGTTCTTATGACTCACCAGACCCTATAAATTGCCTTCATCATAGTCAGGTCCTCATTCTGAGAAACCTGTCCCCAGGGGAAGTTGCTGAAAAGGCCCAGCCCTCCCCTCCATGCCTACCTGCCCTGGAACCAGAGCACCAACAAAACTACACAATCTGCCACCTGTAGATGATGATTGAGTTTAATTTTAACTTACTTATTTAAGTGCATGTGTATACTGCTTGGTTGTAAGAAAAGCAGTTTACAAAAAAATATATAATAAAACCTTTAAGTTCCCAGTTAAAAATCCGTGAAAACTGACATTTAGAAAACATAAAACCAACAATACCTAGAAAGTGATAAGACGCATGTAAACGTCAGCAAGCCTGGATAGTCTTGTCTAAACAAAATGTTTTAAGCAGGCACCGAAAAGAATACAGTGAAGACAACTGCCTGATGTCAATACGCGAGGAGTTCCAACTGTGGGGTGCTGCTATACTTACAAGTATAGGACGAGTATTATGGAGCACCTGTAACTGTGTCACTTTTGCAGACTGAAGTAGTTGACTGGGCATATACAGTGGTACCTCTAGATACGAACAGGATCCGTTCTGGAGCCCCATTGGTATCTAGAGGTAAACATAACTAGTGATGGCGCATCTGCGCACGCACGCGTCGCTTTTCGCCGCTTCTGCACATGCGCATGATGTCATTTTGAGCGTCTGCGCATGAGCAAGTGGCGAAACCTGGAAGTAACGCACTCCATTACTTCCGGGTTGACGAGGAGCGCAACTCGAACGCACTCAACTCGAAGCATATTTAACCCGGGTGGTGCTGTGGGTAAAACCTCAGTGCCTAGGACTTGCCGATCGCATGGTCGGCGGTTCGAATCCCCGCGGCGGGGTGAGCTCCCGTCTTTCGGTCCCAGCTCCTGCCCACCTAGCAGTTCGAAAGCACCCCTAAGTGCAAGTAGATAAATAGGTACCGCTTTATAGCGGGAAGGTAAACGGCGTTTCCATGTGCTGCGCTGGTGCCGGCTCGCCAGAGCAGCTTCGTCACGCTGGCCACGTGACCCGGAAGTGTCTGCGGACAGCACTGGCCCCAGGCCTCTTAAGTGAGATGGGCGCACAACCCTAGAGTTGGACACGACTGGCCCGTACGGGCAGGGGTACCTTTACCTTTACTTTACCTATGACTGTACAAGGCAAAACTGGACTCAAGCTATTAAGGGCTTTATATATTAATAGTTGGGACGCGGGTGGCGCTGTGGGTTAAACCACAGAGCCTAGGACTTGCTAGTCAGAAGGTCTGCGGTTCGAATCCCCGCGACGGGGTGAGCTCCCGTTGCTCGGTCCCTGCTCCTGCCAACCTAGCAGTTCGAAAGCACATCAAAGTGCAAGTAGATAAATAGGTACCGCTCCAGTGGGAAGGTAAACGGCGTTTCCGTGCACTGCTCTGGTTCGGCAGAAGCGGCTTAGTCATGCTGGCCACATGACCCGGAAGCTGTACGCCGGCTCCCTTGGCAAATAAAGCGAGATGAGCGCCACAACCCCAGAGTCGGCCACAACTGGACCTAATGGTCAGGGGTCCCTTTACCTTTACCTATATTAATAGTAACACATTGAACTTGTCCATTAGTGAATGGGTAACCATTGTAGATCTCTGAGCAGAGGTGTTAGATGCAGAAAGGGTCTCAGTCCTGTCGGTGGCTCTGCTGCTGCATTCTGCCCTAGCTGCAGCTTCCAGCTCAAACACTAGGGAAGCCCCACATAGAATGCATTGCAGTATTCCAATCTAGCCCACAAGCTACAGATCCCTATCCCTCTTCTCTTTCAACATCCTTGAGTATTCTCACCTTCTAAAAAATAAACTTGGTCTGTTTAATATACAGCAGATAGAGGAGAGACTTTGGGATCCAGGATCCTCTTAGCGTTTTCCCAAGTTGCCTTTGCGTGACTGCAGGCCTCAGCCATGCAAAACAATGCACATCCCAGGCACATCAGTAGTGCTGTCTTTTGTCTGTGCCAATATTAACTAGCTGGTGTGTTTTATATTGTGGTTGAAGACCACCAGCTGATGGGAAGAATAGAGTCATAGTTAGCCCTGTCACCTCGCGCTGTCTCATAAATCATCAGCTAAACTCACAAAGTGAAGAGGGTCATGGTGTTTGCCTGTTTCACACGTCTATTGAAAGTAATAAAGAGGGCTTTCCTTTCACTGAGCAATGAGTGGGATGGGTGTGTTTGTGTGTGTTTCAGCGTGACACTTTTGTGCCGAAGTATCACCTACAGTCTGGAGATTAATTTAAAAGCAAAAACAAAAACCCGCATCAGCCATTAATTGGAATGTTGCAGTCTGATTCATCAACTGGTTGAAAGCAAGAGCACTAACCAACTGGAAGATTTACAACGGGTTGCCAACCCTAAGTTAAATAGTACAATGTGGCCTATGAATTTTAAAGTGTGTGAGTAGGTTTTCCTGCCTTATTGTCTGAGAACAATAGCTGACTTGGTATAGGCTTTTATGTGGGTTATGTTGATTTTCAAATGTGCATTTAATTATAGCATTTTAATTTTTAAAAAATTAGACTGTAATCCTACACACACACTTGTTAGGAAGTAAGCTGCATTGAACCTAGTTGATCTTATGTCTGAGTAAACAGGATTTCACTGTCAATCTATGTTTGCAACTACCAGTGGGCAACAGTGAAACTGGTGAAGTATTCTCCAAAACTACATTTGCAAAAGTCACCTGAGCCACTGTGCAACTTTTGCCTCATAGTGAAATGGAAGTAAAAACATTCAACTAATTTGAGGCACGGGAATTCTGAGTCCCAAATATTACTTCTTTTTAACAATGGCAACAAACAGATATTTATTAGTGTGAGAACTGGAAGGCTCACCCAAAAAATTGTGTTCTGTGATTTCCCCCTGCCCCTATGATCCCTGTAGTTTGCTCAAAGCCATTGCAGTAATGGGAAATCACTTTTAAAGGGAGCCGCTTCTGAATGTAAGAAGAATTAAAAAAATGGAATACTAAATCCAGATTTGCATGTTTTATTATTTTACTCCTCACCCCCCTCCTCCATACATATTAATTAATTGCACTTAAACGGCTCATTTGTTAAAATGCCATCCACGGATTACAAATGATTCCCAACTTTTGCCGATTAAAAATGTACAAAAGAAAACAAATTAATTTATTGAATGCAAATGGCTGCATTTTGCATTTAATCTTGCTCATTCTTGAATAGGTTTCAGCAATTGTAATTGACTGGGGTGCTTGTTCAATAAAATATAAGGATATTCTTCAATCACGCCATTGAATGTGCTGTTTAATTATGTCGGTGGGCACTTCTATTTGTTTCTAATGCAGAGGATCTATTGGTAAAATGAATGCCCATTTTGTGGTCTGTTATGCAGAAAATGTTTAATCCAGTGTTTGATTTACTCTGTTAAATCTTCTTTATTGAATGCGCTTATTCAGCCGTGCAGAATTGGGTATGCTGCTTTCTGTTACTATGACATTGCAATTAAATAGCAAAGGGGGGGGGGGTGGAACAGTGTATGACATTTTTCTAAAGGGCCATGACATTCCCATAAAAATTATTCATACATTGTGTCTCTCTCACCCCCTGCTTCACACTTTCTATTAGATTTTCACCAGTTGATGCTGATACTACAAGCTAATAGTTTTGCACTGTAGAAGATCAACAAATCCTGCCGTTAAGGAACCTAGATAAACATTTGGCTAACTCAGCCGGTACTAAGAAAGGTTTCTGGTTCAGTGACTAATGACTGTCATCATGAAATAGAATTGCATCGACTGCCATCTTATGAATGAACTTAACAGAAACTCGGGGAAGCAGCCAGCCAATAGCATGTTCCGCTAGGATAAATACTCCGATACTTTGGAAACCAGGATATGCTGACAGCAAAATAATTCTCCCTTTGTATATGTTATAAAATATCTCTCACTTTAAAAACACGCACACATGCACACAACAAATCTTGATGTTTGCAAGCATTCCAGTTTGGTTGTTCTACATAAGGTAATAACTGTGTCTGCTCTTAGAAACGTGCAAGGTTATGGTTACTAGAGAGGTAACAAGGGGTGGGATCTGCAACAAAATGTTGCAGTGTATTTTTTTTTGCCATCAAAGAGGAAGTGCTGCTGCCCAGCCCTCTATGCACTGTTGTAGGATACAGTGATACCTCGGGTTACAGATGCTTCAGGTGACATACACTTCAGGTTACAGACTCCACTAACCCAGAAATAGTACCTCGGGTTAAGAACTTTGCTTCAGGATGAGAACAGAAATCATGTGGTGGCAGTGGGAGGCCCCATTAGCTAAAGTGGTAGCTCAGGTTAAGAACAGTTTCAGGTTAAGAATGGACCTCCGGAAAGAATTAAGTACTTAACCCGAGGTACCACTGTACTACATTCTGTCCACACCCCACCCCACTTTTCTCTCCCAACTGCCATTCAAAATTCAGAAGTTATTGAGCATGATTGGCCCTCATTTGGCTTTTTCTCTTTCAAGGGTTGCCCCCTCAGATTTTGGGATTGTGTGTTGTGTGTAATTTGTATTGCAGCAAACTTTGGGGTTCCCATGGGATGCTGATACCTCCCTCTTGTGGCTCAGTGGCTGGACTGCAACTCTCATATTCCCCTACCACCCTCCAGATGTTGCTGGACTACAACTCTCATCATCTGTGCTCATTGGCTGACGTCGCTGGGAGTTGTTGTCCAACAACACCTGGAGGGCCAGAGGTTTCCACGCCCTTGCAACAAAAGCTTCTTAATCAATCCTGCTCTTTAGTCTGAGCAACAAAGAGACCAATCTTGTTCAGGCCTCTGCCATTGGCTTGTCTTGTCTCTAGCTCAGGGATGGGAATCAAGCAACATCTAGAGGGCCTCAGGTTCCTCATCCCTGAGGAAGAGGCAAGACATATCAGTGGTGGAGGCCTGGAAAAGATTGACCTCTGCTGCTCAGTCCAAAGAGCAAGGCTTAGGGCAGGGCTGTTACAGAACTCTTTACTCCCATCAACTCCACTCAACATGACCAATGGCTAGGGAGAGGGAAGCTGTACTTCGGCAACATCTGGAGCGCCACAGGTTTTCAACCCCCATTTTAAACAACTGAAATCCTTCTAATATGTATTGGCAGTTTTATTGACTGGCTTTGTTACTTTTACCTTTGTGGCCTTACTGCTGTTTTGCTATTGTGTTTTTATTGTGGTGCACCATTGAAAGCCGCCTCGAGACCATTCATGGCAAACAGAGGGATTTAAATTCTATATAAATTACTCTGGTGTTAAAAAAAAAGTTACTAGCAGTTTGAGGACAAATTGGTATACTTCTGCCATGTGTGCACATGTGCATGGGTATAGTGAACTAAAGTCAGAATAAAACTCCTTTCGCTCGTTCTCCAGAATGGTAGGCTAGTTGTAATTTAAATAGATAAATAATCCTCTGTACACTTATTTGAGAGTTAAAGCAGTGGTACTTGCTTCCAAGGAGAGTGGGGATTCTAGACAGGGTAAAAAAGGAAGCACATTGATCTGTATTCCAGATTGATAAATCCATGACACTTCTAGTTCCAAGTAGTGCCCTTGCCTCCACTTGCAAATGCTGTCATGGCAGACCTTGGGGCCTCAAATTTAGCGGTGCCCTGTGCAATGCCAAAATTTGATACCCCCCAGTCTCTCGTCTTCCATTCTACATCATAGTTGCAGCCGAACCAGTCATGCTCCCCTAAATCTGCATTTGATATTGTCCTTGGCAGATAAGAGGTTGCCCACTCCTGCAATAGGTGATGATGCAAAGAGGCCGCTTATATTTCTTATTATCATTACTATGTGTGTGTGTATTTGTGTGCGCGCGTATATATAATCCATCCCTGATGCCAAAATAGGCTTCTAATCCAGTGACAACTATAAAGTTCAATTGCACAATCATATTTGTCTAATTCCCTTTCTTAAGTGGTGTTGTGTCAGAGAATTTATTCATTAAATAATATGCTGCTAACTGAGCTCCAACCCTCTGGTCATTTTGGTTGGTTACCCTTTTCTACATTATTCTTATTATTATCAAGATGGAAATCCCCTTGTTTTTTTCTGTCTCTGAGGTTTCTAGCCAGCCTGACAACAGGACTGTGCATTAGCCGTACTGTGCCTAACAGATTCCTAAGGCTGAAGTGGTCTCTGGTTTCCATTAGTGGTTTTGTGTTCTCTTGTGAATAAGCAAGGGGCTTATAACAAGGCGTTAATGGGCTGCCAGTCAGGTTATTACCCCTTATGATGTCGGGTGTTAAGACTTGAGTATTTCCTCACACACATTTCGGAGGCCCAGGCCTGCTAAGCCGCAGCTAGCACAACATCCTGCTACTGGCAAGCAAGGCAGGCCCTCAGTCAGGAAAACTTTCCTGACCGTGAACACTGAAGAACATGGACAGCATGAGATGATTAAACAGGGATCATTTTTGATCTGAGATTCCCATAGGAAAACATAGAAAGGTGCCTTAGACTGAGTCACACCATCTACTGGAATGCAATAAGAGTCCTGCTGGATCAGGCCAAAGGTCCACCTAACCCAGCATCCTGTTCTCACAGCTTGCCACCAATGCAAAAAACCCTCAAGCGTGATCTGAGTCAAATGGCACTTTCCCCGCTTGTGACTCCCAGCAGCTATTAATTGGCACTAATTGGCACTATCGCTGGCACTAACTGGCAGCAGTTCTTCAGGGTCTTGGATAGGGGATGTTTCCTAGCCCTACCAGGAGACACTAAGGATCAAACCTGGAAGCTTTTGCATGAAAAGCATGTGTTTTTTCTACCGCTGCGCTGTAGCTTAGCTATTCTGAATGCCATTACATTATGCAATGGTAAAGAAAAGCTGATGTAGCACAGGGGTCAGGAGCGTAAGACTGGAATCCTAAGCATACTCCCTAGTAGGGTCGTGGTGGGTCCTACTTTGCAGAGAATAGTCCTCTATTTCAGCCATGTCCAACTCTTTAGAGACTGCGATCTACTCCCAGTAGAATAAAACTGGCAGTGATCTACCCATTGTAATTGCCCATAGTCATTGAGCTTTTTTTAGGGGGGAAGCCAGAGTTGTTGAGCTTTTCTTTAGATCGCTCACCCTACAGTCCACACCCATTTCTTCTCCCCCCCCCCACTCTGCCACAGAGGAAGGGAATAAAACCTTTAACAGTAACACCAATGGTGCCAATAGAAGAGGAGTTTGGATTTGATATCCCGCTTTATCACTACCCACAGGAGTCTCAAAGCGGCTAACATTCTCCTTTCCCTTCCTCCCCCACAACAAACACTCTGTGAGGTGAGTGGAGCTGAGAGACTTCAAAGAAGCGTGACTGGCCCAAGTTCACCCAGCAGCTGCATGTGGAGGAGCGGAGACACAAACCCAGTTCACCAGATTACGAGTCTATCGCTCTTAACCCCTACACCACACTGGCTCTGGCTATGTCCACACTGATAGGACATAGCGCATCACAATCGTTCAGGAGCAACCTGGCGATCTCTTTTTTATCTCCTGCAATCGACCTGGAGAACCCTGGCGATCTACTGGTAGGTTGCGATCGACCTGTTGGGCATGCCTTATCTATTTGAAGGCGTCCTTTGCTTGAAGGCATGTCTAGTCTATTGTTCAGTGTAAAGATAAAGAACACTAAAAAGGGAGAGCTTCAGAGGCCTTAAAGTTGACCATCTATATTCATTAAGCACGCAAGCAGCAGCAGAAGAAGGTGCATAGGGTATATGCGTACCTTTTTGTGAGATGTATCTCTTTCAATTATAGTAATTGGAACATAGAATGTTTAAAACCTGCATCTGTGCATATAACTTGGCATACACAGTAGAATATTTCTCCACCTGTGGAATTTATTTATTTATTTACTTATGTATAAAAAATTATACAGAGCTCAATTATTATTTTTTAATTAAAAAAACCCTTAAAGCCGTTTATGAAAGATAAAACAATACAGTCAGGAAAAACTCACAACCATACTTTAAAACATACAAAAGTTAAAATATTAAGACAGATTAAAATTACTTCAACTTTCTAGGCATCCCTATGCTCTCCACTGGGAGGCTTGCCTGGCGCCATCATTATATAGTGGTATCTCTGGTTGCGGATAGGATCCGTTCCAGAGCTCTGGTTGCATCCCGAGGTTTCTGCAACCAGAGGGACTGCTTCTGTGCATGTGCGCTTGGCGGTACACCACTTTTGTGTATGCGTGCACAGCGAAACCCAGAAAAATACTTCCAGGTTTGCCGTGTGCGTATCCCGAAGGATACGTAGCCAGAGGTGAACAAAAGTAGAGGTACCACTGTATATCTTTAGGCACCCAGCAAAAACTCCCCCCCCCCCAGGACATTAGCTTTTAATTATCTGTGGCCTCCTTCAGATGCTTTGATCTTGGTTTTTTAAAAATATTAATGTTTTAGATTTTTATTTGTTTCTCTTTAAGCTGGTTTTAATGTATGTTATTTATTTACCTTTACAAGTCGCTGTGAATTGTTTTTGTAAAAAAGAAGCAACTAATAACCTTAATAATAATGACAATAGACGGGTTGTAAGGGTGGAGTGGGGGGAGGGAGCTAGTAAAGTCAGACAATAATGAATGAATAATGAAAAGTTCTGATAATGGCAATTTGTAAGAACTCAGTTGTTTAGTGTGGCAGCACCTACACTTTGGAACTCCCTGCCTATTGATATCAAGCGGGTTTCTTCACTGTACTCTTTTCAGTGCCTGCTTAAAATGTTTTTGTTCCACAAGCCTACCTAAATGCTCAGGAAGCTGAAGTAATTTTAATCTTTTGGGTATTTTTACTTTTGCATGATTTTCTTGAATTCTTGTTTTATCTTCTTGAAAACAGCTTTGATGTTGATTTTTTTAAAATAATAATAATAATCAAGCAGTGTATAAATTTTATGAAACAAATTAATAAAATCAGTAGGAGTAAGTGGGGCACTTTGATGCATGAGGCACGTTGATACACTGACAATATTTCAATATCGATAAATGTTATTTGTGTCGTGACAGCACTAAAACGTGTCTATACAGGTGTGAGTACAACAGTTGCGACTGCACTGCCTGCCAGTTAGCTGTTGGCGTTTGATGAGAGTAGGTGTGTTTTTAGCACGGCCAATTAAAAAATTACATGAAATGTAAAAGTGTTCCAACAGTGTTTTACGTCATTTAGTTAAGATTTAAAAATACCAAAGGTAAGTTATTTCACTCAGTACAGGTAATTAGGATTACACATGATTTTTAAATAAGTTCAGTGGTTTTAGTAATAATTGTTAGTTTTTTTGAAAATGCCTGTTGGGGCACTTTGATACACTAAGACATTGATACATATAAAAGTGCCCCGCTAGTGTACAATAGTGCCCTGATATACAAGTTTGTATGAAATCTCTTTATTCATTAAATTTGAAAAGAAAAAAAACTGTTGTTTACTACGTGGCCAAAGTCCATCTCTGGAAAAACCCAGGATTTTGTATGTTTGTCTTCCCCACTGTAGAAGATAAGGCAAGTGATGATTTCAAGGATGTTGTTTTGCCTTTGCCAAAACCAAATTTCTCAAAGGGCACATCCTTAACATCATCTTTTTATACTTTTTCTATTGACTTAAGTGGATATAATGTGCAATAGAAGCTAAACGTCAAGTAATTATCTCCTTTTTTATAAGCTTTTTGTTTAAATTACAATTTTTTGACTACCTAATGTGAATTTTTATACTTTTTAAGTTTTTCCAAAGTGTTTTTTTTTAAAAAATGGATAGGTGTTTGAGGAAAGATTAATATAAATTTTGATGTTTTGTTAAGAAAACCTGCCATAAAGTCTTTGATATATGTGAAACACTGTTAGTTTTGATACATAATTTAGATTTTCAGGTCGGAGCCAAACAGTTTAAATTAAGAGCGTTTGCAGATGATTTAGTCTTGACACTACAGGAGCCAGAATCTAGTACTAAAAGAGTCTTAGAACTAATTCAAGAATTTGGTCAGGTGGCAGGATTTAAACTGAACAAGTTAAAAACCAAAGTACTTGAGAAAAATTTAACACCAATAGAGAGAGAAAAGTTCCAAAATGAAACAGGCCTGACTGTGGTTAAGAAAGTGAAATATTTGGGGATTAATATGACAGCTAAAAATGGGAATTTGTTCAAAGATAATTATGAAAAATGTTGGGCTGAAGTGAAAAAAGATTTAGAAATTTGGTCAAATTTGAAGCTTTCCTTGTTGGGTCGAATTGCAGTTATAAATAATAATAATAATAATAATAATAATAATAATAATAATAATAAATTTTATTTATATCCCGCCCTCCCCAGCCGAAGCCGGGCTCAGGGCGGCTAACAACAATCAAATAATCAAACAATCAAATAAACCAACATTCTAAAAATATTTCATTATAAAAATTAATTAAAATCAAGTTAATGGCAACCATTAAGCAAAACTCTGTGCAGGTTGCCAGAGGAGGGAGTCAGGCTGCGCCCTGACCAAAGGCCTGGTGGAACAACTCTGTCTTGCAGGCCCTGCGGAAAGATGTCAAGTCCCGCAGGGCCCTAGTCTCTTCTGACAGAGCGTTCCACCAGATTGGAGCCGCAGCCGAGAAGGCCCTGGCTCTAGTTGAGGCCAGCCTAACCTCTTTGAGGCCTGGGACCTTCAGGATGTTTTTATTTGCAGACCGTAGGTTTCTTTGTGGGGCATACCAGGAGAGGCGGTCCCGTAGGTATGAGGGTCCTAGGCCGTATAGGGCTTTAAAGGTTAAAACCAGCACCTTAAACCTGATCCTGTACTCCACCGGGAGCCAGTGCAGCTGATATAGCACCGGATGAATGTGGTCTCGCAGCGAAGACCCCATAAGGAGTCTCGCTGCGGCATTCTGCACCCGCTGGAGTTTCTGGGTCAGTCTCAAGGGCAGCCCCACGTAGAGCGAGTTACAATAATCCAGTCTGGAGGTGACCGTCGCATGGATCACAGTGGCTAGGTCAGGGCGAGAGAGATAAGGGGCCAACTGCTTAGCTTGGCGGAGATGAAAAAATGCCGCCTTTGTTATAGCTGTAATCTGCGCCTCCATAGAGAGGGAGGTATCGAAGATTACACCCAAACTCTTAACGGACGGTGCTGGCACTAACTGCACCCCCGCAAGAGATGGGAGTTGCCCCCTCAATCCCATATCGTCCCGTCCCAGCCAGAGGACCTCTGTCTTCGAAGGATTTAACTTCAACCGGCTCCCACGTAACCATCCAGCCACAGCCTCCAGGCATCTGGTCAGTGTGTCTGGGGCCGAGTCAGGATGGCCATCCATCAACAGATAGAGTTGGGTGTCATCGGCATACTGATGGCAACCCAGCCCAAAACTCCGAAGAAGCTGGGCGATAAAGATGAATGTATTGCCTAAGATGTTGTTTTTGTTTCAAACTTTGCAAATTTTGGACAAAATGGATTGTTTCAAGAAGTGGCAGAAAGGCATTTCTAAATTTGTCTGGCTGGGCAAGAAGCCTAGAATAAAATTTAAGATATTAACTGATGCAAAGGAAAGAGGTGGATTTGCCCTGCCAGACCTGAAACTTTATTATGAATCAGCAGCATTTTGCTGGTTGAAAGACTGGCTGCTTCTTGAGAACACAGACATTTTGGATCTTGAAGGTTTCAACAATGTTTTTGGGTGGCATGCATATTTGTGGTACGACAAGGTGAAAGCACACAAAGCTTTTAAAAATCATATTGTCAGGAGAGCACTGTTTAATGTTTGGACTAGATATAAAGATTTATTGGAAAATAAAACTCCAAGGTGGTTGTCACCAATGGAGGCTAAGGCTCAGAGAAAACTTAACATGGAGGCTAAATGGCCAAAATATTGGGAAATCTTGGAACTAGAAGGGGACAGATTGAAATTGCAGAGTTTTGAGAAATTGAAAGATAAAGTGCGAGATTGGCTTCATTATTACCAAATAATGGAGGTTTATAATTTGGACAAGAAAGTTGGTTTCCAGGTGGAAAAATCTAAATTGGAAACAGAATTGCTAGAATCCAAAACTAAGACCTTGTCAAAAATGTATAACTTGCTGCTGAAATGGAATACTCAGGATGAGACGGTTAAATCTGTAATGATTAAATGGGCACAAGACGTTGGACATAATATTATGTTTGCTGACTGGGAACAGTTGTGGACCACCGGGATTAAATTCACGGCATGCAATGCCTTAAGAGAGAATATTATGAAAATGATATATAGGTGGTACATGACCCCAGTCAAGCTTGCAAAAATCTATCATTTGCCCGATAATAAATGTTGGAAATGTAAAGAGACTGAAGGTACATTCTTTCACCTTTGGTGGACGTGCCCAAAGATTAAGGCTTTCTGGGAAATGATATATAATGAACTGAAAAAGGTATTTAAATATACCTTCTTGAAGAAACCAGAGGCCTTTCTCTTGGGCATGGTCGGCCAAGTGGTGCCAAAGAAGGACAGAACTTTTTTTATGTATGCTACAACAGCAGCAAGGATACTCATCGCAAAGTATTGGAAGACACAAGATCTACCCACTCTGGAAGAATGGCAGATGAAAATGATCGACTGTATGGGACTGGCAGAATTGACAAGCAGAATCCGTGACCAGGGAGAAGAGTCGGCTGAAGAAGATTGGAAAAAATTTAAGGACTATTTACAGAAACATTGTAAAATTTAAGAAAGTTAGATGGTGTTGGATTGAAACTGAGAGGTTTCTAGCTGCAATAATATATAAGAACATAGATGGGGAAAAGAAAGGGTTTGAAAAATAAGGTAATGTTATAAGCTGTAATGCTTTAAAAGAAAGGATTTGCTGAACAAATAATCTTAATTGGGATACAAGAAGGAGAAGTATGAGGAGGTCTGAGAAATTTGTTATTTAAAAGTATGGTTTATGAATTTTATGTCTGTGTTTAATGTTTCTGTTTGTTTTGTTTGTTTGTTTGTTTAAAAATTGGAAAATTTAATAAATATTCTTTAAAAAAAAGATACATAATTTAGATTTTAAGTAGCAAATTGTAAGGTTGATTATGATCTCTCACAATAAAAATTGTTTTTCATTAATTTTTTTGCAAATAACTACCATTCTCATACAATTTACACTTTGTATCAAAGTCTCCCTCCAATGTATCAAAGTGCCCCATAGGTGGGGCAGAATGATACAAAACCCATTTATTACTGAAATCATTATATTCTCATTATCTTCTAACTTTAATGGTTCTTTTGATTGCTATTATAATATTGATTAGTTATGTCATGTATCAAGACAATTTTTTTATTATTTCACTCATGTTCGTTACATAAAATATGAGATTGAATTTTTCTGTATCAATCTGCCCCGCTCCCCCCTAAATTCAGTTAAGAACTGAAATGCACACGAGACATACACTTGGAAACCCTTTGAAACAGCAGTGATGGGTGATAAAACAGCCCATGATTTGAATAGGCATTAACTTCTTTCGTCTACGTATGCATGTGTGGAGAAGGCAAAGAAAGGAAGGAACTTTGCTTCTAGCAATATTATTTTCCCCTATGCCATTGCAGGTAAGGAGCGTCAACAAAAGTTGTGTGGTTCTGATGGCTCTAAGATAAAACATTTTTTAAAAAGCAAAGCAAAATTTAATCCAAGCAAATTGACATTGAGCAGCATAGTTTTAGTTTACATAGTTTTAGTTTACATTAACCGAAAACAGGTTCAGTTTTCACGCTTTTTTCACGGGCTGCGAACTGATGGTTATTTATATAGGTAAGTACTGTATGCAAAAAAAGTTCCCGCCAGACGTTGCTGGACTACAGCTCCCATCATCCCTGCCCATTGACCATCCCGGCTGCGGCTGATGGGATTTGGAGGCCAGAGTATCTGGCGCCACATTAATTCATGACATTTCATAGGGGGGGGGGTGTTATTGGTTTGTTTTTTTGTTTCGTTACCTTAGTATGGTGTTGTTTTTATACTGTAAAGCTCCTTGTGCTCTTCAGGTGAACATTTACATTTAATAAATAATAGTTCCCGCCTCTCTCCCTCCCTTTACCTGGGAGAGAGGTTTTTTTTACCAGGTAAATCGGTGTTTCGTGAGGCCTAGGCGGACGACTACATCACCCACAATGCACCGCCACCCCCCCCGCCAACAACTTCCGCCCGGTGCGTCCGGTGCCCGAAGTTAGCTCGCAGCTTCACTTCCGCCAGGAGCTGGCACGCAAGCGGGGCGGAGGGGCGGGGCGTTGCCGTATGACAGCGGCCGCTTTCCCCCTCCCAAGATGGCGGATAACCTGCCCTCGGAGTTTGATGTGGTGGTCATAGGAACGGGTAAGGGCGGGGTGGGTAGGGTTGCGCGCGTGTATATGTAACGTGGGAATCAGACGTGGCTGGCGGGTGGCCGGTCTTTGGGCAGTGAGAAGCTGGAGTGAGTATGGAGGAGAGATGGGCTTTGGGGCAGCAGGAATGAGGGGCACAGGGGAGACCCCGGCCCCATTTTACCTGCCCTCTGTTGCCCCTTGCCTTTTCCCTACCTTACGTCCCTTTCCCAATGGTGCAGCCTATTCAGAAGTAAGGGCAACTAGTGGAGGCTCGCTCCAAGGTAAGTGGGGTTAGGATTGCAGCCCCATCTTCCTAAAAACACAGTAACCTGTTTTAAGAAATGCCTGTTCACAGGATTTTAGAGTTGGAAGGAACTCTGAGGGTCATCCAGTCCAACCCTCTGCAGAGCATGAATCTGAAATACTGTAAAGCCTCCATGACCATCCAACCTCTGCTTGAAAACCTCCAAGGAGAGTCCACCACCCCTGAGGGGGTCTGCTCTACTGTTCATGTAATCGGCTTTGGTAGATTCAGGGAAAGCCCCTTTCAGTTCATTAAATATAGGGCTTCTCAAATACTTCAACTTTCCTGCCTGTTTGATATCATTATTGTTACTTATCCAATTTATGCCCCACCCTTCATCCCAAAGTAACAATCAGATAGGAGTATCTGAGAATAAACCTTGGTTTGTTTTTGGCTTGTGGTCCAGCGTTCGGGTGACATGGCAAGCCATAGTATTGGCTTGTTTGTGAAATTATTAAACTTGTTTAATGAATAAATTTTATTAAATACCACCCTTCATTCGCAGATCTCAGGGCAGTTCACAACATAAAAATGCAGTCGTAGAGCCGCACAGGGAGTCACTCTCACAATTAAACCATAGTTACTGGGTTGTTAAGGCCACGTCATAGAATCATGGCATTGGAAGGGACCTTGGAGTTCTCTAGTCCAACCCCTGCATGATGCAGGCATTTAACTACAGCATCTCTTACAGATGGCCAGCCAGCCTCTGCTTAAACACCTCCAGCAAAAGACAGCCATTGCTTGAGGCAAACCTGCTAACTGTCAAACAGCTCTTACTTGGTATAATTCCTATGTTGAATACAGTATAATTATTATTAGTAAAAATAATAATTTGCACACCACCTTATGAGTTGTGCAATGAAGTCCTTGTGTTCACTTTCACAAGGTAATTATTGTTTTTGAGGTTTGGTTGTGGTGGTTGTGTGTCCGTGTGTTTCTAAATAGGGTTTTAAAAAACCTTTTCATGATGCAATAAGGCAAAAAGAAACCAATCTAAATAAAAACCTAGACAGAGAAAAGAAAATGCAGAGTCTTCCCTCAAAAGCAACGCTTAACCTTTGTCTCACACAGAAGGTGGTGTAGCCTCCCAGCTCTCACTTGGAGCTTTTTCTTCTTCTCCCAGTCTCTCACCCTGGGAGTTCTTTGCTTCCCTGCCTCTCACCCAGGGTACCTCCACCAACCATCTGGGTTTTTGTGGTTGTCTTTACAAAGAGGAAACTGAAGCTGAAAACAAGCTGCTTGCTTCCATGTACCCACACATTCTACAGACAAGCAAGGTTTTGAGCTAGTGTTGTCCACCTCCCTTTTTGCAGGGCCTCCAAGTCTTGTTATGAGCAAAAGCAGGTGAAGCTTTTTCCTAGACTGCAGATGAAGTGATGGAAAAGTCTTTACCAGCTGAAATTCTGATTGTTGTGACATTACATAGGAGTCATGCCAGAAGTGAAATTGGCAATCCCAGTAGTACATGAGACTCTCAGGTTTGTAGATCTGAGCCCCATATTGGGCAAAAAGATTTCTGCATTGCAGGGGGTTGGACTAGATTGCCCTCTTGATGCCTTCCAACTCAACAATTTTATGCTTCTATGAATCCCAGTTAACTCTTGCTGACCATGGCCAGAGGTTGTGTATGAAGAATGTAGCTTCACCTTGTGTTTACTTCTCCCCTGGCCCCCTTTTTCTTCTGTATCACAGCTGCTTGTGCATCAGACCCTAACAATCTCCTTCCTTTCACCCTGGCTTCTTATTCATTTAAGATTCTCTGTTGGATCTTGAGAGAATGCATTGTCCCTTATGTACCCAGTAAGCCACTGCAGTCTTCAAGAGAGCTTCTCCTTCAAGTTTCAAAGATATTGGAAGCCCACTCCACAGTAACATGGAGCAGGGCTTTCACTGTGGTTGCTCTGTTCTGTGGCAGGACATTCCTGTTGAGATATGACAGGTGTCTCCCATCTGCACTTTTTGGAAACAACTGAAGACATTTTTGCTCTGACAAGCTTTCTCAGCTGGATGAATAGGTATCTGCTATAGGTCTCCACTTTGTATTGTTTCTTTTTTTCATCTTCTGTTATTTTTGGTGCTGTTTTTATTATATTTTTGTGCCTCACAAATTTTTTGTGCCTCATAATGTGGAAGGTGATTAATGAGTAGCAACAATATTCAGTCCATGAAAGCTATTGCCATAATGAATTGAATTTTGTGTGTGTGTGTGTGTGTGTGTGTGTGTGTGTTTGAATGGAGACGTTCTGTTAATACTTGTGCTCTGTGTATATCAAATAACTGCTGTATGCTGGATGTATTTAAAATAATGTTCCACAGCAGACTTTTCCTCACCTTCCAAATAGTCCTGTGTGGTTGGTAGGTAGGTTGGTCATAATGCTTCCCATTTTATGAATTTGGGCCTGAAGTTGGGAGATAAATGACACAGAAGAGACCTTGCATGCCGTCTAGTCCAGCTCCCTGCTCGGTACAGGAAATCCAGAAGTTAGACAGCTGTTATTTGGGGATGCTCTGGCTTTCCCTGAATATTTCTGTGGGGGAGAGCCCACCATTCGCCTAGGTCAGCAGTGGAGAACTTTAGCCTAGGGAAGTGAATGCAGCCTTCCAAACGTTCCTCTGTGACCAGTGGTCAAGGATGATGGGAGTTGTAGTCCAACAACATCTGGAGGGCCACAAGTTCCTCATCTCTGGGACAAAACATTGGCATTAGACCAGCGTTTTCTCAGGTGCTTCAGCCGCACCGGTTGTATCCAGTTAAGTTCTACTTGGAGTGAACCCATTGAAATTAATGGACCAAAGTTAGTCCTGTTCATAAATTTCAGTTTGTCTGCTCTGAGTATGATGAACATTAAATATAACCCCAAGTCGTTTAGGACTTTGTTTACTAATAGCAGCATCACAGTTGAGCTTTGCCTCCTACCCAGTCCTCAGCTCCTGGCAGAAAGTAAACAGTGCCAATGAGAAGCCTTCGTCTGGCACCTCCAAGCCTTTCTCTCTGACCCTCAGAACTCTCCCCAGGGAATGCCTCATTTACATATGGAGAGATGTACATGTAGAAGCCTCTGACTTTTGTGTAGTTGGAATGTAGCCTATAGTGTAAAGATAAGAGTCAGATATATTGCCTCACCCAGCACTGACATGTGGCCCCCAGAAGGATGCCTGCTAGGAAATGTGGCCCTCTTTACCTTGTTGGTACATTGGTACCACCAAAGTTCTTGTTATTCCAGTTTAAATAAGAATGCTTGTATTAGTACAGACTTGTGAATAAGCTGCCAGAAGTAACTAGCCTGCGAAATACAGTGGTACCTTGGTTTAAGAACAGCTTAGTTTATGAACGACTTGGATTAAGAACGCTGCAAACCTGGAAATAGGTGTTTTGGTTTGTGAACTTTGCCTTGGAATAAGAACATGTTCCGCTTCTTGTTGTGTGTGTTCCATTTGTAAATTGAGTCCCCCGCTGCTATGGGAAAGCACGCCTTGGTTTAAGAACTCTTTGGTTTAAGAACAGACTTTCGGAACGGATTAAGTTCATAAACCAAGGTACCACTGTATGTATACACTAGTTTGCTGGGGACTGGTAGAGGATAGATGGAGAATTCTGCCCCCAGGCTGCCCTCTGTGTTTCTTGTTTGTTGCAGAGGAGGGAGGTACTGTTCTGCCCCTTCCCTCCCAGCCCTTTCACTCTTATATATGGAATTTCATACAGTTGCCTTCACTCACTTCCTTGTCGCCTATGGCTTAAATACAAGGTAATATTGTGATCAGTGGGCTGGTTAGCTCCAGCTGCATGCTTCTGAAAGTGTTTGTGTTTTTCACTATTGAATGCTACTGTCAGATATTGTAGCTCAGGACTAGGGAACTTTTTTTTCAGCCTGAGAGCCACATTCCCTTTCAGGAGCTGTGTGCTGGGGATAGGCAGACCCAGAGACAAAAATGGGCAAAACAATGAATGTGAATTTCCCTATGTACAGAAGGTTAGTTTCCTCTGATCCAAGGATGCATTGTAGCCAGGCAGAAAAATTCAAGGAGAGTGCAAGCCAGGGCTCGTGAAGGTTGTGGCTCAGTGTGTGTGTGGCCTGGGGCAGCACTGGGACCTTAAGACTTGAGGTTCCCCATTCCTGTTCTAGCTCACAACACTAGTTGACTTTGGAACATAAATAGATAATTCGTAAGTGCAGCCTTTTAAGTAGAGTTTGATGGGACTCATTGGGAAGCTAAATTTGGATTCTGAGAGTGCAAAATTTTTAAACTCTAGGGATGTAGGTTGGAAATGCAAGACTTGTCTTCATTCTGTATTTTCCCTGTTTGGTTTTAGCATTGTTTGTTTCTTGTGGTATTAATAAATCACACAACCCCTTCATGAAATTTTGGGTAGTATTCACCATACCATATGGTGAATCATGAGGTAATATGCGGAAAGGGTGAGAGAATGGCAGCATGTGTGATGGCATTCATTGTTGTGTTACTGCTGAAATTTAAGTAGTGTAAGAGGAACACTTGTGTCCTGGTTCTCACTGAATGAAGAACTTGAACTCAGATTGTAGATATGAATACTGCATATAAATTCCTAATTGCTGAAATTGGTACATAGTAAAAAAGAAGAAGCAAGAGTTAGAAGACACAGTAGGTTCCATGCAAAGCCAGTTAAGCTAAGATGTTGATCCAGTAAGTGACATGTCCCCTGCAATTCCATTATATAGGAATGGGGCAGGCACAACTTGGTGCTGCAAATCAGGCTGTTCCTTGGACTGGGCAAGCAAACAAACACTCCTTGGAGAAGCCTGAGCCTGCATTGTCTGGTCATGCCTACTCTGGCTTCTCCATGACCTAGACGACAGAAGAGGCATTAGCAACACTTCTGGAGCAGATGGGGCAGCAGGCTCCTCTTGGGAAAGTAAGCGAAGCACCGAGGTAGATGACAGGGAGACAGAACGGGGTGTGGAGAAGGCATCCCACTGTATCCCTCCCCAGAGCCCTCCTCCCTTGATGACTCCTTAATATTCTGGGACAATGATATGACCAGCTCTGTTCCTCTGGGTCCATCCCTAGTTGTCCATGGTTACGCCTACCCTTCACGCTGATCCGACTGTCTTCTCCCCCACAGGAACCACAGCTTGAAATGAGGACAAGAGTTCTAGCATTATAACCAGTAAAACTAAATCGCAAATCTGTTAAGTTATCAGATAAAACACATTCCCTTCTGAAAAGAGTTTGGGTTCTCTTTCTTTGTGCCCGAGTCAATCTATTCCCCCCCCTCTTTTTCTGTCTCTGAAAAAGAAGTTATTCTTAAAAAAAAGAAAAAGAGTCACTGTAAATTTCCTGGTTCCATGCATTTCCCCCCTCTTTTCTTTTTCTAGTCTTCTCTAGTTATAAATAACACATGAAATGACTTTCAAGGTAGAAAGCAGGGATCCATTTTGAAATATTCTATAAAATAAAGAGTGATTTATGGCTCCATATGATTTTGGCTGAAAGCATTTGGGCTTTGCCCAGTCATCAAAGTCCTGTCAGGGGAATCTATTATTTATTGTTCGATATGCCGGGAGTGGTGGTAGTACTTTATTTTATGTTTATCTTATGTAAGTATAGTGTTAAGAAAAATCAATTCCAGATACTAATACAGTTTTAAAAATCTATTGTGGCAAACTAACCAAAAGATGAGGTACAAAGTGAAACATTGGGGGCGCCGGTTTTAGCTCCCTGCAAAACACACACACTCTCACACACACTTTGTCACACATACACAACCTTAAATATTTTGATTACCACTGAATATTTAGGTGCATGATCTTCCTCAGTTTCATCGTAATGCATTTCCTGCTGTAATGTTTTCATAGTTCAAATTTTTGTAAGCAAGTGGGCTTCGTTTTACGCAAGCAAATATTTAAGCATCTGGCACAGGGTGGGGGGTGGGGAACTCTCAAAACTAGATGGTGTGAACTTGTTTTTCATATTGTCAGACAGCTATTTTATTCAATGCCATACAGATTTGTGAGCTTCTGAAGTAGGTTATTGGCTTAAGTTCTAGCTCTGCTTGCTTGTGATGCAAGGTTAGCTAAAACTCTGTGGAGATGGTTGGCAGGGGTGAGGAAATCTGTGGCTCTTCATTTGTTGCTGGAATACAACTCCCATCAGCCCCAGCCACTGGCCATCCTGACTGGGGCTGATGCGAGTCCAGCAACATCTGGAGAGCCACAACTTTCCCATCCCTGAGCTAGAATTGAGACACATTAATCCTGGAGGCCTGAAAAAGATTTGCCACTTTGTTGTAGGGCTCACCAGGAAGATTTTATAAAAAAGGGTTGAGGAAGCTGTGGCCCTTCAGATGTTGCTAGGTTCCAGCTCCCTTCAGCCCCCGCCAGCAGCACCAATGATATGGGGGGATATGAGTTGCATTCCAAAAACATCTGGAGGGCCACAGTTTTGCTAACCCTGTGTTACAGAATAATGGAAATGTCTCTGTGGCGCAGTGGTTCAGTGTGTCTGGCTGTTAAGGTTGGTGGTTTGAGCCCACCCAGGGATGGCTGTGGGCAGGAATTTATAGGGAAAAAGGTGCAATCCCAGGTGCTCTATTGAATTTTGAGCCCCATGTTGGGCATAAGTTTCCTGCATTGTAGGGGGTTGGACTAGATGACCATAGTGACCCCTGCCAACTCTACTGAACTAGGATTCTACTGAACTAAATCATATTAGAGCAGCAAAGGAGTCAGTTCTCTAAAGTTAGCAGGAATATCTCACCTGCAGAGCCACAGTCAGTGTTTTCTTTTGGGGGGCAAGGGGGGTCCATTGTGTAAACCAGTTTTCTTTTTGGCATACTACCTGTCTGCAGGACCCGTTTCTTAATCTACCTTTTGTAGTGTGGGTGATGCTGCAACTTGATGCCTTTTTGGGCTGTGAAAATAACATCTGATGCCCTGAGGCAGCCCTGGTGTGCACTGAACCTGGCACGGGGGCACCCCATTACAGCTCTGTGGGTCAGGAAGAGTGTTTAGTGCAGTGGCCCCCACATTGCTAGGGTGACAAGACAAGGAGAACTCAGGTGGAAAAGGGCTGAGGTCTTATGAACTGCAGTTTGTTAAGTGTTGGGGATTGTAGCTTTATGAGGGGCCCCTAACAACTCCCAGCACACTTAACAAACTACAGTTTTCTGGGGAAGTCATGGTGTAACAGAGCTTTAACTGGTTGTTGGTTAGTGCTCACATTAGTGTGTAAAGCCCTAAATGACTCACGTCCCAAATACTTGAAAGAGCATCTTCTTCCCTACAGATCCTCTTGGGCACTAAGATCTGCAGAGGGTAGTTTCTCTGCCCTCAGAGGCTCAGGGGGTGGTGACCTGGGAAAGGGCCTTCTATGTGGCAGCCCCTAAGCTGTGGAACATCAGTGAATGCTGAAGACACACCTGTTCACCCTGGCTTTTGACACTTGAGATGTGTATTTTTTGGACCCACCTTATTTTTGTTCATACAGTGTTATATTATGCTTTAATATTAATGCTGTGTTTTAATTGTTGTAACCTGCCCTGGGATCTTCTGGTGAAGAGTGGGTAATAAATTGTAGTAGTGGTAATGATGATGATGATGTGTCAGTGTGACGCCTGACCACAACAGGTGCTTTTTGGTTTTTTTGGTCAGGTTGGAGTTGCAGTACCTTGGATAGCTCCAAGCAGACCTTCTATGCTCCTCTGAGGCTCCACCCACTTCCTGATGAGCAATCCTCCAGCCTAGCACTCAGTTGCCTCTAAGTCAGCTCCTGCATTGTATTGTCTGTGCTGGCAAGCAGGCACTGGGGTGCATGGGGCCTCTGGTGTAAAGGGAGCTGGTTCTTCCGGGAATCCCAGTTTAGGTGTCTCTGGCTCAAGATGCTCCTGACTGGCAGGCTCACTGTGAGTGTTTGGACTCAGCACCTTTGGGGCTTCCATCACTGGTGACATGCCCCAGCATGTTGAGAACCTGGCATGCTAAGTAAAGTCATAGCATCTTCTTGCCCACTCACTATGTGGAAAAGCACCCTTTGCCCCTTTTCCACATTTACTGTTTGCTTAATCCTTTCCTGTTCATCTAGAGGCCGTGTCCATGGTAAGCAGCTTGCTGCATCAGCATATGGGCATTTAATAAACTTTGTTTTCAGTACCATGATCATATGTTTGAGTCATACAGTGTTGGCTGCCATTTTGGTTAGGACAGCCTGGTGGAGTGTATAAGACGTACCTGAGGCCTGAATTATCAGTTGTTTAAACAATATACCAGTGATATTATGACTAGCTCTTCTCCTCTTGATCAAACTTTGAATCTGCAACTTCCAAGCTCATCGCTAAATATTTAAAATGCTTCTTGGTAATGTTTTAAGTCAAAGCTCTTTAGACGAACTCAAATTTAGTTGGAAGGTTGCCCCATCCCAAATTGGAAAAGGGTAATTTTGCCTCCTTTTCCTTTACAGTTGCATCCAGCATTCATTTCCTAGATTATAAACTGCTAACAATTTATTAATATTACTTTCAAATCTGACAGCAAAATGCCTTTTATATTAAACCCGTAAAATAGCTCATAGGGATTTCTGGATGAAAGGTAGCAAATGCAAGGTGGTTGTTACTTGATTACAGATGGTGATTTTGAAATCTTGGTATGCATTGCTTTAAGATTTAAAGGTATTTGAAAAGCTCGCGTAGCCAAACAAGCATAAACTACAGGCGTTGTCTGTTGCAATGCACCATTCCCAGATACCGGCAATGTGTCAACGAAAGTAGCTGGAAGCTTCGCCCAAATAGTGTTTCTTCAATGGAAATCAATATGCTAATTGGCTCATAGAACTGGGGACACTTGTGTAAGTTTGAAACACTGCTAAAGGAAAAAGGATCCTGGCCTGTGGTGTGAAACTCCCAATGCCTTCAGAATTGTCTACTAGGCAAAATAAACTTTCATCTATTCCTAGCATAGCAATCCTTTTTCTCCTTCCCACCCTGGGGTAAAACCCAAGTGTTAAAATGGTGTTCCATCACAACAAAACAGCCATTGATGTTGGGAACTTGCATTGAACCTTCATAACTCCCCCCTCCCTTTTGCCAGCTGAGATTAAATCTTCCACTATCTGTCAAAAAGGTAGGCCTTAAAAATGACTAAAAAGTTGCTGAAAGTCTGAATTTCTACCTTAAGGGCACCTGAAGATATGAAATAGATTAGAATGCTTCCTGGTTTCATACCGATTTCTGATCTTGTTATGGAGTCATTTTGCTGAACTTGCGTAAAGCTCATCTACAAGGCTTCGGCTTGGTCTTCTTTATGGTCTTACATGATAGACAGCTTTGGTGTCGCTTTCCATTACAGTGCAGAAGCAAAAGCAACCCTGTTTTGTGCACATAGAACAAGGGTGAGGAACCTTGAGCCATGGGGCCAAATGCAGCCCTCTGGAGACTGCTTTATATAGCCCTTGGGACTCAACTTCCCCATGCAGCACCCTTCCCCACTCCTGCTCTGTGCTCTTCTTGAGTGCTTTTGCCTGGCTGGAATGTGTGCCTAAAGGTGGGGGAGAAGAGGTAAACAGGGATGGAAAAGAGAACTTTAGAATATTAGGACCTCCCCCCCATTAAAAGCTTCATGATTCCTTCCTCTGAATGTAGGGAGGATGTGCCATAACGGGCAGCTCTCAGCTGGTCTGGTATAACAGTGGTCCCCATGTCTCCCTCCCTTACAGGTTTGCCTGAATCTATCATAGCAGCCGCATGTTCAAGAAGTGGCCAGCGGGTTCTCCACGTGGATTCGTAAGTCTTCTAACTAATTGCCATCTTTTGTTACATGTTGTAGGACTTAATGCTTGTCTTCTTGCTCATAACAGATTGTGGTTTCACCTTGTATTAACTGTTGTATGATACCTTTAGGGACATTTATTTTTGTTGTGGTCACTAAACAACATGATATTATCTGAGACACATTCCCCTGGAATGAGTTTAAGTATCCCCCTTTTCTGCAGTTTACACCGGAGCTTTTGGGTGAGATTCCCTCACCCCTTTCAGTATCTCCTTGGTTGTATGGGACCTTGTGATGAATGATGGATAAGAAATACTTTAAATAAATAAGTAGGAAAACATGGACTCTCATATGTCAGTTGTTCACCTCTTCCAGGAGTGAAAACATTTGCGGGAGAGTGTGTGAGAGCCTGAAAATCTCTCCTTAGCCATGGTATTAGCCTGTGAGGGAATAACAACTGAATATCACCCTTCTCTGAATTGGGACTGGCAGAGGATTGGTAGGAAGGCTCAGACTTAGGCAGCACCTAACCCTATTTTACATGTTCTTGAATACACTTAAAATAGCCTTCTGATTTCAAAACTGTGCATGTATTTTCAGTGAATAAATCTATTTATATACCGTTATTCCTAAAGAATATCAGAGTGGTTTACAACAATTGTACATATAAAGCCATACAGTAAAAACACTATAAAAGGTTACTGTCAAAAACCGGCTAACTATTGTGGAAATACGATGGCTTAATTGCCTGCATAAGCCTGATGGAATAGAGAGGTTTTCAGCAGGTGTTTAAAAGGTGGCACAGAAGGTGCCTGTTGAATCCCTGTTGGAAGAATATTTCACAGTACTGGGCCAGTAGCACTACAGGTTCATTTTATTATTGTCAATCGAGCCTCAACAACTCAGTGAACAACTAGTGATGCTCCTGCAGTGATTGAGCTGGGATAAGGGTTAAATCCAGTCAAAGACAACTATGGGGTTGCATTTCAGGCCGAGGGAGCTGGTGTTTGTCCACAGACAGCTTTCTGGGTCATGTGGCCAGCATGACTAAAAAGCTACTGGTGCATGGAGGACCGTGATGAGTACCAGAGTGCATGGAAACACCATTTCCCACTTCAGTTGTACCTTTTTATCTACTTGCACTGGTGCGCTTTCAAACTGCTAGGTTGGCAGGAGCTGGGACAGAGCAATGAGAGCTCACCCCATCGCGTAGATTCAAACTGCCAACCTTCTGATCAGCAAGTCCAAGAGGCTCAGTGGTTTGGACCACAGCGCCACCTGTATCCCTTGATTGAGCTGGGATATAAGGATTCAGGCATAACTTGTTCAGGGCTTTGTAAATTGATACAAGGAACTTGAAGCTGGCTGAGTAGTAGATGGGCAGCCAGTGCAGAGGCTTTAACAATAGTGTCACATGTTGTTTGCCAGATACCCCCATCAGCAATCCATATGCTACATTCTGCTCCAGCTGGAGCTTTCAAACCAGGCCGAAGGGCAGCCCCATGTAAAGTGCATTGCAGCAATCCAACTTTGAGGTTACCACCGCACGAACTACAATGATCAGGCTATCCCTGTCCAGGAATGGTCACAGCTAGTGAACCAGGCTAAGTTGGTAAAATGCACTCATACCCACAGAGGATACTAGGGCCTCTAATGACAAAGATTTATCCAGGAGTACCCACCCCCCAAGCTACACTCTTGCTGCTTCAGAGGGAGTGCAACCCTATCCAGAACAAGTGGTTTTCCAATCTCCTGTTAAATGAGAAATGGACTTGGAAAAATGTATTAAGAATTGTCAACTGTCTAAAGCACTGTCTGAACACTTTGAGTAAGTAAAACGTATCTAATAATTCTCATCTTCTATTGAAATGCAGCTTACAATGGGATGTTTCCCCCTCCCATTACAGTAGCTATGTGTTTTGAGTCCTTCCAGATCAAATTGCATATAACACATTTCCCACTTTCATTTATACTGGCTGGACAGCTACCTGTTGCTTCTAAGAGCGTTTGCAAGACAGGGATAGGCCTCCATCAATAAATAAAACTAAAATTTGGAGAAATAAAAGATGAAAACTACCACTTGGATTTGCTCCTCAAAATTTAAATCCATAAATCCTAAACAATATTCTTGGGTGTTATGGCATACGAGAAGGAGGAATGGAATATTGGTCCCACTTGTAAATCTGATCCTCGCTATGCTGTGTAAACTTTAAATCTCTCCTTTCTGATAGGAGTTAGATAGAAAGCATAATGGGAGGGGGGCAGCGAGAAGCTGTGAGTCAAATGAAACTTTTGAAGTACTTTGTGTGCCAGTGCTGCCTGGATTCATTACCCTGGGTGGATCTTATTACTTTTAATCTCCCGCCACTGTTTTGCGTTTATCATAATATACCGCTTATGTGATGATGGTAGATGGTCTGAAGTGGACCATTATAAACCACTGAGTAGCACCTCTGTTGATTTATAAACACTGTCCAAGCATCCCCCATCAAGAACAGCTAATCTTATTCAAAATAGTCACTTCCATTGCAGCCTGGCCATAAATTCCGGTAGTCATGTTTTAAAACCAAAGTTAGCTTCTGCCAAATTGTAATTGAAGGGGGCTCTATTTCTGGGTGCTAGCTATCCGTCTCAATAAAATGTTTTTGAAAAAAAAATGTGGTTCTTTTTCAGAGAGCTACATTTACTGTAGATATTAATGAGCTGTTGACGTGTGAAATTTCAAGGATAGATGCTAAGTGATTTAGAAAAGTAATTTGCAATTCGGAACGTGAGACTTGGCATTGACTTTAAATTTGAAGTTGTGAAAGTTGAGAATTGAATGCAGTTGTGAAAGCGATTTGTTTATGCATGAAGATCTTTCTTCCTAGTGACCTCCCTCCTCCCCTCCCCTCCCCCTCCCCCAAATGTTCTTGTTTTAGGGGACTTTGCTCTTGTTCGTAAATTCTGGATGCATTGGTGGAATAACCAAAGCAAAGGGAAGGCAGCATATTTCTTCAGGTTGTCTATTTCGTGTCTGACAGTAAAATTTGGTTTATGAGTCTAATCATTTTGTCACAGTACAAAGAAATAAGCTGTTGAACTAGGGATGTAAAACCTCCAGAAAATTTGAAGCTTAGGGTGGGGGATTTCTTCCTAGTTCTTTTTGTGGGGGCGCTGGAGATTTGGGGGAAAATATAAACATATGCAACACTTTCTTTCTTATCAAACTTAAACTTATTACTGCTTTGACAACATAAAATGGTTTCTTCATACCTTAGTTGGCATATAAAATTGTCCTGTTTGGCATATTTATGAAATTTGCATAGCAGTCTGCAAAATATTGCACGCTTTGTTTAGTGGAGCTTACTCCCAGCTAAGTGCACAAAGGTTTGTAACCACAAAGTAAAAATTGCTTTGTCTCCAACCCTTTATACACTTACCTAAATCTAGTTGGAAAACTGGGGGCAGGTGGGAATAGATAGATCCTCCCCACTTCCCTTCACTGCTCTCTAGTCAGCTTACTTGTTACATTCATAGAATCATGGAATTCTGGAGTTGGAAGGGACCCTGAGGATCTTCTAGTCCAAATCCCCTGCAGTGCAGGAATAGGCAGCTGTCTCACTTTGCTTTTTTAATCAGTTAAACAATTTGACATAAAAGTAAGTTTGGGTATTACCAAAACCTCAGTATAGGTGCCTTAGTGAAATACTAGATATAACACAATAGTTCCAAGCCAAATTTATCCCTCATTCTTGGAAGGAAAGTCCCTCTTTTTAATATTTTTATTTTCAATTCATTGTTGTGGTAGTGTACCAGTTGTAACATATGAGGGTGTTTACCCGAATAGCCACCATGCCATGCAAATCCACCTAGTTATCTTTGTGGAAGGCTCAAACTTTATTTTCTCATCTGTTGGGCAGGGACAATCCATAAAATCAGCTCTGATGTACGATCATCCTGATCTACATGGCAAAAGCCATATGTTGGTAATGTAGACCAAATACTAGAAAAACTCATCCTGTTCCAAATTTCTGATCTTGCCCTTTTTGAGTAGAAGCAATCACAAAATGGCTTTTTGGGCACATATTTATTCTTACTTCACTGCCACATTAACTTAGATGGCATTAAAGGGGAGAGGGGGTTAGATAGATCTGTCTTCCTAGTATTTATCAGCATCTGTTGACTATGACAGCTACATGGAACCTCCATTTGGCCTTAAATTTGCTCTTCCCTTGTGTGTGTGTATGGAAAATCTGAGGAGGTTGGTGGTGAGCTTGCCAGAAGCACCTGATCTTTTCCTCAGTGGCCACAGACTGTTGGACCATTGGTCTGGCCCAACAGGTTGCTTTTACACTAAAGTTGACCCAGTTCTGCTGCTGATGTGTGAAAACAATCAGACGTTAGTAATTCATTGTTTCTTTCTTTTTTTCAGTGATACGAAAAGTTTAAAGAAAAGTATGAGGTGTACAAAGAAGCTGACTAGCCCTCATACCATTTTGGGATGAGATGGCAATCATCTGCCCTTCAGATCTTGTTGGACTCCAAATCCCATCAGCCAGCATGGCCTGTGACCAGGACTGATGGGAGTTGTAGTCCAACAACAGCAGAAGGGCCACAGGCTCCCTATATCCCTATCTAATAAGTGCTTCAGCCAAGTGATTAGTTGAAATTTAGGATTAGGCCCAGAAGTCCTTTTACATTCTTGCCCTAAAATCAATTTGACTGGTTCGGTAACAAGAGACAGCTTATTAAGGTGACAGGAGACATGCACACACACACTCCAGAGATCAAACAGGGGAGAGACAAATGCAGGCCGCTCTCTGGAGAAATCATAAACCAACAGCAACTTCTTCTCAGGCATCAGCAGCTTTGATTTGTTTTTCCAGGACTATTACAGCATCGAGAGGTGTAACTTTCCTAATTGACATTTACAAAAGAACTGTTCTTGCCCCCTTGCAAGTTTACTGTTACATTTGCATCAGTGACACAGTTCTTTTGAGCACACAGTTTTGAAGGTCTCCTGTCTCTAGCAGACAGAAACGTGCTTCAGATGTAGCACTAAACCATGGTTCACATTATAGAAGCAAGCATGCACAAGATTTGGGCTTGCATGCTTCCGTCCTCTCTTTCCCCAAATAATCCAGGGAACTGTGGTTTACCCTTCACAGAGCCACAGTTCCCTTAAACAATAGTTCCCATGATTTTGGGGGGAAGCCATGTGTGTTAAATGTACTTTAAATATGTGCATGCATATGCTAAGTGGGATTTCCTGTGAGCTTGGATTGGAGTAACCCTTTAGTGCCCTCTGTAACTCCTTGTGCTTCTCTGTGGCAAGCTGAGTACATTTTGCACAGCACACAAATGCACACTTAATTTGAATCCTTTTATCAGGTCATATAACTCATCATTTCTTCATGCAACCTGCTTTTTTATTGTTAAATGGGGACAAAAAAGCTGTTTGTAGCCAACCTAGTCTGAGTTGCTTCAAGAGGCTCTGTTGAAAATTTAGAAGCCACAGTGCCCATGTTTTTCTGTAGTGGCCCTTTCCCTCCAGATGACCAGGGGCTTTCAGCCTTCTGCAGATTAGGTATATGCTAATGACAGAAACTAAATTAAGAGTTGGAAGAAAACCTGGCCCTTCTATTTTCTCAACTAAAGAGCAGCCTTTGATGGTGCTGCTGTTCTTGAATGATACAGAGGCACTTGACAGTGGCTATGCACAGAAGTGCTAGGAATATCATATCTTTTCTCAATACATTTTTATTCAAATTTTTGTAAATAAACAGATTCTTATAAATGTAAGGTACACAAATAAACATGCTAATAAATCTTACAATATATGTACATATCTTTCATTTACATAGTTTATTATATCCCTTCCCTAAACAAACAAACAAAAAACCTTTGGACTCCCCTCTACCCTTTTGGTAAGTATCAAATAAAAATTCTATAATCATGTACTTTGTTTTTAAACTTATATATTAGCTGCTGTTAGCGTTACTCCATCCCCGCTAATATCATCTACAAATTATTTCCAATATATTTCCAATATTTGTTCCAGTTTTTATGAAATTCCTGTTCATCTTGATCTCGTATTCTTGCTGTTATCCTGGCAAGCTCTGCATAATTTACCATTTTAAGCTGCCATTCATTTATATTAGGTATAACTTCCGTTTTCCAGTTTTGAGCCAACATAATTCTTGCGGCTGTAGTGGCATAGAGAAATATTATCTTATCTTCTTTTTTGATTTCTTTACCCAGAATTCCTAACAAAAAGGCTTCGGGTCTTTTGGGAAATGTATATTTAAGAATTTTTTTAAGCTCATTATATATTAGTTCCCAAAAACCTTTCACTTTATTGCATGACCACCATTGATGATAGAGATCGCCCTCCGCCTCACCACATTTCCAACAACTTTTGTTCTTTAATCTATACATTTTGGCCAATTTCACCGGTGTATGGTACCACCTATATATCATTTTCCATACGTTTCCCCTCAGTGCCGTACACGCTGTAAACTTTATATTTTTATTCCATAATTCCAGCCATCTTTCAAATTCAATATTATACCCGAAATCTATCGCCCATTTGGTCATTGCCTCCTTCACCTCCTCGTCTTTTGTATACCACTCGAGTAGTATATCATATATTTTAGACAGTATTTTACTCTTGCCTTCAACAACCTCCACATTAAACTTAGATTTTTTATCCTCAAAACCTGCCTTCTTTTTGTCTTCTTTTAGCAAATCATTCACCTGGTGGTATTGCAACCAACCAGTAAGTGAGTCTTTTATTTCTTCATACGGTCTAAGTTTAATACCTTGTTCTGTTTTACTTATGAGATCTTCATAGGTGGCATTTTTCTCTTCCATATTAGATTTCTTGATAGTTAGCACCTCTATTGGTGAGATCCACCAGGGGGTCTTCCTTTCCAATAAGTTTTTATTTCTCTCCCATACCTGAAATATTGGTCCCCTGAAAATGTGATTTAGAAAGCCCTTGTGCACCTTCACCTTTTCGTACCATAGGTACGAGTGCCACCCGTACCTATTATCGAAGCCCTCCAGATCCAATATATCTCTATTTTCCAGTCTAATCCAATCTCTTAGCCATAGTAGACATGCCGCTTCATAATATATGCTCAAATCCGGTAGAGCAAAGCCCCCTCTTTCCTTTCTATCAACCAATATTTTCATTTTTATTCGTGGTCTTTTTCCCTGCCAAACATACTTCCCCAGGGCTCTCTGCCATTCTTTACATTGTCTTAAACCTTTGAGTACGGGTATAGTTTGGAATAAAAACAGCATTCTGGGGAGAACATTCATTTTCACCACTGCTATCCTCCCCAAGAAGGATAGCCTCATTCTCCCCCAGATTTCAAGATCTTTCTTAATATTCCTCCAAGTGACCTCATAATTATCTTTATAGAGATTAATGTTCTTTAACGTAATCCACACTCCAAGGTATTTCACTTTCTTAGCTATCATAAGTCCCGTCCTTTGCTCTAAATCTAACATTTCTTCCTTTGTCAAATTTTTAACCAACATTTTAGTTTTGTTCTTATTGATCTTAAGTCCTGACACTGCACCAAACTCTTCAAATTTTTTTAGAGCTTCTTTTACACTGTGTTTTGGGTCTTCCAGTGTTAATACAATATCATCGGCAAAAGCTTTTATTTTGTGTTCCTTCTTTCCTACTCTGACTCCTTTAATCTCTGTTGTTTCCCTTAATCTCTTATTGAATATTTCCAATACTATTATAAATAATAAAGGAGACAGAGGACAACCTTGCCTAGTCCCTTTAAATATATCAAAAGATTCTGACATAGTATTATTTATTATGAGTTTTGCCTTTTGTTCATGATAGATTGCTTCGATACCTTTTCTAAATTTTTCTCCCATCCCCATCATTTCCAAGCTTTTCCTCATGAACCCCCATGAAACATTATCAAATGCCTTTTCGGCATCTATAAATACCAGGGCGGCCTGCTTATCTATTCTCATATCCAGATATTCAATAATATTTATCACATTTCTTACATTGTCCCTCAATTGTCTCCCTGGAAGGAAGCCCGTTTGATCTTTATGAATTCTATTATTTAATACCTTTTTTAATCTTTCTGCCATTACGTCTGCGAACAACTTATAATCGTTGTTTAGTAACGAAATTGGTCTATAATTCTTCAGCTCCAACATATCGACCTCTTTTTTAGGAATTAAAGTAATATATGCTTCCTTCCAGGTGTTCGGGATCCTCCCCTCTTTTAAGATACCATTCATCACTTCGCATAGAATTGGGGATATTTGATCGCTTAATGTCTTATAATACTTAGCCGATAAGCCATCCGGCCCCGGCGCTTTTCCAATTTTCATCCTTTTTATAGCCCTTTTTATCTCTTCTTGTGTAATAGTCTGGTCTAGTAACTCTTTTTCTTCTTTTGAGATCTGTGGCATCTGATGTTCTTGCATAAAGCAGTCTATTTCATGATCTGTTTCTTTGCCTCTTTTGTATAGTTCTTTGTAGTACTTCTGGAAAGTCCTTTTTATTTCTTTTGGTTCTTCTACAATCCTTTCTCCATCCTTTATCTTGCTAATCATGTTTTGTTTCCTTCTTTCTCTTATTTGCCATGCCAGGTATTTCCCTATCCTATTGGCTGATTCGAAATTTTTCTGTTTCATCATTTTTATTTTCCATTCAATTTCCTGGTTAATTATTACTGAAAATTTGGCTTGTAATATCTTTATGTTTTGTTTTACGTTCTCATCACCGGGATTTATAGTTAATTTTCTTTCATTTTCCATAATCTCAGTTAGAATTTGCTCTTTCTTTTTCTCTTTTCCTTTTCTTAATTGACTGTTTTTCTGGATCAGGAAGCCTCTCATGACTGCCTTTCCTGCATCCCACACTACCTCTAGAGCTGTTTCCCCATTTAAATTCCATTTGAAGTACTCTTCAATTGTTTCCTTAGCTTTAGTTACTATTCTTTGGTCGTTGAATAAAAATTCATTCATTCTCCATCTACCTATTCTAGTATCTTTGCCTTTTATCTCCAAAGATACCGGATTGTGATCAGAAATAGTTTGTGCTAGAATTTCGCATTTACTTAAATTCTGCATCAATTCCTTCGATATCCAAATACTATCTATTCTCCCCCAGCTCTGCTTGGAGTTTGAGAAGAACGTATACTGTTTTGTAGTAGGGTTTTTGAATCTCCAGGCGTCAATTAATCCTATATTGTTAACTAGCTCGAAAAAGGATCGGGGTAGTTTCCCTTCCTTAGTCTCTTCCTTTTTTGTTGACTTGTCCAATTTCGGTGAAACCACACCATTGAAATCACCCATTAATATCATTTTGTGATCCATCCATTCCATTAACTTATTACCTAATTCAAGGAAAAAAGCTGACTTTTTATCATTAGGTGCATATATTCCAACCACGATTATTTTTTCTCCTTGAAACACCATCTGTACTACAATCACTCTCCCTTGATCATCTTTATACAATAACTCAGGATCAAATTTTTCTTTTATATATAATACCACACCTCTTTTCTTAACCTTATCGGCAGTCACAAAATCCATCCCTAACCTCTTATTACTCAAGATTCTCCTGTGTTTATTTATTACATGAGTCTCTTGTAGACAGATTAGGTCAAGGTTCTTTTTCAATAGCGTGTGAGCAATCTGATTCCTTTTATTTTTATTGTTCAGTCCATTCACGTTCCAAGTCAGAATTTTTAAAGCCATCTATTATAAAGTGTTTATAAATTGTCAAAATCTGTGTGCAAACTACTTTTCCTTGTCTTCTTTCTCTACTTCTTCTCTTTCTTCTGTTAAGTTTACCCCTCTTTCTTCTTCTTCCGACCCCTCCCCCTCGTCCCCTCCCCCTGCCGCTCCTCCGTCTCCTCCCCCTCCCACTATCTTTCCGAAATCCTTCTCGTATCTCCTTTCAAATTTTTCCAGTTCTGAGGTGGTTGACAGTTTGAATCTTTTTTCCTTGAAATAGAATGAAATGCCTTCCGGAAACTCCCATCTATATAGGACCCCGTTTTTCTTCAACTGACTAGCTAATTTTTTATAAGCATCTCTCCTTCTAAGAAATCTCAAAGGAATCTGTTTAAATATAATAATTGAGTTTCCTTCAATATATAACCTTTTGCTGAAGTTCTGTTTCAATATTTCATTTCTTATGTCCAGCGAGTTGAACATGGCTATCACATCCCCTGGCAATTTTTCCCTTTTAACTCTAGTCGATTTAGATCTTATCCGAAAAATATTTGCTAAAGAGTAATTTATCTCTTCTTCCTTCTTATCTAACCAGATTGCTAACTCTTTGACCATTATAGATCTAATGTCTTCATTTAGATTCTCCGGTATTCCTCTAAATTTCAGATTAGACTGACTTTGTCTCATCTGTGTCATAGCCATGTTGTCCAGCAGTTCTTCCTGTATCTTTCCTATCTCTTTAATTTCTATTCTAATCCTGTCCACCTCCTTCTTACTGTCTTTCGTATCTTTTTGCACCCTTTTCATTGAATCCTCAAGTACCTTAGTTTTTGCTGATATATCTTTAACTTTTCCTGTCAGTTCACCCACCACCCTTTCCAATTTCTTGTCCAGAGTGTCTTGTACTTCTAATAGTTTTTTCTCTATATAATGTTCATTATTTTTAAATTCTTTCCTTATTTCGGCCATCAAACTATCATAGTCTTTAATTTCTTTCCCCTCCTTCCCCTCTTCTTGTCTAGATGGCCTTCTTTCAGCCGGCGTTCCCACCCCCTTTTTCATTTTGTATATTTTGTATATTTTATATTCTTCCTTCTTTGGTTCACCCACACAGATTGTTAGCTTTCTCAGTTTCTCCCGTTACTGCCAGCTTTCCTTATATTTCTTCAACAAGGTATAGCCCATCCCCCCACCAACAGGAATATCGTAACCAATAAGAGAAAGCAAAATACCAATAGAAAAAATCAAATTAGAAGCCCAAGGTATGTGAATGACAATGCCAACGTCTCTCAAGTACTACAGAAGGTAGCTTAGTAGGGTATTGAAAGGGGTGATGTGGAAACGCTTCAACGTCCAGGTTCTAAGAATTTTGCCTGGTGCATATATGAAGACACGTGGTTAATTCTTTAAAGTCTTATGGGGGGGTATACTGTTTGTTAATTGGAGTGTGTCTCTTTAAGACGGGAAAATGGAGATGAAGCAGAGGGAGGAGGATGACGAAGCAAGTATTCCCAAACAGTTCACTTTTTCTCCTCAGTCTCCTCAGAGGCTTCTTCACTTCTCCAGTCCTTCTGTTGTCACTCAAGTTTTCCCAACCTTTTATTAAGTTAAGTATGTGCCGGTCTCTATCCTTAATTCAAATATGTTTAACACCAGAACTTAAAATAAAGCATTGCGTTCTGTTCTTAAGTGCTGCGCTCCAGGAAGTTGCAGACAAAGAAAGTTGCAAACAAACAAACAAAGAAAGACGACGAACCGACTATAAACCCCCCACCGTTCGTTGCTATAGTAATCTCCGACCTCGATGCAACAAAGGAATTTCTTTCCCTTCTTTCTAGTCCATTAAGAGATTTCGCTGTTACTTTGCCTCCGACTCTTTCTACTTAATGTCTGAGGTCTTTCCTTCACACCCACTTAGCGGCTACTTTCTTGCCTTCATACTTTTCCACTCCCAGCCTGTCGCTATACTCCATTTTATTCTTACCGCCAGCAGTAGATTCCTTCTCCTTTCACCACATATTTCTTTTAAGCTGGGTTCTTCCGTTAAATTTCCTTTGACTTTAACTTGAATATTTTTCGTTGTTTTTTCGATGTTTTCTGTGCAATCCTTAGTAGCAGTTTCCCAGCTTTTCGGCTGTTGTTGGAGATCCGCCGCTTTTCACACGGAGCCTGAGGCTTCACAACATGGGGTCTATTGCTTCCCTTTCACGCTGCGGCTCCAGCCCTGTTAAACGACAATAACACAGGCGAGCACACACAGCTTCGCTGGGAGTTTGCCCCTCAGAATAATCCTCCTGAGGTTTCGGGGTTCACGGAGCCTTCGTGACCCCTCTTGACCTCCAAGTTGTTCGAGACCCCTCCGGAGAGCAGCCTCGCGCTCCTTGTCTGTGACCGCGGCGTCCCGGAAGTCAGGAATATCATATCTTATTCTTTTGTTCTACAATTGACTCTTTTTTGGGGGTGGGTATCATTTTTAAGGTGGAAAAATGCAAATGTATTTTCAGAGTGTATGGGTTTTATTAAAAGCAGAAACAAAAAGTTACCCCCACACTCAAAAAACATCCAGCCCAAAATTCTACCAATGTTACATGTATATTAAGTAGAAACTTTGCTTATTTGGGATTGCTATGATGTGTTTTTGCTTTTCTTTTAACCTCTTCTGTTCCTGTATACACATGGAAGCCTTTTCGGTAGCAGAACTTACTCACTTCATTTTGCTTGTGAACCATAAGATTAGACCCTGTGTTTATTTCCTGTTTTTATGTGCTTTTATACTACTACTTTTACTGACTCTGCATTGTATATTTGCTTTAATAATATTCATTTTTTTCCTGTTGTTCACTGCAAAGAGGTTTTTTTAAAAAAACTAAGTAGTTTGTAAATTATGTTTAAATAATTGCAATAGAATCTTTGCAAAAATGAAAGCTTACTCCATTAGCTATTCTTTTTTTCTTTTCTCCCCCCTTCCCCTCCCCCATCTCCACAATAGAAGACAATACTATGGAGGAAACTGGGCAAGTTTTAGTTTCTCTGGATTATTGTCTTGGATAAAAGAGAACCAGGTAAGCAGTAGTGATTTTGTATCGTGCTAAATATTCAGCCTTTTGGTTAAAAACTTCAGAAAAAAAATCATTCAATATCTATTTTAGAATATGTAGGTTTTATCAACCATGCTATATCCCACATGTTTTTATATCCTTGCAAAATGTCACCTGCTATATCTGATTTCCAATTTCTTGCTGTGACTAGTCTGGCTGCAGTAATCATTGCTGTTGCAACTTCCAAGTTTTCCTTGTTTATTGTGCCTTTCAGATATTTCAATAAACATTTTGGTGTTAAGATTCTATTGCTGCCCAGAATCTCATTTACAGTCATCTTCAGCTTCTTTTTTAAACTACAGTATGAACATAGGAACCTTCCAGATCTGTTTACTTCGAACTCTCATTTCATAACCACACACACACCTGCAGGATACATAGACTGGAAAAATTCAGTGTATGGAAGGGGTCTGGTATAACCCCTGCTCCTCACACTGCTAAAGAAAGTGAATTAAATATTTATTTCTCCAACTTCTTAACATTTAAATAAAGCCAAAACATCATTTACTCATTTTTTAAAAAAGTTTAATGAAATACTTCTGTTCTTTTTTTGCATATTCTTGAAAGAAAACGGCTGACCCCTGTGAGGGAAACACCCGCTGGGAAGAACTGATCCTTGAAAACGAAGAAGGTATTCCTCTGAACAAGGCAGACCAAACCATTCAGCATGTTGAAGATTTCTGCTATGCCAGGTGAGTGCTTCCTGTCCTGCACATAAATGGTGTATGTGGAGGCACATTTTGAACAGGGAAGCCAATGGGCCAGCTGTGTGAGCTTGCTCCCCCAACTTAGACCCACTAAAGGAAGGTTTGGGGCTCACTGCTGTGGCCACAGCTGGCTTCAGAGATGCCACGAGCAGTTTGTTTTATTTTATTTAGAATAGTTGTAGCATATCCTTCATCTATACAGATACCAAAGTGGGTTGCAGAACATAAATAAAATCATAAAATGTCCAACAATAAAACACACCGTTAAAAAGAAACAGCTAAAAATGTAATTGCAGGCTAAACAATATCAGCTTACAATTCCTGGGCAAACAAAGAAGCTTTAACCTGGTGTTGGAATGAAGGCAATTTCTGTATCTGGCATGTTTGTGAGTGTAGGGCATTCTGTAATCGGGGCATCACTATAGATAAGGCTGTCTCATTCCACTGCTTGACAAGCTTCCTTCAGTAGTGGAGTGTGGAAAAGAGCCTCCCCAGAAGATCTCAAAGTACAGGCAGGCTTTGATAGGGAGAGGAGATCCTTCAGGTATTTGGATCTGAAACACCTTGAACTGGACTCAGAAGTGAACAGTGAAATCCTGTAAATTCTTTAGACTCGTTGTTTGGCTTCGTATTGTGGTAAACCACAAGCTAGAACCAAGGTGTATTCTTGGGTTTATAGTTTGTGGGTTTTTCCTGGAGGCATACATTGAGTTTGGATAATGCACTTAACCAAACTGTAGCATAGCTCATGGCAGCACACCTGCAAGAAGGCCAGAGGAAGAGCACAATTCCTCTGTGGGAACCCTTGTGCATCCATGCTAAAAAATGGTTTGGCTTAGTGTTACATGTGAACCAATTCACTCACTTCCTGGTTGAAGCAAACCATATCCAAGGCATGCAGACCAGCACTGAAGACAGTTTGCCTGTTACATCAGAACAGGCTCTTTGTTTTGAATAAGTGTTATTTGATTTTATGTTATGTATCTAAAAAATTAAAATTGGAAATAAAAAACCCTCTTCCTTTTAATAACTTAATGTTCGAGAGAGAGAGAGCTGATCACAGCAGTTCTGACGGTTTACATGCTTCGGTTAGTTTTTGCCATTGTTGCTTAATTTCCCTGAACTCCTATGAAGTTGCCATTAAACATTTATTTTGAAAGAATAAAAACAGCTGGGTTGCAGTGGTAATATAGTGCACAAAGCCGAAATGAATTGCCACAGAACAAAGTGCATCCATCAAAGTGGAAGAAAACCATTTCCGCAACAAGCGGTATTGAAAAAAAGGCAAATGGTTGAAAAATAAATAGTGAACACCTGTGCTGCATAAATTAACCAGCTGGTTGGCAATTTTTCTTTTGACCTATCGGAAGGGGTGGCTGTTACGAGGCATTAATAAGACACGTTGGCTTTGAGAGATTCTTTTGTTAGTACCATTAATTAATGAATGACGCTAGATAATGTTCAGAATTTACACCACAATTTGTGCTGCACATGTATCCTTGTGAATTAGTATTACAGGTTTAAACAAACAAACAAACAAACCTCCATCTGCACGTAAGATTTAAACTTGGGTGTCTCTCCCGCCCCCCGAGCCCGGTTTTTATAGCCACAGTTCTGTTGAAGAATTAAGTTTTATACAAAAATATTTTGGTTGTTGTCATAAGGTTGCTGGGAATCCTTGAATAGTCACACTGTCAGCAGGTTTAAAAGCTGCAGCTAATGTACTTCTGAATGTAGCTGTGTTCACATATTGTTTTAGAAAGTGAGAATTTGGTCAGTTTGCATTAAAATGAGAACCAAACTCCCATATCTGTAGTTGGGAGTAGGAGGTTGTTCCATAGGCTTCCTGGAAACTGTAAGTTTTGAGGATAAACTCCAAAGAAGCCAGGGAGGCGTTCTGAGAACAGCCTCTGTCTCTTCCTTTTCTTCCCCTTGCCACTCCCCTCTTAGGGCCAATGGCAGCTTTCAGGGGAGGAATGATTTTAATCGTGGAAAATGTAGAGAGGATAAAAATATTTCTCACCTAGTATTGTTTTCCCAGTTCAGTTTGCAGCCCACCCTTATCCCTGCAGCTGTGTTAAAAATATATATGACAAAAACCCTGCCTGTCGCTTGTAGCCTAACCCCTCAGCCCTGAGTTGAAAATACATTGTTACTGGCAACAATATTTCTGAAATAATACATTTAGGTGAAGCCCATAAAGCTGACCTGGGCTGAGGGATGTGATGAGTTTTATTTCGGCCCAGCTCACTCGGGGGCTTCTCTTGCAAAAAAAACTAGTGTGGCTGCTAATTAGATCAGAGATAGACATAAGAAGACCTAAAAAATTAAATAGCTTTTACCTCTGGCAACTGGGGAAACTCTGCCTTTTATTGATAAGTACTGAAGTTTTACTGCTGTATCATTTCAGATCACCTTTCAGATTGCAGTTCATTTGTTGACGGCTAGGCTTAAAACATTTACTTGGAGGATTAATGGCTAAGTGGTTGAGATAAAAAGATAATGCAAAATGGTTGCTGAACTCTTCCTGTCCTGCCCCCCACTAATAATGACACTGATTTGATTCATCTCTGCTGGTAGCCTAAACTGAAATCCCAAGTTCAAAAGTGCTAGTTGCTGAGGTAGACTTCATTGAAGTTGAAGATTAAAAAGGAAAATGAGCTTGAAATGTGGAGTGTGGCCTTAGAAGGAGAATGTTAAGGATTTTGCCATTAAGGAAGAAAGGAGGATGCCAAAGACTTGTTGCATCTGCTGACCTTGCTCTTTTGACCTCCTTACCTTTATCATGATAGGCAGCCACAAGATTAATGGTCACAGCAGTAAGATTTAAAGCATACCTTCATTATGTTTCATTAAAGGCCATGGGTGGATCGGTAATAAAGATGAAGATTTTGTTTCCATATATGTGTGTGCGCGCATGTACACATAAGCCACTTTTAATTATGGCTTTGCGCACAATCCATGATGCACAGCTCCTTCTATCCACAGTCCCTGTGGCGTAATATGCTTCCATCCAAGCTGGTCATTCACTTCCCTCAGCAAAGCTGTATTGTATTTGTTAACGTTTTGTTGCTGGCACCTCCCCATGAGTCCTTTGTGAACATTCTATTACATCACAGCAGTTCAGCCAATCAGTGGCTGAGGGTGAGACCTGTGCACATGCACCCTGTTCACACTGTTATTTGGGACTTGTAACAAAATATTGCATTGTGGAATGCTGCTATTCAGAACTCCAGCCGCTTTGCTCCATTACACCATCACTGTCGTCTTCTGTCCCTTCTGCCCAACAACAGTCACTATCCTTTAGCCAATGAGCATGTTTTATCCTAGTGGGTCTATTTTTCATACTGCTGGGGGCTTTCTCCAAACTGATTGTTACCACTATCTTAATCGGTTGTGCTGTTTCAGTAACATAAGCAATGACACTCACACTCTGAATGTTAGAAATAGAGGAGATGGTATGTCTTGTCTTGTGTATCTGTGTTGACTAGGCAAAGCAGACATGGCTCTTATAATGTTTCGATCAGTTGGTTGAAATAGCTGTTGTACCCAGAAAGTTGCAAGATAGCTTTGGGGACTGATTTTCATCTGTTCTCTCCCTCTCTCCCCCCTTGAAAAATCAGTCAGGATCTAGCTGAAGATGTGGAAGAAGCTGGTGCACTTCCGAAGGTCCCTGCCTCTGTTGCTTCTGCTTCTAGTGAGGTTATAGAGGAAGTCTCTGGCACCCCAGAGGCTGAGGAAAAGTGCTTTCCTTTGGAGGATCGGCCATCAGGGACCAAAGATGAAGAAACATTCTCTGACAGTGCTGCAGGAAGTGAACCGGAATGTACAGCTGACCGCGAAGCTGTTGAAGTGACCTCTCTGGGGGAGAAACCCTGTGACAATGTAACGCCCGGTCAATCAGTACAGGAAGTGGAAAATAACGAAGCTGCATCAATAGTGGAAGCTGCAGCTGAACCAAGGAAAATTACTTATTCCCAAATTGTTAAAGAAGGAAGACGATTTAATATTGATTTAATTTCTAAGGTAGGGAACTCATTGCCTATGTTTTCTTTATTAACCCTGCACCCTATGTTTGCTTCATTGAAAATATTCCTTTGGAAACTTCACAGGCAATGCAAGATAATTATGATGATACTGGGACCTAGTATTCTGCTCTAAAGAACATAGGTCACTTTATAAAATAACATTTTGTGTGGGTTTTAAATAGACACACATGCTCTCTTAAAAAAAAATGAACGAAAGCTAAAGTATCTGCTAAAAGCACACTTTGCTTTTGGGATAGAACAAACATATTGGGTCTCAAAACAAGACACTTCTTGCACCTTTTACTTTAGGAATGTTGGTCTGCTGATCAGGGATTTGGGTTTTTGTAGGGAGAACCGTACTACATGTTCTCTGAAAGCTATGTGCTTTTTAAGAAACGGTAATTCCAGAAAACAAAAAAACAACTTCTACTGTGCTGTCGTACTATTCTAACTCTCTTCTACCTTGCTGCGAGAAATATTATTGCAGGATGAACCATTGGGGAGAATCAAATGTTATGATTTGGTACTCATGCTTAATTATAGTCATTACTTTTGCCTTATGAAGTCATGTGAAGCTGCAGACATAGTACTTGTGGCAGTGCTAAACAGAGACAGGGTCCAAAGAGTCCCAAAACTAGGTCTGTGGCTTCCAGATGACATTGGATTTGAGTTTCCCAAACAGTCCCCCCACTGCCCCTATAGCTCAGTGGTAGAGCATCTGCTTTGCATGGTAGGAGAAAGTCCCAAGTTCATTCCTCAGCATCGCCCGGTAGGGCTGGAAAAGCCCTCTGCTTAAAACCCTGGAGAACCACTGCTGCCCATTCCAGACAATACTGAGCTAGATGTACCAATGGTCTGAGCTGGTATAAAGCAGCTTCCTATGTTCCCTACATTCCACCTCTTGTAACTGTTTGCTGGCAAATTAAGTCAGTCAGAGCTCTCCCAGATTCTGCAACTCTGGCCTGTTTTGCCCTATCGTGCCCCTGTGAGCTTCCTTTGGATTTCGTTCTAATCAGGCAACCAGCCTCCCACATCTGTTGCTAGGCCTTACAAAGTTCTCTCCTCGAGACTTTGAGAGTGATGGCATTGCATAAGTAACTTTCTTCAGTGGAGCATTGCTTCTTCTTTTTTTAAAAGTTAAGTCATCCATCTTGCGCTGTGGTTTTTTACATTCATGTCCTTCCCAGAATGTGTAATAAATTTTTAGCTTATATAAAGTGAGCAAAGGTATTAGAAGATTAAGTTTTATGGTTTTAACTTGTAACCGTGTTGAGCACACTGCTTGCTGGGATATTGAGGAAATGAGGACAGTAGTTTAAGCCTCAAAAAGACGGAAATTGAGGGAGAGAAAATGTATAAAGAATGCATGGAAATAATGGCATGAGCTTCATGAACCTGCATGGAATCACTTTACTTGCCCACCCACCCACTTAGCACAACCAGGGGAACAAACCAGGAAGCCACCATTAACTAGAGCTTCCCATCACCCACAAACGGATAAGTGTAAGGAAATTGGTTTTCAAAACCTGGCTGGTTTGGAAGCCATTAACCATAGTTACCAATTGACACATAACAGGACACATTGCAACCTCTTAGTTTGTTTTCCTTGCTTGCACAAACGGAGGAGCCAAAGAGGTTTTGTACAGGTCAATAAAAGCTAATGCATTGTCTAAATGCAACCATAATGTATAAGTTTAAAACCTCCAAAAACTGGCAAATATGTTATGCAGTAGAAATGGGAAGAAGCTCTCCAGCTATTTCTTGATGGCATGGATAGCTTTTGGAGAACTCCCATAAGATTCTCTATTTTTATTTATCAGACCTAGGGCACTTTCTGACTGTCAGTATTTTGGGGTGTGATTCAGTTGCATCCTGGCAAAATTCAGATTGTTCAGTTGATTTCACACTCTTGGGCAACAAACCTACTTCCCCAAATAATCAGATTTTATGCTTTAAGGAAAGTGAAAAGAAAATGCCCTGGGATTACACTTGCTTTAATGCAGCTCCACCTAACCTCCACGCAAATAATTTGAAATGAATGCTCATTAAATAGCCAATGTCATCTGATCTCCCTCAAATAAATCAGGATGAATGCTCTATAAACAGATTGGTTGGAAGCACCCTGTGTTCCAGGAAGTTTAGTTCCTAAGGATAAGAATACTGTATAGGAAAAGCCCTGGTGAATCAGGCCAAATCCCCATCTAGTTCAACATCTTCTCACTGAGGCCAACCAAATGCCTATGGGTACTCTCCATTCTGGCAATTCTAGGAACTGGTATTCAGAAGCATATTGTATCCTCTTTGGTTCTGACTTCAGGGAACCTAACAATAAATATGTCACTTCTTTTGAAAGGATATTGGGCCTCGAGTGCTCTTCCTCTTCCATTGTCCTCACCTCCAGGTAGACCAAACTGGCATTGGTTGCTGCCTCCCTTTATTTCTGATTACCAGATGGCTTGCAGCCTGACTGCATCCTTTCTTCTGCTCTTTTCAGTTCCTTGGCTGCGATCACATTCTTTGCATTTACTGTTTTGTTCATGCACAGAGGCTCTTTAGCTCACCGCAAAACTGCCCTTCCTCTGCAGATTAAGGTGGCCTTTTGAAGCAGCACTCCATGAGGCAGCCCAAAGTAAATACTGCACCCCTGAAAGTGCTTGAAACTCACATATTGGTGGGAGTAAACCATTTGGACCCTAGTTCATTTGTTACGGGTCTGGATACCCAGTAACTCACTATATAAAGCAAGTATAGCCACCGTGGTACCCTCCACCCGTTAGATCACAATTTGCATCATTCCTAGCCAGCATGGCTGGGGATCAAGGATGATGAGAATTCATGATGACTATCCTTGATGTAGATGACTTCTTCTGCCAAGATTGCATGAAAGGATTTGTGCCTCTTCTCTGACTTCCCCAAAGTTTTTCTCTTGACTATTTCAGCAAGAACCTATCCTTCATCTCTCTCTCTCTCTGCTTCTGGACAACAGTCAAAGCAGCCAGAAACTATGTGTGAGAGAATGTGTGAATTATGTGTCTCCTCCTCCTCCTCCTGGATTTAGTCTGTAGTAGATTCTCCCCTCCCTCTTCAGGTATGGCCTGGAAATTTGAAAAGCATGATTCTCCCACTTACTCGGGCACTCAGAGAAAAATCAGAAGCAGCCCTTCCAGGTTTCAACTCTTCACACTTTACCTTTATTCTCCAACTTTTCTTCACCTTAAAGCCTCTGGCTTTGCTTCAAGTGAGCATAGGAGTGAACTTTTCAGTAAGGTAAAGTCAAATATGCAGCAGTTATTGCCCATGGAGTTATGGAGTGTAGGGGAGCATCCTTATTCCCCTCCACCAAATCTGGAAGGGTATGTGCCTTTTAATTTAAGTCCTGAACCAAGTAGGAATGACCCTGCTAATAGCTTCACACCCACACTGAACTTGGAACTTTTGTAGTATATAGTATTAGTATATAGACAAATTCCAACTGCAACAAAATGTAGTTGTGTATCCTCCATCCTGAAAGCGATGCTGCTGTTCCAGCCAACCATTCTCTTAAAGCAGGGCATTTCATCTCCTCCTCCTTGTACTCTTTTACAGCTGCATTAGGTGGTTGTTTCATTCTCATTGGGCAGTTTTATTTTGTTTTTGCAGGGTAGTGGCGGTTTGCTCCTTCTACTTTTTCAAGAATAAAGGGGGAAATCTCAAGGCTCCCCCAAGCATGCTGGCATTTACCTCTTGTTTTTCACTTGTCCCACTTTGGCTATAGCTCTGGCAGCATTTACTACTGTTATTCAAAGGCTTAAGATACAGAAGTAGTACTCCCACTGTTATCATATAAATGACACTTTTAATTTGCAAAAATGTGGAGCCTTGACAGTGTGTTCCTCTTCAACAATGCTAGAAAGAAGAAAATTAAAATTAAGATTGTCTTCAAATATATATATGTTTTCTTTTGTGCAGTTACTGTACTCCCGAGGATTGTTGATTGACCTCCTAATTAAGTCAAATGTTAGTCGCTATGCTGAGTTCAAAAATGTCACCCGGATTCTTGCATTTCGAGAAGGCAGAGTGGAACAGGTAGGTACTGAAATGGACCTAACTGCAAAAGCTGAGCTTGCAATTCATTTGAAAGTGCAAATTTGACTAACATAAGTTTTTATGTAGCTATAATTCCTTTCACTCTACCACTTTCTCTGCTATACTGTACGTTCTTTCATTCTTGGACTGGTTTGGATATAATGACCAGACCCTGATCTGGCTCGTCTAAGCAGGAACAGCTGCATGTTTTGAAGTGTCTTGAGTAAGTTGCTGTCATTGGGACCCCCTTTCTGAATGGGCCCATCTACTCCTCACCACTGTCACTGCTACCCACTCACTTGCTTTCTCTCTCTGGTCCCAATCTTCACAACTTCCCAGAGGAAGTGTACAAGTCAAGTGAAGGTCCATGCTGTATCCACATTCCTCCCTCTTATCTCTGCTTGCATGCCCAGTGGCAGTAAGGAAGAGAGAGAAGTGGAGCCAGGAGGCACCTGGGGTTGGCAGTGTGCCCTCAGTAGAAGCATGGGCGTTGGCACATTCCTAGTGATACCGACTGCTGATGCAGGCCTGGGATCAAAGTTTCAAGCTCTCACACACTGTTTCCCCTCTACCCTCTCTCTTCCCCTTGTACATTCAATAGTTGGAAGCTATGGATTTAAATGGCCTTGTAGTTCTGGTTTGGAGATCAAGTGCAAACTAAAAGTTTACCAATTCAGATAATAATGGTTTGCTCAGCAAAAGGAGTTGGGAAGGGAACTGGAGTGGAGAAGGCTAGAGGAGGGAGCACATGTACCTGAGGTTTGGGAGTATGTTAAGGAATTGGAAATAGAGAATTAATTTGATTGGTGCTCCAAATCTCCCGTTCTCACCAGTTGACTGTTGATATAATAAATCTAATATTAGCAACAGATTTCCAAATAGTGCAGTTTTCCAAATTCATTATTTGCATTCAGTTGGGAAGCAGGTGCTAGAGTTTATTAGCAGAACTAAGAAAGGAAATGCCTTCTAATGTAACTCTGCAGTCAACAGGATGCTGACCGGAAAATCATATAAACCAAAATCATAGTTTTTGTGAGGACAATTGTGTCCTTGAAGGACACAATTGCCCAGCATTAAAGGTTGTTTAAAATGAAAGACCATCACATGAACCAACATCAAGTGTTTGTCTAGAAGAATAGCATATTAATGGCTTATTATATGGGAGAAGAGAAGTCTAAGAGGCAGCAAACATGAGTTTTTGCAGACATCATGGTGCCCTTGGGCAGAAAAGACAGGAAGTTTGCATTGATCTGAACACAAGTTTATAGGACTAGGAAAGAGCTGCAAGAGATTTCTCAAAAATTGAGTGATTGCTCAAAAGACAATCCTTAAACTTGTTGAAATAGCACTTTTTTAATTCATAAAATCAGGCAGTTTCCCTCTGGAAGGAAGGTAGGTTGTGATCCATGCTGATAATCTTCAGAATACTCTGAATTGGCTACGCCTGTGTATGACTGTTAGAAGGCGTGACTCATAAGGCAGGCGTAAATGTAATGTCCCCATTCTTCTTTACCATGGCTAAGCAATTCGGCTGTGGGATCCCTTCCCTCTCCCTATGTAACCATGATTAATATTAAACCAAGGTTCCCTCTTAATCAGCATTTAAATTTTGAGGAACAAGCCATGGTTCTGAGAGGGCAGGAGGTAATTTGTGCCTGCGAAGCATGGGACCAAGGAAGAGAGTGCAGAATCCCACAGCCCACTCCAGACCTCCTCTTAAGCATGGTTGAGTTATCTGACTATGGTGTTTGCAAGAGATTACATTTTTCACACAGAAAAATCCTGTTTTTAAATTAATACTAAAAGATAATGGTTTTAAAAAAATTGCAGATTTCTCCAGTTCTGTGACACAGATCATTTCCTGGCCCTGACTGTGTTTGGAATGATGGAAAATGAACCTCCAAATTATATTTCAGGTTCCATGTTCTAGAGCTGATGTCTTCAACAGCAAACAGTTGACCATGGTGGAAAAAAGAATGCTGATGAAATTTCTTACATTTTGTCTGGATTATGAGCAGCACCCTGATGAATATCAAGGTTTGTACCTATTTGTTGAATCTCACTGGGCATTTTCATTTGATCTTTAAATGTCTGCACCTTTTGGCTCTCGGATGCTATACAAGATCTCCCTATTACCTCTGATGTGCTGAAAGAAGCCCCATGTGTGCAGGCTTTCCATTCACTTTATTGTTGGGGGACTCTCTGGGGCATGTGTGTAACCTTCCTGATCATTCGAGCTGATGTTGAAGCCTTTGAGCATGTGGAGCTCTGAGCATTTCTCCCCCCTCCCTTTTATAATATTTTTTATTTGGTTTTACAAATTAACATTGATATTAAAAATTATAATAAAAAGGTAAATAAACAAAGATTTACCCAAATCTCTGGGCTTTCCCCCACCCTTCCATGGGTTCCGTCGCTAGTGCTTTTTCAGCTGCATATTGTAAGTCACTCCAGTTTTTAAGTATCCCATATATCCCTAGTTCTTGTTACACTACAAGTGTTATTCAAATCCTGCTAAAGAGTTCAAGTATTTACAGTGGTCTCCAAGGTAAATTATAAATTTCCCCCATTCTTTGTGGAAATTCTGGTCTTCCTGGTTTCTGATTTTCCCAGTCATTTTCACCATCTCCACACAGTCCATCAGTTTGGTCTGCCATTCCTCTCTGGTGGAACCTTTGTCTTCCTTCCATCTCTGGGCTAAGAGCATCCATCTAAGTGCATTTCTAATCCAGGCAATACATGTGGTTCCAAAGCTGTGTGTGATGATTTTGTTTCTTGAGGCAAGAGAGAACAGCAAAAATGGGGTTGTTGGTTGTTGTGCTTTAAAAAACGGGTAGGGAGGGCTTGTATCCAAAACAGTGTGAGCCAGTATGGTGTAATGGTTAGTGTCAGACCAAGACCTGAGAGATCGTTTCAATTCCCCACTCAGTCATGAAGCCCACTGGGTGACTTTAAGCCAGTCCCTGTTTTTCAGCCTACCTCGCAGAGTTGCTGGGAGGATAAAATGGAGAGAGGGAGAAGAAGTGTGTGTATGACCTTGAACTCCTTGGAGGAATAGTGGGGAACAAATGTAACCAATAAAGAAAAACACAAAGCCAGTCCCTAGGCATAGTGTTTGAGTGTTGCCTGGTAGAGTTCGGAGAGATGCCTGAAGCCTAAAAGATGACTAACACAGTATCTGACACAGTACAGTCCTTCTGTGATTGTAGTTTGCCTTGTATTGATTGACTGGCTGGTTTTTTTTGTTGTTGTTTTGTTGCTGTAGTTGTAAATAATTATCCGGAACGACTAATGCTTGACTTTTCTTTTATTCCCCGAAACAGGTCACAAGGACTCTAAATTCTCAGACTACTTAAAAACCCAGAAGTTGACTCCCAATCTGCAGCATTTCATATTGCATTCCATTGCAATGGTCTCGGAGGCTGACTGCTACACCATAGATGGCCTGAAGGCGACTCAGAAGTTCCTCCAGTGCCTTGGGCGTTACGGAAACACTCCCTTCTTGTTTCCTTTGTATGGCCAAGGAGAGATCCCACAGTGCTTTTGCCGGTAAGCAACGTTTTATTTCTTTTCTTTTTAAAAAGCCATTCAGTTGGGAATACTAACTAATCTGATTTAATTCCTTTTAGACACTTAGCTGTTTTCATTTCCCTGTGTTTACATGTTTGTACGTGGAAAATAAAGTCTTTTAAGAATTCAGTGCTTCCTTAGGGCTTCCTTTGTTTAGCGGTGAATCGTGTAGAAGAACGGAGATGGTAACAGTATATTAAGCTTGTGGCTCCTCCCCTCCCCCCATCACAATAGCCTATAAGGGACACTCGCACCCCTGTGGACTGATCCAATCCCTAAAGCTCTAGTACATTGTTTTCTATTATTAATTCATTAACTGGAGCTTTAAAATATGAAACTTTAATTTGGAGCTGTCCCTTGGGAGCAGTTAAATGTTGTGTTGCAAGTCATCTTGTGTCTCTCAATTCAGTTTGCAGCCACCATCTATGTGTTTTCCTTTCCTGCCAGTAAGATTTTCTTTTCCTACCACTCTCCCATCAAGCCTCAAAGCAGCTTTTTGAAGGTTCTCCATAAATATAGAAAGTTGCTATGTGGTGCAGGAATGAGAGCCTTATGTTTTGATGTGTGATACTTGTCTCTTACAGTCAATGGGTAGCCTTTGTGAAATCCCTGTTTGTGTCCAGAGGTTCTCAAACTGTGCCCTGTGGTCCACTAGCAGTCCTTGAGCTGCCCTCAGGTGGCTCATAGAAAGGTTGTGGAACAGCTGAAAATACCCATACCTTGCTCTGAATTTGGTTGTTTTTTTCCCCTGCTGATGGAGATAAACTTCACCAAATGCTGCCTACAAAACCAGACACATATCCATTGCATTAGAACAGCAAGACTACAATCATTTAAGATATGACTTATGTAAGTTCATTGATTTGCATAACAACAAAAGGTGTGTGTGTTTTTAAGTGGTGTGTCAAGACCCATGGCAGCTTTCAAGTGGTCCAGAGGAAAAGTTTGAGAATCACTGGCCTAACTTATTTTAAAGGGTGCTTTGGGAAAGCGGCACAGCTCAGAGGTAGAGCATCAGCTTTGCATGCCCAAAGTCCCAGCATCTGCATGTAGGGCTGGAAAAGACTTGCCTGAAAGCCTGAAGTGCTTCTGCCAGCCAATATAGACATCGTTGTGCTATATGGATCCTTAGTATATGGAGCTGCTTTTTAACTAAGTAGGTTCCAGTGGCTGAGAGGCTATACTGCCATTTGGTGACTCCTTGGAGGAAGGGCAAGTAGCTCTAGGCTGAAGGGGGTCCTCTGGTGCATCTCTCATGTCAGCAGCCAGCCAGCCAGCCAGCCAGCCAGCCCCTGTCCTCCTCCTATTTCTTTCCTCCAGACATGAAGGGTAGGTGAGGTGAGGCCTACTAGAGGACCAGGAGGGTGGCAGCAGTTGTGCTTCTACAATGAATGCTAGGCTGCTGCGGTTCTGATTGCCCATGGTGCACCAGAGTGACATAGCATCAGGGACATGGTAGGCAATCACAATGGTGGCTGCCTGGCACTTATTGGAGGGCCAGAAAAGGGAGAGCCAGGCACTACTGGCAGCAGTGATCGGCTCTTGGCAGCTGTTTAAGGATGTTGGTGCTGCTTCTGGTAAGAAGGTTAATTGCCTTGCATTAAAAATGAAAAAAATTGTTTAAAATGCTCTCTTAGCGCACGATCAATTAACTTGGAAGGTAGCCGCTTCCTTCCTTAAAGATCTCAACTTGTAATGATTCTGTTTCTTATGTACAGGACCAACTTTTCCCCCAGCTTGTGTTGCTAATTCTTAGCAGCATTTCTAAGACTTCTAGGATTAGTGTTCAGTCAGTCTTCCAAGTGGTAACATCTCTGCCTATACATCATACCCTACAATTTTTATCGCCAGGTTATCAGAATAAGGTGTCACTTGTCCTGTGATTTCTAACCACCTCTTCATATTCTGTTTTAATGTAACCCTCTTAAGCGTTTCTTGCAGTCAGTTACCCTGTGTGTTCTCATCAAGGCTACTGTTATAAATGGCAGGTATGCATATTTATGTGAATGATTCAAAGACATTTGTAAGTCATATCCTTCCATTCTGAATGAATTCTGCATAAACTCTACAAGGCTCACTAGAACTGTGGTAGTCCCTTGAGTGAATAAGATTGGTCCTTATTTCTGAAACTGCTCTCAGTGAATGGGATTCTTTTTCATGCTACAATGTAACTTCCATATGCAAGGTTCACATTTTTGTTTTCAGAGCTTATCAGAATGAGATTTATGCAATAGAAACTGGGTTTGTGATTTTGCTTTTTATCCATGGTTTTACAAATATACCACTACTTTCTGATGAATGGATGTTTGTAAGATCAGTGGGTTGGATTCATAGGCTCCCTTCCTCCATTGGAAAGAGTTTTGATGAGAACCTTTGGATCCAGACTAGGGTTTCTTAATAGAATGATATGAAAATATGCTCGGTCACAGAAATAAAACTCTTTCAATCCTTTATAACGGGTGCATAATCTTTCATTTTTGCTTTTGTTCAAAACAGCAGCTTTGGACCCCTTCTAACTTGGGTAATTACCAGCCAGTTTTAAATGTTCTATACTGCTGCTCATGAGCATTGTAGCAACTCTGCTTCAAAGTCTGCTTGGATAGTGCAATTCCCTTTCAATCAAACTATGGTTTGTTGCCATAGTAAACAACTTGTAATGGAAGACCAACAGTGGTAGAATGAGCCTGTTAATTCTTCTGAATTTATCAGCAGCTTTCAGTACTGTCTACTGTGATATATGGTTTTGATTTGATTGGTTGGTTGTATTGCTATGCTGCTTTCCATTCAAATGAATACCGAAGCTGCTTACAAACAATAGATAACAATAACATCACAAATACAGCATAAATCATATTCTGTAATTAACAAATCATCAATAAAACAAATACAGGTTGGAGGAGTTGCCCGTTGGTGACCAGGGGCCAGGTGGTTGGGACTGGCTGCAATGGAACCACCCAAGGATAGAGCAACAGGCAGATTCAGCAAGCCATCACCCAGGCACTCTGGGCCAGCCTCACCTCCAGATCCAGTGCCACTCCTTGCACTGCTCTTTGCCTATGACCTGGATGACCCTCCAGTCCCCAAAGAGGCACCTGCTGATCAGTCTGACTGAGCTGGCACTGACACCTTCTCCATTGCTTAGGACATGGAGAGATCCATGCCACTGCAAAGAGACCACTCAGGTTTAGTCCACCCAAAGGCATTCCTGTTTGCTTGCCCAGTCCAAAGAAATGTCCCACTTGCTGCACTGAAGCAGTACCTGTCCTGCTAGTTTATAATAGGAGCCAAGGGTGTGTGTGTGTGTGACTTGTTGGATCAATGTTTAGCTTGTTAGGCATGTCTTGCACCTGCTGTGCCTTCGACACCTGTTTTGCTTATGTATTGTTGTGATTTGAGCATTAAAGCTTTTAGTAGAAACATCTGAGTTCTCCATCCAACAGTTATTATGTGGTCCTACCTTGCGTCCCATGCTTTTTAAACATCTGCATGAAACTTTTGGGCTGAAATGTTATCTGTATGGTGATGACACACAGCTCTATCTCTCATTCTCATCTTAAAGGAAGTAGACCTGTAGGCCTGGGTGGTAGAAGCTTGAATGAATATAGATGAGATAGCTGGCTTCATAGCTTGGAATAAAAAGCTCAGACTATCTTGTTTGAAGCTTAAGTGCATGGAAGATGTCAAGGATGGTCATAGATCATTGATAAGATGAATATGTTTGGCATGCAGAAGGTCCCATGTTCAGTCCCCCACATGCACTGTTAAAAGGATCAGGTGGACATAACCTCTGCCTGGAGAGGTGCTGCCAGTCAGAGTAGTCAGTACTGGGTTAGATGGACAAATAGTCTACAATGGCATAAGGTGGTTTCCTATGTTTGCTACTTTCTGAACTTTGCATTGCTTTTTCATTTTTTTTAAGCAGCATGTTTATCGTTAAAAGAAATTGTTTGGTTTCAGCATTTTCTATTCTTAGTTTTGCATTGATGACAGATATAAGGGTGTGGATAGCAGGGTGTGATTGGAGTTGGCTGGTGTGCCCCCCTCCCTTGAGAAGAGAACCTTAGTTTGGGACAAACATCAGTGAGGTGAGATAATCCATCACTTCTGAGCCCTGTTCTCCAGTGATGGATGGATAGATTGGTAAAGTAACTCAATAATCTTCATTTTTTTTTCTTCTCGGGTTATTCACAGATCAGTGAGCGCTGTCGTTAATAAAGCTATGGAATGCTTTTGTGTCCTTGCCCATATTATTTCTCAAGTTTTGACAGGACAAGACTTTTAATTTGAAAATAACCTTTGTGTTGAAACATGCCCTCCTAAGCATACAAAGTCCTTTGTGAGTGTGGCACTCCACAATCTCATGTTGAGCAGTGAAATCCTTCTCGCAAAACATTGTTTGGAATAATTCTAGCATTTAAGAAATAGCTGCTGGCTTGCAGATGTTGAAGCTCTCAGAGCTGAACTGGATGCTTGTTTTGAATATATCGGATAAATGCAGAAGTTGGTGCTATTGATTTCAATGACACTTGTGCTCATGAAATGAATGTAGGGCAGCTCAAATCCCATTGAAACTATAGGAGGCTTAACTGCACTGTTTAGAGCATCTCCATTGAAATTCCTTCTAGAAAGTTCAATAATTAAGAGAGCCCATGTGGTTAAGGGACTAGGACCAGCGGGAGCGAGGTTCAAACCCTTATTCAGCTTTGAAGCTCCCAGGGTGACCTTGCTCCAGGCTCTTATTTCTCGGCTTCTTTTTATTTATAACATTTATATCTCCCTTCCTCAAAGAAGCTCTGCAGCACACATGGTCTCTGCCCCACCTATCCTCAAAACAGCCCATGAGGTAGATTGGGCTGAGAGAAAATGAGCAGCCCAGGGTCACCTGATGATAAGGTTTTTGAACCCGAGTCTCTTTGGTTGCAATCCAACACTCTAACCACTACACCACACTGGCTCTTGACTTGGTTTGTGGGGATAAATATGAGAGTGGGCCCAGGGATGGAGGAAGGGGGGTGCGGTGGGGGCAGGCCACTCCGGGTGTCACTACTGGGGGGGGGTTTACAAAATGCTGGGCAGCATTCACTGTGGGGCCTGCAGCGCATCCGAGCCACACATCTCTCCCGGGAGTGACGTGGTGGCTTGGGCATCCACAGGCTCCATATTGCCCCATGCTGTAGGGCGGCTTAGTGGGAGGAGGCAGGCAGACTCCTCAGAGGCCGCGCGGAGCATCCTGCCCTGGCTGGCCCCACCCCTGGGAGCGGGGCACGCATGCCATCCCAGGCGCCCAATCAACTTGCTCCGCCACTGCGTGGGGCAAGATAAAATGCATATAACGTTGCACACTCCTTGAGGCAATGGTGGGATACAAAATGCATTATTTCCCCCCTATTATTATTATACTGCATAAAATAAATCACGGTGGTTTGCATATGTAAAATACAGCAGCAGCAAACCTATAAACACTTGCATGTTCTTACTTTCAAAATAAAAAACCCATAAATAGATGTTCATTTACGTAACCTGTTCTCTGTGGGTTGCCCCACTGAAGGAGAGGGTAGGTGACGTGAGGAATGGACTGCCTCCCCACCTCTGTTTTGGGTCCCATCCGCAGTTGGCATGTGGGCCCCCAGCAGATTATCCCAACAAAATGTTGTCCTCAATGCAAAAAAGTTCTCTACCCAGACCTAGGCTTTTGCTGACCTCTATTTAGTTACTTTGTCTCTTTTAATGCTAACTTTATTGGCATTTTATTAGTAGCTGGATCTTCCTTTGTCTTGCTTTAGTTCCTTTTTTTGTTCCTAAGAGGTTATGGTCACATCTGCACCATAAATTCCACACGCTGTTGTACCACTTTAAGAGTAATGGCTTCCCCTAAAGAATACTGGAAACTGAAGTTTGTTAAGGCTGCTGGGAATTGTAGTTCTGTGGGGGGTGGTCTCCTAAGAACCCTCAGCAAATTACAGTTCCCAGGATTCTTTGGGAAAGCCTTGTCTCTTAAAGTGTTACAAAAGTGCTTTAAATGCGTGTTGTGATTGTGATCCGAAATGTGCATTAGTTCAAATCTAATCTCTGCTATGAAGTCGCTGAATTCACATAGGCATGCGATGCTTCCTCATTCTCAGTACCTGTATCTGTAATATTGTTGATAGTAGTTAATAATGACTTACCATGCACAGTTCTTGTAACTAGATAATTCTCTGCCTACAACTAGATAATGCGTGTGTGGTGTTTTGTACAATTAAAAGCGCTTTGTTGTTGCTTTCAGCTGCTTTTTGTGAGCGTTTTGGAGATCTTTGCTATAAAAAAGTGTATATATATATATATATATATATATATATATATATATATATATATTTTCCCACAGGCCACCTATTTGTTATCCAAACAAAGCATGTGTGTTTATGTGTGTGGTGAGTTAAAAATCAAGATGTCAGATAGACATCTGCATTCCCCCTCCCCAGATACTCAGGTCCAGGAGTATCACATCACAGTAGCATAGTCCTCCTGTGGCAAAAGATGGAGTAACCCTGAAGCCTCTTTCTTTCCTTGTAACATTAGTGTTTTAATTAAAGAAAACAACCAGTTGGAGGCAGTTACTTTCTGTGAAATGTAATGAAGATTTATTTTAGGGAGTGACCTTCACTGTATTAGCTCCAGCAGTAATCAGTAGAATTAATAGAATAATCAAATTATATACAAACTCATAAATCACTGTGAATGTGCTGTCAAAAGTTCAGCTATTAATGGGGTCTATTGTTTTGCAGCTGTATTTGAAATTGCAGCTGCTGATTCCTTGGCTTGATAGGAATTGAAATGGCATTTAAAGGCTAGAGATGATTGGGGGTGGGGGGCGGGGAATTACTAGGCCAAAATTTTTCGCAACTGTTAATTTAGCTGTAATGCAGTTTGATGTCACCAGGGCAAAGTTGAAACACAGTGCGTAACAGGCGCGATCTTTCAGCAAAACCTGAATTATTGGCTGAGACAGTAGCCAGTTAATTAGAGGAGAATCAGTTTAAACGTCTGTCATTTAGGGTTAATAGTATCAGAGTTACCTTGTACTTTGGTTCTAGCCAAATCAGCCTATTGTAGAATAAGAAATTGACAAGACAGTTTGCTTGATTTTCATATAGATTTCGACTTTTAAAGAGCATTAGAGAATTAATTCCAAATTGTTTCACCTGTCTTATTTCATATATTTACTACAATTACATACAGTCTTGTTGGCATATAATCAAATAGTTATGGAACAAAGGCAAAAAGGGTGAGATGGAAGAGAAAAAGAAGCAAATCTGGTACCAGTTCTTACATTGTGTTACATAGGAACCAAATAGAAATTGATCCCAACCAAATTAGTAATGAGGGCTTTGGTGTTTCACCTCTCCCTCTGATACAGCTACATCAGTGTTGGTGTAGTCAATAGATAAGATGGCAAATTGTTCGTTTTCATTACAAACTGAAATGTCATGGCTAGAGCATTGGTCAAGGACTAAGGAGACCCTGGTTGTAATCAACTTTACATCATGCAATTCACTTGGTGATCTGGGATTACCTTACTCACCATTTCTCAGCGTAACCCAAATCATAGGACTGTTGCAAGGCTAGGTAGGAGGACAAATTACATGCAAGGGACAAAGCTGTAACATAAAAATCCAGGAGGTGGAGCTCAACGTAGCACTAAGGAGATAGTTCCATCACCTCAGGTATTTGTGCCTGCCTGATGGAATAATTTCCCCCTCCTCCCCTGCACTCTGTTCTGACGGTTTCCCCCACTTTTCAGAGCAGATTTGGAGAAGTCACAGAGGCAACATGGGAAGGAGAGTGGGGGTGAAAGTCCCATTGAGCTAGCAGGGGTCTTTGTGTTGGCTTCCGTTAGCAGCAACATCTTAGTTGCATCCTGCCCAGGATCTCCATGGCTTGTATCTAATTCTAGACCCATGGAAATTAATGAATAGCTTAGTCCCATTAATTCCAATGGGTCTACTCTGAATAGGACTTGGTTGAATACAGTCCTATATGTCTCTAGGAGCCTTCAATATTCCTTTCACTGCAAGATGTTGTTGGTAGGGAGCTGCCCTTGCTATTGAAGTGAACAGGAAATCTGAACACCAGGGTAGCTTTCCAGATGTTGCTGGAGTACAGTTTCTATCTTCTGTAGCCATGGGCCATGTTGGCTGGAGTCTGAAACATCTGGAGGGCCCCACGGTCCCTGACCTTGCAGTACACACAGGGGATGTTAAACAAGATTCCCACCTATGCCCATTTGCAGAATTGAAGCAGGCACAGCCTACTTCAAGTGCCCACCCCCTGCCCAGATTCTGTTCACCCCACATCAGCCCTACACTGCTGGATATATGTTTTATGTGTGTGTCTGTGTCTGTGTGATCTCCATTTAATAGATTAGCAAAGAGTTGCCGGGCACTACTCAGAAATCTGTAGAAACCAAATAAAAATAAGTTATTTTTTAATGAATCATGTAACTTGTGAGTTTGGACCCATCATGCCAAAAAGTGGATAAAGTCATGTCAAAGTCACATTTTGGTCCACCATATTGAATCAAAATAGCGCATGGCATCTAAACATTGTCAGAGACCACTGCACCCACTTTGGGAACCCTTGTGCCAAGTTTGGTGACAATACCTCAGTAGGATACAGACTTATGCCCCAAACCGAGTGAAGTCATGATTTTGGTTCACCATCTTGATTTAAAATGGTGGCTAGTGACCCAGTGTCAACAAAGACTTCTCCCTCCACCTTGGTAACCCCGTACTGAATTTGATGACAGTATCACAAGAGGTGGTCAAACCTATAGAGAACAATTGGACAGGCGGGCAGGCAAACTACTTTCCAAAAATATATAGTAGATTAGATTAAGATACACACTTTATGTGACCCATCCCAGAGTCTTTTATAATAAGGTGTTTTTGTTGAATGGTTTATTTAAATGTAAAGGTTCATCATTGTTTCACCCGATGTGTATGTCTTTAAGGGGCCAAAGCAAGGGCCAGAGCAAGATAACGAGACCCAGCTTTGCAGCTGTGAAGCATAGCAGGTGCTGCTGAGTTGTATTTGATTAAGGTGTGTCAGCATTTGGGTGTAGTATATAAGGAGCAGCACCTAGCTCTCCCATTACCCTGGGGGATGGGTTGGTGGTTGGGTCTGGTTTGGTTGTTAATGTACTTAGTGTAAAAGGAGTTTTTGTTTTTCTTATTAAAACCTTATTTAAGTTATTTTTGAGTCCTTTCTTTTTAATGCATGGTCTCCCCAGCAAGCTCTCTGCAGCGTTACCATACTGCAAACAGCCAACATCTTTGGTTATGGGCCCAGCTGCTGAGTGGATGACTGCATATTTTTGGACTCTGAGAAAGGTTTGAAAACTCCTTCTCCTGTTAGCGTAGTTCTGTGGGTCTGGAAGAGTTCCAGAATGGTTGACCGGGTTCCTGAAGCTGAGAAGGCTCTGGTCTTCCCACAGCTAACAGATGAGAACTATAGTTTATGGTCTTTTCGCGTGGAGGCGCTTTTGACCTCTAGAGAAGTATGGACCTATGTAACTGATGACCCTCCTGACCCTGTGACTAACGCTTGGTCGAAAGGAGATGCAAAAGCCAGGGCGATAATTAATTTGGCAGTCAGCGACCAGCAAGTAGTCTATATAAGAAATAAGAAAACTGCCAAAGAAATGTGGGACAGTCTTGCAGCAGTGCATGTTAGAAAAGAGTCAGCATCTGCATTGACGTTTTTCAAGCAGTTGTACCAGACGAAGTTGCAGCCTGGTGGTGATTTGGCAGCACACTTGAGACGTCTGGAGGCAATACGCGGCGAATTAATTCGAAGGGACATGGACATACCTGATATTCAGTATGTTTTTATCATTCTTTGTTCCCTTAATGAGGACTTTGATGGTATAGCTAGCCAGATATCTGCCGTTCCACCAGCACAATTAACTGTGGAAGGGGTAACGGCAAGATTAATGGGCGAGTTGGACAGAATGGAGGCTTGTGCCATAAGCACTCCTATTTCCAGAAGTAATGAGGAACGCCATATGCAAACTTGTGGTGATACAACTGTATTTAAAGCTGCAAAGCGTTGTTGGTTCTGCAATAAACAAGGACATTTTGCAAAGGACTGCAGATCCAAAAGAAAGCAAAGTACTCCCAAGCCTGTTTCTGTTCGTCAGTCACGGTTGTCAGCCCAGCAGCCGACATCGTATAGTAGAGACAGAAACGAGCCGCGAGTTTTCCATGCTAGGACAACAGATCGTAAAAGACTTAAACGTGCCAAGTGGAAGTCTTTTGTTGTGGACTCAGGAGCATCTCAGCATATTTGCAACGATCGAAGCTTGTTTATTTCTTTCGAAGAGGAAATTGGTAATGTACATTTAGCCAATTCACAAGTCTTGCAGTCGCTTGGCAGGGGTACTGTTAAACTTGACTCTTTAAACATTACAATAGCGAACTGCATTTACTGCCCGTCAGTGGACAATTTATTGTCAGTAAGGTGCTTTGCTCGTCAAGGCATAACTGTGCGTTTCTTAAAGTCAATGTGTGAGTTTTTCGATGGGAACAAACGTCTATTATATGCCCGGGAATCTGATGGTTTATATAGACTGTATTTTCGCACCTACTCCCAATCACCTATAAATTGCAGAGCAGCACAGTCAAGCCAGGGGTTGAGGAATGTAAGGCCTCATTCCGGGTGTGTCCACGAGGCACACAGAATTCTGGGACACCTGAATTTTGCTGATGTAGTTAAGACAAAGAATATTGTTAATGGCCTCAACTTAAAACCATGTAAATTATTTATGCAATGTCTATCGTGTTGCAAGAATAAGATTAAGGTTGCACGCAAGGGTAGGTGCTCAGATAGGAAAGTAACTGAGCCATTTGAGCGTGTACATTGTGATTTAGTTGGGCCACTCCCACCATCATTAGGAGGTTCTAAGTACTGGCTTACTCTGATAGACCAGTATAGTAGATATTGTTGGACTTATGCAATAGCTGAGAAGTCCCAAGCATTTGAGAAGTACAAAGTTTTTTGCAACTGGGTAAAAACGCACTTTAACAAACCTATTAAGAACCTGTTTTCTGACCGGGGTGGAGAATTTGTTTCTGAGGATTTTGAGAAATTCCTGGAAGCGCAGGGGACTACTCATGAGTTATCTTGCCCCCGAAGTCCCTGGCAAAATGGGCTTGTTGAAGTTGTGCAGCGTGACCTACAGGCAGGGGTTAAAACGTATCTGCACGATGCTAATCTGCCCAAAGACTTTTGGGCTGAAGCGCTTAATGCGTTTTGTTATGTTAGAAATCGCAGTTATCATTCTGGTTTAGATGTCACCCCCTATGAGAAGCTGTTTAAAAAACGCCCTAATCTGAAATACCTACGCATTTGGGGTTCAGATGTAATTATGCATTATCCCGCTAAACAGAAATTGGGTGAGCGCAGTGTTCAGGGAAAATTAATGGGCTACCAGCAGGGGGCATACAGAATTTACATACCAGCAACTGGCAAATTTCATATTACCAGAAGCATGATACAAACTGTAAATTGGAATGGAGTTGCTGTCTTCCAAGATACTGATGGTATAGATAATACTGAGGAAGAAGAGGAAGCAGCAGCAGCAGCAGCAGGAAATGGTGCTTCTGAATTAATGGAAAAAGACAAAAAGTCTGTTGAATCTGATTTGTTTGATGATTTAAAGTCACAGACACCTGAGGGGAGGTTAGATTCTCTTGAGTTTTCTGACCGTGAGCTTAGCCTACAGGCATCTCTTCAATCTGATAATGATTTACAACCTGAAACTAGTGGTTCACTTAGTCCCATTAAGTCTGAGGAGTCTGACTCTCCTTCTGGACTAAGACGTTCAGATAGAAAGAGACAGAAGCCACAACGTTTTGCATATGAACATTTTAATACTGTGTATGCCAATAAGGCAGTTTTTGAGACAAAAAGCTACAGTGATGTTCAGAAATTACCTTAAACACACCAAACATTATAGGTTGCAGTCTACAACATGGATTGACAAAGGTTTTGAATTTTTCTGCGATGCATCTCATGCAGTGGAACAAAATAATTGCAGGGGTGTGTCTGGTATGGTGTTTTGTTATAACGGTTGTCCATTTGAATGGAAGTCCCAGACACAAACCATTATTTGTCTCTCCACAACAGAGAGTGAATTATGTGCATGCGTTCAGGCCACTCGTGATGTAGAATGGTATCTGCAAGTATTTGCAGACCTACAGATGCAAGTAACACTACCAGTAAAAGTTTACCTTGATTCCCAGAGCGGGCTTGCCATCCTGTGTTCAGAGACCAATACGCAGCGCACTAGAGTCTTAAGGTTACGTTTACAGTTTGTAAAGAAACTAATAGCTGACGAAATGATTGTATTTGAATATGTTCCAGGTGACAATCAAATTGCGGACATTTTTACTAAAGCACTTCCAAAGGTTACACATGAAAGACATGTACAAAGTATGCTTTATGTTTTTGTTCCACAATGATGAACCGCAGGGGAAATGTTGAATGGTTTATTTAAATGTAAAGGTTCATCATTGTTTCACCCGATGTGTATGTCTTTAAGGGGCCAAAGCAAGGGCCAGAGCAAGATAACGAGACCCAGCTTTGCAGCTGTGAAGCATAGCAGGTGCTGCTGAGTTGTATTTGATTAAGGTGTGTCAGCATTTGGGTGTAGTATATAAGGAGCAGCACCTAGCTCTCCCATTACCCTGGGGGATGGGTTGGTGGTTGGGTCTGGTTTGGTTGTTAATGTACTTAGTGTAAAAGGAGTTTTTGTTTTTCTTATTAAAACCTTATTTAAGTTATTTTTGAGTCCTTTCTTTTTAATGCATGGTCTCCCCAGCAAGCTCTCTGCAGCGTTACCATACTGCAAACAGCCAACAGTTTTGTGCATAAGTTGTTCACATACTACAGTCATACCTCGGGTTGAATGCGCTTCGGGTTGAGCGCATTCGAGTTGCGCTCCGCGGCAACCCGGAAGTAACGGAGTGCGTTACTTCCGGGTTTCGCCGCTTGTGCATGCGCAGATGCTTAAAATGACATCACGCGCATGCGCAGAAGTGGCAAAAAGCAACACACACGAGCGCACAGACGTGCCATCGCTAGTTATGTTTGCTTCTAGATACGAACGGGGCTCCGGAACAGATCCCGTTCGTATCCAGAGGTACTACTGTACTTCTCCATTCGTTCAATGCTGGTGTCTTATCATTGTTTAATGGTAAGCCACCTCAAACTCACAGAATTGCAAAGCAGGGTAGATATTTTAAAATAATATATAATATTTGCCCTTGCAATTAACATGAAACCTCTGGATTTGCCAGTTTTGGTATAAATACTGGGCAATTTGCATTCTGCCCTTCCCTGAAGCTTCATGTTCTTCATTTATGCCCCCCATCCTCCAGCAACTATCTCAGGGCTGCACAGTTGGAAGGGTTCAGTTCAGAGTTCAGTTATTAATAAATAATGTAATATAGTGTAGCATAATATGTGCTGTCTGTGTGTGAAACATACACAGACACATGTTTAAATAAATTCCAAGTACAATACTGTGCTGGATATCTGTTCTACATATTGATTCATCTAGATGCTGCGTAAAAACCTCTAGGGCTGATTTAATTGAAAAATTGACCGTGCCTCATTGCTTCTATTAGATCTTCACTCGTTAGTTTACCGTTTTTAGACAAACATTTGTCTAATAAACACACATGTTTAGCTGGCTGTGTTGAATTGCCAAACACCATGTCTCCAGTTACGTGAGCAAACAAATCTAATTGATTTTCCTATGGAAATGTTATTCTTTTTGAACACACACACACACACACACACACACACACACACACTTTTAAAGAAAAAGACCAGGACCTCATTTATTTCTTTGGTGCCTCTTGGTTTCTCCTGAGCATTCTCTTGTGTGTCTTCAGTTTCTTAGCTATATTAACTCCCTTTTCCCCTGTTTTGTGACCTTGCTCTCAACTGAGAGAGAATTGTTTGACTCACTTTTTAAAAGACACCATCCACGTGTCTTAATCACTTATGAATGGATCTGATTTTCATTTCCTTTTATAAAATCAGGAGTGAATTGCCACAGAAATATTAGTACAGGAATGCTATTTTAGGGTTAGATTTATTCTGGTAGTGCAGAGAGGAGCAAAGTACAGTGGTACCTCAGGTTAAGTATTTAATTTGTTCCGGAGGTCCGTTCTTAACCTGAAACTGTTCTTAACCTGAAGCACCACTTTAGCTAATGGGGCCTCCTGCTGCTGCCAGAGCACGATTTCTGTTCTCATCCTGAAGCAAAGTTCTTAACCTGAAGCATTATTTCTGGGTTAGCGGAGTCTGTAACCTGAAGCGTATATAACCTGAAGCGTATGTAACCCGAGGTACCACTGTATATGGCAAAGTTATCTTGGCCAGCCCATTTTATTATGGCGTGCAAGCAGCTCCATCTGAAACAAACTGCCATTAAAAGGTGCATGGCTAATGGTGATTGGATTGCGGGGGCAGGGTGGGGGAGAGGCAGGGATTTGGTGGGGTGGCTGGGGAGGTTTGATGGGTTGAGATGGTTAGTGGATCCATGCCTGTTTCTTGGGCCTTGCTCAGCTTTGTTTTTTAAAAAATCCATAAACAAATAAAAATAAAATAAAATAATGAATAAATGAAATATTTAATAAGCTCTATCTTCCCATCAAGTGATGGTTTCTTAAGAAGTCTAGAAAGATGCAAATTGGCATTTGCACTGCAGTCCTTGACACATTTACCCAGAAATAAGTCCCACTCTGTTCCATGGAGCTTACTGCTAGGAAAGCATGCATAGGATTGTGGTCTTCATGTGGCTTTAGTTATATAACGTACATCATGAATTGTTTTGAATCATTGCAAGCTACCTTGTTTGGAGAAGATAGAATTCATGCCCGCCAACATTTCTCCGATGAAAATAGGTACATCCTATTCCATAATGATGATTTTACTATGTATACCGCACACATCTTACTGGGTTGCCCCAGCCACTCTGGGCAGCTTCCAACATATGTAAAAACATAATAAAACATTAAAAATTAAGCTCTACCTCACTTTCAAATCAGAGCCAGTGAAGGCAGTGAAGGACCTGTGTGAATGCCTGGAGGCGGTTGAAGGATGGATGGCAGCTAACAGATTGAGGTTGAATCCTGACAATCCCTGTACTTGTTTTGGGGGACAGGGGGTGAGCAGCTGTGGGGGACTCCCTGGTCCTGAATGGGGTAACTGTGCCCCTAAAGACCAGGTGCACAGCCTGGGAGTCATTTTGGACTCACAGCTGTCCATGGAGGCACAGGTCAGTTCTGTGTCCAGGGCAACTGTCTACCAGCTCCATCTGGTACACAGGCTGAGACCCTACCTGCCCGCAGACTGTCTTGCCAGAGTGGTTATCTCCCGCTTAGAATAATGCAATGCGCTCTGCGTGGGGCTACATTTGAAGGTGACCTGAAAACTACAACTAATCCAGAATGCGGCAGCTAGACTGGTGACTGGGAGTGGCTGCCTAGACCATATAACACCGGTCCTTAAAGACCTACATTGGCACCCAGTACGTTTCCGAGCACAATTCAAAGTGTTGGTGCTGACCTTTAAAGCTCTAAACGGCCTTGGCCCAGTATACCTGAAGGAACGTCTCCACCTCCATTGTCCAGCCCAGACACTGAGGTCCAGCTCCGAGGGCCTTCTGGCAGTTCCCTCACTGCTAGAAGTGAGGTTACAGGGAACCAGGCAGAGCACCTTCTCGGTAATGGTGCCTGCCCTGTGGAATGCCCTCCCATCAGATGTCAAGGAAATAAGCAACTATCTGACTTTTAGAAGACATCTAAAGGCAGCCCTGTTTAGGGAAGTTTTTAATGTTTGGAATTTTATTCTGTTTTTAGTCTTCTGTTGGGAGCCACCTGGAGTGGCTAGGGAAACCCAGCCAGACGGGCGGGGTATAAATAATAAAATTATTCTTAACATTAAAAAAACCTTCCCAATACAGGATTGCCTTCAGACAGCTCAGGAGTCAGATAACTCTGTATCCTCCAACATTTCTCTAGTGAAAATAGGGATGTCCTAATGTCCTAAGGAAAAGCGGGACATTTCGGGATCAAATCAGAAACCAGGATGGCTTCTCTAAATCAGGAACATCCCTAGAAAATAGGGACACTGGGAGGGTCTGGGAATTGTAATTTATTTACATCTCACCCCTCATTTTTTTTATTTTATTTCTGATGTTCTTCTAGGATGTGTGCAGTATTTGGCGGTGTCTATTGTCTCCGCCATCCTGTGCAGTGCCTTGTGGTGGACAAAGAAACTAGAAGGTAAGGCTAGCAAGAATTAACCTTTCTCTCCTTTTTATATAAATATATATACACAGAACTGCAAGATGAAAAATGCTGGAGTCAATTTTTTAAAAATGGTTCTTCAAAGATCTTCCTTGGTATTAATAACACATCAACCTTGATTAAAAGTAATTTGTGTATAGGTCCTCCAGAACAAGGAAAGTGGGTTTAGAATATAGAAACTAAATTAATTTCCCTGCGATATTACTGCAGCCTCCTTCCTGATCACCCAAGCTTGGAAGACAAATCATTTCGGTTGCCGGGGGTCTGGTGATGAGTGATGTTAGTTTTCCTTGTGGCCTTACCTACTCTAATTGATTTTCATCAGATGACAACAAAGCCCTCTGTTATTGCATTTTTAAAAATGAAGCTCACCCAAAGACTCATCAGATTAATCTTTGCTGATAATGCATGTCACTCTAAGAGAAAAGGCTTTAATGAGTTTTTAGGTAGATTGTTGTCATAAACTATGTTGCCCTCTTACTGTAGGATGAATTCTTTTTACAATAGTATCGGGCCTCTGGGCAACTTTTTAAAAAGTTGGATCAAAATTGGCTGATTTTTTTTGCTGTGGGAATGGAATTCACTTCTGTGAAAGGGTCTATTAGAAAGAATGTGTTGGATCCAGACTTATTCTGCTTAGAGGAGACCTACCAAAATCAGCGGGACGTCTGCCATAATGAACATAAAGCCCACTGATCTCAGTAGGTCCACTTTAAGCATAGCTAAGTCTGAATCACACACAGCATCTGCATATGTTGGCTAGACTTGTGACTAAATGCTCATCAGTGTGTGTGTGATGTACTACAAGCTAGGCTTCCCCCAACCCCACTTAATTAAGCAAGAGCAACTCATGCACAATTTGCTTGCTTGACAGCCTGCCAGCTACCGTAAATTTCGCTCCATAACACGCAGATTTTTCCTCCTAGAAAGTAAGGGGAAATGTTTGTGCGTGTTATGGAGCGAATGCCTACAGATGGCGGGGGAATCTGCTGCAGTTGTGAGCAGTCCGTGGCTCGCTTTGAAACAGCAAAGCGGGTGTAAGCGGCTCCTGTCAACTAGCAGAGCCGGGGAGGAGGGAGAGAAGCAGAGCGGGGTTGGCAGCTTTAAAACAACCCCGTCCTCTATGTCCCTCTCTCCTCCCCACTGAGCTGCTAAGTAGCAGCAAAGCTTTTCAGCCAGCCTAGCCAGGAGGAGGGAGAGAAGCAGAGCAGGGTTGGCTGCTTTAAAACAACCCCGTGCTCTCTGTCCCTGCCTGCAGTTTTTTGCTGTCCAATTTTGGATTAGCCATTGTAGGGGCTGTGTGTGTGTGTGTGCTTGAGCTATCATTCTCCTCCTCCTGCTTCCCGTTCACTCTCCCTGCACCCCTGCGCTCTCCCTCCGACTTTAGAATTGACACTCTGTGTGTGTGTGTGAGAGGGCTCCTTCTCCTTCTCTTGCTTCCGTTCACTCTTCCTGCGCCCCTGCGACTTTAGAATTGACACTCTGTGTGTCTGTGTGTGTGAGAGGGCTCCTTCTCCTTCTCTTGCTTCCGTTCACTCTCCCTGCGCCCCTGCGACTTTAGAATTGACACTCTGTGTGTCTGTGTGTGTGAGAGGGCTCCTTCTCCTTCTCTTGCTTCCGTTCACTCTTCCTGCGCCCCTGCGACTTTAGAATTGACACTCTGTGTGTCTGTGTGTGTGAGAGGGCTCCTTCTCCTTCTCTTGCTTCCGTTCACTCTCCCTGCGCCCCTGCGACTTTAGAATTGACACTCTGTGTGTCTGTGTGTGTGAGAGGGCTCCTTCTCCTTCTCTTGCTTCCCGTTCACTCTCCCTGCGCCCCTGCGACTTTAGAATTGACACTCTGTGTGTCTGTGTGTGTGAGAGGGCTCCTTCTCCTTCTCTTGCTTCCGTTCACTCTCCCTGCGCCCCTGCGACTTTAGAATCGACACTCTGTGTGTCTCTCTGTGTGTGAGGGCTCCTTCTCCTTCTCTTGCTTCCCGTTCACTCCCCCAGCGCCCCTGCGACTTCCAGCGCCCTGCAACTTTAGGGCCAGTTCTCTCTCTGCGTATGTGTGTGTTTTGACCTCACTGCGCTTGTTGGGGGAGAGTGTTGGTCGCAATTTTTCTTGATTTGTCTCAGAGTGGTTACTATCATGGTTTCCTTGCCGGGGAGGAGGGAGAGACGCAGAGCCTGCTTGTTCTAAAGGAGCAAAGCCGGAGAGGAGCCTCTCCTGCATTATTAGCAGCATCCTTCTCCACACACCCCACGCGTGCTCTTTGTCCCTTGAGTTCTTTTCCTTCCCTCCCCACTTAAAACGTGGTTACAAAGCATGGATCCACATGGATCCTCAGGATTTTTGCATTGGGCTACCCCAAACTCACCGTCAGATCACATGTCTGTGGCCACAGCATGAACCACAAAAATCATACACCCACTGTTTCGTTTAGAATATTTTTTTCTTGTTTTCCTCCTCTAAAAACTACGTGCGTGTTATGGTCAGGTGCGTGTTATAGAGTGAAAAATACGGTAAATGCAACAACCATCGGTTAAGGAGAGATAGTAGTTCAGTGGTACTACATGCTTTGTGTGTGGCAGGTCCCAGGTTTGATCTCTGGTTGCTGAAAATATACTGGAAAAACTGGCAGCTCAGGGAGTAAGGCAATGAAAAGTTCAGTGATCTCTGATGTTCTGCTTAGATAGTCTTCACCTGTAGAAATAGCCTTTGCCAACACTGCCCCCTCCCCCACATTATCTAGTTAAAGGAGATGAGGTTTGCAGGACCAAGAGACATGTCTGCCTAGGACCTTGGGCAACTAATCCCAGCAAGCATTGGCAGTAGTGGCTTAGACAGACCAGTGGTATAAGGACTTTTATGAGCAACTGGTGGAGTAGACATATCCTTTATTCCAAGTAAAGCAAGTTAAGGGGAAGGTTGTATGCCTGTTTTATATATTAAATTCAATTCTTTAAATACCAGAACAAAAAATAGGTAAACAGATTTGCAAAACCACCACATATCTATGTAAGACCCAGTCTCCTCGCATCCCTCAGGAGATGGTGGACTCTCCTTACCTGAAGGTTTATAAGTAGAGGTTGGATGGCCATTTGTCATGGATGCTTAAGTTGATATTTTTGCATTGCATGGGGTTGGACAATATGATTCTCAGGGTCCTTTCTACGGTTCTATGATTCTGTGTAGATTCAGTCACCCATGCACCCATACAATTAAGATTTCTACAAATGTGATCCACATGGCAGTGACTGGAGTGATTTTGCTAGTTGTTTCCACCTACAACTCAAGAGAAGGACAGTGGAAGAGGGTTGAGACGGCCACCAGTTTAGATGGCTTTTAAAGAGGATTAGACAAATGCATGGGAAATAAGGTTGTCAATGGTTATTATTTAGATTTTTAAAATTTGTTAAATTTCTATCCCAACCTTCCTCTCAAGGGAGCCCCTAATAGCTTTCTTCTACCTCCACTGTTGGAAACAGCACATCCTCCAGTTGGTGAGGATCACAAGTGGGGAGAGTGCTGTTGGACCCTAGTTTTGCTTGTAGGCTTCCCATTGGGTCATCTGGTCAGCTGGTCAGCTTTGAGAACAGGATGCTGGACTAGATGGGCCTTTGGCCTGATCCAGCAAGCTGTTCTTACACTCTTTTGTCCTATTGAAGATGGGGAAAAGGAAGATTGCTTACTATTTGCGTCATATATGATGTCGGCTGCAGGGCAGCAAATGTGGGTTTGTAGTCACCACTGATTAGTGGTTCCAGCAACCTCCTTTAAGTGTGCTGTGCTAGGCAAGGCCTTTGCAAGGGCCAGTGATCAGCCGATAGTTAGTACTTGCAAAGTACCCTTGCCTAACAGCATGTCTGAGAAGTCCATTGCTGCGCTTGCAAGCTGATGTTTTTCCTCTCTATTTGCAGGTGTGGTTTGAATGTAAATGGGCTTGAAAGGGGTACTTTGAAGCTGTGCTGTCAATGCTAACTGGCACTGATAGTATGCCTTCAAAGAAGCTAAGTCTCAATTGGCACTGAAAGTTAACCTCTCTGAAGTTGTCCCCTGTCATAATGACACCAAGTGATTGGCAGGTGGATGGCTCCACCCACCTGTCACAGTTGGCCTACGAGGGTTGGGGCAAGATAAGTATCTGGCCAGCTCCCCACATGGAAGCGGGGAGACTGAAAAGAAGAGGAGGATGCCACATCAGCCTCACAGATAAATCCACCCATGTTAGTGGCACGTTTTGTGCAGCAGGGTCTTTTCACAGTGGCCAGCCTGATGCCTGTGGGAAACCTGCAAGCAGGAGTCAAGCGGAAAAGGACTCTCTCCTCTTGCGGTTTCTAGCAACTGGTATTCAAAAACATTGCTGCCTTCAACTGAGGAGACAGAGCATAGCCAACATGGCTAGTAGCCATTGATCACCTTCTCCTCCATGAATTGGTCTAATTCTCTTTTAAAGCCATCAGAGTTGTCTATCCCACTGCCTCCTGTGGGAGCGAGTTCCATAGTTCATCTGTGCACTGCATGGAAAAAAATACTTTCTTTTATCTGTCTAAAATCTCCCAGCATTCAGCTTCATTGGACGTCTCTGAGTTCTGGTTTTATGTGTGTGAGACATAAACTTTTCACTATTCACTTTCTCCATGATCCTGGCCCGTCACCATCAGTTCAAACCCCACAAATGCATGCAAAATGAACATGCACCACATTACACTTGTTTTCAGTGAATTGCATTTGCCGTTTTACTGCCCATTCACTCGGTTTAGAGTGGTTACTAGCCATGAATACTGTGCTTCCCATTTGTGGCCTATTCACATTCTGAAAGGGGGGAAAAACTTTTTCCCTAGTGTCTGAAAACTTCCTTACGTGCTAATATAGAGCTAACTGTGTTTAGGCTGCTTTATAGATTGATTTTGTGTGTATATATATTTCTGACCCAGAGGTTCGTTCTTAGGTTTGGGCAGAGCAGATTTGGGTAAGATTAGTCCTTCAATGAGATACTGGGGAAAGGTGGCTTATAGCAAAGGAAATGAAAAAAAAGTTTGTCTGGTTACCTTCAGTGTAACGCTTATTATTTTGAAGCGTAACTTCCATTTTTTTTAGAGGATGTCATGTGACAGATTACAGGAACGCTCAGAAAGAATGCTCTTGTCACAAAGATTTAACTCTGTGCAAGGCATGTCCTGCAGTTTCTCTGCCATTAAATCACTGAAGCTGACATAACATGGAAGCAATGGAATGGCACTTCCTGAGATTAAGTAAAGTAATCATAACCTTTTTATATGAACTGCATCATATTGCTTTCATGCAAAATGACAAAAGGTAGAAGGCATCTTGAGGACTAGCGTTAATGGAAGATCAGAATCCCACAAGTATTGTTTCTTTCCTAATTTTCCTGCCATGGGTTGAAAATTTTGGGGGCGTACCAAAGCACACACATGGAGCTCTTTTCAAACTGGGTCATCTCATTCTCAGCAATGATGTTGAGCACTGCATGCTCAAAGGCACACAAGAGCTTTTCCCAGCATGAGAGAGAAAGAGAGAGAGAGAGACTGAAGCTCCATGTACATTCCACCCCCACCCCAAATATTTGAGCTCCATGGGTGTTTCACTGTGAGCATGGAACATCCCACATGTCTGGTCTGCCCCATTAATTTTAATGGCAGGAGTGAATTGCAAATACAAAAGGAAATTGGAACATTTTCTTCCATTGAAGTGAATGTGGAAGCCCTTGCAGACACAAAGAGCCCTAGGAGCGTTAGAGTTCCCATGGCCCTAGGAAATGGCTGTGCAAGGATTTACAGCAGGTGTGAGGAATCTTGTCCTCCAGATGTTGCTGGACTACCACTCCCATCAGCCCCAGCAAGCATAGCCAATGGCTAGGGATTGTGGGGGTTGGAGTTCAACAACATCTGGAGGGTCAGAGGTTCCACACACAAAATTTATAAGTTTAGCAGTCCCTGTCTTGTCTCTTAATTATCTCTCCATGCCACAGAGCCCTGGATTATTAAATATTATGTTTATGTGCCCCAATAAGTGAGGATGTGTAACTTTATATCTTAAGCAAGATGCTGAGGAGGGAAATAGGAGAAAAAAGTTTTTTTCATATACAGCATTCTAGTTAAAATAAGGGGGATGGGTTTGTTTCGTTTTGCTAATGCCACTGGATACCCATCAAATTTGTTGCCTGCTTTGCTTGTGAATGAGAATCTCCTCATGACTTTTGCCTTTAGGGGGACGAAAATTGAATTTCAGCTCCCTATAAGCTTCCTTTCCTTTTTAATTTTGTTTCTCAGTTCTTTTATGCTGCATAGATCTTGCTTATGTGGCTCCATTTGATAAGATTTAAGGTATTTTAATTTACGTCTGTATATTTTGAGCAGGCCTTACATTAAAAATAATTGCCCGCATTTTACTTCTAGCACAGTTTTAAGTGCGTCTTCCAATGAAACAATCCCGGCCTCCAACTGAAGAGATGTGACAAATGTAAATTTATATTTCCATAGTAAAAAAAAGATATAGCAAACACTGTAATTTACATATCTTTCCTGAAATATTGCATAGTGGCTTTGTCAGTGCTGGTAAGTCCATTTCAAGGATGTCGCCCTTAGTCCATTAGTTTGGATAATGAGCCCTATAAAGTACATTTATAACTGGTGGCACTTGGCAAGGAGATGGATTCTAATTTTCATCCTTTTATCTAGACACATTGAAGAAGGTCAATGGAGGGTTCTGTATGATTCATTGTCCTAACACATATCAGATGACAAAGACCTGATAATGTCATTGCATAAGTGTTTTCCTTATTTGAACGTGGCACTAGAAAGAATTCTTCTGCTGATCATCCCTTTTGAAGTAGAAACCAGTATTAAAAGATGTGTGCATACACTCTCCCTTCCTGCTTTTTGGATAAAACCTTACTGTATGTCCGACTTGTTAAGCATCACTGAATGAAGGAGAAAATGGAAAAAAGTGGGGAAATAAAGAACTAGTGACTTGCTTTTTTGCTTATTTTGAATGCTGCAACATGACATTTAATCAACCTCCACTCTTCCCACTGGAATATTCAGAGAGAGGGGAGAAATTGTTTCATAAACAATAGAATAGCTTATAATTAAATATGAACTGTGCCAGCTTGACCAGACTGTTTGTTAGCAGCATTTAAATGAGCAACTCTAAAGTGATCTTTTTAAAAAGTTAAAATTAAATCAGGGTAACGTTGCAAGCTGAATAGATGATCCTATATGTCTGCCCAATTCGGTTTAAGTTATTTCTTGGTTTTCTGTATTTATATGCCATCCTTCAACACCACAGTCCCCCGGGGCGCTTTTCCAATGAGATAGTATTTTTCTGCAGTTTTACAATGAACAAATAAAGCTGCCCAATTTAAAATGGCAGGTTGCGCTAAAACTCAGAACTTTAAAAAACTTTTAAAGACCTCAGTGAACAATGAGGTCTCCACATGGCATCTGAAGGATCACAGGACAGTGCCAGGTGAGCGACTCTGGGGATGGGATTCAAGACCAAGAAGGTCTCGTGTTCCCCTACCTCATATTTATTTATTTAGATTATTTCAATTATTTATTTAGAAAGATTTTATAAAACACTTGATCACAAAGCTCTCATAGCTGCAGTGGTGAGTAGTACCCATCTGGATTTGTAGAGCAGGAGGCCAACAGTAGGTGGAGCCAGAGCCAACGACAGGCACAGCCAACTCATTCTTGTTTTGTCCCCATCCTCCTTGCTGCTGAGTTCTACAGCACAGATGGAGGAGAAGGAGGAAGCTGCCAGTCAATGTTTTCTCCTGGACAGGTTGTAATTAAGATGGCAAACAGGTGAAGGCTGCTTGAGGGCAGCCTGAGGCTGGTGGGGCAGTGTCCCATTTACCCCCAATGGAGCTGCCTGCATTGCTAAACAGTGTACATGGTAGAGGTGTTCAAAGAAGAACCCAAAATGATGGGATATGTCATTGTGAAATAATGTATCAATAATAATAATAATCTTTATTGTGATCCAACAACCCATAACATGGATTCTGAATAAAATACAGATTCATACAGACAACCCCTCAGGGAAGGGAGACCGAAGCGTTATTTGCTTAGACATGGGTATGTTGATCTTTGATTCGTATGACTACTGAAAGAAACTTTCCCACGGCCACGATGTATCCAATGTTCTAATACATTAATTATTTCACTTCAGTAGTTTATGTTTATAACATAGTGATTCGGCAAATTCAGGGAGAAATAGTTAAGCCCATTGAATGGGACTTGTATTTGTTTTATTTATTATTTTATAATAAAGAAAACATAAGCTATTGCCTGCCTTCCTTTTGTAAAATCAAATCAAAGTAGCTAACAAAATAATAATAATAATAATAATAATAATAATAATAATAATAATACACAAAGCAGTAAAAACAGCCCAATTACTAAAATCAATTTCTTGCAATAAAACCATTTTGCTTTAAAATCAGAAAAGTCAACTTTAACCTATGCTGAAAGTCCAACATGGAAAGGTTGAAAGAGTTAAGTATGTATAGCCTGGAGAAGAGATAATTAAGAGGTGATATGAGAGCCGTTTTCAAATATTTAAAGGGGTGCTGCACAGATGATTTCGACAAAACATTTGGACAAATTCCCAGATGGTGCAAACAGTTCAGCTGTGGAACAGATTGCCTTAGGTGATGGACTCTCCTTCATTAGAATTATTTAAACAGGAGCTGGATGGCCACCTATCTGGGATATTCTAGTAGCACGCCTCCTTCGTCACCAGCAGACTGGATTCGGTGTCCTGTGGAGTCCCTTCCAACTCTTGTATTTCTTAAAGGTTTTCAAAATAAAAAGTGCTTAGTAACTTGCCTGAAGCATACATTGAAGGCCTCCTCAAATTTCTTTTCATAAATATGCCTGTCAAAAAGAAATGATTTCCCCTCTATCTGTCCATCTTTCTCTTAACAGGTGCAAGGCAGTCATTGATCATTTTGGTCAAAGAATAAGTGCCAGCTATTTTGTTGTGGAAGATAGCTACTTTTCAGAGGAAACCTGTGCAAATGTGTCCTACAGGTACGTATCAAGACAGAAAAGAAGCCTAATAGGTATTTCATGCCCCTTTCTGCCAGCCTTAAAGATTACAATCACCCATTACAGGTCTTCAGTTGTCACATAGCCCTATGTGAACGACTATAAAATGAGTGCAAGCTGTGTATAGATGTCCTACATATGTCTTCATTTTCTGTTCCACTCCCTAACTCGCTACTCTTGTGCATACATGCACTGGAGACACCTTCCTTCTTAAGAAATTATGTGGATGTTATGCATTCATTCAGGCATCACATCAAACCACGATGTTAAATGAGACTAGCTCTCATGACCCACCCTCTTACTCCTCCAGCAGAAGGTTCCACTTAAACTGCTCTTTAGCATATTATCTGAACCCTAAACTGTGGTTAATCTTAGCTATGGTTAGCTGAAATAAGCCAGCTTCATAAACTGTGGTTTGAAGTTGTATCGTTTCCACAATCCATTTTAATATTAACTGCAGTTTGGGGTACAGATGACATAGCTAACTGTGGTTAATATAAAATGGAAGTGAAAGCCGCAGAATTCCTCCTTACAGTTGTTCTGTGGGTTATTAATGCAAGCCTAATTCAGTACATTATCAGAAAACAAAACAATGGTTTATCAAGATCTCCAAACCAAAGGACTATGTGCCAAAATTGGCTTGAAAGCAGGGCTTATAGCATCTCCCAAGGAAATAGATATGTGTAAACTGGTGAAGTGGTGGGTTGGGAAAGGCAGATACTTATATCCGTACCTGTCTTCTTTCCTTGGTGAGGCTATTAGCAGCTGCAGCTTTTACCTAAGTGTTTGATTTCAGACAGGGAAACTCAGAAAGGGAAAGGATTGCACCTCCCTGAGCATTTGTCTTTAAGCTTTGACAAAAAACGTGGGAAGATCTGATCTTATGTGTTACATGTAGCTTGGCCCTCCAACTAAGGGAAAAAACTCTTCTGTATTATATTGCAATTCGCCCTGGCATTTGTGTCCTTGTTCAGGTTCTGGACCAGTTACCCAGGAGAGTAGCTCAAATGCCTCTTGAAGGCACAAAGAATTGAACTTTCCTGCATTTTACACCTATTCCCTCACCCCCTCCCTGACTCTGCTTCATTTATGCCATTAACCTTTGCTGAGGCAATTAGTAGCCAGCTAATGGCTATTTAAGAATGTTAAAAAGCTGCCATAGTGCTCTTGAGGGTCAAGCCAATGGCCTGTTTGATCCAGTCTCCTCTCTCTCTCAATGGCTAATACTGGATGCTTCAGAAGGTATTTAACCAAAACAAGGTAATTAAAGGAGTGATACTTCCCCCCACTTTCCTTCTATGTCAGCTCACTGTCTCTATTTATAAGGAAAGTTTCAATCATTGCTTGAACTTTAGGTCAGCTTCAAACATTACTTTGAAGAGCTGAAACAGGAACCAAGAGTCTAGCTGCTGCTTCCCATGCTTTTGGGTAGCAAGCAAACATTGGAGTGATAAGGACCTAGGAAGAGCCTTACTCTCTCAGTAATAGCTGATCAGGTGCTTCTGGGAAGCCCACCAGTGGGTTGTGAGGGCAATAGCCCTCACCTGTTGTTGTCTCCCAGGAACTGGTATTCATAGGCATGCTGCCTCTGCATCTGGAGGCACCATGCCTTGTACTAGTTGCTGAGAGGCAGGAATGAGGGAGAACATCTGGCTGGCCACTATGGAGATGCTGGACTAGGTGGCTCTTTGGTCTGGTGCACCAGGACTCTTTTTGAACGCATTGTGATGTCCAAATAAAAAAAGAGCCCCTTGCTTTCTGAAAACTTAGTCTTTTTTTTTTTTTTTAAACCAATTAAATTTATTGAACCTTGTAGCCATTAAGTTCTTATGGATAAACTCCTGGAGGAAGTCATGCTGGCTGTTTACTATCTCCAGGCAAAATGCCTCTGAATACCGGTTACTGAGGGAAAAAAAACAGCAGTAGAGGCCTGTTTCACTTACCTCCTGCTTGTGGGCTTCTCCAAAGCATTTGGCTGGCTACTGTGGGAAACAGGATTTCTTACAAATGTGGTACATACACTTCATTCTTCATCCTCGTTGTAGATGGAGATATCCAATAATGTGATGGCCACTATTGATCCGTGCAGAAGTCTCCATTTCCAGTCTGTCATAAGGCTGTTTATTACTCCTCCTTTGCACACTCCTCCTTTACGTGCTCTTCAAGTTCAGCCAATTTCAAGTTCATCACATTACATGATTTCCCCCCCTGGGCAGTGGTTTCAGTCTCTTCAGTAAAGAAAACATATGGAACTAGATCAGAATTATGGCTTGAAGTCCAAGAATCTTAATTACAGAGGTATAGCTTCCCCTTGCCTATGCAGCCCATTATTTTATCAAATAAGGAAGCTTAGTCCGATGTGTCTTTTGAGAAACACCATGTTGATTGCCAAATAATCACAATTCCGTCCCGCCCCCCTTCAGTTATGTTGTGCTGCTTGTTCTTCACTAACATATTGGCAAGATGCTATCCATATACAGTGGTACCTCAGGTTACATACGCTTCAGGTTACATACGCTTCAGGTTACAGACTCTGCTAACCCGAAATAGTACCTCAGGTTAAGAACTTTGCTTCAGGATGAGAACAGAAATCATGCAGCGGCAGCAGGAGGCCCCATTTGCTAAAGTAGTGTTTCAGGTTAAGAACAGTTTCAGGTTAAGAACAGACCTCAAGAAGGAATTAAATTCTTAACCCGAGGTACCACTGTACACTTCATTGATGGCAGAGCTGAGCTGAAAGCAGCTGTGTAGTGAGCCCCAGGAACCATAATCATGATCCAGTGAATACTGCTGTTGACCAAGCAAATCTACAGCCTGATTTAGGAGTCTTTCTAGTCATTCCTGGTGAGAGAAAAATGAAGGCTAGCATGGTAGGCAGAGTCACAAGCCCAGGAACTATTCAGGAGGTCCGTAGCTCAGTGGTAGAGCATTTGCTTTGCATGCAGAAGGTCCCAGGTTCAATCTCCAGAATCTCCAGGTAGGCTTGGGAATGTCCCCTATGTGAAACCCTGAAGAACTGTTATCAATCAGTGTAAACCCCCTGGAGAACCATTGTCTGTTCAGATGTTGCTGAAATGCGACTCACATCAGCTGCAGCAAGTGTAGCCAATGACCAGGGGTGGTGAGAGTTGTTCAGCAACATTTGGAAGGTGAAATGTTCCTCGCACTTGGTATAGACAAGTACTGAGCTAGAACCAATGGCCTGACTCTATAAGGTAGCTTCCTGTGTTCTATGTATATCTCAATATAGAACAAAACATGCAACCCTGGTGACTCTCCATGTGGATCAACAGCACACAGACTCATGACTTCTATCTACAGCAGCTTCTAATAGTAGCAGACTACTCCAGCAGATTCTTGCGCCCTCCACACACTCTGTTTTGTTCAGTTGGTGGTGGCAGAAGTGCCCTTGGCCTTAGGTTCTCCTACTTTCGTCATTTGGCAGTGGTTCCACATTTATAAATTTTCTTATTCTTTTCGTATTTGTAGTGGCAAAGATCCAAATAGCTATTTTAGGTGAACATAAGGGATGAAGAACCTGCTGCTCTCTTGGTGTTGTTGGATGCCAAGACTCATTATCCTTGACTATTGGCCATTTTGGTAGGGGCGGATGGGAGATGGAATGCAGTGACACCTGGATGGCTACAGGTTCCCTTCCTCTGGCCTAGAGGAATTTTAAAAATACATCAGAACCCTACACCTTACTGCAAGCTGCTGTTGAATGTCCCCTTCATTTCAAAGGTAGTTTGCCATGTGGCGTGTTGTGGGAGAAACATAAGCCCAAAGCCTCTAGGTGTATTCCCACTACCTGCACAGTTCTTTGGCTCTCAGTCATTGGCTGTATTGGTTGATGTGTTTGCATATTTCTACACTCTAAAACAATTTGCTATTAGAGTGATTCTGTGATGGGTGAAGTAAACATTATGTTCCATACGGAGTACTGAGTATATTCATTATAACTTGATAAATATTAAGAGTCAGATCTGGCAGCCTTCATATATGCATGCACTTGAGTCATTGTTAATTTCTTAGCTAAGCTGGCCATATGCAAATGTGTCATTAGCAATGTGCAAGCTGGTGGAATGTTAGTTTCTCATGGTGGTAATAGTTATTTTTGGAGAGAGAGAAACCCTGAATCCATATGGCTGCTTTCTTCTTATGTTTTGGTGATAGACCATAATTGCTTTATTCACTTACAGGCAGATCTCCAGAGCGGTTCTCATTACTGATCGGTCGATTTTGAAGGCAAGCTCAGATCAGCAGGTTAGCACATCCATTAAGCATTGGTAACTTTCTGCCTTGTAAACAGCTGCTTGCTTGTGATTGTATTTTCAATCACAATTTCCATTCATTGTAAAGCCATTTAAGTGCCTTTGTCACCATTAGATGCATTCGCCTGGAAACAGGAGAGTTTTTAAGTTTGAATGCTCAAAACTTGGAAATGGACAAACAAGATCATTGATGCTTGATTAATGAAGTTAATTCTTAAGTATAAGCAAAGGTTATGTGTTGGATCCAGGTTAAGTTAATCACACTTTAGTCCCATTGAAATCAAAGAAACAAGTTGGACACAACTACTTAACCTGGATCTAACCTGCCTAACAGATAGATGGAGCTTATAAACATCAAGTTAGAGATCTGGTCCCACTTCTCTGCACATAATCTATATATCTCATTTATATTTGTACTTCTATTTTATTGCAATTATATTTCCAGCTTTCTTCCAACATTATAGTCTTCAAGCATGTACATTTGGATTCCCAAGCAGTCTCCCATCCAAACACATACCAGGCCCAGACAAACAACAGGTTGCTTGAAACCATGGCCTTCCTTCAAGGGGATTGGTAAACTTGGATGTGATCCCATTGTAGTTTTACAACAACCCTATTGGTAGATTAAACCAAGGCTATGATTGACCTAAATTTGCCAGTGAGCTTCATGGCTGAGTGAGGATTTGGACAAATGTCTTCCGGATTCAAGGTCAACGTTCTACACCCCACTGCGTCTCTGTATAACTTCCAAATCTAAAACTATAAACTGTAGGTTGTAACAGGAACAAGTATACAGATCAGCCTTACAGATCAGCTTTGCAAATCAGATAAAACCAGATATCCTTTAAAATAATCCTATTACATAAGTATGCATATAAAGTTGCCTGGTTTAAATTTGGAAAATCTCTGCAGCCAATGTAGATGAAGCTACTTGACTAGGAGGGCGCGATACAAATAAAATTAATTATTATTATTATTATTATTTATTTATTTATTTATTTATTTATTTATTTATTTCTAGTCTCACTTTGAATGGGACAATCAATTGTAGAGCAAGGGATATGTTCCACCTCTACAAATACATCCCACATGAACAAATACAGTGCCTCCAATCACATTTCCATAGTGGGCATTTCCTTAGTGGACATCGTTTATTGCTGAAATCTAAATGCTGCACTTTTCTTAAGCAAAGCATACCACTGAGAAGTGCACAGTGGTTGTGGCTTTCAATAAAATAGGCATAATTAGGCAGCAGGGGCAAACATCCCTCAGTCTCTTTTTGAATAGCGCTTTGGCAGACTTGGGTTTATAATATGCTAAATATGCTGGTGCAAAGGCATAAGGGCCTTGCATTGTAGCCTGCAAAGAGCTACTAGATGGATTCTTTTGGAAGACTTTTTAAAGAGATTCTGTTTTCTTTGCTTTCCAGATTTCCATTTTGACTGTCCCACCTATGGAGCCAGGTCAGCCTGCTGTCTGCCTCATTGAACTATGTTCTTCAACCATGACATGCATGAAAAATACATGTGAGTACATGTTCTGACTTTGTTCTTTGTTATTGTGGCAAGAAAGGAAGTGCCAACTCTCAGTAGGAATGGCAAATACCCTATAAATTTCAGGAACATAGCCAATACATGCTTGATAGCAGCATGCGTATTTGTCCTGACTTACAGTGGTGTGAAAGGGACTTGCAAGTAGTAGTAGTAGATACAGCAGTAGATACACTCCAGGAACCTGTCACCAACAACTGCTCTCTGGCATAGATTCCTCTGTGTGTGTTCTTAGGGATGAGCAAATCTGTCAATTTCAGGTTCTCTCTGTTTCTTTTTTTCTAATTTTAAATTCAGTTTTCCACATTTGTTTGCAAATTCTTTTTTTATATTAAAAAAAGTTCTGAAAATCTATATATACATTTGCAAGCTGTTTTTCCTAATATGGTGCATTTTTGTCTGCTGTTTTCACTTATATACCCTTTTTTGGATCCTTTTTCTAGTATATTTATTTTTTTGCCCATTACTTGGGGTGTTAGGGGAGAAGTAGTACCTCTGGTGGGGGGCACACCATGCTCCTTCTGGGGTGGTTTGTCCACCTTTGGTCCCCACCCTGCACTCAGCTCTCACTTGTGGTTCCTGCAAACTGTCAACATGTGACAGCGGCCACACATCAGGAACAGCTTTGACCTGCCAGCTAGACCAGGTGAGGGTAGCTGATGGGTCTCAAACCCTCGGTGAATTAGAGACTTCCCCTGCTTGCAAAGACATGCTCTGGTGGATTGAGCGGACAAGACCGATTGTGGGTCCAATGGTCAAGAAGACAGTTTCTGCACATGCTATGGAGGGCCAGATAGGGCTTGTCAACCTGGGAAGAAAGCCCATCTAGGAGAAGGAAAACTCTTATCCTAAACCTTTTTGGAGCTTTCTCTTTCGGGAGTAGAAAGGCTCAGGAGTAAACCCTACACAAATCTGGAGTGGATTCCCTAAGACGCCTGGATGGCGCCTTGTATGCCTCCTTCTGGCAACTCCTTCAGCCAAGCTACTGCCAAACATATTGCTCTGCTTTCCTTTGGTACATGTCATCTGGGCATCTCAGGACATCCACACACACTGCCCAGGCTACCACTCCAGGGAGGTCAGCTTGGTGCTGCTAATGCAGCAGTTTGAATTCACCTCTGGAGGCACACTCAGTTGTCTGTTGAGACAAACAGATGCCAACAAGAACAACTTAGAGAATTGCATTGCAAAATTTGGAGAAATTTGATAGAAGATTCAATATAATATTATCCCATATCCTCAGTATTTCTGCAATCTTCTGTTTGCATCAATCTCCCGAGCCCTTTATCTGCCAGGCCAAAACCCAATATGTAACCAATTCTGTTACCTATTTAAATGGTTGCAGCTACAAAATGTAGCAGCAGTAAATGAGATTAATATATATGTATTTGCATAAGAATAGCTTAAAGGAAATGGGACCTTGTTAATACAGCAATAAAGTTTTTTGATGATTTCTGTGTTTTAACAGTATATAATATATTGTATAGAAAAGTAATGACATTCCTGAAAAGGGCTTTGTGGCATTTCCTCTAAGAGATCTCCTTATTAGAAAGGTTTTTCAAATAAACTGCATTGAAATGTGGATGTTAAAGGTTGGAACAAATACTTGCCCAGGCAATTTAATTTCCTATCCATTTGCCTTTTGTTGACAACGGAACGTTTACTATTAAAGTTCTACTCTGAACATAATAAACTAAGGGGGTCTAAAACATAACTGTTTCCAGTTGCTTGGGGATTTTTTTTAAAAAAAATAGAACTTCTGTATTATCACTGGTATATTGACCTTGTGTGGGGTTCATTTTACAGGTAGAACTATCCTGCTTGCACAATGGGATGGGGGGTGGAAGTCGGAATAACTAGTGAGAGAGGAGAGACATTTCTCATACCCAGTTGCTTACAGTGTGGGGGGGGGGAGACAGGGCAAGTATCACTTAAGGACCTTTCCAGGTAGTGTGTCATCAGCTGCTGTCTCAAAATGCCACAAGCTCACACCAAACCTGCTCACTGTGTGTCCTAAAAAACTGAACATACATTTAGTTAAATAACTCAGTGCCAGCATAGGTGAGACACCCACTTCCTCTACTTTCCAAGATTAATAAATTGCAAACAATGAAAACTAAGGAAGTTCTGCACTAGTTTGAGAAGTAGCTGTTCTTATGATCTGCCTATAGACTTTGTGTGTTTTCCCCACAACCACCTTTTGTTATTAAAAATCACTTTAATAAGCTTTTATTAAAAAGTCTATAATTATGTATTTACACTTCAGGTCAATTGGACTGCTAATGCTCATTCATTAAAATGACAGGTGGTTAGCTAATTTTTATATATATATATAAAACTCTATTATAGCACACCACAGGAAGCCCATATCTGCAAGGCATTAGCACTTAGCTTTTCTTCTCTAGTCAATGAGTTTACAACTGTATTGCCAAATGGAGGGTAAACACCCATCACATTCCTCTGCCCTGCTTGCCCCATCTGGTTATGGCTGTTCTCAAACATTTTTAAAGTGTTCCTTTAGCTTCAATGGGTGCAGTTCCCCCTCCCCCCAAGTTAGCATATATGCTTTTTTCCATTTTGCAAACTGTTTGCTATTGTCATTGTGCTGTCATGAATATAGCTTTCAGCTTGGACATTGAGTTCCATGTTCAAATCTCTACCTGGCTATTATTTATTTATATATTTACCACGTAGTTTTCTAAGCAGCTTACAAGTATATAATTACACAAGCATATGAAAATACAAACATTTATAATTAAGAAATGCAATGAAACAATCTGTGAGTTGGCCAGATGTGTATGAAGGCATGGTCTTGATCTAATTGTGTCTGGATTTTGGACAAAGCATAAAGAATATTTCCCTTGTCCTTTTATTTTTTGGGGTGTTTGCTGTTAATGGTTATTAACATGGTTGATCTCTTCCACTCATTTATGCAAGATAAGCATGCAGATACACCTGACCTTGGGTCACATGGTGCAGAAGACAGGCATGTAATTGATGTTGCCCGCTGAGTGGAACCAAACTCCCTTCTTCGTGCCCTAAGTACTGAGAGCACTTTCCAACACTAGTCATATTCAGAGTTGACCCATTGAAATCAATGGGCCAGTGTGGTGTAGTGGTTAAGAGTAGTAGACTCGTAATCTGGTGAACCGGGTTCGATTCCCCGCTCTTCCACATGCCGCTGCTGGGTGACCTTGAGCTAGTCATACTTCTCTGAAGTCTCTCAGCCTCACTCACCTCATAGAGTATTTGTTGTGGGGGAGGAAGGGAAAGGAGATTGTTAGCCGCTTTGAGACTCCTTAAGGTAGTGATAAAGCGGGATATCAAATCCAAACTACTACTCTTCTTCTTCTTCTTCTTCTTCTTCTTCTTCTTCTTCTTCTTCTTCTGTCTATTGATTTCAGTGGGTATACCCAGAGTATGACTGATGTAGGATTTCCCTTAGGCCAGTTGTTCCCAACTGGTAGTCCATGGACCCCAGGATGTCCACGTAACCCATCCAGGGGGGCCTTGGCACCATTCACATAACAAAAAGTACAGTAGAAATATCAAAATGGGGGGCCCATGGCTTGGCTTTTGAAAATCAGGGGGTCCACAATACATAGCTAATTGGGAACCACTGCCTTAGGCTATACAGACAGGGTGCCCTCCCCAGCCCTAAATGAATTACTCAAAGACCAGCAGTGGCACACTGTATAACTAATTTTAGTTAAACCCAATTACATCAGAGACACACTGCCAAGGCGGGGGGGGGGGGAGGTGCGGGCATGCTGGTGGCTCATAGCAGTAACATCACATGTGATCAGATAATTATATAGTAAATTAAAGTGAACTTCAATTATCGTGGTTTTAATAGAAAAAAAGATTTTATGGCGAACATTCTACAAAATAGCAAACGCTTCAGTTTTCTCTGCATTTGCTTATTTATTTATTTTTAAAATTATATCACTCCTTTTTATTATTTAAGAATTCTGAAGGCATATGGGATGAATAGGTTAAACAATAATAAAAGTTAAGCATCAAAATGTAGATTCCAAAAAGTCAAATGATAAAACAAGCAAAGCAAATAATCAAGATAAAACTCAAATTTAGAGTGTGGACAGGTGTGGGGTTTTTTTAACCTAAAAAATGATTAGAATGCTCTGGTGGAGCATCCACAGAGGTGCAGCAACCAGCCACAGTGGCTGTAGTTCTACCTCCAATTGTCACAGTATGACTCTGAATGCCAGTTGCTGGAAGAAATTGCAGGTGGGGAGTGTGTATTATGCTCAGGTTCCGCTTGCAGTTTTCTTTTAGACACCTGGCTGGCACTTTGAGAACAGAGTGCTGGATCAGATAGGCCTTTGGCCTGATGCAGCAAGGTTCTTCTTCTGCTGTCTATAGAGCCTTCTTATTTGTGATGATCACTTCTGGAGACCCTGCTCTTGGAAACCTTGGAAGGGAATCTAGACGGTGCAATTGTCCATCACAAGATGGTAGAGGAACTGGATGCTATTGGGGCATGCAATGGCAGTGGCCAGACTCAGCATTCAAAACTTCTCTGTTGCTCATATTCAAAATGCAAGCTTCTTTCTTTGAAATTTTTAGGGAGAGGTTGTTGTTGGGTTGTTGTTGTTGGTTTTTTTTTAAATAAAAAAAAAGGCTTATTCAGTTCTTTTAGAAAGCGGGGAGGGACAAAGATTGATTTTTGCATATTAATAGCTGAAATAGTGTTTAAGGTATTTTACTCATGACTTGATTTCAGTTGGTGGTGCTTGCTTCTTCTTCTTTTTAATTGTTGTCACCTGGGTTGGAAATTATTTTAAATTGCAAAGCTATGTGCAATTTTAAATGCAGTTCAGGGTGGATTCACATGACCACGTTTTAGTGCAATGAGGAAGTTTACCATGCCATATCACTGCCATTGAATGTTGTTGTCCCAAGAAAGTTGCAGCTTGTTTGCCCCAGAAGAAGACTGACCTGATAAACGCTGTACTGTCCCCACGTGGTACAGCCCAATTCCAAAATGACCTACACTTTTAACAGTAATAGTCGAAATTGTGAATGTCAGGCTGTGGAGGATCCTAAAAGTGCCTTTTTATCCCATTCCAACAGATTTGGTGCATTTAACTTGTTCGTCCATTAAAACTGCTAAAGAAGATTTGGAGCCTGTTGTGGGCCAGTTGTTCAGTGAAAGTACAGAAACAGGTAAATGCTTTGTTTTGTTTTACTTTAAAACAAAAGTCACGCTTTACAATCTTCTCTCTCAGCCCAAGTTGATTGACAGCCATTCCGCTACTTAGGTATCAGAAGTCACGTCAAAAGCCTTGCTGATTATGTGTGTGCATCTTTTTATTTACTTTATGTTTTATCAGACAAAATGAGAAGCTAGTTCTATGTGCGTCTCTGGATGTGCCATGGTCCTCCTATGGTGACTGTCCAGGTTCAGTATTGTCTGGGAAGGCACTTGCTTTGAAGTGCCATGGGACTTAATCATGCAGAATAACAACAAATCACACTATAAATTTGTAGGGCTATTTATTTATTTATGCATGCAGGTATTACTTTTTCAACTCCCATTAGCAGACCAGAGAGACGGTTCATATAAACACTGCAAATCCGTTTTCTATTGCTCCCAATTCATCTCCCGTAATTTAACTTAAAGAGGAAAAAAACCTGAAACCAAACCAGCATTGTACAGATCTGAAAAAAACACACCTCGGAATACGAAAAAGTGGTTAGATTGCCACTTAGCATCATCTTGTCCTTTCCCTCCTGCCTCCTTCTTAACATTAATCTTAATGCTTAAAGTGATCTGGTTTTGAAGTGATGTATTGTTTAGAAGCTGCCTGAAATTCTTTTGGAGGAACTCTGTGATCAGGAGGGTCCTCAGGTGCACTGAGGCACTGAGAAGCTAGTTTTCACTGACACATAGGCCTTTTTATCATCAAGATGAGGTAGTGGTCATATTTTAATTAAAATGTCAGAACAAATACTGTTGGAGTTATTGAAAATGAATCACCAGATAAAGTGAGCACTGGGCCATGGCAGGTCAGAGAAGCAAAGTCACCTGAAGAAGAGGACTCTATTCATTTTCTTGCCTAAATGAGGAAGAAGTAACTTCTTTTTTTTAAAGAGTACTAGGAACTTTTAATAATATTTTTAAAAGAATGCACTGTGTCAGGCTTTATGCTGGTTGACTATCCCTTCCAGATAGATTGGAAAAAGTAAACTGCTCTCTCCTTGAGAACAGTCATTATACATCTGTTTAAACACACACACGCAAGACACACACACACACACACACACACACACACACAGAGAGAGAGAGAGAGAGAGAGAGAGATTAGTTGTCCTGTGCTTGACTTTTAAAAATACCTTCAAACCTCTGTTCTTATCCATTATGAAAGACTTCTTTCTTTCTAAGCAATGTGAGCATAGCATTTGTTTTAAATTTTATTTCAGGGGTGTGTGTGTTTCCCCCTCTTCCCTGCCTTAAAAGCCTCAGGGTTGGTTACAACTTCTTTCCCAGTCATGTACACATAATTAAAATGCAGAGCAGCAAGACTTAATATTCCCAAACAGAAAGCCAACAAGAAATCCTGGTTGACTGCTCATGGTCTCTGTGTATGGGAAATGAAACAAGAGCCCAAGTTCAGATGATACAGTTGTGCTTGTGTTGTCTGTGACATGGCAGAGCAGGGGAGATGTGCCACAGGAAATTTTGAGCAGGGTGTACCAGCACACTGCTTGTTCATGTTAAACTATAGTTTGTTATAACCTGTGGTTTAATATGATGTGCAATTAGGGCCATAGTGACTGACCGCAAGTTGCCTAGTGAGCTTCATGTCTAAGTGTGGATTTGAAGCCATATCTTCTCAGTCCAACATACTACCCTCATTGCTACAGAATTATATATACACACATCTGAACAGGGCCCCTGAAAAGCTATCTGTGTGTGGAAGATACCACCTAAGTAAGATCCTGTGTATGAGGTCAGCCACTGCTTCCTGAGGCAGTAGAGGCTGGTATCCTCCATTCTTTTGAAGGCGTGCTAGTCTGTGGCTTGCTGTATATAACAGCCTGTGTTGCCTTGGTTCCATTTTGAGCCCTAAAACCCATACTGGAGTGCTTAAGCAGTGGGCTCATCCTCCTTAGTTGATCTTAGTGCCCATGAACACTCTCTGCTCTGAGTGAAACCCCTTCTAGGAGATGCTCTAAATCTCCTTGAATATGGTTTTCTACCCGGTTTGAGGTTCAAAACTTTCTCAAGGAACTCTGTGATTCCCATGGGCCCCTGAATTAATCAGTCTGATGCTTTGTTCACTGTATGCAGCTGTAAGTAACCACATTAAGGTTCCTTTTCGCAAAGCCATCTTTAATAACCAGAAGCAGGGGGGCTCTCAGATGCTTTCAGATATCCATTTCAGAGAGACTTATTCCACAATCAGGGTACCAACAACAAAAGGGCCTCATCCATAATCTCCGAAGGTGGGAGAATCTAGAGCACAACCTCCAATAATTTGCCTTTCCAACATTTTGTTGTACTGTATAAGTCTTGCTGCATTTTAATTCTGGTGAGTAAAGTCTTCCCCCTGTTGTTCCAGAAAGTGAAGGCGCAGGAGAAGGGCAAAAGCCTCAGATTCTCTGGTCGGTATATTTCAACGTGAGAGACTCCTCTGGTGTAGACAGGACATCCTATGCCAATTTGCCTCCCAACATCTATGTTTGTTCTGGGCCAGACAACGCATTGGGGAATGACTGTGCTGTCAAACAGGTACGGGAGGTGTCTCACGTTTTTCAGCTTTTGACTGAGGAACATTCAGGGTGATGGTATACTGCAGGGTTGTAATACCTATTTTGTTTTGTGGGCCAGTCAAGAAATAGAGGCAAGTGGGGTTTCTGCAACAAAATGTGCATGTGTTGGCTTATGTAGACCACTTAGAGGTTATGGATGATTAAACCACATATAAATCCTGTTAATTAAAGTAAGTTAGATGTGACTCAGGGGGCTAAAAAAAGAACAAGCTAGCATCAAAGACAGGAGTCCTATTTACTTTTAGAACTGCAACCAATGTCTTTTGCAAGTACAGTGGAGCACAAGGCTTCTGCATGCAATTGAGTGCTGGACTTGGCCTGGGAGGAGGTCTGAGAGCAGTAAACTGCCTTTTGCTGCAACCTGAGAGAAGCAGAGGGATTGACTGAGACTCTAGACCTGTGGTTCCCAATGTGGGGCACACGCCCCATGAGGGGCAATTTGATTTTTAAGGGGAGGCAATTCGAGAATGAGTTATTAACATTGAATGGCCTTTTAGGCTTCCTCCATGTGAATAGGAGTTCACTTTTTGAATAATAAGAATTATATGTCGGGGGGGGGGAGGGAGGCATCGGGATTCTAGAGATGCTTAGGTGGGGCATGGCCAAAAAAAAAAAAAAGGTTGGAAACCACTTTTCTAGACCAATCTAGTGAAACGTACCGGAAGAATAAGAAATCAAGATAACAAACTTTTAATAAAAGAATGGAAATGGTTTATTGAATATTTACAGATACATTGCAAACAGATAAAAACATTAGCAGGATTATTGTAATAACCTGCAGTTTCATAAGAATATGTATTTAAAGTAGATAATTTAATGAGCAAATTAAATGAATTTGGATATGCAGAAGATATTAAAAAATAAATTTCAGGAACTGAAGAAAGAGGCAGAAGGAAGTCAAACTTTGAAATGTTAAATTGATTGTAAAACTAATGAAATGCATAAATTTGAAAAGCATAAAAACTTAAAAAACAAGAGACTCTAGATTTGTCTCAGCCCCTCCTTTGACCTACAGTGTATTGTATTGTATTATATTGTATTGTATTGTATTGTATTGTATTGTATTGTATTGTATTGTATTGCAGTGCTGCCTTAAGCTACTCTCTCCCTCTCCCACTTTCTGCTCATATAACAGTGAACTACACTGCAAGGTTGTTGCATGCTACTCTTACAGCCCAACCTGCTAAATGGGGATAGGAGAAATAAGGAACACTTTAGGATTGTTATAAACTATTCAGTATTGTTATGAACAAGTCTGACCTGCAGTATTCAATGTTAAATACACCATGGGGCTGTCTTAAGCCACTCTCTCTAGCTCTAGGCCCTTCCAGCCTGCCATATGGAAACATTAAACTGCATTTGCTTTGGAATTTCTATTAGCAGGGCTGTTAGTTAAATTCTTCACACAGTAAGAGCTAAGTTACAGAGAGTGAGGAGTCTTCTCTACTGGGTTTGGAGGGGGCTATGTGTCTCTTGGATATATCAATTGATTGTCTATGGGCAGCTCTCACTTCCATACCCAGGGACATTTAATTATAGTTTCTTAATGTGAACTGGGAAATGACCTACCCCGACAATGGGGTGGTTTCATCGGCCCTTTTTATATGCACAAATATTTTCTCACACCCTCTTCTGCTGGCTCATATGGGTTTGAGGAATTGGGGGTGGGAGGAGGGAAGAAATGGAGCAAAGGTAGACAGCAGAAGAGAAGGTTATATAGAATAGATAGCCTCCTCTCTCTTTGTCTGTGCTGTTTCCTTTCTTCCACCCTAGTTCCATTATGATGGAGACAGTTAGTGTGTTGTAGGAAGACAGGTGGGTAGAGGTGATTTCTCCAAGCCTTCAAATTGCACCCCCCCCCAAAAAAAAAATAATAAACGTTTCTTGGTCTTTTGGAAGCAGGGAGGAAGCTTGGGCATTTCCCCCCAAATTAATCTGAGAAGATTTTGCTAGAGTTCACCAACAGTATCTTTTTTATAAAAAAAGGAGGGAGGAAAAGATAATTTATTAATATTATCACAGAAGCCTTCTGCTTCCAATATAAGTCTTTGATCTTCATCTTTTATCCTCTTACCAGTCAAATTATTGCCTTGTAAAACAAAATTAAGGCTACTATTAGCCTTTGAATATACAGATCAGATGTGAGCATTCAGGCTGTGTCAGCTGTTCTGTTAAAAAGCCCATTGATAATGGCCATAGGGAGGGCAACTGCAGCTGCTCAAAATTTCTTGCATATATTCTCACTTGGCCTGAGTCATTTAAAAATTAATAGTTGCTATAGCCTTGTGAGCGTAAGAAGTTGTGCATGTTATCCTTGCATGCTCACTCGGACAGACACGGCTAAAAATGTTTCTATGTAGTCCTATCTGGATATCAGAATTTGAAAATATATGCTGCTCACTTAGCTCTCTTCCACTTGAAATCAGTGGGACTTAGAAGTGTTCAACCATGACAGTATTGTGGCCACAATTATATATATACATATATAGCTCTTAATCTTTAACTTGGTGGTAGGTGAAATGATGCCTTTGTTATCTTCCCCCTGGCACTTACGAAGCCTTTGAGTCCCACCTCTCTGCCCTTCTTGGTCTTGAGATGGTAAGGGTGGCAACCTTTTTCTACCTTGAAAAATACATACAGTGGAAGGAGGAAGTTGGAAGAGTGACACTCTTTCCCACTTCCTCTTTCAGCTCTGTGTGCTTTTCAAGGCTCAAATGAATTCTACAGCTTTTCCAAGGGATCTGAGTAAAGTCCAAGCGTGTGCATGCACACATTTTCTCCTTTTTCTGTTTCTTAGGGGGACATGAGTATGAATGAATAAAGGAAGTACTTGGGAATCTCTTAGGAGCAGTATTGTGAACAAGCACGTGGTGAGGCAGATGTGAAATATTGTTTTGTTGCTTGTGGACACACCACAATATGCATGTGGGTTGGTTTGTAATCTCAACCAGTAAAGAGGTTAACTAAATATTTGCTTCCTTCCAAATAGGCTGAGGCCATATTTCAAGAGATGTTTCCCAGTGAGGAATTCTGCCCACCACCCCCAAATCCAGAAGATATCATCTACGATGGAGACGGGACTCAGCCAGAAGATCCTGGGTTTGGTAATCCATCTGAGGCCAATCCAGAGACTTTGCCTGAGAAAAGCACTGAAGAGAGTGAAAGACCCTCTGAAGAGTGAATGGATGGCAAGGCCATGACTGAACTCATTTCACCATGGTGTCTGGGGAAGCTTGACCCAGTCCAAAGTGCAACCAACCAACCAGTTTGTCATACACAAAATGTAACCCCAGCAATCCTAGCGGGACTTTACAGAGTTGCTTAATAGCTTGATTTGAGTTGGCACAGGAGAGTCTTGTCCAAAGCTATGTCCTGAAACATAACTCCATTCTTGACTCATTTTTCCTGGAAATACAGTTTATCAGTTTGTAAATAAGGCATTCCGTCATTCCACAGAATTGCAGTTTTGCCAAAGTCAGCAGCAGCACAACATATGGAACTCAGTTTGCTCTACAGGAAGTGTGGGGGGAAATTCCATTAACTGAAAACAGCTCTTGGGGTAGACTAGTAGGTGCTAGACCAGGAGTAGCCACTGTGGTTCCCTTCAGTTGTTGCAAGACTATAGTTCCCACCATCCCTGACCATTAGCCATGTTGGTTGGGGCTGATGGAGCTGGAGCCTGAAGTCTAGAGGGAAACACACTTGCTACTCCTGCACTAGACTGAACATTCAGTTGTTAGTGATCTAGCAGAAGCTCACCAAAAGGAAAAGATCCAAGTGTTTTCTGTTTGTTTGTTTGTTTGTTTGTTTGTTTGTTTGTTTGTTTGACTGGCTGTGCAGAATATCACAGAAGTGGTTTTTAAGCTTTTCCGTCATATACTCAGTAGAAATGCAAAATAAATACATCTTTTAATAGATTTATTGGAAATGGTTGTTTGGTAGCACTTGGGTGCCAGCTCACTGGATCACTTTCAAGAACTGAGCTGTATTTCTCACCATCTATTTGTTTTTGTTTTTTTCCAAAGACAGCTCAGATTTACTTGGTTGCTGCTCAGAAGTACTGAGCCAAAAGTATTGGTTGAAAAGTACTTCTCTGAAGCAGGGCTTGTTTTTGCAAGTGCCCTCTGAGAGACCCCATAGCCACTAATATTCTTTCTTAGTTATGCTAGAGTGGGAATGGGAAATCAGTCACACACAATATTGTTGGGCTCCCAACCCTCATCAGCCCAAGCCAGCATGGCCAATCAACTGGGGTGATGACAGTGGTAGCCCCAACAGCATCTAGGAGGCCACATGTTCCTCATCCTTGAGATACAGTTGGAAACTGGCCTTTGTAAATATATAAGACAATCTGTCTGAGAATCCAATACAGGAGAAAAGGACAAGAGGTGATTCTGTGCTGTTGAATCTAAAAAGCCAACTAATAAGTCAGAATTAGTAACCATTTGCACAGCACTTACATTATGCAAAAATGTTTTACATTCTTGTTGGTTTTTCCAGTGGTGCTATCTTGCTATTCCCATTTTACAAGTGAGATCCTGAGGCCCAGGATGAAGCAACAGATATATTTACAGTTAATATTTGTAAGAAGGGACAGGCTGTGGTAGACAAACTCAGGTAGCAGAGCTTAAATTGGGTCGCGTAAAGCCCAGGTAGCATTTCAGCTACTGTGTAGCTCACTGCACTGACGTTTTAAAATTCAGCTCCTTAATAAAGGCCACAAATGCCCCTCATGATCAATATGCAGTTTGGGTGGGAGATAGCTAGGTCATTGGTCCGTGATACAGCCCTTCAGTGCTTGAGCCTATGTGATTGCTTTGTGCCACAAAAGTAAGTTTATTCCATAAACATAACAATTACGTTCAGCACAGTAAAGCAAGATGCAGCTATCAATGACACACAGCCTTTCTGTACAAAAACGGTGGCTCAAATTCATTTCATTCGCTAGGTAGTTCTTGTGGCGTTTGCAATTAAGCTGTTATTTATGCTGGGTAAGAGAGAGAGTCTGCCTATTTTTCCTTCGCCATTGCTGTTCCTATGCATAAATCAGAAAGCATGAATGTAGCCCAATTATATTTGAACGTTTACAAATCAATACGGGAGCCAAAATGAGGGCTTGCTCCCAAGAGCTTTCAAGAACGAAGTTCCTACAGAAAATTTCTTTTCTTTTTTTAATTTGGAAATGAACTTTAGTATAAGAAATTAAAGGTTTGCTTGCAAGCGTGTTTCCATGTTTCATTATGGTTGTGAATATTAATGCAAAATGGTGTGTCACTTTATTTTGTTATTGTTTTGTGTAGATGTTCTGTTTCATTGAACTCCTTGCCATCTACAAAAACAGCAGCTATCTTCTTGCTTTTTTTTGGTGGGAGGGCAGATAATTTTGTTGAATTTTTCAGGGGGCAGAAGGTTGGTGCTTAACTAAATATGGCCATGGGGTTTTTTCTTTTATACCTTTTCCTTTAAATAAAAAGAAAAGCCTCTCACACTCTGCCATCTCCACAGGCTCCCTGTCCATCTGCCCTTCCTGGATTGCCTATGGGAGAATGTTAGATCATTGTATTCTTCTACTGAGACTCCAGGTATGGCCAAGGAAGCTGCACAGATGCAGAGTAGAGAGGCTTTAAAAAATGGGGGGGGGGTAGGAAGTAAAAGGAAGAATGGTCCCAGGTCACATCGTAATGGGTTGTATCCTGTGCTAGCCCTACAAAGAGCAGACCTGTTGAAATTAATTGACGTGACTACTGGTCTGAGTAGAACTTAGTTGGGTACAATCCAAAGTTATTAAGGTTGATCCCAACACTTATAAACTTCACAAAGATTCTCCTACTCCTCCCCAGTTTTCAGGGACAATTTCTACATACACAGCTGACAAAAGCCACTACTGAAAAGATAGCGGCCTTCAATCTTGCTTATAGGCTGCCCTAAGGAATCCAGTTGGCCAGTGTGAGAAGCAGGATGCTAGATATGTTTTAGGCTGGGGAAGAGAACATTCATAGGAGATGTGACATCTGTCATGCAGAAGATGGAGCAGACTAGTTCTAATGGGTGAAATGGTGAGGAATCATATTAACTAACCATTAAGAGAAATTTCGTCAATGGTGAGAGCTATTCAACAGGGAAGATGGGAGTTGCATCCAGCTTTGTAGATGTAGAGGTCCAGAGAAGATCACTTCCGCAGTCCTGTCCAATATGAATCTGACTACTCAGCCTGAATCTGATTACTCAGCCTGATGAGAGGAGAGGAATCAGTAGTCCTGATTTTGTTGGACGCCAACTACCCCCCAGCCTCAGCCAACGTGATGGAAGCTGGACCATCTAATCTAACAGGTTTTCCCTTAACATGATCCAGGTGGGGCACAAAGGGCGTGTTGGAACACAGGGAGATACCAGCAGGTTCGTATCCAGGTTCAGTCTTGCTTCTATAGCCACATCCTTGGATTCAAGCAGAAATCAAGCACAGCTCTCACTCTCTGGCTTCTGCCTGCTTCTAGCCCAGCTCACTTACATACCCAAGTCTGCCACAAGCTAACACTCCACCCCACAGTGCAGATCAGGGGTTAGAACAGCTATTCCCATTGCAATAGGGCATAGGATCAAAAACAAGGGGCTAATTGAAGCCTTGGATCCAGGGCTCATCAGCGTGGCATCCATCTGCCCTCACAGAGGCCTTTCCTGGCACTCACATGGTCCCCTTCCCCACACCCAGCTGAAATTAGGCTTGAAAGAAGCATTCTACTGTAGCTGATAAAATGGGCTGCAGTGTTGTAATTGGTGGTGGGGGGGCGCAGCAATTTATTTGGTTTGCAGATGGGCCCCCACAGTGCTTTTCTTCCAGAAAAGAAAAGGTGCCAGTACTGTGTACCCTTGAGTACCCCCGGGGGGGGGAGCACTGGGTCCCCGGGCCCCAAAAGGTTGACATGGAAGCAAGTCTCTCACACAAATTTCCCACTTGGGAGTCCCGAACCAGATAAAAGGCACTGCCTGCTCCAACAAATTAGACAGAAGGCAAACCTCAGAACCCTCCTTCCTCTTTCCTCTCTATGTTGAAGGGGGTCCCTGCCCTTCAGAGGAAGGGCCGTAGCTCAGTAGCAGAGCATCTGCTTTCCATGCAGAAGTTCTCAGGTTCAGTCTCCAGCATCTCCTGCTACTACTGGAAATTTCCCCCAGAGACCCTGACAACGTAGTCAGCACTGAGGCAGATAGACTGATGGTCTGACTCAGGCATAATGCAGTTTTGGTCTTCCCTATTCCCAAGTTGCTCATCTATCCCTGACTCTGATTTGCATCAAGAATGTCATGGCTCTCTAACCAGAAATGAGATGCATAGTAAAAAATAAGAATGCATAAGGGGAAAAATGTTTTGCTTGTTCTAGTGGCTGTGATGTCTTTTTTTAAAAAAAAAAACACGTTTAAATGCTCAGCTTTTGCCTTTCAGAGCAAATTAAAGACTGCAGATGTTCTCAGGCTTTGATTTTACACTACATTGGATGTGTACAAACTATTTTCATGACTTGTTCACATGGCAGATGTGCATTTTGAATGAGTTTGCTGGGGTAGTTGAGTACCCAATGGTTTGCTATGCAAGTATCGGCTGCGCTTTCATTTCCCCAGGAATAATGTGTTGAAACACTTGCTCTGAATTTCATAAATTAAGCATTGCAAAAGAAGAGTTAGACTTGCCCAGGGTAGGTGGAATAAAATAAGGCTGCAATCCTACATTCACTTACTTGAGAGTAAGTTCCACTGCACTCAATGGGACTTCTGAGTAGATAGCATAGGATTGCACTATTAGGTTTGTTAGTTTCAGAGTATATTCAAAAGATAATACAGCTTTTTTAAAAGTGATTTATCTGTAGGATTATTAATCAAGTTTGAGAAAGATAAGGTTAATTGAATTTTTAAACGAGTGGCTGTGTTATCCTTCAAGCACCTTGGAGCTCATTCAATATTCACGCCTTTTTATCCCATTTGGAAGTGATAGGTCAGGTTTGAATTCTTCCTTTAAAAAAATAAGTAACACATATAAAATAAAACTTGTGATTATTGGACTATTGATCATTGCACTATTGGTCTAGTGGGTTAGAATCACAGCTGAAGATGGGACACACCAACTCTACTTCCCCAATGGTTCGTTTTGTTTTTAAGCAGAAGAAGGCAGGGCAGAGCTGGACTTACTATAGCTGGAACTAAGTTAAAGAAATCCAGACATGTCTGTTCAGATCTTTCCAAATTATTCCAAATTGGTCTTTCCAAATTATTAAGATGTGCACACACCATATATTTAAAGCACCCCCCCCAATAATAATAATAATAAGAGCTGTTTACTTATAACAAAGCTACAGTTCCCAGAACCCTTAGAAATTTACCATCCCTTGGATTTGGTAGGGGATGCTTTAAATGTATGGTGTGGACAGCCTTAGCTGAAATGGCCTGTTAAAAAATGTTAAACAAAGCAATGAAATTGGTTTCAGTTTTTTTGGGGGGGTCTCCTGTCTGATTTAATCAGGAACACTTTTTAAAATAGTTCAAAACAATGGATTAATCAAACTAAACAGGTGGCATTCAACTAACTTTACACCCAGAATAGATCCATTGAAATTAACTTAATCATGTTCATTAATTTCAGTGGGTCTATGTTTAAAACTCAGTTGAATATCACCCAGTGTTTCAGCTCTAGGGCTTGTGCAATCAACTACAAACCCTATTCAGACATGCAGGCTTAAACTGTGGAGATGATGGCGGGGGCACACACAATCCCAAGCCTCAGCATCCCCACTCATACCGAGTCCATTTCAGACCTTTCAATGTGAAGGTGATTCCCTTCCCATCGTTGGGAATCCAGCACCATGGAGTTTTGCTAACACATTTAAGAAGCTCTCTCACTCTATCAGGCTAAAGAAGGTCTGAAAAACATGCGCACATCCTGTCCCCAGCTTATGCTCATCTGCATTCACCTGAACAGTGTGCATCCTTCTTGAGAGTTACTCCCAAGAAGGTGTGTAAGGCAGACATGGGGGTCCTCAGGCCAGGGGCCTGAATGCAGTCCTTCAGTTCTGCCTGGCCCCCATAGATCTCTCTGGGTCACTGACTTTCCATTGCATCCTGGGTGTTTTCACTTAGCTGGAATGAGTCCTCAAAATCTGAGAACACCTCTTGTTTGAATGGATGGAGGACAGAGAGGGGTGTGTGAATGAGTGTAGAGGTGACCGAAAAAGAAATGTGGTCTTTAGGCTGCAAAAGGTTCCCATGTCTGCCCTCTAGGAGGGTATTGCAGTCTAAAAGTGAATCCTATATTACAGGCTGGTTTTCAGGGCTGCAATCAGATGCAGACCAGCGTGAAAGAAGCATGACTCCATTGTCAGTGAAGTTAGCTCTTTATTCAAGGAAACAGCATACAACTTAGCAACACTTCCCCGTAGGTCTTGCTCCTATGGAGCAGTTGCCAGGACTGAAGGTCCCTGCCTTCCACCCTTTCTAAGTCTCCTCCTCTCCCAGATGTTTCCCAAGCAGTCTCAGACTGTGGCTGTGCACCTCTGGCCTCTGTTCTGCTCTTCTCATTACTCTGCAAGTTCTAGGAGACCAGGGGGGGGGACTCCCAGGATTCTTCTGCAGTCTCTTGACCAACCTCCTCTGCTCCATCCTCAGAGTCTGAACTGCTCCGTCACAGGTTCTTCCCTTCTCACTAAACCCTGTAGCCCCTTACAGCACCAAGCCCCTTCTCCCAATCTTTTGCGTCTGACCTCTCCTCAGTTTCCCACCACCAACTCCCTGGCTCTGAGCCTTCCTCCTCTGGGGTTTCCCTTGCAGGTTCACCACCTGGTGCCTCCCAGTACTCCTCACCATCCAGCCAGTCCCTGACACTGGTGAATCAGAGGTTTCTAATTGTTTTACTACTGTTGTATCAGTCAAGTTTTGTCAGTTTAAATCCAGATTTGGATGCTGTTATCATTCTTCTGCTGCCTGTAATTGATCCTCTATCTCTTGGAAGCCTTCTTAGCCAGCAAATGGCTACATTTGCTCTTGTCTCTCTCTCTCCCCCACCCCACCAGCCTCCTCAAATGATTGTGCTTTGGGCCATTTGACAGGTAATCATTAGAACTTGAATGCCTGAAGACTAACTGGACCTTTTCCTCCTATTATTGCAAGGGGGGATTTATGTAGGTAACTCCCATTAATGCTAATGGGACTTGCATGTGTAAATTCTCCTTGTGTCAATGACAGACTTGACCCCTGAAAGAAATCCACGTGGCTGTGGGTGGGTTGATTCGGAAACTGTCTGGGAATCACAATGAAATTTTCTTTCCCTGAAGATGACCAATGCTGGTTTTTCTCTTATTATCAGGTTCTTAGTTCACAAAGGAGAACAAATAATCGCTGAGGAAGTAGAAAAATTATCTCCTTATCTTCCTGTGGGAGGAAAAAATTGGGGGAAGCATGACCCCCTCCCCAGTGTCAAATACAGAAGTGGCTGGAGAGGAATTGGTGCCTCACCACTGGACAGGGGCAGAGAGAGCTCTGCAAGGACTTATTTACCCTGCAAGGGCTGCCTATCAAACTCAGCTTATGCTTTGTGTTTAGAAAGACCCAGGTTTGATCCCTGACATCTCCAGGTAAGGCTAGGAATGTCAAAAGAAAATAGGAAGAGTTCCACTGGATCAGGCCAAAATATTCTCACTGTGGGATCTGCTGTTTTATACATGTATGAGAATGGGAATTTTAGGTTCCTGCTTTATTTTTGTTTTTATACTTGCTTTAAAGCCACATCCACACTATACCTTTATTATTCCACTTTGAAAAGTCACAGCTTCCCCCAAAGAATCCTGGGGACTGTAGTTTGTTAAGGGTGCTGAGAGTTGTTAAGAGGCCCCTATTCCCATCACAGACCTACAATTCCCAGAGTTCCCTGGGAAGAGGCCTAGATTGTTAGACTACTCTGGGGATCATATTGTTGCCTGTGTTGTTATCTTATGCTCATTTGGACTTGCAAGAGCACCTCATTTCAGTTCCACCATTTCCCAGACACATTCTAGGCTGTCCCTCAAAAACTATTGTCAGCCTCTGGAATGATGGGAGTCTGGAGTCAGATCTATCAATAAAGCACTAGGTGGGAGCACAGCTTGTTAGCAATTCCACCATTATCTTTATTTACAGGCTGGCAGTTGCTGCTTATCAGAATGTGGATGGGAAGCCGTGTAGGAATGTTGTAAATCTTCATAGCACTTGAGATTTAGAAAGTTGACAGTGACTCATCAAGGAGAAGCTGCTGCTGTTGGCTGCATGGGAGGTCTGATCAAAGGAGACTTTAATAGAAAATACTTCTCTTGTCATAACTCTCACAGACAATAAATTCCATGCCAGTTGCATACATTGGCAAGACAAAGATGGGATGTATGCACAATGCATTACCAAACCCAGCTGTGCGTACTCGAGCAAACTCCGAAAAGTTGTGCCTGAAAGTGCTTAGAGAAGGGATGTTCCCCCAAACTCTGCCTGATCTCTCTGATCATGGTGGCTGGTTTTCTGAATGCTCCAACAGACAAGATGCGTCTCTTCTGCAATTCCAACATGCAGTGTACAAACATGGAGTTGGGGATATGGGATGAATTTAAGCCTCTTAGGAAACTTAGCTTTCATTCATAGAGAAAGAGTTATCAGATTATATTCCTAAGGATATAGAGGTAGGTCAGAAAGGACCTTTTTAGCACATTTACAAGCTGGAGAAACTGTTGAGGACATTCCATGCACTCTAGAACCACCCAGCACAAATGATTACCGTATTTTTCGCCCCATAGGGCGCACTGGCCCATAGGGCGCACCTAGTTTTTTTGGGGGGGGGGAGAAATAAAGGGGAAAAAATATTTTTCCCCCAGGCGCGGGGCTGGGGTGGGGGAAGCCCGAGCTTCCCCCGACCCCAGCCCCCAGAACAGGCTGCTATACGCAAGCCTAGGGAGCCCGGAGCGAAGTCGTGCCGGGCTCCCAAGGGTTGCGGAGAGCTGCCCGAAGTCCGGGGCGTGCTCCGCTGCACTCCCCAGGTTTCGGGCTGCAGGCTGCTGTCCGCAAGCCTTGGGAGCCCAGCGGGAACTCCCGCGGGCTCCCAAGGCTTGCGGATAGCTTCCTGAAGGCTGGAGAGTGAGAGGGGTCGTGCGCACCGACCCCTCTCGCTCTCCAGGCTTCAGCGAAAGCCCATAGGACGCACACACATTTCCCCTTCATTTTTTGGAGGGGAAGAACTGCGTCCTATAGGGTGAAAAATACGGTATATTGACTGAAAGCCTAATTTTTAGCATGGGAAAGAGGGGAGATTGTTGACACCAGGGAAGACTTCCATAGGCACATGGGCAACCATGGGCACTATGTTAGTGTGTCCCTTGGTGTAGTGAAATTTCAGAGGTTCGTAGAGATTAGCCAGCAGGGTTGAGCCTATGGAAAGCCCATTGCTATTCTCAGATGGCATGTGCCACTCCCTTAATTTTGAAGAAGTGTTAATTTTGGCCAAGAGTCTTGGAATAATAATAATAATACTAATAATTTATTACTTGTACCCCGCCCCAGGGTTGCTCCAGCCCCTTTGGGCAGCTTCCAACAGAACACACAACATATCAAACGTTAAAAGCTTCCCGATACAGGGCTGCCTTCAGTTGTTTACAGAAGGTCGTATAATTGTTTATCTCCTTGACATCTAATGGGAGGGCATTCCACAGGGCAGGTACAACACGAAGGCCCTCTACCTGGTTCCCTGTAAGTTCACTTCTCTCAATGACCCTCGCATCTGAACCTCAGCGTCCAGACTGAACAATGGAGGAAGAGGTGCTCCTTCAGGTATTTATTTAAATTGCAGTAATTATTTCTAAATTTGTATCCATACACATTATTTAGCACATGCAAATTATATGCAAATTTGTGCCCTCTTGTGTCTTCTTTCCGCCCCATGATGCATTGCATAAGTGGCCACTCTAACGCACAGCTTTTATTGACAGTGTAATGCTTGAAGATAGGGATAGAGAGCCCCTAGCAAGACTTGTTCTGATCTTGCAAACTCCATTATAATGGTTGCGGGAGTTAATACCTCTTTAATGAGGCATTATTTCACAAGCAAAATGCCGAAGTCAAGTCCTGATCTAGATCCACCTAAGATATGAGATGTACATTCAATACTCATTACTCTGTGGGTTCAGCCTGGACAGCTAATAAAATCCGGACTCCAGAGGTTTCCTTAGCATTGCAATGGACACCTCTTGACCCGCCTTAAGAGGAAATGGCCACTCTGTGTAAAAGACACAGGATGCTTATGGTTTATGCATTCCCAAACAACAGCTCTTCTGTCCAGCTACAGCATGTGGCATAGCTTAATTACCTTCTGACATAGCAATGGCATTCATCCTTCATCCTTATCTTCCTCTTGCTTACATGCTGCTTTGTCCTTTTCTCATGGTTCTCTTGCAAACAAACCTTCAGATTCCAACCTTCTCTTGCTCAACCCTTCTTACGCACATTTCAGTTTTCATTCCATATTTTCTATAATTTATGTGACAATGCAACCTTCTGCTCAGAGAAGTATCTGCCCCCCCAAAGCAATGTAGGCAATGCACTCATTCCTTTAAAGTGTGGTATTACTGAAATGCTCTCTGGCCTGGGAATGATAGGGAAGATATCTTTATTAACTTTTTTCTTTGGCTATTCCTTTGAGATAGCGGTACATATATTAAGTCAGTCCCCACTGTCCTGATGCTCTCCAGATGTTTTGAGCTGCAACTCCCAGTGTACTGGTTGGGGTTGATAGGAGTTGTGGTCCAAAACCTCTGGAGAGTTCTGGGTTGGCAAAGACTATATTAAGGAATGGGCTCAGGGGGAAAAACCAAGTCAATGATAATAAGAAATTGGTCATTAATGTATTTTGTGGGGAAATCTTTAGAAAGGTTCCACTATGGATTAAACACTCAGTGTTACTGAGACAATTTTAAAATATATATAAATGAATTCTTCTTTGCTGATGTGGGGTATTTGGGGGGAATCTTATTCCTTAAGTGAGCACATTAATTTTACTGTGATCGCTCTTCCAACTGGGAGTGCTATGATTTAACAAATTCAAATGACTGAAAAATAATAAATTATATGGAAAATGTGTACTGAGTCCTTTACTCCACAAATAAACTAGTATTTTATGCATAGATAGATAGGTATATAGATAAAGATATCAATATAACAGTCAACGGATTTTAAACCCAGAAATCCTATACTCATCCTCTGCCAGATCTGGATATATGTTTGTGATTGACCACTAAATCCAAATCTTATGCCCTGGGTATGGGGAAAGAGAAATGCCACAGCATCCCTGGAAACACCACTCTAGAGACTATAACTGCAATAATGATGCAACTTGTGCATTATTTCCTTATTTCTGTTCTTGCATGTTTGTATTGGAGATGCCAGAAGAGGTCTCTCAAAACAGGCTCAGATTCAGATCTAAGCCAGAGAAGAACTGCTAGCTTCTCTGGCATTTCACATCATTTCTATTGAATTCAGTGAAATGATGTTGTTTCCTTACATTCAGTGCATGTACATGTGTGAATAATATATTGGCAGTTGTGAAAACCAGGGGTGTGTGGAGGAACTCATCTCAATGGGTCCTGTGCCTGGGTTGGGCTTCCTATTTCCCACCCTCAGCTTTTGCCCCTGCAACAGGTGGTGCCATCTGGGCAATACTTTGGGGCAGACATCAAGGGCCCCGTTCAGCAGAAGGAACCATTGGCCTTCAAATAAAGGAGGGCCAGCTTATATTATTGTTGTGAGGTTGTGCGCTACCCTATTTCTGCTGAGCAGTGCACAAAGGGGTTCCAGGCGCTCACTCAGAATCATATTCCCATTCAGAAGCAATGCTTCCCCCCAGGGGGTACTCAAGGGTATGCAGTACTGGCCCCTCTTCTTTTGTTGTTAAAAAGTATGGCACTTACTATAACAACTTCATGGTGAGTACCTATTTTTCTAGGGGTAGGGGACTGTTGAGAAGCAAGACACAGCAGAGGCTGTGGTGTCTACAAAATATGGCTTAATTACACATATCTATACCTGAGTTTAAATGATGGGGCTGCAGATCTTCCAGGATTACCATCTCAAGAGCAGCTTGCTTTTCACATCAGCCCAGCTCTGCAGACAGAGCACCACCCCCTTGTTCCTGCTTCCCAGCCAGCTCTAACGACTTCTGCCCTTCTGCCCCCATATGGTGTTCTCCCTTTCTCCTCCTTTCCAAAACACCTAGTCAAACACAACACATCCTCCTCTCTAAACCTTGAGTGAAAAATGGGCAAATTTTAATTTATGGCATCAGACCCCTCCCTGTCACCTTGGCAACACCTTACAGCACAGACCCAAACACCTTCTTTGATGTGTAGCTCTGTGTGGCCATTGTTTCGTTGTTGTTGTTGTTGTTGTTGTTGTTGTTGTCGTCGTCGTCGTCGTCGTCGTCGTCATCCAATCTATTTACTACCCTTCATCTGCAGATCTCAGGGTGGTTCACAACATAAACATACAATATAAAAGCACAAAATATAATGGCTTACATTCACCCAAACCAGCCAGGCTAGTTTTCAACAGCTAGACCTGGGAATTTCCGTGTTTGGCACAGTTCAGGGGAATTGCTGCAGCCTGTATCTTCCCTTCAATTTCGCAAATATTACCCAAATGCTACCATTTATTCATTCCTAATATTAACCAGCAGACTCTGGCGCCCCAGCTATAACATTATTCTGATCTAAGTGAAGTAATACATATTACCACCCCAACAAAGGATCCTGCAATCCGTTTAGTCCAGAGTCTAAAGTTGCCTAACTGTACCACTGCAACTTTCCCCATTCAAGAAGTCTCCAACATGGCTCCATGAAGCCTCTGAGCTCCCACACTCACTGGTTATGTGATGGTGAGGGTGGTTATCCTTTCCTGCAGTGAAAAGTACATACAGGTGAGGAAGGAAGTTGAGAGAATGATGCTCTTGGCCTTTTCTAATTTTATTTCTAGGTGCTATTCAAGGCTCAGACCAATTCTGCTGGATGTGGCTTTCAACCAGATACCTTGGGAATGCAGTGTGTGGTACACTTTCTCTTTCAGTGTCCCTGTGGACTGGGGTGGAGGCTGATCCAAGAGTGTGGTCAGGATAAAAGTTAGCAGAGGCAGGGTCCAGCTCCCATGGCACAAGCTCAAAAGTTCAAATGTACCCACAGACCTCTAAAGAGGTTGGCAAGCCCTGCTCTGTTCAATGTTTCATTGCATAAAACCAGGGAAAGATTTAAGAGGGTGAGGGCTGTGTCATTTTCTTTATTCAGGTCTTATATTGGCTTGGGAAAGATGGTTGGAGTGGGAGGGGATGAAGAAGCTTAGGTCATCACCAAATTTAGCCAGGGTGAACCAGCCCATCTCTAGGGGTGGATGTTACACGGGGCTCACTATAAAAACCAAAAGGAATAATTAAAAATTGCCTACTCACTGTGAGGTCCACCCTATATACCCACCACCTGGCTGTTTTCTGACACACCTCGTAGCAGCACCAATTCAATGGTGTGAAGTGTTTGTTTGAAAGCAAAAACAAACAGAAAGTGTTAATGATACACTGTATGCTAGAATAAGCTGAGGACAGGTGCAAACAATTTTCAGGCTGGAAAATCAAATTTAACTGTAATGATACATGATAGCAGATGTTTGGTAGACCACATTCTCCGCCCCGCCCCCCTGCCGAATCACACATCAATTCCACATTGTTATTGGATTAAAAAAAAAACGGTATTTATTTGAGCATCAGAATATTTAGTTTTTGTCAGTACTTTCAGAGAAGGAGAAGGAAATGAAAGTTATTGAAATCTAACGTAAAATGGTGTTTTATTGAAATGCGTCTCACTTGGGTATATGTTCCACCGAGATGTCATAATTTATGTATTACTTCATTGTTTAATTGGGACTTAATGCCAGTGTCATTAACATTCTGTGTGTTAATCTGCAAAGTTGGCTATTTATGGGCAGATAATGATGGCAGTCGTAATTTTTTGCAGCAGAGGACTTCTGACTGTGCAATTTAATTAAAAATAATTTTTGAAGTAACTGGAACCAGATATTCATTTTTGGCTTTATTAAGGATCCAGCTTGTTTAAGAAAATTATTACCATATGCACGAAGCAGTGTTTGTTTTTTAACCGCTTTTGCTCAGTACAAAATTGGGTTGCTTATTTATATTGCCTATCATTATAGTTTTCCTCTTCCAGGAAGAGCCTGAGAATGAGAGTTAGTTTGGAGACCTTTTTCACATTACACAGGCAGTCAGCCCTCAGAGCCATTGTATGCCCAAAGCATTGTGGGAAATTGAAACGGCCTCCTGGCTTTGATCACACACTTGCTGCCCACTGTTGCCACCCCCAGATAAGCCCTCAATAGAGTAGCCTCACCAGAGAAAGGTTTGCTGACTGTCGAAGAGCCAGTTCACACTCCACACATTATAATATTTCTGTACCATACCCTCCAACATTTCTCCGATGAAAATAAGGATGACCTATTCAATAATAGTAATAATTTTATTACTTATACCCTGCCCAATTGACTGGGTTGCCCAGCTTCCAACATATATAAAAACATAATAAAACATTAAACAAGTTACCTATACAGGGCTGCCCTCAGATGTCTTCTAAAGGTTGTATAGTTACTTTTCCCCTTGGCTCAGGGGTCACATAACTCCATACCCTCTTATGAAAACAGGGACTTCCTAAGGAAAAGCAGGACATTCCGAGATCAAATCAGAAACTGGGACAGCTTCTGAAAACCTGGGACTGTCCCTGGAAAATAGGGACTCTTGGAGGGTCAGCTGTACTTCTGTGTAGCACAGTAATGGGGAAACAGCCACTCTCCATATGTTACTTATTTCAATTGTTTAATTTCATTCATGGATCACTTCCCATTCGGAAGTGATTAACAATGAAAACATCCTAAGACCATCAACAGCAAAAAGCACATATGAAAACAATTTCCAAAACAGAACTGAGATAGCAATCTCCACTCAAAAGGCTTGTTGAAAAAGGAAGATCTTGAATAGGTGCCCAAAAGCCAGTGGAGATGATACCGGTTTGATATGTTACGAGAGGATGTTCCAAAGGGCAAGAGTTGTTGCACAAAAAGCCCTACAGAACAGGCCTCCTGTTGAGGCAACATCTGGAGGAGGCCTTATCCTGCAGAACACAGTGATCAGTTGGGGAAATAATGGGTGAGACTATTTTATGCAGATCCTGCTCCCAACCTGCATAGGGTTTTAATGCTGGACTGCAACCCCCATCTGTCCCAGTCAGCATGGCCAATGGTCAAGGATGATGGGAGTTATGGTCCAGCAAATATCTGGAGGACCACAGGTTCTCTACCTGTGGCATAGAAGTTAGCATTTGCAATGCAATTTTCCAAGCCCAGTGATATGTATAAATATGCACATACTTGGTTAAAAAGTGCACACCAGCACATGTTAACATACAAAAGTGGATTATATTTTGCTTTGCAAAATGCAAGTGTCCCTATTTTCCAGGGACAGTCCCAGATTTTCAGAAGCCGTCCCGGTTTCCGATTTGATCCCGGAATGTCCCACTTTTCCTTAGGATGCCCCCATTTTCATCAGAGAAAATGCAGCCTCTCAGATCTCTCTGTCTGGCCCTTGGGGCTCTCCCTGAGCCATGACCCCTCACCAGGTCTTACCCCTCATCGGCACTGCTCTGTGCATTTCTTAATTGCTTTTGCCTTGCTAGAAATTGTCCATCAATTGTGATAGTACCTATTGCTTCTCTGGTTGGAGGTGTTTGTATATGTGCAAACCTTTGATTTTTTTATGGCTGGAATGTCCGTCCCACTTTCTCCCTTGGCTCTTGCCCACCACTGGACTGTGGCCCTTGGAAGGTTATCAATGTGGGCAATGTGGCCCTTGGCCTATAAAGGGTTCTGTATCCCGATCTACAGTGTGGTTTCATGTTTTCCCCCCACCCCCAATGTAGAAGCAAGATTACCATTTAGGGAGGGCTTCTCTCTGTCTTGGTTACACACTCTCTCTCTCTTTCTCACTGCTTCCCCCGATAGTTTCAGGAAATCCTTGTTTAGCCTCTTATCATTTGAAGCCCATTGAAAAGTTGTTAAAGTGAAATTTTGCATCCACGTTATGTCTTTTCATTTATTTTCATGAAAATTGAATTACGGTAGCATACCTGTCTTGGGCATATTAACAAAACAATTCATGTATAGAGATGGCTTAGGAACATGTGGTTCTTCCGTGCTAGGAATATCATTTTTTAAAAGGCATAAGCAGGAAGGATTTTTCAGAGATGAGTATATCTCTCAGTGTAATGTTGCATACAGACTGGAGATTGCCTCTCCTATTGAATTGTATAATGAAAAATCAATCAGTTTAATGGTTGACAAACTTTGACATTCAAATAAAAATGTTCCTGGTATTTTCATCAAAGACCTGTAGGCAAAAACTAGATTCAGTGACTTTAATTTATGCAACAGTGAATGTCTGCCAAAACATTGTACAAATGACTGTATAATGAGGCAATAATAACTACAAAGGGAGGGGGAGGGGGGAAATACAACTAAAGGCCAAGCTTCCTTAGTTTTTAAGTGATTATATAAATTCACCAAGCTCTACAGTATGAAAAATCATATTTTCCCTACTGCTTTCTTTACAACTCCAATCTTATTTTGAGAGCAATTTCTCCAAGTCATCAGACATATATAATGTGATAGACTGTGCCGAATTATAGCAAGTTGTGATATTATATGGAGATTTCTGAACACCTTGCAATAATCCAATAGAACGTCTTCCGTTTTACACTGAATTATGTAAACAGAAGGGAAATTCAGGATCATTAAGCACTGAAGACCCAGACCAAAGCCAGTGCAGGCTCCCTATGGCTAACCTGCATAGAGTTCCTCACTTCTGTGGGGGGAATAATTTGACAAACACCAACACCTACAATTTAATGAATGAAATTGTTAGGTACAGACCAAATCAAAAGAAGTACATCTTCATGCCAAACATCAGGATTCATTGTCCTGGTTTGCACATAGTGTTAAAACATGGTTAGCATTAAACCAGGCGATTGTCACTAAATATTAGGAAGGCTATTTCCAAAAGCTGTTCGGCAGTGGAACAAACAGCTTTGGAAGGTACAGTATATGTACGTATATAGTTTTAATTTGTGTTTCCTATGTTTTTAGTGGTTCTTATTTTTATCTGTAAGCTGCCTTGAGTCATGTCAGGGGAAAAGGTGGGGTATAAATATATAATTAATAATAGTCAAAGTAATGATAGAACTCAGCAGGGAGGAGTATGGGGACAAAACTAGAATTAATTGGCTCTGCCTATTAATGGATCTGGCTCTTCCTATCCCTGGCTTGGGCTCCATTTGCTCTTAGCTTTTCAGCCTCCCCCCCCCCCAAGTCCCAGTGGGCTCCAGCCACCACTGCTCAGGTAATGCCAGTGACTGGGAGGAGAGAGGGTTATTACCTTCACATTCTGCTTGTGATCTTCCCAGAAGCATCTTGTTGGCCAGTGTGAGACAGTGGGTGTTGGAACCAGATGGACCTTGGGCTTGATCTACGAGAACTCTTACATCCTTTTCTGTTTAGTGTTGATTGATGATGCTTCATCACATGAAGGGAAAATGCCTGGAGGAACCAGACATGCTGACTGAGGATTTGCCTGAATAAAAGAAGATTTTAAAAGCCACCACATTCCAGCCCCTGAAAGCTTGCTGCCTGACATTTGCTGTTTGGTCTCCTCCTTCTGCCATTCACTCATGCATTGGTAAACCAATTCCATGGGACGTCACCCACAGCTGTCTGTTGGATGTGCCAAGTGCATATGATATGGCAGGTCTGGTTCACTGCTACATAGTGCCAAATCATTCAGAAATAAAGCGCATAATTCTGTACATGGTTGCTTTGTTGACTCACAAAGGAACCTCTAAAATTAATGTGCTGGTGATGTCTTTGTTAGGTTGATTAGAGTGTGTGTGTTGAATGTCATAGGAAAAGACTTAAGCACACACACAAACAAACCCGCTGCCCTGGATTGCTTCAGCGTTGATCCTGATTTGTCTGCACAAAGTTTGCAGGATGTTGGACGGTGCTAGCTATTTGCTGAGCATTCATTCTATTTGGTTTTGGGACAGGTTATATGACATTGTATCAAGTGCTATCCCACACTTTACAGCACATTTCCTCATCACCAGATTTCTAATACTTTTGGTGGTGGTGAGGAGCAGGTTTGTTGCAGGAGACTGAAAATCAACTTTAATTGTGCAACCTGAATTTGTCAGTGTGTGACTGAATCCTAGCTAAAAATAATGAATCTCTGGATCCCCAGAGCTCAGTCCTGCTCTTGGGAATGTCATTCACCGTCTGTAATTGTTTGTCCTGAATCCTCCTAATTTCAGATCAGCTTTCATATTTTATACATCTTTTGCAGAATACTTGATATGAATTTTCTAGATATGACTGTGTGCATGTGTCTCAACACTGAGTAAATGTGTCCACCATATATATATATACACATACACACACATCTAAATCTTAAACTAGATTGATTTGATTATTTAATTTCTATACTGCTCAGTATATTAAATACAGTGCTTTCCCCCCTAAAAAAAAACATTTAGGGGTACTTTCATTTTCCTACTCATATTGAAATACTGCCCTGCAATGAAGTCAAACTTAGATTCACAAAATGTTTAGGGGGTATGCGTACCCCTGCATCCCCCCAGAAAAAAGCACTGATTAAATATATATCCAAGTGGTGTGCAGAAAACTGAAGCAAACACTGGTTTAGCATTCATACCCTCTTCCTTGGGAACAATGCTTTTGTGAAGATCATTATAGAATTTTAGCAAACTCCCCAAACCACAGTTCCCATGATTCTTTGGGAGAAAGCCATAATTGTTAAATTGGTGTGAAAGCAAAATATCTTTGTAATGTATTATACCAGGCGTGGGGGACCTGTGGCCCTCCAGATATCACTGGACTCCAACTCCCATGAGCCCTAGCCAGCAGGGCCAATACTCAGGAATGATGGGAGCTGTTGCCCAAGAACATCTGGAGGACCAAATGCTCTCCACCTCTGGTGCAGACAGGATTGAGTTGGATGGACCAATAGTGTCACTTGATAGAAGGTAACTTCTTAGGACTATCTCTGGCCCTTAGCAGAAGCCCAGAGGTTCACCCTAAATCTTGTTGTGAAAATGAGAGGATGGTGGAACTTCAGGCTAACATACTTGAAACAGAGTGACTTACAGTGCAGGCCTATGCATGTCTATTCTGATGTAAGCACCACTGAAAAGATGAGAACTTATTCCCAGGTATAAGGTTGCAGTCTTAAAATGTGGGGGGGGGCTGTGTGTGAAAAAGCAAGAGCTCAGGCTTCTGCCATTCCTTCCAGGCTCCAAAGCATGCTTTCTCAGCAGCAAAACTCAAAACTGCTTGCTAACCTCCCCTTGTGTCAGCAACACAATTGGACAAATTTTCTGTCACCTGCACCGCTGTCAGCAGAACAGGGGAGGAAAAAAAGCACCCTCAAAAAGTACAGAAACATAATTTCAGCACTAACATAAGTATCAAAATGATTTACCTGTCTGTTCTGCTTCACTTTCATCTCGGCTTTCAGGGCCTTCATTCATCAATGTTTTATTTACACGCGTATATCTCATTTTTACACAGTCGCTTTCTCTTTCTCCCCCTCCCTCTCTCCTACCAGATAGCTGTGTTTCGTCCGTGTGGTTCTTCATCCCAGGGACAAGAACAATCCAAGGTTTGCAGATGGGACTTAGCTGCATTCTGTTGGAATTTTGTTATGGGAAGAACAAAGGCCTTCAATTAGCCTTTGCCAACCTGGTGCCCTCCAGTTTCTTTGGCCTACAACTCCCACCAGGCCATCAGTTGTAGTCCAAAATCATATAGAGAGCACCAGGTGGGTGATGCCTGCCTTACATTCTGTAAGAAAGGAGGGAAAGGGTCAACTATGGACATCTTGCGACTCAGCAAAAGAGAAGGGGTTACTTAGACTTTATTCCCACAGCTCACCAGCTCCTGCTTCTCTTCTCACCAGAGAGAGAGAGAGAGACTCAGAACACCTTGTTTTGTCTTAGCTAAGTAGCACAGCACATGCGTTGCAACCAGAAGGTTCCAGGTTCAGTCCCTGGTATCTCAAGTTTCAAGGAACAAGTAACAGTAAATGGGGAAGGAGAGCTCTGCTGGAAACCCTGGAGAGCTACTATCAGTCAAAGTGTATAATACCGTCCTGGATTAGCCTTCTTCAACCTTGAGTCCCCAGATGTTGTTGGACTACAACTCCCACCATCCCATTGACTAAGCTCATTAAGCATGATGGGAGATGTAGTCCAAATGACATCTGAGGACCCAAGGTTGAAGAACTCTGTGGTGGACAGAAAAATAGCCTGATGTACTATAAGGCATCTACCAAAGTTCCTCCCATCCTCCACTTTTAAACTCCAACTTTCCAGCCACACTGGATTCTTTGCTCTGCTCTTGGGGATTCACGTGGAAGATGGAGCAAGCTTGTTTTCTGCTGTTCCAGAGGGGAGGATCTGAACCAATGGTTTCAAGTTACAGGAAAGGAGATTCCAACTAAACCTCAGAAATAGCTCTTCGATGGTGGAACGGACTCCCTCAGAAGGTGGTGGACTCTCCTTCATTGGAGGTTTTAAAGCAGAGGTTGAGTGGTTATCTGTCATGGACACTTTAGTTGGGATTCCTGCATTGCAGGGGGTTGGACTAGATGACCCTCAGGGTCCCTTCCAACACAAAAATTCTATGAATGCTATTCTAAGTATTCTGTCCTAGTACCTGCTAGCAATATGGAACTGTGGCTCTTTAATCAATATACTACCAACTTGCACTAAATCTTACATGGCAGGACAAAATTGGAAAGATACCACCCCAAATTTCATCATCTGAGCAGCAGTGGTACGATCATGAAAACTGTGGGAATGTTACAATGCAAACTATAGTGATTTTCCAAGTTAACAGGGTTGTAAATGATTCCCCCCTCCCCTCCCAGAAATAATTCAGACATTAACGAGTGATAAACCTCTGCCAGATTTGCATGCTATTAAAAAAGATACTTGCAAACTGAAATGGAAAGGTGGATAACTAAACTGAAGACAGGAGAACTGAACTGAGAGAAAACGAAACTGACTGATTTGCCCTAATCCCTAACTATAGGGACGCAGGTGGTGCTGTGGGTTAAACCACAGAGCCTAGAACCTGCCGATCAGAAGGTCAGCGGTTCGAATCCCCGCAATGGGGTGAGCTCCCGTTGCTCGGTCCCAGCTCCTGCCCACCTAGCAGTTTGAAAGCACATCAAAGTGCAAGTAGATAAATAGGTACCACTCTGACGGGAAGGTAAACGGCGTTTCCGTGCGCTGCTCTGGTTTGCCAGAAGCGGCTTAGTCATGCTGGCCACATGACCCAGAAGCTGTACGCTGGCTCCCTCGGCCAGTAAAGCAAGATGAGCGCTACAACCCCAGAGTCATGACTGGACCTAATGGTCAGGGGTCCCTTTACCTTTACTGGTGTCTTTGTGGAACCAGAATTGTTTAGGGAGCATTAGCTGCCTTGTTCTTCCCTGGCGCAAGACCAGATAGAAGCTCCTACCTACATCCTCCACTGCAAACATTCATCCATCCATCCTTCCATAATTTTATTTGCATGCCATCTTTCCACAATTCAAACCATGCTCAAGGCAGCTTACAACATGAAAAAAATACAAAACTGCAACATAACAAAAGTAGTCATGAACAATAAATAAAACATTTAAAAACACACAACCAAATGGAACAATTTCCACATAAATAACAAGATCTAAGATAAAGATTTTTTTAAAGTATCTAGAACAGCAACACCTCCACCCTTGGGAAATAACCCTCCAGCCCAAAAGCCTAAGCCTATCCAGCCATATAGAATGTTTACATGTGTTTTAATCTGGTCTTTCGCTTATTGTTGATCTTAATTTTTTTTGAAAGCGTAGGGTTAAACATGATATGTGCTGTTTTATGTGCAGGACTTAAGAGATGTGTTGTTGTTGTTGTAGATAAATAAAAGTACAAAAAAAAAATATAAGGGCCTAGAGATTGTCAATTATCCCAATGCCTTTGCTTCACAGGGGTGGCGAACTCACTGCCCCCTCAACTGTTGGACTTCAACTCCTATCAACCTTAATGAACTAGGTTGATGGTGAGGCAGCTTTTGTCCAGGAACATCTAGAGGGCTGCAGGATCCCCATCTCTGCTTTACAGTCAACATTGAGAGGACCAAAAGGCGATAGGTTTAATTTTGTGGAAAACCAGGTAAAATACAATGAGCATGCTTTTCTTTACTTTTCTAGGGGAGGGGAGCATTTTTTTTAAAAAAAACAACATATTAAATACTAATGCTGAATATTCAGGGAATGATCCTGGCATACCCATAAGATGGTCAGACTCTAAGGATGGGGAATAAATCCAGTGTGATTTGCATTTTAATAAGAATCTACCTTATTCATTCTTTCAGAAACAATATGTGAAATGAAACACAGGCATCCTTTTAAGTTCACTCTCCTCCAAATTTTGCAAGGCAGTATACATGCCAAAAAAATATGTACAGGAATGCTGATATTAAGTGAAAGTATTCATAAAAATGCACATATTAGGGAAGACGACATACAGAAATGCATATATTGGGAAGACATGATTTGCCTCAGGAGCTTTTGGCATTACACCAGGGAAGAACAAGGCAGCTAATTCTGCAGGAACTATCATGGTTTCACATGGCTACACCATACAATTTCTACCCTTGTATTAGATGTTGAAAATACAGTGCTACCTCAGGTTAAGTACTTAATTCGTTCTGGAGGTCCATTCTTAACCTGAAACTGTTCTTAACCTGAAGCACCACTTTAGCTAATGGAGCTTCCCGCTGCCACTGTGCCACCACCGTGCAATTTCTGTTCTCATCCTGAAGCAAAGTTCTTAACCCGAGGTACTATTTCTGGGTTAGCAGAGTCTGTAACCTGAAGCGTCTGTAACCTGAAGCGTCTGTAACCCAAGGTACCACTGTATTTTGTAATCTGCTTTGGGAGCCTCTTGTGGCTGCAAAGTGGATATAAGTATGAGAGAGAGAGAGAGAGAGGGGGGGGGGGAATGAATATTTAATACCATCCAATTACTTTTTAACATAAGAACATAAGAAGCTTCCTTATACTGAGTCAGACCATTTGGTCCACCTAGCTCAGTACACTGACTAAAAGTGGTTCTTCAGGGTTTAGCAGGCAATGGTTCTCTCCCAGCTCTACCTGGAGATGCCAGGAATTTAACCTGGGACATTTTGCATGCAAAGTGGATGCTCTAGCACTGAGCTGAAGCCCTTTGGGCTCTCTACATTTAGGCTCTGGCTGTTCTGCATTGTTTCGCCCACTCCCAGATGTACCTTTAGCCCCTTCTCATCGCAGAATTCTTGAAGCTATGCACAATGCTGCCTCAGGCTCAAGAGATGAAACTATCAGTGGATTGTGCTCATAAACCATTCATCCATCGGCAGGAGCAGCTGATGACAGCGGACAAGTTAAAAATCCAAAGTTGAAGGTATTAAGAGTTCCTGGACACATTTTCCCGGAGCATTCTAATAGGATATGAAGACAGTTGGGCATCACTTATATGAGGCCTGGAGAGCCATGATTTCCTTGATGGAGTGTCCTCACCAGGTCATCTGTGGCTTCGCTTATGGTCTCTGCAGAGAAAAACTACCTCGCCGAAGCTATGAACATTCCAAGAAATGAATATGAGCTCTCGCAGCATAGAAATGAGGGAGTTCAATTTCTGCAGCACCATTTTTCTCTGTCCCACAAGAGAGGAGCTGCTGTGATAGATGTGAGTTGCAAAGCCAATGCTTGTTCCTCAAGTTCTGTGTATGCCGACAGAATGCTGGAGCTGCTGCGTTGCCCTCGGGGTGCAATCTCCACCAGGTGGTGCAGGTATATTATTTCCTGCTATCCTCTTTGTTATGCAATGCATTTTGGAACCATACCAAAACAATGGTATGGTATATGTGTGCGCTTACGTTTAGCATAAAAACCCCACTACTGTAGATAATTCCCTGCCCTCAGTTTATGAGTAGGATTAGGTAATTTCTTGAAGCATAAGGTTATGAATGACCATTAAACACAATTGCTATGTTCTACCTCTACTGTTGGGATGCAGGTGGCACTGTGGTCTAAACCACAGAGCCTAGAGCTTGCCGATCAGAAGGTCGGCGGTTTGAATCCCCGCGACGGGGTGAGCTCCCATTGCTCGGTCCCTGCTCCTGCCAACCTAGCAGTTCGAAAGCACGTCAAGTGCAAGTAGATAAATAGGTACCGCTCTGGTGGGAAGGTAAATGGCATTTCCGTGCGCTGCTCTGGTTTGCCAGAAGTGGCTTAGTCATGCTGGCCACATGACCCGGAAGTTGTAAGCTGGCTCCCTTGGCCAGTAAAGCAAGATGAGCACTGCAACCCCAGAGTCGTCCGCGACTGGACCTAATGGTCAGGGGTCCCTTTACCTTTACCTTTACCTTTACTGTTGGAAGCAGCATGCCTCTGAACGCCAGTTTCTGGGAATCACAGGGGGGGGGTGCTGTTGTGCTTTAGTTTTGCAGGCTTCCCATCGGGACATATTATCGGCCATGTTGAGAGCAGAATGCTAAATTAGATAGGCCATTGGCCTGATCTAGTAGAGCCCTTCCTATGTTTTTATGTTAGGATTCATACTTACCTATTTAAAAATAAGGAATAATCACATCCAAACTTGGGCAAAGTCCTTGCCAGGATGTGCAACTATCACTTTACAGACCTGATCCTCATTATGTTTTCTTAATTCCCAAATCCATGTAATGACCATTGCAACCCCTCTGTTACATAATTATGAGAAGTACTTTGTCTGGGTTAACACAGAAGACTGAGTCACCAGGCGATCTAATTCACTTGAGTACCAAGGAGCCGGTGCAATGATAATAATCCATTAATGGTACACATTGCAATTATTATAGGAGATTCCTTCCTTAAGCAGTCGTTACAACTGCATGATTGCCAAACAAATTGATTCTGATCGCTGCTTTTCAGATGGGTACCATTAAGATGTCATCATCATTTGACTCTAGTCGTGTAGGCAATGGAAGGTGTTCTTTTTTTAATGCATTAAAATGTTAAATATATTTAGGACTGCAGCCCTTGACTAGACTTTTGTGGATACTTGCAAGACAGCAAGTCCTCCTGAATCCAATTAGATAGTATTGTAGTATTTGGTAATGTAATGCATTTAAAAATAATACTAATATGCAAAAGGTCTTATCTATTATGACCTATTAAGGTTGGAATGTGTGAAAAGTAAGCAATTCCAAGTAGACATGAAGATGCAAAATAAATGATAAAATCTAGCACTGTGGAGTGTTACCTTTTATGTTACCCTACATTCATTTTCTTCCCCCCTTCCCGTGCCAGTTTTCAATCCCACCACCATCAATTGTCAGTCCATAGTTCATGGCCACTGAGTAAAATAAGCTCATTTTGGCTTTTAGTTAAGATTTTCCATTGCTGGTGTTTTACCATATCAGCCCCTCCAAGTGTCCCCATTTTCCAGGGATGTTCCTGATTTAGAGAAGCCGTCCTGGTTTCTGATTTGATCCCGGAATGTCCTGCTTTTCCTTAGGATGTACCTATTTTCATTGGAGGAATGTTGGAGGGGATGGAGTTATCCAACCCCAGAGCTGTCTGAAGGTAATCTTGTATAGGGAAGTTTTTTAAATGTCTGATGTTTTATTATGTTTTAATATATGTTAGAGTGGCTCAAACTCAGGACGAAAGGGAGAAACGTGCTAAGAGGAAGGCACGCTTGGCAAATCCTCACCGTGATCAGCTCCCACCCAGAAACCTATGTCTCCACTGTGGAAGGACGTGTGGATCCAGAATTGGCCTCCACAGTCACTTACGGACTCACTGTTAAGACAGTGTTCATGGCAGACAATCTTACTTGGCTATGAGTAATTACCAAAGAAGAAGAAAGAAGAAAAGTGGCTGGAGCAACCCAGTAAGATGTGTTGGGTATAAATAGTAAAATTATCATTATGGAATGGGGTGTCCCTATTGTCATTAGAGAACTGTTGGAGGGTATGCAATATTAGTTTTATTCTGCTAGGGCTACATTGCTTTTTTATCTTTTGTTGGGCTATATACCATAATAATCTGTGGTCTTTACTGTTGCCTTTGCTTCCATTACTGAAATTTGTCAGTTGTACCCAAGTAAGTTCACCTCAGAGTAGAACTTAATGGAATTAAGTTAGTTGTGTCGATGCATTTCAATGGGTCTACTCCAGAGCTTTCCAAACTGTTTTGGTGCAACACATTAGTGTGTTGGCTGCAGTGCGTAGGTGTGTCACACAAATGCTCCTCACACTGCTTCTGGGACTAGAAAGGGGTTAGTTTAACCTCTGGTTTGCTAGTAAAACTGAATTACTGTGTCGCGAAATGATGCATCTCTAAAAAGTGTGTCACCAGCATGAAAAGTTTGTAAAACTCTGGTCTACTCAATTGCTGAATACAGCCCTGTAGAATTGTAATTTTATAAATTGCTCTGAGGGGACAGGGTGGGGATTTTGGGTTCCTGTAGATGCAGTTTGATTCCAGCTCCCATCAGCCCCAGGAAAGCATTGGGGATGATGTGAGTTGTAGTCCAGCAACATCCATGTCCTAAGGCATGGTCTCAAGATCTATTAAATTAAAAAAATGAGCCTAAACCAAAATTGCTACTGGGACAAAGGAAGCATAGGTATATGTAAAAAGAAGATGCATTTATAAAAGAAGACATAGGGTATAGATGCCATTCAAAGAGTCATCGGGCACAGTATCAGTCTGTTTTAGAACTCCTGGATTCATAAATTGCCTCTGAGTTCTCAGTTTCCTCATCTGTTAAATATGACTGAAAAGAATGTTGTGTCTGGGCAGGGGGGAAGTTCTGAAGATGAACTCATTAATGCAGGAGACATTCAGACACCATGGTGATGACGAGGAACATTCAAACAGCAACAAGGAAATGAATGGTTCTGTAGCCTGTGCAGGGATTGGATGATAAGGCATGGGGAGCTGCACATTGAATGATGAAGATGAAAAGAACTATTGAATAGCTGCCTCATTCACTGAGCATCATCCATCCTCGGTACTGACGGGCAGCCAAGCTAGCACCGAGACATAAAAATAGGACGTTGTCATGCAATTAAGTATGGCTTCTTGTAATATATACAGATGGAAACAATGGTCAGCTTCCAAATGCCACGTCAATTCTTGCAATGACGGTCACCATTTGAGAAGAGGACTTTGCAACCCCAGTTGCTCTTGCTTCCGAGATAGACACTTGGTTAATTTGGTTAACTGTTGTGCTTCTTGGTTATCCTGGCAAACAAGTTGGGTGCGATCCAGCCAAAATTAAGTACTTTGTGCTCTCCCGAAGATATCAGCAGCATGTAAAAGTGCTTCACTTTTGTGGCATTGTGCTCAACAGATTTAATTCTGCCATTCCCAGAATGCAGAGAACCAAAAGGTTTAAAGTGTGTGTGTGTGGGGGGGGGAACTTTCTGATAGCCGAAATAAAATTTTATACCACTTGGAGAAATTTCCACTTCTGGCTTGAATCTCAAATATATATTTTTTGTTTAGAAGTTTGATATTGTTTTGATAATTGTTTTTTGATTGTTGATGAAGTTCTAGGCAACAAATGTGAAATATCAATTTATCAGGGATTCTTTGAGGACTTTGGTCTTTGTGAATGTGGAGTGGCCTGATCTCCTCAGCTGATGCGCATGTCTGAATATAGCTATCCAGTGGGCTTCACACATCTCCGAAAAGCACAAAGGATGTAGTTTGCTTATGATTGACTGGGGTCACATCCACACCATACATTTAAAGCAATCTTGAACCACTTTAACAGTGATGGCTTCTCCCAAAGAAACTTGGGAGCTGTAGTTTGTTAAGGGTGCTGGTATTGCAGCTACGTGAGCTGAATAAAGTCTCTCAGCACATTTAATAAACTACACACAGGTCCTGCTATCCACACACTTACTATCCAAACACTCACTTCTCTGCACATAAAAAATTATGCCCAAACCTCACTACAGTGGTACCTTGGGTTACATACACTTCAGGTTACATGCGCTTCAGGTTATAGACTCCGCTAACCCAGAAATGTGGGACGCGGGTGGTGCTGTGGGTAAAACCTCAGTGCCTAGGACTTGCTGATCGTAAGGTCGGCGGTTCGAATCCCCGCGGCGGGGTGAACTCCTGTCGTTCGGTCCCAGCTCCTGCCCACCTAGCAGTTCGAAAGCACCCCTAAGTGCAAGTAGATAAATAGGTACCGCTTTATAGCGGGAAGGTAAACGGTGTTTCCGTGTGCGGCACTGGTGCTGGCTCGCCAGTTGCAGCTTCGTCACGCTGGCCACGTGACCCGCAAGTGTCTTCGGACGGCGACGGCTCCTGGCCTCTTGAGCGAGATGAGCGCGCAACCCTAGAGTCGGTCACGACTGGCCCACACGGGCAGGGGTACCTTTACCTAACCCAGAAATAGTACCTCAGATTAAGAACTTTGCTTCAGGATGAGAACAGAAATCGTGCTCCAGTGGTGCAGCGGCAGCAGGAGGCCCCATTAGCTAAAGTGGTGCTTCAGGTTAAGAACAGTTTCAGGTTAAGAACAGACCTCCAGAACAAATTAAGTACTTAACCCAAGGTACCACTGTATATGCACTGCAGATTCACTTATCCAAACAACAGAATTGTTTCCTTTCTGGTTTACCCATGCTTAGATGGTCAGCAGCAGCTATTTTCAGGCAGCAACCATGGGGAGAGGGAGAGAGAAGCAAGACTAGATGAATCAGGGAGTAGGAATGTTCAGACAAATAAGTTTTTTTCCCTTTGTCTCTTTGTTGATGGCTACAGCCATTTCAGGAAGAAGCCATGGAGTGAGAGGGGAGGGAGATCAGGCAAATCCCACCTGAGAAATATTTCCATAGGAAATACCAGAAATCATGGACTTGTTATGTGAACACTCACCTAACAAACAGCTTTAACGGAACACATTGCATTCAGTAAGCAGGAACTGTGTGCCAGGATTTGAGGGGTGGAGGGAACATGACTGCTAAAGTGGTACAAAAGTGCTTTAAATGTATGGTGTGGGCATAGCTAATTTTCCAGTTGCTGTATGTGGTCAAGTTACAAAGTCTGCTCCTGGACTCAACACTGATATTTAAAAGGCTTTGTATATATCTTGCTAAGAATGTCTTTTTCCACATTTGGCTAATCTGTTTTGCAAGTCTGGTTGGTTGCCAGGAGGGATGTCTCAGAGTTGGTACAATATCTACTTCAAAAAGATGACAGGTAAGGCTTTAAAACAGGGGTGGGAAACCCATGGTCTTCCACATGTTTTGGGGCTCCATCTCCCATCAGCCCCAGCCTGGATGGTTGATGTTCAGGAATGAGAGGTTGCTGTAGTTTAGCAATACCTGGAGTACCACAGGTTCCCCACTCATCCTTCAAAAGCAAGCAAGCAAGCAAGCAAACAAGCAAACAAACAAACAAGCAAACTGAATGCAAGATTGTTTTAGTAGCAGCTTGCCAATTTGCGCCTCACCCAGTTACTATTCCATTCTTAAATATGTATTTATCTTCCTTTGCAAACACTGAATTTGAACTGGTGCTTCCTATCTAAAGTCTCTTAAACCAATCCTGCTACATACTGACCCCTGCTGGGAAAAACAAAAATATTTGCATTTTTCTTTTTTACTGACTAACTTTCGTTTCTCTCAATTTCTATCTTTTTTTGCAATCTCAGTTCACTTCCTCACATTTCCAGATCAGTTTGCAATTTTATTAAAAGTACGCATGAAAATTCACCAGATTTCAGTGTGCATTTTTCCTAATATGCATATGTTTGTGTACAGTTTTGTTTGACATATACATTTTTGCAAGCAATTTTTGCCTAACAGAATGCATTTTTTGCATGTTATTTTCACTAAGGCTCATTCCCCCCTAATATACACAATGAATAGAAAATACAATTTAAAAACCAATAAAAATCACTGCAACATTGAAACATGTGAAACTGTTTCAGAATGGAACACCACAATGTAAATTCAACAACAACAACAAAAACAAACACACACACAGACACAGACACACACACACAAAACACAAAGCACCTTAATTCCTAAATACCAAGTTAAAGAGGTGCATCTTCAGTATATGGTGAAAATTGTACAATGACAATGCTACATGCATCTCTATGGGCAGGGAGTTCCACAGTTTTGGTCTGCTACAAAGAAAGTTCTTTCATGGAGAAACTGTGCTTAATGCCCAAGCAGGCTTCTAGGTAGTTTCCTCATGTAAAAACCAATTATACAAACATTGAAATATAAGCACCCATAATTAAAATACAGTGGTACCTTGGGTTACATATGCTTCAGGTTACAGACTCCACTAACCCAGAAATATTACCTTGGGTTAAGAACTTTGCTTCAGGATGAGAACAGAAATCGTGCTCTGGCAGCGCGGCGGCAGCGGGAGGCCCCATTAGCTAAAGTGGTACCTCAGGTTAAGAACAGTTTCAGGTTAAGAACGGACCTCCGGAACGAATTAAGTACGTAACCAGGGGTACCACTATATGTAACAACACAGTTCAATTAAATCATTTAATATTTTAAATTTAATCCTTTGCATGACCTCACATGCACATAGTATCCAAATCAAACCTTGTTCCAGTGAACACATTTGAAAGGTGATTAAGGGCTTGTCCACACTTATGCTTGTCCCATGCTTAGGAAGCAGGGGGCTGAGCAGTTTTCTTCCTAGGCACGAGTGTGAGAGGTTGCCACCTTGCCCCACTCCTTTCCAGTGCCGGATTCCCGTATAAGCTAAACAAGCTATACTTAGGGCTCCACTTTCTTGGGGGCTCTCAAAAAATTTAAAGGGAAAAAAAGCCTGGATGTACATTTCCAAAATACAAGATAAAAAACAAATAAAATAAAACCTACATACAGTTAGAGCTTAATAATTATTTTGCTATTAAAATACTTCTTAATTGTATTTCACTATTAATATACTTAAGGGACGCGGGTGGCGCTGTGGGTTAAACCACAGAGCCTAGGACTTGCTGATCAGAAGGTCGGCGGTTCAAATCCCCGTGACGGGGTGAGCTCCCGTTGCTCAGTCCCTGCTCCTGCCAACCTAGCAGTTCGAAAGCACGTCAAAGTGCAAGTAGATAAATAGGTACCACTCGGGCAGGAAGGTAAACGGCATTTCTGTGCACTGCTCTGGTTTGCCAGAAGCGGCTTAGTCATGCTGGCCACATGACCTGGAAGCTGTATGCCGGCTCCCTTGGCCAATAAAGCGAGATGAGCGCCACAACCCCAGAGTCAGCCACGACTGGACCGAATGGTCAGGGGTCCCTTTACCTTTACTATTAATATACTTCTTCTTAATTGTATTTCAGTTCATCAATTACTTTGATAAAATACATATTTTGTTATGTGCAAATGGCTTTAGGTACCTATTAGGTCCATAAATTACCATATAGCATATATTCAACACAAAAAAAGCAACAATTTGTTGTTGACAAAGGACAGCTGCACATATAAAGGGGACCATTACATTCAGTAGCCTCATCAAACCTAAATCCGGTCCTGCTCTTTTCCCAGGGAAAACCTGCTCTTTCCTGCTAAATTGGAGCAAACATTACTCTGGAGAAATACAATGGCGTGGTGGGCGGTGGGGAGTGATCCCGTGAAATCTTCTTTTTAAAAAGTGTAAGAAAGGGAACAAATAACTGCTTAAACAGCCCGGCAGAGGGAGCTATTTTCTTAGTTTTCACTTGAGACAGTACCTTGTCTTGCATACCCAAATTACTGTACTGATTCTCAGCATGTTATGTTAAATTGGGGGTTATCCCCCTGCTAGCTGACTCTTTAAGATTTTGTAATATCTGGGCATTACTTAAAATTAGCACTCCTTTGTAGAGTAGTTGCAAAGGATCTAGTAGTATATTTCTTAAATATGCCCATGTTTGCAAAATCAAACATCATATTCAGTTTTTATCCCACCCCCTTAAAGCATTACAATTTAGGCTGCTGACCTAAGAGTCTACTCAGAGTTAAGTCCTACTGAGTTCAATGAGGCTTACTTCCAAGTAAGGAGGGGTTTAGGGCTGTAGCCCAATTTTGTTTTTATACATTATCTTTTAATCTGGTATTTTATTTGGTTGCTTTCTTTGTGTTGTGTTCAAATTGTAACTACCCTAAACACCAGTGAAAAAAATCACTATTCGTGTATGTAAATGCACACGTAATCAGCACTATTCATTCAAGGATGGAGAAGAATATTTTTAAGCAAACTGAAATATTTTATACATCCCAGACTAATTCATGGATTGGAGATATCCTTCTGATTTTGCACTTCAAATTTGACACTAGGGATGGGGGAGAAATTTGATTCAGTTCATGTTTAAAGGTAAGCCTGCCTGACCCATACTTTTCAAAACAATACATATACTGAAAGGCAGTAACAATTCAAAGTTTGCCCTTCTCTGAATTTTGTGTTGTCATTCTCCAGCCAACCAAAATTTACAAAAGTTTGCATTTTGTTAAGGGAAAGTGTGCTTAAAATGCACATATTGGTGAAAATAACATACAAAAATGCATTCTGTTAGGAGAGATTGAGGTATGAAAATGTAGGAGAATTTCTGGGAAATTTTCATGAAGAGTTAAAAAAAATCACAAAAATTCACAGATCAGTGTGAAAACTAGAGGGAACAGACCTTTGAATCAACACATGTAAAACTAGCATAGAGTAGAAAGAGACTGACCCATCCACCCCTATAGTTCATAGATCTGTTGCCTCTCTCCATTTAAATGAAGAAGACAGGTGGCTCTTGCAATCCCTCACCTGTATTTGAGAGTGCCAAAAGCAATGGTTCTTTTGCTGGATCTGAATGCATTGATCAAAGCAATGCTATTTTAAATTTGCTTTTATTTGTTCTTATACAATAGAATTTATGTTGTATGGCTCTTCCTGCTGTTCTATTGGGGGTTGTCTGTGGATTTTTTTTTTATAAAAGCAACCATCAGTTTTAATACATTTTTAATTGTAATGTATTCTTTTTGTATTCATGTTTTATGTCCTTTGCAAAAATTGTGAGTTGCTTGGAGACCTTTTTATGTGCAGCATGTGACTAATAACTGCAATCAATAATAATGATGACAAATCAGCCCCAGGACGATGGGTCACAGGAAATGCTTCCACATTTCCCAATGCCCTTTACTCAGGCCCTGAGTTTTTGCATTATTCAATCTGATTTTCTTCTTCCTGTGTGCAAGAAGCATAATTACTGAATTACTGAATTACTGAATTACTGAATGAATGAATGAATCTTTATTTGCACCACTCATCAGCCATAGCAATAAAACAACAATACAATATGCAAAGAATAGAAATGAAAAGTCAATTATATACAATACATTTTAGGGTTTGGAATCAATAGTCAAATAGTGGATCTTATTTTGATTGCCCCAGCTAAGAACCTTGCAACCTTTGCTGTCACCTGCTCATCTTGATCTGCCAAGAGAAAGGACACTGTGGCAGTGGTTGGGCAATCTGGAATGGACAATAAAAGAGGAGTGATAATCTCATTCCTCAAATGCCACTGATTTGATACTGCCATCTCTGAATGTTTCAGTTTATTAACACGTGCCTTGTGTTACATTTCTTCTCCCATAGGGCTTATGCACATAAATGTATTAAAATACATGCTTGTCTATAATTAGTGCATATTTCACCTAGGATTACAAGTAGAGAATGCCATGGACACTTGTAAGTGGCATGCAATTGTCAAGGATTATGACTTCCAAATGTCCACAGCAGTCCTTGCTTGTAGTCCTTACAGCAGCCCTATACAGCAGGTATGGAGAACCAGTAGCCTTCCAGAAGTTGTCGGGTTCTGCCATGGACTGGCTGGATGATGGTCCCCAAGAGATCCCCAGGGAAAGAAGGCTCAGAGTCAGGGGACTGGTGGTGGGATGACGATGAGTGGTCAGAGGGAGAAGAGGGAACAGACTGAGAAGAGGAGATGTCAGGAACTGAAGAAGTTACAGGATTTAGTGAACAGGAAGAGGTTGGGGCAGAGTGCAGTCCAGAATCAGAGGCACAAGAAGAGGCTAGAGAGGAAGGGGCCACAATGAAGAGATCAGGCAGGCTGCTGCTGAAGCCAGGGAGTCTCTCCCTCCTGCTTCAATGGGCAGCTCCTCTCTTCCCTGGTCTCCCAGAACCCAAAGAGGTATGAAGGGGGCAGAGAAAAGACAAACGAAATGAAGACGCCTCAGATTGCTTCCGGAGGAATGGGGGGGGGAGAGACATAGGGAGCTGTGGATACGTTTTCAGTCTTCACAACTGCCTCACTGGGGCAAGATCTACCGGGAAGAGTTTCTGTGCTCGCTAAGCCTGACCTCCCAAGCTGTTTCATTTCTTTGAATAAAGAGTTAACTTCTCTGACACGATGTGAGTTATTACTGACCTGTTTCTGACACCCGCACTGACAGGCCCCAACCCCTTCCCCAAATAGCATGCTCAATGGGCAAAGCACGTAGGAGTTGTAGTCTAGCAATATTGTGAGGGCCACAGGTTCCTTAACCTGGCCCTCTTTCTGGCTGCACCGGCTCCTTCATATGTTGTTTCAACAATATAAGCTCATATGTGGGGATAGAGTGGCGTATGGCGGGGGTGGGGAACACTTTTCAGCCCAAGGTCCAAATGCCCTTCTGGACAACCATCTGGGAGGGACATGCCAGTGGTGAGCAGGGCCAAAAGCAAAAGTGGGCAGAGCAAGAAATGTGGCTGTTGCATTTGTGCTATAGGCTAGTTTCTACGCACACACCCTATATCCATCCAGTCAAGCAAGAGCCATTATCAGAGCTTAAGGACACAACCTAGCCGGGTGAAAACACCCAAGGAAGGGTGCAAAGGAGATCTGGTGCAAGGTGTGGTTCAGGAGGGTGTGTGGCCTGAGATGAGTCCTGAATGACGTATTAAGAGGTCAATTTAGCTCTCGTGCACAATGTTCCCTATCCTGATGAAGGGTTCCATCACTGAATGTGGACATTCTGCAGGTCCATGGATGGCTTTGTGTGGACAAAACGTGATCAGTGTGTGGTTGAGTTTTGAAAATCTGTGGTGTGGAGGAGGCCTTGTGGGAACAGGTCCTTCAAGCTCATTGTTTGATGTTACTGCACAAGCTGATTTTTTTCCATGTGCACTGAGGCTCTGCCTTGCCCTTTTGATTCTGCTGCTGCAGTTGTTTGAAGCATGCAGATATTTATCATTGTGTTCTCCCAGCTAGCCCTAATTTCCATTATACACACCCTGTGGCCCATTTTCTTCGTGCTAAAGTGCAAACACACACACACACCTTAGGGATTGGCACATAACAGAGCATATCATGTAGCTGTTGGACCACCAAGTTGCCATACAGATTTATCAAGGCTACCGATGGTAGCACAGTCTTTTTTCTAAAAAAATAAATAAAATGTTTACTAAGTGTTCTAAAATTCCACACGTGCATTTCAATACATAATAAAGACTCCCCCCCCCCACTTCCCACCAGCTTTCCCACGGTGCTTCTGTTTCTTTCTCTGGTGCACCCTATCTTCTATCTCTTAAACCTTAACAAAACTATTGCAATCTTTAATCCCTTCTGTTGCTCATTGTTCAAATCCTGCTCGCGTGCTCATAATATGATGCTAGTTCTTTAAATCTGAGGAGAGTTTCCATTCTTCCACAAAACCTTCATCCTTAGGTTCTCTTAAGGTAAAGGTAAAGGGACCCCTGATCATTAGGTCCAGTCGTGGCCGACTCTGGGGTTACAGTGCTCATCTCGCTTTATTGGCTGAGGGAGCCGGCGTACAGCTTCTGGGTCATGTAGCCAGCATGACTAAGCCGCTTCTGGCAAACCAGAGCAGCGCACGGAAACACCGTTTACCTTCCTGCCAGAGTGGTACCTATTTATCTACTTGCACTTTGATGTACTTTCGAACTGCTAGGTTGGCAGGAGCTGGGACCGAGCAACAGGAGCTCACCCCATTGCGGGGATTCAAACCGCTGACCTTCTGATCGGCATGCCCTAGGCTCTGTGGTTTGACCCACAGCGCCACCTGCGTCCCTAGGTTCTCTTACTTTAGCTGTTAACTTTGCCAGTTTTGTGTAGTCCATCACCTTGCTTATCCATTCTTCTCTAGTGGGCATTTCTGCTGCTTTCCTCTTTTGCGCGTAAAAAGAATCCCTCTTCAGTTGTAACATATGGTAGCAGAGTGAAAATAGTAGAAATGCAGGATCAAAATCAGGCTGCGAACACACAATGCATTTAAACAGTGCTTTTTTCTGGTGCGTGGGCAAGTGCCAGAACTCACTGTTAGTTCGAGTCCACCCCACCCCAACCATGGCAAGCGCCACCAGCGAGACGACCAAGGTACACATGGCCAGCAGGAGAGTGCAGTGCACAGCAGGGGAGAAGCACATCGCATGCTGCACCACACACTCTTGCGTTCCTCGGGGAGCAGGGTTTGTGTGTTTAGGCCAGTCCCAGGGGGTGGTGGTGGCAGCTGGGCCCTGGTGGGGCTTTGCTCAATCCCCATGTGATTGAGGATCTCTTGGAAAACTAGGTGTCAGTACTGTGTAATGGTGAGTACCGCCAGAAAAAAAACACTGCATTTAAAGCACATTGAAAGCACATCCCCCAAGAATTCTAGGATCTGTAGTTTACTCCCCACACTACAGTTCCTAGCTCCCTTTAACAAACTACAGTTCCCAGGATTATTGCGGGGTTTCATGTTTTTAATGTGTTTTCAATGTATGGTGTGTCTGCAGTCTTAGGTGAAATGTGTGTCCCTGTGCACATTTAATTCTCCATTTGTAGGTTCACATATTAGGTGCAAGATTTGGAGACATTTAGCTCCCTTTTTGTTTTGCTTTTACAGAAAAATTGTCTGGTTTTCACAGACCATGTAATATAGATACGTGTTCGGAAATGCACTAGTAAGGGTTTATCTTTAAACAAAAAGAGTTACCATTAAAATTTGAAATATTTGATAAATCCAGAACAAAACCATTACGTTGGTTTTGCTAATCGTACTGGATTTCTAGCTTATCCTGTCTTTGGAATCAGATGAATTCCAGTGTAATTATGTAAAGCTTGTTATATATTTAATGTTGCCCTGTTTGTTATCTTAAGCTTAGCCGCCGCCACCCAGAAATATAGGTGCAAAACAATGAATGAATGGGTTCCTTCTAGAATCCACACTCCTGCCCATCCACACCCAGTTTCACAACACAATTGAGAACCAGTGTGACACACTCAAGTGTTTTTATTTTGACTTGTTGGGGGGGGAGATAATCTGTGCCTTAAAGGAGGGTTTGGGGAACCTGTGTCCCTCTAGGCGCTGCTGTACTACAATTCCCTTCATCCCTTACCACTAGGCATGCTAGCTAGGGCTGATGAAGTCCAACAACTGGAGGGTCACAGGTTCCCCATGTCTGGTTTAAAAGATGGCAACAGGGGGTTTACATTGCTGAATTAGTTTCACCAGGAGACCCCGGTTCAAATCCCCCACTCAGCCAGGAAGTGGCCCTGGGTCAATCATTGTCTCTCAGCCTAATGTTCCTTATAGGACTACAGTGGTACCTCAGGTTACATACACTTCAGGTTACAGACGCTTCAGGTTACAGACTCCGCTAACCCAGAAATATTACCTCGGGTTAAGAACTTTGCTTCAGGATGAGAACAAAAATCGTGCAGCAGCCGTGCAGCGTCAGCAGGAGGCCCCATTAGCTAAAGTGGTGCTTCAGGTGAAGAACAGTTTCAGGTTAAGAACAGACCTCCAGAATGAATTAAGTTCTTAACCCGAGGTACCACTGTACTATGAGGAGCAGTGATAAAAAAAACTATGCATTTTACCCTGAGCTCATTGGAGGAAGGGGCAATATATAAATAAATTAACCCATGTGGACTGCTGGGATTTATTTTGACACGGCAGGTAACTTCGCTTAAGAGGAAAGCCTCAGCTCTGTGTCCAAAAAAGGGGGGAAGGCTTGCCTCTTTGTCAGTAGGGAGCACTTCAGATGAAGCTCGTCTAAAATAAATTATCTGGATTTCAGCCAGTATGCTTTAAAAACTATAAACTCAAAGGGTAGTATTAGTGTCCTGACCAAAGAAGTAATATCATCATTAACACTAATTAAAAATAAAGCTGTTGCCAATCATTTCCTTTCCTTTCCTTTTTTTAGTTTAAAGTCAGTAGAGGCCCAACGGCTACCCTCAGGATACAAAAATAAGAATAAAAAAATGCAACATTGAGCCGAACAGTCATAAGGATGTGTGAGGGTTCAATTAAAAGCTATATTTATATGACAACAGGATGTAATAGCGCTGATTAACAACCTGTTTTATAAGATATTTCAGCAACAATTTAAGCCGGCAAGTATTGAAGCTGTCATACAGCATGACAGGACAAGGGTTCATAACATTAAGCCCAGCTCACATTTAAAGCCAGCTCACATTTAAAGACAAACATGCCTCATTCACACTTCCTAAAAGAACACATGAACTGAAACATAGCCAACCTTCAATATTTTAAGTTCTCTGAATTTTGCAATGTGGCTCTCTAGGAAAGCAATTTGTACAAAAGGTATAGACTAGGATAAAGCGAGCAGAGTGTTGTGAGTTGGGGGTGGGGGTAGGCTGTATGCCTGAGTCCCTTCCAATTCCTAGATACAACAAGGATTCAATTGCTAGAATAGTCAAGGAAGCTTCTTGGTAATGGTCTAAGCATGGGTTGTTAAGGTAACAAAGGAAGTGGTTCTGTGCACCGAATGGGTTGACCTCCTCCCTCAACTGCCTGTTAGTTTGAAAGACAAAGGCCAGAGTTGAGAATGATGTGTGTAAGCTAGAAGTTATAGCAGACTGCAGGCTGGGCACCTGAGAGACAGAGCCATGCCTGATTTCTGCTGGAATCCAAGGCTATGGCTATGGGAGAAGCAGTGCCTTCATGGGGTATTAATGCCGTGAGCCCTTCCATCACAGGCTCAGGTTGTACATATGTGTCAATAAACCATATATCCTAAGGACATCACAATTTTTGCTGTCCTCATTCTTAGGAAACCGAACCCTTGGTAAGCATCTGGAAAACCTGGAATCTCACACCGTTCAGAGATTGGGATGGTGTGCAACAGTATAAATGTGTATATTCTTAAAAACTCACATGCTCAATGAAAATGCTGCAACAACAACGGCATGAGGGGAGGGAGGGAGGGGAGGGTGTAAGAGGCTGTACTGTTTGTAATAATGTGAAAACCCTAATAAAATATAAATTAAAAAATGTTGCAAAATAGTTATATAAGTGTTATCAAAATTTACTTTTGGGAAAGCCAGGTTGTCCTCTGAATATAATTCACCCAGTGAGTGCATGGCAGTTGTAAGAGGTTTCCAAATCAGTACAGTTTTGATAGGTTCATGTCACCAACTTGATTCCAAATAGTATCTGAAGATATTCAAATGTAGACCAAAACCTGCACCCCAATCTAAGTTGCATCATGCCAAATTTGATGATGATTATCTTAAAAGGTGACCAAATCAGTGCAGTTTGTGATGCTTCGGTCTGCCATATTGATTCAAAATGGCATCCAATTGTAGACAAAAACCAGCTCCTTCATCTCAGAAATCACTGTGCCAAATTTGGTGGCAATGCATTCAGAGATGCCCAAATGCACAGAGAATGGATAGACAGATGGACAACTTTTCATTCTAAAATATGTAGTAGAAAATGTAGCTACTATTTTTAGAAGGGCACAGGGGCTGTAAGTTGGCTTGCAGTTCAGGTGTGCACTGACCCTATCTGCATTCTTCTGCTGGAATTACTGAATTTCATTTCATTGCATGATCAGGTCAGATAAAGAGTGTTGGAGGTGTTGGGGTTTTTGTTTCTGTAAACTATGTCCTAAAAAGAAGTCTTTGGAGAAAATAGAAAGTAGTGCTTGAGTTGACTAAGAATTAAATATATGCTTCTGCTTCCATGGGAAATGTGTGTGTGTATGTAAGGAGTGTGGTTGTGTGTGGGTTTGGCCTTGCCTATTTTTGAACTTGGCTCAGCCCAGTGCTGAAACCTAACAGTTTTCCTCCAGGGTAACGTGGACCTCAGCCTGAAAGTTCCCAGCTCCTGAGCTAAACTATCTCAGTTAGCAGGGCTGTGAAAGACCAATCTGTACCTCAGACCCCCAAAAGCCATTGCCAGTCAGATTTGACTAATATGGAGCTAGCTGGACGAGTGGTTTGACTCAGTGCAAGGCAGCTACATTTATTGTCCTCTGTGAGGAGCTGAACTGGCATCCTGGTGTGGTTGGCTTGCTTTTTCATGACCTCCTCCAGTGCAGTAATAACAAGCCTTGCTCCTGGCTAAGATAATGCTAAACCTGTTCTATGAAAGTGTCTTCTTCTCTAATCAAGAGATCTGGACAAAACGGCACACCTTGAGATGTGTTGCGTCTTTCTGTTAATAGCAGGCGGGCAAAAGGTAATTGTGCTTGGAGAATGTTTTTCGAGGGGAGAAAACGTTGGGAATTGAAACTATGAATTGACTTTAACAGCCACATAGCTCTAGCAGTTGTGCAGTTTTATCACCGTCTCACGATCAGTCAAGAAGAAGTAGAAAAGGAGGCCTAGATCCCCAAACTCCCTTGAGCCTTGGGTGGGGAAGAAAATTAATCATGCTCATCTGTCATCCTTCAGACGAGGTTGCCTCCTCTCCCTTCCCTCCTTGCCTGCCAACATGGCAGGGCATTTATTATCAGTTAAGCAAGTCGCCTTCTCCCCATCTCCACCTACAACCAGTCTCTTGCTTTCCATTAGAATCCCTTAAAATTTGCTTCACTCTTCCAACAGCAGGGCCAGACAGAAGCAGCTGCCTCAGGCGGCAGAATCCCATAGGCCAGCAGCCCTCACAGGCACCACAGCTGTCCCTGCTGCTACAGACGTGCTACCACAGTAAAAGAGGCTTCGGAGGAACAGGGGTGGCACCTTTCTGTTTTGCGTCAGGTGGTGAAATAGGACAGGATGGCCCTGTTCAGTGGTTGGCAACTGGTAGCCAAATGTGACCCATAATGATTTGCTGCTTGGCCCAACAAGAGCAGATTGCTCCTTCCTTCCTGGGGTGTGCCACTACCACCTACACCCATTGTCTCCTCCATGGGCTAGCTGTTTGTCTGTGCCATGTGCAACCTGTTCTTCTTTTTCCACCCTTCATTATTGGTGGTGGAGCAGTGCAATTTGCCTAATCCATACCACTCAGGAAATTTGGTTATGCATTGACTACTGGCCATTCCATTGACTAGGTAAGTGCCTAGCAATTCCAGTGATTATGGGGCATCTTCCTCTTCCTTACTCCACCCAGGGATTACCTCGCCAGGTTAAGGCATAAGAATAAAATAAGAGTTCTGATACATTCAGCATCCTGTTTTTCACAGTGCCTCCTGGAAGCCCTCCAGATGCCTCCAGGAAGCCCTCAAGCAGGACCTGAGGATAATAGCTATCTGCTGCTGTTTGCATTCAGGCACATGCTGCCTCCAAACCTGGAAGTAGCACATAGCCACAATGACGAGTATCCACTGATAGCCCTATCCTCCACAGGTTTTCTCCAGTCCAGGGATCACCAACCTTTTGGGGCCAGTGGGCACCCTTGGAATTTTGAGAAACTACCATGGGCACCAGTCCAAAATTGGCTGCTATGGGGGCATAGCATAGCACAAACTATTTTCAGTTGGCGTAACAAACTTTGGCTGCTGTGAGAGAATGATATATAATGCAAAATGCCTGTTAAAATGCTGCTTCCATGCCCCTATATTCAAAAAGGCCCTGGACATCTGCCACCACACTACACTCACAGAGAGAATCTCCTTGCACCTCTCTATTCAGAAAAGATGATGCCTTGTCCTGGCATCCAATGTTGCAAGGATATGTTTAGGGCAGTGTGTTCAATGTAGGAGAATCTGAGACAGTGCAAACAGGAAGAGCAAACTGTCTTCCATTCATTTTTGGAGGGGATATTACTGACACCTGTGGGTGTCATAGGATATACCACACTGGGCTCAGTGGTGCCTTAAGGCATCATGTTGACAACTCCAAAACCATCTAAATTGGTGGCCATGACTGTATCATATAGATGAGTTCCAACTTCAGATCGGGCAAAGAAAGTCACGTACCACCAGGAACTGGGTGTGCTTTGGCAGTGACTGGACTGTAGGAAGAGAAGATGAAAGACCACGGTGTGGGGAAGACCAAGAATGGCTCAGGCAAAAAGTCACACATGGCCTAGTGTGGGGGTTGTATGCAATCATGAAGGATAAGGTCACCGGTATCTCTTAGGCCTCCCCTGTCAAAGGCAGTGGCTTCTGAATTGCTTGAATCTGCAGGAGGAGAGGGAGTGCTGTACTGCTCAGGTCATGCTTGTGGGCTTCCTTCCCATAGGCATCTAGTTGGCCATTGTGAAAATAGCATGCTAGACTCGATGGACCACAGGCCTGATCCAGGAGGGCTCTTCTTATGAATGTTTTAGACAGCTTCACACATATCCCATTGGAAGCCCAGCCAGATCTCTAGCTGAGGGTCCCCAGTCTAATTGCCTAACTACAGGAAACATTTATGTGTTCAAAATATGGCATATGGTTGTGCTTTTCTTGAAATATAGCTCTCTGCATTTGGCAGCAAACACAGTTGCTTCCAGCAGGCACGGAGGGTGTTTGTTGTTCGTCCCCCTGCACTCTCAGCAGGAGGCTTCCCCCTCATCAGATGGAACTAGGAGTATTACTGGCACACTCCTAGGGAAATGCCAATGAGTGAAAACAACTGAATGTTCAAAGTGGGTATCCTTTCTTATTATTCTTTTTATCTGCACAAAGCTCACTGGGGGGGGGGGCATATCGCTTTGGGGTGGCTTAAAGGAAATAAGATTTCACTGGCAATTTGACTAATGAGATCAATGGAATAAGGCTCAGTTCATAGCAGTCATGGCTTGTAGCTCCATAGCAAAGCACAGGATTTGTGTCCAAAAAGTTGCAGGTTAAATCCCTGGGAGTTCCAGGTAGGCCTGGAAGAGACCACTGCCTTGAAGCCCTTGGGAGCCACTGTCAATGACCATAGACAATACTGGGCTGAGCCAATAAAAGGCAGATTCCTGTGTTCTTTTCTCTGCTATTAATGCTATTCCCCCTTCTTTCTATTTTATTATTAATGCTTTATTTTGCTATTTTCCTGTTTTTGGGAGAGCAAATTGGGACACCCCCCCATCCCACTGACACCATTGCTTGCCCCCTCGCCCTTCCCTTCCCCCTCCTCCATTTGCCCACTGGCCTCTTCCTCCTCCACAGCCTCCTCCTCCTCAGCCACAGGATGCTGCACTGGTCTGCGTGGCATTGGGAGACACTGTGCCAATCGGCGCGGCCTCTTCCTCCACCATCATCAGCACCACAGACATAAGGAGGAAGAAGAGTAGTACTGTGTGAGTCAAGGTAAGTTTTCCTTCTGCTTTTTGGTACTGCACTCTGGTGTTGAGCGGCCAGAGCACAGGAGTCAAAATGAGACACCCAGGACTGCGATCAGCTTCTGAGAATTCAGGATGTCCCACTTAAAATGGGACACTTGGAGGGTATGGTATTTCCTCTCCCCTTAAAATTCCATAGACCATTTTCTGGTTTAGTAAATTTCAGGACTTGTTTCACGAACCTGTTGTGGTCTCAGCCTTGCCAAAATATTGACCCAGGGATCTGGAGGCAGCTGGGGATTTCAAAGGGCAAGAATGGGGTGCATAGAGGGGTTCACTCTGTGTTAGCTGGGAGCACGTTCCCGTCAAACAGCACATGACCAGGATAGCTGGGAGGCAGCCATCACAGATACCGATGCAAAAATGGAAGAATAGCATGCAAAAGATACTTTGCTCCAGATGATGCAACTATACCCAATGGTTTGATTCCTTAATAAAGGTATTACTGTCATGACCCCTGACATGACCCATTTTCATTTTTCAATTTCACTTTGTATGAAATTGTAAGGCATTTGTATACTGCCTTTCTATATTGCTATACACAAGGTTTACGACAACAAAATATACAACAAAGATCACAACCTTATAATAATCTGACTCAGTATAAAAAAATCACAGTTACAACATAACTTTAAAATAAACTTATATCAAATAAAGTAATATTCAACAATCCATTAGAATTAACAGTATACAACAAAACTAACTCTCGAAATATTGGCAAATAAGAATTAAACAGAAATTCATTCGTAACCATTACAATAAATCATTACCAATCTATAATTTATTTTTAAAAATAACAGCAAGTCACAATGCATAAAATACTACAATACAAACAGAAGCATGTAAAAGGATCACACTGAGAAACAAAGACACACAATTCATAATAAACAGTATGTAATACATGCAAAATAGTAGTTGCAGCAGTTCAGGGCCTTTTGGGTGGTAGTTCCCCATGTATGGAATGCACTCCTCCAATGGCATAGCATGGGTTGTGAGCATCGAGGGCCATGCGGAGTGGATGGGAGGGAAATGGACAGAGTATGCATTTGTATTCAACTGTCTAACAGTGTCCACATTACCCAGGAGACCGCAGTTGCAGAGATAAGAAGAGAAGGGTCATTCTGTTGTCTGGAGATCTCACTTCTTGGTTCGCATGGAGAAGCTGTTTCCCCCCCCCCCCAACAGTTCCCAGTGACAGATGTGCTCAGCTGTATTGAGGGAGCACCAAGTGTTTCGCACCCCTAACAATTATGTGCCTGGGGCAATTGCCCCTGTGCCCCCACCATGCTATGGCCCTCCCCTCCCCTGTGAAGTGCATCTCTCTTCTATTGACATTTAGAGAAACATTTAGACTCATGAACTTGAGATTCAGAGGCTCATGCTCTACCAACTGAGCTATCCCAGCATCTAAAAAAAAATTACCCCAGATGGGACTTGAACCCAGAATCTGTGGCTTAGGAGGCCATAGGTGATTGGGGCTCCACAAGCTGTGACGATGTCTGATTTTATTTTTTGAAAAAACACTTTTCTAAACTTTTTGTGTTGTTGAGCTGTTTTGTTATCTGCTGCTCAAGGCTCTTTTAGGAGGAAGGATGGCATAGAAATTTAATACATGAATGAATGAATGAGCTGTTTTGCAAAAAAAGGGGGGAAAACACCAAACAAACCGCCAGCCCACTTTTTCGCCTTAATTAAGAGGGAATGATAACTGTGAATGAGATTCTTCCTCTGTGGAGACAGTTAAGTGCAGATTTGTTTAAGAAAATGTTAATATCAACACAACACTTAGAACATCAAAGAGTGCAATAAGCTGAAACTTGCCTAGGAATGTACCTAGCTTCACCCTTTGATTTGCACTATTAAAGGAAGCTAATTGAATGATGTGAGTCACACATTTACATAGAGGGAATGGCATCCTACAAACGGCAGTTCCCAGCTTTCTTCGATCCAGGAATTTTGGAGCTCCGGGTTGTTGTCCAACCTCCAACCCCACCCTGGGTTTGGGAAGCCCTTGAGGCCCAGTGCTCTCTTGGCCCATCCAACTTGGCTCCATCTCTTGTTGAATCCTGATGGAGCCTCCTTCTCTTCCACCCATCATTCCCACAGCTGCTCATACAGGCACTGCCCTGAGGGGCTGGTGTCAGGAATGTGATCTCATTTGAATAGCTCTCCACTTTATTTCGATAATGTTGTATTTTATAACAAACACAGCTGACTGCTACCTCACTCGGTTTACTCCCTGTCCCCACTGTGGTCCAGCTTGGGTCCCATCCACATTGTACATTTAAAGCACATGGCTTTCCCCAAAGAATCCTGTAACTGTACCCTACCCCTCACAAATCTACAATTCCCAGCACCTTTAGCAAATTTAAGTTCCCAGGATTCTTTGGGGGAAGGGATATGTTTTAAATCAGGTTTCCTCAACCTCAGCCCTCAATATGTTTTGTGAGTACAATTCCCACCATCCCTGACCACTGGTCCTGCTAGCTAGGGATCATGGGAGTTGTAGGCCAAAAACATCTAGAGGGCCGAGGTTGAGGAAGCCTGTTTTAAATGCATATGGTGTGGATGTGACCATACATGCTCATCCTACTCAGAGCAGTCCTGTTGATATTAATTGACTTAACTAACATAGATCTATTTATTTCAAGGAATCTACTCTGAGTTGGATTTGGTTGGATACAACCCATAGTCCAGCACTGAATCCAGCAGCACTGCCATTTAGAGTCCAGGTAGCGTCAGGGGACAAGGAGTGCCTATTGCCAGTTATGACCAGTTCACAAGCTTTGGCTTTTCCTGGATTGGGATAGCCTTACCCAATGCTTTTGCAACCTTGTGATGAGATTGCTCTAGTGCACTTTATGTGGACCTCCCCCTAAAGATGGTCTGGAAACTGCAGCTAGTGCCAATCGCTGTAGTCAGAGTATCGACAGGTGCTTGGGCACGTAGCCGTATTACACTTATTCTGTGGAATCTGCACTGACTGCCCAGTTGCACCAACAGGAAGTATGTGGCAGTGGCTACACCCATCACAAAGAAGTGACCAATTTGGCACATTGTCATTGTACCATTGAGCTATGGTGCATCAGAGGTGGCAGTTAAAAACAACAACACTACAGCATCTTCCGTATGAAAAGTTTGCTGGAAGCTGTGGATCATACAAGGATTGCTACATACATATGCCACATGAACATCCTAAATTTTTTGAGGACTCAATTCAAATCGAATGCAGGAGTGCTTGTGCTCACCCTGATACCTGTTCCTCAGTGTACAATACAACGTGCATCTGGAGAGGTCCCACATATACAAAAACAGTAAAAACAAATCACACATCTAAAAGCAATTTTCAGAACCAGTTTAGATACTGGCTGGGATAAAACTCTCCACTCAAAAGGTTTGTTGAAAGAGGAACAACTTCAGCAGGTGCCCAAAGGACAACAGCAAGGGCACTTTTTTGATATGTAAGGAGAAGGAATTTCAACATTGCGCAGAACAGACCTCCTGCTAAGATGAGATCTACAGGATGTCATCTCCCATGGAGTGCAGTGATTGGTTGAGCATTTAAGGGAGGAGACAATCTTTTAGATACCCTGTTCCCAAGTTGTGTACAGCTTTGTATTCTGGTACCAACACCTTGAACTTAGCCCAGTAGCTAACTGGCAGCCAGTGCAATTCTTGCAGCAGTAGCATAATATGATGGTGATATTCTGCCTCCGTGAGCAGTCAACCTGCTGTATTCTGCACTAGCCGCAGCTTCCTAGTCAAACTTGAGGGTAGACCCATCACAGTGGACAGGGCCCTCTTTCTTGTTGTGCCTTTCTTGTGGTATGGAATTCACTTTCCCAGGAGGCATGGCTGTTGCAGTTCCACTGTCATGGAAAAAAAGAACATGGCTGTTCTCATCCAAAGGAAAGGAAAGCTGAATGAGGCTACATGGACTTTCATGCCTACTTTGTTCTTCTAGCAAGATGATGGTAGATGTGACAGGGAAATATTTTGCTTATTTTTCAAGTAGCAGAGACCCATTTAAGGTGATGTTCTGGAGGAGAGGAGGAAACTCAGAAAGGTAGGGGTTTATAGAAGGTGTCCCCAACTTTTTGGGGGGTCCAACAGAAAGTATCAATTTCACAGGGAATAAACACCATCTTCCAGCCCCAACTAGCTCCCCCATAACAGGCAAAACTCCTATACAAATGCTCCCAAACAAATGAAACACAGACAAAAAAGGCCAACCAACCAACCAACCAACCACACACATACAACTCAGTTTTTAAAATGTGAGAGGAGTAGGAGGCTTTTGCAGGCATCTGGGGGGTATCTGAGGGTGCCAAGTTGAGGATCCCCGAGATAAGGAATAATTAGGTTGTATCTTATGTAAGAATTCTTCCCAGTTGGGTTGTTTGTAAACAGCTCCTGCCATTTCCAATGTTATTTTCATTATGATTCCCAAAGCATTGGAGGTAAAGTTGGGACGAGTGAGCAAGAGCAGGTCTAATTTATGTTCTCTTGATAGTGCAAGATGTTCTTCAGCAGCTGTGGACAGGTTACAGCATGCGCCTAATTATATATCACACAAACATGTTACTGCTGAGTTTCTATAGGCAGGGTTCCAGGAACAACATGGGTTTGTACCGAGTAGCAAAATAAATGGCACCAGTGAAGTGTGAGAAATAGTCATTGAATACCGGGCAGAAATCACTCCCCTTCTGTACGAGGTGTCACGTGTGTCTCATTATGCATGTCATAAAGCAAGAAAAATGGGTATAAGAGTTAAGAAATGGGACAGGCTGGTTTCTTGGTAAGAGTTAGTGAAGCAGGACAAAGTCAGGAGGAGGAGATCCATTTCAGTTGCAAATTCCTCTACTACGACACTTTGTAATCCCACCTGCAGGCCCAATCAGAGGTCGGGAGAGGCCAGGATCACTTCCAGGTTTTGAGGGCCATAGCAGCAACAACAACAACAGCAGCTAATGAAAAGAAAATAGGGCAGAGAAGAAAATAAGAAGAGTGATATATATAATTTGATTTTTAAAATTTATTTAACACTCTTTTCTGTTTCCTGTCGAAATGCACTAATTATTCAGGGGTGGGGAGCTAGCTTCTGTGTACTGTCACAGTTGATATTAGGCATGGCAAGACAATTTGAACTCTCCTGAGAGAATGGGTCACATTTTGGTCTGATGTGCTTAAAAAACAGATTGTGAAACTGATCAAATACCAAAAAATTAACAAGGGCCTAAATTTGAGGCTCTTTTGGAGTTTAAGGCCCTGAGCCAAATGGCTCTCCTGTCCACCATCCTCTGATTGGCCCTGATTATCTGATATTGTTGAACCAACACATGAAGGACCAGATGTTGGGAGAAAGCAATGGAGCCAGAAAGAGCCACACACTCTGGGGCAAAGGTGGGAAGCCTGTTGCCATCCAGGGATTGCTAGACTACATCTCTAACCTTTTTTTGACCATTGGGAATGCTGGTTGGGGCTGGAAGGTGTTGGAGCCTAAAAACAACTGGAGGACCAGTTATACAGATGCTAATAATTGTGAGTTATGCATTAGTGTTAATATAGATGTTTTAATATGCATAGGCAGATACAGTTGGATGTACTGCAGCGATGGGGAACTGGTGATGCTGATAGGCTCCAACTCCCACAAGTTCCAATCAACTTGGCCACTGGTCAGGGATGATTAGAGATGGAGTCCAGCAATATCTGGATGGGTACCACATGGTGCAACCAGCCTACAGATCCCCAAATGAGGAACAGAGGAAGCTGCCTTATACAAAGTCAGGGCATTACTCCATCTAGCTCAGTATTACCTGCACGGCAGCTTTCCAGCATTTGAGGCAGATATTCCCCCCAGCCTTACCTGTATATGCTAAGGATTCAACCTGGTACCTCTTGCATGCAAAGCAGATGTTGTACCATTGAGATTCAGCCCTCTATTTTACGTATTTTTGCATGTATGTATGTATGTATGTATGTATGTATACAACAATAAGCTTACTGTTCATTAGCCAATCAGGTAATTTGCACTGGTGGGCAATAAGAATAATGCACATCCAAAATGCATTAAGCCATGCTACAATATGATTATTGTATTGTTTTTAACACTCGATTGGAAGCCGCCCAGAGTGGCTGGGGAAACTCAGCCAGATGGGCGGGGTATAAATAATAAATTATTATAATATTATTATTAAAAATTATACCATTGCAACCAGCTGAAAGGAATTAACATGCATTATAATCTAAAACAATAAGTATCTTCTACTTCTCTAAAGTCACTTTTACAAGTTTTAAAAGTCCTAGTAATCTGTTCTGGTCAATATTAATAAAGTTTTCCTTAACAGAGTTATTTCTTATCCCAACAACAAGGTACTCAAATTAAGGAATCCTCAGATCTAGGATCAAAGGACGTTCAAATGAAAAGTCTGCCCGTCTTTTAGTGAGGCCAGCTCTTTAGGACACATCTGTATAGATCTGTTTTTAAGCTGTGTGTGTCTTGTAACGTTTATACAATTTCTGTAAATCACCTTGCATCTCTTTTGTATGGAAAGTTAGTATAATAACAATAAAAAGCAACAACAATAAGCACCAAGTGCCATAACTTTCTTTAACCTCCAACAAACTGCAAAGAATTCAAACTACATTTGGCCAAAAGCCATCTCAACTCCTGTGAACATATAAGGGACACATATGAGTGCAATTCTCCCAAGAAGGGCAGAGAAACCTTCATATATCATATTGGAGCAACTCCTGGTCACCATTCAATGGAAGTCTGAAAATCCACATCAATTAATTGTCTAAAGACCTCCATCTGGGCACTGTCATAGCCGCTCATAATCAAGTGTGCTAACAAAAAACTAATATGGGGGGGTGTACACACCCTGCCTATCAGTGCAAGTTACCTAGGTTATGTAAATAATTATGTTAGTTGTGTAACTTACTTTAAATAGTGAGATGAAGAATGTAGCATTTGGCAGAAGCCGAACTGCAGTATAATAGGAGCAGCATTGATTGTGATGAGTACACTTTGGAATGGAAATTGTTGCCTTCTTACATCCCTGTTCTCCTCCCAAAAAAGGCTCCGCCTTTCGCCAATGCCCAGGTATTCCTTTCTGCACAGAATCATAGAAATATAGAATTGTAGTGTCGGAAGGAACAACAAGGGTTCTCTAGTCCAGCTCCCTGCAATGCAGGAAACTTTTGCCCCAATATGGGGCTCAGACCCATGAGTCTGTCTCCCTTTCGCTAATTCATCTGTAGAACTTCTATTTCTTTTACCCCACCCTCTCAGCTGAGCCCTTATCAAGAGGGACTCCACAGACAGCAAGGTCAGAGTGCACAAAGAGAGCTCATCTCCCTCCAGAGCAGAGGGGAAGGAGGTGTGTTTACAAAATTCTAGGCTTCTGTGATCTGGCATGTTGTGTACACACCTGTGTAAATGGATCTATCCCTTTGAAACTGTCTGGTGGCTGGTTTTTAATTAAGTGGCTGTTGATCCCTTGAACCTACCCAACTATTAGGGATTAGCTTAAGTGAAGCAAAACAAATCCTGGCCTCAACAGACAAGCATGGACTATGTATATATTTTTTCTTCTTCCCAAGAGCTCCAGGGTGTCAGTATTCATGCTCTCTCTGCCTCACCACAACCCTGTTAGGTAGGCTAGTTCTGCAACAACTGACCTAAGATTGCCTACCAAGCCTTGTGCCCAAGCAAATACTGAACCTAGATCTCAACAGTTGAAATTCAACACAAACCATTGCACTGCACTATACTGGATCCCATTCACATTGCTGTGGGGGGGGTGATGGTAGCCTATTCTGCCATACCAATTTTGCTAGCTTGTAAACCAAAGGAGAGTCTTTGGTTGGGCCTGCCCTGTCTTTAAGCAGCATAAGGCAGCTACCTCAGGTGGCAGATTGGAGGTGTGGAGTGGTGGTGAAGTATTGAGGGACAGGGTTAAATGTGCACCAGCTACAATGTGCACCCAGCTACAGCAAGCCCTGCATCCCCTTAGCTAGCTTCCCACCTGCAGATGCATTGCAGGATGCTGACCCATTGATAGGGGTGGACAATGTCACTTTCAGTTTCTCCTTTTCCCATAGTTAAGTTCAATCCTTCGTTTTTCTGCGTCAGTATGCAATTGTGTGGTTTGTTTTTTTTTTTTAAAAAAAACAACCTTGCAAAAATTCACCAGCATTTAACAGATACAGATAATTTTTCTTACATATACTGTTGCTATGAATAATAGAAAGCTTGCAGAAAAACAGTAACGTAGGTTAATCCGATATATGAATATGTTTCAATAAAAATGTTTGCAAACGATTACATTGCTTATGGAACACTGTTATTCCTCTCCTTAAAAAATATTAAAACCTTATTGAAATCTAAGTAAAGTTATTACAATAATATATGCAATGTTAAATATTTCAACATGAACATAAGAGCACCAGAAGAGGCTGCAGAATCATGCCATGATACAGTGGTACCTCGGGTTAAGTACTTAATTCGTTCCGGAGGTCCGTTCTTAACCTGAAACTGTTCTTAACCTGAAGCACCATGGAGCCTCCTGCTGTCGCTGCGCCGCCGGAGAACGATTTCTGTTCTCATCCTGAAGCAAAGTTCTTAACCTGAGGTACTCTTTCTGGGTTAGCGGAGTCTGTAACCTGAAGCGTATGTAACCTGAAGCGAATGTAACCCAAGGAACCACTGTACTAAAGTTTTATGATACTGCTTTAAATATATGCTGCAGGTGAGGACTTTGGTGTAGCAGCAACATATCTTGGACCATCCCAGAGTATTCCCAGGAAGAATAAAGAGGATTACTCACAGGGAGTCCCAGTTGAATATGGGACTACAGTCATACCTCAGGTTACAGACGCTTCAGGTTGCATGATTTCGGGTTGCGCAACGCGCCAAACCCGGAAGTACCGGAGTGGGTTACTTCCAGGTTTCGGTGCTTGTGCATGCGCAGAAGTGCTAAATTGCGCTTTTCGCATGGCATGCGCAGAAGCACTGAATCACGATCTGCGCATGCGCAGATGCAGTGCTGCAGGTTGCGGATGCTGCGGGTTGCGAACATGCTTCCCACATGAATCACGTTCGCAACCTGAGCGTCCACTGTATTCTATTCATTTTGCTCCTAGCATGGCTTGTTGGAACCATCCTTCCTGAATTTATTTTCTCAATTAGCCAAGGGATGTTTGAGAATTCTGACGAAAACAGAGACCGGAGTGGAAATTGCAGGTGCTCCGTTATTCAGTATTTGCTGCTGCTGATTTCAGTCTGTAATTGATAATGCTTCCCCCTCCTAATTTCCACTGCAAAGCCTCCAACATTTCTCCGATGAAAATAGGAACGTCCTATTCCATAATGCTAATTTTACTATTTATACCCCACACATCTAATTGGGTTGCCTCAACACTCTGGACAGCTTCCAACACATATAAAAACATAATAAAACATTAAGCATTTTTTAAAAAATTCCCTGTACAGGATTGCCTTCAGATGGAAAAGCGGGACATTCTGGGATCAAATCAGAAACTGGGACAGCTTCTCTAAATCAGGGACATCCCTGGAAAATAGGGACACCTGGAGGGTCTGGCTTTGTGTTTCCTTTGCATTGCAATTAATAGGGTGCAATGACATGATGCCAATGGAATTTACTTAATTTACTTACCGTATTTTTCCGTGTATAAGTCTAGGTTTTTTCCCTAAAAAATAATGTCCAAAATTTGGGGGGCGTCTTATATACTGATAGATCTGCCCCCGTTTTCTTAAATCCGAGTCCCCCAAAATAAGGGGCGTCTTATACATAGGGGCATCTTATAGACGGAAAAATACAGTAATTGCTTATGTAAGTTACATAATTTTGCCACAGTGGACAGCAAGGTGAATAATGTGGTTTTTGGTGGAAGATGAACTGCAGCAGCATGGAAACAATGCTGTATGTGACAAATAGAAGGTGGAATAGAAAACAGTGCCTTCTTACATCCCCTGTAAAATGTTGCACCCTTGATTGCCCTGATAGGGGAAGGGAAAGGCAGGGCCAACACAAGGCACCTTGCTGCCTGAAATGAAGAACAAGATGTTGCCCCTTTCCTATTCCTTGAACAGAAGGTGACTTCAGTACCTAGAGAGCAGTGCTTCTGTATCTGCAGATGTCAGATGGTAGTGGACATCATTCAATATATGTTGCATGGCACACTATATGAAACTCCATGGGCAAAATATTTAAATAAAATTCTAGAGCCAACCACCACCCTCAGTTACACTGATAAAATTAAGCATCTGCTTAATTTTGTGGCTAAGCCTGCCATGCTTAATATAGCTATGTTTGCAGTAAAAAAAGCTCATCTCAGGAAATCCTACGAGTCTAGCCTTGCAGCCTGAGATGTATGCCACATGTGCAGGCATGTTTTATGTATTACATGTGTTTTATTACACATGTTTTATTGTGCTGTTTTTATTATATTTGCTTGCCTGTTAAAATCTATTTGCTCATTGGGGTTTTTGTTTCTTTGACTATAACCTGAATTTAGTTGACTAATAAACTTTGGACTAATAATGAAACAGCACCCTTCGCCATGGCCAGCTAGTTAGAGAATGCAGGGGGTTCTAGCTTAGGAACTCAGAGGGTTGCTGCTTCCACCTCTCTGCCCCGCCCCCATCTGTGTTACTCTGGTCACGCCCACACCATTCATTTAAAGTATATGTCTCTCTTACCCCCATCCTCAAGAATCCTAGTGGACTGTAGATTACCTCTCACAGAGCTACAGTTCCAAACACCCTTAACAAACTACAATTGGTCTGCTGTTAATGTTTTTCTAAGTATGCCTTTTACAATGTATGGGGCAGATGTGACCTCTGTCTAATGGTAGAGCATGGAGGAACCCTATGCTCTGATGACATAACAAAACAGGATGTGCCATCCTATGTTGTAAAAGGGGAGAAAGAAAATAATTCAACTCAGGGATGCCATTTTCTGCAGCGATCTTCTCTCATCAAGCATAAAGTGTAGATCTGCCTTAAGCTACGAACCTGTGATCATCGCTAGCCTGGAATATTGCATTACCAAAAAAATTTGTGCCTGTGCGTGCTAAAAACTAGAACTACAGAAAAGCCATTTATTTGACTTGGCATTTCTTCTTTTTGTAATGCCATTATGTGCTAAAAGATTTCAAGTGCAAAATTAAGTTTAAATATCCCAGTGAAATCATCCAATTTCATATTATTTTCAGTAAGCTAAGTCATCTTATTTTTTATTTTATTTTTGGCACATTTTATGCTATGCTGCTTTTATATCAAATGCTTATTTCTTTTGGTTCATTTACTTCCTCAGCATTGCGTACATTTTTGTATTCAATTATTTGCAGTAAAAAAGACCAGACACAGAGATAACGGCACTTTTGATTGAAATGTAAGCTTCTGGGTGGGGAGAGGGGGGGGATAAATGGTAGTATTATTATTATTGTCTCAAATGTTGTCCATTCATCGAAGAACAATAAAGGAAGGTAATTTTGGTAGACCATAATGGAAAATTGATCTCATTGAGAGAAATAAGTCCTCAGAAAATAATTCATGGAAAGTAATTTGTAAAGTGCTCAATGGGTATATAAAGAAAAATATGTTGAGATCCACAACATTTTATACTTTTAAAAAATCTAATAATACTAAGAGAATAAACTGATCCATGCAAAGTTGTGATTATAAGTCTTCTGTGCAATTACTTTGAGTTATTGAGTGAGTAATGATTCCAACTGGCAAGAGTTACTTTAGGAAATGTGAGTGCTTTCATAGTTCCAAGCAGAATGAAGCTGTGCTTTCAAAGGATAAAGGCTAGGGATGAGGAACCTGTGGCTTTCAAGACGCTGTTGGACTCCAACTCCATCAGGCCTGGTCAGCAGGCCCTGACACAGATGAACAGTCCATAGGAAAAACAATGTTTATAGTTAGTGATGTGAAAAATAGGTAGGGATGGGGAAATTGGTTCAGATGACAGTGAAAAGCTAAATATTGCAGGGATGGCCTAACTTCTGTTGCCAATGCTCTGGTTAGATTATTGCAATGTGTTATGCATGGTGCTGCCTCTGAAGACAGTTTGGAAAACTTCAGGTGGTGCAGAATTCAGTGGCCAGGTTGCTCACTGGCACAAGATGGTTTGAGCATATTATACCAACCCTGGCCCTACACGCTGGCAGTTTCTGGGGCCAATTAAAATGCTGATTTCGACCTATATAGCCTTAAATGGCTCAGGACTGCAATACCTTAAAGACCACCTTTCCCCATATGAACTGACCTTGATCGTGCAGTTAGCATCTGAGACCCTTATTGCATGAGAATGGGCCTTTACTACATTACAAAAATGGCTGTAAGTGGAAAAATACTGGCTGAACAGGAGAGGACTTTTTTTCTCTTGGGAAAGTTGCAGGAACAGAGTGATGTTTTGACTATAAACGTTACAATACTGAAGGGAACAGTAAATAAAGTTGCTGAGCCTGGGAGGGACTTGACTCAAGTTTTTGCAGATGAACAGGAAAGTTTTGCAGTTGACCTAAAAATTTCTGCAGCCGAAAAAGAAAAGAAATTTGAGAAATCTGAGAATGTGATGAAAGAGGAACATGATGATTTGAAGGAAAAAGAAGGAGGAGCTATAATGCCACAGATGGTTGAGGAGAGCCAGAGGCCGGTTAAGATGGATATAAAGGAAAATAAGATCAGGATGATGGAAATTTGGTTTGAATTGAAGAATGGAAAATGGAGAGATCTCCCTATGTGGAGATCTGAAGACATATGGAATACAAACCTGGCTAAAGTGGAAACTGGAGCTTTTGGGACATTTGGACTTAAGAGAAGTAAGAAACAAGATCTTGGCTCCATTTTTAAATATGGAGGCCTAGCTGGAAGAAACATGGACCTTATTGGGACAGAGCTCCTTCGAGATTCGGAGTTTAATATAAAGGACTATCAAAAAAACCGGCAGAGAGGAATTGAGAGAGAATTGAGAGCCTCGGACGTGAGGTCGTCAGGCTGACTGCAGATGGACTGATGGACTTTTTGTTGCGGTTCGAAACCGGGAAAGGGGGTGGTGGGGCTTTGGGAATCCAAAGGGTGTATAACTATATTCTGTTTTAATTAATTTGGTTTTGCCACTAACATAAAAATGGGGATTTCGGGGAAGGGAATTGGGGCCGACCTTAGAAAAAGACTTTTAAGAATAAGTATTGACGTATAAAGATTGAGGTTTTTAAGTTAAAATTGGTTAATTAAATTGATGGGGCGAATTTAGAAAAAGATTTTTAAGAATAAGTATTGATGTATAAAGATTGAGGTTTATAAGTTAAAATTGGTTAACTAAAATGAATTAGAGAAAATAAAGTAAAGTTTGGGGACAAGAACTTGCTGAGCTAAAAATTGGAACTGGAATACAAGAAGGGGAGGTGTGGGGAAGTCAAGGAAATTGGTCATTGACAGTAAGAAATGTAAACTTTATGTGTTTTTAATTTTTTTTAATGTTTTTTCTTTATTTTTTGAAAATTCCAATAAATATCTTTAAAAAAAGAGAGAGAGAACGGGCCTTTACTGTGGTGGCTCCCTGTTTGTGGAATGCTCTCCCCAGGGAGGCTTGCTTGGCATCTTCATACCTCTTCAGGCACCAGGTGAAAACAGACTTTAACCAGGCTTTTGTCTGATGAACATTCCATGTCCTTTTAATTGTGTTTGTTGGAGGAGGCTTATTGATTTGATTTGTTCTTGTTTTTATTATGTATTTTGTGTTTTTATTTTGTATTTTCAGGCTTTATACAATAATAAATAAAATTAAAATAAATAAGTAAAAAGGTAAACTTAGCTGCTCTGGATTTTCCAAACTGAAATGCAAGGATAAACATAGGCATCCTTCAAAATTTGCTGTTCTCCAGCTTTCTAGCTGAGTAATGATTAAAAAAATGCGTATAGCAGAGTAACGTTTACATATAGATGTATATATTAGTGGAAATAGCATATATAAATGCTTTATGTTACAGAAAATTGCCTTGGGGTTGTCACTAGTGATGGAAGGATCTGTCAATTTTGTTTCACTAATTTTCTCATTTTTCCATTCTTAAATTCAGTTCTCCATATTTTGCAGCAATTGGAACTTTTTTTTTATTTAAAATGACTTTGTGAAATTTTATCAGCATTTTAGTGAGAATTTCTCTTAATAAACATATTTTTGCCTGCAGTTTTGACACATTTTCCAAGCAATTTCCACTAATATAATGCCTATTTATTGTACTTTTTTTTATTAGTATCTTCATCTTTATGCACACATTCCCCTAATATATGCGGTTCTGTAAATGTTGCTTGATAGGAGAACTGCATCGGAAAATTCAGACAAGTGCTGTGATTTGGTTTGCATATTGCTTTGGCAAGCGAAAATTCAACGGATTCAGTTTTAAATGCAAACCGGATTGATTTTCTTCCCCCACCCATAATTGCAACACAGAGGAAGGCAGAAGCTGGTTCTCTTCCACCCAAAGGGCAGGACTAGATCTAATTAGCTTGTTATATGAGGATACATTTCAGTTGAACATTAGGAGAAACATTTTAATGGCTAGAGAGCATTGTTTGGGGTGTAATATTTCCCTTGGGGGTGGGGGCAAAACCTAAGTGGCCATCCCATTAAAAAAAGACCTGTTATGTTAGGCAGACCTAAATCCCATTACAGTCCCTAGCAAACATCCCTAAATGGAACCTGGTCAGTGACAACTAGACAACACTTGTTACCCTCATTGGTTTTGTGTCATATTTATTTGTTTAGAGAATTTGTACCCCGCTTTTCATCCCCAAAGGCTCCCAGAGAGGCTTACCTACATCAAAACAAGACTGTCCCTACCTGCAGGCTTTCAATATAAAAACACACGATATGCAAGGAAAAACGGGCATTGATAGCCTAAGGTGGGAACAATGCTGTGGGAATTATGTTAAAGTTGATGTGGGAGAGGTACTGTTGACTATGATGACACTCATCCGATTATCATCTTGGGGTAACAGGCTATACAGGTTTTAGAGAGAGTTTAAAAAGCCTGAAAAACCTGTTTGAGATGAGATTATGGGAGGTACAAAAGAAACGTGTGTGTAAACGATGGACAATAATGGCTCCATGTACCACTTCGAAGCACCTTACAAGATGGAGACGGTTTGTAAGTAGAAGGTGCTTTCAATGTGCAGGGAAACTAGGTGCTTAAGCGCATACCCTGCAACTGTCATGGAAAAACTGGGACATCCTGTTTTCCCCCTGTGAGACCCTGGTGGCCATTTTGGGCGCTGTGCCCGAAAAACATGCTTTTACCCAGGCCCTGATCTAGCGTGGATCATGTGACTCATGCAGGAGTGTGGCCCTGGAAGATGGCAACCTGGTTTTTCCCTGCATCATGTTGAAAGGCATGTAAGGGTTACCTCTTGCTAGTGTCTCGCTTGAGGTGGCAAGCACTGGACCATGACCCTCCACCCCTTAGCATTGATGGAAAGGTGAGTGCCAATGCAGGGGAGCAGTTATAGCAGCCACTGGTCCTGCTAGCTAGGGATGATGAGATTTGTAATCCAACAACATCTTGGGACCCAAGATTGAAAAAGACTAGGGCCTGGGAGGCCAGGGTTCTAATCTTCACTCAGCCATGTAGCTCATTGGGTGGCCTTGAGCCAGACATTGGCTCTCATCCTCACAGGGTTCTTGTGTAGATAAAATGGAGAGGTGCAGGAATGTGTATGCCACTTTCCTCAGAGGAAAGATGGAATAGAAATGCAATATATGAATGAGTGAATAAAACAGGAGCAACAGCATTTGCTCCTTATCCTTCCTAGAACTTCCACTCACTTGTATTTGAAGGATGCCTACTAATAGGGAACTATGGGAAGAACAGGATACTCACAGGGCTCTTTTTAATGGGCAGCCCAACACCTAAATGGGCAGTTAAAGAGAAAAATGGGTAGTTAAAAAATTCAAGTCCGCTGAATTATGTGAAGTGACTGATCACAATGCGAAAAGGAAACTAAGTAGTCACAGAATCATAGAATTGTAGAGTTGGAAGGGATCCCTGAGGGTCATCTAGTCCAACCCTCATGTAGGAATCTCAATTAAAGCCTGTTTGGCTTGCCCCAAACAGTCTCCCAGGCCAAAGCAGGAGGCCTGGTGGGCCAAATTTGGCTGAAAGCCTTACGTTCACCCTAACACACTTTACTGGAACCCTGTGGACAATTTCCATTTTGTCTCTTAATGCAAACCTAGACTTAGTCCAAGCTACTGTGGAACCCCAGACCTTTGATGAAGCACACCCATTTCTTCTCCCCTTCCCAAAGACACTCCCTGTGGGTTCCACAGCTACTGCTGGATGCTTCTTGCATGATGCTTGACCAGGACACTTTTCTGCATTAGCTTTGCCTGATTCCCAGTTCTGATTATCTTCTCCCACTCTGTGGAGGCACCTAAATGTCAAAGAAGGGATTCTAAGCAAGAAGGGATGTGTGAGGAAAATGCACGTGTGTGCTGTAGCTGTAGCTTTGTGCGCAAATTACAACTGCACACCAAGTGGGCAGTTCTAAATTTTTCATTAAAATCCCTCACCGACATATGAGCTTCCAAGCAGCATCCAGTTGGCCACTGTAAGAACAGGATGCTGGACTTGATGAGACTTTGGTTCTGATCCAGCAGGACTCTTCTTACGTTCTTAAAAGTCATGGGCATCTCCAGTTAAAGGACTTAGATGGAGAGTGATATGAAAGCAATACGAATGGTATGCTTTCTCTGGCTGTGGAGGTACCAGTTTCTGGGCAGAACTAGCAGGGATTTTGCTATGTTCTTATCCCCTGTGGGCCACAGTGGGAGCAAACAAATAGGTAACCATAATGACAAGAGCAGGCTCTTGATGATGGCATTTCTGTTAGGGCGTGAACCTTGGAAGATGCCTGACTAGGCCAACTCCTGACATCGCTTGGCATCAGTTACAGCTTGCAGCTAACTTGTCCCCGCTCCTTTATTTTCTGATCAGTTTTCAAGCAAAGAAAAGAGAGTGTTTAATCTTTGAGGAAGGCATGCCTGCAGTTCACCTTCAGAGATATAGCCAGAGGGATGTGGTCTTTGAACAACATGATTCAGTTTCAGTATAGGCTACGCAGCTTGCCAGAAAAGAAAAGTGTAAGCAGAGAGAGAAATCATACCATACCTGTATGGGTGTGAGTGAGCACTCAGAAACTCCCTTTCCTTGACCTACATTGAGTTAAACATCTACAGAACCTCCTTTGTGGATCCTCTGTTCTTTTAATTCTGAAATTAAGGGTTGATCCTCCCCCCCAAGAAAAGCTTCTTCTTTTTTTCTCCTGGGGGATCAGTAGGCAACAGGAAGTGTTTCTCTTATTCCTTGGCCTTTGGGATACCACAAGCTTCTTTTTCAGGTCTGACACATATAACTTGATTTGGTCTTCTGTTAACATTTGCACCAACAAACCCTTCTTTCCAACAAATATTAGAATACCTAGGGAGATGGGTTGGATAGTAGAGGATTAATGGTCCTGCAACTGGCTGGACAGGTCTAGCCCGGTACATACACCTTTTGTTAGTCAAATATGGCAATATGTTTCCTTGGGAACCAACTGTTAGACTATAGTTGGGTTCTCTTCTGAAAAGAGAGAACCACTTGGGAATCAAGGATCAGCTTTCCTGCTTTCTTAGTTGGAGATTGTATTGTTATGACTTTGTGGGTGCGGAACAGCTATGATCCCTGGATGCAGTAAGTGTTAGCATTTAATCAAGGCTTGAGGTATTAAACAGGTTTCCAGAAGCTGAGTCCCTGGACCTAGCAAGTGTCAAGGGAGCCAGCGTGGTGTAGTGGTTAAGAGCTGTAGACTTGTAATCTGGTGAACCGGGTTCGCGTCTCCGCTCCTCCACATGCAGCTGCTGGGCTAGTCACACTTCTCTGAAGTCTCTCAGCCCCACTCACCTGACAGAGTGTTTCTTGTGGGGCAGGAAGGGAAAGGAGATTGTGAGCCGCTTTGAGACTCCTTAGCGTAGTGATAAAGCAGGATATCAAATCCAAACTCCTCCTCCTCCTCCTCTTCCTCCTCTTCCTCCTCTTCCTCCTCCTCCTCCTCCTCCTCTTCCTCTTCTTCTTGGCTAATCAAGCCAGGCTAGCTGTGTTCGGGTGATTGTGTGAATGATAGGCCATTATGAAAGCAAAGGAGAAGGGCCCTGTGTGTAGGGCTGCCATACGTCTGCCATTACCAGAATTTCAAAGGCTGAATTGACATCTGGGATGAATTTCTGAAAGGTGGAGCTTTGTCCTGGATCTTAGGCAAATCAATTGAAAAATCGTGGGGTTTTGGTTTTTTTTAAAATAATAATAATAATAATAATAATTTTAAAAGCCCAACAACTTTGGGGTTTGTCTAAAAAACGCTCAACAACCTTTGGGATGTTCTGGTTTTTACTTTTTGAAATATGGCAACTTTACCTGTGTGAGACTTGCAGATAGTGAGAAGGACAAAAGCTAGAGTTCAGGGTTGAAAGTGTGTGTGATGTGACCTAGAGGAAAAAGCTTCAGGGTGGAAAGGCAGAGAGAGAGAGAGAGAGAGAGAGAGAGAGAGAGAGAGAGAGAGAGAGAGAGAGCGCCATGACTGATTTCTTCTTGCATCCAAGGCTGTGACTATGGGAGAAACAAGCCCAGATGTCTAAAGGAGTACCTATTCCTATATAAAATATCTGAAGGAGCAAGACATTGCCCTACATAAATGTGTCTTTGCATTAAGATTGCCAGAAGAGGCTCTTTCCCATAACTCATCATTAGGAGAAGTGTATGCACAAAAGAAAGGGCTTTCTCTGTGGTGGCTCCTCAGTTACGGAATGCTCTTCTTTTGGGCACCAGGTTAAATCCTTTTTATTTGCCAAGGCATTTTAGATTATAATATTTTTAGCTGATTTAATCCCCCCCCCAATTTTATTATATAATGGAATATGTTTTATAATGAATTTGTAATTTAAACTTTCTTCGTATACCACCCTAAAATGCATTTAAAAAATAAAATAAAATAATACAAATTAAGTAAAAGTGAAGCAGATATCTGTCACATCTCTATCAGTGAGTGCTGTTTGTTTGTTTAAAAAACATTTTTATACCTACCCTTTGTCAGAAATACAATTTCAAGAAAATCAACACACGAAGCATATCATACTCCATGGTATATTAGCCAGTATATTAGCCAATTGCCACCCAGGCTCAGTATTAGCAAACTACAATGCCTGGTTGCACGTGTAGTTAAAGCAGCCCTGTTGATGCACACACAACAAGGTATTAGCAGGCTTCCATAAGTACACAAAATCTGTGGGGGTGGGGTCACTAACTTTTTAATCTGAGAGTTGTTGGGAAGAATGTATTAAAAACCAAGTCACAATAACCCTGAAGGGTTGGGCCACATACATTGTGCTTATGGCAGTTCCCTGCACGTGTCCACTGGGACATTAGCCACGAGAAGAATGTGACGTGATGAACATCATTGCAAAACCCTCTGCATAGGACAACTGGCTGCACAGAATTCCAGGTTTTGCTCATAACATATGACTCAGGGCTAGCTTATTAAATCAAAAACAAGCAAGTGGTAAAGTCCTTCCAGAGCAAGAACTAAAGGGGGGAGGAGGAGATGCACATGCTAGACTACTGCTATGCACTCTGTGTGGGGCTTCCCTTGACCTTAGCTCCAAAGCAGGTACAGATTCAGCAACTAGGTAGGTGACTGGGGCATCCCATCAACACCAGGGAAAACCTCTGCTCAGGGAACCCATCATCATTATCAAAACTTTTATTGGCATCACATACAAACATCCAAAACAAATCAATTGCCACTTCTCCAGTGGCACAAAACATTTGCTAAAAGAAAGGAGGCAGAGCAGTCTATTGTCACATCTCTTGGTCTCCAGGGAGATCAGACGTCTGCAGTGTATTTCGATGACAAAAAAACAAATAGAGATATTTAGCCACTAACTTGGTGAGCTCCTGATCATTCCCCAGTAATAGAAAATGTATGACCGCCAACTCTGGTTTCCATTTGGGGATACAGAGTTGATCTAGAAACTGCTGACAGAGATCAGCATATAGTTTACAATTGAGAACCATATGTGTGAGGGTTTCCACCAGGTGGTCTTCACATGGGCAAGTTCTTTCTCCTTCCACCCTGCCTGAGAACCTTCCCCAAAGGAGGTTTGATGGATTTGAATTAAACCTGGCCAGCGAAAATGCCCTTCTTTCTTGAGGGTTAAGCAGAAATTCAAGGTAATTGTGGTTAGTTTCATGTGCCCAAGAAAGTTGAAAATAAAGAGGGGAACATGTTTTCTCTGCTGCTACTTTTAGTTCTTGGTGTTCAATATCTCACAACCTAGTTTTTATTATAGCCTTGGCAGATGGTAGGGACATTGATTGCAAAAGTTCCACTGACAGCCCGAGTTGCTGTACCTTCTTGTTAAACTGTTGTAGGACTGGGGAAAGAAAGGGATCTAACAAAACTTCACTGAGGAGAGGATCTTTATCTGATGTAAGGCAGATGTTTAACCAGCATAGAAGAAATCTTGCCCAGGCGACAGTCTCTACCTTGTGTTGGATGTGAGGGCGATCTGGCTGTGACATCTGTCACCCCATTGATCGCCAGGGTTGATTCGGCTGATCTGGCTGGCTAGGCGGGTGTCCCCTTCCTCCCTCACCGCTCTATGTGCATTCCTCCCGAAGCTGCGTGCTCGGTGGAAGAGGACGACCATCCCAGATAGAAGGAGTGTACCGTTCTTCGGCTCAGGGAACTGCAGTGCCAGTATTGCTACCAGGCACTGTTCTAGGTTTTGCTTTTAGCAATAGCAGCGCTAAACAACTCAAAACCTGCTAACCTAACAGACTGCCTCAACTGCATATTTCCCTGCCTGACAATTACACCTTAGTTGAGGAATTGCAATGAGGACCACATGCCCCAGAGGTGCACTTAGTATGAGACCAGGCTTTTATTATTGCCGGTCCAGCCCTCTGGAATCAGTTACCAACTGAAATGAGATATAAATATATGGTGTCTTGATGTTTAGGCAGCTGTGAAAGATATTTTTGTTTAGGAAGGCTTACCCTGAAGTGTGACCCAGTTATTTTACAGAATGTTAATTGAGCAATTGTAGATATGGTTTTGCTGATTTGAGTTAAGTGTGCCTGCAATCTTTTGCATTTTATTTCATTGTACACTATTTTTGGTAGCATTTGGATTTGAAGCAGCTTATAAATCTGCAATTAAATAAATACTTATGGGCTTATGTTGCTAGTAGGAATGGGAAATAAATTTAGTCCATTTCTCATTTACAGGTTAATATACCTAACTTGTTGTTTCTGAAATAGTGCATGAACTGAAAGACAGGAATATTTTGAAATGTACACTTTTCCAAATTTTGCAACACGGTTCTCCAAACCAGTAATGTGAGTAAAGTGTGCATTTTTAAAAAATGTATATATTAGTGCAAACAGCATAGATATTAGGTGACATGGACACTAAAATGCTGACAATTTTTCATGAGGATTAAAAAACAAAATATCACAAACTGATGCTCAGATGTGGTGAACTAAATTTAAGATTAGAAAAATGAGAAACCAAATTTGACAGATCCACTCATCTCTAGTTGCTAGTTGCCTGCTGATATGTCTACCAGCCCCCTTCTCTCAGCAAAGGTTGCTCAGCGAAGGTGGTTACTCAGCACAGATTTTCCTTTCCTTCCCACCCCATGCATTGCATATACTGCTACTCTCCACAAATGCAGTCAAAACTATCCTGCGCAAGGAATACTATACTGCCACGCAACTGCTTTGAAACTGACTAGATCAAGGCACAAAACAGACAAGAAACTGAGTTTCTCCTTCTGTGTTTACTCAGCAGTTTCTGTGGGCTTCCAAGTTCTACACAGCCTGCATTGCGGCAGAAGCTTGAGGTAGCCTTGCAGGACCAATTAGAGGCCTGAATTGCAGCAGTGTAGCAAATTATGTTTGCATTTCAGTGCTGCCTAGGCATCATCTCATTTGCGGATTTAGCGTAATTTATTTTATGAGATATGAATCAACAAGCGTGCATTATGTAACAGGTGTAGGCCTTTTTATATTCCCTCTCGGTTAGTGATGATGATTGCAGTCTATTATTCTTTGATCCTTGGTGGGTGGAGTTTCTGTGAAACCAGTTTGACTCCCGATTATACAATTATTTCTTCTACTCATGCGGCTGAAACAGTGCTCTCAGATTCCTCCTGGGTACAAAGCACACAAATACTGGGAAACAGTCAAACGTTTGAAAATTCACTCCTGTGCCAGCTGTCACTTTGTGGTGAATGGTTCAAGAGTGGCACAATATTTGCACTCAACCTGATCATACACTCTGGAGCCAGGAATTGGTGGGTTGACAGTGACATGAAATCTGTCTGGTTTGACAAGGTTGCCCTTGCAATATATGTACCACCCCAGCCCACAGTGGGGAGCTGTGAATTTTCAGCATGTTAGTGAGTGATGCAATTAGGTGATTATAGACTCTTTACTTCAAATTGCAGTATGTCTGCCCTGATGTGTTTAAAGATCCTTTTGCTCATTCTGCTGAGTGGAGCCCTAGGCTTTTTGCCCCAAAGTCCTGTCTTGACAGCTTCACAGATGACAGCTCTTGGGTGTCTGTGAAATCTTAAATGCTGTAACATGGGGCCAAGACAGTTGTACATGAAAAAGAGACTTACAACACTGTGAACACACTTTGAGATGCTAAACAATGTCTCTGTGCACAATTAAAACACACTGTTCCACACACAGAATTCTGGGAAATGTAGTTTCTTAAGGTTACTGGGAATTTTAGCTCTGGGGGGGAGGGAACTAATCATGATTCAACATGGTAGGGACAGAGAATGTGACTGTGTGTTCAATTTTTGAAACACCTCACAAGTGGGTGGGGAAGAAGTTCCTAGAACTACATATTGCAAGGAGATGCATTTTTGAGATTCCTGGTCAGGTCCCAGAACACTGTGAAGATCCTGATGAAACCGGAACAGGGCAGTTAAAATGTGCCTGCACTCACATTTTGAAACTGCCTGAGGATAAGGACTTAAGCTGAGCCCTGCTGAATCAGAGCAAATGTCCATCAGTTCTGGCATCCTGCTTCCAAACACTGGTCAACCAACCATCTTTGAGAAGTGCCCGAGCCTTCCTTCACTGTTGCCCTGCTTCAGCTACCAGTATACACACAGACTCTGAACTATGTAGTTGTCTTAGCTGATAGCCAACAAGCAGGACCTGGGACACAATACTGCAGCACAAATTGTTCTTGTTCAGGGCCCTCCGTTTTCAGGGATACACAATGTCATCCCCCCTCCCCAGCCAGTTTGCCATTTTCCTACAGTCAACACCCTGTGGCTGCTGCGCATGCTCAGTCTTCGATAGGCTACTTCCCTCCCCTCTTTGTGTATTTGTCTTAGGATTTCCTCTTCTTCCTTTTTTTACATCTGCAAACCTTGGGTTCCCCCAAGCCTGCCAGTACCTCCTTCTTGTGGTTGGGTGGTGCTGTTTGGGCAACATAGGCAACAGCACTCACACCCGAGGGAATAATAAAAGGAATTATAGACCTATATTCCCATGAATATCTCTCATCCGCTTTACAGCCTTCTAAACTAATGGGCACAGCCCACATCTTGTAGCACTGGATTTTATATGCCACTGATATGTTGTGTGAAAGTACTTTCTTTTGTCTGGACTAAATCTACTTCCAAACAGTTTAATGGGATGAGCTCCATGTTCTAGTATGGGGGGAGAGGGGAGGGAGGAACCCTTCCGTCTACCCCCCCCCTTTCCTGAAAGCATAACTTCATAAAAAGAGGCCTTTCTCTGTTTCTCTCCCCTAAGGGAGGCTCAGATTGTGATTCTAAGAGGCATGGCCTTTTCAGTTGTGGCTCCCCATGTGTGGAATGCTCTCCCCCCTGAGGCCCACCTGCTGCCTTTGTTGACATGTGTGTGATTCCAAGTAAAGAGTTGCCTTTCTCTCAGATCTTTGATGGTCTGAGTTGATTCCGTTTTACTACCAGTGTGCTGCCAAAGCTTTCTATGGCTGTAATTGGGGGTGGGGTGGGGCATAAGAGAGTTGTTTCCTTGAATGGAGGCTGGGTGAAGGACAAACAGCTCCCCCCCTGCCAGGAATGACCCAGGAAAGGGTGGGCAAGGCATAAAGATGTGCGGAGATAAACCACAAGAGGGGACAACTTTTGAGATTTCCCCTCACAGAGCTATAATCCCTAGAAATGGAAGGGACTATGTGATGTATGAAATGTCTCCCCCAGCCCCCCAGCCCCCGTCCATGCATGTGCACCCTTGCACAGATAGTTGTGCACAGACTCCATCTATTTCACACCCTGTTTTCTCTCACCTGCCAGGTTTCAAATTTATATTTCACTGAAACAGGGCTTGCATTCCAGCTCTGTAGTAATGGCCAGTAAGTCTGCCTTTACCTCATCAAAGGCAGATTTTGGGCAGCATTACCAGTTCTGCCACACTGGGAACCAAGCCTAGGGGGTGCTGCATGGCACTGTAACAATGACATAGTGAATTGAGCGGAACGGAAGGTGAGAAGTGAAGGGGTGCTGAATTTTGATCGTGTACAGGGTGCTGCTGAAATGCAAAAGATCAAAGTCCACCCTGACCTTATACAGCATTTGCTGACATTACCTGGTCTGCATCTGGTTCCAGCTCCAACAGACGCCCCAAGTGGCTCCCAGAACACTAGAGGAGGTGCACAACACGAACTCCCCACAGAATACAATTCCCAATATGCGGCTGGAATTTTGTCTTAGAGAGATGTGTGTGTGATGTGGGGGTAAAAGCAGAAACAGTCAGCAAGCAGAATTTTTTTGACACCTCCTTCCCAAGCGCTTTTCCACATATCTTCAGCCATGGCTGATCTTCACTTCCCGCACTGTGCATTTAAAGCGTGATGGTGCCACTCGAAAAATGTCTCCCCGCAAAGAATTCTGGAAGCTGTGGGTTGTTAAGGATGCTGTGAGATGGTAGGAGACCTCCATCACAGAGCTGTAATTCTCTGTGTGGTTTAAGAGTCAAACCCTCTGGTCTTAAAGGAACTTTGCACTCAAGTTGCTTAGAGCTTTGTGAATTAACACAACAACCTTGAACCTGGCCTGGAGTTGAGCATTTGGGCAGGTTCACATTGGCGTAAATCATCCTTTAGTTGACTAAATGTACTGAATACATCCTGAATGATGACGTAGCTAAGAAGGATACCTTACTAATCACCTTAACTCCACACCCTGGTGTGGATGGGTTTGTAACCATCTTCTGTCCACATCACCTTTCCTTTGCTCTTCATCCTCATTTGTTCAGCTTGTGTTAAATCTTCTTGGCTAAGGCAGAATTTGAAAGACAGGAGTGGGTGGGTGCCCCCCCCCTTTGAGTGCCATTCAGCATTTCTGGGCATCGTGCCCATCTGTGTCCTTCGACTTGTAATCATTTTAAAACATGGACCAGGAAACAGCAGTGTACTTTGTCACCCAATATTCCTTCTGACTGGCATTTGCATTGAGTAATTCTTAACATCATTGGCAGTGTAATTGCAGCATTCCAAATGGATCTACTAACTACAAACAGAGAAAGAGAATATGAACCAACATAATTATTCCAGGAAGGAGGGGAAACCCAGGTCAACCATTGCACAGCCTTTTAAAGGCCGAAGTTGTGCCTCTTCACATTCAACTTGCAGTTTGTTTGTTTGTTTGTTTGTTTGTTTTAGAATACAAATAGCAGGAAGAGGAGAGGGGAAAATTGAAGCTCTGCTGTGTCACTAGGGAAAATTATTTGCTTCCAGGGAAAATCCACCTGTTGGCACCATTTTCATCAGAGAAGGGATTTTGCTCCTGGCCCACCACATAGAGCCAGGTGCAAAACAGTGCCTCGGGGTGTGTGTGTTTGTGTGCGTGTGTGTGGTCTACTGCACCACATGAATCTTAGTGGAATGACCTGCGTATAAAAGTACACACCTAGGTCAAAATTACTGCAGATCAGGAATTCGAACAGCATAATTTAGAGAAGAGGAAAAACCATCCTTGGGGTTCTTGCTATTCTGACAACCGGGGGGGGGGGGGGGCTTCAGACTTCGTTGTGCATTTTGCACAAGGACTCATTAGATTTTGGTGAGATCTTGCAGGAAACTGGCACTGCTTCTCCATCAGATTACTGGCAGGTCACACTCGGGAAACAGAGGCTGGAGTCTGACTCAGGAGAGGAGGTCAGTGATTTGTACCAGCCAGGGGGCAAGAATCAGAGGCAGGAGAAGATTCAGAGCTGCCCAGTGTCACCCATCTCTGGCCTGCTAGGTGGCCAGACGGCTTTGGATGCCGAAGCCTTTAAGAGCTGCTGCCTTGCTAGTGCAACTTTTCTGACTGCAACCAACAGCCCTGGGGTGGCTTTGTGCTGCTCTGACCTCAGCAGGGTCTCCTCCTGCCTGCTGGATGTGGCTCCTCATGTTGCTCTGGCCTCCCCTCTGCTCTGTGACCTGAGACTGAAATTGTGGCAGCCATCGTTGGGCTATCTGTGCAGGCACCCATCCCCTTGGCTGTGCATTCGTGCATCCATCCAGGCCCCAACCCATTGCTCTGGAGCCCATATGATGTCACATGCGTGACATGTTGGATTGCCCAGCCGAGCAGCCGCAGTGGAAATTTTGTGGGTGCCAAGATGCCCCGAGATGGTGCCTTTGCTGCAGGTGTAGTTTTGCACATTCTCAAGCAGGAAGACAACTGTGGCACAGATGTTGCAGGATGCTGCAGCAGCTCCCTTGCCGTTCACATGAATCTTGGTCCTACACACGCTGAGAGACAGTGTTCAGGGCCCTCCCCTCAAAATTCCCTCATCAACACCTCTGTTTAGAAGTCCTGGTCATGAGCTGGCAGAGACTGCAATCACCTAAATATAAATGCTGCTGGCTGCTAACTCCTCCTCCAACACACATCCTACTGGGGGGGGGAATGACAATTTTTGTGTACTGAAGGATGAATGATGAAAGATAAATAAAATATATTTGGTTTTTGCATGTTCCTCCCCAAAGCTGGTATCTTCAAGGCAAGATAATGTCTGGCTATGAATAGGCTCCAGTTAGGCAGAGTTGTAATTGGCTCAAAACATCCAGAAGCATGACTAGTGTGTTGGTGTGCCTGTTTTTTGCCCCTTTGGTTTCTGCAAGCCATGACTGCAGTTGGGTATAATAAGCAGACTGCAGGCTCTTAATATATTTTCCACCTGCTTATTGGCAAAGAATCTCATTGCCTGGCTTCAGGATTGCCACTTTTGCCTTTGGGAACCACAGACCAGACAGAATTTCAGGAGGTGAAGCATTCCTGCTGTTGCCTCTTCATGTTAGGAAAAGCTTCACTTAATGCATTTGTGATATTTTTTGGTTTTTGTCTTTGAGAAAGGTAAAAAAAAAAAAACACACCAAAAGAGTCAGACGCCTTAAAGGCTTTGGTAGGGCTGTAAAAATTTTCCCATGTGTGAGAACTCTCTTAAACAAAAATCCTGTCCTCTCCTTACAACAGCTTGTGGCGTTGAGGTGCTGATCTTGCACAAAGTTCTTTGCCAATTAAAGGGTGTTGGCTGGATATGATCTCTCCTACTCCAAAAAAATCAAATATTTTTTTTTAAGTGCCCTGTTCCTGCGAGCCTAGGTGAAATGCATTTGCATGTGAAGCTCAGAGAATGGTCTTCCCTACAAATTTGAGTGGCCTAGCTGTGATGCAGTAGGGTGAAGCTCCCAGGTTCAGGTGGCATTGTGAGGAAGAGGAAAATAGATGAACTGGTGTCTGAAGGGTCATCTTGGGCCATCCAGATGTGAGCTTCCATAATCCCTGGTCATTGGCCATTCTGGCTGGGGCTGATGGGAGTTGTAGTTCAGCAACATCTGGATGATCAGAGATTCCCCACACATGGATTAGACTAGGGGCGGCCAACTCCCAAGAGACTGCGATCTACTCAGAGTTAAAAACTGGCAGTGATCTACCCCCTTTTGTTGTTCCCCCCAAAAAAATATTAGTTTTCACATTAATCACATACAAAAGAAACAAAGAGAAAAGAGAAAGAAAAACATTACAATGCACAAAAATAAAGAAAAACACATAAAAAAGAGTTTTAACTTCCATATCCTAATTTCATTACATTGATAACTGACTTCCTCGAATCCCCTCTAACCGAATTTCATTTTATCACCTAATTAGCAGTTCTCCAAATTCATATTTCTAATAATATTAACTTCTTTCATTTACTGACTTCTTCTCCATTATTAATACTCCAATCATTTATATTTTTTAACAACATGATCTACCCCCTTTTGGGGGGTTCAGGTCAAACTAGTTGAGTTTTTTTCGGAAGGAGGAAGGCCCGTTTTTGGGGTGCTGGTCAGAAATGCTGAGCTTTTTTTAGGGGAGCCAAAGTTGTTGAGCTTCTTTGGGGGGAGCCAGTGATCTACCAGTGATCTATCACAGATGTCCAGTGATCTACTAGTCACGATCTACCTGTTAGACCTGCCTGGATTAGAGGATCAGCACCAGAAGGGTGGGGTACAATTTTGGGTCTGCTTCAAATTATATCAGGACAGCTGCATCTGCTGAAATTTCCCTTTCTGCTTGCATTTAAAAGCAAGCCTACATGCAAACCAAACAAAGCAACATGCAAACCAAAACAGAGCTATCATTCGAAATGGGCACATCTCTGATTTTGCAATGCAGTTCTCCATCCAAGAAATGTGTAGTAAACAGCATGTGCTAGGGTAAAAAAAAATGTGCAGAAAAAGTATGTGTTAGTGGGGAAAATATCATTCAAAAATCCATTATATTAGAAAACATTGCTTCGGAAAAAATGTGTATGTTAGGCAAAACTGCACATGAAGATGTGTATATCAGAAGAAAGTCACACTTAAGATGTCGGTGAATTTTCTTGGCCATATGGAGGTGCCAGCAGGGATTGAAACTGGCACCTTCTGCTTGGGGTCTCAAATGTCAGCATCGCCCTATGTGATGCCAAAATCTGCCCCCCTCCCCTGCCTCTCACCTTCCATTCTACATCATAGTTGTGGTGCCCCCTGCGGTGCCCCTGAGGCTATAACTCCCATCAGCTCTAGCAAGCATGGCTAATGGGAATAATGGGAGTTGTAGTTCAGCAACACCTGGAGCGCCCAAGGTCCCTCACACTTGACGTATTGCGCAACGTAATAACACTATAGCCACTTAATTCACACCATCCTTACCTTCCCAAATACCGTAACATTTCTCTAGCAGTGTCTGGTAAACTGCATATGAAAAGGATACACACTTATTATGGGATTGCTCTCGTGTGGCTTTAATGAATACTATAACTAATTTGCATTGCCTGCTTCAAGATCGTCTATGGGGATATAATAACAGTGCAGCCATTGCATGCCGATAAATTACAGTACAGATATGGTTATTATGTTACCGAGACAAAAAGCTTGCTAGAGGCGAGACTGGTGTTATTCTACCCTCAACAAGCACATTTTAACAGCTGTCTTTAAAAGCTGACATGAGGCAGAAGCCATTGTCAGTCTCTTGCAAGAATTCGGGGAAAATATATGATAGTAATAATTGGTTGAGGTATGTAATTTTAGGGTATGATCTTAATGCTTGTGGGGGTGTGGCGGGGCGGCTGTTTAGATGTCAACGGGCACTACTTCAGTGCCTTCAAAATGTGGTAAGCCCGTCCTGCTGCACTGGGGGGGGGGGGTTTGGCTCATTTGTTTGAGCATCTCTTATTTCCTGGCATAAACCCAGTGCAAGTGGTTCTCTCTGTTTTGCATCACTCCTTCTAAGAGCAAATTCAGTGTCCCCATGCCAATAGCCTCGGGGCCAATGGACTTACCGAGAAAGAGGCACTATCAGTATGAATCACAGAATTTTAGAGTCAGGAGGTACCTTGAAGGTAATCTAGTTCAACCCACTGCTCAGTGCTAGATCTGCAGTGCAGAATGCCTCCACAGCATCCCTGACAGTGGGCCAGCCAGCCTCTGCTTAAAATATTTCCAGCAAAGGCAAACCCACCATTTCCCACGACAGTTTGCTCCACAGCTGAATGGCTCTTGCCATTAAGAGTTTTCTTTTCTTTTTTCTTTTTTTAAATATATTTTTATTATTTTCTCCCTTAAACAATATTTTCAACAATACAATAACAAACATAAAACTTTCTGCTCTACCAAGCATGCGACTTCCCTTCCTCCTCTCAGCAGGTTTTCCACTTTCAAATACTGTCTTGCATTTTAGTTCTTTCATCTATTGTCAATAATAATAATAATAATAATAATAATAATAATAATACTTTTATACCTAGCCCTCCCCAGTCAAAACCAGGCTCAGGGCGGCTAACACCAAATATAAAAACAATTGATTGAAATACAGCTTAAAAGAACAAGATTAAAATACATTAAAACATTAAGATGCAGCCTCATTTCAGTGGAAACTCAATCAAAAACTTTTTGGGGGATGAAAATGTCAAGTCTTCACCAAGGCTACCTATCTACATGGGCCAGAAAAAAACCCAGGAAAGTCTCCAAATAGGAGTTTCAACACAGAAGGAGAAAAAATGGTAGGATTTATTTCAATCCTGCTACTGTCTTCAAATTTTTACAATTATGATTCAGATAAACAATAAATTTACTCCAATCCCTATGAAATTTTTGATCGTCCTGGTCTCGAATTCTGCAGGTCAGTCTGGCCAGTTCTGCTTGCCACTCTGCAATCGTAGGTACTTCCACTTTTGGGCCTTTAAAGTTCTCGCTGCTGCTGTGGCATACATAAATAGTCTTTGATCTATCTTTGTAATTGCCTCTCCCATCAAACCTAACAAAAATGCTTCCAGTTTTTTGAGGAAAGGTATATCTAAACATCTTTTTTTAATTCATTATAGATCAATTTCCAAAAGTCATTAGGAGAATGAATAGCTGAATTTCCCCCCATTTGTTCTAGATATGTCCTCTTGAGGAACAGTGAACAAGTCTTCTCTTCAGATATCTGAGGACTAGAATGTCTCCTCCCTTGACCTTCCCTTCTCTGGGATAAATATTACAAGCCTTTCCATTGTTCTTCATGGGAACTGGTTTCCAGGCCCTGTTTTTGCCTTCTCTGGGCATGCTCCCATTCATCAATGCCCCTCTTAAAATTTAGCATCCTGAACTGGACACAGTACCCCTGATTCAACCTGACCAGTGCCGAGTGTGATCTGGAAAGTAGGCATTCTACCAAATGACATTGGGCATTTGGCTGACCCCAAATAATCCAGTGAACTTTATTTTCCATGTTCCTGTGCTATATGGAGGTGCTCCCCCTTGACAGGGCCTTCTCAGTGGTAATTCCATCTGTGGAATGCTTCCCTGTGCTAGTGTCTTGATCATCACTTTTGACTTTCAGCAAAAGTGAAACTCGTCTTGTCTACCCAAACAGTTGATGGCTGAAAGATACTGGCCATGGCAACCTTCAAATTAGCAACTGTGAGGGCATGTGATTGTTTGTAAACTTCTTTAGATGTTCTAAATGTTTTGAATTGTTTTCAGCTGGGTTTTTAAAAACGTGTTTTTTTTATTTTGAATTGCATTGTTTTAACTCTTTGATGTTTGCAACCTTGGGCTCCTTTGGAATGAAGGATAGGCTAGAAATGTAATATAGAAATAAAAATGTGTAACTCATAGCAAAGTAACTTGGAAGAATTAAGAATATTCAGTCTGCTGAATCAGATTAATGGTCCATGAAGTCCTGTTCACACAGGCAGGTGCCCATGGGAAACCCATATAGAATTCATTGCCACAAGATACTATTCAGGCGGCTTAGAATAATAGAATTTTAGACACTATTTGAGTGGCAATGCTCACCAATTTTTGCAGGGGGAGAGGCCCCCTCAAATATTTTATTGGGGGAGGCGAAGGGACCTCGGCCACTTGGAGTGGCCCCTAGGAATTTGCTCCTATGCTTGGAACTAATCCCAAATGAACTCAACGGACAGCAAAGCTTAAGCTGTTCTTATACGGGAAAATGAGTATTACACGCGATGCGCAAAATTGCTTATCAGTTTGCAACGGAAGTTTTTTGCTTTTCAAATAAAGCGGCACCCTCCCACCCACCTAGACTGGGGAAGAGGAGCGGCCCAAATGACAGTGGCGAGTGCAGGACATGCGCACAGTTGACCTTCGCCTGGAGGAAGGTGGCGCCCTGCTGTTCACAGGGCGGATTTTTGCCGTGGGTGGGCGCGTAAAAGGCACGAAAGTGTTATTATTAATAATAATAATAAAAAGAACGGATTCTTTGCCAAGAGAGAACGAACGAAAGAAGTAATTTATTGATTTGTAAGAAACCACGATAACTCTAAATAAAACAGTATTAAAGCAAAGGGAAGAGACGGGTGGGGAGAGGCGGGGTGGTAGCGACTGTCGGATTTCGTAGCCGCGCTTCCAGCTGCCTCCAATAGGGCCAAAGTCCCCTCTCGCGGAGGCAGCAAGAACGTTGCCCGGGCGGGTGCTTGCTTTGGCACCTGGGATCCTGGCTTCCTGCCCGTTTCCCTCCTGGCGGTCTGGCTCTGTGCCCGGGGCGGAGCGGACTCAGGTGAGCTGAGCCGCGACGGCGCGGCAGGCGTGTCCCCAGCGGCGAGGGCGGCCCATCCTGCTAACCCCACGCCCGGCGCACCTGCCCGGCCAGTGCCAGCCCGCCAGCTTCCCTCGACGGTCCTCCAGCCAGAGCCAGCCATGTACGGCATCCAGCAACAAACCCAGGCGACGACGCTGCCGCCGTTCATGCGGCCGCCGCAGCCCTGCTACACCCCGCCGGCCCCCTGCTACGTGCCGCCCGCGCCGGCCCCCTGCTACGTGCCGCCACCGCCGGCCCCTTCCCGCCCTTGCTTCGAGCCTTGCGGCCCTCCGACGATTCCCAGGCCGCTGCCCCCGCAGACGTGCCCGGCCCAGCCGCCGGTGGTGACCGCCAGGCCCTGTTACGAGCCGTGCGGCCCGCCGTCGGTGTCCCGGCCGCTGCCCCAGCAGACGTGCCCGGTCCCTCTCCCAGCCACGCTGCCCCGCGCGCGGCAGAACCGCCCCGCGCCGCTGCCGATGCCTCTGCAGTGCCCAGACCCGGTGCCCTGCTCCCAGGACGGCTGCCACAGCGGAGGCAGCGTGGTCTACGAACGCGTCCGGACTTACAGCAGCCCCGGCGGGAAACGCGTGCAGCTCCTGGACCCGCCCAACTGCTTGCCTCGTGCGCCCTCCCCCTTGGAGACCACCCCGGGCTGCCAGCACGTCATCTGGAGCAGCGACCCCCCGCTGCAGGTAAATGATGGTTTTCCTTCCCGCCCCGTCGAAGGGCGCTGGCGTCTCTCGGAGGGTTATCGGGGGTTTGGTTTCCGACTTTACTATTTTGGTCCCCAACCCGGCTTACTCCGTGGCTCATTTTTCACGCGTTACTTTTATCAAATGCACTCCCCTCCGAGGTAAGGGCAAACGCGTCCAAAAGGGCAGTTGCTTCCATTTCCCTCTCTTATCAGTTTCCTTGTCCAGCATCATTTTATCAATTGGTCTTTTTATTGGGGGGGACATAGGAGCCAACTCCTTGGGGGCCGAGGTCCATTGCCCCCCATAAAACATTTGAGGGGGCTGCCCCCCAAGTTGATGGTCATTGCCATTCAAATGGTGTGTGATTGATCATATGGGGCAGGCGTTACCTGTCCCCTCCTGCCCATATTTTATTCAAGTTGGCACCCCTTTTGGGGGAGGGGGAGGTTACTGATTAGAACACAGCTGTGTTAACCAGTGAGGCTCACCCTGATCCCCAAGATTAATCACTTGCTAACTTTAGGGGGCACAATGTTAAATGGCAAGGAAAATTTTTGACTCACCACACCCCCTTGGGTTGGTGGCTCATCTCCCTGTCAAATTCTACATTTATGGCCTTGGTCAGTTGTGCTTTGCTTGTTGGAAATTGTCCCTGTGAAATCCTACCTGTGTCTTCTTCGAATTTAAGGGCCACTGAGTTCCATGGGACTTAATTCCCAGGGAGGTATCAGCAGGATTCATAGAACCATAGAGTTGAAAGAAACCTTGCGGCATCTAGTCCAGGGGTAGGCAACCTAAGGCCCGGGAGCCGGATGCGGCCCAATAGCCTTCTCAATCCGTGGACTGTCCGGGAATCAGTGTGTTTTTACATGAGTAGAATGTGTCCTTTTATTTAAAAAGCATCTCTGGGTTATTTGTAGGGCATGGGAATTCGTTCATTTCCCCCCCCCCAAAATATAGTCCAGCCCCCCACATGGTCTAGGGGACGGTGGACTGGGCCACGGCTGAAAAAGGTTGCTGACCCCTGATCTAGTCCAGTCCCCTACAGGAATATGCAGCAGTCCCTTATGGGGATCTAACCTGCAATCCTGGTGTTACCAGCGCTGAACTGTATCCAGCCGAGCTATCCCATCTAAATCATCGGGAGGAATCCATTCATAACTGCTGAATGGTCACAGAATAAATAGTATTTAAGAGCAGGGGGTTGGATTATATGACCCGACCTTTCCAACGCTACAGTTCTGTGAGAAACTGCAATCCGCTTACAACCAGTTTAGTTTCTAGTTTTCATTGGTGACTTGACCCAAAATATATTTTCACAAACACAACTTTATTCTGGGGTAGTGTGTGTGTGTGGTAAAGAGGAGCTGAGTCCATATGCACATTTGTATTGGAAAAGATTCGCCTCCCACAGGCATGAGTGGGAGCGAAAAGCCCACAGGCCTTGGTAAACACAGCTGCCTGCTGTTTGCCTAGGGAAAAGCAAATTCTGTCTGAGCCAGATCATAGGGTGAAGAAGGGAAGATAGTGTCTGTTTATGTTGATGCACCAACAAGATATAGTAAGCTGTTGACAGTGGGAATTTTTATTAGTATAGAAACATTTATTTCCTACTTTTCCTCCAAGGAGCTCAAGATGGCATGCATGGTTCTTAATTTGGCCCATTTGATTTCTCCCAACAACCCTGTGAGGTATGTTGTTAGGTATGTTAGACAGCAAGTGGTCCATTGTCACCTGGTGGACTTCATAGGTGATGGGGAATCGAATCCAACAGCTTCCATAATCCCTCACTCTCTTGGGTTGCAAACATTGGTCTCTCCCAGCCGTACCTGGAATTACCAGGGAAAAGAACCTGGGGTCTTCTGCATGCAAATCTGATGCTTTACTACTGAGCTATGTCCTCCCCCCCCAAAAAAGGAGTTGAACATGTTCTATGACCCCCTTCTGGATTTGTGTCTGGACACGCCTTTGGGAAATAACTTTAGGGAACATAATATTTGGTACAGAGGAAGTTCCATTTGTTTCTCTGGAACAACTTGAAATATCTTTTCCTGAGAAATGGATAATCTGTATGTGTTGTGTTATCTCCATGGTCAGTGGACTTTGGACTATGATAAAAGCAACATAGTGTTTTCACTGAGAAGGAAAGGCAGGACAGTAAGAAAGGCAGGAAAGAAATGAGCATAACATAGACCAGCTTTCCTCATTCTGCTCCCTGCAAGGCGTTGGCCGTGCTGGTCAGGGCTGATTGGAATTATAGTCCATCAACATCAGGAGTGCACCAAGTTGGGAAAGGCTGCTATCGACCTTCAAGATACACTAGTTCCTTAACATTGAATCCAAAATAGTTACCAGAAAGAAGACAATCCTTATATATTTGAAGGTGGCTTTTTTTGGTTTATAGTATATTCCAATGCTAAAAAACAATAAAAAACAATAGGGCCAATTTTAATCTAGATGTAGAAGGCAGAACTGGGAGAGTACTGTATGATTAAATTTACAATCACTTGCAGTAGCACAATGTTTAAAGATTGCTCAAGGGACAGTCCATTCAGGGTTAGCTGCAGGGCTTTGTGATTTGCTAACTACATCTAAAGGTTTTGCCTGCGCAACAGTTTCATTTTAATGCAACCACCAATGAGGATAATTGGATTTTGACTGATCTGAACAATTTTATCCAAATCTGCTTTTTCAGAATTTCTACTGTTCATAGGATCAAAGGAACCTGCCTTTTATTGAGTCAGACCATTGGTCCATCTAAGCTGCAGGTTGCCAACTCTACTCGCTTAGCCTGGTTTTCACATCACGCCTAGTCAGCCATGTCTTAGCTCAGCAGCAGAACAGCCAGGGAGGAGCGATCGGCGTCTTGGGAGCCAGCATGCTCTCTTGTTCATGCTAAACCATGGTTTGGTTTAGTGTAATGTGTGAACTAACTGGCAGTGGCTCTCCAAAGTTTTTAGATTGGGGGGGGGGCTTTCCCCAGCCCTACCAGGCGATGCCAGGGATTGAAGCTGGGACCTTTGGCATGCAAACCAGATAACTCTGCTGTGGCTATTAGTTCAAATCAGGGGGCAAGTACTCAGTATACTGTGGAAAGTTAGTTTCTGCTAATTCCAAAGGAAATAATGTTTTGTACGCTAAACATGATTTGATTTTTTTTTTAAAAAAAAACAACTTGTGTAGGTGTGTTGTGCCACATCAGCTTTTTGGGCTGTCCCAATGTTGTGAGGAAGGAGGCATGTCAACTCTAAATGTCAGGCAGGGTAACTCCCTGCAACTGCATTTGGTGGATTTGTCAGATGCATGGGTTTTTCATTCCTCCAAAATTGACCTTTCGGATGGCAGCTCACTCCATCTGGAGAAAGGGAAATCATGGAAGCTGGTGACTGGGGAAAGCCACAGACTTTGGTGACGTCTGCGCCATATATGTAAAGCACCTGCTTTCAGTGTGTGGATGTGACTTCAGTTGTTCCCAGAGGCCAGGGGAAGGTACCTCACCAGCAGTTATCTTGCTCCTGCCCAAGCCATCGTTTTCCACTCCTGCTTCACATTGCCCACCCATTCCACCTCTGGGTAATTCTTGGCAGCTGAATCGTCTTATTACACTGAATTCTTGTGTCATTTAAAAATTACACAAAGTGCAGCAGACTTCAGAGAAGAAAGCATGTGTAGAGTTGACATTTGTGCTAAATATGGATCTCATGGGGATATAGGGAGTTGCCTTATTCTGAATCAGATCCTTGGACCATTTAGCTCAATAACGTCTGCGCTGATTGGCAGTGGAGAGTGTTTTCTCCCCCCTAGATCTACCCAGAGCTGCTGGAGACTGAACCTGGGATCTTTCTTTGCATGCTAGACAGATACTGTGCTACTGAGCTAGTCTGCAGCCTTTCTTAACGTCTTGGTATGTTGAACCTGTCAATCTGTAATCTCTCTCTGTACAAGCTGGGCATGAAACAAAACCTATCATAGATATTTCAGAACCTTACATTTGGCATTTATATCCCATTGTCTTTGCCCCTTTTGGCCAGTACTCTGGAAGGAGAGAGTCCGCTTGCTTCTGACTGAGCAACTGGGCGTAAATGCAGCTTGTGTATCATCCTGTATATATCAACAGAAAAATCATTCTCTGGTTGTGGATCTGTCTGAAGTCAAATTGGCACCATTCAAGCACAATAAAAAGGAAGTAGCAGCAGGCTCAGTCAAAAACCCTACTGTTTGCAGTGACTGCAGAATGATGGCTCGCTGACTCTAAGTGGGGATGAAAAACAAGGGAGAAAGAATGAGATGGATTATCCTGGAATAAGGCATGTCTGACGGGCTGGGACCGTGAAACAGGTGCAGTCTGCACTGTAACATTTCATACCCTCCAATATTTCTCCGATGAAAATAGGGACGTTGTAAGAAAAAGAGGTGGCGCTGCTGGATGCGGGTGGCGCTGTGGGTTAAACCACTGAGCCCAGGACTTGCCGATCAGAAGGTTGGCGGTTCGAATCCCCGTGACGGGGTGAGCTCCCGTTGCTCAGTCCCTGCTCCTGCCAACCTAGCAGTTCAAAAGCACATCAAGTGCAAGTAGATAAATAGGTACCGCTGCAGTGGGGAGGTAAACGGCATTTCCGTGCGCTGCTCTGATTTGCCAGAAGCAGCTTAGTCATGCTGGCCACATGACCCGGAAGCTGTACGCCGGCTCCCTCAGCCAATAAAACGAGATGAGCGCCGCAACCCCAGAGTTGGTCACAACTGGACCTAATGGCCAGGGGTCCCTTTACCTTTACCTTAAGAAAAAGAGGGACATTCTGGGATCAAATCAGAAACTGGGACAGCTTTAGTAAATCCAGGACTGTCCCTGGAAAATAAGAACATGTTGAGGGTCTGACATTTTGCTGCAGCTCTTGCTTGTTTTCATTTGTAGCTCTTAATGTACTTGAACTTCAAAGATATAAGAAGTTATCACAGTTATACCCAAACCACAAAAAGAGCTCAAATAAGTTGAATCATAAAGACCTATTTCATTGATTGATATGGATGCTAAATTATTTACAGACATACTGGCCAGTAGGCATTCAGAAATTTTACCCAACTATGTCCACCATGATGAAGTCAGATTCATAAGTTAAAGATCCATAGCCTTCCTATTAGAGGAGTTCTCAATACAATTTTCTGAAGTCCATAACCTACTGTTCTGCTGATGCTGGATGCAGTCAAGGCATTTGATTGTTTAGACTGGTAATATTTCTTTGAAATTCCACATTCCTTTGGTATTAGTGCATCCTGGGTTGATATGCTTTATAATTTTTACTATGGGTCAGTGGTCCAAGTTTTAATGAATGGGGAATGTTCTTCAAAATTTCCTTTTGACCTGGGCATGAAGCAAGGCTGCTGACTACCTCCCCTGCTTTTTGCCCTGACCATGAAACCCTTAGCTTTGACACTGAAAGCAGAAGATGATGCAAAATGTTTTTTAATTATTTGGATAAACCTATATTATCAGTATGTTCACAGATGATGTTGCACTATTCCTTTCTGATCCTGAAACCTTGTAACCTGCTATTATGCACCAACTTGCTATATATAGCAAGATATATGGGTTCACTGATAGCTTCACTAAATCTGAATTGATACACAACCTGCCAAACGAACAACTGCATTGGCACAAAACAACTATCCTGAAACTCTGTAGTGCTTCTTTTAAATACCTGAGAGAGAATGTACCAAATAATCTGTCTTAACTAGAGAAATCGAACTTTTCTCACTTGCTAAAATATTTAACAACTAAGCTCAGAAATTGGTCAATGCTCACAGTCTCATGGTTGGACATAGTTTCTACAACAAAAACGATCCAATTTCTGCACCTTCTTTACTTATTCCAAGTCTTACCAGCAGTAGGGCCTTTTTTTTAATTGGAACTCGCTGGAACTCAGTTCTGGCACCTCTCAGGTGGGCTCCATTGCCATACTAAGAGAACAAGAGAGGTAGGTGTTCATGGTGAGTTCCGGCACCTCTTTTTCTAGAAAAATAACACTGCCAACAAGCATACCTGTCTCTCATGTGGATAATTGGCAAAAAATAATACTGAATTTTATTCATGCAAGTGAGGCCTCGGCTACCTCATAAAACCCTTTAGAAGGTCAAGAAAGAAGTATAGCAATGCCTAACCTCAAATGGCAAACAACTAATAAGCTCTGTTCTCCTTGTATGGGTATGTTTTGTTATTTGAAATTAAAAATCAATTAAAAAGAAAAGAAAAGAAAAGAAGGCCCATGCTATATATCCTGTGAGGCCCAGACAGAGCTAATATTATAATCTGTGTTATGTTTCTGCATTGCAATGGTAATATCTAATCCCAGTTATCAAACAGAAGGCCCTTCATCACCAGCACTGATGACCCTAGAGAGATACACACTTTGGTGATGTTCATAACATAGGGTTGTTTGCAACTAAGGTCTACTCCGAGTAGAACTATTGAAGTTTATGAACCTGGTCATACTCATGAATTTTAATGGATCTGCTCTAAGCATTGCATACAATGTTTAATGTATGGGACGTATGAAAATGGCATTGCTTAGTACACTAATCCCATTCAGATAAATAGGATCTGGCTTGCCTGCATTGCACCTGGCAATGTGGTAGGTACAGTTTATGCCTCTGGCTCATTAACCGGGAACTAGTCTAGGGTACTTGGAACTACTTCATTTATGCTGTGTACAAAAACAAGGAGCAGAAAACAAGAAAATAAGGAGCTTTTAACCCTTCCCCATCTTTGCCATCGACAAAGCTAACACCAACTTCAATTCTGATTTAATCATTGTCACTGTTGAACCTTCCCTGAGTAATTAGGTGTCTGCCTTTTTCTTGAAGATCATTTGGCAACTTTTAAAACACACACACGTGTACTATTTGCTCTAGACTGAAGGAATGGGTTTGTGGCATCACAGGTACTGGCCAGTCAGTGCTCAGCCAGCTCCTAAAAACAGACAAAACCTGTTTCCCCAGCTCAGTCTTGGAGACAAGTCTGAAACAAAATGCAGCAGGTGTGTTTCTATGGCTACTAAAATAAGTTTAGTTTTCCTGCACCCTTAAAATGAAGTGTTGTCTTGGAGAGTTCTTTGTTTATGCTCTTCGGTTGTGTCTGGAAAAATCCTCACCCGGTCACCCGGGTGTCTAAAAATTCTATGAATTTGAAACTTTCTGCTCCCCCAACCCTTTTGTCGCATTCTGATCTCTGCACCCAGAGAGAGAGATTTATAGAAAATCAATATTTCTGGTTGGCCTTTGTCACTGGAGCTTAAAATGCCAGAGTTGAACATTTTTTGACATTCTAAAAACTGAAGATGAATGCTCTCTCATTACAGAAGTAGTAAAGGTCATCCTGAATCTAGTTTCTGCTTATCTGAAAGAGAGCATTTGAACAGAAATCTTGTCAGTGCTATAGACTCAATATATCAAAACTCTTTTAGCACAAACTATGGTTTATATATCAGACCTAGTCATATCTTGTAGCTGTTTCTTTACTGTCATAAGGAACTTACAGCACGATCAAGAAATAAGTCCCAATGTATTCATTGAGGTTTCCTTCCTAATATGTGTACTTAGAATCACAGCCTTCATTTTGTAAGTTTTCCTATTTTGTAAGTTTTCCTTATTGATAGTACACACAATATTATTACAGTGGTACCTCGGGTTAAGTACTTAATTCGTTCCGGAGGTCCGTTCTTAACCTGAAACTGTTCTTAATCTGAAGCACCACTTTAGCTAATGGGGCCTCCTGCTGCCGCTGCGCTGCTGGAGAATGATTTCTGTTCTTATCCTGAAGCAAAGTTCTTAACCTGAAGCACTATTTCTGGGTTAGCGGAGTGTGTAACCTGAAGCATATGTAACCTGAAGGGTATGTAACCCGAGGTACCACTGTACTGGGGAGAGGGCTGTAGCTCAGTGCTAGAGCAGCTGCTTTGAAGCTAGAGCCTTCAATCCCTGACATCTTCAGGTAGGGCTGCCTAAAACCCTGGAGAGCTGCTGCCAGTCCGTGTAGACAGTACTGAGCTCAATGGACCAATTGTCTGACTTAGTATTAGGCAGCTTCTGTGTTCCTAATTTATCTTATTATTGCTCCTAATATGCATTATAAGGCAGCTTCCTATATTAATAACAATAATAGAATCTCATTGCAGCTAAACTTGTGACACCTCAGGACCAACCCAAAACATTTTGCGGTCTAGAGCAGAGAAACAAATGGCACCAACCGTCCCCCCAGCTCAGGGTACACCTTGAGTGCCCAGGTGCCCAAGGCCAGCCAAATCATTTTCATGGCTGAGATGGAAAACCCACAAGTCCTCCTCTTGGGGAGTAAACAACAGCAATTCAAAGAACTAACAATTTGCTGCCTTTTCACAAGTCCCCAAAATCAGCTGCCTGAGGCAAGTGTTATGTACTGAAGTTCTCACCCTGGGCCAGTGGGGGGATACTGTAGATAGTTTTCACTCAGGTCCACATATGCAAATAAGGATTTGAAAGTGATGTTCACTGATTGGATAGTTACAGAAAGTTGTTACTGTTGCTTTGTAGTTGAGCTCTATTTAAGCAGGTTGGCTGAACCTTTCAGCCCTGTTCTGTTCTGGGCCTGTGAATAAACAAGAGCTGTTTGAAGAATCGCTGTGTCGTCTGATATGTTCACCCACAACTTAACAGTAACCATCTCACTCCATCTCATGGTAGGGCCAGCCCTAATACATTGCATATAGACACTAGCTTGTGGCACAAAGCCAAAACTAACACTTATCGCTCTACCGGCTTTTGCCCTTAGTCTCCGTGTGATGAGTGAAGTGTGTGCTTCTCATCTACCAGAACTCCAAAGCCCAGCCCATTCACAACTATATGGCCTTTGGAGGTTGCACAGAAGTTCAGTGCTGATGGCTGCAGTTCTTAAATGTTGGTTGGTCTGACCTTTTCTGTCTGAGCTCCTGGGCCTTATAATGTTTGCATGGCAAGGATAAATCAACCCGGGAAACTTTCTCAAGTGTTTGCAGAGACACAGAAGAATGCAAGAAAGAGAGATAAAGAGGGGGGGATGGCAGCAAAAAAGATGCCAACCCAACAACCAGAATCATAGAGTTGGAAGTTGCCACGTGGCTCATCTATCCCAACCCCTTTCAGTGCAGAAATATTTTGCCCAACATGGGGCTCAAACTGACAACTCTGAGATTAAGAGTCTCATGCTTTACTGACTAAGCTGTCCTGTCTGTCTGTCTGTCTGTCTGTCTGTCTTCTTTAGACCACACTAGTAATAGTGCCTCTGGCCCTGCCCACAATTGATATGTGACCCTGGAAAGATGGAAAATTTGTCTCCCATCCCTGCCTTAACTGCCATCCCTCAGGATGGCAACCTGTTTGGACATCACTTTCTATCAATCCCCAATTGAAGGCATATTGCATGTTTGCAATATGCTATTGCCAGAAAAGATGGTTCATTTGATAGGTAACTCACAGAATGTTACCTGTCATCTGAGGAGGAACTGAATGCCATCAGCATTAACTGGCTCCTGAGTTTCCGCAAAGTGTACATGGTCTACTCAGGAGGAGAGGATTGGGAAGGAACAGCTTGAGGTGGTTGCAGGTGAGGGATCTGCTCCATGCATTGGCAACATTATTCAGCCAGGTCAAAATTGAAATGAAAGGAGTGGAATGTGAGTCTCAAAGCTCAGATATGTTGTCCAACTAGTAGTGCCAGAAAAATCTCTCTTAAGAGCAGGGGAGGTCATCGGTTTGAAGTGTCCATTCTACGTAGTCAGACTACTACTTTCTTTACCGTTTTGAAGGCAGTCAGTGTACAACTATCTTTGGATTATGTCAGTTTCGAGAACAAGTTGGGGATCAGGTGCTCAGACGCTTGGAGCCAAGAAAACTATAATGCTAGGAAGAGAAAGGAAAGGCTAGTTTATCAAAGACAGGGTTTTGTTTTGTTTTCCATGTGAGGGAGCATTTAGTACAAGGATGACCAGGACTGGCCAAATACATTTTGGCACCTGAGGCGTACCACAAAATGGTGCTGCCCTCCCTGCCAGAGAAGAAAGGATGTGTGAAGACCTACATCAGGAACAAAGGGGGAATAAAGTACATTGGGTTCTGCTGCCTCTGTGGTCACCTCACCTTGCCTCATTGGCTGGCCCTGGGATGGCCAACATGGAGCCCTCCAGATCTTGATGGGCTACAGTTCTCATCATCCCAGACCAGCAACTATGCTGGCTGGGGCTGATGGGAGTTGTAATCTGATGTCATGTGGAGGGTGCCAGGTTGTCTACCACTGATTTAATAATATAACCCTGCTCCTACCTTGCGTCCTGAAGTGATGCAGTTCCAGAAGATTTGTATGTTTTACATAGGAATGGGCAAACTTGCCCCTTGGAAAACATAATTGTCTCACTGTTTGCCAAAACCCACAGTATATACTCAGCTGAATGTTTGCCACTTCCCCAGAATCCTGTAGTCATTTTTTGGCATGAGAGAGAGAGACCCATGCTTGTTACAGACCTGCTCATTTTGAAACCTATTAAATTTGACCTTCGAACCATTTTTGAGTTTGGGTAGCATTGCTAGTTTTACATGGGTGGGCCTGCTCTAGGGTGTGCATGCTGCCCCCTTGGTTCTGCCTTGGTTTTTTGAACCTGCCATGTTGTTGATCCACCCCTCAGACCTAGGCTCCCATTAATACAAAATAGATGATCCCAGCCACATGTGGAAAGGACATGGAAGGCCACGGGGCCACATGGGCTGGCCCTGCCAACATGCCTCGTGACTGCACCCCCATTCCTTCAAATCGTGCCATTCAGACTCTGCTCTGAATATGTGGGAGGGTTAGCTGCTGGGCATGGCGGGCTGTTTCAATGACGAGAGGTCATTAGAGAGTTAATTCCCTAACATTCTTTTAGACTGTTGCAGTGCTTGGATGGAACAGCCGAGCCTGATGGAATCAGCTTTGTGAGAGAGGCTGCCTCTGCCTGCTCAGTTGTGATCTCTACCTGTTAGGCAAACCTGTTAAACAGAACAGATGGGCTGCATTCTGCCATTTGCAGTCTGAGGGGTGGTGCATTAGCCTGAGCAGGAATTGCCATTTTCCCAGCTGCCCAGAGAGTCTTGATTCCCTCACACTGCAGGGGCTTTCTTCAGTGGCTGTAGAGATAGTCTGGACAGGTCACTTCCTGGATCGTTTGGAGGGGCCGTTTTCAATGGAGTCCAGCGCCGGAAGCTGTACTGGGTGCTGAAATTCTGTGCCCCGTAACCATTTTGTGCCCGGGGCACACTACACAACTGGCAGGGCAGGGGCAGGGGCAGGGCATCCTTTTGGTTCCATGGGCCTGATCCTTATGGGGATTGGGCGTCCGGGCCAAATCTGAATGGTGCAAGGTGCTACTAAAAATAAATTTATTCCCCTTCATTTTAACAGGGGGGTGAGATGTAAACTGCTCCTTTAATCACCCAGGAATGGGTCTGCCGGGAATCCTGCAGAACTGCTCAGATGGCTGCCCTGGGAACAGGCACACATAGTCAATGCAGGATTTAACCTCTCCCTCCTTCCCATTAGGTGACATCATAAGTAATGGCAGCTGATGGGCTGGGCAATATCTGGTTTTCAACATCACAATATATCACCAGTTAAACATTGCAATATTTCAGTATATCATGAAATCTGAAATAAGGCTGGAGCTATGTAGAGGTGAACCTGGTAATGTCCTGGCAACTGGTACTTATCAGTCTAGCTCTAAAACTGATAAATTTTTACTTAACATATGGTTACAAGTGTTCTGTTATAGTAGTACTGTACCAATAATAGCACATTTTCTTTAAAATTAAATCTGTAGAAGTAATTAGTAGCATAGGTATCAAAGGTTCTGTTGCAATTTGTACCAATTTGCTTCTCCTGCAGGAGGCAGAAGGAAGGTTGTCTATGACTGCTAACCGGTTCCCAAAGCTCTGTTTGGCGATATCTGGTGGGCGATATTTTAGTCAGCCTGCTGTAGTGATTTGTAGGTGTTTCATGTTGCAGCAGGAGGCAGGAAGAACTGACTGAGGTGGAATTACGACCAAGGGCTGCACACACAAGAAGAAGCATCGGCTTCCTGGTTTTTCAAGTATTGCAATTTTTTAACACCACAGACAGGATATACCATATTGGCCTTAAAATAAGCCACATTTCCCCCCAAATTCCAACCATGAAAAGTTAAAGTGCGACTTCAATTTGTGACAAAAATTGGCTTTTATGATATTGCTGCTGAAACAGACATACAGTAAAACAGAACATTTGCCATTTACGGGTGTGAGTGCCTGCAGAATTTCAAGGGAGCGGCTTATATTCGGGTATTGTCTTTTTTTCTCCCCCCCCCCCCAATGAATTTTAAAGGCGCGGCTTATTTGCAGGTGCGGCTTATATTTGTGCCAATATGGTACGATAAATTGCAAGATCATTTTTTTAAAAACGGTTATCACGATTTGATCTAAAACTCGATATCAGACAATATATTGATTTATAGCACAGCCTTAATGGGCAGGTGGCTGTGGTTGGGAGAAAATTGACATGTGGGTCAACTTGGTCTTGCTGGTGGGTCAAGATTCGTTCCCAGGCTTTGTGGTAAGGCTAGGGAAATCTACACTGAGTAAACAGATAAGACTCCCCTTCTAATCTAGTTTGGCCTTAAGTGATCTAACTTTTTCATAAATTCCGTTTGCAAAATTCTGACGGCCATTAGACATTTTCTGGTACAATCATACGTGGGACTCAGTCCCTCCTGTAAAATAGCTCTTAGCTGACTGGAATCAGGTTTGGCAAAATTGAAGCCTTCCTTACTTTGGGAAACTGGCAAGCATCTTCCTAGTTCAGAGAAACACCCCCGCAGGGCTTCTTAAGTATCTTATTCTCTACAGGATTTGGAAACCCATCCTTATAAATCTCCAAAGATTAGACTTTGATTCAACTTTAATATCTTCTTTCATTCCCCGCAACCAATATGAGCTTGTGGGCCGATACGAGACGGGTTCAATAATTTTTGCAGCTTACTCCGCTTAAGCTGAGAAGCTTAAAAGTATGACTTCTTTATTTCCCAGGCCCCTGAGGCTACAGGGCGCTGTCTGGGCAAGTTTATGAGGATCTGCTGAAAACTGTTTGCTGTTGTTTGAGAATATGAATGAAATGTTTATTATTGTTGTTGTTATTATTATTATTATTATTATTATTATTATTATTATTATTATTATTATATACCTGAGTACAGACTGTGTACACACCATACATTTAAAGGACATGGCTACCCCTAAAGAATTTGGGAACTGTAGTTCGCACCTAACAGAGCTATGATCCTCAGCATCCTTAAACTACAGTTCCCAGGATTCTTTTGGAGAATTGGCCATAGTTTGAATTTAATATGATGATTGACACCTAATTCGGCCAGTGGGGCAGTTTAGAACAGTGGACTGGAGAACTGGGTCGTGCTTTCCTTTAATCTTTAAGCCCCTCCAGAAGTCCTTTCTCGTGTGTCCTCATGATGCTTTGTGCTCGTGATGGTATCAAGGCAGTTATGGTCACTTCTGCTTTCAAGACTCTTTGCACCTGCAGAAGTTTTGGGGTGGATATACTGTGTTGTTTCCTACCAGTGTATGTCCCGTGAATTGCTCCCGAAATCCTGTAACTTTTAATACCACAAATGAGGGTTGTTGTTGTTTTGTCCTGGGCTGTTGTTGTGCCATAGTGCAAGGGTCCTGCTCTAGATGCAGTAATGTTGGGGGACCATCACAGAACAACTAATAAAGCAGAATGATGTGTGGACAGTCCGGTACAAACCCATTACTAATGCACTATGGTTGTGCTACTGCCGTGTTGCAGAATATACCCGAAAAAGTAAAACACAGAAAATGAAGTCAGTTATAAGGAGGAGGTGGCCAGAGTCAGGTTCTTTTGAGTCTGGTGGTGGGAAAACTGTAGACTCCCATCATCCCTGGCCATTGATCATCCCAACTGGGGCTGTTGGGAGTTGTAGTCAAACAACTTCTGGAGGGCTGGGCTGCAACTCCCATCTTCTCAGACCACTGGCCCGCCTGGTTGGGGGTGGTGGCTGCTGGAATTTAGCAGTATCTGGGGGGGGGCACAGGTCCCCACCCCTTCTGAAGCCCCTTAAGGAGCATTGGCGGAAGTGGAAGGCAGCTGGTCAAAGTCAGGGTTTGGTCCATTCTTTGTTGCCACCTGTCTGTCCCCGATATGCAACCACTGGAACATACATCTTGTAATTTATAACAGTTAAAGCAGTTGCAATTACAGATCACCTGCAACTTGCGCGTGTTTGACATGTGCAATTTCAACTTTACGCAGTTTGCTTACCAGGCTCTGGGAGGCTCTCATGAGATCTTAGATGGTCCTGCAAGATCTCACACAAGAACCTCCAAGAGCCGAGAAGGCAAAGCTCTCTGCCTTGTGTTAAAATTGCTCGCACTGGAGTGGTTCAAAAGGGGTGATTTGAGTATACACACTTTTGCATATAGGCGTCATCCCTGGAAAGTAATGCCTGCACAAGGTGAAAGTTACCTGTATATCATTTACATAGTGTTTCTTGGAAGAGTCCAAAGCAAAAGACAGGCCTCTGCCCTGATAATTTAGATACTGGGCAGTGAAGAGAGAGATGGGAAAAGGTGAAGGGGCATAACTCAGTCGTGGAGTATCTACTTTGCAGGCAGGAGTTTACCGGTTCAATCCTGGGCATCCCCAGGTGGGGATGGGAGAGAACCCTGTCTTGAAACTCTGGAGAGCAATGGTCCTGAGCAGAGGTCTTTCACATCTCCTGTGACTCGGTCCTTTGAACGGGAGAAGCCAAGGACTGAACCTGCGACCTTCTGCACTACAAGCTTGTGTGCTACCATTGAGCTTGGAGGCATTGTCAACAAAGTTCCTGCACCCAACTTTAGCTTACTTCACTTAATGCAAACTTTTATCATCATAGCTGGAAGAACAGTGGGAGGCAGAGAGAGAGGGAGGGAGGGAGGGAGGGAGGGAGACATCTTTGTACCTCTGTGGCAAGTCAGCAACACTCCTACCTTTGAGGTTTTCTAATTTATAATAATTGGCATTTAGTTAAGATCCTTTTCTGCAGCGAATTATTGTTCTGACTCATCTGTTATAGGAGGCAGCTTGAAAAGTTGCCCCAGGCTCTTCGCACAGTGTGTGTGTGTGTGTGTGTGTGCGCGCGTGCGCTTGCTTGAGAGAGAGAGATGCACTAATTCCGTGCATGAGATCAGTTGACCTACTTTGAAATGGCTGTTATCTAATAAGGGACCATGCCTTCTTGCAAAATATATATGCAACAAACAGGGTCCTTGCTTTTAAACAATAGTTTGCAGGTTGGAATGAATCATGGCAGCATAAAGAATATCAAATTTAATTTGGGGGCATGATCCAGCCAACGTTAAGCAATGGAGAAGCATCGCAGAACAAATTAAAACCGGGGGGGGGGGGGGAATCCACCACTATTGCACTATTATTGTATCAAGAACACAGAATCATAGAGTTGGAAGGGGTTCCAAGGGTCATCTAGTCCAACCCCTGAAATCCAGGAATCTCAACATGTGTGTTGCAGAATATACCTACAACCGTGGCCTTTTCAGCACCGTGCTCTAACCAACTGAGCTATCCAGCAAGGCTTGGAGGGGCCCTAAAGCTGCCCTCAATGGGTTTATCAGTTTGCATAAGGAATGCAACTCCTACGTTTTGGTTGTGTCAACTAATTTTCATCAGTGAATTTGCAAACTGATTTCTGTACATAGGCAAGAAATGTATTGCAGGGTAATGCTCTTTTTACAACAGCCCTTAAGCAGCAATCCTTTCTACCAAATCCACACATTCCCAAACAATATGAGAGCCAAAGTATACCCATCCTTGGAAATCTGCACATACAGTACCCGAATTTTGTGATGCAGTTCTTCCAACTAAGCAATTTTTACAAAAGGGATATTTTAGAGGAAGGTGTGCTTAACAAATATATTAGCAGAAATAGCATGCTTGCAAAAATTACTCAAAACTGTGTGACACATAAAATTGTTTATTACAGGACGTTTGCACTAAAATGCTGGTGAATTTTCAGGAGGTTTTTTAAAAAAATGCAAATTGCTGTAGAAAGATGAAGAAATGAATTTAATATTGGAACAATGAGAAACAGAGAAACGAAATTCACAGCACCTTCAATCCCTAACCAGGAATACCCAATATGGTGCTATTGATATGCTTTTGTTACTTATTTCGTATATTTATATACCACTTAATTTTTAAAACAGTCTTAAGCAGTTTACAAAATGAGAAATGCAATGTAGTGGTACCTCGGGTTATGAACTTATTTCGTTCTGGAGGTCCGCATTTAACCCAAAACCGCTCTTAGCCTGAGGTGTGCTTTCGCTAATGGGGCCTCCCGCTGCCGCCGCTGCGCGATTTCCATTCTCATCCTGGAGCAAAGTTCTCAACTTGAGGTACTACTTCCAGGTTAGCGGAGTTTGTAACCCGAAGTGTTTGTAACCCAAGGTACCGCTGTATGTTTGTTTGAATTGTATATACAAAGACATTGAGAAACTACAATATAAATACAATTCAGTACAATATTAAATGATAACAAAGTAATAAAACGATGCCCTCTTGAAAAGCAAAGCAAAATTATAGCAGCACATTTTGAAAACAACTTTAGAATCAAGGGCCCTTTCCTTCCGCTGCCTTTCTTTTGATAAGGTACATCCTGACTCTCAAAATGCAACATTCACCCCACGAACAGTTACACATCACATGCCCAAATTCTGCCATGCATTTACACAAATCATGCAGTACCTACTTCTCACTCTGGCTGGAGCTGATGGGGGTTGGCGTCTAACAATATCTGTATGGCACCATGTTTGCTACCCCTCCTATCTCACTGGGAGAAAGCTGCACTGAACTCAGTGGGGCTTAGTGTCTAAATCAGAGCTTTCCAAACTGTGTGTTGTGACACGTTTGTGCCGGCTGCAGTGTGTAAGTGTATCATGTGAATGCTCCCCACGCTCCTCCTGGGGCTGGAAAGGGATTAGTTTAACCTCCGGTTTGCTAGCAAAACTGAATTACTGTGTTGTGAAATGATGCATGTCTAAAAAGTGTGTCACCAACATGAAAAGTTTGGAAAGCACTGGTCTAAATGGATATGCATAGGGCAGTGCTGTTGACCAACTGCTAAGGGGTAATCTGCTTGCTTGGTTTCAAGGAAAGGCATTGAGGATTCCACTCCCCTTGGAGGAGTTCTATTTTACTGCACAGCCATTAAATGTTTACCTTCTCTCTCCCCTACAGGAAGTCCAATCTCCGTCCTTGAAATTGTCTCCTTATTCCCAAGGCAGTGTCCGGAGGGTTATATTGGAGAATCCTGGCCAGGTAAGAAAACTTTGTTGCTTTCATAATGGTTAGGTAAAGGTAAAGAGACCCCTGACCATTAGGTCCAGTCGTGGCCGACTCTGGGGTTGCAGCGCTCATCTCACTTTATTGGCCGAGGGAGCCGGTGTACAGCTTCTGGGTCATGTGGCCAGCATGACGAAGCTGCTTCTGGCGAACCAGAGCAGTGCACGGAAACACCGTTTACCTTCCCGCCAGAGCAGTGCCTATTTATCTACCTGCACTTTGATGTGCTTTTGAACTGCTAGGTTGGCAGGAGCAGGGACCGAGCAATGGGAGCTGACCCCGTCGTGGGGATTTGAACTGCTGACCTTCTGATTGGCATGTCCTAGGCTCTGTGGTTTAACCCACAGCACCTATTTTCCAAAAGCTGGGTCCAAGCTGTTATTGGGGTTTGGCAAGGTTTGATATACTTTTGCAAGATTTAATACTCTTTTTACAGGGCAGAGTCACTGTTTGCAAACCCTCAGACAGGTTCATTCAAACACTTGTATTCCCATTCCCTTTCAGCTTTTTCCTTTTGTGCCAGTAGCAGTGAATTCAGGCTCACTAGCAGAGGGATTTAGGATTCCCTCAAAACAATCTGAAATCTGAAAATTTGTCACTGCCTTGAATTAATTTGAGATCTCATTTAGCATGTCATATTTATTAGTAAAACAAAATGAAAAAAGAAAAGAAAACAACCATGACACATTAACCTTTATGTGCTATATATGTTTTTCAAATAGTCAAAAATGGTTGAACTGAAAATTTTGATTAAAAAGCAATCAACAAGGCACACTTTGCAGAACATTCCTATGCATGTTTACTCGGAAACAAATTCCATTGTTTCCAGAAGGGCTTCTTCTCAGGAAAGTATGCCTAGTATTGCCATCTAAGGCTACAGTCCCAACTCCAGTTTCCTGGGAGTAAACCCCATTCAATTCAATGGGACTTACTTCTGAATAGACACAGTTAGGATTGCAGCCTTAAAAAGCAGTGCAAAGAAACCCTGGCTTTACTTGGAAGTTATTTCATTGAAATAACTTGTAAACATTTTTTTAAAAAATGTTTATTAAATAAAGCTTTCTACACTGATATTTAGCCACTAAAGCGCCTAGGGAAATCAATAGCAAACAAAACAGTCCTCAAATTTTCAGTCACAACAGGAAAGGAAAGAAAGATGAGGAGAAATCAAAAGAAGGAAACTCAGGCATCAGTGCGTAGAGTTATCACGTTCCTATGATGACCAGCTTGAAAATAAGCTGTTCAGAGAGAGGAAGGCCCAATATTGTTTTCTTGACTTTTTATTCTGTAGCCTGATGGAATAGCTGCGGCTAGATGACAGTTGAGGGGGTTTCAAATGAAGCTGAGCCCTCAAGTGAACTGAGGGTGTGGACCCCGCTTCCCATCTCTCCCTTCACTTCAGCCTGATTGAATGGATACTACTAGGTGGCAGTTAAGGGAGAGGAGGAGCCAAATACTAACTAAACTCGTAGCAGAACCAATGAAGTGGATCTCACTTCTCTCTCTCTCAGCCAGATGGAGTGTTTTAAATTGAGATCCTCAGGCCTTTAGCCAATATCTCACCCTCAGTACTCTCCTGGGGCCACACTCCTCACCACCTCTTGCTTGCCTGAACAGAGGATGGAGAGTAGAAAGAGGCTTTATGTACATATAGAACTTCCTGGCTCTTGTGTGGGTGAAATGTAACTTGAAGAGAAGAGTCATATCCATTCTTCTGCCTACTTTTCCCTCTGGTGCCTCCCACTGCTAGAAGGTGGCCCCCAAAAGACTTCTCATGGGGGAATGTAGCCTTGGACCTGGTTTTAAGTCATGGCAACTCACATTCTGTTATTTTGCTTTTTAAGAAAGCTGAAGCTGCTAAAAAATCCTCCAAGCATTATTATTTTTTGCCTGCCTAGAGAGCTGCGTACATAAATATATGTGCTCCCTAGGGATAGTCTCATGAGAAAAAAGTTAATTACAACTTTGCTTTTTGTTTTTCCCCTAATCGCCCAATTTAAGTATTGTTGTATCTGTTCATTATGTTACCAGTTAATTTTATGAAACAATGCATTTCTTTAAAATAATGAATTCCCCCACTCCTGCAGAAAGAAACAAACCCCAGCGTCAGGAAATGGTCCTGAGGGGGAAATATTCCGCACAATATTGCTGTACTCCAACTTAACATCTCCATCTGGAACTAAAATAGAGACAGCCCCTTTTATTTCTTAGTTGCTGATGATGATTTGATTCACACAAGTGCTGTTATGCAAACGTCTAATGGTTGTTTTATATTTGCAGGAGCCCCTGTCTCCACTTCTGAGAGATGGAAATAAGGTGATATACGAAAAGACAATAAGAAAATATGAACTGCTAAATCCAGATCAGGTAAGTGTCCCTAGCTTTTAAGAGGAACCCTCACCAGAAAAACCTCCAAACTCATAACATTTAAAAGTAGTTTTCTCAGATCTAAGGATTGCTGTCAGGAGCCAATAAGAACAGAGCTAAGTTTAAGTTGTCTGAATCCCTAAATAGATCTGCTCCCCTCTCCCCTTTCACTATTGTTTGATCTTCTGGACACAAAGAAGCACCTGTTTCTTTTCAGACTTTTCAGTCTTGCCTTTGTAATGAACACTGTCCCTGCGACCGATGAATGGAAACCTTTTTAAAAGACTGAATGGATAGTATTGTTTTTGAAATCCCCATTTCCCCCAGGAGTATAATGTTCCAGGGAAATACTTTTTCGGAGTTTGTTTCCTTGTGGGGAAAAGGGTACTGGAGGTGTATTTTGAATATCTATCTATTTCCACATATGCAAGTTGAGAAGGGAAGTGTAGATGGACCATTCTAACCTTGAAAGAAATATAAGTCACCCTGCAAAAGCAATACATATGTCCTAGGGAGTCCTCAAAGGCAATTGCTTTTCAGCTAGCTGCAAAATCTCAGGTCAGGAAGGTAGGTAGGTAGGCAGGCAAAGTTTGAAGGAGCAGATGTAGGGATGTAGACCCAGGCACAGAAACAGGCCTAGAGACCTAAACCTCTCAGCACTTGAAAAGGAGCTTGGATTTATCAGCAGCCTTGCTTAATAGTTCCAGTAGCTAAGGAAGCAGCAACTGGTCAGAGCTAGGGCACTAAAATAGCTTTCATCAGCCTGGTGCATTCCAGATGTTTTGGATAAAATTCTCATCATCCCCAGCCAGTACATCCATGCTGGCTGAGACTGATTGGAGTTGTAGTACAAAAAATTTGGAGGGAACCAGGTTGGCAAAGGCTGAATTAAAACAAAACTGGCCAAGAAGATACAGTCATTAAGAACTAATCACCAGTTTTTGAACTAGAAGTAGAGTCTTGAATTCCTAGCTTGACAGCACCAAATGTTTAATGAAGCCTACTACAGAGCAGAGAAAACGTTTGCAATCTGGGATGACCACATCAGAGTCTTCAGAGTCTGTATGTTGACCAGGAACCTACATGTATTTGGCTCCAGCACCAATCTGGCCAAAAGCCAGAAGCAAGAGAGCAAGAAAATTTGGTCTCAACTAGTGTTTTCGCAACAGAGGCAACCTGAAGACTGACATCAAAGATGACAGTGGTGGACGTTTTCCAACCCTTCCCCCTAGTTCAGCTAATCTGACTCCACATCTTAAAGATTACGATGCCTACAAAGTGATTGAGTTCCAGGTTGCTTAAGCAAGTACGCAGCTGCATCATCTTGATGCCCCCATAGAGCTCCTCCTGAGCTGAATCTGCAAAACTCAGGTCAGGCAGGTGCATGGTGTTCCATGGGGAAAATGAGGATGGAGACCTAGCCCTAGAGACCAGCGTGGACACCCGACACCCTGTGGAGGAAGGGATTTCCTCTAAGGACATGTCAACACCACAAGTTCTAGGCCATTTTCAAACTTGTTTTAAGGATGCAATCTGATGCATGCTCTACCTGAGCATAAGACCCAGTGTACATAGTGTGTCAGTAAATGTGCACAGGATTATGCTTCAGGAGTCTTGACTCTCAATCAAGGAACTCTAGAACTAAGACTTCTCTAGCAAAGCATTGTCAGTGTCATGCTCCAATTTTCAAAGGTCATCTGAAGAAGCTATAATGGAGATACAAGATTAAGATAATGGAAAAAGGGGAGGGAGAAAAATGGGGGAATTAAGGATGATACGTTTTCAGATAATATGTTTTGTTTAAATTCCTAATAAAAATTTTATATATAAAAAAGATAATGGAAAAAAGCTCTCATGTTGGATTCCTTACAAACCTGTTTAAACTTGAAGTGTGGGTATGCCCTCTGTATCAAATGAAGCACATTTGGCTACTCAGAAGCATTTAAATAACTAGTGGTGATGTTTCAAATAATGTACTAAGGTGCAAAAATGCAAATACTAGGGCAAAGAGTACCTATAAATACATATATAAAAACACACATATACATATCCAGTATAGAATATAGAAAATGGAATATGGAATATAGAATGTGTGTGTATGTGTGTGTGTAAGTGTAAACATTATATAATATATTCCAATATATACAAAATGTATAGATACAAAGTATACAAAGGTGCACTGTATTAGGGAAAATTGCTTTGCAAAAAAAGTGTATATTAGACAAAAATGTGCACTATAATGTTGGCGAATCTTCACGAGGACTTTATGAAACATTGCAAACAGATGTGGAAATGTGGAGAACTGAGACAACAGAAATAAATTGAAATTGACAGGTTCGCCCACCACTAGTTATGACTGGGAAGGGTTTGAGTTCAATGCCTCAGTTCTGAATGAATTCTGTTTCTTTTAATGAAAAAGCAATACCAATATGGCCTCCAGTCTGACCAGTGCCAAGTCAGCCAACCAGTGGAACATGTCCAAGTGGTCCAGCAGTGCCAGCAAACCCAGACGGGCAATTGCTATGACGTAAGTCCCATCTGTGTCAATGATTTCGGAAGTGGGAATGTGAAGAAGGTCACCCTTCAGACCTGCGAACCGGTAAGAATGGCTCCTCTTTAGAAAAGACTTCAGGTTCCCACAAATGTTTCTGCTTGTTTCTTTTTGACTTGAGTCTTCTGAAGCCGCAACGTGGCTTGATGATACCCAGACGGAGACTAGCATGGGAAGCACTGAGAAGTGCCTATATGGAAAATCCTAGCCCAATAAAGCTTACAGTGCTTAGGCCTAGTTTTTAGATATAGTGGTCTTTGCTGAGAAGTACATAAAGATGTGTATTGTTGGTTTGCCTGCTTTTTTATTTGCTATCCTGGGGCCCCATGCAAGCATAGTTTATTCTTAAATAGAGAGTAAAAGATGTGAATAAAAAACACTGGGCCTGACAATTATACACCATGACTATATTGTCTAACAATACCCAATGATCGAAGAGCAGTTTTGTTGTCATGTTTTAACATTTTAGCCTCCAAGGTACTATATGGGAGATTTTTTTGAAGTTGCCCCCAAGGGCAGATATTATCCTTGTAATCATTTAGCACCTGGGGGTGATGGGGGTTGTACTCTAACAACATCTGGAGAGCACCAGGTTAGTGAAGACTGTTTTGGAGCTTGAAACAATCTCCTGTCTGCTGTTTTTTTTTGGGGGGGGGGGGAGGCGGAGATCGGAGAACAGTTTCCAGGTCAATATTTAGGAGATCCTACTGAGTATTTTCCTTGTGAGGATTTGTGTGTGTTTAATAATTCCATTGCCGAATAGGTGGCAATATACCTGAATGTTGTAATATCTTTTAGACCTGCTATGATTGTTAACTCTTAGCTTCTCACTTTTGTTCTTCTGAGGTTGCATTTAGAAATACAGTTGGGACTTCTAATGAAATGTTGCAGTGTAGAATACTGCCCAACATTCTGTCCAGCAGATGCTCCCCCGCAAGGTGCTCTAATCCACCCACCCCCCAGTTGAGTTAGCATTCTATAGCTGCTGAGCACACTCAGTCAATATTGGGTGGTGGATAGGAGGAAACAAATTACTATTTCGGCAAACCTTGGGACCAGCGTTTGAAATTCACCTGGTGACAGGTGCATTTTGCACCTGCTGTAATAATAATAATTTATTATTTATACCCTGCCCATCTGGCTGGGTTTCCCCAGCCATTCTGGGCGGCTTCCAACAGAACACTAAAATGCAATAACTATAGGCCACTTGCAACCAAGTGAAGATGCCTGGATGTCTCCACCATCTGGAGGTGCATGCCTGGGGATCCTTGGATCGTGACTGTTTTCACACACTAGCAACAACACATCCTGTAGTATTCTGTCAGTTAAATTTTATCTATACAATCAGAATGAATTTCAGGAACCAAAAAGTCGTATTGAAAAATACGACTTTCGAACCTTTTGGCCTCAAAATTGCAACTAGGCATTCCATTTGGGCGGCTGTAACCCTGGTTTAAGGAGCCATTTTGCACTTGGCTTATATATCTGAGTTTCTGACACAGCTTGGGATTCTTCTGAGCCTGCTAATAACCTCCTCTCCTCTGCATGGATAGTGGGGGTTTTGTTTGTTTGCTACATAAAGATCCACACTTGCTATTAGTATCTAGGATAAAAGCTGGATCTCGTTTTCTCAACCATTTTGCTTACGGTTGCAACATGAGTAATGTGCAGCTGGGTAGCACAGGACCACTCTTGCTCTGAGCTTCTGTGCTGATGGTATTGGGAACTAGAGTCAAAATGTGTGTTCATTTGCCTCCAGCAAAAGGCAGGCAATTTTGCAAGTACCTTAGCAGAAAAGTGCTGTTAGCCACAGAATTATGAAACCAAACGTACTAAGGTGGAGCGCTTGCGGGCAGAGAGGAGAAGACTGGATTCTAATAACATGAATTAAATACAGTACAGGACATGCCAACAGGCCTTAGGCCCCCCAGGAGGTCAAATGCACATTGTGGGAACAGCTGGAATTGAAGCTGGTGGCTTTCCTAAGCCAATACTGCTGCTTTTATTCTGGTGTGTCTGGGAGGTGGGAGAGAAGAAATGGAGTCTAATAAGGATGAATCATTTTCGTCTGTTTTGTCTCCTCTCTCTCACACAAAGTTTTTAGCTGACTAGGCTTGTTTCAATGAGCCCCTGGGGGTTCTGGCTATAGTTCTTTACTTTTGCATCTTCTCTTCACCTTTCCTCCGCAAAGTTGGAGCTCACATCCTCTGAGAGTAGGATTTTATTTTATGATTTAAAATTTCTTATAGCTCACCTTGCAGGGTACACTGCCTCACAAGGCACACAAAAAATAAATGAAACACATTAAAAATATAAACAACAGTCCATGAATACAGCAAATTAAATATTTAACCATTAGTTTTAAGCTAGCAGCAGCTAAAGAATATTAGACACAGGGCATTAAGCAAATGCAAGCTGGAATCAGCATGCATGGAGAGTTCTTAGGTGTGATGAGCCTTTATGTACTTTGCAGGGGAGGTGTTCCAGAAATGTGGGGCCACCACTGAGAAGACCCCATTCCTGACACCAATCCTAAGGGTTTCACCAGCAGACCAGAGAGCAAACCTTGGATGCTGATTTTAAGAATAGGGCAGGCTCATATGGTTGCAGGCAATAATTAGTCATAATGATGCAGGTCCTTTTCATCTCTAGCAAAGTTCCTCTTTCCAGTTTGCTCATGCACATTTTTCATTCTGTATTGGCTGTGGTGGTCACATGCACTGTATTGCTTCAGACTGCCATTTCTATTGTGTTTCCGGTACTTGATTGAATATCTTCTTTTCCGAACAAGACTCTTTAAATGGAAATTCTTATACAGTCTGGGTGTCTGTACTGAATTTGAAATTGTTTTTAAGTATGTTTTAATGGTTGACATTTTTCTCTTAATCAAATTGGGATGTTGTTGTTTCTGCTGTTTTAAAGAACGACTGCAAATGCCCCCAATCATTTCCCACATTCATCGGCAAAGCAGACCCTAAAGCGATCTTTTATTGTCGCCCACCAGGTGAAATGTGTTTATGAAGTAAATGATCAGTTGGACTCTCGGTTCTTTGGCGAGCTCCTGGCAGAACTGCACCGCAAGAGCAGCGAACTCTATAGCTGTTTGCTCCAGCATATTGAGAAGCTAGGTGGAAGGTAACTTTGTGCCTACCCTATTTCTGGTGCTCTGGGAATCTTAGGAATGTTAGTCAGAGTTTTATAGATGGAAGGAGGGATGGTCATTTCAGCTGCATTCTGCAACTCCATTCTGCTTGCGAGTAATTAACCATTTGGTTGCCTGTTTTTTGAGAAACTCTGTGAATTTAGAAAGCAGAAGGTTACGAATTCTGAATTTGAATATGAGTCTCCCCTGTTCTGCAACCAGTCACATAATCCAAGTTTCATGATTGGAGCATGTTGTGAAAATTTTTTTGATTGTATACATTATGGAGCCCTTCTGCAAATAGGCACAGTTAATGAACAGTTGGACTGTGTGCATGTGTGTGTGTATTTTGAATGGTGTGTGTTTCTTGTTTATAAATGTATGCATTTTGTCTGCTTCTGTCTGCATTTGCAGCTATAGGAACGAAAAGGTTATATTTAAGAATGAAAGATTACCTCTTATCTGAATCACCCAATATTGAAAACTTTACACAGCTGGCTAATGAAAATTATGTGCATTTGGAAATACTCTGTGCTAATGATGTCCTTTTCTTACAGGAGATATGAAATCGACTCTCTGAATCAAGTAAGTACTCCTAAAGATTTTTAGTATCCTCCATCAGTTGTCCATGGCTGCGGTCTAGTGAATCTCACAACAAATACCCTGAACTTGTACAGACATTACCTAACCATAGTTAGCTACCTTACACCTGGTCAAGAACCCAAATATAAGTGAAACCAGTGTTTTTGATTGCTTGAATTAAGCCCTAGCCTGTGGAGGGATGTGTGGAGACACATATAATAGTAATGCCTACTTGCCAAATTGCAAGCAGAAAGGCTGAAGAGGTAGGGAAAGTGCCTTAGCCATGGTTTCTTAATGTAAACCATGGAAAGCAAACCTGTTTCTCACAATGGTTTGTGATCAGTCATTAAACCATGGTTAGGTGTTCAAACTAATGCTTCCTTAAATGATTAAGAAATCATAGATGGGTTATATATTCTATAACATATTTCTATCATAATCCCACTTTATCAAAATGATGGGCAAAAACTATTTCCACACTGAGCAGATTGAGTGTGCAAAAGATTTAGTGGTCGCCATGCTCTTAGCAAGTTGTAGATAATGAGCTTGCCAAAAGTATACAGGCTGTGTCCTCCATTGCATGCTAGGTCTGTAACCAAACATTTTGCAGGAAGGCTGCTGTAAAGTTGATGAATACTTTAATTGCTTAAGTCCATCAGTTGCTGAAAACTTGTGACATTTTCTTCTTTGCTTGGTTGAAGAAAAAGGCTACACAGGTTCTTCACAAGGAACTCCTCTTTTCAGTGCAATCCCTAAGTGTGCACTTCACTAATTACTGAGGTGTAAGCTCTCTAATGAGGGTGAACCACAAGGTCCCCTGATGCCTCAGAGATACTGCGCTTTCCAGTCCTCACAGCCCTTTTACCAGAAGAAGCTAATTGTGTTGGATGGAGCTGCTTCACTAGTGTCATGGCAGGTGGGTTGCTGTTGCCTACTGGGAGTGGGGAGGTCAGCTAATGCAGATGCACCAACAAGAGCACTATATTGGTTCTGCCAGGGTGCTTGCACCGTGCTGCCCTGTCTCTCTCCCTCCTAGCAAGCAACAGTGACTAACCTGCCAGAGAGTTAGCATAGTGGTTCTGTCCCACCTGGCATTTAACTCTAATAGGCAACAAGAGTCTGTTGCCATTCTGCTTTCTGTGTCTTTCAGTTGCTCATAATATTTTGTGCTTGTTCCATGATTATTATTATTTTTTTGCTGCTATCAATAGATGAGAACCAGGTCTAATACTCGCTCTGTCATTTTTGTCTCCTGTTTCTAAATTAATAGACGGAAGATATTGAGAGTTTGATTCCTAAAGGGATTTCTGAATCAACAAAGCAACAAATCCGTTATCTCCTGGAGGTAGGGCATTCCGTATGTGGGCGTGAGGTGGAAAGTAATCTGCAAAAACTAAAAGGGAATGTTTCCTGGCTTTGTGTTATGAAAACACTTTTAAAAATATACCATCGTTCTCATTTGCAGCGACTTGTCTGAACAAATCAACAGATTCCATTGTGGATGCTGATCCATGCTTTACATATGTGATTTGAAAATGCTAGGTTTCTCCCTAGTCTTATTTTGTATTCTTTATTTTAACTTCTAAGCATACAATAATCAGAACATATTTTTAAACAAGCAACAGCGAACTCTGGACAAATTTAAAATTATAACCAGGAATCAGATATTGGCTAGAAAGAACTCTTTTGTGCATGCATGTGTGCATATAATAGGCAGGAAGAACGCTATATCTTTAGGGAGGGGTGTTGGGATTACAAGCCCGTATAAATTCTATAAATCAAACCAATTCGCAACAAAAGTATAAATAAAATAAAAATCAGCAAGGGGGAGGTCTTACCTACTTTGAATTTTAGGGATGTACACCAGCTAGATCTGGGGGAGAAATTCACTCTAATTCACAGTATCCAAAACAATATGAGGACCAAATCACAGCTATTCTTTCCAATTTACAGTTCTTCAAATTTTGCAACACAGTTGTCTAGCCAAGTGCCAAGCACAAAAATGCATATAGTAGGGTAAAGTGTGCACAGACATGCATTTATAAGTGAAAGTAACATACATGAATGTACTTTGTAAGGCGGAAACACTCTGCAAAAATGTGTACATTGGATACAGATTTGCCCATCTCTTACAGCAACCATAAGATTCAGTTCAGATCCTGATTCAGTGCTTTGGAAAACACCCTGATTTGCTTTGAAGCACTCCAGAGGCAGATACAGATTGGGTTCTGAATCTGAATCCCATTTCTGAAAAATGAAAAGTTGTACTTCTCTCATTCAATATTAAAAATGATGTAGACTTTTTAAATTTCCCCATGATGTTGAATGGGCTATATAATTTTTCTTCTTTTTGGCAGAACTTGTTGAAATTGGCTTGCCTTGTATAGCTCTTACTAAGAGGATAAAACTTGCTACATCCCAGACAAACAGATGTAAGGGTGTTGTTTTTTTACTGGGCACCTTAAACTTGTTTTATTTTGAATTAATGGGTTGTATCCAGTGTTAGTTCTACTCAGAGAAGACCAATAGAAAATAATGGACTTTGCTAACTTAGGTAGATTAATTTTAATGGGATTATTCTGAGTAAAACTTAGTTGGAGTAACTAGATTATTTTGCTTCTCTGAAATGACCCTAAAATTTACTTTTCCTTTCTCTCCCCCCTTCTTTCCTAGATGAGAGTAACAGCTGATAAGTCAATGAGGCTTGTCCTTGCTACATTCAACAACCTTCGAGAAGAGCTTGTTCATCTTCAGGATGACTTAGGGGTGAGTGGCTGTCCTGGTTAGTCTGTGTCCAAATGTATTGATTAGTTCATCAATTGGTATACAAGACTGGGATTCCCAAATCTACTTAGGGTGCAACCACCAGAATTGTTGACCCCTGCCCCTGCTTGCATGGCAGACCCTTCTACTGTACACTACCAGCTTTTGAAACCCTCCTTGATTTCAAAAGACCCTTGTCACGTGACATGTTCTTGATAAACACAAATTTTCCTTTGTCCAATTGGGCAGAGGCAAGTGACTTCAGCATTTCCAAATGAAACTTCATGTTAGCTGTTTCTTCTCAAGCATTTTGTAGGAACTTGTCATCTTTGTTTTTGGGTCATCAGATCAAAGGCTACGGATGCTTTATGGTCCTCTCTGAGAGTGACCCTTAGGCACGCACTGTAGCAGTTCCTCAGAAGCGAGTCCTTTGCTGAGAACTTGAGCTTGCTACCTCTCCTCTTCCCTTCTCTTCCCCTTTTCCTTTAATGCTGTTTCTTTTAGATATGTGGGCAAGGGCTGCCTTGTTTTAATTGACTGCATATAAGCCACTCTGGGAGCTTCTTCAGCCAAAGTGCAGAGTGCAGCTGTTATCTAAATAAGTAAATAAAATACATACCAAAAGAGAACCCTTGCCCCCCCCCAAGGTTCCTAGTCCTCCCTGCTCTTTTTTTGGGATATAGTCCCCTTGGACCAGTATGTGACTGAGTTGCAGTTGCTGATGGAACAGTAGTATGTGCCCCTATTCTGCTGTCCTTCAAACTGTGTTTTTGAACCACTTCCTGGCTACCATTCAAATCACCTGAGAGATTTTTAGCTTTGGGCCCAGTAAGGAGGAGTTTCAGGTTTGTCTCTACACATTGCAATAAGCATGTTAGTTTCCCCATTAGAATTCTTGGTCCTGCGCGTCCACCATCATAGCAGCATGGGCCCATCTGAATTTTCAAAATTGTCATCTGAATTTTTTTTAAAAAAAGAAGTCCTTTTCATAATGAGCATTTTGCTTTCACAGAAACTGGAAACTGACAAAGTGCTGCTTGAGAAAGACCTGGCTTTTAAAGAGTCCCAAGTAAAGGAGTATGAAACCCTTCTGGAGTCGGTGCGAGAGAATAATCGCCAACAGCAGGTAGGTTTGCATGCTTATTGGACTGAAACAATAAATCTCAGTAGACCTGAGCTGAGCCTCAGGAGCATGTGGCAATATTAAGTGTGCTTGCCCTGAGGATCAAAGTACCTTGGTGGTAGGGGGTATGCAAGGTACAGCGTTCCCAGTGGTAAATTGGCCCCAGGTTGTCTAAGCTGACCTGCTTCCTGCCATGTGTGTTCACAGCAAGCCCTCAGGGAGTACACTCTGAAGTGCCGCTCGCTGGAAGAGCAGCTCCTCTCTCTCCGGCACAACGACGGAGACCGAGAGTTCCGGCTGAAAGACCTGGAATACAGCAAGCGAGCCTTGGAGCAAGAAATCCAGAATCTGAGACTCCAGGTAAAGGCAGGCTTTTGTTTCTATTAATGTGTGGCCTAATGACGAGTGACTGGGCCTCCCCTGCCTTAGTTCAGTAATCTAACCCGGGCACAGGGAACCTATTATTATTATTATTTGTCCTGCCAAGGGCCTCATTCACTTGGAAGGAATGAGGGTCAAGGGTTGCGTTGCTGGCACTTGGGGGGTGGGGGGCAAATGCCAATATTGGTAGGTGCTGGAGCCCAAAATGGTTGGGTTGCCCTTTTTGCTCTCTCATGCGCTTTCTGCTGCTCCCTTCTTAGGGACGGAGGAAGGCTGCCTTGAGCATAGGCCCGTCTAGCTCAATATTCCCGGCACTCAAATTTGGAGCTGTACTTGACAATCTGATAAAGTTGACAGTGTTTATGTTGACTTTGTGATTTTAACTCACTTGCAAAGTACTCATTCTGTGTGCCTTATGTCATAATTTTGTTTTTCACCTTTTAACTTTTGTCTGTTGATGTAATCGTTCTCTCTGTTTTATATGCATTATAAAATGAAATACTGATAATAAACTTTGCAGGTAGGGGGGGGAATGCTGCCCACACTGACAGCAGTGCTCCAGACTTTCAGACAGTGGCACCCCAAAGCTTTATCTGAATGGGGTGAAAGTTGAATCTGAGATCTTCTGCATGCAAAGCAGAACATGCAAAGAGAGCCCTCCTCTCTTTCTCATTCTGCCACCCCGTTTTCTCCCTTGTTGGCACCCACATGAAACTGGGCTTGAGAGCTGCATGTAGATGAGAGGCTTCAGGTTGCCCCCCTGTGGTCTAAGGGCTATGCTACAACCATGAGCCAGAAATCAGTGAATACTTGCTGTTTTCTGGTCAAACCAGCAAGATAGGCAGGATATACAGAGAAGCCTTTTATGGCCTTCTGGTGATGAGAATGACACCATCCTCTGCATAAGAACATAAGAAAAGCCTGGCTTCTGGATCAGGCTAATGGTCCTTCTGCTTCAGCATCATCTTCTCAACAGTGCCCAGGTCTAGGGGTTCCTGGTTCTAGCCACAGGAGCTTCTGATGCCTCCAGTTTATTAAAAAAAGGAAACATGGTGTGGTTTGAAAACAAGTAAAATCTATATTGGAGAACCCTTGGCAAACTGCTGCTGGTCAGCAGGCAGTTCTAGGCTGCATGTAGCAATAAAAGAAGGTAAGAAGAGCCTACTGGATCAAGCCAATAGCCCAACTAGTCCAGCATCCTGTTCTCACAATGGCCAATCAGATGCATGTGGGAAACCCACAAGCAGGACCCGAGCTCAAGAGCCCTCTCCCCTCGTGTGGTTTCCAGCAACTGGTATTCAAAAGCATCACTTACTCCGCCTATGGAGGCAGCCATCTTGATTGATAGCCACTGCCAGGGATAACCTTTATCCTCCATGAATTTGTCCAGTCTTCTTTTAACGCCTTCCAAGCTTGTTGCCATGACCACCTTCATTGGGAGTGAACTCAGTGAGTTCAGCTATGTGCCATGTGAAGAAGAAAAGGTAAAGGGACCCCTGACCATTAGGTCCAGTCGTGGACGACTCTGGGGTTGCGGAGCTCATCTCACTTTATTGGCCGAGGGAGCCGGCATACAGCTTCCGGGTCATGTGGCCAGCATGACTAAGCCGCTTCTGGCGAACCAGAGCAGCGCACGGAAACGCCGTTTACCTTCCCGCTGGAGTGGTACCTATTTATCTACTTGAACTTTGACGTGCTTTTGAACTGCTAGGTTGGCCCTGTCACGGGGCTTCGAACCGCTGACCTTCTGATCAGCAAGCCCTAGGCTCTGTGGTTTAACCCACAGCGCCACCCGCATCCCTTTTATGTGTCCTGACTCTTTTATATGTCCTGACTCTTCCAACGTTCAGCTTCCTTGGGTGTCAACCGGTTCTAGAGATGCGAGAGAGGGAGATGAGGGAAATTTCTTTGAACATCAGTTTTGTGACGAAAGCTATTTCCATATCGGTGAAAGTGACCCTTCTTTTTGTCATCTGCGCCGTTTGCAAAAGTCAAACTAAATTAAGCATTTTGCTCTTGCACAGGCTTCCTCTAACACTCCAGGCCAGACCACCGTTGACGAACTATCCAGCCGCTATGTGGAGATGATCAACCAGCTTAGAGAGGATAAGGACAGGGAGATCCGCAACCTCAGGGTATGTCAGCTTTTCTTGTGGGACACCACAGGGGGAGGAAGTCCATATCGAACCTCTACAAGCACACCTCTGTGTTTGTACAGCTCAGGGCCACAGTGGATGTGACATCGGGAAATCAGTGATTGAACTGCCTGCTTTCTAAAATTATTCCTACTATTAAAAAGGTTAATGGCAGCCACTGGGATGCTATTAACCTTTTTAATAGTAAGAATAATGGGCACTGGCAGTGTTGTTTAGCCCTGTCCCTTTATAACATTTTTGCCTTTTAAATTGCCCTCCACCCGAAGCTGCTACCTGCTCCATGGAACAAATAGCAGCTTCAAGGAAAAGAGATTTTAATCAGGGGGGTGCAATGAGCGCAGTGGGTCGACCCCTTCCATATGCATAGCCCCAGTTAGTTTTAAACACACAATTACTATTGCACATTAGAAAACCCAGAAGGACAGCTGAACCACAAATCTCCCGATGTCACTGGGGGTGTGAAAATTCTTGCTGCTCGCTATGAATGCTGGCAGTAGCATCTTATTAATTGTTGTTTTTATTCTGAGGGTCGTAAGCCTCTGGGTGGGTGTCATCGGGTCCAAAGGGTGAGGTATTTTTATTTAGATTAATTTGTTTTTTATTGTATCCTTTGCTGAAAGTTTCAATGAAAATACATTAAAAAAAAAAGATAGGGTACCAGTATTTTAATAAGCAACAAAATAAAGAGTACCAGTGTTAAAAAATAAAATTTAAGTTAGTAGTTTTGCTTGTTTTTGCAACAACAACCCTTTATGAAAGGGGGTTAGTATTATTGTAACCACACTACAGAGGAGGTGAGATTCATAGTGGAGACTCCCTACATTTGCTCTGGAAATCCTGGCTTTCCCATATTCTCCCATTCCTTGACTTTTTATTGCTTGCCTTTTTTTTATTGTTTTCTTAAAAAAAAAAAAATCTGTATCTGAGCTACTTTTTTGAGACTCATCATGTGACCTGCTGTTCTTGTTTTCTAGTCCAAATTATGTGAATTCCAGCGGGATTTTTCAAGGAAGCAGGGGAGTGACACTGACCTCCAGATTAGACTGCAAGACCTGACTTTAAGGCTGGAAGAGAGAGATGCCACATTGAAGCAGTTGGAAGATGTAAGTAGCGCTGCTTTGCAGACCGTGGTGCAACGGGCAGTTGTTTGGAACTGCCCAGGCAGTCTCCCCCACTTTTATTTTTATTATTATTAAATTTCTTTACCAATCTTCATTCAAGGATCACAGGGTGGTTCACAAGATAAAAACACAAAAATACAGAACATGGTAACAGACCGAAACAATACGCCCCCCCCCCAGTTCAAAAGACCATAGGTTGTTTAATTAGCCAAAAGCTATGTTTTAGGAACATAGAATCATAGAAATGTAGAGTTGGAAGGGGCCACAAGGATCCTGTAGTCCAATCCCCTGCAATGCAGGAATCTTTTGCCCAACGTGGGGCTTGAACCCACAATGCTGAGATTAAGAGTCTCATGCTGTACCAGCTGAGCTATCCAGGAAGCTGCCTTCTCCTGAGTCAGACCATTAGTCTGTTGCTTGGCTGTGGTACACCTAGGTTTCAGGGAGAGGTCTCTCCCAGTCCTACCTGGAGATGCCAGGGATTGAACTTGGGAACTTCTGTATCCAAGGCAGATGCTCTACCATGGAGCTATGATGTTTCCCCAAAGAGAAGGTTTTCCTGCTGCCTCTCTTGATTCCTTAATGCAAGCAGATAAATCAACATGCCCATGTTGCATGATCAGGAGTGCTTTCATGATAACTGCTCAGTACTTTGAGTTCCCAGCCTTTCATTTGTCTACATGCTCAGCAACACAAGGTTTGTACACCTGCATGGAGGTTGACAGGCACACCAGTACAGAGCAGAAGTCTCAAGAGTTTTCCATTTCTCCAGTCTGCCTTCTTCTCCTTCCTTGTGAGATAATTTGGCATTTAGTAAGCATTCTGTAAACATTCATATCCATCCTTGGCTCAGTGATAGAGCATCTGCTAGCACAGAGGAAATCCCAGGGTCATTCTTCAGGCAAGACTAGGAATATTCCCTATCTGAAACCTTGGAGAACCATTGCTAGTCAGTATTGATTAGTGTGGCACCCAGCTTAACACCCCAAACTCATAACAATACTGAGGCAGATGGGCCAATGTTCTGGCTTGGTCAAAGGAGCCCAGTTAAGAATGTTATTGATATAAATGTGTTGAATGATACAAGCAAAGCCCACTAAGGGATAGCAAACAGAATACCACTATGTAAACAACACAGCAGTTTTCCAAACACACAGTGAGATCTCCAGGATTCAAACTCATTTTGCACTTGTTCAACAAATGGGTGGCAGCTATTAACCTCTTATTGCTTTAATTTCTTCTTCCTGTTAAGGAAATGCTTTTGCTGTGAATCCTGAAAACATATTATTGTAAAAATCACCCACTGCATAATATGGAGTATACAATATAAGACCATGGTCCAAAATATAAATGGAATACCTATTGAATTATATTATACATGCATCTCAATGCAACCCCTGATGTTCCCAAGGTGCCTTAGTTTGGCCTGGTTCAGGCATGTGTGTGTGTATCAGCCTACTAAGCCCAGAAATACATAGGTCTTGTGCCTCCATCCTCCATCCTTATGCCATTCCTTCCTTCTTCTTCCATTCAACATTTCCTGGCTAATTAACCATAGTTCAGCGACCTCTTGATCAATATCCCAATATGAAGTGTTCTTTAGTCATGACAAGCCTCTACCTTTCAAAGAACTGGATTTTACTTGTGATCGTCACTGTGTTAATGCCTTGATAAAGATTTTGAGTGAAATAGCCTTTTTAAAAAATCTCTCTCTCTCTCTCTCTCTCTCTCTCTCTCTCTCTCAGGAAATCTTCAGATTGAAACAAGAAAAACTAGCAAACAATTCATCCCAAGGAGTAACAAAGACTATCATCACTAAAAAGTAAGGGCACTGCATGCAACTCTTTTTCTTTCTGACTGTCTGTCTCTCTTGTGCTGCAGGTGTGTGCAACGCTTTACAGCAGGAGTGGGGAACCTTGAGCCCATTTGGTTCTCCATTTGACTCTCCATTTGGCTCTCCAGGCTGTTTTGGAGAAGCCACACTCACCCGCCCAAAACCTGATGTCACACATAGAGCTGGCACTTATCAGCTGATTTTCAAACTCTTGGAAACCCCATGCAAGGAATTTTGGCAGATGGGCAGGACATCCTACCTGTCAGTCATGTGATAATGGTGTCATGTGACTGGAAGGTGTAGTAATAATAATTATTATTATTTATACCCCACCCATCTGGCTGAGTTTCCCCAGCCACTCTGGGCGGCTTCCAACAGAATAATAATAATAATAATAATAATAATAATAATAATAATAATATAATAATAATAATAAATAAAGCGATAAAACATCAAACATTAAAAACTTCCCTAAACAGGGCTGCCTTCAGATGTCTTCTAAAAGTCAGATAGTTGTTAATTTCTTTGACATCTGATGAGAGGATGTTCCACAGGGTGGACACCACTACCAAGACGGCCCTCTGCCTGGTTCCCTGTAACTTGGCTTCTCGCAGTGAGGGAACTGCCAGAAGGCCCTTGGAGCTGGACCTCAGTGTCCGGGCAGAACCATGGGGGGTTCTTCAGGTATACTGGGCCAAGGCTGTTTAGGGCTTTAAAGGTCAGCACCAACACTTTGAATTGTGCTCGGAAATGTACTGGGAAGGATCTGGCTCATGGAGCCGAAAAGATTTCCATTCCTGACCTTACAGAACATAAGAGCTACAAATCCCGGAGTGGTCAATCCCTCCTTTCAGAGAACTCTTAGAATTGTAGCTCTGAACTGAATGGGAGAGTGGGTCTCCTAACAGCCCTCAGCACCTTTAATAATCTACTGGTCTCCAAATGCTTTGGGGGAAGCCAAGACTATTGCCGTGGTATAAGAGTGCTTTAAATGTATCATGCGGATCTGATGCCAGAATGTTTTGCACACTATAGGTAAAGGTAAAGGTACCCCTGCCCGTACAGGCCAATCGTGACCGACTCTGGGGTTGCGCGCCCATCTCGCTTAATACCACACTATATGTGGTATTAAAACAGAAATGCTGATAGATCCTTTTGAAATTCCAGGTACAGGAATCAGTATCCTATCCTTGGCCTCTTGTCTGATGACTACAATGTCACATCACCTGTAAAGGAATCGCAGACAATTGTAATTGAAAAAACTGGAGAAATGTGGAAGCAGGTAAGTCATCCCTAGGGGAATGTTTGTTCCGGAAGTCACTTAAGAAAGATGTACAGCTACAGTGACTGTTTTTCTGAGCATTATTAATTCTCAGAAAGACAATTCATTTAATTAAGTAATATACTGCTTTGTGCCAAAATGGCTTCTAAGCAGTTTATAACTAAAAATCCATACATCAGTTCTGGCACTTCTCAGGTGGGTTCCGCTGCCATTCTAAGAGAACAAGGGTGGCGTTCATGGCAAGTTCTGGCACCTCTTTTTCTAGAAAAATAGCATTGCCATGCATAATTAAAATGCACAATAAAACAATTCCACTGAAGCATTCATACGCCTTTAATTAAAATGTAAATAAAGCAAGCCAGTTAAAAAGTATGACATTTAAAAAGCATTTAAAGCAATAAGATGTCAAGTTCAAGTTGTGGGCGTGCTTGCCTAAACAAATGTGTCTTCAGGACACAGTAGAATGCCATGGGGCATTTAGTATTTCAGCAGGGAGGGCATTCCACAACACTGGTAATACCAGTTAAAGAAACACCTCTGTTACCATATGCCAATATTTATCAGGCCATGGCAAAACTAACTGGGTTTCATGTAGTGGATGGGCATTGTGGGTTCCCCACAGTTACCTTTTGTGAGGGATATCCTAGGGTTGCCATATTTCAAAAAGTGAAGATCCAGACACAAAAGTTGTTGAGTTGATTTTGGTTTGCTAAAGTTGTTGTGTGAAAAATTGGCAAAAACGACACTGCCAACATGGGTTGCCATATGTCCAGATTTTCACAGACATTTTGCCGATTTCTTCCTGGACACTGCTTCCTACTACAGTATTCAGGATACCTCTGGGAAATTCTGGACATATGGCAACCCTAGGATTTCCCAGGTGTGGGCAGCAGCCCATATGCAAGATTTCTTCATGGGCAGCCATTTTGGATCAACATAGGAAGCTGCTTTATACCAGGTCAGACCCATGGTCCATCTAGCTTGGTAGTATCTACATTGACTGGCAGCCACTCTCCAGGGTTTCAAGGAGGAATCTTTCCCAGCCCTCCCTGGGGATTGAATGTTGGATTATCTACATGTAAAGCTCTGCCGCTCTGCTACCACAGCCCTTCCCCCAAGACATTGTTCTCAGACATTTTTTTTCAGATTGCTGGATATTGTGAACTGGGTTGTAATCTGTTTCAGTGCCCCCCAAACTTTATAGGATGCGGCACCCTGGGCTGGGGTGCTGAGGTGAACAATTGGCAGAAATCTGGGATGGCCCTCCCAATGGCATCTGTAGACAAGAGGTAGTGGCAGTGCGGGGAAATTAGGATATATGGAATGAGACTCAGGTTTTGCCAGCAAAGACTTGCTTGTCATAGATGTATCCCAGTACAGAAAATTTGTGCTAAAAGTTAAAAGGCATATTAATCCTAAATCTTGAGACAAGGTCCAAATCTTGAAAGTCTGCCCAGCTAGTTCCGCATACCCAATGGGACTTTAGGGTTGTGTTCTTAAACAATTCCCCAGGCTCCATGGCCAACTGCTTTTGAAACCTTGGGAATTCAAAAGCAGTTTGCAAAATGATTGCAGAAAGACTTCGTATGCAAAATCAACAACAACAACCCCAGCCAACTAAACCTACATAAGAGCAACATTCCCAATTAGATGTTTGAAAAGGGTGTGTTGAAGTTGCCCTTTGCATGCCAGACAGGAAATCTTTCATTTTTCAGTTGATTTTTCTTTCTTTCTTCAAAATGTCACAAAGTGCCCTTTGCGGTGTTACAGTTTATTTAAACTGATTAGGGCACAAAACCTTAGCTTCTTGCATTTGGTGTATGAAACTTGAGCTTTCAGAATAAATAGCAAATAATCATTATTTTTAAAATCTAATGAATGTATGCAGACGTAGAGCATGAATGATAATGTGTTTTCTTTGTTTTGCAACAGGAGGCCTTTACGGCTGATTAAAGAACTGCTTCCTTTCTTTCAAGTATGAACAAGTTCCCTGGACAAGCCACAGCTGATCAGAGGAGTTCATGTGCAAATGAATGTTGTTACATTATTTTTCTGCTTTTCTTCTTCTCCTATTGATTTTTCAAGTCTGAAGCGCAAAACAGTCACGGTTAGGGAAAAAATGTTACAGGCACACTATATAATGGTGTGTGTGGAATGGGGGTGTCTTGGCTTTGATTGTTCACATATGAGTGGTTTTCAAACATTCTTCTTCCTTCAGTCTTAATTATATTGGCTCATCAGCAGAGATACTCTGGTGTGTGTTGAAAAGGAGTTTGAGGTGTATGAGTTCATACAAGGGACTGCCAAGTTTGTCCTCCCCATTGACCCATGGGAACAGAGAATGTCACTTAGAATGTACCCAGTTCACTGCAAAGGTGAGTAGCAATGGGTGAATGGTTTTTCAGGAAAGCTCATAAGATGTTAGGAAGCTGCCTTGTACTGAGAGCATTAGTCCATCTCAGTAGTGTTTGAAGTGATTTCAGGTGGGATGCTTCACAGTCAGTCCTACCTGGAGAGGCCAGGAGTTGAACCAGTTGATCTTCTGCGTGCAAGGCAGATACTCTAGCACTGAGCTATGAACTGAGCTTTTCATCAAGGGATGCTTGTGTTCCCTCAAATGCAATGTGACAACTACTATAGCAAATTGTCTTTTGAATGAATTCCCTACCCCCTTCTGCCCTATCCTATAATCTCACTGAAAAACAGACACACACAACTCGTTATGCTTTGGATAAAATAAGTTTCTCCTCTCCCTCCCTCTCTCTCTTTTTTCGAAAAGTTCAGGTGTGCCACTTTTGAAATTAATCCATCATGCTGGATAGTTAGCAATGTCTGTGGGTTGACTTCATCACTTTGCAGTGCAAGGTCAATTGACAAAACTGAACGGTCAGGGTTGAGTTGTATATAGTAAACTTGCTTGCATGATTTTCGTGGTGTCAAAGGGCAGGGGGTGGGGAGCCCGACATGCTGGGGTGTGTGAATTGACTAGAAAGGACCATTTCCCATGGTAGATATCATGGTCAACTTAAGTTGGGAGGTTATTAGCAGGTGTCATTCAGAGAAAATTACATGCCTATGCCCATTTTTCAAGTGTGACTTGGAAATGGTGTGATCACACAGTGACCATTTTGGGAGCTTTAAATAGTGCAGAAGTCACACCATGCTCCCCCTCAAGCTAATGCTAATGAAGACCCTCCAACTTGCCTAATCTGGGAAGGTCACAGCTATAGGGTAGTAATGGTGGGTTGTTGTGTTCACTGATAAAACTTGTTAGCCATGCACTTAAACCTCATTGATTTTTCAATCAGATAGAGGGGTGCCTATCTCCATTTGGGCAGTGCTCATTGTAAATAGAAAACTTGTGGGGCAGCATAGCAGGAAGGGTGTGTATGACACTTACCCAGAATCAACCTAATGATGTGTTTGATGGCAAACACTCATACTGGTGTGTCTGCCAAAATAACATCATGTTTCCTGATTCACATTGGTGTTGCAGCTAGTATTCATGTGGCTGTTTAGCTTTTCCATAAAGCCAATGAGTGTTAAGCACAAGAATGTTGTCACCACTGCCATAATCACTCTTGCAAGGGAATGAGGTGGGCTGATAAAAAGAATAATGAAAATGTGCTTTCGAGGAGTGTGGCTGGTGATTGTTATATCCCAAGGCAGCTATCTTGGGACTAAGCTTTTAAGCAGTTATTATCAAATTTGTTTTACCAATTGTGACTGTTATTATTATCTTGATAGCATATAATTTTCTGTTTTGCATGTAGAGCTTTTTGTTTTCTTGTTCAGTCCTCTATACAGTACTGGGAAAAAAATGAAACAAACCCCGAGTTTTGCCCAGCAAAGTTGTTAACAAAATAACTCCAGTTTTACTCCCACCTAAAATATTGGAACTCTGGACCAGAGTAAACTGTGGTTTACTGTTGTAAATCATCTCAATTTCTGATCCACAAGTAGCATATGCTTTCCCTACCCTTCAATTTTGCATTCCCAGGCAGGCTGCAAAAACAGGTAAATCCACCCGAAGCGAGCTTCTATTTATGCTTTGTTGGCTGCCATTATACCTTGCATTGGCCTATTTATTGGTAAAAATGAGGGCAGCACCCAAAATAGAAATCAGAGAGAGAGAGATGGAGAGACACAATCTGTAGGAGGGGAAAACAATAATCAAGGTTTCCATTTGAAATGCATTAGGTATTTTCTACTTTTTTCCAGAACTTTGAGATTTGCCTCTCTCTTTTTTAAAATCTTTATTTAAAAAAAATGTTTTCCTAGATTCTGCAAATTAAAGAGGCATACCCAAGGAGCACCATCAATTAGGAACCCAATAAAATGAACTAAATTGGACAAGAGCACATTCCACACTCTTGAACACTCTTGATCTAGCTTTGAGGGCCTTCTGCCGATTCCCTGTGAGAAGTAAGGTTACAGGGAACCGGGCTGAGAGCCTTCTATGGAATGCCCTTCGATCAGATGTCATGACTTTTAGAAGACATCTGAAGGCAGCCCTGCTCAGGGAAGTTTTTCATGTTTGATGTCGTATTGTGTTTTAATTTGTTGGAAGCTGCCCAGAGTGCCTGGGGAAACCCTGTCAGATGGGCAGCAAATAAATAAATTATTAATAGTATTATTTTTATTATTAGTATTATTATTGGCACACTTCCCAATCATTTCATTAGAACACCAACTGGAGATGTTTGTAGCTCAACAGCAGAGTGGTGTTGGTTATGCAGCTACAAAATAACACTTTACTAGGTTTTTGTAGGGATTTGTTTTGTGGGTACATGGGCGCTCCCTTCCCTCTCTTTTCTCACAGCGTGATGGATGTTGGTCATTTTGGGAGCTGACACATAACTGTCTGTATCAATAAGCCCTTAACAGTTTACAGGGGGCAAGCCTACATATATCTTTGTTAAAACAAAATAAATATATTTGTAAGCTTGATTTCTTAGCTGTCGCCTGAAGTTTTTAGATTATTGATGTATGAAGTTGGTAACTCTACGAGATGATAATATCAAGTATGAAATGTTCTTTTTAAAAGTCAATTATATTTTTTAATTGGGGTGGGCGGATTCAAGTCCCCTGATTTTTTTAACATGTAATACATGTGCTTCAGTGCAGCAGTCTCTAGCAGTAATGGGCTCACTAATGAACAGAACTTGCCTGCAAAGCGCATTTTTCTCCATTTCATGGGGTTTGCCATACACATATCATGAAATACCTTTTTACCTGGAGCTTAGTTCTTCCCACTGAAGTATATGGGACAGGCAGCATCTATACATAACAAAACCTCTTGGCTATGTGGAATAGCCAGAAGTCGCAACGTTGCCTAAAGGGCTAACATAATGGACTTTAATATGGGGGAGAGGAAGTCATGAATGGTGGGCAAGATGACCAAACCTTCCGGGCAATTATTGCTTTTTAAGAATGGAGTACAAAAGAGACTAGAGCTATACTGAAATTTCCGCCAGGGACACAACAGGTCCCCACAGGTTTTCACAATGCAAGCTGATACACTCCTAAGGAATCTTGGGGAAGCCATCTCATCTTATCTCCAGAACTGACACATCTAAAGCAACAAAAAGATGAGGTTGTAAATCACAGCTCTGAAGCAATTAAGAAATTAAAGGACTTCACTACACATCCCTCACATTTTATTTTTACACTGTATTGAAGCTAGTACATACAATTCTCCCAAGTTCAGTAGGTGTTATGGCATAGCCCAGAGCTATGTACTCCCCTTAGAAATATGATTTAGTCCTATGCTGATGTGGCTTCTTGGGCAAAATCACCCCAGTTTACTTCTCAACCTTTCTAAAGTTGTTTCAATGTGTGCTACTCAGTTCAAAAATGGTTAGGAGAGTAGGAACATGGCGTATTCACTATTTCTCCCCTTTCACACACAATTCATTCTCCCTGATTGGTCCTAATTATGCATTATTCTGCAGGTATACTTTTGGATTATTATTTTTTTGCAAGCTAGGTGAGGAGGGATTTCTGTCTTTTTTTCCAGGAAAATACAAACAAAAAATGAAATGAAATGATAATTTAAAAAATGAAACAAAACACCACAACCCAATGTATCCTAAAGCATTTTATCCACACTTTGCACACTTGTTTTTTCTAAATAAACTATCTTGTGTGTACATATTTTTGAAACTTGGAATGCTTTGCTGTTACACACACCCACACCCACACTTTCCACAGAAGCACAAACTCCAATACCAGAATTGCTGCTGGAACTTGAATACCGGGAATCCATATACTATTAGTGCTAGGACAAATATCACCCTGTGGCAGAGAATTCACTGAATCCTGGTTTGGAACAGCTAATTCAACTCAACCATGCCTGCAATCCATGGCTCATGTTGCCCTGGGAAGGGAGGCGAGAACGGCTGCACCTGAGGGGAAGAAGGAACATGAGCCTGTTCCAGAATTCAAAACCCTGGCTGGAAGATTAGGAAAGAAGCTGAATCAGCGTCTACTGTAGCCCGTCACCGCTTTTTTTGGAACTCTTTTTTTTTTAATGGTCATTTGTAGTTCCCTTGCAATTAAGATAAAAAGAAAACAAAGAATTGCCCATCCCAGTGTAGAGCTATATAAAAAATAGTCATACGCTTTGGTCACTTATCAACAAGATTTTGAAGAGCCACCACAAGTAAGTGCAGGATGAATTGGGTAATAGTGTGGAGCCATAAAATACTTGAATGACACATCAGGGAACCAAAGGGTGCAAAGGCTTAAGCAAAGGTACTTTTTATATGCCCCACTGGATACTTTTGGAGGATACACCTCCATGTTACTGCTACATCACAGTCAATATCTGGTATCAAAAGTGATCTCTGTTTCAAAAGTGGTTTGCCAGGTGGGTTCTGTGGGGCAGCAAAATATAAGCAAGGAAACATCTGGAAAAAGTTGAGCAGTAATCTGAATCTTGGCCTAGTTTGAAAAAATACTTCTTTTTTTGTATTGCTTGATGAAATAGATGTGCAGAGATGTTTGGGAAGCTGCTATAATAAGTCACTTTTCCATCAGTGATTTGGTCATTCTAACTAAGGCTCATGTGCAAATTAGCCCTTTTCCTCAGCGCATCTCACTTCTACGAATCACTGGCTGATGAAAGGGAGGAGTTTGAAGGCAGAGTCAATTTTGAGTATTGCAGGACCATGTTATGGAAAGCACTAGGAAGCAAAATTAAATGTTAACATTAGAAACATGGACCAAGCACACACATCCTGATCCTAAATATGCTTCAAAATTTACTTTGGAGCAAGTCTCACTTTATTGGTGCTTATTTTCAAGTTAAGTGGATTTAAATTTTAGGTGCAAGGTCACTTAATATAAAAACAGTACTGGAATGCTATTTCATAATAAAATTAATGCACCCCCCTATGCTGTGTGGCATTTGCCAAGCAGAGATATCATTAGTACTTCCTTTTTGGAGCACGCAGGCAGATGCAGCAAGCTGTTTTACCCTGCTATGTTTCTACCAGCATTGATCCAAATCAGGGTAGCTGTTCTGTTGCTGTTATTTTGAACAGCCTTGTTCCAATACTTGCACTATGATCAGAGTGCAACCATGGGAGCAAGCTGCCTGCTTCCACACAAGCCTGCTAGTAGTATATGTGCATGCACAAACTCACATACAGTGCACACTCAGGAGTGAGGTGATGCCATTTAGTCAACAAGTTCTTCAAAAACACTAAAGGGAGGGGTGCAAGTACACTTGTTAACACAGGTACATACTGTAATACCACATCATGATGGAGCTTAAAATGAATTTAGTTGTACTTTTTGTCTGCTTTCAATATCACTGTTCCAGCTCTCAGTGAACTACTGCAGATTCAATGAACGGGCAATATTGGTTCACTCAACAGAATTTAAGAGGAGGCAAGACTGAATATGAACACAATTTTTAAAATCACACACTAACAATTAAATGAAAAAAGTCTTAACCACCATCTTTTTCTGTAAATGAGAGTTCTGTCTTTGCACTCTTAATCAATTACAATTATAAAAAAAATCTGACGCTTACTGTGATTGTGATTTACAATAAATACTCAAAAACAGTGATCAGGATGTCAACAATTAAAATTTGAACTAAATGATGAGTAAGCAAAACAAATATCTAGCCTGAGCAAGGAATGCAAACTTTTTCAAGAAGCTTGGAGTGCAAGAGATGCATTTTATTGTATGCTCATTACAATGAGTAACACATTTTGAAATAATAGTCCCACATAACAGTGACAATCTTATTTTACATCGTGTACATCATTTTTTACAGCCACATAAAACACAAGGTTTCCCAAAGTTAACTTTCTGAAGTTTAGAAATATAAAAAAAATTTATTCTCAAGGAACTGATTCTCATCTGGTGCAAAAACAAAGTATGAACATTATCTGAAACACAAAGCCACAATATAGTAGCATGAAGTAAAGTTACAATTTATTATGTGAACAGCTGTGTGCAAACATAAAGCAACTTAAAAAAAAAGTTTTAAAAAAGTACACATTATATGCATAACATTTATGAACAGTTTTTAATTATTAAATAGCCCTAGACCAGCTTGTTATATTAAGCGCCATTTTGATTTGCAGCATGCTAACACAAAGCATTGTTTAAAGGGATGCATATTTCAAATGTATACACTGTAAACTGAAGATCCACCTTCAAACTCTAGCGGCAGCATATTGTTCTGGTTAAATACTGCATATATAACTTTCTTACAGATTGAAAATGCATGTTTATAGTATGGTATATGTTTTGTATGAATTGATTAAAAGGTGCAATTTTCATTTCTATATGGAAAGATTTTTAATTTGCAAGGAAGGACCACAGTAGTCTACCCTTGCCAGGAACACTGCCCCCTAAGATTCCATAGGCATTTCCAACTAATGTAATCTTGATACTCTTTTTTTGAAAAAGGAAAACAGTAAAATAGCAAAAAAAAGTGCCAAATCATAGCACCAACAGCCGCAGCCATCAATTTTTTATTCTTTTTCAAAAATATTATAATAATTAGATCGGCCAAAAGGTAATTTTTTTATATGTGCCATACTGAACATTCAACTGCAGTTTTCAGATAAAAAGGGAAATTATATACACACACATCTTCAATCCTAGTACTGAACAACACCTTTTGAGCTCAAAAACAATGCTGTATTTTTAACACCATATCCTGCGATAACATAGGTCAGCAGCTCTGGAAAAAAAAAGTTTAAATATTGCTCATTGAACCTAAATAAAGGAAGGAAACTATGTTTCCTGGTGAAATGTGTGTTTGCTTTAACAACAACAAAAAAGACAGATCTCAAAATCTAACCAATTCTTGTTTCCCAGCACAGTTAAAAAATGTAATGACAAAGCAACTGACTTCTACCTGCATATTGTAGACTTGCCATAGCAAACATTTCTAAAAACTCCCACCCCCAGTTTTCATTAAGGATATAAATGGCGTTATTGATAAAGGGCTAAGATAACGGTCTTAGTATTTTCTTTAGCTTAATTATATATAACACTTTAAACAGAAGACATTCAAGGTCTCTTTCCGCAGCTTTTCAAACATTCATCTCTGCATTTTATAGTGTTCTTTAGGTTTTGATGAGCAACAATCATAGGGCTATGAGATCCCCTGTCAACCCTAATACTTTTAAAGACTTGTAATACAAAGAATGTAAAGTTATGATTTAATATCAAGCTTTGAAACCAGGAGAAACAGTTCATGAGAGTTTTCTTCCCCAATTAAGCAGATCACAGTTTCTAAACCGTTTTCTTCTACAGCTCATATGTTACATTAGGGCCTCTTTGTGATGCCTCATTATATGCTGATTTTTCTCTGATGGTCTACGGAATCCCTTTTTGCAGTACTCACACCTGTGCGGATAGTCTTTTGTGTGTATTGATATGACATGCCGCTTGAAGCCTGATGCATCTGTAGTGCTATACTCACAATACTGGCATTGATAGACTTTCCTTCCACTGTGGGTCTTCATGTGCTTCTTCAGTTCAGTTTGTTGCCTAAATCCTCTCTTGCATCTTTTGCATTTGAAAGGCAGGTCCTTAGTGTGAACTGAGAGAATATGCCCACTAAGTACAAAAGGATCTGAAGTCTTAAAGTCACAGTGCCTGCACTGATGTACCTTTTTACCTTTATGCGTTTCACTGTGCTTCTTGAGCTCCGATGGACGGTGGAAACCTTTTTCACACACCTCACATTTGTGAGGAAAGTCCTTTGTGTGAACAGATATTATGTGCCGTTTCAGGTCACTCGAGTTGGTGCTCTTGTGGTCACAATGTGGGCACTGATGAGTCTTATGCCCTTGAAACAACTCTGTGTGCTGCTGGAGTTCTTTCTCATCTGTGAATGCCTGCGGACAATGTTCACATTTAAAGGGCAGGTCAGTACCATGCTTGGTTTTGATGTGTGTCTTCAAATTAGACTGATCAGCACAACGAAAGACACAATGCTGGCACTGGTAAGGCTTCTCCCCTGTGTGGGTCCTCATATGCTTTTTGAGCTCAGAAGGATGGCGGAATCCTTTCCCACACTCAACACAAACATGAGGGAAGTTCTTGCTGTGAACCGCAAGCAGATGTCTATTAAGCAGTCCTTGCTCTGCTGTCTCATAGTCACAATATTTGCACTTGTGCAATTTAGGTTCCTTGTCCCTTAAGATCAGTTTATTTGAACTCAGTGGGCTTGCTTCTCTGTATCGCCTGGTGTACTCTGTGAATTCATGCGTTTTGTCAACTTTGTTGATGAGCTTATGGCTTTCCAAATGATTATGAAAGCTTACTTTCTTGTTAGTTGTAAAATCACAGTCTGTGCATTGGTATTTCTTCTTAATCATGTGATCTGGGTGGTTTTTCATATGCCTTTTCAAGAATCCCCTGGATTTAAATTTTTTCCCACATATGTGACAAGGGTAGACGGTTAAGGGTTGTCCATCAGGACCTATTATAACAGCTGTTTTAAACAAACAGAAAATATTATGAAATAAATTGTAACAAGAAAAAGAATGATTCTGACATCAATGAAGCAGAACACAGTATCATTTTTAAAAAAAACACCAATCATGTAATGTTTTGAATAAAGAACAGAGCAATCCAAAAGTGGGAGAGTGAGAACTAAAGGCAGATTAATTGCTTTTTCCTATGACCAACTAGGTTCTTGCCAGCAGGGGAGAAAGTATTGGGCCCCCACATTTTGCCTTTTTAATGTTCCTTTCCTATGCTAGGATTTATTTATTTTTAAGTTTCCCTCCCACTGATTTCAATAGGATATCAGTGAAGTGGGAGTGGGTTGAATTCTGTGGATCCAGTCTCAGCACATTTGTGGAACATTCTTTTTGCCATTTTCAAAATCTGTGCTTCCGCAGTCTCAAAGAGGAGGCATACAAAGTTGGATCACCCTCTTCTAGGGTCAACTTCTCTCCCATTCACTAGATCTTAAGAATCCTATTACGACTAGAATTTGTATTTATTGCTTATAATTCTTATAGTCTTTTCACTTTCTATTATTCAACCATATTTTCATTTCTTCATAATTTTGTCAACGTATGCTGAAATTTACTGCTGATAACAATTAAACAAATCTTCACTTCTGAGGATTCACCAAGAGGCACTGAAATTTAACACTTTTACAAAAGAGACTGAGGAATGAAAGACAGTTCTTGTGTCCAAAGCTGAATCTAAGAACTTCAAACTTAGCAAGCTTCTAGCTGGATAAGCTCAAAACACTTGTCATCAATATTCGGGCTAACAAGTATGGAGATTAAGTCCTAAAACAATACCGGAAAAACAACAACTTTACATGGATGGCTTTCAAAGACAACTGACCACCTCAACCAAAATTCCAAAGTCAGGGTAGTACAATATTCCAAAGTGAAAAAGTGTGGTGCTAGAAGGATGATGGTTAAGTCTATTTCCCTGTATCAGTTTTTATTTGAAAAATGGCGTGGGACATTTTTACCAACACATTAAGTTGGCTGGAACAAAAAAACTTCCTAATAAGGCATATTCTATGCACCCTGGTGTTTAGAAGCACACACAAACATCTCCAAGGTTTGGGTATTTATATGTATTCCTGGATAGTTTCTGTTTGACATTTTTACTCCAGTATTTTACACTGGCTGGGGTAAAGAAGTACTTCTATTGAAAAATTCAGTTGATTTCCTTGGAATTTTTATGCGGAGACTTTTTATTTTTGTTTTCAGAAAGAAAACTGTAAATGTTAAGTGGCTGAATTACCGAAACATTGATTTCTGCTGTGCAAATGACTATGTCCCATAATGACTACACTGTAGTCTAATATTGTGTAAATTCTACAATGAAAAATGCACTGAGTGGTGGTTCTTTGCCCTTGCTGATTTTTAAAAAAATAAATCTTTGTGCTGGCTGTGCACAAGCTGACAGTGCAACACAACAAAGAATAATCTCTTTTAAATTACCTTTTAGAAATTTCCAATCCACATGCCTCCTACTACTGTATGTTAATATAACAAGAACTTAGCTACTGCTTATACTTGTAGTATAAGAAAGTCAGGAAATACTCTTCTGACTATGCAGCTAATAAGATAAGAGAAAACTGGATGAAATCGTAAGGTATCTTTTCCCAAAAAAGAAAAACTCCTAACACTGTAAGAATACGGAATCAACTACACTTTTATCTTCTAATTTAAGAATGCTAAAAGCTACAGATAAGTAGGTAAAAGCTAGCCAAGGAAGTCGTTTTACCTGTTTGCCACTGCCTTGCTTCCCCTCTCCTCCTTTTCTTGGCTTTCTGTTTAAGCAGTCTGTTTGTGCTAATGCTATCACAGATTTGCAGGAATTGTGTTGCATTAACATTTTTGTTTTCTAATCTTGCATCCAAGTTGGTTCCTGATGTGAAAGACCAGATACGCATCACAATGTGGCAAGAGGCTCCCTTATAAGAGCTTATTTTGAACACTGAAGCTGTTTAGAGAAAGGACCATCTGTTGCAATTGTGTTTGCACTGAGATTGGGACAATGGGATTCTGCTTCATCATAAGATGCTAGAAACACACACTGGATAATAGCTACATATATTTTTTAATACAACACACAGAAAGCAATGATTTGCTTTTGTTTCTATTCATCTTACACAAGCTGTTCTGAAGCTAAGACTGTGAAGAACAGGAGGAAATACTTTGAATTAATAAATGAAAAAAATGTCAGCCAACATCATTCTCACATTCAGGCTGTGATCATATGCACGTTACTAGGATTTAACTCTCAATGAACTCAGTAGGGTTTATTTCTGAGTAGACATACTTAAGGTAACATATTGAAAAGAACTCCTATAATGAAAGATTCACCGGATCCAGCACTGGGGATAGAGCAGAAAGGCACAAAAATTGCTCCAGCATAGCTTCTTCTTGCTTCCTTTAGCATTTTAATGGAGTATTTCATCCAAAAATGAAACAGAGGTAGCTGTTTGTAAGAGCTGGTGCCAAGTTTAAAAGGAAAGAGGGTTTGTTTTGGGAATGTCACAGCAGGGCTATTGACAGCCCTACGCATAATTGTGTTTTCGTTTACATTGAATTATCTGCTGTATTAATATTAATGTGCCAATTCTTATATAGTTGCTGATGAAGCCTAAATGTAGTTCACAACATCTTTGAAATACTAGACATATGAGCAATTCTTCATCTACTGACCTGTTGTTTGACAGTCTTCATACCTCCGGGGAAGTCTTCTATCATCTCCTAGGGGAACAGGCAGTTCATTGAAACAGTTCACACATTCCAACTGCATAATGATTTCAAAGCAGTCCAACACAGAAAACAACTAAGCTAATCATTTCTATTTCCAAGTTACTTTTTTACCAACCAACCCCCCCCCCAATTTCCCACTAACTTTCACTTTAGATACATGATTTGCTGTCAGTTGCTTCAAAATAAAACTTACTAATAGTCACTGCTTTCCAGACATTCATCTTTTTTATGCCATAAATGTGTCTTCATTATTATTTTTCATTACACACAAAAATAAGTAGCAACTAGCCTTTAAATGTTTGTATGAAGCTATTCTACAAAATAACATTTGCACATTAGTTCACAGCATTAACAGAAACACCATACAACTTGTTAGCACTGAGCCTCTGATTTGTAAGAATCATATGAAGCAGCCTTACACGGAGTGTGACCATTAGTCTTTCCTAGTTTTGTCAACTATGACAGTACCTTTCTAGGGTATTAAGATATTGTCTTTTTTAGCATCTTCTGCTTGCGATCACTTTTTAATAGAGATGCTGTGGATTTAACCTGAGACCTTCTACAAGCAAAGCATATTCTCTACCACTGAGCTACTGTCCCTTCCCATAGGAACATAGGTATGTGCACACATTGCCACACATCAGCAGTTGTTTGGCTAAACAGGGCCTTCAAGCTACAGGCTAACCCTCCGTATTCCCTTTGCTACAATCTTTTATTCCAGTGCAAAGATTCAGACACGCATATATATGTAAGAGGGAACTAAACAGAATGAGGAAAGTTAAAAGGAAGTTTAAAAATTATGCTCTTGCTCAGCCAGTTGTGAGGACATGGGACAGGATGGAAGACATAACAGCAGTCTATATTGCAGCAGACTTGGGCTGCTTAAAAGGGAAAATGTTGGCACTTTAAAAAACCAAAAGGGCAAAATATAAGAGCTTTTCTATTCTGGAGACCATACCACAATTCTGACTACCAGAATAAATTGTTGTCTGCCATGGAAAGTGTGTTAACAGTATTTGTGGGCCTCTGCTTTGTACAGTGGTGAGATAGCACATGACTTTTGTCACATTTTTAACACCATCTGAATTTGCCATCTAGTGAGGAGTTTTTAAAAAAATGAAATATATATTTGTGTTTTGGGGATATGGGTTTCAAATGCTTCTCTAATTTCATTAGGTGAATTCAGCCATTTTTGTAAAATTTTCTGGAAAAAGAGAATGGGGAGCACAGGGGTAAACCTCAGAGGCCTAGGAGCAGCACTTTGAAGTCTAAGTGTAGGTGGGCTGACAATTTCCTATAATTACAAACAGAATATGCAGACACATGCATGAAAATGGGTTCTTTGAGCAAGTGTTTAAAGTTCCCTTACTATTATTAAATATTAAAACTTAAGACTTATTTTTGAAAGCTTCATTTCAATTGCCACATGAACTGCTAAAGGCAGAAAGAACTCTGGAGAGTCTTTAAAACGAATCCATGGTCCTCTGTACAATACGTTTTATTATGCTTTTATGTCCACTAAATGTTAAAATTATTATTTGGGCAGAGATGGGTTAGTGCAATTAGAAAGGAGAGAAGGGACTCTCATGAAGTCATAATCTAGCATCCTACCATAAGCAGCAGCCCATGCAACAGGAACAAAAGTTTTATTCACACCAGTGTCTTCAAGCTGTGCTTCAGGCAGTGATGTTGCTTCTTCTTCACCAACAATAACCTCCATGTAAACTTCATCAGCTATTTCAGCACAACCTATATTTAGTTTTAAAGGGTATAGAAATTAATGACACTATATATGCCATTTTCCAGCTTTGCTCAATTAATTTGTATTTGATTTAGTAGTTATCTCCTAAACCAGAAGCTACCAATCTATTTGTGAAAATCCAAAATCAGAACGCCAGATTCATGAAATTGCCATCAAGAGTTTCCCCTCTATGTTCAAGACTACAAACTGATACATATCTCATAGGAAAGAAGCCCACTTAACTTGGTAGGGGTTGTTTCTCAGCAAGAGCAGACAAGCGGGGAGGGGCGCACCTATATAGCTGACTTCCTGTTAGTGGGGTCAATGTGCATACCAGGAGAAAGCTCTGGTGGGGAGGTTGGTGCAGTACAGGCTGCACCTAGTTCTAAATAAAAATGCTGAGGATTGCATTTCAAAGAAAACTGTCCATCTATGTATCAGATCACAATCCATCTATGTATCAGATCATGATGTGCAATATAGTGCAAACAACAGCACACATGACAAGGTTTGCAATGACCTCTCATTTGCAGTTGATTGAATTTCAGCTTGTTTGTGGACTGGTGCACATAACTTAAGTGGGGTGTGTGTGTTAGGATCTCTATCCTCATTTGAAGTATAAAATAATCATATAACAATATAGGGATAAAATCCCTTCATGTTCACAGTGGTTGTGGGGGGCGGGGAGAGAAATGACAAGATTACTTTTTTAGCAACACAAAAATATAATTCTTACCAATATCTTCATCCTCTTGAGAGGAATCTTTAACAGCCATATAAACCATCTTCTCTCGCTGTACTCTGCCGACGCCTCCTTGCTCTAAAACTCCAGCTACAGAATGCCCATTATGAAAGTCACTCTCTGTTACAATTTCTGTTCCACCTTGAAGAGAATAAGTAATTTTTATTTGATAACATTTTGATAGGAACAGTAAAATGTTTCATTTCTTTTCTGTGTGCTTGATGAAATAACAAGACAACAACTGTCATTAGGGGGGAAAGACAGCACGGTGGGGCAGCATTTTAATTTCCATTTAGCATGACAAATTGTCATGGGTTGGACATATGGGAGAAAGGAACAAACTCAGAGGAGTCCTTACAAGGGCATGGGGAAAAGGGTTGGTTCTGGAAGTTGAGTGAGATAGCCAAGGCAGAACCTGGAGGTGCTTCAAGCTATATGTTATCTATGGGCAGAGTTTTCATGGTTTTGTTTTGGTATCTTAGTTATTTTAGATTCCCTTATGAAAGACAATGGAAGGAATTTAATTGGAAACCACTACGAAGAAGTATTTGTTTTACACAATGTAGGCAACTGGATTTTGTAAACACCACAAACTAGCAACATCAAAAGTTGCGATACTTACCTATTTCCACATCATCCTCAGCTTCAGCTTTAAATATGTAAACTTTAATGACTTCAGAACCAAAACCATCATCTTTAGATACATCATCATGTGAAACCTCAGTGCTGATTTTTAAAGGTGTGTTTCCAATATGGTCTAGCTTTTCCCCAACATCATCCACTATAAAAAACAAACAACAATAAAAACCAGTTAGAAGGAAGCAAGAAGCAAGTATTAGCAATGTTGCTCAATTGTTCTTAGCTCATTTATGCAAAACACAACATGATTCGCAATATAAAGCTGGCATGCAGACCAATCACCTTATTTTGCTTGTTTTGTGAATATTTCACATATGAATAGATTTGTTTTATTTTACTGTTTTAATAAATTTCACCACCAAAAATTACAAGCACACTGTTGAAACGTGTCTGTTACATTATAATCTAGAGCGAGATGAGAACACAACCCTAGAGTCGGATACGACTGGCCAGTACGGGCAGGGGTACCTTTACCTTTACCTTTACCCCAGAATTGTTTTTGTATTGCTGTCCCTTTCTCCATATATATAGTATAAAATGTTAGCGAGTCACTCTGTAAGGCTGTAAGACTCCCTGTAAGACACCCTGTAAGACTCCAGGAGAGATGTAACACTTCAGATTTATAAATCAGAACAGGATAGCATTATCACTCCAATATACCCCTTCCCAACAGGCATTATTAAACTTATGCCAAACTAACCTTAACCACGGTTGGCCTAATGAGGGTTCTTTCTTAACTAGAGTATGCTAAACAATTCTAGATATTGATCACTATGAGTTGTATTCAACTAAGTCCTACTCAGAATAGACCCACTAAAATTATGTATGTTAACTTCTGTGGGTCTACCCAGAGTAAGATTGGTGTTGAATGCCACATTATATCTTGTTTAACTATGCTTCAGGCCAGTGCCAATGCGTATCCTAACCTGAGTTAGACTTACAGTGCAAGCACAGGAAGAAGAATGAAAGAAAGCATGTGATATGGCCTTGCTTCTCATCTTTTAATCATGATTTAAGAGATTTGGAACATTACTTGTATATTGAGCTTAATTCTGAACTCATAAACAACATACCAGTTATTCCCTTTCAATACTATGAGCAGTATCATCAAGTCAAAGTGCTTTAAACTAACAAAATACAGTATAATTTCCTTTGCTTGGAACTTGGAATTAAATGCCCAATATGACACCTCTCTGCAATTGCTCAGCAATAGGCAAATCAGGCTCATTTTCACATAATACATATTTACATGTACTAATGATATGTAACACTTGGATTTAACAGTGCAAATTTGTGTGTGCTCATATTGCCTGTGCTGGATGTCATTTAATACCTGCTAAACAGCAGCAGTATTTGGTGTCATTGATGAAAGTGGTATTACAGAAATCTGTGAACGAATCAGAACACTGCTGGAACTACTGAAAACAGAACTAAATAAAAATAAAAAAGCTAAGCACTATTTTTGTTTTTAAATTTATCAGTAATGCTATTGTGAATCATTTTTTTAAAAAACTTCCAGTTATTTTTAAATGGGTGCTTGGGGTTTTTTTTTTGGGGGGGGGCGTGTTGCAAACTGGGCATTATCCATCCCTCCTTATGCAACCTGCTTGTGAAAGAGGGCACCTCTGTGGCATAAAGTAGCCTTCCCCAACCTTTGGTCCTCAGATTTTGGAATGCAATCTCTGTAATCCCCAGCCAGCATGACCAATGGTTGGGGATGATGAGGACTGCAGCCTAACATCTGGACTCAAGGCTGAGAAGTTTGGCAAGTATAATGGGAGCCTTTGCTCATCAGAGTAAATAGTGTGCATGCTGAAAACTTGGGGGACTGCATTGTTGGGGGACCTCCTCCAATTTGCACAGGAAAGGAGGATTGTGCCACCAGCACAAAAAAAGAGTTGTTCTTTCAAAAATATGGTTAATAAATACCGTATTTTTTGTTCTATAGGACGCAATTTTTCCCCTCCAAAAATGAAGGGGAAATGTGTGTGCGTCCTATGGAGCAAATGCAGGCTTTCACTGAAGCCTGGAGAGTGAAAGGGGTTGGTGCGCACCGACCCCTCTCGCTCTCCAGGCTTCAGGCAGCTATCCGCAAGTCTTCGGACCGCTCTGAAGGCTTGCGGATAGCAGGCTGAAGCCCGGCGAGCGCAGCACCAACTCCCGCTGCACTCGCTGGGCTTCAGGCAGCCATCCGCAAGCCTTCTGAGCACAGCGGGAGTTCCTGCTGTGCTAGGAAGGCTTGCGGATAGCTGCCTGTTCTGGGGGCTGGGGTCGGGGGAAGCTTGGGCTTCCTCGCCCCTAGCCCCGCAAGCTCCGGGAGCGGCAGCGAGGTTGCACGCAATCTTGCCGCCGCTCCTGGACCTGTTCTGGGGGCTGGGGAAGCTTGGGCTTCCCCCGTCCCTAGCCCCGCAAGCTCCGGGAGCGGCGACAAGGTTGCGCACAATCTTGCTGCCGCTCCTGGACCTGGAGGGGGGGGAATAAAATGTTTTTTCTTTATTTCCCCCACTAAAAATGAGGTGTGCCCTATGGTCCAGTGCGCCCTATGGAGTGAAAAATACGGTAACTCCTTAACTACTCACTTAATGGAGAACCTAATCCCAGATTGGAACAATGAACATTTTATTCTTCTATAATAGTCCCTTGTTTTTAAAATGCAAAGTATTCTTTTTAAAATTACATGGATCAGTATTATCAGTATACCTATGTCACAGTGGGATTTTAAAATGGCAATATTCTCTATAGAGAATATTGGTGATAAAAAGTAATGTGTAAACGCTTGTGGCTAGAAAGCCTAAGAATTACAAACTATTCATTAACAGTGAAGCAGTAATTCAGCAATCAAAAGATGTGTACTCAAATGTCAAAACTAAAAGATGGTAAGCATGCATAAAATGTGACATTTTTGAAGTTAACATTAGTGCCTTGCCTATTGTTTTTTTTCTTCTGTTTCCTTCCTTCATGGTTCTGGTTGAAAAACCCCGTTTGATGCAGAACAGCCCAGTTCTGCAAATTTTCATGCACTGGTTTAATTTGAGACATCAAACATAATTCTCGGAGAACAAGTATAAGGCAATAAGAACATAATTGTAAACCATAAGGCAAAGAATACCATTAAAAATTCAAAGTTCCTGAGATGCTAAATGCATAGGAATAAGCAAAAACAAAATGACAATGCTTAATCTCTAGCTGAGAAAAAAAGTGAAGAAAAATGGGCAGGCATTTTTTTGAAATGAACCAGTCTAGTTGCTCCTACCTGTTGGTGTTCTTAGCCAATGAGTGAAGTCAGAGCTGTGACTGATGAGTTGTTTGGATACTAGGCAACGTAACTGCCTTTCACCCTCCACTTTAGTATGTTTCTTACTTCTGTCTTATTTGCTAGTCCCTGGATCTACACAACTGCTGTTCTAACTGTTTTGTTTTGCTGCCTGCCAGCCACACAGAGCAATATGCAGGTAGCCACTTGAACTGCTTAAAAACTGGGAGTAGAAGAAGCAACTCCCCAATAACTGCCTGTGGGCCATATGGAACAACTTTTTGAAAATGTGAGAAAAAACTTATGGGAATCCTGCTGATGCCGCACTGTTTGTTTAGTTTGCCTGCTGGAACATGCAGTGGAAAGCTGCTTAAGAGGCCTCCACTGAATACAGGAGTGGGTGTGGATATGGTAACCCTTTTCTTGTTTTTGCTGCATACCCTACAACACGGATTGTCCCAAAGTTGTGGGATGGACTCATTACAGAGGTGTCATAACAATAAATTAATTCTAGCTATTCCCAAATTGTGGAAGCAGTAATGCTGAGTCATTATTTTTATCATCACATTTTTCCTGATTGTTTCCAAGTTGTTGTTGGGGGTGCATTTTAGAGGCATCATTATCATCACGAACTTTTCCTCCTGTGTGGTGCCTAGCAAGGATTGCTCCCAATATGTTTTCGGAAGGGAGTGTTCAGTACAAAGGCCAGAAACATTACTATTATCATCTCCTCATACAGCCCTAATTTTGAAAAAAAAAACTTCTAAATGACAGTCAACCTCAAGCATTGCAATGTTCAATGCCTACTGTGGTGAGTTTTATATTCATTTTGTTATTTTCCTTGTCTATCTATTTTTTCTATTCAATGCAGATAGCAAGAAAAGAAAAGAAAAGAAAAGAAAAGGCTTGCCAGCTAGCATCATGCCTTTATTTGTGGCTATGTATGTATATGGCTGGCTATAGCAATTTAAAATTATTTCAGGATTCAGTTATATTTTATTTTCCAGTTCTAATCTATAGCAGCACACCAGCAACAAACATAACATCCAAGACTTAACAGCGTTTGGAAAAGTAGAAAGCATTTCAAAACTTATTTGCTAACAAATTAACACAAAAGAATAGCTTTTCCTCCATTTTTGAACCATGTTCTATTCCTGTCTGGTTTCTTTTTCTGCTCTTTTGGAAGTGCCAGCCATTTTCTGACTGGTGCCCTTAGCACCTTCTTAAAATTCCAAATGTTCCTTCAGGCTAAAGTGTTGGAAACCAGTGGTTTGCATGTCATCCAAACCAGAGAGGTGAAGGTATCTCCTCTTTATCCACCAAGGTTGTTTTACAGGTGTGTATTGTAGTTAAAGAGGAGAGATCTTTTTTTAAAAAAAAGAAAAACTTTTATTGGTTTTCAGAAAAGGAAATACTCCCCAAAAGTAAAATACAAAATATAACAATACAACCAAAAAAAGAGGTAAGTAGCATGTTGTATGGCTTTCATATTATTATTATTATTTTAAAAAATTCTATACCACCCTTCATTCGAGGATCACATATGACAAAGGTGCTAACAAGGAGAGACTTTAACCACAATCCCGGGTTCTGATGACATACTAAATGAAACACTGGCTTAGATACCACTCTATGCTGAAAGGACCGAGGAGAAGCAAAGGAAGTACAAGTTCCTCTCTTGAAACAAGCAGGTTTGCACAGTCCTAGCAAGCCATAATATGGTGAATGAGGTTGCTGAATTCCTAAAAAAAAAAAAAAATTCTCCTCTGTAAATTTCAGTGCATGATTTATGCATGAGATGAGATTAGACATTAAGTCACTGAGTTGATGATAAGAACTGAAGTATTCCAGTGGTCAAGTGTAATTATATTCTTCACCATTTCTTGCCCATTTATCCTATATAAATGTATTCTATCAAATAGTAACTATATGGCGTGGCAGGTGGGGGGAAGCCAGGAAAAATATTTTTATCACAAAAATAGTATCTTCAGGTAAAACATTAGTACCAGCATTATTGTAACACATTAAAAAACACATAACTTACCTCTCTTTCTCTCCCAAACACTTCTGTTTAAAATTGTTAAGTCTTGCCTGAAAGGCAGCAGCATTACAACAGGCAATATAATAATGAAGTAGTATCTTGAAATGATCATCCGTGGTTCAAAGGTGTGTACCACACAACAAATTCACACCTGCTTAACAAAGTCCTTTAAACATAATAAAGTTTGCATCCAGTCACAAAATGTCTGCAATGTAGGATATTTTAATTGAATATAGTAATTTCTGCTTTTAGAATGTCTAGTCTTGCAGACAAAACACTCTTCCCTGTTCAGGTGGTTCAAGCAGTAGGGAGTGCAGTGGTACCTTGGTTTAAGAACAGTCCTGTTTAAGAACGATTTGGTTTACGAACTCAGCAAAACCGGAAGTAGTATCCCGGTTAGCAAACTTTACCTTGGTCTAAGAATGGAATCCAAACAGTGGAAGGGCACCAGCGGCGGGAGGCCTCATTAGGGAAAGCGCGCCTCCCGCGGTTTTGGTTTAAGAACAGACTTTCAGAACAGATTAAGTTCGTAAACCAAGGTACCACTGTACTAACATTTCTTTCCCACACATACTGCCTTAAAAATGTGGAACAGTGACATGGATTTAGTCGGATGCAAACAGAGGAGACATTTAGGATACAGTCCTACACACACTTACCGGAAAGTAAGCCTGACTGAACTCAGACAGGATTACTTCTAAGTAGATATTACATTGTTAAACTCTACTGAAAACAGCTGCTTGAAAAGAAAGCTTTTCAGCTGGAATCACAGGAAGTCAGGAAATAGCATACTGTTTCTGAAGTAGTTATCAACGTTCTGTGTTATTTTTATTTATTTATTTATTCAAGGTGTTTATATATTGCTTTTCGGGTAGACCTTACAAGTGGTTACAAAACATTAATTTATCACACTGTTGTTGTTTTTCCATTTTTTAAAGCCCTTGTTACAGAGACATGTTAGGTGCTTAAAATATTGGAAACAAGGGGTCAAATAAAAATGTCGCAAACGTGCTCACATTTTTCAACTCTTGCAAGGTATTTTAAGGGATGCTGCCATATTTTGTGTGTGTGTGTGTGTGTAATACTTCAGACACTATAGAAATGTACTGTATCGATCAACCATAGCTTGACATCTAAGTTAATTACTTATGTCAATTCCATTCAATATGCACACTTTGGATTCCTCCTTCAACCTATGCTTCTTTCTCAACAAAATATACCTAGGTGTAACAAGATTTGCACAGACATCATCATAATTATATAGATACGAACTAAATGAAGAAATTTCAGTTTCATGCATTAATAATCCCACAACTCTCCTCACCAAAATTTTCATTTTAAAGTAATAGCTGCAGGACTATTACTTTCTGGTCTGGTCCACATAGTAAACCCATTAGTGGAAGAAACTGAATAAATTCTGTAAATTCCAGTTATATTATATTGTTGCTCTCAGCACAAGTAAGTGTGAAGGGATTGTTTGCAAGAGAAATTCTGCAGAAAAGCCTGTTTACCAAAGAAGAAAAAGGGTAATATTTGCCGCCTCTAACTTACCTTTTCAGCTGTTTCCAGATGTGAGATGTTCAGATTCACTGTAGATTGCCAGCTCTCAATTCATATGTCTCAGCATACACTATGCTGGTGATGTCACACCAAGCACAGAAGTCCATGAGACGTAGTTTTACAGTTGTGCTTTTATTAAGTAAGTTTAAATTTGCTTTACCTAGGTTCTATCTCAGTAGAGAAATGTATTCTTAATTTTAGCAAACTATGCAGCACCATATTGCAGGACTAGGTAACTTTTGGCCAGCATACGAGATGTGGCTTAGCCACCCATATTATGGCTCAAATAATAATTTCTGAACATGTGGTCTACAGCATGACCCACAATGTGAATCTAAACATTGCTTGTAAGAAACTCCACTACCATTCCAGATTGCCGTGATGACATTACTGGTGGTGGAATCCTTGCTAAGGGAAGTGGCGTGACACCACAAAAAAGTTGTCAACCTACTATACTGTAGTAAGCAATAAGAATAAGATTGGACCCTGTTATTACTAGGTTTTTTGTTGTTTTTATGATACTTTTTGTTTTTACTGTTTTCATGTCTGCATTTTTGTATACCACTTAGAGACTTTCAATTTTAAGTTGTTTAGAAATTGCTTTAAATAAAATAACAGATTTTTGAAAGAAGCTGGTAGTGGAATATTATGTTACCCCTAAAGAACAGCTGCAATGGGTAGCATAGGATTACCAGTACTGTGCATGCAGGGCTATCATATGGATCAAGAGCTAGCAATCCACTGTGGATGTTTGAACATCACAAACATAAAAAACAAAAACAAAAAGATATTTCATTATTTGTGTGGGGTTTTTTTAGCTTACACAGACTGATGTCTTCCTTGTAACAGTTGTCATACCATGTTAGTTTCCCTCAGCAAAATCAACAAAGGAGTCTTGGTGGCACCTTAACGGCAACACAAACAAACATCTTTCTAGCTCAGAAAACCCTGCATGCATCTGATGAAGTGGGTCATAATCCACAGAAGCTCATGTCATGGTAATTTTGTAAGTCTTTAAAGATGCCACAAGCCTGTTGTTCTTACTATCTGATCTTCAATTCATGTACCTTGGAAGTCGAACGGAATCTGTTCCGGAAGTCCGTTCGACTTCCAAAACGTTCACAAACCAAAGCATGGCTTCTGATTGGCTGCAGGAAGCTCCTGTAGCCAATCAGAAGCAGCGGAAGCCCCATCAGACATTCAGGTTCCAAAGAATGTTCGCAAACTGGAACACTCACTTCCAGGTTTGCGGTATTTGGGAGCCAAAACGTTAGACTTGCAAGGTGTTCGGGATCCAAGGTACGATTGTATTGCCACTAATTCCCATAACTGCCCATTATAAAATTAGTTTTTTGTTTTTGTTGTTGTTTTCAAATTAACCTTTAAAAATGTCTACTTATTTAACATTGAAGTATTCCATTTGGAAATGTGTTCTAAAGAATGCAAAGAATTGAAGTGTTGTATGTGCACTGCTATGGAACTTTTTTGTTTTGTTTTTGAAGAGTCTTTCATAAGAATTGTCAAGTCCTCCCAGCCATGGTTCCAAGAATATATATATATTAGAATGTTGTACTGTTCCCATAAACCTCTTTAACTGTGAAAACAAAATCTCACTGTGAGCTGTATTCTATCCTATCGTGTTCTTCTGCTGATAGAAGGCTCTTTGATCTAAGAGGTTTCTGTTAGCAGAAAGGGAAGGTAGAATTTATTTTCTCAAATTCTCTTTCCTCTGCAACTCCTCCAAAATCTGCTCAAGAGAGCTGGTGAACCCTTTGGAAGTGAAGTAGGAAGTGTGAATAATTGCAGGAGAAAGGGGAATTTGCAGAAATTTCCATTTTGGCTCGCGGAAGCCTCTTCTCAATCCAACAGTATTCTTTAAGCAGAGGGGTAAAATTGGATAAAGATTTATGTACACTAGCCACCTACCGCTACTAACTAGAAACCATTTTAAAGCAGTATTGAGTATTTTACGGTTGTAATGCTATTTCTTCCAAAATTTTATTGGGAAAATTATATTCAAACTAACAACCAATTATACTTCATAACCTCTCATCACTGGATCACTTCTAGTCTGAAAAGACTCAAATGTCATATAAACCTTAACTTACAAGATATCATTAAGTAGTCTTCAGATGTGCTCTTGCCATCATCATCATCTTCAGTCTTTATAGTAACTGTAGAACCAGGAACAGTGCCAGCTGCCTGAATCACAGTTTCTGTATCTGAATTGGTTACAAGAACCTCTTCTGAAACCATTGTGGGAGAATCTGCTCCTGACACAGAATCTTGTACCACATGTTCCAAATGACCATCAGGGCCCGTAACAAGATCAGCCACAAAAACCTGATCAGGAACTCTAACAGTTTCTGTAATTAGATCTGAAGTCAAAACATGATCACTGGTATCTAGTGCTTCTTCAATAGCTACATCAGCCTCCAATACAGATTCAGGAACTATCACCCCTTCTGTGACAACATCAGTTTCGGTTATGATATCAGGTCCTTGGACAACTTCAGCCGCTAAGCCATGATCAAGAGTTATTCCATCATCTGTGACAACATCGGAAACAAGTACAGCTTCAGGAACTGACACAACAATATGATCTCCATCAATGTGAGCAGTACCAGCCATTCCAGCCACTATGAAACAAATGTAAATGAGATAAAGTATTATTAGTTATATTGCTGTAGAATACTATGCATCTAAGAAATACATAGAATGAATGCAGTCAGACAAACTACTCTCCTACCTTTCATTACATTTAATTTTAGTTTAAGGAGGGCATATTAGGAGAGTGTTCTGTAATTGAGCTATCCTCCCCATAGGTAGGATAGGTGACAGTAGCTCATGTGAAGTCTGGTCTTCTGAAGGGAAGGGGAGGTTTTGCTGGAAATATTTGATAACCATATTCAGAAAAAATGGTGACATTCAATAATGTCCGCTTGCTTGTGCAACAAAACGCCACTACCACAATGAAGTTTTTGGTTTCTATTCTCCAGCCCCCAAGATCTGCTCCAAAGAGTCATCCAACCCTCTGGATCATATTTTAGGTGCACATGAAGACCGCAGGGTGAGGAGACAAAAAAGAAATCCCACTACAGGAGCAGGCACCCTCTTGTGCTATCCTAGATATCACCCAATGCTTAAGGAATTCAATTAAGTTGTTCAATTATATCATTATGCATATAATGATCAACTTTGGCAAGTATTTGTGCTATAGTACAACACACCTACTAGAGATTAAAAATCAGTACATTCAAAGAACTTACTTCTGAGTATACATGCTTAGGTTGTTATAGAGCAATTCTATACACAAGAAGCTGGTGTAAAGCAAGCCAGTATAAGTTAACTGGCTTACACCAGAAAGTTACACCAGATTCAAATGCTATTCAGGAGCACAGTTACTGCCCTAAGTCTGGCAGAGAGAAAACAAGCCTTACAAATATATATTTTTTGAGATATAGTACCTTTTTTGCTAGCTTGACTTATGCCAGATCACATGACTGAGCTGAACGGGTTACGATCCAGCCTAAGTCTCTCTAATTCTGCACACACCATGTTATTTTTACAAGACTTATGCCAGCTTAAGATCCACTGGGCTCAAGTGAGTCAGTTGAGTTACAGCTGAGCTGCGATGGGGGAGATAAACTGGTGTGCAATGAGTAAGAGAGTTAAACCAGCATAACCTAGCTGTGCTGGAATCTCCTGGATGAGCTGAAGATTTGATGGATCCTAACCCACTCATCTTGGCAGATCTAGTTATAGAATTGCTTTCCTAGTATATGGAATACAACTAATTAAAAAATAATTTTAACTCTCTACTGCCATCTAATATTGCGGATTCCATTATTTCAAAAATTAAATGCAAGAATTATTTATTATAAACAATTGTGTATACTGCAGTCCATACACATTCCCCATGCCTCTGGTCTACTAAGGCAGCAAGCCAGCAATACTGCTACGCAGAAGAGGTAGCCAAAAGTGTCAGCCACCCACTGTGGTACAGCGACTCTCAGGCTCCTCTCCTACTATCTATGCCATGTTTTGCACCCATGCCATTCGTTATTCATTCATAATATACAGCAGGTGATTAGTAAACAGTCAAGTTAAAAATAAAAGTTTGTTGTTGTTTTACCAAAATCCTGCATAATCATAGTGTGAGGCATTTTGGACTCCTGTGTCTGCAACCCAAGACTTCCACCACCTGGATCCATAATCTTCTATGCTCACAAACTGAGAAAAGAAAGTGAATAGAAATTACTACTTGTAGTAACATAACTATCTTAGAATGTGTTTCATACAGAATTCAGTGCACACATATTTAGCAAGTGCATGTGTGCATCTTCTTCTTACTAGACTTTACACCAAGAGCAAATATCAGCATGACTCCTCAGCCTCTCCTGGTAGGGCAGGGGAGATAAAATAATGAATGCATTTATTTTGTGCTTTGACAGCTAACAATTTTTGTTGCAGTTTTTGCACATTTATAGAGTGTGAAATAGTAAAGAGTCATGTAACAGGTGTGTAAAGCCACTGGGAAAAGGCTGCAGCAATAATTTTACCACCACATAACAAAGACCATTTCAGGTTCTCTGTCCATAAACATACCTGCACAATGACAGCTGCCAGAATCCTATACGTGCACAATTGGAAGGAAGAAAAAGTCCCAACCAAAGAGGAATGGGTTGCAAACCTAAAGGACTATGCAGAACTGGTGAAGTTGAGAGTGAGAGACCAAAGTGACCAACTTTTTATTGAAGAATGGAAACCCTTTTTGCAGTATTTGAGAAAAAACTATACTCAAAATTATGGACAGGATTTGAACTATGAGCAGTGGATTGAGAATGACAATAAATGTAACAAAGGAAACATGTATTAGATATAGTTTGACATATAATACAACAGAATATGGGTGGTAATAAAAACAGCACAGAGGTAAGGGTGGGAAGTCACCTTGTTCGTTTTGCAAAAGAAACATATCTTGAATTTGAGGTTAATGTGTTTAAGCTTTTAAAATTGAATAAAATGTATTATTACATAAAAAAGGAATATGTAGCACCTCACACAGGTATGAATCAACGCATGGTATATCCCTCAGCATTGTTAACATTTGTGCCTATGTTCACCAGAATCCCACAGTGTCTGAATGAGACAAACTGGAATCTTCCTGATTGCCCTACCCTTCCTTTCTAATCATCCTTTAGTCACGGTGGGCCAGTGTGAGAAAAAGGATGGCCCCGAGATGGTCCAGTCAACAGGGCTTTCCTCTTACGTTTTACTAACCATGCTCTAACCTTGTGGAGCAGTAAGTAGCAACCTGCCTTATGCTGAATAATTAAGGCTTCCATTTGTTGCCCACATCCCAAGGAGTAACTTGGGGGAATGGAAGATATCACCTATGTGATTTCAGGGGCTTATGACATATTTATTTATACCTTAACCTTCTGACCATGCACACAAAAGATAATTTCCGCTTATCTTCCAACAATGCATGTTTACAGGTAAAATTAACTGAGCAGGGCCTGAATAGCCTTGTTCAGTACTGTATGAAAAGGAGTGCCACCTCGGAGGAGTACCCAATCTAGCAGATCAGGACAAGTGTTCGCTCTGTGTGAGAAAGTGAATGTGTTGCTTCATTTTTATATGTGAGAAGAGCGTATGACAGTGACAGGAGACCCACCAAAAGTCATATTCACAAGGCTCAGAAAAACCTGGAGCTAGCCCTGGTTCAATGGGGGCTTGCTCCTAAGAAATGTCCACAGCAAGGGTAGGCACATCTTTCTGTTAAAGGGCCACATCCTGGTACTGAAATTGCAGGGTGGGCAATAAATAGCACTGCAAGCATTCCACTCATGAGGGATCCATCTTTTTGCAAGGCATATAGAGTCCCTCCTGGGCAAGACCACATCCCTGTCAACAGCAGTAACTCTGAGTCACTCAGCTGTTAGGCAGCAAATGTTTGCAGGTAGTTGTTGTTTTTTTTAAAGTGGCTGCTGCAGCTGCAATTGTCTCGCCCGCCACTTTCCCAACCAGCACAGCAGATGAGCTAAGCAGGACCAAGTCAACAGAGCTGCCATTAGGCACTAATAATAATAATAATAATAATAATAATAATAATAATAATAATAATAATAATAATTTATTACTTATACCCCACCCATCTGGTGGGGTTTCCCCAGCCTTTCTGGGCGGCTTCCAATAAGAGATAAAAAATACATTAAAACATCAGTCGTTAAAAACAGGGCTCCCTTCAGACGTCTTCTAAACATCAGATGGTCCTTTATTTCTTTTTAAAGTGTGGAATTACAGGTGCTAACAAAGAAACACCTAAATTTTGTACAATTATTTTGTACAACCAGGCATTTTGCACAATTAAATACAAATGGAAATGTCCAGGACAAACATATATGGAAAAGGACTTGACCTACCCAATGAAGACTGTGGATGCAAAATTATACTTCCCCAGGTAAAAATAAACTATGCTTGCTTGCAGTAAGAAATCTAGGTCTACAGCCCTACTGAATGTCAGCTGCACTTACTTCCCACAGCAAAAAAGTCTGTTGCAGCGGAACACAAGATCAGATGTTTTTAATCATATGCATCCGATGAAGTAGGCTCTAGGCCATTGAAGTTTATAGCATAAATCTGCAGCATCTTAAGGAAGTCAAAAGATTGGGTTGGGATTTTTTTCTGAATCATTTCCCAGTAAACCCGAACAGGCTAAGCTCTGCAAAACTAAAGCACACGGGCGAGCGAGTTCCAACTGAACTTAAAAGTAAACATGCAGAGGAGATCGGACTGCTTATGAGAATCAAAAACACATGTTCGAGACCAAGGCGCGTTGCTTTGCTACCTAAATTTATATGCTTCATTTCTATAAGGCTTCTAGCTTGCTATTCCTCAGCGCGCAACAGACAGCTGGGGAAATGCGCGTGCATGAGACGGAGACGCGCATACTATATACAAACACACACAAAAACACACACACACAACCCTCCTCTTCCTCTCGCTTCCAATCAGCGCCCGTGATGAGCAAACAATAAAGCGGCGCTTTGGAGCCCGAGTCGGGCAAAAGGGGGTGGGGTTGTACCCATCCTTCCCCGGGGCGGTGTTGCGCGGCCGAGGGAGGGCAGGGAGCCAGCGGTGCCTAGCGCGGGGCCCGAGAGGAAGCACGGCAGCGAGGGGGCCCGTCGGCTGTGGGAGACAAAAGACTCTCTCGGGGAAGGCGGGAGGCGGCTTCCACCAGGGACAGCTCCCCTAGCAGGAGTTGCGAGGTGGGAAAGCAACGCTTTCCCCGCATCCCCGGGCCTCGTCTTCACCGGACTGCCGCCGCTTCCTTCTCTCCCCCCCTTTCTGTCGTGCTTCTACGTCCCGCGGCACTATGAGGCGCAAGAGGGAGGACGGTTTGTCTGATTGCTACAGCCGATGGGTGTCAGCGGGCGGGCGGGCATGTGTGTGTGTGTGTACGCGGGTTTAAAGAGCTTCTGTAAGGTGGAGGGAGACGAGGGCCTCTGCCGAGCTGCGCTTCTCTGCTGCAACGGGCGCCATTTTATTTTCCGCCATTTTCTGGCCGCCTTCGGGCCCGGCCACAGCCCCGGCCGAGCAGTATGCGGAGGGCGAGAAGCCCGAGCGCTCGCTCGCGATCGCCTGGCTGTGAGGCGCGAGCCGGTTCATACGCTTCGTATTTTTGCTTCGGTTTTTTAAATAAAAAAAAAAGGCGGTTGTTTAGATGAGCGGCCCTGTAGGCCTCGGGGCGCGGCCTGCTCCGGGGCCTAAGCGGCCTGGCGCCTCCTCCCCCGCCGCCTCCCCGTTTTTTAAAAAATAAAATCGAATTTCTGCTCAATTCCCTTGTCGCGGCTGAGCGCACATCCCCTTCCCCGCTTCCCCCCACACCGCCGCCGCTCTCCTCCTCACCTTCGCTTGGCGGGCTCGGGCCCGAGCGGGTGGGGAGTGCAGGCCCGAGGACCCGGCCGCCTCGGCTGTCGCTTTTCGGGGCCTGGCATTCGGGGTCCGCCAGGTCCGAGGCCTGCACCAATCACAGGCTAGGGCTAGGAAACGGCAGGCGGGCGGGAGCGCGCGCGGCCTGCTCACTCGCAAACTCACTCCCCCCTCCCTTTCTCTCTTCACCCTCGCCCCCCCCAACGCAACCACCAGCAGTCTCGCGACCAGCCGTTGCTGGAACACACGTCACCCAGGCGCAAGCATCAACCGCGCGCACTTGCGCGCCCCCCTCATCTTGTTTAACCCCCCCATCTCTCTCATCTTCTGAGACCCTGCCGCCGCCGCCGGTGTCCAGAGCATGCGTAGCAAAAGCGAATGAGGCTTTCTATATGCCAGTACTTTCCTTGCCATTAGTTGTCGCGCGCAGGGGGGGGGGGGGGACGGGGAGCCCAAGCAAAACAAAAGCCCGTCGAGAGGCGCCCTGGATTGACTGCAGTGACTGGGGAGGGGGGAGGATCGCGGCCACCGAAGATGCGCGAGCGCTCGGTGGTCCGTCGCTTCATGCCATCGCTGACCAGAAAGGAGGGGTGATGTGGTCTTGACGATACCCCAGAAAAATAAATGATGGAAAATAACCGACCTGATTTTTTGGGGTTGGGGGTGGGTGGGTACGGCAGGAGTTCTGATCTCGAAACCCGCCCCAGTCAAAAAAAACCCACGGGAACTTAACAGGTCATTTCATCACCGTTACAATAAAGGATAACTGAGTTTGGTACCTCAAAACGCGTCGAATGGTTATTTCAAAGAGGCAATAAAAGACATGGCAGGTGTCCCCCTCCCCACAAAAAACACACAACCGAGTTTCTCTACCGTTCGCTTTTTCTCATGTCCAAGTCGTGGTTCTTGCTCCCCCAACTCGTTTTTAAACGTCGCCGCGGTTGTATCTGGCCAGCCCTTTAAGGAATCTTTTGTCCCCTCAGCGGTTGGCAAAGGGGTCGCGGCTGCCATCCTAACCAAGGGCTACTTTGGAGTAAGCTTTGTGGAACCCAGTGGGCTTGCTTTTTAAGTCGGCAAGCCTTCGGATCGCACCCCAAGCCTCGCTGAATATTCAGCTGGGCTTCGGACGCATAAGATGGCGCTGTTGCTCTCCTTTACTGGAGAGTTTCCCATTTGAAAATAGGAAACAGCTAATCACCCTGAACCCAGAGTATTTTAGGCTATAATCCTCGACACACTAATTACGTTCACTGAGATCAAATAATAAAGTTGGGAGGAACCCCAAGGGTCATCTAGTCCAAGCCCTGCTATGCAGGAATTTCAACGAAAGCAACTGTGATAGATGGCCATCCAAACTCTGCTTATAAACCTCTAATGAAGGAGACTCATACCAACTTCTGAAAGCTTTTGCCATCATAAAGTTCTTCTTAATGTTTAATCAAGAGTACATTGGACAGGAGCAGGAGAAAACAAAGCTTGTGCCATCTTCCATGTGAAAGCCCTTTAGACATTTGAGGATGGCTATCGTATATCCTCTCAGTCTCAACTTATCCAGGCTAAACATTTCCAATTCAACCATTCCTCAAAAGGTTTGGTTTCCAGACCCTTGATCATCCGCTCCTGCACATATTCCAGCTTGTCTGTATCCTTAAATTGCAGCACACAGAACTAGACACAGAAGACCAAGACACAATAGAGCAGTACCAGTGCTATTTTTCTAGAAGGTGCCATGAACTACCTGGATGAAGGAATGCTCATAAAACTTGCTGATGACTTCAAAATGGGATGAGCATCCCTTCAACTCCTTCATCCAAGTAGCTCCATAAAGACGTTGAACAAGACAGAACCCTGCACCCCACTTATTTGTGCTATTAATATCCATTTCAACACATAGCAAATGCTGTATTGTTTTTAACACTTGATTGGAAGCCGCCCAGAGTGGCTGGGGTAACTCAGTCAGATGGGCGGGGTATAAATAATAAATTATTATTATAGCAAATATATTCTATTCCACTCTTCCATTTTATTGATAACAGATATGAATTCAAGTGAATGGATCATGTTTGTGATTTTTTGTATCATTTCTATTGATAAAAAATGCTATATAATGCTTTCAAAAATCTGATTTGTATTGAACAAGTACTTTGTCCTGAATATCCCACCAATGGAAAATATCAAGGGCGGGTGGAATTCCTACTTTCTCACACAGTACACAATTTTATGAACCTCTACATGCCCCCATTTACCTTTTTTCTGAACTAAAAAGCCCTAAACACAACCTTTTCTCATATAGGAGTTTCTCTAGCCATCGACAGTTAGCATGATTGGGAATGGTTCAAAGATCCACACCACAGCATGTGGTCTACTGGCAAGACTCCCCTGGAACTACTATAGAGAGGAGACAGATTCGCTGGGGGGGGGGTGCATGGAGAAAACCAGGACTCAAGACTTATTATCAAGATAAGAAACTGCCAATATGGTGATACAATCAAGCTCGGTAAACACCATTCCAAATCCTGCCCAATGCTCCAATTTTTATTGGATCCCAATAAGTTCAATTTTGCTATGAAGTAGCCAAGTGAAACTCAGTAAAGCTACCGGTAACACAGTTTTAAAAAACCTCACTGACAACTGAATGTAACTGAAACACATTACATATTACTTGATATACAAAGCTTAATAGAAATGAAATGAAAATAAATTAAATGAAAAAAATTGAAATGAAAATTGTAAATGCTATTAAATAGAATTATGAATGATACAAAATTCATATAGAAAATGGAAACAATGGATATGATTGGCATATGGGTTAAAAAGTAGCATTCAAAGTAAATAATGCAACTCCTACACCTGCAGCAAATCTAGTTGTGAAATAATTTGAAGTTTCTAGCATATTAGAGCAGTAAAAATTCACTTACCGAACGTAGACCAGGCCCTGTCCTTACCACAGGCAACGGACACAAAGCAAGGCAGATATCAGCAAGAAGAAAGAAAAATACAGCGATGTCACCTCCTTCGCTCCAAAAAAGTTAAAGGAAGAGCGGAAGAGCTGGGTTGCTTTTTAATTGTTGAGCAGGCGGAGCAGGAGGGTTGGACCTTCCCACCAGTTGCTCTATTCATAAGGGTGGACCAACATAAAACCCATATGAATGGGCTAAGGGCAACCTGGTTGTATAAGCAGTCCCCCCACGCAATAATCTTTGTGAAACTTGAAGAGTTGGCTTGCAAGAAGCATTATGCCCCCACGTTGTTTGGGTTACATGTACGCTTTCCCACCACGCTAATCAAGCTGCACTGCCAAGCTCTTCATGAGCTTTTTATCAGAAGCAGCAAAAGTGTTCACAGATCCAAGCAGCTTTCACAGGAAAGACACAGACTGGCATAGCATAATCCATATTGATCCACCATGGCTCATCTACCGTGTGCATAAAATACACCTTAACTGCTGGTTGTGATGCATATGGAGGTCCAGCAGGGCCTGGGATTAACAGCCCTGATAACCTGTTAGGCTAAGGTCTATGGATAGCACAACCTATTGGATCAAATTGTCTCATCCATATTCATTGAGCAACACAAAAGAACATAACTACTCTCTGAAACATTTAGTATCAGAAAGTCTGCATCAAAATACAAACAACCTGAAAGCTTTCAAATTAACACATTTTACAAGGTGAAGATAAAGGTAAAAATCAAAGAATGAACACCATGAAAATGAAATAAATTACCGGATCCAGGGTCTTGGAGCCACTGGTGCCCAGTCTCACTTATGATTATATTGCCAAAAGCCCAGTTCTGGAAGCAGGATTGGTCTTAAATTATACAGAGTACATTCAGCCTGATATCTAACAAAGTGCTTGTTGCATTTTGCAAAATATTCAGATCAATCCTATCCCCATTGCAAACAATGTAATCCCAATGGACCTTTCCAAACTGCTTCTACTGGTTGACCAAGCACTGGGCAAACTGATCCTTTATTAGCTTCCAGGCCTTGTAACCCATTTGTCCTAATAGCATATCTCATACCCTTCAAGTGTCCCAATTTTCCAGGGTCACTCCCAGAATTTTGGAAGCCATCTTGGCTTCTGAATTGATCCTGGAATGTCCTTGTTTCTCGCACCAGTGATACCGCCACCAAGATCGGGGAGGAGGATGATCTGGCGCTTCTCCCAAGCAACAGCGATGGCAGCGGCTGTGAGGGAGCACCTTGTTGCCTCTCCATGGCCACTGCTGGCTTCCTTCCTTGGGCAGCTCATAGCAGCTACTGGAGAGTGGAGGAGGAGAACAAATAACAGAACAAATAACACTAGCCCAAGGTACAAGACAAGGATGTCCTCTTTTCCCAATTTCATTCGTATTGGTCATTCATTGTATTGTATTGGTCATTCTGAGAGGCAGGCAGAGGGCAGGGCTGCCCTAGGTGGGAGAAAGGGGGAGTGGGGTGCTCCTTTCTAAAAATAATAATAAATGGTGCATGTTTCTCATTTTGTAAAGTCTGGATTAAGGTGTTTTTGCCGGGCACATGTGTGCCGTGTCCCACTGGTGTAATGACTATAGCATTCACCTTTCTTCTGATGGGAAATGCTTGGGGGTGGGGAGCAATAAACAAGAGATTGAGGAGGGTAAGTTGGGGAGAGTGAGAAATGTCCCTATTTTCATCTGAGGAATGTTGGAAGATATGGCAATATTTTATTGCAACTGAACCTGCAAATTCCTGTGAAGTAGGTACAATATTTGGGTCTGCCTTAGGCCGTATTTCATCCAAGCAGATCAAAGGGTATGAAAAATCACCCTGTATTCACAAACCCAGTTTCAGTTGAAACATTTGGAAACCAAATTAGAAGACATTCAGAATGTGGCTACAAGGCTTGATTCTCTTCCATCTGTTTATATGGGAGGGCCCATATACTGGATGCCTCTTCTCAAGAGTCTGAGATCATGGGTTACATTCTCTGTTGTTGTCTGAAAGCCACCATAACTCAAACTGTAGAATGAGCACTAGTCTTAATCCATGTTGTCAAAGACATTTCAAGTACAGTATGCATACCCATCAACTGTTCCAATCTAAGCCGGGCATTCAATTTTTTGATGCTGTACTTTCAGCATGCTACCCAACAATGTGTGCGGTTCTGACCTCATGTGAGACCATGGCGCCTGAAAACACACATTTTGGGGCAAAACGTGCAAGATTGCGATCTGATGCAAAATCAGAGAGCCCAGAAATGTGCTTTTTTGAGCATTGTAATTTTGTGTGAGGTTGCGATCTTGTGAGTTTTGCCCCAAAACACATGTATTCTGGCTCAGTGATCCCACACAGATAATCTGACTTGTGGAGGATCAGGGCTGGGAAGACGCACGTTCCTGTTTCTGGCATCAAGGTACCTTGTTGGAAAGTATGCAGTATCTATTTTTGGTTTTACAAGGGGACCATATATTTGATGCATGATTTCTCAAGTGGACCATAATTTTCCTTAAATATTTCCAATTTTCAAACTTGGCACAAAAGTTCCTGAGGTCAGGGCAGCCGAATATTGCTGTAATATGCTTAGAATTATTTCACAACCAGATGGGCTGGAGGGAGATAGGAGTTATTTCATTTACTTTAGTGGCTTTGTCAATGCTACTTTTAAATTCATTTGCCAGTCATATCCAGCTACTACCTAATTAATAATATTATCCTTTACCCCATTTTGTATCAATTTCTATCCATTCAATTTTATATTTTTCAATTTTGCATGTAAATTATATGATTCTATTTTGTATCATTTCCATTAATCTTGGGATATTAATAAGCCAAGTAATTCATTTCAGTTACAGTTCAGGTAGCTGTATGTAAGCTTTACTCCCCATTCTACTAGAGAACTACAGAACCCTTACGTACTCCTGCCCTAAATATTTAGCTTCTTTATCACCTTGCCCACCATTTTTTCTCTTTTGCCAATTATTTTTATTGATATTCCATAATTTTTAACAAATTGTCACGAAATTAATACAAATTCAATATAAATTTAAAAGTTGTCTTTCTACCCACCCCATATGTCCCCTCTATTTTCCTTCCTCATTTGCTGCTCTCAATAATATAACTTTTCCAACTATCATTTCATTCATCCCTTCTCCCTACACATCACCTGTTCAGTTACCAATTTCTGCTATAGCTTTTATACATTGTTATAACATGTCCTCAAAATAGTCAAGTAGAGTAAATCCTCTTCTATCTATCTATAATAGCCATTCATCAATTTTCAAACATTTCCTTCTGATACATCTTGAGTAACACTTTGCCTGGGGGAAAAAACAGACCTTGCTTCCTCACTGACGGCGTACACATATTCCTCCTTAAACTGGCCTTGAACATTGCTATCGGACATCTGGCCCCAGTAGTTAACAACTCAGCCTCACGGGTGCAGTATGCAGAGAGTGAAAACGAAACCTCTAGAAACTTTTTGGTTTATATAATAGACATTCTTCCCCTCTAACACTGCCAGTCTCCCAGCATCACCAACCCTTCACATTTCGCCATATTTTATCCTCAATTTGACACACAACAAGTTCATTAATAAAGAAACACCATCCATATTTCTTCTTTCCTGTCTGAAAGTCTCAGAAGTCGTCAACACACTGTGGTCCATCCTGTCCCGTTCACTGTTCTTATTTCCAGCTTCAAGCTTCAGAGAGGGAGGCTGGTGTAATCTCAACAAAATCCCTATCTCCTCTCCATCCTCCTCCTCCCCAACTAATTAATTTTCCTGCAGTCCATCCTGCCAATCCTCAGTTCCATTAGTCCTTAGTTATAAAATAAATGCAATGCAAGGAGGTATCTTTAAAGTCCTCTTCCCAAAAACTTTGCATTCCATTGCTTTAGGGGAGGGTAGATAATGCAGATCCCCCCCCAAAAAAACCCCCAATTACTTACAACATTGACTTCCTTTCCTCTCCAGCATAAATCAGGACCTTTTAAGCAGGTTTCCTCTTCACTTGCCAATTATGTCCTAATTCAAAGGTATTCCAGAGTTTACCATGGTAGCTTGCTGGGGCTGTCCTTGGACGCAGCAATTAAGCCCAGCACCCTTACCTTTTCATCTAGGAGACAGGGATTTCCATCCCTGCTCACACACACAAAAAAGCATTAATGGACAACCGTGGATTGTGTCCTTTTGATACCCTTGAAATGTTAGGGTAGACATGCCCCTTACCCAGTGCTTTTTTTCTAAAAAAAATTAATAATGTTTAGCATTACTCTCATTTTCCTACACATATTGAAATACTGCCCCTCAACGAGGCCAAACTTAGATTCACAAAATGTTTAGGGATATGCCTCCCCCTAGAAAAAACCACTGAATATAGCATTGTTGATTTATTTTGTATGCTATAAAAGAGCTATTAGAGGATGTGTTTTATATATTGAGAGGGGGGGGGAGAGAGAGAGAGATAACTGGAATATAAAACTAAAACTCCATCCCTGCTCACACACACAAAAAAGCATTAATGGACAACCGTGGATTCTGACCTTTTGATACCCTCAAAATGTTAGGGGAGACATGCCCCTTACCCAGTGCTTTCTTTCTTTAAAAAAAATGTTTAGGGATACTCTCTTTTTCCAACTCATATTGAAATACTGCCCCTCAATGAGGCCAAACTTAGATTCACAAAATGTTTAGGGGTATGCGTCCCCCTGCACCACCACCACCAAATAAACCCACTGGCCTTACCCCCCAATAATTTCCATCTGGGACCCCTCTCAGGTGTTGGAGTGCCTGAGAGGGTGACTTGCCAATTTCGCTGCAAAGCAGGATGTGCCCCACCATTCTTTCTCAACCAGTTTATCTAGTGAACAAAATATTTTCTATGAAATGTAAGCAAAGGTTGGCACTTGGATAATTTTAGATTTTTATAAGGCCTTTTGAACTCACAAGATAAATGACAGTCAACAACAATAGTACCTCTGGAATTAAAGATGCAATCCAGTGCACCTTTCTTGGGAGTGTATCCCATTGAACTGAGTGAGATTTTTATATATAAATAATGTTATATTGAAATTAAAAAACAAACAAAAATTCATTCAAAAATAACAATAGAAAATCTTATATCAAATCACATTAAATTCTTCTTACATCTGTAATCACTCCATCATGCATCTACTGCCTATTTCTTCGATTGCACTTTCCATTTTCCTTTATTGATATTTTGTCCAGTGCATTCTCTGCCAGCCAGGAAAGGGCAGATTCAGGACCAGGGCAGGCCCAATGCATTTTGCTGCCTGAGGCACAACAGAAAATGGCCGCCTGGCCCCACCATATCTCACTCTTGCAGAAAACAAGCATTTGTGTGACTGGGAGCTGGAAAGGCCCTTTCAGAGCTCTTTGCAACAGCCTGCAGCCTGGGTAGTTTTGACAGACAGAGATGCTGAGCACCATCCACAATTGTGGCTACTTCAAGGCTCCCCTCCAACTTCCCAGGGTGTCTGAACAGAATAGTGTGTGTCCCAGCCCCCCATAATAATAAATAAATAAAAGTGGCTGGACTTCACAGCTCTGCTAAAAAATGTTCCACCCCAGTGTAAACCTGTCTCCTGTGCCCACTGTCCCCCCATACATACAGCATATCTATACTTCTATCTATATCTGTATCATCTATCTACTTATGCATGTGCATAAATTAATTTTAAGTGTACTTTCCTTACAGGATGGGGGTTGATCTAAGAGAATAAAAGTGCCCAGAGAGAGTAGGACCCACATCATTTGTTCAGAAATCCATATGTGACCAAAGGCTTTTAAAGTTTGGCAACCCCTGTTTTACAGACACAAGTACACGTTGTGGGGGAAATTTGCAGAACGCTCTAAAATGACTGAGGAGCCCTCCCCGTGACTGAGCCTGCCTCCATCCAAGGTTCAATAATACCAAAGAGAAAACAATTAATAATAATAATAATAATAATAATAATAATAATAATGTGTTATTTATACATATGCCTCCCATCTGACAGGGTTACCACAGCCACTCTGGGCGGCTTCCAACAAATTAAAACACAGCAAGACATCAAACATTAAAAGCTTCCATATACTGCTTCCCTATCCTGGGCTGCCTTCAGATGTCTTCTAAAAGTCAGTTGTTTATTTCCTTGACATCTGATGGGAGGGCGTTCCACAGGGTGGGTGCCACTACCGAGAAAAAATGGATCCACTGAATACCAATTATTGCTAGAAGAACAACATGTTATAGAGCAGGACATAAGACGCTTTGGACAGGAAGAGGTGGATTGGTAGGTTCATTTATTAAATAAGAAAGATGCTGCCTGAACAGATTTCTCATTTTAATGGCTGTGCTGATTAAATATTTGCTGCGTCTTGATAGGTATGTATTCATTGGGTGTGGCTTGCGATAAAGCCCTCATGGAGAAAAGTAGCGGTAAGAGAGCACCCATAAAAGGCTGTACCAAACAATGGAGGACGATTCTGCAGTTGCACGTGTTTTCCATATTTATTAAAAGTTCCTAGGTGTATCTATCCTGCTGGTGCCCGATCCCATAGGGCCTTCCAACTCTTTGACCATTCAGGTAATTCACTGGTTGATGGCCATACTTCTGGTGCTCAGGCCGAGGTACCACTGATGCCCCAGGTCTCTGTAAGGGAAAGTTAAAATATGAAAATTGGTTGATGCATTGGAAGGACTCCCTGCCCCCTCTCCTAGAGCCTCCTTCCCACTAGCTGCCATGTGGGATTCCAGGACCGTGAGGGAAGCAGGCAAGGATAACACCAGGCCCTTGCTACAGTTCCAGCAAGACTGTTTTCTCTCCCCTACTTCCCACAGGGCCACCTACCACCAACTGTAATTTGCAGCAGGGGGAGAGAAACACCAGGTGACTCCTCCTGCTACAGGGCCACAATTGCTTCTGGGCATGTTCATGAGTTCCATTATTTTTTCCCTTTTCCCACCAGCTTCTACTCCTGTGGATACACTTTCTTAAAGAGCCATGGAGAAGCAAAGAGTTGCAGTGGGGTTGGTCAGCATAAGACAGAAGAAAGGGAGTGGGTAGGTGGGGAAGTAGATTAAGCCCTGGGGCTGCATCCACACCATACATTTAAGGCGCACACGCACCCTCAGGAATTCTGGGAACTGTAGGAATTCTGGGTAATAAATGACAGCTCTCAGGTTTCTTCATGGGGTTAGGGTAGGAATGCACTTTAAATGTATGGTTGTGCACACAGCCTAAGAATCAGGAAGAGGAAATGGGTGATGTAACAGACAGGCTCTCATAGTTACGTCGAAGGGCTCTTTCCAAATCCAGGTCTAAGCAGTGAGTTGTTTTTTCTTTTATGTTTCATTTTCTGGTCTTTTGTTTTGTCCCACTGCTTCCTCATGAAAAAAAAAACCCTTTACTGCTGAATCGGAACAAACAGCAGTCCACAGAAACCTCAATTGCTGTTTGTTCTGATTTAGCAGTGAATAGCAGGCTTTTCTGGGGTAAGTGGTGGGACAAAAACACCCCACAGCTCGGACATAGACCTGGAAACTGTGGGTCTGTGCCCAAAAGCATGGCAAAGAAGGAAGTCTGAATAAGCCCTAAGGCTTGCTGAACACCTATGTAGTAAACACAAAGGCTTCACATGTGCTCCATTTCCAGTTTCCTAGTGCAAATTTTATCAGTGGGATCTAGGGAATTGTGAACAGAGTTCTGTTTACAGATGGGGATTGTTCCTTTTTCCTACTGCAGCCCTGAAAAGTAACCCCTGAGGACTGGGAATGATGTGGCATCTGGTGCAGGGCATCCTTGCCCAACCAGGTGCTTTTCAGATGCTTTGGACTGCAGCTGGGGCTGGTGGTAGTTGCAGTCTAAAACATCTGGCAGCACCATGTCAGGGAAGGCTAGTGTAGCGGGTTCCCACTGGAAAGAGGTGCCTTCCACTCATGCAGAGAGCTCTCTAAATCCTGCCCCAGTAAAAACAAAACAAAAACCCCCACTCCTTGTATAACTGAGATTATTTGTACATACAGGAAATCGTTGCATGGGCATAGCAGAAAATGGGTTTATGTCCTCATAATCCACATCAGGCACCTCACTCTCCCAAGAGTGAAGCTGGCCAGCTTGGAAAGACTGACCCACAAAAACATCATCTTGGCTTGGAACAGCTCTTCTCAATGGCTGGTGAGGCATCTGACTATAATAATCAAATTAAACACTTTTTTTAAAAAATGCAAATATAAATTTCTTATGGGCAGATAAATGTAACAAACAGTTATGTTTCAAGATAAATATGGCACAGTAAACCATTAAGGTGCTGCAAGACTCTGGACTCAGCTATACAGCTGCAAATAAAACATTTTAAATGTGTTGTAAAGTGCAATATACAAATGTGACACTATATGGAGACAGTGAGCTATGCCAAATTCGATGTATTTTTCAAAACTTTTTTTAAAAAGCATTTTCACAGCGTTTTTTTAAATATGTTTGTAGATTTCACCTCTGTTACGTTTGCTGCAACAGAATAACATGGCTACTTCTCTGGAATACAGATCTAGGCAAAATAACAACATGATAACCACTTATTGTATGCACTGAATCAAAATGAATGGCCTCAGTTTTGGGACCTCAGTTTTGGCATCAGTTTAGCCCAAAGCTGCAGCAAAAAGAAAGATGGGAAGCAGGGCCCAGTCCGTTGGCTCAGCTGAGAGACCAGCTCCATCTAGCTTTTCCTCTCCTCAGAGGAAGTGGGGTGTAGTGGTTAAAAGCAGTAGACTCGTAAGCTGTGAACCGGGTTCATGTCTCTGCTCCTCCACATGCAGCTGCTGCTGGGTGTCCTTGGGTTAATCACACTTCTTTGAAGTCTCTCAGCCCCACCCACCTCACAGAGTGTTTGTTGTGGGGGAGGAAGGGAAAGGAGAATGTTTGTCACTTTGAGACTCCTTCGGGTAGTGATAAGGCGGGATATCAAATCCAAACTCTTTTTCTTCTCCCTTAAGCGGAACCTTCATTACAAACTGGTCATTATAGAAAACTGGTAACGAACTTCTGTCTCGGTTTGCTTGTTTCCTTCCTCATCCCTTTTCCTAATTGTGTCATATGAGCTCCTGCAAATCACAGGCACCACCACAGCTTCTGACCTGCACTCATTCATACAAAGGTCTGAACATAGAATGAACATGCAGCCGAGGACTCTGTCTTTTGCGGGTTTTCTGTACGTAGGGATGAGGTAGGCAAGCAGCTCCTATAGCAGGAGTGGGAAACCTTTTAATCTCGAGGCCCACAATGCCTTCTGGGCAAACTTCCATGGGCCTCATGGTGGTGGCGGCAAAAATTGATGCATGTAAATTTTGTCTTTGTGCATGTTCACCCACAACTTAACACTATACACACACACACCTATATCCTCTGTCCAGGCAATAACACTTAAAGGTAAAGGTAAAGGTACCCCTGCCCGTACGGGCCAGCCGTGTCCGACTCTAGGGTTGCGTGCTCATCTCGCTCTATAGGCTGTGAGCCGGCGCCGTCCGAAGACACTTCCAGGTCACGTGGCCAGCGTGACGAAGCTGCAGCTGGTGAGCCAGCACCAGCGCCGCACACGGAAACGCCGTTACCTTCCCGCTATAAAGCGGTACCTATTTATCTACTTGCACTTTGACGTGCTTTCGAACTGCTAGGTGGGCAGGAGCTGGGACCGAACGACGGGAGCTCACCCCGCCGCTGGGATTCGAACCGCCGACTTTACGATCAGCAAGTCCTAGGCACTGAGGTTTTACCCACAGTGCCACCCGCGTCCAAATAACACTTAAGAAAGGTACAAAACAAGGCCAGTGAGAGGTGTGGCCTGGGAGGAGGTTATATGGCCTGAACAGCTGGGGAGGTTGCAGGCAACTGGATACATGTTTATTGGTAAGAAAAGCAAACAGAAAACACATGACTACGTGACAACTATAAGGCATGTTCTAAACTCCAGGTCCATAAAATTTTAAAATGCCTTGAAAATGATGCAGAACAATGGAATCTTCTTCCTCAGGAGAAGAAAGCTTTCAAGTAAATGGAGGGCAAATTTCTGAACAGTTCAAGATCATTTTACATTTGAAAATATATAATGGTTTCCATCATTGCCGAGCAGTGTGCACAATTTATCTTCTAGCAGGAAAAATATATCATCATTGTGAAAAAGTTTGACCAAAGGACATCATACCTGTAGCCTCCAGTATATGGTGACTGTATTTGTTCATGAGGGTAACTTTGGAGAGGGTACCTGGGGAATTTAATATCATCCTATACCAAGAAAGAGAAAAAAGAAAGAAGGGGGAATTATCATAGAATCATAGAGTTGGAAGAGACCACAAGGGCCATCGAGTCCAACCCCCTGCCAAGCAGGAAACACCATAATTAAGCGACAAAGTAACTTCTGTTTTGTTATTTTAAAATGTTTATTATGAAAAACAGATGATAAAGATGCAACCCTTAAAAACAACAACAACAATCTTTATTATGGTCCAGAAACCCAACAAATTGTTACAAAGCAATACACAAATATGCAATCCCCAAAAACAAATATGCAATCCCCAAAATAATGAAGACAAATAATGAGATAATATATCTACTGTTACTCACCAGCCTTCATCAACCGTATGCCGTCAATATATGGGACCCATGCTGACTGAGGCAGATGGGAGTTATAGTATAGCTTAAAAAATATCTGGAGGGCACCAGGTTGATGAAGGTTGGTATCCAGGAAGAGAAAATCAGAGTGAACATATCATGATAGTGTTAAAAACAAACAAACCTGGTTGTTGTACCTTGTCCTTCCTATATTTCTTATTGCAAAAACTTAGAAAATATTGCCACCATTCTACACATAAATGATTAAAGTTTCTGTTCCTTAACTGTATATTGGGGGTGGAGAACCTGCAGCTCCTAACTCCTTTTGGCCCCAGCCAGGTGACTAACGGTCAAAGATAATATTAGTTGTAGCACGGCATCTGATGGGCTACAGGTTCTCCATCCTTGCTGTATAGGAATGTATGAAAGAATCAGTGGCTTTCTCTCCCACAGAAGAAATATAAGTGGTAAGAGCTGTTTGACTGTGGGACCAGTTACCAGTGTCCCTTACTGGATGTCTTCAAGCAGGGGCTGTACAACCATTGGTCAGTGATGCTCTAGCTAAGGATTTCCTGCATTGCTGCATTGAGCACAAGGTGTTGTTGTTGTGGTTCTAAAAAAACTGTATGATACCAAACCATAAAATGGCCACCTATTTGCAGAAATAAACTTATTTCCTTGTCAGGCACACTTCCAGCTTAGCTTCCAAACTATCCCTATATCATATTTGGCTGGCAGATTTTCTAATAAGATTTTTTTTTGCTGCACTTTATTCTTTTGTCCTTTACAATACCTACCAGGTGTGACATTTCTTCTAGCCTTTTAGACCTTCTTAGAAGGCAAACGAGACATTTTCCAGATAAGATGTCTGCTGCCTGATGTAAACAAGTTAATTAGCTGCGGGATAGCTATATCCCGTTAGAGGCACCTTTCAGATCAGTGCTAAATGTTAAGGGAAGTTTTGAATGAAATCCATGCTTTAAATGCTATTTATTTGTATTATTAGGGTTTATCTGTTTTATGCGATGAATAATCCTCCCCACCATATATGTGTTTTATGCTTATGTTGTAATGGCCATTGACTGCAAAGAGTAACAAAACTTGAACTGGACTCTTGGCACTGCAGCAGCTATTCGTTGCTGCAGATTCCTCCTCTGACCCCACCAGGAGTCTTCTAGGCCTGGTTGGGATAAAGGAGAACAATCATATTTCAGCTTCTAAGCAAACGAAGTCCATTTGATGTCAGCTAATGCATATGCCCTAATCTCATCTTACATATCAGACATCCATTGTAAATGTCAATTGCAGAGTGGATAGGGGAAGAATGCCTTTCAGAAAAGGCTGCCAGCTATTTCCCTCATTTACAAAAAATAATGCAAAACCCAGGGGCATTTCAAAAATAAACAATGCCATCCACTGGATTAAACAAAGAGCCCCTTTTACCACAATTAAATTCCAAGTCCATAATAAGCAAACAAACAAACAAACAAACAAACAAGAAAACAAGAAAACAAGAAAACAAACATAATATTTTACCTGTCTTCCTTGTGAATAAGAGGCAGATCTCAACCTATTGGCCAGTTTAGGAGCATATTCTGAATGATGCTGTGGTTCAGGTCTCAGCTGCCTTGCCTGAGTACTGAAAATATATAAGAGTCAAAAGAATGTGACCCCGCGATTCCTTCCTTCCTTCTTCCTTCGTTCCTTCCACATACATATAGAAATTTAGTACGCTGCTGGCGAGGAGGGGTGAGAACAGGAACAGCCTGTCCCGTTTCACCACCTGAGGCAAAATGGGAATGTGCTGTGCCCTGCCCCCACTTCTACCACTGCCAGAATACCCACTCCTTTCTCAGTGGGGTGTTCGTCTAAGCATTGTCACTTGTCTTCTTTGTACAGGGGGCAACTGTGCACAGGGGAGAAAGGAGGGCATTCTGGCACCAGTGGAAACAGTGGGGCAGGTGAGGTACCACCACTTGCATTTCCTCCTTTTTTAAAAAACAAAGTAATAAGAATAAATAAAAATGTGCACCCCACACCTGAGAACATTCCCTTGTAACTATCCAACCTCCCCAAATTTCAACACCTATTGTGATTGCCATAGGGCTTTAAAGGTCAGCACCAAGACTTTGAATTGTGCTCGGAAACATACTGGGAGCCAATGTAGGTCTTTCAAGATAGTGTTATGTGGTCTCGGCAGCTGCTCCTAGTCACCAATCTAGCTGCCGCATTCTGGATTAGTTGTAGTTTCCGGGTCACCTTCAAAGGTAGCCCCACATAGAGCGCATTGCAGTAGTCCAAGTGAGAGAAATTCATATTTCAGTTCAAGAAGTGTGAGGTCCATTGTTCTCCATTAAAATACAAACAGCACCTAATTTCTCCTTGATTTCTACTTGGGGTCAAACTAGGTAAGTGTGCATAGACTTGCAGCCTACAAGGATGTTCATTTGGGAAATAAAAGATTTCCACTGCAATATATACTGACTCACCGGCTTCGCTTGGCTTGTTTCTCTGGCTTGTCCTTGCAATACCGGACCCACTGTGTTGTGGCAGCAGCTGCAAAAGACAGAGCCACTGCGGGGAAAACCACGACTAAAATCAAGTCCAAAGTGCTCCAAAGCTCCTCGCATTTGACACCCATGTACCAGTAATTTTTCCAGCCATTTTGGTAGGAAGGGCACCTGTGGATGGAATCAAGCAAAGCAACATCAAAATAGTTTGCATCAACCCCCTAGTAGTATGATTACAACCCATCGTAATGCTTTTGTGCTGGGGTGCTATCCAGTGACGTGTGGTCAAATTGGGCAGGGCTGCAATTTTTAACCTTGCTGTTTTCCTCACAATGGAACTTGTTTGTCCACGGACTGCTTGCTGGGGCCATGTGGCCAGTATGACTAAAGCGCTACTGGCACATGAAGGACCGTGATGAGTGCCAGAGTCCAAGGAAACACCGTTTACCTTCCCGCCGCAGCGGTACCTATTTATCTATTTGCACTGGTGTGCTTTCAAACTGATAGGTTGGCAGAAGTTGGGACAGAGCAATGGGAGCTCACCCTGCCACATAGATTTGAACTGCTGTCCACAGAGCCACCTGGCTGACCAGTTCGTGGTTTAGACCACAGCACCACCCGCGTCCCTAATGGAACTTGTACAGCACTTTAGGAAAGTGTGCCATCTTACACATGCAAAGGGCCAGGGGTAAAATGTAGGGTTGCCATAAATCCTCTTTTTCCAGGACTTGTCCTCTTTTTCAGGGGGAAAATTTCTGTCTGGTTGGATTTTTTAAATTTGCCCAAATGTCTAAGGGTGCAGGAAAGGGGTACTTTTTGTTTTACACACATAGTACTAGACAAGCAAGTGCAAAACATATACATACTGTGTGACTTTTGCATGATGCAGGAAAGGACCAGGTTTTTGCTTCTGTATATTTTGAAGGGACATTGTAGAATGCGTCCGCTCCCACACAGAGTGTATGTGCAATGAACTTTTTCATAGGGAAACAGAGCCAGAGGTGCAACCTTGGGAGGGGCATGGGAGGGGCAACATCATGTGTGCGACATTCTGATGTCCTGACAGATGGGCTTTGGGAAGATGGCAGGACAGATCTTGGACACATTGGAGCCTTGCACCTTCCTGCCTAAGCCAGGTAGAAGCTTCCTGGGCTTTGGGAAGGAGGCACCAGGGGACCATTTAGAGGACTAGCCTCATCCCCTTAGGCCAAAGGCCACATGTCACTGCCTGCAACCCCTCTCCCCATCCCACCGAACCCCAGGCACGAGTGCTCTTTTTTGCTGTTCAATATATGGCAACCCTAGAACTCAAATGGACTCTTTCTTTCTCTCTCTCTGAACCTTCGGATTCTTCCCATGCTACAGCCTCTTTTCACAGACCACACCCTTCTCGGCTTCTTATGCCTGGTTGGAAAGTGTCCATGAGCTAGGACAGTGCCTTTTGCATGCTTGGATAGAGAGTAGTGGAAATGTGGGGAATGTCGCAGCCTCTGACATTTACACAGCTGGGGTGTTGCCTACTGAAGAAAGGTAAGTCATATCCATGGCCCCACTCACTGTAGAATCTGGCTTCTTTCTCCACTGGCATGCGACCCCCTGAAAGTTGCCTATGGGGGAATGTGGCTTGGGTTGAAAAAGTTCCCCACCCATGGCTTAAGCACATGGTGCCTGCGTAGACATGGCAGTTGATGCAGTGGGGCTGCACCACTCATCTGACCTCCTTCTGGCTGCACTGATGCTGCATAACAGGATGGAGAGGCAATGGAATAAAGCTAATTCAGCTGCTGCACATCTATTCCATGTCATCCTTGCTACAAGCCTCTCTCTCCCTGCACCCCTGTCATAATATGCGGCAGTGAGGTGGACAGAGGGAGGTCAGGTGCCCAACCATTGTCTTTCCCCACAAAGCTCAACCAAACCCTGAAAGGAAGGAAAGTAACTTACTTGCAAAAGGGAATTTGATCTTTACAACCACAGGCAACTCCTTCTGGGCAGAAATCGTTTGTACTGCCTGGACAATCATCAAGGTCTGCCACACCGGAACAATTGGCTGAAAACAGTGGGGAGAGAGTTGAGCTACATAGCAATGTCATATTGACCATAATTTAAGATACCCATAGAGATAATTTGTGAGCATATTCTAATGAAGTGCTGCTTTGTCTCAGGGGCCCTGCGGACCTGAGTTGTTTTGCAGGGCTATTCAACATGCCACTTGGCCTATCGCTCAATACCCAAAAAACCCCCAAAGTGCTGCACCAACAAGCACAAAACAACCCCTCTGCAACACCACGATTCCAAATTAATGGTGTAACGTTGGAAAAAGTTGACCACTTTTCCTGCCTAGGCAGTTATCTTTCCACAAGAGCCAACACTGATGCCAAAATCCAGCATCGCCTGAGCTCCGCGAGCATAGCTTTCTCCTGATAGAAGTGCAGAGTGTTTGAGGACTAGGACATTCAGAGGGAAACCAAAATGCTAGTAACAAGCCATTGTACTACCAACTTTACTGTACACTTGTGAAACATGAACCTTTTATAAATGCCATCTCCAGCTCCTTGAAAGATTCCATCTGAAATACAGTATTTTACAGATCACTTGGGAAGACAGATGAACTAATGCCAGTGTACTGGATGAAGCAAAGATTACCAGTGTCAAAGCAATGATTCTTCAATATCAACTTTGTTAGACTGGTCATGTTGTTCTGGTGCCTGATTATCGTCTTCCAAAGCAACTACTATATTCCCAACTTAAGAATGGAAAGCAAAATACCAGTGGACAACAAAAGATAACTGGGAAACTCTGTGAGTGCTCCAATGGAGAACAGCCTTCACCAAAGGTGTCATAGACTTTGAAGAAGCATGAACTCAGGACGCAAAGGAGAAATGTGCCAAGAGGAAGGCACACTTGGCAAATCCACACTGTGATCAACTCCTGACCAGAAACCTATGTCCCCACTGTGGAAGGATGTGTGGATCCAGAATTGGCCTCCATAGTCACAGTCACTCCACACTGTGGACTCACTGTTAAGACCGTGTTCATGAAAGACAATCTTACTTGGCTACAAGTGATTGCCAAAGAAGCAGAAACGGGTATTCAACATGCCACCGGTGCAAGAACAGTGCATTAGTGGTGGATTTATATAGGACCACCAACATTTCATCCTGCTTTATTATTTATCATTATTACGTATTATTATTATTTGATATAAACAAACACACCTGCCCCGATGCACAAAGCACCTTTGCTCCCTGCTTCATACGAGCCACAATTAAACCAGAGAGCCTCTAATTAACAATACCTATTTCATCTAAACTGAGAAACTATGGATGGTATTTAACTTTTATTCAGAGCAGACCTGCTGAAATTAAAATAGCTAACTTTCAGGTAGTCATATCCATTCATTTTAACTGGACTAATCCCAGTAAAACTTGGTTGAGTACCACCCAATGGCTGCTACCTAGGGTGGTCTGCTGCCATATGCAACCACATCATTCTGGAAAGGTAGGTCTCTGCTGCTTGCTGGGAGGGACGAGACAACAGGGAGGCTGGTACAGTGAGAACTTGCCTGCAGAGCTGATCCAACACTCCTGCCAGTGCATTTGCACTACTCTGATGCAAAGATACACAAAGATGTACCTCTTAAAATTACTTCTGTTGTTCTGTTTTTGTTTATTATTATTACTACTACTATTACTATTTACCTGACCTACACCATAAGGTGTGAGGGTGAGTTGTTGTTGTTGTTGTTGTTTAGTCGTTTAGTCGTGTCCGACTCTTCATGACCCCATGGACCAGAGAACGCCAGGCACCTCTGTCCTCCACTGCCTCCCGCAGTTTGGTCAAACTCATGCTGGTAACCTCGAAAACACTATCCAACCATCCCGTCCTCTATCGCCCCGTTCTCCTTGTGCCCTCCATCTTTCCCAACATCAGGGTCTTCTCCAGGGAGTCTTCTCTTCTCATGAGGTGGCCAAAGTACTGGAGCCTCAGCTTCACAATCTGTCCTTCCAGTGAGCACTCAGGGCTGATTTCCTTCAGAATGGAGAGGTTTGATCTTCTTGCAGTCCATGGGACTCTCAAGAGTCTCCTCCAGCACCATAATTCAAAAGCATCAATTCTTCGGCGATCAGCCTTCTTTATGGTCCAGCTCTCACTTCCATACATCACTACTGGGAAAACCATAGCTTTAACTATACGAACCTTTGTTGGCAAGGTGATGTCTCTACTTCTCAAGATGCTGTCTAGGCCTGTCATTGCCCTTCTCCCAAGAAGCAGGCGTCTTTTAATTTCGTGACTGCTGTCACCATCTGCAGTGATCATGGAGCCCAAGAAAGTAAAATCTCTCACTGCCTCCATTTCTTCCCCTTCTATTTGCCAGGAGGTGATGGGACCAGTGGCCATGATCTTCGTTTTTTTTATGTTGAGCTTCAGACCATATTTTGCGCTCTCCTCTTTCACCCTCATTAAAAGGTTCTTTAATTCCTCCTCACTTTCTGCCATCAAGGTTGTGTGCATCTGCATATCTGAGGTTGTTGATATTTCTTCCGGCAATCTTAATTCCGGCTAGGGATTCATCCAGCTCAGCCTTTCGCATGATGAATTCTGCATATAATAATAATAATAATAATAATAATAATAATAATAATAATAATAATTTATTATTTATACCCCGCCCATCTGGCTGAGTTTCAAGGTAAATAAGCAGGGAGACAAAATACAGCCTTGTCGTACTCCTTTTCCAATTTTGAACCAATCAGTTGTTCCATATCCAGTTCTAACTGTAGCTTCTTGTCCCACATCAGGAGACAGATGAGGTGATCAGGCACTCCCATTTCTTTAAGAACTTGCCATAGTTTGCCGTGGTCGACACAGTCAAAGGCTTTTGCATAGTCAATGAAGCAGAAGTAGATGTCTTTCTGGAACTCTCTAGCTTTCTCCATAATCCAGCACATGTTTGCAATTTGGTCTCTGGTTCCTCTGCCTCTTCTAAATCCAGCTTGCACTTCTGGGAGTTCTCGGTCCACATACTGCTTGAGCCTTCCTTGTAGAATTTTAAGCATAACCTTGCTAGCGTGTGAAATGAGTGCAATTGTGCGGTAGTTGGAGCACTCTTTGGCACTGCCCTTCTTCACCGGTCAAAACTCCTTCACCGGTCAAAACTCTCCACTATGACCTGTTCATCTTGGGTGCCCTGCTCGGCATAGTTCATAGCTTCTCTGAGTTCTTCAAGCCCCTTCGCCACGGCAAGGCAGTGATCCATGAAGGGGTGAGGGTGAGTTACAACCACACAAAAAGATTTTAAACCAGTTAAAACAAATTACAATCAGAAGAATGGGGGCTGGGGGTGGGGTTAAGAACAGGCCAAGGTAAAGAGATGTATCTATAGCATATGAGAAAACGTATACCAGTAAACACCTGAGAGCAGATCAGAAGCCTGTGACCTCCTTTGCATCTGGTTAATAATCATCATCATCATCCACCTCCGGAATTACTGGCAGGGACCACTGTTGTTGATAGGGTGACCATTAACACATTATCATAAAAGAGGACACAGAACTGCATGACATCTCTGTGTGCTATTTTATATGTATGGATGCAAACTTATGACTAATGCAGAGAAGACTATGATCAGGTAACCTGAGTGCTGCTCTTTCTGCCCTCGAGATGCTAATGGCTGATGGAAAACTTTAAAGTACCTCCCTTCCTAGGGTTATTAGGGGAAGAGCCGTGGCTCAGTGGTAGAGCCTCTGCTTTACATGTAGAAAGTCCCAGGTTCAGTTCCCGCTGGCATGTCCAGGAAGAGCTGGGAGATCCTTTCAAATAAAAGCCAACTCCTGCTTTTCCTTTGAATGTTCTCTTTCAGCAACCTAGTTTAGGGAGCTTTCTAACTGTTGCTATTGCTAGTCAGAAAAACATAAGAACATAAGATGATTCCAGCTGGATGAAGCCAAATACTTACCTAGTCCAGTATCCTTTTCCCCACAAGTGACCAAACAGATGCCTAGAGGAAGCCCTGGTTGATCTCTTGCACACCATCTAGAGATCTTCCAGTACACCCTTATCTACATCTGTCATGCCTACCCCTGCCTGACGGCACAATTCTACCCATATTTCTCCAGAAGTAAGTCCCATTGTGCTCAATGGGATGTATCCCCAAGTCCAGGGGCGGAGAACTTGTGGCCCTTTCATACGTTGCTGGATTTTCATCACGTCCAGCCAGAATGGCCAATAGCCTAGGATATTGGGAGATGCAGTCCAGCATCCTTTGAAGGGTTGCAGTTCCCCAGCCCTGCCCTGAAATCATAACCCAACCTACAAGCACTCTGTGAGGTGAGTGGGGCTGAGAGACTTCAAAGAAGTGCGACTAGCCCAAGGTCACCCAGCAGCTGCATGTGGAGGAGCAGGGAAGCAAACCCGGTTCACCAGATTACGAGTCCACCACTCTTAACCACTACACCACACTGGCTCCCAGTCATGCCCTCCCCCAAAGAACCCTGAGAACTGTAGTTGGTTATTGGTGCTGAGGAAGACTCTTATTCTATTTACAAAGCTACAATTCCCAGAGCAGTTTAACAACTAATCGCTTTTCCCAGGAAACTCTGGAAACTGTAGCTAAGTGAGGGGGATCAGTCAGGATTGCGTTTTGCACCTAGGGAGATCTTGTTCAACTAGGTCTCATCTATAACCAGCCCCAAATGTTTCTTACGATCTGCAGCTTCCGTCATCAGCCAACTCTTGGACAACACGGCCAGGAGAAGGAAGAGAGCACCAGAGGTTAACATGGTGGGATGCTGTTTGGTACAAGAGTTAATCCTCTTCTCTGGGACTCTCCTGCCCATCTGAGATTCTCCTTCAGTTTTGATTTCTTGTTCTTGTTCTTTCTCCTTATGGCAGACCAAAGGTCCTGGATTTTGAACTTGTTTTACAGCATCCTTCTTGTAAGCGATTACTAATTAACTTTTCTAAGGCAAACCTATTTGGATCCATTTTTTTATTTTTAAAAATTACAAAAGAAATAAAATATTTATAAATATATATACAATTCCATAATACCACACATCCATACACACAAAGTCAATGGTGGTTTAAGGAGCACTACATAACTTAATAGCTATCCTTGGTTACTATTCTATTTTGAGCAGGAGATCAAATTGTATGAGTGAAAATAATATATGAACATTGAACATTGTCCTGGAGTTTTAGTTTTATATTCCAGTTATCTCTCTCTCCCCCCCCCTCTCAATATATAAAACACATCCTCTAATAGCTCTTTTATAGCATACAAAATAAATCAACAATGCTATATTCAGTGGTTTTTTCTAGGGGGAGGCATATCCCTAAACATTTTGTGAATCTAAGTTTGGCCTCGTTGAGGGGCAGTATTTCAATATGTGTAGGAAAATGAGAGTAATGCTAAACATTATTAATTTTTTTTAGAAAAAAAGCACTGGGTAAGGGGCATGTCTACCCTAACATTTCAAGGGTATCAAAAGGACACAATCCACGGTTGTCCATTAATGCTTTTTTGTGTGTGTGTGAGCAGGGATGGAAATCCCTGTCTCCTAGATGAAAAGGTAAGGGTGCTGGGCTTAATTGCTGCGTCCAAGGACAGCCCCAGCAAGCTACCATGGTAAACTCTGGAATACCTTTGAATTAGGACATAATTGGCAAGTGAAGAGGAAACCTGCTTAAAAGGTCCTGATTTATGCTGGAGAGGAAAGGAAGTCAATGTTGTAAGTAATGGGGTTTTTTTGGGGGGGGGGATCTGCATTATCTACCCTCCCCTAAAGCAATGGAATGCAAAGTTTTTGGGAAGAGGACTTTAAAGATACCTCCTTGCATTGCATTTATTTTATAACTAAGGACTAATGGAACTGAGGATTGGCAGGATGGACTGCAGGAAAATTAATTAGTTGGGGAGGAGGAGGATGGAGAGGAGATAGAGATTTTGTTGAGATTACACCAGCCTCCCTCTCTGAAGCTTGAAGCTGGAAATAAGAACAGTGAACGGGACAGGATGGACCACAGTGTGTTGACGACTTCTGAGACTTTCAGACAGGAAAGAAGAAATATGGATGGTGTTTCTTTATTAATGAACTTGTTGTGTGTCAAATTGAGGATAAAATATGGCGAAATGTGAAGGGTTGGTGACGCTGGGAGACTGGCAGTGTTAGAGGGGAAGAATGTCTATTATATAAACCAAAAAGTTTCTAGAGGTTTCGTTTTCACTCTCTGCATACTGCACCCGTGAGGCTGAGTTGTTAACTACTGGGGCCAGATGTCCGATAGCAATGTTCAAGGCCAGTTTAAGGAGGAATATGTGTACGCTGTCAGTGAGGAAGCAAGGTCTGGTTTTTTCCCCAGGCAAAGTGTTACTCAAGATGTATCAGAAGGAAATGTTTGAAAATTGATGAATGGCTATTATAGATAGATAGAAGAGGATTTACTCTACTTGACTATTTTGAGGACATGTTATAACAATGTATAAAAGCTATAGCAGAAATTGGTAACTGAACAGGTGATGTGTAGGGAGAAGGGATGAATGAAATGATAGTTGGAAAAGTTATATTATTGAGAGCAGCAAATGAGGAAGGAAAATAGAGGGGACATATGGGGTGGGTAGAAAGACAACTTTTAAATTTATATTGAATTTGTATTAATTTTGTGACAATTTGTTAAAAATTATGGAATATCAATGAAAATAATTGGCAAAAAAGGAGAAAGAATGGTGGGCGAGGTGATACAGAAGCTAAATATTTAGGGCAGGAGTACGTAAGGGTTCTGTAGTTCTCTAGTAGAATGGGGAGTAAAGCTGACTGGGAACAGTTGTGGACCACCGGGATTAAATTTACGGCATGTAATGCCTTAAGAGAGTATTATGAACTATATGGGGTTTTTTTGTTTTTTTGTTTTTTTTTTGTTTGCATAAAAAATTGAAAACTTTAATAAATATCTTTAAAAAAAAAAAGTAGAATGGGGAGTAAAGCTTACATACAGCTACCCACCCACCACCCAAAACAGACTACTGAATGTAACTGAAATGAATTACTTGGCTTATTAATATCCCAAGATTAATAGAAATGATACAAAATAGAATCATATAATTTACCTACAAAATGGACAAATATAAAATTGAACAGATAGAAATTGATTAGATAGAAATTGAGTTTAGGATTCTAGCCTTAGTTGGCTAATCTGCCTGTTAAAATGTACCATGCAATACCAACAGTACCCCCAGGAATTCTTGATTCTGGCAATGGGCCACTATCACCATACATTTAAAGCACATCCATCACATATGTAAAGCACATGGCTCTCCCCAAAGAATCCTGGGAACTTAAGTTGGTGGCTGTTTGTAGGGTGGATACAATTTCCAGGATTCTTTGGGAGAAGCCGTGTGCTTTACATGTGCGATGGATGTGCTTTAAATGTATGGTAAGGATCTGCCCACGGAGGAAGAAAACAGTATAATTATTGTGACTTTTCCTGACCTTTGCACTTTTAGTTTGAGGAAATGAACTGATTAAATTGAGAGTCTGTGATTTAGATAAGGCTCTCTTGAATACCATGATGGCAGCACAAGTATCACAAGTGCACAGTTTCTACTCACCCTGAGTGATAAGGCGCTCAACACATGTTCATTCCTGTGAATGGAAGGCACCATGATCTGAAAAACTGCCATAGCACTTGCTGTCAGAACAGAGTTATGTTTTAAGTTGGGAGAAGCCAAAAAGCTACTTTAGAGACAGTCAAGGGAAATTCTATGTCCTGTGGAATTCTTAACCCACGGACCCCTTGGTCCTATTTTATTTTATTAAATTTGTATATCTCCGTTAGTAAATCAGTCCACCGAAGCTGCATTTTGTAATTGGTACAATTCACATGACTATCTTGAGAGAGTGTGAGAACAGGAAGAAACAGTCTTATCTCTTCCAGCTGCATATGTTCTTTTATAACTGTGCTTTTGCTTTTACAGTCCCCGTTTGTTCTTAGAGCTGAAGAGAACGGTAACCATTATGCATTTCTCTGTGTATAGTCTGTAAATAAATAGTAGATTAGTTCTACGGTGTCTCCTGCTTATTACTATACAAAGTCAGGAGATTAGTGTGCATAAATCATTATGATGTGTGTCGCTGGAGCATCTGGAGTAGAAGGCAGTAGCTTTTCCAGAACCACGTTCACCGAAGGACAGCTGGAGGAAGGGGGGGGCTGCCGATACCCCAGGGCATTTTCTAACACTCCCTTCATTATAAGATCTCAGGGCAGTATACAGAATAAAATGCAGACTAAAGGTAAAGGGACCCCTGACCATTAGGTCCAGTCACGGACGACTCTGGGGTTGCGGCGCTCATTTCTCTTTTCTGGCCAAGGGAGCCGGCATTTGTCCGCAGACAGCTTCTGGGTCATGTGGCCAGCATGACTAAGCCGCTTCTGGTGAACCAAAGCAGCGCACGGAAACGCCATTTACATTCCCGCTGGAGCGGTACCTATTTATCTACTTGCACTTTGACGTGCTTTCGAACTGCTAGGTTGGCAGGAGCAGGGACCGAGCAATGGGAGCTCACCCCGTTGCGGGGATTTGAACCGCTGACCTTCTGATCAGCAAGTCCTAGGCTCTGTGGTTTAGACCACAGCGCCACCCGAGTCCCAAAATGCAGGATAAAAACAAGTAATTAAGTAAAACAAACAACAGCAATTTCCGCTCCCGTTTCTGTTTCTTTCAGAATTCTCTGGCATCCCTTATCTTAATCTTGAAGAAGTAAAATCAGGCACAGTGCTAAAATAACATATGATTGACTACTCCACAGATTTTCCATGGACCACCTGAGCAGAGCTCACAAGCCACTGGTGGTTTGTGGACCACTGTTTGAGAACCTCTGCCTTAGGTGACTGCAAGGGTGAGGATGGGCCTAAATATCTCCCATTAGGATTTTTGAACACGGAAAGCTATCATAATAGTTGACCCACCTCTGTGTTGTTTCTTGGAGTCCCTCTCCTTCCCACCTGTGCAAAGCAATTCACTAAAGGGGAGGAGATTAGGGGAGGTAGAGAATTGTGACACTGATCCCATTGTGACTCTTCATATGATCCACATATGCTTAATGGCTCAACCACCAACTGAAGCACAAGGTGGGATGGAAACTGGGCAGCAGCAGGAAGTCAAATCCCCACCTATGTAAAGGGGGAAGGAGAAAACAGGGTGGGGAAGGGTGGGGAGGAATAACATCTTTTCCCACCTTTTATTTTTTTTGTGCCTTGGCTAATAATAGCCGTTGGAGATGGTGAATGAAGTCAGTCCCCCAAGGAGAGGCCCAGCAGCACTCAAGCTCCCTTGTGGGAAGTGAACAGCATCCTTGCTGCTTCATGCTCTCAGGATGTCTGGCAGCTCTCTGAACCGCTTCCGGGTTCGTCCAGCAGAACCGCGGGACTGTACGGAAATCCTGCGTCTCATCAAAGTAAGCGGGGGGTGGGGAGGGGAAGAGAGGCTGTAGGGAAGGAAAGTTCGATTTTTAGGCCATTGGACACATTTGGATTTTTGAGTGAGTTGTGTGGGTGCCACCCTTTCTGTTTATCTCTCTCCCATTCCCCTGAATCTGCCCATCCCTACCCAAAGACAAGAACAGAGAAACACACAAAGACACACACTTCCTTCTTCCAAAATATCAGGGTAAAAATTGGATCAGAGTAAAAAATTGGATCCAAGAGAATTAATCTGAGCACTGAAAGAGGAACTGAGAAAGAACATCACTCTTCCACTCTTTCCTCAAGGTAGAAAAGGGTAATTACCTTTGCTACCTGATGACCAGGGCTACCCTAAGGAGTTCTCCAAGTTGCCATCGTATCCATTGGCGACTCCTTGGCTTGGGACTGTCATGAGACACAGTCCAATCCTATAAACTGCTAGACTAGCAGATAAGTATGATTGCGGTAATTTCGGAAGGAAGGAAGATTTAAACATTTTTAGGATCATAGAACATCCCAGAGTGGCTTATAAGAAAGGAGCCACTATAAAACATTATGAACTAGGCAATTAAAATAATACATAATTTGTGAAAACTCTTTAAATACTGTATAAAACAAAGAGGACAGCAGATAGCAAAGCCACATAAAATCACCACAACCAGTCACATAATAATCCCCAATGCAAAACCAATGCCATTTACAAAATTAATAGGTTCATTTTACACAAAAACAGACAAGAAAATAAAAGTCTTTAGGGGCTGTAATGCCATGGGTGACACTAATGAGTGTGACTTCTGCCAGCACAGCAGCAAGCATGCTCTGCTTCCTGTCTCTCCCAGTCAGGACGTCTGACGAAATGGCTTCCCCCAGGGGCCAGCTGAGGGAGCAGGGAGGGCTGACGGTGCGGGACTATTACAGCACAGCCAAGTTTATTTCATTTCATTTCATTAAATTTATATCCCCACCCCACTTTCCTCTAACAAGCTCAAGGTAACATGCACGCTTCTTCTGACAACAACCCTGTGATGTAGGTTAGGCTGAGAGACTATAGCTGTTCCAAGGTTGCTCAGAAAACTTCATGGGGATTATGAACCCTGGTTTTTCAGGTTCTAGACCACACTGGTTCTCTCTGGTTGGTAATCCCCATTGAACTCGGTGAGACTTCCTTCTGAATAAACATCCACAGGTCTGTGCTGTTAATGTTTGCTAATAAAGACAAACCCCACCTCTTTGCCCACAATCATTGCGATCCTGAGTGCTTTTCCTGCCTTCTACCCACACCCATATACATTTTTTTTTTAACAAGCACATTCGGTCAAATAACACATTTAACATCACATCTAATTTAGCCTTTTATTTGTTGCCCAAATGCAATCAAGGAGATAGCCAGGCAGAGAAAGCAGTCCTTTAATTAGCATTTTGAAAAAATGGATGCAGTTTCTATTATTTCTGACCCCTCCACCACTCTCTTCTACTGGTTTAAAACCATGCTATTCTGTCAGCAGTTTTATCTATTTATCTTCCTGTTTTAATACTGAATTACCCCTTTTAATCGTTGTCATTAGCTATCAGTATTCCAGTGATTAAGGCAAGGTGTATATTTTGCAAGCAGAACAGCTCTTAGAATAGCAAGTGGTGCACCTGTAGCTTTCTGTGCAAAGAGCTCTTGCTCTGATGCTCCAGGACATTTAAAAGCTGGTATGTACCAGTTCCTCTTGGACAAAATTGGATGTGCATCCTTCTCCGTCTCAAAGCAGGGTACATATTAAAACATATATTGAGCTGGAAAACTAATCATGCAATTTGCCTCTTGAAATATGGAACCAGAAATTGTGGTTTGTTGCTTTCAGAGAAGCTATCTTATCTGAGCTGTTTCCAAGGAACAGGCACATATGTTGCATTATGCAACATATAGAAGAATTTTATCTCTCCTACCAACAGAGAGGTCTTGGGCTGATCTCTGCCAGTGACCTAGGGAAAGCTATAGATTACTAACTGACGTAATTTATTAAGAGTGCTGGCACTGCCCTTGGGACTTCCCTGAAAAATATTGTTTGGACTTTCATAGAATCATAGAGTTGGAAGAGACCACAAGGGCCATCGAGTCCAACCCCCTGCCAAGCAGGAAACACCATCAGAGCACTCCTGACATATGGTTGTCAAGCCTCTGCTTAAAGACCTCCAAAGAAGGAGACTCCACCACACTCCTTGGCAGCAAATTCCACTGTCGAACAGCTCTTACTGTCAGGAAGTTCTTCCTAATGTTTAGGTGGAATCTTCTTTCTTGTAGTTTGGATCCATTGCTCCGTGTCCGCTTCTCTGGAGCAGCAGAAAACAACCTTTCTCCCTCCTCTATGTGACATCCTTTTATATATTTGAACATGGCTATCATATCACCCCTTAACCTCCTCTTCTCCAGGCTAAACATGCCCAGCTCCCTTAGCCGTTCCTCATAAGGCATCGTTTCCAGGCCTTTGACTATTTTGGTTGCCCTCCTCTGGACACGTTCCAGTTTGTCAGTGTCCTTCTTGAACTGTGGTGCCCAGAACTGGACACAGTACTCCAGGTGAGGTCTGACCAGAGCAGAATACAGTGGCACTATTACTTCCCTTGATCTAGATGCTATACTCCTATTGATGCAGCCCAGAATTGCATTGGCCTTTTTAGCTGCCGCGTCACACTGTTGGCTCATGTCAAGTTTGTGGTCAACCAAGACTCCTAGATCCTTTTCACATGTACTGCTCTCAAGCCAGGTGTCACCCATCTTGTATTTGTGCCTCTCATTTTTTTTGCCCAAGTGCAATACTTTACATTTCTCCCTGTTAAAATTCATCTTGTTTGTTTTGGCCCAGTTCTCTAATCTGTCAAGGTCATTTTGAAGTGTGATCCTGTCCTCTGGGGTGTTAGCCACCCCTCTCAGTTTGGTGTCATCTGCAAATTTGATCAGGATGCCCTTGAGTCCATCATCCAAGTCGTTGATAAAGATGTTGAATAAGACCGGGCCCAAGACAGAGCCCTGTGGCACCCCACTAGTCACTCTTCTCCAGGATGAAGAGGAACCATTGATGAGCACCCTTTGGGTTCGGTCAGTCAGCCAGTTACAAATCCACTGAGTGGTAGCATAGTCAAGATCACATTTTACCAGCTTCTTTACAAGAATATCATGGGGCACCTTGTCAAATGCCTTGCTGAAATCAAGGTAGGCTACATCCACTGCATTCCCTTCATCTACCAGGCTTGTAATTCTGTCAAAAAACGAGATCAGGTTCGTCTGACATGACTACGAGATCAGGTTCGCGGACTTTGTCAGCTTCCATAAACAGGGGCCAATCTGAAGCAATGATGGAGGCAAGCCAGAGTTAGATGTGTGTTTGTTTTGGCATATTTTGTTTGGTTTGGTTTGTTTTTTAGAGAAAATCTGGAATGTGTGTATATTTTTGAAGTTCATATAATTTTTATTTTAAGGAAAAGAAAACCAATCAATACAACAATAACAGTCAACCAAAACCTGAACTGATGATCCCCAGAGATTTTCAAGTGTCTCTAGGAAGAAACTTAATATTAGTAGATGAACCGGCGCTTGTCCCATGCGCTATGACAGTGTTGGCAGCTGCGGTTGTGACGGAGCATCCGTTGCCTCTCCATGGCTGCTGCTGCCAGCTTCCTTCCTTGGGCAGCTCATGGCAGCTGCTGTAAAGCATATGAAGAGGAGAAGGAGCAGGGGAAGCTTCCACCACGGAAGCGCAGCCCTTTGTGACATGTCAGCTCTGAGGGGCAGGCAGAGGGCAGGACCACCCTGAGCAGTAAGAAAGCGAGAGTGCAAGGAGTTGATTTTTATTTTTATTTTTTTAAAAAATGCTTTGTGTGTTCATTCTAATCTTGTCCCTTTCTAAAAATTTACTTGTGTGCGAATTTCTTTTTTGTAAATCTACCGAAGAATAAAATAAAATCGGGATTAAGGGGTTTCCTTAGGACAGTGTAGGGTGCGTGTGCTGTGTCCCATTGGTCTAGTGGTGGTGAAACCCGCCCTCCTTCTGATTGGAAATGCTTTAGAGGTGGGACACAAAAAATGTAGGGTGGTTGAGGAGGGTCAATAGGGAGTGGGAAGTGAGTGAGAAAAGCCCCTATTTTTGTGTGAGGAAGGGTACAAACTTGCTGCTCTCTAAATGTTTTGCACAAGGACTCCCACTATGCACAGCCAGAGCTATATTTGTAGTCCAAAACATATGGAGGTCACCAAGTTGATGAAGGTTGATCTGAAGGTTCCAATGCCCAGCATTCTCAGAAACTGTCCCACCACACATCACTTTTCAGCCCCACTGACATTGAAGTATTGTGCAATATGTGAAAGAACCCTGAGCTACCCAGAACAATTTATCAGCTTAGCTATCTGAGTTCCTTTAAACTGGAGATGACGGGGATTGAATTTAGTACCTTCTGCCTGCAAAGCCAGGGTTCTGCCACTGAGTTATGGAAAGCACCTCCATATCTTCCTTGGTAAAACAAAAAGCAGCAGCAAGTAACAAGAACAAAGAGCAGGCTGCTAGCAAGTTCCACAGAGAAGCAGCAGCATCTTGTTGCTCATGGCATGGAATATTCCAATCATTAATATCAATTATCAAAGCTTCTGCTTTGAAGGGTTTCACTCATAAACCTGTTCCATCCTGTTTCCAGCTCAATCTGTTGCTTTAAAACTTGCACATAAAAAAACAATATTTCTTTTTTATTTGTTTATTGGAAGGTTTGTGCAGTGGGCAGCAGAGATGTATACATGTGATACAACAGAGTCTATTGTTTCCGCCCAAATATTTATGAAGCAAAATAGTAGAAGCTGTTGTTGTTATTATGATTATGAAAAATACATAAATAGAAGTCATAGAACAAATCTGCCTAACAAATATCCATTGACTTGTTCTGATACTCTGTAAGGCTCCTAATAAAATAAGCGGGTCAACATGATCCTGTACTGCATTACACCAGTGAATAATTTCAAAAGCTCGGATGTCCCAGGGTTGAAAAACATACTCCGTTCTCATGGTGATTCTTTGTGGCCTCTGGCGGGAGGAGGGGGAGTGACAGAGCATCTATTTTCTGTCTCTCCCTTCATTTCATGGTACAGGTGTGTGGGTGGAGCTTGCTGTTCTCTCCCTGTACTTGCCTTTTATCTGAGGCTCCCACATCAGGTTTTCCATTCCTTGTCTGCGAGTACCAGACACAACTGCAGCTTCTAATTAGCCGGTTGCTGGTGTTTGCAAACCTGTCTTTGCCCAAAGACACACCTGGTGTCATATATGATATCAAATTTTGGGCAAGTTGCTGCAGCTAATGAGGTCCATGAGCCAGAAGGCCCCCCTCCCAGCTCAGCTATGGCACCTTGGAAAGGAATCACTTTGCTTGTGTCGGTGGCACAGCCACCAGCCTCCCAAAAACTTGCCAGATTCTGCTTCTGTCCCAGTTTCCCTGTTGGGGAGGGGTCATCAATATTCAACCTTGCATGAGAATTCTTCCACCACTCCTGGTTTCACAGAGAAGGTAATCAATGGCTACCAGCCATGGCGGCTATGTACTAACTCTGAATCACAAGGGGTTAGGAGGATATTGTTGCAACCAGGTCCCTTTTGTAGGCTTCCCAGAGGCATCTGGTTGGGCACTATAAGAACAGGATGGTGGGCCACATGCTCTTCTTATACTCATGTCAAAGTTCTTCTCCTTTATTCATTTATTTACATTTATTAAATTAGTATACCACCCTTCATCCAAAGATCTCAGGGCATTCAGAGTATTTCTGCCTGCATGGTGGAAAGGCTCCCCTTTGGCACCGGACACAGCTCCCAGGCAGGTATTCCGCACAAGCACAAGAAAGGTTAGTGCGACACCTGCCTGCCTGGCCTCCCACTTGTCCATCCATTCCCAACAGCAGGGGCTGGTGGACTGGCTGGCTGGGCTCCCTCACCCACTTGCTTGCTTAGTCTGCCTCAGCTCCTGGTATAACCAGTACCTGGTATGGCCAGTCCCAGAGGCACCATTCACTTGGGAAGCTTATAGCCAGGGCGGCTGCAACAAACAGAGAGGGCATCAGGGAAGGAAGGAGGGGCAGAGGCCAGTGTGGCTTGTGGTGCCCCTATCATTCCAAGGCACCCCAGGGTGCCAAGACACACTGGTTGAAAACCCCTGCTCTAGGGCATCCGATTGGTAATTCCGGGAATAGGATGCTTGACTAGATGGGCATATGCCTAATCTCTCAAGGCTCTCCTTATATCAAGGTGCTGACCTTCACTAACAACACCATTACAATCTTTCATAGTCTGCTTTGCTATTTTGGTGATATTCTGGTTTCTTCTCTTGGCAGGAACTAGCTGCTTATGAAAACATGCCTAATGCAGTAAAAGTAACAGAAACAGGTAAGGTAGATGCCTAGCGTATTAAATTTAGGAGGCTGCTATTTATTTTACCTCCAGGTCTTCTTCAGAGCGTAACATGCGATCAAGTCCTCGGCCCTGTCCCTCAGGTGAAGAACCACACAGTTGTTGTTCCAATACAGTTTACAATTTTAAAACACTAAAACAAATACATTATATAAGAGACTGACATCCTCTTATGCCAACTGATGGCCTGGGCTCCCTCACTTCTGCCTCCCCTCAAGGCAGGTGTCTTTATTTTTATATACAAATTGCATCACCTGGTGGCAGGATGCTGGTGGTAATTTTAGGATCATAGCAAGAACTGAGATGGAATTGAACCAGTTTCCATCCTTGCTATGGTCCTGATTTGATCGTCTTTCTAACACACACACACACACACACACACACTGCAATTTGCATTGGGGTTGAAAGAAATCTTGCACATTGTGCAAATCCACATTTCAAGTGTACCGTATTTTTCGCCCTATAGGATGCACTTCCCCCCCTCCAAAAATGAAGGGGAAATGTGTGTGTGTCCTATGGGGCGAATGCAGGCTTTCGCTGAAGCCTAGAGAGCGAGAGGGGTCGGTGCGCACCGATCCCTCTCGCTCTCCAGGCTTCAGGAAGCTCTCCGCAAGCCTAGGGAGCCCGCGGGAGCCCGCAGCCTGCATCTCAAAGCCTAGGGCGCGCTGCACAGTGTGCCCCAGGCTTCGGTTCCCCGACCTGGTTTGGAGGCTGGCAGTGGGGAGAAGCGCGCTTCTCCCTGCCGCCAGCCCCACAAGCTCGGGGGACAGCGGGGAGGCGGAGCGCCGTCATCCCGCTGTTCCCCGACCTGGTTTGGGCTTCAGGCAGATATCCGCAAGGTGTGGGAGCCCGGCGGGAGCCCCCTGTTCTGGGGGCTGGGGTCGAGGGAAGCTCAGGCTTCCCCCGCCCCAGCCCCGCGCCTGGGGGGGGGGGAAATAATTTTTTTTCTTTATTCCCCCCCCCAAAAAAACTAGGTGTGTCCTATGGGCCGGTGCGCCCTATGGGGCGAAAAATACGGTAATTTGGCTCACAGAAAATGAATGTGAGGGAAGATGGTTCTAGCTCAAATGACCTGACACCGTCCAAATGATTTGGACTCCAACTCCAAGATGTTTGGAGGACGCTATGGTTGGCTAAGACTAGACTAGTCCAACATCTCCCTAACATGCTAGTTATTTACACGCAGGGATTTTAAACCCACCAGCGCCTACCTACCCCTGTTCAAACAGATTTAGCAAAAAAGCTGGTGTTCATGTGGTCTGGCCTTGCATCAGATCTGCATATTGGTGAAGATGCCTGTTTTGGCCTTTGATCTTTTTGTGCCAACACAATTCACATGTTGCTGACCAAAGAAAAGAGCCCCAACAATACAATTTTGTTTGGGCGAATCTCTGATTTCACGCTGCAGTCCATCATGGCTGCTCTCCCACACCCGCCCAGAATTCTACTTTGAGAAGATGCTGGTGGCAACATTATTATTCATTTTTATTATTTATTAAATTTGTATACTGCCATTCATCTGTAGCTCCCGGGGCGATTTGCAACATAAAAATACAAGATAACCCCCCCCCAATACATAATAAAAACAAGAACAAGGCCAAACCAACAACAAACCCTAACCCTCCCTCCCTCCCTCGCACTCCACCCCACACTACTACTACTTAGTACTAGTAAGTACTACTACTTAGTACTACTACCTATCTTGGGACTATATTTTAGTGAGAGCCAGCATGGTGTAGTGGTTAAGAGCAGTGGACTCGTAATCTGGTGAACCGGGTTCGCATCCCCGCTCCTCCACATGCAGCTGCTGGGTGACCTTGGGCTAGTCACACTTCTCTGAAGTCTCTCAGCCCCACTCACCTCACAGAGTGTTTGTTTTGGGGGAGGGAAGGAAAGGAGATTGTGGGCTGCTTTGAGACTCCTTAAGGGGAGTGAAATGTGGGATATCAAGTCCTAGGGGTCACGAAGAGTCGGACACGACTAAACAACAACAACAACATTCTAGTGCTTTATTCAACTATCTAAACATTTCAGATTTGCTTCGAGATGGTTTCGGATCACGTCCTTTCTTCCAGTGTTTAATAGCAGAAGCAAATAAGGATGATGCAATGCAGGGTAAGCTTTCAAGAAAACAAAGTTATCATTTATTTGTATAACTAGGCATCCCATAGAATGAGTGCCAACACTGAAAATGCTCCACCTCAAGAAGCTACCCACTGGACTGCATCTGGTGGGGTACCCAGAAAAGGACCTCAGAAGATAATAGGGTCTAGGTGGGTCGGGGTGGGGAACCTGCGGGCCTCCAGAAGTTGCTGGACTACAACTTTATCACTTCTGGCTATGCTGAATGGGCCTGATGTGGGTGAGGGGTCCAATGACATTTGGAGAGCCTCATCATTGGCAATGCTGAGTCTCCCAGTTCAACTGCAACCTTCTAAGCCTCCCTATCTGAACTTTGGTACTCTCATCATAGCAAATCCCACCCTAGCTATACCCGCGCGGCTCCTGTGGGCTTTTGCGGGAGGTGGGGGAATTCCGCTACCTCCTGCAAAAGCAGGAAGAAGGTCTTGGAGTAGCGGACAGAGCTGCGGGGGGGGGGGATCATATTTATTCCCTTGATTCCCCCCCCCTGAAAACTAGGTACGCCCTATAGGGCGAAAAATACGGTACCTATTCCAAACCCTTCCAATCTGGATTCCACCAATCCAACTCCGCAAATGGCAGAAAAAACTACACTCGTTTATCTTCTCACACGAAAAGCCAAAAATAAGCCCCAAACACCTGCATCTCTCCACCTCAGAAGGAGCATGGGGAATCCCCAACATAGAACTATACTACATCGCCAACCATATAATCCCATACATTCTAGAAGATGAGAAGAAACAATGGGTACACTTGGAGAGAGACATAATCGAAAACACTCCCACCCCAGCATATACTTTCCTCCAAAACAAACTAAGGAAAATCCTCACCACACTAAACAGGTTCACACAGACCAGGCTTCCTTAAACTTGGCCCTCCAGATGTTTTTGGCCTACAACTTCCATGATCCTTAGCTAGCAGGACCAGTGGGCAGGGAAACAGCCTTACTAGAAAAGCTAACCAGTAGACTGAAACTGACATGGGAAGAAATAGAAGAGGATGCCTTCACTTCAGCATGGCTCCCCTTTATCACATACACAGCCCAACAAGGCAACAGCATGAACCCACCGACAGAATACAATTCAATATAGCTAACTTAACCCAACAACTCAGAGCAGGGTTTTCATTGCCAGTGCTTCTGTTCTGTGGAACAGCATCCCTATTGGGATATAGTGAGCCCACCACTTATGTGGGTTTTATGCTGGGAAGTTCCCAGAGTCAGATAAGCAAAATGGAGGGCTCTTTCTGTGGTGGGTTTCCCCTGCTCTCCAACTATTTTTCAGCTGTGTGCCAGAGGTTCTGATTGCGCAGGTAAATTAAGGGTAAATCGTGGACCCACTTTACTTTTGGGGGAAATAAAAGACATTATTGCTTTGACAAGCTTCTACATTTCAAGAGAAAGGTTTCTGCTTTAAATGTTCACTTTGTATTGTTTGGAAGCCTGTATTTAGTTGGATTTTTCCTATTCTTTTCGAAACTGTTTTTCATTTTTATGTTTGTAAATCGCAGACTCACGTGAAAGGCAATAATAAATATCTCCCCACAAGAACTCCCCTGTTATCCAGGACCTAAAACATGTAACTTGCACTCCTTGGCATTTAAAGTGTGGAGAATATTCTACTTTGTTTTGGAATTGCTTGTCAACAACAGATTGCTACTTCCCTCAAAATACTTTATGCAATTTTAAATGAGTTTCAGCACACGTTGTTGAACCTCCTGCCATTTGACCAAGAGGCACATAGTGTGTCCTAAAATATGACAGCCTCAATCCTTTTAATTGCTTGGAGAATTCAAAAAACTTTTTAAAAAAATCAGCTAAACATTAAAGGTCTGGCAATAGCTTCACAATCCAAAAGAGGCTTTTAGATTTGTGTTCTGTTAGTCACAGATGTATATACCACCCTGCTGGAGGGCAAATGGTGTTTTGAAGCTAATAAATATTTCAAAAGCAATTCTTGGCATATCCTGATGGGAGGGAGAATGGGTCAACTGTGCAACAAAAATGAAATTAACACCCCCCACCAAGAATATGAAGATATTTACATGAACCTAAAATGTGAGCCCTTTGATCCTGGCCTTTTTTTAGAGCTTAGTCAGTGGTTGGGGAGGTGGTATTTGGCTTAGCGCAGTAGTGCTGGGAGAGAGAGGTAATTAACCTCTCACACAGTTTCCCCTATCCTTCCCTATGTCTGAGCTATTAAAATGCTCTCTAGGGGGGAAAGGACAAGTGCAATATAGGCTCTTATTTTTCTTTCCACCCACCAAGATGATATCACTGCATCTAATACAGTGGTACCTCTGGTTACATACTTAATTCGTTCCGGAGGTCCATTCTTAAGCTAAAACTGTTCTTAACCTGAGGTACCACTTTAGCTAATGGGGCTTCCCGCTGCTGCCGCGCTGCCGCCGCGCGATTTCTGTTCTCATCCTGAAGCAAAGTTCTTAACCCAATATACTATTTCTGGGTTAATGGAGTCTGCAACCTGAAGCGTATGTAACCTGAAGCGTATGTAACCCGAGGTACCACTGTACAGTGGTGGTTAGTGTCCATTGGGACTGGTAGGGTGGAAGGCAGGGAGGCCAACAGAAGGTGGCACCAGAGTAAACAACAGGTAGAGCCAGAGCCAATGACAGAGAGAGTGAAATAAATTTGCTATGTCTCCATCCTCCTGGCTGCTGAGTTCTACAAGGGCAACAATGGGACTAAGGAGGGGGAAGTTGAGAGGCAGTGGTACAACCTGGTCTAGCTGCAGTTAAGAAGGTAGACATGAGGAAGGTAGACAGAGGTTGGAGGGGCAATGCCCCCACCTACCCAAACAGACCAGCCTCTGCTGCTCTAATAGCCAACTCAGGTACTGAGTGCAGAGAGGATTGGAGCCAGTGTGGTATAGTGGTTAGGGTGTCAGACCAAGTCCTGGTTCAAATTCCCACTCAGTTATTAAGCTCTCTGGGTGACCTTGGGCCAGTACTACTTCATAGGGGTGGTGGGGAGGAGGAGCTCCATGGAGAAAAAGGTGGTATATAAATGTAGTAAATAAAATAAATAAGTAATAAATTGGTGGCAAAGTGGGACCACTGACAACAAAGGAAAGGAGAAAATCTCTGTATGCTCAGGGGGAAGACAGAATTACTAATGGGGCTTCTGAGGCACAATTGCATCATTATGTTGGTGTGGGACTATTTTGGCTTTGTTACTGAAAATGTTTTTAATTAAAAAAACATTGAAGTGGCTTTTCCTTATAGCAGTGTGGTTCTCTTTTCTTTTGTTGTATTAAACAGTAAGCCCTTTTATATTGAGGAAATTTGATTTGCTTAAAAAATAACTACACATGGTTTTGTTTGCTCCCCTGGCTCCTTTGGAAGGCCATGACAAAAGAATATATTTTTTTTCAAAAATGCAAATTTAATACTTCTTACAAAAGGTGCCATTACCAAATTCAGTAAAATTCTGGTCTATTTATGTTGAAGTGATCATTTAGAAGGAAGGTGTAGTATCTAATGTTAGTTAGACCTGTGGAAATTAATGATTATTACTAAACTAAAACAAATGTGTGCACTCTGAGTAGAAATTAGTTGGATACAGTCTAAGATGATTAACTAATTCATAATTCTCTAGCTGATTGACAGCCTTACACAATAGTGGTTATTTCCTTACAATAGCTGTTTTGTGTCTCACCAGATACCGACATTGTAGGGTTTGCTATGTATTACTATACTTATGACCCTTGGATTGGCAAGCTGTTGTACTTAGAAGACTTCTACGTTATGGATGAATATAGAGGTAAAAATAATACTGTTTGCACATAATAAAGTGAGAAGCAGTGTGGAGGTGTGGTTAGGTAGTTGGGCTGAGATTGGGAAGACCCCAGAGATAAAGTCCTCATCACTTAACCCTAAAGTCTAAAACTGGGTTAGGGAAACTGTGGCCCCCAATATATTGTTGGATTCCTAGCTCCCATCAGGCCCAGCCAGTTGGGCAAGGCGGTTTGCATTAAAAGGGAAACATACCTAATTTGCACTTTCCAAAACAAAATGCAAACTGAAACAGTCATCCTTTGAAATTTGCGATGCAGTTCTCCAACCAAGGAAAGTGTTCAAAATTGCATATACCAGGGTGAAATGTGCATAAAATGCACCTAACTCCTGCACCAAGCTGGTGCCAAACATATTGCTTTCCGTTCCTTTGGACCATCAAGACCATATACACCGTCCAGGCTTGCTTAGTGAAAAATGAATCATGTAAGGGAAATTGCTTTTCAAAATTGTTTATACTGGGAGTTTTGCACTGATTTGGAATGTGAATAACTGAATTTAAGACTGCCCGGGATTTCCGTGCGCTGCTCTGGTTCGCCAGAAGCAGCTTCATCATGCTGGCCACATGACCCAGAAGCTGTACGCCGGCTCCCTCGGCCAATAAAGCGAGATGAGCGCCGCAACCACAGTTGGCCACGACTGGACCTAACGGTCAGGGTTCCCTTTACCTTTTAACTGCCACTAACCATGGTGGCTTCTGAAGAACCATTTTGTCCTGAGGAAAGGGGAGAATAGGATTTCAATATTGAGTTATTTCTCATTTTGCCTTGTTTTATTGTCTAATTGTTACTCATGCTTATTGTTAATAATTCTATGGAGCCAGCTTTGTGGGGCAGTATAGGGAAACACCTTGAATAAATATTTACATTCTACATTGAACAACCATCAGTAACCTGGTGCCTTGCAATGTTTTGGACTACAGTACAACTCTCAAAATCATTGATCATCAGCTCTGCTAGCTGGGGCTAGGGATGGAGGAGAAACTAGATTCAGTTCACATTTATAGGCAAAGCTTCCTAATTCGCATTTTCTGTAATACACAAACTGAAATGCCACAAGCTTTCCTTGGAGATTCACACTTCTCTCAATTTTGCAGTACAGTTCCCAAGCCATGTAATGTGTGGGAAAATGCATAAACTGGGCACAAAAATGCATATATTAGTAAAAATAGCATACAAAATGCAAAGCTATATGCTAGAGAAGATTGCAAAGTTGTGTATATATATATATATATATATATATATATATATGGGAAAATGCACAATAAAATATCACTAAGTTCTCATGAGAATTTTTATTTTTTTTAAAGTGAAGTGATGTGCCAATGTGGAGAACTGCATTTGAGTGTGAAAAAATGAGAAACCCAAATTGATAGATTCACCCATCCTTAGTTGGGGCTGATAGGACTTGGGAGTCCAACAAAATTTGTAGGGAACCAGGTGGAAGGAGGCTAGCCTTGCAGTTCCATTTCCTTTTCTTTCCTAAAATAATGATAAATGTACAGGCTTCTTTGCAATTTCAAAGAAATTAAATTTTTTGTATGTGTATAGGATAATGCATTAGATTTTACCTGTAAATGTTCCTATTTTGTTCATGGCTCATGGCAAAGAAGATAAAATAGCATATTGTCAAAGCAGGCAAATTTTTCACATGGGTATGTTGCAAGTTTTGTCATCTGAGGTTTTTCTGAACTGTGTTTTGGCAGGTTGGGGCATTGGAACAGAACTTTTAAAAAGATTAAGCCAGGCAAGTTATATTTTCCTGTCTTCTATTTACTTGTATGTATTTACTTTGTAAGCTGTATATTCAACAGTACAGACTTAAATATACTTTAGTCAAAAAGCTGCTGACATATTGGGACTGAAACCGGGAAAAGGGTGGGTGGAGTTTGGGAATCCAAAGGTATATAAATATAGTTTATTTTTATCTTTATTTTGCTTTGCTATTGGCATGGAAATGGGGAAAGACGTGGAAGGGAAACTCTTGGTCGACCTTAGGAAAATGATGTGTAAATTTGATTAAGTAAAAACTGATTTTTTAAAACGGTCTAAATTAAAATAAAATAAGGTTTGTAAATATAAATTGAGGAAATGGAGGAAAGAAGAAAAGTTAAATAATATGTCAGAATAAATTAAATTAAGTTAAAATGGAGAAGTAAACTAAGGATTTGCTGAACCAATAATTTAAATTGGAATACAAGAAGGGGAGGTGTGAGGAGGTCTGGGAAACAGGTTAAAAGAAAATAAGTATTTGAACTATCAGGTGTTTTTAATTGGTTTTTTTTTAAGTTTGGGATTTTTGTATTTTTTTGTTTTTTCTGTTTATTTTTGTATTTGTTGTTATAAGTTTTGTTCTTTTTGGAAATGCTAATAAATATTCATTTGAAAAAAAGCAGCTGCTGACATATTAAATTTGACTGAGAGTCTTCTCTAGCCTGGTGCCCTCCACATGTTGCTGGACTACAACTCCCATCACCCTTATTGCTCATTCTGGCTGAGGATGATGGGAGCTGGAGTCCAACAGCATCTGGAGGGCTACCAGTTCCCCAGACCTGGTTTCATTATTTAAGTCAGCTGTGAGAATCAAGAAGCAAAAGAGAGGATCAACAGGGTATCAGTGGTTAGAACCTCTAATCTCATTCACACAAGCGACAGATGAGATTGTAAAAACTGTTGATACAACTGTTTCATGCTTCAGAATGCAGGTAGGGGCTTGCATATGCAGGAACACACACGAAAAGTTCCTGAAATTTCTAACAGAACACAAGGTGAAATGTGAGTTAATAGCAGAATGCAGAGGCTAAAAAGGGGGCTAATGCACCAGCAAAAATATATGTAGATTGTAATAATTTCTTCCACTCTGAAGAAATTCACCTCACCTGGAGTGCTGCATCTAGCTCTGGACGTTGCAGCATAGTGATAATCTGGAACAGAGAGCAATACAGCAACACAGAAAACCTGCCTTCTACCAAATCTTATCATTGGCAGCTCTCCAGGCTTTCAGATGGGGGCAATCCCAGACGTACTTGAAAATGCCAGAAGGTGAAAGGGGAACCTTCTGCATGCAAAGTGTACGCTCTGCCACTGAGCCATGACATCTCCTCCCAAAGATGGTGAGGGGTCTGCAAACCATGTTCTGTGAGTTGGGCTTAAATCTGGAGGACAGGCATCTTCAAATATCTGAAGGGATGTCATATAGGTTATTGTATTTTAGTGTTTTATTGGAAGCCGCTCAGAGTGGCTGGGGAAACCCAGCCAGATGGGCGGGGTATAAATAATAAATTATTATTATTATTATATAAATGAAGCAAAATTGTTCTGTGGAACAGACTCCCTAGGAAGGAAGTAAACTTTGTCTTTAGAGGTTACTAAACAGAAAACAGCCACCTATCAAGAATGGTGTAGCAGTGGATTTACTGCATTGGCATGAAGGGGACTAGACTAGGTGACCTTTGAAATCCCTTCTAACTCAATACTTTCCTAATCCCTCTGTACTAATAAATAAAATCAGAATTTTGCATATATAAAAACTAGATGTCAGGGGGAAGAGTTATAGCTGAACACTCTCACTGTTGTGCTAGCTTTCTATGTGTGGGGAAGCTTTCAGTATGAAAATACATTGAACCATGTAATCCTCACTTGTAGTCTGAAGGGGTACCAACAGTTTTAACCATCTCATCATTTGTATGAATGAAGTTTTTACTTGCATTCCAACTGGTGACTCAGCTTAGTTCTCCAGCTGTGACACAATATCCTCTTCCAGAAGGGCAATCCTAATCAACTTCCTGAGTTTGGGAAGGGAGACTAGGTAGAAAAAGAGGGAAGAGTTACAGGTTTGAAAAATGTGGAAGTTACACCCTAGACTAGAACTTACCTCAAAAAACAGATTGGATTTTAAGTCTTCTCCTTGAGTGCTTATGATTGGGATCATACTATAGTATGATTTCTTACCTGTTTGTGATGTTCACCTTTCAGCTGAATCATCCTTTTAATATTGTTGCATGAGCACTTTTAAGATAAAACTTCCTGATGCATTGTTTTTAACTGTTTGTAAGCTTTGTGCATTTTATGGATGTGTAAGTTGCTTTGAGACATTTGTGAGTGGAAATGAAAACAATTATAGGAATCTTTAAATAAAACAATGAGAAATTAAATGGTGGGTGTGCAATGTACCATCACAGCTACTGTACATATCAACTGGCTCTGAACCAGAAAAGCATTTTGCCAGCTAAAAGGTTTTATAGGAATTCTTAACAAATTAGTGACTAATTAATGACTTATATCCAAATCTCTGATCTTGTATTAATGCTTAAAAATGCCCAAGAACGTGAGAACAGCAAAGAGCTTTAAGTTGTCCCAGTTTAGATTAAGAACTCTAGATGCAGGTATTATAGTCCTACAACTTTCTGTGCAATCCATGAATGCAGTGCTTCTTGCAAAGAAAGCCAAGTAACTGTGTTTTCTTTTACTCCAAGTTTTGTTTCTGCATTTGCTACAGTAATAATTTCAAGCAACAAGATTAACTGGCAGCTTAAATATAAATGGTTTAAAAAAGTAACTCCCAAAAGAAGTAGTGGTGGTTACCAACCTCATGGCTTAGAGGGAATGCATAGAGGGAAAGGCAATAAATGGCATAGAGTGGGCATGTACAACACATCGATCGCGATCGACTGGTGGAACCTGAGACTGATTATGGTCGATCGCAGGTTGATCGCTGTGCTCCTGGGGGGACTTGAGGGAGATGCTGCCCTGCCGCCTCCGAGGGAGAGCTGGTGTGTGCATTTGCTGCCAGCTTGCTATCCTTCCTGCTGCACTCAGCACTGGTGGTGGGGTGGGATGGGATGCTGCCTGAGGGAGAGAAAGAGAGGGAGAGAAAGAGAGTGCCCTGGCTTGCTATCCTTCCCGCTGCGCTGAGTGCTGGCAGTGGAATGGGATGCTGCCTGAAGAAGAGAGGGAGGGAGGGGGAGAGGGAGAGGGAGAGGGAGAAAGCAGGGAAGGAAGAATCATGGAGCAACCCGGAAGGGAAAGAGTTCACACACACACACACACACACACACACACAGAGAGAGAGAGAGAGAGAGAGAGAGAGAGAGAGAGAGAGAGAAAAGCTGGCTCCTCAGATCTGTGCAAACTAATATATAGTTTGACTTTTCTCACTTGTTTAGTTACTTCTCCATCTAACTACTGTATCTATGAAATAAAGATCTATCTATCTATCTATCTATCTATCTATCTATCTATCTATCTGGCTTTCGAGGGTGGTAGAGCACTGCTAGTTTTTGATACTTGTTGGTAGATCGGAGGCAACTTAAGCTTGGATGTGCCTGGCATAGAGGGAAAGGCAATAAATGGCTACCAGCACTGGACACCCCTCTCTTATTTCCCAAAATGCTATTGCCTGTGCTTACTTTTCAGATAGCAATCGAAACCAACTGCAGCTGCATGCATTTCCTTGTTGTTGTTTGGAACAAGCCATCTATAGAGTACTATATGAGGCGTGGTGCTTCAGACCTTTCCACTGAAGAAGGCTGGCATCTCTTTAGATTTGACAAAGAAAATCTAGTCAGAATGGCTTCTGGAGACTAAAAGAAGGAAGTCCGCCATTTTTTTTTTATCACTCTCAAAGCTTGGAGTGCTCATCAGGCTTGCGATGAAAAACCTCACTTACAAGGGGAGACTTCTGGTTAACACAGTGGCGTCAAAGCAGAGTGCAAATAGCAAGAAAAATTAAAAGAAGGATGCGTGTTTTATGACTGACATGACTTTGATAAATTGCTTTACTTTTTCTTCACATGGATGTACAACACTTCAAATGCAGCCTGAATCTTACGGATCAGTTTAAGCAAAGGTATACTCAACTGGTGACTCATATGGAGAAAGAACACAGGTGGGACATAATGTGCTGGCCTGGCCAGGAAACCTCTTGCTTTTCTTCAAATACAAAAATAGCTGGTGCCCTAGTGTACTGTATTAGAGCATGTACAAGCTTGTGCCCAGAAGGAAGAACAGGACTTTGTGGGAAAGAGCACCTGCCTTGCATGCAGAAAGTCCCATACTCAATTCCTGGTGCCTCCAAGTCAGAGGATGCCAAGCTGGGAAAGGCTGCCTTAGACAAACCATTCTCTCTCAGCCTCAGTCCCCCGATTTCCAGTGACTTGCCTGTTTAGAAAGGTTACAACTAGAGAATACATGATACACTTTAAAAAACTGTACCTATTTTAGGTATTACCATTAAAACCACAGGCTTTGCATACAGTCAGAGATTCAATCACCAGTTTTTCTGGGTAGGGCTGGGAAAACACACTCGTCTGAAACCTGGAGAGCTTTTGCCAACCAGAGTACACAATCTGAACCAGAGAGACCATATTGTCTGACTCAGCTTCCTATGTTCCTGTGGTCTTGCACTTTTCCTACCCTTACCCAAAGCAGTATCATGACATTTTGTGTCACATGGCTTGTTGCTATATCACCAATACTGGAGAACCAAGGCAGCGTCCCAGTACCCACATAAAGCAGGGGGCGGCAGAAAGGAGATCAGTATCTACTAGTAGACCCCAGAGTGACTTTTCAGTAGATCAGCTAGAGTTTCAGCAACTATTTTAACTATAGCAATGACAAAATGACACCCCAAGTTAGGCTGTTGCATTGCAGAAAGCTAACCAGGAGTGGCATTGTGTGTGAAAGGATTGTGCGCTCACTTCAGTTTTAGTATGAAAAACAAATGTGTTGGCTCAGAATGTGCTCAGAAGCACCCTGTTGTTTAATCCTGTATGCCTTTTTTGGCTGGCTCTCTTTGGTAGATCTTTTTGGCTCAGGCGCAACTTCATCCGATTTTGTATCAGGAATAGAGTAGGTGGGTGTGACTTGGCCAAAGTGGAATTGAGGTCAAATAAAAAACCTGACAGGACTAATCAGCCCCAGAGGCTGGAAGTGGAGAAATAGGAAAATACCTGCGTTCACAACTGCGAACATAGCCTCGGTATCTTCTGCAGGGGTTATATGCAAATTCCTGCTTCGCTACTACACAAGGACTGTAGAAAGCAGATGAAAATTCATGTCCTGTATGAAGCTACCAAAACACCTCCACAGCAAGCAGTTTGGGAAATGCATTTTTAATTATATATATACCTATATATCCATAAACTATAATTATCAATATGTTTCCCCCTTTTCCTCTGAATGACAGCAAGTTTTTAAAGGCCAGCATATTAGCAAAGTGCTACAGTGTGGAGCAGCCACATCTCCTGGACTAAAGATAAGCCCAAGGAAAAGAAGTTTAAATATTTCTCTTTTCATTATCACTTCGTTATCTGTGCAGGAGTGGCACAGAAATCTGTTTCTCCAAGTGATTTACATTAATAGCCAGCTTGACAATGACAATCTCATCTGAAACCCTTTGGCTGTCTCGTGATTTCCAAAAATTAAAAGAACACTTGTAGCAATAAGTAATAGGGGGAAAAATGATAAGTGGAAAGGCTGTGCAGTTAAAGATCAGGTTGAAGAATTACCTGATCAAATACCACCATATAGATCACAACTTCCCCCATTTTAATCTCCCATCATTATTGTAATCCAAAATTTTTGGGAGTTTGTGCTCTGTTAGCTTCTGGTACTGTACATATCCACATCTTCTGGGCTGGACTGGCCATGGTCCATGAGGCTGGGGTCTGGTTTAAACTTTGTTGCCTTCAACACATCTGTTAAGTATAAAAAGGTGTTAGTGTGTGTATGTGTTTGGCACTGTCTTCTCACTTAAGATCTTCAGGACAGTTCCTGGTTATTCATACCTGATCTCACACTTGGCGGTTTCGCTTCAGCTATCAAAGGAACAGAATCTGTCTGCGGAAGTGTCTTCTCTGCATGAAATTGCATTTGTGATGATTTCACCTTTTCTTCTGATTCAAGGGCTATCTTCCGAGCTTCTGAGACAATATGGTCTGTTCCTGGAACTGCTCCAAGTACTTGCTGCTGTTGAAATAATGACTAAATTGTAAAATTAGCCTGATATTGCCAAATCTAAATTTAGGTAGAACACTCCTTGTAACATAGGAAGTTGCCTTATACTAGAGTCAAATCAATGATCCATCACCCAGTAATGCCTACACTAGCTTTCAGCAATCTGGTGCCCTCTGCTGCCCACTTCCCCAGCCCCAGCTCTGGTGCAAAGCATCTGGAAGACACCAGGCTGGCAAGTACTGCTCTACAAGGTTTCAGATAGGAGTCTTTTCCAGCCCTGGAGACGCCAGGGATTCAATTCTGGACCTTCTCAATGCAGAGACTGTGCTACAGTCTTTCCCCCACAGATTGGTGGCTTGTCTTTTGCTTAATATTGCTATGTAAAATGTCATGCACATGGATAGCAGTGCATAAATAAGAAAATAATAGCAAATTGGCTGAGGATCCTCCTTGGCTTACAAATGAATATGGCTGATAGTCATTGTGCCCGTTAAAATACTTTCCATTGGTGTAATAGGGTCCATGTTTCATAACCCTGTCTTGTTTAACCATTATGTCTATGCTATAAATATTTCTAGTCACTACCTTCCATCCATTCATATGCCCATGGTTTATTTATTTTGGTTTACTTCATGTCTTATTTTTGTTTGACAGTGATCCATAATTTTATGTGGTCAATGTATAATTGCCACCAGATACTGTTTGATAACACTCTATATTTTGCAGAATTTTGTATAACTATTTTTAATTTAATAAAAATTATTTAAAAATACACACAAATAATAGCAAAAATATGTCTCTTAACATGTGCAGAGTATCTATCAGTCTCCAAACCAGTCTACTATATATAGTATATAAAAATCTGTTGCACGTTTGGAAGTTCAAAGGCTGAAAAATAATGATGCTGGATATCTGCAACACTATTGTTTTTATGCATGTGTTTCAAACACAATGTAGATCAAAGAAAGATAACTTGCCCATGCTGCTAAAGGGTAGATTTTGGAAAAGAACCTACCTGAGTATCTTTATCCTGGGTGAGTAGAACTTCTGTAGTGGACTTTTTGGTCCATAGCGATCCTATTGCTTCATAGGTTTTATGGCTTGCAGCATAGGCCTTTCCACCTATTACCTAGTTTAATATTAGAAATGTTATTGTACTGAACAACCAGTTTTAAAAATATTGTAGCATAGGCAAGGCTAACAAGACTTCTCCAATGAACTGTGATTCAGCCAACAGTGAAAGAAAGAACAAACGCAATTATAGATAGCAATCTATTAGTGCTTTTAAACTTTAAAGAATTTTCCAATTTAAAATGCTAAAGTGTGATGAACAAGTGGCAAGATTTTTAAACAATAAAAAGGAAAGCATTCATACACCATTTAGTAGAACTCACCTTTGCAATAATTACTGACTGAGCTGGATAGCAAACAGATATGCCCAATGTGCAGAGTCCAAAGGGATAGCAAATCTTCTTAAATCTAGATCCTGCAAAATCAATCAATCAACCATATAAGGCAGTGACCAGGAACCTGCAGCCCTGCAGATGCTACTGGATTACAGCTCTCATCAGTTCCAGCCAGCATGGCCAATGATGACAAGGTCCTATCCCAAAGATGACAGGTTGTGTAGCCCAGCAACATCTAGAGGGCCATCGGTTGCCCATCTCTGATTTAAGCAACATTAAGCAAAAACTATCATATTGAGAAGGCTAGGCTCCACACTGGCTTCCAATGTATAAGCAATATTTTTATATAGACAAGCATTCAGTCAAGTGAACTATCTTCAGCCTGTATCAACACTGCCCATCTCTTCTGTTCTTAATGGGAATGAGGCTGCAAAAGCATCTGAATCTGGATACAGTTACAGACTACTAGGCATAAGGCTGTACTATGTGTTCCATTGCATGCATCCTCATGATTCTACTTGGATGTATTAAACTTACAGTGGGGTAGGTGCACAGGACAGCAAGCTTTGTAACCATCTGCATTAGGATCCACATTCCAATGTGGCAAGGAAGCAACACACACACACAGACACACACACAAAAATACACACACACCTCCATTCACCAACCCCACCTCATCAACTGGCTTCCCCCAACATATGACTAACCCTCCCTCCCTTTGTATCTTACCCACCTGCTCCCTCTCCTTGCTCACCAGTTGCTAAACTGTTTTGTAAAGCACTCTCCTTCCTCTATTGAACCTGACTGCAAAAATGTTTAACCAGGGGTGGGGAGACCACAGGGCAGCTTGCTAACCCAGTATAAGACATAGGTGAAGGGCCTCCCTACCCCTCTGTTAAACCTTGCTACAAACACATTTGATGGAGTTGGATAGACATTTTGTGCCTCTCCCCATTCATTAAGCAGCTTGCCTGGGCTGGCTCCTGTTCTGTTGATAGCATTCTTGTTGAAATACAACAGGTGCCCCACTATCTGCAAACAACTGGAGACTATTTTTTGTTTTAGGAGGTTTTCCCAGTTGGATAAATGGGTCTTTGCCATAAGTGTGTATTTTGTACTCTCTTAGTTTTGTTTTAAATGTAATGGGGGAGATTATGTGTATGAGTTATAAACTGTTTTTTCTGTTTTAATGTGAATTGTTTTGACATGTTTGTACAGAAGGTGATTAATAAATTAATACTAATAATAATAACAGTAACTTATAAGCATGTAATCCCTTACCTTTTCTTGCAAGGACTAGCCCAGTCAGTCCTGAAACTGTAATCACACCAACTTTGGGAAGGAATTCTGGAGGTGGATTCTTCAGGTAAACATAGGCATCTTAAAAAAACAAAAGCAAGATTTGCTAAGCCTGAATATTATTTTCTAAGAATTAATAAAAATAATAATTTATTTGTAATTGGATGTAGAAATGATTACTTCATACAAATTCAGACTTTGTTAACTGTGCTGTATTTACAGTGGGGCAAAATATTTATAAGAAAATATAAAATATTTATACGAAAATCTGGAATGTCGCCTCATTTTAAGAAGGTTTGTAATTTGCATGGCCAAGAACAAAGAAATGAAAGATTTAATCTTTGCACATACTCACTCACCTTTTCCAAACTGTACAGATGATATTATCCCATTTTTGACAAAGAGATAAGCATCCTGCACAAACAAAGTAAAATATAATTTTCCCCATCTGATATTTATGCAACTGTCTTAAAAACTCCTAATATTTATCAAACAATCACACTGACAAACAGTTGGAGACAAAACACTGGAAATTTTCCCACTTTGTAATTCAACTCTTTGAATTTAGTATAACTGATCAGCAAGTGGAACATGGAGGTGGAGGAAAAGAGGCAGATTTAAGTGCAATGTTCCTGAATCACTTAACAATGGGGTGGAGACCTGTGTCCAACTCCATCTAGAATGCTCAATGCTCAGGGATGATGGGAGCTGTAGTCCAGCAAACATCAGCAATACCAACATCACGTCTTAGGCAGGGCAAGAGAAAAGCAAGTGTTGGATTGAGCCCATGACTTTCCCCAACAATCTAATAGCTGGTAATGACAAATTTTTCACAGCTATCACTTCTTTGGTGGTGGGGCAGGAGGAGACTCCTACTGTGCTGCTGCTTCTGTGGATTTGGAACCAGTATATATGATGCAAGTAGGGGGCAAATAGTGCCATATTTTATTAATGCCCTGTACCCAATGCTGCAAAATATTACTGTAGCAAGGGTTGCAAACTTTTTTGGATCCGTGGCCACATTTGTAAGTCTGATAAACTATCAATGACACACACCCCACAACCAAATACCCCCACAACCTTTTCTATTGGCTACAAAATAATACTTCAAGCCTAATTTCAGCAAGCAGAGGAGCAGGGAACCTCATGGGTTCCGGGGAAGGCCTTTGTGGGTGCCACATGGTGACTCTGCTATAGCATGTGCAGTGTACAATATATTCAATATGAAACTTTTGATCTCTTTACATAGGAAAGTTATTCAGCTAGAGAAAAACAAAAGGCAGCTTTATTAATTTACACTGTGGTACACATTGCATTACCAACAGTAACTCATTCAATGTCAGAGGGAGCAAGGCTGTGTAAAAATCACTTCCCCTCCCACATATACTCCAAACTGAATAATGGCTGGGATCCAAGAAGATATTTTAATTAGGTATGCCCAAGGCCTTATATGTGTGTGGAATTTTGAACATGTCCCCTTTGAAGAGCAGCCCCACACACCAGGTGCTTATGAAACTTCTGTTTTGGAAGAAGTCTGCCATACCTTTTGGGCGGGGGGGGTTGCTTTTTGTGAATCATATATCCAAACACACTTGGGCATGCAAAACTAGTCACATGGTGCTTTGGATCCAGGCCACAAATAATAAATAAACTTAGCCTTTCTGAACCATCTGCTGTTAAGATTCACATCCTATTATTTTATTGTGCATTAATTTCCCCATGTTGTCAGCTGTCTCAGTTGCCTGTTATCAGACAAACAGATGGGATATAAATACAAACAAAATAAAATACAAACACACATCCCCCTTGCCTTCCATCATAACTACTGATAGACAAACATAACAGGAAATCGTTATTTCATTGCATTAATCCACTGGCATAGCACAAGCTACATTTATAAGGTGTTTGAGGTTTTCTGATTGAGCCCTTTTGATACATCATATTTTCTAGCACCACCAGAAGATGTAAACATTCTTATGCATCAGCACCAATTTATAGGTGGACATCTTATGTATTATATTTCTTTATTTAGGACAAGCTGCCTTCTACCTGGTGCTCAGGAATTCCAAGAAACCATAAAATCTTTTTTAAAAGGTTCAGTCCACAATCTTGATTTAAAATGGCATTCAACTGTATCCAAACATAAACGAAAAACTGCTCCTTGATCTTAGGAACTAGCGCACAAAACTTAGGTAAGATATCTTAAGAGGTATCCAAATGCATAGTGCAACTTTCTAAAATATATAGTAGATCCTAACTCTGCACTCCTATAGTCTCTGGGAGGACATCTTAGGGACCAAAGTTTCATCAGACTGAAAACAGAGAGAGGTCTGCTCTCAGGAAGGAAGATCCATAGTTGGAAGCCTTTTGCCTGTGGTTGCAGAAAGGTCTGCAGCTGGTTCCTCTCCAACCTCAGAGAGGCCAAAGAGGAAGCATTCTGATGGCATTTTGGGAATGTGTCAAGAAGGAGAAATTACATTTACTGCCCTCTCATTGATTTCAACAAGAGGCAAAATGTTTTGGAAAACTCCTCCCCAATGCTCTACCTTCATCTTCCCTTCAGTTTTCCCTCCCCTACCATCTGTTATTTATTTCAGCTGAAATAACATATTGCAGGAACGAATAAGGAATAGAGTTTGGGACATCACAGTGGGAAATATATTGTGTGTTTCACAATGATACATTTCAGTTTATTTTGCACTGGTGTTTTGTGAGCAAAACTTTACACCACAAGAGGTCACTACACTCCAAGCTTTGAAACACAACAAAAATAAAGAGAAATTACTGACTGGTGGGCATAAAAAGGTTGGTCCAAATAACACAAAGCAAACCTAAAGCAGGAACATCATTCTTTTCTTCTACCAAAAGGGCAACTTCCTAGGCAGAAGGTTTTTTAAGAGTGTTTGAATATGTTACTTCTCTTCTTACGGGTTTGACTAAGAACTCTGAACTCAAAATGCACTGGAAATCCTGAAGTGAACTAATTCATAGAAATCTTATTCCATGCTGACTCCAATTGATCCAATTGCTCACTTATGGCAAGACATGTATGAGAATTCTTGATCTATTAAATTAAGTAATATTCTTACCTTGCACCCATTGACATAGTAACTTGTTGTGTTTCTTACTGATGAAATCCTACTTTGCAAGCGGCCAGGCTTTTCATCAATGTATCTTGAATTAAGAGGTGGTGCATTATAAATAGGAAGCTGGAAGGAAATGGGGGGATAGGAGTTATAGCAAAGCTCGTCTTGGGAAAACCATGAAAAGGGAGGGGCAATCCACATACTTGGAATGGGATTATTTTATCCATGGCCTCAATCCAGCAAAATTTGCCTGTGTAGTACAAGACTTGCATGAATATAAGAGTTGTTCTACATCCACAACTACTTTGGATACGAACATCTACTGGATAAAAGGTTAGATCCAAAGACTTCTGTGTGTAAGTAGGCATGTATGGTCATTAAGTGCCAGTAAATTGACCCCAACATTTTGCCATGGATATGGATGATCAGGGAAATGACACACACACAGGGATCTGAGCTTAAGTCATCTAATGCAGTGGATTCTACTTTCATAGAATTCCTTCCATTTCAACATGGCTGTTGAAGTCCCCAGCACATCTAGCAACATAGAAAGTGGTCCATCTAGCTCGGTATTGTCTACATTGACTGGAAATGGGCCTTTAGAGTTTCAGATAGGGTCTCTCCCAGCCCTACTTGGAAATGATGGGGACTGAACCTGGGACCTTTTGCACGCAAAGCAGATGCTCTGTCACTGAGCTATAGCCATCTCTACCACATAATACCTGTATGCAGCACAGGGTTCAGGGTTGTGTTCTGGGGTACTATGATCAGCTGAGCTAGCACCTAACTTGAATGAACCAAGAGTTGTCTTTCAAATGCATCCAAAACCCCACTGCATCTGCAGGAGAAATTGGTAGTGGCAGACAAGCAGTTTTTCAGTGAAGCTTGCCAGCCATTACCAACTTTCTCATTGACGAACCTAAAGATCCCTCAGAACACAGTTTGAGAACCACTGGTCTACTGCGGGTGTAGCCAGTGTGGTCCGTCCCCCCCGATATTGTCAGATGCCAACTCCCATCAGCCCCAGCCAGCATGGGCAGTGGCTGTGAAGCAAGTTTTAGTCCAACAATACCTGGAAGGCACCATATTGGATACCCTTGGCCTAGTGCTATCTCCATCATCCTTGAGCAGTGCAAATGGTGGTGCAGATTACCACCAGCTTCATGGTGTAGCTGGGAAGGCTCACTCTTGTATGAACACTTCCGAGTCGCACAGAACACCTTGTCCAATGTGACTGCTGTGCTTTGGACCATATGTCAGCAGCAGTTGTCCTAAGTTTTAAGCCTCCAAGTGGGGTGGAAATTAAGAACATAATCTTCTTTAGCCCTACACAAAGAATATGTAGAGTAGGGAGCTGGAGCACAGTAGCAGGCCCTCATGCTGGTCTCTATGCGCTCTGTGTACCTAACGTACAGAGTGCAGGAGACGTTAGAGTGTATATATGTAGGCTCTGTACACAAGACATGATGAATGTGTTGAAGTCAAGAGATGGTAGTGGAGCTTGTTGCTGCAGTATACTGCCCTCTTCTTAAGTTCATCATACCTAGATTGATAACAATCAAGCATAAATAAAGCAAAGATGAAAGCAAACCAAATCTCTCCCCCCCTCAAAAAAACCCCGTGCATTAATACAAAAGCCACAGTAAATTTAAGTACAAATGTGATTCAGTCTTCCAAGTGGGACTTGCAACAAAATGTTGCGCTGTGGAGTGCTGCTGTTCAATATTCCAGCTGCTGCACTGCATAGCCTCTGCCCCTGGTGTTCCATACCCTCCCTATCACTTAGCATTCTGTAGACACTGAGCACACACTCAGTCCTTATTGGGCTCTCCCTCTCCCAGGTTTTTTAAAAATGCAAACCTTTGGGCTCTCCAAAATTTGAGGGTATCCCCTTCTTGTGTGAGCGGTACTACCTTGGCTACATAAGAAACAGTTCTCAGCAAATGAACATTGAAACTATAGAAGGAATGCTTCTCTTCAGCTTTAAATTATATTATGTATTTGCATTAGCTTATCTTTTCAGTCCTCCATTTTTGGATCATCTGCAATGGTAAGTGATGCAGCATCGAGAATCATCATCATCACAACATTATTATTATTATTTTACTATATCACTTGTTGCATTCTATTATATAGTTCTGTTTCCTGTGAAACAAAATTCAGAAGAAAGCCTTCACTGTACCTAGGTGCTTCTGCTCATTCAATTTTTAAAGAGGTCATACAAATCCTACCTGATGTGCCTTCATGCGACGAGATTCTGGTTCCTCTTCAGATGCAGCATGTACAATAGATGCACCTGCCAAGGCTGTAGGAAAAGCCACCCATTTTGCTATCTGGGGGCAGGGGCGGGGTAGAAAGAAAGAAGCTTAATCGCTGAATAGCAAATAAATGAATGAATGAATAAATGCACATGTTCATCAATATTCAGACCAAGTTCAACAACAATATCCATTAACCAGCTAAGTCTGCTAAAGGGTATAGGCAAAATAAATTATTGTTTTTCATACATCTGATATAGGAAAATACAGAATTAAAAAAAATGTATACAAAAGCATTTTAAGAAACATAAACATTCTCACTGCGAGGGGGGGCGGTAGGTGTAGAAAAGGTTTCCAAATTGCAAATGTTCAGGTTGTTCAAACTAATCATTTTTGGGTACCAAGGAAGTTGCTTACTATAATTTATTGAACTGTTTCCTTAAAATACGCTTTTCAGGAATATTACTTGTGATGTGGTCCTAAGCTTCTTGGTGCAGGGACTCACATTTTAAAAAATATTTGTCACTGTGAAGCACCATGTGTACACTGAAGATGCATTATGCATGGTCTGCTGCAATAAAGTGCTGGTAAAATGCAGGATCACTGTAGAAATCCTTGGAATTAAAAAATACCTAAAATATCTCCCAAGATGAAGGAAGGGGCACAGCTCAGTGGGAGAGCATCTGTCTTGTATGCAGATGGTCACAGGTTCAATCCCTGATGTCTTAAAGGCAGGGCTGAGAAAGAAAGCCTAGAGAACCACTGCAATCAGTGTAGACAATGCTGAACTAGATGGACCCCCAAGGCCTCACTCAATATCAGACAGCTTCCTATGTTCATATTTTAACAACATTTAGTGGAAGCAAAACTGCCTTAAAGGTATAGGCATGAATGAGGATGCTACACAGAAGTCTGCTCTCTAATGCTCAAATGGCGTTTACAGAATCTAGCAAGAACGTTTTAAAATATATATTCATTAAAAAGGTCAAAGTTTTGAGACCTCAAGAAGACAAAAAAACATGGAAATGAGTGGAAGAGCATTGCTCAATTAGACCAACAATCTGTGAAGCCTGATCACAGAAATGTAGAGTTGGAAGGGACCACAAGGATCATCTAGCCTAGTCCATGGATAGGCAAACTAAGGCACGGGGGCCGGATCCGGCCCAATCACCTTCTAAATCTGGCCAGTGGACGGTCCGGGAATGAGTAGATGGTCCGGGAATGAGTAGAATGTGTCCTTTTATTTAAAATGCAACTCTGTGTTATTTGTGGGGCCTGCCTGGTGTTTTTACATGAGTATAATGTGTGCTTTTATTTAAAATGCACCTCTGGGTTATTTGTGGGGCCTGCCTGGTGTTTTTACATGAGTAGAATGTGTGCTTTTATTTAAAATGCATCTCTGGGTTATTTGTGGGGCATAGGAATTCGTTCATTTTTTCCCTTCAAATATAATCCGTCCCCCCACAAGGTCTGAGGAACAGTGGACTGCTGAAAAAGTTTGCTGACCCCTGATTTAGTCCAACCCCCTGCAATGCAGGAATATTTTGCCCAGTGTGGGGCCTGAACCCATGACCCTGCGATTAAGAGTCTTATGCTCTACCAACTGCTTCCAGAGAGTTAAGCAGCTGGGCAAGAAAACAGGAACTTTCATCCAGTGTTGCTCTGCAATAGTACTTAAAGGGACCCCTGACCATTAGGTCCAGTCATGGCCAACTCTGGGGTTGCAGCGCTCATCTCGCTTTACTGGCCGAGGGAGCCGGCGTACAGCTTCCGGGTCATGTGGCCAGCATGACTAAGCCACTTCTGGCGAACCAGAGCAACGCACAGAAACGCCGTTTACCTTCCCGCCAGAGCTGTACCTATTTATCTACTTGCACTTTGACGTGCTTTCGAATTGCTAGGTTGGCAGGAGGAGGGACCGAGCAACGGGAGCTCACCCGCTCACGGGGATTCAAGCCGCTGACCTTCTGATTGGCAAGTCCTAGGCTCTGTGGTTTAACCCACAGCACCACCCATCCCTCTAATAGTACTTACTGCTACTCAATAAATACTGAATGGAAATGTTAGCCTATGAAATTGTCATTGGAAAGCCTTCTAAGCCAACAGCCACCACATTTTATTGTGGCAGTGAATTCTACAAATATGCGCACACACCATAACGCACATGGCTTAACACAAAGAATCCTGGGAACTGTAGTTTACTTCTCAGAGCTGCAATTACTAGCACACTTAATAAACTAGTCCCTAGGATTCTTTCAGGGAAGTTATGTACTTTAAATGGATAGCATGTATGCAGCTTGTGTCAGTTACCTTCTCTCTGCAATATGCTATCCATTCCCTATTATGTTGCATCTCTGGAAACTACTTCCTCCAAGTGCTGCATCTCCTCTTCCCCTCTAATAATCAATTTCATTCCTACCAGGAAATGTCTTATGCTCTCACCTCTTTAAGGATAAAATGCCAGTGGAGGTGAATTAGCATAACAAACCATTTTTACTGCATTTTTTATCATGGGTTGATGCTTAATAAGCCCCATAGTCAAGTTACAATTTAAGGAAGCTGTACTGGATTTTAATGAAGGTTTTATTACTGTGTTGTATTTATTAATTCCCACACTAGCCCAGTTCAGACATCATCGCAAACCACTAATGACTTACCAATAATGTTGATATCACATGCACTTTCATTTTTTCCGTGTGTGATCAACAAGCCAAAATCTCTGACTTATGAGAATTGTGGTTTGTTTCACTCAAACCATAATTGGCAAGGCAGCAACCAATACCTGGCTTCACGATGAAATTTGTTTGTCAAACCATTAACCATAGTTTACAGTGATATGCAAATACAGCCATTGAGGAATGGAGCCAATAGTTGAATCTAAGGACACCAAGTTTAACTAATTTGTGGATTAAAGTCTCCTCCCAACAGAATGCATTTCTGGCGATCTTTTCCACAAATCAACATTATTATTTATTTGATTTCTCCATGTTGAGGCCCAGGTGGGCTACAACAATTTAAAAATAAAATATTTAAAAGGACTGAAACATGAGATGATAAGAGTTGTAGTCTGGCAACATCTGGAGGGTCAAATGCTCCTCATTTGGGATGTAAAGTATCAAGCTAGCTACAGCAGAAAAAGAAAGAGACAATGAAGCAAACTGACCGTGTTGCAGGAATAGACAGAGGGGCGGACAAATGAAGCACAGGGGGGAAAGAAAAATACAAAAATTAGATATTTGATGGAAAAGCACAAAAGAAAATGGCATTCTGAAATTATACCAGGACTGTCAACTGTGTGATTTCTTTTTTTTTTTAAGCATGCAGAAAAGGGGGGAGTATTGCCCATCCCCTAAGAGCAATTAACTCTCACACTTTGAAGTCCCTGAACATTAATGAGCAGGAGCATAGAAAGAGTATTAGGAAGAATACAGCAGAATGAAATGATTAACTCAGGAGAAGGCGCATGTGTGATAAATGTGGTAAACGTTCAGAATCTGACTTATAAAGTGATAAAATGCTCTCAGCCAAATTTTATCTAGTCATTTAAATATCAAGTGTGATAAAAATGTATCCTTGTATCCAGAATTGGCCTGCAAGATAGGAGATTTCTCTGCTCTTTTGATGTTAAGGTGCATAAGAGTGGCTGCAACTCGAATATGTAATTTATAGCTAGAGGAAATAAGTTCACATTTTATGTTTCTTGGGAGAGCCGAATAATGAAGTAAGTACTTAAGGGATGAAGGACAGAAAGCATGTGAAAGGACTCTCTGCCCAGATACCCACTCTGCAACTTAACTTGTATCTTCCAAAGCCACAAGTATGAAAGAGTTGTGGAAGGATAAAGGCCACACCTGCATCATGTTTAAAACACTATGATGACACTTGAACAGCCATGGCTTCCCCCAAAGAATTGCAGGAACTGTAGTTTGCTATGGGTGCTGAGAATCATTAGGAAACCCCTATTCTCCTCACAGGGTGACAATGCCCAGAGCAGTTTAAAATCAATCCCTCTTCCCAGGGAACTCTGGAAACTGAAGCTCTGGGAGAGGAATAGATGTTTCACACACTACCATTTCCTCAGGTGGCTGTAGAATAAAAAACAGTTATGCTCTTGTGCAGTGTTGTGTCAAAATTGCTCAAATGTCTATTTTGTCACATGACAAACATGTTTGGAAACAGCAGCACTCAGTGAGCAGACTGTGTGGGAGTGTTTTGGTTTTTTTTAATTCAAATTGTTAAACAAAGCTGTATGTATTATAACACACATTCCACTCTACTTAAAGGGCTAGGAACTGTGCTGTGACTTTTGGAATTAGCTCAATTCTTGAATGACACTAATTGCTCTGCTTTGGAAGGTCTACTGAAGTCAACTGTGCAACGACTAACAAAATGATACTGTACATCACTTCACTGCCCAGTAATTATTTTGAATCAGTTTATTGAAAAGAAAGATTTATTCAGAAAAGAACTATTAAAATGGCAAGGCTCAGCCAGATCCTGCCTCAGGGGATGACTTTGTTTTAGCTGCATTTCGGAGGGCTCAAACTGGAGCAACATTTAACTACAGGGTGGCTAGCCTTTTTTTTTTTTTTTTTTTTTTGCTTGAGGAGCTCACTGAAGTTTTGTCAACCCTCTGAGGGCAGCATGCCATCTATGGGCTTGGCCTAAATGGCCAATACACATACCACATACAGTGGTACCTCGGGTTAAGAACTTAATTCGTTCTGGAGGTCCGTTCTTAACCTGAAACTGTTCTTAACCTGAAGCACTACTTTAGCTAATGGGTGTCCCGCTGCCGATGTGCGATTTTTGTTCTCATCCTGAAGCAAAGTTCTTAATCTGAGGTACTATTTCTGGGTTAGCAGAGTCTGTAACCTGAAGTGTCTGTAACCCGAGGTACCACTGTACAGTGGTACCTTGGGTTACATACGCTTCAGGTTACATACACTTCAGGTTACAGACTCTGCTAACCCAGAAATAATGCTTCAGGTTAAGAACTTTGCTTCAGGATGAGAACAGAAATTGTGCTTTGGCGGCACGGCGGCAGCAGGAGGCCCCGAGGTACCACTGTATACACAAAGGGAGGCTCACACATTCATTCACTCACACAGGCAGATAGCATTGCCCCACACAGCTCTTCCGCTGATTAGCAGTGGAGCAGGAGAGCTTTGCTTCCATCGCTGGGCTGTGAGGAGAGGTCCCAAGAAGTGTGCTGGGGATTGAAAACCCTCACTTACCTTGCAAAGAGAGCCTCTTCTCCCCCTGGGGTGGTACCACTGAAATAATGTTTCAGGGCTCGGGAAACAGGAAGAAGTGCACCTTCCTGTTCCCTGAACACTATAACCTTCATGCCCCACACTATTTTTATTTCAGAGCTTTCCCAACTTTTCATGTTAGTGACACATTTTTTAGACCTGCATCATTTTGAAACACAGTAATTCAGTTTTAATAGCAAACCGGAGGTTAAACTAACCCTTTTCCAGCCCCGGCAGGAGAGTGAGCTGCATTTGCATGACACACCTACACACTGCAGCTGATACATGAACATGTCGCGACACACAGTTTGGAAAGCTCTGATTTATTTGCTTAACAAAATTTTCATACCACTTAACTGTAAGCAAAACCTTTACAAATAATATAAAATATACATTAAAATTGTCAATAAAAATAATTGTTAAAAGGTTTATAAAAATGCAAAATGAGTAAGAGCAAGTTTGACTAAACAAAAAGTTTTTTGCAGGCACCAAAAAGTGTTCAATGAAAGTGCCTGCCTGCTGTCAGTGGGCAGGGAGCTCCAGAATGTGAGGAGTTGCCACTCAAAGATCAGTTCCTTACAAGTGCATTATGTGGCGCTCGAGAGACAAGAGGTGCCTTTGCAAGGTATGCTGAACCAGAGGCACACATTTTTTTGGAAAGCTGGCAGCCCTTCCAGTCCCACAGAGGAAACTCCACAGCACTACAGTGGAAATTACATTAAGATTATTATTTTTCATCTTAAATTGCAAAATCACTGGGGATCTTGGAGGACATACCCACTTACCCATCCTTTTGGGGAAGAATAGATCCAGTCTGCATGCTGCAACTTAGCCACTCTTGCTATATGCTAATAGCAAACTCATTTTTTGATTGTGGATCCCATATAGCAAAAAATGACACCATCCAAACACAAGAGGGCTTATAGAAGTACAAACAACTTTTAGGTTGTTTGTACTTTTAGGTTTGGGTGTAATCTTAAGATGTTTTAAGGTGCATATAATATTATAAATGTGATGAAAACATTTAACTTTTAGCATGATCCCCAATAATTTAAGACCGGGGTTTGAAGATTTTTTTTCTATTTGAAAAGTCTGATCACAGATCATCACTCAATTTTGAGATTTGTATCTGTTATTCAGCAGTTATTCAGAAGAAGAAGATGGAGATGGAACCACACATGTTCAGATACTTTCGTCATCTTAACAACTAGTCTTTAATGTCCAGCAGTTCTAAGAATTGCTACACATTTTCCCACTAGGGAGTAGAAGGAAAGCGACAGAACAGAGTGGACACAGGAGGCAGAACTCTGCACCTGCTCAGACACTCTTTCGTTTTCAGGACTATGCCTAAAACTCAACAGCAGCTTTATAAGAACCTGAGAGCACTTAAGATTTCCTCGCTGAAGCTGCAGCAGTAGGAAAGAAGCAGAGTTGGGACTTTTCTTTTTCAGAGTTGGGACTTTTTAAGAGCAAAGGCAGGCAGAATAGGATCTGCTTTGCTTGCTAGAGCCGATAAATCCACCAGCCAGAGCCAGATGCAAGAGAGATCGAATAAGAGAATTCCGAGCCCAGAAAAAATATATATATATATTTAGTGTCATAACTGAATACGAGTTCCACACAGTCAGACAGTTCATGGATCCATTCCTGGTTACCCAAAGTCCTATTCATTTCAGCTGTGCCAAAGTGGGGAGTACAGTGGTATCTTGGGTTACAGACGCTTCGGGTTATGTGTTTTCAGGTTGCGGACCGCGGGAAACCCGGAAGTACTGGAAAGGGTTACTTCAGGGTTTCGCCGCTTGTGCAGAAGCGCTAAATTGCACTTCGTGCAAGCACAGAAATGTCAAGTCGCATCACGCACATGCACAGATGTGGCGCTGCAGGTTACGAACGCTGCAGGTTGCGGACGTGCCTCCGTCACGGATTACATCCGCAACCCGAGGTTCCACTGTAGTGGGATGTAGTTTTGTGACTGTTACTGTTAAACAACCAAAAGAAAACACAGTAATAATATAACAATAACAATGCATTGCCAAGCCACACCTAGTTCCACCAGCTGAGCAGCATGGTGGTTGCAGCCTTTCCCAACCTGGAGGTGTCCAGAGGCTTTGGACTACAATTCCCATCAGCCCTAGGCCACCCAGGTGGGTGTCAGACCAGCCCCTAGGAGACCAGGGTCCTCACTGGGCCGAGTATTGTCTCTTAAGAGCCTGAGCAATCTCACAGGGTTGTTTGTGGAGATTCAAATGAGATTGGGGGGGGGGGAGGCAGAGGGAGGGGGAGAAAGAAACCGTGTCCACTACCTTGAGTCTACGGGGAGAGCGGGGGAAAGCTGGGCCATACGTGCTATGAGGCATGGAAGCGGGGGCGCTCTGCACATGCTCAGGCGCCCCTCGCATCTCCACGACCGCATTCAAGAAAGTTAAGGCGTCCATTAAACGAAGGGAAAAGCTCACGCTGTATGCCATCTGTGCCCTTTAAGCGCTGCCCACTCAAAAGGAGGGTGCCTCACGAAGCCTTTCCTGGGAGGGGAGGCAGGGCAGAGGAGGGGGCAGAAGGTAGGATGATAAACACGAGGGGAACCACTCACCTTAGCCGCCATTTTGGCTCCTCCTACTCGAAGGAGGCGACCAGCCGAGCGCTCGCGACCAACGGCGCCAACGGTCAGAGACGTCAAAAAGCAGCGTGGGCGGGACTAAACAGGAGAGCGCCGCGGGATTGGCGGAGAGGAGAAAATGACGCGTGCTTTCCCCTCCCCCTCCCGGTGTCGTTGGTATTTGCTGAAGGGAGACGTTAAGATTTTGGTTGTCCACCAGCCGCAAATGTTTCTTTTTGTACAAAGAGGGGCGTCGGGCTGCTGCTGCTGCTGATGATGATGATTAGGCGTGGAGGAATAGGGCGCTGCCTAACACAGCGTCAATACTAACGGTCCCCTCAAGCTCAGTATTGGAGGGTTCTTATTTTACCCCCCCCCGCTCTTTTCCCGGGTTTCAGCTATGGAACTTCTTACGTTTGTTTGTTTTATTTCTTAAATTTTTTATACACCGCTTGATTGTAAAGACAAACAAACAAAAATAACAGGGATTGACGTGGCCAGGAACAATATACTGTATAGTCCAGTTAATCGTACACCTTAAAAGTCAACAAAATGCAAATACAGTAATCTGTCAACTCATGTAAAAGCTGCACCAGTAAATTGCTACCTGCTGTGTGGATTAAGCTTTGGTATTCTGTGGTAAAAGAATCTTTGGGTTTGTTATGTACTCCAGGTCTAAAACAAGATATACTTGAATGCCCTTTTCATGCATTCTGGAACAGATACCTAATAGTATTAATACAGTAATGTGTTCTCCAAAGAAGATACAAAATTAGGCAGTGCTGGCTTGGGCAAGCAACTCAGGTACAGTCATACCCGGGGTTAAAGTTGCTTCAGGTTGAGCGTTTTCAGGTTACGCTCTGCAGCGACCCGGAAGTAACGGAATGCGTTACTTCTGTGTTTCACCACTCGTGCATGTGCAGACGCTCAAAATGACATCACGCGCATGTGCAGAAGTGGCGAATCGCGACCCGCGTAGACACGGGTTGCATTTTTCTCTGGATGCGAACGGGGTTCCAAAATGGATCCCGTTTGCATCCAGAGGTACCAGTGTAGTTTGGAGCAGCAATATTTCCCTCCCTCCATTGCTGCTCCAAATACAAATAGAAGGAAAGGGGTGGGTGTGTCAGTTTTTAATATTGTTCTAAATTTGTATTAATTTGGTGACAATTTGTTTAAAAAAAGGAAAATCTAAAGTGTAGCAGTATTTTAGGTAGGGCACTAAAGTACCAAGGCAACTCCTGACTTCTTTTGCAAGGGATTCTGGAACACACCTTTCAGAACATTCATTATTTGCTTCCCACATTTATACCCATCCTACCCAGGAGCTTAAGATGTTATGCATATAACTCCATGTTATCTTCACAACAAACTTTTTAGGTGGACTGGCCTGGGAGTTTGACTAGGATGACCCAGGAAGCAAAGTTCAAACCCTAATAATCAGGATTCATGTCTACTAAACTGCACAGTGCTTCAGGAGGTCCAACAGTCCGGGTCAGGGTAAAATGTTTTGCACTAAAATTGTATAGCCATGTTGGCTTTGGAGTAAACCATTCACCTGGGTCAATTTAAAAACAAGCCCAACTATTGTGACCCAAGCAGAGTTCATCATGTAGAATTTCTGCTCTTCATTTGCTCAGATTTGTAAGCTGGGTGTTCAAGAATTATGTTTACTTGTTCCATTATAAATAATAGGTACGGTGCAGTAGGAGCCTCCCAAGAATTATCAGCAGCCTCAACAAACCACAGTTCCCAGGCTTATTTGGGGGAAGCCATCTCTACTTACAGTATGATACTGCTTTAAATGTATGGTATGGATATGGTCTTGGCCTCTTCCATGAAGCTGGACAAAAACTGGTCATTAGTTGTATTCTGCTATTCCAAAGAGACTCTTCAAGTGGCAGGCCTAAAATGATAATCTGAGTGATTTCCTTATTTCACCAAATATATTTCCATCACAATTCTTACTCATACACCTGCTTTGAAACCCTTTCAGTATGTGGCCCTGATTCCATGACACATTGATAACTATAGCTGCACTGAATGTTCATGTGCAGATATTTTCACTGCAAAAGTGTGGCTTGGTTGCTACTAGTCCATGGCTGATGGTTTTCCTGTTCCAATGCTTTGGCATAACTTTTGTGAGTGTGTAATTTTCCACAGCAATATGGTTCCAGAAGACTGAAGATTGAGTCATGAACATGATGCTGCTGTGAGGGCAGGAAGCTCCAGGTTAATTTTGAATCAGATTTGTGACATTGCCTATTCTGAGTGGCTATATGGTAATGTCACAAAGCCAAAGTAGAATATAGACAATCCTCCCAACTGTTCCAACCACTTTGCATTGTCCATATCTGCAACAGAAGAGACATTGAAAGATGGCACAAAGTCTAAATTATTTGGTTTATACAGTATAGGTCTGGTTTGCGGAAACTTTTTCTGAGGGTCACATTCCCTTTTGGGAGTGGGGGCATATGTCAATGGTGGGCAGGGTCAGAGACGAGTGTATGGAGTAATACATGTTATTTTTACCCTTTTTAAATACAGCAGGATGCTTTCCACCCCATCACACTTTATCCACCATCCAGACACACTTGAGGTACTATCAGAATTCAAGAACATGCCACTGCCCAACAAAAGCACTCAAGGAAAGTGCAAAGCTAAGTCTGTGAGGGATATGGCTGGGAAGAGGATGTGGCATGGGGAGAACCTTGAGGGCTAGGGGGAGAGGGTTGGAGGGTTGCATTTGCCCCCCTGGTCTGATAACATTTCTGGAGTATTTTCTAAGCATACATAAATATCTATCTGCTCACTAATTTTTATTTTTTCTGGTGAAATAGACTCTACTCCACTGAATTTTATGCCAGGATAATCTGATAGACTACACCCATTTATCTGGGAGTAAACCCCATTGGATTAAATGGGAATTACCTCTGAGTAGACATGTGTAGGCTAACAATAAGGTGCCACAAGAATGAATGAATTACTTTATTACGGCCACAGACCAGCATAAGCAAAACATCTAAATAGATAGCATAACAGTATCTCTAAGCGGATAATTATTAAATAAATGGGAGCAAGAACCAAACGTAGATTAAACGTATTATACATAGAATACTTGATTAAGCATAGGTAGTGGATGAGTCCCCTTCATGGATCACTGCCTTGCCGTGGCGAAGGGGCTTGAAGAACTCAAAGAAGCTATGAACTATGCCGAGCAGGGCACCCAAGATGAACAGGTCATAGTGGAGAGTTTTGACCAAACGTGATCCACCTGGAGGAGGAACCGGCAAGCCACTCCAGTATCCCTGCCAAGAAAACTCCATGGACAAAGACAACAGGCATATAAAAGTTATGACGCTGGAAGATGAGCCCCTCAGGTCGGAAGGCGTCCAACATGCTACTGGGGAAGAGCGGAGGACAAGTACAAGTAGATTCAGAGCTGATGAAGCGGCTGGGCTAAAGCCGAAAGGACGTTCAGTTGCGGATATGCCTGGAAGCGAAAGGAAAGTCCAATGCTGTAAAGAAAAATATTGCATAGGAACCTGGAATGTAAGAACCATGAACCTGGGTAAGTTGGATGTGATCAAAAATGAGATGGCAAGAATAAATATTGACATCCTGGGCATCAGTGAACTAAAATGGACGGGAATGGGCGAATTCAGTTCGGATGACCATCATATCTACTACTGTGGGCAAGAAACCCGCAAAAGAAATGGAGTGGCCCTCATAGTCAACAAAAGAGTGGCGAAAGCAGTACTGGGATGCAATCTCAAAAATGATAGAATGATCTCGATACGAATCCAAGGCAGACCTTTTAACATAACAGTAATCCAAGTTTATGCACCAACTACTGGTGCTGAAGAAACTGAAATTGACCAATTCTATGAGGACTTACAACACCTTATAGAAGTGACACCAAAGAAGGATGTTATTCTCATTATAGGGGATTGGAATGCTAAAGTAGGGAATCAAGAGATAAAAGGTACAACTGGCAAGTTTGGCCTTGGAGAGCAAAATGAAGCAGGGCAAAGGCTAATAGAGTTCTGTCAAGAGAACAAGCTGGTCATCACAAACACGCTTTTCCAACAACACAAGAGACGACTCTACACGTGGACATCACCAGATGGGCAGCATCGAAATCAGATTGATTATATTCTCTGCAGCCAAAGATGGAGAAGCTCAATACAGTCAGCAAAAACAAGACCTGGAGCTGACTGTGGCTCAGATCATCAGCTTCTTATAGCAAAATTCAAGCTTAAACTGAAGAAAGTAGGAAAAACCACTGGACCGGTAAGATACAATCTAAATCAAATCCCTTATGAATACACAGTGGAAGTGAGGAACAGGTTTAAGGATTTAGATTTGCTAGACAGAGTGCCTGAAGAACTATGGATGGAGGCTCGCAACATTATACAGGAGGCAGCAACGAAAACCATCCCAATGAAAAGGAAATGCAAGAAAGCAAAGTGGCTGTCCAATGAGGCCTTACAAATAGCGGGGGAGAGAAGGCAAGCAAAATGCGAGGGAGATAGAGAAAGATACAGGAAATTGAATGCAGATTTCCAAAAAATAGCAAGGAGAGACAAGAAGGCCTACTTAAACGAGCAATGCAAAGAAATAGAGCAAAACAACAGAATGGGAAGAACCAGAGATCTGTTCAAGAAAATTGGAGATATGAAAGGAACATTTCATTCAAAGATTGCCATAATAAAGGACAAAAGTGGTAAGGACCTAACAGAAGCAGAAGACATCAAGAAGAGGTGGCAAGAATACACAGAGGAATTATACCAGAAAGATATGGATGTATCGTACACCCCAGGTAGTGGGGTTGCTGAGCTTGAGCCAGACATCCTGGAGAGTGAAGTCAAATGGGCCTTAGAAAGCACTGCAAATAACAAGGCCAGTGGAAGTGATGGTATTCCAGCTGAACTATTTAAAATTTTAAAAGATGATGCTGTTAAGGTGCTACACTCAATATGCCAGCAAGTTTGGAAAACTCAGCAGTGGCCAGAGGATTGGAGAAGATCAGTCTACATTCCAATCCCAAAGAAGGGCAGTGCTAAAGAATGCTCCAACTACCGCACAATTGCACTTATTTCACACGCTAGCAAGGTTATGCTTAAAATTCTACAAGGAAGGCTCAAGCAGTATGTGGACCGAGAACTCCCAGAAGTGCAAGCTGGATTTAGAAGAGGCAGAGGAACCAGAGACCAAATTGCAAACATGCGCTGGATTATGGAGAAAGCTAGAGAGTTCCAGAAAGACATCTACTTCTGCTTCATTGACTATGCAAAAGCCTTTGACTGTGTTGACCACAGCAAACTATGGCAAGTTCTTAAAGAAATGGGAGTGCCTGATCACCTCATCTGTCTCCTGAGAAATCTCTATGTGGGACAAGAAGCTACAGTTAGAACTGGATATGGAACAACTGATTGGTTCAAAATTGGAAAAGGAGTACGACAAGGCTGTATATTGTCTCCCTGGTTATTTAACTTATATGCAGAATTCATCATGCGAAAGGCTGGGCTGGATGAATCCCTAGCCGGAATTAAGATTGCCGGAAGAAATATCAACAACCTCAGATATGCAGATGACACAACCTTGATGGCAGAAAGTGAGGAGGAATTAAAGAACCTTTTATTGAGGGTGAAAGAGGAGAGCGCAAAATATGGTCTGAGGCTCAACATCAAAAAAACGAAGATCATGGCCACTGGTCCCATCACCTCCTGGCAAATAGAAGGGGAAGAAATGGAGGCAGTGAGAGATTTTATTTTCTTGGGCTCCATGATCACTGCAGATGGTGACAGCAGCCACGAAATTAAGAGACGCCTGCTTCTTGGGAGGAAAGCAATGACCAACCTAGACAGCATCTTAAAAAGTAGAGACATCACCTTGCCAACAAAGGTCCGTATAGTTAAAGCTATGGTTTTCCCAGTAGTGATGTATGGAAGTGAGAGCTGGACCATAAAGAAGGCTGATCACCGAAGAATTGATGCTTTTGAATTATGGTGCTGGAGGAGACTCTTGAGAGTCCCATGGACTGCAAGAAGATCAAACCTCTCCATTCTGAAGGAAATCAGCCCTGAGTGCTCACTGGAAGGACAGATCGTGAAGCTGAGGCTCCAATACTTTGGCCACCTCATGAGAAGAGAAGACTCCCTGGAAAAGACCCTGATGTTGGGAAAGATGGAGGGCACAAGGAGAAGGGGACGACAGAGGACGAGATGGTTGGACAGTGTTCTCAAAGCTACAAACATGAGTCTGAACAAACTGCGGGAGGCAGTGGAAGACAGGAGTGCCTGGCGTGCTCTGGTCCATGGGGTCACGAAGAGTCGGACACGACTAAATGGCTAAACAATAACAACAATGGATGAGTAAAACTGATAAGAAAAATTAAAAGATCAGTTAAAAACAGCTGTATGGGGTGGGGCTTCAGAAGTGCGGATCTAACAATACGGGCTTTCAATTTAGGACTGATTTGTAACATAGACCATCCTTCGAAAAATATCTACCATGGCAGCGCAAAATCTGGAGACTAAATATGTGACTTCTGGGCTTTCGTCCTGTAGTAATAGGGAGATGTAGTGTTGTTCTAAATGCCCAGGGAACTTATATAGGATGGGCTGGATAAATCTAGCTCAAATGTCTATGTAATATAGTCATACCTTGGGTTACGAATGCTGTGGGTTGCGCGTTTTTGGGCTGTGGACTGCGCTGAACCCGGAAGTACCGGAACGGGTTACTTCTGGGTTTCGGTGCTCACGTACGCACAGAAGCACAAAATAATGTCATGCACAGATGCACCGAATCGCATCATGTGCCTGCGCAGATGCGGCACTTCAGGCTGCGAATGCTGTGGGTTGCGAACATGCCTCCCGCATAGATCATGTTCGCAACCAGAGGTATGACTGTACTGGCAATGAAGAAGGGCATGCTCCGTTGTTTCCTGCTGCCCAGAGCCGAATGGGCATTTCCTCTCCTCATATGGTATCTTCCTATAACAGCCTTCCTGAACTGCTGAAGGGAAGGCCTGACAACAGGCCAAAGTGAAACCCCTTCATGGTTTTGGTATTTCAAGGTTAGCTATGTATGGCATTTGGGTAGTCGATTATCTTCTAGTTTTGTTAATTAAAATTTTGGGGGACCTGGCTAGGTCTACCTGTCATTCTATGTCTACCACACGCTGTCTAATAATGTTTTTTGCTTGTCGTGCCCCATGTTAAGTAAGATCTGTGGATTGAATCCTAGAGTTGTTATTATATTATCCACTGCTCGTTTCCATAACGATTGGAAATTGTCTTTAATAGTCATGGAAGCAAGGTCACTAGGAAGGGAAGCTAGTCTCAGCTAGTGATTAAGAGTGGCGAGCCACACTCTGGACTCAATTCTTATGAATTCAGTTTTGAGGCATATTGTAGCATTGGAGATATATTTATAGGTACTTGTAGGACAGATCTTAAGAATTTGGATTGCACCAATTCTAATGGAGTGCAGTTGGCAAAGGGGCCTAATTGGGCACCATATAACAGTTGTGCAATCAATTTGGCCTCAAACAATTTGAGGGCTACCGGTACATAGTGTCCACCTTTGGACCTAAGGTGTTAGCGCTTCTCTGAGCATTCCCTGCAATGTAGATGCCATGGATTTTTCTACTTCCCGATGAGTGAAGGGCTATACCCAGGTATTTAAAGCAGGTGACCTGCTTGATCTTATGACTGTCAATGTACCATACACGTAATTTAGGCCTCTTGGCAAAAACCATGATTTTGGTTTTCTGATAATTGAGGTTCAATTGGCTCTCTTTGCAACATGCAGCGAGTGTTTTCATGGCTCTTTTAAAGTATATCGGTGTTCTAGAGAGGATTGCAGCAGCATCTGCATATGGCAGCACTGAAATATGATTTCCTGCAAGTTTTGGAGGATGGAAATTAATATTGCAGAGATAAGGGATCATATCATTTATATAATTGAACAAGGATGGGGCCAGTATGCATCCTTCTTTGACTCCTTTCTCGGTTTCTATTGCATTAGATAAGTGGCCCTGGGAGGTACAACGCACCTTTAATGAAGTCCTTTCATGTAACATGTGTATTAGGTATAGCATCTATCTATTGTGGAGGTCTCCAGTTTTTCCCATAACTTTGTTCTGGAAATAGAGTCAAAAGCTGCTCTGAAGTTAATGAAGGCCACATAAAGAGAAGCAATATTACTAGATGAGTACTTCTCTATTAGATGGTGAAGAACTAAACATTAGTCAATGGTCGAACGGCCTTCTCGAAATCCCACTTGCTGATCTGCAAGGATGTTTTCTTGTTGTAGCCAGTCTTGCGTACAGTTTGCTTATCATGTTAAGAAGACTGAGTAGTCTGTAGTTGGCAGGATCATCTTTTTGCCTTTTTAATATGTTGGGACAATGATTGAAAGCCCCCAGTCTTCAGGAATATATCCATAGGTGTCTAAGCTGGTGAAAAGTGAGGCTAAAATCAGGGCCCAAAAGACCAAATTATTTGTAATAGCCTCTGCGGGTATTAAATCTGCACTTGGGGCTTTCCCCTGTTTCAGTTGGGCTACCAGACTCTCAATCTCTGACGTTGTTACAGGGGCCCATTTTGGGAGGTCCAGAATATTTTCAGGGATTTGGCCTTTCCCCACTGCTCTGTCTTTGTAAAGTTCTCTAAAATGTGACTCCCAAATCCTTGGCGTTATATAGGGTTCTTCCATTAGTGGTTTGTTTGGTTGGGAGAACATTATAGCATTCCAGAAGATGGCAAGGTGCCACAAGGCTTCTTGTTGTTTGTTTTGCAAACTCTGTAGTTGGAACTATAATTCACTATAGTTTTAAATATGCATCCAGGTATTAAAACAAAAATTAAAAGGCATTGCTGAGACAAATTAAAATGATAAACCTTCCACAAGATTCATGTAGCAGTTCATTATGTGTTTTCTTGCCTGGCTGAAGCATACACCAGTCCCCCCTTTTTAAGGATACAAAATATTAAGAAAAGAAAGAGCCCTCAAACATCAGAGAATTCAGTTTATTGAAGTCCAAATTTACAACTGAAGTTTTACAACTTTTTCCTAAAACAAAAGCTACTTTTGAATTTAGGAAGAATAAATGTCCTTTTTCAATAATGTACAGTCTATATAGTTTTTTTTAAATAAGTTAATCTTTGAAAAAAGAGCAATATGTTCCTTTTATAATGTTGCAGTGCAACTTACAACTTACAAGTCTGTGCAATGTACCATGAGGTATATGCCCAGTGAGCAACACACAGTGAAATTTTTCCATTCATAAAGTTTCATTGTAGACACGCAAAAAGTTAACAAGTTAATCTGTGGTAGAAAAAAAAATTGCAGCCAAGTACATTAATTCTAAAAAAGGAAACCAAAGGAAAACAAACATTCATAGCCTATATAAACCAGTGGATCACTTTCCAACATAAGACAAGTATAAAATTAAAAAGACTTTGGTGAAACTGAAAAACACACATACAGACACATAAAGAAACCTGTATTATCCAGGGGTTGAAATTTAGTTTTACCTATCTGAGGCTGCAATCCTGTACCCACTTACCTGGGAATAAGCCCCAATGAAATCAATGGGACTTACATTTGAGGAGAAATGTATAGGATTGCGCTGTAAGTCCATTTTCCATGTGCATCCATGAAAATGAAGACTCTTGACTGCTAAGGGATGAAAGTAGAGGCAGCCCATGAGAGAGACCTCCCTCATCACAAGTAAAGATGAAGGATATGTTCTGAAGTTTTCAAACAACAAGGCAAAACATATGAATGGGATCTTCCCTGGTTAATGATTTAACATCACATTTTGGTTTTCTTTCATGGCTAAATTAGGAAAATTACAATAGGTTGGAGTTAAAAATAATAGCTACAATATAGATGTACAGTTGCTTAAAGCTTTCACTTTTCAAGCTCCTATGCAGGAGGGTTCCCGCAATATAACATTTTTCTTTCTCTATCACAGAAAATATTTCTAGATGACAGACTCTTAGACATAATCAAGCACAACATAAAGTATGATAAATAACAGTTCTGCCTCTAATATATATATATATATATTTCCTTATATATACATATTATTGTGTAAACAAAAATGCTCCTAAGACTGGTTCTCCGTGATTTTTTTTTAAAGAATACAAGGCGCTAGAGATTTTTTGTTGTTTGAAAACAGTCCAAGTGAAAGTTTGGTATATAACCTATTGCTACAGAAATAGTTAAGAATGTTCATATTTACAAAAGAAAGACCATGGAGAGACCCCATAGCATAGTCAGTCACAGATGCTGACTTTTAACTTAGCAGATTTTTCAAAATACACTTATTTGACCTCTTTTTGGCAGGAGAGTGGTTTTACAGAGAGTTGAAGGTGGTTTGAAAAGCTTGGTGTATATACTAAACAGCATCATTCCAAAGCCCCTGGAAAACATGGTTTGGAGGATTGTGAGCAAGTGTAGTATGTGTGTGCTCCTTCCTATTTGTTTTTCCTGCCTCTTGCCGGTCATGATTTCTTATCTCCTGTTTGAACCAAACCACAGGCAGGCATAGGCAAACTCCGGCCCTCCAGCTGTTTGGGACTACAACTCCCATCATCCCTAACCACTGGTCCTGTTAGCTAGGGATGATGGGAATTGTAGTCCCAAACATCTGGCAGGCCAGAGTTTGCCTATGCCTGTTTTACAGCAACATCCAAAGTAGCAAGGTGAGGTTTTAACAATCTGATTCCTCCCATTACCTCTGACTATTGACCATGTTTATGGGAGTTGGGAGTCCAACAAATTCCCCACTCCTGCTGCTGTTAAACTACCATTTACCAATCTGGGTATCATAGCAGCAAACTGTAGCTTGATTCATAGAGAAAGCAAGAAAGTAGTTCTGAAGAGGAGTCCTGTAAGGAAATAGTTTAGAGCAGACGTAGCCAACATTGTACCCTCACCTCCCAAAAGTAATCGAACTACAACTTCCAGCAGTCCCAGCCAGCACGTCCAATGATCAGGGAAGGTGGCAACTGTAGTCCAACAGCATCTAGAGGGCACATGCTGGCCACCCTAGTTTAAAGGATTGTCAGAATCTGGCTATTGATTGTGTAGTCTTGATCCACATTGGTGTTTGCAATCCTTTAAGTGGTTTATCAATTGCATTCTACAGTGGTACCTTGGTTTACAACCATTATCCTTTCCGGAGGTCCAGTTGTAAACCAAAACAGGTTGTAACCCAAGGCGCGCTTTTACCAATGGGGCCTCCCCCCCAAAATGGGTTGTAATCCAAAAAATGGGTTGTAATCCAAAAAAAATAGGTTGTAATAAAAAAAAGGGACACGTACTTCCAGGTTTGACATGGTTGTAATCCAAAGCGGTTGCAAACCAAGGTACCACTGTATATAGCAACCTGTCAAGAGTAATTATCTCATCCATGCTTGCAAAGCCTTTTTTTCAGCCAAGGGAAGATTGGGTCCTATTTGGCCCAAGATTCCTGTCTCTTGCCACCTTCAACTCTCTTCAAAACCCTCATATCCGTCTCTAGTCTGAGATTTCTTTTAACAGTACAGCTTGAAAACCAGCCATGTCGTACTAGTGCTTTGCTACTTCAACCCCTGAATATACAAAATAATAATAAATTACTACAGCCTACTTCACAGTTTATATGCAGGTAAAGTGCAAGCCATAGTACAAGGGTGTCATACATTTTCTACATGTAAGCATTTTTCTTTTTTTCTTTTTTTTAAAAGGCTCTCTATTTGTACAAGTCTTGTTATCTACTTAGTAAATTAGGCAAGAGTCACCTATGGCCCAGCAAATTAATGGTGTTGACAACGATATTTTTGTTGTAGTACAGTTTCAGTGTCACATATTATAAAGATTCTTCATACGAGTGCAGATGGGTCTCTCCTGTCCCAATTTCCCAGCTCCTTTCAAGTCACATCTGCAGGACAAATTTAAATCAGTTTCAAACCAGCTCAAGTGGTATGGCTCCCTTCCAAAGAGCACAAACCATTATAGTTCTGCAGGCGCATCCGCAACGGTTAAAGAAAAGACACTCCTTACAAAAGTGTAGTTTACAGGATTCTTTGGAGAAAGCCAGGGCACTCAAACTGATTTGAAATCAGCTGCAGAGTGATTTATAACTGAGACCCTAACTGAAACACTTCAGGTTTCTTTGCTTCAGTATATGTAATAATCCACTAATTTGAGGGGCAGAGTTCCTTGGTTGCTTCCAGCAAAGCAACAAAGCACTCTACCTACTCTTTTCAATATAAATCTTTACCATCAACTAGTACGCCACATACTACATAGGTAGTGGCATTATTGCACACAACATAGTGCTTTAGTTACTTAACTTCATGCAAAGTGAGTGCATTTTTCAGTTTAAAAAAATAGTTATTTTTGATTTCACGTTTGCCTGAACTAAAGTGATATCTATCAGGAAGTCCTCCAGTGCAAGACCCTTTGATATAAGCTATGCAGTAGAGCACAGCAGGGCCTAGCAGTGTGTGTCTGATGAATATTAAATAGCATGCTGTTGCATCCAGACTAAGGCTGCATTCCAAACCTCCCCCACCAGTGGGGCTGTATGGAGCGGCAGGCCCACCACTGCACGGCAGACATGGCAGAAGAGCAATCAGGCCCCATCCTGTCACATGAAGGCAATTAAATCGGTTTGGGAGCCAACTGGCTGAGCCCCACCCTTGGAACTCCCATTCAGTGGCTTCCTGCTGGCTGCTGACCAAGAAGCGGGGTGATCCTGCCAGTGATTCCCCCTCCTGCCTGCATGTTTGGCAGCTTGCGGGAGGCCAGATTAATCAGGAGAGCTGGACAGAAGGACATCTCTGCTCAGTCCAACCACCTCTGCCCAGCTTGGCATAATGGGGAGGGGACTAGATTGTTCTGCCCATTAGCTGCACTTAGTTTCCATCAAAATCAATGGGACGTAAGTCATGAGAAATTTGTCCCTTTCAATGGGAATTAAGTACAGCAAGTGTAAATAAGGCTGCAATCCTATAAACACATACCTAGAAATATGCCTCATTGAGCTCAGTGGGGCTTAATTCTGGGAAGTCATAGACAGAACTGTGTAGCTAGTGCACTAAATATAATTGGATACAACTCATGGTCTCTTTAAGAAGTAAACTTATGATCTTTTACATCCTTTCAAAAGTGTGATCAACTTATTTCTACAAAATAACATTTCTTTAAAAATAACAACACCCCATGGTTTATTTACTTTCTTTTAAATGCCATTCATTTTATTTCAGGGAAATTAAATTTAGATTTAAGTGTGTATACAATATATCCTATAGAAATGAACCCCCACCTTGAAACTGAAGTATTTTATTTTCATATTTGTTAAATAAAGGCTGTTAAAAGGAAGAGAACTTGCTAAGGTAGGCAGGATGCCTAGAAATGTACTAAATCAAAGAAATCAGATACATCCAAATCTGGCAATTTGACTTATAAAAGGATAGATTTAATGACCATGATTTGTTAGGAGGACTGACAATGAAATTGTTAAGTGGTTCTTGTAGAATTTTGAAAGATTCAGAAGAAGGCTTTGAGAGACCCCACTGTAAGGGGTAAAGTCATCCAACCTTCATCCTTGGGATTCACCAAAACTGACTACCTTCAGTTTTGCAAATACCGGCACTACCTTCTGCAGTTTTAAGCTTCCGTACATTGCTCTGAAAGCTGGGCATTTTCCCTAGAACAAAACCCAGTAAACCCAGGAAGTCAGCATCTTTGGGAAATATATTTGTTAAGGAACTGGATTCTAAAGCCAGTTTCATAACAACATCAAACCATGTTTTTTGTAGGCCGACAGCAAGTGTTGTACCTTTGTTTACCCCCCCCCCACTACAGGGTGTTTATCTTGTAGGTTATTAAACCACTTGCGTGGTCTATCTGAACTGGAAAACTGTGGTTTAACCCCAGCCTTCCAACCAGGAGGGGTTGGGAAGCTTTGACTTTCACTTTCAATTAACAGCAGTTTATAGTTATATTTGAACTCTTACTCTTACTGAAAGAAGTCAGCTTGAAGTTGACTTGTTTTAGTAAATAATAGTTAAGACTAACCACAGTTTATCTCAGAGCTCAGACATAACAGTAAACTACTGTAAACAGTAAGCTTCTGTTCACCTGCTTGCGTCCATCTTGAAGAGGAGAGGGGGGAAGTGACATGCCCATATATTGGGTTCAATATGTGCTACTGATAACTTGATGTCAGCGAGTATTGATAAGGCTGCTTTCTAGTAGCGTGCTCCTGGTGCCCAACAAGATGTATTGATGCATGTGCGTGTATTGATACATGCCAATGTATGCAGCACATAACATGCACAGAAGAAAAAGCATGGGTGACAGATGGATGTCTAGATTCAGCATAATTTAGGTTTATTAGGGTTACAGGGCCATCTTCAGCCTAATCTGTTCAACAAATCTAGTGTGCAATAGCTACTGCTGAAGGGGATGGATGATGTTTTACTGCAGGCTATCATAGCTGCCAGCTCCAGCACCGCAGAGCTTGCAACTAGAACACTCTCTATTCCCCTGGGCAACTGCAAGTGGGATTAATATTTGTTGCCTTATTGCTTCCTGGCATATGTGAGGTAAATATAAAATGCAGCCTCCTTTGGGTCCTAGCTTCCTCCTGCCATTCTAGTTCTAATTAAGATTACTCTGGCTCTCACCATCAGGTAGGTCATTGCTGGTTATCCTGTAAATTTGGGAAAGGAAGTGCATCCATGGATGGTATAGTACCAGTTTGAAGGGGCCCTGAGCAAAATGCTCTCACTGAGCCCTGGTGGGTTAGCTGGCAGCATTGTAGGAGCAGGGCTCTGAGCAGTACTGAGTGGCTGCTATTTAAATTTCTCACAATGCCCCAGAGTTATACTTAGTTGTGGGGCATTGTAGTGAAATTAAAATAGCACCAGACTGGGGGTGGGTGGCTTCTGGGCAAGCATCTGTGGTGTGCCCTACTGGGTGGCCCAGCAGCTGCCCGAGGATTTTGGGTTCTGATGGCAGCCTTGAAGATATGTGTGCAACTAGTGATGGGGAGGGGGGATGAATACAAGAGATTTAAAGGCAAATGTATGAGATTTGACACTGCACTTACTAGCTCTGGAACAGCTTAAGCTTGAAATGTAAGCCTGGTGAAAACAACCAGTGGTCTTTGTAAAGCCCTACACATTCAAAGGGAGGAATGCTATGGTTCAGTGGTAATGGCATCTGCTTTGCATGCAGAAGGTCCCAGGTTCAATTTCTGGCATTGGGAGAGATGAGACCATGGAGAGCTGCTGCCAGTCAGTGTGGATAATACTGGGCTGGATGGACCAATAGACCTGACTCAAATATAAGGCAGCTTCCTATGTTCCTACTGTGGCCCCTTTGTTATCTGGGCCTTGCACAATTCCCAATCTTAAACACACAGACACACAGACATACACACACAGATACCTGCAGCACAAGGAGGCAAATGCAAATATTGCCATCAAAGCAACAAAACAAGCTCTCTAATGACAAGTTCACTGAGCTCAGACTCCCTGGAGAAAATAAAGAGATGTCTGCTGTCGACCTACAAAAAGCCTTGCTCCACTTCATGGAGCCCCAGGAAAGCAGAGCCACTGCCAAGAAAGTGAGGTATATTCTTTGGTTAAAAATAGTACTGGCAGCAAGCCTGGATAAAGACAATAAGGGATGGATTTAGACATTTGTGTGCTGATAAGCTCATTTGGGGTAACATTCCTTCCTTCCCCAATGGCAAGGGGGTGTCTCTGTCTGGGCATGCCGAAGACTATTCCCAAAGAGAGAGTGCCACTGTGTGTTCGATGTTTCAGACAATCTATCTTGTGTTTTTTTCAAGGTATTTTTTTATGGGAATAGGATGCTGAAACCCTAGAGCAGAAGTGGTGAATCTCACACTCAGGGGTCACACCACGAGTGTTTTGGCCTGGTTGCAATGTCCTAGAACTCTGATAATGCCTCTACCTTGCCTGGATAGAGCATATGAGGAAATGTGTGTAGAAATTAGTATACAAAGGTAAAATGCATATGTTTCTTTCGCCCTACTTTTTCACCTGGCTCCACCCATCACTGACATGTGGCTCCTGGAAAGGTGCCCTGAAGGAATGTGGCCCTTGGGCAGAGCAAGATTTCTCACCTCTGCCCTAGAGAGTGACAAGCTTGGACTACTGCTTCAATGCCACAAATGGGCAGAGCAGGAAAACTGGGATTCCAGCTATCACTGGTTGAGTTGGAACCCTGCTAGGCAGGGGCAGAGCAGTTGTAAGGTGTTGGTGAGGAAACGAAAGAGACAGCAAGGTTTAGGAAAGGTGCTGCAGCTTAAGGGCACATTCACACCACATATTTAAAGCCCCTTTATACCACTTTAAACCATCAGGGCTTCTTTCTGGGAGCTGTAGTTTGTTAAGGGTGCCGGGAGTCATTGGCCCTCACAGAGCTACAATTCTCAGTGTGGTTTAACCAAACTCAGTGTGGTTTAACCAACCAAGCCCACTTCCTAGGGAACTCTGAAAAGGGACATTAACAATGGACAAGCTGCCTTTGAAGGAAACCCTCTATGATTGATCTTCTCATTGAGGAATTCCCCATAGGCCACCTAGAAACCCAAGATGGGAAGCAACTGTGTACTGTACAGCAGGTGTAAGTAGACCTCAGGTTTACAGGACCTTCTTAGTGCTTTTAATAGAACCTTAAGGTGCACCAGCTGGAGCCACATGCTCAGGTTGGGGTCAGTGATTACTGCAGTGCATGAACCACACATTTTGATAACACAAGTTACATCTGAGTTACTACAAAGCAGATATTCTAACTAATATGCAGATTGTGCATATGTGCGTGCAAGCCTTTTTCTGTTGCCATTGTTGAGTAGTTGGTAAACCCTTGCAGATCTACTACAAATCTCCCAGAGATTTACCAGTAGATGCCAATCTATTTTCTGTCCGTGAAAAACAGAATTTCACTTATAGGATGCAATATGCAGCTTATAGCTAGCAGTGGCAGGGCTTGGTGGAGTGGCAGACCTACGGCTGCAGCCATAGTTTCACCATTTGCATCAGCCAAAGTAGAAGGGGAGGAAAGAAAAACTGACCCTTTGTTACACTAGCTTCCAGGCTAGCACAGCAAAGAGGCCTCAATCAGAGCTGTTGCCATCATGTGACAGCTGTGGGAATGGTTCAGGATCTAGTGAACATTGCGCTAGTCCAGAAGGGCCCTATTTCCAATGGCTACCACAAGCAGTAATGTCTGCTCTATCAACAGCATTTGGGCAGGCACATTGGGATGTTCCTTGAGGCTCACACACTGGTGGATGCCACCAGAACCAAGCGGAGCTGGGCAAAGGGGTATCTCCACCTCATCAAAAACAAAAACAAAACCCCAACATGTTGGCTTGGGATTTCTGTTATCTCATGACCTCACTTGATTGGGCAGCCTTCTAGCTGAGTTCAGTTATGATTCTATAACCTTCTGTTCCTTCCTTCCTTCCTATTATACCAGTTTAGTTCTCAAAATGGCTTTTCACATCTGATGATATTACTTTCTTCCAACTTGTCCCTCATTTCAGGAGCCGGGGCCTAGTAAATCACTGTTCCTATTCTTGACATTCAGGGAAGCATGATTAAATTTCTGATTGCTAGACTTGGCAATAGGTGTTTGTGGGACAGATCAAGCAATTAAGATTGGTACCATGGCAGGCAACAATGTTAGCCACCAACCCACTTGAAACCTGATGAAAATCCGCCCCCCCCCACCTGCCGTTTGCTTTAGAATGAAAGATCCCCTTAATGCCAACCTTCCTCCATGTGCAAATAGCAACACTGGGGTGTGTGTGTCAGGATTATGGCAGGGAGTGAAAAGGATAAAATTCCCCTTCTAGTGGCAGCTATTTACACTTTTAAAAAATCCATATCTGCTAAATGCCAAAATGCTAGCAAGTTTGGCCCCAGCAAGCTTGGAGTAATAAGCAGGTGCATTTTCTTTCTAGTGCATAGGCAGGTAAGTGCTCACACTTGAGCACTAAATGGCCCCATACAGGGCACAGCTTTCAGGTTCACAAGCTACATCTGGTTAAATCAATTTTGAATTGGCAATAGCGTATTGTAGGACAAGGAGTAGCTTCCTAGTGGCACAGCAATAAAACTGCTAGCCCATTTGCAAGGCTAAGCAGGGTCTGTTACGGTTTCAAATTTGATGGGGGACTGTGTGTTGAGATTCCTGCATTGTAGGAGGTTGGACTTAGATTACCTGAGGGATCCCTTCCAGCTCTATGGTTCCTCCAAGTATACCCTTTTTAAAGCATATTTTTAAAACACTCTTCTGTCATTCATATTAATGGAGCATGCTACAGAGTAAATGAAGACAGAATATAGCAAAAAGAAAGCAAAGAAAAAGAGAGTGGAGACCTCAGCCATGTGCCATTGTACCAGGGGGTGGTCTATGGGTCTATGCATATGTGTATCTCACAGAAGATGGTGTCATTCTGAGGAAGGAGACTGGACTATGCTACTTCAGGCTACACGTGGAGGATCAACCAGCATATTTAGCCCCCTTCAGCCAAAACCTTCCTGCAAATACAAACTGCATAGCAAGTAGAGTTTGCTATGGTCTGCTAGTCATCTCATTCTGCTTCATTTGTAGCATCAGGCACTGGCATCCTCAGGCAGCTGCTAGAGACTCAGCAGTGCCCACTGCCGACACTAGGCCTGGGCTCCCTTTTCCTGGTGCTCTAACAAGACAGCCCACTAAATGGCTTTGAGTTACTGTTTAAATTTCCTGCTGTGCTTTCAAACACTCTCTGATAATGTGCTGCAATGGGGTATTGTGAGAAACTCTAAGGGTGGCTTCTACACTATTGGATTCCTCCAAGGCACCACAACTCATTTGACCACCATCACCGTTACTGCTCATCACCAGGTAAGCCTGCCAACATATATGCTGAGGCACAAACACAGGCAGGCCCCACCAAGAAGCACAATGCTGAGGCCATCCTCAGACATGATACTGATTCTTCTGTCAACCCATCCTGATCAAACTTTATTCACATAACCTCCCACCTCTTCTGGCACTATGCTCTCCAAGGGAGTCTATTTCACACATTCAGCTGCATGTGTCAAGAAATCTACTGCTTCTATGTGCATGTGTGAACTGGCAGTGCTAAGTAAATGTGTTTAGTATTAAAGGGTTAGATTTCCAAAGAAGGGTTTTGAAAGAATATCAATATGTCTTGTGTATCTGTTTAAAAGCAGCCATTCCTTGCTGGAAAGAATGTTTGAATTAAGGATAGCCATTGAAACTGTCGCCTCCAGATATTGCTGGACGCTGGATCCCCATCAGTCCCAGCCAGTATGGCCAGTGGTCAGGGATGATGGGATCTGTAGTTCAACGACACCTGAAAAACACCTATTTTTCACGGATAATTCATCATAAATTACATGTATTATTGTCAACAGTGAACTTCATTTTTAAAAATCAGGAATCCCATTCTTTTCCTTAGGCTTAAGTCATCCAATGCAATGCTGCCGATCAAATGCTCTGTGCGGAATTCAGTAAACTGGCCTTAGTCAGTGCATAATAGGAATCGTGCCTGCATTCCGTACCCCTACCCTTGGTCTCCGCACATTTGGTGCAATAAAGAATGGAGAACCCACAGTTCTCAATATATTGTTGGGCTCCAACTCCCATCAACCCGAGCCAGCATGACCAATGGCCAGGGATGATGGGAGTTGCAGCCTGACAACATTTAGAGGGCAACGGGTTCTTCACCCCAGGTCTATATGGGATATATGCATGTAGAGTATTAAGTGAATATGCCCAACAGAGGTACTCTTTAGAATGTAATGTTTATGGGGAGGGGTTACACATTATTGGTCATATCTGTGCACATACACACCATCTGGACATTAGGATGGCGAGATGCATTGCTAGTGCCACACCATGCTTTGAATTTACCCGCTCTGCCAAAGGCAACAGGTAAGCAACATGGGTATGGCATCCCACCAAGCCCTGTTATTATACATTCCCCAACTCTTTTCTGCAGGCTGTACGGGGTTTCCATTGAAAGCTCCCTTCCGAATGAATGGAGACTCTACAACAGTGTGGAGAGTGTGGTGAAGTGCTTTTAACAGTCGTCATGTAAACAAGTATACTGCAATGGTTTCTAAACTTTTGAACTAAAGCAAATGGTATTTTTTCCTGGCTGCGAGGCTCACCTTTACTTATGGTTCTATACTGTCTTGCAGCGCTTACTGCCAGATCTATCCGAGACAAGGGCATGGTGGCCCATCTGAGAAAGCAAATCTGGGGATGCCAATTAAGGGCACAAAGCCTGCAATCCTATATGCACGTACCTGGGAATAAAGTCCATTTACATCAATGGATCTTACTTCTGAGTAGATAGATATAGGCTTGTGCTGTTACTGGTCAGTTATTTAGTTTATTATTATATCTGTATCACCATTTAGATATTCTACGTCAGGTACCAAATGTCTTGGACCATCTCTGCTCACTGCTAGCAGTTTATGCCAGTACCGGAAAAAGGCTTCTGTAGGCCTTTGGGAGAATGCTAACAAGGTTCATCTAGGAGGCCCCGATTTCTCCCTCTCTCTCTATAGTGAATCACTATAAGTCCTGAGTACTTTCCAGTGGTCTCTTTGTTTCTTTTATTCCAGTAAACATTACGTAAGTCATAAATACGAATGATTCACTTAACTCCGTCAGACACTGTACATATAGAAAACAACGGTTTTCAGTTCAGACATTTCCCCCCCCCTTCGTTTTTTGTTTTGAGGCAGCAATAGACAGTATCGGAATCTTGTGGTTCACAGGTCTGTGGCACTAAATTCACAGTGGATAAACGCCGACAACTGGAATAGCTACCGTCTTCTCAGATTGAGGGCACGCGTCTTGTGGACTACCCCATGATGGTGCAAAAGCGACCGGAAGCTGCTTTAGGTAGCAGCAGAACTGAACGGGCCACTTTGTGTGGCCCCTTTCCGTACCATGTGCATGAGCACGCACTCCCCCCATACACATGTGCGTTGCCTACGCCCGTTCTTCCTCTGAAAAACAGGCACGTTATTATAAAAATAGCACAGCGTTTCAACGGCATGTACAGTTTACGCCTCAAGAGGCAAAAGGGTACGTAACATTTTCCTGGATATAGACGCTATACATTTTAAGGCACACCAAAAGGGTTTAAGCTTACCATTTCCATGCTACTTGAAACCTTTGTTATGCTCACAAAAGCCAGTAGCAACGATTGACTGGAAATGCTGAACATTTAAATGTTCATTCCCTAGGAGTGGCCAATGCTTTTCTTTACTTTTCTTAATTTTTTTTTTGGTTTTTTTTGTATGCTCTTAGGGTTTAAAATTTCAATTTGGAAAAAAGACAGAGAAATAAATAAATAAAGAAAAGAAAAGAAATATATGAGGATGGGCGTTTCAGAGTATTTTTTAAAAATAATATTTCATGTTACATTTTATATATATAGATATGGCTACATGCAGTACATCTACATATATAAAATGGTAAGAGAGCTCCTTTAACCCATACTCAACTTTAGTACAGTACTCATTAATATAACTGGGGTTTCAATTATGCCAGTGAATACTTCACTTCTTTCTAATGCAGAACCCAATCAGCAAACAAACAAACAAACAAACAAACAGAAACAAAATAAAACAAAAATCCAATAAAATAAAGTAAAATAAAATAAAAATAAGACTGTCTTAACATGCAATGCAATAGGCATCCTGTGGCACGAGTTTTCTTATCCAATCTATTTACAATACAGCTGAGTACATTATTTACACAGGTTACAGTGTTTTGTCACAATGGATTTTTCATGGTCCCCCCACTAGCTCACTCTGCCCCCAAGTGTTCCCAGTGCTACATCCTGTCAGACGTGCGTTTCAATGAAGGAATGAGTGTGTGTCAGCAGAGGGGCTGAAGCTGCAAGTTCAGAGGCTCCGTTTTGGGTTTTCAGAACAGCGCCGTACTCACAAATGTCCAGGAAAAATTCATAGTTCTTCATTTTCCATTCTTTGAATTTCTTAGATGTCAAGTTGGGCTCATGGAGCAGGTTATTGATCACTGCAAGATCTCCTTCCTTTGCCTGCCAGAGGTTGGAAAGACAACATTCTGTTTAAGTGTGGAGTTATACGCTTGTCACAGTTTCAGCTAGGGTGGGTGAATTTGTCGATTTCGGCTTCTCTTAATTTCTAATTTTCCAATCTTACATTCAGTTTTCCACATTTCTTCATCAGAATGAATATTTCACTCCTCACCTTGCCTCCCCCCAGGTCATCTTGGAAATTCATCAGCATTTTAGTTTTAGTTGCATAAATTTCTTATGCAATTTTGCTAAATATGCACATTTTTACAAAACAGTTTTCCCTAACATAAGCCAATTTTTGTATCTTTCAGTATTCTATGCTTTTATATGCACACTTTACCCTGGTATATGCATTTGTGTGCACATTTCTTAGCTTGAGAACTGCACTGCTTGACATAATTGAATGGACTTTGGTTGCAGATGAGACTACTGTAATGTACCCTGGCTTAAAAAAGCATCTGGAAACATCAGCTGGTGAAAAATGCAAAGGACTGCTGGTAGTAGCCTGAATTGTGAACATATGTACCAATTTTATTGGCTGCCAATTTGTTTCTGGGCCCAGTTCAAAGTGACAATTACTGTTTGGGACTTCGATATCTGAAAAAGGCTCTTCTGATATGACCTTATTATCTTTACAGACCAACGTAAGTGGGTGACAGGAAAACACCACATATGTTAATTGTGGCTGCCATTAAAATGAAGGTGACATTTTCATATGTACTTTGTGCACAAACTGCAATCTCTACTGGCTGATGCAAATAAACATCTATCTCATTTCAGGTGCAACAGATGGGCACAGGGGAAAAGAGAAGGCGCGGGGAACCGTTAGCCCGCCACATGTTGCTAAACTACAACTTCCATCATCCCAGACCATTGGATATGCTTGCTGAGGCCAATGCAAGTTGTTGTTCAGCAACATTTTAAAAACATTTTTAAGAGCCAAAGGTTCCCAGCACCTAATATAGAGCCTTCTCAGTGGTGGCACCTGTTTAGGAAACTCTGTGCCCCATCAACACAGGAGTTACCTAATACCAGGTTAGGCTATTGTCTACCCAGTACTGTCCATTTTGACTGAGTAGAGGTTCTCAACAGTCTCCAGGAGACAGTGGTCTTTCCTATCACCTGCAACTTCATTATTTAACTGGAAATGCTGAGAATTGAACCTGAGGTCTTCGTCATGCAATGCATGTGCTCCACCCATTTAGCCATGGTGCCCGCCGCCATGCTTAAAAGGTAAAGGGTAAAGGGACCCCTGACCATTAGGTCCAGTTGTGACCGACTCTGGGGTTGCGGCACTCATCTCGCTTTATTGGCCGAGGGAGCCGGCGTACAGCTTCCGGGTCATGTGGCCAGCATGACTCAGCCGCTTCTGGCAAACCAGAGAACCCCTCGGAAATGCTGTTTACCTTCCCGCCGGAGTGGTACCTATTTATCTACTTGCACTTGGATGTGCTTTCAAACTGCTAGGTTGGCAGGAGCAGGGACCGAGCAACGGAAGCTCACCCTGTTGCGGGGATTCGAACTGCAGACCTTCTGATCGGCAAGTCCTAGGCTCTGTGGTTTAATCCACAGCGCCACCCGTGTCCCAATGCCCCCATGCTTACTTCCTCCTATTTCACTTTCACTATGATTAGAGCAGGGCGAACCAACATGGTGCCCTCCAGATGCTTATGCACCGAAACTCCCATTGGCATCTCTGGCCACTAGCCATGCTAGCTGTGGTTGATGGGAATTAGAATCCAATAACATCTGGAGAGAACAACATTGGCTGTCCCAGTGTCAGAGATTGCTCTTTGAGAATGTGATGCCCTGGTTCTTGTAATTTGTTTTTATTTTTTAACTACTGATGATATTATTCATTGGTTATCGCTGCTGGTTACAACTGTTTTGTTTATGGTGTTTTAGTGGCACATTATGTTTTCAGGATGGTTGTCATCTTCCTTGAGGGTCCCACTTGAAACAAAATGGCACAACAAAAATGTTTTACTTAAGAAATAAATAACACCCAGGTGAAAAGAAAGAATCCTTTTAAAAGGAAGGCTTTCTGTTAACAGGCATGAGGTATTACATGATTTATATAGTCATCCAGTTTTGTGGTTACTTCATTATGCTTTTGAGACTCTGAACAGCTAGGGAAGTTCGAAATGGTTTCAACAGTCATGCATATTTCTGTACACAGCAGAGAGCAGAGTCAATCTGATGCAGGGAGTTGAACTTCAGAGTCCCCACTCAAACCAACACTCAGCCAGTGGAGTTTTCTCTGTGATCTTGGTCCAATCCCTTCCCTCAACTCACCTGGCAGAATCATGGTGAAAATAGCATGGGGATGGGGTGGAACCTTACATATATTACTTTGAAGTCCTTGGATGAGGGACGGGATTCAAGAAATCAACAATATGCAAAAGGATCATCTGTCCAATAAATATTCTGAAATGTTTGTCTTGTTCATTCACAACAAGTTTTACAGCATTACACTGGTCTTTCATGTTGACACAATAACATACAGAGGCCTGGTTTGTACCACTTGGTAAGCTGGACTATGGCTTACTGGTACCTTGGAAATGTTCTGGCTCCCAGAGAGGGAGCTCCCTGTCACCCTTTGCTCCTTCCCCCAGTCCTGTATTCTCAGTGTGGCAACTAAGTCAAAGTTTGACTTAATGTGTTTTCTGAACCCTGGCTCTTGGTTAAGCTCTCTCCTCCTTAACCCTGAACTGTAGCCAAAAATAAGGTGCAGGAGAGATCTTAAACATGACTCCAGGTTCAGACAACACAGCAAGGCAAAGCTTGGGTTAGATGCCATGCTGTGCAATTTCAGAATGACTGGGGAGGAGCAAAATGACTGTGTTCTCCTCCCTGGGAGCCTGTATGTTCACATTAAGCCATGGCTTAGCTTAGTCTTATGTGTGTATGCAGCTGCAGCATACAGCTGCATGGCTTAGCTAAGCCATGGCTTAGCTTAGTCTTATGTGTGTATGCAGCTGCAGCATATCAAGGACAAATGCTTACTTTTAAAGTACTCTTGAGAGCTCGGATGTGATGAAGCTTTTCGTTGATAGCAGGGTCGTTGCTTCTCTTTACGAAGGACCTCCGGTATTCCTGCTTGGTGGAAGGGCGTTGCTCTCCAAATGCTGACAGACTAGCTTGCTCCAGAGCTTTGTACAACTCATGCAGACCATCTGCACTCTGTGGTCGCTCTTCTGCATTTTCTGAAAGAAAATCCAGCTTCCTTTATTTGTGCGTGTAATAATAATATACAGTGACAGAAAACAATAATAATTTATGCCAAAACAGGACACTTATTGTTTTTCTGAAGCAGTTATTCAGCTTTCGGTCTGCCTGTAAACCACAGTAGTCTGCACCAGAGGCTGCAGGTGGAGGGCAGGTGGAACCCTGCCCCAGCAACCTTGGCCCACCCTCAGCTAGCTCTTACCTGCCTGCCTTCCTAACAACCAGTCCAGGAGGTGGGGCTGGCAATCAACGCCTTAGTCTCAATGCTGCCCCTTGTAGAACTTGGGGGAGGGGGGTTTGGGAACAAAATTAGGCACCCATCTAACTGTACATTAACAGAAGCATCATGAAAGAGTCATGGCTTCCCCTACAGAATCCTGGGACTCCTATTCCCCTTACAGAGCTATACTTCAAAGAGTTCCCTGGGAAGAAGGCTTGACTGTTAAAGCACTCTAACCTCCTGCATACTATTGGGGCCCATCTACCTAAGCTCTGTCTGCTCTGGCAGGCAGTAGATCTCCACAATCTCACCCGGGTACCCTCAACCACCAATCCAGGAGCCCTTCTTACCTTCTTCACACAAGCTACTTTGCCTTCTAACAGGCAGCTTTTCTTCAGATCTCTCTTCTGTTATCCCACTGGGTTTTACGCGGCTTTTCGCTCGGACATCTCTGTTTCGTGGGAGGCTTTGACTACGTTGCTTCTGGGGTCTGGCATGAGAGCTGTGGCCTCTGTGGCACTCCACCAATGGGAAAGGGCCATCCTGTTCATGGTTGTGTCGTCTTTGGACTGGTAGCGTTGCTTGTCGCCGCCTCTCAGGTGATGACCCGGGTTGTCCGCTCGTGTACTCTGGGTCAGGAGGGACAGTCTGCAGAAAATGGAGCCCTGAACTGGTCAACGGGGTCTCAATGAGATCCTGCCAGGAACGCCTTTCTCTGTAGGGAGGTCTGCAACCTGATGAGTGTGTGCTCGCTGCTGCATCCTGCCGGGAATCTTCCGCAGAAGAATGAGAATAGGTTGATTCACTGGAGAAGTGTCGTCCTTGTTTAGGCTCAGGGAATGGGCTCGAAGAATTCATCTGGAAATAATTAGAAACAGTCTGTTATATGACACAGTGTTGGGAACATAAAGGAAAAACCCAGTGTGTACTGTACAATAAAACCTACCCTTCTCTCTTTAGTCATTCTGTTACCAGTGTGATAGTTGATGCCCTCAAGAGTTGCTTCTGTCTTGGCAAGAAATCTAAACCTGTGGCCCTCCAAATATTGTTGGACTCCAACTCCCATCAGCCCAAAACCAACATGGAAATGATCAGGGATGATGGATGAGTTGTAACCTGGAGGCCACAGGCTTCCTATCCCTGATCTAAAGCCTTCTCCTACTCACATGAGTTACTGTGGCAACGTGGTTGGCAATAACACAGGGAATATTTACCCCTCTTCAAAGTCCACTGAATGTGTCATCTTAGCATCCCACATGGGTGGAAATCTTGTGACATCCTACTGCTTACTCAGGAGCAACCACAGAAGCATCAACGGTGGTGGCAACTGCACATTTTAAAGTAACATCTAACATTAATGCTAACCAGCAGATCTGATGTGCGGATTTGAAAATCACAATCACTTCCCTTTGTAGTTGTTGGAAAACATCCTCAACCACTCCCTATTCTTGTTTCGACACAGGTTTTTAAGAGGTTTTTCTTGAGATCTGCTTAATGTAGTTGCAATTCAATGTTGCTTTGCAGGGGAGATTTTAAAGCCTCCTCAGAAGAAGTCAAAACTGGATTTCCAGTTCTTTTCTTTAAAAAAAGAACAAATGTTCCAACAAAATAGGGGGCAAGCAACATGTGAACACTGTAGTGCAGAATTCTTTTTTTTTTTTTAAGGGACTGCTGAACATTATCCAAATTCTTTCAGCTAAGTTCTGAAAAGGAAAAGAGAGAGAAAATGGAAAAAAAAATTGGGGGAAAACAGTAAGGGAGGGGCTTAACCTGCATCCCAGTTGATGGAACAGCATCACATGGGTGAAAAGTCAGTCTGAGTTTCACCCATGTGATGCTGTTGCCTCAGTCATTCTCCCTTTGGTTCAGGCTGTGTGAGGACCACATCATTCACGCTGAAGAAAAATCTGAAAGAAAAATACAGAAAGAGTCCTATCTGAACTTAAAAAACACAGGTAAAAGGAAAGGAAACTAAAAAGCAGGTTGTACACATTCGGTAGACTATCCATCAACATGCTTATTAACCACATGATCGCTATGGCTTCAAACAGTTTATTTTGCAGATTTGTACCCTGCCCACCTCTCCCTCCAAAAATGTCAAGATACATTTGGCAAACGAAAGAGTATATCATTACCATCACTTTCTACACATATACAGCCCCCCCTTATGTTCTGGGCCCCCATGTGCATAAGTGAGATTGTGTAAATTATGGAGCACCCTCTAAAAGGCTTCTGAATGCCTATCCCCCATTCTCCAGCTCTCTCTCCTGCTCTCTCTCTCCAATACAGACCAAAACATCTGGAGTTGAAGCTCTGGGGTTAGATGGAGGCTGGGAGCAAAAGCAGCTGCGGCTGCTGTGCAACCCTGTGCATCAGGCTTGGGTGCCAGATGTGGCCCTCCAAGTATCTCTGTTTGGCCCTCAGGATCCTCCATGCCATACTCCCTATCCCCAAGCCACACCCCACAGCGGCCCAGCTTCATATTCCCTTTGAGTATTTTTCCTTGGCTGGAAAGTGCCCTCGAGCTCTGATAATGCCTTTTGCTTGGCTGGCTGGCGGAAAGAGAGAGGTGAGTGTGGTTGTAAAGCAGCCTATCGTGGGGAGGTAAACATTACATTTGCTGCTCTGCCCACTTATGCTTCTGCTGTCACCCACCACTGGCATGTGGCCCCTGGAAAGTTGCCCAGAAGAGAATGTGGCTCTCTGCTAAGCTGTCAGTGAACTGTTTCCTCTCCAGGCATGAAAAGAGAAATTCAGAGTCATGTTAGTTGCTACCTGTTCATTATTTCTTTTATTAACTGTTCTTACACCAGGGGCTTTTCGCATAATTAGGAAACTTAGCATTGGCAGAATTTGCTTTTTTGTTTGTGTGTGAACTGCAACTTCCAAACCAACTTCAATCAGTTCCTATCGTCATTTTTTTTAGCTTATTCAAAGATCAAAGGAAATTTTCTTTTTTAAAAAAGCTCCAGATGGTTGGAATACTGATTAACTGCATAATATTATGCATGCTTACTCTGAAGTAATTCTCACCGAGTTAAATGGGACTTACTCCTAGTTATTCATGCATAGGATTGCAGTAGCTCCCATTCCCCCCCACCATCGGCCATGCTAACTGTGGCTTGATGGGAGTTGGTCTCCCACATCTCACTGGAGGGCCACCAGTTCTCCAACCCTGAATTCCTTTTACCTGTCCTATGGGAGGAGGATAAAATGTATTATCTGGTTGCTGCAGCTCAGACAGCATGGCTCTTATAAGCCATTGTTGTGTTCCTATACCAATAGTTTAGGAACTTTCACCACTGTAACTAAGTTTTACCGCCTGTGTTTTCTGATCCATGTATGGAAAAAGCACATGAACCTGACCATTGAAGGGTTTGTAAGTAAACCAATTTTTAACATACCAAATGTGTAGACTTTTTCTATGCTAATTATGGACTTTGGGTTGTGTGGGCAGAAACCAGTTCGACTGATGGAAGACAGCCAAAGCTGTTTGAAATTATCTCAAAGTGAGAAATTTCATGTGAGAACCAAACACATTGGGCAGAAATACCAATAGATGTGTGAGGTGATGCACGATGGACTTGTTAAATTGGCCAACTGTCAAACCAAAGAAATGACAGCCGACATACTAACCAAGCCACTTCTGACAGCACTGATACCTTTGAGTCAAGATGTGTCTTTGGGTAGTTCATTAATTGTGCATGCAATTGTTATTATGTCTGAGAAGGGGTCTGTGGGATAATCAACCTCACATAACCAATATGTTTAAGTCTAATTCATGAAGGTGTCAATACCATAGTATAAGCTGTCATGCTAGGCTGAGCTAGGTTACTCCCTCTCTCACCTTGGAAGGAAGGTAATGAAATCAAGTCTATTGTTGTAGCTCAGTCTACCAGAGAAAATCAGTGTGAGAAGAGGTTTTGAGCTGGTTGCTGCAGCTCAGACCACATGGCTCTTACAAGCCATTGTTGTGTTCCTATACCAATCATTTAGGGACTTTCACCACTGTAACTAAGTCATGATTTACTGCCTGTATTTTCTGACCAAAGTATGGAAAAAACACAAACGTGGGCTTTTTTTATGCTAGGGGAAGAGGGGAACTTTGGAAGGAACTCACAAGGGCACATTTCCACACTGTACTTTGCTATATACTTCATGATTTAAAATCTCTACTGGGGTTCTCTCACCAAAGAGTACTTGGTCAAAACCTGGATCTTGACATCCAGGGGATTCTCTTTTTACACCTATCTTTTCCTTGCCAACCAACACTCCTATTTTCTCCATGGAATACCCCACATGATGCCACTTCCTTGCTGAAGCTAAGCAAATCTGGGTATGGAAGGGAGGTGCCCCTGCCCTGGGAACGACATGCCTTCTGCCTTGAGATTAACAATGAAAGAAAAGCGAGAGAAGACAAAGTATATAAATGATTGTAATGATGTGACTAGATAATACTGTGGGGTCATGCTCATCCCTTCAGCATTCTATTGCTTTGTCCAACTGATGTGATCAAAGGACCAGACCAGTAGGGTAACCATGTGTGGGGTCGAACGACCCTCCTGGCAACAGCATCAGTACTGTTTACCTGGATGGGGCAGGGCGGTATCCAGGTTGGGGCTGTGCAGGTTCAATGGCAGCATTGGAGCAACGAAAGCAGCCTTGCCAGTGCACGCACTCGCACAGCTCCAACTTTGCATCCACCTACCCCTGCTCCATCCCCATCTGTTAAACAACGCAGATGTCAGGAGGGCGGTTCTGCAGATCCACCCTACTCCATTTTCCATTACTGGCCCAGACGGCTCACCATTCACCAGGTTAAAAGGTAGGGCTCCTAAGTCCATTAAGCATAACTGAGCATATGGGAATTTCTGCATAAAAGTCAACAAAGCCAGAGCTTTGTTTTTCCTTTATCAATATATTATTATTCAGCACTACTCTTGGTCCATTAGGTATAGTCATGTTCTCTTTACTTACAGTAGAAATACTTATCTGCTCTGCTTCACTTACAATTGGTGAATCCCAACAAAGTTCTTTGAGGCTGGGTCCCATTGGAACCAATGGGGCAATTTAGTCATGGCACCACCAGTTTCGATTATTTCAATGGAAACTATGTGCAACTAACTTAGTCCACATCCAACACAATGTCAGTAGACACTCTTCCAAAAGCCAGAAGGATTAAAAAAAAAAAATACAGCCCAAGGCTCAGAAGTAGCCTAGTGCATGCCTCATGTAACTTACCGAGGGTGTTCGGTGGTAGGTGTCGCAAAGTGTTATGGGTGCCTCTTGCTTCAGAGTTAATGAGCCATCAATATCTTCCTGGTCACTTTCACTCCAGTAATCTGCTAAAAAGTGTTTGCATTTGCCATTGAAATGAGTCCTACATTAGGGAACATTTTTCAAAACACCACAGTAAGCTGTAGCTTACTGTGTAGTTATGCAACCTGGTAATTGTCCCCGAGTGTGCAAGTTAAAAAAAACATAAGAGCAGCTTGTTGGATCAGGCCAATTGCTTATCTAGCCCAGCATCCTGCTCTCACAGTGGCCAAGCAGGATCCAAGCACCAGAGCACTCTCCCTTCCTGTGGTTTCCAGCAACTGGCACACAGTAGCATTGCTGCCTCCAGCTGTGGAGGCAGAGCAGAGCCATCATGGCTAGCAGCCATTGATAGCCCCATCTTCGGTGAATTTGCCCAGTCCTTTCTGAAAACCCTCCAAGTTGGTAGCCATAACTCCTCCTGTATGTGCTGCGTGAGGAAGTACTTTATTTTATCTCTTCTGAACATTCCAACATTCAGCTTCATTGCATATCCATGAGTTCTAGTGTTATGAGACAGAGAAACCTCTCTCTTTCCACCTCCAGGCCATGCATTTGTGTATGTGCAGGCTCTTCTTTTGTGCTGATATTCTGATAGGAGGTTACCAGAAGGGACATAGACATAGGGGATACAGCCAGCAGGGCAGCACGGTGGTTTCCCTATCTACGTGTTTATGGTTTACTTGAGGATGCACAAATCTGTCTATTGTTATTGTATTTGTAATTCACATCACTTCTACCTGTTTTTACCAAGAATACTAACCATTCTGTTCCCACATTTAGGTGCACTACTAAGCTAGTGATATCTATTAACTCTGAGAGATCTACTCTGAGTAGGACTAGCATTGGGTATAACCCACTATCTCCAAAAAAATTGGCTTAAATGCCTATTTTCAATACATGTTGTGAACTTCCTTACAACGTTTGGAGAGGTGGGAAATTCAATGGATACGTAAGCTCTGACCTGCATATATATATATATATATATATATATATATATATGGTGTTTTATATAGGCATTCACAAAGAATGAATTCCTAAAGCATCCCTAAGCTCACTTGTAAGCAAGCATGTTAAGGGTCATGGATTCTCTACCCCACTCTGTACATGTCTCCGTTCATCCAGATGGATGTCAAAGAATAACGATGGCCTTACCTTCATCGGGTCGGATATCCTTGTCATCAGGTGTATAACCAATGGCTGCAAGACCCAAACGGTTCATCCATCTGATGAGAGAAAAAAGAGACAAGGCATTTTAAACACACAAATACACACCCTGCTACAACTGTTCATTTAAGGCATTTAAAACCTGTTCTGAAAGAGAAACAGTTCCCAGGAAGGCTAGCAGATCGATACAAAACAAGACAATTGGCTTTAAGCAGTGGCCTACAGTCCTTTATCACATAAAACAAAATAAAAAAAAATTAACAGAAGAGTAAAGAAAGCAGAAGATGAGAAAATGATACATTTCAGAGTGCTAAAGACTATTCTGTCACCACCACTGTTTTTCCGTAGTTGGTTTAAGTACCATTTTCCATTTGAAAATTAACACAGTGGTACCTTGGGTTGTCAAACAAATCAGCTCCCAAACGCCACAACCCCAGAAGTAAGTGTTCTGCTTTGTGAACGTTTTTTGGAAGCTGAACTTCCGACACGGCTTCCAACTGAGTGCAGGGAGCTTCTGCAGCCAATCAGAAGCTGTGCCTTGGTTTTCGAATGGTTCCAGGAGTCGAATGGACTCCCGGAATGGATTAAGTTCGACGACCAAGGTACCACTGTACTGGACTGGATGTGGAACAGTATAGCTGACTTTGTGAGGCAGGCATCATTTCCAGCTTTTAATTGCAACTGCGACATTATACAGATTCACAGTTGTTCTATTGTTTGGTTTTAAACTTTGGTTTGTTTGCTTTTTAAATTTTTGCTCACTGAAAGCAATGCCATCGGTCAGACTTAAAATAAAGGGGGGGGGTCCTATGATGTGGGGCAGGCCTGAGTTATGAAATGCACTTCCCCACCCCAACAACTTGGAGGACTGCAAAGAAAACCAACCAACCAACCAACCAACCAACCAACAAAGAAAGATTCCCTTAAGCCATTGATTATTTAAAGGGTAGAGTGAAGCTTGCATGCCAGAAGCGTAACAGAAGAGGATTTTGATCCTCCTGTGGTTTGCACTTGTCTTTTAAGCTCAAAGAAATGCTCATTGACAGTGACAGCGTAGAGTGTGACTCTTCATTATTCTTTCATATATCGAAACAAGCGATCAACTCCCCCCCCAACAACCTTATAAACTTGAAGTTCTTCAGTGCCTGAATCTCAATCAGATACTACAGTTTCAATACTCACCCACTTTCTTCCCTCTCTATATGCCAGGGACGCTACCAGTTTTACCTAGAGATACTGGGAATTGAACCTGGCGCTGTCTAAGTTATGACCTTTCCCCAATGCTCAACTAGATGCTGAGTTAGTGGCCTGGCTCATCTGTGCTTCTTCCTAGGTTCCTTTCCTTTAAAATAAAAGCCTGAAGAAACAAGGCAACTGTACTGTGTCACATTTATCCCTTGGGGGCAAATTGAAACAGAAGAGAATTGTAATAAGCTGCAAACGAAATTCTGTCTCTCTTTCTGGAATGGGGCAGGAATAGTTTCAGATGCCTGGAGTTGTGATGCTGGTGAGATGAGAATTAGTGACATTTAGAATTAGACTTACAGCCCTCCCGAGGACAAACTTCCTTGGACCAATTATAGAAACCTCCTTTTATTCCTTTGAGTCCTGAACAGATTTTCTGTACAGTATAAGCTATTAAATCCCCATGTAAAGATGGGAATTTTGCTAAAATAGCCTTGCATCCTTCGTTTGCTAAGTCATATTTTGCCCTGGCTGGGACCCGAATGATATAATTATTCACCTTCTCTCCCACCCTCTATATTCCATGCAATGTCCCTGTCATTAATAGCAGCAAGGATGTCTCTTAATAACACAATGAACATCACCCTGAATTGAAGTTGTTCAAACCTGTTTCATTTAAACATTCATCACTTGCATAACCCCTGTTTTAAAACAGCTGCACCGTTTGTTTCCAGGCCCAATTCAAAGTGTTCACAGGGGCAAAAATAGGCTTTATTTCAACCTGGTTCAAAGACCCAGTTTGACACCTCCTTCACATCTGCATACATACACACACAGGTTGGAAGCTTGAATGTTGAGGCTTCACCCAGCGCAAAAAAACCCCGGCTAGCCCCTTCGTAGCTATGACACTGTTTAAAGTCTTAAAGTAACTTAGGCCCGAAATATCTGAAAGATCACCTCATTCTCTACAGACCCTCTTGGGTGTTAAAACTTGCAGAGGGGGCCCTCTTGGTAGTTCTGCCACCCTAAATAAATATGTTGGGGAGGGTGGCAGCCTGAGAGAGGGACAGCCCTTAAGCTGTGGAATAGCCTTCCCACAGACGTACATCCATTCTATAGTTTCCATCAAATGCTAATGACATGCCTTTTCACCCTAAGCTTTGACATCTGTTGTGCATATTTCTGGACTCATTCCAAAAGGAATTGGAATTTTCACGAATCTTCCGACATTCAGCTTCACTGGAGTTCTGGTGTACACACACAGATGCCATATGAAGGGTTTTTAACAGCCACTCTTACCAGGAGCACCAGCCCAACATCTCTAAATGAATACATATTTTCTGAGCCTTTTCCAGTTGTTGTTCCTGATGCATTTTCCATTATATGCAGGAGGGCATTTCTTATTAAAACCTCATTTGATTCACTTTGCATCCCCTATATTGTTATGCTGGGGCAGGGGGCGGGCGGGAATGATTTAACAGCAAGGGACTCATAGCGCTGAAGGACAATTTGATGTCAAAACATTATTTATAAATCACATTATGGAAGGCCAATATGGTTTGCAAACTGTGCGTGACTTGCCATTTATAATGTTAGGCAGCTCTATATCTAGAAAGCACCTCAAAACAGGGGCGCTCACGTGGCTGTAATTGCTTTGCAAAAGAATAGAACTGCAGTAGACTGAAGGCTTGGAATAAAATTACAACAAAACTCTTCTCCCCACACCACCCTGCAAATAGTATAGTAGGAAAGCTTATTAAGACTGCTTGGGTGGTTTTAAAAGAGAACATGTAACAATATTGTCTGTTCTGAACACTTCCTGAAACAGAAGCTGAACATGAAAAATGAACGTCTGATCACAAACAAGCTTGCCAAACACCCAAATCAGCCCTAGGCACGCACCCATCAAAAGATCACTGAGGAGACTTTTACATGTCAGGAATGTGATCTAGGATCAGGGTACCATGGCTTGGAGGCCAGCTCTGCACCTCCTCAATGTTCCTTATTTGTAAAGTGTGAGAAAGGAACCTCCAGTCTTTGGGCCAAATTTGGCCAAGCACAGGTCTTGATTTGGCCTGCAAGACTGCTTCACACCCACCTGCCCCACACCTCATGTCCTATGTGAGGTCATGTGTGGGGCACCTATAGATGCAGGTGGATGGGCTGCACAGATGAGCTCCCACATGCAGCTGATCCCTGCAGAAAGCAGGGGCGAAGTCTCCGCCAACAGCTGATTCAGGGAGAGCTATCGCCCCGATCCAAGCCATAATGTCTCAAGGAGCTTGGCAGATACTCATTTCTTAAGTTTTCCGTCAAGAAGAAAATGTATATACAGGGAGATTAAGCTGCCACTGCAAGCAGGAATAACAAGTGTGCTCCTTCCAAACATATAAAGTCTTTGCAGCCTGCCTTCCCCACTGCTGCATCTGTCACTGTTGTGGCATTTTAAAAAAAAGTAAATGAAGATCACCGACAGGAGAGATGCTCTATGTGTTTTCTCTGATTTGATAATTTGACATGATTTTGCTGATCTCATTTCATGCGGTGCCTGCTTAGGTTTGTCAAGCCAACAACAGAGCAATAAGCCCAGGACAGCTTAGCAGCTGAGAAGTGAACCATAACAATTCATGCTTTTGTGTGCATGCCTTCCACCTGCTTAATGGACTTTGATGAAAAACACACACCTCTTTTCATCCTATTAACTTTCTTTTCTATCCAAAGCCACTATAACCCCTTGCCTTAGTGCCAACACTAAGCTTTTCACACTTTCTATGGAAAATCCTCATTTAGAGCAGAAGTAGACTACTGTAATGCAGTATATGTGGAGCTACCCTTGTGTCTGGTGTGGAAGCTGCAGCTGGTGCAAAACTCTGTTGCTACGGTGCTTAATAGGAAGACACTCTGCTTTACACATATTATGCTGGTGTTGAAAAATATGCACGGGCTGTCTATTAGCTACTGAGCCAAACACAAGCTTTTGTTTCTGACATTTAAGGCCCTGAACAACTTAGGAGCATGATACCTAGCAGACCACATTTGCAGTACAGTGGTACCTCTAGTTACGAACTTAATTCGTTCCGGAGGTCCGTTCTTAACCTGAAACTGTTCTAAACTGGAGGCGTGCTTTCGCTAATGGGGCCTCTTGCTGCCGCTGCACCACTGGCACACAATTTCCGTTCTCATCCTGGGGCAAAGTTCTCAACTTGAGGTAACTCTTCCAGGTTAGCGGAGTTTGTAACCTGAAGCATTTGTAACCTGAGGCGTTTGTAACTCAAGGTACCACTATATAGACCAAGATGATATTTAAGATCTTCAAAGGAAAACATGCTGGCTGTTCCATGATGCTGACTTGGTGACAATGCAGAAGAAGCAGGCGTTCTCAGTGACAGCCCTGAAGCTTTCACGGACCCTGACTGTTAGGTTTTATTATTGTTTTGCACACTGTCCAGTTTTATTTCTTATATAAAGTTACATTTTGCTTCCATCTTGTTCTGAGGAAATTGCTGATAAGGCCTTATACAAAAAGGAAGCCAGGTGTGCACTCACAAACACTCACAATACCCATGCAACATCCCTCACATGTTCAAAATGCAACTTTAGCACCTAGCAAGGCCACAGGTCCCTGATGCTAAAGGTACAGGCCAAATGGGGCAACCCTGTTGAAAGGAATATTCTGGCACATGAAGCACAGTATGACTAGCTTTTGTGTGTGCTGATTGGGTATCCCATCAGAATAATTTAAAGTCAACATGAAGCCAGTGTCAGTTATAGCTCTGATGAACCTGTAGGATATACCTGTTCCCCAATAGCTGTTTGTCCCATTCACTGTTTACATTTTTACAGGCAAGGTTAAAAAATCTGGATCAGCACCTGGTTTGAGGATGTCCTGGGCAAAGTGCCCACAGCTGTTTTCTGATAGGAACCTAAGAAAAGCCTTGCTAGGTCAGGTCAAAGGCCCATCTAATCCAGAATCCTGTTCTCAAGGTAGCCAAAGATGCCTATGGTGTGCATGCATATTGCCTCCGAAAGTGCAGGCAGAACCATAGGCATTGTTGCTAGTAGCCATGGATAGTGAAATTCACGGGGAATCCGGCTAATCCTCTTTCAAAGCCATCCAGGTTGGTGGCCATCACTACATGTTGTGGAAATGTATCCCAATGTGGGCTGTTGTGAAGCACTTTATTTTTGTCTGCCCTGAAGCTCCCAAACATTCAGTTCCACTGGATAGCACCAGTTCTGAATATTACGAGAGGGAAGAAAAAAAACTTCTCCCTACCTGCTTTCATTACACCTTATTCATAATCTCTATCATGTCATCCCTTAGCCACACACTGCTGATGCCCCTGCTCAAACAAGTGTGCCAGGTGGAGGTGCACAGCAGCAAACTGTGTCAGGGACAGGTGGTGGTGGTAAGCAGCAGCAGAGGGGTGGGTGAGGACAGACGGAACTGATAGATGGCAGCCGCTCCAGCCTCCTCCTACTCTGCCAACCCTGGTACTGGCAAGCATCCACCCAAACTACAACAGCCATGTATTCTGCCACATCAATGACAGTCCTTTGCCAGAAAGTGTCCTGCAGTTGGAAGGGCTGTCTGGTCTGTGAGCAGTTGGGAGATAAAAAAGCCCAAAGTAGGGAGAGCAGGAGGGTACTTGAATTTGCCCATCAGCAGTGAGCACCTGGGCGAGAGCTGGGAGGTTTCACTCTTCACGAGTGTGGAATAAGGGTTAAGGTATAATTGTGATAAGCCATCCTCAGATCTTGAATGACGAAAGGTGGTTCAGAACTTGAATAAATAAAATTTGAAAAGAGAGAAATAATAATAATACGTCAAAGCTCTTTAACACTATTATTATTATTATCTTCTCCTGCTTCTTTTCTTTTTCTTTTCTCTATTTTTCTCTCTCTACCATTTTGGTTTCTTCCCCATCTATCTCTCTTAGATTGGTTTGGCTTTTATTGTATTCTATGTTGAAAACTTTCAATAAAAATTGATTATATATATAAAAAAACAGTGAGCACCTAGGCTGCAAAAGAACACAGGAAGCTGCCTTGTGCAGAGTCAGGCCACTGGTCCATTCAGCTCAGTATCGTTTACCCTGGCTGAAAGTGGCTTTCCAGGATTTTTGACAAGGGGCATTGCCAGCCCTACCTGGAGTTGCCAGGGATTGAACCTGGGACTTCTGAATCAAAAGCATATGCTCTGAGTTATGACCCTTCCCTAAAGCCAACTGAGCAGGCACAGAGGTCTCCTATTCACAGTGTTCCTGACTATACATAGGAATGTAGGTAACTGCCTTAATACAGACTCAGATCACAACTGACTGGCAGCGATTCTTTAGGGTTTCAGCCCTGTATGGAGATGGTGGGGTTAGAACCTGGAATTTGCAGAAATCTATGTCCTATTTTTGGGGGCAATATGCAAGTTGTCCCCCTAGGTCAGGCAGCTACAGCTGCCACTATCTTCATTTTCTCAAAATGCATCTGGGGACTGATGATGTTACATTGGAAGTTGGGATCAGAGGCATCAAGGATGGAAGTTGTATCTACCTGGCTTGGTGCTCCTCAATACCAGGCCATAATTTTTATTTTAAAAAGGTGAATGCAGCTGCAGTGGGCCCTAGCATTTTTACCAGAGATGCCAAGTATCTGTCTGTCTATTTGTATGAATTCTTGGAAGTCTGGAACAATCCCAAAGCAGATTTTGAACAGCATGCCCAGTGGTCTTATTTTGGGGAAGCTATCCTGGATATAACATAAATGATTTCCATGATCTCTCCTAACAGCCTTCCGTTTTGCAAAACCTTTTATGCTTCTCAGTAAGGGGAAAGCTGCACATTCAGAAAGGCAGCCCTCCTGCCAGCCATGCAAGTCTCAAAGGGCCATGGATAGTGTACAAAAATTTCCTGTAAATCCAGCTAACATACACTTATAAAAAACCTTTGCAGGAAAGCAGTGAAGATCACTCAGCCTACACTGGAAATAACTCAGGGTTGTTATTTGCAAACACATAAATAAATAATAAAGAAAATTAAGACATCTTGATCTTGAATTGGTTTCCTTTAGGGCTGCGATATCACAACATTTACCGTTTTGCACATGCATTTATAGAAAATAATGCCCACCACGAGTTAACGCACTGTGTCCAATTTGGTAAAACAACACTAGTACAGCAATGGCACCTACCACTTAAGAGACATTCATATGCCCATATTGGAATCAGAACTAAAAGTCTTTGCAGTTCGACAAGTCCTGGTGCCTGGCTCCACATATCGGAGAGCCTGGTTTGTTCCCCGCATGTGATAGTGGAGAGGAGGGCGCTAGCCTTGTCGCCAGGCCCATTCATGCACCGGCTTCAACTGGCTACCATGTTGCCTGGGCAGGCCTTATTTCCAGGAACCAATCAGCAGTACTGCTTAGCACTTGGGAAGCAGGACATAGAGAACATGCTCCCTCTGGTCTGGCAATCCAGGCAAAACCAACAAGCAAAGGTCTGTACGTGCCTACAATTCCAAGCTGAAAGGAGGCACCACTATGAACAGATACCCCTAGGTGCTGATGGGGAAATGTCCTACTACAAACTCGTAGTTTAGAAAATGGTAATAATAACAACGATAATAACAACAACAGCAAGAATAGTTTTCAAAATTAGTTAAATGTTGTTGCAAAGCTTGATTATTTTTTTAAAGTGTTTTTCCTTTCTAGTCTTCTCAACAGCTCACATCTGTTTCAAAATTGCAGCCTCCCCACCAGGGCTTTTCTTCAGTCTGAGCTGAAGGCAGAGTGGGCAGCTATTTTTCTTAAAAAGAGATGCTAGAGCTCACCATGAACTTCTCCCGTGTTCTTTTAGAATAGCAATGGTGCCCATCTGCCCCCACCCCCAGGGAGCCAAAGCCTCTTCTTCCTCCTCCTCCAGCTAAGTGTCCTCTGATGTCATCTTTAGCACGCTATCTGTAGGAGGTAATTTAAAGTGCTAATAAGTTGCTGCTCTTCTTTACTTGGGATGAATGTGGGCAACCCCTGCGCTCTGTTTTTTTCTTTTAATCTCCCATTTTGATTTTTCTTTAAGCGACGACAAGAATCACAATATTTCCTGATTTATTCAAGTGTAATAATTGCATGAAGAGTGTTGCGCCAGGAAGGATCTCTCATTTCCAAACCTATTTGTGGTTTGTGCTATTTTTCTGTCTGCACAAGGCACTGAGTGACCGAGGCAAACTAGAAACAAATGTATTAATTTCATGACTAATTCATTGCAGAGAACATCAGTGTGCTTGTGCAGACCTGACAAAGCAGCATGGCAGCATTAATTTTGCAAACCAAACTCTGTTTGCAACAGCCAGAACAGCAGGAAGGGTTCACTGGAACAACTATGTGAATTGCCAGCAAGTCCCCACTCGTTGGTATTTAATCCTTTCATGACTTGCGCCCAGTGCAGATATAGCACAAGCCTTCCAGCAAATCATACACTGCGATTTTGAGGCCAGTTTTTCTTGCATGGATGCACACTCCTAAGAACATAAGAAGCTCCCTGCTGGAACATATCAAAGGGGTCATAAGAACATAAGAAGAGACATGCTGAATGAGGCCAACGCTCATCCAGTCCAGCATCCTGATCTCACAGTGGCCAATCAGCTGCCTAAAAATTATTTGATTACAGTGGTACCTTGGTTCTTGAATGTAATCCGTTCTGCAAGTCCGTTCGACTCCTGAAACCATTTGAAAACCAAGGCGCTGCTTCCGATTGGCTACAGGAGCTTCCTGCATTCAACTGGACATTTGGCTTCCGAAAAGTGTTTGCAAACCGGAACACTTGCTTCCGGGTTTGCAGAGTTCGGGAGCCAAGCTGTTCGAGTACCAAGGTACCACTGTATTTGCATTTAAAAATACAATTCACACAGCTGGAAGCATTAGGAGCTTCAAGCAGATAATTTAAAGCAAGAGTTTATGTAAGTCAAGTACACAATGCAACTACACAATCACATTCAGCCTGTTGAGAGCCATGGAAATCTCAGCACACACGGAGGAGGAAACAGTAACGTTCTTTCGTCTGCTGCTCTGAATACATCAGAACAAAATTACTCTAGTATAATATCAATGTTTCTTACCTATTCATTTCTTCCAGGCAGTCAGTAGCAAAGTAGAAACTCTTAATTTTGGGGTGGCAAGCTTTGAAAGCACTGTGAGGAAAGCAGAAAGAGGGAAAAGATAACTGTCTTGAAGTTCCGAAGGTATTTGGGGAGTTGAACTTTAACAGCAAGTTACCTAGGGAAACCGATATTCTGAGAATCCTGTGTTAAGTTCCTTTTGAATATGATGTCAAGTTCTTTCCCAAATTAGAACTTGACAAACAGATGAAGAATAAGCCAGGACTTTAGCTCTTTGTCTTTAGGAATTTCATCTTGAGTCCCACCTCTCAGAGGATGCAGTGGATACCCTGCCCATAATATTAATTTATGTGGAATGATACCATTTTTTCTTTTTGTATTCATGTGCACAGTAAATCTATGCTGACAATTAAAGGGTTTTCTTCCCTTTTTTCTTTTTAAAAAAGGAAAACCATCTAAGAGATGCATCCTTTCCGGCAATTTTATTGAAATTACCATGCAGTTTGCATCTCCCTGGTCACATGCTTCAGGTAACAGACACAGCCCAGGTTCAGTGCAATGCCCCAAACACAGCCTGTGATGCCCTGTGTCCCCCTGGGATGTGTTGTTAATAGGCATTTGATAGTTAACCTTTTTTCTTGGGGATTGTGATCAGGTGTATGTGGGTTGGAGGGAGGCGAGGGAGGCTTCTGTCTGTAGCTTTTAGAATTTGCCCATTATTATTTTTAACACTTGTTTTTAATCTTACGCATATTTTGTAGGGTAAGGTGCCCTGAGACTTTTTATCAGGTGTCTAATAAATGATATAAATGCTAACGGCGATGATAGGAGTGCAGTCTTAAAGTTCACAAAATAAAGAACTCCTACTAGAAGTAAAAGTATGAGAGAGGAACTAAGCAATGAAACTAGCATCTGCCACTCTCCACCTCCCCTCGTTGAACAAAGGATATTTTAGCAGGGTTCTTTTTGTTCCTAGCTCAAAGTCCAGGATGCGTCACTGACTAATTCCTTTTTCATAACACTCTCTTATTAAATGCCTTAGGATGGCATTCAACGAACTGGTTTCCTGAATTTTCATTATAAACTCATCAGACCAGGTCACTGCCAGCTTTACATGTAACACCCTCCAACGTGTGACCTTTTAGGAAATGAACTGGAAAACCCTTTCAAAGCAGCCACTTGCTGTTCGCACAGCAAAGTTTTTTGGTTCCTCCCGCCCCCTCTACCTCTCTAGCTTACATTCCCTGGCACGACAGCTCTCTGATGGCATTTGCAGGTAGGGGACAGAACTAAAAAGCTATGTCTGAGTCGTTGGTCCTCACTGGTGAGTGAGCTGAAAAATGGCTCACTAGAGAATTGGCTCTGTAGGAATGCAAAAGCAAGAGCTACATGGATAGGTGTGACAAGGATGGGGTGATATTCTAAATAAATGAGTTTGGAGCCCAGGTTTCTTGTTTCTTTAAGCATTTTGCCAATCACAGGCATTTTGCCAAGACTGATGCATTTCAAAGTGGCAGGGATTTACAAAGCAATGGAAATGCCACCGTGATGGAATTAGGAGAGTAAATGAGCAGCTAGCTGATGTTCTGATCTTTGTCCTTCGAAGCTAGCCAAGAAAAGGCACCCCAGCCTTGTCATTGTGTCCTCGGCCATCAAAGAGACCTTCGTCCTACTGACATTTTCTTTCTCATACAGCTTTTGCCGCACAGCGCATGCTTCCCCAATCCAGATATATCCCACAAGTCCTCCCTGTGGTGAAGTGGGCTTACTTGAATAAGACTGGCAACATGAAAGGCAGCCTGCGTGTGAGCAAACAACTCAATGGCGCTTTCTTTTGAAGCCAACCAATAATAGCTTCCTAAGGACTATTATTGGCTTCTCATTATTTGCTTAGTGTCTGGATGTGCTGCAAGGAGATGGCCCGCACAAAAGAAGAACAGGTCTCCAGAAAGTGTAGGAAACCAGGAATCGGCACTTGCATCAAATGACTTGTTGATTCGCATTTTAGATACAAGGAAGGGCTCCTCTGAGCTTCTTTCCCATGTCTGAAGAGGTGTTCCTATTGAACTCTCATAGAATCATAGAGTTGGAAGGGACCATGAGGGCCATCGTCCAACCCCCTGCAATGCAGGAATCTTTTGCACAACATGGGGCTCAAACCCCACGACCGTGAGAGCAAGAGTCTCATGTTCAGGGTCAACTTTCTATATTGTTTATGGTAATGAAAGGATATGGACAATAACCTGCTAAACTTTCCCCCCTATTAGTCAAAAACATTCTAATTGAAAAGGATCTGATCAACACTTTTCAGACTAAATGCTTGGATCAGAACTTGGTTATTCGCCAGCTCCCACACTTCCCAAATGCTCCAAGGTGGTTCTGAAGCCCAAAAAATGATTGTTTCAAAATGTGTTATTAAAATGTGTATTTTGAAAGAAGATAAATATGTAAAGAAGTAAAGAAGTAAAAATATGTGTTTAAATGTAGATTTCTGTGCAGTTTTTTTAAAGAAAAAAGGGTGCAGACGGGATAGCTCCAATCAGTTGAGCAAGAGATTCTTAATCTCAAGGTTCGAGCCCCACCTTGGGCAAAAGATTCTTGCGTTTCAGGGGGTTAGAGTAGATGACCTGCGTGACCCCTTCCAAATCTACAATTCTATGTCAAAATGGGACAGAATGGACTGATGAGTGAGCATATGTGAAGCTGACGCGGAGTGGAAATAGGCTTATCTGTCCATCCTTAAAGAACAGATAACAAAGGAAGGACAAGTCTTAAAGAGAATGGAATATTCTGACAGTGTGCACTAGATGGCAGACGTCTGCTGTTTAGCTGAGCTGCACAAAGCAATGCTCTATGAAGTGCAATAGCTCCGAGAAAAAATTGGGGGGAAATAAGCTGCCACCAGAAGTGTGGTTAGGTCCTTGCACAAGAGTGGGTATAATTTGCCCTGTTAGGCCAGCCCTGGATTTTCATGTGCCTGATCCTGAGAGTGCAATATCACCAACCTAATGAATGTATGTTGAGAACACAACATTTGAGAAGAATATTGACAGATCAATGTTAGGTAGTGGTCCCAGTGCTGGCCCCATCAGACAAAGGACCCTCAATGGGACCTTGTAACATGAAAGAGGTTGTGTGTGCAAGCCAGGAATTCTCTCACTCTTAAATCATATTCCTATGGTGCAGGGACTAACAGATAGACAGCAAAAGTGGACCCTGCAAGCCCCTGTGTCTGCAAAGAGATTTGTACTGCAAGGCTGGAAGGATGAACACCCACCATCTATTACCCAGTGGTCTGAAGATGTCATGCTCGAAAGCATAGCTTATATTTGTCAGACTCATTCTGAAACCCATTTGGGCATATGAACTGCCTATGTTGCTTGTGTTTAAGTTGGGATCAACAGACTATTCTTACTGTTAATGCCAGCGGATGATGTTTCTTTTATCTTTATATATGCAAAATTTTAATTTTATTTTAGATTCTCTCATGCTCCCACCCTGGCCCTATTTCTTGACTGTGGTTTGCAAAGTGATTTTTTTAATTTTATTGCTGGGTAGATGAGCAAACCCCTCATCTTGCCTTCCTTTTATGTCAGTTCCACATGTACTGGGAAAAACTCATTTGCAATACTGGCGACCAATCGTGCTTTTGTGACAACGTTCTGATGCAGTGTGGTCCGACTGCTGCATCTTCCTTTCTTTTTCTAAGCTACACTGCAAAAATGGGATGCAGCAACCATCTTATTGTTACTATTTGATTTGTGTGGGTTGTTAAACATCTTGCAAAGCTGCAGCTCCCAAGAGATTATCCTGCTATCTAGGGAAGTTGGATTTCTAGTCCTGAGATTTCTGGCTGCCAGAGGCAGAAGAGTGATTCTTGCAGATTTTCTCTCTGCTTTGCCTTTAGGCCTGTGCAGTGACCTATTTCTCTCCCTTTGATGTGCTACCAAATCAGTGAGTGAATGAATGTTTACTTGTGTATGAAACACAGGTCATTACATCAGATGAAAAACCAATACAAAGCAGTGACAAATCTGGTCTCCAAAATGTTAACCGATTTCTGGATGCTGCTAACATGCTTACCCACAATTCACTATAAAACAACAAGTTCCACAGGCCCCATCTGTTACCAAACATTTAAGCCATTATGATACCACTTTTAAACAGTCACAGCTTCCCCCAAGAGTTCTGGGAACTGTAGTTTGTTAAGGGATCTGAGAGTTGTTAGGAGACCCCTATTCCCCTCACGGAGCTACGATTCCCAGGGTGGTTTAACAATCAATTCCTCTTCCCAGGCAATGCAGAGGACAGCAGGGGACACCCTAACAACTCTCACCATACTACATATCCCAGAATTCACAGGGGGGGGGAGTGATGCCTCTTCAAAGTGGTATCTTAGGGCTTTGAATGTCTAATGTGAATGTGGTCTTAGAATATCTTATCTGGGTGCCAGGCATAGAAACTGCTGGGCCAACATTTCTGAGAAAGACTCTCCTCCCTGGAAGAGAGGGGAGTGGTTGTGGGCGGGAGCCCGAGCTCCGCCCCTGGCCGGGGGCCTTAGCCCCCGCCCCTCCTCACCTGGCTGGCGCCCACGCCCACCGGAGGCAGCCAACCAGGTGTCTCCAGGGGGCGTGTTTAGCAACTTAGTGCTGCGGCTCCAGCACCGCCTCCTCCTCAGTCGTCGTCGTCCCACAGCGAGTCTCCTTTTTTGAGTTCTATTCTGCTGGACAATTTCAACAGATAAGGTGGTGGAGAATGGGGAAGGATTGGCTGAGGTTGTGCTTTGCATTTAGAAGGTTCAATCCTGGGTATCTCCAAATAGGAAAGTCTTGTGCCTGAAACCCTGGAGAGCTGTTTTCTGAAGACTTTACTAAGTTAGATGTACCGAAGATGTGAAGAAGCTGCTGATGTTCCCATTTTTGGGGACCTGAGGATCCAACCCAACATATAATATTGCTGAAGGGGCTTGATACCCTAACTCCTTCTAGCCCTCCTCTCAGCCCATCGCTTATGAACAAACAGTAAGTTTTAACTGAGTTTAAAATTTCCCAGCAGGTAACTTTTTTTCACCCCCATTCTCTGCATGGATTGGCTCTTTCATTTGCAGGCTCTTTTGACTCATACTTACTGTTTCCTCCTGCACTCGATGGCTCTGTCTATCCTGAACTCTGGCAAACTGATGAATCCTTCTGCTTTTTCATCCTATCATGAAAGAAAGAGAAGAAATACAATTGGCAAAGAGCAAAAGGTTGAGAGAGGAGATTCCATTCACTCTCGTTATCCTAGATACTGAGTTGCCAGATCACTGAGCAAAAAGCTACGGTTAATAATGAATCTGTTTGCGGATGACCTTTAAATATGAGCACTTTCAGTGGGTAGACGGCAAGTTCGAAACTATTAATAACTTTGCACTGTGGTATTTTTTCCCACCCTTTGTGTGACGGATAGTGCTTTCTGAAGTAAAGTTCTGCTGCAGTAAAGTTCTAGCTTATGCCACAATCAAAACCAGAGTGTGACGGATAGTGCTTTCTGAAGTAAAGTTCTGCTGCAGTAAAGTTCTAGCTTATGCCACAATCAAAACCAGAGTTTATTTTATTTTATATTTAAATTTGTATCTCACCTTTTCTCCAAAGAGGTTAAGGTAAAGGAGTTTTAATTAAGGGTGAGCCAAAGACAGTTACAGTGGTACCTCATGTTACAGATGCTTTGGGTTACAAACTCCACTAACCAGGAAGTGGTTGCTCCAGGTTAAGAACTTTGCCCCAGGATAAGAACAGAAATCGCGTGCCAGTGGTGCAGCGGCAGTGAGAGGCCCCATTAGCAAAAGCACACCTCAGGTTAAGAACCATTTCAGGTTAAGAACAGACCTCTGGAACGAATTAAGTTCTTAACCTGAGGTACCACTGTACTGGTTTTCTGGACATTTCCGTACATACAAACATGCACGCTCCACTTTTAGCAATATTTTTGTTTTTGTTTCAGCAACTCAGTCAAAGGTGTACGTTGGTTTAGGAAGCATTGTTCTCACTTACAATTAACATAATTTGCCCTCAGTGATCACACTGCCAAATCTGAGTGGCTGCATAAATTATTACACTTATCAAATTTTTTGCTTCTTGAATATTAAACAATAACACATATACAACTCCTCCCCCCTTAATAAAATTGTTGCAGTGCAGAATACAGCCATGTTATATAACACATCAAAAAAGGAGAGGATCTAGAATATCAATACTGTATAACAAAAAAAGTACAATATCAGAAATCAAACCAGCCAAAATATTCTATATGCTGTAGGAAACTGCCTGTTCTCCACCTTGTTCATTCAAATGTATAATAAGACAGTACCATGCTGTGTAGCATTCTGATGTCAACTTTTCTGCTATGTGACCCCTGGCCGAACTGAGGGGAATTGACTGTCTGACTGCTCCAGAGAGCACTGCCTTCACTCTCAGTTGGCTTTGCTTGCCTTCACCAACACCCTTACAGAGTCAAATTTGATTGACTTTTTTTTAGTTTCCGGTGGGTTTGGAAAGGTATTCACTATGTGAGGAAACCTTCCAACCCTAATACCAGGAAGGTGCAGGAATCTGGAAAACTTCCACAGCTATATTTATTTGTGTACAACAGGTCAACAACTCAGCATAGCAGCTAGGACTTGTTACATAGGCTAGACTAAGACTCCTACTGAGATGTGGAGGGAATCGCACCCAAAGAGGAGAGCTTCTATTATAGTCTAAGCATGTCTCTTAAAGATATTATAGTCTAAGCATGTCTCTTACCAGATGCCTTCATCTAGTCAGGTGCAACGATGGGAAGTCCTGGGCAAAGTGATATATGATGCTTTGTTTACAATGAATGTATGAACAACATTTGCTTGGGTGTGGACAAGCTCTCTCCTTGCTGCAGTGTCCGTCCCACGTTTGTAAAATCTGGCAGACCTGGCAGGTTTCTTTGCTGTAAGTCCACACCTTTCTTTAATAAAGCACTTGAACTGATCCCTCTGATGTTTTTGACATCCTTCTTTGGTATCCCTGCAACAAACCACTCCCACAAGTCCTCCTTTGGACTTGAGGTTCAGAACATCCTACCCCCTGCAGCAACAGAGACCCAGTCTGTGGCATCTTCTGTGTGACTGACCTTCAGGTATTTGATTTGAAATAGCGTGACTCCACTTCGTTGTCTCTTCTGCAGGCTAAACATACACTGGCTCTTTCAACCATCCCTCATAGGACTCATTTTCCAGACTCCTCACCATTCTAGTCTCCTTGCTTTGAACATTTGAATAGGCTCCAGTTTGTCAATGTTGGGAGATCGAATCACAGTTCTCCTGCATCATAGGCTGTTTGTGCCTCAGCTGCTTGCTCTCTTCTGCTTGGGGTCTTGGCTTGCAGATGGGAGTCAGCAGCTGGGACCCCTGGCAGTGATTGCATTGCCCCTTTCCTGAAGCTTGAAAGGGAGTTGGGCAAAGGCAACACTTACTGCATTCACTTCAGAGCAGCACACATGGTTTCCTCCATACACATGCCCCATTTTATCTTTACAACAACCCTATGAAGCAGGTTAGATGGAGAGATTGTGATGGCCCAAGGTCAACTAGTAAACTTTGTGGCCAAGTCATAACCCAATCTGGGGTCACTCTAGGGATAGGGAACTTCCAACCACAGACCTAACTAGGCCTAGCACAGGCCATAGTATGGTCCACAGAGCTGTTTTCCCCAAACCACCCGCAATGGTTCCACACCTGAAAGGGGGAAAATTTGCAGTTGTAGTTTGAATTCAGACTGCACCCATAAATTGATTTCAAAGAGGCTCATGATGAGCAGGGGAGGTAAGAATCTATCCCACTTGCCAAATCAGGTTCCTTAACCTTGGGTTAGAACACCTGCTTCCCACGCAAAAGTTTCCAGAATCTGATTCGGTATAAGGCAGCTTCCTGTGTTCATCATATCATAGACAGCTGCTTTCGTGGGTGGCTGACATCCTCTTAACCATTAGAACGGAGAACCCAAATATAAGCCTGTCTTTCAGCATTGAGAGCTGTTAATTTCCCGTGGAAGTATTCAAGTAACACATATTTACTTTTTGTTTAATGTGATTTTTGCTCACACTCTGTACGTGTAGGCATCTCAGAAAAGCAATCGTTCACACTATGGAGCGGGTGCTGTTATTGCCCACTTTAATCTGAGAATAATCTCTGGCTGCAGTGGTACAAGCTGAAACAGAAGGCAGCTAACTACCTTTGCTGATTGATCACAATGCCAGGTAACCTCCTTATTCATATTCAAGTTGCAGATATGGAATTACCCGATAAAAGCCTAAGCTTTACATATGGAAATAAATCTCACCTTGATATTCCTCTCCCCTATTTTTATTTTACTCAAGACAAATTCATTTACTCATTCACTGCCCTCTCATTGAGAGCTGGTACAAATTGGTGGCTAAAAAGAAGAAGACACACCATGCATCCTATTGATGTTTACCCTAAAGTAAGTCCTGCTGTGTTCAGTGAAATTGACTCCCAGATAAGTCTATAAAAGACTGCAGCCTGAGCTATGAATCAGGATGTTCGAGTCCAAATTTCACTCCAGCCATGAGCTTATTTGGGGAACTGCATATGGCCAATTGGCCTGGTTCTTACATCCTGAGGACCAATTCTGACTGGCTTGACACCACAATGACATCAGGTGACCTGTTTTCCTTTGCCTGAATGGTTTGAAATCAAACTGCCCACATAAAGACACAGCACATTGCAACCACCAACCACCAGCTGATTGGTGGTGCCTGAAAAGCTGGGATATGCAGGGATCATGCTCTTTACCTGCTTCATATCAACATCATATATGACATCAGGTGTAGGGCAGGTGAGGATGGCTTTCCCCTAATATCTGCATTTGGTAGTTGGTTTTGGGTTTTGGGTTGGAGAACTGCATCACAAAGTTAGGAGAAGATTGTTTGTTTCAGGAAGTCTAAATGAAGTAGGTTTGCATTACATTGCAAACTGAACCAAATTTTTCCCCTATCCCCACTTTTGGGTAGACATGGACAGGATCACACTAGAAGTGTGGATGAGCCCTTACACTAGTGCCTAGGAAGCCTGGGTCTGAGAGGTTCCCCACTATTCCCACCGCTTTCCCCAGGAAAACCCACTGTTTAATGCTAAATTGGAACAAACGGTAATCCACAGAAAATAAAATTGTCGTTTGTTCCAATTCAGTGATAACAGTGCGTGACTCCGAAGGAAAGTGGTGGGACAAGCAAACGTGTGGACAAGCTGATAGTTGCTATTTGGTCTCAGGAGCATTTGCATGGCTGTATTAGCAGATACAGTGGACAAACAGCACGGATTCTTTCCACAAAGCACCAGTGCCACCATGCACCACTCACTGAACTAACTTACACTTAGGCTACTCATTTTAAAATGCGGAAATCCTCTATGTGCAGTTAAATGCAGGCCCACGCACTGATCTGCGAAAATGCATGGGAAGTAACATTTAGATTGGCAAATTGGAAAGATCTTGGTCATCAGAGCTATTCTAATGTATGCATACATGCGCACATATGCCCAGCTCTCACAGTACTTCCTGCATGTGTTGTTTAGCAGGGTCTGAGTCCATCCATGTATGGAGAATTTCCACAATTAAGCACTGTAAGCAAGAATGGCAACAAAAATGTTGCTGCATAGAGTGCTCCTGTTAGGGAGGCTTCGGCAATTCAATCTGCAAATTCTGATGTCAACTGACCTGAACAGCACACCCTGGACCCTGACTAATGTGCAGAGAGGAATCTAATTATCCTTTAGATTTCATGGTTCTCCCAAGTCTTGGGATGCAGCTCTCAGCTCAAAAAAGCGTACCAAAAATGTATTTTAGGATAGCACGTACCTGTAAATATGTATTGCATGAGAAAATATATTCAAAGCCACATATTTAAATACACATTCTCATTATTTTGTTTTCTATTTGCAGATCAGTGTAGAAGCACGATGGAACTGAGTTCTAAATGAGCACAAGCATCGTTGACATTGTCCAGGATTGCAGCCAGGACATTCCATTCCATTTCCAAATCTCCCTTAGTTTCATTTTTCCTCTTTAGAATTATCAGCACCCCCTGATCAAAATGCATGCTCAGTCCTCACTGGCCTCTTTGGGGTGACAACTCCCCTTCAGAGCCCACCCTTCAAATATTTTTGTACTTCTGCAAGCTTTGGGGCTTTCCTAAGCCTGCTGGTATCCCCAACTTGTGCAATGATGGCACCATTTTTGCAACATCAGGACCAACACTCTGAGAACTGAGATCACCGATAGCATATTTGAGTATGGTGAACTGTCTACACACACAGCAACAGCTTAGAATGCACCTCATTTTTTCTTCTTCTCCGAGGGCCCAGCAGTTTCCCACTTGATCCATGCTTTCTTGGCATAGGTCTAAGTGGGTTTCTGCTTGCCTTGCTCTGTTCCCAGGGAAAACCTGCTCTTTAGTGCTAAATCGGAGCAAACATCAATCTGATTTGCAATTGCTAAAGAGCAGTTTTTCCTGGATGGAAAGCAGTGGAACAAGAGGAAGTGTGGATGAACCCTAAAGGTAAGCAACGGAATCTCTCTGCCCATATATTCATTTTGGGATTTTTCTTTTCTGCATTGTGGTAGGTACTCACATTCTGGTTAGTGTACCAGTAGAGAGAAGAATCCTTCAGGACGAACCAGTATTTTTTCCACTTCTGGGTGAAGTAACCTTTGGCATCCTTCTTCTTCCACAACCAACCCTCGCAATCTCCATGCCCCAAGTCTTTGCAGGATATCCTTCGTCTGCTGCTGTTGTTCAGTGAACCTCCTTGAATGGAAATGAGAACATGAGAACTTCCAAAAACAGGAGAGAGTGCAAGTGTAATCCTTAAGGGTGACTGATAAACATGATATAAGATTCTCAACAGAACCCTTTTAAATAAGAGGGACATTCATATGCAATTGCTTACAGCATTTTATCCATCTGATTCATGGCGTTCATAGGGTGCAAAGGGCAGTCTGCCACATTTCTGAATCAATGTACATGCTTTGGTTTCCCTAATCCTCATTATTAATTCATTAGCGTTTTGGTGCTAATTTTTCCTGATATACAAATTTTTGCAAGCAATTCCCCCTAATGCAGTTTATTTGTTATTTTTATACATACATTCATTTTGGCGCACTTGCTCCTAATATATGCAGTTATGTACATATTTTTTTGAATGGAGAATTGCATTGAAAAAATTGGAGAAGTGCAAATATTGAAGTAGAGTTGCATGTTGGTTTGTGCATTTGTGTTGGAAAGGGAAATTTAGGTAGGTTTGCATTAAAATGTAAACAGAGCCAGATTTCTGCAGACAAGGAGAGGAAAGACCCCTGTTTAAAACCCCAGAGAGCAGATAACACTGAGCTAGATCCACCAAATGGTTTGGCAGTGGTATAAGGCAATGTCTTACATTCCTAACAACTCTGTGGCACCTGTTAGTTTCATGGTTGAAAAGGGATTTGAAAGTGGATCTCCACAAACAAAATCAGATTCTATCACTATACAACTAATATTTACAGCAGCCCTATAAGGTAGGACAGTATTATTTTCACCTTTTGGTGAATAGGAATAGGGGTGGGGGGAAGAAGGAAGGAAAGCAGCATACCTAATCGAAATATATATAAAAAATTGTCCAGTAGCACCTTAAAGGTAAAGGGACCCCTGACCATTAGGTCCAGTCATGGCCGACTCTGGGGTTGCGGCACTCATCTCGCTTTATTGGCTGAGGGAGCCGGCGTAGCAGCTTCCAGGTCATGTGGCCATTTACCTTCCCGCCGGAGCGGTACCTATTTATCTACTTGCACTTTGACGTGCTTTTGAACTGCTAGGTTGGCAGGAGCAGGGACCGAGCAACAGGAGCTCACCCTGTCGCAGGGATTTGAACCGCCAACCTTCTGATCAGCAAGCCCTAGGCTCTGTGGTTTAACCCACAGACCAACTAAGTTTGTTCTTGGTATAAGCTTTTGCGTGCATGCACACTTCTTCAGTTGGAGAAGGGTTATGGCTCAGTGGCAGAACACTTGTCTCGCCTGCAAAAGGTCCCAGGTTCAATCCCTGGCACCTCCAGATAAGACTGGAAATGTCCCCATCTAAACCTCACAGAACAGCTGCCAGTCTATATAGGCAATATTGAGCTAGATGGACCAATGGGCTGACAAAGTATAAGGTGGCTTCCTAAATATGTGGCTGGGGTTTTGGAAGTTAGTACCTGCCAGCTCACACTCGGGGTTCGACCTAAAAGTTCACTCAGCAACTTATTGAACCAGACACTCGTAATATATGGATGGGCTGTCTGAGTGTATTAAATGAATCAAGTGATTTCTCCAGTTAGATTTATCAGTTTCCCAGCACATGGGATGCACTGCATTGCTGGTTTGACTTCTCTCCCCTTTTGAAACCGAATAACCAAATGTAGAGCAAGGCTGATCTGGACACAAATGTCTGTTAAATGCTGTTAGCCTCCCTCGATTCCCAGTTTCTTTATAGTTCACATAACATCAGAGGACGCTATAGATGATGGTGATTAAAAAGTGCTGCGACTTCTCTGTCTGATCTCTTTTTAACCAAGTAAGAAAGAATGGTCAGTGTATAGCAAAAGTATTTTCCAATAAAATCTGAGTCTAATTCATAAGGAGCACTTTGGCTTTATAAGGCTGATACTGGATGCCCAATTTATTTTCAACATTTCAGTGCATCCCACTTCATAACTCTTAACATTTTATTCTCCCTTTCTTTCTCTATCACCAGAAAGAGACCCCCTGCCCCTAATATTCATATCACTTTCCCTTAAACGCCTTGGGCAAATTTAATTAAAACATTAGACTATTCACTGTGAAAAATTGAGTTTACATTGTTATATTAATTATATTTGTCCTACAGCTGTGAAGCAGAGTCAAGAATTTAGATCACATTAAATTACTATCCTTTCTTCTTTGGCATCCAGCAGCTAAGCTCTGAAAAGTTTATTCCTTTCTTGAAGTGACATCCAAGCCAGTTTTAGAAGAACTGCAGAAAACATAAGCTGGAACGAAAGCTTTGGGGTCTTGACAGCTAATAACAACCATCTTTCCCCATCTCTGTTCATTGAGATTTATCATCTGAATACCTTCGGTGACTGTCCTTGTCTTCTGATCTTAAGGTGGGTGGTGAAAGGGACAGGACTCCTTTTGCCTCATCTCTGGAACATGCTCCTGAGAAATATCTGCTGTTTGCTTGACATCTCTGTATTTACCAGTTAGAGGACAATCCCTACATAGAAGTTAGTCCTACTGAGTTCAATAAGACTTATTTCCATGTAAGTGTGTACAGGATTGCAGCCTAAGGTACCAAGTGAATTACCTGCTCTTCCTAATGCGATTCTAAATGCAAGGTGGATTTGAACATCCAAATATGACTTACAAGGTGCTTTATGCTAAAGCTCTGCAAATGCAGGGCTCCCCCCCCCCAGTCGGAACTCAGTTCTGGCACCTCTCAAATGGGAGCCATTGCAAGAGAACATGGGAGGTGTTCATGCTGAGTTCTGACACCTCTTTTTCAAGTATAAGAGCACCGTGCTACAAATGTAATGCTTTCACAAAAGTGGAACCTTGATTTCCAAGATCTGTAAGGAATATGTAAGCAGATGAATAATTAAAACAACTTACCTTTGGGCCATTTCTTGCTTTTTACCCTCAGGGAAGCATAGTGAAATGACTGGAAGAAAAGACGAAAGAGAGAGAGAGAGAGAGAGAGAGAGAGAGAGAGAGAGAGAGAGAGAGAGAGAGAGAGAGACTGGTCAGTTATTGGCATGTGGAATGTTGAGCTAAGCCATTGTAGACTAAAAGTCAATGCTTCATAATGGCGACATACATTACTGCTTCCAGCTGGGATTCCACTCTCCCTCTCCAAAATATTGACATTCTTAAAAAAACCAAACAAACTTCCATGCCAGCTGTTTAATAAGAATTACATATATTCTAACAACGGATAGGGTGAAGACACACATAATACCAAGTGTGGTGGAAGTGGCTTAAATATACGTTATTGTCATGGAGGCAGGCAAGACTTGAGTCAGGAGGAGGAGGAGCCTATAGAGTCCTAGGTACCCATATCCCCTGCAGAAGGGCAAGCCCTCTTCCCCTTATATTCAGCCTGAGGCTAGCAAAGTAGAACAAGGGTGGAGAACCTCAGACCTGTCAACCTAATGTGGTCCTCCAAGCCTCTGTATCTGAACCTCAGGACTCTCTGCAGGTTACTATCTCCTTCACAGCCACACATCTCTCTCCCAGGCCACACTGGTCCAGCTTTGCATCCTCCCTGTTTATGCCTGTCTGGGATGTGTCATTAAACTCTGATAATGCATGTTGCTTTGAATGAAGGAGAATAAAGAGATATGTATGTGTGTAGAAACCAGCCTGCTGGACAAGGAAGGAAGTTTGCATTAATTGATCCACCCATTTTTCCCTCTGCTTCCACCCACTACTGACCCCCCAAAAGGCTGCCTAGAAGGCAATGTGGTCCCCAGTCTGAAAAATATATCCCAGCCCTTAACTAGAACCTGAGGCTCATGAGCCAGGACCTATACAGATGACCCTACAAAGAATGATACCCCTCCCCCAAGGAATCTATCACACCAAGCACCTCCCACTATACAACTACTATTCATTGTTTCAGGGAGCACAAAGCAACAAAGTGCTCAGCTCCAAGTCAGAGGACTCTACTTTTATGAAATGCCACTCGTATTCCAAGGGGGTGAAGCCTGGGAGGAATAATCCAGAGTTATAATCTCTCCATTGGGATCACTCAGAGTTATCTGAGGTCCTGCAACCACAACACTGCCTACTACTTGCTTGGCTACAGGATCCTCAAGTGCCCCCATATGCCTTCTGGGCTACACTTATTAGAAGGAAGAGACCAGTTTGATGTCCTGCACAGAAACGCCTCAGAATGCAGTGAATGTGCTTTCAACCTGGAGCTGTGCTAAAAATCTGACCTCCAGTTTCTCTAAAGTCCAGCTCCCCTTCTGCGTGAAAGAACCTTCAATTTGCCTGCCTCAATATCAGGACACTTCTATTAGAATTCTGGTGGGTGTGGAATTTTGAGCATCTCTTATTGCTGCTAAGTGGCCAGGGCCACAAGTGGGATATACACTTTTCTTTTCAGGAAGCACTTCTATAACACTCTGCAGCCTCCTTGGGTGCCTGCACTTCCTGACCTGAAACAGCTACTTCCCGTTGTTTTCATCTTGGCTTAGATGAAGGGAGGGCATCTGGGAAGGCTGCAAAGTGCAGGCTGCTGGTGAGATGATTTGTAGAAAGCTAGGAAAGTCATTCACAAATAACACCCTACAGAAGTATGGTAAGCATGACAAAACTCCTGCTCCCCACCCATGAAAATTTCAATTATTCTTTTTTTTAAAAAAACCTGTCCCCTTTCATATTTTATGAAAGCAATTTCTTTTATCGCTACCTGATGGAGAAAGGTAGGAGAAAAATGCAAGAGAAACTTTCAAGGTGGAGCTATTGCAAACCACTCCCAGAGCATTTCAGAGCATATGCTTAGCCTGGTCTACACACACAGCAGGCACACAGTAGAATGAGGTGGTAGAATGCTGAGGTTGCAAAATGGACTGTACCACTAAAGGAGGTGGGCTATATTTTCAAATTGCCCTTGGGGATTGGGAGTGGGGAGTCCTCCTGCAATTGGAAACTGTCACAAACACCAAATGGACTGGGTAGTACCTATTTTGAATAGTAAACTGGTCTATGAACAGATAAAAGAGACAAAAACGTCTTGTTTCCAGTGGGAAGCCAACTGTGTGGCAAGAAATGCTGTTCTGCCCCCACAGGGTTCAGTTATTTAGTGATAGCAAATCTATGTGCAGTGGTAACTCGGGTTAAGAACTTAATTTGTTCTGGAGGTCCGTTCTTAACCTGAAACTGTTCTTAACCTGAAGCACCACTTTAGCCTCGAGCTGCCGCCACGCTGCCGGAGCACGATTTCTGTTCTCATCCTGAAGTAAAGTTCTTAACCCGAGATACTATTTCTGGGTTAGTGGAGTCTGTAACCTGAAGCGTCTGTAACCCGAGGTACCACTGTACTGTACGGTCATACCTCGGGTTGAATATGCTTCATGTTGAGCGCGTTTGAGTTGCGCTCCATGGCAACCTGGAAGTAATGGAGTTTCGCCGCTCACGCATGCACAGACACTCAAAATGACGTCATGCACATGCGCAGAAGTGGCGAAAAGCGATGTGTCCATGCGCAGACGTGCCATCGCTAGTTACGTTTGCTTCTGGATGCGAACGGATCCCGTTCACATCCCGAGGTACCACTGTATTAGTATTAGGTAGAAGGAATACCAATGCTGCCCCTTTAAGGAAAGGTAGTGCATTCCCCCCTTTTTAGATCCCAAGGCAGGTTGGGAAATGTAGGCACAGCAATATTCTACTTTCTGCTGGCTCTTCCAGAGAGCAGGACAATACCTCCCTTCCTCCTTTGTAATCTAGTGGCAGTCTAGTTACGGCAAACCCAAGAAGAAGGGCGAACTCACTTCATCCTTACAGAACTCCACAGAGAACTTCATAAAAAGCTTCTAACCATCTTCATTCAGAGCCATAGAACAGCCTATTGGAATGTGAGTAATATTTCTACACGTGCCTTAATAATCTTCAATAAATCTATGTATAAGAGTTTGTGGAGTTGTGTTAATATTATCCAGAAAGAGAGAGAAATGGGAACAGATGCACACCACAAAGAGATGGCCTTGGGGAGGTAGCAAGCATGTACTAGTTTTTCAAGGCCTTTGCCTGTGACTTTCAACAGGGCACCATGGTTGAGTGGCCCGGCTACATGCCGTTTTTCATTATGTCCTGTGCAATGTGTGCCTGCGTCAATTTTAAACCAACTCATGTTTTCTACCTGCTTTTCTGGTTTCAAAGTGAAGTTTGCAACCACAAAGGGCTAGAAGAAAGCTGATTTCATTTTTCCCCCCAGTGGAAGCTTCCACATTGCAGCAGAATCAATAAGCAGCAGCGACCGCCCTGCAATCTGTTTGAGTGCACCCTACACAATGCAGTAAATTTCCATGAGCAGGAATTATTTTGAATAAATCAAAATCAGACAGCAGGAGGACGTAGACAATCACATCCAACCTTATCAAGAGCTCATGAATTAACTCATTTTTCAGACTGCAGAGCCGCAAGCCACACACACACACACACACACACACACACACACACACACAGGAAAATGTGCACAGTGCCTGCAGAACCGACATAGGAAGAGCCCTGCTGGGTTAGATTGAAGGCCCATCCAGTCCAGCACCCAACTCCCCACAATGGCCAACCAGATGCCTTTGGGAAGCCCACAAGCAGGGCACCAACACAACCAACCCTCTTCCATTGCTGCTATGAAAAATGGTCATAATTCAGTGGTAGAGCATCAGCTTTGAATGCATTGAGTAATCCAGTTAGAAAGTGATCAGGAAGGAAGAAATGGAAAGAAAACTTTTGTCCAAGCCCCCAAAGACCTGTTGTTTTGATTCTAATATTGTATTGGACAGTGTTAATTATGTAGGTTCACATTTAGATGTGAAGTGAATCAGATTTGCGCCCCCATCCCTACCCTTATTACCTATTTTGAGAACCCTCTTTAATGGCGAGCAATGGCCATCTCCCTTAGGAATCGGTTCTCCCACCCTGGCTGTTACTTGGCTGAAGACAGACTTATTGGCTGCTTTTGGTGGACTCTGGTCCAGATTCTTTCCACCGAGAAAGCATCGCAAAATAAAAAATAAAAATCTAGCCTCAGATAATGACCCAGGGACTGCTATGTGTTGTTTTAATGGAAGTAAGCGCCAACTTGGATGGCTTTAAATGGGATTACAGTGGTGCCTCGCAAGACGAAAAGTTTTTTCGTCTTGCGAAGCAAGCCCATTGACGGATTAGCGGATTAGCGCTATTAGCGGCTTTTAGCGGCTTATCGGCTTAGAAAAGGGGGGGGGGGAAGGAAAAAAACAACCCCGCAGGAACTCGCAAGACATTTTCGTCTTGCGAAGCAAGCCCATAGGAAATTCGTTTTGCGAAGCACCTCCAAAACGGAAAACTCTTTCGTCTAGCGAGTTTTCCGTCTAGCGAGGCATTCGTCTTGCGGGGCACCACTGTAGATAAATTCATGTAGGACAAGGCTACTTGCCACAATGGCTGTGTTCTACGTCCACTGACATAGACAGGGTGTCTTTGAATACCAGTTGGGACAACCACAAGTGCTTCCCATAGGCACAGGTTGGTGGACTAGATGAGCCTTTACGTACGTTCCAGTACGTTCTTCTGTTATGTTTTAGGTGAGAACATTAAACGTGTTGTTCCCAAATAAAACAAACTTAAGATTCAAATTTTCCAGAATTCTTCAACAGGCAAGATATTGTACAAAACGAATTTATGTACACATTTATGTATTGCATTTATATCTCACTTTTTCCCCCTCCAAGGAGCTCAAGGTGCAAACATGGTTCTATTCCCACTCCTCTTATACCCACAACAACCCTGAGAGGTAGGTTAGGCTGAGAGATGATGACTGGCTCAAGTTCACCCAGTGAGCTTCATGGCCAAGTGGGGATTTGAACCCTGGTCTCCTGTGTCCTAGTATGATTCTTCCTCATCCCCTCTTGCTTTATGTAATGTCTTGCCTGATGAGGACATCTGGGGAATCTGAACGATTCTGTGACATTCTGTTTGGCCCTTAAAAGGGGCCCTGCCCAGTTGTGGGTTTTGGAGAATTTTCTTTTTGTTCTTTCGTTAGAGAAGATGTTTTATGGAATTCTTCTGGCACAAATAACCACGCAGAAAGCCAGCAGAAATCATTGCACCCGTGTACTATTGTGCCTTCTCCTTTTTTGTCCAAAAATTCTTCCCTGACCCTCTAGCCTGAAATTTAAGATAAAAAAGCAGGAAGGAAGGCAGCTCAGCCATGCAAACTCTGTACATATCCATCAGAACTACTGAACTAACTTGAGTTCCATGGAAGATGGAATTCAACAAGATGGTACTATTAGCCTCAGACTGATGGCTGGAGCATACAAGTGCTCTGCTTATAGGACACGGGAGGGGAAACTCAGGGTCATGGGCCAAATGGGGTCCTCCAAGTCTCCTAATTTGGCCCAGTCCACATCCCCCACTGGCCCTGTTGTGCTTAGGCCTGGCAGGTACATCCCCTTCAATTCTGTTAATATTTTCTTGTCTGGATGGAAGAAGGGAGCGATGAATACGGGCAGACAGTAGCCTGCAAGTTGATATTTGTTGCTCTGCACACTTTTCGCTGCACCCAAAAGTGGTGTACAATAGTTTTAAAAAGAATTAAAACTATATATATATATATATATATATATATATATATATATATATATAGGGGGGGAGGAATCAGGAATTCAGAATCCATAAAATAGGATCTGATCTTATAGGTCATGGACAGCCTGGCCAAATGTTTTAATGATGTACTGTATTAGTACCAACTGGCCATCAGAATCAATGCAAAAACAGGCTGTTTGCGTGTAAACCTTTTAGGATCCTTCCCCAAAAATTGCTCAGCTATAGCCTCCTGCTCTCCCGACCCCCGCTTGAGTAACAGCAACGGTGGGATATGACTGAACAACCTCAGAAACATGAGCGTAGCATGACTGTCACGCCTGAGTCACTGAACCGCAGTGTGTTATGGAAATGGCTCAGGAAGCACATCACTCAGGTGACCACCTTAGCCTCAGAGGATTTGGGGGAAAGCAGTTACTATGAAAGGAGTGGGGAGCCTTTTTTGTGTTTATGCCTTTCTGGGCAAGCTTTCAATGTGCCAGTGGTGGGTGGGTGGTTCATAAATGCTTTTAATTAACTTAAGTTTTATATGGCGTTGGAAAGGAAGGGTCCAGGGTAGAAATTGTATGCAGTTACCTGAAGCCCTGTCCAGCATTTCTAGTTAAATGAACTCAGAAGGATCGGGAAAGACCTCCTCTGCCCGGGACTCTGGAATGCTGCTGCCAGATCAGAGTCATAGAATTGTAGAGTTGGAAGGGACCATGAGGGCCATCGTCCAACCCCCTGCAATGCAGGAATCTTTTGCCCAACATGGGGCTCAAACACAACCTTGAGATTAAGATGGCCCAGTGGCCTGACTTAGTATGAGACAGTTTCAGATCAACTAGTGTGGTGTAGTGGCTAGAGGATTGGACTAAGACACAGGAAACTAGGATTCAAATCACTAGGTCATTCTGGGCCAGTCTCTCTCTCTCTTAGACTAACCTATCACAGAATAACTGTGATCATAAAATCATGTACACCACTTTTGAGTGTACTTTGAAAATGCACATCCTTCTATGTGACATCTGGGGGATGAGAGCCTACTCCAAATTCTAGCTGCCTTTTTGGTTAACTGCAGATCTGTGCAACTTACACAAGTTGGCGGTTCACAATACATTCATGGAAAAGACCAGTTCAAAAGGATTTCATGGTACGGCCCAACACAACTCCCTTTCCCAACTTTGGCAAGTAAGAACACTCGAAAGTGGAATTATCCAAAGTAAATGCAACATTTGGAACATCTGCGAGATGGTTTCCTTGTGGTGTAAAAGATTTGTACCCAAGAAAAAAATAAGCTCTATTGGAACCAATTGAAGGATTTCTATTCAAAGGAACAAAGGCACACCCCTCTCTGGTTTGTTGTAAAAGACTCTGAAGATGATGGTGAACAGGCCAGCAAAAGAGATCAGAGAAAGCAGAAGGGATTAGTATGTCTAAAAATAGGAGTCAATCAGCCTCATTCTTCTTGTTTTCCTTCCTGCACACTGAATTATATTGTTCAAAGGAACATAATTAAGGAGGACTTTCTGGGGATGATAGAGGAGTCTAAGCAAGTTCATTGAGCTGTGAGTTAGGAAAATGCATGGGAAATTATTTTAAAAAGCAAGCACTGTACAGTACAGCATGATGGTCATAATGCAAGGGAAGGGCATATGCCTTGGACATACGTGGTCCCATTTCTTGCACCTCCAGCTACTGGAGCTCAAATAGCAGAACACTGAAAGGCCACACCTCGGAGAGCTGCTAACTGTTAGTAGGTGCAGAAGAGACATTCAGTTTTGTTTGCATTTTAATGAGAAGCTACCTAATTCACAATACTGAACCAATGTGCAAACTGAAACTCAGCTGTCCTTCAAAATCCACACTTCTCTGAATTTGGCAATGCAGTTTTCCAACCAATCAATATGCATAAAAGTGCATTTATTAGGGGAAAGGATATATGTTAGTGAAAGTAACATACATTTGTAATAAATTGTAATTGTAATAAACTAGATGGGCCAATGGTCTGAATTCAGTATAATCTAGCTTCATAATGGCATAAAAGAACTCACGGTTTCAAACTGCTCTAGAAAACAGGAAGGGGTGTGTATCTGAATGTGAGATAGAACAGTATACTTTATGGCTCCTTCTAAACCACAGCAAGCAGCACGTTATCAGTGCCTAGTGCCTGCAATGCAGGATGTTGAGTGTGTGGTTTTGGTTCACACACGTTTTAGTTCCACTGGCATCATTTACTCCTCTCCCCTCTCCCACATAGAGAACTACATAAATGGACTAGGGCTGGAAAAATAAGTATGCTAAGTACCCTGCTGGGTATGGGCCAGTCATAGAGGGGACATGTTGCTGTTATGACATTTAGCTGGAATTTCCCAAAGTGACGGAACACCCATTTTGCACCTTAAATGCTTGCTTTACAACTTTTCTCTTGAGTGGCTCAACAGAAAATGTGTATTTGATTACTGATGGGTCTAAGCTGTAATGAGCCATCTTTTGAGACATCTTCATGGCTGCCAGACTATTTTTCTTGTCAGCTTTAAAATCCTAAATCAAGGGCAGCTTAGGTTGCTGAGCTACAACTCCCATCAGTCCCAGCCAGGACAGCCAATGGTCAGGGTTGACTGGAGTTGTATGTCAGCAACATCTGGAAGGCTGCAGCTTAGCCATTCCTGTCATGGCCAACCTGGGTCCCCAATATTTCAAGGAGCATTTTCTCTACCGTGCTCCTTTCACACTCACCATGGGCACTCAAATCTAACTAGAAAGACCCGTTCTGGGAACCATCAACAGAAGATGCTAGACTATCTCAGCAAGGAGGTGGTGGCCCCTATTCTTTGAGGGGTGAGAGACTCTGTGTTGGCCAGCAGGCAATGGTAGGGTTGCCATATTTCAAAAACCAGAAAGTTTTCGAGCAAATATTAGGGGAAACTGGGCAATACACACATTAGTGAAAATAACATTCAAAAATAGTAGGGAATATTGCTTGCAAAAATGTGTATATTAGAATAAATGAATAGTAAAATCCTAACTAATTTTCATGAGGACCTTTTTTAAAGCAAGCTGGTATAGAAATGTGCTGAACACAAGACTGAGAATGGTGTGAGTTATAGTCCAAAACATCTGGAGGGTGCCAGATTGCCAGAATGGTTTATCAGTCAATTCCTCTTCCCAGAGAGCTCTGGGAATTGCAGTTCTGTGAGAGGAATAGAGGTCTCCTAACAACTCACAGTACCCCTAGCACATGCCAGTCCCCAGAGTTCCTTGGGGGAAGACATGACTACTGAAGTTGCATCATGGTACTTTCAATGTATGGTGTGGGTGTCATTTAGCAGCAGTCACACGCAAGCTGCATGGTTTTCATCAGGACCGCAGTGGGGAGTAGTACAAAGGGTTATTCCCCATTTCCAGACACGCTGCCATCCCAAGGAAAACGCTGCCCTCACACCTGCTAGTAATTGCTTTGCGAAAAAATTAGATGCAGCTGAAAGTGATGCACAGAAGTCCCAAACGCAAAACAAGCACAGAGAAAGCCAATGAACGTGACACACAATCTTCCCTTATGATCAGATAAGTGATGATTTTTAATGTCTCGCAATGTTTGGCTGAGGCAGCTAAGGAAGATAGTAATTCATAAGGGGCTAAGAGCACTGTGTTCCGATAAGGAGGAAAGAAAATAAATAAATAAACATTATTTGTCAATCTCTTATCCACAGGCTTCACAATTTCCTACAGTGCCTCTATCAAATCGCATAATCATAACTCAGTATGCACAGCAAGAATGGCAAAGCTTTTTTATTATTATTCTGATATGTTCTTCATGCAATTCTGAAAACCATTCATTGAAGTTCTACAGATATCAATGAGCTGAGCTTGGACTGTTCTGGAGTAAGCCACTCAAGGACATTGTGCTTAGCATTTTTTCCCTGACTTTGTTAAATCTAGGCACAGGGCAAGGGAATGAATTAATGTCTGCACTGTGTTTGAGCCCTTTCCCGTGCTGTTTCTACACTAAAACATTTCCACAATGCTGCTCTCTGCCTCTTATGGTGTACAAACATACATACCTTGCTGCTATAAGCAAAGTTGCATCTCCCTCCTGCAACTAAGGATGGGGAAGATTTGATTCATTTTGCACTTAAAGGCAAATCTACATAATTCACACTATTCTAAACAACATGTGATTAGAAACTTAGCCATCCTTTGAAATTTGTGCTTCTCAAACTTTTGCAGTGCAGTTCACCAGCCAAGTAATATCCACAAAAATGCATATACTTAGGGGAAGTGTGTATAAAAATACACTTTGTTAGGGACATTCCTTTGCAAAAAGTGTGTGTATTAGGGGGAAACTGAATACAAACATGTATATTAGGAGAATTCGCTGATTACTTTTCATGTGGAATAAAAAAAAAAGGCTTTCCAAACTGCTGTAGAAATGTGGAGAGCTATACTAAAGATTGGAAAAAATGAGAAATGGCAAGCAATCAAAACTGATTTGCTCATCCCTATCTGCAGTTGCATTTTCTTGCTCCCTGTGTTTTTTAAATAGGCACTTATAATAATGGATTTCAATGTAACTTGCAGTTTTGCTCTATAAGCCCCTTCCCTGCAACTTCCGGTGAAGAACCGGCTGCTTCCCAGTCCAGGAATAAAGGCAAAGGTAAAGGGACGCCTGACCATAAGGTCCAGTCGTGACTGACTCTGGGGTTGCGGTGCTCATCTCGCTTTATTGGCCGAGGGAGCCAGCGTACAGCTTCCGGGTCATATGGCCAGCATGACTAAGCTACTTCTGGCGAACTAGAGCAACGCATGGAAACGCCATTTACCTTCCCGCCAGAGTGGTACCTATTTATCTACTTGCATTTTGACGTGCTTTCAAACTGCTAGGTTGGCAGGAACAGGGACCGAGCAATGGGAGCTCACCCCATCGCAGGGATTTGAACCACTGACCTTCTGATCGGCAAGTCCAAGGCTCTGTGGTTTAACACACAGCGCCACCTGCGTCCCATTAGTCCAAGAATAAAGGGGGTTAAAGAGATCTTTCCTTACCTCATCTCCCCCAGAAGAGAGTGACTGGCTGAAGTTAAGAGCTTTCTATTTCTTGCTTAATTCAAAATTTGGCTTAAATTTATCAAGCACTTGCTGACCTAGTGAAAACATGTCATTTGTTACAGTCTTTAAAATCTTCTTAACCAATAGTTTGATTCCTTCATAAAACCCTCCACTGACTCCAATAAGTTTCCCAAGTAGTTTAGACCTACAGGCAATGTTTACGGAATCTTAACGGACCACTTCCTAAACTGTAACTTAAAAAAAGCAAGCAGTAGCACAACCTATTATCTGTCTGGAAGCTGAATCTGCATCTATAAATGACAAAATTTACTCTCAGATGCAAGAGATTACTCATCCCCTGTCAAAAGCCACACAAATCAAGTCTGAAGAAAATGAATGCTATCAGCAGCTGCGCTCAAAGTTTGTGCCTTGTTTGAAATCCTGAATGCCTACCTAATTGCGCACTTTGCTACACAATGTTGCTCTCGATTACTTAGAATGGAGTTTAAAATGCAAGACGTGCACTGCAAAGCCAATGGAACTGCCAGGCCTTCTGTTCAGAGTATTTGGCGGTTCAGCTAATTACCCCACGTTCACTCCATGAAGAATAGCCCAGAGGAAGGGGGGGGAACCCCATAAAACTCTTAGCAGCCTCCTGGCAAGCAGCAATAACATCTCACGAACACCCCCCCTGCTCTGACTCTTCCCAACAGCATCTGGACGTGCATATTCAAGGGGCTGGATTAGATACCCAGGGTAACCACAGGGAAATGCCTCAGCAAAGCCAATCCAAAAAGCAAGGGGGAGAGATCTGGCAGAATGGTCATCTTAAACAGCTGCACTGTTTTAAACTGATGGATCCAGCTTTTTGTGGGCTTTGGGGCTTGTATCCAAAGCAGTTCTAAATCTCTTGCTCTCTTAATGCAACAATTAACCTTTACACAATGAAACTCCTCCCCTCTCCTCCTCTTACACCCCCCTCCATTTGTTCTGAGGGTCCCCCCCCCCACTCTGCAGCAGATTTGTAGAGGGTGCAGGTTACACATGGGATGGAGAGGGGGGGGAAGGTTCTGTTGCACAATCATAAATCCTTGCAGTAATGGATCGAGGGTGCTGGAGACCACTCTTAGTCCCACCCCTCCGCCTCATTCTTCCTGTCACTCAACTGAGGCAAGCCCTACTTCGGGGTTTCTGTCCTTGGTAAAACACAAACTCTGTTTTGCTGCATAAAGAGACACTGTTGATGCTTTTAAAACATCCCACTAGTGCACAAACACACACAGTGGAGTTCCTTTCAGTTCCAGATCCCTTGTCCAGATCTCTAGAACTTAAACCTGAGGAGCAAGGGGAGAATATCTCTCATAGCTCAAGTGCACCATCTTCAGGCAAAAGCATATATGTGGACACAAAATGGCAGACCCTTTCCCTTCAAACTCCTTTGCCACCTCGCCAGAGAGTAAAATGTGGGTTTGAATTGCAGCTCTTCTATTAGAAGTACAACCAGCTGAATCTACTGTGAGGGAAAATGGAGAGAGAGAGAGAGAGAGAAAGAAAATATTCTCCTACCCTCTCATAAAACCAGGACCCAGAGCCATTCAACAAAGCAGAATGGCAGGAGTTTCTGCAGACACAAAAAGAAGCAGGCCACCACACAGTCATTGTTAAACTATGGAATTTGCTACCACAGGCATACATAGGACTGCAGATACACAATTTCCCCCTCTATTTTTATCCAGGCAATATTGCATAGTAAGTGAGAAGTCCCTCAGCCAGGGCAGGAGAGAGGAGACACTGGAAGTTAAGTGCTCCTCTCTCCTTCCATGCCAAGTGGGTCCTAACTGCAGAACTATGCCTTGCCCCACCCCACCCCCCGGTGCTGGCCATGCTGCACTGGAGATGGATCCCATGGGTGGCATTCACATGAACATTGGAAATTTGATTGCACAAGTAGGACTTACATTTGCGCTACTCATCCTCTTGACCTGCTCTGTGGCCTGGCAAGCTAGGGAATGCAGCAAACTGAAGTTACCCCAGAAAGAAACAAGCTGAATTAGTGCCCTTTTGTAGTAGAAGGATCAGCAGCAGCCTAATGACTGAGAACACCTGTGCTGCAAGAGGCTGCTCTACTTAAAGGGGCCCAGCCTTCCCTAGTAGTCTCCTACTGTAACAGGGTGGGGAAGGTTCAGGTCTTCCAGGGACTGTGGAATCAGTGCAACATCCTCAGGCTGGGGGGGTCACCGGTCCCACAGGGTCATTGGGGAGCAGTTTCTTGTTGACTGCCCCTGCAGTGCCTTTCCCTTTCAGGTTTGGAGTCCTTGCTTCCATCACCTGACTCCTGGTCCCTGGTTATGTCCCTAGTCACAGCAAAAAAGAGTCTCCCTACTCTCCAGGAAAGATTTTAGTGGCATGTGGGGTGCAGGTCGGGAACTCTGCCACATGAACAGGTGTCTGCTCCCCATGCATTGGACCTCACCCTGTGATTTGAGGGAAGAACTGAATGCAGTCGAGGATATGTGAGCCTCCGAGTATATGGTATAGGAGAGATGAGGTGGAGAAACTGGAGCCATACCACAAGATGCTGCCCAGACTTGGCTACAGTACTGCTTCCCTTCTACCTAACAAACCTTTCCCCTCCACAATGAATACAATTCCCATTAGGTACATCTACTAGATACAGCTTGGGGCATTTCCTCTCAAAAGGGATTGTGCAGATCTGGAGAGGATATGGAAAAGGGAGACCAGGACAATCAGGAGATGGGGGTGGAGCACCCATGCAAATAAATCTTAGGTTAGGGTAGGGTTTCCCAAACTTGGGTCGCCAGCTGTTGTTGGAATACAACCCCCATCATCCCCAACTACTGGTCCTGCTATCTAGGGATGGTGGGATTTGTAGTCCAACAACAGCTAGAGACCCAAGTTTGGGAAGTTCTGGGTTAGGGAACTTTGTATGGGGGTGGGAAACATGGATTACTAGGAAGAAACAGAAATTTGAAGAATCGTGAATGGTGCAATGATAGTAACAGGCAGAAATATCTTTTTTTCTGATTCCTCATGCTCAAACTCAGACTAACCTACTGTTGGCAGTAGATTGGGGGAGACAGGGAGCAAGAGGGAAATCACCATGCAGCTCACAATTAACCAGAAAAAGAAGCCCATTCCTTCTTACAGCAAACTCAGGTTGTAAGTGTCATCAGGATTTTAACCAACATGGGGCCATTGAGAAACAAGTGGCGGTGGGGAATACTAGTACAGTCATACCTTGGGTTGAAGTAGCTTTGGGATGAATATTTTCGGGTTGTGCTTCGTGGTGACCCAGAAGTAATGGAGCACATTACTTCCGGGTTTCGCTGCTCACGCATACACTCAAAATGACCTCACGCGCATGCGCAGACCCGTCTTACGTTTACTTCAGGATGCGAACTGGGCTCCGGAACGGATCCCGTTCATATCCAGAGGTATCACTGTATACTTGAATGAACTCTGAGGTTTGTAGAAGTTCAAAAAATATTTGGAAGAACCCCCCCCCCCCACCAAACATATACCCATGCTGGTGTGGCACTCCACAGGATTGAATCTTCTGCTCAACAGCTGATGAGTGAAGGGTTCAATCCTGCTGGGTTCTCCTTCCCTTTGCACTCCCTGTGGCGGAACATGCTGTAACTGCTTGCTTCTCCATCCCACCTGCTGCCTGCTCCAGATTGCTCTGGGAAGCCCGGCCCAACCCACAGCAACCCAGGGCTGCTCCACTTGGCTTCTGCCAAGCCTGGACCCTCTTAAATTGGCCTGATTCAGTTTGGGATTGGGAGCGAATCCAGTGCACAGCCATACTGGTGGCTTTAGAATGTAGAATTACCCTTGGAAAAGAAAAGGAAAAAAACGGGGGGGGGGGGGGCACACAGAATTGGGCAGAGTGTGGAATGTGCAGCTCAGAGGGAATGGATGGCCAGATCTCTGAACAGCAGCTTTTATTTTAGTATGGAGGACACACTGTACCCATTCTGATGCACACCACATCTATTAAGGTGTGCCAGCAAAATGGAGTTTCCATGTTCAGAAGCAGTCAGTATCCATCTATCTCGATAGACAATGCACCTCTGGGGGTGAAGTCAAACACTAGCAGCACTGAAGTGACCTCCTTGAGGTGCAAGCCTGGGCAGTGTGTATGAAGGTCCTAGGCTGCCCAGATAACAAGACCCCTCCCCTCGGCCTCACTGATGTGGTCCAAAGGAAAGGAAAGCAATACATTTGGCACCAGCTTGGCTGCAGGAGTTGCCCAAAGGAGGCATACAAGGTGCCATCCAACTGTCTTAGGGACTCCACTCTATATTTGTTTAGGGTTTACTCCATAACCCCTTCTTTTCCTGGAGATGTCCCCCATAAGGCAGCAGAGGTTTAAGATCAGAGTTTACCTGCTCCTAGATAGGTTACCTTCCCAGGCTGACGAGCCACATCTACCCCTCACTTCTCTCTACGGCATGTGCCTTGGTGACCATTGAACCCACTATTGGTCTTGTCCGCTCAATCTGCCAGAGCCTGTCTTCACGTGCAGGGAAATTCCCTAAATCACCAAGAGTTTGAGACCCATCTGCTACCCTTACCTGGTTTAGACAGGCTGTTGAAGCAGTTTCCTGGGGTGTGGCTGCTGTGCCACACTGACAGCATCCAGGAGCCACAGGTGAGAGCTGAGTGCACACTGGGGACCAAAGGTGGATCAACTACCTCAGAAGGAACACGTGTCCCCCACCAAAGGTACCACCCCTAACTCCCCACACATCCCTCAGAAGCAGAATATCTCTGATTAACAGATATTGGGGACAAACAAAAAGGGAGCTGCTATACCCATGGGCTTGTATCCAATGCATCACTAAGTAACTTGTTCAATTACAAAATGATTTATGCCTGCACAACCAGACTTTTGCCCCTCTCCACACTGCAGCATGCCCCCTAAATCTGTTCTGGGTTTTTCCCAAGCCTTCTGGAGCAGATATGAGGAGGGTGCAGGGTGTGGGTGGAGAAGAAGGGGGGAAATTCAATTGCACAAGGGCAAATTATCATGCTAATGGAACAAGTGCATTGGATACTGCCCATTCTGCCCATTCTTCAAAAGTTTTCGCTGTTGGGAACAAAAAAACTTCGCTTGATTGCTCTCTGGTGCAAGTAATCCAGCTAAGCATTTCTTATATACTCAAGGAATGGCATGGCTTACAAATCCATCATTTCAGCAGTACATTACAGGGTGATAAGCTGAGGGGAAAAAAAATCTATATTAGCCTTTGCTTCAAAAACAACACACATAACACTGGATTGTCAGATGTGCCCACCAGCATAGACACAAATTTAGAGACAACTCTATATTATCAACACATAGCAATGAATGATTTCTCTTAGGATAGGACAGTCATTTAGCAAGGAATTACCTTCCTCATGGATGTGCCTCCTTGTCGCTCAGTGGCAGAACTCACATACCTGCAGAGAGATTGAGGGGAAAGGAAGAGTCTATAACTTCAGACAAATACAATCTGAATGAATAATAAATATGGTTTATTTGCTCAGTGACTGCCTGATTTACTTGCCTGCCTGAGCATGGGGCTTATTCACCTAGCACGTCTCTCTTACACACAGACGTTGATCCGAAGACGGATCAATGAATAAGTAGGTAGTTCTTAGACCGGCTCAGTAAGAGCCACACAAACAACGGCTCCCCCAAATCAAAGAAGAACAGGGTCATTCAAAGTCTTCTGAGCTATTTAATACGTGTGTTGATTTGGTCTGTAAAGAAGATTGCGAAATCAGGGAAAAGTCTGCTCAAAATGCTAGCTTTAAGAAAAGCTTGGCAGAGAGGGAGATCAGCCTAAGAAAATGTAACTGGTTCATGGGAAAGCATCTGCTTTAGCAATCCTCAAAGCTGATTAGCTGATCTCTATTAATGCTAGCATTAGGGGCTGGGGGTTGGGAATGAGAAGGTGGAAAACAAGTGTCTCCAGAAAGAATTGAAGCCAACCTGACATAGTTAGGAACATGGAAAGCTGCATTGGTACTGAATCAGACCCACTGGTCTATCTAACTCAGCATTCTCTACTCTGACAGGTTTCCAAGTCCTGCCTGGAGATGCTACAGTTTGAACCTTGGAACCTCTAGGTGTAAATAATATGCTCTACCAGTGAACTATGGCTCTCTGTAGGAATTAGAAGTGTCATAGCTCAGTGATACAGCATCGGCTTTGCATGCAAAGTTTCAGACCCGGGCATTTTCACAGAGGGATAGGAATGTCCTCCACCTGAAACCTTGGATGACCTCTGCAAGCCACCACAGATCAGGTGTGGGGAACCTTCGGCCCTCTTGATGTTGCTGAACTACAACTTTCATCAGTCCTATCAAGCACAGCCAATTGCCAGGGTTGATGAGAATTGCAGTTCAGTAACACCTGGAGAGCCAAAGGTTTCCCATACCTGCCATGGTCAGTACTGAGCTAGATGAACCAAAGGTCTGACTCAGCATAAGGCAGCTTTCCATTGAGTAAGTTTCTTCAACTCCCTCTTGTATTGCACCATGAGTTTGCTTCCTCTTAAGCCTCTGTCCCACTCCTGAATTCCAGTTTCACTAGTATTCCTGAAGTTAATTCCACAATCAGAGTGTGGTCAGTTTGTTGTGGCTTTCAGTTCTTTTGCATGTATATGTTAGTAAAACCCTACAAGAAAGCAATCCTAATGCAAGCCTATATATAATTGCTTCACAATTCTTTTTGGTGTGGTGTTTTACTTCATGTGCAGCATGTACTCCTACCAAACTAATTTTGACAGAACTGTACATATATATGATGGCACAGATTGCTTTTTTGCAGGATTTTACTGTGATGCACACATGAGGAACGCATAGAGTGTGGGAAATTGTTTTATATAGGAGCCAGAAATTAAAAACAAAAACAAGCCAGATTACTGGAGGATTCCTAAAGCAGTGGTTCTATTTTGGAAATGAGACTAGTCAGTTTGGAACTCCAAAATCCACAGGGAGTTTTGGATGTGGAGAATTTTGCAAGCATCCCAACACAGTTCTACTGTGAACCTAAGCAGATTTGACCAGGTAAACCTGCATGGGAGACAGGGAAAGGCAATTCTGACAATTTTGGTTTCCTTCAGTTTTGTGTTTTTCCATTCTTAAATTCAGTTCGCCACATTTCCAGATTAGTTCATATTTTTCTTCAGCATATTAGTGTCCATTTTTCCTAATAAGCACATATTTTTGCAAAGCAATCTTCCCTAATATATGCATGCTTTTCGGTATACTTGTTGGCTGGAGATCTACATTACAAGATTCAGAGACGGCTGTGTTTCGGTCCACATATTGTTTTGTAATGTGTGAATTAGGTAACTTCACCTTTAAATGTAAACATTTCTATTTTCTCATCCTAGTGGGAGGCCCCATGCAGCCACATTTGCAGACCTTTCTAAACAAGAAGATATGCAGGGAAATAAGTGAAACAAACATACAGATAAATCCTCCAACATGGCTCGGCTCTCTCCTTTTCATTCTAGCAAATTCTCTCTGTCTGAGTCTCTGGCTATTTATAGCAGAATCCTTCCTAATATGAGCATCTTGCGCCTTTCTGCCCCTCAAGTAATTAAGAGTTCAGTTATAATAAATATCTGCAAATTGATGCTTGTCCAAGGGAAAGCTATTACTGAAGTTGCAACACCAATGGTGTTGAAATAGATGGCTTTTCATGCTTCCCAAAATGAAAGCCTCTAAGTTGATCCCTCTTAAACATTTCAGATCATTTGTATTCTCGAGGATAATTCAGTGTAATGCAAAAATGGCAAGCTTGTTTCTAAAGGCTTTATCTGTACTGCAAACATTGGAATGGAACTCTGGACAGAATGCCCTCCGAGACAGAGACACAAGTGGTTCCCCCACACAGGGTGCAGAGGCCAAGGGGGTTCCTTTCTGCCTCCTTCCCAAAGCCTAGTGAGGCTCTGACAGAGTCCTCCAGCCTTCTTCCCAAAACCTAGTTAGTACTTGCCTAGCTTTGGGAAGGAGACAAGGGGTTCTAGGACTATGCCAGAGCCTGGTGCCTGCTTCCCAAAGCCTGGTGTCTCCCTTACCCAGCTTTGGGAAGGTGCCACATGGGCTAGCGGGCAGGGGTCATCATATTTTGGCCTCTTGCAGGGCACCATATTACCAAGGTGCGCCACTAATGAAGGGAGAGTATTAGGTGGAAGAAATGCCACATGCCACTATGTAAGGGTGGGATTAGATTCAGTTCAGTCTAAAGGCAAATCTACATAATTCACACTTTCTAATACAAAGTCCAAACCAAAATATAAGCATCCCTTGAAATTCATACATTTTTGAATTTTGGAATGCAGTTCTCCAGCCATTCAATATATACAAAAATGCACATTGCCTGGGTAAAGTGTGCATTAAAATGCAAATGTTAGTGACATACAAAAATACACTAGTGAAAACCGCTGTGGAAAAATAGGGATATTAGGTAAAATTGCTTTGCAATTATGTAAATAATAGGCAGAACAGCATTGTTCACTTTATTACTGAAGTTGCAGAACAGCATTCAAGCATGTACATTAGAAGAAATTTGCACTAAAATGCTGATAAATTTTCACAAGGACTTAAAAGAAAAAAGAATTTGCAAAGTCATTGTAATGTGGAGAAGTGAACAATCTTCTGGAGTTTTGTTTAAGAAATCCAAGATTACATGCACAAGCTTTGGCCTGAATGATCCTATTTCAAACTGCCCATAAGGTTGCTAAAAGTTTCATACAATCCTGCCAGGGTGTTTTCTCTCTCTTGTTTCTGGAACCGCTGATCTGACCCATCTGGAATCTGTCAGTTTCAATGCTCAGCCTCATTTTTTACAATCAGCACACAGCTGCCCTTCTGACTGGACAAAAGCCTGCTGAGGCAAAGGTTTACTGCATGTCACGAAACTGGAATAACATGAATCTTTTCTTTTCTTTTTTTTGTGGGGAGCAGGATTTTTTTCTCTCTCTCTCTCTGCAAACTTCCAAGTAAAGAAATGGGTATGCTTGGCTAACAGACTGCTGAAAGGCCTAATCATTTGGAAAATGAGAATGTATCCATGAACAGTTTCGAACACAGTGTTTTTCCCTACTCGGAGAGCACATCCATGCAGGAAGTGTAAGCCTCGAATAAAACAAAGAGATCATACAGGTAGACACAACAAAACACATGCTTCTGCAAAAAAAATATGGTGGAAACATTTTGTTCATTTTGCAATGCGTGTGTAGAAAACACCAGTGATCTTTTTTTGGATTCATAAAACCATCACTCAAATTGTCACATGCATGATTATTTACATGTGGCATTCGCACACTTTAACCCCCATCTAGGCAGAACAGGTCAGATGGTCCTGAGAGCCTCTAGCAAATAAATATGTGAATATTGAAGATATTAATATTGTGCATATGGAAGCAAATTGGATGAATAAAAATGGACTCTTCTTTTAAATATTTTTTTTCCAGTTCAGACATATGCTTCACAAGTTTTACTGCAGAACTTAACTTCAAAACAACTTGAAACAAACAAAGTTACATTCAGATAGATGCATAACTTGTATACTTGTCCAGGTATAAGGCACTTTACAAAACATATTGCATCCGGAGCTAAAAATCAAAGCTCTATCTCTTATCCATTCCAGCTTCCTGGAGAGAGATTAGTATTTCCATTCCCTTCAGTAGCCTGAGAACGAAGATCCATTCCACCCAAGATGGAAACCCACAGATTAGCATATGCATAGACTTGTAATACAATCCTTTTTGTGTGATTCTGAGCTCATCCCCTTGTGAGTGAGGCACAGAGATACAGCCCCAATTAATGATTAATGTTAGGCTCTCTCTACGGCTCTTCTTTAGCTTCAATGGAAATTCCCATGCCGTGCTTCACAGTATACATATAGACACTTTGGAGTTATTTCCCATTTCAATGTACATTAAACAATTATACTTAACAATTGACATATATATTCCTCGCCTTCCAAGATCTTGCCTTTCTGAAATTACCTGGATTTGTTTTTGAAGCAGGATCACAATGCATAGAAATTGGATACTGGTCCTCTGGGAATGCTTATGTCTCTTGTGGGTGTAAACAACCGGAGTTTCCAATCCTAGACGCTAGTGCTGGAGCCCAGAAATCTTACTACCTACATGAGGGATGTGGGCCCCTCCAGTCCCCTCTGTCTGGCCTTTGGGACTTTCCCCAGAGCACACCTGTCTCTGGTCCTACTTGAATGTTCTTGCCTGGCAAGAGCATGTCACTTGAACTCTGATCATGCTTCCTGCTTACCTGGATGTTATTCTGAGTGTGTGTAGAAACAGGCCTACTGTACAAAGGTAAAATCAACATGTGTGCCTTGCCCTTTTTTGCTTCTGGCCTCACATCCTGCTGGCATTTGGCCCTCAGAAGGTAGCCTAGAAGGGAATGTGGCCCTTCGGCTGAAAGACCCCCAGCCTACACCATGGCAGCCAGAGGAATGGAGAGCTTGATCTTTGTTGTGTTACAGCACCATCACCGCAGGTGCCTAGGTTTAGTGGTACTGCATCTTCCAGGAAGGCGAAAGGTTCCCCATCTCTGTGCTAGGTCAAGGAATGGTTGCAGTAGACCAAGACATTGCCATGGTGGTTAGTGGGGAGGCTTTTCAGAGTTCAGAACTGGAGCATCCTGGGATGGGCTCACAGCATCTGACCTGAACTTTGGATCATGTGGTGGAGCCTGAACATTCTTAGGTTCCCCGACATCCACATATTCCACTCGAACAACAGAAGCTGCTTTGAAATCATGGATCAAATCTGCAAAGCAGGTGGCTTCTGGCCTGTGGTTTGATTAAAGGGACACAACTGCAGTCATGTGCATTCCCAGGCTACCTGAGATTTCTCTTTCCTTTCCCTGCCTTTTTGGTGTTAACAGCAGTGGGAAGCAAAAGTGCTAGCTTGCTGCTAATTTGGCTACAGCCAGCATTCTTTAAGGGTCAGCAGCCTGAGGGGCTGGTGGAGGGGACCCAGCTGTGACTGAGAAACTTCTTTTGCCTCCTTTCTACTTCCTGCAGCTTTTGGACTGGAGGGCTGCTGAGCAGAAATAGCAATGACTCAGTACATTTCTGGTCAAACAGAGAGGATGAATGCATTTTGTTGGGTTTTTTCTCTGAAGGGTTTTTTTTTTAAAGCAGGATAGAAAGCTTGTCATATGATGACAATTAAAAATACCACTACTGAAGCTGCAGTCCTGTTCACTGTTACTTGGGAGTAAGTCTCACTGAACTCAATGACATTTACATCTGAGCAGGGCTGGGGAACTCTTACATTTGTTTTGGTTTCTCTTGTTTCAGTTCTCCTCATTTCCACATCAGTTTGTGGCTGATGTCCTTTTGAAAGCTCATCAGCATTTTAGTGCAAATTTCTCCTAAAATGCACATTTTCCATAATATACTTTTGCAAGCCAATTTTTCCTAATATAATGCAGTACACATTACTTGGCTGGAGAACTGCATGGCAGGATTTAGAGAAGGGCAAATTTAAGGAGATGGTTCTATTTAGGTTTGCGTATTATTTCAGAAAAGTGTGAATTAGGTAGGCTTGCCTTTAATGTGAGCTGAACGCCTTTCCCATCTCTGCATTCATTGGATTGCTCCGTGGTTAGATTGTTTTATTATAATCCTATAAACTGGAGCAGACATTATGTTTTCTGCAGTGATACCACTGGGAATGGCCTCCCCATGACAATGACCTATATCCCGGTCATGACATCTACATGTTCCTCCCATGAGGATCAGCACCATTCCCTTTGGTTAGTGGGAAGCAGAACATTAATCCAGCCAGCCAGTTCTTGTTGTCAAGGCCAACTCAATACATTTTTCTGCATGAGGCAGAACAGCAAATAGCAACAACACCTGCCCCTCTCCACCCCACCAGAAGCACAGTGTACATGGCTGGCCAAGTTATTTAACACCTGAGGCAGAAAGCGCCACAAATGCCTCTGCCTGGAAGCAAGGATACAAAAATAAATAAATACATTAAATAGCAAACAAATATGTGACCCCAAACCAGCTGCCTCAGACATCCATTCATTCTGCTTAATAATAGAGCCAGCCAGGGTTTCTGGGTAGGACATTGGGTCCTATATCTGAGCACTAGGACTGCAATCATCTTTCCTCACCTTGATGGGGGTCCATTTGTGGAATGACCTCCCTTCTGATGGTGCATCTCACAACATCAATGTGTGCTTTTCAACTATCACTCAAGAAGCATCTCTTTACCCACACCTGTGGCTACCACTTACATCACTGTTCTGTGTTGCCTTTTTCTTAATTTTGTTCTTGCTTTGCTTCATGGTTTTACTGTATGATTTTAATGATCATTTGAACCTGTTTAAATTGTGGTGTGTGTGTGTGTGTGTGTGTATCTCCATCCCTTGGGACCATTTGATAGGATATAAGTACAAATAATAAGTAAACAAATGCACAGAAAAGCTACAGTAATCAAGGGCAGGTTTCAATATCTGGTCAAATGAGGAATGATCTTAACAACAACTCTTGGGAGACATAGGCAAGTTGTGTGCTGGCTGAATGAGCTTCCCATTGCATGCTTATAACGAAATCTTAATAAAGCTCTGATTGCCATGCTAAAAACGAACAGCAAGTGCTTCTTGTTCATTTGAAAAGCCACACAGTGGCAATCCACCAAACGCACACACGGGTCCTGTAAATAAATGTATTAAGCTGACAATAAGGACAAGCATTTACGTAATCACAGCGCCAGTATTTCTTCAGTTCACCCAATGTTAATTAGAGTGAAAAGGATTTTTTTTAATAATAAAAAAGTTGTTTCATTTAAACAACACAGCGGGGCCCCTCAAGACGTGTGCATAATCCAAGACAGAGATTGCTTTGTCTCTCTGCCTCTTCAACAAGGTAATTTACATTTCCTATTAAATAAATAAAACAAGATGAAGAGAAAGTTAGGAACAAATGTACTGGAGTCTTCTGACAACACTCAAGAGCAGGCAGTGCAAGAGTGGGGGCACATGGCATGATGCTCACAAGGACTATCCTGGAAGCAGCCTCTGCGTAAGAAGAACCCTCCTGGATCAGGCCTATGGCCCATCTAGTTCAGCATCCTGTTCTTGCAGTGGCCAACTTAGATGCTTGTCGGAAACCTGTAGGCTGGACATAAGCACCAACATGCGATTCCCAGTGACTAGTAGTCAGAAGTGGGTATTCTTATGAAAACTGTGCATGGACCCCCTGATCTGGGGCCTGATCTTGCACTTTGGGGTGGCCCTGATCCAGATTCGACACTGGATTGATCCAGAGGAACAGCCCTAATGGTTAAATGTGTGGTTGACAGAGGGAAGGGAAAGAAGGAGTAGCTGTAGGTGAACAGAGTTGTGTTGCTTACCTGATTTCTCAACGCCACATGCCCCGAGGCTGGATTACTGCAATGTGCTGTATGTGGGGCTGCCCTTGGGCCCACTTCAGAAGCTCCTGCTGGAGCAGAATGCAGAAGCCAGATTGCTGATGGAAGCATCTAGCCAACAACAACAGCACTATTCTGCATTGGCTGCCCATCTACAAACAGGTTCAAGGCCCTTGTATTAATTTTAAAATCCCTGAACAATTTAGATCCAGGGTACCTCAGGGACTACCTGAACCCTTATATCCCAGCTTGATCACTGATATCATTTGCAAGAATGTAGCTGGAAATTCCCCAAGTTGGTGACAACAAAAAACTGAGCCTGCAGTGCCAATGGCCCTGTATTATGGAATACTCTGCCAGTAGAGATAGGCACTTTCTGTGCCAACTTTTAAATGCCTGCTGATAACTTTTCTATTCTGCCAGGCCTATGCAGGCATCTTTCTATAACAGCCGATTTCTGCTTTTAACTTTTTTTTATTTGGTTTTTATTACATGGTTTTATGTGCAATTGTTGTAAACCGCTCTGATGTTACCATATTGGCCTGAATATAAGCCACACTCCCCCCCCCCCAATTCCAACCGTGAAAAGTTAAAGTGCGGCTTAAATTCGTTACCTTACAAAAATTGCTTTTTACACGCCAACCATTTCAGTTTTAATTATGGGGCGGGGCGGCGGCGGGAAGATGGGATTTCCTCTCTATCCTCCTTCCGTGTCCCTGCAAGTTCTTTTTGGACGCGAGTTCCCACAACCTCACAAACCCGGATCCCTTCCTTCCTTATGGGCGGAGCAGGAGCCTGAAAGCCTGGCCAGGAATTCAAGAGGGAGGCTCCCAGCTTTTGGAAGCAGAATCATGGCTCTGCCCCCGCCCTTTGCCCCATCTCTTTCCATGGAGCTACGTGGAGGCGCACCCTCCCTGATGTCGATGACTCCATTTACATGTGTGAGTGCCTGCGGAAATTTAAGTGATCGGCTTATATTCGGATATTGTCTCTCCCCTCCCCCCGATTTTTAAAAGTGCGGCTAATTTGTGGGTGCGGCTTATATTCAGGCCAATACGGTATATCTATATATCTTTTTCTCTATCTCTCTGAGAGGCAGAGGCCCAGGCTTCCCAACATCCCTTCTGGTTACTGAGAGGAAGGAGGGAGAGGTCATAGGAAGCTCTGCATGATGCAGGTACAGTGGCAGGAGTGCAGCTTGGCTCCATCACTGTACTGACATACCACAGAGTTCCCAGCCGCCCCTCCCTTCGCCTTCCCTGATAGTGATGTGTGGAGCTGCAAAGCCAGGTAAGCCACACCACCCTATCCATGCTAACCTGAGAGTGCCACTGTGCATGCATATATGAAATGAAGTCCCAGTGAGTTAAAGGGGCTTGCTTTCTAATTAGAATGCACGCTTGCCTCTGCTTCTCCCCCTCCCCTGCTGCCCAACCACCCTGCCTTTTGACAGCTCCAGGTTGCTCCAGGTGTTCCAACCTGACTTCTGGTGATCTGGGGCCACCTCAAACTTGGAACTGCCTGAATTAGCCCAATATGGGGCTGAGTTCAGGTTTTGGCTGAATTGGGTGCACAGCTCTAATTCTGTATATTTGTATTGGATTTGACGTTGTTCTTACATATGAAATTGTTTTATATGTTTTTATTGGAGATGCTTCATAGGACACAGGAATGCACGGAGGCATAGATTTCTGCCCTGCCGCATATTTGTTCATGCAGTGCTGTTTCCATTCCACTGCGGTTCTGACAAAAAGTTTACATTACTCATCTCACTGTGTGCTGTGGTGAAATTTTACATAATCAAGTAAGTGTGGTTGTGGCACTCAGATTACTGCGGAGTGCCTTGCAAATGGGCTTCCAAAAGGTCTAAAATGCCATTTCCTGGAGTAGATGTTAACAATTCACAGACAATATGAAAAGCTGCACTGACACCTGAGGATGCGATGGAGGCAGAGAAGTGGCCCTTCTTTGCCACCTCAACACCACAGATTAGGCATGTTGTTTCACTTGTGCTGTGGTTGGCTTCACATTTCCCCACTTGTGCTGTCGTCATCATCCAGCTCCACAATGGCAGAGAAGGAGCTCAGAGAGACAACCATGTTAAAAGCCTGATGTGCCCTGCTCTTCCCCAGCATGGCAAGGGTTTCAGCAGGGCCTCCTGCTCTTTCTACTTGAAACTTCCCATGTGCATTCAGAAATCCATTGGATTCCATGTCTCGGTGTGGACCATCTTAAATTTGTCCACCAGATTACTGAATAAATAAGGGACCAGGTTTATATGTGAACTCTTTGGAACTTTTGTCCATATATGTATTGCTGTGAGTTTGTGGGTGCCAGATTTCTAATCCCTGGCTCTGGCGAGTGTTAAAACTAATCAAGCCAAGCTAGTCTGATGGGACATTAAGAGGGGCTCATGTGAGATAGCAAATGGCTGGAGGGTCCCCTCCCTCAGCAGATAAAGCCAGAGTTTAAAAAGGCAAGGGTCTGGTGTGACCTGGATGCAAAAGCTGCAGGCTTGAAAGGCAGAGAGGCAGAGCAATGGTGGATTTCTGTTTGTATCCAAAGCTGCAGCTATGGGAGAAAGAAGACCCTTTTGGGTCTTGTGGTGAATCTTGTAAACAAACCATGTATCACGAAGATATATGTGCCTCATTTTCAAAAGGAAACAGAAACCCTGGGTAAGCGCCTGGAACCCCTGGAATCTTGAAGTGCTTGAAGACTGAGGTGGCATGCAACAATATGAATTATTATTATTATTATTATTGTTGTTGTTGTTGTTGTTGTTGTTATTATTATTATTATTATTATTATTATCTTTTCTAGTTTAAGAATTGCCATGTTTCTCTTTACTTCGGGGGGTTGTTATTGGGTTGTGTTTTTTAATGTATTTTGTGTTTTCATATTGTGCTCTTATGTTGTAAACTGCCCTGAGACCTGTGGGTATAGGGTGGTATACTACTACTACTACTACTACTACTAATAATAATAATAATAATATCCCAATGCTGCCTGGAGACACCAGGGACCAAAACTGAGATCTTCTGCATGAAAAGGGAATACCACTAAGCTACAGTTCTTCCCCAATCTTGAAAAGTTGTTTTGTGACATATTTGCTAGTTCTAATAAATCAGAGGTGGGGAACCTGTGGCCCTCAAGATGTTGCTGGACTCCAACTCCCATCAGCCCCATCCAGATTGGTCAATCATCAGGGATTATAGGAGTTGTAATGCAACGGCCTCTGGAAGCCATTTGTAATAAAAGGGATTACCCAATGATGGGTTTTGGAATGATTCTTAGGGCACATACACAACATAGATTCAATGCACATTTAAAGTATATGAATTCTCCCAAAGAATCCTGAGAACTGAAGTTTGCTAAGAGTGCTGGGAATTGTAGCCGTGAGAGGAAAACTAGAGTTCCCAGTATGGTGGAGGGAGTCACATGCTTTAAATGTATGGTGTGGATCTGCTAATATATATTTCTTGCCACTTCCACATTGCACACCATCCATTATTTGGGACATAAAACTTCAGAGGCGTTTCCTTTTATTTTTCTGGAAGATTACTTGGGGGTTTATTGTAATGCTATATTTGTGCTTAGGAGCTCGCCTATTCCCTTACAGAACTAACGTCTGCTAAGAATATCTGACAAGAGTTGTAACGATGAAACGTGGCCTGATAAAACGATCCCTCTCTGCCTATACTTGGGGTTTTCAACTTTTGACATTGAACGCAAGAAGTAACATAATGCCCAGAGTGTTCAATACCGAATGTTTTTCTTTCTGCCTTAATGGGCCTATGATTGACTACGCCACCCGTTCAAAAGAAGAGGCAAGGCAAAGCTCTCTGAAGGGCAGGCAAACAGCTGAAATGTATCGACCCCCAATTTCATTGTACACATTTTGTAAAGGCAGAACGTGGGCTGCAGATGAAATCACTTGCAGGGGTACGGGGGGGGGGGAAGAAACATGCCCCCCCAGCTCTTGTTGGATGCAGATGTGGGTAAATGCTTAACCTCTGTTGAATTTGTTGAGACTTAGCCTGCTTGGGCACATTCAGGACGACGAGGGTACTTTTACAACAGAGAGAAAACAGGAATTTAGAGCACCTGAGAATGAAATAACATAGAACCTATGAAGAGCAGTACTGGATCTGACCATAGGTTCATCTAGGCCAGAATCTTGCTGAACTCCTTTTGGAAAGCCCACCTGCTGGTTGAAGGAAGTAGCCTTCTTCCTACAATTGCTCCCAGGTACTGGTATTCAACGGCATGGTGCAACTGAGTAGGGAGGTTGCACACAGCAGGTGTGGGGAATCTTCTTCAGGCTGCAGCACGCTTGTGGAAAGCTGCGGAGGGCTGCATTGTAGCAGCAGGTGGGACAAGATGCACACACAATAGCATGCTCTTTACCCACACAGGCACAATGTTATTCTCATGGAAATAGAGACATGTACTTGTTTCTTTGCAATTCCACTCTACACAAGTTCCACATTGTTGTTGTTGTTATTTTAAAAGCCTTCCAAAATCATTTCTCTATTCTAAATGTGCATAGACAAAAGGAACTCAATGCTCCAAGAAGAATGCAAATAATGTTAATCCACAGCTGAACAGCAAGCCCCGCCTTGCAGTTTAAAGACCCAAATGCCAAATGCAACTGCATCCCAAAAATTATGCACACTCAATTGCAACATGTATGGGGAACGTTCTGCAAGGAAACGAGTTGACCTCCACCAGGACATTTTACCCTCCGCTTTGAACTTCTTTTACCAGTTCCTCTTGCAGAAGCAGATGCCATTAGACACTTTGCATAGCATCAAAACCCTTCTCCCTCTCAGCTGCTCTCTGCTGAAAAGAGGGAACAGAGGCCACTTTAAATTCAGCTGCAGGCAGCACCTGCACTAAGCATTCCTGCTACAGAGGTGTGTGTCAGTGTGTAGCTTAGCCAAGATGGGCTCTCCTCCCTAGGTATGGCTCTCCTCCCTAGGTAAACCCACCTCTTCACCATCGTCATTTCAGTCCATTTGGTTCCCTTCTCCTGCTGGACCAAATCTGTGCCACGACCCAGAAGCATAAGGCAAGCCAGTGTGGCATAGTGGTTAGAGGGTTGGGCAAGGACCTGGGAGACCAGGGTTCAAACCCTGCACTTGATCATAAAGCTCACTGGATGATCACCAACTCCCAGTTTAACTTACTTCACAGGGTTGTTGTGAGGCTTAAACGGGGAGGGGGAGAACCATGTAAGCCACTTTGAACTCTTTGGAGTGAAAAGGTGGGATATATATAAGAAATAAATAAAATCAGTGAAGACACATACACATGTACACACCAAGCTGTGGGCCTTGGCAGCTGCCCATAAATGCTGGATGCCCCTGAACTAGCTAACTCTACACTTCTATAAAAGCCCCTTGACCTGTTTCATTCACTTTAAGTTACAGGTTATTAGGTAGACATCCATGGGCCAAATATCAGCTCCATTATGTATACTTTGATGACATGAGTCCATCTTAACATAAGAACATAAGGATGTAAGAAGAGCCTGCTGGATCAGGCCAATGGCCCATCCAGTCCAGCATCTTATTTTCACAGTGCCAGACTGGACTTTCGCAAGCAGGATTTGAGCATAAGAGACCTCTTCCTTTTTTAGTCTTTAGCTCTCTCCCCACCACTTCTGGCATCTATGGACTTACTTTACAGGGCTTTTGTAATGTTTATTAAGATTACGCACGTAAAGTACTTCAAAGAGATGCACAAAATGAATACTAAGCATCGCCCTTTAACAATGAAGATTTTTTCCGTTTCCATGTCATGTATGAGATTTCGCCCCTTCTCTCCCTCAATTAAAAGATTCTGGATACTAGCCCAGGATTAGTGCCAAAATAATACTGGAGCACAGGCTTTCTTGTCTCTCAAGAGCAGTAAAAAATAAATAACTCCCGATCCAAATTTTATTAAAAAAAGACATGGGAAGTGGCTAGCCTCCCATAAGAACATAAGAAAACCCTAACTGGTTCAGACCAATGGCACATTCTGTGCTCCCAGTGGCCCACCAGGATCCTAAGTGCTTGTGATTTCCAGCAACCAGTATTGAGGATAGACTGCTTCTGATGCTGGAGGCAGTACACAACCATTATGACTAGTCGCTGTTGATAGCCTTAACCTCCATGAATATGCCCAGCTCTGCTTTAAAGCTTAACAGTCCAGAGGCCACCACAGCAACTCAAGGGAAACAGCCCCTAGGTCTGTTTGTGAAATACTTTTAAAACCTTAAATGCATTTACATCATGACCAGTTGCAGATCTTGTTAAAAGCAAGCAAAAATAGTCAGAAAGAGGTGGGGGGAGGGGAGGAAGCAAATGGTTCATCACTGGACGTTAAAACAAGGAAAGAAAAAATTGTTCAAACGTGTAGCTGACACATCCCATGTTGTAAACATCTTTGAAAACATGAAAGGACGCATCCAACTAAGTTACACTCAGGGCAAACCCACTGAAACTAATGGAGCTATGTAAGTCATGTCCATTATTTTCAATGAGACTATTTTGCATAGACTAGCATTTGATAAAACCGTATTTTTTATTTTTAAAAATGTCAGGTGTGATGCAAAGATCAGAATAAATGAATATTTGCTCCATGTCAAAAATCCATTATATATATATATATATATATTTGTTTTAAAATTAAATTACCAAAAAAAGTGAAGATGACTAAAAATGGTCAATCTCCAGCGTCCATCTCTTTCTCATGTAATCTTTAATGGCCCACTTCAGAGAGGTTTTTTAATGCTGTTCATTACTTAGCTACATGCTATTTGACAAACTATGCAGGGCTACCTTTTACAAAGTGCAAAGTTTGCAAGGAACTGAAAATCACAAGCACATTTTCGAAGCTCAGTTAGGGCAGCAACCCTCTAATACAATTTGATTAGTAAGAAGGCAAAGAATAGTTACCTTTCAGAATCACCACCGACTGCCTCTCCTGCTCTCTGCAGAAAGGAAGAGGAAAAAAGAAGAAGAAGAGAGTGACGTTTAGCATTTCGGGTTAACTGAGAAGAATGAAAGAGTTCCCGAATATGATTGAAGTTACATTATCTCCAAGAAAACAAGGAAGCAGAACAAACCCCAAACCACCACCACGGCTGTTCTAACAGGAAGGAAGCTGAAAAGTTGCACCCACTCTGAACAATGATTTTACACGAAAAATGAAATACTGACCGCATAATGTAGAATAACCAGAGATGTAATGGAAATGCTTTGGGGACCGTTTCATTTTTGTTTTTAATCTGGTATAGATAATTTTCAATAAATTCAGCAAAAGGTCAATCTGAACACTGGCTCTCTTACAATTTTTAGTAGATACACATACTAGGTTTGTGTGCGCGCACACACACACACACACACACACACTCATAATGGCAGATTATACCTCCAGGGGTTGGGGAGCATTTCTTGTCAGGGAAATGGTACTATGGAGAAGGATTAACCTTCCCAGTATCACAATTTTGGTCTAAAAGAGATTCTTAATCTCAGTGTTGCGGGTTCAAGTCCCACCTTAGGCAAAAGATTCCTGCATAGCAGGTGGTTTGACTAGATGATCCATGTGGTCCCTTCCAACTCTATGACTATGAATCTGGCCCTCTTCTTCCCACAGTCCCTCCTATTATTATTATTAATTATACACACACACATCTTGTCTATTTTGGCCCTAAAACTGGCTTTTGTCTGCCACCTGGTTGTCCATCTGTGATCTTGTCCAGACACTACCTGAGATGCTTTTGGCATCACGGAATGTTCAGGATCATTCTCATTGCTATAGGGAAGGGACTAATTAGGAGAAGGCTAAAAAACTGAGTAGTGAACATTCACAGAACCCTAGATGTGGATGTGTGTCCCCATCGACTCAAGGAATTCACCCAACCATGTGGCCTGTATGAACACTGCAATGTGAATTTGTATGTATACTCTGGTGCAAGTTTGCATCTGTATCAGCCATATGTGATTGCTTCCATGCACCAGTCTCCCTTGCTAGAGGAAGTTAGAGTAGCCAACTTTGGAACAGGCAAGCAGACTCAGGGAGAGTCTTCTGGGAAGAAAACAATTTGTAGAACATGTTAGGTGTCCAAAGACAATGTAAAAAGTGTGGAGTGTTTGTTTGTTTTTCAAATTAGGAAAATGTTTCCCCCTGCCCCTTTCAAAGTTAAGCATGCAGGAAAATGATACAGATTTTGAAGCCAGTCAAACAGCTTGAAAGCCCAGGCAGACATGCTCTAAAAATTGTCATACCATTTGTCTATTTGCAAACACTGGGGAAATGTGTGAACCATTTTAAAACTGCACCCTGGGACTTTTGCAAGTCAGCCGTTAGCAGTCACAACAGTGAATGGTAAGGCGCTTTGTTCCCCCGCCCCAAGATATGTTTTCAATATTGTAAGATTCTCGTGTGTAATAGCTGTTGCAGTTAGTTAATGTTGAGTGGGGCATATGGCTGAGAAGCATTGTGCACAATCCTAGAAATATTTCTGGAATTATGCAAGGGAACTTCTGATGTCTTCCCTGCAGTAATACAGTGGAGGGGGAGCTCAGCTCTGGGTTGCCATCTGCTGGAGCACCAGATAGCTTATGGACCCTCCTTGCTCTGGCAAGTGAACAAAGTGCTAATTGAGGCTTTCAATTTTGCAATGAGAAAAACCAGTGCACAGTAAGGCAGAGAAGGAGGGAAATAATCAAGCAGAGGGTCAATACATCTTTCATTCCCCCACCCCATGGAGTTCCTCCTTCATACTCGATGTTTAAATAGTGACTTTTTCACAAGATTGCTGGCATTCCCAGCTAAAAGCTGCAGTTCTGCTGGCTGAGTATCTTTTGTTAAAAGCTCAGTGTGTTTGGTTACCTCTGTAACCAGGAAATGATGCATAGAATTGAAGTTATGCAGATTCTAAGAAACTTGAGTATGCTCTTTGATGTGTACATGTGTGTATATATAAAATAATAATGGATCAGTACTCTCCTTGGGTTCTTTGCTGCAGGACTGCCAAGGCCCCTGGCCCTCAAAATGTGCTACTACACCACTAGCAAGTAGAAGTTTAGTGCCTCTGTAGCATGAGACAAATGGTTAACCACTTTGAGCTTGCTGAGGAAAGGCAGGGTTTCAAATATTCATGTGGGTTCCGTTTAAGAGCGGCAAGCAAAACAGATTGTAAGCAAGCTTCCCCCCGCCACAAAGTATATTAGATATGTTTATTGCCTGAATGTAAAATCGTGTAAACATCAACATCACATTCCCTTTTTTATTTCATGCCGCTCGGCAGTCAGCAACAGAGCACATGCTCAGAATGCAGAAAGTCAGGGGCAGACTTTGGTAATATGGCACCCTGAGCGAGGACAAAATTTGGCCCCCTTTCTAAATATTTCTCATTTTCACGGTAATTCGTTTTGGTACAGTTGCTAGTAGGTGCACACAAACACACATGCACACACACCCCTCTCCAGATACAATGACATACAATTTGTACTGCAAAAATACAAAAGCATAAATAAACTGCAATGAATTAAAAGCTCTCCGAATAGTAAAATTCAGGAATGCTTTTATATCTAAAGATAATTATTATTTTAAAAGTTTACTTAACTCACAATTCAACCACACATCAGTTGCTCCATTCGCCATTTCAATAGCACCATTCACGAAACATTTACATAGCCATTACTCACAGCCATGCTAGAAATAGAATATGCCACTGGACTTGCCACAAATGTTCCCCAGTTTTCCTTATTTATTAGGTTTATCCAAAGATTTATGAATGTATAAAAAAGGGTGATCACAGCTACAGTTAATAAATACAAAACTGGGATCTGAATCCTTTGGGGATTGATAATATTTAGAATATATATATATATATATATATATATATATATATATATGCACACACACACACACACACACACACACACACACACTTTTTTAAAGGCTAGATTTGACCTTGTTTTAAGCATTTCATTAATTGGATTTCTTCCCATTTCCCTATTCTTCCTTGCTCTTCTACACAATCACCAACTCTTAGGCTTGATCATGTGGAAGTACCAAGCCCCCATTTCACAACAGGTTGGGTGGTGACCCACTGGATATCATGGGTTGTGAAGACCACAGTTTCAATTCCACTACCTTTTTTCTTTTTCAAAACTAGAAATGATTCCTGCTGCTGAACAAAAGAGTCTGCAGAGACTCCTCTCTGGGACACTCCAAGAAGTGAAACTAAAGAGATAAAAGATGATTGCACCACAAATGTCTGCCCTGCTCAAACAAGCTCTTCTTAAAAATAGCTTGTATCATAGGGGTTAACCAAAGTCTTTCTTTCTTTTTGGTAGCACAACAGCTCTGGGCAAGAAGCTTGTCTTGTTCTGGGCCAACATACACTCGTTCAAATTGTTATTCAATTTTTAGTTCAGGGTGGGATCAGTTTGCAGGTACAATGGGTTAATGCTAGGCACCAGAGATTCAGTAACTTTTGAACTTATTAAACTTCAATAGCTGTGCTGTGCTCCATGGAGACTGGATCCGCCACCTTCCTTGGCACACACACCCCATGCCGCCTCTACTGCAGCCAGGAGGGGGAATGATGGAATAGGACATCTTGTTGAAGAGCACTCCAACTTGTAACATTTCTTTCTTACATAAATCCACATTTATACCACATAGAACAATGTTTTCTATCCCTGTGAAATTTCCCAATGCTTTCCACCTATGTGCGATCCTAACACAAGACACCATAGGTTATACGCAAGCCAACCTCGTACACCAATGGGGCTGTATTTGGGTCTTGAAAACAACAGGGTTTGGTAAAACAAGCCTTATGAGGAGTGGTTGAGGGAGCTGTGTGTGTTCAGCCTGGGGAAGAGAAGACTGAGAGGTGATATGATAGCTGTTTTCAAATATCTGAAGGGAAGATGGAGCACAAGCTTGTTTTCTGCTGCTCTGGAGGGTAGGACTAGAACTAATGGATTCAAATCACAAGACAGGAGATTCTGACTGAATGTTAGGAAGAATGTTTCTGATAGCATGTGCTGTTTGACTGTGAAATGGACTCCAGAAGGTGGTGGTAGTGGTGGACTTGAAATGAAGAGGATCTCAATTTTGCACCTTGAAACCAACAGGTTTGTGTTTGTTTATGACTGACATTTTTAAGTATTTCACCTTTTTTTTTTACCACACACAAAAGTTAAAAGGAAGGGGGGTACACATCTGATACTGGTCATCAGATTTAATTACTCTGCAATGGAAGCTATGTTGTAGTGGTGATAAATATCAATTTAGCCTGATTACTAATATGTTATTTAACAAAATCTATGAAATTGATATTTAATTAATGAAGGGTTGACACAGAAAACCCCACTTAGCTTGAGGAGTACTTCATCACTCAAGTAGTGCTGCTGAATCCAAAGGAATGGCAAGCACCACCGTCCTTCAAGATTTCTACACCAAGGCCCTTAATTATAATCATTTTTTGACATTACCTCCTGATATCATATTAATGGGCTGACGACACAGAGCACTTCATGTATTGGAGCCATTAATTTGCAATTCATGAGCTGTTTTAATTTGGAGGCATCTGCCGGAGAGATAGTCAAAATGTCTATACAAAACGAACAGCCTCTGCTAAAGTGTTTAGCAAGCTGAGGTTGAAAATAGATGCATATAAGATAATTAGTAAGAGCACCTCTCTGGATTCAAGCAGCTTTGAAGGTCTCATCCCACGTGGTGTTCCTGGCTGAGTAACAGGTTGCATTCTTTAGTCCAGGCATTAATACATTTAATCTCAATACAGTGCATCTTGCAAAACCAGATTGTGAAAACCACAATTTAGGACCCAAACTATGGTTTCAGTTTGGACTATAACTTTGAGCAGGAACAGATGTGGAACATTTTGCCTGGTGGGCCACCCTGTGATGAGTGGGAGGTTAAAATCCTGCTTCTGTGGATAACTGGCAGATATAGCCAATGCAAAATTGAATCGAACTTACTCCACTCATCATAAAGTGATGATAGCTGACCGGCAAGTGGGTGTGTTTGGGGAAAGTGAAATTGGACCCCATGGTGGGCCAAGATCGGCCCAAGAGCCAGTGGCTCCCCACTCCCTGACCTCCTCCTCAACTCCCTAGTCATCTGCTGGGTCATTGTTTACAGCTGAGTCTTCTGGGACATCTCCCTCCTCCCAAGCAGACATACCTGCTTTAAGAGACATCTGGTGTGAAGGCCTTCAGACCGCCAAGTGAGTGTTTCTGCGCACACTGGACTTTGCACCTTTACCCCTCTTCCAGCCTTGTGGTCTGGGAGTTGGAAGGGAGGAGAATCAAAGGTTGAGGCAGGGATCAGAGCATGCTTGAGCGGTTATCAGGGGCCCAGGAAATACATCCAAAAGACTAGGAACTTCTAGGGCCTTGCCCAACCCTCTGGAGCAGATCTGGGGAGAGTGCATGATGTGTGCAGACTTTGGGGAGGGAGGGGGTTCAGTTGTGCAAGTGGAAATCCTTGTGTTGAATGCCCCCCACAAGGTAAATTTCAGAGCCTTGAGTGAGGGGAAATTGGGGCAGAGGTGATTGAGTAATGAAGAAGGGGTGCTTGCTTCTGAGAGTCCCCCTCCACCTTCCAGTGATGACACCCCTGCGAGATTAGCGGTTTAAAGCAGAGAGGGCGAAAGAGGCAGCTCGGCAGCAGGCTTTGCAAACCATTCTGGATCCCTGGGAAAACAGGGAGAAAATTTAACCAGCACTCTGCATTTTCTTCTCAATCTCAAAGATAACTGCGTGATTGTAAATGCACGCATATTAGATCAGATTACTTTTGTAACGATGAGAAGGGATTTCCATGAAACTCTGACAGTCAGACATTGCAATCTGATCAAATAGGATTATCCGCTGCTGCCTCATAGCAATTTCACTGTGAAAAGAAAAGGGAAGAGGTGGGGAGAGAAACCCTATCTGGTTCAGATAATATACTCAGCAATGTTTCACCCCCCCAAAAAGAAAAAGCAATATATGGATTTCTTTCTTTTTTAAAAAAAGGGAAGCTGAATTCTGGAAAGACAGAGGTATTATGCACCCCAAGTTCTTATGTCTGGGAGTTCTCTGGATGGGGTTGCACTCCCTTGATGTGCCCATATGTGGCTTTTGGACTTACTTTAATTTCTCCTTCACCCCTAGTCAGCACTGAAGGCTAATCAAGAATACAGGCACACACCAGAGCTCAAGAAGACCTTGTTGCTCAAGCAAGGCTCAACTAGAACAGGGAGTTCCTGTCCAAGAGGATCCAATGACCAGCCTGGCAGACGGAGTCAGTCCAGGGCTCAAAGATACTTCCCTAAGAAGATGCCACCTGCAGTTCAGTGAGAGCTGTTCAACAGTGGAACAGACTCAAGGTGGTGGACTCTCCTTCCTTGGGAGTTTTTAAGCAGAGGTTGGAAGGCCACCTAGTTGAAAGTCCTGCATTGCAGGGGGTTGGACTAGATACCTGGGGTTCCTTCCAACTCTACAATCCTGTGATTCTATTATTCGAATTCCTGGACCCATATTATCAAGGGACATGCAAATTAAATCAAGAGGTCTGAACTTGGCCCAGAAGCATATGGGCAACCATTGCAATTGGTTAGGAACTGGAGCTATATGCTGGTAGTATGACCTCACGAATTAGCCACCACATTTTGCACCAACTGGAGGCTTCCAGCCTAGGCCCGACATACAGCACGGATGGGGATCCTGTAGCCAAACAACATTTGGAGGGCCACAGTTTCCCCATCCATGTTCTACAGAAAATACACAAAAATGATTCACTTTGTATTCATTACTCAGATTGTTGTGCGATCAGTTTAACCTGCCAGTTGCCCCCCTTCTGCTTGCCTAACAAATGAATCAACAGCTTTTTCTCATCTTGTTCCCTGAAACTACGGTGTGAACGATCACTTGTCCAATTTCACTCACATCAATTTGCTGCCTATGAGACTCCTGACATGCTGAAACTTTCAAAGCTAACCTCTGCTTTAAAATCCATTGGCTTCCTGGGAAGAAAATGTGTCAAGGAAATGCTTTCTAATGTTATGAGGGAATGGATTTTTGCCTTATTTGATGGGCAAGTGGGGGCAACCCTGGCTTCTTATTCACCAGCACAATCTACTCAGCTTTGCTGTCCTAATTTTCATACCCATAGTGCTAATACAAAACCTTTGTGTTTATCTAGTCCTAAATGAATAGAACCAAATTTAAGTGATACATCCCAACTGGCCAATTCTGTAGCGAATTCTCCTTTTGAAGTTCATTTAAGTCAGTGATATAGTGTTTGAAATATTCTCCCACTGCTTTCTGAATGTTGCCATTTTCAATATGAGGTCTGCACCCATTTACGCTTTTATCATTCAAAACAATTTTGAATAGCTAACTATCGGCTCCCTCTCTCTTACTTACACACACACACACACACACAGCAATTCATGCAGCCAGGAATGATTTGAATATTCCTGACAGGCACTGCAACCCATCATCATCAAGAAAGATGCTTGTTCAATACTATGGGTGCTCCATGTAAGAATTTGTGGTACTCTATCTATTAGAGCTAGGTGCTGACCAGCATCATTAATCTTCCAACTTTGCTGCTTTACCTTGGAAGGGTTGAAGGATTTCTCCTGGGAGCGATTCTGCTGTGGCTGTACCAGCCTCCATTTTTCTTAATTATTCCTCTTGTCATGTCTCTAATACATCTAAGAGGACAGAGGCAAATGTCCAGTCTCCTTTGCAGAGCAGAAATGTGTCTGGAATATGTTTCTCATCAGCAGGGTGTTATCACAGAAACGTTACAGGTCATGTCATTATCTTCCAGCTTAACATTCAATAGGGTTTCCGAGTTCAAGCCGGGACTCTTGATCATTTTGCATGTGAATCAACACAAAATCCACCAAGGTCACACAAACACACTCTCCTTCTCTCTCTCCTCCCAACCGGCTCCCTGAGGTATGCTGCCTGTGTGATTCAAAAACTGTCTAGGGATCAAAGGACATGGGTAATCTTTGCTTGGGAGCTGACACCTTTGATATACATGCTTTTTAATTCTGCTTGCATACAACAACACTCGCAACAACCTCCTGTGGAGAAATCTATTGCTTCAACTCTGGCACCAGACTATGGTATAAATGATTGTGGGAAGTCAGTGCAGTGCATAGAAATATAAGCATAATTAAAATTGTGCAATCAACAATCAAGCTGGCATCATTGCAGAAATGCTGCAAAGACCATGTTTTGATGTTGAACCGCAAGGGTGAGCCAAATGATTTCTATTGACAGCACACACTTTTTAGGTAATCTGTCAAGGGTGCATGCTGACTATGGGTAGAGCCAAAGTCAGTGGTGGGCAAGATTGCAGCAAAATGTGGGTGTGCCCACTCTACCCCTCCTTTCTGCCCAACAGGCTGCTATTTCTGATAGTTGCTTGTGTAACCAAAGAAGTACAACCCCATGCACAAAAAAGAGATGTTAACCAACTTTGAGGGAACCCTGAGATTTGCAGAAATACACAAAATCTTTGGAAACAAAATGCAAAGGAAGAATCCCTTACCGTCCTCAAAAAAACAACAGCCGAATGAGAACTAGGTTTGGTTAATGGCTAGAGAATGCTGACTGTTGATGGGAGGGTAACATGGACAATATTTTTCCTTTTATTTAACAAAATGTAGTGACCACATGGTTGTTAGAAAAGTGTAAGAAAAACATGAAATAAAACAGTGAAATTGCCAATAAAAACAGGAATTTAAAACATTCAAAAGATGACTGAAATCAACAATAGCTAAAAAGGAATAAAACTCATGCAACTTCTACATGTTTGGGTAGGCTTGTCTAAACAAAAATGTTTTAAGCAAGCATCTGGCTGATATCAATAGGCAGGCAGTACCAAAGTCTGCCAAACTAAAAGATCAATCCCTTAGAACTGTGGAATGAGTATTATGTGGCACCTGTAACTGTAAATAAAATCCTGAGCTCCACATAAATTAGGGGTGGGGTCAGCAACTGGACAGCCCCTTACAATGGACCACATTCATCCACCCAAGCAGTGTTATCTGGCAGTTTGGCATAAATGAGAGATGTGAATGAGCAGTGGAGTTGGCAAAGGGCTCTAGGCAGCAGTACAGAGAGGAGGGGGATGTGTGTGGCCTTGGTGCACGAGGGGTGTGTGATTGTGGATGAGCTTACTCCTTGGTGAGAGGTAGAAGCAGCTGGGTGGTGAAGATATGTAAATCAACCTGGTTTTTCTCCAAGCTGCATCTATGGTGAAAGGATGAATGCAATTCATGAATGCATAGCCTGTGTGCAAACAACCAAAACAGAGTATTTTACATCAGATCAAACATTCCTTGTCCACCTTGCTTCTCTTGGAGGAGCCAGAAGATCTGGTCAGGTCGTCCTGCTTGTGAAAAGCATGAACTTTGCCACAGCTCTACTTGGTTTCTAGGAGCAGAGCCTATTATTTGGGTGTGGTGGGTGACCACCAGTGAACCAGCCCCTGTGGCTGCTCTTCTGGAGTGTGACAAGGCTGAGAGCATTCTCTGTGGGTGATTGGTTGTGAATGGGCTTGCTCACAGGTGAGAGGTTCGAGGATTAAGGAAGGATTGCATGTGTGTGAGAGATGTGAGTTAACCCAACTTTAAGAGAGAGGTAGAATGCTAGAGAGCCTCATCAGTGGTGGGATCACAAATGCAACTCACAAATGCATATCTAGTGTGATTAGTGGGGACTGGGTTTTCCCTTTACTGTACTTCTGTTATATCTTCATTTTGTGTTAATACACTACTCCTCACTTTGGGGCCTTGGGGCCAAAAAGCGGTATGTAAACAAACCAGAGAACAACATAGCTACACAAGCCTTTTCTGCAAGCAGTCTCCAGCAAAACTAGTTGCCGACCAGGGATATAAATGCTTCCACAACATCGATAACACATCCTTGCCCAAGGAAGAGAAAAGATTTGACTGTCTCGAGTGGTTACACTAATGCTTGCTGACAAGGTGTAAGCTGGCTACGAATATTAAATTCTAGGGCAAAGCTTTCATTTTAGGAAAAGGACAAAAAGAAAAAAGAAAAAAGAAAAAAAAGAAACGCGATCAAGCGAGCCCTGCAACAAAATACTCCATTGTGAGAGCCTGCTTTCCAGGATTCCTGCCACTTCATTCCATTCCCACCTTCCACCCCCACAGCTATCAGCCACCATTCCATGGCCACGGAGCATGCTCACTGCCCATTCAGTAGTAGGGAAGGAAGAAGACATCTTTCCCTATTCTGCCCTGTATCTGTCACATGCAGCACTGTTTCTGTCCTACTAGAGTTCATCTTCCACCCAAAATGGCATTATTTGTATCATTATTCACTGTGACAATATTTATGTTATTAATTGCAAAAAATATGTAAATTACATAACCTACATTGTCACTACATTGCCCCATCCCATTCAGTTCAATGCAGAGAAAATGCCATGCAAATGGAAAGAAAGAGTAATCAATTATGCTTCATTTGGAGACTGAAAGTAGCAAAATACCAATTGTATTTGTTGGATTGATTTACATTCCAGATATGAAACCAATAATCAGTTTTGGAATTTCAACTCCCATTTGTTTTCAATGGAATTCTCTGACATCCCTATTCAGTAGTTTGGGGGTCCTAAATGTCTTACATGTTTTTTGTGGCATCAGCTTTTGTGCTGTAGAGTCCACTTCAGCATGTATGTGCTTGTTTCTTTTCAAAGGTGGCAATGAAAACTTCAGCCATGAATACTGTAACTTTTTTATAATAGTACAATATTAAAATATGAATGAAACACCCTGATATTCTTCTAAATGATGGTGGACTGGAAGCAAAACCATTCCAGTAAAACAGCCTTTGAAGAGAGGAGCCTCATCACTCAGTTCTGTCTCTGGCCTATAATTTATTCATATTTAGAGGCTAAACGATGTTCTTCTCATCGGCCTCTCCATTCTCACGTTATTAATTTTAGACATTGACAAATGTGTCCCATTTGGGTGGTTTAACTCTCTCCACTCCCTGTGTCCAATGATGAAGCAGTTTATTTTTTAGAATTTCCTATTGGGTCTACAAAAAAAGGAGGAGGACTGCTGTAAACTTGGCCCCACCTAGTATGGCCTGGCCCAGGGTCGGAACAGGTGAGAACTGAGCAATAACTAAAGGACCATAGGTTCCCTATCCCAGTCCTAAAGTTGTATGTGAGTTGGCCAGCAAGGATGGGGAAGGCATAAAGGGATGGAAGAAAAGGTGGGAATACAAGTTCTTTGTCTAGCTCCCAAGCTCACTGCACAGCAAATGTGCACACCCATTTCAACAAGAGCACAGAGGAAGGCTACGATCATTCCCTTTCTTCCCCCAAAACTAAACCAGAGACTAAATTCTTTCTCTTGCTGTGTCTGAGTACAGCTTTATCAAATCTTAAAATTCAATCACATACATTTCAGGTCATATTACAGCCGTAATTTATGGGCCTACATTCTGTTCAAAATTTAATATTCCAGTAGCTTATGAACAAAACCCAGTCATCCAAAAATAGACTGACATATTATCTTCGTCAGAATCAAATGAAATTCATTAATGTGATCAATAACAGAGGACGAAGAAGAGCGAGAAAAGTACACGTATGCTACCGGAGATAATACCACGGTGTCCTGCCGGGCTATATGACATTTTCTGGTGAACCACCTACTACTGGTCTAGGCCAACCTTGGTCTGATTCAGCAAGGAACTTGTTATATTCAGAAGCTTAGTCAGTTTAACACATAAAACAAATAAGCAAGAATGTATACTCAGGGTCACTGAACACACATTCATTGTCAGACCCTCCAAGGGTCCCTATTTTCCAGGGACGTCCCTGATTTAGAGAAGCTGTCCCAGTTTCTGATTTGATCCTGGAATGTCCCACTTTTTCTTAGAATGTCCCTATTTTCATTGGGGAAATGTTGGAAGGTGTGAAGTTATTTGACCCCCAATGTTTTATTATGTTTTTATATATTTTGACAGCTGCCCAGAGTGGCTGGGGCAAGCAAGAAAGATGTGTGGGGTATACCGTATTTTTTGTTCTATAAGACTCACTTTTTCCCTCCTAAAAAGTAAGGGGAAATGTGTGTGCGCCTTATGGAGCGAATGCAGGCTGCACAGCTATCCCAGAAGCCAGAACAGCAAGAGGGATTGCTGCTTTCACTGCGCAGCGATCCCTCTTGCTGTTCTGGCTTCTGAGATTCAGAATATTTTTTTTCTTGTTTTCCTCCTCCAAAAACTAGGTGCGCCTTGTGGTCTGGTGCGTCTTATAGAGCGAAAAATACGGTAAATAGTAAAATTATTGTTATGGAATGGGACATCCCTATTTTCATTGGAGAAATGTTGGAGGGTATGCACTGTTCCTTAACTGCAAAGACAGCCTTTCTGAGAATGCATTCTAAGGCCCCATCCACACTGCACATTTAAAGCAGTATCAAACCACTTTAAACAGTCTTGTCTTTCTCCAAAGAATCCTGAGTTTGTTGAGCATGCTGAGAATTGTTAGGATGCCCTGTTTCCCCCACAGAGCTGTAATTCCCAGAGTTCCCTGAGAAGAGGAATTCATTATTAAACCATTGGCTATTGACTATGCTAGCTGAAGAAACACCTGAAGAGCCACAGGTTCCCTGTCCCTGCTCGAAGTGCAGGCATTGCAAATTTTTGCAAGCTGTTCTGGGAGCCTTTTTGGCTAAAGAGTGGGCAAGAAGATAGATGACAGACAGACAGAGGGTGCAAACCTCTACATGCTTACAGAAGAGACATGTGCCAGGTTTTACTGCAATGCAAAAATACAGGACTGCACTGTAATGCTCCCAGCACAGCTGGCCCTAACTGGAAACTTTCTTGCTTACAATTAATCTAAATACAGGAAGTGAATTATACCCTGCCATCTCTGAGGATGCCCTTCCTGTGCAAGATTGGGAGCATGCATTAGAATGATGGACAAATGTCCATCTGGGCCATTGTTTAGAAAAAATAAATCCACCCCTTCGCTGGTCAAATTAGCAGCTTTCGCAGGAAAGCTGTACTCTCTGAAAGGCTTTAATAGATGTTCTTGAGACTTCAGCAGGGCTTAGTCAAGAAGGTTGGGGGGGGTTGGGGTGGTGGTGGTTCTCCTTTTTTTACTCTGCAATGAAGAATCACTGCCTTCATAACATAAAAATGCATTTTGTACTTCAAGAACCCTTTAATTTTCATTATGGAGATAAAGGATATTAGCTGTTAGAGAGAGTGCAATAAATAAGATTATTATCTTACATTTTTAATGATAAATGGAACCCAGGGTACAGTAAACAAAGATTAGGTGACATGAAATTCTGTAGAGACAGCATGGTGTAATTGTCAGAGGATCAGACTGGGCATGGGAAAGACCCAGATTCAAATACCCACTTGGCCATGAATCCCATTTGCCTTTGGCCAATCACTTAATCACCCCAACCCACCTCACAGGGTTGCTCTGAGGATACAGTGGAAGAGAGGCCTCCTTGGGACAGAATGAAATAAACATATCTACTGTGCATTTTGGAAAGTAGTTTGTCGGTTTGCCTGTTATCCTCTATAGGTTTGGCTTCCTCTCAAGGTATCTTCACCAAACTCAGCACACAAGTTTTCCAAGGTGGAGGCATCAGTTTTCCCTGATGTTTGGACATCAGCTGCCATTTTGAAACAAGATGGTAGACCAAAATGTGACTTTGGTGTGACTTCACCCGATTTTTGGTGCAACAAGTGAGTTCTGGCAGAAAAAAGGACAAATTTCATCCAGGCAAAAGCCCCTGACGAGGGTAAGGTGTGGGGCTGGTGAAAGGTGAAGTTGGGGGTTGGGGAATGGAAAGAATTAGATGGAGTCACATTCAACTCCTGAGTCTGAGGTTCCCCATGCCTGTTCTACATCCTAATAGTCAGACTGAGAAATCTGCCTCCCTCATACTCCAGAGCATGGAGTTCTGTTATTGCCATCTAGCCACAAGAATAGAATCAAAATATTAATGATGAATGAGTTTTTATCTGACTGTTTGTCTATAACAGAAGTCTGTGTGTCTGCCCACCTATCTCTGCCTGCCTATCCACTACAACCTGAAACTTCATTACAACCAATCCTCTTGGCTTTCACAGCGACAAGACTGAAGCTTGGTTTTAATTTAATTGGGCAATGAGCTTCATGAGGTTAAATAGACCTTTTGATATCAGATCTGAGCAGAAGGCTTTTGATCTGTAAATCACAGAAGGCCTCAGCTTATGTTTTGTAGTTAATTGCACTAATGTGAAAGGAGCCCCTGCCTATTGAAATTTGCCTTGCGAGATTAGGAGATCAAGGAGATCCACATCAGATTTCAAACCTGCTTCTTTTCTCAGATGGTGAAGGGCTGTGATTCTCTTCAAGATGCTGTAACTCAAACAGTTGTGTTTATGAGGCAAAAGCAAGGAAAGATTCCGGGAACAATGGAATCTCTACAAATTCTCTACAAACTCTACAAGTTTCAACCGTTGCATTGATTATGCAAAAGTAAAGGTTTACACCCACCCACCCCTCTTTCCCATGGACTTTAGGGAGGAGGGTAAACAACAATAACAACAGTATTAATAATAATAATGGAAGTCCCTGATCATCTGAATGGGGTCTAGGATATTAGCTGGAACAGCAATGCTTATAGTGAGCTAGGCTTCTGGGAGGCTGTTTTCCCAGTCATGCATCTCTGGTTCTCCAACACTGCATGCAGAGTATCAAGATAAGCAATTTATTGAGCTACAGATGTAAAGTGGTCCCATCTTCATCACTGATGCTGTTGTACTATATTCACTTTTTCCACACACCACACAAAAACATTTCTATTTCTTTTCCAAGCTTTGAAAATTAGAGATCCTTCATCCTAAGCATTTCCCCCTTTCACCCAGCAGCAATTTCAATGCCAGAAGGCTTAACTTATCTCTCGAGTTCAGTAAGCTGACGCTAAACCCATCATAAGATACAACAGAGACGTGCAGAATTTTGTGTGTGTGCTAGGCTAAAAATAAAAAGCTGCCTTTGAGGTTATTTTGTTTCTCCCCCTCACTAGTGGATAGTGGGGAGGGAGGAGACAAGGAATGTTGCTTCCAGCAACAAACATTTTGCAATTCTTAAATTCCGTGCTAGGGAAGGAAAAAACAGGAAAGGAGCAAAAGGAAGACAGAAAGTGAACAACAGGGCAAAGGTGGTGTTGGTGGTAGAGAGGCAGGGGAGAAAAGAAAAGGTAAACTCAGAAGAAGTGCATGTTTTGTTGCTTTGATTCTATATTAGGAGCAAGGTAAAAATAAAAATATGTTTGATGGGTGCATACTGGCAGTGATTTGGGACTGAAGTCTGACAAGTGTCCCAAATCTCCACTGGCACAAGAAAAAAGTTGTTCACACACTGTGTGGGAATGCCCTCACCCCCAATCCCAGGGTGGGCACAAAATGCGCGCAGGATAGCTCAGAGCAGGAGTCTCTTAAGCTCAAGGTCTTGGGTTCAAGCCCTGTGTTGGGCAAAAGATTCCTGCATTGCAGGGGGTTGGACTAGATGACCCTCGTGGTCCCTTCCAACTCAACAATACTAAGCCTGGAAGGGAGGCACAAGTTTCCAAGAAAGGGCAAGAAGTGAGTAGGGGTGGGCAAGCCTGTCCATTTCACTTCCTCCTTTCCTCAATCTTCCTCGGAATTTCCATTATCAGTCTGCAACCTTTTTTTTAAAGTCCTCATGAAAAGTTGCCAGTATTTTAGTGCTGATTTGTTCTAATATCCATACCCTTTTATGCAATTTTGTGTAATATCCCCCATTTTTGCCAAGCAATGATCCCTAATAGGATGTGTTGTTTTGTGTGTCCCCCCCCCATTAATTTATGCATTTCCCTGCGTGTCGCTTGGTGGGAGGACGATGTTGTAAAAATGTGAATTTTGAAGGATAGCTGTGCTTTGGTTCGTGCATTGTTTTGGAAAGTGTGAATTAAATAGCTTAGTTTTAAAATGTGGAATGAATTGAAATTTCCTCCCATCCCCAAAGCAAGCAGAGCCAGGCATTTTTCGGACAGCAGTGGAGGAATATCTGAGGATGTCCACCCATCCTGGCAAAGCACATCTTTAGTTCATGACCTGCTCTCCCTACCTGGGAAAATGCTTATGTGGGAGCAGTGCCTGCATCTGGGAAGCTGCCCAGATTTGAATTATGCACCTTGCCCTACAGGGTGACGCTGTGTGGCTTTGTGGGAAATTTACAATTCTGAGCAGTTTTCTAGACCCAGCCTCTGCTGCCAGATAAGCCCATGGTAGCTTCCTACATTCCAAGATTGATGGGTACTGATATTGGTTCTGACTCCATGTGTTGAACCTGCAGTTCTGTAGGCTGTAGGTTCCCCACAGGCTCTGCGCAGATCCCCTTCTCGAAATATGGAAGCTGATTCCAGGAACAGTATGTCAGGTGAGTCCTGAAGTGGCCTGGGGAAGCATGCTATTTCTGGGACATACTATTTCTACGTTGCAATGTCCTCCGGCTATGTTATGCCTTACCTTGAAAGGTGAGGGCTGGGCTGGCCTGAAGACCGCGTGCTATTTCTGGGACATGCTCTATGTGAGATGTCCCCAGGCTGTGTACATACTGCCTTGCCTAGCACTTAGTATAGCCCTAGTAATTCTATTGACTCTAGCATTCCTGAGGTCTTCGAAGCATGCACAGGGAGACTTTGGTGCATTGAGAGGTCTTCCTAAGGAACAGAAAACCATGGAATGGAGTATCCTTGAAGACAGAATGACTGGCTGAAAACTTGGAACAGGAAAACTCCATACAGTAACCTTTTGTTGCATGCCCCATCTTCACGTTCCATCAAAGCAATTTCATACCACTTCAACAGCCATAACTTCCCCCAAATAATCCTGGGGACTGTAATTTGTTAAGGGTGCTGAGTTGTCAGGAGACACCCCCTCCCCACAACCATTCCCTGCACAGACGTACAATTTTCAGAGTTCCCTGGCAGAGAAGAAGCACTATTAATCCACTCTGAGAATTGTAGCTCTGTCATGATAACAGGGGTGTCTCTGAACAACTCACAACACCCTTAACAAATTCCATGCCCTAGGATCCTTTGAGGGGAGACATGGCAATTCAAAGTGGCATGAATCTGCTTTAAACGTATAGTGAAGATGGGTTGAACCCGAGAGTGCATTGCAGCAGCTAGACCTCACTTTATTTGGTGTGGTATTTTACGGTGACGCTTTCCAAAATGAAATTTATTAGTCCTATTTAGGGCAGGATGTAAAACCAAGGGAAGCACCCCCCCACACACCTTCCTAGCAAAGATGGCAAGACCTTTAAATTGCCTTTACGACCTTGTAGTGAAAAGGGTCATGACTCCTGACAGTAATATTCCAGTTAGTCCAGTGTTGCACAACAGCATCGAACCTGGGCATCCGGCCAACATTGCATTAGTTAAAGACACCATTTAATGAAGCAAAGTTTGCATCCTTAAAGCAATTTATGAAATTGCTTCACATGTTTTAATTTTAGGTTTCGATTCCACACCACTTCCTAAACATTTATTCTAAAAGATGGTTCTGTATAATTATCAGTTTTGTATTTTTTTTTTACTCCAAGTCTAATACATCCAGTAGCTACTTGCATATAACAAATCTTCCAAACTCATGCTGTGAGGAAGAAATGAAGCAGTAGCATAAATTACGCCGTGTGCGCGAATCTTAATTAAAGCACTTGAACAGGAATGCACAGCCCTATTTCATTGGCACGCTGGCAGAACTAAGGGCCAAGCAAAAGTTAAGATGGTAGGCCTGGTTGTAGAAATGTGGGTCTTTGCATCTAAAAATCACAGAGGAAGGCATGATTTGGATATAAATAGGCAGGGGTGCCAACTTGAATAAAATATGGGGGGGCAGGTAAGCTCTGCCCCACATAATTGATCACATGACATTGTGCATGCAACATGGCAATGCCCATCAACTTTGGGGAGTCCCAGTCCCCTCAAATATTTTATTGGGAGGGGGGCCAAGGGACCCCGGCCCCTAGGAGTTGGCTCCTATGTAGATAGGGGTGGGGTACTGGATCCCTCCATTAGCCAATCCCCCCCTCCCATCTGTAGCAAGGGGGGGGGGTGAAAGAGAGAAGCAGTGGGACATGGTTATGCACTCTTAAGAGTTTATCTGCACCATGCATTTAAAGCACTTTCAATGCACATCTGATGCACAGTCCTGTCCCCCCTGCAAACATTCTCCAATTTTACTCATAGTTTCCAGCCCCAAACTCTACTAATGTTAGGGGAGTTATCACTTATCACTATTAGGCAACCCTCTTCCATGCATTTCTATCCTCCACGCTCAAAACCATGCCTTTCCTCTGCACTCAGCCTTCAGGCTCTACTGATACTGTACATCTCCAGCGAAGGAAGCCAAACACACTCCAGGGGACTGGCGTTTGTGGAGATGCATAGAGGATCCAGCACAGTACAAGAGAGGCTAGAGAAACACTCTAAAATAATTCAACAGAAGTCAGCTTCCTCAGCAAGGAAGTGCAAAGAAGGGGGGCGAGGAGCCTCGCTCCCCCACCCTCAGTCAAGTCCAGCTGAGCAATTAGCATCTCCCAGGCCATTACTTCAAGAACAGGAGAAGCAGCTGGGAAGGGAGAAGAGGAATTCAGGGGTTTAAGAAATAGTAATTTTTAAAGTTGTGTGTCTTTGTTTCTCAATTTGATCCTTTTACAGTGGTACCTCAGGTTACATACGCTTCAGGTTACATACACTTCAGGTTACAGACTCCGCTAACCCAGAAATAGTGCTTCAGGTTAAGAACTTTGCTTCAGGATGAGAACAGAAATCGTGCTCCAGCGGCGCAGCAGCAGCAGCAGGAGGTGCTTCAGGTTAAGAACAGTTTCAGGTTAAGAACTGACCACCGGAACAAATTAAGTACTTAACCTGAGGTACCACTGTACATGGTTTTTTATGTACTGTGGAATTTTATGCATTGTTACTTGTAGTTATATTTATTGATCATAGTTTAGTAATTATTTTTTGTTAATTGTTAAGAGTGAATTCTTGTTTAATTAGTATTTGCCGATGTTCTGAGAGTTAATTTTGCTGTGTACTATTACAGTCCAATAGATAATTGAATATTACTTTATTTGTTATGTTGTTCTGTTTTAAAGTTTCATTTTATTGTGACTTTTTGTATTGAACCAGGTTATTATAAGATGCACTGTCTTTGTTGCGTATTTTGTTGCTGCAAACCGCCTTGTGTATCGCAGTACAGAAAGGCAGTACATAAATTAAAAGTGAAATGAAACCTTTAGTTTGCTCCTCACACCCAGAAAGCATGGGCCAGTGGCAATCTGAGGAATGCCGCTCTAATGATCCAGAAAACAAATGTTGTATGACTTCACAGTCAATAGGCTTACCTTTCCATGTAGCACAAAATGTGCCAAGAAGCAAGTAAGAAAATAGAAGATCAGGTGGAAGACAGGGGCTGGGGCTTTCTCACCTCCTGAGCTGGGAGGTTGATTTTGCTTTTTACATTGCTATACAGTGGTACCTCAGGTTACATATGCTTCAGGTTACAGACTCCGCTAACCCAGAAATAGTACCTCGGGTTAAGAACTTTGCTTCAGGATGAGAACAGAAATCGCGCGGCGGCGGGGGAGGCCCCATTAGCTAAAGTGATGCTTCAGGTTAAGAACAGTTTCAGGTTAAGAACAAACCTCCGGAACGAATTAAGTACGTAACCAGAGGCACCACTGTACATTTAAAGCCCTCAAGGTCTGAATCCACACAGGCCAAAACTTCCTGAGTGCTACCGGCAAAGCAGAATATATGCTAGGTTAGATCAAATAAACCAGAAACACCATGGACACGAATTCAGTCTTGCAATGCTATGTATCTACCTAAATTGCTATTTTAAACTCTCCCCCCCCCCCGGCGCAAGGTAGAAAATATGATTTCCAAAATGCACTCAACAGTTGCTCTTAACCAACTGCTGTAAATTTTATTTCTTCAGTGCTTCCCTCCCATTATGCTATCATCCTGGTTTTGGCTACCAACCGTACATTTCTCACGGCTGCTGTAATGAAAACAGTAATTTCAAGAAATGCCCAACTGTGAATGAGCCGAGGACAGGTTGAAAAGAAACTCAGCTGGAATACACAGGCTTTTTTAGCAGGCATTTCCCCTTAGTAACTGCTTTCAATATAAAATGCCAGACTCTGAGCAACTGCTTTGCTGAAAAACACTTTAGTGCAAGTAGCTGACGTGGTTTCGTGGTGTTCATATTGTCAATTAAAAACCTGTGCTCAAATAAGGATGCATCAGATGTCCTGAAACACAATCCTTTGTTGAAGATTTTATAGGAAGATGACCCAAGAACTGGTTGACCTCTGTTATTTATTAAGAAGTATTTATAAACTATCTTTTAACTCAAGGACCTTCCAGAAGTCCTTTTCATTGTGCATTCATGATTATTTTTGCTCATGGTGGTATTCGAAGCCGTTTGACGCAATCTGGCTTTCAATAATACCATTTGCGCTTGTAAAAGGTTTGGGCAAGGACATACTGCTTAGTTTCCAATTGACGCATGTCCCTGAGCTTCTTGCTGAAAACCCTGTACCTTTTCATGCCACAAAATGTTCTGGGTTATTGTTGTTGTTCAGCGCGGACACTGAGATCCAGCTCCAAGGGCCTTCTGGTGGTTCCCTCACTGAGAAAAGTAAAGTTACAGGGAACCAGGCAGAGGGCCTTCTCAGTAGTTGTGCCTGCCCTGTGGAATGCTGCATAAAATAGCACTGATCTAGGAAAACAGCACTGATGATAATGATGATGAGGATTCTTCATGCTGCTTTTGTCCAGATGGCAATAATGTGGTAACTTTAGGGAGACAACACATTTAATAAAGTTGAGTGATGTTTGGATAGTCCAGTAAAAATCCACCACTAATGCACTATTTTGTCAATCGCATGTTGCAGATTAAGCCCACAAAAAGGAGTCCTAAATGAGTTTAAAATATAGCTTCCCTCCAAAATATCTGGGAGGCCACTGGATACTGTGGACCTTCTTTGAGAAATGGGTTTCTGGGGTATGTCAAAAAGGTATTGGGGAGCTGCTAGATCCATCCAATTTTCTAAACATACTTCCAAAGTGAAATGGAAACTTTGCCAGTCCTGGAGATGCCATGGTTATTTCCCCTTCCACTGGATCCAATGGGAGGAGATAATTTTAAAAAGAAAGAAAGAAAAGGAATTGGTGAGGGACGCAAGGGTAAAAAGCCACCTTTACTTTCTGCTTTAGCCAGAACAAGCCTGGTGGGGCTTTGGGAGTAGCAGTCCTTCCACCACAGGCTTTCCCTATACCCAGCCAACAGAGAATTATTTTGCAAAACAGACTAGAACAATAGCTAGCAGTACAATCCTATAATATCTACTTGAAAGTCAGTCTTACTTAAGTAAGTGAGACTGCTCAATGCATATTTTGCAGAGTTTTAGGCAACTGTCTAAGATTTTATTTTATTTTATTCACCCAGGCTTTTAGACCACAGCCCTATGTTACAGCTTAAAGTTGCTACCTAAAACTCAACAAAGTAGGCACCTGGGCACAGTTGGCCCAAGACATTTGGTGCCTGAGGATTAGGCATGTAAAAAGGCATCGCTTTCCATTCCACTCTGCATTTGTTGCATGCAGCACTATTCCATTCCGCTGCAGTTCATGTTTTGCTACAAAAAACAGCAGCACGTTATTCACGTTGCTGTCAACTGTGGCAAAATTACATAATCCACGCAATTAATGACGTAAATCACATTTTCATTGTGTTAGTCCATCCATTCATTCCAATGCAAAGGAAACACAACGCACAAGGGGTGGAAGACATAATCAATTACATATTGTTTGCAGACTGAAGGCAACAACAATGGGCAATACCAATTGTATTCATGGGATTGATTTTTTTTATCATCCTGGAAACAGGACAAATAAGCACTGGCAATGTCCACTCCATTTCTGTTTCATGCTGACTTCTCAGATATCCCTGCCTAAGGCAGACAAGAGGAACTACCAAGGTTTAGATCTTCAAGCCATAACCATATGAGAAAGTTATCCAAAGGGAAGAAAACTGACTGTGAGAGACACCACAGTCTCTTAAGAAGAAAGTTAACTACAGTGAAAGTTGGTGCGCGCTGGGGACTGGTAGGGCAGAAAGCAGAAAGGCCGGAAGGAAGGGGAGCTAGAGCAAATGGCCGGAGAAGCTAGAGACTATGATAGGGAGAACCAACAACTAACTCTGGTTTTATCCCCATCTTCCCTGCTGAATTCTAAAATGGTGATATAGACTAAGGTGGAAGCTGACAACCAGTGCCATTCTGTAGACTGGTTGTAAAAAGGAGGTAGGCAGGGAGGCTGGCTGGCTAGGGGCAAACTAAGTTGGCAGGGCAAACTTGCCCTAATGAATCAGTCTCTACTATACAGGGGTATTTTACTGGCTATGTCTCTCTGCTGGTAGAAGTGAGTGTCATTGCCTTCCTACTCCCATCATAGGCTTCCCAGAATAATTCTTCTGACCACTGTGTGAAACAGGATGGTGGAACAGACTGATGCTTCACTTGATCCAGCAACACTGTTGACATTTACTTATGGAGTATTTTATGTGTGGGAGCATTAGAAGATTTGATTATATTCCAACTATACTTTGGAGCATCACGAGAGGCTCCTGCTGTATGAACCCAGTATCAGAGGAAGAAGCCAACCAACCAAGTGCCTGCAATTCTGGGGAAAGGAGGGGTGTGGCCCTCCGGATGTTGTTGGGACTACAGCTCCCATCATTCCTGGTAAGCACCCAGGGATGGTTACCCACGCTGTGATGGCTAGATGTGAGGCAAAAGACAAAATGAAATGTGACAAGTGTGATAGCATAGCTGTACACTGCAGTAGAAAGTAAAGAAGGAAAATAGGAACCATCATTTTCTGTTGCATATTCATGCACGTAGATATTGTGGTCTTAAAACTAAATGCCTTTTGTTTACTGGGACTAATGAAGTATAACAAAGCTGAATTCTGGCGCATAACAGCTTAATTATGTCTCAGGGGTTATCATTTTGAGTAGCTTCAGGAGTGTGTGTGTGTGTGCTGTCAGAAATTCACATTCAGAACACATTCAGTGGAAGCGCTTCAAGGGACGTAAACGGAAATTTTGGTGAAGCAGGTGGAGATAGTTGACTGCAGGTGTTTTTTTTAGGGGAAGAAATATAAGCCAAAGTAACACACACACACAAAATGCACTAGGAATTTTGCTATGGTGACTCTGAAACCTCTGCCCAGGGGTTGGTTAAATTGCCTTATTCTCATAGAAAAAGCTAAGAGTCTCTGGCTGTGGTTGGCTCGGCTGTTTATATTTGCAAAGAGGGCCCAGGATTCTAATGTGGCCTCCACACAACGCACCATGTCTGGGATCTACATTGAGGGTAGAGATGGTGTGTCTCCAGCACATGACAGAAGCTGCATAACCAAGATGCACACCTTTGTCAGCAGGGAATTCCACAAGTCAGTGGCTGCCACAGAGAAAGATCTCTCTGCTGGGCCAACATTCCTCACACTTCTGTGGGCGGAAGAACTACCAAGAGGGCTTCCAGCAGTGGCACATCCAAGTGGAACCCCAGACATGATGGTTAGGAGTCAGCATGCATGGGCACCTCAAGCTCTCTTCCCCTGCTTGCCACATGCCCAAAGGTTGTGAGAATATGCCTTAAGTCATCTTCAGGAGAATGCTATCATTTTACCCAGCTTTAAAAGGAAGGTGGCCAGTTTTGAACAGGAACCATATGGGAAATCCACAGGAGCTACTGAAATATATCTACACCTCTCTTCTGGAGTCCAATGTACAATAACTGTCATAAACTGGCTGGGCGAAGAAGAGTGGTGGGAGGCACCCATCAGGGAACCCCCAGAAGAAGGCTCAGAGCCAGGGGATTGGGGGAGGGACACTGAGGAGAGGTCAGAGGCAGAAGATTGGGAGGAGCTTCTGGATGCAACATGGTTTAGTGAGCAGGAAGAGCCTGTGACAGGGAACAGTTCAGGCTCAAGCAGAGGAGGAGGGTCAAGGGACTGCAAAAGAATTCCAGGAGTCTTCCGCTCCTGCTGTGACAAACTCCCCTCCCCCTGGTCTCTGAGAACTTGCAGAGTAATAAGAAGAGCAGAACAGAGGCCAGAGGTGTGCAGGTGCAGTTTGAGATTGTTTAGGAGAGAGGAGGAGACTTAGAGAGGGCAGAAAGCAGAGACCTTCAGTTATGGCAACAGCTCCATGGGAAGTGTTGATGAGACCACTAGGCTGAGTTGTATGTTTGTTTCTTTGAGTAAACAGTTAACTTCACTGACCACATAGATCTGCTTCCTTTATTGCTGCCTTGCATTTGACTCCAGCCCTGACAATAGCACAAAAGAACACTGAAGCCTGGAATAAGTTACAAGCTTCTTTTCAATCCATGCTTCCTCACTTTCTGACACAGTATGCCAGTTCATTATCACAAGGCTCACCAAAAGGTACTAACCCTTCTACCAACAAGATCGCTGCTATATAAACCCGACACAGAGGCTTCGAAGATTTGTGTCACCTTTGGAGCAGTTAAATCAAACTTGTAAATTGCAATGATGAGCTTCAAGCCAGCGTTATGATTTCCCTGTCGCTCTTCCAGTGACATGATTGCCTCATCGCCATGATGGATTGACCTGGTCCTCTTCCCGCAATGCATTTGTATAAATCTATTCCCCGTCCCCCGCTGAGTCTTTTCTGACCCAGAAAGATTATCACAGAGCAAGCAAGGGCGAAGGAAACTCCAGCCTTTGTTAGAGATTGTCACTGTTTGCTAAAAATACTCTAGTAAGAGCCAGTGTCTCATTTCAGAGATAATAAAACGGCACTCCTTCCCCAGGTATACATCCTGCCTGGTTTGAGACTTGAAACAACAGCCGAGTTAATATAGTAAGGCAGAAAACACACAGCTGTGCAGGAAACCTTAAGCTACCAAGATCTAGAAAATAATTCTGTTGTGTGTGTGTTTTTTTTTTTTTTAAATGGTGCTCTGGCATGAGCAGAGGGACGCGGGTGGTGCTGTGGGTTAAACCACAGAGCCTAGGACTTGCCGATCAGAAGGTCGGCAATTTGAATCCCCACGATGGGGTGAGCTCACGTTGCTTGGTCCCTGCTCCTGCCAACCGAGCAGTTTGAAAGCACGTCAAAGTGCACGTAGATAAATAGGTACTGCTCCAGTGGGAAGGTAAACGCCGTTTTCGTGCACTGCTCTGGTTCACCAGAAGTGGCTTAGTCATGCTGGCCACATGACCCGGAAGCTGTACGCCAGCTCCCTCAGCCACTAAAGCGAGATGAGCCCCGCAACCCCAGAGCCGACCACGACTGGACCTAATGGTCAGGGGTCCCTTTACCTTTACTGGCATGAGCAGGTGCAGAGTCATCTTGGAGGGAGGGAGGGCCAAAGGTTTGGTCACTGTGATGGAGGTCACACCCACATTTAAAGCACATGACTTTCCCCAAAGAATCCTGGAAAATGTAGTTGACCTCTCACAGAGCTACAACTCAGCAACTTTTAAAAAACAAACTGATGCAACCTCAGCCTAACCAATCTCACAGAATGAGAAGAAATAGCTCCATATATGCTGAGCTGAGCTCGTCGGAGAAAGGGTGGGATGCAAACATGAGAGTTTATAAGGCCCCCAGTGGGCTACCACATGAATCTGTCTTGAGCTTTAAGATGAGCATCACAGGCCTCACTCTCTGGCTCATCCTTAGCAAATATTCAATTGGTAAATATGAGGAACATGGATGCCTTGGTGGTGGTACCACATTTGTGGAACTTTCTCCTCAGGAAGATGTGACAAGCCGAAAGAGTATATATACATATGTATACACATATATACATACACACACACACATATATATATATACATATATATACATATATACATACATACATACATACTTACACACACACACACACACACACACACACACACACACAGAGTCATCTCAGGTCCATCTTCTTGGCTCATCCCATCTCGTTGGCACAAACCAATCCACAAAAGTCAAATGTACGTTAAGGAATCTTACGTGATAAAGTGGAACAGTGTTGCTCTCAGCTAAGGAGAAATTCAAGGCATCTTGCTGTCCGGATTCAAGCCGTACGTTTATAGAAGAGGTCAACATGGATGGGCTTATGGGATAGTTGGGGCTGCCACTGTTCTTGCCCTTTTTCCTTGACCTGCGACCCGTATCCCGCTTGTTGTCCTTCTGAGTCAATGGCTCTTCCTGGATCACCAATATTTTGTCATCACTCAGGTATCGCAGGAGTGAATTCTCAGAGTCTGTTATGGGATGAAGCAGAAAAAAATGAGGCAGAAGAAGCTAAAGAAGGTAGCAAGCTTTGGTTCAATGCTGATGGAAACTCAAACATACTTTTGTGACCAGGAGTGGGGTGGAGATACATAAGGAGAAGCCCCAAGCAGCTTCTTTCTTGATGCCTTTAACGTGACATTTTCAGGGGAACCCACAAGCCACAATGGTTTGCACCACTGCATGCCATTTTTAGACCTGAATATGTTTTTTTAAGACGCACAAACACGCACACAAAGAGGAAACAAAACACAGCTATTCTATCAGCTCTTCCCAGTCTATTGATCCAAACAGCCTTCTTACCCAGAAACAAAAACAACCCTTTTAAAATTACTGTTCTTTGGCACAACAAACCACAGCTCTGTATGGCATGATAACTACAAAATGCACATTCCTTTTGTCCCTTCCCCTGGGGAAATAAACGTAGACATTGTCTCTTTGTTCTTGCATGGGTCCTCCAAATCCACGTCCAAAAAGTCTACAAAATAGAATCACTGCATAGTTTGAACAGAAGTGAAATTCTGAGGTCAATTTAGAGCAGGAGCAGATAATCTGTGGCCCTCCAGATGTTGCTAACAGCAGGCGCCATCAGTTCCCAGCCAGCATGGTCAATGATCAGGGATGATGGCAGTTCTAGTCCAACAATGCCTGGTGTGTCAGGTTTCCCAACCCTGATTTAGAGGCTCTTGCTTGGGTGAAATGTCTGAGGACTTTTGAAGGAAGCAAATGAGCTAGATTAGCAAAGGTCATATATATAAACCCGTAACCATGTGCATACCCCTAAACTGTCCCAGAAAAACCAGGACATCCCATTTTTTCTGTAAGAGCACAGGGGCCATTCTGGGCACTGCAATCTCATGCAATTTTGCACTGCGATCTTGCCCCTATAAATCTTGCACTTTTTTCAGAGCCGTGATCTCTTGCAGGTCATGTGACTCACACGGGAGTGTGGCCCCGGAAGATGGCAACCCAGTTTTTCGTTGTGACATGTTGGAGGGTATGTATGTGTGCTTATGTGTGTATACACAAACCGCAGAATAATGTTTTTGTAGTTGTAACAGTATTTCCTGCTCTTTACCTGCATGGCCCATGGTGGGTTTCAGCACTGTAACATTCAGAATCAAGAATGGTTTAAATAAATAACGGTCATAGCAATAGGCTGGGTCCTGAAAATCCACACTTCAAGTGCTTGCACTTGTGCGTACACTCACCTCGGCTACCCCTCTTGAACATATTTGGCTCTTTTGATTCTCCTATCCAGCTGTATTCTGTAGGCATAGAAACTGGCCTCAGATCACCTGGGGGGAAAGTGCAAAGGGAAGCCAATCAACATTCTGGAATTCATTAAAAGAAGAATTAGTTAGCACTAGAAAGGCACTGTGCATGTGGAGTTGGCAGGAAAATCTTAGCAATTTGACGCAGTTGACGGTACCTGGTTCTAGTCTCTGGAATGTAATGGAATTGTAAAATAGCAAGTAGCCAGTGGTTCGCCTTTTCGCTCCCCTATTCAGAAGGAAAGGCCTGCAGGGAAAAATAAGTTCTCACTTCCTTTGTAGGACAAATATGGTGAATCTGTGGCCTTCCAAGTGGTGTTGCACTCCATCTCCCGTCAGCCCCAATCAGCACAGCCAGTGTTCAGAAATAGCAGCAGTGGTAGTTCAACAACAACTAGAGGGCCGCAGGTTCTCTATTCTTGCTTTAGAATGAGAATATGGCCCAATCTTCAATATCATTTAAAGCAGTATTGCACTACTTTAAAACAGGATGTTTTAACAATCAATCCTTCTCAAGGAACTCTGGGAATTGGAGCGTTCTGAAGAGAACAAGGGTGTCTCCTAACAAGTCTAGGTACCCTTAACTAACTACAGCTCCCTGGATTCTTAGGGAGGGCATGACTGTTTAAAGTGGTATATCCTATATTATTTCTGTTTTGCTTGTTCCTGCATTCCTTAAAAGCAACGTGTAGAGAAAATTAGTGCTTGTCAGGGGTGATAGAAGCTGACTTTAGGCTGAACCTCAATCCAGTTTCATTCACGTCATGTGTTATTCTTTTAATTTTTGAACTAAAAACCCCCTGTTGTTGTTGTTGCTATTAATATTATTATTTGTCCTCGTTTAATTTCAAGAAGAAAACCCAAGGCAGTTCACAGAAAAATAAAAACCAATGGCAGAAAAAAACGATAAAACAAATTATCAAAATACAGTAACCTGCAATTAAAATGCATAGTAAAATAACTACATTAAAACACCCATAGTTAAAATAAATAATAAATAACCACAACAGTTAAAACAGCAATCAAAGCAAGGTATTCAAGCAAGGAGATTGATGGAATGCCAATATCCAGTGGGGACTCCTGTATTTAATCAAGTGGAGCATTCCACAATTTTGGTGGTAATGGTGAAAAATCCCACCCTTCTGTTACCATGAGCTGATAACCATCAAGCTCTGTTGCAAAACTAACCAGGTTCCATTTGTCAAACTTAATGCTGTTACTGGGCAGTGGAGGGATAGACAGTCTTTTGGGTAATCTGGTCCAGAGTTATTGAGAACTCTGTAAGTAAGCGACAGGATATCGCTCAGCCTCCAGATCAGCTGCAACGGAAGCCTCACATTACAATAGTCTAACAACGAGGTCACCAACACACGTTTCACAGTGGCCAATTATACTTGTCCTATTCTGTCCTATGCCTAACCATTGGGTTAAGAAACAGGCCAACCTTTCTCTGAAGAATCATGGACTCTCCTCCATTGTGATGCTGGATGCTGTAGAATGATCTCCAAGACTATATTTAAGTTGATTTGAAACAGAGATCTAAAACCGATGTTTTATTCATACAAATCTTTCAAGTGTGCCCTGTCATCACACTGGCTGTGTATTTCAACACTTTTAATTCTCAACCGAGAAAGCAAGGGGAAGCTGGAGAAGTGGCAGCATTAAGGGAGAAGCAGTTCTGTAAAACTGGCTATGTGGGATCATATTTCTGACATTGTCAGTGCACATTATCATCAACACATAAAAACCACCCTCCAGTTCATGAGTCAACTCTCATCTGAAACACACAGCCGACTTTTATACACACACACACACACACACACCACCTTAGCAAATGTCAGTCTGGCTCTGGTTTTGTGGCTTGTTCGCTTGAGACACTCGGGTTATTTTCTGAAACATTAGACATTGACCAATCTTCCAGCTCCCAAAATAAACCCAGAGCTGGAGAAAAAAAAATACTGAACAAAATCAAGAATTTCTTTTCTCTTTTCTTCCACTCCAATAGCTCATTTCCTCAATTTTGTGCGCTCTCTCTCTCTCTCTCTCTCTCTCTCTCTGTGTGTGTGTAAGGAGAAAGCAACACACACATACACACCAACAAAGATTCAATGCGCAGCTACGCAGATGGATAAATGAAGCTTGCTGTTTACTGATTTGTGACACATATTCACCGATTCTTCCGCCTGCTAAATGAGATGCCATTAATTCAGAATGTCATTACATGCTTTGAAGAGGCCAGGTTGCACCCCACTCCCCGATTACAATCTTGCAGAATATGATGAAAGCAATTAGGTTTTTATTTATCTTGTTGCCTTATTACTATGAATTTTGCAATAATCAGTTATATATTAGAACAGAGAGGCGGTGGCAGCCGGGGGGGGGGAGATGGGGGAAGCACAAGACTCAGAAGCATACCATCTGCATTCCAGAATCTTCATATTACTAAAAGTACAATGTGGTTTGTGTACTTGGAGCTAGACCATAGCTCAATAGTTGAATGCAGAAGGTCTTAGCTTCAGCCTTTAGCATCCTCAAGGACGAGGGAAAGACTCCTGGTTGAAACCCTGGCAAGCCCACTGCCAATCTGTGCAGACCATACTCAATTAGATGGACCAATGCTCTGACTCAATATAGGACAGCTTTTTATGGTCCTACCTACCTGCATATAGCTGTGCTTCATTCGTTCCAAAAGATCAACATATCAGCTTTCCCTTTTCAAATACCAAACCCTCTCCCACCTGCTTCCTGCAAGCATTTTAAAGAGAAATGTGTATGCCCTTCATACCGTATATGTTAAAAATCCCCATTATCTTAGCAGATAATCTTTGTTCCTGAACTGTGGCATCACATGCCCAGAACTATTGTTTACAAGGCATATGCAAAATTTTCACAAGAGTAGAATTTTCAGAGCTGTTATTTGATGTGTTCAACCTGGTGATAGTGACAGATGAGTGCTCCCTGGCTCGTAATAGATTCAGGTTTTCTGAGCTTTCTAAGAGGAGTCTAGTGAAAAGTTTGAGTCATTCTAAATAGGTTTTTTTCCTCAGAACCCTAAAACACAAAGCAAATATGGGGAGTTCAACCAAATTTCCTTGCTACTTGAGCAAACCTACTCTTGTTGGTGAGGAGAAAACCTATGCTCAAGAGCAGGACTGGGAAACTCTGGCCCATGTGTTAAATCTGGTCCCTGGTCTTCCCTTTCTGGCCCTTGGGACTCTCCCAAAGCCAAGCCTCCTTCTCAGGCCACACCCCTCACTGGTCTTACTTCACATTATCCAGTTCTTTTGCCTGATGGGAATGTATCCTTGAACTGTAATGATGCCTCTTGCTTGGATGGAGAAATGCAAGTGTAGAAACGTCTTGTTGTGCATGGCTGGACCATATCCTACTAGAATCACATCTGCTGCCCCACCCACTACTACACATCCATTGAGCCCACCCTATCACTGGTTCCCCACACCCCTTTGCAAAGGTAACTTTGCTTGAGAGAAGGACGAGAAGTGCTGGAGAGATCTACCAGCAACTATTAGCCACAAATAGCTAAATAGGACTTCCAGGTTCAGAAGCAGTATGTCATGGAATACTAATTGTCAGCAGTGACACACCAGGGAAGAGGGCTGTTGCCTTCCTGGGGAAGTGCCATAGCTCAGCTTTGCACGCAGATGGTTCAATCCCTGGCATCTCCAGGTAGGGCTGAGAGATCTGCTGCCAGTCAGTGTAGACAGTAGTAAGCTAAATGAACCAGAGGTCTGACGCAACATGAGACAACTTCTTATGTTCCTGCCTGCTTATGTTCTTGCTAGAAGAACATGGGAGACAGGGATGGATCAATTTGTTTATGGTCGATCCACATTTTGCCTGTGTTCACTCATAATTCAGTCCTGTCCTGTTTACATCCCAATCAACGGATTAGTTCTGGAGGTGCAGATCAGGACAGTTTGCACTGGGGTGCATAGAAACTGAAGTGGCCAACCATCCCTAGGAAGAAGTAGGATGATGTACAGGATGGACCTTTGGAGTGCACTTATGAAGATGGATGCATAAATCAACTGAAAGAGAGAGACTAGGGTTGATGTCCAATGTAAATCATACTCTCTGAAATCAATGGACATAACCTCTTCATTCATTCCATTGGGTCTATTCTGAGCTGAGCTTAGTTGGACACAACCCCAACCATGCACCTGCTCACCAGCAACTTTCTTCACAAGCTCTAGCACGAATGCAATTTGTCTATACCTGAAATAGCCTCCAACTTGATCTAGCACTTTTGTTACTGAATTAAAAAATCAAGTTGGGAGGGGAGTGGGGAGGATCGGCTTGTGTATCTGCCAAAATAAACAAATGAAATAGAAATATCAGCTCAGAGAATGACATCATCTGCAATAGGCTGTTTCCTACAAAGCAATATTTCACCAATTACATGCTTCCTTTTCCTTTCTTCTCCAACCACCTTTGCTTTGTTATTGTCTCAAGTTGCCCTATCTGCATCCCAGGAGACTGCAGGTTGTTTACAGCAACCTCTCTCTCTCTCAATCACTCTCTCTCCTGCTCTGAACTACCTGTCTGCAAAGCACCTTTGTGTGGCACAATATATTAGAATGACAGGAGAGAAACTCTTAATTTGGCAGAACATAAAACACAGCTCTGCACCTTTTCCCCTTGTGGGCCTAGGTCACCCCATGTTCCCATAGCCCAACAGCTATGCCTAAAGTGTTCAAGGTGGGCGTAAAAACACTCAGGGTCAAGTGTTAAAATTAGGACTGAACAAATAGACACTTTGTTTGCAGCTTTGGGGCGAATCCATCTCATTTCAGGGATGTAGCAAATTTCAAACATGGGGCTGTAAAGCTCACCTTTGTTCTTCTAGGCTCTTCCTAGGCTTATGGCTGCTTTGTTTATTTTCTCAAAATACCTCCAATGATGCTACAGCTTGACATTGTTTCACTCTGAGTGGCATTCTGGGGCAAAAAAAATATGGTAGCTTCTGTAAATTTTGCCCCAACACTGAAATCTGAAAATGGGGAGGCAGTTTTTCTCTGCTCCAAAATTTGGGCAAAATTTGTTGGTATTATTATTATTATTATTATTATTATTATTATTATTATTATGGAAAGGGTCCTACTACTGCTAATTATAATTATATCCCACCTTTCCTTCAAGGACCCCAAGGAGACATATGTGGTACTCCCTTTCTCCATTTTATCCTCACACCAACTGTCTGGTGAGGCTGAGATATAATAACTGCATCAAGGACATGCAGTGAGCTTCTTGGTTGAGTAGGGATTTGAACCCTGGTTTCCAACAACCTAGTCCCTCATTCTAACCATTACACTACACTGGTTCCCACTTGAGAAGTTATGGACCCAGCACTGGGGAAACCCAGCCAGATGGACAGGGGAGGAGGAGGAGGAGGAGGAGGAGGAGGAGGAGGAAGTGAGAACTGCACCATAAAGAAGGCTGATCGCCAAAGAATTGATGCTTTTGAATTATGGTGCTGGAGGAGACTCTTGAGAGTCCCATGGACTGCAAGAAGATCAAACCTACCCATTCTGAATGAAATCAGCCCTGAGTGCTCACTGGAAGGACAGATCCTGAAGCTGAAGCTCCAATACTTTGGCCACCTCATGAGAAGAGAAGACTCCCTGGAAAAGACCCTGATGTTGGGAAAGATGGAGGGCACAAGGAGAAGGTGACAACAGAGGACGAGATGGTTGGACAGTGTTCTCGAAGCTACCAGCATGAGTTTGACCAAACTGTTGGAGGCAGTGGAAGACAGGAGTGCCTCGCGTGATCTGGTCCATGGGGTCACAAAGAGTCGGACATGACTAAATGACTAAACAACAAAATTGTTCAAAATGGGAATGGCTCCATCTGAGAGAGATTTTCTGCAGGCATTGGCTTTTCCACCTGCCTTGCCCAACCCTCCAGCCCTCTTTGGGAGCCTTTTCCAGACCATGACTTTGAGATCAGCAGAAGCAGCTGGGAAGAAAGGAGTTCAGGGATATTTCTGAAAATTAATTTTATAAGTTGTGTGCCCTTGTTTCTTAATTTGATCCTTTTACATGGTTTTGTATGCTTTGTGGTATTTTATGCATTGTGATTTGCTGTTATTTTTATTGATTGTAGATTAGTAATTCTTTATTGTAATTGATAAGTGTAAACTGTTTAATTATTATTTGCTGATGTTTAATTTTACTGATTCTAACGGATTATTGAATATTGCTTTATTTGATATTAGTTGTTTATTTTAAACTTATTGTGACTTTTATATTGGATCAGATTGTTACTATTAATGTATTATTATTATTATTATTATTATTATTATTATTATTATTATTAGTGTTGGAAGCCATCGTCATTATTATTAGTGTTGGGCAACCCAGCCAAATGTGCAGGGAATAATAATAATAATAATAATAATAATAATAATAATAATAATAATAAATTACATTTCTATACTGCCCTTCATCCAGGACCAGAGGTGGTTTACAATATAAAAACACAAAAAATGCACATCATAGTAACAAACAAACCACCCCCACCCCACATTTAAAATGCCATAAATTGTTTAATTAGGCAATGGCCTGAGAGAAGATGAATGTTTTTGCCTGGTGCTTAAAGATATGGTATCCAAACCAATGTGAAATTGACTGTCATGACACTTCCTCCTTGGCCTTCAGACCCTAGAGATGTCCACTCTCCAAATCTTCCCTGCCAGTAGGTCACAGCTCCTATTTCCCAAGGGCTATGTGAAGATTTCATCCTGAACTAATTCCCTGCTGAAACTTATTCACTTACACAACATCCTATTGCCATTAGAACATCCATGAACACTCTATGCTGTTATGGAAGCTCAAGCAATGACTGCATGTTGTTTACCAAAAGTTTTCGGGCATGCAGGTGCCTATGAAACATTATTAAAACGATGTGGTTGGGTTGCAGCAGAAACACGTTGCATTAATGTTATAGGTGAAATGACCTTGCAATTTTTAAGAACGCAGCTTTCATCTGCTAATATATTTTTTCCTTCAAAGAGATGCCGCAGACCAAATGTGAAGATCAGAAGAAAATCCAAACGCTACTGGAACCCAGCTCTAGTATAATGTAGCTGGTGTCTTAGCTAGAAGTCATTGTTCACTCAGACTTTATGAAAGCAAGCCAAATCCACCTTATTGGCTCACTTTTTCTTTTTTTTAAAGGCAAAGCCATTCCATCTTCGCTTTGATCCTACTATTAAGGCAAAATGCCAACCAGATTTTTGTGGCTCAGGGAAAAAGCAGAGAATGAAGATGGTAGTTGTATTAAGTCCTACTTAAGTTCTGCTCTCAAGTGTCAATCGAATAACACACCTCAGCCAAGTGCTGATTTGTACGCAATAAGGAGAGAAAATCACCCACATGTAATAAAACTCCTTTAAGGATTCATATCTCCCTCCAGTTAGGGTTCCCAGCAGCCAAACTTTTAATTCCTTATCTTTTACACCTCCTCAACTGTTCCAAACCCAGCTCTGTGCTTCAAGGGCTACTCCTAAGTTGTGGCCGTGACCCTGGAATGCAGCAGCAACCAGAGCATTGGATCTGCAAGCACTTCCCCCAAATGTTTTGTATATTGTATTGTATTGCATTGTTTTTGTATGTTTGCATTGTTGTATGTTATTTTCAACAATAAACGCTTTTCTAAGTTTCCCCCTAACATATGCAGTTTTATGTACATTTTTTGCTTGGAGAATTGCATGACAAAATTAGGAAAAAGCGCGACTGCATTTTGATCTGCATATTGTTTTGGGAAGAGCAAATTAGGTAGGTTCTCATTAAAATGCGAACTGAATCAAATTTCTCCCTAATACCTAGGTATGTGATAACTTCTGTGTGTTTCCACATCTGCACAAAAACTCCTCCTTTCCATCTTAAGAAGGCAGGAGCTTTTCATGTTGTCAGCGATATCCTTCCTCTCAACAATCCTCTTTCTGTTTTTTTGTTGTTGTTTTGTTTCATTAAGCATTCAGCCTTCAGAAGAGTTCTGGAGAATTCAACAGCTTGGTCACCACTTTTTGATGTACCGCATTCTTCGCCCTATAGGACGCACCGTCCCATAAGGCGCACCTAGTTTTTAGGGGGGGAAATAAAGGGGGAAAATTATTTCCCCCCACAGGCCCGAGCTTCCCCCGATCCCAGCCCCCAGAACAGGCAGCTCTCTGCAAGCCGTGGGAGCCCAGCGCTGGCTCCTGCTGCTTGCTGAGAGGTGCGCGAAGCCTGGATGTGCTGAGCTCAGCGCGCACAGGCTTCAGCATGCAGGCAACTCTCCGCAAGCAGCAGGAGCCCAGCACATACCCCTCTCGCTCTCCAGGCTTCAGCGAAAGCCTGCATTCGCCCCATAGGACGCAAACACATTTCCCCTTCATTTTTGGAGGGGAAAAAGTGCGTCCTATAGGGCGAAAAATACGGTAGTTAATCAGTTCTAAGAAAAGTATTGCACTTGCTGTTGTTACTATTCTCTAACGGAGCAACGTGGTTCTCAATGGGTAGCTATGAGAATGCACTGCAGCTAAGGATGGGGCAGAAAATCAATTCAGGTTGCATATAAAGGTGGGCCAAGTTCACCTGCACTTTCAGAAACAATGTGTGAACTGAAGCACAACCATCTTTCAAGATTCACAATGAATGTGAACAAAAAGGCACATATTAGTGAAAATAAGATAGAAAAATTCACATCAGTAGGCAAAACTGAATACAAAATGTGCATATTAGGATAAATTTGCACAAAAATTCTGATGCATTTTCATGAGGACTTTTTAATATCTTTTTTAAAATCACAAACTGATGTGGAAATGTGAAGAGCTAAACTTTAGATTGGAAAAATGAGTAACAGAGCTGAGGAACTGACAGATTCCCATCCCTTGTTTTGCTAACCAACATGAGATTTTGTGTCACTTTGAAAAGTATTACATTTGTTGTGACTTAAACTGATGTCATGGCCTCTTCCCCTCCACCCCCAAGAGCTTATAAATCAATCAATTTGTTCATCTTTAGGGCTGCATAGTACTCCGCACAGTTCCTCTGTGTTTTGCAGAAACTTTGAAGGAGCCATGGAAATATATGTTTGCATGCTAAAAGGAATCAAGAAAGCCTAGGTCGATAGTCCACAAGATTTTTATGAATGCATCCATCCCACTAAAATGTATCAAATGCATCAAATATCAAAACTCAACCTTAATACTTTCCTTATGATGCCTATGGAGCTATCTATTTAATGTGTTGGAAAAAGACCAGGGAGATTGCCGTGGGGCAAGGGGAAGCCTTAAAACAGCTACCAGAATCTGTGCTATAAATTCTAGAAATGACTGTCATGTCTAATCCTTTTGGGAGCAACCAACACATTGGAAATTCTCATTTCAAAGAAAGCAGAGAAAAGACAGTTCAAATTTCAAAGAACTGTTTTTCAAAAGTAAGAAAGAAGAAGCTATTCTACACTATGTGACAGATATCCACTCTTCAGTGCAATCTCTGCATCCAGCTTCCTGGCTAATGTGTCTTCTTTCCCAGCAGAACCTCTCATGGTGTTGCTTCAGAGGACTTTCATTTCCTTTGCACCTGACTTTTAAAACCCCACTTTGGACATGACCTAGTTACAAGTTCTTTTAAACATCTGCCAAAGGAGAAACCACAGATGTTCTACTCAGGGGCATAGAGACATATTTCTGTTTCCTTGTCTTCTTTTTTACTTATTCATCATATTTCAAGCCTGTTGTTCCAGCACAGAGCTCAGGGGAAATGTATGTAAGATTTCCCCTCACTGATACCCTTATGGAGGTAGGCTAGGCTGAGCGAGAGCAGCTAGCCCAGGTTCATCCAATATGTTTTATAGCAGAATAGGGATTTGATCCTGAGTGTCCCTATTCCAATATCAACACACTGTACCCTATGCCATGCTGACTAATTGGGAGACTTGATATTATAGAGCAGTCTTCTCCAACGTGGTACGCTCCAGATGTTTTGGACTACAGTGTCCACCATCCCTGACCATTGGCAATGCTGATGGGAGTTGTAGTCCAACAACATCTGGTGATTAGTAATTCTAAACTAGATGGTGTGACTCAGTATAATGCAGACTTATGGCGGTGCCTTAAATTAACTCTGACCATTGGTCCATCTGTTTCAATATCGTTTACTACACCCATTGGCAGCTGCTGTCCAGGATTTCAGACCGCAGCTTTTTTCCACTCCTACGTGGAGATGCCAAAATTGAATCTAGAACCTTTTTCATGCAAAGCCATGTGGTCAGACAATGAGCTGCGAACTTGAGCTCAAACTAAGGACTGATTTGATCCCAGCTGAAGTCAGACAGATGCCATTGGAAAACTGATATGCAAGACATGATAGAGATGCCCATTCCCTTTTTACCTCTCAGCAGTATGCTGCATTTAAACACTGAGGCTGCATTTAGCTATCATACCTGACAGGCATTGATAGATCTGCCCCCCTTGAGTTTGAGCTACTTAAACGAATCATTGCAAGGGAGCCGCTACAGCACTGGAACAGAAACTGTTCTGTGCACTGTACAAGTTCCAACAGGTCACCTGGTGCGTCAACAAGACATCCATCTCTCAGAATCAGATTTATTGTCATTTCTTTCGACAGCCATGCAAAAAGTAAAGACTGGGAGCAAAAGCTAATGAGTTTCCAGGCCAGCACTTCTAGGGAATCGATTACCAATCAGCTTCAGAACCTGTCCAAGTGAAACAGGGAGAGCAAACCTCTTTGCAATCATATAAGCAATGTTTATTAATGCTTGCACAAGTTGGACACCTGTGTCTGAAAAGGAAACAATGGCTATCCTCTCCCATTCCTCATCCTCTTCTCAAATGGAAGAGATTCCCACAACTGGAATCATGATATCAGTGAAATATCTAAGGGCTCATCACTTGCGCAAAGCTATTGGAGAGCTTAGGATGGTGCCTTATACCAGGACAGGTTATTTGGCCACCTATTTGGCCATTATCAGTGGTGGCCGGTGACCACTGGGCAGGGAGTCTAACCATGGGTAGCACCAGAGCCAGAGCCAAGCAAAGCTGACCCATTCTGGATTTGCCCCCATCCTTCTCCTTGCTGAGTTTTGAAAGGCTGCACTGTGACCGAGGAGGAGGAGGAGAAGGAGGAAGGTGACTGGCAGTGCCATCCTCTGGACTGGACTGGTTGTAGGGGCTGGCTGAAGACAGACTGTGGTTGGTGGGGCAGTGACCCATTTGCCCTAATAGACAAACCTTCTCTGGGCAGTATTGCCCAGTAACCAGCTGTCATGGCTGTGTGCTGAAACACATATTTGGGGTGTGGGTCACCCTTAGGAAACCACCATTTTCCATCATGGCCATTCAGAATAAGATCACAGTTTCCCAGCTGAACTTAGGCTGTGGAGTGACCTACCATTGTATGAAATAACAACAAGAAAACAAAAGGAAAGTGTACCATGTGTGGGTGTCTTTTCTCTTCGTCGCACCCCTGTCGCTCTCCCTCTTTCATATTCAGAGCTTACTGGGTGGCCCTCGCCTTCGATTAACGTGTAATACTTCCCGCTTTCGTGCTCCAAAAAGTAGCTGGGAGACTCAGAACCCTTCATCCCAGACTTTCCACCGCCATACTTGCTGACATCATCGCAAGACACCATTCCAAGATCATCTCTGTAGGGGAAGAAATGAGCAAAACGGCAAATCGGAGGAGCATCAGTAATGAAAAGCTGCAGAGAGATAACCTATGCTTTCACATCCAGTACAAAGAATAAGCATGCCATATATTGTTGCACTATTATTATAGGTCGTATCCTGCTCTCCCCCAGAAAGCACATGTGGGGCTCTCATTGGTCTCCTATTTAGTCCTAAAATAGTCAACAAAAAGAGGGGTGCAAAGTCAATGACTGGTGCTTGAAAATACAAGCCTGGTATGGCGGCAGATCATTTCTACTTGGGGGAAGCAATGGCTTTCCTTTGAGACATCCAGTGGTGGAGAAGGAGTCCTGTGGGTTAGCTGCTCCAGGCTGCAGTTGGCTTGATGCTGTATTTTGGATTTTGCTTAAAAAATGTGGGGTAGGATTGAGAGGGCAAGGGCAGTGCTTGGAGACCCCGGAAAGCATTGGAAGTATATTTATTTATTCATTAACTTTGGATTTCTGTGCAGATTTTTAGGAGTCGAGCCCCACATTAGCTGAAAGACTCCTGCACTGCAGGGGGTTAGATTCAATGATTCAATGAGCCTTGCGGTCCCTTCCAACTCTACAATTCTATGATTCTATGAAATAGCAACAGGTTTCCAGGTTTCCATGCAGAATCATTCCCCAGCACTACCTGGACATACCAAAGATTGAACCTAGGATGTTCAGTGCTAAAGCATCTGCTCTGCATACCAAGCTACAGCCCTTCCCTCATTTTAAGCGTTTCCCCTTTTAAATTTGCATGCATGCAGGATGGTCCTGGTCTAACACTCAAACCATTAAGCCACACCATCCCTTCACATGACAGCAAGCCTTCTCTGTCCTAAGACAGATTGGATGATACACTTACCTGTTCTCTCCTTACATGTATCAGGGAGTGGGAAGGCCCCTTCACTTGCCTCTCATCAAGCACACTGTCATATGGCCAGTGCCAGTAGACTTGTACATTTGGATTCACATTCAAACATGAGTGCGGAACATGTGGCTCTCCAAATATTACCAGCTCCTATGAACCCCAACCACTGGTCATGCTGGCTGGGATGCATGGGAGCCGGAGTCCAACTACAACTGGAGGAATGCACTCCCTGAAATTGGGCAGATATGCATGCATCCATATCGTGGGGTTGAATTGCAGATTCCATCTGGGATATTGATTGTGTGGTCTGGACACATGCCCACTGATTTTAAACATGCATGCCTTAGTTATGCCCGCACTTGAATGTTCAGTGGCATCAGAGACAGGACAGGAGCGCAGGGTTTTCTCATTCTCTACCATGCACAGGAGAGTGACAGGGTAAGAGTATTCTCTGCTCCAATGCACTAATTGCTGTGACCTTTTTTTTTTTTTTGCATTTGAATTAATGGCTCTACGTGTGCGCACGAGTGCACTTGCAAGGGAGAAAGCCTGATAGAAAGAGAGACTCTTTCTGTTCTCTAGCCTGAAATTACAGCTATGCAAAGCCAAGATTATTGTCAAAGGGCAAGGGATACCTGGGGCCATAGAGTCCTGACATAGGGGAGAGGATGAAAACATCTTGGAGAGTCGAGCTGTCCATTTTTGAGCCCATGCCCATCGTGCTGGTTGGTGTTGTGCAACTGCTAGTAGGGCTGGTAGGAATAACAGGCTGGAGAGAGAGAAGGAGAGAGCACACAATGAATACTCTAGCCAGTTCTAACCTTTCTTCTTCTTTTTTGCCAACGCAACAAAACTGGAATATTCACTGCCCCAGCAGGCACCAGCAACTTATTGGAATCTCTCTCCTAAATTGGCTGCAACAAGAATTTCTCCCCAAAAGAGATATTTGCAGAAATTACTCTATTTAGTAGAAGCACTGGAAGCTCCAAGAAGATGGCACAATAGCAAAGGCCACTCTTTCCCTTTCCATCCCACCACAATAATAATCTCCCATGCTTTTTAATTTTTTTAAAAAATAACACCTTACTGATGGTAGTAAATCGCTGGTAACATGGATAAAGTACAAGATTCAATCCAGGTCATCTCCCATTATGGGACCTCAAGGAGCAAATCAAATCAAACAACAACTTACCTATTGCATTTTGACCCTGAGCACAGATGCCCCTGCACCAGTGCTTTACCTTGCCCCCTGATGGCAGACTCCAATGAAGAGTACCAGCACCTTTTGCAGTGGCCAGGGGGCTTCAACTAACCAAAGGAGTTATGGAAAAGCAGTGGGGATTTAACAGGATAGAATGTAAAAGACCCAACGTGCCCTGAAGTGTGTCATGGCACCTATAAAATGTGATCTTTAAAATGTTTAAAAATATTGTTTTTATTATGTGTTTTTATACTTTTATTATCAACTTTTTAATTAAAACCTCATCAAAAAAAAGGGGGGAGTGGGGAGGTGTAGGAGAAGCATTTTATAGTTTATCATGACACGCCCTATCTCCTCCTTATTATCTTTTTTTTTTTTTGCATATGCTGTTCCATATTTCTCCCTTCCCCAAGATTCATTCATGTATAATGTGCTGATTTCTCTTTGATGTCATTACATTTGTATCTCACATAAGCTGCAATGTGTTCACTTGCTTTCCACTGATGCCTTCAAAATAAATATTTTATTTTTTAAGAAACAATTTTATTGGAATTTAGAAAAAGATTTACAGAAATTAATGTCAAGTATATTTTTTTGTCAAAAGTAAAACACTAATCTAGATAAAAGCACAAACCGCAGAAAAGGGGGGGGGGAAGGAAAAGAGAGAAAAGAGGAGAAAGAGGAAGAGAGAAAGAAGAGAAGAAATAATGAGAGGAAAAGAAGGAAGGAAGGAAGGAAGGAAGGAAGGAAGGAAGGAAGGACGATAAAGAAATTCCTTTTATACGTACAAAATAAATATTTTCTAATGTTTTTAGCCTCTTGAGTTCTGTTTGGTTACCACCCTCTTGCCTGTTAGATCAACTTAAATACATCATTTTTAGGTCAGAATAAAATCCAAAGCATTTCAGAAGAGGTATATGTTTTGCCATTGCAATTAAAAATGCACATGACTCAGAACGTCCAGGCTAATTACAAGTAGAGCACAAGTTTGAGATCAGTTCATAATTAGCTAGCTTTCATTTCTCCTTTTCACCTTATGGCTTAAACAGGGATGAGAAAAACTGCAACTGTCAGCCTTCTTAAGGGAACAGCAATATTTTTGTGTGGGGAGCCCTAAGAAAATTAATTTCCCAAGGCAGGTTACAAGTTCTTACTTGGCTGTGTGTCACTATCCAGTTTTCCCACTACCCATCCAGTTTCCTCCCATGAGGAAAAGGAAGGGGTATTGTTAAGGGTTGCTCCAGGGACCACAAGCCCTGAGTCTTTTGTGATGGGCCCCAGACCTGCTGCCCATTTCCTGTTCTTTAAGCTTTGCTTATAGGGCAGCTGGGTTTCAGTACTGCAAGGTGCAGTACTGATGAGACTCCAACTACTCGCTGTCTTAATTTCTCAGAGGCATCTAGACATATAAATTCATATATGAAAAATTTATACAAATATGTATTATGGGGGAAAGGCAGGACCCATGCCTAAAAAATGTGGGCAAGTGGAAAACTTATCAAACACATACTTTCCAGGCACAGAACAAGCAGAAGTGTTGACAAGCCATAAGTCAAAACTGCATTCAAAAATGTGTTTAGGGGAAATTCACACTAAAATGCTGAATTAAGAATAATAATTCCAAATTGCTGTTGAAATGTGAGGAACTGAAATTAACAGTGAAAAAGTAAGAAATGGAGAGACACTAAAACTGATAGATCCATCCATCCCTACTATCAATACAGCAGGTCAGGACTCAGTCTTGGACCATTTCCTGGGCATCTAACAGCCCTTGAGGTTAGTCAGCACAGATTCGATGCTCCAGTGAGCCGGACACTATTCTCGAGTATTTCAGAGGAACTGGTAAACAGCCACAAAGCTCCAATACAGCATGTCTAATTCATAAATACATTCCTGCCAATATGTGTATTCAGATACCACTTGCATTTGAAATATGTTGCTTTTATACTTTGCAAAGAATTAATTTAAGCCCTAGGTTAGTCAGTGTTGATGCTACAATGCTGTGCAGTAAGTCAATGAAGTAATCAACAGCTCTCAACCATAAATATTCATAAAGCTGATGAATGAATGAGTATTTAGCAGTGCTGCAAGTAGTCGGCGGGGAGGGGGACACTGAACAGTAACAGTAAGGAAACGAGGCCATCTCAAACACCCACATGGGTTCTGATAAGAAAGCAGACCACTCACATATGGCAAGGCCCACTGGGGGCGAACACAGCAAGGCTGGCACGACTGCCATGTGTTCTAATTAAAAGCTGGCAACAGCGGAATAAAACAGTGTCACAGGATAACGTCCTGCTGATTCGCGGAATGTTGTGGCAAAGCCAAACCGTTGATGGGAAATGCTGAGATGGGGCCAAGAGAGATCTTTCAGGGGCTTCGCTTCAGTGGCTTTTGTTATACTGAGGGCCAGTTCATACATGCAGGCAGCATCACTGCTTATTGAACAGAGCATCTAATGATGGTTTCATATCTGAATTTTCCTACTGACTACAACAACAAGCATGGGACGCGGGTGGCGCTGTGGTCTAAACCACTGAGCCTAGGGCTTGCCGATCGGAAGCTCGGCAGTTCGAATCCCCGTGACGGGGTGAGCTCCCCTTGTTCGGTCCCAGCTCCTGCCCACCTAGCAGTTCGAAAGCACGTCAAGTGCAAGCATATAAACAGGTACCGCTCCAGTGGGAAGGTAAATGGCGTTTCCGTGCGCTGCTCTGGTTCGCCAGAAGCGACTTAGTCATGCTGGCCACATGACCCGGAAGCTGTACGCCGGCTCCCTTGGCCAATAAAGCGAGATGAGCGCCGCAACCCCAGAGTCGTCCGTGACTGGACCTAACGGTCAGGGGTACCTTTACCTTTACAACAACAAGCATAATGCAATCAACTAATATTCACCAAACTCACTAATTATTAATTAATTAATTAATTAAATTATTCATTCAATTTATGTCCCACCTTTCCTTCTGACAGGGACAAGGTCCAAATGCACCCCTCCAGGCTTTTTCATTTGGCCCTTGGGACTCTCCCCAGGCCATGTCCTCTGTTCAGCCACCCACCTTCTTCCCAGGTCACACCCTTTACCTGCTTCAAACCCCCTTTTAGTGTTTTTGCATGGCTAGAATATGTCCTTGAAATGGATAACGCCTCTTACTTGCATAGATGGAGGACAGAGAGTGGTTTGTGAGTTTGTGTAGAAACTAGCCTATTGTGCAAAGGTGAAGCATACATGTGTTGCTCCACCTACCTTCCCCTTCTTGTCAAGCAGAGATGTCAAGCAATCCTGTCTCCTAAAAGCACAAAAATTGGGCAGCACTCATTGGCTGGAGATGCCTCCAATGTTGCTGCTTTAAATCAGTCCCATGTGGCTGGTATATAACACACACGACATTGAAATGCAAAAGAAAAATTGACGATGAGTGACAAAGCACATCATTTAAGGAGAAAATATTCCCTACTTTTGAGAAATCTCCTAAATAAACTCTCACTCACTCATTCAGCTATTACAACCGTGATGACAATGGAAGCATCAGTCATTCAACAGAGAGCATACCACAATACATTTTCACTCTGCAGCAACCACTTTCAGTGCAATGAAAGTGTGTGTGTGTGTTTTACTCCTTTCCAGATCCTTAACCACAGGGCAACAGAAAGGAGGGCTCTTGCTCTGCCACCACCCAGAAATTCTGGGTTGTTGCAAACTGAGTTTTACTCAAGAGTACATCCACTGAAATTAATGGACCTAAATTAATCATGCCCAGTGACTTCAAAGGGTCTAATTTAAGGATGGATAACACTGGATACCACCGGATACCACTGGATAACACTAGATACCACTGGATAACACTGGATAGGGACGCGGGTGGCACGGTGGGTTAAACCACAGAGCCTAGGACTAGCCGATCAGAAGGTCAGCAGTTCGAATCTCTGCAACGGGGTGAGTTCCTGTTGCTCGGTCCCTGCTCCTGCCAACCTAGCAGTTCAAAAGCATGTCAAAAGTGCAACTAGATAAATAGGTACCACTCTGGTGGGAAGGTAAACGGCGTTTCCGTGCGCTGCTCTGGTTCACCAGAAGCAGCTTAGTCATGCTGGCCACATGACCTGGAAGCTGTATGCCAGCTCCCTCGGCCACTAAAGCGAGATGAGCGCCGCAACCCCAGAGTCGGTCACGACTGGACCTAATGGTCAGGGGTCCCTTTACCTTTAACACTGGATACAACCATTTATTTTAAAGGTGATTTTTGTTCCAGTGAGCAAAAAGAGCTCAGACAGGAATGTCTAGCCCATGGTTCCTTCTTTTTTTTTTTAAATTAACATAATGCAAATCTCTAAGCAGTTCACATATAAACAAAAAACCACAACCATGTTTGTTCTATGTATGTAAACCATGTTGAAGCATTCCAGTAAAAAGAAAGGAGGAGGTGATTTTTGTTTACTGTGAAAATCTACAAAGTTTTGGACTTTTGAACACATTCATGCATTTCGTATTACATGTGTTCTGGCCCTTTTCAAGTCAGGGTTTTTGTATACCGTCAGGGTCAGCCCTACTATTAGGAAACTACTGTGGGGTTGGAAGAAGCAGTGAGGTTTTGGACTGCATGCTTGCCCTCCAATGGTGCCCATTGGGACTGGTAGGGTGAAAAGCAGAGAGGCCAACAGTAGGTGGAACCAGTGATAACAACAGTGTCCCCATCCGCTTCCCTGCTCAGTTCTAAAAGGGCAAAGCTGAGACTAAGAAGGAGGACAAAGACAGCCAGTACCAACCCCTGAACTCTTTGTAGATAGGAAGAAAGCTGTACTTGGAAGAATCAGTTCTGAGGTTGGTGGTGGGCCAGTGCCCCTCTTGCCCTAATGGGCTAATCTCTGCTGCCCTTGGGCGCAAAGGTGGACTCTGCTCTGTTGCCACAGCTGAAGCAAAGTTGGCTTCTGTATATGGGATGGGGAGGTACCATCTTGCCTGCTTTAAGGCAGCAAAATGTATTGGGCTGGATTACTCTGAGCTGCCTGTTCCAAATCACGCAGAAAGCTCCAGCAACCCCAGCAGGCGAGAAAAAAAACAACACCAGGCCAACAATAACTCATGATAGCTTCAATTGTTTTCATACTGGGAAACGAATAATACTTGTCTTCAAACTCATAATCCTCTGGAACAAAATCATGAAAGCAAGCAGGCTGTGAAATCCAAAAGGGATTTTTAAATTTCTTCTTGAAAAGTGTAGATGGGAAAAAGGCAGCAGCGGGAGGGGTGGATGAGGAGAGGGAATAGCGGTGATATGATGGAAACAGAGAGTGATTTGGCCTGATAGTATTGACTTTGCCCAAGAGATCCCAATGAATGCGTAGCGCTTTGGCTGAGGGCAGTGAGCAGAAAATGTGGTGGTTGTAATTGTGCTCTCCCTCCATTTGGAATCCCGGTAATAATAAAAAGATATGAAGGGGAAGTCATTAGATTTATGTCCTCTCCTCTCAAAGGAACAATTCTCAGAAAATGCATTGCTCTCAATTTGCAGGTCACTGCTGAGCTGGGAGAGCATAGCGGCTGCCGAGGATGGGAGCCAAGAAGTTCCACTTTCAGATACATCAGGACTGCAATCCTACACACACTTCCCTGAGAGTAAATCCCACTGCACTCAGTGCAGTTTACGTATGAGTAGAGATTTTTAGGACTGCACTGTTAAAAATCATGTTGGTGGCTGTTTAGGTAAGCCATTTGATATAAGATGAAAGTCCCACCCATCCTTTGACGGGCGCCAAAGCCAGAATTAGTTGGCTCTGCTTGCCATTGGTCCTAGTTCCATATTCTGTTGTCCTTTCTGTCTTTCGCCCTACCAATTCCAGCAGGCACCCTTCACTACTGTCCCCCAAACCCAGAAGGCTACATATGTCGAGCCATTGCTGCTATGTGTGCAATTGTTAACCGGGCCTGTTGAAAGCATCATTGTTCTCTCCCCCCTACCAGAAAGAAGAGAGGACTCTATAGTGATTTGGCCCTTCATTAAACAGTGTTTGCCAGACAGAAATGCAATGCCAGGTTTGCCTTACCTGCAGGGCAAGAGGCTTCCACCTCACATTCTTCAGAAGAGCAGGAGCAGACACCAGGGTGTTCTGAGGCCGTTTCTTCAAGGTTAAGATCACTCCGTTTGGGTCTTCACGCAATGCATTTACCAGGTTCTTTAACTGCCAGCCAACCTGGAGAAAAATCCCATAATGGAATTTTGAAAGGTTTTTCTTTTTCTTTTTCCATTTTATCTTCCCAAAATGGTTAAGGGTATTTCGTTCAGATTTCTGTATGGTGAATAAGGGATGTCTTATTATCAGCATTCTTTCTATCTTTCTCTCTTATAAATAGTACTTATCATTCTTGGCAAGAAACAGACGTGGTAGCATTTCTGTTAAAACCAGTTTTGGGTTATATCCAACAAAGTTGTACTCCGAGTTAGGGTGGGGATAACTTCGAATTTAGTTTGCATTTACAGGCGAACCTACCTAATTCACACTTTCTAAAGCTATACATGAACAAAAACACAACCATCTTTTTGAAATTTACACTTCTCCAAATTTTGCAAAACAGTTTTCCAGTGAAGTACATGTGCACAAAAATGTATATACTAGGGTAAAGTATGCATTAAAAGGCATATATAATTGAAAATACCATATAAAATGCATTATGTTAAGGAACACTGTTTTGCAAAAATTATGTATAAAGGTATAGACGTTAGGAGAAATATACACTAAAATTGTAATGAATTCTCACGAGGACTCCCCCAATCACAAATAATAATAACTACAAACTGGTGTGGAAATGTGAACAATTGATCTTAACATTCAAAAAATGAGAAACCGAAATTGACAGATTTGCCCATCATTACTCAGAATAGACCAATTGAAATTAATAGACCTAAGTTAGTTGCACCCATCAATTTCTGTAGAAATTGGATGTAACCACCTGCTTCTTCCTCTTCAACTGAAAAGGTAATGATAGGTGCTCTCATTTCAATAATAACTCAGTGATAGAATATCATATTCCAAAAAGCACAAACGTAATTTTTAAGACACTGATGCACTGCTCTAATTTTTATATCCTCTAAACAAACTGAATTATTACTTTTAATTATCTTTTCTACTGAAGTATCACTGTGTTTCACTGGGGGATTATAGAACAGCAGCTTCAGAATAATTACAAAATGAATCCTGGCTGTTGTAATGGAACCTGTTAATTTGGTGATGATGGGGGATGGGGGGAGGGAGGTTTGCTAGCATATTGTAGAACAATATTGGTGCAATTTCTTCAAGGTGTTTAATTAAAGATAAAACATCATTTATTTGAGTTACTGAACACTCCACAGAGAGGAACTGCATTTCTTAAGTCATTGCAAGCTATAACCACCATCTGAAATTAAAGCTTCACTAACACACAAAGGCCACACGTTTGCCTTACCCCTCTAAAACAGCTAAGAGGTGCTCCATGGTTGCTTAAGCATTAAAAAAACTCTGCGTTTCTCTTCGGAGGGCTCTGCCTTGCTAAGAACACAGGAAAAGCGCCCCACTTTGTTCTCATGAATAAACATGGCACCGGCTTGTAAAATGCAATGTTTAAACAATGTTTTGAAACAGCTCCAAAGCAAACAGTCTAAACTCATAAATGGAGCATAAATAAATAGATTTATTTTCTCTTAAAAAATTCTTCCCAGACTATTTCCACAGGTGCCATTTGAGATTTCAGTGGTGGGAGGAGAGAGATGCAGCTGGGGGCAAGGCTATCAGCAAGATTTAAAACCCCAGCTTGGGTCAAACTTTGGGGTTTTGCTAAGCCTGCCAAGACCACCCTCTTTTGCAGAGAGTGTGCCATTTTTGGCTACAGAAGTTTCCACACTCAGAGGTGTGGAATTCATATACAGCAGGTGGGGAACCTGTTCCTCCAACTCAGATGTTCCTCCAACTCGCATTAGCCTCAGACAAAACAGCCAACAGTCAAGGATGATGGGAGATTTAATCCAGCAACAACTGGAAGGCCACAGGTTCCTTCCATCCTTGATAAGCAGGATTTTGTACCTCCCGATTATTGCACAGATAAAGCAGTAACCCATTTGTGCATTTGGCACGCAAACTTACCATCTACAGCTTTTTAAACTCCCTCCCACCCATGCTTACCCAGAGTCTTATTTCTTAGCTAACTTTGAGGCATGAGAGCCATGCAAGGAGGTTCCTCCCTGCAATGTGAAGCTATTTGGAACACAGGCTGCCACAGACTGAATGGGCATGGTCCAAGCTATAACCCCCTCCTATCATTAATGTGCCTGCTTTCAAGAGAAGGGACCATGGAGCATGTAGAGCGGCAGTGGCCTGGATATTTTACATTGCTGTAGGAATATAGGAAGCTGCCTTACACTAAGTCAGACCACTGGCCCATCTAGCTCAGTGCTGCCTACACTGACTGGTAGAAGCTTTTCAGAATTTCAGACCGTGGACATTCCCAGTTCTGCCTGGAGATGCTGGGGCCTTCTGCGTGCAAAAGGAGGGCTTTACCACTGAGCTACAGCCAGTAAAGCGAGATGAGGGCTGCAACCCCAGAGTCGTTCGCAACTAGACCTAACGGTCAGGGGTCACTTTACCTTTATGGCCCATTTTAAGCATCCCCCCTTTATATTTGCATAGCTTCTGTGAGACAAAGGAATTTATAACAAATCTGTTGTAGATGGAGGTAGAGTACTCATATAGGACACAGCCCTAACTCTTGGCTTATGCTGCTCAGGCACCTAAGTCCATTCCTCAATGACTGGCTACTACAGGGCAGAAGGATTTGCCACATCAGTGATTAGGCTTATTTGCTGTTATTTATTTGGCTATCATGAACAAAGCTATCTTCCTGGAGCCTCTTTTGGCTACAATGTTTTTATTATTGGTTGTTAGCTGCCCTGAGCCCGGTCTTGGCTGGGGAGGGCAGGGTATAAATAAAATTTTTTTATTATTATTATTATTATTATTATTATTATTATTATTATTATTATTCCATGAAGGCACAGGTTACAACAATAGCCAAGGTGACATTTTTCCACCTTCTCCGCATCAAGCAGTTGGTCCTTTACCTTTCTCGCCCCGACCTGGCCACAGTGATCCATGCGATGGTCACCTCCAGGCATGACTACTGTAATTCGCTCTACGCAGGGCTGCCCTTGAAGCTGTCCCAGAAACTCCAGTGGGTGCAGAATGCAGCAGCGAGGCTCCTCACGGGATCTCTGCCATGGGAGCATATTCATCCAGTGCTTTTCCAGCTGCACTGGCTCCCGGTGGAGTACAGGGTCAGATTTAAGGTGCTGCTTTTGACCTTTAAAGCCCTTCACGGCCTAGGACCCTCATACCTATGGGACTGCCTCCCCTGGTATGCCCCATGGAGGACCTTAAGGTCCATAAATAGCAACACCCTAGTGGTCCCGGGCCCTAAGGAAGTTAGATTTGTTAGGATATTTCATAACAAAGCAGACTACAAGAGCGCAAAGGCCTCAGTCAGACCATCTGATGTGTCTGACAATGAACTGGAAGAACCACTGTTCACCATTGGTCACTTTTCTCCCAAGAAGGAGGAGATGAGTCCAGAAGACTTGCGTCTGGTTCGCAGGTCTGAAAGGGCGACCAAAGGCAGACCTCCAAAGAGATTTGCTGATGAGTTTGCTAAGACGGCAACTGCTGTTCTTAGTAGCTCAGAGAAGGTATGGGAACCTTCAAGCTTCAAAGAGGTTCAGGAGTTAACCTCTAAAGAAGCTGAGCCTTGGCTTAATGCCATGAAGGCTGAAGTTGATTCCTTGAACAGGAACCAAACTTAAATGGGTCTTGGCTGGGGAGGGTGGGGTATAAATAATAATAATAATAATAATAATAATAATAATAATAATAATTATTATTATTATTATTATTATTATTACACAAGCATCTGACGGGCCACTGTGGGAACAGGATGCAGGGCTAGATGGGCTATTGGCCCGATCCAGCAACCACTTCTTAGGTTCTTAGGTTCTAATGGACAGAAATAGACACACTCTTGAGGACCTGTGCTTTGAAGCATGAAGGGAAGGGAAGACCTCCTTATTACCACCCTGCACCCTCCACGAATGCTCTGGCTTGCAATGTCTTTACTGATAAAGCAGACAGTATCCTGGAGTGCACAGCTGAAATTCAGCCTTTTCTGAAAGGGTTTTTTAAAAACAGAATTTAGGGTTAGGTTACAATTTTGAACTCACTTACTAGGGAGTAACACCCCCCCTGCAAAAACACAGTAGAACTTATTTCTGAATATATGGGTAGAGGCTTCCACTACTATTAATATTAATTTAACTGGCACAAGAGTTCTTCTCTTCCTTCAGGCATAAATTAAACCGTTTTATGAGGTGATTTCTTCTCACCTAGAGAATGTCCTTAGATATAAATTCACCTTCAGTTTATTTCTAAAATATCTTCCTTTTTCTTTCCTTTTTCTTCCTCTTCATCTCCGTGTTTTCAAGATGTGTATTCAGAAATGTCTGATTTTCTTAATGTTTGATCATGTCTGAGAGAACCAGATGCAATTTTGAAGCTGGGGGCAAACGTTAAAAAATCCAGGAGCCTTGATGATTTCGCAAGCTCCTTCTCACAAAATAATGCTAAATAATTAATGTCCTGAAGATAAATTGCTCTAAGGAGAAACCTTAATGAGGGAACCATTAAAACACTAATAATATATGCAATTTAGGGCAGCCTGCCCTGAATGTCAGCAGGCTAAGATGGAAAGCTCTTAGGACGTTATCGATGGTATTGCTGAGATATTACATTTAGGCAAAAATAGTAAGATGACATCATGGCAGACTAGAATACTAGACAGAGAATTGAAATTGGGCTTAGCACCAACATTGAAGTAATTTGTCTTTAAGAGCTGCTAGGCACACCAGAGAAGGTCATTGTTGGGACTTGCATCCTCCTTGTGTTAGACTCAGAGGAGAGCTCCACAGATGAGGATCCAGTCATGAGTCCCAGCATGAATCAGAACTAGGGGGACAGAGCATTCAGCACCCTGAGACCATAGCTCAGAATAATACCCCCACTCAAGGAACCAGCAGAATCAGGTGACTTAATGTGCCCTTAATGGAATCATCAATCTCTGGGACTCTTTGCAATCATCACTACTGGGTCCTCAGGAACAGCAATGACAGGAAGCCTGAACTCAGGCTTGAACTTGAAAATGCTGTGCTTATTTGTCAACACAAAACATACCAGGTCCGTGGCCTTTTCAGAAAAAGGCAGCATGGTCAGGATCAGGGCCTCACAAAGACAATGATAGGGTAGGAAGCCTGAGTGCTTACACCAGGAATGGAGAACTTGTAGCCCTCCAGATCTAAATTCCATCATTCCTGACCTTGCTGTTTGGAGCTGATGATACCTAGAGTCCAACAATATTTCAAGGAAGACAGGTTCCCCTTCCTAATTTAAACCTTCAGCTGCTGCTTGGAAGATGCAAATGCTATAGTTGCCATATATGTGATCCTAGTTCAATAATCTTCTGGACAGCTCCTCAGGTGATAAGTAGTAGACCCTCTTTCTGCTTATACTGCTGGATAGCTCCCCTGCTGGGTTTGGGAGACCAGAATTTCAGAGATATCATCTTGGAATCATTCTTGGCCAAAGAGAGAAGTATAATGCAGTAGTCTTCAGATTTTGGAATCCACCTTCAACAACTTGAAAAATGAAGTCAACTTTTTAAATAATCCACATATGATCATATTTCTCCACTTATCTTTTCTTGCTTTCCCCTCATTCTCTTGATTTATTTCTCCTGTTCCATCCTCCTCTATTCCTTCTGCCTCTCTTTCCTAAAAATAGTTAGGTCAAAGCATGATTGATCATGTGTTCCAATCCATCCATTGAAAACCAGTGAGGGGTGGGGAACTTGTGGCCCTCCTGAAGTTGTTGGATCTCAGTTCCCATCAGTCCAAATCATGGTCGAAGCCGGAGGATGATGGGTGTTGGAGTCTATGAATGCTCTCCCCCTCACTCAACAGCAAAAGGCTGTCAGAGTGGGTCATTAAGTCCTTCCAGATCAGGCTGCCTGAAGAACATGTAGGCTCTGTTGCTATTATTCTCTGTGAAATAACATCTTCTTCTGCCTTCTCTATCTCCTCACTACTTCAGTTTGACTGAGTGGCAATTTAAGAACTGTGTGTCAAGATCGCATGAAATAAAGGCCTTCTGAGTTCTATTTAAGAAAGGTAGGGCACTCTCTACGCACAAGAACAAATGGAACCAAAACCCACCATATAGATAATACCCTGCGTTTTGGGAGATCAAGCCAGTACACATGGTTCCTGCTTTTTTACCCTCAAAACAACCCTGGGAAACAGGTTGGGTTGAGAGAGTGAGTAGCCCAAGGTCACTTGGTGAACTCTATGACTAATTTTAATTGGATCTCCCTGGTTCTAGTCAGACCCTCTAACTATAACTGTCATGCTGTAATGAACTACAAAGGCTCACAGTTTTCAAAATTCCCATTTTGCAGATTTCAAAGCTGGTTATATTCCTCTTACGATATTTATGCACCTACAGCTCTCACAAATGGTTTAACACATATCTGGTATTTGGATAAAGTTAGAATTTTGGCTAAGTCTGAAAATTCTTTGTTTGGGGCACTCTCTCCAAACTGAAACATGTCTGAAGCCATTTACGAAAGCTGCCACAAGGAAAGTTCAAAAAGTCATATTATATTTCAGGGATGGAGAATCTCTGGCCCACACTTGGCTCCATAAAACATCAGATGTGGAGCAGAAAAATCTGCAGCTGCAAGGGAACAAACAGGAGCCTTAAAATGTGCTCCTGATTGTTCCTCTGACAGCAGGGCTTGCATTCAGTTTCTTTTCAATCTGGTGCCAAAAGCAAGCTCCGCTGGGACTCATTTCTCTCAAGAGCTTCGAAATGGGAGCTGCTGAGTAGAGTTGTTCTCTGCTGAAACTATGGCTTCCAGCTCCACTGGAATTGGCTCTACTCAGAGCTTCTGACTAGAGACAGCCCCTGCCAAAAGCAAAGCTTTAGATTCAGCATAGACTGTAAGCTCCAATTTCAGTGCAGATATTTGCAGCCACAACCTGAATTCAAGTCAGGGTTGCAAAGGGAAACCAAGACAGCACCTAAAGTGCATTCCTGATTCTTCCTTTGAAGTTAAGTCACCTGACATCATACGATGCCCCAGCAGCCATACCCATTTTCGCACCCCTATTGTGGTAGAAACAAATAGCTTGATTTCACCTTAAGCCAGCTAGGAAGGTGGAATTCTCTTACCATTTTTCGGCAAGCCATTTGTTTACCTGAACATTAAGGTCCTGTTTCAAGGCCCTACTCTGGGTGGCTCTGTTGAATGAAGTGAGGAGGTAACCACTGGGGAGAAGACCTTTTGGTCATGGCACCTGTTAGGAAACAACCTTCCCGGGGAGGGTCACCTGACACCATCTTTGCAGCCTTTTCAGTGCCAGGTGGAACTATCTGCTCAGCTTGGCCTTTATCATAATGTACTGTATACAGTTTGCATGACTTACAGAAGTTTTAAAATTCATGTTTCATCTCTGGAGACATGGGTGGGTTTTGTTTTTGCTGCATTTTAAGTAGCTTTTGATTTCATGCCTTATTTGTGTGTGTGTGTGTGTGTGTGTGTGTGTGGAGAGAGAGAGAGAGAGAGAGAGAGAGAGAGAGAGAGAGAGCTGCCTAGGGAACTTTATGTTCTGGGGTCAAAATGAAATACTTTGCAGAGACAAATAAACAGACATAATATTTCTTGGAGGTTAGGTACAGACAAAACTGTATCATCAAACATCATCTCATTTAAGAATCATATAAACAATAAAGTATTATTTAATTAAAGCACTAAGTGACACAATCAGTACTGAGAGATGGCAGGTATCCTGTGCAATCTTATACATTATCTACTCAAAAGTACATCGTATTGTTTTCAATGGGGTGTCAGGTCTATAGGCTGACTACAAAGTAGAATGTGGGAGGGCTCATATGACTAAACACTTCTCTGTTTTTTAAAGAACAGATGGCAGGGAAAAGCCATATGAAGCTGGGGAGGGGGGTAACTTCACCCCTGAAGGCACACTTCATTGTCTCTTGAGAAAGATGGATGCCAACACAATCTCAATCATTTAATAATATGAGTTTCACTTGCAGCCCAGGCATAGGTTTATGAGAACGAGCTCCAAGAGTCTGTGTGTTTGGAACTAATATCAGTTCATTATTCTGGCTCTCCCTTACAAGGTTTGTTTGTTTGTTTATTTCATAAAATTTATACATCACCTGATTGTGAAAACAAATAAACCTTCAAAGCAGTTTACTTACTTTCCTTCGCCAAACCTTTACAAATATGAGCCACCATAAAACATTCATATATAAAAATTTAAAATACAGTGGTACCTCGGGTTACATACGCTTCAGGTTACAGACTCTGCTAACCCAGAAATAGTACCTCGGGTTAAGAACTTTGTTTCAGGATGAGAACAGAAATTGTGCTCCGGCAGCACGGCAGCAGAAGGAGGCCCCATTAGCTAAAGTGGTGCTTCAGGTTAATAACAGTTTCAGGTTAAGAACGGACCTCCAGAACAAATTAAGTACTTAACTCGAGGTACCACTGTTTTTACAAATTAACAGCCATGTAATAATGAGGATTTTCATTGGGAGTTTCTTCCTACTAAATAATGCCATTCACCACTCAGAGAGATACTATTGATAAAAACTCAGCCACCCTTGCAGTTACTTCCAGGTTAATGTCAGACAGATAAAATCTGATATTTTCATTGTGCTGTGATGTTAGACTACCCCAAAAAGAGGAATTCACGCATTTGCGTAGCTGGTTGTACAATGGGCAGTAGAAAGGAATATGTTCTACTGTGTCCGGCACATTCAAAAAACATCTGCAATGTCTCTTGTTTCTAGGGATGTTAAAATATCTGCCCTTGACAAAAGCTGAGGGGAAAACGTTTAGTTGGGCTAACATAAAGGTTGGGCTGGAATTATTAAATTTGAAATACAAGTGACCCTGTTATCTGTTATATTTAAACCATAAAACTTTTATTTACAGCTGACTCAATGTTTTGTTTTTCAATGTCCTTTAATCTGATTTGAATATTACGACAAATTTATTGCTCACTTGAAATATATAAGAGTTCAAAATCAATACCAATAGATCTGATTTTGCTATGTAAATATTGGAACTCTCTGGATTTATAGGAGTCCTTAAGTCAGAAAGCAGACTTGAAGGTTGGCAACAGAAATGGCAACGCAACCAGTATTTTAAAGTGCTAGCCCACACCCAGTTGTATACGCACCGTCATGTGTACACCTCGTTCAGCACACATCCTCTTATACTTGATGAACTTGGGAGCCCCAAGATACGTCTCAAGAAACTTGAGTGTATCTTATCTAAATCACTATTATATGCCTGTATCCATATTGGGATCCCAAAAAGTTGCTAGGACAACACTTTGGCTTGAAAAATTTGAATAGCAGCTGGTATAAATTGGTTACCTTTCTGAAAATAAAAATGAGCTACTGCTGAGGAGGTAAACTTTGCCTATTTTATAGCCCCTGTACAATGGGTTGACCAAAGCAATTTGCAATATCAAGAAAAACTCAAAACCCTGATTTTAAACCTACAAAATTTAAAATACTAAGAGATTAAAACTACTGTACCTCAACTTTCTACATATCTGGGTAGGCTTGTCTAAGCAGGAGAGTTTTTAGCAGGCACTGAAAAGAGTACAGTGAAGGCACCTGCTTGATATCAATAGGCAGGGAGTTCAAAAGTTCCGCACTAAACAATCAAGTTCATACAAATACAGAACGGGTATTACGTGGCACTTGCAGTAGTGCCTATTCCACCAATCAGAGTGGGCAAGTAGGCAAACTTGGAATAAGGTTAAGATTTTAAGACCAGTTAAGTCTGAAGGAGTGACTTCCCTAATGAGTGTAGACAGCTAACTCTCTTGTCCCTTTCATCCTTACCTATTAGCTGTGTGCTGCTTATAGAAGGGATGTTGGACGGTGCTTTATGCACAAATGCATGCAGCCAAATTCAGGTGGAACCATGTTGCAGTCAGCTAACTGGGCACTTGGGTCTTAAGAAAAGCACTCCAGCAGCACAATCCTAACAGTGTCCATTCAGAAGTAAGTCCCATTGAATCCAATGGGGAAATGGGGATTACTCCCAGAGCAGCGGATTTAGGATTGCAGCCTAACTGAGGATTTGGCAAAGGGGCATGAAAATGCAGAGCAGAAATAGTGCTGTAGCCACAGCTGGAGATCTACCGTATTTTTTGCACCATAACACTCACTTTTTTCCTCCTAGAAAGTAAGGGGAAATGTCTGTGCGTGTTATGGAGCGAATGCCTATGGATGGCGGGGGGGATCTGCTGCAGTCGTGAGCAGAGGATCCATGGTTCCCCTTCCTTCCCTCCTCCGTGGTTACAAAGCATGGATCCACATGGATCCTCAGGATTTTTGCATTGGGCTACTCCAAACTCACTGTCAGATCACATGTCTGTGGCCACAGCATGAACCACAAAAATCATATACAGTGGTACCTTGCAAGACGAAAAACTCGTAAGACGAAAGAGTTTTCCGTTTTTTGAGTCGCTTTGCAAGACGATTTTCCCTATGGGCTTGCGAGTTTGTTTCCTTTTTCGTAAAGCTGCTAAGTACCGTTAATAGCCGTGCTTCGCAAGACGAAAAAACCGCAAGACGAAGAGACTCGCAGAACAAATTAATTTCGTCTTGCGAGGCACCACTGTATCCACTATTTCGTTTAGAATTTTTTTTTCTTGTTTTCCTCCTCTAAAAACTACATGCGTGTTATGGTCTGGTGCGTGTTATAGAGCGAAAAATACGGTATGTGTTCTCAAGCTTCCCACATAATCGTGTGGATGGATTTGGTTACAGTTTAGTTATATACCTCTAATCGTGTGGTACAGTTTAGTTATAGACCTCTTTTTTAAACCCCAAGCTCCCAATGCATAAATAACATAGATATATACGATGTGTGTTTAGTTCATTGCTGGTTTTAATTTTTAGAACATTTTAATGCTTTGATTTAATTGGTTTTTTTATTAATAATCCTATGATTTTATTTGTCTTATTCTTTTTGTAAATTGCTTTGGGTTTTTCTACAATCAAGCGGTATATAAATTTCATAAAATAAGTAAGTAAATAAATAACTTGGCCACAGATACAGATAATGTAACAGGAGCAGATTATCGCCAGGTTTAGTGCTCTGGGGGAAGTAGAACTCTTTCATCTACTTCAGTTCTTTCTGGGAGTGATGAAATAATCAGGACCAACTTGTGGGCATTTCTTTTTACACACCATGTTAGCCAAACCCCCTCAAGATACTGGCTCTGTTACTTTCTGAAACTTGTTCCACGTTCTGCCACCAAAAGCCATACATTTGGATGGAATGAAAGCTTGTGAAGCTGCAGAGGCAAAAAGCAGAAGAAGACTGGTAGGCATCACAGCAACAGGGATTCAGGATGGGCAGCTGTGCCCAGATTAAGAACATAAGAATTTAAAGAGCAGCCTCGCTGGATCAGGCCAATGGCTCATCTAATCCAGCAGTGGGCAACCTGATGCCTATGTGAACCCACAAGAAGGACTTCAGAGCAACAGCACTCACCTCTCCTGCAGTTTCCAGCAACTGGTATTCAGAGGCATTCTCCCTCCGGCGGTGGAAGCCGAACATAGTAATCATGGCCATTAGCCATTGATAGCCATAGATTGTTGAATCCTCTTAAAGCCATCAAAGTTTGTGGCTATCACTGCCTCTTGCAGAAGCAAATTCCATAGTTTAATGACATGCTGTGTCAAAAAGTCCTTCTGTTTGCCTGTCCCAAGCCTTCCAATATTCATTGGGTGACCCAAGTTCTAGTGCTATGAGAGAGGGAGGAAAGCTCATCTCTTGCTCACTTTCTCAATACCATGCATCATTTTATACACCTCTGACATGTCCTCCCTTCCCCTTAGAGACTGTTTTGGAGTGAAGCTTTTCACAATGTTCGAGCAATCCAACCTGCCATGTCTATAGCCCCAGGCTTCCCCTCCAGACATCAGTAGACTACTGATAGTTTCAAGCCCTGGCAACACAAAGCACCCTTCCCACCACAAACCTTCCCTTCACAATTGGCTGTAGCACTCAAAAGTGGTTATATGTTCAGGGTGCGGGTCACATCAGTTATGGGGGAAATGTGCAGATTTAATGAAGAAGGATCACCCAAGAGGCAGAATCCAGTGGAGGAAGGCATCATGTTCACCTCTGAAGTTGGCTTCCTAACTACTGGAGTGATCCATAGTGTTGCTCATATTTTGTAAGCCAGGAGAATTGGGAGCAATGGAAGAGGAAATTCCTATATCAGAGGAAGAGAATTTGAAAAAAAGCAGCAGCAACATGGCAGGTCTGAAATCCAGGAAGCCTGCTCTGGAGTCAAGTGGGTGCTGCTAGGCCAAGGTATGGTCAATAGGTAGAAGAGCTAAAAACCAGAAAATGGGATGGGCAGAAAGCAAAGGAAGTGTCCAAAAACTTCTGAAAGCAAAGGAAGCAGTGCCTAGGCAAAGCTATTTAAAAAACAAAAACAAAAAGGAGTAACCTGTTTTGACTAGACAAAAAGTAAGACTTCAGGAATTATACAGAACAGACTTGGAATAATCAAGATTAGAACCTGGAACAGATAACCAAGGGTATCTGGGAAAATGTGTACTGCTTGCAAAACTGGAAGTAGATAAGAGTTTTATTTAAGAGAAATGCAAGTGTTTTGAGAGTGGGTCCACTTCTCATGCAGCGCACAGACATTTCTTTTGAAACCATTTTAAAATGTGCAAAACCTGTTTGCCAGAGGCAAGTGTGGAGTGAGCAGCCATCCATCTTTCAAATGGCTTCTAGTGTGCTGGCATCCACCACCATCACCTATTGTCTGTCCTCTGCCTATGAAGATTGATGGGCAGCTACATTAGGAAAGGTGCCCACCGCAGAACATTTCTATATCTTACAAGCACCTGCTGAAAATAGAACTATTAATACTTTAATACATTCCCTACTAGAGCAAATAGCAGCTGGAGGGGGGTGGGGAGAGGGAATTTCCAACTACTGGAGTGGGGGAAGTATTAACCAGGAATGGGGAACCTGTGTCTTTCCAAATGTTCTTGGCAACTCCCATCATCCCTGACCATTGACCATGTTGGTTGAAACTGATGGGAGGTATAGTCCAATAACATCCAAAGAGCCACAAGTTCCACATCTCCTACATTAACAATTCTCCCCCCACAGAACTCTAGTCCCAGTCTGAATTGGGGCTTCTAATTGTTGCTTTTTTATAAAAAATGTAAAGCGATTGGAGATCTAAAGACAGATGTCAATTGTCTTGATTTGTGTGTCATGATTTACCTCGGTTTAAATCGGTTTAAAACTTGCTCCCTTTGGCTGCAGTCTTGGCAGCAAGGAAGGTAGCCCAGTTGTGGAGAACTGGAGCTCAGAAAGGATAAGGTCAAGGTGCAAGAATGAATAAATACAGTAAGTCAGTATTTATGATAAAATTGGATCCTGCTGCAATAAAGAGAGCACTTGTGGTTAGCCAATTCAAATAGGATGAAAACGGTCTGACTGCACAACAAATTCCAATGCCAAACATGGTGAAAGTGATCTGTTAACATCAAAATAGCCAGTTATGTATAGGGATGCCAAGCCTTATGGAGAACAGTTGAGGGAGTTGGGCATAGTTGAAGGAGCCAGGAAAAGAGGAGACTAAGAGGAGATATGATAGTCATCTTCAAATATCTAAAGGGCTGGGGCTAACTTAAATATTCAAGTTAGAATATTTAATAATAATAATAATAATAATAATAATAATAATAATAATGGAGATTCCAACTAAATATCAGGAAGAACTTTGGCACTAGAATGGACTCCCTCAGAAGGTGGTGGTCTCTCCTTCATTGGAGGTTTATAAGCAGAGGTTGGATGGCTATGGGTGCTTTAGTTGAGATTCCTCTGCATTGCATGAGGTTGGACGTGGGATCCCCTTTGGATCCCTTCCAACCCTACAATGCTGTGATTCTCTGATCTCTGAGAAACTGTATTAAGTATTCCAGTTTATGATTAGTGCATTCCCCCCCAGTTGATTTAATTAGCAAATCTACTTTTGGACTCTTGAAGTTGAAGCTGAACATAAGGCTCTGATATTTCTACAGACGGTTCTTACCTTACTGAAAGTAGCATTTGTGCAACTAATTAGAAATAAGTGTGTTGAGTGGCTCCTTAATTTAAAGGGCAGAACAGTTTGGAGGCTAAATTACAGTAAGTCTTCTGGGTCACAACAGAAAATATAAGGTAAGAAACCCCAAACTGGAAATTTCAGCTGCAAAGTAACTTGTATTCCACGACATACGGCTGTGGTGTGATTCAAGACTTAAAAAACAAAACAAAACACTTTAAGAATGTAAGAAAATCCCACCAGTATCGGGACAAAGGCCTTAGCCCAGTACTCTGTTCTCATTGGCCAACCAGATGCCCCTAGTGAGCCCATAAGCAGGATCTGCCTGCAATAGCACTCTTTTCACCTGCAATTCCCAACAACCTGTATTCAGAGGACATAGCCGTTGTGTTTACTAGGCTTTACCACCTCCATGAATCTAATATTTCAAAGCCATCCAAGTGGGTGGCCATCACTGCCTCCTGTGGGAGCTAATTTCACAGTTTAACTATGTGCCATGTAAAATGCACTTTCTTTTATCTGTCCCGAATCTTCCAGCATTCTGCTTGCATGTCCCCAAGCTCTACTGTTATGAGATAGGAAGAAAAGCTTTTTTCCCTTCCACTTTCTTCACACAATGTACACTTTTATCTCTTTCATGCCGCCACATTTTTCTAAATGAAGAAGCCCCTAAACGTTACCACTTTTCTCGGAAGAGAGTTGCTTCAACCCCTCAATCATTTAACATGTCCTTTTCTGAACCTTTCCAGCTCTGCAGTATCCCTTTTGCCTTAGTTATTTTGTTTTTTTCTTTCTGGGAATGTTGTATTTCTGTCCCTCCACATTCCTTCTAGCATTGCTTGTATATAGTCCATAGAATATGCACAGGTATATTCTATATAGTCTACAGAATATGACACAGCGTATTCCACACATTACATACAAGCAATGCTAGAAATGTACAGTCGGTTTAGAAAACTAAATGAGGCTTCCAAAAGTCTGCATGGATTATCTGTATTGCAATGCTCCCAAAAGAGGATTAACTCCCTTTTCATGCAGACATTTCTGCATAGTGGCTGGTCCTTATCTCACTTGTTAGCCCCTGGAGAGAATATGACCATTAGGTTGGGAAGATCTTCCCAGATGGATTCCCCAACATGATGACACCAAAACATGTCCTACAGCCATGTTGTGAGACAACACTATGAGATGGTGGGTTTGTTTTTCAGTGCCCACCCCTAACAACTCATATGGGGTAGATCAATCAAATAGCTATTAGCCATTATAACTAAATGTGTGCATTTGAACTATCTGATGGGTTGATGGAATTTGTCTGACTGCATCTCCCTGTACTAGATTTTCATGCTGTGTTGGTTTTGCTGCTTCAATCCCATAAATTTGGGGGGAGCACAAGGGTCATAGGAGAGACGACAGGCAGGTGGGGTGTGTGGCAGCTGTGGGCATAGCAGGACATCCATTCACATTGGCCTCCTCCTTGCAGTCAGGAAAACCCCTGCAGTTGCCCCTCCACCTCCAGGTACCCCACCTTTCCTCCAAGGAGATCCCGGTACTATGTATGGTTCCCCTGCACCACATCTTACATGTTTTATCCTCACAGCTACCCTTTGAGGTAGGATAGGCTGAGAGGCAGTGAAGGGCTGAAGTCGCCAAATGAGTTTTGTGGCTGAGTGAAGATGTGAAAGTGGCTCTCCCAAGTCTTAGTCACTTTACAGGGAACCAGGCAGAGGGCCTTCTCAGTAGTTGCACCCATCCTGTGGAACACCCTCCCATGAGATGCCAAACAGATAAACAACTATATGACTTTTGGAAGCCATCTGAAGGCAGCCCTGTTCAGGAAAGTTTTTTTTAATGTTTGAGCTCTTATTGTGTTTTTGATATTTTGTCGGAACTGCCCAAAGTGGCTGGGGCAACCCAGTCAGATGGACAGCATATAAATAATAAAATTATTATCATTATTAGCCCAGCACTATAACAATTATACCACAGGGGCTCTCACTAGCAATCTGGGTGTGGATATTCCTCTTCCCCTAATATGCTCCCAGAATGAGAAGTGGTTGATATGCCACCATTAGAGCTTAAGTACTTATTTCCCTTCCCACTTGGATAAAATGGGAGGGGGGTATTTTAAAACAGGGGAAAATCTGTTTTGACTTTTAAAAAATGCAGGGGAATTCCTTCAATACCTTCAATTCCCCTCTTTTTTATTATTTCCCTGTTACTGATTTATGTTTTTAGTGAAATGTTTTGTCTTTCTTATTGGTGTGTAGCCTAGAGAACGGTTTCCCAAACTTGGGTCTCCAGCTGTGTTTTTGTTTTTAAAAACAACCTACAATTCCCATCATCCCTGACCACTGGCCCTGCTAGCTAAGGATGATGGAAGTTGTAGACAAAAAACAGCTGGAGACCCAAGTTTGGGAACCTCTGGCTTAGAGCATTAGTCCTCAATTGGTGGTTTGGGATCTAGCACTGGATCACAGCCTGATCTAAGCAGCAGCACCATAAATATATTGATTTTGGTTGATATATGTGAACCACATATGCATTTACTGAAATATAAAGCAGTGTACAAGTATTATTAATAACAGTATGCAAGTATTATTAATAATAGTAACAAAGAAATTGGTTCCCAAACGTATGTTTTGGTTAAAGATGGGTTGAGGGCTACTAGCCTAGAGAATATTTGTATTAGGTGAGACACAAATTGAAGCAAGCAACCAAACGTTTAAGATCCACCTTTCGCCATAGTTCAAGGAATCTTACAAACAAAATTTGCAACATACAACACAATACAATCAGCCCTGTACAGACATGAAAGAACAGCAATGAAATCCAGCAATCAAAAGCGTCATAAAACATTAAGAGAAGTCAGGGTAAGAAAAGAGGGATTGTGCATAATTATGATGGTAGGCAAGCAACTGAAAAGAGAAAATAAAGAACCAGCCCCTAAAAGCCAAAGAAGGTTGCATTGCGGTGGAAGGCAAATACAGAAGGGGCAAGGCGAACTGCTCTAAGGAAGAGTATCAAATACTGGGTGAGGCCAAAGAAAATCCCCTTCCTCTTTGTCCCAGCCAAATATGGATTCAGAACTAAATAGAAGGTTTCTGTGGATGATCTTAACAATGCCCACATATGGGGGCAGCACACCTCTTTGAGTAGATGTCATTAAACAACAGAGGTAGCCTTTATGACTTGCTCGTGAGCTTTCAGAAGCAAATGGCTGCTCCTTCTTGGACACAGTTTGCTGGACAGGATGAAACCCTAATCTGATCCAGCAGAGCCACCCTCAGATTCTTGAACTAGGCTTCCAAACAGCCTGCATGGGTACCTGTCTTGCAATGCTTCCTAAAGAGGATTGAGTCCCTTTTCATGCATGTTGACAGCACAACGGGTGGAGGAGAAAATTGTTTTAAAGTGGCCTATACATATAATATGGCAGTTCTAACCTGGCTAAGCCTAGCCCACACTAGACTGCCTCTTATGCAGAGAGCACACTTTACACCCACACTTGCCTGATTCTGTGTGAGCAATGCAAAATTATACACAGAAAAATATATAGCATGTGCATTCTGCATATAAAATACATTAACATATATATTAATATGTATGGAAGATTCAAGCTCTATGCTGTATTATATTTCTGCAACATCGTATTAATGGGTAATTTCATATAGTTATATATGTTGCTGTATTTGTTTATGTGCTGGTTAATTAAGGAAACCTGGAGAGTATGTGTGCATAATACTGCACTTTTTACAGTATATAATGCTGTACATATTATGTAAGAATTGCTCACATTTTTAGTGAAACTGGTAAAAAATAATACCTCACTTCTCATTGAGATCAAGGAACAAGATGAAAATTAGGGGAAAAAATCCCTGTAGATAACAGCAGCACGGAGCTTTTCAGAAAATACCACACCTCTAGCTGGCACTTCTTGTAACATCCAGAGCCAAGTTGAGATCCCATAACTCGATGGACCTTGTGGTCTCTTCCAACTCTATGATTCTAAGCAGAGGTTATTCAAAACCAAATCTGCCCTGACAAATTCAACTTCAGCTTTGTTTTAGTATGTGCTTATTGTTTGTATTTCTTCAAACATTATTGCTCAACACAAGTGGCTTGTAAAACAAAGATTTTTAAAAAATCATAGAGCCAATAATCCAAATCACCAAAATAAAAATATATCTCAGAGTATAAAATAAGTAATAACCAGATTAAAATAGACAATAGCACCAAAGACAACAGCATGTGCAAACATGACAATCCACCAAAATTTAGCAAGAGGTGAACCAGGAAAATATTGTTGTTTGGGGAGTTCTAGAAGCAAGGCACCACCACCTAAAAGGCCCTGTTCCAGTCACTTCTACAAGTCTTATCTGAAGACAGGGGAATGCAGAGAAGAGACTCCAAAGGAGATCTTAATTATCAGGCAGGTTTATATGGCAGTAAACAGTGCAATAGCAACAATAGTATTATTAAACACCTTTAAACTGCTCACCATTTTGTAAGCATGGTACAAAAGGGAAGACAGTCTCTGCCTGCAGGCTCACAATCTAATGGACATGACGTAAAAGGGAAAAGAACCGGGGAGGGTGAAATATACTCAGAGTCGCAAAGTGATTTCATGCTCTTTATTCAGCTCATAGTGGTGAGGAGGAATGAATGAAAGTCCCCTCAAAGTATCTGCTTTATATACATTATTTACACAATGGGCTGCACATGATTGGCTAATTCCGGAATTCTACTGTAAGCCAATCAGGTTGTGGATTCACTTCTATCTGGAGCATGATTGGGTAGTTCCTGCCAACCAATCATACTGCTGCATTGTTCTAGGACCAATCAGACTGCTGCATTCTGAATTCTATTGTTCTAGGACCAATCAGACTGCTGCCTTTTGGATCCTATTGTTCTAGGACCAATCAGACTGCTGCAGTTTGGATCCTATTCAACTCAGTACATAACAGAGGGGAAAGAAATGCAAGCACTGGAGCAGCTGGTCCTTTGTTATGCAATGGATGTGGCTTTTTCCATGATGCACTTCTTGGGAGGCAGGGGGTCAGCCTATTTGTGGCCAAGAGTCACATGGCTGGTGGCATAGGCCAGAACATGCCTCCCTTCCAGTAACAGGCGGTTAGTGTAGAGTGTTATTTCATGAAGGGAGATGGGTGGGGGGAAGCAAGCTCCCTACAGCTGCTCATTCTTGGGACAACAGATTGGGGCAGGTTAGTCTCCCCCTTGCCATAGGTTGGGGTGTAGCCTCCCACTGGCCCTTGGCCCCTTGACACACTCCAGGATGTGCCTCCCTTTGATTCTGTAACCCTACAGCAAGATACCTTGCTCCATAGTTATCAGGAAAGCCTTTCACCAGGTGAGACCATGTATCCATCAAGTGCAGTATTGCCTAGCAATGTAGGTATATAGAAAGCTGCCGTCCGCTGAGCCAGACCTCTGGTCCATCTAGCTCAGGACTGCCTACACAGACTGGCAGCAGCTCTACCATGTTTCAGACAGAGAGTCTTCCCCAGTCCAACCAGTAATTGCCCCAGTTAGAAAAGACCTTTCACATTGCCTACTTCCTTGTCACTTTAAATGAAAATGCTGGGGACTGACCCTGGGAACTTCTGCCTGCAAAGTGCTGAACTATGGTCCCAAACCCAGAAGGGGTTGCCATTAGTTGGTAATGGCTCACAGTGAAAGATACTCTTACCTGGCACTTCCTGCTTACATTAAAACATTAAAGGCTTTATCCCCTCCCTCTGCCAAGAGCCTTTGTTCCGAATCAAGCCTGAGTATGCATTCCTTTTGGCAAAAAAGACAAATCAATATATTTCAAACTTTCCCCCAGCAACGGCAGGATATATTCACAGCAGAAATTGTGCCTAAGGATAGCAACTCTAAATAAGCATTTGCAGTAAGCTGGTGTTGCTAACAAGGGGGGATCTTTATACCAGCCTTCACCAACCTAGTGCCCTCCAGGTGTTTTGGAGTACAATGCCCACCAGTCCCAGACGGTGCAGTTGGCTGTCATGGTTGGGACTGATGGGAGCTGTCAGAAATATCTGAAAGGTGGTGAACAATGCAGCCAGGTGGAGATGAATAGAGACACTCGGCTTAATTGGAAAAGTACTCACCACAGTTTGATGGTTGACTTGGATCACTTCATCCCCTGCATGGATTTTCTTGCACTGGTCTGCTGGAGACTAAAGGCAAGAGAATGGTGGGGGGAGAGAAAGAAGCTTGACAATGGGAAAACCCAGTGGTGGAATTCTTCACACTGTACTATTACAATTCTAGTCCATGACATAATTCTGTCTGGCACCAAGATAATATTGATTCATTCTTTACAAAGTGACACTCTTAAGCCCTCTTCAGGCTTTCAAAAGGAATGTGTGAGGACTGGGGAGGGAAGAGTCTATCAGTTTTGGTTCTCTCTGTTTCTCATTTTCCCCAATCTTAAACTCAGTTCTCCATGTTTTGCAAAGATTTACAGGTTTTGTTTCATTTTTAAACCCTCATGAAAATTCATCAGCACTTTAATGCACATTTCTCCCAATGAAGGCATTTTTATATGCAATTTTGACTAATGTACACATTTTGGCAAGCAACTTCCCCTAATATAATGCATTTTCGTACGTTATTTTTAATGTTCTATATGTTTTTATGCAATTTCCTCATAAATGTGCATTCTTGTAAACATGGTTTGGTTGGAGAACTGTATCATAAAATTTAGATGTAACTGATGTCTTCCTCCCTCTCCTACATTTGCATTGCATTTCCTTTGCATTGAAACAAATGGGAGTGGAATACTGCAGTGGCAACATAATTTATATGACCTAATTACCGGTACATAAGTTACATAATTTTGCCACAATGGACAGTGGGACAAATAAAGCAGCTTTTAGCAAAGATGATATGCAGTGGAACAGAAACAGTGGCTGGGGGACACTGTCATAGGAGGGAGGCCCTAACGGAGACTTTGCAGGAACACCGGAACATATGAAGCTACTTTCTGCTGAGTCAGGCCGTTGGTAAATCTAACTCTTTATTGTCTTCACTGACTAACAACAGCTCTCAAAGATTGCAAACAGGGTTCTCTCCTCACCCTATCTGCAAATGCCAGGTATTCAACCTAGGACTTTCTACATGCAAGGTAAAAAAGGTAAAGGTAAAGGGACCCCTGACCGTTAGGTCCAGTCGTGAACGACTCTGGGGTTGCAGCGCTCATCTCGCTTTATTGGCCAAGGGAGCCGGCGTTTATCCTCAGACAGTTTTTCCGGGTCATGTGGCCAGCATGACTAAGCCGCTTCTGGCAAACCAGAGCAGTGCATGGAAATGCCGTTTACCTTCCCACAGGAGCGGTACCTATTTATCTACTTGCACTTTGACGTGCTTTCGAACTGCTAGGTTGGCAGGAGCAGGGACCGAGCAACGGGAGCTCACCCCGTCGCGGGGATTCGAACCGCCAACCTTCTGATCGACAAGTCCTAGGCTCTGTGGTTTAGACCACAGCGCAAGGTGCAGCTGCAGCTCTTACCCTTCCTGGAGATTATGGGGACTGAACCTGGGAACTACTGCATGCAAGTAAGATGCTCTACCACTGAACTGTGGCCCCTTCCCCCTCCTGCATGGATCCAGCCCTGCACCAGAGATGGAATTTTCTAATCAACCCAAACACATGATATTACAACACTTCCCACATTCAACTGGCACTTATTAAGCATAGAGAAATCAAGCGAGATAGATGCATGTGTGAAGCAGCTGTCTGCTGTGATGATGCTTGATCCATTATGTCTCATTCCCCATGAATATGTATGAACTCTCCCTTAGATCTCTTCCAACATAAGCTGCAAAGGTTCAGGCTAGGCTTGTTTTTCAAGTTGCCTCTCTCTTCCCTGCCCTCCCCATCTCTTGACTCTGACCCAGCTTTTTCTGGTATCTTTTTCAATTACATCTTGGCTGGGGTCAATTATTCCTTCAAAAGAGAAGCCAAATCAATTGGTTGAAGTACTAGGAATGAAACATCTTTGATGTTGCTTTTATTTCACTGAGCATTTCGAGCAGAAACGAAGTGGCAAGCGGTGGGTGTGTCCCACTTCCTAGGTTTGCTGAACAGCAGCCCCAAAGATGAGGGACATTCGCCACTAAAAGATTTATGGCTTTCATTTGGTCGTCGACTGACAAATTTCTCCTATTAAAACATTTATAAGCTCTTTAACAAAAGATGCTTCTTCTTCTTCTCTGCCACCTTCCCTATTCCTCCTCCTATTTTTCTTTTAATAAAGTATGTTGCTTTTGGTAGCAAAAACGGCAGTGGAGGTAGGGATTCTGTAATAAGATAGTGTACAATTGATTTTGGCTGGAGTTCACGGCAGATTCCTGGATCTGGAAAATACTGTAAAGTATATCTAAACACCAGAAGGGTATAACTAAAGAAGACACTTAAGGAAAGTGGCAGGATTTTATTGCACTTGTCAGATACCAGATGCTTGAGCAAGCTAGGGCACAGCTAGCTATAAACAAAAAAGTAAAAAATCTGTATTAACCTAAGAACAGCCCTGTTGGATGAGGTCAAAGGCTCATCTAGCTCTGCATCCTGTTCTCACAGTAGCCCAACCACATGTCTATGGGAAGCCCACAAGCAGGACATGAGTGCAACACTAACCACAAACTACTTGTAAGGTAAAGGTAAAAGGACCCCTGACCATTAGGTCCAGTCGTGACCGACTCTGGGGTTGCGGCACTCATCTTCCTTTATTGGCCAAGGGAGCAGGCATACAGCTTCCGGGTCATGTGGCCAGCATGACTAAGCCGCTTCTGGCGAACCAGAGCAGCGCACAGAAACGCTGTTTACCTTCCCGCCGGAGTGGTACCTATTTATCTACTTGCACTTTGTGCTTTTGAACTGCTAGGTTGGCAGGAGCAGGGACTGAGCAACGGGAGCTCACCCTGTTGCGGGGATTCGAACCACCAACCTTCTGATCGGCAAGTCCTAGACTCTGTGGTTTAACCCACAGCGCTACCCGCGTCCCAACTACTTGTAGTTCCCAGCAATTGGCATTCAGAGGCATACTGCCTCTGCTGGTGAAGGTAGAACAAAGCCATGGTGGGCAGCAGTCGTTGACAGCCTTATACTCCATGAGTTCACCTAACCCACTTTAAAGACATCCAAGTTTGTGGCCACCACCACCTCTTGTTGCGGAGAATATCATAGTTGGAACTATGCGAAGAAGTACTTCTTTTTGTCTGCCTGGGTAAGGCAAGGTTCAAAAGCCCAACCTACCAAAGTAACTGGCCTGCTCGGAAGGCAACAGGGCATATGGGAACATAGGAAGTTGCCTGAGGCAGACCTATTGGTTTATCTAGCTCTGTATTGTCAACAGCGAGTGGCAGTATCCCCCAGGGTTTCAGGCAGGGTTCTCTCCCAGATCTACCTGCAAGTGTCAACGATTGAACTGGTGGCCTTCTGCATGCAAAGTGGATGTTCTGCCACTGAGCTATGATAACCCTTCCATATATAATTAATGGTAGAGGAATGGGGGTAGGTGGGGGAAGACTGCAAAGGAAATTGCATTTCTTCACTGGAAGGAAGGTGTGACAAAGGGTTTCTTGTTGGCTGCAAAAGGAAGACAAAACTCAAAAATTGGGCAATAATAGGATGGTTTAGAAACCACTTCATCTAGCAAATTGGGCATCTAGCAAATTGGGCAATAATAGGATGGTTTAGAAACCACTTCATCTAGCATCTGGCATGGACCCTTTCCCAAAAATACCAAGAAAGTATGGAGAAAGTTATTTTGGGACAGTCAAGAAGACATGCTTGTCTTTCTTTACTCTGGCTGATAAACATGTATCCGGTTTTGGGTTTAAATGTTTTAAATCTTCTGTACCCCTGTGTTTGTTTACCCTTTCTGAGAACTAGTTTCTGAGAACCAGAAGCTAGGATTGTGGGCTTTTGCCTGCGTAAGGATTAAAACCTCAGGCTGAGAAGCCACAATCAAAATGGGTCAGGAAATCAGGAAGCTGCATTATAATGGGTCAGACCCATTCTAATTCTGGCAGGGCCCCCCAGAATTCCAGGCAAGGGACATTCCTAGAGAGTCTGGAGATTGGAACTGGGACCTGTTAGGCTATGGCCCTCCCAAACCACATTGCCTATTTCTTTCCATTTCCTTTCTTTTTCTCTCATGTAGACTTTGACCCACCCACTCCCTACCCCACAAAAAATAGCCGACATCCTTGGCATTGTGGTGCTTCTTTCTAGCCTGTCTCCCCCTTTCTAATCATGGATTTATAATACTGGAGTAGATTAAAATATAATGAAGAAAGTGAAAGCCTGCTGCTGGCATCTTTCTTTTCTTTTTCTTTAACATATAAAGCTTTTGACGCTATAAAGACAATTATTATCTTGACACAAGGGCTATTTCTTTGCTTCAAAATGTAGAAGTGTGCTGAGTCGAGGCTTCCACCATCATTTTTTCCTGCCATCATTAAAATAGCACTTTATTCAAAAGCTCTTTATTACTTGGTTATTGCTGAAATGCTCTTTACCACTGCCCGGGTGTTTATTTATCACATTTGCACCCCTCCTTTCCTCCAGGATGATATTATTTTATTTATTAAATTTACATACTGTCCTTCTTCCAAAGATCTCGGGGCAGTTTTCAGCATAAAAATGCATTTATGATTTTGTAATTTTATGATGTTTAATTGATATTGTTATTCGCTAACATAGTATTTTGCTTTGAGAGTTAGCAGTTTATAAGATGTTCTTATAAAAGCAAACAAATAAATACTTTAAATAAAGAAATGCACTGATTTTAGGAAACTTGGAAGCTGCCTTATACCAGCTCAGACCTATTGCTCCATCTAGTTCAGCACTGTCATGGACTAATTAGACACAGAGGAATGGTGAGAGGAAGCAACTGGTGAACCACCAAGGGGAGAAGGCTGAGTCCAGGGACTGGTGATGGGATGACAATGAGTGCTCAGAGGCAGATGAGGGAGAAGACTGGGAAGAGGAGGTGTCAGAAGCTGAAAAGGTAACAGTGCTTAGTGAGCTAGGAGAGTTAGTGGCAGAGAAAAGTCCAGAATCAGAGGAAGAAGCTGAAGCAGGAGAGTGGGAGGCCAAGAGGCAGAGATTAGTCAGGCTGGAGAAGAGTCACAAATGTCTCTCCCTCCTGCTGCTACAAGCTCTCATCCCTCCTTGTCTCCCAAAACCAGAAGAGAGCTGAAACAGGCAGAGCAGCAGCAGGCTTCACACAAGCACAGTCCCCAGTTGCTTAGAAAAACCCCTGGAGAAGAAGGGACTTAGATAGCTGTGGCGAGACAGGGACTTCATGAATCAGTCTTGGCAACTGATTCATGGGGATGAGCTGCTGCACTCATTAGGCCTGACACCCTGTCAAGTCTGTGGAGATGGTGTTTCTGCTAATAAAGAGTTAACTTCAACTTTGAGTGGTGTGAGCACTCAAAGTCCAGCATGGACTTTGACAGCATCGCCTACAGTGATTGACAGTGCCTCTTCAAGGTTTCAGTCGGAGAGGGTGCTTCTCCCAGCCCAACCTAGAGATATTAGGAGTTGCACCTAGGGTCTTGTTCATGAAAAGCATTCACCCTACCACTGGACCTACTCTAGCCACCTTGATCTCCACTCATCCACCATTTTATTGCTGTTTTTCTACCCAAAAGGCATGGATCGGCTTGGCTCAGCTGTTCTCCCCCCCTTCAGATTGATCACTGGTAATAGTGCCAGGCTCATTCCTACTAGCATTTTCCATTAGCCTAAGAAAACAAAAAAGACCCAACAACCTTCCATCAAAACCCCTGCCTGAGACCTGGGGATAATGTTTCTAAGCAGCAATAAAACTTGCTCTTTACCTAGGTAAGCAAAAGCACAGTGCACTTCAACCAAGAGCAGGGACAATGTGTCATGCTTCAGAAGATGCTGCTCGCTACTTCCTGGATGTGTTCTATCTCCCCATCTAGGTTTCATTTGAGGTTTTTAATTGCAAATATGCCTGCAGACAGAACTCAATAAAAAAGAACGGCAGAACAGCCCTCCAGACCTCATCTTAATACTAATAGCTAAGAGCACTGAGTGTCTAAAGTGGTTCACATATTAACTTTGTCCCGAGAGAGCAGAGGGGCCAGTGGGTCTAATTAGACCCACCAGGACTAGGTCTGGGTGATATCTGCTTTCCAACATCGTAATATATTGCCAGCTAAACTTCGCGATATGGCGGTATATTACAGGAGGTGGGGAGGAAAAAAGCAGTTATTGGTCACAGAGACAATTAGCATCACTGTGTGAAGCTTCTGCCTCTTCCTGGAGAGGTCAGGCAGGCGGCACTGGCCTGGGTGGAATGTCCATTCTTTGTTCAAATGCCTCCAATGAAAGCTGGGCTCTGGTCATGCAAATAATGTCAAACCATGGTAATTTGTAGACCGTGTTTGTAGACTGTGGTTTGGCATTACGTATAACTGTGGCCTTTGTAGTTGTGGCTAGTAAAAAAAAGGAACAATTCTACGAAACGGTTAGAACAAGGTACTGACAATGCCAAGACTGCAGGTTCTACCCCCCACATCGGACAGCTGCATACTGTATTTGGGCTGGACTAGATGATCCTCAGGGTCCCAACTCTGATTCTATGAGTCAACATGTACCTTCTATGAAAATGGACAACACCGTCAAATTAGCTTGACATGCAAAACTTATTCCGACTGTAACATTTGCGGGGTGTGTGTGTGTGTGAGTTGTTAGCTCAGGATAGGATATGGGGTGGGTTTAGTGCAGCGTGTGCACAGCCTTTCATACTGTCAATGAACAGCATTTAAAAATCTATCAGCATTAGAGTCCATTAGAGTCCATCAGTGGCCAGCTACCCTGCAGCTGGCAGACGAGGATAGAAAGGCAGGCCAAGCCCTTGCATTAGCCTGCTGAGAACATTTGCGTGCTTCCTCAAGCAGTGGAAAGTTTCAGGACCCTTGCTTTTCACAGGGTCAGTTCCCTTTGGGGAAGAAACCACTGGAGACTTTTGTCCTGCTCTTTCATTAAGAGTGTGCGGAGGAAGGCATCCATACAGTTTTATAAAGCTGATTCATTTCCTCCTGCCATCCCACCAAGGTTATTTTCTGGTAGCTTTGCTGGCTATGTTCAAGTTGCTACCTTGGGGATGGGAAACTTCAGTCCTGATGGCCACATATGGCCCTCCTAGCCTCTTTGACTGGCCCTTGGAAGTCTCCCCAGGCCATGCCTCTTACCATGCTTTTGTCGGGCTGGAATGCATCCCCAAACTCTGATAATGATTCTTGTTTGCATGGATGGAGGATAGAAAGGGGCATGAGAGTGTCTGCAGAAACAAAGCCCATTGTTCAAAGGCAAAATTGCAGGTTACTTTTGCCTCTCCCCCCCCCCACTGGCATGCGGCCTCCTGAAGGTTACCCAGAAGGGAATGTGGCCCTTCCTGGCTTCTGTGCTAAAAAGTCTCCTTCAGTCCTCACCATAGGAGTTTTCTGAGCCCTTCCTAGCTCAAACAGGGCACCAGTCTCTTTCTTATATAAGTTTATATTTCCTTTAAATTATCTTCAGGATAGAAAAAAGAAGGGAGGCAAATGGAGAGAGGGGAAAAAGAAGGGAAGAGATAAACGCTTTGCAAGGTCTACCAAATTGTCATGGATATGACGCGATATAAATATCACAATAAAATTAGTGTGCGTGTTTTGTTGCTGAATTAGAATAATTGCCACAATTTATTCTAAATAGATTTTAGAGACATCTGTGAAGACAATATAATAGGCCAATAATCTCTCTTCCATTTCCTAACAATCAGAGTTCCACAAGCAATACAAATTGTTTAAGGCTTTCTCATCTGAAACTCATCTCATTCCTCCTACAGTGGCCATGTGTCCTACCTTACAGAGGAGTCCGTTTCAAGGGCTGTCAGAAGGCAGCCCTCAATTGGAGGGAGTTTTTTATCTGGTCCAAATCTGGCTCAAACCTAAGAAGGCAGAGCAGGAACCTTGAACTTGCCCACCAACAGTGACCACCTGGACTGCAGACCAGGCAGGCACACATGGGACCTACAGTAGCCATATTATCTTTCTCCATGATGTACTGCCCTGTTTGAGTCCTATTTGAATTATAAATGGAATCATGGGGTTGTAGCCAATGCTACTTTTACTCAGAAGTAGATCCATTTAAATTAACAGAAATCACTACCTTAGGTCTATTAATTTAAATGGGTCTACTCGGAGTAGAAGTAAGTGTGCCACAACCCACAGTCTTTCTATTTAAATCGTAACCATTATTTCTAAATTTGCATCTATGCGTACAAACTAGCATATGCATTTTTAATGCAAACCTGTGCCCTCTTCTTGTTTTTTTAAACGATGCATAAATGGCCACTCTTTTCTTCTTCATTTGAAGAGATAATACTCTGCTTTCTAAGGGTCTAATGAGACACATCAGCTTAGCTTCAAAGCAGGGGAGGGGTTCTCTTCTAGGAGCAGCGTTTGTGGAGCCTCACACCACCCCTGCCCCATCCTGAGATGAAGGTGCAGCTGTGGCGGGGGCTGGACCTGTGGGAGGCCCTGAAGATGGGGGTGGGATCAAGCAGGGGAGGCCCCTGGAAGATTACCTGTGAGGTCACTAAGATTCTGCAGACAACATCTGGTCCACAGGTTGGCAGTTCTGCAACCCTAATGTATGGGGTCTTAAGCCATATCACTTAATGTTTTCTGGGCTATCATGATGCACAAGTAGTTTCTTTACTGCTTTGCCTCCTCAACGTCACTTTTAACGGTTTCAGTTTAGCTGATTTTAAATGACCCAGAACACTAGCGGGTATAGTCCTCGCTAACAGGGAAGGATTGAGTGCTTGAACTAAATGGACTTTTCCCATCTCTAGTTAGCACGGTTCCTCAGCTTAATTACATATGACTATTTTATAAGCCCACCTAATTTCCTGGACCCAAATATGCTTCATTAAGCTCAAGGCTTTGAAACAGAACTCTATAGCAATTGCAGTGAGATTAAAAATTGGAAATTGCGGGTCGGTGGGTGGGTAGGTAAGCAGGGGAGTGGAGGAGACACAAATGGCAGGAGGTTCAATTAAAAGTGAGTTTAATGATCTATTATCAGCAATAAAGATATTGTTATGCCTTCACCATCCCAGTGCCACCCAGCTGTTTTCGACTACAACTCCCATCAATCCAGCCAGAATGGGACTGATGGGAGTTGTGGTTCAAAAGAGCCATGTCAGTTGAAGGGCCAAAGGTGTGTCACTCTCCCCTACTCCCCCACAAAGACACTCCAGTTAAAAGTTCGTCCAGCCACTTTTGGAAATGTAACAAAGAAGTAGTGAGAAGGATAGTTTGGCTGCAAACTGGGCTTCCCAGACAATGGGCAGTCAACAGATTCAGATTCTGTCTATGTGCTGAATAGGTTAGGGTTGTGCTAGGCTATCAATATTATGCACATCTATATTGGGGAGATTGTGTGTATGCATTTTTTGGTAAAAGGCAACAGCACCCCGGTATTATTATTACTATTTTAAGAAGGAAAGGAAAGCTATTTTTCAGGCCTATACCCTGTGGTGGGAAATTTTTCTTCAATCTGAGGTTCACATTCACTCCCAGGCAATCTTCCATGGGTTGCACGACTGCAGTGGATGGAGCCAGCTGCAAAATTGGGGGTGGGCTGGAGGCAAAATGTGAGCAGAGCAATAGATGTAACTCTTACCTCTGCACAGTGGGCTACATCTGAGCAGCTAGATGCAACTCAGAGATACCCATACCCAGAGAGGCATTATCACAATCCAGCCAGGCAAAAGCAACAGTGGAGGGCATGGAGCAGGACCACTGAGCGGGTCTGGCCTAGGGAGGTGTGCCCTGGGGAGATTCCTGAGGGCTTGACAGAGAGGCTTGGAGGGTCACTTTCAACTCCCACAGATTATGCCAGGCTAAATCACAGAGCCATTTAATCTAAGCAGGACTTCCAGAGATCAAACAGCAGGCATTCAGATCTTTAAGCAGTTGGAAAGGTTATCCCCCACTATGACAAAATCAGAACAAATTATGCATTAGGAATTATGCATAAGGAGCCTAAGCAAGTATTCATGATTTGTAGAATATTTAGAGTTCAAAATCCAGACTTTGTTGGTGCTGTATCTGGCCAATGTTATTAAAAATGTTATTAAAATAATTTACACCCCATCTTTCCATTTTTTTATATTAAAAAAAATGCTGTTATGCAGCTTGGGCTGGTTTTTAGTGAGGAAATTGAAGTGGGTGATGTTTTGTGTTTTAAGTGTGCTTTAAATGTTTTAACTATGTCTCAGTTTGTATATTAATTGACTAGAGAATGTTGTTGTCTGGGTGGTCACTGAACATTCTAAACAAAGCAAATTAATAAATTTCCCCATACTCAAGGTGGCTCACAATGTATTTAAAAAGCAAATCATCACAATTGCAACAACTCTGTTAAAAATCCAGATTAAAATTGCAGATAAAACAGACTCCTCAAAATCTCAGTGTGTTAGAAGAATAGGTTCAGCTCAGCAAAATACAGCAGAGAACGGTCTTCACAAAATGGTGGAAGGCCAGTAGAGAGGGGCTGAAATGGAGCCCCATATTTATTTATAATTGATTTATCTATACAGTTTTTAGACTGATTTACATCAAAGGTCGCAAATGGTTTCCACCAACAAAGACACATGTAAAAACAGATGTAATTTAAAATCAAAGCAAACAATGCAAAACACAGAATAGGGTGGGTAGGCTAAACAACTCATTGACTAGATGATGAAAGGCCAATGATGTCATTGCCATCTGCACCTCTAGGAGGAGAGAGTTCCACACCCAGGGTACAATCACCAAGAAGGGCCTGTCTCAGCAGAGCAGAGCAAGTAATACTCACTGGCAGCATTGCAAGCACAGCGCCCCCACCAATTGAACTCAGAGACTGGGTATGCTGATATGGCAGAGATGCTCCATTTAGTAGCCATATGTAGGACGTTCCATAATATAGGCATGGCCATATGTTTCTATACCAGCTAAGTATCACCCACCAACAGGATGCAAAGAACACTCAACACCCGCTTTTTCAAAAACCTGTTTAAGAGAGGCAGATTTGACAGCTGCAACTTCCCCTTCAGAGCATGGGTACAATGCAGATCCTATGAAATATGACAGAGTCCCTTTTGGAGTGGCACACTTTGATTAAAACTGGGTATAGTAATCAGGCGGAGAGGGGCAGATAAAGTTGCTTTGAAGCCAGATCTGGCCCAAGGTCTGTCAAATGGCCACCCGATGTGAAATATATCCAGGCCCATTAGAATTGCATGAATTGGCTGAGAATTTGTACACCATCATCATTTTCACATCTAGGTAATGACAAAAAAGTGATGGATGTAAAAAACTTAATGAACAAAATGGCAAGCGAGGGAACTTTGCTCATCAATCACAATTCAGTAGCTAACTTAGGATTTCATGGCTCAAACTAAGCTCCTTTCCGCAATGGACAATTATGAATTATGAACTAAGTCCCAAGTATGGTCAGACCATTACTAAATCTTCATTTTCATCTCCATTACCAAGAACCTGATTCCATCATCTTTCAGAATTGAACTAACCCCCTCATTTAACATCAAGATATACTTCCCCCCCTAGGAAACTGCTTTCTGTTCCAGTGTGTTTCTGAAAAGTCCTAATGATTGTGAGTAGACTGCTTAAGTACGCACTTTGAAATACTGTAAATGGGACGATTAACATAGCCAGTATTAAGAAGATTTCAACAGAACTTCCTTAACAGGGCAATTCTATTTTCCTGATCTTTGCTGCTAGAATGGGTTAGGTCCATTTTCTCCAAACAATGCCCATCTTCCCCACACCTAACATAGGTGACAACAGGATACTTCTTCCTGCTACTCCTCAATCCTTGACCAGAGAAATTGCTGACTGGGGAATGAGGTGTATGACTCTGTGTCAGGACTTGTCTTCAGTGCAGTTCAAAAATCTAGGCCAGACATCATAATTATAGCAAGGTTCTTTTCTCTGGAATGTCTGTTACAACCTCTGGGAGCAATACACGAAGTGTCTATGCACTGTTGAGAACCTTGATTTTCTTTCTTTCAGGGAAATAGATGCTATTTGTGGAATTTACTGTATTTCATATGGAAGATAACTAGAGAGAGCGAAAAGAATGAGGCACAATTTGCCGGGAACGTCTCCTGTTCTTGTCTTACTGAAACAAATGAAGCAAATCCTAGCATACTCTGTCCATGGAGGATACCCAGTAAAACAGTTGTAACATTCAACTTATGGAGACAGAAGAATCAAGAAAATGATCGCAGTGAACAAAACCTACGTTTTCTGTCGTTCCAGTGATCACGTGCAGCCCGTCATACGTTGACTTGATGTACATCCCCTGAGAAATAATGAGATGAGCAATGATTAATATACAACAAGCTATTAAGAATTTGCAAACAAGTGGAACCTGAAACCAAAGCTGCAGTGTGGAATGCACCTGCTCAGGGTTCCAGAAAGCAAGCTGAAGTCTCTTTTCATTCTGCCTCCCCACCACCCCAATTTCCCATTTTCCCCTATAACAAGCAGCATCCTGTGGCCAGTAACGACACAAGAAGGCATTGCTTTCTGTCCCATCCTGTATTCATTACATGCAGCACTGTATCCATTCTGCTGCAGCCCATCTTGCACCCAAAAACTATGTTATTCAACTTGTTATCCACTGTGGTGAAATTAAGTTAAATTATGTTATTACATTGTCATCACAGTATCCCTCCCCGTTCATTCACTGCAAAGGAAATGCAATGCAAATGAGGAAACATAATCAGCTGTATATCGTTCGCAGATTGAAAGCATCAGTATCAGCATCAGCAAATACCAAATGTATTAGCTGGATTGATCACTGTTCCAGACATAGGGAACTGTCAAACTCATTAGCCATTAAATGAGGGGTCTCAGCAGCTAGGTTTTTATCACACCAGTTTTAACTAAATAAAATATGCATGTTCTCATTTTCATATGCAGGGGGCGGGGGCGCCAAATAGCAAGGAATTGCTGCTTCCATCAAGCCCTCCATATGAACTTCCAATGGTCATCACTGTTAGACAAAGAATGCTGGGCCAGATGGGCCTTTGGTCTGATTCAGCAAGGTAATTTTTGCCTGTCAGGAAGATAAAGTGCATTTTGGAAGACCCGAGTCTAGAGCTGGGATGAAAATGCCACCATACCAACCCAACCGCAATTCCCCAGCCCACTGATTGGCAGACACATTCTGCAGAGGTGCCATTTTGGCAAATGTTACTCTTCTCCCAAATGGCTATTGGGTGTTTCTTGAGCTGCCACCTCCCCCTGAATTTTTATTTTATTTTTTAATTCTGGGAGGAAAGGGGGGCTTCTAGTCATCAAGATAAGTTCTGCTCTTAGAATGGGAAAAGAATGAGAAGAATGAGAAAAGAGAGAGCTACTGTACCACCAGTGATAAGCTTCCTATGATGCAACTTGGGGATCCCAAAATCACTATCTGGGGTTTTTGCACTCCCCAGGATTTGAGCCATCAGCACTCATTTTGAAAAGAGCTGCTTGCAAGAACTCAGCTCCTCGGCAATTCATGACAAGCGATTGTAAACTCTGCAAGACTTCAATCAGCAAGTCAGAGATCTTCAGAACTTGCTAATAAAGCCTTTTCGTTTTAAAGTGCTCACATCTACCATTCAGTTTTAGTACAAATCAATGCAAAATGCCTGAAAGCCTGATCCTATGTGAGCCATTGTATCTACAAAGGAATGGCTAGGATGGCAGAGGTGGGGCATAGCAGCTGCTGCTTCACTGTACTGCTGGAAAAATTTCTAACTTAAAAGGAAACAGGTTTCTTTTCTCAAACTGAGCAAAATGTGTGAAATCTACCTGAGAGCTGAAATGAAAGTCTGTCCTAAAAACTTCCCATTCCCTTGATCCTCAAATAGAAAAAGCTAACGAGGTTGCTTTTGTTGTTTCCAGGCATTATCATTGCACATGAAAATCCAGAGACTGGGGGTGGGGGTGGGGGGACAACAGTATATCAAAATGAGAAGCAGAAATGTGAATAAGATTTTTTTTAAGGAGTATTTTTATCACCAGAACCTACTTCTGTCATATTCTCTACGTTGAAGTACAGAGCTTCAACTCATTAAAAAAAAATAAAAAGTTGAAATATTATATGCTGTTTTTATTCAGCTTGTCTAGATGCATTGCTTTGTACCTAGAGCAAGATAGCTTTGGCTCCATTTTCTATTTAGGACAAATGTTCTTCTACAGCGCTTTGAAACTGGCATGGAAAATGAACAACAGGCAAGGGCAGTCTTCGCCAACCTGGTGCCCTCTGGAGATATGTGGGGCTACATTTCCCATTAGCCTCAGCCAACAGGACCATGCTGGCTGGGGCTAATGGGAATTGCTGTCCAAAAGGTCTGGAAAGGGCAGTCGGTGGCCAAAGGTTGATCAAGGGTGTAGCTAGTTCCCCTTGCTAAGTGGGATTTCAAAGAAATGGATAGGAAATAGCCAAAGAACATGTCTGGGTGCCTGTTGCTAAGCCAAAGCTATGTGCATGAAGACTGCAACCTGTACACATTTACCTGGGAATAGTCCTATTAAGGGGTGTATGTGATGTTAGGTGAGGGGAGGTACCTCTAGTGGGCGACTCAGCTCTCACCTGTGGCTCCTAGAAGCTGTCAGTAAGTGACAGCGAAAAGTGACTTTGGCTGGCTGGTTAAACCAGATGAAGGCAAGCAATATTTATATTTTACATTTTTATATCTTCATTTTAGATCTTATGATTTATGTGGAAAGTGTTTGATTCAGTTGGTGTGTTTTTTTGATGTTTTATTTTTTGTTCAATTCAATTCAAAATCCTTTATTAGGCATATATTTTTTGTTTATGACTACTTTTGTACCTTTTCATGTTGCAAGCTGCCTTGAATGTGGCTTGAACTATGGGAAAGTGGCATACAAATACAATTATGTATGTATGTATGTATGTTCTGCATGTGGACGCGGGTGGCTGTGGGTTAAACCACAGAGCCTAGGGCTTGCCGATCAGAAGGTCGGTGGTTCGAATCCCCACGGCAGGGTGAGCTCCCGTTGCTCGGTCCCTGCTCCTGCCAACCTAGTCAAAGTGCAAGTAGATAAACAGGTACCACTCTGGCAGGAAGGTAAACGGTGTTTCCGTGCGCTGCTCTGGTTTGCCAGAAGCGGCTTAGTCATGCTGGCCACATGACCCGGAAGCTGTACGCTGGCTCCCTCGGCCAATATAGTGAGGTGAGCGCCGCAACCCCAGAATCGGCCACGACTGGACCTAATGGTCAGGGTTCCCTTTACCTTTACCTATGTTCTGCATGCAAGGCAAATGCTCTGCCATTGAGCTATGGCTCTTCCCTCTTGTAACCACAAAGATCTACTTTAACGTTTTCTTGTGCTCACTGTTAGGGAGAGTCTCGAAGGGCCAGTTTATCCTTCATGGTAAGAAGATTCTGACACTAAAGGAAATGTATTGTTTCTGCAAGACAGCCTATGTCATGATGACACTGCTTCAGGGACCATTCCGCATTATGTTTAATCAAACAGGCAGCTCAAGCTGTACAAATTACCTGCACAGGGTTTTTCCTCAGTTGCCATCAGTTATGGGGTGGAAAAGGAGAAGCTGCTGCAGGCTGTCTTTGGTCACACCAGGAAGTTTCTAATTTATTGTTATTACCAGCAAAGAAAGTCAGGTGTGCATGGCTGATCTGTTACAAGCAGTTCTCTCTGTTTGTGTGCGTGCATGTGTGTGTTTATGTATGTTTATTGGGAGGGGGTTGCATGTGCATGTGACCTCTCACTGCCAGGGCTGAGAGGCAGGTTTTGCCCCCACTGGAACAACAGCCCTTAGTGTATTCTTCATTCTTTCCAACAAGAATGAATGACAAGTGTGTAGGAACCCAGGTCACTACATCTTAGCGAGTTGGATCACTGGTCCATCTAGCTCAGTATTGTCTTCTTAGACTGGAAGCAGCTCTTCAGGGTTTCAAAGCAGCAGCTTCCCCCAGCTATACCCGGAGATGCCAAGGATTGGACTTGGGATCATCTGCATGCAAAGGCAAATGCTCTACCATGGAGCTATTGCTCTTCACCACTGATTTGATAGTTAAGACTTGCTTCCCTGCCAGCAGTAACTGTGTCATTGTTAAACTCTGTGCTGGAAACAAGATAAGCTCTATTGACAGTTCTATTAGACCTCTTTTGCAGTTTTGATACCAATGTCCATGTTGGACCACCTGATTTATGGTGGTGGTGATCACCCCTGGAGGGTAGGCCTCAGAGCAGTGCTTAGTAAGGATGGATGAATCTGGCCGTTTCTGTTTCTCGTTTTTCCAAACTTAAATTCACATTTTCACATCAGTCTGCAATTTTGATGCAAACTTCTAATATACATGTTTGCATGTAATTTTGCCTAATATGCTCATTTTTTGCAGAGCACTCTAAAACAATGCTTTTTTGTATGTTATTTTCACTAATATATGCATTTTCATGGCATCAGAGAATTGTAGAGTTGGAAGGGACCCAAGGGTCATCTAGTCCAACCCCCTGTAGTGCAGGAATCTTTTGCCCAATGTGGGGCAACATGGGGAATATGTGTGTACACAGTACTTGGCTGCAGAACTACACCGCAAAAGCTATGTGTATTTTAAAGGACACCTGTGCTTGCTTTCACAATTGTTTGGGAAAGTGTGGATTAGGTAGGTGGGTTTGCCTTGAAATGCAAACTAATTCACATTTCTCCCTATTCCGTAGTAGTGAGGATTTCTGCTCTTCCCTGTGACCTTCAGTTTATTGGGGTTCTGCAAGGTCTGCTCTTGTTGCTCCATCCTGTTTAACAGCTTTGGCAAAAGATTTGGGGCCCTGTGCACTAAATATGCTGATAATTTAAAGCTCTATCCATAGGTCAGTGAACATCTGATATGTATGCAGAAAGCCCCAGATTCAATCCATGGCATCTCTGGATAAAGCTAGGGGACACCCCTGTCTGCAACCCCGGAAAGCCACTGCTAAACAGTGTAGACAATCCTGAGCTGTAGGAGCCAATGACAGCTTCCTGTATTCCTATGTTCCTTTTCATCTGGTCCCAGGAAAACTGTGGAGGCTGTGAACTGACAAATGGATCATAAGATGATTGTTATACGTTTTATGAAGCAAACCGGTGTGTGATTTGAAAAGTTATTGTGCAATTTTATGATACCATGAAATAGACGTCTGTAAGAAATGGCTGATCTTAGCTTCACTTTTATTATCTGGATGTAGCTGAAGGAATAAAACTAATCAAGGTTTATTTTTAACATCTGTGCTCTTTCGCTACCCACCTCTCATGTTTGATCTTTTGTAAGGAGGGGCTCCTGATCCTATATCCTAGAGTGCTAATGAAATGATCCTTCGCCAAAGCTATCTGCACACACTATCCTAGGTTCTAGTTCTCAGTAGTACTAAAGTATGACAAAATGTTGAGAAAGGGCACTTTTACACCCAGGGCCCATTGTTCACCATTTCCTGCTCACCAGAGCAGGCAATGTACAGGTCAGGAGCCAAGTGAGAGTCAATGAAGTGCTAAATTCCCCTCTACTTTTCAGGAAGAAGGCGGAGGCTAAGATGGGTAGTCGGGTCCAAGGCAAGCGCCAGACCTTGTGCTTTGAACTAACCATGGTCTTGGAACTTGACTCTACCTGCCTGAGTGAGTCAACTTCAGGATTCTTTCATGCCCCACGGTAAGAACTGTGGATGGGGAAGAAATTTACTTCTGTTTGCATTTTAATAAGAAATTACCTATTTCATGCTTAACAAACCAGTGTGTGTGAACTGAAACACAGTTCTCTTTAGAAAACTGCACAGCAGTGTTTGAAAAATTTAACAAAAAATTACATTACAAAAAGAAAAAGAAAACTGCACTTATGAGAAATTTGCAATGTGGTTCCTCAGCCAAATTTTGTGAACAAAAAGGTGTATTTTGGGGAAAGGTGACACAATAAAATGCATTATACAAACGTGCATATTAGGAGAGATTTGCACTAAAATGCTGGAAATTTTACATGATACTTAAAAAAACAACAACTATGCAAACTGCTGTGGAAAACTGAATTTAAAATTGGGAAAATGAGAAAACAGCACATTCACCCATCCCTAGTGAAGACTGGACAATGAGCTTTCTTGCATTTAAACACAAACTGTTTCAACAGCTATCAGAGAGTGCTGGGCAATACTGGGGGGAAGAGGGGGACATAAAAGTCACAATATAATGCAAACAATAAACATGAAAAATAGCATTCAAAGATGAGCCACCTGACAACAAGCTACATTAAGCTCAGCTGGGAAAAATACACTAACAAAATACTCAAACAAAAGAGTATAATTCTACAGCTTTTAGGCCACCAGTGCAAAGGACCTTCCTCTGACAGTTATAGTTCTAACTTCATACACCAAAGGACTATGAAATGAAGCCTGATTCAAATAATGCATTCTTAAATACCCTCTGCTTGGTCCCCCAAATTTCTCCTGGGAAATGCTCCTATTTTCACATTGCTGCAAAAACCTTACCATACAAGCAGAGCTCTTGAATGAAGTAAAAATAAAATTGCACTATTCTATACAATGTTTGTGCTTGGAGGGAAACAAATTATAAAACCCCCCTCATTGAAATAACTCGTAGTTCTGCACTGTCTAACAATCATACAATGTAATCCATTCTGCTGTAATCTATGGGCTCCATTCACCAAACACTGTTCTTGTACAAATCCCATTAATGTAAATGGAGTTTGCATAGGAACGACACTTGGTTGAATGCCTCCTGTATTGACAAAATGCTAGGTGAAGTGAAGCAAGAATAGCATATCATTCTGAAAAAGAGACATCTCTGTTGGTCACCAGGGAAATTTCATATATCAAGGATTTGCTTGCAGCAGTTCTTGCCAGAGAGAAGGGAGATTTTTGACAACAGCATTTTCTGGAAATTGGATAAGAGTGAAATGGACTTCCCATATTTCAGGCACTTGAGTGCCTATGAATTTGAAGGAGCAGAGAGGTCACAGAGAAGAAGCCAGAAGAAGCAAAATGTTGTTGCTAGGAACCTGTCTGAATCAGACCCTGCAGAGATCTCCTTTGAGGTCCGAGACCCCCAGAGATCCCTCAAAACTGAGAAACTAGAAGAGCCTGTAACACCCCCAAGGCAGCCTGAAGGATTTCGTCAAGGGACATTTATGCCCATTGGTTTCAATGGGTCTTCTCAGAGTTTGACTGATACTACAATCCTCTTCCTACTTACCTGAGAGTAAGAGCCACAGAATTCAGCAAAGTTTTATTCTGAGTAGACATGGTTAGGACTGCAACATAAGGCAAGCACTTACTGCCTTATGAACGAGCACATACAAAATCAACACAGCTTGGAAATAGACTGGCCAATCCATCCCTATCATATTTAAATTTCATTCATTTCAATAAAATAAACCTGATTAAAGGGATGGAGGATAAATTCTATACTTCCCAAAACAATATGTGAACCAAAACAGCTATCTCCTTTGAAATTCACAGTTCTCGGAATTTTGCAACGTTGCTCTCCAATAAGATAATGTATACAAAAAATGTGTATATTGGGATGAAGCGTGCATAAAAAGGCACAGGTTAGTGAAAATAATGTACCAAAATGCATATTAGGGAAAACTGCTTGCAAGAATGTGTACATTAAGAGAAAGTGCATGAGAAACTGTATATATCAGGAGGAAAATCCCAAAGAATTTTCATCAGGACTTCCTCAAAAAAAAAGGTTTGAAAGCTGATGTGAAAGGTGAAGAATCCAATACAAGACTGAAAATAAATTTGAAGAAATCAAGATTGCCAGGTTTGTTCAAAGCTACTAACTCTAGCAGGCAGGTTGCCAAGTTCACTAAAATAAATGTGTAGCGGGATTTGGGACGAAACCTCAAAGCCTGGGTGTCCCCACCACTTCACAAGCACCCTTTAGTATGAGGTGAGCATTTCATGCATTAAATGCCTACCCAGCCTTGCTGAAAACCACCTTCCTAGATTGCTATTACTTACCAACCCTTCACTGGGCATGATGCTGGTAAGGTGAACAACTTCAAGGTGAGCTGATTGAGACACCAGAGAATCGGATGAGAGCGAAATGATGTGATCACAGATGCCAGAGAGTGTTTTACACTGGGGAGAAGAGAGAGAGAGAACATCATAAGCTTTTTTTAGGGAAGCACTAAACAACTCAGCATTAAAACATTACTCACAGGAAACAATTCAGTATCATGTATTTTGCAAAAACTGGCTTAAGACTCTACTTGCTACACAAAATAATAAGAGGCAAGCCCCTGTTCAAATGACATAACCCAAGTTAGTGTCGGAATACATGGGTGTGAGGAAACCTGCAGCAGGGGTAGCTAAATGGCAGCCCCTCAGATGTCGCTGGACGACTCCCCAAATCCCTCACCATTGGTTATGCCTGCAGGGGTTGTTGGAAGTTATAGTTCAGCAAAATCTTGTGCAAGGGAAAAATCAGAGACAAACCCACTGGCTTCTTACACATGTCCCTGCTGCCATTCTAGCAATCCCCACATATTGGGCACTGAACATCTATTTTTCGAAGGGGTCAGCTTTGTTCAAGTAGGCTCCATGTTAGATTAAGAACTCTGTAGATAAAGATTCTATGTTGTGCAGGGAACTCACTAGAGTAGAGCAGGCACCCCACCCTTGCAGGTATTCATCCCCCCAACATTTAGAAATGGTGAAAGCTGCATTCATGTCATAGGTGGAAGGATCAACCACTCCTCCTTTCATTATGGCAATCACAAGTTAGTGGAGACTGAGTGCAGTGTCTCTGTCCAATTGAGAACCGAGGATTCCCACTCACAAGGAGGGAACTATGCATGCATAGCTTCCATGCAGACTTTCCAATGAACTCCTATATGGCCACCTGTTCACAGAAGGGTCCTTCTCATCCTCACCATCTCCAGCTCTGATGTCAGCAGAACTTTCCTCTCCAAGTTAGTTTTCATTTTACACAAAAATACCAAATTCAGAGCATCTTCAGATGCTGTGATCCTCTGCTGCCAGGGGAATGCATAATCACTTCTGTCGTCAGCTGGCAACACAGAATTGCCTTGTGTAATGTGAAAAACTGAGCAGGGAAGTTGTTCAGACTGTACATCCTCAAACCTGTGAAGCTTCCTTTTACAGGAGAGTTCCCCTTCAAGACATGTCAGTCCAGTGCGCATTCTGCTGGCTGCATGGGGCTGTCCTATCTGCACATTTATGACATAACTGATCTTTCAACTGCCTACATGGAATCCTAATAGCTAAAACAATCATTTAAAATAGGCTGAACTTGAGAACTAAAGACACAACAGATGAACCAGTATTCTATTTATTTTGATTATTTATTTAGATCATTTGCAGCATGAGAGCACTTCTGCGCTCATGTCCTGCTGTTGGGCTTCCAATAAGCCATCTGGTTGGCCATAATGAGAACAAGATGCTGGACTAGACAGGCCACTGGTCTGATACAGCAGATCTCATCTTAAGCTCTTACGGCCTCAGCTGAAACAGCTCCCACAAAGGCTGTATAATCAATTAAAAACAAGACAGCTCCTGCTCTCAGGCTTACAAACTAAAAGACACCACACAAAGTTGGGGAGCAACAGAGGAGGAAGAAATAAAAAAGCAAACTCAAGGTCCAGATCCTAAAGTTAAGCAGTAGTTCTTCTAATGGGCAACTTTAAGAACAGAAGAAGAATTAACTCTCTTCCATTTTCTTTTACAGGCAGCTCCACTTGCAAAACACAAGTTAACAATAGGAAGGAAAATATATTCTAACCCATTTGCAATAACAGTCAGCATACTAAAATGGTACACTGTTCCATTCATTGTTCACCTTTGCTTTGTTTAAGTATAACCTATCACCCCACAATGGGGTAGACTGTGACCAGATAGTCTGCGTGCCTGCTCAGTCTCTTGTCTGGGTGTTCAGTGTCGGAGTCCCTGTCTGCTCTCCCTTCTTCAGGGTCTTTTAATTCTAAACTGGACTTGGATCAGGCAGTCCTTCAAACAGAGGTATGTATTCTGCAAAGTAAGACACATGTCACTACCCTAGCTCCCCACAGTTAAAGTGCAAGCGACCCATTTTTTGTTATTTTGGTAGCTGAGGCAGAAAATTCCATCAGCACCTCTCTGGCAGTAAAGTATCTGTAATGTCAAATGAAATAACTAGGGATGGGGAAGAAGTTCAATTCAGCTCTTACATAAATGTGAATCTATCAAATTATCACTTCCTGAAAAAAAGGTGAGAACCGAAATACAACATTCCTTCAAAATTCACACTGATCTGAATTTTGTGATGAAGTCCTCCAACCGAACAATAATGCATATTTTAGGGGAAAGTGTGTGTAAAAATCAACACATTAGTGTACATTAGTCTTAAGTACATAGGAAATTGGGTTTATTTGGAGAAATTCCACAAAAGGTTGATGAATATTCATGGGGATTTTAAAATAATAATAATAATGCAAATTGCTTCAGAAATGTGGAGAATTGAAGAGCGGAAGAATGAAAAGATAAGAGAACTGTAACTGACAAATCATTCCACCTAGAGAAATAACCATTTGCTGTGCCCTTTCATGACACACAAAGTCAGATGCCTGAGACAGCAGCATCATTCTGCCTAACAGTAGTTGTTTTACAAGTTTTTCCTTCTTTTTACAGTGTTCTCTGGATGGAGTTTGAGCCAGCTGGCACCTGCCCTAGCATCAAGCTTATCTAAACAATGGATAGTTTGTTCCGCTGTCCTGGCAGGGTCAAAAGTGCTAGAGATAACAAGCAGTGTGTCATTAGCATACTAATTTACACATCTTTGTAGCAGCTGCAGACTCATTTAGACAAGGAGCCATCAAAGCGGCAGGAGGAAGATCAGAGTGACAATTGCTAAAAACAACAACTGTGAGGTCTGTGTTGTACTGATGCTGGGCTCACAAACTACATTTTTCCAAGCTTATATCTTGGAAAACTACTTTTTTTCAAGCTTATATCTTGGAAAATAAAAGCAGGCCTGCTGGATCCAAGCAAATATCTGCATCCTGTTTTCTGTACTGGCCAACCTAGGAATGTGAGAGTTTGCTCCCACCTCTTTCACACTTCCTAAATCAAAAACGTGAACCAAAACTCTGATATTCTTCAGAATCCAGATGTCTTTTCATTTTGAAATGCCGTTCTCCAACCAAAGAATGCATGCATGCATGCAAGCACACACACACACACACACACACACACACACACACACGAGGGGGTATATTAGGGGACTGTGTGCACACCAATGTTTACACTGGTGAAAATAGCATACATTACAATAGCATCCTACATTGTATTCAGGAAAATTGGTTACAAAAATGAGCATGTGAAGCAAAACGTGTACATGATGTATATATTAAAAGAAATATATGCATAAAAAATAAATGCACATGGAAATAATGAATAAAAAATACATCGCCAACTGATGCAAAAATGCGGTGAACTCAATTTAAGATTGGAAAAATGCGAAAAACCCAAAACTGATAGATCCATCCATCCCAGGGCCCATCCTCTAAGCCTGATTGGGCTCATGAGCTGGAGGTTTCTCAGTGCAGCAATAGAAATTCTAGATGCAGAACTTCCTTTTGACACATAGCAAAAGTAAATTGTTTGGCACTAGGATATCTGAAGTACACTTGCAGCCATATGAGCCTGTCTAATTATTAAGATCGGGATCTGAGGTACAGCTGTGTAGTATGTCAGTAAGGGTTGTTGCAGTTGGGTGTGCGAGGGAGAGGGCCTTCTGAGTAGGAGCCCCACATCTCTTATTACCCGGCAAGTAAATACTGTACTATCTTCATCAACTAGCTATTGTCCTTGACAATTTCATGGGGGAGAGGGGGACACAGAAAGGAAAAACATCAAAAATTACCATTCAGAATCTTTCAGTTTTTCTAAAAAATGTATATTGAAATACTTTTTACCCAGTAATATAGAAACAAAATGCATGTTATTTTAACAAGGACCTCTCCACCCCACCCCCTGCACACACATACCCCGGCCTGATCCTGTCATTGAAGCTAAATCAAATATCTGTATCTATACTAGAAATAAAACAAATGTGTTCTGTAAGTCACACAAAGAATGTGTATTGTCTAGTGAAAAAAGAAACAGGGAAACACATTTGCCTCTTCATCCTGGCTGATTTTTAAGGAAGCTCAATGACTTGTTACAAATTATACTTTCAGTCTGCCTTTGGCTCACGTGTTGTATGTGACAATTTTAGTTGCTGGTAGTTCCAATGAGATGATATTGGCTTAATGGTTGATATTGTAATGGTTGTATTTTTTATGTGTTAAAAATTCTTTGGAGACCACCTCATTGAAGACAGGAAGCACACCCTGCTTAATAGATGAGTCAGATATTCTTGGAATAGATGAATGAAATAGTGGTAAACAGATGCTTCTGGCACCCTCAGCTAATGTTCTCTCTTGATTTCAGAGTTCCAAATTACTGCGTCTTACTTCCTTAATGGAACTGATGTGTTAGAAATTGTTCATTGTTCCACTTTATATGTTTTTCCCAGAACACTGGGCTTGCGCATTAGCTTTCTTCAGCTTTTGTATTCCTATCTCCCTCTCTGCTCCATCAACTTGTAATACCAGTGTACATGAATCAAACAGTACATTTATTATTTATTTCACAAACTTTATATAATTGCATACATTAGACCTATTCAAACATTATAGTTCTCCGATGTCCCAGCGTCTGCTGGTTGGAAGTCTTTGCATCTACATTGGTCCATGTGAAAACTTTCACATGGGGTAGAACCTCAATTGTCCTTGATCTTAATTGGGAATTAGCCTTGGGCTTTAAAACTCCTTTTTTGGGATTTTTATTCTTTCTTTTTATTTTCCTTAGTTTATTGTTCTAGCCAAAGGCCATTGCATTAAGCAATAATATTAATAAAACAATACAAAGCATACATACATAATATAAGGTAAAGGTAAAGGGACCCCTGCCCGTACGGGCCAGTCTTGCCAGACTCTAGGGTTGTGCGCTCATCTCACTCTATAGGCCGGAAGCCAGCGCTGTCCGCAGACACTTCCGGGTCACGTGGCCAGCATGACAAGCTGCATCTGGCGAGCCAGCGCAGCACATGGAACGCCGTTTACCTTCCCGCTGGTAAGCGGTACCTATTTATCTACTTGCACTTTGACGTGCTTTCAAACTGCTAGGTTGGCAGGCGCTGGGACCGAACGACGGGAGCGCACCCCGCCGCAGGGATTCGAACCGCCGACCATGCGATCGGCAAGTCCTAGGCGCTGAGGTTTTGTCTTTATTTAAAGACAATTATGAGAAATGTTGGTCAGAAGTGAAAAAGGATCTAGAAATATGGTCAAATTTGAAGCTTTCCTTGTTAGGTCGAATTGCTGTTATAAAGATGAATGTATTGCCAAGAATGTTATTTTTGTTTCAATCATTGCAAATTTTGGACAAAATGGACTGTTTCAAGAAGTGGCAGAGAGACATCTCTAGATTTGTTTGGCAGGGCAAAAAGCCCAGAATAAAATTTAAAATACTAACTGATGTAAAGGAAAGAGGTGGATTTGCCCTGCCAGACCTTAAACTCTATTATGAATCAGCAGCATTCTGCTGGTTGAAAGAATGGCTGCTTCTTGAGAACACAGACATTTTGGATTTAGAAGGTTTTAATAACGTTTTTGGGTGGCATGCATATTTGTGGTATGACAAGGTTAAAGCACACAAAGCATTTAAAAACCATATTGTTTCTTTTGAAACTTTAATAAAATATCATTTTTTTAAAAAATGAGGTTTTACCCACAGCGCCACCCGCGTCCCATCCATAATATAAACATCTGCAAAGACTTTGCCAAGTTTGTGAGCATTTAAACAGTTTTTCCCTTGTGTTACTATTACAATTTATGCACCTGCCACACACTTCAATAAAGGCCTACATGGTTCTGTGCAGAATTGGGTCTTGCAAAACTGTGGTACAGCTTGCATCACAAGAGGGCTTCAGTATCACATGGCGGAATTGGTTAAGCCAAACAAATGATCTCAGCTTTTATGAACTTTGAGCATCATTCTAATGCTGTGCTACTGCTCAAGAAAGGGGGGGGGCAAACCCCAGAAGTAGATATTTCCAGTAACTGTATTTAGTGGGTTCACAGAGAAACTGCATGCTAACCAGAGAAATAACATTTTCATAAATACTTGTTCATCCACAATCAGCTAAGAACTTATAATGCTCTGGTTTCTTTCAATGGAGCTGATGAAAGGAGAAAACGGAAAGCTGAAGTCAGAAAAACTGCTTTCTCTGGAATTGCCTTTTAAGTGGCTTGTCCAGTGATTTTGCTCAAATTATTTGTACTGGAAGCTTACTGGTGGGTTTCTGCTGGAAGATTGGCACTTGACTAGCAACACTTCTGAGTACTAAATTGCTGCATGGAGATTCATATAATAGGAGAATTTTCCAGAGCCAAGCTTGGAAGGGGCTCGCCAAAGAAGAGCAAATTTGGGCTCTGTTCATAAATGTGAACCCATTCAAGCCCCCAGAACCTGTGATCCAAATGACATAGTTAGGAACATGAGAAGGCACTCACAATACTGCCGCTGTCCAATTAGAAAATATCCATGTTGTTGCCAACAAGAAAGCTTAGTATAGTAGAGAAGAGCAACTGGGGATGGATGGAAAGTAGGCAGGCAGCAATAAATGAAGCCAGAGTCAATGAGAGAGTGATGCTCTGGTCTAAACCACTGCACCTCTTGGGATTGCTGATCAGAAGGTCGGCGGTTCAAATCTGTGCAATGGGGTGAGCTCCCCAGCTCCTGCCAACCTAGCAGTTTGAAAGCACACCAGTGCAAGTAGATAAATTGGTCCCGCTGTGGCGGGAAGGTAAACGGCATTTCCGTGCACTCTGGCACTCGTCACGGTGCCCTGTTGTGCCAGATGCGGTTTAGTTCTGCTGGCCACATGACCCGGAAAGCTGTCTGTGGATAAACGCCTTCTCCCTCTGCCTGAAAAGCAAGATGAGCGCCATAACCCCATAGTAGCCTTTGACTGTACTTAACAGTCCAGGGGTCCTTTACCTTTTTACCTTTACCAATGAGAGGGAGAACTAACAAATTATAGTTCTGCTCCCGCCCACCCTCTCCTTGCTAAGTTGTACAAGGATAACACTGAGACTGAGGCAAAGAAAGTTGACAGGCTGTGCTACCACTTTCTGCTCTGGTTTATGCAAGCCGGGAGGCAGGGAGGTGGGCTTGGAAGGAATCAAGACTGAGGTTGTTGGGGCAATGCTCAGTGTTCCCTAACTGACCAGCCTCACCTGGAGTAGAACATTGCTGTGTGAGTTGGAAGGGCCAGTACAAAGGCCAGAGTCAGGGCCAGCCAAATTTCAAAAGAAACCTGCATTTTTGTACTGACTCATAATTGGCCTATAAGTTCCAGAATGTGGAAGTTCATACTCCCAATTCAAAACAGCAGCATTCAGAAGTAATTGGATTTCAGCCCCCTGCTGTACCTGAAAAAAAGACAGTATGGATCACTCATTGCTAAGGAACATTAGCTAATTTAACTGCAACCGAGACACCAGTTAGGCTTGATTCTGTCACATCTAGCCTGATTAGTTCTAAAGCAGGGCTAAAATCGCCCTTCCCGTTTCCTGGAAGAATTATCTGCCTGCAGAAATGGTGTCTGATTATCTGCTGCTTTCAGCCAGGTTGGGATTTTTTTTTAAAACATTTTCAGGAGATGATGGTTGTTTACCAGTGTGCTCTTACTAAGAAGTGTGACCAGAAGAAAGTTGTGGTGGCAGCTTTAGGCTGTTTCCCGATCCCCAACTCTCCCAAATCTTGGAAACCATAGTTCACAGAACAACAGTTCCCAGCACCCTTAAAAAAAAACAACAGCTACAGTTTCCAGGATTCTTTGGCAGATGTGCTTTAAATATACAGTGTGTAGACAGAGCAAGAATCAGAGGCCTTCTTTAAAGTTAAAAACATAAGGTTAAGTAGGACAAGTGCCATCTCCCCTCTCTCTTGACAATTTCAGTTAAATTTCACCAACTATTTCTTTTTGAGGGGTGGGGAGGGAGAATTTCTGTTTTAATTGCCATTTTAACTGTTTTTAATTGTGCTGTTTTGATGGGCTTGAGTTATATACATTTTAATTTTTGATGTTTATGTTAATGTTTTGATGAAATTGTTTTATTTTGTATTTTAATTATGCCTACTTTGGTTTCACACTTGTAAGCCACTTAAAAGCAACCTCGGCAATTAAGCGGTATATAAATTAAATGATAATAATAATCCCTACTCATCAAATGGTCAATTTTTTTATTATTTTAAATAACTGCTTTTGTTAATTCTTCTCGAGTGTGTGAAAGAAGCAAGAACTCTATTACTGCTGGGCTTGCCTGTTTTTAGAAAAATCTACACTCCAGTTGTCATTGACTGATGAAATTCTAGGCATGACAAATTGCTAAAAAGCTACCCTTAGCATAATCTATAAAGAACTGCAATCCCACTGTGAGTTATTGACACACAAGACTATAATAATTAACATGATGCATCAATAGGGTTTAGGGTTTTTGTTTTAAAAACCATTCTATAAATAGCCAAATGGTTACAACATCGCCTTTGAAGCCACCTGGCAGTCAATATTGATTTAAAACCTATATTGAGTTTTTAATAAAGTGACATTTACTATAGCTTAGTGGAAATGTAGACTGCCTACAAAGTTAATTATACATCTTTGCTTAAAAGAAATGAATTTCTTTTCTTTTTCTTTTTTTACAAAAGGTAGCCCTAAAGATTATTTCAAAGCAGCAGTTTGCTAATTTTAAACGAGATTCAAAAAATGAAGAACCTCTTATTCCACGTGCATGAAAAAATATGAAATTTTGTCCAGAGGAATGACAACAATCAAAATGTATCATTATTTTTTTAAGTCTGAGTATCTTTTTCATTAAATACTATGGTAAAATCCATCATTAAGAGAGCTGGAAAATGAACAAGGTAGGACTTTTTTCACTTCATACATTTAGGTAGAAACATCCACTTCCTTTATTTTATTTTATTGTATTTTATTTTAAATAATGATAATTGGAAGAAAGATTTATTATTACCAGATTTATTTATTATTATTTCAGACCCTCAGATATACAGCAGATCACTAACATTGGCAATTGGGTGAATTTAGTATACTTATTTGCCAGGCTGAATTTTTGTCATCACTGCACCAGATTCTCAATTCTTCTTATTTATTTTAAAAGTGGTTCAAATCAAACAAGGGCTCTGAAGCCTCTTCCGGCGCATATTAACATCCACCATGTCCAATGGGCCTTACTTCCAGATAGTGAGAGGCTTGATGAACCGACCATGTGACAGCCATGTTTGAAGGGCTGTCACTCAGATGATATACAAATCTGTTGCTCCAGAGCAAAGATCTTCAATCAGTGGGTTCAACTTACAAGGACAAAGATTTAGACAAAGGTCTACTGGGATGAGCGGATCTCAGGCTGAGATGGGCTCAACAGCAGCTATACAGTGGTACCTCAGGTTAAGATCTTAATTACTTTTGTAGGTCCGTTCTTAACCTGAAACTGTTCTTAACCTGAGGTACCACTTTAGCTAATGGGGCCTCCCGCTGCTGCCGCACTGCTGCTAAACTTATGAGTTTATATAACCCCAGATTATTATTAATAATAGTAATAATCATGTTATTATTTATACCCTGCCCATCTGACTGGGTTGCCCCAGCCACTCTGGGCGGCTTCCAAAAGAATATAAAAAAACGTAGTGAAACATGACTGAAGGGATAGTTCAGTCAGTAGAGCATGAGATTCTTAATCTCAGGCTCATGTGTCCAAGACCCTAAAAGATTCCTGCATTGCAGGGAGTTGGACTAGATGACCTTTGTGGTTCCTTCCAACTCTACAATTCTACGAAATCAAACATTAGAAATTTCCAGATACAAGGCTACCTTCAGATGTATTCCTGAAGGTTGACATCTGACAGGAGGGCATTCCACTGGGCAGGTGGCCAGAAGTGCCCCTGCCTGGTTCTCTGTAACTTCATTTCTCGTAGTAAGAGATCTGCCAGAAGGCCCCTGGAGTGAGATGTCGATGTCCTGACTGAACAATACACCTTCAGCTATACATACTCTCTGTTTTATGGTTCTGCGAGCTCAGGCAGGGCATATCTTGAAAGAAGGGCCATTCCAGGGAACAGACAGGATAAAGCAGGGGGAGACTTACCTCTATCACAAACTCTGTTCGGTTCAGCCACACACCTAGAGTTGTGTGACAGCAATTAGTATGTTGGGTTAGAATTTGGGCAACTAGGTTCAAATGCCCACGCCGCCCCAGAGTTCACTGGGTGACAATGCATAACAATGGGTGACAATGTCTCTCAGACTAAACTGTGAAGATAATATTGTTACAGGGACAGCCCTGTACACCCCCTTGTGCTCCAAGGAGGAAAGGTGGGTTATAAATACAAAAATAAGATCCTATGTACAAGATTATAACATGGATATGGGACAGACATGTGCAAAGCACAACCATAAAAAAAGTCAAAATGTGTACTTACCACGTGAAGAATTTTATTTTCTGTTTCATACACTGTGCAATCCTGTAACAACAGGAGGGAGAGAGAAGCAGTATTTAATATCCTTAGAAATCCACTTTGCCTCAGCTATGTTAACAACTCCTTGAAAAATAATGTGCCACTCTAGCCATGACTGATTCAAATTGCTTTTAAGGTTTATAAGAAAATCTCGGAAGCTTTTCCCTGCTCTTTCTGGGATGCAAACAGCAACAACCCCTCTCTTTCATATGGTTAAATGTTCACTGAATTTACAAAGATGCTTTCAGTTCAAACTTTTATCAATTAAAGGAGGTTAATCATACACATCAAAGAGAAAAAACCAACCAAGATGAATGAAAAAGAATGTAGAAAGAGTCTTGCTGGAAGAATCCTGCATTCTGTTCCTACATTGGCCAATCAGGACATGTACACAACAGGACTCTCCTATTTGTGTTCCCTAACAACTGCCTCTAAACTTGAAGAAATATGACTATAGAGCCAGGATACATACAAATATTAAATTAAAACAATATTGCATTTAACAAACAAACAAACAAACAAACAAACAGAAAGGAATATGTGGTAGCTGATGCCCCAACCTTCAAATGGTTGGCCAGTCTAACTGTATATATTTCATGCAGTATTTTGAATCCTGAGATTTTAAAACCATAAAGGGATAACATTTTAAAAACACAAAGGAATAACATTTGCTCCCTAGAATATGACAACCGTCAGCTCAATACACTGTTGACACTAAGTCAGGCATGGCCAAACTTGGCTCTCCAGCTGTTTTGGGACTACAACTCCCATCATCCCTGACCACTGGTCCTGTTAGCTAGGGATGATGGGAGTTGTAGTCCCAAAACAGCTGGAGGGCCAAGTTTGGCCATGCCTGCACTAAGTGAACTAATTCATCTATGTAACTTCAGACTAGCTAGAACAAAGCTCTGTTTGACCGTAATTACTGGCCACATGCAAATTAAATATTATCAACAACAGATTTCAACTGACCACAAATACTGACAAAAAACATTTCTGTTAATTGACTCCTTAAAAAATTACCTGCAGAATAAGCAAAATGCAGGCTAATTAAAGTATTTGGCAGCTCCACAGCATAGACGTGAGTGCCAATGTCAGCTTTGTTCCCTTGCAAAACTGGTTAGGATTGCAAAGAATCACAAAATATATTGTGGTGCTTAATTATAATGGCTGGGATCCAGCAGAGCTCCTGACACATGCAACAGAAGTTGTGCCTGGATATATTTTCTTTGTTTGATTTAGTTTGAAATGCAATTTCACACTACCGGGGGGGGGGGTTGTTGCAACAGTGTGGAAAACACAGCCCCTTCCCCATTTCCAAAGACAGATGACATTTTGTAAATTGCAGCCATTGGCCTATAGATACATTTTGGGTGTAAGAAGGCTCTGATCTCCCTTCTGCCCCATGTTTGAGTACTATTTCTGTTCTGCCGCAGCTTGGCTTCCAACAAAAGATACGCTGCTTATTATTACATTATTCACACCATTCACTTCAATGCAGAAGCCATTAATTTCAATGTAAAGCTAGCACAATGCAGATGGGTGGGAGGTGGGGGAGTCATCAGTTAGGTATTGTTTGTGGACCGAAAACAACAACAATATCCACTCCCATTTTTGTCGGAATGGTTGCCATACACAATGCACACTGATCACTTGAAAGACTGCATCTTTCAGCTCTCAACTCTCAACAAGTTGTGTGAATGGTGTCCACCAGAAAACTTGAGCAACGTTCTAGCAAAGTTCTGGTTCTCTGCTCTGATCTAGAAATAGAATGTAAGAAGAACCCTGCTGAGCCAAGACAAAGGCCCATCTGGTACAGCATTCTGTTGTCACTGTGACCAATCACATATCCTCCAATACAAAGTGCCCCCAAACCAGGACACAATCTTCTGGGGCTGGACTCCCATGTGAGTCACACGACCTGCGGGACATAAGTACAACAGCACTCTCCCTACTAGTGTTTCCAAGCACCTGCTATTCAGAGACATACTGCCTCTGCTAATAGAGGTGATCTATATTATGGCAAGTAATCATCAACTGCCTCAATGAATTCATCTAATCCCTCATGGCTTTCCACAAAGGATCTTGAGAACTGTAGCTTGTTGAAGGTACTGAGAATTGTTAGGAGAACTGCCACCGCCCCCTTATTCCACACATAGAGGCAGAATTCCCAGTGCTTCCTGGGAAGAGAGATTGGTTGCTAAATCACTCTGGGATTTGTAGCTCTCTAAGGAGAAAGAGTATCTTTCAACAACTCTCAGCACTTTTGATGAACTACAGTTCCCATGATTACTTGGGGAAACCCATGATACTGCTTTTAATGTCTAAGTGGGGCCTCGATCACTAGTGATCTACTTGTGCACTGCAACATTTTAGCAACCTATACTATCTGGAGACGTGATGGAGGGCATGGTGGGACAGCTGGACACTTTTTAAATAGTACCCTCTCAACATCAGCTGGAAAGGAAAATAGAGACAATTATTTGGGGAAGATGCCGGAAAGCAGGGAATTATTCCTGGTGAAAGAGAGATAGCTGGAGGGAAATGCTATCTGTTTGGCAGTCCAGCCATTTACTTCCCAGTTTCTTTTCAAGGCTAGATGTCAGTAGTGGAAGGGACCAGCAGCAAAAGTGGGTGGAGTAAGGAATGTAAACACACACCCTTCTCTACTTTTCATTCAGGTAAGCAAAAGGCATTTATCAGAATTCAATGACACATTCCAGCCAGGCAAAAACACCAGAAGTGTGAAGAAGGGTCAGTGGGGATGGGTGTGGGCTGGAGAGTCATGGGGGCCACGCAGATAAGCCTGGAGGCCTGCATTTGGCCCCCAGGCCTAAGGTGCACCATCACTGCTGTATTTTATTGGAGAGTAGCTAACGCCTGAAAAGTCTACCTTGCTAATGCTCGACTGCATAATTAAAAAGCAAGACCTCTCCTCCCATTTTTTCTTTAGCAAGCTTTGACAGCAGATAAATTTAGTGAATATCTGCTAGCCTGTTAATTTGAAGATCCTGTCCTGCAATAACATGCATCTGTAATGAAAATCTAAAAGATAATATGATTTTGCTACAATACAGGAACTTAGTACTGAGGGGTTTCTTTTACGGATATAGAAGACTTTCTGAAACACCTTGGCAACGGCTGAAATATTTCAGAGATTTGCATCCTCCCGAAGACAAAATAAGAAAATCAAACATCTAGATCAAACATCCAGATCAGTGGTTTGCACATTACACAGAGAAAGCCATTTAATCACAATCAATTGTATAAATATATGCCTTTGTCCAAATTGTCAATTTTATCCTTTGAAGCACCATCTGGGACGCTAGCTCCTCATGCGGAAATAAACTCCATTGAAAATAATGAGATTAACAGTGCAGTAATGAGATTAACAGTGCAATCCCATATATGTCTACTCAAATATAAGTCTCATTAAGTTCAGTGGAGCTGACTCCCAGGTAAGAGGGACTGTTGCAGCATTCCTTCCAAGGTATTGGTTGCAGGCCAGGCTTGTGTTCAGGATAGTGTCACTTTATAGTTGAAATTACAGAACTCAAAAACTCAGATATGAAAGAGAAAATCGACTGATACAAAATCACAGAAGTTTGAAAAAACAAACCTATATTTGTAAATATACACACATGAATTTAGGTGTGTGTGTTTGTGTGTATCATATTATGTCAACAGTTACACCTTAGCTAAATAGCGCAAAATGTATTATTATGGATCTAATACATGCTGGCAATTAAACAAAATGCCGATTTTCTGTAGTTACAATATTCTTTGGGGCCTGCCCATGATAATGTTGGGGCTTTTAAATGAAATATTAAAGCCTAGTTGAGAATCTGTGGATTGTTGCCAGAATAAATTTGGCACAGAATCATAGAATTGCAGAGTGGGTCATCTAGTCCAACCTTCTGCAATGCAGGAATCTCAACACGAAGCCCCCCATCCAATTTGAAACCATACTGGACCCTGATTAGCTTTGCAATTGTGCCAGCAGTTGTCCTCATGAATCGGACTGGCTACAAAACGTAATAGATAATATAGATTGCTCTTATTTTCAATGTTTGCTTCTCTAAGTTGTTCTGAGTCACTTTGGTGAAAAAAGTTAGGAAAAAAAACTAATAATAAATATGATAATAATTACTATTATCCCATTCAGATTTATAGTAAGTCCTACCTGAGTATTTCGTGAGTATATGAACATAGGTAAAGGTAAAGGGACCCCTGACAATTAGGTCCAGTCGTGGCCGACTCTGGGGTTGTGGCGCTCATCTCGCTTTATTGCCGAGGGAGCCAGCGTACGGCTTCCGGGTCATGTGGCCAGCATGACTAAGCTGCTTCTGGTGAACCAGAGCAGCGCACGGAAATGCCGTTTACCTTCCCGCCGGAGCGGTACCTATTTATCTACTTGCACTTTGATGTGCTTTCGAACTGCTAGGTTGGCAGGAGCAGGGACCGAGCAACAAGAGCTCACCCCGTCGCGGGGATTTGAACCGCTGACCTTCTGATCGGCAAGTCCTAGGCTGTGTGGTTTAACCCACAGTGCCACCTGCGTCCTTTCATGAACATAGGAGGCTGCTTCAATCCAAGTCAGATCACTGACTGATATAATGCTCCAGAGTTTCAGACGGAGTCTTTCCTAGCAATTCATGTAAAACAGGGATAGGGAATCTCAAGCCCAGGAGTCAAATGCGACCTTTCACGCATCTCCATCTGGCCCTTGTATGTTTTCAAAAGGCCACATCCCCTTCCCAAGCACACCTGCTTCCCCCAGACCACACCCCTCACTGGCCTCACTTTGTGCCCCTCTTGAGTATTTTGACTTGGTGGAATGTGCCCTTGAACTCTGAAATGCTCCTTGTTAGCATAGATGGAGCATAGAGATGAGGTACAGGAGTGTGTGTAGAAGCTACCCTGTTGTACAAAGGTAAAATTCACACTCATTGCTCTGCCACTTTTGCCTCTGAAGGCTGTATTAGAGACACCACGATCACTCATGTAGAGGCACTTGAAAAATAAAGGTTGTGCTTTATTGTGCCAAGACTGGGTCAAGCAGAGCCCTGCTCCATGAGCAGGGTGTGCCAGGCAATGCTTAACTCAGTCTTGTAAGATTCATCCTGTACCTCTTCCTACCTCCGCATTCCCAAAGGTCAAGAATGACCATGGCTGGCAAAGTGGAAAGTGGTGGAGGTGGCCATGGTTGATTCCAAAGACCCAACACAGCAAAGACCCCAGTCAGAGATGGGACTAGACTGGGGAAACAACACTAGTGGAAATGATGTGAATAGTATCATTTTCCTACAGGGGATTCCGAGACTGACAACCCCATGCCCAGTAGGGAAAGATGCTCCTCTAGAGTCCCAGGAGCAGTTGCCACCACTTTCTAAACTTCTTGCTTTGCCAGACTCAAAGTCCTTGACATATGATATTGGGGAATGGAGAGGCATGGGAGGTCACTATTAAATGCTAGCATCTTGGAGGCTTTTGAAAATGCTCACATCAAGTGCCTGCAAGCCTGATTGGATCAAACAATGGGCTAGTCATGCTTTCTGAGCCTACCTATGCATAACTGTAGAAATGAGCTACATATCTTCTTTTCATTTCACCAATGAATCTACCCACTCTAACGTCACTGAAATGAACAGAAGCCATGGGACAATAAAGCTTGCCAGATTGTGTTCTGTTCATGATAAGGTCATGTTGATATGCACATAGTTGGCATTATGGTCAAAATATTCTCATTTATCTTGTACATTGGTTCAGTCCCCTCTCTTTGTGCGTACATACACGTACACAATAATACATTCATATAGATACACCAGCCCAGAGTCACATAGGGACATCTCTGCAATTTCTGCTTAATTTTGTTTGCTCACTTGTAAGCCTTCTTACTCTGTCCGGAAATCTAGCAAGGAAGCCAAACAGAAAGAAAATATAAATACCACTTCAAATCATATTCTGCTAAACGAAGCTGGGCAGGGAAAGTCGAAATAATACTGCTAACAACCACTTTCACTTCTTAGTGAACTGCGCATAGAATTATCTTTACCATTCATGTGCATTAATATAAGTGGTCAGGAAGGCTCAGGTGCATTAATGCTTTTATTTCAGCTCCAAAGTGATGTACTTGATGTAGCCACTATTACCTTTGCAATTACATATCGGAACACACATAATTTCCTCTAATATGTATTCACTTAAACTGTATCTCCAGATGTGTTTCTTTGCCTTCATGCTGCATGTGGAAAATTATGCAGCCCGGTTTGAACATTTATTTATTCTTTACTGATTACACTTTTTATCCTGCTTGTCCTTTAATGAGGTTGGGTAAGCTGGGCCAAGAGGTGGTGACTGGCTGAAAGTCACACAAAGACAAAGATGGGTGGAATCTGAACTTGAAGCTGCTTCACCGCATTGATCTGGTCCAGAATATACTGATTCTGTAACTGTGGTAGGGAGAAAGCCAAGTACACGCCTTCCTATTCCTGACCACTGGTGCACCTGTCCTGCTGTAGAGATCCCTGGATGTCCATCTGCAGACATATCATTTGAAGAACAATTGTCCATTCCAGTCAACAAATCAAAAAAATCTTCAGAGGCTTTTGGAGTGGTCGGTTGAACTGCCTGGAGGTGGTTGTGGTTGTGTACAACCTCCATTCCATGTTAGGTCTGTTCCAGGCAGGTGTAAACACAGTCAGGCCAGAAATGATGTGGCATGGTGAGGGGGAGATGCTGGGAAAACTCTGGCTCTGCTAGCATATAGAATGGAAGGAAGAGAGATGGCGGCACCAAGAGAAAGCACTTTACCACCTTGTCATAGGGAACAGAAGAAATACAGATGGCCACAATGACAGAAGAGCAGCTACAACCAAGGACTCTGTGTGACGCACCCACACCATGCTGGATAAAGCAGGCAGCAGAGGAAAGAGAATTTGAGTAGCAGCTGCAGAGGCAACCTTAAGCCCCAAGAGGAAACTAACGATGAGAAGTCCTGAACCGCCAAAGGAAAGGAACAAGACATTCACCCAGTATAATAACTAGAGGCAGACTTGGAGATTTGAAGGTCTCTTATAGTGCTGCTAATCATGTATGCAAATTCTGAACAAGAATCAAGGATGAGAAATAGTGAGGGGGAGGCCAGGCAGTTGGGAAGGCTGGTAGCAATGGTGAAAGTTGTAGAAGTCCTTAAAACAAGCCTAATCCAACAGCCTAAAGCTAAACGGGGAGGCACAGAGGCTGACACCTGGAATTCTGAACAGGAGCACTTCTGAAGATGTTATTGTACATGCTCTTGTATTTAGTTTTTCAATTTTTTAAAAAAAGGTTACCATTTGTTCACATACCTTCCAGCACCTTGGAATATATACTGCAGAATGTATAACACATCTGCACCACATGTTAAAGGATATTGTCACCTCTTTTAGTGGGGTGGAATTTGTAGTCCTGCTTTTTTTGTTTAATTCTGTTGCACTGGGGTCCTTAGCCACAACGAGAGAACCCACACAGGAACAGCTGTATGTAGATAACCTACATGAAGGCATGAACGTGTGTGGAGCTCTCCACAACAGACGTTCACTCACTGAAGGTGTATCCCATGAACCGATGTAATGATAAAAAAATACTTAAGGAAGCAAATAAATCACAGCCTTCTTTGGATGAGAATAGAAGCAAATTGTACAATGCTGTTGACTCTCTCCTGTATTAACCAAATGTGAAATGCCTTGCCTACAAAAGGCTTTTGTGGGAAATAAAAACAGCTTCTCTGAGAAAAATCTGGCTTGTCACCCGAAGGATTATTCCAAAATTCTCTACCTGCCAAGTTATCTGCTTCAAGTCTAGCATTCCACAAGATTTCCCCTTCAGCTACTTCTTTAGATTTTTATTTTCTTTAAGCTGAAATGTCAGAAGATTTCTTTCAAGCCAAAGAGATCTGATATAATTGCACAGTGACGAGGAGGCAATCAGCCTCTGGCATTGAATTTGGCTTTTTGGGGGTGTGCTACCTTGCAAAGGGTTTCACTCTCCCCTCTTTTTTTAAAAAAAGAAAGGAAAATCATTATCATAAAGGAAACCTGCAATGTCTTTTTTTTAATAAAAAAAAAAATCTAACAGCAACATTATTACAAGCCGTATGGTTTTAAAACTCTAGCGGCAATTGTGAAATTAACATTCATCTGAGTAAAAAATGCTTTGACTTGAGTAATCATTATATTATTTATATGACCTACTTCTCATCCAGCCTTAGAACTGTGCCCTGAAACTTAGTTATATGCTGAGTGATAGAAAATATTTGGGATTTTTGTTATTACTCTGTTGATATAGAGCTTAACAGGATGGTTAACTTTAATAATGGAGGAATTACGGTTAAGTAGGGCCTGATCAACTGTCATGCTCAAAAATCCAGAGCACTATTCCTCATTAGGCAATCTGCTAAATCCACATTAGTGCCCCTGGTTATCTCCAATTGACCCATTCAACCTCTGCTCCTGCTTCTCACACTCTCATTAACCAGAACCACATCTTTTCCAACTCCTAGCTGGCAGCAGTCAGGAGTTGATAGCAAGGCTTGTATCTCATCGGAACAAGAATTTATGTGTGCACAAGAGGACTTTCTCCTCATTCTTCTGCCCGTGTGCCCCCTAAACCTGCTCTTGTGCGTCCCCTAACCCTTCTAAGGTTTGGGGGCCGGGGGCCCCCCAGAGGAGACTGGGGAAAGTGTTGTGCAAGTCTTTGTGCTCATGGGACAGTTACTTAGCCCTGCACTGGATGCAAGTCAGTGTTCCTTTACAATACTGTGCTGGGTGAACAATATTATGATTAGGGTTGTGTCTATTCTACAAATACAGTTCATTAAGGTTGCTGAAAAATTACTCCATTTTGTATTATTATTACTTTTATATTCCACCTTTTTTTTTTCTTCCAAGGAGTTCAAGGTTCCCTACAATTCTCCCCCTCTCCATTTTATTCTCACAACCATCTTGTGAAGGGAGGATTTGAATCCTGATCTCGCAGGTCCTAGTCTAATACGCTACCTGCTATCCCACATTGGCATGGATGTTCAACATGGAGCAATGATTTGCTCAAACAAATATGTCTTTTCAAACAAGTACCTGAAGGCTTCTCACCTAAAATAGAACAAAGCCGGGTAGATTCAGCACAGATAAAGAAGAAGCAAGGACTGCTCAGGGGAGCCTGGCCTAATGAGCATAATTACTCTCCTCAGTAGGCCTTGCCCCTATGAGGCAGTTGTGGAGACTGAAGCTTCCTGCCTTCCCACAGCTATCTAAATCTCTCCCAGGTCCTTCCCAAGCAATCTGAGACTCCACTGACATGCCCATCTCGGCTCCTCCCTCTTCATACCTATTCTAGTCCTGGCAGACTAGGGGGAAAGGGAGCTTATCACAGCAGGGATGGGGGACACCCTGGCTTCTTCGCCAGCCTGACTCATCCCTGTCTCTTGACCACCATCCTCCTGCGTCAGCTTCAGATTTGGGGCCTCTCTCTGCCACAGCCTCTCCCAGCTCACTAAGTCCAATTAGGCTTTCAACATCCAACAGCTCTTCTTCCTTGTCTTCTCCCTTTGACCACCACCAGCCCCTGGGTTCTTCTTCCCTTGGGAGTTCCCCAGCTAGTGCCTTCCACTATTCCTCCATGTCCTGTCAGTCCATGGCAGTAATTTGCAACATTTTTCTAATGTTGCATTTTAAAGTGTTGTCATCTTCCCTGAAATCTTAGGGTGAGAGGAGGAGGGGATAATAAATAAAAACAACAACATACAATAAATTCCATTATTATTATTATTAATCTGGAAGTATGGAGAATCCCCATTTACTTACTAGAAGACACCTCCCCCCACCGGGGCTCTGTACAATATTTGTTATATGCTATGAAAAGGAGAAAAGAAAGTGTGAGCATGTAATTCAACAGTGTATGCAACCTGCAATGTAATGGAAAGAATGGTTGCTTTTTGTTTGTTTTTTTGTTAGTAAAATGAGGATTCTTTTTAAAAGGAAGAAAAGGTGGAGGAAGATAAGAAATGTTTACAGTATGTTTAGAAATTACAAACATTAAATCAAACAACATGCTACGGGTAACAAATGTTTATCTTGGGAGCACTGTCTAATTTTGGTTGTGGGGAATCATCTTTAGTTTGGTAAGCTTTATTAAGCTATACAAAACTGCCGTTCTGGCTGTTTTTTGTCTGTTTCTCTCCTCTCCTGGGGTTCCTATTTCTCTTTGGTAATTCAGCTTTATTGGAGTAAAGCCAAAAGGCCGTTTGTAAAATTAAATAACTCAGCAGTGCAATCCCAACATGCAGGGAAGCAAGGAACAGCACCTATACAAGATGGTGTTACCCAAGAGATATTATTATTATTATTATTATTATTATTATTATTATTGTCGTTGTCGTCGTCGTCATTATTATTAAAATATCACCTTACTTTAACTTTTCTGTAGTTTGAGCAAGAGCTCATCCACAATTCCCTTTACCCCACCACTTTCCCCAGGAAAACCCGTGGTTTAGCACTGGATTGGAACAAATGGCATTCAGGTTTTTTGCAGAGTGCTGTTTGTTTTGATTTAGCACTTAAGAACAGATTTTCCTGGGGAAAGCGGTTTCCACTTCTAGGCACAGGACAAGTAGAAGTGTGGATAATCCCTGACTTTCAGATGTCAAAATGATTGGTGAAACATTTATACGGTGTGAGCCAGAGTGCTCCTGTGATTAAAGTGTCAGACTAGGACATGGGAAACTAGGGTTCAAATTCCCCACTCAGCCAGGAAGCTCAATGGCTGGCCTGGTGTCCACCATGTACAAATGAGATAACCCAAACCCTCCACTCATACACAAATCTGTGAAACTCATATTCTGCCCCCCAAATAATCAGATAATCCCCTCACATCTGGAGAGAATGAATGATCCCTTGAAAACAGGGGGGATTTCAGCCTCCAGTTAGAAGAAGGAGCCTCAGCCTGTGCTAAAAGCCTTCGAGAAAAGCCAAGTTTTCACTTGGTGCTCCAAAACAAAAAGAAAAGGAGCTAGGCAGCTCCCCCCACCCTGTACTGGGAGGGTATTCTACTGAGTTAGTTACATCACCAAAAAGTGACTGCTCTCAACTATGCCTTTTCCACTCTCAAGTGGGAGAGAATTTGCCACACCCCTCCTCTCCTGAAAAGAAGTCTCCAATGCTTTCTCCCAGGGGAGGATTAGGGTTAGGCATGCAGACTGTTTAGTCCAGGGAGGGGTAGTTGCCAGGCTTCTTAAATTAGTCCCACTCCACCCTTCCTTCTTTTATGGCAGTGCCCTCCCTCCACCCTGTAGGCTTTGCTACTCACCCTGTTTGGGGGCTGAATAGGAATTTGGTGGGAAGGGAGCCCCAATTGTGGCCCAAGAGAGGGGAGGAATCAGATCTCTCCCCACCCCCTGCCACCACTTATTGGATAACTAATTTGGAACACAGGCGGCGATCATTTCGTGCAGGGGTTCCATTCCTGCACCCAAATGCATCGGTGGAGCACACATAAGCACCCTGGGCTGTTATTTCCCACTCCCATCCTTTCCTCTTCCAGATCCAAAAGAAAACATGTGGTGGCAATCATATGTCAATTGGACTCACCTAAAATGGTCATTGCCTGTACATAAAATGGCAATCAAAATTATCAAGGCAAGAGGGAGTTTTTTTGGTTTGGAGAAAAGGCAAGTAAGAGGTAGCAGGATAAAAGTGTATAAATTCATGCACTGTATGGGGAAAGTAGCAAGAGAAAAGTTTTTCTTCCTCTCTTGTAATAACATTAGAACTTGGGGATTTCAGCCAATGAAGCTGAATGTTGAATGCTGAATCTGATACTCCTGCTGCTGCTGCTTCTGCACTCACCCTGCATTGAGTTCTCTGCTGCCTCACCCTCTCAGTAACCAACAGACACAAGGCACTGGGGAGGCAGGTGTGTAATGCTGCCCTGCCTAGTTGGACTAATGGGGGACATGACAAAGGTGTATAAAATGATACATGCTGTGCAGAAAGTGAATAGGGAGTAATTCTCTCCCTTCTCATTACCCGAGACCCAGAGGTCATCTGATGAATCTGAATGCTGGAAGATTTAAGGCATACAAAAGAAAACACCTTTGCACATGGTGCAAATTTGCTCCCACAGGACACCGTGATGGCCACCACCTTGGATGGCTTTAAAAGAGGATTAGACAAATTCACGAAGAAGAATGAGGCTACCAATGGCTAATAGCCATTAGTGGATTTGTTGCATCACTGCTGTTGGAGGCAGTACAGTGGTACCTCGGGTTACATACGCTTCAGGTTACAAGCTCCACTAATCTAGAAATATTACCTTGGGTTAAGAACTTTGCTTCAGGATGAGAACAGAAATCGTGTGGCAGCAGCAGCGGGAGGCCCCATTAGCTAAAGTAGTACCTCAGGTTAAGAACAGTTTCAGGTTAAGAATGGACCTCCGGAACGAATTAAGTACGTAACCAGAGGTACCACTGTATGCTTCTCAATACTAGCTGCTGGGAGCTGCAGGTAGGCAGAGGGTCGTTGTGCTCAGGTCCTGCTTGTGGAGAACAGGATGGGCCACTGGTCTGATCCAGCAGGGCTCTGCTTATGTTCTTGGTTCTTTCCTGCCCAGACTACTGTGATTTAGCTACCCAGTTTGTGCTGATAAGTTATGTTTTGAAGAAATATAGCCAATTAAGACCTCTTCGCCATGCATGTTGCATCTTGAACCCTTTTACATGGATGTGAGAGCAAAACTTCAGCTGGCAAAGGAGCAATTCAGAGCAGGATCTAAAGAGAACAGGCAGTCTATGGAGGAATACATATGTCTGGGGGTGGTAGGGGAGAAAGTCCTTCAAATAAGTACAGTCCAAGCCATTTAAGAACCAGAACCTGGAATTGAACCTGGAAATGTAATCAATGCAGATTTCATAACGCTAGAGTAATAAGCAACCAGCATCCTAGACTATCAACAGTTTGGGCTTGGCAATTAGGTTTCCTTTCCTTCTTCCTTCTTGTGTGCCATCTATGGTGTCATTATTGTTCTGCTTTTTTAAAAAAACTTGTATTGGTTTGTATTGGCAACTCTTTTTCATTTTTATGAACCACCTTGGAAATTATGAGTGGCAGTCAATGGAATGTTGCTCAGAATGGACCCATTGAAATTAATGAGCATGACTAAGTTACATCCATTAATTTCAATGGGTCTGAAATTAGTATCCACACTTATAGCTCACACTTTAAAGCTCCACGTCCAAGCATCCTTTCCCCCCTTTTTTTCTTTTTGCTCCGTAGCTTCCACTGTGAATACCTGCTCTTTAAAGCTGAATTAGAGCAAATGGCAATCCGTGGAAAATGGCCGTTTTGCCTTTTGTTGCACTTCAGCTTTAAAGAGTGGGATTTCGCGGTGAAAACTCCAGGGCAAAAAAAAGAGTGTTCAGACCAAGACTTGGAAAGTGTGGACCTGTGCCTGGAAAGAGTGGGACAAAAGGTAAGTGTGGACAACCATTTTAAGCGTGTCCAATTGACACAAAATCACCAATGCATGGGTCCTTTTGGACCAGAAAGAGGGCAGAATGGGGGTGGGGGTGGGGCATCCTTATGCGTGCTCTGGCTACACACAAAGGGGCTGGGAATGAACCCCTGCATGAAATGGTCACCACCTGTACCACCCATTTATGAAAAGATTACATTTTATTTTTAAAATGTAGAAAGATGGTGTGTGTGTATTTGTAATTAAAGTAACCAGCTAGTAAATAAGTAAGTAAGGTATGGTGGTTGGGGTAGAAGGACTTCAGCTGGTGATTCTGGGTTTTCCCCAGCTATCAAAAACATGAAATTTGTCCACACTTCTGATGCAGAAAGATTACAAAAACTGAAATTACGGAGGCACAGTCCAATCATCCAAGGAGCACAAAAATATGGAAGGCTCTCTCTCTACACTTGATGGTCAAGTATGCCTTTGAAGTTTTCATTTCTGTAGCAAGGGAAGGCATTCAATCAGCTTGCCCGTCTGGACCCCAAGGCAATTCTCTCTCTTTCACACACACACACACACACACACACACACACACACACACTGCCTGTACAAGTTGAAAATACTTCAAATGGAATATCCATTTTAGAAGATGTGGCTTCCATTTAACTCTCAAACACCAAGAGGATAAATCAATCGCAGCTGGGCTTTTGAGCTAACGATGCCAATCAAACATCATTCCTTTTAATTTATGCATCAGAAAGGCAACTCAAATTTCCTTTGCAGCAAACCTAATTATTTCAGGTCAGAGAATAAAGGCCTTCAGTTGTGGAGTGTATCTGAAATTTCCCCCCCTGTTTTGTAGAGTGGAATGAATTAATTTCAAAGAACAGACCAGGCCTGGGCAGAAAAATCTGATGGTTTTCTATTTGATAACACAAAGCGTTCTTTGCCCAGATTGATTGGGGATTCATATCACACAACAGAAAAATCTATTTGCTTTCTATACCCACCTCATTTAAATTAGAGATTGGTTAGACGAAGCTCTCTCCCCAAATGTATAAAGGCAGTCTGTGAACAGCTTAGAAAAGGGCCAAAACTCAGGTAGTCAGATGGTTAATTAAACAATAGAATCATTTACTTAAGGCCAAAGGGTTACGTTGAGGAAAAACATAGGCAGGGGAGGACATGGGATATAGGTTTATAGAATGATGAAAACTATGAAGAGGAAGGCAGAAGTATATAATTTTCTTCCTCCCTTATCTTAGAGGCACTCAGCAGACTAAATTAGCCATAGATATGAGACAAACAACATATAACATGCCCAGCCCTACCATTAGGTAAAGTGAGGTGGCTACCTTAGACAGCAGTTGCTAGGAGACAGGCTAAAAGTTGTTGGAAGACAGAGATGAAAGATGCATTCTCCCCCCAGTCCCAGACATTATGGCCAACAGTCAGAGACAGCGGCAGAGTGTATGCCCACACTGCCAGAGGTGGGCGAGCAGGGTGTGCCCCAAGGCGGGGCACAGAGGGCACCCTCTGGAGCCCTGCAGTTCAGGGTAGAAGAGGGGTGGGGAAGCTGCTGCCCACTCTCCTCCTGCCTTCCACTGCTAGGTCAGGCCTGACCTGTCAGCAGAGCTGCAACGGCCAGGCCATGGCTGAGGAGAGCGGATGGCAGCTTTGCTGCTCACTCTCCCCCTGCTCTCCATCACCAGGTCAGGCCTGACCCAGTAGTAGAGGTGGAGCTGCTACACCTCACTGGATCAGGGTAGGATGCACTCCACTACCGGGTCAGACATGACTCAGCAGTGCCTCACAGTCAAGGAGGGTGGGCAGCAGCATTGCCACTGACTCTCCTGCTCTCCACTGTCGAGTCAGATCTAACCTGGTGATGGAGGCCACTGCAGCTGGGCATGCCTCGCCACGGTCAAGGAGGGCTGCTTTCCACTGCTGAGTCAGAAGTGACCCCCTGCGTCAGAGCCACTGCCACCGGGTGCAAGGTGTGCTGCAACCAAGGAGGGTGGGCAGCTGTGCTGCCACCCACTCGCCTACTATCCTCCCCTGGCTCAGGCCTGGTGCAGCTTCTTCGGGTGCAGAGCCAGGCTCCAATGAAGGTGCCTGCTGAGTAGGTGCCTGTGTGTGCCCCCTCTCAAAATTGTGCCTGGGGCATGACACTCACGGCACCCCACACCCACACTATGCCTCTGGTCAAAGTTGATGGGAGTTGAGGTCCACCAACATCTAGAGAGCCATGGGTTCCTCATCCCTTCAGTAGGATATGGGGGTCATTGAGTTTATCCAAAAGCTTCGCTGTGAAGGTGAGTTTTGAAGTGTGATTTCTAGGGAAGGAAGGGTCAGCAAATGGACAAATGATGAAGCTATTCCATGAATTAGGAGTTTTTTGGGTGGTGCAGCACTTTATATTTCCGTCATTATTACATATTGTGAACTGATTCAATTCTAATTCTGCAATGTGGCTTTAGTTGTAGAAAGTTTTCAACAATGTTGGAAGTGGACGGTTGAAAGACCTGGTGTCTTCATTATGTCTTTAATGGTGTCTTTAGGAACTAGGGAGAAACATTCCTCTTCTCCCAAGCCTTTGGTTAATTAAACAATCTGTGGCCTTTTGTGTGGGGTATTGTTTTTGAGAAACCTCAGGCTAAGTGGGGGGCAAATGTGGCCCTCCAATCCTGTCTACGTGGCCCTTGAGACAGTCCTGCTCCACACCACCTTCTGAATCACACACCCTCTCCCAAGGCTATGTTCTTCTATGGGTCTTCTATTGCATTCTCCTTCAGTATTTTTGCCTGGTTGGAATATGTTCTTGAACTCTATAATTCCTGTGGTTTAAACCATGGAAACATTTAAGGGTCAGGCTTTGTAAGCTGAGGAAACCCATTTTTGCTGGAAACCACTGCTTTGATGCTTCTTGCTTTGCCTAAGCGCAACAAAAGCTGTGCAGAGGCCTCAGCAGCCAAGGAAGGAGACATATCTGCATCCTTCCACTATGGAAGTAATTTAGGAGTAATTTAGTAGAAGATTAACTAGCTCTTACCTGCTGCACTATGGTTGTTAGTTCCAGGCACAGTTGAACAATGTTATTTTTCAGCAGTGAGTATTCTGTCACACTGACAAATGGAGACCTATTAAGAATAGGGGATTTAAAGAGAAAGCAAGTTAGGAGTCTTCACATTTACAGTTCCGGTAATCAGTCTAATGCTATGCACTATTCATATTTCCTATAAGGAGAGTCTGACTAATGAGCATGTACACACTGATTTTGTAAAATTTTGCACTGTATTAATGGAAATATGCCAAACTATTAATAGGCCAAAGAAAGGGCAGGTTCTACAAGACCTAGTCAGCTGCCTACATTGATCTTGGCTTCTTGCATTGTAATTATTAAAAATGGGACCGTCCACATTCTTTCACAAGACTTTCACAAAGCTTTATGAAAGCAGCAAAGGGTCCTGTGTTTATTCTTTGGCATTTACGCTAAAAGAATTAAGTCCATACATTCAAATGGGCACATGACACAGTCTTCCATGTTTCTGAGAGGAAGAAGAAAAAGAAGAAAAGACTGAAAGCACCTGCACTTCAAAAATTCCCCTGTATGAGGAAATATAATGCAACAGGAATGTTAACTATCCACATATGGGATAGTACGCAAATGTATACACATATGTACCTGGAAGTAAATTCCATTGAACTCAGTAAGAGTTTATTCTGAATACACATGTGCAGGAAGGAGGGCAGAGAGTGAGTGAGTGAGTGGGGAGATAATGTTTGAAATAAGCAGTCCCCCAATACAATCTGAGTTAGCAGGGTATAGTCTCCATTTACAGTTCTTTGCAAACTGCTTAGAAGTTTTATTTACAGTTAAGTGGAATACTAATTTCAGTAAGTATAAACAAACATATAAATAACTGAAGGATGGTATACACACATACGATGAAATTCAGACTGAAAAGTTGGGGCCTTGGAGACCCAATCACAATATAGGGTTAGATTGATCCTTATGTTTATGCTTGCAAAACAGGTGTGGAGAAACCTGAGGCCCTCTAATACTGCTGAACTACAACTCCCATCCATCCCATGTCATTGGCTATGCTTGCTGGGAGTTGTAGTTCAGCAACATCTGGAGAGCCAAGGGTTCCCCACCCTTGCTGCAAATAATAGACACAAGAATTGTTGGGAGGTGCAGAGTGGTGGGGTGGTGGGAGATTGTCTGAATTTGAATCCAGCCTGAAAATGTTGCCTTTTCCAGCTTGACAAATGGCAGATCACCTTCCCTGCTCAATAACTGCTTATCTCCTAAAGAGCAGATAAGACTGTTGCTCAGTCACCTTCCAACGATATATGAATTTGTCCACTCAGGTAAACCTAGAATTCACCATCTCGAGCAGGGTTGAGCCCAACATGTGCCCTGTTCTGCCCTTTTCTTTTGTCAATGAAAAGGACAAAACATATTATTTGTGAATTGCCTTCTATATGTGTATCAAGGCAATTTATTATAAACATATAATAAAAAGCTAGTTTTAAAAACTACAAAAATAGTAAGTCAGATTTAAAAACAATACCAAATGAACATCTATAGCAGAGACTTTTTCAATGAGCTGGACAAATTAATGTCATTTCAGCACTGTACAAACACTTAAAAGTAAATCATAGAATCATAGAATCATAGAGTTGGAAGAGACCACAAGGGCCATCGAGTCCAACCCCCTGCCAAGCAGGAAACACCATCAGAGCACTCCTGACATATGGTTGTCAAGCCTCTGCTTAAAGACCTCCAAAGAATGAGACTCCACCACACTCCTTGGCAGCAAATTCCACTGTCGAACAGCTCTTACTGTCAGGAAGTTCTTCCTAATGTTTAGGTGGAATCTTCTTTCTTGTAGTTTGGAACCATTGCTCCGTGTCCGCTTCTCTGGAGCAGACAAATAGGTTCCAGGTCTTTTGAACAGTATTGAAACATCCTTTTAATATCACCTGGACACACTTAATATTTTAAAGATTGCTCTACCATCTTTAAAGACTGGTGTTAGTACTTTTGGTCTCCCCTGAATAATACCAGTTGGTTCACTTTAGTGCTGAGATGGTTTTTAGCTCTTAAATGTAATGTGAGTTTTCTGCTGGGTGTCGTTCCATTCCTTCATGCAAACTTTGGCATTTAGTGTTCTTGTTTAAATCTTATACAGTGGACGCTCGGGTTGCGAACGTGCATCCCATATGGATCACGTTTGCAACCCGTGTTTGCAACCTGCGGTGTGTCTGTGCACACGCGGGTTGCGATTCGGCACTTTTGCGCATGCACAAAGCGCGATTTAGCGCTTCTGCACATGTGCAACCGCCGAAACCCGGAAGTAACCTGTTCCGGTACTTCCGGGTTTCGGCAGTCCGTAACCCGGAAAAATGCAACCTGAAGCATCTGTAACCCGAGGTATGACTGTATTATACTCAGGCCACCTAGAGAATTAATGATAAGGTGATCAGAGAATTAATGATAAGGTGTTCATCCTCCCTCCCATCTGATTTGGGGTGTGATCATGTGGGAGTGGCCCTGATCCAACCTGGAAACAATCCAACCTTATCCAGGTCCTGAACTGATTCAGGGGCCTTGCACAGTCATGCAATGCAGACCTGATTAAACACTCTGAGTGGACCCTATTCAACCTGGGGCTGCTGTAACCTGATGCAGCTGAATCTCAGGTCAGTTTGGGATTCATGATTTGGCTGGATCTAGTGTAAAGCCCTAATGAATATTTATTTATATTCATGTTTATAAGTTGCGGGAAATGTTAAACAGTGGGCAGTCACGGCCACCTGCTTCAGACCACACCTTTACTGCAGTTGAGGCCACCAGTAAATACTCTGGTGTAGCCCTGTGGTGTTGCTTAGGTATAGTGCTTTGCTTAAGGATAGAGGAGAAATTTGTCTGGTTCACTGTTTTAAGCAAATCAACATCATCTGTACCTCACAGACAAGAATACACATCAGAAAATCATCATCCTTCCCATTTTACACTTCTCTGAATTTTGCAATACATCTCCCAGCTCAAAAAAGGATACCGAAATGCATTATAAATACATATTAAGGATAAAACATGTTCAGAAATGAATGCATTGATATATAATTATTTAAATTTGCCTTCTATGTGGATTATTTTTTTAATCACAGATTAATTTAATTATTTGAACCGACTTAACAAGATTTCTATATGCCACTTAATGGAAAAAGAAGAAGAAGAAGAAGAAGAAGAAGAAGAAGAAGAAGAAGAAGAAGAAGAAGGAGAAGAAGAAGAAGAAGAAGAAGAAGAAGAGTCCATCTAAATTGTTTACATGACATTATATGAAAATGTAAAATGGGATGGGAGACACATATGAGCAAACACATGTGAAACTGACACAGACCTGCCCATAGCTAAGTCTTTGCTGAGAATCTTATCACTCTGGGAGCTGATCGTGATATTTCAATTAATATTTTATTGGCGAACAACTCCCATTTCTGCAGCCAGGTCCTGAAACTCCACCTCAAGCCATGACAAATTAACAATGGGGAAACTGAATGTTGCAGAGGGAAGGGAACCCTCCAGACTGGTGTTTCTTTGCTAGTATATTCTGCAACATGTTACTCACTGAAACAATAGTGCATTAAGTGGTGGATTTATACTGGACAATCTACCATACCCATCATTTCACTGAAATAATTCCCCAAGGTTCCAGCATTGTTACTATTCAGGGAAGCACTCACGTACTTTGGCATTTTCTGCTATTGCTCCTCTTCTGTGGAATGCATTTTGCTCTGCCACCACAGGTGAAGCAGACATCTTGCTTCAGACATCTTGTAAAGACTTATCTTTTTGCCCAGGCTTTTCCTGATCCATAACATTGTCCCATGATTGATGTGTATCAGCCCCCAAAATCTATGTATTATTTGCTTTCATATGTCTTGATGGGTTTTTACCAGATTTAGGCTGTATCTTTGTTTTCACAGATACTATTTTCATATCGTACATAATGTCCACCAGTTAGAAATTTTTTAAATACTAAATGGTTGAAAAATGTTTTTAAACAAAACAAAACAAAACTTGCAAAAAAGCAACAATAATCTAGAAGATTTGCTGCATAACAAGTTACAGGAGTTCAGCAGGAAACTTCAGGGAGACATATAACAAAGCAGTGCATGTATAGCTGGCTTGCTACCATTATATGAACACAAATCGCTGTGCATGCACAATGAAAAGAACTTTTGGAACTTCTGCCTGTCCAGTGCGTTTCCCTGCGCAGAAAACACTGCTTTCCCCTCCGCGCAGTCTTCTGGGAAAACTTCACCTAAGGCAGAATAGCAGAGTAGCAGCGGTTGCCTTCGTGTGGAAGGAGAAGGAAAGAGTCCAAAACACTGTACTTCTATTCTACAGTGTTTATTTACAAGCAAATACAGCAAACTCCATCAGAGGTAGAACACATCGTTGCTTTCTCCTCTCGCTCTCGGGGAAAAGTGAAAGTAACTCACACAGACCAAGGAATTACGTGACTTCCCGTAGAAGTCCCACCCAGGCACAGGGCATTCCAGAGGTTAACCCATTAACCACCATACTCCACAAGAACATCTGGAGAGGTTCAAAGGCAGAAAATACAAAGCCAGTCTTGTATCTTTCAAACATGTCTTAAAAAACAACACTTCAATTACCTGTCCAGCCAGGCAAGCAAGTTCTTGGCAGCACCAATGAGGTCAACCACAGAGGTAAGAAAATCATTTGGCAGTCTTCTGGAGGCCCTGCCATCATAATGGCCACTCCTCCTCCTACCCGTGATGAAGTTCTGGAGGTTTTTGGCGGAGGCATTCAGCTTGTGGGAAAGAGTTCGCAGGTTTTCTGTCTCCAGACCATAATTCTGAAAGCAAATGAGACATTTGGTACATTTAAAAAGCACACACAATGAAACAGCAGTGTGCAAACATTTAAACTTTTTTTGGATTTCAGACATCTTTTTGAACTACAAAAGCAAAGAGAAAATTTATTATGATTATTTCTTGATTCTGTTTACAGGGCCACCTTTGTCACCTCAAATTAGGTTTCAGCATACAGATAAAATAACATGGGACTTAAACTCCGTAAGGACCATTAGGAAACAATTTTAATTTTTTTAAAAAAGAACACCTACTTTATTAAGCTACAGTATTTGTTTTAATTAATAAAAATTAACAGTGCTGTGGCATCTTGTTCAGCGGACTCCTTGCCTACCAGCCTTGGGTTCCTGATTACTAGCCCACGAGTGATGGGACTCAGCCAGAAACATGGTCTGGCTCCTTAGCCATTGATATTGTAACCTCTGACTCAGCTCACTTCTCTTCACCAACTGGTGTTCTGGTCCTTGCTGGACTCTGCAGTCAAGACACCAGCTACCCATGGTTCCACGTTCATCTTGCCCATTCCAGAGCTCCAGAAGACCTGTCACTCAGACCCTTGGAGCCATGCTGAAACATGTAGGCATAATGCTTGTACTGTATTTGCACCCAGCATTAGAAACCCTCAAGACTCATATTTCTGAGCTAGGGTATCTAAGACCCAGCAACATATGTGGCTGATGGGTACACCTGGGCAGTGCCGGATTTACGTATAAGCTAAACAAGCTATAGCTTAGGCCCCCACTCTCTTGGGGCCCACCAAAAAATTTAAAGGGAAAAAAACCTGGATGTACATTTCCAAAATATACACACAGCAACAGTGTTTTGTGTTGTGTATGCTCCTATGATGTATTTCACTTTTAATATACTTCTTCTTAATTGTATTTCAGTTCAACAATTACTTTGATAAAATACATATTTTGTTATGTGCAAATGGCTTTAGATACCTATTAGGTCCATAAATTACCATACAGGTATAGCATATATTCAACACAAAAAACAGCGACGATTTGTTGTTGACAAAGGGCAGCTGGACATATAAAGGGCCCCATTACCTTCAGTAGCTTAGGGCCTCATCAAACCTAAATCTGGCCCTGCACCTGGGATACGTCTTTTGCAAAACCAAGCAACTAAGTCAACCCCATATACCTCCCATATACCTTCCCAGCTATCTGTGGCTAGCTTAGTAGACAAGGACAGTAGGAATTCAACCTGATAGCATTATGCAGGGAGTACCTGCATTCTCTAGTCACTCAAACCATTGCTGGCATCTCCGTCTGTTCTTCTTGCTTGCTTTTCAGCAATCTGCTTTCCCAGCTCCCATGCTAACAATACAAGCCACCGTGCCTGCCCATAATTCATCCCTCTCCAGCTACCCAGGGAGCATACCAATTTCCTACCAAGAGAGACTATTATCGCTATCAGAGGTAGACAATACTAACAGTTTCTAGTTGCTGGATTTCAGATAAGTCAGCCAATTCCCCAAGCACTGGATGAAGTGAGTCTGTGCTTTGTCAGTTTCTTCACCAATGGGAATAGTATGACACCCCCACATGCTATGGAGAGCCGAAGCCACTCTTTTTAGGGCACGGGTGGGGAACTTCAAGGTCAGGGTCAAACCTTAGGTCCTTGCAACTCTCCTAGGCTATGTACACTCTGCAGGCCACACCCCCACTGCACCCTCAACAAGTGCTTTTGCCTGGTCAGAATGCATCCTTGAAGTGTGATGATGTCTCTTGCTTGCCTGAATGGAGGCTGGAGAAGTGGGCATGGGCATGAGAAACCTCTGGTTTTTACACAGCTGTAATGTAACCTACTGCACAACGGTCATATCCATGGTTCCACCTAGTTTTGCCTTTGGCATGTGGCCCTCACAAGGTTTACTTTGAGGGAATGCAGCCCCTGAAAAAACTTTGCTACTGCTACTGTAGGCAGTATTGCACTTGATGTACCAGCGGGCTGACTCAAAGTAAATAAGCTTCCTACGTTTCTTGTATCTGTGTCCCAAACCAACTGGGGCTTCCAGTTCATTTCTAAGTGCAATTCAAAACTGGATATCAACCTATAATGCCCCATAGAAGTTGGGACCAGGATAATTGAAAGGCCACCCCCTCTGAGTCATTGTTCCATTAACCACTATCTTCAGAAGTGCATTTGCCTAGGGAATGGAATAGGGCCTTTTCATGTGCACCATCCAGGCTTAGGAGTGTCCTGTTTTCACTGGGATTCTGAGTAAACAAGGCAAATGCTGTTGGCAATACCAATGGAGAAGCAACTAAAGGGGCATCCAGGGCTGGCCCAAGGTCAGAGTCCAAGAAAATAGAAGCCACAACAAAGGATTGAGCGGGAGCTAAAGTCTGAGCTTAGGCAGGAGGTCCAGTAGCAGGTAGGGCACAAACAGGTACCATGGGCATAGCTGGGGGGGGCAGATGCCAATCAAGCACATCAATAAAAATACTTAACTAGCTGAGGTTCTGACCCCCCCCCCCCATAAATCATGGCTATGTCCATGGTAGGTACATATTGTTCTAGAAACTCTTCCACCCCAGCACTGGAATTTTTGAGCAGGAACTGCTGGAACCACAGCCCAACCTCAGCTAATCCTTCTCAGCTCCCTTCTCTTCAGACCTTTATTCCCAATGAGTCCTTGTCTGTAGTCAGACATTTCCCCAGATGGGCCAGGTCTCCATCTAGCATTTAATGTTAAGTTTGGTTCTTCACATTTCCACATCAGTTTGCGATTTTTATTATTTTAAAAGGTCCTCATGAAAGTTCACCAGCATTTTAGTTTCTCCCAATATACACACCTTTCAATCCAATTTAGCCTAAAATGGTTCATTTTTGTATGCTATTTTCAGTAATTTGTGCATTTATATGCACACACATTCCATGGCTGGAGAACTTCAGTACATATTCAGGGATGTGCAAATTTTGAAGGCTGGCTGTATTTTGGCTCCATTATTGGTTTGGAAAGTTCACCTTTAAGTGTGAACTGAATCTAATTTCTCCCCAATTCCTATCCAAGCTACAGAACTCCCATTATGAAGAGGATCCGTGGTGGGGTTATTGTTGCTTGTTTCTTTGTTTTGTTAGGCAGGTTTCAAAAATATTTTGTTCCACCAAGCATTTGATTTGTTTGGAATTCCCTTTGGTGCTTGGCTGTGTGTTGATGGCTCTGTTTTAATGTTCTCTGTTTTATTCCATTTGTTAGTATACATCTTTATAGCTGTAAATTGCCTTTGGGGCCCCTTCCCAAGCCCTAGTGGTGGAAAATAAATGATTACAGAAATAAAAATAAACATAAATGTTGTCCCTGAGTGAACCTGGAAAGGAAAAAAGGAGGAAAGGAAAGCAGGAACACCTCAAAATCTTTTAGAAATTCAAAATGTTCTTCAGAAGTGCGTAATAAATTTTCACACAATTTTAGGAATCTTTGGTAATCATCCAGGATAGTAGCTGAGGTGAAAACTACAAAGCTACACACACACACACACACAAACAAACACACACACACACCAATCCTGAGGTAAATTAGAATCACATAACTGAACATGGATTTGAACCCAAGATGCCCTTGGTCCCAGGCCAGCACTGTGCCCACCAGACCCAGCATGGAGACAAAAGTGTAGCATGGGGGTGGTAGAGGGCTGTGACCCTGGGAGCAGAAGCGTGGGGGGCATGAACCAGGTGCCCCCCACATGCCTCTAGCACGCGAGCCCCCTGGGTGAGTGCAGAGGGTGTTCTTTACCCTCAGCGCCCTGCCCTGCTCCCGCCCACCAGTTGACGGGCAGACCCGCGCACGAATGGAGACAGGGTGTGGAGGGTGCTCTTCAGCTTCTGCACCCTGCTCCCACTGGCGGCAGCAGTGGCTTGGTGAGCGCCAAGGGTGCTCTTCACCCTCCATGCCATGCCTATGCCCAGCTGCAGCAGCAGCAGCAGCAAGGGCTGAATGAGCATGCTCTGTCCTCACCTGGGAAGTGCGCACACCCACACCTGCCCCGGGCACCTGTGGACTGTGCTACGCCCCTGCGTGGAGAACCTGTTTCCTTCCAGTTGGTATCAGACTACATCTCCCATCATCCCTGATGAATGGCACTGCTTGGTGGGATTATTACATAAGGGGCACATACCGGCACATAGCAGGAGGAGACGGATGAAGAGTAATCACATGGCTACTGTGAAAAGGCTGTGGCACAGTGGCACCTGTTTTGCATGCAGACAGCCCTAGCATCTCCAGGTAGGGCTGTTAGAGAGCAGCTCTTCAGGATTTCAGACAAGGATATCTGTCAGTGTAGACAATACTGAGCTAGATGGACCAGGGGTCTGGCTCAAAAAAAGGCAGCTTCGAATGTTCATACTGCTTTACACAGCACTTTCCTATTTAATATTCGGCAGAAATCAGGAAATTGCTTCTTTCTGAGTCGGACCACAGGTTCATGTAGCTCAGTATTGTCAACCCTGATTGGCAGCAGCTCTCCAGGGTTTCAGACTGGGGTCTGTCCCAGCCTTATCTGGAGATGCCAGAGATGGAAGCTGGAAATTTCTGCAAGCGCATATGCTCTATCACAGGGCTATGGCCCTTTCTCAGACTTTGGTCTCCACAGAGGAACATTTCTTAAAAACCTAGATCCTGGTATTTGCATTTTACCGATTCAGATCACATGTTAATGCAGCTTCAGTAGTCATGATTTAACTCCCGAGACTGACTGTATCCTAAAGTGTTAACCCAATGGTAAATAAGTGCTTGCCCCAGAGATTTCAAGAAACTGTTAAATAAAAAAGCATGTAACGAGCGCTAATTATACAGGGATGAGTTTTTAAAAGAGAATTTGCAAGCTTTCAGGAAAACAGAAACACGCAACAGGAGAAAGACATGCTTTAAAGACATTTTGTATTGTTCATTAGCAAATATTACACTTAAGAAATTACTCTGATCCATTTTATCTCAGGCCAGTCAGTGAACAGGCACTGAAGAAGTAGCTGAGCAGCAGAAACGTTTAAAAAATCCTTATCTAAATGTTCTACATGTGTGTAGGTTGTTGTCTAAGAACATAAAAACAATTTTCAGTGATGGCATCTTAATGGGGGTTCAGTTTCCACACAGCATCTGGAAAGTGTTGGGGTACAGTTTTTCTGGCTGTGTGAACACCACCAAACATCCTTGGGCATAGGGAAGAACACAGGTAGAGCCCTACTAGGTCAAGCCCAAGGCCCTTCTAGTCTAGCATCCTGTTCTGACAGTTCCCAAACAGGTGCCTCCTTGGAAGCTCACCTGCAGGATCAAACCGCATCAGCACTTTCATCCCCTGTGATTCCCAGCAACAGGAATTCAGGGACAGACTGAAGAACTGAGTATGAACTAGCATAGAGAAACATCGTGTATGAAATAGAGAGGCAGAAAGAAATTCATCTGAGTTTGGTATCAGCTCAAAGAGGGGCTCACTGCTGTGACTAGCCTTATTGTTCCTGCTCCCTGTCTGTTCAAACAAAGGAATAATTTTTACAAAATTAAAAAACACACACCCGTAACTTTGCAAAGGTAGATTTGCAGTGTTCCCTAGGAAGAGGGATTGGCTGTTAAACAGCTCTGGGAACTATAGCTCTCCGAGGGGAATAAAAGGTAAAGGGACCCCTGACCATTAGGTCCAGTCGTGGCTGACTCTGGGGTTGCGGCGCTCATCTTGCTTTATTGGCCGAGGGAGCCGGCGTACAGCTTCCGGGTCATGTGGCCAGCATGACTAAGCCGCTTCTGACGAACCAGAGCAGCGCACGGAAATGCCGTTTACCTTCCCGCCAGAGCGGTACCTATTTATCTACTTGCAGTTTGACATGCTTTTGAAATGCTAGGTTGGCAGGAGCAGGGACCGAGCAACGGGAGCTCATCCCGTCACTGGGATTCGAACCACCAACCTTCTGATCGGCAAGTCCTAGGCTCTGTTGTTTAACCCACAGCGCCACCCGTGTCCCTGAGGGGAATAGGGGTCCCCTAATAACTCTCAGCCCCCTTAGCAAACTATAGCTCCCAATATTTTTGGGCTGTTTTAAGTGGAATGATGCATAGTGCAGATGGGACTGCTGTTGCGCCTTCAATATTTTTTGCAAAACTAGCTCTGAATCTGCATGCATGCACGTACACACACTCCACCTTAGTACCATTTGGCTTCTGTGCAATCTGGTATTTCAAGAATGTTACTCTTTTTCATTCAGCTGAGAGATGAATGCCAGAGAAAGGAAAGGGCACTGCAGTTGGAGCTGACTGATGAATTGAAACAAACACACACAACAAAACTCCTGACTGACGATGCAACATCTTCACTCATCATTATATAAAGTTCATGATATTTAAAGCGAGTGTTTTAAATAACACAATGAAGCCAGCCAGGACTTTTGCATCCTGCAAACATACTTCCTCTTTGTGTGTTGAGAAACCCTACAATGTAATTTGGCTTTTCTGTCTTTCTTTTTTAATGAAAAAAAGCACATCAGATGTACATTTCCAAATGGCTCTCATCCATAGTCTAAATGGTGCTGTCATAAAGCAGGACAAAAACTCTGCTGTTCAAAATAACTTTGTTTATTGCTTTATTTTTTTGTTTGGAATGGAGACATTTGGGGAACTGGATAAGGGATGTTTAGGCCCCATACATTAAAGGCACATTCAAAGCGCCTGGCTTCCTAAAAAAAAGCATCCTGGGAACTGTAGCACACCCCTTTCAGAACTACAATTTCCACCACTCTTAACAAAATACAGTTCCCATAATTCTTTGGGAACTGTATGCTCCCATCACAGAAATAGAGAGGAAAAACACAAGGCAAAGATAAGCATACTTGCATATTGCAGAATTCACTTTGTCTATGGGTCTCTTTAGGGACCCAAGAGAATGAACACCTTTGGCATCCACCCACAGACAGAATGAACAGCACACCTATTTGTTCAACTTTTGAATTGCCTTCCCATTTTTATATCATTTGTAGACCATTTCATGAATTCAAAGCACAATCTGCATACCTGTTTTATCCCTATCATGTGAAATGACTGATTTGTATGCATGCATGGTTCTGATCACAATCACCCAAATGCACACTGTTTAGTTTCTTCCTGATGAGAGACACTGTAGTGGCTACAGAGCTGAACGAGAACCTGGGAGACCAGGCTCTACATCTCTACTCAGCCATGATGCTCAACACCATCATGGGCTCCTTGGAGAAAAAAGGTGGGATATAAATGCATGCATGCATGCATGCATGCATAAATAAATAAATAAATAAATAGTACAGTGGTACCTTGGTTTGTGAACAGTCTCGTTTGCATACATTTTGGAATCCAAACCCGGAAGTGCGTGTCCCGGTTTGTGAACTTTTTTTGTATTACAACCCATTTTTTTTGGATTACAAACAAAAAATTTTGGGAGGCCCCATTGGCAAAAGCGCACCTTGGGTTACAACCTGTTTTGGTTTACGAACAGACCTCCGGAAAGGATTATGGTTTTAAACCAAGGTACAACTGTATATGTGTCCAATATGACATCATTAATTTACAAGAGGGAGGCATTAGAAGGCTTGGGTAACCCCAAGATTTGCAGAAGTACAAACTATTTTTGAGGTGGGAGAGATGACCCAAAATAGGCCCATGCAGACTAAGGCTGCCCAGTGGCCACACAAGGCTGTTGGAAGAAGGGAATGGAATCATGGGTAGTAGCACTCCACACTGTAACAATACATGCATACACACCATGCATTTAAAGCATGTAGCTTCCACCCAAAGAATCCTGGGAATTGTAGTTTACCCATCACAGAGTTACAATTCCCAGCCTGCATGGAGATTACTTTCCAGGCAATTGCATGTAAAGCTGAAATTGCATACAGTCAGAACAACCCTGGAACCACCCTGCAACGACCATCCCTACCTTTCTGAAGCAGGTACACAAAGAGGGACTTGACCTCCATGCAAAGCAGAGAGCTTTTGAGCTTTCTGCCTTGCTTACTGAGTTCTGAGAGGCTCTCGTGGAAGCTTCCTAGAGCCTAGTAAGCAAGGAAAATCCAGCGTGGAAAGAGCTTTTAAGCTCTCCACCCGGCGTGCATTTAATTTGTGCGATTTCAGCTGGCCGGCCACTAAGCGCGTAAAATATACAAGATTCAAGGATATATTCTAATAATGGTCATGCATTCCCTTTGTCAAAAGAGCTATGGTTTGTGGGAGGAGAATTGTTTCTGACTGTAGCAATGTGGTGGGAGATCTGCTTTGCATGCAGAAGGTCTCGTGTTCAACCTCTGGTATTTCAAAGTAGTGCTAGGAATATCCCTTAGTGGAACTCTGAAGAGCCACTGCCAGTCAGTGTCAAAAATACTGAGCTATATGGATCATTTTCTAAAAGCCAGGATTTGGAGACAGATGTCCAGGCATGGCAAGCAGTGAATTTCTGCAAAATATATGACGATGGTAATGTTAATTTGCCAGCTCTCACAGTGTTAAATGAGATGTAAGGGGAGAAGTCTAATAAGCAGGAAAAAGTCTGCTCAAGGAATCCCCCATGTCAGGTGTTATTCATGCCCTGCCAGTCTTGTCACTCCCACAGCAGTGTTTTTAATTGGGTAATGATGATAATCACATACTCCGTGGGCAAGAGAGTGAGATATCTGAGTAAGAGGCAATTGAACCCAACATGACCTAATTTTCACAATGTCTTATCACAGAAACCCACTTCCATGTAATTTAACTTATAATTTTGCAGGGAGAGTGTCTAGTGGAATTACTATTATGTTGACTGCTAGAGTTACTACAGGGCAGCTCTCATTGTACTGATTTCTAAAGCTCTGTTTATGTTGAGCTTCTACTGAGTGAGTGATGTCAGGGGTTTTGCAGCACACTTCAAACGCAATGGCATAAACTGTTGCCTTTCTCAGCCTTCACCAACCTCGTGACCTCCAGCTGTTTTGGGACTATATCATCTCCAGCCTTCAGGCATGCTGCCCAGGGGCTTTGTGTCCAAAACACAATACTACAATATTGGGGAAGGCTGGTCTGGTCTATTACAGATATGTTAGTGGTTCTGTCCTTTATTAGGACAATGAATCATATCCACCTAAAGGGCACACTGAAAGTCTAATTGCAGGGGAAGGACTTTGTTTGGACTATCAAGGAGTAAACTTTTCCATCTGCTGTGCCTCAACTCAAGTTTCCAGTGGAGATACGACTCAAGGTGGTGGGCATGTCTCTCTTCACCATTTTAACATCAGAGAAAGCTGGTGAGGTAAGTGATTCATGCAGGGATATAAATAAAATTATTATTATTGTTGTTGTTGTTATTATTTATAGGGACAGGTTCAAGGCTCTTGTATTAATTTACAAGGACCTTAACAACTTGGGTTCCTTGATCCCTTAAATTCCTGCTTGATCACTGAGATCTTTAGGTGAGCCTCTGTCGGTGGTCACCCATGGCTCAGGCACGCAGCCTAAGAGACATAACTCTCTCTCAACTGAGATCACACTGGCACACTGTTGTTGAACCTCAGACACATGAAAAAGACTTTCTTAGTCATGCAGGAATTGTAAGGTAGTGTTCATGTACTGTCTTATGACTTTTTTAAAAAAGTTTTATTCTCTGTATTTTACATGCATGGCTTAGAAACACTCATGGTTAAGAAATATATAAATGCCTTAAATAAAAACACACGTTAGGCTGAGAGACAGCAACTGCCCCAAAGTTGTCAAATTATTTCATAGCTGAGTGAGAATTTGAACCCTGGACACCCAAGCTCCTAGTTCAACACGCTATAGCATACCCGAGGAATAGCCTCAGATCAAAGGGCAGCCCCCTAGTTTTCTTGTACTTCCTTATTACTACATTAGAATATTCACTGGGGCAGCATTGATTATATTAAGGGGTATTCATTTTAATAAAAGATACTGCTGACTTCAAAGACACCGCATTAGATTCTGAGCAGCTGCTGAGTTTCTGTAATGCAAAGCTTGTAGGGAATGCAAGAGAGGCAGTTTTAAATGTATTTTGCATCAAATATTAGCCTAGCAGGCTGAACATGCACAACTGGAAAGGTAGCAAAAAAAAAAAAACCCCAAACAAACCCAGGGCTGCTCTAAATTATGGAAAGCTGGCACAGCCTAAAGGCAGGACAGAAGCAGCAGTGGCTGTGAAGAATACAAAGATGATAGGGCCCTGTCCTCTATTTCCATGAGTTCTCCTTTGTATTTCAGTCTGAGGCTATGTACACATGATGGGCTTAACAAAGTCAGTCCACGCACCCTGGGCTGGCCCAAGATGATTTGGCACCTGAGGTGGACCATGAAATGTACCACCACTGGAAATAAGGGGAGAGAGAAGATCTACATTGGGAACAAAGTGGAGGAATCAAATCCACCTTATCAGATGGAATCAAACACTGACTGACAAGGAGGCAACAGATCCAGCCTCCAAGGTGTGCACCACAGGTATTGATGGCATTGCAGCGGCGGCAGCAGGCGATGCATTTCTTGGAGATTGGATCTTCTGCTTCTGGGGATCCTGCTGCCTGAGGCGGTCGCCTCGCCTTGCCTCATGGATGGGCCAGCCCTGCATTCCTGCTGCCCCCGTGTTTCAAGTTGCATATTTGTGTTGCTGCACATACTAGGGAGACGGTGGGGATGCCTTAACATGACACACGTTACTTGTTTCCCTGTGTTTGCAGTCCCCAAACTCCTATACAATGAAACTGTTATATGCCCATGAGCTGCCACATGCACAGATGCTACAGCCGTCTCAAATGTACAGACCTCAGCTTAATACTGTAGTGGCTCATGTTTTGAAATTGGATGGAAATTACTTTGAAGCATAAAATAAAAATAGTCAACCACTTTCCTGAAGAAAGGGACTATCCCAAATAAGGGGATATCTTTGGTGGGATGTTGTGTTGTTGTTATGTTATGTTATGTTATGTTATGTTATGTTATGTTATGTTACTCTCAGAAGGCTTGATTGTCCTTTTCCTCAAATCTATGATCATAAACTGGGCATCTTGTCATCCTCCCCCTTTCCTCTGGACAAATTCATGAGACTTCTAGATATCTGCAGGGGAGGCCACAAACCAGAGCACACCAGTAATCCTTATCCATTGTAAGTGAAACATGAACATACTTTATTAGCCTATTTATCATAAAGTGACATTTATCAGGCTTAAATGATGCAAAAATTACTTAATTGGGCACATCCATTCAAATGAGAAATAATGGTAGCAAAACCAAATATCCTGCTATTTTAATTCCCCTAGGGAAGCCAGCAATATTAAAAAAATAAATAAAAAGAAAGTTGTTACAGCAAGGAATATGTGAAGACAAATAGAGCAATAATTTGAAATAAGCACTGGATTTCCTTTAAGGGAAAAAAACGAAACAGGATTTAACAGGAGAGCTAGTAAGCTGTAGCGATTAGAATGTTGGACTAGGACTTGGGGGCCAGTGTTCAAATCCTTACTCAGTCAAGAAGCTCACTGAGTGACATTGGGCCAATCACCAACTCTCAGCCTAACCTACATCACAGGGTTGTTGTGCTGATAAAATGAGGCAGGGAAAGGACCATGTATGTCACCTTGAGCTCTTCACAGAAAGGTGCAATATAAATGCAATAATAAATGAAACTAGAAATAAACAATTGAAGGCTGTAGTCCTATACATGTTAACTCAGAAATATATCCCATTGAATTCAATTAAATATACTCCCTCCCAGGTAAGTGTGCATAGGGCCAACAGCAAAATCCCAGGCTTTTTTTTTTCAGAATTAAGTTCCATTGAGTTCAACATATAGGATGGCAACCTTAGGATTCTATTTTCCTGGAAGTAAGCTTAAATGAATTCAATGGGATCTAGACATAAATGTGAGATTTGTGCTCCAAGATTATTTCCTACTCAAGAGAAGTAAATTATACTCTTTCCTTCGCCGGGTTTTGATGAACTAAAGAAGCAAACCGGCTGAGAAGCAATCTAAGAAGTGCTCCCATCTGTCATTTCCTGACACTGTGTAGTTCTGAGAAAGAAAAGGCTTGAAAGGATGAGCACTCTGTGTTTGTTTATAATAAAACAACATAAAAATAAAATTTACATTTTTAAACAGAAGAATATTGAAACATGCTGTGTGCCTTTCAGTGTTTGGGAGCTGTTTGAAGGCTCTCACTTCAGAGTACTGCATTCGAGAGAGCAGAAGTCTGTTGGAAAACTCCTACCATCACTGTCAAAGGAACAACTTAGACACAGGTGTGGGGCTCAATGGCTTGTAATTATTGTGGCTCTTTAGAATCTTGTACCTGGTGAATATTTGCTTTTATCTTTTTTCAGATTTAGAATGGCTCCCCCAAGACCTGGGTTGGGCAAATTCCTAGGTGCCTATATCCAAATTTGAGGGAGCTGGTACCAGGTTAACATTTTGCATTTTTTGATTGGCATTGGTCTTTCATATTGATGAACAAATGCTTCCATTTCCTAAACACCAGCATGAAACAAGGTGTGCTCTGGGGTACAATCCCTATAGGGCTTTTTACTGGAAACGATTTTTGCAAGAGGATCAATGTGCAAGTTTTTTGTACAGATGAGTAAGATATGTACATCCTAAAGCAAATGGTGTCCAAGGAAAGAAAAGTCTTTGGTGATGCCTCCTTTCTATTTGTTAACTTTTGGATTACCTTATTTTTAATTGCATTGTATCCCATCTCACAACTCAAATGCAGAATCTGCATGCCTGACTTATTCCTGTCATATAAAATGACAGATCCCTGTGTGCAAATGTGATTAAAATCACTCACATACAGCGTTTTCTTATAATGGGTACTGATGTTGAACATTTTCTCAAAAAATAGTAGCAACAATATTAATGCAATGCCTACCATGCCTGTCACTGCTGCTCACTTTAAAAGTGAAGATGAACTGTCTATACTATTTTTGTTTCCATTGTTGTCATTTACAAATGACTAGCATAATTTAAACAGAATTACAATACCCTAATATAAACATTTTTAAACATAGTGTTTGGAAACACATTGCAAATTTGGAGAAGTGCAGAATTTGAAGGGAAGCTGTGCTTTGGATCACACTGAAAAGTGCAAATTGGGCAGTTTCTCATTAAAATGCAAACAAAATCAGTTTCTACCCCATCCCTATAACCACTGGAAGCTAAACCAGATAAGACGGAGGCATTGTTTGTTGGGACCCATTCAGTTCAATGTTCATTTCTCATGAGTAATGAACAGGTACTTTTTTTTAATTAAAAAGAAAAATGCCACCCCATTTGCCACTCACAGGGTGAGAGATATAACCTTTTCTGGTTGCAGCAGAGCTGATTTCCATGCTTCCTAGCCGACAACATTTTATTCCCGGAATGACAAGATCTTGTTCTGGGACATTCTATGAAAAACAGGGCAAACACTAACAGGAGTAATTTCAAGGGGGTGATGGCAGCTACTTCCCCAACCACAATGTTTCACAATGATTTAATGTCTGGGGCATTCTGGGAAAATAAAACTGTAGGAAACAAGAGGCGGGCGGACACCCAAATCAATGCTTCTGCCACCACATGTGCTACAAAGAAGCCAAACAAAAATAAAAGAAGAGGGTCTTGGGAAATGAATATGAGAATTACATAATGAATGGGAATGTAATGAATGAATAACAAAGCCAATGTGATCTTAATGAATGAAGAACAAAATGAATGAGGTCTTTAATAATAAAAATGAGTGGAGGCACAAAACAAAGCAAATTTCTTCCATACACTTATGTGTGAAGCACGAACTGAGAGAGTGGCACTCTGGGTGGCTTGCTTAATGAGGCCCAACATCTGTCAGACTCTGCCAATCTCTGGCACTGACTCACCAGGCACTGACACCAGTCATGAACCCCACTCCCCCTTCATTTCAGTGGGAGTTTTATCAGAGCCAATGCATGTTCCCATTTAATATAAAGAGAATGCAAATTGTTCTAGACCTTAGTGGTTGAAATGGTGCATCTGACGGCAACTTCTAGGGAGCATCAGTGGCCCTTTTGTAATGGTAAAAATAACCATGGTATATAGCATGTCTGCACACCTTATGTGCAGGCATCTGAAGCTGCTCCAATCAAGGCATTAAGTTGCTAATATTTAAAATGTGCTTTAATTTTGATTTTGTAACTCCCCCTCTCCAAAACTAGGCTGCTCTTTTAGAGGCTTTCTCCTTAGACTGCACGTAGCAGACAATGAGGGCAGGCTAGGGAAGAATAAAGGATAACTAATCCAGTGATATTGAAACGCTGGGCTGTGTATGAGTCAGAGCACATCTGGCAATGTGGACTCAGTAAATTAATTTGGATATGCACCAATGGACAGTAATCAAGCTTTATGTCAGCCAATAAACAGCAGTGTAATGAAGTACAAAAGCTTGCATTAGGTTTAATCACACCAAAGTTCTAGCCGCTTTAGAACTTAGCAGTGAGGCCTAAAACAAAATGAACATCCAGGTGTCTGCAAAGAGAACAGTGTATTCCTACTACCACCACCAAAACCAAAATATTATTATTCTAAGTTGTATGCGTTTCTATTTTTCCCATGACTCTGAAGCAAAAAGAGAAAAGCAATGGCACAATTCGGTGTGTGTACAAAGTGGTTTATGTCAGAGTGAAACGTGATTACAGATTAAAATCAAATTAAAAAATACATTCTGCAATATGTGCAAATCAAAGACTACGCAAGCAAAATGGGAGAAAATGTCACTTCTTTCAAGAGCAATGCTTTTAGCATGAAGAGAGCCTTACTGCACACAGCCATACAAAGGTTTAGCAGTATAAAATCTTTTAACAGTCTGGGATGCAGAAAATGTGGAGTGCTTTTAGGAAGAAATTGGGATGTAAAAGGGAGACAAGACAGAAAGAGAAGCAAGAAGCTTTATCTTCAATGTGCACTAGTCCAAATATACTTGCAAGGCAAACTATAATGACACTGCTGCCTTTTCACTGGTGAATTAGGGAAAAATGAATTGGAGAAGAGAAGGAAGTCAAAATGTGCGCGCTCTCTCTCTCTCTCTCTCTCTCTCTCTCTCTCTCTCATGATAATACCAGAACTTAGAAGCCATCCAAATAAAACTGAAGGCTAGAAGAGTCATAGCAAATGCAAAATAATACAAAATAAAAAAAAAATCCTATCTGAAGAAGTGTGCATGCACACGAAAGCTCATACCAATAACAAACTTAGTTGGTCTCTAAGGTGCTACTGTCAAAGTGCAAGTAGATAAATAGGTATCTATTTACCTTCCAGCGGGAAGGTAAACGGCATTTCCGTGCGCTGCTCTGGTTCGCCAGAAGCGGCTTAGTCATGCTGGCCACATGACCCGGAAGCTGTATACCGGCTCCCTCGGCCAATAAAGTGAGATGAGCGCCGCAACCCCAGAGTCGGCCACGACTGGACCTAATGGTCAGGGGTCCCCTTTACCTTTACTTTAAAGTGCTACTGGAAGGATTTTTTTTATTTTGTTTCAACTACGACAGACCAACACAGCTACCTACCTGTAGCAAGTTCATACTTCACGCAATGTAAAGTGAAACTATGGAATTCAGTCCTACAGGAGCCAGTGATGATCATCAACTTGGAATGCTTTAAAAGTGTTTTAGATAAATTCATTGAGGATAAGGGTATCAGTGGCTACTAGCCACAATAGCTATTCTTTCTCCACAGCCAGAGACAGTGCACCTCTGAATACCAGTTGAAGGGCTTGCAGGTGGGCAGATTGCTATTGTGCTCAAGTCTCATTTGTGGGTTTCCCATAGGCATCTGGTTGGCAACTGTGAGAACAGTATGCTAGACTAGATGGACCATTGGTCTGATTCAGCAGACCCTTCTTATGCTCTTATTTTCTACCACTGAGTTATGGTCCTTTTTTGCAAATCCTTATCAAATGGTACTAGCTTCCTATTAAAGGTAAAGGGACCCCTGACCATTAGGTCCAGTCGTGGCCGACTCTGGGGTTGCGGCGCTCATCTCGCTTTATTGGCCGAGGGAGCCAGCATACAGCTTCCGGGTCATGTGGCCAGCATGACTAAGCCACTTCTGGTGAACCAGAGCAGCGCATGGAAACGCCATTTACCTTCCTGCCGGAGCGGTACCTATTTATCTACTTGCACTTTGACGTGCTTTCAAACTGCTAGGTTGGCAGGAGCAGGGACCGAGCAACGGGAGCTTACCCCGTCGCGGGGATTCGAACCGCCGACCTTCTGATCGGCAAGTCCTAGGCTCTGTGGTTTAACCCACAGCGCCACCCATGTCCCAGCTTCCTATTACACCAGCACAAGTTCATGGGGAAATAATGACAATAATCATAACAAAAGCAAATGTACACAGTGCATTACAGATTGTGTTAAAGGATTGAATGTCTGCATGCAGCGCGTTGCAGAACAAAAATACAAAAACAAAACACCAGGTCTTGTCAATGTATTTTTCATTTCACTATTTAGTAAAACTGGCACCTAGTTCATAATAAGGTTTTATGTTTGCCATTACACTGCACTGCCCCCCCCCATGCTAATTGTCAAGTCAGAGCTTGGAAAGACAGAAGCAAATGAGATATCATTATCTCTAGCCTTTACTTGGAGTGAGCTACAAGGTCAAAGTCATCTAGAAAGAGCAACTCTTTGATAAGAGCTGCCAATTGCTCTTTTGGCTCATAAATATACACAGAGAGAAAGATTATGGAGTTTTCATGAGCAGAATCTTAAGTTCTACTCCAAAGGCATTTCATAGTTTCAATGGTATTTCATAGCTTTATGATATATTACATGGTGCAGGGCAGAGAAAGGGGGAAGTCCATCAAAGAGGTCAGCAATTGTGAGTTCTTGGGTCAAACCTGACCCAAGAAATAACACTTGCTCTCCAAGCACCAGTGGGCAGCATTTCTTACTATGGGGACCAGAAAAATGGCATTTTATCCCAGAAGACACAACTCCTGTTGATTCTCTTTGATCTTTCAGCAGCTTTGATCTCTCAAGCATAGCATTTTTCTGGAATGTATGTCTGAGTTGGGAGAGCTGTTCGACAGTGGAACAGACTCCCACAAGAGGTGGTGGACTCTTCTTCCTTGGAGTTTGTTTGTTTTTAAGCAGAGGTTGGATGGCCACCTGTCATGTATGCTTTAGCTGCAATGCTTTAGCATTGCAGAGGGTTGGACTAGATAACCCTCAGGTCCCTACCACTCTGCACTTCTATGATTCTATGAACACCCGCATGAAACCACTGAGTGGCGCCGTCCAGAATTTTGGAGTCAGCTCTCAAAAATGTACTAATGCAGCACGGCTCTATTTCTCCATTACATCTGCAGCTGTGGCAGTGGGCGTCTGACCTTGGTAAAGAACTGGATGAGAGCTTAATCCAGATAATACAGTGGTGCTGGCAGTGGGTGGTTCCCTAGCATGTCCCTGGCATTTCCACTTAAAAAGAAAAGAGAAGGTGGTAGCAGTTGATGGGGAACATAATCTCTGCTAGAGATCCTAAAGAGCTGTTGCCATACAGCTTAGAAAGCCAAGTGCACAAATTGTCCAACCTGCTATCAGGGCTGGAGTGTTCTATTTTGCCGCTCGAGGCAAAATGCAACCACACCCTGCCATCACTGCGCCCACATCAGTGCCGACATTGGCGATGATTTCTGGCAAGATCTCGCCAGAAATGAGTGTTGATGCCAGCCGTGGAGGCCATGAGGTGGCCGGGGTTGAGAAAAGCTAGGAAGGAAGGGGCAGCCAGCTGGACAAAAGAGGTGATTAATTGAACATGCCAGAACATGCTAGGGAGAGACCCACTAAGAGCACCTCATTCTTCTGCTTTAAGCTCTCCTCCTATCCATCACCAAGACCAAGCCCCCACTGCCACAGCTACTGATGTAAAGGGAAAATACAGCTGTGTGACATCAGCATGGTGCTGGCAGGTCACTCCAAAACTCTGGATGACACTACTCAGCAGTTCCATACAGACATTAAACAGCATGGGGGACGAAATAGAACCCTGTGTCACACCACCCTGAAAGCTCCACAGGGCTGAAGAAAACGCCCCAAGCATCAGCCTGTGAAGATGGCCATTCAAACAGGACTGCAACAAAAACCAAGCAGTGCCACCCACGCCCAACTCAGACACCCTCTCTAGAACAATACCATGGTCAGTGGTTCGTATAGCTGATGAGAGATCAAGGAGGATGAACAGGGACAATGTGGCCCTTAGTGGGTGAATCCCCACAATGCTGGCTTGGCAGCCATTCAGCGGGGGGGGGGGACGTGGTGACAAGGTCAGGCCAGGCTCTGGGGCCGAGACCCCCAGCGGCAGGCAGGACAGAATGGGGATCCCTGCGTGGGGTGCCTGGTTCATGACCCCTAAAAATTGTGTGCCAGGAGCTACAGCTGCCCTGTCATCCCCCCATGCTACACCCCTTGCCTCATCTAACTTTAGGGTCATTTATGGATGTGACTGGACCTGATTCCCCATGGTTGACCTTGGTTTTATGAGATTATGCTGCACCTTGAGCCTTGATCTCTTGGGTAAGCGTTTTGCTAAGTTTCTAATTTTTTTAATTTTTTTATTTATTTCCTCCAAGGACTGAGATCTGGGCCCCTGAGGCACCCCATGGACCACAATAGAAGCTCCAAAATTCTGACAGTAAGAATTTCAGAAGCATCGTTATGACTTTATCTGCTTACTTTGGTTTGAAAGATACACAGAGATCAACATGGAGAGTGTTCCAAGTAAATAGGTCCACTTACCAAAGCACAGAGCAGATCCACTGCTTCCAGGATGAGTTCTTGGTGACCGATTCGAGTGACTCCCAGCTCTTCAAGTTCCTGATGAGTAATGTGTAACAGCTGTTCTCCATTGATCTTTTCCCTCTCAAAGTTCTTTATGTATTGTTGAAGGCAGTCATCAAGGCCTAGGTTCAAACAGCAACAGGAGCACTTGATTAGGAATAAAAAGAAAGAAAGAGGTAGCATACTTTGCTGCCTCATTGCAGCTTCAGCTCACTGTTTTCATCTTGATGGAATATAAAAGCCTATGTTCTTTTAAGGAAAGAACACAAAATGGAATGATATCATTTCACACCTTGTGTACTGGTGCACATCTTTTATATTGCATATAATGTGAAATTAAGTGCCATATCCCATGGCTAAGAACATGGGGAAACAGTTCTCTTGACTTGTCCTACAGGGCCATGAGTTGAACAACACAAACAACAGAGAAGCTGCAGCCAGTTTTGGCTTCCCGTTACATGAGTACGCCATACCCACAAAGGCAACACACACATCTGTTTTATAGGCACAATCGTATACAATTTCCCAATCTAGGAGTTGGGAACCTCAATCTGAGGCAGGCCCCAATTAAGACTTGGGGCTTAAGTGATTTCCTTTTATAGGGCCACAATCAAGGCTTGCCAGGTCTCTGTGGTTCCTGCATTTGGTAACTCCATGTGCTGTGCCTTTCTCAGAAGCAGACTCCAGGGACTTCAGGTGAACTAAACACGAACAGTATTATTTAAAACTACAGCAGACATGAAGCCTTACTTACTCCTAGGCCTACAGGCCCACAGTGACTTCTCCCCCCACTCACCTCTGTGAGAAATAGTTCCCTTTTCAAGTCATTGCTCTTGGCCTAGGAACTAACTACAGTGGTACCTTGGTTCTCAAACGCCTTGGTACTAAAACAACTTTGACCCCAAACATTGCAAACCCGGAAGTAAGTGTTCGGGTTTGCAAGCTTTTTTCAGAAGCCGAACATGCTCCGTTTTGAGTGTTACGCTTCTGATCTGAGTGCCACACTTCCGTTTTGAGTGATACGATGGGGTCTGTCTGTTTTTGCTATTTATTTTGCGTTTTTGTGCCTCTTTTTTGTTTTGTTTTTGTGACTGTGTGGAACGCTGTTCAGCTGCTGATTGATTGATTGTGTGACTGAAGTACATTGTTTATTGCTTTCATTTTATGGCTCAATGGTCTCATTAGATAGTAAAATTCATGTCAAATTAGTGTTTTAGGGGTTGTTTTTAAAAGTCTGGAATGGATTAATCCAGTTTGCATTACTTTCTATAGGAAAGTGTGCCTTGGTTTTGGAACGCTTTGGTTTTGGAACAGACTTCCGGAATGGATTAAGTTTGAGAACCAAGGTACCACTGTATATAGTTAATGTTCTTGTCATTTATATGGTGGATGTGCCATGTTGGTTTCCCCACAAATGTTATGTTAGATGATGTATTGATGTATGGTATGGCCCCCCTCCCCCTTGCTTTATGGTATCTTGTGTGTGTGTGTGTGTGTGTGTGTGTGTGTGTGTGTGTGTTTTGCTGTAAGTCGCTTAGAGGCCTTCTGATGACAAGCGACTGTTAAGTATAACAGATAACATAAATAAAATAAAATATACTTGCCCCAAGATTCTAGCATTGCAATGCACTATGCACAGGTCTGCCCTGGACATGAGCTGATGCTCAGCTCCAAGATGGAAGGCAGAAAGTATAGCATAAAACTCAAGAATACATACACTCCAACCCTTCTATTTAACTAACTATATTATGATTTATTTTGACAATTTCTTGACTTAATTATTATCCTCTCCAAGCAGCGTGCAAAAATCCTCAATACACTGAAAATAAATTTAAAAAATCAGTTAAAATTATAAAATGAAAATTCTGTTCCAACGCCTCCTGGAATTTAATCTTTCTTTCTTTCTTTCTTTCTTTCTTTCTTTCTTTCTTTCCCTCCATCCCTCTCTCTCTCTCTCTCTCTCTCAAATAGCTATTTAAACAGACACAAATGTCTTCCAGACCATGTCTTCCCTTGTTTTTCTAGCCTCTAAATGTGGCTTCCCCACCCCAGTCCCTTGGACACGTTTTGCCTTTCGTCGTTGTTGCTATTTTAGATTCTCCGTTCGCTTCGCAAAGTGCTCTGTGTCGTGGCAAAGCAACAGTGAAGAGATCGGGCCAGGCCAGGCCAGCCATGCACTTTCAAGATCAGGCATCATTTCTATAATTACCATTTCCTTTTATGATTATCCAGACACGGGCTGTGTACTAGAGGCATCACGTTTCTGGCTTTATGGAGGGAAATAAATCTAGCATGCCATTACAATGAAATCATCTCTTACTATTTCCTACCATTACTGAAAATTAGCAGAGGTGTGAAACGAAACAGAGGAAAATGTTTACTGCTGGGTTCCCCCTCCACCCCTCTCTTCTGTTTCTCCGGGATATATTTAAACAATGTTCTGTAAAGCATGTTCTCCATAACAGAGAGCACGTGTTGCGATGGGGGCCTAAAGGCCACCCCACTGTTGTTGGGCAAATTGGCCACATGCTGTGATTGGGCAAGGAGTGTTGCTGGGGAGAATGTTATGTTGCTAAAGTGTGGGAGGGGTCAGAGGTCTTAAATACAGGGCTCGCAGCCTGGGGCCTTCTCTTGGGCTGCGTGCACCGGCTCACCCACCCACCCTCCCTGAAAAGGGGGGGTTCGTTGTCCTCTGACCTTGCTATGCCTGTCATGGGGTCGTCTGCCTTGGGGCAGGGGCCTGGTAGGAATTTTGTCCATTTGGCTGATTGGCTGTTGCCATTTGGTTTTTGCCTACTGCATAGCAAAGCATCACAACTTGTAAGGTTGGCGGTTAGGCATTGGTTCAAATTGGTTGGTGGAGGGGTAAGCGCCTACCCCTCCAATGGTGGTGCAGAAAGGGAATTCCATTAAAGGAATCCAGGGGCTTGCCATTCTTTCAGTCTTTGTCCCTGGCATCGGACTTGGGCCGTGCAAGCCACCAGGAGCATGAGGGTGAGAAGTGAGGGACTGAGGCCCAGCTTCATTTTCTTTCCAAAATTGTTTCCCTCACTGGCTTCCGCTGGAATCCGGAAGTCAGTTCCGTCCCAGCAGCAAGGACAGATAGTCGTAACCAATGCCTAAGCAACCACTCACATGTGTGTGTATTTAAATAAAGTTGGCCAAATTCATGCCAAAAACCTTAAACAAAAATTGATGTGTGAAGTATGAGTTATTTGGGGTGGCCTGGGGGATTTCGACGCACAAACCATGTCACAAAGGCAAGGGCTGATACTGAAAATGCAAAAAGTCCAACTATTTTTATTTTCTGGTCCCTGTTCCTTGTAAATAGCTGCCTCTATTACGTACCTACTTTTGCTTTTCACGCACTTTGAATAGGCCTGGCATTGGCTACAACACTGAGCTGCTATGAAGCTAGAGCTGTATCCAACTAAGTCCTGCTTAGAGTTATGGATGAGGGGAAATGTATTTTAAAAGTGAACCAACCGCATCCACACTTTCCAAAACAATATGTGACCTGAAATACAGTTATCCTTTGGAATTCGCAGTTATCCAAATTTTGTGATGTTTCCCAAAAACAAGTTTACAAAAATGAAAAGGAATATATTAGTAGAAAATAAAATACAAAAATGTATTGTGTTAGGAGAAATGGCTTTGTAAAAATGTGCACATTTCTCAAAGTTGCATACAAAAATATGCTTATTAGAAGAATATTTAGCAAAATCTGCTTTCCTACAATTTCCACCCACAAGTTCTAGCCCTGCCTTCTGAAGCAACATATCCATTTTTGTAGCTATTTGAATACTATTGTGATAAGGTAAAGGACCCCTGACAGTTAAGTCCAGTCAAAGACGACTCTGGGTTGCGGTGCTCATCTTGCTTTGCAGGCCAAGGGAGCTGGCGTTTGTCCGCAGACAGTTTTTCCGGGTCATGTGGCCAGCATGACTAAGCCGCTTCTGGCAAAACCGGAGAAGCACACAGAAACACAGTTTACCTTCCTGCTGGAGTAGTACCTATTTATCTACTTGCACTTTTTGGCATGCTGTCAAACTGCTAGGTTAGCAGGAGCTGGGACAGAACAACGGGAGCTCACCCCGTCGCAGGGATTCGAACCGCCGACCTTCTGATAGGTAAAGGGACCCCTGACCATTAGGTCCAGTTGTGGCCGACTCTGGGGTTGCAGCGCTCATCTCGCTTTATTGGCCGAGGGAGTTGGCGTACAGCTTCCGGGTCATGTGGCCAGCATGACTAAGCCGCTTCTGGCGAACCAGAGCAGTGCACGGAAACGCCGTTTACCTTCCTGCCGGAGCGGTACCTATTTATCTACTTGCACTTTGACGTGCTTTTGAACTGCTAGGTTGGCAGGAGCAGGGACCGAGTAACAGGAGCTCACCCTGTCGCGGGGATTCGAACTGCCGACCTTCTGATTGGCAAGTCCTAGGCTCTGTGGTTTAACCCACAGCGCCACCCGCATCCCTCATAGTCACCCTCGCGACCTTCTGATAGTCTCCCCTTAATTCTCTGTTGCCCAGATCTTTCAACTGTTCATTATAGGAACTTGGCTTCCAGAACCCTCACCACTGTCCTTCTTGCTCTGGACATGCCCCAAAGTACTTCTTAAAATGAGGTGCCCTGAAGTGGACACAATGGGTTGCATCCAATGCTAGTCCTACTCAAACCACCGAAATTAATGGACATTGTTAACTTAGGTCCATTAATATCAGCAGGTCTCCTCTTGAGTATAATTTACTCCATACTCTTCATGGTTAAGCAGCACTCCAGTCTCTGGCATTTAAATCACACATTGGCTATGTGAGTGTGCGAAGGGGTGTATCTAGTAACCAGAGCACATTTCTACAAATGGTAGATGCATCAACACTGAAAGGCAGTACATAGCCTGCCATTTTACATACCACTGCTGATGAGGTATATTTTGAACTGTTTTTACTGTAGAGCAATTGTGTTTTCTTAGCATATCTTTAGTCCAAAGAACACACACATCCCTTTGGTTTTAAAAATAGTGTAGAGGGCAATAGAAGGATAAAATAAGATGTCAGGCAACAGACAGAATAAGGCTTCTGCAACATGTAATGATGCAGTAGAGAAGCATGTCAGTGGCCCTTGGTTGGATGCTAGAAGTGCGTTCCCATTGTTGTCATTGGAGTATTGGAGGGTACAATAGTTTGGATGCTCTGCACCAGCAATGTTGGACTTTTCGAAACTATTGCTGGGTCGCAGCTTGGAAGATAGCTTGGCCATGAAAGCCATGGTGTCAGCACAGTGTTCATGGCCAACAATCAACTGGGTTCCTTGGCCTTTTGTTCTTTCCCCTCCCAACATCAGCTTAATGCTCTACCCAACCCATAGCAACCCTCACAATCTGAGTGACACCCATATTCCCCACTCCATCCCTATATCCAGACAATTTGATTTGGCCCTTGGCCAAGTCTGGTGCACAACCCTACTTCAAACTACAGTGGTACCTCAGATTAATTACTTAATTCGTTCCGAAGGTCCGTTCTTAACCTGAAACTGTTCTTAACCTGAAGCACCACTTTAGCTAATGGAGCCTCCTGCTGCTGCCGCGCTTCCAGAGCACGATTTCTGTTCTCATCCTGAAGCAAAGTTCTTAACCTGAGGTAATATTTCTGGGTTAGCGGAGTCTGTAACCTGAAGCGTATGTAACCCGAGGTACCACTGTACTGTTCCTGTAAACTCAGAGGCACACAGTTGAATGTGAAGGCAACATGAGGGAAGAGAAAAGAAGGTAATATATTTAAGCAACAACACAACAACGCAGCAGTTAAAATGGGGGAGGGGCATTCAGAAGGATTTTGCCCAAAGTCCCCTTCTGTGCTCTTGTCTTGCTCTGGGATAAACCAAACAAGTGTGTCGTGCTCCGATAAGGAAATTATGTGTAGCTGGTTGATCTAAATATGCCTTTATGCCAGGTACATCTATTATGAAAAAGCAAAACTGGCATTTTTTATGACTCAGGCTGCTCTTTCATAGATCCCCAGGGCATGAGCCTTTTTGGAAGACATTTACTTAATGGTTCAAACAGTATGGCAGGTGACAATGCAAAGAACACAGAAAGTCACTGATGAAGAACCCAGCTGTCTTGTAATGTGACAGTACACAGTGCATACAAAAGAAAGCACGGCTGAACAGCTTCTACACAAGCGTATGCGTGATGGTGAACATCGTGACCCATATTACCAATGAATTTCATGTCTTCCAGTAATTTGGCCACTGCCAGTTGAGGAGATGGAATGGAAGAAGATACAAATGAATCCTTTTCTGTGGTGCTTTCAGCACAATGCCCTTTTTCTCTAGCAGATATCTATACTCATGTCATAGTTAGCTGTTTTTTTAAACGATTTTACTGTAAAGCTCTGAGTTCCATTCCAATTCCAGCATAAACCCAAATACACTTATAGGAATACTGCCACCATGAGCATTTCCATCAAAGTCTGTCTAAAAAGGTAAAGGGACCCCTGACCATTAGGTCCAGTTGTGGCCGACTCTGGGGTTGTGGCGCTCATCTCGCTTTATTGGCCGAGGGAGCCGGCGTACAGCTTCCGGGTCATGTGGCCAGCATGACTAAGCCGCTTCTGGCGAACCAGAGCAGCGCACGGAAATGCCGTTTACTTTCCCGCCGGAGCGGTACCTATTTATCTACTTGCACTTTGTGCTTTTGAACTGCTAGGTTGGCAGGAGCAGAGACCGAGCAACGGGAGCTCACCCCGTCGCAGGGATTCGAATCACCAACCTTCCTTATTCCTCAGGAGACCATCCTAATTTTTTTCTCCAATTACTCTCCAGCAGTAGTAGTCCAGTGAGTAGATCACTCATCCACATTTAACACTTTAAGAAACCACTGGAGAAAGCAGATTCCCACTACCCAGGGATGGGGAAACCTGTCACTCTCCAGATGTGGTTGTACTCTGACCATTGTCCCTGCTGGTTAGGGCTGATGGGAGAGCTACAGGGCAACAAGTTCCCCAATCCCTACTATAAACACAATGGGATGGTCATTAGCTCTGAGGCTTTAACAAATTAAGGAACAAGAAAAGAAAAGAAAAAGGGCAGGTCATAGCACTTGCCAGAGATTATGAAGTTCTAAGAGTGTTTAAAATCTATATGGATCATCATGGCTCCCTGGATTCCCCGGGGTCATGTATCATTAGGAAAATAAGATCTGGCAAGGTCAGGGTGTTCTGCTCTGCTTGCTCACCCTTACAATTAAATCTTCACAGCCATCCCTATCTAGATATAGGCGCTAATGCTGATGACTCATGTCCAACCTGCCAAATCTTATGCCCTCTAAAGGTAAAGGTAAAGGTACCCCTGCCCGTACGGGCCAGTCTTGACAGACTCTGGGGTTGTGCACCCATCTCACTCAAGAGGCCAGCGTGACAAGCTGCATCTGGCGAGCCAGCGCAGCACATGGAACACCGTTTACCTTCCCGCTGGTAAGCAGTCCCTATTTATCTACTTGCACCCGGGGGTGCTTTCGAACTGCTAGGTTGGCAGGCGCTGGGACCGAGCAGCGGGAGCGCACCCCGCCGCGGGGATTCGAACCGCCGACCTTTCGATCGGCAAGCCCTAGGCGCTGAGGCTTTTACCCACAGCGCCACCTGCGCTCTAGCCTGATGTAAATTCCTTTGTCTCCCAGGATCATGTCTTAATCTGCTCATCTTCTTTTCCAGTTATCTAATATATCCCCCTTTGGCTATATTACTGGCAACCAACAAAAAGTTTTAGGATCGTCAATCAATCTATCTCCTTCCAGTTTCAGCCATGGACCAGTCAGGTTTTAAAAGTTAAGCCCATAATCCCCAAACAAACCAATATAGAATCGTAATAATAGAATGGTTGAGTTGGAAGGGACCACGAGAGTCATCTAGTCCAACCTCCTGCAATGCAGGAATCATTCGCCCAATGTGGGGTCTAACCCATGACCCTGAGATTCAGTCTCCTGCTGTACCAACTAAGCTATATAATATTGGATCTGATGAAAGATTTATTTTTTAATAAATAATGCAGACAAGTTCCTTTCCTCAACATGATGTTTCAAAGTGCCAACGCGTGATCCTATAACCTACCCCAAAAGTTTTATATCCCACCCACATTAAAAAGGTCCCAGGGGCCCACTAATCTCTCTATATATTTTGGGAAGTTGTCCTTTCCTTTGCTGAGCATTTGGATACCTCTTATGATATCTGAAGATAGGAGGGGGGGGAACCATGTATGCCACCTTGAGGTCCATGGAGAAATACTGTAAATAATAATATTGTAACCACAGTTTGCATGATGGCTCCTGAGATCAATGAACAGGTTTTAGTCTATATTTGGATGCAATTGGATGCCATTTTGAATCAAGATGACTGATTGAATCTTTCAAAACTGCACTGATATTTTGGTTTCTGATACTCCTGAGCAAATCAGGTTATGAGGCTGCCATAAAGTAAATAAGCATTAAAAACAACTCAGTTAATCTCTGTACAGTGGTACCTCGGGTTACATACACTTCAGGTTACATACGCTTCAGGTTACAGACTCCACTAACCCAGAAATAGTAGTCGGGTTAAGAACTTTGCTTCAGGATGAGAACAGAAATTGCGCAGCAGCAGTGCGGCAGCAGCAGGAGGCCCCATTAGCTAAAGTGGTGCTTCAGGTTAAGAACAGTTTCAGGTTAAGAAAGGACCTCTGGAATGAATTAAGTATGTAACCAGAGGTACCATTGTATTAGAGAAGGGGTGTCTTTGTGGACTTATTTTGAATCTTACAATAATATACACCAGAGCAGATGTGCATTAGAGTGCAGAAAATTCAAGATGAGTATATTCAAAACTTTTCACATGGAGGCAATGCATGTGTACACGCAAGTCTGTGTTAGGATTTTCACCAACCTATCCATAACAGAAAGAAATAATATAGACCTTCTCTGAGCTTCACCACCTGCTTCAAAACAGACCTTCACACAGATGAAATGAATTCAGGAATGTGTGTGATCATGGCAACAGGATGCTTTATATCTGTCTGAAACCAAAATGCCATTTGCCTTATTCTCCCCACTCCTTTTTGTTTAGATTTCCTACACAACATGAAAAGCCTCCTGCAGTATCAAGGATATGGATGCACAACATTTATCTTCTGAAAGGACATGGGAGGTCCAAAAAAGCACCTCCCCACACATCCAGAGTTTGTCATTATCACACCAGTGTTTTGCCAGGCCTATCATCTGATGCAACTGCTGACATTCAAGTTAAGGTTGCAATGTGCCTTCAAAAATGTTTGGTTTACGAATGAGAAGCAAACTCTAAATTAAGCTCACCATCAACCATTCATGAAACAATGCCTCCCTTTTGTCCAGCCCGTTATTGCATTCACAGTTTACAAATTTGTAAATTTGATCTTACATCCTCTGAAAACATGCAAAATTCACACAACATCAACGCAAGTGGAAGACATAACCTTTCCTAAATGGTGACTTAAACCTCAGTTCAAGATAGTGATGTTCTTACACTTGCCATGACCTAATTTAATTTTAAGTATTTCAGTTCTTATTCATCTTGTTTATTACGCTTACTTGTTGCTTTTTACATGATACTGTCTCAAAGCAACTTAACAAAGTAAGAAAAGAAATATTAAAACCAAATATAATAACAGCAATAAAACAGGAACCTAAAACGTTCATCCATAAATATATAAGAAAAAGGACAGATTCAACCAAACCCTTTTAAGTTGTTTATATAATAACTAGTTGGGGTGCACAGTGATGTGGCCACATTTGCTGATGATATTAAACTGCTCAGCATCATCATGGGACCTGAGCTGCCAGTGACTGACCAGGGATGAGACCTTGGGGTCATAGTGGACAGCTATAGGAAGATGCCAACCCTTTGTGATGCAGCTTTGAAAAAGGCAAATTCCATATTAGGAATCATTAGGAAAGGAATGGGGGGGGCCTGACAGTACCATAATGCCATTATAAAGATCTATGGTGTGACCACACTTGGAGTACAGTGGTACCTCGGGTTACATACGCTTCAGGTTACAGACTCCGCTAACTCAGAAATAGTGCTTCAGGTTAAGAACTTTGCTTCAGGATGAGAACAGAAATTGTGCTCTGGCGGCGCAGCGGCAGCAGGAGGCCCCATTAACTAAACTGGTGCTTCAGGTTAAAAACAGTTTCAGGTTATGAACTGACCTCTGGAACGAATTAAGTACTTAACCCAAGGTACCACTGTACTGTATACAGTTCTGGCAACCTTACCTCAAAAAGGATATTGTCGAGTTGGAAGAAGTTCAGAAAAGATAAACCAAAATGATCAAGAGGATGGAGAAACGCTTCTTCAAGAAAAGGTTACAGCTTTGAGTAAGAGGGGGCATGACAGAGCTTGTTGACACCCAATGAAGTAAAATGTCGGAAGATTCAGAGAACACAAAAGAAAGTACTTCTTCACACAACACACTGCAGAATTTGCTCCCACAAGAGGTAGTGATGGCCATCCACTTGGATTGCTTTCAAAGAGGACTGGAAAAATTCACAGGGGAGAAAGAGATCCATGGCTACCAGTTATGATGGCTGTGCTGTGCCTCCACAGTTGGAGGGAATAATGCTTCTGCATTACCAGTTGTTGGAAAGCACAGATTGCCAGCAACACACACGAGACAAGAAAGATTGGTATATTTATTAAAACATAACAACTATAGAATTGGGATAAAAGCAATGACAAACCTAGACATCTTAAATAGCAGAGACATCACCTTGCCAACAAAGGTCCGTATAGTTAAAGCTATGGTTTTCCCAGTAGTGATGTATGGAAGTGAGAGCTGGACCATAAAGAAGGCTGATTGCCAAAGAATTGATACTTTTGAATTATGGTGCTGGAGGAGACTCTTGAGAGTCCCATGGACTGGAAGAAGATCAAACCTATCCATTCTTAAGGAAATCAGCCCTGAGTGCTCACCGGAAGGACAGATCCTGAAGCTGAGACTCCAATACTTTGGCCACCTCATGAGAAGAGAAGACTCCCTGGAAAAGACCCTGATGTTGGGAAAGATGGAGGGCACAAGGAGAAGGGGACAACAGAGGATGAGATGGTTGGATAGTGTTCTCGAAGCTACCAGCATGAGTTTAACCAAACTGCGGGAGGCAGTGGAAGACAGAAGTGCCTGGCGTGCTCTGGTCCATGGGGTCACAAAGAGTCGGACACGACTAAACGACTAAACAACAACAACATAGAATCTGCCGGTCAATTCAACCAAATTAACCAAAACCAATGAGGTCTGGGAGCTGAGGTGCATTGACGGGAAGATTTCCCATCAATCCTGAGCCAGCTGTGAGCCGCATGCTGTGATCATGCAGGAAGGCCTGAGGAAACTCCTCTGACCCTTACTGCCTGCTCCTTCAATATATGAACCCAACATGCACACCATGGCCCCATGGGCCAACATTCACCCCAATGCACCCAACTGGCCCAAAACTACTCTGGCTCTGATATTCGTCAGATATTTTCCAAAATCCACTCAACCACCTGAGCCAAATGCCAATTAACCAAATTCAAACAAAACGCCAGTCAAGCAGACAACACCCAACAGTGTGAGGAAGGCGAGAAAGAAGTGATACGTGTCTATTAGTGTCACCCCAAAAATTCCTACTTAATGAAGGCAACTAGCAGAGCCCACACTGGAAAATAGGGAAGGTGAGTGTCTTAATGTGAAGAAGGAAGAGGGAAGGGAAAATTGCCCCCATGAGGCTGCCTCCCTTGTGGGGGAGGAGGGTGTGGCAAATGAGTCCCCCTCACCATATGGGAAAGGAATGGAATTACAAGTGTGCTATTGTATGGTCCTGCTTTCAGACGTCTCACAGGCATCTGGTTGGCCACCAAGAGAAAAGATTGCAGGTTGAGATGGGCCCATAGCTGTCAACTGTCCCTTATTTGGCGGGAAAGTCCCTTATCCCAGCTCTGTGTCCCGCTGCTGTCCCTTATTGATGATGTCCCTTAAATTTCCCAGGTTTCAAAGAAAGCAGCTCCTCTAGCTCCCTCCCTGCCGGCCAGGGAGGAGGGAGGCTCCATCTGTGTTGCTTGGGTGCGTTGCTCACCCAATAAGGAGTCTAAGAACAACTGGGGGGTGGAGCTTGCATGCCTTGTGCTGATCAAATCGGCCGTGTTGCCTGGGGACTCGCCTTTGCTCAGCGCTTCCCAGTGGAGAGGTGACGGTGGTTTTCCTTGCTGCATCCCCTTTGCTGGGTTGCTGCGCTGTGGGAACCACCGCTTGAGGCTTTGTTTGGCTGCTGGCTGGGCTTTCTGCCTTTGGCTTGGAGGGGCTCAGAAGCTGAACATACCTGTGCTTGGAAAATCCCTTATTTTGGCTGCTGATCCCTTATTTTTGAGGCTGCTGGTCCCTTATTTTCAAATCTGTAAGTTGACAGCTATGGATGGGCCACTGGCCTGATCCAGCAGAGTTATCTTTGTTTTCAATGATGGAGCTCTTGCTTTGCATGCAAACAAAAATGCAGAGCGAGACAGGCCAATAATCTAACTAGATATAATGCTGCTTCCTATGTTAACTCGTTTCTGAATGTTTTACAGTGCAAAGGGCTCTTTTTTCAATGAAAAGGGAAAATAAAATGCCCAGAAAGATTTCAGGCAGAGTTTAATTTCAGCATTTGAACTTCTGCCATATTTGCATTAGGAGAAAACACTTTCTTTTCTAAGAAGGATATGTTTTCTCCACAGTCTCTAAAATTCATTAACAACTAACAGGATTTTGTGCAAAATGAACTAAAAGACCAAGCACATAACATTCCAGCCCCAAAGGAGAATGGCTTAAAAGGCTGAGTGTTTGAAAATGGAAGATGTTGATGCAAAGTGCTCTCAAACAACCATTACCAGCACGCTCACTTTCAAATAGAATGAGGTGTGCAAAATATGTTTTATAAGCGGTCATAAAGTCCTAGTTTCAAAAATCTGCTGCCCTCTTCAGATATGTTTGCATACAAGAGAGATTCTCTCCCCCTCCCTCTCCCTCTCCCTTTCTCTCACATTCCCCAGATTTTTTAAGGTCTTGCATTCTTTCCCATATGAAAATAAAAAGTTGTAGAATAATCCATATTTAATTATTAAAATCAGAGCAACACAAGAGAGCCCTTTCTGCAATGTTCCAAATATGTTCCAATATTTTCTACACGTTAAAACTGGGGAGGGGGAAGATACCTTTTGAAAAAATCCACGTAAAGGTTGCAAAACCAAACCTTAGTTTTCATGAGGATTTTATTGGGGTGAGTGAGGATAGATAATGCAGTAGGTTGGAATCAAGGCTAAGTTAGTTAAGAACACGAGAACAGAACATGAGAACATGAGACCAAGGGCCCACTCTGTCTAGAGTTCTGTTTTCCCAATGGCCAACCAAATGCCTATGAGAAACCCACAAGGATGACATGAGCACAATAGCAACCGAGTCAAATCTAGCCTGCAATGTGGATCTTGAAAAGGACCTGGCCCTCTGAGCTCAAAAACGTTCTTCGTCTCCCATGTACAGAAAGGAAGGAGCAGGAGGGTCTATTGTTTTCTGAAGAAGCGAGTAACAGATATGGGACCCAAGGGGGCTTACAGATTTAACAGGAACAGCTAAGCTCTCACAGCCATGAATTGTAAACAGAGGTGTTGCGAGGGAGAGGAGCTTGAAGGGAGTGCCTGGAGTGATGTCTCACAGAGTACACAAGACCAAGAGACATGAACAGAAAGGGAGCTGCTGCATTGAACTGCAACATCTGTGCCATTTCTGTCTTCCTGACTGAGAATAAGCAAAGCTACACCTGCAGCAATTGCAAGCTGGTTGCCTTGCTGGAAGAAAAGGTACAGCAACTTGAGGATGGCTTTCCACACTTTGTGCTATTGGGCAAGCCAGATGAGAAAATTCTATATCAGAGCAGAGTGTCCTGGGACACAGATGCAGGTGGAGTGCCTCAGAGTGGGGGTGGGGAAATCGTCCAATGCAGAAGACGAACCACGGGACGAATGTGACACAAAAAAAGCAGGACGACCAGGGGACATGCTTTGCTGGGAACTGAGGGGCGCGGGAAGCCACCAACTGCTTCCCTTTTAAAAAAGCGGCAAAAAAACCCTTTTAACATGGGTTGCCATACGTTCGGGTTTCCCCAGACATTTACCATGGGAATTGAAATTCCCAGCCGCCTTTTCCGCTTGCCCAGGATTTTCCGTACATATGGCAGTTGGAAGGGACCTGGAGGATCATCTAGTCCAACCCCCTGCAATGCAGGAATATGCAGCTGTCCCTTATGGGGATCGAACAAGCAACCTTGACATTATCAGCACCATGCTCTAACCAACTGAGCTATCCAGATAGTTTTAATTTGTATATGCAAACTGGTGGTGCATGTGTGTGTGATGAATTTCCCTTTTTTCTGGCATTTCTCTTTTTTCCTGGCCTTATTATTTGTAACGCCAAACTATGGTTTAGCATTATATCTAAACCAACCCCTGGGGAGGGAAACCACCCAATAACAGATAAGCACATTCTGGGCATTTAAAAGACTAGCATCTGGGGTTGTATGCAGGGACACTCCCTCCACCCCCTCCCCCGGCAATGAAAAGGACTTCTCTCTTATAGCAGCTCCTAATCTTTGAATAAACATATCTTCCGATGAAGCGAAATGAGCATGAAATGGATTATGTGCTTACATGGCTCTCTTATATCGCTGGACACTCCAGAGTTTGGGAAAGGACTAAATAAGCAGGGCTGCTTGGCGTAATTAATTATGCCACAAGCCCATGACAAATTCAAAGCAGAAGCAAAAGACCAAAAAAGAAAAAGAAAAAAGAAAAAAACGACACATGTCACTCTTAGCAGTACTTAATTCCACAGACCATAGCACAATTATATACTCAGCTGCTCCGATAAGTAGGTGTTAAAAGAAGGAAGAATTACGGTATAACATTCCTCCTAATCATGCCATGCTGGAAATGATGCAAGGAGGGTATAATCACTTTGGCCCAGAGATCTAAGAAAGTGCTGCAACATTTAATTCAGGGATGGTGAACCTCTAGTTCTCCAGATGTAATTTGTTTGTTTGTTTCTACATTTTTATCCCATCTTTCCTCCAAGGGTCTCAAGGTGGAGTACATGCATCTCTCCATCTCCCTAATTTTATCCTCATAATAACCTTGTGAGGTAGGTTAGCTTGAGAGACTGGCACAAGATCACCCAGTGAGGTCCTAGTCTGACACTCCCATCAGCCCCAGAGAGCATGGTCAATGGCCAGTAACAATGGGAGTTCTAGACAAGCATCTTCTGCAGAGCTGCAGGTACCCCATCTTAAATTCAATGTATTGAATGGCTAGATTACTTGAATAATAATAAAAAAACTCTTTGAAAACTAAGGAAAGTTAAATGGTGTTGGATTGAAATTGAGGGGTTTCTAGCTGTAATGATATAAAGGAACATAGATGGGGGGGGGAAAGGGTTTGAAAAATAAGGTAATGTTATAAGCTGTAATGCTTTAAATGAAGGATTTGCTGAACAAATAACCTTAATTGGGATACAAGGAGGAGAAGTATGAGGAGGTCTGAGAAATTTGTTATTTAAAAGTATGATTTATGAACTTTATGTCTTTTTTAATGTTTTTGTTTGTTCTGTTTTTGTTTGTTTGTTTAAAAAATTGGAAAATTTAATAAATATTCTTTTTTTAAAAATAATAATAATAAACTCTTTGGAGTGACCAAACAACCAGTGTTAATTATTGTTTTTAATTTAAGTATTTGGGTTGTGTGGTTTTTTTAATAGAAACCGTAGGTGGCAGACACAATCTTAGATGAGATGATTTCCCCTTCTATTTTACCCACCAGAAAATGCCTCTCCAGGATGGTGCCTGCTAATATGGATCATTTAAAAACAAAAGGATGAGTGCTTCAGAATGAGTCGGATGGATCCAAAAGACAAGAGCTGAAACCAGTGAATTATCCATTCCACTCACAAAAAAAGTCCTTACATGAGCAGAAACTTTGGATCAGGCCCTCTCCTTGGGATCCAACCCAATGTTTTTCTTCATATGCTAATGTCTGCAAATTTAACTAACCAAGTACGCTAAACCTACTTTTTCATGCATGGGAGAAGAGGGTATCTCAGGAAGCTCAAATGTTCGCTCTCTTGTAATTGGCAGCCAATGCAGTTCCTCTACAACTGTTGCTGGACTCATCCCATCAGCCCCCAGAGTGGTGGGATTTTTAGTGGATGGGTGTATTCTGTGCCATGTCATTGACGAATAATAGTTCATTAGTGCTGGATTAATACCAGACCCTCGACACAGCACACAACTTCATTAGTTGTTCTGTGATGCTTCCCTAATATTCTTGCATTATTGCTGTCCAGAGGACACAATTTGCATAACATGAGACATGCAAATCTCTGTAGACACGCAAATCTCATAATGGATACTAGAATTTAAATAGCTTCATCATATAATGCCTCTTGCCACAATGGGAGAAAGTTTGACCAGGTAAGCTATATGTCTACCTAGTTTAGCATCAAGGACAAACACTTGATAGGCAACTTCCAAGGCTCCTTTTCTCCCTCTTATTCAAAGAGTTTAACTGGCCTTTGAACAGATAACCCTACAAACTTTTGAGGACCCCATAAAAAATAAAGACTGGAGTAGAAGATTAACTTTGTAATGGTACATCCAGACAGTGCCATAGCTACAGGAGGCTAGCTGGGTTTTTTGCCCCGGGTGAAGCCTCCAGAGGGGCGTCACTGATGCTCCCAGCCTGTGTGTGAGGCGGGTGTCAAACTGGGTCTTTGACACAGGAAAAATAAAGCCAAGTTTTGCCAGTTCATCAGGTACAGGAACTGACCCGGACCCCAAGATCATCATTTGAGACACTTCTTTATGTACCCCCTCCATAAGAGGGCCAGAGGATGACAACATGAAAATGGGCCTTTTCTGTGGTAGCTCCATGTTTGTGAAATGTTCTCCCCAGGGAGGCTCAGCTGGCACCTTCATTACATATCTTTGGGCACCGGACAAAAACATTCTTTTTCTCTCGGGCCTTTGGATGATTAAAGGATCTATGACTTTTTTAATAGTGTTGTGTATTCTTGTGATTCTCTGATGAAGAGATGATGATGATGATGATGATGATGATGATGATAGCTGGTTCTCTCTAAAGTAGGCCACTCAAACTGCCTGTGACACCTTCAGTCACTGTGATGAAACATGCTTTTTAACCCACGTGAACAATGGACAAACAAGCATTAAATGGTAGGTAGCATGTTGTAACACAGACACACAATAGCAGCCACTTATAACAACATTTGCCTGTTCAAGCTTCTGAATTACTCAGCCTCTTTATGTCAAGCTTCAGATCATAGTTAATTGCTTTCTATTGAATTTGGCACTTAGGTAAGTGTCAGAATGTGCTGAATGTTGCTGGTGGGGGGTGGGGAGAGAGAAGGAAATATAGCTATTTTAAATCTTTCAATTCTACCCGCCATGTGTCCCTTGATGGTTCTGAGAATTAAACAAATTAATCACAGGCCGAATAACAACAAAACTAGAAAAAAAGAGGAGATTAATCCCTTGCTTAAAGCACATTTTATTCAGCAAAAACTAAGCACACCATGTTAAAAATCGTCAATGTTCTTCAGCTGGTGTGAGCAAGAGGGAGGAATGATGTTTTAATAGTGCTACATTATCAAGCAGGTTAACATTAATATCCTCAGGTAAGACAACAAATAGGAAGGCCATCTGCAAGGAGAGAGAAACCATGCCTTATGTCTGATAGAGGCTAGTGATGAAATTGATAATTATCTGATTCAACTCCACTACAAAGCAAGCTCCATTTCCCCCAATCCAAACTTGGTACCTTGAGCATTGCAATGGCAGGGACCCAAGGAAACGTAATTTCCCCAGGGTTTCCAAGTCCTCAGTTTGTACATCAGGTACCTTGCAAACTAACCACGACAGGGCTACTTTTACTTGGGATACTACTGAACATGCTGCAATATTAAACACAGTGTTGGATTGAGAAGCCTAGCCCTCTGCTTCGAAGTGAGACTCCCAATGTAATGTACAGCTCTTTTTCCCTCACCCACCTCAGAAAAGTGTTTTGTTTTGCAACTATGTTAGTTACAGATATAACTTAGGCTGCCATTTTGGAGAAAATAATAATTTTATAAAACTGTCTTTTGATTATTCTGTTTTCTTTTGAGTCTATTGTCTAGCTAAACTAAAGGGACCTGTACAAGCCTTTTACAGCACAGAACCAGCTGCTTTTAGCTCCTGTACATAGTGAATAAGCACTGAAAAGAATAAACTGTTAGAATCTATGGAGGCCATTGAATGCATGAAAAGAGAATCAGCTAGGCATGGCAACTGCGATTAATCTTGAATTGTTTTGTAGACTGATGGAAGACTTTTAATGAACAGGAAAATTAGTCAAAGTCTTAATAAAGAAAGACACTGAAAAATGTTTATATGTAATCACGCAATATTATGATAAGGGCTGATCTGAAGAGTCAAATGATGTTGATTGGTTCAGGATGATGACATTGAGTTGCAACTACAGTGGTACCTTGGGTTAAGAACTTAATTCGTTCTGGAGTTCCGTTCTTAACCTGAAACTGTTCTTAACCTGAGGTACCACTTTAGTTAATGGGGTTTCCTGCTGCCGCCAGGCCGCCGACATGCAATTTCTGTTCTCATCCTGAGGTAAGGTTCTTAATCTGAGGTACTATTTCAGGGTTAGCAGAGTCTGTAACCTGAAGCGTCTGTAACCCGAGGTACTGTACCACTGTATTAAGATTGCTGATATCCTTTGACTGGTGAACTGTCGACATGTGTAATCTGGTCATGTATAAACACATTGCTTTGGATGTGCTTGCTTGCAGCCTCCTTATTTTTGACGCCGTCCTATGCTCATTTCTATTTCACTGAAGGCTCATCTTTTCACTTGGAGCCTACATCCTTTTCTTTTGGGTTTCTGTGAGCGTAACCTCTAGTCTAGGAACCCGCCCCCCCTTTTTAATTTCCCCAACAGCCACTCAGTTCAATAAAACTTAGTGGATCTATCATCAGAGTTTTAATTAAATCTATATGTTTGCATATGAAGAAAAACAGCTTTTCCTCCTCCTTTTCATTTTAAAGACAATGCTCCCATCTTATGCTAACAGCAAAGCATTCAAACTGGGGCACAACCAAGAGAGGGCACATCTGCTACTGTAAGTGACGCATGTTTAGCTGTAGGCACATGAATGCAGGGAAAGCGGCGCATACCAACCAAGGAAGCATCTGCACCAAACACACTCCGTTTTTTCTTGACTGCCTATTTAAGATGAAACGGTTTTGATGCTCACAAAAAGACTGATCATGAAACTACCCTTACGTACTAAACTCAGCTAACAACAAGAAGGCAGAGCCCTACTCACGATCCAAACCCTTACAAGCTTATTTTTATTATTATTATTTATGTAAAATGATACACGCGTAATCATCTCACATGGACAGAGGATTTTAGAGCTGCTCAAACTGAGAGGAAGATGAGCCTGACCCCATTTGGAGAAATAGCAGCTGCGGGGAGCTTCCCTCTTGCTCCTCACTAGGAAGAACTTGGCTCCATTATAGGGATGGCTGAATGTGTCAGTTCTGGTTTCTCTCAGCTGCTCATTTTCGCCATCTTAAGTTCATGTCCCCAAATTTCCACCTCAGTTTATTAACTGCCTTTTAAAAAAATATTCATGAAAATTCATTTGCACTTTGATGCAAATTTCTCCTTATCTATATACTTTGGTAGAGGGATGTGGTTGGCACTGTGGATTAAACCACAGAGCCTAGGACTTGCCGATCAGAAGGTTGGTGGTTCGAATCCCCGTGACGGGGTGAGCTCCCGTTGCTCGGTCCCTGCTCCTGCCAACCTAGCAGTTCGAAAGCACGTCAAAGTGCAAGTAGATAAATAGGTACCGCTCTGGCGGGAAGGTAAACGGTGTTTCTGTGTGCTGCTCTGGTTCGCCAGATGTGGCTTAGTCATGCTGGCCACATGACCCGGAAGCTGTACGCCGGCTCCCTCGGCCAATAAAGCGAGATGAGCGCCACAACCCCAGAGTCGGTCACGACTGGACCTAACGGTCAGGGGTCCCTTTACCTTTACCTTATATACTTTGGAAAGTGTTCTGTAGTTTGTCTGTTCAGACCCCTTAGGGACACATGCTAGACGTGTGCAGGGTCAGCAATGAATGAAAAAAAAGTGCTTTGTACAGTAGGCTATTTTCTACCCCCCCCCATCCACACAAGCAGGAAGTGTCCATCAGAGATCAAGGACACATTCCAGGCAGGCAATACCACAAAAGGCAGATGTGACACAAGACCAGCGAGGGGCGTGGCCTGTGGAGAGTCCTGGAGGCCAGGCAAAGAGAAATGGAGGGCCACACTTGGCTGAGGCACCACATTCCTGGTTTAGATGTTGCATATTTTAAGGGGAAAGAAATGGACAGTTTTGTAAAGATTTCTTTATTGTGCCCACCAGCATCTTGATAGGACAATCAGTAACTGTGACACTTTTGGGGGGGGGCTCACTGAAAGAGGGGTAATGCATGAGGCACAGGACTCTTGGGATGAGACAATACTTCACATGCATGGGAACTGAGTGCTCGCAATATTACATTGGTGGATAAATTCCTTTGTTTTGCTTTTTGCTTTGCTTTGTACAAGCTTGTAACTGAAATAACTCTGTGGTTACGTTTGTTGTTTATAGTGTTTAATAAAAATAATAAAGAATTCGTTTTTTTTTTTAAAAAAGGAGAAAAGAAAATGCCTATTTATACTGTAGTGATGTACAATGCAGCAGGGAGTGACACTTATTCGTGATCTTTTCAATACATTCTAATTTACCTTGATCAGAAGCACCTCTCAAGAGCTCTCACTTTCGCAACCTCTTCATCTTTTCTGGCACCTTATAGCAAACATCATGACACCTTTACTACTCTTGGGAAGAAAGAGAAACTGCCTGTGAAAGGACATCTCTCCTCCAAAGATTCTCTCCTTAGCCCACTCAGCTCAAGATGTACAGAAAGGATGCCTTCAGAACAAACAAGTTATCCTAGCACATTAAACACAAAAAGTGTTTTAAAATAATGTCAATAGCACTCAAAACACCAAGCGTAGACATGTTGATCCACATGAAGAAAAACCTAGCACTTAAATGGGTTGTTGTTTTTTTGCAATTCAGGAGGATAAAATCCCGCAACCTTTTATTATAAATAATTTGCAATTCAGGAGGATAAAATCCCACAACCTGCAAAAAATGGAACGTGAAGAATTCAGCTGCATAAAATGTTTTTTTCTTTCTTTGCCCAGTTGTTTGGCATTGAAGACTTCACACAAAGCATATCAGTATTAAATTTATCAATATTCCAATGTTGCTCCAAGGAGCTCAAGGATCTTCCCCCTTGTCCCATGGTATCTTCACAATAGCCCTGTTCGGATGTTAGCCCAAGGGGCAGTGAATGGCTCAGGTTTCTTCAGAAAGCCTAAGGACTGAGAATGGATTCAAACCCAGGTCACGCTGGGCATTATGCTAACGGCACCACCATGCTGAGCATCTACTGCTTGCCATAAGTGGACTATGAGCATAATATCTAAACCCTAACTATTTCAACAGAAAAGAAAGGGTGATTAACATGGGAACCTGCCTTAAAGCAATTCAGATTGTGGTTCCTCTAGCTCAAGGTTTCCCAGACTTGGGTCTCCAGCTGTTTTTGGACTACAGTTCCCATCATCCTTGACCACTGGTCCTGCTAGCTAGGGATGACGGGAGCTGTAGTCCAACATCAGGTGGAGACCCAAGTTGCTTAATACTGTCTCTTACTTAATACTGTCTATACTGACTGGAAGCAGCTCTCCAGAGTTTCAGACAGGAATATTTCCCAGCTGAACCTGGAGGTGCCTGGGATTGAACCCAGTACATTTTGAACAAAGAGCCATGTGCTGCACCACAGAGCTACAGCACTTCCAAAGCATGAAATACTCATAGGTTGCCATCCCTAGTTGTACTTGAATATTTTGGTCTTCGTATATTACTAGTATTATTGAATGTAGCATTTCAAATGCAGCCCTCCAGGCCTCTCCATCTGGCACTCATTCTGGTCTTCACTTACCTGATAGGGGAAGACAGATGACCTTCACTGGCCTCTTTTAAAAGATATCCTTTGGTGATAAGTGAGATTACCTTTGTACCTGGTCCAGAAGCTGCAGCTGGTGAAAAATACTGCATCTAGACTGTTGATGGGAACTGACTACCATCACCACATAGCTCTGGTATTTTTAAGCTTGCACTGGCTACTCAAATGAAACTGGGCCAGGTTCAAAGTTCTTGTATTAATTTACAAGGCCCTTGGGTCCAGGATAGCTTGAGGACCACCAGGATAGCTTGAGGACCCCCCTGATGCTTCTCATCCTTGATCAATCTCTGAGATCTTGTGGGGAGACTCGACTCAGTTGGTCTCCCATGGCTCAGATACACAACTTTTACCCACCAGAAACTCTGCATTTAGTATTCTGGGCCGAACTCCTTGGAAGCTCCTCAGCTCAGATCAGGCCAGCCCACTCTCTGCTGAATGTCAGACACTTGATGAAGACCTTTTGGATAACAATATAGTGGTACAACAATAAAACTGCTAGCGCATTTTTGCAAAGCTAAGCAGGGTCTGGTATGGTTTCAGATTGGATGGAGTACCACGTGTTGAAATTCATGCATTGAAGGGGGCTGGATTAGACAACCATTGGGGTCCATTCCAACTCAACAATCATATGATTCTATTTCAGCAGGCATTTTAAGCAAGTTTTCTGTTTTTAGCATTTTAGTAATTGCATCCACAGTATGCTTTTGATTATCATTATGTGCACCACTTAGAAAACAGTTGACATAAATAAATAAGATGCTATGGCAGATCTCCTTCCACTTGCACACCCAGTTTTAGCAAACTGAAGACGCTTGGGGCAAATTCCCAGGATGTCGGAGAAGAATAAAAATTGCTGATGTTCAATACGATCCGTGTAATGTGACAACAATGTCATTTCTGCAATTAATTACAGAAATTACATGTTGTGCAATTTTACTACAGTGGACAGGAAGACAAATAATGTAGTCCTTGGTGGAACATAAACTGCAGTGGAATTGAAACAGTTCTGTATGTGACAAATACAGGGCAGAATAGAAAACAAAGCCTTATATCCACACCCACCAGACATGCCTTAGGTTCCTGATTCAGGAAAAGCTTTGGGATTTGAGTTCCTAGGCCTATATTCTGTCATGCCACACTGTGAAGTCAAGATATCCTTGCCCCTGGCAAGCTTTGCAAGGGGGCTTCACACACTTTCTAAGGCAAGGCTGCACAGCTTGCTAAATACCCTGTGGCAGATGCACCCTTTATATTGGTTGGTGCTGTCAACAGTTCACAGTTGTCTTAAGCTGTTCTTTTATTACATATGCCTTTCAGTATTTGTCTGCTTGTTTCCTTTTGAAATCTTGCCAAAAATTATTCATTGGCAGCATGCAAACATCCCAGTAATCTATTAGTAACAGCAAGCCAGGCTAGATACTCCAGTCACACACAAAAATTGTAGGAAGCAAGCAGTGTTTCTTTTCTTTTACAAATATATAAAAAGCTATCTATTGCATTTTTGTAGCCTTTTTTTTTAAAGCCCACTCAAATCTGAGAGGAGATGCAGAATAGAAAGCATGACTACTGGAAATTCTTTTTTAAGAGTCATCAACATTGTCGAGTCAAGCAGCCTCTTATTTACTCCCACACTCTCTCAAACACACTTACTTTAAACTCATCATCTCATTTCTAATACTCTAAGTCAAGATGATAAAAGGTAAAAATCAGACATTCTGGCACTTATAAGTGCTTTTCTTGGGGCTGATTCATATCTTCATGAACACTAACTGGATTAATTCTTTGCTTGGTCATTGGCAGCACACAGCACTCCTAAGGCAGCTGCACAGATTCCAGGAATAACTGTGGCTCTGACACCTGCCCTGACAGCTACCATTTTGATGTCCCACGATGCCCTTGACACAGTGTAGCCCTGAAGCATTGTGGGATATATAAAGGGCAGCAATGTCCACTGGGGTTAATCTGTATCTGTTCCTGTTCTACTTCGGTTTTGCATTTCTCCCCTATCCCTGTCCATCCATTTCAGCTTCTTCTCTTCCATAAAAGGTCCCTGAGAGAGAGGCAACATCATGGCATTGCATCTCTCCCAAAGTTTTGGCTCCATTTCCAAGACTGATCTGTATGCCGAAATTCTGATCCACACAATGGTCTGGATGTGCATAAAGTTCAGCAACAGATTCCTCAAGCTTCTCTGCTCACAATTTCCTATTAGGCCTTCGTGCAATGCTGTACATTGCAGGAAATATAAATTGCAACCCCAACACGCCCGGTAGTGAATGCAGCACTGCATTCACCCATAAGCCCCCTGAGGCTCACAGATACAGAAGAAGGCCAGCAAAGAGAGTGTTCTTCAACAGGCCCCTAAAACTGGAGCTGGTCCTGAACACAGTACCCTTAGAATTGCACATCCTTCACTTACTGACTGCACCATCAAGTGATTCCATGTGCAGAAGAGCCATTACATCACAAATTTATATGGCTCACACAGCACCCCAAACACCATAAATACAAACACTTTCACCTTCCAGTTCTAGCTCCATGACCCTCAGACATTTGAGAGTGGCAGTGGCCCAGAGAGTACATTCTGTGAGACGATTCCATACAGATGCATCTGGCACCTTTATTCTACAGTTATTCTACAGTTTCAACCACATGCTGAAAATGTACCTCTTTACCCAGGCCTTTAACAACTGAGATGTGTGTTTTCAAGACACACCCTATTTTGTAATTCTGACTGTAATCTGTTTTTATTGTTTTTAATAGCGAATTTTAGATTGCTGTAACCTGCTCTGGGACCTGCTGGTGAAGGCTGGGTAATAAACTTAACTTTTATTGCGGTGAAGCTGAAGAGCCAACTGTCAGTCGGTTGGACCCATTTGTCCATTGAACTAAATGGACAAATGGGTCCAACTCCGTTTTAACTCATATACATGGGTTGCTATGATCCTAATAAGAAGCTGCCTTATAACGTGTGTCTTAGCCAGTATAAATTATTTTGACTGGCAAGTAACCCATTAAGAGTCTCAGGCAGAGGCCTGTCATTTCATTTCCTTATTAGCCTCTCTAAAAGTGTCTAAAATCTGGTGCGGAGCCTCTTCTCCGTTTCCCAACTAAGGTGGAAGCATGACTGGCTAGACCGATAACTCTCTTAGTGGCTGCACTCAGCTTGTGGACTACCTTGCACCATGATGTTCATTTGGCCGCCTCCCTTGCTCCTTTCTGGCATTTGGTGAAGATTTTTCTGCCATGCACATATTATTTTCCATAATAAAGTGTGTTTTCACCTGCTGAACCTGTGTCAGGGAAGCTGCTAAAGTCTATGTATGGCTGCCCCATGTGGTGCCTTACTGAACTGCAACTAGCAGCCTTCTTGGTGATGAACCTTCTGGATGGACTCAGCTCATCAAGACTGACCATTGGATTCCTCTGGGTGGACAGAGTATAAAGCTGAGCTTCACTAGCTGAGCTTTGCCTGAACGGCTCCCTGAGCTCTGGTCTTTCCCCATATCCTTGCTTGTGCTTTGAGGCCTGGACTTCTGCCATGCTGTATGATCCTGCTGCCTATCTGACTCATCCTTCTGTCCTGACTTCCTCTTTTATCTTGATTTCCTGTTTGCTCTATGACCTCAACTCCTGGTTTGTCACATGGCCCTGACTTACTCTTCAGTTCTGACTAAGGGCTCATCCAAAGTTTTTGTGTTGTTGTTTTTTTAGGCAGAGGTGTCCAAGTGGGGTTTTTTGGTCCCAGAACTTTCACCAGGGAAACCAGCATTTTACTACGGATTTGGAGCAAATGGCAATCCACAGAAAACCTGATTGCCATTTGCTTTGATTCAGCAGTCTTCATGGGGAAAGCGGCAGGACAAAAAAAACCCTCCACCACAACAACACTTGGATGTGGACCTTTAAAGCCCAGACCTGTGCCTAGAAACGTCACACCCAAGGAAGTCTGGATGAGCCCTAAATGTGGTGCTGTGCACAGTCTGTCTGATGAGAAACATAATTAGCGTGCACCTGGGAGAAATCCTTTGTAAGGTAGCTTATAGCTGTTAGAATAGCATAAATAAATGTTTCTGTGTCTGTCCAATGCTGGCAAGACTGCCAAGAGTATGTGAAATTGCAGGGCAGCTAAAGATTTCTGGGTAGAATTTAACAGGGTATTGAATAAATAATGGGTTTTAAAATTATATTTATAGCAATGTTTTGGGATTATACAAACCACCTGATTATCTGCTGTTGCTAAAAGCTTGGTTTTTCATAGCAAAGAAGTGGTGGGCAAAATGCCCAAGGTTGGAAAACTGTAGTGTTTGGGCAACAGCCCACCCCCCCGAAACATTAAACTTATTAAGCAGCAGCATAACTTGCCGATTGAAAGTAGCCTTATTATATACAAACACAAATGCATACATTCTAAAAGCTAGTACACACACACACTATTTCTTTATGTTGTCTAGCAAATTCATCCCCTGCACCTGTTAGAAGAAACTGTTCTGTCTTCATTGTGGCTTAAAAACACAACCATCTCAAAGTAACCATCAAACTGTAGGATGCCCCTTTGGCATGTTTCCCAATTCCCATAGACCAATATTTGCATGGGCACCATCGCAGGTGACCATTATTGATTAGTCTTTCTACGTGTATTTTAGTATAGGGGATGCTCGGGTTGCAAACGTGATCCGTGTGGGATGCACATTTGCAACCCACAGCATTCGCAACCCGCATCTGCGCACGTGCAGGTTGCAATTCAGCACTTCTGCGCATAGCGCGATTTAGCACTTCTGCGCATGCGCGACTGCCGAAACCTGGAAGTAACCCATTCCGGTACTTCTGGGCTTTGGCGGTCCATAACCCAAAAAAACACAACCTGAAGCATCTGTAACCTGAGGTATGACTGTATCTCTCTTTCAGCTAAGTTGTGTGGATGCCTGATAAAGACATCATTGGTTTGTTACCTGTTGAAGCAGTCCCTCCCTAAGGCCCCACTGTTACAAACTTAATTGTTTTGTTTTTTTTACTAATCTTTTTATTGATATTTTGGAAACGACATCAAACAATACAAAAAAGAAAAAAGACTGAAAAGAAGAAAAGCAAACAAACAAACAAACAAACAACAACAACAACGCCTATAAACGTAAAACAAACAAACCAACATAACATCACTCAATTGACTTCCTTCCATCCCAGTTTAGGCAAAATAAACTCATAGCTTATCTGCAGATTGTATTATATCACACAAAAAATTAGGCATCAAAAAATCGTTAAGTTTACGAACGACTGGAGTAAATTTGTAAGTTACATTGAAATTAATCTAGGTATTACCAAAATCACAGTGGGCGGAATCTAAAACCTGCGATGTAAAGAGCGGTTACAAACTTAATTGTTAATTATATACACACACAAGAGAATTTTTACAAATATTTCTGTCATACTACAGTACAGCTATGTTGATGTTTCTGTCAGAATTTGCGTCATTTACATGTTGTCACAATGAACAGCATGCGTGCTTTGGTTTTCATCACATTGCTATCATGCATAAACATCTTCAGAGTTCAGGATGTTTCCAGTATTAAGCTACTAACAAGGTGCAGAATTACTACCCCTCCACTGATGTGGTGTAGGCTCCTCCTCTTATCTTTATTTCCTGTTTATATCCCATCACATCTCACACACAGCTATATGTCCCTCTCTGTCTTTTACCCTGGAGAGCAGCGGTTCCAAATTAGCTAAGTACTGAGGACCCCCTGCTTTTTTCAAAAGCCAAGCTATGGATCCCCTACTTCTGAAAATTTTGATATCTCCATGGAAGTTTTTGTTGTGTGAATGGAGTCGTGGACCCCTTGGGGGGCAAACTGGCACTGGCTATTTGGTTTTTCACCTACCTCATAGCAATTGTCACAACTTTGTAAGGCGGTTAGGGACTGGGTAAGCCTAGAAATTGAATGAAGGGGAGGTTGTAGCTTCTGCCTGCCCCTCCACGGGTAAATGTATCCTGTTAAAAGGATCCGGGAGAAATGGCTCCTGTCCAACACCCAGACAGGGACTAGGGCCAGCCCACTCCTCCAACAGGAACCACTTGGGGGACGCCCCAATTTGACATAGGTCATAGTGTGTTTCCCTGTTGGTTGGCTTCACCTTTAGAGACAGTGCCAGCAGACTGGCTGGCATGAGATACACAGTGGCTTATCCCAATGCCTATGGCCAAAACCTACACATCTGTAACCAATAAAGTTGTGGCCTTATTTGATCACATAAATCCAACATACGGTGTACTGTCTGATTATTTAATCCTCAGGGAACAGGGTGATCATGGGGCCTCACCACGGAAGTATCCCTGGATAGTTAGCATTGACTGTTTCCGTTCCCGCAGATTTCTGTCCCCCTCCCTTCCATATTTATTATTTTTCCCCATCATGGCACAGAGGCTTCTAGGATTGCCAAATAAGCACCCCTATTTATTTGCAAAAAAAAAGGCACTCCTTTCTTTTTTTGCAAAAACAGCAACAACACCTTTTTTGTTATGAGGTTAAGAATATTTCAGAGAGAAAACCCAATGGCATTTTTTTTTGGCCAAATTTCTTTATTGTGGATCAAATTTATATCCCAACTGTCCTCCCAAAGGAGCCCCAGGGTGGCAAACAAGTGATCAAACAATCAAGCCAACCACAGATGCTGCCTTGAGCTCCTGGGAAGAAAGACCAGACATAAATGTAGTCAATATGTATCATAATTGCCCTGCTAATAATAACAATGGGTGAATAAGAATTATTGGACTACAGAATATCTGAATGATATGCATGTTCAATTCAGGCTGATCTATCTGGGCATATGGGACACTGCCCCAAAAACCTTCATCTGCCTTCAGCCTGCCCCCTACCTGCTGGCCTTGTTTACAACCAGCTCTGAGAGTTGGCTCGGCCTACCAGCTCTGCTTCTGTAGAACTCAACAAGGGGAGCAAAGAGACAAGAGTATAATTTGTTGGCTCCAACTATTATTGGTTCTGGCTCCACCCACTGCACACATTAGAGGCGATTCCTATTTCAGTAAGGCTTTGAGTTTGCCTTGATAATGGTTAAGCATTTATCAGGCATTTGCATAAGACTATATATATATATCTCGTTATTAGAATCACATCTGATAGCAAGCAAAGATTCAGGCTGTGTGTGTGTGGCAACACCCAACAAGAAACCCCATAGGACCAGAGGAGGAAAACAGTCTGAAGACATATTAATGAAATAATCAAGCTTTTGATGCCGTCAGGGAGAGCCTGGCAGCAACAGAAATCATTATTAATATGAGGCAAAGTTTCTTATAAAGACTACTGCCCCCCACAAAAAAAACCCCATTTCAACTCCCTGTGAAGATCTCTTCCGAATATTTGCATGCTCTGGTTTTTTGTTTGCAGACTCCGAGTGACAAATTTTTATGAGTCAAAGCTATCCAGCAAGCAAGGAGATAAATCTGCTTGGTTTTCTAAGGAAGCAAGAGGTAGGGGTTGGGGAAAAACCCCCAGAAGCAGAATCTTTTGCAAACTCACATCTACATTCACTGTTTCTGTGTGCTTTGATTCAACACAAGCCTTGAAACAAAATAGGCATTCCTTCTTACTAATGCTTTAAGGCTGTAACTACATGCTGACCTACATCAGGGGTAAGAGCCTCAAGCCAAGGGTGACATGTGGCCCCCTGGGCATCTCTGTCTGGCCTAAGGGACTAGCACAAGGCAATGTTCCTTCTGCAACACAGTGCTGGGGTCCTGCCTCCCTTTCCCCATATGCAAGATAGATTGATAAACTTTATTCACAATAGCCAACTGCCATAGCAACATAAAACAAGCAATATATACAAATTAAATATATACAAAATAAAAAACAGCAATGGGTAAAAAGGACAAGCAAATGGCCAAGATTATTGTTCAGATAGTGACCCTTAATCTCATTGCACTCTCGATAAACCTAGCAACCTTTTCCCCATCTGCAATCAGTAGAAAGCTCAACATATTTAAGCACATATATCAACAAATAAATGTATTATATAGTTTACTACAGGGGTTGACAACTTGGCACCTTCCCCCAAATGTTGTGGGTTACAACTTCCACTGGTCCCAGCCAGCATGGTCAATAGCCAGAGATGATGGGAGTTGTAGTCCAAAACATCTGGAAGACACCATGTGGGCTACTCCTGGTTTATCATGCAGTACAGGGGTCAGCAACCTTTTTCAGCCATGGGCTGGTCTACTGTCCCTCAGACCATGTGGTGGGCCAAACTATATTTTTTTTTGGGGGGGGGGGAAATGAACGAATTCCTATGCTCCACAAATAATCCAGAGATGCATTTTAAATAAAAGCACACATTCTACTCATGTAAAAACACACTGATTCCCGGACCATCTGTGAGCTGGATTTAGAAGGTGATTGGGCCGGATCCAGCCCCCGGGCCTTAGTTTGCCTACCCATGATGTAGTATTTAATTATAATGAATTCATTCCTAACTATGAGCGTCAGTTCAGCTGACAGATAAATTTACTTTACGACATAACAAAATTATGTATCATTGTAGTTTCTGCAAGCATTAGCTACTAAAATTAAGAAGAGAAATTATCAACTGTTTGCATAACCCAAACAAAAAGTCATTCATTATGAAAAATTATGAATCACTTGATATTTAAATAGGTATAGCCTACTTGAATGACTTATTGCTTGCTCTCTTTTTTTCTTTGTGAACTTATGAGTTAAATGATCAAAACAGATTTAGATAGCAAGTTTACTTTCTTCTGAGAGCATAAGAGCATTAACTTTTCTTGCCCTGTGGTAGATCAACTTAGGTGATCCTTTCTCAGTTCCAGTTAACAAAAAGTATGCTCACCCGATGCAACTGATGTCAGGATGCAACTAATCATTTTTAGAGTAATGAATATTTGTAGAAATAGATTTTTCAGGCCTGTGGCATATATTTGGAGTGAAACAAAATCAGGGATGGAATTTGTAGTGTTTGTGACAGACCCATTCCTTGATCCAGACCAGGATATCGGAATGCTCTGAGCTATGCGTAGACTCGTTCACCACAGGATTTACAGCAAGTAGACAGAAGTAAGAGGAATTCTGGAAGAAAGAACATTACTCTGTGTGTAGCTCTAAGCAAGGAAGGAACTCAAAAATTAAACCGTTCATCTTTAAAGCATAGTCTTACTCCAGATTCTTATTTCCAAGACTCTGAGGCCTCTGAAGAGGAACACAACACAATTCTAATTCAGAAAGAAGGTAGGGCCATGTTATGGTTGAGGGAGAAATTTGATTCCGTTTGCATTTAAAGGCAAGCCTACCTAACTGACACTTTCTGAAAATAATAAGGGAACTGATACACAGCTATCTTTCAAAATTCACACTTCTCTGAATTTTGCTGTGTACAAAATTGCATATAAAAATGCATATTATAAAGTATCCATATGAAATGCATACAGTTGACTCACAATATATGTGGATTGAACTTGCGCGATCGCAGCTTAATGCACTTGGCAGCCAACCAGTGGTACCTCGGGTTACAGATCCTTCAGGTTACAGACGCTTCAGGTTACAGACTCCACTAACCCAGAAATAGTACCTCGGGTTAAGAACTTTGCTTCAGGATGAGAACAGAAATCGCACGGCAGCAGCAGCGGGAGGCCCCATTAGCTAAAGTGGTACCTCAGGTTAAGAACAGTTTCAGGTTAAGAACGGACCTCCAGAATGAATTAAGTTCTTAACCCGAGGTACCACTGTAGAAGATGGGAAATTAGAAACTGAGGGAAACTGGCCCACTCAGGTATGAGAATCTATTATCCTTCTATCACAATTCAGACCAGTACAATGTACCATAAGAAGTATGGTAGAAACGTGTATACAACAACTCAAACACACACAAAATTAGCCACAAGATTACACATTAACTCACAAAATATATAACACACATGTTGTTAAATCTGGAACTTGTTGGGCCTGCGGAACTAGCAAGTAAACTTCGAGTACACAGTACAGAATACATGATTGATTGATAGATGGATGACTCCATGTTGGATGACGCCATGACATTTCTGTGAAATCTCTGCCCAGAATGCAAGCCAAATGCACCAGAAGCATCTAGGCAGGGCAATGTCACAGAGAATGCAGAGATGCCCAACCAGCCAGAAGATAAAAGGTGGGGCTAGTGGTATGCCAACTGCTGGTCCCAGAGAGGGAAAATGTAGAGAGAAAGCAGGAGAAAGCGAGGGCAAGCAACAGAAGGCTGAAAGTAAAGGCACCCAAAAACAGGGCAGCTAACAATCTTAGCCTCAAAGAAGTAGTACCCAGCAGAGTAGAAGAGCAACATAAGGAAGTTGGGTGGGGGGTGGGAGACACACCCCAGTGTTGAATCAATGAGGGGGAGGAAGGAGTGTTGGGGTCAGCAGGGTCTCTCTACACTACAGAAATCAGAAGCATTTCTGGCCAGTTAAGTTGCTGGAATAAATACAAAAGGCATTTGATGCTGACAAGGGTCCCAAGCTCAGTGGAGTTAATCAGGTGGTATATGGAGATAAGAGACACCCTGGTGTTCTGGAGATCTCTTGGACTTGTAGGCTTAGGTGGATTTAGGGGAATGTGACTTGTTCAGTCACACTGGGCACGGAGCCTTGGAGGTGCCACAGCTATGATGTAGAATGAAAGGTGGGGGGGGGCATCAAATTTGGGTGACGCTGAAATTTGAGACCCCAATATCTGCCACTGCTTGTAGGCCTTGCAGAGAAAGAGTTCACATTCATTTTACAGATTACACTGGTGAGAATAAAATTAGTTCCATGGGCAGTGAGTGAATCACTGACAGAAAACTGAGTCAAAACAAGCAGAGAACAGTAGATACATCAAGAAAAGTGAACCAAGAAGCCAAAAACCACATATCAACTTTGCTCACATGCATTTAGGCTGCAATCCCTAACCCTGCTTACCTGGAAGTAAGTCTCATTGAATTCAACAGGATTTACTTCTGAATATACATGGTCAGCATTACACTGCATGCACTGACTTGAGCATGCAAACATACAGGCAGGATGGATATGGCCTAATAAATATGCCCACACCTTTAATTTCCTTGCCAGAACATTTTAACTGAGGTCCTGTCTATGGATTTTGCCTCCCCCGTGCAACAAACTGCAATATTCCTGGAACAATAATGTAGCCAAGAGTGATTTAAAATGCAAAGAAGTGATTTATTTGGGGAATAATGAGAAAGATCCATACAAAGCAGGAAAGTAAAAAATTAATGCTTTTAAAAACTCCCTGACGTGAGCCTTTAATTTGTCTTGATATTGTCAGTTTAGTAGAGGGGCCAGCCTCTCCTGTCGCAACCCACACACTCAGGGTTACCAGGTCAAGAGCATCCCAAACTCTTGAGTTTCCAGGGCCCAAACCTGAAACCTAGGGGTGGCCCCTGGTGATGTCATTAAGCACGACACATTAAGCAATGACGGTAACTGCCGAGAGCAAATCATTCAAATAAAAAACAAGAAGTATAAAAAATGAGCAACTATGTCACTAGATGAAAATTAAGACACAAACCTTAGCTAAAGGGATGTTCCTATGAGCCCCATCCCTACAGAGAGCCTGGATAATAATTTGCAGTTGGCTGCAGCCGTTGTTATTACTGTTGTTGTTGTTGTTGTTGTTGTTGTTAAATGGCACTCATCCACCTGTAGATTCAAGCCCTTCACCTGCCACCTGGACCAGGAAGACAGGCAAACCTGGAGACTCTAGGTCAGTCCTGAAGATGGGGCAACCCTACCTACTCACTCCAATTGGCCCTCCAAAAACTTGGTACCATATTTTTCGCTCTATAGGATGCACTTTCCCCTTCCGTCTCGCTGTTCTAGCTTGGGGATGGCTGCGCAAAGCCTGCGGAGGCTTCACAGGCTGTCCCCGAAGCCAGAACAGCAAGAAGCTATCCCAGAAGCCAGATCCCTCTTGCTGTTCTGGCTTCTGGGGTTCAGAATTTTTTTCTTCTTGTTTCCTCCCCCCCCCCAAACTAAGTGCATCTTATCGTCCAGTGCGTCCTATAGAGCGAAAAAATACATTATTTTACAAAAAGTAGTAAGCCTACCTGTGGTCATAGTTTCGAACAGCTTTCAGTCCAGCTTTTCAAAAGTTCTAAATTGATATTCCAAAAGAGCAATAGATCTCCCTGAGCCAAAGTTTTCTTCCATCCAGGCTCCTGAGCCTCAGTTTGCTTCTCAAACAAACTTTCCTACTCAGAGGTAGAACTGCTGGGAAAGCGGAAGAATCCCAGCAGAGGGGGCTGATGGGAAATGGAGTTCCTGGCTCAGTGTTCTATTAGGTTCTATTGTTCTTTGCTACAGAGAGGGGGGAACTTCCTGTTATTTCAGTGCTGGTACCCAGCTCTCAGCTGTGTGGCTGCAAGGCTCAACCCACATAAAGTACTTGTGTAAGGGAGCAGATAGATCATTGTTGTTAAAAATTTTATACCACCCTTCATCCAAGGATCAGGGGCAGTTTACAATATAGAAACACACAAATGCATGGCATAGTAACTAAAAAAACAATAACTCCACACACACACACCCCTGCAAACACAGTTTAAAAGGCCATAGATTGTTTAATTAAGCAAAGGCCTGGAAGAAGAGAAATGTTTTTGCCTGGCATCTAATAAGAAAGGGTACATATGTTAACTATTCTTTCCTGTAAGCTCTTTTTAAAAATAAAATTAATGCAGAGCATTTTAGTAATATCACTTTGCGCAGTATAAAAGCTTATAATTAAAATATCAAAACAGCAATTGTTTTCACTGCAAGTGTACTGAAAGTCATTAGTATGATGTGACTTGTGTAATGTGCACACACTGTCAACCACAGAATTCATTCTAAATCATTCCCTGGACAGATTCTAATTAACTTCCCGAAAGAAAAAGAGAGAGAGAAAAGATTCCTGTTATAGTTAGAATGAAATTATGTAAAAACTTTCCTGGTAGGAAATTCTCTCAAACAATGTTGAGAGCTCTCCTGATTTGTCATGAATGAAACACAATTACTCATTTCAAAATGGGAGCTTGGCTTTTATAGCTCTGTACAGAAGAGTAGAAAGCTAAAGAAACAGGTAATTAGTGAGAAAACAGAGTACTAAATTGTATTATGATTGAAATGTTTAGAATTCACACACTCATAAGCAGCTCACAGGCAGAAAGATCACCTCACTGAATTGGTAAAATAAATGAGATATCAGCAAGAAAATTACTGTCCAAGCATTCTTGATGCACGAGTTCATTAGCATTTTCCCCTTGATCACATTATTAACAAAGTCTGGAAATGTATTAAGTCATAATCAGAACATAATCATAAAGAACCTCCAAAAAGCCAAAAGTGTTGTGGCTGTTCATCTTCACATCAAAGTCCATTTCAAGCAGACATTCACTGTAAATGCACAAACTGCAAAAATAACATAAGAGTATAAGAAGAGCTCATGGATGAAGCCAAAGGACCATCTAGTCCAGCATCCTCAGCTCACTGTGGCTAACATTGTTTCGTTGTTATTATTTATTGTGACTTTTTAGTTGCTTGTTCCCTAAAGGTCTCCAAGTTACTTACAACCATGTTAAAAACACAAATACATATTTTATCATAAAGCAGAACAAGAACAAAAACAAATCATGCAGGACCTGAGTGCAATTGCACCCTCCTGATTTGTGATTTCTAGCAACTGGTTTCTGAGGCTTACTACCTCTGTGTGCAGGTGGAACACAGCCATTGAGGCTAGTAGCCACTGAGAGTCTCATCATCCATGAATTTGTTTAATTCTTCCCCAAAGCCATCTAGTATATAGATGTATTAAGCTTCTTCCAAGTGCCAAGGCTTCTTGCGAAGAACTTTAGTTAGTGAAGTGCTAAGTGTGGTTCTTGGAAGTAGTCTAGGGTGATGGAAAGGTTGTTAAAACACATGGGAATATAACTACAGAATTAAAAGTGGCACTGTATCCAAACAGCTTTGACTGGAGCCATGTTGATATCTTCTAGTCGATATGTGGGTGAGCGGTGGTGGTGGGGTTTGGGGAGCAGGATTGCAGATGCCCCAAAGTGTTCATGGAAAGGTCTAAAATGAACCTCTGCCCAGCTGTGTTCTCCATATGATCAGGAAACCTGCTTTTCCTGGTCTCCTGATATTTTCCCTTGGCCTAGAATCAGTTGAGCAATTTGGATATGCAGAGTCTTAAGGAGAAACTGAGGTTACGTTTGGTGAGGTAGTCCAAGAATAGGCATGGTCCAATAGTAGAGTTGAGTGCTAAACGTAACCCAGCTCTGGTGCCCTGGAAGCCTCTGACTCCATGATCGGATCTCTGCTGGATCCAGCGGTCAAGAGACCCTGATCAACACATGGAGATTGGTGGGGTGTTGGGACAAGAAGAAGCATGCCTGCTCCCCACACCTCTGCACATGAGTGTGCATGCATTTGCTGTTTGAAGAGCATGCTTCCATAAGGGTGGACAGATCCATCATTGTTGGATTTCGGTGACATTTGCTGGTGGCTCACATCTCCATGACTAATTGCAATTATGATGTGTTTCTATCAGCAGACATAATCTATTGCAGCAAAATGTACTGGTTCCTATAGCCCCTAGCAATTACTTTCAGACATATTTAATTAAAAATAGTACCACAGGATTTTTTATTCTTCTTTTTAAAGACCACTGGATAAACGCCTCATTGTTTTAGGCATGCTTCAGTCTTTACCATAAATGATGTACATACAATTACACAGCAACAGTTCATTAATTAAAACCATAATTAAAAGCACACTGCAAGAGTGTAACTTTGATTAAAATTAGCACTGCCTCTGTAATTTTATTACAGAAACATGTATCTAGAGTGACACTTGATATGTGAAATGCTAGACCAACTTTCTGAGTTTTGTGTCACTTGAGTAAACGGAAAGTATTTTACCTTATTTGTAAATGAGTCATTCAGAAAAAGCAGGCTCACTTTGTGTTGGCATTGTTAAATTGTTTGGTTTGTGTATGATGCGAAAATGCATGTTATTTCTATGCTTTGACTCTAAAATTTGCAATAATCCAAATATGAATTAAGAAGCCTATTCCACAGCTTATAAATACAGTATACACAGAGGGCTCGCCCCATGCTTTCTAGACAAAGGTCCTCACATTAAAGTGCCAGATAGAAGCCCCCCCCTTTTTTTGCTTTGATCCCAGCGCTTTCCCTACAAAAACCCGCTCCTTTAATGTGGAATTGGAACAAACAGCAATTCAGGTTTTCTGTGGAATTGTTTTCAGCAATAAAGAGCAAGTTTTCGTGGCAAAAAGCACCAGGGCAAAAAAAACCCCACAAAACAAAAAGGCACTCAGACACAGTAGTCTGTAGTACAGTGAAGAAGAAGAAGAAGAAGAAGAAGAAGAAGAAGAAGAAGAAGAAGACAAAACAAAATTCATTTGGCCATTAAGTGCACTGAAGCTAGGTTTCCGCAACTTTAAAGTTTGTAATAAAGTTCTCTTACCAGACTAAACTTTATCTGTATTACAGGTACGTATATAAAATGCTCCATTGTCTTCTTCTGTACCTCTTAATTACATATTAAAATACAGATATAATGCTTTTCCTAAAAGCGAACACATAACCAAGCTCAAGCAAAATGCTTAAATATCCCACAGGAAGCAGCAGCAAGGCCTTTGCGTGAGATCAAGTTGAATGCAAGTTCTTTCTAAGAGCTTAGGTAGAAATGAGGCTTGCAATTTTACTTCAACCTACTGCCTGGGGCTCTGCACTAGGACCACAGTAGCAAAATACATCCAAACCCGAATTAAACATGCAATTGGGAGGGGGGAGATGCCCTCAGAGCTGCTTGCATGTCTTCTTCACCCTCTTCTCCACTACTCCCTTTGACAGCTGTAGATCACTCTGCGTGGACCTGATCTAAACTGGGGTGACCCAGGGCTGCTGCAGCCAAATCCTGGGTCAACCGAATTTGGTTAGATATATAGGGTTTGACCAGAGCCCTAGTATACCCTAATAACAGAGTGATTGTATGTGTGGAATCTTGAAATTATTGCCTGTGTGGATCTTTATGTAACAAAAATGGCACCATTTACACGGAAGAAGGAGATATTATCAGGCATGGGAGGACCACATGGTTTGCAGAAGTATCCCCCCCCCCAAAAGAAATAAAACACCCCAAAGGGTTTACCTCCCCAAACAGGTGACTGAGGAGTGAGCATAGTTGTGGTTGCAGAATGTTGATAGTCATAGAATCATAGAACTGGAATAGCCCACAAGCATCATCTTGTCGAACTCCCTGCAATGCAGAAATTGTTTGCCCAACATGGGGCTTGAACTAACATCCCTGACATTAAGAGTCTCATGCCCTGCTGACTGAACTATCCCCAGGATAGTCTGAGTATGTGAGTATTGGATGGGTAGGAAACAAAAGAGAAAACCGGGGGGATGGGGGTAGAATGGAGCTTGCTAGAAAAGGCCTGGAACTTTGAATAGGAGCCTTCCTCACTTCAATGTTTTGTTACAGGTACCACATTGTACAACCCACTGGTCCCTTTCCTTGCTATCTAGTCCCTCCTTTGCAATTGCTAGCATTGTAAGGCCCAGTTCACATGCTGAGCAGGCTCCAAATGAGCGCATGAATGAGAGGCTGGGACCACTGGGATCACCTGTGTGGAGGCACTCACTACATGAATTGGCACTTCCATGCTGAACATACATACAGTGACCACAATTATTCTGAATGGCAAACCTTCTCACTCTCTTTTGCAGCCACCCCTGAAAGAAACACTGAGATAGCAGCAAATGTTTTTCACAAACCATACTGCCTCCCATTTCAGCTCCGCCTAAGTTTGCTGACCCAAACCTGGGGCAGCACATCATCATCATCATCATCATCATCATCATCATCATATTTATACCCCTCCCATCTGGCTGGGTTTCCCCAGCCACTCTGGGCGGCTTCCAACAAAACACTAAAATACAATAACCTATTAAACATTAAAAGCTTCCCTAAATAGGGCTGCCTTCAGATGTCTTCTAAAAGTTTGGTAGTTATTTTTCTCTCTGACATCTGGTGGGAGGGCGTTCCATAGGGCGGGCACCACTATCAAGAAGGCCCTCTGCCTGGTTCCCTGTGACTTGGCTTCTCGCAGCAAGGAAACCGCCAGAAGGCCCTCGGCGCTAGACCTCAGTATCATCTCATTTCAACACCTGAGCTGAAACAGGAAGATGCCCAAACCTCAATGAGATCTCTTGAAATCTCACCAGAAGTTGCTGCATTGCAACCCTGGTGACAGGAGCAGGAGGGGTGCCCAGGGGGTCACCACCCCACCGCACAAGATTCTGGTGCACAAGGCAGCTGCTTCAGCCCATTAATGGGTGAGCCAGCCCTGAGTCCAAAACACATGAAGACTGCTCCTTCCTGCTTTAAGAATCCAAACTAAATGCAGCATTCCTTGAAGGAGTTCCCTGGAATTCTAACTCAAGGCCATTTTCTTGGAGCAACAGTGGTGCAAGAGCCCCCATGTGCACCAAGGAAAGGTTTGGCACAAGTACTTAACACATGTGCAGCTGCCCCCACCCCCGAAAAAAGGAAGAAAAAGAAGAAAAGAAAACCTTCATCGGCAATTCATCTGAAAAACATTGGCTCAGCAGATTTGAATGCTCACTCCTGTTGTATTATTAATGGTAGCTGCTTCAAGTGTTCTTTTCCTCACATCTCTCTGGGGAAGTGGGGAAGCAAAATAACAGATTGTTAAGAGGATGAAACCAAATTAAAAAATAAAGCACATGGAAATGATTTGCTCTTGGTATGGATTCGGGAACTTAAGACAGCACACAGCAGAGCACAGCAGTAGCACTGCACTGAGTGTAAACCAGGGCAAAATTATGCCTACAACCAAATCTATTGACAGCATATTTAAGTCTCTGAACTTTTTAGCACAGATGGGCTGGATTGGCTGGAGCACTTGCATTTATGTGTGAGGGCGGGGGGGGGGAGAGAGATTTGTAGATATGTGGCCTCTGGTGTTTGACAGATGAAAATGGCCACATTTTCTTTTTCTAAAACAAAACATTTTCTTTTAAGGTCTTTATAAAAGGGGAAACTATTGCACTAATATCTAACACACATACCCATATCACTTAAATATGAGGCATTGTATAATTAATGATCCCTCTTAAAAAGGTGGATGGTTTCGTTAACAGCTGTGATGCACACAGATAGAAAGCATTTCTGTAGCAGACCAAAGGGATGGCTATAAGTAAATGTTTACTACATTTGCCTAATTCTAGCAATTAAGCAAAGGGGCCTATCTTACTTATAAGACTGGATGCTCTCTTTGACTCAGAAGAAGCTTGTCAAATGCCATAAGAGCTGCAAACTGATGTTGGCATCACTGCAGTGTCGCTCAATGCGACTATTCATCCTTCCTTCGATAGCTGGGATGAAGCGGTAATAAGTGAAATAAGCATCAAACCTGACAGATGAAATTTTTGTATTGCCTCAGATTTAATTGGTTATCTGTTGGGCCAGTTCACACATTCAGTTACGAGTCATGAAGAGTTCATTAATCAAATACGTGGGTCAATTGTCCCACAAAGGGACAACCTTGTCATCCTTTCCCATAGGGACGACTTTACAACAGGCTTAAATAGAACTGGCAAGGAGATTCTCAAATCATTTGCCCCAGGCTTAGAAGCCCTACTGTCTGACATCTTCACAAGTGGCCGAAAGAGTGATCATGAGAGGCAGCTGCTGCTGTTGATTATTTTAATTGCCTCAGTTTCACCCACCTCCATTTTCCTCTTCCTCTCCATTTCTTGCCTCATTATTCTCCCTTGCAGCTGGACCATTTATTGACATCTCTCCACCCTTTCTCTCCATCTTCCTTCCCTAGGTGGAACGGCCATAGCTCAGTTATAGAGTATCTGCCTTGCAAGCAGAAGATCCTGGCATCTCCAAGTGGGGTTGGGAGAGGCCCGTGCCTGAAATCCTGGAGAGCTAATGCCAGTAAGTGTGGACAATACTGAGCTGGGTGGACCAATGGTCTGATTCGGTATAAGGAAGCTGCCTATATTCCCTTGTCACTTCCCTACCCACTTCATCCATTAAGTCTTCCCTTTTAACTGGGCCCACCCACTCTCCTCTTCCAGCTGAGACATCCAATTGCTTTTGCCTTCTTCTGGGTCAACGTGCACCTCCCTTTCAGTGTTAGCCCTGCAGTCATTCACACTGATGCTGATGTAAACTGTACAGATGCCCTCAATCAACACTTAATTGGCCATTAAGGAGGCTGCAGCCTCCAACCCCCAATTTCAGGTGACAGTAACACACGTCATGCTAAACGTGTTCAGTTTAGCATGTGAACATGCCTAGAGGTACTTGCACTGCAGCACCAAATCTTACACTGAAGGTCTGTGCTGACTTCTTTTTTAACAGTGGCTTATATAAACTTCTCAAGTTTGTTGAACTGCAATTATGCAGTTCAGTTGGGGGAGTAACACAAATGAACCTATGCTGCAGTTGGATTTATGGTGCTCTGAATCACAAAGTTATATTGACCTTATGAGTCGGAAATCCAATGTTTGGCCATGGATGATGACAGGCTTGAAAGATAGCATTTTGCCAATGTTCACAGAACAAAAGGACTCTCTCTCCCCACCCACCCTTGATTGTCTGAGCCAGATGTATAACTTTGACCCAGTTCCATTTACTCTTGGCCTCAGGCTCAGGGTAGACAATCTCCTGGACAATCCGCTATTGATTAACCCCCTCAAATATTGTTAAATCTTATATTCCCTTTTTTCCAAATCACCCAGAAAGATAAAAGTGTACTCTTTGATTCTTCTAGTATCCTTAATGTGTATAACTAATTCAGTTAGGTAGCATTGGTCCCTAGAGCAAGTTGCCTATATTGGCTTTAACCAAATCTGCCTGTTTCAATTGGACCTTAGATACCAAGCAAACAAGATTAGTATTGGCTAAATGGCGATATGACTTGTAATGTCAACAACCTCAGATTGCTAGCAGTTTTGTGCTCTATCTCTTGTGCTCTCTCTGTCTCTCTCCCTCTCTCGGACCCCTGGGCTACTAGGCTGTATGTAAAATAGGGCTCTGTTTGCTAAAGTCCCCCCCCCCAACTGTGCTTCTCACTTCAAGCCACCTCTAGTTCAAATCACCACTGATTCGGGCAAATATTTCCTCCTTGGGGGCAGAACCCAACTTTCTGTTTTGACTTTAGACCAAGAGTTGCCAGTGGTACTCAGAACTCTCTAGGTGCTTTTGGGCTACAGTTTTCATTCATCCTTAATGATTGACCAGGGGCTGATGAGAATTGGAGCCCAACAACATCTGAGGGGCACCATGTTGGCAACCCTTGTACTATACTAGCTATGCTGTTTGGAAATATGCCCATAGAACTTTTAAATGAAGAACTTGCATCCTAGTGGGAGATCAACATAACCATTGACAAAAGCTGTGGAACTGGCAGACCTCCATTTAGCTCCTGCAAGCATTCCAATGAACAGAAACTGTGATTTTATTAAATGTTTTAATTGCTATGCTTTTAATTGATTTATTTTCTTTCTAAATTCAGGATTTAAAAAATGTTATTGTGTATTTTAATTAATGACTTTATAGTTGTGAACTGCTTAGGATATAGATGATATATATATTAATTTCATAATTATTATCAACCTGTTGCAAAATAAGCACTGCTGGTAGTGGTGGACTTTTGATTGCTAGAACGACTGTCTCATGCGTCATCTGGGCATTTTGCATTTTTCCTAGCATACGGAGGATTCCATGCAGCCCCTATAAGTGTTGGCTAACTTTGCAATGCACCTTACTCAGTAATTAAACACCACAAGGTTATCTAATAGGACAGCTTGTAGCTGAAGACCTGTATGTTTTTATATTTAGTGGAAATGTAATTATTCCATTTGACAAGTTAATGAAACTTGTTGACTCACATTAAGAGTGTTATTTTTCAGGATATTCATTCTTCATCCAGTCATCTAGTGACATTCATTTATAGTGACTCAAATAAACCTTTCCAAATATAGTTTTAATAAGGTTCGGGTAGCAGAGGATGTCAGCAGAAAGGTAGAGGTATTATAATTGCCTCAAAACTATAGCAGCAGCAACCCAAAGCGTTTTATTAGTTCATTACATTATTAAAAACTTTGCCCTTCTGCATGACAGTTAATAAAGAAAGCTGGTACAGAAGAACAAAGCTGCACCAGATACTGTCCCTGTTTGTTTTAACAAGCATTTGCACTGCATTCAATTTTTCAGTTTTAGGGCACAATCCATTGGTGCCTGGGAGGGTATGCCAGGACCATAAGATCTGGTGAGTCTCCGTCTCCATAAGTGAAGATGAGGCACACCCTTAGAAGCCTTCTTCCAGCTGACATAGGAGGACTTCTACCATGGGCCATGTATCTGTGCTCTGATGGCAGAGAATACGAAAATGCAGTGTTTCCAGGACTGAACAGGTCAGACTTGGGATCCGCTGGATCCAAACCCCATCCATTCCCCAGACACACATAAGAACATTGGAAGAGCCTAATGGATCAGTCCAATGGCTCATCTATCCAGTATCCTGTTCTCCCTGATGCCTGTGGAAGTCCTCAAGCAGGAAACCCAAGCATAGGAGTTTCCTCCCCTCCTTTGGCTTCCAGCAACTAGTTCTCAGAAGGCTGATGCCCCCGACTATGGTGGCAGCGCATAGCCAAGGTACTTGGCCCTGACAACTGCAGTGAACAAATATTTGCAAACACAGGTTAATAATGGTGCCACATTTGTCCATGAACTTGGAGGGCCAGGCTGAGGCCACAGGCCTCCATATCTACATCTGGAAGTGGAGAGTAGCTTCTCCGGTCTAAGAACCCTGAGGTCAGTTGTGGAATCTGGAAGTTATCAGCTAGATGGGGGAAAGGACCTGTGGACAGGTGTAGTCAGCACAGAATCATTGTGATATGATTATAACATGGTAATATGATTAAACAACATTGTGATGTGTTTGTAATATAATAAGGTTTTGATTTGCATTTTGATTTTTTTTAATAACATTGTGATATGATTATAACATTGCTTTCATCTGCTTGTTATATTGCATTTGCATGTATCTCTGAACCACCCTGGGAACATTATATGCTGAAGGTTGGCAAGCACATGCAAAAGAAGAAGACATTTCAGGGAAGGGTGGCCATTTCGGAAAAATGCGTCACGCCAAAAAGACAAAAGGGGACACCAATTTTCATGTGCTAATTCATAAGCATAAAGGCACATTTAGAAATAATTGCTATAATTTAAATAGAAGCACAATTGTCATAGGGAATAATGTGAGCAGATAATTGCTGTCCCTGCTCAGTCTGCTGGCCAGGTGCTAAATGTTGGCTATGATTGTCTGTTGGTTGACCTCTCTGGCTTTTGTCCTACCAGTCTAAATGGTCATCCGGTACCTGCTGCCTTGTGGACTTCTTTCCAGCTGTCTTATTCAAGCTCAGTTTCTCCATCAAGCCCAGCACCATCTACTCTGACTGGAAGTGGCAGCTCCCAAGTTACCAGGTAGATGAGCACTTTCCCCAACCCTCTGCTATGAAAATAAATACAGTAAATGGACAAAAGTACAAATATTCACAGAATGTTTAGGGTTATGCGTATCCCTGTGTACCCCCAGAAAAAAGCAGTGGTCTGAATGTAGCTGTTACTGTCGCTGGGATGTGATACAGCACAAGAAAACTGGGACAAAAAATAAACCAGATCATTTGTGGTATATGAAGTGATGGGTCTCAGCAGGAAGTTACGGGATGCTCTCTGACTGGAAATAAAGCAGTGCGACCACCAGAAAACTTTTGCAGGCACAGAAGGTATTGAAAGCAGGATTGGATGTGACTGCCCTGATAATATGATGAGCACAAATACAGTGGTACCTCAGTTTTCGAACATCTCTGTTGACAAACATTTTGGTTTTCAAACGCTGTAAACCCGGAAGTAAATGGTTCTGTTTTCAAACTCACCTTGGAAGTCAAACATGCCATGCAGCTTCCATATTGAATTTTCAGTATTGAGGCTTCCATACGGAGTTTTCAGTTTGCAAACATTTTGGAACACGAACAGTCTTCCTGAACGGATTACGTTCTCAAACCGAGGTACCGCTGTACTCATGAATGTACACTAAAAAGGATGTGTGGCCCAAAGTCAATCTGTCTCATGCAGCCTTTGACTCAAGAACCTACTTCTAATGCACTGCTATAACAAAGCCTAAAGCAGTGGTTCCCAGAGCTGCCCCCCGCCTCAAGACCAAATTGCAGATGATCTTGATGGGCCACTTAATGATTTTTCTGTCTACCATAGCAACTTTGGTGTGCTGTGCTAAATACTGTGTCCCCACTATTTTGCCAACCAATCAAGTCTTCATTCACAGGGAGAAGATACATGGGCATACTTTCATATGTGTGTAAAACCCTCTTCACATGCCAGCTGAACACACAGAAATAGCTACATACATACATAAAGAAGGAAGGATGGAAGAATTACCTTTTAATCTGCAAAAACAGAGGGATTCAGTTCAGCAGTTTAAAGTCTGTATTTTGCTGAAAGGATCTGCTCTTAGATGCATGCATGCATACACACACACACACACACACACACACACACACACAAACTGAATGTATTAAAAGTACAAGAAGCATGCATGTTGCATAAAAGTTTCCCAGTGGGTGATGAATAGGCTGCAGAGGAAAGAAGTCACTTAGGTTTAGGAGATGGTGTCCTCTGTCCAGAGCAAAAAAAGAGAAAGTGAATGCTGCCATTTCACCTGCACTGTCAACAAAACAAAGCCAAACCAGCAATCATTTCAGTTCAAAATCTGTCATTTTACTACGACAGTGATTAAATCTGTGGTTCTTGGCTATTACTGTAAGTCAGTTTTATTGTGCCTTGTCTTCTCGCTCACCATAAATATGAATGACATCAAAAGGAGTTGCTGCTTGAGTGCCCACCCAAAAAACAGAAAGCCTCTATCTGCACTATACATTTAAAGCATCACAAAACTACTTTAAACAGTCATGGCTTCCCCAAAAGAATCTTGGGGACTGTAGTTTGTTAAGAGTGCTGAGAATTGTTAGGAGACCCCTATCCTCCTCCCTAGAGCTACAGTTCTCAGAGTATTTTAACAATGAATCTCTCCTTCCAGGAAGCTATAAGAGGAGAATAAGGGCCTCTTAACAGCTCCCAGCAATCTTAACAGACTACAGTTCCCAGGATTCACTGGGGAAAGGCATGGCTGTGTGGCATGATACTGTTTTAAATGCATAGTGCAGGTGGGGCCTTGGAAGTTTATTGAACCAGGAAAATTGGAGAAGTTAGTTAATATGGTAAGCCATCAGCATAGTGGGATAAATGATTTGTTCACAAACGTTAGATCCTGTTGGTAGTTTGGGGTTTGTTTGTTTTCACTTGGTTTAGGAAATAATTCTAAATCTCAACACCTGACAAAGGTGATTGGATGAAAAAGGTAAAAAGGAGGGTTTTTTGTTTGTTTGTTTTTTGGTAACTGCTTGAGTCTGCAGGCTTTAGGCCTGCTCTCAGGAATGCTTCACTATAATCACTTGGTCATATACATGCACTATGAAAGCCTATTTTTCTTTATTCTCTCTCACTCTGTTTTTTTAATTGAACATATTGCCGAGCCTAGAGCTATGATAGCAATCTGCCATGTGGCTGATTGAACCGTTTCGACAACTTTGGGCTTCATTTGTTGAACTGCCCAGAGAGCATTTTGACCAGGCCATAGCGACCTTTAGGCACAGAAATGCATTACTTGTGCTCATGTTGTCAAATACAGTAGGGCCACACCATTAATTATATCCCAAGGTTATGTGGCTTCCCTCAACATCCATGCACAAGGTGTTCATTTCTACAGGAGGGAGATCTATGTGCATAGGCTTCTCCAATGCCCAGAACTCTGACTGCATAGGTTTTCATGTCCTACAGGAAGCTTACATACATAGAGATTTCTTTTTGTGTAGGCTTTCTGCTGGTAGATGTAGATATTGTGAGCAGAGGAAGCTGTGTGACTGCCCAAGTCCACTGCAAAGTTTGTCACCCCCAGTAGGCAATGTCTCAAGCAAGAAGACATTAGGTAAGGCAGTTATCTGAAGCAGGGCAGATTCAGCACCATGGACAGTGCTGCAGATTTTGGGCCAGAAAGCCTTGGAATGAGTTCAGGACCATGGCTAGAACCTCTTGAGCAAGAAACAGTTTGCTTATGCAGCAGCCTGCAGCAACTGCTAGAGTTTTATAGACTGGCCAAGATGCCCCATCTGAAGTTACACTTCATAACACTGTATCTGACTAATGTAAAGGGCTTGTTCCATAGTTGCTAGCTCCCTCCCAGGTTGTTCCCTGAGTCTGGAAGGCCAGGAGGCAGAAGCTACTCTTCCTTTGAGCTGCTGCTGCTGCTGCTACTGCTGTTATTGAAGTCTCTGAAGGTTCTCAGTCCAGGGCTATGGTTTTGTGGATGAGCAATCTTTCACGTTAGTAACACTATGAAGGAGCTTCCCATCAGACCCAGTCAGTGGGCAGTGGTCGGGGATGAGGGACTTGTAGTCCAAAACATCTAGAGAGTAGCAGATTGAAAAATGCTAAACCATGTGAGCAGTGGCTGCTCAAGATTCCAGGCAGAAGTCTTTTACATCATTTGCTATCTTAGATCTTTTAGAGTGGTATGAACCTGAGAAATTTGTGCTCTGTCAGCAAGTTATATCTCTTCCTCTGTAGCTCTACAAGACATAAGGGTTTCCATAGTGTGTTAAAGTTATGTGTACTTTTTTTGATGGTTAATTGGCACTGTGGTCCATGTACTCAGTTGTCCCATCTTCAACGACTTTGCTAACCATTTAGGAGCATCAGAAGCTGCCTTATACTGAGTCACAGCAAGGGTCCATGTAGCTAAGTATTGACTACATTGTTTGGCAGTGGCTTTCCAAGGTTTTAAGCTCAGGTCTTTCCCAGTCCTACCTGGGGATGCCAGGAATTGAACCTGGGAGCTTCTTAATGTAATGCAGTTCCTCTACCACTGACCTACAGTCCTTCCATGAACAGCACCAGGAAAGAGCTGGTTGTTTTCCCAGTTCTGATTCTTCCCAGAGGAACCTGGTGGGCTGCTGTGGGAAACAGAATACTTGACCATGTGGGCCTTTGGTCTGATCCAGCAGGGCTCTTAAGTGTTACATCCCATTTCCTGTTTGTTTGTTTGTTATATTTCTATATCACCCTTCATTCAAGGACCTCAGGGCAGTTTGCAATATAAAAAACCATGAGAATACATAACATAGCAACAAACAAAAACAATAAACCCCAATCACAGCTTAAAGGCCATTTTGTTTTCTTTACAGAGGGATTTTTTAAATTTGTATTGAGGAGAATGATTGTCACATTGCAGAATCAGGTTTTGTACCTCATTGGGGATTTGGCCTCAGGAAATGAGTGCCTCCTTTGCAAGAAAGGCTGCTAAATGTTGGAAAAAGCATGTAGGCACTATTGCTGCAAATTGCCCTGGTCTGAGTATTTGAAAACATGAGAAATGTACCTTTATGTAAGTTTATAATGTGGCTAATTTAAGAATATGCCACTGCAACTACCCAAAGAAGGACCAGGCCACATCCTGGTTTTTCTTTCACTGTCTGACACCAGCCCTGTCTATCCACTGTCTGGGGATTGAGATTTCACAAAGCATTCATTTTCTAGCTTGTCTAAATAAAAAAAGAGGAAGCACATGAGGAGAGGGAAGCTCCAAGCATATGCTTGATGAGGAAAAGAGAATTCTGTAGCACGGAGGGCAATAATTTTGTCCACTATCACTGACCTCAGTGAAGGACTCTTGGTAAACTTCCAAGGAAGCCCAAGGCACTCCAGACCACCTTTTGAGAAAAGCACTGAGCTAGAGAAAGAAGTCGGTAAGACACTAGGGTGAATTATGAATCGGAGCCAGGATTCAGCATTTCCTACACGATGGGAGTCATTAGTGCAGGAGATTTAATGACCCTTTGTATGGGTCTTGCAATCATGATGGTGTTCGAAGCTGGCATATGGCTTTCATTGGTAATGACGACAAACCATCTACCAGAGCAGAATTTTGGCATGTCAGCCATTCCCGGATTCTACTCAGCAAGGGTGGAGGCAGTTTTGTAAGAGTCATTAGCATTCTGCCTCTTGCAAAATTAATGTAGAAAACAGCCTTTGGAAAACAAATACTATCCTGCCAACTTCAAATGGGAAATTAGGTCACTAACTCAAGAAGCAACATCATTAGCTGGCTCTGCAAGTAATATTTTTTTATTTTTTTGGTCTTTCTGTCAGATTAAACAGTAATGGACCATGAGATTCGGCATCTGCAGTCTTCATGACAGAATCCTTACCATTAACTGTCTGCAAAAGACAACTGTTTGAATTCGTTCTTAGGGTAAATAGCTAGGAGATCAGCAGCAGTATGTAAAATCAGGACCATGAAAGAGCTGAACTGATCATGCTTGAAACAAATCAAGGTTAGCATTCAGGGTGGGGGTTGCAAATACTTTATGGTACGATGATTGAGGAATTCAGCTCCTATGGATTCCAATGTCAGCTGACCTGATCCTCATCTCCTGGACTAATGTACATAAGAAAAATAATTATCCTTTAGATTTTGCATTTTTCTCTGAACTTTGCAATTCAGTTCTCAGCTTTTTAAAAACATACCAAAATGCATTTTGAAATGCATATTTTAAAAATGTATCGAATTCCTTATTTAGCAGTGAGAACTAAACTACTTTCACTTGCTACACCAGCCATCCTCAGCTTGGCACCTCCAGATGTTTTGGATTTCAACCTCAATCATTTCTGACAGTTGACTATACTACCAGCATGACAGACTCCCTGCCCCTGGTGTATAGGTAACACACCAAACATAGACATAGTCTTCTGAATTTTGCAGCACCGTTCTCCAGTCAAGTAATGTGTACAAAAATGCAAGTAACTAGAGCAAAGCATGCATAAAAATGCATATATTAGTTAAAATACAAAATACGAAATGCATTACATCAGAGAAAATTAATTTGCAAAGTTGTGTATGTTAGGCAAAATGGTATATGAACAGGAGAATTTCCCCCTAAACTGATGTTGAATTTTTATGAGGACTTAAAAAATAAATTACAAACTGATGTGGAAAATTCAATTTAAGATTAGGAGGGGGAAATGAGAAAGTGAGAAAAACCAAAATGGACAGATTTACTCATCCGTAACTGCATGAGATGGACTTTTGGTCTGATCCAGCAAAGTCTGCTCTTATGATTTAATTATTTCAGTTCAGTTTCACCACAATGGATGTGAGGTTTCAGTGGCTGTAGGATGCAGAAAGGGAAAGGGAACAATGATTTCAGTTGCTGCAATTTTATTCACTCTTACTTGATCAAAGGGGCTTACTTGAGGGTAAACATGCTTAGCATTGGGCTGTGAAACTATTTATTTTTAATTAACTCTTCATGAATCATTTTATCTTTATTGTGCTGACCTAAATACTAAACAATTTGCAATGTATGTATGCTGGGGAAAGAAAGAGAAAGAGAGGAGAAGAAGGAACTCTTCCTATTTAGTCACTGTAATTGGGTCCTTTGTTTGATCTTGCATTTCACTTTCCCCCGTTTCGAGACTCCTTGCAAGGATTAGACAAGCCTCTTCCAGTCTAACTTCAAAACCGACTGACAGCACTAAGACTTGCAAGGCTGTTTGCTTCTCTCAAGCAATGCCACCCATTGATCCATGAATAAATGTTCTGGCTTTAAGGCACATCGTGGCTGCAAAGCTATCCCTTCACATTTCAAAAAGAGAGACATAGAGAACTTCTTGTCTGGTGCCCGCTGTAGTTAGAGGGCGATGTCGGAAAATGAAAGTTATGGTGCATGCATGAGCTTCAGCTTTCTGTCCTACTTGCTCCAGCAGTCAGTTTTTGTTCTTGAAAGAAAGGAATATGTGCACATATAAGGCTTGATTTCTGGTTTCACATGTGCACATTTAAGGCTTGATTTCTTTACCTTTTGATTCTTGTACACTGGAAGCCTGTCAACGGAATGTGTGAAAATTTGACTCCATGATAAAGCACAGTTGAGCTTAGCAAGATCGAAGGTGATTTGCAGGTGTTATCTGTGATAGGTTAGGGTTGTTGTTGTCTGGTCGTTTAGTCGTGTCCGACTCTTTGTGACCCCATGGACCAGAGCATGCCAGGCAGGTTAGGGTAAGCGACAGAAACTGGCAAAATTAAAAATGTGGCAATTTATTTTGCAAGGGGGAAGCAAAGGAGGGCAGGAGGGCAGAAAAATTTAGTGAGTGGCTCACTATTAGCAGAAGCAATCAGCCTTCTATTTCTTCTTCCTCTTTGTTGCTACCTCTGATGGTCATAGCAGCAAAAGCAAAGTCCCCTCCCCTAGTGACCTGGACACCACTGGCCCTTATACACTTTACATTTAAGGGTTAAAGGTACTGTGAGTTGTTAGGAGACTCCTATACCCCCCCCCCCAGAGCTACAACTCCCAGAGCAGTTTAACAATCCCAGAAAACACTGAGATTTGTGCCACCTCTACAGATTGTAGAGTAGATGGTTCAGTGTCTTACTGAACAGCATCACTTCTTCTGTGGCATAGAAATCTCCCTAGCACTAACATTGCTTAGGTTATGTGATTATTCCCTAGCTTTCAGTTTTGTTCAGCAATATGGTTTACTCTGACTGCTTGTATTAGTCAAATAGATGATCCAGCTCAATCAGGCATTTTGCAGTGTAATGTGTTGTGTGGTGCACAGGTTAGACAATTGTGGCAACATCACTTAGTGCAAAAGAGAGAGATGGCAAAATAAACAGAAGGAAACAATTTCAGAAGGTGTATTCTTGTGTGTGTGCGTTGGTGGAAATTACTGAAAATTGTTTGCAACCTTTGACACACACACAAAGAATCTGTAAGTCATTTTGGCTCAGCAACAGTTATGTATAAGCAAGTTAAGTAAGACTGACTCCAACAAAGAAACTTTTAAAAATTGGGAGTAGATTGTACCACTAATCCAACAATTACATGGCTGTTTTATAGCCTATTGTTTTGCACGCTTAGAATATTAAACATTATAATAATTGGTTCTTATAGGAAGCAGTAAATCTTCGAAGCTCTTCCCCAACATTTACTAAATAGCTTGCCAAACACGCATGAAAGCTACATTTGAAGAAGTTGCTAATTACCAATTCACTGCACAAGCCACTACGACTTCTTAAGAATAATCATGTAATTAAGCAGCTTCTCAAAATGTTTAAAGGAACTTTGTCATATCTTTAATTACATAAAACTAAAAACAGTGGTGTTTTATAGCAGCATAAGAGAAAGCTCTACTGTAATTGCCCAGAGATGTAAAAAAATAAAGAAGCTGTTATGTTTCCTCAAATGTTTGCACAAGTGCAAAATTTTGAGCAATTCTCTGAATTATTCATTGCTCCATGTGACAGCAACCTGATGACTTAGAATACTTTTAAGTATAAAAGTGATCTGTGTCATGCATGAGAAACATTTTTTGTACCTGGTTCATGTCATGAATATGATCAAATAAATTTCTACTAGGGCCAAGAAGATCCATTTCATTCCCCCCTCACTTTGTTCACATTCCCCCTGCTCACTTAGCCTTGTTTTTCTCTTCTGATGAATATTGCTTAAACTAACATTTTAAAATGAGCTCAGGAATTGGAACTTGCACAGGTTCAAACGTCTTTCAGATACTTGCATTCATCTACATCTTCTTCTACACTACACTACCAAAACAGGCGTGCACATAGATGAAATACAGCCCCCCCCCCCAGGCAGTATCTTTGTGGTCATAAGTTTGAATCAAGATTCCTTTTGTGTACTGTTTTATTTAATGAGCCCTCTGAAACACATCTCTCTAATTTCAGAGGTTCAAGTTGCTAAGGAGCAAAAGCAAAGGAGAGTGATTGCTTTCATGCCTTGTCTGTCGCTTCTTGGAAGCACCTATTTAGTCACTGTGGGGAGAAAGGATGCCATACCAGAAGGACCTTTGAACTGATCCAGTAGGACTTTTATGTTCTAAAGGTGAACAAGGTACACCAAGGAAAGATCCTTTCAAAACCAACAGTTTAAGAGAGCTTGATCAAATGAGCAAAGCCAAAATGAATCATCTGAGCAAACCTCAACTAAAAGTCCTAAAATGGTCTCCCCCCCCCCGCAACCTCAGTGCAAAATATCTTTTATCCTCCACTTCCACAGACACCATTAAAAAAATTGAACAAATGAAGTTTCTCTTCATTTTCTGCAAGTGATCAACACAATTATGCAATTAACTCAAGCTAATTGCAATATCTGTGCATAGCACCCATCAAAGGCAATGTGCCAATCTACTTCATAAGCCATCACTTCCAAGTTAGCTACAAACAAGCACAGGTCTTCATTGTCTGACAAACAAAAGAGAATTAAGTTAGCAATTTCTCATTCAATTATGATCTCCCCCCTGTTCAACAAGGCTTTTGTAACCTGGATCAAATATGTCTTGTCAGAATATTCTTCAGGTGGGTTGTTCTCATTTAGTCATACATTTCAAATTGTCAAGCAAATGAGATTAATGCTTCTGTCCAGCAATCAACTGTGTTCAGATAATTTCTTCCTCGATATAGATAAATATAGATTTCAACCCTATGTATAAATCCCCTTCATTTATGTAGATTCCCAGCAGTGAAACAACAGCACTGATTTACAGAAATATAGACGTTTTATTTTGTTTAGCAATTACAGCCAGCATTGACTTCTTCACACAATGGGTAATTAATTTGCAGAATCTTTCAGTGACTTAGATCTTTTCTTTGTTCTGTTTAAAAAGGATTAGCCAAAATTGTACAGCATAGCTAAATGGAACCTTTGGGTTCGAAAGCAATATACCTTTTAATTTCAGGTGGATGGGGCCAAAGAACAGGGAAGGACTTTTGCCTTCATGCCCCATTTGTTTCTCTGGAGCTTCTAGTCCTGGGGTAGGCAAACTAAGGCCCGGGGGCCAGATCTGGCCCAATCGCCTTCTAAATCTGGCCCACAGACAGTCTGGGAATCAGTGTGTTTTTACACACTGTAGAATGTGTCCTTTTATTTAAAATGCATCTCTGGGTTATTTGTGGGGCCTGCCTGGTGTTTTTACATGAGTAGAATGTGTGCTTTTATTTAAAATGCATCTCTGGGTTATTTGTGGGGCATAGGAATTCGTTCATATTTTTTTTCCAAAATATAGTCCAGCCCACCAAATGGTCTGAGGGACAGTGGAGCGGCCCCCTGCTGAAAAAGGTTGCTGACCCCTGTTCTAGGGGATCACTGCTGGGAACAGAATGCTGGACTAGGAGAAACTATTGTCCAAATCACCAGGGTGACATGACCCCAGAACCCAGCAGTGGCCTGGACACAGGATCAAGGCGGTGGTGGTGCCAAGGGAGGCACTGAGCCTGAGCACCATCATTGTGGAGATTCCTCTGCCCAGGGGCTTGACCCCTTAAGGCTTCAACTTTCCAAGAAGGAGTAGGCACCTGAGCGAGGGTTCTGAGTGTCAAGACAAAAAAGGCTTCTGGCTGGTAGCAGAGCAAGTTTCTGGGAAATGCAAGCTAGTAGAGTGCTGTTGCACTTAGGTCCTACTTTTCAGCCTCCCAGAGGCATCTGGTTGGCCACTGTGAGAACAGGATGCTGGACTAAGTGGGCCATTGGCTTGAGGCTCTTCTTATATTCTCGCTAAGTACTCTGATTGGTGCTCTGAAAACTGCCTTACCCAGTGGACTCTTTCTTGGGACTGGAACAGGGCGCAGTTCTTCCTCTTACATTCTTGTAGTAGAACCTACGTATGTTGCACCAAATATTAAGGACAGGGCAACAGGGAAGGATGTTGTATGTTCTGCTTGTGAGCTTTCCAGCAGCCTCTTTCTCCACAGCAGCTGAATTGTATAGCTGCTGATTTTCTATACATGTCCTGGCTCCCACCCTGCCGCTATGGAATTCCTCTGCTCCAGCAGGACTTCCCCCTCTACCTTGGCCTTTAAGGGCCACTTCACCCCCCAACAGCATCTTCTGTATACCTTCTCCTCAGACCCACCGGAAAGCAATGGCCTCCCAAACCCTGAACCAGTCAAGATTTGGGGGCTTATGATACCATGGAGGGGTACAGCTGGATTAGGAAGTATGCATGAGCCCCCCCCCCCACTTTCCATGCATCCAGATAAGTACAGAGCCTTGAAAGTCTGTTCATGGGTTCACTTGCCCTTTGACTGCATCAGGTTGCACATATCCCATGCAATGAAATTGGTTGTCCATTTGTTTTCTAGCAGAACATGTTACTTCTAAAACAAAGTACAAAATCCAGCTTGTGTGTGTGTGTGTGTGTGTGTATATGAGAGGGAGAGATGTAGAGAGAATATGCCCAAAGTTTATTCCCAAGGTTTTAGAAACAAGGTTTTAGAAGTTTCTTAATAGTTACATTTCAATATTTAGTGATATAAAAGTCTCACTTTTTTAAAGGAACAAAATAACTTTTTTTTTCATACATGCATGAACTACAAAAGTTGTGATGTGTGTTTAGCTGGGCATGCCTCTTTGGTACACCTGCACACAAAACTAGATTTCATTAATCTCTATTAAGAGGCTTGTAAGGCCAATAGCTACTGTCATCATGCAAAATCTTCCAGTACAGTGCCACTCAAAGTAGATAGTGCTCTATTTACCTTTTTCTGGCAAACAGTCCATACATTAGTCAATATTCGTTTTCCAGAACCAAATAGACCTCTTTCTCCTTACTCCCCCCAAATATTTTTGCTTCAGGGTTTCAGCTGAAATTCCCTCTTCCAAGTTCAAACAAACTCCCAGAGTGAAACGAAAGACCAGCCATATTACCCACCCATGCGGCCACCGCTCATTGTTAGGACCACATTTTCATGCATATTACCATCACTGAAATACTCTCAGTCATATCACAGCATCTTCAGACAAGAACAAGCAACTGAGGTTTCCACTTCACTTTAACTTTGATCTGTGCTTTAAATGTTGGAACTAGTTTTATTAGGCAACTAAAACCAGAGTGGAGGGGAGTTGCTGGGTGCAAAGTTGCCCATTCATTCCATCACACTTAAGCATGAGATGTCTCTATGGTACCACACTGCTTGAAGACTGGATGATGTGGACACACACATTTAATATAAGAAGTTGATCTCAATTATCTGCTTACTTGACATGTCATTAACAATCGATAAGAGGACACATGGCATTTGGTAATGTCATTTGTAAAATACACATCGCAATTAGAGCATCCGTCTACGATGGCTGATCGTTAGTCTTTACTGGTGCTCTGAGACCAACTGCCGAACCACGATGATGCAAGCGGACTTTTGCAAGCAGTTGCAGCATGTCACCCACTGAATAGAATTTAAATTACCTGCAAGAGCCACCTAAATAAACGGCAGGCTCCATGGAAGTATTGAGAAGGGCTTTGTCTTCCTGATTTGCAAGCACCTCCAAAGCATCAGAACCAACATGCACCCATGGTCCACTGTGGTGTGGTAAATAGAACTGAAATACTGTGTACTCATTTGCTCTCTTGGCCATGGGGAAAGAATGCTATGAAGTGGAGAACAGAAGTGGAGAACCATGAACCATTTTTTCAGCCTGAGGCCTGTGTTTCCTTCTCGGCATTCTTCTGGGTGCTATATGCTAATGGTAGTGAGAATCAGAGGCAGAAATGAGTGGAGCGACTAAAGTAAAATTTAACTGTGTAGGCTAGTTTACACCCACACCCACACACCTGTTAATTCAGAAAAGAAGCTGGCATTATCAGAGTTCAGGGCCACACTCCAGCCAGGCCAAAACACTCCAAGCAATGCCAGTGAGGGGAGTGGTCTGAGGAGAGAGTGTGTGTCTGGAGAGAAATTCAAGGGCCAGATAGAGAGACCAGGAGGGCTACATCAAGGCCCCAAGGCTGAGGTCCCCCATCTTTGAGAAACCAAAAGAACAGAAGAGGAGCCCTGACGAAACAAAAGGTCAACAATCCTGTTTCTGACAGTAGCCAACCAGGTGCCCCAGGGCCTGTGAAGGCCACAATGCTCCTCCATTGCTTGATAGTCAGAAGGTCCGTTTTGTTTTCCTACACATCTACCCCATCTACTCTTCCCTCTCCAAATTGCTGGATCCATGTGTGTGGCTATCCTGAGTGGTGGACCACTGAACTGGAAGTGGCCATGAAGCACTCAAGTTCCTTTGGGTCCTGGAATGGTTCTTCCCACCCGGACTGGGATTCCAACCCTGCTTCTTGTTTTGACCTCCTTATCTTGGCTTGCTATTCATTGCTGATGACTGACTTGTCCTACGATTCCAGGCTCACTCCAGACAGAATGTAAGTTCATTGGGGTAGGAGCAGATGTTTTGTGAATGCTAGAAAGTGTTGTGCACATCAACAGCACAGTATATAGATGATCTTTTTGCCCCCAAGAGCTAGGGGCGGGGGAGAAATTTGATTCCATTAACATTTAAAGGAGAATCTATAAAATGGGCACTTTCGAAAACAATACGAGAAGTGAAACAGTCATACTTTGAAATTGCCCCTATCCAAATTTTGTGATGCAGTTCTCCAACTGGAAAATGTTCACAAATAGCACATATACAGAAAAATGAATATATTTGTCACAAAAAGGCATGATATTATATATGAGGAAACTGCAAGTGTCTACATTTGTCAAAACAGCATACAAAAATGTGATTATTAGAAAAAATGTACTAAAATGCTGACAAATTTTCATGAGGATTTTATATAAATCAGACTGCTGCAGAAATATAGAGAACTGATTTTAAGACTGGAAAGAGAGAAGAAAAATTAAGAGGGCCTTCCTTCCCTACCAGGAGCTTAAATATTCCCAATTACCAATATTTGGTGCAGAGCAGTGAAACTTTGAAGCCCAGTTTATAAGCAAGATGAACTGTGCTTTTGCACAAATAGGTGCAATTGGAAGGCATGACCTTGCATTAAATAGAAGTACGGTGTACAATTGCAATGCAGTGCAAGGAAACAGCCTGATCTGTGCATGTTTATTTGGAATTAATTTCCACTCAGTGTGATAGAACTCACTCCCAATAAAGTATTCAAAGAATTGCAGCCTTAGCCAATCACCAGAGCTGTTGAAAGATGCTGCTATCTTATATATTATGCACAGGATTTGCTTTCAAATATTTGCTACCCGTTCAAGTGCAGTGGAATAAAATCAAAGCCACATAAATAAACAGAAAAGTATTTGGAGTCAAAGAATAGAAAATAAACATCCCAGCACCCTCTATGCATCTGTTAGAGTGAAAACATTAAGTTTGATGAAATGAAATGAACTATAACTTCTGTTTCTTTCTGTTTGATTTTAAGTGGTTATAGTTGTCAGAGGTTTTTTAACTCACTGATTGTTCGGCCCAACAAGTTGTTGTTTCAGGCAGTCCTCTGAGGGGCACAAACATTTTATTCCGATGATTTCTAGCTCCATAGGTTTTCTCACAAAATGTAGAAGCCGGAGGTCAAGAAACAGGCAAATATAATTGCTTCTGCCACAGACCAAATTACCTGTGGGGATAAACTGAGAACGACTCTACAAATTGTCAAAAGGAATTAGCTGGTTTATAATGGTCAAAGGGAGATTCTGAGAACAGATTGCCCTAAAAAGAGACGTCCCTTTAAAGCTAGAAATTTAAGATTTGCAGTATTTGTAATTAAATATCTGCTTACATGTTTCCTTTTTTACTTTCCCACCTCTCTTTCTTAAGGAGATATTCCAAAGAAAATAAGTGCCCTTAATTCAGGATTCATGAGAAGAATCATGAGAAGTGGTAAAGCATCTGCTTTGCATGCAGAAGGTTCTTGGTTCAATCAGAGGCAGCTTCAGGTAGGTCTGGGAGATTCCAGTCTGAAACGTGAGAGTGCCACTGCCAGTCAGTGTAGTCAATAATGAGCTAGATGAAGCAACCATTTGCATTTTGGATAAGGAAGCTTCCTAAGGGTTGAATCCAACTAACATCTTCCTCAATGTTTGGATGCCAGCCGCCATTTTGAATCAAGGTAGCAGACAGAAACGTGACCTATTCAGTACTTTGCCCAAGCAGGCTCAAATGAGTTCAATGGGATTTATTCTCAGATGCATTATCTTCTGACACATCTTTTAATGCACTACCACAAATGGGGAGTGGATCAATACACAATTAGCTCAATGCAGACTTGTGTAGATGGGAGCCAATGCTGTGAGATTCCCTGGAACCCAAAGGGACCATATGCTAAACACCAGGGCCTTCTTAAGCATATCCGGCGCCATGGTGCAAAGATTCCTCCGCGCGCACCCCTTTCCCAGAGTTGTCAACCTTTTTTTAGGACTGGAGGAGGCGGGCAGCAGCTGGAGGGTAGCTCTTCTGGCGGGGAAGAGGCAGAGGCTGGATGCGGTGCCTCCTGGCTCAGCTGGCCGCTTCGTGCCACGGTGGCCACGGCAGGCAGCACACTGAGCGAGCGGGCCTGTACCGAGCAAGCGAGGGTGCATGCGCCATTCCCCCAAACGTTGGCTCGTGTTTTTTTTTCTTTTTAGCCTTCTGGTGCTCTGCAGAATTCAGTGCCTGCAGTCTAAAAGAGAAAAAACTGAGCTGATGCTCAGCAGGAGCAGCGAACGCACCCTTGCTCACTCAGCACACTTTTTCGGTGTTCCCCGGACTCTCGCCTGGCGCCCTCCAGAACTTGGTGCCCTTGCACCCCACGCCACTAGCCTCTATGGGTAAGACGGGCCTGCTAAACACCACTTTGTACCACTTTGGTAAAAAATAATTTAAAAATCATATGCTGCATAGATAATGCAGGGGGTTCAAGTTATCTGGTCAAGAGCAAAAAAGCAAACAGACCCCAGCATTTCATAATAGAAAGATACCCAATTCTCTGGCTTTCTGTCCCAAACCTACATTGTAAGGACACCTTATCAAATTGCATGATCTGAAAGAAACGTAAGCTTAGAGCTGAGGGAAGACAGGTAGGGAGAGGAGGCATATAAAAGGGAATTCCTATTAAATCAGTGATGTTGTTAAAGGTCTCCTAAGAAAAGGGAGTAGTATAGGAGAGGATTGCCCCAAGAAACGTTGGATGAATCAGTGAAGCAGTCATGTGACATAACTAGGATGCTCTGATCTTTGCTTAATGTCTTCCCAAATATGCTTACTGTACATGGATAAAAATAAATCAATACTGCATGTGCATTCTGGACTTTGACAGTAGCAAACAAACAGACTAAAGAGTTTCTAGTTCAAAATCCTGAGACAAAATCTAAGTGGCATTTTTGGTGAACAATTTATACAATATAAGCATGCTATATTCTGCAGCTCTTTTGTAAGACATACATCTAAAAGAGGCCTGTAGGAGGGAGAGATGTTATTTTTATCACAGTGAACAACATATATTTAGGTAGCTGTTTCTCTAAGGCGGATTTGGACAACCTGTGGCCCTCCCAATGTTGTTCAACTCCCATCAGCCTCAGCCAGTATGGCAAGGGAGAAGGATGATGGGAGTTGTGGTACAGCTACATCTTGTTCTAATGTATAAAAAAGATACCAGGATACACATTAAGATTGGAGTACAACAGAAGAGCCTCAACACAACCTATGAATAGAAAATGAGGAGAGATTGCTCCTTATAACAAAACAATTGTTCCGCAAACTTTTCCTGGCATCTTTATTTAGAAGGATCAGGGAGTCAAACCCAGAAGAGCCACTGCCAGTCAGATTAGACCAGGAGGTGGGGAATCTGCAGCTCTCCAGATGTTGCTGGACCCATAATTCCCATAATTCCATGCCAGCAGGGGCTCCCCATCCCTGGGTTAGGTGACACAGAATTAGACAAAAGAAAATTTCATCTCAGTATAAGGCAGCTACATATGTTCCTGTGGCTTCTGGTGTGCAGAAGGGATGTAAGACCACCAGGTGTCTTTTGGGAAGGGGCCATGACTTAATGGCAGAGCTCCTGCATTGCATGCAGATGGCCTCTGCTTCAATCCCTGGCATCACCATGTTTAAAAAAATAGATCCCCTGGCAACCAATAGCAAAAAGGAGAAGGACTTTCACCCAGCAACAGAGGAGCTGCCTTGCATGGTGGTTCAGTCCCCAGCATTTCCAGATAGGTCTGGGAAAGATCCCTTGACAGCCTCTCCGTGTGGACAGTACTGAGCTAGGTAGACTAATGGTCTGACTTGGTATAAGGCTGTCAAGCATAATTGATTTATTTGTCACTGAAATGGGAAAATGCCTATGTGTATTAATGAAGGCTTTAACATGAGGGTTTTCCACAAGGCTATATAGAAGCCAAGAAGAGCCCTCAGGGCTCTTACTGAGTTGATAATTAACTAATTATTATTGTTTTCTACTAGCTAATATATGAGTGTTGTAACCTTAGATCAGGTGACAAAAGTATTGAGATACAAATTCACCATCTAGAAAGGGCGGTGGCTGTTAGTCTTTCTCTGAATGCCACAGAGAACAAAAACATGTGATATTGGTTTTCCAAGAAGCTGAATAGCTTATCACAGAGGCTAAGGCAGGCTGGAATGGGGGAGTGATACAGTTTGGATTTTTGGAGTTATCTTTTATTTCTAAGATTCTGAGCCTGCGCTGGACAGCACAAGATATTGAAAGGATATTTTTGTATGTATCATTTGATGTTTCTCTTTTCTTTTGAAGAGTTCTGCAAGTAAAACTTTGAATAATATTTTTATGGGTCTGAACAATGTGTGTCCTGCTGAAATTTCTGGACAGGGTAATTTTGGTCCATTATGGTCAATAAGTCTACTCTGACTAAAACTTAGTTAATGATAACCCTTTCTTTTGCAGCTCCAGAATCTATGCAACAAATTTCCCTGAGCAAGGGAGCTGGTGAATATCACCTCTTTTAAGTTGGTACTTCAACCTTCAAACTCCATTTTGGAGACTGCCGTTGGGGACATGGTGCTGATTTGCTGTATATTTTTTATGTAGCTATTTTAACTTGCTGCTGTTTGTTTTGTTCTTGCATTTATGTTTCTAATTGGTGTTATATTGGTTCTTATTAGCTTAGCAAGCCACCTCAAGCTGTAGAGGAAGAGAGGTATAAACAAATAAACAATACACTTCAATAAAAAGAGAATTAGGGTTATTTGTCCATCCAGTGTATTGTCTACTCTAATTGCCAGGAAGAAAGAGGGAGAAGCATTTGCCACCACACCCAAGAAGAAGCCTTGAGATGCAACAAGTAAAGTGAAAACATGTTACATTTATTAAAACATAACAAATTTGGAGGTTTTGCAAAAAAAATCAATTAGTCTGGGCGGAAGGGTTATCCAATAAGGAGAGATCTGATCTCTCACATCTCCTGAGCATGCTCATAGCACGCACACAGCAAAGGATTGGAAGGAAACTCTCCCCTACTGCTACATGAACTATGGGCATGTGAACATGATGCTCACACTGTGGCCCCAATGTCCAGTATTCACATTGGGGTGTGAATGCCAAACCTAAAGGGCAGCCTAAGGATCCTCCAAGCCAAAGGCAGTGGAAGGTGGCTCAGGAGTGCCCATAATCCCAAAATACCCATAATCCCAAAATGCCCATAATCCCAAAATGCCTTCAACCATCCAGGTTTTAAATTTTCTCCCCTGCCCAGACTAAATGTTAATTAAGCCAAATACAGTCGTACCTTGAATCTCAAATGCCTTGGCTCCTGAACAAGTCGGCTCCCGAATGATCAAAACCTGGAAGCAATTGCTCTGGTTTGCAAACATTCTTTTGGAACCCGAACGTCCAATGGGGCTTCCACGGCTTCTGATTGGCTGCAGGAGCTTCCTGCAGCCAATCAGAAGCCACGCTTTGGTTTCCAAATGTTTTGGAAGTTGAATGGACTTCCAGAATGGATTCCGTTCGACTTTCAAGGTACGACTGTACATAAAATGCTACTCCAATTACATATCAGGTCACATCCACACCATGCATTTAAAGCACCATGATACCACTTTAAATTGTTGTGACTTCCCCAAAAGAAATGTGGGAGCTGAGAGTTGTTAGAAGACCCCTTACTTTTGCGAGTGTAGGTTGTTTTAAGCTGTTTTTAATGTTGTATTATAATATTGCAACCCACCCAGAGTCGGGAAATAATAATAATGATGATGATGATGATGATGATGATGATGATGTGCTTACATTTTCTTCATCTCCCTGTTCCACATGGACTATTGTTGAATGACCCACTTGACACATTGCAATATGGTTTTGGCTTGGAGTGGTGAGAGGAGACAGAAATCACGCTCCTCTTTAAATACTATCTCTGTTTGCACCAGCGTGTGCAAATGGTCTCAGGAAAATCATTGCAGCTCCAACTGGAAGTGCCTTGATGACAAAGTACAATAAGAAAGGCCCATTACAGGGACTCTGGGGGTAAAAATAGCCTGTGCAAAGGGGGAGAAGGGTGTAAATCAGAGATGGAAAACCTGTGGCCCTCCAGCAGTTGCCGGACTACAACTTCCATCATCCTTGACCATTGGCTGTGCTCTCTGGGGCTGATGAGAAGCTGAAATCCAGCAACATCTGGAGGGCAGGCACCAGGCTGGGGAACGCTGCTTTAGAGCCTACAAACCTACATGCCTATATGCTTTGTATGCTCACCCCACACCCATAGATAACAGGCAAATATGATTAAAAGAGGATAGCACTCAAACAAAGATATTTAACAGGCAGATGCAAGCTGCACATTATGTAAATGTGGGAGTTTCACTGGCTGAGCCAATGTGCTTCAAAGCAGGTACAGCAATTTAATAAAAGGCAATGAGGGAAGAAGATTTTTTAAAGGGGTTTGCCAGAGCACTGTGTGTGTTGAATAGTAAATAGCCTACTCACGTCATCAGCATCCCTGCAGTCCTGTCCCCCCCCCCCTTGGAAGCCAGCTAGAAGTCAGTGGAATTACATGCTAAGGAAAACCCTTCCACTAAACCTATAATTATTCTAAACAGAATCAATGCGGCACAGTTAATCAGTTTACCAACTGAATTAGGTTTTATTTTTGTCATGTCTGTATCTCCTGGTGAAATGAGAGAGGATGCATGAGTCTGTCTCTTTCTCTCTCATAGTAGTACCCTTTGGGGATTGCAGAAAAATGATGCACACTCTCTAGATAACACAGGCCCTTGTTCCCTGATTATATGACTGAGGCTGTGCTTAAAGTTCTCACTAGAGAAGCACATTATGCATCGTTCCAGTGGTGGACAAGAAAGTCTGGGAACTGTGGTGGAAACAGAAACAGGAGTAGAAATTTCTGGCGCTTGCTTATTTATCTCACATCTAGAATGGAAAGCAATCCAGTAAATATGACCAGTATTCATTGTTGCTGCTGTTATTTTTGTGCACAAATGATATGTAACTGATTACATCCCCCACCAATTTGAATTGCATTTCCTTTGCATTGAAATTAATGGGGTGGAAAACCATAATGACAATGTTTTTAATTATATAGATTATATAATTCTGCCACAGCAGACGGTGAGATGAATGATGTAGTTTTTTTGGTGGAAGATGAGCTGCAGGACAAAAGAAGCAGTGCTGCGTGCATCAAATACATTGCAGAATGGAAAATGCTGCCTTCTGGTGACAGGGTTTGATGAATCTGTCAAGTTTCGGTTTCTCAATTTTCCAAGCTTAAGTTCAGCTCATTCTGTTTCTGCATGAATCTGCGAATGTATGTGGGGGTCTGTGGGGGAGATGTGCATTTGTTCTCTCTGTGTATGTGCACATGTGCACGAGAGTGGGTGTGGGGTGACCACACAACCTTCCACTTTGGCCCTTGTACCTCTGGCACTGTGGAAGTTTGGCCAACATTGAATAAAGCCCTCAGGCTGAAAAGAATTGGCTATGCCAGCATTACAGATATAAATTCTATGCCAACTCACATTGTATCTCAGACATAATGCTTTGCAATGGAGCCAATACACACATTCAGCTGCGAGTCAAAGGCAGTATCATACCATTCTAAGCAGTTATGGCTTCCTCCAGAGATTCCTGGGAACTGTAGTTAAGGGTTCTTCAGCTGTAGAGTGGTTTATCAGTTAATTCTCCTTCACAGGGAATTCTGGGGGCCGCAGCTCTGTGAGGTCCTAACAATTCTCAGTTTTGGCTTCTCTCAAAGAATCCTGGGAATTATAGTTTGTTTAAAACTATAGCTTCCAGGATTCTTTGGGGGAAGCCATAACTGTTTAAAGTGATACCACTTTAATACTTTAAGTGCATAGTGCAGATGAGACCGGTGATATATTTTTATTTATTAATATTTGTGTGTGTGTGTGTGTGTGTGTGTGTGTGTGTGTGGCTTACAACCAGAATTCCTATATAGCAGGGGCACCAACTGTAGGGGGCTCTGGAAGTCAGGTTCCGAAGCCAGGGTGCATGCATGACATCATGATGTCACAAGCACCCATAACCTGGGGCCCAAGTCAGCTCCCCTCCTATATACTGCACTATAAAAATTAAATCAGAGGCCTTCAACTAACTCTTATAGAAATTTGTTTTCTTAATATTTTTGTGCACCAAGGATGTTGGTTTCTCCTGCATATAGGTCATGGGGGTTTCAGATTTTAAATTGTTTCCTTCTCACACTACTCAAACCAGAATCAGCTCGTTCCAGGGATTAAATTCCATAGAGGAAACACGCAGCTGAATCACAGGTTCAGAAAAAGCATATGGTGCATCCCTACTGGGACTGTACCATTTTAGAATTCAGAAGTGTGGCAATGTCTGGATGATTCCCTGCACTGAAGATTAAGCTAATACATGAGGGGAGAAGCTAGGAAGCCTTTTATGCAGGAGACAATTATGGGACCACCCTTCTGAACCCCAAAGTGGTACAGCCCTGCCTCATATGCTTCTTTCCCCTTGAACACAGTTATCAGTTCTTGCTTTGGAGTTTGGAGGGGCAAATTGTGGAGCACAAGAAACAAAAACAAATAACAACTGAAATTATTAGTAGGATTGGAATGACACTTGTAGCTAAAAGTTGGACTATGGTGTTATTGAAGACTTCAATAGAATTGGATGAACAGAGAAGATGCAGGAGAAAAAGTTAACATAAGGAACCACAAATGGGAAGGAGAGAAGTCAAAGGGGATTTATGGATTTTTTTAATTTGTTCTCTTTGCGATTGTTTGTAAACCTAAAAAAAACCAAAAGAAACTATAAAAAAGAAACAGTAATCATCATAAGCCACAGCCTCAAAGGCCATGCCAGAGCAAAGATAGGCAGCAAAAAGTGTACTAAACTGCCCCACAGTGAAGCTTTAAAGGCGGGTCATTCACAAGGTTAATTCACCAAGGCAAGAAAGAAATGTCAACAACTAAGTCCCCAGCATTCATAGTGGTGCTTGACTATAGAAACCAATTTACTATTTCTAATCTGGGAGTGTTGCAGAGGAGTGAAGAAGGGGGCTCCACTACCTTGTGATTTATTCCAACCTGACAAGGTCCCTTTTAACATGTAAATTGGCTTAACAATGACACTGTCTAGATTGCGGAAAGAGATTAACCCTCAGTGCAGAGGCTGCAGCTATAAAATCCTCCTGGTTTTCAAGTGCCACCTAAGCCCCAATAAACTAAATGCATATCTTTCATAAAGGAAAAAAGGAGAATATGTCAGAATATAATTAGCCAGGCTGCCTTGTCAAGCTTTCTTGCAGGAAGCTATTTAGAGGGCAAATCCTTGAATGTAGGATATGTCCTAAGTGAGCCATTCAGGCAATACTGTATATATGAACACACGCATGCAAAAGAGATTCCCCTATAATAATCTAAATCAAAAGTTCACACCCTTCTCTTAGTATTCCACCATAAATTATCCTAATCCCTATTTGTGCTTCCAGAAGGGTAACTAAGGGCATGCTTAAGGAACTACTGCAGGGGTCTGCAACCTTTAAGACAAAAAGAGCCACTTGGACCCGTTTCCGAAGGGAAAAAAACTGGGAGCCGCAAAACCATTGCGACATTTAAAACAAATATATCTCTGGAGCCGTGATCTGACAGCGGGCGGGGAGGTGACGTCGGGACGGTGCGTGACTAACACACGCACCGCCCCCATGCAACGTCACAGCCAGTACAGCGCCCGCCACAGTGGGGAGTGTTGGGGCGCACAATGCGCCTCCTCCCCTCACTAGTATCCACCCCGGAGCCACGGCAAAGGTGTAAAAGAGCCACATGCGGCTCCGGAGCCACAGGTTGCTGACCCCTGAACTACTGAATGAAAGCCCATGGCTAGAAATACTCAATGAGAAGGGAATCCAAGATGGATGGGAGTTTCTTAAAGATGAATTATGAAATGCACCAAGTCAGACAATTCCAACAAGACAGAAAAGTGGAAGGCATCTAAAGGAAGCCAGTGTGGTTGCGTAAGGAGCCTACAGATGAGCTGAGATGTCAGAAGATATAAGAATTGGAAGAAAGGGAGAATCATGAAGGACGAGTGTTTACAAGTAGCCAAAAGTTGCAGGGAGAAGGTCAGGTGGGCCAAAGCTCAGAAAAAACTCAGGCTTACAAGAGAGGTTAAAAAAAATCTTAAAAGGTTTCTTCTGCTATGTTTGAAGCAAGAGAAAGAACAAGCAAGTGGTAGGTCCTTTGTGTGGAGAAGATGGAGAAATGCTATTGGTGACAGAGAGAAGGTGGAACTGTTCAACACCTACTTTGCCTCTGTCTTCACCAAAAAAGAAAGCAATGCCCAGCCTGGTGATAACAGAATAAAACTTTCTGATGATGAGCTGGTTTGCCAGTGAATCAGACTCCCTTTGAAGATAGTGGGCTCTCCTTCCTTGGAGGTTTTTAAGCAGATGCTTACATGAAGCCCAAAAACAGAACCTGTGCACAACAGCTTTATCCACTCCAGCAACTGATATTCTGAAGGATACTACTTCTGGGTTGGAGAACCCCAGAATAAATTTATGGGGTGAAAAGGGTGAGTGTATTCTGCTGCACAAGGTGAAATTAATGTGCTAATGCAGCTTTAGACTTAAGACCCATGTTGAATACATCCACTGCTATTTTTCAGCTGGAACTGAGTTCCAGCACCTCTCAGGTGGCTGCCATTGCCATTATAAGAGAACAAGGGAGGTGCTCGTGGAGAGTTCTGGCACCTCTTTTTCTAGAAAAATAGCACTGAATACAACCCATTGTGTGTGTGTGTGTGTGTGTGTGTGTGTGTGCGCGCGCTTTGGGGTGTGTCATATGAAGTGATTCATAAATGGAATTAAAGAAATAAATGAATAAAACACATAGACATATTGGAGGGAAGCCAGACAAATGTCTTTAATAATGTTATTGAAGATATTTTTGTAGACACATTCATACATTATTTCAAATATCTAATTAAATCAAACCTTTATTTTGATACCATAGGAAGTAAATTCAAAAGTGGAAATAAATATGTACCCATTGCCAAAAAAAAGTTCCAAATAAATGAATCAATGTTTTTTGAAATGCCAGGGAAACTTGGCTTCTCATTGCCCATTTGGATGTTAAAATTGGGAGGGGAAACAGTTTTTTAAAAAAATCAAAAATCAAGTCACTCCTTTCCCTAAAAGGAGAAAGAATGGAATATCCTAGTCACATAGACAAGTTTTAATCTGGGCCAAGGCCCATGAGTGCTTGGCCCTTGAAATCTGAAACAGTAACCTCAGGCCATGGGCATAGTAGCTCTCATCATGAGGCCTTCATGAGGTTGTATCCAATACTAGTCTTACTCAGAGTAGACCCACTGAAATGACTAACATGTCATTACTAACAGGTCCATTAATTTCAGTGAGCCACCTCCAGTTTTGAGGGTAGGACTGACTCAGTTAAAAGCCAGGGACCATAAAGAAAGCAGCAGAGTTGAGGCATTTGATTGTTGCCACCATTGTGGAGCTGCAAGCATGAAAGTAGAACTCAGCAAATGCAGTTACACAACAAAGGCAAATGAACAGAAACACAGGAATACTCTAGTGAGAAAAATTGTCTCAGGAAATTTCCTTCAGAGAACATGGAGTTGAGGTGCATCTTCCTGCTTTGATATGCAATGAAGGGAAGCAGAGTCCAAGAACTCCAACAGGTTGAGATAAAAGCCTAAAATGCTGTCCAAGCTACAGGTTGCCTCATTGCCCTTTGCCAGCAGGAAACAAGTACCTCCTACACAGCTAGACATGAAAGAGCAGTGGATGGGCCCTTAGAGAGGCCTCAACCACTGGAGGTAGCTTCCTGTGATGACCTTAGCAAGACTGGGTGGGAGGCACCAACAATTAGTAGGGGTTGGTGGCAGGGACTTGCTTGCTCTAAGCAGGCATAAGGCAGCCAGGGTTGTCACATGACTTACACTGTAGCAGACTTCTCCAACCCACTTCCCTCCAGATGTTTTTTGTTGCTGCTTTACAACAACTCCCAACAGCTCCAGCCAGCGTGGCCAGAGATTACGTTGAAGCCCAAAATATCTGGATGGTACCAGTCTGAGGGAGGTACCAGACTGCACTATATGCCGTCTTCTGCCCTGCCTAACTGCTAACTTGAGATGTCTTTCATTGTTCCCTACCACCACCTTTGATTAGCAGGGTGGTAAGGGAGGTGTCCCATCTTTCACCCTATAAATGTAAGAATAAGAAACATTTGGCCCTCCAGATGTCACTGAGTTATGATGCCCAGCAGTCCCAGCCAGCATGACAAATGGCCAGAGGATGATGGGACTTGCAGTTGAGCAACATCTGGAGAGCCAAAGTTCCTCCGTTCTTGTTTTAACGGAAGAGCTACTGCTGTTTTTCAAGATTCACTGGGGAAAGTGGATGGGTGTTGAAGCAATTCCAGTCTGTACAATAGCTTCACCCAGAAGAAAGAGCTACTTAAACATATCAAAATAAAGTGCTCCTCTATTACCCAGATATTGCTGGATTACTTATAAACAAAGTGTTATCTTCTTGGACCTATTTCTGTAACCGTCTTACTTTATTTACACAGAGTATGCATAATTGCACTGATATTCTTACAGAACTATTAGTTCTTACAGTGAGGAAGCTCTAAAAATAAATCTGTTTACTTCAGCTGAACTCAATCTGCATTGATTGTTACAAATTGGTTTTGTACAATTTTAGAAGCACAGTGTTCTATTAAGAGCCTTTTTACGGGTTGATAAAAACAGGAACTCAAATGAACTGCCCAGTCAAGAATGGAACAATCTCACAAGGCTTACAAACAGTGCTACTCTTCACCACGTCTGCAACGTTCTCTGTGAAAAGCTCGGTAAAATATGTGAACTATTGTTTGGCCTAATTTGAGATGTATTACAAGGACAAAAAGAGGAAAATAAGTTTTAGCCCAAGTATTTATTTTTAAAATGGAGGCAGATTAGTAGTAGAATGGACATAATTAGCATTTCCCCAAAGCTTCTGGCACTCTGTGGCCGGCTAGAGAATGTAGCTACTGTAGAAAAGTAAGAATCACATCCATTGTTCTGCCCACTTTTTCCTCTGGTCCTTATTCACCAGCAGCATGTGGCCCCCAGAAGGTTGCCTCTAAGGCAGTGTGACCCTTGGGCTTTAAAAAGTTCCCCGTCCTTACCATTTTGTCTTCCACACACCTTCTTGATGCTCAACCCAGGCTTGCAAACTAACAAGCTCTAGCTACCAGAAAGCATCATGTACGTGGGAGCAAGGCCACCATAAGAAGCCCTCCGGAAAAACAATAATCCAGGAATGTATTCAGGAGGCATGCTGAGTCAACTTCTGAGAAGAGACACACATTGGCAGTTTGAGAGTAGAAGTACCAGTTTCCATAATTTGTTTAGCAGGTGCCTGAGGACGCCTGAGCTGAATTCAGGAGTGGAAAAAGCCACCATCTGTGTCATCCACTTGCTGGAATCCTGATTTTCTGGATTTCTAATCAGTAGGAATGAGCTTCCAAGCTTTCCTATTATGGTGCAGCTAGACCACCCTAGACCATCCTCTTACATTCTGGAGTGGGTTCTGATATTTGGAGGAGCTTTGTAAGGGTTGTTGGACTCCAAGTTCCATTAGCCTCAGTCAGCATGGCCAATGGTCAAAGACGATGAGAGCTGTAGTCCAGCAATTTCTGGAGGGCCCAAGGGTTCCCCACCTCTGGCCTACAGGGTCAAGACCCAGAGACAGTAAAAACCAGTAAAAAAGAACTACCAAGCTCTACCACACTCCGATTAGATATCTGCAGGTCATACATCCCTTCCTTGCACCAGTGGGATTGCTAGTGAAGATGCAGTTTGAACTGGGATAATAACTCCACTGACTGAAATCCTTTTTGAGAATCAGGTGACCTTAGACAGCAAATCCTATGCCACTGCATGTAAGATCTACATCACTTCCTCAGTATGGGAAACACATTGCTGAAGGAGGCTGTTGGGTATTCTTGCTGTGCCTCTCTCTGTGTGCATGTGTGCACGCGTGCACCTGCCTCTATTCAAGGTACTTGACACTTCTCCAACTCAGGGTTTGGGGGAGAGGAGGGAATAGCTGGAGTTTGTCAGTGCTCAGACCAGAATGTAGATGTAGCCAAAGTAAACATCCTAGTATTTATTTATTTTACAATGCTACTGCTTAATTCCTATTAAAAACAAAACACTCAAAGCACCTGCTTGCATTGGGACTGTGGTAAGGCAGGTGTCAGAGAGCCCAACAGTCGGTGGAGGCAGAGCAAATGACAGGCAGAGGATACCAATGCTTCTTTTGACTACATCACTCTCCCTACTAAGTTCTTGAAGGGCAACATTGAGAATAAGGAGGTAGAGGAGGAGGAGGAGGAGGAGGAGGAGGAGGAGGAGGAGGAGGACAGATAGTGCCACCTGCTGGTCTGGATGTAGGTAAGAAGGCCGGCAGATGGGGTTCACTGAGGGCAGGCTAGTGTTAATGCAGAAGTGCCTAATTTGCTCAGTGACCCAGCCTTCACTGCCTGCTGTGGTTCTCTGAATTATACGTCCTTACTTTCCACCATGCTCTTCAGCATGTCCTTTCTGGGATACAAGCTCTTGACATTTATACCACCGTGCTTTAATTTCATCTCTAATATAATTACTCTATTAAATATTGACAGGATTTATACTAGCACATTCTTCCCATCCCACATACCTCTTCAGCCTGTCATTAGCGGCTGAGTCAATGGGCACTGGAGTCTAACTCAGAGCTAGCAATTTCGGATTTCTTCCTGAATGGCCTGCTTAGATTAATCAGTATATTCCATAAACAAAACCATCAGATACATAAGTTGCCATTCCCTGTGTCGCTGGCTTCATCAGAGCTGATAAATGCATGTACCCAAACACTCTCTCCATTCTGCTAAATTACAGCGGAACAGAACATAAGAAGTCGAGTTTACCCCATCTCCCAGTTAAATTGTATATGTGCGTGAACTTTCCAAAACTGTGGAGTTTTACAACAACCAAACCCATTTCGTGATGTAAAAGCATTCAAACCTTTCTCTTTCTCACTCTCTTATGTAGCTGTGTGTGAGTTAGGGATGAGGAAATCTGTAAATTTCAGTTTCTCTGTTTCTCATTTTTCCAAACTTAACTTTAGTTCTCTACATTTCCACATCAGTTTCTGGGGTCTCTTTTATAATTTAAAGTCTTCATAAAAATTCATCAGCATTTCAGTGCAAATTTCTTCTAATGTACACATTTTTATATGCGGTTTTGTGTAATATACACATTTTTTTGACTCAATGTTACCTAAAAAAAGATTTTTGGATATTTTCATAATGGTTCATAATTTATGTATTTTTAATGCACATTGCATATGAATTTCTGTGCACATTATTTGGCTGGAGAAGTGGACTGTTAATTTTGAAGAACAGCTATGTTTTGATTCTAACATTGTTTTGGATAATGCAGATTGGGTAGGTTTGCCTTTAAATTTAAACTGAACCAGATTTCTCCTATCTCCCTAGTGGCTTGCAAGTAAGGGACCTACGCATGTGAGTAAGTAATCCTTGCAACTCCTACTGGGCTTGAGGTTGGGGTCTTCTTCTTTTTCTTCTTCTTCTTCAGCGTCACTCGTAGTCGAGTAAGATTGTCTTCCATGACACAGTCTTAACAGTGAGTCCGTAAGTGACAGTGGAGGCCAATTCTGGATTCACCCGTCCCTCCACAGTGGGGACATAGCTTTCCGGGTGGGAGTTTATCATGGCGAGGGTTTGCCAAACGTGCCTTCCTCTTAGCACATTTCTCCCTTTTGTCTTGAGTTTGAGTGTCTTCAAAGCCCATCCTCCCACTATATATTAGGGTCTGGTGACTTCTGTTTCAGTGTATCTGAAGAAGTGTGCATGCACACAAAAGCTTATACCCAGAACAAACTTAGTTGGTCTCTAAGGTGCTACTGGACAAATTTTTTTTATTTCAAAGCCCATGACACCTTTGGTAAAGGCTGTTCTCCAATTGGAGCGCTTGCAGGCCAGTGTTTCTCAGTTGTCTGTGTTTATACATCATCATCATCATCATCATTAGGGTATGGTCTAAGAAGCCACGGTCTCCCTCTCTGAGCCTTCTAGTTGCAGAATGCAACATAGATATCTGGCTCATTGCTGTATTGTACGTTGCTTGAGTACTATTGACTGTGGGCTGCTCTCTATCCTAACTTTTGGGTCACTTTTTGGGCCTAGTTTGATTCTCTGTGCTTGGCCTAGGCTTGTTGAGACTATGCTGCACCTTGAACCCTGCCTTCTTGGGTGGCTGCTTTGCTAAAAAATACTTTTACCTCCTGGACCCTAGAAGCTCCAGAGCATCCCTTGGAGCTTAACTCATCCTTGGAATTGGGTGGTCTGTTCCTTTGTGATGGGAATCCCTGCATGAGGTGCCAGGGTGTATCTAATTATGCACAGAGCACACAGAGACATATTGCACCCTCCTGGTCCTTGCAAATACACAAAACTGCTTTGCAAACACACACCACCTGTCATAAGGGACACTTATCTTTTCTCTCAGCATTAATATCAAGATTGGAATACCCTTTTTCTGGATTGTGTGTTGTAAGAGGTGAGCACCTTAAACTATCAAAGAAAGCAAAGGTCGCTGAGGTGATTTTTGATTATTATTTTTTTACTATTTGTAAAGCTCTCATAAAGTGATAGTTTTGTGATATTTTCATAGCTATTAGCTAATGATCCCCAAACCCATATGGCTGTGCCAGCTGTCTCTGAGCCTTCCTCAATCAGACACATTTTTCCTCCCTAGAGGAGCCATTTTTGAGTGCTTGACAGCAAACAAAACCACAATTGACAGAGCCGCTAGCCACAAAAAAAAAGTCATGGCAGACCTAGGGGTTTCTGATGGGGAATAAGTGTCCATAGAATTTCAAAGGAAGAAAAACCCCCAACTCCCGTAAGACAGGGGTGAGGAACTGTGGCCCTGCAGTTGTTGTTGAACTCCAATTCGCATCAGCCTCAGAGGCAAGGCCAATGGTCAGGGATTGGGGGAAACTGAGCCCCACACCATCTGGAGAGTCACCAGTTCCAAATCCCTGCAGCTAAGATGAGCTAATATCCTCAATGGGTTCCCAAACATGCCCCTGAGTTCCACCATAGGCACCGGTGCCAGCCATTGTGCCATTTACTCTAGAATATGCATCTAGGCGCAAAACAGGAAGCTCGTTTTGGAACGCGTTTCTCATTATGCTCTGCAATAGGAATAGAGCATCTATGGGAGGTGATGCGCCAAGAGTGAGCGTTTTGAGATTTCCCCCTATGATATTAAACACATGAGCAGGCATGTGGGTTGCTAGCTGCCATTTCTCTGCCTTCCAATTCCTCCTCTCTATTCCCTCTTTCTGTTATTAGCATTAAACATTTATAGCACAGTGGTACCCAAGAGGACCTTGATCAGGACTGAAGCCCAGTTCTGTCTCTTCATATTTCTTTCTCTGTCTGAACTACATCCCATCCAGCCACACTCCCTCCTTGCAGCAGCAAAACCCTTAACTGCTCCCCTTTTCATCAGTTCAGCTTCTCTCCTGACTGAATTGCCATCTTTTGCTGCTGGTTTCCTTTTTTCTTTTTGACCCACATGTTTATGCGGTCTGGAATGATAGCTGGAAGCACATAGTAGTGGAGGTAATTAGGTGGGGCGGCAATTTTTAATTAACAAATGATGATGACGATGATACTGACCCTGTGGTTGGGGCCAGGATCAGAGTAGGAATTTCCCAATCTGTCAAATTTGGTTCTCTCCTTTTCTCATTTTTTGCAATCTCTAAATTTCTGCAGCTATTTGCAATTTAAACTAAAAAGAACTTACAAAATTTTGACAGTATTTTGGACAAGTACAAGTCTCTCCTAATACATTGCGTTTCCATGCTTGAGAAAGCTGCACTACCTGAATTTCCAGTAGAAAGAGGAGTCCCTTCTAAAAAAATAAAAACTGGATCAGAGTGTTAACATTCTTCCCCAAATTTCAGCTCAGACCCTTTTCTTTAATTCTCTCACCACCTCCAAGTACTGTAGACATTTTGCACTGTGCACTTCATTGTCTGGGTGGTATTTAGCTATGCTCCACTAAACTCATCACCTATCAGCACAGAGCTGGCTGCATTTCATTTTGATATAAAGCTATCCTTGTACATTGTGTAGAGTGCTTCCTTGTACCAAGGGACCAGCTGAGATCAAAGGCATTTTGCAATAATGAAAAAACATTGTTTTACTGTATAAACAAGGTCCTTCGTTACTCTACCTTGGACACAGACAAAAAAATTCTGGATATGAAAGGCTCTCACTGTTAGCAGCATTCCCAAGATGCCTACCAAATCCAGAAGTAGCAGCAGAGCCAATGCAAATGGCAGAAGACCAGATGCAGAACCTGGTAGGTTTCTTAGTGTTCAGCAGCGATGGAGAGCTTGTGACTCTCCAGATGTTGTTGGATTCCAGCTCCTATTGTCCCCAGCCATCATGAGTTGCGATCCATCAATATCTGGAAGTTCAGAGCTTTCCCCCCTCCCCATGCCTGGGATATAGAAAATTTAACCTTTATTTAATGAGAAGGGGGATATAGTCTTCTAGAAGGAGCACATTTGCAGCTTGGGGGGATGCTCCTGAATTCAACAGTCATTGGGGCTTAGGTGGTTCTGAGATCCTTTTTTAAACTCTGGCTGGTTCTCCAACCATAACCCATTTTGGACAGGGGTTACTTGACGATTGGACTCCATGCTCTGGTAATTTCCAGAACGAGTTACTGCAATGTGCTCTACTTGGGCCTGTCCCTGACAATGACTTGGAAACTTCAATTGGTCCAAAATGCAACAGCCAAATCACTAGCTGGGGTTCCGTTTAGATCCCATATGTTTTAAAACAGTTGCAGTGGTTGCCAGTTCATTTACAGGCCCAATTCAAGTGCTCACATTAGTCTTTAAAGCCCTGAACAACTCTGTCCCCAAATATCTGAAAAATCACCTCATTCCCTACAGAACCTCTCGGGTGCTAAGATCAGCACAGGAGGCCCTCTTAGTAGTTCCAACTCCCTCAGAAATTGGGTTGGTGGTGGTGGCCCAGGAAAGGACATTGTCTGTGGCATCTGCTAAGTGGTGGAATTCCCTCCTGAGGGAGGTGCATCTGGCTTCTTCATTATACACCTTTCAGTGTATTTACTTCTAAATGAGCTGAGTCAGACTATTTGATCATTGAGCAACAGCTCTCTGGGGTGTCTAGCAGACAGGAGCCTTTCCCATCACCACTTATCTAATTCTTCTAACTGGAGATGTCAGGGTTAGGCACTTGAAACCTTCTGTATGCTCAGTTGTACAGTGCTGCTTTGTAATGGCCCTACTCTTGAACAATGTCCTGATCTTTGCACTGAGGTTGAAATACATGAAGGTCAATTGTTCACAGATAATGCACAAGATTAGATCATTTGACAGATTTGCCTGGGCATTTTTTTTCCTTGGAGAAAAAAGCTATACAATTTATCATTTTTTATTATTATTATTATTATTATTATTTAAAAAAGACCTTTTGTGTTAATTATATTTTCAAAGCATATGAGAGGAAAGAAGCAAACTGTAAAAATTCCCAAGATAGTTTATCCAGGTTTCTCATTGTTATGGACCAAGAAAAAAATACCAAACTAAATTTACATTATTGCCAAATTCTCCAACAGAGGTGTTTTTCTGGAATTAAAGGAAGTGCAATCCAAAATATATATTTTTTCTGAGATAGTGGAAGGTTTTACAAATTTAATGGGGGTGTAATCAGTGCTTTTCTTCTAGATAAACAAGGTGCTGCATACTCTTGAGGACCCCCAGCAAAAATGCACTGGGTGTAATCTGACTGGGCAGGGCAAGCATACCAGTAGTCAAATCACCAGGCTGAAAGCCCTACCAGGCTTGTCAGAAAGTGGAAGAGTCCAGATGACCTATTTATTGAGCATTCACTCTGATTTGTTCGCAGGGAAGGTAGATGATGTTGCATCAAAACAAGTGTTATCCCACACCGTTATCCAGTGAATTTCCCCATCACTTAAAGCAAAACAACAACAACAATCCAATATTTTGCGGGAGGAGGTTTCTTGCCAAATAACCACACCTGTGCAACTGGAATTTGCCAATGCATGATTGAATCCAACTTGAATATAGTGAGAGTCTGGAAGTCCGCTGTGTATGTATGTACGTATGTATGGTCCTTTCCGCTCTCTCTTTGGGGACTTAAAAAAAGATTCCCAATCCCATTGCTCCCAATATATATGTTAAGGTTTAGTGTGTGTAACAGCCTGCTATTGTGCACATTCACCAGTCTCATGATCTTTCCATAAAGAGGGAACACTGTACACATTTCCTGGTCAATATACTTCAACTGACTGAGTTTTGTACATTCTCCGGTTATTATGCATACACCCCAAAAGACTTTGAAGAATGTGCGTATCAGCTGTTTTGTTTTTGTTTTGTTTTGTTGCATTCTCTGAGTGATATGCACATTCTCTGGTCAGTATGCATAGTCTCCAAGAAACATGCCTCCCCCCATTTGGCACTCCCTGGGCTGTTTCTGGCCCACTGCCTAATCTTACAGGGTTTGCAACATAACCTTCCACTGATCAGTCAATCAGAGGGGGACTCCAGATACGGCTCAACCCCACCCCCCAGTCCAGCTCTCTTTTGCCATTCTCAGCTGTTCCCCAGTCAGCTGGGGCAGCCCAAGGGTTTTTTTCTCCCTGTTCCCAGGGTACTCTAGGAGGTAGGGGAGCTTTGGATCCAGCAGATCAAAGGCCTCTCTCAATTCATCCCCCTTTTGACCTCCACTCTGTCTGAGCACTGCCAACAGAGGTCAAACAGCCACACGTCTTTCTACTACTAGTGCAGGGAGGACTCCCATGATTGGGCCATCCTCTCCACAGTCCTATGAGCCCCTGAAGCACCCTCCCAGGAACCACTGGATCTCAGCCTTAAATAAATCTTCCACTCATTGCTAGAAGGAACAACAGACTTTTGGGCCTGTTGAAGTTCACACACCAGAAGAGTCACAAAAACAGAAGTCTGCTCTTATCTTGCAATCCCTATCGCTCATTTAACTTAAGCTTAAGCAAAAGGGAGGGACACGGGTGGCGCTGTGGGTTAAACCACAGAGCCTAGGATTTGCCGATCAGAAGGTCGGCAGTTCGAATCCCCATGACGGGGTGAGCTCCTGTTGCTCAGTCCCTGCTCCTGCCAACCTAGCAGTTCGAAAGCATGTCAAAGTGCAAGTAGATAAATAGGTACCACTCTGGCGGGAAGGTAAACGGCATTTCTGTGCACTGCTCTGGCTCGCCAGAAGCGGCTTAGTCATGCTGGCCACATGACCTGGAAGCTGTACGCCGGCTCCCTCAGCCAATAAAGCGAGATGAACGCTGCAACCCCAGAGTCGTCCGCGACTGGGAGAACAACAAATTGATAGATTCAGCATTGTTGCCTGCATCCACAAAAACTAGTGTCAATACCTATCCTAGCCAGTTAGAGGATGCAGCTCTAACTCATGCAATTAGAACTAAAATCAGCCATCACATCTCAGAATAAACAGAGAGAGAGGTTTTGTTTGTTTTGTATAATGCATTAGTCTGATGCCACTGGCCAACATTTAGATTTCATTAAGATAGAGAGCAATATATTCAAAACCTTGCAGCAATAAAAGTCTGAATCATATATAATCCTGTGTCTATTGTTTAGTACCTTCTCCATGTCCTTTCCCAATTCACACAACACTGTTTGCTCACTCAGTCCAACAGGGCTTGGCCACAGGGAGCAGCAATATCAGATGAAGCAGGAGCTGCAAATCAGAAGCCATGTAACAAGCCATGATGGGACCAAAAGACAAACTAAGAGGCAGAGTTAAAGAACAAAATTTAATTAATTAAATTTAATAAGTAAGGGCCACAGAATAACCATGGATATAGCAACAGACTACAACGCAAGAGGACAGTGCTGCTCAAGCAACAGGAAGCCCTTTATATTCCTTCCTGTTCCAGGAGGTTCCAGTGGCCAAGCTGGGTATGTGAGGTCAAGTTGAATGTAGTTCGCCAAGATGCTGCCATTGCAGTTTGGTGGTTTACCACACGGGGTGCTGCAGACAGATCCAGCAGCTCAGGATAAACTGCCTCCCATCTCCAATCCCCTTTCCACCAACATCTGTCCAGAAGACTACTATGTGTGCAGAGTTTTTTGTTTTTGTTTTTAAATAAACACCCCACAAAACCTCAGCAGCTTAGTCAATATCTATAGGGAGAAGGGAAGGCATTTAAAACAAACAAACAAAAAACCCTAGTCCTCTTACTGCTAATAGCCAGGGAGGTTTTAAAGAACATCCTGCATTCAACTCTAGTTTTCTATCTCCCCCCAAAATCTGCACCTTCCAACTGCATGAGCCTCTGTCTCTCTTTGATGAAGGGTCAACATCCTAACAGATTATCCAAAGCTACACCAAATTCAACATGTCCAAAAAGAAACTAACTCCAATTCACATTCAGCCCTTTACAAAATGTTCTAGTTTGGTTTACAGTTCAATTCAAATTCATCCAAATGACCCTAGGCAACAACAGCAAAAATCAGCATCCAGAATGTTACAAATATATAAAATATTCTTAAGTAAGAAAAGATTAACACACACAGCGTAATGTTAATTTACTTCCAACAATTATTATCTTTAAGTTTAAAGGGGCATGGATGAGTCTTAAACATTGAAAACATGTCAGAGAATGAATGTGAAGATCATCTAGAAATAATTCAAAGTTCTCCCATAAAATGAGCTTAATTCATATTCAGCTCACCCAACAATTATGGGAGGTACTTTCAATTGTAATTCAGAGATTTTTGAACAAATTCAGCGAACTTGGTTAAAACAAACAAGTTTATTCCAAGCACAGCTTTATGTGCATGTGATCCCTAAGAATATGAAATATAGCATGCATGATAAATACGAAATACTATGAGACTGGAACTTGGGTATCTGCTGGAGTATGTAAGTGCTCCTGTTTTTAAATCTAAAAATCCAGAGGAACTTCTAGGTCAGTGTAGTATAAGGACCCAAAGTACACTGCATGCCTTCATTTTGTAAATCTATCTCTGGACAGGTCATGGTTCTGAAAGAGGAAAGATAATTCATTGCAGCCATTAGTGAACAATTTAAAAATAGCAAACATTTATAACAAATGTCTTCTGAACACATCATCATTTGAGCCATTTAGTAGCTCGTTAGAGCATCCACTGCTTGGTGGTGAGCTATTAATGATGAGGTTGACATTCACGCTGGAGTAAGGGGGGGGGGAGAATCAGTCTTGATCAAAAGCCATAAGGGGTCCTTTCCTCTGCACTTCAGAGGCTAGGGGAATAGGAATATACCATAATAACATAAGATGGGATGGTGTCTTCTTTGACTGTGTTTTATTTCATCATTTTGATTCTGGAAACCAATGTGGTGTAGTGGTTAAAGTATTGGACTGGGTGACCCTGGGCTCATCATTAGCTGTCAGCCTAACTGACATCACAGCGTTTTTAGGAGGAAAATATTGGAGGGGGGAGAATCAAAGGAAAGGGTATAAATCTTATGCTGACATCAGGTTTAAAAGCTCCGAAGGATAACCATATCTAGCCAAAATGCTTGGAAACTGTCAACTAAAAACTTAATTGACCAATGGTCTGTGGAAGTACAACCTCCCCAAAGTATGATACTCAGAGGTATACTGCATATATATGTGGAGGTTCTGTTTGACACCATTTTAAAGCTGCCTTTAAGGCATAGCACGCTCAATGTGGTTCACACAATTTTCATAAAATCACATTAAAAAATTCACCCAATGATCTCTCTCACACACATACACCCTGGTTAACAAAAATTAACTTGAAAGCACTGTATTGACCAAAGGCAAACTGACATTTTAAAAACAGTCAAGGACCTCTTAAAGGCCAATACGGAGAGAAGGCATTCATAGAATCATAGAATTGTAGAGTTGTAAGGGACCCTGACAATCTTCTAGTCCAGCCCCCTGCAATGCAGCAGCCCCATGCAGGGATTGAACCTGCAACCTTGGCATTATCAGCGCCACACTCTAACCAACTGAGCTATCCAGTCATAACTCCCTTGCGTTACCAGATTGTAATGATGGGCCAAAAAAGTAGGACTTCTGAAGATGATATTGAAATCCATGCAGGCTTCACTGCCCTTAAAGTTACTTAGAGCTACCAGCATGGCTATTCTTGCTGTTCCAACATTTCTATTGCTCCTGCAGTATACCTGGTGAAATTGTTTCTTCAATGCTTAGGGAAAAACTTGTCTGCTACAGGGATGAGGACTCTGACTCTCCATATGTTGCTTAGACTACACCATCCTTTAGACTACACCATCCTTTACCGTTGACCACAGCATCACCAGAAACTATAGTAAAATCTGCAGGAATGGATCCTATCAGCACCAAATGCAAAATGAAGAGTGCCTTTGTGTTTGCTTGGGGTAGCATGGTTTTGTCTACTTCCAAGGATTTTTCATTCTGATAAAATGGTAGTCCTTAAAATAAAAAGTACACCCAACTGTTCACTGCCACTTGTTAATTATGGAACATCAATAGTTCTTCAAGTACTGGATCAAAGCTTGACGATAATGCCATTGCAACATGAAGGAGTTTTTGCTGCCTCTTAAGGCTTAACAAGGACATGCCTCCTTTTATCTTTTTAAAAGTTTTGTTGTTGAGATATTTGCATGTGAAAAGTGGAGCAAAAGAGGGAGCAGGGCAAAGCAGCTTTTCAAATAATAATTTAGATGATTATCAGGTGCATTTCTTATCTGGATAACCCAAGAGCAAAAATTATCATGCGCCACAGTGGGGAACCCAAGGCCCTCCCCTCCAAGCCTCTCTATCTGGCCGCATGGGACTGTCTCCAGGCCATGACTCTCTGCTCCAGGTACTCCCTTTCTACCCAGGTCACACACCCTGCCAGCCCTGCTTCACAGCCTTCCTTAATATTTTTGCCTGGCTGGAATGTGACAAAGCCTCTCGCTGGCAGGAATGGAGAAGGGTGTGGAAGTGCTTGCAAAAGCTGTCCTACTGTACAAAAGGTAAAATTCACAGTTGCTGTTCCTCTAGCATGTGCCTCCTGGAAGGTAAATGTTTGGGTTTAAATGTTCCTTGCCCCAGAACTACATTTTTACGATATCTTGCAATGGAAACACTGTACATTAGAGAAAGAAAAATGTTTTAAGCTGCACTGCCTCAACTCTTCTCCTGCTTTCCCGACCACCTCCTGCCTTGTTGCCCCTGAATCTTGTTAGCATGTATTCCCTTCATTACTGCAGTCTAATCACAGAGGCGATGCCAGGTGATGGTGCACATAGGCAAAGATTTGATTGAAGAAACACTTCACTTCTTCCTAGCTGTATTGCTATAATGGGAATTCATGTCGGTAAACAAGAGTATCCTCTGTTGACTAGTTTTCAGATTCCCATCTCTAGTCGTGGTGCAAATGAAAACAGAAGATGGAAACAGCAGGGAAAATGACTGAGCAGCAGAAATCAAGCTTGCTCCACCTTCCATGTGACAGCTCTTCTGTCACCTGGAGATGGCTGTCATATACCCACTTAAGTTGTTGCTTAATCCTGGTCAGAATGATTTCTCATAAAAATGGGCCAAGTCCAACCTTAAAATACTACTACTACTACTACTACTACTACTACTACTACTACTACTGTATTATTTATACCCTGCCCATCTGGCTGGGTTTCCCCAGCCACTCTGGGAAGTTCCCAATAGAATATTTAAAACACAATAAAACTTCAAACATTAAAAGCTTCCCTAAACAGGGCTGCCTTCAGATGTCTTCTAAAAGTCAGACAGTTGTTTATTTCCTTGACATCTGATGGGAGGGTGTTCCACAGGGTGGGGGCCACTACCCAGAAGGCCCTCTGCCACTGAGCCATGGGAGATAAAACAGAAACAGACTACAACACCCATCATCCCTAACCACTGCGTGTGTTGCCTCATGGCTGAGGGGAGCTGGGAGTCCAGCAACATCTGAAGGGCCGCAGTTTAACGTTTTAAAATCTCTGTTTTAAAATTTATGCTCCTGACCCAAACGTTTTTTTCCTTGCCTGTTTGGAATAAGGGTTGGACATGCCAGTCTGTTTCTGATTCACTTCATTTTTAATTCATTCACAATTCCATTCCAGTTCTACATTAATGTGTGGCTAAAATTAATAAATACACATATTAGTATTTAAATGCTATTTTATCAACAAAATATGTATGTTATTTATTTACAAAATTTATACAAGGTTTGATTGTAAAAAAAACCTCAAAGCAGTTTACAAAAAGTTTAAAGTCAATGATAAAGTAGAAGCAGATTAAAACACACATCAACATTCTACATATCTGGGTAGGCTTGCCTGAACAAAAGTCTTTTTAGCAGGTGCCAAAAAGAATACAGTGAAGGCACATCTGCCTGGTTTCAGTATGCAGGGATATGTGTCTTTTTTTAATGTACACTTTTCTAAACACATTTTATTCTAAAGCCCACATTTAAAATGTATGTTAGTACACTTTTTGAGCTGAGAACAAAATTCAGAGAAGGGCAAAATCCAAAGGGCATTTGGATCTGCAGAGGTGTGAATTAGGCTTTAAAATGCAGGCTGAACAAACCTTAGTTTGAAGTTCCCAGAACAATTCCTGTCAGGAACCTAAAATCCTGGTCTTATTGCCATTATCAGCCTCGTGCATCCTGCCATAAACTTCCCCATTTGAATCCAAAATTAAATCTCATTTCTGTCTGTAGGATGGACTCTCCCCTACCCCTGCAAACAGATGCGCACCAGCAATTTTCTCTAACTGCTGAAGAAAGCAGAAACCCCTAAACAAAGCAGGCAAACAAAAAATAGCTCCACGTGTCAGAAGGAGCAGTATGATGCAACTGTCACTTCTGCGTCTCTAGCTGTTAGCCTGAGAATCCTTGTCAGCATTTTGCTGGCTCTTTCAATGACACATGTTCTCAGGGGCAATTTATGCAGAGTCAAAGCTGGTTACTGATAAACATGCCACAGACTTCATTGCCTGTTGAAGTGAACAAGCTCAGATTGCTGGGTTAAAAGAATTGGTGGCCCTGCACTATGCCATGGAAGAGTTTTTGGCACCTAATAACATACCTTCCAAAGGTTCTGGGCTTGTAGGTTGCCTTCCTAATGAAGCTATTATGACTGCCCTAAAGCCCAGTGAACATATTCTGGGCACACAAGGCCTATTTTCTGTTATCTATTATTCCAGGACTTAGTGATGACTACAGCAGGAACTCCATTTTAACACAGCGTCATTAAACATGAGAGCAAAAGAGCTGCTTTCTGCTTGTTCTCCCTGCAGCTGTGTGGTTCTCTCAAGCAAGCAAAATGGTATGCATGCCATTTTACCAGAGATGCGGGCTTCTTTTGGAACGATGATGCTCGGTTTTGGTAAGAGAACTAAGACACTTTTGCTTACCCCATGCTTCCTAGGCATGGGTCTGAGAGGATTTTCATTTGCTCCACCGCTCTCCCCACGAAAACCTGCTGTTTACCGCTGAATCGGAACAAACATAAATCCACAGAAAACTCAATTGGTGTTTGTTCCAATTCAGTGGTAAACAGTGTGTTTTCCTGGATGAAAGTGGTGAGGCGAGTGGAATAAAACATGGGATGAGCGCAAGTTTGGATGAGTCCGAAGGCTGCTTTCCTAACCTCAGTTACCTGGGAGTAAGCCCCACTGAGTTCAATAGGACTTGCACCAGAGTGAGGATGGGGAGAAGTTTGTTTAGATCACATTTCAATGCAACCTTCCCAAATTCATGCTTTCCAAGCTAATGATCAGTCAGAAGCACAGCTCTCCTTTGAAATTTATACTTTTCCAAATTTTGCAGTGCAGTTCTCCAACCAAATAATGTGTACAAAATGGAGTATATCAGTGAAAATAACATATAAAATTCATTCTCTCAGGATGAAATGGCTTGCAAAAGTACTAGGAAAAACTGTTTATAAAATATGTACTTTAGGATAAATAGATTGCACAGTAAGCCATTAATTCTCTGTGGATTTCCTTAGTTGTAAGACTTGTTGGACACAGTGGGACAAGTAAACTCACAGAGGCCTGTGTGTTTTGGTTGAACCTCATCTTTCTGGTATTGGAAATGCAGAATTGTTAGGTCTAGGTAACAAGGAAAATGCTCTGCTTTGTTGACCAAGCAAGGGAAGATTACTAGGCTCCTAGCAATTATAGGTCCCTGCCTTTGCTAATCCGGAGGGATTAAACAAAGGGTGTAGCTGCTGATCCTTGTTTCTTTTTGAGCTTGGAGAAGACTCTGAGATTTGGGGGAGACAGAACATAGTCCCAGCCCTGCCATTAAAGTTTAATCATCAACCACTGAACTTCTCTTTAAGCACATCACAGCCTCAAATTCCCTCCTAATTCTCTCCTTTTTTTTTGCCTAGGAAGAGGGTGGCCATGCACCCTACATGACAGATGATAGGCCTCTCTTTGAAGGGTTGTCTGAGAACTGAGGAGCATCTAAGAATGGGGGAGACCCAGGTTTAAATCTCCGCTGAAGCTCATTGGATGACTTTGGGTCAGCCTATCATCATTTTTCAGTGGCTGCCAATTGATTCCCTGGCCCAATTCAAAGTTCTGATTTTGGCCTATAAAGCCTTAAATGGCTCAGGACGGCAATACCTCAAGGACCACCTCTTCCCATATGAACCCACCCAGACCCTGAGATCATTCTCTGAGGCCCTTCTTCGTGTGCCTTTTTCACAAGACATCCAGAGTGTGGCAACATGACAACAGGCCTTTTCTGCAATGGCTCCCCATTTGTGGAATGCTCTTCCAGGGAGGTTTGGCTGGAGCCTTCATTATACCTCTTCAACCAGGCTTTTGGCTGATTGACATCTGATTCCCCTTTAAATGTGTTGTGGGAGGTTGGGGAGATTATTGGTTTGTTTTTGTTTTTATTATGTATTCTGTATTTTTTTTATATTGTAAGTTTATGTTGTGAACCGCCCTGAGATCTACAGATAAAGGCAGTATACACATTTAATAAGTAATAATGATAGTAATAGTCTGATTCAGTATCAAGACACCTTCTTATGATCCTGTGTTGTGCATTTGTATTTAGGTAAGATGCACCTGATGTGGGGCACAGATTGCAACTCTACACTGTTCAGTGTTTATAGTTCAGTGATGCAGCCTATGCTTTGGATGTAGACTGTCCCAGATTCGATCCCTGTCTTCTTAATTAAAGGATCTCAATTATTAAGGCTGGGAGAGACCTCTGTTGAGACCTTAGAGCAACTTCTCCTAAGCTGGTAGCCTGCAGATATGTTGGACTGAACCTCCCATGAGCCCTGCCATTGGCCATGCTGGCTGCAGTTCATAGGAATCCGAAGGCCAACAACATCTGAAAAGCACCAGGTTGGGAAGAGCATGCCTTGCAGCATTGCTGCTAGTCAGAATAGGAAAGCAATGAGCCTTCTTTGTGCAGGTGCTGCTTCATGTGATGCTACCACATACACCAAGACCTGATTTTTGCTCCACCCAGAGTGAAAACAGCTGCCAGGAGTGGCACATCCCATGGGGGCAGAGCTGTCGTGCTACTTACCTGGATGGACCTGGGGAGAGTTTAGGGCTATGTGATTTTAGTGGGAGAACTGCCAATCTAGTGCTCCCATTGCTCCACCACTGCAGCCCCAGCCTCCTCTGCCCCTGCCCTGTCTAGGGAAGCAGCAGGTGTGCAGGTAGCAGGAGGGTGGCTGCATCCTTCCACAAGCACTGTCACTGATAGCTATAAGCATCAAGCATTAAATGATGCTTTGGAGGAATATGTTTTTTCGAGACAGTTAACAAGCCCAGCAGTGACTGCTCAACTTAAGGTTCCGGCTCCTCCTCCAAGACTCAGACTCTCCTAAAAACCCTGCCACGGAAATAACGAGGCCTAAAAATAGCTCAGGTATTGCTTGAAGATGCTGAATGCTCCTCTGTCTATGCCTGTCATAATCCTGCCAAAACATTATCCCACCAGGTAGATGTGCTACTGTAAGGTACGGTACTGGTTATGATTCAGACACAGGTTTGGGGGGAAAGCAGTGGGAGGTGGGGTAGAAGCAGCCTTGTTGACAGAAAATCCAAGCAAAGTACTGCCTGTGCAAGATTTTCTTTGCTCTGTCTGCAGCACGGGAGGTTAATTCACCTCTGCTCACAGATCATCTCATAAGACAATGTTGATTAAGGGTCCAGGTTACGATGTTTGCACAGAAAAAGCTGTGGGGTCGGTCTGCCCTGATGGAACACTGAATGTAAGAACATAAGAAGAGCCTGCTGGATCAGGCCAATGGCCCATCTAATCCAGCAACCTGTTCTCAGAGTGACCGACCAGATGCTCGTGGGAAACCCTCAAGGATTTGAGCAAAAAAGCATTCCTTCCTCCTGAGGTTTCCAGGAACTGGTATTCAGAAGTGTTACTGCCTCCAGCTGTAGTGGCAGAGCATAGCTACTATGGCTGGTAGCCATTGAGAGCCTCATGCCCTCCAACATTTCTCCAATGAAAACAGGGATGTCCTATTCAATAACAGTAATAATTTTATTATTTATACCCCACCCATCTGACTGGGTTGCCCCAGCCACTCTGGGAGGCTTCCAACATATATAAAAACATGAAACATTAAAACAACTTCCCTATACAGGGCTGCCTTCAGATGACTTCTAAAGGTTGTATCATTGGCGTCAGAGTCACATAACCCCATATCCTCCAACATTTCTCCGATGAAAATTAGGGACGTCTTAAGGAAAAGCAGGACATTTCGCGATCAAATCATAAAACCAGGACAGCTTCTGTAAATCTGAGGCTGTCCCTGGAAATCAGAGACACTTGTAGGGCCTGCAGCCTTCTCTTCTATAGTCATTTGCAGCTTTCTGCATTGTTTCATTTAGTCCATCACTGCCAACTCTGGCAGTTATCAGCTAGATGTCTTTCCCATCACTTATTATGTGATTCTCTAAATCAGGGACACGGGATTTGTGGCATGCCAGATGTTGTTGGAGTCCAATTTCCATCAGCCCCAGCCAGTGCAGCCAATGGTCAGGGATGATGAGTCGTAGTCTAGCAATATATGGAGGGCCTTTTAGTTCCCATCTCTTCTTTAGTTGGAGATGCCAGGAACTGAAACAGGGAGGACCTACATGAAGCATACATTCTCCACCAATGAGCTACAGCCCCTGTCCCCTTTCACAGGCATGAATTGACTTGTTTAACTTTCAGATATGTCTTCTTACAAGGTCTTGAGGTGTGCTACTGCAATACTTATTTTACCGTAATTGCCCTCGTTCACATCACCGAATAAGAGATAAAAAGGTGGTGCAGATTTGCATGGAATTTGAATACACTATCTTATATGTATAGATGCCTGATTCAAAATAATTACTGTAATGTACACAGAAATTCAGTACATCTCACCATGATGGGATGCAGCTAGATCACCTGTGTACCTACGTGGTCTGCTGTCCAGGCTCTCATAGCTGATGGACAACTTCAAGGTCTCTTCTCTCCCTTCTTATGGTTCCCGATGTTTAAGCTAGACTTGCATAGATCCTCCCCAGCTACACCCTGCACCAGACTTGCTTCACACTTTTCTTGAGTGTTTGTGCCTGGCTGAAAGGTGTCCATGAACTCTGATAATGACTCTAGCTTTCCTTGATGGAGAACTGAGAGATGTCCGTGCAAGAGTATGTGAAAACGAGCATGCTGTACAAAGGCAAAATTTGCATTTGTTGCTCCACCAACTTTTGCCTCTGGCCCCACCCATGTGGCATGTGGCCCCTGGAAGCTTGTCTAGAAGGGAAATCGGCACCCACTCTTGTTCTAGACTAGAGCAGTGCTATGCCGGTGCATTATGGGTAATTATGGGGGGAGGGGGATAGACAGTTCATAGCTTTGCGTGCTGTCACCAGGAGCTCCCAGAGGCCTTATTTATTGTTATATTTTAGAGATGGAGTTGCTATTTGGATTTTCTGTTTCAGGCTCGAAAATGTCCAGGCCTAACCCTTTGGAGGCTGGGCATTACATTCAAACAGACCAACAAACCACAGGTAAAAGAAGATGGCACCTGATAAGCTGCCAGTATGGTTCAGCTCTCAGGTTCTCATTATACAGAGGTGTCACTCCCTGCTCCTATCTTAACCAGTCAACTGTGCATTCAATTTTCTTTAGTGCACATTTAAAGAATAATTACGTATCTCAGGAGAACTGATCATGATAACCATCTCCAATTAGGAACTGCTTATCTCACTCCTAGCTACACTACCAGCATCAATATATGTTGGGCAGTGCAGCTAAGGGCTTAGATAATAATCTCCAACTGGTCTAAAACCAATATACCACTTTTATAGGTCATGGGATTACCTCCAGAGAACCTTGGGTATTGTAGTTCAGTGAGATGCTTGCTGTTAAGATATCCCTACCCATCTTCTCCCCCCAAAAGCATACAATTCCCAGGATCCCCTGGAAAAGGGGAATGACAATTAAGCTGTTTTAGGTCTCTCATGTGAATATGCTCTCAGTAAACAGAAATGGCACAGTGCATATGAGAGGATTAAATGTGGAAGGAAATAATAACAGGTACAAAGCCGCTTGGCGAGAATATGGTATAATGTGCTCTGGTGCAGGAAGGGGCAAATATGTCAATTTTGGTTTCTCCCAGAATCTCCTTTTTTCCAATTATCAGTTCAGTTCTCCATAGTGGTTTGCTAGATAGATAGATGATAGACAGATAGATAGATAGATAGATAGATAGATAGATAGATAGATAGATAGATAGATGATAGATAGATGTCATGAAAATTCACCAGCATTTCTCCTAACATATGCCTGGGGAAGGGCCGTAGCTCAATGACAGAGCAACTGCCTTGCATTCAGACGATCCCAGGTTCAATCCCCAGCATCTCCAGTTAACGACTCCTGTCTGAAATCATGGTGAGCCATTGGCAGTCAGTGTAGACAATACTGAGCTAGACAAACCAGCAATCTGACTCAGTATAAGGCAGCTTCCTGTGGTCCTAGGTATGCACTTTCTCCTAATATTCACTATTTTGCAGAGCATTTGTGTTCATTATTTTCACTTGTATGTGCATATTAATGCAAACTCTACCCCAGCTTCGCCATTTTTGTACACATCACTGGGCTAGAGAACTGCATTTGAAAATTCAGAAAAGTGCAGATTTTGGAGGGCGGCTATGTTTCAGTTTGCCTATTGATTCCGGAAGAGTGAAGCAGGTAGGTTCCCCTTTAAAATGTGAAGTGGACTGAATTTCTGCCCCATTCCTAGTCTGGCATTCCGTGGTGCATTACCATTTTTATGCACTGCGTTCTGCAAATCTCGGAGACTCCCTTTCTATGACACATTGCTACAAAGCAGGTAGTGACTTAATGAGAGGCAAAGGAGAGAGACTGAAGAAGGGATTGCCAGAAGCTGCATGAGGTGAATGTTAACAAGCCCATTCACGTCATCAGCATCTTTGCTCCCTGCTCCCATCCTTCTACCCCCCCCCCCTTTTATGAACCCTATTGGAACCAGGGAATTACGTACTAAGGAAAACCCTTCTGCTGAGAACATGTAATTATTCTGGGCAAGGATCAATGCAACATGGTTAATCAATTTACCAACTGAATTTGCTTGTATTTTTCTTCTTCGTGGCTGCAGCCTGGCTGAGAAAGGAGGGGAGGTAGAATTAGGAATGAGGGTGAGAAACTGGGTTTTGCATTTGTGAAATGGGGCATTTATAGCTGAGCATTCATTATCACTGGAACCTCCAGAGCTTTTGGCAGGCAAAACACTGCTATCAATCAGCAGGACTTGGAATAAATGACTCCATATGAGGCTATTACTTTAAAAGGTGCATTTAAGAAGGAGCTGATCTTATATATTTACGTGCACACACAGCTGTTTAATCACCTTGCAGGCTGCCGAGAACCACAACTGATTTTGTTGCTGTTTAACTTGAAACACTGTGATGTCACACACAGAACCATTCATTTATACACATATGGTGCTCTCTTGACTGCAAAAGAAACACATCGGAAGGAAAACAAAAATTGGCTGCTCACAATTCTCAATGAAATTTTGCAACTGTGATTCTAAAATAAATGCAGCAGCAACACTTATACCTTTCATTTAACAATAAGCATGTATTACTGGAAACAGACTGGATGCTGCCACAATCTGGGTAGGGGCTGGAATTCCAGAGGTCTGTTGTGGGGGATTCCCAACCCCTCCCTGCAACAAATAATGGTTTCAGAAGAAGGGTTGTCCTCAGAACTGCTGCAATGGCTGTGATTGCTCTGATATTGCTGATTATCAGACCCCTCCACCACCACGCCAGCTGAAGCTATTTGCATTTTGAAAAAATCTGCATCTGAGATACAAAGATGCATATAACTCTGTGCCTGATTTGGCCCTGATTTTCCGGTGGTTTCAATTTAAAACATTGTTTAATAGTTAGCTGTCATTTTATTCTGCAGTATTTCACTTCAAGTGCTACTTGATGGCAAAGAACATTTTTTTGGGGGGGCGCAGTTACCATCTGTGTGCATGTATTTATATAGATATAAAAATGCGATGAGCATAGGAAGCTGCCTTATACCGAGCCAGACTCTTGGTCCATCTAGCTCTTTGCTGCCTGGCAGCAGCTCTCTTGGGTTTGAGGCAGGGGGCTTACCTGGAGATGCCCGTCACTGACCCTGTGACTTTCTCCATGAAAAGCAGAGACTCTGCCATTGTGCTATGGCCCTTCCAAGAAAATTTATGGTTTTGCTGAATAGAGGTGCAAATCTTGTGGAACAGTTACTATCTGCAGCACATAGCTAAACTAGGGAGCTCACTCCCACAGGGGGCAGTGATGGTCACATGGTTTCAGTAGATTCATGGAGGAGAGGACTATTGGTGGCTATTAGCCATGATGCCTATGTGCTGCCTCCATAGAGACAGTAATGCTTCTGGATACCAGTTGCTGGAAACTTCAGGTGGGAACAGAACAGCTTTAGGGCTTCCCACAGGGACCTGGTTGGCCACTTTGGGAAGAGGATGCTGGACTAGATGGGCCATTGGCCTGACCCAGCAGGCTCAAGTTCTTATGCTATGTTCTTCACAAGGTTGCACGGCAAACAGGGATTTCTCTCTAAGCTAAAATGCCAGCATACTCCCTCAAGCTGCACAGTGGGAATTGGGAAATTGCAGATTGTTAGACTATAACTCCTCGACCCCCTCGGGGGCAGACGGAACATCAAAGTGCACTTTGCCATCTCACATGATCAGCAAATGCAATAGAACAGCTACAGAATATATCTTAAGAACCTAGGAAACACTGTGCTGGCCCATCTAGTTCAGAATTCTATTCTCACCATGGGCAACCAGAGGCCTCTGGGGAGCCCCAAAGCAGAACCCGATCACAACAGCACCCTTAGCAAATGACAGTTCACTGAATTTCAATTTGCATGCTGTTGTGGGAGGTATGAATCAGGCCCCATCTGCCCCATATGTTTAAACCAGTACAGTGGTACCTTGGTTATTGAACGGCTTGACTCCTGAACAAATCGGCTCCCGAACGCTGCTAACCGGAAGTGACTGTTCCAGTTTGTGAACATTTTTCAGAAGCTGAACATACAGAGAGAGCCAGTGTGGTGTAGTGGTTAAGAGCGGTGGACTCGTAATCTGGGGAACCGGGTTCGCGTCTCCGCTCCTCCACATGCAGCTGCTGGGTGACCTTGGGCTAGTCACACTTCTCTGAAGTCTCTCAGCCCCACTCACCTCACAGAGTGTTGGTTGTGGGGGAGGAAGGGAAAGGAGAATGTTAGCCACTTTGAGACTCCTTAGGGTAGTCATAAAGCGGGATATCAAATCCAAACTCTTCTTCTTCTTCTTCAGTGCGGCTTCTGCTTGAGTGTAGGAAGCTCCTGCAACCAATCGGAAGCCGCGCCTTGGTTTTCGAATGGTTTCGGGAGTTGAACGGACTCCCGGAATGGATTAAGTTCGAGAACCAAGGTACCACTGTATCTTATCACTGTTACAGTCATGGCTTCCCCCAAATAATCATAGTAATTGTAGTTTGCCAAGGGTGTTGTGAGTTGTTACAATACACCTGTTCCCCTTACATAATCAAAACCCCCAGCGTGGTTTAACTAACGACCCTTCCCCAGGGATTGTTATGTGAGGGGACTAGCAGTCTCCTCCTAACAACTCTTGCCACCCATAACAAACTACAGTTCCCAGGATTCTTTGGGGGAAAGCCATGACTATTTAAAGTAGAACACTGCTTTAAATGTACAGTGCAGATGGGGTCTTAATCAGCATCCCTTGGAAGCTGAAGATGCTCAAGTCGTCATTGCTGTTTTGGGGTTCTTGCCCTCTCCACTTTTTAGGGATCAGTTTTGTACTTCTTCTAACCCCAGGGTCCCCTGTACCTACCTCCTGTGCAAGTCACAACCACTCCTGCAAGTGCACCTGCTGAAACTTCCCCGTCATTTTGCTTGCTCTGTGCATACAAAGGCACATACAGTAGTACAAAGCTATTTTGAATTTCAGAAACAAGTTGTATAGAGGGAGCCTTTAAAAAAACACAATTTCTCCAAGTACAGTGGTACTTCGGGTTAAGAACTTAATTCATTCTGGGGGTCCGTTCTTAACCTGAAACTTTCTTAACCTGAGGTACCACGTTAGCTAATGGGGCCTCCTGCTGCCACTACACCACCGCTGCACGATTTCTGTTCTCATCCTGAAGCAAAGTTCTTAACCCAAGGTACTATTTCTGGGTTGTTGGAGTCTGTAACCTGAAGTGTCTGTAACTTGAGGTACCACTGTATCTCACAAGCTTTGCAGGGCATCTGCAATGTGGAAATCAGAGGGTGTTTGTAAGACATATATAAGGGGGGTACATGTGCCCTATTTGTTGATTCTCAGATGCCCAGGGAATCAAAAGGAAAATAGAAAGAATACTCTATTGAGTGGCCATGGGGCTCAAACCAGGAGTCTTATGTATGACACACTGGTTATGAGAACATATTAAGTTGCCTTTTACTGTCAAACCCTTGGCCAACCTGATCTACTCTTTCTAGCAGTGGGTGTCCAGGAAGTCAAGCTCAGGTCTAAATTATGGTAACCATTTCTAACTTGGCATCTGTACATTTTAATTCAAATCAGTCCAGTTCAATTAAATTTATCTACTGCCCATTGGTGTGTATACATATTAATTAGTACATGCAGATGTTGTGCAGATATGTGTCCTCTCGTGTGTGTGTGTTTGTGCAATGCATTTTTAAAAAAATAAATAAATTGTGGGCAGCGGTATGATGCAAAGATGGGCAATCTAGGCTGCCCTTTGTGCCTCTGAGGAGCCAGACCACCCACCATGTTCCTGCCCATTGCTATTGTCTTCTTCAATGCTTCTGTTGCTCTATGGGAGGCCTGAAGCTTTGAGTAGGTGTGTGTGTGTGTGTGTGTGTGTGTGTGTGTGTAAAATGAATATGCAATACATTTAGCTGCCAACTCTTGCCAGTTCCTGCCCTGGAATAGGCTTATATGTGAACATTAATTATCTCCGGCAAGTTCCAAAGATCTCAGAAGCCCACTTTGAAGAAATTTGGAGCAGGCCTTTTAGGGTGGCTACCTCTGTTCTTTGGAATAGCTTTCTTGCTGGGATACAGCAGGTGCACACTGTCTGCGCTTTCCCGAAACAACTGAAGGCAATTTCCCCCACCCAACAGGTTTTCGCAACCGGAGATCAAGTCTTTGCTATGAGTGTCTATTTTGCATTTCTTTAGCTTTGTTTTAAATGTATCAGCTGTTTTTGGGTGTGTGTGTGTGTGTTTTTAACTGTTGTTGTTTTGCCATTTTTAATTGTGTATCACCTTGAAGCAATTGGGTGAATGGTAATTAATAAATTGATGATGATGCTAACATCTCTTATTTTTTAATACAGCATGGTGAATCTGCAGCCACCTTATCATGGAATCCACACCCACCTCTGTCCTGTGACTGGTGAAATCCCTTGTTTAAGTCACATTTCATCTCAGTTTCTTTGCTTGTTTATTCATTTATTGCATTTATATCCCACCTTGCCTCCCAAAGATGCCCAGGGCAGCGGCAAACACACCAGCAATAAAGAAACAAAATAATAATGAAACAACTTATCCAAAACTGACCAAACACAATCACATACTTGCACAGATAATACTTTCAAGGTGCTAGGAACAGAAATGTTCAATCATCGAATGCCTGGGAAAACAACACTGGTTTAAAATTCTTCCTGAAAGGGGGGGTGGGGGTGGAGAGATGCACTTCACAAGGGAGGGCATCCCACAAATGGGGAACCACCACTTTAAAACCCTTTTCGCAGGTCAGGGCCAACTGGGCAGCACTTGGTGACACCACCACCAACAAGGCCTTGCTGCTGATCATAGGGTCTGAGATGGTTGATATTGGAGAACATGCTTTTGGGGGGTACTTGGATCCCAAGGGCTTTGTTAGTACTTACACCTTGAATTGGACCCAGCAGGCCACTGGCAGCCGATGCAAAGCTTTCCAGACTGGTGACACATGGTCCCATCAAGCTGCTCCAGGTTCAGAGTCTTAACTTTTCAAGACTTTGAATGACAGATCAGAGTTGGACCAGGGGTTAGCAAACTTTTTCAGCAGGGGGCCGGTCCACTGTACCTCAGACCTTGTGTGGGGCCAGACTATATTTTGAAAAATAAATAAATGAACGAATTCCTACGCCCTACAAATAACCCAGAGATGCATATTAAATAAAAGGACACATTCTACTCATGTGAAAACACCAGGCAGGCCCCACAAATAACATAGAGATGCATTTTAAATAAAAGGACACATTCTACTCATGTAAAAACACACTGATTCCCAGACCGTCTGTGGGCCGGATTTAGAAGGCTATCGGGCTGGATCCGGCCCCCGGGCCTTAGGTTGCCTACCCATGGATTAGACTTACAAGCTGAACAAAGCTTGAACTGCTCACTGGACTAGGATTCAAAGAGACAAGGAGAATTCAAAGATGGGTGTCTACTATAAGTAGAATGCACTGCAAGAAGACATAAATTTTGGAAAGCTGAATGAGTTCACACTAGTTAATTCTAACCTGAATGAAGTCTCAACAGAGAGAAATGAGGAAGCCTCATTATTTGGCTATCTGAGCAGGTTTGCAAAATGTAGAAGTTGAATTAGTTGCAGGGGGGCTGTGCAACTGTCAGGGGTCCTGTACCTTTACCTTTTTTACCTTACCACCACCACTATTTTGCTCTATAAGCCATGGACCCCTCAAAGGTGCACGCAATACTAGTGGACATGGATTGACAATTTTCCTTTCTCTCTTCCACTAGCCCTGTTTTCCATGCTTTTTAACAGCAGCCATATACACAGGCATTTTATTTATGTTGGCAATTATCTATTATCCTACCTTTCCACTCCAGAGCAAAATGCTCAGGGCAGCTAACACCATAAATTTAAAAGCAATATATACAATACAGCAGTTTTAAAAAACACAATGAAAGATACAGCAGTAAATTAAAAAAAGCAAACAAACTTACACTGAGGAGGAACATTGTAAGCTGCCTTAATACCAGGACAGACCACTTGTCTCTCTAGCCCAGTGTTGTCTACTGGAATGCTCTTCTATGTTGGGTCCCCAGGTGCTGTTGGAGTGCAACTTCCATCATCCCTTACCATTGGCTAAACTGGCTGGGAATGATGGGAGTTGTAGTTCAGCAACACCTGGAGATGCAAGGAGATACATTTCCATCCCCTGCCACTGGCTTCTTTTTTAAACTGGATACGCTGAATAGATGCTCAGTTCCTCATTTTTCCTGCATTTAGCTCAGTTCTCTAAAATTCCACATCAGTGTGTGTGTGTGTGTGTGTGTGTGTGTTATGAAAATAAACCAGCATTTTAGTGTAAATTAGTTCTAAGATGTGCAGTTTTGTGTGCAGTTTTACCTAATATGCACACTTTTGCAAATGTATAATGGATTTTAAATGCTAGTTCCTTCAATATGTACCTTTTGTTGCACATTGCTTGGTGGAAGAACTGGAGTGCAAAACTCAGAAAAGTGCAAATTTCTAATGATGGATGTTTCAGTTTGGGATTTGATTTTTTTTTTTTTAAAGAGCAAACTAGGTAAGTTCATACTGAAATGAGAACAGAATCAGATTTCTCCCCTATCCCTCCATTCTGCCAGGCAAAGGAGTTGCTCTGCAACTAAGCTATCCTGAAAGGAGCAAAGGGGGTGTGGGGTGGTGGGATCTGGTTGAAAGCCTCCTGAAACAGAAGAGTCTACAGATACACATGGGAAGCCTATAAAGAAGAAGCTAAAAAGATTTCCCAGAACAAGGACATCCTGGGTGCTGCATCAAAGAAACTCCCATAGAGGAGTGCCATGTCAAATCTGAATCCTAAATACTGCCAGACTCATTTGCTTCCTTGGAGTAAGATTGCAATTGAGAAAAACAAATGTGTGCATCTGCACTGAGCTCCATAGAATATTCACCAGTTTTGATTTTCAGAAAACTAGCAATTTTGGCAGAGTAGCACCCCCCCCCCCGCCCCGCCTGCAAACAAGGCTCAGATTCTGCAAATATTTACACTTTTCTGAGTACTATTTGGCTGCTGCTCTGCTTCCTCTTCCTTCCTTCCTGAGTCATATGGGTGATGCCCCCAATCTGGAATCGCATAGTAAATAGGAAGTTATTGTGATACTGTGTCTTAACATAGTGGTGGCATTGCCAGACACCTCTAAATAAAGTCAGGCGGGTCAGCACAACCAATCAGTTTTGGCTACAAGACAATGCTACTGAGGGCGATTTTTGAGCCTCATGCAAAATATGATAAGCAGCTTCAGCTCTGCCCTAATTTGGGCAAGTCCTCAAGTGGCCACACTTAACATTTTAGCTGCAAGATAATATTTAATGAACCTTTTTCTCGTGTTTGGCTGCATAGCTCATGCTATTATATCTGTTCATTGGTATGGAGCAAATGCTAAAGGAAAAATCTAATCCTTTGTTGGTAGCAAGAGCAATAGGGGGCTTTTGTGTGTGTAAATGAAGCCTACATGTCTGTGTGCACTCAGAAAGCACCCTACTGAAGGAAAGTCCTGTCTGCTGCTACACACGCTCCAGTTTCATCACGCAAAATTTCATTTTGAAATAATAGCCCATAATGCTGAAAGGAATCCCCTTGCATTTGTTATATCACGATGTGCAAAGAGATAAAGACACAGAAGATCTATAAGCACACGATAGCATGTTTTAGCAAGCAACTTAGGGTCAAACTTGATGCAATGGTGGCAGACGCATGTGTTAAAACTGGTAAACTGCTAAATTTTTATGAAGTGGTGGGGAAGGGGGCTATTTAATCCTTACTTACACACACACACAGAGAGAGAGAGAGAGAGAGAGAGAGAGAGAGAGAGAGAGAGAGAATTCCCCCTACACATTTTTCTCCTGCTGCAACTTTGACTTGGAGAATAGGGGGAGCAGGTTTGGAGCTGGAAGGAAAAGAGTTGACAGGCAGGATCTCAGCACCCTCCTGCACAGCATTTTTCACCCCCAAATTCCTCTTACATCACATAAATTTGGCACAATCTGCATCCAAACACGGGGACTCTGCTATCATACTTTTAATCATCATTTTAATCATACTTTGTCTGATTAAATCCTAAGTGTTTGGGATAAGTAAGAGTTGTGTCCTTATTTGTCATTCCAAAAAAACTGTTTGCACACATAGAGGATGAGAAAAGTGCTCATTCCACTGGTGGTGGATTTTCTTTCTCAGCTATGTTGTAAATATAAAACCAAGATCTATCTGGAATCCAGCAACAAGTACTATTATTAATTTTTATTTATTTATTTATTTATTTATTTAGAAAACCATGCCTCCAGTAGTGTTGTGACCCATCATATCACCTGCGTTTTGGAAATGTAAAATTTTCACTACACCCACAAACCCTTTGAATACAGTAACAAACTATCTAAACAGTAGGATTCTTCCCTCTTAGACACCAGTGCTCTATTTCAGTGGTGTCCCAAGATCTTGTTAATTTCAAGACTTTTCCTGGCTTAGTCATATTGGAATAATGACCCCCTCCATGAGGGTCAAGAAATGGATTCTTGAGAAGCCAAGTTTTTGGATTCTTCAGCTGTTACCCACCCATACGAGGGCTTATGTTGAGGGTACAGGTGTGTAACAGCACAACATATACTATCCTGCTGGCAAGAAGAGTTGCACAAAACTGTTGTGTGTATGAATAGTGGCAGTTTTGCAGAGTAGAAGCAGGGAGTACATTCCACCCAACTCAAAAATTATCCCTATGCATAACCATGTAGAATTATGTCATGAAATATAAGCAGTCTTGGATTCCAACTTGGGCCATATATTGAACTGAATTATATTGTGTATCATATTTTGTACAAACAATGCACCTTTTGGAGATCAGGGCTATATTAATTGCATACAGATTAAAACCAATGTCTGGTTTAATAGTAAAGGAATTTTAAAAGGAAAAGGTGATGGCCCTTCAGTATAATACTACATGCAGATACACACACACACACACACACACACAGAGAGAGAGCAATATAATGAAGGCCTGTGTATTGCATATGCATATATAAATAGAAGTATATTGCTTGTTACCGTGTGTCCCTACATCACAAGAAAATGTTCCACCAGAGTTCATTTTGCAAAGCAGAAAATGTTCTTAGCTTGCTCCTTAAGGCCAGCCCTTTCTCGCAATGTAGGTCTCCACAGATACATACTATTGCTTGCACCCCCCTCCTTACTCAGGAAAAAAGAAACAAGATTCATTGTGTTCAGAAAAGTACTTCAGTGCCTCCTGTCCAAATTAATGCCTACTGATACCATAGGCTGAGTTTCCAGATAGAAAACATGGGTTTGGTATGGTGGTAGTGACTACACAATGCATGGTGTGGGTGCGTGTGTGTGGAATCCGTAATTCCTGCCAAGTTATCCTGAAGAGTTTCTCCTGCAAGGTTGTTCTCAGGTGTCCCTTGCTGCTCCCTCGTTGTACTCTCCATATATGGCAGGGGCTGCACTGTCCACAGTGCTGGGGCGGGTTGTGGGGAGATTGTCACGGAGGATGCATGACACAAAATACAGAGAAGCTACAAGCAAAGCTGGGGAGCCCAGACTCTAAGCAACCTGTACATGGCTCAATAATCAAGGGTGTCATCCTCCCATCACTAGCTATATGCTTGAATCCACACACACACACACACACACACACACACACACACACACACATGCATACTAGTGCTGCAACCTACTGCATCAAATCACCTGTTCCGAACACATCAGAGATAATCAGGGCATTTTTTAAAGACAGCTAGGCATAAGATCATTACACTGTGCAATGGCTAAATGGGGAGAGGGAGGTGTCTTCTGCTTCTTAGAGCACGGGCACATTCTACAGTCCCGCCAGGGTTTGGGCTCACACATGCAATCAGCTCTCAGCCAAGAGGTTCCAGTGGCACTTTAGCATTGGAGTGTCAAATTAAACACACACACGCACGGACACACCAACAACAGCCTGTCTCCATTCAGTCGTGCCTCTTTCTCAGTCAACTCGCTTGCATGAGACAGCATACCGATCTTCAAAACTGAGAGAACTCTGCACATTGGAAGGAGCAGGGGCTGGGATCACAACAATGCATCATGCCTAAAGCGCAGGTTATGAAAGGCCAGCGGGGAGAAGAGAGAGAGAGAGAGAGAGGCAGATTGCAATATAGAAATACTCTTACCTTTCATCCAATCCACTACTTGTTTGGGCATCCACTTGCTAATAGGTTCCATAACGAGGGCCATCATCAGACCACTTTATCGTTCACACGAGGAGGAGGAGGGAAAATACTGAGAAAAAGAGGAATGGGGAGCAGGAAAGGAAAAAAAGAGAGAGGGGTGGGTGGGTGGGTGTGAGGGAAATGAAACGGATCTCTCAGAGCATGGCTAGAGGAGAAAGCGGGAGGATTTCACGATGCAGTCCAAAGATGAGCTGACGCTTTGTCCCTCCAGCTTTTTCCTGCACTGATTCAGTAATGTATAAAATTACGCTGCTTGATCAGCTCTAGCACCTCCCCTGCCGCACACAGCCAGCAGCCCTCTAGAGCTCACTGAATCAGGAAATGGTGCAGTGTGTCTCTACTTACTTACGAAAAAAAGAAAAAAAGAAGAAAGAGGCAGTCTCTACACCCAATGATCTACTTATTTAGGCTGGCACAAATATGAAATTACAGTGCACACTTCAGCTGTTCCAGCCTCCCCTCTTTCCCCCTGCTATTCCAGCCTCTAGAGCTGGATTTTTGACTAGCTCTGGGGATCACGGATGAGAGAGGAGAGGGAGGGAGGGAGGGAGGGAAGACAAGGGGTGGGAGGGTGGGAGAAGACGAATGCAAAGATAACGATATTGCTAGCTGGAACTTGATAGCGGATTGTCTCTGTTCAGCGGCAAAAGATGCTGACTGTCACTGAAGAATTAAAAGAAAGCATGATAGCGTTTGGCAGCTGGCAGCAAAAAAATTAAAAAATAAATGCTGAGCATCTTCATATACACAAATGCAGGATGTCACCACCGGCATCTATAATCATGTAATTCAAAGCGTCACATGCAGGAGCGGGACTGAGAGCCGTACCAAGGTAGCCCTTGTCCATCTCAGATTAGCCCCTCTCAGTGTTCGGAGACCCCAGTGCCCTTTTCTCATTTCTGTGCCTCGTTTATGGCAAAAGAACAGCATCACCTCATGAATCCTCTTCTACACTGTCATTGGCCACAGGCTGCAATATAAGAAGTCCAAGGTAGTCCATGGTTTATTTATTTTTTAAGTCTCCAGCATTTAATTCCTTCTGAAATTCACTGGAGATTTCACACACACACACACACACACACAGACACACACACACCCTGCAGAAGCTAAACTTCTGCTGCTTGGAAGAGGGGTTATTATAACATGAGAAGAAGGGTTTGCACTGGATTCATTGCTCAAGTAGGTGTGCTTCTGAAGCTCTATGGAGAACTTCGTATTTCACAGAACATATGTCCTCTGTCAGAGGGTTAAGCGACTGCACACCCTGTGATTATCTGTCTTCCACTGTCCAAGGTGGGTTGGTCACAAGATGCTCACTTTCATGGAAGAAGGAGGGGGAGAGGGAAGAGAAGTAATGGACCACAGCAACATCCTTTCTGCCTCTGGAACAGCAGCCTCTTGCTTAGAATTCTGCATGGTTTCTCTCCACCCCAGCCCCCAGCCCTGGGCATGTCAAGGCAACAACTTCCTTCTTCCATAGACAGGCAACATAGCATAATATTGGAAGCATACAGGGTCTCCTCCAAATGTTGCCTGGTGGAGCAGCACATATGTAGGACTTCTGAGGAGCATTAAATCGGCTTCTGCAACAGTTATGGGAAACCCTGTGGCCCTCTGAATTTTACAAGACGCCGAGTCCCAGCTGCCCTAACTAGCATTGGTGCTGGTCAGGACTGATGGGAGTTGTGGTTTAACAACATTTGTGAAGGCAGAGGTTACCCTATCTCTATTCTAGAAGGTTTGCACATTTGAGATGAAAAATGGAGGTTCAGCACAGGCAAACACATTTTTTGAATACTTCTGAGAAGAAGCTAAAAGAACTTTGATAAGACATAGCAAGAGAATGCTGAGGGATGCTGCACATTTCTAGGAATACAGAGAAATGTCACAGGGGAAAACACACCTGCATAGGTAAACCTTAAACATAGGGATCTGGGTGCATATTGAGGGATTCCTTCATGCTGTCCTACTCAGGGGAAATCTATAGTTGGCAAGAGATGGTAATTTCCAATGAAACTTCACAGATAACTCTACTCCCTTAAGTACTGTTATTGGTTCCTGCAGGGATGGGTGACCTGTGACCCTCTAGTGCAGTGTTGAAGCAATGATTCTTCAACATCAACTTTGTTGGACTGGTCATGTTGTGCAGATGCCTGCTGATCATCTTCCAAAGCAACTACTCTATTCCGAACTTAAAAATGGAAAGCCTAATGCTGGTGGTCAACAAAAAAGGTTTAATGACTGTCTCAAGGCAAATCTAAAAAAATGTAGTATAAACACTGACAACTGGGAAACACCAGCCTGTGAGCGCTCCAATTAGAGAACAACCTTTACCAAAGGTTTCATGGGTTTTGGCAAATCCACACCATAATCAACTCCTGCCCGGAAACCAATGTCCCCACTGTGGAAGGATGTGTGGATCCAGAATTGGCCTCCACAGTCACTTACGGACTCACTGTTAAAACCATGTTTATGGAAGACATTCTTACTCGGCTACAAGTCATCACCAAAGAAGAGAAGAAGAGATGAAGAGAAGTTGTTGGACAACTAAAACTCCCACCAGCTCCAGCCAGCATGGCTGATGGTCAGGAATAATTGTGAACTACAGACTAGTAACAGTTGTGGGGTTACAGGTATCCCATCTCTGACAGACGTTGACACACAATGTGTTTCTTTTTTAAAATCAAGACTCATTGAACTCCATTTCTCACTGCCTTTCTTCCTGCCCAGGGTGACCCTGCCCAATGCCTGTCCCTCAGAGCGAGTGTGTCATGTAGGGCGATACCTTGGCAGCCACAGTCGCAGCTTCTCCTCATTGCCTGCTCTCCAACAGCCACTATGGGCTGCCCAAGGGAATAGGCCAGCAGCAGTAGCTATGGAGAGTCCATGGGATGCTACCTTGCAGCATCTTCCTTCCAAAACTATCCTGCTTGGGTTATATTGAAAATGGGCTCTTAAGCAAAATGGAATAGGCCGCGTCATAACAATATATTAACCTATAGTTACAAAGACAGCAGAAAGCAACCTCTGCAACAACGTGACAGCATTGGCTATTAATGCTTCCGTGTCATGTGATGTATATGACTAGAGCATCTGTTTGGTCTTACACAGCTGGTTTTATCTCCCCCCCTTTTTTTGGCGATGTATTTTTTTTTTTAAGCAGTAAAATATAGCTGAGCTGTTGGCTTGCCCTGTCCTAGTTCTTTAAAAAAAAAAATAAATCTGCTTCTGATTCAGCCTTGCTCTATTTGCTGCTCTGTGGCCAGAGCCTGGAAACATGCCCTCAAATTAGAAAGCACAGCGTGCAAAACCTAGTTGAGCTGACTTATGAGCCACCAGAGGGTAAATTCACACCAATATATCATCTCTGGATTTGGGGAGGACTTTGGGCAAAACACCCTAGTTGGACAGGTGGGGCTCCCTATCACTGTCATCACTATGTGTTAAGAACATAGGAAGCTCAGCATTGTTTGCATCAGTGGCGGGGAAACTCAGGATCAAGGGTCAAATGTGGCCCTCCAAGTGCTTCTATCTGGCCCTTGAAACTCTCTGCAGGCAACACCCCCCTCACTGGCCATGCTGTGCAACCCATGTGTTTTCGCCTGGCTGGAATGTATCCTTGAACTCTGATGATGCCTTTTGTGTTGCTTAGAAAGAGGATAGACAGGAGTGTGGAAATGAGCACACTGCACAGAGGTAAAATTTAAATCATGGCTCCACCCAGTTTTGCTTCTGGTCCTTGGCATGTGGCCCCCTGGGATGTTTTCCAGAAGGCAATGTGGCCTGCAGTTCCCCACCCATGCGCCACACTAGCTGGCAGTGCCATTCTGGGATTTCCGACCAGAGACTACCTGGAGATGCTGGGGACTGAACCTGGGGTTTCTGCCTATCCCCACCTGCCCTCTCCTTCTTGCCCCAATCTGCAGCAGTGCCTAGATGGAGAAGGCAAGGAAAATGGAGGTTAGTGCTCCTTCTCCTTGTTTTTGTTTCTGTCTGACTATTTAGATAGGGGAGGTGCACAGGCAGCAACAACAGTGTGGGAAGTGGAAAGCCAGGAGGGTGGGGAGAGGAGCATGGTCAGCAGCAGGACACTGCTGAGGTATGGGCCTTCTAATGCCAACCAATATTCAAACAGCTGCTTCATCTTAATAGGAGCTGACGTTTTTAGCAGCACAACCCTATACATGTCTACTAAGGAGGAAGTGGAAAGAGAAAACTTTTTTCTCTCCCTTTCATTGATGGGAATTGGTAAGAGGATATATTAATTATACTGTGACAAAGGTTGCATGCCACTCCTGATCTCTGCCAAGCAATAGCAAGATTCTGGGAGGGTTCTATGCACTCACTCAGGGTTGTGTTTCCATTGGGAAAACCGAGGCACAGCAGATGCTGGTGTTTTTAAGAGTGTCTCTCATCGTCCCTTTTTAGATTCAGCAAACCTGGGTCCAAAGCAGCAGCCGGTCAAGGCTCCTATTCTCTTGGTGCAGCCTCTTCCAACCAGTAGCACCAAAATGGTTCTCCTTACTTCCTATTTCTTGTTCCCAGAACATCTTTAGATTTAAAACAGGACAGATTCTTCTGTGACACACCTCGTCACCTTGGCAACCTGTCAATTCTCCTGTCTCTGTTCACTTGTCAGAGCCAAGGAGGACAGTTCTTGTGCATTGCATATGGCCCTTAATGGCTCAGTACTTGGCTAGCCCAGCAAGGCTGGGTTGCACACGCTAACCCAGGAATTTCCTGACTAGCACAGTTGTTCACCTTGCATTTCCCTTCACAACCCAAATCTTATCTACCATTCACTGGTAGAATGGTACCCTAGTTCTGGTACTCTAGTTCTATTACAATATTTAATCCTCTAGAGATCCATGTGTGTGGCTGAACGCAAAGAAAAACTGTTGGTACCTGTTTTTAAAATGTGGGGCTTTGCAATTCCTCTGGCAGGAGAAGGTCCCTAGCAGAATTTAATTCCTATTGTTAAGCAGTTTCATGAAGTGTGAGAATATAGGCTTTCAAATCTTATTTACTCAATTCAGCTGCATGAAGCAGTGGATCCTTTTTTGCCCACTTTTTAATAAATAGACCACAAACTGTTTTCAATAAACAGAGCACGGACTACAAAGTAAGTTTAAAATGTTTTACTTACCATGTCTAGGCCTCAGACAAGCATTTTCCTTTTGCAGCAGCAATAAAATAATGTAGAAATCTTATGTAGAAACACAGCAAAGCTGCCTCAGACGTGTGTCTGAGGTTGGCAGCTATGTTGAATGGCTTGCAATGAAGAGAAAGAGAGAGGGGGGGTCAGGAAACAGGCTTTACTCCTCCCGTTCAGGAGAATAGGGGGCATGACTAGATGGCCCTTTGGGCTCCTTTCCTACTCTACAAATCTGTGATTATATGACCTATGCCTACTCTAGGAATTAGAACTCTGTGGTTCTTAACACCTTCATATACTAACTAGAAAACATGCATTGCTAGGTTTGACTGCTAAAATCTCCTACACTCATAACACTCATGGATATCAAATAAAACTGAATGTTGCAGGGTTTAGGATAGACAAAAGAAAGTAGTATTGTACACAATGCACAATTAAAGTATGGCATTTGCTCCCACAGGAGAGGGGCAATGATGGATACCATTTAGGGAGGTTACAGACTATTGTATTTTAATATTTTGTTAGAAGCTGCCCAGAGTGGCTGGGAAACCCAGCCAGATGGGTGGGGTATGTATACATACATACATACATACATACATACATACATACATACCAGTTTGGATGGCTTTAAAAGAGGATTAGACAGATTGATGGAAGATAATGCTATCAATGGCTATTAACCCTAATAAACACATAGCTTCTATTTCAATACCAGTTGCTGGAAATCACAGAAAGCGAGAGTGCTGTTGCACTCAGGTCTGCTTATGGGCATCCTGTTAGGGCATGACCACTATGAAAACAGGATGCTGGAATAGATGGGCCATTGGGCTGATCCAGAAGGGCTCAGAAAAATACTGCTATGTTCTTATGCTCAAATGTGGCAGGGTGCAGGTATGTGATGTTCACTACCACCTTGTGCATGCTTCACCTTATGTAGTCCAAGGTACATGTGAACCTTGTTTCCCAGACATTTTGCAATGACCCGAATCAAGCAGTAGCTTCCACATTTGTCCTGATTCCTGGTTTCCTATGGAAAGCTTTGTTGCTCCTCTCCCACAAGTCTCCTTCAGACCAAACAACAGACCTACATTTTATTTTCAGCCTCTACTTCCCCAGGGACCTTCTATCTAACTACAGCAGATGCATAAATCAGACATGCTCTGTAGGAACTACAAGCACCAGGACAATTGACCTAAAAAAACCAAAAAGAGGAGCAGAGGTCCCCCATCCCCTGCTACAACATGCTGCAGCCCATTCCTCTGAAAGGCTATAAGCTTTTCCCAGATTCCCTTCCTGATCCTTTCTGCTCCTGATCTGCTCCTGTTCTGAAAAGGCTCTTCTTAACAGCTTCAGATCTTAGAATAATAATTTAAAAAGCTAAATCTCTCGAGACTCCTCAGGCATCCTTCTGGCATATTCCTCAGTTTGATGCTGCAACAGAAGTCACTTTTGGCTACCTAAACACACACACACACACACACACAGAGAGAGAGAGAGAGAGAGAGAGAGAGAGAGAGAGAGAGAGAGAGAACCTTCCCACCATCACACACTTACCACTGTGACAAGGTGCAGTGTGTCAAAGGTGTGATACACTGATGTGCTGTTAAGTGATCTTTCCATTGCTTGTTCCCGCTAAGACGACTGAACAGCTGGCTTCAGAAACCACTGATACTATAATAGCCTTGCTAGTTCCACTGTGAATAGCCTGGAATTTTCTAAAAGGTTACAGGAGCTTTTGCTTCCAGCTATCACTCCGCACAACCCCTGGCAACTTCCAATGCACAATTAAGCATCCAAAGTGCTTTCAGACCTTATAGATACGTAAATGTTTGAGGGCAGCTTCACAGGTGCACACACTCTGTGTACTGCAGACACACATCTAAGACTGTCTGCCATCATTGTCTTCTTTCTAGGGCACATGTTCACAGGCAGCAGCTGGGGGGGAAGGTGGAGGTGCACATCAGCCCTTCTAACATTTGCTTCAGTGCTGCTTACCTGGATAGGAATGGGGCAGCTGTCAGGTTGAGGTTGCACCATCTGGTGCTTCTGCCAGTGTGTCTGTATGAGCCTGACTTTACCACACTGTAAATGGCATTGGCACTGGTGCCAGAAGGATTGTTCTGTCCCACCACATTACAGAAGGCTTCAAGCACAAGGTTTCCAGTGCAGCCTTTGAAACAGGCCCCCTGAAAGGGATGCAGCAAAGGGAGCTGGAAGCAGTGGTGAACTGGAAAGGGGATACAGGGGAGCATGTTATTTGCATGATGCACAATAGAAGGTGGGCATGCCTCAGAAAAGCTGCAAAAAATAGGCACTGATGCATACAGTATGACAGAGGTGGGTGGCAGGGCGGAAGCGGCATGGTGGGGGCAAAGTGGAGGGGCAGAGTGGGACAACACTTTCCGTTTTGCCTCAAATGGCAAAACAGGATGTGCTGTCCCTGCTGCAAATGCTTCCCAGGATTTATTTCTTAAAGATGTCCCTATCTCCCTCTCAGTCAATGGAGACTGGGGGCAAATAGGCAACCTCAATCTGCCCTCAGCCAGCCCCTGTCTGCCTTTCTTACTTGCAACCAGTGCTGGGAGTGTTTCTGCTTCTGCCAGCTTCTTCCTCCCTAGCCTCAGTGTTACTCTTGTAGAACTCAGCAAGGAGTAATATATGGACAAAGCTAGAATCAGTCGGCACAGCCTGTCATTGGCTTCACCTACTGGTAGCCTAGCTCTTCCACCCTACCAGTCCATATGGACACCAGCCACCACTGCTCCTAGCTGTAGGGATCCACAACTATTTTATGTTAGTCCTTGCTTGAATGGCTTGGAGAAGTCAGACTGTGGCAGGATGTGGTCTTCTTTGCCACAAGGCTCATTCACAAAACCAGCAGGTCATTCTTAATGCTGGCCCCCTAGCCAAATAGATTGGATTTTGCTTTTCTGATTGTTCCTTGCCTTGATCTCCAAACTTGGTAAGACGGAAGATAACAGAGCTAAATCAATGTGAATGCTCAATAAAGACCAGGCATAGTCCGACCTCTGTGTAAGCTTTGTGAGAGTAAATTGGGAAGAATGCTCAATAAATAGGTTGGCTGGAGGAGCCCCAATACAGCAATGGGAGTGAAAAGGAGCAGGAGCAGCCACTCATCTTTGTCTCCAGGCTGTGGTGTGGATTGGGACCAAAGTGAGAGGACATCAAATGGGCATTCGTGGCAGTGACTGAAGAAGTGGGCCCAATCAAGGTATTTTGCTCAAATGGCACAAATTTAAGTCCTTAATTTCACTGGTCTGTGGCTCTTTCAGATGGTCTTTGTGAATATGGACAGAGTGGTGAGAACCTCACCACTTTGTTACCTTTCAGTTGGTAATAATAAAATATACTGTACTACTGCTGCTTTTGAAATTTTATTTTCTTTCTTTCTTTCTTTCTTTCTTTCTTTCTTTCTTTCTTTCTTTCAATGGGTGTGTGGAACAAGCTGCATTTTTTTGTCCCAAGCCCCATTGTTAGTGCTAACTGCATTCTCATTGCATTTTAGAGGCATGGACATAGCATTATACCTTCATAGAGAACCATAAAATGCTACTGTGATGCATAATGCTTTCTTGTTCTTTCTGATGAAGCTCCAGCTTTCCTCTAATTTATGCCCCTAATTAAAACTGCTAAAGCATTTGTAAATCAAACCACAATTTCAGGGTTTGTTATCTTCCTGTTTCAAATTACACTACAGTTGGGGGGCGGGGGGGATAATGTTTTTCTTTTAATTCCATATGTCTTCTCCCTCTCTGCCTTCTTTAAATATGTTTAAAATGAACATGTTTCCAGATTTGCTGCTATTCACCACTTGAGATATCATAGTATAAGGTCATTTGAAATAAAATAAAACCAGACAGATGATAGATTCTTGTTAGTTTTTTAAATATTAGGTTTTGTTTTGTTATCTTGGAAAAATCAGATTCAAGATAAGGAGAAAGGGGGAAGCCCACATTAATTATGAATGGCTAACCAGCACAGTTTTGATCCTCAAACCAACCAAAGTTATTCCAAGCCTGAGAAAGGTGGTAGAGATCTGATGAATTTTGAAATATGCTAATATAATGCAAATTACTGTATAAATCAACTTCTGCTGCATCCTTTGATGCACCTCCCTAGTGGGATATACACATCCCATTAGCATAATAATATCCATAATAGTTAGAAGATATAAATAGGTTAAAGATTAAAGCAAGCATGCTGCTTACTTCCTTAAAGAAAGGTGTGATGGAAAGGAAGCAGAACGACTTTCTACTCCTCATGGCACCCTCCAAATATCATGCCATCTCAACTCCAGTGGGCAATGCTTGAACCCAGACAGATTCATCTATACTCTCCCCTTTCAGCATCTACAGATTTAGATGCGGGGAGGTCAGAGAATTCAGATGGAAACAGGAATAGAAGTTGCCTATGTCTATTTATTCATGCTCTGTCTTGAAAGGAAATCAATCCAGCAAATACGACCGGCATTCACTGCTGTTGTTGCTTTTCATCTGCAAATGATACACAATTGATTGCATTTTTTATACACACAAACACCACTTGGTTGCATTGTGTTTCCTTTGCACTGAAGTAGATGTGGTGGAATAACAAAACGGCAACATAATTATGCAATTAATTGTGTAAATTAAGTAAGCTACATATTTTTTCCACAGACAGTGAGATGAATATTGTAGGTTTTTGGTAGAAAACGGACTGCAGTAGAGTGGAGACTGTGTTGCTTGTAGTGAAGAGTGAACAGAATGGAGAACCATGTGTTCTCACAGCCCTACTTTTAAGCATAGGCTTATACTGCTTTCACTTTATTTCCTCCAAGGAACCCATGGAATTGTAGTTTGGGGAAGGGTGGTATGATTTCCTAGAGAAGAGGAGTAGCTTAAGCAAGCTTAAGGCTGTGGTATAGATGCAATTCCAACTATCCCATTAGCCTTTTGGAACACAGGCCTGTAAGAAGGTTGGGGGAGAAATTTGGTTTAGTGCAGAATTTCCTAATTTGCAGTTCCTTAAACAATATGTGAACTGAAACAATGTTATCCCTAGAAAAATGTGTGGTTTCCTTAATTTTGCAATGCAGTTCTCCAACCAAATAAAGTGTACAAAAATGCACCTGTTAGGGGAAAGTGCACATTTAAAAGTGACAATAACATCCAGAAATGCATTAGTTACATTAGGCAAAATTGTTTGCAAAACTATGGACAAAGGGAGAAATTGCATACAAAAATGTGTACACCAGGAGAAATTTGCACAAAAATGCTGAATAATTGTATCAGGATTTTTTTTTTTATGGAATCAGAAGCATAAATGTGGATAACTATACTTAAGAATTAAAAAAACCAAGAAAATGAGAGAAACTGCAACTGACAGATTCATCCGTCACTAGCTTGCACTGTACAAAGCTACTGAAGCTGAGCTGTTGAGAGTCCAGTTTTGCCTAACCTCTTGTCGCTGTGGTAGTAAATGCACATTAGGACTACAGGGTTGGCCAAAGGCATTTCTGCCCAAAGCAGAGCAGGCTCATTCACACATGTAGGCTACCCCTTGATGCTACATCACGGTATCCACGTTCATGTGTGAACCAAACCATTTATTCAGGTTATATACCACACCTCAAAGGTACATGGGAAGGTAGCCACTGAATCAGTATTGCACAGGACTCTACTGATCATTTCATCCCATCCGTAATGTATGGCAGCACATGTGAGCCTCACCAGATTATCTTTCCAAACATCCCAGTGAAAGAGATTTCAGAATCTCTTGAACTGAGAAACAGCCTTGGTCAGCAACCAATGTAACAGGGGTCATATTTTGAATAAAGGAAGAGCCAAAGGATCAGCATCAATTGTTGTTGGCAGGTGTGGGGAACCTTTGACCTCAGGATGTTGCTGAACTACAGCTCTCATCAGCCAGTAGCCAGGCATCATGGGAACTATAGTTCAAGAACATCCAGAGGGTGAAAGGTGTCCCACACCTGGCCTTTGAGTTTGGGTGTTGTCCTGAAGGCCAAATCTGAAGTTGTTTCAGGGCAGAAGGAGCTCCCAGTTGCTTAGCTTTTGCATGACAATTAGGAACTATTTCCCTAATATTTGGCCTCAAACTCCATTTCTGCAAGTTCAACCCATTGCTTCTTGAGCAGTCCTGAGGAGATAGATTAGTTTTTGGCTCTTGCTACTTTCTGAGCAAAAAGATTACTGCATTGTTCAGCCATTTGAAGAACGTATGTGAAGAATAAAGCAAGCCTTGAGATGGAATGTGCTGTATTTGAAAAGTAGTGGCCTGTGAAGTATTTTATGGGAAAGAGGGAATTGGGTCAGTGAAGCCCAAGATTAACAAGAGGCGACAGCACTCCCATTAAGTGTGTGTATGGGGAAGGGAAATGTTGGAGGTTAACCCTTTCATCTTGCAACAGCAGCCAGACGTTTACTGGAAGACCCTGCACAGCTTTTAGCAAATTGGTGTTGTGTATTCTCTTTGTGGTTATAATGTCCTAAGACCTAGCTATTTACATCCCTTAAAGAAATTTAAGAAAATAGACAGTGGAGGGAGGAGGAAGAGGACAGTTGGACCTGGAAAAGAGTCTACTTTCAAACAGAATCCGTTCTGGAAGTTCGTTCGACTTCCAAAATGTTCGGAAACCAAAGTGCGGCTTCTGCAAGAAGCTCCTGCAGCCAATTGGAAGCTGTGGAAACCCCATTGGATGTTTGAGTTCCAAAAGAATGTTTGCAAACGGGAACAGTCACTTGCAGCATTCAGGAGTCAAAACGTCTGAGTTCCAAGGTGTTCAGGATCCAAGGTACAACTGTACCCCACATTTCTGTATCAGACTGCAGGATTTTTTTAAAAAAAAGTTCTCATGAAAATTCACCAGCATTTTAATGTGAAAATCTCCTAATATACTGCCACCCCAATCTCCGAGCAGTGTGAGATTCCAGGGGTTCCAGGCACAGTTTGGCTTTCTTGGAACGAGGCAGAGAGGAGACTGTGGTGTCTTTATGATACATGGTTTATTTATTTATACATATATAAACGTAAGCCTATGATGGAGGGACTTAGAGCATGAACATCCCAGAAGTCACAGCCTTGCAATCAAAACAGAAATCAATCATGACTCTCACTTTTTGGCTTCTGTCTGCTTCTAGTGTGCATGTGCATGCATGCGCATGCACACACACTGCTGCAAATTTCTTTCTTACCACCAACCAGGTGAGGGAGGGGGCCCCACCCATCTGCCCTCTTGCACAAACCCACTTCCTTTGTTATACTAAAGACCATACTTAGGCCATTAACTCACCAAGAAAGTTGCCTCCTGTTCAACAAATGAATTTTAACCCTTGCTGGATTCAGGATTCCGGGAATCAGATGGGACTCAGGCATCATAGAGCCTAACCCTGCTGAAAGTCACAACAATGCACGTTTTTTGGTAAGTGATTCTGTTGAACTTACACAGTTTTGCAGAGCACAATATAATGCATTTCTGTATATTATTTCTACCAATATATGCATTTCTATGCACGCTTTGCCCCAATATACCTTTTTTCATGCACATTACTCAGCTGGAGAACTAAATTGCAATATTTGGGGAAGTACAAATTCTGAAGGACAGCTGTTTAAGTTCTTTATATTGTTCTGGGAAGGGCAAATTAGGTACATCCACCTTTAAGGACAAAATAAACTTAATTTCATTTCCATCCCCACCAATTGTCTCATACTCTGTTATTAGCTCTAGTATTTCAAAACTTAAAAAAGAACATTTACACACAATGCTCCCATCAGTTTCACCTGCCTGGCTTCTAATTTGTCTTATTAGTGTCGCTTTGCCCTTAGAGGACCTTTCAGCCAAGTGCTTCTTGGCATTTCAAGATGGGATGATAATATGAATCACAGTTTCAGGCTAATGGTTTCTTCTTCTTTTTGGCAAACCTGGGCAGATACAGAGAATGGTTGTGCTGTGAAATATGGAGGACTTGGCTTCTCAAAACCTTGTAAATTCCAAAAATTGGGTAGTGGGATGCCAATGGATCACAGGGTGCTGGCAAGCGATCTACCCCACAAGGAATAAGAAGGGATGAAATCATGATATCACACAACCATAATACCATGAAATATAACAACAACAACAACAACAACAACAATAATTTCAATTTATATACTGCCCTTTATCCGAAGTTCCCAAGGCAGTGAACAACATTAAAAACATAATTTAAACAGCATACAGTGGTACCTCCGGTTGCGGACAGGATCTGACCCGGAGGTCAAGTTGGATCCCGAGGTCTCCACAACCTGGGGACCGGTTCTGCGCATGCGTGCACAGCAAAACCCGGTCAAATACTTCTGGGTTTGCCACTTTCACATCCTGAAGTTTACATAACCAGAGGGTTATGTAACCGGAGGTACTACTGTAATAATAAAAAACAATAAAAACAATCATGGGGGGGGGAATCATAGTGACAGTTTTCCCCCACCGACCTCAGTCTGCCCTCAGCCAATCCCCACCTGCCTTTCTCCTTGCTTACAGCAACCAGTCCAGAGTATGACATCAGCAGTCAACTTCCTTCTGCTTAGTCTCAGGACTGCCTCTGCAAGGAGGAGGATGGGAACAAAACTACGATTACTTGATACCACCTGTCATTGGTTCTGGCTCTAGCTACTGTTGGGATCCCTGCCTTCTGCCTTGTCAGTCCCAATAGACACTAGGCACCACTGATTTTCACATGAAAATCCACCCCTGGTGTGTCCCCCACCTAAAAAAAAATAACTATACCATTTTCTGCATTTCAGAAGCAAGAGTGACTTTTAATTGTTTATGTTGCCCAGCTGTTGGGAGTTGGAAACCCCTCATAATCTATTGCAATTTACTTAGGGATCTGGCAGTAGATCCCGATCTACCTTTGGCCAATCCTTGCCCAATACCATCTTGTGAAGGGATTTCAGAAGCTGTTAATCTGGTCTGTGTTAGGCCTACATAACCATTGCACCCGGCATTTATGGCATATGTTAGGGACACAGTATAGCAGCCATTATGGAACAAAATGATGACACTGTGCCGTGTCTCTGCCTCTCATGTAGAACCTGCTTAGAGCTTTGCACACCTATTTGCTGCTTTTGACAAAGGCTCACAGAGGCCTTGGCATTGTGTTAAGAGTAACAGGAGAAGCAGCCAGAACAAAGATGAAAGCACAACATGTTTTGTCAAACCGGGACTGGAAGCGTGTCAACATTCCCTGTATGGTGAATCGCTGATATAGCAGGGGTCCAAGTTGCTTGTTTCCCTCCTCCCACCCGGACATATTATGGTAATCCATAGTTTACGTTTTATGTGGCTTTTTATCTTCTCCTCTCTCCACCTTTTCCATTGGCTTCTTTGTGTACCCACGTGTAGAGGACCTATGCTTTTCAGCTAATCTACTGATGTTCAGCCTCTTCAGCCCACTGTGAGGCAGTTGTGAGAAACCACATCCATCTGAAGAAAGGAACATGACTTTAGTGAAACCTCTGCATCAGAGAACATTGAGCATAAGACATGCTGTCACTGGCATCTTGTTTCATTTTGGGGGGTGGGTGTAACAGAGGCTGTATAGTCATTTCAACTGGGCTGTGTTGGGTGGGGTGGGGAGAGTTTGAGAAACACCACTTTAGAGCCAAAACAAAATTTCGTAAGAGTTCAAGTTGGCAAAAATAAGGGCCATTTGAAAAGCATGGCACTTGCTGATAAAATTTAAGGGAGTGGAGTTGAATAACAGCTCCATTATTTTATAGCTCCCCTCCAATGGCAACCTCAAAATCCAACTGTATCCCTAAGAGGCAAGACTGAAAACACAAACATGATTGGGAGAATACAATGCAATTTTTGCAAGCAGATTTGAGGCAGGGAAGTTTCCTTGAGCTATTGTTTCCACCAAATGCACAGCAGTTGTAGTGTTCACTAGGAACACATGGAATTGACTTATACTCAACCATTGATCTATCTAGCTCAGTACTGTTTACGCTGATTGGCAGCAGGTCTCCAAGATTTCAGAGAGGGATTCCCCCCAACCCTACCTGGAGGCAGTGGCATAGCATGGGGAGCCCATGGCTCTGGGCACAAATTTGTGAGTGGGTGCAACCAGCTGCCTCCACGATAGGCTCCGTCATTGAGGCTGGAGCCATGGGGAGGAAAGCTGTACCCGGGTTGGGCCTTGGGGCTGGGACAGCAGCGATGCCTCCTTCTCCTTGTGTCTGGTGAAGGAACGCCCATGCACATCCTACCCTTGGGCTGGCCGAGAGGGACAGAGGAAGAGGAAAGCACGAAAGCACTGCTGGAGTCACATGTGTTGTCTGGAGCACCACCCTGCAAGGGCAGGAGGGCGAGGCGACACAGTGGTGCTCCTGGCTTCTTGCTTCTCTACCTTTTCTCTGCTCCCAGGTTGGGGCTAGTTTGCAAGGAGAGACTCCCTTGATTAGAAGCTGGCTGGCAAAGGGACTGAGTGCTGCCTAGTCCACTAGAGGATTGCAACACTTGCTCTGCCCTGGGCACCGGCAACCCAAGCTACACCCCTGCCTGGAGATTGAAGCTGGTACCTTTTGAATGCAGATCGGATGAACTGCAGTGCTTCTTTACCTTTCTTTCTCCTCCATCCCCCTCCCACATGCCATTCTCTCTACTTTTCAAGTCTCTTTTGCCCATCGTATTCCTCCTCATTGTCACTTGAATGTAATTGGGAAAAACAGTACATAGGAAGAGTCCTTCTGGACCATGTCATCTAGTCCAGCATTCTGTTCTCACAGTGGTCAACAAGTTGTCTGTGGAAAGCACAAGCACATCAATGGAAGAGCAACAGATGTGGAAAGGGGACCAAAAAAAGGGGGGAATTGGATGTTGTATGGAAAGATTACTAAATGCCCTAAATGCCACATATGCGCTTCAATATGCGTGAAGGGTTCTTGAGGAATGCCATGTGCACAATTGCTCAAGGACTGGCTGCTAAATGTTACTTTTGGGATTTGTCATAAAGGGAGAAAAAAAGGGTTTCAAAAATAGAGTGTATCATGGTTTAAGTGGTACTCACTTGCTCTAAAAATATCAGAACTGCAGACACATTTAAACCAAGCCTTACTCACCACCAGCACTTTCCTGCCAGCACATGTCTCTTCCCTGGCTCACGTTCTCATGGCATCGCAGTGAGTAAGCCACTAGATGCAGCTCTGCCTTGTTTAAATAACTTAGAAGTGAGCAACACATACAGTAAGTGGGTGACACTCTGCTGTCACCATGAGAGTTTGGAAGAAAGTGATGCAGGTTTGTTTGCCAAGAGTGGCTCACGGAAGGAGCGTGGTGTACAGAGCCTGTTTCATCAAGAATGATGGTCAAGCAGACATGCTTAAAGAAATGGCAAGGTGCCTTTTTAAATGCCACATAGGATCACACCCACACCATACATTCAAAGCACATCTAAAGGACATAAGTTTCCCAAAAGAATAATGGGAATTGCATCTTTGTAATGAAAAACTACCATTCCCAGGATATGGCCTACCTGTAAGTGAGCCAATGTTGTCCCTTTTCCTGTTGTCCCACTACACTGCACCTGGCTTGTTTAGATACACGATGGAGAGAGACATTTGCATGCAGAAAGTTCTGGCTATTGCACTGGTGGAATGTAGAAAAGTAAGAGCTGCATCAATTGTTCCACTCACTTTTGTCTTTGCTCCTTCCCAGCACTGGTAGGCAGCCCCTGGAAGGTTACTCATGATGGAATTTGGCCGTCAGGCAGAAAAAGTGTTCCCACCCCAAATTAGAAAATCAGTAGGAAATAGCAGGTTCAAATCCCCAATGAAGCTCCCTGGATGATTTTGGGTTAGTCACTCTATCTCTCAGTTGGAAGACAAAGTGTAGTGCTATTTGAAGGGTTGTTCAAGTCCAGTTTAAAGAAGGGACAGCAGGGATCCTGAAGTTGTCTTTGACTATCTGCATCCAGACAGCACACTGAGCAGGCAAAAGGGCCAACCAGTCATAATCTTCTCCACTTTGGTAAGTTGCATTGTATTTCTGTTTCTATAGTAATTAAATTGGAAGTTATACATATGCAAATCTGTGCCCTCTTTTTCTGGTGATGCATAAGTGGGCATCCTATCTCTCAGTCTAACCTACTTCACAGGGTTGTTGTGAATATAAAATGGCTCTAGGGACTGAAAAGATGTGGCATCCTGGTGACATCATGGGTGCAAGACAGCCAATTAGCATGAACCATAGGCCCCTTTTGCTTCAAAACGGCAGAACCATTTCTCCCCTTCTCCATCCCCAGAGCATAAGCCATCTCACAAGGTATGTTTGGGTGGATGGTGTTTCCATCTACTTTCATCCTGAAACATATAATCAACTGAAGACTTGCAAGCTGCTATCACAATATCTGGGTTGGAGCTCCCATTCCATGGCAAGCTTAGAGTGGGAGCCAAGGGAAAGCGGAGGTGTGATTCTCCATAGGGCTAAGGCTTCTGACCTTGCATCTCAAAGGCTTGTCTGCTGCTTCCAAGGGTTGCATCAACTATTCTAACCCAGAGCATATAATGCTCCCTGTTTTGCAAAAGAAAGAGACTCACATTGGTTTGTTTCATTTTAGTTACAAGCTCTTTATTCCTAAATGCTCGATTTAGAATACTGACAGTCTCAGTGCCTGTGTCATCGACACTCATTTCCATGCTCATCTGTGGCTTCATTTCTCCCCGCAGCATTTCCAATGGATTGCAGGTGTCATTTCCATCCTGCCAAGTGACCATGCTTATCTGCTGCCACCAGATGGTCCTTTGCCCTTAACTGTGCAACTTACTCTCTGCCTGCTGCTGTGCAACCCAGGTGAAAAGAGACCTGTGTCCTCTTTTCATCTGCCAGCATTCAGCTGAACAATGGGCACCTACCCAAACTGGTTCAAACTCTCAATAGGCCAAGGAACAGTGCTTGGAAAACTCTAGGGCAGAGCTGCCAGCAATAGTGGTCATCGCAGAACCTGCGAAGAGCTCCTAGACCTTGATAACTCTATTCCTGAGAGCAGATGAACAGGCTTGGCTTCACTTGCTCCAGTAATGCAGCTGTCTACCATTTTGCCACAGTTGCTGAAGTATACAACCAAATCTCAGATGCTCAAGCAGAGGGGAAGGGGGGAGTACACACAGGCCGATCCTACTATGTGCTTCCATTCAAACCATCCTGTGTTCCTGTTGGGAAAATGGGTGGAATATAAACTTGAATGAATGAACAAACAAATGTTCATGTCTTTATTTAAACAGCCAGTTCCTAACATTCTGTGTTTGTCACACTTCTAAAAGCCAAATTTTCCATCACACTCAAGCGATGACAAGAAATATAAACCAAGGTAAGTGTCTATAGCTTGGAGTCATCCATGAAGATGGTGTGCAGTTTAGTTCTCAGCTGGGACAAAACGGGCATGCTTTTCTTTTGCCATTTTGTATTATAATGATATTGGGGTGTGTTTCTTTCAAATCCTGTTCAACCCTGTGGTGTTAGTACAGCCATTACCTTTCCAAATGCAGGAAGAGCCTGCTGGATCAGGATAGTGACCCATCTCATCCAGCAGCCTCTTCTCGCAGTGGCCAAGCAGATGCACATGGAAACCCCACAAGCAGGACCTGAGCACAGCAACATTTCCCCCATCTGTGATTTCCAGAAACTGGCATTCACAAGCATGCTGAATGTAAAACACAGCCATTGTGGCGTGCAGCTGTTTGTAGCCTCTTCCTCCGTGAATTTGTCCAATCCTCTTTTTAAAGCCATCTGAGTTGGTGGCTATCACTAGTTGTGGGAGAGAATTCCAGTTTAACTAGGCACCGTGTGAAGTATTTTACTTTGACTGCCCTGAATCTTTCAAGAGAAGTGTGTGAAAGGGAAGAAAAGAGATAAACCGATCTTCAGATTAGAATTGGAAATAGACCCATAGGCTTGCTTAAAGTGTAGAATCCCAAACTGTGGCTTTGGTGCCTGCTGAAAATGAATGGGGGAGCAGGATCTGTTTAGAGTGAGTGCTCCCATCTCATGTTCAGCCTGTACATGAAATAAATAACCAACCAACCAACCAACCAACCAACCAACCAAACCTGTATATAAACCTTGCATCACAGTAAACACTCTAGTGATCCAGGGACCCCTGAAAACTCTCACTGCTCCAAGGCTGGGGTGCATGTAATAGTATTTTCTGGCTGTATGTTCTGCTTCCACCTTCTCTTGTGGGCTGAGCAGGCACATGATCTGGTGGCTTTTCTGCCGGCAAAGCAGTGGCATCTCTCTCTCCTCCCCCCTCCCCCACTCCAGCAAATTTGATGTATGGGATTGCTCCACTAGAAACAAATGTTCCTGATTTCTTGTTGGAAGCCCAAGGGAACATTGCAGAACAACCTAAATATAAAAATGGCTGAGTCCTCAGTGTCCACACAATGCAGCAAATACATGCAGGTGTGTTCTCTCTTCCAATAAAAGGCACTCTTCCCAGGAGACGTAGATTGTGACTGTTGATGCAGCCCAGCAAAATGTGTCACATTTTAGTCTGGGTTATCTTTAGTTTTCCAACAGCTTTTATATATAGACTGCAATGGATCATGCCTACCAACAGGGGCATATGTCCTCTGCATGTATAGATATGGATATACTGTAGATAGAGATATATTCTCTGTCTGTTTTTTGCATAAGTTATATCACCAATTACATTATCACCATCATCTACAATACATTATCAGGTTAAAAGTGTGCACCTTTACGACTTTTGCGCAAATGGGTTATTTTAAAAAATGAAATTGTATAGCAGGTAATAGAAGTGACTGAGAGAAGAAGTTGAGAAAGGGCATGGGGAACCTTCTATTGAACTACAGTTCCCATCATTCCTGGCCATCAGCCACGCTTATTAGGGCTGACTTGCAGTACAGCAGAATCTGGAGGAACAGATGGTCCCCATACTTGGTTAGTACAATATTATATGGTAAGTCAGTCGGAAACAGGAGCTGCAGTCCATCTGATTATTATAACTTGACTCACTGATCCTTAGAATACTGGTCAGCCTTATATTTCACATTCTAAACCTTCCACTGACATTGGCTGGAAGTACTCAGTATTTTTTCTATAATTATGATAAGCCATGTAAAAAAATAAAAAAGGGGATTCTCTTGCAGATTTGAAGCACGCAGTTAGAGACTTTCCTGGTGCATTTGAGCAAATACATAACTTTGCAGTTTAAATGTTTGTAGACAAACCATGAAATCCCAGACACTTATTTATATGATGGCTGGGTGAGGCATGTGGGACTGACAGGCAACCACAGTAATAAACTAGAATTTACACTTGTTTGATAAACCCACAAACTCTGAAATCCATATAGGCCCAACCTATAGAACCAGAAAACCGTTCTCGGTTTCCAGCTTTGTACACTAGATACACTTGAATGTGGTCCCACAAATGTTTACAATATCCCACTTCTGGAACCTTTTGCGAGATCAGGATTAGTGCATACAATATTTTTTCCCCTGCATGGAAAAACCCTGGCTGGATACCCACATCCTGAAATAGGAGTGTCATATGGCATCAGAAGCCATACACACAAAAAAATTGTTAGCACAATGGAGGTAAAGATGTGCTTAAGACCATACATCCCCATGGGCACTATGCCATGTAAGTGAGGCTGAAATGTCTAAGAAATTTTGGAGTCATCATATGACTTTCCCCCCCAGGCTCCACCATCCAAACCATTTGAGAGTTTCAACCCTACCTGAATAATATTCAGCAAAATCCACTCCTCCTACACTCCAATTAACCTACCTGTGAATGAGGTGGAAAATTTCATGCACAGCTGAGGGCTCAGTTTTGAGAAGATTGGCGGGTCGGAGGTTGGTGGTTCGAATCCCCACGATGAGGTGAGCTCCCGTTGCTTGGTCCCTGCTCCTGCCAACTTAGCAGTTCGAAAGCACGTCAAAGTGCAAGTAGATAAATAGGTACTGCTCCGGCGGGAAGGTAAACGGCATTTCCGTGCGCTGCTCTGGTTCTCCCGAAGCGGCTTTGTAATGCTGGCCACATGAGCCGGAAGCTGTCTGCGGACAAATGCCAGCTCCCTCAGCCTATAGAGCAAGATGAGAGCCACAACCCCTTTTATCAGTACAGTGGTACCTCTGGTTAAGTACTTAATTCGTTCCGGAGGTCTGTTCTTAACCTGAAACTGTTCTTAACCTGAAGCACCACTTTAGCTAATGGGGCCTCTCGCTGCTGTCATGCGATTTCTGTTCTTATCCTGAAGCAAAGTTCTTAACCCAAGGTACTATTTCTGGGTTAGCGGAGTCTGTAGCCTGAAGCATATGTAACCTGAAGCGTATGTAACCCGAGGTACCACTGTACTGTTAATACTGTGTATCAATACTGTTGGAGGGAGTGCTGGGCTTCACCCCTAACTCCTTTCAGACCTCTGCCCTTTCATGTATTAGTGAGAATTAACGATATGGTTTCATTCAGTATTAAATGAGTCAAAGTTTCACTGGAGACAATTACCCAATAAATTTTCATTTTCGAATTGTCAGAGAATGCTGCCATCCCAACCACAAATGTATTTTGTGAAATGTTACCCCCCCAAAAAAAACCCTGCTGTGAAGGTGGAGAATTTTGGGGTACCATTTTGGTACTCCTTTCCCATCCATTTGGACATGCATCCAGCAATGTACCAGTATATATCTTCATCTGCTATAGGACTCTTGTTATTTTTTGTTATTACCTTTATAGCTCATCTCAGGGAAAGCCAGCATGTTGCCTTCCAGACAGTTGCTGGACTACAATTTCCATAAGCCCTGACCACCAGCCACCCAGTATTTTGAGGGCACCACACATTGTCTTCCCCAGGCCTCTCTCTTCTTCAGCTGCTTTTGACTGTCACATTCTATGTTCCAGAATGGCAGGCCATGACATCCATTTATTTACGTTAGGAGTTTGGGTGTTGCAATCAGGTTGCTTTACTGCTGAGTTTATCTTACTCAAAGAGCAGGAGAAGGGAAGTATGATAAAATCATATGCTGGCTTCAAACAGTCTAGTGATGTAGGGATAAGAACTTCAGAAATTTACTGGGATGCACTTTAGGAAGCTGTTCTGTATAAACCAGGGAAAGCCAACATGGCTATCCTCCAGCTCAGCTCCAGCCAGTATGACCCATGGTCACAGAAGATGGGAACTGTTCTTCAGCCTCATCTGGAGAGTGCACGTTGACTGCCCCGGGCGTAAATATTGCATTTGCCCCCTTTTGAGGGATTTCTAAAGCAACACCAAAGGTATCTATCAAATTATAAAGAGATGTAATACTGTCAAAAGTAGAAGGTGTGTTTACCTTGCCTGAATATTTTTTTTAAAGAAAAAATGTGCAGCATTTTGCTGTTTTTTAAGTCTCCATTTCCAAATGCCTCTAAATAGAAAAGCTTATGGAATTACAGTTGACACTGTGTTGGCATAATAGCTCTCACTTGTGCTTTCCTGGGGACCTTTGTTTCGAGAATTTGGGGTTGAAAAAGTCAGAGCCGATGGCAGAAGCAGCTCAGGGGTGGAGGGATTGAAAGGGCTTAAATCAATATGTACCAGCAGTCTTCATTAATCGTGGATCCCAGACAATTATACTCATGCCAGCAGCTGGAAGGCAAATCCATCAACCAGAATACTTTACTGGGAACCTTGTCTGTTGCCATGCTTTGGGCATTTAGAGAAAGAGACTGCTTTGGACTTCCCTTACCTCTTTAGTAACATGCCTTAGCTCTGCACCAGATCATTGGTTTTCATTGTGGTGCATACTGACTGACAGAGGCTGTCCAGCATTTCAGACAAAGCCTAAGACCTTCTGCATGCAGAGCAGATGCTTTGCCATTGAGCTGCAGCACTTCCTCACCTCAACCTGGGTCCCACTGGCCAGCTTTTCCACCCTATCTCTGACACTTTTAACTAGCTGGCACTTCATATTGCTGCAATCCTAATCATGCCCACTCATTTACTCAATGGGACTTACGGTGCCCAAACGTAATTCAGGGTCCTAATTTCAGATTAAAACTTGCCCGCTTTTTGCAAATGATTCTTGCCTGCCTGACACAAACTGGAAACAAGGTGAGAACATTCTAGGACAAAAACTGTCTCACAACTATATTAATAGCTGATCTGCTCACCGGTTGTTATGAAGGTGAAAATGCTTCTCACCCTTTGAGCATCGAAACCAAAATTTACCCTCAACCAACTAGACCACTAGAACTGGACAGATGAGGACCTTCAAAATAAAAGCAGAAGATGGGTTTAGGTTAAGCATTAAATGAGGTTAGGTGGGGCAAAATATGGGAGTCTGTACCACTGAAGTCAACTCTGCAGACGTGAGGCCAAATACATCCTTCCAGGCATCTCCAGCTGCTCCTCAAGGCTCTCCACAACCACATCCGTCAAAAGCCCACAGCGTCTTTTCACTTGGCTAGAATGTGTTCTTGAACTCTGATGATGCTTCTTGCTTTCCAGGATGGAATGCAAAGAGGGGTGTGTGAATGTGTGTAGTACCATTTTGAAAAAATGCTTTTATTTCTTGAAATACAGTGGTACCTCAGGTTAAGTACTTAATTTGTTCCGGAGGTCCGTACTTAACCTGAAACTGTTCTTAACCTGAAGCACCACTTTAGCTAATGGGGCCTCCTTCTGCTGCCGCGCTGCCGGAGCACGATTTCTGTTCTCATCCTGAAGCAAAGTTCTTAACCTGAAGCACTATTTCTGGGTTAGCGGAGTCTGTAACCTGAAGCGTATGTAACTTGAAGCGTATGTAACCCAAGGTACCACTGTAAACACAAATTACTCTTCCCAGTACTGGCATATGGGCATCAGAAGGTTGTTCAGAAGGGAAAGTGGCCATCAAGGAAAGTGGCTGAAAATAGTTCCTGGCCCTCCCTGTGCTACTGGTTACAGACGTGCAGAGTTGCCTCCAAATTGGGGGGGGCATCATATGTGCATGATATCACATGTATGTTACCCCCCCAACCCAGTCAGGCTGGCTCGATCCGCCACCCCCACACCTCCCACCAGCTGCCTTACCTTTGTGAAAGGGACACGCTAGGTAGCTTTTAACAGGTCTCTAGACCTTTTCTAATTCCAGTTAACATAGGGGAAAATTAAAATAAATTGATGTTAACAATGCTGATTTGCAAAATGGGAGAAGCAAGTTGATAGGATAGTTACAAACAGATATGTGAGGAAAGAATACAATAAAAAATAAACTGAACACATAGTAGTATGTTTCTAACATAGAAATAAATAATTATAGTGAAGTTTACCCTTAACTCCTAAAACAGCATTTGTCCTACATGCTACTTCCTACACCTTTATGAAGACAAAAGCCTAGAGAAACCTGAAGTATGGAAAGGAAGAGTCCACCCAGGCATGCTTGTATCAGTGGGGACGCAGATGACGCTGTGGGTTAAACCACAAAGACTAGGACTTGCTGATCAGAAGGTCGGTGGTTCGAATCCCCGCGACGGGGTGAGCTCCCGTTGCTCGGTCCCAGCTCCTGCCAACCTAGCAGTTCGAAAGCACGTCAAGTAGATAAATAGGTACCGCTCCGGCGGGAAGGTAAACAGCGTTTCCGTGCACTGCTCTGGTTCGCCAGAAGCGCCTGAGTCATGCTGGCCACATGACCTGGAAGCTGTACGCCGGCTCCCTCGGCCAATAAAGCGAGATGAGCGCCGCAACCCCAGAGTTGTCCGCGACTGGACCTAACGGTCAGGGGTCCCTTTACCTATCAGTGGTGCAGTAGCATACCCTCCAACATTTCTCTGATGAAAATAGGGATGTCCCATTCCACAATGATAATTTTATTATTTATACCCCACACATCTTACTGGGCTGCCCCAGCCACTCTGGGAAGCTTCCAACATATATAAAAACATAATAAAACATTAAACATTTTTAAAAGAAAACTTCTCTATACAAGATTGCCTTCAGACGGCTTGGGGGGTCAGATAACTTCACACCATCCAACATTTCTCCAATGAAAATAGGGACATCCTAAGGAAAAGTGGCACATTCTGTGATCAAATCAGAAATTGGGGCAGCTTCTCTAAATCATGGATGTCCCTGGAAAATAGGGACACTTGGAGGGTCTGCAGTAGTAACATCTGAAATGCAGGACTTCATGATGGCAGAGGCCCCCAACATATGCCCCTAAGCAGTGACCCTGCTTATGGGGGTTCAATGCAGGATCCAATTAACAGACACTAACAAGGAGGGTTCTCTTCATGAGCCTGTTCATGTGGTCTGTTTACCACCCCAGTTTGCCATGCAGAATAGAACTATTAGTATTTGAAATGGCATTCTTATGCATCTACATATTTTTAAAGCTTGGAGTCGGTATTTAACAAATGCATGGTAGGGATTGTGTGGCCAGTGAAATGGAGAATATTTTACTGATGCTCAAAGTAGGAATGGATTCACCTGTTAATTTCAGTTTCTCATTTTTCCAGTCTAATATATGAATCTTTATAAACATTGTTGGCTGGAGAACTGCATCACAAGATTTGGAGAAGTAAGAATTTTGAAAGCTAGTCATGAATATTCACTAGCAGAGTCTGATCCAAACCTGGAAACATTATGGTTGAATAGAATTTTATTGCAACTGCTGTCAATATTTTACATCATAAAATATGCGTTCAGCTTTGGGGCACATTTCATGTTGTTTGCCATGTGTGTCAAAATAGTTGGTTCCTGCCCTGCAAAGGGATTAATACTGGACTGGAACTAGCAGTTATGAATATGTGACACACTTCTCAACAATGCTGTAGCTTAGATATGAAACTGGAGAAGAATAGCAATAACAGTTCCTTTTTGTGGAAGATAAAACATCCAGGCTTGCATGGATTCTGCTATATATATATTTTTAGAAAGGTGACATGGTTATTGCATTAGGAAAATAATGTGATAAGACATCATGAATACCTCAACTTTATAGCTGTTGCAAAGGTATTAATGTAATATCAGAAACTTACGTTCACGAGCAGAAATGTTTTACTACAATGAGCTTCCAGCAATAGAAGTAGCAGGTTTTGATAAAGGGTGATATTTTGGCAAAGAGGTGTATGCACTATGTTGAGGGACTAAGAGCTGTCAACTAAAGAGGATGAGGGCCCAGAAACTGTCAGCTAAAGATAATATTCAATCGAGATCTATTTCCCAGTAACTTAAGCCTATTAGATCTTATTCCTCCCTCTGAGACAGCAGAGAACAAGTATTTGTCTTCTTCTACATGATAGCCCTTCAAATGTTTGAAAAGGCTACCATGCCCCCTCTTGCCTTTGCTTCTCCAGGCTAAACATGCTTAATTCACTCGTTCTATATCCCAGACTGCCTTTTCCCCTTCCTTGGAATCTCTTCCAATTTGTCTACATCCTTCTTAAAATATGGTGCCCAGGACAGAACTGGACACCATAGTCCAAATGGAGTCTAACTAGAGGAACTATTATGTCTTGTGACTTGGAAGCTATGGTTTGATTAATGGAACCTAAATTTGCATTCACCTCTTTTGCAGCTGCATCACACTGCTGACCCCCATTAATGTTTTGATCAACACCAATCCTGATATCCTTTTAATGTTTACTACTTTCATACTAAATATCCCTATCTGGTGTCTGTGCATTTTTTAATTTACCCAAACAAATAACTTTGCATTTATGTTTTTTGAATTTTATTTTGATGGGATATTTAGTATTTAGTATACCAAATTTCTGTTCTACCAAGGACATTTTGAATATTATTCCTGTCTTCCGTTAGCATTTCCTCCCAATTTTATTTTTTTGTTATCTGCAATTTTGATACAGAGTCCCATCACTTCTTCATCTAATGCGATTGAGCAAAGCTATGTCACTCCAGATGTTGCTGAACTACATTGGCTATTTACAATGGCCATTGCTGCCATGGCTGATGGCCAAATATCTGCAGAGCCAGAGGTTCCTGTCAACAGAACTAGATAATTGATAAAACTGTTGATGTGCACCATGCCCAGAACAGAGACCTGTGACACCCCAAACAAAGCCTCTCTACAGTTTGATGGGAAGCAGTTAGTGAGTTTTCTTTGAGAATGGTTTCTCAGACACACCACTAGAAATCCAATTAAAACAAACATTTTGGCAGGATTTATTCTTTACAAACCCATGCTGGTTTCTACTAATTACTGCATTGTTATAAAAATGCTTACAAAGTGACTCCTTTATAATATCAGTTTCAGTGTGTTCCCTGGTACCAAAGTCAGACAGACCAGTCTCTAAATTCCTGAGTCTTCCTTCTCTTCCCATGGTGAGCTTTAACTGGATATGTGTTTTATTTTAAAGTATATTTTATTAACTTTTCCATTAATGCAATGGTCCATAACTGGAGGTTCCAGGGCTGGCTCATCCATGAGGCAAGGTTAGGGGACTGCCTCAAGTGGCAGGATCCACTGAGACACCAGATCCCACTGTCAATCTTTCTTCTCCCTTGTTCCTGATGTTCCTGATGTAGATCTTCTCTTTTGATTTACAATGTGATGATACATGTGTATTATTATTATTATTATTATTATTATTATTAAAAATTATAATGTAATGTATTGTTTGTTTGCTACATAAAGTCTCTAGAAAACATAAAATCGGAAAAAGTAACAATATGTTACAATAAAAACTACACAATAGGACAGACCCAGTATAACAGCAGTCCCCTGAAATAAAACTAATTTTAAAATGGTGGCAAACCATATCATTCAGCAATACTCTAAAACCCAAAGAATGTGGAACCCAAAGGATATTTCACTTTTTCACTTTAAATATTTATATACCACCCAATAACAAAGGTTTTTGCACTGTTTGCTAATAGCAATTGAAACCACAAAATGCAATATAAGTGAGAACATTAATGGAGCAGAACTAGAGGAATTCACAGATGCCTCATTTGGGGAGTGGGCAGCTAAAAACATGAAGAACTGTTCCCACAATGCACAGACAAAACGAGTTGGTTGTAGCTATTTTGGAACAAGACAAAACAAGAAGGTATGTTGGTGATTTGGCTGTGCTAAGATGCATTGAATAAATAGCACCCTTATGTTATTTTGCAGCAGATATGATAGAACATAATCCAGCCGAAGTTTGTATTTAAGTATTTAAGTCCAACTGAACACAGTTGCACTGCAACTGGTATACTCTCAGAAGTCCCATTTTGGTACCGTATTTTTCGCTCTATAACACGCACCCGACCATAACACGCACGTAGTTTTTAGAGGAGGAAAATCCATAGGCATGCCACCCGTAGGCATTCCCTTCATAACACGCACAGACATTTCCCCTTACTTTTTAGGAGGAAAAAAGTGAGTGTTATGGTGCAAAAAATACGGTAATTGGTAACAGTACCAGGTAAGTGTATTTTAGAATTTCAGCCTTTCCCCCCCATAAAAGTCAATGATGCTTAAATGTGCTTAACACTGCAAATGATTTTAAATAAGAAATGTTTACAATGTAAGTAAGAAAAAGAAATGGACAAGTGAATAAAATGCAAAATTTAAATACTTGATAGTGGCATTTTTACCAGCAGATGTCATCTTACTATATCAATATAAGATGTTTTAATTGTTTCATTGTGTATATATATATATATATATATATATATATATATATATACACACATACACACACACACATACATTTATATCTGTAGGAGGAAACAGAATATTCTAAATGTTATTCTAATGTTTGTGAGGGGCACCATGACACCCTCAGACACACTCCAAGACCACCTGCAGCACCCAATTTTTATTTTTAAAATGAGATTTCTATTTTGTCATTTGTCTGGGTTTATTTATTTATTTTTACCAGACATCTTTATTGAAAGTTAAAAAATATATAATTATATGTGGACTAAACATGGTGAGATGTAAATAAAAGAAATAAAAAGAAGTAGAGAAACAGCACTCATGTAGAAAGTAAAGTAAAGGGGGAAGGAGGAAAAAAACCCCCAAAATTGTATATTTTACAAAGTTATTATTGTACTTTACCAGATCTTAACCTATTACAGTATTTGTAAGAATGGATTCCAAATATCATTGAATTTGTCCATGGCAAGTCTGCATTTAACGCAAGGTTTTGAGTTTGTATAAGTCTTCAATCCAATCGTAGAAGGGAGCTGCATTTTCATTTTTCCAGTCATTTTGCTGTGGTAAGGGCGCAGAGAGTCCACTCATATTGTCCTTTTGTAAGGTTCCATGTGCTGGAAAAGGATATTTTGCACTGTAAACGTAAGGTTATTCCATACAGTTCTTTTGATAGTTTCAATTACCTTCTGACAAAAATCTTTCAATATAGGACAATAAAAAAGCATGTTTTAGAGAAGCATTATCCCTATTGCATCTCCAACAGTTAGATACTTTAGATAGCCCTTTTTAAAATAAACATAATGGGGTCCAGTGGACATCACCAGATGGGCAGCATCAAAATCAGATTGATTATATTCTCTGCAGCCAAAAGCAAGACCTGGAGCTGGCTGTGGCTCAGATCATCAGCTTCTTATAGCAAAATTCAATCTTAAACTGAAGAAAGTAGGAAAAACCACTGGGCCAGTAAGATACAATCTAAATCAAATCCCTTATGAATACACAGTGGAAGTGAGGAACAGGTTTAAAGATTTAGATTTGGTGGACAGAGTGCCTGAAGAACTATGGATGGAGGCTTGTAACGTTATACAGGAGGCAGTAACGAAAACCACCCCAATGAAAAGGAAATGCAAGAAAGCAAAGTGACTATCCAATGAGGCCTTACAAATAGCGGGAGAGACAAGGCAAGCAAAATGCCAGGGAGATAGTGAAAGATACAGAAAATTGAATGCAGATTTCCAAAAAATAGCAAGGAGAGACAAGAGGGCCTTCTTAAATGAGCAATGCAAATAAAGAGGAAAACAACAATATGGGAAAAACCAGAGCTCTGATCAAGAAAATTGGAGATATGAAAGGAACATTTTGTACAAAGATTACCATGATAAAAGACAAAAGTGGAAAGGACCTAACAGAAGCAGAAGACATCAAGAAGAGGTGGCAAGAATACACAGAGGAATTATACCAGAAAGTTATGGATGTCTCGTACATCCCAGGCAGTGTGGTTGCTGACCTTGAGCCAGACATCCTGGAGAGTGAAGTCAAATGGGCCATAGAAAGCACTGCTAATAACAAGGCCAGGGGAAGTGATGATATTCCAGATGAACTATTAAAATTTTTAAAAGATGATGCTGTTAAGGTGCTACACTCAATATGCCAGCAAGTTTGGAAAACTCAGCAGTGGCCATAGGATTGGAGAAGATCAGTCTACATCCCAATCCCAAAGAAGGGCAGTGCCAAAGAACGCTCCAACTACCGCACAATTGCACTCATTTCACACGCTAGCAAGCTTATGCTTAAAATTCTACAAGGCAGGCTTAAGCAGTATGTGGACTGAGAACTCCCAGAAGTGCAAGCTAGATTTTGAAGCGACAGAGGAACCAGAGACCAAATTGCAAACATGCGCTGGATTATGGAGAAAGCTAGAGAGTTCCAGAAAAACATCTACTTCTGCTTCATTGACTATGCAAAAGCATTTGACTGTGTCGACCACAGCAAACTATGGCAAGTTCTTAAAGAAATGGGAGTGCCTGATCACCTCATCTGTCTCCTGAGAAATCTCTATGTGGGACAAGAAGCTACAGTTAGAACTGGATATGGAACAACTGATTGGTTCAAAATTGGGATAGGAGTACAACAAGGCTGTATATTGTCTCCCTGCTTATTTAACTTATATGCAGAATTCATCATGTGAAAGGCTGGACTGGATGAATCCCAAAGATTGCCGGAAGAAATATCAACAACCTTAGATATGCAGATGACACAATCTTGATGGAGGCTGGAATTAAAGAACCTTTTAATGAGGGTGAAAGAAGAGAGTGCAAAATATGGTCTGAAGCTCAACATCAAAAAAACTAAGATCATGGCCACTGGTCCCATCACCTCCTGCCAAATAGAAGGGGAAGAAATGGAAGCAGTGAGAGATTTTACTTTCTTGGGTTCCATGATCACTGCAGATGGTGACAGTAGTGACGAAATTAAAAGACGCCTGCTTCTTGAGAGAAAAGCAGTGACAAACATAGACAGCATCTTAAAAAGCAGAGACATCACCTTGCCGACAAAGGTCCGTATAGTTAAAGCTGTGGTTTTCCCAGTAGTGATGTATGGAAGTGAGAACTGGACCATAAGGAAGGCTGATCGCCGAAGAATTGATGCTTTTGAATTCTGGTGCTGGAGGAGACTCTTGAGAGTCCCATGGACTGCAAGAAGATCAAACCTATCCATTCTAAAGGAAATCAGAAGGGGGCGACAGAGGACGAGATGGTTGGACAGTGTTCTCGAAGCTACCACCATGAGTTTCACCAAACTGCGGGAGGCAGTGGAAGACAGGAGTGCCTGGCGTGCTCTGGTCCATGGGGTCACAAAGAGTCGGACACCACTAAATGACTAAATAACAACAAATGGGGTCCAGTATATTCTAAATATTTTTTGTTGTTGTATGAGCCTCAATCTAAGGTCCAGAGACACCCTTGTTATAGCACTTTAAACAGTTTCTCACTCTATGGTCAAAATTGAGATCTCTAATTCTTTATTCCATTCTTCCCTCAGTTTATCAAATTGGTTTGCTAGTAACAAAGATTTATATATGTTAATGGTCAGTTTTTTTGTTGCGTAAGAATTTATCAGCTGCTTCAATATCTCTGGGGTCTCTGAGACTGTAAAAGCTGTTGGTCTGTAGATGGTGGTTAGCAAGTGTTTTATCTGGAGATACTGCCATTGAGCATTTGTAGGTAATCTGTATTTGCCTCTTAAAACGGAATAAGTATAAAATTCATCCTCTTTGTTTATCAGCTGGTCTAATGTTAAGACACCCAAATTCATTGAATTTATTTATATGTTGCTTTTCCACAATAAGCTGTGCCCTAAGCAGCTTACAGCAAACATTCAAAACATTGAAATACAAAGCATTAGAAATGCAAACATATAAAATACAGAACATGTAAGTAAATTTAAAAATGACAGAAGCCAACAATTTGGCAAACACAGAATAAATTCAGTATTACCCCCCACCCCCAACTAATCTAGGTTTTCGTAGATAAATACAAACTAAAACAAGAGTTAACCAACAACAGAATTTCTGGTATGGGTCTCCAAGGAGCCTGGTTTTAATACAGTTCAGAACGGAGGAGTAGATTACATACAACTGGCTCCTTACTCCAGAGAAGGCTGATAGGAGCAAAAAGCATATATTAGTTGCAAGTACCAACTGCTTGTACTTATTGCAATTGGGAGGTATTGCCTTTTGGTGGGGCTGTTTTGGGTCTCTGTTTCCTTTGTCTAGGCGTGTAAGCATTTTGCCTGTTTCGGATGGGGGGGTGGGATCTGAGCACTGATTAGTTTTCTTCTCTGATATGGCTATTTTGTGGTGCTGATGACTTTAAAAATAAAAATTAAAAATGCTTTTCAAGTGTGTCCCTGGACTCCTAATGGTTCGTGGCTCCTATACCATTGCCATGCTTGATTTCTTAAAATATCTTGCACTTAAGCTTAGTAATTTTACCGTGGTGGGTGAATTAAACAGTTAAAGCAACACACAGTAAATAGATGGTAACAGAACAAGCATTGCAGCAATTTACAATAAATAAAACATAGCAGTGCTATTTCTAGATCACAATTCCCTGTAATTGTGGAAGTGTCTCCCCTAAGCAAAGCTCTTTATGTTTTAGGGAATTATTATCATGTGCTCAGCTCAGGCCATCTAGAATGTTGAGTACTGATTATGGACTATTACAGCTCTTTGAAATTTTATTAAAATAATAAGCTCATTGCCAGCTAAAGGTATGTAATTATATACTTGAAAATAACTATCATTTAGGCTCTGCAGTAAAAAGCACCATGTAGCCTCTATAAATTCCCACTTGTGCTGTTCAAAAATGACCCCCTTCTCAATTATTCTGATAAACTCATGCGGACTAGGAGTTAACTTTGGATTGTAGGGCTGTATCTAGTGGAGAAGCATTTATTCAATTGAAGGCACCATTATAGTCAGTATCTGCTAAATAATGTAGACATGCTGACCCTTCGACCTTTGAGTTTTCCCTTTTAAAGAGAGGGATTGATTTATGCAGTTTGTAACTGGTGAGTGTAGCGTTTAGGAAGAAAGCATGAATTTGGCTAGTTTGTTCAAATCAATATCTCAAATCCAGCTTTTCTATTTATTTATTTTGCTTTTTTTGGTACCCAGACCCACACATACCCCTTGCCTGTCCTCACCTGCCACACCTCTTGTCCCTAGTTTTTCACCAGCCATACATTGATTCCTTTCTTCAATTATATGCTTCTTTCACTCACTGTTCCCTCAGGTCCGAACTTACCAGCTCTGTAGTTGCTCCACTAACATGGTTACACCCCACCCCCAAATACAATTAAATCACAGGGACTGTAGCTTACCCATCACAGAGCTACAATTCCCAGCATGTTTAACAAACTATAGTTTCCAGGATTCTTTCATGGGAAGACATGTGCTTTAAATCTGTGGTGTGTTTGCAGCCTAAGACTCTAGACTGGGTTTGCCCAACAGGATGTCCAGGGTCAATCAGAAGGGGGGGGGGTTAGGAGGGCCATTTAAGCTCAAATGCATGGGTGTAGCCGGGGGGGGGGGACAGCTGCCCCTCTAAATTAAATAAAACAATAGAAATTCTTAACTAACTAACTGACCAATCACATCAGTTCCGCTCCCCTAACAAAAGTCCTGCCCCCCCCAACAAAAATCCTGGCTACGCCCATGCAAAGGGTATCTCAAATTTAACACACTGTTTTTAAGCACATGGCATCAAATTGTGAAACACTCTTAACAGCTTGGAGCTACAGATTCAAGCGAGCAAGAAATATGATTTGGTAAAAGACAGTATGTTTTTTGGTAACAGATGCATATTTTGCCATTCGCTCAATGTTAAAAGTGAATGGCATCAAAAAATTTCCTCAGTAATTAGTGCATTTGCGCATAAAAAGGCTAGAAAAGCATTTGTTAAATTAAGCATTTATTAAACCCCCTGCTAAAAAACCACTTGACATCTCTGCTTATTTGCCTGATCTGGAGGCTGTGGACTTTGCTGATGTTGCTTAAAGGGGGGCCCAGACATAAAAGAGTAAAGGATGAGGGAAAGCCTTCCTAAGTTTGTCTATTTTTCTTGTTGTGCCTGTACTCTCCTAGGATAGGACCCACAAAGGGGAGCTACTCTTTTCTTATGTAACTTTATTATGCTATTGGACAAAAGGGTCTTTTGTGGCTGTATATTAACATATTGGAATAAATAATATATTTGGACCTATTGGTGTGGATATTGGGGGACTTGCTTGGATCTAGTGTTTGACTCATCTACCTGTGTGGGAGTACCCACGTGGTGCCACATTTCTTGGATACAGGGCAAATATTGGCCCACCTAGAAATCTCTAGTAAAAGATGACAGCCCTCCCATGACACCGAAACATAGGAATTGTGGCAGCATTTATTTGTCTCTGTGTGTGCAAAGTTTAGCAGTGCTTTTTTTCCTAGGAAAAAAGGTGCCAGGACTCACTGTCCAAAAATGGCCAGAGGAGGGACAGCCAAGTGGACAAAAGGGAGAAGCACTCTGCACATGCTCATGGAAGGAGGCAGCAGGGCTGCTCCCCAAAGCAGGGCAGGCAGGAGGCAATGATGCTCTGGTTGGAGAGGGTTGGAGAGCCCTGCCCTCCCTCAGTGGGAGAGGAAGGGACTGTGGTACTGTGGAAGGAGGCAGGGAAGCCTTGGGCAAAAATGAGGTTCGTACCCCTTCAAAAAAAGCACTGAAGTTTAGTATTATTATTTCATTTTATAATGTAGGTAAAACAGAGAGAACAATTAACAGCAGATAAATATGAAAAGATGAAAAGCAAAACTATAAAATAGGCACAAAGAATGAGTATGCGCACATGAGTTTAAAAAACAAAGTCCAATTAAATACTATAAACGCTATCAGATTGTCAAAGATAGTTCCAGATTTGCCAGGCTTGTGATTGGGGTTGTTATGAAAATGATGGCTCCAATGTTTATGTCATTAAAAATTGCCAACTCAAATAAAAAGTGTCTGGAGGTTCTAGACCTTGTCAAAATCTCAAATTGTGTGTGATTTTCTTCATTATTATAGTACTTTTCCGTGTATAAGACAAGGGTTTTTTTTACTTTAAAATAAGGTTAAAAATCTGGGGGCATCTTATAAATGGATAGTGCATATGGCCATTTTCTAAACTTGGAGTCCTCAAAAGTAGGGGGAGTCTTATACATGGGGGCGTCTTACACACAGAAATATATGGCAATTCCAGAGTGGTACCAAGTATACAGTGTAAGATTGTGGGCCATTTCCCATTGAGTTGCAATTGCTATTCATGCAGCCAATATCATACCGTATATAAAACCAAGTCTTTTGGCAATATATTTACATTAAATTATAAAAAATATTCAGCAACAGTAATTTTGGACTGCAGGCAGAAGTTTCTTTAGTAATATTTATCATTTCTCTCCAAATTAAATTCCAAAAATCTTGCACCAACCGATATTCCCACCGTAAATGATAGTAAGTACTAAGTTCATATCAATCCATCCCATGATTAGGAGATATAGAAGAAAACATTTTTGACATTTGCAAAGGAGTGTGATACCACCTGTGTAATATATTTAAGGGGTTTTCCCTAAGAAAACTGGAAAAAGATTTTAAGGGTTGCAATTCACAAATCTGATTCCAATCCTTGAGAAGAGTTTGTGTGCCAGCATCTAGTCCCCATACCTTTTTTTAAGGGGTTCCATACATCCCTATGTTACGTTAAGCAATTTAGTGTACAATTTACAAACTATCGTATTTTTCGCCCTATAGGACGCACTTTTCCCCCTCCAAAAATGAAGAGGAAATCTGTGTGCGTCCTATGCGGCAAATTCAGGCTTTCGCTGAAGCTTGGAGAGTGAGAGGGGTTGGTGCGCACTGACCCCTCTCGCTCTCCAGGCTTCAGGAAGCTATCAGCAAGCCTGGGGAGCCCACGGGAGTTCCCACAGGGCTCCCTAGGCTGTGGATAGCAGCCTGCCGCCCGGCGCGTGAGGCGCCCTGAAGCAGAGCGCCCCGCGCGCCGGGCAGACATCCGCAGTGTGGAGAGCCCTGGGGAGTTCCCACAGGGCTCCCCGCGCTGCGGATAGCAACCTGCCGCCCGGCGCACAGGGTGCCCTGAAGCAGAGTGCCCCGCGTGCCGGGCAGACATCGGCCAGCCCCACAAGCTCGGGGGACAGCGGGGAGGCGCAGCGCCGTCATCCTGCTGTTCCCCGACCTGGTTTTGGGGGGGAAATAAAGGAATTTCCCCCCTTTATTTCCCCCCCAAACAACTAGGTGCATCCTATGGGATGGAGCGTCCTATGGGACGAAAAATACAGTAATCCTTTTCCTCCGCTAGCATTTGTACTTAATTAATTTTCAGAATGTGTTAAGGGTCTCAAGAGCTCATTTCTTTTTAACATATTATTTTATAATTAATCTATGACTTTTATTAAAATAAATGCAGTTTGTGTTAAGATTAGATAAAATTCATTCAATCAATCAATCTCCTTTATCGGCATAGAAAAAGTGCATCATATACATGGCTCAGAATACAACACAGTTAATGAAACATAGTAGGAAATATTTTAGGATAAAACTGTCCAAAAAGGAAAATGATTGTTTTAATCATGCATTTTCTGTTTTTTTAATTCTATTTTTATGCTGTGAACTGCCCCGAGATCTACGGTTGAAGTGTGGTATACAAAATTAATAAAATATAAAAATGTAACTCATCATCTTCAGCTATTGCCCATGCTTGCTAGGATGGGAGGATTCCATTGCTGAATTAGCTAAGCAAGTTACACTTCTTTTCCTCCTTCTGGTTTATGTTTTTATTTAGATTCTTTTTTTTTCTTTGATGAAAAGATATTGGATATCTGATATTAACCTTTGTATATTTTCTTTCTAACCTTAATAAACTTTATTGGGAAAAGCATAACAAAGAACATTGCTCTGTAACACAGTGCAAATAGGTGGACCCCCTTCCTCACCTGGCTAGTAGTAAGAAAGACAAAAGCCAAAGTGTGTGTGAGCTAGGCTGGAAGCAAGCAGAAGCCAGAGAATGTGTGTTTTTTTTAAAGATATTTATTGAGAGTTTTTAAGGTAAGGTATAACAGAAAATGAAAAATAAACATGAACATAAAAATAAAAATAAAAAAATAAAAAAGTTAAAAACATCCATTAATTTTCGATAACATAACTTTCTTACACTTATTTCCCCGGACCTCCTCATGCCTCCCTTCTTTGTATTCCAGTTCAATTTGTTAGTTCAGCAAATCCTTACCATTAAACTTTAACCCATTTGTAAAACCTCTTTTTTTCATATCTCTTGAAACATTACAGCTGGAAACCACTTAGTTTCTATCCAACATCCTTCTAACATTCATTAATTTTACAATATTTCTGTAAATAGTCTTTAAATTTCTTCCAGTCTTCTTTCACCAAATCTTCTCCCTGGTCTCGGATTCTGCCAGTCATTTCTGCCAGTTCCATGTAGTCAATCACCTTCATCTGCCATTCTTCCAGAGTGGGTAGATCTTGTGTCTTCCAATACTTTGCAATGAGTATTCTTGCTGCTGTTGTAGCATACATAAAAAAAGTTCTGTCCTTCTTTGGCACCAATTGGCCGACAATGCCCAGGAGAAAGGCCTCTGGTTTCTTCAAGAAGGTATATTTAAATACCTTTTTCAGTTCATTATATATCATTTCACAGAAAGCCTTAATCCTTGGGCACGTCCACCAAAGGTGAAAGAATGTACCTTCAGTTTCTTTACATTTCCAGCATTTATTATCGGGCAAATGATAGATTTTTGCAAGCTTGACTGGGGTCATGTACCACCTGTATATCATTTTCATAATATTCTCTGTTAAGGCATTGCATGCCGTAAACTTCATACCTGTGGTCCATAACTGTTCCCAGTCAGCAAACATAATATTATGTCCAACATCTTGTGCCCATTTAATCATAACAGATTTCACCGTTTCATCCTGAGTATTCCATTTCAACAGCAAGTTATACATTCTTGACAAATTTTTAGTTTTGGATTCTAACAGTTCTGTTTCTAATTTTGACTTTTCCACCTGGAAGCCAATTTTCTTATCCAAGTTGTATACCTCCATTATCTGATAATAATGAAGCCAGTCTCTCACTTTGTTTTTTAATTTTTCAAAACTCTGCAATTTCGGTTTTTCACCTTCTTGCTCCAAAATTTCACAGTATGTCGGCCATTTGGCCTCCATATTTAGCTTTTTCTGAGCTTTTGCCTCCATTGGTGACAGCCACCTTGGGGTTTTATTTTCCAACAAGTCTTTATATCTTATCCAGACATTAAACAAAGCCTTCCTGACAATATGATTTTTAAATGCTTTATGAGCTCTGACCTTATCATACCATAAATATGCATGCAATCCAAATACATTGTTAAAACCTTCTAAATCCAAAATGTCTGTGTTTTCAAGAAGTAGCCATTCTTTCAGCCAGCAAAAGGCTGCTGATTCATAGTAAAGTTTAAGGTCTGGCAGGGCAAATCCACCCCTTTCCTTTGCATCTGTCAGTATCTTAAATTTTATTCTGGGCTTCTTGCCCTGCCAGACAAATCTAGAAATATTTCTCTGCCACTTCTTAAAACAATCCATCTTGTCCACAATTTGCAATGTCTGAAATAAAAACAACATTCTCGGCAATACATTCATTTTTATCACAGCAATTCGGCCCAACAGTGAAAGCTTCAAATTTGACCAAATTTCTAAATCTTTTTTCACTTCCGTCCAACATTTTTCATAATTATCCTTAAATAAGTTTCCGTTTTTGGCTGTCATATTAATCCCCAGGTATTTCACTTTCTTTACCACAGTCAATTCTGTCTCATTCTGAAGCTTATCTCTTTCGATCGGTGTTAAATTTTTCTCTAAAACTTTGGTTTTTAACTTATTCAGTTTAAAACCTGCCACTTGACCAAATTCCTGAATTAATTCTAAAACCCTTTTAGTGCTAGATTCTGGCTCCTGTAACGTCAGTACTAAGTCATCTGCAAATGCTCTCAGTTTATATTGTTTAGCTCCGACCTGTATACCTTTAACCAACCGGTTCCTTCTAATCATATTTAGCAGGACCTCCAGGACCGATATAAAAAGCAATGGGGAGATTGGGCACCCCTGTCGTGTCCCTTTTTCTATTTTAAATTCTTCTGTAACCACCTTATTTACAATTAATTTAGCCTTTTGTTCAGAGTATATTGCACCTATACCATTTTCAAAACCTTGGCCTACCCCCATCCCATGTAGGTTCTTCTTCATAAAGCTCCAAGAGATATTGTCAAAAGCTTTCTCCGCGTCCACAAATATCAAAACTGCTTTAGTGTTTATATTCACTTCTAGTTTTTCCAAAATATCAATTATATTCCTCAAATTATCAGACAAGTGTCTTCCTGGGAGAAAGCCCGCTTGGTCTTTATGAATCTCTTCCATCAATACTTTTTTCAGCCTCTTGGCCAAAATGTCTGCAAAAATTTTGTAATCCACATTAAGTAAAGATATAGGGTGGTAGTTCTTAAGCTGAGTCTTTTCAGTCTCTGTTTTCGGTATGAGTGTAATGTACGCCTCTTTCCACGACTCTGGTGCCCTTTTCCCTTCCAGTATTTCATTGCAGACTTCTTTCAGAGGTTGCAATAGCCACTCTTTCAAAGATCTATAATATCTAGAAGTCAGCCCATCCGGTCCTGGAGATTTGCCCAATTGCATATTTTGAATGGCACCTTCTACCTCCTGTTCAGATATTTTATAGTTCAGCATTAACTTACTTTCTTGAGAGATTTTTTGTAGTCCATTTATCTTCAAAAATTGGTCTATGTCCATTTCTTTCTGTGGCCCTTGCATGTATAATTGTTTAAAGTACTTCTGAAAACAATTTTTGATCTCAATTGGATTGTGTATATTCTTTCCTTCCACTTCTAAATTTGTAATAGTGTTTAATTTTTGTCTTTTTTTTCATTTGCCAGGCCAACAGTTTCCCACATTTGTTAGCTGATTCAAATGTTTTTTGTCTCATTTGTTTAATTTTCCATTCTATTTCCTGATTCATTATTTCCATATATTGTACTTGATGTAATTTTATTTCTCTCAAAATCTCCTGGGACTTTGGTTTTGCTCTCAATTTCTTCTCATTTTCTCCAAAATTTTATCTTTCTTCTCATTTTGACTTCTCTTCTTTATTGCATTCTGCTGTATCAGGAACCCTCTCATAACAGCTTTGCTTGCGTCCCAGATTACTCTTTTTTCTACGTTAGTGTTCATATTTATTTCGAAATAGTCTCTCAAGGTTTTTTGGGCCTTTTTATACACTTCTTCATCTCTAAATAAGGTGTCATTCATCCTCCATCTGAAGGATCCAGTTGTTAATTGTTTCATCTCCATCCTTACAGCATTATGGTCGGAGCAGGTTTTTGGGCAGATTTCTATTCTCTTTATCTTTGGTGCCATTCCTCTAGTTATCCATATTTGGTCAATTCTAGTCCATGTCATCTTGGCTTCAGAAAAGAAGGTTCCCTCTCTTCCCAGGGGTTTTTTTACTCTCCAGATGTCCACTAAGTCCATATTGTCTGTCATCTCAAAAAATGTTTTCGGTAATCTACCATCCTTGGTAACTACCTGTCTTTGTGCCTTATCCATGTTTGTAGATACTACGCCATTCATGTCCCCCAACAAAATCAAATTGTAATCCAAATAGTCCAGTAAAGTCTCATGCAACTTTTTATAAAATTCCGATTTCCCCTCATTCGGTGCATAAATTCCTACAATCAAAAATTTCTCTCCTTGTACTTGAATTTCAATTGCCAAAAATCTTCCTTGGTCGTCTTTAAAAATAAATTTCGGTGATAATTTCTCCTTTGCATAAATCACAACTCCTCTTTTTTTAACTTTATCAGATGAAACAAACTCCTGTCCCAGTCTTTTGTTGATCAATAGCTTCCTGTGTGCCTTTGTTATATGTGTTTCTTGTAAACAAATCAAGTCCAATTGTTCTTTTTTTAGTAAATGAAACACACTTTTCCTCTTTCGAGGAGAGTTCAAACCGTTGCAATTCCAACTTAGTAGTTGCAGGGCCATGATGGGGCTACTTGACTTTACCACCAACTGCTCCGAGTGTCTGTTCTTGTTCTGTGGGTAGTATCGCTTTTTCTGGGCCGTGCAATCCAAAAGATAGATTTGATATGTCTAGTATGCCTTTTGGCTCTTCTTCGGCTTCCACTTCTTTCTGTAGATCTTCCTCGTGATCTTTCAAGAACCTGTCTTTTTCGTCAACTGATTTTATCTTTATCTTTCTTCCTTTATATTTAAAGGACAGGCCTTGAGGAAATTCCCACCTAAAAAGAATTCTATTTCTTTTCAACAGGTCCACTAGATCTCCGTATTTGGACCTTAAGTCCAACAGATGTTTTGGAATGTCCTTGAAAATCACCACACTTGATTCGTCAATTTCCAAAGTCTTTTGATAATGCAGATTCAAAATTTTATCTCTCTCTTCTTTTGTCCGAAAGGTAATCAAACAGTCTCTCACCTTATTCTTACTTAATCTTTTTCCAAGTCTAAATGCATTCACTATCTTAAATTCTTCCTTCCCCGGATCCAGTTGCCAAAAGTCTGTGAATTCCTGTGTAAGAAACTCAGCCAATTTGTCTTGCTCCCGTTCTGGTACGGCTGTAATTCTCAAATTTCTTTGTCTGTCTTTCAATTCAATCATAGAGAATGTCACATCATGGTCCTCCAGTTTCTTATATACTAGTGGAATCTTCTCTTGGGTAGCGGTTGCAATGTCTTTTGCCTCCTCAGCTGTCTTTTGAATTGATGCAGATTCCTGTAGTAATTTTTCGATGGTCTCTGTATTTGTGTTCACCTTCTGCCCCAAGTTGTTGATACTTGCAGTATTTAAATCAATTTTGCTTGATGCTTCCACAACTTGTTTATTTGTCTCCGCTACTTGTCTGTTTGTCTCAGCTACCTGTTTATTTAAACTTTCCAAGGATTCATTAATTTTAGCAAGTGCCTGTGCCAAAACTTCTTCCGACGACATAACTTTTGATTTAACCTGAGGGAGTGTGACCCCTGATGTTCCAGATGCACCAGATGTTGAAAGCCTTCGCTGCACAGTATCTGCCCGAAATTGTCTGCCAGATCTAGTAGTAGTGGGTTTTTCCTGCGACAACTCTATCTTCCCTTTCCCATCTGCCATAACAGTCTCATAGAAATTCAAGGTTGCTCCCACAGTACAGCAGTTGTTTTGGTATAGAATAGAATGGAATCTTCCTCTGAGCCAGTTGTTATTGTAACAATATCCAGCTTCCTCTAGGGGGACACAGTAACAGCCAGAACTTGCAACTTTTAGGGACAGAAATAATCTTTATGAGCTCCCAATTCACTTTAAAAACCACAGTCTCAGTGCATTTAAACAGTTGCTTTCAAACCAAGAAAAGTCCAGAAACACTGTATCCCTTTTGCAGAGTTAACTGTCAAAACTTTCTGCTATGCGCCCTTATCTCAAGGCAGTCCGTTCCAGAGTTTAAGCAATAAATTGTTACTTCCTTTTCCCTTCTTTTTTATTTTGCAGGTATATTCAGCTCAGTCTTTTTTTCCCCCTCCTCTCCTGCAATCCGGAGGGGGAAACCACTTTCAAATGTTAAGATTAGCTCTTTTTTCCAAGCAACTTTCTGTATTTCCGCTTTAGAGTCTCTTTGCTTTGCTCTATTTACAACGCAGGGAAAGCAGACTTCCTGGTTGTACCTTCCCCGCTCAGTGCCAAATTAAAAATCTTTCTTTGAGTCTAATTCAATCCTACTCACGGGTAGTTGTTTTCAAAGTCCAATTGTCCCAGGAAAAAGGCAGCGCTCTCCGGTAACAGCTTCGCGGCTTCGCTCCACGGAAGAAGCAATTAACTCACAGCACCACGCCACCCCCGCTCCACTCCGGAGCCCGTTGCCGAGCTCCCTTTGCAGTTGGGGGGGGGCGCAAACAGTGCCCACTGAGTCCCCGGTTCACAGGCTTCACCCGCCTGTGATTTTTAAGGGGTCCCCGCTGCGCCGTTGTGGTAAAGACCCTAATTCCGCGGAGCTCTGTCCCTCCAAATCAGAGGGAAGCGGCCATTACCGATGGCGCCACCCCAGAAGTCCCCAGAAGCCAGAGAATGTGAGCCATGCTTGATTGCTTCTGGAATCCAAAGCTGTGACTTTGGGAGAAGCAAGACCTTCCAGGGGGTGGATACTGTGAGCCCCTCCATCATAGGCTCAGGTTGTACATATGTGTAAGTAAACCATATATCTTAAAGACAACATAGTCTCTGCTGTCCCTCATTCCAAGGAAATCAAACCCATGGTAAGTGCCTGGAACTGCAACAATATTTTAGCATTTCAAATATCTCCCATGCTGAATAGCAGTGACTTCAGCACCTGCACTGAATGAAGAGCTCAAGATTTATACTCAGTAGGGGCAGCTCCAGGGGATGGCAGTTGCTGTATCTCAACTTCTCTCAATGCATATGTTACTTATGAAAATGCTTTGAGACCATAATGGTTCAGGAAATACAGACTTTTATATTTTATATTACAGAAGGAATGTGTTTTGTTTTTGGCTAGCTTGGAGACACTCTCTCTGTTGTATCTACAACAGATATAAATCTTCTGGAGCTGAAACTCTTCCCCCAGAGTACTTACAGGCCAAAATTGCTTACAAACAGGCACAGAAGTCAGCCAAGCATGAATGGCAGCTAAGACGTTGGCAAGCGCTGATTGCGGCCTCTAAGCTTCGCAGCTCTCGTGGTTTTTGGAATTTAATCAATAAAAGATCGAGGAAATACCCATTGACGGTTATACCAGCCCCGACATGGAAACAATTTCTAAGAAAATATTTCTCCCAGACAGTTATCTCTAACATTCATTCTGATACTCTTTCATGTCACTTGCCCATATGGCCAGATACTGACCCGGAGGAAATAGTTGATTTAATTGCTAAACTGAAAACTGATAAAGCGCCAGGGCCCAATCTGATCCCGGCGGAAGCTATTAAACAACACCCAGCATGGTGGGCCAAAATTCTTGCAAAAATCTTTGATGCAATTAATGCCACGGGCCAGATACCTAGATCATGGAAGGAGTCCATCATAATTCCTATATATAAAAAAGGACCACCAGAGGACCCAGGAAACTATCGTAATATCAGTTTATTATCAATCATCGGAAAAATCTATACTCGCTTCCTGCTAACTAGACTAACCCAATGGGCCGAAGATTCCAATCTGATAGGCCATGAACAGGCCGGGTTTAGACCAAATCGTGCTTCTATCGACCATGCAATAATTCTATATCATTTGGCGCGGAAGTATTCTTCCCCCACTCATGGTCTTCTATGTGCCGCTTTTATAGACCTGAAGGCGGCTTTTGACAGTATCTCTAGAGAGCTGCTATGGGAAAAATTGGCAAAGTGGGGCATAGATAAAAGGCTGTTGTGGCTTATGATCAAATTACATGAAGGGACGGCCGCTAGGGTGAGGTTAACACCTGAGGGCTCTAACTCTGTACCAATAAATAAGGGGGTACGACAAGGGTGCATCCTTGCCCCCTATCTCTTTAACCTCTATATTAGTGACATGAGAACTCCCCTAGTTGAGGCCCAAACCACCATTCATGCACCCAGGCTTGCAGACTATCGCTGCCCCTTACTATTGTACACTGACGATGCGGTGATCCTCTCATATTCAAGAATCGGTTTGAGGAGGGCCTTTAAGATCTTCGCGTTATATTGCCAAACAAATTTACTTACTATTAACCATTCCAAATCTAAAGTCCTAATTTTTTCCAGGAGTCGTAAATTGTATAGGTGGGAACTCGAGGAGAAGCCAATTGAACAAGTCTACAAATTTCAATATCTAGGAATTTACTTCCAGCATAATATGGGATGGAAAGCGCATATCACATACTTACAAAATAAGGGCAAAGCCCTTATCTACGCTCTATTACGCTTTTTCTTTACAGAGGGGGCTATGCATGTTCCATCTGCCTTAAAAGTTTATAGTGCAAAAGTGGTTGCAACTATGGCCTATGCGGTCCCTTTATGGGGCGCTTTTGTAAACCTCATGCCTCTGGTGACATTGCAAAATCTTTTTCTCAGACGCCTTTTGAAACTACCCTCCTGTGTAAGCAACTCGGCTATTTGCTTAGAACTTAAGACCCCCTCCTTAGAGATCCTGATGTGGAGACATGCCTTTAATTACTGGCTGTCCCTTTGGCATAAATTGCCCAATTACCATCTTATTCAGTGCCTTTGGAGAGATGAATTTACCAGCCCATGGGCAACAAAAATCCATTCCAAACTGTTGTCTTATGGAATCTCGCCTTCCGATATACTAAATTTAGATCTAATTACAGCAAAAAAGGTTATCAAACAAAGATTGGAGGAGTTGATTTGCAACAAAATCTTACTACAGGTGGAGGTACATGTTCCCCGATAAATCAGGGCATTACATTTATGTCCCAGATACCTTGATATCTGTCTACCTTATCGGTTGCGTCGCATAGATTCGCTTTTGTTAGAGCCAGATTTAATGTGTTCCCCTCAAATGTGCTGAGCAATAGATTTTCTAACGGTAAAACCTCTGTTTTATGCACATGTGATAACAAATCAATAGAATCCCTTTATCATATCTTGTTTAATTGTCCTTTATATATTGTTCCCCGATCAAGGATTCTGAGTTCAATCATTTTGGAAACTGTTGCTAAACCACCTGAATTACATCTAGCCTATCTACTCCAGGACATTGACTGTTATAGAACATTACAGGTTGCCAGATTCCTGAATTCAGTTCTTTCATATAAAAGATTTCATGGAATGCTGCATGACTATTAAAAATCTAGTAAACTCTATCCACCATCTTTATATTCAAGGCCACAATATGGTACATCTAGAGATTGTATGTAACGTGAAGGAGATTATGCGTTGAAATATTTTAGTTGATATTTTAGAATGTAAAATGCTATTTTATTTATTGATTGGTTTTACCTTGTGGGCTTATAGCCGAATAAAGTATTATCTATCTATCTTATGGCTAGCTTGGCTTCCTTATTGCTTTTTAACTATGAAGTCCTGTGCTGCTTAGAAGCATGCATGCTCTTTATCTTGACAGAAGGGACACAGCAAGCCCAGTCAGCTATTCTGGGAATCCGATCCTTATCCACAGGGTTTAGGATCCAGCAGATCACAAGTCTCAGCTCTTGCTCCCAAATGCCCTCTTTGGTTTTTTTTTTTTTTTACTGGTTAGTGCTGATGATAGCTTAGTGCTTGTTTGGGCAAAGCTAGGACCTCCACTGAAGAGAGCCTCTCCAACAATCAGCATTTAGGTGGATAGATTAGAATTGCAGCCTGAAAAAGACAACATTGAAATAAGATAATAGTAAAGGCACAAGCATTTAAACATGAGTAGAACACAACTATCAAAATTAATAGCACTTCAGTAACTTATGTGAGGGTTATGTTCCGAGGATCATGCCTAAAGTCAAAACCCATTGAGTTGTAGAGTCAAAATGCTGATGAAATTCTAATGAATATATTTTCTTTTAAAAAAATAAATAAATAGCGAATTGCTGCAGAAATGTGGAGAGCTAACAAAACTGCAATCAATAGACCTGCCCGTCGCTACCTCGGAATCAGGCTACAAACCAAAACCCATATATGAAGTTAAGTTCCATTGAATTCCACAGGATTTACTCAGAGTAGATATGGCTTAAGTTTGCTGCTGTAGACACAGTACCATGAGAAAATATTTCAAATTTTGCCTAGGATGGCAGTCTTAATCTTATTAGCTGCTTTGGGAACAGCATTTGGGGTTGAAGGTGTGGGATACAAATCTGAGAAATGCGATAGTGTGGTTACTTCTGAGTACACTGATAAAACTATCAGAGCTGGCCCATCCATGAGGCAAAGTGAGGCAACTGCCTCAGGAGGCAGGATCCACAGAGGCAACAGATCCTGGGGTAGATCTCTATTCCCCCTTGTTCCTGGTATAGATCTAAACTCACCCCTTCTTCCTTGGAAGAGAACCATTCTGTGGTTCGCCTCAGACGTCAAAATTTCTTAGGTCCGGCCCTGGAGGCTGTGCTGTTAATTAGCCATTATGAAGTGTAGAGAAGTTACCACAACTTGATGTCGCTGTCAACAGCAGCAGTGTTCCAGATCTGCTACTCTTGTGAGCACCAGTGCCTGTCTTTAAATCTGATTTATTTATTCACCAAAAAAACAGCTTTTAAAGCCATGGTTGGAAAGTGCCTCACAACTCTTGCAAACTATGTTACAGCAACTTTTGTCACATTTTAGATCGTTTTGAGATGTAATGGCAATTCAGAATTTTGTAGTTCATTTCAATTATGTGTGTACAGTATAATGAAAAAGTGAGGTCTTTTTAGCAAGCAAAACCTAACAGGCCGGTGTTTGCTGTTCTATGCTTGTGGTGACTTCAAATCTTGACCAGGGAAGCAGGAATCACTATTCTCTGCGTTTTGTCCCCTCAGGTGTTGTGTTTGTCTGAACGCTTGATACGCGGGGAGCGCCGCCTGCTACCTCAGCTCCCGCCCGCTCCCGTTTTCCAGGTCTTTCTCCCGTCAGACAGAATCCCGGTGAATATCTCTTCAATCCCAAACGCCGCCGTTCCCCGAACCGGCCAGCCCTCCCTCCGTCTCTTGGCCAAGCTGGTTCATCAAGAGAATCGCCACGGACGCTCCTCCTCTCCGTTATCCCCCATACACGGTCGCCCTCCACTCTCCCGCCTTCCAAGCGGGGGCTGTTCCTTAGATCAGGCTCTACCCCCCCGGGGGGGAGATTGAGAGGCGGGGGCACAGAGACTGTCCCGGCCAGCGCTGATCTCGAGCTCCGATTGGCCGCTGTCTACGCTGACGTCACGATCATGATGAGAATTAATGATCGGAGGCGCTGATTTCATTGTGTGACGCCGGGACCGACCCAGCCGAAACCGGCTGAATTCGGAGCCCTGGGCCCCCCCGGACCAGCCCCGCCTGCCCCACAGAGCACGGTGGGTTCGGCGGCAGGGGATCGGGCGTAGGGAGGGGGGGAGGGGCGCGATCGGCGCGCGAACCCTGAGGGGGGGCCGAGTGAGGAAGATCGTGGGGAGGGGGAGAAGGGCGGCGGTGTGAGGACTTGACGGGCGGCCTCTTCGATGGCCTGTGGGGGCTGCGATCGAGGAAGACGCTGCCCCCTCCCCCGCGCTATCACTTCTTGGCTGAAGGCTTTGAGGTGAGGGGGGAGGAGCCGGGGAATCGAGATCGAGGGAGGGAAGGAAAGGAAGGGGGGGCACAAAAAAACTCCCGAGCCTCGGCTTCAACCTGGAGCTCGCGGACCATAACTCGGGGGCGCATGCGCACCTGAGCATTCGGTTGATCTGCGGCAGGAGACGCCAGCGTGATCAGCCCCCTTGCGCGAACTTGGAGGCGCTTACGCGCTGCGCGCGAGTATAAAACGAGGCGCTTGTGCGCATGCCCTTGGGCGGAGAGCGAGGCGGGACTGAGAAGACGAAGTCGTGCCTGCGGTAGCCCAGGGTTTGGGAAAGCAGCGTCTTGGGCAGTGCTGTTTCTGCCACCAAAGGGCAGCACTGCTCAGCTTTTAGCACGCTGCTTGCTGTTGGGGTTTGCGGCGCACCTCGAGAATGTCTCGGATTTCTCAATCCAAAAGCGGGAGAGGGCGTCGCTCCAAGAAAATAGATCGGATTATAGAATCCATATCGCCCGACGTTTTCACCAATCCCTACAGCCCAAATCCTCCAATATTTGAAAATGTACGCATGCGTAGTGGCAGGTTTAGTTGCTAAAACTACGAGTTACAGAAGTTTCACAAGGAGTAGGCAGAGAAGCAAAGTTTGTGCAAGTTGTAGGGAAAAGGAATAGGCGTTTGTGCCTGCTTGGCTTGCCTGTGCGTCTGCCGTGTAAAAAGTCGAACCTGGTGGTGGTGTATAATTGGTGGTGGTGTGCCTCCTGTAACGCTAGTCTAACTTTTTTGTTGGTAAGAATGCGAGTTTTCATCTTCATTAATATGTATATGTGTTTTGAAAATTGCAACTTATGGGGGAGAGTGCAGGACAATAGTTGCATTTGGCAGGTGTTGGCAACGAAGAAAAGAAAATGGGGAGTTGCTAATGGTTTGTCTGTGAACACAGTCAAGTGTTCTTATGTCATGTGTGTCTTTGGCTTTTCCCGAAGTAAATGTTCAATAAGGCAAATGTAATGTACAGTGGCACCTTGGGTTAAGAACTGAATTTGTTCTGGAGGTCCGTTCTTAACCTGAAACTGTTCTTAACCTGAAGCACCACTTTAGCAAATGGGGCCTCCTGCTGCCGCCGCGCCGCTGCTGCACGATTTCTGTTCTCATCCTGAAGCAAAGTTCTTAACCCGAGGTACTATTTCTGGGTTAGCGGAGTCTGTAACCTGAAGCGGCTGTAACCTGAAGTGGCTTTAACCCGAGGTACCACTGTATTTGCTTCATAATGTGGTATACAGTGGTACCTCTAGTTACATACGCTTCAGGTTACAGACTACGCTAACCCAGAAATAGTACCTCGGGTTAAGAACTTTGCTTTAGGTTGAGAACAGAAATTGTGCAGTGGCAGCGCAGCGGCAGTGGGAGACCCCATTAGCTAAAGTGGTGCTTCAGGTTAAGAACAGTTTCAGGTTAAGAAGGGACCTCCAGAACAAATTAAGTACATAACCAGAGGTACCGCTGTATAGTGATCTTTGTGATGGTGAGGTGGTATTTTTGCAAAAAAGGTTATCAGTTGTGATATTGAGACAGATGCATCTTAGGGCTGAGGAGATAAATGCCTAGGAATCTTCTTCATGCAGTGTCTAAGGGAGCATATTGTTGCTTGTCAGGAAAAAACAAAATGTGCATGGTGGTGTGGTATGTTACGAGTATCTACATTGCATTCACCATCTGTGTTGGCTTTTGGTCTTCAGTGGCATCAGCATAGCAGTAATAGAAAGCACCCAGTTTTTAAAATTATTTATTTATTGTATTTATAGCTTACCTCTTTTTTTCCAGGAGAAAAAGCAATTTGGTTCCAGAAATTCATTCAGATAGTGCATATAAAATATAACTGATAGAATTCTACAGGACGCGGCATTATTGTGTGACAACAGTCCAAATCCAGTGATCTCCAGATGGTGGAGATGTTAGATGTCTAGGCATTTTCACTTGGTTGCAAGGGGTCGAATGCCAGGAGCAAAATGCCCCTGGCTAATTTTGAATACTGCTCACCACTCCTTTCATCCTCACAACAACCCTGCGAAGTAGGTTGGTTAGGATGACTGTCCCAAGGTCATCCAGTGAGCTTTATTACTGAGTGGGGATTTCAATCCTGGTCTCCCTAGTCCAACATTTAACCACCAGACTCTGTTTTTGTCCCATGGAAATTGCAAGTGGATATTCAATTTCCCAGTTAAACCAGAACTTCAGATATGGAAGGACTTCTGTATGGCCATACCTGGTGTTAAGGTGTGAAGGTTAAGAAAATCCCTCAGCACTGTTCATGCAAGGCCAGGTATTTTGTGTGATCATGCGTTTGGTATTCCTATTCTCAGTGCTGGATAAGAAGTACCAGAGTTTGATCAAACACATATATCTGCTGTAACATCATACAGTCTTTGTTGTTGTTGTTTAGTCGTGTCTGACTCTTTGTGACCCCATGGACCAGAGCATGCCAGGCACTCCTGTCTTCCACTGCCTCCCACAGTTTGGTCAAACTCATGTTGGTAGCTTCGAGAACACTGTCCAACCATCTCGTCCTCTGTCCTCCTTGTCTTTACCCATTTATAATGGCATTAAGTTTTGTGCACCAGATTTAATCTTGTCAGGTGCAGTAAGTAGTATCTGACATTCATATCCATACATCATTTCGATCATAGGTGACTAACCTCCAGACACTGAATTTCAACTCCCAATATTTAATAGTAAAAATAGCTACATGTAGCAATTTCATTAAAAATGCAAATATGTTGCACAACAAATATATAAATTCTAGAAACCAAATCACAGATCACTAACCATAAGAGTTCCCCTCCCTTTCTCTTTTATTGTCTACATAAGCCTAGTGATATAGAAAAAAAATCAGTAAACTGATGGTGTCTACTGCATTCCACAAGACTGGGCTGATGACACTGAAAGCTTGTGTTGACATCAGATGAGTCTTACCTACTTGCAGTGCAACCATAGACACTCTTGGCAGATGATTTCAGTAGTCAAGTTGCAATTAATATAAGAGCCACAAACCTGGTAGCAGGTGGCAAGCAGTGCAGATGTTTTCATTATGTCATCTATTGTCAGCTATCTACCACATTCTGTACCAGCTAGAGCTTTTGGACCAAACCCAAGGGTAGCCCCACATAGAACGCAATGCAGTAATCCAGCCTCTGGGTTAACCATGCCTCTGGCTTAGCCATTCTGACTGGTGCTGATGAGAACTGTTAAGTCCAATAACACCTTGAGGTCCATAGGTTAGTCACCCCTTGATTCTAAGCTGTGTGCATTTAAAGAAAATGATGGTCTCTAAAGAATCCTGGGGACTATAGTGTTTGAATGGTGCTAGGTGTTCTAGTTGTCAGTGGTAAACTACAGTTCCCAGGATTATTTGGTCATGCACTTTAAATGTGTGTTGCGTATTTAGGTGATGTAAGCAAACCAGCTTTTCTGAAAAAGAAAAGCACACACTAATCTGAGGATCTGCAACATGCACATCTTTGCAAATGACAATGGTCCTTTTTCAGCAATAGTAGCCATACAAATAGCTATTGCTGATATCCTTCTTTGAGCCTCCGAATAATTTGTGGACTTGCATCCACTGTTGAATTATACCTTGCATCCCATATTAGAGAGATAAGCCAACTAGCATTCTTCTGGGGTCCTTATCAGCAAGGTGGCATTTTTTTGTTATTGATTTTTCCCTGCATTACTTTGTTCTCTGGCTGTAGTTGGAAGTCTCTTTAATGAGTGTTCACTTCATATGCAGTTACTGACTTTTCATTCAAAAGTAGTACATTTCTCTATGGGGAAAAAATGGAGCCAACAAGTACTTCCAATGTCCAGGTTGATGGTACCAATGGATTGATAAAGGCTTCTAAAAAGGAACTTGCCATTCTTTTGGGCTTACAAGTATAGGTTTTGCTAACCCATCAATTGTTAGAAAATGTACACGTTACCATGGAGGTAGCTACGAAGATGGCAGCAACCACTGCTCAAAGTTATGTCTGCTGTAGGCCTAAATACCATTGAAACAAATGAGATTTACTCTGGTGCACATTTGATTAGACTTTGTTTGCTGGTCCCTCTGCCTTTTCCAAGTCAACTGTTTTGGAGCTATGTCTAACCTTGGTATGAAACGTGTAGCACAATTGCTTTTAACTCATTTCTATAGCCAACATTACTCTTGCTATCAGGTTAAATCTAAGCTGTTGTATATGTTGTTAAATCTAACACATAATGAAGTATTGTCTCAAGTTAGAATGCTGTGTCCATTTATTTGGAAATCAACCTTGTTGAAGGCCTTTAGTTCAGTGGTAGAGCACAGGATTCACCTGCAAAAGGTCCAAGGTTCAATCCCTGGCGACCTGCATTTAAAAGGACCAGGTTGGACAGGTGTGGGGAACATTTGGTCCTACACATGTTGCTGAATGACTCCACCCATCTGCCCAATCACCAGAGATGATGGGAGTTGTTGTTCAGTAGCATCTGATAGGACAGAGGTTCCCCAGACCTGAAGAAACATCTCTGCCCAAAACTTTGGAGAGTTGCTGCCAGACAGAGTACACAATGCTAGGGATGATAGAATCCTGCTTCCTATATTTCTGTTTAGGAAAGTGAGTAGACCTGTTAAGAACGCTTTAGTTTTAGATCTATACTGCGGACTAGGAGCTGTTATAGTGTGTGTGAGGATACAGTTTATGGTTAAATATGTGGCAGTTTTTCCTCTTTGGTATTTAATTTTAATTTTTTAATTTTTTTTACATTTGAGCCACATATAAATGGTTTGTGAGAAACAATAATTCACCTAGCAATCATTTTTAAAAAAATAATATTTATTAAGTTTTCCATTTTAATAATCCAATAAAAACACATTAAAACATTCCAAATTACAATACAATAAAAAAGCCAAATATAAATGCCAAATTATGTATCTTTGGGTGTCTTCCCATGCTCTGAATTTCACGAAATGCTGATCATCTAAATATCACATAGCATTTCTTAGTTAGTCAATAAACCATTCCGATGTTAATCCTTCATTTAATTTTCATTTATTTTTGCAACCACTGGTCTGTTCAACTTTTGCCTTCGTAATTCTGGATGAAATATTTTCCCTGTTGTTATCCACACTCCAGCAATTTCAGTTTCAGTTTCTGCTCACAGGAGCCATAATATTCCACATCCCAAACCCTGGGCAGAAATCTGAAATTCCCCTCTGTAATCTCGCTCCATCTCCCAACATGCTGGTACCTCTGCAGAAACACATTAACTCCAGTCCAGAATTCTTTCCATCTTCCACTGAGGGTAGCTGCCAGAATCTTCACCCAGTCAGTATTACAGTGGAACCTCGGGTTGCGAAAGTGATCTGTGTGGGAGGCACATTTGCAACCCGCAGCACCGCGTCTGCGTACGCGTGGATCACGATTTGGCGCTTCTGCGCATGCACGAGCGCAGAAACCCGGAAGTAACCCGTTCTGGTACTTCCGGGTTCGGCGCGGTGCGCAACCCAAAATCATATAACCTGAAGCATCTGTAACCCAAGGTACCACTGTATATTTAAACCACAATGGCAGCAAAATGCTCTTTCAGGCCCACTTGCGTATTTCAAACAGTTGCCCTTTGGGGGAGGTTTACCAGGTAAAACTACAAGTACAAATTGTATAGTCCCCCTGGGGCTATGCAATTAATCCATCAGTTAATTCAACAAGCGGGTTAGTCCTTTGTGATGTTATTCTTGCTCCTCATCGACACTACTTTCGTTTTCTGCTCACAGGGATAATTTTAACTGTGTCACAGACCACCATTAGTCCTGGGCAGATATCTAGAATTCTCCTCTTTGGTCTCCTGCTAATGAGATGGTGCCTCCCCGCTAACTCAGTAACTCCAATCAGGAATTCCTTGCATCTTTCCCTTAATGGTCATTGCCAGAATCATAGTCAAAATTTCACAAAGTTTATTTCGCATGTAGCTTAGCGCCCACTCATATATTTCAAACAGTTGTCCTTTAGTTACGATGAAAGTCTTTCTCCACATCAAATCCTTCTCAGTGGCTGGTTAAATTAGCAAATTATTTTATCTCTGCTAGTTCAGAGCATGCCTGTTAAATAAGTCTGAATTTTTATCTTAAGAAACTGGTGTCCTCTGCTCATGGCGCCAGCTTTGAGGAGATGCCAAGATGTGCAGTGCATTGCCCCCAGCGCCCCCTGCATTCCTTCAGGATGGGCAGCAGGTATCAGATGATCTGGGGGTGGCCTGCTCCCCCCAGCCCTGGTGGGGGGGCCTTTGGGAGGACAATTACTCCCATATTATCCTTGTCTGCACGAAAGGGCTGCACTGTTATGGGCACAGCCATTCACCATGGCAGCCAAACAGGAAGTCCAATAATTCACCTAGCAATCTTATTTCCTAACACATAGTAGCCTTCATATACTTTTCTATGTTTGAATAGATTAGCACTACTAGAGCAGATGTGGTTGTTAAAGTAAATGTTCCATCCATGGAGCAGAAGGTTTGGGCAATATTTCATTTTTAGCTAAATATTCTTATGTATCAATATATCACAATGTCTGAAATGGGAATGGAACTATGTAGAGGTGAACGGAGCAATGTCCTGGCAACTGCTATTAATTAGGAGTCTAAAACTGGTAATTTTTTACTTACCTTTAACATACTGTTACTTTACAGTATAGATAATTTTTTAATTAGCATATTTTCTCTAAAATTAGAGGTGTAGAAGTACAGCAAGAAGCAGTTAGAAACTCAGGTATACATCTTTCATACAAGATACTCTTTCCATTTGAGTATCCTTTTTAGACACTCTATACAGGGCCCAGAACAGACTCTTCCTGCAGGAACTTCACATGACTTAATCTGCTTTTCTTGAGCTGGATGATATACATTAATTTCAACAACCTTAATATGCTCCATGCTTTTTCAGAGCCATTATTTTTACTGTTTGGTTAACTCATTCTTGCATTTATATGACCATAAAATGTGATCTGTATATCAGTTCTACTTGTGCTGTAAGTTGTTATACAGTGGTACCTCTGGTTGTGAATGGGATCCATTCCGGAGGCCCGTTTGCAACATGATAATAGTGCAACCCGCAGTGGCGCTTCTGCGCACGCACGGGTTGTGATTCGCCACTTCTGCACATGCTCATGATGTCATTTTGCGCTTCTGTGCATGCACGAGTGGCGAAACCTGGAAGTAACCTTTTCTGGTACCTCCAGGTTGCCGCGGGACGTAACCTGAAAGAAAGTAACATGAAGTGGACGTAACATGAGGTATGACTGTAAAGGCTTTGTAATATATGCACCACTTTAGTAGAAACTTTGGGTTTAGCTTTTTCGATGTTTGCTTAAATTTGCACAAAAATAATAGTTTCTGGGGAACCTCTTGTAGTTTTTCCTGCACTTTGTTAGATTTATGTGGGATTCCCAAGCAGTCACCTATCCAGATACTGTGCAGAACCAGAACTGCTCGGCTTCAGAAATGGCAAGTTTTTAGTCACTTTTAGGTGTTGGAAAGGGAAATCAAGATACCTCCACAGTGCTACTTTATAACTAGGCAAGTCCATGTGACTGAAGAGAAGGCTGAAACATTTGAGAAGGGTCCTTATGCTTCTGGTCCTGGGCTCTGAGGGCAAAATTTTTTGCCCTTCCACATATCATAGATGTGTATAGAAGGACTGTAGCTCAGTGATAAAGCACCTGCTCTTCATGCAAAATGTCCCAGGTTCAATCCCTGGCATCTCCAGGTAGATCTAGAAAAGCACCCTAGGGCCACTGCTGTCCAGAGTTGTTCCTGGTGTAGCATAATGTGGCTTTGTACATTCTCATATACTTACAAGTTCAGTGATAGCAAGCCAGCTATATCATATCAGATAAGCTGTGGCTCTTTCATTGAAGTATATTACAGAGATCCCTTGCTGCAATGTCTGCAAGATGGAACAAATCTCCCCCCTGTTCCCAGTCTGTGCAATCAAGTATGCCCCAGATTGTAAGCAATTTCTTTTTTCCAATAGAACTCAATGAAAGCTATTAAGAACCAAGACTGCCTCAGCTTCATAGCCTTGTTTGGTGTCCCACTTCTTGGACATTCTTGAATGTGGCTGAGAGACAGAATCCATTCCTGAATGCCTACAAACATGATTCTATCAACAACCCTCCTAGTTATTTTAAAAATGTGGCAGTTCTCTGATTCTTGTATGTATTTATATTTTTGTATGATTAAGAAAACTGATAGCAGATAAACCAGAATATAATAGAGCTCAGTCCACTGTAGTTTTCTATTTGCTTGGATAAGTGAGCACCTGCTTTAAAAAATAATAATAATCTGCAAGTCTTAAATTATTCCAATTTTCATAGTATCTTCTTTTATTTTTAGATGAATCTGCGTTCTGTATTTACTGCAGAACAACAAAGGATATTGCAGCGTTATTATGAAAATGGAATGACAAATCAGAGTAAAAATTGCTTTCAGCTCATATTACAGTGTGCACAAGAAACTAAGCTGGACTTCAGTGTAGTCAGGGTAAGTACTCAGGTCTTCCATGCTAAAATTTGCATAACAGTTTATCAAATACACTTGTTTTGCTTCTTTATCTGCAGGGGACATGGAGCTATTAAGAAACAAAAAAGCTTCTTTCCCCAATATAACTTGTGCTTTGTCCCCCCCCCCCCATGACAGCTCGTTATAGTCTTGCCTGTTGTTTGAGATAGTGCTATGAAGTGCTTTCATCTTGTCCAAACAACTTAAGTCTCTTTAGCATCTGAAGTTAGGGCTTTTGTTGAAATTCTGGCTTTTGTAGATGTTTGAAAATTTTCTTTCATTTTTTTAACTTGGATGTTTGATTATTATTATTTCAAACAAGATTGTGTGAAGTATGTAAGGGACACTTCATACATTACATTGGGGTGCAGTTACATTGATGCTTTGTAGATTTATGCCTACAAATTAAGTGTAACAAATATGCCTTTGTAAGCACCTGTATCATACAGCTATGCTTGTCAGTAGATCATTATTGGCTACAGTTCCCTGTTGAGTGTATGCTTGGTGGCTTTGCCTCCTCCTAATGGGTGCCTTGGTAGAAAGATGGTATATAAATGCAGTAAATAAAAGAAATAAAGGCTCTGAAACAGTGTGAAATGAATCTGAAACAGTAGTTTAATTGCATTAGTTTGCACTACATTAGTAAAATGTTGTGGTTTAGTTTCTGCTAAAACAGGAGTGGGTGGGCAATTAAGTTCATTCTATGGTAAGACAACACCCCCCCCTCTCAACTGATGAGGAAGACGCTGGGGACATTTTAACCATTTTATGAAATTCTTGATCTGATTTGGATATTAGGAAATTCCTGGTATATGTGTTGTTGCTCTTACAATTTGGGATAATCTTCTTTAAGAATTTCTTTTGAGTTGACCTCACTTGTTCTTATGAGTGGTGGGGTAAATGCTAAGTCCTTGTAGTTCTAGGTGAGGACAGTACCAGGAAAGTACTAGCTGCCTTGGAAAAAAATTTTCAGCCATGTACATTGCAGTGCGTTGTTCAGGGGCCTTGCTTGGAACTATTATGTATCTATTATGCTGAAGAAATGATAGAATATACTCTGATAGCAGGACCAGCATGTTCTTCACGCCCCAACTGTTCAATAACAAAAGTTCGATTTTCAGAAATGGGTAGATGGAGATCTTTGCAGCATGGTTGTAAACATTAGGATGTGGTGATGTGTGCGCATCAAGCTGCTATTAAAGGTACAGTCACATAGGACAGTTCAAAGGTTTACTGCTCAGTGTCCAGAAATATTAGAGTTCAGTATTGATCCTTCCTCCTCCTTGGAGAAGGAAAAGATAAAGAGACAGAAAGTTATTGTGGAAAGGGCCTGGGTGGGGGGGAGACGAATTTTGCACTCTGGTGGCTTGTTTATGGGCAAGGGCATGTGGTATATAAGCAACAGCTGGAAAATTGCAAGTGGTAGTTAATAGTAAAGGTAGAAGTCACTCATGTGTCTCATTCGTTCACTTTTTTAGTCTTTGTACTGTGATACTCTGGACTGAATGAAATGAATTTGAGTTGGATCCTTTGCTGACAAACCCTTTTGTGTTTGCAGACCTGGGTTGGCAACAAAAGAAGGAAGATGAGCAGCAAGAATGTTGTGGATTCTGGAGGCACCCCATCAGGGACTGTTGCCAGCACGTTGAACATACCTACAGTAACGAATGTCCGAAGCCTAGCCAACCTTGCTTCCCCCCAAACCCAACAGGCATCTTGGACGTCCTCCAACAACGATGTCATGGTAACCGGTGTATACACCCCAGCCAGATCTTCTCACAGGCTGGTGTCCACTAAGCAGTCCAGTGCATCGGTGAGTGATCTGCATAAAAATTCTCTTCCAAGGCCACAAACAAAAAGTGAACCTGAGTTTCAGCGGCAGCAGATTGCAGTGGCACAGCAAGCCCCCCACTGTAAAAATGCTTCTCTGTTCCTGGGAGAAAAGACTATTATCCTGTCAAGGCAAACAAGTGTGTTAAATTCAGCAAATTCTATTTATGACCATGCTAAGAAAAGCTATGGTGGTTCTTCGGTTCAGACTGCAGAGTTGGTTTTACCTCAGAAGCCCATGTTGTGCCACAGACCAAGCAAAGTGGAACAGATGGGATGTCAAAGGTTACCGAAACCGGAGCATCCGATCCTAGCCTCACATGTGCCATCTGGGCAAAGGGCCAGCATTAGAGATCCTTCCTGCAGCACGCACAATGTGGAAATTCGGGAGGTTTTTTCCTTGGCTGTTACTGATCAACCTCAGAGAATCCTGGGAGGAAATACTCAGAAGCCATCGTCCTCTTCTTCTGCAGATGGCAGTTATTTGTCCATTGCCATGGAAACGGGGGATGTCGACGATGAGTATGCTAGAGAGGAAGAATTGGCATCAATGGGTGCCCAGATACAGAATAACCCCCGACTAAGGGGCACATCCCTCATGGTGGAGAACCCAGGCACAGGCCTACCAGGATCAGGCAGAAGTGTTGGCTGCAGTTCACACTTGGTTAATTCCAGGGACTTGCACAACAGTACCCCGTATCATAACAGAGACTACCACTTGCCTCCACGTACCTCCTTGCATACTATGTCCAGCACACTATATAGCAGTTCTTATCCATCAAGAGGTAATCTGTCTTCTCATTCTGCAGCTTCCAATCAACGAAGGCTGTCTCAAAACCAAAATAATTACCAGGTAATTGGAGTTCCTCCTACGTTTTAATGCTTGTGCTTTGACATCGTCTTCTGTTTTGTTGATGTTGTTGTAAACCGGGAGTTCCAGCAAGTTAACTTCTGTGCAGTGAATTGCAGCTGCTTTATGCATTTCTTGCCAAGAAAACACCTTGAATCATTATGCATTCTATTCCATGATTTTGGACACCTTATCCTCTGCACCAATACATGAAGCTGCAGAGTCTTGCTGTATAGTGGAGCCATAGGTGTGACGGCCATAATGTTCTCCTGCATGTGTGAATCGCATCTGCCTTTTGTTTCCTTTTCATTGCTACTTTGGCCTAAAGCCTCTATCCATGAATGGTAAAGGTAACTCTAGTGTGCCTTTGCTGAGTCTGTCTCACCATTCCTGCTCTCTTCATTTGCCTTGAAAGAGGTATCATGCCTGGACATTTCACTCATTCAGTGTTCAAAACTCCCATTGTTCTATGTGCATTTTGTGAATTTCATTAGCACAAGCAGTTTCTGAGCTCTGGGTGCAGTACTGTGCTGAAGATTTCAGACTTCAGAGTGGAACAAAAGGAGGAGCTTTTTCTGCCTCCCCACTTCCAGCTACTCTCTGAAGAATATTAGGGGGGTGGGCAGGGAAAGGACTAGACCATGTGAAAAATGAACATAATGTTTTAGCTGCAGTTTATTCATTTTCAGCTTTGTATTCTTGTTATTAAAAAGATTGCCTAGACATTCTGTTGTTGCACCCATAACCTAGGCTTTCATATCTCAATTTCTAACCCTGCTCATATTTACAGAGGCAGTGAAACATGACAGTCTTAGTTTTCCTGCGTTGGCACTTGCTGCAGTTGCCTAAGCCACAAGGATGCTGGTACCAGGCCTAGAGAGGTTCTGGTTAGACCTGCCCAGGATTTGTGACCAGTTACGTTAACCTGATGGCTAAATTGCTATCCAAATTATCTGCCATCCTGAGAGTGACAGCTTTTTTAACCTGAGAGTGGCTGCTAAATTCATGGAAGATTTTTTCAGTGTATGAAAGGTTTGACTGATGATGTTTTTGCTCTAGTGCACGGGTCAGCAAACTTTCAGCAGGGGGCCAGTCCACTATCCCTCAGACCTTGTGGGGGGCTGGACTGTGTTTTTTTGGGGGGAAATGAACGAGTTCCTATTCCTCACAAATAACCCAGAGATGCATTTTAAATAAAAGGACACATTCTACTCATGTAAAAACGCGCTGATTCCTGGACCGTCCACGGGCCAGATATAGAAAGCGATTGGGCCGAATCCGGCCCCCAGGCCTTAATTTGTCTACCCATGCTCTTGTGTGTAGTTTTACTACAAATACTAAACCAAAGATTGTGAAACTTTGTGCTTTTTACTGTGAATGTTGCTTAATCAGATTTCAGCTGCTGCTGAAAATGCTTTTAAATGTTTTAAAATAGTTTTTAATCTGTGGCGTTTTAAATGTTGGGTTTTGTGGGGTTTTTGCTCTGTTGGGGTGGGATAAAGGTTTAGTTGGGGCTGGGGATTAGTTTAATTTTAGTATAAATGTAGTATTGGTTTCTACTGTTTGATTGTATAGTTTGTATTTTGTTTAGAACGGCAGAGGGTCAGAGCTGTTTGGGAGTGAGCCCCAGTTAACAGAATGGCTGGGATTCCATGGGGGGGGTGTACTGGGACAACTGATCTCAGTGACCGATCTCAGGAGGAGGAGGAGTTATGCTAAGACCAGACCATGTCATTACTGAGGAGGCAGGTTTAGTAGTTGGTTGAAGACTATCCCTGCCCCCGGGTCTGGTCTTGACCGGAAGGATACTGAAATTGACAAGGGAGACCCACATGATCTTAAGGTGCTGCTTGCAATGCCAAGTCAATGATTCACAGGACGGCTGTCATCCATGACTTGATCGTGGATGGAGGACTTGATCTGGCATGTGTAACAGAGACTTGGTTGGATGAAGCAGATGGGCCTGTCCTTGCCACTGCTTGTCCACCGGGCAACCCAGGTCAGCGATGGGGGTGGAGATGCTCCTTCAGGAATACTGTTGATGGCCTTTCAACTGATGCCCTGGTGGCCTGCTGCAATGTGGAGTTAACCAGGGCTATTGACTGTCTGGCTCTGAAGTGCCCTCACCGATTGCATTGAGCTCAGACAGCCCCGTGGTCTTCCCCAGAGCAGAGGGCGATGAAATAATTGCTGAAACAGCTAGAGAGCTGGTGGCAGAAAACTCATTGTGAATCGGACCGGACACAGGTTAGAGCTTAGTGTTGAGCCTACCAAGTGGTAATTGCGACAGCAAAGAGGATCTTCTTCACCGCCTCTATTGCATCTGCAGAAAACAGCAGCAGAGACTCTTTTCAGGTGGTTCACAATTCAACAGAACCACCTTTGCCATCGGGGCCTAGTAAGGACCCCAAGATCTCCTGCAAATTTTTTTTTGCAGATAAAGTCGCTCAGATTTGGAAAGAGGTAGAATCCACCTTGGGAGCAGGGCCAGGGCAGGAGAGTGCTAGAGTCCTGTCTAGTCAAGTTGCATGGGATCAATTCCAATCTGTTACCTCCATGGATGTGGACAGGCTGCTTGGACAAGTGAAACCGACCACCTGTCTCCTTGATCCTTGCCCATCCTGGCTCATAAAAGCAAGCTGGGAAGGGCTGGGCAATGGTCTCTGTGGGGTGGTGAATGCTTCCCTCTGTGAGGGAGCCTTCCCAGACCTGCTGAAAGAATTGGTTATTAAAACATCTTTGGACCCAGCCAATATGGCCAACTATCACCCAGTCTCAAATCTTCTATTCTTCAGCAAAGTGATTGAGCGGGTGGTTGCTGAACAGCTCCAGGCATGCCTGGAGGATGCAGACCATTTGAATCCTTTCCAGCCAGGATTCAGGCCACCTCATGAAACTGAAACTGCCTTGGTCGCACTGGTAGATGATCTCCAGGGGCACTGTTACACAGTGGTTCTGCTCCTTCTTCCTGGGCCGTGTCCAGAAAGTGGTGTTGGGGGATGAATGTTCAGACCCCTGGGCTCTCACTTGTGGGGTGCTTCAGGATTCCGTCCTCTCCCTCATGCTTTTTAACATCTATATGAAGCCGCTGTGAGAGATCATCAGGGGGTTTGGGCTGGGTGTTCATCAGTATGCGGGTGATACCCAGCTCTACCTCTTTCAAATCAGAACCAGTGAAGGCGGTGAAGGTCCTGTGTGAGTACCTGGAGGCGGTTGGAGGATGGATGGCAGCTAACAGATTGAGGCAGAATCCTGACAAGACAGAAGTACTGTTTTGGGGGGACAAGAGGCAGGCAGGTGTGGAGGACTCCCTGGTCGTGAATGGGATAACTGCCCCTGAAACACAGTCTGGAAGTCATCTTGGACTCACAGCTGTCCATGGAGGCACAGGTCAGTTCTGTGTCCAGGGCAGCTGTCTACCAGCTCCATCTTGTACACAGGCTGAGACCCTACCTGTCCGCACACTGTCTCACCAGAGTGGTACATGCTCTAGTTATCTCCTGCTTAGACTACTGCAATGTGCTCTACATGGGGCTACCTTTGAAGGTGACTCGGAAACTACAATTAATCCAGAATGTGGCAGCTAGACTGGTGACTGGGAGTGGCTGCCGAGACCATACAACTCGGGTCCTGAAAGACCTACATTGGCTCCCAGTACATTTCCGAGCCAAATTCAAAGTGTTAGTGCTTTAAAACCATAAATGGCCTCAGCTCAGTATACCTGAAGGAGCGTCCCCACCCCCATCGTTCAGCCCAGACACTGAGGTCCAGCTCCAAGGGCCTTCTGGCGGTTCTCTCACTGTGAGAAGTAAGGTCACAGGAAACCAGGCACAGGGCCTTCTCGGTAGTGGTGCCCGCCCTGTGAAATGCCCTCCCATCATATATCAGAGAAATAAACAACTACTGTATCAGACTGTTAGAAGACATCTGAAGGCAACCCTGTTTAGGGAAGTTTTTTATGTTTGATGTTTTATCATGTTTTTAATATTATGTTGGGAGCCAGAGTGGCTGGGGAAATGCAGCCAGATGGGCAGGGTATAAATAAATTATTATTATTATTTATTATTTTATTTAGTAGTGAATGGTAAAATGACCCTTTTATAGTGAAAAAGTGAAATTATATGGCTAGATTAGCAGTTCAAAAAATATTGTTTCCGAATTTCTTTATTAATGTGGAGAGGAAATTGTACATGGATTTGGCTCTGAAAATTTGGCTTTTAAAACATACGTTTCCCATCCTATTGCACTATATTTGGAGTGGATGTGGAGATACTCACCTCATATTATGGGCGGATAGTCACTTTTTATTCTGCTACTGATTCACCTTTTAAATTCTGCTGCCAGATATCTATACTACATAGTTACCAACGCTTTTAACTACCATATTTTTTGCTCTATAAGACGCACCTTTTCCCTTCTAAAAAGTAAGGGAAAATGTGTGTGCGTCTTATGGAGCAAATGCAGGCTGCGCGGCTAAGCCCAAAGCCAGAACAGGGAGACGGAGCGCTACCCCGCTGCTCTGCGGAGGCTTCAAAGGCTGTCCCCGAAGCCAGAACAGCAAGAGGCTATCCCAGAAGCCAAATCCCTCTTGCTGTTCTGGCTTCTGGGGTTCAGAATTTTTTTTTCTTGTTTCCTCCCGCCCCCAGACTAGTTGCGTCTTATCGTCCGGTGCGTCCTATAGAGCGAAAAATACGGTATATTCTGGTAATGGCGGTAATTTAGGTATGGTACAATACTAGCTAGAGACAATTTTAGAATTAAATAAAAGTAATTATTTATTATAAAGTATAAATATGAAATAAATACTATACAGTTCTTCCAATTTGCTACTGTGTCTTTAAGACCTACTTATATTTGCTGTCATAGGGTATCTTTCAATGACAGTTACAGAGGTTTACATAAGCCTGGCTGATAAAACTTTATTCCTAACCTTATTTAACTTGATAGCCAATAACACTTAGTCCCTTTCCCATAGTCAGTTGCACCACCAGGTGCTGTAGACTTCAGCTGGTTTTCTTTGAGTGAGGCTTGCAGGTAGTTCTCACTTTGGTCCAACTCAGAAGCTCCTGAAGGGATTCTCCTCACTGCTTTAATGCCTTTCCATGGCCTCACTGCCAATATTTGGCTTAATCCAGTGATTCAGTTTTTTGGGGGGGCAGGCTGTGTACTAAGCTTTTCTTTAGGCTCAATAGCCTCTTGCCCATCTTCTGCTTCTGCTTCTCCTTCAGCTGCCTACTCCAACCTTCTCCCTCAGCTTCTCTTCCTCTGTCTTCCTCTTCTTTGTCTCTCTCCCTCTCTCTCCCTCTCTCTGGTCAGCAGTGTCCCTCAGTCAGTAGTAAAATAGGCCTATTTATGTTCTAGGTGGCTTGTCCTTCAAACCAGTCAAATTTTAGTGGCATAGTATTCTCCCCCTCCCCTCATCAGAACACTTTCCCCATCCATTGAGTGACCAAAACTCTATTCTAGTAAACACGTTTTCGAGGGTGATTTATCCATAGTGTTTGTACTATGAAAAAAGCTAGTTTCTGATTTTTTAACTTGGAGATTGTGTTCAATATTTGCAAGCCTTTAATGTGCAATGTTTCTGTTTGGGAAGGGCCCCCAATCTGGATCCAGGACCATGGTGAATGGATTCTTTCCTTGTGCACTAAGTTTGTATCAAATTTCCATTCCTTACAAAGCTTTCATTGGGAAATCAGTGGAAGTTTTCTTATGGGGCTAAAAACCACCTTTGGGTGGGTTTTCTGTGAGATCACAAAATGTGGGGAAGCAGCCCCACCCCCGACTTAGATCTCATATTTGAAGAACATAGATTGTGGGCTCTTGGACTAGCATTTATCAGTTACAGAAACAACTGTCTTAATGTTTTTGGTTTTATTTTGTTTGTTTTAAAAAAAACACTAAGCAAAAATGCTTTCTATTTAGATGATACAGGTGAGTGTTGTGGTTATCTCCTGCCATTCCAAATCCTGCTTGTTAATTTGCATTTCACAGTAGAGTTTAGATTTCTTTGGGTAATAAAAGAATAAAAACCTGTGGGGTATGTTTCATGGAAAAGGTTGATAGGCTAATTACGGGTTATTTTTCCAGTTTGAAAACCAGAACAATTGTGATCTTTTGCTTGATTATGAAAAGCCATTGACTGGGGACAGAGCTCATTTTATCTTGGCAATTTCAATGTAACAAAATCTGATTATAGAGGAACAAATTGCTAATGGCTTTCACTGCATGCAAATTTTTGCCAGCAGAAATAGTATTGCATTATGTTCAGCAATGTGATACTTCTAGATATTGAAATGTACTTTTCCTTTGGGATGAAATGTTTGTCTTGATGTAGGACTTTTGATATTTTAAAATACTTTAAAATAGTGTGTTCTTAATAGAAATTCTATTAGTATTTTTTAATAGAGTACACTTGAAAAATAGTCATTCACTTTCAGAAGCAAACCTTGCTCCTATAGCGTGGCATGCATAGAAAACACTTGTAGTGTGCAGGGCTACAGCCGTGTCACGTCAAAGTAGCCTTGGCTTGGAAGCTTCCAAACTGTTTGCTGTGCTAGGAATGGGACAAGCCACAGCAGACTCTCTTGGTGATAATGATGATGGTGATGATAATAAATTATTTATATCCTGCCCATCTGGCTGGGTTTCCCCAGCCACTCTGGGCAGCTTCCAACTAAAGATTAAAAATACATTAAAACATCAGTCATTAAAAACTTTCCTAAACAGGGTTGCCTTCAGATGTCTTCTAAAAGTCAGATAGTTGTTTATTTCTTTAACATCTGATGGAAGGGCGTTCCACAGGGTGGGTGCCACTACCGAGAAGGCTCTCTACCTGGTTCCCTGTAACTTCGCTTCTCGCAGGAATGGAACCGCCAGAAGGCCCTCGGAGCTGGACCTCTTTGTCTGGGCTGAATGATGTGGGTGGAGATGCTCCTTCAGGTGTACTGGGCCGAGGTTTGTGCCCAACCGTGTACAAGCTACTAGGCTATAAAAGAACTTTACCAGACACCTGTCCACATCTGTCTGTTCCAGAGTGTCTTTGATAGTAGGCCTGGCAAATTATGTGTCCAGCTTCCTAAAAAGGAATAATTGTTCACTTTTGATGAGTAGTTAACTTCACAGCTGCTTAGGTTGATAAGACAGATCCTGCCAGATCAGATCAACAGTAAAACAGCCAGCGGGTTTCCGGCCTGATGTCATGGTCATGGTGATCGAGCTCTTCTGCCCTCCAGGGCAGTGTAGCTGTCCGAGCAGGGGAAAGCAATAATTTATGAGGAAAAATTCCTGGCAAAGCTGCTTCTGGGGAGTGCACGGTATCCCACGGTGTCGCTTAAGCCTGTATCTGCCAGCTTGAAAGGCAGAACGGGTGCGACCTGGGAAGTGTGTCCCTGCCATGGACGAACCTCCGTCTTTGGCATGATCTGTGATCAGTTCCTCAAGAATTTGGAATATTGGCTTTACTTAAGGGGCACTCCCCTGCAAAACGAAAGAATTGTGTGTAGTTGTTATGATATTATTTTGTCTGATACTGAGGAAAAGAAAGGGGGCACTGGTTTATGCTCAACAAAGGGTTTTTACAATGTTTTTCTATACCCTCCCCTGCTGACCAAGGTAAAGGTAAAGGGACCCCTGACCATTAGGTCCAGTCGTGGCCGGCTCGGGTTGTGGCGCTCATCTCGTTTATTGGCCGAGGGAGCCGGCGTACAGCTGCCGGGTCATGTGGCCAGCATGACTAAGCTACTTCTGGCGAACCAGAGCAGCGCACGGAAACGCCGTTTGCCTTCCCACCAGAGCGGTACCTATTTATCTACTTGCACATTGACGTGCTTTCGAACTGCTAGGTTGGCAGGAGCAGGGACCGAACAATGGGAGCTCACCCCATTGCGGGGATTCGAACCGCCGACCTTCTGATCGGCAAATACTAGGCTCTGTGGTTTAACCTACAGCGCCACCCGCGTCCCATGTTCCTGACCAAGGTAATGGACCCTATTTAAATTAGCTTTGGACTGAACCAGGAGTGGAGGAGAGAGTAATTTGGCAAGACAAAGGACTGGAAATTACATCTGACAGGACTTTATATATGTGACTTCATTCTTTAACTGGCGGGCTGAGGAAAATAATCCCCAGAGTTTTAATGGCGGAGCAGGCATCTTGTCGGGCGTTATTTATAGCTCTGTAAGGCCTTGAACAACGGAAGGAATGTTTTCAAAGGAGTGGAATGTGAATGGACAAAGGACGATGGCATAAATTATCACTGCACACCAGGTCTGGGAACAGAGTTCTGGAAGAACCACACATGTGAAGTGGACTTTTATCTGTTTGAGAAACAACCAAGGTTGCATATTATGAACAACCTCCATCTGAGGATCTTGTTTCCAATCTAAGTGTGAAGATTTTATTGGATAGCCTTCTCCAGGTCAGCTGAAACAGAGATTCTCATTCAGGTGCCTAGCTGGGTGATTCAGACTACAGATGACATTTGGACTCATTGTAGGGGAACATGGACTTAAGGACGATGGCACCCAGATTAATGTGAGAGTAATTGGTTTGTTTGGGCTTAATATCACTAGGATGGACTTCAAGACACTGCTGGCAACATAAGATAGTCAAGACAACACAAGAGTCAAGCTCAGTATCGGAGATGGAAAAATCTCTGACTCCTGAGGCCCACCTGCTCCCACACTTGACATCTTATAATGTCTGGGGGAGAGTGGGTAGAGCCACAGCTTTAGAATGTGCTCCCAGTTGTTCCTCTGCATGTGGGGCTTGTATTTGGCGCCTTTTAAATTTGGCACCAATTGCAAATCCATGACTAGAAAGGAAGATGATGATTCACCCTTTAAAGTTGAATCACTTGACTCCAGGTGACTGGCTGGGAGGGGGGCGGGTGTGGACCAGTTCCAGATGCAGTCCACTGACCAGGTACAGTTTCCCTGGTCTGAGACAACAATTGTGTAGCTTCCCAAATCTATTTTGAAGAATATTCTTTTTCTTTCCTCAGATTTCAGGAAATCTTCCTGCACCTTGGACTATGGGGAGTTCACGAAAAAGAGCTGTAAGTACTTCTCACTTAAGCAGTAAGTGAACAAAGTGCAGACTTAGATTAGGTATTTTAAGCTTAGAACTTTTAAACTAATACGAGTAGGGTTTTAAATAAAGTTTGTCTTGAAACAAAATCTTTCCTCCCCACCTAGAGCCCCCTTCCTGCTTCCTCAGCATCTCTTGTCAAAGTGCAGAGATGACATTATTAGATATGTGTAACCCACAGTCAGAAGTATGCACTGTCTTTCCAAGTAACTTTGCATATTCACATTGCCTTTGCCATTGATAGTAATTCTGATTTATGTTACACTTAACTTGCAACCTTGTAAAATGCTCGAAGCATCTCTGTCAACACTGACAGTAGTGAATAAGAAAGGGTGAAGATTATCATCTGCATTCATGGAGATCCTAAAAGTCTCCCCATTGACAGTAATGTTTCCTATATCTTATTAATAGCTAGCAGTATCAACATGGATTTCTCACTGTTGGCTTAAATAATGGCAAAAGCAATAAAACTTCAAAATTAAACCTGCTGTTAGGAATCCTCCTTTTGTAAGATGGACTGCAATGTATTTCCAGTTGTCAAATAATTCTAGTGATGGATTGGTGTCACTAAAATCAACTGGGAAAGCTCAGTGGAGTGAAAAATAGCATGGCATAGCCCTTTGGAAATGCAGAATAAGACTTAAAAGGAGATGAGCATTGCTAATGGCAAGAGTAACAAAGACGTCTCTAATGGATGGCTCTCAAAGTAAAACCTTCATATTTAGAATTTATAGTCCATTTCAACTAACTATTGAAAGCTCTCCTCTTACATTCTGTGTGCCTCTAAATAGTTTTGCCTTCTCCTTTTCTGTCTCATTTAATTAATTTAGAGAGAATGAAACCCAGGCTGTCTGGCACATAGCAAAAGGAAAATGCAATGACAGAGAACTATAAATCTTTCAGTTCAGCAATAACTCTAAATCTACCATGGAAAAACAACAGTGCACAGACTCTGCTTTTAGTGTTGTTGGTTAACTATCTAACTATTAATTTGTGGTGGCATTGAATAGCCTCAATCTCTGCAATTGAATATGCTTTTAAAGCAATTTTAAACCTGTTTGTAGATGCTGTAGTCTTAACAAATGACACAATTTCCAGACTTTCATATAATCTCTCTATTTGCACAAGGAAATTGTATTCAAATGAGATTTGCTAAAAGGGTAAAGTATGTTATAAGTGTCTCCAGTTGTGCTAGGACAACAAAATAGCTCCATTGGTTTTGTGACCTAGGACAATCTTGAATGCCATTCTTAAATGAGCTGCAGATAAATTTTGACCCGAAGCAGAAGAAGTGTGCATGCACATGAAAGCTCATACCAATAACAAACTTAGTTGGTCTCTAAGGTGCTACTGGAAGGATTTTTTAAATTTTGTTTCAACACTGTATAGAGATTCATCTTCTTGATACTTTCAGCATCACATTCCCCCAAATATCAATGACAGCTAGGAAAGGGGCAAATACCTCTAGTACAGCTAAATTATGTGTGTGTTGAATGTGTTGGAGCATGTACTGACCCACCTTGTTCTCATCTGTGCTGTCAAAATGTTTCTTTCAGCTGAGCTTCTTTTCCATTTCCCATTGACTCTTTGTGGGAGTGGGGCAGTGCAATCCTATTTTTCAGAACATAAGAATCCTCCTGAATTAGATGAAGAGCTCGTCTGTTCCAGCATCTTGTTTCTAACAAAGACCAACTAAATGATTCTGGGAAGTTTGCAGGAGATCTGGAAAACCTTCTCTTGTTTCCCCCAGGATATAACACCCAAGTATTTAGTATCCTGGAATTTATTGCTTCTAAAGAGTTACATTTTATTATCTTAGGGCCTTATCCATAAGTTACTGCTTTCCTGACTCTCATTTGAAATCATCTATGTAAATCTCTCAAAGTTTGTTAGTTTGAATACACAGTATATTAATTTCGTTAAATCAATAAATTTCAGCAAAACCCTCACATACTGGTAGAGCATACACAGACACTTACAGGCCCCTCTAAAGACAACTATTACCAAGAGGATTCAGTCCACTTCTTAATGTAATCTTGGAAGGAGAATGTGTAGTATGCTAGCCCTGGAAAATAAATTCTAATCCCATGGAAGCACCCTTGTATGTGCCACTGTGCGTGTGTAGGATCTCATACAGTGGTACTTCGGGTTACAGATGCTTCAGGTTACAGGCTCCACTAACCCAGAAATAATACCTTGGGTTAAGAACTTTGCTTCAGGATGAGAACAGAACTCGCACGGTGGCGGCGCTGTGGCAGCGGGAGGCTCCATTAGTTAAAGTGGTACCTCAGGTTAAGAACAGTTGCAGGTTAAGAACGGACCTCCAGAAACAATTAAGTTCTTAACCCGAGGTTCCACTGTATTTGGTTTGTTTGATAGGTTATTATTTCAGTTGTACCTCAGGTTAAGTACTTAATTCGTTCCGGAGGTCCGTGCTTAACCTGAAACTGAAACTGTTCTTAACTGAAGCACCACTTTAGCTAATAGGGCCTCCTGCTGCCGCCACGCTGCCAGAGCACAATTTCTGTTCTCATCCAGAAGCTAAGTTCTTAACCCAAGGTACTATTTCTGGGTTAGCAGAGTCTGTAACCTGAAGTGTCTGTAACCTGAAGCGTATGTAACCCGAAGCGTATGTAACCCGAGGTACCACTGTACTTTTGTTTTAATGCATTTTTAAAATTTATACTTCATGCTCTTCAAATTTTGTAAACTGCTTATGTGTAAAGGGATTAATAAATTGAGTAAGTGCACAATAATAGTTCCTGGATGAGGAAGCTTTGTGGGTTAGTGGTTCCCAACCCCTGCTTTTGATATAGTGCCTTACTATAGATCAGAGAATCTAAAAATTGAAGCTTTTCTTATATAGTCAGGCACAGTCTTTAAGTATTTGCAGTTGTGCTAGATGCTGTCCCAGGGGTTTCAGTCTTTGTATAATTGAGGCAGGAACCCCAGAGAGGTGTGAGGTTGCCTACTCTGGAAAAACTGCTCAGGAATCTTCACCTTAACTCCTTTCTTGGTGGAATGCCACAGGCATGAAAGCAGTTTTGGGATTTTAGCTGTTCAAGTGAACATGGTCTTAATTAGCTGAAGAATATAATGCCAGATAGTTAAAAAAAAGGATAGTTTTAAGGCCAATAGGTATCTCAAGGCATTGATAAACACCTCTTTATCCCATACCTCTGTTTTCTCCTAGTTGCGATGCAAGTGAACTTAGGTTAAAGAATCTTTAAAGGGACCCCTGACCATTAGGTCTAGTCATGACCGACTGGGGTTGCGGCGCTCATCTCGCTTTATTGGCCAAGGGAGCCAGCGTCCAGCTTCCGGGTAATGTGGCCAGCATGACTAAGCCGCTTCTGGCGAACCAGAGCAGCACACGGAAACGCCGTTTACCTTCCCGCCGGAGCGGTACCTATTTATCTACTTGCACTTTGACGTGCTTTCGAACTGCTAGGTTGGCAGGAGCAGGGACCAAGCAACGGGAGCTCACCCCATCGCGGGGATTTGAACCGCCGACCTTCTGATTGGCAAGTCCTCGGCTCTGTGGTTTAACCCACAGCGCCACCCGCGTCCCAAAGAATCTTTAGCTTTGGTTAAAGAATTGTGAGCGTTACCTTCAGCACAACATTGCCCATGCTGTGGCATAAGAGATATTTTTGCATGGTGGTTAGAAGGGGTATTTATTATTTATTTCAGATATTTATATGCTGCTTAGTATTCAGGGTATGGGGACAGGGAAAGGAAGCCCTTCAAAAGAGTCAGTGCTGTTTGCAGGCCATCCCTTACCCAATGTTGAAAAGAAACAAATGTTGACCTTCACACATGAGAAACCATATGTAATCTTGAGCATGACAGAGAGGCAGCCTCTGCTTAGCCACAAGGGCTGCTTTTTATAGTGTATTAATTGAAGTTCTTTGCCAGAAAACCGTCTGACAACCTGTCCTTCAGAATCTGTATAACATGACTGATGAATTTAAGGCCAGGCAAGATGTGAATGATTTAGCAGACAGTGGTGCTTTAAAGGGCAAAGTGAAATCTTCAGTCAAAGAGCTTGTTTACATGGATTTATTTTTTTAACCACCTGCTTCCTAATTCTTGGTTAGTGACAATTACCATGTCACTTAAAAAATCCCTTTGCTTAGCGAGGTGCCCTGCTGGCTGTCCTCCAGTTTTGGAGTCTTCTTCCTTCTCAAGTTTGCCAAACTCCAGCCCTGAGCCACTTGGGTGGCTTCTTATTTGGGGCTAGTGTTTAGTGACCAGAGATTAACGCCCCCCCCCGCAAAGTTCATTTTTTAATAGTACATTTTATATCCAGATTGGGGAACCTGTAACCCTTTAGGTAGACTCCAATTCCAATCAGCCCCAGCTGACATGTCCAGTAGTTAGGGATGATGGGAGTTGTAGTCCAGCAACATATGGAGGGCCACAGGCTCCTCACCCCTGTTTTATATTGTGCAAGTTGGCTTTGCAGCCAATAACCAATGGAGTTATTATGGTTCCCCCTCAACTTGCATGGTGAGGAGGAGAGCCATGCTTTTCCAGATAAATGCAGCCATATTTATCCCCCGTAAGTGACCAGGCATGTGCTTTATCACCAGCCTAATCTACATGGTAACTTCTCATTTCATTCAAAGGTTAGGAGTTAGGAACTGGGCTTTAATTTTTGACTTTGCAACACCATGTGGAACACCTTCATTTTCAATTGTTGTCTCCTTTCTAGTACTTAAAACAATAAAGTGTGTGCTTGATTTACAGCTACAAGACCGTACACAATTCAGTGACCGGGATTTAGCTACCCTTAAGAGATACTGGGACAGGGGCATGACGAGCCTTGGTGCAATTTGCAGAGAGAAAATTGAAGCAGTCGCTGCGGAGTTAAATGTTGACTGTGAAATAGTACGGGTAAGAACCTCCAGTCCTCCCGTTTCTGGTTGCAGAAAATAGCCTAGATGAAAGCTTTTTTAAAAAATTACATGAGGTAGACTGAAATAGACTGCACGTGTTACATAATGAATGGCCACGTTAGGAAGTGCTCTCTTGCTCTGTTTCCTGTCTATTTATAGTTAAAATCCCTCAGGTGAGACTTTTATCAATTGGCAGCACGAGCTGCATGTTTGACAGTCCAGTTGGATTTTAAAACAAGCAAAGGCTTTCTGCGGAACTGAAAAGGAATAACTTGTGCAGTTAGTCAAAATATAAAAGCTCCTTGTGAAGGAGAAGGGAGCTGAGTTTTATTTTTATTTTTTTGCAAGGGAGCAATACAGTTCTGTGTTGGGAGCTGAGTATGTTATGTTATATTATGTTATTTTGCTAAGGGAGCATCACAGTTCTGTGTTGGGAGTAATCCTTTGCATGTTTCTGGTCCTATGTTCATTGTCACTCACCTTGGGAGTTGTGAAAGACCTCTGCTTGGTACCCTGACTGGTCCAACAGTGAGCTTAATGGCTGAGTAGAAATCAGAATCAAAATCTTCCCCAGTTCTACTTCAACACCCTAACTACTTTAACTTCTCGTCTCACAGTGATGCTGATGATGATGATACTCACCATTATCTTTAAAATAACAAATTGATGAAAATTACCTAAAGCAGATAGAAGCATTTCCCCTGAAATATATATGTTTGCATATATATTTCCAAACAACATTAATATTCAGGAATTTATGTATTCTGTGTCCTTTCTCTGCCCACCCCGTCTTCCCCCAAAACTAAAGCAGGAAACCCCAGATTTTGTTCCCAAAATTAAGTATTCAGAGCAGGTAAACGTGTTTTGCAGTGTTTCATTCTGCGTTGTTGAAATTTCAAAAGAGGGAAAATACTTTGGGAAATATTAGCATATCCTAAAGGTGTGTAGGGAGGAGCATACAGTGGTACCTCAAGTTACATACGCTTCAGGTTACAGATGCTTCAGGTTACAGATGCTTCAGGTTACAGACTCCGCTAACCCAGAAATAGTTCCTCGGGTTAAGAACTTTGCTTCAGGATGAGAACAGAAATCGTGCTCCGGCGGCGCGGCGGCAGCAGGAGGCTCCATTAGCTAAAGTGGTGCTTCAGGTTAAGAACAGCTTCAGGTTGAGAACGGACCTCCGGAACGAATTAAGTACTTCACCCAAGGTACCACTGTATTAGGTAACAGCCTGGTCTAACTCAGTGAAGTAGAGATAACTGATATCCAGGCCTACTTAGCCCACTGCACTCAGTGGGACTTAAATGTCAGTGTTTATTTTAGAAATTTCTGCCCTTCTTTCCTTCCACTAGGGGAACTCAGAGCACACAAGAGGATGGAGATACAGGCAAGCAACGTTTTAGGCGCAACAGATATGTGCGCGATTGCGCACACACGCACAGTGCCGAACCTGGAAGTGACCTGGAAACATAAGACGTCACTAAAAGGGTGGAACGGTAGTGGGGTAGGGGCAGGTTGTGGGCTGAATGAGGTGAGAGCGGGATGGAATGGGGTGTTTCAATTGCACACGATTTCATGCAAGTGCACAGTGACCCAGAACCCAGAATGCCTGTACGTGTAATCCATGCAATATCAAGCAGCATGATAAAGTGTTACAAGAAAATCAGCAGGCAGAACAGATGTTCAGTAGCTTCTCTCAAAAGGCCTGTAAAGAGCCAGGTTTTCACCAGGTGCCGGAAGGCATGGAGTGACAGCCTCCATAGGGCAGGCAGTGCCACAACTGAAAATGTGTTGCTCCTCTTTCTCAACTGATGAACCTCAGTTGGAGGAGAGACGTGAAGTAGGACCTCAGATGTTGAACCGAGTGTAGGAGAGGCACCTGTGGGCGAAGGTGGTTCTTAGGATACTTTAAATTGTGTAACTTCAATGTAATTGGTTTACAGGTGGCTAGATGGGGAAAAAAAGGAGTGGTAGATAGTGTTGAAATTCGATCTCCTGACCACTGGGAAACTTAGTTTCTCTTTGGTTAGTCATTCCTTATGCAGAACTATTAACGCCAAATTTGACTGTCTTCTGAACCTCCAAAAATGATAGCAAAGACCCACACACCCCTTAATTATGTTTCAGCTAGTGGTTTGCATGTGTGAAACAACTGACGCAGGTCAAACACTGCAAAAGTGATTTTTGGTCTTGTAACACTTGCAGTCTCTACAGTGAGTTGGAAGTTGTTGAATCAGCACTTTGGAAAATGCTGCAGATTCTAGGTACTAACCAATGTGCTAATGATTAGCAAGAAGATGGTGCCTAGCTGGGAATAGTGGTTAACAGAAATTGAGGACAGAAAATTTGCAAAGGCAAAGGTGGTAGCTCCTGGCCTGTGAACCTAGTTAGACTCACCTTCTGGCTTACGAGGCCATTTCAGCTAAGGTTCACCTGCCTACTATGTGGGTGTGGGGCAAATAAAGATACGTTGGCTTGGGGTGGTGTGGGAGACATAAGGATCTGGCCCATTTAACCATTAAGAAACTTTTCAGGGAAAAATAAATTGCTGTTCTGCTACAAAGTTGATTATGTTGCCAGAGCAGCAGTTGTCAAAAGATGTTGTCTGCTGACCACTTTAACTGGTGTCCTTACAGGGCAAGGTATAGGGGGTCCTTGGCAAAGTGTCTGGCTGGCAGACTTAGCTGCTAGTGCCTGGCAGCAGCATACCAGGGAATGCTGGGTGGCTCCTGCTGATATCTGGGAGCTGCTGCTGTTAATTCCCCGCAGTATTTCAAAGTGACATTATGCTAAACTTCAGACCTTCACTGTAAAGCACCCAGTATTTTTCAGGAAAGGGTAGAAAGAGCATGCATCAGTGGTAGGGCCTGCCAGGGACTGGCATCTCAGCAGCTAACATATAATAGAATCATAGGATTGTGGAGTTGGAATGGATCCTGAAGGTCATCTAGTCCAAGCCCCTGCAATGCAGGAATTTCAACTAGATCATGCATGACAGATGGACATCCAACTTTTGCTTAAACACATCAAAGGAAATACAGTCCACCACTTCTTGTGGAAGTCTGTTCTACTGTCTTAACAGCTCTTACTGCCAGAAAGTTCTTCCTGATGTTTAGCTGGGATCTCCTCTTTCATAACTTGAAGCTAGTGGTTACCACTCCAAAGCAAAAGAAAACAAGCTGGCTCCATCCTCTATGCAGGAGTCCTTGAGATATTATAAGATGGCTATCATGTCTCCTCTTGGTCTCCTCTTTACCAGGCTAAACACATGCAGTCCTCTCAATCGTTCCTCATAAGGTTTAGTTTCCAGACCCTTGATCATCTTGGTTGCCCTCCTTTGCACACATTCCCTCTTGTCAATATCCTTCTTAAATTGTGGTGCTCAAGACTGGACATAGGACTCCAGATGTGATCTGGACACTATACTTTTTTTTAATGCAGCCTTCTTTTTGGCTGCTACATCTTTTGATTCATTAAGCATGTGGTGTGCCCTGTATTGTTTTCACATGTACTACTGGTAATCCAGGTGGTTTTCATCTTATATTTCTGCAGCTGGTTCTTCCTGCCTAAGTGTAGAACCTGAAATTTCCTCCATTGAAATTCTCTCCCTCTCTTCAGTTTTTAAAGTTTTTAGCCGTTATTTCCAATCTGTTGAGGTCATCTGGAATCTCAATTCTGTCTTCCACAGCATAGGCTACCTCTCCCAGTTTCGTGTCATTTACACATTTGATGAGCATCCCCTCAATTACTTCATCCAAGTCTTTTATAAAGATGTCGAACAACGGACCCAGAACAGAACCCCACGGCACCCCTCTTGTCACTTTTTTCCAGGATCAAAAGGAACAGTTAGTGAGCACTCTTACAAATCCATCTAACTGTTACGTCGTCCAGTCCATATTTTACCATCTTTTCTTCAAAAATATCATGGGGGGACTTTGTCAAAAGCCTTACTGAAATCCAGATACACTATGTCCACAGAATTCCCCTGATCCACCAAGCTTGTAACTATCAAAAAAAGAAATGTGATTCATCTTCCAAGATACCCCTTGCAGACCTGGAAGGTTACATCAGCTTCATGGAAACTATGCTATAATAACTAATGTGCTTTAGAGGGCTGAGGACGGTGACCTGAAAAGCAACTATGATGCAGGAATGTGGTAGCCAACATACAGGAGCCTTATGTGATCTGGCCAGATTCTCAGCTGACTTGCAGAAGCATCACATGGATAGATCTAGGGTCTAGGCAGGGTGGTGAGGATGGTAGGGTAGAAAGGAGAAAGTAGTTAATGAGCCATTTGGCCCCAACAAGAGTTAGGCATTGTTAGGCTAGGGTGGAAGTAGCAGTGCAGTTACTAGGCTCCCATTCTGAAGCCCTTTGCTGCACAGCTATCTAGGAAGGAGGCAAGATTTTTCTGGACAGAGAATTTCTAACCAACTGTTTCAGCCATAGTGAATTTGCGAGAAAAGAGACACAATGTCAGTTCTTTTTTTCTGCCTCTTGATACCTAAATTCTACATACTTTCCTCCCCAGGACTAAGGTGCTTCTTTAGCAATGTTTTATTTGTAGTTCACCACCCCCACCACTTCCTTTTCATTCTGCAAGAGCTCAATTAAACATTGCCATAATGGAAATACTATCTTTTCAAAAAGACTTAAGTAGGTCTCTGGCCAGTTCAGTTTAATTTAATCAACAATTAATTCAAGCATATTGGGTTTTGTTCTGTTTTGTTTTAAAAACATACAAAACAACTTTGATTTGTTGAAGCTGTTGACTTTCCAGCTAAAGGAGCAATTTATGAGCCCTTGTGTTTTTGACTTAGTATTTCACTGATCTGTTGAGGGTGCAGTAATTCCTCACCATAGTCCACCATTTCTAAAAGTGGAAACACCACTAAATAAAGCATAGATTTTAAGTTGTTAGTCTACTGAGGTTAAATATTTAAAAGTGAGCAGGTGCTATATATTTTTATTAGTGCCATTCTGTCATGCAAGAAAAGAGCAAGGAGATTGTGAGAGGAAGAACTTTTAGACATACAACTCCCCCACTTGCAGTGCCCCAGTTCAGTACCATGAGATGCAGCTGTGTATGTTGATTGGCTGTAACCATGCAGAGGATTGGCTATCTCATGGAAACATTTTGATGAGGTCTATATCAGTGACCATCTAAGTGGCTGGCAAGCAACCAACAAGGACACAATAGTATTCAAATGATGCTATATACTCCCCAAATCTCCCCAAGAGGGGTCTTTATAAGAGATGGCGTGAAGGACCAAGCAAGCACCCAGGGAAAGAGAGTTCCAAAGCCTAGATGTGGTTTTCAGAAAGGCCTTATCCCACATATTCGCCAGCCTTACTTTATAAGAACATAAGAAGAGCCTATTGTATCAAGCTAATGGCCAATATAGTCCAGCATCATCTTCTCATAGTGGCCACCCGATGCCTATGGACAAACCCAGTCTTCAAGCAGGACCCAAGCACAAGATTACTTTCTCCTACTATGGTTTCCAGCAACTGATATTCAGAAGCATTACTACCCCCAACTGTGGAGAAAGATAATAGCCATCATAGCTAGTAGCCATTGATTGCCATGAATTTGTTAAATTATTTTCTAAAGCCATATAGGTTGGTGGCCGTCACTGTGGGAGTGAGTTCCATACTTTATATGTATCTTGTGAAGAAGTACTTTCTTTATCTTTCACAAATCTTCCAACGTTTAGCTTCATTGGATGTCCATAAGTTCTAGTGTTACAAGTGATGGAGAAAAAGCTTTTCTCTGTCCACTCTCTCCATGCCAGGCATTATTTTATAAACTTCTATCACTTGCCTCTCTTACTTGCCTTTTCTCCAAAAGGTCCCAAACTCTGCAGCCTTTCCTCATAGGGGAGTTGTTCCATCTTGATTATTTTGGTTGCCCTTTTCTGAACTTTTTCCATCTCTGCATTATCAATTTTGAGCATGTCAGATAACGGGCATGGATCCAGGACCTCAGCTGAAGATCTATCAGAGCATGTAGGCTCCTGTGGAAGGAGGCAGTCCTTAAGACAAATGTGGAATTTGAGGCCCTCTAGATTATGTTGGCTTGAAATGCCATTAGTCCCAGGCAGCATAGCCAATGGTCAGGGATGATGGAAATTGTATCCCACCAACCAGAAGGCTATCAGTTCCCCACTCCTGTTAAAATATCCTATTTCCAGGCTGCTTAGGGCTTTAAAGGTCAATATCTGCACTTCAAATTGGGCCCAGAAGTAAATGGGGAGCCAGTAGGGTTGACACCACACTAGGGTCATATGCTCCAATTCGGACTCTTGCTGCTGCTTGTATCTTTGGGGAACCTCTGCCTGTTCTTTAGCGCCAGGAAAACAGTAGGCAGACTGTTTCCAGTTGCTTTATGCAGGGAAATTGTGGTCTCCTAGACTTGGAGATCTCAGGGCTTTCTCCCTGTACATTCCAACTTCTGGATCAATTATAACTTCTTTTAGTGTAATTTTTATTGATTTTTTTATTTTAAAAAGCTACAAAGAAATACAGTAGCGTGCATACAGAAGTAACATTTCCATTAACACAAAGTTATACTATTATACAGAATTAGTTACAACTTCTGATGTTCTCCATGTCTGCTTCTTATTACAAGACTTGGATTGGGAATCGGAGACGAAAATATCGTCTAATGGGAATTGAAGTCCTCCCTCCTCTAGGTGGCCCTGCTCTTTTTCCCAATCAATCTGATTCCAGCAGTAGATCAATAACCATTCCAGAAGATGATGCTTCGACAGATGTTGGAGATGATAATGACAGGAATGATGAAGTTTCAATATGTTTATCAGAAGAAAGCTCACAAGGTATTCAAACTTGTCACTAGTATTATATTGTTATTTCTGTTCAATCTTATCCTAATAGTCTGAATGTTGCCTGAATGTTGCCTCCCTTTATCCCAAAGCTACTCCCAGGAAGTAACTAGCATTTGGATCCTAAATGCATTTACTTGGGGCTAAATCTAAATATGTTCAGGATTACAAAGTTTTCCTTTAGCCCTGGGAAATCCTCAAAAGATAAGGAAGCAGCCTTATAAAATGTCAGACCATTGGCCCCCTACCTACCTCATTGGCTATGTTTACTGGCAGCAGCTCTCCAGAGTTTCAGATAGGGTCTTTCCCAGTCCCACCTGGAGATGCCCGGGATTGAACTTGGGACCTTTTGCACACAAAGCAAACGGCATACCTTGTAGTAGTCAGTTGGGCAGTGAAGGCAGGGTGGTGTTGTGCACCTGACTTACAGATAGCAAGCACTGCTGCTGCTTGCTATGTGGGGGATGGATGAGGCGTAGAGAGCCTGTTGTTCGGTGGGGATGATGGCAGAAGTGTTGGATTGACTTCACTGCTTGCATGTGCTGCATTCAGCTCCCCTTGCTGTGCTCCTGCCTCAGTGATGCTTGCCATTCGGAAGCCAAGTGCAAAATGGCTCCTCGCCTTTGCTTACACCTCTGACTGCTACTGGGCATTCCACTGAGCTATAACACTTTGCCAACTGAAAACACAGCTGAAAGTTAGAAGTGGAGAAGGCAGGATTTGCTAGAAGAAAACATGCGCTCAGTTGAAATGAGGCTCATATTGCATGTGGAAGTGCCATTGTACACATTTACAAAAACCACATGTCAAGGAATGAGAGCTGGATCTTCGAGTCACCGTGAATGCGGTTTGTCCCTCAGGGTCAGAGAGGATTGTTCAGGAACCTCTCTGGATTGAATACATTGTTGTTGCCATGAGGATGTAGGATAAAGCTAGCTGCTTGGTAGCTTCTGTGCATCCTCATTAGTTTGTTCCAGATTTTTGAGGGTGTGATTAAGAATGGTAACTGCCAGTACTTTTTTTCTGGGGTTACTCAAGGGTACACAGTACTGTAACCTTTTTTTCTAGAAGAAAAGCACTGGTAACTGCAGCGTGGTTTGTGTAGGTGGCTTTCCCCCATCCCACCTCAAGATATTAGTTCTACTCAAGGAAGAGGCATCAAAGTGCCTGCCACATGGGAAGATGTCTAGAAAACGTCTGCCTCTTCAAGCCCCATCCCTAGTGTGGAAACCAGTCCCAGTCAGGGTAGTGATCAGTATCAGTATTTTTGAACATCTCCCATTAATCAGTTGAGCAAGAGGCAGGGCCAGCTGTGTAACAGGGTGGCTGGCCTTTCAGGAGGAAAGGGGTATGACAGTGACCCCTTAACAAAAAGCCAGTTCCTTGCCCAAGTGAAATGGCAACTGTAATTCAAACTTGACTACATAGCAGGTGGTAGAGCCACAACAGCATTGATTTTGATGCAGTGTTACAAAATGGAAGAACCAACAACTTATTTAGTTAGGAGTGAACTTGCAGTTGCACATTTCACTAGCTTTACAAGTTCAGCTAATTGCTCCTGGTGTTTGACTAGAGCAAACCAACAAAGACTTTGACTTCTGAACTTCAAAAAAAAATTAGACACATTTGCAGATTTGTATGCCAGGCTTGATCTTATTGTTTTGTTTGAACAACTTGCTGAGAAAGTGGCTGAAAAACCCGAGAACTGTTGGGAGCAAACTTGTGATGGGTTTGTCAGAATTTCAATTATAAAAAGAGTAAGATAACAACATAGAATTGGTTGAAGATGACTGAAAGCCAAGTACGTTAACAAAGTCTGCAGATCTTCTCTGCCTTGGGGTGAAGGAAGCAACTCCTCCAACAGGACAGTAGAGAAATAGTCAGAACACTCTGCAATTCAAGTGAAAAGCTGCCTTAATATTAATTGGGTCTGGCACTCTGACACTTATGAGATGGAACTACCAGGGAGAGGCAGGAAGAAGGTGATTGTAATCAATACCCCACACAGCTGCAGGATAAATACAGAATTTCTTAGGAGCAGAATAAAAAGAGGCTTGGTTATTATCCACACACACACACACACACACACACACACACATGACTGGAGTGTAGCCCACTGTAAATATGTCCACTGCCCTGCCCCTTTTACCTCTGACCCCATCCTTACCTGGCACACAGCCCTGGAAGGTTGTTCATGGCAGAATACAGCCCTTGAGTTGAAAAAGATTCCCCACCCCTAACTTAAAGAGACACCAATGGGACTCTAGGACATACAATGGATCTGCCATTCAGTATTCACTGTTTTAGCTGTCTTGTGTACTTGAATTTTGGTGGGACTTGGCTACTGTTTTGGATTGAGTAATGTGCTTTGATGCAGATAATCCTTAAAAAGAAGTTCGTTTACCATCCCATGGTGATGGCATAGTGATCCTTATAGTTGGACTATAGATTGTAAGATTATTACAGTTTCTAACAATGTTAGCTTCAGAATATGACCACTTAATAGTCCAGAACCTCTATGTTAACTAAAGGTTATTTCTTCTGATTGTGTAAATTAATAGGCAGCAGAGGTTGTATTTGGAAAACGGATCATTACTATAAGCTTCCAGGTTGAATTCAGTGCTGGAAAAAAGTATGGTGTGTGTGAAATGGGCAGCATTTTTTTCTCTCTGTAAGGTGTGAATTACATAACACCTTATGAATTCAGGAACTTATTCTAGAAACACATATTTTGTTTCATTTCTGTAGAAGAACAAAGTGAAGTTCTTCAGAATGAAGACACTGGCCACGGAAGAGAAGACCAGGCTACTCTAACTGACACTAATGGGGTACGGATGTTTCCTAAAACTTAATAGTTTGATTAAATCCAGTTACTCGGATGGGCTGATGTATGAAGGGCCACAGTTTTTTCCATTGTTTTTCTGGTAGGTTCTATATTCAAGGCTCATTTATGCAAATGCAGAAACTATGATGTGCACAGAGTCACACATCCTGAAAACCTCTAAATTGGTTAAAAACAACCAAAAAGATGCAGGGGCATCTGATGTTCTAATCGTATGTCAGTACCTTTTTGATTTCAAAATGAAAAGCACCATTTGCCTTTTCAGACAATACAAATCATAGACGATGAAGAAGATGGTATGATAAGTGAAATAGAACAATTGAATTGTCTTCTGGAATTCAAAGTAAGTAACTCCTGTAGAAAACAGCTAACATTTGTATACAAATAGAAAGGTGATTAATCAGCTTAAACCCAAAGTGCGGGCTTTGTTCAAGGAATCGAAATAAAAGCCTGAAAGGACAGAATTAGTTTGGAAGAAATTCAAAAGAAGCAAAGAAAGACACAAGACATCAAATGTTTACTTAAAAAATCAAACTTAAATGATACCAGGTTTTTTTTTACAAAATATTTGAAAGCCCAACATTCTTCAGTTGACGGCAGCTTTCATTGGGGCAACTGAAAAAACTTAACATAGGAATTGATGAGCCAACTAAAATACAGTTGATTATAAACTTATTTTAAACTTTATTTATCATAAACTTAGTCACTATATGGAACAACCTATTTTTAATGTATCCAGTGTCAGAGTAGACCCATTGGAATTAATGGACATGACTAACTTAACATTTACTCTCGGTAGGACACAACCCATTATACATGGGGCATTCTGCAAAATGAAAACTAATCAATTTTCATTTTTGCCTTAACACTGGTGAGCTGATAACGGAAGGGAGAGAGATAAGGAATTTATTTCAGTCACACAATACAACAATTCTGCTGTTCCGTTATTACAAACTTTGTGACCCATTAACCTTTTGAGGCAACCCATTTCTGCTTAATGTCTCTATCCTAAAACATACAGTGTGCAGGAACTTGAGGGGTGGGTGAGTGATGAGGAAGGGGAATATTGCCAACTAAAACAGTTCAATGTCATGAGGATGCATTGAAGTTTGCGGGGATATTATTGCATGCTCGCAGGCAGATGGCGCAAGACCCAATGTTTAGGAAGAAGCTGCTGATTGCTTTGAAGACAGACGGCTGTTCCAGTTTCAGCAGCTTGCAGATTACAGCTGAACATTTGCTTTTGATGCTATGTGAGCAAAAGCAGTTGGAAACCGTGACAACTGTTTTTTGCCAAAATTGCGAAAGGTTACATGTGTACATAAGAATTGGGGGTGGCTTACTTTCAATTCAGACGCCTTCAAACAAATTTCAGTTGGTGTTAGAATAAAATATGTATTTTTTACTAGAACTTTACCTACACTGAAATGAGTAATGTCTTTAAAGCACACACAACGTGTGCATAATTGATGTCCATGCATTAATTTCTGGACTCTGCCTTCAGGGTAAGAGCAGTGCTGAATGAATGTGTGTGTGTATGTGGAAATGACCTTTTCTTAATGTCACTTGTCACAATACTGAATGTCTTGTTGTGACAGTATGTCCTACAAACCCCTGTTTGTTGATTTTTTGAATTATGTTTTGACATGTGGGCTTCTTGGTCACATAGTCCATTTGCATAAATATGCATGTTTGCTTTCATAGGTTCCCAACAAGCTTTTTTAGCCAGTAAGAAATTTGGTTAAGCTTTTTAACACCCCCCCCAAGCTTTCTGTGGACCCCACGATAGCTGTTTTGAAAGCCACTTTGTACTGCCTGTTTTCCTCGGTTAAGGGGCCAGTTGTCCAGTGGTGGTTTATCGCTGCCCCCAGCCCACTCTTCTCTTTTTTAAACAAAAACAAAATATATTTAACTTGTGAAGCTATTGCTGTTTGCTTTACTGCTAAATGAAAACTAGCAAACACCTTTGCTAACTGGAGTCTGTTTGATCTCCAGCAGCTTCTTAAACTAGGGTAAGGAAAACAATTTGCCTTTCGCCCAATTTTTTTGTGGTTATACCATTTCAAGAGCTCTGGAGTAGGGTTTTCTGGTTTTGTAAAATAAAAAAATAAATAAAAATCAGCATATTCCCTATAAAGCTCTGTAGGGGTTAAAACTGCAACACTGATTCATTATTTGCTGTTTCTGTTTTTAAAATGTGCTTATACTATTGGGGTACACTGGACCCCCTCCCATTATTTAGGATGAGCTTGGTATTTCATCAGGGCATTTTTTTGCTTTCTGATTTGTTTTTGTTTTTTTGTCTTTAGCGTCATCAGGTCTAATGAGCCCTATTAGCTTTTTAAAATTCAATGCCAATATTTTAAAATTTTAAAATTTCTAATCTGGAGTCACTTTGAAATTGATGATTAACTTTATTTCCAGTTAGGACTTCAAAAAGAATTCATTGGAACCCCTACAGCAGATATGTTTTTTAAAAAAGTTCTTTGACAGTTAAAATGGCTTTCATTCAATTTTGATTCTTGAAATAAGTATAAATAAATATTTTATTACAGTAGAATAACTTTCATTGTAATAAAAGTTATGGACAGCATCATCCCTCAAGCCTTCAAAGGTGCCTTACAGTGCTTAGGGGTCATGGGCAAACCTCTAATAGTTAAAGGCCATGAGCTGAAATAGCTCTTTCAATTCAGAGCAATATGTTTCAGTGGATTCCCCACAGGAATGAACTCAGCATATCAAGTAAAACTTAACTGTGTTTCAGAATTTGTTTTGCCCATTCCTGTTGTCTGCCCTGCAAGGCAACTACCAAATGGGATCTGGTGTTGCAGCCTTGCATATCTGTGATGTTAGAAGTCACACTGTGGTTACGCTTCGCATGATTCAGATGTGCCCTGGAATAGGATGAGTGTTGTTTTTTTAAAAAAATAATATTTTATTAAGTTTAACAATAGAAAAATAGAACAATAAAAACACAGAGAAAATATAAAACACAACAATACAAACTTTCACAATACATAAAATACAAACATTTAACAAGGGGGGGGAAAAGAACAATCAGCACACAAAACATAGAATAAGAAAAACACAGATCACTCTTTTCTAATTATTCATCTTCAATTAACTTATTTTCCTGACTTCCTCACGCCTCCCTTTTTTATATCCCTTTTTAATAATTAGTTCAGCAAATTCGTATCCTACTACTTTGTCCTTATATATTTTACCTCCCAAATTTATAATTTCAAATTTTTATCTCTTATTTACTAGAACCCCTTCATTTTATTTCAATGTCATCAGCATTCATACATTTTACAATACTTCTGTAAATAAATTTTAAATTTCCTCCAATCTTCTTCCACCAACTCTTCTCCCTGGTCTCGGATTCTGCCAGTCATCTCAGCCATTTCCATATAGTCAATTACTTGCATCTGCCATTCTTCCAAGGTGGGTAATTCTTGTGTCTTCCAATACTTTGCAATAAGTATTCTTGCTGCTGCTGTAGCGTACATAAAGAAAGTTCTATCCTTCTTTAACACCAATTGGCCAACTATGCCCAGGAGAAAGGCCTCTGGTTTCTTCACAAAGTGTATCTAAGTACCTTTTTTATTTCATTATAAATCGTCTCCCAGAAAGCCTTAATCCTCGGGCACGTCCACCAAAGGTGAAAAAATGTACCTTCAATTTCTTTACATTTCCAACATTTATTATCGGGCAAATGGTATATTTTTGCAAGCTTGACTGGGGTCATGTACCACCTATACATCATTTTCATAATATTCTCTCTTAAGGCAGGATGAGTGTTTTTATTTGTTGTTGGAAAGGCTAGTGTAATGGCTACAATGAAGGACTTAAGACGTTTCTATCCGTTTCATTTAGGACTGTGAACCACCACCAACTGTTTTTTGCACAAGTTCAGTGTTGCTGCATTGTGTACTAGTAGTTAATCAGAAATGAAAGTGCTAAGTTCAAAAGGGATAGCTTAGTTGATAGAGCATGAGGCTCTTAATCTCAGAGTTTGGGGTTTCGAGCCCCACATTGGGCGAAATATTCCTGCATTGCAGGAGGTTAGACTATAGATGACCCTTGGGGTCCTTTCTGACGCTACAGTTCTGTGATTCTGAAGTCCTCAACCCAGAGCAAACCACAGTATGCCAATTCAGGATGCTGACTTGCTTGGCACCACTAGTTAAAAGGTGGCTGAGGTAACAGCCGTTTGCAGGCATCTGTAGGACTGGGCTATGAGGGTAGTTAACACCATCCTTTATTTGAACTTGAAAAAGTCATTGCCTTTCAAACATAAGGATAACAAGCATCAGGCTTGTAACCTTCAGAATATTCTTAACACAATGCAAAATTAATACATGAAATCCACCGCTACATTGATAGCCACTCATGTAGGTGGCTTTAAAAGGAGAGCTCATAGAGACTAGGTCTGTTATCAGGTATTTGTTCTGATGTCTTAAAATTTTTTATTGAATTTTTTGTCAAAGACAAAGCAATGAATAATTGTGGAATAAAATAACAACAGCAAACCAATTACCAAATTACAGTCTTTCTTCACTGAATATCGTATGGTATTTAAATACTCCAACCATAGCAAAGAATGAGAAGCTGGAGGGATGTGGGAAGATCCCTCCCTGTCAATATATTGTCTGATGTCTGTATGGAACCCCCATATTCATGGGATGTCTGCCACTGAATCAGAATGCTGTACAGAAACCTGTCCTCCAGCTTGATGAAAGTTTTCGTCCCCTGTGAAAGGGGCTCCTGTTTTTCTGCCTCTTGGGAAATTTAGGATTTCTTTATAATTTCAATATCTACAGCATTGAATTTACTTTATTGCTGCAAGGTGTCATGGATAGTATACGTGTATTGTTCCATTTCATTAAATATTTCTGCAGCCTCTCCAGTTGCCTGAAAAAGCCCTGTGGGAGAAAAGTTAACCTCATGACATATTTACATCGCAGCATGGGATGCCAAGAAGGCATCCACTGCTTTCATTTTTAAGGGAAGTTCTTCCTTTTGGTATTAAAAACCAACTCCACACTGATTTATTTAAAAAGTAAAAAGACTTCATTTAAAAACAGAACAGTGAACAGCTGTCAGGTAGACAGTAGGCAGCCTCCCCAGCTTCATGTACTTACAGGAAAGCAAACTGGGACTTTCATAAAATGCAGTCACCCAGGAAGGTTGAAGAATGCATACAGATCATCAAAGAGATGACCCATAGATGGGAAGAAGGGAACTCAGACCACCACTTGGACACCATAAAAGTAAAGACAACAAAAACCCTCCACCTGACACATAAAAAATTTTCGCTGACATTTTCTGTCCCCTTTAATAATATTCAAGTGCAATTTCATCAATCATTAGTTGATAGAGAATTGTCAAAAAAGTGCAGGAGACATTTTTTGGCATAATACCACTGAATGCCATTTGCTTGGTGTGTGTGTGTGTGTGCGTGCGTGTGTGCACGTGTGTTTCAGGTCCTGATTATGGGCATCTTACTAGCCACTGGAAAACCTTTGGTGAGAATGCTCTTAAGGGTATTAATCAGATGTCCTGCAACTACTTGGCTGTATGTGTAAACAAGACAAATGTATGCTCTTGACATACTTTACTTGTCCAGATTTCATCTGTTCTTTGTTTTAAAATGTTCCCTTTTTATATTTCCCCCCTGTTGTTGTATTAAATGAGGAATGTAACAATCAATCCTTTCATAGCCCAGTGCTGAACTTCCCCCTGTCACACGACTGCTCTGCCCTCAAAATATATTTGCTCAGAAAGTACACTGTGGAGTTCTAATTTGCAAGTCATCCTCACAAATGAGGAAAGGGAAATCATTCATGCTTGCTGAAATATTTTTCTGCGTGCTGCCTTTCTTCACACCTTTTATTTAGGAAAGCTCACATCTTTTAAAGGGGGGTGGGGAGAGCCCTCTTAAGAGGAATCACAGTGGATACCTGTGCAATATTTCTAGTGGTGTACTCACAGCAGTGTTTGTTAAATGAGCCTTATGGAATGTCCTCCTTGTGTCACTCCCCTGTGATAAGAGAACCGGAGGTGGTGAGGTGGTGGAAGCACTGCAGGCGAATCTGTTTGCAGGCTAATGAAGAGGGGAAATGGAAATTTGCAGGGAGCAAAAAGGGCCATCAGCTTAGCTTCTCCTCACTCCTCTGGACTTGCTGGAGCTCCCATCACCATTCCCTAGTGTGAGGCCATTCACACTTCTAGTTGTAAAAGTTGCAGTTATCATGGAGTGCAGGGCAGTGTCTGACCTGGTGGTGACTTTACCCCCACAGTCTATTGGTTCTTGCTGGCTTGAGGCTCTGAATGCTGCTGCCCCTCAATCACTAGTCTTCTCCTTGAATGGGCTGTATCTGCTCCTTGCCAGTCTTGCTGCTCTTGCCTCTCCTCCAGGGCCTGATTGGTGCCATCTACCCATAGAGACAGAGATGGGCTGCTTCTCTGTCTTTGCTTATGCATTCAGAGAGGGCAGGTGGAGAAGCAGCAATCACAAGAAGGAGCAGCAAAGCCAGAAAGCTCCACCGATTGGCAGTGGCGCCTTGGTAGGTGCCCAGTGATGCTGGCCCTTGCTCCAAATTAGGGGCTCTGCAATAAACAACTGGGGCTGTACTTTGACTTAGAGCCTTGGTAGAAGCAGGCTGGAAGTACAGCTCTGTTCACTAGGCAGAAGATACTTGGTACCAATCCTGAGGGATCTTTCTCCTCTCCACTCATGGGTGGTAACCTGTTCCCAACTTACCTGAACAGGGTTTTGGAACCTCAACACAAGCAGACCTGATTAGACTAGACACTTTGGTAGCCTCAGGTAGAGAATATCTGTTAAGCATTCTCTCTCTAAATTTTGCCCATTGTTGATACTGTTCCAAGCATACTTTGAAATTTTCAAGTAGAACTTCATTCAGTTATTACCATGTATTTGCAACATAATCTCTTTTTTAAAAAAACCCAAAGAAACAGCTAGGGGTTTTATTCATATCAATCTGACTTGGAACTGAATAGCCTGGGTTAGTCCTTTAATTTCAGTGAGTCTGCTCTGCATATGATTAACAAAGGGAACAATTTGATTCATTGTACTCTGAGGATGATCTTTGGAGTTGTGCATATATATGTAATTCCCCCCCCTCTCCGCTTAGACCCAGGAAGTAAGGTTCGCTGAAGAAGACCTGGAGCATGAAAAAAAGAAGTACGCTGAGCTACAGGCTTTCACTCGGCGTTTGATACTTGCTGTCAAAATGGATGATAAAGAACAGCAGCAGGTAAGATGAAAGTGTAAACAGTCGAGAAGATCTTATTTTATAGAGGTGTGCAGTGACCACAAATTTTGCCTTGTATCTCTAGCACTCGGAAGAAGTCCAGTCTGCTTCAGATCCACTCTGTGCCATTCTGATTTAATTTTCTGTTTGAGTCTGAATCTGATCCGTAAATATGAAGCTCATTTTTGTTCCCATTGACTAATTGAGAATCTACAAACCTCTATACTGTTTTTTCCTTTTCACATAGATGGATGAAATTTGCAGACAAGAGAGCCTATTCAGAGTGAATTACGCTTGCAAAATTTCAGGCAGATCCATGCCAGGCTTTTTATGCAAGGAATTGTTGAACTCACTTTCTTTTTTCTTTCCTGCCAGAATTGGGTACAAGTTTCAGGCATGATCACCCCTGCTGAGTAAATGAAGCCTGCCAAATATCAGAAAGATAGGTGCAGTGGTTCTCCCACATGGGCAAACTTTATTGGTTGGGGTAGGAAATAGAAATTGTTATAAAAAGCTATAAATGTAACTCTCTTTCTCACTTCTCCTCCCTAGCTGAATACTCTCAGGGAAGAAAAGAGAGGGAGAGCAATAATTTTTAATTGTTTGTTATGAAAAATATTTTATAGTCAGGCAGGCTAAACCTAAGCATTCTGATAAGGGTTCATTTCAAACGAACTATGGTACCTTGGTTTTCGAAAAGCTTAGTTCTCGAACATTTTGGCTTTCGGATGCTGCAAACCTGGAAGTGACTGTTACGGTTTGCCAACTATTTTAGGAAGCCAAACATCCGACAGGGCTTCCACAGCCAATCAGAAGCTCCTGCAGCCAATCAGAAGCCATGTTTTGGTTTCTGAATGTTTTGGAAGTCGAACGGACTTCCGGAACGGATTCCGTTCAACTTCCAAGGTACGACTATACGGTTATTTAGAAATAAGCTCCACCAACAGAACTAAATTATTTTCAAATAAGCATGCCATGAGCATGTTTAAGGCAAGGCTCTTTTGTTGCCTTTGCTGCAAACAGGACTTGCCAGAACGCACCAGAACTCAGATCCAGCACCTCTCTGGTGAGCCCCTTTGCCATTCTAAGAGAACAAGGGAGCTGTTTGGCACCTCTTTTTCTAGAAAAATAGAAACAGAAAAATGGCTGCAGGAGATTAGTACAGCTACCCCTCTGAAAACATTTTTAGATAGCAAAGCCTGCATGATCTAATTGAATTATATTTCTAACACAATTAAAGTACCTAATTGTTAAGAGGCTTATTTAATAAATTTATACCACAGTATTTGGGCAGCTTACATTAGCCATTGAAAACAACTAATGAGGCCCTGCAAGAAAACTTAGCAGTGTGCAGTTCTCTTGTTTAAGGTTTCATCCAGCAGTTGCTCTGTAGAATGGTAGCACTATGAAGCAGTTGCTGAGATCTCCTTTCTCTCTGCCAAGGAGTGCTGCTTTCCTTGTTTCCCCTCCAAGGAGTTGGGTCAAATACGAACTACGGTGCAGGAAAGTAACCAGGACTGCTACTCCACCAGAAGCTGTTGCAGCTTCTCATTTATTTATATTTTGTATTCTAATTCAGGCACTTCTGGCAGACTTGCCTCCAGATTTAGAAGAGATGGATTTCAATCATTCATTTCCGGAACCTGATGATACCTCGTTCAGCTTGTCGTCTTCATCGGAGAAAAACACCTCGGACAGTTTGTGATCTTTGATGCAATGCAATGTACTTGCCTAATCTGTATGTTTTGAACAAATTGCATTTTGTTGGCCAGTACCCTTGAATATGAAGGTGGGGGGTAGGGGTGGAGCTGGGGAGACTAGCAGCCTTGTTAACTGGGGGAGGTAGGTGGTAGCCACAAATTCAGAATTTTGTTTTTTTATTTTGGTGAATGTGAAAGCTACTTGAGAAAAATACACTATGGTTCTAGCATCTATTCCTTGGTTATTGTACCTTTTTATTCATTACTGACCTGCTTCGGTAACAAAGCCCTCCTCTGAGCAGTGCAATAAGTAAAATGGAGAAAAAGTTGTGAATTATGCTAACAATTCAACCATACTTCCCTAATCTAGCCCACTAGTTCTGTTCAATGCCTTCGCTCCCTTGCCCCTCCTCAGGTAGGTTAGCAGGTCACTGGAGATTAAGGCCTTCAGGAGATCAGTGAATAAAAGTTGGGCCCTCACTAAAACGGCGATGGTGATTCCGAACAAGAGTTCAAGCTAAAGAAGCTTGCAATTGTACCTAACAGCAAATCATTGCTTCTTCTCTCTTCTCCACCTTTCTCCAATGCCTGAAAAATTATTGGAAGAGTAAAGCTAGCTATCTTAATTGATTTCAGTAAATTATGTTGTGCATAGTGGCAGATGGAAATCCTGAACAAAAATAGTTGGCTTTTTTTTTTTTAAAGGAATGCCCAAATGCTGGGAAAAGCAACAATTTCCAGTAGCCCCAAGACTCTCTTCCATTGTACATAGTGAGAGTGTGTGGCAGTAACACTGGAGAAGTCACAAAGGAACAGCATGTACACAGATCCAAAATTTACATTTGACTTCTGTAGCTTATTTATATGACCAAGCCTCAGCTGAAGGCTGCCCAGAAGATGCTTTTGTAGTTCACAGGGGAGCCTTCTCCTTGGCTGAGACTGAGAATCAACAGACAGAGCTTGGGAACTTGAGGACTGAGAGAACTGTTGATAAATGATGTTCCCAATGGAAGTACTCCCTGACATTGCTATTTGGAACAGCTGCTCAATTCAAATATGAGTTAGCCTAGATCCCCCCCCCCCATATCAACAACAACAACAACACTGACTTGTGAATTGGCTGTGGCATACAGACCAGCAACTTAAAAACACTTTTAATATGTTCCTGACTTGGAAGTCATTTATTTCAACTTGTTAGGCAAATACGAGCGCATGCAGAACTGAGCTCGATTACAAATGCATTTTAGTCACCCGTATCTGTTGCGTGGGTCGAAATCTTGATGTGCATCAAGTGTTCAAAATAATGAGTTTTGAGATACCCAACACACACACGTCACTATTTTCCTCAGCTCTTAGGACTGAGTCTGTTTAACCACTTCAAGATTTTTTATCTACAGTTGCATATGTTAGATCTTTAATTGGATGTTGAAAGTGTTAGATACTTTTTTCCCCCTATTGCCAAGAAAGATGTATGGTTTGCTCTTTGGGATGCCATTTCTCTTTTAAAAAGACACGTTTTATTATTTCTCTGATTCAGTAACAAAACTTGGTGTGAAAGAACTGTTATCCTACTCCCAAAGTAACCTTGCACATCATTGCTAGCCTCCTTCACTCTGTCCATCACAGCCTCAACGTGTAGCTCTGCTCCCTCCCTCCCTTTCAACTGCTTTGGTCCTTGCTTGAAATGGCAAAGAGAAACAGCTTAAATAGAAAAACAACTCTCCCCCCCCCCCCATATCAAGAAGACAATTTTAGTGGCAAAGAGAGAAGAGGTGTTACAACTTGACTTTTTATCCAAGGGTAATTGCTCTGTGTCCCAAGGTGGGGAGGCAAATGACTAATTGCCTCTCTGTATGATAGTTCTAATCGACTTGGCTATGATCACAGATATTTTTACTGCGCACTAAAAATATATAGGATACTGTTCTGCACCCAAGAATTCAAAACTCCTTGCCAAAAAAGGATGTATTCCTTGGACCTGTACGATATATCCTGATTTCTCTTATTTGACACAGTTCTGTTATTTTTGCTATTTTTCTGCATCACTCTGATTTGCTTCATTCTGAGGAGGGGCAGGGAAGTATTCAGGACATTGAAGCCCCTACCCCCACTTCCCCATGCCCACTGGAAACCTCATTCAGCCATCCCTCAGGGTTCTGTGATTTCAGGAGGCATTACCCACACCGTGTTTTTAGCACAGCTTTGTTTGTAGCAATAAGGGCTAGAAACCTGCTGCTTAAAAATGAAAGTTGAGATTCTCAGGAAGCTTTTAAATCTCTTCCCAAGGCCATGTTGTATATCTCCCCACCCCCACCCCTTGCATTCTCCTGTGATCATGTCACAGGCATAACTTATGCTGTGAGGAGTAAAATCCACCAGAAAAGTACTTTCAATTAAAAAAGAAATGAAGAGAGTGGGAGGAGTGATAGGGAAGAGGCAGAAGTGTAGTGGGTAGCAATGTGGAAGAGGGAGGCAGTTAGAGAAAGGAGGATGTTTGGACAATAACGGGGAAAAGGAAATGGGAGAAGCAGTACAGCAGGCACATATTGCCGAACCCTGCAGTTATTTTGTGTCATGCAAGTCAAAGTCCTTTCAGAGAGCACAGATTTTGATTGTGTGCCATTAGATATTGTGGAAAGGATCTATACAAGACCTAATGGACCTGCACAGTACCTTGATGCTGGAAATCTTTTTCTTCCACTTACTTCAGTTTAGCACAAATGCACTGCTCGCTATAGCTATTGGGTTGTATCTGACTAAGTCATACTTGGAACGGAGCCATTGCCATTAATGGCCCTCAAAAGCCATTTATTTCAATGGGTCTGCTCTGAGTATGGATAACATTAGTTTACAACCTGTTGAGTGTTGGCAGTTAATTGCTTTTTTCTGCCCTAGCTTTCTATTGATCATCGTAGAATGCAAGTGAATGGATGAGAGTAGAAAGGCAAGGCATATCTCTGAAGAACCCATAATTTGCTAACCTTTCAATGAAAAATTTAGTTTTCTGTACTTTTACTACCTCCCACTTAGGTGCCCAGGTTTCCCCAAGCGGACTCACATTTTACTTGGCTAGAAGTAAAATGTGAGAACTTGAATACTGCTTAGGCACGTCCCTTGTGATTGTCCTGGAAAGTCATGCATCAATTTTTATTGTTTTATCAATCATTTCTTGATGCACTTCCCTTGTGCTAGGGAACTCTCTTCCTTCCCTGAAGAACCCTTGACAGTAAGACATTTGTTCCAGTTTTACACGCACAACACAGCCAGTGTGTTTAAGGGCTTGGTTGGGATTTGAATATAACTCTGCAAGACTTTAATTTTAACATCTTGGGGGCCTTGTTTGCATATTCTTGTGCACTTCTTGATGTCATGGAATCTTAGAGTTGGAAGGTACCCAAGGGTCATCTGGTCCAACCCTCTGCAATGCAGGAATTTCAGCAGCTGAAATGTATGACCTGACTTAGCCCAAAAATGTATTTTATATGGATGTGACTGAGCCGCAATAGCTGTTTGATAGAGTCTTGCAGTCTTCAAGTGATGCAGATATGCATTTTTATTTATTTCTATTTATTTTATTTATTTAACTGTCTGTGCCAGACTTCTACACTCAGGTTAGTTTGCAGCGGATCATAAGCCTGTTCGAATTTGTTAGCCTGTATATTCAGTAGAGCAGGCATTATGGGGAGAGCCTGTGGCCCTCTAGATGCTGCTGGACTCCAGCTCTCATCCGCCCAGCCTTGCCTCTGCCAATGGTCCAGGGGCAGGATGGGAGTTGTAGTCCAGTTAACTCTTGGAGGGCTGTAAGTTCCCTGCACCACATCCATCAGGTTCGGACTTGTCTTTTTACTAGAACCTTTAACATGAACCCAGGTGATCAGACACAAGGGAAGTCAGGACTCCCTTTTAACAATTCTATAAAATGGAATTTTGGTGGAATCGGCTTGTGTAGGGCACTTGCAGCTGCTGAAATTTTCTTTTCTGTACAGCTGCAGGAGTGGCTGGCACACACTCTCTTTGCCTCTCTCTCAATCTCTCTCTTTAAAAAACCCAGAATGGTAACATTCTGGCTGCGCCACCTGCATCCTATTTCTGAGTTTGGCCCACTTTTTAGATCCATGCATTATGTGAAGACTAATCCACAAAGACATGCTATTCTGTACCCACTTAACCTGGGAGTAAGTTGGGGAACTAACTTCTGTGTACGGTACCTTTTCTACCTTGGTGATGTCCCCCATGTGCAAGAACCCAGTGACTTTACCACACTAACCAACATATTTCATCCAGATGGTATTTATATGAGGGTTGAGTTGCGTACACTATTACAACTACTGGAATAGTCTTTGATATTTGGCATTGTATTACATGCTTTCACAGAGAAGGTATTAATGTTTGATTTTCATTGGAGAACCATTGGGAAAATCCTCCCCTGCCCATGAATTAATGTATGGGGTATAAATTTAAATCCTGATTTATTCGGAATTTAGCAAGAATAGTTTGGACAAATCAGCACATGCTAGTTTAATGCCTCCTAGCTGCGCCTGGAATGTGGAACAGTTTAATGCATTAAAACAACAACAACCCAGTACTTAAGCAAACCACATGCCATTTTTTACATGCTACCTCTGCAAGATGACATCGCTTAGAGGCCATGCCAGACTATAATGTGACATTCCCCACACTGTGGCAATAAGGGACTTGCAGCCAATGGTCACTTCCTTACACACACCAGCCTTTCTTTTGAACATTGCCTATATCTGGGGTGGCTGACCTGAGACTCCCAACTCCCTCCATCCTCAGCCAGCATGTTCAAGGATTAGGGGTGATGGGAGGTGGAAACCAGCAGCATTTGGAGGGCCACAGGTTGGCCAACTGGCCAGATAACTGCTGTTACAGATTTGAACTATTTTTTCTTCTGCTAATATGGTTAGCACTATGACGGTAATTGATGGCTGATTTGATAGGCAGGTGTGTGTGTGGGTGTGTGTGTGTGTGTGTGAGTGAGTGTTAACCACCGTGAAATATTACTGTATTGTTAAGGCAAAGCACTGCTGGGAATGTTTCTATTGAGGTGAACAGAATTGTACAAGCTCCCCACAGCATTGTGCCTCAAAGCTGCAACAGATATGCTAAATAAGCTGGTAGCTGCAGGTATTTCTCAAACCTCCATCTTTCTCTTGGAGTAGCTGTTCCAGTGTTTGTTGCAGGTGGCTGGAGTTAATTCTACACTATCGATGAGACCGAACTCTACCTTCTGTAATTATCCAGCTCTTCCTGCTACTTTCCCCATAGAAACCTCTTAGTTGGAGAGGCCAATTGGTTTGGAAACAGGTAAAAAGCAACTTCTTCCTCTATAGTCGCCTCCCTTGCCATGTAGAGGAGTTTTCTTCAGTTGAAGAGTATTTCCTCTTGTTAAATGCTCCCTTTTTCTAGCCTGTACAATAGGCTCCGCCTACCTCTTGGGCCCAAACTAGCCCACCCTCAGCACTGGCTGTGCCTCACCCAACATTCCTGTAGCTTTTTAAAAAAAAAAAAAGCCAAGAGGGCACAGAATAGTTTAAAATCCAGTGTGGTTCTACCAGAACTCACTGACGCTTTATGAAGAACACAGAAAGCCTCTGCCCACCCATGTCAATGTGTAGGTTGGAGCTTAATTTGTTGTCAAAGGTAGCATATGTGATATAAAAGAGACTTGTTAAAAAAGAAAAAAAGGGTTTGCAGTTTTTAAAATGACTCTCATCTACTTTTCCTCTGCATAAAATTCATAGGTATTCATAGAGCAGCCTCCTAAAATAGTGCATTTAGTTCTCTTCCCCACCTAGAACTTTTGGAGGAGTTAGATCAGGTGTTTAAAAAGAACTGACCAGTTGAATGAATTAATGATATTTTCTAAGCAAGAGAGGGAGCATGATGTACCCTCCATTTGCTGGACTGTATTATGGTTTTGGCCTTTTATCTGGCTGCGCTTGAAAATGAAGTGCTTACGATCAACTATGATCCCAGTATGTCAGAGTCACCAAGACAATTGAGAAAAAGGTGGGTGTGCTTCGGGCTTGTTGAAATCAACGAGACATGCCATGGTGAGGTCCTTAAGACTTTGGTTTTAAGTTGATTTCATTGGGACTTGGACATTGCAAAGGTTGTCTTTTATCTATAGCAGGAAACATTGAACTAATGCCAAGGTTTGAGGTTGGTTTTAAAGGAGCACAATTCAGATACACCTATATCCCACATCCTGTAACACAATAACATGTGTTGGCAAATGTGTCACACTGTGGCACTGGCAGAGAGTGCGTGGAATCTGCTGACTGAACATTTGCTTGGAAGAGACACATCTGTGCAGAAATGAAAGTCTGCTCTGCCCTCCTCACCGCTGCCCCCAGCATGGAAGGCAGGCAGCAAAGCTTTGAGTAACTAAAGGAGCAGGAGTCAGCAATTCGCTGTGCTTCCCAGCTGTTGAAAATGCTTTTTTTCCTGGGGTAAGGAGATCAAGGGAAAGAGATTCAAGTATTAGCTCCTTGCCCTTTCAGCTCCTTGTGTTGTTGTAATCTTGCTGCCAGAGGACTATCTCCTGCTTATGCATACAGTACATGGAAAGCAGGAGACTGCAGCTGAAAGAAAATGTCATTTTTATATGAGTTGGTGAATATTCAAATGCAAAACCGCTCACGTCCTTTCCCTACCCCACTGTCTGTTATTAACTTAGTTATATGCAAAACAAATTTGGGATATTTTTTTTAATGAAAAAATGAGCATACTGTATAACTGTTTAGTGCGAACAATCTTCACTCTGTTCATTGTTAAGCTGCTAGCAGCTGTGGAGGTGGTCCCAGCACAAAATGGTCAATGCATTCTCAGTACGTAAGCTACCCTTGTAAAGCTTCCAATTTCTTTTTCTTTTGTTTGCTGTAATAACACTTGACTTCAATTTATCTTGAAAGCTTCTGATGGTTTTTCTGTATTTTGTGTTGTGCATATATATATATATATATATATATACTATTAAAATGTGCCAACGAAGTTGAAGTGAATATATCTTTAACATAACGTCTGTTGGGCCAGCTTGGGTAAGTTTTGTAAATTTAGTGTGATTTCAAAACTGAATTTCTCTTAAGAAACTCAGTATTTGTATTGCAATTTTATGACATGTAAATGGTATGTGTAGCAAGAAGAATTATGACAGATATTTAACTTGAGTACCTCCACTGCAACCCAGGACATAAGATCTTGGTTTATTGAAAGATGGATTCCATCCATTTGTATTGATCTTGTTTTTGTGTGTATATATATATAAGGATATTTATAATCTTGTATTAACAAAATCCATCACACAACAAAGGTTATTTCATTCATTAGAAACCTACTCAGCTATTTTTATATAAACTGTTGGTTGCTGCCTTAACTTTTTTGTGAAAATTTGTGCCATAGAATTTTTAACTTATCAACAGATAGTTTACCAAGTTTGATTTGGTCCACACTTTAAAATAAAATATGAATATTTCAGTTATTGAATAGTTTTTAAGTCACCTATTTTGGTTAAAGATTGTTTTTCTAATGTATCCGTTCTGTATAACTGCATCTTTTTTTCCTTTTTCTTACTATGTTTTTCCTTTTTAAAGTTAATGCATCCACACTGAAATGCACGCTTTTTAATAATTCCAGAAATGGTCACTGTTTTTTGTTTCCTAAGTTTTCTGGATATAGTTTCACAAAACTTTAATTAATAAATTGAATTTGTTTGTTACAAACTTGTATCTATTAAGTCAAATTGGTTAGCATAAAGGGCTAACTGTCTTTGCTACCTTTTGTCTATTACACTTAAGGATATTTTTCTATATCTACCAAGTATGAAAGACTGAAGAAATTCAATAAAGGCTAAGTGATTCGTTTTCCTACATGAAGTTTTCAGTTTCTATATTCTCAATCATTGGCCTTGTATGAGTTCATCACGAAGTAAAATCTGAATCTCACATTTTTGAACTCTGTCATCATAGGAGTAGGAGGAATAGTGATAAATTGTGAAGATGGTGATATTTATATAAAGTACTACCCACCAAGTAGTGAACTTATGTGTTGAAGTAGTGGTGCAGGGTTTTCACCTCTTATGTTAATGTTCATTCTTGACCATATATTCCAGGGTGCTTACCCCAATCTTAGTGAGGTCGAGATTGGTTTTGTTTTGTTTTGTGGGGGATGGAGGAGTTTGTGCTGGGGATGATGTTGGAAACAAACTAATCACTTCTTTAAATCAGATATCCCCCAATGTAGTTACTAGGAGGAAGGTGTTGGGTGGTTTTTTTTGTTTTTTAGCCCAAGTCAAAGATTGAAAGTTCCCCAAAAATACTTCTTTCCCCCTTCTGCCTATTCATTTTCCAGGGGTACATATCAGTCCAGAAGAGAAAGTTGCATTAAACAGACTTGTGGAGCAGTGGGATATAATGAGGACAAAAAGACGTCTAAATAAACAATAAGAGCTCCTTTCCTTCTGTTCAGACCACCTTCTCACTCAGGCCTTCCCTCTATTTTGCTTTCAGCAAGCTGAGACACGCAGTCTCGGGCCACTGATCCTCTATTGCTCTCTGCAGCTCTGTTGCTGTTCCTGCTTCACGGCCATGTCTCCTCCTTCCCAGATGGTTGCAGGAGGACACAGATCCTGCTGCTCTCCTGTGAGTCAAGAAAAGTCAAATGCGAAGCCCCACTGAAGGTTCTTTAGCTCCTGGAAGCTCTTTGGTAATGCTTTCCCCAGGTTCATTATTACCTTATAGGAGCAGCTTACACATGTTTCCTTTCCCTGTTCCTGCACCTTGCCAATTTAGACTGGCTAGACAAGATTGTAGGAAGATACCACTGAACCCTACAGGAGTGCCTCAGAAAGAATGTCGTTGGTCAAGGGAGCCATGGACTCAAAAAGGTTGAAAAGTCTGCTGTCCATGTTCACAAGCCCAGCAGGTTGTCTTCCCAAGTGGGGATCTAGGTCAGCCTTCCTCAACCTCGGCCCTCCAGATGTTTTGAGACTACAATTCCCTTCATCCCTGACCACTGGTCCTGCTAGCTAGGGATCATGGGAGTTGTAGGCCAAAAACATCTGGAGGGTCGAGGTTGTGGAAGCCTGATCTAGGTGTTGATCCACATGTTCTTGTGAGTCTCAATTCCATGACTACTGTTTATGTTGGATCCTGTTTCCAACTGTACCGCACAGCAGGTTCTGGTCATAACGGATTCTCATGCACAGGATCTATCCTCTCGATCTAACTAGGAGTTCCTCATTATGTAGCACCTGGCTGCCCAGAATTAATAGGAGGATGTTTATTAAAAGTCATATGTCTCATTCAGTCCAAGAAGCCCAACTGTAAGCATAAATAGACCTTCCTCTGGAAGATGGAGGGGATGATGTTACTGGAAGATGGAGGGGATGATGTTACTTTTCTTGGAAGGAGACAATGCAGTACAGGTGAGACCATCCAAAGTTCCCAGAAACTCTGAAAAGCAGCCCTCCTCTTGACTTCTGCCTACCCTGAAGTATATGCGGCCTTGTCCCCAAGAAGATTAATTATTCACTAAAGAGAGACTAGATCTGTACCAAAGACAGGCCATGAGAGTGCCGCATCTCAAGAAGAGTAAATAGGGATGAAGGAAGATCTGAATACTTTACCTCTTTGCCCTTTACCTCTTTACACAGATGATTCATTTCCAGGTCATCCAGTGGAGGGAGTCTGGGTGAGGAAGCAGTGGGTCTTGCCACAACAGATTCCAAGGATTACATTTTAATAGATCTTGCTGACTGGTTCTCACAGCTGGCTCTGACATGTACCTTGCACTTTGTGGAATTAGAAACATTTGTCTGCACTTACCTTCTTTGGATCCTTGAATTCTTAGTCCACATATGCCCACCACAAATCTGCCTTTAGCATGCAGAGTTTCTTTGTCACAGAGACAAGTTATTTGTGATTTTCTCATGTGTATAAATGTGTGTTCTTATGCTTTATTTTGTAGCGGAAGCAGCTGTAGGTTCCTGATCCAGAGCATGCTTCCAATATGGATCAGGGCCTTCTGCCGGCTTTCCACTGGAAATCTTTATAAGTCTGCGTCTTGCTCCCAAAGCGCTGTTTTCTATAAACAGCATGTCTGGAGGCAGGCAAGAGGGAATTATCAACACACACAGACAGTGAGAAAAAACCTGGCTAATGAATCCACTCTGGAATGGTAGCATATCCCGCCTTGCAGCCCTGCAGCTGATTTCTCTCCAATATAAAACCAGCCAAGCTAAGCACATTCATTTAAAGCTTAAGAGTAACATCACGTATAGTTTGGCCCTGTGATATTTTGCAAGACACTGAGTGCAATTTTGTAAGGTCTTAATGGACATTGTAGTGATACCTATAAAATGTCTTTGGCCGGCCCAAAACAACTCCTTATTGGATGAATAATTTTTGTAATGGTTTTCATTACAGTGTAGCACACTTCTTACTTCCCCTTCCTCACCACAAACTCTCCTGAATCTACCATTAAATTCCACACTGTGTTGAGGATTTGAACGCAAATCTCCCACGTCCATGCTGAGTTGTCATTTAAAAGACTGTAACGGCAAAAAGCCACAAACACCCAGTCATTAGGTTCATCTGCACGGCAATTGCTATATAGGATTCAACGATAAGAGGCTTATTTCCCCACCTGTTGAACATTATGCTTTATTATCATTGCCCATTTATTTATTGAACGCTTCCCCAGTATACAGTGTGCTATTACTATTATCTATCCATCCATTATCTACCCCCACAGCTGCAGGTAATGAAAGGTAGCCAGGCCAGGAGCTGCACTTTACAGCAAAACACTAAATGTGAAATTGCTTCTCTGCTCTGTAAGCTGGTACAAAAATCCTGGTTAAAGCGGTTTACTTTCAAATGTTTATATATGGGACAACTGATCTCAATGATCACGGGTAGGAGGAGGAGTTACGCTAAGACCAGACCATATCATTACTGAGGAGGCAGGTTTAGTCGTTATTTGAGGACTATCCCTGCCTCCAGGTCTGGTCTTGTCTGGATGGATACTGGAATCTGCAAGGGTAGCAATGAGACTAAGGAAGAGCAAGCTGAAAGGCAGTACCACCTTCTGGTTTAGCTCTAAGGAAGGTAGGGTAGTGCCCCATCTGCTCTAGTGATAAGCCTTCATTGGGGAGGCATGACTGCAATGTCCACCCCTGGTTGTGCATTCCTAGATGCTAGCAATCTACTGTCTCTACAAGTGGAGGTCACTATTATTATTATTATTATTATTATTATTATTATTCACTGGTGCTATCAATTCATCTCTGCTTCACTGCTTTGTGTCTGACACTAGTTCTTGTCACTACATATCTTGTCTACAAACTGGTGGAATGCTTCAAAACAACAATTTTTGAGGTGTTCTTCATACACACATGAAAGGTCATCTTAGATGTCTCTTAGCCTTGAGAAGAGCATTTTTGTTGGTTCATTAAAATGGACATGGCCAATGGCTTCTCTTCTCAATGCTGGCTATCAGAATGGTGATTATTATACAGATGACAGCAGCATCTATGTGGTTAAATAAGGGTCTTGGATACAAATGTGGCTTGTCATGGGACGTAACCCAATTTCAGATAATGAGGCATTCTGAATAACAAGCTGCCTAGCCCACAGATTTAATGAGTTATATTTATTGACAGAAAAAGGGATTACAAAAATGTAGCCATCTTTTGATGAGGTGAGGGGCACCTGCCATGTATAAATAAGAGAAACATTGCCTTACTTGTTTTCCCCATCCCTCAAAAGGGCTGTCCTGTGGTCACAAGAGAGAGAGAGAAAAGGGCCTGTTTTCTGGATTTTGGAGCACATTTTTAGTGCAGCACTGTTACAGTTGAGGGTTGAGTCAAAATGTACCCCAAACTTTGTCATCCTGTTTGTTGGGTGCACAAAAGGTTTTTTTGGGGGGAGGGGGACAAGTTCAGTGATGTTGGGGGGAAATGTGTGAAGAGAGGTAAAGTATGAGTAAACTTATTAACAGTAGGCATTGCATACGTGGTTGGTGGTGAGCACAATGATTGTCTCCCACAAAGCTCTAGAGTGAGGTCAGGGAGCAGTAGTTTCTGATGCTTCATTATGAAGCCACAAGTCATCATGAAGCCAAATCCAAGTGAGTACAGTGGGTTTTTTTGCAGCATTATTATTATTATTACTATTTCTTATACGCTCACTGGAAGGACACATCGTGAAGCTGAGGCTGCAATACTTTGGCCACCTCATGAGAAGAGAAGACTCCCTGGAAAAGACCCTGATGTTGGGAAAGATGGAGGGCACAAGGAGAAGGGGACAACAGAGGACGAGATGGTTGGATAATGTTCTCGAAGCTACCAGCATGAGTTTGACCAAACTGCGGGAGGCAGTGGAAGACAGGAGTGCCTGGCGTGCTCTGGTCCATGGGGTCACAAAGAGTTGGACATGACTGAACGACTAAATAACAACAATTTCTTATACATCACCTATCTGACTGGGTTGCCCCAGCCACTCTGGGCGGCTTCCAACAAAATAAAGAGGCAAAAACAACAACATCAAACATTATAAGCTTCCAGAAGCAGGAAGTCTTGATGAAAACAGGGGGCGGGGCGGGATGGCCAACAGCAACAACAACAACAGAGAGTGCGCTCACTTTTCACAAAACAGGAAGTGGTATTCAGTGCTTTTTTTCTAAAAAAATATGTTTAGGAGTACTCTCATTTTGACTCAACAAAATCACAATTTTATAGTTCAAATCGGGAAAAATAAATACAGTAAATGGACAAAAGTACAAAGATTCACAAAATGTTTAGCGGTATGTGTACCCCTGCATCCCTCCAGGGGGGAAAAGCACTGGTGGTATTGAAAAACGTGAGTGGAGGGGAGTCAGTTTTGTGAAACTTTTGTCCCACTTTCAAGCAAATCAATTTCTGTTAAGATCTTCTGGCTCAGTTGTAGTTACAATGTGCGTCTTGCTTGGCCTCTACAGTGAAGAAAGGAAGGCACCAATATAGCAAAAAGGAAAGGGAAGGTCACCACGAAGGTGCAGAACAGTCAAATTGTTAGATCTTAGATGAAGTGCCTTAGAAGACACTTTTATGGCACAATTTCTGCCACTTTCTTTTTCTCCCCCTGCCCCAATTCTCCAGTATTAAAAAAAAAAAAAAATCCATAGTGGCTGCCTTCTCCACTCCCCACATCATCCCTGCATCTTGAATGACACCAGGGCAGTGGCACAATGGAGGAAGCAAAAACGACATCCAGGCTGCCAATACTGTTGCTGTTACGATCGCTTGCAGTGGCAAGGGGACTGGGGGAGTGGAACCTTAGAGGGAAAGTGAGAATCTGTACTACAGCCACTGCTGGTAGGGAGAAGACCCCCAATAAACTGCTATCAGGTTTCTCTGCCCCCCCCCCCCCCGTGGATAAATTTAGTGAAATAGCCTGGCTCCCAATTTTTCTGCTCAGAAATAGTGTTGAGAATTTCAATGGGCACAGTCGTGCACATTGGGAAAGGGCTATAGCTCATTGGTAGAGCATCTGCTATGCCCCAGGGACAATGCCTTGCATCTCCAGTAAGGGCTTGGAATGTCCTCTGTGTGAAATCCTAAACAGCCACTGCCAATCAGTGTAGACAATAACGAGCTGGATGGAAGAGTGTAAGTACTCAGTATAAGGCAGGTTCCTTTGTTTCTAGAATCATAGAATTGTAGAGTTGGAAGGGATCTGGAAGGGATCATCTAGTCCAGGCACAGGCAAACTCCGGCCCTCCAGATGTTTGGGACTACAATTCCCACCATCCCTAGCTAACAGGACCAGTGGTCAGGGATGATGGGAATTGTAGTCCCAAACATCTGGAGGGCCAGAGTTTGCCTATGCCTGATCTAGTCCAACTCGCTGCAATGCAGGAATATGCCGCTGTCCCATACAGGGATTGAACCTGTGACCTTGGCATTATAAGCAACACACTCTAATCAACTGAGTTATTCAGTGTTCTTATGTGTAGTTTATTGCCCAATGTGTTTTGAGCATTTAAACTCAAGGACAAGAAGTCTTGTGTACAAACCATCAAGAATTAGTATTGAACCCTAATGTAAAACTTCGTATTTATTTCCATGATGCATTTAAGTTTTTAAGATAAAATGTTTTTATTAGTTTTTTTTTTGAAAAATGAACTCCATCAGGTATGACTCACCTTCCTGTGGGCACTGTGTACTTTCTTCAAAAACTGGAGCTTGTACCATTTTTAATTATCCCCCCCATAGCTTTGAGTCAAAGACTGCTTCAAAGGGAAGAATATTTTCTATCAAACATACATACTTTTTCCTAGATGTGCATAAACATGTAAGACGCAATGATGAGGAACATCAATTTTCAACCGTGGCCGGAAACTCGCTGTAAATTTTGCACAGCCAGAATAGAATTGTTAGCTAATTATGCCCTCCTGCCACTTACACATCTTCCTAACTCTAGTTGTTTACTTCTCTTTGAAGGAAGGGGGTGATCCATAAAGCCCTTCGGAGAAGCAAAGAATGTTCTGCAGGAACTGAGATGCTAGGAAAACTGCCCAGCATTGATCCAAATCCCTGGGGGAGGGAGAACTTAGTTGAGAACAGGACAGGTATCAGTAATGAGCTGCGCAAGGGCACTGGGTTCTGGAAGCTGCCTGAGAGTGCTCTGTTTGATGCCATGCATGAGCAGCAGAATGAGATACATGCGCTGGAGATTGATCCATTTGGGGAAATGAAGAACTGCCTCACCAACTTCAGTCTGCCCTTAGCTGCTTGCCTGTCTTCTTATTGACAACCAGACAGGGAATGCACTGTCTGCTTTCTCCTCCTTAGTTTTACCCTTGTAGCAGTGGAGGACCTTGGGGTTTCAAATTTCAGCGGTGCCCTATATGACGCCAAAATTCGGTGCCCCTAGGGCTCTGCGCCCACTGCGAGTGAGTCAGTCACCCTCCCTGAAATCCACCTCTGCTTGTGGACCTCAGGGAGGATGATGGGGACAGACAGACTAGAATTAGTCATCTCTGCCTGTCACAGGCTGTTGACTTCTCTGTCTTCCACCCTACCAGTTCCAATAGGCACCAGCCACCATTAGGCACACGGCACTGTAGTGCATACCTGGAGGCTATGATAAGAACCAACAAACTGAAGCTGAATACTGGTGAGATGGTGGCTTTGTGGGTAGACAGTTCCCATGTATGGGATTTAGGTAGATGGCCTGTTCTGGTTGGGGCACCTTAAATAACAGGTGGTTAGTCAGGGGATGCTCCTAGAGTCTAAGGAGACTTGTGTAGCCTCTCTGGCTAAGAGTGCCTATGCCGAGCTGTGGGTGGTTTGCCAGTTACTGCAGTTGGTTCAGAAGGCCGCTGCCCTGGTGCTGTTGCGGGGTAATACAATGGGATCATATACACTTATCCTGAATGAGCTGCACTGGCTACCAGTGCCCAAGTTGTCAGTAATAGCACACAAAACTAGAAATGGCTTAGGACGCAAGTACTTAAAGATTGGGCACATTATCCAGTCCCAACCAACCCATGTTTTGAGATCTGCAGATGAGATCTGGCTTGTGGTACACTTGGTGAACATAATCTGGGGGCATATGAGACAGGTCCTTCTTGGTGGTGGTGCCTTGGTTATTGAACTCCCTCCCTGTGGAAATCACTGTTCTCTACATTTATATGCTTCCAGGCTACTCAACACCCATTTGATCCAACAGGCCTTTGGAGTATAATAAGACGGACATTACTTTTATTGGTCCTTCTCTGCTGCACTTTGAGTTGCATGGCTGGCCTTTGGAGTATAATAAGACGGACATTACTTTTATTGGTCCTTCTCTGCTGCACTTTGAGTTGCATGGCTGACATTTCCATTAGCTCCCCTCTTGAGAGGGTGTGGTCAGTAGAGGTTGGCAGGGCAGCATTTCCCTGCATTCCTGTGGCTTACTGTGATGGGGAGGGGGCAATTTGGTGCTTCAGTTGCTGCATTTGCAATGCACAAACCTCTCCCTCCCCTACCTGCTAAGCCACAGTGTTGAACTAAGGGTGAGCTGTTCCAGAAGATATGCAAACGCCATTTTGGTAGTCAAGATAACCCCACAATTAATTGGTAGCTGTTGTAAGAATGAGCTCATAGATGTTTATATTTACTTGTTTTGATATAAGCTAATCAGCTTGCTTTGATGTGGCCCTTATCTGTGGAGCTTGGGGTGCTGGACTCTGGTCCAGAAAGGGAGACTATCTGTAAGATTTGGGTATGTGCCACTTATGCTGTCATCTACTCAGGTGCCATAATGGGAAGTCCTGGGCAAAGTGATATATGATGCTTTGTGTATAATGAAAGTATAAACATCTGCTTGGGTGTGGACAAGCCCTCTCCTTGCTGCGGTGTCGGTCCCACATTTATAAAATCTTGCAGACCTGGCAGGCTGCTTTGCTGTAAGTCTACACCTTTCTTTAATAAAGCACTTGAACTGATCCCTCTGATGTTTTTGACATCCTTCTTTGGTATCCCTGCACCCAACCACTCCCACAAGTCCTCCTTTGGGCCTGTGGACATTAGTCATGATGGGAGGAGGTAAAGTTCCTTGCACTGCTGCCCACTGCTGGTTTGGGTGTAATAAATAAATGCAAACACAAACCCATTCTAAGCAAATGCATGCACCTCTCACTTGGATAATTCACTTCTAGAGATTTGGGGAAGGGAAGGGGGCTGAATTCTGCAGAAGGATGACTAGCTAAATAAGGACAGTTGTAGAACACACCCTCCCATTTTTGCAGTCCCAGACTGGCAGCAAAGCCAGGCAGTCTTGCAATCTTCTGCTGGTCCAATATAACTGGTGGGTTATGACTAGCTTGGCAGGGTACAGGCTATGTGTACTATGTGCAAACTATGGTTTTGAGTGCACAGACCAAAACAGGCTAAAGCCAATCATGAAACCATCTTTATTTCTGCTTTGACTTAAAACATGAATAAGGTTCTGCTTCCCTTTGAAAACTCTTTCCCCTCATTGTCTCACCAGAACAAGGAAGAATGTTCCTTTTAGCCATCTCTGGGTCTCTGCCAGGCATTGCTGTTTATGCCAGATGAAGATGAAAGTCCTGCATGGGGCTGCTTCCTTTGTAGCATCCCCTGCCACTCTCCCCCTCTACAAGCTGTTAATTAGCAGCATCAACAGTGGGGCGAATCAGAAAAGGCTGGATTGAAATCATTAATGAAGTGTGAGGTTTGCAATATTGATGGAGCTATTAGCAGCCTGCAAAAGCACATGAATACAAAAACTGAAATGAGCAGCTTTGTCTGGAGGGAGCAAACCAGATGTTTTCTATAAGAGACAGGGGGTGGGGTAGGGAATCCAGCCATGACAGCATCTTTCAGGTCCATGGGGACATTGGAAATGAGGAGGGTGGATGGATGGGGGGCAGGTATAGGACCATGCTAGGTGAACAGTGAACCACTGCTTGGCTGGATCTAAACACATCAAATAAGCATTTCAGTTTTTGTTGTTTAGTCGTTTAGTCATGTCCTACTCTTCTTGACCCCATGGACCAGAGCATGCCAGGCACTCCTGTCTTCCACTGCCTCCCGCAGTTTTGCCAAACTCATGCTGGTAGCTTCGAGAACACTGTCCAACCATCTCGTCCTCTGTCGTCCCCTTCTCCTTGTGCCTTCCATCTTTCCCAACATCAGGGTCTTTTCCAGGGAGTCTTCTCTTCTCATGAGGTGGTCAAAGTATTGGAGCCTCAGCTTCAGGATCTGTCCTTCCAGTGAGCACTCAAGGCTGATTTCCTTAAGAATGGATAGGTTTGATCTTCTTGCAGTCCATGGGACTCTCAAGAGTCTCCTCCAGCACCATAATTCAAAAGCATCAATTCTTTGGCGATCAGCCTTCTTGATGGTCCAGCTCTCACTTCCATACATCACTACGAGGGAAAACCATAGCTTTAACTATACAGACCTTTGTTGGCAAGGTGATGTCTCTGCTTTTTAAGATGCTGTCTAGTTTTGCCATCGCCTTTCTCCCAGGGAGCAGGCATCTTTTAATTTCGTGACTGCTGTCACCATCTGCAGTGATCACGGAACCCAAGAAAGTAAAAATCTCTCACTGCCTCCATTTCTTCCCCTTCTATTTGGCAGGAGGTGATGGGACCAGTGCCCATGATCTTCATTTTTTTGATGTTGAGCTTCAGACCATATTTTGCATGCTCCTCTTTCACCCTCATTAAAAGGTTCTTTAATTCCTCCTCACTTTATGCCATCAAGGTTGTGTCATCTGCATATCTGAGATTGTTGATACTTATTCCGGCAATCTTACAGGGAAAACAGGTAGAGAAAAATGGAACTCCATGTCGCCATCTGGTGGCAGAATGTTATACGGCATATACAACACATATAAATTCTTTTTCTTACCAGTCTAGCTGAGTTCCCAGTCTCTCCTGCTGTGGGATTTATACAGCATGCATCCAGCAGTAAATGGGGTGGTCTGTTAATACTTTGAGAGGTATCCTGTTAATCCTGGGTGCATCACTTAGGCGATTTAATGTGGACGGGTTGCCCCTTTTAACCCATGCTGAACAGAGCCATACGTAATGTAATCTCTACACCTTCCAAGAGCAGTTTGTCCATGAATGTTATAATTAAACCTGGAGATAAAAGACTGAGGGTGGTATCCAGCAAAGTAGTTTCTTTACCTCAAGGACTTCTGGATGTGCAATGGGACTTCCATTCCATCTTCCCTCCATGAATGTCCCCTAAATCTGGGTTTCCCACACAACCCTCAGAGCAGATTTGGGGAGGGTGCATGGCAAACAGTGGGAGAGGAGAAGGTAAGTCCAATTGCAGAAACATAATTTCTTGCACTGATGGAGCTACATTGTTGAATACCTCTATGTATTTTAAACGTGTGCTGCCATGAATTAAGGATGAAGGTTTTAAAAATCACCTTTTAAAAAGAACCACCTTGAATTCAACATTAAATAAGTAAAATTGCATGTTCAGATAAGTTGATATTTGTTTGTTTAGGCTGCATACACTGTTAAAGGGACACGGGTGACACTGTGGGTTAAACCACAGAGCCTAGGACTTGCCTATCAGAAGGTTGGCGATTCGAATCCCCGTGACCGGGTGAGCTCCCGTTGCTCGGTCCCTGCTCCTGCCAACCTAGCAGTTCGAAAGCACGTCAAAGTGCAAGCAGATAAATAGGTACCGCTCCGGCAGGAAGGTAAGCGGCGTTTCCGTGTGCTGCTCTGGCTCGCCAGAAGCGGCTTAGTCCTGCTGGCCACATGACCTGGAAGCTGTATGCCGGCTCCCTCGGCCAATAAAGCGAGATGAGCGCCGCAACCCAGAGTCGGCCACGACTGGACCTAATGGTCAGGGGTCCCTTTACCTTTACCTTTACACTGTTAAGGCCCATCCATTTAAACCACATCACTTTCCCTCAAGAATCCTTGGAACTGTAGCCTACCTCTCACAGTGCTACAGCTCTTTCCAGGATTTCACAGAATCATAAAAGTGTAGATTTGGAAGGGACATGAAAGGTCATCCAGTCCAACCCCTTGCAATGCAGGGATCTCAATGAAAGCATCCAGGACAGATGGCCATCCAACCTCCAAGGAAGGAGCGTCTGTTCCACTGTCAAACAACTCTTACCATCAGAAAGTTCTTCCTTTCTTATAACATGATTTCATTGGTTCAGGTCCTGCCCTCTGGAGCAGCAGAAAACAGGCTTGCTCCATCTTCCATGTAGAAGCCCTTTAGATATTTGAAGATGGCTATCTCAGACTCCTCTTTACCGGGCTAAACATACCCAGCTCCTTCAAGCACTCCTCCTAAAGTTTGGTTTCCAGACCCTTGATCATCTTGGTCGCTCTCCTCTGAACACATTCCAGCTTGTCAATATCCTTCTTAAAACGTGGCTCCCAGAACTGGATGTGGTACTCCAGGTGTAGTCTGACCAAGGCAGAATAGAGCAGTACCATTATTAAATGTACTCTAAATGTATAATGTATATGCAACCCTAGAATACTTATATCCCGCTTTACAGCCCTTGAGGCTCTCAAGAGTGGTTTACAAAAGATCAAACCCAGGCTGTTTGATGCTGTCTTTCTTGTAATGAAAAGATGTAGTCTGGCTGTTGTTCATTGTTGATTTTAATGAGTATCTATTTTCCTTTTGATTTTGATTGATTTTGGTGGTTGTAGTTATTGATAGTCGGGCATGTAAATTTAATAAATCAATCCATTCTCACAATACAGTCCCCACAAATAGTTATGTTAGGAACAGAAACAGCATGATGTCTATATGGTGCCAAGCTGGCTTATTCAGGTAGAATTCCTGCCATCGTATTTGGTCTTCCAAGCCCCGTGAGCGTCTCCAGACTGGGGTTTTCTGCAACATGTTATTGATGCAATAATGGCAGTGGAATTAGTGGTGGATTTATATTGGCCGTCCACACATCATTCAGCTTTGTTAGTTTTGGGATGCTTCTCCAGTGTTGTTGCATTATTGCCATATGGAGGGGCACTCTTGCACCATACCACAACAAAAGCAGGATAAAAAATTAAATCAGAACATTTGCGGTATAAAAACCACCAGGAGTAGTTATGAGGCAGGCACTGCTTCGAAACAAAGCTGTAAGCCTACCCCATAACTTTGGCAGGTGCAAACTATGGGGTTGCATATACAGTAGCTTCCCCAATACCATCATGAGTGCAAATAATCATGAGTGAGTGCACAGTAAATAGGGCACCTGGAGGGGCCATGAGAATCCCTGAAACCGAGCAGCTGAGCCTATGATGCAGGTACACTTTTCTTTCTTGGTTTACTTACAATCCCAAATAAATATCTTGCAGTTATGTCTCATTCTCTGCAGAACTTGGAATTCTGGGGGTTGATGGGCTGAGTGTGATGGAAGAACGTGGGGGAAATGTGGGGCAGGTGTGAAACATGAGCGGCCATGAAGGAGCACAAGGGCACAGTATCCCAACTCTGCAGCATCTGTTACACAAATTCTCTGTGTGCATTTTGCAGGTTATCTCTGCTATGAATGTGAGAGGCAACATTTGTTTGTGAAAATTGTTTTCTCAAACCCAAACCATTACAGTGGTACATCAGGTTACATATGCTTCAGGTTACATACGCTTCAGGTTACAGACTCCGCTAACCCAGAAATAGCACCTCGGTTTAAGAACTTTGCTCCAGGATGAGAACAGAAATCGGGCTCCAGTGGCGCAGCAGCAGCAGGAGGCCCCATTAGCTAAAGTGGTGCTTCAGGTGAAGAACAGTTTCAGGTTAAGAACGGACCTCCGGAATGAATTAAGTACTTAACCCGAGGTACCACTGTATTATTATTATTATTATTATTATTATTATTATTATTACTACTACTACTACTACTTTAGTGGAGCAAACAAATCTGTTTGCTCTGGTTTTGTTTGTCCAGGAATGAAACTGAGATTTGTCCAATTCTGTCTGCCTTTACAGCAGGGATAGCCAGTGCAATGTTCTCTAGATGTTGGTCAGCTTCATCAGCTCCAGCTACCATGGCCAATAGTCAGGGATGATGAGGGGTTCTAGCTGCATTTGGAGGGCACTTTGTTAGCTGTTGCTGCTTTAGAGGTTCTTATCCAGAACATTGATCTGGAGGTCTCTCTCACTCCTATCTGGAAACACAGGGGGTTGAACCTGGGTGCAAAACAGACATTGCTCCGCCACTGAGGTGACAATTATTGGGGAAACAAACAGGGCTAGGGAAGGAATTGTAGATTAATATGTTCCAACTGCTCTTGACTTGAAGGGGACACAAACTGTGGATTCATTCTCTGTGTAATATGTGCTACTGTACTGACACCCGGTGGTGAAGTTGTGTAAAGAATCAGCTGAACTGAAATGCTTTGTTGAAATTTTCCTGTGCAGCGGTGGTCAGATTTCACCCTAGTTTTGGATTAGTTGTTTGTTCTGTAAGATACCTTGACACTGGGTTGTTTGACGGAAATGCAAAGGAGGAGGATATATTGCCACCTTGAGCTGCTTGAGTGGAGAGTGTGGGGGTCAAAATTAAAGAAACAAAAAACAAAGAGGTGAATAAAACCAGGAGGAGACTAGCTGGCACTAACCCAGTATTGAAGATTCAGGTGGCGCTGTGGGTTAAACCACAGAGCCTAGGACTTGCCGATCAGAAGGTCGGCGGTTTGAATCCCCATGACAGGGTGAGCTCCCGTTGCTCGGTCCCAGCTCCTGCCAACTGCTCCTAGCAGTTCAAAAGCACGTCAAAGTGCAAGTAGATAAATAGGTACCGCTCCAGCAGGAAGGTAAACGGCATTTCCGTGCGCTGCTCTGGTTCGCCAGAAGTGGCTTAGTCATGCTGGCCACATGACCCGGAAGCTGTATGCCGGCTCCCTCGGCCAATAAAGCGAGATGAGCGCTGCAACCCCAGAGTTGGTCACGACTGGACCTAAAGGTCAGGGGTCCCTTTACCTTTACAGATGGAAGAAACACAAGCGACACCAATGGAACACAGCAGACATACCCTCCACCGCCCTGAGAAAACCCCTTAACCCAATTTTATTTTCTCTTATTGTTTGGTAGATTTAAATAAATAAATTTAAGAAATGGGCAAGAATAGACATGGAGGTACAAAGCATTAAAAAAAAAAATTAAGACACCTTGGGCTCCTGCTTTGATTCCCTCCCAGGGTAGCCCTGCCTTCTGCCTTTCCTTCAGAGCCAACACATCACATGGCGCAGGGCCTGGGTGGTGGAAGCCCCTCATCCTCACTCACTCTCCCAACAGCTGCTACGAGCTGCCCAGCAGAGGAGGAGGTCAGCAGCAGTGGCCGTGGAGAAGCCACGAAGAGGCAAAGGGATGCTCACCGCCACCGTTGTCATTGCTTGGGAAAAGCATCCCTTGGGACAAATCATCCTCCTCCCTGAGCTCAGCAGTGGTGCAGGTGGGGAAAATAGGGACATTCCAGGACCAAATCAGAAGCTGGGATGGCTTTCGTGATTCTAGGACTCTCCTTGGAAAACTGGGGCACTTGGAGGGTACGCCATCTTTAGCTTCTTGGGGGAAAGGTGGGATATAAATGTAATGAATAGGTTAAATAAATCAATAGCCTGGGTATTGACCATCTCAGAGACATCTTGCCTTATAAGACCCATCCCAGGATTTGTAAAGGCATATGCTGTTCTACTGAGTTGTGGCCTCCTGTCGCCACACACAAAGATTGATGCTTCCAACAATGCCTCATCAAACATTCCTCTTCTCTCCAGGCCTTTGGTTAATTAAACAACCTAAAGCCTTGTTGTTATTGGTTATTGTTTTTTATTATGTTATTTGTTTTTATACTGTATACTGCCCTGTAATCCTCAGATGAAGGGTGGCATATAAATAACATATGTAACAGAAAATAGTTTTATGAAAGTGCACTTACTGTAGCAGGGGAAATTGCCCTGCAACAAAATATATACTATACTATACTATGGGATGCGGGTGGCGCTGTGGGTTAAACCACAGAGCCTAGGACTTGCTGATCAGAAGGTTGGCGGTTTGAATCCCTGCGACGGGGTGAGCTCCCGTTGCTCGGTCCCTGCTCCTGCCAACCTAGCAGTTCGAAAGCACGTCAAAGTGCAAGTAGATAAATAGGTACCGCTCCAGTGGGAAGGTAAACGGCGTTTCCGTGCGCTGCTCTGGCTCGCCAGAAGTGGCTTAGTCATGCTGGCCACATGACCCGGAAGCAGTACGCTGGCTCCTTCGGCCAATAAAGCGAGATGAGCACCGCAAGCCCAGGGTCGGCCACAACTGGACCTAATGGTCAGGGGTCCCTTTACCTTTACTCTCTCTCTCTCTTCAGGAAAATATGCACTGAAATGTAGATTAATTTTGAGTAAGACTTCTTTTTAAAAAATACGAAGTGATGTGGAAATATGGAGAACTGGATAAGAGTGGGAAAATGAGAAACAGAGAGAAACTGAAATTGACGGATTTGCCTATCCCCTTAATCTGAGTCCTCTAGGGTGCTCCCCCTTCTTCTTTCCTTTAATAGTGCTGTATTTTGTTTATTTAAACAATTCCATTACCTTTGGTTTTTAAAACTGCTTCTGTCATACCATTTTTGTCTTAATTTTTTTAATTATCTTGAAAACGTAAGTTGCAAGATGGAATGGAAATAGTCTAAATGAATAAATAAATACTAGGGTAAGATTCTGATAATAGACTAATCCTCTTTATTGTGGCAAAACTGCCTCCATTCTCACCCATCTTCCTTTCTGTTTAAAAGCAGTTTTTCCTCTCTTCAGTGCACTAGCATAAAATAGCAATTCAGTCTGAATTATTGATGGTAGCCTTTGGAAAATTCCCATTTGATAGTGTGTGGAGTTATTTTTGGTTAAACTTTGGACTGATCCTCTTGACTACCATCAAGAGGCCATTTGCTCTGCATTTGTGGAAAACTTTCCACGCAGGATCCATGTAATTATCCAGATGTGTGCATACCCTTCACAAAGGTGCAATCCTGATTTTAGAGGCAGGAGGCATATGATATTCACTGCATGATGGGTGTGAATCTGTTAACAGTAGCTCAATTCATGATAGATCCAGCAAAGAGTTTGTTGAAGAAGCTGCATAAATCTGATAAGTTTCATGAGTGTGGATGGTAGAGGCTCATCTGTCAGGAGCTGGAGTCAGGGCAGGTCAGCAATAGAACACCCGGTGTCAGTGGTTCAAAGGAACCAAAACAGTGCAACTCTTCCCAGTAGGTCTTGCCCCAATGAGACACCTGCAAGGACTGAAGGTCCCCACCTTTCCACAGCTCCCTCCCCCCCCCAGGTCTTTCCCAAGCAATCTGAGACTATGCCTATGTGCCTGTCTCTGTTCCTCCTTCTCCTTCATACCTCTTCTGGTCTTCAGGGACCAAGGGAAAGGGGAACTTGGTTTCTTCACCAGACCAACTCATCTCTGCCTCATGGACTCCCTCCTCTTTTGCTTCTGGACTGCTCTCTGCCACTGCCTCTTCCCTCTCACTAAACTCTGTTACCTCTTCTGCTTCTGACACTTCCTCCTCCCAATATGCTCCCTCTTCATCCTCTGAACACTTATCATCATCCCAACACTAACCCCTGTGGTCTGAGAGTTCTTCCCTTGTGGATTCCTTTGGGGACTCCCCAACTTGTGCCTTACACCACTCCTCTGCATCCAGCCAGTCCATTACATAATCATACGCTGGATAATTTAAGGTCTACTTCAGATGACCTGGTTATTGAACATTCATCTTGGTATTTTTTGTTCCTCTTTTTGTTTTGCAGAGGGTTTGTTCAGAAGTTATACAACACCAGCCCAGCCACTTACTGAGCCTTCATTCTGATTTGTTTGTGGAGAGGTTATACAACAGGCACCCCCCCAAACTCAGCCTTCCAGATGTTTTGGGACTACAACTCCCATCATCCCTAGCTAACAGGACCAGTGGTCAGGGATGGTGGGAGTTGTAGTCCTAAAACATCTGGAGGGCCGAGTTTGGGGATGCCTGTTATACAATGTCACCTCAAGCAATTGTTATCTCACACTTTCCTGTACATGCTCTCATCAATTTTTATTTTTATTTACTGCCAAAAGTCTGATGGTTTTCAGAAGAGTTTTTGATGCACAAGAGGGCCAAATTCACCTCAATTGCACAAGCTGAATTTGTTGGTATGTGTTTAAACAGTGACAACCTGGAAGTGCTCAATAGCAAACTGTGCCTCTGTCTGAACTGAGTTTGGTGATTATGTATGGCACTGTCTCATCAGCAGTGGCACCACATTTGTGGAATGATCTTCCTGGAGAGGGCACACATCCTGCAATCACTTGAGATTTTCTGGCTTATGATAACAATAAGAAGAAACAAGCTCTGAGAAACTGTGTAATGAATTATGGTACAGCTACTTCCAGGTCTTTTTTCTAACTCACGGTTCCTCTGTTTTCATTGTTAGTGTTGATTAGATTGTTAGAATGTTTGTGACAATTACTTATATATAGCAATTAGTTCCAAGTGAAATGGTAGGATAGTAGACTGTATGAGGGATAGAGATGAGCAAATCTGTCAGTTTTGGTTTCTCTCAGTTTCTCATTCTTCCACTCTTTAGTTCTCATCATTTCCATATCAGTTTGAATCTTTCTTTTTTTTAAGTTCTCATAAAAATTACCGTATTTTTTGCTCTATAAGACTCACTTTTTCCCTCCTAAAAAGTAAGGGGAAGTGTGCGTGCGTCTTATGGAGTAAATGCAGGCTGCACAGCTATCCCAGAAGCCAGAACAGTGAGAGGGATTGCTGCTTTTGCTGCGCAGCGATCCCTCTTGCTGTTCTGGCTTCTGGGATTCAGAATATTTTTTTCTTGTTTTCCTCCTCCAAAAAATAATGCATTTTTAAATGGTAAGCTCAAAATAACGCATTTTTAAATGGTAGGCTCAATAACATATGCAGTTATAAGACCATTTTACTGTAATATGTATGTATGTATGTATGTATGTGATCACTGCAGATGGTGACAGCAGTCACCAAATTAAAAGACGCCTGCTTCTTGGGAGAAAAGCAATGACAAACCTAGACAGCATCTTAAAAAGCAGAGACATCACCTTGCCAACAAAGGTCCGTATAGTTAAAGCTATGGTTTTCCCAGTAGTGATGTATGGAAGTGAGAGCTGGACCATAAAGAAGCCTGATCGCCGAAGAATAGATGCTTTTGAATTATGGTGCTGGAGGAGACTCTTGAGAGTCCCATGGACTGCAAGAAGATCAAACCTATCCATTCTGAAGGAAATCAGCGCTGAGTGCTCACTAGAAGGACAGATCCTGAAGCTGAGGCTCCAATACTTTGGCCACCTCATGAGAAGAAAAGACTCCCTGGAAAAGACCCTGATGTTGGGAAAGATGGAGGGCACAAGGAGAAGGGGACGGCAGAGGACAAGATGGTTGGACAGTGTTCTCGAAGCTACCAGCATGGGTTTGACCAAACTGTGGGAGGCAGTGGAAGACAGGAGTGCCTGGCGTGCTCTGGTCCATGGGGTCACGAAGAGTCGGACATGACTAAACGACTAAACAACAACAACAACATGTATGTATGTATTTCTCGCTTGGCTGGGGAACTGCACTGCAGCGGCATGAAGATATGCTGGGGTGTGTGTGAGAAAATAAACCAGATACAGGAGTCTTTTGAGGAACAAATTGTCAACAACAAGGAAAAAAAACATAGAAGAGACCCTAGCACATAGAGGGTATATGTGGTGGAAGAGGGGAAAACTAAAATACAGACAGCAAACTTTTTTTTTTAAAGGATGAGACTGAGATTGATTGGGGGAGGATATAAAAGAAGCACAAGTTAAACAAATCCATTCAGCAACACCAAACACTTTCTAAGAGACAGAACTTAGAGAGTACTGGGTGGGGTGGCAGCATCTTAGGCCAGCCCTGCAGCTCTCATTAAGCAGAGCCCACCCCCCTTAAGCATGGTGACTCAAGAGTGTTGGGTGGGTTCAGATAATTCCAGCCTTCCTCCATTTCCCCTTCCTTCCCCTCCCCTCCTGCTCCCCACACCTTATATGGTGTTGGAATTAATAATTGCAACAGTTTGGGGACTGGCTTACTGACTTCCTGAGATATTGTTTTGAGCTACAGATCATCACAAATCTCTACAAATTGATTTGGGACAATCCAATCTGCTCTGCAGTGATTAGTAGCTACCTCAACCTAATTCAGACAGGGAAGAAATCAGCCCAATTCAGTTCAGGATTTGTCCGAATCTGCTGTGCTGCCCTACTGTAGTTCACTTTGTGTATTGTTTCATGAAGTGTGATTAAGTAAGCTCACTTTTAAATGTGAACTTAATTGCATTTATCCCCCATCCCAAATTATAGATATGCATTTTTCAACCAGTAACTAAAATGTAGAGGTTGGGGGGATTTGGTCACTTAGTATTCCCCCAGGGAGCTCAGGCTGGTGTACCTACTGGGATAATAAACCTGTGTAGCAGGCTAGGCTGAAAAACAGTGATTTACCCAAGGCCACCCATCTGCTTTATTCCCTATTTTAAGATGACTTCCTGCTCATTTGGGGCATTAAGTTGTAGGGCTTTCAGAGCAAAGATGACCTATGATTGTAATATAATCATTTAAGCATGTATTAGGCAACTGCTATATTCAAAAGCTGCCTTTGAAGTCCTTTCCACCATGAAGAATTGACAATGGACTTTTTTGGGGGTTGTTGTTCTAAAAAGGAGCAAGAGCTCTGCTCAGTGAGTGAATCATACGCACATTCCCATCTGTACTATAAACATGTTGGGATAATTCTGCCAAATATTTCTTATTGAATTGAATCTTCCTTCCTCTGCACACTTCCCTCTCCCCGTTGTTCTAATTCTGCCAAGTTTGATTCAGCAAGTCATCATCTCCCTCTTTCCACAACCTACATATCTCTGTGACCTTAATTTGTTCCACCCCATTTGATCAATCTGTAATATTGTTCCTTCATGGATCATGGACCCCAGTGTTCTGTATTTGGGAGTATCTCTTCCTCCTCTCCCCCACACACAAACAACCCTGTAAGGTAGGTTGTGTTAAGTATTCTGGGACAATTAAAAAAAAATCCCTTGGAAGTCAATGGGCAAAGATTATAGGACATAACTGTGGAAACAATACGTCTTTCTGAGGAAAGGGTTGGCCTTCCCCTAGCAGTTGCTAAAGCTGCTTCCTATTTATTTATGTAGAATCATGCTGCAAGGTAGGTTAGGGAGAGAGAGAGAGAGAGAGAGAGAGAGAGAGAGAGAGAGAGAAGTCGAAGTTGATCCAGTGATCTTCAATAGGATTTGAACAGAGGTTTCACACATACAAATCTAACACAACAGCTCAGGCTTGGGCTAATCTCAGTCTTGAATGGTCTATTTAATTTATTTACTTTATTTTTTTAAAAAATGGAGATCCCATGGTTTCCTGATGCATATGCATATGCATATGCATTTTAAAAGCAAGCTAGCTTAACATAAATTAACAATGTGATGTAGCAGCAAAAAATATGTACGCTAATGCTATTCTAAGCTGCACCAACAGAAGTCATGAAGGGAAGTCTTTCTGTTCTGCCTTGGTCAGACCACACCTGGCGTACTGTGACCATTCTAGGTGCCACAATTTAAGAAGGATATTGTCAGGTTGGAACATGTGCAGAGACGGGAGACCAAGATGTTCAATGGTCTGGAAACTAAGCCTTATGAGGAGCGGTTGAAGGAGCTGGGTATGTTTAGCCTGGGAAAGAAAAGATTGAGAGGAGATAGGATAGCCATATTCAAATATCTAAAGAGCTGTGACATGGAAGATGGGATAAGCTTGTTTTCTCTTGCTCTGGCGGGTAGGACCTGAACCAATGGATTCAAGTTTCAAGGAAGGAGATTCTGACTAAACATCAGGAAGAGCTTTCTGGCAGCAAGAGCTGTTTGATAGTGGAATGGACTCCCTCAGAAGATGGTGGACTTTCCTTCCTTGGAGGTTTTTAAGCAGATTGGATGGCCATCTGTTACAGATGCTTTTGCTGAGATTCCTGCATTGCAGGGGTTGGACTAGATGAGCCACACGGTCCCTTCAATCTCTACAATTTTATGATTCTGTGATTCTATGCATATTTTATATATTGCAAGGCATAACTACACCGTCTTTACTGCTTTAAGTGCAAACTTTTGCTTGGTACCTTGCAGGGCAAGTCCATCTTGCACTGACTGAACATTCTTTGTTAAGAATCCCAGCAACCAGCAGATACATGATGATTTACCAGAAATGGTCTGCCCTTGGAGCACAGTATACATTATGTCTGCATCTGATATAGTTATGATACTGCACTGGTTATCAGGAGATAGTCTGGCAGCAGCTGTTTGCCCTGGCATGAGGCCTTTGCCAGCTCCCTCTGTTTCTTTTAGGACCCTTTTGATTACTGATGTTCCAAGTCCCCCTTAGCTTCTTGTGTGAGCACCAGCTCACCCTGTGCTCGTGACCTTTTCCTCTCCAAATAGTACTGCTGTTCTAGCCTTATTTTCCAGACTCTTGAGTCCCCACCCTCTGCCCTCTATATGTCACTAGCCTCCCTTGTTGGCCTGAATCCTCATCCCAAGCTCTGCTTTCCTGGCTGCTGCTTGAGTTTGCCTACTAACCTTAGTGTGCATTATGCTATGTTTCACCAACTGTTGCTATTAACTGCTTTGCCATAAAAGCACACTATTCGTTACCAAGAACAACCATCTCTTCTCTCTCTCTCTACCCCCCCCCCCAGCTTCTGCATATTCAAGCATGGTGTGAATCCATTATACTTCTCAGTTTAAGGCAAGAGTGTGCATTACATGCTGAAACCAAAAGCTCAGTCTCTTTGCTCTGAGGCAGGGACAGCCTCACATCAACACCTCCACGCATTTCAACCTTTTCTGCCCTAGGCAGAAAAGCAAATCTGCTGCAGAAAAACACCCATGGCATAAATGTGTAGTGCAGGCTTCCTCAACCTCGGCCCTCAATATGTTTTGAGACTACAATTCCCCTCATCCCTGACCACTGGTCCTGCTAGCTAGGGATCATAGGAGTTGTAGGCCAAAAACATCTGGAGGGCCGAGGTTGAGGAAGCCTGGTGTAGTGCTAGGTGACTCTGCCTGAGCTTGAGTCTGGACTAAGGATTCTGAGCCCCTGTGATCTAATTCGATATCCAATGATATCCAATCACCACAGACCATTTCAGGATTTGGGCTACTGCCATTGGGAGTTTAGACAGTCAATCTTGCTGAGAGTGGGAGTGGCCCAGGCTTTCAGAAATGTATATAAGCAGTTGCTTTGCCCCTGTTGTCCAGTTCTGTTAGTTCAGTAAAGGTTCTTGCTGTTATCACTGTGTCTCACTTCGTGAGAACCCATGTACACTTCAACCTGTATAAGCAAGCAGTGATGGTTGGTCCCCATTGGGATTGGTAGGGCAGAAAGTGGGGAGGCCAAGAGTTGGTGGAGCCAGAGCCTATGATATGCGGAGCCAGAACTAACTCTAGTGTTGTCTCCATCCTCCTCTGCTCTGCTGCATTTAACAAGGGTAGCACTGAGACTAGGGGCTCATCCACACCTCTGCTTGGCTTGTGCCTAGAAAGTGCAGATCTGAGAGTTTTTCTGCTTGTCCCATACTTTCTAGGCATGGGTCTGAGCAGTTTTTAATTTGTCCTGCCATTTCCCCCAGGAAAATTCTCCACAGGGCTTTCCCCCCGGCTGTTTTTTGTTTTGTTTTTTGCCTTAAAGGCGAAACCCTCAACAACTAGAGACTGACAGTGGAATACTGTCATTTGCATGCATGACATTCTTGGGTGGAAGGCCCACGCCACATCTTGTTTGAGCTGCCGCAAGTTTTGCTGCAAAAGAAGGCTGTAGAGGATGCCATTTTGCCAACCATCCAGTGCTCAGCATGCTTTGCATTCAGTGAAATGTTAATTCAGTCACCCTTGTGCTCAGATGTCTGTGAGAGAGAAGAAAGAGATTGTTGATCTAAGGGGCAGTGATGATGACACACTGGTAGATCTTTCTGTACATTTGAGGAAGACACCTTCCATCAGCCCCAGTGCTTCGTCCTTGTTGGGAGCTGATCGATTGGTCTGACGAGGTTCATGAAGCTCCTTTTGCACGTCAACTTACTACAGCTGAAATAAAGAAGTTCATTGCCGAACTCATTCAAGTTCCACTGTGGCCCCGTCATGCTCAGTCTGTGGAGAGGTGTGTGCAACAAGTCACAGAGGCAGCAGGGCTACATCAGAGGCCAAGAAGCAAGTTGGCAGCTGATGTCCAAGAACGAAGCAAAGCAAGACCTGATGAAACTTGTTGTTTAAATTTCTTATAAACTTTCTAATTACTTTCTTATGTCGCTTTATGATTACAAGGTAATGTTTCTCTGCTTTATGCTTTTTAACCAAACATAGATGTACCAAGATAAATGTTCTCCAGTCACAAAAATAATAGCTGGTTTGAATTCCTCACAGCCAAAAACATATTTTTAAGATCTCTCACTGAAGAAATGTGCAAAAATTAAGTGTCACCTACCCCAGTGACATAGACCCATTCACCCTAATAGACCAACCACCTCTGCAAGCAAGCCAGAACATTTTTTTGCTCAATACTTAAGGTTATCTATACCACAAAGTGTACATCCTCCTATAGGTTCTACACAGTGCATTGAGCAATTGCAGGTGCACACATCATCTGACATTTGATGGATGGTGGACTTCATCTAGGGCTTTTTCCATGTTGTCCCCTTCTGTGGCTGGTTAGGCTGGCCTGCTCAAGACCCTCGTGAGAATGGAAGTGATCTTCCATTTTTTAAAAAGGCTTTAAAAAGAATAAATATTATGAATAGTTATCGCTGTTGGTCTTCAAATTATTGTCATGGGGTGTTTTTTTGGGGGGGGGTGTTAGGCTGCATATCTAAGACCCTTCTAATCCCTGGATCTAGCAAGTGTTGAAATCTAAGCAAAGATTCAAATGGTTGAAATGGCCATTAAGGTAACAAAGGAAGCAGCTCCATGCCAGATAACAAAAGGGTGGGCCCCCTCCTTCAAATTTCTGGTTCTTAGAAAGACAAAGACCAGAGTTGGGAGGTGTGTGTGTGTGTGTGTGTGTGTGTGTGTAGAGAAGCTAGAAGCAAGGCTGCAGGCTGGGAAACGAGAGAGACAGAGCAATGTTTGATTTCTGTTTGAATTCAGGGTTGTGGCGATGGGGGAAGCAAGGCCCTCTTGGGTGCTAATGCTGCAAACCCCTCCACCGTAGGCTCAGGTTGTATATATGTGTAAAAAAATCATATATCCTAAAGACATCACAGTCTTTGTTGTGCCTCATTTCCAAAAGGAAGCATGAACCCTGGCTAAGTGCCTGTAACCCCTGGAATCTCTCACCACTCAAAGATTGGGATGGTGTACAACCTTATTTATTATTGGATTATTTCTGTCCTCTGGCCTCCATTGTAGTGTCAATTTAATTGTATATTATAGAACATTTTATACTATTACTTAAATGTATTTTAAAAAGAAATGAAAAAAGTCACAGTGATACTGATCAAGTGCTGGTTTTCAATATAATTACAAGCAGAAACTGAACGTGAATAATTTGGGGCTAATCTTCCCTCATACATTTCTTTCTTTTTAAAAAGACATTGTTGTGGTTTCTGTAAATATAGATGTGTGTGTGTGTAACTGTTTAATATATGTTAGCATATTGTAAATCATTTTGTGATTTCTTATGAGAAGCGATTCATAAATGAAATTATACATGTGTCTGTCTGAAATGATGGTAGCAACTTTGGGAACCATTTCTGGTTCAAGTGTGGAATAAAAATGCGAGGGTGAACAAATATGGGAAGAAGCCAGCCCTTGTGCAACACTCTTTCCCAAGTAATAACATGTGAAATTAAATTATTTACTTTATTTATTTCAACCATTTATATAGCACTTAACCTCATGTCTTAGTGTAGTGTATTTGCATGCTATCCAACATCTCATGGCTGTCCATACACTAAAATCTTTAACATCCAAGACGAGCCCCACTCCCCCTCAGGAAGGCTTGCATGGTTCCTGCTTTGGTGCCATTTCAACACCAAATAATTGTTATTTTTATTTTTGCAGGTTTTAAACAAATCATTTTAATCCAGTAGCTGTTTCTTCTGCTCTCCCAGAATTGGCTGGTTTTAGTTTGCTGTTTTGATTTCATTATTTTATCTTCTAGCTTTTACAAAGGCGAGATTTTAAAAATGTCCAGGATTGATAATATAAAACATGAACAGTAAAGCCTTGCCTTGGTTGTGGCAGAATTTTCAAGGTCCTCTGATAACAATTTCTGAATGCCTTCTGTTTGTGAGGTTGATTGTGAAGTTGATCGAGGCAAGGGAGGTTTTTTTTTTGTACGTTATCTTGCCCTGTAAGCATGCTGCAGAGATAGATCTTGAACCTTGGCTGTTTATCCCCAATGAAAAATTAAATGCAAGTCTTATTATATGCTCACGTTAACCTTTTTATATTCAGCCTTTGAAATCTCACATAGCTCAGAACAAGCTTCACTGGTGCCAGAAAAAAATTAGCTGCTTATTGGATGCTTCGGTGAGCTTTTGTCTCAGCTTCTCTTGGAATGCTCTGGGATTAGGTGCCTGATGACAGTGCTGGAAGTGACAGCACCCCTCTATCTCAGCCTGATTGTTGCTGGCTCCTTCAGGGCCTCATGACAGAGTGCATGGTGACATCATCTGACTGTTCACTTCTCCCACGCTGAAGCAATTTGTTGACTCAATGTGGCACTGATCTATCCATCTTGAAACGACAAGCCTGGCATTGGTTTTCAAGCTGCTGCATAAGTCAAGTCATTCAAAAAAACAGTAACCCTTGTCAAGATATTCCATATATTCATGCCTTTGCAACACACACACACACACACACACACAGATTGTTTGTGCATAAGATGAATGTGTGGCAACGAAAGGTACTGCAATATGCATGGCACATAAAATAGCTATGCTGTTAGTGATTCAGTGAGTAGCTTTTAAGTCTGACTCAGATCTGAATCAATGGCTGGCAACAGGTCAGCACACTATCCTGACATCAAAATAGTGCCAATTTCCAATAAAATACCAGGTTGGATCTGAACACAAACAATTTGGGGCTAAGATTCAACTTCACTCATGTACTTCAGAAAGGTGTTTCTTTTAGGCCATCTAAGTCTCATTTCTGCTTTGCTAAAGAACCTGTAGAACAGGCTCTTTCAGTCAGCACTATATGCATTCTACACATTTCATCACCACACTGCAGATTTTATCAGGCCTATCCATCATACCTTACAAAGCATTCAACATCGTGAGAATATCATCTTAAAAAAAATAAATCTAAGAGATTTAGTATATGAAACAAGAAATTGGTTCAAATGTTTAGGTTCAAAACATATACATTTTGCAATGGGTTAAATTGCTAAATCACTTCAGAGGAATAAAGCTCTGGGACATTTTCAGAGGAAAGGCAATGACATCTGCCAGAGGGTAACTGACAGACTGTCCTTCCTTTTGCAAGTGAATGAGGTAATAATGAGTCTTTCAAGTTTGTGACAAATTAGCATAGAAGAAATCAGGTAATAAGGGACGTAATCTAGTAGAGGCTTGGCACTTATTTTCTTTGATGGGGTTCTTATTCACACATGAAGTTTTAATGGTAAGGGTTTTTATTTCTAATAACATGCAGTCCTGTGCCCATTTACATAGGAGTAAGCCTCATTAAAGGGATGCGGGTGGCACTGTGGGTTAAACCATGGAGCCTAGGACTTGCCGATCAGAAGGTCGGCGGTTCGAATCTCCATGACGGGGTGAGCTCCCGTTGCTCGGTCCCTGCTCCTGCCAACCTAGCAGTTTGAAAGCACGTCAAAGTGCAAGTAGATAAATAGGTACCGCTCCTACGGGAAGGTAAACGGCGTTTCCGTGCGCTGCTCTGGTTTGCCAGAAGCGGCTTAGTCATGCTGGCCACATGACCCGGAAGCTGTACGCTGGCTCCCTCGGCCAATAAAGTGAGATGAGTGGTCAGGTGTCCCTTTGCCTTTTAAAGCTTCATTAAACTCAATGGGATTGACTTACGCATACAGGGTCAGGGTTAATCCTAAAGCTTCAGTTGCACAAAAGACCAAAGGAGCAGTGTGGTTGTAGATAAAATACAATGTGTTCTGCCAGCAGAAAAGTCAGCAGATAACAGCTCACCGAAAAAGCCTTTTTTGGGAGTGGGGGTATTTCCTCTGCATTTTAGGAACATGGGAAAGATAGTTGGATTTAATTGTAAGATTTAGTTCTCCATTATATAAAATGTCCCACAAGACCATAGAAACAGAAAGGTCACCTTTGTGAATCAGCAAACAGCCATTCCACAAAAGGTCTTTATTAGTAGTAATTTAAAATGCTATCTTATTGTGTTTCCAGGCTTTTGAGCAGAACAGACAATAGGAGATAGGAATCTTAGGCTAGTCAAGACAATTGAAATGACCTACAAAGTTGGAGCTTTTAATTTGAAGCGGGGGGGGGGGAATCAAAAGTGTGATGTGTATAGACGTTTATAAATTGTAAACTGTGTGGGTTGGGGAAATGGAGAAGCAGAAATTATTTTGTCCTTTTCTTTCTCTCTCTCACCCAAAAAAACATGATTATGCCACAGGATGTTGTGATAGCCACTAGCCTGACTAGCCTGAAATGTTTTTATATATATATATAAGGAGCAGGTCACCCTACTCCATTTCTCTGCTTCTATGTCAGTCTTGTCTCCCTTGCACAAGAATATTGTGCTGTCCCTTGACATGGGGGCGAGAAAGCGGCAGGAGCTTCTGAGTCGCGTTAAATTTTCATCTCTTGGAAAGTTGGCATAAACCTGTGCTGGTCTCAGCTCACTGATCTTCAGAAAGCATGCTAGTCTGACTATTTATCCATCTGCTCACTAGTATCAACTGCTTTCCAAGGTATCTGGCAGATGTCTTTGCCATAACCCACCACCTTATCTTTATACCTGGAGCTGCCAGGGATTCAACCTGGGACATTTCTCATGCAATATGTGTGCTTTACTGCCACGGAGCTATGACTAGGGGGATAGGGGGTTTCTGAGGAGGGCTTTGCCTGACATATAGGGATGGATTTCATCTAGGCCCCTCCATGTCCAGAAGTGAGTTGGGTGCTGACAGGGCCTTATCTGTGGTGGCATCTATGCTTGGATCTTCCTCTCAGTTTTGAGGACCAGGTTTAGAAAAGCATTCTGTCTGCACAAGCCTCTCAGAGTATGCTAGTTATTTAACTGTTTTTCTTTTGGTGATTGTGGCGTTTGCCTCCTAGGTGGGTCATAAGGAAAGGGCTAAAATGAGTGTGATGTGATTGGCCAGTGGGAATGCAAGGGAGGAGTAAAAGTTAGAGTAGGAGGTTTGGAAAGTCAGTTAAAGTTTGGGAATTGAAGAAGGAAGAGGGAGGATTGTGTGTGGGTTGGTAGAGTTGTATTGTGAGAGAGTGAGAGGAATTGTTAGGTGGAGTCAGATAGATAGTTGGGGACAATCAGTTTGAAGCTGAAAGAAACTAAGATTAAGAAACTGCCAAGAAAAATTAACTGAAACCATAAGCTTGTCCCTGCCTATAAAATAAACTTGATTATTTTTTACTGTTAACAACTGTCTGGACTCCGTGTGTACCCGTGAGGAGAAACGGGTTGGTGGCAGTGAAGAAAGCAATGACAGTGGTGGCACAGGGATCAATAGACCGTCAAACGTCTGGGGACCTTGTGTGATCGCCACAGTGATTTTTATTGTTTACTCCCTTTATTTTTTATAAGTTGTTTTGAGAGCTTCAGATGAAGTGTGATCATAATCTATCAGTCAGTCATTCGGACACTATCACTACTTCTTGCAATGTTTACTTCTTTAAATTGGTCCATAGGACTGGATTTAAGAAGAGTGCTGCTGGATCAGAGCAAAGACCTATTCAGTTCTGTATTCTGTCTTCATCATGGCCAACCAGATGCCTATGGGAAGGAAGCCCACAACCAGGACTTTGTGCAACATCACTTTCCCAGATTGTGATTCCTAGAAACTGGTATTCAGAGAAATACTCGCTCTGGCAGTGAAGGTCATACAAATCCATCATGGCTAGCAGTCATTTATAGCCTTATCCTCCATGAATCTGTATTATTATTACTATTATTATTATTATTATTATTATTATTATTATTACCACTATTACTATTTATATCCCACCTTTTCCCCTGACGGAACTCAAGGCAGCTTACAGATATAAACAAGAACTGCTAAAAACATAGAAAAGATAGAAAAACCAACCATTAAAATACAATTAAACAGTGATAGAATGAAAACTATATACATATATAAAATCTGTTTAAAATATACCAATACAGTGGTACCTCGGGTTAAGTACTTAATTCGTTCCGGAGGTCCATACTTAACCTGAAAGTGTTCTTAACCTGAAGCACCACTTTAGCTAATGGGGCCTCCTGCTGCACGATTTCTGGAGCACGATTTCTGTTCTCATCCTGAAGCAAAGTTCTTAACCTGAAGCACTATTTCTGGGTTAGCGGAGTCTGTAACCTGAAGCGTATGTAACCTGAAGCATATGTAACCCGAGTACCACTGTAATAACAATAACCAGTGCTATTTTTTCCCATAGAACTCGCCATGAATGCCTCCCCTGTTCTGTTATAATAGCAATGGCACCCACATGAGAGGTGCCAGAACTGACTCCCAGCAAGTTCCAGCGGAAAGAAGCCCTGACAATAACTCCTATTTTAAAGCCAACCAAGTTGGTGGCAATCACCAGATATTGTGCGAACAAATTCCATAGCTAACTATGCACTGTGTGAAGAAGCACTTCCTTTTTCTCTGTCCCAAACATTCAAACATTCACCTTTACTGGATGGCCGTGAGTTCTATGAGAGGGGTGAAAACTCACTCCCACTTGCCACTCTTTCAGTGCCATGAAAATCTCTGCTTTTTATTATATTGTGTTTTTTGGAATAGGATTGCATTTTATTGTTTTTTGCTTTTTAAAAATTTATTAGCTACCATGAGTGTTGTGTGAGCACCAGAAGAGCAGGATATGAATCTTTGTATAAAATAAAATAATTCAAAAAGTGACAGAATATCCTGTGTGGGAGTGGAACTCTCCCTGCCCCCCATTCTTTCCCAGGTAGCTGGCCTCAGTAATGCAAAACAAAACAAAAAATAAAGCAAAAATAGCACCTCCAAGGTCACTTCACTCAGCCACACAAAATACACCTGAAACTGGATATTCAAGAAAAGTCAGGGACATGTAGCAGCCTGTAGGACGGTTGTCTAGCACTTCCTAATAATTAGGAAGGGAGACCCTGAACTGTCAAAGACGTATTTTCATGTTCTGTGCCGATCATGAATTCTTTCTCTTTTTTTAAGTAATAAAAGCTGTTGCAAATAACTAGGGATTGCCTGTTAGCCCTTTGACTTCCCTAGATTATTATTCTTTCTTCCTTTCCTGGTTAAAAAAGAAGAAGTCACCAGTGGGAGGAAGACAATTACATGAGCTGTGATTCACATTACCATCCTTCTCTGTATCAAAGCTGTAATTTAAAAATACATAGCAAAAGTAATTGCTATTTCGGATGTGTCCTTTAAAAGCAAAACAAGAGGAAAATGAATGGCACAGCTTTCATGGACAGTGCTTCAGTACAAGACAAAACTATTTAGAACAGTCAGTCCCCACAGTTAATTTCAAAAAGGAGAGGTCCTCGAGCATCAGTCTGTTTTGAAGCTGCAAAGTCCAATTGGTAATCCAATATATGTATAAAAGTGACTGTGGTTATTGGTTGGGGTGAGGGAGAAATTCAATTCGGTTTTCATTTAAAGGTGACTTTACCTATTTCATAATTTATAAAACAATACAGTGGTACCTCAGGTTACAGACGCTTCAGGTTACAGACTCTGCTAACCCAGAAATAGTGCTTCAGGTTAAGAACTTTGCTTCAGGAGGAGAATAGAAATCATGCTCTGGCGGCGCGGCAGCAGCGGGAGGCCCCATTGGCTAAAGTGGTGCTTCAGGTAAAGAACAGTTTCAGGTTAAGTACGGACCTCCAGAACGAATTAAGTACTTAACCCGAGGTACCACTGTATGTGAACCAAAACATGTTCATCTTTCAAAATTCACACTTCTCTGAATTTTGCAATGCAGTTCTTCAGCCAACTAATGTGTACAAAGATGCATACACTGGTGTTAAAGTGTACATAAAAATGCATATACAGTGGTACCACGGGTTACATATGCTTCAGGTTACATATACTTCAGGTTACAGACTCTGCTAACCCAGAAATAGTACCTCGGGTTAAGAACTTTGCTTCAGGATGAGAACAGAAATCGTGCGGCGGTGGCGTGGCAGCAGCGGGAGGCACCATTAGCTAAAGTGGTGCTTCACGTTAAGAACAGTTTCAGGTTAAGAATGGACCTCCGGAACGAATTAAGTACGTAACCAGAGGTACCACTGTATTGGAAAAAAACCCAAAAAACCATACACAAATGCATTGTACTGGGGAAAATTGCTTTCCAAAATATGTTATTAAGCAAAATTGCATACAAAAATGTGCATGTCATGAGAAACTCAAACTAAAATGCTGATGAATAATTTTTAAAGAAAATAAATGCAAAGAGATGTGGAAAACTGAACTTAAGATAAGAAAAATGAGAAACTGAGGGAAGCCAAGAGTTGAAAATTCACCTCTCCCAAGTTATAAGAAAGGTGGTCTGCACAGGCTAAGTCGCCCTTCTTCATGACTGGTTCATGTTTCAAAGTGATGAAACCATGGCACTGGCTCTGAAGTTAGCTTCTACTTAATTCTAAGGTGGCCTGAAGCACCACTATTTGTGAGAGGACTTCAGCCACATGCTGGAGATTTAGGTTTGTGCAGCGGGGAATTTGGACCTTTTGACTTTAGGAAAGTGGCAGAGAAGCACAGGAAAAAAAGGATGGGATGAACGACTGATTGATGAGAAGACATATAACTGCTGCACAAACAAATCAGGATGAACGATTGTTGTTATATACTCCTTGCAAACAAATCAGAATGAATGTTCAGTGGAGAACAGGCACTGTCTAACCTCCACGTAAGCATTGTGCAAGCAAATCAGGACAAGTCCATTGTCTGGGATTGAACCTGGGACTTTCTACATGCAAAACATCTGCTCTATTGCAGAACTATGGCCCTACCTCTAAATGAGGGAGCTTGAGTAGCTGCTGAGTTGGTGCTGGAGTAGTCTGGATTTTGTGTCGGTGTCAGTCACTACCGTCTACTTAGGACCGAACATGGAACTTCTTGTTTTTGACTTATTTTCACTTGGACTGATTTGTAAGCTTGGAGTGGCGTTCTCCAAGCCTCACTGGCAGCTGACTTCTTGCCATTTAGAGTTGCTTTCTGAAATCTGGACAATGATACGCCAGCCTGTAGTTTGAATAACATTCTTCTATATTTCCCTCTTGATTAATATTTATTATTATTTTTAAGAAGGTTTATAGACCACTCACATTATAAAAGTTCAGAGTAGTGCACAGAAAACCAAAAGGTAGCATAAAATATTCATAAAAAATAAGGCAGTTAAAATAATAGCAAAACACAAGAAGATGATCAGGTGACTTTTTTATTAAAAAAAGAAGAATTCAGACAAATTATTTTAAAAATTGGGTAAATTATTTGGGTAAAAAAAATGTTTTAAGCATAGAATAGATTTTGGAGCATGCCTTATCTTAAGTGTTTATGAATTCCACACTAAAGGGGCCACCACACAGAAAGCCCAACTTTAGGTGGACACAAGGCAAAGCGTAGGAGCTGTCCATAGTAACAGGAGGTCTTCTACCATGGAATGTAATGGATAGATAGGGGTGTAAGGAGAGAGGCAGTTTCTCAAGAAGCCTGGTCCCAAGTTGCTTAGGGATTTGTAAACAAGTAGCAATACCGTAAACCTATCCTGGCAGCATATAGGTAGCCAATGCAGCTGATTCAATGAAGATGTCATGTGCTGACGATGGTTTGCTTTGTACAGCAACCTTGCAGCAGCAGCATTTTGTTCTAACTGCAATTGCTGGATCATCCACAAGGGCAGCCCAGGGAAGGGTTGTAGCTTAGTGATACAGCACCTGCCTTTTATGGAAAACATCCCAGGATCAACTGCTGGCATCTCCAGGTAGAGCTGGGGAAAGATTCCACTCTGGAGAACCACTGCCAGTCAGTGTGGATAATACCACTAGATGGACCAGTGATTTGACTCAGTATAAGGCAGCTTCCTCTCTTCCTTTTGGTAAAGGTAAAGGTAAAGGGACCCCTGACCATTAGGTCCAGTCGTGGCCGACTCTGGAGTTGTGGCGCTCATCTCGCTTTATTGGCCGAGGGAGCCAGCGTACAGCTTCCGGGTCATGTGGCCAGCATGACTAAGCCGCTTCTGGCGAACCAGAGCAGCGCATGGAAACGCTGTTAACCTTCCCGCTGGAGCGGTATCTATTTATCTACTTGTGCTTTGTCGTGCTTTCGAACTGCTAGGTTGGCAGGAGCAAGGACCAAGCAACGGGAGCTCACTCAAACCGCCGACCTTCTGATCGGCAAGTCCTAGGCTCTGTGGTTTAACCCACAGCGTCACCCGTGTCCCTTTCCTTTTGGTACATTGCAGTAATCTTTTATGAATCCATGGACCACTGTGGTCAGATTATCGCTGCCCAGGAATAGCTGAAACTGGTAAAAGGCACTCCTAGGTATTGAAGTCCTTTGAGTCCAAGTGACAAAGATGTATAATGAGTACCCCTAACTGTGAAATCACACCTTTCAACAAATTGTGATTGGAACTCTACATACACTCTTACTAAAGGCTCTTAGGAACAGTATTAAAATAGCTGCATTCAAGGACTTGGTCCTTAAGCAAGCTATACATACGCAGCAATAGAGAGTCTCAAAGCACTGCTGTGAATGTGAGAACATACATGTCACCCTAACCTTGCTGAGAACAATATTTGAAAAGTATGTTCAATACCATATACATATCTTTTCCTGAAAAGATTGTTCTCATGGCATCTAGTTATTTTTTATATTAAAAGCACTTTTCAGGAAGAGGAAGAAAAGAATGGAAAGGAGCTGAGGTTAGCTTGTTATCAAGGTATGACTAAGATGCAAAGATTGATAGAAATTGCCAGGCTATTGTTCTTGAAATAGAAATCTTGCAAGCAAAAAAAAAAAAAAAAGAAAGAAAAAAGTCAAAAAAAGTTTAAGTATTATCTTGACAACGGTTGCTGGTTCTGGCAACCACTGGTTAGGAGTGAGTGGTGTTCATATCACAACAGCCATACAAATATGTATCAGGGACTTGTATAGTCCAAAATACTACTACTACTACTACTACTAATATATAATAAAATTTTATTTATACCCCACCCTTCCCAGTTTAAAAACCAGGCTCAGGGCAGCTAACAGCAAATATAAAACATTGATTAAAATGCAACTTAAAAACAGCATAAAACGGCATAGAATACAACATAAAATGCAGCATCAATATCAATAAAATTCAAAAATTCAGGGGTCATTTTTTTTTGGGGGGGGACCCCAGTCAGTAGACATCGAATGATCACCAGGGCTAACTGGCCAAGTTGGTCCTACTAGAGCCAGCAAGGAGGTGTGTGAATAAGAATTTAAGCGTGGCGTCCCAGAAAGGGTTGCTTCAAAGAAGAGGAAAGGGAAAAGGGAATAGAGGATCAGGCTAATTCAAATTGAAGACCAGGCAGAATAGCTCTGTCTTACAGGCCATGCAGAAGGAGATCAAGTCCTGCAGGGCCCTAGGCTCGTGGGACAGAACATTCCACCAGGTCATAGCCAACACTGAAAAAGCCCTGGCCCTGGTGGAGGATAGTCTGGCTTCCTTAGGGCCTGGGACCTTTAAGCTATTATTATTCATGGACTTTAGGGTCCTCTGCGGGACATACCAGGAGATACTGTATCTCCAACAGTGAATGATACTTAATACTCAAGGTGAGGTGCTTAACAGTGCAAGGCATCCTGGTGATTCTGATATTCTCATTAAGATTGCAGGTTAGTTTAGGACATGATCCATTAGTTGAGATTCCTGCATTTCAGGGAATTGAACAAGATGACCCTTGGAGTCCCCTCCAACTCTGCAATCCTATGATTCTATGATCTGCCATTGGGAAACCTTTTCTACATTGTCTGTTGCTGAACAATTGCCAGGGAACTTATCTGTGTTGCAGAAGATTTGGGGGGTGTTCGTGTGCGAACTATTTACACAGGTCATTGTCCAAGCCTGCTGGGCCTCATCCACATCTCCAAATGGATGGAAAGTTTGTCTAGAACACACCCAATGTAGCCTCCTTTGGCTGCACACTATAGGGAAAGTTTAGTAGGCAAACTGTATTTTCAGGAAGCTTGTCTTCCATTTTCATATCTTGACACTTAGAAACACTAGGGTCCCCCTAGTTGGAAAGCCATAGTTTGGGTCAGGGGTGGGACCATATGTGACTCTCCAGGCTTCTCTGTCTGGCCCTTGGGACTCTTCCCAGGTCAGACCCTCTGCCTGGCCACACCCTCTTTACCCAGACTGCTTTGCACTGTCTTTGAGTATTTTTGCCAGTTGGAATGTGCTTTTGAACTCTAATATGCCACTTGCTTGACTGGCTGGAGGATGGAGAGGGGACTGTGAGTGTGTGCAGAAACAAGCCTACTGTACAAAGGTAAAATTTACATTAATTGCTCCACTGCCTTTTGCCTCTGGCCCTGCCTACCTCTGAAGGGGATGCAGCCCTCATGATGAAAAGAGTTCTTCACCCCTAGCTTAGATAAACAACAGGCCTGAAGATAAGTTCATTGGTCATCCTTGCGAATAGTCAGGATCTTTTCTATACTTTGTTAACTTGATTTTTTACAGCAGGAATGGAGAATTTCAGTAATGAGGCCCTCCAGACCTCTCTGTTCAGGCCTTGGGATTCTCCCCAGATCACACCCCTCACTGGCCCTTCACCTTGTCTTCCTCTTCAAATGCTTCTGCCCGACTGGAATTTGTCAACAACAGGTCCCCCCCACCCCCCCGTTTTACAGCAAGACTAGCAGTAAGAAGTATCTGCTATCAAGATTTTAGATAAACTGGATTTTTCTTTTCTTTTGATTCTGATGGCAAGATTTCTATTTCAGGAACAATAGTTTGCTGGTATCTACCACCCTTTTTGTCTTAGTCACACGGTGATAACAAAAATCTGCATTACTTTCCCACAGTGCTTGGAGTAAAAAAATTCTGAACTACACCTGAAAGTAGAGTGGAATCTACACACACACACACATATATAAAAAGTTCTGAAAATGCTTTTTTAAAAATATGTTGAATTTTCCATAAGGCTCACTATTGCCATCTAATGCATATTGTATATTGCACTTAAAACGTTTTATTTGCAGCTGTATAGCTGAGTCCTATTTCCTCATAATTGCCAGATGAACTAAAGATTAATTAAATTCATTTTGCAGTAAAACTGTTAACAATTTCTAGTTTGTATTCATGTTCATTCCCTTCACACCCACATCATGCAGCAGGAGGCCCAGATTCTTAGCTTTCATTAAATAAATAAAAACAATTGTGTCAACTGGATGTCCATGAAAACATGGAGGCAAAGCTCTAAGGCTTATTATGCAGCTATGGAGGCAGTGCTGTTCCTAAGATCACTTAATCATGTAATCACTGTCGCTGAGCAATCAAAAGGAAGAAAGGAATGTGAGGCATTTCCTATCTCTTCACTGCTGAAAAAATTCATGCTCTTTCAAGAGGAGCAGCAAATGATGCCTTGTACTTTTAACATCTGTGTATAGTGGTACCTCAGGTTAAGAACCTAATTCATTTCGGAGGTCCGTTCTCAACCTGAAACTGTTCTTAACCTGAAGCACCACTTTAGCTAATGGGGCCTCTCGCTGCTGCTGCGCCACCGCCGTGCGATTTCTGTTCTCATCCTGAAGCAAAGTTCTTAACCAGAGGTGCAATTTCTGGGTTAGTGGGAGTCTGTAACCTGAAGCGTCTGTAACCCGAGATACCACTGTATCTGGCACATATTAAGCATTTTTAGTTTGAAAATGATATAATGGGGAAAGCCTCACCAGTTGACATTTTGTCTGACATTTTATTACTTGTGTGTGGCTCCTGATTTACTTTTGGATCCTATACTTCTGCATATCAGCTTGTGCAACATACTGAATGCTGAATTTCTTTTGCCAAGACTGAACTAAAAAGTTCATTTGGATTAGCTAGAACTGAACTAGTTCATTTTGCAAAAGGACAAACTGGAACTTATTCCTTTTTGGACAGGATGAACTTGAACTAGTTTGTTTTTAAAAATGAACTTTCCAGGCGCTGCTTTCCCATTCACTTGTTAGAGCATGCTCCAAAATTCATGCACTATGCACCACAAGGTGAACGCCATCTCATTTAAAGGTTGAAATGTGTGTTTGGACATATAATAAACACATGCAGACTTCAAGGCCACAAGAAGTGCAGAGATTCTTATAGGATCGTTGCAACATTGCACCAATCAGGAATTGTCATGGGATATTTCCTCCACTGTAGCAGATACCGGTAGTTAATCTCTTGCCTTCCTGTTGATGCACAAGCCTGCATTTGTTTGTTTGCTTGCATACACACACACACACACACACAGTCATACCTCGGGTTAAATATGCTTTGGGGTGAATATTTTCGGGTTGCACTCGCGGTGACCCGGAAGTAACGGAGCACGTTACTTCCAGGTTTCGCCGCTCATGCATGTGCAGATGCTCAAAATGACGTCACGTGCATGTGCGGAAGCGGCGAATCGCGACCCGCGCATGCACAGAAGCGCAGACGCAGGTTGCGTTCGCTTCAGAATGCAAACGGGACTCCAGAACGGATCCCGTTCGCATCCAGAGGTACCTCAGGTTAAGAACTTAATTCGTTCTGGAGGTCCGTTCTTAACCTGAAACTGTTCTTAACCTGAAGCACCACTTTAGCTAATGGGGCCTCCTGCTGCCGCCGCGATTTCTGTTCTCATCCTGAAGCAAAGTTCTTAACCTGAGGTACTATTTCTGGGTTAGCGGAGTCTGTAACCTGAAGTGTCTGTAACCTGAAGCATATGTAACCCAAGGTACCACTGTACACACACACACACACACACACACACACACACACACACTTCAGCCAAAAAATGATCCTAGAATGGCTTACAAATTACAGTCACTGCCCTCAGAACACAAAAGGGAAAAGGATGGGAGGGAGAAGGAAACAAACCAAATCAAGTTCAAGTTATTCAGAGGATTTTCCTCAGGATCACAGTAGGGGAAGAAAGGATTAAATTCCTTCTCCATGCCTGCTGTGATACTGTGGATTATCAATTCCTCCAGCTAATTCAATTTTTACTTTAGAAACCTTGCACATTAGATGCAAATATGGCATTTATCGTCTCATGTAGCTTGGCCTTGAAACCCAGAAGAGCTGCTGCTAGTCTGTGACAATACTGAGCTAGATGGACCAAATGGTCAGAGGCGCTTTCATTTTATTGTGAATACACATCATGCTGATGCTTCACTTCTGCCCTGAGTCTGCACTGCCAGGAAATAAACCATGTTGTGGCCTGCATTGCATATGAATGCAGTATCCTGGTTTGTTTAGAAACAAAAGATGAGTCCAGGTTTAAACATAATGCTAAGCACATTGTGGCTTGTTTCCTAGAAGCGCAGCAGCAGCAACAGAGAAGCAAAGCACATGTGATTTCAGCAGCATGTAGCAGCCTGCATGTAGTAGTCACATTAAACCAGGCTGTTTTTTTTTTTACAGTATGAAGCATGGGTAGGCAAACTAAGGCCCAGGGGCCAGATCCGGCCCAATCGCCTTCTCAGTCTGGCCCACAGTCCAGGAATCAGTGTGTTTTTACATGAGTAGAATGTGTCCTTTTATTTAAAATGCATCTCTGGGTTATTTGTGGGGCATTTGTTCATTTATTTTTTTCTCCAAAATATAGTGCGGCTCCCCACAAGGTCTGAGGGACAGTGGACCAGCCCCCTGCTGAAAAAGTTTGCTGACCCCTGCTATAAAGTGATCATGGACCATAGAACACACATAGCTGATCATAGAAGTGCAGAGTTGGAAGGGACCACAAGAGTAATCTAGTCCAACCCCCTGCAATGCAGGAATCTTTTGCCCAATGTGGGATTTGAACCCACATAACTGATATTACCGTATTTTTCGCCCCATAGGGCGCACTGCCCCATAGGACGCACCTAGTTTTTTTTTGGGGGGGGGAATAAAGAATTTTTTTTTATTTCCCCCCCAGGCACGGGGCTGGCGCGGGGGAAGCCCGAGCTTCCCCCGACCCCAGCCCCCAGAACAGCCTGCTATCCGCAAGCCTAGGGAGCCGCGCTGGTCTCCTCAGGCTTGCGGAGAGCTGCACGAAGCGCGGGCGCGCTCTTCAGTGCACCCCAGGCTTCGGAATGCAGGCAGCTCTGTGCAACCTTTGGGAGCCCGGCGCGGCTTCGCGCCGGGCTCCCTAGGGTTGCGCAGAACTGCGCGAACCCCAGGAGCGCAGGCAGCTCTGCGCAACCCTTGGGAGCCCAGCGCGAAGCCGCGCCAGTCTCCCAAGGGTTGCGCAGAGCTTCCTGAAGCCTGCATTCGCCCCATAGGACGCACACACATTTCCCCTTCATTTTTGGAGGGGAAAAAGTACGTCCTATAGGGCGAAAAATACGGTAAGTGTCCCATGCTCTACCAGCTGAGCTATTCATCCAGCTTAATGTGTGAATCAGGATGATATAAGGCAACACTAATAATAATAATAATAATAATAATAATAATAATAATAATAATAATATATTTATACCCCACCCATCTGGTTGGGCTTCCCCAGCCACTCTGGGCGGCTTCCAGCAGAATACTAAAATACAATGATATATTAAAATACAATGATCTATGTTTCTGGGTCAGTTTTTCCAAAGTGTGTGGGGTGTCATTTCCTTTACAGGTTGTGTGTGTGTTACATAGAAGACAAGTACTATACATTCTGATATATCTTCATGTCATATTCACTGAGAATCTGTGAGGTGTAGAGGATGTCTTTTCAGTGACGGCATCCTTGATGTGGAATGCTCTCTGCAAGTACTGTATACTAGACTGGTGCTGACTGTTGTCTTTTCAACAGGAGGAGATCCACATGTGAAAACCCACTGCTCTCGAAACCTCTCCTAAACCAACTTGTACTATGTAAACTGCTTTAAGAACTTCTTGTTGTTGATGAAAATCAGCACGTAGAGTATAATAAATAAATAACTCTCTCTTTTTCCTAGTGCCTAACATACCTCAGAGGTTCATTAAAAAGTTCCATGTCATCACTTGTGCATTAAATTGACTCATCACATTTATTTATTTATTTATTTGGTCACGCTACAGGTTTTAATTAACTTACCAGTGCCAGGGGATCTGCTGTTTTTTGTTTTGCTTTTGTTGTTGTTGTTTTCCCCTTCCAGCTGCACTATAGGTGGTAACACAACCATCTCAGCAATGCAAAGTAGAATCACAGAACTGTATAGTTGGAAGGAAACCCAAGGGACATCGAGCCCAACCCCGTGCAATGCAGGAATCTCAATTAAAAAATCCATGACAGATGGACATCCAACTTTTGCTTAAAAACATCAAAGGAAATACACTCCACCACCTCTTGTGGAAGTCTGTTCCACAGTTGAACATCTCTTACTGTCAGAAAGTTCTTCCTGATGTTTAGTTGGAATCTCTTGTCACTATAATCCATGCACAAATCTGCTGCTGTAAAAAAGTAAATGTTTGCTTATTTAACATACATGTAACTCACTGTAATTGCCATTCAGCTCCCACCTTACTATTTTCACCTTTATATACCTGCTAACTAAGATTCCACTGCATTCAGCTGATGAAGGAAGCCTGAGCCCATGGAGCCTCTGTCACAATAAATGTGTTAGTGTTTGAGGTGCTACTCTTTGTTGTTTCTACCTGAGGGGGGTCATTATGGGGACAAACAGAGTGACCCTATGGATGCAACCCCAATCCCTTTGAAGGAGGGGGAGAAAATCAATGTAATACAAATCTGTTATCTCTCTCCCGTTAGAATCTGTTTTGTATGCAAGAGAACCTTGAGATTTTTCTCGCAATAATTTTAAATGATGAATGATGACTAGGATCTAGGAAAACTCTTATGAACAAATTTAGCCTTATATGTATCTTTAAGATGCATTCCGTTTCGTATCATGTATAACCACAGACATAAAAGTGTCCTAAATGCTTTCTTGGAAAAGAATGCATTCCTGAAATGGAGCGTTAATGAGAATTCTGGGTACTGGGTACTATGACAGTAAATCAAGAGTGGAAGCTGGAATGTGAAGGAAAGATTAAATGTCCATTAGTGGGTGACATCACTGAGAGTAAAGTTGATGCAGTTAAGCAATGTGGGCCAAAGAATAACAATGAGGATATAACCCACCGATGAATCTGAAGGCAAGGGAGTGTGATTAAAGCCTTCATTATGAAAAAAGAGAGAAAGCAATTTAGGTAAATTATGCAGATGTATGGAACTTTATGTCATAACAGCAGCTTGCATGTCGAGGTCCCCAGGGCCACCCCAAATAACTCACACATCACACAGAAATTTTGTTTAAGGTTTTTGGCATAATTTTTGGCCACAACTTTATTAAAATACAAAAATGTGAGTGGTTGCTTAGGCATTGGTTGCGACTATCTGCCCCCCAGTGGGGGACAGACTGACATTCTGCACGCCTACGAAAGTCAGAAAAGGGGAATACACTTGGGGGTAGCGACGGAGCAGGGAACCTGCCCTCAGCCCTCCCCAAATGCAACCAGGGGCTCTTGCATGGCCCTAGCCCCTTGACAGGGTTGGACAAAAGCAATAGTGAGCCCCTGTATTCCTTTAACGGAATCCCTTGCAGCAGCATTAGAGGGGCAGGCACAGCCAATCCATGCCCCTCAACCAACCAAACCATAAACCAATGCCTAACCACAACCTTACAAGTTGTGACGATTTGCTACGGAGTAGGCAAAAACCAAATGGCCCCAGCCAATCAGCCAGACGGACAAAATTCCTACCGGGCCCCTGCCCCAAGAGCAGACGACCCCATGACAGGCATAGCAAGGTCAAAGCGAACAACCCTAAATATAGGGAGGGGGGACGGGCAATCTGATGCACGGGGCAAAATGAGGAAGCTCTATGCCTCCTGCAGGGAGTTTTAGCATTTCTGGCTGTCAATCAACAAATAGCAACATTAACTTCATCCCAACACCAAGGGAAGCCCAATCACAACAGCGGCCAACGATCAATTAGCCCACCCCACAACTTTGGAGTGTCCTGTCGGCCCCCACCGCAACACGTGCTCTCCAGGAAGGAGAACACGCTTTGTAAAACCTGTATATTTTCTAGGCACCTGCAATGAAAGCTTCTTCTAGCTAATTCAAAACAATTCCCACCCCACTAATTTTCATTTATACATTGGGCCACCTGACTGCAAATTTCCCATTTTTAGACCCCCTTGTCTCTAACCTTTCTGAGTCCCCCCCCCACATGTGTGCGCGCCCCTTTCTTTGGTTGATCCTTTCCATTACTCCCACTTGTTTATTTATTTGAAAGATCAGTAGACTGCATTTCATTACCTCCAGTTTATTTTTCTTCATTCACAACACTACATCCAGGCGACAGCCCAGGCACTGCACAGCGTCTTCTGATTTAGTTGTTGGGGAGGAACAGAGCTGAGTATCATCAGCATAATGATGGCACCTTACTCCAGACCTTCTAATGACCCCTCCCAACAGCTTCATTTAAATGTTTAATTCCCATAGAGATAAAAAAGCAACCTGTGGCATGGCTTTCCCCTGCTGATCTTCTCTCTGGTCCCTAATTAGCCAGCTGCCTAATCTTTTCACTTCCTACTAGGACCCTGTCTTCTCTAGGTCTCAGTCTATTCAGAAAATCTTAAGGTTGGCCCTTGCTCTTAAAAGTGGCACCAGAGGCAGAGTGCAGTGACAAATTATTAACTCTGTGGTGCCTATTATCAGTAAGAACTGTTGAATTTTGTTTCTCATCCCAGTCTCCTCTCATTTAGCTTTCCATGCCCTCCTGTCAACCACCAGTAATAGCATGCAATCAGAACTCATTGTTAAGTTACACAAAGAAAGTCAGTAACAAGTCTAACAATTTATAGCAATATCATGACATTGCAAAGAGAACATTTTCTACCATGTTGTTTTGAGAGAGAGTGGTTCTCATTTAAAACTCAACAAGCACACTGCTAATAAACCAAGGTTGTTGAGAAACAAAGCAATCAGTCTAAAATGAGTGGTCTCTCTAAAATGATTTTTCTCTCCACTTTCTCTGATAGGAAACCAGTTAACAGAACAATAACATTTGAGCTGGGGAGTAGTATGGATTAGCTGTTATAATGAAGGTGATATAGCAAAAGTGCACTTACAATTATTTCGCCTCATAATGTAGCATCAAGTGCGAGGGCAAATAGCACTGAAGGCTTGTCTCATAATGGATAATTTAAAAATGGAACGAAAAACGGCACATCTCAAAGCAAATTGGCTGCTGTTCATGCACTCCAGTCCCTGTCTACGTACAGCCCGGATTTGGAACAAGCAAAGGAAAACCAGGATGCATAACTGCATAGCAAAGTCCCTTCCATACGCTATCCTACTTCTCTTCCCTTTGTAGTTTACTGCTGATTTTAATTATTTTAAAAATATTTTTAATTACTTGATTTTACTGTTTTTATTTATAGTTTCAATATATCCTTAATATAACCACTTAGTGGTTTTGTTGCAGTCAAGCAGTATATAATTTTTGTTAAATGGATAAATAAATCTAAGGTAGGGGCTGATCCCTATATTATTTGTAGATGCTTCATCATACCCTCCAACATTTATCCAATGAAAATAGGGGTGTCCTATTCCATAATGGAATAATACATACATACATACATATATATATATATATATATATATATATATATATATACCCTGCCCACCTGACTGGATTGCCCCAGCCACCCCAGCTTCAAACATATAGTAAAAGGTAAAGGGACCCCTGACCGTTACGTCCAGTCGTGACTGACTCTGGGGTTGCGGCGCTCATCTCGCTTTATTGGCTGAGGGAGCCGGCGTACAGCTTCCAGGTCATGTGGTCAGCATGACTAAGCCGCTTCTGACGAACCAGAGCAACGCACGGAAATGCCGTTTACCTTCCCACCGGAAAGGTACCTATTTATCTACTTGCACTTTGATGTGCTTTCGAACTGCTAGGTTGGCACGAGCAGGGACCGAGCAACGGGAACTCTCCCCGTCACGGGGATTCGAATCACTGACCTGATCGGCAAGTCCTAGGCTCTGTGGTTTAAACCACAGCATAATAGAACATTAAACATTAAAATCTTCTCTTCACAGGGCTGTCTTCATATGTCTTCTAAAGGTTGTATAGTTACTTATTTCCTTTGCTCGGGGTGTGTGTGTGTGTGTGTGTGTGTGTGTGTGTGTGTCACATGACTCCATACCCTCCAACATTTCTCCAATGAAAATAGGGACATCCTTAAAAAAGTGGGACATTCCGGGATCAAATCAGAAACCAAGACGGCTTTTGTAAATCTAGGACTGTCCCTGGAAAATAGGGACACTTGGAGGATATGTTTCATTGTTTGCTTTTATTTTTTTCATACAACAGCTGTTCTGTGACTGGGTTGGGCCGGGAAGAGGTGGAAAGGGAATTACTGGCAGACAGTCTGAATGGATTGACCCTCTTGATCATATCTCTGGAGACCTTTGATTAGCAATTTGTATGATAGAAGGAGTTAGCTCCTTCCAATCTATGCCAAGAGTGGGAAGGAGAGGAAGAAAGGACCTTTTGCAGAACTGCCAGTAGATTTAAGGATACCCATGATCTGGACATATTGAAATTTGCCAGCAGGACAAGGCAGGAGAGTCTGATAAAGGACAACATCCAGATGGACAACAATTTAACCTTTAATATGATTGTAGATGAATTAACAGTGGTGAAAAAATTAGTGGGAAAGTGCTTTGTTTGGCCACAAGAGAGATTAGTTACTTGAATACAGGCCAATATATGTGCCAATGGACAGTAATTCATCATGGAAAATATGGGAAATGTTGTTGCTTTAGGATTAACTGCTTTTGAGGTCTTCCCTGTAGCATAAAGCTGGGAAATATTTAGAGAATGAGTAGCGGGGGTGTGTGCACCGCTTATGACTAGTGCCAGGTTCACTTCCTCTCAGGGGTGCCAATTTGAATAAAATATTGTGGGGGCCCAGATAAGCCCCGCCCTGCATAATTGATCACATGGCACAGTGCACACACACCATTTGAATGCGAATGCCCATCAACTGTGTGGGGGCCCAGCCTCAGATAACTCCCCACGGCCTCTAGGAGCTGACTCCTATGCTCCCCAGATTCTGACACAATGAAAGCTAGTGTGGTGTAGTGGTTAGAATGCTAGACTATGACTTGGGAGACCAGGGTTAAAATCCCTACTCAGCCATAAAGCTCATTGGGTGACCTTGTGCCAGTCACTGCCTCTCAGCCTAATAGGGCTGTTGTGAAGCTTAAATGAGGAGAAGGAGAACCATGTATGCCCCCTTGAGCTCCTTGGAGAAAAAGGTAGGACATAAATGTGGTAAACAAACAAGCAAGCAACCAACTCATAGGCTTGCTTACCATTCTATCTGAACCAGTGCTTATGGTTTGTTTCTCACCAAACAATGAGCAGAAACCAAGGTTTATTTTTGGCTTGCTGCTCATGGTTTACTTTGCTTGCTGGTTATATCCACCTGTGATACTTGTGTCCCAAAGTCCCATGACCTACACCCATGATTGTTTTGAGTTCTAGGTTGAGTTTTCTTGCAACCTGCCAAACGCTGCTGCAAATGGCCTTTAAAAACAAACAGACAACATTCAGTCCAAGTTTCTAAACTTCAGAAGAAGTCACAATATATATTTTGCTAAAACAACTCATATTGCCATTTGTGATATGACTACATGACTATATCAGCACCCATGAACTGCAATTCTCTTTTAGAATCACGTAGCTGTGTAACAGTGTATTATTATGGTTAGTTGAATAAAACATGTAGTTCTTCCCAACATTTTCAGATAAACAACGCTACAACAGCCTGGAGCCTGTACCCAGATTTACAAATGTGAACACTGCCTTTGAACAAGAGAGAGAGAATCTTCTCCTGAACCATGTGGTGGACCAGATTGTTCCATCATTCTTGCCAATGTTACAAAAAAATAGGGAGGGGGGAATGACAGACCCAAGTGCCTTGTTTTCTCTTCACTTGCTAGCTTTTTCTGTGATGCTCTAAAGTCGCAAGTGATGCCATATGAAAGCAAAACTATCAAGACACCCTCGAATGTGCGTTGGTAGAGCCAATCTTAAAGGGCAACATTTCCATGAAATTTTGAGGTCTGTCTGTAAGCAGGTGTTGCCAGGTATTGCCCTGCTACCTTGGCTCACACAGTTTTGTTTTGCTTGTTTTGCTATTTTGTTTTGCTTGTAAACAAGCATAGCATTTATGCAGCAACTTGACTTCAGAGGACAAAATCCAATGGGAGAACATTACCCACCACAGTCTCTTCATTGTCATGAACAAGGGAGTGGCTCACCACACCTGCTGTTCAGAAACCTGGGACCTCTGGAATGTGCAAATGTCTTGCCTTCACCTATTTCTATTATATATATATAGAGAGAGAGAGTCTCTGTGTGTGTGTGTCTTACAGAAGATCTTTTGATTGGCTTCCAAAAAACCACACACAACTGAAAAGCCAAGGAAAGCTACTCACCTTCAAACCCCTCCTGTCTTGTTGAAATCAACTAAGTTTCTTGTTTTTGTGCTTGGAAAACCTCCCAGGATCATCTGTGTCCGTCCCCCCCCCCCGCTTTATCCTCCAGCACTCATTTGCACCTCTAGTTCCCTTTCCAACTCAGCAGCAGTGATCCTCCTGGCAGCAGCTAGGTAGAATGAGATCCCCCAGAAGCTGGTGATGCCTCTCCACTGCAAGTGGGGTACCCAGGTAAGGACAACACAGGGGCAGCAAAATATACGGTAAATACAACAGGTAGAGAACATTAAAGACATTTAATCATTTGATTGTATGAGCTGTAGTCAATTAAACTTGCATAAGGAAACAAAAGCGAAAGGCTAGGCTGGATGAATCCCAAGCCAGAATTAAGATTGCTGGAAGAACTATCAACAACCTCACATATGCAGATGACACAACCTTGGTGGCAGAAAGTGAGGAGGAATTAAAGAACCTTTTAATGAGGGTGAAAGAGGAGAGCACAAAATATGGTCTGAAGCTCAACATCAAAAAAACAAAGATCATGGCCACTGGTCCCATCACCTCCTGGCAAATAGAAGGTGAAGAAATGGAGGCAGCGAGAGATTTTACTTTCTTGGGCTCCATGATCACTGCAGATGGTGACAGCAGCCATGAAATTAAAGGACCCCTGCTTCTTGGGAGAAAAGCAATGGCAAACCTAGACAGCATCTTAAAAAGCAGAGACATCACCTTACCAACAAAGGTCCGTGTAGTTAAAGCTATGGTTTTCCCAGTAGTGAAGTATGGAAGTGAAAGCTGGACCATAAAGAAAGCTGATCACCAAAGAATTGATGCTTTTGAATTATGGTGCTGGAGGAGACTCTTGAGAGTCCCATGGACTGCAAGAAGATCAAACCTCTCCATTCTGAAGGAAATCAGCCCTGAGAGCTCACTGGAAGGGCAGATCGTGAAGCTGAGGCTCCAATACTTTGGCCACCTCATGAGAAGAGAAGACTCCCTGGAAAAGACACTGATGTTGGGAAAGATGGAGGGCACAAGGAGAAGGGGGCGACAGAGGACGGGATGGTTGGATAGTGTTTTCGAGGTTACCAGCATGAGTTTGACCAAACTGCGGGAGGCAGTGGAAGACAGGAGTGCCTGGCGTGCTCTGGTCCATGGGGGTCACGAAGAGTCGGACACGACTAAACGACTAAGCAACAACAAGAAGAAACAAATATATGTATGATGCCAAAAACATGCATTCTTTGTTTTAAAATGATGCATGAGTGAGTTATAGCAGGCATAATCTCAGAAGGCACATTCCTTCCTATATAAGACAAAAGAGAAAGATGATGCTTATTATCTTCAGTTTTCCTAGCTAGCTAGCTTATATCCAATGCTAGTCCTCCTCAGAATTTACCCATTGAAATTAATGAACACGAGTAATTTAGTTCCACTAATTTCAGTGGATCTACTTTGAGTAACATTTAGTTGGCTAAAACACACTCGTGTGTGTGTGTGTGTGTGTGTGTGTGTGTGTGTGTGATGATTTGAAAACCTTGATTCATATTATATTTAATTCTGGATTGTTGGTAATCCTCTGGAATTTCTGTGGTAGTTTATTAGGTTTTCATAACACACACACACATAGGTGCGCGCGCTGAACCAGGGCAATTTTTACTTGATTAATTGAGGAAAGATGCTTTTAGTCTAACAAATTACAGCAATATACTAAGCGCTGTAGCCCTAAAAATAAAGTGCCTTGATGGGGCTGAAGTGGGATAGGGGAAAATATTATGTGTTAGGTAAAGCACAGGAGTGTGTCCCTGTTTGTAGCTGGAAAACAGTGGAGAGCAGAAATAAATGTTTTACATATGACTCTCATTATTATTATTAGATTCAAGTGCATACTGGAAATTTAAGCTTGTACAATTAAACTGGATTCAATGCTCTGCATTCCTAATGCAACAAATCCATTTCTTAATATTCTTATTATTATTTATTAAATTTCTATGCTGCCTTTCATCCAAAGATTTGTTACAATAAAAAACACACAAAATACATACCATAATAACAAACAAAAATAACGTCCCCTCATAGTGTAAACTGTCATAGATTGTTTAATTAGCCAAAGATCTGGGAGGAGAGGAATGTTTTTGCATGGTGCCTAAAGGTGAACCCCCTTGGCGAGAGCATTCCACAAATAGGGTGCCACTGCAGAAAATGCCCATTCTCTTATTGCCGTCCTCTAGATCTCTCTCAGAGGAGGCACATGAAGGAGGGCCTCAGATGATGACTTTTAATGACTTTTGCTATTAGGAAAATAATGTGCAAATCCTGAAAAGTGTGGGGGGGACAAATAATCAGTGGGAACACGTGTAAACACCTGCAAGCAAACCAGGATGAATATTCATTGTCCTGTAACTACCACCTACAAAATCAGAATGAATGCTCAATAAAGACTGGACATAGTCTAATCACTGTGTAAGCGAATCAGAATGAATGGTCATCTGGACTGGAGGAGCCCTGTTTGTGTAGTGTGTACCATCACAAATGTGGTACAAACATAGTATTTGTGCAAATCTGCCCAAAACCTGTCCCTGGCTTGCATTAGGTATTTCTAGTTAGTCACCCAAGCATGAGTTTTTAAGGTCACTGGGCACAGATTGTTTCAAGGAAATGGCATGGGCAGGAGGAATAAATATTGCTTCTCCTACACCTTTTAGCTCCTACAAAGAAGCCAAGCCAGATGCCCAAACAAGTGGCTGCAGTGACTGTTTCCTCTGCTATGTCACAGGAAATGGTGGGAGAGAGAATTAATCATAGGAATGGTGCTAAAATTTTTGCTGAAGCCTAGCCATGCCTCAATTGAAAACTGGGGATTTGCATCTTTGGGCCCTTATCATATTACTTTGTGAGGCCATGGTTGGCTGCACACATCTACAGATACAAATGCAAATGTGGGAAGCCTAACAAGAGACCACAATATTCAGAGAAAGGGAATGCACAGTCAGAAGTGTGAAAATCTGCAGAATGCACATCTCTGGAAAACATACACCTCTCTACATTGCTTGCATTTTCACACATCCAAAGGCAAACTTGGCCTTGATTGCAGGGCATCTCAGCTCAGGAAGAGTCATTACAAAGGATTGAGAACAGGCCTTATAAGGTTTATTATAAAGCATCCAGAGTAGTAAACACCAACCTTTTAAAGATTTCATCTTAATGTTGATAAGAACATAAGAAGAGCCTGCTGGATCAGGCCAATGGCCCATCTGTTTTCACAGTGGCTGATCAGATGCCTGTGGGAAACCCACAAGCAGGATTCAAGCACAAGAGCACTCTCCCTTCCTGCTACTCTTAAAAAAACAAACAGAAATCTAGCACAACAGATGAGACCCACCATAAATCAGACCATGTGTGGGTCCTAATCTACTTGTTGGACCAATACTCTAGAGCCAAATAACGTGGGAAATGATGTAGGCATTGAGTAATTATTTATTAATTATTTAAAATATTTATAATAGCCCCTGCATATAAATTATCAATGTGGTGCAAAACATAAAGTCAGCAGAACATGAGACTCTTAATCTCAAGGTCGTAGGTTTGAGCCCCATGTTGAGTAAAAGATTCCTGCATTGCAGAGGGTTGGACTAGATGATCCGTGTGGGCCCTTCAAACTCCACAATTCTATAATTCTCATTTTAGTTTATTGGCTCTCGTCCAGTCCTTCACTGCATTCAGGCATTGGTCCAGGGCTTGCACAGCCTGTCCTGATTAAGATGTTATGGAGAAATAGAGTTGTGTGTCATCAGAGTAGTGATGACACTGTGCTCCAAAACTCTGAATGACTGCTCCTGACTCAATTATTTAGATGCTAAATAGCATTGGGGACAAAATAGTGCGCAGCAGAACCTATAGCACAATGACAGCCACCAAGGAGTATTCTGCCAATGCTCTTTGGAATCAGCAGCACAGGCAGGAATTGAAGTAATACAGTGATTCTGATAGCCATCCTGAACAACTGGTCCAGGATACAATGGTTAATGGTATCAAACACAACTTAAATATTGAGTAACACAGGGTTGCTTTTCATAAAGGAAATCTATCAGGGAGATCAAGGCTGGTTCAGTCCCAAAACGTGGGCTAAACCCAGATAATTAGTACTGCCCAAGAACATTTGCAGTTGCTCTGCCGCAACCACTGCCTTTCACCCAAAAGGAAATATATTATAAGCAAGGGGTGGAGACGAGCAGAATGAACGCGATGGCAAAAGGTTGGAAGGCTGAAGAAAAGAAAAGGGGAAAATGCCAGGGAGAGGTGTGTGGGAAGTTGACAGCCTACAAACATCTCAAAGGATTTCAGAACTGTTGTCTGGATTAGGTAAAGGGCTGGATAAGGGCCAAGAAACTGATGCTGAATACTGACAAGATTAAGGTGCTATGGGTAGGTGGTTCTCAGGTCTGGGAGCTTGCTGTTTTTCCTGTTCTGAATGTTTTGGCACTCCCTCTGAGAGAGCAGGTGCACAGTCTGGGAATACTCCTTGATCCAGCTCTGTTAATGAAACCTTGAGTGGTACTAAGTCCCTTTTACCAGCTTAGGTTAATTTGCCCAGTTGTAGCCATTCCTGGTTAGGGATACCCTAGCTATGGTGAGTCTTCCAGCCCTGTTAGTCTTCCAGTTGTACTGCTGTGGTAAATTATATGTGGGGCTGCCCTTGAAGATGACTTAGAAACTTCAGAATTCTTGAAGCTGAATTCTGCCTGGTGTGGATAGCAGGATGCATATTACTAGATCAATTCATAAAGAATTACATTGTACGCTTATTCAGTTTCAGGCACAATTCAAGGTACTGGTTCTTAACTTTTAAGTTCTAAATAGCTTTGAATCTACTTTACGAAAGAAGAATGAGTTAGTTGTATGCCTGCTGTCACTAAACCTTTCCCACCCCCAATATGGCAAAGATAATAATAGTAACTCACATTGCAGGGATGTTCTAACAATAACTATCAGAATTCATGTGACACTCTTTGAGCATTTGGGGGTAAGTATTATATAAATATTATTCCGCCAACTTTCAGCCAACCAGTGCATATCTTCAACCAGTGCATACAAAATTTGTCTTGTGATACATCACATTTCCCTTCAAGAGCTTATGGAGAGAGGGATAATATGGTGTGGCAAAAACTGAACTTTGCATGTGGCGCTAAGCCCAGTGTCTTACTGGTTACCCACCTTGCCATCAGCAGTAAAGTACACAGGCCTTAGTGTTGGAGAAAGGCACTCTGAACATTCTTAGAAGCAGGTCCTTGAAACCTGGTGTGGAAGAAAGGTCCCAGTTTGCATATATATTTTCACCCATCACTTTTTATTTCAGAGAGGTAGTTGTCTTAAGACTACAAAATCGTCAAGGACTCTTGTTGCTACTTAATTTTACAGGATCTGCTTCCTGTGTTCATTGGGACTTGGTAAGCACATTCTCTAGTAAGTGCATTCATTCAATATAATTTAGGCCACTTTTTGGAGCATAGTGAGCATCTGAACAGGGAGAAGCCATGCAGTATACCTAGACCAGTGCTTGGAGACAATGGTGAGATGGATGAGGAAAAACAAGCTGAACTTGAATCCTGGCAAGACAGAGGCACTGCGGGTGAGTGGTTCCCATGTCTGAGAAATTGGTCAATTGCCTTTTCTGAATAGGGTTGCACTTCCCTTGAAGGAGCAGGTTGACAGTCTGGGGGTTTGCCTGGATTGAGTTTTGTCACTGGAGACCAAGGCAGCCTCAGAGGCTAGAAGCACCTTGGACTGGGAAAGCTTGGCCACAGTAGTTCATGCATTGCTTACATCCAAGATTGGATTACAACAATGTGCTCCATATGGGGCTTCCTTTGCACTTGATCCAGAAGGCTGTGGCACAACTGCTGGCAGGAGTGAGACCTTGTCAGCATATAATGCCTGTGCTCAGAGACCTATACTGGTTGTTGACTTGCTACTGGGCCAAGTTCAAGTATGTAAAACCTTTAACAACTTGGGAGCAGTTTACGCGTGAGATTGCCTTACGCCATATACCTGACTTGCTTTGATCTGTGGAACTGGCACTGCTACAGGTGCCACATAATACCCATTCTGCACTTGTAAGAAATCCACCTTACGTGTGGCAGCACTTATTGACGTCAGACAGGTGCCTTCACTGTACTCTTTTTGAAGCCTGCGTTTTTTAAAAAAACAACAACACAAAACCCAACATTCTTGTTTAGGCAAGCCTGCCCAAATATGTAGCACGTTGGTGTGTTTTAACTTGGTTGGTCCTTAGCTTATAGCTATTTTTTAATCACTCTTTTAATATGTCGCAGCTGTTTTATTGATGTTATTGTTTTATTCTTTTTGTAAACCGCTTTGAGGTTTCTTCTTCTTAGTCAAGAGGTATGCAAATTCCACGAAATAACTAAATGGAACATTGAAGGGGGTGGGGGTGGGAAGCAAACGTTTGGAGCTGCAGCCCTAACCGGTTTACTGTGCGGCACCAGCCTTTTAGGGTGCTTCAGTTGCAACAGCAGCACGACTGTCTCAATAGCATCTGGATTTATTTATTTAATTTTTTTAAAGGAAATTAGTTCTTCCACAGCTTGCCTGTCGCCCCCCCCCCCGCTACCCCTTTCACCCAACCCAAAACTCATCTCGAGTATAAAATAGCCTTTATTATTTAAAACAGCCAAATCTCCCTCCTCCTCTGATCCGAGTAGCGTTGCACATTTCGGTGGTGGTGCGGTGGAGGGGGGGAGAGAGGAAGACGATATGGGTGGCGGTGGAAAAGCGGCGGGTGCCGACGTCATCGCCACCGACGTCACCTTTCCCCGAGCCCACGCAATCGCTGACGCCACACCTCCCCCTCCCTCCCCAACTCTACCTTCTCACCCCCTCCCACCACCCTACGCGTGATGCTTGCAACTCCCCCCCTCCCGCAGGGGGAATTCTCCTCTACCCGGGCCTGACATCACTCCTCCCTCACCCAACAGCCCACCAAAGCAGAGACGCCGGTTTAGCGACGGCCTTCTCCTCCCGCCATGTTAGAAGGAGGAGGAGGAGGAGGAGGAGGGGAGGTCGGCGTAACACGGAGCCGCCCCCGCCTGCCCGGGTAGCAGCAGCAGCAGCAGCAGCTCCTCCTCCTCGACGGGCCACTGCATGGAAAGGCTGGGAGCGATGAGCGAAACCGCAGCAGCCTTGGAGGCTTCGGCTGACTAGGGGAAAGGCGAGCGAGCGAGGGAGGGCGAAGCTCCCTCCTTTCTCCCTCCCCCTCCTCCTCCTTCCCGTCCCCTCAGCACGAGGGGAGGGGAAGAGCATGAACGGCTGCCCCGTCCCTGCCCGCCGCGGCGCCGCTTGGGCGAGAACGAGGAGGAGAGGCGGAGGAGGCGGAGGTGGAGGAGGAGCGCGGCGGCCGCCACCAGGACGACGACGACGACAGCCGCCGCCGCCGCCACACAGTCATGGTGCCCTTCGCGCCGCCGGAGGGCGCGGAGGAGCCTCAGCCTGAGCCCGAAGCGGAGCCCTCCTCCTGCCCTCCTCCGCCCCCGCCTCCTGCCGCCGCCGCCGCCGGCCTCATGGAGATCTCCGGCGGAGGAGGAGGAGGCGGCGGCAGCAGCAGCAGCCCAGGCGGAGAGGTGAGGGAGTCCCGGGCTGGGTTTTCTGAGGGAACTTGAGGTAAAAGGTTCTGAGGGGGGATCGGGCGGGCGGCAGGCAGAGGCAGCGCCGGCTTAAGAGGAGGGGGCGTGCGTGGCGCTGCCGGTGGTGGGCAGTGAGGGAGGCGGAGGGGAAAGTACCGGCTTGCCGCTGTTCTCCCATCCCTCGGTGCTTCGTCTCCTCCTCTCCCCGCAGGGATGCGGGAACCGGTTCCGGAGGGGTCTGAGGGAGAAGGGGCTGGCGGGGGGCGGCCGGGGTCGTGAGAGGAGTTTCGTGACACCAAGTCGACACCCCCACCCCGTTTTCATGCGTTCCCTACGGTATCTTTCATGCCACCCCCCCATCTCCCTTGACTCCACCTGGTCCTTCAACTTGTCTTATGCTTGCTTACCTGCCGCATCCTTATTTATTTATTTTCAATACCCTCGTTATTCTGACCTGTCCCTCTCCGTCATGCCTCCCTGTCAATCCTCTATAGATTCCTCCATCCATCAACAGCTGAACTTGCGCTGTCATTCTCTTATCTCTTCTTTGCGCGCATCCTCCGCTTGCCCGTTTTCCTGCCGTCTTGGCTGGCACCTTCTCTTTCTCTTTCACTAACTCCGGCCTTGCTAATTGCCCCTGAGAGGACAGAGAACCCCGACTTATTCAAAAGTCGATTCAGCAGCCCCATCAGAGAACGGGAATTTTAGAGCTAACTCACTTTTTGTAGTGGAATGCAAGGGAATCCTGAAACGGAAAGCTGTTCCCTTTTGTTTCACTTTTCGATCTTCTCTAGCTCCGAATTCCAGGTCTCTCTTCTTTTACTGCACAGGATCCAGTGACACCCAAAAGTCTCTGAAAACTGTCCCCCCCTTTCTACAACCACTTGGTTTTTAAAAAAGTATTGCCTTATCATTTTCTTCTTGTCCATCTACCTATTGCTGCCTCAGGTTTCACTTTTTTTTCACTGAAGTACTTTTACCAGATAGATTCCTCTCCAAGGCAGATCCTGTCCACATCTGTTTGTCTTTCATCCTTACCTTGACAAATTAACCTCTGCGTCCTAAAGATGCTCGGTTCCAAACAGTTGCCAGATGCCTCCATTCTACACTTCTATGTCCATCTCCATCTATTTTTATTGACAACCACTTCCTACTTTGTTCACCCTAGTTCTCCTGGTAGTTAATCCCAGACATCAAGGTCTGATGCATCCTTCCTCTACCCTGCTAGCTGTCTCCCCTTCACAACAAGGCACTGACTCTTGAGTTCGTTCTTACTTAACTAATACTTTACTCTCACAAAAATTACCTCTTTTACTTCAGCATTAAAACATATTTGGCACCATGGTGCAAGAGTGAGTTACTCCTCTTTGCTTCAGTGCTTGTTGACTTAAGAAGATGAACTATTTTGAATTTGTTGCTGAAATATCTTGCTATGGTTTGCATCTAATATCCTAATTCTGAAAGGCTCCAAATTGTCCTTACCATTCCACAAATTTTGTTTGAACTTCTCAAAAGAGCCTGCTGCTCTTTGCCCTTGAGGTGTCTCCTCTAAGTAGCCCTAATGACCTATAGATTCCTGCCATATTTCCTGTATCAGTCCTACTGGAGTGATGCTAACATTCCATTTTAAAAACAAGAGGTGTGGTGACATCTGTCAACTACATAAATTTGGAACAGACATAAGGAATGTTCTGCAAAACTTAGCAATAAAAACAAGGAATTACTAATGACCCTTTCTGGATGCATCTGCTTTGGAAGATGTCATGCTGTTTTTGGCTTAGCTGATTTTGCTTTACTACTTTCAAGCACCTCAAATAAAATTCACTATATTTATTACTGTGTTAATAGAGCTCTGGGGGTCCCAGATGGCCTCGCAATGAGGCAGTGCATTAGACTTAGACCTGCATAGCTTCAGCAAGGGTGCTGCATCATGTGTTCTTAAACACAGTCTTGACCCCCCACCCCAAGCTTCACTCAGAACAAGCCCCCACTCCTTAAACATCTCTTTAAGACTGGTTCAGCTTAAAAGTCATTCAATTGTCCCATCTTTAGATTCTTCTTTATCCTTATAAACCACCTGCACTTTGAGCCTTATTTGTCCTTAGAGGATCTAAGAACCTATGTAGTAACTGTTTCTAAGTCAAGGAGAAGCTGGTAAACCTTTTATTCTCTCAAGAGCTCATTTATTATGGAAAACAGCTTGTACAGTGGTACCTTGGGTTACAGACGCTTCAGGTTACAGAAGCTTCAGGTTACAGACTCCGCTAACCCAGAAATAGTACCTCGAGTTAAGAACTTTGCTTCAGGATGAGAACAGAAATTGTGGTGCGGTGGCAGTGGGAGTGCTTCAGGTTTCAAGAACAGTTTCAGGTTAAGAATGGACCTCCAGAATGAATTAAGTTCTTAACCCGTGGTACCACTGTACAAGGTTAGAGTCTTCAAAGTATTGTTCAGATGAATAAAATATTCTCTGTAAAGTGGTATGCAAAACTTCTGTATCATATACTACCATTGCCAGGGTGTTATCAAATACTGTTTGATGTCAGGATCTTTTACATTCTACCAGTTGTAACAGCTTTTGTCAGAATGGCTTTTGTTTGGCTTTCAGTGGCTTAATTTTAGCAGTCTGACTGACTTTTCCCTTTGTCCCAGGCACCATCAGAAGTGATATTAAACAAACATTCTAGATGCATTAAAATTGATAGTTTCAACAATGTCGGAACACTTTTTTGAAAAAAAAAAGATACTCAGCAGTTTCATGGTAAAAAAATAAGCAGCAACTTTTGGAATCTCCTTAGTCCTAATGTAGCTATTGCTGGAAATTGATTGCATAGTGTGAGTTAAAAAAAATTCACATTGTGCAAGTAATAATATTCTAGTACAGAATACCACTGAATATAGAAACTTTGTGCTAGACCCCATGTTCCTGAGATTGGTAGAAGAGAGTTGAATATATGTGTTTGGGGGGGGTTAATGTTTTGTTTTTGTTTTAACTATTTATTTTGTTCTTTTATCCTTTATTTTTATCTTGTGAACAGCCCTGAGATCGGATGCAGAGCAATATATAAATTTAATAAATAAAAAATAGGCCTTAAATGCAAATTTATATGCTATGTTAATGAACATTCTTATCTAAATACTGTTTCAAAAACTGGTTGGACTAGTCTCTGGTTGTTCTTCAAGTGTTTTTATTGGTCCACTTCTATTAGAAGAACTCATTCATTGCTCAAGATGATATTTTTTTTATGTTGTAAATGTATGAGACTATAAATTGAAAGTTTATTACTCTGTGAGGTAGGAAGTTTTAAATAACACCAGATTCTATACATGGAAGTAAGTCATACAGATTATGGGGCTGAACTCTAGAGTAAGTGTGCATAGGATTGAAATCAGTGGGATTTAAGCAGCATGACAGTGCAGGATTGTATCCTTAGTGTTTTATACCTTCGCTGTTTATGTGTTCATAGTGCTGTTCCTGAGCACTGAATTACTGTGCAATTCTCTATTATAGCAGTACAGTGGTACCTCGCAAGACGAAAGAATTTTCTGTTTTTTGAGTCGTTCCGCAAGACGAATTTCCCTATGGGGTTGCTTTGCAAGACGAAACGTCTTGCGAGTTCTTGCGAGTTTGTTTCCTTTTTCTTAAAGCCGCTAAGCCGTTAATAGCCGCTAAGCCGCTAATAGCCGCTAAGCCGCTAATAGCCGTGCTTTGCAAGACGAAAAAAACGCAAGATGAAGAGACTCGCGGAACAGATTAATTTCGTCTTGCGAGGCACCACTGTATACACTTTGAAATATTTTTGTGATTGAATCCTTAATCATGGTCTGTAAAAAAAGGTAAAGATCAAGGACCCCAGGATGGTCAAGTCCAGCCAAAGGCAACTATGGGGTTGTGCCACTCATCTCACTTTTTAGGCCGAGGGAGCTGGCATTTGTCCACAGACAGCTTTCCGAGTCATGTGGACAGCATAACTAAACCGCTTCTCGCACAACAGGACACCATGACGAGTGCCAGAGCATGCGGAAACACCGTTTACCTTCCAGCCTCAGCGATACCTATTTATCTGCTTGCACTGGTGTGCTTTCGAACTGCTAGGTTTGCAGTAGCTAGGACAAAGCAACAGGAGATCACCCCATCATGCGGATTCAAACCACAGACCTTCCGATCAGCAAGCCCAAGAGGCTCAGTGGTTTAGATCACAGCGCCACCCACTTCCCCTCATGGTGTATGTTCCTTAGTAATTCAAGAAAATACTATAATAAAATTCATTATTGAGTATCTAAATAAAAACAAGATTAGTGTTTACATTCAAAATTATTAAAATACAACATAGCAGCATTTGTTTAAAAACAACTTTAGCCTTCTTTTAAAGAACCTGTGTGCAAAGTAGCATATTGTTAGGTGCCAGTGTGGTGTAGTGGTTAAGAGCAGTAGACTCGTAATCTGGTGAAATGGGTTTGCGTCCCTGCTCCTCCACATGCAGCTGCTGGGTGACCTTGGGCTAGTCGCACTTCTCTGAAGTCTCTCAGCCTCACTCACCTCGCAGAATGTTTGTTGTGGGGGTGGAAGGGAAAGGAGATTGTTAGCCACTTTGAGACTCCTTAGGGTAGTGATAAAGTGGGATATCAAATCCAAACTCTTCTTCTAAAGTAACTCATTAAGTTACTTATTTGAACAAAAAACTAATATGCATGTCACACCTCCGGTAGTCATTACTGTCTTCTAACAATACAATCCTATGCATATGTGGAAGTAAATGCCACTGAACTTTGTCAGGTGTAGGGCCAAATTACACATTACACTAATGTGCAAAGGATCCAGTTGCCAAGCAGGGCTGTTTGCCAGTCCCACTGCTTCTAAGCAGTGGCAACAACGCCTAGAAGCAAAAGCATGAAACTTCTGTGGGCAAGTGTTGTGCCCTTCTAGCTCTTGCTCCCCCCTCCCCCATATTTTTTTCTGGTACACTATGATCTACTCTGAAAGCTGAAACAGTGGGGGGTATAGCTGATGACAAAACTTTGCAGTAGGAAAAGCAGGTCAAGCTTGCCTCTATCCTAAGCATGCCTTAAATACTGTGTCTTACTGGTGAAATCTGTCTTTGGAAAACCATGGTTTTAATTTACAGTGGTACCTCAGTTTAAGAACAGTCCGGTTTAAGGACTTCTGGTCAGCGCCAGCGACTAATGGCGGATTCCCTCTGAGCTCCGGAGGGAATCGGCTCCGCGAGGACTGGGTCTGGCCGCTGCGGCGAAGCTGGGACCCGAAGAAAACTTGGAGACTCGGCGGGCTCCATTTGCGCCCCCCCCCCGCTGCGAAGGAGCCTTTTTAAAGGCTTCGGAACGGAACGGGGGTGAGCGGCGCGGGGCTGAGAGTCGTCTACCTTCTTCACGGAGTGAAGCCGCATAGCCATGGTCGGAGATGAAGAAGTATATAAAAAGGCCAAAAAAACTTTGAGAGACTATTTTGAAATAAATATGACTACTAATGTTGAAAAAAGAGTAATCTGGGATGCAAGTAAAGCTGTGATGAGAGGGTTCTTGATACAACAGAACGCAATAAAAAAGAGAAGTCGAAATGAGAAAAAAGATAAAATTTTGGAGAAAATAAAAGAAGGGGAGAAAAAACAGAGAGTAAAGCCAAAGTCGCAGGAGATTTTGAGAGAAATAAAATTATATCAAGTACAATATATGGAATTGATGAATCAGGAAATAGAATGGAAAATTAAACAAATGAGACAGAAGACATTTGAATCAGCGAATAAATGTGGGAAACTACTGGCTTGGCAATTGAAAAAAAGACAAAAACTAAATACCATCACAAATTTGGAAGTAGAAAGAAAAGATATACACAATCCAACTGAGATTAGAAATTGCTTCCAGAAATACTTCAAACAATTATATGCACAAGGGCCACAGAATGAAATGGACATTGAACGCTTTTTGAAAACAAATGGATTACAAAAAATTTCACAAGAAAGCAAACTAATGTTGAATTGCAAAATATCTGACCAGGAGATAGAAGGTGCCATTCAAAATATGCAATTAGGTAAGTCTCCAGGACCGGATGGGCTGACTTCCAGATATTACAGATATTTGAAAGAGTGGTTATTACAACCTTTGAAGGAAGTCTGTAATGAAATTTTGGAAGGGAAAAGAGCACCAGAATCGTGGAAAGAGGCGTATATTACACTTATACCGAAAACGGAAACTGAAAAGACACAACTTAAGAACTACCGTCCCATATCCTTATTAAATGTGGATTACAAAATTTTTGCTGATATTTGGGCTAAGAGACTGAAAAAAGTATTGATTGAGGAGATTCATAAGGACCAAGCGGGCTTTCTACCGGGAAGACATCTATCTGATAATTTGAGGAACATAATTGACATTTTGGAAAAGCTAGAAGTGAATATAAACACTAAAGCAGTTCTGATATTTGTGGATGCGGAGAAAGCTTTTGACAATATCTCTTGGAGTTTTATGAAAAAGAACCTACAGGGTATGGGGGTAGGCCAAGGCTTTGAGAATGGTATAGGTGCAATATATTCTGAACAAAATGCTAAATTAATTGTATATAACGTTACGGAACAATTTAAGATAGAAAAAGGGACACGACAAGGGTGCCCAATTTCCCCATTGCTTTTTATATCGGTCCTGGCGGTCCTGCTGAACATGATTAGAAGGGACCGGTTGGTTAAAGGTATACAGGTCGGAGCTAAACAGTATAAACTGAGAGCATTTGCAGATGACCTAGTTTTGACGTTACAAGAGCCAGAATCTAGTACTAAAAGAGTTTTAGAACTAATTCAAGAATTTGGTCAGGTGGCAGGATTCAAATTGAACAAGTCAAAAACTAAGGTTTTAGAGAAAAAACTTAACATTGACTGAAAGAGAGAAGTTTCAGAATGAAACAGGTTTAACTGTGGTTAAGAAAGTGAAATACCTGGGGATTAACATGACAGCTAAAAATGGGAATTTGTTTAAAGAGAACTATGAAAAATGTTGGATGGAAGTGAAAAAAGATTTAGAAATTTGGTCAAATTTGAAGCTTTCCTTGTTGGGTCGAATTGCAGCTATAAAGATGAATGTATTGCCTAGAATGTTGTTTTTGTTTCAAACATTGCAAATTGTGGACAAGATGGACTGTTTCAAGAAGTGGCAGAAAGACATTTCTAAATTTGTCTGGCAGGGCAAGAAGCCCAGAATAAAATTTAAGATATTAACTGATGCAAAGGAAAGGGGTGGATTTGCCCTGCCAGACTTTAAACTTTACTATGAATCAGCAGCGTTCTGTTGGTTGAAAGACTGCCTGCTTCTTGAGAACACAGACATTTTGGATCTAGAAGGTTTTAACAATGTATTTGGGTGGCATGCATATTTGTGGTATGACAAGGTTAAAGCACATAAAGCATTTAAAAACCATATTGTTAGGAAAGCATTGTTTAATGTTTGGATTAGATATAAAGATTTATTGGAAAATAAAACCCCAAGGTGGTTGTCACCAATGGAAGCGAAAGCTCAGAAAAAGCTCAATATGGAGGCCAAATGGCCGAAGTATTGGGAAATTTTGGAACAAGAAGGAGATAGACTGGAACTGCAGAGTTTTGAGAAACTAAAAAACAAAGTGCAAGACTGGCTTCATTATTATCAGATAATGGAGGCTTACAATTTGGATAAGAAAGTTGGCTTCCAGGTGGAAAAATCTAAATTGGAAACAGAACTGTCAGAACCCAAAACTAAGATTTTGTCAGAAATGTATAACTTGCTGTTGAAATGGAACACTCAGGATGAGATGGTCAAATCTGCTCTGATCAAATGGGCACAAGATGTTGGACATAACATTATGTTTGCTGACTGGGAACAGTTGTGGACCACTGGGATGAAATTTACGGCATGTAATGCCTTAAGAGAAAATATTATGAAAATGATATACAGGTGGTACATGACCCCAGTCAAGCTTGCAAAAATTTACCATTTGCCCGACAATAAATGTTGGAAATGCAAAGAAAATGAAGGTACATTCTTTCACCTTTGGTGGGCGTGCCCTAAGATTAAGGCTTTCTGGGAAATGATCTATAACGAATTGAAAAAGGTATTTAAATATACCTTCTTGAAGAAACCAAAGGCCTTTCTCTTGGGCATGGTCGGCCAGTTGGTGTCAAAAAAGGATAGAACTTTCTTTATGTATGCTACAACAGCAGCAAGAATACTTATTGCAAAGTACTGGAAGACGCAAGATTTACCCACTGGAAGAATGGCAGATGAAGATGATTGACTGCATGGGATTGGCAGAAATGACTGGCAGAATCCGTGACCAGGGAGAAGAGTCGGCGGAAGAAGATTGGAAGAAATTCAAGGACTATCTACAGAAATATTGTAAAATTAATGAATGTTGAATGATGTCGGATAGAAATCAAGGGTTTTTTAGCTGTAATGCTTTGAGATAAGGATTTGCTGAATAAATAATTTGAATTGGAATACAAGAAGGGGAGGTATGAGGAGGTCAGGGAAATATGTCATTGAAAACTAAGTATTGTGAATTTTATGTGTTTTTAAACTTTTTTGCTTTTTTCTTTTTGTTTGTATAAAAATTGGAAACTTTAATAAATATCTTTTTTTTAAAAAAACCAAAAAAAACAGTCCAGTTTAAGAATTATTCAGTTTACAAACTCCACAAAACCAGAAATAGTGTCCTATTTTGAGAACTTTACCTCGATTTAAGAACGGAATCCAAACAGTGGAAGGGTACCGGCAGCGGGAGGCTTCATTAGGGAAAGTGTGCCTCGGTTTAAGAATGGTTTCGGTTTAAGAACGGACTTCCGGAAAGGATCAAGTTTGTAAACCGAGGTACCACTGTATTCCCCTACCCAGAAATCTAGTAGAATGTTCATGCATAAACAGGTGCTGTTTCCGCAGTACCTCCTGTTCCCCCCCCACTCCAACTTCACTATCCTTCTTACTATTTGAAAGGTACCAACTGGTACCTGCTAGAAGATCGCTTATAATGGATCATTTTTCAGTGAAGTACTAGGAGTATGGGGCTACTACTATGTACAAATCTGGGAGTTTTAGATTAAATGTTAAAAAATACTTGTAAATATTCCACAAATTGTTAGTTGCTTTAAAATCAAGGATTTAAATGTAAATCAAATTAATCTTATGGATCTTTAGCTATTGTTGTACAGGTTCTGCATACTATCAAAACAACCAGAAATGTTTTGAAATTAACATTGGTTTAAAGTCGTAACTCTAGAAATAATTTATTAGTCTGATTCCTAATTTTATGTTGAGCAGATACATGTATGATACAGAAAGAAACAGATGACATCTCTGTTGAATCTGTGCTAAAATTGTGAAATGTCTGAAATCAGTTACAGTATATTTGTTAACAGAGCACAGATTAAGATTCACTTGGAACATTTTCAGTATCCATTCTCAGATGCTATCACACAAGTAATGGAGTTTTGCAGGTAGCATCACTGTAGATAGTTATGGAAAATTTGTAAACTTGGTACACATGCAACATTTTCAGTGTCCATTCTCAGACATCATTGTTGGACAATTAATGGAGCTTTACCAGTAGTTGCACATTTGGTATGTGGGTGCTGTTACAGGAACTGCTCCTCCTGTAATATTCTGGAGGTGTATGTGTGTGGGGGGGTTTAGACAGGATTATGCATTTAAAATGTAAAATTGATGTGTGTGTGCATGAGAGAGAGGGAGCGCTTTTTGGTTTAGTTTGGTTTAGTAGATTATTAAGGCAAAACTTAAATTTCAGTTTATTTTATTTTATTCTTTCTAAAAATTAGATTTGTACATGGGAAATGTTTTCTTCACTCTTTGAAGTTTATGAGGAAGTCAAATGCCAGATTAACATTGTAGCCTGAAATGAAATTATTCGGCTATAACAAAAAGGATGTTTACTTAGGACAATGCTGTTGGATTTGGAGACAGCAAATATTGTCATGAATATGAATTGAACCTTGCATTTTCTGTTGCTTTGCCAGCTCAATGCCTCTTTTGTGTGTGTTCTTATTGTTGAATTGGTGAGAAAGAAGAGTGCATTTTTGGATTATCAACTTTGTCCCTATATTCATTATGTGATAGAAATAATAGAAATAAATTCTTCTAGTAGCCTTTTTACAATGGTCTTTGCTTAGATTAATTTTATGAAATTGTTCTCATTTATCTTGGTTCACAGTTCACCAAAACAGAACACAGTTATGGTGAACATCCCTGGCAAAGTTGTACGTTCCAAAAAGTACTATGTGTGTGCAAGAGAACTTTTAGGAATTTATATCTCTTACAATCATAGGTAGTGTCAAATGGTGTCAAATGTCTAATAGTAATAACTATATTTGGAAATTTACTTAGGTGCTGTAATTTTAGAGTTCATTTGCCCTCTTTTGAAATTAAGGGCTGAATTAAAAATAAGGGCTGAATTAAAGAATTCTGGATAAATGAAGAAATGTTTTTAAAGGGAAATAAATCTTTTTTCATATTTATTTACCTTCTGCTTTTAAACAGTGACAGTAAGGACACTGGTAAGGTACTGTGCATCTTTTACATTTCTATTATGGGTATAGGCTGATGTCTCACATGTGCATGAACATTTACTTGATAGCTCAAGATGAGGACTTGCAGCTGAATGTGTGAAATAAATCCACTGAAAAGCATAGTGTTTAAAGGGATTTGAAAGCTGGTATTTGATCTTTGAAACCTTATTTACTAGATTTGTAATTTGTTATTTACAGATCGTTTTCCAAAATATTATGACATTTATATTTACAATAAGTTCCAGAGGAAGAAGGGGGGAAGGGCAGCCACTTCTTCTATTGCCAACTTTTAAATTCATTAAATGCTGAAAAAATTAATTTGACTAAAGTTAGACTAGATTGGAAAATAGTTGCTGCAGCATTATAGGTGAATATTAGAGCAAGCATTAGTTGCCCCTATACAAGCAGCAAGAGGCAAACTACCTCACTTATTCTCTCTGGCTGGGAGCCACAGTGCTATCCCAGGTATTGGTCTATTAAAGCCAGAGGATGCACCTTTGAAAACCTTAATGATCGAACCAGGGAAGGGGTACAATACTTGCATTACTTATTCTCTTCTCCCCCGGTCCAAAATATTGGTGGACAATATTTGGTGGTTATGCTTTGCCCCTTCCAATAAAATTCTAGAGTGGTGGGAATTTTGTGGAGCTAGGTTAAAAAGTGCAACAACCATAGTTTTCTAAAGCTTTTGAAGAAAGGTTTTCTCAAGCTTTTGAAAAAAACTTTGATGAAGCCATAGTGACACTCAAGCTCACACTGAAGTCCATGTGTTATACCTATTTTCAGGCAGTGTAGTTCTGAGTTTTGGGTCTTGTCTAAATCTTACCTGTTGATACTTACCCCATTGATTCCCACTTTGTGTTAGCAACAACACAATCCGGTCCAGTGCAGGATTTGTAAAAGAAAGTATACAGAGTGTCAGCAGGCATATAGATATAGGTCATCCTGTTGACATTGTGTACCTAGAACAGGTGTGGGGAAACTTAGTTGCTGAACTACAGCTCCCATCATCCTAGTCCATTGACCATGCTTGCTGGGGCTGTTGGGAGTTGTAGTTCAGCAACATCTGGAGAGTCAAAGATTCTCCATACCTCACTTAAACTTTTAAAAATCTATTATCTTCTTCAGTGGGGTTGTTCTATGATAGATCACAACTCCTTCAAAACATCTGTGCTATTGACTCTCAAACCTTGAGATTGTTGAAATATATACATTAAAAAAATCAATCTGAGTCGTGCAGCAAAAATTGGGTCTACTAGGCCGTTTTTTAAAAACAATGTGGACTAAAGTTGCTTCAGGGGCCCATCTGAGATTAGGGGCCCTGAAGCTTAAGCTTGATTAGTTTCATAGTACTCCCCCCCCCCTGTACAGGATATGTATTTTAGAGGCCTAGAAGTGAGGGGGTACCCCCAGACTGTGCACCTGCTTCACCAGAGGGAGTTGAACCGATTCAATACAGGCAACTATTTCTCAGATCGAGGAGCCACTCACCATGCCTCTGTCTTTCCAGAATTCAAACTCAGTTTATGGACCCACATATGAGGAGGGGGGATGTTCAATTAATGTTGCAGAACTATCTCTTCCATATGAGTATTTGTTTTCACTAGCCCCTTGTTTGCCTCTGCATTGAAAAACAATTGCCCTAACTTTTCAGTTTGCTGGAAATGTGTCTTTATTGGGGAGCTAATGTATCAATGGATTTAGGGTTTCAAAACAAGAAATGATTTTTTGTTGTGCCAGAAGAAATTTAATGTATATAAAATAGATTATTTAAAACATATTTAGTAAGAATAATCAAAATTTATATAAGCTGCTACTACTTACAGGGTAGATTGGGCTGGCATCTGCAGAAAGGTATTTTATTTTAGGTAAATGCTTAATTGCTTTATGTGTGAACGTAAACACAAGAGGCTTTTGAGACTTGCTGTTTTATTGATAGCAAGCATTTAATTTGTTCTTTGCGGTGATTGAATGGTGCTTTGAATATTAAGCTTTTGTTGAAAATAATAATCAAATAGTGGACTTGGTTTACATGATAGCTTTGTTATGTCTGTGTTGATAATGAAGTTAGTTGTTTGAGATTGAAAAGTCATATTCGAGCAACCAAACCCAGATATTAGAATGCAGTGAATGTATTTAACTTCTTTCAGTAGAAATTAACTGCTGATGATTTTGAAGCCGTTCAGATCAGTTGGTGGTGGTGGCAAGACAAAGCACACTTGCTGGGCAGACCTCCTAAGGCAGGGGTGAGGAACCTCTGGTCTCTGAACCAATCTTGACCTGAAAGACCATTTCCCTTAACCATGCCCATCCACTGATGTGACTGATGATGTTAGCTGATGGGTGGGAGGTCAGGGTTTAATTTTGCCTTGGCTGCATGCCCTGCTCCCAGCAGGGAACAAGATTGCATGGGCAAGGCAGAAGGATTTACTCTCCACTGATCTGCTGAAGGGTGGGGATTAAAATGCTTTTCAAAAGCACTGTTTGAAGCAGTTCCTACACTTCTCCAGCAGTTGGCTGAGCAGCAGTGGTAACTGTGCTGCTGTCCATGTATGGTCTTGCCGGAGAGGTGCACAAATTGCACTTTTGAGAAGTGTTTTAAGGCAGTCTCTATACTCCTGTTTCATCTGAAGTGGGACTGCAGGAGTTGCCTTAACGTATTTCTCAAAAGCACTGTTTGAAGTATTCTCCCCTTCTTTAAATGAAGTCAAAGTTTAGGGCCAACTAGATGTTACAAGAAAAACGTTTGGTTCTCAACACAGTCTTTCTGTTTTAATGCTGGAATGCATTTGCAAGGAAGACTTTGCAGGTGCAGGAGAAACTAAGTGCCCTTCTTACTCACCAGTATACTTTGGGAAGTCTATATGATTCCTGTATTTGCTTTTACCTTATTGAAAGTGTGGCATGGCCATGTATTTTCCAAGTTTGCCTTTGGGCACTTTTAAAACTAGATCTAAGATTAACAGTGCTACCTGGGAGACAGTGCTCAGTGTGTGAACTGAACAAAGTTATCTTTGCTATAGCATAACACATTCTACACTTTACTAAACTGAAAGTGTGAGAAGGATTCAATGAAGTAAACTTAGAGTCTAAATAGACTTACACCGTTTTTTGAGAAGGAGGCAGGCAAGATCCTTACAAATCCCGCCGAGGATTTGTGCAACAGATTGCAATCTCCTGTTCCCAGCAACACTCAAACTCAATATCTTAGTACAGGAAGCCACACAGAGCTTCAGATATGGTCTGAGCACAGGCGCCAGGAATGCCTTGTAGTGGGAAATTGTCTGTGTATTATTGCTGCTCAACTGGGAATTCAGCCTGGCCACAGCTTCCACAGAGAGCAGTAGCTGACTGACTCAGCAGTGGGCTTCAGCAGGTGCCCTCTGTGTTGACTGCTGATGCTGGGACTGAATCCAGATTGGCTGAATGAGAAGAGTCTCCCCTTTTTTCTTGCAGTGGAAATAATTTTCCAAGTAATATATATCTTCTCTTTTGTAGGTGTATTAAATTCTATAATTTTCCATTGGAAAAACATTTGACTAAAGAGTTCAAATAGCCATTCAGTCCCATAGGCAAATTGCTATCTGTTATCCTATGCTGCCTCTCAGGGTTGTTTTGAGGATAAAATGGGGAAGAACTTCTCAGGAAGTTTTGTAGTTTTGTTGTAATGATATATATGTATGCACACCACAGGAGGGGACGTTTGGTAATTAATATAGCAAAATGAATAATTGTCTTTAGCAGGTTTTTCCAGTTTTTAATTATTACTATTCTACATGTCGGAGCAAGTGCATATCCTTGTTTGTATGATTCAACTGTTTAATCAAATTTAGCAACTCGTAACTTAGCACAGTTACGGCTCTTATTAAATGGAGGCAATTGTAATAAAATTAGATTTAGTAGAGAACTGCTGTAGATCTGCTTTGCGTGCAGAAGATCCCTGGTTCAGCTCCTTGTGTCTACAGGTGAGGCTAGGAGAAACTCAATCAAAAGCTTTGGAAATCCTCTGCCAGTCAGTGTGGACAATACTGAACTAGATAAACCAATGATCTAACTCTGTATAGGTCAGTTTCCTTCGTAGAGGCAGACCCTCTGAGCCATCTTGCTAATTATCTTGCTTTCAAACAGGCAATTCTGTTACAAAACATGCATACATGATTACTCATTGAAAGCCATATTCTTTCTTAGCTGTTGAACTTTTAAGAATTTTTCTAATGCTTCTTAATAAATTTCCTTCTTCTAGTTTGAACCATAGAAGCCATATGGACAGACAGTTATTTTCCCTTTTTATGACCTTTACCTATTTGAAAACTGTCAATTGGGTGATTTGACTTTTAAATCAAGGCAATTTAAGTAATTGATTAAAAAGAAAAACAAAGCAAAAAACAAATCAGGTTCCAACTATAATTCCAGAACAGGAATCCGTACTAATTGGTGTTTTAATTTTAAAAATACCCATTTGACATTATCTAAAGTATTTATACTACCCAGAGGTATAAATAATCTGAAACTTCTGGTCGTTCAGCTTTATGTCTTTTTCTCTGCAGAAAACATGCATTTTTTAAGAGGAGCGTTAGGCAATTGTACATTATTGAAATTTCTGCCCTTCTGAGCAGTGTTCTGGAAAGGTTATTAAATAAGATATTTAATTAGGGATTATGTGATGACCAGTACACTTGTATTGGATATATTCTGCAATTCTATTTAAGTTTTCTGTTTAACCTCATTTTTCATTTATTTCTGCAGCTGAATGGCATTAGAGTGGTGGATGAACCTATGGAGGAAGGAGAACCATATTCCTATGAAGTAAGTTCATGCATAAGTCCTTAAGGGTGGGAGCTGCCATCAAAATATTTTGCGTTTCATATTTTCTTTTGGATGCTTTATTTAGGAACCAAACTAGGAGAAAACTTGGAGGACAAAATGAGAGGCAAAAGAGAAGTAATAGAAATTTACCCTGCTTCTTCAGTGGAAAAGTTCAGGATTTTTTTCCTATGTGCCCGAGTGTATGACATGGGTGATGTGTAACCTTGCTTGGAAAAAAATTCCCCCCCCCTTCCAGTAGCACCTTAAAGACCAACTAAGTTAGTTCTTGGTATGAGCTTTCGTGTGCAGGGGACACGAAAGCTCATACCAAGAACTAACTTAGTTGGTCTTTAAGGTGCTACTGGAAGGAAAAAAAATTTTTTTTTTTGACTATGGCAGACCAACACGTCTACCTATCTGTAACTTGCTTGAAATAGTTTGACTTTCAAGATTTGCAGTATTGATGCAAATCAAGTAGTACTTTCAATGAATTTTTGTTCCATATGTGTTGGATACATATCTGATGCTTGTTTGGGTGAGGAAAGCCGTATACTGGCAGCAGGCAGCCTGAATGACATTTTGTTTCAGAAGGAAGAAGTAACTACAAATTATTATAATTTTTAGAATCTATTTTTATTGTTACTGAAAGCAGTCTTGGAAATAAATGCTTAATACTTAATAGTTCACAGAACTATTTTTTGCCTGCCTGCTTACATGTGCTGGTTAGTCATTTATAGCCTTAACAAATGGAGAGGGCTTGTTATGCAAAGCTCTTCCTGATCACTTGGAATGGAACCATGCTTATTTGCCATAGGCAATTTAGATGGTGCTAGTTACAAGCCTGGTTGAAAGAAAAAAATAGTTCTTAAAATGTTTTATCATAAGACACTATGTTTTTAGTGGCGTTTGTTTTTATCTGTAAGCTGCCTTGAGTCCCGCTAGGGAAAAAGGTGAGGTATAAATAAATGAATCACCATCATCATCATCAACACCACTTTGGAATGCTACAACATTTTCTGATGTTTAAATTACTTTTGAGCAGTACCAGCCAGCCTGAAATAGACTCAAGTGTGTTTATGGCAAATATGTTAATTTTATAGGCATTCTGTCCAGTAAAGGTATACAGACAGTGTTCTGGATTGTATTTAATTTCCTTAGACTTTCTGTGTGGTGTTACTTTTCTCTGATTTTCATTTGACTGATAATCATATAGTAAAGTTCTGATGCCTTAAATAATTTCCAAATTCTTTCTCAGGGGATCCAGTGAAAGTATTTTATTTTAAATACTGTTTTTTGTTTTCTAATGCTTGACCTGTAAGCAAAACTTCTAGGTTTCTAACATCAGTACTGGCATCTGAGTGATGTGCTATTGGGTCTAATTCTTTTTTATTAGTTGGCTTCTTCTTTGGTTTATATATTAGTGCTATATATAGTGACTACATAAGCAATCTATGGAATGCATAGCCTGGGTGTTATCTTGGATATTAGGCAATGAGTGCTATCTTGGATATTAGGCACATATGATTCTGAGTACTGCATACATTAAGAGCAGGATTCCTCAACCTGGTGTATTTCCACCAGCCTGGCTAGCTTTTTCAATGGTCAGGGATGATGGTAGTTATAGTCCAGCAACATCTGAAGGGGACCAGGTTAGGGAAGACTGTTGATGGGGATGTTTCATATTCCCCATTCCTCTAATGTCTGGCAGTATACCTTATTTGCACTTGATGGCAATACACAGATTGGCTCAGATGATGTGATGGCATGAAATATCATTTATAAACATTACGATTGCTGAGGCAACACAGAATCCTTACAGTGCATATTTTGTGAAGGGAAGGGAAGTTGTTAGTTTGGAAGGCATTGAAACATGGACAAAGGCAGAAAAAGATTTCTGTGTCTGACTGGAGATAGAGAATATTTGAGACATGTTCCCAGTCCAGTTTTCAATATTAATAAAATGTAATTAATACGTTAAAAGCCACACAAGCTTAAAATAAGAGCAGCCCAGCCCTGGAGCTGGTCTTTGCCTTTCTTCCCCTATCTCTGGAATCATTCCAACAGGGTATTTGGTGGGTGAGGGGCCATTCCAGTAGGTGCCTAGTGTTGTGAAGTGCTTTATAAATAACTGTCAGTACTTCGTTGCTTCTGGAAGCACTCCCCTTATCCTGGCATATGTCATCCATTAGGTTGGCTAGGGCAGTTTCTGTGCCAAGAACAAGCCTAGAACTAGACTGAAATGAAACAAGACAATCAGTTTCATCCTCTTGCTCAAGTAGCTTGCCTAAGAAGGTGATTTGTGGTTATTTTTGAGCAGCTGATGATTGGTTAAAATCTTCAAGGTTTGAAGAGAGTTTCTTCGTTAGTGGTTTTACAACAGTCTTAATCAAATATGCTGATGACATCCAGCTCTAAATTTAAGTTACTAAGTTTCCAAATGCTGTTATCTTTGTCCTAAATCAGTGTCCGGAAGCTATGGTCAAGTGGAAGAGGGGTAACAGATTGAATCTGAATTCAGACAAGTAAGAAGTGATGATAGATCTTCCTATAATTTATGGGGCTGTAATCTCCCCACTGGAACAGCTTTGGAACCTGGGAGTTATTTTTGATTCAGTCCTGCTTTCTGATAAGCAGCTTGCTGTTGTAGCCATGAGTGCTTTGTTACAAAGTGCAAAAGAGACAGATAAATTTAGGTGAAAGGCATCTCTGAAGAAGTCTAGAATTGAGGAATAGTTCTATGCTGGGGATTGAGAGGAACTGGAGTCAAGAATAGAGTAACTAAAGGAAGTGGAGTCGACTTGGCAGCGGGCTGTATAGGAGCTGATGTAAAGCCTGGGTAATATAAAAGGCTGTATGAGCAGGAAAGAAGTGTGAAAATAAGAGCTTTGGAGGACAGGGCCAGGTGCCAAGTAGTCCTAGGATTGTGGACTCTAGATCTGACGGAACTATTGTCTCACCTTTGTTGGAAGGTGGCTTCTGCTAGTTGTGGCTTCTTTTGTTACTGAAGCAATGTGATAGAGGCAGCAACCATTTTAGGTGTGTCCAATTGATGCGCGACTGCCAATGCACAGGTCCTTTTGGACCTGGAAGAAGGCAAAATGAGGGCTAAATTGGGGCAGGAGGTGCTTATCCATGTTCTGCTGATACGTGTGGAGGCCAGGAATGGAACCTCCATGCAAAATTGTTGCCGCCTTTATTAAGCTGCGGACTCCTGCTTATTAGTAGTGTGCTTCATTTTAAAACGGAAGAAGTCTTAGTTTAGGCAAGGAGAGTAAAAACACACACACCATAATATTCATACCTGATACTTTATTTTACAAGCAATAAAATACCACATGCAGTTCTAAATTACATAACAATGAGTATTCAAGGAAACAGTGAGTGAGGTTGGTGTTTATAGATCATAGGGCAGACAGAGCAAGTTCTTCAAATCAGGATCTGAAAAGGATGGATGACTTGTTCATAGCTTGGTTGCTCAACTTTGGCTGTGATGGTGGTTGTGTGATCTGATTTTTTTGGCTTTAAAGTCAGGGTGGGGGGAAGAAGAGGAACTAAGAGTACTGTGGGACCAGCTTGACAACCTGCAGCAGAATTGGTACAATATTCTGGACTACCCCCCTGGACCCTAATTTATGTTGCAGATGTTCTGGATTGTGACATCTTAATTAAGGGGCTGGAGTAGAGAAACTAAAGGAAGTTGGCTTTAGCAGATCAAACTTGTAGGTAGATGAAGATAGGACTACAATAGCAGGAAGAAAGTAGAAGACAACAGAGGTTTAAAGAGCTGTAGTCCAAGGAACAAAATGTGCAGAAGGCTAAATCTGAAACAAAAGTAAAGTGATTGAGAGCACTATACTGTTGATAAAACCTGGTTTCTCTCCCTGATACTTATGCTCTGCTTCTTTTGCTGCTGCCCACACTGAACAGCTGTTGAGTGACCAAGTTCTTTTCTTTTGTTACATTACATGGTTGCTACTCAATTCTTAGGATACACTGAATGTAGTTTTTTCAAATTAATGAATATAACTGAATAGCACATGGGATCTAAAATTACTCAGCCAGGACCTTGGATTTATATTACAGGAGACTATTCCATGGACAATTGTATGATTGCTTTTTCCTGTTGAATTCTTATTTAATGACTGTTGCCAAGTTCCACAGAAACAAATTGTGATGTCATAGGATAGTAACTTAAGGTGGAAGAAGAAAATAGAAACAGATGAATAACTAAAATGGTTTTTCATGCAAATGTTCCAGTTTATTGAAATATGAAAACAGCATTGTTGAATGTCTTGTGTGTGGCAACAGTAGCTGTTAAAGATTTTATTAGAGCTTATTGATATGACTTCTGTTTTTTCTGTCACTAGGCAACATGAATACTAGCATTTTAACTGTTTTTTCCTTAAGAAAAGGAGGGATGAATTTTTAATATGTGTCAGGACAGTACATAGATGCCTTCTAATCTTATGTGAGGGAAAGATGGAGGCTCTGATGTCAGCATTTATATACATTTGAAGTTCTTAGTGGTTTTTATATCTTCAGTGCATTGTTAGAAGAAACTGAGTTCTTTAAAAACAAAGCAGATTTGTTGTTACACATCTTAAATATTAAGTTTTGAAAATGTAAGCCTTTTATTTTCTATATTTCTCATCACTGTGAGGAACTGGAACAGTTATTCAGATACTGAGGTGTCTAAGGTGTTTTATGCATATTGAGGTAATAACTTGCTTTGTTGATTAATACCATCTTTTGAAATTCAAGCAGTAAATGTCTGAGAACATTGTATATATTCATTATCTACTATATATTTTGGAAAGTGGTTTGTTTATTCTCCATGCAGATGCCTCTTGAGCTATTATTGCTAAACTATGAAGGCTTCTGAGGTGAGGGTGGTGGTTTTTGTTGATGTTGGAACACTGGATGCCATTTTGAATCAAGATGGCAGCTTGAAACATGACTTTGGTGTAACTTCACTGGATTTTCAGTGCAGTGGGTGCAAACTGCACCAATTTCATTCTTGGTACAATTGTTCCTGACGTGGGAGCAGCTATTTTTTTTATCAACCTTGGAACACTGAATGCACTTTCAAATTAGGATGATAGTCCAAAACGTGACTTGGGCACAACTTTGTCTGATTTTTCGCATGACTGGTACAAACTGCACTGATTCAAACTTGGCATGAAGGTTCCTGAGGTTGGGACAGCAATTTTTGTTAACGTGGAGCTTCTGGCTGTCATTCTGAATCAAGATGCTGGACAGAAACATGACTGGTGTGATTTTGCCCAATTTGGCGTTATGCATCCATTTGTATGCTTCTGAATATATTGTTACCCAGTTTACCATGACTTTGCCAAATTTGAACCAATAGTTCCAACCAGTACTAATTTGGATGGCTCTGAAGATAGCATTGCCAAATTTGGCAGGACAGTTGCAACCTATTCAGTTTTGGATGCCTCTGAAAATATTTTCACTGAACTTGGCATGAGGATTCCCAAGGTGGAAGAGGCAGACTTCCTATGTTTAGACACCAAGTGCCATGTTGAATCAAGATGGCAGACCAAATAAACCATAACTAAATACTAGCATTCTGCACCAGCTGGAGCTGCTGAATCAGACCCAAGGGCAGCCCCATATAGAACCTATTAAAGTAATCTAGCCTTGAAGTTGCCAATGTGTGGACGACAGTGGTTAAGCTATTCTTGTCCAGGAACAGCTATAGTTGGCAAACCAGAGGAAAGTGGTGAAATGCATTCCTAGCCTTCTCCTTCCCCCATGACTATGAGACTGTCATCTCTGTTTTATTCACCTCGTTTCACACCTAACTTCTAACCACTTAGCCTACTTAAACTGTAAACACTTTGTCAAACATTTTACCCATTTAAGCAACATTTTACCCATAGTCCCAAACTTACACTACCTTGCACAGTGATTTGTAATTTTATGTTGATAAAACAGCAGCATGCTTCATATCCTAAGCATTTATTTTCTGTTTGTAGACAATGAATTAATCTCAAGGTCTGATAATCTCGTTGCTTCCTCACAACCAATATAAGGATCTGCTAGAGACTATGTCTTGGACAATGTTGTAACTATTGCCTGCAGTATCCTCCCCACTCAGTGGTTCCCTAAAAACAGGAGCTTTTCAATAGAAAAAGGAACAGTCTGCTATGAAAGGATCATAGAGGCCTGAATTGTCCTTCCCATTTTTATTATTATTTAAATATTATTTATCACTGCTCTTCACCAGCAGGTCTCAGGGTGTGTTACAACACTTTGAAATTCGGAATTAAAAACAATTAAAACATTCTACATTCACCAGAATAGGTGGGTTTCTGTAAACATGAATCTCAAGTGCCAAAGGCCAGGGTAAAGAGGTGTGTTATCAGTATTCCTGAACAGTTGTATAGTGAAGAGGCCAGACATACCTCCATGGGGAGGGAATTCAACCACTAAGTGGATGCCACAGGGAATGAATGCCCTCTCCTAGGCCATTGGCAACCAAACTTTTGCAGGAAGTGTAACTACCAAGGGCCCCCCTCTGCTGATCTTAACAACCAAGCGGGTTTGTAAGGAAGGAAGCGGTCTTTCAGATATTTGGAGCCCATGTTTTTTTGGGCTTAAATACTAAAATGAGCACCTTGAGCCTGGTAATGAACTGGTGGCCCAGGCAGCTATTTTAAAACAAGCAACCCCAGCCAATAATTTGGGCACTGCATTTTGGACTAGTTGAAGTTAGTTCAGCAGCCTCATGTAGAGCACATTGGAATTTCCCAGAGCATGGAGTACAGTGACCAAATAATCTCTGTCCAAAAGAGGCTGTAGCTGGCAAATCAGCTGTAGCTGAAAATAGGCAGACCCAGCCACCAAGGGCCTCAAGTGACAATGCTGGATCTAGGAATAGTCCGAGGCTATGAACATGCTCCTTCCAGGGGAGTGCAACCTCATCCAGAACAGGCTGTTTTCTCTCCTTCTTGACTTCAGAAATTTGAACATATAACACTTCTGTCTTTTCAGGATTCAGCTTCAGTTTGTTGGCTAACATCCAGCCCATCACCCATCCTCACTTTTTGGATAATTTGTAGTAGCGCTTCTGATAGGTGGTAGTGGTATATTGTTTATGATTATACATCTATGGGCAGAGCAGCTTATTTTTATAGCACTAGCTGTAGATTGTATGAATAATAAATTATAAATAATTTCCCCTTCACAAACAGTAAAGTAGACAGATGGGGGCAGTAAAGATTATTATTTCAGTGGTCGTTATTATTCATTTTTATTTGAATAGGATGAAGGAGTTGTGAAAGAGATACCTATTACTCACCATGTGAAAGAAGGATGTGAAAAAGCAGATCCTGCACAATTTGAATTACTTAAAGTTCTTGGTCAAGGATCATTTGGAAAGGTAAGACAAAACTAGAACTGTTTATTCTAAATAATGCAATTTCATGTCATATTTGATTTCTAATCCTGTTCATTCATCTAAAGACATACTTGATTTGTATTTAATGACTGTATAGTGAGCTATCTATGTTGGAGAGTTATTATAGTAAATTTACAAAGGATATACACTAATACCTTCTCCACTGCTTTCACAAGACGTTTTTCTTTTCGAAAGTATTTTAGTCATTTTTATGATGAAACAGTACATATTGCTTTTGGTGGAAGATGGAAAAGGCATATTTGATTTACTGAGTGTAAACGATTAGCCAACACAATTGATGTTTACTGTGGTTTTTATAATTTGTTGGAAGATGCCCAGAGTGGCTGGGCCAGCCCAGTCAGATGGGTGGCATATAACTAATAATTGGAAAGCTATGAAAGTGACCCTTAAACGGATGTGTATTCATCTCCACTACTATTAAAACACTAAAATGTGCGTGTTTGTGGAATGAGTTGCTAGATTCAACACAACTTAAATAATGCATTTTTATTTTTCATTAGCAGTTTCACTTATAGATAAGTTTTACACTGAAAATTCAAAGTTGGGTGGTGTGGAAATATTTTTATATGATATGAACATTTTATAACAATTTTAAAATTGATTATATTATTTATAGGCCTAATGCAGAAGTTAACCAATCAATGGTTAGAAGATCAGGGGTGTTCCCTTCCCGCTTATATCATCTTCTTTTATATCAGGCATAGAGAGCAGATTTTGCTGAACTACAATTCCTATCATCCCTTGTCATTGGCCATGCCTGCTAGGGCTGATGGGACTTGGAAGTTCATCAGTGCCTTATGGGTCAAAGGTTATCCACTGCTATTTTATACTTTCCTTCCCGCTATGTTTCATTGTTAACTATGGTTAAGTGTTACATCTGAATCAGCAGGTTTGTTACCAGCTGTTAGATCCAAATGACAGTTTACAGCTATTATTGAAAGCTGGTTTGCTAACTAGTTCCAGCTAAAACACTTGGACTGAAATAATGTTATAGCATGGCTAGGTTATAAAAATGAAAGTAAAATTGGGGGAAGGGGGCTAAGGGTGGTTCATAATCCTTTTTAAGCATGGTATGACTTGACATAGTTAGCCTCTGCACCGGTATCAGAGTAAATGAATTAAGAGTGGGAGCTTTCATATATCTAGAGTACCTGGAAAGAAGTCAAACTGGCAAATTTTACAGGTTTGCAAATAATTTAAAGTCTAAGTAATATTTCAAAGCAAGTATTTTTATGTGGTTCTCTGTCAGTTCCCTTCCTCTTCCCCCAGAAACACAATAGTTCACCTTTGTGTTTAATATTTATAGGTCACATGGAAGAGTAGGTACAAGTTAGCCTCTATTTTACATGAGTACACAGCCTCTTAATTAGTTCATGCTGTGGATATAAAAGCAACCCCCCCATTTGTGCGGTTCAGTATGTGCACGATTGTGCCCATGCGCATTGTGCTGAATCCGGAAGTGACCTGAAAATGTCACAAATGGGCAGAATGGGGTGGGGACAAAACAAAGTTTTCAGGCTTTTTCAATGTTGCTTCAAATATATGCGGTTTCACTTAAATGCGTGGTGCCTTGGAACGTAACCTGTGCATAAATTGGGGTTGCCTGTATTAAGTTTTTATTTCTGTAGTATTCAGTTTGTAGAATTGGGACTAGAAAAAACCAGGTCAGCTAGGTAAGGGAAGGATTATTCTAATCTGACATATTATCATATTGGCCACTCGGTGGTCCTGGGATTCTCCTTATCTGCAGACTTACTGCTTGCCTGAAAGCAAGTTTGTATTTTGACTTCAACACTGGAGCATGTACCATGTGCGTACTTCAGTAATCACTCCCCTAAAAATATTTTATCATTTTTACTTCTTAAACACCTCCTGAAGTACCAAATGTATATGTAATAACATTTAAGTTTTTAAACAGGTATCATTCCGCAAGTTGTCATTTGTCCTAGCAGGCATATAACCATGTTCTATCAATGTTGCATATGTAATAAAACTGTGCCAGGTTGATTGAAAAGCAGTGGTTTTCTTGTCTATTCAACTCTCTTAGACATGGTTTGTCACTTTGTCCATTAATGTTAAGTCCCGGGGGTGTGAGGTCTCAAAATAGTTCTGCATTTACAGTCTTCTAATACCTTGCAATTGTAAGCCATGCTGCATTGATCAGGTGAGTAATAAGATCCTTCTGGGAAAGCTGTTGATCAGTTTGTGAGTAGTATGATGGAAGTGCTGTTTTAGGATCAAAGTGGGTATCTTGTTTTGGCCTACTTTTTTTCAAAACAAAAAGACTTTGGGGTATTGCCACCGCAGGTGGATAAATGACCGTGTGACATTACAATTTCTCCAATACATAGCTAATGCTTTTTTAGTCATTTTACTCAATAATAAAATTATACAAGTAGTGTATACCTTTAAGTGCATTTTCCTGGTTCTTACTGGAGCAGATTTAAAAGGGGCTTTTACCTGGATTCTGTTCCATAAGGTATAATCTAATGGATCACCCAAATCTTTTTCCTATCATGCCTTTATAATTGTGAGAGGTGGCAACATTTCAGTTTAGTACTTTATAGATTTGGAAAACAAGACCTTTCCCTAAAGCAGTGGTTTTCAACCAATGTGCTGTGGCACCCCAAGGTGCCTTGAATGATGGTCAGGGGTGCCACGGGCAACACTGGCCTCTGTCCCACTTTCCTTCCCTCCTCTGAGGCCCTCTTGCATCTCTGCCTCCCAAAGGCTTGCACAGCTGTTTGTTGCAGCAGTCCTGACTACAAGCTGTCCAGGTGAATGGTGCCTCTGGGGCTGGCCAGGGGTGCTTCCTAGGCCGCTCTGGTGCAGTGTGAGGAGGCACCTCACTTTGGGGCAGGGGGGCAACTCAGAGACCGGGGGGGCAGCTGTAGCTGCCCAGAGGACTGCCAAGGAGAGGAGAAGGAGGCTGAGAGAACCCTCCACAATGGAGGGATGAGGGGCTGCTGGCTCTGTAGGCAAGGGGTGACATAACTGGGCTTTTGAGCCCCACAGCGGTGCTGCAGAAATAATGTAGTTTGACAAGAGAGCCATGGACCCAAAAAGTTTGAAAACATCTGCACTAAAGGATTACAAGTTCACATTAGCTTTTCAAAAGCAATCATTGTGCATAATTCGTAAGCATTTGTAAAATATTTAATCTCTGTTCTCTGCTTAGGTTTTCCTCGTGAGGAAAATTTTTGGTCCTGATGCTGGACAGCTGTATGCAATGAAAGTTCTGAAGAAAGCTTCTTTAAAAGGTTTGCTTGCATTTTTTTAAAAAAATAATACAGTACATTGGCTAAAGCCCCTTCTTCATGTGCCCCTTACACCAGAGGCCCAGAGGGTGGCAACAGGAGAACAGGCCTTCTCTGCTGTGGCTCCCATTTGTGGAATGCTCTCTGTAGGGAAGCTTTCCTGACTCCTTCATTACTTATCTTTAGGGGCCAGGTGAATACATTTTTCTATAACCATGCCTTGTTTTATAGTTTAATAATCATTCCTATACTAAAGTTAATTACAAGTTCAATTGAAGGTACTTATATCCTAAGTAAATATGTTGTAGGACTGAAGTGTTTGGCTGCAGTCCTCAAGGGCATACATCTGAAATAGTTCAATGGGTTTTGCTTATTGATTATTTCAAAGTGTGTGGCTTAATGATGGCAGACTTCTGTTTAAACCAGTTGTTTCCTTCATCTTAAATCGGTGCTTGATTTCCTGACTAAAAAGTGCCTGGGCTTATCCTGCCTGGCAGTTGCTCATTTTGATGTAAAATATAGTGACAGAATATCCCTGTTAAGTGAAAAGGACTCTGCACATGTTGAGGGGCATTTGTTCCACTATTTATCCTGAACACTGAAAACAAGGTTGAAGACTACACTCTCTTCAAAAGCATGTCTTTATTCCCTAGCTTTAAATGACATATTTTTAGGCCTTGTCTTAATAAAGGTTTAAACAGATATGGCAGTGATTTATGGATTTTAAAATATGGCCTCTCCATATATATCGTGTTATACCTGTAAATCATACTACTGCAGTGAATTTCTCTTGACTTTTTTGTTGCAGTGTGTGTGAATCTGGTTGGTGACCCAGTGCAATCATAAATTGTAGAGTTGGAACGGACCCCAAGGGTTATCTAGTCCAATTCTCTGAAATGCAGGAATCACAGTTAAAGAATCCCTGACAGATGGCCATCCAACCTTCTCCAGTGAAGGAGAGTCATTTTGTAGAATAAACATTAGTGGTTTGTGTACAGAAACTCCTTGGTGAATTCTGGCTGTTGTATATATTTTCCCTCAAATTCTTAGTCAAAATAGCCATTTAACTAAACTGTGGTTGTTTATAAAGTTTTCTGCAGCTGATTTAATTCAGGTAGCTTGCTTAATATAGATAACAGCCATTTCTGTTTGCAGTTCGAGATAGAGTTCGTACAAAGATGGAGAGAGATATATTAGTAGAAGTAAATCATCCATTTATTGTCAAACTGCACTATGGTGAGTATTTTTGTGTCCATTGAAATGCATATTTAAATGAAAATTCTAATATGCATTTTCTTACAGATTTTGGGGGGAAATTTGCTGACTGATGGGAAAGCAAAATAGAACTTATTTATGAATGAACACATGATAAACTGATAGTGAAAATGCATGAAACTAACAATGATCAATCCCTGAACTGAATGAGCTCTTCAATGCACTATTTGGTCTGTCCTAAAATTGTTCTTGGCCAATCTGGAAATAGCCGTAGTTTTATAAGAAGCTATTTTTAAAAGGACCCTTCACACCACTGTGAAGTTGTATGTGATGTATGACATCTTGTATGTGATGTATGACATCTTGGTAACCTGTGACCACATTGCTAAATATGGAATTTTTGCCTCAACACGACCAAATTGTAGTGCTAATTCTACTCCCTCATGAAGCCTATTTGTTACATGTTTGCTTTCCTGTCTCAATAAAGTTCACTTGAATTTAGATTGAGGTTTCTACGTATGCAAATAAGAATGCAAGCATGTGATGAATTTAACTTTCATGGCTTTTGTCTGCTTTCTTTAAAGGTTTAATTGTAAAATTGGATACAAAATTAGATATTTGCTGTAGAAAAAGTCTTGAGTACTTTTAATTTGTAAATAGTATTAAAATATTTAGAGTTCTAGATAAGCATGCTGGTATTAATTTAGTATTTTGATGAAGTATTCTTATGATTATTCAAATCAGCTTTTCAGACTGAAGGGAAGCTATATTTAATATTGGATTTTCTCAGGGGAGGAGATGTGTTCACAAGATTATCCAAAGAGGTACGTATTTCTATAATTTTGAAAACAAAATTAATATTTACATTAGGCAAAATGGACTATCTTGTAATTTTACATTTTTACCCTGTCCTTCCACATTTGTGCATTGCATGATATATATTGAATATACATTAGTACATATATCATAAAGACATACCAACTTAGAAAACTGTAAGTAGCTGGGCCTATTTAATTAAATGAGCAGAGTTTCCAGTAATGGGTGTGTTTTGGGTAAGGCTCCTGTACCCGCGATTGGGAAGAACATTCACCAGGACCAAACAAAATGTCACAGAAGTGTGGCAAGCTTTTGAGTTATCCAGGACTGTTCACCAAGCAAGATGTTGCACAAAGTAGGGAGTGACAAGAGTGAAGAAAAACAAAAGAGTACAAAAATAAGGCTGATGTAGTAACCGTGAGGTCAGCTTCTGGATTCTGTTCCATGATCTTGAATTCTGGAGAACTCAGAACCGTGCCACCTCTCTGTGACATCTTGATTTGTGCCAATAAAAGTTTTTTTTCCTTCTAAACCTAAATAACTTTCTTTGGTTTTTATGAGCTGAAGGCTATAATCCCATGCACACTCAATCTGTGGGGTGTTTCTGAGCAGTACAGGCACCCCACCACTTACATGCATCCCATTAATGCACGACCACGTTTATGTGGATAGCCAATAAACAAACAAGCAAACAAGCAAACAAATAAATAGACAGACAGACAGACAGACCTTCCCTTGCTCGAGGCTTCTGCCCTGAAGTTGCTCTGGGCTTCTACTGAATAAGGGAAGGCAGCCTTCAATTGACGTGGGGTCGGGAGATACCTTCTCCCTGCCACTTGGCTGCGTGTCCGCGTCCCTATTCTTGTGATAGTTCTGCTGGGTGTTCTTTTTGGCCGTTGCTCTCTGTGGCCAGCTGCCAGCACTGTTCACACTGGTTCCCCTCGGGCACAAAGACAGACTTGAGAAAGGCTTGGCAGCAGCCTTGGGCAAATTCTGGGGTTAGTCTCTCTCTCTCCTCCCCACACACTGTCCCTAATAAAGTGGGGCGCTCCTCATTTTACGCAATTTCACTTACGTGTGCGGGGCCCCCAGAACGTAACCCCCGCGTAAGTGGGGGGACGCCTGTATACATAGGATTGTCCTGTAATTCGTTCAGTATACAGTATGGACTGAGAAATATGCCTCCCATTTACAACTGCTCATTCCTAAAACAGGAATGTGTGTTTAAGTATTAACTTTTCCTTGGAACAAGAGAAAATGAAAATCTTGACTCTGCTTTGAATCTCTTCCACCTGTTATAAATATTCTTCTATAAATATTTTTATACTTCATATATACTACTTTGGCATTTACATTTCTACCTACTTCATTCCAAGTTGCAGAATATTTTTATAAAATGGCTGTTTTCTGAAATCAGTTATCAGCATTTTTATACCAAGGAGTATCTGGACTGCATTCAGATCTTTATTTCATGTGGAGGGAGTGGGTGTGCAAGTAGAGCACATGATGATCTGTTAGGGAGTTTAGCATCATTCTACTTCCCTTCTGTCCATCCCAGTCATCTTTTAGCAGGGGTGAGGGGAAGAAGGAGGAATGATCTGAATATCTGTTCCGTTGGGAGCTAGCAGGATTTATGCTAGCCCTCTCTAGCTTGTCTTTTCTGATGGCCTATATACAGCCTGAGCTCCCATCATCCTGGATTATGGGGGATACATGCATCACAGCTTTTTAGATCTTACGGGAGTTTATAGTCATCTTAGATATGCAGAAATTTAACAAGATCAGAATGTAAATCTATATAGTTCTTATTAGGTTATGTTTACAGAGGAAGATGTGAAATTCTACCTCGCAGAACTGGCCCTTGCTTTGGATCATCTGCACAGCTTGGGAATTGTGTACAGGGACCTGAAGCCAGAAAAGTAAAGTAAAATGTATTTTATCCGTTACTACAGTACTCTTGTTCGAAGATTTATTTGCCTTTTTTGTAATCAGAATATAGAATCACATGGAAGTTTAGATATTTTATTCTTCTAATATATATTGAAAATAGAGTATTGCATATTTGTTAATATAATACAGGCACCCCCCCACTTACGCGCATTCCACTCACGTGTGACCATGTTTAGACGCATCACCGTGAAATAAATAAATGATTTAAACCAGGAAATGGTGCCAAAACACTGCGAAAAGAGCAAGAGAGACCTGGAGAGTGGGGAAAAACAGCTTGCACGGCCGCTCCGATTGTCTTGCCGCCTCCACTAATGCACCCTCCTTGTCTTTCTTCTTCCTTGGCAGCAGAGCCATTGTGGGGTGGGGGTGCTCCATGCCTCTGCCCACCTACCCATCCCTCGCTCACTCGCTTGTGTCAGTTTTGTTTCTTGGACAGGATCCGAGAGTCCCTCTGCCCTCTGATCGCCCTCTCCCTTGCCCCCCAACAAATAGGCAGCAACATTATTTCTTGAGGGGTGAGGGAGAAATTAGTTAAAAAATAAACAGTCTACAGCAACTTCCAAGACTACTAGAGAGAGTGCTGAGAAGCCCAGCAGCAGTGTTGGGCACCTGCAACCAAACAGCTACCAACCCACAGCTCAACTTTCTGGTCACTGGAGGCAGGCAGGGCATGCATGTCCAAGGGTACATAGCTGCCCGGGGAAAACTGATGGGATGGATGGGATCTGCTGAGAGAGAGCTGTTTTCCAGCGTCTCTCAATAGTGCCCCCCATTTTTCACATATATGTGCGGAGTCTGGGAACATAACCTCCACATAAGGTTGGGGGGGAAATGCCTGTATATAAATAATATTGGTTTAATTATTATTTCATTTGCTAAATTAAATGTATTATAAATTCTCCTGTTATGTGTATTGGTGAATGTGGATTTTAATTTTCAGCATTTTGCTTGATGAAGCAGGACATATCAAGTTAACAGGTAGGTGGAACTTACCAACATAACTTTTAAAAAATATATAAGTATCTTGAAAAGTTGTAGCAGGAGATACTGCATTGAATTTTTCATAGCTGTTGTTATGTGCATTTTTTCTTGTGCATTTTCAATCATTTTAGACTTAGAAGTTATTGTATGCCAGGATCTTGTGCATATAGCCAGAAATGACTTTCTTCTAGCCAGGTTGTAAGCTGTTGTGACTTCCTCCAGTGTCCTAGCCAGCAAGCTCACATATTCTCATGCACCATCCTGTTGACTGTTAAGCACTTCTTGGAGATTTTTAATTAAATCAGGGAAAAAGAAGAAGATGAAGAAGAATTCCATTCATTCATTCATTCATTCATTCATTCATTCGTTCATTCTTGTACCCTGTCCAAGAATATAAAAAACACAACAAAACATTGAACATTACAAGCTTCCCAATACAGGGCTGTCTTCAGATGTCTATGGAAAGTTATATAATTGTTTATCTCTGGACTCAGCTACACAGTTGCAAATAAAACGTTTTAAATGTGTTGTAAAGTGCAATATACAAATGTGACACTAGATAGTAATACGTAGTGAGCTATGCAAAATTCAATGCCTTTTTCAAAACTTTTTTTTAAAAAACATTTTCACAGTGTTTTTATGTGTGTAGATTCCCCCTCTTTAACACCTGATGGGAGGGCTTTCTACAGGGCAGGTGCAACTACTGAGAAGGTAATGTACCTGGTTCCCTTCTCGCAATGTGGGAACTGCTAGAAGGCCCTCTGAGTGATACCTCATTGTTCGGGCTGGATGATGGGGGTGGAGATGGTCATTTAGGTATATAGGGCCAAAGCACTTATTCTGCAACAATATGTTTTAATATATTGGCTTAGCTTCTGAATTGAATATAATTTTTCACCACCAATGCCTTACTTCTGCGAAATCATCTGATTATTGTAAGGAGTCACTGAAACAGAACGGCATTTGAGCTCGGAGGCTGCATCAAGAAGAGGGGTCTCTGAAATTGAGACCTCAGCTGCCCAAAGGAAATGCCTTCTTTTTTTGCAATAGTACCCTTCGATCCTCGTTGAAAGGATTTTCAACAGTGAAGTGGAAGCAGTTCTTGTCTGCATTTTTTGAGTGGGTTAGAACCCAAAGTATAATTTAATATCCTCATGATTCTTTTAATCTACTTCTGCTTTTCTGCAGAGGATGTCAGCTGTTAGATCCATTTCTTGGTCCAAAAATATGATGGAAGCAGATATTATGTTCCAGTTTGATGGCCCAGTTTGTCAGGCATGGTTTCTATTTGTTGTAGCTCATTTGCTATTGAGATTGCCCTCATATATATTTAGTCAGCTTATAAATGTATTAGACACTTTTCTTCACAGTGGTTTAATAAAAAAAGACACATAAAGTAAAAATAACAAAAAACCTAAGCAGTTAAACATAGTAACTGTGAAATTTATAAATCAGGTGGAAATATTTAAAATAGAAGCTCGGCAGTTTGACCATTTAGTTATTTAAGAACTCATTGGTGGATACCTTCTGACATCTTGCTGAAATTTACAGAATAATCCACTGCATGTGTACTCGGAAGTAAGACTCTGTTTAGTGGTGTTTTTCCCCAAGTAAGCACACAAAGGATTGTAGCCTCAAAAATATTAATGTCTTAGTTTTGTATCAGGATCTGTGTGTCACAGTTGTTTGATGAGAGAGATGAAGGATTATGTCCTAATGATAGCAGACACAGAATATTTGCTTTTAGTATCTCCAAAGTATATAAAGGTTCACCAAAGATAAGCAGGAAGAAGACCTAGTACACTTCTCTCATGTAGATGGAATGTAGTATAAGTGCAGAAATGCACCTTGGATTTAAATGTTGTATACGTCTATAGAAGTACTATTTACGCAGATTCAGCTTTACACACTTGTGGGAGGGACTAAAAAAATCGAAAAGGGAGCATAAGTAGGGAGCATAAGTAGAGGTAGAGGTATTATCATTGTAGATTGCCTTAAGTATCTTCATACTAAACAATCTGAGTTTAGTCTTTCAGTCATTCCAAAAGAGAGAAAATTCATCTGAGTCCTTCAAAATTTTCAATTTTTACTCTTGATAAGACAGGAAAAATAGTATGCAGGGAGAAGCTGGTTCGCCCCAAATTTAGGATGAGTGAGGATTGGTAAAATCCCTGTTCGGGTTCTATGTGAATGGTTTGCATTTACCTTATTTTAGTCACGTTTTGTAGAAAATGGTTTTCTCCCAAAGTGTCTCACCTCAGTTAAAAAGAAAATAAGAAAAGAGAATGGCTTTAGGAGAAAAGGGACAAGGGGAGGTGACAGATCAGTACTTCTGGTCAGTTGAACAAAGTACCGGTCTCTAAGCATGTCTTTACATCCAGTTTGGGCCTGGTTGATCTTCACTTGCTGGCATTCTTTCTTGAATAGCAGTTAGTGGGTCTTGTTCTTTGGATAGGTCTGGAATGTCCCTTTGCCTTGCTTCTGCAGTCGTAGGGGAACTGGAATTTAGAACAGAATGTTCTTTCTGTCATGGAGGGGAATATTGCATTATTTTGCAGGCTGCAATTTTAATAGAAAGAAAAATGCTAAAATATAGTTGAAAATTGCTTGTTAGCAAGCACACTTTAAATTCTCTTCCGCTTTATTATAAGGGACAAAAAAGCAAAGTAGGCATTTATGAGTGAATTTTGGCAGTATTTCACATAGCCACAGCAAAAGAAATGAGAAAACGTTATTTGGTCAAGCTTACTCAGCTTTTGGTGTGGCATTGTTAGCAGTCAATGAATCTTTGTAGAAGACAACATTAAGTTGTGAAATGTATTGTTCTAAAGGGGCACAAGGATCTAAAACAAATTATTCAATCATAATATAATATCCTGCAATCATAATATCAAACAATCATATCATATAATAGTATATAATCATGATATCGTACTATCATAATAGCAAAATCATACAGTCACAATATCATATGGTCACACAACTATACAATCAATATAACAATATCATACCATCACAATATCACACTATCATATTGTACAATCATCAAATCATATCATATGATCATTAATGAAGGAAATTAACCTATATCCAGCTCCGCCAACACATGTTGCTGATGACCAGTGTAAAATGGGAGAGGCTTAATTTCCCTCTCCTTGAAATTTGTTTTGCATTGGCCAGCCGGGGTGGGGTATGTGGGCTGGGGAGGTGAGGGCTATGATATTTGGTGATGGCATTGTTATGCTATTGTGATTGGGAAATATTATGATTATATGATATTGATCTGATTGTGTGGTTGTATGGTGTTGTGTGTTTATGATTATGGAATTGTGATATTATAATTGTATTGCATTGTATTGTATTGCAATGTTATTATAATTATGAATGATTCTATGATTGAATGAGATGGCTGATTGATTTAATAATATGATTGTATGATATTATGTTTGAATGCTATTATGATGTGAACTTGTAAATGGGCATTTGCTGCACCTCATAGCAGTTGGCAAGAATATGTTTGCTAAGAGTCTCGTGAACCTGATCAGGAGAGCTTTAAACTAAATCCTGAGGGGGAGGGAGATAGTATTACAGATGACAGTTAAACATGCATGCACATACACATGCACAAATACACACACTCCCCTTACTTTTTCTTGGCTGGATTTGCCTTTGTACCATTGGATTAACTTGCAGACTGTGCTTCTGGACACTGGTGGAAGCCATGTAAAGATTAAAAAAATGGTCTGAAAAAGCTTTACAAAAAATTGGACTTGATCGATTCTTGTAACCTGTTCTTTCCTTGAAACTTCAATCACAGCAGCTGGAGGAAAACTGATTTTAAACCAAGCAGCAACTTTGTTAATATGAGCTGCTACTGGCATGTTTCTACATGGCTTTAAAAATACATCCATAATTCCTTATGTTAGATAAAAATGAGACTTTTCAGTAATAGTTTTGCCATTGATGAACATTTTCATGTTATATTGTACGGCAAGAATTTGGCAAGAGGTTTGTACATGCAGACCCCACTTACAGTTCCCAGGGAATCATTTGTTGGGTGAGCATTCACACAATGAGCTAATGATTTCCATTTTTTTCCTATGAGAACATTTATAATCCATGATCTTTTTCTGCCCTGTCCCACCGTGGTTTCTTCCTAAAATGGCTGCAACCAACCAGCAAAAGAATTACAAAGGAAAAACTGATTTGTCCAACTTCTCCTGCTCTCTGAGTTGTCTTATCTCACTCTCCCCTCCCTCTGTCCATGATTTCTGCCCCAAAATGGCTGCCGCTGATGAGCAAAGCACAAACAAATAAGTAAATGAGCAAACTCTGGCTGTTGGGATTTCTGAGTCAGCTGTGCATATAACAAGATTTGGGCATAACTCCTTGTGTTCAGATAAGTGAATTTGCGGGTAACAAGTGGGCAGATAGTGGGACCTGCGTGTATATAGAATGGCTTGTTAGGAGGCCAACTTATTTAATAAACTGTGCTGTCCTTGTATTCACTGTTGAGCAGCACTGAAAGCATGTTGTTGTTGTTGTTGTTTAGTCGTTTAGTCGTGTCCGACTCTTCGTGACCCCATGGACCAGAGAACGCCAGGCACCTCTGTCCTCCACTGCCTCCCGCAGTTTGGTCAAACTCATGCTGGTAACCTCGAAAACACTATCCAACCATCTCGTCCTCTGTCGCCCCCTTCTCCTTGTGCCCTCCATCTTTCCCAACATCAGGGTCTTCTCCAGGGAGTCTTCTCTTCTCATGAGGTGGCCAAAGTACTGGAGCCTCAGCTTCACAATCTGTCCTTCCAGTGAGCACTCAGGGCTGATTTCCTTCAGAATGGAGAGGTTTGATCTTCTTGCAGTCCATGGGACTCTCAAGAGTCTCCTCCAGCACCATAATTCAAAAGCATCAATTCTTCGGCGATCAGCCTTCTTTATGGTCCAGCTCTCACTTCCATACATCACTACTGGGAAAACCATAGCTTTAACTATACGAACCTTTGTTGGCAAGGTGATGTCTCTACTTCTCAAGATGCTGTCTAGGCCTGTCATTGCCCTTCTCCCAAGAAGCAGGCGTCTTTTAATTTCGTGACTGCTGTCACCATCTGCAGTGATCATGGAGCCCAAGAAAGTAAAATCTCTCACTGCCTCCATTTCTTCCCCTTCTATTTGCCAGGAGGTGATGGGACCAGTGGCCATGATCTTCGTTTTTTTGATGTTGAGCTTCAGACCATATTTTGCGCTCTCCTCTTTCACCCTCATTAAAAGGTTCTTTAATTCCTCCTCACTTTCTGCCATCAAGGTTGTGTCATCTGCATATCTGAGGTTGTTGATATTTCTTCCGGCAATCTTAATTCCGGCTAGGGATTCATCCAGCCCAGCCTTTCGCATGATGAATTCTGCATATAAGTTAAATAAGCAGGGAGACAAAATACAGCCTTGTCGTACTCCTTTTCCAATTTTGAACCAATCAGTTGTTCCATATCCAGTTCTAACTGTAGCTTCTTGTCCCACATAGAGATTTCTCAGGAGACAGATGAGGTGATCAGGCACTCCCATTTCTTTAAGAACTTGCCATAGTTTGCTGTGGTCGACACAGTCAAAGGCTTTTGCATAGTCAATGAAGCAGAAGTATAAACTGAAAGCATACCTGAAAATAAATGTTATATTGTATGTACAGATTATGTTCAGTCTTCCAGCATAGTGCTTTTTTTTTTAGATCCACTTTAAAAAAACTATTTAATTTTGTTTGAAGTATAATAAGCCAAGGGTGACTTATTAATATTCACATGAGTCATTGAAGCTCATATATTGGTGGAACAGTATGGCAACCACTTTGTTTGTATCTTCCATCATTTTGCCTTTAGGTTAATAATATCATATTAATTAACCCTGAGCACATGAAGCCATTATAGTACAAGAAATAACACAGTAAAAGAATACCGTGTTATCATGCAGTTTGCAAATGTTTCAGTCATTTTTCTGTTTAATTTGAGAGTTCCTTGATCAGCTGTTTTGCATCCCATTTTTTTCTGTCCTTTGGGCTATATGATAGTATATGCACTCCTAAAAAATACACAGTTCAAGCTTGTAATGTTTCGCAACCCCTATGGCACAAAGTTTCTTTATGTGAACTATTTTATAATACTATTTTAGACTTCGGCCTTAGCAAAGAATCTGTGGATCAAGAAAAGAAAGCCTATTCTTTCTGTGGTACTGTAGAGTACATGGCTCCTGAAGTTGTAAACAGACGAGGCCACAACCAGAGTGCTGACTGGTGGTCATTTGGTGTTCTTATGGTACTGTATATTTCATTACCTAATTTTACATGACAATCAGATGTGCTGCATGTTGTTGCCATTGTCCACATGTTTAAAATCTGAGAAAGTTTTTGTTTTAAAATATACTTAACTTCTGTGTGAAATTTGTAGTTATTTTCTGTGTTGAATAACTGAAGTATGGCAACTGAAAACATTTCACCACACAATATTTTGACAATGAAAACCTTAATACATTTTAGCATAACCATTTGATTGAAGAATCTTATATTCCTTTGTGCTTTTTTATTGTGGCAATGAACTACTACAACAAACTCATGGACTGAATTTTAGCCAAGGGCATTTTGTTTGTCTGTATGTGCTATGGCTGAACAAACTATCAATTGCCAATAGTATTGCTGCATTTTAACTAATGGCCCTCCAAACTTCATGGGGCAATATATCATAAATTCCACGTCTAGTTATTTTATTATTTTCTTGCTGCTTTCCTACCCCCAGTTCAAAATTCCTCCAAATTAAAATTAGATTTTCTAAAAGTTTGATCTGGGCTTGTTTCTTTCCCAGTTTGAAATGCTTACTGGTACACTACCATTTCAAGGTAAAGATCGAAATGAAACTATGAATATGATACTCAAGTAAGTATTTTTCTGTTCTCTATCTCAAAATATTTCTATTTCTAAGTATTTCCAACTTAGAAAGTATAATACAAATTATATTTGACTAATACCCTATAGCAATCTTTAACTTGAATGAAAGAAAATATAGAGTAAAAATACAGTTTTCTTTATGACCTAAATGATTAGAAAATGTATTCTACAAATGAACAAATTACATTTTGGAGATGGCATTTTCTTTAAATTTTAATGTCTTCTATGCTTTATAGCAGGGGTTGTCAACCTGGTCCCTACGGCCCACTAATTGGTGTTTCAGGATTCTAGGTGAGCGGTAGGGGTTCTATGGCACAAGCTGAATCCACTTCCATCGAGCACAAGTGGGTGGGAAGAAAATTTTACCATCAAGAAAGATGCATTAGTGGGCAGTAGGTATAAAAAGGTTGACTACCCCTGCTTTAGAGGGTCTTTGCTTATTAAACTTACAGTCAAACGGTTTAATCTTTAGAATTGGGTTAGTTTGGGGCTTGCCACCAGCAGAGACACAATGTTGCAAACCCTAGCTTTTGGTTAGTGTTGCAAGAAACTTAATCTGGCAATGCTGGCGGGTTTTTGTGCAAAAGTTAAGATCACTGTGTTCATTCCCACCCCCCCTTTTTAAAAAAGCTTCCGTATAGTATCAGATATATTTCTTGGAAAAGTGATGAACACTTTTACTTGCCAGATTGTATACTAGATTCTTGCCCCTCTCCAGCCACAGTGAGTGCTTTTGGGACTTCATTCTACATAGGGAATGAGCATCTGTTCTGGTGACTTGCTCAGTGATTTTGGACTATGGAATGGGGAGAAAAGCTTTGCAAAGAACTCTGATTAAATAGTCAGCTCATGAAAGCATAATGGAGTATTGTATTCCCAGAAAATTGTTTGTTTATCTGGAATAGATGAACAAGAATATGCAATTCTGTGTAAGATGCAATATAGAAAGTGGATGACATGAATAGTTAAAGCCTTTTAAAATGTGCTCTTTTAGGGTAATTGAATTGAACTGCATACTTCCTTGTTGCATTGAAGTGTATTGCACAGATCATACTCTATGTTTTTTTTAATTAGTGAGTATATTTTGAATATGAATTCTCTCTTTTTCTAGAGCAAAACTAGGCATGCCACAGTTTCTTAGTACTGAAGCTCAAAGTCTTCTCCGGATGTTGTTTAAAAGGAATCCTTCAAATAGGTTAGGTAAGTTTGTATCGCCTAGATTAGTGTTGGTGAACCTATGGCATGCATGCCAGAGGGGTCACTCAGAGCCCTCTCTGTGGGCACGTGCACTGTCGCCCCAGCACAGAGGTTGCAGAAGGAAAGGGCAGCGTGTTGAGTCCTCAGCTCAACTTGTGTCCGAGTAGAAGTGCCTCAGATGGGGCATCGGGGTGTGTATATGTGTGCGCAAAACGTAGCCACAACCTCCGGGGGGCACATTTTCCCTTGGGGAACCTCCGCTGTGGGTGGGGAGGGCACAGCGCAATGCACATGCTCAAAAGTGTGCTGCTGCGTTGGTGGGCCACCAAGAGTTACAAGCAGCCACCTTCCTCCTGATGCTGCGAGGTTGAGGCTTCGCATACCCTCTGGCCAGGGCCAATGGGAACGGAGTCAGAAGTGGAGTGGAGGCTTCACGCTCCCCACCTGAGCTGCCCGATCCCACCCCTACTTTCGAGCAAGCAGGAGCAGGATTGGGCAGCTCAGCTGGGGAGCATGAAGCCTCCACCCCACTCCACTCCACTTCTGAGAGATCCCTGCCTCCATTCCTGCTTGCACACAAATAGAAGTGGGATTGGGCAGCTCAGCTGAGGAGCACCTGGCTGCCTTCAGGTGGTACAGGGGCTCTCAGATGCAGCTTCTGGGCTGCCTCCACCTCCCCCAACCTCAGCAACTATTCAGCCTGGCTGCCTCCATGGGGTTGCAGGGGATCTGATGCGGAGCTGGGGGATCCTTTAAACTTCTCCCTTGAGGGGAGTGCAGCTGCAAACCTCTCAATGGAAAGTGTGATGGAGCCTGCACCTCCCCAGCTGAGCAGCCCCAATCCAGCTCCTGTTCCCGTGCAAGCAGCAACGCTGCCTAGCAGAGCAGTCCAATTGCACTCCTACTTGCCTGCAAGCTGGAGCAGGGTGGGGTGTGTGGGTGGCGATGATATCCCTTGCCTGCTCGCTTGCCGCCCCAGCCCAGCCTTCCCTCACTCAGCGCCTCCAGAGCTGGAGGAGGGGGTGGTTGCTGTTGTGGCTGCGGCGGCAGAGGGACCCAGCGCTAGAGGGTGGCAGGTGCCTGCTCACTTGCCACCCAGCCTGCCTTCACTCACTCTGAAAATGGAAGTGTGGCACTCAAAATAGAAGTTATACTCAAAACAGAGCACGTTCCACTTCTGAAAAGAGTTTGAAAACCAGAACACTTCGTTTCCGGGTTTGAAGTGTTTGGGTTCCAAGCAGTTCGAGAACTAAGCTGTTCGAAAACTGAGGTACCACTGTATTGCTCCATTCTCTCTCCACGTGGATGCACCAACCTCCCCTTCTAAACTAAAACCTCAGTATTCAGGTTAAATTGCCGCGTTGGTACTCTGTGATAAATAAGTGGGTTTTGGGTTGCAGTTTGGGCACTCAGTCTCTAAATGATTCGCCATCACTGGCCTATATTGTAAGCAACTAAGGCTTGCTTATTTAGTTGTTTATCAAAGATTCATTCTGTTGAATCTTAGCAAAACCACAGATGGATATGTCTTAAAGATGCTTTCGAACCAAGCATTTCCTTGCATGTTAAATATTAAGTTCCTATTCAGTTGTCTCACTAGCTTTGCATTTATGGTCTGTCCTGGCTTATGCAAAGGTTATACTATTTCCCCTGGAAAATAGATTTGGAAAAAGGAGGAAATAAGAAAATTGGGTTCAAGTTGTTGTAATGAACTGTTTGAGTGGAAAACTTCAGTAGCATTGCTGGCCTTTCAGTGGAGTCAATGGTGTGTCCTCTGCATTTCTTCTTGTTCTTTCTTTGCTGCAGCCTGATGTAATGACTGCTGCCAGATGACAGGACAGATGGTGGCCTCACATCCCTTCTTTTCTGTCTTCTGATACAGCCTGACTATAATTTCTGCTTGTGTTCAAGTTATAATGAATCATACTCTGCTTCATCAAAATGAGCCGTCATTCAAAATAATGTAGTTTGGGTGGCGAACCTGTGGCCCCGGAGATGTTGCTGAACTAAAACGCCTCATCTTTGACCATTGAACTTGCAGGCTCTGGCTGAAGGGAGTTGGTCTGCAATAACTTACAGAGGGATAGAGGTTCCTCACCTTGATGTAGTTTATGCAGCTCCTTTGGGGTGTATTCTGTTGTGAACTTGTTGTATAATGCACTAATAAAATACTGTGTTCCCAAAGATAAAATTATAGTAGTCGGCTAATAACTGTGACAGGGGCTTGTTTGTTTTGGGTAGTGATGTATGTGTGGGTACAGTACCTGATATAAACAATCTTGTTTCTTTTTTCATTTTCATGGTACACCTGAAGGTGAAAAAACTGCATGTGGTCAATCCTGGAATTTTTATTTCACTTCAAATGCTATAAGTAGATGTGTTCCATATCCTCAGACTTTCTTTTAAATCTGGTTACTAAATATAGGCTGGGATTCAAAGAGTGCCCAAGGTTTGAGGCATGTCAGCTAAGAGAAAACAGTCTGCTATTCAAAACTATCACTCAAAACCCTTAGTTTTGAAACGATATTCCAATATATTTTAGGTAAGGTATAGAGGTGCTATTTGAGAAACTAAAAGTCAAAACCTCTTTGGATGCCCCACAATATTTTTCTTTACGCTGTTTGATTTAGTACCTTTCATTTCCTGCAATGACAGGAGCTGGTCCTGATGGGGTTGAAGAAATCAAGAGACATCCTTTCTTTTCAACCATTGATTGGAATGTGAGTACATAAAAGAAGGCTGAAATTTAACACTCCATTTTTGTAATGTTGCCTTTCAAAAAATAAATAAATGTGGGATATATCAAATTGTTCAAGCAGCCAAACATTGTGTACTTCTAGCATCTATTTAGAAAACCTGTTTTCTAAAAAGAAAAGAAGAAAAAAACCATTAAGGGAGACTGAGATGAAATCACATATGAATCAACCCAGACCCTACAGTCATCATCTGAGGCCCTTCTTCATGTATCTCCTCCAGGAAAGTGAGTGTTTTCTGTGGGAACTCCCCAGTTGTGGAATGCTTGAGGAGCCTTTCTTCTGTATCTTTAGGCACCAGGCAAAAACACTCCTCTTCTCACAGGCCTTTGGCTAATTAAACAATCTATGGCCTTTTAAACTGGACAGAGACCCATTTAGTCCCTGTTAATGGGATATCCTTAGATCACACCTGATTGAGGTAGAGGTGATGCACCACTTCATCTCAACTCAATGCCTTTTTGCTATGAGGAAGCCAAAACCTCCAATAGGGCCCAATCTGTTTGGAGGAAAATTCCTTCCTGGCTCCAGATACAGCAATTATTAAACCATAGTGGTCCTGAACTCAGGCACAACCAGTCTAAATATTCAGGTGTCAGACCAGAGTGAAGACATCCACTCTGGTCACTGCCCAATCCCAGCCTCCAGCATGCCCTTGATTTGGCAATTTGGAGGATGACGTGCTCTCCTGTGGATCCCCAAACAATCAGCCACTATGAGGTGGCGTCTTGTCCCATGGGGAGTAGAGGGGCAGCTGCGACACACCACAACTGCCACCCACCCTGGCACCAGGTAAGCGGCCATTTCCAACCTTCAGTCCTAAATGTCTAAAATTTGTTCATTTTCCCGTTTCATACTCTAATTTTTATCTAATTGTTATTATTAATAAAAGACAGCAATGGCTTTTCTTTGATCAAACATATCAACTTTGCCCCCAATAAGTTCAACAATCATGCCTCCATATTTAACAATAACAATAAAAATTCTGTCATTGTCCACATAAGTCTCTCTGCTGTTATATTGAGATATTATCCATAGTTCTTTTTTTGTTATGTAACCATTAATTCATACCCAGTTCAGTGTCTTCAGTTCCAATTTCCTGTTGGGTTTTATGTGGTTTTGCATCCTTATCTAAAAAACATTTCCAAGAAAAGGGCCAGAGGTTTGATATCTTTTTCTTCTGAGTTCACTCAAAATTGTACACTGAGAGAGCATTTCTTTCTCAGCTCTCTTGATTACAGATCCTATCTCTCTCCATCCATGACTTCATTCCATTCCTGCAGAATCAAACTCCACCATTTGGCTGTTTCTTTCCTCCAAACACCCTTGTGAAGGGCTTTTCTATTTCACTATCTGTTCCCTCCAACTCTACCATTTCACCCTCTGGTTCTGCCAATCCTTTACCCATATTCTTCTCCACAGTCTCTGTATCATCTTTGATTCCACTTTTCATTTCATTTGTCTCTGGCTTGCTTTCATTTACCATTAGATCAACCTTTGATCTAATCAATTTTATTTGCTTACCAAACATTTGCTGATGGATGCCAACAGTCAGTGGAATGTCCAAAATATACTTGCCATACTGAATATTTTTGATCTTATTAACAATTCAGTATCATTACATTTCCTGTCTCTATCTTAAGATCTTCATAGTCTTATATCTTATTAGAATAAAACCATTCTCTGTGGAAGTCCTTTTTCCAAATTTGCAGGAAGAGAAGAGGAAGTGAGAGTAGAAAACCAATGTTTCACTGAGGCTCACTACAACTCATGCATGTACTGTTAAGCCATGGCTTAGCTTTAATGTGCAAATTCAGCCATTATGTGCAAGAAGTGAGTCGGGAGAAAGATATTTTTCTTGTCTTTTTCCCCCACTCAAGCATGCAGAGAATTGTTTTTTGTAGCCTTTTGGAAGTTCTTCAGATTCACACTAGAGAATCAGGTGAACCCAACTTAAAGAGAAGTACCTACTTTACATTTTGATGCTTTAATTTTGCATGTGATGTGTTTGCGTTCATGAGGAAATAATATATTGCAATTCCATTTTCAGAAACTATACAGGAGAGAGATTCTGCCTCCATTTAAACCTGCTTCCGGGAGGCCAGAAGACACATTTTGTTTTGATCCAGAATTTACAGCAAAAACACCAAAAGGTAATACGGTAAAACAAACAAGCAAAAAACAATATAAACTCTTTTCTCTACCATGCCCATTTACAGTGTAAATTTCAGTTAAAATCCAAGCAGTGTTGGAATGGATCTAATCTGCTTAAAAACAATAAAATGAAATATGCTTTTTGATTTCTTTGGAAATTAAATCGTCAAGTTAAATGTTTGAAAAACAAATCTCAGAAAGAAGACGAAGTAGCTCTTAATTCCTTCTGCCTTTGTCAGTTTCTTCCTCTTATAGATCCGTTAAATTCTTATAAATGTAAATGAGCTTACTATTTATACTTGTCTTTATTTTTCAAAAAGTGAAATAAAAATCCATAACTGCAGGGGAAAAAATGTATTATGGGCTGTCTAATGTATTGTAAATTTAATCATTAGATTCTCCAGGAGTTCCACCTAGTGCTAATGCACACCAGCTCTTCAAAGGCTTTAGCTTTGTCGCAACTACGGCCATAGAAGACCACAAAATCTCCCCTCTCAACAACATATTGCCAATAGTACAGGTAAAAGGTTTCGTTTTCTCACCCTGGGTCCTGTATACACATATAACTATTGAAATAGCTTCTTCCAGTGGTGTAGTGATAAGATTTGCAGTAATTGCTTATTAAGCAAATATTGCTTATACAAGATGCATATTTTCTATTTTCTGAATATTAATCCTCCAGCACAGCCGTGGAAGACCTCTGTCTCACAGATCTAATTGGCCCGCGAGGCAGTTTTATCCAAGCCACACCAATCTGTATTGCACCGAACATCATATGTAACATCGTATGAGATGTCATATGCATAGCTGTCGTTTCCCCTTTTTTAAGGGAAATTCCCTTATTCCGAATAGGATTCCTCGCAAGAAAAGGGAAAAGTTGACAGCTATGGATATGTAACATCAGAAGTGGGGCAGGCAAATACAGGGCTGGAATACATGACTGGAATCAGCTGCACTGGGAACTTGCTAGTAAGCTGGTAAGGCTTTTCTCTGAGCCAATCAGCTAACGTGTGCTGAAATCTAGTGCCTTTTGAAGTTGTGCTGAGTGCAAGCTTTTAAAAGAACTTCTCAATTTTATCCGCCGATGGGTGCTGAAAGAGAACTCCTCTGAGGTCCATTTACAAGCATAGTAGGAATTCAAATTCTGCCTGAAAACAGTGTTTTTTCCTCTGCCAATCTGCAGAGCAAAAACGTCATTTTTTTTTATGTGAAGAGCGGCAGAGGAAAAATGTCCACCTGCTGGCATGGTTTGAATCCATACCATACTTGCAAACAGACTTTAAAGGTGTTTCCTAATTTAGCAGTGAGAGAGAACTCACTTGAAGTCATCATCTGATGTCAGGTGATTGACAAGTGGGCAGCTCCACCCGTCTTCCAAAGTTGGCCCACAGGGAAGGTGGAGGGATTTTAGAATCCAGCCTGCCAACTGGATCTGGTTGCCCACCCTTGTTGTAGCAGGTTCACAAATAAACATAGAGGATGAAACTTGTCAGTCTCAAAATTCTAGCTAGTACACACATTTTCCCAGCTGAGGATTGTTTTTTCTGGAGGTTCAGGGGGCGGGGAGCATGTCTTATGTAGAATATCTTATTCACATCTTATATAAGGCAATTAACATTTAGGTGCAGATCATCAGGCTTCCAATGCCCAATCCAATCCAAATATCTTTATTGTACTAGCTACTGACCATGACAAATCTGAATCAAAAATAAATATAAACAAAAGGGGTGTCACACCACAAATAATGGTCTCTATTTAGATCTCTGCATCTCCCTTAGTTCATGGCTACATTTTCTTGTCCTTAGGGTCCTACTTGAGGCAGACAAAACTATCAGTAGTTAAGTTAGGCCAATAAATTGTGATCTTGTTTTGCAGCTCTGTGCCCTTATGGTTCTCATTGATGCCCTATTGTACCACTCTGGGCACACTGCAGAAGCATCTAATAAAAGTATATTTGCCATATGTTTGGGAACTGAATCGTTTACTGAGGTTATGAAATGATTGTTAAGAATTGTGTATAGCTTTAAACAACAGTTTGTTTGCTTTTAGCAACTTCATGGGAACAGTGCACTGTTCACAGATGCTTATGAACTTAAGGAGGACATTGGTGTTGGCTCATATTCAGTGTGTAAGCGCTGCATCCACATGGCTTCAAGCATGGAGTTTGCTGTGAAGGTATATATGGAGTTCCTTTCTCCATAGTTGGTACTGGCAAATCTATTAATAGATCTTAGATCTCTTTCCTCTAACCATACTTAACTATTTCTGCTGAATACGAAAATGTACGTTTTTAAAACAAAGACCTTTCACTCTAATGTTTATAAAGCAGCCTGTTATTAAAACATTATTCAACTGTAAGCTTTACAATAAATACTCAGTATTCTTGCTTACATATAGTTACCTTCATGTACCCAAAGGAGTATCCTGCAATTTAGGAATATCTTTGTAATGTCCTGTTGCAGTTGCTTAGGACACTTAAATAGATTTAGTCTCTTTGATGCCACAGTACTCTTTATCTTCTATAAATAAATGGTCTATACAGCCCTTAATGGCTTGTGACCAGTTTCCTTGGAGGATTGCCTTCCTCCATATGTACTTTCTGGACAGCTTCTGTCTGCAGAACTTGCGCTATTTACAAGTGCTATATAATGTTCCACAGTAGCTATGTGTCAATCTTCTAGTGCGGTCACATCTGTGTTTCGAAACACCTTGCCTATTGATGCTAGGCAAGTGGCCTTACTGTATTGTTTTAGACACCTGCTGAAAATCTTTTTCTTTCAGCATGCCAACCCAGACATATAATTTAGTGTTGTACATTCTGTTTTTATGCTTTGCTGATCTCATTTGTGCTTATTAATACTAAAATAACAATGTAAACTGCTTAGATTTTTATGATTAAGCATTCTATACATATTTCAAAATAAAGCAGAAGTCAAATAAAAATATTTTTGAAACTGATAATCAACAGAGCACTTGGGGATAAAGCTGATAATAAACTGAAACAAGTAAATATTTCAGTCATTAGTGGTCCTCCAGTCAGAAGACCTACATTGGCGAAATGGTGATCTGTTCCTTACTTCTATTGCTGTCCTTGTTTCTCAGAGCATCATAACACGTAGGCTAAAGAGAAACCTTGAGTGCATGAGTTGTGAACACCAACTGATGCGCAGTGGTACCTCGGGTTACATAAGCTTCAGGTTACAGACGCTTCAGGTTACAGACTCCGCTAACCCAGAAATAGTGCTTCAGGTTAAGAACTTTGCTTCAGGATGAGAACAGAAATCGTGCTCTGGCGGGCGGCAGCAGCGGGAGGCCCCATTAGCTAAAGTGGTGCTTCAGGTTAAGTACAGTTTCAGGTTAAGAACTGACCTCCGGAATGAATTAAGTACTTAACCTGAGGTACCACTGTATTCAGTTGATGGTCAATAGTAGATAAGGTGGTAGTGTGCAGTGCTACACGCCTCCCCATGCTTATAATTCCTAAGAGGCTAGAAAATATCATCCTCTTCTTTTAAGAAATGACAACACATGAATAATCTCTTCCCATCCTCTTTGATTGAATTTTGGTATACAGTGGTACCTCAGGTTAAAAACTTAATTCGTTCTGGAGGCCCGTTCTTATCCTGAAACTGTTCTTAACCTGAGGTACCACTTTAGCAAATGGGGCCTCCCACTGCTGCCGCACCGCCACCGCACGATTTCTTTTCTCATCCTGAAGTAAAATTCTTAACCCGAGGTACTATTTCTGGGTTAGCGGAGTTTGTAACCTGAAGCATCTATAACCCGAGGTACCACTGTAAATGGCAGAAGTTGTCACTGTGTCCTTCCCATTTAACACAATTGCTCTGTCAAGAAAAAATAACTTCCTTCAAGGCATTTCAAAGAAAAGGCCTTTATAGATTCATATGTTCTTATATTAATGGTAGCCCATTGTCAGAAAAGCAGCTAAAAAACCAACTCCAAGGTGCCCTGATGGGTTTGTTAATTCTCCAGCAAGTTCATTAGTTTATCTCCAGTTCCTTTATTTTAAAACAGGTGATTCATCCTCTCACATTTTTTTAACATCTTTGAAAGACCTGCTGTCAAAGATTTATGCAATTTTAAAAAATACTACTTACCGTATCTTTCCTTCTTGGGATTGAAAGTTGTGTGGGGAAAAGACCTTGCAGAGGAATTAAAAACAAACCAATTGAATAAAATATGGGCATCCAAGCTTTTAATATATGTTTCAGTTGGCATGGTGCGGGGGGGACTCTCAAGCTAGCTCACAGGTCACCTGTGCAATTGGTTCACAATAAAAATGGGGTGGGGAGATACAGTGTGTGCTGGAGGAATTGTCATGGAAGATTCCCATATTGGCACCTCATATGTAACCACCCAGCAGTGAAAACATTATGCAACATAGTCTTTAAAGAAATAATATTATCACTGAACAAAAAATTGAGAGGAATCCTTTCCTCTGTGTTTATGTGGTATTATTCCGAAACCCTCTAAAATTGGGATTATTTTATGCTGGTTGCAGAGCTCTAAAAACTGGAAAGATGTTACTGATCTTAGTAGCTGTTACATGAGCAGAGAGTAGTACAGAGAACATCCAACCTGGATTCCTTCTCTTTTAGTGTAGCAAGAACTCATTTTGTCATATAAACAAGCCAGTCATTTGCATTCCAACTCAATATCATTTTATTTGAAAAAGCATACCATTTACATGGTCTTAACTGGACTGCACTCCTTGAAATGACCTCTCTTAGAGGTAAAGCACTTGCTCAGATGTATGCCTACAAACGCTATGTTTATTGTGGTTTACAGGTTTTAAAAGTTGTTTACATTTTATTGTTACTATAAAACTGTTTTCATTTTAAAAAACTAATGTGTAACTTTTGCATGCCGTTTAATATTTCCAGATAATTGACAAAAGTAAAAGAGATCCCTCTGAAGAAATCGAGATTCTGATGCGCTATGGACAGCATCCTAACATTATTACTTTAAAAGATGTATGTATTCTTCTTGGTTTCTGAAAAAGCATACTGTCTGTAAACATGGATTTAGTAAAACATGTTCTTGCTATTCTTCACTAGAATATAGAAAGTTCAACCTCTTTAATAATTTTCAGGGAAATATTTCACTGTGCCTCATTAAAAGCCCATTACCATAATTGAATGTACAGTGGAACCTAGACTTACATATGCCTTGTCTCACGGACGTTCCAAGTTGCATCTGCGGCAAACCCGGAAGTAAACACCGGGTTTGCCGCAATTCGCGCATGTGCGGAAGTGGCTTCTGCCATCTGCGCATGTGCAGAAGCGGCAGCCGCCGTCTGCGCACGCGCAAAAGTGCACTGCCGCCAAATGCGCACATGCACAAGACGCCTCTTCTAGCATCCCATTTTGACCAGCGGACGGACCTCCGGGATGGATTATGTCTGTAAGTGGAGGTTCCACTGTAATGCTATGCCATGTGTTCAATTGTCCATGTGACCATTGCTGTAGGGGAGACTGTGCCTTTTTGCTAAACCCCACAGACATGCATAGAGGTCCGCACATATATCTGTGCACCTTCCTGCATAAGAAATGATGTAATCTCTGTGGGAATTGGTAGTATGTTAGCATTGCCTGGAATTCATTTGCACGTGGTTTCATTTGGTTTATGGACTCACACAGATAGTGAAATGAAACACCAATGTGGCCTTAGTAGATGTGCATTTGAATCTGCTAGAACTAGGGATGGATAATATTTTTGGTTCTAGAAGACAGATTCTTACCAGGCCGCTCAGGGCCTTATTTGACAGGTGAGCACCTGCCAATCACCTGGTGTCTTAGAAAATCTGATTTTCTAGATCCATTTCAGTCGGAATTGTGGCGCAGAAATTGCTTGGGTCGCCTTGCATGATGACATCTTTCAGGAGAGAGGCAGGGGATATTTGTCCTTGTTAATTCTTCTCAGCCTCTTAGTGGCTTTAGATATCATCGACCATGATACCCTTTTGGAGCTGCTGTCGAAATTACGGCTGGGTAGCACCACTTTGCAGTGGTTTTCGTCCTACTTGGATGGTCATTTCCAGAGGAGATGCTTGGGGAGTGCTCTTCACTCCTCTGGAGCCTGGAATGTGGGGTTCCTCAGGGTTCAATCCCCCTCAATGCTTTTTAACATCCACATGAAACTGCTGAGTAGGGTCATTCAGAATTTTGGAGTACATTGTCAGCAATATGCTCACTGGGCAAGGCAGTTTGAGCATATAACATCCATCTTGGACCAACTAAACTGGCTACCAATTAGTTTCCAGGCCCAACTCTAAGTGCTGGTTTTTAACCTATAAAGCCTCAGGACTGCAATAACTCAAAGACCACCTCTCTACATAGGAACCAACCCAGACCCTGCAATCATCATATCAGGCCCTACTTCCTGTGCTGCCTCTGAAAGACGTCCGGAGGGCAGCAACATGAGAAGGGAGCCTTTTGTGCGGTGGCTTCCTGCTTCTGGAGTGCTCTCCCCTGGGAGGCTTGCCTGGTGCCTTCGTTGCATATCTTTAGGTGCCAGGCAAAAATATTTCTCTGTTCCTATGCCTTTTCCTAATTAAACCACCTATGGCCTTTTAAACAGGGTATGAGGAGTTCGTTTGTTATTATGTTATGATTTTTAGTGGTTTTTGTAAACCACCTTCTGATCTTCAGATGATATATAAATTGGATAAATAATAATAATGAAAGGTGGACAGAAATACCCACCTGTCAAAATCCCTTGTGCAGCTTTGCACGTTGTCTTTCACTTCTCCTTCAAGCCACTGTTGAAGTTTTAAAAGAGAAATGCACAAAGACTTGCAAAGGTAAACACTCTAGCATTCTATCTTAAAGCTGCAAAGCACCCTTTGAAGTAGTGACCACCTCCTTTAAAGGATGGGGTGGGTGCTCCAAAGTGTGCTTTAAGACAGGTACTTTAAGACAGGATCCACTGTCTATGTGCCTTCCTTTTTCTCTTTCACATCAATAAACTGGGAGGGGAGAAAGAAAGGTGCACTTTGCATGCCAATGCAATGGAGAGGAGTTCTCTTGCACCCTGCCTTTGCTTGCAAAATGCTGCCTGAAAGTTTGGCACACGATTTGGTATTTGGAAGCAGAGGAGCCTTGCAAAAGCCTTTGCAAGTCTCCCCTTTGCCTTTTAAATCCTCTAGTCTTGGGCTGATCTTCTATCTCTGCTCATCTGGTGCTGAGTGGAGATTAAATCCTGCTGCCTGGGCTGCATGATCCTGTTTCCTGCCAGGGAAGGGATGCCCTTCCTATACTGGAATTTGACTTTGTAATTGAGATTTTTTGGGGTCATTTTACTCAGAGTAGATATATTGAAATTAATAAGCATGACTCTGTTAGGGATATGAACTTTAGTAGGTCTATGCTGAGTTAAACTTAGTTGAATATATTATATGACTCTGATTCACTTTTCTCAAGTAATCAGGTGCCTGGGAATATTTACATTACTCATATGCATTTAATTTCCGCAGGTGTATGATGATGGTAAATATATCTACCTTGTCACAGAATTAATGAAGGGAGGTGAACTACTGGATCGTATACTCAGACAAAAGTATTTCTCAGAACGGGAAGCAAGTGCTGTATTGTTTACGATCACTAAAACAGTTGATTACCTTCATTGTCAAGGAGTAAGTTATGTCCATTTTGATTATTGTATAGTAATTACATTCGTATACATTCTAATATGTTATTAATATTGTGGAGTAACTTTAAACTAGGCAGTACTCTACATAGTAAACAGGACTGTAGGATATTGTGTTCAGGAGTTTGATTAGGTAAGCAATAACGTAAAAGTAAATTTACAATAGTAATTTATTCTGAAATCTGTAGGCAAAAGAAAAATATGTAGTTTTTCTTTTTTTCACTAGTGACTAAAATCCGGATCTGCTTTCATGATGGAAAAGCAAGCATCAGTTCTTAAAAAAATTAATGAAAGCATGCTTACTCAAAAATAAATTTCACCAATCTCAATAGGGTTTATTCCTTATCCTGTGTTCTTAAGATTGCAGTCTAAATCAGCAGCCTGGTTAAGTTGCATTTATGCTATGAATAGTATCTAATTAGATCACCCATATTGGGCCCACATGCGTGTTGTATTGATTCTGCATCTGAAGTATTTGTCTCTTTCTTTTAAAAAAAATGAAAAATCTCCAAATGATCATTTCCTGCTTTTTTCAGTTTTCAGTTTAACATTTGTGTATTTTTAAGGTGGTGCATCGAGACCTTAAACCCAGTAACATTTTATATATGGATGACTCAAATAATGCTGACTCCATCAGGATCTGTGATTTTGGTTTTGCAAAACAACTTCGGGGGGAGAATGGGCTTCTTTTAACCCCCTGCTACACTGCCAACTTTGTAGCGCCAGAGGTATGCTGAATTACATGTATATTATTTGCACATGCTCTTGTGACATCTCAAGAAAGTAGTTACATTATATTATCTATTTGCCTTGTATCTTCTAATTGCAAAAGGTTAATTGTTTTGTTACTTTTTTATCAAATTGTTTACTTATTACATTTATAGAGAGCTGTTCTCATAGCTCAAGGCAGTTAACAAAGCTTTGCAAAATAAATATGTTAAGAATACATTTTGTTCTTTTAACAGTGTTAAAGCAGATGCATAGAAACCAATTTTCAATATTAACTGTTGTCATCTTTAACCAGAACATTTCTGAAATCATAGCTACTGTAACTAGCATATTTTTGAGATTTTCTTTTAAGCTGTTACTTGGGACTTTCAAATTATAGTCTTTTCATGACAGAAAAATTGAACTGTTTATTCTTCTCTATTTCATTAGGTTCTCATGAGACAGGGATATGATGCTGCTTGTGATATCTGGAGCTTGGGTGTCCTTCTTTATACAATGTTGGCTGGGTAAGAAGTATTTTTCATTTAATCATTGCACTGAATGTTTTATTATTACTATTTTATTACATTTATATCCCACCTTTTCTCCTAGGAGCTCAAGGTGTTGTACTGTCATGGACTGGCTGGATGCAGGAAGAGTGGTGGGAGGCACAAGCTGGGGGTCCCCCAGGGGAAGAAGGCTCAGAGCCATGGGATGGGTGGTGGGACAATGATAAGTAGTAGAAGAGGGAGGAGACTGGGAAGATGAGGTTTCAGGAGCTGAAGAGCTAATAGGGTTTAGTGAGCAGGAAGAGGCTGTGGCAGAGAGCAGTCCAGAAGCAGAAGCGTAGGCTGGTGAGGAGGGGGACCAAGAGGCAGAGTGGAAACAGGCTGCTGAAGAAACCAATATGTCTCCTCCTGCTGCTGGGACCAGCTCCCCTCCTCCCTGGTCTCTCAGAACATGAAGAGGGATGAATAGGGCAGAGCAAAGAGAGACAAAATGAAGGAGCTTCAGGTTCCTGGGGAAGGATCCAAGGGAGGAGGAACCTTTAGAGAGCAGTGGAAGGTGGGGACCTTCAGTCCTCGCAACGGCCTAATTGGGGCAAGACATACTAGGAAGAGTTGTCACTAGGCCTGCACTGTTTTGTTTCTTTGAATAAAGAGTTAACTTCACAGACACCTTGTAAGTTTTTGCGAACTTGCTCCCAACTCCCGCCTTGAAACTTACACACTTCTCCCTCTCTCTGTTTTACCATCACAACAAGCCTGTGAGGTAGGTTAGGTTGAGAGATAGTGACTGGCCAAGATCATGCAGTGAGCTTTATCTCTGAGTGGTCTCCCTGGTCCTAGTCCAGCACACTAACCACTATACCACACTGGTTTTTTTTATGTGGCTGTAGCTATTTTTCTATAGTCTAGCACTTACAGGTGAAGTAAGTGCCATCCTACATGAAATTTGGCACCTCATAGTCAATAGGCTTCAGTGATGTCTGTTAAAATTATTGTATTATTCTAATCTTGTTCTTTTGTATTGGAACCCAGGTATACTCCTTTTGCCAATGGTCCCAATGATACCCCTGAGGAAATCCTGTTACGAATAGGCAGTGGGAATTTTTCTTTAAGTGGAGGCAACTGGGACACTGTTTCAGACGCAGCAAAGGTGTAAATGTATTTTATCTTATAATTTATAAAATACAGGTAACTGTGTGAAACATCAGAATAACATTTTTGGCTAGGATCAATAATTCAAACTATGACATCAACAGCAAATTTACCTTTAAGGCCTTTCTCTGTAAACATCTGAAAGGTAATTTTGTACTGAAGCAGAACTGAAAGCATCGCTTTGGTCTCTGTCACTTTTGGCTCCTAAGGTATTTATCGGAGGTAGAAAAAGCAACCTGTTTTGTTATTTACGAAACTCAGACCCAAGCTGCTGTTGTAGAATTTGTGTTGCATGAGCTTTAATTATTTAAAAACTCATTAAATTTCTATATATATGAATAGATGGTATGTAAATTATGAGCCCATTTATTTTGACATTCAATTATCCTGTTTTCCTATGGCATTTGATGTCTGAGACTTTTACTGTACCTCATCTCTGAAATCAGAAGTTCTTGTTTATCTTAGATTTATAGGTAAGCAGTGGAAATTTAAAACTGTATGAAAGGTCACATTTAAAAGCATAGGGTGACATTAAACTAAATCAAACTTTGAATAGACCTATTAAAATAAATGGACGTAAGTCAATTGACGTCAGTGGTTCCACTCAGTGTATGACTAACATTTGATGTCACCCATAGGATAGAATAAATGCAAACAGTATATATATTCATCACATATAGCACCTTTGATCAACAATTATTTAAAAGTCGATAACATGTATAATTTACTACTTCGGAAACTATTCTACTGAATTTACGAAATGCAATTGAGACTTTTAATAGTTCACATAGAATGTTCTCTGTAAGAGATGGAAATATTACATCTGCAGCATGCCTAAGTGGGTTATGAGTGTTGGCCAAAAGCAACATAAAGCAACATGAGACTGTTTTATACAAAATTAAAATTTAGAACATGCTCTATTGCTTTTTTGGAATTTACTGTATGTTTAAATCTCTGAGGAAAATTCAGAGACTCATGTGGGCTCTGATGCACACATGGTGCTCTTTTTCATTTGGGCTTCTCTCTTTGTATGAGTGTTAACTGCTTCAAAAGAAAGATCACTTGAATGTCATTATATGATTGATAAGACCAAAAGGGTCCAATCTCTCACTGCTTAGATTTGGTTGTAACAGTTGTATCTGTCCAATTTGCTTTAGGATTTGCTATCTCATATGCTGCATGTAGATCCACATCAGCGATATACTGCAGAGCAAGTTCTTAAGCATTCATGGATAGCATGCAGGGACCAGTTGCCACATTACCAGCTAAACAGGCAAGATGCACCTCATCTAGTAAAGGTAAAACTGGAACTAATTAATCTGTTATTACCTGTGGGAGATTGGGGTTTTGGTTTTGTTATTCTTCATGAGGGTATCATGATCTATTTTAATTTCATTATCTTTTAGGGTGCCATGGCTGCCACCTATTCTGCACTGAATAACAAGACATTTCAGCCTGTGTTGGAGCCTGTTGCAGCTTCAAGCTTAGCTCAACGACGGAGCATGAAAAAGCTAACATCAACCGACTTATAGTTCCACCGGGGCACTTAACCAAAGTGGAGCAAGAGAAAAAATTCAATAAGTGGCTCTGTATCTGCCTGGCCTGTGATTTAAAAGGCATATACAAGTTCCTCCTACACTACTTGAATTCTGTTGAAGAAAGAGAAGATATCCACAGGTTCAGTGGGATTCATCACACATTTTGCAGGAAGTGTCAGTGATTCATTGAAACAAAGCATCAGGGTACATCATAATGATCATGAAGAGTTTTCTGTACACGGTCCTTTTCAAAGATCTGTTGCATTATGTTAATACTTTTAAATACTGTATAGTTTTTCCCAGTTTATAAATAAATGGTTTAGGGGACCATCAACACTGCTCAAGTTGTAAATTTAAAATTGAAAGAAAATAGTCAGTGTTTTAGTATTTTTGCTATCTGGCCCTATTGTAAAATAACAAAACAAAATCAAACTTATGTGCTCTAGTTTTGTAAATTGGTCACTTTACCAATGGACTCGATTCACTTAACTCATTGGTACAGCAAGATAAGGATAACTGAAAAGGATGTGTTGGTGCAAAACTCATGTACGCTAAAATGGAAGCCCCAAGTATGCCTGGTAACAGGCAACTGAAGAAAATGTACAAAGGGAATCAGCCATGAACCTGCACTTCATCCTAGTGTGAAAGCCATCACTAGAACTGTAGGATTGGTCAGCCTGGGAGTGCTTTTGTGTAAGACTGCTGTGAGGTGTTGGTGGTTAGAATGATAAAGCCTACTATATTTTTAACATACATGTGACATCTCCATCCTCGGAGACTTTGAAGAAAAGGGTGAGTAGGCATTTTGGGTATGCTTTAGGTATAGAATAAGACAATTAGGTATAGAATATCTAGGACTGTGAGGTGATCTAGATGAGCCCCCCTCCAACAATATTATCATTCTGTGATAAGGGATTAGGTGTGTTCCATTGTCAGTACTGTATACATTTGCAAAACATGGGCTGTGCCCTTTCATTTACTGTAGAAGGGCTGATAATTGTTTCTGCACTGAGGTTTTAAATACAAGCCCTCTAGAGCAAGAACCTATAGAATTATCATTATTACTCTTGACAGGCAATTGAAGCTACCTTGATAGTCCACTGTGTTCTCTTCTTGTTTCCTTCCCTTTCCACCGTTAGATGTTATTTCACCATGAATTATAAGATACTGATTTTTTTATTAAAAAAAACACATATTCACATTTCATAATGTTTTTAAAATTTATTCATACTTTCTGTAGGAAATTAGTACATCGTTTTTCCCCAGACCCTTTATAAAAATTTCAAAGATGAATATCCATTTTAAGCCCTTCAAAGTCCTGGATCAGATCTAAACTTTGAAATGTGTTCTAAATATTTTTTTTAATCTGTTCTGGAGAATTTGTCTCAATGGAAAAAGTAGAGAAAAGTCTGCAGTTTCTTGCTGTTGTGGCCATAACCAATCTTAAGCATAAGGTCAGCAGCTGAACATCTTAGCCCACATTGGATTTACAAACTGGTGTATGTTACCCCAAAGATGTGAATTTTAAAAGAAGCACATTTCAGTAAGCCTTAGCCTAGACTTTATAATGATCTCTCAATATTTGGCCATAGAATATGCTTCTGAGATGTTGCAAGATGAGATCAGATGTAACCTTCCCCCAATAAAAACCCTCATGTTGATAATATATGATCACCTTTTTTATTGTGAGTTCTTGAAATAACCACTAATGCAGTCAGGGAAAAGAAACTCCATTCCATGTGACCAAATATGAAGAACTTAACTAGTTTTAATTATTTACATATTGTTTAATATGCTGGGAGATCATATCATTTTTGTTGATGCTTCCATTGGGAATAACAGAGCAGCTGGAGCTGAACACCTGAAATAGAATGCAGTTTCTAAATTCAATAAATCATTACAATAATCTACCCTAGTTTATGAGCATAAAATTATATGAGTAAAGAAGATTATAGATCCCTCATTTATTTCATCAGTGAAAGTGTGACTTAACATTTTACAGTTTAATGTCCCACTCTTCCAAAGAATTTTGGATAGTGTGTTTGGTGTGTCCTTCCCTTTCCCCAAATCTATATAACTGCCTTAAACCTCGTCAGCAAACATAGCCCAGTGTTGTCTATTCTGACTGGATGACTCTCTCCTGGGTCTTGGGCAGGGACCTTTCACAACAGATCCTTTGAACTAGAGTTGAAACATAAAAACCATGTGAGATTAACCAGCTGAGAAATAGTGACTCGCTCATAGTCCATGGTTGAATGGGGATTTGAGCTCAGAACTTCCTTGTTCTGTGCTAGCTGCTATGAACAAATGCTGGTTTGTTGGTAATACCAAATTAGCTAAATCTGTGGGAGACTGTAAGGTAATAGAAGCATCCAGCTATGTTGAAAGAAGAGGGTGGCAGATGGAATTGTTTGTTAGGACAAAATTATTCATGTTTGTAATTATGCTTACATAGCATAAAGCACAGAATATAATAGAGTAGGAGAAGACAAGAGTGCCTTCTGTGCAATGGAAAACTAGACATTGACTGTGCTGTTTTTCTAGAAAAAGAGATGCCAGAATTCACCATGAATTCACCTTGTTCACTTCTAATGGCAATGGAGCGCACCTGAGAGGTGCCAGAACTGAGTTGCAGTGAGTTCCGGCTAAAAAAAAAGCCCTGGTTACTGGCATTCTCCCTCTTAAACCTCCCCGCCCCCTCAAAAGTAATGTGGAGCAGATTTGAAAAGTGATGTTACATCTTATTTTATGAAAAGTGATGTTACATCTTATTTTATTTTATGTTACATCTTATTTTATATCCATGCAAGTTGCCACAATGCGTTTCTTTTTATGGTGCCACCAGACTTTTGTTTGTTTTCCTGCAAGATGGCTAGAACATGGATAATTCTCTCTAAGGAAAGCAGTAATGGAAGTTAGAAACATCGCTGTCAATTAGGATTGGGGATCAGGGCATCCAGCCAAATGTATTGTTGCCCTTCATCCTCACCACCAAAAGGCAGAAGAGTGGATACCAGGGAATGGAGTATAGGATTTAGTGTGCACTTCCTTATAAAACCAGAATAGGGTTCCATGCTAAATGGACCACTTCTTTGATTCAAGCAAAGCTGTTCTCTTTTCATTTTTTGTTTTTATGCCGAAAGAGTGAAGTGCCTTATTCAGAGACTCATGACAGGCAATTTGAAAGATACTAAATTATTTCTGTGTGTGTGCCATCAGCACATACAGAACATCCACAGTGATAGCCCTACACTGAATGATCATACCATAGGTTGCCATATGCTAAAGTGGATTAGCAGCCTGACTTTTACCTCTCAGAATGAATTTTACTGCACTAAGAGCTGGTTTGCACTAGGTAGTGGCACCTTTACAAGGACCTCTATGCGGAGATGAAATTTGAATGAACTGCCACCTTTGTGTGGCAAACGAAGTGTGGATGTTTCGACATCCACACTTGCAGCAACCCCATTTCTAGAGCTGCTGTCATTGTAGAAATTGCAACACAGCCCCCTGTGTGGAGCTGTTTGTTCATATAAATGACATCTCCTAACCAAAATCTCGAAAGTGGCCCAGTATATTTGCAAGCATTCATGAGGACCACTGGCTAGTGTGAATTGGCTGTTGTGAGGGTAAATATAACCATTCTATGAGTCAACTAATCCCAGTTGGATGGTCTTGATTATGTGCTCTGAGACTCCATTGTGCCTGTGTGATTAGATTCCCACCCTCCCCATAGAGTTTTCTATCACCAACTGTGTCCTGGTTGTCATCTAAAGTGTTGCTTTAGAAATATTTCTTCTTTAAAAATCTACCTGTGCTTAATTGGAGCTCCCAATGCGAGGACTACTGCATTCAGAGCACTGCTGCTGAGTGATTAACATACTGTCTCCTCCAATTTGATTATATAGGTGGAATCTTGAAATATTATTGCACATTGCTAAAATGCAATACAAATTCAAAAAATTACCTTTGGGGTGCATGCGCATAGGCTGCTTTAATTCAATCACCTGAAGAAATCATAGACATGTGACAAAATTATCATGATATCACAGCCCATCGTTTGGGTTCTGTGAGGCTCTCCATGCCCAAATACCTGTTGGAAAATCAGTGTATTGTTTAATCACATTTGTCTTTCTCCAAGCTGTGGCCCACTTTTCTTGCTTCTTGCTCTGGTAAACTGCATGAAAAAAACAGTGACTGACATCTTTATGGCAAAGCTGCTTGCTTAGGACGATCTTCTTTTAGGGCAGTGGTACCCTGAAAGATTGGGTAATGCTGGTGCAACTTGCAGCACATGGCCTCTTTGATTTTCTACCTTGCCTTTGGGGCAGGGAGGAAGCCCTGAAAAAGTAGGAAGCCAGAAACAGTTTCCTGGCAAGTACACAGTAGCGTAGCATGAAAAGTCTACAGGCACAGCTGTGTCAATTGATGGGGCAGCAAAGGATCCACACACTTGTATTCAGATGCATTATATAAAGAGAAATAACCTGTGTGACTTCAAGACGGCTTCAGTAAACCAAATTATGTGTGTTTCAAAGCCCAGATTTTATATTATAGCACTTGTTGAATCTGCCCTATTAAAAATGGGCACTCTGTCATTTTTTAAAAGCCACTAGTTAATTTTGTTGTAAATACGTCATTTAAATACATCAGCATTAAATACAAGGATTACTTTTAGTATGTGATCCAATAGGAGCTATATTTTTTGGCAAACCAATTTTACCCATATTTTGAATAGTTCTGTTGGTGGAAAGTGGTGGTTGTGCCTGTACAGATATGTATTCATTCTGCACTTGGCAGTATGATCCCAATCTGTGTTAGACAACAAGGGAAGGGTCTTCCAATTACACAGTGGCTAAGTTTATCAACCCGCTAGAAAACTCTACTATGCACACCCTTTGAACTTAATAGCAGTTGTTGTGCAGATGCATTAGAGTCCTTGCAGAGTTGCCTTCATTTTAGCACAACTTAAACAGGGAAAGGTCTCAGTGGTTTTTAGCTTCTTGTCTCCTATGAGGATTGAGGGATGGTTGCTCCCACTCTGCAGTATTGCTAGAGGATAATTATAAAATTAGTTATCTGTGTTAATATAGACTTGCAGTGGAAGTAGAGATACTGAGTAGCTGAAACTAATAGGTGAATTTAAAAAAAAACAAATTTAGGTAAGTCAAAAGCCATCTTTTTTGGGGGGGAGGGGTTCATGTAAGTAAATGCAGTTTTAAATTACAAATGGGCAGTTCTTCCAGATATAGTTCCTGAATATCCTCTTCAGAAAAGTTTTATTAAACTGAACATTTGTGTTAAGTTGCTGAAGAAATGAGCAGAAGCGGTATCCCTTTTCTAGGATGGAAATGTTCATATTAAAAAGGGTGTGGGAAAACTGTGGTTGCAATTGACTTTTACTTATGCTGCATTCTTCCACCGTCCCAAGCACTTTGGCATTCTTGCACTGAATGGTTTGATTCAGACATAACACAACTCTGTGTATAAAGCCAAGATATGCATGGGCCTTGTTCTCACTGCCCTTTCTTTGCTTCCTTCCTCTTCATACTTGAGTTAGTCATAGTTTCCTCTTACATCTAAAGTGGTAAACTATAGGTCCTAAAATTGGAACAAGGTTTGAAGCTCTTGGTTTGTCCTAAACTTTGTAACTATAGCTTCCCCCTTTCAGACATAATGGGAACCTATGGTTAATTAACCTAGGTAGTCTTCAATGTTATGTCGGAACCAGACCATTGCCTAGTTTACATTTTTGAACCTGTTTGGGCATGTGCCTGGCTGTGAATTTCAAAACCTGGAAAAAGCATCATGTGACAGCAAATTACGCAGTGTTTAAATACATGCTATTTGAGGGTACAGCATTTTCTTACAGATTTAAAGTCACAAAAAAGTCCTTCCCACTTCAACCCTGTTGTTAACGTTATAACATTCATTTCTCAAAACATTGTGGATTTGTATCATATTGTATTTATTTTGTTCAGGTTGTCTTCCTTTTTTTTAAAAAAAGTTTTCTTTTAAGGCTCTGTATATATTGACATTAAAGTTTGTGTTGTATTACATTCTACTTAAGGATGTAGCTGGTATTGTATTACATAGTATGTTGTTCTTTGCATCCATGCTGCTAAAGACAGTGTATGCTTTCTCTCTCTGAATCATGACATATGCCAAAGACAGCATAGAAATCTGTGTTTTTGTTATTGCTTCTGTTGAAATTTTGTGAGGAGCATCTTTAAATTTAAGGGTCCATGGGTACAAGATATATTTTATAATGCACACACTCACTCAGAAGGTTTGCCAAGTGAAACAATTTTGATCGTTTTTAGTTTTGAATCTTCTTAGTTTTTCATCAAAGCTCCTACAGTTACTTGAACTTAAATTCCTCTCAATTGTAAGAGGCCCCACTAAGATTGTGCACATGCTGTGGAATAGTGTGTGTGTGTGTGTGTGTGTGTATGTTCAGAGGTAAAAGTAAGGTAAAGATTGTGCCAAAGCCTGCATTGCTGACATTTACGTCTTCTCTTCAGCCCTCTTAAATTTTTGTCACACAGGAATAGGTGCCGTATTCTGGGAGCATGTTGCCAGCACCAGTTCTTCCTAACATAAAGTTGAATCCAATTCTACACAATCAGAGTTCCACTCACACAATACTTCCCTTTCCTCCTCTTCCCATGCCCACCCCCTCTAATGTGCTCCATAAAGTCCCACAACCCTGGAGCAGATTTCAAAGGTCTATTTCCCCCTCTTTTAGATGTGGTAGATGTTTTGTGTTAGGACATGCCTCTACACCAACCATTTTGCCTTATGCCACACCCCTGTGGCACCATTGTGCAACTGGTGTCACTGCTGTCCAGAGCATGTTCTCAAAATTTCACATGTGCTCAGTGACGCAAAAATTGTTGGCAACCCCTGCCGTAACTTATTCTTATAGGGCTTAATCATAGCATATACCTGTACTGGTCCTCTTGGGACCGTAAGCCTTTTCATACGAGTGTCATTCACACTATTGGCTTCATACGTGCTTCTGAGAGGAGAAGGGAGAGAGAGAGAGATGTCATTTAATCCCCCCCCCCCATAGTTAGCTGGATGCACCAGTGTTGGAATTATACAGTTTCAAAGGACTTATAAGTTTAAAAAAAGCAAACCCTTTAAGCTCATCAGGTAGTGGTGGTTCCTCACTAAGGTACAGCAGTTTTTGATAAGTTTCCTGTGACAACACATATTTATAATAAAACTTATACCCTGTCTTTCAAGACACATTCCAACTCAAGATGGTGCCAAAGTATAAAATCAGCAATATAAAATACAAGTAAAAACAGCAGATGTGTATAGTATAGAGATATGGGTACAAACCCTATTAGGACACATTTTTGGAAGCCACACTGACAACCTTCTTGGCTAAAGATCAGGGTATAAATGCTGTAAACAAAATACACACTGGAAAAAGTCCACCCTCTCGTTCCCCACCATCCAATATCACTCTGGCAACATTGGGAAGGGCCTCAGAGGCTAAGAAATGTCATGAAGCAGGCTCCTACTTTACGCACCTCAAATCACAGTGAATGTCTGTCTGTGTAAAGTGTTTCCTTTCCCCCCAGGCACAGAACGCTGGGTTTGAGTGCTACAAAAACAGGGTGACTGCAACAAGTGTAACTTCATGTTAACAGGTGTGGATGCTTGACATAAAGAGGAACAACTCCATGTTTGACCCTCTTCAGAAGAATTCCACATGCATGCTCCCAACACATGAGAGGGGAACTGGGCCAGAATAAGTAGCTCTTCCCCTACATGCCCACTAAATAGTCCCCCCCCCAACTGTTTTCTATACGTACGTTACAAACATCTGCAAGGACAGGGCCTTCATGTATTGTTCAAAGATTTATCCTCTTGATCTGGAGCACATGGAAGCATTTTTGCATACAAGAACAGGTGTGAAGACCTGCTGCATGTACATGTTCACACCTGCATGTGTCAGTAGCAGTAGGATGGGCTACTTGACCCTGATCCAATTTTTGGAGAACACCTGTGACAAATGCAGCAAATGCTGAGTGAGTGATTGATGTGAATCTGGAACATGCCTGTGAGATCTGAGTACTTTGACATCTGCATATGTGCATTGGCTTACTGCTCACTTTCACATAGGGATGTACAATGGTATTTTTGTGTGTGGGGGGGGGTTACTCAGTTTATTTTCAGTATTGAATGTTTTATTTGTTTCCTTTTTGTTCTTTTTCATAACTTTGGAACTATTTCATTTTGTTTCCATTAGTGCTGTTTGTATTTGCTATTATTTTCGGGGGGGGGGGGGGGGGCTAGCCAGTATTCTGCTGCCTGTACCTTTGGTATTGAAGATACATCCAGAGTTCCCCCTATTCCTTGAAAGCATCAAAAAGTCAATACTGCAGATATATTAGAGAAAGATTTCCTGCTTTAGAAGGAGTTTTAAAAGAGGCATATCCTTTATGTTTCTTATTGCTTTCCATAGGAGATCCAGTTCTTCTCCTGCTTGTAAGTTCTATGTTTTCCATCCTATTGGATGGCATGAAATGGTTATGCATTTTAATACTATCTCCCAAGTCATCCGATTTCAATAATAATAATAATAATAATAATAATAATAATAATAAGGCATAGCAAGGGGTCACCATTTTATAAGTAATCTAAAAATGACACTGTGTTCTTGCTCTCTTCAATCCTCTTGTAACCCTTCTGTGACTTGTACGGGCTGTTCTAGGAGGGCTTCAATTGAAATGAAATAAAACCTTCCATTTAGAACTCATTTGTTTGAATTCCCACTTCTTTCTATAACAATTAAATGGGGCTCCTTTATTTTTTTCATTTATTTTTTAAGGAATGCACTCAGCCTTCTGGCCCTTCCTCCACAGATGTTGGGGATCATGTGAAGGTCAATGAAATCTTCTGCAGGGTCAGCCCTACTATAAGAAAGAGTGAAGTAGCTGCCTGAGATGGTGGGTGCTGGGAAGCAGGGAGCAGCTGCAAGGTGTTGGACACAAGTGTGCATAGGATTTTTTCCCCTGGGGAAGGAGTGGGGACACACAAAGTAAAATACTGAAAGTGGGGAGCAGGCTAACCTCAAAAAAATGAGAAGAATACTGTCTACATTTTGTCTCGTATCTTGGGTTCTACAAATGCTAGAAACCTGCTTGAAAAAGAAGGAAGGAAGGAAGGAAGGAAGGAAGGAAGGAAGGAAGGAAGCTAGTGGTTGCATCTAGTGCAGCTCTAGGTAACTAGTTATGTTAGCATAGTGACATCCCCTTGCACAATGGAACTCCTCCCTCTCCTCTCTCACCCATGTTCCTCTAAATTTGTTATGGGGTTCCCCCTTCCCTGCAGAACAGATCTTGGGGGAGTGCAGGGCACACATTGGGGGGGGGGGAGTTCCATTGCACTAGCATAAGTCCTCTTGGAAATGGAATGCGTGTCTTGGATGCCATGCACAGAATCACTTGTCCTCAGGTCCTGCTTGAGGGTTTCCCATGGACACCTGGTTGACCACTGTGAGATCAGGATGCTGGATTTGACGGGCCACTGACCTGATCCAGCAGGGCTCTTCTTATGTTCTTAAGTTCCATGGTTCATGGGATGGGTGTGGGGGTTCCTGCAGATGTGCATGGTTGGAAGATAAGAATTTATTTGTCACACAACGTGTTCTGCACACCTTAGTCTGCTGCTCTTGGATATGGCAGAGGAAAGCATATTATTGCCAGTTTTGAAGTAATATTCAATTACTGGCCTTGTGAATTCCTATATAGAAGTGGGGGTGGGTTGTCTTGTCCTTTCAGATAGAAAAATGTCTTGGACCAGCCTTGACTTGCAGAAGCCAAGATGGCGACGAAGGTAGTAGCCTAGTTAACTTTGTCTGCTTTTAGATTAAGTTTTAAGTAGTTTTAAGTAGTTTTTTTCTTCAACCCCCTCCGGGCTTTTATTGCTTTATTGTTTTAGATTAAGCTTCAAGCAGTTTTAAGTAGTTTTAAGTAGTTTTTTAACCCCTCTGGGCTTTTATTGCTTTATTGTTTTACTACCTGATTCGAGCTTCAGCCTTACTGCCTTGCCGCACCCCCCGCTATGCATTCGATGCCGTGGAGCTGAGTTATCCCCTGAAACGAATGAGTGGGGAAGGGAAGAGGTCTGGCCTGACTCCCCTGCCGTGAAGGGATCCCCCGTCACTGGAAAGGAAAAAACTCAAGGTGGGTGATCGGAAACACCGAAAAAAGGGTTGAAGCAAGTCCCCTTCGAGTCCCGCCTGTGTGAGTAAGACCGTCTTCAGCAAAGCAGGCTGATAAAGAGGCTCGGCTTGGAAAATAATTACCATCTTTCACCTTATATCAATTAACCCCCAGCTTTTATCAGCAAAAGGACACTGGGAGCTGACGGAGGAGCTCTCAAACCTTCCTCCCTTCCTCCCTTTTCCTGCTCCACCAAAGAAACATATTGAGAATCAGTGCTTGCTGATGAGCTAAGCAGGAGAAAGCTGCAGATACACCCACATTCATCCATCGGTCCTGCAAATTAGGTAGAAACACTTGGGGACAACCAGCTTTCTAATTGGAAGACAACTACCCAACATGGTCCTCACCAGAAAGTTATGTAAGGAGTTGGGTATCTTGCCAGATACGCCACTTAGCCCCCCGGGACCCGGAAAGAGACAAAGTAAAATTATAAATTATTTCCCTAAGAGGGAGGAATGCATGAGCGAACAAATTGAACTAACTATTGACGAAGTCACTCCTCCCCCCCTTACTTATCTTGAACGGTCACATTACTTCAAAGAGCTTCAACAAAACTCTGCAAATACAAATTCCCCAAGAAGCTTGGCGCAAGAGCTAGTTCTAGCGGAGAAACTCGAGGAAAATATTTCTGTCACCTATAATCCGCGGCCCCTGGCAGAATTAACAACATGCCACCAAGACCAGGCGCCCACTTCTAAATATACTCAAACTGAACCGAGTGATGGCCATTTTCAGGCCCACCTCCAAGATATAAATACAGACCTTTTCAACATAAAAAATTACTTGACAATAACAAATGGGTTATTGCTGACCCTTGTGGAAAATTTTATTCCCCAACCAAAAGAGACAATAGCAACGGATGCACCCCAAGTGCACAAACCAGATGAACTTGTGCATAACCCAGATGAACCTGTGAAGATGAGACAAGCAGTAACAACCAAGAAATTGCAAAAAAATAGATCAAAAGCCAGGGAAAAGAAAACTAAGAACATTAAAACAACAAGGAAAATAAAGATAAGCCGACATAAACAATGGCAGAAATTATTTAATCTACTCCCATCGGACTCAAATAAATCTGCTGCACGAGATAAAAAAGGGAAAGGCAGGAAGGGGAAAAAGAAGTCATCGCCACAGCTAATGGCTAAGGTGGCATCTCCGAAGCATAGTTCAGAACTAAATGGGAGGATGGAAGCAACGTCCCAGAGCTCTGGTAACAGTTCACTCAGTGAGCTAGAATCTGGGGGAGAAGTGGTGCCTAACAATGAAGGTAGTAAACCGCTTAGCAAACCGGGAAAAGGGGATGATGCAATGCCCAATCGCGATGACAACATTATACAAGATGGGCAAGCCTTTACTCAGGCAAGATGTTGGAACTTGATTTTAAATCCCCACAAATTGGTATTTACAAACTTCCCAAAATCAAAGGGCTTCCTTTCAGGGAAAGATCGAAGAATGAGCTCCTTGAACATTCTGAATGATATACTGCCAGGAGCAGTAAAGCCATATGACATTACTTCTGTAGACTATTTGCATCATGATGGTTGTTCAATGAGAGCAATGATCACATTTAGAGACCAGAACCTGGCCAAGTTTATCTACAGATCAAGATATATATTCTCAAAGGCCCAGATAAAAATTCTCAGATTTTTTGAAAACAAGGCTCCACCGAATCCCCTTCTGGAAACTAAGCATGCAAACCCTAGTAAGGAGAAACAACCTCCCAGAACCTGGCCTGGTCTCCAGAAACAAGAGCCTCAAAAACTAAAAAGGAAAGATGCTCACCTGCAAGACCTGCAATTTCAAGAGAATGAAGATGAGGACCTTTTCTCCGTGGAAGAAAATACCTTAATTAGGCAATTTTGCCATTTTCCATCTCCAATACAGACTGAAATATTGGAAAGACTGGATTTGCTGAGGGTTAAACTGGCTGGGAGAGATATAAATAAGGAAATTAACGTGGACGCCCACAATAAGGACCAGACTTCCTATAATTTGAACCCTATACAAGAACAAAACCCAGCGGCCTGTCGGCCACGTTACCTTCAGACGGTGGCTGAGATTAACCTACCTCCAATCAAGGAAGCCCAGCACACTGAAGAGAACACCACACCACCTCCAACAAGGAGAACCATCCCCAAGGTGAACTCACCAGGCTCTTGGGACAAGCTGAGGTACCTAGACGAGGCAGAACTGGGCCATAATCAGGTACCGGAAGAATACTTACGGAAAGAGATAACACACTTCAAAGGCCCGGTGACCACTAATGTCAGTATTCAACACTCAACAGCCGAAACTATAGATCACTTGGCTAGTCTGCCATGTATGGAGAGCAATGGGCCAGCTCATAAAAGAGTAATCCCTAAAAGCACCTTGGGAAATAATTGACAAAGATCAGACCAGAGGCAAACACCAGCCGGCTCCCTATCTCCGCGGAAATTCGACATCATTAGGTATAAACAGACTCAATCCCCACTCACAAATCAAGCAAAAGCAGTTCCTTCCTTTAAAGACGCATCCAATCCATCCCAGAGCCTTAAAATTGTCTCCTGGAATGTTAACGGCTGGGCGACAAAGCAAATGGATCCTGAGGCAATAAACTTCATCTCTTCTTTTGACATAGTGTGCCTCCAAGAGACCTGGTCCCAACAAAGTATCGCTCTCCCTAATTATTGCTCCTTTAGCTCCTGTGCTCGTAAACTAACCAACAGGGGTCACCCCCAAGTTGGCCTCGCCTGTCTTATTTCAACCAACTTATCCCTCACTATTTGCGAGGAAATTAAATCGTCCCCTTACTTTCTCACTATAAAGATCCATCTTCCAAAGACCAAAAGCCCATGGTTGATAACTACAGTATATCTGCCCCCAGCAATCAATGATTTTGACCGCAATGAAAGGTGGTCTGAACTTTCGTCTTGGCTCCATGATCTTCAAACAACTAACCCAGGACTTCCCCAAATCCTCTTAGGCGACTTTAATGCAAGAATAGGTCCCAACGACGATGATATATTATCTCCCGCAGCTCTCTTGGACAATCCCCTGCAGCCCCCCTGGGGAAACAGATGCTCTCTTGATCCTATAACAAATGCGTCGGGGAGGCTGATGGCCCAATTGGCCATGGAAAACGATCTTTGCATCGCGAATGGTAACATCACTCCCTTGTCTTCGCAGCAGTTAACGTGCATCACTTCCCGGGGAACCAGTGTTGTCGACTACATCTTATTGACGCCGGAGCTATTTTCAATTTCTACAAAAATGGAAGTGGCTGAATATTTTGGTGGTGACCACCTTCCATTGACTCTATTGTTAAACCTAATAGAGCCATTTTCAGCCCCCACAAACTATAGTTCCACGACACAAAGCCACCCTGTATACAAAACAAAGAAATGGACAAGCCTCAGTTCCTCTCTTGCCCTGGACATACAAAAATCATTTGATATGTCTGCTGTTCCTTCTGACCCAATTCTGCCCGCTGACCAGTATCGGAAATTAATTGATGCTTTCTCAACAACCTACATAACCACCACCTCGCCTATCCACCAACGCCTCTTCTCTGAATCACCTTGGTTTGACAAGGAATGTAAAGCCCTAAGAAGGCGAATTAGGAAAATGGTCAGAATCATCAAATTTTCCAACGACCCCCAAACCCGTGCAAAGCTCATAGATATTAAAAGGACATACAGAAACATGATTCATTGCAAGAAACAGCAGCATATCCTTGAGGCTTGGTCCACTCTTCGTTCGGCTGTAGAGAGGCATGACTCCCGCTCCTTCTGGCGCTTAGTTAGACCTTCGGCACCACTCAATTCAGCTACCCAGATTTTCGCTGATGAATGGATTGCCTATTATTCAACCAGTTTCGCTTCTCCAAATCATTTTACAGATCTCCTTCACCCCCCGCCGGACTTCTGTTCCTGTTCTCTTAGTCCCACTTCTCCAATAAACTTTACCTCAACTCGCATCTTCAACATCATAATGTCCATGCGAAGGAATAAGGCCCCCGGCCCAGACATGGTCCCGTTGGACCTTTTCCTGACTGATCCTCTTTGGTGGAGCGAACAGCTGACTCCTGTATTCACCGCTATCTCTTCCGCCCTAGACATCCCCGACTCCTGGAGAGAAGCTATAATAGTTCCGATCTTCAAAGGCGGCCAGCCAAACATCCCTAGGAACTATCGCCCCATCAGTTTATTATCTATTCCGGGGAAAATATTTGCCGCTGTACTACTGGAAGAACTTCTTTCATGGGTCCAGGAGAGGAACATTCTACCGCCAGAACAGATTGGCTTCCGAAAGTCAGCATCAACCATGGTCCACTGTCTAACTCTTTATCACCTTGCCAGTAAATATACTGCACCAAGGCAAGGCCACCTATTTGTCGCTTTCATGGACCTGGAGGCCGCCTTTGATTCTATTCCTAGGCAGAGATTATGGTCCAAACTTGCCCATCTGGGAATTGATCCGCACCTCCTCTCCCTAATTATTTCCCTTTATTCAAACACCACAGCTTGCGTCCGAAGTGGTCCCAACGGCTCCCTTACCACTCCATTCCCAACGGCCAAGGGCGTCCGACAAGGTTGTCTCTTGGCCCCTTTACTGTTTAATCTCTATCTTCATGATGCAATTTCCCCTTTGAAGCTAGCAACTAAGTATCCTCCTCACTTAGCAGGTCACCCCGTTGCTTCCCTTTTCTATGCAGATGATGCCGTCATCTTATCCAGAACAGCTGCGGACCTAGCAAATGCAGTTAATGCATTTATCGCCTATTGTAAGGCGGAAGCTCTTAATATTAATTATAAAAAATCGAAAGTCCTTCACTTCACTCGTTCCCGCAAACTCAAGCTGGAGCCGCTTAAGATCACAGGTGGCTGCTTAGAAAAGGTAAAAGCCTTTAAATATCTAGGCTTAATATTCACTTATAATCTCTCCTGGACCACCCATCTACAATCTGCCTTTTTCGCCGCAACCACGACCTCCAATGCCATTGTCCGATTTTACCACCAGAAGGGCGGCAAACACCTTCCAGCAGCAATTCAAATATTTAATGCCAAAGTTGTTCCTAAATTATTATATGGCTGTGAAGTATGGACTACAGCAATATCAAGTAACTTGGATCGCCCACTTCATATGTTTCTGAGATCTCTTTCCGGTGTCCCGAGATGCGTCTCAGGTGCAGCCCTACGACTTGAGTTCGCTCAGCCCTCAATTGTAAAACGAGCATGGTGTCGAGCCATTTCCTATAGCTCCCACCTACTAGCATCGGATGCTCGAATTAGAGGTGGTTTTTCCAATCTGATCCTAAGAGATATCCATAATTCCCCTTGGAAAACTACAATTAACCTCAAACTCAGCTCTCTTTACAATCTGAATTGCAAAACTGTTCTTAAATTAGAGTGTATTAGTCCGGCGGCCCTACCTTCAATTAAAAAGAAGCTACAGCAACTTGACTTCTCTAACTCAGCTGCCGATGCAAGAGGGCCGTGTTCAGGCCTAGCCCTAGCTATTCCTCCCCCTGAAGGAATCCCTCTATACTGTTTTACAATTTCTTCGGAGGCTAAGCGAAGGGCCTTTACCTGTGCCCGTCTCAACTGTTTTCCTACAGCAGTTCTGTCGGGTCGTTATTCCAGAGTCCCCATCGCAAACAGAACATGCATCTGTAATGACACGGCTCTGGAGACTATGGAACATGTAATGCTCTTCTGTCCCAACTGGACAGATGAAAGATCTCGGTTTTTAACTCCTCTCATGAACAAGCTTCATCTCCCAATCCAGCCCTGGATAGTGTCCCTTCTTTTGCAGGATTCTGATTGTTGGATCACCGAGATGACAGCTAACTTCCTGCTCAGTGTGATGAAGAGGAAAGCGGCACTAACTTCTTTTTAACACCACAGCTGCAGTCGATACGCTGCACAATCGAACGAAGTTCCAAGCAGCTTTATTGTCCAAGGACAATGGAGCTAGGACAAATCTGAGGAGCTGAAGGACCCCTTAATGATCCTCCTCCAGCCTCAGCAGTTTTTTGTCTTTTTGTTTTTGTACTATCGGTCACTCGATGTTTTAAATCCCCTGTTGCTTCTGTTATTTCTTTTTTCCCCCCTCCCTTTAAGTATTTGCCCAGGACGATATCTACCTTTACCTCCCCACCCCCATTTTATGTTGTTATTTCTATGTATATCATGCTATGGCCACACGGCTAATGCAATAAAATCTATTGATTGACTTGCAGAATTACGTGCACATTGGTTTATACCTAGAACACTGCTCTCTTTCTGTGTGTGTGTTTAAAGTCACTTTTGCAACACTTTGCAAAAACCCAATGTGTGGCATTGGAATAAACCTCACCATCTGCATCAAGCTGGAGCAGTTATTTCCTCTCCCATGAGAATCAAATTTGGATGTCCTTGTTCTGGCAGTTCTGAAGCCTATTAATAGTCCCTTTGACATACATAGAAGGGGATGGAGGGAAGGGGGAGAGCAACACCTGAATAAGCAGAAAGGGGGAAGTAAAGATACATTGGCAGCAATTGGTATTTTTAAACTAAAATGTGAACCATTGCCCCAAGTGAATGCTCTAGAATGCCCTTGATTCGTTTATTGTTCAAGAGCAGTGCCAGTAACAGTTATGCTTCACGGCAAATAATAAGTCAAAATAATATTTCAAAACCATGAAGATTTTCAAAAAAGTAACATCACAACCTCCAGATGTCATTCTGCCACCAACTCACAACATACATTGGTTCTGTTTATAAAAATATGTACTAAGCAGCTTTTCACTTTGCACAGGTATTGCCATGCTTTTTTCTTTAAAAAGCAATTTTTAAAATTACATTTAGATGCCCCCCTTCCTGCAAGGAACGGTGGCATACATGGTTCTAAAGGTAATGGGACCCCTGACCATTAGGTCCAGTCGTGGCCGACTCTGGGGTTGCGGCGCTCATCTCGCTTTATTGGCCGAGGGAGCCGGCGTACAGCTTCCGGGTCATGTGGCCAGCATGACTAAGCCGCTTCTGGCGAACCAGAGTAGCGCACGGAAATGCTGTTTGCCTTCCCGCCGGAGCGGTACCTATTTATCTACTTGCAATTTGACGTGCTTTTGAACTGCTAGGTTGGCAGGAGCAGGGATGAAGAACGGGAGCTCACCCTGTCATGGGGATTCGGACCGCCAGCCTTCTGATTGGCAAGCCTTAGGCTCTGTTGTTTAACCACAGCGCCACCCGCTGTGGTTCTACTCACCATTTTATCCTCAGTGTCTGGCCCTAGGTTACCCAGTGAGCTTCATGGCCGAATGGGGATTTGAACCCTGGCTTCTCGGGTCCTAGTACAACACTCTAACCATGCCATATCTCGATATTAAAGGATTGGAGGTAAAAGAGATTCCAAGCCAATTTTCACAGCTATGTTAATGAAAAGAAATGAAAGCTATTGTGTACGGTCCACCTATAGCTCATGGGCCCTATCTTGCTTGGCATGCCAAATCAAGTCCTTCCAATGGCACTTCTTCCTGGTCTTCCAAATGGTGCATCTTCTTCATCATCTTAATCATAACTGCAAGCAGATCAGAGCACACCAGAACCAGGAAAATGTGCCACTCCTTGTTTGTCAAGCACCGCCAACCTGCTTGCAATGACAGTATGCAAGATGAAAAACAGACCCTTTTGCAAGGGCTCTTCTTTATAAAGTTACTTGTATATGGCAATTTCATTTTTTTAAAAATCAGATAAGTGCAGAACCATTATAAATATGCCCAAAATAACTGTGTATTATATATATGATTCTTGTAACAGCTATGTTATATGCAACTTATGTAATCTAGACTGTATATATGTATAATTAATGGAAAACCAATAAAAATTTATATGAAAAATAAATAAATATGCAATAAGACTCACATAATGTTTTTAAAAAGAGAAAGATCACTAGTTTTCGTGTCTGGGGTCATCTAATGAAGCTGATTGTTGGAAGGTTCAGGACAGACAAAAATAAATAGTTCCTCACACAGCATGTAGTTAAACTATGGAATGTTCTACTAATGGGGAAATATTGGGTTTCAGTAGCCAGTACCTTGCAGGTTCGGGCCGGAATGGCCAATAAAATCCAGACTCCAGAGGTTAGCAAAGCAAGGTGTTTATTTAGCATTGCAATGGACACCATTTAACCGCCTAGAGCAGAAAGTGCCACCTCATGTAAAAAGCATAGCAATAGTTAAACTTTAAGCATTCCTACACAACAACTGTTCTGGCCAGCTACGTCACACAGCATAGCTCAACCGCCTTCTGAAATAGCAATGGCCTTCATCCTTATCTCCTTCCTCTTGCTTACGTGCTGCTTTGTTCTTCTCTCATGGTTCTCTTGCAAAAACAACCTTCACATTCCAACCTTCGCTTGCTAAACCCTTCCAACACACGTTTCAATTTTCATGCTATAATTTCAATAAGTTCTCTGACAATACCATGAGATGTAGCAATGACCCCCAACTTTGATTGCTTTAAAAGGGGGTTAGGCAAACGGTGGATTAGGCTGTCAATGGCTGTGCTCTGCCTCCAATGTTGGAGGAAATATGCCTCTGAATGCCAGTTGCTGGGGGAAACAAGTGGGGAGAATGCTGTTGCTCACAGGTCTTGCTTGTGGGCTTCTCAAAGGCATCTAGTTGGCTACTGGACTTGGTGGGTCTTTGATCTGATCCAGAAGGGCTGTGTTTATGTTCTCATGGTTTTAGCTGCCTTTACTTACTTTGTTTGCAGGAGGTGCTTCAGAAGGAGTCGTACTCCCCTTATGTTTAGAGCTGGGGGGCCTTTTTCTTTTACCACGCTACTTCCTGGACAAGAAATACAATCCGCAGGGTATGAAACTGTTGGATAGGGTTTTTATTCATGATTTGAACATGCTTCATGGAGCCCTCAGAGGGTCAGTTTACATTCTTTCATATAGTTAAAGGTATAGGGACCCCTGACCATTAGGTCCAGTCGTGACCGACTCTGGGGTTGTGGTGCTCATCTCACTTTATTGGCCGAGGGAGCCGGCGTACAGCTTCCGGGTCATGTGGCCAGCATGACTAAGCCGCTCCTGGCGAACCAGAGCAGCACACGGAAACGCTGTTTACCTTCCCGCCAGAGCAGTACCTATTTATCTACTTGCACTTTGACGTGCTTTCGAACTGCTAGGTTGGCGGGAGCAGGGACCGAGCAATTGGAGCTCACCCCGTCGCGGGGATTCAAACTGCCAACCTTCTGATCAGCAAGTCCTAGGCTCAGTGGTTTAACCCACAGTGCCACCCACGTCCCATTCTTCATATAGTTAGAATCATATAATTGTAGAGTTAAAAGGGACCCCAAGGGCCATCTAGTCCAGCTCCCTGCAATGCAGGAATATTTTGTTAAAGGTGAAGCTGGAACCCATAATCCTGAGATTAAGAGACTCATGCTCTACCAGCTGATCTATTCTAGCTATCTAAACAGTGGAAGTGTTGTTGATTATATTTAGAGTACCACCCTCATTATTTTCTTATGTGAAAATATTTGAAGTGCAAGAACAAACAGAAAGTGATCACTTCCCTTTATTAAGTCCCCTAATAAAATGTCTTCCTCAGGCAGGAGGTGATTCTGGAGAGCTTTTGGGTGTGAAAAGATTGAAATGGTCACTCAATCTAAGCAATAACGCTCAAAAGATATTATCTAGTGATCGTATGATGATTCTGTGCAAGAGCTTTGAAAGTGAATTGTCAGTTCTGGTGGACACCTTCCCACAAACTGCAGCAGACCCAGGTTATTAAATTCAAAAGCTTCAAACAATGTACTCAGATGGTTCAATACAGCTGGCTTGATGCACAATGTAAAGAAGTTATGAAAGTTCTGGCAAAGTTTAACAGGGCTTTCTAGAAGAAATCTGTAGCGAAATCCATGGAAAAATGGAGTAATGCTAGAGCAGATTATAAAAAACTGCTCAAGAACGAGAAAGCAGATTTTTGAAGGAGGCCTAAATTAATGAAATGATTTCATTAATTTAAACATACATTGGGGGAAACTACCATATTTTTCGCCCTATAGGACGCACCGGCCCATAGGACGCACCTAGTTTTCGGGGGGGAATTCAAGGAAAAAAATATGACCCCCCCCTGCAGCTCTGGGAGCAGCGGACAGGCTGCACACAGCCTGTGCGCTACTCCAATACCTTCTCCCTGCTTTTGCGGGAGGTGGCGGAATTCCCCCACCTCCTGCAAAAGCCCACAGGAGCCGGCGCGACTCCTGCGGGCTTTTCGACCAGGAGGGAGAAGGAACTGAAATGGCCAGTCAGTCTCTTCTCCCTCCTCGGGGAAAAGCCCCCAAGAGCGGCGCGCTCTTTAAAGGGTGTGCGGCTCCTGCGGGCATTTCTACGAGGTGGGGGAATTCCCCCACCTCGTAGAAAAGCCAGCAGAAGCCGCGCAGCCCCTTTAAAGAGCGCACGGCTTCTGCGGGCTTCTGTGGGAGGTGCGGGAATTTCCCCACCTCCTAGAAAAGCCAGCAGAAGTTGCGCAGCCTTTAAAGAGCACGCCGCTTCTGCGTGCTTTTGCGGGAGGTGGGGGAATTCCCCCATCTCCCACAAAAGCCCACAGGAGCAAGAAGGGACTGACTTTGCCAGTCAGTCCCTTCTCCCTCCTTGGGGAAATGCCCCCAAGAGCGGCGTGCTCTTTAAAGAGCGCGCGGCTCCTGCGGGCTTTTCGACCCAGATTGTGCCCCCCCCCGATCCTCTGGGGCTGGTGATGGGGGAAGCGCTGCTTTCCCCCACCGCCAGCCTCAAAGAGCAGACTCTCCTGGCTTCAGCGGAAGCAATGCGAAACATTCAAAGCAGTCTTGGTTACTGTTGCCTGCAAGACCTGAAGGAGGTTCTGAAGATGGATAAGCACTAACCAGGGATTGGCGTCACTGGTTAAACTCCTGAATAATAATAATAATAATAATAATAATAATAATAATAATAATTTATTATTTATACCCCGCCCATCTGGCCGAGTTTCCCCAGCCACTCGGGGCGGCTCCCAATCGAATGTTAAAAACAATACAGCATTAAATATTAAAAACTTCCCTAAACAGGACGGCCTTCAGATGTCTTTTAAAGATAAAATAGCTGCTTATTTCCTTCACATCTGATGGGAGGGTGTTCCACAGGGTGGGCGCCACTACAGAGAAGGCCCTCTGTCTGGTTCCCTGTGACCTCACTTCTCACAATGAGGGAACCACCAGAAGGCCCTTGGCGCTGGATCTCAGTGCCGGTCTGAACGATGCAGGTGGAGACGCTCCTTCAGGTATACAGAACCAAGGCCGTTTAGGGCTTTAAAGGTCATCACCAACACTTTGAATTGTGCTCAGAAACGTACTGGGAGCCAATGCAGATCTCTCAGGACATGTGTTATATGGCCCCGGCAGCCAATCCCAGTCACCAGTCTAGCTGCTGCTTTCTGGATTAATTAAAGTTTCTGGGTCACCTTCAAGGGTAGCCCCACGTAGAGCGCATTGCAGTAGTCCAAGCGGGAGATAACTAAAGCATGCACCACTCTGGCGAGACAGTCCGCAGGCGGGTAGGGTCTCAGCCTGCGTACCAGGGAACTTAGAAGCAATTAAATCATCTCAATGCTCCCCATGTTCCTCTATACTGAAAATGGAGCATTTTAGAGCCAGTTACTTGTCAAAAGCCCTGCCTGTATCATTAATATCTGCCTTTATTGAGTTGCGCTTTCAAGCAATGCCCTTGGCAGTGCTGGTTGGTTGTTACAAAAAGATTCCATATGCAGATAGATGTTGTATATGCAGGTAATTGGAGGTGGAAGATATTATTCATTATTTGTTATACTGCCCCTTATACACACCCCCAAGCTTTTTTAAACCTTTGTTTGTTCAAGGAAGCAATCATCCCACAATTGAGCGCGTTCTGTGGTTACTGAGTAATTCCAACACATTAGTGACACATAGAGTGACACTTTTCGCGTTGGTGGCTAAGGAGATTAGGTAGAAGGATTTGGACAAAATAGCTGTGAACTGTAAGGGGTATTCAGAGGTCTAAATCCGAAATACATTTTGTATATAGCAGCGGAGACCCCCTGGTTATAGTCTCACCAGAAGCTGATGATTCTGTTTGTTTCAGCCAATGCCTTGATTTATATTTTGAGTCTAAAACTGTTTGTGCTTTTGCTTGTGTCATGGCCTTTGACTAGCACAATAAACATTGATTGATTGATACGTCATTTATATGTTGCCGCATAACACAGATTCCCCCCCCCCCAAATGCAATAGTTAGGCTTTTAAAAAGCCTTTATGGAAAGCTCAACTGCTGTGTGCAGTGAGGATGGGAGGCAGCTAGGGATGGAAGAGGGGAGGTGGGAGAACGATGGGGAAGAGTATGAAATGGATGGAAGGAAATATGAATGGATGTTTGTGTCTGCACAAAGAAGAGAGTATGTGCCTATGTGTGTGTGTAATTGGTCGAGCCCTGCCTACTTTTGTCTCCAGCTCCACCCACCACTGGTATACTGTCCCCAAAGGGAAATGTGATCCTTGGACGTACAAAGCTCCCTCCCCCGGCACTGCATTGTGTTTTTACTGTCTTTTAATTTTTATTCTAAATGTTTGCTGTATAATCTGCCTTCCATTGAGTTCCATTGGCCAGAAGAAGGTGGAAGGTTAAAACATTTATTAAAATAGGCACAGCAGTGATGCAAGCATTTTCTCTCTCTTAAACTTAAGCTGTGTCAGCAATCTTCACTACTTGTCCTAATTTGCAGGCGGGGGATGCAGAGGTTCAGAGGGACAAGATGCCAATCAATCAGGGAAATCAGAAACTCTTGATGATTGACTGCAAATCAACCAGATGTCTACCAGGAGATCTGGATCTGTTTTCTTTCTTGCTCTTGATTACCCAGTTCTGAACAGTTACCAGTTTCCCAACACAATGCAGCTTCCCAAAAAGTGGGGCTCTGTTTCCCAACCCCCCACCCCTTAGGCAGCAATCCTTACTTACAAGAGACTGATAACCAGAGAAGGGAAATGATGTAAAACAGCATTACAAGCAGCGTTACACTGATTTTTTAATACTGTAATGGTGATTTTTGTTTTATCTTTAGTTGTTGGTTTTTTAATAGTATTTTATAGGTTGTAATTGTTTAACTCTTGATTTGTTAATTATATTATATTTTTTATGATGTATTTGTGATGTTCTGTTCTGGTACTGTTATTTATTCTTTGTAAGCAGCTTTAGCATTCATTTGAATGGAAAGCACCATAGAAATACAATTCTTCAATCAACTAAGCCCCATTGAACTACTGAGATTTACTTTCAAGTAAGCACACGTAGGCTCATTTTGTCAATAGTATGAAGTAATGGAGGCTAACCCTCCCCAGTCAAGGTGGATCTCCAAATCAGATTAACCGTTCCAGAGAGATAATATGAAAACTGTTCCACTATATTTTTGCTCATGCTGAAATTTCCCTCTATTTTCCCTCTTCATACTCTTTTCTTTGGTCAGAAGATGGAGCCATTCTCCATCCTATATGATTCTTGCTCTATTTTAACTAGAGCAGGATTAGTCCCTAGGGCATTATAAAGTAGCATTTGATTATTCACTCTTATTTTCAGTCTGAAACTGGGCCAGCCAACATCTTTCCAAAATCAAACAGATACTTAAAATAATAATAAAAACAATAAATGAATGTTTTAAGTAAAGATTTCATGAAAATAAAAAATAGAACAGTTTACAGTGGCTAATTGCAGCATTATTATTATTATTATTATTATTAATAATAATAATAATAAACCAATCCCCCAGGGTGTGTTTGTGTGTGTGTGTGTGTGTATGTGTTATATCCTTTTCACTTTCCTTTTTGAACATACATGGTTATACAAATGAAATAACTGCTTTGAAATAAGTTTACATAAGAGAAAACACTGCTGTTACTGGGTATTAACCATCTTTCTTTTCTTCGTTTTCAAAAATGTAATAAAATTCCATCTTTTTCAATTAAAAATGTAACTTCTTTCCATCAGTTTGAAAGAGTTGGCACACAATGCAATCCTAGGAATGTTTGCTAAAAATTAAGTCCCACTGTGTTCAATGTGTTTACACCCAGGTAAGTATGCTTAGGATCGCACTTTAGCCATATGAGCTACATTTTCTGGTCAGCCCACTATGGACTGTGTCATAACCTAGTACCTAAAGGTGGTTGGGAGGCTGCACCCACTTCCTCCAAGGGGGGGGGGAAGCAGCTTTATTGCAAAGGGGAGACTCTCCTGCCCCCATCCATTGGGCAGAGGACCAGCAGCTTCTCTTAAAGGGGTGTCATAGCTCAATGGAATAACATCTGCTTTGCACACAAAAGGTCCGAGGTTCATTCGCAGGCAGGCAGTGCTTGGAATCTCCCCTGATTGAAACTCTGGTGAAACACTACTTGCCAGTGTAGATAATACAGAGTTAGATGAACTGATAAAGCAGATTCCTGTGTTCCTATACAGGGAGTTTGGTTTCCCCTCCCCTCCCCTAGCAGACTAGCAGAGTCCAATGGACAGTTGTCCTAAGACTGCAGAGCTGAAGGACAGCATGCTCTGGTCTCAGCAAGGGAACCAAGGGCCACTGGAAAGCTGTCCCCCTGTCTCCCAGAAAGGTCATTATGGCATGGGGGGAAATAATCCATTGGCCCATGAAGGAGCGCCAGCAATGGCCTTGTTTCCACCAAATCCTATTGGAAAGAACACTTACAATAACTTAGCTAGTGAGAAGCAGTGTCCAAGTTTGCACTGTTCTTCCTGCCTTCGAAACCCTTTTTCTTTTGTGCCTTGGCTTTTTGGACTGTATGCTTGAGGGCAGGAACTTTTCTGTTACTGATTGCTGCAAGTCACTCCGGTAACCTTATTTTAAGTCCCATTCCTGAGTTTCTATATCCTTTTAATCAGTAGTTCTCAATCAATGGGAAAACACCACTGAGGGAGGGGTGAAAGACACTTACCCTGACCCCACTCCTCCAAAATGAAGGATGAGGAAAGATTCAGATACTTTTTCCTGTTAGAAAATGAGGCTTAGCATTGCAGCTGCTGAAGCTGCTTTGCTGCTAACTGCAGAAGCTGCAAAGAGGCAGTGAACATGGACGATCCGGCCACAGCCCTGCTCCTGCCTCCTTCTCTGGCTAGCTATTTGAGGAGGGAGATTATTCCCTTTCATGTGTTACACAAGTAAAGGTGATTCATGCTTTGCCAGTGGTGGATCTTACTATAAGGCAGAAAGAGGCAACCACCTCAAGAAAAGAAAATTTGCTGTTCCTTACTACAATAGTCTAAGGCCATATCCCTATCATTTCTTTAAAGTACTATCACAGTCATACCTCATGTTATGTTTGCTTCATGATACGTTTTTTCAGGTTGTGTCCTGCGGTGACCCGGAAGTACTGGAAAGAGTTACTTCTGGGTTTCGCCACTCGCGCATGTGCAGAAGTGCTAAATCGTGCTTCACGCATGCGCACAAGCACACCTGTGCAGATACAGTGCTTCAGGTTGCGGGCTTTTCATGTTGTGAACGCGCCTCCGGAACGGATCCTGTTCTCAACAAGAGGTACCACTGTATACCACTTTGACAGTGATGACTTCCCCGAAATAATCCTGGGAATTATGAAGGTGCTGAGAGTTGTTAGGAGACCCCTGTTGCTCTCCAGAGCTACAACCCCAAGAGGTTCCCTTGGAAGAGGGATTAGGAGTCTCCTAACAACAACTCTCACTGCCCTTAAAGTTAAAAGGATTCTTTGGAGGAGCCAAAACTGATGGTTTAAATGCATAGTACAGATGTGACATAACTTTTAAAAGTGCTTCTGTGTGAAAAAACCAGAGGTTCAACTGCAGCCTTATATCCATCATTTATTCTCTAAATTACCATATACAAAAATTAGGAATAAGCTCTGTAGCAATTTGTTAAATTTTCATGATTTCCCAGGAAATTACCAAATTTCTCTTTGGAAGTATTTTTTTTTTTAATGTGTCAAGTGGGAGGTCATGACTGAACTGAAGTATGCTGTTATAGAACTTCAAACTAGCATCTTTTGAAAGATTCGTAGTGGCTGGAAGTTCCTAGCAAATTCCTTACCGAAACTGATGCAAGCTTTGTCTCAGATTAATTCATGCAAATCATTCTGTTAAGTGCTGGAGGCCAAATTAATATTTAAGAATTTGTTGTCATTTATTACTTTGCATCACTTCCACAAACACATTCTGAGCCTTGGGCAGTTGGGTATTTAATTCTTTTAAGGTAGCTGAATGAATTATGGAGCAGGGTTTCAGCGGGGGGGGGGTGTATCATAAAAGCCCCCAAAAGGGGCTTTTCGTAGATTTCATAGTATTGTAGAACTGTAGAATTGGAAGGGACCCTGAAGGTCATCTTGTCCAACCGCCTGCAATGTAGGAATCTTTCCCACAGCTGTCCCTGGGTGGCTTGAAACCCAAGCCTTCTGGTTAACAACCAGATACACAGACCCACTGCACCATGAGGCTTAAATAACAGTAAATCTTCATCTTCATCATCATCATCGATGTGTAAATGGCCTTTGTTGCACTTACTTCAAAAATACACATTTTTTAAAAAATGCTCATGGATTTTCATTTAAATTAACCAAGAGTCAATTCAAGCATTATTTATACAAGCCCTGCTGTATCATTCTAATGGCCCTTCTGGTCCATTATCCTGTTCAACTAGTCCAGCCTCCTAAACAAGTGGATGCCTCTGGGAAACCTGCAAAGAGGACATGAGTGCAACAGCACTCTTCCTGCTTGTGATCCCCTGAAACCAGTATTCAGAGACATGCTGGCCCCAACACTGGAAGGTGAGCACACCCACTATGGCTAGTAGCCATTTAGGGGATGTGGGTGGTGCTGCGGTCTAAACCACTGAGCCTCTTGGACTTGCTGATCAGAAGGTTGGCGGTTTGAATCCCTGGGACAGGGTGAGCTCCCGTTGCTCTGTCCCAGCTCCTGCCAACCTAGCAGTTCAAAAGCATACCAGTGCAAGTAGATAAATAGGTACTGGTAAATGGCGTTTCCGTGCACTCTGGTCTCCGTCATGGTGTTCTGTTGCTCCAGAAGCGGTTTAGTCATGCTGGCCACATGACCTAGAAAGCTGTCTGTGGACAATCGCCAGCTCCCTCAGCCTGAAAGTGAGATGAGCGCCGCAACCCCAGAGTCACCTTTGACTGGACTTAAGCATCTAGGGGTCCTTAACTTTTTTTCCTTTAGTCGTTTATAGCCTAATTCTCCATGAATGTGTCTAGTTGCATCTTGCAGGAGGGAATTCCATACTTTAACTATGTACTGCATGAAGTATTTCCTTTGGTCTGCCCTGAATCTTCTGAAACTCGTTAAAAAGGATTTGGAAATATGGGGGAAGGTGAAACTATCATTTTTAGGAAGGATTTCAGCCTTAAAGATGAATATCTTACCTTTGTTCTTATTCCAAACAATACCAGTAACAAATAGCACTAGCTGCTTTAGGGAATGGCAAAGAGATATTTCAAGATTTGTCTGGTGGGGGGGGGGGAGTGAAGAATAAAGTATAAAATTTTGATAGATACTAAAGACAGAGGTGGCTTTGCACTGCCAGACTTTCGATCGTATTATGAGGCAGCCTGCTGAATCTTCAGAAAGTCTGCTTCATTGGATGCCACAGAGATCTGGTGTTTTGAGGGGGGGAACCCCTCTATACACTTTCTCCCATCATGGTTACTTTTTTTATTCCTCTATTATGTCTCTCCCCCCGCCACACTACTACTCTCACATTTTCTAAATGAAAGAGCTCCAGATGTTATAACTGTTGTGCATAAGGGAGTTGCTCCAACTCCTTGATCAATATGGCTGCCTCCCTTTTAAAAATCTTTTCAGTACAATAATGGTAGAAGGGCCTTGCCATCATGGCTAGTAGCAACCCACAGCCTTTCCCTCCATGAAAATGTCTACCTCTCCCCACTAAAGCTGCCCTGGCTGCTGACCACTATGGGAGCAAATTCCATTGATTCACTGTGTGGAAGGTGAGTAGAAAAAACTTTGTCCTATCCACTTATTTCACAACATACATAACTTTACACATGTACTTTGCCTCCCCCCCCCCACCCCCAGCCAGTGTGGACAGGTCCATTAGTGTAAATGAGGCACTGGCCCAGCAAGCTCAGTCTGCCCTCAGCCAGCCAGCCTCCCTCCTTAAACCAACCAGGGGGGTGACTCTGACTATCACTGTTAGTCCCCTTGCCTTATGCCCTACTAGTCCCAAGGGGCACCATCCACCTCTGTTCCAAATAGTGTGCATTTCAAGAATGTTTGCACTGTCTCCTGGTCCGCTGCATTTTGCTCTCTTGCAGGGCTCATTACAAACTGATTCTATGCCACAGCCACATTGATAAAGAAAAAACCCCAAAACACTTTATATGTGTTATAACACTGTGAGACCAGATGGCGCTGTGGATTCCCATCTTTCACCAACGGGATTTCCCTTTAAGAAGTCTACAAGGTGTTTAACTGAATCGCTTTTTTGATGTGTCTGGATCTAGCCTCTGTTTCTTAAGGTGATGGTATCCTTTCCAAACATCATGGAGGGAAATCCTGAGTTTGATTTATAAAGAGGTTTCTGCATTGCTGGAGTTGTTGAAACCAACCACCACCACCTCCCAAGACTAAAAAATGTGTTCAATCACATTAACTGCTGAAGCTATATTGTGACATTTGTCCCAAAGCCAGGATGGACACACTGCATTTATTTCCTATATGCCTATCTTGACACCACATTTCTGTCAGTCTGTTCTGTTGGTGTACTTGGCCAAATTGGAGTACTGCTCTAGTACACATTGCAATGACTGGTCTTTGCTAAAAAGCCAGAACTTGCAGAGAAATGTGTTGTTAAGTTGGCAGACTGTATCAGAGTGAGAAAAATATGCCCATGCTGTGACACCAGCATTCTGGGGGAAAGGCAGTTCACACAACCATTTCTCCATCTGACACATTGATTCAAAGGATCCACTTTGGGAGCATGAAGTGATTTGCACCATAGTTCCTACAAAGACATGCTGTACACAGGGAATGGTGCAGAAGTGGCTGATTTGGGCAGAAACCTCAAAAGCTACATTCCCATATCTGAAGTTGCAGCTGGCTGCCTTTACCACCACCCTGCCCTGCCCTGGCAAGCTGCAGTGGCAACACCCAACCTCCTATGCTATGTCTGCTGGGAAAAGGCAAGGAACCAAACATGCTGCTGTTGTTGTTGTTTTAAAGACTCAGTCTGCTCTTAACCTTTGTGAGAGCAACCTGTTTACTTGGAGCTGTCCATGGTCCTGCAACTTCTGGGCTGCCTTCCTCCGAGGATTCTGGTATCAGATGCAGAATCTTAGAGTAGGAAGTGACTCCAAGGGTCATCTAGGCCAATGCTTTGCAATGCATATTGCAATCTTTTGCCCAATGTAGGGCTTGAATCCATGACCCTGAAATTAAAAATCTCATGCTCTACAGACTGAGCATGAACAAGGCAATTACCAAGTTATGCCAATAAACTCACTACTCACAGGTTGTTGGCGGATATGTTTTATTTGTTAGCTTTTAATAAAAGGAAGAGCTATTCATTGATACCAGCTGCTGCATAAAGAATCCCCAGAGAAGTGTTGTGGTAGAACTGAAAAAATAATTCCTCCTTTCTTTTTATTAAAGGAATTTTTGAACCCATTTTGCTCCAGGCTGGAATGAGGAAGATAGAAGGCATGAGAATGGAATTAATAACAACAAGAAGAATTACAAATTATTCTGCAGAAAGAAACATGCAAGTTTTGCCACCTTATACACATACAAGAATGCATTTCTGCACACAGTTATCTGAGAGTAGTGCCTTCGGAGGGCCACTTTCAGGTAGCAGATGGGGCCAGAAACAAAAGTGGGCAGAGAAAAAAATATATGTAAATGTTACCTTTGTCTACTAATATACACGTACTCACACACCCATCTCTGTTCTCCACCCAGATAAGCAAGAAGCATGCCAGGTGCAGGCAGGAGTCTGAAGGGTGGGCAGAGGAGCCAGGGGAGCAGGAGGATGATCAAGGGGAAGAGGCCGGTGATTTGTGGGGTTCTGTACCACCCATGTGGCAGAGGGAAGAAGAAGAGTCAGAAATGGGAGAAAAGGAGGTAGGGAAGAGTTACAGGAAGGCACAGAGGTGGAAGAGACAGAGGCAGAGACAGCTAGGCCATTAGAATCTCCTCTGCTTCTTCCCTTGCTGTCTCCAAGGACAAGGAGGGGTTTGAAGGGACAGGAGCAGCTGGAGCTGTAGTACAGGAGGTCACCAGCTGCTGGCATCACAAGTGTGGGTATGTGTGCTGAAAGGGGCATGTTTGCATTGTTGCTCCAGATATCTGGGTCAGAGCACAAGCCTGATGAAGGAGATGCCTAGGTAGCTATTTAGCTATTTAGAAGCTGATGTAGTTGAGTGCTTTGACACTAAAGAACCAAACGTCCAATCACATGTCCTCATTGTGAGTTGTATATGCTTGGGACAAGGCATCATCAGAGTTCAAGGATGTAGTCTAGCCAGGCAAAATGACTTAAGGAGGGTACACAGCAGCACAGTTTCGGAGTGTGGCTTAGGGAAAATCCTGAGGGCCAGATAGAGAGGCTGAGGGGGTGTGCACACATTGCCATTTCAGGCTTGAGGTGCTCAATCCCTTCATTGCATCCATAGAAACAAACTCCTGTTTCAGCCATTTCATGCTGGAGTGTCTCTCTGAGGAAACTTTTATATAACTAAGCTATTTCACAAGAATGTCAGATGTAAGAATGAGCAAGATAGGTAGGATTCTACTAGTTTGCTTAGTATGAATACATTTGCTCCTGTTTTCTAATGCTTCGGCCAATGAGCACTTGTATTTTACAAGCAATGTTGCAGCTTTTTAAACTTTAGACTACCTGTATTGAAGTTCTGATTGCGGTGCACCCAATATTACCTCTTCTCCATGGTATAATATTTGACTGCCTTACACCAACTATTTGACCTTATTACACCAACATTTCTGACTTGCCTTTTCATGAGATTTGAAGAAAAAGAGAAACAACTTACTAGGCGTGCAGCTTTCACCTCCTCCAGAGATCCTGTTGGAATTGTGGTGAAGAAAGATTTGTGCACCGCTGTGTGTTTCTCAGTATCTTTGGGAGAAGTGGTGGGTGATTTGAGTGGTGTTTTCCCAGGCTTTGGGTGAGGCAAGCTGCTGTCAGCTGTAGGTGACATTTCCTCACTTCTGAAATGAGTAGTGGCAACATTTGGGGATGGTGTACTTGCTCTGGCAAACATACGTGCCCGCTTCTGAGATCTGAGAGAGGTAGTGAGAGCAGAAGCTGCCTCTGTGTTCAATTGATCTTCTGGTGGTGGCGGCAAATTTCTGGGTGGTGATCTGGGCGCTGAATCAGGAGGCACCATGCCAGGTGGTGATGTGGGCACTGTTTTCTCCAATGGCGGCTGAGATGTCAGAGGTGAAATTTCTTGATCTCCAGAATTAGTAGACTCAGGCAAAGGTGTTTCTGAAGCTGCAACAGTGGAAACTTTGCCTTCTTCTTTTCCCTTTCCAAAACGTTTCCTGGAAACATTTAGTGGTGGCTTAAAAGCTCTGGCAAACAGAGGTGTGCGCCTCTGAGATTTGAGTGATGTGGTAGGTGCAGAACTCAGCTCTGTTTCATCAGTGGCTGATGTTCTCTCAGAGGTTGGACTGTCATTAGTCACAGGTGAAATTTCCTTACTTCTAAAATGAGTCATTGAATGCTTTGGAGGAGGCTTGGTGCTGTTTATCTCTTGTGGTGTATGGATGGAAACAGATTTTCCAGGCTGCATTTTTTCCACTGATGATTTCAAAATCCCTTTGGGTGATTTTGACTGTTCCCCATCATCACTTGGTGATGGCGCAGCAGATGTTTGAGGGGTTATGTCTGATGGAGATACCATCAGTGTGGTATCTTTCTTATCTTCGATTCTTTTCCTAGGTTTAGTAGCTGAAGGGGAAATGGGTGGTGGTGATTTTGGTGGTGGTGGTGGTGGTGGTGATGGCGATTCCACAGTGGTCTGGGGTGATACACTGCTATGGTGTGATTTTTCTTCATTTTCAGGTGTAACTGTTATATTACCAGCTGCATCTACCTTGGTATGATCACCTGCATGTTCCTTAGTGTCTGATACAGGGGCCTTCTTTTTCTTCCAACAAGGCAACTTGTGCCAGAATTTCTTTTTCTCCTCTGACTTGCTTGGATCTGCTTTCTCGGAGCTCTCTAAGGCTTGGTTCTGGCTTGGTTCTAGAGATGGTTCTAGAGATGGTTCATCAGATTCACCTGGAGCAATTGGCTTGGGTGGTTCAGTGGTGGGGATTTTAGAGTCTACTTGCACATGTGCCGGTGCTAGTGGTACGTTGACTCGCTGAAAGGCAGCAATCAAATTGCATGTTAGTAATTGTGACATAGAGAGAGTGGGATTGAGATAAGGAGAGAATCCATGGATAGCTGCAGACCTTCCAACTCTCTCATACCAAATATCTCTTGTTCCGCGGCCACGTTCACACCTCCTTCATTTCTCAGGGTAGAAAACTCTACTCTAGCTGCACAAAGCTATACTGCATTCATTAATTTGCAGTGGCACATCTGGGGCTTCAAGAAAACCAAGATGTTCATTCTTTTGTTCTTTTGGCTAAAGATATGCTTCAAAAAACCTCTCATAACTGCTGTACAATCTGTTATAAAAATGAGCTTCATCAGCATGAGAAGTGGCAGACAGTGCAGAACATGACACCTTACTGCCTATGGGTGTGCATCAGTACGGATGTACATTAGGGGCAAGATGCACCCATCTCCATAACTTAGAAATTTAACTTCCTTAGATCAGGGGTACAGGGATTTAACCACTGTTTTTATCTAGCAAATCACACAAAAAATATTTTAACAAAGCATCCCTAAAAGCCAGTGTTATATCAGTGGAAGGGGAGAATGAGAGCTGACCTTAGAGAATCGGCACAGTTGACATGTGTGTGTTGAGTATAAATCTGGCAGCAAAGTTGGTGATCTCATGTGACTTGGACCCATAAAGTTATGTTGGGCCATTGTAGATAGGACAAGAGCCAACAAGAGTGAGAGGGCAAATGGGTAGAGTGGTGCCTGTGGTGACATTATGCCACCCTTCACCCTAAGGTTCCAGGGTGGGTTGCAAATTAAAATGCAATATCAAAAACAATTTGAAATAATTTGGAATCACAAAAATAAAGTTGGTCTTAAAATTATACACCTCATGTGTCAAAAGCCAGGGTTAAAGAGGTGTTTCTTCAGCATTTGCCAGAAGCTGTACAATAAAGGTGCCAGATGCACTATTGTAGGGAGGGTCTTCCACAGCTTTGCGGCTGCCACAAGAAAGGCCTTCTCTTAGGGTCCCCCACAAACCTCTGCAGGTGATGGAACTACCAAGAGGTTACCCTCTGCTGATCACAGCATACAAGAGGAACTATAGGGAAGCAGGGAGACTTTCATATATTTTTGATTGTAATACAGTATGTGTTGCTTCACTTAGTTCAAAATGTGGCAAGCTACCCTTCTGGTGTCCTCTTCACCAGCTTGGATCTTTGTTGAGTTTCTCCAACATGGAAGGCCATTGCTAAGGGTTGAAAGGATGCACACAACCCATCTGGGCTTCTATAATGTGAGTGTAGTTCTAATTGTAATCATTTTTTATAAAGCTACTGTGGACTACAATGCCCACGATGCAGTGCATTCTCACAAAAAAGCACATGTCAAAACATCCAGTCAGCAGAATATAAAATATATACATTGAAATGTCACAGGCCAGGTGGATTTTCCATTGAACTTCCTGGCTCTGTAAGCAGATTTCACCATGCTATTCTGTTGGCAGTTTTGTACCTTTCAGGGTTTTTTGTAGATCACTCCCTTAATGGCTGGGGATCTTTGGCCCTTCAGGTCCTGCTCCTATCAGACTTAGCCAGCATGGTCAGTGGTCATGGATGACAGGAGTTGTAGTCCAACAACATCCATAAGAGCAAAGGTTCCTCAACTATGTTGTAGCAGATATGACACATCTTTTATATTGAAACCAATATACCCATATGGCTTTGACAACTTCTAAAATACTTGAATACTAAACTAAACTAAACTAAAATAGAGTTTTGTCTTTATCAATTTCAATGCATTGCCCCCTCCTAATATTGCACTTTATTAAAAGTTCTTGTCTTATTAATTGCCTGGAGGAATTCTGCTTACCTTTAAAGCAGAAGGCCTTGATCTTGTTTTGGTACCAGGTCGTACTGGCTTTGGAAAGTCCAGAGGAAAGCTTAGGCTGACTCGTGGCTTTAGTATGGCATTATAGCACTCGATATCTGAAATATAGATAGAAATAAGAAAGACCTTTGAGGGAGGGGGGAACCCAACAACAATGAATTCACCTATGAGTTCAGTTCTTAACAGCTGCTTAAAAGGACAGCATAAGAACAGCCCTACTGAATCAGGTCAATTGTGATCTAGACCACCATCTTAATCTCACGGTGGCCAACTTATGTGGAGCCCAAAGGCAGGTCCTGAGCGCAGCAGCCCTCTCCTCACTTGTGAGGAACTAGCACTGTGAGCAACTGGCATTCAGAGGCATATTGCCTCCAACCGTGCAGGCGCAACATAGTCATAATGGCTAGTAGTGCCATTGGTAGCTTTCTCACCCTGAATTGTCTAATCCTCTATTGCAGTGTTTCTCAAACTTTCTTCTATGGGCCACACTTTCTGAATAAGAGTTTGCTCATCCCGCACTGAATTTTTTATTGCTAAGAAATGCATTGGAGAACAGAAGGTAACAATTCCTAGCAGTGTTTTGATTTATAATGCAGAATACAGCTACTTTATAATATGATCATGGGACACCCTGAAAGCATAAAACAATGCAGCTAACATAAGAACAGGAACCATTCCCCAAATATTATTTATTTTATTATTTATTTATCAGACTTACATATTCCGCCCTTCATTGCAAGATCTAAGGGCGGCTCACAAGATAAAAATGCAAGGTAAAGGCAAAAATAAATCATTAATAATCAAAACAACAAAACAACCAAAACAACCTCCTCTGGCCACCATGCTCTCATGGAGAAAAATGGGACACTTGCGGGTTATACACCTGTGCAGGTTTGTCTAGCACAGCGGTTCTCAACCTGTGGGTCCCCAGAAGTTGTTGGACTACAACTCCCATCATCCCTGAGCTCTGGCCTTGCTAGCTAGAGGTGATGGGAGTTGCAGTTCAACAACATCTGGCGACCCACAGGTTGAGAAAGGCTGGTCTAGCAAGATTGGATCTCTCAGGTTAAATGTGTTTTTGGATGCATTGATCTGAGAGTCTGGCTCCACCTACTGCTGGGTTGAAACAGTTTCCCACCTTTGCTTTAAATCCCATATTCATTGAATGCTGTGAGGAAATGCCAGATTCATTTCCCTAAACTACAAGTGGGAAATAATAAACGGCTCATTTCCATAAATCTTCACTGGGCTCTTGAGAATAAATACAAGTGCTGACAGTCAGCTGGAGATATTGGTAGGGTGGGCTGTGTGTCTTAATGAGTCTGGTCTCAATGCTGTTGGACTACAACTTGCAGCAGCCCAAATCAGTGGGCTAATTTCAAGGGAAGATGAGAGATGTAGTCCAAAAGATCTGGAGGGCACTGGATTGGGGAATACAGTGGTACCTTGGGTTACATACGCTTCAGGTTACAGACTCTGCTAACCCAGAAATATTACCTTGGGTTAAGAACTTTGCTTCAGGATGAGAACAGAAATCATGCAGTAGCGGCACAGCGGCAGCAGGAGGCCCCATTAGCTAAAGTGGTGCTTCAGGTTAAGAACAGTTTCAGGTTAAGAACAGACCTCCAGAACGAATTAAGTTCTTAACCCGAGGTACCACTGTACTCATCTAAATAGTCAGAATTTCTTTACCAGTCCCTCTCTATCCTACAACATAACACAATAAGAACATTTCTTAAGTGTGTGCCCTGCCCTGCAAAGCAAACTCTCTGATTGGATGTTCACCTTCATACCTGGAATGTATTTTTCATAAAGTGGAGATCCTCTATATTTACTACAAGAGAAAAACAACAACAGAGAGAGGCATTGTCATATAGACTGTTTTACCAATTCTAAAGACATTATCCTTTTTTCAGTTTTAAAATATTATTATTATTAACAGGTACAAGGTAAAAGGGTTAAGGTAAAGGAGCCCTGGACAGTTAAGTCCAGTGGAATTCAACTTTGGGATGTGGCGCTCATCTCGCTTTCAGGCCAAGGGGAGCCGGAGTTTGTCCACAGACAGCTTTCTGGGTCATGTGGCCAGCATGACTAAACCGCTTCTGGTACACCATGACAGAAGCCAGAGTGCATGGAAACGCCGTTTACCTTTCCGCTGCACCGGTACCTATTTATCTACTTGCACTGGCATGCTTTTAAACTGCATAAGTGTATGCCTTAGAACTGGCTTCCTCAACCTCGGCCCTCCAGATGTTCTGAGACTACAATTCGCAGCATCCCTGACCACTGGTCCTGCTAGCTAGGGATCATGGGAGTTGTAGGCCAAAAACATCTGGAAGGCCGAGGTTGAGGAAGCCTACCTTAGAACAACCTTCATTTGGGAACTGAATAGATATGGAATGATTGAGTTACGTTCCTAAAAAATAATATTGTTATAATTTATTTCTTATATCCCACTCATCTGACTGGGTTATCTCAGCCAATCTGAGTGACTTCCAACAAAATATAAAAGAACACAAGAAAACGTCAAACATTAAAAGCTTCCTGAAACAGCGCTGCCTTCAGATGTCTATGAAAAGTCAAATAAATGAGTGCTTATCTCTACAAAGGTTCAGTGAGATCTTCTCTTTTCTGTAGTAGCAGTTTATGAATTCTGTCCGCCACCTCGACCCCCACCCCCGTCATCCTAATTATCTACCGTTTCAACACTCATCCTGGTAACCAAAACAGAAGTCAGGTGGGATTTATTCTAAAGACCTGGTTGTACGCAAAATCCCTTTGGATACCTTGGAGCCTGCGGCAAGTTGAATAGAGAAGAAATTACTTATTTGGTGTACATATTCTAGAACATCAGTGTGTCTGGCCATGAGTCATTTAGATAAGTGAAAACAAAATAAGCACCTATTGGCCATTTGAAATGAAAATACAATTAAAGGCTGCAAGGTTTCGTTCATATTTACTACTGCGATACTATTAGCTGGAGAAATATTTAATAACGTTATGGTCATGCAATGAGGACGGAATTTTTTCCCCTCTAGGCATTTGTTCAGCTGATAGCTAAAGCTGTTGTTTTTTTTTAGGAGCACTGATGGCTAGGAGATGCTTTCTAAAATGGCCATTGATGATTGGTTACTGCTAGCTATCAAGCATGCCTCAATTGGTTGGGACCTGGAACCCTGAGATTTATTTATTTATTTGCAGCTGGCTGAAAGGAGGAATTTCAATGTGGTTTACTTTTGAGGAACTGACACTATGATGCAGATAGGTAAAGGTAAAGCGACCCCTGACCATTAGGTCCAGTCGCGAACGACTCTGGGGTTGCGGCGCTCATCTCGCTTTATTGGCCGAGGGAGCCGGTGTACAGCTTCCGGGTCATGTGGCCAGCATGACTAAGTCGCTTCTGGCAAACCAGAGCAGCACACGGAAATGCCATTTACCTTCTCGCCAGAGCGGTACCTATTTATCTACTTGCACTTTGACATGCTTTCGAACTGCTAGGTGGGCAGGAGATGGGACCAAGCAACGGGAGCTCACCCCATCGCGGGGATTCGAACCGCCGACCTTCTGATCGGCAAGCCCTAGGCTCTGTGGTTTAACCCACAGCGCCACCCGCGTCCCTCTATGATACAGATAAGCACCATCTATTCTGATAGTCAACCCCACCTGAGAAGCTGACCCTGCCCCCCAGCTGTGCTGACAGCTGTTATGAAACCCATATTCCTCTCACAGAGCTACATGCAATCCCCAGAGATTCCTGGGAAAAGGGACTGGCTGTTAAACCACTTGGCAATCTGTAGCTCTATGAGGGGAACAGGGGTCTCCTAACAACCCTCAGACCCCTAACAAACTACAGTTCCCAGGATTCATTGGGGGAAGTCCATGACGACTTCAAGTGTGATGGGGCCTAATACATACCCTCCAACATTTCTCTGATGAAAATATAGATGCCCCATTCCATAAAGATAATTTTACTATTTATACCCCATACATCCTGTTGGGTTGCCCAGCACTCTGGGCAGCTTCCAACATATATAAAAACATAAAAAACCCCTTCACTATACAGAATTGCCTTCAGGCAGCTCAGGGCTTGGATACTGTATCTCCAAACCCTCCAACATTTCTCCAATGAAAATCCTATGGGACATCCTAAGGAAAAGCGGGACATTCCGGGATCAAATCAGAAACCAAGATGGCTTCTCTAAATCAGGGACATCCCTGGAAAATAGGGGCACTTGGAGGGTCTGCTAATATATAATGTATGCTGGCAAGGTTGCATTGTTAGATAGTTATAGAACAGCTGCAGGGAACTTCTTTCAATGCAAAGGAAACATTTCGTCGTCATCAACCCTGCAGGTGACACATGTTAGTGGTGGGAATGACCAAAGGGAGTAACAAATGTGAATCTTGCCACTGTACAATGGGCTGCTTTCTTCACACTCACCGGCCTCTCTCTCTGTACCATCCAGGCAAGGAAGAGACAATATCAGAGTTCCAGGATGCATTCTAGCCAGGCAAAAATGCTCAAGAAGGGTATGAAGAAGAGGTGGTGAGGGATGTGGCCTGAGGAGAGTCTCAAGGGCCAAATAGAAATGCTTGTAGGGCCACATTTGATCCCCCAGGCCTGAGGTTTCCCACCCCTGTAATATAATACTATATTTCCCATTTTCATCTTCTCTTATTTCCACTGCATTCATCAGCATATTTTGTTTGGGCAGGGGAGCAAAGTTAGCATGGAGGATTACAACTCTGGTGGGACCAGCAGAATTGATAGAAAGAGCTGAAGAATAATTTTTGTTACTTTCATAATTCTTCCCGCCCCCCCCCAAAAAACTTTGAAATGATTTTTCTCAACAGCTTTTAAAACATTTGAAAAGGCGTCTGTCTTTTTTTTCTCTTTTTGTGGCCTTGTTTCATTCCTTCCCTTGTTAATTAAACCATTCATCCAAAACAGGCATGGAAGAGAAAGATCTAATTTATGGACCTAGCCCAGTGAAAAGAAACAAAATTGAAGAATAAGCTGGACTGTTTAGAGGATTTATTACAACTGTGGTTGAAAGCCTTTTGAATAAGCTTGAGTGGGAGACCTGCAAAATGTGGCAACTTAATATCGCATCAAGGAGATGAGGGTAATGAGCTGGATCCTTGAAACAGAGGTAGGAGCAATTATTTGAGTTGCAAAGCTTCCTCTGGCATACAGATGGTCCTATTCTGCATTACTAAGACCACAATAAGAGTATGCAGGATCAGGCCAGTGGCACATCTAGTCCAGCATGCTGTTCTCAATGGTGGCCATTGATTATGATTAATCACATGGCCCTGGAGGGGGGGGGGAGAAGTTTTGTGCAGGACTCACTTTTACTAACCCGCTGAAAATGTCGCGGGAAAATGTAGGGGCCTTGTTTTAAATATGTGCCTGTTTATGAAGCTCATCTCCAACATCTGGCCCATGGGGTGATGCAGGTAATTCACTCCACCCTATGAGTCACCATTTTGTACCTGGCTCTGGTTCTGGTTCTGGTCTGCTCAAAAATAAAATAAAAATCCCTGAAGTAGTTCCTGCAAAATCAGTTTTTCTGCCCGACCCTGAATGGATTGCAGGTGGGAGCAGGTTGCACATGAGTGCACATGCATTGCCTTTTAAATAAATAAATCTGGAAACTCCACTTGTCTCAATCCAGCATCACTTCTTTCTTCGGACAAATATTTCTATATCCAGTGCATAGATCAGAATGTGCAACACAATGGCTTTCCCAGTTCAAGGCAAGCAAGTTGAGGAAGCTGAGTTCATATCCTTTGGGGCAGTGGTCATTGCTGCCTATTGGGACTGGCAGGACAGAAGGCACGGAGGCCAACAGTAGGTGGCGCCAGAGTCAATGACAGCCAGAACCACCCTATGACTTTCTGTAAGTAAAGGTGCAGATTGGGTGGGTGGGAGTGGGCAGCAAACTGAATGTGATGGGGGAGAAGGAAATGATCCTGGAATTGCTTTGTGAATTTGTGCCCTGTTAACAGCTGTAATTGGGGCTGGAGCATAACTTAGATTACCTGACATGCTGGTCTACCTCGGATGTCTGCTCTAAGTTCTTGGCTGGAAGGTGTTTGGCATTGGCTGGAACATTCTGGACATTGGCTGGAAGATGGTGAGTCTTGGCTGGAAGGTGGCGAGTATTAGTTCCCTCTGAATGAACTTTCTGGTTGTTTGCAGGTGTTTGACTGAAAAGACATTGAGAGAGGATTAGGGATGGGCATGTTAGCCCTAACCCCCTCAACATTCCCAGCAGCCTCAAGCACTGGGCAGAAGGTCCAGAGGAGGAGGATTTGCATGTGCATCTGAAAGAGAATCCACCCCACAATTGATAAATCGCAATTGTGTGGGCTTTCAAGTGATGGGGAGGAGTCCTTGCTTGTTGCACTCCTTACATATTTCTACACATTCAAACGGGGGGGGGGGCTCCAAATGCTGTTGGATTCCAACTCTCTCAGAAAGCATGGATGATGGGGGTTGTCACACAAAAGCATTGGGGATGGGGCATTGCTCCCCCATCCTTGCACCAAAAAAGCAACAACAACCCAAAAACTTTGGTGCCCTTTGAAAAAATGTCATGTGTGAAGCACCTTATGCTAGATCTATTACAGGGGTCAGCAAACTTTTTCATCAGGGGGCTGGTCCACTGTCCCTCAGACCTTGTGGGGAGCCAGACTATATTTTGAAAAAATAAATGTCTGAATGAATTCCTATGCCCCACAAATAACCCAGAGATTCATGTTAAATAAAAGCACAAATTCTACTCATGTAAAAATACCAAACAGCCCCCACAAATAACCCAGAGCTGCATTTTAAATAAAAGGACACATTCTACTCATGTAAAAACACGCTGGTTCCCAGACCGCCCGTAGACCGGATTTAGAAGACAGTTGGGCTGGATCAGGCCCCTGGGCCTTAGTTTGCCTACCCATGATCTATAAAAAAAACTCTTCATTTCTTGGGCAGATTATACTTTGACAACAATTCAGGACCAGCTTTGCTCAAGAAAGGGTGGTTGGTTTTGTTTTTTAAAAATTATCTCCATTAAAGCCATTTTTCCTGACTACAGTGGTAACTTGGGTTACAGATCCTTCAGGTTACAGATGCTTCAGGTTACAGACCCCGCTAACTCAGAAATATTGCCTTGGGCTAAGAACTTTGCTTCTGGATGAGAACAGAAATCGGGTGGTGGCGCAGCAGCACCAGCAGCAGCAGCAGCAGCGGGAGGCCCCATTAGCTAAAGTGGTACCTCAGGTTAAGCACAGTTTCAGGTTAAGAACTGAACCTCCAGAATGAATTAAGTTCTTAACCCGAGGTACCACTGTACTTCAGAGTGAGACAGCAAAGTTTCTTTCCTTGTCCTGGCTGAGATCAAATACTATCTGGTTCTTCCCTCCCATAAGTGCCTGCTGCAACAACTGCACTTGTAACAGTATGAAAGAGCTAGTACCTGACCTTTCTGATTTGCATCTTCCTTACCTCATTCTATTTTTTCTGTATCCTGACTCTTAGATGATAATCCACTCTGGTCCCATTAGCACTCTTCATTTAACACAGTAGCATGCCACTTTAAACAGCTTAGCTTCCCATGAAGACTCTTGGGGACTCTAGTTCTCTGAGTGGTTCACCAGTCGATTCCTCATCCCAGAGAACTCAGAGAACTTTAGCCATGTGAAGGGAATAGGGGTCTCCTAACACCTCTTAGCATCCTTAGCAAATTACAGTTCCTAGGATTCTTTGGGGGAATGCATGATTGCTGAAAGTGGTATGATAATGCTTTAAATATATAGTACAGAAGAGACATATTATAAAGCATCAAGCTCCTGAATGTGTTAGCAGACAGGCAAACAATATCTCTTTCTTTCTATCTGTCTGTCTAGACAGGTGCATAGCATGATAATATTTAGTCAACTACTGAAGAAATTTTTGCTTAGGAAAGCTTTATCTGCAGTGCACCCAGTCACTTATGGAATATCAATTTTACATCTGATGATTTTTTTTCTGGAGTTTGCTGGTATGCTTTTGTTGTTTTGAGAGCTTGTTGAATTGATTTTATTGCTTTTAGAGCTTGCATTTTTTGTGTTTTGTTCTGCTCAATCATATATACTGCTTCAATGGCTTTGTACAGTGGAAAAGTCTATAAATTTGCATAATTACCTACCCAAGGATTGGAAACATGGTGCCCTCCAGATGTTAGACTACAATTCCCATCAGCCTTAGTGGTAATTGCTGCCCATCGAGACTGACAGGGAGAAGGCACAAAGCCTAACAGTAGGCAGAACCAGAGTCTGTGACAGTCAAAGTCACCCCTTGAACAAAGAGGAAGCAGGTGGAGGCAGAGCCCCATTCACCCAAGTCTATTTAACATGATTATTTTTTAAAAGCATGTGCAAAACAATAGCCATGAGAAGAGGCATGTGATCAGATTCAGGTCCAAGATCTGCAGACAGGAAGGGTCTTCACCCACTGCTGTGGTACTGTTGAAGTTTTACCTCCTGTAATTGCTACTTAATCCAGAAGGGAAGCTACCAACGGTATTGAAGGCAGCATTCTCTTAGAGTGATTAGAGTTTTGGAGTGGAGAGGATTTTCACTGAGATTGCAACATGGGTGAAAGGGTAAACTCTCCTTCCTAGGCACTGTAGACCTGTTGCTGTAATTATCATAGTTCTTCTTCTTCTTCTTGTTGTTGTTAATCCAACCCTTCAAATGCATTCACATATTCGCTCCTTTCATTTACTCCTGCAGGCGGAAATGTGGAGATGGTAATGATCTTGGAGTTGTTTTGCGAGACTGTGCAAAACACCCTGTTAACAGCTGTGCCTGGGGCTGGAACATAATTTGGCTTACCTGACCTGCTGGTCTGCCTTGGGTGTCTGCTCTAAACTCTTGGCTGGAACATTCTGGGCATTGGCTGGAAGATGGTGAGTTTTGGCTGGAAGGTGGTGGGTACTGGCTCTCTCTGAACGGGCTTTCCAGTTCTTTGCATGTTTTTGCCTGAAAAGACATTGAGAGAAGATTAGTGATGTGCATGCTAGTCCCACCCATAACATTCTCATTGGCTACAGGTTTTCATGAATTGGGCAGAAGGTTCAGAGGGGGATGGTTTGCATGTTCATCTGAATGAGCTTAGAATCTTCCCCACAATTGGGAATCCCAATTGCATGGGCTTTCCAGTTGTGGGGAGGAGTTCCTGCATGTTAAATTGAACACCCAAAGAATACTTTTTCAAACTTTCATGTTGAAAGTTTGGAGTGGAGCTGGAACCTCCAAGGACATAGTGACCAGGCCGATACATACCTCTCCATGATCCTTACATCAACCTGTGCTCTTTGAACCCCTGTCTTACTTGTATACTGAACTGGGCACTATACATGGGAATAATAAACTCCATGTGGACTGACACCTTGTCTAGATTTTATTGGTGTTTCCATGTAGAGGATTATCCACATTTCAGAACGATGCCCCGAAGTGCAAGATTATTTCACCTCACCAGCTTGTTCCTTCTAGCCAGACCGGGAGAATTCATTTTTCTGTTTCAGGCATTTCCTTCACTTTTTGCTGAGGATTCATATTGTGAAGTCATCCTGAAGAAGCCTGAGCAGGAGATGCTGCTGCTGATGTCATAAAGAGACAGAGAAAATGAATGAAGGGGAAGGTTGAGATTCCATTTGGTACAACCCAGATACCATGCTAAGAGGTAGTTCAAGTTAAATCTTACTTACACTCCTTTTTCCTTGTGACTCTTGGTCTTGATATTGTGTGGTGGTTTACTAGAACATCTGTTGCAGCTCTCCAAAGGACAACAGCACATTGCCTTCATTAAATTGCAAGTCATGGGATCCTGGGTGATTTGCTGCAAGTCTTAACTTGAATGACTGGAATAGGAAGTTGGTTGGGTTACTGCCAAAAGGTTATGCTGTGCTACATAGGTGGATGGTCTCTGGCTGGTATAGGAAAGTAATTGGCCTGATGGATCAGACAAAGTTCCTTCAGGTTTAATATCCTGTTTCCCATGGTGGCCATACAGATGCCTTAATGAAGGCAACTGCTGCCTCTCAAAGTCTGCTCACTCTACTGCAGAATACCCAGGAAGACCTAAGATAATCCCATTCAGTCAAGCAGCAGCTTGAATCACAGGTGCAGGTTGTGTTTGCTCCTACTGTTATAAAAGGACTGTTTCAGCTTGTTCATTGCTGGAGCAGCTCAAGAGTTCTGTGTTCCTAGAATCATGCCTGAACTTTGCTTTGACTTGTTTCCAGCCTGAACTCCACCCAGCCTCACACTCAGTTTGATCCTTTCCTTGTGTTGTGCTGTAGAGCAGGACACCCAGTCCCACCTGTGACTTTCACGTGCATTCCCTCAAGTTGCCAGCATGCTCTCATCCATATAAAATGTCCCTTGAAGAGAAGTGAGGGATTCTGCCTAGCTCTGGTGCTGGAGTGCCTTTCTGGGGACTGGATTTGAGGTAGTAGCTTCATTTGTGAAAGCAACTATTGTCCTGCTTTTTTGTAGAGGAGCCCACAGAACCAAGCCAAAAGATAGATTGGTGGTCACAGCACCATGGAGAGTTCCTAGTGAGCTATTTGTTCTGAAGGGGGTTAGAAGAGAATTGAATTGGTTAGGACCTGAGTCAGAGATTACAGTCTGTGGAGGCTGGCTTACCAACCTTGATTCTTCTTCAGCGAGTTCCTACCCCCCTGACTTAAAGGTAAAGGTAAAGCGACCCCTGACCATTAGGTCCAGTCACGGCTGACTCTGGGGTTGTGGCGCTCATCTTGCTTTACTGGCCAAGGGAGCCGGCGTACAGATTCCAGGTCATGTGGCCAGCATGACTAAGCCGCTTCTGGCAAAATCAGAGCAGCACACGAAAACACTGTTTACCTTGCTGCCGGAGCTGTACCTATTTATCTACTTGCACTGCGTGCTTTTGAACTGCTAGGTTGGCAGGAGCTGGGACTGAGCAATGGGAGCTCACCCCATTGCAGGGATTCGAACCGCCAACCTTTTGATCAGCAAGCCTTAGGCTCTGTGGTTTAACCCACAGCACCACCTGCATCCCCCCTGACTTACTTCTAGTCAAAAGAGTGGGCCTGACTTTCATTTTCGCCTCCTTAATCTCAGTGTTGTCCTTGTATACCTTTGTAGGAAGCAGAATGAGGGCAAAATGAGAATTAGCTGGCTCAGTCTGCCATTGCCTCCACCTTCCATTGACCTCTCTGCCTTCTGCCCTACCAGGCACCAGCAAACACTGGCTATAGTGTCACTGGCTACAGAGCCAGACCAGGTTTCTGGTTCTGATGTTGGTGATTAGTGGACCACTGAACCTGAGGCTGGCTTTTGAGCTTTTAACTTCAGGTCACCTCTCATCATCTCCATCCCTCTTTGAACCCCTAGAGCCTCTTAAAAGGCCATCTCATTGGCCTAAAAATAGCAGTATTTGATGACCTCCTGGAAAGGTTGTGTGGGTGGTACTCAGTTCCCTAAAATCAGGGGAAGGTACCAATGAATGTCTTGGCTTTAGTTATTGGGGGTGTAGCATCTGGTTCAGTGGGCTTCTCCTTGCTAACCTCAGGTTCAGTGGGCCCCAGACCAGCTTGACTCCTTACTGGGTGACACTGTGGCCTCTGACTAAGTGTACTGCCACTTCTGGACTCCAGGGTCATGGCACCTATGCTATCTGCCTCCATCTATACTCTACATGTGTATTTGTACACAAACCTAAATGTTACAAAACACTAAAGTCTCCATTGACCTTTCCTTTCTAAGGAAGCCAAACATGGGCAAGCACTGCTGCTGGAAGTTCTAACTGCTCAAGGAAGGTGGGAGAGTATAGCACTATGGCTAATGGCAATAAGTCAGGTTCACACTGTGACTATAGATCCTGTCTTGTCCTTAAATCACTGCTTGAACAAATCACAGTTCCTTGAGGTTAGATATCATGTTTAGCTTAAACCCAGAAGTGGAAGCTTTCAAACCCCTTTTCTGGCATGTGAAAGAAAAGGGGGGCATGTAGTGTATGAGACCAAAGTTCACTATGGCTTGTTCCTATACAAGGAAACCATGATGTCCCAATACGTGTGAAGTTGACTGGACTATCTCTAATTTGTGGTCACATTTTCCAGCAAATAATTATGAGTGCTGCCATACTGCTTGCTGGAGGACAACATTTTGGGTCTTTTTTGACTTTATTATCTAAGATGTAGTTGTGCAGTTCTTTCTTTTCTAGGTGGTCTCTTGACTCCCAATCACTTTTCCTCATCAGTGAAGAGTGGACCATCTACAGGTACAGGCATAACCAGCATGCCCCCAATGCGAACATAGTGACTTTTCAGAATTTCTTGTTTCTCATCCTTTATAAGAGCATCTATGGTGGTATCCTGTCTTCTTTCTTCAACAGCGACGGAAACCTTAAAATTAACAACAGAAGAAAAGAGGCTGCGATACATTCCTACACCAAGATTTACTTACAGAAAACAAAAGCCAGCTGACCTTCCTACTCCCACCCTCCCCATCTCCTTTTCCTGTTGTGACTACAGTGGTACCTCAGGTTAAGAACTTAATTCGTTCTGGAGGTCTGTTCTTAACCTGAAACTGTTCTTAACCTGAGGCACCACTTTAGCTAATCGCACCGTGCCGCCGTCGTGCAATTTCTGTTCTCCTGAAGCAAAGAAGATTCCACCTAAACCTTAGGAAGAACTTCCTGACAGTAAGAGCTGTTCGACAGGGGAATTTGCTGCCAAGGAGTGTGGTGGAGTCTCCTTCTTTGGAGGTCTTTAAGCAGAGGCTTGACAACCATATGTCAGGAGTGCTCTGATGGTGTTTCCTGCTTGGCAGGGGGTTGGACTTGATGGCCCTTGTGGTCTCTTCCAACTCTATGATTCCATGATTCTATGAAAGTTCTTAACCCGAGGTACTATTTCTGGCTTAGCAGAGCCTGTAACCTGAAGCGTCTGTAACCCGAGGTAGCACTGTATGTTATTTTTATTGATTTGTAAGCCACTCTGGGCCCAATCATTAGCTCATGAGTGTTAGGGTTAAATCCTGCTGTGTTGGCTGCATACAGCACATGGAACTATTGTTGCCAGCCAACAAAGAATTGAACCACACCTTCCTGCTCATTAGCTGCCATTACCGATCAGGTGTCAGTTGATTGACAAGATGATGTTTGCAAAAACTGGAACCCCTGACAAGCCAAAATTGGCCCTGGGAGCCGCACTGTTGCAATAAATTATAACACATACATAACATAATTCTTTAAACTTGTTTAAAACAAGTACGTAATCCAATGCAAAATTTCCTCTCACATCTGAAAATAAAACAGCTTTCTTCCTTGCTTCTGGTTTCTCATTTATCTGTGTCCCCTGCAGATCTCATACAAGGAGGCTAAAACTCTAAAACAGGGGCAACTCCAAGGGTTTGAAAATTGTACTTACATATCCTTTGCGGGTGGCACTGTGGGTTAAACCACAGAGCCTAGGGCTTGCCAAAAAGAAGGTTGGTGGTTTGAATCCCTGCAATGGGGTGAGCTCCTGTTGCACAGTCCCTGCTCCTGCCAACCTAGCAGTTCGAAAGCACGTCAAAGTGCAAGTACTGTATTTTTCGCCCTATAGGACGCACTTTTTCCCCTCCAAAAATGAAGGGGAAACGTGTGTGCGTCCTATGGGGTGAATGCAGGCTTTCGCTGAAGCCTGGAGAACGAGAGGGGTCAGTGCGCACCGACCCCTCTCGCTCTCCAGGTTTCAGGAAGCTATCCGCAAGCCTCGCACGCCCGGCGGGAGGTCCCGCCGGGCGCGTGAGGCTTGGGGCAGCAGCCTGCAGCCCGAAGCAGGGGGCATGCTGCGGAGCCCGCCCCCTGCTTCGGGCAGATGTCGGCAAGCCTCGCACGCCCGGCAGGAGGTCCCACCAGGTGCGCAAGGCTTGGGGCAGCAGCCTGCAGCCCGAAGCAGGGGGCGAGCTGTGGAGCCCCCCCCTGCTTTGAGCAGACGTCAGCAAGCCTCGCACGCCCGGCGGGAGGTCCCGTTGGGCGCGCAAGGCTTGGGGCGGCAGCCTGCATCCCAAAGCAGGGGGCGAGCTGTGGAGCCCCCCCCTGCTTTGGGCAGATGTCGGCAAGCCTCGCACACCCGCGCCTGGGGGGGAAATAATTTTTTTCTTCTTTATTCCCCCCCCCAAAAAAAACTAGGTGCGTCCTATGGGGCGGTGCATCCTATGGGGCGAAAAATACGGTAGATAAATAGGTACCGCTCCGGTGGGAAGGTAAACGGCATTTCCATGAACTGCTCTGGTTTCACCAGAAGCAGCTTAGTCATGCTGGCTACATGACCTGGAAACTGTACGCCAGCTCCCTTGGCAGTAAAGCAAGATGTGCGCTGCAACCTCAGAGTCGTCCCCAACTGGACTTAATGGTCAGGGGTCCCTTTACCTTGATCCTTTGCAAATCTCTGATCCCACAAATTCACCACACAAATCTTGAACATATATCATTGTTCACTTACTTCAGTGAAAAACAACGGCTTTGTTTGCGGTCTTTGTAGAGGATGTGGAGGCTTTGGAAACAGAAGTTTGATCTTGATCAAGGACTTTGGAGGCAGCTCACCAAAAATGGAATCTAGGACTAAGAAATCATAGGAACATGACTAGGGAAATAAGTCTTTACAGATAGGTGAGCTCTGTGAGGCTGTGCCTTGCTGGAGAAACTCCCCTCCCACTTCAAAGAAGCCTGAATGTCATCAGAAGGCTGTTGGTTCAGGCTTGCAGAAGCTCTGAACAGGAACACACTTCTTTTGGAAAACACTACAACATTTAGTTGCAGCTTACGCCTGTTTTGTATAACAGCCATCTTGGTGGTCCCTCCTATCAGCAGAGCAAAGAGATGTAGTCAGTCAATGTAGTGATTAATGAATACCTGGAGAGGAGTCTCCAAGCCTGCAGAAACGTATTTATTTGAAATGATGCAACCAGGATTGAACATAAATTTCCCTACATGATGTATGAAATGTTGAAAGCAGTGGTTCCCAATTGGTGGTCAGTAGACCCTGGGGGTCCATGCAACCCACACACAATTTTGGGTGCTGTGCTGTCACACAGATCGTGTGATTTGCATGGCAGCGTGGCCTGGAAGACCAACACATAGATACAGTGGTACCTCGCAAGACGAATGCCTCGCAAGACGGAAAACTCGCAAGATGAAAGGGTTTTTTGTTTTTTGAGCTGCTTCGCAAGACGATTTTCCCTATGGGCTTGCTTCGCAAGACAGAAACGTCTTGCAAGTTTGTTTCCTTTTTCTTAACACCGTTAATACAGTAGCGACTTGACTTTGAGGAGCAACTCATAGCACACGGTGTGGTAGCCTTTTTTGAGGTTTTTGAAGACTTTGGTGATTTTTGAAGCTTTTCCAAAACTTTTCCAACACCGTGCTTCGCAAGACGAAAAAAATCGCAAGACGACAAAACTCGCGGAACGAATTAATTTCGTCTTGCGAGACACCACTGTATCAACATTTTCAAAAGTAGAGGTCCATGGCTTGGCTTTTGAAAAACAGGGGGTCCACAGTATTTAGGTAATTGGGTACCACTGGTTTAGAACATGTTGAAGATTGGGGGTGGGAGGAAAATGAGGTTGAATGAAAATGGCTTGCTTGAGCATCTAAAACAAAGGTGGAGAAACTCAGGCCCCTCCAAGCCTCTCTATCAGGCCCTTGAGATCCCCTAGGTGAAACAATCATTGATCCACCCTCATTGATCCACACTGAGTGCCTTTGCCTGGCTGAACTGTCATAATGCCTCTTGCTTGCCATGGATGGAGAATAGAGGGAGATCTGTGGGTGGTAGTGTAGAAACCTCTGACTCTGAGACGGCTGAAATGTGCCCTGCTATGAATGTAGCAGACTGAGAATCTTTTGGCACAGAGTGGGCCCAAGCCAGCCCACCCATGAGACAAGGTGAGGCAGCTGCCTCAGGTGGCAGAAATGAAAGCAGCAGCACTCCTGCCAGCATCCTGCCCCACCACTGCCACAGAAGCAAACCAGGTAAGGGAGGCTTCTGTGGTGGCAGAGTGGCACAGCGTTCTGCTGCCCGGCTTTGCTACAAGTTTCCCCTGTCCTTACGAGCTGTGAGGAACTGGTGGCACAGCTCTGTGGAATGCTTCCCCTCTCACTAACTTGGTGAGAAGGGAGGTGTTGTGCTACCCAGCTTCACCACCAAGTGAGAAGGGAACTACGCAAAGTGCTTCTTGCAGACCTCCAAGTCTGTCTATTGATGAACAGGTGGGATTATGGAACATACATGCTTTCTGGGTCATTTGTTGTGGACTAATAGCTTCCTTGGATGTGTATTCTTTGGTGGCAGGCTGTTCCTCATCATTTCCATTGGGATGTTCTGAGCCAGAGTCCATTTCATCATCAACATACTCCTCTTTTTCACCACCTTCTGGGTCTTCATTCATTTGTGTCTCCACTACATCACCCACAAACTCTTCTGGTTTGGTTTCATAGAATTCATCATCATTGCTGGGGACAGAAGAAAGGGTGGGGGGATCCCAAAATGTGGAAACATGACAACACTTTTCTTCTGCCTATGAATAGCCAACATCTTTTCTAGTCAAGAAAATATTGCTGAATATATTTTTCCAATGTAAATATAATAATTATTGGTAGAATAACGGGAGGCAAGTGTGGGAGGCTAGGATCCAGAAAAAGGACACAAGGATCTAGAAATGCAACATATGCACAATTTAGAAATTCTTGCATGTGGCCAGCACTAATGCTGTATTTCATTTTCTCTGCATGTGGCCAGCACTAATGCTGTTTTTCATTTTCTCTGCTTTTGCCTTGGGAGGAGGTTTGACCAAATCTGTCAGTTTTGGTTTCTCTCAGTTTCTTATTACCCCAGTCTTAAGGTCAGTTCTTCATAAGTTTGCAATGTTATTTTTTTAAAGTCCTCATGAAAACTGATCATTTTAGTGTGAATTTCTCCTACTATATACATTCTTTTCTATCCCATTTTGCCCAACATATACACTTTTACAGAACAATGTTCCTCAACAAGCACTGTGTCATTATCATCGATATATACATCTCTGTGCACCCTTCACCATAGTATATGCTTTTCTTTCTTTTACACATTACAGTTATACCTCGGGATAAATATGCTTCAGGATAAGTATTTTTGGGTTGTGCTCCGCAGCGACCTGGAAGTAACGGAGTGTGTTACTTCCGGGTTTTGCCGCTCACGCATGCGCAGATGGTCAAAATGACGTCACGCGCATGCACGGAAGTGGCGAAACGCCACAAGCGCAGTCGCGTCTTACATTCTGTTCAGGATGCGAAGGAGGCTCCAGGACAGATCCCATTCACATCCCAAGGTACCACTGTAATCAGTTGGAGAACCGTATTGTAAAATTTGGAGTAGTGCTGATTTTGAAGGATGGATGAGTTTTGGTTGGTTATTATTTCAAAAAGGATGAATTAGGGAAAATGCGGTCTTAATCAAATTTCTCTCCTGTCCTTTCTTGGGGGTAACCTATTAGACGGCACATGCCAGGGGTGGGTGCCACACTTTTTTCTTTTGCCCTCTCTCCCCATTTCCACTCCTTGAACCATCATGAAATTAGAACAAAGGCCACATGAGCTCATCTCCACGATAACGTTTATTCTACTTTCACAAATCAGTTAAATGCACAGTTTATCTGTAATATCTGAATGAAGCAAGACTGGCAATGAATATATTACCTGAATTTCCAAACACATACCTGGCTTTATGGATATATATATAAAAGGAAACAGAAGCACCACAGTAATATGGAACTTCTCCTTTCCTTGCTTGCTTATCTCCAGAGTTGTAAGCACTTCCCTTAAAGCATAAGGACTGGAGGATGGTGAATTAAATTTAACATCTTTATGCACCCTCTTGCCCAGCTTGTTCAGAGTTTTGGGTTGGGCTGTCATCAGTACTCAACTTTATCTGTTGATGGACGGCCATCCTGACAGCCCCAGACACATTGACCAGATGTTTGGAAGCTGTGGCTAGATGGGTGTGTGGGAGTCGGTTGAAGTTAAATCCTTCGAAGACAGAGGTCCTCTGGCTGCGCAACATGGAGTTGGGGGCCAACTCCCATCTCTTGCAGGGGTGCAGTTAGTGCCAGCGCCTTCTGTCAAGAGTCTGGGAGTAACCTTCGACACCTTTCTTTCTATGGAGATGCAAGTTGCAGCCATAGCAAAGGTGGCATTTTTCCACCTTCGTCATGCTAAGCAGCTGGTCCCTTACCTCTCCCACCCTGATCTTGCCACTGTGATCCATGCGACAGTCACCTCCAGGCTCTATTATTGTATTTCGCTCAACGTGGGGCTGCCCGTGAAGCTGACCCAGAAACTCCAACAGGTGCAGAATGCCGTGGCAAGGCTCCTTATGGAGTCCTTGCCACAGGATCACATTCATCCAGTGCTACACCAGCTGCACTGGCTCCTGGTGGAGTACAGGGTTAGGTTTAAGGTGCTGGTTTTAACCTTTAAAGCCCTATACAGCCTAAGGACATACATACGGGACTGCATCTCCTGGTATGCCCCCGTGGAGGACCTTACGGTCCGCAAATAATAACACCTTGGAGGTCCCGGGCCCCAAGGAGGTTAGACTGGCCTTGACCAGGGGCAGGGACAGGGCCTTTTTGGCCCTGGCAAAAGGCACTGGCCCCAGCCTGGTGGAACACTCTCTCGCAAGAGACTAGGGCCCTGCGGGACTTGACATCTTTCCGCACTTGATTGTAAAAAACAAAAACAAAACCCAAAGCAATTTACAAAAATATGAAACAATAAATTGAATAAAAAATTACAACTATAAAACATAATAAAGTAATAAAATACTTAAAGTAGATTAAAATTGCCTCAACTTACTAAGCATCTGGGTAGCCTTGTCTAAACAAGAATGTTTTTAGGAGGTGCCGAAAAGAGGACAGTGAAGGAGCTTGCTTGATTTCAATAGACAAGGAGTTCCAAAGTAGTACAGTGGTACCTTGGTACTCAAACACCTTGGTTTCCAAACGTCAAAAACCTGGAAGTAAGTGTTCCGGTTTTCAAAGGTTTTTCAGAAGCCAAACATCTGATTCAGCTTTTGGCTAATGTTTCCGGGGCTCCTGCACCAATCAGAAGCTGCACCTTGGTTTTCAAACATTTCGGAAGTCAAACGGACTTCTGGAATGGATTAAATTTGGCGCTTTTGTTTTTGCTATTTATTTTGCATTTTTGTTTTTGAGGCTTTTTTGGTTAATTTGTTTTTGTGACTGTGTGGAACCCAGTTCAGCTACTGATTGATTGATTGTGTGACTGTGGAAATGGATAAAAGCTGGGGACTTCCGGGTTGGCGCCATTGTTTAATGGCGGATTCCCTCCGAGCTCCGGAGGGAATCGGCTCCGTAGTGTCTGGGTCTGGCCGCTGCGGCGAAGCGGGGACCCTTAAAATCACAGGCGCGGATGCCTGTGAACACAGAGACTCGGCGGGCACCATTTGTGCCCCCCCAATCCGGGACGGAGCCTTTTTAAAGGCTTCGGAACGGAGGCAGGGTGAGGCGTGGTGCTGAGAGTACTCCCTCGTCTACGGAGTGAAGCCGCAAGCCATTGACAGAGAGCGCCAACTTCTTCTTTTGATCGATTGGACTACAAAACATCAACCCGTGAGTAATACGGAGATTGGAACTGTAAAAAAAAAATTTCTATTTTGGATCTGGAACGAGCGGGAAGGGGCTAAAAAGGAAGTCCACCCCCCCCTCTTTGTAAACAATTTAAAGCAAAGGACCGAGCAGCTAAGGTCGAGAGAATCTGTTTCTTGCTTGTTAATAAAAGATCTTGATTTCACGGTTTTAACATTATAAGAAGATTTACTGGAGGATAAAAAGAATTTTTTGGGAGCTGAAGTTTCACCCCCCCCCCTAGACCCGGGAACGTCCTATGAGAAATTGAAGAGTTTGACAGCTGTCAAGTTAGCTGTCAGTCAGCTAGCTGTCAGCTGGAAAAAGAGAACATTGTTTTTGCTGTTTCTGCTGGTCTATTTGGTATAACTTGTTGAAAATAAGGAGGGCTGATACAAAATAACTGGACTTTTGGCTTTGAGCTGAAAGGAATATTAAGGAACTAAAATCCCCCTAGAGGGGTAATAGGGACATTACATTACAAAAATGGCTGGAGCTAAAATTCAAGCAGAATTGGACAGAGCATTTGTTCTCCTGGGAAAGTTACAAGAGGAGTACAGTGCTTTGTCTACAGAGGTTTCACTACTATACTTGACAGTAAACAACAGTCTTGAGCCTGATAAGGATTTGAAACAGGAAGCCCATTCAACTGAACAAATAAATGAAACTGAAAGTGTTGACACGATGGAACAATATGTTGCTTTTGAAGAAAATGAAGGAGGAGCTGGAATTCTGCAGGAGTCAAAGGAGAGTTGCAATATGAGGCCTGACATGATGATAAAAAAGGACAATAAAAATTGGATGTGGAAAGCCCGGTCTGAATGGGAGTCTGAAAAATGGAGAGATCCCCTTTGGAGGAGATCTGAAGACCTGAGGATTACAAATTTGCTGAAGGTGAAAGTTGGAGCTTTGGGGACATATGGATTTGAAAGAAATTTGAAACAAGAGTTGGAGTACCCCATAGGCTTTGCTTTTAAGTGTGGAGGACGGGCTGGAAGCAACATGGATCCTGTTGGGCCGGAGCCTCTCCGAGACTTGGGGTTTAACATTAAGGACTATCAAAGAGACCGGCAGAAAGGAACTGAGAGAGATATAAGGGCCTCGGACGTGAGATCTCCAGGCTAAATAACATAAAGACTGATGGATATTGGTTGGGGACTGGAACCGGGAAAAGGGTGGGTGGAGGTTGGGAATCCAAAGGGTATATAAGTATAATCTGCCTTGTTTTTTTTTTAATATTTTTTGTTAGCTGTATGGAAATTGGGAAAACCGTGGAAGGGAAATTTTGGTCGACCTTAGGAAAAAGGTTTAAGAATATTTAATGAGGTATAAGTATTGATATGTAATTTTGATAAGGTAAAATTGGTTTCTCTTTTCTTTTTTAAACTAAATGAAAATAAGGTTGGTAAAAATAAATTGAGGAAATGGAAAAAAGAAGTAAAGTAAAATAATAGCATGTTGGAATAAATGTTCAAGCTAGGGTGAAGAAATAAGTTAAGGACTTGCTGAATTGACAATTTAAATTAGAATACAAGAAGGGGAGGTGTGAGGAGGTCTGAGAAATAGGGTTAAGGAAAATAAGTATTTGAAACTTTATGTGTTTTTTCTATTTTTCTGTTAAGTTTTGAATTTTATGTATTTTTGTGTTGTTTTTATTTTGTTTATTTTTTGTTTCTGTTTGTTACATGTTTCTTGAAAATACCAATAAATATTTAATAAAAAAAAAAGAAAGAAATGGATAAAAGCTGCCTATCCAAACAATGACTATCATCAGTGCAGGTGAGGAAAAAAAAATAAATCTTAATTTTTATCATCTACAATACTGTCTTATTTATTTTATAATACAGTACATTGATTATTGCTTTCATTTTATGGATCAACGGCCTCATTATATAGTAAAAGTCATGTTAAATTGCTGTTTTAGGGGTTGTTTTTAAAAGTCTGGAATGGATTGATCCATTTTCAATTACTTTCTATGGCAAAGTGTACCTTGGTTTTGGAACGCTTTGGTTTTGGAACGGACTTCCAGAATGGATTAAGTTTGAGAACCAAGGTACCATTGTAGTGCCAATTCTGTTCACTGAGGCAGTTGAGTAGGCACATGTGGGGTAGTTGCTTGTTTACTTCAGACAAACAATTCTGTCCTCAAAAGGACAGACATACTCTTAGAATGTACCTTTAACCAAGCTAGACTATTGTCTTTTCTGGTTCAGTGCTGTCTACTCTGACTGGCAGCAGTTGCTCAGCATCTCAGGCAGATGATCTTCCCATCACCTGCTACCAGATCATTTGGCCTGGAGATGCATTGAAACTGGGACGTTTGACATGCAAAAGAGACTGAGCTACAATATTGCATCTCCAGGAGGAAGTTTGTAATGGATGGGGAAGCAAAATTATTTCTCTGAGGTAATGCTGCCTTTAAAGTTAAGCACTTTGAAAAAAGCAAGGGTTTGAATGGAAGAGTTAATCATGTGCTTGAATATTTTCATCAGAATCAATGAGACTGAAAAGTGCTGGATTGGGTCCCATATGCACAGAAGAAGAAGAAGAAGAGTTTGGATTTGATATCCCGCTTTATCACTACCCGACAGAGTCTCAAAGCAGCTAACATTTTCCTTTCCCTTCCTCCCCCCACAACAAACACTCTGTGAGGTGAGTGGGGCTGAGAGACTTCAAAGAAGTGTGACTGGCCCAAGGTCACCCAGCAGCTGCATGTAGAGGAGCAGGGAAGCGAACCCAGTTCATGTTCAGTAGTCTTTAAAAATGCTTTGGGGAAACGTGCTTCCTAGCATGCGTTGAAGCCAAAATTTTATGTGAAACTATGGAAGCATGTGGCAAGCCATAGCCAGTGCCAGATTAACAAATAAGCAGAGTAGGCGCTGACCTATGGGCCCCCACGCCTTTTAGGGTTCCTGTGACAATGGATCCAAATAATATTGACTTGATCTTGAAAGAATTTGACTCAGAAACCTACATCACCTACATCACTGTGAGGGGTTCCCTGAGATTTTGACTGCCTGGGGGCCTCCAGAAGGTTTAATCCTACACTGGCCATAAGTTGTGAGGTGGTGAATGATTAGCTAAATTGTTCTGAGAATCGATACTTAGCAATAAGTGAAAGTCAAGAGAGAGGATATGAACAGACTCAGACTCTGCATTCATAATCTGAGGTCCTTCTTCGTGTGCCTCCTCCACAAGCGGTCTGGAGGGTGCCAACACAGGAATGGGCCTTTTCTGCAGTGGCTCCCAATTTGTGGAATGTTCTCCCCAGGGAGGGTCATCTGGCACCTTCGATATATATCTTTAGGCATCAGGCAAAAACATTCATTTTCATCCAGGCCATTGTCTGAATAATATTCTACTGTCTTTTAAATTTGTTTGTGGGAGGGGTATGTTATTGTTTTGTTGTTTTAACTATTTATTTTTGCTTTTACCATGCATTTTTATCTTGCAAACTGCTGCGAGATCTTATGGTGAAGGGCGGTAAATAAATCAAATAAATAAATCTAATAGTCTTGTTAGGAATGTTTATGGGAGCTACTTGGGTATGAAGAGTTCTTGGTGAGTACTTGCCAATTTAGATGCTCCATTGATTTTTTCCCCTTCAGCTGGATGTTTTGGTCAGGAAGTTGCAAAGTACAAGTCATCAGTTTATCTGGTACATTATATTGTCACATCAGCTGATAGGACATTATGATGCAATGATTTCAGTGTTTCTTGTCAGCCTATCACTTGAATCTCTCTCAAACTGGCTAGACAAGTGTTTGGAGACCCCTCTGGGACAGAGATGACTTGGCAATGGTACTCCAAGCTGGATTGTTGCAGTGTGGGGCTGCCCTTGAAGACTCATAAACTTGTGACAGTCAGATTATGCACTAGTTAATTATATGTATGATATTAGTCAGGATAATCTATATGAATTCTCCACAATTCACTAGATGTAGAAACCCCCATTGTGGGTAAAGGTAAAGGACCCCTGGACGGTTAAGTCTAGTCAAAGGTGACTATGGGGTGTGGCGCTCATCTCTACTTTCAAGCCAAGGGAGCCAGTGTTTGTCCACAGACAGCTTTCTGGGTCATGTGGCCAACATGACTAAACCGTTTCTGGCACATGGAGGACTGTGATGGAAACCAGAGAGCACAGAAATGCCATTTAGCTTCCCGTCACAGCGGTACCTATTTATGTACTTGCGCTGGTGTGCTTTTGAACTGCTAGGTTGGCAGGAGCTGGGAAAGAGCAACAGGAGCTCACCCTGTCATGAGGATTTGCTGACCTTGCAATTGGCAAGCCCAAAAGGCTCAGTCGTTTAGACCACAGCGCTGCCCGCATCCCTCATTATGGAACACTGTGCCAAATATACTGGTGCGGGGAGGAGGAAACGGTGAAGTAAGGGCCTTATCAGTAGGCACTTTGCTGAGTGTGGACCCATTCAAACCTGGAGCCAACCCTGAACATAGCTCCTCAGTTAATTTATACTATTCTTTAAATGCATTATGGCTTAATCACCCCCACCCCACCTCCCCCAAAATCCACAGAGTGGAAACATTAGAAAGGAAAGGAAAAAGAAGAGGAAGCAAGGATGCAAAAATTAAGAGAAATGTTAACATATGTGATAAATTTGCAAAGGAATTTACACTGTGTGCAGAGTACCTCTTCCTGGGCACAGTTGTTAGAATATGATAGTTTGAATTCCAAAGGCTTGCAAGGTGAGCCCCAAAAGTGTGATCATCACTTAGCAACAGAGCTGTGGCAAAGAATGCCTTGATCTCACTTGATTAGCACCTTGGAAAAGAAACAGCCTCATTGAAGAGGCAGTGTCATTGTCACTGCAAGGAACAACAGCTTTCCCCAAAGCTAGGAGAGCTCTTTCCATACAGTAGCAACAGTATGCATGAGGACCAAAGAGCTCTCTGGCCTGCCAGCCATTGTTATTAAACTCCTCCAAGCACCACACACATCTCCTCAAAAGAAGGAGGTTTGGCAGAGCTTTGGCCTGGTGTGTGTGGCCAATCTCACATGGAGTGTTGCAGGAGTGCAGGATATGTACATGGGAATCTGCCTCATGTCAGATCAGATGCAGGTGGCAGTCTACACCTATGTTTGGATGCTGGGCACCATTTTGAATCAAGGTGGCAGACTAAAATATGACATTGGTGTGACTTTGCCTATTTTTTGGTGCAACAGATTGAAAATCGGGTGGTGATAGATGCTTGTGCCTGCTATCCCCCATCAAGCTTTCTCCTTGTGTTTATTTTCAAGCTCTGGAGAACGTGGGCCCAGGGTACCCCAAGGATTGCCTGAACCCTTATTTCCCAGCTCATTCACTGAGATCATTTGCAGGAATGTTTTTGGTCATTCCCTGAGTAGCTGGGGCTTGTTTGACAACAAGAACTCGAGGCTGCAGTGCCATTGGCCCAGTCCTGTGGAACACCCGACCAATGGAGATTCAGTGGCCATTTTTTGTGCCAACTTTTAAAAGCATGTGGAAAACTTTTCTATTCTGCCAGGCCCATGGAGGTTTGTTTTTAGTTTCTTTTTTGCTTTTAACAATTTTTTTTTTTACTTTTTATGATTTTATTGTTTGGATACACACACACACACACACACACACACACACAACAAACAAACAAACAAACAAACTGGTGTGACACACCCTCCAACATTTCACTAATGAAAATAGGGATGTCCCATTCCATAATGATTTTACTATTTATACCCCACACATCTTATTGGGTTGCGCCAGCACTCTAAACAACTTCCATCATACATAAAAACACAATAAAACATTAAACATAAAAAAAAACCTTCATTATACAGGATTGCGTTGCATTATACAGGCAGCCCTGTTCAGGGAAGTTTTTAATATTTCACGCTGTACTGTTTTTAATCACTTGATTGGGAGCTGCCCAGAGTGGCTGGGGAAACTCAGCCAGATGGGCGGGGTATAAATAAATTATTATTATTATTATTAATATTATTAATATTATTATTATTATTATTACTTTTATTATTATTATTATTATTATTGCCTTGAGACAGCTTGGGGGTGGGATAACTCCATCCCCTCCAACATTTCTCCAATGAAAATAGGCGCATCCTAAGGAAAAGCGGGACATTCTGGGATCAAATCAGAAACAGGGATGGCTTCTCTAAATCAGGGACGTCCCTGGAAAATAGGGACACCTGGAGGGTCTGATGTGAATACATCTGCATAGACACCATCTTCCAGTTTTGTGTGGTTTTGCTTTATTTGGTGTCACAGATCCAAACTGCATCCACTGATTTGGGTGAGTCTTAAGGTATTGCTTCCCAGCTCAGCACTAGCGTTCCGAAGATGGTCTTCATCTATATTTTGGACACCAGACGCCATTTTGAATTAAGATGTTGAATCAAAATGTGACTTTGGTAAGACTTTGCCCAATTTGGTGTGATGGTTACAAACAGGCTTTCCCAAATTATAGGATAGGGTTTTTTTGCATTTGGTTTGCTACTGGGTGAACTGAGGTCGCATCAACGTGTGCGCATGTGCACAGCCCCCAAACCTCACAAATTGCACTCTCCATTTAAAATTGTAATAAAGTGCCATTTTGATAGATTAGATTAACAGCTGTTATTAGCAGCAATAATTTGCCATAATACCAAAAATAATGATAATTGTGGGTCTTGGAAGTGAAGGAAAAAAGCATTTTTTATATAAGCCATAAATACCTAAGAAAAATGTGCAAGCAAAGCACCCTTTCCTCCTCAGATCGGTTGGGAGGCAATATTAAACCTTTCTTGGAAGATTTTCTTGCCACATTTTAATTACCTGTCCTGTTTGTTTATATTCAGTTACATTTTTCTAAAGATGCAAAGTTTTCTTTTAAAAAACCCCCAAACACCTTGGTATTTAGGAAAATCCAAAGCTGGGGTGATGCATGCTCAGGTGCTAATTTATTTGCATCAATTAATTCCAGGCCCCTGATGTAAACCAATTAGTATTCAACCCTTAATGGAGTCATTATCTGTCAGATTAGCTTTCCGAAATGCTTGTCACTGTTACAGGACTAGGCGGCAGAACTTTGCTAATAAAACTAGCAGAATTAATGGAGTGAACAGCAGAGATAATGACTTAATGTGGAACATACAGTATAGACGAGGGGACTGATCAATGGCATTCTCAAAATAAAGATGTCAGAGAAGTAGCTACAGTATTCTTAAAAAAACAAAAGCAAAACTCAACAACAAAAACCAAGCGAGTGTGTGGGAATTGAACAATACTACTCACACACATTCAAGAGGATATTATTGTCTTTGCAATGGTACAAAGCATAGTAAGTATATTTCCTCCTTTTGACCCTTATATCATGATTGCAGGGAGTCTTTTCCCAGACCTTCCTGGAGATGCTGGGCTTTGAACCTGCAGCCTTCTGCATGCAAAACAGATGCTCTACCACTGAGCCACATTTCCTTCCCTGATCTCCCTGGTGTAGATTTGACTCTCAGTGCCATTGGCTGCAGGCACCTATGAGTGTGTGCAATCAGCCCAAGACATGGTGTACATGGTGCTGGTCATGAGCTGGACCTCCTGAGAGCTGATGTGAAGGGAATTGTTGGCATCCGTCTGTCTTGAGAGACAATGGAGTGTACCTCTGGGTATGAAGTCAAACTGCTGGAGAATCACAGCACCTGCTGTGGCTACAGAGACTAGTAACTCGCAGCTGCTGCCTTCTGTGTTGTTTTTACTGCAATGACAGCACCAAAGTGACCTCTCTGGGGCACAAGCCTGGGCAGCGTGTGTGGAGATCCTGGGCTGCCCAGAAGACAATACCTCCTTCTCAGCCTCACTGTAGTGATCCAAAGGAAAGCAGAACAATATGTCTGGCATCAGCTTGGCTGTAGGAGTTGCTGGAAGGAGGCATACAAGATACCATCCTAAGGACTCCACTCCAGATTTGTGTAGGGTTTAGTCTGTAGCCTTTTTCTCCTGAAGATATCCTGCTTTCACTTAGGTTTCTGGGGCTCTCTGCTATGAAAATAATGGGCATTCCAACATAATGAAGCTTTGTCTCCTTCCAAAGTCGTAGATTCACAAGAGGAATATTTTTAAAAAAGGATTTTTAAAAGACAAAATAAAAAAGAAATCCTGTTTTCACATTTTCCAAAATCAACGAGTGTCATTACATCTCATAAATTAAAGAATTAAAACAATGCAGTCATCATCACACCAATCTGGTGTTGAATTAGAGAGCAAAAAAATGTAAGAGTCACCATTCCAGGGAGGAGATTTTCGGTGCTGGGATCTCTTTTATTTTACCCGTGGACTGCCATCTGTCCAGATTTTAATTTGCTCTGAACTAATTTTAAGATGTATTTTAATTAATTGATTGCCTGTTTTTATGTTCTTATGTTCTTGTATACTGTGTTAGTTTTATGATGTTAGCCGCCCTGAGCCCGGCTCTGGCTGGGGAGGGCAGAGTACAAATAAAAAATTATTATTATTTATTATTATTTAATCCTCATCTTTGAGAAAACACACTTTCTACTGAATTCAAATCTAAAAAAGAAATTCCTATTCTCACCTATAGAACAGTAATGATCCCCTCTTCTCCCTCAACAACTCTTCTCAAGATTCAGAATTTCCCCGCAAATAATAAAGAAATCTGCTTCTTTGTTATCCCTCACTTCCTTTTCCATTCATTGGATTGCCAGCTGTAAGTCAAAAGTTGGCTATGAGATAAATAATTATCTATACTGAGAATGTGCAAAGGATTTCAGTGGTGAAGACATTAGAAGCAATTGGATGAGTTTCTCTACTCTTACAGAGGAATGGAGCGGGCAGAGGTGTCTCTGGTTTCCTCTAGTGATATGAGTGAAATTTAGTCCAGTTCACTTTTTTTATGCATAGTGACCTAAATTTGCAGTTCCCAAAACAATACATGGATGGAAGTACAGGTAATACTTGAAATTCACACTTCAAATTCTGCACTGTAGTTTTCCAACAAAATTAAGCGTGCAAAAATTTCTAGAAGTGAAAAATGTGCACTGAGATAACTATTGATTTTCTTGTAAGTCCCTGCCATTTTAAATGACAATTGTGGTAAGCTTTTTTTAAAAAAATTGTTTATTATAGATTTTCTTGGGTTACAAAAGTACATACAGTAGGTAAAGGGACTCCTGACTATTAGGTCAAGTCGCAGATGACTCTGGAGTTGCGGCGCTCATCTCGCTTTATTGGCGGAGGGAGCTGGCATACAGCTTCCAGGTCATGTGGCCAGCATGACTAAGCCACTTCTGGAGAACCAGAGCAGCACACGGAAACGCCGTTTACCTTCCCGCTGGAGCGGTACCTATTTATCTACTTGCACTTTGATGTGCTTTTGAACTGCTAGGTTGGCAGGAGCAGGGACCGAGCAACGGGAGCTCACTCCGACACGGGGATTCAAACCACCAACCTTCTGATCGGCAAGTCCTAGGCTCTGTGGTTTAGGCCACAGTGCCACCCACGTCCCAGACAAAAGTACATACATTTTCTCTCTATTTTCAGATCATAAAGTCATTTCTACGTATCAGTTGAAGTCAAGATTGGGAAAATGAAAAGCTGAACAAATCTGAAACTCAGTGGTGTGCAGTGAAAATTTTCATAGGTTTGTGAGGGCGATTGGGGTCATGCATGAGCTTTGCACCTCTCTCCCTAAGCTTCCTGGGCTATGGAAAGGAGGTGCCAGGGGAACATTTAGGGAACTAGCCACTAACTAAGGGACTAGGCCTAGTCCACTATCCACAAGGTACTGCTGAAACTGAGGTTCACCCATTGCTTGCTGCTACTGGTTCATTTTTGTTTTTTAAGGGAAGGAAAAACTGGCTTCTGAATTTGGGTGATTTGGAGTGCAGATGCACAAAGGAAGAAAATGCTCAACCGTTCCTCACCTGCCATTTTCTTGCTCCAAATCACACCTTCCCTATAAGGCTCAAAATATGTGTTTCTGAGAGCAAATGCGAAAGAAAGAGAAAAGGCTACTGGGATGATTCAAAACAGGAAGACAGAGGACAAAACAGGAAGACGGAGGATGGCAGAATGGCTTAAGCATCTCTTCCTTGCCCACCACTTTTTGCTCCTCATAACCCCCCTCAAAATGTGCTTTCTTCCTCTTTCAAAAGGGCCAGTGGGTTACAGTTACATGCATTTTCATGTAACACATATTTTGCAGCTTTCTTTTTGTTGTTTTCCCGTTATCTCCAGCTTCACTTCAGAGGCCAGGAGGGGGTGCTATTGGAATGCCATGTGCCTGGATTTTCTGCTAAGTCGGTTCCTTTTCTTTTTAAGTTACCTTGTAATTTTTATACTCACAATTAAATTTTGTGGCTTGAGAAGGGGATGGCGACAGCTGCATTGCAAATGTGAATTTATGGTGTTTGCCTGCTATTTTTTTTAATAAGCAGTAATAAATGATTCAAAGTTTTGAGTTTATGAAAGATAATTTATGTTCTATTAGTATTAGTTGTTGGCATTCGTCTGTCTTGAGAGACAATGGAATGTGTCTTGGGGGGAGAAGTCAAACTACTGGAGAATCACAGCACCTGCTGTGGCTGCAGAGACCAGTAACTCATAATTGCTGCCTCCCATGTTGCTTGTGCTCCATTAGCAGCACCAAAGTGACCTCTCTGGCTTGCAAGCCTAGGGAGTATGTATGGAAGTCCTGGGCTGCCCAGACAAGCCACACACACCCTGGCCTGGCCTCACTAATATGGTCCAAAGAAAAGCAGAGCTATATGTTTGGCACCAGCTTGGCTGCAGGAGTTGCCAGAAGGAGACCCAACAGTCATAGGGACTCCACTCCAGACGCGGGTGGCGCTGTCTGGACAGAGCCTAGGACTTGCCGATCAGAAGGTCAGCAGTTCGAATCCCCACGATGGGGTGAGATCCCGTTGCTCGGTCCCTGCTCCTGCCAACCTAGAAGTTCGAAAGCACATCAAAGTGCAAGTAGATAAATAGGTACCACTCTGGTGGGAAGGTAAATGGCGTTTCTGTGCACTGCTCTGGTTCACCAGAAGTGGCTTAGTCATGCTAAGATTTTACAGTACAGAAACCACCTTCTTGACCATTGGACCCACTATTGGTCTCATCTCCTCAATCCACCAGAGCCTGTCGTCGCATGCAGGGGAAGTTGCTAACTCACTGAGGATTTGAGACCCATTGACTACCCACACCTGGTTTAGCTAGCCACTCAAAGCCGCTCCCAGGGTACGTGGCCACTGTCACATGCTGACAGCTTCTAGTGTTATTAATTTTATTCTGGAACATGCTTGTAGGCCAGTAGGTTCAGGAAGGATATTTTGTTTCTCTCTTAAGTTCTTTGATTCCCCATCTTACTCTTAAGTGGTGGTCAGCTATTGTATTCTTGGAGTCCAGTGATCTAGTAGCTAATGCTGCAGGAACTGGTTGTGTATTTTGCTGCAGAACCACATCTCTTCCAGAGTGGTCAGGCTCTAAAACAAAGCCACTTCTCTGTGTGTGGATGTAGGGATCTGCCTTACATTGACTCAGCCTATTTGTTTACCTAAGTGGGTAGATAGATTTTAGCCCAAAATTCTCTACTACTATGAGTGGTTGTGACTCCACAGGGTTTCAGAGAGGGAGAGGTGTTTTCAATTACCTGCCACCTGGGAAACTCAACTGAAGATGTCAGGATCTGATCCTGGGACTTCCTGAATGCAAAGCATGAGCTACAGCATTGCCCCAATTTCAACTGTGGTCCATCAAGCTCACCATTGTCCAACAGATGTTGCTGGGCTCCAACTTCCAGCAGCCTCAGCCAGCATGGCCACTGGTCAGGTATGAGGGGAGTTATAATCCAACCATATCCAGAAGGCAATAAGGTCCTTATGTCTGGTCTGCACTGGTGGACAGTGGTTCTCTAGGGCTTTAGAAAGGAGTCTTTTCCAGCCCTACCTGGATATGCCAGAGATTGAACCTCAGATCTTCTGCATGCAAAGCAGATGCTCTACCAAAGAGCTTTATCCCCTTTCTAATGGAATTGTGATGAACACATGAAGCTGCCTTATTCTGAGTCAGACTAAGGGCCCATGCAGCTCAGCAATGTCTATGCTGACTGGCATTGGTTCTCCAGGCTTAGAAGCAGCAGTTTTTTCAAGCCGTACTTGGAGATCCTATGTGCTCTACGACAGAGCTATGCTCATTCCTCTGAACATAGAAAGAAGCCTTGTTTTTAGGCAGACCAATGGCCCATCATCAGTATTGTCTACATTGACTGGCACCGCCTCTCTGGGGTTTCAGGCAGGTCCTACTTGAAGATGCCCAGGAATCTAGAACCCTTTGCATGCAAAGAAGGTGTTCTGCCCTTCCTCATGAAGGAATGCCCACCCAGCCCAGCATTCTCTACTCTGCTTGGCATTACTTCTCTATGGTCTCAGACACAAAGATCTATATATGCAAGAACAACTGTGGCCTATATACATACATACACACACACACACACACACACACACACATATATATATATATATATATATATATATATATATATATATATTTGCAGAATGGTATTCTTGCACTTCAGTGTGAAGGAACCAATTAATTATGTAGCATGTTGCTTTTGAAAATTGAGCAACTGGAACTGAATGTGTTGGGAAATGGAGTTGCCCTTTTTGAGTATGAGACCAGTTGGGTCTTGGGGAGGGGTCATGGCATGCAATGCACTCGAGGCGTGCCTCCCATAAATCACAACACTGGAGTGCCGAGTTTTGCGTTAATCCTTCCTTACGTGTAGAAGTGCTGTCTCTGCAGCTTGTGATAAGGCAGAGGAAATTAAATTGTTTTCCTGTGTGCATGGCACAGCAAGGTGCTTACGCAACTTTTTAATAAAACACCAGCGCTGCTATGGCGATGGTGGCGGCTAATTTAATGCCAGTTAGAATTTCTCCCCTTAAACTTGATTGCTTTCCAAACTATGCAGAGGCCTGAAATGTCCAGCTTTTTGATGCGCTGATACTTGTATGGCCAGTCATCGAAGGAAGATTATGGAGAGGCAAGAAGCTATAACGCTCGCTCACTATACATGGAATGAGTGCAATTTAGAATGGGCCACATCTTGCATACTTTTAAAATTCCTGGAGGAGGGAGGGGGAAATAACCTGACTGTTGGTAAAAAACAATCAGGCACAATCAATCCTCAATTCTGATTCAAATCTTCGTGTCTATTTCAGTGCATTTGTGCAGCTCCTATGTATGCAGGCTTTTCCCATTCACTTCAATGGCATGTAATTAAAAAATGGTCATCCATCCTCTGCTTTAAAACCTCCAGTGAAGGAGAGTCCATAGCCTCCTGAGGGAGTCCATTCTACTGTCTAACAGCTCTTACTTTTATGAAGTTCTTCCTGATGTTTAGTTGGAATCTCCATTTTTGAAATCATTAGTTTAGGTCCTACCCTCTGGAGCAGGTGAAAACCAGCTTGCTCCATTTTCCATGTGACAACCCTTCAGGTACGTGAAGCTGGCAATCACACCTCCTCTCAGTCTCCTCTGTACCAGGCTAAACATAACCAAATCCTTCAACTATTCCTCATAAGGCTTGGTTTCCAGACCCTTGATCATCCTGGTCATCCTCTGAACATTTTCCAACTTGACAAAATCTGTCTTAAATTGTGGTGCCCAGAACTGGACGCAATACTCCAGATGAAAGAAGGAGCTAATCTGAGGCTGCACCCTAAACATACTTTCAAGGTAATAAGCTCCACTGAGAACATTCAGTCTGTCTTTGAATAAACATAGGGATGGGGGAGAATTTCATTTCACTTCATATTTCATGGCAGACCTAACTGATTTTATGTTTCCAAAACGATTTGTGAATCAAAACACAGCCATCCTTCAAAATTTGCACATTCATGAATTGTGCAATGCACTTCTCCAGTCAAGTGATCAGTATACATTGGTTAAAGCGTCCTTCAAAATGAACATATTGGTGAAAACAATATACCATTATTTTAGGGTTAATGACACTGCAGACATGATTATGTTAGGGGAAATCACATACAAACAAATGTATATTAGGAAAAATTTGCACTAAGATTCCCCCCCCCCCATATTGTACAGAAGGGCTAGATGGTCCCTTCCAACTCTAAGATTCAATGAAATCCTTGCTGAATAGGAGACATTATAAAGTGGTCCCTTGGTTCTCAAACTCAATCCGTTCCAGAAGTCTGTTCCAAAACCAAAGTGTTCCAAAACCAAGGCACACTTTCTCATAGAAAGTAATGCAAAATGAATTAATCCATTCCAGACTTTTAAAAACAATCCCTAAAGCAGAAATTTAACATGAATTTTACTATCTAATGAGGCAATTGATCCATAAAATGAAAGCAATAAACAATGTACCGTAAAATCAATAAAACAGTATTGTAGATGATAAAAATGAAAATGTAATTTTTTTCTTACCTGCACTGATGATAGTCATTGTTTAGATGGGGGGGGGGTCAGGGTTCCCTTCCAGAATCACAACTGGTGAGTCCTCTCCTGCCATTCCTTCCCTTGCTTTTTTTACACCACTGATACCTGGTTCAGACCCGCTGATTCTTTTCCTCACCCAAAAACTTTCAGTTGAGACTTGCTTTTGCCGATGTTTTAAAATTTACCTAAAGTGAGACATAGCATTATCATTGAAAGTGTTAGTGGCATGACTTACAGCAGCTTTATCAGGGTGATATTTTTCAACAAAAGTTTGCACTTCAGTCCATTTTGCAAACATTTCTTTGATCATTGCAGTAGATACACATTCTCTGCTCTGCTCCTCCAAAGATATTTCCTCATTTGCCACCTGTTGCTGCTCCTTCAGATTGTTTCGAAGTTCTTCTGTGGTGAGTTCAGTTTTGTGGTCCTCCACTAACTCTGCATCATCGCTACTCACTTCCAAGCCCATGGACATTCCCATAGGCACAATATCATCAACAATAGGTGAATCATCTTCAACAACCTCACATAAACGTTCTGGGACAGCTTCTGGCCACAATGTCTTCCATGCTGACTTCAGTGTTCTCTGAGTCACATGTCTCCATGCTTTGTCTATGATGTGTAAGCAATGTAGGATATTGAAATGATTTTTCCAGAACTCTCTGAGGGTTAGCTCTATGTCCGAGGTCACCTCAAAGCAGCTTTGGAACAATGCTTTAGTGTAAAGCTTCTTAAAATTAGATATGACCTGCTGGTCCATGGGCTGGATGAGAGAAGGCGTGTTGGGGGGCAAGAACTTTACACTGCTGAAGCCAAACTCTTCCAACAACTCGTCCTCCCATCCTGGAAGGTGACCTGGAGTATTAACCATAAGAAGCAGAGCTTCATTGGGAGATTTTTGTCTTGGAGGTATTTTTTCATACTTGGCCCAAACACTTCATGAACCCACTGAATAAAAAATTGCCTTGTTACCCAAGCTCTGCTGTTTGTTCTCCACATCACATGCAATTTGCTTTTTATGACATTGTTTTTCTTAAATACCCTGGGGTTCTCAGAATGGTAGACTAGCAAAAGCTTCAACTTAAAATCTCCACTTGCATTCACACAAAATAAAAGTGTCAGCCTTTCTTTTCATGGCAATGCTTTCTCCTCCTTTGTTATGTAGATCCTCCATGGCATTTTTCTTCCAAAAGAGGCCTGTCTTACCACAGTTGAAAACTTGTTGGGGAACGAAGCCCTGCGACTCAACATAATCTTTAAATTCCAAAACGAATCGGTCAGCGTCTAATTTGTTGGCACTGGCAGCTTCACCATTTCTCACCACACTGTGTATGCCACTTTTCCTCTTAAAATTATCAAACCACCCTCTGATTACCTTGAAACTCTCAACCTCAGCACTTGCTCCAGGGGTGTTTCTGATGAGGTCGGCATGCAAATGTAAAGCTTTTTCACAAATTATGCTCTCAGAAATGCTGTCACCTGCCAACTGTTGTTCAGTTATCCATATTAAAAGCAATTTTTCCACTTCTTCAATTGTCTGTGTTCGCTGCTTTGTGAGTGCTTTAACACCTTTTGCAACACTGGCCCCTTTAATGGCACCTTTATTTCTTAAGATGGTACAAATTGTAGATTTGGCCATACCAAACTGCATTGCCAGATCACTTACACGGACCCCACTTTCATGCTTGGAAATACTGTATTTTTTGCTCTATAAGACTCACTTTTTCCCTCCTAAAAAGTAAGGGGAAATGTGTGTGCGTCTTATGGAGCGAATGCAGGCTGCACAGCTATCCCAGAAGCCAGAACAGCAAGAGGGATTGCTGCTTTCACTGTGCAGCGATCCCTCTTGCTGTTCTGGCTTCTGAGATTCAGAATATTTTTTTTCTTGTTTTCCTCCTCCAAAAACTAGGTGCGTCTTGTGGTCTGGTGCGTCTTATAGAGCGAAAAATACGGTGATTTGCTTCTTTACCTCTATTGTAGTTCTGTTAATGGTTCTCTTGGCTTTGCAGCTTTTATCCATTTCCGCAGTCACACAATCAATCAATCAGTAGCTGAACTGGGTTCCACACAGTCACAAAAAGAAATAAACCAAAAAGCTGCAAAAAGAAAAACGCAAACAATAGCAAAAACAAAAGCACCAAATATAAGTTCCAAATATTACCTCCATGTTGCATGTGTGCTCAGGACTCAACAGCCGACAGTCCTCAGTGTAGCACTCAGAATGGAAGCGTGGCACTCAAATCCAAAGCGGAACACTCAAAGCAGAAGTGTGGCACTCAGAACGGAAGTACAACACTCAAATCCAAAGCGGAACACTGTAATCTGAAGTGAAACATTCCAAAAGAGCATGTTCGGCTTCCAAAAAAAAAGTTTGTAAACCAGAACACTTACTTCTGGGTTTGCAGCATTTGGGTTCCAAGTTGTTTGAGAATTAAGCTGTTCAAAAACCAAGGTACCACTGTGTGTGTGTGTGTGTGTGTGTGTGTGTGTATGAGATTTGGAAATGTAGAAAACTGAACTTAAGATTGGAAAAATGAGAAGCTGAGAGAAACTGAAACTTACAGCTTTGCCCAGGCCTAGGTGTTTGCCACATACAGTCACACCTCGGGATGAATACGCTTCGGGTTAGGCAAATTTGGGTTGCGTTCTGCGGTGACCCAGAAGTAATGGAGTGCGTTACTTCCTGGTTTCGCCACTGCGTGCATGCGCAGACCGTCAAAATGATGTCATGCGCATGCACAGAAGCGCCAAAATGCGACCCGTGCACGCGCAGACGCACCGTCACATCTTGCGTTCCATTTGGGATGTGAACAGGGCTCTGGAACAGATCCTGTTTGCCTCCCGAGGTACCACTGTATTGTGCTCGTGGCAGAGATGATATCTGAACCTTATACTTCCTGGCTTGTATCTTATCCACTCTCTTACAGAATAAACATTGGCTACAGCTCATAGTTAGCTTAACCTGGAGCCCAGGTCTAGATGTCCTGCAAAGCAGCATGTTGCAGAAATAAATTTTTAAAAAAGACTGCAGAGGAGCAAAGTACTGGAGGCAGTATACCTTTGAATACCAGTTGCTGTGAATCACAAGTGGGAAAAGTCCTGCTGTGCTCATGTCCTGTTTTGAGGCTTTCCAAAGGCATCGGGCTAAGCACTGTGAGAACAGGATGCTAGACTAGGGCTCTTCCTTTGTTCTTGAGAACATAAGAATATAAGAAGAGCCTGTTGGATCAGGCCAATGACCCATCTAGTCCAGCATCCTGTTCTCACAGTGGTCAACCCAGTAGCCTTTGGGAAGCCCACAAGCAGGACCTGAGTGCAACAGTATTATGTGAATATAATCTAAGTGTTATCTTAGATGCTATGCAAAATTAATTTAGGGCTACTGGGACAAACAAACAAGAGTTTGTTTCCCCATTTTTGGAAAGTACAAAAGCCTGCTCTAACAGTCTTGGATGTCTGAGCATGTAGTGCACAAATGCCTGTGACCTGTAAGAAGAAATCAGAAATAGTTATTGGAAACTGCACACCATTTTTCTTTTCGCTGCTCTAGGAAAATGAGCTACATGTACTATAAAATGCAGGCTATGTCTTTTCTGATATTTCTACGTTCATTACTGAACCCACAAACAATTCGTTATTGGTAATTAATATTAATTCCATCCATTTAATAGCTGGTATTATCAAGGGTAGGGAGATCGGTTTCCCAGTGTTAAATAATTTTTGCCAATTTGTCTTGCTCGGCTTGCTGCTTCCCTGATTTCCCAGTTGCTTCATATCTTCTCTATCTGCAGTCAATGAGCTGAGGGAATCAGAGCTTCTCCAAATCAATAGATCAGCAGCCAGCACTAGTAGAGAGATGCAGATTTGCTGGATGGTAATGTGAGAGGGAGATACAGAAATATGCAAAGCGGAAATCAGCTTGACTGGGATTGCTAAGGCCAAACTGCAGGCTTCTTGTGATTCTTTTCTTTCACTTGCCTGTTCAACTCATAGTAAGCCAAGGGTTTTGGATCATAAGGACCATAGGTCAATGATAGACCACATGCAAATAGTTCCAGGCTCAGTCCCTGGCATTTCCAGGCAGAATAGTAAATGCTGCTCTCTGAGATGCTGGAGAACCACTGGCAGAGGAAGGGCTGCAGTTCAGTGGTGCAGCATCCACTTGGCATGTGGAAAATCCCACGTTCAATTCCTGAGATCTCCAAGTGGGGCTGGGAATGCCCCTTGCCTGACACCTGTCACTTTCAAAAGTGCCACGTGATGATTCTTTCTCTCTTCTGAGAAACCAGGCTTTTTACAATGGCAGCAGCTACTCTCCAGAACCTCACAGCCTATTTTATTAGGCAGGTGCCTTCATTGTACTGTTTTAGATCCCTGCTAAATGTGTTTCAGTTTAGGTAAGCCTTCTCAGACACATAACCCTGCTGTGTACTTTTGCTTTTAGAAGTGTGGATTTCAATATCTATCTTTTGATAATTTCCCCATGTCCACCATTTTAAAAAATCTGTTTTTATTGATCTTTTGAATTCACATATTGTTCCGTTTTATGTAAGCAGCTTTATAAAAAAAAGTGGTAGATACATTTTTCAAAATAAAAAAAATCCATCACTCAGAACTTAATAAAAGATCCAACTCCACTACAAGTCCAACCACAGCAGGCATTGATAAATGAGGATATGTTCTGTATCTTTTGAGACATCTCCAGTTTCTTACTGTCACAAAACTGATAGTGCGAGAGACAGTCTACTGTACTGCCATGTTTAACACAGCAGTTCCTTGGCAATTTGTACATCTGTGAGTGGTTCAGTTCTACACCATCATCTCCTTTTTTTAGTATCATCAAAGACATGAATTAATATTGTCTATTTGGGGCACTCTTAATTTCAAATGCAGCTTTCAGGGGGGAGGGATTAATATCTTGTCATCTTCTGCTTTGGTTACTGTGTTTTCTGTGAGAAGAAGGGACTGTAATTTTAATGCCCAGCATAGACCATAAAGGACTATAAACATTTAATGGACCCATAAACATAGATTTTAACCTTTTAAGTATTCTACATTTTGATTGGCTATGTGGCTGTCTTCTTCCCTACAGGTTATCAAGACTAATAAACAGGAAAGTTGAAAGTGCTGAACAAATCAAAAGGCCAAAAGAAAGAGAGAGAGAGGATATATATATATAAAAAATCCTGAAAAGGTCAAAGTAGTACAGTTCACTATAATCTTCCTCGGAATATATGAAGCATTGCAATTTTGAGGCCCTTACTCCTCAGCTTGTAATAATGGCAGAAAAAAGACCTGGCCTTAGTGTGATCCATTTTTCAAGAAGCTGCTGTAAGGATGATGGCAATGATTTATTATTTTATTTCTCTATAGCCCACCTTTCCACAGTTTGTGATCAAGGCAATTTATGAAGCAAAATCTAAAAACAGATAATCGCCATTTCAGAAAGTACATTCCAAGAAGCAAGATGCCAAAAATCATTTAAGCAAAGGTCCCAGGAAAATAAAATGGTCTTTGCCTAGTACCTAACTGATGACGGCATTAATAGCCAAGAAGATATTTCTGCAGTGGGTGTTCCAGGGATGTAGGGGGGCACCACAAAAATGGCCCTATCCACCTATAGCTGCCTGCATACCCCCTGAGGGTGAGAATCCTTCCAAGAGAACTTCTGATGAAGACATAAGTCAGGGGTGGGGATCCTGTGGACTCTCCAGATGTTGCTGAACTCCAACTCCCATCAGCCCCAGCCAGCATGCTCAGTTGTCAAGGTTGATAGATGTCCTGCAACATTGGGCAGGGTGGGGGGCAGGCTAGCTGGCTTTGATCTTGAACAGACAGCAGTGCCAGCATCCTTGGGCACATGCTGAGACCTATTTGGAGCTCCTCTTCCTTACGGCCATTGCCTCTTTGCATGATCTAAGTATGCAAGCAAGCAAGCATCAGCAGAAGAAGAAGCAAGAAGAAGTGGAAGCAGCCTTGGTTTGTCTGCTGGGGAAACTCAGCCAGATGGGCGGGATATAAATAAATTATTATATATGCCTAACTCTTCCTTGGCAGAAATACACATTGAACCCAGAGGAAAGGTCAGGTCAGGTGAGTGGGCAATGTGGCAACAGTGATGAGCAGGAAGTAGATACAATCATCTTGCTCTTGTGTCCTCTTAAACCTAGAGCTTGCATGGACAGGCAGGTTCATGGGGAGAAAGGCACCCTGGTAAAAGGTAAAGGTAAAGGGACCCCTGACCATTAGGTCCAGTCGTGGCCAACTCTGGGGTTGCGGTGCTCATCTCGTTTTATTGGCCGAGGGAGCTGGCGTACAGCTTCCGGGTCATGTGGCCAGCATGACTAAGCCGCTTCTGGCGAACCAGAGCAGTGCATGGAAACGCCGTTTACCTTCCCGCCAGAGCGGTACCTATTTATCTACTTGCACTTTGACGTGCTTTCGAACTGCTAGGTTGGCAGGAGCAGGGACCGGGCAACAGGAGCTCACCCCATCGCGGGGATTTGAACTGCCAACCTTCTGATCGGCAAGTCCTAGGCTCTGTGGTTTAACCCAGGAGTCTATTTAGGCCTTGAGTGAAACTAGCACTTTGAACTGTATCCTGAACCCAATCGAAGGGCAGTTCAGGTCATTCAGTGGAGCCCTCATGACCACATGGCCCTGTTTCCTGGCAAACTGGCTCTGTCAGGGGGCAGAGGTTATTTTTGGATTTGGAATGTAACGTGCAGCTGAGTTGAAGGTTATCGATTTTATTTATTAAAACTACAAAGCATTACAATCATCTTACATCCCTCACTTTAGATGATGGGAACCCTCTCAGCAAACGATGTGACCTCTGGAACTTGGCTGTGATGCAGCCCTTTCCAGACCTAGCCCACTTCGAGGAGCTGACAAACAAGGGTGTTTAAATGGCAGGTAGACAACACAGCAGATACTTCCTATAACAGGTGCCACCATAGGACACTGCTAAGGCATTTCTAGAGATATAAATTCCCACATAGTACCACCCTGGTGTATAACTAACTGTGGGAGAATCATATTTTAAGGGGGAGGGGAAGATAGAAACAGAATTAACCACTTAAAGGCCCCAGAATCCAAATCTCCGGGCATGTCAAAAATATATTACCTAAAACTCCTCAAAATCACAATGGCATTAGTGGGGACCTCAGTGATGGAAGCTGAATGTGGCATTCCAGCCCTCTAGATTTAGCTTAGAAACCAGCCTATCCACCGCCCCCAGGTCACACCACTGCTTTGCACCCTCCACAAGTTTGTCTGGCTAGGATGTGTCCTCGAATTGGTATAATGCCTCTTGCTTAACAGGATGGAGAAAGGAGAGGTGACTGTGTGTGTTGAATCCACTGACTGACTGGAATATAGCTTACTCTGAAAAGGCTAAGAGTTACATCCATTGTTCTTCCCCTGCCCTTCATTAGAATGTGGCCCCTGGATGGTTGTCTATAAAGTAATATGGACCTCTCCGACTGCAAAAGATTCCTCACCCCTGCTCCAGAGTAACCTAAACTACAAACAAGTCCTAATGACATTCTAGATAGACAGGTAGGTGGGAAGAAGCCGCAAGAGAAGCAATTAGGAGGCATTTAATTCATCATCGTGTCTATTTATTTATTTATTTATTTATTTATTTATACATTATAAACTGAACTAAGAAACGAAATCACTATTCCCCCACTTTATATATAGGAGAGAAGGGAGGGGGCAATAAATAAATAAATAAACCTGCTAGATCTAAAATAGCAGAACTTGCAAAGTAGATAAATATTATTTGTACTCCTGAGTGCAGGAGTTCAACTCCTACATCATTAAGAAAACAAGCTGAAGACAGACTAATGCACTGACTTTCTGTCCTACGCGACTAATGATTATTTTGGAGAACAAGTATTTATTTCTTATACCTTTAAAGAACCCTAAAGCAATGGGGGTAATTATTGAGATTCAACATCCAGCAATTACGGGGGAGTGAAGATGGGAAGTAATAGAGATTGCACGTTACTCCCCCCCCCATAGCAATCAACTATTTCTGTGCAATTTTCAGCCTTCCATCTTTTATAACATTTGATGAGGGATCATACCAAGCCAGGAATGAGTTTAGAAATAAAGAATAGAGCCAAAAGGGTAATTAGAATTTACCAGCAACACCAGCTTATATTTCTGACAGGACCTAAACACTGAGAAATGTTCCTTCCTTGACTCATCAAGGTGATGGTGGCTGGTGCCCTTTGGAATTGGTGTGGCAGAAGACAGAATAAATCAAAGACAGGTGGAGCCAGAACCAATGACAAGCAGACCCAACTATTTCTTGTTTTGTCCCCATCCTCCTCCCTGCCAAGAACTAAAAGGGGAAGGCTGAGACAAAGGATGAGGAAGCCAGCTGTGGCCATGTCCTAGGCTGGTTGCTAGTAAGAAGGCAAACAGGTTGGGGCTGGTTGAGGGCAGACTGAGGTTGGCAGCCTTCAGTTCATCAGGGATGTTTACCAATCGACCTGGATCTAGAGAGGGACACCTTCTCTCATACACCATAACTTGAGATCTGATGATAAGGCACAGGTTTCTTCAGGGCAAGTGTTTAGAAACTTTAACCCTTCAGAGGTTGCTGAGCTACAATTCCCATCATTCCTAGTCATTGGCTATGCTTCTTAGGATGGATGGGTGTTATAGTGCAGCAACATCTTCAGGGCCACAGGTTCCCCATACCTGATATAGGGGGTGAAGGGTACTTGATGGGTGCTTACTGTGGAATTGGTGCTTCCCATGCATGCAAGCTTTTTGCAGCAACTATTCCACACAACATAGAAATGCCAACTCATATTCCCACCCCTGTCCCTTTATGGCTGGAACAGGTCAGTCTGCAGAGCCTGAGACTCTTAAGGTCAAGCCCCAGGTCGGGGCCATTGCAGCGGGTTACACTAAATGACTCTTGTGGTCCCTTCCAACTCTACAATTCTATGTGTCTATGATTCTGAAGATTATATAGGGGAAGTTTAATCTGGAGTACTATGATATCACTTTAAACAGTCATGGCTCCCCCCAAAAGAATTCTGGGAGCTGTTGTTTTTAAGGGTTCTGGGAGTTGCTAGGAGACTCCCATTGCCCTCACAGAGCTACAGTTACAGAGTTCCCCTCTGAACAGGAAATGATTGTTAAACCACCCTGGGAATTGTAGCTCTGCAATTCACAAGGTGGTTTAACAATCAGTCTCTCATTCAGAAGACTAGTAACTGCAGCTTTGTGAGAGGAATAGGGACTCTCAGCACCCTTAACTAATGACAGTTCCTAGGATTCTTTGGGGAAATCATACCTGTGTAAAATGCTTTAAATGTACAGTGTGGATGTGCCCCACAACTGTTAAAGCAGTTTAAGTCAATAGCATGAAAATGCCCCTTTTCTTTCCTCTTATTTTATCCTTCCTCCAAAGAGCACAGCATGGCATTACATCAGGGTTGGGGGACATGTGTTCCTCCAGATGTTGCTAGACATCAACTTCCATCAGTCCCAGCCAGCATGGCCAATGACCAGGGATGATGGAAGCTGTAGTCCACTTAATTTCCCCCTCTAGAGACATTGCTTAGGAAACAAATGCCAGAACGGTTGCTCTCATCCAGTTTAGGTCTATCCTAAAATCTAAGGAGGTTTTCAGTAGGGCCGTAACTAGGGGGTGATGAGGTGGGCCCAGCCACGGGTGCAGGTGAGGGGGGAGCGCAAAATGGGCTTTAAAATATGTCTATAAATAAAAATATCAATTATTGCCTCATAAGAAAAGGTTTTAAATAGAGGGTGAATTGAATGGGTGAGGGGGGTTGGAGGAGAGGTGGAAAGAAGAGCTAATTTGTCCATGGTTAGGGGGCACAATCTGGATGGTTCTGCCAGGGATGCAAGATCACCTAGCTACGGCTCAGGTTTTCAGCTAAGTGCTTCTACTGGCACAAAGATCTCTGCTTCTGCAATGGAATAACCTCCCTCCCCCATACTTTCCCTATGTGCCCCCACACCCTACCAAATCTGCTCTGGAGGGTTTGGGAAAAACCTGTTGGGTACAAACTACCTTGCCTTCCTTCACTCAGCAGAGGGTAGGGTTGAGAGTATCAGACAGTCAGGGAAAACTATACTTTGTGGTTTCTTGCTAAACTCATATGTTCCACTCCATCCTCTTCCCTGCTCTCCCTTTCTTCCCTCTCCCTTGCATGAGGCAGCCATGAGAAGTAGCTCCCACCATCTAAGCTTAGAACCTGAAGCCATCCTTGGAAATAGGAAGAAACTGTAAGTAAATAACGTCCAACCCCCCCCCTAACAATGGGACCTTTGCATTTACTTGTTTAAGCAATGCTAGTGATGTGGGGATCAGACAGAACGGGTGGTGGAACTTGGGTGGCTTCAGCTTCAAAGCATTTTAACTCTGATATATATTACTATTTTTTAAAAAAACAGGGGTGGAGGGAGAGGAGAGAGAAAGGGGAAGTTTTATTGCACAACCTGTCCTTTGGCTAGTAGAAGCACTTCTCTGGATACCACCCACAGTACTTTAAAGGAGGGATGGGGAAACCTGCAGCTCTCCAGATGGTCCTAGACAACAATTCCCACCATCCCTGAATATTGGCCATATTGGCAAGGACTGATGGGAATTGTAGTCCAGCAACATCTGGGGTGGGTAAAGGTTAGCCACCACTGCTTAAAAGAGAAGACTGAAGACTCAGAAGAATGTCAGCGAAGTGCAGCAGAAGGCCTCCTTCTATAAAGCATCCATCAAAATCCAACCCACTCGTCATTTTTGGACCAAGTCCTATTTTTAGGTTGAAATCTGTTCTGAGATGTTAACAATGTGCATTGATTCCCTTCTTTTCCTTTCAGAAGTAGAGGCATGCTGCTTAAGGCATGGCTTTAATACAGACATGATTTCGCAACTCGTTTTACATATAATTGCTTTTGATATTTAAAAATAAATAAAATTAAAAACAGCTGAGCGACTGTGGTTCTCTCTGTGTGTGTGGTTTTTTAAAATTGGCTGCTGAACATTCACTATATTTTTTTATCCTACAATCACTCATAAGGATCTGCTGTGGCTATCGTATATCCTAAAAATGCAATTACTGTAGAGACTTTCTGGTCTATTGGCTGGAGAATGCTTGTGTAATGACTGTGGAATGGGTAGGTGGGTGAAGACCCCGATCCTGCAAAGATTCTAAAGATTCAATAACATTGTGACTGCTCTTGGGAGAATAAGTTTAGGCTGCAGCATCATACACTTCCACTCTCAGGTCCAATGCTCAGAAAGAAATGAGAGTATTTTATTGATTTATTGTTGTTGTAATCACAGACCCTTCAAGTGTCCCTTTTTTTCAGGGACATCCTGAATTTACAGAAGCCATCCCAGTTTTTTATTTGATCCCAGAAGTTCCCACTTTTCCTTAGGACGTCCCTAATTTTATTGGAGAAATGTTGGAGGGTATGGTAGGACATCTCTATTTTCATTGGAGAAATGTTGGAGCGTATGGAGTTATGTGACCCCTAAGCCAAGGAGATAAGTAACTCCACAACCTTTAGAAGACATCTGAAGGCAGCCCTGTATAGTTTTATTCTGTTTTTATATGTGTTGAAAGCCAGCCAGAGTAGTAGTATTATTATCATTATTATAGAATAGGATGTCCCTATTTTCTTTGGAGAAATGTTGGAGGATATGTAATTCTCCTCATCATCACATCAAGACTTTGTGCTTGGAGCAGATGAAAGGACTTGAGAGCTACCTTATGTCTGATGCATACCTTATGTCTTATGCATTTGAATGAGACTACTCTAAGCATAAGAAAGATTGCATTCTGCATTGCTTTCATTGTATTTTATCCTTGTCTTTGTAAATGAAACTGTGCACCACCTTATTACTTTTTTTGAGGGGTTGTCTATAAATGTTTATATATATATATATATATATATATATATATATATATATATATATATATATATATATATCCTAAGCCAACTTGCCTGGGAGTAAGCACCATTGAATTCAATAGGACTTTATTCTGGGGAAACATGGCTAGGATTACACTGTAAGCCTAACTCCAACCTGTTGCTGCTGCTGCTGCAGTTGCTGCTGTTGTCATTCCACCCCTTCTGCAAACATATCCAAGGCAACTTAATATATTCAAAATCATACAAATGCATTCAAAGAAGCAAGCCCTGCAACAAAATGTTGCATTGTGGGGTGCTTCTATTCAGGATTCCAATCATTCCATTCATTTAACCCTCCCACCTGTGATTTCTCCCTGCTCCCCACCACATGGCAGCACTTAGCCAGCCTCCTGCACTGACAATACATGCTCAGTCCTCATTAGACTTTTGCAGAGTTTGTTTCTTTTGCCACATTATGTCTCCCCACCCTGCAAAATGTTTTGTTCTTCTCTTATCTTGGGCTTCCTGCAACCTTCAAGCATGCTGCTACTTCCCTCTGAAGCAGGGGTGGAGAAGCTTTTTGATTCCATGAGCCAGGTCCCTAGCAAGGCCACCAACCTGTCAATCAAGTGACACTACAAATACATGAATATATGCAGGGGTACCAACTTGAATCAAATATTGGGGGGGGGGCAGATAAACCCCACCCTGCATAATCGATCACATGACACAGTGCATGTACACCATTTGAATGGTAATGCCCATCAACTTTAGAGGGGCAGCCTCCTCAAATATTTTATTGGAGGGTGCAAACACCCCCTCAACCCCTAGGAGCTGGGTCCTATGAATGTACTGTATGAGTTTGCTCAAATCCTAACACTTCACTGAATGTAGAGGTTGGGGGGGGCGGTCTGCTACCTCAACTCATAACATGGCACTTTGATGTCGTGAATCTACTACTTTAAGGTTTTCATTTTCCTTTTTGCAGTGTGTTGCTGCCTGAGAGGGGTTCCAAAGCCCAAACAACCTAGCACATTCAGGTGCACAAGAAAGTTCCCTGCAGGGACCTCTCTTTCACACCCAAATCAAGCTGGAGTCGTCTCTCTTCACACCAGCTGGCACCAAAGAGTGTAGTGCGACATCAAAGAGAAAGTAGAAACTGTATCTCTTTGCAAACACTGTTCTTTGGATTGTGGGCAAATACAGTGGTACCTCGGGTTACATATGCTTCAGGTTACATACGCTTCAGGTTACCGACTCCACTAACCCAGAAATAGTACCTCGGGTTAAGAACTTTGCTTCAGGATGAGAACAGAAATTGTGCTCCGGCGGCATGGCAGCAGCAGGAGGCCCCATTAGCTAAAGTGGTGCTTCAGGTTAAGAACAGTTTGAGGTTAAGTACAGACCTCCGGAATGAATTAAGTATTTAACCCGAGGTACTACTGTACAGTGAACGCTCGGGTTGTGAACATGATCTGTGTGGGATGCACGTTCGCAACCTGCAGCGTTCGCAACCCGCAGCGGCACACCTGCGCACCTGCGGGTTGCGATTCGGCGCTTCTGCACATGCACAAAGCACAATTTAGTGCTTCTGCACATGCACAACCACTGAAACCCGGAAGTAACCCATTTCAGTACTTCCAGTACTTTCAGTACTTTTGGCGGGTCCATAACCCAAAAAACGCAACCTGAAGCTTCTGTAACCCAAGGTATGACTGTAATTAAATAGAGGAGCATCTACTTTGCATGCAGAAGGTCCCAGATTCCGAGACAACGCAGCAAAAGGACCCTTGTCTGAAACACTGGATAGTTGCTCCCAATCCGTGTGCACAATTCTGAGCTAGAGGGCTAGTTGGTCTGGGTGTCTTCCTAGTCCCTAGTTTGAATTTCATATTCCTTGTGGGACATTTTTTTTCTATGATCCGAACACTGTTTAGCAGTAGAGTGGCCACATGTCCTACTTGTAGAGGGCAGCCCTCTATAGGAAAGGCTGTCGTAAGACGATCCAGCTAAAGGATTTTCTGGTCCAAGTCTGGGTTTAAAGATAAAGAACCACGGGGGGAGGAGAGAAAAGGGATCCAGAGGTTGCCCATCAACACTTTGCACCTGACTATCCGTTTGAGCAGGACCACCAATCACCTGCTCACAGTCCTTCCCATGATGGTTAGATGCATTGCTTTTCTATCACAGCAGTTGTGGCTAACTCTGCATCAGTACATATCATATGCAAATTTTATGCAAATCTGCTCTCCCTCCCTCCCTTTGACAATATGGAAATGCCTACCCTGTGTAGGAGGTTGCTTGAAACTAAAGCTACCTAAAGTTTTTGCACTGGTTTTTTGGGAGGAGCTATGTTCCAGCCTGGGATACTTTGCCACTGTAGGCAAGATGCCCTCCCCTGATGCTGATGCCCTCTGAAGATCCAGACCTCCTTCTTGTTCCTACCATCATATCCCTGCTGGCTCCAGCCCCACTACCACAACTGCACCCTTGCCCATGGCTGAACCATAACATAGTAGCAGTGGTGAGGGTCCAGAATTAGCAGTGAGGGCAAGAGTGCTGTGGTGGCAGTAGTAGTGGCAGTGGCATGGGCAAAGCGGTTGCAGGGCTGTCAGCAATGCAGCAGGCTGTTAGTGCTGCAATGGTAGGGGTGGGGCAGTGGTTAGATCTGCCACCTGAGGCAAATTGCTTCATCTCATCCTTTTGAAGCACCAGCCTTGAACTCGTTTTGTACATTTTAACCCTTTGCTTCCTTCCCATTTCTAGCTGCCATTCTTGCTGCCATTAATAAGTAACCAATTAAATGTTTATATAATAACCATTCCTTTTCTCCACTGAACATACCAAACTCTTTTCTGAATATACTCAACTTTGAGTGACAAGAGGGCAAAAACATCCATGAGTCCTTTATGGGGAATTAGTGACCATTCATTCAACACATGATCAAGAATCTACAGGACTGGCTGTACCTGCCACATTCCATAATATGTGTTTATGCTAACATTTTCCTTCATATTGAGACCAGAAACTTCTAGAATGTCCAGTGATTGTATGAATTTCGCTATTATTGTTTAGAACTGAGCTATGTCTTCAGGATGGGAGGGAGAGTGGAATGCTCAGTTTGTAACCTTTTTCTTTTCCATAATTAAGAAAGAAAGAAAGAAAGAAAGAAAGAAAGAAAGAAAGAAAGAAAGAAAGAAAGAAAGAAAGAGAAACTAAGGCCATCTGCAGACATTCCTTCAGAGAAAAGCAACTGTGAATTTTTCTGCTGCAAACTCACATGCATCTTTGCTCCTCAAAGGGAGCATTCTCTTCTTACCCTTGAGGCAAGTTGTCCAGTTTGTGGGTTTTCTTCTTCCAACACTTGCAGTTTATTTATTTTGCACTTCTTTAAAACTTTTGCATCTTCACAGTTTTAAAAACCTGGTCCCAGAAGAGCTGAATGTGACCCCCTTGTGACAAACACAAAGGTCAACCAATCAGTATGGCGCTTCAAAGAGCGGGATGGTTTGGTGACTGATGCAAGAGCTGGCCAATCAACGCTGAGCAAATCTAGCTTCTGCTGAAAGATCAGAGCAACATTCCTCTGAGCATGATCCAGGGACAAAAATGGTTTGTGTGCCAAAAATGCAGTGAGTGAACTTTCACAGCAGCCTCACCACTAAAATTATGTACCTCAGTACTAGGGATGAGCAGTTCTATCAATTTGTTTCTCTTGGTTTCTCTTTGTCCTCCAGATTTCCACATCACTTTCTGAATCTTGTTTAAAGTCGTTACGAACGTTCATCAACATTTTAATACAGATTTCTTCTCATTTACACATATTTTTTTTTTTGCAATTTGCCTAATACACACATTTTGCAAAGCCATGCTCCCCAATGTAATTTATTTCGATACACGATATTTGGCTGGAGAACTTCATTGAAAAATTTGAACAAATGCAAGTTTCAAAAGGGTGTGGCAGTGTTTTGGTTCATGTATTATTTTGGAATGCATTCAGTTGGTAGGTTTGTTTTTAGATACTAACTGAATTGAATTTGTCCCCCATCTCTGATCTGTGTGCAGCCTGACAGTTTTTTCTGCATTCTGATAGGGCTGCATTGACCACACAGAGCAAGAGAGTAATGGAACTACTTGAAGGGTATTTCACATAACCATCGCTAGGTTCATGCATTTTCTATTCATTATCCAAGGTCAAAACATTTCCAGGATGAATCCTTCTACACCTGAATTTACGACTAGAGAAAGGACCAATGCATGCTACATGAAATGTACTATTCTATATAACATGCCTGTTTCATAAAATAGCAGCTGTGGAGGGTAGGGAATCAGGGCCATAGCCTGTGGAGTGGGGGTTGACCATTCCACCAATGGAAATCATTTTGCTCAAGCAGCCTCTTGCTGCTATCATAGCTCCCCTCTTAAGCAAATATTTCATTTATTACACTTCTTTAGGCAATTCATAAACCACTTAACGGAAGAACTTTCAAAGCAGCATACAAATAACATTGCGGATCAGGCACAGCTAGAAATCTGCAAAGCAATTAAAAAGCAAATATACACAAAACCTTAATTCATTTAAACACAGGTAGAAACAGTAACACCTTTTAAACAAGTATATGTAATTCAGTTCTGTGGCTGGGTAGTGCTGTCACACTAAAGGATCGACTTTTTGTAAATGTGGAAGAAACATTATGTAGCACTTGTAAAAGTAGAAGCCGAAAAATACCGACAAGATGCTAAATGAGCATTACACATTATATCAGCTGTAATTTTTTTTAAAAAAAAAGCTTTACCAAGAAACCAAATCTGTGAGCCAAGGCCAATGAAATATGCAATTATTAACAATGGTGTGTGGCTTCACAACAATAAGATGCAAAAATTGTGTGCAATTGCACTTCAATGTATTCTAAAATATCTGACTGTGCATACTAAATTTAACTACTCTGCAGCAATGAAATAAAAAGATATTTCCAAAACAAAGGTGTCCTGCTCAGTAATAATTGTGCCAAGCAGATGTTCTCTGGGGTTGGGAGACAAAGTTCCATGGATTGAAAACTGCAAGTTCTGGGAACTGAAAACTGCAAGTTCCATGGATCAAAGCAGTTAGAGAACCATGTGTGGGACATGGCAATCTCATCAGTAAAGTGGTCCCAAGCCTATAGCAGCTTGGAGAATGAGGTTCGGGAGATTTCCATCAGGACAACAGCATGGGGGAGGGAGGGTTAGCCACCACCACACCCTTCTCCATGGCCCTAACCCTTCTATTTCAATTGCTATTTGTAAAAAGGATAAACAAAACCATACACAAGGAAAACAGGAAGCATCTGGTGTAAATGAAGAAATAGAAGAGTTAGTCTCAAATATGCAGAAGGGCATAGATAGGCCCTGCAGAATACAGAGTCACCCTGTTTCTTGGGCCCTGCAGTTAGGTAATCTCTGGACTGAGTTGTCTTATTCCCCCCCCTTCCACACACACCCTTTAAATTGCAATGTGTACTATTTCAGTTTCTTTACTATATGGTTTGCCCTCTCCCACATTCATTCTGCCAGGTGGGATTCTGGACATCTGCCCTAAAGCCCAGCCTTGATATTACCACCACTTGAGCCAACCCCACATGCTCCTTTCTACATACTTATTTGTAAAGCCCTCTCAATCAGAAAGGTCTCTAAGTGTTGTACATAATAAAATTATCATTAAAACACAGCTGAAACCTCGTTGTTTAGTTGTTTAGTCGTGTCCGACTCTTCGTGACCCCATGGACCAGAGCACACCAGGCACTCCTGTCTTCCACTGCCTCCCACAGTTTGGTCAGACTCATGCTGGTAGCTTCGAGAACACTGTCCAGCCATCTCGTCCTCTGTCGCCCCCTTCTCCTTGTGCCCTCCATCTTTCGCAACAGCAGGGTCTTTTCCAGGGAGTCTTCTCTTCTCATGAGGTGGCCAAAGTATTGGAGCCTCAGCTTCAGGATCTGTCCTTCCAGTGAGCACTCAGGGCTGATTTCCTTCAGAATGGAGAGGTTTGATCTTCTTGCAGTCCATGGGACTCTCAAGAGTCTCCTCCAGCACCAGAATTCAAAAGCATCAATTCTTCGGCGATCAGCCTTCTTTATGGTGAAACCTACAAAACTGTTAAAAACCCAAGTATACATAAAGTAAAGGTCTATAAAACGCAGATGAAATCAACAACACTTTTAAATAACACATAACTGAATCACATTTAATTTTAATTCTCCTCTCTCTTTTCATCCCACTTGTTCACTATAGGTCTTTCTGATGTCTTCACCACTCCAACTTAAATGCAGTTGTTTGTGGGAATCATGAGAGAAAGTCAGAGAGAGTCCATCTGCAGCCTGAAAATACATCAGACCAATTATGGATTGGTTGCCTGTGGTCTTTTTTGGTGGATCGGCAGAAGAATGAAAAAAGAAAACACTCTTGTTTTGGAAACTGGGCATTGCTCCCCTAATGATGCATGTAAGATAGGCATGTTTTCAAATTAGGCTCTAGTTGAGTCTATGTTGGTAGCTACATTGATATCTATCCTAGTCCTGTTTTGTTATCAAAGTTTTGGGTTGAAATTCCACCTTTCATTGATTCAGAATTTCTTCCTGGTATCCATGAAACTCTACATCCTCTTTTTACCAAACATGAATCTGCCCTGTGTGTTATAACCCTTGCTGAAAGCATTTTACTCTGAGGTAAACTGCTATGTATTGTTTATTGAGTCCGTTCTCCGCCCCCCCCACCACCCGCATGTTCTCTTGAGCACGGGGAGTTTTTAATCAAGTTTTGTAGTCCCACACTGCTGTTTTAAAATCAATTGCTTTATGTTCCAAAATGGATTTACTCCTAGATGGAAAGTTCCTTGGAGACTCCCTGGGAGCTCTGAGAAACTCTCCTTTATGCCGTTTTCAAAGCTTCTGTTTCTGATCCTCAAGCGAGGAAGCATCAGGCTGAGTTCCAACATAACATCTTCCATTGGCTCATTCCCACACACCCAAACTCTGCTTCTGCAGGAACATCCCCAAATAAATCAAAGACAATATAACAATGGGCTTCCTGGAACCTGTTGGATGTAGTGCACGGACATGAAAGTGAAGTCTAGACCTGGAAGATGGAACTGAAGTCCCAGAGGAGCCCACAAGGCAAATTAGTGGCTCTGATCCAGCTGCTACGGTCACAGGCAACTACTCATGCACAACAGTCAATGGCTCCTATGTGCATAACATCCTATTTGCTTGAAAGAATGCATTTAGAAGGGGTGAGATGTCATACATTAAAGAGGACACCCCTCTCTTTGAATGCCTTTCTGGTCCAAGTCTAAAAATAAAGAATTATAAAAGGGGCAGAGCAAACAAGGGCCTTGAAAATGCTCATCAGCAGTGAGCAGCTGGACAGGAAACTGAGCAGGCGCACACAGGATTACCATATTATTATTATTATTATTACTATTAGTAGTAGTAGTAGTAGTAGTAGTATTTAACTTTGTATATTGCCCTTCATCTGTAGATCTCAGGGTGATTCACAACATAAAAATGATACCTGGTCACAGTCTTTCCTGCTATGGTGGGGTGCAACGTATTTCTATTTAAAAAATAGTAATTATTTATGAATTTACATCTATGCATATAAATTGGCACATGCAGATTTCATGCTTTGTATGTCTCCTTCTGTCCTCTCGTTTGGTGATACAGTTCCTCTTTCTGGCTTTATGCATAAGAGGCCACCCTAGACACAGCCAGTCGGTTCAACTGTAATGAGTCTTGACATGGGCAATGTACTTTAGAGGCTAGTTACATACATCTCTCTTGCTGTATCAAATCTTTATGATCAAATCAGTGCTAAGTATTCTGGTGGTACTCAGTACCGGCACCCTTTCTCCCCCACCCTCTTTCAAATCTTGTGATCTATTAGGATGGTGGTCAAGTTTTGTTGGGGACTAGCAAACAGAGAGAGAGGGAAGAAAAACGGACTCCTCCTCCTCATCCCCCTTCTCTAAGAAGTACACTCATGCATCCCAGTGGTGTTGGGGAGAAGTTTGGAGAAGTTTGAGAGAGAAGAAATGTAATTCTGAAAGGAGGGCAGGACGGATGCTGGTTTGGGGGCAGTTAGAGAGCCAGGAGGGTGCGGAAAGGACGAGAGGGAAGGGATTGGAGTCTCAATTATAAAGCATGGGCTTCTTGAAGAAAAGGGTGGGATATAAATGCAATAAATAAACTATTCTGCTTACCTGCTTAAGAAAGCTGGAGGGGCCAGCCAAATGGAGATTTCAGTCAACAAACCTGGCAGCCTGGCAACCAGAGATCTCCACATGGTCACAATTTCGGGTTGCCATATGTCCTCTTTTCCCTGGACACACCCTCTTTTTCAGACTCAAAATTTCTCTCTGAGTGGATTTTCAATATACAGTGGTAACTCGAGTTACATATGCTTCAGGTTACAGATGCTTCAGGTTACAGACTCCGCTAACCCAGAAATAGTACCTCGGGTTAAGAACTTTGCTTCAGGATGAGAACAGAAATCGTGCGGTGGCAGCGAGAGGCCCCATTAGCTAAAGTGGTGCTTCAGGTTAAGAACAGTTTCAGGTTAAGAACGGACCTCTGGAACGAATTAAGTTCTTAACCCGAGGTACCACTGTAGAGCAAAACGTCTGGGTTTATGCAAATACACATACCACAAAGCTTCCAAAATATAAAGAGATGCTGCTCTGCACCTTTCCTCTTCTACTCTACTCCAGCTCCTTTCACGTGACTTGAGCTGGCCAATAGTTGGTTGTCACATGATGTAATCACCGTGTTGTTCTTCTCCCCTGTCACATGATCCATAGAGCCTGTGGCTGGGAGCCATAGAGGTATGTGCCCAGGAGCTATGGTAACTGGGAGTGGGGGATGCCTAGGGCTTTGCCACCCTCGCCCTGTGGCTAACCAGCTCAGCAGGTGGAGTGAAGTAAGGTTGATCCAGCGCCCCTTTTTGTGACATCAAGAGCAGCAGTGGTGAGTGGGGGAACCGTTCTTTTGTTCACTGACTGGTGGGTAGTTACTTTTGGCTAAAGCAGCCCAGTCAGAGTGGCTCACTCTGCACTTTATGTGGCTTTCATAATGGTAGCAAATACATGAAGCAGGAATGAAAACATGCACCTTTATATGCTCAGGTCTGCATACATGTATGTAACACCAATGCACTGATAGTGAATGCAATTACTGTTGCAAGTGTGGAGCTGCTTTCAGTATCTGATGCAATTTGAAAGCAACCAAACACTGTGAGTTGGCTGAATATTTATAATATTTGCCTGTTCTGATCCTTATTGTTTTTTTGTTGGTGGAGTATATGTGTGGCATTATTATTATTATTATTATTATTATTATTATTATTATTACTATTATTAACTGTTATTATATACTCTAATGCTCTTCAAAATATGGCAACTCTATCACAACTGGACCCCTGCCAGTCTCAATATGTGCCTGGCACCTGAGGAATTTCAAACTCTGGATATAGGAGCAGGGGAGGCTTCGGCTGGCACATGACTTGACATGTACCTGTTTACAACACAGCTGAAACCAAGAGTAGAAATAGTTTACATTGTCCTAAGTGGCCATTTTATGCACACTTTACCCTGGTGTGTGAATTTTTGTACACATTATTTGGCTTGAGGAGTGCCTTGCAAAATTCAGAGAAGTGCAAATTGCAGAGGATTTCAACAGCTGCCTGTGTTTCAGTTAAGGCATTGTTTCAGAAAGTGAGATTTGATGGATTAATCCTTGAATGCAAACTAAATTGAATTTCTCTCCATCTGTACTAGGAGGAGTGGCTGGGTTTGGGGTGGGCATGAATATGCCCTTAGAATCCTCTACCTATTTGCCTCACTTTCTCTTTTTGCAAAGTGTGGGCCTGTGTGCCACCATGCTGATCACCTTTAAAAGAATAAGAAAGCCTGGACATTGGACATTTTTGCACCAAACAGTGAAAACATCTAGCTGAGAATGAACATTACTCCACCAGACAGAAAAAATGTCAGGAATAAAGCTTACTTCACATCTGGGGTCACCATTATGGTGAAGAGCCATTCAGTCCAGTTAAGGGACATAGTATTAGGGGCGTCTTAACCGTAGAGGCTAGTGGCGTGGGGCGCCAGGGCGCCAAGTTCTGGAGGGTGCCAGGGAAGAGATGGAGGCTGGATGCGGCGCCTTCCGGCATCAGCTCGCCGCCCTTGCCCACCTCCGCCATGCAGCGCCAAAGCAGCACCATGCCCAGAGCCTCCGTCTGCCATGGCCACTGCAGCACGAAGCAGCCAGCTGAGCTGGGAGGAACCGCGTCCAGCCTCCACTTCTTCCCTGCCGGAGGAGCCGCCCTCCAGCCGCTGCCTGCCTCCTCCAGCCCCGCCGGCAGCACTATCCTCCCTTAAAAAAAGGTGGACAACTCTGGGGAATGGGGGGGGCACAGGAGGGATCTTTGTACCATGGCGCCAGATATGCTTAAGACGGCCCTGCATAGTATTGGGCTTTGGCAGGTGTTAGCCGATCAGAATGGGATTCAGAGGACTGGCACTTTTCTGAAAGCAGTCAATCTATATTACATGCCATTGCAGAATTTAGGTTTCCATGACCTTGGAAACTTAATTTGCCTTTTTTCCAGATCCATCCCTGATATGCATATTGGAGTTGCAAGCTGGTTAAAGAAATGTTGATTGATTCATCATATGGTATTTAACTGATTCACTGATTGCATTTGCAATTGTTGTTATTATTACCCTCCCTTCACCAGCAGATTTGGGTTTTCTTTGTTTTCAGGTGCTGCACACCTAGGTGGCAAGAAGCTGCCTTCTGCTGAGTCAAACCATTGGTCCATCCAGCTCAGTATTGTCCAAACTGAACCCTACCTGGACAGATTGAACCTGGGACAATTTGCATGCAAATCAGGTGCTCTAGCGCTGAGCTGTGGTAGGTGCCATGACAGAAGAGGTATTCTTCCTGTGTGTGAGGGAAGACAGAACACCTCCTTTAAGGAGCAGTTTCCAATCTGCAGTTTGTTGAAGAATCTAGTGTTAAAGTAATTAAAAACAAATCAAGTATTCCCTAATTAATTGGAGGAGGGCACTTCTGTAGCCAGTATAGCATTTACCCAATTAATCTATATTATTAATAAATTAAATATTGCAGTGTGTGTGTGTGTGTGTGCGCGCACACACATATGTGTGTAAAAAATATGTTCATTTGATATATACTGTATGTATAGATGGCATAGTCTAGTAGAGGGATGGGAGGCATATGACCCTCCTGATCATGTTGGACTCCAACTTCCACCAGTCCCAGCTACCATAACCAGTGGCCATGGTTTATGGGAACCAGAGCCCAGCAGCACCGGGAGGGCCACAGATTCTGCCAATCCTAACATAATTAGGGTTGCCATATTTCAAAAAGTGAGAATCCGAACACAAAAGTTGTTGAGCTATCCAGCCCTTGGGCCATTCACCATCTCTCAGGCAAACCTACCGTACTTTGTAGGGTTGCTATTTGGGATTAATTGAGGAGCTGGAGGGTCATATATGCCACACTGAGCTCCTTGGAGGAAAAAGGTGGGATATAAATGCTAATTCATCCATGATCTCATTTACAAATACAAATTATTGATCGGCGCTATTACAATCAGTGCGCCATGAACATGTTTGCGCACACAAACAGCTGGCCCAATGAGAGTTACAATAATCTGTACTTAACATTAGGTGGCAGGAAAGATTTTTCTTTTGCTCAGAGATGCAATGGCACAAAATAACTTTTATTTCTTTAAATGGATTTCCTTGTAGCTTCATTCTTCTAAAAAAAAAGTTCTTTGTTTACATCTGCCTTTTATTGTATACATTTTGTCTTTCAGCAATTGAGAGTGGGGAATGAAAACAGAAGAAATCCTTCAGTTGCACAGCAACAAAAATGACAGAATATCAAATTTACACTAAAAGGAATCGCTATTTGAAAACGACTTGGCTTTCAGCTTTCAAAAACAAAGAAAGACAAATAAACATCTATATTTCAATCCTTTGTATGGGTATTTGATAATAAAACCATAGATATAAAACAAATGCCCTCAAATGACACCATCTTGATGGTTTTAATATCACCTCCCATGTGTTCAGTTACAATATTTTAATTACACTGATAGATTTTTGTGCAATTTAAACTCTCTCTCTCTCTCTCATGCTTAAAGAAGGAATGTGAGGTTAGGGATTGAATTTTCCCCCTCTTTGGGGAAGGAATAGTACTCTTTTAAAAAAATAGCACTAATTCTGCAATATAGAATTTCTTTGTGTGAATCGTGCCAGAAAAACTACACATATAAGGTTTGGGTAACTTATAAGCTAAGTATTCTGCAGAGAGAGGATCCTATAAAATCGGACCCTCCTTTCCATATCAGAGAGAGAGAGAGAGAGAGAGAGAGAGAGAGAGAAAAAGAAAGAAAGAAAGAAAGAAAGAAAGAAAGAAAATCACAACCAGATTATGATGATTTGTATAGTGCCTTTCATTCAAAGATCACAAGGCGGTTCGCAACATAAAAATACAAAATGAGAACACAAAACAAAAACAAAGCAATAACCGCCTCCCCCCCCTTAATTAATATCTATTCAGGGGACTTTTTTAAAAAAAATCCTGCAGATAATTACATGGGGAATGTTTCTTTATTAAAATATATGAGAATAATGCCAATTTTATAAATGCCAAATTCTAATATTTTGCCAAGTATGAAAAATCAAACACTATCAACAGAGCACTGCCAGAAATCATAAGGGCAGGATAATCATCAGCAAAAGCTCAATTACTTTGTAGTATGTAATACTTCAAATTACCTGCATACACCACCCACCTCCATACATAATACCTGTGCGTAGTGGGTCAGATCTGCACCATGTGAGACTCACCAGTCCAAACACAGTCATGTATGGTACCCCATCAACAACCCAAAAAACCTGTTTTTACTGCCTATTTGGGACTGTCCAAAAATGGGGGGAGGGTGTCGAGCATGACTGCACTGCCAAACTGCATTCAACTGGGTGGACCAAAAGTAATGCATACCTACATTAGGATGAAGTCGTATTGGAGGATTTAACAATATGTGTGATAGTTCAGCAAAAACTCTAAAATTAGACCTGCGATGACATCCCAAACTACGATTCTGTGAATACTTAGTCATGACCAGTGCTACTTTCCTAGAAAAAGAGGTGCCAGAACTCACCATGAACACCTCCCTCATTCTCTTAGAATGTCAATGGCACCCACCTGAGAGTTTCGGTGAATCCAGCCCTGGTCATGATGGAGTTGAATAAAGTGGGCGGGAAATAGAGTGCATATAAATTGGTGAGTGGGGGACCCTTGACTTGTGAGCTAGGGATAGAGCCCAGGAGACAACCTTGCAGACACTAGTCCGTTAGAGTGACTGGGACACTGCCCCCAGCAACCTCAATCTGCCTTCACCCACCCTTCTCCTACCTGCCTTCTTATCTTACTTATAACCAATCAGGGGGTGGCTCTGCCTGTCATTGGCTCTAGTGCTAACACCTACTGCTGGTCTCCTGGTCTCCCTGATTTCCTCCCAACCAGTCCCAATAGGCACTAAACACCACTGGGTGTAGAGGTACTTAGCCTGTACTTTGGCAGGAACCACATGTTTACTACCTTGGGTTCCCTCGTGGAAGAAAGGTGGGATGCAGATGCAAGGAGATAAAATAAGATGTATATGGTGATGTGCATGCAGAATTGCATCCCTGCCTTGTTCCAGATTAAACAGTTAACCCAGGGCAGTATTGTCTACTTTGATTGGCAGTGGCTCCCCAGGGTCTCCAGGTCTTCCATCACCTGCTGCTGGAGACCTTTTAATGGCAGATGACCTGGGACCTTCCACATGCACGTTCTTTTTTTACTTCTAGCACTGGAAGCTCTTCTTCATTCACCCCATCCATATACAACTGTGTTGCTTCATGGAATTCATTTGTAAAGAATACAGGTCTGCCTATTGTCCATTGACTGGAGAGATTACAAACAGGTAATGGCATGGGAGGGGAATGTTTACAACGATATAGTTAAAATATATACATTTAGCCTTCATCCATTGCCTAAGCCCAGCCTCCATTGTCGCTTAATAAGAAAAGCAAAGTGCTGTACAAAATTAGCAACAAAGCTCTTCCAGAGTAAGATTTAGGGCAGTGTGACCAGCTCCACTGCAATGGGTGCCAAGCCTAGAGGGCGCCGCAGGGCATCACAACTAGGACATAGCGAACTGAGCAGAATGGAAGGTAATAGGTGGGGGCTGCCGAATATTGGGCTCGCACAGGGCGCCGCTGAAATTTGAAAGACCGAAGTTCACCCCTGGCCCTGCTTGCCTGGTGGCTCAGAATCTCAACTAATGGCAAGATTGTTGCTTTGTTTTGTTTTTGCTTGTAGCCTTATGTAATAGCAAGAAATGACTATTAAAAGTATGGTTTCTTTCATGGAAATCTCTCTGTCATTCATATATGTGTGCGTGTTTATATATATGAAATCTAAAAATATGTTTAGGGGTACTCTCATTTTCTTGTTGTTGTTTAGTCGTTTAGTCGTGTCCGACTCTTCGTGACCCCATGGACCAGAGCACGCCAGGCACCTCTGTCCTCCACTACCTCCCGCAGTTTGGTCAGACTCATGTTTGTGGCTTCGAGAACACTATCCAACCATCTCATCCTCTGTCGCCCCCTTCTCCTTGTGCCCTCCATCTTTCCCAGCATCAGTGTCTTCTGACACTGACACTGACACTGACACTCATTTTCTTACTCATATTGAAATACTACCCCTAAATGAGGCCAAACTTTGATTCACAAAATGTTTAGGGCTAAGCGTACCCCAGCGTCCCCCCCCCCAAAAAAAGCTGTGTGTGTCATATGTGTGTGTATATATATATATATTCTGCGACTTGATACAAAAAACTACAATAATCCCAAAACACAATTTATCAAGCCTGCTCTTAAAGGAAATTTTCTGTAGGTCTCCCCTGCTCATTCACTCTGCCTATTCTTTCTAGATTAATTTTTAAAGTGCATGAATGAGTAGTCTGTTTTAGGGTTTTGTTTGTTGCTGCCTAGCCTCCACCACCACCCCACTCCCCACACAACACTTATGGCTCAAATCAGGTGACTAAGGAAGAGCTGGCAGCCTTGAGAAAGTCCACAGAAAACCTTGCCTCCCCACCACCACTCTCTGGTCATATCTAAAAGGCTTTGGGGGATCTAGAGCCAGGAAAAGGACACTTATTGATACCAAGACCTTGGAGGCCGTGGGAGATTATATTTCCATGAGGCATCCCAAAGTGATTTACAATCTTTGACCTAAGCATGCAACAAAAGAAGCAGAAACCGCTTTTTCTCTGGCAAGCATCTGAACTGGTCCATCAGTAGCCTCCATTTCTGCATCCTGGCAGGATATGATGTACTTTAAACAGAATGGAGTTTTAGGTGATGTAAATTGTAGTGCAGAAGATACTGTCATCAAAATGCTGTTGTTACTACTACTGTAATAATAATAATAATAATAATAATAATAATAATAATAATAAAGCAAAACAACAACAACATCCTGCAAGGAGCTCAGTTTGGTACATGTGTTTCTCCTGGTTCTCATTTTATCTTCATAGCAACCTTGTGAGTTAGGTTCAGCTAAGAGACAGTGACGGGCCCAAGGTTGACCAGTGAGCTTCATAAATTAAATGTTTGTTGCTCTACCCACATACCCACTGGAAATTCATGATGGCAAAAGCAATATGCATTCTATGCAGCTCTCCTTCCAAATGAGTTCGAGTGGTCAAATTTAAAGCAGCATTTTCATACTTATTTTAATAGGTCAGACACCCAGATCTGAAACACATGTCCTTGGAAGCAAATCAATAGGGCATAACTTTAAAGTAAAAGCGGGATCTGATGCAAAGCAACCCAGGCCAAGCTGCCAAGCCTTTAAGTTGCCCATCTGTGCAAATTTTCTATTGTGATAGCTGAGCACAACTGGGTTGCTTTGAGAATAAACAAAATAAAGGCTGATTTTCTCCCCATATTGAAAAGTGCAATATGAATAAAAGATACAATAATAAAAATTGCATGGCTGCCTGATAAATATTAACTTAATATTAATTTACAAAATTAATAGGGTTGGGGAAATAATACTGGCTTCATTTTCCTGGATAGTATCTACAATCATCCCTGCTTTAAATTCATAAGGTACTGACACACACACACACATAAGAAAACAAACACACACACCAATAAAAACCAACAAACCAATGCCTCTGCCTTCACAAAGACACTTAGCATCCCCTTCCCCCTCCCCCTTTTGCAATGTGCTTCTCTGTTTTAAATTATAATTCGCAGGCAGCGAATACATTCGTGCATTCAGATTCAAGGCAAAGTTACATTGTGTGTTTCCCAGTTGTCAATTACAAACGGCTGGTCCAAGGAGGAGCTGAACCCTTCTTAAAGTCGCTGCATAGCCAACAGCATCTCTGAGGCTGCCTCTTAAACGAGAGAGAGAGAGAGAGAGAGAGAGAGAGAGAGAGAGAGAGAGAGAGAGAGAGATTGTGCTCAAAGAAACATATGTCGTCCCAAGATTTATTTATTTTTTAAACCGAACGAAAGAAAAAGATCGCTTTGCACAATCTCATGTGAAATTGACTGTATTAGCTTAACTAGCCCTGCCTGGGAAAGGGAAATTTGTATCCCATGCTTTAAAAAAGAAAGGAAAAGAGGAGGCGGAAGAAGAAAAGCAAACAAATAAACCACTAGGATGACCCTAAGGAAACCGAGATCTACAACAACCTCTTTAACAGGAAAAAGGGTGTGAGACTCTCCTTTCTCTCCCTTCTCCAGCAAAGATGGAAGCCTTAGAAGGGCCTGCTAGCTGACTACAGTATAGATACGAGAGTTTGCTATATATTAGCTTCAATATTGTCTAAGAGAGGAAATTGACAGATTTCTTAAACAAAACAACAACAACAACAAATTTCACACAGGATTGAAAGGGCGGCTGGGAATTTGAACGCAAAAAATCTGGCTCTTCTCTATTAAAGTCTAACCCTTTAACCCTAAATAATAATTAACAACAACAAGAAATATTTTTAAAAGAGCAAGGCCGTAAAGCATATTGGAAGGGGGGGCGGGGACCGAGAAAGTTTATTTATTTTTATTTTTCTGTAAAGTTTCCCGGGTTTCTTTTTTTTGTTTTATCGCCACACAAATAACGCAACTTCTTTTAACCTGTAAAAATGTTTTATTCAGACCTTTTGTGTGTGTGCGTCTGTACAACAATAAAATATTGCGTCAATATAAACCCCCCCTTGACTAAAAGTGGTTGACAAACAAACATCACAAGCGAATCGTTTTATGTTTACGCCTTCCTTCCCTGGACAGCCGCTTCGAGGATATATATATATATATAATTATTTTTCTGATTTTTTTTTAAAACATAATGAGGAATTTATTGAAAATAAATAATTGTCGGCAACTGCGATAGGCAATTTGGAATAAAATAGTTGAAAAAGCAACCTTTAATGAAAATAGCGTTTATTATACATCAGTTACTAAATGAATAATCTAAATGATCTTTTCCCCCCTTTTAAATTAATAACTTCCCAAAAACGTTTAGAATATACAAAACTGTACAGGTATTTTCTTTTTCTTTTTTCCTTAATATAAAGTTGGCAGAAAGCGGGGTCTTCATTGTTGGGATATTAAGCGCATATTCAGGCTTGCTAGAGAGAAAATATGGAAATGAACATTGTTTATGCTTGGAAAGAATTTGGATTGAAAACGGGGGCGGGAAATCGGGGGTGGTTGAAATCCTTTTCCATAATTAAACTGGCGTTGTTTTTGCATCATTCCAGAGCTGCAAATTTGCATCTAGGGCTCCTTTCATATTATATCGATAGGTGTGTCAGACAGAGTAGTGACGGATGAGTAGGCACAATACTCTGGATTTTTTTAGTAGTATAACTATATATATCTATATATACTTAGATGTCTGTAAAGCACCTATACAAACAACTGCGGTGCCTCGTTGTGCCAGGTTTCCGTGTGTATTCGCTTAAGACATGTAAACGTGTAAAATATACACATTGTGGTCCTGCCTAGGTGTCCGTAGACAAACAATGGGCAATGCGTCTGTTTGTACAGCGTGTTTGTGTGTGCCTGCACACCCCTATAATGTGCGCCTTTGTAAACACACACGTCCACAAATGGAGGGGAGCTATATCCAATGACAGGCATGGAAGGGGAGGGAAGAATCTACAAGCAAAATAGCATTTTATTTGCTTTGGGGGAACTCTTTTAAAAAAATACAACTTAATAACAAAACGCTTTTGACCAGATCTGCAGCATATCAGTAAAAACCACAACCCAGTTCCCCCCCACCTCGACCTTACCACCTCCCATACCCCTTATTAATTTCAACCCTTGCTGTTTTCCTTTTGACTTTTGATAAGAAACGCGGGCAAACCGATTTATTCCGAAGCTAAGCGTTGGACTGGAAACGGGTTTGACTACAAACCGTAGCTCCAGGGGCCGACCAGGATGGATTCAGTCGTGTGTGTATATATATATATATAACATTGTCGAAGAGCTAGAGACCAGGGAAAGGCCGGCCTTTCAAACATATATAAGTTATTCTGGTGATGTTTCCATGTTCGATCTTTGTTTAGACAAGCCAAAATCAGACACGGGGATGGATGGGGAGGGATATGGAAGGGGACGAGTAGGAGTCTTCTTTTAGAGAATTTCCATGTTGACGTTATATAATTCTGAAAGTTATTTAAATATATCTGAAAGGGCGGGACAAAGAAGGGTTGAGAAAATCAGATTTTCTGACTAGTCATCTCTTGTTTCTGCCTTTGGGGCTTAGAAAAGAGGGGTTCCAGATTCCACCCTCCTCTAATGGGGGCTGGGAAAATTAGAATACATTTCCCCCTGCCTCCTCCTCCCCCCCTTTACAGAAAATCAGTGACCTGCAGGGGGAGAGGGGAGGAGGAGCTGATCAATGGGGTTCCTCCAATTTTAGGTCACAAATGTTACCTACAGGTTGTAGTGTGACACCCCCGGCCTTCGAAAGGCCGCTATACAGAAAGTCTGGTTTAGGAACGAGCAAAGCCAAGTCCAGCCAAGCTAAAGCGAAAACAAAATATATATATACCCCAAAACCTGAAATACATCGGATCAGACCAAGGCGCTGAAAGGTTATTCATAGGCACGTTTTGTGTATATATCTATATGGAAAGAGAGAGACAATGCATTTGTTCTGTTGTCTTCGTATCGGAGATTTCTTTTTTTTTAAAGCCTTGATGTTTACCACAGAAAATCGGCGAGGAGGTGGGGAAGGTTGGATAGATAGAGAAACAGAAGAAAAACAAAGATAAGTATAGACATATAAATAAGTATATGTGCTGCCAGGAATGAGCAGCGGGGTGGAGTGGGGTAATGACGGTGGGGAGGAGGTATGCATTATAAACTATTCTTTTCATTTTCTTAATGTCGTGGCCCGGTTGATGTTGTCCTGAAGGGTTGATGAAGGTAAAGTTACCGATAATAATAATAATAATAATAATAATAATAATAATAATAATAATAATAATAATCCTGGTTTGGGCAGGGTCGGGAGAAGAAGAAGAAAAAGAAGAACGCAAGAAAAAGGAGGGCGAGGAGAAGGAGGAGTGGGGGATGAATGTCACACCCATAGGATCCGCGCCGCTGCCCAGTTCCCGAGTGGGTCCTTCATAGTCAAAGATCGTGGCAGGAGGCGTCTGTTTTCACGCTGTGAGAGTAAACCTCGTGCGGCTGCGGCGGGTCCCCTGGCGGCGTCATCCTCTTCTCCTTTTGCCGTCTGTTGCAAAACCAAACCCGCACCACCTCCTTCTCCAGCTGGAGGCTGTCCGCCAAAGACGAGATCTCCTGGGCCGCCGGCTTGGGGCACTTCAAGAAATGCGTTTCCAGGACCCCTTTGACACTCACCTCGATGGAGGTTCGCTTCTTCCGCTTCCTGCCCTGAGCCGCGATCTTGTCGATGCTGGTGGGGCTCCCCGTCGAGGAGTCGGCCTCCTCCAGCCACTTGTTCAGCAGAGGCTTAAGCTTGCACATGTTCTTGAAGCTCAGCTGCAGAGCCTCGAACCGGCAGATGGTCGTCTGAGAGAAGACGTTCCCGTACAAAGTGCCCAGCGCCAAACCCACGTCCGCTTGCGTGAAGCCCAGCTTGATCCTCCTTTGTTTGAACTGCTTGGCGAACTGCTCCAGTTCGTCCGACGTCGGTGTCTCCTCGTCCGAGTGGTCCTGGCAGTGGTGCGAGCCCAGGTCGCCGTGGTCCGGGGTGTCCCTCAGCACCTGGTGCATGGCCTGCGGCGTGACCGAAGCCGGAGGGGGCGTCAGACCCCCGTGGTCCAACATCCCGCTGACCGTGAAGCCCGCTTGAGAGTAGACGTTCAAGGGAGGAGGCGGAGGCTGCCCGCTCGACGTGAGCGAGGAATTGTGAGCCGGGCTGGCCCCCCAGGCGCTGGGGTGGCTGGTGTGGTGGGGCGAGTGGTGGCTAACGTGAGGCGAGCGGTGGTGGATGATGGCCCCCAGCTGCAAGTCTTCCCGCCCTGGCTTCACGTCGGGCTGGTCCAGAGGGCTGGCGGTCAAGGTGGACGACCAAGGCCCTGCGTCGCTCAGGCTGGTCACCCAGTGGTGCCCCAGAGGGTGCCCATTGCTGGGGACCCCTTGCAAGTAGTCACTTTGGAGAAGTTTCTGGGGGTTCCGGAATGGGCTTCCTTGCTGCATCCCCGCCGATTCTGCGTGGACCAAAGAGCTGGAAGTGAGGATGCTGTAGGGATTCGACGCCGCAGTAGCCATGCTTGATGCTCAGGATTCCCCCTACTAGTTATAATGTGGCAAAGGGAGATGCGTTCAGCCTTTGACATCTACCCAGCCTAAAGGGAGCCAAATCAGCAACCGCATGCTGACGGGCAGCCCCGGCGGCCAATCCGAAAGCCTCTTCCCGCCGGGAAGTGGGCGCCGCAACCAATGAGGGTTCGCCAAAGAGGCTGGCTCTGAGCCCGTCCAAAAGGGTGGGGGGGATGGAGAGAGAGAGAAAGAGGGAGACGAAGAAGCTTGCAGGCGGAGAAGGGTTAAAACGAGGGAGTCTGGAAGCAGGAAGTGAATCAATCTTCAGGTTCCATTGGCTGCCGCGAGCGGGCTGCCCACGATTCACTGGGTTGACCCTTTCGCCGCTGCAGGACAATATCATTTATTTCAGCCCACCCACCCACCCCATCTGCCCCTCTGCCGCCGCTACTTCATTTTTTAGATCTTATTAGGAGAAGAAGAAAGGGAAAGAGGTGGGAGGAAGGGAAAGGAGGAGGCAAGGGAATGCGAGGGCATGGTTTAAATTTGTATTGATTAATTCCAGGTATAGACCCCTTTCCTGGAAAACTTGGGAGGGGGCAGGCGAAGGGAGATTAAATACCCATCTTCAAGACGGACAACTTCTCCTTAACACAATCTATAGACGTCTCCCCACAATACCACAGCACCCCCCAAATCCCTCTTAACATTTTGAAGTCAGTCTGAAAGCAACTGGGAGATTAAGGGGTTAGGGTAGCGGGGGACAACAACAAAAACTGTCTCAAGTCAATCTCCCCGGCGCCTCAAAAGTTACACCTTGCCTAGGAAACTTCGTGTGTGAGAGAGGGAATATCAGACGAACACTTATCCGGGACACATATTGCATACATGACACTGTTGTCATACTTTTGGGTATGTTGCATACTCATACACACAGAGAAAGAGAAACGAAACAGCTCTCTCTCTCTCTCTGTGTGTGTGTGTGTTTGAGAGAGGGGGGGGGGAGAGAGAAGCTAGTTTTCAGAGATTCATTTGTTTCCTTTCCACTGAGCTGACTGGTTGGTAAATCAGCAGTTAACCCGCTGCCTGATTGAAATGCAAATCCTGCCTGCCATTCGCCTTAAGTTGGGTGATGCAAAGTTTGCTTCCACAGTCGCCCTGGTCATCCCGACGCTTCGGCTGCCTCCTCTCCACCCCCACCCCTCCCCAGCAATTGGGAAACCGCGCGCTCCCTAACAACAAGCTTTGCAACTTTCCAAGCCTCTCGGAGCCTGTGACAGAAAAGCACACAACTTGTGGTGGCGCGACAGGAGGAGAGACGCACGTCTTGCAGCCCCGGGTGCCAAGAAAACCCCTCTCCTCCTTCCTAGATACACTCAGGAGGTTATAGTGGCTTCGTTTCTCCACGCCTTTCCAAAATACAGAACACACACACGCAAAATCTGGCAAACGGTTTGAATAAATTAGAATTGTTTTCTGCTAACCCTAACCCTCCCTTACCTTTGACATAAAGCTGTAAGGTATTACTGTCTGTTTTATAAGCTTATTCCTGAAAACGTGGCTTTAGGTAATAAGGAGGAATGTCAAAGCATAAGTAGGGGAAACAATGAGAAATAAAGGGGGGGGAGATGGAAGGTTGCTGCTCTTTCTCCCCTTAATGTTCCTTTTCAGTCTATTATGTCAATAATAACAATGATAACAACAACAATAGCAACAATACAGTCTGTTGTGTGTTCCTCCTGAAAATGTTTTAGCTGGAGAGCAGAAATCGGAGCGTTTAGATTTTGTTGCAGTACTCCAGCTGAGAAAATTAAACCCTAATACATTCGAAAAGAAAAGAACAAGGATCTCCGAAGTTTTTTTTTTAATGACCTTTCCGTGCATAATTTCGGAGGTAACCTAGCTGCATAATTATATTTGCACTTACAGAACGCTGCATCACAGTTCCCTTATTGGTTTGAAATTCCATTAAATATATTGCAGGAGCTCCTAGGTTAAGCTTGATTTAAATTTGCATACATTTTCATATATTTAGCAGAAATAAAAGAAGGGCTTGCAGCTACCCGAAAGTCATTAAGGCATTAAGTTCTCTAGGAAGACAGATCTGGAGAAAAATTCAAGAAAATGAAAATATCGCCCTAAACAAGGTGAGCTTTTTTTTCCTTCCACATCTCTCTCTCTCTATCCTATCCTTCTCTCCCTCCCTCCCTCCCTCCCTCTCATTTGAGCTGCACCTTTTCCTTTTCCTTTTTTAAAATATAGGATAAAACAGCTACTGGTCATTTTTCAGCAGTTTCCAAGTCTAGATCAATGGATAGGAAATCTGAATGCAAGATTTGTTCGCTTTCATACTTTTTTGGGTTAAAGTTTGAAATAAAAGTTGCATAGGTTTAAATATATTGAGGAAGTTGGGAAACTTCCATTTTTATTTTTATTTTTTTAAAAAAACATTTTCCTGATTGCTGGGAGGGGTACTGGGAGACGGTACTGTGGTGAAGAGGCTCTGCCGTTTTGGTTTCGACAGTCTTTTCTTCTTCTTCTTCTTTGAAGCGTGGAAGCAATTTTTGGGAAAAGTACAGTTACTGGCAATTGAGGTTCCACTTATTTCCTCGCGTGGTAGACTGTGGTCCTTGCTGGATCCGTAAAATAATCTGCAAGAAATGGGGTGTGTATGTGTGTGTAGCTGTAAAAGCAAGACTATTTTCCCCACTGGGGTGGGAGAATAATTTGAAAAGACAGAAAGGGCCAGATTTTTTGCGCGCGGGGGGGTGGGGGTGGGTGGGAGAATCTGTAGAAAGGCAGAAATGAAACCCAGCCAGCCTAATACCATATTGAAAATCGGATCCACTCTATTTCTGACGGTCTATTTAGAAAGCTAAATAAGTGAAACTGGAACCAAACCTAACCAAACACAAAACAACCTTCGCCCTCTCTTTTGTACGATTTTTAAACCAAACTTTCATCGTTTTAGGGTGCCTTTACAAGAAGAGGAGGGAATCGTAAAGCAGTTAGCTATTACCAACACCTATCCCCAACACAGTTAAGCAGCACTGTTGCAAACTGAGGATGATGTCCGCTGCAACACTAAGGGGGTAAATGTAACCGAACACAATAGAGGGGACGGATAGAGAGAGAGAGAGAGAGAGAGAGAGAGAGAGAGAGAGACTACATGTGCTTGTTCTGTTAGGCTGCAAGCTTGCTTGGGAGGAAAAGCAGTATTGAACACCGCAGGGATTTACTTCTGAGTAAGCGCGCCTAGGGTAGACTAGTTTCTCTTCCACCACCACCCATACCAATTGACTTGGAAGGTCAATCCTTTGACAGCAGGCGCGCGGGGGTAGGGGGGGGACCTGCTCCTTACTCCCAAACCAACTCATTTTAAAGGATGCTGGAGAGGTCTAAGTGAGGCAACCAGGAAACCCACTAGAAGCTTTTACCTCCTTGACATGTTTGGGGATCGCTGGGCTGAGGGAGGAGGAGGAGGGATCGATTATCTTTTTCTTCCCTCCTCACTCGAACTTCTAAATGAACTTGGCTAGGAGCTCACTTTCTGACCAAGCTTTAAGAGTGGGGAGAGAAAACCTCCCAGAAACAGGCCTGGTGAAATCAAGCTCAGAAAATGGCTTTGTTTAGACCAATATAACAAATAATGTTAAAAAATCAAAATGTGCCGGCATCATACAGTATCATGTTCTGCCTCAGATTAATGGGAAGATATCCTTTGGTTTCTCTCTCTCTCTCTCCCCACCCCCCCTCCGCCTCCACACTTTCTCTTTCTGGAGTGTTTTTTATCCGCTTGGAGTTGCACCCCTCCCCTCCCCTCTCGCTTTTGCCTCCTAATCTGCTTGAGAGGGTTTCTTTAGCGCTTTCCTGTCAGTCTAACTTCCCGAGTGTAACAGATGCTGCTCTCAGGCGCTCCTTTCTGCTGCTCGGCTCTATTCAGCTCCGCATATTTCTCCCCATGATCCAGGTTTCCATAGAGAGAAGCATAAAGGCGAGAGCGGAGCCGCAAATCCATCGCCCCATGCAGAATAAAAGGACCTCATTCAATAGACCCGACCCCGTCTGAACATGAGAGAGTTTTACTTTTTAAGGACACGCAGAGTAACTGTTGCAAGAATTTGTCACTTATTTTTTCCCTCCCCCCCCATAGACTCCAGAGAGAGAGAGAGAGAGAGAGACCTTTTTTTAAAAAAGGAGGAATGAAAAGGAATCAAATCTGTGTTGTTGTTGTTATTATTGCCATCATAATTGTTAATACGAACGTTGTCTTCTTTTTAAAGCCCGTTGGGCTTCTCGGACTCCCCCACCCCCCCACGCACCGCGGCCCACCGCCAACCAGAAATAACTTTATTTTCATATCTAATCCCTCTCCCCCTCCCCTCCCCTCCCCCACCCAACCCCGCTTCGGTCACTTCATGGCAGGGATAAAGCCCGAGTAAGAATAGCTCTAGGGAAAAAAGAAGAAAGAAATATCCCATCTTGTTGGGAGGCAAAAGAGAAGTTGCTATAGAAGAGAGCGAACCAGCGAGAGAGAGAGAGTCGGTTTCTGTTTATATGATTATTTGTTTGTTTGTGTTGAAAGTGAAGAGGTGTCTGTAAAATAAAGTCCTCTTCTGGCTCCCTCTCGCTCGCTCCAAACACACACACACTTGACAGTCCAAGTTAAACAAACAAACAAACAAACAAACAAACAAACAAACAAATTCTCAGCTCGCACTGTTGCTGGGACACCCCGCCCCCGCCTTAAGCACACACTTCCGTCTTGCTTTTTAAAGGTGCGTAATATTCTTGCTTGGGGAAAGGAGTATATCGGATTGGAAGACAAGTTGCCAGCTAGCGAGGCGGTCACGAAGCTTGATCGCGCAATTCCACTGAATTCAGCGGGCCTCACTCCCAGGTTAAGAGTCTTTAGGATTGCTGCGTAAAACTTGCAGTCCTGAGCATGCTTACTTCTCAGACTTACTTCTGAGTAAATCCGAATAGGCTGGAACTGAGTTTCCATTCTTTTCCGTCCCTCACCTCTCCTGGAGGTGTGTATGACTTTTAGAACGCGATCCTATGCACATTTACTTGAAAGGAGCAGTCTAAAGGGATCTTGATCATATTGTAGATGGGTGCCCAGCGATGGAGATTTAACATGCGGTCCAGCACCACGGATTTTTATCAGATAGGAAATCCCTTATTGTTACTACTGTGAGCGAGTGTCTGCGGGGGGTGTCTGCGTGCGCGTGTGCGAGTTATATATTTACTGCAAATCACCGGAGGCGGTTCATAATGCAAAAAACAATTCCTCGCAGTCTTAAGGCTGCAATCCTCTGCGTCTTTACTCCAGAGTAAGGCCTGTTGTGTTACACACTCTTATCCGGGGTGTGTTTAGGATTGCAGCCGTTGAACTTGTGTGATCGATGACCCCAGAGGCGCTCTCTCTCATGCTGTGTTTTTCTCTCCTGCGGAAGAGAGACAGATACTGAGAGTAACAGATTGCAATATAATTATAAGCCACACAATTGTGGGAGATATCATCTCTCTCGAGTCCCTCGAACCTCTCTCCCTCTCTCTTCCTAAGGAGGTGGGACACACGCACAGACGACCCTCGCCGCCTCTCCCCCCCCCCAATACCCCTTCCTTGCAAATGCTGAGATTTTGGTGGTGGTATTTAGTTGCAACTTTTCCAGATACTACTCAATTCCAAGAGCGGAGGCGCGGGATGTTGTTGAGGGCGGAGGGGAAGGGGATCCCCCCCCACTTCCAAGGGTGCAGTTTTGACTGTGCTTAATACAGCATGAAGCTGCGAGCGGTAGGCAGCGAGGCGAGGTCGCGACCTCTATAAAGAAAATTTCACCTTTTCGCCCAAGTTCGCTTTAGAGGCAAGGCTGGGACTTGTGAAGAGACGCTTGGTGGGAAACAAGTGTGTGATTTTCTGTGTGTGTGTGTGTGAATGTGAGTGTGTTTGAGAGACAGAACCCACCGGGAAAATAAGAGCATGGAAAAGGGACAGCCAAAAGGAGGCTGGGGAAGGAGCCTGCGAGAAAGAGTGAGAGTGTTTAACTGTTTCTTAAACAGGGGAGAGAGGTTTGTTTTTGTTTTCTTGTTGTCCCGCACTTTCCACAGGGCTAGAAAGGTTAGCCACGCTCCAACCCCGGTACTCTCCCTGCAACAAGCGAAAGCAAGGTTTTAAAACGAAACCAGAGTTTATGGGGTGGGAGGGGGAGAGGAAGAAAGAGAAAAGAGAGAGAAAAGGAGAAGAAGAATTGGAGGAGCACTGGAGAAAGATATTAGCCAATTAGCAAAAAAATCCTTTCTCTCCCCCCTTTCTTTCTCCCCCCCAATATTTTTTAGTCTCTGCTGTTTTGGGGGGCGGGAAAGAGAGAGGCACCTTGCATTTTACTCCTCTAGACTCAGATGCAGCAGCGGAGGAAGAGCAGGGGGCGGCGGAGAAGGGAAGGTAGAGTGTGGGGAACGCGTTCAAAGATTAACCCCTTCCAGGAATCTTTGGCAATATCCCCCCCCCACTTCCCACTGGCTACAGAAGAGGCAAAGTATATTTCTGGGTGGGCGAGTTTTGTCACAGGTGTAAAGAGCTCCGAAGGAAAAATAGCAGTGGATGTTAATTATATAACTCCAACAATGTGTTGGGGTGAGCAAGCGTGTGGGGGGGGAAGGTGAGGGGTCGAGCTTCTTGTTTGGGGGGCGCTTGTTCCTCCCAATCACTTCTAACCTCGATGGCGTTTGGTTGTATGCCCACACATGAGCTGATTCTGCGTTCGGGATACTGGAAGAGGGAGTGATCATTTTGATATTATTATTATTGTTGCTATAGTGGCTGTTGCATCTCCTCACCTTGGCAGAAGAAATTGCAAGGTAAATAAGATAGAATCTAATCCGCTCACCGCCCTCCCTCAAATTCCGCCCCCAACCCGCCAGTTTATTTTTGCCCCACCTCACTGCGCGCGCACACACGTACTGGTTCCACTTGGTTCATCTCCCGTGTGTACCTATCTGTGTTCCCACCTGAAAAGTTTGGATGTTCCTGTGTACTTTAGGAGAGGTGCGGAGGTTGTGGTTTGTTTTCAAATGGGACTTGCTCTAGCGGATTTAATTCGTTGGCTGGGGGAGTTATTTATTTATTTCACCCTGAAAATGGGGGTGCGTGTGTGTGTGTGTGCGCGTGTGTGTAGTCCGAAGGATCATTCGCGTGTATGAGCGAATTGGAGAGAGGGGTGGCTTCCACAAACAGTTCGATTTGGTCGCTCATTAAATCGGATGCTGTTAATTTCCTCGCTTGGCCAGCTTTAGAAACCCAAGTTCGTTCGTTCGTTCTTCAACACATTTTACCAGCCTCTTCAGTGCCTAATTAAATAAATAAATACTTTAAAAAAAAAAGAGGGAGGATGGGAGAAAGCTACTTTATAAGGTCATAGATGAAATCCAACAATCGACCAGCCTTAGTCCTGGTTTCTTCCTTAACATCCAAGTTCAGAAGCATCTGGTCGTGGGAACTGGACAGCCGTCTGAAACATTTCAGGGGTCCACAGCTGAGCCCTTAGACGGTAAATTGTTTTTAGAAGAATTGAACTCCCGTCCCCCGTATCCATCTCTAGGTATTACTAAAATGTTACTGAACTACAACTTATTTCTAGTGCAATTTGCTTTCTAATATGTACACGGAGTAAGTTGCATTTGTAAAAGCGCTCAGGAAGTGATTACTGTAGTCAGAGTTGGTTCTTCAGTGTAGCCTTGCCTGGATTTTTTTTTTAAAGAGGCAAAAAATAATTCCCATCTCCCCGAAAGGGATGACTTCGGGCCCCCTCGTCTTCAGCTATGTCGCACTCAAGTCCGCAGTACCCTTCGTCATGTTCAGAATTATGGACTTAGTCCTGAAGAAGGGTACAAAGGCTGCAGAACATTAGTAGACCCCGGATTTATATCCATAAAGGGACTCGTTTACCAACATGGTTTCTAAAAATATCCCCTTTGGGTACCTTAACAAATTAGCAACAACAACGACAACAACAGTGTGCGTAAAATAGAGGAAGAAGTGTGTCTGTCATGCATACGAATTATACATCCCAAATACGTAGTCTCAGAAAATAGTGATATATTGGTTCCAATGAAAGTAGCTTCCATGTAAATGACTAATTTCTAAAGAGTAGATTTACATCTATTCGGATGTACTGTAAACCTCGCAGTATTCTGTAGGGTGTGTGCTTTCAAGAACTGTGTTTAGGATTGGAGCCTTGTTGAGCTAACACAACCTCCTCTTTACTTAAGGGATATGTTTAAGCTTTTCTCCCCGCCCCTGTGTTGAGTTTTAAAAATAAATAATCCTACAATTGCAATAGGGGGAGACTATGTGTATGAACCGAAAGGGGAGGAGAAGCGGGGCGCGCGCGCGCGCGCGGGGTGGGGAGGATTTTCTCGAGCACAAATCAAGACAATGGATCTTCAGCGCTGGAAGAGGCGGCAGATCTCAAACAAAAGCTTGATGAACGGAACAGACAAAAACGCAAAGTTCCATTCAGGGCTCCCCTTTTGCCATGTTGTCTCACAGTTTGGAAGATAACAGCTCTCCAAATTAATGGTCCTCTTTGAATGGGCGGGGCCTGAGCGTTCCACCGATTTAGGCCTCCTGCCGGGATGTGATATGGCTCCACCTTCCTCAAGGTGTTTCTACTTTTAAATATTTTGCACCATGAGGACTAGCGACTTCTTTTCGTAAAATATAAAATCGCTGTTCCTTGTTCTCGCGAGACTGTGTGTTTTAATTCGAAGAGGGTGTTCCGTGTACATTTATGCGAGCTGTAAAAAAAAAAGGGGGGGTCTGTATCCGTTTGTCAGTGGCAATTGGATGGCATCTGTCTGGCTTGGGAGACAATGGAAGAGTGCGCCTTCGTGGGTGAAGTCAGATCGTTGGAGAGTTGCACCAGATTCAGTAGCACTCGTTCTCATTAGTAGATGGTGGCGGGGTGGGACGACTGTCTCCTTCACATTGAAGTTGTTGGCCGCCTGGCTGGTCCCTGAACAGGATGATCGATTAGATCCGATCGAGCAGGGCTTCACCACAACCACTAGCATTCAGTATACAACGCACATCGCGAGAGTTTTCACTTAAGTTCGTCTCACTGGTGGGGCTTGGAATTGCGGCCCCAAAGCACCCACCAGTCCATTTAAGTCCAACCTATTTTTAATTTTATTTTATTGAAAGAGGGGGAGAGCAGGGCATCAGCGAAGCCACTAAAGAGAAAGCGAAGTTTGTGCCACGGGTGTGCAAAAGAACTGTCTTTCCTTGCCTCGAAATCAACTAGCCACTTTGCCTAGGCTGGGGACAACATGATGGGCTTTTTTTCTTGAGAGACATGACCGACACCTCTAACCATCTGCCCAAGCTCGTCACCTTCCTCACTGTCTACTAAACCCTTCCTTCCCTCCAGGGACATGACTTGCTTCTTTCTTTTCTTTTTCCTGCTGTGGATCTGCTCCTTTCCTTCTGCAGGTGTTTTTCTAGATACAAGGGATATTCAAACTCTCCTTAAAATCTAGAACCTGGTGTCATTTTCCAGTCCGCTCCCACCCCACCCCAATCCAAGTGACGGTGTGCTCTTTTCATACCCACCGTAAAGCAAAATTGGGGGGGGGAGGGGCAAGAAAGAAAGGGGTGGATGTAGTTTGTAAGCTTCACCTCTCGATAGTACTTACCTGGTGTCCTGGACCGGGCGCTCACTAGTCTCTCTTCCCTTCCCCCCAAACACACTTTCTTTCGCCGTTGACTGTTGTCCTCGTGATTTGTAGTAAACTCCTGTTAGGAAGCCAGTTTATGCCCTTGAGCGGTTATGGTAGCTCGCTACACCTGCGGAGATCTCGCTAGTCTGTCTCTTTGCCATCAAATATCTGTTGTCTTAAACTGTAGCATCCGAATATACATGTATTCTCTCTCTCTCTCTCGCGTGTGTGTAAAAAGAAGACTCGACGAGTATCTATCTATCATCTATTTTCGAACCTCATGTCATTGTACGCATAATTTAACAATACAACGATCCTTGCATGCTTATCGTGCCGCATCTAGAAGCCCGAACGTGTTCCATATTCTTATACAGGTTTTTTGGGGGGATGGCATTCCTGGATTGCACGGACAGGCAGCCCTAGAGAAAGGTGGAAATATTTCAGATCAAAAAGGGTGTTAGAGGAAACTAATGGTAATGGGGAAGGAATGACGCACCCCCCACCTTTTACAAGAGCACACACTTAAAGAGCGATCCTAAACATGCTTGCTCAGAAGAAAGGGTCTCTAAATTCACGGGGTTGGCCGTCCTAACAGGGCTTTCCTATACAATGTATAGGATACTTCACCTACTCATAAAATATATCTAAGAAGTGACTCCTGCTGATTTCATTGGCATTTTCTCCCAGCTGGGCGTTTATAGGATTGTAGCCTAGGATGCCTAAGTCAATTTTAGATGCAATCTTACGCCCACTTACTTGGCTGTCAACTTCAGTGGGATTCAGCGCGCATAAGAATGTAGCCTAAGAGGTATAAGTCAGTTTTAAATGCAATCCTATATCCACTTACCTGGAAGTAAGCCCCATTGGATTTCCTTCTGAGCAGACATAAACAGGATTGCCGTTTGAGTGTATTTAGGATTGGAAGAACTATGGGCGCTCACCTGGATGATGTGATGCTTACTGATATTAAAATAGGTCCTTTTCTAGTCAAAAGGACTTTCTTTCAAGTTAGGCCGGCATCCTACGCACAGTTTTACCGGGAAGTAAAGCCAGTGGGTCTTGCTTCCGAATTAATATGGGTTTAGGGCGTTTAGGGTTACAATCTTTTAGCTGGTATCTTTTTAACCCATCCTCGCTCACTGGGATTCAGTGGAACTCTGAAAGAGCGTCGCTATATCCTCATTCGTACTTAATAGTAACTCCATTGAACTCAGCGGGACTTCTTCCCGAGTAAACACGCGAGAGTGTCGGGCGGCTGCACAGGCAATTACTTTGAATGTGAGCTGGGTGGTTGATCTGTCAGACACATTTTGATCGAATTATCCAATTTTAAAGGAGTAAATTGGCTTCTCCTAGTTGTTCCAGTCTCACACCTCCAGTCCTTTCCTTGCCTTGAGTAGTAGGGACCTAAAGTAGGGTTTGAGAACAGTAAGTTTGTTTTTGTTTTAGGAGCGGGATAGGTGTATCCCTTTCAGTTGTGGAAGCAGATTATAAAGCTTTTGTTTTTATTTTGCATTTTTAGAAAGTTTAAGGGGGGGGATGCTTTCTTCCTTTCCCCTGTTCTCTCCTCCGTTTAGGATTTTACTTTTACTTGGGTGGGAAGAGGAATCGAGATAAGAGAAGTAAATGTTATTGTTATGTTATATCAATGTATGCGGCGCTTTAAGGGACCTCTGTCCCTAGGAGCTTACAATCTCATTGAGACAAGAGATGGGGAGACACAGCTGTTGTTGTTTTTTTTTTTAAAAAAACTGATGGTCGAGCCATTCGAAACACCTTAGGAAAAAGTGCTATTCCAATTCAATTCCGCTACAAATTCTACCGAAGCCGATTGCTACGTTACATGCGCACACCCACAGCCAAAATCAGCTTTGCTGGAAGGAATTACTTTTTACCGGTTTTAAGATTAGTCCTTCTAGCGATAGGCAGTAGGCACCTTTCAGGGAAATGGGTGCATGATCCAGGGTGTTGTGCAAGGAATCTTAAGTACGCTTCACTTAACTTGCAAATGAAAACCAGTGGGGTTTTCAAGGCTTGGGGTGTTCGCTGGGAGACAGAGGTTGCATTTTGTCCCCCAAAAAGGAGTTTAGGAGCTGGGTACTGTAAATCGGCATTCTCCGCTTCATAGCCAGGTCGACCAGCGCTTGGGTCGGCTTTTTAGGAAAGAGACCCGTAGGATATCTGCTCATTTTGGATCTCGTCTAGGTACTTCTTTACTCTTGGACGCTTCCGTTTGTTATTTCTTCCAGGGATTAAGTCGAGCTAGGAGGACTTATGAGCCAGACAGAGTGAGTGTCGTTGGCAGAGCTGCCTTTCCAATGAATGAATGAATGAATGAATGGATAAAATTATTTTTCCGCCAGAGAGTTCAAGGCATTTGATCCTCAAGCAAGCCAATGAAGTAGGTTAGGCTGAAGAGACAGTGACTGGTCCAAGGTCACCCAGTGGACTTCAGGTCTGAGACGTGACAAAGTTAGTCACAGGTGATCCAAAAACTCTTTATCTCTAAGGGCGGGGGTGGATCACAGAACTCTGTGAGAAAGAGAAAGATACCGTACTATAGATTCCACATATTTTACCCAAACATTCACAGATGGCTAACACCCATGTGCGTTCCATGTATTTACGCACCTATGTTTATGAGGGCATATACATAACTTGAGGGTATGAAATGGATCAGTTAAAACAAAGCTTTGTTTTTGAAGAAATGTAATATTTTATGAAAGGGATGCTGGTGGTGCTGTGGGTTAAACCACAGAGCCTAGGACTTGCCGATCAGAAGGTTGGCAGTTCGAATCCCCGCGACGGGGTGAGCTCCCATTGCTTGGACTCTGCTCCTGCCAACCTAGCAGTTTGAAAGCACGTCAAAGTGCAAGTAGATAAATAGGTACCGCTCTGGCGGGAAGGTAAACGGCGTTTCCATGTACTGCTCTGGTTTGCCAGAAGTGGCTTAGTCATGCTGGCCCCATGACCCAGAAGCTGTGCTCCCTCGGCCAATAAAGCGAGATGAGCACTGCAATCCCAGAGTCGGCCACGACTGGACCTAATGGTCAGGGGTCCCTTTACCTTTACCTAATCTTTTATGAAGTTCGATCAGATTGCTCATTCCTACACACAACCCACTATTTTGACCCTGTAGTACTGAAGGGGCAACATACACACATGTGAGCTTGATCTTCATGCCTGACAGCTGAATGTGAGAACTGAAGTCACATCCACAATAAATATCTGCCACACATTTAAGGCACTTATTTTCCCCCAAAGGATCCTGGGAACGGTAGTTTATCATTCACAGATAATACTCAGCATCCAGTTCCCAGGATCCTTTGTGGGAAGCCATGTCATTTAAATGTATCTTGCAGATGTGATCTGAATCCATATTGAAAAAACAAGTCAGCAGGTAGCATTTTCTCTGAAACCATTAATAATAATAATAATAATAATAATAATAATAATAATAATAAGCCCCACTCTGGGTGGCTCCTAACAAAATATTAAAAACATAATAAAACACCAGCCATTAAAAACTTCCCTGTACAGGCTGCCTTCAGGTGTCTTCTGAAAGTCATATAGTTGTTTATCTCCTTGACATCTGACGGGACTGTATTCCACAGGGTGGGTGCCACTACTGAGAAGGCCCTCTGCCTGGTTCCTTGAACAATGTGAAAATTCTTTCTATAATGTTATATATTGATGTGACTCATTCATACATGCAAGTCATTGGGCAAGGAACACATGTGTTTGTGAACCAGGACTGTGTGGCAAGGTCCTATATGTGCAAATTTGTATCTGTGAGCTCTGTGTGATTCTCTCTCTCTTTTATGAAGGCCCCATCTACAATATATGTTCAAAGTATGATGAAACCATCGTAATCAGTCATGGCTTCCCTCAAAGAATAATGGGTACTGTAGTTTGTTAAGGGTGCTGAGCATTGATAGGAGGCCCCTATTCCCCTCATGGGATGCGGGTGGTGCTGTGGGTTAAACCACAGAGCCCAGGACTTGCCGATCAGAAGGTCAGCAGTTCGAATCCCTGCTATGGGGTGAGCTCCCGTTGCTCGGTCCCTGCTCCTGCCAACCTAGCAGTTCAAAAGCACGTCAAAGTGCAAGTAGATAAATAGGTACTGCTCTGGCGGGAAGGTAAACGGCGTTTCCGTGCACTGTTCTGGTTCGCCAGAAGCGGCTTATTCATGCTGGCCACATGACCTGGAAGCTATCTGCTGGCTCCCTCGGCCAATAAAGTGAGATGAGCACCACAACCCCAGAGTCGGTCACAACTGGACCTAATGGTCAGGGGTCCCTTTACCTTTACCTTATTCCCCTCACAGAGCTACAAATTATCAGAGTGGTTTAACAACCAATCCCCCTTCCCAAGGACTCTGGGGAATAGAATTGTCTCCTGGCAATTCTCAGAACTCTTAACAAACTTCAGTTCCCAGGATTCTTTGGATGGGAAAAGCCATGGCTGCTTAAAGTGGTTTGATATTGCTTCAGATGTATGTTGCAGATGAGGCCAGAACAAAGAGACAAGTCTGTGTTGCATGTGGAAATAGGATTGGTCTCTGCTGTACTTACAATATTCCTAGTTTTCTAAAGTTCTCTCTTTCAAAAGGCCAACTTTCTTTTATCACCATTATTACGTGTCATGTTCTGTTGCTGATATTGCAAACAGGCACAGGAACTAAGCAGTGAGCAACCACAGCTAGAACATCATACACAGGGCTTCTTCTAATTCTTCTTTTTAAAGAGAGCAGTCACAGAGGGACAAATAGGCAGTTCAATAAGAACATTTGGGCAGTTCAAAAATTCGAGCCATGCAAAAGTTGCCTTATATTAGGTGATGTTAAAAGAGATTGAAAAGTCCAGCCTTTTGTAGACCCTTTCGAAGATGCTTCAGACTCCACAGCTACAGTTCCATAGAACAGTCACCGTGGTGTTTTTTTTCCAGTGGGAAGGAAAGACACACTCTTTTACAGTTGTGTTGCCTGATTCCAAGTTCTGAGGATTTTCACCTATTATATGCAGGCTCCTAAACATCACAGCATGCGACTCAAAGCAAGAGGGCATGTATGCACTCACACAGAAAATTCACTGGTGTGTTGCAGTGGTACGCGTTTTGCAGGCACATTATAATCACTTACCACTGGGCAGTTCTAAATTTCCCTTTTTAAAAAAGCCCAACTCATAGGCATGTGGATCTAAGGCCACCAGATCCAAAAGAATGATTTCTAGGTGTGTGCCCCTGTAAGGAATCAAAATCCCAGCCCCCTCCTCCATTGCCTGCCTGCTTCTCCAAACTGTTTAGGGGGGGGGGAAGGCTAGTAGCGGCTAAGTAATTTGCAAGCCAACCTAGTGAATTAGGATGCTCCTCTCTCCATTTAATTTATGTTTTATAGTTGGTTTAGCCTTCTGATTTGATTGCCTTAGTAATGCCGGTTGCCTCCAGCTGCTGATGATACAGCTTTAATTCTGTTTTAAAGGTCATGTAAACATGTGCCTGTAGCAGAAGGAATGCAAATTCAATTCCTCTTCTCCCCCCCACACCTCACCAGCCCCTCCTTTATAATGGTGCCTCCCTATTTGCTTGACAGCTTTTGCCTCAAAAATTTACAGGAGTGTGTGTGTGTGTGTGTGTGCGCGCGCATGCATGCACGTGTGCTCAGTGAAAATCCCCTCTCTGTGTAATATCCATGTATAGAGGTATATGTCTCTCACATACAAATTGGTGGGCATCCTCTTTGTGAATGTGATATATTATAGTCTCACATAAATACACACAAATCAGTGAACATTGTCTGTGTCAATGTGTGTGTAATGTCTCTATATAGGGATATAGCTCACGCAAACACAACAAACAAACATCCTCTGTGTGTATGCATGTGTAATACGTATCCCCTCCCACTAAATAAAAGGAACCTCCTCTTTAGGAAAAGAAAAGGTAAAACCAGCCCTGCTTCCCAGGGCCAACACAAGACATGCGAGGGGAATGTCAAAATAATGCCCACCACTATCAGGAGAAAAGGGGTAAGTGAAGACCTACATCAAAAAACAAGAGGGGAATCAAGATTTACATAAGAATCTACTGAATCTGTGCATCCTGCCACCCGAGGCAGTTGCCTCTCCTTGTCTTATGGGTGGGCCCTGCCCCTTCTCCACCATACACATCTCTCTTTTAATTTTTTTAAAGAACTCCTTTATTTTCCAGTTTCCAAAAATACATATAACAAACAATTCCCATATACCTCTCCCAAGAAACATTCCATGCATATTTAATGTAAATAATACAGTCAAACATTAGGCAAGCTGGCAAATAGTTTAGAATTAATTACATCAGTTAGGTGTCGTCTACTCTCCATCTTAACAGATTGTCCAACATACTGGATAAACATGCACCATACAGTTTCAAAATCATTTCGGGCCTTTGTGTTCTCTAAGATGCCTCTTAACCTTTTGCAAACAGCATGTTCCCACATACCTAGGAAAACACATAGTTTGGTGGAGATCATTATGGCAGCTCAGAAGGATTTACTACCATTTCCCTGCGACCCAGCTCCTGTCCTTTTAAAAAGCAACAGGCAAATGGAGAAGCAAGTACATGGAGAGGCAGTGCGGTGTGGAGAGACACACCCTGGTCTCAGTCTCCACTCATCCATGAAGTTCTCGGCGTGTGGCATAGTGGGGGTTATTACTTCCCTCTGCCTCACAGGGTTGCTGTGAAGATAAAATGGGGAGGCAACCTTGCACTCCCTGGGAGGAAAGGTGGGACAGAACTGTAATAAAATCAAATGAAATGTACAGAGGACAAATCTACCCAAGAAGACAAGTCATGCTGGAAGTGTACTATCTCCAAGATGGCCTCTGAATACCAGTCACAAGGGAACAATGGTGGGGGACAGCTGTTGGGCTCATGCCCTCACTTGTGGGTTTCTCATAGGCATCTGGTTGCTGAGTGTGTGGGAGATAGGATGCTGCACTAAATGGGGCTGATCCAGCACTTTATTTATCCTTGTTTGTCGAACTGGAACATTTCTATTCTGCTAGCTGACCAAAGTTCTTTAGGCAGCTTGCAATGTATTTAAAATCAAATAAAATAGCCAACAGTACTGAAATTGGGCAAAGTCCCCCGCCACCTGCCACGTTTTGTAATGCTCTGAAACCACATTCACACCATACATTTAAAGTTCTATGACATTGCTTTGAACAGCTGTGGCTTTCCCCAAAGAATTCTGGGAGCTGTACTTGTTAAAGGGACTGAGACCTGATATGAAACGTCCTCCCTGCAATTCCCCTCACAGAGCTAGTGTGAATTTCAATGGGTAGCTGTGTTTTGGTTCATGCATTTGTTCATGAAGTGCAAATTAAGCAATTTCCCATTAAAATGCAAGGCCAATTTTTTCTTCTCCATCCCTGCTTCTGAGTAGACATTCACAGGATTGCATTGTCACAGAACCAGCCATGTGCATGTTTACTCGGAACATAGCGTTTCAGTGGGGTTTGCTCCCAGGTGTGCATTCAGAGCATTGCAATCTAAATTTGGGATTGCAGCCTGATTCTGGCCATATTTACTTAGCCTTTAGGTTGCAATCCTATGCAGCTTTTTGTGGGATAAACTTCACTGTACATAAGAATACTTACTTCTGAGTAAACATGTATAGGGTTGCAGTCCAAGCCCTTCTGCCCTCATGTGGAGTTTCTTGCTTTCCTGTAAGTGAGCATTGCTTTGCAGAAAACCCTTCTGCTTAGAAAAGTAGAGCTTAGGGACACAGGGAGCTTGCCTTATACCGTGCCAGACAGTAGGTCCTTCTCACTCAGTATGATCCACAATGCTTGCAGTGGCCCTCTCAGATTTCAGAAAGGTGCCTCTCCCAGCCCTGCTTGAAGTTGCCAGAGAATGAACCTGGGACTTCTACATGCAGTGATGCTGAGTGGTCCATGAGGCTAGTAGGGTGGAATTCAAGTCCTTATTGAGGCTAAAAGTGCAATACATACTAATTTGGGTTGAACTTGCATGGGACTTTGTTTCAAGTAAGCAGACATAGGCTCAGGCTATAGGTTGCAGAAGGATAACCCCAAAACTCTGCCATTCTAGAAGGCTGAGATTTATAAACAATGGGGACTGGAGTGGTGTAGTGGTTGGAGTGCCCCGCTATAACTGAGAAGACCCCCACTCACCTATGAAGCTCACTGGATGACCATGAACTGATCAGTCTCTTGAGACTTAACTTTCCTCATAGAGTTCTTTTGAGGATAAAATGGGGTATGTGTGTGTGTGTGTATATTGTATGGAGCTCCCTGGAGGAAGGGCTGAACTAGAATGTAATAAATATATAAAATAAAACCGTATAAGCTGGTTCCAGTGTTGGATGCACCTATACATTTCCCCCTCCTTTCTTTTTTCTTGTGTGCTCAAGGGCAGATCCAATTTAGACCTGGCTGGGGGTTGTCATTGGTAGCCTATAGTGTGAGTTGGCGTCTTGCCAATCTACAGTTAAGCCTGTGACCGCTTGTCCATCATTAACCCTATTTTAGGGGGTTATAAACTCAGCCATGCAGAATTTGCTCCAGGCGTAAAAAAGAGAAAAAAGCTTTTTGCTACAGCTCAGTTCCAGCCCCCACCCCTTTCCCCACCAGGGTAGACTTCATGGGGAAAAAAATCAGTCTGATTGGCTTTGTCCAGGTTTTTTAACCCTTGATAGAGAAACCAAGCAGAAGAAACCTGGGAGCTGTTATTGATTTGGAACTCTTTCTTCTCTGTTTTACTTACTTGACTAAATAAATGGAGGTGGGAAGGGGGATTATTGCCTCCAAAAAGTAGTATGTTATCTGGCATTATGAATTCCAAAATGCAGCAAGCAACAATCCCACTTTCTCCTCCACAAACTTGATAGGTATAGGGCTTGTTCTAACATTAGCCAAAGTGAGGCAATAATCTCAGGTGGAAGATACTGAAGGAAGGGAGAGAGGCAGCAGTCTCTTGGCTGTTCCTCTTTGACCATTCTCTTTTCTTGGGTGACAGCATTGTGTATGCTACATGGCCCTTGCCTCCCACTCCCAACAAAGCTAGTTTGCTGCCTCAGGTGTGAGGGAGATGCTAATCCACTGCCAATGTGGAAGTAAGTTTCAACTGTCAGGCCAAATGGAGAGGAATCCCCTCATCTTGTCCTTCAGGTCAGGCAGCAAAATATTTTGGGCCAGCCCTGGTTTGGTTAGGCTGTAAGGGGGAATTCTTCTTTCAGAAGGACAGTATTATGAGCAGGGAAAGGTTCATATAAAGCAGCCTTAGTCAGGACATCTAGTCAAGTATCTCTCTGACAAGCAGCTGTTGCTCTCCAAGGTCTCAGGTATGGGTGAATCTGACATTCTCAGTTTCACTCCATTTTGCATTTTTTTCAGTCTTAAATTTTGTTCTCCACTTTCCCCCATCTGTTTGTTTTTTTATTGTTTAAAGAAATCTTCATAAAAGTTCACCAGCATTTTCATATGTATTTCTAATATTTGCATGCAATTTTGCCTAAAACACATATTCCCTGATACAAGACATTTTTGTATGATATTTACATCAATAAATGCATTTTTATGCACACATTTCTGTAGCATGTGCATTTTGGAGTACATTATTTGGCTGGAGAAATGCATTGCATAATTCAGAGTAGTGCCAATTTCAAAGAATAGTTGCGCTCTGATTTGTGTTAGAAAGTGCAGGTTCATTAGGTTCACCTTTAAATGTGAACTGGATAGAATTTCTGCGCCATCCATTGTCTCAGGCTGAGGATCTTTCTCAGCAGCTGCAGATGCAAAAAAAAATAAAAAAAAATCCATGTAATCTTCTAAATGTAAAGCCTGGTGCTTGACTCCCAATTTCTGGAGAACCTGTCCATTGAGGAGTCTGTCCAAGGACCCCTAATTAATAGCATATCTGCTGGAGAACCAACACAGCCAGGAAGCAAACAACCACTCTATTTATCCCTGTGATACAGAGTTAGAATTAGAGGGGGAGCAGTGAAGGCCTGGACCCTTCCATTACTATTTGTAGAAGACTTCTGGATGAGGCAATAATTTATCTTAAAGTGGGGAGGTTTAATTCCATGTTCACTTCATTTTCAGCACCAGTGCTGAAGGGAGTAAAAGATGCTTTACAATTAATATGTATTTGTTCATTTAAAAGTATATACCCCACCTTCCAACCACTGGGTCTTCAAGACAGCTTGCAGCCACGGCATGAAGCAATCAAACATCATGTTATTTCAAATAAGATTAAATCACTGATGGTTTAGCATGTGAATTATGTACAGGAGGCCTCTTGAAATTCTCCATCCTATTTGCAGGCTGAGAAACTGGAAAAGCCACAGGAAAAACCACTCCCTAGTTAGCTCAGTCGGTAGGGCATGAGACTCTTAATCTCAGGGTTGTGGGTTTGAGCCCCATATTGGGCAAAAGTTTCATTCACTGTAGGTGGTTGGACTAGAACTAGAGGGATCTCAGGTTCCCTTCCAAATTTCAATTCTATGATTCTCTGAAGGTAAGAGGAATCACATTTCTCCAGCAGAAGGTGAAACTTCTGAAGTGTTTCTTATGGAGTTTGGCTCACTGTAAGCAGCAGCACAGCTCCCCTTGTCCACTTGGTAGGGTCTAGTGGCAGTGGAGGCAACTGTGTTGTTAGCCTGGCTACCATTTTGCACGCACCCTATGATGTTCCAGTACAATGTTCCTAAAGCTGTTGACTCACCACTGTAGGACTCAGGATGTTAGAGGAGATGGGACTTTGATCTGATGTGTCTAAGCTCTTCATATATTCTTCAGTCAATAAGCTGGAGGGGGCAATGCTTTTGAATACCAGTTGCTGGTATTCAGGAGGGGAGAGTGCTCTTGTGTTCACCTCCTGCTTGCTGGTTTCCCAGAGGCAACTGGTCAGCTACTGTGAGAACACATTACTGGTGTACTTGTTTTGTTTTGTTTTGTTTTAATGACTGTGTATTCATCAGGGCATATTACAGTGGTGGTGGAGACCCTTGCAGTCTTTGCCTCCCAGGAGCTACCCTGCACCCCCCTTCCAAATGGCCAAGGTTGATGCAACATTATTATATAGTACAGCTTTCACCAACCTAGTCCCCTCTGGTAGTGGACTACAACTCCCATAAGTCACAGCTAGGACAAATTGCAAGTCAGCTGCAGGATCTCTCTCTCTCTCTCTCTCTCTCTCTCTCTCTCTCTCTCTCACACACACACACACACACACACACACACACACACACACAACTTGCATGGGCAGAAATAAGTGGGATCCCCATGAACAGCTGCAATGTATGTGGGGTATGTGTGGACCTATTATAACAAATGCCCTTGACAGAGTGGGCTTACTGCCCCCTTGGTCATTTTGGTGAATTCACTGTCCTATTTCTGCCCGTCCAAGTTAATGCAAGGATCCCTAAATGGTCTTGTGGGAGAGACACATGCCTGCTGCTTAAATAACCCTCGCTGGCTGGAGCTGATGAGCACTGGGGTCCAAAAACATCTGGAGGGCAACAGGTTCCCCTTTCCTAATCTAAAACAACTACAACCATGCACACAAATTATCTATCCATCACCAACAAGGGAGGAAGACTTGTCAATTTATTGCCCTGTTTGTAGGCTTGCAGAGAGCATCTGATTAGCCACTGTGGGAAACCGCATGCTGAACTGGGTGCACCTTGGGAGATCATCTTACGTGTTTCATCTCTACTTTTACCTAGTTTTCCAGTAAAATAATGGATTTGATTGATTGAATTCAAGGAATGCATGTAATTCAGCAAAGGGTACTAAAAAGTGCTTTCCCTAGTAGTGCTTAATTTATGATTGCTAGCTACCCCTTCATATTTTTATAGACCCAATGCATTTTGTGAGCTCACTCCATAAGAACTAGAATTCCCCTAAAGGATGTATGTAGATAGAAACATGTCAGTTGAGGACTGAGCATGCTCAGTGGACATAGAATTGCTGCTGACTATTAGAGGAAGGAAATGGAAACTGAGGGAGGGGGAACAGAGTGCAATGGTAGGCCCTAGAAAAGGGTGGGCCTGACTGGTTGGCTGAAATCCTGAACAGGTGAGTTCCACACTGCAACATTTTGTCGCAGGTCCCACATGTATTGAGTGTGGATGTAGTATTACTAGAGGACTACCTTTGATGAAAAGCATCTTATCTGAAAGATGCAAAGTCAATGTTGGAGATGAGATCAGTCAAGTCTGTTCAGAATACACTAGAGAAATGCAGTGCAGAATACTCTGTTGGTGTTTGTGCATTTGTGTGTTTGGAGAGATGCATCTCAGGCAAACACACCATCAGGGCCAGGTAAATGTTTGAGAAACATTCAAAAGGAATATTCTTGTCTCTTTTCCATTTGGGGATTGCTGAAGATCACATCTACTTCCTACTGGCAAATCTGTGTTATTGTTTCTTTTTTTAAAGCTTTTCTATTTTTCTTTTTGTTCATCTTTCATTAAACTCTCTGCCATTTCACACTGGCAATTGTATATTTACATTAAGCATCTATGCAGAAAACCTTTATATATTTTGTCTTTATTTTCCCTAATCCTTTCTCTTCCACTTCATTATCACACCTCCCCGGATTGCTAGTTTTTTAGGAAGCGTTTTCAGGTGGTAATTCTGCTAACGTCTCTGGAGCCATTAAGCACACCCCCAATGGAGATGTATCTCATGTTTTAGGCTGCAATCCTAACTCTACTTACCTGGGATAAACCTCATTGAACCCAACAGGACTTACTTCTGGTTTGACATGATTAGGAAGTAAGCCACACTGGCAAAATGGAACTCACTTCCTAGTTAACAGCTCTGAGATTGTGCTGTTAATGAAAGTAGGACCAAGTCGAAATTTCTCAGACATAATTTTTTTCCAAGCTCCTTATGAACTACTGGAATATTTTTTTGTCCTGACTCAGAGAATATTTGTCAAAATGGCTTTCCCAGATTTACCAACCATGAATTGTGGATCCATTCGTGGTACAGTTTAATATTATGCCGATATTACCCTCTTTTCTTAGCCAGTTTCCTTCACCTACTAGCATGAGCGCACTGTAAAATTTCATGCAACACTCAAACTGACACCCTATACACTCCTGCCTATCGAATTCAGAGAGGCATATTTCAGAGTAGGCATACATATGATTGCATTGTAAATGAGCTAAAATGTCCTAGAAGAGGGTTTGGGTGTTGTTGTTTTAAAAAACTGTTGGATAATTTCACTTTCCCCAGGAATATCCAGGAAAATGCCCCCCCCCCCCATTTCACTGCTCACAAATGGATAATTTTTGGAGGCCGTTTTTAATCACGCCTAAATGAAAGTAAAGTTGGTTTGCTAACTTTCCACTTGGTAAAATAGGGATGAAGCCCAGTGTTCCATGCTGTCAGGGTCAGAGGGGGAAATGGGTTTTCTGTGATGCACGGTAGGCCCTTTCTACCCTTAAATGCCTAGGCAGAGGGGAGATGAAGATAATGTTTGCTGGGAGCACATAGTGTGATTTGCCCTGAACCCCACATGATCCCCCTTGAAAATTGCAACTTTCCATTTTCTTAATCTCTTCCCATCTTAAGAAAAGGTTCACCACATGGCACGATGAGTGTGTGTGCTGTCTGAGAAACACAAACGCTAGTCATTTTGGTGCGTGGAACAGAATTGTGCAGCTCTTTTGATCCAGGCCAAAGTTTTGAAAACTTGCATCAGCACAACTGATTCAAATTTCCCTGGGTCAAAATTTCTGCCTTTGCAGAAAACAAACAAAAATTCATTGCATGATACATTTCTAGTTATTATGGTGAGAATTAAAAACAAGAGAAGAAAGCCTATAAAAATCGTGAATGAGTGGCTTTCCTAAAAACAAAACAGTGTTTGGGAAAGCACATTTCATATTTTAAATTACTGGATTATATCAAATCAAAAATTTCCTTTCACTGAAAAAAAAATGTATGTGAAAAAGTTTCATTTATCACTTTTATACACACAGTTCTCCTGATTAAGGATTTTTGTACTGCAATGGGGTGTGTGTGTGTCACAATTAACAGCACTTGCTGATATTAAAAGGGTCAAATTTTTGTGTGTGTTCAAGGAAGATATTTTATACATTACATTCCAATAACTTGGAGGATAACTTCCTATGCTGCCACATGCTTTACACATGAGCTTGTTATGTGGAGCGTATGCTCCTCTCATGTGTGAATCGTGTGTGCATGGTGCGTCTTCATTCTTCCTTATCTTTTTCTGTATCTGAAGTTCTCCTCTGGCTTCTCTCTCTCCCCCCCCCCATCCATCTATCGCTCGCTACCCCTACACACACACACACACACACACACACACACACACACCCCTAAGCATTTGATCATTTCTTCAAGTCCCTTGGCTGAACCAATCTCTTTTCATGCACAGGATAAAAAGAGAAGGACTTCAAAGTAGGTTCAGGTAATTAACAGCTGAGGGGAACATAATCTAAACCATAGGCTCTGCTTTGCACCCAGGTCTGCTTTCCCGAGCCAGCCGGCAAGGGAGCGCCCTATTCCCTATAGCATCCAGATCGGCTTCCTCCGAACAGCTTTTGCCAAGCCTCCAGTCATCACATCTGCATTTCAAACACCGTGGCTCTGGCATTAATTATTAATTAGCCTACAGTCACCCCAGAGGATTTAAGTTCCAGCCTGCATATACTTATTCATTGACCTCTATCTTAGTTTTTGTTGGGGGGGAGTAAGGGGGGAGCCACTAGATGTTTAATAATTTCCTTTCTCTTGGAACCTTCTGTTCTAGTTTCACGGAAAAGGGAAACAGTATATTCTCTCTCTCTCTCTCTCTCTCTCTCTCTCTCTCTCTCTCTCTCTGTGTGTGTGTGTGTGTGTGTGTGTGTGTGTGTGTAGAGGCAGGGGGGAATGGGAAGGTTGTCTAGCTATTTGTTTACTGGAAAATGAATTGAGGAGAGCTTGTGTCAAACCTTCTGTGTTTTTACAGCTGACAAATCTTCCTTTCCTTTCCTTTCTACTTATAGCATTATATGACTCAGTTTTAGTTAATATCAGGGCTGAGTAGGGATAGGCAATTTTTTTTTCATTTCTCTAGTCTTAAATTTAGTTCTCCGCATTAGTTTGCAATTTTTTTTTAAAAAAAGAAATCCTCATGAAAATTCACCAGCATTCTAGTGCAAATTTGCCCCAATATACACTTCTTTTTTTTGCAAAGCAGTTCCTCTGGATATAATGTATTTTTGTATGCTATTTTCATTATTAATATGTGTTTATATGCACGCTTTGCCCTAGTATATGCATTTTTGTGCAACTTACTTGGTGGGAGAGCTGCATTGGAAATTTAAGAGAAGTGTGGATTTTGAAGGATGGATGTGCATTTTGCTTTGAAAACTGCAAATCAGACAACCTTGTCTTTAAATGTGAATTGTATTGCATTTCTCACCTATCTGTATGACTGAGATGAAATGTCTCAGACAATTCTTTAAACATTCTCTCTCCATCCTTCTCAAACGCTTTCTGAACTGCCAAATAATTTTGGTTCTCCCCTGGAGAATATTTGGCAAAATGGTATTCCCCGTTTTGTCACCCCTGAGTGTTTGAAGCAATTGCAGATTCAGTATTAATATTGTTCAGTATTATTATTACTCTTGAAGGAAGCAGTGGTCTGGCCTCCTGCTGCCTCTGGTCTCTGTTCTATATTTTCCTTCATCTACCAGTATGAACTAATGATAGTGCTTCATTCAACTTTAATTTAGTATATAGCTCTTAGCTCACTTACCTGGGAGTAAGCTCTCTCAAACTTATTTCATAAGGACTTACTTCTGAGTAGACATGTCTAGGATTGTGCTTTGAACTGAACTTTCTCAGAAGAGAATTTAACTTTTCCCATCTCAGATCGTTAAACAAAATGTTCCCACTGCAAATTTCACACATAAGTTGCTCAGCCTTTGTTAAAATATCAGACTATGGTACTTAAAAATACATTCAGTGGATTCCATTTTTGAATAAGATATTCAAAGGTTTCTCTCTCTTCTCCCCATCCCCACCCCAACTCTGTATGTATGTGTAAGGCAACACTGTTTTCTTCTGCACTCTGCTACCACAAAATGTGTTTCTTTTAGTAAAATTATCAATACAACAAGTTTTGTTTGCAATTGTTCAAATGGTTCTTGAGAATCAGGGAGCTTTCTTCCAAGACTGTTACCCAATGGGCTTTCTTATCCTTTGAAAATCATTAATATTCACTACCCAGATTTAATATTCAGTTGCCTTCCACTGATGTAAAAATAAACAAACCAGAAATGACAAGCAGTTGTGATAGGAAATTCACTAGTCATTTGCATCTCCCCCCCCCCTTCATCCCATTCTTGTAATATAGAGAATTTACTAAAGGAATTTACTAAGCCTTAGATGTAATCTCTTCAGCCACTGTAGAAAAAACATTTTCACATTGCTCCTACTTTTAAAATTGTTAGTGAAACGTGAAGTGATTGTTTACTTCGACTAATTCCTAAAGGAATGATGATAGTGCAATTAGAAGGTCAGACCGGTTAACTTGTTTGACATTCCAGCATTGATTTTGTTAAGGAATTTAAATCTATGATAGTACCCTTTAGAATATTTTAGTGGCAAGTGTAGGATTTGGATGGATACAGACACCCACACCCACACACCCCATTCTCCACTCAAAGTTAAGCACTTATGCAACACAATCCAATGCATGTTTAGTTAGTAGGGATTATTTGCTATTATTTGTGCACATAGCCTTAGTCACATTGAATTCAATGATCAAGTAAAACTTGTGCTTAAACCTCTTGTTGATATCCAGTGTGCCTAAAAAGAGCATAGCATTGGCTGGCTCATATCTATCCAAACAAACAGTATGTAGGATGCAATGTTTGGCTGGTCAATCAGTGAACCTAACTAGTTAAAGCAGTTCAATTAGTAGAAAATGTGTCCTTGATTAATGGTTCAGCTTACTTATCCCTCCCCCCCCCCAATATTTAGTACTTATACAGCACAGAACATGGAAAAAATGTATGTGTATGTGTGATGCTTCTTTTAAGTCAAGGCCTGCTGTGTGATATATATATCTACATCTTCTTAAAAACAAACAAACCTTTGTTTCTTGTTCTTTTGCTCACATGCAGATGTATGCAGATTTAACCAATTTACTGATTAATAAACCAAAACTCAAGTGAAGTAAAAGCTGCTGCTAGAGTGGGAAACCTGTGGCCTTCCAGATGCTGCTGGACTCCAGTTTCCAGTATCCCCAGCCAGCGTGGCTAATGGTCAGGGATGCTGGGAGTTGCGGTCCAACAACATCTGGAAGGCCGCAGGATCCTGTACCCTGTCCTATCCAATGTTACTTGCTCCCTAGCAAGCCTACTTAGGAATGCAGTCTAATATTTATTTAAATCACAGACATCCTTTGTTATTATCATGGCACTTTACATAAACCAAACCAAATCAACCAAGAAGACAGAATCCTGCCCTAGTGAGATTTCAGTCTAAATATCAATAGTGTGTGTGCTGTGAGCAGGATACAGAGAGAGAAGACAGCAGGGAGAAGGGATGGCAACAAATACGAGCAGATATGTACATCAAACTTTGTTCCAGTTGGGGTAAAGATGGTGCCAATGACTAGGCAGAGTTTGAGGAGGGGAGCACAAACACGAAGTAGATTAGAGCTCCATTCCTTGGGCAGTATACCTCAGTAAAGAAATGTGTGAGTGAGCTGTTTTTTTGGGTTCATGCCAGTGCTTTTCTTCTAGAAAAAAAGGTGCTTGTACTGCGTACCCTTGAGTAGTCCTAGAAAGAAGCACTGGTTAACACCATCCCTTCTCCCATTTTTGGTGCACTTGGAGACACTACAGATAAAATCCAAATGCAATGCCAAAAATGTGCAGAAGTGCATTTTGGGCCATTAACCAATGTCTTTCAAAGTAACTTGAGAAAACAGTAATTTCCCCTACGTAAGCACTTTAAAAATTATGAAACAATACTGAGTCACATAATACGGCGGTGGGAGCAAAAACTTTTATTGCACAGCACAAGGAAGGAGAAAGGGATAAATTAAGCGAAACAAGCCAATAGCAAGACAGCATGTCATACTTTTAGCAACAGTATAGGCTTAGGGAATTAATGCTACCCAGCACCAGAAAACTTAATCAGATTGAAAACTGAGGTTCATAGGAACAATATAACACCAGAAGCTGAATTATACTGCGTCTGTCCATTGGTCCACCTGGATGAATGTTCCTTACACTAGCTTTTCCCAACTCTTGGGTCCAGCTGTTGCTGGACTACAATTCCCACCATCCCTGACCACTGGCCCTGCTGTCTAGGGATGTGTGAGTTGAAGTTCAACAACATCTGGGGATCCAAGGTTAGGAAAGGCTGGCCTACACTGACAGGCAGTGGTTTGCCAGGGTTTCAGGCAGGGGACTCTCTATCCTACTTAGGGATGCTAGGGGCTGAAACTGGGATTTTCTGTATGCAAAGCAGATGCTCTAGTACTAATCTATATTATTTCCATGCAACAGATTATCCCCCAATTGTCTCTTGGTCTCCCTCTTTGCAACTTTGTACAGACTGAATCCAGATTACAATTATACTACCTATGCATTTAAGGTTAAGCTGTAAGATCACCACACTTAGGTGATGATTTTATGACAAGTAAAAAAATACTGCAAGTTTTAATACTAGGGCTGCTCCAAATACCCATAAATTATGATTTGGTGCTGGAGCTAGCAATTTCCTTTGGGTAGTACGTCAGACAACAGAAGCACCACTGCAATTGTGTGAATATTCACATTTTAAACCTATAGTTCAGTGTCATTGTTTCCCTGGCTGCTGCTGCTGCTGCTGCTTCCCTGTTCTTCAGTGAATCACATGGATGAGTCTACCCAATCAGGAATCACATAAAGAATGATATTACATTGCAAAGATACATCTGAGTGACAACAGCAGACATTTGTAAATAAGACCATGTGCAAGGACTCAACCAGTCAGAGTCGACTGCATGGTGATGCCACTGAAGGAAACAAAAGGAAGGTGAGAGAGGGAGAGAGAGGGAGCACAATTTAAACAAATCAGATATTTATTGTTATAGGCAATGATTAGTGCTAGCATTTTTAACAAGCCAAGGAACATTCTTTTTTTGGAAGGGGAAATCAGCCAAAAATGGGAAGCACTTTTTGGTTCTACTGAAAATACCTATTAAAGAACCAGCAGGTATCCTGAGCTCTGCTCAGAATTGTTGCTGTATCTCAAAGCAATTGTTTGCATTCTGATTAAAATTTATCCCCTAATTAATTGATAGGACTGATCAAGCAATGAATTTAGAATGAAGGGCTCTGTTGTGCCATCCAGAAATCTTACCAGAAACCAGGGCACCTCTGGTTACAGAAATACAGCAGTTACAGAAATACGCAGACAACTGATTCAGATGTTCAGGAATGGCAAAAGGAGCGAACCCTCATGAGATTGCACCTGCCAGGTCCGGCCACAGTCAAAATGCTGCCCCAGGCAAACAGTGTCTCTGGCACTCCTTTTGTTTGCTCAGATTCTGAATACTTTATTTCAAATTGCTATTTCAACCCATTCCACGACTTTGATTTGCATGCATGTTTCACTCTTGCGATGTAAGATGTTAAGTTTGCATGGACGGAGCTCATCACAATCACTCTTTTGCACACTGAATGGACATTGACATTGTAATCACCCACCCACCCACCCCCAAATGAAGACGCTCTTGGAATGTGAGACAGCGTTGACCATGAAGATTAGTACTGCCATTTACTACTAAAGATGAACCAGTTGTGCTATTTATTTCAACAATTAAGTAGACGGGGTAGATGGCCTTTGACAGGCAGCACCCAAGCTCAGCACCCCTAATGGTCTCCAGGGGGAGGGTCACGTCTCCCTAAATTTGGCATCGGTACCACCTCAGTATGCATGCTGAAAATGGCATATTCGAATATGTTGGAACCACGTCCCAGCCTCTTGTTGCTTCCAGGTGATCTGCTTTATTAAGCATTCATCCCGATTTGGTTTACAAGGAGATAAGATGGCACTGACTGCTTAAAGAGCATCTGTTCTGCTTTGTTGGTGGGGAGTTATCTGATCAAGTGCTACCCCATACTTCCTAGTGCATTATTCTCTCTCACTTACCCTTACCTTAAAAAGTCCAATCCATTGGGCAAAACTGGTTTGATGTGCAAGACCACCTAATCGTCCAACCCACATTTGCCAGAATATGACTGAATCCCACCCTCAAATAGCAGTTGTCTGGAAGCACCCTCCCTGCCACACACAGAAAATGATTGTGTGAAGACTTTTAACTTAGCTTTGACACGATGGTTCGTTTCGAAGAGACTCAGCAACAGCAGAAATTTTTTAGGTGCTTTCCAAGGTGTTCCAGGTGAAAAGGCCCTACTGCATCCTATGTGCTCTTCCTGAACACCTGGATTAATTTTCAGCTGATATATATATATTTTAAAGCACACCTATCTATTTCCATCTTACAAATGCTTCAGGGTATGCTGCTCTAATGTTGTAAAAGTTGAGTGGCTGACAAGGGCATTTTAGCTTTATATAAGGTGTGGGTTTTTTTGCCTTCTAAAATTAAGCTCCTTTAGAGATTTGGTTTTGAAAATGTCTGCTGTCTCCAAGGCTTCTCTATGATTATCATGCCATTCCCATCATCACCCCATCACCCCCATTTGGCTATAAAACCCAGGCTCTCTTTATTGCTGGCAAAGCTGCATTCGTGTTGATCTGGCGTCTTTTTGGCAGCCACCCAGCCTACTGCCTCCCTGCTAGCAAAAGGAATAATCTACATGTGTGGTTCCATAATTGCTGGTGCCAGGAAGTGTATCTGTGCAAGCATATGGACCATGCCTCTTGACCTCTAGGCCCCGCCTTTTGAAAGCCCTTTCACAGCCCCTGTTGTGATCAGCCTATAGAACCTGATTGTGGAAACTGGGAATGCCTGCTCCCCCCCACCCCACACTCCCTTTGCGTCTGCCAACAAGCTTTGCTGGCAAGTTCCTGTGCATAAACGACAGCCAAATTTGGCTTATTATATGAGGAGCTGTGTAAAGGCCTCCTGGCCTTTTCACTTGCTTTTCATATGCACAGATATGGCATTACAGGGATACAATGTTCCCTTAGTGTTTGGATATGTTGCACAGTAGACACTTTGGGTCCTCTGGTCCTCTTGTGGGAATTCACAGAGGCTTTGCTCCAATTAGGGATGCTTTAGAAATATTCTCCCTCTGAATATTTTCCCTGGGTTTTGTAGTTCCCCTGAATTGCCTAGTTAGGCTTCCAAAGTGGAAATTGGCCATTGTGCTTATATCTATATGGCCAATTTCCACTTTGGAAGCATAACTAGGCAATTCAGGGGAACTACAAAATCCAGGGAATATATAGGAATATATAGGAATATATATATATATATATATATATATGTATATATATCATCTATATCTATATTATAGTTATATCATCTATATCTATATCTATATCTAGATATATCTATATCATCTAGATATATCTATCTCAACAACAACAAAACCTAAAGCACAATAGTTTTGTAAACCGCTTTGCACATGATGCATCATTTGCATCTTTCCCTCCCTCAGGATTATCAACATGCAGCTGCGGTTTTTCACTAACATCCTAAGTGCAGATGCACCTCCTCTTCCCACATCATGCATATGCTGGTGATAAGCTCACTAAAATTTGCTTTTCTCTTACAGCAGATGTTGGAAAGCTTTTCAGCTCAAGTGCTGCCTTCCTTTGTGGGCAGCTTTCTAGGAGACACATGCCAGTGTTGGGCAGGGCCAGAGGCAAAAGTGGGTGGAGCAATGAATGCAGGTGTTGACTTTGGACAATAGGCAAGTTTCATCACACACCCCATCTCTTTCCTCCCTCCAGGCATGTGCAAATTATAAGTGTTGATGTGGGTGTATAAATTATTACTATTCTTTGAAGAGAAACACAATACATCTCACCCTAGCAGGAAAAGGCTGTGCCCAGAGGAAGTTTGTGCTTGCTCAAGTCTGCTGTCTAGATGCCGACTGTTAATTGGCAACATCAAGCTAAATTCCTTCCTATTGTTCATTATCTTTAATCTAGACTTGGACAAGGCAGCCCAGGCAGGACTTATCTATTTGAAGGGTTTTTGGTCCAAGTCCATAAGAAGGAAGAAAAGGAGCCTTGGAGCTGCTCATCAGCAAAACTGAGGAGCAAACTCCATGGTTTCTTCTGCTCCTCTTCAATTTTGGTTCAGTTGGGAGATTTATTATTATGATTAGTTCTGGAATCAAAGTTTGCTTGGTTTGCTTCAGCTTCAGTTCATTTGTATCTCTTTCTCCCACAACTTACATCCCTACTATATGGATGCAAATGTGTGCAGCAATTGTGGTTAGTGCCCATTGGGACTGGTAGAGAAGAAGGTAGAGAGCCCAACAGTAGGTGGAGCCAGAGTCATTGACAGGTGCAGCTACAGCAAACAACCAGCAGAGCCAACAAATTCTAGTTTTGCCCCCATCTTCTGGTCCTACAAGGGCAACATCGAGACCAAGGAGGAGGAAGCTGACAGGCAGTGCTGCCAGCTCCTGGTCTGATTACAAGTAAGATGATAAGCATTTGGGTGTTGGCTGGTGGCAGACTGGTGTCAGTGAGGCAGTGCCCCATTTGCCCTCATGGACCAGCCTCCACTACATTGACAAAACACTACTATAAAGAAATATTGATGCAGTAGTGTCTCTTTTGTGCATTATTTTATTCAGGTAATGACTGCAGACTTCCCACATGCATCCGGTTGGCCTCGTGAGAACAGAATGCTAGACCAGATGGGCCTTTGGGCTGATCTAGCAGGGACTCTTATTTCCTCCATTATTTTGACACAGGCCTCTGGATCCTGTAGTTATTTAAGCATTTCTGGAAAGTTCTCCAGAACTCTTGGTCTCATGGAACTCATTTGATAGTAAGGGATGAAGGTTCCAGTGTTCCAAAACATTGCAGATCTATTAAACATGACAGAGATCACAGATCTATAGTACGGGTTTTTCGGAAGACTCTGTATACTTATTTTCAACCCTTTTCAGATGAAGGGCCATATGCTTACCCAGGCAATCTTCCAGGGCCCAGATGCCAGTTCTGAATGGGGCCAGAGGCAAAAGTTGGCAAAACAACCAATGTATTGTTTCCCTTTGCACAGGAGGATAGTTTCTACACATCCATTCTACAAATGTTTTCATGTAGTGATATGTATCAGTGTCAAGGGCAAGTTTGTCCCTCTTTGCAGCTCTTTGCAGCTTTGCGGAAAATTATTTCTCAGCTATGAGGATAGTCCATTGTTTGCCTGCCTTGTATTAGGCCTCACTATCCCCCATTCAAACAACCAAGAGCCAGTATCAGAACTCAAGGACAGGTAAAAACACCCAAGGAGTTATGAAGTATAGCTGGTGAGGGGTGTGGCTTGGGGAGAGTCTTGGGGGCTAAACCAAGAGATCTAGAGGGTCACATTTAGTCTCTGGATCTGACATTCCTAACCTCTCCTGTAAACCAACTCTATACTGAGACCACATTTACACAAAGCTGGGAATGACACTCAGTAAAATGAGGGTCCTGTTGTGTCAAAATGTTTGTGAAGTGCTGAGTGTTTCATTTTCAGGTAGAACTCTGAACGATTCATAGTTTATCTTCACTTTCATTCCTTCCCCACTTCTAAGCAGGAGGCCCGGACTCTTACCTTCCTTTTGAAAAAGAAAGTACCGTATTTTTCGCCTCATAGGGTGCACCAGCCCATAGGACGCACCTAGTTTTTTTGGGGGGGAAATGAAGAAAAAAATTTTTATTTCCCCCCCAGGCGTGGGGCTGGGGAAGCTCTAGCTTCCCCCGACCCCAACACCCAGAACAGGCTGCTCTCCGCAAGCCGTGGGAGCCCTCCCACGGCTTGCAGAGAGCTGCCCGAAGCCCAGGCGTGACTGCTCAGCGCACCCGGGCTTCGGGATAAGAGGCAGCTCAGCGCAAGCTGTGGGAGGGCTCCCGCAGCTTGCACAGAGCTACCCGAAGCCCGGGCGCGACTGCTCAGCGCGCCCGGGCTTCGGGGTGCAGGCAGCTCTCCGCAAGCCCGGAGAGGGGGAGCCCGACCCCTCTCGCTCTCCAGGCTTCAGTGAAAGCCTGCATTCGCCCCATAGGACGCACACACATTTCCCCTTCATTTTTGGAGGGGAAAAAGTGCGTCCTATAGGGCGAAAAATACGGTAATTCAATTCAACATTTAGCAAGAAACTTGAAAAGCAAAATGTGGAGGCAACATTCTATGACTAATTAGGTAGATCCAGATTCACTGCTGTTGCTAAAGATGCTTAATTACTATCAGAAGTAAAGAATGAGGTAATATCCTGTGTCTTTGCTTGCAGTGAGAAGTACATGTACAGGAGCAAGACGAATGGTGCCTTGTGCCTTTAATAGCAGTGTGGCTGGCACAAATTAAACAGAGGAAGTCTTGCCTAGTATGAAAATGCATTTATGGGAAAAGTGTCACCAGCTGATATTCTCTCTCTCAAACATTTTATTACTTGTGCGTGGCCCCAATTTACTTTTGGACTCTATACTTCACCAAAGCAACTTGTAACATTCTGAAAGCTGGAGGATGAACTTTTTATGAACTAAACAGTTCATTTGGATGAACTTGAGCAGACGTAATTCATGGGGGGGAATCAAACTTGAATTGGAATTAGTTCATTTTTAAAATGAATTTTTCAAGCACTGGGTTTGATGCTTATAAAACAGGGACTCTGAAACATTCCACCCCCAGGGTCCACTTGAAAGGACTAAAAATTCCTTAAGGTCCACCAGTCACAAGATATCAGTGCAAGACAGGAAACAGTAACAATTGTTACAGGCATCGCCTGGCATAATTAGCTGGCAACTACTCAGATCATTTTTCAATTGATATAAAATCCTATCTAAATTCCTTAAAATCCTTAAATACTAAATTCATAGCCACAGTGCCTTGTGGCAGGGAGTACCACAGTGCAACTCGTCAAAGGCTATCTGTTAGAACTGTGGAGTCAAGTGAAGTCTTTTTGAAGAGATTGTCTGAGAAAGAAGTTGGAGAATTGCCAAACTTTGGAACTCAAAGGACCCTATCAGTTGCAGGAGTCTGGAAGTGACTGAAGTTAGGACTTGACTGTGGACTTTAACACAGCAAGGACTTCGAAGTAAAGAATTCTCTCTGGGCTCAGTTATAAAACTATTTGAAACATCAGTAAATAGTGTTTGTATGCATAGAGGTTGATGTTGGCCTAGTAAAGACAGCTCTTTTCTGTGGTGAGCTTAACCACTTGACTGAGCTTCCTCAGCTCATACCCCAAACAACACTAACAATAGGAAATAGGGACTCCCATTTGCCATAAGATTTCTATGTGATTCCTTCATGAACCAAGTATTAGTCATACCACTATTCATACCATTTTAAATGTTTATTTATTAAATTTGTTAGTCAACTTATTTTGCCCAAGGCAGCTCAAAGTGACTTACAACCAACCAACTAGCTCCCCATAGATAGAGTAAAACTGGGGTGGGGGTGTTACATTGAAAACATCCCACTCACTTCTAAAAGGCCACATATAGTTAAATGCCAAAGATCTGGTTACATAGGAAACTTTTTGTCTGCTGCCTAAAGATATATAATATACCTCGGGTTACATACGCTTCAGGTTACAGACTCCGCTAACCCAGAAATAGTGCTTCAGGTTAAGAACTTTGCTTCAGGATGAGAACAGAAATCGTGCTCCGGGAGCGCGGCAGCAGCAGGAGGCCCCATTAGCTAAAGTGGTGCTTCAGGTTAAGAACAATTTCAGGTTAAATACGGACCTTCGGAATGAATTAAGTACTTAACCCGAGGTACCACTGTATAATGATGGCACCAGGCGAGCCTCCCTGAAACATTTCACAAATGGGGAGCCACTGCAGAATAGGTCCATTCTCACGTTGCCACCCTCTCATGGAAGGGGCACTCAAAGAAGGGCATCAGATGGTGATCACAGGGTCTGGGTTGGTTCATATGGCAAGAGGTAGTCCTTGAAGTATTGTGGTCCTGAGCTGTTTAAGGCTTTATAGGTGAGAAGTATAATTTTGAATGGGGCCTGGAAACTAACTGGTAGCCAGTGATGTTATATGCTCAAACTGTCTTGCCCCTGGCTGCTGAATTCTGCACCGGCTGAAGTTTCTGAACTGTCTTCAGAGGCAGCCCTACATATAATGCATGTATACTATTTAATGGAATTCTAGGCCTGTTCAGGATGTGTGATAAAGCTCTCTGAACTACATGGCAGCAGTCTGGGCTCTGTAGAGGATGCATACAGGCAACTGGGTTACTTCAGGCTGAGGTGTTTTTCTTTCTCACTCCAGTGTAGCCTGATAGTCTGTATCACCCTGCCAGGTTGCAGGCAGAATTTTATCATGCATTAGGTGCAAAAGGGTCTTAAAAATGTGTGGTAAGTATGTTCACCTACACTAAGGATGGGGGAGAAATGTGATACAGTTCACATTTAAAGGCATATCTACCTAATTCTTAGTTATCAAAACAATATGCAGACTGAAACACAGCCATCCTTTGAAATGCACACTTTCCTGAATTTTGCAACGCAGTTTTTCAACTGAAAAATGTGTACAAAAAAAAGGCTTTTGTCCTAGGGGAAAGTGTGCATAAATGCATATTGTCATGAAAGTAACAGGCAAAACTGCATTATATTGCTTGCAAAATAGGAACTTTAGGCAAAATCACATTTAAAAATGTGTGTATTAAGAGAAACGCATACACTGATGGATTTTCATGAGGATATATCTGCATATCAAACTGCTGTAGCTAGGTGGAGAACTCATCTTAATGCTGGAAAAATGAGAAACTGGACAGATTTGCCCATCCCTAGCTACCACTGCCAGATTCTTGGTTTGGCAACGTGGATAATTGTGGAAAGCTGCTAGTTGGGTAAATGGTTATCTGTGTTCACTCCCCCGAAGAAAGTGCAGCATGAGAGAGATTTCCTGGGACTGCGAGTGTGTGGCAAAATCAGCTGGCTCAAACATTAGTATGTGCAATTCCTTTTGAAAACAAACATACACACACAACACACACCCCCTCCAAATTAGCTGACCCTCATAAAACATCTTGGTGTATTTTTGCTGTTGTTGTTCCACCCTCTCCACTGTTCTCACAATACTTCATTCCATCCCCCTCCCCTAGCAGCCATTGCCACACGCAGCTTGCTGTATGGGGACTCCATTAATCCTACATTTCCTAGATGGTATCTAAGTCACAGTGGGTTTCCACAGAAATTAATTTGTCCTGACAACAGGCCTAAAGATTGGAGTCCGGGGATCGCTTGGCATATTCCCTTTTAAACCGAGGACAATAATAAACAGAGGCTGATAAGGACAGTTCTTAAAGACCACACAGAGAAGCGGCCTTGAACAGACTTTACTCATTGGGTATTGGTGGATCTGCCTGATAATTGCCACGCCAAAAGCTCTGTGTTTGAAAGGAGAACAAGCAGCCTGGATTTATGTGTGGTTTCAGTACAACAGCAGCGGGTTGAACAAACAGAACCTCAGAATGTAAATTTCTTGCTATTTTAAGGTGTAAAATAATTTTCCAAACTTATATTGGAAGCCTGAAGAGAAGAGCTTATTCTCTTTTCCTTGTGGGGGCTGTATTTTTTTATTTTTCAAATGCCTTGCAGTTTACACATTTTTCAATTTTTATCAGAACATTGGTCTAGATAATTTTCCCTGAGGCAGCCAAATCACACAAAATATGGAATTAAGAAATTCCACAGGTCCTGGGCCCAACATGCAGAGATTTACAGCAAATACTATTTATTTGAGTCATTCCTGTTTAAATATTTTTTATTTTTTATTGTATCTGATCCTGGAGGATCTGAGTGGGTAACAATCTAATTGTGTGTGTGTGTGTGTGTGTGTGTGTGTGTGTTTGTTGTATTGCAGAGGCCTAATTATTTTATTTTTCCACTTTTACCTCAGCTGTGAGGGAAAGGACCCTCAGGGTATCTTACAACAATAATGAAACAACCATTGTAAACAATATGGTCATTAAAGACGGAATAACTCTGGAATTGAACTACTCTGTATCATAATGACACCCTTTTAAGCATATGGCTGCTTCAGGAATGTGTAGACATGTTTTCCATTCTTTGGTATATGGTTGAGACACACACATGCATACATTTCTATATTCCATTTATAACTTTGCTGGGTAAATAACACTTTTCATCCCTGTGCTTATTTTTATGCAAGATGTTAATTGGGCAGATAACCCAGAATGTTTTTAATGTGCTTCTGTTTATCAATAAGGAAACCTGGCACTCTGAAGAATTGTGATTTATGAGGTTGTCAATAAAATCCATTTCAACAGATTTATGAAAACACCATCATAATATTGTGAACAGGTTACCATATGAAGTAGAAGGAATGTTGCTCAACTTTTTCACCAGTCAGGCATAGAGGATATAACCGAGAAAATGCAGAGAAGCAAATTGAGATGGAAGCAACTGAAAAAATGGCAGAGGGTGTCTGAAAGATTCTCCCACCATCACATCATCATCATTACTGTTATTATTTTGCTAAAGTGAACATTGATTTTGCTTTTAATGAAATGACAGCTTCTCAGTACTGAGAGAGAAATAAATAACTGCCTTAAAAGCAAGGTGTTAATACATTTGGCAGGGAATGCTTTATCTACACCTAAATTGCATAAATCGAATATTACTTTAATACACCTGATGGTGCCTTCTTTCTTGGTGAAAATTTAGTTGCATACTTTTTTAAACCATGGTAGTCTCTAACTAAAAAAAGATACAACAGAGCATGGTAGATTGCCTCACCAGCCTGCAATACAACACACACACACACACAAATCTTTAGAATATCTATGCAAGTCAGATAAGAAGTAGCATTAAAGCTGTGACTCCACAGTGCCAGGGGAAGGGGAGGGAAGAAGGTAAATGATCCAAAGTGTTTGCATGGATCACTTGGAATGAATGGTCCTAATTTATTTATTTTTAATGGGTGGATGAGAGTCACTCTGTAAGGTGTGAGAGTAACTGCAGCTGCAATCATATCCCCCCCCCAAAAAAAGGGAAAGCAAAATTATCAAGAGGATTGAGCAACTCCTCTAGGAAGAATGGTTACATTTGGAGCTTTTTGGTTTAGAGAAAAGGCAATTAAGAGACAACATAGTATAAAATTATGTGCAGATTTGAGAACATGAACAGAGAAAAGTTTCTCTCTCTTACAAACAGCGCAAGATCTCAGGGGCATCCAATGAAACTGAATGTTGGAAGACTCAGGACAAACAAAATAAAGTATTTCCCCCACACACAGTGCAAAAGATAAATAATGGGATTTGCTCCCAAAAGAGGCAGTGACCGCCACCAACCCTGATGGCTGATTAGACAAATCCATGGAGGATAAGACTATCAGTGGCTGCCAACCCTGATGGCTATCTTCTCTTTCCACTGTTGGAGGCACTATGTCTCTGGACGCCAGTTGCTGGGGATCACAAGTAGGGAGAGGGCTGTTGTACTCAGGTTGCCACTGTGAGAAAAGGATGCTGGACTAGATGGACCACTGGCCTGATCCAGCAGGGCCCTTCTTGGGTTACTCCCCCCCTGTTTACTCCCACTGTATTCAGTCAGGCTTACTCCCAGGTACATATATAGGAGCCCGAGAGTGCTTCCAGATGGTTGTATATTGCGGGTTTTAAGCTGCTAACACATGCAAAGCTTTTTGCAACATGGTGACCACAGCCTGTATTTTTTTCTAACAGTAGGAGCAATCCACACAAAAAAGCTGATGAATTTTATGACTTTTTATGAGGAATTTCAAGGATAAAATACCATTTGGAAACTGACACGGAAATGTGGAGAACTGAAATTAAGATAGGAAAAATGAGAAACAGATGGAAACTGAAATCAACAGATTGACTGACCCATCCCTAAAATAGAATCAGACCATTGGTACATCTAGGTCAATATTATCTACTCTACACACTGATGGAGGCGGCATCTCTCCAATATTTCCCTGGCCTACTTGGAGATGTTAAGGATTGAGTCTGGGACCTTTGGAATGCAAGTCATATGCTATGCCACTGTGGTATGGCCCTTCCCCTACATAGCCCAGTGCAAACCATATTTTGGGAGCATGTATGTTACTGGTCCACAATGCATGCTTTCATTTTCCTGTTGCCATCATTCACACAGGAAAAGGTTAACCAGGTTCTTTTTCTTAGAGAAAAATCTTTCAGAAAAATCTACTTTCCTGCCTCCTCCCACAGAATGTATTAAATGTATACAGCACCTGTTCAGGAAGCACATCCAATGGAGTAGACATTTCAGAGACCAAATGCAAATTCAGCCTATAGGGTCACAGAATAAACAGCATTTTGAAATAACCCACAATGTACAAAAAGCATGTAAAACATAAGGTTATTCAAATAGAAGCAACCTCTATCACTGTAATGCACACAATGGTACACACACCATTTGAATGGCAATGTCCATCAAATTTGGGGGGCTTAGCCCCCTCAAATTTTTTATTGGGGGGGGGCAAAGGACCTCGGCCTTTAGGAGTTGGCTCCTATGTAGGTCCGTATTCGCTTTGGGAATTGCCCTATAGTCTACTTGTCATTTTGCTAATCCACTATTGGTGATCTCCATTAGTGCCTTAGAAGTGTATTTGCTCTGATTTTTCCCCACAAGTGTTCTTCTTCTTCTTCTTTAGACTGTCCACTAATGGTAACAAATTGAGTCCTGCTGGTGACTCAGGTACGTGTGCAGCTGGAGCACAACAACCACCTGCCTGCAAAAAGTCTCATATTCATTACATCAAAAACTTTTAAGAAGAAGAAGTAAATAACACCTTTCCCACAACTGGGTTTAAAATTAGTTTTTATGCTAAATATTAATCAATTACAGCTGGCATGCTTTTAAAATTAAATTGTGAATGGCTGCATTTTTTATTTGTCACACTTAAAGAACTCCATTAATTGTGCCAAAATAGAGAAGGTTGAGAGGTGGGTGAACCACTGAATTAAAAACAAATGCCCTTCATTGCTCCCCTTTCTGATTTTTGACACCAGACCAAAGTGCTGTTCATGGTGCTATGGCTGAAATATGCTATCATATCATTCCATTCAGAGGATCAGGGGGAGCCCTCTGTAAAATATAGTACATGGCCACCTTACTCTTGTACATTTCAAACACCCCCATTCTCACACAAAGGCTCATTGCTTAATTCCCTGTGCACACTAGTACACACTGATGAAAACGTCCCTTCAACATTTGCTGGGTGTAGTATTCCCATTGTTTGCAATAGCCTGTCCTGTTCCAGATTCTCTGAAGCTGGTGGGTTAAGTAAGGTATCCACAAAGACCTCCTAGTTGTTTGCTTAGTTAACATTCCAGTGCATACCCTAACCCTTTTGGCTCCATGCAAGTCAGGTGGAGAGTTAAAAATTCAATACGTGTTTCCTAGAATGCTTAATCTCCCCATGGATCTGGTGGCTGAGCTCATAGAGCAGCTGTCCCTCAAACACATTTAGCAATATATTATTATCTGGCTGGGAAGGTGGGCTATTGATGTTCAAATAAATAAATAAATAAATAAATAAATAAAAGCAAATGTGGGACCGTGATTAATGGAGGGCTGATACCCTTAAAACAGCTCTGTCTCCAGTCAATAGGGGGAGCTTTGACCACCAAAGGGAGTGGAGAGCAGCACAGTGCTATCGTCATAGGGCTCATACTAACCCCTCATTCATTTCAGTGGAGCTCATGCGGGACACTTTCGCAGTGGAGGATATGGAACCCCCCCCTCCCCAAGCTATTAAGTGTTTCTGCATTAGGGCCAAATCAGGCATTGTTTCCCCTCGTTTTTATCCTTCCTTTCCTCTTTAGCGAACCTTTCTCTAACATGCTTTATCTATTTGACGTGTTTTATATATTTGATTAGAGTGACTTTGTATTATTTGATGCTCTGGTGAGATAAACAGTCAACTTTTTGAATATGCTCCCCCCCCCCATTAGAATACAAGCCCATGGATGTTTCACCCTGTCTGCTTCTTCCAGTTTGATTTCCCTAGGGACTCATTATCATGCAGCTCACTCCATCCGTCACCTACACTGTTGAACTTGCTATCAAATAACCTTCAAAACATTCCTAGTTATTATGTGTCATAGGCCAGATTTATGATAAACTAACTTTGAAACAAGCGTGAATCTTTTGGACTTATTATTATTATTATTATTTTGGTTTCTTGTTAATGTTCCTTTGCGATTTCCTTGCGATTTAATTTTCAAATTGGTTAGCTTTAGTCTGCCCCTCTTTTTATGCTGGCTTTCAGAAGAGAGACCCCCCCCACTTCTTCCCTTGCTCAAATAACTCTCCTTCTTCGATATGATTTCATGATGATATTTAAGCTCCATGTTTTTATTACGGAATGCAAAGTGAAGTGCCTTGGCCCATTTTGCTCTCCAGAGCTCATTAGAAGGCTCAAAAGCCTTCCTTTACAGTTAAACTTTGTGGGGAAACGAAAGCAATGCAATTGTTTCTGTCACTGCCATAGACCAACTAGCACGTCAAACGGTAGGAAGACCCTCAGTAAGCATTTTAGGCATAAGTGAATGGGACTGTACTTCATGTGGTAATTGAGAAACTTGGGAATGAAGCTAAGGGTCAGATATGTCCTAATTGAGTACTTCTATACACCAACTTGGGAGGGGGACACTTAACCAAAAAAAACCACACACAAAACTTTTCTGGGTCCTCTCAAATAACTCAAGAAATCATTACTGTATGAAGACCTTAGAGGTGTATTTTGTTAGAGAGCACCAGGGCTATTTCCCCCAGAGTTCTCTAGTAGGCAGTCCAAGGCCCAGGCATGGGGTGGGAGTCAAAGGCAAATGGGGTGGTCCATGCAGGCTGATGGTAGGCAGATAAGCATACAAAATGACAATTCTAAAATGTGCTGCAGGTTGGGTTCTTTTGCAGAGTGGTGGAGGAGGAAAAGCTAAGAGTCTGTTGAGCCCCTTCTCTCACAAAGTTGCTCAGTCTCAGAATGAGCAGCTACACCTAGGAGTGTTTTTATATAAGACCAGCAGCACCCTTATTTGTGTGCTCACCTTATAGTTTAAAGTCAAGGGCCAGCCCAATCATTTGAGTTTAAATGGACAGGTACAGCCATTAGGTGGGGGAGGCCCTTGCCTCAGGCAGTGGAAGTCTCCAATGTGGCATCTGCGCAAGTTGCCTCACATCTGCTGGCGGCAAAGCAGCACTAGCATCTGTTCCAAATTGGAGATATCTCACCTGAAATCAGCTTAGATGCTCATTCTGCTTCTCCACCACTGGCAGCAGTGGGAGGGTAGGCAGTGTAGGTGGCAACGGCAGGTATGGTGGTGCTGGTGGCAGTGGCAGCAGGGCAGGGTGGCACCTCCTATTTCTCCTCAAGCGGTGAAATGTGATACACTACCACTGTTAAAGCCCTAAATGGTTTAGGCTCCAAATATCTGAAAGACTTCTTCCTTCCCTGCCTACCCTCTTGGATATTAAAATTTGCAGAGGAGCCCCCTCATGGTACCCTCAGGGATGGTGGCCTACAAGAGGGCATTCTTTGTGCAGCCCCTAAAATGTGTCATTCCCTCCCCAGGTAACTGCATTGTATAGTTTTGTCACATGCTGGAGACACACCTCTTTAATCTGACCTTTGACACCAGTATGTACACACACACACACACACACACACACACACACACACACGGATCTGCCCTAGTCTGTTTATTGTAATATGTTTTAACTGTTTTTTGTATTGTATTTTTAAATTGTTGCAACCTGCCCTCACGGTGAAGGATGGGTAAGAAATCTAAATAATAATAAAAAGCTCCTCAGGTCACCAGTCTCTCTCTCCACCTGTGTATTATCTCAGTGGGACAGATACAAACAGGGAACCAGGCAGAGGGCCTTCTTGGTATCTGCACCCACCCCGTGGAATACCCTCTCATCAGATGTCAAGGAAATAAACAACTATCTGACTTTTAGAAGACATCTGAAGGCAGCCCTGTATAGGGAAGTTTTTAATGTTTGATGTTTTATCGTGTTTTAAATATTCTGTTGGCAGCTGCCCAGAGTGGCTGGGACAACCAAGTCAGATGGGTGGCATAAAATAATAATAATAATAATAATAAGGCTCTAAGTCTCATGGTTGGAAGTAACAATGATTTACAAACATGACAAGGTGTGATCCTCTGAAGTATGCCTGATCAGAGACATACCTAGGGGTAGGTACTGTAAAACGGGATGCAGGCCTGGGCAGGGGCGGCAGACAAAAAAACCAGACTATCGTGTGTATAACATAAATGTGTGCTGTGATGTGGCAGCATTGTCATGGCAAGATCGAATGCAGGAGAAGGCGTGCATTTTTTTCCTGGCCTTCCTCCTCACCTCACCTTCACTCCAGAAGCTTAGAGTACTTGGCTCATGTAAAATGTGGTCATTTCTAATGTAGGTATTGCAGTAAAGTGATACAGTGGTACCTCGGGTTACCTACGCTTCAGCTTAAAGACTCGACTAACCCAGAAATATTACCTCGGGTTAAGAACTTTGCTTCAGGATGGGAACAGAAATCGTGCAGCAGCGGCAGCGGGAGGCCCCATTAGCTAAAGTGGTGCTTCAGGTTAAGAACAGTTTCAGGTTAAGAACAGACCTCCAGAACGAATTAAGTTCTTAACCCAAGGTACCACTCTACCCCAATATACCTCCTTGCCAAGGGCACAAGGGACCCTAGATGTGCCTCTGTCCCTGTATATCTGAAGGAGCCCGGACACTGAGATCCAGCACTGAGGGCCTTCTGGCGGTTCTCTCATTTTGAGAAGTGAGGTTACAGGGAACCAGACAGAGGGCCTTCTTGGTAGTGGCTCCTGCCCTGTGGAACACCCTCCTATCAGATGTTGTGGAAACAAGCAGCTATCTTATCTTTAAAAGACATCTGAAGGCAGCCTTGTTTAGGGAAGTTTTTAATATTTAATGCTGTATTGGTTTTAACACTCGATTGGGAGCTGCCCAGAGTGGCTGGGGAAACTCAGCCAGATGGGCGGGGTATAAATAATAAATTATATTATTATTATTATCCTTGATGAGATCCTCAACATATAAGTTTCCCATAATCTAGACAGCCAGGCCATAAGCAAAGAGCAGGAATGAGCAATATCCCACTATAAATCCAAAGCATTTGGAACCAATATACTGCATATATTGCAGCTTCCCCGTTGCCATCCTCTGCTCCTACCCCCACTGCCACGTCACATCAAATTCTAGATTGTAATCTCCACGGGAGCTGGGAGCTGTGCTTTTTGTATTCTGTAAAGCAACATGTACGCTGAGGCACCGTATAAGAAAATGAACACATAAAGAATATTTTTGTAGGGATAAAAGGTAAAGGTAAAGGGACCCTGACCATTAGGTCCAGTCGTGACTGACTCTGGGGTTGCAGCGCTCATCGCGCTTTATTGGCTGAGGGAGTTGGCGTACAGCTTCTGGGTCATGTGGCCAGCATGACTAAGCCGCTTCTGGCAAACCAGAGCAGCGCACGGAAACGCCGTTTACCTTCCCGCCGGAGTGGTACCTATTTATCTACCTGCACTTTGATGTGCTTTCGAACTGCTAGGTTGGCAGGAGCAGGGACCGAGCAACGGGAGCTCACCCCTTCGCAGGGATTCGAACTGCCGACCTTCTGATCGGCGAGTCCTAGGCTCTGTGGTTTAACCCACAGCGTCACCGCGTCCCTTTTGTAGGGATACTGAGATTTAAATGTTCAAGGAGGCTAGCCACTTGATCAGACTCTAGTCCTTGATTTGATTGGGAGACCCTGTGGCAGCTAAGTAAGTTTGAAACTACTTTAAATGGGTTGCACAGGCATCCCTGCACAGTGAATAGATCAGATGACTCAAGCAAGCAAAGCCACCATGGGCCTACTCACTCAACTTACTTAGCACAGCTGCCAATCAATTTGAATTATCTGCAATGAAGTTTTAATTACCTGCCTCAGATGCAGTAAGCTGTTGGAGACTCTGGACCCCTCCTATGCATCTCACTGAAATAAATGTTTCTGCCTTATCCAGTACCTTTCCTTTCCCCATTTTTCATTGCATGAACCTGCTGTAGATATCTGCAATGAAACAAAGAATATGGTGGCTCTGATTGATACTGTATTCTTGTTTTTTGCCAATGAAGTTATGCCTTCATGACAGAGTTCATGCAATTATTTCAATATGGCTATAAGATTGGAATGGGGAACTTTTTCTGCCTGAGGGCCATGTTCCCTTCTAGGCAATCTTCCAGGAACCAAATGTCAGTGGTGGGTGGGGACAGAGGTAAAAGTGGGAGGAGCAACAAATGTACATTCCAATTTTGTACAGTAGGCTTCTTTCTATACATACTCACTCACTCTCACACACTATTGAGGAAAAGCAAGAGGAAGTATCAGAGCTCAAGGACACATTATAGGCAGACAAGAGTACTTGAGAAGACTAAGACTACAGAGGGGGCATGGCCTGGAAATAGCCCCAAGGGCATGATAGAGAGTCTTGGAGGATCACATTTGGTTCCTGAACCCAAGATTCCTCATCCCTGAAATGTCATAGGTGGCCCAATTACATTCTAGTCATTCCATGTTCTAAACCTGGTCTGAGAAATAAAGTTCATTCTGATTCCTCAGTATTGCCCTTATATATGGAAGCCTATCTTCAATACTACAATAGTGTATCCAACTATGTTCTGCTCAGAGTAGACCCATTAATACCAATGAGCCCAAGTTAGTCATGTCATTAAGCTCAGTAGGTCTACTCTGTTGCTCATGGTGGCAGCAGTTATTCTTAGAATTATGGAACATGCTCAGCCCAGGAATCTGTTTGCTGTACTGGAACTGAGCTTGCTGTCCCATCACACAAACATCTATAGTACTTCTGGCTTTCCGAAGCTTTCTTAATCTCAGCAGTCTAATTTAGTGTGTGTGTGTGTGTGTGTGTGTGTGTGTGTGTGTTTGTGCACAGGAGCCATCATTGGGTTCTTGCTGTTGTTAAGTAGCAATCAGAAACCCTTGCTGACCTACTACAAATCACCCAGAGATATTGATGGACTAAACTGTCAGTTTTAGTTTTTCTTCATTTCTTATTTTTCCAGTTTTAAGTTCCATACATCACATTTCTGTATCAGTTTGTGAAAACGCTCACAGAAACTGACATCGTGCATTTCTCCTAGCATTCACATTTTTATATGTAATTTCTCCTAATATAAAACAGTTTTGCAAGCTATTTTCTCCACTATGGTGCATTTTCGGTACACCTTTTTCATCAATAAATGCATTTTTATGCTCTTTACCCTGCTGTAGACATTTTGTACAGATTTTGGAGAACTACATCACAAAATTCATACAAGTGTACATTTCCAAATATACTTTGTTTCAGTTTGCGTATTGTTTCAGGGAAGGCTGTGTTAGGGCTCATCCAAACTTTTGGTTGTCCCATGACTAGAAAGCATGGGTCCAAGTGGTTTTGCACTTGACCTGCTCCTTTCCCAAGGAAAACTCGCTCTATAGCTCCAAATTGGAACAAACGTCGAACCAGAATAAACTTAAATTGCCATTTGCTCCAATTGAGCACTAAAGAGTGGTTTTCCCTGGAGGAGAGTAGTGGGACAAGGAGAAGTGTGGATAAGCCCTTAGGTTTGCATTAAAATGTGATCTAAACCAAATCCCAGACTCTCCATCCCTACCTAGTGAACTATCAGTAGTTCTCAGTTTACCTTACCTGGTCTAAAGCAGCCAAATCACTCTATTATCCCAGTCATCCATGGGTAGGGAGTGGGAATAAATTCAACTCAGTTTAAATTTAAGAGAACTTGCCCTTTGCACATTCTGGAGCAAAATTTGAACTGAGACACAACCATCCTTTGAAACTCACATATCTTTGAATTCTGCAATGCAATTTTCCAGCCAAGGGATACATACAAGAATGCACATGCGTGTAAAGGCATATATTAGTGAAAACAACCTTTAAAATGCATTATATTTTGGGCAACTGCTTTGCAATGCGTATGTTTGGGAAAATAGCCTAGAAACCTGTGCATATTAGGAGAAAGTCAACCTACCCTCCCCAAAAAACTTGGTGTGTAAATGTGGAGAACTGAACTTAAAACTGGGATAAAATTAGAAACAGAGATAAATTGAAATTGACATATTTGCCCACCCCCACCTATGGGATCTCATTATGTTTTACCATTGTTTTGGGATGTTTCTGGATGGAATATACACAGAATGGAAAGTGACTGTTGTTTATTTATAAAACATCTAAAAACTGCTGGGCATTATATGGAAATTAAGACAGAATACAGTCCCTGTTCTCGGGCTTACATTCTAATAGATATGACTTATGAGCCCTTGTTTGATTTTTATAGTTCTCAGGTTGTTGTCTTATTATGGATGTTATGTAATTTTAATAATTGACTTGTTGACTTGTATTTTATCAAGTGTATTTTATTGAGAGCCACTGAGTGATGGAAAAATAGTGTAAAAGCGATCCCCCCCGCGAAAAAAAAATCTCAGAGGAGGGGTGTGCAGAGAGAAGTCCTGTACAGATAAGTGTTGTTTTGAAATCTGTTCTTCAGTTTCTGGAAAGTTTAATTCATCTGCAAAAGAGGCTTCCATTTACCGGTATATGGCTCATTCTCAGGAAACCTAAGGAGATCTTTAGCATTTCAGTCCAGATTTCCCAGCTAAAAAGCTGCTTCTGACAGTATTTTGCTCTTCATTTTGGCCAACCACCTTGCAGATGGGAGGGAATCCAAACATGATGTTCCCATATGAGGCTGCAAACAAACCATATACAACTTCCCCCCAAGAGTCTTGGGAACTGTAGTTTGCTAAGAGTGCTGGGAATTACAGTTTCCATTATTCTTTGGGGGGTGTCATGTCCTTTAAATGTGCTTTAAGTGTATGCTGTGTATGCAGCCACAAACAGAAATACTCTTGCAATGTATACCTAATGCTTTTCCTACTGTGAATGTTTCTCATGTGGAGGTTGTTTTTAAGGCTAGGGAGACCCAGGTTCAAACCCATCCTTAGTCTTGAAGCTCACTCAGCCATGCTGGATCATCTACTAATCAACCTACCTCACTGGGTTGTTGTGAAGATAAAAATGAGGTGAATGGTCAGATATATGGTAAGAAAAATATAAAGAACTTAAAAATGTATAAAAGAGGGCAATAGGGCAGAATTTCAAGGTAAGACATAAACAGTGAATCAAAAACTCACTTCTCCCCTGAGAACCTGAAGGTCAATTTCTCTCATGTAGGTATAAAGAAGGTTTTTATAAACCAGTCCTTCCAGCCTTGGGCCATGACTAAATTTGAAGCTGTTAGCAAATGAATTATCAGTACAGTAGTACCTTGGTTTGTTGTTGTTTAGTCGTTTAGTCGTGTCCAACTCTTCGTGACCCCATGGACCAGAGCACGCCAGGCACTTCTGTCTTCCGCTGCCTCCTGCAGTTTGGTCAAACTCATGCTGGTAGCTTCGAGAACACTGTCCAACCATCTCGTTCTCTGTCGTCCCCTTCTCCTTGTGCCCTCCATCTTTCCCAACATCAGGGTCATTTCCAGGGAGTCTTCTCTTCTCATGAGGTGGCCAAAGTACTGGAGCCTCAGCTTCATGATCTGTCCTTCCAGTGAGCACTCAGGGCTGATTTCCTTAAGAATGGATAGGTTTGATCTTCTTGCAGTCCATGGGACTCTCAAGAGTCTCCTCCAGCACCATAATTCAAAAGCATCAATTCTTCGGCGATCAGCTTTCTTTATGGTCCAGCTTTCACTTCCATACATCACCACTGGGAAAACCATAGCTTTTACTATATGGACCTTTGCTGGCAAGGTGATGTCTCTACTTTTTGAGATGCTGTCTAGATTTGTCATTGCTGTCTAGATTTGTCATTGTACCTTGGTTTACGAACGGCTTAGTTTATGAACAACTTGGATTAAGATCGCTGCAATCCCGGAAGTAGGTGTTTTGGTTTGTGAACTTTGCCTTGGAATAAGAATATGTTTTGCTAACTGTTGAGTGTGTTCCATTTGTAAATTGAGTCCCCCGCTGCTATGGGAAAGCATGCCTTGGTTTAAGAACACTTTGGTTTAAGAACAGACTTCCAGAACGGATTAAGTTCATAAACCAAGGTACCACTGTATCTTGTTATGTAAATTTTTGTTACCTCCCACAAACATGGAAAGTAAGCCCAACCAGAGGTCACTATAGACCTTCTGTCTGGTGATGGGGCTGAAAACCACTAAATCCCAAAATTTGTTTACATGCACACAATCCCACCACACATGGTATTAAGGACCCTTCACATCACAACCCCACCCACAAAAGGGGGAGCACCCTTTCAGCATGTGGTTTAGACTAATTGGGGTTAAAGAGCATTTATGTATTGTTTTAATGATTCTCCCCCTCAACCAGGGCCAAAACAGAAATAAAAGGTTCAGAGGACCAGATTCTGGGAAGGATCAATTTCCAAGGCTAGATCAGCCTCCCATGTTCACTGACGGTTTTCAAAGGGAGAAAACTGTAAATCTAGAAGCAAAGCATAAAGTGCTGAAGCAGGTCCCTTCTGAGAACCAGAAATTCAAATCTCTTTATAGATTTCCAGCCTCCAATTGGCCCCCAGTTTTCAAAATAAAACTTTTGAGAATCTTGAGGACAGGTTTTGGAACCACACCAATGGCCACTGCTTTCAGGCAGGGGTTTGATGAGACCCGAATGGTAGATCTTTAGCTAGCAAAACATACTCTCACTGAGCTACAGTCCTCCTCAGACTTTAATAATCTGGCTATTTTGCTTTATGCTAAAAATACAACATCTCACTCCTGGTCTTTTCTCTGCTTTCCTTTAGGCAGCTTACCTCCAGTCATCGTTTCTGATGACAGGCAGGAAAAGCACACTTCTACAATGACCACTAATACAAGAAGTGGGGAGCTGTATGTCTGAGAGCCAAATGGGGCCCTTTGGCCTCTCTCTTATAGGACTTTCTGCAGGCAACACCCCCTACCCAGCCACATTCCCATCTCCCTAGGTCACTCTGCTCATTGGCCCTACATTGCACCCTCCTTGAGTGTTTTGCTTGGCTGGAATGTGTCCTTGAACTCTAATCATGCCTTTTGCTTGCTTGGATGGAGGATAGAAAAGTAGACTGGCCTATTAGGACAATTGCCCCACAAATCTCAGTCTTGATTCATCCAAGCCCACCTCCCTTTTTGTTTCTGTTTTTACTTACAACCACTCTAGAGAGCAGCTCTATCAGCCTTTTCCTCCTTAGCCTCACTGCTATTTGTGTGAAATTCAGCAGGGGAATAGTTAGAATTAGTTAGCTCTGCATGTTGGGCTCCTTGTTTAGCACCTTCCGCTAAGCTGCTGCTGGGCCTTTGTTTTCCACCCCACCAGTCCCAATGGGCACCAAACACCACTGGGTGTGCAAATGTGAGTAGAAACTAGCCTACTGTATTAAAAGTAAAAGTTAATTCATTGCTCTGCCCACTTTTGCCTCTGGCCCCATCCACCACTGGCCCCTGGAATGTTGTTTGGGAGGGAATGTGGTCCTTGGTCTGAGAAAGGTTCCCTGTATTTGACTTCTATTTTGGATCACTTGATGCTATAACTCAAAATCAAGTCAAATGCTGTTGACTTGATACTACAACTCAGGCATGCGGAATCCTTGACCCTCCAGATGTTGCTGAATTAAAACTCTCATCAGCCCTAGCAAGCATAGCCAATGGTTGGGGATGATGAGATGATGGGAGTCCAGCAACTACTGGAGGGCAAAATGTTATTCACGTCTGCTCTCAGGGGCGTCTTACCCATAGAGGCTAGTGGCGTGGGGCACCAGGGCACCAAGTTCTGGAGGGCACCAGGGAAGAGGCAGAGGCTGGACGTGGCACCTCCCGGCATCAGCTCACCACCCTCGCCCACCTATGCCATGCCACACCAAAGCAGCGTGCCCAGAGCCTCTGTCTGCTGTGGGCACTGCGGCATGCAGAGGCCAACTGAGCAGGGAGGCACCGCGTCCAGCCGCCACCTCTTCCCCGCTGGAGGAGCCGCCCTCCAGCCACTGCCCGCCTCCTCCAGCCCCACCAGCAGCACCGTCATCCCTAACAAAAGGTTGACAACTCTGGGAAACAGGGGTGTGTGTGTGTGTGCCAGAGGGAGCTTTGCACCACGGCACCGGATATGCTTAAGACAGCCCTGTCTGCTCTAATGTGTATTTGGAGGATATGCACACATCTGCTTTCTTAAGCCAATCTTAAGAAAATCAAATCTGTCCTCATTGCTCTCTTCCAGAGCTGGCATGTCTCTTTAACAGCGCAGCTGCACTTCATTCTTTTCCTCCTCCTCCAACACCTTGCCCAAAGCTAACTTGGAGCTCCATTCTGTGTCAGCTGTGAGATATAGATATATTGTTGTCTTAATTACCAGTATTTCTCCTGTTGCTCATAATTCTCCTTGCTCCACCAAAGAGCTCTTCAGAGAGCAGTAAGGTTTCCTCCCCCCACTTTCTTTAGGGGTTTAAAGGTTGTCAGATGTATAAATGATCTTTGCTGGAGATTTTTTTTTTTTACAATTCTTTTTTTAAAATTCATTTTGTGTGTGTGTGTGTGTGTGTGTAGGTTGGGTGTTTAAATGTGGGTGATGTTTTTCACTGGTGCATTAAGGAAGGGAGGAAAAAAAAGACATAGAATGTGGCCTACAGAATACCAGAGAATGTGAACATGGCAAATTGTAATAGGTTTATGTGGTTCACCACCTGCAGTGGATTACATATTTATATTGTAAAATTTTCTAAATGTAATTGTTAAACATTTTTGCTAAAATCTTTGTCAGCACCACCAGCATTTTGTGCACTGATGTTTGCATTTATCAGGAACTGTTCTTTGTCAACAGCTAGTTAAAGACATTTTACTCTCAGATTCTGTGTTAAGAGCCACCTAATTGAATTCAAGGGAGTGCATAACACAATCTGAAGTCAAAGAGGTTAGCACAGAATGGTCGTTTAAAAAACTCATTCTTGTGCCTGACTGTCCAAGTAATTGCCACCATCCCTGAGGGAAAATAATTACTAGTATAAATAAATATTTTCTTCAAAGTCCCAGTTCTCATTTTAAGTTTGCTAAGAGCTAATTCTGGTGCTTTATCCACACGATAGCTCTTGGAAATTATCCTGTAAGCATGTGGGAAAAAATCTGAGTGAAATGGGGAAATTATCCACGAAGCACTGCTACATAAACATGATCCAGAAATGTTGGATCTGGTCATCCCTAGATAAGTGATATGTAGTTCTGCCAAAAGCCTTCAAGTGAGTGGCCCTTCCTAATATCCTTCATCTCGGATAAACAGCTTTCAAAGCTGTACCCATTTCGTTTTACCCTTCATAATGTTGACTAGGTCCTTTCTTGCTCTTAGGATCAAAGGAAGACATCTTACACTGAATCAGATTATTGGCCCATCTAGCACAGTATTGCCTACATTGACTGCCAGCTGCTGTTCATGGCTCCATGGAAATGCTGGGGATTGAAATTGGGACCTTCTGAATGCAAAGAAGACCTCCTATCATTGAGCTCTGGTCCTTCCTGGGTAGGCCACAATCTCAATACTGCTGACACAGTAAGTATCCTTCTGCTTGTCTACTTCTGGTTTGACTTTTTGGGAAATGTAGTCACTTGCAGCTTCCATGACCAGGGTGCTTCTCCCCTATCTTCTTCACCTCTTTTCCCTGGCATGGACCCTGTCCTTGCATGGCCACAGTGTACTGGACACACACTCTGACTCTATACTATAAGAATCAAATAAGTTAGGACAGTGCCAGTTTTCAGATGGAGTTTTGATTCTGTTGAATATTCTCCATGAGGTATCTTCTGGGTGTGAAACAATAGCCTAGGGTTGTGCTTGGGATCTGGATGAATCCTGAATCTTGAACCAAACTGGGGTGCACCTCAGAGGGATTTTGAATTTGTCAGAGATAGAGCAGGATTTAGAACTACTCAGCATGAGTCGAAATGAGGACTTCTGAAGTGTCTTGTGGTGCTTTCGCAATCCAAATCTATATGCTGTAGACAAGTGTCTGTTAAAAAAATTACATTGAGGGAGCAATCCTATAGCAAAATCCACTGGGATGAAAGGGTTAGGATCCAGCATATCTCCAGCTGAATTGGGAGGTCCCTGGCACAACTGAAGTAGGCTGGCTTAACTCCCTCATCCTTGGCTCAGCCAGAGATACACCAGTGTATCTCCTCCATCCTGACTCATTTGGGAGTCAGTTGGCTGAGCTGAGTGCAATGGATCGTAAACTGGTTTAAGCTCTGAAAAATGAGTGCTATAGGGGCATGGTGGGGGAGGCACCAAAGAAGGGAGACCTAGGCTGGATCCTACACTGGTTCAGCTCAGTCATGTGACCTATAAACTAGGTATAAGTTAGGGCAGCAAAAAGGGTGGTGCACCTCAAACCACCCTTTCATATTTCAAAGGCTTCTTTTCCCTCTGCCAGTCTGAAGCCTGCTCAATCAATCAGCAGTAGGGCCACTGCCGAGTAGAGTTTGGATCTGGTGTGTAACTTTACGCTGTCTTAACTTACACTGGCTTGCTTTATGCCAGCTTCTTGTATATAGGGTTAATCTCTAAATGTCTCTAAGATTACCATATAAGGTAAACACAAGGGAGGGATGATGAGGGAAAGGAAACCATGGGGAGAATGGTGGAGGGAAAGCTCCATGTGACAGACAAGCCTGTAATCAGAGGGTATGATTTTATCCAGAAAGTGCAAGTTTTTCTAGTTCCCTGCATCAACTCAACTTTAAAGGAACCATGTTAGTAACCTTTGCCATTTCATTCCATGAAGTAATTCCTCAGATGGGCATGAGCATTAAAATGTTTCAAGTCAAATTGCTCCCATCCCTAGTCTGTCAATTGTACAATAAGTCACTTCAGGACAAAATATACCAGAATTATTTAACATTCTTGGAAGAGGGTGGGAAAAGGTATTTGAAACTTTATTCTTTCTTTGTTTTGGTTTGGGAACTCTCAGCTGCTTGTATCCAATGACTTGAATCTGATTTCAGCAGAATGTCCTTTTCGGAAGGTTGCATGGTGTCAATAGCTTTGCTTTTTCCTTTGTAATGGTAATCTCTTCTAAAATATTCATCCCTGATCATGATTCCTTCTGTGTCATCCCAGAGACAACATCCAGGAAAACTGCTCTGGCACATAAAAACTAAAGACATTTGAGTAGTTCTAAGTATACCTCTTTAATGTGCAACGTGAGACCATTTTGGGCGGAGAAACTTACAAACATCAATTCTGGTCTTGTACACACTCCTCCTTACTCACTCTGCTGTCAAGAAATGAATGAGTCCATATTTTTAAGACAGGCCCAGAAGGTTTTTGCATATTGAGAAAATTCAATGCAATGAGGTATGGGATAGCTTCAAGTTTGTTCCCTTGGAGGTGTTGCTTCTCCCACAATTGTTATTACAATTTGTTAGTCGCTTTATCTTGCCCAGATGTACTCAATGTGACTTTCAAGCAAACAACCAGACAACATCCCCCTCCCTGATGCATTGAAACCAAGGAGAAAAAGAAATACATTAAAATCATCCCACCCACTTCTTAGGTCATAGAGGAAAGCTTTTGCCTGGTGCCTATAGGTGATTGGATGTTGCGTTTTGATTAATGCGTCTGACAGAAATAGCAGAGTGATCCAATTGGCAATGGTGGGGTTGTGCTGGAGATGTGATGCACCCATTCCCCTTTTCCTGGATGAAACACTACGGGACATTTCTGTTTATGCATAGGCTGAAACCCAGTGGTGCGATTAGGTAATTTTAGCTCTGAACTTAATGGTCATCTGCTCTCCCCCTATTTAGGTTTTTAAAGGGTATTACTTGCTTCAAAATGTGGTAAGAAAGGCTTGCTACATTTAGGGGCCCTCATTTTGCTGAGTGGGAGGGGGCTGGCACAGCTGCCCCAAAATTCTGCTCTGATGTCACACACCACTGCTGAAATCAGAAAAGCTGTTAACTCATAACCACACAGACACACTTTTATTTCTAAGGTCTCTCCTCAAAATACTACTGAAAGGCAGAAAAGGGACAGTGATTTCCTAGGGAAGAAAAAGCTGTCACTCTCTCTGGTAAATGGAAACCATTTACTAGGGCTGTCTTTTGGTTGAGATTTTCTTATGTACATTTTTTTTAAAAAGTAATTTCCGAAGGATTTATTTTGTCTTGTAACTAGTCACACACATTAACTGGCACTAAGATAATATCTTTTGACCAGCTTTGCTGGTAAATCACTGGGCTATGTAATTGACTTTTGTGCAAAAATTATGCATTATAATCTCTGGAAGAAATAAAATGGAAACATGTTTAAACACTTCCTTTTCTAAATGCTTTGGAGGGGGCCCCCTCTCCCACTACTAGGGATAGAAGGATTTGTCAGTTTTCTCATTCTCCCATCTTAAATGCAGTTCTCCACATTTCTGGAGCAATTTGATTTTTCAAAAAAATATTCTCATGAAAATTCACCAGTATTTTACTACACATTTTTCCTAATAAACACATTTTTGTATGTGGGTTTGACTAATGTACATTTCTGCAAGCAATCCCCCCTAGTATAACACATTTTTGTAGGTTATATTCACTAATATATTCATTTTTGTGCATACTTTCCCATTGTATATGTATTTTTTGCAAACATTAATTGGTTGGAGAACATCACAAAAAGTGAGTAAGTGCAATTTTTTAAGGATGGCTGTGTTTCAGCTCTTATATTGTTTCAGAAATTGCAGATTTGATACATTCATTTTAATATATGAGCTTAATCAATGTAATCAAATTTCTCTCCCAACCCTATCTGGTAGTTCATTGTAGTTCAAATGAGGGGGAAATAGAAGCCTCAGTTTCATTTTGTAAATGGCATTCATTTTTTTCTTGGTGGAGCTAAAGGCTTTTGAGATGAAGATAGGCAATTGGATTCATACACATTGACATCACAATTTTAGTGTTCTCAAGAGGAACAGCTATGGACTTTTGAGAAACATAAAGTTACATTTCCTGGGGTTGTTTTTGTTTTGTTTTTTTAACAAAGTTTTAGCATCAATATTGCTGTTCTGAAGCAGAGATGGAAAGCAGAATATTTTCACTCCAAGAACAATGATAGCTCATAGAACTTCTCATCAATTTCCCCCTAAGATATCTTCATAAAAAGTAGGAGAAATGCAAACATCCTATAAGAGGAACAATATTTCCTTTAAATGGTCCCCAAAGCACTTCATTTCATTTTATACTTCCTGTAGCCTGGGCCAACCCAAGTGCTTTTGTCAGGTAACAAAGTGGTTTATGTTGATTTAAACCCCACCTTGCCCTCTCCTTGGCTCCAAAAGTCACAAAAATATTTTCTGTTACTTCCTGAGGACACCCAGCCTTATGGGTCTTTGGTGTGCCATTGTAGAACTGAGCTACTGTATGGACAGTAAGCTGATGAGGGTGTTCCTGGTTATCTTAAATATTGTGATGGAACATAGTCATGGGAAGGGGGAGGTACTTTGAACAGCAGATAAGGGAAGCAGGGGGAACACCCTCCATAATGGCACAACAGAGATAAAGGCTCTGTCCCAGTCTGTTCCCTCCTGTTTTCTAGTTTTCCACATGTGAGGAGATTTTTGTAGAGGAACATGACACATACAGCCAGTTACTATCTGAAGTGCCACAGTCCACTCTGTTCAGACTCCTCAGGGTCTGAGTTTCAAGGGATGCGACCTGGGACATTGTAAAGAGGGAACAAAGCCTGGCTCCACTTCTGTGGTGACTCACAAGCATGAAATCGCAAAATGCAATTAAATACATTGCTTCTATTGCTATCCTAATGAACACTCTGCTAGACCTTCAACTAGTTGTCTATTATCAGGTGAGAATCAAGAATGACATGCAGACCAAAATTTAGAATACTTTCCCTCAACCTGCTGCCTTTTAACTCCCATCAGCCTTGGCAATTGGCTATGCCAGTTGAGGCTGATGAGAGTTGTCGTCTAAAACATCTGAAGGGCACCAGGTTGAAGAAGGCTGTTTTAGAGGGGGCTGTGTCTTTTGGATAAGTATCTATAACTGACTCTGATAAGGTTTGCAAAAAAAGAAGCAGCATAGCCTGGGCTTGAACTTTTAAACAGCTATTTGATACAGAAACGCAACATTATTTTATAGTTGGAAGGGGCTAATGGCTTGGCAAATGCCTTTCGAGATATTGCCAACGAAAAGAACAAGATTAATATGAGTGTTTGCATTTATCCAGGATTAGTCAGCTGGTTGTTGTTTTTTAAACACCCTCATTGGAAATCAATTCATCATTCAGAAGTACCTACTGACTCTCAAATGTTACAGTACTAGTGGAGAATGAGAGTTGGTATATATTGTTACTTTATCCAGATGGTGCAGTATCCCACGAAGTTTGGGAAGAGCATTAATTAATTAATATACCACTTGATGAAACCTCAAAGTTTTTATAAATGCACTCACTGTATGAGAAGACCTTGCAACAGGCCTACCCTGAAACCACAAAGCAGCTTTATTCAGGAAGGCATCAACAGCCATGTTTATTTGTGAACAACAAATCAACAATTCAGCCTAGCAGTAAGTGAGGCTAACGTTCAAGTTCCCATTTATGCAGGGAATCACCCCCAGGGAGGGGTTTACAATAGACGCTGCCCCAACAACTGGTGTTTTATTTTTAAGTCTTAAAAAGGTATTATATGTATTTTCAGAAACTGAAAAATAAAGTTAGCAAACAACCACTTTTCAGTTTTTGAAAATACATATAACTAATAATCACCACATACCCACACCTGCAAGAAATATTCCATGCATGTAAAATGTAACTAATACAGTCAAACATTCACAAGTTTGAATAATAATTTAGAACTGATTGCAGCAGTTTGGGAGCTTCCACTCTCCAGCTTTGGGGCTTCCATATACATTTGCATCTCTGCATAGAAACTATAATGTTTGAATATTATGCAAATCGGCATCCTCATTTGTCCCCTCTTTTTGGTGATACCTAAGTAGCCATTCTACTCTGCTCTCAGCAACAACTGCTACATCTTGACATCATGATGCTGAATGTTTCCTTACCTTGCCAGCAGCCAGTTGTCAAGACTTGAGAAAGTTATCATAAGTTATCACCTCAAGCTCAAAGGCCAAATGTGCCCCCCAGCCTTCTCTGTCCCTCAGATAGCAGCAGACTTTGGGCTCCCAAATGTTAGTGGCGCCCTGTGCGATTCTAAAATTTGGCACTTCCTGCCTCTTGCACTCCATTCTACATCACTGTTGCAGCTCCCACTGTGGTGCCAGTGCCTAGTGCGGCTGAACTGGTCGTGCTACCCTAAAATCTCCTCTGTCTCAGGTTATCCCCAGGCCACACCCCATATTCTTTTCTCAGGCCACAACCCTCCCCACAGAAGTGGTTTTAGGGTAGGACAGCTGGTTCAGCCACACTGGCTGCCATGCTGCAGGGGGCACCACAACAATGGTGTAGAACCAAGAGGTGGGGCACTTTTAGCATTGCACAGGGTGCCATTGAAATTTGAGAGCCTGAAGTTTATCACTGTTGCATGGCTCTGCTTTGACACTCGTTGAGTGTTTTTGCTGAGCTGGAATGTGTCCTTGAATTCGGACTGTGTTTCTTGTTTGCCTGAATGGAGGACAGAAGTGTGTGTGTGTGTGGGTGGGTGGGTGGGTGGGTGTGGAAACCAAGTTAGATTATGAAGGCAACATTCAGATTCATAGCATTGCTCACTTTTTCCTCCAGCCTCTCAGAAGTTGCCTAAATGGGAATGAGGCCCTTGGACTGAAACTTGCTCCTCTTCCCTGCAGTGAGTGATACAAAGTGTGGAGGGGTTGAGTTGCCTTGAAGGGCAAGGTTATCAGCAGCTACTCTCTTGCACTGTCAGAGGCAGTATGTCTTGATGATCAGCTGCCCCTCTTTTTCCAGGGATGTCCCTGATTTAGAGAAGCCTTCCTGGTTTCTGATTTGATCCTGCTTTCCATTAGGATGTCCCTATTTTCACTGGAGAAATGTCGGAGGGCGTGGTAGGATGCCCCTGTTTCCATTAGAGAAATGTTAGAGGGTACAGAGTTATCTGACCCCCGAGCCATCTGAATGCAATCCTTTATAGAGAAGGGTTTTTTAAATGTTTAATGTTTTATTATGTTTTTATATATGTTGGAAGCTGCTCAAAGTGCTGAGGCAACCCAGTAAGATGGTTGGGTATAAGTAGTAAAATTATCATTGTGGAATGGGACGTCCCTATTTTCAATGGAGAAACGTTGGAGGGTATGGACCAGTTGTTGGGAATCACAAGCGGGGAGAGGGCTTCTGTGCTCAGTTCCTTCTTGTGGGCTTCTTATAGGCATCTGGTTGGCCACTATGAGACCAGGATGCTGAACTAGAAGGGGCTTTGGCCTAATCCAGCAGGACTCTTCTTATGTTCTTATGTTCAGAGTCGGATGCATATATAATATCTGGTTCCAGCCTCAGAGGCCACAATGCAACACAGAGCTAAGTGTCTATAAGCCAGCTGATTTCAAAGGGCTTAAGTGTTCTTAACGCTGCATTGGATTGTAGCCAGTGTCCATAGATCTGATCAGACATTATGGCACAGAGTAAAAGAAAAAGTCAATACTCACCAAGCGAGGTGTATGCATGGGGGAAGGGAGCTTTTCAAATTCCTTGTCCATCCCTATACCCCAAGTAAGCTTCCCTTCTCTGAAGAATTGGCATGGCTTTTTTACAACAAGGTCCAGTCCCAAATGCTGACAAAACAGCACAGCTAAACACAAATGCACATCTTTGTTTCAAAGTTTGCTGCTGCCAGGTGTGCATGGGAGAAATCAATTAATTTTGAGCATTTCTGATTATATGTTAAAAAGAGTGCATTGGTCTGTGTGTTCAAAATCAATTGTCAAAACGATTGAGGATTAATAACTCTGGAATCCTAACCTTTTATGTTCCTGCAAGGCCATGTAATAGGATGATTCAAGATCTGATGCCATATTTCATTAGTACCAGAGAGGGAAACAGATTAGGCTTTACCAGAGCTGTGTAAATAACTTGTAATACTATGGATACTTCTAATACTGCAAATAATGAATAATGCATTTGATGTATTTTGCCTCATGTTCTCCTATTTCAGTAGTGGTTCACAACACTGTTTTGCTTTGTTTTGTTTTAATTGAATCTGTGCCTCAGTTTTAACATTTCATGATGGGTTACTTTGTGGTGGTGGATCACAAGCCACATCAGGCTGAAAAACTTTAGTGAACAAAATAAGTGAAGTGTTTCTACAGTTGACCCTCTGAATATGGCATAAATGGCAATCACATATGCTCATTTGCCATTGCCTTTAACTCCTATTTTGGATCACCCAGCCTTTTGCTTTAATGATGAACATCACAAATTCCTATTGTGGAGAAAAAGGTGAATCTATACAACTAAATATATTTTGCCCAAAGGTCAACCCATTTTGGAAAACTTACATAACAACAACAACCACCATAATAATAACCACAATTATTTTATTATTTATACCCCACCCATCGGGCAAAACATGTGCTTTACCAGTTGCACTGGCTCCTGGTGGAGTATAGGTTCAGGTTTAAGGTGCTGGTCTTGACCTTTAAAGCCCTTCGGGGCTTAGGGCCCTCGTATCTACAGGACCGCCTCTCCTGGTATGCCCCGCAGAAGACCTTAAGGTCCATGAATAACCATAGTTTAGAGGTCCTGGGCCCTAAGGAAATCAAACTATCCTCCACCAGGGCCAGGGCTTTTTCAGTGATGGCTGTGACCTGGTGGAATGCTCTGTCCCATGAGACTAGGGTCCTTTAGGGTTTAACCTCCTTCCGTTGGGCCTGTAAGAAAGAGCTATTCCATCTGGCCTTTGAGTTGAATTCAGCCTGATCTTTTATTTCCCTTCCCTTCCCTTCCCTTCCCCTCCCCTTTTTATGAAGACCACCTGCTCTGAGACCCCACAGCAAATTCTCCTCTGGCCTCCTCACTGGCCCAAGTAGGACCAATTCAGCCACCTAGCCCTGGGGAATATCTGATTGATTTTTGAATTTTATTGTTATTCATGTTTTTATTTTTATGCTGCTTTTATAATTAAGTGTTTTAAAGTGTTTTACATTTGTTGTTAGCCACCCTGAGCCCAGTTTTTGAACTCGGAAGGGCGGGGTATAAATAAAAATTATTATTATTATTATTATTATTATTATTATTATTATTATTATTATATAGTTGGCTCCAACTCAAGCAAGTATATTCCTACTCTATAAAGGAGAAGGGCTCCATTGCTTGACATTTTTAAAATCCTTTTGTTCATATGTAATCTCCAGTCAAAGTGGCCTAGCTTCTAATATATACAAATATCTACTCAGTATAGAAACTGGCTCCTCCCATGGACTGAGATTAGTTTGTGAGAGTAACCCAGATATTCAGGTAGAGGAACATGACTGGGAAATGTTGTGGTCCAGAGCCCTGTTAAAAACCATATCTGCAAGAATACAAGAAGTTAACTCTAAAAATGCACAACTCTAATGCCAACCCCAGCCCTGGCACTCCACTACTTGGAAGGGGGCAGAAATCCCTCAATTATTGATAAGTCCTTAGTATTCATGCTCCTAGCTGCACCAGATTCACAGTTGCTTCTCATTGGAAATCTAACCTACCACCCCAGCTCTCAGGAGGAGTGGCTTGGAAAGATTTTAGAACACCTAACACAGTAAAGGAGAGCCCTCAGACTTTAGAGGCAAGTCAAAAATAGACTGTTTTCATTTGATGTGGCATGAATTCTTTTCCTTTGTCAACTCAGATGCAAACTCCACTGAACCTCCAATTTCCCAGGTTACTATGTGGAGAGGTTTTGTAGAAGATTACCTTATTTTCTTATTCCTCTCCCTGCACATTCTATTTATGATCACTAGGTAAAACTTACTGTGCTTTATTATTATTCCCCTTACTGTGAAAAGTCTATGTGTAACTTATGCTTCTTCTCTAATAACAAAATTATGATTTCTTTTTTTCCAAAAAAGAATGTTAGTGAGTTTGATTCCAGATTATTCTGTAACTACCTACTCAAGATGTAAACTCCATTGAGTTCAAAGGGACTTACTCCCAATTGAAGACTGCAGCCTGATAAACCCACAAGCCTAAAATGGTGTGTGTGTGTGTGTGTGTGTGTGTGTGTGTGTGTGTGTGGCACTCATCTCCAAGTATTGACCAGTACCCCCTCCTTTTTAGGCATGTGAATATTTCAGATTGCAATCCAATCACACTTCCTAAGGGAACTGAGCTGTTCAGCTGTGTGAAACCCACATCCAAATCATGATACTACTTTTCATTCAGATATATATATATTAAAATATATAAAACACAGTGTGTGTGTGTGTGTGTCTGTAATATGGCTTTCTTCTTTGTTCTGCTTGTTATTTAGGGCTGTGCTGATGGACGTTCTGAAACCAGCCGTGAAGGTTTTGATGGGGCAGCAGTGAAAATTATGTTTCCTTTTGATCCATTATTTTTGCTTCTGTTTATATATATTTTTTTATGGGAAACCCACAACACATTTTCCAGCGAAATGCACACGTACAGTCTCAGGAGCCCAGAGTACCATTTAACTGTCATTTCCTTTGATTAACCTTCACCTGATCCTAATCCCACTCCCTTAGGCAATTTCCCTTCCCTTTGTCCTGCCATTTAAATACCACTCTCTAGCAGGTGGGCCTATCTGTCATTAGAGGCCTGCCTATGTAATCTATATGTGCATTTTTGGATGCCACAATGCCAGCTTAGCTACTGTGAGGCAAACAAGGAGCTGCTGTGGGCTAGTGTTATAATTGCAAAGGGGTGTTTGCAACACATTGAGAGGCGATTCAAACTGGAGGAAGGAATATGGTATAGTCCTCTCCTAGGCTTGTACTGTCTCAGAACCCACATGGATAGCAGTCTTTATATGAGGGCATACTACCAACATTTCCCCACATATGGAAAGCTTGTATGACCAGGGTGGGGGGACAGAATCTGGGGCTGAAGGTTTTTCAAACTTTACATTTCCCTGCATACATTTTGCTGTGGAAGAGACCTATTTGAAAGATGATAAAGCATGCCTTTTTGCTTGCTTGAACGAACCCTACAAAATTTGCTCTCAGCAGTTCCCCTCTGATAAACTTTTGCTTCTAGAAAATAGCCTTTAGTTACAGCCCAGGGGTACACATGATGTTGGATCCAGACAAGCAGCACATTTACTCGGAAATAACCTCCACTATTATCAGTTGGGCTTACTCTCACATAGGTGTGCATCGAATTGCAGTCAAACAGCATTTAAAACTCAGTGCAAATAATATGGAGTGGAGTAATAGTGTAAGATAAACCTTCAAATAATTACAATTACTTGTATCCAATCTAAGCTACATGCACTTAGGTTCCATTGAATTCAATGACTAAGTTCACCATTGATTCAATGGATCAGAAACACAACTAATTACTCTAGATATAAGTATTTATTTTAATTTCTAGATTGCACTGCCGTCATTCTTTCATTTGAAACATATTGCTTATGTTGTGCTTTAAATGCTGTTATTCTGCTTTCATTGTTTTTTAGGTAAAAAAATGTTTTAAGTGTTTTAATTATTGTTATAATAGTTTAATGATTTAATTGTATATTGTTTGAACTCTGTGTGAATCACCCAGAGGACTATGTTGATTGAGATGTCAACAAATGTTCTAAATAAATTTGATTGTCAAGGTTCTTCACCATATAGAGGGAGTTCATATTCTGATCTCTCCCAATTTGAAGTTACGGTAGCTCACATCACTAGTTTCCAAACTCATCCTTGGGAAGGTTCCTCTGAAGAATTTCATTATTCAACACTGATATACAGATCAGTTTTCAAGTCACTGATCTATGCAGAATTATTTCAAATCCAGATCCTGAGAAGTGGATCAACATTTCAGGGCCTTTTGTGCTTCTGTGCATCCAGTAGGAAACAGATGGGGAATTTGTTAATTTATAGGTTGACTTGTAGCTTGGGATGGAAGATAATTTCATTCAGTCTGGATTTCAAAGTCAAACCCATCTAATCCATGGTTCCCAGACTTTTATGTGGATAAAATTATCATTCAGATAGTGCACTTCTCCAAAATTTGTGATGCCATTTTTATTCAAACATGTGTGCATTGTAAGAGAAATGCATACAATTTAGAGATGATGGATGCACAAAAATATATATTTTAGGGGGTAAATATTTTTTAGTGGAAGGTACATGCAAAATGAGTATACAGTGGTACCTTGGTTCTCGAACTTAATCAGTTCTGGGAGTCTGTTCGACTCCCAAAGCCTTTCAAAAACCGAGGCACAGCTTCTGATTGGCAGCAGAAGCTTCCTACACTCAAGCGGAAGCCATGTCAGATGTTCGACTTCCGAAAAACGTTCGCATTTTACTTTTGGAACATTTACTTTTGGGTTTGCGGCATTCGGGAGCCGATTTGTTTGGGAGCCAAGCCATTCAAATACCAAAGTACCACTGTATTGGGGAAAATGCAAATGATTTAAATAAAAAAAAATCATTTAAAATCTACAGAAAACCATATAGAAAGAAATTAAGATCAAACATACGTGTATGAAACTGAAGTGAAAAAAAAATAAAGTGATTTGTCTACCACTTGCAGTAACCCAATCTGGGACTTCAGACTTCAACAGGTTATCTGCCAGACAGTTTAATGTGCATAGGAATTGACAAGTTATATTTACCCATGTAGAAATTATTGCCACATCTGTAGAACAACAGCAACAACCAAAGACTCTACACCCAGCCGGTTTCCGATAGACTCAGTAGATGAAACTGAGGATCCAGTTGTAGTACCAGGGCAATGTGCTGAAAGATAACTATTGTTTTTAGAGTGTTTCTGTTTTGAGCTAAACATTTTAGGTTGATTCAGTAAGCAAATTCATCGGTATGAATGCTTAGATTCTAATGCCTTTACACCTATTCATTCATTACACATACCTTGCTTTTCCTCAGCCTAATGATGGTTCCCAGGAGACCTCCTACCCAGTCATCTTATAGGTCAACCCTGATTTGGTTCAGCAGTAGAACTGCATCATCTATATTCATATCATTCTCTGGGTTTTCTTTGCTGTATTCTGCTGCTCCAAGCTCTTTCAGCGATCATCTTTCATTGACCAGCCATTGCATTTTAACCCACTATTTTGGAATCTCTGAACTGGATACACTGCCTGTTTAAAAGAGAATATCTCACATTTCTGTTTCTTAAAAAAATCAAAATACAGTGGCCTATTTTCAGTAGCTATGTGTCTTCTTCTTTGGCGATCACTCGTAGCCGAGTAAGATTGTCTTCCATAAACACGGTTTTAACAATGAGTCTGTAAGCAACTGTGGAGGCCAATTCTCAATCCACATGTCCTTCCACAGTACTCTATGTATAATATGCTGGCTGGGGCTGATGAGAGTTGCAGTCCAACAATATATGGAAGGCACCACATTGACTAGACATGTGCATAGATCCTAAATCTAGTAGCAGACAGCATGGTAGGGCTGTACTGCTCACCTGACCTCCCACTAGTTGCATTCACTGCTGCATACTGGGAAGGAGGAGGCATTAATGTATCCAGCATGGTGCAAACATATTGGCAGGTTAGTTTCTTTTTGTACATTTGCACCACACAAACCTCACTCCTGCCTCACCTCTCCCTTTATCCATCCTGGATTGTAGTCAGGTGTGTGGTGCAGCTGCACCACATCTACAACTACTTAAAACTGAGAGACCTGATTTCAAATCCCTGCTTAGGCAAAAAAAAAAAAAAAAAAAAAGGTTACTAGAAGAAGAAGAGTTTGATATCCCGCTATATCACTACACGAAGGAGTCTCAAAGCGGCTAACATTCTCCTTTTCCTTCCTCCCCCACAACAAACACTCTGTGAGGTGAGTGGGGCTGAGAGACTTCAGAGAAGTGTGACTAGCCCAAGGTCACCCAGCAGCTGCATGTGGAGGAGCGGGGAAGCGAACCCGGTTCACCAGATTACGAGTCTACCACTCTTAACCACTACACCACACTGGCACCACACTAGATGTCCTTGGCCCATTCATTGCCTATCAGACTAGTCTATCTCTGCCTCTGAGAAAGAAAACAAGTATAGGTGCTCTTCCTGAACTATTAGGACAAGACCAGGATAAAAATAAAATAAATTGATTAAGTTTATGATGAACACAACTGTTGAAGGACTCCTATGCCTGCAAAACCTGGTGGATAATCATTTGGAAAGATACCCACAGAGAATATGGGTTGATCGGTGGTATTCTAAATCTAGTAATAAATATTATGGATATAAACTCACCACATATTTTGGTCTGGATCCTGATTTAGTATGCTGGTAAACCACCCACCTCAGCCTGAGGCTATTGACAGGTTGCCTGATTTGGCTCATGTCAGTCTCTTTCTCTCCCACCCTCCCCCTGATTCAGTTTGGAGAATTCTCTCCTTCCTTGCTGGGAATTCCTCCCACCTTTTCAAAGAAGTGGGTGATAATTGCAGCAGCCCCTCCAGTGAAAAACACCTGCCAAACCACAAGCAAATAGATCCAAGGGCATTTATTCTAGGCATTTAAAGTCTGATTTTTTATTTTTAAAAATCTGTTGTTTGCTTGGAGCTGGTAGAAATTGGTAGACATTCTGAGGGCTCAATTTCTGCCAAAGTTCAGAAAAATATCTATAGTGGTTTTCTGCACAAGGATTGCTTTGACAATTTTGAGTAAGTAAAAAAGGAATCACTTAATTTTTCCATGTGCTTTTTGGGCAATTGGTCCGAAAACTGTGGCCACAAGAGGGGTTCCCTTGGGTAGGAAACCTGCCAAATTGCTCAGATTAGCCCAAGTACTGGGCACTTTAAAAGCTTATTTTGTGGTGGGAAAACTAAGAGAGATTTACTTTCCATGTAAAATGATCACAAGCTTGATCTGTCAGTCAAGGCAAAGCTGTTCCTTCACTATCTCCCCATTCTGGTGTTTGTTGTCTCTTTGGCCATCATTCTACCTGGGTGCTGTGATAAGGTTAGATTCATTTCTTTGGTTTTCAGCACGTGCATCCCTGCATTTATTTATTTTTTAAAATCTGAATTGTTGAAGCACTACAAAGTGCTTCCATCTATGGCATCTCACTTCACCTCAGGATGAGGTGATCATGTACGAATGTGTCTGAATGCCATGCATATCCCCAAGAAATACTACTTTTTAAAAAAAAACAACTTCTATTATATATTGTAAGTTGAATGAAGATGGGAGTGTCAAGGATGAGCAGTGCAGCTCTGGTTGTGAGAACATCAAGAATACCATGTCTTATGCAGCTCAGGACCAAGATACCTGAAAGATTACCTCATCCTAACAGTATATACCCAACCAATTACCATACTCTGCAGGAAAGCACATCCAGCAAGTATAATCTCATTAGATAACCCATCACACACATCTTTATCCTGGATTTAGACACTTTAGATGTCTATTTTTGTGATTGCAAGTTGTCTTAAATTGTTTTTGATACTCTGTTTTAATGTTGTAACCCACACTGGGACCTTGGGGTGAAGGATGGGCTAATGATGATGGTGTGAGTTTGGAGGGTGGGGTTAGGCTGCATGCCTGAGCCTCTTCCAATTCTTGGATTCATCAATGATTCAATTGTTTGAATAGCCAGACTAGCTTCCTGGTGAGGTAAGGTAAAGGTAAAGGGACTGCTGACCATTAGGTCCAGTCGTGGCCGACTCTGGGGTTGCGGCGCTCATCTCACTTCAGGCCGAGGGAGCCAGCGTACAGCTTCCGGGCCATGTGGCCAGCATAACTAAGCTACTTCTGGTGAACCAGAGCAGCGCACAGAAATGCAATTTACCTTCCCGCCGGAGCGGTACCTATTTATCTACTTGCACTTGGCCATGCTTTCAAACTGCTAGGTTGGCAGGAGCAGGGACCAAACAACGGGAGCTCACCCCGTCGTGAGGATTCGAACCGCCAACCTTCCGATCAGCAAGCCCTAGGCTCTGTAGTTTAACCCACAGCACCACCTGCATTCCTGGTGAGGTAATGGCCCCCTAAGTACAGGTTGTTAAGTTAACCAAAGGAAGGGGCTCTGTACCAGAGGACAAATGGGTGGGCCCCCTTCCTTTACCTGGCCGTTGGTGAGAAAGACAAAGGCTAGACTTGTGTGAGAGAGCTAGAAGCAGGTGGTAGGCTGAAGTCTATGAGGGAGAGCCATGCTTGATTTCTGTTGGAATCCAAGGCTGTGACTATGGGAGAAGCAACATCTTCTCAGAGTGTTAATCCTGGGTGCCCCTCCATCACAGCCTAAGTTTGTATAGATGTGTAAATGAACCATATATCCTAAAGACTCCACTGTCCCTCATTCCCAGGAAACCAAAGTCTGGGTAAGTGCCTGGAACCCCTAGTATCTCGCACTGCTTTGAGATTGGGGTGAGATGAAACAATAATATTGATACTGGGCATCTAAAGTGGTGACACCTACCCTTTGGAATTCTCTCCTGCTACATATTAGGCAGGCACAATATTCACTGTCATTACAGTGTCTATTGAAGAATTTCTTCTTTCAACAAGCCTTTTACCTGAAAATTTTTATTTCAATGGGCATCTGCACTGGATTTGAAATTCCTTTTATTTTTGGATTTGTTTTAATTTTTTATATGCAATTGTTTAAACTGCATGCAGTTCTTTTATTTTTGATGTGCTTTGAGATGCTTCATAGGAAGTGATTAATAAATGAAATAAATAACAAAAATGAAATACGGTAAATAACAACCTTGTCATATAGGAAAAGGGGGAAGTGCAGAGACTGTGTGAGAGGCAAACAACTTCCTTCCCCATCACAGGATTTTTGTGCCTTCAAAGCAATTCTATTTAATTTCAAAATTGTAGGGCCAGATGCTGAAACAGCATCTGTACCCACAAAGGTCAATGATATTGATAGTGTCTGCCTTCTACCAGGAAGTTCATCAATGAGCAAATTCGAGTGATCTTTCTCCATCAGCCTCAATTCAGCTTGTAACATCTTTCTCTCTCTTTTGAAAAAGGGAGATGTGTTTCTAATGATGCTATGCACTGATGGATGGAATGAAAACAAATATATTAGAGATATATTTGGCATTATTCCTGTATCTGTTGCAGCATCAAGTAAGGGGTTAATGTGAGCCAGAAACTCATTTTTTAATGCCAGTCCTGGGAAATGTGAAATAATAATGAAGATGAGGTGGCAGGTTCAGCACTGACACAAGGAAGTGTTTGCAAAATTTATTTATTTTATTAAAAGACCAAAGAATGGTCCCACATTGCAAAAAAATACAAGGTAGCATATAGATGTAATACACAATAAAAAAATTGAAAATAATGTTAATGAATTGTACAATGAGCATAATTTAAAATATCAAAAAATGACTTAAATCATTGGCCACAAGGAGTCTAGCAAGGAAAGAATACAAAGGTTGCAGCAAGATGCACCTCGATGGAGATACACTGGTGTGGAGCCACCACCAAAAAGGTCCTTCTATGAACCTCCACACTACACACCTCATTTAACATAGGAAACACCAGGACAACTTTTTATGATGAATGCTCCTACTAACTATGGCATTTGATATGTGATGCCACCTTCACACATGTAAGTTAGTGATGTTGCAGTGATCAAATGCTGAACATGCCTGTGTGGTCTGGAGATGAAACCAAAGGTTTTCACACATATTTTTTGTAAACTGCTTTGAGGATTTTTTTATTTTTTATTATTTTACAATGAGGCATTGTATAAATTTATGAAATAAATAAGTAAACACACACACATATGCCACATTTTCTCCAAGGAACTCAAGGTTGCATAATTTATTCTCTCCTCTTTCATTCTTTCCCTTTTGAGGTAGGCTACACTGTGAAAGACAAAGGGAGAGAGAGTGGTCCAAGGTCATCCTGTGAGTTTTATGGTTGAGTGGAGATTCAAAACCAGGTCTTCCCAGGACATTAATTGCCACACTATGCTGGTTCTCAAGTCACATCAATGCTATGCATTCAAAGTGGGCACCATTGCCATTCGAAGAGAACAAGGGAGGTGTTCATGGTGAGTTCTGGCACCTCCTTTTCTAGAAAACTAGGACTGCTCAGCACCATTAACAAACTACAGTCCTTGGGATTCTTAGGCGGGAGCTGTGACTCTTAATGTGTTATGGAAGTACTTTATGGTATGGATGTGACCTCAGCATGAACCCAGGCCTCTCATAATGCTCAGCAGGTTAATCAACCACAGTATCCTCTCAACATTCATCTCCAGTTCTTAAAGTGCATTGAACTGTTGCATATGGGTTCAGCAGTTTGGGCTCCCAAAGCCAACTGCTCTGGTAGGCTGTGTGGAAGACTACACGTACAGTAAATATATCCAACAATCACATTGTCTTGACCTTGGGATTTTTAATGTGCACTTGCACATACCTAGCCAGTCTCCAACGGTGCACATGCTGATGTTACTGACCAGAAGAAAACTCTCATTAAAGAGAGATACGTAGCATTATATCTGAGCACTCACCAAGAGAACTCACCAAGAATGAAACAAGAATAACTTGAGCTGGTGAGAACCCACCCATAATAATGAACCCAAAGTTGGGTGTTGTTGTTTTTTTTTAAAAAAAGATGCACATGTATTGTAAAATTGTAAACCACACCAAAAAAAGGCGATAAATAAACAAACCTGCTACCAAGAGAACATCCTCTCTGCACAAATGAAGTCCATGCAATGGACTTAAAAAATATTGTGAATGCCTGAGAATGAATCATACATCCAATTATGATTACATGCACACCTTTTAAACAAAGATAGGGAAATGGAGGCCCTTCAGAAGCTGTAGGATTACAACTCCCAGCTAGCATGGCAGTGTTATTGGACCCCAATGCTGGGAATTGGGGTCCAATAACATATAGAGGACTGTAGCTTCCCCCAATGTTGTGTAAAGGCTTACTGTGGATAAAGGACTGAATTGGACCTCACTTTTTGGATTACATCTATATAGGAAAATGGCAGTTCTCCTGGGCTTATATATTCCCCAGACTAAATTGCAGTGTGGGAAAAGAGGAAGGAGATCCATGATCAAAACAGAAGAATCTCCATTTGTTTTCTTAAGCTCTTTCTCTGGATAACCAAATGATCAATTCTCACTGTGTGCAGAAGATAATTGAGCTAAGTTTCGTAATTTGCTGGTGCTGCTAGAGCTGTGGGTTTTGCTTCATTTTTTTAAGGGGATGGGGAATCCTTGATTTGGACCATCTTGTTAAAATATTATGGGTTGTGTTCTTTTTTAGCATTTGTATTATGTTAAAACACAGTTTGTCAGACAACGGTGGACTTCTGAAAAGATAACCACTCTTGATATTTTGTGCCTATTAGCTTTCGCTTTTTCCTTATAATTCTGAGTCTGGCAATGGCAAGTTCACAGACTCCAGATTTGAAACTTGATTTCCTTGGCATCACAGCATTAGCATTCAGCTGTGGGATGTAACATAATAGTATTATAAGCAACCTTCCATCCTGTTGTCATGGATGCAACACAACCCAATATTGATAGCAATATAACACCAGAACATTATGAAATCTCATTTTTATCTACCAATTTTAATTTAATTACAGTGGAAATTCTTTTCAAATATCAAATGTGCATTTATTTTTTCTCACCTACCCCCATTTAAAGGCATTTATTCCATTAGCATTATGTAGCAGAATTCTCTTTGTCCAATGTTCCTTTTCTTTGTAGTCAAAATATATGTCAGTGTTAGTTTTGGAGACTATTTGAAATAAGCTTCCATAAAACGTATTTGTTTCTGAGTCAGGGTGGTGTTATTTATTTATTTGCAAATGAATTTTAAAGAACATTTGCATTTCTGCTACAAGGGCTGCATCACACTACTTGCAAATAGGGATGGATGGATCAATCTGTTTCCAGTTTATGACAATTTTGCATGCGTTTAGCCATAACTCTGTTCCATCCTGTTTCTACATTAATCTGCAATATTTGATTTTAGAAAGAACATCTGTACAGAAATTGGCTTTTAGTCTTTATTTTATTTTTATTTTTTTGGTACGGTATTGCATTTTCCATAACAGAACCATATAAAATTACAAAAGGTATGTTTGTCCAAGAGAAATAAATTGCTACAATTTCTCCTCTGAGGTTGTTGTTTGTTTGTTTTTTTACATTCAAGCGGTACATAAATATTATGAAATAGATAATGAAGATTCATAGAGAAGCTGCGTCATCTTTTGAGTCTATTAGGAACAAAAAAGTGAAATACACATTGAAGTATGGATTTAAAGAATCCTTAATTGCATAGTTTATCTCAAAAATGCATTTAAATACATATTTTATCCCAATGTATGCATTTTAAAATGCATTTTATCCTAAAATGTGTGGTTAAACACACACACTCATTCTGATACTTCTTTGAGCTGAGAACTATACTACAAAATTTGGAGAAGTGCAAAATCCAATGGATATTACATTCTGTAAGGGATGGATGAATCCATCAGTTTCACTTTCTCTCCACTTCTCTTAAGCTTGGTCCGTCCTATTGCAAAAACAAAACAAAACAACAACAACCCTGGAAAAAAAAGGTCTGCATGAACATCAGTATGCGTTCTCATGCCTGTTCTCCTAATATATGTATTTTTTAAAACATTATTTTCACTAATATACACTTTTGGTGCACATTTTTTTTGTTTGAGAACTTCATTGCAAAATTTCAAAGTGTGAATTTCAAAGAGGAGCTGCGTTTCAGTTTGCATCTTGATTTGGGATGTATGAAGTTGGCATTAAAATGAATTTCTCTCCCACTCCTAATTTTTGATCTATGTATTAGTTCCAGAGATGTGAATTAGGTCAGTTTGTTTAAAACTGCAAACCAAACCAAATTTTCTTCCAACAAAATATTGCAAAAGAACTGAGAGAAAATAATTGTTTGAATAATTAAGATGCTTCCTAAACATCTCTTTAGAATGTTTCAATCTCTCTCTCTCTCTCTCTCTCTCTCTCTCTCTCTCTCTCTCCCTCTCCCTCTCCCTCTCCCTCTCCCTCTTCTCTTCTGCCTCTTCTGATAAAAATTAAATGATGCTGTTTCCAAGATGGTAGTTATAGAGCTATAGGGAAGGAATGCTCAGAAGGGTACCATTCCCTGAAGCTACAAGAGGCTGGTACTATTCTCGAAGTTGAGGCTGTGTAGTATTAATGTGCCCAATGTGTGCATGCAGAAGATCTATCCTCTTTGCTAACACAGTTAGATCTGTTGTCATCCCTTTAGTAATTCTAAGTCTGACAGGATGTGGTTCTCAAAATTGAAAAGGGATCCAGAGGAAGCCTGCTTGAAGTGCTGTTTTAGATAGATAGATAGATAAATGGATGGATGATAGTTAGATAGATAGATAGATAGATAGATAGATAGATAGATAGATGATAGATAGATAGATGATAGATAGATATAGATATATGCATGTATACAGTGGGACCACTGCTTACACAAGGATTCAGTTTCAGGGGGTCCATGTGCAAAGTCAAGAACCCATGGAACCCGACCCCCACAGGTGGAGGGTTGCATGCTAGGGTCTGGGAAGGTCACAGGAAGGCCATGAGAGCTTTCTAGGGACCACCTGCGATCTTCCCAGACCCCAATTAGCAAGGCGGTGCCTTCCCAGAGCCTTCCCACCTCCTTCCCAGAGGGGGATAAGGAAGGTGCTGCCTGCTCACCTGGCTTTGGGAAGGTGGTACAAGGGCTGTGGGACTCTACCAGAGCCCTCAAACATTGCAAGTTATATGTATTAAAATTTTGAAAATGCATGAATAAAAGAGACTGAGCTGTGTCTCTTCCCCTTGAAGAGAATGAAGGGTATAACCTGAGAGGGTCATGGCCTAATGAGAGTCCCAAGGACTGTATAGAGAAGCATGGAGGGCCTGAGGTTCCCCACTCCTAGGTTCCTGCTCTCTTTGCATCCTGACAGAGTTAAACATAGGAAACATAAGAAGCTGCCCTTTATGGAGTTGGACCACTAGTCCATGTTTTATGCAAGTGGGCTGTTGGTTCTCCTCCTCTCCCTCCAAAAGGACCATGTGCAGCCAAAGTCCTTTGGCTTAGAACAAAATGAGGACTCAAAATGGAATGGGAAAAACATGCCCTATCACTCTTGGAACACTAGAACTTGAATGCTATTCAATGTAGATGGTCGGTGGGAGATTCAGGACAAATGGAAGTATTTTCCCCACACAGCAATTAGTAAATTTATGGAATTTGCTGCCACATGATGTGTTGATGGTGACCATGGGCTTTGATAGCTCTGAAAGGGGGATTAGACAAATGCTTAATGAAATACTTTTATGAATGGTTGGTTGTCATGATGAATATATACAACCCCCATGCTGAAGGCCAGTATGCCACTGAGTACCAATTGCTGGAGAGAAATTACAGGAGAGTGTTGTGACTTTTAAGTTTTGTTTGTTGTATTCTGGGAAGCATCTGACTGGCTTTTACTAGATTAGAAGGACATTTGGTCTGATCCCACATGTCTCTTGTTATGTTGGGAAAACCCTATTTCCTTAAAAGGGGGGAAAGCAAAGTCTTTACCATTGACCAGTCTTTTCCAGTGCGGCAAAGTATAGATTTTATTGAGCTTCAACTCCTATTCAACATGGCCAATAGTCAGGGTGATGGGAGTTGTGGTCCAACAATGTCTGGTGGACAGCGAGTTGGGGAAGTCTGCTATAGATGTTTTTGAATGTTGTTATGACTACATTTTAAATTGTTTTAGCCACCCTTTCATAATTGCACATTGTTTTCTGGTAACCATATTTAATTGTTTCCCCCCTTTTCCTCCCCCCTTTTACACAGAAAGGCAGCTTTTCCTGCCTAGATTCTGTGCACACCCCTAATTAAAACTACTATGAAGGTGCCTGCATCAGTCAGCAAAACCAGGCAGAGAACATTATGGAGTGAAAATTAAAGAAGGAAAACATCAGAGAGTCTACTGTATATGCCTGCTGTTAGACACTCAAGCATGGAGAACAGGATACACTTCCATGGATGGATAGCTTTCCTTATTAAAAAACCCCAGTAGGACGCACAGTAGGGGAACATACTAAAACAAGGCTTTGTAGTAATTTCCTTGAAAGAAATTTCCCAAGATAGCAAGTTGAAAAGCTTTTAATCTTACAGCTGGCTTAAGGAGGGAGTTTTGCTGTAGGTGGTATAAAGACAGACCATTTGATTACAGCTGATCAGGTAGAGTTGGTCCAACAATCCAGACACTTTTGTTCCCCCAAGGGACTTTGAATTTCCACTAATGAAAAAAAAAAAGGTTGAAAAACTTTTGTCTGAAATTTCCAGTATCTTTAAGGACATTAGAATATTTGGGGGTTGGAGGGAGATGTTCTTATTTCAGTTTTTGTTAATAATAAAAAAAACCATGTTAAGCGCCAGATGAAAAATCTCTTTGCAAGATGACAGACAGCTATGGTAGTGTTTGCTTCCTTTCTAGACTTTTAACTCATTCCTTGGATGACCTAGATGTTTCCGCAGGTGAACGTGAAAGACAATGTCATGTCATTTTTGCTGTCATTCCGAACTTCCGATTTCCTCCCGAATAATGGCGCTATAAATAGCACCCTCTTAGCAATGTAAGCTGCCCAATTTAACCATCCCCGTTTTGAAAAGGGGATTGAAAAGACTTCCTGTGAATATTTGCCAATTCAAAGAGAATGACTTGGATAGTGCACCCTGTATTATTACCATAGACTGCCCTATATTATTACTCATATTCCTGCTCATAAACTTTGTTTGAGGACTGCTAGCCAATTCAGTCATTAGCCTTTGCCTAAATTCCAAATATGAAAAGAAAAAAAGGAAACCATGAACAAGAATTATTTGTGTTTTAGGCCACTGGTAGATTGAAACAAGCTGTGTGGTGGTGGTGGCGGCGGAAGAGAATGGGAGGCTAAACAGATGGGTTTGTAGCTAATGAAGTTGAAGTCACTTAGCAGTGGACTTGTCAAACTAGTGAAAAGTTTAGTGCTGCTGGAACATTATTGTGCAAAAGAACATAAAATCAAACTGGTGGTAACTTTGTTGTGGAATAGATTGCACAATTTGTTGTGCTGTGCGTTTCTGCTAGCACAACTGTTACATTGAATTCCTGTTGTGCAACATTAAGACTCACCCCTCCATTAGCTCAAGAGGCCTTGTGCTAGTGGACAAAGAATGTTGGGTACAGCCCATGATGTAGCTGAGCCTAATTTGTGCTCTTCTATAAGCACAACTAACAGGAGTTCCTGCCTTTGGCATATGAAATATGATAGACAGTAGAGAAAGGGACTGACAGCAGTATAGCAAGACACAGTGGTGGGATGAAGTTCAGTTTTAGCCTGTGACTAGAACAGCTGTGGGAAAGGATATTGTAGACCTGGGAAAGGTTCAGAAAATGGAATTAAAAATAATCAAATAATTGGGGTAACTCACCTATGACAAATGGTTGCAACATTTGGGGCTTTTTCATTTGGAAAACAGGAATATCTACCTACAGACCTGTTTCTCAATTCTGCCCCCTGCTGTGGACCCCTGAAAGGCCTTATATGGCCCACATGGGCTGGAAGTGCCCTAGAGTGATGCTATTCCAGGGGTACTTGCGGGGGGTGGGATAGTTAAAATGGGAGCCACCAGGAACCAATCAGAGGAGCACTGTGGTTAGGTGAGCCAACCAGAGCATCCACTGGCATGGAAGCAGTTCCAATGTCAAGGTGTCCATCAAATTTAGAGCTCTAGCCCTGATCCCTAGTTCCACTCAGAGCTGGAAATAAAGGAGAACAGGCTTTGCTACTCCAGTATCTGATAACTCTGTAGTAAAGTGAACCTGAAGAAAAATTTCAGCAACAGAAACAGAATTAAGTTATAGTGCCCTCTCTTCCCATTCTTCTCCCACCCCATTTTCTCTGACTTCCAATAGAAATTTGTACCTCTGTTTTCTGTCACAGGTACATGATGCCTGTAGTACAGTGAGGGGCAAACCACAGAAATAAACACAGGAAATTTGTGTTGAAGTAGGCCACATTTTTATTGTTTACAGATGTACAGATGGCCAAGGCATTGGGAATGTATCTGGTATCAAGCAGCCCACCTGCTGGTTGATGAATAAGGTGCAGCTGACTCAGAGCAGGGGAGTCACCAGAGACACCCCTCCTGGACCCCTTTAACCTGACCAGCTAAGGATCCAACCCAATGGCTTATCCACCCAAATTGTGACTGTTACTATGAGGTAGATGAAAAACTGCAGACCGGCCAATTCATCTGCAGGAAAAAAATCCTCCTTGGCCCTGAATACAGCCACTGAATAACCATAGCAAGGTCCTGTTGGCCTGTGTGCTCACCTTCAGGCTGACCAATTACAGCCTAGGTGGGAAAGTGGTGAATCTAACAAATGAGGGCGAACTACACAAGGCTGCCCTTTTAAATATTACTTGGTTCAGCCTCCTCCCCTGCAACCTGATTGGCCCATTCAACCAGATCATCCCCATCAGGCTAGCACAGCCAGAGGAGGAGGCACTAGACATCCCCTCCATTGTGTGGGAAGGAGTTAGCCCCTGGGACCAGGCTGTAGCCGTGCCACACCACACCAAACAGCAAATGCCGCTCCCCTGGAGTCCCAGGTGAGAAGATATTTCTGCATTTAGAGCTGAATAACCTATAACAGCAACACATGAAAAAAAATGCTAATTAGCCCAATTTCTTGCTTAGGCATGAGCTCTGTTGCTATTGTATATAAATATGTTAGAAATCAGTTGGAAAGGGTTTAAATTACAGTCCCCTTGGCACAGGACTTCTAGGTCATGTTTTGCCCAACACGATGAGGTACCAGTGGTGGCCTGATTCAGTTCAAGCTACGTTCATGAGACCTGAGAGTGTTTTCAGCACCTTGTAAACCTGACTAACCCAGAGCTGAGAAACACTCTCCGTGTCCTGAATATCTCATGTCGGCCACCAAGGGCTGAGAACAGGAAACAAACACGCTTTATAATGCGTTTCACATTGAAATAATTAAAGAGAATTGTTGCTGGAGGGAAACGTGTCTTTAAAAATTAACCCTGATTTTTTCACTGACACATTTCATTTACTTAGAGCGGTCCTTGGCATTTCCCTCCCCTCCCCTCCCCTCCCCAATAGAACAAGTTTAACATTGGCCAAAAAAAGAAATCAGGGAGTGGGGTGCGAAAGAGAAAAGAAAACTTGGGATCAGGAGGAATAGAAAATCCATTCCTACAATTCTTACTCACTCAAGCAGTTCTTAGGAGGACTGTGCTTGTGACTTTGGATAAGAGGCTTAAATCTGAGTTAAGAACACAAATTCGCAAAATAACAACTTTAAGGATTCATATCCCTTTCCTGCTGCATCCCTGGGGCCTCCTATCTTTCAAAGTGTTATGGAAGTGAGTAGAGCTGTATAGTAGATTTGACAAGGGCCTGAATCCAGGGCCAGATAAGACCTTTTCAGAGGGATCTGGGCATTATTCGACTTGGGTTGAGAGAGCCCCAGATCACTATAGGTTGGGTTGAGCAACCCAGAGACATACAGGGCTGTCGGGGGGAAAGCGTTAGGCAGGAAGAAGAGGTAGGCATGAACAAGAAGAATGGGGAAGCTGTGAAAAGTTTCTGGGTGGCTGCATGTTTGTGGGATAAGGTAAAGGTAAAGGGAGCCCTGACCATCAGGTCCAGTTGTGGCTGACTCTGGGGTTGCGGCGCTCATCTCGCTTTATTGGCCGAGGGAGCCGGCATACAGCTTCCAGGTCATATGGCCAGCATGACTAAGCCGCTTCTGGCGAACCAGAGCAGTGCACAGAAACGCCGTTTACCTTCCCACCGGAGCGGTACCTATTTATCTACTTGCACTTGACGTGCTTTCGAACTGCTAGGTTGGCAGGAGCAGGGACTGAGCAACGGGAGCTCACCCTGTTGCGGGGATTCGAACCGCCAACCTTCTGATCGGTAAGTCCTAGGTTCTGTGGTTTAACCCACAACAGCACCACCCATGTCCCATGGGAGAAGGTAGGGAGACGCATTTCCTGTCCTCCTTCCCCAAAGCAGCGCTACATAGCATTAGAATCTCCAACTTAACAGCTGGAGGATCTGAATCTGTGCATGCTGTTGCTTCATAAGAGATTTCCCTTGCATGCAGGGCATCCACTCATGAAAGAGCAGCGCCATGCAGGTTTGGATCCTCCTACTAAACAGCAGTTAAGCTGGAGGATCCAGTCTTGCACAGTGCCAGTTGATGCTCCTTTGTAAGCGGCAATATGCAGGATCAGATTCTCTCATGGATCCAATCTTCAGTGGCACCTTACAGGATCAAATTCTCCTATATTTTAAAATGCTATTATAATGGTATTTTTTTTGAGTTGGGTGTGTATGTTTAGGCTGCATGCCTGAGCCCCTTCTAACTCCTGGATCCAGCAAGGATTCAGTGGTTGGAATAGCCATGCCAGGTCCTCAGCAAGCTAATGGCCTTCTAAGTATGGGTTGTTAGGATAACAAAGGAAGTAGCTCTGTGCCAGGGGGAACCCTGAGTTTTGTGTGTGAGCTAGAAGCAGGCAGCAGGCTGAAGCCTGTGAGGGGGAGACATGCATGATTTCTGCAGGAATCCAAGGCTGTGGCTATGGGAGAAGCAAGACCTTTTGGGATATAAACACAGTGAGCCCCTCCACCCTTGTACCTCACCCCTACTTTCCACACTGGGACGCGGGTGGCGCTGTGGGTTAAAGCACAGAGCCTAGGACATGCTGATCAGAATGTCAGCGGTTTAAATCCCTGCCATGGGGGTGAGCTCCTGTTGCTCGGTCCCTGCTCCTGCCAACCTAGCAGTTCAAAAACACGTCAAAGTGCAAGTAGATAAATAGGTACCGCTCTGGTGGGAATTTAAATGGCATTTCTGTGCGCTGCTCTGGTTCGCCAGAAGCGGCTTAGTCATGCTGGCCACATGACCCGGAAGCTGTACGCCAGCTCCCTCGGCCAATAAAGCGAGATGAGCACTGCAACCCCAGAGTCGGCCACGACTGGACCTGATGGTCAGGGGTCCCTTTACCTTTACCTTACTTTCCATACTCTTCTTATGAATTTAGAACATTCTTCACCATGCCAGAGATCTAGGAAAAGGGCTCAGTTGACTTCACTGAGAAAACTAAACACAACATTCCTTACCACAACCACCTTTTCATTACTTACAGGATGTTAAAATATCTGAAGTAAACATGGGTGTTTGGTGATGATTATTTTATTTCAGGATTTACACGACATGATCTTTAATTTAGTTAAACTAACAGTAGACAGTCATAGTCTCATGTGGTAATAACTTTTGAAATTCAGTCCTGCTTGTTTGATCAAAATTTGGGAAATCCAACATGGAGAAGTTTGGTCTCTCTCCCCCCAACCCCACCTTTTTTATTTGATCATTCTTCTTGAACCAATCAAATATTGCAGTACGTATTTAATGAGAGAGAAAAGTCTTGGGTGAAAAGCTTTTATATATGAATTCTGTCTCCTTTTATCATTTGATGTTGTTTTGGTTGTCTAGAATTCTAAAAGAAAAACATACACATTCCAGGGTGTCTGTCTGTCAATGTTGAGTTTAAATCATTTCTTTTAGTGAAAAGACTGTTCTGTTCTAAGGAGTACATGAAAAATATTCACAGGTTGGGTTTTTTTAATAAAGAGATATAGAATATGCCGTAAAAGCTGATTTCTAGTTATAAGTGAGAAATTGACTTATCTTCCAATTTGTATTAGGGGTGTACATTGGCCCCAAGATTGCTTTGTATTTGCATCTGTGCAATCTTTAAAAATTTTGATGCTTCTTAGCCACCCTGTGCTCTTTCTCTACTTTGGTCCATAATTTGGTCTCTAATACATTCTGTGAAGCTCCAGCTCGCCCATTGACTATAATGGATAATCTAAACATGGCAATACTCCATCTCTGCTTTTGGTCAATGAAATTTACAGGCACAGACCCTCCAAGTGTCTTTCTTTTCCTGGGACAGTCCTGGATTTACAGAAGCTGCCCCGGTTTCTAATTTAATCCCAGAATGTCACACTTTTCCTTAGATCATCCCTATTTTCATCAGAGAAATGTTGGAGGATATGGAGTAAGCCTGCCAAATTGCAGACAAATCGGTCTGGAGGCTTCTTGTGGGGGAAGGAGAAACAACTCAGTTTCCTTCATAATCTGCATTAGTTCAAAGTAATTGAGGGGTGGGGTGGGGTGGGGTTGGTCTCTTGCTCTTTGTTACCTGAAAATAAGAGGTGGCTGAGTAGTGTGTATTCTTGCTTATACACTGACCGTTCTAGTGCTAAGCCTTCATACCTCTGACAGGTCTTACAATGTGAGGCTGTCTAGAACACCATACCACCCAACTCTTTTGGACAGGAAAGTGGGACATCCATGCAGTCTTTCTGCCCCCACCCTCTCACACGCATGCTCTTTATCCCACCCCCTGCCTGATCCGTGTGCTCTTTTTACCACCATCCGTCCTCCTGATCCATGCATTCTTTCTCTCACCCCACACCTGATCCACACACTCTTTCCCCCACCTACCTGCCCAATCCACACACTCTTTTTATCACCACCTCTCCCCCAATCCACACACTCTTTCTCCCACCCACCCCCAAAATTGCTATCAACTCTGGGAGAAAGCTAGGTGACAACACTTCTTCCTGCCATGCCAGTTTTCTATGCACAAGGCATTTATTTGGATGAAAGTGCATTCTGTCATGTAAGTGCATCTGCCGCTTTAATTGGTAGGACAGTGGTGGAGTGCATATTCTGTTTGCTGAACATCTCGAGTTCAGTCTTCGGTACCTCCAGGTAGCTCTGGGAAGGGCCCCCATCTAAAAACATTGAGAGTCACCGCTAGTCGGTGTAGGCAACACTGAACTAGATGGAAGAACTAGATGGAATATCTAACTCAGTATAAGGCACCTTCATATGTTCACCCTACATCAGGGAAAGGACCACAGCTGAGTGACCATGCACAGTTTGCAAGCAGAAGGTCTCAGGTTCAGTTCCTAGTATTGGCTCTAGATGAGGTAGGAAAAGGTTCATCTAAAACTCCAAAGAGCTGCTGCCAGACATGTAGATAATTCTGAGCTAGAAGGACCAATAGTCTGAACTGGTATAATAAAGTTCCTTATGTCTCCTGAAATAGATTTACTACCTCTTCTTCCAACTAGACTTAAAAGAAAAATACAAATTTGGACGAGCTCAATTGTAGCTGTGCCTCAGCCTTTGTTGACCTCAGGAGCCTATTTGAACAATTCAAACCAAAACCAAATGCATCAGAAATAGCCTGATTTTCTGCAGCAATTGTTCCAAAGCTGCTGCTATTGTTGGCTCATGCTATATTTTTAGTTATTTCTTTTCTTTCTTTCTCTCTCTCTCTCTCTTGCTTTCTGTGCTGTGTATTATTTTCCACTCAAATAGCATGATACAACATTTCTTTAACCAGAATGTTAAATGTCAAGGAAAAAGGCAATTAATCTACTATATGCATATATTAGTATGGGGGGAAATCCTTGGATAACATGCAATTTTATTTGTTTAATATATAGGGTTTCTTTTTTTCTCTTTTCTTTTTTTGGCAGAAGGAATTCCTGGAGGGAAATGGTTAATCTATTTTTAACTAAAGCTTACTTTTGTAATCTATCCAGTGCTTAGAGTTCTGTCATTGATCTATGATTTATGTGTTTTAAACCACCTCTTGGCTGCAACATTGGTTTCTATCCAGGATGCTGAGCTGAATACTAATTGCGAGATCAAATTTATGCTGTTGGGCTAAGCAGCTGACGGGAGTTCTCTTTGCAGGGCTCCCATAAAGCATGCCATGGCGCTGGAACCTCAGTGAAATACTTTTTGGGGAGGGGCAGAAATACAGCAAATGTTTGCTGGGGGGGGGCGGGCAGGAGAGAAGGGAAGTGTGTCCTTTTCAAAGGGGTATTTTAAAAAAACCAGAAAAACAGGGCTTGCTGAGGATGTGCTGGATTTTGGCTCAATGCATTGCAGAGATGCACTGGTAAGAGAGTGCAACACATTGATATGAGCCAAAGATTCAATTGGTTGTTCTGAATCAATATGGGAAGGTCAGACCTTCTTACCTCTCTGCATCCCTTTGTGTGAACAGAAGAAGCCCCCACCTATCCCTTTAGAGTGCTCAGATTATTGGGGAGAGGAGGGGGCTTAATGATACACACAAACCCCACCCTCTGACTACTCCAAATTGCAGCCAAATCATACTCCTAGTAGCCTTTTAAAACCGTATCTAGGAGGGGAATCACCACAGAAAGTCAGAGGCCCCAGCTTCCCCTCTGCCCCCTATAAACTTTTAGCATGGAGTGTTGCCCAGTACTCCTACCCAGGGCCAGCTCTACAATGAGGCAGAGTGAGACAGCTGCCTCAGGTGGCAGATGGTGAGGTTCGGGGAAGGAACACAGTTGTGAGTGCCATGTGCTGTGCGCTGTACCCTATACACTAGCCTGCTGCCCTCCAGTGCAGTGGAAGACACTGGCCTTTCACCAGTATTGGAGTAAGATTCCATTGCCAGTCCAATCAGCTTCTGTGTGTTCCTTGGGAGAGGGTGCTGTCTTATCCTTTGCCTCAGGCAGCAAAATGTCTTGAGCTGGCCCTAGCCCTACCTCATGCTCATCCTTGCTTTTGATACTGATTCACCTGCCCTTTACCAGCTGACAAGCAGTGCCTTCCGAGTCTCTGTAGCACACAGCCTTCCACCCCTTGACTATACCCTATGGATTCCCCCTCCCCTTCCCATCTGCTTAAAATGTGTGATTAATAATAATAATAATAATAATAATAATCTGTTGCTCTCCAGATATTGCTGGACTGCAACTCCCACCACCCCTGACTATTGGCCATGCTGTCTGGAAATGATGGGAACTGGAGTTCAGCAACATCTGCATTCCACACCACTAATGAATATAAACAGGTATATTTAGCAACCAGGAATCTTTCTGGCTTGCAGTAATGATCAGACAAGTCATCTACCATAAGGCAATGACACAAGTGAACAAATACACAGGACTGGGAATATTTTCTCCTGTTTTGTATTATGTGACTTTATTTTGACACATGTCGAGCAGGCAATGTGATTTATGAAGACTTCATAGTATACTAGTGAACGCGCTGTAGTGTGTTTTATTAAGTGTAATAAAGTCTTAGTAACATGAACATCATCTGTGCTCTGTCTCTCTTTGCTTTGTCTCTCTGCTCCCCCTCCCTGAACATCAAAGCAAGCAGGGATTACTGTTTCCCCCATCAGCAGTGTAATTCTTAACAGCTTTGCACAGATCCTCTGTGTGTGTGTGTGCTTGTGTGCGTGCTCGTGCATGTGTGCTTGTGTGCATGCATGAATGCATTTAAAAGAGAGAGACAGTGCACAAGCAGAATAATCCAAGTACAGTGGTACCTCGGGTTACATACGCTTCAGGTTACATATGCTTCAGGTTACAGACTCTGCTACCCCGAAATATTGCTTCAGGATGAGAACAGAAATTGTGCTCCGGCAGCGCGGCAGCAGCGGGAGGCCCCATTAGCTAAAGTGGTGCTTCAGGTTAAGAACAGTTTCAGGTTAAGTATGGACCTCCAGAACAAATTAAGTACTTAACCCAAGGTACCACTGTATAAATGGCAGCCTCCACTCCCAACCATAGCAAAAGTTCAGCATGTGTGAATGCTCCTTGTTGGCCATTCCCTCCTTTCTCTGGTTACATCCATATTGAAAAGCACAATGTAAAGCATATGACTCCCCTAAAGAATCCTGGGACATGTATTTAATTTAAGGGTGCTGGCAATTCTCGCTCTGTGAGGGGTAAGCTACAGTTCCCAGCTGTCCTGGCCCACCCATGAGGTGGAGTGAAGCAGCAGCATCAGGTGGCAGAAGCCCTCATGCTGGTGTCCTCTTGGTTGCACCTTGCTGTCTCCAGCAGTGGTGGCTGCAGGGTGAGCTGGGTGGTGTGGCAGCAGCAGGGTGGAGCAGCACTTCCCATTTTGCCTCAAGTGACAAAATTTGATGCACTAGCCCTGGTTCCCAGAATTTGTTGGGAGAAGCCATGTGCTTTAAATATGTTCTTCAATGCCCAATGTGAGTATGAGCTCTACAACTGGAGGTAGAGCAAAGGTTGCAGGGCCATTCGCTGAGGATGCCGAAGCTGCCTTCTCCACTGCAAATCCTGCATTAAGCAGAGGGCTTGCACTATATGACCTACAAGGCCCCTTCTGTTCTTTCTTCTGTCTCTCCCGACCCCTCTTTCAGTTCTCTTTCCCGCTATCGAAACTTAGATTGTAAGCTTCTATGTAGCTGCATAGGGACGCGGGTGGCACTATGGGTTAAACCACAGATCCTAGGACTTGCCGATCAGAAGGTCGGCGGTTCAAATCCCCATGACGGGGGGAGCTCCCATTTCTCGGTCCCTGCTCCTGCCAACCTAGCAGTTCAAAAACACGTCAAAGTGCAAGTAGATAAATAGGTACTGCTCTGGCGGGAAGGTTAATGGCGTTTCCGTGCGCTGCTCTGGTTTGCCAGAAGCTGCTTAGTCATGCTGGCCACATGACCTGGAAGCTGTACACCGGCTCCCTTGGCCAGTAAAGCGAGATGAGCGCCGCAACCCCAGAGTCGGCCACGACTGGACCTAATGGTCAGGGGTCCCTTTACCTTTTATGTAGCTGCATAGATATAGTTAGATATGGATTGTGCTAAATAGCTGACTCATGGTATCCATGGTAATGAAGCCACAATAATTGAATGGAGCCTCCAGTTTCAGAGGCAGTAGGCCACTGAATAGTGGGCTATTGCCTTCATGTCCTGCTGGCAGGCCTCCCAGAGGCATCTGATTCGTTGCATGAAGAAACAGGATGCTAGACTTGATAGAACTTTGGTCTGGGTCAGGAGGAAGGTTCTGATGTTCTAATTAATGACGAAACTAGTTAATAGGTGACCAGTCTGCTGTCACCAATCTGCTTTTCTTCCCTGCACCCCCTGGTAACATCTTGTTGAAGCAGATGAGTGGTGTGATACCATCACGTTCAATGAACCCTTGCCATGTAGTTGGCTGCTGCACATGGCAAAACCCTGACTGTTATAATGCCATAAGTGGGTCCTTCATGGGTCCTTGAAGCATGTGGAGTGCTCCCTCTTCAGCACCTCAGTTACTTAGGGATGGGTAGTCTTGTACATTTTTCTCAGTTTCTCATTTTCCCAGTCTTAAGTACAGCTCTTTCTTTTAAGCCCATGAAAGTTCATCAGTCTTTTACTGCAAATTTATCCTAATATACAAACCTGTAAGCAATTTTGCCTAATATACACATTTTTTGCAGAGCAATGTTCCTTAATGGAATGCATTCCTGTATGTCATTTACACCAGCCCATGCATTTTTATGCACACTTTATCCTGCATGTGCCTTTTTGTACATACTACTTTGCTGAAAAGCTGCATTGCAAAATTTGGAGAAGCGGGAATTTTACAGGATGTTTGTGTTTCATTTTTCATATTGTTTCAGAAAGTGAGAATTAGGCAGAGTCACCATTATATCCCATCCATAGTCACTCCATGCCATTCACTTTCCCACCATGCCCACTATCAATCAGAATTATGTGACTTGAGAGCAAACCTCAAGCTCCCTCCTCCAACACTGCTGATATTTTGGCTCCATAAGTGACAGCACTCACATTCTGAACTTCAGAAATAAAGAGAATGATGTCCCAGCTCCAGCTTGGAGATACGGGTACAGATGGTGACAACTGGGTGTTGCAGGTGAGGCAAAAGATGAACTATCACTCTGTGATAACAAAGATGCATTGCATGTAGAAGATCCTAGATCCAGTGCTTGGTTTCCCTAACTTCAAAAAGCACCATGTAGTAGTTGCTTATGAAAGACTTCTGTTTATATTCCTGGAGACTTATTGTCCCCAAAATAGTCTGACCTGATTTGAGGCAGCTCCTGCCATTCCTGTGTCCTCTTTGCCTCCCACTAACCGATTCTGGGCTGAATCTTCCACACTGATCAGCCTGAGCTTCCCCAGGGATACAGCCACATGGAAGAAACAAATTGGACCCAGGACATCCTTGGTTACAGCTGCTGCTTCCCATTAGCAATTTGGGGGACTGTTGTGGCTCGTTTTTCAGCTTGTTGCACTTGCACAAAGGATATTTGTATTTTTACCAAATTTGGACTTCCCGTCTGTCAGTCAGTCCGTCTGGCTGGCTGGCTGCTGCAGGGTAGAACAACATTATGACAATTGTAACAGCACATTCTTTGTGGACTACTTCTCTACCATGGAGCAGCTAGTTTAGCAAATTTAGCATGCTGAAATGATATCCATATAAGCAGTTGTGAAGGATTCCCAACCCTCCTGCAAGATGGTCTCATCCCATCTGCCTTGCTCATAGGCAGGGTGGGTTCCAGGTGTGAGGGAACCCTAGGCAATGAGCCCTCTGGTGTATCTCCTCCTCTTCCACTGGTGAGTCCTGGTGATCAGTGTTCGAAACAGCATTAAGCTTCGGGGTCAAATTGCTATTACACAATGCCCCTGGATGCAGTGCATTGTGGGAAATTAAAAAGGCAGCTACACTCAGGCAGCTGTGTCTCTGATCAGTGCACCAGAAAAAAGTGCACTTTTAAAATATCTAATTAATACCTAGGTAGGTATTAATGGTGGGTCTTTCTGAGGAACTGCTCAAGGGTACCAGTCTCTAGTGCTGGCCATGTTTATAGGATTCACTGCCACTGAACTGGTGCAAGCTATTTTTTGGTCATATTCTTATGTTTTGGATAAAGGCTGCTGCTGTATGTTCAGAATGCAGTTGAGTGCTGAATTGAGACTTGATCTGCTCTTGCACAATGCCAACTGTGAAGGGCTAGCATATTTCGTCTGAAGTCAGCAGGCTATCAAGTCTCGACTGCAGGAGGCTTTGCAGTGCAGAACTCACTTCCCTCTGTTGTAGGCCTTATTTAATCTATCCCCAGTGTATTCTTTGCTTTAAAAGGGGAAGTCTTCTGGTTTCATGCAAGGATCTTTTGCTTGTGTGTGTACATCCATGTGTGTGTATGTGCACGTGCATGATTCTTACCCTATTCCCCAACCCCTCCACCAGCCAACTAGTGGGTGCATGTGGGCATGAGTATGTGGGTGAGGCAAAGGGACCCAATCCATCTACTTCATCCATTTAATCACCTATGTGCTTTATTGCTTGTAATGCATACTATAGTTCAGATGATGGGGGGAATTAAACCCACAACGTGGATTCTTTGATTAACTCTCATTATAGTCACATTATAATCCCCAAGGATTCTAATACAATAGCTAAGGATTTAGAATCCCAAGTAAGGGAACTGGGCCCCTGTAATTTGAACACTGGGTTCATTTATGTTCATGTATGTGATTGGCATGCATGTTACTTGTGTGAGCGCACACACGGCATGGTTCTTTCCTTCAGAGAAGCCTCTTGTGAAGAAGCACCCTGCAGAATAGACCCGCCCCCTCCTCTAGGGAAGGAGACACACATGTTTAATTAGGATCCTCCTTAATTAAACACTAGCCCCACCCCAAATTAATTTGGGACTAGTTCTGAGGTGTGGTGGGTGACCCCCCTGGTTGGTGCAGGGTGGGTTGGCCTGATGGGGGGAACTCAGCTCAGAGCCATGGGGCAAATCTGGGGGGTTGTGCGCAGCCCTGCTGGAAGACAAACTGGCCCAGAAAAAGGCGGCTATGTGCAGATGTCAGCACACAGTATAACAGTTTGGTTGATGATTTCATGGAGTTCCCAGGTCACAGTCCAATTCATATTTACTATGCTACTGCAAAGTGGCTGAAAATGAGTTTGAGCAATAAGGTTTTAAATATTAACACTGAAGCCAACGCTCCATCAGGTCAGGCATTGTGCAGCAAAGTTCCATCAAGTCAGAATTTGCTTTAAAGAGACATGTGGTGTCCTTCTCGCCAAAGTAATGTGACATGGAGACCCTTATCCTAATGCTATTCCTCAGCTTCCAAGTAAGTAGGAAGTGGGAATTTTATAGAATGGCTGTGTTCCAGTTAGCGTATAGTTTCAGAAATTGGTAGCTTTGCCTTTGAATGCTAACTGGATTTGAATTCTCTCCTGTCCTGGTTGTAGAGAAGCTACTCCAATTCCCTTTTATTTATTTATTTATTTATTTATTTATTTATTTACGGCTATTAGCCCATAAAATATGTACAAACATAAAAACACAGAGACATAAAAACCGATATATCCGACAACAGAAGGTGAACACCACGATGCAAGGGTGGGTCATTGAGCAGAGCCAAATGACAGCTTGGGGCCAGGAGAGCTCCAAGGGACGGATCACAGAAAAAGGAAAACTGAAGACAAAATCCGACATGCACACTCATCATAACAGCCCGATTAGTTTTGATGTTGTTGTTGTTTTTTGGTGGTTTTTGAGTGTGAGATAACCGCATTCAGGAATCTCGCCACCTGCAGAGTTACAGAAGGATCTGTATCCTGCAAAAGCAGTGCGGCGTGTGACTCAACAGGCCTGCCAACCAAGCGCAGTAAAGCAGGACCCAGGAATTTAGTCCTGGCTATGCTATGTAGGGGACAGTTGAACATTATATGTGAAAGAGATTCAACAGTTTCCCCGTCACACACGCATAGCGGAGACACCAAACCCTTGGAAAATCTGTGGCTCAGCAGGTTCGATGGAAGGACATTGAACCTTGCACGAATAAATGCAAGTCGGTGTGGTACTGATGAAAGAGATGACATGTATGATGGAAGGCCAAGTGGTGGGGTTCCAATTCCCTTATCATTTTGGTTGCCCTTAATTTGCACCCTATCCAATTCTACAGAGTTCTTTACTGTACCCTATCCTATACTTCACCATTCACCAGTGTATCTTATTTTCATGTATGTTTAAAAATCAACAAAAAGGGTTTGTTTTTTAAACACAGGGTGGGGCTTGTATTCAAAGGGTGAAAGTGCTTGATTAGGATCAGGCCGTCTGAAGGGTCATGCAAAAAATGACACACTAGTAAAAAAAACCAAAAACCCCACCAGTCATCTGACAAATGGTTTACTGCTGTAACTGATATGGTGATTTTGTCTAATCTTATATATCTGACATGAGTTTTCTTGCCTTAGCAAAGAAATAATTTGCTCTTTCAACAGTCCTGTTTATCATGAATTAAGAAAAGAAAGAGGGGGAAGGAAAGGAAACAAGAAAAAAAGATGAAATTTAATATTTATTGCTACACTTTGTTTCCCTTTGGGAAATTTCAGAGAAAATGATCTCCCCTTTATTTTTGTGTATTTACTGAAGGCTGCTTCGTATGGGACATTTTCCATACTATGAGAAAAAAATAGTTCATGTGATTCCATTATAAGATATGAACCATTTTATTTGGATAACTATTTCTATGGTAGTTGCATCCTTTGGAGGATTTTGGTCAGCTTTTTATTTTATGACCCTGTTTTAACGTAGCTTGCTTTTCTCTCCACACTGCGTATGAGCATCTAAAACTTTACAGGGTTGCAGATCCAGACAAATGTAGTTCTACATTTGTTAATATATTGGTAAAGGGGACTGGGGCACATAATTATATTCTTAAGAGCTGGAAGCATCACAACATAGAATTGTAGAATTTGAAGGGATCCCTAGGGTCATCTAGCCCAGCCTCCTGCTATGAGGGAATCTCAGCTAAAGCGTCCATGATAGGCGGCCATCCAACCTCTGCTTAAAAATCCCCATTGAAGGAGCAATGAAGGAGGTCTTCTAACAGGTCATAGCACTCTTAACAAATTACAGTTCCCAGTCCATGAGGTGAGGTGAGGTGAGGCAGCTGCCTTGGGCAGCAGAGACCCAAGAGGTGGCACCTCCAGCAACAATGACAGCTTCCAGCATTATCTTGCTGGATGTTGCTGCCACTTTGCTGGCTGCTTTTGATTCTCTGTATACTTTGATAGAAGCTATGACTGTTGAAGCAGTATGATACAGTGTTAAATGTATAGCGCAGATGGGGCCTGTGTTTGGATAGGATAGCAGACCTAACTGGATTAAGCAAAATGCTATGAAGGCTTTATGCTGCACAACAGCTTTCAAAAATATGAAAACCAACAGTTCAAAATTGAGGAGCCAGTCATTGTGTGTTCCATCCTAAGTGCAACCTGCGTAGTATGCAATTGAACCTAATATGGTTAAGTCTGGTTTCCTCCTACTTATGACTATGCCTTAAGACAATCTTTGAGACTCAGCATCCAGCCAGTTTCCCCTTCTTCCCCTCCCGTTTCTTAACTTTGAGCCTGATGAAGAATTCTGGGAAACTCAAAAACTTGCTCACTATCTTATGTCATTTGGATGGGGGCATAATAACAGTATTGCTCAAGTGTGGCTTTTGGAATTTATCTGATGCAAAAAGCTTCATTCATTGCTTGGTTTAAGCTGGTATATATTGCAGTGCCACAACCTGGCCTCTTGAATGGTGAAAGGATAGACAGTGCATGTAGGAAGAACATTAGCAAAGTAATGATTTCTTTTTCTCCTTACTAGGTAACTAGCTCTGAGGAACAGGCAAGGAAGGCCCAAGGAAGTTTGCTGTTCAATAAAGGATGCTGGGTTGCTTGGCAACCAATCGTTAGGCCCAATGGTGCAACCAGCCAGCCAGGCATTCCAAACTGGCTGCTTCCATCGTCTTACGTCCTAACACAGGTGTTTCTCCTCGGCTGATTTTACTGCCTTTTTGTAACCCCTGGGGTCATGCATCCAGAAAGTCCTGGGCAGGAATTACAGCTGTATATAATTCCAAACTTTTGCCCCCTTTCCTAGAATGACTATTAAGGTATTTTGTCCACAAACTGGAATGGTCTTTTGTATACTGAAAATGTGATTCTCATTCCCGGTTACACATGAATGCCCTTATACCACCAAGGTTTGTCAGCAAGAACAAATATAAAACATATAAGGATGCTGAAAGTGTATTTTCAAGTTCAGGTGGAGCTCACTTCAATGCTTGGAAGTTTGTTGTGATGAGCATCACAAATGAATACCATATTGGACTAAGTAAAAACAACATGCCCAGTGTAGATGAGAAGACAGGGCAGGTTATTTGCCCACCAGTGAAAGGTCAGAAGTACTTCTGAAGAGCATTCATGTATTTTTCATATTTTCTTTCTCTTTCTCCAATGAAGTAAATGTATATGCTGCAAACTGCATTTTTCTGGATGATATTATATGGTTTTAGTATTATATCATATGCCGCTCTGGGTACTTTTAGTAGACAAGTGGGATGTTACACATGAGCAACATGTGTTTTTAATTCTCTTTTGAATGTTTCTAAATATCTGTTTTTGACCTTCTTTTATTTATGCTTCCAGTGTTGTTTGTAAATCGCTTAGAGGGCTCTTATGACAATCAATTGAGATATACATTTTGTATTATTATTATTATTATTATTATTATTATTATTAATAATAAGATCTGATTGTGGCAGCCTGCAAATGCAACAATCATTCTGCCAGTGGGAACCCCTTTCCTAATATAGCAATGCCACTAAGTGGCTTGGGGTGACAAAAGTGTTACAGTGTTGACCTATTGTATATTTTTTCTACTTTTACAAGACCTGCACCTATTTTTCTGCTTGCACAATTAAAATAGTTTGAGCAACAATACCAGCCTATCCCAGTTCTTGTGCTGATGCTACATTGGATCTCACCCATATCATCATTATTATTAAGCTGAGAGAGAGCACCATGGCACAATGGAGGTGGCATTTTTTATTTCCGATATGCATTTGCTCTTTTCCCAAGAACCTCAATATGATGTATACAGAGAGTTTCCTTCCCCTTTCTTATCCTCAGAAAACTCTATGAGGTAGGGACTATGGCTAGCCAAAGGCCACACATTGAGACAAAACTGCAGCTGAGATGTCAAATGAAATTTTGGCTGTCATACCAGAACATGGCAAGGATTTAAAAAAACACAAAACACCAAACCAAGTATTTAATGCCAATTTTAAAAATTTAACTTGAAGGGGCATTTAAAAATAAAACTCTAAAGCATCTTTAGAAGAAACAATGGTACAAAATTCAAAGTTCTGTGCAATGGAAGGGCCTTTTCAGTTGCGGCTCTTAAGATGTGGAACTCCCTCCCTTCTGAGGTGTATCTTGTCCATCTCTTTATAGTTTCAGCAAATGTTTAGAGGTGGAGAGACCTGATCCTACAAATGGACTACTGGCTGCTCCTATTAATAATAATTGTTATTTAGTGATTGGTACAAGCTGTTGTTTTTAAGGACTGGGTTACTTTCTGTGCTTTTATTTGATTATCCTGTAAACTGTGGTTTGTGGAAAGGGTGGTATATACACCATCTTAATAAGAAATAAAGACCCTATAAAACCAGACACTCCTTGCAGTATTTTCCCTTCCAATTGGGTCTGGCTCTGATTTGCACCTTTCTGCCATGTCATTTTCCACGCGTCATCAAAAGCAGCAGCATTTATAGAGCACACACACAGAGAGAGAGATGGGTTTCCATGGGCAAATTTGTTTAAGCTCAGGGACTGTTGTGGTTTTCCAATGGTATGATGTGCAAGAGGCCACCAGACAGGAAACAATGTTTCAGAATGAGAAGCCTGATGACAGGGTAGGGGGAGCCCTCTTTCTGCCTTTCTCAGTGGTTATGCCAGAGTAGTTTAAATGAGCGAGTGATGAGTGCATTTGTTTTTAGAAACTTGAGGCCAGCTTTGGCAAACAGCTTATTCTAGTTGCTAGACGTTATTCCTCTCAGCACTGATGATACCGATATGTGAGCAATTGGAGTCATCTCTCCCTCTCTCAGGACAAAAGGTATTGAGGTTTCCTGCTGACTTTTCAGCAACTTCAGAAGCAATTATCTAAAATGCTTGGGACTAGCACATGTCAATCCCAGCATGTGGTGTTGCTTAATACAAAGCATCCCATGCATTTCATTGAAATACATGGGACTTAGCATGTATTGGATGCAAAACTGGATGCAAGACTGCTTTTTTCCCCCGCACACACACACACCCCTGCCACGAAAAAATAGAGAAATTGGGGAGCTGGAGTGATCCGCCTGAAGTGAAGGTCTCATTGCTCTCCCAGCTTCTCAAAACAATGGGTCACTGGCCCTTACACAGAAAGACACAGGGAAGGAAAGGTGTGGGGAGCTCAGTGCATCATGTTGTGGTGGCGTCAACCACACCAAAGCTCCCTTCCCTTTGTGTCTCCCCACTCCCTTTGGTAAATACCAGTGACCAGCTGCGTTGGAATGTTGGGAGAGTAATTGTGCCCCATCTGCCCCACCTCGCTGACTGCTACCAATGACATCTCTAAGTAGGGTTGGGAAAGCCATTCCATCAAGCTGCCTCAGTGGAAGAACTGTGAAGAGCTCTGGCTCACTCCATCAGAGTCTTCAAAGCATTCTAAAACCCTTCAGCATAATAACATGGTGCAGGCTTGGTGGGAGGGAATTTCATAAGTGCGGAGTCACCACAAAGAAGGACCTCATTCTCATGACCACCCACCTGACTCATCTTTGAAGGCAGCCCCACATAGAGCTTTTTGCAGTAGTCTAGTCTGGATATGATTAGATCAGGGATCACTGAAGCAAGGTCAACCCCCTCCAGGAAGGCACATGTACCAGCTGAAACTGGTAAAAAAACATTTCTGGACACTGACTCTGCTGGGCTTCCCCAATACATGTATCTTAAGATAAGTGAGCTTAAAGGAGTTCATGGAAGGATAATTTCCCAACCCCTCTTCCTACCTGCCACAAACCTCTCCTAAAACATATCCCACCTGTTGAAAACACTGCTGAATAATGATGGAGTATGCACAAGGGGCTGGTGCAGCAGGGGGAAGTCTGCTGAATTTTGGGTGATCCTCCCCTACCTCAGCAGCTCCTCACAGGCCATCCTACATGGGCCTCCTGTGCATCCCGATGAAGTTTTGTTTGGGGGTATATGTGCAGATAGCTGATGTGTGAGCAAACAGAAGACTTTCCTTCTGTCAGCTTATTTAAGTTTACATTGCAGGTTCCAACCCAATGTGTGTACAGTAGGGCAAGGAATACAAAGGAAAGGAACTCCAAATCCACGCTAAATCCAGAGGATAGCAGTCCCTTTATTAGAATTAAGAATGCCACAAAATTTCAACAGAGCTTTCGAGATCTTCAGAATTGTTCCTGAGGTTGTAGGTTAAGCAAAACGTGTGTGTAGAGGGACCTGACTTAGTGTTAAAGCCACGAAGTCTGCATTGGCCCTAGTCTTAAAACTGAGTGTTAGAAATGGCTGATTCCTCATATTTGAGAATATAATATGCGGTGGTTGTTGGATCTGTTGCAGATAACTTCTTAAATCTGCTATCTTTCAACCACTTCACTCTTTTAAATTACACCTGTAAAACAACAAAACAAGTGTGTCAAAATGTCTTTAAAAATTAGAAGAATGATTCAGGGGAAACGTGTGTAATTTCAAAAGAAGTAACTCAGTGAAGCATTTCCTTGGATATGTTCAAATTTCTTGCAGAATCAGTGGATAACTCCTTAAGAGATGCCTTTGATTTCAAAGAGCAAAGCTATTTTCATGAGGCAGAGATGTGCATTGGTTTAGGTCTACCAGTAAAAGTCAGAGGTTGTGATGAGAATTGTTCATAACAGGTAGAAGCTGATGATTAGAATCATTCATATCGGCCTCATCAGTAAGATGACGATTGCCCCACTTATATTCCCTGGGTGCATAGTAAATCAATCACTAGCATCTCACTGTCCCCAAAAACTGTATTTTCCTTTTGTCATTTCATGGATGACATGATGTGCCAATCTTCTGTTCTCTGATGAGGGTTGGGAATGGACAGATTAGTCAATTTCCAGTCTAGCATGCCTTCATTCATAAATCCTTCCTATTTCTGCATTAATCTGTAAAAAAAAAGTGCATGAAAAAAATCGTATTTCAAAATGTGTTTTTCATTCCAGACACACGTTTTCAAATGTGTTTTCTTTCAAAGTACACTTATGTAAATATACATTACTTTAAAATGCAAATTTTTATATGCATTCTGGTCCAATGTTTTTAGAGCCACAAATCACATGGCAAAATTCAGGGAAGTGCAAAAAATCCAAATAATACCTGCATTTTGATCTACATGTTAGACTAGGAGTTGCAGATCAGGCAAATTTGTACTAAAATTTGAAAAAACAACAACCAAACAGTTCTTCAAACACAGCTTCTTGAAGGAGAAATGAACGTATTATAGCAGTGAGAATACCAATCTTTTTGTTTTACAGGGTCACCAAACAGGGGTCTTAAATGTAGAGATTGAGATTTTTCAAAGGGCTCCCTCTATTGACAATCACTACAATGTGCACCTCACGGAAGTCAAATCTAAGCATTAAAAAAAAAACAAAAAAACCAAGTGTAATTGGGATAGTATTGGTCCACGTTTGTAGTTTAGCAGTGATATCCATAGACTAGATTTCCATAGATAAGCTGTATGTACAGGAAAATCATGTGACATGGCCTTCCTGAAGATGTACCATTTCAGGAGTGTGTGCTGGAGTCTGTGGCATATTTGAAATCATGTAAGAAATTCTACACTTGTAAGAAGGATTCAGCTAGAAAGGACTATACACTTATAAAAAGGGTTCAGCCCAGCCTTTTCTGTGATATAACGTTTCCCCAGTTACCAGCAATTATCCCCTTTGCTGGAGCTTTCTACATCCTGCTACCTTCTTTCTCTAAACTAGGGGTGTGTGTGGTGGGAGGTCCTCTGCTGGAAAGACAGCACCCCAGCCCTTTGAGCCTTCCTTTCGAGAACTCGGCCTCCTTGCACTCTGAGAGTTTTCAGGTTATTTGACAGGTACTCCCAAAAGGTCCCACTGATTTTCAGGGATAGCACCAGACTGCCAGTTCCTAGATGAAACTGGGCCAGTATTCTCAGGGTAATAGCCAGGTTTGGGCTAAGGTTGTATTGTACCACTTGGAGGATGGGTGAATGAATGTGGCCCTCTGGGCCTTTCTGCCCGGCCCTTGGAACCCTTCCACAAACTCTCTCCTTAGGCCATCAGCTTTGCTCGCAAGCCTCCTTAGGTGTTTCAGCCTGGCTGAAATGTGTCTTTGAACTGCAACAATGCCTCCTGCACATCAGGATGGAGAATTGGTAGGAGTGCGTAGAAACTAGCATACTGTACAAATGTAACATTTACATGTTGCTTCACCCAGTTTTGCCTCTGCCCTCACCCACCACTCGCCCTTGGGATGGTTGTCCAGATGGGATAGTGTCCCTCAAGCTGAAAAGGGTTTGCCTGTTCCCAAGATTGTAGTCCATGTTGTTCCTTTTAACCACTCTTCCATTTTAACAGTCCTAGCGGCTAACCTCACAATCTCAGGTTCTGCAAATGCTAGAAACTTACTCTCACTTTTTGTAAATGAAAGCTGGGGATATAGCAATTATGCTTCATGCAGGAGTGGGGGGGGGAGGGGGACTGTGTCCCTTGCCTCTTGCCCCTATATTTACGTTTATTTATTTATTCACCGCCTTTCCATACACGCTTAAGGTGTTTTACATCAAACTGGTGAAAAATGCCAAACAAAACAAAACAAAACAAAGCAACATAAACATAAACAATTAGCCTACACTCTTTTCAGCAGTCAAAATACAAATTCAGAATAAGGCAGAGTCATACTAAGGATGCCCATGCATAGAAATATAAAGGGTGGGGATAAAATTAAAGTACTTATGATGCAGCCCAAGGATCAGTTAACAGCTGTTCCCACCCTGCCTTAAAAAACCCCAAATCCTGGTGACCCAGCTGTTCACACCCTGCAGTCTCCAGTATGTGGTGCTCCTTGGACTTCTGCAAATCCCTTCCCAATCCCTGGTATTACCCTGTGCTTCCTGGGAGAAAGTGTGGGAGAAAATTGTAATGAGAATATATATATATATATATATATATATATATATATATATGCGCGTGCACACACATTTGTGGCAAAGGTCTCTTGCCTCATCCCCCGCATTCAAGAGTTCAGTGTTACTGTATAGAAGCAAAAACAACACCCCCCTCCCCAAAATATGAAAAATAAAAATAAAAATGTGATGTTCTTGTTAAAAGGACACAGCAGGGGGAAAGTAACTGCTCTAAACAGACAATGTAAAGGAGGAGAAAATAGCTCCCATGGACACATTTGGATTGTTGATTCAGGTACCTCGAGGTAATTTGCAAGACCGTAGTTTTACAGAGTAGGAGCAGCTTTCTGGCTTCATTGCACACAGTGGGGAGGGAAACAGCAAGCCAGGCTCTTCATTTGTGCTTTTTTTATGTTGCTTCACAACCCAGGAACCATATGGGGTATAAACGGATCACTCCCTCTGAGCAGGCTGTGGAAGGGTTGCAGGGCAGGGGCTTAGCGAGGCAGTGGGAAGCAGTGAGACAGAAGCAGGAATGAAATATGGATTGAAATCTCGCCATCGGGTGCAATATCCCTTGTAGCGGCAAGAGGTTTAATAAAATCCAAAAAAGATATTTAGGCAGCACAGTGTGTATCTGAGCAAGGTTGTAAGGAGCATACTTCCCCCGTATTTCTGTACTGAGCAGTCCTGTACTGAGCAGTATTTGGAGGTGGTCAGAGGTGACAGTGCATGGATTTGGGCTCCCCAAGTTTCAGAGCACAGGGAGTATAGTTGCTTTATACTGAATTTAGGTCACTGGTTCAGTTGACTGATATGGACTGTATCCAGACAGCACTTTATTCCATTTCCCTGACATTTCCTTATCTGATAATCTCCACATTTTATGTAATCTTTCACACAATATGAAAGCCACTTCTTGAAATCTGGCAGAATCTGGTGCTCATTTCTGTGTTACTCAGTTCCAGGAAAGAAACACAAAGCAAAACACCATTTGTAAACCCAGTAAGCCTAGAAAACTGTGGGAGTTTTGCATTGCAATTTTATGTGGAGTGGTATCCCAGCATATACAGTTCTTTCCTGCCATTTAAAGTGTAGCATGGCATGGCAGTATATCAAAAGAAAAGCAACAGTTCCATAATGAAACATGTAATGCAGTGTAAAAGGAACATGAGAAAATGGGACAGAAGTACTAGCATTATAAGCAGGAAAACTAACGCAGTAATCCTTACATCTGAATGCACCCATAATGTGCTCTGGCTGGCAGGGGCCCAGAAAGTGTTTCCCTCCACATCACTCAGTATGTGATCATTTTTTACCAGAGAGGCCTAGGACTGAATCTGGTGAACCTTTTGCATGTGAAGCACGTTCTCTGTCATTGCACTTTGCACTCTGTCCATAGCTCTCCAACTTCACTGGGTCAGATGCCCGTGACCTTAGTTTGGTGCAGCTGATTAATGTTAAGCAAATATCAGGGCCCTGAGCCAGATTAGGACAGAAGCACGGAGGACAAGGAGCAGAAACACCAAGATATTTGAATATTAAGCAATTGGCAAATGCTTTAAAATAAGTAAACCATTTGCCACCCACAGTCGCTATTAGAATCCCCTCCAAATTTGATTTTCACAATAGGAAGAATGTTCTCTTTGGAACCAGGGCATTAGGATTCTGATCAGAAGTGCAGCAGGGGCAAAGGGTTAAAGCTCCCTCTGTTTGTAGTTGTCCTGATTCTTCTCAACTTATCTGCTTCAAACACACACACACACACACACACACACACACACACACACACACACAAACATAATCAGGAATGCAGTGCCAAACTACATGACCTATGTTGCCTCCTGTTGACCCTCAATGCCGTTTTGAGGACAGAGTCTTAGAGACTTACCGTATTTTTCGCTCTGTAGGACGCACCAGACTATAGGACGCACCTTGTTTTAGAGGGGGAGAACAAGAAAAAAAATTCTCTCCCTCTCTGTGCAGCGCCCCTTCAGCAAAGCGGCAGGAGAAACGGAGTCCCTTCCATTTCTCCTCCCGCTTTGTTGAAGGGGCGCTGTGCAGAGAGGGAAAGCTGTGCAGCGCCTCTCCAGCGAAGCAAAGCCAGGAGAGCAAGAGAAATCGGTGCGTACCGATCCCTCTTGCTCTCCTGGCTTCAGTGAAAGGAACCCGAAGCCTCCGGAGCACAGCAGGAGTGCTCCCACTGCGCTTCGGAGGCTTCGCGTTGCTATCGCTGAAGCCATGGAGCCTGCATGCGCTCCATAAGATGCACACACATTTCCCCTTAATTTTTGGAGGGGGAAAAGTGCGTCTTATAGAGCGAAAAATACGGTATGTCCTTCCTTCAACTCCCTATAAAGGCAATTATATATACTGGAGTCCCTTCAGACTGGTTTCTCAGAGCCACCTTCCAAACTTAAAACTCTGTCAGGAGACAGACCATAAGTCTCCCTCCCCAAAGAAAAGCCCTCCTGAATTAAGCCAATTGTGCAGGGATGGGGAACTCATTTGGGGGCAAATGACACTCTCCTGGCAGTCACCTGATGCTATATGACATTAAGCATGGAGATATATTATCTCTCATCTAAGCACTATGTAAAAAGGTCAAGGTAAAGGACCCCTGACAGTTACCGTAAGTCCAGTCGTGAACGACTCTGGGGTTGCAGTGCTCACCTCGCTTTACTGGCTAACATTTGTCCGCAGACAGTTTTTCCAGGTCATGTGGCCAGCATGACTAAGCCACTTCTGGCAAACCAGAGCAGTGCACAGAAATGCTGTTTACCTTGCCACCGGAACGGTACCTATTTATCTACTTAAACTTTTGACATGCTTTCAAACTGCTAGGTTGGCAGGAGCTGGGACCGAGCAATGGGAGCTCACCCTGTCACGGGGATTCGAACTGCTGACCTTCTGATCGGCAAGCCCAAGGCTCAGTGGTTTACACTGCAGCGCTACCTGCATCCCACACAGGCACCATGTAGTCAGTCTCTTTACTCTTGATCTTAGCAGTATGCAGAGCCAGCCGACCCATGAGGTGGGGCAAAGCAGCTGCCTCAGGTGTCAGAAGCACAGGAGGCAGTGACCTACTTGACCCGTGGCTTCTGCTGCCAGCAGAACACCTTGTCTTGCTGAGTTTTGGCAAAAGGGAGACTTGGCAAAAGGGAGATGCCAATCACTGCCCCTGCAGAGAAAATAAGCACCAAGGTCCTGTAGAATGGTCCCCTTCATTGAGTTTTGAGGGGCATTGCAGTGATGTCAGTGGTGCAACAAACGGGGGTGGAGCATAGTTGGAGGTGGCCAGGAGGTGACACATTCCCATTTTGCCACAGATGGCAAAATAGAATGGGCATCCCCTGGCACTAAGCACCACAGCGTTAAGATCAAGAAAATGCGTCTCTCTCTTTGTTTTTTAAAAAGCAGGCTGTGATACCACATTGCTAAGATCAAACATAAACCTCTGCCTGCTCTTTGACAGTAGATTACAGTGCTAAGGTTGGATAGAAGCTTCTGCCTGTTCCCACTTTGAATCCTTTGATGTCAAGTAATTGAGAGTTGGGTGGTCCCACCCACCTGTCAGAAGTGGGCCAGTTCTAGATGCGGCCCTTAGGATTAAAAAGGTTCCCTACTGCTGCAATAGTCCATTTAGTCCAGCATCCTGTTCCTCCAAGTGGTCAACCAACTGCTCCTTTAGAGACCCACAATCAGAGCTTGAAGGCAACAGCTCTTTCCCTCTGTTGGATCCTAGCAACTGAGACTCAAAAGGCATGTAGCCTCTGAACCTGGAGGTTGCATATAGCAGCATGACTATTGACTAGCCACTGATAGTCTTTTTGTCCACGAATTTGTCTAATCCCCTTTTAAATGCATCTCAGCTCATTTCAAACACCACACCTTTGGATCCTTTGGAAGAAGGATCACTGTTTTTGAATGTGTACAACTGTCACCCTGCTTTCACCTGGTGGTCAAGACCTTTTTGTGCTGTTTCCCAAGCCTGCAAAGCTATTTGATTGGAGATGACAGTGAGACAAAAGAAATAAATGTGCACACCATAGGAAGGGAAGTTTCTCTCAACCAAAAGGCCTTATCTTAAAAAAAGACGGTCTGACTCCAGCCGGTATCTCTCTGGGCACTTCTAGATGGCAGATGATTGTGGACTCAGCGCTGCTCAAGCATGTCTGTTTTGTACAGTGTCCACACAATGTCACCTGTATCAAAATCCTGCTCTGTATTTTGCCCCCTCCCCATTCAATCCATATTTACAATATTTACTATTTTTACTACTATTTTTACTTATTTTTCTCTCCGCAGAAATTGTAAATCTTGATTAAATGAGAATTTATCCATGCCTGGATAGCTCAGTTGGTTAGAGCATGGTGCTTATAATGCCAAGCTTGCAGGTTTGATCCCTGTATGGGATATTCCTGCATTGCCGGGGGTTGGACTACATGATCCTCAGGGTGCCTTGGCTCATTTTGGGAGGCTAAGACAGAACAGGGAACTTCTTATACTGTCCATCCCACTGCCCAGCCACCATCCTGATTATGCTGGTGGAGGTGGTCTCTGGTGTGGTGCTGGATAATTCTTTTATTATTATTATTTAAACCAATTAAAGATACTGTTGGAAATGGGAAGGAGATGCTGAAGCTTCTTCCCCACTCCAGCAACTGGTTGGTGAGTGGGAGATTCAATCCTGCTGGAGTCTGTTTCTTCAGCACATTCCCCGTGGGAAACACGCTGTCAAGGCAGATTCCTGCCTTCAGCCTTTTCATCTAACTCCCTGCCCTGACAACCCCAGATTGCTACTGCCCGACTTGGCTGAAGCCCAGATTCCCTCAAATCAGCCTGATTTGTTTCAGGATTTGGCTTGATCCATTGCACAGCTCTAATATGCAACATGCATTGTAATTACCAACAAAATTAGGAAGCTAGCCTTAGAGTTTGGCTGCTGGTCTGCTATTGCTGTTATACTGCTGGATGTGTCCCTACAACATGTGGCCCAAAGCTATAGATGGGGATGGACTGAGCTGGGTGTGCTGGGCCACCAGCTCCACATCCCATAAGCTAGCCTACTGCCCTCAACTGCAGCAGAAGATGCGCTCGCCCACCAGCATTGAAGTCTGATTCAGTTGCCACTCTGGTCAGCTTTTTTTATCTGGAATGAAAAGCGGCACTATTTTGTCCTTTGCAAGCAGAGCTGGCCTTGGTTGGGGAATGATGAAAAACAATATTGGACAAAAATTCTATGTCAGGAGTGCTCTGATGGTGTTTCCTGCTTGGCAGGGGGTTGGACTCGATGGCCCTTGTGGTCTCTTCCAACTCTATGATTCTATGATTCTATGAACATGCTTAATAAATCCCACTTTTGTGGCCACAGACAGACTGGAAGGAAAGGGGAGTTCACTAGGTACATGGGAGGCTTCAATTCAACTTGACACCACAAGGTGGAAAGAAACTATAGGAAGAGTGGGGAACCTTTGCTCCCCCCAGATGTTCCTGAATTACAACTTCCATCATCTCTTGCCTTTGGCCATGCTTGCTAAGGCTCATGGGATCTGTAGTTCAGCAACATCTGAAGGGCCAAAGGTTTCCCTCTATTGATCCATGGAATAAATATATAAAAGATTATTGTTTTGATTTTTCAAGAAACTCTGGCAAATGTACCAGTGTGGCATGTAATTGTGGCTCACCTGAACACCCTGCCACACACAAAAAAGAGTGAGGATAAAAAAAGGACACAGGTTTTTGCTTTTTTAATGAAATATGCATGTGCTAATGCATAGGTATAGTATTGCCTACAATGAATGCCAGTGGCTCTCCATAGTTTCAGGCAGGAATCTTTCCCAGCCCTAATTGGAGGTGCTGGGGATTGAACCTGGGACCTTTTTATGCAAGGTATGTGCTCTCGCACTCAGCTGCACATCAAACCATCAGTAACTATGATGGGACTATGGGCAAGTCCTCTGAAGCCCATCTAAGCTCCAGGACAGTTCCATAAAAGAGAGAGAAGGCATTTCTTGAGGTAGTACTAATCACAGTATTTGCAGAAACAGTGCCAAGCATTATTCACTATCCTATTTAGTTTCAAGCTGTTAAATTAGATTAGTTTATTTGTATACCTTATACTTTACATGGATTTGTTGTTCTCTTTTTGCATTTATATAATGACATTGTTATTATCTATAATTGTTCCAAATATGTATTGGGGGGTTATTATATTTGTTGTTCATTTTATGTTTCGTAAGTAGGGATGGGGGAGAATTTCAGTTCAGTTCTATCTAATCCACCCTTTCTGAAACAATGCGCAAGCTAAAATTTCAACATTTTTGCTTCTCTGAATTTTGCAGTGCAGGTAGCCAGCCAAGTAATCTTTACAAAAATGTTTATATTAGAGTATGCATAACAATGCATATATTAATAAAAATGACATACTAGGAGAAATTGCTTTGCAAAGATGTGCATAATAGGGGGAATCACATAAAAACAAGGAGATACTTGCACTAAATGCTGCTGAATATTCACAAGTAAAAAATAATCATAAACTGAAATATAAATATGGAAAACTGAACTTAAGATTGGAAAGATGGAAAGTGAAAGAAACCAAAATTACCAGTTTTGCTGAATCCTAGTTGTGAACTGCTTTCGACACATTTTTGTAGAAAAATATTATACAAATATGTAAAGGAATGAGTGAATTCTGCATCCTGGTACACTCAAAAAGAAGCCATTTCAGCTTTCTGGGATGATGGCACTCCAGCTTCCTGGTTTTTATGGTGAAAAGATGATCTAAGGTGGCGGTGCAACTGTGAAGGAACATTGCCTCAGGGCCATTGTGCCTCCAGTTTTAATAGCTTTTCTTCTACCAAGTATAGATCTCTGTGTATGTGTGTGTGAGAGAGAGACTGTCTGTGTGAGCAAGAGGAAGAACATAGCCTAGAGGTCTTGGCCACCAGTCTATCCATTATTTTTAGTTGGAGTCACCTGAAAATCAGACCGCACACTCCAGTGTGGTGTGATGACCTTTGGGGTTTTTGAATTGTGCTCTTTTTCTGGTAAGATGCAAGTGGGTGACTTTGAAGGGGGACCCCCTCCTGTGCCATGCAAAAGTCTTTGAATTGTTCCTGATCTGCTTCTGAGGCTCCCCACTTATATGTAAGGTGCTTTGAAGATGAATACACCCATCACAAGAGGGGGGGTAGAGGGAGGAGAAGAAGCCAGCACTATTCCCTTAGGTGAGCTAAAGCTGCAGATTTCATAAAGATGTTCACTATAATGGCTGCTGCTTTTTGGGTGGGACATAGGAGGCAATCTTGGTAGTTTTGCAGCAACCCAAAGTAGCAGATTATTGGGTACATTTCTTGAACGCTGTACAAGAACTCCATTTCACGTCAGCAATGTCTTCTTAGACCTCCTTTTTCTTTTCGTTTTTGCAACACCTGCATTCTCATAGCATAGAAACTCTTCATTCATGAGTACCATCATCTCTTCTGTTTCTGATGTTCAGGCCTGGGTGCTGATGCTTAGGTAAAGATAAAGGGACCCCTGACCATTAGGTCCAGTCGTGGCCGACTCTGGGGTTGCGACGCTCATCTCGCTTTATTGGCTGAGGGAGCTGGCGTACAGCTTCCGGGTCATGTGGCCAGCATAACTAAGCCGCTTCTGGCGAACCAGAGCAGCGCACGGAAACACCGTTTACCTTCCCGCCGGTAGTATTTATCTACTTGCACTGGCGTGCTTTCGAACTGCTAGGTTGGCAGGAGCAGGGACTGCGCAACGGGAGCTCACCCCGTCACGGGGATTCAAACCCCCAACCTTCTGATCGGCAAGTCCTAGGCTCTGTGGTTTAACCCACAGCGCCTAGCAAAAACAAAACACACCACAAACACACATGAAAGCAAGGTATCAATAGTCTGAAGGCTTGTGGAAATACAAAATACAAAAAAACCCACCCACCCATGAACAAACAAAAAGGGGGAGGGACACATTTAAACAGGCAACAGGACACTCACTTGATTAGCCACAGAATGCTGACTGACTCTTTGGGGAACAAAAGTGGAAATTGAGGGGAATGGGGAATGGATTACTCTGGAGTAGGGCATTTTGTTGCAGGTCCCACTTGTTCCTAATTTCGATTGCACTGCTCAGGATACAGAGCACTTGGTAGTTCTTATCTTTTTGAATCCATACAATGACCATTACATAAACTGGGCTTGCCCTTTGTGACTTTTCCTGGTGTTCAAGCGTGAGGGTCATGGCCAAAGAAAATATATGTTCTCTGAAAAGCAACCAGTGGAATGGCTGTTGTGCTACTGTAAGAGCCAGAATAATGGTTGCATATGTGGGAATGGGGGTAGAAAGGCCCCAGTTATGGCTTCCCCCAAATAACCCTGGAAAGTGTAGTTTGTCAAGAGTTGTGATAATTGTTAGGAGACTGCTACTCCCACCATAGAGCCACAATTCTCAGAGTTCCCTGGGAAGAAGGACTGGTTATTAAAATGTTTTGGGCATTGTTAGCTCTGTAAGGGGAGTGTGGGGGCCTTCTAATGAATCTTAGAACCCTTAACCAATGAAAGCTCCCAGGGTTCCTTGGGGTAAGCCATCATAAGCAGTCTGATACTTCTTTAAATGTATAGGGCAGATGGGGCCAAGTCAGTTAAGTTCACACTTCTTGAACCAATATGAGAATCAAACCACAGCTCTCCTTTGAAATTCCCACTTTTCCCAATTTTGCAGTGCAGTTCTCTATCAAAATAGTGTGCTCAAAAGTGTTTGCATATAGGGTTGGCATATTTTGAAGAGCAAAGAAGAGGACAGATTTGCCGACTTCTGCTTTTAACTATGGATCACGATGATGACTCTACTCACGCAAAAGAGGTCGTGTCCTGGAAAAAGAGGAGAAAGTGTGCCTAAGAATAATAACAAGTGTGCCTGTGATAATAACATGCAAAAGTGCATTACAGTGGTACCTCGGGTTAAGTACTTAATTCGTTCTGGAGGTCCATCTTTAACCTGAAACTGTTCTTAACCTGAAGCACCACTTTAGCTAATGGGGCCTCCTGCTGCTGCCGCGCCGCCGGAGCCCAATTTCTGTTCTCATCCTGAAGCAAAGATCTTAACCTGAAGCACTATTTCTGGGTTAGTGGAATCTGTAACCTGAAGGCAATGTAACCTGAAGCGTATGTAACCCGAGGTACCACTGTATATTAGGGAGAACGCATGCTAAGAATAGTATATCAGGAGAAACAAGCACTAAAATGATGAAGTTTAATGAGGACTTTTTTAGAATAAAAATGTTCATAACCTGACATGGGAATGTGGAGAATTGACCTTAAGATTGGAAAAATAAGTGACTTAGAGAAATCAAAATTGATGGATTCATCCATTCCTAGTATGTAATCTGCCCTGGGCCTGTATGGTGAAGGGCAGTCTATGACTGTCATATTTTTCAAATAGAGAGCAGATAATGTAGAAAAATAAAAGCAGCAGAACAAATAATGAAAGCCAAATTTTGCAATTTGGTAGGGGAAGAAGCTAAAAAATGGAATTCCACCAAATGGCATATGACGAGAGGTTTAAATCCTGTATTGTCTTCCTTTTCTGGGCCAAAGTAGTTGTCGCTGAAGCCAGCATCTCTTTAAGAAATTCATTAGATTGGAACACTGCTGTTTGATCATCCCACAAGTTCAAAAGGGTAAGTTGTGGAGAGGCTTGGATAGGGCTTTTTTTTTAAAAAAAATATAATAATATTTTTCTTTAGATATCTGGCTTTCATTACGTGTTTTGCTGCTTTTATTCCCCCCCCCCCTAAATTATCTACTCTACAGATTTGGAAAACAAAACCCCTGTGCTGCTCCTAAATAAATCAGTCAATAAATAAATGATACACGTAGCTGCATGGTATCTTTTTTTAATCCACTTTTAGTATTCAAGAGAGAAATATTGATGAGGTAAAATAATGTGTTCTTTTGCGGGTAGGTGGGGGACGAGTTACATTTAATCTAGTAATGTTTTGACTTCCCAGCTGGGATCTCTTTTTTGTTCTGTTTTTGCCATAATATAGGACTTCAGAGTATGTTACTAATTCTAGGGGACTCAGGAGGATGTTCAGAAAAAAAGGTGATGCGGTGTTTTGATTTGCTGTGCAAGTCATATAGAACTATCCGTGGCATTGCTCTGTTTATCTTTTCTTGTATAAATATCACAGTTGAAACTGGCTATATTTAGCAGTTGAACTCAATTTCTCTCTCTTTCTCCCCCCCCCTTCCTCCTTGTTTCAGTTATTTTCTGTCTGTCCCTAATTTCCATAGCTGCTGCAACAGAATGCTAGGAATAAATGCAAACAAATCCACTACTGCCTTCCTGGTTTACACATGTACTACGGATCATTCTTTAAAGCCTAACTCTTAATTCAACTAAATAATCACTGCTTCACAGCAATAATTGCACATGAAAGGGGCTCTTCTTCCATTTTATTGCACATATAATATTTCTAAATGCCTACGTCTTGGTATTTAATTTTCTCCTAATTGGCACAAGAGAGTTGTTCGCTTGCCAGACTCAAAGTTCCTCCTAAAATCCCTTGATTCATTTATGGCAAATGTGTTTTCCCAATGGAAGTTCAAGGATGAAGCAACAAGAACTCTTTCCTTTCTTGGGAAATGTGACAGTCTGATGAAGGACCCAAGCTTTATATGTAGGTTTGAATTAGCACAAATATAGTGGTTTGCTATTGACTGTAGAGGGGACTGAGCTAACCAATATGATAAAACTGATGATACAGTACAGATCATAGAATCATAGAATCATAGAATGATAGAGATGGAAGAGACCACAAGGGCCATCGAGTCCAACCCCCTGCCAAGCAGGAAACACCATCAGAGCACTCCTGACATATGGTTGTCAAGCCTCTGCTTAAAGACCTCCAAAGAAGAAGACTCCACCACACTCCTTGGCAGCAAATTCCACTGTCGAACAGCTCTTACTGTCAGGAAGTTCTTCCTAATGTTTAGGTGGAATCTTCTTTCTTGTAGTTTGGATCCATTGCTTCGTGTCCGCTTCTCTGGAGCAGCAGAAAACAACCTTTCTCCCTCCTCTATGTGACATCCTTTTATATATTTGAACATGGCTATCATATCACCCCTTAACCTCCTCTTCTCCAGGCTAAACATGCCCAGCTCCCTTAGCCGTTCCTCATAAGGCATCGTTTCCAGGCCTTTGACCATTTTGGTTGCCCTCCTCTGGACACGTTCCAGTTTGTCAGTGTCCTTCTTGAACTGTGGTGCCCAGAACTGGACACAGTACTCCAGGTGAGGTCTGACCAGAGCAGAATACAGTGGCACTATTACTTCCCTTGATCTAGATGCTATACTCCTATTGATGCAGCCCAGAATTGCATTGGCTTTTTTAGCTGCCGCGTCACACTGTTGGCTCATGTCAAGTTTGTGGTCAACCAAGACTCCTAGATCCTTTTCACATGTACTGCTCTCAAGCCAGGTGTTACCCATCTTGTATTTGTGCCTCTCATTTTTTTTGCCCAAGTGCAATACTTTACATTTCTCCCTGTTAAAATTCATCTTGTTTGTTTTGGCCCAGTTCTCTAATCTGTCAAGGTCGTTTTGAAGTGTGATCCTGTCCTCTGGGGTGTTAGCCACCCCTCCCAGTTTGGTGTCATCTGCAAATTTGATCAGGATGCCCTTGAGTCCATCATCCAAGTCGCTGATAAAGATGTTGAATAAGACCGGGCCCAAGACAGAACCCTGTGGTACCCCACTAGTCACTCTTCTCCAGGATGGAGAGGAACCATTGATGAGCACCCTTTGGGTTCGGTCAGTCAGCCAGTTACAAATCCACTGAGTGGTAGCATAATCAAGACCGCATTTTACCAGCTTCTTTACAAGAATATCATGGGGCACCTTGTCAAATGCCTTGCTGAAATCAAGGTAGGCTACATCCACTGCGTTCCCTTCATCTACCAGGCTTGTAATTCTGTCAAAAAACGAGATCAGGTTAGTCTGACATGACTTATTTTTCAGAAATCCATGCTGACTATTGGTGATCACAGCATTCCTTTCTAGGTGCTCACAGACTGTTTGCTTAATGATCTGCTCCAGAATCTTCCCTGGTATTGATGTCAGACTGACTGGGCGGTAATTATTTGGGTCCTCTCTTTCCCCCTTTTTGAAAATAGGGACAACATTTGCCCTCCTCCAATCTGCCGGGACTTCGCCTGTTCTCCAGGAATTCTCAAAGATGACTGCCAGTGGTTCTGAGATCACATCTGCCAGTTCTTTTAATACTCTTGGATGCAGTTCATCTGGCCCTGGAGACTTGAATACATCTAAACTAGCCAAGTATTCTTGTACTATCTCCTTAGTTATTCTGGGCTGTGTTTCCTCTGCTGAATCATTTGCTCCAAATTCTTCAGGTCGGGCATTGTTTTCTTTATCAGAGAAGACTGAGGCAAAGAAGGCATTGAGGAGTTCAGCCCTTTCTGTGTCCCCTGTTTGCATTTCACCATCTTCTCCTCTGAGTGACCCCACTGTTTCTTTGTTCTTCCTTTTGCTACGGACATACCCATAAAAGCCTTTTTTGTTGCTTTTAACCTCTCTAGGAAGCCTGAGTTCATTCTGTGCTTTAGCTTTTCTGACTTTGTGTCTACACATGCTGGCTATTTGTTTGAATTCCTCTTTGGTGGTTTCCCCCCTTTTCCATTTTTTGTACACATCCTTTTTTAATCTTAACTCAGTTAAAAGTTCTTTAGATAGCCGCCCTGGCTTCTTTAAGTACCTTCCATGTTTCCGTCTCATTGGTATTGCCTGAAGTTGTGCTCTTACTATCTCCCTCTTAACAAACTCCCAGCCATCATGAACTCCCTTTCCTTTTAGTATTACTGTCCATGGGATCTCACCCAGCACTTCCCTAAGTTTTATGAAGTCAGTTTTCTTAAAGTCAAGAAATTGAGTCCTAGTATGCTTGGCTGCTGTAAGGGAAGAGATGTGAACAAAAATATATATCCAGGTGTTTGGAAAGTTGCCTCGGAATAATGCATAACTGAACACTTCTGTCACTCCTTTAGACTATAGAATGCGATGGCCAGGACTATCAGCTCAAATAAGCTGAATTTTAAAACTGAGCAAGTTATAACTGAACAGGGCAATAATACCAATGATCTTAAATTGATTACTAATGGTAAAGGGTTTTTAACCTGCCAATACCTGTCAGCTGAACATCACTAGTTGCCCAATAAAGCTAATTAGAGTTAAACTGTAAAGCTAATTGGAGTTAAACAGCTGATTATTGTTAAACAGTATTGTTGCATGCCACACCAATCTCTGAGTGACGCAAGATTCCAAGGGTTCCAGGCAATCTTACCCAGGGTCTATGTTTCCTTTTGTGATGTCTTTATGGTATATGGTTTGTCTTTATGGTATATGGTTTGTTTACACATATATACAACCTGAGCCTGCGATGGAGGAGCCCACTGGATCAACATACCAAGGGGGTCTTATTTCTTCCATAGGCACAGCCTAGGGTAAGATCCAATCAGAGATCCAGCATCATGCTCTGCCTCTTTCTCTCTAGTTCACATTACAGCAACCAATCTCTCTGATTTTATCTGTTAAGGGAGGGAGGAACCCCATCCATTTGCCATCTTAGGCCCTTGGTCCTTTGTTCTTCTTAATGGCACATCACCCGCACAATGATGTTAGTCAGGCTTAATTAGCTTTTAACACTTGGCTTAATTAAAATATTAATCGTGTCTAGCACACAACTTAAAACACATGGGTCTGGTTTAATGCACACTGGCTTAATACTCCAAGCATTGATTAAATTCTAACTCCTACTAGATGCAAGAATTTAGGGGTGTCTAGCACCCACAAACTCATAACAGTATACAGTGAGCAGCTGATACCTACATATCAGTGCTAAATAATTGCAGCACAACCAAAACTAATTTGATTAGTTATTTAGCCAAATAAGCATGCTTTTTGGAAGAAAGTTCTTGTGAGTTCAGCATGACTTACCCCCCAAAAAGTGTGCTTAAGACTACAGATGTTAAAGTGCTTGACTCTAGCTGCAACCAGGTCATTGAGATTTGAAACCAAGAGCTGAAGTAGTATGGGTTAAGATGTAATGTGGGTTAGTGCATATATTTCAATAAACATGTGCTAGATGAAGATTTGTTATATCTAACCATTTTGTAAATAATTCAAGGATGTCCTGTCTACGTAATATTCACAAGCCTCAGGTAATTCTGCTAAGTAAAAATTGTCTGTTCAATGGGTGGGTTTAATTCTTACCAATACTGTAAAGAAGTCAATTCTCATTGTATAACAGGGCGTCCCTCATCATAAACCAAACTGGAAGAATACTTCTAGGAACTTCCACTGAAGCTATGTCAAAAATTGAGTAATATTTCTACTACTTTAAAGGGGTGGAAACATCACAATGCTGGAAATGGCTTAGTAAATTAATTGCAAATTACTTATTAATGAAACACAAATACTCAGCTGTCACTTGAAGCCAAATACTGAGTTCACTTAATGATTATTTTTTGAGAAAACACATTAGTGCTTGTTTGATCCTAAAAGTGGTAACAGCAGCGGGGGTGGGGGTGGGGTGGTGAAGCATTTGGTCTTTGAATGGAAACCTAACACAGGGAGAAAAATGTGAAGTGAGGAAAGCCACATAAAATACCAAATGTCTGACAGGATTGTGAATAGATTTAGAAAACAGGAAGAAAAAGAAAAATCCTAACCAGAGTAATTACAAAAATAAATACATAAGGCTTTGCATTTGCAAAGCACAGTGTAGAAATTCCATCCTGCTCCATTTCAGTTCCGTTTTCCTGATCTTGAGAAGGAGCAATCCAGCTCCCTATTTAATAAATAATGTTCTGGTTCTGAGTTTAGTTCCAGTGAACATTATCCATTCTTTCTTCAGTCTAAGGAAAAGCTCCAGATACATCTGCTCATACGTTGTCACTTCTTGTTGCTTCTGGTTGCCCTGTCACATCTGGTTTTAAGGCTGCACAATGACACAAGATGGTGACATGAGACATGGAATTCACACAGGCAGTGTCCCATTTACCAAATCCCTTTCTTACTGTACAGAAGGACCGTAGGTCATTTGTAGAGGACATGCTTTCCATGCAGAAGGTCACAGGTTCAATCCCCAGCATCTCTAGGTAGGCTGGGAAAGAACCCTAACTAAAATCCCAGAGAGTGGTTACCAGTCAGTTAGATAATACTGAGCTAAATGGATCAGTGATCCAACTCAGGTCTTTTTCACCCTTATATTGGCATAGTTGCTGTTTGATCTGATGCTTTTAACATTGAATTTGTAGCTGATTGCCTGCAGTTTTATTTGCATGTTGCTGTGATTAGAAAGTGAGCCCAGGGTTTTCCTTTCTGCACTAATGGTGGGTTGTCACCAAATTGAGAAAAGTTCCATGGATGTAGTCACACCCATAATGTACCCTCATGTAGCTCCAGCCAGTACATGTTGGACTTATGAGCATGCACACAGGGACAGCCCTTTCACAGCTTTGGAGAGGGAGCAGTATTTAATGCCTTGCATTCTAGAATACTGTGTGAGTATAGGGGTTTAGAAGGGAATCATAGAACTGTAGAATTTGAATAGACCATGAGGGTCATCTAGTCCTACTGCCTGTAATGCAGGAATCTTTTGCCCAACGTGGGGCTCGAACCCAGTACTCTGAGATTAAGAGCCTCATGCTCTACCAGCTGAGCTATCCCAGCAGACTATGTGTCTTCCTGAGCTATAGCGAACTTGGTTATTGTGGTGAAATTTTATCTGCAGTTAATGATTACGCCAGTGTGGTGTAGTGGTTAAGAGCGGTAGTCACGTAATCTGGGGAACCGAGTTCACGTCTCTGCTCCTCCACATGCAGCTGCTGGGTGACCTTGGGCCCGTCACACTTCTTTGAAGTCTCTCAGCCCCACTCACCTCACAGAGTGTTTGTTGTGGGGGAGGAAGGGAAAGGAGATTGTGAGCCGCTTTGAGACTCCTGAAGGGGAGTGAAAGGCGGGATATCAAATACAAACTCTTCTACTATAAAGAGCAGTACTTTGACTCAGTGCCATCATCGCTACCTGCCGTATCTTGCCCCTGAACTGAGTTTGCAAGCTGACAGTTCACACTCATCAGAGGGAAGAAGTTGAAAAACAGACGCCTCCCCAACCATGGCCCCTCAACACACACCCCTCCACAAAAACCAAGATGGCGCTTGTATACATGCCACACAACTGAAAATATAGAGGAACCGTTCCAAATCATTCATAAAAGATGGATTTTTTTCAGGTGTAAGAAAAAGCAGGTTTGAATACATAATTCTGGAATATTAGCTGGATGAAGCCGATGTCAAGCGGCAACATGCCAAAAAATCTTTTAAAACCCAGGAACTATTCCACTATAAATAGTAAGCGTGGAAGGCAGACCCATGACCCTATGAAATATGGCAACCCTCCACATTAGCTATATTTAGACAACAGGTAAAATATATATTTATTAGTCCAGGCCTTCGGAATCTGATGTTGTTGGTTTGGTATTGCTGTTTTTATAATAGATGTATGATTTCATTTCATTTTGCTTTATATTGCTGTTTATATGTTGTGTTTGTAAGCCACTGTTGTGTTTATGTGCTCAGATATGGGGAGGGAGGAGTATAAAACATTGAACTAAATGAATAAATAATCAATTAGCCTCCCTCAACCATTCTTTTTGTATGTTCTATGAGTTCAACACACAGCCATGTTTGTTAGGAAAATGCTCTTAATCTCAGTTTCAAATTTATGGGTATGTCTTGACTAGACTGGCAGGTGGAATATTTTCTTCCCTAGATAGCTGAGATGCTTCCAAAAATCCTTTCCATCTGAATTTCTTCTGAGTTTTGAATTTCCTAATTACCTGGTCTTATTTTGGAAGTGGAACTGATTGGATTGTAGCCAACTAAGTTTTACTCAGAATAGACCCATTGAAGCTAATGGTCCTAAGTGAGTCATGTTCATTAATTTCAGTGGATACTAGCATTGAATACAGCCCATTATTGTTTATTATCTTCACCGTCTTATCTACAGCAAAGTAAGGAGGCACCATGTTCTGTTCTGCTCTTCATTCATCGCATGCAGTGCCATTTCCATTCTGCCACCCAAAAACTATGTTATTTATCTCACTGTCCGCTGTGGCAAAATTATAACTTACACAGTTAATTATGTAATTTTAATAAAATATGTTGCTATTACATTATTCCACTGCATTCATTTCAATAGTAACAACAACAGTGAATACCTATTATATTCTCTGGATTTATTTCTGTTCCAAACAAGGGATAACTAAGTGAACACCTGCAATTACCATCCCCATTTTTGTTGGGTGGGGCTTTCCAAACTAGGTGAGCTCTGCTTCATGTGCCTCCATTCTGAATTTTCACTTTTACTAATCGACACAAGGATTACCGGTACCTCCTTTGTCAGAGGCAGTATGTTTCTGAATGCCCCCCAGCTGTGCCACGGTTAATCTCCTGTGGCCACGGCCACTACCAGTGCTGATTGGCCAGTGGGACCACACTGGGCGTGGCCTCGCCTAGCACTGGTGCAGTGACTGGGACAACACGTGGGGGGGCATCAATTATTCACCTCACGCTGGATCCTATCAAGTCCTGGATACCCGGCCATGACACTGCCCACCAGAAAAGGTGAGCGGACTTACTGGAAACTGCAGGGGTTGGGAGGGGTCTGTTGCACTCAGGTCCTTCTGGCTGGCTTCTTCTAGGCCACTGTAAGAACATGATGCTGGACTGCATGGTCCACAGGCATGATCCAGCAGCTTGATTTATGTGTTCTTACATTAAGGGTTTTCTTTAAAACAAAGCAGAACAGAATAGAAAGCAAAAGAGCTTTCTGAAGATCAGTCACGCTTTTAAGATGATTTCCACTCTGGTGAGTAACTAAGCAAGTAATGCTTTGCCTTTTAAAAGGAAGGGTTGCTTAGTCACAAATGACAATTGATAAATCATCTGAACACCAGTATCTTAGTTGCAACAAAACCATAATTCTACAGAATAACATGAGCTGACTTTGCTGGGAACAGTGAAGATGTTTCATGGCACATTTCTCCCCCTCTTTTAATGCTTCCGCTTTTCATCTTTAGCTGTAAATACACTTAGCGAGCAAAAATGAAATATAAGCACACGCTGGAGGTATATATATATAAAAAGTAGGGATGATGATCACTTTTGGCTGTTAAAAGAGATTGCAATGAAGTGTTTCTGGGGAAAGAAGCAATAAGTATAGCCAAATCAGAGAACAAAATCAAACTTCGTTGTTTAATCAGCGTTTAAAAGGACAACTTTTGCATGTCAAAATCCTTCTTGTTAAAATTCTTCATTTTCCCCATGCTTTCCCCCATACAATTTCATCTTATGCCTTATAAAAGGTCTGATCTATGTAAGAAGCATATGAATAACACAGTAAGTTGTATTTTATTAAGTCAGCCCATTGACCCACGAACTCAGAAATGTCTGCAATGACTGGCAGAGGCTCTCCACAGTCTCAGGTAGGGATCCTTCCCTAGCCCTACCTGGAGATGCCAGGGATTGAACCTGGGACCATTCGCATGCAAAAAGGTCCTTCACCACTGTCAATTTCTCATTCTTCCACTCTTCAGTTCAGCTGACCACATTTCCATGTTGGATCACGCTTTTTAAAAAACAAGTCCTGACCAAAATTCAACATCAGTTTCGTTCACATTTTTGTGTGCCCAACACTGTACAGGTCTGTGTACACAGTTTTTGTGAACAGTCTCCCTAAATTTCAGCACGTGTTTTGGGTGAGTTGGAATCATGCATCACAAAATCCAGAGAAGTTGTGAATTTCAAAGGGTAGCTGTGCTTCAGCTTATATATGCATTTTGAGGATGTGTGAATTAGTTGGGTTTGCATTAAAATGAGAACTGAAATGGATTTCTCTTCCCTCCTCCATCTTCACTCAGAAGACTCTTTCGAGGGTGGGATATTGAAAGAAGGACGGACATTTAAACATAAATTAATGGTGAACATTCTTATTTTTGCATGGTTGCTCCCACACCCCATGTGCTGTTTGACTTCTTGGTTTGGTTAGAAAGGCAACAAGGTCCTCGGAGAAGGTATGTGTTTCTGTTTGGCAACACAAGATAAAAGTCATTTGCTCTTTGTAACGGGGAGAGAGAGAGAGAAAGAGAGAAAGAGAGAAAGAGAGAAAGAGAGAAAGAGAGAAAGAGAGAAAGAAAGAAAGAAAGAAAGAAAGAAAGAAAGAAAGAAAGATTCTTAACATGGCAGAAATCACCAATTGTATATTGGGGGATGGGGAGAAAGCTGAGCTTAAATATTGAAAGAAATCCACAAAGATAAAAAGATTTCATTTTGGTACTTCTTCACTGTTTTTGCAGTTTGGCAGCTGTCAACATCTCAAAATATCATCCCCCCACCCCTCCCAAACCGCTGAAAGAAAGAAAGTCTTTGATTTTCCCCTTGAGACTCTGAAGCCGAAAATGGACTCTTTGTAGTCTCTACTTCATTTCAGATGTGGAGGCTCCTCGCCCCCCCCCCCCAGCGGACATCAACCGCCCCCCTCTTAGTGGTACAGAAACAACTAATTCATAAGCAGAATCTCAGTTAATTAAATAAGTTTGATAGTTTTAACTCCACTTTTAAAATAAAAATAAATACGTACATGGAGTAAGTCTCAAAAATATTTTCCTCTTTATTGCAAATCTCCAGAGGTCCCCCATCTTGCATTTCTTGCATCATTAATAATGCAAATTAGGTTTTGTTTGGCTCCTCCATAAGTTTATAATTAGAAGTAAATATTTAATACGCGGATCAGAAAATCAAATTGTGTGTGACTATATGTATGACAATGATACATACATACACACACACACACACACACACACACACACACACACACCGTGAGTCTTGCTCATGCGAGCTTTCCCAGAGTTTGTTTTTGTCACCAACATGGTTTGTAGCATGTTATTAAATATACTATCAGAAACTGAACACGCCTGCTGTGGCTATTTTGATTGAGCCAAAGCAGACATGATGTGGAAGCTCTGTTGCTATTAGATCTCTACTTTTTGCTTTAAATTTAAAGCAGTGGTGGGAATTTGGGAAGGGATCAGTTTTGATCAGAGCAGTTTTGACCCTTTACATCTCCTTTCCTACAGTTCTTTGCCTTAGATTTGGACTGGGCAGTCCCACCTTCTCTACAGAATTCAGAAAGACTTCAAGCCAGGCCCATGAGGAGGGGGAAAGCAGCCGAATACACTTGCCCTGTGCCTTTGATGGCTAAGCCAGCAGGGGAGGGGGTGCAGGGTGCCAGGGACCTGTTGCTTTTTTGTTTGAGCTTATAACTTTATTCTAACAAGACTCCAACCCTGGATCTCAGACAAGCTCTGGATGTGCCTGCTTCAAGCTATATTGCAGGATCATTGGACCTCAGAATGATTCAGGTCTATGATTTATATATGAAGACTGGCACACATTTTCAAATCAGGAAACATGAGTTTCAATGACATCGATAGAAACGTCTGAGTATCTCTCTTGACTCGTTCTTTATGGTTTCCATATCATTGCTGGTACAATTCTGGCAAATACAGAAAGCAACCTAATGAAGCTTCTGAATTTCTTTTTAGTGGTGCATTCTGCACAGTTGCTCGAACAATTTGCTTTGCCCAACTCAGTCTTTCAGTTGGAATAAAGTTGTACAACTTAGACTATATCCTTGCTTGTGTTAATAATAAATATAAAAGCAGTATAATCAATCAGTGCCATGCTTCCTCTTCAGCCGAGATCTGCAAACCAAACACAGTGAAGGAATGGCAACATTTGTGCTTTGTATGGGGAAACTCAATCTATATTTATTACAGCAGATAACATAAAAAATAATAAGGGACCTATTATCTTGCAGGAAAAATCTGATAGTGAAAAATACACAAGGCAGAGAGTTTTCCAGTGATAAAAAAATTAAATTAATTCATTTATCAACCTGACATTGATGGAGCTGATTTGACCTGAGAGTTAAAACACATGAAAGTTGAACGAGCAGTTTTAAAGAAAGTTGGAGAAGGACTGTAGACATCATATACATAAATGCCAGTAGCTGTCAAAGAGAAATCCCAACACACGAGATCCATGATTGGGTAGGATCAATCATGTGATGAATTCAGAGAGACTGAAGGAGCAGCCAAGGGACACAATGTTACTCAACAGTCTTCCCCAATCTGTCACCCTCTAGAAGATTTAGACCAACTTTTTCAGCAGGGGGTCGGTCGACTCTCCCACAGGCCTTGTGGGTAAAGGTAAAGGGACCCCTGACCACTAGGTCCAGTTGTGGCCAACTCTGGGATTGTGGCGCTCATCTTGCTTTACTGGCCGAGAGAGCTTCCGGGTCATGTGGCCAGCATGACTAAGGCGTTTCTGGCAAACCAGAGCAGTGCACGGAAACGCCGTTTACCTTCCCGCTGGAGAGGTATCTATTTATCTACTTGCACTTTGACATGCTTTCAAACTGCTAGGTTGGCAGGAGCAGGGACCAAGCAACGGGAGCTCACTCTGTTGCGGGGATTCGAACCACTGACCTTCTGATCGGCAAATCCTAGGCTCTGTGTTTTAACCCAGGGTGCCACCCACGTCCCGCGACCTTGTGGGAGGCCAGACTATATTTTGGGGGGGAAATTAAAAAATGAACGAACTCCTATGCCCCACAAATAACCCAGAGATGCATTTTAAATAAAAGGACACATTCTACTCATGTAAAAACACGCTGATTCCCAGACTGTCTGTGAGCCGGATTGAGAAGGTGATTGGGCCAGATCCAGCCCCCGGGTCTTAGTTTGCCTATCCATGTTTTAGACTAAAAATGCCATAACCCATGACCATTTGCAGTGCTGACTGGGGTTGCTTACTAGTCCAAAATATCAAGGGCATGAGGTTGGAGGAGGCTGCTTTAAAAGCTGAAAATGTGTAGCATGAAGGTAATTTTTTTAACTAGCTCTGCCAAAATAGCTAGTTTTAATCCCATTCAGGAGTGCTGATTTCTCTTTGACAGCTATTTTTTCCAATAAGCGACAACGCTTCCAATAAATTATCTGAGCCAGTGGGGGGGGTTATTACTATTACAGTGGTACCTCGGGTTAAGTACTTAATTCGTTCCAGAGGTCCATTCTTAACCTGAAACTGTTCTTAACCTGAAGCACCACTTTAGCTAATGGGGCCTCCTGCTGCTGCCGCGCCGCCGGATCATGATTTCTGTTCTCATCCTGAAGCAAAGTTTTTAACCTGAAGCACTATTTCTGGGTTAGCGGAGTCTGTGACCTGAAGCGTATGTAACCTGAAGCGTATGTAACCCGAGGTACCACTGTGTTGTTGTTGTTGTTGTTGTTGTTGTTGTTGTTGTTGTTGTTGTTGTTGTTTTGTATCCCACCCATCTGATTGGGTTGCCCCAGCCACTCTGGGTGGCTTCCAGCATATATAAAAACATAGTAAAACATTAAACCTTAAAAAGCTTCCCTATACAGGGCTGCCTTCAGATGTTTCCTAAATGTTACATAATTACTCATCTCCTTAACATCTGATGGGAAGGTGTTCCACAGGGTGGGTGCCACTACCGAAAAGGCTCTCTGCCTGGTTCCCTGTAACCTCACTTCTTGCAACTATACAACTTTTAGAAGACATCTGAAGGCCTGTATAGGGAAGCTTTTAATGTTTAGTGCTTTATGATGCTTTTATATTTGTTGGAAGCTGTCCAGAGTGGCTGGGGCAACTCAGTAAGATGGGTGGGGTATAAATAATAAATTTATTGTGATTATTACATATTGCCATGCATATGGCTTTCCTTCATTTCTTCACCTCCAGTCAGTCTTTCTTAGCGTGTCCAATGTTAGGACTCTTTATAGTCTTATACGCAAAATCACTTGGTTTGCCAAGTGGAATAATGAGCCCTGGGTTTCTTTATGCTTTCAACTGGTGGTCTTATGAGGCCACTCAGTTCTCCACTCCACTGCAGTGACCACACCAAATTCCAACACAGTGATCCCACCCAAACAAGGACAATGTTACAATGTCACTGTGCCTGGCATGGTGACACCACTGGACATTAGGAAATAAAATGATGTGGATCAACACAGCCCACCCAATTTGGTTGATGATGAAGATGTGGCTGAGAACAATTACATGAGAGGCAATTCAAACCCATAAGCCAATATTTTCAGAAGGAGTGGCAAAAATCACCAAAATTAGGAGTAGTTTTGGGCAGAGATGAAAACACTTAGAAGAGGTAGATAATAATTTTGGATATTTTAATATAAGCCAATATGCTGGCCCAAGTAGGACTAATTCAGCCAGCTAGTCCTGGTGACTATCTAATGCTTATTGGATAGATTCCCCCAAATTGATTTTTGAACTTTGAATTTTATTGTTATTCATGTTTTTATACTGCATTTTATGCTGCTTCTATGTTGTATTACAATTAAGTGTTTTAAATTTGTTGTTAAAGATAAAGGTACCCCTGCCCGTACGGGCCAGTCGTGTCCGACTCTAGGGTTGTGCGCCCATCTCACTTAAGAGGCTGGGGGCCAGCGCTGTCCAGAGACACTTCCGGGTCATGTGGCCAGCGTGACGAAGCTGCTCTGGCGAGCCAGCACCAGCGCAGCACACGGAAACGCCGTTTACCTTCCCGCTATAAAGGGGTACCTATTTATCTACTTGCACTTAAGGGTGCTTTTGAACTGCTAGGTGGGCAGGAGCTGGGACAGAAGGACAGGAGCTCACCCCGCCGTGGGGATTCGAACCGCCGACCATGCGGTCGGCAAGCCCTAGGCACTGAGGTTTTACCCACAGCGCCACCCGCGTCTCGCAAATTTGTTGTTAGCGGGGTATAAATAAAATATTATTATTATTATTATTATTATTATTATTATTAGTCTTGCATTTTACTCACACTATTATGTTATTGTGGATACACCTTTAGAACAGGACAAAGAAACTGGTTATCTCTGTCCCTCCTATTCCCTATCTTGTCTCTTATCATGGCTCTGCAATTTTATTAATATGGTTTGTTTATCATGTTTTTGCCTCACATCTCAATCATATGATCCCTAAGGTGGCTTACAACTCACCACCTAGGAACATTACCATAACTGTAACATAAGCTATCAACACTGAAAATAAGAACTCCTAAAAAAGCAATGCAAAGACATAACATAGGAAGTACAAGTGTAAAAGCAAGCCAGCTTAATTCAATTAATCAAATGTCATTGAATGTTTGAGCAAAATGTACAGGGTGACACTTATAGTCACCCCAAAGTGGAAATGCAACACCAAAAACGACAACGAAAAGATGAAAGGCAGATATTCACATATAATTTGCATGTTGAACATACATGGCTGTAGCCAAGTCCATTCTGTGTATAACCAACTTAGGTTCATTAATTTTCAGTGAGTCTACTCTGAGTCTAGGACATAGTTTGATACAGCTCATACATTAAGAAATAATTAGATAGAAATGGGATACATGTCACCACTGTGAGGAAGACTGTGACAAGGTGACCTATGTGCCATATAATAATAATAATGATAATGATAATAATAATAATAATAATAATAATAATAATAATAATAATAATAATATAATATTTATACCCCACCCATCTGGCTGAGTTTCCCCAGCCACTCTGGGCGGCTCCCAATCAAGTGTTAAAAACAATACAGCAGTCTGTTGTCCAGTTGGTAACTTCAAGGCTCCTGGCTATCCTTACTTATAGTTCTTTAACTTTATACTTAGAGTAGACACCCTCTGGAATTGCTTTGAGGTTTTCCTATAGAAAAGATCTTTTCTCTGTAAGCTTCATGGTGGAACACTCAGAGCAGAGCTTCCATCTTAGCGAATGGAGCCAGAGTCCCTTCAACACTATTGCACTCTACTTTGCCTGGTGATAAAGGCTACAGATGATTTCATTCACATTTTTGCAAGTGCTTTGGTTGCTCCCTTCCACGGCATTGTACATTGTGCATGACCATTGCACTGCCAGCACAGTGGTGTCATAACAAATGGAGATGGATTCATGTGGCAGGTGCTCTAGGGACCAGTCTAGAGCATTTGGCCTAGGGCTCCTAAGACCATCAACAGCTGAAAGAAATAGTACAAACACTTAATCTTCACTAGTAGGGGTGGATGAATCTGTTGCTCTCCACTACTCATTTTTCTAATCTTAATTTCAGTTCTTCACATTTCTACAATAATTTGGGGTCTCATCTCTATCTCTATCTCTATCTCTATCTCTCTATCATCTCTACACACTCATGAAAATTTATCAACCTTTTAGTGCACATTTCTCCTAGTAAACCCAATTTTGTATGCATTTTTGACTAACGTACCCGCCTTTCTTTTACTAATATGCACTATTTTTGCAAGCAATCTTACTTAATACAATGCATTTTAATGTTATTTTCACCAATGCTTGCAATTTTATGCACACTTTACTCTAGCATACGCCTTTTTCTTCACATGGTTTGATTGCAGAACTGCATCATAAGAGTTTGAGAAGGTGTAGATTTTGAAGGTTAGTTGTGTTGGGTTTGCCTGTTTGAGTAGTGCAATTCAGGCAGTTTCCCATTAAAACATAAATGAAATTGAATTTCTCCTCCATCCCTGTTGGCAGTTCTCACTTTTATGGCCAATGCTGCCTTAACGTTACAATTCCAATGTTCATGAGAAGCTATATATATAAACCCCTGAGTGACTTAGGATCCAAGAACCACAAGAAGCACCTTCCTTGCTACCAGCTAACTTGGGCATTACAGTCTGTGGGAAGTGCCCTGTTTATATGGAAGCCAGGAGGAGGATGTCATGGGAAAGGGCATTCTCAGTGGCAGTGGTCCAGCTTTGGAATTCACTCCTAGGGGATACCTGTTGGTGGCCTTAAAACCAGTTTAAAACATTCCTGTTTGTCGAGGTGTTTGGTTCTTAAATGTTCTGTGTCACAGTGCATAGTCCCTTAGTGAATTATGCTGTGTTTTATTTATTAATGAGTGATTTTTATTTCTGTGTTACAGTGGTACCTCGGGTTAAGAACTTAATTCGTTTTGGAGGTCTGCCAGACGCTCTCTAGGGTTTTAGACAATGGGCTTTTTGAGACCTACCTGGATATGGTAGGGATTGGACCTTGGACCTTTGACATGCAAAGCTTATGCTCTCCCACTGAGTTATGACCCATCCCCTCTGCTTTGCCTGTATGCATATTTAATAGACAAATAGAAACAAGCAGGCACTGCACCAATTGAGATATAGCTGGGGTATATGAAGCATGAAGGAGTTTCTCCCCACGCGATCCCTTCTACTTTTCATGAATTTCAGTGCTCCAGCTTCCCTGCAGAGTGGAGAATGGAACCAGTTTTCTCTTGCTTGGCATCTATACAGGATTATTTTCCCTCCCAATAGCCTTTTCCGTGGAGAGAAGACATTACTATTTATAGAGCACAGTATGTGTACACAGCATGAGTCCCACCGGCAGATCAGGCAAGAATATCTCTAGTTTAGAGGAAGCTGGGTTTCACTTCACTAGCTGTGGCTTAAGCAGAAGTCTGCCTGCACCTTGTGTGCAGAGCCCCAGTGCATCAAGATAAAATCACACCTGTCTGACTGAAAAGCTACTCCCCCCAAAGAAAAGAAAAACATAGGGAGCTGTTTAGTCACAACATTGGTCCATTTAGCTCAGTGTTCTCTACACTAACTGGCAGCAGTTCTTCAGGATTTTAGGCAGGGTTTTTCCTCAATCCTACCTGGAGATGGCCCAGATTGAACCTGGGATGTTCTTCATGCAAAACAGAGGCTGTACAGCTGAGTTGTGCTATCTGTGGTGGGTAGATTGAAGGGATGTGGGATAAATGTAATTTTCACATTTCTTAACACAATATGCAGCTGAAACACATCTATCCTTCAAAATTCACACTCCTCTGAATTTTGCAATGCAGTACTCAAACCAAAAAAATCATTATATATAAAAAAATCACATCGATTATGGGGAAATGTAGCAATAATGAATGTGTTGGTGAAAATAACATACCAATCTTCCATTATATTTGGGCAAATTGACAATAGTTGTGTTTTTTTTGTAAGAACTTCTCCCATAGTTAAGTTCACATTTTTCTAATTAGTTGTTCCAAACATTTACAGTGTTTTATCTTATTTTTAATTTTAATTTTAATTTCATGAGACCTACCTTCTCCTACCTCCTTCACGTTCCAGTTTCAGTATTAGTATAAGTGAATTTAATGCATTTTTTTAAAAAAAAATCAGTGTAATTCATTTTGGAGGAATCTCCAGCAGGTGAGAGATTGTCACAGGCTCCCAAGCCATTCCTTTTGCACTTTAGAAGAACAGGTATAAAAACCACAAAGCTGGATTGTATATTCTACATTGCCATTATTAAAGCTCTGGCTACTGGGAAATTCTTCCTAGATTTTTGATTTCTCAATTCCATGGCTTGAAGTTCTGAGTTTTGAATGGATGCACTAACCATTCTTAGTTGTTTCATTCCTCCTCCTCCTCCTCCTCTTCCTCCTCCCCCTTCCTCTTTAAAAAATCTGTGCATGCTCAGTTTGCCACAGCTTACAGTTCTCTCAGTTCTGATTGAAGTGTCTGGAGACGGACAAGTCAGGTTGTGTATCCACAGCAATGACCAGTGGAGAAATGACTGCTGGGAGGAGCAGAGAGAAGAAATGCCATGGCGCATCTGCCACAACACAATTGGATGCCTTCATCTGCCCCAGCTGCAACAAAACATGTCCCATCCAGCAGGCACAGTTTGACTTCACCTCCAAAGGTGCACTCTTCAATTGTCTCTTGAGGCAGACGGATGTCAAAAACAAAACTGACTTGAAAGCTTGTGTCATCGTTAAATGTCTAGTTGCTCCCCTAAAATATATTAGCTTAACATACACCAAAATGGTTGCCAGAGAAGGAGGGGCTTGATATAATTGTGGATCTAAAACAGTCACCCATGCTGGATTGAACATCATTAATGGAAATGATGCAATTATCACACTCAGTAGTTTTGTTGTGTGCATGTGTGTGCACGAGAGAGAAAGAGAGAAAACAGTTACATGCAATGGTGTGCACACAGTTTGTTTGTAGGTTGATGCCTATGAAACCATCAGCTGGTATATATTACCAAGCATTTTAACTGTGCTCAATCACTAGACAGGACATTATCTTGTCTATTTGCATAGGACAGCAAATTATCCATTGCACTAGTTTGCAAATTCCTACTGTTTATTTTCAATGCCTCTTTCATCTGCATTTAAGGTGCTCTGGGCTCCGCAGTTTCAAGTACCGATAGGAATCGCATGAGAAGTACCCTAGTTTGTTAAGCCCTCTTGAGTCCTCCCCCTCTTTTTTTAAGCATCTTTAGTTCTCCAATGCAAGCAGTTCCTCAAATCTATTCAATGTGTTCTGAGCACTGCGCTCCCCCCTCCACAAAGCATTCAGGGATCCTGCATCCGAACAGTTAATTTGCACTATGCTCTGTTTCAAGAAAAAGGAAAACTGTCACCCTGTCATTTTAGAGTCTGACACTAAGCTTGTCAAAAGAGACAGCTGTTAAAATGAATTACTGTTGACATGCAGAGAAATGGCCCCAGCCAGATGTAAAGGACATCTGCGGCAATGAAGTGGTACAGGGTGGCTTTTAAAATGTGGTCATACTGGTATTTGAATAGACCGTCTATGGCGTTAAAACATGGCCTTGACTCAGACTGTTTAAAGCAGTGAACCAGAGCCAATGAAAAATGGCTAAGAAGTGCTGATCTGTTGCCGTATCCATAACTTATGCCTGAATATGAAAACAGCTCTGAATTGGAGCTATTAAGCCCTTATCTTGTATCTGGGAGGATGTAGACTTAAAAACGCAGCAGGGAAGATTGTGTGTTTCCAGGCTCTCGAATCTGGGGAGAGGCGAGGCATAAATTCATGAGGTGGATTATGCTGCCAAATAAGTTGGTTTGTCTTCTCTGAACGAATGCCCAGGTTGGAATTGCAAGGGCATTAAAAAGGTGGGCTGATTGCATCTAGGAACATCCGCAGATAAGTCCTGCTTTCATTGCCTTTCTCTTCCCCTCCCCTCTCTTTTTCTGTATGTGTGTAAGGCTTGATAGAGAAAGAGCTTGAGCTTAATGTATTTACTTGGGGGTTAGTGCTATCAGATTTGGAGCTTAGGATCACAGACAAAAATCAAATTAAAAAATCGAAATCCCTTGTATATGGGAAGCCTAGTTCCTTTGGTCTACACTTTGGTCTGCATAGTTAACAAGTTCTGTGGAGGAAAGAAAATTCAGATACTAAATTCAGATAGATAGATAGATAGATAGATAGATAGATAGATAGATAGATAGATGATAGATAGATGATAGATAGATGATAGATAGATAGATGATAGATAGATAGATAGATAGATAGATAGATAGATAGATAGATGATAGATAGATAGATAGATAGATAGACAGACAAACAGAAAGACAAAACTACACATAAAGATATAAACCTATACCAAACAGTAGGAACACATATGAAACAGTAGCCCTTGTGGTTATTTTCTCTTATCTATATGGCAGGAGCAAGGAAGTTTTTATTCATTCCAAGGGCAACATTCACTTCTTAGGTTACCTTTCATGTACCACAGGGCTTGAAACAAAAGTGGACAGAGAGATTAATATCATTGTATGTTACATTCTGCTGCCGTCATTTCCCTGACCATTTCTTCAGTCAGGGTACAAAGGGGTGTGTAGGGGCGCCCTCAAATTCAAGGAAGGTGCTGCCTGGCCCCAGGGTGTATTGTTGCAATCCTTTGGTTATCGGGGCAGCAGCCCAGATGTGGGAAACACCTTTTTTCCAGCCTAAAGGCCACATTCCATTTTTGGGTAACCTTCCAAGGGCCACATGCCATTAGTGGGTGGAGCCAGAGACAAAAGTGGGAGGAGCAGACAAGCTGAGTTTTATCTAAGCATAGTAGGTTAGTTTCTACATGCTCTCAACACCCCTCTCTAGCCTTCATCCAGGCATCCCCCACAAAGGTTCCCCATTCTGTACAGCTGCATTTTATTTATTTTCTTCATAGCATGTGTGTGTGTGTGTGTGTGTGTGTATAGAGAGAGGTTTTCTTCCATATCAGTGTGCACAAGGAGGGTGTGTGGCTCCCACGTGGTCTCCTACCCAGACTTGCTCATCTTTAGAAAGATTCCTGTATTGTGTGCCCTCAAACCATGTCCTGTGGTGGTCATACCTGTGCATGATGTGTTAGGTAGGAAGCTGGTGGTGCTGCCTATGTTTGTGGAAAATTCCCAGGGACCTGTGATCACTGATGAAGCAAATTCCTTCCTTCTAGCATCTCATTCTCCACAAAGCAGTGATGTGTACATGCTCCATTTCTCTTAATGCCAGGAGCCACCTCCACACAAGGATGTACGGGGTGTTGCGGGAGGGGGTAGTACCTCTGGTGGGGGACACGTCATGCTCCTTCTTCGGTAATTTGTCCACCTTTGGTTCCCATCCTGCACTCAGCTCTCAACTGGAGCCAGTGCCAGATTAAACCCTGTGGAGGCCCCTAGGTAGTAGAAATCTCGAGGGGGGAACCCTTACAAATTATCTCAAAGCTTCTACTGGGCTACTTGCAAATATTCTACCAGGATCTGGAGTCAGCGGGAATGTATGACACACTAACCCACAAAAAGCTTCGTATCTGGAGGTTTCACGTGTCCACACTCTAGTGAGATAACATTGAACTAAGAAAGCTTGATTGTAATTTTCTTTCTAGATCAAATCAATATTATATTGATCTGTTGCCATGGGGCCCTTAATAGGTGTGGAGCCCATAGGCCGGTGCCTACTCTGCCGATTTGGTAATCCGGCACTGCCTGTGGCTCCCAGAAGCATGCAACAGTGGCCACAATCCAGGAACTGCTTCGACTGACTGCCTAAAGCAGATGAGGGTAGCCGATGGGTCTCAAACCCTTAGTGAGATAGGAACTTCCCCTGCATGCAGAGACAGGCTCTGGAAGATTGAGCAGACGAGACCAACAGTGGGTCCAACAGTCAAGAAGGCAGGTTCTCCACATGCTGTAGAGGGAAGTGAGGGGCAGGTGGGCTCATCAAGCTGTAAAGGTAGCCCATCTAGGAGAAGGAAAACTCTGATCCTAAACCTCTGCTGCCTTGTGGGATATCTTTGGGAGAATAAAAGGCTATGGAGTAAACCCTACACAAATATGGAGTGGAGTCCCTAAGACGTCTGAGTGGCGCCTTGTACACCTACTTCCTTCAGCCTTCAGTCTTCAGCCACCAAGACACCTACGTCTGGGTGGCGCCTTGTACGCCTACGTCCTTCAGCCAAGCTTGGGCCAAATGCATTGTTCTGATTTCCTTTGGACCACATCAGTGAGGTCTTGTCATCTGGGCAGCCCATGGAGGTCACTTCGGTGCTGCTAACACAGCGATTTGACTTCATCCCTGGAAGTCAGAAGCATAATCCATGGTTTCTTGAGACAGATGGATGCCACAAACAAACAACACCCACACTATACATTCACTATCATTCCACAATCATGGCTTTCCCCCAAACGATCATGGGAAGTGTAGTTTGTTAAGGATGCTGAAAATTGCTAGACAACCCCTATTCCCCTCATAGAATTATAATTCCCACAGTCCAACGGGATTGATTGTTAAACCACTCTGAGAATTATAGCTTGGGTGGGTGTATCTTCTACCATATTTCAGCATCTTACCAGACTATAGTTCCCAGGATTCTTTGAGGGGGCAAGCTACAACTGTTAAAATGGTATCGTGGGCTTTCTGGGAAAGGATCTATAATGAAATGAAAAAGGTGCTTAAATGCACTTTTGTGAAGAAACCAGAGGCCTTTCTCTTGGGCATGGTAGGCCAATTGGTGTCAAAGAAAGATAGGATGTTTTTTATGTATGCGACAACAGCAGCAAGAGTACTTTTAGCAAAGTACTGGAAGACACAAGAACTACCCACACTGGAAGAATGGCAGACGAAGGTGATTGACTACATGGGATTGGCTGAGATGACTGGCAGAATCCGAGACCAAGGGAAAGAGACGGTGGAAGAAGATTGGAAGAAATTTAAAGTTTACCTTAAGAACTGTTGTAAAATTAATGAGTGCTAAAATGTTTTGAGTAATGTAAAATAGAATTGCAGCGATAAACAATTGGATATGGGAAAAAGGATTTAAAGGAAGTGCCATAAGTAAATAAAATTAGAGGTTGCTGGAAAAATTTGAAACAAGGATGCAGAAAAAGGAGGTATGGGGAAGTCGCTGAAAGAAGGTTTAAGGAAAAGAAGGTTATGAAATTATACATGTTTATATGTGTGTTTGTTTTTGTATTGTTTTGTATTGTTATTTAATATGTGTTGGAAAATTAATAAAAATTTATTTTAAAAAAAATGGTATCGTGGTGCTTTAAATGTATGGTGTGGATGTGGCCATGGGTTGCTCTGCATTGGCAGCACATTGTCCAGCATGGAAAGGCTGATGCAGAATTCTGGATAGTGGTTGACAGGCAATCTTCCTCCCTCCCCTTGGCCTGTTTCACTGTAGCTTGAATTGCTGAATAAATGCAGGATTTTTGCATTGCACAATCTTCCACAAACAAATAAAAGTGGGTAAAATCACTGTTCCTCATGGGATCACTCACAGGCAGCAGACCCTCTTGGGGCATCCAGTGTTGTACATACACCTTCCCTTCTAATCGCCAAACCTTTCATGGTTTGTGGAAGCCATTCACTCAGAGTACTGTATGAAGAAAAGATCGACAACTTCAACACAAACTCTGATTATATCTACTACAGTAACTGGTTTACAGAAGCAAGACTCCCTGTGGGTAGCCTTTCAGTAAGGCAACCCAAGCAGGGTCTTTTTTCTTTTCTTTTTTTAAAGGAAGGGAGACAGAGTTTGCTTATTTATCTTGCTACTTAGCACATCATGCAATTTCTTTGACATGAATTAATTTCCTCTGTAAAATGTCCCCTGTAATAACTAACATTGTCGCCACATTGTCCAACTGGAGGAAGGATTAATTAAATGAAAAGGGGCCAAGAGGAAGTTCTAACTTCTGATTACTTGTGACCCAGATATTTAGTACTCTCCTTATGCTGAGGCCTCAGGTGTTCCAGGAAGGATGTTTCTTCCACCACCCTCTTTAACCTTGAAACAAGCCAAGTTCAGACATCTCTGAGGGCGGTCATTTTTCTTATTTGCTCCAGATCCCCTTCAATTCATCATCAATATCCACAGGAAATAATCATCTCTTTATACTTCATATTCCTCTAAGCTCTGCAAGGCTCTTGTTATGATTGCTTTCCAGCTGTTTTTCCTCCCTTTCTCCTACAGAAAAAAATTCCATGTGAAGAATTTCTGGTCACTTACCAGTTGCTGATTGATACCTGCCAGTAAATGCCAACTTTGACCACCTTGAATGGAGATTTTGGTTTAGATAGTCCTTGATGCTCTAAATTATCGTCCTTCTTTCTTTGGGAAGGTCTTGAGGTTCTCCAGCTTAAACGCTTGACATGAACAGTTTTTAGCTCCCAGGAAGGGCAGAGGTTAACAACAGTGAATCAGTTCAATGCTCTCTTGTTCTGAGTTGCTCTGTGAAGCTGGTCTGTGGTTAGATTTTAACAAGTTTTGTGTCCCAATTAGGTTACAACATTTGTAGCGCAAGCCATCTTTGCATAATATAATAAAGGGCATATTGTTGTTGTTTTGCAAGGCTGGAAAGTGAGAAAGCAAACACCACTGATGGTAAGACTCATAGATCTTCACCCTGATATTGGAACTCTATCAAACTAAATGCCCCCCCCCCCCGCTAGAAAAACAAAGAAATATGTACTTTGGGCACTCCTCAGTTTATGGACACACACATGGCTACTGCAGTTCATTAGTCCTCAAGGCAAAGCTCCCATTTTTGTTATTGCAGTTTTGCATTCATGCAAAGGGGAGCAGGAGGGCTGATCTTGTTGACCAGGATAGAAAAGAGATCAGTGATGTGACTGCCCTATTCAACTCAACCCAACCTTCTCTATCCATATTATTATTAATTAGATTTATTACCCTGGGATACCTTGACCCCTGGGATACCTTGCAACTCTACAATTCTATTGAAACAGTTAAATCACAGTTAAGAGAATAGGGCTGTAAGTCCTGGAAGACCTGCTCCCTGCCTTGTAGGTTTTTTCCCACCTGGCCTGGGTGAAGCTGCTTAACAGAATCTTGGGCTAGGGTATTGTTTGGGTAGTTTTGTTGGGAAGGAGGTTGTTGCTGTTGTTGGTTTTTGTATCTTTATTTTAGATTGTTCAGTTTTGTTGTGCCTTTTAATGTTTTATTTATTATTACTGCTGTTCCTATGTTGTAGTTATGTATTTTTTCATGTTGTTAACTATCTTGAGCATGGTTCGAACTGTGGAAAGGTAGCGTAGAAATACAATTATGTATGTGCATATGTATGTATGTATGTATGTATGAAGAATATATATAAAGTGTTGCACATTGGGGTTGCATTTTCCTGAGTTGCTTCATTACTCCAGCACAGCAGTGTTTGCCTTAGTAAGTTGACCATCAAATCATGCTGCTGGAGAAATAAAGTGCTTCCAAAACGTTTCACAGCATAAATCGGGAGTGGGGAGCTGAAAATTTCAGGAGGGCCAGAGCCAGAGAAATTGGCCAGGCAATGTCAAAAAGCCACTGAGTCATCATACATCTCAAGAAGGTTTATGAACAGAAGGCTGCCAGAGTCAGAAATGATGTCACTTAAGATGGAGGACTGTCATAGTCCAACGCTGGATGATGCAGGGAAATTATTGATGACAACCAGGGCAGCTGGAAGAAAGCAATACAGTCGCTTTAGCAATGCAGCAGCAGAAAAATGAATAAACTGGTGGGCAGGCGGAAGCAGTGGTGGAGCTTCATGCTCCGGCACCAGGGGGTAGTGGAGAGCAGGCAGGGGCAAGGCTGGGGTCCTGGGGTCGTGACATGCCACCTGTGGGGGTGTGGCGCCCAGCATGGGTGGGGGGGCAGCCACGATAGCACCCACCGGGATCGCGCTGCTGGGGGCGGTGCGTTCCTCCCCCACTCCTCTTCTTCCTCCAGTGGGTGGAAGTACAGGAAGACCATGAGCCTGCCAGCTGTGGAAGACACAGGCAACAGAGAAATTCCTTAGCTGGCATTTATTTGTGTAGATTGGGTGTACAGAATTTTGTGGGAGCCCCAAAGCACCTGACAGTACTGTTATATAATGCAAGTAATATCCAGTGTGCTTTGTAGCATAACATTATCACACATAGAAAGAAAACACAACACATACAAACAGGAACTTACAGTTTAAATTTCTACAGTACAGAAAACAAAACAGAGGGAGGAAATTGTAGAGTGGAAGGGGAGGTGCATGTTTACTAAAATGCACATACTAGGCAGAAATGTGCATAGGAAATGCATACATCAGTGAAAACAGCATCCAAAAATGCATTATATTAAAAGAAATTGCTTGCAAAATCATGCACATTAGTCAGACTGCAGGCAAAAATGTTTTTTAACAATAGAAGAAATCCACAATAAAATACTGAAGAAATTGCACGAGGATTTTTTTTTTTTAATGCAAATCTGGAGGACTGTATTTAAGACCAGAAAAACAAGAAACAGAGAGAACCAAATTTGACAGATCCTTCCACCACGGTAATGCTACATACACTGGGCAAGAGAAACCCTTAGCAGGCACGACGCACACAACCAGCAAAGCTGGCCCAATAAGACAAGGAACATGGTACCCAAGGCCAGCTGAGACAGAAGATCCCAGAAGTGTTCTTCTTCTTCATCTCTAGCAGGGAAGAACATACACTACCATAAATTAAAGGAAGTAAAGAATTTGCTGCATTTCTTGACAACCAAAACCATTGCCTCACTTTGTCTAATAGTAGGGTGGGTTTTGTTCCCCCAGACAGATGCACTCCAATTATAAGCCCTCTTTCTGCACGAGCACCTTCTCACTCCCTCTCAAACACAGGTGTACTTTCTCCTCAGCTGGAGGGGTATCACCTCTTTCAAAAATACAGAGATCCCCAACCATCAGTCATATGCTCCCAGTACTGAAACATCAAGCATCTTAGACCATTAACCAACAACCTGCCCAAGAAAGGGTCAGCCAAGAATGTTTTATAAAGTACTCTTGGTGTCTTATGTATTGCACAGTAAGAAAAGCAGATTGCAGGATTTGTCTCCAGGCCTCTGCTCTAAAAAGACTTAAAATGAGAAAAGCATGAGACATGAGTAGTAGAAAATCACTCCCCCATTTTCTTCAGGGACTGGAAATATTTTGTGGGAAGATTTGAGGCAAATTTTGGGCCAGCCTCAGTCTAAGCCCAGCAAAAGGGGAAGAGGTTAGCAGGATTATATTGGCAGGGTTAGAAAGGCGAAGGGAACAAGCCCAGTTCAGGTTGGTTGCATGGCTCATTAGAGATTTACAATTTCTTTGCCTCCTATCTCTCCTGGTTAATGCCACGGGACTGGGAGCCCCTGCGGTGGAGAGGCTGGTGTTTGCTACCTCAATAGCAATAGAGGCTTTGAGAAGGATTTTAGCAATATGAGTGGAAAAATTCCCCATGCAGTGTCTTTAATGCTGCTATCCCTTGCTGAGCTGGAGCTGGTATAATTCTTCATCTGTGCAAATAGGGAGGGAAACTGGGGCATTAAGCTGCGATTGTTTGATGAATTCCTGCAAGCAAAGATGAATAAATTGCATAACATTCCCTTTGAATTGTTATGATCAGAAAGCTGAAATTAAGTTATATTATTCGGCTCAGAGAGACAAGGATACCAACTTGCTTATAGATGTGAGGATTTAAAAATGTGCTAAATGGCCATCAGAGGGAATTTTGCCATTGCTTTTATGTTTGGAGAATCACTGCTGCCACTGGCTTCGAAGAGATGAGGGAATAGACCCAAAGGTTCCCCTCCTTTGAAAATACATCTCCTTCTATAGGTGAAAGATTCCTGCTCTTGGGGATAGGGAACCTTTAGATCCAGTTTACTGAAAAGCTTTATTAAGTTGAATTCTACAAATCACAGAGTTCATGAGGTTTAGTGTCGGTATGAACCAACTCATATGCAAGCAACTTGCCATCTATACCCACCCTCCATTAATACCACCCCTTGTTGTTTTTTTAAGGTCTTACCATTGCTTCTTCTTTTTTTAAGGGGGAAGAGCATGCCCAACAATGAAAAGTTGAAAGCAGATGGGAAGAAAACAGCACAATTTGCCAAATGCGAACACACACTCAACCACCCTACCCCACCTGCTAGAAGCCACACTAGTACAAGCAAACACAAAAGACACAGAAAGAAGCTTTTTATATAGCTTTTTATTTTATATAGCACCATCAAACTTTGCCCAGAAGGCTTGTAGTCTGTCATTCAGCACAGAGGAGACAATAAAGAAAGGTAAGGGAACTGTATGCCATTTCCCTTCTGCACTCATGCTTTTGACCCAGTGGTAAAACACCATGTAAAGTAGAAGCTTGGTATAGTCATATGTGCATTCATGTCCAGATAATCATGCAATGGGGGGCTGGAGCAGCCCCCCCACCTCCAGTACTAATGTCACTGCACTGACCATCTCATGAATTGAGTAGGGATGAAGGAGAAATATGGTTTGGCTAGCATGTTAATGAAAACTTAATATTTCTGCAACAATATGTGTTCTGAAGTTCAGTCATCCTTTGAACTTTTCATTTCCATGGATTTTGCAATTTAGTTCTCCAATCAAATATAAAAGGTGCAAAAATAGATATGTATTATGGGAAAGTGTGCATTAAAATGCATATAATATACAAATATACATTATTAGGAGAATTTGTTTGGGGAAATATGTGTATCAGGCAAAATTGCATACAGAAGTATGCATATTAGGATAAATATACACAGATATGCTGATGGGGACTCTTTTTCTTTTAAGCAGACTGTTGAAGAAATGTGATGAACTGAAAATAAGACTGGGAAAATGTGTAACAGAGAAAAATCAGAATTGATAGGCTTGACTATCCCAGGTGTTGAGTGGAATATGTGTTAAGTTGTGGGTGAGCATATCAGATGACACAGCGATTCTTCAAACACCTCTTGTTTATTCACAGGCCAGGACAGAACTGAACTGAAGGGTTCAGCCAGCCTGCTTATATAGAGCTCCTCTACAACGCAACTGTAACCACTTTCTGTAACTATCCAATCACTGAATGTCACTTTCGATCCCTTATTTGCATAACTATCTACAGTATCCCCCTGCTGGCCCAGGGTGAGAACTTCAGTACATAACAATATGCACCTGTTTAAGCACTCCACATAACTGAGACTGGCCACTTATTATGGTCTAATATTGTAGAGTACCTGCTTGTGTATAACTGGACACCATTGAATGAAATTTGATTGCTGACTTGATGCTGTTCACCACCAACACCCCCCATCTCTGATCCTTAACTTTTAGATATCTCAATAGTGGGGGCCCCCAGCTTTGAACTGCTCTATTTTCTCAAGTGTATGTTGCACCAATATTGCTGTCACTATTCATCAATGCTTTTGATGAAAGTGGAACCCATTGTTGAGCTGATGTAGTTATGCTGCTAGTATAGTATTGGTTTCACATTAGTTTGTATTTAATTGAAACATTGCTTTATTGTATTGTTTCGATGTTATTTCTTACTCTGAGGTTGTGAAGAGTGGGTTATAAATAATGTAAATAAAATAAATAAATTTGTAAGGTGCCCTTACATTTCTGTCCTAAATTTTGTTATGAAGTACTAATGTTGGTGACTCGCTGAGACGCAACCATTTGGCCACTTCATTCATAACTGCTATGAATGTTCATTAATAATGTGGTAGCTTTCTCTTCAGTATATTGAACTTATTCCATAAGTTCCATTCATCTCCCAACAAGAATCCAGGCAAAGAGGCAGAGCTAGGATAAAGAAATAAAGACAGATGGCTCTTAATTACAAAGGTGAAATGCCAAATTAAATTTGAGGCTCCCCCCAATCACTTTAAAAATAGGACACTGACTTGGTTTACTTTGTAGGCAAAGGTGAACATTTCCTGAATTATAATCTTCCAGTGGAAACATTCTTGCTTCCATTGTTCAGAAAGAGATTATTTTAAAACATTAGTGAGACTTTCAATATTTGGAATGAGAAGGAAGTATCCTCATTTTTCTTGTTTGTTTTTGTTTACTTTAAAAAAAACCCCACAGATTTATATTGAACAGTATTGAAAAACACCAGTTAATGTTTAAATTTATTTTTAATCAAAAGTCTTCATATAAACACTTAGGTTCCATCTGCACTATACATCTAAAGCAGTATACAGTCGTGTCTTGTTTTGCAGCCGGGATCAGTTCCAGAGCCCCAGGAGCTAGCCGAAAAGGACACAGGGCAAAGTGCTGCATCTGCGCACATGCGTGGAGCAGTTTGCACTTCTGCGCATGCGTGAAGCACGATTTATCGCTTCTGTGCATGCATGAGTGTCAAACCCGGAAGCAACCCGTTCCAGTGCTTCTGGGTTTGCCACGGATGTTCGCTGGAATGGACGCTAGACAAGGCGGACATTCGCGGAGGTATTACTGTAATACCATTTTAAACAGTTATAGCTTCTCCCAAAGAATCCTGGGAACTTTGTTATGTTCAGGTTGCTGTGAATTGTTAGGAAACTCCTATTCCCCTGACAGAGCTACAGTTCCAAGTGTAGGTTAACAGTTGATCCCTCTGGAAGTTGTAGCTCTGTGAGGGAAATTTGGGTCTCCTAACAACTCTCAGTACCTGTAACACACTACATCTCCCAGAATTCTTTGGGGGGAAGCCAAGTCTATTTAAAGTGGGATCATAGTACTTTAAATGCTTAATGCAGATGCAGCATGGGTGAAAAAAATAGCCTACTTTGCAAAGGTAAAATTTGCACGTGTTGTTTTGCCCACTTTTGCCTATGTCCCCACCTACCATGGCATGTGGATCCCAAAAGGAATGTGACCTTCTGATTAAAAAAGGTTCCACATCCTTGGTCTAACCTTTCAGGGCAAGTAGTTTCACATACATGTTTTTGTGATGGAAAACCCCTGTCACACGTTGCAACAAAGCGTGCCTCAAAAGGCAGTCACAAGATGCTCTCAATAGTAGATCTCAAAAATGAATCGCAGAATTGTGAGCAGGAAGGGACCCAGAGGTAGGGATGTCATATGTCCAGGTCTCCACGGACACACCTGAGATTCGTCCATCAGAAATAGTCAGATGTATGGCAACCCTTGTCAGAAGTGTTGATTTTTTGGAGAATTTCCTTAAAGATGGCTCAAAAATAACTTTTGTGTCCAGGCTTTTTGAAATACGGCAACCCCACCCAGAGGGTCATCTAGTCCAACCCTTTGCAATACAGTGCTACCTCAGGTTACATACGCTTCAGGTTACATACGCTTCAGGTTACACGCTCCGCTAACCCAGAAATGGTGCTTCAGGTTAAGAACTTTGCTTCAGGATAAGAACAGAAATCGGGCTCCAGCGGTACAGCAGCAGCAGGAGGCCCCATTAGCTAAAGTGGTGCTTCAGGTTAAGAACAGTTTCAGGTTAAAGATGGACCTCCCGAATGAACTAAATACTTAACCTGAGGTACCGCTGTACAGGAATCCTGTCCACAGCTACTCCTGGTGGGGCTTGAACCACCAACCTTCTGGTTAATAGGCAGGCACAGTGATCCACTGCACAACCTGAGGTTCTAAGATTCATACAGGAGAAGGCAGCCTTGCAAGTCCCAATCTGGATTAGGGCTTTCAAAGTTAAATTTTGTCGGAATCTTGAATTGCAGTCCATGCCAATAGATGCTTGTTTCCATGTGTGACTGTGTTGCAGGAGCGGTTCACATGGAAGGGCAGAATCACAGAGTTGCCCTCTCAACAGTGGTGTCCCTGTTGCTTACCTGAGTGGTGCAGGGGAGGGCAGTGGTGAAATTGAAGTTGAGTGAGTACACTGCCCAAGACAATCTCGCACAATTGCTGGTATGCCCACACAACCTCAACCTCACCACCACCCTACACACCCACACCCCACACCAACATCTAACTAAGCAGCAGTGGCACTACCCTCCCAAGCTGGCCACTCCTGCTTGCATTGTGTGATGAACCACAGAAATGCAGGTGGCAACCTTCTTAGTGAATAATTTTCAAGACTCACTCCACCTTAGGGGAACAGCCAAAGCTCAGTGTCTGAGTGTCTGTTTTCCATTCAGAAGCTCCTAGGTTCCATCCCTGGCATTTCCAGGAAGGGCTGGAAATATCCTCTGCCTGAAATCCTGGAGAACTGCTGACAGTCAGTGTAAACAATATTGACCTAGGTGGAGCAATGGTCGGACTTGCCATGGGGCAGCTTCCTACAGTGGCCCACCCAGGCTGATCAGTGGCTCCTTATGAACAGAAAGAATATAAAGGGTTTCCTTTTTTCAGGCTTGCTTTAGCAACATGATTTTCATGAGCACTGGTGTGCTTTTTTATCTTCTTGCTCTTTGCCCTGACTCTTGGCTTATTCTCTGATCTTGTCTTCCAGATTTTCCTTCAGCCCTTTCTTCTGGAGTGCTCATTGTCTTTGCCTCCTGGTTAGCCCTTCGCTTTGGCTTGCTCTGCGGCTTTTCTACATTGGCTACTCCCTCATTACTTACAGCTACCCATGGCCCAAACCTGACACCCTGTTTGTCCATCACCCACCCCCAACTGATGTTGTTGTTAGATTGAATTACACTGAATGCATCTACAATCTGCTTCTACACATATACTAGTGTTTGTGTATAGCTGCTTGATTTGTCTAGCTCAACTATTGTGTACCTGGGTACATGGACTGTATAGTTCTTGAATACTACATGTGATTAACTGTACAGACATACAACTCCACTATTTGTGCACACAGGTACACAGATTATGCCTCCTGTTGCTGTTCATCAAGGTTAAGAATGCATGGAATTCTAAATTGATATGAATGTTGACATAAATAAATGCCTGCTTGTCACAGTTATAAAAGCAAGTATTGTATCTGTTTGCCTGCCTGCCTGCCTACTTACACAAGTAAACACACACACACTTTCCTTCCCTCCAAAGGAGGAAATGAATATCATGGAAGACATACACACAAAAACCAGGGCATTTTGTTCTTATGCACAGCAATGCACCTATATCGCTCCTCATCAGAAATCATTCTTAATGATGTCAGTGACAGTTTTACCTGAGAAACGACTGTTGGTGAATTTTAATTCAGAAAGGGCATGCTTTCTGGAAGAAGGGCTCTGTGGCAAATTGATTTTTCCAAGTTTCAGAAGAGACTGTGCAACATATCCAGGTGATGAGGACTGTCTCTGTATTACTAAAACAGATGGGCATTGCTCTTTCACATGTAACATCATGGGGATAGGCAACAAGCAAGCCAAGGGTTCATTCTGGAGTTCACAGTCCTCCTGCATGACCCTCAGCATGTTACTAAAGATTCTCCTCTTGTCTTCTGTAAGCTGACTTCATTGACTCTCAAATTTCCTGTATTGCATTGGCTTCTGAAGCAGGTATGGCTGGGGCCAAGCCAGGTGTGATTAATAGTGTGGTTAGCGATCACATTGGGGTTTTGCAAAGTAAATTCCAGGTGAACACACACACACAGCAACACACACACACAGCATGGCTGTGAGGCTTAGGGGATGGGAAGTATATTTGGAGCCAATGGGTTCAGTATCCTTTAAAGTGTCTTAATGTACCTAATTTGCACTACCCCAAACAACATGGAAATAGAAACACAGCTATCCTTCAAAATCAACGCTGCTCTGAATTTTACAATGCAGTTCTCCAACCAATAATTTGTACAAAAATGTCTATAGTAAGCAAAAGTGAGCACGAAACTGCATATATTCATGTAAGTAGCATACAGCAATGCATTATACTGAGGAAAGTGCCTTGCAAAAATGTGCACAGTACTCTAAATGGCATAAAAAAATGTGTGTAATGGGAGAAATTCACACTAAAATGAATTTTCATGAGAATTTCCCCCCTACCCTCATAAACGAATGTGTAAATGTGAACTGAAGTTAAGACTGGAAAAAAATAGAAACTGAGAGAAACCAAGTGACAGATTTGTCCATCCTCACTACAAATTACCTTGTAGGGTCCCCTCAATGTGCCTTCAGCCAATTCAGATCTCTCTCTCTCTCTCTCACTCACACACACACACACACACACAACTGCCCATTCAAACACAAAAAAGAGATTCCTGGCTCCTGTTGACTTTCATTCTGGGTTGTTAACTAGCCATCAACCTAACAAGAGAATAGTCAGCCAGAAACCAGTGACATCTGCTGAGCAGGTCTTGTAGAGGAGTGTGCAGAGGGCTAGGGTCCACTGATTAACTGTGAGGTCTTGCAAAGCCCTGTTGCAAGTGCCAACAGCTGATTGTTGCCACTTGCGGAACACAGAGCTTGAGATTACCCTATAATCAGTTGATCATCACACATTGTAGGCTGTGCCTTTTCCCACATGGCTTTAAACCATGTGGGCAAAAGTGGGTTACCTACCATCATTGTGATAACAGGTGACTGACAGGTAGGTGACCACACCTATCTCTCAGATTTTGCTCATGGGAGATACAAGAGGTAACAATTATGCCCACTGGCTGGATCCAGTTCCTTACATCCTGGCCTATGCATTTGGCTTCATGGGTCACAAGTTTTAGGAGCCTGAAGCAAACAAGGCAATGTCTTCCATGAGTTTGTTTCCATTCTAGAGCTTCTTCATTGCTTGTCAGCGTAGTCTTATTTCCCCACCTAATTTAGGAAGACAATGAAATTCTCATATGGCTGAAATCCAATATCTATTTTATTTCATTTTTGGCCTGGTCTGCAAACCTGACCACACTTAAAACTTTTCTGCATGGAGTCCAAATGTTTGCGTTGTTTAGAGCTGCCAAGCGGACTGCCATCTCTGCTCGGAATCGAATGTCAGTGAACCAAGTACATTTACCAGGCTCTGTCAACCTGTCAGCATCTGTTAAAGCTTCTGCCTAGATGTATGCCCAGGAGGGAGTGAAGAAAGGGATGGGAGAGTGAAAGAGCCAATGCACGTCCCAAAGGCAGAAATCGTGTGATGCCTTCCTATTTCCTTTCCTTTCCTTTCGTTTTCAGACATTCATTCACCGAAAATGAGGACTATTCACAAATTAAGGCTGCCTCATTCCAAATTGAAATTAGCACCTCTACAGCTGCTTGGAACTGCAGGAGTAGAGAGCGCTGTTGTGTTCAAGCCCTGCTTTCATGAACATGAACATCTGGCTGGCCACTTTGAGAAGAGAACCAGCTGTGCTGGTCGCCATTCGTATCTGGGCCCAATCAAAGTGCTCATGTTAGTGTTCGAAGCCCTAAACAACTCAGGCCCCAAATACCTGAAAGAATGCCTGCTTCCCCACAGACCACCCTCGGGTGCTAAGATTAGCAGAGGAGGCCCTCTTGGTTGTACTGTCGGTCTCAGAAGGTTGGGGTTGGGGTGGCCCAGGAGAAGACATTTTCAGCAGCAGTCCCTAAATGGTGGAACTGCCATCCCACAGAGTTGACTTAGCATTAAAAAGTCACCCTCATTATGCAGCTTCCAGTGAATTTTGAAGATGTACCTCTTTACTCTGCCTTTTGACATTTGAGACATATACTTTTAGAACCCACCTCATTTCTGTGGTTGTAAGTTGTCTTAAACTGTTTTTAATGTTGCAACCTGCCCTGGGACCTTGGGCCAAAGTCTGCAAAAACTTCTAAGCATAAAGCAATACAAAAAAAGAGAAAAAGTTCATTTAAAAATGCCAATTAAAACAAATGCTAAAAACAAATTGACATATCACTTATCAAATGATAATAAATATCAGTAGTTTTGAAGTAAATGTACATAATAAAGTTGCATTAAAATTGCATGTCTGGGTTAGGGTTGCCTGAACAGGCATCAAAAACAAAACACTGGAGGTGCCGCCCTTTAAACAATAGTCCACTAGAACTGGACTTGTTTTAAATTTGTGACAGTCCTCTCTTTCTGAAGGGCCACCAGAGGAGAGTCCTCTGTTAGAAGGCATCTACCATTTGAAGATAAAGGAACAGAATGGAAAGCAGAGCCTTTGTCCACTAACAGCATGTGGGCAGCAGACAGGGCACCTGGGGCAGTAGTATTCAATGCCATCAGTGCAATGACATTTGGCTTTGCAACGGATCTTCTCTCTTATCCTTTCCCCATGTGCTCCCAAAGTCTGTTCTTGGTTCCCCTCCCCCCGCAACATCCCAGAGCAGATTTAGGGAGGGCATAGGATACACATGTAAGAAAGTATACTTTTTCCAAAAGTAAAAAAAAAACAAAAACAAAAACCCACAACCCAGCTACAACCATGAGGTAACTACTGGGGAGAGGGGAGGAGAAGAGATGCCTATATCCTTGATAACACTGAGGAAAGAAAACTGCAGCTTGGGTAAACTTTCTCTCAGATTCCATCAACACACACATATAACCCGCTGAGAGTTATAGATGTGATTATTTACTGCGCTTACAAGGTTACACGGCATCATTCTGTGCATTATATTTTCAGCAATGAGTCCCAGGGGAAAACAAAATTCCCATTTTTATTTTTATTTTTTGTAAAGGAAACATGCTACGAACCATTTGGAGATGATGTTCTTTTATTTTTGTATGGGGAATGGGATTTGCATTTTAATTAAAATTTGCATAAAATCTCTCTTCCTGGGTCATAGTGCTGGTTTTCGTTTTCATTCAGATGCTCAGAAAATGTAAATTTGTTTACATGGCCTTAAAAAAAGTGTTGCCAGGGAAGAATAATGAGACCCGCGGCACACCATTGCAGTCACAATAAATCTAACAGTGCCACAGCTAATGTCTCAGTGCAAGGTCCTCCGCAACAAGGAAAGATGAGGGTATATACATTTCTTTCATTATATGTACCAAAGTAATCCAAACTGTGGGAGCAAGTTACATATACTATTTGGTGAGTGGGGGCTGGGGGATATTAACCTAAAAGATAGACAATTCACCACCACCACCCCTTTCCTGAGATAAGAAAGGATGCAGTGACATTTAGAGCAAGGCTTTTATTAGAAAATAAAGTCCTTCGTGTTTATTAGGCCTTGCAAGGCTCAGCTGTGTGCCTGTGTGTTTTGTAGAAATAAAGATATCAGTATTCATGTGGCAGGCAGAGGTTTACAGCTGCAGTGGGTACGAATACTAATAATAGGATAAAAAGCGGATGTCATATTAAGAGGTCTTGAATGTGGCACTCCAGACATGCCTTGTTTTATTTTTACGAATCGTGCTGTGCTGACATCCGTCCTGGAAAGGGAAACAGAAGGACTGCAGTGGGGAGACCTTCTGAGGCCAAAATGAGAGATGGAGAAAGCAGCTTTCTGCTCACCCTGAGGAAGGAATCAGGCCCTTGGAGCATTCTATTTGAATACTCAAAAATCCCCGAGGTTTCATTTGTTTTTGTTTTTAAAAGCATTCAAAATAATATGTGAAGGAACTGATTCTTCAGTGCCACCTGCTACCCCAGGGGTCAGGAAACTCAGACCTAAAGGATGAATGTGGCTATCTATCTGGGCTTTGAAACTCTCCTCAGCCATACCCCCCAAGGGCCTGGCATGTTTTTGCCCAGCTGGGATGTGTCCTTGGACTCTGGTTGGTAATGCCTCTTGCTTGTCTGTAGGGGTCTGGGTGGGGGTTAGAAACCAACTACTGTATGAAGGTAGAATTAATATTAGCTGTTCCAGACACATTTGCCTCTAGCCCCACCTGCCACCAGCATGTGGCCCCTTATCCTAAAGGGAATGTAGGCTTTGGGCTAAAAAGTTCCCCCACCCCATGCTGTTATCCTGTGGTCTAAACCACTGAGCTTCTTGGACCTGCTGATCAGAAGGTTGGCAGTTCGAATCCACCTGATGGGGTGAGCTCCCATTGCTCTGACCCAGCTTCTGCCAACCTAGCAGTTCAAAAGCATACCAGTGCAAGCAGCTAAATAGGTACCGCTGTGGCAGGAAGGTAAATGACATTTCTGTGTGCTCTGGCTTCAGTCACACTGTTCTGTTGCACCAGAAGCAGTTAGTCATGCTGGCCACATGACCTGGAAAACTTTCTGTGGACAAATGCCAGCTCCCTTGGCCTGAAAGCAAGATGAGCGCCGCAACCCCATAGTCGCCTTTGACTGGACTTAACTGTCCAGGGGTCCTTTACCTTTACCTTTTTATTAACCAAAGGATTAGAGCAATTCGCCTTGGGGCCAGAATCGAGCAGCACCCTTGAACTACATCAAGACACTACTTCTTAAAACTAATCTGAAAACACAGCTAAGGCAGTGATACTGATAGCATATTTTTCTGCTCAGGATCACAGGGGGTTGAACTACAATGTTTTACTTAAAGAGTAGCAAGGATAATGGGAGTTGTGGTCCAATAGCACGTGGAGAGCACCATGTCATACCCCTCAACTGTCCCGATAAAACCAGGACATCCCATTTCTTTGAGTGCAAGCACAACAGCCATTTTGGGCACTGTGGTCTCGCACGATCTCATGCCGCAATCTTGCCCTGAAACAGCATTATTCAGGGCTGCAACCTCATGTGGTACCCCAAAACATGCTTTCTTTTGGTGCCATGATATCATGCAAGGGCATAGCCCTGGAAAAGCACTTTTGGGGGTCATGATCGCTCACAGGTCATGTGACTTGCACAGAAACACAGCCCCAGAAGACAGCTCCCAGTTTTTGCCTCAGTGTGTTGGAGGTTATACAATGTTAGCCAAGTCTTCTGTCAACAAATCCAGACTCAGCCAACTTTCCAGCACAGACCATGTGGCTTTTAATCCCCCTGATGAAGATTCAGGATAGTAGATGTGGCTAGGGCTCCCCTAAAACCAAGATTGACTAACCTATAGCCCTTCAGATGTTGTTGGACTCCCAGCTTTCATCTGCCCCACTCAGCATGACCAGTAATCAGGGATGGTGGGAGTTGTAATCTACCAACATCTGGTGAGCAGCACATTGTTCTGCTACGTAGTCCCTTGAGAAGGGTCCATTGCTTCATTGAAGATGAGCTAGCACCAGGTAGTGGAGATTAGTTTCATATGTGCATCCACATTGTCTGTTTAATATGTCCTGCTTTATGAGTTCACCATATTAAAACAATTCCCCTCACCTGAGATGTCCTGCAACCACCCTTTGCACAATAGAATTCAAACAAAGCAAAGCAAAGATATCATGTTGCCGTCACCACAGGACAAAGAAACAATGAAAATGCTGTGAACTTCTTGCAGCAATATAGATACAGGTAGATATAGATATGTTCAGTAATTTAGAAGCAGCCAAATGGTGCCTGTTTGAAAAATAGACAAAACAAGGAAATTGGTCCTATAGACTGATTGTATGACAGAAGGCCCTATGAGAAGTGCAGATTTTGTGCCTGAGCTGTAAAAACAGGGGAGCCCCAGTGTGAAAGCTGACACAGCATTAGCAAAATAATGCTCCAGTACATGCAGCCATAATTATTTGCTCGTTAATAACAAATTTTTGCAAGTCACAGGAGTAACACAAATTGGAAAACAGAAATAATTATCAGCAATAATGCTGCAGAAGCCAGACAGATTGGAAGTCTCTTCCCCTTTAAATTTAATAATAGTAAGATAACCAGGAAATTAATAAGAAATACATAATTGAAAATTAACCTTGCAAATCTGTTGTTAATGACCCATGGTACTCCTGCAGCACAATCATTTTACAGAGGCCCTGATTTGCATCTGATGCTAAGCCAGGTAATATTTTGGTGGAGGCCAAATAAGCAATGTTTAAATAAATCAGATTTTCCATATATATATATATATGCCTGTTGTCTTTGTCAACAGGCATATATATAATTATGGTGCTGGAGAAGACTCTTGAGAGTCCCATGGACTGCAAGAAGATCAAACGCATCCATTCTTAATGAAATCAGCCCTGAGTGCTCACTGGAAGGACAGATCGTGAAGCTGAGGCTCCAGTACTTTGGCCACCTCATGAGAAGAGAAGACTCCCTGGAGAAGACACTGATGCTGGGAAAGATAGAGGGCACAAGGAGAAGGGGGCGACAGAGGATGAGATGGTTGGATAGTGTTCTCGAAGCCACAAACATGAGTCTGACCAAACTGCGGGAGGTAGTGGAGGACAGAGGTGCCTGGCGTGCTCTGGTCCATGGGGTCACGAAGAGTCGGACACGACTAAACGACTAAACAACAACAACATATATATATATATATATATATATATGCAAAGGAACAGACAGAAAAGGCACGCCTTTCTAGGAAATCTTGATAGAAAATAAGGACATAAGAAGAATCCTACTGGATCAGGCCAGCAACCTACCCAGTCCAGCATCCAGTTCCCACAGTGTCCTACAAGATGTCTCTAGGGAACAGGGCCTGAGTTCTCTTTCCCTGCTTGTGATTCCCAGCAACTGGTACTCAGCAGCATACTAGTTGTAAGAAGAGTACTGCTGTACTGCGAAATTCCCATTCATCTCAAAATGCCATGCACCTGGGGTGTTTCCCATAGTTTGCCATGCACATGGGTTTTTCAGTACATGAAACACAATTTGTGCTGAAAGATGCATCATAGCATGCCACACTCAGTAAGCATTCCAATGCTCCTCTATGTGGAGTGGGTCATTTACTCTGCCTCCACCTGGGGGAGTGGGGACTCCATATTCACACTGGGTTCCAGAGAGCCACTTCTGGATGGTACAATGAGGACCCAGGACAAAAGATGGGGGGAAAGTTCTCTGGAACTGGATCTTTAGTTAGTGAAATCAGGGGTGTTATGGGCCTAAACTGAGTAGAGCCCAGGGGATGACATACCCTCCCACATGTTGCAGAAGAAAATTGGGGCATCTAGCTTCCAGGGCTGTGTTCTCACATGAGGGCACAGCCCCGCCCCACGGGATCGGGACAGTTGAGGGATATGGGGTGATGTTAAGATGATTCGAGCCTGACCTTTCATTACCACAAAACATCAATATGTTGTACAGAAACTTTGCAGCAATTAGAACCCCGCCTTTTAATTTGGTTATCTGGGATTTATGAGGGCCACGTCACACACAGTGGGCAGGCATGTGGCTTAACAAATTCATGCCTCTTACAGCTATGTTTACCAGGGGTTGCTACTCCCAACCTTTGTTGAATATATGCTTGGTGTACATCTGGGTTTGCTCCTGAGTAATGTGTGAAACAGAACTGCAGTTAGTGATCTGACCCTGACCTTGCTTCTGTTGCAGTGCATGCTGCCTCTCTATCCAGACAAACATGAGGCTTTATCGCAGTTCAAGGACATATTCCCGCCAGGAAAAAGCACTTGAGGATGGCAGAAGGAAGAGGGGCATGCAACAGAGGACAGTGAAAGCTTTGGTTCTAGATTAGAAATGGAAAATGGTTTGCATGTTTCCAGAGGCAAAAAGAATAAATAAAGTCAGAACAATAGATGGAAGCTTTAATTTTGTACAGTTGGTTAGTTCTGTATGTGTGTGCATGCGCACCTCTCTATCCAAACAAGGAAGAGGTATCAGAGTTTAAGGACACATTTTAGCCAGGCAAAAATACATGGGGGGGGGGGTGAAGTAAGACCAGGGAGGGTGTGAAGCCTTACAAAGAAGAGATGTGGCTTGGCTTGGGGAGAATTCCAAGGGCCAGTTGGAGAGGCTTGAAGGGCCGCATTCAGAACCCAGGTCTAAGGTTCCCCACCCCAGTCTAGAGCTTGCCAAGCTGATATTGCAGTGCCGGAATGAAAGGAAGGGAAGACGGAATAATTTAGATGTTATGATCTCACTTCACGTTTCATGCTTTAAAACGCAGCCCAACCTGTAACTCAGGTTTATGTGAAGTGCATCTTGTTTGAAACTTTGCAATTAAAAGAGATGCTTGTGAATGGCATGTTTACTGTAGCCCCCATATAACTTCGCCAGGCTGACGGGAAGTAGAAACCCTTTTATAATGAAATATTACCCTGGTGGAGGTGCTGTTATATTCACAACAGGAATGTTTCTTTAATGCTTTCTTGTACGAAAACATTGCTTTAAAAGCACAGTGGTTGCCACAGAGAAAATTGCAGTTTCTAAAGGCATGAGTAACAATTTTAAAATAAAAAGTAAAAATAAACCACTCTGCAGCAAATATTTAATGTGGGTTTTAGCTGATCAAGCAATGCGGGGGGGGGGTGGAGAGTGGGAATTTCTTAACCCCAATGGTATGTCAAGATTGAACCACTGTGGTGTAGTGGTCAGAGTGCCAGACTAGGGCCTCAGAGACCAAGGTCCAAATCCCCACATAGCCCTGCAAATCACTGGGTGACCTTGAGCCAGTCACTGTCTTTTAGCTTAACCTACCTCAAAGGGTTGTGATGAGGATAAAATGAGGAGAACAACCATGCATACCACTTTGAGCTCCTTTGAGGAAAGGTGGGGCGTAAATGTAAATAACAAAGATGGGGTGACCCTCAACTGCCTGCACCTTATTATTTTTAGCAAAAGGAGGGAAGTTATCCACAACCTCCATTTATCAGGGAGGAATATACTTTATTGTCTCATTTAGAAGACAGAATCATAGAATTGAAGAGTTGGAATGGACCACAAAGGCCATCTAGTCCAGACCCCTGCAATGCAGGAATCATTTGCCCAATGTGAGGCCTGAATCAACGACCCTGAGATCTTGGAGGACTATTGGCAATAAACCATCCTTTGCCAACTGAGTGTCCATCCATCGACCGCAGCCAACATGGCCAATGGTCAGGGTTGAAGGGAACTGTAGTCCCAAACATCTGGTGGCCATTGTGTTGGGAAGGCTGGAGTAGGCTTTAGTAGGCTAAACAGGACCATGGCTTATCTCTTTATATAGCACTTCATATAAAGATTCCAGATGTAGGGAGGCTACAGGGTTGTGTTCCTCTGATCATGGAACAGCAACATCTGAAGTGAATGGAGACTTGGAAAGGGGGAAATTTTGCAAGGTATCACTGGATTTGGGCATTTACATGGAGATGGGCTAATAAAATCTTTACTCCATATTTATATGAAGATTTTTTTCAGGTTTTTTGCCAAAGAAGTTTCATATACTTTCCCCCACTTATATATTGGCAGGTCTAGAGTTCTGATTTCCAATCCACCACATTCCATGGGCTTGAACTGGAAAGCATCTCAAATGCTAACAGCCCAATAAACCCCAGGACAAATGAAATGCCTTTTAAAGTGCTAAAGTTCCACACTGGTTTAAAATTATTCCACAGTCACTATTGTTGTAATTAGACGCCATCCCAAACAAAATCGACTCCAAGTGTTCTTATAATCACAAATCTGCTGAGAAAAAGCAGGATAGGTAAAGGTAAAGGGACCCCTGACCATTAGGTCCAGTCGTGGCCGACTCTGGGGTTGCGGCGCTCATCTCGCTTTATTGGCCGAGGGAGCCGGCGTACAGCTTCTGGGTCATGTGGCCAGCATGACTAAGCCGCTTCTGGTGAACCAGAGCAGCGCACGGAAACGCTGTTTACCTTTCCACCGGAGCAGTACCTATTTATCTACTTGCACTTGACGTGCTTTCGAACTGCTAGGTTGGCAGGAGCAGGGACCGAGCAACAGGAGCTCACCCTGTCGTGGGGATTCAAACCGCCGACCTTCTGATCGGTAAGTCCTAGGCTCTATGGTTTAACCCACAGTGCCACCCGCATCCCGTAAAAAGCAGGATAGAATGCAGGAAATCCAAATAACAGATTTGTCCCTCTAGTGGCTACAAAAATAATAATAATAATCTACAGTAGAAGCCTCTTCGAAAGCATCCTACGATTATTGTTATCAGTCTGCAAAATTTTCAGCTTTTCTGTGATTTTACAGTTGTGACATACAAATGTTGAATTAACAGAACTCAGAATCATCCTCCCATTTTTCTTTGTTTTTAAAAAACTGTTATCAAATTTCTAGCCCTTAATATATTGCATGAGGGTTTTTTTATCCCTCACAAAACTTCAGTCTCTTCAAAACCCTCATTTATTTCCTAGATGAATCAATGTGCTGTGAATTTAATGTGGGAATGTTGATTTTAGTAAATCTGGTGGCTCTTTTAGAGCACTATTTCACTTCAATAGAACAGTAACAAAGGCTTAGGAGTCTCTCCTGTTTGGACCAGGCCCAGGCATATTGAGCTGTTCTGGCTAAGAATTGGCTAGGAATTATGCATTCCTCAATGAACCTAGAGTAAAATGCAGATTTTCTGACTGGCTGGTCCCAGAAAAGTTCCAAAAGAAAAGAAAAGAAAAGGGGAAAGGAAACATAATGCAACAATGACAATGACGATGATTTACCATGTTTTTGGTGTCACCTTGCCCACTGCATTTCCAAATGAGCCCAAGATTCACCATTGATCTATAGCATAACCCCACTCCTGAGCATCTAACACTGCACCAATGTATTCTTTCTTCTATACGTATCAGAATTCTACAATCCACTTGACTGGATGCTTGTCTAAGGGGAAACAAGGGTGATTCGGTGGGAGAGAAGAAATCCGGTACTTCATTTTATTGTCTTGTGAAAGTTCTCTCCATTCTATGCCTTTGCTATTCTTATCCCCTTTCATGCTCCCTTAAACTTCATTATGCAATCAGTCCAACACTGTTTTGCATCTGATGCTTTATAACTCATGCCTGCCTCTTTCTCACCCTTGATTACTTTTACACTTCTCTGTTCCTTCATGCTGGCCCTGAAAAGCAGTGCTTGGGCAATTATTGCTAGATGGCATGTATAACCCTTGGGCACGCATTAATTTGTCTTTGAACACATTCTATTTCCCCTCAGTGTCCTTTCCCTTCATTGCTTTGTCCTCTTCAATTTCACCTTGCACTTCCTGCTTTATTTTCCTTTCCAAATTTTGCTCTGCTGAAATCCCATCTACTTGTGTTGTTACCCCATCGCAGCCCCTCCTCCTCCTCAGTTGAACATTAATCCCAATTAGGAACTCGACGACATGGCAGTTTCGAACTGTTTAAGAGATTTCTTTTCCCATTTTGGAATCATGATAGCTGACAACAAAAGTGGCTTAACTTGTGTCTGCTGTAAGTGATGACCCTGCACATCAAAGAAAAGAAATATTAGCATTCCATCTATTGCTGATATTCAGGCTGTGTCATTCCTTCTGTAACCAGACCTTATCACCCACACATAGAGATGCAGGAGAAATTAAAATCTGCTGGCATTTTCATGAGCAACTTCCTAATTCAAACCGATTTGTAAACTTGAAGCAAAACTATACTTAGAATTTTACACTCCTCCAAATTTTGCAATGCAGTTCTCCAACCAAACAATGGGTACAAAATGCATTTGTTGTGGGCAATGTGCATAAAACTGCATATATTAGTGAAAATGGCATTCAAAAAAATTATATCAAGGAAATTGTTTGCAAATGTGTATATTAAACTGCATATAACATGTAGCGGGTTTTTTTGTTTTGAAGAAATTCACACTCAAATGCTGATTAATTTTCATATGGATATTTTAAAAACACACCAAAATTATGAATTGCTGCAGAAATGTGGAAAAAAGGATTTAAGACTGGAAAAATGAGGGGGGGGGAATGAAACTGACAGATTCACCTATCCCTAAACACACATAGGAGGAGGGCATATAGTAAGATGGGAGGAACCCTGAGGTTTGTATAAGTATGATTTATTTAGAAAACTCCTAAATGGAGAGATGTCCAAAAACACACCAATAAGAATTATGTTGGCTGTTTGGCTGTAATATTAAACATTCATTCATTCATTCATTCACCACTGAGAACTGATCATGCTCAGTGGCTATGGAATGCTGCCTTGTATTGGGAGGACACCCTGGAAAACTGGAGGAGTGGGGAAATGGAAGGCAGTGGCTAGAATCACAGGAGCACTCCAAACTGCAACATCTCATTGCAAGAGTCACCCATACACTATGAGTGTGTTCCAGCTTTAGTTATAGGCAACAATATATGAACAATATATCAAGTTCAATGTGTAGGGTGGGGGTGGGGTGGGGGTGAGCACTGTGTTGACAACGTGCATCTACAGTGATGTCAACTGCACACACAACTCTCTGTATGGGAAGTGGTTTCAGGTGCAGATCTCCCTTACTTCAAACTTGTGACTGCAGGTTTGAAAGCTCCATATATAGCCCCCAGAATCTGCAGATGAAAAGATAACAGGGTTGGGGAAGTTCCCACTTCGACTGAGACCCTGAAAAGCTGTTGTCACCAGTCCAGAGAGACGATGTTGGGTCAGGTGGTCCAATGGCCTGTTATGGTCAGTTTCTATTTTTTTTCCCATTGTGGCCTCAATAAAAGATTAATGAATCTGTCAATTTTGATTTCTCTCAAATTGTGGTGTGTCCCCCCCCCCAGTTCAATTCACCTTATCTCCACATCTCCACATCTTTTTTAATTCCTCATGAAAATTCTTCAGCAATTTAATACTCATTTCTTCTGTCTTAGACATCTTTGCAAGCACTTGCACCTACTATAGTGCAATTTTGTATGCCCCCTCATATATGATTTTGATATACACTTTCCTCAAATATCTCCTTATCTATACACATTTCTTAGTTGGAGAACTGCATTGCAAAATTCAGATCTCTCATATGAGCTGAATTAGCGGCCCCTTATGAAACCTGATGAGTCTCCGCATTGTGTGTATTTGGGTGAAGGGTAGTCTCAGGGCAGCTGGGGGGAGGAGATGCCTGAAGGGGGTGTATGTGCAGCTGATCCATCCAAGATTCACCCCATACCAAGATGCTGCAGTTGCTTAAAGGTATAAAGGGTAAAGGGACCCCTGACCATTAGGTCCAGTCGTGTCTGACTCTGGGGTTGCGGCGCTCATCTTGCTTTACTGGCCAAGGGAGCCGGCGTACAGCTTCCAGGTCATGTGGCCAGCATGACTAAGCCACTTCTGGCGAACCAGAGCAGCGCACGGAAACGCCGTTTACCTTCCCACCGGAACAGTACCTATTTATCTACTTGCACTTTGACGTGCTTTCGAACTGCCAAGTTGGCAGAAGCAGGGACTGAGCAACGGGAGCTCACCCCGTTATGGGGATTCAAATTGCCGACCTTCTGATTGGCAAGTCCTAGGCTCTGTGGTTTGACCCAATTTGTTCAGAAGTTTGAAAGACTAAAAAGGGAGAAGTTGATGGACTTCCATTTCACGTGGCTCAATGTGGTGCCTTCCATAGTTCTAGTTACAGGTAGGTAGCCATGTTGGTCTGCTGTAGTTGAAACAAAATAAAAAAAATTCCATCCAGTAGCACCTTAGAGACCAACTAAGTTTCTTATTGGTATGGGCTGTCATGTGCGTGTGCATAACATAAGTGTACATAAACTTCTCCCTTTTGTTTTAAAAAGGAAGAAGTTTATGTAACCCCGAACTCAAAAATCTAAATACCTTAAAATGAACATTGGAATACCCCATATCATATACTTGCACAATTTCAACAATAATGGTTCTTCCTAAATAAATGCATGATGACATTGCATAGACTCCACACACACACACACACACACACACACACACACACACACACATTTAGTTGCATTTATTGATATACATAAATTCAAAGATTTCTGTGCTTAAAATACTGCAATTTCGTGTTTCCTCTAATAACTTTAGTACTTGACCAGGAAGAAATCCTCAAGCAGTGATACTGCTGTAGAATAGAATGTCTCTATTTTCATCTGAGGAATGTTGGAGGGTATGCATTACTCGCCACCAGGCCCAGGAAATGGATCCTGATTCTGTCTTCTGAGGCATTAGTTACCCCTTCCAGTTTGGTGTCATCTGCAATTTGGATGAGCATCCCCCCAATTCCTTCATTCAAGTCATTTATAAAGATGTTGAACAACAGTCAGCTTTTATGCCCCGGCAGCAGACCTGAGTGAAGACTGGCTCTGTTAGGTACATCGCTGAAAACTTCCCCGCCCACTAGGGCCATGATTTGCCTGTTTTGAATTTAAATGTTGGTGGACAATCCCACCAGCCCCTCTGTCCGGCTGAGGCCTGTTGTGATGTCAGTCAGCCATGCGGGGAAATGATTTGCCTCCACTTGGCCTTCTGGCAGCCACGCTGAGCCACAACTGCTGCCGCTGCCTGGAAACAGGTAAGTGGTCTTTCTCTGTACATTTGCAGATAAAAAGGAAATTAAAAGGTAGGACATAATGAGTGACCACTATGTTCCACCCCCACTTTTTCCTAGGTTTGGCCTAATCCTGAGCCCCACACCACAAAAAATTGGGATGTTTACACCCCTGACCCTATGTTAGGTGCAGCTCCATGATTCATTCATTCATTCTCTCTCTCTCGCCCTCCCTCCTTTCCTATTTTCATTTTTCTCCTCTTTCTTTCATTTCACATCTCGTGAAGACTCCCATTGATGTTTGTATATCCTATTCTAATGTTTTGATCCCCTGACACACTATATAATACTGCTATTTATTATCTAGAACAAGCCACCAGTACTTCCTTTCGCTTTCCTTTCCCTCGGGCATATCATATAGCTGACCCTTCTTAACCGTTTGGCTCCAGAAGAAGGCAGGGGAGCGGGGAGTGAAGCTATTTGAACTATACAAAGCCAAGTGCAATTGGGCAAAGAGATTTATGTTGCCAGGATTTCCGAAGTTGTGCAATGCCACATTTATCCCTGTGCAATGTGCATGGCATTTATTACAGCTGGGTTTCAAAAGATCATGGCATGGTCTTTTCCATGTAGTCTGGATGCACATATTAATGCTGGGTTCTGTTGGGATACTGCCAGGGAGATAAAGTCCATCTGAGCCCCCAAGCTCGGTGCCGGACGATCCATCGACCTCCCGTAGTCAGGCAATATCAGCAATTCAGCGACACTAAGCCTCAGGCTTAGTGCACACTATAACAGCAGAATTCACACAGCAAAAAGTTGCACAAGCATGAGAGCAGGACATGCATATTTACAGTTTTATTCAGCGTTGGTCAGAACAAAGAAGGCATGACCGTCTGCTCCGACTGCTCAGGCAAAACAGCCTAAATCGAAAGGAACTTACAACATAAACATCCTTTGAGACAGGAACTTACGCAGGCTGTTATACAAACATCCTGCTCCCTTTTAAGGTGGAACGGAAATATCCTAACAGGTTCTACTCCTACCCAGGGCAACAAATCATCTGACAAGTACCCAGACCTCCAAATAACTGTTAGCAGACAGAGCTAGCTGATTCCAGAGCTAAAGGTGCTGGTATAGTGAGAAGCAGCTCCTCTGGCCCACATCCAGGGGACGACCTGGCCTGGAAGAATTCTCAAGGTGGGTTCCTGGCCCACTTCTAGTGAGAGAACCTGGCCAAGTCAAATGAGGAGGTTGCATCAATGCATGTCACTGTTGGTTGGGAAAAGAATAAATTACTATGTATGGTAAAATAGGAGAATTTCCTGGGTGCCTAGCTCCAGGTTTGGGGTAAGTATTCTTCAATGAGAGCAGAGATTTAAAATCACAAAACATGCAGCAAAGTAAAGCATGGAAATATAGGCTGTTAGACCTATACAATCTCCCCTTCTAAATTTATTCAAAACTTCCCCACTTCCCTTAGTATTGCTAGAGACCACACATTTCATAAGTTAAACATGGTTTACTTACAAGCTCTTCAAAGGTCATATTCATGTGCTTTTTCATGCAGCAGCAAGAAAAGACAGGCAGCATAACGTAGTTTCAAAATGTTAAATGTTTCCAAATTATTTGTATAGAAACACAAAGATAGCTTGCTTAAGCCATGTGGTCTGGGCTTGGAGCAACCAACCCAGACATCCTTTATGGTAGGCTTACATGGTGGAAAATAAGGGAGAACAAAGGGTTTGGAAACCCTTGCTCCCAAGTTGAGGGGGTGTGAACTTGCTAAGCCTGGCAGAACAGCTTACTCTATTATTTTAACCCCTTCATGCATTAATTAGAGTTAAGTATGCTGGCTATATGAGGCTGGATATATCCCAAAGTCACTTAGCTCTCTACTTCTGAATGGGACTCCTTTGCCTTGCCTCGTCCAGCTATCTACTGGATCCCTGGATTTCTACTTCGTAATGTTGTCCCTAAATTATATTTCAGCTCAGATTGGATCTCGTGTGTAATCCAGTCTTGAGGTTACCAGTGCATAGACTACAGTGGCTAAGATATGGCCAAAGCTGGCTAACCAGACAAAGCTGGTAAAAGGCACTTCTAATCACAGAGGTCACTTGGGCCTCTAGTGACAAAGGTGCACCCAGGGGTACCCACAAGCTATATGCCTAATCCTTTAGATGGCGTGCAACCACCTGATTTACTTCAATGCCCTCCCCCCAAAGCACTGTGATTGGAGTGGTTTCAGAAAATAATTTACTGCAATTTAATGATAGCCCTGCCCATCAAAACAAAAGATTCCCCTATCCTCCCTTCTTCACCTCATCCCCTCTAGAGTTCTGGGGATTTTCCCAGTCAGCTTGGTTTTGCTTCTCGGAGGGGGGGGGAGAGAGAGGCAGGAAACTTGTGCTTCCAACTTTTGGGGAAAACCAAGAACAGAGTGACTCAGAAGCTTAGTGGGTCCCTGATCTACTTTGAGACACCTTGTTAATGCAATCCAGTTTGGGAACATAAGATCCAGACCCAAATCACCCCAGTTCACTGATGCACATTGAACATCAACAATCACAATAATATTTTTTAAAAGATAGATGGCACAGGAGGTGGGATTGAAAAGGTGGCCTTACAGCCCTTTTGTATTCCTTTTCCCTCTTCACTTCAGTAACGAATGAAGAGGGTTATTTTCTCATTTGGTCCCATCTGTAAAATGGCTGCATTGTAAAGGAATGTGTTTAAGGTGGTGTGAAGGTTCTCTCTGTGGCTTTTCACCTGGCATAACTGTTTGTCACATGCAAATCCTCACTTACTGATCTAGCAACACGAATGCTTATGTCAGCTGGCTGTTAATCAGCTTAAATCCAAACCCTCCTGTTTTAATGAGCTTTTGGCTGGGACTGTAGAGAACTGCATGATCTTAGCCATTGTAATATCAAGGTTTTCTGGCACTCCTCTTGGCAAAGTGGTTGTCTCTTCCTCCTCCTCCTCCTCCTCCTCCTCCTCCTCCTCCTCATCTTCTTCCCCACCATCACCAATGTTCCTTTTTTCATGCTGGCAAGTTCTGAATGATGGCACTGTAAGAATGTGCTAAAAGGAATCCAGAAGGGGGAAGTGACTGCTGTGGCTATAAAGCTGTGGGACATTTCTAATATTTTAATAGATCTATGACACACTCAGCATGCCCTCCCCCCCCCCATGCATTAAAAGGAAGGAAAATGGAATCAGGGATTTGTACATTTCGATGTGCCATTTTGGGAAAGCAGAAAATAATTATTCCTGGGCATAGTAGGGAATTCTCCCTAAATGATCTTCATTTATCAAGAGAACAATTAACGAAAGTGCACGGACGGTTGAAATGTTTTATTTTCTATTTTCAGTAATATGCACACATTTAGGTTCCTGAGGATCTGGTCCTCCCACCGCATGCTCAATTACTTTGGCAAGAGCATGCTGCAGGGACCTCCCATAGCTTTCCCCCTGCAAATGAAATTCTCAGCCAAGGATGGGTCTGGAACTTCTTGGCACTGGCAGAGTATAGCAGTAGCTGTGGGTAGCAGGAAAGCACTTGACACATCCAGCAGACAAATGACAGTTGTTTATAACTAGCTAATTAATTGCCATGGATGGGAGGTAAAGCGGGAAGGGGGGGAAGGTGATGCAGCATTTTAATTCCCAAGCACGTAATTCAGGCCCCATCTGCACTTTGCATTTAAAGCAGTATCATACCACTTTAAACAGACATGGCTCCCCCGCCCAAGAAACCTGGGAGCTGTAGTTTTTATGGGTGCTGAGAGTTGGTGGGAGGCTCCTTAGTCCCATCACACAGCTACAATTCTCAGAATGGTTTGACAGTTAATCCCAGGATACTCTGAGAATTGGAGCTCTGTGAGGGGAATAGAGGCCTCCTAGGATGTCTCGGCACTTTTAACACACTATGGTTTCCAGGATTCTTTTTTTGAGAGGCGGGGAGAATTTATAGTGCAGATAAGGCCATAGACAGAGGAAAACATAGAGGAATGCAGGAGTCTTTTGCCCAGTGTGGGGCTCAAAACCATGACCCCAAGATTAAGAATCTTGTGTGTACTGTCTGAGACCCCATAAGACCCCGCAAGGTGTCTTGATGGGCCTAGCTTTTTGTTACTTGTTTATACAATAATTAGGAAAAGTAGACGATCACATTTTATTTTCTTAAATTTTATGAAATTTATTTGTAGTTTTCCGCAGGAAAGTCATAAAGCAGCCCAAAGTTTAGAATACAAAGATCCCATAAAATAGCCAACAACAATAAAACCATACCTGAGACAAAAACATCAATACTAATACTTCTTGTAAACATTCTCTGTCTGCTAGTGCAAAGGCTCTTGTACTAGTGGATGGTTGAGTTTTAATGTTGCACAACAAAGGAACCTAACACAACAGTTGTACTAGTGTACTATGTACTATGTGTGTGCAGCAAATCTACCAGCAACCTGGTTATGTATTCTCTTGCAGAACAATGTTCCTCTGGTGCAATACATGTTGCCAGCGGAAAAATATATACTGCTAAGTGACTTTAACTTAGCACTACACTGGATACAACAAGATGATGGTGATCCTTATCTCACCCACCCTGTGGACCGAGTACGATAGATCAGAAGGGCCACACACCTGTCAATCCTCTGATGTCACAGCGATGGCAGATGACCCATTTTCATCTGCAAGGTTTGGAATTAAACCTTGTGGGCACAAGCACATCATGTACAGTGTTTTGAAGCACTGATGGTCAGCTGATTGTTGGGGCTTCAAAGCTCCATGCATTGTCCTAGGCAAATCCTGGACTTTGCAGAGGGCTTTGTGGGCGCAACTGTGCCTTTTCATGCCCAACAACTGATGTCATACAGAGTGTCGGTGATAGGGCAAGAGGGTGTGGCTTGGTCAAAATGGCCTTATGAGCCAAACGAGGACAGCTGGCAGGCCTAATTATGCCCAGGAGTCAGAGGTTCCACAGCACTGCTGCACAGTGCTGAATGAATGAATCAATATTAATCAACAGAGAGTCACCTGAAGCTACCTGCATGGCTGGTATCCCTCCCCAAATGTTTCTCATTAAAATAAAACGTAAATGATGCAGCAAATAACTAGTTATTTGCATCACATTTTGGAAAACGAGCAGCAGCAGGAGAAATGCTGGCAGATCAGGCACGTCTGCTTGGACCGCTATTTTGTAAATGTATCTTTTAACATGATTTAATTACATTTTAAAAGCCGTAACCCAGAGAGAGAACCGAATGCCCCAATGTTTACATTACTCGTGCACTAGGAAACATCCCAAGTTGGCTTGTAGCTTGAAATGAATTAACATCTTATTATTTTCTGGGCTAGAGGCTGGTAGAGGATGCCGCGACTGGAGCTGATCTTTGGAGACGTGACTGAGCATCTCCAGGTAGAGGAGGAGGCCCTAAGTTCTCTTTTGTGTTTATCTACACATTAATGAAATGTGACCATTGAGAATAGAGGAGATGTTTTGATGCACCAAGGGGTTGTTATTGTGCCTTATGCAATCCTGTTTCTTCCTAAGGAAAGTGTCTTTGCTAACACTCACTTTGTTGTATGAGGCACACTGCTTGCTGTCCTCCTTGCTGTTCTGGCCTGTTCACTTGCCGTCTCTTGCCACAAATGCCCTCTCCAAGCAAATGAACAGTGTGGAGATGGAGCATCCTGTTCCGTTTGTGACACACTCCCTATCTGGGCAGTAGCATGGATTGGGAACAAGGGTGAAAGCCCCATGAAGCTTCTAACCTTGGTTAGAATTTTTCTTCATGTGCTTTTCTTTTTTTAGTGTGTTTTCTTAACATTTCAGGGACTATATACACACAGAGACACACACACAGAGAGAGTAATTATACACACACAAGCACAAACACACACACACACACACACACACACAGAGAGAGAGAGAGAGAGAGAGAGAGAAAGAGAGAGAGAGAGAGAGGTGTCAACCATTTTGTGCACTTCCAAATGACTGCCAACATGTGGGTCTTTTTGGACCCAGAAGAGGGGAGAGTGGGGGCAGGATGGGGACAGGATGGGGTGGAGTATGCAGAGGCCAAGAACTGAACCCCCCCACAAAACGGGGCTGTTTGACTTCTGTTGGTAACATCGGGTTGGATCAAATATGGACCTTGCTATGGCAATCGGTTGGTATATTCAGAATCAGGGAGGAATTTTCATTGCAGCCTAATAGGGCCCGTTTGCAGGTTTTACCTACCTCATAACTGTGCTGGTCCAGGGGGGAGGTTACCATGGGGCGAGGTCCAGGACCTGAGTTGAGGGTCAGCAGACAGTCCTCCTCGGGCAAAGCAGGGTCCACAGCGAGAAGCCGGGCAAGGACAGGAACTCTGGGGGAACAGGACTGGATGCTGGCCGAAACAGCTCTTCAACGATGTTGCTCCCGCAACCTGGGACCGGGCTGACTGGCCTTTATCTTCTCTGAGGACAGGGGCGGTCCCGGCCCCCAGGAGACCCGCCTCTCCTGGCCTTAAGGTGAGCACTCCTCCTGGGAGAAACCAGTTCCCTTCGCCTCTCTGCCCTGAGCCTCTGCAGTTCAGGAGAGGCTGAAGGGTTACTGGACCCAGGGGGAGACTCACCTGTAGGCACTGAGTCCTCAACCACCTCCGGAGCCAGAGTGGATTCACCTGGTGCCTGCTCCTGAGGATCCGGCACAGGTGCAGGCACTTCAGAATCAAGGCCCTGCCCCAGTTCAGCCGGCCCTGGAGGCGGGGACTCCTGTGCAGGCTGGGATTCCTCCGGTTCAGCCTCTGAATCGGATTCCCAGGCCATCACAATAACAATCATAAGAACTTGCTGGTGGATGAGGCATTGGTTTGCATCCTTAGTCCAGGCAGGCAAGAGGTTGGGGGTCCTGCCATAAGCAGGTATCCCCTTAAGTGAGTGGGTAGGATGCCTTCTGTCCAGATGCCCAACTCAAGGGCAGAAGGGCCTTAGCACCTTCTGCTGGTGGCTGGGGTGGTGGTGTCGATCAACCAGCAAGCAGACTGGTTGACTACTGTATATACTGTATATGCTAAAACTTGCATGCACCTGTAATTAACAAAGTTGTAGCTGTTATGTACTGAAGTTCTCACCCTGGGCCAGCAAGGGGATACTGTAGATAGTTATGCAAATGAAGGGTCGAAAGTGACGTTCAGTGATTGAATAGTTTTAGAAAATGGCAACAGTTACATTGTTCTGGAGCTCTATATAAGCAGGCTGACTGAGCTCCTCAGCTCAGTTCTGTTCCAGCTTACAAATAAAGAGCTGCTTTGGAAGAATCGCTGTGTCGTCTGATATGTTAGCCCACAACTTAACAGTAGCCTTAATTGATCCCAGCACTGGTGGCTTGTGCTTATTTTACAGTATGTCTTAACTGTGTGTTCAACACCCATCCCTCATGGCTTCACTGCACGTAGGCCCACAAAAGTACTAAATTACACTTAGAAATACAACAGAATAGGGACAATACATATACATAATGGGGCCTGTACCTCCAATATAAAATCAAGAACTCTCTAACTTTCCTCACTTGCTTCAAACACTATTATATTGATTTTTATAAAGCATATTTTTAAACTGTCAAGTTTATCAATATTTCGATCACTTTGTTACATCTACTTGTTTCAAAAGCCTGTTGATTTTATCAGCATTTCCTTTTGAATGCTTTATGTAAACTGCTTAGAAGTGCATCTGTTTTGGTTGCAGAAAGTCTCATGTTCAGTCCTCAGCATCTCTAGGTAAGGCAGGGAAAGCTCTTTGTCTGAAACTCTAGACAGCTGCTACCCAGTCATTTTAGAGGCAAAACTGCACTATATGGTCAGTACAAGGCAGTTCCTATGTTCCTATCTTGATAGATTAATGAATAAAGTGAATGATACTTAGTGAATTATTAAATAGCCTCTCAAAATGTACAGCTGCTCCCCGCATTTTATTTTTAGCAATTTCATTTCGAACATCCAGGAGTACATTTTGAAACCTGTTGTCTCACCCACTCCCATCTGAAAGAAGTAGCCCAGTAATTCAGTTCTTTTCAAGCTACAGCATTTGGATGAAATAGGCACAGAATTTCAATGCTCACCCTTTCTTTTCCCTTGCCTCCTTTCCTCTGAAACTAATCTCACCTCCCTTGCCATGACGAGGTACCATAGTGTCGAGCCCTGGTGGGGCAAAATGAGTGCCAATTATCTGCTCGCCTAAGCTGAAAATGCACCAGGTACTGTAAACGTCACAGGTGACGGTGTGTTTATCAGGGAGAAGGAGGAAACAAATGGTAGCCATTACAAAGGTGCATAATTTGGCAATTATGACAATTTGTTTTGCTGACACTGCCAGCAAACAGTTATTAGAAAAGCCAAATATGACTGGATTATATATGTCTACACCCATGCTGTACATAAACAAAGCAATGGAGGGGGGAGGGGGGAGGGAAGCACTGTGGTCCCTTGCAATAAAGAAAAAAAAAGAAACAGTGGCAAACTATTAATGCTCTTTTGAAAAGAGGAGTTTTAACAAAGTAAGCAAGAATCATTTTCTTTGGTTGAGTGTTGATTCCCCAGCGTGCTCTCAGTAAGTAATTAGAATCGCCCAGTGAATGTCAGCATCAGCTTGTTTATTCTCATTATTTTATCATTTTAAAAACCCTCTAGGTGATGAGACATGCAGTATAGAACATAATTACCATTATTAGCATACTAATTGGACACAAAAATAGGCCAACTACAAGGTAGCCAACTGAATAATTTCACATTAATCAAACACCAGAGTGAATAAGCCCATTGTTGAATTGACAGCTCCCATAATTGGCAATATTTTTTTTCCCCACGAAAAAATATCAGAATTTCTCTGTACCGGTTGCAGCACACTGCTCTGTAATTTAGTCATTTTTCCACGTCCCAATCTTTACATTTCTACACCTAGTTCGAGTTCAAGGAAACATCACGATAAGAATGCGAAGTCTATTAGCAAGTGGACTTAAGCATATAAAAGGCCTGACTGTTAACAACCGATTCACTTGATAAGCAAACAAAAGAACTACCAATGAATTTAGATACTTGTTACTTCCCGCATTCCATTTAGCCTCAGATGCGCTTAAAACTCATAATAACATTGGGAAAGTAGGGGAAAACAATTTACCTAGCAATGTAATTCACTATCTTAGAAAAATCCATTAGAAAATTGCAATCCTTATTTTTATATTTATTTTACAAAGGACAGCACTGAAGTTTGGATGTTTCTCTTTTCTCTCTTCCCTCCCCCTTTGGACTCATCCCATTCTGAACATAAAAACATAATATGAGCTCTTCTGGATCAAACCAAAGGTCCATCATCTTTTTATCACAGTGACCAACTAGATGCTGATAGGAAGTCAGCAAGCAGCAGTGGCAGAGGAAGCCGCTCGGGCGCCTGGGGCAGTGTGCCCAGGGGCGGCACGAGCCACCCATAGGGGCAGGGCACACCGCGGGGCCTCTGGAGTCTGCCTGCCTCCTCCCACTCAGCTGCCCAACAGCTGGGGGGGAGGCAGAGGGCGGACCGTTTGGGCAGCGAGGAACCTGTGCGTGCCCAAGCCACTGCGTCTCTCCCAGGAGAGACAAGTGACTTGGGCGCGCTGCAGGCCCTGTGGTGTGTGCCGCCCGGCATTTTGTCACACACCCCTGTGGTGACACCCGGGGTGGCCCACCCCCACTGCACCCCCCCTCCTCCGCCCCTGGCGAGCAGGATTTGTGCTCTGCCTGCTCACAACTCCCAACAACTGGGCACCCTAATTTTGAGCAGAGTAATTATAGTATTGGTGAGTTATTGTCACAAAACTATTTCATCGGCTGTAGAACTGACCTTCCATAAATGAGTGGGTTGCACCTCAAGGAAAGGCTTCTTCTTTTTTTAAATGGTTTCAGTAGGTGTCTAAACATAATCACAGTGGGTGGCTGTCTGATTACAACTGGTAATTAATTTCAGAGAGCTGGAGTTACAACTCTAAAAGCTTGGTTTTTAGTACAGGCCAAGCACACCTCCAGGGCATATGACTGTCTTTGCAGTGCCCCATATGAGGAGCATAAATTCTGGGCAGGGATATACAATAGAGGATGAGGTAGTCCCTTAGATATCCTGTTCCCAACTGTTTAGGGCTTTAAATGCTAAAAGGCAAACCTTAAACTGAGCCTGGCAGCATGTTGACAGCCAGTGCAGTTCCATCAGCAGTTATATGGTGTCAGTGGGGTGCCCTGGTTAATCTAGTGGCTGCATTCTGCACTAGCTGCATCTTGAGGGTTAAGACCAAGGGAGTTCCACATCAAGCACTGCAGTAACCCAACTTTTGCAGCATGATGGCAAAAACTGTTAATGACCACAGGGCACTTCATGAAGGGTAATCTTGAACTGGCAAAGACAAATACATAGAGTGGTGGTGGTAGGAATGTAGAAGAGTTCACAGGAAAATAAAAAAAACAGATAGTGGAAATTATCTGAGAGCAAAATAGTAGGAGTGACCATTTAACAAGGCAGCACTGTTCGCAACACAAACAACCTGGTGTTTGGTAAGTTAATTAACACATGTTGAATAATGAAAACCCATAACCTTGATTCAAGCCACTGGTGACAAAATTGATAATTGCACCCCCCCACACACACACTTTCAAGAGGTTTGGGGGGTGACAACATGAAAACAGGTCTTTTCTGTGGTGGCTCCCTGTTTGTGGCATTTACATAATGCCAGTTACATTGCTGTTACATTATTCCATTATTATTTCTACGTACATTTGTAATAATAATAATAATAATAATAATAATAATAATAATAATAATACAATATTATTATTTCTATCCTGCCCATGTGGCTGGGTTTCCCCAGCCACTCTGGGCAGCTTTCAACAGAACATTAAAAACAGAAAAAAACTTCAAACATTAGAAACTTCCCTAAACAGGGAAGTTGTTTATTTCCTTGAAATCTGGCAGTAGGGTGTTCCACAGGGTGGGCGCCACTACCGAGAAGGCCCTCTGCCTGGCTCCCTGTAACCTCACTTCTCCCAGTGAGGGAACTGCCAGAAGGTCCTCGGCAGTGGACCTCAGTGTCCGGGCAGAACAATGGGGGCGGAGACACTCCTTCAGGTATACTGGGCCGAGGCCATTTGGAGCTTTAAAGGTTGGCACAATCACTTTAATTGTGCTCGGAAATGTACTGGGAGCCAATGTAGGTCTTTCAAGACTGGTGCTATATGGTCTCGGTGGCAACTCCCAGTCACCAGTCTAGCTGCTGCATTCTGGATTAGTTGCAGTTTCCAGGTCACCTTCAAAGGTAGCCCCACGTAGAGCACATTAGCCCAACTGGGAGATAACCAGAGCATGCACCACTCTAGTGAGACAGTCCGCAGGCAGGTAGGGTCTCAGCCTGTGTACCAGATGGAGCTGGTAGACAGCTGCCCTGGGCACAGAATTGACCTGTGCCTCCATGGACAGCTGTGAGTCCAAAATGACTCCCAATAATGTCTGAAGCTGCTTTCTATTGTTCATTGGCTGGAATGGGTGAAAAGTACATCAAGAGAGCTAGGATAGATCAGAAAGCATATGAAAAATGAAGCAATGTGATGAAATACAGGGGCAGGGAAAGGAAGAGTCAGTTAACAGCAAGGATGAAAGGGACAGCCACAAAGAGTACATTAAAAGCAAGGTGATGTTGTAAAGGTTAGGTAGGGGAAAGAGATTTGCATGGTATAGACAGAAAGCATGCCAAGACAGGGAAAAAGAGTAGGCTTGGAAGCATACCAAACAACACTGCTCCTTTCACCTTGTGGCCACAGGAAAGACAATCTATCATGAAACTGATATGGCATCCCTCCTCGGGGCATTCAAAAATGTAGCATTTGAAAGGCAAGAGGTTCAGCAGTATTGTGTTTGTATTGTGTTTCTCTTATTTTGAATTGTTAAACAAGGGCGTACGGTCGAGTTGTTGACAAGGCATCTTGCATTTTTAACTGAGTCACTTCTCCCCATGAGTTCTAGAACTCTGGGTCCTTGATCGACCAGGGAAGGTCTAGAATGGTGACACCTGGAGTCCAGAATTTGCCCTGAGGTCATACTGGTGAGGGCCACTCCCATATAGGCTCAGTGGTAGAGTCCACCTGCTTTGCATGTAGAAGGTCCCTGGTTCTATCCCTGGCATCTCCAGGTAGACCTGAAAAAGATTCCTATCTAAAACCCTGGAGAGTTGCTGGCAGTCTGTGTACACAATACCAGACTGCTACTTGTGTGTCCAAAATTCTACAGAACAGACAAGTCCATTTATGTTCGTAACTGTGGGCTCATATGGGCAGTTTCTTGACATTCCGGACATTTACATTTATTGCTGGGAAATCCAGCTGTACCCCTAAGATGTGTGAAAGAGGCAGGAGGAACAGATTTTGAACAACTTCTGTCCTCCTGGGCAGGGAGAGTTGGGCAAATTGGACTTCTGAAAGGCCGGAATGCTCTGTTGCTCTCCACATGAGACTATAGCAGGGGTGGGGAGCCTCACCATTGGCCATGCTGCATCCAAAATATGTGAAGGGCACCAGGTTGGGGAAGGTTGGTGTGTACTGACTAGCAGTAGCTCTCCAGTTATTCAGGCAAGAGTTTTTCCCAGTCCTGCCTGGAGATACTGGGGGTTAAACCTGAGACCTTTTGCATGCAAAGCATGTATTCTGCCACTGAACCCTAGCCATGGGGGATCTGGAATTAATCCAATATTTATAGGCAGCCGGGTGAGGGTGGGGGAATGTTTAGCAGACCGCAAAAAAAGATGTAACTGTTGATTGATAAATAATTGTCAGAACTAACACCCTAAAATTCTGTTTGTTGATTTTTCAAATAGATTTTATTTATTTTGAATATATGGCTAGAACAATAAACATACTAAAATCTGTTTTGATGGTGGTGAGGGGTATCACGAGTTGTGTTACATTAAGTGAGGTCAAAATAGATGTCTATAGATATTTTTTGGGGGGGAGGGGAAATGTAATTTTTAATTTTGTTTTGGAGAACACACAATATGGTTTTCACAATGCTATTGTTGGTGTTGATAGTCCTCTTGAATTACTATGTAAATTCTGTTTGTATTCCCTCCTAAAATAACCCTCCCCCCAAACTTTATTATGTATATACTTGGTGGGATTAATAAACTTCTTTTAAAAAAATATTAGGATAACCTCGACCTATATTGTACCCTACCATACCACAGCCTATTTCTGCTTGTTTGTTTGTTTAAAAGGCAAGAGGAAACACATTATTTTTCTATATTTAGCTTTAAGGGTCTGAAATCCTTAGTGAGGCTTCTTGCCTCGGAACTGTAGGCTGGATTTTAATGAGATCCGTGAATCCTACTGGTATATCAGTGACCAAAACAACAAGCATGCTGTTGCAGTTTCTATTTGCCCTGTGGCGTCCATTTCTCTGAGTGCTACCACTCCTGTGCTTTGCATTTGATTAGCCTTCCATAAAATTTATGACCAGCAAGTGATTCTGTAAACAATGCTAGGAATATAGATCTTGATCAGGCATGCAGCTTGCCTGTGGGCATGCAACCTGATTTTGAGGGGTGGGGGTGACTTTTAAATGGTCCACATGGAGTGAAACAGAAATGGAGGAAACAGAAAAGTCCACTACATTGCAATTCTGTTGACGGCTACTCAGAAGTAAGAAGAGCCCTGCTAAAAATGCCTATCTAGTCCAGCATCCTGTTCTGCCAGTGAGCAGGAAATGCCCTTTGGAAGCCAGGAACCTGAACACAGCTGCACTCTCTCCACTTGCAATTCCCAACTATTGGTATTCCGAGCTGTACTGTAAGTTCCATTGAATTCAGTGGAGCTTACTCCCAGGTAAATATGTTCAGCATGATGGGGAACCTTTCTTCTGTCAAAAGCTTGCATTTCCTATGGGATTATCTGTCACCAAATGCTCACCAAGAATGCTTTTAAATAATGAGCCGATTCCAAACTCAAGCAATGCGAGTTTTCCTAGCACTAGTAGCAACCATCTGAGTCAAGCATAATTTGTGATAGAGCATTTTTCCTTAAACAACCAGGTCCAGCAATTTTAGCACAGTAAGAAATTCAAGCAAATCTCCTGGTGGATGCTGCTCTTAGTTTCAAACTAAGATAAAATCAACGGTATAGAATTTGGTCCAAAAATTGCTTTCTACCATGTAGGGCAGGTGTAGTCAATGTGACTCATTTCAGAAGTTAATGCACTACAACTCCCATCATATCTGGCCATTGGCCATGCTGGGTGGGTCTCATGGGAGCTGAAGTCAAATGACATTTTGAGGGCACTACATTGGCTGCCCCCTGTCTCGAAAACAAAGGAAGATGTCTAGCCAGACTGTGGTCTCACATCTGATGCTTGGCAAAGTTCCAGCTTTCTTTTGAAGGAGCTAGTGATAAGAACATGAGCAATAGCAAACAGCAAGAGAGATACAGATCAAGGATTCTAGAAAATATTCCTGGAGTGGCTCAAAGGGACATTAACAGCAGAGCCACTTCTGAAGCATGGGAATGTATCAAGGGCAGTTTATGACATGGTGCGAACCTTCAGACAAAAGGTTCTGCTGAGCCTCTGCAAGTTTTGGGATGCAGCTAAAGTAGTATATCAGCTAACAAGCCATGTTCAAGATCTTGTTGCTAAGATATAAAGCTCTGCACATATCTGTACCAGGTTACCTGAAACACCACCTACCCCTCTAAAGACCTGTAAGATCATTGGAGAAATTTTACTCACAGCACCACATGCTGAAGAATATCATAGGGAAGTGACCTGAAAATGGCAGGACCAACTCCTGACATTGCACCTGTACTTTGTGATGCTCTTCCTTCTTTCATACATGTAACATCACCCATCAGTCGCTTCAACTGTCTTGTAAAGACTTGTCTTCTTGCCCAGGCTTTCCATGACCTAAAACATTGGACTTTGTTATTACTAAATTCCTGTTTTTATCTGCTTTTATTAAACTGTTTTACTGTTCTTGTTTTAATTTTTTTATTTTTAAAAAATGCTGTATCACTGTTTTTATTTTTCTGTTTTATTGTTTTTATATTGCATTTTATATGCTGCTTAGAGATTTTAAAGATATAAAGTGCTTCAGAAATGCTTTTAAATAAAGATAAATAAAGTGAGTCAATAGCTTTCCAGGGTATGGCTACTGCAACAATCAAAATGATCAACAGAATATTTTTTAAAAATGGAAGTTTAAAATAACAAGGCATGTTGTGGCACTTTAAAGGCTAACAAATTGGCACAAGTTTTCCACTTTACTAGATGAATGCAGTGTAATCCTCAGCTGTGGGTATTTATAAACATGGTTGTAAGCAGTGAAGTCAGAGGGAAATGAAATGCAAGAAGTATAGAAAGCAGCAATTCAGTTCGACAGATGCAAAGTTAGAGCTGCCATACAGCTTCTGCCATTATATAAAAAAGTTAATCATTAACGTGCCACAAGACTCGGGGGCAGAGTAACCCTAACCCCCAGTCTGGAGGGGGTTAGGATGTGCTTACGCTGAGCTCTGCTGGGCCTCGCCAACTGGGGCCCTCCTCCATTGCTGTGTTTCTAGGCACAGGTCTATGCTTTAAAAGCGTTATGACTGATTAAAGCTTTAAGCCCTGTTTGTTCTAATTTAGGGGTAAAGAGTGGGTTTTCACAGAGAAAGCAGCAGGCCAAAAAAATGTGCTCAGACATAGCGCTTTAAAGTGTGGACCTCTGCCTAGAAAGCATGAGGCAAAAAGTGTGGCTGAGCCCTCAGTTAATTTTTGCACGGTCATGGTGACCTTGACACTGTCTTGCATTAGACACAGGTGGCAAGGTGAAACTAATTATGGAAATCTTCCTCAGTGGATGCTGTACCCAGGACTCTGGGTTAAAAAGCCATTTTACAATGATCCAGAAAGGAGGATTACTTTACAGGCATATATGATGAAATTAACAGAGACTTCCGGGTTGGCGCCATCGGTAATGGCTGAATTCCTCTGACTAAGAGGAATTTGCTCCGTGAAAATCAGGTCTGGCCGCCACGGCGAAGGCGGAGACCCTCCAGAAATCACAGGCGGGTGAAGCCTGTGAACGCGGGATTCGGCGGGCACCCTCAGCGCCTCCCCTACTTGTGGGGAAACCCGTTCACGGGGCTCCGTAGCGAAGTGGGGTGAGCAGCACGGTGCTGTGAATCGACTGCTCTTTCCACGGAGTGAAGCCACATAGCCATTGTCGGAGAGCGCTGCCTTTTTCCTGTGAACAAGTGGACTTAAAAAGACACTACCCGTGAGTAGAACAATTTGATCTCAAAGATACTATTTAAGAACAAAACAAATTGGAACTTTTAAAGGAAGAAACTTGTAATTTGGAACTGTAGCGGGGAGGCATAAACAGGAAGTCCGCCTTCCGCTTTTGTAGACAGAACAAAGCAAAGAGGCTGTAAGCTAGAGTCTTGGAGAGCCGACTGGAAAGGATTAAAATCTCAACTTCTAAAATAGAAAACTCCCCCCTGGAAGCAGGAGAAGAGGGGGGAGAAGTTTTGGACTTTTTATACCTGCGAGAGGGAGGGAAGGAAATTAAAACTCCACTGCTCAGACCCTGGGAACGGGCTGCAAATTAGACAATAAGGCTGCCGTATTTGAAATGCTCTCTGACTGTTAGCTGTCAAAAGAGAGATACATTGTGTTTAACTGTGTCTAACTGCCCCTCTGATTTTTAAGGGGGAGATAAAGTAACGGAAAAATGAAACTAAATTTCTTTCTTCAGTTACGTTTTAAAAGGAGCTATTTTGGATAAATATAAGTACAGATTGCAACTGTTTCCCCATAGAGGTAGTTGTGGAAACTGTTGTAAGAGCTGGACCAGGGGAATTTTCCATTAGAAAGATAAAACTGCCTGACTGTGGGATTGACCTTGGACTTTTTGAGTGTTATGGCAAATGGGAAAGAGAAAGTAGATTTATCAACAACGAGATCTGGGAAGCCTTGGCAGTGAAGAGCGTCAGCATCTGGTCCTTCTGTACCATCTGCAGCTGTGCCAACTCAACCTAAACAAAGAGGAATGTCATCAGAAGAGGCTTTAGCTGCGGTGCTAGGTAAGATAAATGAATCTTTGGAAAAACTCAGCAGATGAGACAAATATAAAAGTCGATGCATCAAATGCGAAGGTGGATGCCGCAAATGCCAAAATTGACATAAACACAGAAAGTATAAATAGTCTGGGACAAGAGGTGAACACTAATATAGAAGCAATACAGAAACTGATACAGGAGTCTGCCTCGACCTGTCAAATTGCAGAGGAAGCTAAGGGAAAGGTGGACGCTGTGGAAGCTAAAGTAACACAACTGGAAACAAAGAGAGTCCCAGATATTCAGAGACAGGTTGAGGATCATAGGCTGATTCTTTCTATGATTGAGCTTAAGGAAAAACAGACGAACTTGAGAATTAGAGCTGTACCTGAATTGGAGAAAGATAGTTTGATAGAATTTCTTACGCAGGAATTCGCAGAGTTTTGGAAGCTGGACTTCGAACAAGAAGGAGTGAAAATCGTGAGTGCCTTCAGGCTTGGAAGAGGAGGGAAGAAGAATAGAGTAAGAGACTGTCTGATTACCCTCCGATCCAAAGAGGAGAGAGATAAAATTTTGGGCTGGCACTTTCAGAAGCCTTTGGGAATATTGCAGTCAAGAGTGGAAATATTTAAAGATATCCCGAAATATCTTTTGGACAAAACAAAATTTTTTTTCCTTCCAGTAGCACCTTAAAGACCAACTAAGTTAGTTCTTGGTATGAGCTTTCGTGTGCATGCACACTTCTTCAGATACACTGAAACAGAAGTTGCCAGATCCTTCTATATAGTGAGAAGGTGGGGAGGGGTATTACTCAGAAGGGTGGTGGGAATGGGTGATTGGCAGATAGCTGTGATGAGCCTGTTGACGACTCTTAACGACTGCAATAGGTCTTACAGGAAAAAGCAAGGTGTGAGAAGGTGAAAAATGGCTTTGTCATGTATAATGAGATAAGAATCCAATGTCTTTGTTCAGACCAGGTCTCTCCATGGTTTTAAGGTTGGTAATAAGTTGCAATTCAGCAGCTTCTCTTTCCAGTCTATTTCCAGTCTATTTAACTACAAAGGAATTTCAGAAATAGACTGGAAAGAGAAGCTGCTGAATTGCAACTCATTACCAAACCTCCCCCCCAGGACCCCCTCCACCTCCGGCCCGCTCCTTTGACCCAATCTCGTCCCTTTCCTCAGCCGATGATACGGGGAATCCCCTGAAGGAACTGCCCCCATCCTCTGATGATTCAAACTCTGCTTCCCACCTGCTCCTATCTCCTCCCGCGGAGTAACCTTCCCAGTCCGATTCCTCTCCCTCTGACACCTCTCCTCCCTCCTCTTTGGAGGCCGAAAAACCCACAAAATCCTCTTCATCTTCTGTGATTCCAAATTGCTCCTCCCAGAATCTCGCTAGTGGTTTGGGTTTCCTTGGGAACCTGCTGTGAAACTCCTCCCTAAGATACTCATCCCGGATGGCCTCCGCGGGAACCCATGTGTTTTCTGACTCGGGTTCACCCTCCCAGGCCACCAGGTACTCCACCTGGCGCCCTTGCCATCTTGAATCGAGTATTTCCGTGGCTTGACTGCGAAGTTCCCTCTCCTCCACCTGCGGGTGTATGGGGACTTCTCCCTCTCGCCCCGGAAATTCCCGTCCCTCCCTGTATGGTGAGAGAAGAGACCTATGGAACACCGGGTGTAATTTCATGCTGGCCGGCAACTTGAGCTTAAATGCCACGGGGTTCACCTGCTGTGTTACCTCAAAAGGTCCTAGTCGCCTTGGCCGTAACTTCTTGCACCCTCTCTTAAAGGGTAACCCTTGGGTTGACAACCACACCCGATCCCCAACCCGTATGGTTTCCCCTTCCCTATGGTGCTTGTCTGCCTGCCTCTTGTAAGTTTCCTTGGCCCGTTCCAAGTTCATCTTGAGTTGCTGGTGTAAGGCCTCCATTTCTTCCACAAACTGCTCTGCCGCTGGTACGCTTCACCCTTCCTCCCCTCTCCCCGGGAATGCCCTGGGGTGACACCCATAATTAGCCATGAACGGGCTCATTCCCGTGGACACATGTTCAGCGTTATTGTATGCAAATTCGGCCAACGCTAGTTTCTCCACCCAATCGTTCTGCCTCTCGCTGACGTAGCAGCGTAGGTATTGTTGGAGTATACTGTTCGCTCTTTCCGCTTGCCCGTTGGTCTCTGGGTGTCTCGCCGTCGAGAAGCTCACCTCGACTTGCAGCAGGCTCATGAGCTTCCTCCAGAACCGGGAAGTAAATTGTTTCCCGCGGTCGGATAAAACCCTCAAGGGGGCGCCATGCAGCCGGAATATGTGATCCACAAACAACCTGGCTGTTTCCTCTGCCGTCACCGCATGCGAGCAGGCTATGAAATGGCACATTTTTGTTAGTAGATCGACTACCACCATGACTGCCGTTTTCCCCCTTGACTTGGGCAAATCGGTCATGAAATCTATGGACACCACCTCCCATGGTCTTTCCGGCGTGGGTAAGGGTTCCAGTAATCCTGCGGGTGCAGCCCTCTCCCCCTTTGCCCGCTGGCAGCGGTCACACCCCCGTACATATTCCCGTACATCTTCTCTCACTCTTGGCCACCAGAACTGCCTGGTGACTAGCAACATGGTTTTGTGTTGACCAAAATGCCCTGCCATCGGGTTGTCGTGGAGTTGTTTGAGTACCCTACCCCTCAAGTTCTCCCCCGGTACGTACAGTGTTCCCTTGTAATACAGCACCCCTTCCTTCTCCTCAAAACCACCATGGTTTTCCCCTGCGTCCCTGAGTTCCCTGATTTTGGTTTGAGCGAACTCGTCGTCTCTCGTAAGTTCGACTAGTTCTCGTCCCCCGACCAACACTCCCCCACACACCCACTGGTCCTCGGGATCACGTGTCTGACTTCTGGCGGTCCCTCTCCTTCCATGTACTCCGGCTTCCGGGAGAGAGCATCTGCTCTTATGTTTTCCTCTCCCGGCACGTACCGAATCTCGAAGAAAAACTTGGAGAACTCCTGTGCCCATCGCACCTGTCTCTGGTTGAGCACCCGCGCGGTCCTCCAGTATTCCAGGTTCTTATGGTCCGTACACACCTGGATCTTGTGCTGCGCTCCTATTAGCAAATGTCTCCAGCGTCGAAATGCTGCATAAATCGCAAGCCTTACTCGTGTTAAAATGTCGTCAATCATGGGCATTGGGAAGGTCACGGGTTCTGACACCAAATTGATGGCCCTATAGTCCACAACGAGCCTGGGCTGATTAGTATCTTTCTTGTCCACAAAGAACACAGGGCTGCCCCCCACCGCCTTTGATTCTCTTATGAAACCTCTTTTCAGGTTTTTGTCAATAAAATTCCTTAACTCTTGCATTTCCCGGTCCGACATGGCGTACAGCTTACCCACCGGCAGCTGAGCCCCTGGGATCAAGTTGATTTGGCAGTCAAAGGGCCTATGGGGGGGTAGTCTATCCGCTTCCTTCTCACTGAAGACCTCCTGCAGATCAGCGTATTGTGGTGGTACCTCCCCTTTCTGCTCCACAGCCATCCCAGCCACCCTGGCCACGGCCATTCTCGGGGTTTCCCCCCCTAGACAGTGTTCTAAGCAGTGTGCTGACCCAAAGGTGACTGTCCGCTGATGCCATGCCACTACTGGATCATGTAGCGCCAGCCAGCTCATTCCTAATATGATTGGGGGTCCTGCCAGTGTGGCTACGTGAAAGGCAATGGTTTCTGTGTGTCTGGAAACCCTCATTCTCATGGGTGGAGTCTGGTGCGTCACTCCCCCCCCCCCAGCAGTTCTCTTCCATCAATAGTGGTCACCTGCAAGGCAAAATCTAGGGGCAGTAGGTGGAGCTGGTGCTCTAGCGCGAAGTCCTTGCTGAAAAAATTGCAAGAACTGCCTGAATCCAGCAGCGGCTTCACTTTAACTGGGTGCCCGTTTGGGAGTTCTAGTTCCACCTCTATGGCTATAGCTGCCTTGGGGGGGGGTCTGGCTGGGGCACTTTTAGTGGTTGCTGGCCTGGCTGCTGTGCCCGATGATTGGCAGCCAAGCGTTGGCGTTTCCCTGCTCCTGCTCCTTGTCCCCCTCCTCCTCACAGCCAGCTGCTCCCACCATCCCTTGCCAAGCCTTTCTTTGAGGGCAGACCCTGGCAAAATGTCCTGGCTGTTGGCAGAGGAAACACTTCTTGGCTGTTTTCCCATCCCTTCCCTCCTCCTTGCGAACTTCGCTGGAGTTTGAAACCCCTCGCACGTGCGCGCCATCAATTTCCATTGGCTCCACTGGCTGGGAAGGTTGCCTCAGTATTTCAGGAATGCGGTTGTCATGCCAACGCTCTCCTCTCCCTTCCCGCTTCTCTTGAGCCCGCGCCTCTTGGCGTACACCAATCGCAAGCACAGCCTTGGTCAGCTGATCCATCGATTGCGGGCGGGGCGCGCGGGAAAGCTCGTCCTTCACCGATGGGGCTAATCCTTCCTCAAACAACATTTGCACAGGTTCCGAGTCCAAATCCCACCCAAGTCTGTGGATAATCATCGCAAAACGTGACCAGTACTCCCTAACTGATTGGCTCCCCTGCTTGCAAGCCATCAGTTCTCGGCGAGTCACACTTTGTTCCACTTGACTGGAAAACATAGTATCCATGGCGCCAAAAAAATTCCTAAGGTCTTTTAAGGCAGCATTCTGCGTTGCCATTAAGGGCCTGATCCATTCCCTGGCCGCATCCTGAAGATGCCCTGCAACATAAGCCACCCGTTTCCCATCGTCAGCAAAGTCATCATACTGCAGTTCCAAAGCGTACTGTACCTCCGTTCTGAACGCATTATAGTCTCGGGGGTTCCCCCCAAACTTGTGCACCAGTCCTGGTACCTTCCTTGCGATGGGGGTGGGCCTCCCCTGGGCATCCTGAGTCCTCCTTTCGTCTAGCTGCGCCATCAACAGAGCAACCTGCCGTTCCAAATCTCGGTTTCTCTCCTCCAGACTTGGCACTGCCGCTGCTCCCTGCTGGGCACCTGCTCCACCGGTTTGACTCATGGTGCTGCCTGTCTTGTCGTTGTGCACAAGCAACGTCAAGGACTGACGGACTGCTGTAATGGGAATTGGGGGTTGCTCGTGCGTAAGTTGCCGGCACTCGCGGCGAGGTTGCCTGGATAAACCTTTCCCTGGCTGGACAGTCCTGATTCCGCGTCTGTCTCAGTCACTGGCAGAATCCGTCAGTGGGCGTTTCCTGAACTTCTTCCAACATAAAAGTTCCTTGACGGATAGTCTCCGCCTAGCCTCCCTGCGCGGAAGTCTTCTGCGCAGGGTGGGTGTGGGCAGCGGAGGACCCGTGCTCTCCCCGCTGGTCTCTGGCAAAGAGTCCTGGAGCCATCTCTCCGAAGCCCGCCTCTCCCCGCCTTTCTCCCTGGTGTAACGCTGATTTCCTTCCCCGGCCGATGAGTCCGCTCTCTCCCTGCTGGGCCCTTCTCCAGCATCGCTTGGGAGCCCTTCCTCCACTCCTGGCTGCAATGGCAGTTCCCTGACATAAAGTCTTAGAGAAAAATCTAACAGTGATGGAGAGAGAAAAGTTTCAGAAGGAGACAGGGTTAACATTGGTTAAGAAAGTGAAATACCTAGGGGTTAACATGACTGCCAAGAATGTGAATCTGTTTAAGGATAACTATGAAAAATGTTGGATGGAAGTAAAAAAGGATTTAGAAATATGGTCAAACTTGAAGTTATCATTGCTAGGCCGAATTGCTGTGATAAAGATGAATGTATTGCCAAGGATGTTGTTTTTGTTTCAAACATTGCAAATATTCGATAAAACGGAGTGTTTCAAGAAGTGGCAGAGAGATATCTCTAGATTTGTCTGGCAGGGCAAGAAGCCTCGAATAAAATTCAAGATATTAACTGATGCTAAAGAAAGAGGTGGATTTGCCCTGCCAGACTTAAAACTTTATTATGAATCAGCCGCTTTTTGCTGGCTGAGAGAATGGATGCTTCTTGAGAACACTGACGTGCTGGATCTAGAAGGCTTTAACAATGTTTTTGGGTGGCATGCATATTTGTGGTATGATAAGGTCAAAGCACATAAGGCATTTAAAAACCATATTGTCAGAAAAGCACTGTTTAATGTTTGGATAAGATATAAGGACTTGCTTGAAAATAAAACCCCAAGGTGGCTGTCACCAATGGAAGCGAAGGCTCAGAAAAAGCTCAATATGGAGGCCAAATGGCCGAAATATTGGGAAATTTTGGAACAAGAGGGAGACAGATTAAAATTGCATAGTTTTGAAAAATTAAAAAATAGAGTGCAAGATTGGCTTCACTATTATCAGATAATGGAGGCATACAATTTGGATAAAAAAATTGGCTTCCAGGTGGAAAAATCAAAATTGGAAACAGAACTTTTAGATCCCAAAACTAAGAATTTGTCAAAGATGTATAACTTGCTGTTGAAATGGAATACTCAGGATGAAACGGTGAAATCTGCTATGATTAAATGGGCACAAGATGTTGGACACAATATCATGATGGCTGACTGGGAACAGTTATGGACCACAGGTATGAAGTTTACAGCATGCAATGCCTTAAGAGAGAATATAATGAAAATGATATACAGGTGGTACATGACACCAGTCAAGCTTGCGAAAATTTATCATTTGCCCGATAATAAATGTTGGAAATGTAAAGAAACTGAAGATACATTCTTTCACCTCTGGTGGACATGCCCAAGGATTAAGGCTTTCTGGGAGACGATCTATAATGAAATGAAAAAGGTATTTAAATATACCTTTCCGAAGAAACCAGAGGCCTTTCTCCTGGGCATGGTCGGCCAATTGGTGCCAAAGAAGGATAGAACTTTCTTTATGTATGCCACAACAGCAAGAATACTTATTGCAAAGTATTGGAAGACACAAGATCTACCCACCCTGGAAGAATGGCAGATGAAGGTGATGGACTATATGGAACTGGCGGAAATGACTGGCAGAATCCGAGACCAGGGAGAAGAGTCGGTGGAAGAAGACTGGAAGAAATTTAGACTATTTACAGAAACACTGCAAAATTAATGAATGTTAGAATGATGTTGGAATGAATTTATGTGACTTTAGCAGAAATGTTATAAAGATTTAGGAAAAAACAGACTGTTAATTGGTGAAAGGAGGGAAAGTAAATTTATATTAATATCAAGATAAATTTACAGGACAAAAATTTGAAAGGAGGGAAAGGATTTGCTGAAATGGAAAAGTGACCAAGAATACAAAAAAGGGAGGTGTGAGGAGGTCAAGAAAATAGGCTAATGAAAGAAAACAAATGGGAAGAGTTGCTGTATTATTATTTTTTTCTTTCTTGATCTTTCTTTTTGTCTAATGGATGTTAATTCTCTTTTTTTTCTTTGTGATTTTTCTTTTTTCTTTTTTGTATTTCATCTTGTCTTGTTTAAAAGGATGTTTCTTTGATGTTTCTTTTTGTACTTTAAAAAAAACTTTAATAAATATCTTATAAAAAAATATATGATGAAATTAACAAATCCGGTGAAAGCAAGAGAGGGAAGGCAAGAAATGGTGTTTGTTTGTTTCTTCTTGGAATAATAAAGTGCAAGTTTCAGTGAATTCATATTTTTTGCTGAGGAAGTTTGAAGTTGGGGAGGACAGATCAGAGAGTACAAATTCAAGCAAACTGAGGGGCAGCGAAAGACCATCATTTTCTTTTTGAAAAGAAACAGTAAAATAAAGCGCTTGAAAATATTTATTGAAATATTAATATTCTATTCATGATATTATATTATATTATAGATATCTTATTATACTAAACATAATTGTTTACTAATTGTATTTATATTCTATTTAACCTTTTGTATACTTTTCACAATAGCAAACTCAACTAATACTCAAACAAATAAGTACATTTAGGGATAACGGGCTTACTCTTGTTTCCATTCCCACCATGAAGTGCATTTCAGCACAGTGTTGCTTCCCATCTATATTGTATTGCACTCATGGCAGTGGGGCCTCTGGTTGGCTGACCTTGCATGATGGCACAGAATGTTCAGGAGATAAGCATTCAGTGATCCAACTCCAGTAAGGGAAGATGGAATTGTCAGTTTGATGGAGATTAAAATTCCATACACAGCTGGTAGGAGGCCTGGATATTAGGGAAACAAAAGAACAGGTATCCCAAAGGATGAAGAGAGAGTAGGCAATGGATCAATAAAGTGGAACCTGAAGGAAAAGTGAATAATACTTGAGGAAAAGGACAAAGGAGTACAGAGAAATAATGCAAGACATTTCTAATCAGAAAGGGTACTCTGATGAAACGTCTCACCAAAATGAGGAGAAACTGGGAGGAGGAAAAAATGGAATTTTAAGGAGGCTGGTTCAAGGCACTGACTGGCAAAGGGAAGTGAGACAAAATATGAAAAACCAGGAAGCTAAAGAAATCTGGAGGTGTGAAGACACAGGGGGCTTATCCACACATACCTTTTGCCCTGCTTGTTCAGGCACAGGTCCACCCTTTAAAGCTCCGTGTCCAAGTACCCTTTTCTTTGCTTCAGAGCTTTCCCCACAAAAACCCCTCTTTAAAGCTGAATCTGAACAAATGGCAATTTGAGTTTCCTGTAGATTGCCATTTGCTATGAATGAGCTTTAAAGAGCAGGCTCCAGGGCAAAACAAGAAAGGCTGTTCACACACAGAACTTTAAAGCACAAACCATGCCTAGAAAGCATAGAGGAAAGGTAAGTGTGGAGAAACCCAATATTGGCTAAAGAAAAGCCAAGGGAAATGTAGGACAGTGCCAAAACTATAAAAGGGTTCTGGGGACAGGAACGGTTGTGAACCATTGACGGGGAAAGCATGGGCAGGCAAAGGAGGGAGTCAAGCATGAAAATAAATAAAAACATTATATATATATATATATATATATATATATATATATATATATATATATGCATAAAATTGCTAGGTGCAGAGCAGGGGTGGGGAACCTGAAGGTCAAGGACTAATTATGACCCTCCTGACCTCTTGACCTGCTCTGTGCTCTCATTGTGTTTATGCTTTTGCCTGGCAGAAATGTGATAAAATCTTTTGCTTAGTTGGATGGAGGATGGAGAATGGAGATGTGTGAGTGTGTCTATAGAAATGGTTAGCTTTTGCCTGGGCTCGAACGTACCCTACAGTACAAAGGGAAGAGTCTTGCCTGTTTTTCCACCCACATTTGCCTCTTCTCTGCCTATGTTAGCCCCACCCATTACAGGCATGTAGACCCCAGCTGAAAAGATTGCCCACCCCTGATATAGATTGTATAGTTTCTATTGCCACTGTACCATTGTGACCCTAAAGGGGCAACTAAAGATGGCATCCACCTGTCTCAGATGATGATGGCATTTGGTTGTGCTGATGCAGATGCACCATGGCATTTCTTCTCTCTGTGCTCCTCCTCTGGTCACTGCTGTGGATACACAGCCTGACTAGGTGCTGCAGTCATTTGCAAGGGATTCCCACTCAGCAGGGTTAATTTTGCCAGCCTTTGTGTCACATCTGCATTCCCAGTAATTGTCCTAGGAAAACCAGGACATCTCTTTTTTTGTGCAAGGGCATGGCAGCCATTTTGGGCACTGTGATCTCACATGATCTTGCACAAACTCACGCTGCAATCTCGCCCTGAAAAAAACACTTTTTTCAGGGCCACAGGCAGGTCATGTGACTCACCAAGGAGCGCATGCCATGCTTTTTGGCCTGGACATGTTGGAGGGTATGCATCTGCAGACATCTTTATAACACACATTTGGTCTGCCATCAGGTCTGATGCCTGATGCCCTGTAAATGCCTTCTTTGGAGATCCTGCTGTCCTCTGGTCTGTAGTTATGACCAAGCCAATGTGGATGTCACTGCAACAGGAGTGCAAAAATGCTGAACATGTGGGAGAGCACATCTTTGGGCAACAAGCACTGAAGAACAGCAGAGGAGGGTAGTAGGGTGGCAGATCAGAGGTCACATCCACACATTTAAAACACATTTAAAGTCCATTTAAAGCATGTAAAGGTAAAGGGACCCCTGACCATTAGGTCCAGTTGTGACCGACTCTGGGGTTGCGGCGCTCATCTCGCTTTATTGGCCGAGGGAGCTGGCGTACAGCTTCCAGGTCATGTGGCCAGCATGACTAAGCCACTTCTGGCGAACCAGAGCAACACACAGAAACGCCGTTTACCTTCCCGTCGGAGCGGTACCTATTTATCTACTTATCTGCTTTCGAACCGCTACGTTGGCAGGAGCAGGGACCGAGCAACGGGAGCTCACCCCGTCACGGGGATTCAAACCACCAACCTTCTGATCGGCAAGTCCTAGGCTCTGTGGTTTAACCCACAGCACCACCCACGTCCCACTTTAAAGCACATGCCTTCCCTCAAATAATCCTGGTAACTGTAGTTTGTTAAAGGTAAGGGAACTGTAATTTTATGAGGGCTAAGTAATGGTTCTCGGAAATCTTGGGGGGAAGTCACATGCTTTAAATTTGCCCTTTAATGTAAGGTGTGGATGTGACCTAAGTTTCACATTATTTTGAATTAACCAGTCAACTATTTGGTGGCAGGTTTTGATAGTTAACCAGGCACTTGTTTCTTAATTTTGCACGCTATTTTAAATCTATCTTTCCAGTCTTAAGTATCACTATATTGCTCGATAAAAATGTTATTGTTCTTATTAAAAGAAAAATGTAATTGATAGGCATAAAACACACCATTGTTCCCTGTGCCCATTTTATTGTAATGAAGTCCCACTCTTAATACTCTGTGATCTTCAATGTCCTTTAAAGTACTGTAGTGTGTGTGTGTTTTAAAACATAATCTATAATAATCTAATTCAAGTCACTTAAAATGGATAACTCTGCTCCAATTATGATATTGGTAAAGGTTTTTACATAATGTGAGCTTTAATACAGACACTTAACACTAATACACTCGTTTACAACATACTGTATGAATAGCTAATTAAATGACTAAGTAGCAGTAATGGAAGTGCAACTATCAATATGGGCAAGGTATCAATGATGTAAGGCATTAATAAAACTTTATGGCACTATTTAATCTCCTTTTATAGCTACTACATTATACCACAAAGATGAACAGGCAGGACAACACACACGCACACAAAAAGGGACATCTAGAGGAAGATGAGACAACTGAAGTTCAGAATGGGTGGTGGTTTTTTCCACCTGCAAGAATGTCAACTTTGTGAGAACAGATTTTAAACTACAGATTTAGGATTTTCTTTCCCACATCAAGGGATAAAGAAGAAAAAATCAGTTCTGCTTTCTCTCAATTTCTAATTTCTATTTTTTTCTAATTTTTAATTAAATTTAATTTCTAATCCTCCCCCCTATTTTTCACTCCCTTCCCATTTTTCTTAAGTTCCTTTCTCCACATTTCCACTTCTATCCCTAGGGTCTTTAGATATGTTCCACACCCTGTTTAACCAGCTTATCTTAATTCCCCCCACCCCCCAATTTATCCAGTTTGTCTCCCCACACCCCATGAGCATTTTTATCTAACCCAGTAAAGGCCACACCCACAACATACCTTTAAATCACTGCTAATACATCTAAGAAACGTGACCTAAGTTATACCTGGATATCAGTTGGATTACTTTCAAGCCAATATGGCATGACCTGCCTTTTAGAGAACTGTGTCATGATTTTGCTTGCCCATGGTTTAATTTCCTTCCTTCTAATTACGCAGCCTTGAAACTTGCCTCGGTAGCAGGTCCAGTCAGTGAAAGTGGATTACATGGGCTCTTCCCAAGAAATGCCATTAAAGTTGCACTGGTACTCCAAGCCTAGCAATCAATGTGGATAATATACTTTGCCAAAAGCTCCATAATGGTTTTTTTGTGTGTGTGTCTGTTTTTTTACAGAACTCAATACATCTTAGCTGTCTCCACTGGATCTAATCAGCAGTGTGCTATATTTTGATCTAAGCAGAAATCATACAGCAATAATGAATTCTATGGGTAGCAGAGGACACATCATTATCTGTTTGTCTGTCATGTCTGTCTGTCTACTATGGGATTTATAGCCCTCCCTTTCCAGCTTGTACTGTTCAGCCTCAGTGACTCATCTGTAAAATGAAATTATACCTATTTTGGAAACTTGTTGTTGTGAATGCAACAAGGACATGCTATGTACGAAACCAACTTGCCCCTACCCGCAAATAAATAAATAAAATATCCTGTTTCATCCTGATCCAGAATTTCTAAATCACCAGCATATGTGATGCCTATGAAGATCTGTTTAAGATCTTCAGTTGGTTCAATTGGTGTTTAGGCTCACTTTTGGCATGGAAACTGCCTTAGTCATTCTGTATGGTGACCTCAATTCTCCTTGATCTCAACAACAATAATACAAAGACTCTGGTTCACAAGGACAAATATGCTGCCATATTAATATAGAACATTTGAACACAGTTTGCCCCATTCATTTAAATGGAGAGAGCAGGTCAACTTCCACAAATTAGCCCTTGAACACAAGAGAGATCCATGCGTAGATCTGAACAAGTGCTCTTGGGGAATCACAGGATGACAACATTCACATGTGATTAGAGGCTCCCCAGTTCACCCATAAGACAACTTCATTTGAACACTTTATTGCATATATGAAGGTTGCTGCTAATGCTAAGATAATTAGGATTCTCCTGCTTTTTCCAGTGCTCTGTGTGTGCACTGGAGTCCTGTGGAGCTTTGAAGAGAGGCTTTTGAGTTTCTGCAACAATATCACAAGCTTCAACCATTGATGGTGGCGTGGGATTGGGATGGATGGCTGTTGCAGATTTTTTTCAGAGCAGTCAGTGAAAGAAGAACACCATCCTGGTGTGCCTTTGCCATGGCTTGATGAATAAATGATGACCTTGGAGTGGTGCTACATCAGGACAAATCCTGGGCTGATTTTGGCCAGGTGAAAGTATCTGATGTCCTCTGTGCTTCCAAAGGTAAATGTTATTTAAAGAACTGGCCAGATTATGAAATCTGCCAGAAGCAGCATAAACAGATGATACACTTAGTAATGCACTGATCACCTCAGGAACAGCTAAAGTGTTGTTCTCCAGTGACTGGCTAACCAAGATGACTAGCAAAGTAACTGTATAAACATTTATACTGGAAATTAGATCCATTAACAAAGGTATTTTATTTTAAAACCAAAACACAAACGTGGCTTTGACTGTGATCCAAAGGCTGTTTTAGGCTTCCATCCTGACAGGACATCTACACTGTGTTGCTTGGAAGGTGTCCAGTGTCCCCTGCAGGAAAGCAATATGCCAATTTGCATATCAAAGCAAAGAAAGAAGCCAACCCCAATAGACCTCAAAAGGGAAGTGAAACTACAGGGAAAAGCTCACTTTTGAACAACTCTTGATTAAAAAGAAATAACACCCATCTGCACCTCAGTGGCCACTTCCGTACTTTTAAAAATATATAAATAATCCACTTTGCATAAATTAAGCCAGTGGATTTCAGGCTTTCAATCCTTGTGGAACATATTCCACACCAAATTATTTTCTTCATTCGGTAGCCCTGTACACCTGAAACTTCATCAGGTAGCAGAAGATTCTGTGAAATGTCTGAGAATGCTCATTCTGCTGACTTAGAGTCCCAGCTAGAACTCATGTTGCAACTTATAACATGAACAGAGAAGCCCTTCCAGCCCAAGGGCCACACTTCCTTTTGGGCAACATTCTGAGGGCCACATGCAATGGTGGGTGGTGCCAGAGGCAAAAGTGGATGGAGTAATTAGTATAAATTTCACCTTTGTACAGTCGGCTAGTTTTTACCGATGCTCTCTATTATGCATCCAGACAAGCAAGAGGCATTAGCAGTGTTTAAATACACTTCCCAGCCAAGCAAAAACAGCCGTGGTGTGAAGCAGGAAATAGAAATCATGTACAGTCATGGAAAGCAGCTTTCTGATCTGCCTGTACCTTTCTAAAAAGTGTGGCAAATAACATTTTACTTAGGTGGAGAGGGAATCTAAAAGGTTCTCAACCCTAATGGAATGGTTGTGGGAGCTGGGTATGTTAGGCCTGGATATGAGGAGACTGAGAGGAGATATGTTAGCCATCTTCAAATATCCAAAGGGCTATTACATGTAAGATGGAGCAAGCTTGATTTCTCCTGTTCTGGGGGATAGGACCCAAACTTATGGATTCAAATAACAAGAAATGACCTTTTGACTCAACATCAGGATAAATATTCTGATGGTAAATTTTTGACTGTGGAATGATGCTTTATCATTCTTGCATTGCAGGGGGTTGGGCTGGATGACCCTCGGGGTCCCTTCCAACTCTACAACTCCATAATTCTATGATTAATGCAAGGGATGAATACATTCATGTATCTCTGAATCAAGGTCCAGATCATCACTGGACTCCCACTGGAGCCTTCTTGAAAACATGGTGGGTTGCCATCTGGAACCAATTCACATATAAAATTCCAGTTCAGTTTTGTTAAAATGATGATAAACACATTGAGTACTTATCTGTGAAACTCTTCTTCCTGGATATCTATTGATATAAACATATTTGTTGAAGTGCTGTATGTATTTTGTGCCTTGTTCCTCAAAAAGAAACTGGCTACAAGAAGTCTGCCTCAAAATCACCACTATTTATGGAGGATAGCTAAATTAATACTACAGAAGAAGAGGAGGAGGGGGGGAGGAGGAGGAGGAGAAGTTGTCTTATTGCTTTCATAGTTCCATTTGGAGGCTAGGAAAGTTCATGATAGGAGTCACACAAAAAGCCAGCACTCCTTCCAATTCCTTGCTGCTGTGGGCAACCACATTTCAATCCCTAAAATGCTCTGTCATAAAGCTATGTCACAATACAGTATCCTTCCAAAGCATGCTTGAGATCTCAACAAGCTGGTTGCAAGTGCAACAAGGGACTGGGAGAGCAGGGGTGACTTTTGTAGCCCACCCTCAAAAGTTGTGCATACTCCCTGAAATGTTAAGGAAGGTAGACAATTTTGTCCACCTCTTTTTCCACCGCCTCCTCAAATGGATGAACTTCTGGAATTCCAAAAGTTCATCCCACCACTAAGCAAAAAGATATTTTCCTTTAGAGGCTTCATGGGGATGGGGGGGGGGTGGGAGGGATGAATGAGAGCATAAATAAGATAGTCTTGGTGCAGTAATTCTAGAAAAGGTGTATGTCATGACTCCTGAGCTCAGCAGTGATCAAGACACAAGTCAGAGGCTGCAGAGTAACCAGCTATGGAGTCAGAACAGGTTCAGGACTCTGACCCCTGTTGCTGGAGATCAGGAAACTACTGAGCTGGAAGCTGATGAACACAAGCTGGCAGAACAAGCTCCCATTAACAACAAGATGTGTAGAGCCAGGATGCTCACAGGTGCCTTCCCCTTAGCTTGAGGAGCTAAATGCGTCCTAGCGTATCTCACTGGTCCAGTAGCACAAGGAGTACAATAGGCAGGGGACCAGGATGGGTTCCTGTCTCCAGGACCTTCTAAGAAGCGACATCTGCACCATATATTTAAAGCACTTTAACAGCCATGGCTCCCCTCAAAGAATCATGGGGACTGACCTCTGTTAATGGTGCTGAGATCTGTTAAGGAACACCAGGGTGGTTTAACAATCAAACCCTCTTCCCAAGGAGCTCTGGGAATTGTAGTTCTTTGATGGGAGCAGGGATTTCCTAATAACTCTCAGCACCTTTTAACCAACTACACTTCCCAGGGTTCTTTGGGGGAAGTCATGGCTATTAAAGTGGTATCATAGTGCTTTAAAGTTATGGTTTGGATGTGCCCTATGCTCTCCATAAAGGACAGAACCTGGGAGACATGATCTGAGAGAAGGGGTATAAAATGACTGTTTGCTTTTCACCTTTGTCAGAGCTCTCCATGATCCTGGAAATCCTGGCCCATTTTGCCCTGTGGGCTCAATTACCAGACCTGACCAGATAGAGCATGTGCTTTGCGTGCAGAAAGTCCCATGCTCAATCACCAATGGCATCTCCAAGTAGGACTGGGAATGTCCCATGTCTGAAATCCTGGAGAACCATTGCCAAATGTATACAGTCCACTGAGCTACAGTCTGATTCAGTATAAGGTAGTATAAGGCAGCTTTCTGTGTTTCTGAGATATTTATTTTCTTGCATTGACCTGTCCTCCATGATGCTCAAGGTGGTGTGCATAGGTAAAGGGGAACTGGGGGTTTCTTTTTAAATGACACTATTATTTTGCCCCAATTACAGAAGAAATTAATAGCTAACAGTTCAAACCCCCACTCCCACACACACCAAAGAGGATTCTCTTTGCAATTACTTTTTTCTTCAGTGCCATATTTTGTTACCTGTGGTGCTGGCCATTCCAAGCCATTCACTTTCTCATTCTGGTGCTGAATTTTCAAATCTGTCTGCTTTGCTCATGATGGTTATTCCAGCTTGAGGAATACCCTGTTTCATGAAGAATCGGATATTTAATGAATCTCTCTCTCTCTCTCTCTCTCTCTCTCTCTCTCTCTCTCTCTCTCTCATATTTTAGCTAAACACCATCTGCTGGCTAAAATCACAAACAACACTTTTCTGCTCATCGCACTGTTGTTGTTGTTGCTGCTGCTGCTTAAAAAAAACTTAAAAGTTGAAAAGCCTAAGCATCAGCACAGGAACAGAGGAAGCTGCTCTACACCAAGTCAGACAATTTATTTATCTAGCTGAGCACTGTTGACACTGACTGGCAACAGCTCATAAGAGTTGAAGCCAGGAGTCTTTTCCTACCTTTCCTGGACTAACCATGTGCTTTGCCATTTGCCATTGCCCATCTTGGCAAACAGATTGCAGATTAGGATGGGGTTAGTTCATCCATCACTAGTGGGATTAAAAGTTGCCTGTTAATGTAAACTTGGAATCTTCCCTCCTTCCTTTTGCCAAGAAAATTGTTCATAATGGTGTGAAGAATTTTTCTGTCAAATACAGTGGTGCCTCGGTTTTCAAATGTAATCCGTTCACATTCCAAAATGTTCCAAAACATTCCAAAACTGAATACAGAAGCCTCAGTATGGAAGCCGCATGGCATGTTCAACTTCTGAGGTATGCTCGAAAACTGAATCATTTATGGCATTTGAGTTCTGAAACGTTCTTCAACAGAGACATTCAAAAACTGAGGTACCAATGTATTGTGGTCTTACAAAAATTTTCTTAATTGTCTTCAGATGTTTCCTTTGATGAGGCCCTTTTAAATTTGCTTTAGGTGAAATTTTGGTGGGCACTCCAGTTGTTAGAGGAGAGTCGGGGGGTCATTTTGGTCACCTTATTTTGTTTCACCTTTGTTTTTGTTTTTCCATTATTTTCATGGAAGTCCTAGCCAGTATTCTGCTGCTTGTAGCATTGAAGTTTTCCATCAAAATGGAATGACATTAGCATACATTCTATTACTCCCCCAGGACATTGCCAAATTCCACACATAACTAGACGAAAAGGATCTCTGTTTTATAGACAATTAAACAAAAATGAAGGTAAAATGAAAATGAAGATGCCCATATTAATTATGTTCCAAAACATATGTAGAGGACTATGGGATTCCATCTGAGGCAGGTGGGGAGCCTTCCTGTCTCTGAGAGCATCAGCAGGAGCTGAGCACTTGTTTTTCCTGCAGAATACCCTGGATGTTACATCATTTGGGAACATTCTGAGGAAACTGGGTGGTGGTTAGAGATGGGGGAGAAATTTGCATAGTTCACATAATAATGCAAACTTCCCAAATTCTCATTTTCTGAAGCAATGCATGAACTGGAACACAATTCACTTTCTCTGAATTTCTAGGAGTGGGAAATTGCTTGCAAAATCCTTATACAGGGGGGAAAATGTGTATAAAAATATGTACATTAGGAGAAATGTGCATGGAAACGCATATCAGTTTTCATGCAGACATTTTAAAAGATGCTTTAGTTGCTGCTGCAACAGATGAACCATGTTCATTCTAGCAGTTATTTTGTATGAGCTGCTACTGCTTAAGAAGATCAGGGCTTGTGAAGGACAGATAGGAGGTCTGAAGTAGGGGAATGAAGTGTGCACAGGTGTATAAGCGAGAGGAGAGCGACATGAGAAGCAAATGTGGTCATTCCCCTTGAATTTAGCAAGTTGATATAAGTCCCTAAAATTCATCCACGAGGCTTCACATTTATCATTCTAAGCTAGTCCCGAAAGTCAAGAGGACAGGTCCCTGTCCTAAGGAGCTTACAATCTAAAACTTGTCACAGTGGAATCAGAAAGCAAAGTGGGGAGAAAATTGTGGTTGGAATTAACAGGGAAAGAATACACAGTCCTTTCAGTTTGACCTACTTGGGCTTGGCTATGAGCTTGAACATAGGAAGCTACCATACCAAGTCAGATTAATGGTCCATCTAGCTCAGTATTCTCTACAATGATGGGCGGAGGCTCTTTGGAGTTTCAGGCAGATTCCTCCTGCCAGTCCTACCTGGAGAAACTGTGGGGTGGAACTTGGAACCATTTGCATGCAAAGCTTGTGCTTTACCACTGAGCCCTTCAACAATTTGGCTGTCATATTGCAAACATTTTAGATAGCCTAAGCCAAAGTCCAGATTTAAAACTTTTGCTAGATGTTGAATTTCTGCTGAATTATAGTTTAACTGTTGTTCAGGAGCTCCATGTACTCACTCAGAGCCAGACCACCTGTTAGGTTAGTTGAAGCAGCCTCCTCAGAGGGCAGAAGTGCAAGAGGTGGCTCCCTACTCACCCGACAGCTTCTGCCAGTGGCGGAATGCCACCCTCTCTCTGAGTTTCAGCAAGAAAGAGGCATTCTGGTATGCAGCATCACTGCATGTCTTTCCTGTCCCTGAAGCAGAGAAGACAAGTGCCATGGCCTTGCAGAATGTCCCTCACTCTTGCCAAGTTCAGCAAGGGTATGTGTTCCAATGCACGGCACTGCCACTCAACAGGTGGCTCCCCCTGTACACACTGGGGCATATGTGGAACTCAGGACTTGAGCAAGGGTGTGTATATTTGTGTGGCACTGCCTTTGCTCAAAGCCAAATGAATAGCTTTGTGAGCTGCTGCACCTTGATATTCCTTCCCTACATGCTATGTTAGTCAAACACTCTCCCTACTGGAGGGCTGGCAATTTATCTGTAATACTGCATTTTTCTTTCCCCCAAATCTGAATGGACTAAAAAAAGAAGAAGAAAAACCCTGATGCTAGTGCTACTTGTCCATTATAATAAAGGCTGATGAGAAACAGCAGAGGCGATGTTGGATAATGCATTCAAGTGGTGTGCTGTGGCTGGAGAAAGAGTGAGAGCTCTGTTAATGGTGTGAACACTTGATGTTGGATCAGCAAGATTATGTGTCTTTATTATGATTTCTAGCAAATTTAGTTACTGGAAGGTTTATTTATTTTTAATTAAATTAAAACTGATGAGGGCCAGTAAATTTGATACTGATTAACCGACCCCAGCAGCCAGTAATTCTTTCCTTTGGAGGTGCTTTGGTTAATGACATCCAACTGCAGGCAGGATCTTTGCAGCTACAGAAAGGAGAGAAGAGGCACCTTTGATTTCATTTTGAAAATACACTCGTCAAACCACCAGAAAATACACTCTGGTTGCTCTCCATCTGAAGTCAATTAAATGTGACATTGGTATGGAGAACGTTGCTATTCTTGCCCCCATTTCCCCCATGAAATAATAAAGAATTGCTACATCAGATTTTATTAGTGTGCTTTGCATGCTAAATAGCTACATTAAAAGCTTGACATTTTCTTGTTCTGTTTCTTTTTTTTTAAAAGTTCCTTTTTACTGGTTGTGATCAACACAAGGAGCCAGCCACAAGGACTAAACACAAATCCACAGGGTTTACGCTACCTTTTTATTTCAAATGGATTTCTTGTTTTGTTTTTTAAAAGGCGGCATCCTTTAAAAAAAAAAAGACAACATATAAGAAGCACGTGCAAGGTCACTTTTTGTATGGATTCATTGCCCACTAATGAACCTACCATGTGCACATTAAATCTAGTGAAATATTGGTAAATATTCTCTCCACCACCAATTTTTAAATTTGCATATGCAAGTTTTGCAGCTGTGCTGGGGGTGGGACAAGGACCATCCTTTAGAAATTTGCTTCTACAGAAGGCAGAGATGGCCACCAATTTAAAATATGACTTTAAAATATGACTAGACATGGAGTATAGGACTATCAATGGCAACCAGCCCAATGGCTGTGTTCTGCCCCTGCTGTCGGAGGCAGTATGCAACTGAATGCCAGTAGCTATAGATCACAGGTGGGTGAGAGTGCTGTTGTACTCAGGTTTTGCTTAGGGCTTCCCTTGGGCCTTGTGTGAGATCTGGATGCAGGACTAGATGGGCAGTTTCTGGGCTATTGGCCTGATCTAGCAGTCTCCATTTTCAATATGTGTGTATGTGCAATTAAAAACAAATATTTAAAACAGTGATGTGGAAATTGGGTGATGTCAAACCATGCACACCCCCTCACTGCCCATCTCCCTTAGTGTTCCAAGGTCCTATAGCACAGAGGGCATGCCATGAAATGCAAAGCATAAAAGAAGAAGCAGCCACAGCTGGCATGATGCTGTGTGCCCATTACATCCAGGAAAAGCTCTTCAGACATCTCAGGTACATTTTCTGGATGGCGGATAACTTGGAGAGGCTGTTATGTGACAGAGTTCAGCTTTATTTGTCTGCTACCTGCTGGGCAAGCGATAAGCACCAGTGAGAGACTGAGGAGTTCATTCTCTCCAGCAAGGTTACTTCTTCTTGATGAGCATAAAAAAGATAGCTTTAAGCCATTCACAATTATGACCTTGACTAGGAAAATGTAAGTTAATAAGGCTTCAACAAATTATGGTCTTTTTGGTCGATTTGCCTAGTGAACTGTTAATTGTAAAACTGAAAGACATTATGTTCAGCTTTCTCTATCACATCTTTTGTGTTTTAACAGTGACACTTCATTGAGTGCAATTAACAAAGCCTGGGAGATTTATTAACACACTTCTTCATGGCCAATGATCCATTCCACTTAAGACATAACACTGTAAAATGCACATTATCTCCTTTTGGCACTTACAATAATGCTTCATGAACTAGGAAGGCATATGTTAAAGCAGATAAAATAGCATTATTAGCTGACAAATCTTACAATTTATTAGACAGTTAATTTATCAGCTTAAAAGACACTTAAAACAGCTGTGCATTTAATGTCTTTTTAATGTATCCAGTAAAACTTGCATAATTGCCAGTAGTGCCATTTATTTTTAGCTATGTTGCAAAATGTCTGCATTTGCTGTTTACATCTTCTTTTAATTTTTCCTGCAAGGCTCATCATGCCAAAGGAGTGAGTCCCACCAACACAAGGGCAGGTCATCAGCTCAAAAAGGCTTTCCAGTACAGATACTAGTTGCCCACCAATAAGCTCTTCATTATTATTTGTGTGCTGAGTTGGACTGAAGAGGTCTTGCATTTTATCCTTACTCCAAGGGCAAGGAGGAAGGCGAGTGGTTCATAAAGGAATGCCACTCTGCATCAGAGACCAACAATGTCTGCCTTTGCATTTCGAGCTCATCCTTAGCCACATGCCTGGGGTATAAACTAACAAGGTTCTGAGGCTACATTAGCAGAGGTGTTTCATTTCATAATTAAGGCAAGTGCTCCCCAAGGATCAATTGTATCAGACCTAAGTACTATCTGTGTGGAAAGTGGGGGTGAGGATTCACATTTAATGACTCTGATGCATAAATTGGTTGTGTTTGTTTGTTACTCCCTAATTTAATGGAACCTTTGTTAGCTCTTCCCAGCCCTTATCTTATTTTTACTTATTTATTTCCCCTTTTTATTTTCCTTTTATATATTTTCCTTTTCATCTACCTGTCTATCTATCTATCTATCTATCTATCTATCATCTATCTATCTATCTATCATCTATCATCTATCATCTATCTATCTATCTATCTATCTATCTATCTATCTATCTATCTATCTATCTATCTATCATCTATCTATCTATCTATATCTATCTATCTATCTATCTATCTATCATCTATCTATCTATCTATTTATATGGGAAAGGACACCAATTAATAATAAAAAAGCAGAAATTAAACCGCAGACATTGTGGTTTTCATTAATTGTCAGATTAGTTTTACTCATTGTATAAATATTTTATGTCTCTGCTAGCAGAGCAAATGAGAAGGGGTCCCAAAGCTACAGAGAGAAATGCCTTCGGTTTGTGGAGATTGGCCACAATCCAGTGTTCAGCTGGGCATGCTCCAGCTCATTGATTTAAATATACTTAATGCGACCACTCTGTTTTGACCAAAAAAGTCTACACTTTGCAGACCTTTGGCTCTCACAGTAACTGGGCACAGAAGGTTCTGAGTAATACTGATCCAGAAGCTGTTTGCATCAATAGTGTGTCTTCTAATGGTTTGAAATGTTAAAATCAGGCTCAGGCCACCATCCATGTCCTGTTTGAAGCACTATTATAGTTTGTTAAGCATGCTGAGAGTTGTTAGAAGACCCCTATTCCCTTCACAGAGCTACAGTGCTCAGAGTAGTTTGATGACAATCAATCTCTCTTGCCAGGAAACTCAGGAGATTGTAGTTCTGTGAGAAGAATGGGGTTCTCCTAAAAACTATCAGCACCCTTAACCACCCACAATCCCTTTTGGGAAAGCCACAATGACCGCTCCCCGCTTAAAACGGGGGGCGCCCTTTGCGTGGATGCGCGCAGCCCTAGATCTGGAGCGGCCCAATCAGCATAGGCTTGGCTTTGCCTTCCCTCAGGTGGGATACCTGGAGGTCTCCACCTACCTCAGTGAGTTGTCCAATCCCACCTGGGGGAAGCGTTGCCAAGGAGACCAGGCCAGGTAGGGGAGGGATTACCTGCCCACACAATAGAGGGAGGATCTTACCTGGGAATCCTCACTTGGCTCCAGAGCTTCTCCCACCCTACCCACCCTCAGTTAATGTCTTCTTTTGCAGGTTAACTTTTCTTCATAGGTTTTGCAGGTTAACTTATCTTCACAGGTATGCGGGCGCTGCTACGTTAAAGTCGCTGTTAAAGGGCCGGAAAGGAATTTCCCTGCATTGGCAGGTTTTGCCTTTCCCGTAGCAAAACGTCACAACTTTGGCGGTATCAGGCCTTGGGCAGAATCCTTTAGTCCATCTTCCTCTTTGCGGCGGCGATACCAGGGTTCCCCGTTAAAGGGGTATCTGAAGGGAGGCTTTGACCGTACGCCGAAAGGTTGTCATTGCTCTCCCCTGCAGCGGCGGCGTAATGGGGGCGGCTATCTCTGCTTGAACATATGTTCTCCAGAGCCGGCCCATCCCCCCCCACACACACTGGATAACCCTGAAGCTCCCTAGGTCCCCGGCTGGGGACTGGGGAGCGAGAACACCCAATGCCTGAGCCAAGGTCTACCCACATTTGAAATTTAATAAAGTTGTGGCCAATTTAATCCCATAGCACGTTGTCTTGACTCATTATTCCACATGATGGGGCGGGGGGACCGCTCGGGATCTGGGGACTCCGCCTGTCCACGCAAATGTAAAAGTAGTATGTTAGCACTTTAAATGTATGGTGCATATGTGGCTTTAATTGATTCAGAATTCTAGCATCCTTCAAGAGATCTTTTGGGTGCAGAATAAAATTGCAGGGTGATGGAAGAAGGAAATGCTAAGATCATCACACCCAACCCTGAAAGTCAAAACCTTTTGCCTGACTCACTAAATTCCATAAAGTTCAACCCTATCCCACCAGGCTCTACCCATTGTCCCCTAAGGCACCACCCCTAACTCCAAGCTGCATCCTCTGGGTCTATGTTAATAGACACAGCCACATTCCCCCTGATGCACCAAGCTCCTCTAGTCTCCACTCATCCCTCCAAGCTCTAACCACTGTTTTTGTAGAGCACCTATCCCACTCTGCTCTCAAGACTCAGGATCTGAATCCCAACAGACCTCGTAGTCCTAAGAGAGGGAAATGAAGATCCTGCAGAAGGTTTAAGTAGCTCACCCACCCAGTGCTTTTTTTCCTTTGGGTACTCAAGCGTACGCAGTACTGGTACCACTTTTTGTTGTTGTTGCAGAGTATAGCACTTACTGTAACAACTCCATGGTGAGTACTGACACCTATTTTTCTAGGAAAAAAGCACTGCACCCACCCTTGTTACACTGTGTGCACTGGTTGTTGGGAAAGGCATGTAGCTCAGGAGTACAGCACATGCACTGCATGCAATAGGTGCCAGGTTCAGTCACTGGTATCTCCAGTTAAAAGAATCAGATAAGACCAGTTGTTGGGAAAGACTTACTTCTTCCTGTAACCCTGGAGAACCACAGTCTTTCACAGACACTGCTGGTAGCATCTTAGAGACCAACTAAGTTTGCTCTTGGTATGAGTTTTCGTGTGCGTGCACACTCCTTCAGATACATATCTGAAGATGTGTGCATAAACATGAAAGCTCATACCAAGAACAAACTTAGTTGGTCTCTAAGGTGCTACTGGACTATATATATATATATATATATTTCTACTGCATCAGACCACCACGGCTATCTACCTGAATCTAGACACTATTGGGTTAGATAGACAAATGGTCTGAACTGGCATTATAAGGTACCCAGTCAACCAATACTCAGTTCAAGTTCTTGTTACTCTAAGGCTGCAATCCTAACCCCACTTACTTGAAATGGAGGCCCAACTGAATTCAATATAACTTACTTCTGAGTAGGCATAGTTAAGATTGCAGCTTTTTAGGTCACATCCACACCATATATTTAAAGTACATAGCTTCCCCTCCCAAACCCTGGGAACTGTACTTTACCCCTTACAAAGCTATGGTTCCTTGCACCCTAGCTCCTGGGATTCAAGGGGGGAGCCATGTTCTTTCTATGTATGGTTATGATTAAGGAGAGTGAGGTTGCTGAAGGTTGCCATTTTTTGCCATTATGTGACCTTGGGCAAGCTGTTCTCAGTCTCAGTCTTCCATCTGTAAAAACTGCCTGTCGCACAGGTTTTTGGGAAGGATGCAGCTAACACTGGCAATTATAACTGCTCCAGAAATTGCAAGTTGACAGTCAAACTCGTGATATATTGTTAACCATCTTGTTGAGTAGGGGCGGGCATAGGAAAAGAGAGCATGAATCATCAAAGTTAAGAAGAATGATATTGACATATGCATACCTATATTCATTAAAGCAAGGTCTCATCAATTACCTTTCTAATTAAACACAGCCACTTAATAGTGCGTTACTGAAGGAGAGGTAGTCATCTAATGAAAAGTGCTTTATTGTTTGATTAGCACAGCACCGTTGATGAGTTTATTGTTATGCTGTCAATTGTTGGAGAGTAATCTTTATTCCAAGTACAGTGTGTTAGCCTAATTTGTATGGCGTTGTGTGTGTGTGTGTGTGTGTTCAGGTAATAATCAAGCTGCCAGACAACTATCAAGCAGATATGTCTTCATAGGAAGTTCTGATTATGGAAAAGGAAAGGAAAATCTACTTTCAAGTTGATGATGGTTGTGCCACCGTTCTGCTTCCCAAAGACCTATGGCCCTCCAGATGTTGTGGGACTCCAAAACTCATCAGCCACAGCCAGCACAGCCAGTGGTCAGGGATGATGACAGCCACACCCTGGTCTTAGGCTGAGTTAGAATATTGCTACCTGCAGCTTACCTGTTCCTTCTCTGTTAGGCTAAAAGGGAAGAAACAGGTAAACTACAGGAAGCAGTAGTAGTAGAAGTATTATATTTTTAAGAGTGCCCTTTTGACTTGTGTTTACAGTATTGCTGTAATTAACACGAAGTTCACAGAAACAATAGCTCACATATCCTTCCCTTAATATTCACCAAGTTCAGCAGGATGTCTGCAAAAGAACACCTGTGTAGCTCTACCTATATGCATGTAGGTGCTCCACATGATCTAAAGTCCTGGTTGGGAATTAAGGACCATTCTGCTTTGTAAGGAAGATTGGGGAACCTGTGTTCTGCTAGATGTTGCTGGAATATAATTCCCATTGCCCCTGATGCTTGGCCAACAACATCCCGAGGGTCCACATCCCACCTTGACTTATACACACACATGACACAGCATATAAGCAGCACACAACATATACACTACACCAGAGCCTTCTAAACTTTTCAGGTTGGTGACACATTTTTTAGATACGCATCATTTCGCAACACAGTGATTCAGTTTTACTAGCCAACCAGAGGTTAAACTAACCCCTTTCCAGCCCTGGGAGGAGCACGGGGAACATTCACACGACACACCTACACACTGCAGCCGACACACTAACGTGCCGCAACACACAGTTTGGAAAGCTGGGCAAAGGAGGAATTGCTTAGTTCTGCTTATATGCCAGCACTTCGTTGAGAAATTAAATAAACAAATCCAGATCTAATGTTTTGAGGCATAATAGTTCAGTGGTAGAGCATCTGCTTTGCATGCAAAAAGTCCTCTGTTCAGTCCCTAGCATCTCCAGGTAGAGATTACCCCTACCTGTCTGAAATGTGGAAAAGTCACTGCCAGTCATTGTTGACAATACTGAACTATGTAGGCAAACGGTCAGACTCAGTATAAGGCAGCCTTTAGTGTTCATTCTCTCTCCTTATCCCTCCTTCTGTGTGCCACCTCTCTTACGAGTCAAGTTGCAAATATGAATTAAATGCCTATGTGGGTGGTCCCATTGAGTGGTATTAACTAAGAATCAGTTTCAGAGACAAAAACAAACAAACAAATACAGTGGAACCTCGGATTAAGAACTTAATTCGTTCTGGAGGTCCATTCTTAACCTGAAACTGTTCTTAACCTGAAGCACCACTTTAGCTAATGGGTCCTCCTGCTGCTGCTGTGCCACTGCCGCATGATTTCTGTTCTCATCCTGAAGCAAAGTTCTTAACCTGAGGTACTATTTCTGGGTTAGTGGAGTCTGTAACCTGAAGCGTCTGTAACCCGAGGTACCACTGTATCTGGATATGAAAAGGGTATATTCTTTGAGAAGAGACATGTGGGGTGTAGTAAAGGGATAGATCCAGCTGGGGCAGGGACCTACGGTACTTCCTTCATCAAAAGTCCCTCAAGACAGGAAAAGGGATCTTGTTCCAACATCCTAAAGGTCTGCAAGTTTATCCAAAGAGGGGGGAATGGATGTTTCCATCAAGAAAACTGCTTTTCACTTCCTTTTCCCCTTACTGAAATCCTCACAAGGGAATAACATATATGAACATGCATAGCTGGCTTATTCAGGGCAGAAATAGGTCAGGGGAGAAAATCAATTAAGTTTGCATTTAAAGGTGAGCCTACCTAATTTGTACTTTCTGAACAATACGCAAACTGAAATAGAACCATCCTTTGACATGCACATGTTTCCAAATCCTGCCATGCAAAACTCTAGCCAAATAATGCATTAAAAATGTATATACTAGGGTAGAGTGTGCATAAAAATACATATATACTGGGGGGTGGGGAATAAGTGAAAATAGCATGCAAAAGTGTTTTATATTAGGGCAAACGTGTACGTTATCCAAAATCTGGGGTCCTTCGGGAGGAAGGGTGAGATATAAGTTCAATGAATAAACAAATTTATGCTAAAAAGCTGGTGGGGATTTTATGAGGATTCCGGCCCCCCTCCCCCCCCCAAAAAACTGCAAATCGCTGCAGAAAATTGTCTGGGAAAGCAAAACTGATAGTTAATCTACACCACACACATTTATAGTGGAACTGTCTACTATATATATTGGAAAAGGCCTTGTCCGTTTGTTTTCTAGGTTTGGCCACCTATCAATACATCATTGCCAAATTTTGGCATGAGGGTTCTTGAGGTGGGGAGGGGGGCAACCTTCATTGACGTTTGCAGAAATACTTCTAAAAAGCCATTCTAAGGCTATTGAGCCAGTCAGCCAAGATGACAAGATCCTCAAATACAGCCACCACCAACCTAGGCTAATGAATGCCACATGATCCTTTTGTCTAAAGCTTGAAACTGTGAGTCTGCAAACCAGCAATCAGGATGTTTTCACAGTGTGTGGAAAACCAGATATCTTTCCCCTCTCCTCTCCCCCAAAATGAAAGAAACACTGATTTGTTTTGTTTTGTTTATTTTTTAATGAAAGAGAAGAAAGAAAGAATGCTGCTTGTTTTTTGTTTTTCTTTTAAATGGCAGATTCGGGCAGGTGTTTTATAGTTTTCCCTTTGACCTCAGTTTCATGTGATCAGGACCAATGTGTCAGCCTGGATTTTCAGCACACTTTATCATTCACCTCTGCTTGTCCCCTCATTTCTCTACTCAGAGAAAGCCACGTCTGAAATGTTATTGAGTAAAGCAGGACTCTCTACACTGCTGAGGGCTCTCCCTCAATGGTAATAAAATGGTGATAAAAACCAGAGCTGACACTTCAAACAGAACACGAGTCAGAGCTGGACAGGGGGAGGGCTGTTTGCATTTTCTATTCTCTTTTCTAAAATATAACACTTCAGTAGAAAAGGGAGGTGGTTTATTTTACTCTTCATTTTCATCAATGAATAAAAGTTATCTTTTGATAGAGAAGACATTTTCATCAGCAGTATAGCACAGTGGTACCTCGGGTTACATGCGCTTCAAGTTACAGATGCTTCAGGTTACAGACTCCGCTAACCCAGAAATAATGCTTCAGGTTAAGAACTTTGCTTCAGGATGAGAACAGAAATCGTGCTCCGGCGGTGCGCCGGCAGCGGGAGGCCCCATTAGCTAAAGTGGTGCTTCAGGTTAAGAACAGTTTCAGAACAGACCTCCAGAAAGAATTACCGGTAAGTACTTAACCTGAGGTACTACAGTACAGAGGTTGGTAACCATGAGCTGTGAGCCAAATTCACATCATACAAACTGCCATTCCCATCAGGCTAAGCCTGAGTGGAAATGGTAAAAGGGGAGTAATTCTGACATGAGTTTCATCCGCCATTCTGATTGTGTGTAAATACTATATACAGTATATCTGTAGATCATTACTCAAATATAACATGCATACCAAAAACGATCCCCATATTCCTTTATTGACTCAAAGTGTTTATAAATATTCTTCAGCCATATTTGCTATGCATTGTTATGGTGGCAACCCAAAATTATCTGGGATATTCCCTTCTCCCCAGTAATAAAGGTTGTGATATATGCTAATTGGAAATTGGTATAAAACCTGCATCCTTTCCTAGATAAGATTCAATCTGTACACAAATAAGTGCTTTTCATGGGGCATTATAAAAATCACATTGGAGAAAAAATATGAATCAAATGTTCTACTATCTAAAACCCACACAGACATAAAGGTTACACAGCAGGGATTACTGTCATAAGACTTGTCAATAGAGCACAAGGCAAGACATTAAATCAGGTGTGAGGAACCTTTGGCTGTCCAGATGTTTTGAACTACAATTTCAATCAGCTCCAGCAAGCATGGCCATTCACAAGGGATGATGGTAGTTGTAGTTCAGCAATATATGGCTTCCCACACCTCCGTTAAATAAAATGAGTGAAAAGGGTTGCCCAAATCTGGCCATTATCATGTTTAGTAAATAAAGTATTGGGAACGAGGAAGGCAAAATAATAAGACATGCAGAGAGAGAAAAGCAACACTAGCTAACTGATGCCCTATGATGATGCACTAATATGACAGCAATCTATGCCCCAACTTTCTCCAACCTGGTGCCCTCCAGATGTTTCAGACTACAGTTCCCATCAGCTGATGGGAGTTGCAGTCCAAAATATTTGCAGGCCACAAAGCTGGGGCAGTTTCTGTGTCAATAAGTCTTTGCTTCAAGCACATTTTGGTTTTAGAGTACCCTGGAATAATGATTAATTCCCAAGGAGGCTAATAGTAGCCAATTTAGATTGTCAAGTCTTCAAGAGAGAACACATGCCTGTTTTATTTATTTCCAGTAGCTTTTAACAAGAAAAAGCAATTTCCTGGGCATTGAGCATATAACATCTTAAAGTTTTTCAAATGCCAAAATGGGTGCATTTACACCTCACTTCCCTAACTGCAAATTCCCTGTGATTTGAAAAGTGGATTTGTTGCACTAGGCCAAGGGAGCACTTTAATCCACTTTAATTGTGTAAAGCTAACGTTCTAGTATGCACTTGAATCCCTCCTGCAAAATAGTGGCAGTCTGGAGGCACCCTTTGTCACCCACATATTTCCTGCTTTCTTCTTCTCTCCCTCCTGCTATCCTGTCTAAAATACAAAGCATTGCCTGAGGCAGGCTTCCGACTATGAGTCAACTAGTCAGGCGAAATGAATAAAGACATGTCAGCAGAAGTGAGATGGACTCTCATTCCTACGTGTTGGCTTAGATTGGTTTACCAGCCAACCACTGCTGTTTGGTATGTGATCCCAGGAATATGCACAGGCCTGAAGAGCAGCAGCAGCAAAATATATACAGTTTATATTGGAAAGCAGATAAAGGGAGAGGAAACTAGTACATTACAGTTGTTTTAGATTTGAGCTACAATGGTATGCTCCCTGGGAGTATTGAGCATTTGTTGTTGTTCAGTCATTTAGTCATGTCCGACTCTTCATGACCCCATGGACCAGAGCACGCCAGGCACTCCTGTCTTCCACTGCCTCCTCCAGTTTGGTCAAACTCATGCTGGTAGCTTTGAGAACACTGTCCAACCATCTTGTCCTCTGTCGTCCCCTTTCTTGTGCCCTCAATCTTTCCCAGCATCAGGGTCTTCTCCAGGGAGTCTTCTCTTCTCATGAGGTGGCCAAAGTATTGGAGCCTCAGCTTCAGGATCTGTCCTTCCAGTGAGCACTCAGGGCTGATTTCCTTCAGAATTGATAGGTATTGAGCATAGTGACACTTAATTCCAACCTGCATGGGATTGCTCTGTAAACCTGTCAATGGCAAATTTAAAAATGGTTTCTATAATCATATTTGCACTTAAAATGACTGACAGTATTTCCAGATTCAACACACATGAACACTCGACACCTTAAACCCAGTAGCCTCAATTCAGACAAAGTTAATCACACCTAAGAACTCTCAAAATCAACAAGATAAATTTGGTCACAGTTATACAGTTACGATCTACTGATTTCACACAAAATACATTTTGGATTGGGGCAACTTACTTGGAGGTCAGACTCAATAACACAGTAGTCCTCACTTCCAAGTTCTTCTGTTTGGGAGAGCTGATTAATTATTGATACTCTTCTTTTCTCTGCTACCACTGCAAACCTCTCTCTTTCCTAGTACAATGATCATTAAATTAGGGCATCAAATTAGAAACTTATTTCAGCCCAATGGCCACATTCCCTTCTAGGCAACCTTCCAGGGTTCACATGCCGGGGTGGGCAGGGCCATGTGCAAAAGTGGACAGAGCAACAGGTGTAAATTTTATCTTTGTATAGTAGGCTGCTTTCTGCACATCCACACACATCTCTGCCTTCTCCACTGGGGTTTGGGTTGGGTTTTTGGAAGACGCCTGTGCATGAATTTGTTTTATGTGTGTAGATCAGTGCATGATGATCAATGCACAGTCTTCGCAGTAGGGCTCTGTTCCGATGGCATGAGTAGTCATGACAAACCAGTAGATCCTATCTGCTGCAGTCTTCATCCCACCTTCACAGCTGTTGTAACATACCGCTTGTTATCATCTGCCTGTTCTGCTGTTGAGGACTTCTTGGATCATTCTTTGTCTAGCTCCTTCCCTTTGACCTTACTGCCTTGGGTGACCCTGCTGGGAGTACAAGATTCCTGACGGCTTCGCTCACAAGGGTCATAGAAACATGTAAGCCCACTCACCACGACAAGGTGTAATGTTGGAAAATGTTGATCACTTCTCCTACCTAGGCAGTTATCTTTCCACAAGGGTCAACATTGATGCTGAAATCCAGCATCGCCTGAGTTCTGTGAGTGCGGCCTTCTCCCGATTGAAGTGCAGAGTGTTTGAGGACCAGGACATTCACAGGGAAACCAAAATGCTTGCTTACAAAGCTATTGTACTACCAACCTTTCTGTATGCTTGTGAAACATGGTCCACTTACAAACGCCATCTCCAACTTCTTGAAAGATTCCATCAATGGTGTCTCCAAAAAATCTTACACATCACTTAGGAAGACAGGCAAACTAATACCAATGTACTGGATGAAGCAAAGATCACCGGTGTTGAAGCAATGATTCTTCAACATCAACTTCGTTGGACTGGTCATGTTGTGTGGATGCCTGATTATCGTATTCCAAAGCAACTACTCTATTCCGAACTTAAAAATGGAAAGCGCAATGCTGGTGGTCAACAAAAGAGGTTTAAATACTGTCTCAAGGCAGATCTAAAAAAATGTAATATAAACACAGACAACTGGAAAACACTGGCCTGCGACCGCTCCAGTTGGAGAACAGCCTTTACCTAAGGTGTCATGAACTTTGAAGACACTCGAACTCAGAACGCAAGGGAGAAACGTGCTAAGAGGAAGGCACGCTTGGCAAATCCATACGGTGATCAACTCCCACCTGGAAACCAATGTCCCCCTGTGGAAGGACGTGTGGATCCAGAATTGGCCTGCACAGTCACTTACGGACTTGTTTAAACCATGTTTATGGAAGACAATCTTACTCAGCTACGAGTGATTGCCAAAAAAGAAGAAGAAAGAAGAGATAGGAAATGGTGTCCACATAAAACAGTAGAGAACGTTTGGGGGGATTTTACAATGTGCTTTCCTTTTTCTACGGGTGTGAGTAAAAGAAAAATCTCAGACATGTTCTCAAAAGAAACATGTCTTCTGAAAAACTCAACTCAGCTCTCTTTGCAATAGGACTCTCCCCCTCTCCCTCTCTCTGATATATTTTCCAGACAGGATTGCTGATTTTATCTGTGAAAATCTTGTTATTGCAGTTGCTTCCCTCTAAGAGTGCTTTATGGTGAATCTGACATGCTTGAGGTAGCATTAGGACCTCTTTGCACTGATGTGTTAGACCTCCAGGTAAATCCCTGATATGATCTCAAAGAAGTTTAACACATCATTTGTTAAGGCTTCTTTACCTAATGAGATGCCGAAAATGGTTGATTGGTTCAGGGTTGCTATTCTGAATCGATAAACATTGGTAATTTGGCATTGCTTATATTCGCCTGCGCTCATTATACTGGCTCCCTCTAATTTCACTGTGAACTTATCCTGAATTCTGTTCTTTTTTCCCTTTCCCTTTTTGTCTTTTTTGCATGCCAGATCGTATGTATAACCGTTCATTCTGAAGTGAAACAGAGGAAGAAGATTGAAGAGACCCTAGTTAACAAGGGGCACTTGCCTTCTTTTAAACTGCCTTCAGCTTTCGATTAACCCCATGAAGATGTAATCAGATCAGATCATAAAACAATTTAAAGGTTTGTTATGTTGGTATAAATAAGTTTTCACCCCTTTGAAGAAACTCTATGTTGATTGGGACTTTCTGGTTCAGAAAAAAAGGCAAGTAAGAGGTGAAATGATCCAGGTTTATGGCATTTTGCATTGAATAGAGAAAGCCAACAGGCAGGTGTTTTTCTCCCTTTCTCATAGTAATAGAACCTGGAGACACATGGCAGTAAATAGGTGAACTGTAGCTCAGTGGCAGAGCATCTGCAGTCTGTGCAGAAGGTCCCAGGTTCAATCCCCAGCATCTCCTGACAGGACTGGGAATGTCCACTAGCAGAAATCCTGGAGAGCCACTGTCAGTCAGTGAAGACAACACTTAGCTAGATGGACCTGGCTTAGTAAAAGGCAGTGTCCTATGTTCCCAAGGTGGAAGAGATTAAGGACAGGCATAGGTAAAGGGTAAAGGGACCCCTGACCATTAGGTCCAGTCGTGACCGACTCTAGGGTTGCAGCGCTCATCTCGTTTTACTGGCCGAGGGAGCCGGCGTACAGCTTCCGGGTCATGTGGCCAGCATGACTAAACCACTTCTGGCTAACCAGAGCAGCGCATGGAAACGCTGTTTACCTTCCCGCCGGAGCGGTACCTATGTATTTACTTGCACTTTGACATGCTTTCGAACTGCTAGGTTGGCAGGAGCAGGGACCGAGCAACGGGAGCTCACCCTGTCGCGGGGATTCGAACTGCCGACCTTCTGAGTGGCAAGTCCTAGGCTCAGTGGCCACCCGTGTCCTAAGGACAGACATAGCACATAATTAATCCATGGAACTGACTACTTCAGGATGTGATGGCAGCCACCATTTTAGATGGCTTTAAAAGAGGATTAAACAAATACACAGAGGAAAGTTAGGTTAGGAGTCATGATGGCTGTACACACAGCGTCTAGGTTTCAGAGACAGTATGCCCCTGAGCACCACTTGCTGGGTAACAGCAATGGAAGAGGAATAATGTCTCCATGCACTGATTGTAGGCTTCTCAGAAGCATCTGGCTGGCTAATGTCATACTGGATGGGATGTACCAAGGTAAGAGTCCTACTTGGCCCACTTTTGCCTCTGGCAGCACCCATAGATGGCATGCAGCAATTTCCAGGACATAAGGTGACTCTCAGGATGAAAATAGTTTTAAAGGCTGCCCTTGCAGGAAAATTCAGCAGGACTCATCACTTTAGAAGGGCTCCCACTGAACAGTCTGCCATACCTACACATTTCATCCATTTTTGCTAACTTAGCAAATAAAAAATGTAGATAGATGATGCTTGTAAAATATATATATCAAACTTTGAAGATGACTAGCACAAAAAAACCCTGGACCTATTTGTCTATAGCAGGCTTTATTCATTCATAGCTGATGACTCGTGATCCCTAGCATGAGTTTAGCCATTGGAGTGCTGCTGCCGGTCATTCTAGACAATACTGAACTCAATAGACCAATGTGACAGCTTCCTACATTTTATTTCTGACCTTCATCCAATGCATGCAGGTTGGAGGGGTGGAGCTGCTCAGGGGTATGATGTTGGAGGCTGGGCCAGGTGATGTATTCCTGCCCCCTCTCTATATGTTAACTGAGATAGGCTTTTCTAGTCTTTTGATCCCTGCTTTTCCAAAGTTTACACTGTAGTACCAATTCACAATAAGAGATGTACAGTAAGGAGTAAAAAGAAGAAAAGGAGAAGATGAATGCATGTCTAAGCATACCACCCATAAAAAAAACCTAGTGAGAGACATAAAATTAACTTCATTAATGTGTAAATCCCACAGAATTGCCCAAAGATTTTCTTTTTTATGTATGAGGCTCTTAATGAACATGATTGCCCATGGCAAGTTAAATATCAAATAATTCTTTAAAGTGCTAAGAGACATTTATAAGTGTGGTAATTGATATCTAACTAGCTAAAGCTCTCTTAATAAACGCCTAGACATTCTTTAAAATTTCAAAGTATTAATTATAGAGGCGCATTTGCTATGATTTATTGTGGTTGTGGCTCTGTAACTGTTTCTATTATAAGGCTATATATGTGTAATAATAACTGAAGAGTACTGATTCAGCTCATGATGAAAGGGAGGTCTTCACAGAACACCAAAACAAAATATGCATGCATATGACAGAAGGAAATGAGATTCCAACAGATATCTGAACTAATGCAAACCACCAGTTCAGTGTCTTAAGAGAGAGGGAGAGAGAGAGAGAGAGAGAGAGAGAGAGAGAGAGAGAGAGAATCGGGGGTTGTATCAACCACAACATTTAGTTTGGACCCCACTTTGACACTTTGAAAAAGATCTGATTTGCCTCAGACCACTTTGAAGGTTGCCTGCTTTGGCTCAGGACCAAATCAGAATCTTGATTCATTCAAAGGAGGGGTGGTACCCCAAATATTCAGCTGAACTGTGAATCTACAAGTAATTTACCATTTATGCTCATTTAACTTGCACACATTCAACTTTACGCAGTTGGCTATAGGTAGATAGTTATTTAAAGGGACTGAAAGGGGGCAGGCACCCAGGGGGAAAAACAACTATTGAACCCAATGTGTTTTGACTGTACTTGAGATTGGCTTTATGCACTATTCCCGGAACATAACCTCTGCATATGCTTAGAATTGCCTGTATTCAGGCCTTCTCCAAGGAGAAGCAGTTCTTGGTCAAAGCAACTGAAAGCAAAGTGGCCTTTCCTCAAAGCTTTGGACTCAGTTTGAAACTTTAGAGGGTAGGATGGGTTCTGCCTACCCCACTAAATACAATGGGATCCATTGAAAACACCAGGTGTGGGAGGGAGAGCTGGGGCAATGTTTTATGACTGGCAGCTTTAGCTTCCATTCAGGACTTTTCAGACAGTGCTTGGAGGTGGGCGGGGGGATTAAAGCAATATACAGTAAGCCCACAATTTACATGGGGGTTGCGTTCTAGGAACCTCAGCCAAAGCCAAAATTTTATGTAATCAAAACCCATTGGGTTCAGCGGTATGTGGCATTGCCAAGGTCATTTCCCTCCAGAGCCCTGCCTCCTTTCTACCCTGTTTTATTTTATTTTATTTTAAATACATGTAACACAAGTTAAATACATGTAAGTTGCAGGCTTACTGTATCAGCAGTTGTTCTCAGTCTCCACCCTTTGTGACCAGCTGAGTGACTTTGGTGATGGTGGCAGCAGCGCTTCTTATTACCTTGCAGCAACTACATGGTGCTAAATTTCCAGAAGTGGCTTCTGCATCATGTGAAAGCTCAAATATAATGAAAAAATTAAGGTACATAGGCAAATATGGGGGGAACAAAATAAAGTGTCATGTGAATGCAGCCATCGAGTTTCTGCAAATCGGTTCCAAAAGCAGCTTGAGAGCCACCAGTGACTGAGAGATTGTGTCTATCCAATGTGTCCATATCCTCATCAAACTCTACTCTCTACACACCTCCCCAACCAGCTCACTTTGTGTCAAGGTTGGTGGGCAAGGCAGATGTTCCCAGGAAACCATGGCTAGAAAACCAAGCAAATAAAAGTAGCCCAGAGTAAAGTAAAACAGTAAATCTACTTGGAATGGCAAATCAATTAAAGCTGTTCCATCCATTTCAACAGTGCTGTACAACGTGATCTTCTCCACCGTGGTCTGAGGCAAAGCAACCCACCATCTAAAGCACCAAAGCAGGGTTGTGTTTTTCACCATCTATGCACACACCCTTTTTTCCCCTGATGTGGGAAGCACTCGCAGTGTTATTCCTCCCCTGCTATCTGAACTAGCACAGTACAACATGTGTTATTTGTAAGTACGTTGTTTGGCACACATATTTGTTCAGATGTTCACAGGAAGGTAATGGATGGATGGACTTCCCAGTTTGCTTTCAGGGTTAGTAGAGAGTTTCAAATGGACATCTCTTGACCTGCCCCTTCTATTGAATATGTAGGTGGGGCAGCAGGCATATATATATCAGAGTGCCTGTGCCTGCACAGAATCACTCAATCATGATGTTGGCAGAATCCACTGGGAAGTTCTGTGAACACACATCATTCCTTCATGGCCTATGCCAAATTCTTGCTCAAGCCCATACCAAGCACAATGCTGCACAATATGACACTTCATCCATGCCAGCTTCAAAATTCACCTTCCCACTTTGAATATTGGACATACATTGAGAAGTATTGTGCTCCATATTTGATGCTGCAAGCCCTTTGAAGTAGGACTGGGATATTCATATAATAAATGAATAGCTAGCCTTATGCTAATCCAGCATGGTCCTTTTCCTCCCTACTTTTTACTGGCATGCATCCTTTCTTTTTAGTTCACCTTGCCATATCTAATTGGATTACTGAATAGCTAGAGGTAAAGGCAGAAAGCACAAAAGTGCATCACAATGCTAGCTCATGTCACAACCTTGCTAGTGCTTTTTTTTTTTAAGGCTTTTGATTCCACTCTGCTGCTCTTCCCCACCCCGAAAGAGGTAATTGCGTGACAATTAGATTCCGGTTTGGATCGCGGACAGCGAGGAAGCGCAGAAAGCCCTTGATAGGGTTTTCTGAGCAACACGGAGGCTTGGGGAAGCTGCAAAGGCACTGCGCCCCCCAAAAAAATCCCAAGGGGGAGACCCTTGGGGGACTGGCTACCCAGCAGCGTGGGAGCGGTTTCACCATTTTTTTCCGGTCTTTTTTTTTTTCCGGAAGAGACTCCGGCGAAGACGAGACCGCGAGCGCAAATGGGAGAGCACCGACTCCGTGTTGTGATGCCTCTAGCTTCTGCTGAGAAAGGCGACCAATCTCCACAAATATAAGAATGGATTACCTAGTGTGTCTTGACCTACTACAATGCGAAAAATTGGTGTTTAAACTAGGAGAATCCTGGATGTTTTAAGATTCTTACTGGGACTCCATCAGGCTGAGGGCAGAAAATGGCACAGGACACTAAGTCGCAGGAATAAAGAAAGGAAATATCTGCAAGCCTGACTGAGTGAGTACTGAATGAAAGTCCAAGGCAACTGTGCTAAGGCAATACATTGTTAAACGCAAAATAACAAAGTAACAAAGAAGATGTTAGATTGAAACCTGCCTTTACCCCCCCCCGCCCCCGCTTACTTTGTTTTCTCGCTCTTCTCTTTGGAACGCAGTAACCCAAAACTAAAAATAATCCAAACCTAGCGGTTTGGGGAGAACTCACGGCAGGTGGTACTAGGAGGACGAATTTCAAAAGGCAGAACGGACTTAATTCGGATGTTTCGGACTTGGAAATATTTGGAATTTGGAATTTGAAACATCGTGGGCTTAAGTAAAGAGGGGAAGACAAAGACATTTAAAGGAAAACTGTAACACCACGTACCTTTTTCCTCTTGCTTTTCTTTGTTCCGGACTAGTTTTTCCTTTTTTTGGCTTATTAAGTATTACACCCAATTCTCTCAGAATATGAGAAAAAGATAATATATAAAGGAACAGAAGTGGCTTTTTGGAACCCCGACTCAGCACCTATTTTTTGTGAGAGAATTATATTCTATTTTTATTTCTATGCCTACTTCGCTGGAATAAAAACTTGGGAGTAACTGTTGAACATCAGACCTCCCTTTTCCCTTTCCCTTTGCCTACACGGGTGCGTTTCTGACTAGCTGGAACTGAATGGAAAGATAATATACAAACTTAATCATACCTATATTAGATATATACTTACCACTCACGTTTTGGATACCTTTTGATATTTTCCCCCTTTTTTTCACCTTTTTTCTTCATTTTTTTTCTTCTTTTTTTGGTTTCTTTTTCTTTTTTCTTTCCTCTCCCCTTTTGGAGAATAATTCAAACCAACAAGAAGCTTTTGCGCAAAAGGGAAGGATATAGACAAATAGTAGGAGCTCTGAAGAGAAATGCCATACAGTACAGATGGGAGTTCCCTGAAGGGATTGCTTTCTTTTATAAAGACAAAAGATTTAAGTTGACGGATACCCAAGAGGTGGAGAAATTTCTGAGAAGGTATGAGAAAGAGCTTGGTAAGACTGAAGATAGGTTAAGAGATAGAGAGGGAAACAAAGACGAGAGAAGAAGAAGGAAAGAGAAGGGAAGGGAAGGGGACGAGAAGGAAGAGGAGGAAGAAGTAGAAGAGGAAGAAGGTGCTGTGGGAGGAGAAGAAGCAGAAGAGGAGGAACTTACAGGGAATAGAAGTTCTAGAATATAAGCCCGAAAACCCGGACATAACAAATAAAAGTTAAACATAATAATGTCGTTGAAATTTCTGTCCTGGAATGTGAATGGTTTGAATGAAAAACTTAAAAGGAATAAAATTGAGAAGGTTTTGAAGAGCAGGAATTATGATGTGATCTGTTGTCAAGAGACACATGTGGCCAAAAAACACAAACACATCTTGATAAATAAAAGGTTGGGGGTTGAATTTATTAATTCAGATGTAAATAAGAAAAGAGGGCTGGTGATCTATGTCAAGGAGAAATGGGAACCTGTATTAATCTGCAAAGATGATGAGGGAAGAATTTTGGGAATACAAATTAACCATCAAGGGGAAAAATTTAATGTGGTAACTGTATATGCCCCAAATACAAACAAAGCAGAGTTTTTCAAAAAATTGGAACAAGTACTATTAGAATTAGAAAATCACAAATTAATTCTGGTCGGAGATTTGAATGGAGTGCCAATACCAGAATTAGATAGAAGTGGAAAAAAGAGGAAATTGAACCAAGGGAAATTACCAAGATCATTTAGCAACCTCAAGGAAAATCTAGATTTAATTGATATCTGGAGGCATAAAAACCCAATAGCGAAACAGTTCACATACTTCTCATAACCACACCAGACCTGGAGTAGAATTGATCAGATATGGGTCTCAAGGGAATTATCGACAAGAACAACGAAATGTGAGATACAACCCAGAACCTTATCTGATCATAACCCAATAATCGTGGAAATAAAATGTGAAACATCAGGGCCGTATAGGTGGAGAATGAATGAATATTTATTTGAAAATGATGAGGTGACTGAGAAGGCTAAAAGTACCCTGAAAGATTACTTGGATCTAAACCTTAACAAAATAACACAAATCGATATAGTCTGGGATGCCAGCAAGGCGGTTTTAAGGGGCTTGCTAATCCAACAAAACAACTATAGAAGGAAGTTAAGAGAACTAAAGAAAGAAGAAATTATCACTCAATTAAGAGACTGTGAGAAAAAATTAATAACAAATCCCGGGGATGAAAGGATTAAACAAATTTCTAAAATGCTACAAACACAATATTCAACTTTATTAAGCCAGGAAGTAGAATGGAGAATTAAATCTATGAGGCAAAAATACTTTGAATCAGCAAATAAAACAGGGAAATTACTGGCGTGGCAATTAAGAAAAAGGAAAAAACAAAATGTGATTAACAAAATAAAAACAGAAGGCCAAATAATAGAAGACCCAAATGAAATAAAGGATAAGTTTCTCCAATTTTATGAAAAGCTGTACAAAAAGGAAGACGAGGATATAGTAGAAATAGGAAAATACCTGGAAGGAAATAGAGGGGAATATTTAACGGATGAAGAAAAAGCCCAATTAAACAAAATGATAACAACAGAGGAGATCAAGGAGGCAATTAAGAAGATGAAACCAGGGAAAGCACCAGGACCAGATGGACTGTCATCGAAGTACTACAAAGTACTAGTGGAACATCTAGCTCCGGTGCTTTGTGATGTAATGAATAATATTTTACAAGGAGGGAAGATACCCGATTCCTGGAAAGAGGCACACATCACTCTGATACCTAAATTAGAAGCCGATAAACTGGACATAAGAAACTATAGACCGATCTCATTACTTAATAACGATTACAAAATCTTTGCGGAAATAATGGCGAATAGACTTAAGAAACATCTAGTAAATTTGGTTCATAAAGATCAAGCTGGATTCCTCCCCAATAGACAACTAAAAGATAGATTTACTAAGGGCCAAGTCCCTTCAATGTGTGCTTGTGAAATGAAAACATCTGAATCTCTACATCATGTTATGTTTATCTGCCCTTTGTACAGTTCAGCCCGTGCTAGTATACTAAACTCCATAATCTAGCCTATGGCTGACAAACCAGTAGACCTACAGCTTGCCTGGGTTCTTCAAGATGTGGATCCTTATATTACCCTACAGGTTGCTAAATTTCTAACAGCCGTCCTCTCGTACAAGAGACGGAATGGAATGTTAGCTGATTATTGATAGTTATAAGAATTTTCTATAATGACATCAGATATTGATTTTAGTGTAGTGCCTAAAATTTTTAATCTTAATCTTAAACTTTTTTTATGAACGGCTAATATCTGTCCTTGTGTGTTGTGAACTGTGTTATACTACTTGTGGTTTGCATGAGTCCGCTGTTTTATTTGATTTGTTTTGTTGTGTTGTGTTGTGTTGTGTTTCATGATGGGCGTAAAGCCGAATAAACATTTTGATTGAACTAAAAGATAACGTAAGGCATATAATAAATATTATAGAATATTTGGAACTCAGGAATGATATCCCCGCGGCATTGATTTTCATTGACACCGAAAAGGCTTTCGACAATGTATCCTGGCGGTTTCTAATGAAAACCATGGAGACAGTAGGGATAGAAGGACCGTTCATGGAAGGAATAAAGGTGATTTATTCAAGTCAAAGGGCTAAACTGATTATTAACAACAATCTAACTAATCCCTTTGAGATTTCGAAGGGAACAAGGCAGGGGTGTCCGTTGTCCCCCCTTTTATTCATTATGGTGTTGGAAATAATTGCAAACAAAATAAGGAGAACATCAGAAATAAGAGGAATTAGAATTGGAGAAAAAGAGTATAAATTAAAGGCTTACGCCGATGATTTGGTAATATCGTTAGAAGATCCAGTAGAAAGTACCGGTAAAGTTTTAGAGCTATTAGAGGAATTTGGAAAACTGTCCGGTTTTAAGCTAAACAAAATGAAAACCAAAATTTTGACAAAGAATATGGCCGAAGACTTAAGAAACCAGCTAGAGTTACAAACAGGAATCAAGGTGGTGAAAAAGGTGAAATATCTGGGAATATGGGTCTCCCCGAAAAATATAAACTTAGTAGAAGATAACTATACAAAGATCTGGAGAGAGATTAAAAAAGATTTAGACACCTGGAGTAGGTTAAAACTATCCTGGTCAGGAAGAATTGCCGCTATTAAGATGAGTATACTTCCGAGACTGTTGTTTTTATTTCAGAATATCCCGGTGATCAGAGGTAAGGCAAACTTTAAGGATTGGCAAAAAACCCTTTCCAGATTTATCTGGCAAGGGAAAAGAGCAAGAATTAAATTTAAGCTACTCACAGATCGAAGAGAGAGAGGGGGGTTTGCAGTCCCGAATTTGAAATTATATTACGAAGCCGTGTGCCTTTGCTGGATCAAAGAATGGATCATGTTGAAAAACACAGATTTGTTAGACTTAGAGAGATTTAACATCAGATTTGGCTGGCATGCCTATCTGTGGCACAATAAAGAGAGGGTACATAGGGGCTTTTCTAATCACATCATTAGAGGCTCGTTGCTCGAAGTATGGGATAGGAACAAAAGACTTATTGAAAAAGACACCCCCTGGTGGTTATCACCAATTGACATCCTAACAATTAAAAAACTAAACATGGAAGGAGAAAGATGGACTTATGAAGACCTCCTGGTAAGATCAGAAAAAGGATGGAAAATTAGACCATATGAAGATTTAAAGGATAAATTAACAGGATGGTTACAATTCCACCAAATTAACACCCTATGGAATGAACACAAAAAAATGGGGATGAATGTAAAAAAGTCCAGATATCAGGTGGAAATTCTAGAAAGTAACTCCAAACTTTTATCCAAAATGTATAACCAACTGTTGGATCGGGAGACTAAGGTCGAAGAAATAAAGGAGGTCATGATTAAATGGGCTATAGATATCGGATACAATCTAGAGTATGACAGCTGGGTGAAACTTTGGAACAAGGGTATGAAATTTACAGCATGTGTTGGACTCCGAGAAAATATGGAAAAAATGATGTACCTATGGTACATCACACCTGTGAAATTGGAAAAAATGTACAAGACAGGAGACAAAACATGCTGGAAATGCAAAACTAAAGAGGGTAGCTTTCACCACATGTGGTGGACCTGTGAAGAAGTGAAAAGGTTTTGGGGACTTATTTATGATGAATTAAAAAAAATATTGAAATATACCTTTCCCAAAAAGCCCGAAGCTTTTCTCTTGGGAATGATTGGAGAGGAGATCAAAAAAGAAGATCAAACATTATTCCAGTACGCAACGGTGGCTGCCAGGATACTGCTAGCGCAAAACTGCAAAACTCCTAACATCCCAACCGTTAGAGAATGGCAAATTAAATTATTCGAGTATATAGAATTAGCAAAGATGACACAGAAAATCAGACATCAAAAAAGTATAAAGTTTATTCACGACTGGAACAAATTTACAACATACATTGAAGCAAATCTAGGAAATATTAAAATCACAGTAGGTGAAATATAAAACCTGCGACGTACAGATTTAGCCAAATAAAACTGCAGAGAGGTATTGTGTTTGTATAGCCCAAACCGAGATGGAGGGAAGTCAATTAGTGTTTTAGAGTTGATTTGTTTGTTTAGTTGCTATGTGTGTGTTTTTTAGTTTGTATTTTTCTATGTTCTGTTTTTCAATGTTTTTATGTTTTATGTAGTAAAGAACTCAATAAAAAGGAGATTAATATCTCATACATACTTATTAAACTCAATAAGTGGTCCCATGCAAACAATTGATATTTAATTAACATTATCATCCTACTAAGTTTAAATTAAAAGTTCATTTAAAAACACCTCCCATGTTATTGCTCACATTAATGTGAGTTTGGTCTCTCCGCCACCCCCTCAAATGTGTTTCATGTTGTGCTATTTGTCAATTCAAGCTACGCAGATTGCTTTAGGCTAGTTCACATGCAGAGATTTGCTACCCGGCTGCCACTTCTGGGTAGGAAACCCATGCATGCATGCAGCATCATGTTGCAATGTGGTGGAGTGAGGGGAGCCTATTTAATCATTAAAAAACAAAGGCAGCTAATTGGGTCCTTAAGAAAATCTCCAACTCCAACAGTTGAGCAAAACCTTTATTAGGACCAATCAAAAAGTCACAAAAACAGGGGCAGCCCTTTAATAAGCTGTGGTAAGCAACGTGCCTCAGGAAGTGCATGAGAAAGGACCAGAACAGCAATAGATTGTGCCCCCATCTGTTGCCCATGGACTGGTCTGCTGTCAACACTACTGCAGCTAATAGCCATCCTGCCATCTGTGCACTGCAGCTGTGCAAGCTGCTGTAGCAGCAGCTGCTGCTGCTACTTCTCCTTCCCATTGAGTCTTGTCGCTGTTGCAGAGAAACAGCCAATGACACTCCAGCAGGGTTCTCTGGGCCCACCATTCCTCAGTGTAAGAAAGGGGTCCTTCCTTAAGTGAGGCATTGTGTTTCACGTGGCCATGGAGAGCACATGCACTGCTGCGGTTTTGTGACGACAGTTGTGGCAAAGTGGTGGTGGTGGTGTAGACACTGTCCATGGCAACCTCAACTGGGGGTTTGCACCAAAACCCTGACTGGCTCCGTGGTCTTGATCCTGGGGACCCCTATCAGGGCCAACAACACTTGGCCAACCTGCCTTACCAAATTAGTTTGGGGCAGGTTTTCCTTTAAAAAATAAAAATCCTAAACATATGACCTGGATGGTGTGGGGGAAACTGCATCTCCTTCCCTGCCCACAATCAGTTCTGAGAGTTGATTCTGTGCAAGCAGATTTTCAGCAGGGAAACCTGTTGCAAAGGAGCACCTTACCATGCAGGATCCATGTCTGCACTGCACAGCTATTGCACAGAGGCATAAATCCTGCAGGCTGCTACTTCAGGGTCAGGACATGAGGCAGGCAGCAGAGTCAGGCAGCTCCTAACTTATTCCAAGAAGACACAGTCAGCAGTCAGGAAGGTCTTGGCAGTGTTTTCCTGCCTGATGTCTGACTCTCTTTTCTGCCTGATGCTCCACTCCCAATAGTTCCAGATTGCCCTGGGCCATCCTAGCTGACCTGCAGCAATATGTGGCTGTCTCAGCCTGACTTGGCCAACAACCAAATTCCTCCAAATAGGTCTAATTTTCCTGGGTCTTGGGTCGAATTCAGTGCACAGCCCTAACCATAAGTACAGTGCCTCACTCTGGCTCCCTGCTCATCTCCAACAGCTTATGGGGGAAATTAATCTTGGAGACAAAAGATGTGATGAAGTTTCTCTCCACCTTAAGAGATTGTGTGTGAGTTGCAATGTTTATCTGCACAGAGGACCCCAGAGATCTTTGCATTGTGCAAGCCTTACACCCCAAAATACACACACACACACCCATACACACACACCCATAACAACAGGCATTTTGCTAGTATTAAATAACAGTAGGTTATTACTTTTAATTGCAGATAGGATGTAGCTTAATACCCAAGAGGCTAATTTGTTTATATTAGCTGGATGGGTCAATGGCTTCAAACACACAGACTGCAGAACTACTAGTAGATTGCATTACACCATTTAAATAAATAGTAGCAATTTGTCAATGTCATCTTAGCTTCAATATTTTACTTTTCATTTCCAGGAAACAGTACTCCCAATTAAGATGACCTCTCCTTTCTTTCCCCAAATCTTGTTAGTGGTAGATGATTCTCTATGGTCATTTGGTTCATAAATAGAACAGCAAGCTCTTTTCAAAGAATGATTGTCAAAATTTCAAGTCAAATCAGCCTTGGCGTCACGTACAGGGAAGTTCACATATACAGTAATATTTTTGCTTTGTTTAGGGTATACTTAGCATGCCAAAATGCCTGTTGGATCCCACTGAGCACTGGAATAGCAAGACTCATGTACTGTATAAGGGTAATATAGGATCAATTGGAAAGTGGGGGGTGGGGGAGTGGGGAGTGTTATATAGCCACAATTTACAGGTACATAAGAACAGGAAATGCCTGCTGGATCAGGCAACTGGCTCATGTAGTCTTCTTTGGCGATCACTTGTAGCTGAGTAAGATTTTCTTACATGAATATGGTCTTAACAGTGTGTCCGTATGTGACTGGGGAGGCACCAGTTTGGCTGCAGCAGTTGCCAGAAGGAGGTGTACAATAAGCCATCCAACCATCTTATGGACTCCTGTTTCTCTCTCTCTCTCTCTCTCTCTCTCTCTCTCTCTCTCTCTCTCCTCGAAACGGCTATGCACATTATTCCCGAGTCAAATTTTTCTGCAGGCATCAGAAGCAAGTGCCCTACACTAATGGAATTATGAGGTCCTTAAGCTCAGTAGCCTGTCTTTGCTATTGATCTAAAGTCTCTAAAGACCATCATTTGAACTTTAATAGAATTGTATTTTCTCTCTCCTATTGCAATTTTTCTTTCAATAGATAAGTGGTTCTGATTTCCATCTTTGGCTGGGAAGCACTAATCCAAGAAAGAAAAGGAAAGGGTAAAGGAACTGTAAAAACTGTCTGGTGAATGGAGGCCACAATGGTTATGTGTATATTAAAAAATCAAGGTGGAAAAGGTGGACATCTTTGTACATAAGTCTCTATAGAGGGAAGAGGGAATATGTCAATTTCTATTTCTCTCTGTTTTTCATTTTTTTCAATCTTCAGTTCTCCAAATTTCAACATCAGTTTGCTATTTCATTCATTCATTCATTCATTCATTTGTTTGTTTGTTTGTTTGTTTATTATATTTGTTAGTCACTTTTATCACAAAGTGACCCAAAGTAACTTAACATTAAAACTAATTAAGAACATGCAATTTAAAAAAATCTAAAAACACAGCTATAAAGATAAAAGAGGTTGCAATGCCACCCATCAAATTATGGGCCAAAAGGCCAGGTAAAGATAGAAGTCCTTGCCTGGTATCTTAAAGTAGATAAAGAGCACCAGTCATGCCTCCCTGAGGAGAGCATTCTGTAAGTGAGAGGGGAGAACCACTGGGGAAAAAACATTTTTAAATAAGTCCTCATAAAAACCAGCATTTTAGTGTGTGTTTTCCCCAATATACACATTTCTGTATGCAATTTTGCCTAGTGTCAGATCTACCAAGAAGTGGGAGAGCCTGGCTGTGAGATCTTGGCTCTTGCCTGGTCTGCTCTCCCAACCAGCACATATGTGTGTGTTTTCACTGCATCTCTTAGTTTGACCTGAGAGACATCTGCCTGCAGATAGGAGTGTTTGCACACACACCCAGGGCTTCAGACGTCCACTCTGGGGCCATATCCTGCCTTGGCAACCCATCCAGGCCTTCTCCCACCCCTCCAGACCTGATGGCCTATCCTGCCCCTCCACGCCTACCAGGACCTGTAAACAGCCACTCTTGGCCTTACAAGCTCCCTCTGCGCCCTCCCAACTTCCCTCACCAAAGCACAAGTCAAAAAGTGGTGGTAGTGGGTTGTAATCTCCTCACCACAGTGAGGGTCTACTCTTTCCCTCCACCTCAACCAACTTCAAAGGGAGGAGGATGAAGGAGCAAGCTGCCCTTTTTATTGTCCTCTCCCCAAGTGCTGGAAATGCCCACAGTCAGGAAAGGAAGCAGCTTTTTGCCCCACTTCTGCTCTGCCCATGGCCCACCTGGACCACAAGGAGCGATATTCCTAAAATTTTCTACTCTACATTCAAGTCAGCTACATTTTCTTCCTGTACTTTCCAGTCAGCTGAAGGATTCTTCTCTCTGTGGCACGTTCTGCTCTGTGCTGAACTGCAGCCCAAAACCTTCTGGCAAAACTGGGCTGGCTGCAAGCAGGGGGAGCTGGCTTCTTTGCCTCTTTCTACTTTCCTGTATTAGAAACTCTCCCTCATTTTTGGTCTGGATCTCCTCACCTGCCAATGAGGTGACATTCTCATTAACTTCTCCCTGCAGAGCATCATCTGCCTGGTGTCCAGTAGCATTTCCTCAGTTTCTGGGAAACCTACAGCTTCCTCAAGGACAAAAGGCCCACCAAGCAAAGACCTGATGACCCCACCTCTCTCCTTCTTCCTGCTTCTGTAGGAAATGCTGTCCAAGGTCACTGCCTGAACACAGGTCTTTGGGTGATGTTCTTGAACCCAGTCCTGCATTTCCTCTAGCAGGATGATCAGCAACGGCTGCAGGATCAAATGATCTACAATCTACTCCTTGGTACAGCTTTCTGGCTCCGGTCAGCAATGGTAGAGGCCCCGCCATCAAGCACAGACCTTACAACAGGCTTTGGCCTCCTGGTAGCGGAAATGCCTGAAGTTTTATTCAATTTACCTCATTCATGATGCCAGTTATCAGACCTAGAAACATTGCTTTCCTTATTACAGTGTTTAGGACTTATGGAAAAGCAAGGAGCCAAGGTGAAGGAGGGCCCTGAAAAGGAATCAGGCTGTATTCATGTCAGAATGCAATTTATTTTAAGAACCCATATCTGAAATCAGCTCTCATAGCAGTACAATACATAACTCAAAAGTATAGTTTATTATGTTCAGGAGACTAATTTGGGAGCTGTTATTTGCAGGGTTGACTTCATGAATTATTTCTCTGACCTGTGACTAGAAAAGGGCTAGTTTGGGGGCACTGGGGTACTACCAGACATGACAGCAGCATGATCACATCTGGGTGTTCCCAAACTCCTACAAAGTAGGGTAGAAGAGGGAAGACTGAAAGTGTCCTGTGGGTAGGCAGGAGACTTCTCCTTCCTTTCCTTGTTTCCTCAAAAATAGTTCCCTGGAACTGATGAGAACTGATGGAACTGACCCTCCTTAACCCCCCCCCCCACATTTGTCTCCACCCCGCAGAACATTTCCAATCAGAAGAAGGGCAAGTGCCACCACCAGCACCCCAATGGGACACAGCGCACACGCCCTTCACCATCCTGAGAAAACCCCTTAAACCTGATTTTATTTTATTCTTTGGTAGATTTACAAAAAGAAAAACACACACCAATAAATAAATTTTAGAAAGGGGCAAGATTAGATGTGGGTGCACAAAGTATTATTATTATTATTATTATTATTATTATTATTATTATTATTGACTCCTTGTGCTCTGCTCTGCTCCTCCTTTCTTCACGCCCAGGGTGGTGCTGCCCTCTGCCTGAACATCAGAGCCGGTGTGTCACATGAGCTTGGGCCTCGGTGGTGGTGGTCCCTCTTCCTTCCTGCCCACTCTCCAACAGCTGCTACAAGCTGCTCAAGGGAGGAGGCTGTCAGCAGTGGCCATGCAGAGGCCATGGAGAGGCAATAGGATTGCCACCTCTGCAGTCACTCAGGACAAATGCCGGCTCATCCTCCTCCCCAAGTTTAGCAATTTTGTCAATGGTGACGCTGGTGGTAGAAATAGGGACATTCCAGGACCAAATCAGAAGCTGGGGTGGCTTGCATAATTCTAGGATTGTCCCTGATTTTGTGGAAATTGTAAGTAGCCCTCACGCTTGTGTTTACCATTGCAAAACCATCCTTTTGGACATTGTCCACTGAATATTATAAATATATAGTCAATTTCTCATTAGAGGCAAAGTATGGCCTTCTTGGTGTGACTCTTACAATTGATCATTATCATCCAAAATAAATAAAATGAGAGGGACTTCAAACGCTGTCACAGAAAGTCTTCGGTGTGTCTAACAGGCCTTTGCTATTGTAGCGAAATGACTGGGCCCATTAGGTTTCCCCTGAAAGGACGTGGGGGAATCTATTCATTGTGTATAAAACCTTTTGCACTTTGACATAAAGTTCTTTCAGCAAAACCTTTCCTTTCTTGCTTTTTTCCTTCCCCTGATTGAAGCAAAACTTAAACCATATTCCGTTTCACAAAAGCAAAATGTGCTGAACATGTGCCTTTGGCCAGAGGGAGGGGGGGAACGAAGCATGTGTGACGACCTCTTCGACAAGAAGATTCTTTCTAAGCAAAATCTCCTGGGAAGGACCATTACTCCAAAAGCTGAGGAGCACAGGAAAAGGGTGAAACAGTATTAGATCAAGCATCAGCAAACTGGAGAGTCCAGGCTGTGGAATAAGTGATATTTAATATGTGCGCTCTGAGGCTCCCATTGAGTGCCCTGTTAGGTAACCCGGATCAGGATGCTTGTTTAGTGGATAAAAGTGTAACTTTAGAAATTGGCAGGAACTCTGTTCCTCTGTGCCTGGCCACCTGTATGCTCAGCCAGAGATGGTAAAGAATCTCAGACAAGCACACTTTAAAATAAAAAAGCTTGTTCTCTTTCACTTCCTTAAAACTGCCAGGTTCAAAAGAACCATTTGTGTTTAAAAAAAAGTAGAAGGGGGAAAAAAACCAGCCTTCTTAGTTCCAAGATGAATTTATTAAGCTCACTGATAAAGCTCATACTTTGTCTTCCTATTACTGAAATAACATCTTGATTCTTCTTTTTCCCTCCCTCACTTCTCTTGGCTGTGAAAACAAAGCTAAACAGAAAGGGATTGAGGAATTTTATTTTTCAAGAAAGGCATGGCCCAGCAATAAGTCCTTGTATCAACAAAAGTGTTTGGTTGCCATATACTTCTGCTATCAATAATAATAGAATATGTCTGGAGAGAGAAAAGGAACAAGAAATCACCCCTAACGGCCCAGATAGTATATTAATATAAAGCATTAACACTTCAGTCACCGAAAACAGGACTTGATAGGAGAGATTGAACTGAACAGAAGAATATAACATCTTCCAAGATCTCATTACGCTCATGCCCATCTGGGGTCCAGAATAATGAAAGAGTGGCATGAATTTATGGCCCCATAGATTCAGCATTAGCCCCTTGGATATTGTGTTGGATTAGCAGATTTATGGCTAATCCAAACACTATGGGCAAAATGATGTCTTTTTACATCCTCACTGCAGATCTCTGAAAAGCAGCAATAAGTTAAGGGGCTGAAGAGTTGACAGGCACTCAGGCATTTGGCCAAACAGGGTGACATTCTGCCACCCTCCAAAAACAACAATTCATTTCTGGCAGCACGAACCCCACACTTCCAGATATGAAGAAAAGTGATGGAGGAAGAATTCATTTTAAAAATGGATTTATGTATAAAAGTTGGTGGTTCCAACCCAATCTAGCTTTGGCCAAATTTGACTGCCTCTTGATCACCCTCTTATGTCTGTTTTTAATGCCACCAGCAAACGTGTGTGAATAATCTCAGCATTGAGATCTAGACCCTACAGGAGAGTCTAGTGTGTGTGTGTGTGTGTGTTTGTTTGTTTGTTTGTTTGTTTTAAGTAATAAGAAGTGAAGGTCCTGTAGAGCTGAAGAAACATAAAGTGAAAACCTCATATACCAACTGTTTATAAAAGATGTTGGCCCAGTATGACCTTGGAGGATATAGCACTGGAAGGAGCAGTGTAGAAAGTTAGAATGGGTACATTTGGCTCTTTTTTAATGTGGTTAGGTGTGTTACTGTACAGAGTGTATCACTTTATTTGAAGGAATCCTCAATTTGATGGCCTGTCTAGGGCAAGTCTAGTTTAATTTTAAAGATCCCTAAGAAAGGAGAGCAGGGGTCTTGCCATTCTCCATCAACTGTTACCCAGACTGAGCAAGCACACAGATCACCTGGTCACAATCTTCCCATTCTCGCTATTTAAATCACAGTGCTTTAGTAGGTGAGGCCGGAATACCATCTCTGAACCTATATTTTAAACTATTTTAGTTGTGATTAATTGATCTGCAAAAGGGACGCGGGTGGCGCTGTGGGTTAAACCACAGAGCCTAGGACTTGCCAATCAGAAGGTCGGCTGTTTGAATCCCCACGATGGGGTGAGCTCCCGTTGCTTGGTCCCTGCTCCTGCCAACCTAGCAGTTCAAAAGCACGTCAAAGTGCAAGTAGATAAATAGGTACCGCTCCAGCGGGAAGGTAAATGGTGTTTCTGTGCGCTGCTCTGGTTCGCCAGAAGTGGCTTAGTTATGCTGGTCACATGAACCGAAAGCTGAACGCCGGCTCCCTCAGCCCATAAAGCGAGATGAGTGCCGCAACCCCAGAGTTGGCCACGACTAGACCTAATGGTCAGGGGTCCCTTTACCTTTACTTAATTGGTCTGCAAGACTGGAATCTGGATTAAGATTTTTTTTAAAAAATGGTTCTTACCTGAGCTCACTTACATGGTGCCTCCTGAAAACCTTCAGTGACTACAAACCTGAAGCAGAAATACATAACAGATTGCTATGAGTCAGTATCTGGAATGAGGCTGGCGAAGGCGGCTGTTAATCAAGGACAGCAAGTCATGGAAAATATTTCTTCTGTTGTTTTTTTTAAATTTTTTTATTAAAGGATTTTTTTTATAACAACAAAAACATAACAATACAATACAGTAAACACAACAAACAAACATAAAAAGAAAAAACAAGTACAATTTCATATCTTATTCTCTTATACCTTACTTCTCCGACTTCCTCATGCCTCCCTTTTCTGTATTCCAATTTCTAATCATTTATTCAGCAAATCTTCCCTTATTTTAATTTAGTTTGATCTTACTTATTCTCCTTATCTTATCCATTACTAATAGTAACCATTTATTTTCTAATCCAGCATCATTTTAACTTTCATTAATTTTGTAATATTTCTTTAAATAGTCCTTAAATTTTTTCCATTCTTCTTCCGCTGCTTCTCTTCCCTGATTTCGGATTCTGCTCGTCATCTCTGCCAAGCCCATGTAGTCAATCACCTTCATCTGCCATTCTTCCAGGGTGGGTAGATCTTGTGTCTTCCAGTACTTTGCAATGAGTATTCTTGCTGCTGTTGTAGCATACATAAAAAAAGTTATATCCGTCTTTGACACCCCTTGACCGACAATACCCAAGAGAAAGGCCTCTGGTTTCTTAGGGAAGGTATATTTAAATACCTTTTTCAGTTCATTATAGATCATTTCCCAGAATGCCTTAATCTTCGGGCACGTCCACCAGAGGTGAAAGAATGTGCCTTCCTTTTCCTTACATTTCCAACATTTATTGTCAGGCAAATGGTAAATCTTTGCGAGCTTGACGGGGGTTATGTACCACCTATAGATCATCTTCATAATATTTTCTCTTAAGGCATTACATGCCGTAAATTTCATCCCGGTGGTCCACAACTTCTCCCAGTCAGCAAACATAATGTTATGACCAATGTCCTGAGCCCATTTAATCATACTTGATTTAACCGTTTCATCCTGCGTATTCCATTTCAGCAGCAAATTATACATTTTTGACAAATTTCTAGTGCTGGATTCTAACAGTTCAGTCTCCAATTTTGATTTTTCCACCTGGAAGCCAATTTTACTGTCCATTTTAAACACTTCATTTATTTGATGATAGTGCAGCCAATCTCTCACTTTCCCTTTTAATTTCTCAAAACTCTGCAATCTCAATCTGTCCCCTTCCTTTTCCAGAATTTCCCAATATCTTGGCCATTTAGACTCCATATTTAACTTTTTAACTGCCTTAGCTTCCATTGGCGACAACCACCTTGGGGTTTTGTTTTCCAACAAATCTTTATATCTAGTCCAGACATTAAGTAGTGCTTTTCTGACAATATGGTTTTTAAAACCTTTGTGTGCTTTAACCTTGTCATACCACAAATATGCATGCCACCCAAAGATATTATTAAAACCTTCTAGATCCAAGATATCTGTATTTTCAAGAAGTAGCCAGTCTCTTAGCCAGCAGAAAGCTGCCGCTTCATAATAAAGTTTGAAGTCTGGCAGGGCAAATCCCCCCCTTTCCTTTGCATCCGTTAGTATCTTAAATTTTATTCTGGGCTTCTTGCCCTGCCAGACAAATTTAGATATATCTTTTTGCCACTTCTTGAAACAATCCGTCTTATCCATTATTTGCAATGTTTGGAACAAAAACAACATTCTTGGCAATACATTCATTTTTATAGCCGCAATTCGACCTAACAAGGAAAGCTTCAAATTTGACCAAATCTCCAGATCTTTTTTCACTTCTATCCAAGTTTTTTCATAGTTATCTTTAAATAAATTCACATTCTTAGCTGTCATATTTATCCCCAAATATTTCACTTTTTTAACCACAGTTAACCCTGTCACATTCTGAAACCTTTCTTTTTCAAACAGTGTTAGATTTTTCTCCAATACCTTAGTCTTTAACTTATTCAATTTGAATCCTGCCACTTGACCAAACTCTTGGATTAATTCCAAAACTCTTTTCGTACTAGCTTCTGGCTCTTGTAGTGTAAGTACCAGGTCATCTGCAAATGCTCTCAATTTATATTGTTTAGCTCCGACCTGAACCCCTTTTACCAACTGGTCCTTCCTAATCATATTTAGCAAAACCTCCAGGACCGATATAAAAAGTAGTGGGGAGATAGGGCACCCCTGACGTGTCCCTTTTTCAATCTTGAACTCTTCTGTAACCACATTATTTACAATTAATTTTGCTTTCTGTTCAGAATATATTGCACCTATACCATTTTCAAACCCTTGACCTACCCCCATCCCCCGGAGGTTCTTCAACATAAAACTCCAAGAAATATTGTAAAAGGCTTTCTCGGCATCCACAAATATCAAAACTGCCTTAGTGTTTATATTCACTTCCAACTTTTCCAAAATGTCAATTATATTCCTTACATTATCCGACAAGTGCCTTTTCGGGAGAAAGCCCGCTTGGTCCCCATGAATTTCCTCCATCAAAACTTTTTTCAGTCTCTTTGCTAAAATATCAGCAAAGATTTTATAGTCCACATTTAATAACGAGATGGGTCGGTAGTTCTTAAGTTGGGTCTTTTCAGTCTCTGTCTTTGGTATAAGTGTGATGTAAGCCTCCCTCCACGTATCAGGTGCCCTTTTACCCTCCATAATTTCATTACAGACTTCCTTCAAAGGTTGTAATAACCCTTCCTTCAAAACTTTGTAGTATTTGGAAGTCAGTCCATCCGGTCCGGGAGATTTGCCCAACGTCATACTTTGGATGGCACCTTCTATTTCTTGTTCTGATATTTCCTGGTTCAAAATTCTCTTACTTTCCTGAGAAATCTTTTTCAGTCCATTTTTCTCAAGGAATTGTTCTATGTCCATTTCTTTCTGCGGCCCTTGTGTATACAGTTGTCTAAAGTAGCTCTGAAAACAATTCCTAATCTCCACTGGGTTAAATATATTCTTTCCATCCACTTCTAAATTTGTTACCGTGTTGAGTTTTTGTCTCTTCTTTATTTGCCAAGCCAATAGCTTACCACATTTATCTGCAGATTCAAAAGTCTTTTGTCTCATTTGTTTAATTTTCCATTCTATTTCTTGATTCATCAGTTCCATAAACTGTGTTTGATATAATTTAATTTCTCTTAGAATCTCTTGCGATTTTGGTTTCAATCTTAATTTCCTTTCCCCTTCTTTTATCTTTTCCAAAATTTTCTCTTTCTTCTCATTTTGACTTCTTTTCTTTAATGCATTTTGTTGTATCAAAAATCCTCTCATCACGGCTTTACTTGCGTCCCATATTATTCTTTTTTCTACTTTAGTCCTCAAGTTGATTTCAAAATAGTCTTTCAAAGTTTTTTGGGCCTTCTTGCAAATCTCCTCATCTCCAAATAAGGTGTCATTCATTCTCCATCTGAAGGAGCCAGTTGTTGTTTGCTTCATCACCATCTTTACTGCGTTATGGTCGGAGAAGGTTTTTGGGCAGATTTCCACTTTCTTTATATTCGATGCCATTCCGCTAGTGACCCAAATTTGGTCGATCCTAGTCCATGTCATTTTGGCTTCAGAAAAGAAGGTTCCCTCTCTTTCTAATGGGTGTTTTGTTCTCCAAATGTCAATCAAGTCCATATTGTCAGTCATTTCAAAAAAGGTTTTTGGTAGTCTTCTAGAAATATTTCTTCTGTTATTAGCCCTGCTGCCCTGCTTGTCGAATCTGCAACTGAAGTATCAGAGGATGCCTTTCCTTTTGTAGAAGGTCTGGCCAAACACCTTTCCTTTTAATGTTTGCCTAACTGGTCAGCCATCCCCGAATATGTCAGGGATTGGCATGTTGGATTCTTGGCAGTCTCAAATGCTAGCTCCTATTCTGTGGTGGCTCCCTCTTTGTGGAATGTTCATGCCAGAGAGGCTTGCCTGGCACCATCATTACATATCTTTAGGCGCTAGGAAAAAACATGTTCTTTACCCAGCCTTTGGCCATTAAACAATTTCTGGCCTTTTTTCTGTGATTTTATTTTTTTTATTGTTATGCTTTGTAAATTATGTTTTTAATGTTGTACACCACTCTGGGATTTTCTGAGAAAGGGTGGTATATAAATTGAATAAATAATAATTATAATTTTTTAATGTCTAAATAAATTAGCAGTTGCAATGATTATGCAAGTCTGTGCCGTCTTTTGTCCTCTCTTCTTAAGCAAGGCATTTTTTCTTTGGCGGCATTGCATAAGTGGTTACCCTACCTATTCCTTTATCTGTTGCTTTGAAGGGCCAGATCAAGTACTGTTTGCAAGTAAGAAAGACATCAAACAAAATCAAAAGGGGAGCAGAAATCTCACCAAACTTTCCTACTTAGCTGGAAAAGGAAATACTGACCTAGGGATAACTAGTGCTTCAGTGACTCAATCCAGTCTTCAGGGGCTCATCATAATGATCCTTCATCATTAGCTAAAATCCATGGATACTCTTTGTAAGGCATGTGAGCATTCTCTAAGTCACAGCTATGCTCCCAAACAGCAATACAGTAGTTTATTCTAACAATCATGTTGGTAGTGCATTATGGATTGTACCCAATGCTAGTCCTACTCAGAGTAGACCTACTGAAATCAATGAGCATATCTAACTTAAGTCCATATATTTTAAACTGGATTACTCCAAATAAAGCTTTGTTGGATACAACCCTATGTGTTTCTTCTAGGCTGTTTTCACTGCCACTACAGTGAAGAGAAAACATCTAGTAACGATACAAAGACTGAAATTACCTCGTTGGGTAGATGGATCCAACCAGATTGTAATGCACAGCAGTACTGCAAATCAAGCACAATTTCCCCCAGAAGTTCTTCTCTGGGTTGTAATGATAAAGGAGATTCTGTTAAGCATTGATTTTGGATGAAACTCCCAAAGATTGCTGAAAATAATCTGACCCTGTTGTTATATCAATGTCTTCTGTATTTGTGTCAGATTCAGATTTTTTAAATTTGTTTATACTCATGAGACCATTACAAAACAAAGCTTTAACCAAATGAATGTAACACTAGACAACATCAATAGAAGTTTGGGTCAATTCTATTGATTGCTTGTTGTAAGAAAAAGTGTGATTGTTGTCCCTCATCCAGATCTAATATACTTGTTTTCCATGCCTGGTGTTCTGGAGTGGAGCAGATGAAACCATACTATAATTTAAAAGGAGCAATATAGTAATGCTCATATATACAACACATCCCATTATGACCAACTTCATCAACATGATGCCCTCCAGATTTATTGGGCCACAGCTCCCATCAACCCAGCCAACACAGCTATTGTGACTAGGGCTGATGGGAGTTGTAGTCCAAAACCTCTGGAGGGCACAGTGAAGGCTGGTGGAGGTTCTTTGGAAGACAGAACTCTTTGGAAATCAGTAAGATTCACCCACTCAAATTCTTGATACCACAGCCAGTATCAAGCTGATTTCACAATAGGTACTGGATACTTGCCCAACACTATTCCTGTTTCCTTCCTTGCATCCAGATATACCGATATTTTAGAGGATGCAAGCAACTGCTATTAGAGAAGATAGATCAAATGCACCCTTAAATATATTTGACTGTGAATTGTAATAAGAAGCTATGATCCGTAAGAAAAAATAAGTAGCCTGCTGGATTAAAGACCTATCTTGTTCTGCAAACTGTGGCCATCCAGATGAAATTCCTACAAGGACAATAGCCCTCTTTCTTTGTTGTTCCACAGTGACTGTGGTCAGAGGCATGCTGGCTCTGATCTTGGAGTTAGTACATAACGATCATAATTAGCAGCATTGGTAGCCCTTTACTCCAGTAATTTGTCTAATCCCATTTCAATGCCATTCAATTTGGTGGCCATCACAGCACCTTGTGGGGCAAATTCCACACAATTTGCTGTGTGAATAAGTTCTTTGTTTTTGTCTGTCCTGAACCTTCCAACTTTCAGCTTCATTGGATTATGACATGGAGGAAAAACACACCTCTCTGTCCACATTTTCCACACCGTATGTCATTTAAGACACCTCTGTCGGGTCCTGTCCAACTCACCTATTTTTTCTGCCCATATTTAGGATTAGCCCATCAACATTTCATCATAGCTCTACTCAAAATGCCCAAGACCAATAGTGGACTGTGTTGAGCTGTATGGCTGTCCTACTGGCCTTGGTGTCAGTGCATCTTACCTGGATGATGGGGGTGGGAAAGGGCAGCAGTGAGGTTAAAGTTATCAAGGCGTCCCACATGCAAATGGTCTGGGTTCCTGTGGAGATGAAGTAGTCAAAACTTTGGGTCATGTCTTCTTAGAATGTAATCTTCATTGAGAGGAACCTAATAGACTACAGTGGTACCTCTGGTTACATACTTAATTCATTCCGGAGGTCTGTTCTTAACCTGAAACTGTTTTTAACCTGAAGCACCACTTTAGCTAATGGGGCCTCCCGCTGCTGCCGCACCGCCACCGTGCGATTTCTGTTCTCATCCTGAAGCAAAGTTCTTAATCCAAGGTACTAATTCTGGGTTAGCGGAGTCTGTAACCTGAAGCGTATGTAACCTGAAGCGTATGTAACCCGAGGTGTACCACTGTACTTAGTTCCCTTATGAGAAACACCCTATAAATACACTGGACATTGTTTCAGGAGACAATGGAGGAGTGCACCTTCAGGGATAAAGTGAAACCATTGGAAAGTTACAGCTCCTAAAGTGGCTGTAGATACTGATATGGGAGAGAAATGTTTTATTGCAGGTGGTGCAGATGATGGCATCCAGTTTTGCAGCTATGGGTGCACCATTGCATTTCTTCTCTCTGCTCCTCCCAGCAGTCATTCCTCCTATGGTCACTGCTGCGGATACAAAACCTGACTGTCTGTCTCCAGGCACTTCAATCGTCTGCAAGGGATTATGAATAAATTAATAACAGACTTAGTTCTTCTTCTCCAACTGAAGGTTTCGTAAGATGATACCCTTGTTTTAATTGCAATTTGTATCTTTATGTTTTGGGGGGGTATATTTTTGTTCTGTGAAACCCCCCCTAAGACCTCAGGGTATAGGGCAGAAGAATAAGAATTAGAATAAGAATATAGTATTCTAAATATGTCTATGTTGTATCCTTTGTGTTGCACTGTATTTGAAACAAGTCCATGTTTTAATGCTCATCTTTTTATTCTTTGTTTGCTGTTTTTGTGGATCTGTTACCATATCATAGACAAAGGGATAGCTCAGTCAGTAGAGCATGAGACTGTTAATCTAAGGATTGTAGGTTGAAGCCTCATGTTGAACAAAAGATTCCGGCATTCCAGGGGGTTGGACTAGATGGCCATCGTGGTCCCAGCTCTACAATTCTTTGATTCTATTAATGATCACAACAGAATGGTTGGGGCTGCACAGATGTACTGCTGGAAGTGCTGCATTGACTCCACTGGTGCACCCATATGGCCTCAAACTTGCTGAAACCTAGCCCATCGTGTCTCTCTCTCTCTCTCTCTCTCTCTCTCTCTCTCTTTCTTTCTTTCTTTCTTTCTTTCTTTCTACCATTTCTATACCACTTAATATATAAGACTATCCTTATGCAAAGTACAGCAAACTTAAAACAACAACAACAAATGTTACAGAAATCCACCAGTTAATACAGAAATACACCAACAAGCCAATTAAAACAAATTCCTAATAAATGCATACTGGCATAAATTCCTTCTTCTTCTGACACACCTCTTCACTCAGCACCTCACAGCCTGCTGGCTCTCATCATGGACTTCACCCATCCACCCTGACTCTCATCCAGGACCCACACAAACGCACAGCTCACTCACAAAGTCTCATAAGGAAGAGGGTTCCTGGAACATGCTAGCATCACCCATCTCTCACTCCAGAGCTTACGTGGAGATGGAGCTTCCTTAGGCTGCTCCAACTGAGCCCTCAGTCAGCTTTAATAATAATAATAATAATAATAATAATAATAATAATAATAATAATAAATTGTATTTATACCCCGCCCTCCCCAGCCAAGGCCGGGCTCAGGGCAGCTAACAACCGATAATAAAAACAAGGTGATTGAATACAACTTAAAAACAAGATTAAAATACAACATTAAAACATTAAAATGCAGCCTCATTACAGGAGGAGAAAGGAAAAATAAAAAAGAAAGAGGGGGAGGTAATTAAATTGGCTCCCAGCCAAAGGCCAGGCAGTACAACTCTGTCTTACAGGCCCTGCGGAAAGAAATCAGATCCTGCAGGGCCCTGGTCTCATGAGGCAGAGCGTTCCACCAGGCCGGAGCCAGAGTTGAAAAGGCCCTGGCTCTGGTTGAGGCTAATCTAACTTCCTTAGGGCCCGGGACCTCTAGGGTGTAGCTATCTACGGACCTTAAGGTCCTCCGTGGGGCATACCAGGAGAGGCGGTCCCGTAGGTACGAGGGTCCTAGGCCGTGAAGCTTTGCCACATACACCCAGTTCCAGACAACAACAGATTTGGTTTGATGAATTTCCCAGGGTGTATTAAGGATGGAAAACAGAACACCCCTCCATTCACAGTTTTCTTTCTCTGGCCTCTGCACACCTCTTCTCCTGCAGCTACCAGTTCTACCCTACTACACAGGCTGTTATCGCTCATGACTTGCTTGGATCTTGTTCCCTGTATTGTCTTTCACCACTGCAACATAGGAATTTGTCCACAAGCATAGTTTTTTAAACAACAACAACCTTTTAAATATTCATTTTAATTTAACAAAAAGATCTGGCAAAACCTACCTATTCTGGCATACGAATTAGGCCACCTACTGCTTAAAGCCTCATATGAGCCTCAGCCACTCTCCATATTATGGAACTACATAGGAATGAGTCTCCAGAAACTGAAAAGGAGGAAATAAACACCCATCTTTATTTTCGAATTAGGTTGTTTGGATTCTTGCCTGTGAGAAATGCATATGGGCATCAGTGGAAACCCTGTAGCTACAAAACACAGTTAGGGCCAGGGAATTTTTATACCGATTGCCAAACAGCCCTTTACATCTCCCTATTCTAAGCTCTGAACATTTAGAAACACTGTTTCATGAAGAGCCATCATTTGGGGGCATAGACAGTTTGGCAAGAATCACAAATGCCTTCATTAACTCTTGAGAATCAGCAAAGAGGTATTTTCTGAACCCAAAATAAACTGTAAAGAAATGAAAATACTAGAGAGTCTTGGGGCACCCTAATTAACAGCTTTGTTGTGGCATAAATGCCAACACCATCTTTATCAGATGCATGGCATGGATAATTAAGCAGGTACATATGTGTGTAAGAGGACAGAGAGATGAAAAAAGAATTATACCAAAAAACACAGGAACCCCCTCTATATATTATTTCTTGGCACTGTCCTGATCCCATCCAGGCATTATGCTTCCCCTCTAGCCTATATCTGATGTCAACAATAGGTGTGTTGACCAGGGAAGGGGAAGAAATTTGGTTTGGTTTGCATTCTAATGTGAACCTACCTAATTTTCACTTCCCAGAAAAATGTGCAAATCAGAACACAGTTATCTATTTAAATTCGCACTTCTCTGAGTTTTGCATCACAGTTCTCTAGCCAGATACAAAAATGCACATAATAAGGGCAAATGTGCATTAAGAAATGCATGTTAGCAAATTTAACATGCAAAAATGCATCATATGATGGGAAATTGCATGCAAAAATGTGTGCATTAGGCAAGATAGCAAAAAGGAAGGAGAAGTGTGTATCAGGAGAAATGCCCACTAAAATGCTGACATATTTACATGAAGACTTTAAAAAAAAAAAGTTTGCAGATTGATGCAGAAATGTGGATAACTGTATTCAAGATTATAAAAATGAGAAACTGAGAAAAGCCAACATTGCCAGATTTGTTTATCCCTAATTCACATAATAACGCCTCAATGAATATGTAAGGGGGAGTAGAACAACGACTCCTGCAAGCTACATCCCCTGTATGCCTCCATATGTACATGCACATGTCCCTCCCACCGACCAGCAACTGGTCCCACTTTCAGTTTTAGTGTGAAGGGGCTCTACATACAAACAGATGGATGCACATAGGGGCTTCTCCATGGATGCGGAAACTCTGACGGACTCTGACGGAGTTAAAATTTGGCCACAACTTTATTAAACTTCCGAATGTAGGAAGACCTTGGCTTAGGCATTAGGCGTGTATCCCTCCCAGCTGGGGAACTGGGGCATATTAGGGTAAGTGTAGGCAGGTAGTTGAGCCCATATCCCCGCATGCACGGTAGTTCACTGACAACCTTTCAGTGTATGGCCAGTGACACCCATTTATGCAATCCCTTCAAGAGGGGATCCTGGAATCGCTGCCGCAGGGGGGTGAGTCACTACTTCACACACACACACACACACAATTATAGGGAAGAAAAGACTAAAGGATTCCACCCAAGGCCATAACCGCCAAAGTTGTGACAAATTACTATGGGGAAGACAAAGCCTGCCAATGGAGGAAAATTTCTTCCCGGTCCTTCAACAACAAACAGTCAAAGACCGTAGCAGCGCCTGCTAAACAGGAAGAAAAAGTTAACCTGTAAACAAGAAACATTAACAAAGGGAGGGTAGGGAGGGTGAATCTCCAGAGCTGTCTGCCTGGCTAATACCAGCTCCTCCCCCTATTTATAATGGGTCTAGCCCCACTTCCCAGGAAACGAAACTTAAAGCTGAGGCTGGGCGTGAACCTCTGAATAATACACTGAAAAGCAGACCAGCCCCCTTCTACTAGCAAGTTCCCTAGTGCATGCGATTCTGCAAAAGGCACCCACAATATAGTGTGAGTGCTTATTAACGCTACATGTGCAGTTACTAAAGGACATGGCCAGCATGCACACCAGCACACAGAGGGGTGTCCCCTCACATGTTCAGTAAGGATGTATTTCATGGACACCTCTGCTGTGAGGCCAAGGCTAATAAGCAAGACAAGAGACATCTTTATAAATGGCCTGTATGCATAGTTTGCAAAAGCTTCTGTCAGAATTGTTTCAACTAATTTTAACATTGCCTTCCTCCCTCTCTGATAGGCCTAGAACTATGAAAATGTTGGAAGATTCAAAGAGAAGACAGTACTTCTTCACCCAGGACATAGTTGAACTATGGAATTTGCTCTTGCAAGATGTAGTGATAGCCACTTATTTGGATGGCTTTAAAAGAGAATTTGAGAAATTCATTGCAGGGGGTTGGGCTAGATGACCCTTGTGGTCCCTTCCAGCTCTACAATTCTATTATTCTTTTCTCATTCTTCCAACACACCTTCTGAAAAGGAAAGGGAAAGGGGGGGGAATCAAATTAATTATTGGAATTCCTCTACTTGCATGCATATTTCAATATCAATTGCCCCAGATACACAAAAGGCAAATGATGAACCCAGTACAGCTTCCCTATTTGAGAATGCTCCAGCCTTACCTTTCCTGGATAACACAAGGGGCACCCAAATGAACCAGCTAGTTATACATGCACACAAAGTCGCTGGCTGAAAGTAATTCTGTATTCAGTTTTAATAGAGCTGAATCTCCTGCTGAGATTTCAATATCTGACAGCCTTGCTTTTCGTGCCCCAAATGCCCAACCTCCCCCACCCTCAATGTTTGACCTTGGGTATGATTATATTCTTGTACATATCTCATGCAATGGGAAACCATTTGCCTGTATCACTCATCTCTCTCTCTTGCTCTTGCGCTCACGCTCTCTCTCTCTCTCTCTCTCTCTCTCTCTCTCTGTCAATCCTGTGCAACTGAGATGGTCTGGTGCACTGAACAACAGTTAAAATTAACATTGAAAGGTGTTTCTTTCCTCTTTTGCCTGAATACTGTGAAAAGGGGGGGGGGAGAGAAAGTAAGAGCCAAAATTGCCTGCATTTTTAAACTATTATTTAACTGTGGATTTTGTTGTACTCTTATTTTAAAAGCTGCAATCTCCGTATGCATACCTTCCACCATTTCTCCGATGAAAATAGGCTTGTCCCATTCCATAATGATAATTTTACTATTTATACCCCACACATCTTACTGGGTTGCGCCCAGCCACTCTGGGCGGCTTGCAACATATATAAAAATATTTTTTAAATTAAACATTTTTTTAAAAAAAACACTTCCTTATACCGGATTGCATTTAGACTGCTCAGGGGTCAGATAACTCCATTCCCTCAAACATTTCTCCAGTGAAAATAGAGACATCCCAAGGGAAAGTGGGACATTCTGGGATCAAATCAGAAGCTGTGACAGCTTCTCTAAATCAGGGGTGTCGCTGGAAAACAGGGACACTTGGAGGGTCTGTGTACATGCATGTCATGTTGTTTTTCCTCTCTGCACTGTATTTTTATGTTCTGTAGACCAAATAAACTAAACTACAAAAGTTAAGGGGTTACCTTTTAAAAAAACGCTCATTTAATGAAGCAACAAAACAACTGTCATTGGGGAGGATGGTACAGGGGACCTGTTTTTTATGCTGAGCTTTAATTCCCTTCCTCCGTTTGCTTACAGGATGACTTAGTGCACTTCAAAGCAGAGTGTGCTCCAAGTCATTAATCAACCAGGGTTGCATCCAATGTCAGTCCTGCTCAGGGTACTGAGCTTAATGAGCATGGCTAACTTAGTTCCTTAAATTTCAGTGACTCTACTCTGAGTAAAACATAGTTGGATATCACACTTAGTAACAACTCTGGACAAAAGGTGTCAAATCTCTTTAGAGCTTTAGGTGGTCACTGACAAAGTTGCACCTCTTCTCTTGAGTAACTATTGTGGATAGTTTCTCCCCATACAGTGGTACCTCGGTTTTCGAACATCTTGGAAATCAAACATTTTGGTTTTCAAACACTGAAAACCTGGAAGTAACTGCTTGGTTTCTGAATGCACATCGGAAGTAGAACAGGAAATGTGGCTTCCATTTTAAGTTTTCCGGAAGTAAATGCTTCCTGAAGTAAATGCTTCAGTTTTTGAACATTTCAGATGTCAGACAGTCTTCTGGAATGGATTAGATTCGAGAACTGAGGTACCATTGTATATCATTTGACTTGTGGATACATATGCATTGTGTTGTATGGATTTTGGAGCAGGGTTGTTTGTTTTGTTGTTTTGATTTTTTTTTCATATGCAGCATGAGTTGGGGAGGGGGGTTGGCCGTATGTCTGACCCCCCTTCTAATTCCTGGATCTAGCTAGAATTCAGTTCTTGGAATAGCCAGGCTAACTTCCTGGTTAGGTAATGGCCTAAGTATGGGTAGTTAAGGTAACAAAGGAAGTAGCTTGGCACTAGAGGGCACACGGGTGGGGCGCCCTCCCTCAACTCACTGGTAGTTAGAAAGATGAAGGCCAGAGCTAAGGAAGTGAAAAAATTAAATATGGAATCCAAATGGCCGAAATATTGGGAAATTATAGAGCATGAGGAGGGAAAAGTTAAATTGCAGAGTTATGAGAAATTGAAGTCTAAAGTAAGAGATTGGCTTCATTACTACCAGATAAATGAAGTTTTTAAACAGGACAGGAAAATTGGCTTTCAGGTGGAGAGATCGAAATTAGAAACAGAGCTTTTGGAACCCAGTACTAAGAATCTGTCAAGAATGTATAACTTGCTGTTGAAATGGAACACACAGGATGAGATGGTTAAATCAGCCATGATTAAATGGGCACAAGACATTGGACATGACATTATGTTTGCTGACTGGGAACAGTTATGGACCACCGGTATAAAATTTACGGCATGTAATGCCTTAAGAGAGAATATTATGAAAATGATTTATAGGTGGTACATGACCCCAGTCAAGCTTGCAAAAATCTATCATTTGCCCAATAATAAATGCTGGAAATGTAATGAAACTGAAGGTACTTTCTATCACCTTTGGTGGACATGCCCAAAGATTAAGGTCTTCTGGGAAATGATTTATAATGAAATGAAAAAGGTGCTTAAATGCACTTTTGTGAAGAAACCAGAGGCCTTCCTCCTGGGCATGGTAGGCCAATTGGTGTCAAAGAAAGACAGGGCGTTTTTTATGTATGCGACAACAGCAGCAAGAGTACTTTTAGCAAAGTATTGGAAGACACAAGAACTACCCACACTGGAAGAATGGCAGACGAAGGTGATTGACTATATGGGACTGGCTGAGATGACCGGCAGAATCCGCGACCAAGGGAAAGAGACGGTGGAAGAAGATTGGAAGAAATTTAAAGTTTATCTTAAGAACTGTTGTAAAATTAATGAGTGTTAAAATGTCTTGGGTAATGCAAAATAGAATTGCAGTGACAAACAACTGGATATGAGAAAAAGGATTTAAAGGAAGTGTTATAAGTAATTGAAATTAGGGGTTGCTGGAAAGATTTAAAACAGGGATGCAGAAAAAGGAGGTATGGGGAAGTCGCTGAAAGAAGGTTTAAGGAAAAAAAGGTTAAGAAATTATACGTGTTTATATGTTTGTTTGTTTATGTATTGTTTTGTATTGTCTTTTAATATGTGTTGAAAAATTAATAAAAATTTATATTTTAAAAAAAAATATCATTTGACTTGTGGATACATATGCATTGTGTTGTATGGATTTTGGAGCAGGGTTGTTTGTTTTGTTGTTTTGATTTTTTTTTCATATGCAGCATGAGTTGGGGAGGGGGGTTGGCCGTATGTCTGACCCCCCTTCTAATTCCTGGATCTAGCTAGAATTCAGTTCTTGGAATAGCCAGGCTAACTTCCTGGTTAGGTAATGGCCTAAGTATGGGTAGTTAAGGTAACAAAGGAAGTAGCTTGGCACTAGAGGGCACACGGGTGGGGCGCCCTCCCTCAACTCACTGGTAGTTAGAAAGATGAAGGCCAGAGCTGAGATGTGAGGTAGAACCTAGAAGCAAGGCTGCAGGCTGGGCAGTTGGGAAACAGATCCATGCCTGATTTCTACTGGAATCCAAGGCTGTGGCTATGAGAGAAGCAAGCCCCACTGAGATGTTAATGCTGTGAGCCCCTCTGTCATAGGCTCAAGCCACATATATGTGTAGATAAACCATATATCATAAAGACACCACAGCCTGCACTGTCCCTTATTCCAAAGGAGGCACAAACCCTGGGTTTTTTGTTTCTTCATTTATTTGTTAGGGGAAAGCAAGAGGGTATTCGTCAAGTTGATTATAGTAGCAGGCTGGAAGGGGTGAAGGAAGCTGGGGAAAAGAACTGAGGGTTTCAGCTGTACACAGGAAGACATTGTCTAGATGCCAGGTTCATTTATAGATGACCATCAGGCATTGTTGTTGTTGTTGTTTAGTCGTTTAGTCGTGCCCGACTCTTCTTGACCCCATGGACCAGAGAACGCCAGGCACTCCTGTCTTCCACTGCCTCCCGCAGTTTGGTAAGGCTCATGTTTGTAGCTTTGAGAACACTGTCCAACCATCTCGTCCTCTGTCGTCCCCTTCTCCTTGTGCCCTCCATCTTTCCCAACATCAGGGTCTTTTCCAGGGAGTCTTCTCTTCTCATGAGGTGGCCAAAGTATTGGAGCCTCAGCTTCACGATCTGCCCTTCCAGTGAGCTCTCAGGGCTGATTTCCTTAAGAATGGATACGTTTGATCTTCTTGCAGTCCATGGGACTCTCAAGAGTCTCCTCCAGCACCATAATTCAAAAGCATCAATTCTTTGGTGATCAGCCTTCTTTATGGTCCAGCTCTCACTTCCATACATCACTATTGGGAAAACAATGGCTTTAACTATACAGACCTTTGTTGGCAAGGTGATGTCTCTGCTTTTTAAGATGCTGTCTAGGTTTGCCATCGCTTTTCTCCCAAGAAGCAGGCGTCTTTTAATTTACCTGATGATAAAAACAGACCAGTTCTCTAATGCTGGTTATGTTTGTATGTATGTTTGGAAAATTTACTTCCCCAATGGGGAGAAATCATGTGCATGTGCATTCTAGCACCTATTTTGATGCTGTCATTCCAACGTAGGACAAAGACCTTTTTACAAACCTTAGAAGGGTAGCTACGTCTTTAGCTGCTGCATTCTTGTTCTATTATTATTTTATTTATCTCATAGTTAAACTGTTTCATGCTTGCTTCATCATTTTTAACACAAGTCAGATTGAGATCGCAGCTGAGCTGAAGAAGAGGAGGCACAAAAGTTTAGCAAATGCACACACACACACACACACACAACCTTAGGTGGGTTTGATCAACCAGTTTATTTCCAATAAGAGCTGGATATTATTGCCATCTGGTGATGGGAATCCAATGACACTAAGACGTCTGGAAGGATCTCATGAGCAATTCAGCTGTGCCAGTATTCCCCAATCAAGCACTATCCAGATGTCTGGGACTACAACTCCCACCATCCCTGACTACTGGCTGGGGCTTTTGGGAGTTGTAGTCCAAAATACCAGGAGGACACCAGGTTGGAGAAAGCTGAACTATTTAATTGCCACTTCACCATCAAGTTATGGTTGTTTTCTGGTTTATTCAATGATAGGAAAAGTTGTCATTCATATATTGGAGGTGGGCGGGGGGAGGATTTGGTTCTCTGAAAGATAGAAGAATTGGTAGAATGGCAAAGTCCACCTGGTATAGCTGACAAGAAACCCTCTTTTTTCTTTTGTCCTTGGGACTCCTTAAAACAGGGATGGGGAATTTGTGGCTGCACCTGGAATCCAACAACTTTTAACAGTAAATATAATAATACTATAAAATATTACGCGGGTGGCGCTGTGGGTAAAAGCCTCAGCGCCTAGGGCTTGCCGATCAAAAGGTTGGTGGTTCGAATCCCCGCGGCGGGGTGCGCTCCCGTCGTCTGGTCCCAGCGCCTGCCAACCTAGCAGTTCGAAAGCACCCCCGGGTGCAAGTAGATAAATAGGGACTGCTTACCAGCGGGAAGGTAAACGGCGTTCCGTGTGCTGCGCTGGCTCGCCAGATGCAGCTTGTCACGCTGGCCAAGTGACCCGGAAGTGTCTGCGGACAGCGCTGGCCCCCGGCCTATAGAGTGAGATGGGCTGCCGTATGGGCAGGGGTACCTTTACCTATAAAATATAGATAAAAACGACATAATCTTTTTTAAAAAGTATAATTACATGCCTAGGTTAGTATACCAAACAAAATTTAAAAACAAAACATGAAGGTACCTGCTGGATATTAAGAAAAAGAAAGTTTGAGGGCATAGGTGCTGCCACACTAAAAGACTGAGTCCTCTTATTTTCTCAATCCTCATAAGACACTTTTACTGGAATTTTGAAATATGTACATTTATGAAAATGTACTCAAATAGTTGGTTGCAAGTCAGGATGGGAGAATCTGCAAATTTCAATTCTCTCACTTCCTCATTTTCCCCATCTTGAGGTCAGTTCTCCAAATTTCCAACTCATTTTGCAATTCTTCTAAACAAAGTTTGAAAATCCGTTAGCATGCTAGTGTGAATTTTTCCTAATATATACGTTTTTAATGCAATTTCCCATATTACCTTTTGGTATGCTATTTCCACTTATATATGCATTTTATGCACACTTTAGCCCAGTATGCATTTATTTGCACAGCTTACTTGACTGGAGAATTGGGCTGCAGAATTCAGGAAAGTGTGAATTTTGAAAGTTGCCTGTGTTTTGGTTTGTGTATTGTTTTGGAAAGTGCAAATTAGATAGGTTTCCTTTTCAGCTTGAACTGAATTGAATTTCTGTTCCATCCTGCAAATCAAGGACCTGAGGCTGGGAGTTCTCTAGGCATAAGAAATCCAAAGGGGAAAAGGAAAGAGGAAAGTGCCATATTGAGTTTGTCGCAGCAGAAATTGTTGTAGTACTCCCCCACTCCCCATTCATCTCCATCAATAATGTTTGGTTAAATGACACTCTAATATGTGTGTTGAAACATTCTGGAATAATTAAAATTGCAAAGGAAATGTGTTGGTTTCGGGGGGGGGAGGGAAATGAGAAGATTTTCTAGCATTCTAAAATGTTTTGAAGTCAGTGCTTTCAATTTAACTTGGTATCAATAAATTGACTGATTATCAACACCTTGCTTTCAGGTTCCCATTACTGCTTGTTCTTGTTTCCTTTGATGTTGTGCATTAAATGTACTATGTAGGTGTTCATTTGGGTATGTTAACTGGGGTTGCTTAAACTTGCTGTATGAAAGTCAGTCTATATTCTCATTAAGTATAAGCAATGCTGAAGGAGAAAGAAGAGCTCATTCATTCTCTTCTGTCCAGGCAGTGGCGTAGCGTGGGTTGTCAGCACCCGGGGCAAGGCAAGTAATTTGCGCCCCCTAACCCGTGGATTTTAGCACTCGAGTGTGAGTGCGCCCCCCCCAGATGTTGCGGCCGGTGCGGCTGGCCCCCCCTGCACCCCCCCCACGCTATGCCACTGGGGCTGGGGGCGAGCGAAGAAGCCAAGGACCCCCCCCCAAAGGCTCAGCAGGAATTTATTAAATTTATTATTTGCGGAGCCCCCACGGTCCGAGGCAGCCGAAGCCCCCTCCCCTCGGGCGCCTCCCCGCCCCCTCCTCTCCTTGGGCTGTAGGTGGAGCCCGCGCTCCGAGGCGCTCCAGATCCGGGCTTGGCGAGTGCCTCTCCTCCTCCCGGCCGGGTCTGGGGGCTTCCAGCCGTGCTCCGTCCTCGCCCCCCCCCCCCCGCGGCTGAGACTTGCGCTGAAAGCCGGAGCCAGCGGCGCCCCCTTCCGCCGGGAGACCCTCGCCCGCCCACCGGCTTCGTCTCGGAGGGCTTTGGGGAGGGCAGGGCGCATCGAGGCCCCTCGGAGCTCTCCTCCCTTCCAGTCGGCAGAAGCAGCCGCCACCTGTGGCTGGGCTGAGGGGATGGCGGCGGGGTGCGGAGGCTGCCCGTGCCCGGCCAGGCGTCGGTGGCGGCGTCGGCGCTGCTGCAGCGGCTGCTCCACCTGCGAGCAGTGAGTGGAGCGCAGCGGCGGCAGGGGCCGCGCGCGCTAGAGCGCAAGGCTGGCGGTGGTGGCGGGGAGCCCGGCGGAGGAAGGAACTTGTCCCTTCCCTCTGGACTCGTGCCCCCCCAGATGTTGCGCCCGGTGCGGCCGGCACCCCTGGCACCCCCCACGCTACGCCTCTGTGTCCAGGTTTTCTTTTGCTAATCTGCTGGTTGTGTTCCATTCCATTTGCAGCAGAGCAGGAATTTATTTGATAAGGGTGCAACACAGCACTGAATGCAGCACATTTCTACAATGTAGACCCTAGATCCACACTATGCCCCAGATATCTATGGCTTCTCAGAGATCTGCACAGGCCCAGGTCACTTCTGGTTTTTAAAGCCCTTACCCATTAAAAAAATCTAATGAGAAAATAAACATACAAAATAACCAACAGCTGCTTCCTTGCTTGTATCAGGCTCAGAGTAAGAAATGAAAAACGATCTGCGTACAAGAAAGTCTGAATACTAAACACATTGACTGAATGGGAGAATTTTGCACAGTCGAAACTCCTTGGATACTCAGATCTCCAGGCTGCAATTCTAAGCCCATTTCAGTGAGAAAACCCCATGAAGTACAGTGGCCAAGTCATTTCTGTCCAAGAGGAGTTGTAGTTGGCAAACCACCCAGAGCTGAAAAAGGCCCTCATTGCCACTGATACCACCACTAGGCTATACCAGCTACTCTAGGTAAAGCAGAAGCAATTAATTTCAAAGCCACATGGCCCTCTGAATCACAATAAGAATCAGTGTTTCAGTGCTGCCTGCTTTATCATGTTTGCCAACATATATACCATGCACGAGTAATTTTTTAATGCATGCCTTGAGATAATCAACGCCAAGTGTTGGATAAGACTATGCAAGAACATAACACGAGCAGATGGAATCCAATGGCCCTTGATAGTTATCAAGGAAATCTCATCGTGTACAATCATATCATGCCATGATTGTGTTGTCTTGAGTTATGACAAGCTGCAGACAATTTGGGGTGGCTTTTTTCTTCTTTCAGAGAGCCTCATACTTTCTGAGCCAAAAAACTGAAATTAAACTTGTGCAATCAAACATAATGCATAAAATTACTGATATAGACTGGAAAATAAAGTACTTCCTGAAAAATATATGCACTAAATTGTTGGGAGTGGGGAGAGAAAGATAAGCAATCTATATAAATCAATCCATTTGCCAAATGTTTACTCAGTCAGAACTGAGATGCTGAGTATATGCTAATCTGTTAAGAAACTGACATTTGATAGTAAAAGTTTGTGGCATCAAGTAATTCACCTCCAGTGTGGGGATCTGATGAAGATATGGGGAACTGGTCCCATAGTTGGTAGCCATATGTTCTGCTCTAAACAACTCAGTCCTATATCTGAAGCAATTCCTGGTCCAAGTTCTGATTAAAGAACTATAAGAAGAGAGAGCAGGACCCTCGAAGCTGCCTATTATATCTGAACAGCAAGCTGAACTGGCAAATCAGGTCACCTGACCACATGCTGAGATTACTGTATTTCTATTTAAATCAAGATGTCCCACCCACGAGGCAAGCTCAGGAAACTTCCTGGGGCAGTGGCAGAAGCCCCAGAGAGGACACCCCTGTGGCCGCCCCACTGCCTTCACTGCTGATGGAGAGGCAGCTGCTGCAACAACTTGCAGTGAGATCTTGCAAGATCCCATGCACTCCACAAGATCTTGCTACAATCTCATGACATCTCATGCACATCACACCAAGGTAAAGGAAGCTTCGGGGTGGGGGTGGGGGGTTGGTGGCACCATTCCTGTTTTTCCTTATGTGGCAAAATGGGATATGTCATCCCTGATTTAAATTATATTCATTTCCCCCCTAACTTTGCATTTCTGCATATAAATTAGCATTTACAAACATTTTGCAAATCAGTGTCCTTTCTGGACAGATAAGTCACTGAAACACGCTTGTGCCTCCTCCTTCTAAACATCAACTTGAGTTGTAAATCAAGAGGCCATTCTCCTTTGATTCTTGGAAATTAAGGAGGTTAGAATTGATAAGGCATTTCTTTGGTGTTGCTGTGCTATGTCCAAATACCACCATAATTCAACAGAAGAATATAGAGGACTTGCCAAAAGCCCTTTGAAGTAGGCCAGAATCAAACTGTATTCTTGATGTTCATAGGTTCAGAAACATAATTTTATGTAAATGTGATATTTACAGGGTTTGGGAGGGGGTTACTTCTTCTGTCTGTTGATATGGTTTGTATATATTTATAGTTTTGTTGGTGTTTTAAATAAAAATACTTGTTTTTAGCAAAATACAATTGACACAATTCTGTCTCCACTTGCCAAGTAACACATAGGTGAATATCTCTTATGAATGGGCTCAATGTCATAGATGGTGGATGGAAAGCAAACTTGTCTCAACCCATCTGCATTTGGTCCAGAAATTTTACTGGCAGATCCCAATGGGCCACTTGGACCAATATAGAAGAGACCAGGAAGTCTTGCAAGAGATGTGTAGTAGTGGAGCCAGAGACCATTATGGTTTTAATAGTGACAGGGTGGTGGCAGAATGAAGCAGAGATTGGGGCCTTGGGGAAATGGCAGGAAACTGGTACTCTGGCCTGCTTAGCTAAGAGATTCCTTGATGGAAATAGTATTGGATACATAGTTTTGCTGGAGGCCATGGCTAGACTAACTGTTAGACTACTGAGGCATGCTGACTGGAGGCTGATGTGAGCTGTAGTCCAACAACACCTAGAGGGAACCAGGATTGTGAAGGCTGCCTTAGCCCTCTCTTTTTTATGCTCTTGGTTTCCCAGTTGAGCCAATAAACTCATTGGGTGACTTTAGGCATCACTCTTGCTTAGCCTTATTTACCTTGCAGGGCAGTTTTTGTTGTGGAGCGGATCCATCTATCTGTGCCACCTTGAACCCTTGGAGGAATGACATTGCTACAGGCATAACCAGGAAAAATAAGTGTTTTTAAAGGAATCTGCATGGTGCATGATTCAGCATGATTCATGTTTTGTCAATTTTCTTTTTGCTTTGAATACAGTTGTGAATTTTAGATAATTTGTGTCATTAATTTCTGAAATTAGCCTTAGGCCCCTCATAATACCACTAATCCAGATCTAGAGAAGGACAGAAGTGATGGGGTCACCCAGGCCCATGCAGAGTTTTTCTGAGGCCCAGGGAAGGAACCTTGTTAGAATAAAGTTATAAACTCAAACAAAACAACAACAGCCAGTTCCTGGTGCCCCATCCCCTCACCAGCTTAGTTAGCCCTCCAAGGCCTACTACTAGTGAGCATGCCAATAAGAAGAAGAATGACTGCACTCTTCTACTTACCTGTTCCAGTAGCTCTTTGGTGGGTTTGTTGTGAGCTAGACAGGCAAGACCCTCCATCACAGGTACTAAAATTATCTTTGGAAAGAATATTTCTGTATTAAGTATGCACACATCCTTGAATCAATTTTATCAAAACATAAGAAACTGCCTTATACTGAGTCAGACTGTTAGCCCTTTTGGCTCTACACTGACTGGCAGCAGCTGTCCTTCAGGCAGGGTTCTATCCCAATCTTTCCTGGAGATGCTGAAGATTGAGCCTAGGATCTTCTGCATGGGAGCCATATGTCCTACCACTGAGCCACAGTCCTTTCTAAGGGGACATGTGAAGCTGCCTTATACACTGTAATATGTAACATGCAGAAGTGCTTTATATTAGATAAGGCACTTTGCAGAATTGTGACTATTAGGCGAATGTGCATACACAGGAACATGGGAAACATGATCCAACTAATCTCAGTATTGTCTACACTGACTCAGCAGCTCTTCAAGATTTTCAGGCAGGGATTTCTCTCACCTCCACCTGGAGATGCCAGGGATTTAACATGGGGTCTTCTACATGAAAAGCAGGTGTTCTGCCAATGAGCTACATCTTTTCTGCATTTCTGTAGAGTGCAGTCTTCTTCATATCAAACTCTCCATGTTCCATTTCCACCATCCCATGCCCTCTATTTGTTTCTAGTTTCCCAGCTCCAGACTGCCTCCAAAGAGTCTTCATTCTGCAGCATGCCTCTGCATAAATATCCTCCTTTTACCTCTGAAGTTCTCCACGTTTCCTGCAGCATCGCTAGGGGTCAGAGACACAAAGGTGCTATCCCCTGACTGTGGCAAATACTGCCATGTGTTGTATGTTTGATGAATTAAAAGGATGCTGCCAACTTAATTACACTGTAACCCTTCAATAAAGGAAGGGCAGAGCTGATTAACTAGTGAATAATTGGGGGCTGATTGATGGCTTTCTCCCTCACTGCTAAAGGCTGTATATGTAATTATTTTGCCTCTGGGCCTAATTTTCCACTGTTAGCTTCCACTTTTGTCGTCAGCTGTAATTTATGGATGGGGGCCCCCTAGAAAATGAAGTAGCCCCCCAACTCCCAAGTCATGTCACCTACAAATGGCCACCAGGCTACCCCAGACACTCATCTTTCTAGCCATTTAGTAGCATTAGCAACCCCACTCTCCACAGGAAAGAATACAGCCATTTGTCAACAACTATCATAATATAGATTTTCCCCTCCACTTCTTCTTGTCACATAATAATGTTTGGGCATCCAAACCATAGGTTTTATGTGTGGCGTAAGTGCCAAATCAATGTACAGCAGCTGAGAAAGGCTCTTTAGGAAAGCACCTTTAAAAGCTGAAATAATTTTAGCCAAAAAGAAAAAGAAAAGCACCAACACTATAATTGTTAGGCAGGATATACAACTGATCCTTAGGAATCAAAGCCAAAGCTTTTTTGAGAAGCCACATTGATTCGGGGGGGGGGGGGAGCAGTAGTGTTGTACTACAATCCTGTACTGATGTTATACAAGTTTCAAATCTGGTTCCTGGATGCAAAATTCAGGATTCTAAGCATTAAAAAAAAAAAGTTTTATAGCCCTTAAGGCTGTGAAAAAAGACTAGAAAATATGCACTCAGTGCCTTGTGATATCTCAAAAGAATGGGTGGCGGCAGTGGCAATGGCGCTGACTGAGCAGTGGTGAGATAGTTGTGTATTTTTATGCAAGCCACAGCAAAGTATGCAGGATATATATGGAAATGTGCTTAGTTTGTAGGATGGATGCCCATCACAGAATCCAGCTTTCTTGGCCTAGAAGAGTTTGCACTGGTGCAAAATGTTGACTTTGTGTCTCTGTGTGTAAGTATATATATGCAAAAGTACACAGAGCTCTCAATGTTTAAATTTCTATCAGTTGACAAAAATAAAATGCAATTTCTACAGCCTGATCAATGTTAATCTGTTTTGAAAGCCTGGATTCATTTCACTGCATAAAATGTAAAAACAGCAATGGCTGGAATAATGAGGGTGATACATGGAATAGAAGGGGTACTGGCTTTAGCAGCCATATGCAAAATACCACTGTCTCATCCCCTGTCCTGTCATGTGCAACTATTAATAAAGAAATACACATTTAAGCAGATTGAAAACATTTATATTAGCTCACAATGTAATCATTTGCTGAACAAAAGACTCTGATCTATTAAAAAGATGGGACAGCTCTCCAATTTTGTCTCCTTATTCTGTCTTCACAGACTATCCCTTTGCCTGTAAACTGCATCAGGATTTCAAGACGCCTTTCCCTCAGACCTCAGGTGGGTGCTGGCCCCAAAGGAGGTAGTGGGCTGGATAGAGAGGGAGGAAAAAGATTGATATTTGCCCTCTCTTCTTATCTGCACTTGATTTATAAGTCAGTGCAAGTATGCAGGAGAAATAAAGGCAAAGACCTTGATGCTTCCCTGTGGAGAATATGCACCATTTGGATTGTAGGCATGAAAGGCAAGAAATTAATGTTAAGCTGATCATCTGTCACTACTGCCAGCCTGATGGTTTTGCAAAGAACGGGGGAACTGGATGACATGCCCTCCAGTCAAGGGCATGACTGCCCGCTGTTCGCATATTATAAACACAAAGCTTTGGGTTTGGAAGGGATTTAAATTTAAATTATACTGTACTTGGGGGAAGGCAAATCTTTTACACAAGTTTATTTTCCTGAAGTATTAACATGCAGATTTTTTTTTTCTTTGGGCTGGCTTTATGAAAAGAAGAAGAAAATAGCTTGCCTTTCCACCTTTTTATCCCCATACAGAGGCCTTAATAGGTATCCCTAGTTTTAAAGCGGTCTGTTCTCTAATGTAATAAGGCTTTAAGACTTTCTTTATGCAACCAGAGGGTGAGACACATTGCGTAAAGAAACAATAAAAGAACAAGCTCTTCTTATTTCAGTGGATGGAGGAGGCCAAAATAAGGCCTGGACTTGGGGTCTGAGATTATTTGTTTATTTATTTTCCTGTTCAAAAATGGCCATAATCATAATATTTGTGGCTGGAGCTATCACAAATATGCCTATGGGATAAGGAGAAACGTAAAATTTGTGTTACCGTGTTCAATGATGAGCTTCAAAGAGGTAAATGAAGCACTTTGTGTGATTGCAAATACCTTATACGATGTCGGGGGAAATAGAAGCCCTTAAAACAAGCAGAGATTGACTTCCACGTGTTTGGTCCCTTGCTTTACAACTAAGAACTTCTGTAACATTTTGCTCACCTGATGGCCTTTGCACTTAAATGATTTCAATGCTCTAGACTGATGCCCCCCAGATGTTGTTGGATTGAAATTCCCATCAGCATGCAGATGATTTGAACCACAACTTCCATCATTCCTGACCATTGACCATACTGACTGGGGCTGATGGGAGTTGTAGTCCAACAGCATCTGGAGAGCAGCAGGTTTGCAAAGGCTGTTCTAGATAGTAGCCCCACCCCTTTTTAAAAAATCAGTCTCCAATGTAATGAATGAGGAACATGCTTGCAAGCACAGCCTCGGGATTTTTTCCACAGCAGGTGCAATAACATCACGGCCAGGAGAATTGTCAGACCCTTCCTGCTTTGGGAAGTGAATGAGGTAGTAAGTTGACCATTGTTTGTCATAGATTTGCGCAAAGGAAGTCAGAGAATCTATTACAGTTGAAAAGCAGCTGGAAGAGGAGAAGTGTGCAGAGGGCAGAGAAATAATTATGAGGCTGGAGGATGTGTAGGAAAGTGACTGTTGTTGCTGCACTACCCCACATGTCAGCTGTTAGGTGGGGAGGCTGAGCAGCCTAAACTAAGCCTCATTGCACCTCAGTTCTGTTTGGGACTTTCTCTGCCCTCACTGACATCATCTTCAATCCCCAGCTCTCTCCTGCCATTTCCTCGTATGATTCTGTTTGTTTGTTTGTTTGTTTGTTTGTTTGTTTGTTTGTTTCCCACATATACGTGGTCGCACATGAATTAAATGCACATAAGTGAGGGGATGCCTTACAGCACTTCTAGTCTAAATGTCACTGCCAGAGGTCCCCAAATGCTGGGACCTCCCCAGCTGACATATAGGGGATGGATGGATGAGAGCATATTTGTTTATTTCAGTCAATAACCAGTTGAGAGGGAGGATGCAGCTGGTGGAGGTATAACGAGGCTCAACATATGACTCAGAGCAATTGACCTTAAAAGTGACATTAAGGCATTGCCACATACCAGATCCATGAACCAAACTTGACTGAAATCAACTCCATGAATAGAGGACATAATTGTGAGGGGTTCTGTATCTAAAGAGGGACATGTAAACAAAATGCTTGATAGGTGTGGTTGCCCTGGATGAGTCCTGGGCCTTCTCTTGTAGGAAGAAAAGACTCATCATAACCCTCAGTGAATGAGAAGTGTTTTCACGCTCTGACAGCACATTGAGTGTAAACGAAACCTCTTCTGCATAATCACACATTCAAATTTTCTCAAGGCAGAGCCACTTCATCCTAGATTTGTCCTCATCCTCCTTACTAGTGCTAAACACTGAGACTAAGGAATAGGAAGATGGCAGGTTATACCAATACCCTTGGATCTGGTTGTAAGTAAGAAGGCAGACAGGTGAGGATGGAATGAGGGCAGACTGTGGTCCCACCTGAGAGCTTTCCTCTCCTCTCCCAGTCTCTCACCTTGGGAGATCTTCACTTCCCTGCCTCTCACTCAGGCTCCTTCCACCAACTATCTGCAATTTTCATGTGGGTGAAGCCCTTGGCCCCCATTGGTGGCCCAGAGCAGGAGACACCACTGGGGTCTACCCCTTGAGGTGACTCCCACTGTCACTGCCCATCATGGAGCAGCCCACTGACTGAAGCATGATGGGCTTCCCCCTCTGCATCCTGAAACATCCTCAGGGTTGGTTGAGTCCCCTCAGCTCATACATAAGTTCCACTACATCTGCAGCTGCTAGACCACTCTATGTGGTGAGCTTCAGCAGAGCCAGTTCAGCCATTCAGCAGACTGAGGCTGCTGCCTCAGGCAGCAGAAGCCTCCAAGGCAGCCCCACTACCAGCGCAGAAGTGATGCTGGTATCAGCACTGAATGCTGCAAGATCTAGACCAAAACTTGCACTGATGCTGCTTCTCCACGAGTGGTGGAGGCAGCAGGACAGGCAGAGAATGGCAGCAGCAAGTATGGTGCCAGTGGTGACAGCAGGGCAGGGCAAGGCAGCACTTGCCATTTCCCCAGCTTCAGTATATATAGAATGAGCCTGTCCCCACAGGCAGAATGCATCAAACGGTGTTGCTCTGATCACCCTAACATCTTGTGGTTTGAAAGCTGATAACAAAAGAAGAAAATGTGATCTTTTGCATAATTATTTTTCAATAATAGCTGGCCTACGTTGCCTAATTCTCAAAAGCTTCTTTTCTGATCCCGTTCACTCTGCCCTTGATGATTAAAATGTACACAATAAACTCAATTTATATTTTAAAAAAAGATTTATCTCCTAAATATGATTACAAATGACCTTTGATAAAGAGTTAGCGAAGAATACCAGGAAAATAAGAGCTTCAAAAAGGGGGAAAGATTAAAAGCAAACATTCTAGAGAGGTGGTTAATTTCAGCTTCCTTTATATGCTCCATTATTATTATTTTTTTAAAGCCATCACACCATCACTAACTTTTATCAGTAAGGTCTCCTTTGTTTTGCTCTGCCACCTAATTCTTTTGATGACAATGAGTCCACAGTTTTCCAGTCAGTGATTTTGATCTGCATGTTATTGTCAACCTTTTTTTTTATCATTTCACTGCTCTGGCTTATATGCAGATCCTCGCATCAGAAGGCAGGGGCAGACTCAGTGTAACAGCTGGCTGGTTTTGCATAAGAATGGACTGCCCTTTCCCTGTTGTTTGCTCTTTGAAAATTACAGTAGGTGGGTGTCTGACTCACATTCCCCCCCTCCAAACAAATACAGATGAAACTTCATAGATGTGTGTGTGTGTGTGTACACACATAGATTTCTTTATATATTTATATTCTACCCTTCCTCCCAAATGAGCACAGGCCAGCAAGCAGAAAACAATAAAAAGTCGTCTTAAAAACAATTCTAACACAGATGCACTAGGATAAAGATCTCTACTTAAAAGGTTTGTTGAAAGAGGAAGGTCTCCAGGAGGACCTGAAAAGAGAATGGAGATGGCACCTGTCTAGGGTTGCTATGCATCCAGAATTTCTCAGACATACCTGGAATACAGCCATGGGGAACAGCGTCCAGGAGGCAATCGCTGAAATGTCCCATACTAGAAGTGGCAAGTTTGGCGATTTCTGGAAAAAATAGCTCTAAACCTCAACTTTTGTGTCCGGATTTTCACTTTCTGAAATATGACAACCCTATACCTGTCTAATATTTAATGTGTGAGAATTCAAGGGGTAGGTTCCATGACACAAGATATTGTGCAGAATTAACTCCTGATAAGGCTTTATGCAGCAAAGCCAGCACTTTGAACTTAGCCCCACAACCAGTGCTTTTTTTCTGGGGGGAACACAGGGGTATGCATACCCCTAAACATTTTGTGAATCTTTGTACTTTTGTTCAATTACTGTATTTATTTTTCCCGATTTGAACTATAAAATGGTGATTTTCTTGAGTGAAAATGAGAATCATAGAATCATAGAATCATAGATTTGGAAGAGACCACAAGGGCCATCGAGTCCAACCCCCTGCCAAGCAGGAAACACCATCAGAGCACTCCTGACATATGGTTGTCAAGCCTCTGCTTAAAGACCTCCAAAGAAGGAGACTCCACCACACTCCTTGGCAGCAAATTCCACTGTCAAACAGCTCTTACTGTCAGGAAGTTCTTCCTAATGTTTAGGTGGAATCTTCTTTCTTGTAGTTTGGAACCATTGCTCCATGTCCGCTTCTCTGGAGCAGCAAAAAACAACCTTTCTCCCTCCTCTATGTGACATCCTTTTATATATTTGAACATGGCTATCATATCACCCCTTAACCTCCTCTTCTCCAGGCTAAACATGCCCAGCTCCCTTAGCCGTTCCTCATAAGGCATCGTTTCCAGGCCTTTGACCATTTTGGTTGCCCTCCTCTGGACACGTTCCAGTTTGTCAGTGTCCTTCTTGAACTGTGGTGCCCAGAACTGGACACAGTACTCCAGGTGAGGTCTGACCAGAGCAGAATACAGTGGCACTATTACTTCCCTTGATCTAGATGCTATACTCCTATTGATGCAGCCCAGAATTGCATTGGCTTTTTTAGCTGCCGCGTCACACTGTTGGCTCATGTCAAGTTTGTGGTCAACCAAGACTCCTAGATCCTTTCCACATGTACTGCTCTCAAGCCAGGTGTCACCCATCTTGTATTTGTGCCTCTCATTTTTTTTGCCCAAGTGCAATACTTTACATTTCTACCTGTTAAAATTCATCTTGTTTGTTTTTGCCCAGTTCTCTAATCTGTCAAGGTCGTTTTGAAGTGTGATCCTATCCTCTGGGGTGTTAGCCACCCCTCCCAGTTTGGTGTCATCTGCAAATTTGATCAGGATGCCCTTGAGTCCATCATCCAAGTCGTTGATAAAGATGTTGAATAAGACCGGGCCCAAAACAGAACCCTGTGGCACCCCACTAGTCACTCTTCTCCAGGATGGAGAGGAACCATTGATGAGCACCCTTTGGATTCGGTCAGTCAGCCAGTTACAAATCCACTGAGTGGTAGCATAGTCAAGACCGCATTTTACCAGCTTCTTTACAAGAATATCACGGGGCACCTTGTCAAATGCCTTGCTGAAATCAAGGTAGGCTACATCCACTGCGTTCCCTTCATCTACCAGGCTTGTAATTCTGTCAAAAAACGAGATCAGTCTGACATGACTTATTTTTCAGAAATCCATGCTGACTATTGGTGATCACAGCATTCCTTTCTAGGTGCTCATAGACTGTTTGCTTAATGATCTGCTCCAGAATCTTCCCTGGTATTGATTTTAGACTGACTGGGCGGTAATTATTTGGGTCCTCTCTTTTCCCCTTTTTGAAAATAGGTCTGCCGGGACTTCGCCTGTTCTCCACGAATTCTCAAAGATGACTGCCAGTGGTTCTGAGATCACATCTGCCAGTTCTTTTAATACACTTGGATGCAGTTCATCTGGCCCTGGAGACTTGAATACATCTAAACTAGCCAAGCATTCTTGTACTATCTCCTTAGTTATTCTGGGCTGTGTTTCCTCTGCTGAATCATTTGCTCCAAATTCTTCAGGTCGGGCATTGTTTTCTTTATTGGAGAAGATTGAGGCAAAGAAGGCATTGAGGAGTTCAGCTCTTTCTGTGTCCCCTGTTTGCATTTCACCATCTTCTCCTCTGAGTGACCCCACTGTTTCTTTGTTCTTCCTTTTGCTACGGACATACCCATAAAAGCCTTTTTTGTTGCTTTTAACCTCTCTAGCAAGCCTGAGTTCATTCTGTGCTTTAGCTTTTCTGACTTTGTGTCTACACGTGCTGGCTATTTGTTTGAATTCCTCTTTGGTGGTTTCCCCCCTTTTCCATTTTTTGTACACATCCTTTTTTAATCTTAACTCAGTTTAGATAGCCACCCTGGCTTCTTTAGGCACCTTCCATGTTTCCGTCTCATTGGTATTGCCTGAAGTTGTGCTTTTACTATCTCCCTCTTAACAAACTCCCAGCCATCATGAACTCCCTTTCCTTTTAGTATTACTGTCCATGGGATCTCACCCAGCACTTCCCTAAGTTTTATGAAGTCGGCTTTCTTAAAGTCAAGAAATTGAGTCCTAGTATGCTTGGCTGCTCCTTTCCGCTGTATAGTAAACTTCAAAAGAGCATGATCACTCGCGCCTAATGATCCTTCCACTTCTACCCCACTAACCAGGTCATCAACGTTGGTTAGGACCAGATCTAAAATGGCTGTTCCTCTTGTTGCTTCTCCCACTTTCTGGACAATGAAGTTGTCTGCAAGGCCAGTGAGGAATCTGTTTGACCTTATGCTCTTGGCTGAGTTTGACATCCAACAAATATCCGGGTAATTGAAGTCCCCCATTACTACTATCTCCCTTCCTTTTGCATGCTTGGCCATCTGTTCCAGGAAGGCATCATCTATGTCCTCCGTTTGGCTTGGGGATCTATAGTAAACTCCCACAATGAGGTCACTGTTATTCTTCTCTCCCTTAATTTTGACCCAAATGCTCTCACTTTGGCTTTGAGGTTCTAAATCTTGGATCTCTTCACAGGTATACACATCCCTGACATATAACACCATTCCTCCTCCTTTCTTGTCTGGTCTGTTTCTCTGAAATAGATTGTATCCCTCCATTATTACATTCCAATCGTGGGACTTATCCCACCAGGTTTCAGTGATGCCTATTATGTCATATTTAGTTTGCTGTACCAAGAGCTCAAGCTCATCTTGTTTATTTCCCATGCTTTGCGCATTAGTGTACAGACATTGAAGTCCATTAATCATTCCCCCGTGTCTCTTATTTAAGGATTTTTTCCTCCCACCACTAGGTCTGCGTGCTGAGTACCTCTAAACATTTTTTAAGAAAAAAAGCACTGCCCATAACTAATTTACAGCCAGATATAGACACATATTAGAGAAAAATAGATTCTTTTGATATAGTGGACAAGAAAGAGGGAAAGGAATCCCAAACATTATTTATACATACATACGTACATACATACATACATACATACATACATTAGTTGCTTGCCACATAAGGAGTCTCCCAGCAGCTTGCAAAACATTAAAAGCATTAAGCATAACATAAACTCAGGAAAAACCCAATGTGTTAACTATAAAAAGTCATATAATATCCTATAAAACAGATCCAATAAAATATCAACAGAAACTTCTGCAGCTGAAATCAATAGCAAAATAATCATAAGCCATCAAACCTCTGGGAGAAGGGAGGTACGTTTTACCTGGTGCCAAGAGGATGTAAATAATGGAGCCAGGTGTACCTCACTGGACCTCACATTTGCCAAAGGTGCTTCTCCCAGTTACCTCCTAAAGTTTCCATTCCTCAGTGACTGGAGTCCAGTCTGCTCTTAACTGGGGCACGCTCCCCCAAAGGAGCAGGTTTGCCAATTCAAGTTGCTGGTTTTAACTTATAAAGACATTACAAGGATCAAGATCGCAATAGTTGAATGTTGGCAATTTCTGCTCCCATTTCCCTTTTCACTTGAAGCCTCTGATATCCCTTCTCGTACCCCTGCTTATAAAATAAGTCAAGGGGAACAGAGAATGTATTTGGGAAATGTGGTGGTGGGGTGCTTTGTGGGACAATGAGGACTCATAAGGGTGAGCAAGCAGAAGGGAAACTTGTAACATCTTTGAGATAGGTTTCTATGAGCTGCCAAATTTTGCTTCTGAGTCTGAGCTTGAAAAACTTCACTAGCACCCATTGTGCTCGTATATGATTTTTAAGTGTGGCTTTTTCTACTTAATTAGGGTGTATCAGCAGGTTTAAGGTGGTTTGATGGTCAGTTTCAGAAAACCCTAGCATGGGTCTTTTGTCATACGAGGTACAGGAAATAGCTATCAGTACAGTACTTCAGGATGAGTGAATTTGCCAATATTGGATTCTCATTTTTCTAATCAAGTTCAGTTTGACACATTTCCTCATCAGTTTGTGAAGTTTGTTTGTAGGTTTGATTGTTTTTAAAGTCCTCATCAGCATTTTATACTGGATTTCTTCTAATATAAGCATCTTTGAATGGAATTTTCCTTTATATGCGTGATTTTGCAAAGCAGTTTCCCCAAATGTAATGCATTTTTGTATGTTATTTGAACTGACATAATATGCATTTTTATCCACATTTTATCCAAGTATGTGCAATTTTATAAACATGACTAGGCTGAAGAACTGCATTGCAAAATTGAGAGAAGTGCAAACTGATAAGGATGGCTATGTGTCAGTTCACATATTTTGCAACCTACCTTCAAAGAAATAGAATGAGAGGCCAGTACTGATCAGAGTGTATCTTATTCATATTTGTATGGTAGTAAATTCATTTGTATTCTAGATCAGCACTCTTCAGGCTTTTGAGAACCCAAACCAGCATGCATTTGGAGATCAATTTCTTTCTTTCTTTCTTTCTTTCTTTCTTTCTTTCTTTCTTTCTATACTGCCTGCTGGTGCAACCACTTTAGATCAGGTCATGGCCCAGTAGTGGATCCCATGGATCCCAGTCCACAAGCTGAAGTCCAATGCTCTGGATAATCAATTTCAAATAACATTGTTTTAAAAAAATCAAGGTGGAAACCTTCTAAATATGAAAAAGCTAAGCCTTTGGAGAAGTATTCAGACAATGAAAATGGGGAGGGCTTGGGAGTGAAGATGTTTGTTTTTAATTAAAAGGAACACCATCCTTACCAACCTGGCCAAGTTCAGGTCTTTTATTTGCACTGATTTTTAATCTGTGTTCACATGAGCTCTTGGATTATGTTTGAATCAACTCCTCCTGCCATCGATGTTTTCATCAGCGCTGGTTGGCATTTCTGAATATGAAAATTAGTAATACTAATTGCAATAAGAGGAAAGCATGGAGACTTAGCTGCTCTGCTTTGCTTAAACTGTTAACAAAGGGACCAAGATATTCAGATTGCGTGACAAAAGTAAAGGAGGTGGGATATGCAATGAATCGGATCTTCATATAAACATAGGTGTTGATGTCTTGCTGGCTCCACATTAAAACTATGCAGGTTTTGATCTGTGCTGAGTTTGATGGGAAAGCTCTTTGGGTCCTCAGACATCCTATCACGCAATACGACTGACTAGTCCCATCTGCACTATACATTTAAATCCATACCACTTTAAACAGGGATGTCTGATTTGTTCACAATGACCCACAACTTAGTTACACCTCATTCAGTTTACTGTAACGCACTATACATGGGGCTGCCTTTGATATGTGCTCAAGAACTTCAACTGGCTCTGGTTATACAGAGCATACTGTTAAAACAGTCCCTTGTTAGAACAGTCCCACTTGCTACCGATATAGTTCCAGTCACAATTCAAAGTATATGGCTTAGGTCCAAGCTATCTAAATATCATAATACCTCATACAAATCTGCCCAGGTTCTGAAATCTTCAGGAGGGTCCCACCAACTTCATTGGCACCCTTGGTGGGGTTGTGGGAGAGGGCCTTCTCAGTGGCTGCTACTGGACTTGGGAACTCCCTCCCTAGAGAAGATAGACGGGCTCCCTCTTTGTGATCCTTCTTATAAGACCTTCTTATTCCAACAGGCTCCTGTGAATTGGCTGCTTTTATTGAAAGGGCTGTGTTTAACAGGAGAGAGAGGGGGGGTGAGATTTAAATCTATTAATGCTTCAATGTTTCTAATGATTTCCCCCTCTATGTTTTTTATGTGCAAGCCACCCTGTCAGGGAGAAATGTGGGATATAAATAATAGATAGTAATAATCCTTGGAACTGGGAAGAGGGAATGGCCGTTAAGCCATTTTGGGGAATTGCAGCTCTGTGAGGGGAACTAGGGTCTCTTAGCAGCTCTCAGAACCCTTAACAAGCTACCATTCCCATGATTCTTTGGTGGAAGCCATGGCCTTTAAAGGTGGTCTGATACCAATTTAAATGTATAGTGCAGATGGGGCCTAGGGTGTACACCCCATTCCAGTGGGACTTGCTTCGGAGTAATTGTGCTTGAGATCACACTGTCAAAGATTCCCCCCGCCCCCCAATGGCTATGTTCTCACTACACTGTCAGAGGCAATATGCCTCTGAATACCAGTTGCTGAGAATCACAGAGAGGGAGGGTGCTGCTACCCACTGGTCTCCTCTGTGGGCTCCAGGCATGCAGACCTATGTGGAGCATCTCCCTACACATGGCAGTGGAGGAATCATACCCTCTGAAATGAATTTATTATATTATATATATCTGCATGAAAACTAATAGCTTCTTAAGACAGTCAATATCATTGTTACATGTAAATATTGTACCTTTCAGTATGTGTTTTGTGTTCATTTCCTATACAGAGTTAGACTACGTCATTGATAATCTGGACCTGGACTTTGTTGATTCAAATGCATTTTCATGTTTATATAGAGCATTGCAAAGCAGCAATTAAAATATTTAAGGAGGGTGAGGAAATCTTTTGCATGCAACAAAGATTCCCACAAAATGTTAATTTCTGTCAAATAAGTGAATATATGCACAGATGCCTCCTGACAGAGGCTATGATTTCTGAGTGCTTTGCATGCCAAATAAGTTGTTTACCCCCTCAATGTTTGCCAAGTTTACTGTCAATTTACAAATAATTTCCATTTTGCTGTTTATTCAGTTGCCTTTTGATGGATATGTCTTCCAGACTTTTATCTTGCATGTAGACAAACTAATTAATATTTTCCCTTCAGGCAAATATTTTTTTTCTTAGATCTAAATGTGGGTTAGATTCTTCTCCGTTTCCATATGCTTTGTTCTGTCAATCATTTCCTCTTCTGTGTTGCTAAAAATGTAACTCAGTGGATGTCATTCCCCATGTTCTACAGATCCATTTCACCTACATGCACTTTTCCATTTGGATGTAGCTATTTTCCGTCAGAAGACAGTGAGGTGGAATAGTATGAGGAGCCTTTGAAAGAAGATTTGAGCCCAGCAAGCATCTATATACTAGGCTGCTGGTACATTAGGGTCCTTAGCTTGACCTCATTCTTGTTAATGTTGTGGCATAAATGGCAGTGGGAAGGGATAACTCTATACAGTGCAGGGCCAAACCAATATTGAGCAATCCAACCCTTCAGCAAACCACTCTCCATACCCCTCCCTCATTCAGCGATTCTACCTCCTCAGTGTAGCAGCACCATGAAGACCTTCTCTGTAGCCCTTCTGCTGGAAATGTTATAAATAAATAATGCATAAATTTGCACTTACAAAAAAATATTTGCATATGCAAATGATGCAAATCTGTCCTCTTTTGTTTTCATTTGAGTGATACCACACTTCTTCTTAGGGTAGTGGGACTCCATCAAAATGAGTATTACAGCAACTCTTGGTCATTTTACCAGTTGTCACCCTCTACTGGTGAGGCAGACAATTGGGAACCTGTGATATGCACACACAGTGATTTTGACCTAGAAAGCTCCAAACAGTTTTCCATCATTGCACTTGAATGACTCCCTTTTCCATCCTGCGCCTGCCCAGGTATTGAACAAGTTGAATGGTAACTGATAACAAGGCCTTGTCAGTTGTGGCACCCCATTTTTTGGAAAAGGGCATCTCCTTAAAGGGTTGCTAAGCACTGTGCTTGAAATAAATTACATAATTTATTGGAAGGCAGCCCTGTATCAGGAGGTTTTTAATGCCTGATGTTTAGTTGTGTTTTTTTATTATGTTGGAAGCTGCCCAGAGTGGCTAGGGCAACCCAGTCAGCTGGGCAGAGTATAAATGATGTTGTAGTAGTAGTAGTAGTAGTAGTAGTTTTTGTTTTGTTTTGTTTGCAATACAAGGTGAAAACTTTATTTATGTGTGCAGTTCTTTCAGATAGTTTTAATCTGTAGATGTCATATTCATGTTAGTATATCCCCCCCTGTTTTGCTGTGATCTTTTTAAACTGTTGCATTATCTTATTTTTATTGTTGGTTTTTCAGGCTGCCCTGAGAATTTCAACTGAATAGTCCCTTAGTATAGCATGGCATGGCAAACCACTTTTGGGTCCCATGTTGCCCATAGCAGTGAATATTCATACAAATTAAATATACAATACATTGGTCAAAACAGTGTAAAACAGCAAAATCACAGAATGCCCACCACAAAATATAGTCAATCAAAAATCACAAAATGCCACCAATCACACCAGTTATGTGTGCTTATAAATGTTTCAAATCAATAAGTTATCCTCAGCAAGGAAATCCAAATTACAAGACTGTTCTTGAAAATGATTTCCCCTCCCAAGTTCATTTGCATCTCTCAGCTCCCTTTCCTCCCTCAGATCTACCTATCTGGGTATGTTGGTCACTTTGTTTGCTCCTGCAGTAAGCACTGTGACACTGCTCAAACATGAACACTGTACAGGGAGCCTGTCTCGAAAACTTCATGCTGAATTTCCTGTCTAGAGACCTTCATGTTCCCTGATAGGATGCAGATTGTGCATGGTAAATGTGGTCCCATTTAGGCGATGCTGCCCTTGATAGCTTGCCATCCAGCTGATTATTATTCTGCAGGTGTAACGGAGGAGTGGGATATAGTTACGCAGACTGGATACTGAAAAGCTTTTGCAATGTAAAGGAGTATCTCTTCAGAGCTACAGTTTGTTTCTGTGTATTTTAATGAGGGGGTTGTACATCTCATTGCTTACCTAGACCAAACTTATAATTTTAATAAGCAGAGCTGAAACCTACAAGAAACTAGATTCTTACAGCTTGTTCTGGCAATCTGCCACGCCTGGCAAAAGCTGGAAGGGAGAAAGTGCAAAGCATCCTGCAGTGTGCAATGCCATGAATCATGGCCAGCAACACCTTTGGTAACAGTGCAACGACGTGGCAATGACAAAATGTATTAATGCAAAGTCATATCCCTGCTCACCCCCCAAGGATTAATTCTCAGACAGGATCTACCCTGTGATCCAACCCCTTCTCAGAAACAGCTGTGGCCTTGCAGAAGCAATTTCAGTGAAGAAGCTGGAAAATATGCTCCTGCAATGACAGAAATCAGCTCAGTCTGTGAAGGAGTTGTGCGACAAGTTAGATTTTTTTAAAAAATGAAATATATCCATGGGCGTGGCTGAGGTTTTCAAAGTTCAGAAATATATGGTTTGGCACAAAGGCTTGGCTTGCTCACAACATACATCCTTTTTTCTGAACTGGATGCCAGTCCCTTGAAAGTTCTTCTCTAATTCCAATTGTAGACCAAGCTAGAACAAAAGTTGTTCTCTATTTCTCCTGAACCAGACACCCTGCAGGTTGAAGACAGAGTCCCCTGAATCCAATGCTGAATATTGCCTTGAAGTCTGAGTTGATTCATGATGAAAAATCCCTTGGAACTGTTGGGTGTACATATGGAGCCATTCCCAGTCCTAGCACCAAGTGATGATACCAAGTGATGACAACAAGGAGTCACATAACAACTCTCTGCACGCTTAACAAAATACAATTCCCAAGATTCTTTGGTGGAAGTCATGACTGTTCGAAGTGGGATGGTACTGCTTTAAAGGTGTAGTGCAGATGGGCCCCAATTCATGCTTTCTGAAGCAATATGCCAATTGAAAAGCAATCATCGTTTGAAATTCACTTTTGTTATCTTCGGTTGTTTTCTTTAATTATACATCCCATGGGAAGAGTTGCACATAACTCTGAACATAGATTGAGTCTGATCAAATTCTTACTTTACTATCTCTGTGATTGTTATTCAGATGAGGGGGAGGACACCCAGCTGCTTTAGATAGAAATATTGCAAAAGCTGAAAAGAACAGCAATAAAATGGGGCCATCTCTAGTAGATGGAGATGTTGCATGAGACAATATACAGGAGTAATTGTTCATGTTATACTCAGGTGAATGATTTTTTCAGGGATGACCTCATCTAAGAACATATGTACATTTCCACCATTATTGCTTGGAGCTGTGCCTTAACTAAATGGCAGTGATACTGCACTATCTGGCAAGGCACTGTGGCTATGATCCAGAAACCAAGAAATTGTCAAACTTTTTAGTTATGGGATTGCTAAAAGCCGCCAGGCTCTCCCCACATTTTACTGCTGCTATTATTGAACATTAATTTGTGACTATGAAATGCATCATCTAAATATGATTTCTGCGGGTCCAGGGAGCAGCACAGGCCAGTTCTGAAGCTTATTATGAAGCCTAACACTCTGGGGATATGTTCAAATACAGCTTACTGAGTTTCTCTATGACTAATATTTAGTATTGTATCAATGATCCTTAACATCACCTCTGCAAAATAGCCTGGTATTAATATCCACATATAGTTACTTTTCAGGAAAGCGAATCTGAAATTAGACTGTAGTTCAGGGAAGAGCACATGCTTTGCATGCAGAAGGTTCCTATTTCAGTCCCAGTTATCTCTAGGATAGAAATTTGATCTTGTTCTGCATTTTAATGAGAAATGACCTAATTCACCGTTTTCGAACCAATATACAAGCCAGAATAAGGCTATCCTTAATTTAAGATTAGAGGAACTGCAAGAGAATAGTTGTTCAATCCTATTCTAGAATAGGAAGAGCCCATCAATTCTTTTCTCTCTGCATTTTTCATTGTTCCAATCTTAAAATGAAAAAACCCTCACAAAAATCCATTAGGGTGCAGCATTTATTTTAAAAACAATTATTCGTGTAAATTCATCAGCATTCATCATGCGGTGATACACATTTCTCCCAATATACACATTTTGTTATGTAGTTTTTCCTAGTATAAAATTTTCCAAACAATTTCCCATAATATAATTCCTTTCCAGATTCTGTTTTCACTTATCGAAGCAGTCTTAGCCACACTCCCCCTAAAATATATGCACTATTTGGATGAAGAAGCGCAACAAACATTCATTTAAAAAAATATATATATTTATTAAGATTTTCAAATTTAATACAATAAAAAAGAATCAAAAAGGAAAAAGCAAAAAAGATTAAAAACACATAAAGTTCACAATACCTATTTTTCAATAACATATTTCCCTGACCTCCTCATACCTCCCTTTCTTGTATTCCAGTTCAAATTGTTAATTCAGCAAATCCTTATCCATAATTTTTAACCTATTTCTATACTTAATTTAACATATTATTATTTTACTTTTTCTCTTTCATCCATTTCCTCAATTTATTTTTGCTAACCTTATTTTCATTTAATTTAGTTCATTTTAAAAAACCAATTTTACCTTATCCAAACTTAAACATCAATACTTATACATCAATACACATTCTTAAAACATTCTTTCTAAAGTCGACCCAAATTCCCTTCCATGAATTTCCCAATTTTCATACACATTACAAAAACAAAATAAAAACAAAACACATTATAATTATGTACCCTTTGGATTCCCAAACCCCACCCCCCCTTTCCCGGTTTCAGTCCCCAACAAATGTCCATCAGTCTTAATCTAGTATTAGCCTGGAGATCTCACATCCGAGGCTCTTAATTCTCTCTCAATTCCTCTCTGCCGGTTTTTTTGATAGTCCTTAAAATTAAACACCAAATCTCGGAGAAGCTCTGGCCCTTCAGGATCCATGTTTCTTCCAACCAGTCCTCCATACTTAAAAGTGGAGCCCAAATCTTGTTTCTTACTCCTTTCAAGTCCAAATGTCCCCGAGGCTCCAACCTCCACCTTAAGCAAATTTGTAATCCTTAGGTCTTCAGATCTCCACATAAGGAGATCTCTCCTTTTTTCAATCTCCAATTCAGGCCAGATTTTCCACATCAAGTTCTTATTTTCCTTCATTACCATCATGTCAGACCTCAAGTCCTCCTTCATCATCTGCAGAATTACAGCTCCTCCTTCCTTTTCTTCAGGGACAACATATGTCTCCTTCTCCAAATTCTCAAAGTTGTCAAGTTTCTCTTTCTGTTCAGTTGAATAAACTTCCTGATTCAAATCCTTATCAGATTCAATGATATTGTTTACAGTTGAGTCCAGAGTTGTAACATTTATAGCCAAAACATCAATTTGGCCTTGTAACTTTCCCAAGAGAACAAAGACTCTGTCCAATTCAGCCTGAATTCTCCTTCCTCCAGCCATTCTTGTAATGTCCCAAAACCCCCTCTAGAGGGATTTTGGTTTCTTAATATTCATTCCAGTTCAAATCCAAAAATCCAGTTAGTTTATATCAGTTCTTCCTTGTTTTCAACAAATTGTAACAAAATTGTAACAGATATAACCAGCAGAAGCAACAGAAACAAAGTTCTCTTTTTCCGTCTTGACAGCTAATTTGACAGCTGTCAAACTCTTTAGTACCTCATCAACAGGCTCTCTCACGGAACACTCCCGGGTCTGGGAGGGTGGCACTTCAGCTCCCAAAATTAGCTCTTTATCCTCCAGCAAGATTTCTTATACTGCCAAACCGTGAAATTAAAGTCTTTTACCAAAGAAGGAAAAAAGAGGTTCTCTCGACCTTAGTTAGCAGGTCCTTGCTTTAACTTGTTTACAAGACGGGGAGGCAGACTTCCTTTTTACACCTTCCCCAATCGTGCCTAATTCTTAAAAAAAAAAATTCTTTACAGTTCCAATTTCCGTAGTACTCACGGGTTGTTACTTTTAGAATCCAATTGTTCACAAGAAGAAGTCAGCGCTCTCCGACCATGGCAATGCGGCTTCACTCCGCAGGAGAAGCAGTCGACTCTCAGCACCGCGCCGCTCACCCCGTCCCCCGTTCCGAAGCCTTTAAAAAGGCTCCTTCGCAGGTCGGGGGGGTGCAAATGGTGCCCGCCGAGTCACCAGGTTCACAGGCTTCACCGCCTGTGATTTTTGAGGGTCCCCGCGTCGCCGCAGCGGCAAGACCCAATCCTGCGGAGCCGATTCCCTCCGGAGCTCAGAGGGAATCCGCCATTAGTCGATGGCGCTAACCCGGAAGTCGAAGCGCAACAAACATTCAAAGAAGTGCAGATTTCAAATAGCTGCATTTTGGTTATCCTATTTTGAGAAATGTGAATTATGTAAGATTGCATTTTAATCTGAATTTTCCCTCCGTCCTCAGTAAGATCCAGCCTAGAGTTTTCCCCCTTTTGAAGAAATCAGGAAGCAAGCAAGAAAGAAATATAAGGCATATCCATTTATATGTTTATTTTCTCCCTCCAAGGGTTACCTTCCACTCTGCCTTTAAATTCCTGCATAAGTTTGCCTTGGAGCATTCACTCCAACCCTGTACAACTTTTCAATCTGCTAATAGGGAGTATTTTTCTTACTTACTAACTTACCAACACAATTTTTTGTTAGGGCAAAGCAGGAACTCTCCAAGATAACCACAAGACTAAGGGAAGAGTGACTTTAAGGGGACTAAGCTAGGTCAACCAGGCACCACCCTAAGGGTTTAAGTTCATCTTGCATTAAGCTTTTGTGTGAAGGAGTATAGGCAGAGTCTTTTAAACAAAAGAGACACGGGTGGCACTGTGGGTTAAACCACAGAGCCTAGGACTTGCCGATCAGAAGGTCGGCGGTTCGAATCCCCGTGACGGGGTGAGCTCCCATTGCTCGATCCCTACTCCTGCCAACCTAGCAGTTTGAAAGCACGTCAAAGCGCAAGTAGATAAATAGGTACCGCTCTGGCGGGAAGGTAAACGGTGTTTCCGTGCGCTGCTCTGGTTCGCCAGAAGCGGCTTAGTCATGCTGGCCACATGACCCCGAAGCTGTATGCCAGCTCCCTCGGCCAATAAAGCAAGATGAGCGCCGCAACCCCAGAGTCAGTCACGACTGGACCTAATGGTCAGGGGTCCCTTTACCTTTGTAAACAAAGAAGAAAAAGTGACTGCATAGTGACCCTCATCTATAGTCAGGACTCTTATTTATAACCAAAAATAATTTCTTATCAAGAGGAAACAGGCAAAACTTGCTTAAAGGGGGAAATGATATTTCAAAGATTGGCAGCATTTCAACCCTCTTTTGGCCTCAGATAGTAAAAATGGGTTCCAGACCAGGGCTGGGGTGAGTCACTTAAGAGGGCAGGGTGAAAAATTTACTCCACCTTGCTGTAGTCCTCATTTCTGTTCTTCGAATTCTCAGTAATATCCTGGATTGATACTACATTATGACATAGTGCCATCACACAAGCCATGTGGGAGTGAGGGGTGACACCACTGATGGCCACCCATTTTTCTCCCTTCCAAATCACCCCTTGGAATGATGGCATAGTCTTGTTCCAGGGCAATTTGAAAATTAAAAATGATTTCACTCATATTTCTCTTTAGGTGGAACTAGGTGTCTCTGTTTATCTATGAAATGTGTGACTGTGTTTTTCCTAAAAACAGCCTTCAACATAATACAACATTAATAGATACAAAATGGGAGGGGGAGCAAGAATCATTAAAGGTGGTGTCTCTTACGGTAATTGCTACTAGGTATGGTTTGTGAGTTATAGCACAGTTGTGGGGGATACAAACCTCATTGGTTATCTTAATTTGGGGCAATCCATCACTTTGTATTGGAAATAAGCCAATAATGTAGAAAGAATGTTTGGTACATTTGCTGTAAATGATCTACTGGATGATGGCAATATAATCTTGTCATAAACAATTCACCCAGGAAGTTTAAGTTATACCTAAGCACCTTTGTAAACATCTTTGACACCAATACTAGTGCTATCTCTTTCCCTGTAGCAAGTTTACAAGTTTACTAGAATATGTGCAGTCATAGTTCAGCAAGCATTAAGAATAAGTCAAGAATCCTCTGTGGTAAAGTGGTACCTCAGGTTAAGAACTTAATTCATTCCAGAGGTCCGTTCTTAACCTGAAACTGTTCTTAACCTGAAGCACCACTTTAGCTAATGGGGCCTCCTGCTGTTGCTGCTGTGCCGCCACCATGCGATTTCTGTTCTCATCCTGAAGCAAAGTTCTTAACCCGATGTACTATTTCTGGGTTAGCAGAGTCTGTAACATGAAGCATCTGTAACCTGAAGTGTCTGCAACCCAAGGTACCACTGTATATTGAAGAAAATTCCATATTGACACAGTATATTCTCTAAAGTTTTGAGATATAGTATAATTCTAGCAAGAAGTTTCCTCATCCTGAAATTCAGCATAAATATGGCCTTCTCTAACTTGGTGCTCTCTAATTATTTTGGACTTCAACTCCCATCAGCCTCAGCAAGCACAACTGACTGATGGGAGATGTGGTCCAGAATAGCTGCAGGGCACCAGGTTGTGGGAAGGCTGGTCTAGTTATTCCCCATCAATCAAGAGTTTTCTCCATTGCTGTGAGATTCAGCTGAAGCACAGGAGCTGCAATCAAACCATCCCTAGGTTATTACTTTTTTTTTTTTAAGGGAAATAATTGCTGTTCCAAATGCATGAAACTGAGCTAAAAATTCATGTACTTTGCAACCTGGTTGAGGGGGAAAAATAGCTTTTGACCTGTGAAGTAAAATGGTCCATTCAGAAAAGATTTTGTAGACTGCTTTTAAGATAAATGTTTGCTTCTTGTTGACTTCCTCTGACTTCTTTATTATCAAATCATGTAATTGTATTGCTATATAAGCTTGGATATATTGTTTTATTTAGTGATCCACATTTGTGAACATATATATTCATGAAAATTCATCATGGTTTAGTGTTACTATCACATAATATACACATTTTTATATGCACTTTTGCCTAATACACACATTCTTGCAAAGCAATTTGCCCTAATATAATGCAATGTTCACTAATATATGCATTCTTATGTCCACTTTACCTAGTTTGTACATTTTCGTATACATAACTTGACTGGAGAACTGCTTGCAAAATGTGAACCTCGGAAGATACCTATATTTCAGTTTGCATATAGTTTCAGATTGTGCAAATTAGGTAGGTTTCTTTTAAATGCAAATTGAATCAAAATTTTCCTCCATCTCTAATTGTAACTCAAGTGATTCACTTCTTTTCAAGGTACCAACTTATGTACTGTAATATGCTTGAACATAGCACAATTCATGTTGTCTCACCTTCTCCCTAGAATATTTTGTGTTGTATTGGGCGGGTTTTTTTGTTTCTTGTTTTAAATGTAATCTAATTTTAGATTTTCCCCAGCCATGTTCAGCTGAATGGCATTGTTAATGATACTAACAGCTGATGTCTTTATCTTAAAAACTGATTTATCTGGCAAGTGGCATATAATTGGTGGGGGAAATACCTCTAGATAACACCTAAGGAAAGATTAATTGTGTCACTGTGCTTCCCTATAATAATTGTTTACAAGAGCATTTATGCATGAGCTGTTGCCCTGGTTCAAAAGAATAACTCATCAGATTGACAGGTTCTCTGCTCTCAAGTATCCCAGTTAATTGCTGTTGCAGCTAGTTGAATAACACAATTCCACACACACACACACACACACACACAGAGAGAGAGAGAGAGAGAGAGAGAGAGAGAGAGAGAGACTTTATACAACCAGAAAGAGAATTTCAGAATTCCAATTTTAAGCAAAGATCGGCCCCTTCACTGATGAAACATCAGTTGTGCTTTCTTTTTATGATTTAGAATACAGCAGATCTCATGTAAAAAAACCCACACTTTTCTTTTCTTTTCTTTCTAATTATTTTCATTTATCCAGTTTCCTTTGCTTTGCAGGTACAAAACCTTGTAAATATCTCAGTCTCTCCTGAACAGACAACTTGACAACTAAGTTTTCCATAATGCTTGAACTGGAGGGGGGGGCATAGTGAGTCACACATAGCTATTAAAGAGCTAGAAAGGAGCATATAATCACTAAATTAGGTGTGCAGGGACCAAAGTCCAAATATAATTTCAAGCATTCCAAATTCTGCAATACTGATACAGGAGTCTAATGTCATTCTGTTGTTGGGTCTGATGGAAAAATAATTCCACATAACAAAATTGGAGAATTTTGAGTTTCCATGATGGAAGTCAGTTTTTCTGGCAGCATGATAAGCCATGTACTGCTGGCATATCAATATTCAACTGTTGTCTTTGTGACAACTTGTTAAACTTGTGCAGAGAACAAGCATTGCAAAAAGGGCAGCAGACTGTGTAAGGAGAATGTGTAAAATTTAATTGAGATATGCAAATCCCACATGAGAAGAGAAGACTCCCTGGAAAAGACCCTGATGTTGGGAAAGATGGAGGGCACAAGGAGAAGGGGATGACAGAGGACGAGATGGTTGGGCAGTGTTCTCGAAGCTACCAGCATGAGTTTGACCAAACTGTGGGAGGCAGTGGAAGACAGGAGTGCCTGCTGTGCTCTGGTCCATGGGGTCATGAAGAGTCGGACACAACTAAACGACTAAACAACAACATGCACATCCCACAAGGCCTGTGGTGGGGGTTATGAATAACTGTCAGAGAATGTAAAAAAAAGTGTGGTGAGTATGTGTACATTCCCCAACATTGGGTGGAGATTATGTATACAGTGGTACCTCAGGTTAAGTACTTAATTCGTTCTGGAGGTCTGCTCTTAACCTGAAACTGTTCTTAACCTGAAGCACCACTTTAGCTAATGGGGCCTCCTGCTGCTACCGCGCCGCCGGAACACGATTTCTGTTCTCATCCTGAAGCAAAGTTCTTAACCCGAGGTACTATTTCTGGGTTAGCGGAGTCTGTAACCTGAAGCATATGTAACCTGAAGCGTATGTAACCCGAGGTACCACTGTATTGAATAGGAAATGTGCACAATTCCCTCTTCATGGACAGATTATGTGCAGATTCTCCATAAGGCCTAGTAAATGTGCACAGGAGCCAGCTGTTGTGCACATTAACCACTCAGCTTGGATTCTCAAATCATGTGGAACTGTGTCTTTGGATTCACATGGTTAATTCCCAAATTTTGTATCTCAGATATCAGCCATGCAGTTCAGGCCTCTACATTTCCAAGGGCAGTCCTCTATTTCAGGGTTGGGGAAACTGTGGCAGAGATTATGCAAGCTGTAGTCCACTGACAGCAGGATTCCCCATTCTTGCTGTCTTTGAAGTTGTCCTGTATTTGAAGAGCTGGTTGGTCAAGGTTCATTTTTAAAGATTAAAAAATGTAAGAAAGGGCCTTGAAGTTGCAACTCAGCAGTTAGCACCTTGACAGGCACACAGACCATCTGCTCATAGTCTTCCCCACTATGGCTTTTACTTCTTAAACTATTCTTTTTGAAAAATTATAGTAATGCTTTTTTAAATTATAGGAAGCATTTCTAAATTTGTATTGATGCATGTAAATTAGCATGTGTGTCCTTTTTCTTCTTCTTCGATGATGCTCAAGTGTCCACACTAGTTTAGGCATGTCTATCTAAACATTTTGCCAATGTTCCCCCATTAGATGCAGTGGGCACAGTGCATCTAGAGAGTGAGGAGGGGAATGAGCTATTTTTGCTCCCCTCTATGTATGAAGAAGTGACCAAGAACAAATATAATCTGAGCTGGGTTGCAGCTGGATCTGAAGCTGTCTCCACTGCTGCTGCTTCAGCGTCTTATGGTTTGCAGCTCTCCCATATTCACCCTCCCAATGCTTTAAAGTCAGCAGACGAGGCCCTCCTTGTGGCTCCTACAAGGGATGATATCAGGACTCCGCCATGTGCCCAACCCAGCAGGTTCCAGACAGTAGAGCATGAGCCTCCCTTCTGCAGGCATTGAGTATGTGCCCAATTCAACAGGCTTCTATTCTATGTGTCAGCTAAAGGCAGTTGAGCTGCAGTCTGCTTTCCCTTGCCAGTTTACAGAAAGGAGCATGCTTTATTGTTCCTGATTGTGCATTAACAATTGTGTCTTCACCATATGACATCATGTGTGGGGCAGATGAGCATGGTTTGGGGGGGGTGGCCTAAAGGGCCAAATTTGAACCTCTGGTTGTGATCTTCTTTTGAGGCAAGTTGGGCCAATAAGCCAAAGGTTCCCCAACCCTCTTTTGGGTGGTTGGCAAGATACCTATTTTTCAGAAGGCATTTGGAGGAGGACCAGGGACCTGATTGCTGCTATCTGTCATTTCCATTCATCTTTTTTTTTCTTGTGCATTTTTAATGGACTGTGTGGCTTTTATGGATTTTTATTGACTTGTTTTTATTGCAAGCATCCCTGTGGCCTGTACAAAGGATGACGAGTAAATCATCTAAGTAAATATATCAATTCCAACATTCCTTTTAAAAAGGCACCTCAACAGCTTGGTGTTCAATGGCTACTGATTCTGATGGCTATGTTCTCCCTCTGCTATTGGAGACTGTGTGCACTGTACGGTCTCCAACATTCTGGAATACAGTACTGGAATCTGCCAAGTGGATGAGTGCTGCTTTAATCAGGTCCTCCTAGTGGCCACTGTGAGAATATGATGTTGCATTAGATGGGCCTTTGGTGTGATCTAGCAGGGCTGCTCTTTTATTCTTACACCATCCGCTGAGCCTGCTTATTTGTAATGATCACTTCTAGAGGCCTTCTATGTGGTGGTGTGGTAACGGCCATCAGCCTTGATGGCTGTAAAAGGAGAGTAAATAAATTCATGGAGCATGAGGCTATCGGTGGGTGTGTTCTACCTCCACTGAGTTGTTACCCCCCCCCAAAAAAAAAAGTGAGAAAAAGGGAAATTTCTTGTCAAGATTCAAATTTGGGGCAAGTATTATTTGGTGAGAGAACCCCAGCAAAGATTTAAAATCACAAAACATGCAGCTAAACATGAAAATTTAGGCTCTTAGCCTTTACAATATGCCCCTCCAGATGAGTTCCAAAATGTCTTCTTAAAAAGTTTCTTTCCAAGGTTTCCCTCTTTCCTCAGCATAGGAAAAGACCACACTTTTGGTAAGTTAAAAATGCTTTACAGTGGTACCTCTGGATGCAAACGGGGTTCTGGAGCCCCATTCGCATCCTGAGCAGAACACAACCCACATCTGTGCATGCACGGGCCACGATTTGCCGCTTCTCCGCATGCGTGTGATGTCATTTTGAGCATCTGCGTGTGCGCAAGCGACGAAACCTGGAAGTAACCAGTTCCATTACTTCCGGTTCACCACGGAACACAATCTGAAAACGCTCAACCTGAAGCATCTTTAACCCGAGGTATGACTGTACTTACAAATGCTCCAAAGGCATGTTCATGTGCTTCAGAAAGCAGAACAAGCAGTAAAACGTGGCTTACTTATGAAGTGGCAAATGTTCCTAAATAATTGGTATAGGAACTAAAGAATGACTGATGAGAGCCATACAGTTGAGTTGGAACTACCAGTTCAAACCTCTTCACATGTTGAGCTTCTCAAGTAGTCTGGAGGGTGAACAATTGGCTTGATGATCCATTTCCTCCCAAGGTAAAGGAAGTGGGCATAGCTAAGCCAGGCAGGGCAGCTTATTCTATGGTATTAACCCCTTCATGCATTAATTAGACAAGCATGTTGGTTGTATGAGGCTGATTATCCCACACACTGTTGGAGGACATTTGCCTCTGAATAACAGCTGCTGGTGTAGAGCTCAGGTCCAGCTTGTGGGCATCCCTAAGGCAGCTGGTTGGCCACTATGAGAAGAGGATGCTGGGCTAGATGGACCACTGACCTCATCTAGAAGACTCTTCGTATATTCTCAATACAGTACCTCTTGTTAACCAAAAACATATTTGAAGGTGACATGGTAGGTGAAAAATCCGGGGGGCGGGGAATGCCACGTGTTGCTTCAGGCATTGGAACATTTTCATATAAACTACTTACATAACCACAAAGGAGCCACAGAGGTAGCTATCTCCCTTCCATGGCATCTGGTCATCAGCATTATGCTGCTCCTTAATAAGGAGGTTCAGTTCTTAACTGTCATGATGAATAGCCATTCTTAAACTCCTGTCTGCTTTGATTTCCGCTGCCTCAAAAGAAGATCAAAAACAACACGATTCTTAACAGAAATTAAAGACGTGATGCCGCCAGTTGCTTCTACTGTATGATATAGTTTATTTTATACTGAGGATCAGGCTGGTTTGGAGGATCAAGACAGTGGAGATTCTAAATTTCTCTCCTGCAATGAACATACAAAATTATAAGAATTTGTTTGCAGGCTTATCTCCTTCATTGTGCCACAGCCTAATTTTACACAGTGAGGGAGGTAGGGAAGAGGAATTGGGAAGAAGATGACATGGTGTGGATTATTTTGTTTACAGGACCTCCTTGCACCTCAAGTATGGTTTCAATTTTCCCTTTGAAATTTAGATCAAACAATGCTGTCAGCATAAATCCATTTCTCCGGAATATCATGTATTTGCAAATATGCAGCCAGCTTTGGGTTCACGTTGTTGTGATTTCTCTCCCCACCCCACCCCCACCCCAACTCTGGACCTCACTGCCACTGCCTTGGGATTTATGATCTAGCTTTTCTGGAATACAGATCAAAAGCTTGTCCCAGTTCATGGATGCACCACTGTTTACTTGATCTGTAGTTTGCTGTGGCTCCCATCAAATGGGTGACAAAAGCTTACGAAAACTACTCAGTAAGTGTGAATGAACACAACTGAAATTGTGAGCAGGTTTGGTCAACTACCACTTTTGGCAGTGAAAGCTTGTGTTTGTCTCACGTCTGTTCTTCCCTCCTAAGCATTTTGGCCTTCTTTTCATGGAATTCACAATAGTGGCACTCCAACTCTGAAATGCCCCCCCCCTCACTTGACAGATGCAGTTCCATTGTTAATGTTTAGCTTTAATGTTAGCAGCAGTCAAATGAAATATTGTTTTGTTGCATTTTCATTCATTCATTTGGAAAATTTATATCCTGACTTTTGACTGAATGATCCTTTACAGTAGATTGTGGCACAACATGCACATATGTTGTTCCTTGCTCTGGGGTTTTGTGAATAATAAAGAACAGATTCTAAATAATTTAATTATTGGGGGGGCGACTGCCCGTTGTAACAATAATGATAGGATGGGTAATTAGGTGACAACAAAAACTGCAAAAAAAAATAATTAACAGGGGCAATTAGAATAAGATCTATTATTTGGTTATTGATGTAAACCTCCAGAATGTATTTTGAATAGTTAAGTTTTTACCTCTATCTTCAGTGCATTTTATTTTATTGCTATGGCTAGTGGCTGATGCAAATAAAGATTATTCTGATTCTGATAATAGGATGGGATAATGGCTCCCTTAGGCTCAAAGTACACATTTCTCCATGGCATTTTTAAACACACACAACACTTGACTTTCAGCCTTATAATTAATTTAAGACAGAACTACAAGTAAAAGATAGCATTCCATATGCTACCCCAAAAAGCTTACCATAGGCTAAAGGTTTATATTATTCTATGTATATAACAGGGAAATGTAAAGGGAGGAATTTGCCCAAGTAAATAAGCATTTGTGCTTTTTAGGCCAAGAACCTGGGTGGTTGGTCTGTATGGTCTTCTAGGGGGTTCTTTGAAATAAATGCTAGCCTGGTCCCTGGAACAGCAGCTTTGTGGCTTTGCATCAACCCGTTTATTAATAGCACCTCATCAAAAATTAGCAACATTTAAATAGCAAAAAGTGACAAAGTTTTGTCAGCTCTGATGGCATGCTGAAGAAAACAGGCAGTTGATATTGTGACAGTTACATGAAAGGCTGCAATCAGTATCAATGTCAAAGGGATACAATGATGGTTCTCTGCATTGCAACATGTCTGGTATAATCAAGAGGTTTCTGTGTCAGGTAGCAAAGGGAAAGCACAACAGTTTTTTTAAGCGGGGAGGAGGAATGGGAAGGGAAGAAGAGGAATGTTTGAAAGGAAGGAATCATGGAAGGATGGTAGCTCAGTGGGAGAGGACATGCATCCCTTGCAAATGACCCGAGATTCAATGACCAGCATCTCATAAGAACACAAGAAGAGCCAGCTAGACCAGGTCAAAGGTCCAACTAGTCCAGCATCCTGTTTTCACAGGGGCCATCCAAGGGCCTATGGGAAGCCCACAACCAGGACCTAGGTGCAACAGTATTCTTTGCTCCTGCGTTTTCCATCAACTGGTATTCAGAAGCTGTGGAGGTAGAACATGGCTAGTAATAACTGATACAACCATAAATTTGTCTAACCTTTAAAGCCATTTAAGTTTATAGATGTCACTACCTTTTGATTGCGTTGGGAGAGATTCCTGCCTAAAACCCTGGAAAGTCCTTAAAGAGATAAAGAGACTTGGAGGACCACATTTGGCTCTCCAGGAACCTCCAGGACTGAGGTTCCCCACCCCTGATCTTGTGTGTGTGTGTGTGTGTGTGTGTGAGAGAGAGAGAGAGAGAGAGAGAGAGAGCATCCAGTCATGTGAGCCATCTACCTACAGTGCTGTAGTCCAGATATTGCTTTACCATTACAGGGAGAACACAGTGAGGACTTTTCTCCTGTTCCTCCTCCCAAAGCATTCCTCTTAAGTGGCACAGAAGCATTCTGTTTACAAAGCATTATGAGTCCTTTGAATGCACAGTGCCACAGGTATGCAAATTGTAGTATCTGACAGTGCCTATATAGACAAGAATCTCTCTGTTTAAATAATAGTATGCAGTACCATCCTGTCCCTCCCCTTCACACACCTTCCTAAAGCTTGGTTAATGTTGAGTTAGTCAACAAACACAAACAAAGGCAGCTGTGCTGTAATCCACTGACAGCTGGATTGGGTGCATGCACCATATATATTGCTACAATTCTGCTTTAAGCTTTCACGATGTAAGTGGAATCTATTAAAGAGGAAGCGCCTAGTTTTTTAGTTTAGTTTTAGTTTTTTGTGTTTTTTGTGGGGGGGTGTTAAAAATTAATTTTTGATATTTCATTTTGTGGGAATGTTCAGGGATGCAGGAGAGGATATATTGTTTGATTATAGCCTTTCCAACTTGTGTTAACAAATTCACAATTTAGCAGAGTAACATTCCCCTATTTAAACTCACAGCATATGCGTTTGCTCAGGCTCGCTAAAGCCTCTATAATAACTGTTCTGGTATTTTCCCATTATTCCCTCATAAAAGATAAGACACAACACAGTCTTCTATAAAAGTATGAAAAGAGTTTACTCACATTCTGTTTACAATCGGATCCCAGAAGGCAGAGTTAGCTTAGAAAAGTAACATACACCTGGAAACTATCCCATAAAGAGACAGTCCCTTTGTCCTCTCTTGGCTGGAGGCCAAGAGAGCATCTTTGGCTAAGCAGATATTGCTTCTTCAATGCATGTAGTCTGAGAGAGAGAAAGATGGCTGCCCTGCCCTGTGCTTTTGTCATTACCTGCACAGGTGAGGCCATGCCCACCTCTAGTCACATGCAGAGGAAGTCTGTCCCAGCCCAGAAGGAAATAGGAAGTTTACCTGCTGGCTGGACAAACATTCCTTCCCATGTGTAAATATGTTCACTCTAGGAATGTTGTACTTGACTGCTCTTGTGTTTCACATCCCACAAATTTTTGATTTTTTGATATTTGATATTTGATATTTGATTTCAGAAAATCAAATAAAAAAAATAAAAAAACCAAATATCAAAAAATCAAATATCAAAAAATCAATATCAAAAATATAAAATATAATACAGTGGTACCTAGGGTTAAGTACTTAATTTGTTATGGAGGTCCATCTTTAACCTGAAACTGTTCTTAACCTGAAGCACCACTTTAGCTAATGGGGCCTCCTGCTGCTGCTGAGCCGCCGGAACCCAATTTCTGTTCTTATCTTGAAGCAAAGTTCTTAACCCGAGGTACTATTTCTGGGTTAATGGAGTGTGTAACCTGAAGCATATGTAACCTGAAGCGTATGTAACCTGAGGTACCACAGTATAAAATAAACATAATATAAAATAAAAACAAAAAATAAAACAATAAAACAATAATTATAAAATAATAGCAAAATAATAATAAAAAGAGGAAGGGCCTAATCTACTGATGTCAGGAGATGCTCCTACATCCTGGATCTACCCATATTTTTCGCTCCATAAGACACACCTGACCATAAGACGCACCTTATTTTTAGAGGAGGAAAACAAGAAAAAAAATATTCTGAATGAAACAGTAGATGCGTGTGTGTTTTTGTGCCGGCTGTAGCCATGGACATGCTATGTGATCTGATGGTGAATTTGGGGTGACCCAATGCAAAAATCCTGAGGATCCATGTGCTTTTATCTCCCCCCTCGCATGCTGATCAGCTGCTCAGTGCCTTTGTTTCAACACCCCCTTCCCTCTTGTTTGCCTTAGTGTCTTTTCCTCAGCTGGGGCAGTTTTTTGCTCCTCCTTTTCTTCTAATTTCTCTCCTCATTGCTTGTTGTAGTATTCCTGTCTCTTCTACTTGCAAGTTCGCTGTCTTTATCTGGCCCCCTCCCAGGCAACCTCCTTTATCGCTAGATTCCCTTATCTCCCTCCGATCGCTTGCCGATCAGCTGCTCAGTGGCTTTGTTTCAACACCTCCTTCCCTCTTTCTAAAAAAAAAAATAGCTCGATCTGCTTTTTGCCCCTGGGCAATTCGGCTCCAGGGACCACGCATTCACTCCATAAGACGCACAGACATTTCCCCTTACTTTTTAGGAGGAAAAAAGTGTGTCTTATGGAGCGAAAAATATGGTCATTCCCCTGTATGGCACACCACTGAAGTGCGAGTTGCAGTTTCTCAATGGAGAGCCCTCATGCCCTGGACTGACAGTGTGCACCCTGGAGTATAAAGAGCTTCTTGTTCCAGTTGAGCAAGAAGGCATTTCTGAGCTCTGCTGTGCTTCTTTATCCTTCGGTGGAAGTTGGCCTGTTAGGGCAAGTGGGAGCCCACCTCACCAACCTCAGCCAGTGCCCACCTGCTTGCCTGCCTACTTATTTCCTAGACTTGTTGTGACACTCCATGTCAGCTTCCTCCGCTTCCTCCTCCTCCTTAGTCTAATTGTGAGCCTTCCAGAAGTCTGAAGGGAAAAGGATGCACCTATTCTATTTATTCTATGATGGTGATGGTGATGGTGGTGGTGGTGGTACAGGGGCCCATCTGACTGGGTTGCCCTAGCCACTCTTCCTACACATATAAAAACACACTGAAACATTAAAAAACTTCCCTATATGGTGGTACGTCTGGATGCGAACGGGATCCATTCCGGAGCCCTGTTCACATCCTGAAGAGAACGCAACTTGCGTCTGCGCGTGCGCAAGTTGCGATTCACCGCTTCTGCGCATGCGCGTGATGTCATTTTGAGTGTCTGCGCATGCACGAGTGGTGAAACCCGAAAATGCTCAACCTGAAGCAACTTTAACACAAGGTATGATTGTACAGGGTTGCCTTCAGATGTCTTCTAAAGGTTGTATAGTTACTTACCGCTTTGGCTTGGGGTGTCACATAACTCTGTACTCTCCAACATTTCTCTGAAGACATCTTAAGGAAAAGCGCGACATTCCGGGATCAGTTCAGAAACCAGGACGGCTTCTGTAAATCTGGGACTATCCCTGGAAAACAGAGACACTTGGAGGGTCTGAAAATAGAATCAGTTGGCTGCACCTATAACTCATTCTGGCTCTACCTATCGTTTGGGCTCCCTCCTGGACCATCCGCAGCACCATAGGTTTCCCATTACTGGCTTCAAGAACGATTTGGGATTATAATCTGAACAAGGCCTTTGTGTCATGCTGCTCTCAAGGGCACAATAGCAAGGCCAATAACTAAGTGGCAATGCAAACCCAAGAAATCTAGTTATACTGGTGCCTCCTAAACCACCCTCCAAAATTTCACACCTGCAACAGCCTTCATGGAACTCAGGCATTTCTCCACACACACCCCTCCACAACCTATAATCTGCCATAAATACCTTTATATCAGGCCACTTCCCAAATGTGCCGCCTTCCTCAGCATTTTTCTAAAGCCAAAAGGCCTGATGGAAAGCATAGCTGACTCCAGTACATCACTAAGCTGAGCCTTTACCATCTGCTTCAACCCCTAATTACAAATGCAAAACAACATAATTCACAATCGCATCATAAAAAAGTAAAATATAAGTGATTTAAATGCATGTGCTTTGCTTATGCAAGGCAACGTTCATCTGCTATTTCACCCCCTCCCTGTGTTAAAAGAGAACCTCCAGGGTGAAAGGCTGTTTGCATGGACCGAAAAGGGGAGCCATTTTGATGATTTAAAAAGCAAAAAAGTTTTTTATTTTAATGTGTTCACATGTAGTAAAATATAGATTACTTAGACATACGTGATCCTAAAATTTTTTTCACCCTCTCTCTTTTTCTTCATTGAATGAACTTTATTACGGTCACAGACTAGCATAAGAAAAATATATGATGACATAGCGGTTAGGATTTAAACAGATAATTGTTAGAGGAAATAAGGACAAAGAAACAAGCATAGGATAAAACGTGTGAATAAAATATGAGATTAAACACTGATAATGGATGAATGAAGGCTGATAATTAAAACAGATAAGAGCTAAGAAAAAAACAAATTAAAAACATGCAGTTAAAACAACTGTAAGAACATAAGGACTAAAAGACACGAAGTTACAACAACTATACTCTGGTTTCTCTTCAGATCGTATAAATCTTTTGCCTTTTTCTTCATTGTAATCTAAAGTAACAGCTTGCAAAATGGGCCAAACGCCTTTCAATAATTATTGAAATGCTTACCAGAAATGTACATGTATGTTGCAGTGTATAGGGACAGGATGAGCCACTCAACCATCCATATATATCAGTATATTATACCAAAGAGCAAGAATTGTACATATTACTCTTCTGGGGTTTGGTGAGGGTTCAGTCTCCATTGATTTAGGTTCTAAGGTCTGGTGGTGATGTGGTGAGACATAAGACATGTTGATAGGGAGACAATGCTTGAAGCATTCCTTTCTTTTTCTTTTAAATGTCCATGTTTCTGAGTTGACCTTCCACCCATTATAGTCTGTCTCTCTCCAAGTTCTTCCATTCCACACCTTTTTTCTCCAATAAAATTCCTTCTAAGCATCATATAAGGATCAGCTTACTTGGAAAACTGCTTATTCTCTTCATATACCCAGTAGGACATTGTGTTCTGCAGGAAAGTTTCGCCTTGAAGTTATTGAAATATTTATTTATTTAACAGAATTTATATACCACTTGATTGTTATTGTTTATTTTACAAAAAAAACTAACCTTGTGTGGTTTGCAAACATAAAATAAGAGTGGTTAAATAATTAATATAATACAATATAATTAATATAATATAATATTTCTATGCTGCACATCTGGCTGGGTTTCCGCAGCCACTCTGAGTGGCTTTCAACAGAACATTAAAAACAGAATAAAACTTCAAACATTAAAAACTTCCCTAAACAGGGCTGCCTTCAGATGTCTTCTAAAAGGAATGCGCTCTATGTGGGGCTACCTTTGAAGGTGACCCGGAAACTACAACTAATCCAGAATGGGGCAGCTAGACTCGGCAGCTGCTCCCAGTCACAGTTTAAAAATGTTTTACTTACAGACTCTTTAAAGGTCAGATTCATATGCTTTTCTATGCAGCAGCAAGAAAAGACAGGCAGCAAAGCTTAGGTTAGTCCCAAAGTGGTAAGTGTTTCTAAATTATTTGTATATATAGAAACAAAAAAGATGTCTTACTTAAACTACATGGTCTAAGCTTGGAGGATCCAACTTAGACCTCCTTACTGGTAGGGTTCATATTATGAACGTAAGAGAACAAAGGGTTTGTTAGCCCTTCCTCTCAAGGTGAGGAGGAGTGACCGAGTTAAATTTGGCAGCTTACTCTATCGTCTTAACTCCTTCATGCATTGAAGGACCTGAACACAACAGCACTCTCCCAACTTGTGATTCCCAGCAACTAGTATTCATAGGGGTGACACCTCTGACAGTGGACATAGAACATCACCATCATGCCTAGTAGATATTGCAGATTGTTTTCTTCGTTGTCAGGAGCCACCTTGAAGATGATCATGGGGAATAAGCATACCTTCTGCTTGTTGTAGATGAAGCTGCTGATAACAAGAAAGCTATGTGCTCACCTCCTTCCAGTGTTATTTCTGATCATTGTTTAAATCGTTTTTGTGACCAGGGAAAGCAGAAATGTGTCCATAATTCACACAGGTATTTCCAGCTTTCCTATCCTCCCACAATATTTGTTTCATCTCTAATGCTAATTAATCCCAACTCAAGGCAATGACACCACACCAAATAACGGGAGAAGTCAGAGTTCATAAATAATGTCACCCGGCAGTCTTCCATATTTACAAATAGATTTCCCCCCACACACAAACAGAACAAGGAATTGGGAACAATGAGGTCACCACTGTTGAAAACCAGAGGGTGACAAGCCTCCTCATTAGAAAATGACTTCGTATGAGTCAAAATTACAGCTTTGAAGAGGCTATTATTGCGTTTGACCCTATAGTCTGCTAGGTCTTTCCCGATAAGCATTCATTTAGAGATAATTTTTGTATGTCTAAAGTACCACACATACTCTTTCTCTTGCTGGAATCAAAATGCATTTGTCTATCAGCATAAGCCAACCTTATTTCAGAACAGAGTGACATTGTAAACTACTTTCTGTTCCCCAAACTTAGAGATGCTCCTGTGCAACTTGGCCATGTACAACAACTAGCAATCCCAGAGTAGAATGGGAGCACAGCCATCTGCATTAAAAAAGCAATAAATAGGCAATCAAATCCACAAGCTCAGATATAAATGAATGTCCACATTAGCTGAAACTGGAGCTGAACCAAAATTTCTCAGTTATTTTCCTTTGGTTTCCTTACCCTGGCCTGGATAAAGCTCGCACCAGCAAAATTTCCTCAAGATATTCTCCACAATTATGATGGTTTGGGTGGTGGTGGGTGGATGTTATCCCCTAACCACAAAATGATGCTAGATCTTGAGAATTGTGGAAGGGATGCAAAATGGTAGGTAGACTGCCAAAAACAGTCGCTGCTTAGGAAAAAGAGAAAGAAACTGTGTTACTTGTGCTAATGATGAGCCCCACCGAAAAATGACGAGATTTTTTTTTCCGTCTTCCTGGTGAAATTTAATGAAATGATCCTGCAAGTTTGGAAACATTAAGGATGCAGAACCAGCAATTTCTGATTGACCACCTACATAACAGACGAGGAATCTATCATCCTTCAGTCAAATGTCAATCCTTCTCTGTAAATAGGTGACTTCTGAGTGGTCTCAGATATGTATGTGAGGCTTCATCCTCAGTCTTCATCTCCTTGGGACTGTCTAAATCAGGAATCCAAAGAACTTCTTTTTGGCATGAAACTCTGCACATTCTCTGGAACACAACACTCAGCTGAAGCAGGTAATATTCAGCTAACAGTGCTGCATTGTCTTTACTGAATTTTATTTCCAAATCTATATGTAATTGTTGCTTTTCATTTTTCTTCCTATTCAACCCTTTCCCCCCAAATAACATATTTTTATACTTTGAAATTTGGCTTCATTGGTTTTTAAAAGGCAATTATCTTAAATTACTCACTCAATCTTCCCCACATGCTAGACTGCATGACTGTTAAGTTACCTCTTTGTGTACTGTGGATCTGGCAGAAGGTTTTGTTAAGAACAGTGTCATCTGGGCTTTGGGAAACTAAATCCAAAGCTCCTTATCACTTAATATTTCTACAGCTGAGCTTAAAGGGTGGGTTCCTTGTCACCTGGGTTTAGAAATCCTTCCAAATAGTCAGGCAGTCTAGATATTTTTGCAGGCTAGAATCAGCCCTTATACAAAAAAATGGGTGCAAGAGTAGGGGAAACTCAACCTCTCAGTTCTGCATCCACCATTAATCACCCCATTCTCTTTCGGGTGCAGGTGACACCCCATTCATGTCAATGGGGTGAGTAGCTCCTTGAGGGCATGAGCAGATCTGCTTCTCCATTGACATGAGTAGGAAAACCTAGTGTGTGTGTGGGAACATCTGTAGATCTCAAGGAGAATCATGGCATAAAAATACAAGAGAAAAACACAAAATACATAACAAAACAAGAAAAACAAACAACCCAATAAGCCCCTCCTCCCACCCCCTCCCACAAACACATTTAAGCAACTAATAAATTAATTGTAACCATAATAATATTCAGCCATTGCAAGTGAGAGTGGGAAACAGTGACTTGACAAAGACCAAATTGTGAATTAACAGAAGCAGTGGCATTCAAACTGAGAACATTCTGATTCACAGCTCAGCTTTTTAGCCTGAATGCTAAATAAGCAAATTCCACCCAGCTTTAACATACAAGACATAATAATTATGACAATAACTTTTTTTTTTGTCTTTGGCAAAAATAATCTTACCCAAAACTATAAACTGATAGCTTTTGATTTAAATAAGATTTCAACTTTGATTCTTTGATCTTCATTAATCAACTAACTAACTAACTAACTAATTAGCTAGCAGCACATTAAGAAATTCAAAATGCTCTCTACAGCATAAAAAGTAAGGAAGAGGTGTTTGACAATGGAATGAGTTCCCTTGGAAGGTGGTGGACTTTCCTTTCCTTGGAGGTTTTTAAGCAGAGGTTGGATGGCCATCTGTAATGGATGCTTTAGCCGAGATTCCTGCATTGCAGGGGGCTGGACTAGATGACCCCTGATGTCCCTTGCAACTCCACAATTCTATGATTCTATGAATCATAATATTTGTTCTGCTCTACAGTATCACCATGACTCGGCCCACCCCTGAGTATCATTTTCAAATATATGCCAAAGGAAGAGCAAGTGAACTTTTTTTATTTCAAGACATTCTGCAATTTACACATTTTTGTATCAGCACACTTACCCATGTCATATGTAAGTATTTCCTCTGAACGGATTTAATTTTTAATTTTCCTGAATCAGTGTTAACCAGGAAAAAGGTAATTGTTGTCAAGAGTATTCAAACTGTCAGAATATCATTCAATCTAAAAGCTGTTAGAATCTCTGCAAAAGTAATTACTGAAATTCTATTCAACTGTAATAATAACCTGCCACTGATGACAGCAATTACTGGGAAAGTGTAATAGAAATCAAAGGAGCATTTTTCTCTGACAAGTACATTTCTAACTAAGGTTTACATTGGCTGAATGGTGTTGACAATGACTATGTGCTGTATCACTCTTAATCACGCTTGGCATGATGCTACAGTCTGAACTGCTCACATTTAGCAGCAAGACTAATTGTGTGTTTCATTTGACACTGTCCACACTCACGGTACATTGAGGGGGGAGGGGATTTATGTTTTAGAGCCACAATGCATTACCCTGACTTTGATCCAATTTAACTATCAATGACAACTGACCTTTGGACCTAAGACAGAGTTTATGGATTCCCATTTTCTTGAATAAACGCCTTAGAGAAATTTTCCCTGAGGGAAATTTTCTCACATCATCTTTTCTGTTGGAAAAAATACCCCTTCATGTTCTGGAAGATTCCGAAGCATATTTATGGCCTTATTCCATGAGCTTTTCCTTAGATTATTCATTATTCAACTGACTTTCGGGTTTGGTGGGTGTGCGTCAGTAAACGAGGGGAATTAAAACTAAGAGAGCTGAGTGTGGGGTGTTCATGTAATCTCACTGTATGCAAGTTGTACAAGTGAAAATAAAGTATTTCAATTTCAATTCAATTCAATTTCAATTTGAGGTCTATATGGGCTGGCCCATACTGAGAGTCAGTGTGGTGTAACGGTTAGTGTGTTAGTCAAGGATCCCAGGAGATCGGGGTTCAAACTTCCACTCAGCCACGAAACTCTGTGGGTGACTCTGAGCCTAACCTACCTCATAGGGTTGTTATGACGATAAGTGACGAAGAGCATAACTATTTATTTATTTCATAAAATATATTTCATATTATTTATGTCATAAAAGAACTATGTACTCCTTGGGGAAAAGATAGGATATGAATGCAATAAATGAATAAATAATTTGCATATTTAGTCGCTTGCTATGTAAAAAGTACCTAAACAACTTCCAAAGCTTTAAAAACACAAGGGTTAACATAAAATCAAAGTGGGGAGGGCCATATGTTACAACAAACCATAAAGGGGAGACTTTGGCAGGAAAAGAAATCATCCAGCAAATACCCATAATCTATCAAATGTCTGGGAGAAGAGACAGGTTTTCGCCAGTGCTGAAAGCATGTTAATGAAGATGCCCAGCGGACCACAGTGGGGAAAGAGCCACGATTTTGCTGCCCAAGTCAAGTGTGTAGTATCACAGTGCGGTCATGTTATTTTGACACCTGAGGCAGAAAACCCCACTATAATGATAAAATGAATAGTATGAAAATACTATAATGATAAAATGAATAGTATGAAAATACTATAATGATAAAATGAATAACTGAGAATATGCTGCCATTTTATGACACTCAAATTCAGCTGCCTGAGGTGGTTGCCTCATTTTGCCTAAAAGTGTGACCATGTGTCCAACTTTACAGACTTCGGTTTGAAGGGCTGTCAAAGGAACATTTGGCATTTAAAGGGATGTTCTGGCCAGGTTTGGTATAAAGATACAGAAAAGACAGCAGGGGGCTTCAGGTTAAGAACATAGGATCCCTACTGGATCACATTAAAGGCTCGTCTAGTCCCGCAACCTGCTCTCAAAGCAGCCAAGGAGATGCCTATGGGAAACCCACAAGCAGGAACTAAACACAATAGCACTATCCCCACTTGTGAAAGGGATGGGCCAATGCATCAATTTTATTTTGCTTTCGTTTTCATTTATTATATTTCTATGCCGCTTTTCCTCCTCACAAGTTACAAAGCGGCTTACAAACAATAAATAACAACATAATAGAACATCACAATTACAACATAAATCATATAGAACAATTAACAAATCCTAAGTAAAACAATTTCAAATAATCAGTAAGACAACCACCTTCTATAAAACACTATTTCAGTTTCTCTCAATTTTTCAATTTTTCCAGTATGAAGTTCTCCACACTTCCACAACAGTTTGCAAAAAAAGGGGGGAGGGGGAGCCTCAAAACTTTTCAGCAACATTTTCTCTTAATATGCATATTTTTGTATGCAACCGTGCCTAATATACGCTTTTCCAAAAATATATTTCCCTTAATATAATGCATTGGGTACATTATTTTCATTCATATAAAAATTTTAATGTACAGTTTACCTTAGCATATGCATTTTATCACATGTTATTACTTTGCTTGTGAACTACACTGCAAAATTTGGAGAGCTGCAAATTTTGGAGAATGGCTGTGTTTTGACTCACATATTGTTTTTGAAAGAGTGAATTAGGCAGATTTCCCTACACCTACACTGAGGGCCCCCAGATGTTGCTAGACTTCAACTCCCATCAACCCTGGCTATTGTCTATCATGGCTGGGGCTGATGGAAGTTGGAGTCTAACAGCATCTGGAGGGTAAGAACAGTCACACTAACTTACAAAATTGTCTGTTTTGACACCCTCCCCCACCCCACTCCACCGCCTCAAAAACCCGCTCCACCTTTCTTTTTTGGCACCAACTACCTCTGAACATCACAGGTTAATTTTAATGGTTGTTACTCCTCTAAGAACATTGCCATCTGTTCTGGCCTCTGTGTACAAATGCTAATAGAGCACAATGCACAGCTGAACCATTAAAAAAAATCCTGAAACTATACATAATTTAAATGCCTTCACATTCTATGTTCCTTCTATATTTTCATATGCATCTGTTACTTTGCTTTCCCCCTCCCACCTCATATGTCACAACGTAGTTTCTTGAATGTGGCCACTTGCCAGTGCTGATGTAGCCACCAAGGTACAGAGTTGGAAGCTGAGGGAGACAATTTATAGTAGGTATGCATCATAGGATTGCAGGTCCATCATTTAATTCATAAAAGCCCTACAGTTCTGCTTTCCCATTACCTTCACAGGATGCCCCCTCTTTTGGTTTTGCTTTCAGTAGGTTTACCAAGCACGCAATCTGAGTCAGCAAATCTGGACTGCTTTTAGAGGCATTGTTTACATTCCCCCTGCATCCCTTTCCAGCACATAATCACTCAGAAATTGGTAGTTAGGTCAGTTATGAGATTTTACTGTGCAGCAATAAGGCCAACATCTGCCTTGCATATTTGTGGTTGCCGTCATACTGCATCCAACATCGCTTCCTATTGTTCCAGGAGTTGCTCAGGCATATAATAGGGTTGCAATGAGTTCAAATCTCTTGCGCTAAGGGTGGCTTTAGGGAGCTACTTCTCTGCCATATTGTGGATTAGATTTTTCCTGCCAGCAGTTCCACCCAACCCCTGTGCAAAAATAAAACAAAGCAAAACAAAAAGAAGGTTGGTGAAATGAATGGCAAGTGATCTCGTTTAAGCTAGTGCTCCTATTTTCCCTGCTTACAGCATACTAGGTTCGATTTGGTTAATTTTATGGTATGTATGAATTGCTTCCCACAAAAAAAAGAAAAACTCCCAAAGCAATCTACAATCACTAGAATAAAATAGACTAATGCAAAAATATGAACATATTAAAAACATAGAATGAAAACTTCCAGGCATTGGTGCTGCCCAAGTGTCCAGAAGAACAAAGAAGTCTTTGCCTGGTGCTGAAATGATTTGCCAATGGTGATGGGCCTCCCTGTAGACAGCATTCCATAGACAATAAGTTACTACAAAGAAGGTCTGTTTTTCCATTGCCCTCTTCTAGATCTACCTTGGAACCAGTAGATGCGGTGAGATGCCAGCAGTATTAAGTATAAAACAATAGTGGAAATGTAGAAGTGGGTCACGTGTTCCTGGTTGAGAGGTGGATCTCAGGTTGGGACTGGTTGAAGGCTGCTGGTGTAGACAATACTACGCTAAATGGACCAAAGGTCTAGCTCAGTGTAAGTCAGCTTCATGTATTTTGAGGAAGAGCTACAGCTCAGTGGTGGATCACATTTTTTGCATGAAAAGCGGTTCCAGGCTCAGTCTCCAACATCTGCAGGTAAGGATGGGAAACATTCCTGCCTGAAAACCCTGGAGAGCTTCTGCCAGTTGGTATAGTATAGTCAGTATTGAACTAGATGCATCAATGGATCTGAGTCAGTTTAAAGCAGCTTCTTATGTCCATATTTTCCTCTGGCATGTTGTCTGTCTCTATCATCCTCATTTTCAAATAAAGCAAAGAGGAATCTAACCCTTTCCTTCAGGTGAAGGAGGGGTACAGATTGTTTTCCCAGCCCACAGCACATGTGGGCTTCAGTTCCACTCTGCCCTTGGAGAATGCAGGCCAGCAATAATTAGGTCTGGCTGGCAGATGTCCTTTGAATGGTTTTGCAGCACTTCCTCCCTGCCGGAAAACCTAGGAATGGACTAGCCAATGGCAAAACTACACAGAGCCTGTAATTCCATTCTCCACAATGTTTTGTTTTGTTATACTCTCTCTCTCTCTCTCTCTCTCTCTCTCTCTCTCTCTCTCTCTGTGTGTGTGTGTGTGTGTGTGTGTGTGTGTGTGTGACCACTAAATCAGACCCAGGAGATTGCACCTCTGCCTAGATTTTTTAAAAGAACCTGACATTTGTCCCTATGGAAATTCATTTTGTAAGTTTGGGCCCAGTTCAATGTGTTCAGGTCATTTTGAATCCCATTTCTGTCTTCTGAAGCATTAACTACCCCTCCCAGTTTGGTTTCATCTGCAAATTTGATGAGCATTCCCTCAATTCCTTCATCCAAGTCATTTATAAAGAAGGGACTCAAGCATGCCGCCTAACCACCTCCCAACTCACAACACTACATAATATAATAGCAAGCAAACCAGTAACACACACACACACACACACACACACACACACCACAGCTTTAAGGACCATAGATTGCTTACCGGTAATTACCCAAAGGCCTGGAAGAAGAGAAATGTTTTTGCCTGCCAACTAAAGATACGTAATGAAGGTACACTGCAGGTGACAGTTACTATGTGTGTGTATGTTGGGTGGTGGTAGTAACAGTGCCGGGGTCTATAATTTCAGTGGTACCCTGTGTGAGGTCAAAATTTTACTCCCCCCCCCCCCGCCTCTTGCCATCTATTCTACAGTGGTACCTCGGGATGCGAACGGGATCCGTTCCAGAGCCCCGTTCGCATCCCGAACAGAACATAAGACATGACAGTGCGTCTGCGCGTGCGCAGGTCGCATTTCGCCACTTCTGCGCATATGTGCGACGTCATTTTGACCGTCTGCACATGCTCAAGCTGCGAAACCCCGAAGTAACGTGCTCCATTACTTCCGGGTCGCCACGGAGTACAACCCAAAAGCACTCAACCTGAAGCGTATTTATCCCGAGGTATTTATCAACTGTACATCATAGTTGTGGCGCTCCCTGTGGTGCCCCTGAGGCTCTGAACCCAGTGCAGCTGAACCAGTTGCTCTCCCCTAAATCCACCTCTGGTGGTAACTTGTAACCATAGTCTGTGCCACTTAAGTTTTCTGCTGCCCTCAGGTATAGCATTAAGATGCTTTTTCATCACCAGTGTTGAAGCATGATTTGATTGCCAATCTCATCCATTTGTCCCACTGATTCTCCAACTATTTATCCAAGCAAACCAAGTGATGACATTGGAATACCGAGCAAGTTTTGTTTTGTTTTTTAAGTTCAAATAATTAACATCATGCTTCCTGTGTGCTCGAATGCATTTTTGTAATCACCATCAATTTATTGAATCAGCCTTCAGACCTTAAAAAAAACAGCACCACATAGGTATCTTCTTGCCAATTTCTACATTCTTGCAATAATAATAATAATTTATTATTTCTACCCCTCCCATCTGGCTGAGTTTCCCCAGCCACTCCGGGCGGCTTTCAACAGAACATTGAAAACACAATAAAACTTCAAGCAGCGGCCTCTTACTTGTACAAGCATTAACTGTAATGTATATACACAAAGCCCTGGAACTTTACAAGTGTAATACAACAAAAATCATAAAACTCCTCTCCACCCCTCCTACAACTGGACTATCTGGTTCAGTGAGTTACGGACAGGTTAAAGTGTCTTTGATATATGGATGACTTTGGTCTGATTTCCCCCTCCCCGGCTCTTATTACTTCACTGGCTACAATCTTCTGGTTTTTAATGGTATGTGCTATTAAGGCTTATTGTTATCATCATCCCATCCTTCAAAGGAGTTTTTAATACCTTGTTTTGGAATGTTCAAAGCTTTTCAGGTGAAAGTAGAAAGATACCCATGTGAGTCAAATCATGATGTTCTCTATTGCACATCTTAATGAAGTGAGTGAGTGAGTCAGAAGGACTGGTCCCAATCCACTAAGATGTCCCAATTCAGAATCTAGCATGCAGGGCCAACCCAAGGGATTGTGCTGCCTGACACGATGGTGCCAACTCGTTATTTCCTACTTCAACACTGGCAACAGGACAGCATCCTTGTCTGAGGGCCAGCTTAGGAGGTGCAAGGCAAGCTGTGTGTAGTAAATGAAGCTCTGTACCTCCAACAACTTGACATCACTTCCTGCATCTGTTACCTGAAATACCACCCTAATGGGTTTCCTAATGGGTAGTCCCACTCCTGCTTTTATGTATTCAGCTGGATGAGAAGAAGGTCCCATGGACAGGATTGGGATCTAGGATCTCAAAGCCTACAACTCAAGAAGCAGAGCCTGCTGGTCAGGGTTTTAGAGCTGGAAGAGAACTTATGGGGTCATCTAGTCCTAATATCTGCTCAATGCAAGAAATTGCAATTACAGTTTTCCTAAGCGATAGCTGTATAGTCTCTGTTTAGATAACTCTGACAAAGGAAAGCCCTCCACCTCTAAAGGCACTTTTGCTGTGTACACACCATACATTTAAGGCACATTCCACTCACCTAGGAATCCTGGGAATTATAGTGTGTTAAGGTCCTGAGGATTGCAGCTCTGTTATTAGTAAACTACAATTCCCTGGACTCTTAGAATCATCTTCTTGATGACAGCTCTTCAGACATTTGAGGGCTGCTATCATGGTCTCCCTTTAGTTCTCCATACTCAGCACTAGATTCAGGGCAGTGCTGGCAGTTCCCCCGCACAAAGCACCGAGCCTATGGGGAGCAAAATAACAACCTATATTTATATGGGTACTACTCAAAGTTAAGCCCCAGTCAGATGGGCAATTTAGTTGCCACAACTATGACATAGTGCACTTGAAAGCATGCGCAAAATGGAAGGCAAGAGGCAGGAGGGTGTCGAATAAATATTTAGGGCAATAATTTTTGTCCTTGCACAGGGCACCATATTACCAAAGTATGTCCCAGTCCATACTAAACAAAGTCAGCTCTTTCAACCATTCCTCCTAGTTAGTAGTACTTGGTGCCCATTGAGAATGGTGGTGTGGGAGACAGTGAGGCCAACAGCACATGGCGCCTGAGCCAATGGCAGGAAGATCCTCACACAAGACTGGTTGTAAGTAAGAAGACTAGCAGGTGGGGGCAGAATGAGGTTGGTGGGACAGTGTCCTGTTTGCCCTAGTGGAGCAACATCCAGTACTCATAGGCCTTGGTCTTCTGACTAACCATCATCCTGGCCACCCTCTTCTGAGGTCACCCTAGGGTAGGTGATAAAGAGCTCTGCAATCCTCAAAGATAGGTGAGCAAGGCAAGGGGGGATCTGAAGGAGTAGGTGGATGTCCAGGGGTGGAACATCCAACGGAGGGGGGACTGTGTGGAAGGACATGTCAGGGTCTATAATGTTTAGCCTGTATTAGAGGAGACTGAGAGGAGATAGGGTAGCCATCTTCAAATATCCCAAGGGCTGTCAAATGGAAGATGGAGCAAGCTTGTTTTTACCCTGCACAGGGTGGGACTTGAACCAATAGCTTCAGGTTACAAGAAGGAAGATTTTACCACCTGGAAGAACTTTCTGACAGTAAGAGCTGTCACCCTCAGGAGGTTGTGGACTCACCTTCATCAGGAGTTTTTAAGTAGAGGTTGGATGGCCATCTGCCATGAATGCTTTAGTTGAAATGCTTGCCTTGCAGGGGGTTGGACTAAGTGGCCCTCAGGGTACCTTCCAACTCTACACTTTTATGATTTCTGCACCAGCTTTTCCTGCCAACAAGATGACACCAAAACAGAGGAATTGAGAGGGAGGGAAGGAGGGAGAATTTAGCCAAACTGCTGGTTTCCCTTATTGTTGAACTATCCACTGTATTGCTGACTGTACCTCTAGGGAGAAATATAAGTTGGAAGTCGAGCACCCCCCCAAAACAAACAGCACCTCTGATTAGTATCTCATTTTGCTAGCCTTCCTGCTTCATTTGTTTCCCAGATGGGCAAAGTAAAAGGTCAATAACCCCAGGGCAGCCAATCTGATTGGAAAGAAATGTGATTTCTGGAAGGGAAATTTGCAAAATATAGCCATAACCAAGAAATGAGAAGCATCTGAAGAAAGTGACAGTGCAGGCTAATCTTCCATGTAATTTTTCTTATAGAATTTCTGACCTTTTTATAAAGAAAGAAAGAAAGAAAGAAAGAAAGAAAGAAAGAGGAAGAATACCCTTCCTTTTCCACGAGCACAAAACTAAGCCTGTTCACTAGCATGGTTCTTTGAGTACCATAGGTTTTTTTTATTACAGTTTGCCTTAATATTGAACAAGATAATAGACAGGATTGTTCTTAAAAAAATTAACAGCCCCCATTTAAAAAACCACACAAAATAATAATAATATTGTGGCATTTTACAAACTAAAAGTTCAATCCTATGCATGTCTACTCGGAAGTAAGACTCTTTTAGTTGAATTGGTTATTCCAGGTAAGTGTATGTAGGATTGCAGCTTAACTCTTAGATCCTAAGGTAAATTAGCTTGAAGAAATATTTTCCATATTATCCTTGCTCCCCCTCCCACCAAACAAAACAAAACAAAACCCTCTCTGGAGGATTGGGAGCTCCTCTGAAAAATGATGAATGGGGCATCAAGTGACTGACAGGTGGGCAGTCCCACCCACCTGTTAAATTTGTCACATGAGGGATTTGAGAGATCTGATTACCTACCCCTTCTCTACAGTCTTAATTTTCCCAGTCAAAAAAATAATAATTATGCAAGACTTCTGGCTAATTGGGAGGTCAGGGTGGAGGTCAATTAAGCAACAACTGTGAAAACCAACATGGTATTGTAGCTTCCTTTATTAGTGAATTGCAAGTGTCTCTCATTCAGGACCAGAAGTATAAATTCTACACATTCCATGGAAGGGAGCTGTTCTGCACCAAGTGATGATCCCAGCAAATGGTTATGTTCCAAATCTGGGGTAGAGGGTAATAGCAAGCCTATTGAGGTGATGCAAAGCAGGGTCATGCAGAGCGCAGCCAATTAGAGCAGATCCAAGTTAAAGCAAACAAAAGCAAAAGTTCAAACTGCACAACTCCAAGTGGACCTGTAGCAAGTTTCAGAAATAGCTTTAGCAACTGGTAATCCCAGGCTGAGCTTAATCTGAGCAGCAGCTCAGTCTGAATGGTTAGTTTCATCTCCCCAAGCCTCTTGCACTAAAACAGGAATGGGGAAGCTGTTGCCCTCCAGGTGTTGTTGTACTGGCAATTGACCATGTAGGATGGAATTGATGGAGAGTTGTCACCCTACAATATCTGGAGGGCCTCATCTTTCCCATCACATGTTAAAAGGGAAATCCTCTTGTTTCAAAAGGCTTTGCCTATTTCACCACTTTGGCTTTTTCAACCAGAGAAGCTATAGGTTCCACTGCAACTTCCGCACTGAAGTTGGAAGGTGGCAGTGCAACCGCAGGCTGGCAGAGCTTCTGGAGCAGTGGAGACTTCCAAGATTGACTCTGAAAGCAATTCACTTTCATCCTATGACACTTTCCTCCAGGTCCCCACCCTTGTCCCCCAGAGAGAGGAAGTTGAATGTTGAAGTCAAAATAACAGGGATCCTGCAGGCTGCCCATAGCTGTCTGTGATGGAAGAAATAGAGACTAAGAGCATTCCCAAAGGATGACTATAAAACTTGAGACCTCAAGTGGCAGAGAGCTTGTCCACCCTTCTAGGCAATTGGCTTTGTTGTCAAACTGTTCTTGCTGTGAACTGTTCTTACCAGTATCCTGGTATGCTATAGTGAGGATCTTAAACAGTGTCCAGAGTTTTAGTCCCCATAGCATCTCTCATTGTCCATCTTCCTTTCCTCCAGCAAAGCTGTACAATGTGAGATTTAGTGAAAATGGCTCCTGAGAAATACAACTACAGGGACCAGAGGCCAATTTGGATCCATTTTGGATTGGTCTAGTTCAAAATGGATTGAAACAGATTGGTGATATATTTTTTAAAAATAAACATGTTCCATGCCTTTTTAGAATTTGTACATCTTGAATCTTGGGTTAATTCTAAAACAGATTCCTCATCCTAATTCTTTCCAGATGGTGCTTGAGTCCACCTCCAATCAGCCTCAGTCAGCATGACCAGTGGTCAGAGTGAAGGCTATTGTAGTTCAGCAACATCTGGATGGAACCAAGTTGTGGAAGGTGTTCTAAAATGTCTCAAGGGAGAAGAAGAGAGCTACATTAGGAAAATAATAGTGTGTCATTAAGAGTTTAAAATTTAAAACCTATAGCTTCTGTAAACTATACATAAATCCTAATTTAATGTGATAAAAAATATGGTGTTAATAGACACTAGCATTATGTTTTCATTACGTATTGTTCTCTGATGGTGACATTGCAGATACTAAGGTCTGAAATATGGAGATTTGGATATATATATATATATATATATATATATATATATATATATATATGCCTAGAAAGCTACCAAAGGTGGCCTAGATCCAGGCTTCTTGGGTATTATTTTGTGGCTGTAGTGGGTGCCTTTTCTCAGATTTTCTGCTGATTATGCTGGAGCAATATTATGAGACAAAGAATTTATGCATAATGGGCATAAATCTTTCTATATGAGCCACCAGAGAGGCAAGAAAAATGGATTCTGTCAAGGATCTACATACAGATATGCATTAAACAACAGCCCTCCATAGTTCAGAGGGCCCAGCTTTAAATGTAGATTTGGGGGGATAATGAAGAATGAAATTAGTGCTTTGTCAATGCGTTAAACCTTTCCGGGGCTCTCTGCTGGCATATTTTTATAGCTTAGGAGGATAAATGGTGGGGATCATAAATTTTTCCAACTTTTCAGCTGATCTTCCAAAGTAAAATGCAAGAAAGCTTCCACTGTGCAGCTTGGCACAACAGAAGTTGTTATTCATCAGGGATTCGGCACCACCACCGTAACTTCCAATTAGGGAAACATACATTAAAAGCTGCCGTACGCTGCTATAGGAGGCCAGGCAGTAGCTCGTGATTAATGGCTGTTCATTTACTACAATCACTCACATTTTTTTGTGCACAGGTCTTAACAGAGTCATTTGTGAATTGTCAACACCCAAATTTAGTCTACCTCCAGCCATCAATCAAAGGGGAGTGTGTATTTTCACTTGTGGCTGTGTGTTTGTTAATTACACTGTATGTCTTCTGTTTCTCTTGAAATGAGTACAATTTTTTCCCCCAGAGATTGGAAAACTACCAAGCATTGTTGACAAAGCTGATTTAAGGAAACATTGGGGGGGGGGGGAATCATAAAATGGAAAAAAATAAAAATCATGCATTTTGTTTGGTACTGCAAAGAAAGGCTCCATGTTATTAAAGTCTGAGGTAACTCTTCCTTACCTGTATCTTTCACATTGTTGCGGATCATCTCAGAAATTGTTTTGTTGCTACAGCAACATTTTCCCAAACAAAATATACAAAGCTTTTTTTTATTTTTATTTTTTTCAAATCACTTCCCACCCCCACCCCCCTCTGTAGATAACCACCTATAACATGGTCATTATGTAGCAGATTGAATATAAAGTCTCAAACTGGGGACTTTAACTTTGATTATCATCATTGGTGTTATGATTATTATAATTATTTTTCAGGACCAGAAACGCCATACTCGTTGGGTTTTCACTATGCAGTTCCCTCTTTCAAGATTTAACAAGAACAAAAGTCAACAAAGTCCTGCGAGTACAAGAACACTCATGCATCACTTCCTGTGCAATGGAACCTTTTTTCTGAGGGCTCGCATCAGTGGCTGGCATTATCAGGCACCTGCAAAGGCTCCTATATCAAAGAAGGGGGCTCCTAGTGACCTCCCAAGCCCCTTGCCTCTGTTGCTTTTCCTCCTTCTTGCTGTTGCTGCCTATTAATAAACATAAGGAATAACTTTCCGACAGTGGAACTGTCTCCCTCGAGAAGCTGTGGGAATTGGAGGTTTTCAAGCAGAGGTTGGATGGCCATCTGTCATGGTTATTTTAGCTGAGATTTCTGCATTTCAGGAGGTTGGACTGGGTGACCCTCTGGGTCCCTTCCAACTCTACAGTTTTATGATTCTATGATTCTCCTAGTCTATTAGCTGTAGGATATTCATTTGCCTTGAAGAGGACAGTCCCCTGTCGTTGTTTTTAATAATATAATTTTTTTTTGGTGTGTTTTTTTTGTAGCATGACAATATCAGAGCAATAAACAATAAAATGAGCACAAAATTGTGATTTCTTTATTTTTTTACATTCTTTTTCTGCAAGGAATTGCCAGTAAAGGGATTTATGTAAGAATGTAAGATGAGCCCTGTTGGATCAGACCAAAAGCCCATCGAGTCCATTCTATTCTCACAATCACCATCCAGATGCAAATGGGAAGCCCAGAAGCAAGATATGAGTTCAGCAGCACTCTCCCTCATTTATGATTCCCAGCAAACTGGTATTCAGTCATATTTTCTCTGACGGTGGAGGTAGCACATAGCCATCAGGTCTGGTAGCCATTGATAGCCTCATTCTCCCTGAATTTGTCTAATCCTCTTTTAAAGCCATCCAAGTTGGTGGCCATCACAACATCTTGTGCGAGTAAATTTGATGGTTTAATTACACACTGCATGAAGAAGTTCTTCTATCTTGTCTGCCCTGAACCTTCTAACATTCAGCTTCATCAAATACTCCTGAGTATCCAAATATGGCAAAGAGACAAAAAGTTTCCTCTTTTCACTTTCTACGCACCATGTATAATTTCACACACCTTTATAATGTCTAGTCCCATGGACTGCAAGAAGATCAAACCTATCCATTCTTAAGGAAATCAGCCCTGAGTGCTCACTGGAAGGACAGATCGTGAAGCTGAGGCTCCAATACTTGGGCCACCTCTTGAGAAGAGAAGACTCCCTGGAAAAGACCCTGATGTTGGGAAAGATGGAGGGCACAAGGAGAAGGGGACGACTGAGGACGAGATGGTTGGACAGTGTTCTCAAAGCTGCCAGCATGAGTCTGACCAAACTGCGGGAGGCAGTGGAAGATAGGAGTGCCTGGCGTGGTCTGGTCCATTGGGTCATGAAGAGTCGGACACGACTAAACGACTAAACAACAACAACAACAAAAATAATGTCTACCCTTACTTGTCTCTTCTCTGAACTAAAAGGCTCTTCGTATTGATCGATTGGGTTGTGCTGCTCTTCATTCTTACCCTGCTTGCATTATATTGGTTTCCCCACCCATTAAATTAAGATGAACCCCCCTGAAGAAATTAGGGCTAGGGACTCAAGTTCCCTAACCCTTCTTTAAAGCTTAAATATATGTAAAATACTTAACAAGATGATAAATATTTATTGCCTGTAGCGATAGGCCTACTACAAGTAGTGAAATAATTACAGTGCCCATTCACAGTGTTGATGATAACTCACACATCCTGATAAGAAAATTAACACCTGTGGTAGGATAAAAACCCATTCACACATGTCATTCTTCCTTGTTGTCTCTCTCCCTCTGCATTCTGCCATTCTTCTAGGCTTTACATTTTTGGCATTACAACTACTACTACTTCTAACAACAACAACTTATTATTTATATGTTTATTTGACTGTTGCCCTAGCCACTCTGGCCGGCATCCAACAAATTATAAAACCATAGTAAAATATCAAACTTCCCTAAACAGGGTTGGCTTCAGATTTTTTTCTAAAAGTCAGATAGTTGTTTATTGCCTTGACATCTGCTGGGAGGCCATTCCACAGGGCAGGTGCATCTAGCAAGAAGGCCCTGGGCCTGGTTCTCTGTAACCTCACTTCTCACAATGAGGGAACCCTCAGAAGGCCCTTGGAGCTGGATCTAAGTGTCCAAGCTGAATGATGGAGGTGGCGATGCTCCTTCAGGTATAAAAAGCTGAAGCACTGGCACAGTTTCTCATCACTCCCCCACCACCACCAAAAGGCACAAGCTTTGAAATGGGCAGGAAGCACAGTACATGCTGGTATGCTACCTCAGACTTGCTACATGAGTAGCTGTAGCATGAACTTATGAAAAAGGTAGGGAAATTGCTCCTGCCATTTTCGTGGTTGAGAGGGCCACAGATGTTGTTGAGTTTTTTTCTGGGATCAAATAACACAGAAATAAGAAATAAGAGCTAAAAAGGTTTTCCAGAAGTGCCTTCTATGTAATATGAAAGCTAATATATGATGCAGAAAATAACAGTTAGGGAAACATCAGAAAAATTAAATAAAGTGCAGTGTGAATTCAGCCACAGTTGGGACATCAGGTTGAAAAACAGTATTTTTCTCCATCACTACCTTGGGATCTTATTGTGAAGAGGGAGTAATCTACAACAAAGCTAGAGTAGATGGGCCAATGGTTTGATCCAGCAGGGCTCTTATTATGTACTGCAAACCTTCTACATCACAAATAGTTAACATCATACCTTCTAGAGGTTGTTGGATTACACATTCCATTATATCTGACAATTGGTTATATCTAGCTGGGGTTGATGGAAGGTTCAACATAACCTGGAGGACCCCATGGTGCCTACCCCTGTTCTTGTTCTTTATTTCTTTTTGCAGAGTCTTCACAGTAAGAATTATAGTTAATAAGTACAATAATAATTTTAGCTGGTAATGGAAACTTATTAAACCAACACATATTTAACTAAATATTAGAAGGCACTTCCTAACCGTAAGACTGTAAGATGGGCCCTCCTTTGAAGGTTGAATGACCACCTGTCAGGGATACTGTAATTTCAATATTCTGGCACTGAGCAGGGGTCACGCGGACTAAATGAACTCCCAAATCCCCTCCAACTCTAAAATTCCATTGGTTGGATTAATAGTTGTGCTTGAATACACAGTGGGGGACCTGTGGCTCTCCAGATAATAACTCCCATCAGCTCCAACAAGCAGTGATCAGGGGTGGTGGGAGCTGTACTTCAACAACAGCTGGAGGGCTGCAGTTTCCTCACTTCTTTATTCCCATTGAAACCAATGGGACATAAGCTAATTATGACTAAGTTGCCACTTTAATTTCAATAGGAATAAAGCTTAACTAATTTCTGTCTGCATCCAATCCTATGGTTCCAACACTAAGGTGAACGGTCTGATAAATCTACTTAATCCATTGCCCTTCTGCATTTCAGAAATCAGGTTTAAGAGTTGCTGGCCACATTTGGATAATATAGGATATTAACGCTATGCTAGGATGACTGACAAGCAGATTGGTGCCAAATCACGTATGCATGAGGTGGAGGATATTGAAGTTGACAGTGCTTGATAATTTACAACTTTCACCTTCAGCATCTCATGATTTACATCACAATCACTGAAGAGAAACCTGGAGTCAAATAAAATTGATGGGATTAGAGCCCGTGTGTGATGTCCCTGAAACTTTGAGATCCTATAGTTAGTTACCTGGACGTATAGGTCTGATTGAACTCAATGGGACTTATTTCTGAGTAGGCATATTTAGGGTTGTGCCTCAGAATGCTCATTTGTGAACATGTGGATGGAACTTTCCCATGATCCCTGCTGAATGTGGGCAAGCTTTATCTCCTAGCTGTCAATCTCTGTGATATTTTGTGGTATAGTTTACTTAATATAGGGGTGGGAAATCTTTTTCACCCTTTTTTTCTGGGCAAACTCCTGAGAGACACATGACAGTGGTGAGCAAAAGTGAGTGGGGCAATTGATGTAAATGTTAACTTTATACACAAGTGTAACTGTATATTACAACACACTGAACTTCTGGTTCGGGGGGTTGTGTCCTACCAGGTGTTTCTCCAACTATGCTTTCAGTTAATACCCAAGGATAAGGATAGAAAACCTGTGGTCCTCCATACATTGTTGTACTATAGCTCCCTTCTTGTAGTTGTTTTGTTGTTTAGTTGTGTCCAGCTCTTCATGACCCCATGGACCAGAGCACGCCAGGCACTCCTGTCTTCCACTGCCTTCCGCAGTTTGGTCAAACTCATGTAAGTAGCTTCGAGAACACCGTCCAACCATCTCGTCCTCTGTTGTCACCTTCTCCTAGTGCCATCAATCTTTCACAACATCAGGGTCTTTTCCAGGGAGTCTTCTCTTCTCGTGAGGTGGTCAAAGTATCAGCCTCAGCTTCACGATCTGTCCTTCCAATAAGCACTCAGGGCTGATTTCCTTAAGAATGGATAGGTTTGATCTTCTTGCAGTCCATGGGACTCTTATGAGCCTCCTCCAGCACCATAATTCAAAAGCATCAATTCTTCAGCGATCAGCCTTCTTTATGGTCCAGCTCTCACTTCCATACATCACTACTGGGAAAACCATAGCTTCAACTATACGGACCTTTGTTGGCAAGGTGATGTCTCTGCTTTTTAAGATGCTGTCTAGGTTTGTCATCGCTTTTCTCCCAAGAAGCAGGCGTCTTTTAATTTTGTGACTGCTGTTACCATCTGCAGTGATCATAGAACCCAAGAAAGTAAAATCTCTCACTGCCTCCATTTCTTCCGCTTCTGTTTGCCAGGAGGTGATGGGACCAGTGGCCATGATTTTAGTTTTTTTGATGCTGAGCTTCAGACGCTCTCCTCTTTCACCCTCATTAAGAGTTTATTTAATTCCTCCTCACTTTCTACCATGAAAGGGTAGCTCCCTACCCTTGGCCATTTGTCATGCTAGCTGTCACACATGTTAGCTGTGGAGTCCAAGAACATTTGAACATAGCTTGCTCATCTCTAACCTACAAGCATCCTTGTTCTGAGTTCCAACTGGGCTACCACTAGGAGGTTAGATTGTGCATGCAAGTTTCATTCACAACCCAAACCATAACAGTCAGTGGTGGCATTTTCTATGTAGCAGACTTTGCTTCTAGACACTTAAGAGCATAGGAGGCTGGTGGATCAGGCCAATGGCCCATCTAGTCCAGCATCCTGTTCTCCCAGTGGCCAGCCAGTTGCCTATGGGAAGCCCACAAGCAGGACTAGAATACAACAGCATTCGACACACTTACGATTTCCTGCAACTGCAAACTGCTCTGACTGTGGGGCTACAACATAGCCATTGTGGCTTGTAGCCTATGCTAATCTTATCCTACATTCACTTGCCTAATCCTCTTTTAAAGCCATACAGGTTGGTAGCTGTCAGTATTGTCAGCCTCTTCCGTCAGCTCAGTGGAATATCCCTTTCCTTTTCAGGCTGCGGAAGTTCAGCTGGACATGCATGCAAACAGCCATAATGGTTATCCTCTACCTCCACAGTCAGAGGCAGCAATGCTTCCAAATACCAGTTGCTGGAAAGCATGGGAGGGGAGCGTGCTTTTATGCTCATGTCCTGCTCACTGGTTACCCACAGGCGTCTGGTTGGCCACTTTGAGAAAATATTGCTGGACTAGATGGGCCATTCACCAGATCCAGAAGGCTCTTCTCATGTTCTTGTGTTATGTTAGCATGATGATTTAGAGCAGGTATGTCCAACAGGTAGATCGTGATCTACCGGTAGATCACTGGACATCTGTGGTAGATCACTGGTAGATCATTGGCTCCCCGCAAAGAAGCTGAACAACTGTGGCTCCCCTTAAAAAAGCTCAACATTTCCCCTCCTCCCTGAAAATAATAACCTGAACCCCCAAAAAGGGGTAGATCACTCCCAGTTTTTAACTTTATGAGTAGATCACAGTCTCTTGGGAGTTGGCCACCCCTGATTTAGAATATACTTAGGTACTGAATTATTGTCTTCATTTTCCTGGTTGTAAAGCTAGTGCTTCAGTCCCAGTTTCTAACATTCCGTTTAGACTACATTACCTGTTGTGTTATGGAACTGTGGCTTTTTGATCGATATACTGCCATTTCAGGGTACATTTCATTCGTGGTAGTGTGACACAGCAGACATCCTTGGACAGGTCCCTCCCCCATGTGCATATGCACTTCTTGCCCCCCCCATTATCCATCCATAAAAACAGGGAGGAAAAACTGTATGACAGCATATTACCCCCAATTTCATCCCATGATTGTCTTGATGAAATGGGTTGCAAACAAATTTTGCCCCCAGAAGAAACCAACACAGAAATGAGTGCTAAACTTTTGCTTGATTTCTCTAGATTTCCAGAAGAGGCTTCTACATCATGTGAAAGATCTCATAAAATGCAAAAATAAAAATAAAAAAATCAGGTAGCAAAATGTTAGGAAAGCAGAATAAAGTACTGTCTTGATGCAGCCTTAGTTTCTGTTAACTATGGACCACTGAGCTGCATACACCACAGACAAAAATAATACTTGCAATAAATAATAATAATAATAATAATAATAATAATAATAATAATAATAATAATCTGTACAGAGTTCAATATTATTGGGGGGGGGGGAATAAAGCAAAAGGCAAATAAATTTCCTGAGACAAAGCATCTGAAATACACTTACAGATGTTTCTCTACGTTACCAAAAAGAGGGAGTGGGTGGGTGGAGGGAGGGAAGTCCCCTGAGCTAAAATGAAAATTGATTTTTGGGGGGATGGTGGGGCGGGGGGGGGAGAGACTGAAGGATATGAGTGGATCATCATAATTGGCTCAACATGTGCCACAAGCTCCAGGCTACTTCAACTTCTTTTCTTAGCTGACAGATTTCTTTTGGAATTTCTCTCAAACGAAATACAAATGGGTTGATTGCAATATGTGAAACATTTGACCATCATATCCTCGACAGTGAACCCTCTCCATGGGGGAATTTCAAGAACCATTGTCAAATTCATAACAGCCATTCTAATCCACAGAACCCACCAAAAAAATAATGCACCCAGGAGCGGCTTGAAAGGTGTGTGTGTGTGTGTGTGTGTGTATAAAATCAGGCTATTTTACTGTAAGATGACACCATCTACAAAAAAATCTTTAATAAAAAAAAAGAAGAAAGGAAAGAAAATGCTGGGAGTAAAAAGTTGAATATCCGCTCATTAAAGGGGTGTCAAAATGAGAGATCTTATCTGCTAATCCTTAAATGCAAATTACTCAGGGAAATTTAACAAGAAACAATTTATGTTCCCAACTGCCTTTGTAGGGATAATAAAGAAAGAACATCCTATACCATTTAGTTTCATTTTAAGAATGAATACCTTGAGCATTAATTCACTTACTGAAATGACTACTGTAAGTGATGCATAATTGAGAGCCAGTGTGGTGAAGTGAGTGTTTGCCTAGAATCAGAGAGACCCAGCTTCAAATATCTACTCAGCTGTGAAACTCACTGAATGATCTTCGGCCAATCACAGCCTCTCAGCCTAACCTACCTCACTGGGTTGCAGTGTGAGGGTAAAATGGGAAAGGTGGAAATAAAACATAAACCAGATGGAGTTCTTTAGGAGGAAAGGTATCTTGTGAGCTACAGCCTGGTAGGAGCTGGCTGCAAATAATAGCACAGATACTGGCAGGGTGAGGTCTGCTTCCAATTAACCTCCATCTCCAAGACCCACCCTATGATGTTCACTGGGGATCACCCTATCACATCACTATGGGCCTCCTCTAGGTCTCAGGTTTAGGCCCTGAAATCTTGGGTCCTGGGATGCTCCTGACCTGGCAACTCTAATTGCAAATGACTTTTGAAATTTTCCATTATTTTAGACGTGGCTTGCTACGTGGTTTGTATGATGAAGAACTGGAGTGGGGAGGGCAGGCTGCTGTCTGAGAAATATAATTCCAAAAACCCCTTGGGCAAGACAGAACTACTTGCATAGCCCTCTGGATTGTGGCCCATCTCATCAATCAAAAGATAACTAGCTAATGCTTTTAAGAAAGCGTGGTGAGCAAATCGTTGGCTTGTTTCACTTAGAGACTAGGAAGGAGGGATTGAAAAAGACTATGCATCTTCTGAAGTTGAAGCTTCAAGATCTTTATCTCAGTTTGGGGGAAGAGGAATTCTATTTTGCTGGGAACCCAATGAGATTTTCATTCTTGCCTAATCAGGAAAATATGTCAGTTGTGCTCTGAGCCTCTCTAAAACAATGGCAGATTACACTGAGGCATTTTGCCCACTGGATGGGAAATGGATGCAGGGATATTGCCTTAATTTCTGATGAGAGCTAATTACAACCCTAGTTTTGTGCTGTTAAACAGACACAAGTCTGGCAGGGGAGTGAAGTGGGGGAAGGAAAGATGGAAATCTTGCTTAAATGAGCTGATATGGGTTTAGGGTGGTCGTGTGTCCTACTTTACAGAAGACAGTCCTCTGTTTGCAGGGCTGTCCAAGTCTTGGGTTATCCAGTGAGTCTTCCCTGCTATGGATTGTATTTCTGTTTAAATTATACCTCATAGAATCAAAGAATTGTAGAATTGGAAGTTACCCCAAGGATCATCAAGTCCATCCCCCAGCAATGCTGGAATCTTTTGCCCAACATGGGGCTTGAACCCAAGACCCTGAGATTAAGAGTTTCATGCTGTACCAACTGAGCTATCATATGCCTTGAGGCACACAAATCTGTATCTACAAATTTAATATAATTTTTTATTTCATGAAATTTACAATGTTGCTTGTTTTCAGAAAAACCTCAAAGCAGTGTGCAAGCAAGATAAAACAATAAAATTAACACTAAAAAAAATTTACAACCATAATTTAAAACATACAGAAGGTTAAAACTGCAATAAAATAGACTAAAACAAATTAAAACTCCTACAAACTTTCTGAACATCTGGGTAGGCTTGCCAAAATTTGCAGTTGTATTTGAATATGCAAAGTTGTATTCTCTTTTGCTCTCTTTTATGGTGATGTATACATAAGTGGCCATGCTAACTGGGTCTTGGGTCTTGACTTTTAGAAGACATCTGAAGGCATCCCTGTTTAGGGAAGTTTTTAATGTTAGAAGTTTTATTCTGTTTAATATTTTGTTGGGAGCTGCCCAGAGTGGCTGGGGAAACCCAGCCAGATGGGCGGGCTATAAATAATAAATTATTGTTATTATACTTACTATTATTACTATTAGGTTTGAGTTCATGAGATTCTCCCCTCCCCCCAATGAGTTGAAGGTAGAATGAAAAAGTCATCATTGCCTGAAGTGGATGCTCATCATGCTATCATATCCAGGAAGCAGTTTTGCGGTTTTCATAGGGCTCTGTAAATTTACAAAAAATCTGCCTCAGGGAAGGCAACTGAGGGACAAAGGAAATTAATGTTTGTCATGGAAACAATGCCTTTATTATAGCTCAAAACTACATGTGACTTACAGTTGTCTGTGCATTTGCTCTGATTTTTTTAAATAAAAGAAACAGCATTAGAGGCAGCAAATTTTAGGGGAAGATTCAAGGGAGAATAAGAGTTGCATAACATTTCCCCCTTATTATCTGTCTACTCTAGGACTGAGTGACCTTTCCAGCCCATGGGCCATGTTGGAAGACATTGCCTTTGAAGTTTGCATTTCTAAGTGGGTTTTTTATTTTATTTAAACAGCTGTAGAGGCATACAAATGCATGACTACCAGGGATCCTAATTTGAATTTGACCTGCAAGGCTGTTTGTTTCAAGCCATACCCACCTAGTCTTCACACCTGACATTATATATGATGTCATGTGTGGGGCAGGTAAAGACATTGCTACCTGCCCGAAGTAGGGTTTGCTGATACCTCTGGTCACTTTTGCCCATATGGTTTGATTTCAAAATGTGTAAGCAAAGGAAAATTACTCACTCACAGTGGCTCAGGGAGATCAAACCCCAATCTACTGACTCAGTTCAGTTCTCCACCCCTGGCCTTCTCAAACATCAGCCTGCCCACATGCTAAGCTAATCTTCATAGGCTCTCCTCCAGGCACTTTCACGGTTAAGGATAAGCATTTAGCAATTGGAAAAATGGCTTCCTGGCTGTGGCAGCCCACTTGCGCAATGCTCTCTCCCTAGAGGCTCAGTTTGATGTTTTATTTTCTGCACCAGGTAACAAACATTTTTTTTAAAACACAACAACAGGTATTTCACCCTTGGACAAGATTGTTTTAACATCACAAATTCATGCTGATTTATTCTGTTGTTTCCTCTGCTTTAGTCTGAGGTCCTTCATCCACCTTTTGTTCCCACCCTGCACTCAACTCTCACCTGTGGCTTTTAGAAGCTATCAGAAGGCAATAGTGGCCACACCCCAGGAATGGCTTCAATTGGCTGGCTAAACCAGGTGAGGGTAGCCAATAGGTCTCAAACTCTTGGTGAGTTAGAGGACTTGTCTATCCTGTACATGTGAAGCACGGGAGCCAACCATAGGTTATGGGTGCCTAGCGTGCATGACATCATGGTGTCATGTTATGATGTGATGTCATGATGTCAAGTATGATGCCCCCCAGCCTTGGAACCTGACTTACGGTGGCACCAGAAGTCAGGTTCTGAGGTCTCAGAGGGCCCTGCAGTGTGGGTGATGAGCCCCCACAACAAAAATTTTGTGGGTGCTCAGGCACCCACAGCCCCCCATAGTTGGCACCCCTGATGTGATGACAGGCATTGAGCCAGTTACTGCTGCAAAGTGCAAGGGTACAAGTTTGTGCCCTGCAAGAAGATGCTTGCTTCACTGAGACAGGCAAGGAGCGATGCCCAGCGGATCGTCAGCCAATGTGCCAGTGACTACTGGCTAAAGCTGTGTCAAAGCATTCAACTTACTGCTGACAGTGGCAACACTTGCAAAATGTACAAAGGCATGAAGAAAAGCCTTTGGGCCAATAGTCAGGAAAACTGCACTGCTGAGAACTGCTCTGAGAGACAATCACAGACTGCAGCAAGCAGATGAAGCTATGGGCAGAGCACTATCAAGAACTGTACTCATGGGAATGCATGGCCACTGACACAGCAGTGAACAGTGTCCAGACTCTGTGGGTCTTGGGAGAGCTGGATGTCCCTTCCTGTCTTGATAAGCTGAAGAATGCCATCAAGTCTCAGGCATGTGGTAAAGCCCCAGGACAGGAAGGAATCCCAACAGAAGTGCTGAAGGCCAACTTCAATTCCTCCCGCATGACGCACATCCTACAATAAAACATGTCTTTCCTTGTTTCAGTCTCTACAGCTACAGCAGGTGCTGCAGCTTTCCAATGGTTTGACTTAACCCTTGAGGGTCTGCTCTTTCATTGTCTCCCAAGGCAGACAGACACCAACAACTCCATTGTTTATCTCTGTTTTCAGATGTTATTCTCTCTGTTTCCTTCCATAGAGTAACCCATCCTTGAAATATTTATATTGAATGTTGGACTGTACATTTTATAAAACAATGAAACATACAAATCAACATGGTGATATGATAAAGGCATATGGTCTGCTGTAGTGTGCTAACTCATTCCACTGTCATTGTATTATACAGGTGTTGCAGGTTTTCATGGCACTTTCCAAACCTGCCACACCTCCAGGGCCAGTCCACCCATGAGGCAAGGTGAGACAATTGCCTCAGGATGGCAGGCTCTGGATAGCTTGGAAAGACTGCCTGGTCCTCCTCCACTGCACACCCACAGTCTGCACACCCACTGCCAACACTGGAAGGCAGAGGGCAGACACACAACAGCGGGTGTACAGTGGGCATGGAGCTGTTGCACGCAGGAGGAGGTAGTGGTGTGTGAATGCACCTGCTACAGGAGATGGGTGCATAACAACAGGTGCACAGTCAAGAAGGAGGTGGAGGGGGGGAGGGAAAGGTGGCATTTTTGCCTCTAGTGGGCCATCCAGGGCCAGTCCAGCAAACCTCTTTGTCTACAAGCATTGAAAATGAGTGTGTATGCCATAGGCAATGTTGTCTCTCCTATCCCACTTTCATCTTCCTCTTAATAACTCTTGTCAGTTTCAGCCCCCACTAACATTTTAAGGAACCTAGGGGATATCCCAAAATCTTTAAAGGGTTTCATTGGCTATCTGTATCATGCCACATCCCATTTCTACAGAAGGATTTGTCAGGGAGGGGGGCAGAAAAAGAAGTATCAAGTGTTTAATGTGTTGTTGATTTTTCAGGGGTGCCTATGCATAAGTTAAAAGGGCATTAAGATGCTAAATCAGAACAGCAGAACACGAGACACCTGTCTCTGCAAGCAAAGACAGCAGATGCAGATAGAGCTGAAAATTTCTGCCCAAATGGGAATGGCTGAAAGAACCAAGACACTGAGATAGGTATTGCCTATGAGATGAGTCCATGAATAAATTGACTGGAATTCATATGGATGTTAATTTGCGACATCCCAATAAAGGCACTGTGCTACCCATCTTAGAACCAGATTCTCTACTGTTTGTACCACCAAAGGCCCCTGTGCAAAGGGGAGACATGCAGTTGGTTCAAGATGGGATGTGAACACAAGGAGCAATCCTTCTAGTAATAAGAATCAACTAAACCCTGGAAGCCAATTCAATGCTACTTACTGATCAGCTGGTGTTAATGTATGTTGTACTCCTATAGTTTATTTTGTCAGGTGTGAGAGAATTTGCAGACAAATACAACAGGGAACCTTGTACTCAGGAGCAAAGGGTAGCCCCTAGGCCTCTTTAACAAATGGATTAAATACACAAACATATAATCCCTTTTGACTTCCACCCCCACTGTGAATCTTAATGTAATGATTTCCCCCTCCACATCTCTTTCATAACTCTATTTTTATAAATCCTTTGTCAATCCATAGTTCGAAATTTTACAAGTTTTCTGTCAATCCTACCAATGTATGTAATTGTTTACAACGGCTTTTCAAATAAATTATAAATATTCCCCATTCTTTATTAAAGACCTCCTCTTCCTGATTTCTAATTCTTCCTGTAAGCTTTGCCATCTCTGCATAGTTCATCAGTTTTGTCTGCCACTCTTCTTTCCATTTCTGGGCTAAGAGAGTCCGCGCACCTGTGGTTGCGTACATAAATAGTTTCGTCTGGTCCTTTGGGATCTGTGGTTCTATAATGCCTGAAAGAAAAGCTTCTGGTTTCTTAGGAAAAGTTATTTTCAACATTTCTTTCAATTCATTATATATCATTTCCCAGAAGTCTTTTATCATCTTACATGACCACCACATATGATAAAAAGTACCCTCTTTTTCTTTACATTTCCAGCACATTTTAGACTTTGATTTGTATAGCTATATGGCCCTCAAACATGTCCCCAGGCCACACTCCTCATCGGGGTGCTTGGCCCCCTGCTCCCTCTCTGATGCTACACATGCTACTCATTCAACCACTTTATTTTTAACTGTATTTCTTTAAGCGTTTTGGTGGTTGCCTCCCAGGGCTTCTGTGCCCAGGATATAACCAATAACACATGCATAGTTCAGTTGGTAGAGCACAAGACTCTTAATCCTGGGGTCATGAGTTTGAGCCCCACGTTGGGCAAAAGATTCCTGCATTGCAGGGGGTTGGACAAAATGACCCTCATGGTCCTTCCAACTATACAATTCTATGATTCTGTGAAGCAAATCTTTTCCATTAATTATATGGTGCCACCCCTTAGTTCCAGTGTCCTTCTGCAGCTCAGCTTACAACCAACCCTAGGAACAGGCAGCTGATGCATTCATTCATTTATATCTTGCCTTTTTCCCAGGGTTTTAAGGCAGCTTACAGGTGAACTGCTTATTGCTCAGGCAGGCCTTTGAAAACAAAGGTCCAGACAATGCTTACCGCTGGGCTGCTGTCAGGGCAAACTGTAATTTCTTATTCTAACTGTGTTCTCATGTATTTCAATTACTGTTTGTCATAGAATCATAGAAGAGTTGGGAGGGACCCCAAGGGTCATCTAGTTCAGCTCCTTGCAATGCAGGAATCACAGCTAAAGGATCTCTATGACTAGTTTATTTTTTATTACTTTGCATTTTATAATGTTAATTTTAAATGGAGTTAGCTGCCTTGAATCCCAGCTTGGGAGAAAAGTGGGATATAAATTCAATAAATAATAATAAATGTGCATTCATGAGCTGCATTCATGTTCTCATGCCCAAATGCAGCTCCCTAGCATTCCACCTCTCATTTGGAAGCCAGGTTAACCTTCACCACCCAACCTGAGCCTTGCTGCTCCCATCTCTCCCACCTAGGAGCAAGGTAACAACAATTACTGTGGTTTCCTCAGCAACCTCTGTCTGTCTGTAGAATGCATTTCTCCTCTCCCTACAGCCCTGCACCTCCAGATCTGTTACAGAGAGTTGTGGGATCCTAAAGAGCTAATTTGTGGGATTCTGCAGGAGGAGGAGGAGAGGAAGGGGAAGTCCCACGGCATGAGCAGAAGTCTGCTTGTGTGACGTTGGTTATCACCCAATAAAGAACATAACACACAGCGGATATCAATAAACCCACTCTAAAAATTAACAATCGGTTCTAACAGTGCAGTCCTGCATGTCTACTCAGAGGGAAGCCCCATTGGATTCAATGGCATTTACTCCCAAGTAAATTGGTATAGAGGCACAGCCTAAATGAGAAAGTTTGGGCAACAGGTGCATACTCCTTGTGAAAGCTTGGTTTGATGATAGAAACTATTGTATAACATACAACAGGTTTTAAAAAGGCAGGTGTTCACTTGGTGACAGTAAAAGGGATCTGTCTTGGGAATCTTTGGTTTTGTTTCTCATTACAAGGGTGCCCCCAAAAACAAAATATAATTGCTGTGATTGTGTGTCTTGGGAGAAGAGCTCATCAAACTGGGATGGGGCTGTTCTGAAATCACAATGTCAGTGTCATGCTTGAAAAATGTCTATTCATTACAAATCAGAATAATTATTGACGACGGACTGGAATAGGTGGGAGACATCTCATTAAACACAGTTGTTGGTGAATGTAGGGGTACGCCTGTTTGTCCCTTAAAAAACTCTACATTTTTAAGGAACCAATCCAACTATCAGTTTATGCATGGAAGAATCCCTAGACCTCAACCATTACCCAAGTCTGCATCTGTATTGGAATCAATTTAACTGCTTTTTATGTATAGAATTGTTGTTAAATGTTAGCATTGTTTTTGTGTTTGTTATGCTTGGAATTGTTTTAAATAGTTTTTTTATTTAAAACCACACATCTTTTTTTCTTTTCTTTTTTGTGCTTTATGACTATATCTTGTTTTAATTGAATTTCTAATTGCATATATTATTGTCATAAGCCGCCTAGCAACTTTTGGTAAAGGGCGTAAGGCATATTTTAAAAACTATTGACCTAACTCTATGACCTCTATCTATAGACCAGCCTTCACCAGCTTGTGCCTTCCAGATGTTTTTGGACAGCCATCAGTTCCATGGCTGTTCATGGGACATTTTGTGTACCTGGAACAGCCTTCCCAAACCTTGTGTTCTCCAGATGTTTTTGGACAGCTGTGCTGGCTAGGGTTGATGGGAGTTGTAGTCCAAAATGTCTGGAAGTACCAGGGCAAAGATCAGAGGGCAGGATCAGATTTAATGGGCATACATTGATTTTTGTTCAACAGTAGGAGAAATATATTGATAGTAAGAGCAGTTTGACAATGGAGCCAATTGTATGATTGGTTCCATGAGCCCCATGTTGGGCAAAAAGAGGCCTGCATTGCAGGGGGCTGGACAAGATGATCTACGTGGTCCCTTCCAACTCTACCATTCTGTGATTTTTTGATAGTGGGGTGGTGGATACATTCTCACTGGAGAGTTTCAAGCAGAATTTGGGCAGCTATCTGTAGTTGTGGATTGGGCAGGGGTTGGGATAGATGACTCACAGGGACCCCTCCAACTCTTTAATTCTATAATGTGGATATTTGGAGCTTATGTTATGTGCTGCAGTGTTGTTGTTGTTGCATTATGTTAGTTTATGGTTCACCTTTCATATAGATTTCAAGGCAATTTGAAATCATACAATAAAAACAATTTAAAACAGGCTTAAAACAATAGAAAATAGCAACTAAACTAAAAACAACACAAGATAAACATCAAAGGCAGAGGCCTTTTCATCCGACTGGGAAAGCTTGTTGAAACAAATATATATATTCAGTTGTTTCTGGAAAGTACAGATAGCAAGCCCCTGTCATATCTCAACAGGGATGCTGATCCACAAAACTGGGGCCGTCACAGTGAAAGCCCTGCACTGAGTTGCTGTGGAGCAGGCTACTGATATTTCAGAAACTCCAAGGAGCGGCTCTCTTGCAGAACATTATATCCCCATTGATTGGGGATATAAGGGGATACTGAACTGTGCAACTGTGAACTGGAGGATGGTCAACAGCATGATCCAGTTCCAGTACACGTCATGGGTAAATATTCCATCCATGCCCTGGTTTGAGAGTGTGCTTGTAGGTTTACAGTAGCAGCTAGGATTGATTGATTGATTTGCCTTTATATATAACCCATATATATATATATATATATAACCTTTAAATCTTAAGTTTCTGCTAAAAAATGGGAGCTGAGGCGGCCATGGCTTGTCCCGCCCATTTTCCCTGCCCCAGGCCTTCTCACCTGCTCCTCTCCCTGGCCTGCTACATCATGCATCTGCAGCACTATTCAATACAACAGGTGGGGAGCAAAAGGAGTGGGAGAGCATCTAGAAGAAGCCACAGTTCCTTCTGTCTTGATTCCACAGCACTGTGAAAGGTAAAGATGGAAACTGCAGCTGGCAACCCTTGGTGGCATCCCCAGATGCCTGAGAGATAACAGCAACCTGGAGGATGTCCATGGCATGGAAGCAAACATAATTAGGAGCCCTGGTGAGAATAACGTTAAGAGAGAAGGCTGAATGAGTGAATCCGTGATGCTTGCCGGGGGATAATGATATTAGTGGACAAATATTTGAAGACTGGAAAAGCCAAGGAGGGCATAAAATAATTCTGCAGAGTATAATTAGGGTAATATTTAATTAAGAATATTGAAATTAAGAATGAGGGCATTAAAAAAAAACCAGATGACTCTGAAAGCTAAATTTTCTGTTTTATTTCTCTGTCAAATTAGTTCTTGCTGAATCAGTTGTGAAAAATCAGGCGTGTACAGTGTAGTGGACTTGGATTTGGGAGACCCAGGTTCAAATCCTCAATCAAATTGCTGTCTTCACAGGGTTGCTGTGGAAATAAAATGGGGAGAGGGAGAACATTATGTTCTTGAGCTCCTTGGAGCATGGGTGGAAACTCATTTGTTTGCCTCAAAAACCACTGGGCTTTTGTAAGCATCTTTTGCAAGTGCTCACTGGGGTCTTTGTAAGTGTCATCTCTAACTTTCCTCAGGATCTAGGAACATTATGGGCATCGGCAATGGCCCCAGTGGTGGGGTAGAGCTGCCTTCCCAACACCAATGTAGCTGCTGCTTACCTGAATGAAGATGAGGCACAGTGTTGGTAGGATCCAGGCTGTGTGGGTGCGTCAAGAGAGGTGCCAGATTGTAGTAGCCTGGAGTCCTTGGGTGCAGTGGAGGATGCTGCCATGTCACTAGTGCTGAAGGAAGAGTCAGCTGCCAGTTCAGTTGCTTCCTGCAAGCTGAATGGGATGTGCAATGTCTTGTCCTTCATCTCAGGCAATAAAATGCCTTGGGATGGGTATATATCCTGATGGGAGGAAAATTCAGTAAACCAGGTCCACCACTGGTGTACTTTCTTCCCTGGTTTTCCAGGTGATCTCTGGTGGTTTTCCAGAGATCCACTCTGCTCTGCCAGCTTTTCACCTCTATTGAAGTTGGAGCTCTGTCATCAGTGAGGCTAGGGTCACAGATGGTGTTGGGGAGGAGACTATGTGGTATTTTTCTTTTTGAGTTTGACCATTGAAGAGGGAGATCCACACTGTTCTACAACCCTTGGACCATCAAGGGCAATAAACCCACAAGACACGGCAATGGAAAACATACACACAAACGCTTAACAGAATGTGTCCACTCAATGAACACAGAAATGCTTCAAATAGTTTATGAATTTTCCTGCTAGGCCTGAACTGCATGGCAGCAACTGTGAGATGAAGAAGACACTCAGACACCCTTCAAACAGAAAAATCTCATGGAGCATGTGTTGTTCAAAGAACTATTTTCATAATAATTTCTTGTATCTTGAATACATCTGGCTGGATGCTGTGTCCCTGCCTTCTATAATTAAAGGACCACATCCCAGTGTTGCATAAGCACTCAACAATAATACTTCCAAATCCCAAATGGTTTCCCCCATACTCTTCTTCACAACCTGTCTATTGAAATCCATAACCTCCCTGGTAGAATCAGTGGATACAAGGAGGAAGCATGGAGAAAGGTAATGCACCATAAGGAGATGGTAAGGTTAGTGTGATGCAGGACCCTGGACAGCTCCCAGAGACAGCAGGAAGTTGACGCAGTTCTGAGGCTCCACACATAGATGTGCATAAATAAATTTCAGATTCTGCTTTGTTTAAGAGAAATATCTTCAACAGGATGGAATTTGGAGAGATGTGTCAGGCAGAGGGGTGATTAGCCATTTCCATACCTGCCACCTATGCATCCCCCAACTCCATGTGTGTTTGCTCTCACAAGCACCCCTTTCCTACCACTACTTCTCCATTCAAAACCAGGTTTCTGCATGGCACATGTTGCAGTAAACCCCCCTAAGTCCTAAATCTGGCTGAGTTACCTCCCAAGACAGACAGTTGGAGTTGGTTAATGAGACAACAGAGCTGCTGGGGACTGCCTTAAAAGGCCTTGGCAATATGGACAAGTATCTCTTTTTTTCCAGGAAATTACAGGTAGAAAATATCTGCACACTTCTCTGGAAGATGAGAGTCAATTTGGTAAAAGGTCATGCTGCTCTCTACCTTTCACTGCTCTTCCAGCTCTTGGCTGGGGATGTTGCAATTAGGTGTCAGAGTGGAGTTTCAGAGTGTAAACAGAAAGAGTGCAATCTGAGGCAGAGAAAGGGACAGAGAGATGAGTTTAGGCTCTTCAGGCATTTTGTCTGTCTCCCTAGAGATCTGGTATGAGGGCTTGGACTGCCTTTTGGAGCATTTAAACCTCCACCTATGCACCACACTGCTCAGAGAAGTAGGGTGAGCTTAACAATATATATGTTTGTAGACAGCATAATATCCTATGGCTAATGAGTTTTGTAGTTCAGTCATGCTGCACAAAGCAGTACCTCTTTCTTTTCTTAAACTGACTGCCTAGTTACTTTTCCTGATGATCTTGAGGTATTATACTACAGCTAATGTTTCATTTATCCCACTTATGGTTCAGCTTATTAGTCATTTATCAGACCTCGGAGTCTCCATGTGACTTACAAAATTTTAAAGGCATAGAACAAGGTCAAAAAAATAGCAATGTATTGCAATAGTAACCATACAATAACCTATAAAGCTGACCCAATAAAACAGCAGGAAACCTTCAGCAGCAGAAAATATACCAACAATAAACAGCAAAATAGTTCAGGACTGCTATGCCTCATGGACCGCTTCTTCCCATATGAACCAACCTAGACCCTGCAATCATCATTTGAGGTCCTTCTTCGTGTGCCTCCTCCATCAGAGATCCAGAGGGTGACAACATGAGAATAGACCTTTTCAGGGGTGGCTCCCTGCTTGTGGAATGCTTTCCTCAAGGAAGCTCACCTAGCGCCTTCATTACACACCCTTAGGCACCAGGCAAAAACGTCCATCTTCTCCCAGGCCTCTGGCTAATTAAACAATTTGTGGCATTTTAAACTGTGCTTGGGGGTTATTGTTTTTGTTTGTTACTATGGTATGTATTTTTGAGTTTTTATATTACAAACTGCTCTGTGATTCTCAGGTGAAGGTTGGTATCGAAACTTAATTAGTTAATTATCTATAATCTGTCAAATGCCTGGGAGAAGACAAAGGCTTTTGCCTGCTGCTGAAAGGGTGTTAGCGATGGCAGCAGGCCGGCCTCATCAGGGAGAGCACTTCCAAAGGCAGGGAGCCACAACTCAAAAGGCCCATTCTCTTGTCACCAGCCTCCAAACCTTCCTCAGAGAGGGCAGCTGGAAGAGGACCTCAGTTGAAGATTGAAGGGTCTGGGAGAGAAGTTGAGTTGTGAGCCATACAGGGCTTTGTAGTTCAAAGCCAGCATTTAGAATTTGGCTCAGAAGTGGAAGGACCCCAAGAGAGAGGCAGGAAAGTGAAGATCTCCCAAGGTGAGAGACTGGGAGAAGAAGGGAAAGCTCCCAGGTGAGAACTGGGAGGGTCCACTGCTTTCTGTGCATGGCAAGGCTTAAAAGCTACCTTTGAGAGAGGACTCTGCATTTCCTTTTCAGTTTCATTCTCTGTTTTTGTTTGGATTGGTTTGTTTTGTATTATGGAAAAAGCTTTAATAAAATCTTATGAAAAAAGAATTGTACAAACAGCCGGCGCTGCTACGTTAGGATCAGTGCCATGTGATGAGCTCACTCCACCTCTCTGTTAACTTGTTTTCAAATGAACAGGCTTTTAACTGTTTTAAACCCTTTCAGTTCCCCAATCATTCTGGTAGCTCCCTTCTGTATCTTCTTCATATGCTCTATACTTGTGATGGCCAGAATTTCACTTCCTGGTTTCTGCTGCCTCCAAGTCCCTTTGTTTGACATGCTTCTGATTTATTGGATTTGTAAAGGTGACCTTAAATATCTCAATGGTAATAATTCCTTCAAGTGTTTGAATCAGCAAATACTGTTACATTCATATTTTGCATTATATACTGTAGGCTGTTTTAATCTGTGTAAGCCATTTCAGTGATATTAACACTGTAGGCAAACTGGTACTAAAAGTTTAAATGTCAGGGAGAGGTTTTTTCATATTAGCACTAGTGCAAACAAAGCATTTTCCTCTTCCTGGAGTACTGAGGCATAAAATACCAGCCAACAGGAAAGGCACCAAGTGCCAGTGGATCCAAACTAAACAAGAGTTGAATTTATGATAGCATTTTCAAGCATGTGCCCTGTTATGAACTACTTCAGCTGCAGAACACTATAAAATTAGAGCTAAGAGCAAGGGAGGCGACTTTGCACATTGAAAGCATTTCCGCTATATTATCAAACTGGATTTCTTCTAATTCCTAGAGAGTTAGTGCAACTTTCTCACACCTCTGTATGTGTTGTGAGGGTGACCATTTTGTCTTTTTTCCGTAAACCTGCTCCTCAGTTAATGACCTCCTCTATCTCTAGCCACAGCCATAAAAATTATCCACAGCGCAATAGCTCTGTGACAGAACACTAGGAACAAGGCCCCAATAGCAGTTTAAGACCCAGTCTACATGTGTTGCAAAATAAGTTGGGAAAGAGGCCTAGGTGGGGCTGGAAATGCAACAGCAAGTTCATACAGTTTGTAACGTAATGGTTAGTTCTGTTATCAGCAAATCAGCTAACCAAGAGGAGTGGTGGAAGGGTTGCTTCACACCCATACAGAGGGGCATGATGTTTGCTGAGGTAACATGTTCCTTGATTGACCGCACAATCCTGAGGAGTTTTTCCTCTGTATGTTTATTTATATGCCTCCCTGCTATATACAAGTAGTAAGAAAGACAAGACCTATCAGCTCATGTCTCCTCAAGTTATACACTGCTTTTGTTCATGGAATCATGTATGGTTCCATGGGTCATCTAGTCCAACCCCCTGCAGCACAGGAATCTCAGTTAAATCATAGGTGACAGATGGCCATCCAACCTCTGCTTAAAAACCTCCAAGGAGGGAGAGTCCACCATCTTCTGAGGGAGTCCATTACAATGTCAAACAGCTCTTGCTGCCAGAAAGCTCTTCCTGATGTTTCTTGTAACTCCTTTCTTGTAACTTGAATCCTATCCTCTGGAGCTGGAGAAAAACTTGTGCCATCTTCCGTGTCCTTTAGACATTTGAAGATGGCTACCATATCTCCTCTCAGTCTCTACCTTCCCAGGCTGAACATACCAAACTCAACCATTTTTCAAAAAGCTTGGTTTTGAGACCCTTGATCATCTCAGTCACCCTCTTCTGTACCCATTCCAGCTTGTCAAGATGCACCCAGAACTGGACACAGTATTCTGGGTGTGGTCTGATCAAGGCAGAATAATAGAGAGGTTCTATTACTTCCCTTGATTTGGACAATATACTTTTGTTTTTATTATTTTATTTGGTATCATAGCTTTTCAGTTTTATTGTTTTGTTATATATCATATTTGTAATTTTTGGTAACCCATGTGCTTGGTATTAAGCAGTATATAAGCGTATATGATACAGGGATGTGGGTGGCGCTGTGGTCTAAACCACTGAGCCTAGGGCTTACCGATCAGAAGGTTGACGTGTAGAGAGCCAGTGTGGTATAGTGGTTAAGAGTGGTAGACTCGTAATCTGGGAAGCGGGTTCGCGTCTCCGCTGCTCCACATGCGGCTGCTGGGTGACCTTGGGCTAGTCACACTTCTTTGAAGTCTCTCAGCCCCACTCACCTCACAGAGTGTTTGTTGTGGGGGAGGAAGGGAAAGGAGAATGTTAGCCGCTTTGAGACTAATTCCACTGTCGAACAGCTCTTACTGTCAGGAAGTTCTTCCTAATGTTTAGGTGGAATCTTCTTTCTTGTAGTTTGGATCCATTGCTCTGTGTCTGCTTCTCTGGAGCAGCAGAAAACAACCTTTCTCCCTCCTCTATGTGACATCCTTTTATATATTTGAACATGGCTATCATATCACCCCTTAACCTCCTCTTCTCCAGGCTAAACATGCCCAGCTCCCTTAGCTGTTCCTCATAAGGCATCATTTCCAGGCCTTTGACCATTTTGGTTGCCCTCCTCTGGACACGTTCCAGTTTGTCAGTGTCCTTCTTGAACTGTGGTGCCCAGAAGTGGACACAGTACTCCAGGTGAGGTCTGACCAGAGCAGAATACAGTGGCACTATTACTTCCCTTGATCTAGATGCTATACTCCTATTGATGCAGCCCAGATTGTCAGCCTTATGTACTATAGCTAATTAGTGTTAGGCCTGTAACCTCATATATAATATAGGTTTGCCCATAGTAAAATTTGCCCTCTATTTACTAGGACGTGTTAAAACTTGAAAAGGCTGGGAGAAAATTCCAGTGTCACAATGTGTTTACTCACTTTCTTCCACTAATGACACTATTTCACTACCACAAGGGGGCCAGAAGTACCATGAAGGAATGACAAAGGAATTCCTTAGATCAACTGATTCCAGGATGATGATTTATTGTTTCCAACAACCATTCCAGTGCAGTATTATTATTATTATTAATAATATTATTAAGTCCAAAACAGAAGAAGTTGTAATGGTGACTTTTGCTTGAGGTGTGACAATGTCTACTACTGTCTGGCACTGAATCCAGTCCAATCAATCATTGTTTCCCCATACTCTGGAGAAATACAAACCCTTTGCCCATAAACTTACTAATGGCTGGCTAATGAAGTTTGGACTGTGAGGATAAATGCAGCTTCACAATCAGCCACTATTGTGTGCCTTTGCCTCTTCGCCAATCACCATTATGCCACTCAAGGCAATTGTTCATCTGGATTTTATTTTTAACCCCCTAAAGGACACTTCAAAGCTTAAAGGCCATTTCACTCAGAAATACATTTATAAGGGAAAAGAGCAGAGAACAAATGACAGGATTATGGAAGAGCTACTTGAGGGCTCCTGAACATTTTCAAATGAGTTCCTTAAATTGGAAAAAAAATCAAAGAGAATACATGGAAGGCAAAGGAGAAATAACTATTAAGTGCTTTCTTCATGGGTGATAATGAAAATGTGTTAAGGATAAAAACAAGCAAAAGCAAAAATGCATGTTTGTGTGTTAAAGATGGACAGATCTAATTCATTATTCTGTTACATTTTTCATTCATCTGCAATGTTTTAATCCTCTCAAAAATGAACATACTTAAATATTTTGATATGTATGATAATATTCATTTTATCTCAAATATTCATTTTAATGTGTGTTTTGCTATGTTTAAACTTCTGGTAATTGTTTTGCAGTATTCAGAGAAGAATGAAATTTGGAAAATCCACACACTAGAGGTGTGAATCAGGTCATTTTATGTAAGAATGTGTTGTTAAACAGGTATGCGTTCAAACAAATTTCCCAATTCACAAGAAATAGCACCATCTGATTTTGAAAAACAGTGGAAAGAAAACTGATCTCTCTTTCTCTATAATGTTCAGAGCAATCTGAACCTCTCTTTTCAAAAGGATGGGGGGAAGGCAGATTCGGCTTGGGCAGAATCCTACTGGCTCCATCAACATTCCTCTATTGACTGCCTGCCCCTCACCTGCTTTCTGGTTGGTGTTGATGTGTGGTAGGAATGGGAGGCTGTTCATCAGTAAGAATGAACATATCAGTCAATTTTGGTTTTTCACCTTTTCTCATCTTTCCAACCTTAAATTTAGTTCTCCACATTTCCACAGCAATTTGCATTTTTAAAATTTAAAAATAAATAAGTAAAACTTTTTGGAAAAAATCAGATTTTTAGCACAAATTTCTTCTGTCAAGCACATTTGTATGTAATTTTCATTAATATACAAATTTTTGCAAGCAATTTTACCTACTATAATTATTCATTTACATAAGCTACTTATATACTGCTTAATTACTGGAGTTTATGAGCTGTAATGCATTTCTGTATGTTATGTTTTCACTAATACTTGCAAATTTTTTGTACTTACTGTTTGGTTGGAGAAGTTAGAATCATGGAATGGTAGAGCTGGAAAGGACCTTGAGGATCATCTAGTCCATAGGACTGTGGGTGGCATTTCTGTGTGGGTTGGTCCCATACTATGTCATGCCTTCACAGGGTTGGGGACCCAGGGGAGTAGGCAGGGGTCCCTGAACCTAGTATTTGGGATCCTCTTGGGGGAGTCTCTAGGCTGATACCTGATGAAGACCAACCAGAACTATCAGAGGAGGCCAACACAAAAAGCTTCACATCTAAGCCAAAGAGTGATGGCACAGTATGTTTCTCTAGACACAGAGCAGTCAGTCTACTCATGAGTAAGGGGTCTATTTGTTAGTCACCAATCCCTTATCACTGTCAGAAGTTGAGGACAGGTGCAGTTAGGAGACCAGAGTATATGAGGCCTCTACTTTGGCCTTCTTGCACAGGTCTCTGGCTCCTACTGTATACCTAGTTCCTCTACCTTGTTGAATTCCCTGTGTTGTTGACCATGGACAGTTTTCTGACCTTGCTTCTAGATCACATTCTGTACCTAGACTGATCTGTGCTTACAGAGGGCACCCCCTGGAGCATGACGCAGTGCCACATAAACATTTGGAAGAATTGTGAAGAATTCGGGTGTAGCTAATCATAGAATTCCTCCCCACCTGGCAATCTGCCAGCCACACTGGGATCAGTGATTGGGTGGGAAGATTTTACAAACTATTGGCCATGGGGAGGTCCTGTGACATTATGGCCACGTCTACGGGGGGGGGGGGGCTATGCCCTAACACAAAGTCAAATGGAAGTGCCATTTATATGCAGAAATGCAAACTCTGACCTTGTAAAAGGAGAGGGGAATTATTTCCATTTCTGCTGAACGTGCAAATCTCTCAATCCCTCTGGGGAAATGAAAACCCAGTTGCTGCAACAGATTGGCTTCTGTTTTGCTGTGACAGACTTTCCCGCTCTTTCTACATGCATGAGAGGGAAGAGGGGGCTGTTGGCATCCCTTTCCTTTAATTTTCAATTGGACAGACATTCTGAAGATCCAATTTAAATTGCATCATGGTGCAATCCCTTGAAGTCAAAACCAATGTAGCAACATTCCTTGGTGAGGATTACCTACGCTGTCAGGCTCTGCAGACAAATAAACAAGGCTTTGTCTATCAGGGTCTGCAATAGGGAGGAAACTGCAAATAGAATGCAATTTGAAGATTGTTTTTCTTGATGGGAAAAGTATTACAGTCTTGTTTAAAACATACACAAAATAATTTGCAATAATTGCCCTTACATAAATAGATAGCAAAGCAATAAGTGAAGATAACCATGTATAAAATGATGGATTAAGATAGACTTTAGGGCAATATAAAATAATTGGAGGACTTTATTGCTGCTGCTACCACTGTGTTTTAATGGGATGGTACTGTGGTATATTCTCACAACAGTGACAGAAAGGTAAATTAATCTTTATGTATCATCATCAGGCAATGTAAACATGGCCAAGCTTAATTACAATATAATAGATTGTTAAGTGCCTGCCCCAAAAGAGGTGTGCTCTCTTTCGTGCAAGTGATTACAACCAAGGCTATCAGCGCTCCAAAGAATATTTGATAGGCTGTTAGACTACAGGGATGAAATGGGATTCCAGTGTCATGTCGATTGAAGAGCAACTGGAAGCAGCAATGGGCCAAGTGGAATTGTGCTCAAGGTGAAATAGAAATTGCAAGAATGTGCTAAATGACTTAAGGTCATTTCTTAGGTTAACATTAACAGTCAGTGAGAGTATGTGCAGCAAGTTGGTGGAGGTCTAAAACTACTGCTCAGGTGTGGAGAGTGGATGAGTCTATCATTTTCAGTTTTTTTCTGTTTCTCACTTTCCAATCTCAAATTCAGAACTCATTTCTGCAAGAATTTGAAGGGGGGGAAATTCCCACGGAAATGAGCTACTGCTACTACTATTGCTACAGTAAGTTTACTTTGTACTTATTTTTACTGAAACAGAAGAAAAGCGGTATACAAAGTTGAATGAATTTAATGTCAATCTAGGGATAACAGAAGTTCTGGTGCAGGCATACACTAATCTGAATTTTCAGTATACATGCTTAGCTTCCCCACTTTAAACTTTTTAATTATCTTTAATTCCTGTAAATAGCATAATGATCCTTCAACTACAAAGGAAATGAGGTAGAACTGAAGAATCCATATGTTGAAGCAATGTTATTCTTATCATTTCAACGGCACACATCATCTCATTAGATAGATTTCTGCATATTTACACTGATGACAGCCATCAATTGATCTCGTTGGCCAGAGGCAGATACATTGCTTTAATTTATTTTCAAGTCAAGGTGCTTCCCCCCAGCCTGTTTGAGTAAGCTTGATTTGCACCCAACAGATGTTCAGTGAAACAGTGGGATATAGACGTGCATGTTGTGTGATCTGTTTTTTTTTTAAAAAAGTATATGGCAGGAATGCAAATTAGATATGTCCAATGCAGTCTTCAATATTACAACTGTTATGACCAACAGTGCTAATTATTAACGTGGGTACCTTTCATAAACGCTGCAAGAAATAATACAAATGCAAATATGGACTGTTTAGGGTGTCTACAGACTGTCACTATTTGACCAGAGGGTTCAAGACTGTTTGTAAATAAGAAGGCATGCAGGTGGGGGCTGGCTAAAGGTGGGGTGAGGCATTCCACCATTCACCCAAATGGACCGGCCTCCATTGCAATAAAGGTTAATAAAGGATCAAGGGAGAGAAAGATTTGATTTAACTTGATAGTATCAAAAGCCAGAGCTTGAAAGGCTTACAAAGAAGCAGTAAGCGTTCATTGTATGAAATGACCAATGGAGGGGGGCTGCATTAAAGCCTCTACTTTGCATTTTGATTCATTTGTGCTATATCACTTTTTGCTTGAGCAACAGCATTATCTTTGAAAACCAAAACTTTTCTTCTACAATAAAACTGTTGATTTCAATCAGGAGCTGAAATGCCATCCTATGAGCAATAAGATCTTTAAAGGCCAATTAGAAGGGAACCACAACACCTGTTTAAATAATCGTGATCATCATGTATATATAAGACAAAGATTATGTGCCTATCTTCTGTAACGCCACAACATTAACCTTCTTCGTGCCTTGCTCCTGACATGCTATTTCCTATTATGTCATATCATTTGTTCATCCAGCTTTTGTTAGTATGACCATCAGGCTCAACTAATGATCTTCAATGGCAGGCATACACAACATGGTGCTTACAGATGTTGTTGGACTACAACACCCATCAGCCCCTGCCAGTGTGGGCAATGGTCAGAGACGTTGGGAGTTGTAGTTTAGCTACAACTGAAGGGCACCATGTTGGCTACCCCTGCTCTACAGGGTGAAAGAGGAAGCAACTAATGGATGTCTCCAGGCTGTCACTATCTTGTGGGAGGGACTCAAGCACAGACTGGAATTTTAAGTCAGTGATTCTCAAACCTTTTTCTTCAGCCACACTTTCAGAATAAAGAATTGTTTGTGGCACACTGAACTTTCTATTGCTAAGAAATACATTGGAAAAGACTTACCATCCTCTCACACCAAACCAGTGTGGTGTGCCCCACACTTTGAGAACCACTGCTGTAAGTTCACACAGATAGAGTAAAGTGTTCTGATACCCATGTGCAACAAATCCATTTTTAAAAAGAATCTAACTTTTAGTACATTGGTTAGTGACAAGGAACTGCACTGAAAAGTGTGGGGTGAACAAATCACAAGGGATGGGCACATTTGCTCATTTCAGTTTCTCTCGATATCTCATTTCCCAATCTTAAATTCATTTCTACAGCAACTAAGTCCTCGTGAAAATTCATCAGCACATTTTTGCAAAGCAATTTCCCCCTAAACCATGCATTATTTTCACTAACATATGTATTTCATGCACATGCATTACTACAGTATATCCATTTTTGTACGCATTGCTTGGCTGGAGGACAGAATTGCACGATTCATAGAAGTGCAGAATTCAAAGGATGACTGTGTTTTATTTCAACAAGTGTGATTTGGGAAGGTTCCCCTTTTAAATGACTCAAATTTCTCCCCTTTCCTATGAATTGCTAACAGGGATTGTTTTTCAACATCTGATTTTTGGGATGGTGACAGCAGCCATGAAATTAAAAGACGCCTGCTTCTTGGGAGAAAAGCAATGACAAACCTAGACAGCATCTTAAAAAGTAGAGACATCACCTTGCCAACAAAGGTCCATATAGTAAAAGCTATGGTTTTCCCAGTAGTGATGTATGGAAGTGAAAGCTGGACCATAAAGAAGGCTGATCGCCGAATAATTGATGCTTTTGTGGTGCTGGAGGAAACTCTTGAGAGTCCCATGGACTGCAAGAAGATCAAACCTATCCATTCTGAAGGAAATCAGCCCTGAGTGCTCACTGGAAGGACAGATCGTGAAGCTGAGGCTCCAATACTTTGGCCACCTCATGAGAAGAGAAGACTCCCTGGAAAAGACCCTGATGTTGGGAAAGATGGAAGGCACAAGGAGAAGGGGACGACAGAGGAAGAGATGGTTGGATAATGTTCTCGAAGCTACCAGCATGTGTTTGACCAAACTGCAGGAGGCAGTGAAAGACAGGAGTGCCTGGCGTGCTCTGGTCCATGGGGTCACGAAGAGTTGGACACGACTAAACAACTAAACAACAACAGATAGCATTAGTTGAAGTGTGATAAACTTACCCAACAAGCTAATCACTTCAAGTTGCATCCCCTTTTGGGGGGAGATGTTGAGAAGACATGTACCCCAAAGAGGGCTATAAAATTATGCTTGCTGGGGAAAACGGATAAAAGACAATAGATAGATAAAAGTAGATTGTATAAAAAAATAAATCTTATAATACTAGGGTAAAGTAAAAGAAAAAGGACCCCTAGACAGTTAAGTCCAGTCAAATTCAACTACAGTGGACCCTCGGGTTACATTACCTTTGGGTTTTGCCGCGCACGCATGCACAGAAGCGCTCTGCGCACCACGCACATGCGCAGAAGGGCACCTCTGGTTACAATGATTTTGGGATATGGCCAGGCCTCTGGAACAGATCCCGTTAGTAACCGGAGGTCCACTATATGGGGTGCAGTGCTCATCTCGCTTTCAGGCCAAGGTAGCCATCGTTTGTCCACAGCCAGTTTTCCGGATCATGTGGCCAGCATGACTAAACTGCTTCTGGTGCAACGGGACACCATGACGGAAGCCAGAGCGCACAGAAATGCCATTTACCTTCCCACCACAGCAGTACCTATTTTTCTACTTGCGCTGGTATGCTTTCAAACTGCTGGTTGGCAGGAGCTGGGACAGAGCAACGGGAGCTGATTCAAACTGACGACCTAATGATTGGCAAGCCCAAAAGGCTCGGTGGTTCAGACCACAGTGCCACCTGTGTCCCTTTCTATAATACTAAGGCCGTCCAGTGAAGCTGAATGTTGGAAGATTTAGCAGAGTGTGTAGTGAAACTATGGGATTTGTTCTCTCAGAGCTGTGGTGCTTTTCCCCAGGTGAGCTATGGCTCTCTTTATCAGGAAAAGCTATAAAGTCTTCCTGTTCAGGGATTTCATCTGGTCCGCAAAAGTCTCTCCTGCCTCTCTCTCTCTCTCTCTCTCTCTCTCTCTCTCTCATTCTGACTCTTAGCATGGTCTATGGGTCAACCTCTTGGTTCTGATTCGTGGTGTGCCTCTAGAATTCTTATTTCTTGCTCCCCCTCAGGCACGCCCAGACACTTAATGCTTTCATTTGACTTCCTTCTTTCATCCCTGCTGCTATTTTTCCACCCTTATTTTCCCACTCACCTGACACCCTGTCCTGTTTCCTTCTGCATTCGTATGATTGACCCTCTTTTGAAATGGCCTGGGGAATTTGGGGAATTAGGCAGAGTTCTACAAGCATAAGTCTGGCACCTACTCAACGGCACATTGAAACAATGGCCCTGCCTAAGTCAGAAAATTGCAGAGCAGAGAGAAAATTGTCAAGTAGAGTGCAAATTGTGGATCCACAATCCTACTGCACCTGCAATTTCCTGACGGCAGCAAGGCTTATGACTGACAGCAGTTGAGTGAGGCACAGACATTGAAGAGCGTGAGCTGAACCTGAAGGCCACCAATTCTGCTCAACAGCAGGCTTCCCTGAAGAAAATGCCTCTACTGCTCATGCTCACCGGCTTAACACCTCATATTAGAGTAAAACGCACTTCAGAGTTACATGAGAGCCTGTGTAATGTAGTGGTTAGAGTGCTATTGGGCTGGAAAGAACTGGGCTGAAATTCAGGAACTTAAAGGAATAAGCCATAGTTCAGTAGGAGGGAATATGCTTTGAATGCAGAGGATCTCAGGTTCAATCCAGAGCATTACCAGGTAGGTCTGACAAAGCCTCCTATCTGAAACCCTGGAAAGCTGCTGCCAGTCAGTGCAGATCTGGAGTAAGGAACCTATTTCTGCTTGAGGGCTTCATTCCTTTGTGGACAAGCTTCCCGAGTTTACATACTGGTGGTGGGCAGCATCAGAAAAAAAGTAGGCAATGGAACGACTTAGTACCATTGTAGAGGAGGGTATATTGTAGCCACACACAAAAATTGTTGTGAGGGTTGGAGGGGTAGGCTGTATGCCTGAGTCCCTTCTAATTTGTGGATCCAGGAGGCATCAATTGCTGAATTAGCCAGGCAAGGACCATAGTGGCCCCCAAAGTATGAGTTGTTAAGGTTACAAAGGAAGTGTCCACAAATGGGTGGACCTCCTTCCCTCAACTGTCAGTTAGAAAGAAAAGCCAGGACTGAGGTGAGTGAGCTGGAAGCAAGCTGGGCACCGGAAAGACAGAATCATGCCTGATTTCTGCTGGAATCCAAGGCTGTGGCAATGGGAGAAGCAAGACCATATTGGGAGTGTTAAATGCTGGTGAGCCCCTCCATCGAAGGCTCAAGTTGTATATATGTGTAAATAAACCATCTATCATAACGACACCACAGTCTCCATTGTCCCTCATTCCAAAGGAAGGCAGGAACGCTGAAGCTGCCCATCAGTAGTTTGCACCTTGACAGCAGACTGAGCAGGTCAATTTCCCCCATGTATTTAAATTATAGTAATTATTTCTATATTTGCAGTTCATCATATGCATCATATGCAAATCTGTGTCCTTTTTTCTTTCTTTTTTGTGACGTATGAGTAGTTATCCAAGTGGGCTACCCTAGACATTTCAGCAGTAGGGCTAGTCTCTGCATACATTGCTGCCTGTGTTGTTTTCTCCTCCCCCCTGAATATGGAAATCCTTGTTGGTTTCAGTACTGGAGCTCTCATATCCTGCAAGGAACTGCTGAATCATGTTGAGCAAATCAAGACCCTGACTCAGCAGATCATTAAGGGTCAAATAGTATCATTTGATACCATCCTTTCCACGTCTCATTTCTGCCAAAATGCTGCGTGGTTCTCAGGAGGAGGAGGAGGAAAGTGAGGAAGGTGATGGAAAGGGAAATGCCACATTCCTGTAAAGGAAGGGATGAGAAATGCCCCACTCATTGATGCAAAATTACCGTTATTCTTCCTCCTCCTCCTTCTACTTCACACGGCTTTATACAATGTGCACCACAGAGGAAGGGAGGGGGTGGGGGACGCAACCAAACAAGTGACACATTAGTTAAGAGACCTTCCATTTTACGTTGACAGTTCACGATAATGGAATTTAATTGTGGGAAAAAAGCTGAATAATTTTCGCTGAATGTCATTCAGTTCATTCAAACTGGGAATCAGGGACATTTCTAACAAAGGTTTTCAAACTTCTTTTGAAATCAGGAAGCTGCTGCACACAGATAAGAGGAGAGGTTTGAGGATTCTCTATCGGAAATTTCAAGGTTTTCTTCCCCCCCCATCTGCTTTTTCACATTAACTGGTAATTATCCAGAAAGGCACATAATAGTGCTGAAATGACAGAAGCTGACAAAGGTTTTCCTAAGATATGTAAATTGTCAGTGATAGGCAAGGTGCAACAGAAAGGCTTTCTACAGCACAATTATTTATGCCAGTTTCATTTGCTTTTTAGGTAGAAATGATGGCACACAGCTTCAGGAGCGTCTTATCACATGCACTGCACATTAGCTTCATAACCATGTGCTAAGGACATGTGGCAAAAGAAACTTAGCTTTAAGATAGAGGTCTCCTCCACTTCTTCTATAGCTATGCGCCATATATATATATATATATATATATATGGTTTTAAAAGGAAACTCATGTTGGGGTTAAAAAAAGAAAGTGACCAACCATATTATAAACTAACCCATATTTGCCATATGAACCTGCACTTCCCAAAGCTGGGTTATTGTGTGATGGTTGATTTCCTGATGGCTTTCAGACAGGCAATTGCTGGTGCTCAGCTGCTTGTATACAATTTTTCAGTGGCCTCATGCTCTGATCTTAAAATTTCCTGCAAATAGCAGGGTCTGTTACAGATGCTAAGCTAGGAAATGAGGGACACCATCTAGATAGCAAAGCTTCTGATGCATGGTTTTAATCTGGCGTGTGTGTGTGTGTTAGTGCATCAGGAACTGCTAGATAAATGATTCTGCTACTGCACTCGTTCTTAATATGTAATGTTTATTGCATATCTTTGCCCAGTAAAATCTTTTTGGATTCATGTGCTTAGAGAGAAGAAACTGCTTAATATTTTTTTTGGGGGGGGGATATCTAAGTGGTGTACAATATAAAAACAATATAATTAAAACAAAATCTCACCATAAAACCAATAAAGCAGTAACATAAAGCTTATGCAAACAAATGAACCAGGGATTGAAAACATGGAAAACAAAATCCAATCTCATGAACCAGGGGGATCCTGAGGGAGAATGTAAGAGTTTTATTCAGTGGTGATTCTACAAGCAGACCCAGTGAGATTAATGGTGCACTGATTTTATTTCTTTTTAAATAGTTTTTATTAATTTTCAATTCCAAAATATCCAATATATGCCACATTGTATAGGTGCACTGATTTCAATGGGTTCAATCTGAGTAAAATTTATTTGGATAAATCTTTACATAAGAAGGACATGGATAGCACTGGGGGTGGGGGCAAGTGCACCCCCCAAACAAGGATACTTTCCACTTGTCGTCCCCCCATTGCTAGACTTAAAGGTAAAGGTAAAGGGACCCCAGTCATGGCCGACTCTGGAGTTGCAGCGCTCATCTTGCTTTATTGGCCAAGGGAGCCGGCGTACAGCTTCCGGGTCATGTGGCCAGCATGACTAAGCCGCTTCTGGCGAACCAGAGCAGCGCACGGAAACACTGTTTACCTTCCTGCCGGAGCGGTACCTATTTATTTACTAGCACTTTGATATGTTTTTGAACTGCTAGGTTGGCAGGAGCAGGGACCGAGCAACGGGAGCTCACCCCGTCATAGGGATTCGAACAGTCAACCTTCTGATCTGCAAGTCCTAGGCTCTGTGGTTGAACCCACAGTGATACTATTATTTTTCTATCTCTCACCCAACTAGAAATATACTTTGCCCAGTGCTATTTTTCTAGAAAAGAGGTGCCAGAACTCACCATGGACACCTCCTTCGTTCTCTTAGAATGGCAATGTTGCCCACTCAAGAGGCGCCAGAACGGAGTTCCAGAGAGCTCTGGCTGGGGGGGGGGGAGCCCTGACTTTGCCTGTTATGTGCCCCCCTCCCAAATGTGTGTGTGTTGTGCATGCACGCTGCCCCTGAAAAAGTGCCTGCTGGATCAAGCCAGTGGCTCATCTTGTCCAGCATCCTGTTCCCACAGTGGCCAACCAGATGCCTGTGGGAAACTTGCAAACAGGGAAGGTGCCTCTGTTTACAATACAGTGGTGCCTCCGGTTGCGGACGGGATGCGTTTTGGAGGTCCGGTCGGATCCCGAGGTTTCCGCAACCTGAGGGCCGCTTCTGCGCATGCGCACACAGTGAAACCTAGTCAAATACTTCCTGGTTTGCCGCTTTCGCATCCTGAAGTTTACGTTACTACTGTATGTCTGAAGCAACCGATATTTGCTGCTTCACATTTGGCGAAGAGCAGGGCATTCAGTGCTACAGGGGCAATAGCAGGGGGGAAAGCTCAGTAATAGAAATAACTCAGAGGCACCAATAGAGCACAAAGCTTGCATGCAGAAAGCCCCAAGATCTTTAATATAGGGTGTCCACTTATGCATTTCCAGAGAGAAAGAGGGTTCTCCTCACATTTCCATGTTTACCTATAAATTAGCACATGCAACTTTAGTGTCTTATTTCTCGGTGATGCATGTGCTAATTCATAGGTAAACATAGAAATGTGGGGAGAAGTGCTTTAAACAAGTAAAAGGCATCTCCCCATAGAGGGGAAGACTGTGACAAGGTAAACTCTGTGCCTGCTCGGTCTGTTGTTCAGCTGCACACCGTTGATGGGCAACCTCAAGTGTCTTGGGGGGGAGCAGTCTGTCTCTTCTTCGGGAACTTTGGCTTTAAAGTAGTCTTAGACCAGACAGCTCTTCACAAAGAAGTCACTTTCAAATAGGTCTCACCTCTGCAAAGTAGGACACAGGGCACTGGTTGTCAGTTCATTTCTGGGCCCAGTTCAAGGTGCTCTCATTGGTGTTGAAAGCCCTAAGTGGCTTAGACCCCAAATATATTTCCATGCCTATCAATCTGCTTGGGGATTAAGATTTGCGGAAGCAGCTCTCTTGCTAGTTCCTCCAATTTTTAAATGTGTGGATAATGACAATCCAGGAAAGAGCTTTTTTTTTTCTGTGCAAGCCCCACTAAATTGTGGAACTCTCGCATCACTGAGGTGTGTCTAACCCTATACAGCTTGGGACAAGGATAACTAACTAATCACTGCATCCGGCAGCAGAGGGCATCCTTCAGATACCATCCTATCAGGAAGTCTGGTTCTGCACAATGTTTGAAACAGGCCTTTAGTGTGGTGGCACGTACCCTTTGGAACTCCCTCCCAGTATATATCAGACTCGTGCCTCCTCTGTTGTCTTTTCAACAGCTTCTAAAGATGTCCCACTTTCAGCAAGCTTTCTAAATGGATGTTTTTATCCCATCTGGTATCTGTCTTGGATTTGAATTGATTTTACACATGCGCTGTTGTAGTGAAAATAATAGTAATAATAATCTTCATTGTATAGCTTTCATTGTTTTATTTGCTTTTATTTGCTGTTGTTTTATTGGTTTAGTGGTTCTGTTTTTGTTTTGGTGGATACTGTTTTTTCATAATACATAGCATCACCACTTAGAGATTTTTTGAAACAGTAATTGGTTTAGAAGCTCTTTAAAATAAATTTAAAACATGAAGCAGGTGCAGAATTTAAAGTTCAGCTCACTTGTTACTTTCTAAATATGAACCTAGCAGGTGCTTTTAGTGCAGCGGCACCAGTATGCTAAAACTCACTTCCCCTAGATGTGAAGCGAGGCTCCCCGCCCCCTCAATTCTAGTGTTTTTGACTTCTCTTTTAAACCTTTCTTTTCTTCCCCTAGACTTCCTGAATCAATTCATTTTATTATTTTATTTATTTTAAAATTTATTATAGCAGATACCCCACCAGGCAATAGGAGAAGCGGAAATAGAGGGCTGGCGGGCCTCTCTACCAGCTCTGTTGAAAGAACAGCCTCTTTTGGCTCTTCTCCTAAGTTTTCATTTCTGAATCTCACTACAAAACTTCTGTATTTAAGAATTAGTGCTGCTGCTTCTTCCTCCCTCCCACTCCTATTTCCTTTTGTGTCCTCTTAGTGGTGCAGCAATAAAACTCATAGCACATGTGCAAAGCTAAGCAAGGTCTGGTATGGTTTCAAATTGGATGGGGGACCGCATGTTGAGACTCCTGGAAATTGGAATAGAAGACCCTCAGGGGTCTTCTATTCCAAGTCTACAGTTCTATGACTCTGAGATCAGGGTCTGTCTTTTCACTAATATTTGTAAACTGAACTGTAAACCGAACAGAAGAGCACCATATCTCTGCTGGGAAAGTGTTCCACAGCATGGGACTGACAACATTACATGCCTGTCTTCTAGCTGAGGCCAGCCGGGCCTCTGTAATGCAGGGAACAACTAACAACATTCCTCTGGAAGACATACCCTTCAAAATTAATCCAATGAAGAGAGGGACATTTGATTCCATAATAATATTTTTACTATTTATACCCCACAGCTTACTGGATTACCCCAGCCACTCTGGGCAGCTTCTAACATATATAAAAACATAGTAAAACATTAAACATTTAAAAACTTCCCTATACAGAATTGCCTTCAGATGGCTCAGGGGTCAAATAACTCCATATCCTCCAACCTTTATCCAACAAAAATAGGGACATCCTGCCATACTCTCCAACATTTCTCCAATGAAAACTGAGACATTCTAAGGAAAAGTGGGACATTCTGGGATAAAATCAGAAACTGGGATGGCTTCTCTAAATCAGGGACGTCCCTTGAAAATAGGGACACTTGGAGGATCTGGAATGATCTCAGTGATATCACTTCTTGTCCATGTCATCCATTTAACCATCAGACCAAAGGCTCATCTGGCCCAACAGCCAGTTCTTGCAGTGACTGACCAATTGTCTATGACAAATCCACTAGCAGGACGTGTGCAACATAAGAATATCTTACCCATAAAAATACGGAAAAATACATTGTTTGTAAGAATATGTGTCAAAGCACTTTAATAACTTTTTAATGACTATAGAGTTTTGCTTGATGTAATCCACCTGCAGTTAATTACAGGAATGGCAAGTTAGCAGCTATAATCTGAAATGCTATCTAATATCCTCAGAACACTCAACAAAACACACAAGCTCCATTTTCATAGACTGAAGAAAAACAGCCCCTTTGGTCAGGGACATTTTTGGTCAAGGGTCTGAACATTTTGCTGGAACCATCAAGGAAATCCTTCATCACTTCATCTACCCAGGTGCAAAGGTGTCCCGTGGCTCTGGGGGTTTCTCAAAAAAAGTCCTTGAAATAACAACATTGATATTCCAATAGTAATATTTCAAAGCTCAGGTTCTGTTATTTATTTTCTTTCTCTTCAAAATATTATATACTCTGCCTTGTTTGCAGTAAGTCTAGGCAGCTTACCAAAATCACACACAAGTAAAGTCATAATCCTCCCCCTCTTCAAAAGCAAAACAAACAGAAACCCACATTAAATTCAAATCAGAACCAACGGCCATATAAGAAAATTCAGCACCCCATATTAAAACAAGGTCTTCTACCTCTTTCTGGCAGGTTGTAAAGCTGGGATCACACAGCAGGCATAAATCAACATGTCAATGGCTGTATACCATTTTATACCAGCAGAGTATTTGTTCTGCAGTGCATTATCCTTTAGCTAGACATTCCTAGAATTGCACATTATCTTCATTACCAAGAACATCCCACAACGGGGTGAAGGGGGCCAACATTAGTTCAGTATGCTGTTGCTGTCACAAATTCATTGTTAGCAATTTGGCTGAAAAATAAAAGCAAGTTTATAATGCCGTCATATACTGTAAGTCTATGGTACAACCCCATTTATAATGTTATGGAGTTGGGGCTAGGTTTTCGGGATTCCCTCTAATTTTGCAATTCTGTATCTTGATCATGAAGGTCACAGCCCAGGCCTAGTTTGTTAGATATTCCCTTTTGTAAGGTAAGCTAAGATAATATGTTGCCGCAGGAAAGAAGAATGTGCAGACAGTTCAAGGAAGGCAATAGGAGCACAATGTAAATTGGAAAAGCCCTTAATCAATTATGGGTCATTTGATGACTGAGAGCAACAACAGTGGATACTGATTATATTTGCTGGATTGATTAGCGTTCTGGACATGGGATGAATAACAGAATATCAACAATTTCTGCTGCTGTTTCTGAATTGTCCAACATTCCTAACTCCAAATTAACCAGCTCCTGCAACTTCCTAAAACAGACACCTGATGTACCATAAAACATCAGGTAATACACTCATCTAGCACCATTCAATATGATGGATGCATATAGCTTTGAGTGATCTCACTTAACAAGCAATGTGACCAGCCACTCACAATATAAAACAAGAAGGCGGCTTGAGGGCAGGAACTTGCTGAGTTCTGCGTAAACTGCACTTGGATGGCAGGACCATTCTCTTTGGCCTGCCAAGCTTGCAGGACCTGCTTTGGGTTATTATTGTTATTGTTGTTAATATAATTACAATCCCAGGATCCACCAGTCAGAGCCTGATGCAAAAGACATGCAGTTTAAACTGAAGAGCCCCTGAGCGCATTCTGAGCCTCAGAATTTGGTTTTAGTACCGGAACTGAACTCATATCACTTTTGGTTACCCCAAACGTCCTTCATTTCTACAGCAAATTAAGAGGGGGTGTTGCCATAGTTAAGGAACTGGAAATCAGAAATGTCTGGCAATCAACCAGAAATTTCCAGATCTGTAATTTTAAAATAATAATAAATAATCCTATAATATAAATGTTGCAATATTGCACCTGCTATGAGCTATTCTCTGTAAACAAACACACACGCAAATACACATGCTCTCTTTACATTGACCCCATCCACCAAATGCTAGATAACATAAAACTTTGTGCAAACTGGGCTCTGTGCAGTTTAGCATCTAATTGTCCTCTAATCTGCTTATATCCTACAGTGTCACCAGTGACGTCAAATATATGCCTGTATTGCTTCTCTTCCTTGCAGTAAAGCAGGTTGTCAGTGAGGGGGAAAGGGGGGGAAAGAGAAATTTCAATTACGCCAACCTCTTTCAACTTGGCACAATGATACATCAAGCATTTTATTTTATTTTTTGTCCTTGAGTGCTTAGGAAATAAAATGTGTCGATATTTGTTGTTGCTGCTGACAAACCTGGCAGCCCTCCACGTTAAATGCTCCTATCTACCTAAACGTCAGTGACATCTCCTAACAGAGGCTGGATTTTATACAAATTTGACTCGTGATCTCAGTAGATGGATAGCAGGAGATGCGTGTTTAGCATTTCCCTGGCCCTCTTCCCCATCTTGTTGATATTTAATTCATTTGGCAATTGTTTTCAAGCCTTTTTTGGGGGGAGAGTGCACACTTGTGTGTAGAATCACAGTTTCGAATCAAGAAATGCTGTAGCGAAAGGGTCACAAAAGTAGAGCGGATGCATTGTGCAGCCTATCACTTGAAAAGAAGAGGCAAGGAACTTCTAGCAACAGCAAACTGCAATTGTCATTGCTAAATTGACAGTCATCCTGCCTGGTTCAGCATCAGCACCTGGCACCCTCAGGCAGTTGCCAGCATTCTACCACTCTGACAGGGCCCATCAACACTTCTGATTGTCTTGGGACCCCAGCTCCATGAGGAGCCATTTTCATTTACCAAGATGCCCCCAAAGTAGCATTGCTCTGGGGCATTGTCAGAAATCAAAATGGATATTTGGCCTGTGATGTTTTGTTCACACAGAGGCACACACCCACACCACGTCTTCCTGCAGTGATGAACAGGCATATGGCGAGAGCTAGCTCTTAGACAGCAAGCTGGCAACTTAACACCAAGGGGAGGGAAACCATGAAGGGAACCAATAATTTCATACCGCTTGCCCACATGACAAGGAGAACACAGACACATACATTTTCCCCATGTTACAAAGAGCTGTATTTCATACAGATAGTGGGGCCATGCATTGATTTCATAACAAATGAAACACTGAGATAAATGGGCCCCATTTGGTAGTTCTCCTCCACAACCTCCTCCTCATCCTATTTTAGGAAACTGTCTGTCTGTCTATTGTCTTTACATTCCAACACCTCTTAGGATATCAAAACCAAATATGACAGAACCCTCACTTAGGATGGGTACTGGCCTAGGAGCCAACTTCTAGGGGCCAAAGTCCCTTTGCCTCCCACCAATAAAATATTTGAGGGAGCTGCCTGCCCCCCCCAAAGATGATGAGCATTGCCATTCAGATGGTGGGTGGGTTTCACGTCATGTGATCAATTATGCAGGGTGGGGCTTACCTCCCCCCAACACACACACAATATTTTATTCAAGTTGGCACCCCTGGTACTGGGTAACGTGGCATCTCTTTAGGGTATCTCCACAGCATGGATAGAATTCCCAGACAACAATGGTTGTATTTTATTGTGAAAGCAAATACAGCTGCTAGTAACCAGCAAGGCCCATTGCTGCCATATTAATTTCCCACAATGCCCTTCATGTAGTGTCATTCCAAGGGCATTGTAGTGTTCCTTGCAGGCCTGCTCAAAGGGCTTCCACCTGTCTGCCAACACTAGGTAAGAGATAGCAGCCCACCAAAGACCTCATTCAAACCTAGAGCTATCCCTGAATGAATGGAAATGAATTGGGTTGATGTCTGTTGTCCTGTTCATGACTCATTCACAGCTAGATGGCATGCCTTCTTCAGCAGCAGTAGTACAGGTCCTCTGAGGACAGGAGAATATGCCAATTTTGCTTTCTCTTGGTTTGTCATTCTTCCAATCTTAAATTCAGCTCTCCAGATTTCCACACCAGTTTGCAGGTGGGTGGTGGGGATGTTGTTGGGTTCTTGTTTTTTTAAAAAGTCCTTTTGAAAATTCATCAGCATTTTTGTGCAAATTTCTCCTAATATACATAATTTTGCACGCAGTTTGGCCTAACATGTTGTTTTTCTGTAGGTTATTTTCATCAAGATATGCCTCTATATATGCACTAGCAGATGCATTCATGTACACGTTACTTGGCAGAAGAACTGCATTTCAATATTCAGAGAAGTGTGAATTTCGAAGAATAGCTGTTTTGGTTCATGCATTGTTTTAGAAAGTGTAAATTAAGCAGTTTGCCTTTAAACACAAACTGAACAGAATTTCTCTCCTATCCCTACCTCTTGGTGGTTGTCTTCTTTCCAGAGGGAACCCAGTTTGTGTCATATTTTTTTTAAGCATTTTGGAGGAATAATGGCAACCACCGTGTGTGTGTTTTTGTGTGTGTGTGTGTGTGTGTGTGTGTGAGAGAGAGAGAGAGAGAGAGAGAGAGAGAGAGAGAGAGAGAGCGCCACCATTTTCTCCTGCTCCAAGAATTATCCCCCAGAATGGCACTACTCCCACAGCATTCTGGGCAAATAAAATGGCAGCCATCAGGAAGCCACATGGAATTATGCTGCTGCCACAGAACCAGCAGCAAAACAAAAACAAAAACGGGGGGGGCAGGGGAGAATACAGTGAAAGCTGACATGAGCAACAAAATAAATGAAGTCTTTAATAATGAAAATAAATGCAACTGCAGAATGAAAACAAAAGGTCCCAAGTTCACTTCCCAGCATTTCTAGGCAGGGTTGGGGAAAGACCTAGGAAAACTACTGCTGCCAGTCAGTGCAGACAACGCTAAGCTAGAAGAACCTATGACCTGCCTCAGTTTAAGTCAGCTTCCTGTTTCATGGTGGTGGTGGGGTGTCATATATCGTATCCTGCCACAAGCAGAGCTGCCAGGCCCCTGTTCCTGTTAAGATAGGCTAGGCTGGATGGTTCAGTCGGTAAAGCACAACTCAATCTCAGGATTGTGGGTTCAAGCCCCAGGTTGAGTGAAAAAGTCCTGCATTGCAGGGGGTTGACCCCCGAGTCGCCTTCCAATTCTGTGATTCCATGGAATACACTCCACTTTTGACAACCCTGCTACAAAGTGGCCTTCCACAAGTTAGAATGCTCCATCTGGGTTGTTCTCTAATGCATAAAGTTCCTGGATAGGCTCTTTTTCTTTTCTTTTCTTTTTTGACTAAGTTTTGCAATATGAATAACAAGGCGTAATAGAATGAAACATACTTCAGAATTCAGGGAATTGCATTCCTATTCGTCTTAAATTGGGGGGAAAATATGTTTTTAATTAAACGACCATCGCTTGTTTGTAGCTGCAAGGTACTTGTGCATGATATAAAACTCAATTTTAATAATATGTACACAAACTAACATTTCTCTGCCTTCCTCTTCCACCTTAAACAAACAGCACTGTAAAAAAAATGAACCCGGTAAGGACAGTATGTAGATAGGTTTGTTCTGATAAGAAACGTTAAGAGCCAGGTGCGCCCCCTGGTGTTAGAAGCAGAGTCTCTGTAAAAACAATCTTCTGTGGAGATTTGCTACAGCCTCTAAACAATTTGCCTTTGCCATACCTATCGTTTATCACGCACAATAAAAGGTAAAGGTACCCCTGCCCGTACGGGCCAGTCTTGACAGACTCCAGGGTTGTGCGCCCATCTCACTTAAGAGGCCGGGGGCCAGCGCTGTCCGGAGACACTTCCGGGTCACGTGGCCAGCGTGACAAAGCTGCATCTGGCGAGCCAGCGCAGCACACGGAAACGCCATTTACCTTCCCGCCAGTAAGCGGTCCCTATTTATCTACTTGCACCCGGGGGTGCTTTCGAACTGCTAGGTTGGCAGGCGCTGGGACCGAGCAACGGGAGCGCACCCCGCCGCGGGGATTCGAACCGCCGACCTTTCGATCGGCAAGTCCTAGGCGCTGAGGCTTTTACCCACAGCGCCACCCGCGTCCCTATCACGCACAATAGGGAATATATATATTTGCATTCCCAGCATGCTTCAACTCACATGTGTGTGCGTGTTTAAGAAATATATATTCCCTATTGTGTGTGAAAATATATATCACGCACAATAGGGAATATATATTTCTTAAACACACACACACACGTGAGTTGAAGCATGCTGGGAATGCAAATTACACCTAGCATTTCGCACGATTCGTGGCGAATGCAATTATAATTAAGATTATGATAAAATATTAAGTCAAGATCATAAAGTGTTGATTGGTCCTGATTAGCTGTATTATCTGTAATTAGAAATCACACCATCCTTCAACAGTTAGTGGCATGTTTTGCTTATGATGCTGCAGCATGAAAAGGGGAAGGCATGAGTCAGCTTTTGTGATGGGCTTTCGTTATGGGTTTAATTGAGGCAAGGGACAGCTGTAAATAAAGGCAGAGCAGGGTGACATGGCGATTACACTGTAAGATTGGGAAATTTGCATATAGGTTTTGCTTGAGGTAATTTGTGAGGCTGGTAAACAAAGTATTTTTGCCCTAGACTTGTTCACACATTACAGTACACCGAGCACAGGTATGAACTCTTTTTACCCTGGTCTTTATTTGTTTGTTTGTTTGCATTTCTTGAATTTATATCTCCACAAAAGCACAGTTTAAAAATGCAAGCAAAGCAAAAGCATTCTAAAACAGTCTATAATCATTTTAAAAACAACTAAAATTGAAAACTTCTAAAAGCAGTTAATATTCTTCCATCCAATGATATTGGGGTTGCCTTTGAAAGTGAAGGCATTTTGTTTTGTGGGACCAATCTATTTTGCCGAATTTATAAGGTTCTGTTCTGTCTGCAGTAATTTTGTTTGGGGTTTTTTTTATTGTAAAGTTTCATCTGTTCTATTGCCATAACACCCTGGAATGTTATAGTGACACGCAAGTAAGAAATCTTATGAACAAACAAGCGTTTGTGTGAAAGAGCAGGGCGCCTGTTCAACTATTGTGTACCTTCATGGGACCTGAAATTGTGCGCCTTCTCTCCTCACCCTAGACTTCAGGCAAGGAGAGGCCTATTACAACAACTCACCCTTGCTGAGCACATGTCCCTGATTTTGGTAGGAGAAAACTATGCCAGATGCAGAGTGGATGCCATGGTAAAACACCAAATCGTTGAATCACCAAGAGGATGAGGAACATTCACGTGCACTTTTTAAGAATATTGAAGGAGTCCTGATGAATCAGATCAAAGGCCAATGTACTCCTACAACTTACTTCCTAAAGTAACCAATCAGATGCCTCTGGGAAGCCCACAAACCCAGGGCAAGGAAGCAGTAGCCTTTCCCTGTGGTTGCCTCGCCACCACCCACAGCAACTGGTATTCTGTGGCATGCTGCCTTTCAGCCTGGAGATCCCACAATGGCTAACTGCTTATAGAACTCTCCTCCATCAGTTTATCTAATTGTCTTTCTAAAGCCATCTGGGCTGGTGATCACTGTAAGGATAGATTTGATTATACCTTTAAGAACCCAACCCATATCTTGTTTAGGATGTCAGGCCCAAGGAAATGTGTTGCCTTGCCCCCAAGAAAGAGGGGGCCCAGGGCCTCATGGCATCAGTGTGCAATGCATGCATGCCCTGGGCCATGCTGATGTTGCACATGGATGCTGACGTCATCTGTGCACACCCAGTGGTGTGCAACCACTGCCACCACAGAAGTTGGGGTGGCCCTCTGATTTAGAATTTGGGGGGGGGCTTGGCTCCCACAGCCCCCCCATACTTGGCTTCCCTGGGCCTAAACCGAAGGTAAAGCTAGAAGCCATAGTGAGAAAGTAGTTAAATTAAAGAAGGCCTTGATATACACAGTTCTTTAATAAAACTATTGCTTCTTCAACTCCTCTGCTTATTATTAAACAGAGAACATTACAACCATTGTTACATCTGGTGAGAGTGAGTTCCACAGGAATACAGAAAGCTGTCTCATGTCAAGTTCAGTCAGGTAAGGGGAGAAATGAATACAACTTGCCTCTTAAAAGTGAACCTGTCTCATTTGCCCTCTCCAAATCAATATGCAACTACCATTCAAAATTCATGTACAAAAATTCACATACTAAAATGCATATGTGTTTAGGGAAAGTGCACACAACAAATGGGTATATTAGTGAAAGCAACATTTTTAAAAAAATGCTTTATGTTGCTGATTTCTCCCCCACAAAAATGCACATGGGAGGCAAATTTCCAGTCAAAATGTGTATTTAGGAGAAATGCACACACAAAAAGTAGAAATGTTATTGGAGACTTTTTTCTTTTTTAAAAAAATCCATAAACGGATATAGAAATACAGGTAGCATGAACTGAACTTAATGTTGAAAAAATTGGAAGCCAAGAAAAATGGACTTTGGCAGGTGAGTAGCTCATTTGGTTAGAGCATGGTGCTGTTAACACCAAGGTTGCAGGTTTGAGCCCCATATGGGACAGCTGCATATTCCTGCATTGCAGGGGGGTTGACTAGATCAGGGGTGGTCAACCTGGTCCCTACCACCCACTAGTGGGTGTTACAGGATTCTAGGTGGGCGGTAGGGGGTTCTACGGCACAAGCTGAATCCACCTTCCATCAAGCACTGGTGGGCAGTAAGGAAATTTTACCATCAAGAAAGATGCATTAGTGGGTGGTAGGTATAAAAAGGTTGACTACCCCTGGACTAGATGATCCTCATGGTACCTTCCAATTCTATGATTCTATGATTCTGTGACTCTATGAATTGTCCATGCATAGGTTATATATAGCCCATCATTTGGTCAATATCAGGAAATCCCTGTTGTATCATCCCAAAAACCCATCCAACCCAGCATCCTGTTTTCATCGCAACCAACCAGACGCCTACAGGAAACCTGCAAACAGGACCTGAGTGAAGCAACAACTCTCTCCCAAATTGTGTTACTCTGCTTATTTTGACTTGTAGCAGCTCTCCAAGATCTCAGAAAGGTCTCCATCACCTTCTACGTGATCTTTCCCTCAAAAGATTCCAGGAAATTGATATGAAGGCTTTGTGCATGCAAATCATGTGCTTTGCCTCTGCGCTATGGTCCTTCCTCATAATTTAATCATTCTCTATGTGAAAATGTCCATCCCTTTCTATACCCTGTATCTCCTAATAATCAGCATCACTGAACTACCGCAGATATTAGGAACGGAGAGGGGAGAGATTGGCCCACTCTTCAATAATCTTTTTCCTAACCTTCTTTGGCTTGTGAATGTGACCCTGGCTTTTGATTTTCAGTATGACGCCCTGCATTGATTTATTTTGATGCAGATTCTTTAATTGACAGGTGTGCAAGCTGAGCTGCAAGAAAGGAGGTACAGTAAGGTTAAGGTGTGAGTGGAAACTAAATGGCTCTGTTTGAAACCCATAGGAGCCAACCAGAGTGCAATTTAACAATTTCTCTTGCAGTGTATTAGGACTTGGACTTTGTGTGTGGTCCATTGTTCAGTTTATAATGTATGCGCTGTTGGCTTGCAGAGTTACTGAACTACCCAGGTTTTTTGCTCCTTTTCTTTGAGGGGGGATAAAGTGCTTTGAGGTACTCTATGAATGAACGTCGTACTGAGAAACCCTAATCTATTCCATATTGCACAATGAAAAGCAACTCTACTGAGCCCTGATGAATTGTAGTACTTTCCCCTCTTTTTCTCTGAGTACATGGCAAATCTGAAGGGACTCTGCAAGGTGTGTCTGGAACCCTTTTCTTTCACTGAGGCCCTTCTTCGTGTGCCCCAACCATGAAAGTCCAGGAGGGCAGCAACACAAGAAATGGCTCTCTGTTTTTGGAATGCTTTCCCTAGGGAGGCTCGCCTGGCCCCTTCACTAGGTGCCAGGTGAAAACGTGTCTTTTTAACCAGGCCTTTGGCTGATTAAACATTCTGTAGCCTACTAAATGTGCTTGTGGGAGGTGGGGCTATTGTTTTTTGTGGGGGTTATTATTATGTATTTTATGTTCTCATTTTGTTTTTGTTTTTTTGTTTTTTTAAAAAAGATATTTATTAAGGTTTCAAAAAGAGTTACAAAGTACAAAAAAAAGAAAAAAAAGAAAAATACAAAGTACAGAAAAATAGAAAAATAAAGCAGTTAAAAACATATCAATCTTTTCATGTCTTGTCTTTCATTTGCTTGTTTCCCTGACCTCCTCACACCTCCCTTTTTTGTATTCCAGTTCAGTTAGTTAATTCAGCAAATCCTTTCCCTTCTTGTTTTTATCTTAGTCCTTTACCTTAATGTATTGTAACTTTGCATTCTCACCTAATAACAGACCATTTTTACATACTCCTTTATGACATTACCGCTAAAACCACTTAACTTCATTCCGACATCATTCTAACATTCATTGATTTTGCAATATTTATATAAGTAATCTTTAAATTTCTTCCAATCTTCTTCCGCCGTCTCTTCTCCCTGGTCTTGGATTCTGTCAGTCATTTCCGCCAGTTCCATATAGTCCATGACCTTCATCTGCCACTCTTCCAGGGTGGGTAACTCTTATGTCTTCCAATACTTTGCAATAAGTATTCTTGCTGCTGTTGTAGCATACATAAAAAAAGTTCTATCCTTCTTTAACACCAATTACCCGACCATGCCCAGGAGAAAGGCCTCTGGTTTCTTCAGGAAGGTATATTTAAATACCTTTTTCATTTCATTATAGATCATCTCCCAGAAAGCCTTAATCTTTGGGCACGTCCACCAGAGGTGAAAAAATGTACCTTCATTTTCTTTACATTTCCAACATTTATTATCGGGCAAATGATAAATTTTTGCAAGCTTGACTGGTGTCATGTACCACCTGTATATCATTTTCATAATATTCTCTCTTAAGGCATTACATGCCGTAAACTTCATACCTGTGGTCCATAACTTCCTAGTCAGCAAACATAATGTTATGTCCAACATCTTGTGCCCATTTTATCATAGCAGATTTCACCGTTTCATCCTGAGTATTCCATTTTAACAGCAAGTTATACATTCTTGATAGTATCTTAGTTTTGGGATCTAGCAGTTCTGTTTCCAATTTTGATTTTTCCACCTGGAAGCCAATTTTCTTGTCCAAATTGTAAGCCTCCCTTATTTGATAATAATGAAGCCAATCTCGCACTTTTAATTTCTTTTAATTTCTTTTAATTTCTCAAAACACTGCAATTTCAATTTATCTCCTTCTTGTTCCAAGATCTCCCAATATTTCGGCCATTTGGCCTCCATATTGAGCTTTCTCTGAGCCTTTGCTTGCATCGGTGATAACCACCTTGGGGGTTTATTTTCAAGTAAATCTTTATATCTTATCCAAACATTGTACAATGCTTTCCTGACAATATGGTTTTTAAATGCTTTATGTGCTTTGACTTTATCATACCACAAATATGCATGCCACCCAAATACATTATTAAAACCTTCTAAATCCAAAATGTCTGTGTTCTCAAGAAGCAGCCATTCTTTCAGCCAGCAAAATGCTGCTGATTCATAGTAAAGTTTGAGGTCTGGTAGGGCAAATCCACCTCTTTCTTTTGCATCGGTTAGTATTTTAAATTTTATTCTGGGCTTCTTGCCCTGCCAGACAAATCTAGAGATATCTCTCTGCCACTTCTTGAAACAGTCCATTTTGTCCAAAATTTGCAATGATTGAAACAAAAACAACATTCTTGGCAATACATTCATTTTTATAGCAGCAATACGGCCTTTATGTTCTCAATTTGTACTTTTATGTTGTGAATTGCCCTGTGATCTTCGGATGAAGGTTGGTATGCAAATTCAATAAAAATAAATATAAATATAAATAAATAACCCACCCACCCCCAAAAAAGTAAAGAAAGAGATTAACAAATGGGCCATGCAACAAAATATTGCAGCATGGAGTGGTTCCGCTGTTCAGGGTTCCTGCCAATCAGCTGTGAACACTCCATTCTGTTTTCGCTTTCCAATAGTTTCCTGTTTTTCCCACTACCAGCCTCAACAGCCAGCCAGCATCCCATGCCCAACCTCAGTTGTCTTTGACTACATAAGCAGTAGAACTCAGAGAACTGGGGTTTTAAGGAGGATGCACCCAACACCCACAATGTTGGACAGATCCTGGTGCGCCTGGAGCAGACGAGACTAGTAGGAGGTGTAACAATTCATAAGTGATTCTGCATGTAGTGAGGAAATTGAGGGGTAAGGGGGGCTCGTCAGCCTGCAAAGCTGCCCCATCTACGACAAGGAAAACTCTGATCCTAAGCCTCTGCTACCTTGTGGGATATCTTTGGGAGAGGAAAAGGCTAAGGAGTAAATCCTGCACAAATACAGAGTGGGATCCCTAAGATGGTTGTACACCTCCTTCCAGCAACTCCTGCAGTCAAGCTGGTGCCAAATGTAATGCACTGTTGTCTTTTGGACCACATCAGCAAGGCTGAGAGGGGAGTCTTGTCATCTGGGCAGGCAAGGACCTCCATACACACTGCCCAGGTTAACACGCCAGGGAAGTCACTTCACTGCTGCTGACACTTCAACCCCAGAGGCACAATCCATTGTCTCTTGAAACAGACAGAGGCCAACACACAACACACATTTGTTTCCCACCAGCTTTTGCCTCTGATCTAGGTCATGAGGAATATGGTCCTCAGTTTCCAGGGGGCCCCCTCTACACCTCTGCTTGAAAGGAAGATTGCAAACTTCCCTTGTTGAAATGGCTGCAAGCAGTGGGTTTGTCGCCACTTTAAAAACTCTAAATATTTTTCGTGGTTAAAAAAAAAAAGTCTATTTAAACAGCGTGGGGTTATTTTAATCTCAAATTGGCATTTTCAAGAGAAAGAAGATTTAAAAGAAAAAGGAATCTATTTTTTCTTCTTCCATGTTTTCTCACTTTAATTAATTTAAAATGAATGAAAAGTGCTTCATGCTCTAAGATCCTGAAACTGTTGGCATCAGCTGACTCCAGCACTCTCAGCCTCATCTTCAGACTGAGCTGTGGGTAATTCTTGTCTTTGATGTCTTTTGAAGTGTTTGTGGCTTAGGCTGAGGCAGTTTTACATGGCAAAGCCAATGGCTTTTAAATATTTGAGGTCGAATCCTCAGGATTAGGAAGAGCCACTGCTGCAAGAAATGTGCTCCCAGGCAGAGACCTCAAAGAAGGCCCTGTAGCTTCTGAGGCCTTGTAGGTGGTGGGATCATGGGATCAGTTCCCACCCCCTTAAAAAAAACACAAAAAACCTCGCAACCCTCAAGGAGGAGAATTAGTTAGAATGTATCTAAATGCACAGACTTGGATTTTGCTGGTCTTTTCAAAACTCTATTTTCGCTTCTCTTAAGTAAGAATTCCAAATGCACTTTTGAAAATACCTAAAGAATAAATAACCATGCAGTTTGTGAAAATTATCCTAGTGTATTAATTTGCTATGTATTACTTTGTCATGTTACCTTATTTTTGCAAACTTCCCTGTCACCATTTCTGGTGAAGGGCAGTGCAGAAATCTCAAAAGAAAAAGTAAGAAATTTCACTTGGTGGCATTGTACCTTTCTGAGGTTGGTCCGAAGGCTGCAGCCACACCACACTGGCTCTTGTTATTTAACAAAGTAGTAGTTCGAAAGCACGTCAAAGTGCAAGTAAATAAATAGGTACCGCTCCAGCAGGAAGGTAAACGGCGTTTCTGTGCGCTGTTCCGGTTTTGCCGGAAGTGCTGGCCACATGACCTGGAAACTGTCTGCGGACAAACGCCAGTTCCCTCGGCCACTAAAGCGAGATGAGCGCTGCATCCCCAGAGTCGTTCGCGACTGGACTTAACTGTCAGGGGTCTTTTACCTTTACTTTTAGTTCAGTGTAAACTCAGACAATTTATGGGGCACTACTTCTACAGAGGAAGCATTTTTATTCAAAGGCCACTGTTGGCTCCAAAAGGAAATAGCAGAAGCAGGGCTATTACTGGCTAATGCAGGTTTTCCCAAACTTGGGTCTCCAGCTGTTTTTGGACTACAACTCCCATCATCCCTAGCCAGCAGGACCAGTGGTCAGGGATGGTGGGAACTGTAGTCCAAATACAGCTGGAGACCCAAGTTTGGAAAACCCTGGACTAAGGGGTAGGTACAACCTAACTCCCTTTTCTGCTGCATCTGGAGAACAGCAGCTTGTTGGAGGAGCCAGAAGTTAGCCCCATTCATGAAGAGAAGGAACTCAGTTGTGGCTGATTTCCCATGGGGAAGCATATTTCTTTTGAGACCACCATTAATGCCCAGGTGGGGTAGTGCCAAAGGGGCACATGCCAAAAAATAATTGTGTGGTATGTGGTAAGGGTACTCCCAATGGGAAATTGATTGACTTGCTCCTTGGAGCAGCTGGGGGGGGATGAATGTGAAATAATTTGGCTTCTAAGTGAGAGATGGAATGCAAATGAATTGTGTGTATAGTGAGAGCATGCAATTCACAAATGCATATCCAGTGTTATTGGTTGGTATTTCATTATTTTGTTGTTTTATATTGTTTTGATTCACTGATTCTCCTTTTGCTGCATCTTTTTTCCTGTTCATATGCTGTTTGCTGCTTTGGAGTCCTTTGGGTCAAAAACTGTGTACAAATAAACCATAACATACTTAGGCCTATGCAATTCTTAGCAATTTTAGGCCAGGCAGAGCAGGAGAGATTTCAGCTCAGGGGATTCAAGGAGGTTGAAAAGTCTTCTTTGGATGATAACCTGTGTGGTGGTAGTTGTAGTTAAAGTGTTGGGCAAGCACTGGAGAGACCCCAGTTTAAATCCCTACTAAACCATGAAATGTACAGGCTGGCCTAAGTCTAATCACCTGCCTCTTTCCCTTACTTACCTCACAGGGTTGTTGTAGGATGAAATGCAAGGAAAGAACAGTGTATATACCACCTTGAGCTCCCCAGAGGAAAGATGTGGATGTTAAATAAATCAATATATTCAATGTTACATTGCAGGGTGGAATTATTTGTTTTAATAGCATTTGCCATGGTTTAGAGAAAGATCATAGCTGAGTGGTTCAACTCTGATGGCTACCATTTCTAATATGTCATCATAGCTCAATGGGTGGAATTCAACTGAATTTTACTCACTGAGGTTATTATGAGCATTAATTTCAATGGGTCTATGCTGAGTAAAACGTGGTTAAATCCTGGTGTTTCCTACTTCCTTGCTCTGAGTACAAATGATGCAAATGAACCAAAAAATACATCAGGGTTTTTCCCCCTGCATGATTAATTCTGATTGCTTGTATAATAAAGGTAAAGCGACCCCTGACCATTAGGTCTAGTCGGGCCCGACTCTGGGGTTGCGGCGCTCATCTCACTTTATTGGCTGAGGGAGCCAGCGTACAGCTTCCGGGTCATGTGGCCAGCATGACTAAGCCACTTCTGGCGAACCAAAGCAGCGCACCGACACACCGTTTACCTTCCCGCCAGAGCAGTACCTATTTATCTACTTGCACTTTGACGTGCTTTTGAACTGCTAGGTTGGCAGGAGCAGGGACTGAGCAACGGGAGCTCACCCCGTCGCGGGGATTGGGCACAGCGCCACCCGCGTCCCGATTGCTTGTATACCCCCCCCAAAAAAAAATGTCAGAAAGCTTTAGCAAAGGCTTTTGTAGGTAGAGTGTAAGGTAGGAACTTGCTTGTCAGCTGTGGGGAAGAAAAGTCATCATTTTATTATTTACCTTGCCATCCAATTTATTAGCAGGAAGTCTAAGGAAGTCTAAGGAAGTCTATAATACATTTTTCCAAGTCAGCATATTTAGATTTGTTGCCATAAGCCTTCCTGTACACCAAGCCATCTTTCTCTTGCAAAAGCACCAACAGAATCCTTGTAAATGAAATGAATATCAGAGCAGAAGATTGTTGTTAATCTCTGGGCCATTTATTTACACGGCCACTTTCCATGAGAGATCATTTTAATCAGGCCACATAACAGAGGGAAAGTGTTCTCTATTGTGGATGGGTGGGGCTTAAGCAAACTAAGCCTCAGCGTAAAAAGCTGTAATCAGATGTGAAATTTACTGGCAGCCAAATTAGCATCTAATTGCCGATTTCCCATCTGATCTACAAACCCAGTTAAGTACGAGGGCTTTGATTGTATCTGATTTTATTCCGATGAAGTCGATAGAACATCCTTGGCTTATATCCATTCACTCTGGCTTAACTGCATTGCGCCTGAATGACTATATTTTCCCCGGCTTCGGGCCATGTTGCAAGAACTGTTCCATCTGCATTTGGAAATGGAGACATTTGTATGACCTCCAAAAATGACTGATAAAATTGGGACACTTAACAGCATGCAAGAACACTTGTTTTCACATCCATATCATCTGAACTGCTATCTCTCTAGCCCTTTCTCTCTCTCTTGTATGTGTGCACAAACAAATGCCAAATATTGTTAATAGGCAAGGGCAAAAATGATTCAGGTGAAATGACTGGAACTTCAAAATGGTGCCAAAATGAGGATAAAGTTTTTTAAGGAAAAAAGACCACCTCCCTCCACCCCTGAGAAGGGACACTGACATGGTTTTACAGGACCAATGTCTTCCAGTAGTTAGGACACCTTTCCCAGCCCAGGGGCCACATTTCAAACTTTCCGAGGGCCACATTCCAATGGTGGGTGGGCAGAGAGGCAAAAAGTGGCTGGAGAAACTCATGAGACTCTTTACTTTTGCACTGTAGGCTACTTTCCAGCTGCACAGAAATCTCTCTCAATTCTCTAGCCAGATAGAAACACTCAAGGAAGCTGCAGGACAGGGCTAGTTAGAGGTGTGGCCTGGGGGGTTGGGGAATGGCCTAGTGCACTGGTTTGCAAACTCTCCCATCCACCCACTCTCAAAATTACGTGAAAATGGTTGCTGGCACTGGTGAACCGCTTAATGATTTCTCTGCCTATTATGGTGATTATAATGCACTGTAAACAATAGATGCTGTGCAGTTTTTAATTGCATTTTTCCTGCTTTTTTATTTCTTATTGGTTGTGCTTCATTGTATCACAATTTGAATTCCCCAGAATTCAGTACAGTGGTACCTCAGGTTAAGTACTTAATTCGTTCTGGAGGTCCGTTCTTAACCTGAAACTGTTCTTAACCTGAAGCACCACTTTAGCTAATGGGGCCTCCTGCTGCCGCCACACCACCAGAGCACGATTTCTGTTCTCATCCTGAAGCAAAGTTCTTAACCTGAAGCACTATTTCTGGGTTAGCGGAGTCTGTAACCTGAAGCGTATGTAACCTGAAGCGTATGTAACCCGAGGAACCACTGTATTAGAAATAAAAGAAGGAATAAAATATAATAAAAAATATATGTGTGAAATATTTGATATGATGAATGTGCTGCAGATCCACATCCATCTGCATGAAGACTGCAGACCACAGTTTGGATAGAGAGTCATAGGGGCTGCATTTGCCCCCCTAGCCTGAGCTTTCCACCCCTTGTTTAAAGCTTTTCAAGTTGCCTTTACCCAAATGTCCTAATTTGAAAGCTCTCAAGCCTTTCTCTTTTTTACCTTGGTTCCTGCCTGTGATCAAGTGGATGGAATTTTTTATTTTTTACACTCAGGGCTCATTAGCATTTCTTGCAGACTGTTGAGTGGATAGCAAATAAAGCAGGAAGTGTCCCAGCTGTTGGCAAGAAAAAAATGGAATTATTCATTGCTTACTAATGTCAAATGCTAATGGTAGAAAAGTATCCTTGAAGAGAACCTTGACTAAAATTCATTAGAGGGAGATCAAATCACTGTTTTAATTATGCATTTTTGAAAAGGTGTATTTATTAGAACCAATTCCGACCTGTCATGCACCAGCTTGTGATACTGGCGAGGTGCCACTGACTTTGACAAAGTTGACTCCAGCATACAGAAAATGAACTCTGAATCCAGTAGTACCGTAATCCATCTTGCCACTTTCCTGTTCCTTCAAGCCTCACTATTCATCCATAATAGGAATCTGCTTTTCCAGCTAGGTCACTTAGGGAGTAATCCTATGGGCCCTGGAAGAGTGTCCAAGAGACTATAAAGTTGGGATATATGAAGGCACAGCTTTCCACTCTGCCGTGTCTGCATTCATTGCATGCAGCACTGTTTCTCTTCCACTGCAGTTCATCTTCTGCCAAAAAAACTACATTATTTGGATCACTGTCCACTGTCCTTTGAAATTAATATTTCTCTGAATTTTGCATTGCAGTTCTCCAGCCAAGTAATGTGAACAAGAATGCACATAAAGATGCATATGTTAATGAAAACAGTATTTTAAAAATGCATTATATTTGGAAAAATTGCATACAAAAATGTGTATATTAGGATAAATTCGCACTGAAATGCTTATGAATTTTATATAAATGTGTCAGTATCTAGATATATAGATATATGATGTGGAAATGTGGAGAACTGAATTTAAAACGGCCTCGGCCCAGTATACCTGAAGGAGCGTCTCCACCTCCATCATTCTGCCCGGACACTGATGACCAGTTCCGAGGACCTTCTGGCAGTTCCCTCACTGCGAGAAGCCATGTTACAGAGAACCAGGCAGAGGGCCTTCTCGGTAGTGGTGCCCGCCCTGTAGAATGCCCTCCCATCAGATGTCAAAGAGAAAAATAACTACCAAACTTTTAGAAGACATCTAAAGGCAGCCCTGTTTAGGGAAGCTTTTAATGTTTAATAGGTTATTGTATTTTAGTCTTTTGTTGGAAGCCGCCCAGAGTGGCTGGGGAAACCCAGCCAGATGGGCGGGGTATAAATAATAAATTATTATTATTATTATTATTATTATTATTATTATTATTATTATAATAATAAAACTGTATAAATGAGATACTGAGAAAAACCAAAGGGGCTGGGTTGGCCCCCTTTCTCAGTTTCATTTGAGCTGCTGAGACATTTTTGATTCTGCTGAGACTTTAACATAGGCTAAAGTTTTGCCCACTTGTATTTATGCTGAACTGGTTGATTCTCCTTTTTTATTAATTGGTTTTAGTAACTTGAAGTTGGTTTGTTTTTAATTGTGATTTATATATATATATATATATATCAATCATTTTATTCATAAGCAACTTTGCATTTGTTTCATGAAGTGAGGCATGCATTGTTGTTGTTTTTTAAAAAAAACCTTTGTCTGAAATTTGCCCACATTCAACATCCCCTACATTGTGTAAAGCCACAAGGAAATTCTGAGCATCTTCTAATGTGTGCCATGGATCCATTTTCACAGCTTGCTGATGTGCCGAGCAAGGGGGACTATTTTAAATGCAGTTCCAAATAAGTTCTTGAACAGATCCTGGGAGCCTCAAAGCAAAACCTTTCCCCTACGGCATGAATGGGTGGTTAAATTAAATATATTTCACAAATGACTTGATGACATGAAACTTTTTTTAAAAAAAAGAGCAGATGGAGAAAGTTAATAAATATTTCATTTTCTAATATAAAATTCACTTCCATATTCACAACTTCGGGGATCCTCTGCTTTGCAGGTATCAATAAGTCTGATGGATTTCACATTCCGTTCTCATGCTCCTGCCCAGGCGACTCTTACGAGATCATCATTTGTACCTGCTCGGGTTGTTTTATGGGATCGATGAAAGGCAAATGACTGTAAATCTTCCTCTGCTCCTGGATTCTCATCTTTTATTCTGTGTGACCCATAAGTGTCCGTCCTGACATCAGATGGGTTATTAAAATGACAAAAAAATATATCCAAAAAGAGAATTTATAAAGCAAAATTATCACTCAGGGATCTGAGGGGGAACCAGCGTAATCCTAAAGGTCATAATGGTAAAATGCTTCAGATTAAGAAATGAAAATACCTATCTGCGGGCTGGAAAGGAGACAGGTGTGACTTTCCTTTTGCTTCAGGGAAGTGTGAAATAAAAGCATAGCCAGTGGTCAGAGCTGACAGGAGGTGTAGCCCAAAAGTGTCTCCATAGGATCCTCAACTCTGTTTTAGTTCTTTTTTTTTTTAACAAAATAATCCTTCATATTAGAGAGCTTTAGAGTTTTGAGCTCTCAGAGCCCACCTTACCTGTTGCTACTTTTCCCATAACGTATCAGTTGCAGTTTAAGACTGGAAGGATAGTAGTTTAGAAACATGAAGAAACATGGGGGGGGGGGTTGCCTTGGAAATCCCAGGTAATATTTGAATGCCACTACATCAGTCACTTTCCTGTTTTCAGAGGGGTGAACCAGGTGCTCGTGGGAAACCTGCAAGCAGGACCTTAGTACAACAGCACTCTGTACAATAGCCAGTTTGCAGCAACTGGCACTCAGAGGCATATTGCCTCTGACAAAAGAGACAGAAGATAGCCATCAGGGTTAATAGTTATTGGTAGCCTTTAAAAGGTAAAGGTAAAGGGTCCCCCGACCATTAGGTCCAGTCGTGGCCGACTCTGGGGTTGCGGCGCTCATCTCGCTTTATTTGCCGAGGGAGCTGGCATACAGCTTCTGGGTCATGTGGCCAGCATAACTAAGCTGCTTCTGGTGAACCAGAGCAGCGCACAGAGACACCATTTAACTTCCCGCCAGAGCGGTACCTATTTATCTACTTGCACTACGTGCTTTCGGACTGCTAGGTGGGCAGGAGCTGGGACCGAGCAATGGGAGCTCACCCCGTCCTGGTGATTTGAACTGCCGGTGCTCTGATTGGCAAGTCCTAGGCTCTGTGGTTTAACCCACAGTGCCACCCACGTCCCTATTGGTAGCCTTACTCTCCATTAATTTGTATAATTCTCTTCTAAAGCCATCCAAGCTGGTAGCCACCACTGACTCTAAAGTAAGGTTGCCATATTTTGAAGAGCAAAAAAGAAGACGCATTTGCCAACTTCTACTATGGATCAGTATGGCGACTCTACCCATGAAAAAGAGGGCATATCCTGGAAAAGGAGGAAGTATGGCAACCCTATGAAAGGCTTGGTTTTCATGTTGATGTCAAGCAAACCTCACCAGCTATGGGGACATCCAACAAAATTCCTGCTGTTTACCTCAATGGCTGGGATGGGATATAAGGGTTCAGGTGGTCCCTAGGGTACCCTGAACCTAAGTTGTCCTGGATTTTGTAAGTTAATACAAGGAGCTTCAACCTGGCTCAGTGTTCCAACCTGAAACCCTAGAGAGCTGCTGCAAGCCAGTGCAGACAGTACTGAGCTAGGTGAGTCAAATACCTGATATGGCAGCTTCTCATATTGAACTGAGCAGGGGCAGTCATCATTTAAAACTCTGCAGTACAAACCAGATTGCATACAGTGTTAAGCTTAGCAGGCTTTGACAGAACTGAAGGTTCTGTGCAACAGAATACAAAGGTAACTTAATACACAAACAGTACATTTAATTGTATGGTGACTGCCAAGCCTTCTGAAGTCAGCGGGTCCACTCAAGTTTGGGATTCAATGTCTTCATCAAGGTTTGCAAAGAATCTAAGAATTATTTTGCCCAAAATATAAATGCAAACAAAATACATGTTCTAAAACCAACATAGTTCCCCTGTTTCATCTTCTCAGCATAACGCTACGTTAAAATATTTAAAAGACATGTTAACAGTCACCCTTTTATGTCAGTTGAAGTATTTTTTTCCTTTTAAAAACATATATATTTAATTAGCATTTACAAATAGAGCTAATAGTATACATGATGTCAGCCAGATTTGATTGCATTCAACAAGAAATAAGGTCAATTGGGACTTAACGCTGAATATTTATAACTGTGGTTAATATAAATATTGAAGAGACAGCCAGCATTTCACCAGGCTCACTTAAGTGCAAACTGCATCCCATTGAGGACAATTGCACACACACACGAATGCACTCATGCTTCATCGTTGCTTAAATTTAGGGACAAAGATTATAAACCTTGATTTGCAACAATTTAGCCACTAGGGGGCGTCTCTCAGAGGGCAGCTTTACCAAGGGCTCCCAAAATCTGGAGATCCATGTCACTCAATATTTCTCTGCTGTTTTGAGCTTTAAGATTTGAACAGTTTAAGCCTCTGTGCACACAGGCATGCACATAAATTTATCGTGTATCACATGTTATTTTATGACCGTGATGAGGAGTGGTGTGCTCCTATTAGTCCACTGCTGTAACAGGTTCTCCAGACCAGGTAAGCATCTGAAGATGCTGGTGACTATTCCAGCTTGCAGAGGGATCTTGCTAAATGTGCTGTTCCCTATTTGTTTCAGTGGAAGGACCCATCCCACATGCACCCAGCAATACATGCATGGACTAAGTGGCTCGATTTACATGATTGGGGATGCTGTTCTGGGTGTGGGATTTCCATGGGGGACACTGGGTTGGGATGGAGGGGGTGGGCCCTGGATTTGTTGTGCAAAACCAGGATCTGGCAGGTAGGGTTGCATATGCCCGGAATTTCCCTGACATAGCTGGTATTTAGCCCTCACAAACAGTGTCCATGCAGAAATCGCTGGAATGTCTGGGGAAATCAAGTTCAGCAACTTTTGTGCCCAGATTTTCTCTTTTTGAAATATGGCAACCCTAAGGACTTGCATAATTTGATAAATATTTCTCTCCTTCAGTTGTTTAAAAGCTAATCTTTAGCTCCTATAAATGTGGAAGTGAGGGTAAACTCTCACATTTGGGCAAAGCCCAGTGAAATTCTTAGAGCAATAGATGGGGATTTTATTAGCTCTCTGGGGTACCTCTGGAATATTAGTGAATGGGAAAAGGCTTTAGGGCCTTACACAGTTTCTTCTGCCTCCAGTAGGGATGGTTGGTGGTGGATTTTATTCAGTTGTCACTTAAAGGAAAACCTGCTTAAACTGCACTTTCCCAAAAAAATGAGCAAACTGAAGCACAGCCATACTCTGACACCTGCCCTTATCTGAAATTTGCAGGGCAGATCTGCAGCCAAGTAATATGTACAGAAATGCATATACTGAGGGTAAAGCATGCATAAAAATGTATATACTAATACAGCATACAAAAACGCATTATCCTCAGGGATAACCCATTTGCAAAAATGGGTATATTACACAAAATTACATAGAGACATGTGTATATTAGGAAAAATCGGCGTTAAAATTATGGTTAATTTTCAGGAGTAATTTTTAATATGGGGGGGAATACAAACTGGTATACAAATGTGGAGAACTTAACTTGAGATTGAAAAATGATAGAAATTATAATTGGCAGGTCCAGACATCACTAGGTCTACATTACAAATGCATACCAGTTTCAAGCCTATTTATATTTCATGGCTCTCAAATGAGCAAATCATTTTGTGGAGGAAGCTAGGATGCCTTGGGATCAACGAGATGTGATAGGAAAAGGTGTTGCTCCCATTGGGTTCCTGGAAATGTAGCTGGTGTGGAGGCTGCACAGGGAGCCAATCTGGGGAGGCTTCAACAAACAAACAACCAAATGAAGAACCAGAAACCCTTGGCCATGTCATATGGATACATATGGCAAGTGGCAACCCCCTTCCTAATATTTTGGAGAGTTCTCCTCCCTCTCCTTACACCCACCCAATGATGGCTAGAGGTAGTAGAAGCTGTGGACCGAAACAAGAGGGAGGTGGACAGCAGGTTGGCAAATGTTGAGGTATTAGGGCATGTTGAATTTTTGGACTTTCATATTCCCCAAATGAGGGGTGCTAAAAAGTTGTAACATGACTTGGGAATCCAAAGCATATTTTGGGTAAATAAATATGATTTCATTTTGCTTGGTATATAACTACATAACAATACTGACGTGTGTGTGTTTTTTGCATTTCTAATAATTTTAAACTTGCCTTATTAAAAAAATATTGTGGGGGGAAATGTGTGGAAAATTGCCTGAAAATAATTAAAAATGATTGCTAAGTACTTGCAGTTATATTACTTGTCCATCAGTGCTGCTACTACTACCATCCCAACCATTGGGAATTGACCTACAATGACTTCTAAACAGAGAACAAGACTGGGGACGTTCGTGCATATGAGCAACCTAATTGGAACTGGCAGAGAGTTGTTGCCCTCTGAACTCCCAACTCTGCAAGGCGTCATGACATACGGGCTACTGCTAAGAGAACAAAGTGATGGGGATGTCAGAAACTACCCAGCAGCCAGTCTTGCAAAAGACATTCGCCCTAAAGTGGGAACAAGCAAACAGTTCTTTTGCCACCCCCATTGTAGATTCACGAGTCACAGTCTTAAAGAAGATTCAAGAGACCTGGGAGCAAGCCAAAAACATATCTCTTGGTAGAGAAATGCTAGATGTCAAAGAGGCTTTCACTTCAAAACTCGACAAGCTTTTTGACATCCTCAATTGCAAGTGTAATTTTTTTCCTCTGCACTGCATTTTGCTGACCCAGTTGCAAAAAAATCAAGTACACCTTCCACTTCTAATAAAAAGAGTACAAAACATCAGAAGTACACAATGTTGCTATGCAGAGCATTGGATATGGAGTCGGCCTGTGTGCTACAGCTGCCATCACCACTGCTGCCTTTATGGATGCTGGCTTGATCACTGGAGAAGACCAGAGACTTACCGTTGATCACAATAAAGTCAAGAGGGGCCAATAAAAGGTTATGAAATCCCTGGTTGAAGAATTTGACAGTCTTTTTCAGAAGGTGATATTGACTGCATCTTCTTTGACAGCTGTGAAGATACAACTAAAGTTATGCTGAAAGCAGTTCCACATCATCACAGGAAAGCATTATTCAGTGTGCAGTGAGCCTGATGGAAGATATCTCTACCACTTCACTCCAGACAAAAGCTCAAAGAGGGAAAAACAAACTAATAATCTTGTAGATTTCCTAAAGAAGAACGGCATTGATCAGAGCCTGCAAGCCACTGCAGGTGATTCTACAAAAGTTAACACTGGCTGGGAGGATGGTACCATGAATCAAGTAGAGGTCAAGCTTGGTTGTAAGCTGAAGTCAGGGTAGGTTTCAGGAGGACGTCCGCAATAACTCACATGGTGTCAGTGAAGTTAATTCTCTTTATTCAAAGAAACAAAACAGCTCAGGAGGTCAGGCCTAGAGGAGATCTTGCCCCAATGAGGCTGTTGCGAGGACTGAAGGCCCCCACTGTCCCACAGATCTCGAAGTCTCTTCCTCTGCCAGGTCCTTCCCAAGCAATCTGAGATTCCAATGTTTTGTCTCCCTTTGCCCAGCCTCTTCTGGTTCTGGAAGACATGGGGAGGGGGAGACAGCTTGGCTTTCTCACAAGCCTGACTCATCGCTGCCTCTGGTTCTGGACTGCTCTCTACCAGACACTTCCTTCTCACTAAATAAATCCTGCTACCTCTTCAGCTTCCAACACCTCCTTCTCCCAGACTTCTCCCTCTTCACCTTCTGACCACTCATTGTCATCCCACCACTAATCCCCTGGCTCTGAACCTTCTTTCCTTGGGGGTTCCTTTGGGTGTTCCCCAGTTGGTGCCTCCCACCACTTCTCTCGATCCAGCCAGTCCATAACAGTTGATCTGGTTGATTTATGCCCTCCACATCAACGAGTTCCCCCTGCAACACTTGATCATAGCACTGGATGGAAAGATCCTGTCTAACAGCAAGTGATCAGTTGACATTGGCAAGATGCTAGACACTGCTACATAACGTGAAATTGCCATATTTTTCTGTGTAGAAGACTTGGTTTTTTCCCTTAAAAATAATGTCAAAAATTAGGGGGGGTATACACGGGGCCATCTCCCTCCATTTTCTTAAATTTGAGTCCTCCAAAATAGGGAGCATCTTATACATGGAGGTGTCTTATAGACGGAAAAATACAGTAGTCCTTCAGTCACCAAACTCTCAATTGGAGAGCCTCTTACTTCACTGAGTGACAATATTGTAACTAATCTCTCTACTGATCAAGTGTATGGGTATTAGATCACACAGGCCATAATGATAGAAATACATGAAATGGATCTGGACCTTCTTGATATTGATCCAGAGAGCCATTCAATATGGTTAACAACAGCAAACAGGCTTTGACAACGATTCAGTGCTCAGCATGGTATGCATTCAGCAAAATAATAATCCAGACACCCTTGAACTCAGATGACAGTGAGAAGAGGAGAACTGGTATCCAAAAGATTGTTGACTTGAGGGGCACTGAGAGAACCTTTTGTATGTCTGAGGAAGATGCCTTCCATGAACCCCAGTGCTTTGTCCCTGTTTGAGCTGATCAATTTGTCTGATGTGGTATATGAACCTCCTTTGACATGTCATCTTACTACGATGGCAGTGAATAAGTTTATTGCTGAGCCCATGAAAGTTCCACAATGGCCCTGTTATGCTCAGTCTATAGAGAGGTGTGTGCAACAAGTCACAGAGGCAGCAGGGCTACATCAGAGGCCAAGAAGTGGCTGGTGGCCAAGGACGAAGGCAAGCAAGACTTGATGAAACTTGCTGTTTAAATTTCTTATGAACTGATGTCATTACTTTCTAATATTGCTGTATGAGTACAAGGTAATGTTGTATGCTTAGTTGGATATGCTTTGTGCAGAGAAACTAACTTTTTTATAGCATTGCCCACATTTTCAGAAATTAAAATTCTTTGGTTTTCCAAGAAGTTTTTTTTAATCAAACCTGGATTTACCAAGCTAAATGTTGTCCAGTCACAAAAATAATGGCATGTTTGAATTCCTCACACCCAAAATAATATATATATATATATATATATAGGACCCCTTGCTGAAGAAATTTTCAAAAATTAAGTTTCACCCCCAAAAATGACATGCCCTACGAGGCAGCAAATGACATATTTCCCACTAAGGCAGAGGTGGAGAACCTATTTCTGTCCAAGGACCACAATGGACAACCTTCTAGGAACCACATGCCAGTGGCAGGTGGAGCCAGTTGCAAAAGTGGGCAAAGCAACAAATATAAACTTTACCTTTGTCCAGTAGGCTAGTTTCTAAACACACACACACACACACACACACACACACACACCTTTATCCTCCGTAACACAAGCAAGAGGCATTATCAGAATTCATAGACACTTTCCAGCCAGGCACAAAAGCACACAAGAAGGGTGCTAAGAAGAGCTAGTGAAGGAGCTGTGGCTGTGAAGGGTGTCCCGAGGTCCAGACATTTGGTCGCCGGGCCTGAGGTTCCCTACCTCTGTGCTAAAGTGATCCACCACCATTGTTTTAGAGTGCTTTGCCATCAAACACTTAAATGACACAAATATTTCTACAAACGCTTTCCCCAATGCCAAGATAGCATCAGATCATTCCCCTCCTGCACATCTCCCACAGAGGCCCAGCCCTTCCTTATTCCAGCTCCTTTGGGATACTGTAACCGACAAGGTAGAAAAGGATTCCAGAAATAAACACTAAGGGGACTCCCGCCGCTGCAAACATGAATGACCACCCATAATAAACGTTCACAGGAATATCGTTGAGGCATCTTTCGCTTCTTTCTAGAAGTATGTACTTCGGGAGATCGGCAGCAAATTCCTTCCACATTGCAAACATGAATATGAGCAGGGCAAATAAAGCACCTGAGAGAGGAGAAGAAGAGAGAGGCTTGGTTGGTTTGATTGGTGTTTCTATGGCACTTCCTACTCGAATGAATCCCAAAGTAGCTTACAAACAGGGCCCCTGAAGACAGGTGTTTTGTGAGGGCAGGGTTGCGGTTGTATTCTGCAACATGTCATTGGTGCAGTAATCATGCATCAGTGGTGGACCTATGCTAGACCATCCACACACCATTCTGCACTATTAGTTTGTTCTACAATGCTTCCCTGATGTTACCACATTATTGGTGTCTGGAGGGGCAATATTGCTCTATAGCACAACAAAATCAAGACAAAGAAACAAAGCAATCCCCTGGAACATCTGTGGTATGGAAAGTTACAGGATTTCAGCAGCAAGCTTTTAGGAGGGAGGATCTGTTTCAATGTTTTGTCACATGTTTTATGCATGCTATGCAAAGCTATTGATATAATTCTAGGAAGTGAGACCAAATTGCATAAAAGATTACCTTGTTTCTATTCTCTTGAGCTGCAAAAGTCACGAATTCCTAGATTTGCATGAGGTGCCATTATCACTCTCCGCATGTTGCTGAACTTGTTTCTTAGCCATTGGTTTCAGATTTCCAAGATACACTTCACAGTGATTATGTTACATACCCTCTTCCAATGTTTGGGGAAAGACTGTTTATTTACTGGACTTCTCCAGATCAGGACACAGGGAGGGTAATATTTTTATACAATCCAAACAAGTGCAAAAGTTTATAAAAACTTTAAATATATATATTGTTTTGTGCTGTCTCTTCCTCATAAGGTGGAAAGTTCAGGGTGGCCTAAAAGGGCAGGTTTGCCACATAGGAGATGGGTACCGAGGAACTGAAGGTACATAGGGATGGGAGATACATTCAGTTCAGTTTGCATTTTAAAACAAAACTCTTTAACTCTTTAATTCAAATTTCATGAAAAAAATATGCTAACCAAAATGCTTTTATCCTTCAAAATTTGCGCTTCTCTGCAGTGCAGTTCTCTAACCAAATAATGTGTGCCAAAAGGTGTCTATTAGGAGAAAATGCATTATCTGAGAGGGAAATAATATGCAAAAATGCATATCATCTAAGGGGGAATTGCTTGCAAAAATGTATATATTAAGGAAACTTGCATACCAGGGGATATTTGCATTAAAATGCTGGTATGTGAGAGGTCTGTATGTGTGCTGCATATGTGGTGAGTGTGTGCATGAACACATGCAAGGAAATGGCCCTTGTCCACTTTGGCCTTGCCCACAACTAGCATAATGTGGCCCTTGAAGGGTTTGCCAATTCTTGATGGGGCTCTTAAGCCAAAATAAAAGATTAGACGCCCCTGCTCTAATTGCTTATTTCCATGGGGTAGGACTGGTGGGAGATGTTTGCATTGGCAGAAGTAAGGTATAGTGGGAATGAGCAGAATATGAAGGATGGGAAGCAGCCCCCCGCCCTCTCTCTCTCTCTCTCTCTCTCTCTCTCTCTCACACACACACACACACACACTCACACACACACACACACACACTCACACACACACACATTTTTGAAGGCACCTTTGGTTTCAAGGCCAGATAACAGCTCCTGGAATCCTGTGTTGGGACTGATCTAGTCTTTAGTTTTACTCATAGCACAATTGTATGCATTTGTTCAGCTTTGCTTTGTGGCATTGGCTGGCTGCATATATTGACAGAACTGATCCCTTCCTTTCTTTAAACGCTCTCTGCCTCCATGCATTAGGGCCTGCGATTAATTGAGAGTTTCCATTTCAATGTTGATTTAGGTCTATGGTATCTTCTGGGGAGGGGCTAATTGCAAGGGCGTTGAACCGTGCTATGACACCTTTCGCCTTTAAATTCTTGCAACAATTGTCATGGGGCTGACTGCAAGCCTTCCTAACTCCTCCTTCTCCGTCAAAGGATGGTAGCAACTTAATTTCAAGTAAATTGTTCACTAAACTCTGTGCCATCCTTTCTCGCTTCATAGCATTGTGAAACCTTGTTGGCTAATTGTAGAGACAAGTGGATGAACTCCAGACTCTCTTTAGAACTTCCGAAGCCTGTCTATAATTTGCTAATTACAGGGAAAGTGAACTTTCAAGCCCTCCCTTTTTCTCACCTCCTTGCCTAGCAAAAACATCCAAAAAACTAAGAAAAAATAATGAGATGCTGATATCTTTCTTGGCAATTCATAAGTGCAAATGCATATGATATATGAGCAGCTTATAGCAGCCACAATATGGAACTATTAACTTTGAGAGAACAATTTGTAATATAAAGTGTTGGCTATCTCCCCCACCTTCCTTCTCTCTATTATTTTCTTTCTTTAAAAGGTCTGATGGAACTCCATCAAGGACTGGGAAGAATCCCTGTAAGCCAGGCCACTTGTTACACTCATCAGATACAACTAGATCAAGTCAAAGGTCTATCTGGTCCAGCATCTTGTTCTACGGCAGCCAATCAGATGACTATGGGAAGTCCACCAGCAGAATATGACTGCAATGGCAACTCTCCTCACGTTGCTGTTACTGATTTCCATTAATTAATGGTTCCCATTAATTGGTTTTCAGAGGCATGTGGCTTCTAACAGTGGCATTAGAACATAGGCATCATCATGACTTAATAGCCTTAGCCACCATGAATCTGTCCAATCCACACCCACCCTGGGGAGTGTCTCCAGGCTCTTGATTATTTTGGCTGCCCTTTTCTGCACCCTTGCTAGCTCCAGTATATCTATTCTGATGGAGAATGTTCAGAGTATTCCAAGTGTTGCTGCACCATAGATTTGCGTAAAGGAATTCTGATATTGGCAGTATTATTTTTGATCCTTTCATATGATAGGAGGTCTTTCAGGTGCATGTAGAGTGTCCAGGTGGAAAAGAGGGCAGGACTCATGCTCCATCCATAGTATTGTGTAGAAGCGGGGATTTAAGCAGGTGAGGGGGATCTTTTTCACCCTGAGGGCTGCTTTGCCTTCTGAGCAATCTTCCAAGGGCCACTTGCCAGTTCTGGGCAGGACTAGATGTGAAGGTTGATGGAGCAATTGTTATAAGTTTTGTCTGTGTACAGTAGGCTAGTTTCGACACACACTCACACACCCCTCTCTAGTCTCCGAGAGAGAGGAAATACTGTAGTTAAAGTATGCATTCCACCCAGAGCAAACATTCTCTGTGTGAAGCAGGGTCAATGAGGGGTGTGGCCCAGGAAGAGTTGCGGGGGCCAACTGGGGAGATTTGAAGGACCACATTTGAGTTTTCCCACCCCTGTGATATGACATACATATTCATGGCCTAAATTCCAGCTCTAATCCAATAAATCTGTTAGTCTTTAAAGTATACTTGGTTGGTTTTTGCTGCTGCAAGGCTACCCCACTGGAAACTGTTACATGAATTTGCAAAGAAAGCCTCTCTCAAGTTAACTGTCACATGTCAAACATGGTTAAGAACACCTCATGGCAAAGCAGTTCTCACAGAAAATGTGTTTCATTATCTGATAAAGCAGTTGGCAACACAGCCAGTAGCTTGGTAGGGATAAAGGTCTCCATGAGAAGATAGCAATAAATATCAAAAAGCTTCCAGGTCCATCTGCTGAATAATCTTCTCAGCCTACAAGTGTAGATGAGCTGGTTCATTTTGAAAGGGTGCCTCCGGAAAAAACCACCTAGAAAGATTTTGTTAAGGTAGCTGGCAGGTTACCAGGCAGATGCTCTAAAACACGGTCAATAATTGCCTGCCATTCTTAGAAAGAAAGAATATAATGAGATGATCAAATCTTTCCCTACTGAAGCCCAGTTTGTAATTGAAAAAGGTCTCTGCTGGCACAGCATGCAGTCCTACCAACTTCTGTCACTTTGAACCTGAGATCCTGCTAGGTTTCAAGACACATTCCCCTTCTTCTGGCTTTGAAATCCCTATACCTTGCCCATGTTTTAGTCACTGGGGGACATTTAGGGATAGGGAAGAAATATGATTCAGTTTGCATTTATTTGTGAACCTACCTAATGCAAAAGTAACATACAATAAAGTGCATTATATTAAGGGGAAGTGCTTTAGAAAAATGTGTATATTAGGCAAGATTGCTTTCATAGCGTACATTAAGTGAAAAAATTGCACTAAAATGCTGGTGGGTTGCTTTTTTTAAGCACACAAAATGATGTGAAGATGTGGAGAACTGTATTTAAGATTGGGAAAAAATGAGAAACTGAGAGAAACTAACATTGGTGGATTTCCTCATCTCTAGAGGTATAACACAGGGTCATTTCCTGATCACCATATGCAGACATACACTTCAGGTCTGATCCTAAACCTCTGCTGGCTTGCAGGATATCCTCAGAAGAAGAATAGGCTAAAGAGTAACCCTACCCAAATCTGGAGTGAAGTCCCTGAAATGGTTGGATGGTGCCTCGTACACCTCCTCCCAGCAACTTCTGCAGCCCAGCTGGTGACAATTGTGTTGCTCTGCTTTCCTTTGCTCCACATCCGCGAGGCTGAGAGGGGAATCTTGTGGTCTGGGAAGCCCAGGACCTTTATAAACACTGTCCAGGCTTGCACCCCAGGGAGGACACTTAGGTGCTGCTAATGCAGCCATTAGACTTCACCTCTAGAGGTGTGTACTCCATTGTCTCTTAGGGCAGATGGATGCCTCCAACTTTCAGGTGCGTTTACAATTGCGGTGTTAAATGCATAAAAAGAGAGACCACTTGCAAGAAACTTCCAATAGCCTTCTAGAGTCTATTGTCACACACGGTCACTACATGATAAAGAAGCTGTTCGGTGGTAATTCAGCTACCACAGTGAACCACAATAAAACAGGCCAAAAGCTGAGAAGGCACAGGAGACATAAAAAGCCTCAATAGCACTTAACAAGTTCATTCTAACATTACATTGCAAGGTTGGTGAGTGGAGCAACTAGGGGCAACAACACTAAGTTTACTTTTTTTAAAAAAAAAAACACCTAAAAACACCCTTCATCAGTGGTCCCCAAGCATTTGTGGCCTGCGGACACACTTGAAAATTTTAGGAACTGTCACAGGCACATTATAATAGTGGCAGTGCTCAGAATTCCTATCTGTAATAAGCAACCTATACCTAACTCAAAACAAAACAAAGACCAAAACCTCAGGCAACACCCCCCTCCCAAAATCAGAATTAGGGGGTAGGGGCCTTGGCAAGTCTGAGGGCTTAAAGGTAGTATGTTGGTGACCTCAGTCCTGAAACACTGTCATGACAGGGTCTTCTATGTAAAAAAGAAAGATGGCTAGTGTGTATTTGAAAGTTTATCTGATAGTGCTAGTGGATTTTGTTCCCACCACCACCATGAATTTTCCTGTCCTAATTCCCCCCCAAAAAATGCAAATAGGGTGGCAACTGGAGGATGAAGTATTTTCAATCAATCAATCAGATTATTATTTAGGAGCAGAGAAAGTCTCTACTTTAGGGTGTAGGCAGAATCCGCATTTCCTACCTCAGAACTTAATCCCAAGGCAAATTCCCCCTCCCTATAAATTACAATCACTTTCACTTTTCTCGAAGGAAAGATCTCCAGGACACGTAAGTTAATTAAGGATGATCTGCCATCCATATCAGATGACAATGACAGTTTCCCCCTTCTGTTGTCATTCCAAATCCTAAGGCTGTGAAAGAAATACTGTTGATGTTATTGAATGTTATAAGATGGCAATGGATTCTTATTTTATTCTTAGAGTGGATGGTGTATAAAATGATTTTGCAGTTCATTGATTGTGTATCGTGCTGTCAGAGCTTTTGCTGCTGCTTATTTTATTAGTTATTATTATTTATTAAATTTGTATACCGCCCTATACCCGCAGGTCTCAGGGTAGTTACAGCATAAAGTCACAATGCACAAACACAAAATAAAAGTAAAAACAAAAACAACCCAATAACCCCCCACTCAGTTTATTTTATAGTTTATTTTATAACTTCTGTTGTAATTCGTTTTTGTTTTCCTCTTTTTATGATGTTTTATGTCTTTAAATTTGTAAGTCACCTTGAGACTCCTTATTTGTCAAGCAATTCATACATTGAATTATTATTGGGTGTGTATCCAGCTACAAATCCACTCAGAGTTGAGCCACTGAAATTAACGTCCCCTGGATTAGCCACGTTCATTAATTTCAATCGATCCGCTCTGAGTATGACTAACAGAGGATACACAATAACAACAGAAGCAGCAGCCAGTGTAGATAAACATTACAGAACTCTATTCAGAGATTCAGATGATGGTCCAGATTATCTCGTACGAAGACCTTTGACTAATTAATTTAATTAATTTAATTAATTAATTAATTTTATAATGAATTATTTTAGAGTGTTGTTTGTGTTGTACTTTTGTATTGTTTTATTGTTGCTAGCCGCCCTGAGCCCGGCTTCGGCTGGGGAGGGCGGGATATAAATAAAATATTATTATTATTATTATTATTATTATTATTATTATTATTATTATTATTTAATATAATATAATAATTAATAATATAATTAAATAATATAATTAATAATAGTAATATAATAATATTACTGGAACAATCATAAGAACCAGTTTGGATTAAATTATTTACTAGATGTATTAATTGTACTTTGTACATTTGTTTTATTGGATTGGAAGTTATGTTTAGCTGCCCTGGGAATTTTATTGAAGGAGCAGGGTATAAATCACATATGCATTATGTGGAGAATCAAATATAAGTGTATAAAATTCAAGAGTCTCCAGATGAAATGGATTGGCTAGAGGTTTGGAACAGACAAAATAAAGTACTTTTCACACAGTGTATAATTAACTTATTGCAACATCCGAACACTAAATGTAGTGGTGTCTACTACCTTAGATGCCTTAAAAAGGAATGAGGAATCAGCACTGTGGGACCTGTGGCCCTCCCAATGTTGTTGAACTACAATTCCCATCATTCCTGACCATTAACAATGCAGGCTGGGGCTGGTGGGAGAGGGGCTCTAGTTGCATCTGTCATTGGACTCCAACCCCTATCAACCCCAGCCTGCATAGTCAATTGTCAAAAATGATGGAAACTGTAGTCCAATGATGTATGAAGGCCACATCTATTAACAGCAATGAACAGCGATAGATGGATGTCACCTCAATTATTCAGAAGTAGGAATAACCAAATCTGTCAATTTCAGTTTCTCTCAATTCTGGCTTTGTCTTTCTATCTGTGTGTTTGTCTCACACACAGCTCATTTCCTTTGTTCCCCTTAATGGACCATTACCCAGACAATCACCGCATTGGGAATCTAGCATGGCTTATACCGGTATTTTAACACTTGTTGGATCCAGGGGTTAGAAGGGCCTCAGCATACAGCCTATTCTCCACCCGACTCAAAACTCATAACAACGTCATAATGACCTTCGTTCTCTGAGTGCTGGTGGCCCTTATACAGCGAAGGTAGCACCACACACCCACAAACAAGAAGGAGGAATTAGCGGACTCGGTGAGTTTTGTGGACCTGCTGGGATTCAAATCTGGGTCTCAGGATCCAAATCCTGGGTAGCTCAGTTGGATAGAACATACTGATAATGCCAAGGATGCCGGTTCGATCCCCCTTTGGGACAGCTACATTGCAGGGGATTGGACTAGATGATCCTCAGGGTCCCTTTCAATTCTACAATTCTGTGATTCTATGAAATCCAACACTCCAACTACTGTGCCAGAAAGAAGGAAAGAGAAACTAACCAGTGATCAATACATGCACCTTTCTCTTTATGAAATACTGTGTAATTTATTATGAGAACACCCATGTGATTTTTTAAAAAATTTTTGCACACATTCAAATTCATTCTCAATCTCTCTCTTTCTCTCTTATGCGCATGCGCATGCGCACACACACACAGGCTACACCAAGTGGGAATTAGCCTCAGCATCCCAGACACCCATATATCCAATTATCATGAATTGGCAGCTTACCAGCCGTGATGAAGAATCCGCCTCCTACTTTATAGAACCGTGCACTGACAAAAGGCACACCACACACCAAGAGAAATCCTCCTACAAGGCTGGCGGTGACAGCCAGCACAATGAACGCTGTCCAGAAGCCCCTGTACACTGCGCAATCGGAAAGAAGAAAGTAGAGGGGAACGCTGAGTAAACTCACATAATCGGATCTCCTTTCAGGAGAGGCTTGTAGCAAACCAATTTGTTCCAAGTTTCTCCAGCAAACAATTTGGGGAAAGTCGGGAGGGAAGGGGGAGAGAGAATGAAACAAATCCCAGGATTATCATCAGTAATTGAGAATCAGGTTCTTGTCAGTTTTGTGGAGTTGCTGCAATGGACTCAGCTGATCTCTGCACCCTAACTCGCAAGCATGACCAGGGTGCATCATGTGGTAGGTATCATGTTATACACAGAACACGTGATGAATAGCCATGTCCCTTCTATGTTTACAAACATGATAAATGTATGATCATATTTCATGGGGGGGTGGAGGAGAAGATTACAATTGCAACCATGGTATGCAGAGAAAGGGCCACAGCCAGAGTCCATGGCACCCTACAGGTGATGTTGGACTACAATTCCCATCATCCTTAACAACTTGCTATGTTGGCTGGGGATAATGTGAACTGTAGTCCAGCAACATCTGGAAGGCACTGTGTTGGCTACCTCTGCTGTAGCTCAGTAGTAAAAGCATCTACTTTGATTGCAGAAAGTCCCTGGATCAGTCCTCTCCATCTCCAGGTAAGGCTGGGAATGTCCCAACACTAGACAGATGCTACCATGCTACCAGTCAGTGTAGGCAATATTGAGATATGAGCCAATAATCTGACTCAATATAAGACTGGTGTTCCATTGCTCATTAGGACTACAGTGCAAAGGCAAAAGGTTAAGCCCTCTTCCCAGCAGAACAATGAATCAACAATTCAGGGTTTCACACAGGAATCTTTCTCAGCCATTTCTTTGAGATAAGGGGCTTTGAACCTTTTCCATGCAAAACATGTGCTTTACCCCTGTGCTACTATAGCCCTTCCCTGTTTACTTAGAAGTCAAGTTGGGTCTATACATGCAATAGAAGAAGGGGAGGAGGAGGAGTTTGGACTTGATATCCCGCCTTTCACTCCCCTCAAAGCGGCTAACAATCTCCTTTCCCTTCCTCCCCCACAACAAACACTCTGTGAGGTGAGTGAGGTTGAGAGACTTCAGAGAAGTGTGACTGGCCCAAGGTCACCCAGCAGCTGCATGTGGAGGAGCAGGGAAGCGAACCCGGTTCACCAGATTACAAGTCCACCATTCTTAACCACTGTACCTGAGGTGCTAGGATAACAGTAGACATTCAGTCTATGGGGTTAAATTTAACATGTGCATACCTGCAGTTGCATCGTAGGAGGGGTGAGGATGAGGTCCAAGTGCAATAGGCATAGGAAACAGGTAGCCATGCATGCAATGTTTTGGATGTGCTTGACTCGCTGGAAGAAAAAAATAGAAAACAGGACAGTTGTCTGCTGCCTCTGTGGTTTAACAGCCACGGTAATCAGGTCTACAAGGGTTCTAATCATGCATCTGTAATGCAAGAACATCTAAAATATGCAAGCTGGCAGTTATCAGAGCAACTGTTTAAGAATTGGTCCCATGTTTGCTTATTTCCTACCCACTCTGCCCTTTCCCCTTGTGAGGCTTTTTGTTTGTTTTTTAGATTGTAAGCCTGCAGGCAGGAGCTGTCTTGCTTTTAATTAGGGCTGCCGTACATCCGGGATTTCCCAGACATTACCAGGATTTCAAAGGTGGAAGTGATGTCCAGGGGGAATTTCCGGAAGGTGGCAGTTTGTCCTGGATCTTCGGCAAGTAAACAAAAAAATGCATTTTTGGGGGCTAGACACTGTAGAACTTATTCTTTTCTACTGTCCATTGTACAACCAGCTACGCAAACACGTAGTCTAACATCACTGCACAATGGAAATATCAGATTCTATCTGTCTGACATTAACACAAAAGTAACTGCAAGGGTGGTTGAGTTTTTGTCAATAGTATCTCTCTGAGTGGTGAATGGCACTATTTAGTGGGAAGAAATCCCAATGAAAATCCTCATTACTATATATATATTTACATGGCTGTTTCTTTAGGAAATCATTATTCTCTCTGTTTACAATGTCAAGGCTGTTTGTCTCATTGCCGCCAACATGGCACCATCCACACGCAAGTAGAGGGTAGCAACAAGCTTGGGAAAATCTCCGTTTTTACAAAAGTACAAAAAATCTTTAGGGGAGGCACAGCATGGGAGATTCCCAAGCAACCCAATGAGGGTTGAGCATGTTCAGTATCCCATCAGAATACTGACTGATGGGAGGAGATAGAAAATCAGGGGGAAGTGGGAATGGAAAGGAGGGTCCTCAACCCCAAGCAGATGCATTCCACACTACACCTTTGGGCCACATCCACACCAAGCATTTAAAGCACATTCAATGCACATTTAAAGCATATAGCTTCCCTCATAGAATCTTAGGAAATATAGTTTTCCCCCTCACAGAGCTACAACTACCAGCACCCTTAACAAACTACAGTGCTCAGGATTCTTTGGGAGAAGCTGTGGGTTAAACCACAGAGCCTAGGACTTGCCGATCAGAAGGTTGGCGATTCGAATCCCCACGACAGGGTGAGCTCCCGTTGCTCGGTCCCTGCTCCTGCCAACCTAGCAGTTTGAAAGCACGTCAAAGTGCAAGTAGATAAATAGGTACCGCTCCAGCGGGAAGGTAAACGGTGTTTCCGTGCGCTGCTCTGGTTCGCCAGAAGTGGCTTAGTCATGCTGGCCACATGACCCGGAAGCTGTATGCCGGCTGCCTCGGCCAATAAAGCGAGATGAGCACCGCAACCCCAGAGTCGGCCACGACTGGACCTAATGGTCAGGGGTCCTTTATATACTTTAAATGTGTGTTAAATGTGTATTGCGTGGGTGTGACCTTTGTTGCATTTCCTACTTTGTTCTAAGCTTGATGTGGTAGAAGCTATCATAATCTATTATCTCCCCACCACCACTTTCAGGTAGCACTTCACCTATTGATTGAATTCATCCTGCATTGCCTGGGAATTGACCTAGGAATAGTTACCATTTTTGAGTGCTGCAGTGCCTAAGGATGGCATACTTCCGAGGAAGTAGAGGGGCCATTACTACAGAGGTGTCCCATCAATATTAATGTCACCAAGGCTTATCATGATGAACGGTAATAGGATGAATGTTCAACAAATTAATTAATGATTATCCACTTTACTTAAAAATGCTTCCCACAAAATGGGGGGCACTTTATAATAAATGGACATTCGTTCGTGCTAAGTGACTAATGAAATTTCAACTGCATTAATTATTGCATCTGCAAAAAGCGGCAAAATGAATTTGCTGCGATCGGTCTCATTAATGCAGACACAAAAAGTAATAAAAGATCTCCTGGTTATCAAGAATATCTTGCGCTATGGGAATGGGCTTCAAGTGATGTTTAATTTGATCATTTGACTTAAGGTAATATCATGTTATACAACGTATTATAATAATTAGGCTTGGATGGCCTCCATTATTACATTAACGTGGCAATCCAGAACTATCTATACTTTATCGATGAACGCTAGAAGTACAATATAAGGAAGGCTATTAGAAGACTCAGTTGGCAGTTCTGTGCACACATACTTGGCATTGTGGGGCCAAGTGAGGTCTGCTTCCAAGTAAATATGCTTGGGATCAGAAGTCAGAATAAAATGCTGGTGAGTTTCTAGAATCAGGAATGTGGAAGAGCATACACAAAAGTCCTAGATAACTATCATGCTTATTTATTAAACATATTTATCTACTCCCAAACCATAAACTATCAGGTCAGGGAATCATAATAAAATAAAAAACACACAGTTAAAAGCAATTCAAATAAAAGCAATTGGCTAATTAAAACATCTGCAATGGCCTGCTGTAATTAAAAAGACTTCAAGAGGCACCTGAAAGACAGATGTGAGGGTGACTGCCTAATAATCCCTGCTGGAAGACTGGTCCACAGCATGTGACCATTGACACTCAATGTCCAACTTGCAGCTGAGGCCAGTCAGGCTTCTGTTACATGGGGGACAACAGCTTTCTTGGTGATTAAACCTGGATATAAGGGCTCAAGGGCTCAAAGTATGCTTTGTCCAAGTTATTCAGTGCTTTGTATATCAACACAAAAGCCTTGAACCTGGCTGGTTGCATATGGGCAGCCAGTGCAGGTGTCTTAGCAGATGCTATCAGTCACCTGCCCCCATCAGCAGACCAACTATTGTGTTCTACACCAGCTGGAGCTTCCAGACCAGGCACAAGGGCAGCCCCACATAGAATGCAGTTCAATAATGCAGTCTCAAGGTTACTATGCTTAAACCAAAGCTGTTGGCTGGATGGCAAACCAATCCGACAAATACGACTGCTGCTTTCAGTCCGCAAATGACACATAATTGATTACAGCTCTCCCACCATTTGTACTAAGCTTCCTCTGCAGTGAAATGAATGGAGTAGAACAATGTAATCACAATGTATGTTACATAATTTTGCCACAGTGGACTGTGAGTTGAATAATGTCATTTTTGGTGGAAGGTGAACTGCAGTGGAATGGAAACAGTGACACATGTGATTAATACAGGGCAGGATGAAAATCAATGCCTTCTTGGCTACAACCTCAACAGAAGCACTCTTGTTAGGTAGCTACTATATACTGCAACACTGTGTTGCCGATTCCACTTGTACTCACTAAACCAGAAGTTCCATATGGTCTCCTTGTAGTCTTCACCAAAGAACCAGCACCGCCAAAAGAAACCTTCATGGTGAAACGTAAGAATTCCTTTTGTCCAATTTCCCGTCCCAACCTATTTTTTAAAAATGAAATTCCAGGAGTTCTATGAAAATTATTGCATTCCATTTAGCACAGAAGCATTTATTAATTTACATTTGTATCCCACTTTTCTTGTGAGATACTGTATGGGGTACTGCCCACTTCATTTTATCATCACAACAACTCTTGTTAGATAGGTTATATTTTTAAACACGGTATTAATAGGCAGATAGTGTTAAAATTGAGCTTGAATCCCTAATATACCAATCACTGCTTATATATACAAAGACAGAGCATAATAGCTAGCCAATGTGTTGTTGTTTATTAATTTAAACGCAACTTTTGGACATCATTCTCCAAAACCCAAATGACTACTTTATGTACACCCAAGAACTGGAAACATTCACAGTGTGTTTTGCAGGTGTGTGAGTGCTGTTTTCTCATTTTTTTAAGCAGCAGTCCATTTCCCTAAGCCTTGTCACAAAGTCAAACTGTTTCTGAAGGTCCTTCAGTTTCAAAAGGGGATTGTCATGCAGAAGGAGAGGTGGGGGAAACCATAGGAAAACATAAGCCTTAAAAGTCTGGTTGGTGGGCACAGAACAAGCAGCCTGGTTCTTTGGATCCCAGCCAATGTTTTAAAAGAATCTGGGTGTGGGGTTAATAATATCTCATTCCAGCAGTTGGAACAAATACACTGGATAAAAGCATGTTTTGAACTGGACCTCTCCCCTGCTTCTTCCTCCACTTGGGAAAGTGAGTAACATGTGAAAGAAACTGGAGACACAATGGATGGAGTTGAGAGAATCCCCAAGGACATTTCCTACATTCACACAGTCAAGGTTTGCTATTTGGCCAGAATTTTACAAGCCTGGCTGCTTTTTGCCCTCTAATATTATGCATATTTACTTTGAAAGTAAGGCCCAGTATGTACAATCAGATTACTCCCAGGTAAGGGTGAATAGGACCTTAGGCTTAGCCAGTTACCAGAACTGGAGTATAATATTGGCTACAATATGTCCTTGTTTTTTAGCAGGGGTGACACCAGGTTAAATAAACATTAGCCGAGTCATTATATGGGTTTTACTGCACTAATTCATCCATTAGATCTGCATGTAAGTGGGGGGGGGCACATAATTCTAAGGAAAACATTGTATTTTCTTTGCAGATGACAGTCACTGATGATAGTCTGGTTGTTTAAGAATTAATTTAATCTGAATATGTCAGGTGAAGAGAGAGCATGCACGAGAGTTTCTTATTTGAGATCAAAACTCTCAATCTCATTTTCCTCTCCTTTCCAAGAGCATTCTCTTTTCCCCTGGTAATGGTGCATTAAAGCTACAGAAGGTTCTTCACAAACTATTTCGCCAGGTTTACCTCCTCAGTGTGATAGGTGCCGTTCTCAGGTATGAATCCTCCGCACGTCTCCGTCGCCAGGAGCCAATAATCTGTCCCAAAGGCTACAAGAAAGAGAAGGACCCCAAGGACTCCGATGATCCCTGCTAAAAAGGCAGCTATTTTGATCTTCATGATAGAAAGACAAAGCAGGAGGGGGTGGGCAGCTCAAAACCCAGCAAAGGAGGAAGATAATGTTCTTGTTTTGGGGAGAGGGAGAGGAAGGGAGGCAGAGAGAGAGAGAGAGAGAGAGAGAGAGAGAGAGAGAGGAGCAGGGAGTGGAGAATGAAGAGAAGGGGTTCTATTTTAAGACACAGATCAGCATCATTTCATGACTGGTGTTCATTTCACAGGGCACTAAGGAGAGAGCTATGAAAAGCTGATGACTTGGGTCTACCAAGCAGCTAAGGCATTAAAGCACACCCATGTGTGTATACTCTGAACTTTCAATCTGCATCAAGGTAACTGACATTCTGTCCGAAAAAGAGCTGCATGCTGTCACCTGCACATATTGCAACCAATTTCTCTCATAAAAATAGAGAAAATGGAACCTGCAACAAAATGTTGGGAGTCCAAGATGTTGCTGTGTGGAATTCTCCTATTCAGGGTTCCAGGCAGGCAGATGCTCCAGTACTGAGCAATGGCTCTTCCACGAACCAAATTACTCAGAAACAAAATTAAGTCTGGGGCTCCTGTGGGCAAAAAACGCATCGGCTCAAAATCTCCTGCTCCAAGGAAAACAGACCAATACGAAAGCAAATCTCCCTAAAGCAAAAGATTCCATAAAGGCCTCTCCTTGCCACTCCCCACTGGCAATGGAATTAAATAACTAACAGTTTGCTAATAGTAGAGTTGACCCTGACTGAAGAAGAAAGGTGTTTTGGTCCCTCCCCACACACACACCTTGGTTTTATGGTGCTGGTGTGGGATCCTTGTAGCACAGCTTCTCTGTCTACACATGAGAGGCCTTTGCACAAGTAAGAGACGAAGAAGACTTTACTGCCATTGCATTAAGTGTTCCCAAGTGAACACCTATTTATTTTCTGCTTTTAAAAGTCAACCAACTAGAAGGGCCACTTTACACAGAATCATACAGTCGTACTTCAGAAGTCAAACAGAATCTGTTCTGGAAGTCCATTCGACTTCCAAAACGTTCGACTTCCAAAGCTTGGCTTCTGATTGGCTGCAGGAAGCTCCTTCAGGCCAATCAGAAGCCATGGAAGCCCTGCTGGATGTTTGGCTTCCAAAAGAAGGTTCAAAAACCGGAACACTCCCTTCCAGTTTTTGATCGTTCAAGAGCCAGAACATTTGACTCCCAAGGCGTTTGGGAGCCAAGGTACGACTGCATGCCAGGGAAATTGTGCTCAACAGGGAGCTGGAGCCAACCCCAGCCCACTAATGCATGTGGCTTACAAGTATTTGCAAGCATGTATATGCTGCATTCAATCTTCAGATTGAATGCAGCATATACATGCTTGCTTTTTTTAAAAAAAAAGCTAAAAGGTACACAGCTAAAAGATGTCATTGCTATTCCAGTGAAAGAAGAAGAGAGAGGATTTTGGAGCTGTGTGAGTGAAATGTGTGTGGATCAAATGGCAACAATTTATTTCCACACAGGCATGCAGTACTCAATGACACAGTGAATTTAAACACTTTTCATAAGCCTGAAACTCCACAGCGAATTAATTTGCCATGCATTGAGATCCCAACTTTTAAAGCATTTTCCACTTAACTGTGGGATTTCGAAATGCTGGATATCAAAAGAGATCATTCTGAGATGGAATCGATGTTGCTTTCGGTGTGAGGGACCCAGAGTTGCAGGGGGAAACTCAGGGCCAGCACGAGACATTTTGCTTTGGGGTGGGTGAGTCACGTGCCAGTGGTGGGTGGGGTCGCAGGTAAAGAGGAGTGGCCAGTAGCAAAAATGGGTGGGTCAGTGACTATGACTCTTACCTCAGTGCAATAGCCTACTTTCCAGCCATGCAGAAGTCAGAGGTTTTACAGCACACAAATATGTCTTCCAGTCAACTAGAAGGCAATATCATCGTTCAAGAATACATAATTGTCTTCAAATATCTGAAGGACTGCCATGTTGAACAGTGCCCCCTCACACTCTTCTCCCCTGCTCCATCCTGTGCTGCCTTTTGATAAAGGGTGGTCTATAAATTGCAGTAATAATAATAATAATAATAATAATAATAATAATAATAATAATAGAAGGCAATCATGTCTCCCCTTAATCTTCTCTTCCCTGGACTAAACATACCCCAGTTCTTCAAGCATTCATCATAGGAATCAGTTTCCAGCTCCCTCGCTGATTCACCCTCTTATGGACATATGTAATATAACATGTTATATGACACCCAGAACTGGGCATACTATTCCTAGGGTTGCCATATTTCAAAAAGTGAAAATCTGGACACTTTTTGAAATAGCTTTTGAGCTATTTCTAAGGAAAGTCACCAAAATCTACTCTTCTGACAGTTTCCCAGACATTTAATCAATTTCTGCCAGGATGCTGTCGCTGATGACCGAATCCCAGCTATGTCCAGGAAATTCCGAACATATGGCAACCCTAGTTATTCCAGATGTGCCCTGACCAGTGTAGAAGAGGATGGAACCATGTGATCTGGACACTGGGCTTCCTTAATGCAGTCTAAGGTTGTATTTGCTTTTTTTAAAAAAAAAGCAGCTGCATCACACTGCTGGCCCATGTGCACATTGTGATCTACTAAGTCACCTAGATCGTTTTCTTGTATGCTACTGCCAAACCAGACCTCCTCTGTCCTTTTTTTCCAATTGTTTTGAGTACCTAAATGCAGAACTTTACATCTCTGCTGAATTTCATCTTGTTGGTTTCAGTCCAGTGTTCTGTTCTGCCCAGTTTTTGTTCCATCCGCAGATTTGATGAACCATCTGCAGCAGCATCTAAATTATTTATATAAATGTTCAACTGCACAGGGCCATTCCACTTGAGACCTCTCTCCAGGTTTCTACAGAGCCTGTCATGAGCATATGTTGGGTATGGTTGCTCTACCAAGTTGTGAATCTATCCATAGCATCATCCAGCCCACAAGTCATCATCTACAGCTGAGATAAGGAACCTGTGGCCCTACATAGGTGGACTACAGCTCCTCTCATCTCTGGCCATTTTCTGTGCTCGCTGGAGTTGATTGGAGCTGGAATCTGATGAACTCTGGAGGACCATAGGTACCCCATTCCTGATTTACAGCTTCAGTGGACTCAGCAATATAATGGGATGGTATCCCCCCCCCACACGTATCCTAATCAGAAGGAACAATAGTTATGAAAGTAATTGTAGTGACAGTAAAAATATTATGACAACACTATTGTACTCCACATAGATGCAAACCTTCTCTCTTACACACACTGCATTTTTATTTCTGATGATAGCTAGTTAGATACACAGCAAAATACAGAAATGTTTAATATATATTTTTCATTTAAAGCGAGTTTACATTAAATGGTCGCTGCCGTCAAGATAGTGCACTGCTAAAGTGCTCTTTTCCAAAGAATCTGGCCTGTAAGAGTCAGTCTATATGCTCAGGAAAAGAAGCAGACACAGTTCTGCCATTTTCTGGCCATTCTATTTCAGAAAGCAAGAGGTGTGATCAGACGTTTTATTGCTCCATCTCATAGAAAGCTCCCTGGGCATAGGCAACTAAAACACTAGATTACAGGTGCAATTCTTATGCATACACCTGTGACAATGAGGCCCACTGAACTCAACAGAAGGTACTTCCAAGTAGACGTGCATAGGGTTGCAACACAGAACTCTTTTGTGGCAGGAAACCCACCCACCTACCCCCTGCTTCTGAAAGGGTATTGTTCTGAAAGGGTTGTGCCACACAGTTTCTTTTTCCTGAATGTACTGTCTCAAGCAATCACTGTAAAATTCACTCATGTTGTATGACTGGTAAAGGTTGGTAAACAAAAAAATAAATAGCCCATTGAAATTAGCCAGGAGTCTTTGCTGTAATTTTTGGGGAGGTGCCTGCTAAAATCTTTTATCTTTCTGCAAGGCTACTCAGACATGTAAAATTGGTGTCTATCTTAATCTGTAATCTTAAAGGTAAATGTAAAGGGACCCCTGACCATTAGGTCCAGTCGTGGCCGACTCTGGGGTTGCGGCGCTCATCTCACTTTACTGGCTGAGGGAGCCAGCGTACAGCTTCTGGGTCATGTGGCCAGCTTGACTAAGCCACTTCTGGCGAACCAGAGCAGCGCACGGAAACACCGTTTACCTTCCCGCCGGAGCGGTACCTATTTATCTACTTGCACTTTGACGTGCTTTCGAACTGCTAGGTTGGCAGGAGCAGGGACCAAACAACGGGAGCTCACCCCGTCGCGGGGATTCGAACTGCTTTTGATCGGCAAGTCCTAGGCTCTGTAGTTTAACCCACAGCGCCACCCGCGTCCCTAATCTGTAATCTTAAATGTTGTTAAATAAAATAAAATGATCATATGGATTCTTTTTAAGATTTTTGAGAATTCCTCATGAAACTGTATAAGTTTGAACATGCTTCTTTTATTTTATGGAGCTCCCTTCCATTTGAGACAGGCCCCATCTCTGTTGAGCTTCCAGGACCTCCTGAAAACTTTTTTTATTCCAGCAGGCATCTTAATTGATTTTATAGCTTTAGCTGATCCACACCTCCCACCAATGTAGTGCACTCTTTGTACATTGCATAGAGATGACTGTAATTAAGCAGTATATACATTGCCTAAATAAAATTAATTAAATAAATACAGTGTTTAACATGATCACAAACCAGTTCCACTGTACTGAAAGAGGAAATGTGATAACACAGGAGTGCATTTCAAGCACTTTCTATTGTTTTCTACAAAGTCAGGAAAAGAATACAGGTACAAAAGGAGTGCAGGGGGGGAAGCCAAGACATGGTGTTACTTCTCCTCTGAAATTGGCCTTTTCCCAGTTTCTTCGTCATTAACCCAGCGGGTTGTACTTGGCTGCAGAGGTATAATAAAACCAACTGACTTTGATCTGTTAGATTTCACACTCGGAGCTTTTCTAGAATGCCTGGCTGTAGGAAAGAAGGAAAGATATGTGCCTAATTAGAAACATTACTACTACTACTACTTAATGCCAAAGTAGGCTTCTAAGTAGTAGTACAAAACCATTACACATGTATAAAAACCTGTTGCAATTATACTGTTATTAGGCAAAGGAGGTGAAACAACATCAAAACACCATTGCATTGCCAAACTCACACACCAGCATCTGAACATAAGAACCTGAGAAGGGCCTGCTGGATCAAGAAGGCGATGTAGCTCACACAGCCTCCAACAAGATGCCTTTGGGAAACCCACAAGTAAGACCCAAGCAACAACAGCACTCTTCCCACCTGAAGTTTCCAGCAACTGCCCTTTTTCATTTTCAGCAAGAACGATTTTCCTGTCACTTACCAAAAAGCATCTGGTGGCTAGGAGAAGGGTCAGGGTCAGCATGAAGGCCTATCAATGAATCTGAAATCTTCTCACTCAGAAAACATGTGGAGCTCAAACTGGACTAGTGTTGGGATAATTAGGCTCAGAGTTTTCCAACTTACCAGTAAGGGACCTGCACAACTTGGGTTTGGGGTTAGTCCCATCAGCCCCTTCTGATGAATAAGAATCATCTTTCTGCAATGAAGAAAGAACATAATTCACAGTCTGATCCTTTAACCATTTAGAAATAATAGACCCAAAATTATTGGAACTGAACATTGGAAAAAACATTCAAAGTTTAAGAGAATAGGCTGAATATAGGGATGGATAAGCTCGTCCTGTGTTAGGGGACTCCTTTTCCCACCAGTCCCAACCGGTGTGACCAATAATAAGGGATGGTGGGAGTGTAGTTTGGCAACATCTGAAGGGCCACAGGTTCCACATCCCCAGTGTAATATGCTTGAATGGGTCTGTTGTGCATCTACCTATACAGTTTCATGCCTTCCTGTTAACCATGCCCCACAGAAGACTCCAAGGGAACATGCCAGCAATATGAAAGAGCACATATTTGCATACCCTTCAACATTACTCCAATGAAAATAGGGACATCCTATTCCATCGTCATCATCATATGCCACCCATGAAACATTTTAAAAAAATCCTATACAGGGCTGCCTTCAGATGTCTTCTAAAGGTTGTATAGTTACTTATCTCCTTGGCTTGGGGGTCTCACAACTCCATACCCTCCACATTTCTCTGATGAAAACAGGGACGTCCAAAGGAAAAGCAGGACATTCTGGGATCAAATCAGAAACCAGAATGGTTTCTGTAAATGCAGGACTGTTCCTGGAAAATGGGGGTCCTTGGAAGGTCTGTATTTGCATGAAGAAACCCCTTTCAAAAAATCCAAACACCTTTTAATTGAAATGTACGCTGGGGACATACTGTTGCAGGCTTTAAAACATTGTTTTTTATTGCTTGTTTTATATGCTTTATGTGTATATTGTTTTATTCTGCTGATACTGCTTTTCCTGGTGATGTTAAAACTCTTCTAGATGTATTAAATGTGTGTGCATCCCAGGGAAGTCACTTTGGTGCTGCTAACACAGCAGTTTGACGTCACCCCCAGAGGCATACTCTGTTGTCTCTCGAGACAGATGGGTGTCCACAACAATAAATTTAGCATTATTAATTTCAATGCAAGACACACGGACTGTCTCAGGAGTGAGCCTGTTATTCCCATGGAGGCTGGCACCTCACACATTTTAGAACTCTAGAAAATCACCTCAGTGACTGAACCTGCATTGGACCAAAAGCCAATGTGCAGAGGCATACCTAGGGGTTAGCAAAACCAGCCCCTGCTGGAGACACAAGCCAAGGGCGACACACACAAAAATCAGCTATCAGACTAACAGTGTATGGCAAAAATGTGTGGCAACGAACTGCTGCCGTTGTGGCAAGATCAAACGTGACACAAAGGTGATGGGGGGCGGGGAGGTAATGCCAATACAGCTTCTTGCCAAGAGTGCAAGGGACTCTAGGTATGCCTCTGCCAATGTGTCAGGCATGACAACATGGGTACATCATCCAAACACTTTGCCCCATCCAGAATCTTAGCAGAGGTATGCACTGAAGTTTCAGTGTGTTTCCAAAGGCAGCCCCGTAAACAGCAAAATACAGTAGCCAAGTATGTCCATGGCTGGAAGTAAGGGTACACATGGATGGCTTTGGATTAGGTTCCAGCTTCCGGTAGGTTGGGGAGCTTGATTATCCATGGCAAGGATGGGGAACCTGTGTCCCTCCATAGGGCTGATGGGAGCAAAGTCCAAGAAACATCTGGAGGCCCCTTCCAACTCCAGTATTCTACATTTGCCTGAAGATTACCATTAAGTTGGATCATACAAACAGCCATCTGTTACTCTCCCACCCAGCCTGTTTCCATTTATTTTCCTTTTTCGCCAAGATAAGAAAAGGACTTCTAAACATACACAAGACTCACAGTTTACGAGGAGTGATGTTTACAGATCATACATTTTTTAAGGTGATGCACAAAGTCCAATCTACCTTGGACACAGTTGTCCAACCTAATCTGGAAAGCAGCAGATTTGCCAATCCACACAAAATCGAACAGAAACTTGGCCTGTCTTTGCAGAGGTGTTCCTTGGCTCTGTGATGAGAAGCCAGTGGAGGGCTTGCGAGTCGAGAGACTCGTGCAAATGAGTGCCATGTCCTTTTGCTAAAGCACTAATCTGCATTCCTCAAGAACTATTGTTCCCACATTGAAAGCCTGAATATGCCTGCTATGTTTCTAAAGCAGAGTGTAAGCCTCTGATGGACGTGTGATCTGGCAGCTAGGCCCCAGAGTAAGGGCTGCCAAATAAGTCTGGATACTTCCCAATTCATTTTTTTTCCATGTTGCTTTTGTTTCTTTTCACTTGTAAGAAGGGACCCTGTGCTCTTTGCCCATTGTTTTTCAATGTCTCTGCAATTGTAATTACAATAGGATTCATGGTTGTACAGAAGTTGAATGACTCCTGAGAAGGTCATCCAAATGAGGTCCCAAAAGGCCTTTTATGGAGATACAATTGCAAAAAATAAAACACATGCAAGGCACCACGCAGGGCTTAAGCCTTCCAAATCCTATTTTGATTGTTTCTGAGCAGCACACTCTCACTGTGTATGTGTATGTGTGTGTGTGTGTGCATGTGCGTGTGTCTCTTCAAGCTGAAAAGGTCATCAAGGGTTGAAAGGATGTTCAAGAATTGGTCATTCTCCCCCTTCTTTCTTTAAGCTCCAGTTTGGGGAAGGACCATAGCTCAGTGGTAGAGCGCATGTTTTGCATGCAAAAGGTGCTATGTTCAATTCCCAGCATCTCCTAGCAGGACTGTGAGAGATCCCTGCCCAAAACTTTGGAGAGTCACTACAAGTCGGCATAGACAATACAAAGCTAGAGGGCCACTGGTGGGACCCAAAAAAGCAGCTTCATATATTCAGTGTAGATCTACTGAGAAACAGCCAAAGCTCAGTGATAGAACCATTGCTGTGCACACAAGTTCCATCCCTGGCATCTGCAAGCAGAGCTGAAACCCTACAGAGTTGACAATACTAGATGGACCAGTAGTCTGATTCCGTGTAAGGGGACCTTCCTATGCCTCAGTGTTTTCAATGGGCAAAATAATCAAACCTGAAGTTTATGGTGAAATGTATTTTATTTGTTGGATATTTTTTTTTAAAGCAACTGGTTTGCAATGTTGGAGATTTCTAGCATTTGGATTCATTTGATGCAGTTTGACATAGTTAATGGCCTGCAAACTGTTTGCTTGATTATGTGATTCTTTTTAAAAACAACAACGCACACATTACTCCACTGTCTCATCCTTATGTTCGAGTTCTGTGGCAAAGGGAATAGGGACATTCCAGGGATTGCTTTCATAATTCCGGGACTGTCCCTGGAAAATCGGGACACTTGGAGGATATGTACTTGGGTTCTACACACCACCACCCCTTCTTCTTCCTAGATACCTTTTTATGTCCTTCAGCAAATGCTGGAGTTCCCACAATCCTGCTGATGCCTCCCTTTTGTTCATGGACCCTGCCATTTTGGTAACCTAAGCAGAAGCAGTGTCCTCTGAATATCAGAAATAGGATATAAAATAAACCTGTCCTATGTTATTTGTATGATTTCATTAAATTTGTATGTATAGATGGAATTGGTTTTGTGTGATGGTAATAGTTTTAGCAATAAAAAAATGAATTATTCAAGTTAGGACCCAAAAGCAGATATAATGCAGAAGGTGAGTCATTAGATCTCCTGGGCTTTACTGTTGTTGAGGGTTTTCTATAGATAAACGGTAATTTAAAGGAGGAGGGAGACTCTGGTGTTGGTCAAAGAAGTGGCACTGGGAGAGAGATTGTTTTCTGTCATTTTCCTGACCTAAAGACCACACAGCTTCTGCAAACTTTCCTGGGGAGGGGGAAGACAGTTTTGGTGCGTAATATATGTTTTTTCCTAGTAGGAAAAAAAGAAACATGAAGCCTTTGTTCAGTGGTGGAACACCTGCTCTGCATGCAGAAGGTTCAGTCCCTGACATCTCCAGGTAGAGCTGAGAATGGTTCCCTGCCTGAAGCCCTGGAGAGCTTCTACCAGTCAGTGTAGACAATACTGACCTAGATGAACCAAGGGTTTAAGGCCTGGTATAAGGCTTCCCATAGGCCTTTATTGGTTGTTCTCTGTGCTTTTTTCTGGGGGGATGCAGGGGTACACGTACCCCTCAACATTTTGTGAATCTTTGTACTTTTGTCCATTTACAGTATTTATTTTACCCAATTTGAACTATAAAATGATGGTTTTTTATTTGAGTCAAAATGAGAGTACCCCTGAACATTTTTCTAGAAAAAAAGCACTGGTTGTTCTGCAATGCTTCCCAAAGTGAGAACATTATTGTTGTTTGGAAAGGCATTCTTGCACGACAGCACAACCAAAGTGGGACAAAAAATAAATAAATGGAAAATTTGCAGTACAGTCATACCTTGGGTTGAATATGCTTCATGTTGAGCACGTTCAAGTTGCGCTCCACGGCAACCCAGAAGTAACGGAGCGGGTTACTTCTGGGTTTCACCGCTTGCGCATGTGCAGATGCTCAAAATGACGTCACGCACATGCGCAGAAGTGGCGAAAAGTGACACGTGCATGTGCAGATGTGCTAGTTACATTTGCTTCTGGATGCGAATGGGGCTCCAGAACGGATCCCATTCGCATCCCGAGGTACCAGTGTTTAAAAGTTAAGAGTATTTCAGCAGGAAGTTATGAGACTTACACTAAATGGGTACAAAGTGGTACATGCACCCCACCCCACAACTTTTGCAGGTGAAAACAGTACAGTACTGAAAGCATAACTGCTCCAAGTGCATCATGAGCACAAATAATCATGAATGTACTATTTGTGAGTTTGGGGGCAGGGGAGGGTAGACTGCATGCCTGAGACTCTCCTAATTCCTGGATACAGCAAGGATTAAATTGTTGGAATAGCTGGCCGGCTTCTTGGTAATGACCTAAAGTATGGGTTGATAGGGTAACAAAGGAACTGGCTCTGTGGCTCTGGTGAAATGGGGGGGGGGCTTCCTCAACTGGTAGGTAAGGTAAAGGTAAAGGGACCCCTGACCATTAGGTCCAGTCGTGACTGACTCTGGGGTTGCAGTGCTCATCTCGCTTTACTGGCCAAGGGAGCCGGCGTACAGCTTCCGGGTCATGTGGCCAGCATGACTAAGCCGCTTCTGGCAAACCAGAGCAGCGCACAGAAACGGCGTTTACCTTCCCGCCGGAGTGGTACCTATTTATCTACTTGCACTTTGATGTGCTTTTGAACTGCTAGGTGGGCAGGAAACTGATAGGTAGTTAGAAGGGAAAAGGTGGGAGTTCAAGTGTGTGAGAGAGAGCTGGACTAGAAGCAGAAGGCAGACAGAAACCTGAGAGGGAGAGAGATGCTTGATTCCTGTTCAAATTCAAGGCTGTGGCTATGGAGGAACACTCCTTATTGGAGTGTTAATGCTGTGAGCCCCTCCAGCAGGTTACATATATGCTCATTGCACATATGTGTCAATAGGCCATATATCCTAAAGACACAGCGGTGTCTGCTGTCTCTCATTCCGAGGAAGCCGAATGCCTGGAACCCCTGGAATCTCCCACCACACAGAGATTGGGGTGGTGTGCAACAGGGCAATCAAAATGATGTATGGAGGGGACATGTGAAATTTAGAAGACTTGGTGTAACTGGGAGTGGACGTGACAGAAAGGAGTGCAAGTTCCCTTCAGACTCCGACAGCAAATTCCCAGACTCAAAATGTGCACAGAAGCACCCTGTTCTTTAATTCTGCCTGTCTATCTGTCTTTTGAACCAGACTCTGGTGTACAAGGAACACAGGAAGCTGCCTTGTACTGAGTCAGGACATTGGTCCATCTAACTCAATACTGTCCACACTGACTGGCAGTAGCCCATAACAATTTTAGAAAGGGGGTCTCTCCCAGCCCAATCTGGAGGTGCCAGAGACTGAATTTCAGACCCCCTGCATGAAAAGCAGATGTTCTACTCCCAAAGCCTTGGTTCTTTCCAAAATCAATCAAGTTTAAGGGGTCCCATAAAATGTAGTAGTTTCACCGTCTGTCCACCCCCTTAAGCTTAAGTCCACACACACACACATTTTTATAAGTTGGCCAGTCCTTTTAAATTTTTTATATAAAATAAGTATTGTTTCTTTATCTGTTCCGTGTCCATGCACCATTCAGGGCAGCTTACAATAATGTAAAATCACAGTACAACCAGAAATGACCAAGATAACAACTTCACAATAATTCACAATAAATAATTCACAAACACAAACCAAAATGAGATATTTCATTCCATTCTCCCAACTTTTTTAAAAAACTACATATGACCCTCCTAACCATTAAGTTCATTAATTCACAATTAACAATTATTTCCCTATGGTTTTCCCAAGATTCTTTCTGTGTGTTTTTCTTCTTCTTGTAAACATAATAATTGTAATGGCTCCATCTTGTGGTGAGAAGAAGACTAGCACCCCATGTGAAACAGGGCCTGGTTGTCACTGAAGAGTTATCATGGAGAGTTAGCCACACCGAAATATTGTGCTACATTCTCCTGAGACTTGTCACCAAATGAATAAACCTGTGTCTGGTTTGTATGACTGCAGACTACTGGTGAGGTGGTTTGTGCTGGTTTGCCGCAAGGCTCACACAAGTCACTCTTGGGTTCCTATACCAATAATCAGGAACTGTCACCACTTTGCAACTAAGCCAAGTTTAATGCCTGTGCAATTTTCTGAAGCATATTAATCTGACCTTTTGAGAAGCTTGTAAGTAAACTGTTTTTTTAACTTTCCTGTGGTCTTTTCCTATGCTGATGAAAGAGGGACACTTTGGAAAGAAACCTTTTAAGGGGATGCTTTGGAAGTCACTTTACTTCGCCACATGTTTTTGTTACTACTATTTTAAATCTCTGCTGGAGAGCTTTATGCCTGTGTCTCTCTGTGGCCCTCAGGACTCTTCCCAGTCTACACTACCTAACCCCAATCTGCACCCCTCAATGGCCCTTCTCCACGCCCTCCATAAGTGCCTTTGCTAAGCTCAAATGTGTCCCTGAACTGCAACAATGGCTTTAGCTTGCCTGTGTGGAGGATGGAGTACAGGCAGAAAACTCTTGACTTTTGCATAGCTGCATTGTACAAAGGTAAGACGAACACTTGCTACTCTAGTTACTTTTACCTCTGGTGCTGTGCACCACTGCCATGCAGCCCCTGTAAGGTTGTCCATCAGGGCATGTGGCCCTCCCAGGATGAAAAAGGTTCCCCCACCCCTGCCATAAGGTCAGGAAGACTGAGAACTGTAACTGGAATAAAAGCTTACTTTAAAAAGGTAAAGGGACCTCTGACCATTAGGTCCAGTCGTAGCCGACTCTGGGGTTGCGGCACTCATCTGGCTTTATTGGCCGAGGGAGCCGGTGTACAGCTTCTGGGTCATGTGGCCAGCAGGACTAAGCCACTTCTGGCAAACCAGAGCAGCGTACAGAAACGCCGTTCACCTTCCCACCAGAGTGGTACCTATTTATCTACTTGCATTTTGACGTGCTTTCGAACTGCTAGGTTGGCAGGAGCAGGGACTGAGCAACGGGAGCTCACCCCGTTGCGGGGATTTGAACTGCCAACCTTCTGATCGGCAAGTCTCAGGCTCTGTGGTTTAACCCACAGCGCCACCCGCGTCCCTTAAAGCTTACTTAATTTGAATCTGTTTCAATGCTCCACCCACCCCCAGCGCCCACCCTGGCTTGTACCTCTTTGCTCAAGCGATCTGAGTCACTTCTGTTCATGTGGATCTGCCAGCTCTTGTGTCTGAGAATCAAGATCTCCTTTGCTTGCTCCACTGGTTCTGTTTCTCCAGGCAGAGTGTGCCTGTTGTATGCTGGCACCTGGTAATACACAATGCAAGCAAGACATGTTAATTGCTAACGCTTCTTTCTTTCTTCTTTACCCAGCGGAGCCGACTCATCTGTCCATTGTAGATTGGTTCATTTATTATATGTTATATTTATATCCTGCTTTACGTCTCCAAGAAGTTCAAGGCATGCCTGCCAGGACCCTTAGGCTATTTTCAGAGACCCTTTTCTGCAAGTCACTTCCAAGGGAGGTTCCAAAAGATTCCTGCACTGCAGGGGGTTGGACTAGATGACTCTTGTGGTCCCTTCCAGATCTATGATTCTATGCTGGTGCACCACAGTGGTCAGCAACTGTGCTTGTGATAGTGGCAGCAGTAGATGCTGGTTCATTAGTGTGAATGGAGCACACACACCCCAAAACCTTAGTTTGCCCTCTACCAGTCCCCACCTGTCTGCCTTCTTACTTACAACCTCTCCAGGGGGTGGCAACACTGCCTGTGACCCCTTTCTCCTTCCAGGTCTCAGTGTTACCCTTGGAGAACTCAGCAGGGAGGAGGATGGGGAGAAAACTGGAATTCATTGGCTCCGCCTATCAGTGGCTCTGGTGCCACCTACCGTTGGCCTCCCTGAATTCTACCCTACCAGTCCCAATGGGCACTAACTACCACTGAGCTGAAGTGAGCAGCAGCAGCCGCGGCGTCATTAGCCTATGGTCGCATTATCTGAACCGCCATTAAGTTTCTCACAGTACCCTCAAACAATGCAACATTGGGGGAAAATGAATGTCACTTTAAGGCAATTGTAGGAAATTAGCATTGGTGGCTCAGACAGACCCAGCCACATTTTTGTTTACACAGCTATTGCTATCAATTAAAGAAAAAAAGCTCACGGTTCTCCTTGTTTTGTACAGGTTCCTTTCCAATATCTTCTGGATATCATCCACCACATCTAGATTGAGACTGTCCGAGTCATTGACTGTGGTGGGGTGTTTGTCATTGTTGCTACAGTGGGCGGGGAAGAGAGAAATAGAATATTATAAAGATGCTTTATATGAGGTAAGAGGACAACCAGTTACTGACCTTCAAAATGGACATTAAAGCTGGAAGGAGAGAGCGAGTTCCGTTCTACTGCTGCAGCATGCTTTGTAGGACACAGAGAGACTCTTGTCTTTCTGCACATACCCCTTTAAATTACATTTAAAGTGTATTCTTTCCCCCTACAGAATCCTGCAGGAACTACACCATTTATTAAAGTACAATTCCCAGGATTCTTTGGGGGAAATAAAGGTAAAGTGACCCCTGACCATTAGGTCCAGTCGTGGCTGACTCTGGAGTTGCAGTGCTCATCTCGCTTTACTGGCCGAGGGAGCCGGCGTACAGCTTCCGGGTCATGTGGCCAGCATGACTAAGCCGCTTCTGGCAAACCAGAGCAGCGCACAGAAATGCCGTTTACCTTCCCGCCAGAGCGGTACCTATTTATCTACTTGCACTTTGACGTGCTTTCGAACTGCTAGGTTGGCAGGAACAGGGACCGAGCAATGGGAGCTCACCCCGTCGTGGGGATTCGAACCGCTGACCTTCTGATTGGCAAGCCCTAGTCTCTGTGGTTTAGCCTGCATTTAAATGCATGGTGTGTATATGCAGCCTTGCTACTGAAACAGGTTTTCTTTAAAGATTGCACAGGAAGGTACTTTGTACCAAGTCAGAGTTGTTGAGCACCTGTGAGTCTCCAAGTGTAGCTCCTGTGGGTGTGATGCTATGCTTGGAAGTTCTCCTCTGGTGCCCACAAAGCCTCTGGAATTCCTTTCCCCACATCATGAAGTGGTATGCATGCCTTCTATTCCCTTGAGAAGTGCACAGAGCTGAAGGAGGAAGCTGGAAAAGCAACACCCCTTCACAATCCTTCTTCAGCTCTGTGTATTTTTTTCAAAACTCAGGTTACTTCTACTGAAGTGTCCAGAGGGCATGGAGCTCATGACACCTGCTAACAAAATAATAAGCTGCTTGTTCCTTTTAACTGCAGGATTGAACCTAGGCTCATCTGCATACAAGACATATTATCTACATCCAAACAGTGTTCTCTCCCCAACATTTCACACGAAAGGGATGCTTGAGGCATTCGATCTTTCTCAATTTAAGCACAAACCAATCTGATTTGTACCTCTGGGACTCTTGTGTGGGTTGCAACATAGCTGTCTATTGGCATTTGTACTTTGCCAAACACTGCAGCACAGTTCTCAACTCAAAACACATATCAAAGTACATTTTTTAATGCAGTGTTTTGAGAGAAAACGCATTTAGAAGTAGGCATTTAAATATGAATTTCTCTCCAGAGTTATTTATTTGCAATCACCCTTTAATGCAGAAACAGGACACTGGAACATGGGAAGTTGCCTTATACTAAGTCAGACCATTGGTCCATCTTGTCTATACTGACTGGCAACAGCTCTCCAGGATTTCAGATAGGAGTTTTTTCCAGGCTTACATGGAGAAACCAGGGGTTGAACTTGGGACCTTCTTAATGCAAAACAGAGGTTCTACCACTGATGTGCAGAGCAGCATGAACTGGAAACAGAGTGGTCTTTCTTTCCATCCATCCATACCTTCTCCCCCAGTACCTGCTTATAATATGCAAGGAAGGAAGCAATGGCTACAATCCCAGCTTGAGGAAAGTGCAGAGTAATAGCCTGGCACACATGAAGATTAAATACTCTGTATATGGCAACAAGTTGATAGGAAAATGGTCTGGGGTATGGGCAGTGCTAGGAAAGGGACCTCTGCCCTAGACCCTGGAGAGCTGCTGGCAATCCAAGTAGACCAACCTGCAGCCCTTCAGATGTTACTGACCTCCGGTCAGCCCCATCCAGTATGGCCAGTGGTCAAGGGTGCCATGAGCTGTTGTCCAACAACCACTCAGCCCTGAAACTCACTGGGTGACCTTGGGCCAGTCACCATCTCTTAGCCTAACCTAGCTCACAGGGATGTTGGGAGGATGAAATGGGAAGGGGGGGGAACCATGTACACGACCTTGAGATCCTTGGAAGATAAAGGTGGGGTATAAAAGTAATAAATAAAATAAACAAATAAAAATAATTAGAGGGAACTTGGCTAGGTGAGCCCGTGATCTGACTTGGGATAAGGCAGGTTGCTATGTTCCTGAGATGGATAAGTTGTTGTTGTTGTTGTTGTTGTTAAAATCCACTTACAGCAATGAGCTATGGGTTGGACCGCAAATGAGCTGCCCTGCTTCAGCTAGCTCAATGGCATGTTTCCTCTCCAGCTTCTCATATAGGAGCACAATGCTCGATTTTGGCTGCACATATTCCCGGAGCAAAAATTTCTGGAGATATTTGCTATTGAAGTATTCCAATCTGTCCAGGGAATTTGGGAGGGAGGGAGAGAGAGAGAGAATTAAGCTTTATTTCTGTCCATACAATGATCTCAGCGAAGATTACCATGAAGGAACTGGAATTCGGGTCGCTAAAATACTTCTGAAAGCCCTGTTCCTGCACTCTTTCTATGTGCACTAACGATGTACAATAATTAAGCGTCTGAGGCATAGAGACACTATATCAAAATCAGAGAACGAAATTGATTATAAATAATGAAATAACAAAAGGTTTTAAAATAATGAAAGGGACTAAGCAAGGTTGCCCATTGTCACCTCTTCTGTTTATTATGGTGTTAGAATCACTGGCATGCCTATCTGGGATATGAAAAAGTTAAAACTCATAGAGGCTTCCTGAATCATATCATAAGGAAGCCACTATATAAGGTATGGGGGAAGTATAAAGATTTATTGGAACCAAAAACTCCCTGGTGGCTATCCCTTCTGGAGGCCATTGCAGTGAAAAGAAAAAATATGGAAACAAACTGGGCCATGTACAAAGGCCTATTAGAAGAAGAAGATAAGCAATTGAAAATGAAAAAATTCAAAAAAATCAGACACCACCTAATGGACTGGCTATAATATTACCAATTAAATGAAGTTTTTAAGACAGGAAAAAGGGTTTTGCAATAGAAGAATCAAAATTAGATAAAGAACACAAAATAAGAAAAGAGTAATATCTAGAATGTACAAGCTTCTTTTAGAGTGGGAGGTGAAAGATGAAGAGGTGAAAGATGTAATGATTAAGTGGGCAAAATATTTTGGTAAGAATACCCAATTGTCAGCTTGGGAAAGATTATGGAACAAAGAATGGAAATTTACGGCCTGTTACACACTAAAGGAAAATTTCTTGAAGATGTTCTATAGGTGGTATATAACTCCCAGCAAACTGGCCAAAATGTATAAAATGAGATCTAATACTTGTTGGAGGTGTAAACATGCAGAAGGGACATTGTTTCATATGTGGTGGGGCTACAAAAAAATTAGAATTTCTGGGATATTATTTATGAGGAATTGAAAAAAATGTTTAAGCAAAATTTTATAAAGAAACCAGAAGCCTTCCTCTTGGGCATTTTAGATTTAGATATTCCAAATGAAAAAAGGAGAATATCTGAATCTATATGCTACAACAGCAGCGAGAATACTGATTGCCCAAAAATGGAAAGGAGAATCAGTACCAACAAAAGAGGAATGGCAGGATAAATTATTGGAATATCTAGAATTGGCTAAAATGACAGAGACAATTAGGAGACAGCCAAACCAAAAGTTCAAAAAGGAGTGGGAAACTTATAGAGAATATTTTTTTAAAAGCATTGTCCCCAAGTCAAAATCTGGACATGCTTTGATTAAATTTCGCAAATTACAAGACAGATTCTAAGTACAGCATATAGATAACAGAGGAAATGGGGAAATGACCAAAGAAGCAGATTAACAAAAAGATAAGACAGACCCACACTGAGGAAGATGGAAGTCTGTCGGGAAAGCTAAGTAATTGGAAATCAAGTATATGGTGGCATAACCACATGATTTTATGCAGCTATTTGGATGTGATTGTTTTGTGTCTGTTTTGGAGCAAGTTCTGTAAGTAAAGCTTATGGATAGGAGGTGTACCTGGGAATGCCCAAGGCCCGGAGGTCTTTGGCAGGCGAGTTAGTTACTCTAGAACATGCATGGCCAAACTTGGTCCTCCAGATGTTTTGGGACTACAACTCCCACCATCCCTAGCTAACAGGACCAGTGGTCAGGGATGATGGGAACTGTAGTCCCAAAACAGCTGGAGGGCCAAGTTTGGCCATGCCTGCTGCAGAAGGTGCTGAAGGAACAGTTGGTTGCCACCTGAACCCAAGCCCTTCCCTCCCAGGCTCAAGAAACCAAAGTGGCAAGGAGCAGCACAGGCTGGCAAGCTGCATTCCTTTTTGGGCAACCTTCCAAGGGCCACATGCCAGTGTTGGGTGGGACCAGAGACAAAGAGTGGACAGAGCAAGAAATGAGAATTTCACCTATGTGCAGAAGGCTAATTTCTTTGTCCATACATCCCTCTCTACCCTCCATTCAGGCCAGTAAGAAGTGTTACCAGAATTCAATGACACATCCCAGCAAAAACACTCAGGGAGGTGGACCTGAAATACAGCTCAGGCTCTTAATCTCAGGGTTGTGGGTTCAAGTCTCACATTAGGCAAAAGATTCCTGCATACAGAGGGATGGGCTAGATGTCCCTCATGGTCCCTTCCAACTCTATAAAACTGTGATTCTGTGATTAAGTAGGGCTGGTGAGGGGCATGGCCTAGGAAAGAGGGTGTGGCTGAAAATAAGGTGTGACCACGGGAGGTTCACATGGGGTCAAACAGAGAGAGACCTGGAGGGACATATTTGACCCCCATGCATGCAGTCCTCCTCCCTTGTTTAAAAGGAATTAGTTCTCCTAAACCCAGTGAAGGAAATTGGTATTTTATCATGAAAGTGTGGCAGAAACCCATCTGCAATAACCATCTTGGCTTTGAAGAATCTTCTTTACTGACTCTTTGATGGTGCCACTGTGAAAATTGTTCTAATGCTCAGAGGGTGAGCAACACCTGGCAATGGGGAAACTCTTTTCTTTTGTAAAGAAACTTATCTTCCAAACAATCGGGTCTTGTGTTTCATGTTGAAAGAAAAAGAGGAAGAAAAGGGAAAAGCTGCCCCATTTTGTGGTGCAGCCATCAAGCAGTGCTGAGCCACCCCTAGCAGGGACTTTGTGAAAACAGAAATCAGGCTTGTGAGTTTTATTTCTTACACTTACACATGTAGAGACTTGTATTGTTATCAAATCCTTACTTGTCTTTCCAATAATACTGTCCCCAGTGTCCTGATATATCTTCTATGCCAGCCAACAAATGATCCAAGAACTAAATGAGAGAGAGAGGATTTTGCTACATAAACTGTGTTGCTATTGCATAAAGTATGCACTGTAAGAGACAGCAAGAAAACATCTGCCCACAGATAAAACAACACCACATTTTTGGCAAAGGAGACAACTGCAATTTTTAAAAAAGGAAATTTGCCTATATAGCTTCCCATTTAATCCTCCACTGGTAGATATCTTCTCAACTGCCTTTCCTTAAAATGCTCAATTTTGTGCACTTATTAAATATATAAAAAACTGGTGGTGGGAGAGGGAAACCACAAAACAAAAAGCACTATGTCAGTTAAAGGTAAAGGTAAAGGTACCCCTGCCCGTACGGGCCAGTCGTGTCCGACTCTGGGGTTGCGCGCCCATCTCGCTTAAGAGGCCGGGGGCCAGCGCTGTCCGAAGACACTTCCGGGTCACGTGGCCAGCGTGACGAAGCTGCTCTGGCAAGCCAGCACCAGCGCAGCACACGGAAACGCTGTTTACCTTCCCACTATAAAGCGGTACCTATTTATCTACTTGCACTTAAGGGTCCTTTCGAACTGCTAGGTGGGCAGGAGCTGGGACCGAAAGACAGGAGCTCACCCCGCCGCGGGGATTCGAACTGCCGACCATGCGATCGGCAAGCCCTAGGCACTGAGGTTTTACCCACAGTGCCACCCGCGTCCCTACTATGTCAGTTAGAGTGCCTTCCTGGCATTTCCTGAGGGTGGGTTGGGGACCCAGCATACATGGCAGCTGAGTATGTGTCACATTCAAAGTAAATTCAGAATCTTAATTCAAGGTCTTAACTGGTGATTATGGTATGACATTCCAGAATAGGATGTTTACAACACACTATGCCATGTATGCTGGGTCCCCAACCCACCCTCAGGAAATGCCAGGAAGCGCTCCAATGGAACAGCAGCTGCTATGCATGAGGAATGTCCCAGGTTCGATCCCTGGCATCTCCAGGTGAGGCAACCCCCCCCCCCCAGGTGGCAGGATCCACAGGGGCAGCATATCCTGATGTTAATTTTTAGTCCCGTCCCACCCCTTGTTCCTCATGTAGATATTAACTCGGCCCTTCTTCCCTGGAGGTTGGGGGCCACCATTTTGGGGTTCACCTCAGGCACCAAAAACTTGGGCAGGTCCTATCCCTGCCTCTCAGCCTAACCCATTTCACATGGTTGATTTGGGGATTAAATTAGGAGGCTGAGAACCATGTACTCCACCTTGAGCTCCTTCTGGGGGAAGGGTGGGATAAAAATGCAATAAATAAATAAAAATTACTATTACACTTACATTTACTATTATACTTTCTTTCAAGGAGCTCAAGGTGGTATAAATACATAAAGCCTTGCTGGAGCAGACTAAACACCTATCTAGTCCAGGTTCTGGTTCTCACAGTGGAAGACTGATACCTGGAACACGGGCACAACAGCACTCTTTCCCAACTTATGCGACCCATTCATAAATATCCAGACGCATACTGTCTCCAGGAGTGGGGAGAGTACTCAGCCATCATGACTGGTAGCCACTAGCCCTCTTCCAAACATCCTTGCTTTCCCAGAGAGGAGAACTTACCCGAATATGAATTTGTTCTCCCACGGTGGGAGCACTTTCTTGCTCTCTGGTGACGTCTAGCAAGTCAACAAGAGGACGGATGGTCATGCCCTGCCGTAGAGTACAAGAATGAGAGAGAGAGAGAGAGAGAGAGAGAGAGAGAGAGAGAGAATTTGCAGATTTCATTCAAAATCTGTATCAATCACAGGGCACATCATTCTCTCTGTTTGAAGTTCAGGTGTGTGTGCTGTTGCTTATGGAGCCAACTGACACCATCTAGAAGAGGATCCTGTCTGGGCTCTGAAAACTACAATGTTTACAAATAATATAGAAGATCTTGTGGTGGGGAATGGAGTCCTAAAGTGTGGAAGAAACACAAAAACAGGCAAATGAGGGCTGACCATGCTTGGTTATAGAATGCAGCTGACTTTGGGGAAGGAGGGCAGAAAACCCGGGGTTTGGGGATTTGGAATGGAGCATTGAGTAAGGAGGCATGGCTGGTTGGCAGGCACACCAAGCAGGAGAATTTAACACTACAACGTTTTGTTGCAGGTTCCACTTAATGGCTTTCTATTCATCTTTTGGGGGTTTGCCCACTAAAGGAGATCATGAGGTTCAACAAGGAATGAAACTGTGGGCCAAATCTAGATGCAACACGAATGCGTCTTTACATTTAACATGCAGGATTCAGTAATGTAAACTGAACCGTCTGGGATGATGAACTTTATTGGCAATGTAGCAGGTACAGAGATGGGGTTTAACACTTCTCACTCCTGCTGTAGTCCTGAGGAGCTATTTGCACTGGGAAGAAAACCCTGCTCTTACCCAGTTAAATACCAGCTAAAGAAGGAGGTTTTTCCCCCCTAGAATCACAGCAGGGAAGGAGAGCTTTTGGGGGTTCCCCTCTCAATATGATAAAATGAATTTATTAAAGCAGAATTACATTTTGTCTTTACAAACCTCAGGTGCCCCTTTTGAGATGCTGAAGGAGGCAGAATATTTAACAAACAAAATCGATCACTCGTAGTCAGAAGGTAAGGCCAACCTTCATATTTTCTTCCTGCTTTCTTAGTTTAGTATAATATGCCAGAACTAAAATAGCTTCAAAAAAATAAACATGTCTATCCTTAATTTGCACCCTCATCAGTTAAAATGGGCTGCCACTATTTTTCTTTTACTGTTTTTATTTATTTTGAGAAAGCAAATTTTGAGAAAACAATTGTTACAACGGTAAATAACAAATAACTTGTCCTGATAAAATTAACAATTTCCCATGAGTGCTGGGTGGATTCCTGCCTGCTGAAATCCCAATGACCACCACCGCCAGCCCAGCCCAGCCCAGCCTAGCTAATGCTGTTTGATATACGAAGAAGTGTGCATGCACACGAAAGCTCAAACCAATAACAAACTTAGTTTGTTGGTGCTACTGGAAGGATTTTTTTATGCTGTTTGAAACCTTCATGTTAAATTCGAATTCACATAAACGTCACGTGTAATAAATCACTGTACAATGGGCCATACAGTGATGACTCTTTGCTTGTGAACATAATAAATGGAAACCCTACATTCTATTGGTATTCCAAGATTTGGCAAATCGCACTTCTTGGGGGGGGGGGATCTGACGTAAACTCAGTGTCCATAGGCCAAAGTGTTTGAGATCACTTATTTACCAATTGCTTTAATTTTATATTATATACAAACACTTTGGCTCAGGAGCATCAGGTACCACAGCTCTGGGTGCCTGTCTGGTTTTAGTACAGCTTTTGCATTCTTTTTTGAAGTGAATTTTTTAAAATAGTTTTGCTTTAGGCCATGGAACCCTTTGTAATTGTACGCCACACATCCCTATGTTTAAATTACATAGTTGTATCCTATATTTCTTTACTGACAGTTGTGACAACTAATCTTATTTATTTATTTGTTTGTTTGTTTGTTTGTTTGTTTGTTTTATAAAACCTTTTTCTTCATTTCTTTGTTCTGTACCTGCCTGTCATTATTGAAACTTAGTAGAATAAAGTACAATAAAATAGGAATATGTGCATAGCTTCAAAAACTTAAGCTTAACTGGAAATGCAGCTCATCCCATAAGGGATATCCATGTTAATGGTGGTGGTGTTGTTTGGATTTATAACAAGTCTATATAACAGCAACAGCACCATATGATAGAATTTCTATTATATCAAAAGTCCGGAATGCATTTCTGATGTCTATGGCCCCCTTTTTGTTTCTGCTTCAGAATATCATACCTGTTCTCTGTTACTAGTTTGCTTTACACTTGATTTTGTATTTTAGTAAAATAAAATATATATATTTAAAAACTCAGTAAAGCTATTGGGGGGGGAAACTATCCAGCATGCAGTTCCAACTTTCCTGTTTCAAGTTAGATATTTTAAAATATATTTAGGTCCCAGATGTGCTATAATTAAGGATGTAGTTTAGCCACAAGATGGCAGTGCAAGGCAAATATATGCATTATATCTGTTTTACAGTATACTGTATGCTGTTCCCCCCCTCCACCCACCCCCCTCCACCCCATTAAGGGCACATGATGCCACAAAAAGACACAAGTTGAGCAAAGTTTCTTAGAATCATTGAATCCTGCTCATGAGTTTACAAGTATGTCTGTCAACAGAAACCAGAAATTTAATTCTGGCAAAACTCTCAATATCCTCTGCTGTAGGAGTGACAAACCTAGGGCTGCCATACATTTCAAAGGCAGAATTGATGTTTTATTGGTGTTTTTGTAAAAATAATAATAATTGGGGTCTTCCTTTTTGAAATACGGCAACCCTAGGCTATCTCTTGAAAAGCCGCAGGTAATATGGGGAAGCAGAGTGCAATCATTTCAAATGTGCACCAGCTGGTACAATTTGCACGTTTTCAGGCATTCTCTCAAGCTAGTCAATTTCCTCGCCTGTGGATCGGCTGAGATGAGAGGCAAAAGCAGCCCACCTTTGCTGTTGGCTTTTGGAAAGAGGCAGGGGGCACCTCAGTCCTTGCCTAAGCATAGGAACCCCTGGAGTCTTTCACTGGCAGGAGAATTGGGTAGCACACAATAATATGCACAGCTGCTGACGAAGCAGCAATGCCAACTGATGCCAGCAGCCCATGCAAGCACACATGTGCATAGAGCTGACTAAAAATGCCCTGTGCCTCCAGTGTTGACTCCTTCACAACAGTTGTCTCCTTTTTATTCCAGCAAGCCTAACATGACTTATAATTTACCGTATTTTTTTGCTCTATAAGACTCACTTTTTCCCTCCTAAAAAGTAAGGGGAAATGTGTCTTATGGAGCGAATGCAAGCTGCACAGCTATTCCAGAAGCCAGAACAACAAGAGGGATTGCTGCTTTCTGAGATTCAGAATATTTTTTTCTTGTTTTCCTCCTCCAAAAACTAAGTGCGTCTTATGATATGGTGCGTCTTATAGGGCGAAAAATACAGTAGTTTTCAGTTTTAAACTGGGTTGATTTTGCTTGCTTTGTTGATTACTATTTTACATTATTTTAAGCACGCCACTTAGAGATTTGATTTCATTTTCATTAAGCAGTTTTTGAATTGCTCTAAATAAATAATCGTGTATGTTGAGAGAGTGTCCAGAATCAGATCTGTGGGAAAATTTAAGGACGTCTTCAGAATAGTAGTTTACAAGTCTACGAGTAAACTACAATAGTAGTTAACAAATCTACTCAGAGGAGAATTACAGTGACAGCCTTCATTTTACCTGTACAAACACAGTGAAGAGGATCACAACAGTAGTTGCTGCAATGAAGAGCTTCTTTCTCGGATAGTCCGGGAGCAAGAAAACCAGGGAGAAACAGATGGCTCCTCTAAGCCCCCCATAGGCAATAATGAACTGGTCCTTGGGTGTAACGGTGTTGACATGTGATCTGTTTATGATGAAAGTCAGGACAAGAACTCCTAAAACAGATGAAGTAAGTTGGAAAGTTATCAGGAGTGAAAGGGAATTAAACTGGTAATTGTGAAGTCTAGGCATCATCTACTCTGTACTCATCACATGCAGAGTTGCTTATGTTTCACTGCAGTTTGTCTTCTGCTGAAAACTACATTACATAAGATATGGAACTGGTGGAATTAACAGCATCGTCATCGTATTATTCCATCCCATGAATTTCAGTGCAAAGGAAACACAATCCAAATGGTGGGAGGAAATCAATTACATATTGTTTGCGGAATGAAAGCAACAACAGTCCGTTCTGGACCATAGCTGTCAACCTTCCCTTTTTTGGTGGGAAATTCCCTTATTCCAGTGCCGTTTCCCACTGCTTCCTGCTGCTATCCTGGATTGTTAGATATCCCGTAGACTGTCCCCGGGACAGGTGAGGCTGCTGGTCCCTTATTCTCAAATCTAAAAGTTGACACTATGTTCTGGACATGGGACAAATAAGAAAACATCAGCAGTTTCTACTCCTATTTCCATTGGAATTCTCCAGCATCCCTAGTAAAGATGAATCCCAATGCTCTGTAATGACTCCAGCAGTGACACAGGGGACAAGAGGCTAGTGATGGAGACCAAAAAGGCACAAGACTCAACACAGAGTACAGGCCTAACACTAATGGACAATCCTCAGGCATGAAAGCCCTGAACCTGGACCTCCAAATCCATCAGGGGGATATCAGTCTCATTCCTAAAAGCCACACACTCCACCAACCCTGCTTGCCGACACAGAAAACATACCCAGTGAAAAAATCTTCGGACAGGCGCAACATGCTGGACTGCAACTTTAAGGCTCTGCATTTCTCAGAAAGGAAGTGGAGCCACAGGAGGCTCCCCAGCTGATGACTATGAAAGGGCCCAGTGGCACTTGAGTGCTTGCTGGAGGAAGTCATCTGCTGCCCCTAGGCCCTGTCTTGGGGCCTTAGAGACCTGCCTCTGGACATTCTTTTTCTTTATTGGGAGAAGGAACACCAGTGCTGGTGGAGAGGATATTTAATCCTTTCCTCCTCTACCACTTTTCCAGTCTAAGCATCTCCCCAAAAGCTGCTATTAACTGTTAAAAATACGAACATATACACATATATATGCACTATGCTTGCATTCTTCTTCCCAGCAGAACAAATAGCACTGGTGATGGGTAGATACGGAGATGTGTATGTAAACACTGTGCAATTGTGATCAGATCCATGCATGCACTTATACCATCTTTCAAGGGCTCTATACCTAGTGCTCTCCAAAGGAGACAGAAAATGACTGTGAAGCAAATGTACGACCAACTCCACTCATGATTGTCACCGATGGTGGAGACTCCTAGGAAGATGAAGATGAGGGTGTCACTAACACTGCTCCACATCTTCATGAAGTATTTAATGGTCGTGTGGGACTTCAGAGAAATGTTGGCCTCCACATAACGTTTCATGCCCATTGCGCATGCAATAATTCTGAAAGAGAAAATAAAAGAAAGTTCCGCACACTTTTCCACTTCAGGCAGCAGTGGGGAATCTCCAGCCCACAGAAAGCCACCAAGCCACACAGGAGGGCTTTACAAGTGCCAACAATCAGCCGATTGCCACTTGCAAAGTCTTGTTCCTTTGCATGTTCTGCTATGATTGCAAAGGCTCACAAAGGCATAGGGCTTTGCAAGGGCCAACAGTCAGCTGATCAACGGAGCCTTGCAAAGCTCTGTGCCTTTGCCTGTGTGGTTTGATTTCATACAAGGGTTTCCAGCCCTACCTAGAAATGCTGGATATTGAACCTGGAGTCTTCTGCATGCAAGGCAGATGATCTACCACAAAACAATGGCTCTTCCCATTCCTTTCCCTTTCCAAACCACAAATCATAATGCAATACATGGACTGAGGGGTTATCCACCTCTTTTCAGGCATTTTAAGGCCTGCACTTTAAAGCTCTGTGTCTGAGTGCCCCTTTAATTTTTGCTCCAGACATGTCCCTGCAAAAACTTGCTCTCTGAAGCTGAATCAGAGCAAACAGCTATTTGGTTTTTCCACAGATTGGCATTTTCTTCAGTTCAGCTTTAAAGAGCAGGTTTTCATAAGGTCAGCTCTGGAGCAATTAAAGGGGTGCTCAGACATGGAGCTTTAGAGCACAAGCTGGAAAGCGCAGAGGAAAGGTAAGTGTGGATAAGCCCTGACAGACTACATTTGAAAGAAATCACATCCCAATTTCTGCCTGTTCATATAGCCACAACAAATAGGTTTTTGTCCCTGGGCTAATGTCTCAAAACTTTCTGTTTACCACACTGATTTCCACTGCCACCACCCTCATAATCCTAACCACAATGCCGATATTTCTGAAAGCTTGGACTTTAGGCCCAGTTTGGTTCAACACTGAGCCATGCAAGCCTGAAATACTCTGAAGTCCCTCAATCTACTTACGCCACAATACCGGACAGGTGGAACATTTCTGCTGTGAGATAGGACAGGTAACTGTAGAGGAAGACAAAAAGGGGCTCAATCACACGAATATTTTTGGTGAATCGTGTAGTAAAGGCGGCTATCATGCCAAACAGGAGGCCCACCAGGACCCCGCCGATTCCGACCACAAAAAACTTCCCAATTCCTGCGAACACATCCGCTGTTTTAATTGACGGCATTTCACAGAAGGACCTGAACAGCTTATACAAGACCTAAGAAGAAGACAGAAATGAACAAAACAGAAAGGTTTTAGTGGGTAGAGATGAAGGGAGAGAGATCTTTACAAGGTGGGATCCCCATGTGGTGGAACATGTGGCAAATTAATCTTCTCCATTTTTCCTTATTATTCTGGTCCTTTCACCTTTGGTCTAAGCAGGATTACTGAAACCATAGGTGTGTTGCATTTATCTTTTGCATTTCTGGATGGCAGAACCCAGCATGGAGCATACAGACATTCCCAGAGGACTCCCATCTAGGCATTGACCATATCCAGATATCCACATATCCAATCCTGTTCCTCCTCCAAGCAGCTTTTATCCTCCCAACAAATCTAAGAGGTAGGCTAGGACAGAGGTGTAGTGGTCTAGGATTGTGCAGTGCAGGAGGAAGGTCATCAAAGACCCATTACTATTTCTGAAGCAGGGTCCCAACAAGGTCCCTGTCTCCAGCATCTTAGAGTTGCCCAATCAGCTTAAATGGGGAGGTTTTTAACCACTGGAAAGAAGTCTTCTCACTCTTTGGGCTGTTTTGAGTCCATCAGAGTAAAATGAAGTTAGTCGGCCATTGAGGATTGGCTCCCAGGGTCACTCTGGAGAAGGCATGTGGGAAGAGCACCAAGGAGTTGTTCTCTGTGCTTCAAAGCTATGAATTTATGAAGACTGAAAACACAAGGTGCTTCAGTTTCAATAAATACTTTGTGCAATGGAACTTCAAGGAAAACACAAGTCATTCTGAAAGAAGATATTGGAGCACTTCAAATCATTTACTCATCTATGTACAGAGAAAATAGTAGGTCTGGCTGAAAGACAACACATGGAGATCTGCATTGATCACTGCAATGCATTCTCTAATTATTATTATTATTGTATAATTATAAGACTTTATAAGTCCTAGGGGCGGTATAATTTTAGAAAGGGGCATGGCTCTGGGGTGTGTGGCTCTGACTATCATGAAGTGACTCTGCACTTCTGTATTTGCCACCACACTACTCAGTTAGGATGAGGCACAATGACTGAGACCAAGGCCAATCAGTGAGTTCCATTGCTGAGCAAGGGTTCAAACATTTGCCTCCCAAGTTCTACTGCAACCACTACTCCATTCCGACTCTCAGCCCTCAATAAGGTTGTGCATCACATGCCATCAATGAACGACCAACACATAATTGTGGGATAACCAGCCTCATTAATAATAATAATAATAATAATAATAATAATTTCTTATTTCTACCCCAGCCATCTGGCTGGGTTTCCAGCATGTCTAATTAATACATGAATGGGGTTAATGCCATAGAGTAAGCTGTCCTGCCAAGCTTAGCTAGGTCACTCCCCCTCACCTTGGGAGGAAGGTAATCAGGCCTGTTGTTGAGAAGCTCAGCATGTAAAGAGGTCTGAGCTGGTTGCTCCAAACTCAGACTGCATGGCTCTAATATGCCTTTATTGTGTTTCTATACCAATAATTTAAGAACTTTCAGCACAGTAACTCAAGTGTTACTGCCTGTGTTTTCTGACTGACATATGGAAAAGCACATGAACCTAACCTTTGAATAATTTGTAAGTATATATAAAAAAATAACTTACCAAATGTGTGGTGTTTTTCTATGTTGGGGAAGAGGGGAACTTTGGAAGGTACTTAGAAGGGCATATTTTAAAGGTCTAACACTTTACTTTGTTGTATATTTTGTGATTTTAAATCTCTGCTGGGGTTCTCTCATCAAAGAGTATTTGCCCCAAACCTGGATATTGGAATCCAGGGAATTATCCTTTTATATACCTATTTTTCCTAGCAACCAACAAAAGTTCCATCCATCCAAGCAAGCAAGAAGCATCATCAGAATTCAAGGAAACAATCTAGGCAGGCAAAAATGTCCAATGTACAATGCAGGTCTGGTGAAGGATGTGGCCTGTAGAGAATTGATGTGACTGGGGAGAGGGGTCAGACTTGGGAAGAGATTTGAGGGCCAGATAGAAAGGCCTGGGGGGCCACATTTGGAACATGGCCCAGAGGTTTCCCGTCCCTACCCTAGAAACAGCACTTCGATGCTCATCAAGGTCTCAAGAAGACGTACTTACAACTGTCACAGCATCATTGAGAAGAGATTCTCCAAATACCAAAATGTGAAGCTTCTCATTGACATGTATCTCTTCGAACACAGAGAGCACAGCAACAGGGTCAACAGCTGCAATCAAGCTACTGAACAAGAGGTTATGAAGCAAAGATATATCACGTAGCTGGAAGGTGTCCACTTGGCATATCCCATAGAGCGAGAATCCAATTCCAAAGACGTTCCATATCGTCCCCACAACAGCATATAGGAGGATTGTCCCAATGTTCTCAAAGAAGGGGCGACTGGGCATGAAATAGCCAGCATCCAGGACAATGGGTGGCAGGAGGTAGAGGAAGAAGATGTCACTGTCCATGACTGGAGGGGATTTGTCGTTTAAGCCATAAATGATCCCTCCCATGATAAGCCCCACGAAAATCAATAAGCAGCTTTCAGGGACAACAGAAGGTAGTTTCTCAAACAAATGGAAACCTGCAAAGGTCAAGAGGCAACATTAGTGGGAAATCAGAAGCATCTGTTGCTTTGTGGTCATTTCAGCTTATGTGCTTGTGTCTCCAACAAGTCAAGTGTCGTGTGAATTGTGGGTCAGGAAGCAGAAACTAATCACCTGGTGGGCTGGAGTCAGAACTAGTATGCATTAAAGCTGAACCTATCAAATTCCCACTTTCCAAAACAATATGGGAAATCAAATACTATCCTTCAAAATTTGCACTTGTCCAATTTTGTGATGCAGTTCTTCAAATGACATTTACAAAAATGCATGTTAGGGGAGACGGTGCATAAAAATGAAGATATTGGTGAACATAACACATACAGTAAAGTGGAGAAAATTGCTTGGGGGGAAAGGTGCACATGAGTAAAAATGTGGTTATTTGTGATTATTAGGAAAAATGTGCACTAAAATGCTGGTAGGGATTATTCAGAGACTTTCATTTTTGTGTCGTTTCAAGGGACTTTTGATTTGTTTCATTTCAATGGATGTGCATTTTTTAAGCTTAGTTTATCATAAAGGTGGCTGGGGGCAGTGTGGCTGTCTATGGTAGATGGACTGTGGCTAAAATTATGTGCACACTTCTTTTCAAACAAGCAGTGGGAGCACAGTAGATGCAGGGTAAATAGGTCTGTACAGTGGCGTCGCAGGGTTGGGGCGGGGGGGGCAGTGCACCCCAGGTTCCATGTCTGTGGGGTTACAAGAAGGCACCCCGTGGGGGTGCTTGCCCTGCCACCCTGGCCTGGGTGTGTCGGCACGAGCAGCCATTGCACCGCCGCAGCCGCATGTCGAGGATCCTCCATTCGTGGCTGCAGCCACGAGCAGAGGATCCCACCACTGTCCATCTGTACGACGTTCGAGCGGCACCGGCAGCAAACCACTATGTACAACGCATGTGTGGTGTCGCACGCATGTGCTGTACATAGCGATGCCGCACATGAGCTGTGGATAGCGGTCTGCCACTGGCGCCACCCGACCACCGTACGGATGGCAGTGGGATCCCTCTGTTGCCGCTGCAGCCGCAAGCAGAGGATCCCACCACTGTCCGTACAGCACTCAGGCAGCGCCGGTGACAAAACGCTATGTACAGCGCATGCGCGGTGTCACACACATGAACTGTGTGTTGCAATGTCACACATGCACTGTACTGTTGGCGGGGGGATCCCTCCACCACCGGCAGGAGCCACTTACAGTGAGCTGGCAGCCCCCCCTCCCTGGCTCTCCGTAAGCGGCTCCTACTTTGCAGCTTTACAGCGAGCCAGGGAGGGAGGGAGGCTGGGAGGGGGGTTTCTACCCAAATGCGATTTTGGTTTTAAACGCAGTGTAAGGAGTCTCTATGAGAGTATATTGTATTTAAAAATGGGGTATCAGAGTTTTTAGGGGGCTAACCAGGTTGGGATAGCTGGGATAGCAGGCTTGTTGGGTTTTGAATGTTTTATGTAGATTTTTCAATTTCGTTGTTCTGTATGGGACAATGATAATAAAGATTATTGTATCGTATCATATCGGAGGGAGGGGGATGCACGGGAGCCGTGGCTCCTGAGAGGATGAGCTGTGCACCCTGGCAAAGCGGCATCGCTCCCCCGTTTCCCTGATGGCTCAGGGTACTTGGGAGTCGTGGGGGTGGGGGCGCAGAGGTGTAGGAAGGGGGAGAGGACCACCCCAGGTCCCTTCGCTGAGGGGGTGACATTTGGCACCCACCCATGACTCCCAAGCCTCCACTGAGCTGTCAATTTGGGGGGGGGGGGGCGTGACAAAAAAAAATCCGCACTGGGTACCACCTGGGTTTGCTATGCCTCTGGGTGTGTATACACACTGTCTAGGTGTTTCTTTCTAGTAAGCATTTCTCCAGTATTCTGCAGTCTCCCTAGCTGCCCACTTTTCCTGATCTAAAAAAACCCCTAAGAAGGAGATACCTCGTGATGTCTTCTTCAGAGCTTTAACTGAATTGCAGAAAGCGGGGGGGGGCAGGGGGCGGTGTTCCTGCAGAGTGCAGTCATTAACTAAATAGTTTTTAGAATGTATTTATTATTATTTAATGTATTCTATCCTGCCTTTCTCCCAAGCTGGGATTCAAGGCAGCTTGCAACATTTAAAAAAAACATCATTATAAAATACAAAGTAATAAAAACAAGGTTGTTAAAAACAATTGTTAAAATGCATTGAAACACATATAGGACCATCATTATTAATTAACCAGCAATTAAATTACGCTTTGTCCTGACAGCAGCCTAGTGGTCAGCATTGTCTGCACCTTAGTTTTCAAATGCCTGTCAGAATAGGAAGGTCTTAGCTTGCAGGTGGAAAGACAACAAGGGGGGAGCCAGTCTAACCTCTCTTGGAAGGGAATTCCACAATATGGGAGCAGCCAGAGAAAAGGCTTTTTTCTTGTGGCACCGCCAACCATGCGGTGGATGGGATTGAGAGAATGTGCTAACCCAAGAATCTTAGCATTCAGGTAGGTTTGCAAAGGGACATAAGATCTTTTCGCTAACCAAGGCCCAAGCTATATAGAATGAAAGAAAGGACATTCACAAACATCCCTTAGCCACCTCAAAATTAAGGGACGCACAATGGGGTGGGGGGAGAATCCTGCATCCCAAGCATTTTCGGATCTAGCCCTACCTTTAAAAATAGCTAGAGGTATTTAGATTTCAACAGCTGCTCATTAAATACTTTTCCAAGCAAAATATATGATGTGGTCAACTCAACATAATCTTTGAGAAAGACATTTAACTTTTTAAAAAATATATATATACTCAGGGTTTATTGTCTGCAGTTCCAAAAAGCTTTTGAGTGCCTGTAATCAGAGACAGCTTTATTAGTTGTGGAGAATTCAATTTAAATGTACGTGAATCATTCATACTTCAAATGAACGGAAAACATCAATGCAGCCTTCTAAAGCCCTCCATCCATACTGCTGCACAATGCAGCCGGCTAATTTGTGCATCTGAATAATACATTAATGGGGGGATTCTTACTGTCTCATTGGAAAGATTCAGCTGTTTTATTGTTCTTGAAGGAAACAAATGGATTGGAGGAGGTTGGATTTTTTTTATAGACAGATAGCAATCAGAGAGGCCTGTTGCAGAGTCCCTGTACAGACAAAATAAGAGCTTCAAAGTGTTACAATCAGTGCTTTTTTTCCTGGCAGCACCTTTTTCCCCTAGCAAAAAAGCACTGTTTACAATTTAAACCATGCATTATGTTATGTCACAGTTTATATTGCTAAAAATAACTCATTGAACGCCTCTATAAAGATTTGGACGTGGTCTGATTTCTTTGAACTTTCTTGATTATTTCACAGGACGCTGGTGTACAGTTTTGGCATTTGGCATTGCTGTTAAACAAAAGTCTCCACATGCATTTTAAAACGGACCTGCAAGTGGTAAGGTGCCCAATAAACACTCGTAAAGTATACCTCACCCCTAGAGATGAATTTTCTAAAAAAATTATTCCATTTTTCCAATCTTAAATTCTGCTTTCCACATTTCCGCATCAGTTTGCAAACCTTTTTGTTAAATCCTCATGAAAATTCACCAACATATTAGTGTGAATTTATCCTAATATACATCTTGTTGCAAGCAGTTATGCCTAATACAATGCATTTTTGTACTTTCACTATCATGTGCATTTTTCTGCAACACTTCCCCCTAACATTATGCACGTTTGTTCGCATTATCTGGCTGAAGAACCACATCACAAAATACAGGGAATTTTGAAGTGCAGTTGCATTTCAACTCACATATACTTTTGGGGAGCTTGTATTAGGTATGTTCAGATTACAGTGCAAATCAAACCAAATTTATCCACCATCCCAACCCACTCCCTGGGACTAACACAGAAAGCTGGTCTGTCTAGCTTCGTATTGTCAACGCTGACTTCCAGTGGCTCTCCAGGGTTGCAGGTATGAGTCTCTCACTTCCCTACCTGGATGATAGTCCAGAGAGAAGAAGACTAGATGGGCTTTAGATGCATTTGCTTGTCTTTTCTTCTAAATCTGTATCCTCAACCTGGGAACTTTTGCATGCAAAGCAGATGCTCTACTACCCAGCCCACCAAACCCTGCCTGGAGAAACATACCTATTTTAGCCAAGGAAGCCAACATGATCCACAGGGTAATCTCAAAGGGCACTTGGACATGCTGATAGTCTAGAGAGAAGAAGACTGGGTGGGCTTTAGACTCATTCGCTTGGCTTGTCTCCAAATCCATATCCTCAAGAGACTCCATCATCGTGGAACTCTGGAAGGCAGCAGCTACTGGCAGAGAGAGGAGGACAGAGGCAGAGGATCCCAGAAGCCAAAGTCCTGGCATGGCCTCCCGTCCAAGGATCAGAGCCTCCATCTGCCAGTTGGAGTTCTCACTGTCAGGGGAAGTGCCAAGCTGGCTGGCTGGCAAGCATCTGGCTGGCTGGCTGGCTGGCTGGCGCCCAGCTCTTTTGCTGCTTCTGCCTGAGCGTTCTGGAGGCTGCTCTACTTAATGCACCCTGCTGCATGCTGTAAATTATATGGATGGGTGTGCAAGGGGAAGAGCCACTGCTGGAGCAGGGAGTGAGGGGAGAAAGAGAACCAGCAGCAACTACCTACGTCACTTGGAAAATGCATTTTCCACTTAGCCAGATCAAGACATTCTAAACTATGCTGCCTAACCTAAGCAATCCTTCTAATTTTGCAAAACAGAAACAAGCCAAAGAAGGCATATAAACCCAGGTTGCAAAGCAGGCCAGCCTGATGTGAACCAATTCATAGAGGGTGGTCCATTGGGGCACATGGGACACTATCCCACTAACCTCAATCTATGCTCAGCTAGCTCCTACCTGCTTCCTGTTTTCAACCAGTTCAGTGAGTAGTGTTGCCTGTCAGCTTCCTCCTCCTCTTTCTTAGTGTGGCCCTTACAGAACTCATCAGGAAAGAGGAGGATGGGGACAAAATGTGAATTAGCTGTCTCTGTCCGTCACTGGCTCTGGATACACCTACTCTTGGCCTCCTTGCCTTCCACCCTACCAGTCATCACTAGTCACTGTGTTGAAGGAGGCCTCATAGGCCTTCTAGCCCAACCACCTGAGGGGAAGTTCCAGCAACGCCAGACAGTATAGGCGGTTCCCTTGCACTGGGTGCTGAGCCCAGAGGGTGCACAATCAAAAAGATTCATAACTGAGAAAAACCATTTTGGGGCGCCCAGTTTTGGCCTCACTGAGAGCACCATATTACCAAAGATGACCAAAGTCCGTTCCTGGCTCCCAAAAATTGGTTCTGTTGTGAAACTGCTCTTACTAATCATTCATTTTTCCTAAAGTTCAATTGAAATCTACTTTCCTATCACTGAAGTCAATTTGTTTGTTCATTTAAGAGGATCTATACATGCTGCCTACTACCTAAAGTTCTCAACACCGCTTACAATACATTTAAAACACAATAAGACAATCAGACAACAGCCATCGCAGCAGATCCAAGATATTTATCTATACATACACAAATACCTGCATATATACATATTTGTGTGTGTGTTCCCATAAGATCCTTGTCATAGTCCAAGCAAGGCAATATGTTCCTGGGGAAAGGGGTCAGTTTAGGGGCAATGTGGTCAAAGTAGGGCTTCCCTGAAAAAAGCACAGGTTTAGTAACTCAGCATGTGGATCTGAATTCCTGAACTGAGCCATCAATGTGTGTCTGGCTCTCTGCTTAGAAGAAGAAGAGTTTGGATTTGATATCCTGCTTTATCACTACCCGAAGAAGTATCAAAGCAGCTAACATTCTCCTTTCCCTTCCTCCCCCACAACAAACACTCTGTGAGGTGAGTAGGGCTTAGAGACTTCAAGAAGTGTGACTAGCCCAAGGTCACCCAGCAGCTGCATGTGGAGGAGCGGAGACGTGAACCCGGTTCCCCAGATTACAAGTCTGTTGCTCTTAACCACTACACCACACTGGCTCTCTTAGGAGTTCAAAAGAAAATTTTCAGGTGGGCAGGTGGAGCCTATCATACTTCACCATATACATTGTGCAGCAGAGTCTCCTGGCCTAGAACTGACTATTGGAGTAGCTCAGTGTTCCTCCCACACAGGCCAAGCACTTCCTCCCAGGGTGGCTGCTGATGCCTCTCATAGACCCTGGCGCTGGTGACAGATGCAGAAGGTGCAGTGGGAGCAAAGGCATTAACAAGCCTCCCAGAGATGTTACAAGCATCCCCTCGTCCTGCCCTGTTGGGGTGGCAGAGAACAAGCTGTTGATTTTCATGCAGTGGCAACATCAGGGAGGGAAGTGTTAAGTTGTGGGTGAACATTTCAGACGACACAGCGATTCTTCAAACAGCTCTTGTTTATTCACAGACCCAGAACAGAACTGAACTGAAGGTTTCAGCCAACCTGTTTATATAGAGCTCCACAACAACGCAACAGTAACAACTTTCTGTAACTATCCAATCACTGAACATCACTTTCCATTCCTTATTTGCATATGTGGACCTGAGTGAAAACTATCTACAGTATCCCCCTGCTGGCCCAGGGTGAGAACTTCAGTACATAACAGGAAGTGCGCAGAGAGAGTCCCAAATGCAACAAGGCCAGCTTATACTTTGAAGTAAATGAAGCAATGTACATTCATTCCTCCCATCTTCCAACCTTCTGCATATGCACCTCGATATTTCATTTCTGTTATTGTTTGAAATATTGATCCTGCCATAAGCTTTTGTAGACTAACTGCCCACTTCCCCAGAAGCAGGAAGTAACGCAGTGGGGGGGTGTATCCACACATACCTTTTGTCCCATACTTTCTAGGCGCTTTAAAGTGCTGTGTCTAAGAGCTTTTGTCGTTGTTGCCCCAGCACTTTCCACGCAAAGAGCAACTCTTTAATGCTGAATAGGAACAAACAACAATTTGGGTTTTCTGCAGATTGCTGTTTGCAGCAGTAAAAAGCAGCTTTTCAGGCGGAAAGCACCAGGGCAAAGCAAAAAGTGCTTGGACACAGCGCTTTAAAGCCTGAGCCTAGAAACACTGCACAGAGGGAAGTTTGGATGAGCCCTGTGTGTATGAAACTCAGGTTTAATACTTCATGCTTCTGATGAAGTGGGCAAGGACCCACAAAAGTTCATACCACGATCCATTTGCTAGCCTTTATATGGTACTGCCAGACCCTTTCCTGATCCTTCATATACAGAAAGTCCCCGTACAAAGGACACAGGGCCACCCTACACAATTGCTGATGTTATCAGGTATATTAATGATGTGAAGCCCTACGTAGTGCACAGGGCTCTACTTGGTGCACTGGAGTCAGTGATGTTATGGCTGGAATTCGAAAGGGCACTGCTAATTAAAACGTGGAAGCCCAAGGCTAATACAGCTGGGTGAAAATCAATGGCCCACTTTGGCTCCAGCTTCCTAAATGACACCAGACCTGAACTAAGGGCAAATTAGTGATCTATTTATTTCTCTTCTAATTCAAATCAAGAGAGGGGAGGGGGGTCCAAAACTGCTTGTCAACACCAGCAAAACATAACCCCCTTTCTGATGCCATTTTTAGCACACAGCAAGGGTGCAAGGAGAAGTCCTCCTGAAGGATTACAGTATTACAGTCAGCAACACCTTGGCCATCAAAGAGCCAAACAACCTTTTCCCCTACAGCTTTTTATAGAGATGCATTAGTCACGGGCACTCTTGCCTAGACGATTCTTTATTGAATGAACACTGGTGGTGGTGGTGGGCTATCTGGGCTGGGCGGAGCGTTATGCAGAGTGAGGCAGCCACCTCAATCGGCTGCAGAAAAAGGAGAGAGAGGAGGAGGAGGGATGGATACTGGATAATGGTCTGTGTGCAACAGAGAGCTGAGAAAAGGAGGAAGGTGGGGGAGGAGGGGCAAAGGGTGTCAAGGGGAAAATGTGGGTTCAGCAACAGAGGTTTAAAAAAAAGAGGCTGATGATAAAAACTGTGAATGGGGCTGATGATAAAGACTGGTGCATGAAAGGGCCTGAGGAATAGGAGGGGTGGGGGCATCATAATTGTGCTGGTGGTGAAAAGGCAGCTTAATAGTTGTGATGCAATGGGGGAGGAACAAGGTGCAGGAGGTAGCCATGGGGGCTGCACACAAGGAGAGGAGAGGCAAGGACATGGGGGTGAAGGTGAAAACGGGTTCAGAGTGGGGCTGCAGAACAGAAGAGAGAAGTGGCTTCGGAAATGGGGTTGGGAAAGTGGAAAGCAAGCTTAGTGGCTGCATGGGGTGGGAAGGGAAACTCTGGGGGTTAATGGGGGGGGAATGGCAGGGGGTGGGGGGTGGAGTGATAAAGGGCTCAGCTGCTAGTATAACATATTTGTGAGCTATGTTTCCTCCCGTATTTTTCTTTCCTCCAAAAGGATGAACTGGATTCTCCAGAAGGAAGGAGGGCTAAAAGGAAAAGCTGTGTAATGGTCTGGAGCCATTTATTTTTAATCAATAGCCATTTGATCAATGTGGTGCATAAAAGGGTAGAACAGGGAAGCTGTAAACCAGGACAAAATATGAATTATCATATAGAAGTGTTGTTGTTGTTAATTAAACATGTAATTGTATTATTTATAAATGCATCTACAAAGTATACTGTCAACAATAGCAAATAAAAGAGAAGGAAATAGTATATTAGCTAGCAATAGTAACAATAGTAACAATACTATCAATAGAGAAAGAAAAACAGAGGAGAGGAGTAACAAACAGATCATTGTTAGTGTTGCTCCTGTTGCTATTAAGATTGATGTGGATGCCTTTCCAAAAATAACCCTCACTTTTTAATCTTATTTGTTTTTAAATGACATTTGTATGCAGCCACATAACATTCTCTTCCAAACACAACAATGTTAAAATTACAATATGCAGTGAATCAAATCAACGCAGGTCATGCAAGGCAGCAAAAAGCCAGCCTTTCATTGAAACAGAGACAGGAGAGACAGTTTACAGCTCAGATTAAAACTACTCTAAGCCACAAGTAGTACATTAGTCCAAGTAACATTTATTTGTTTGTTCAACCTATTTGTTTCCTGCCTTTCAGGCCAGTGTCCACACCTGGCACCCTTTTCTCCAGAACAGCCGGCTGGATCAGGCCCATCTCACAACAGCAGACCAGATGTCTGTGGGAAGCCAAAAAGCAGTGCCTAAATGTAACCCCACTCTCCCCTCTTGTGATCCCCAGCAACTGATTTTCAGAGGCATACTCCCTGCAGCAGCAAAGGTAGAAAGCCATTCCTGCTACTTGCTAGGGATAGTCTTATCCTTTGAGAATCTGTCTAATCCTCGTAAGAACACATGAAGAGCCCTGCAGAAGAGCCCTGCCAAAGGCCCATCTAATTCAACTTCTTGCAGTGGCCAACCAAGATGCCTCTTCTGCAGGGCCAAGAGGCAAAGTGAGGTGACCGCCTCAGGTGGCAGGATCCATAGGGCAAGAGATCCAGCCTCCAAGGAAAGCATCACCCTCTGCTGCTGCTGCTGCCATGGTGGCAACAACCACTGCAGCATGCTCCTTAGAGGCCAGATCTGCTGCTGCCTTGGCAGCCCTCCCCCATACCTCCTCTACGGCCTCTTGGCAAATAGGAGGCACTGCTGGTCTCCTCCCACCCTTGTTTCTGATGTAGATCTTTATTCTCCCATTGTTCCTGATGTAGATCTTCGCTCACTCCTTTTTACCTGGCAGGGGAGCGCCATTTTGTGATTTGCCTCAGGTGCCAAAATGTCTTGGGCTAGCGCTGATCTTCTGGGAAACATGTGAACAGCATCAGAGAGCAACAGCAACTCTCTCCACCTGTGACTCCACCCAGCAACTGGTACTGAGATGTGTACTGCACCCTGCCATGGCCCATCAGCCATGAGATCTGCACTACTCAGCACCTCAGTGTGGTCTCGCTTGGTAGCAATCGGAGGCTATTCAAATTTCCTAGAGTACTCCAGAGTGTTGCCATGTCAGGCGTTTCTGAGCACTGGGGTGGGGTGGGGGGAATAAAATAGTCACCACCACCCCACACAGCTGCCAGAGATGTCTGTGGCTAGAGGTCAATGAGAGGGAACTTTGCCAATGAGCTGACATTTTCACCTTTCCAGCACAAAGATCATCCCTGGTAGCCAACACTGATCTTGAACATGAAAACTTCTAAAACAAAAAATCAAGAGCAACGCATACAGCGTAACAACAGACCCCCCAAAAAAATAGCTGTTCAAGAAGTGGTGGACCTGGGTGTCATGTACCCCTTGCCTACGGCAGGACCTGGCAACCACAGATGCAAGGAGGCGCCAGGGGAGGGCTCCCAGGGATGAAGGGGAGAAGTCCTCTCTTTTATCTAGGTGCCAGAGCACAGGAAGCAGATTTGCTGGCCTTCTCACCTGCAGAGCACATAGCCTCATGAGGGATGGGCTTTGACTAGCTACCTGTTGCCCAAGTGGGATCAGGTGTGCCCACCCAGATGAGGCATACGTGTGTGAGAGAAGCAGATTTGTAGGGTGTGAGAGTCCCATGAGTGAGGTCACCCCACCTAATCTTTAAAAGCTTGGCATTGGGTCAGTGCTTAAACCACAGTTCCCCAGCATCAATGCCACAGGAAGCCGATTTAACAAACCAGAAAGCCTCTGCTCAACCCAGGCATGCAAGAGGAGAAGGAACACTTGAGTTCAATGTTCGTAGCTGTTTAAAGTAAGCACAGTTAGTTGGAGTGGCAGTGTTTCGTCTCAGCCAGGCTCAGATTCTCTATTCTCAGCTACTGCCAATCAAACCAACACACATCATTAAAAGGAAGATTGCCAAATCCTTGTCTTCCCCACTGCGTAGCCCTGGTTAGGGACTTCTCCCTGTGATGTCAAGCTTCCTCTCTCTGAGTCTGGTTTCCCCCACAGCCTACACACTCCTGCCTCTAAGATGGTAACAAACAACACTCAGAGCTTGATTTGCATCCGTTCTTCAAGGCACTTATTCGGGGATGTTATGTGCTGTCACAGAAAATGTAAACATTCCATACTGCACCATGTAATTTTAATCAGAGAGCTCATTGTCAGCACTGTTTACCAATGTTTGTGCACTCAGTCGGTCTGTTTAATATAAATACAATTAGGTATGCAAACGAGTCCCTCACTTGCATCTTATAGGATGTGCCTGAGCTCCTGTGTAAAGAGAGTCCCAGTGTCAGTTGCACAGCACATAATTATCTAAATGAGTTCACTGCCACGCCACCAGATGACCGCTGATTTAGGCAGCTTTGAAAGGAATTAGATGTATTGATGGAGCACAAGTCTATTGACAGCTATTATTTTTATTACCATTATCTATATCGTTATCAATGGGGACGCGGGTGGCGCTGTGGGTAAAACCTCAGTGCCTAGGACTTGCCGATCGTATGGTCGGCGGTTCGAATCCCCGCAGCGGGGTGCGCTCCCGTCTTTCGGTCCCAGCGTCTGCCCACCTGGCAGTTCGAAAGCACCCCTAAGTGCAAGTAGATAAATAGGTACCGCTTTATAGCGGGAAGGTAAACGGCGTTTCTGTGCGCTGCGCTGGTGCTGGCTCGCCAGAGCAGCTTCATCACGCTTGCCACGTGACCCAGAAGTGTCTCTGGACAGCGCTGGGCCCCGCCTCTTAAGTGAGATGGGCGCACAACCCTAGAGTCGGTCACGACTGGCCCGTACCTTTACCTTTACCTTTATATCGTTATCTGATACAGGGATGGGGAATCTCACGCCTGGGCACTGAATGTGGTCTACCAAGTCTCTCTATCTGGCCCTTGGGGGTTGTTTGTAGGCCACATGCACTCTCCCCAGCCCCAGCCCTCATTGCTTTGCACCTTTTTATTTACTAATTTTATCTGTTTGTTTATTATTGCATTTATTTCCCACCGTTTTTCCCAAGGAGCTCAAGGTGGTGCACATGGTTCTCCCTCTCCTAGTTTAATCCCAACAACAACCCTGTGAGGTATGCTGAGAGGCAGTGTTACTAACCCAAGGTCACCCTATGAGCTTCTTTGTCAAGTTGGGATTGAACCCTAGTCTCCCAGGCCCTAGTCCAATATCGCACCAAATTTCACTGGCTTTTGCTCTGCTGGAATGTGACCCTGAATCTTGATCATGCTTCTTGGTTGCCTGGATGGAAGACAGAGACCCTTGCCTATTTTAGCTTCTGCTCCCACCCACCACTGGCATGTGGCCCCCAGAAGGTTGTCCAGAAGGGAATGTGGCCCTTAAAATCCTCCTACTGCTCCAAAAAGCTGAAGCATGGTTTTTGTGCTCCTTCCCACAATTTCATCCTTTCTAACAACGCTTTGAGGCAGGTTAGGCAGAGAAACTGACTCGAAGTCAGCAAGTAAGCTTCATGGCTAAGCAGGGTTTCAAACCTGGGCTTACACTGTCCTTGTACAACACTCATAACCACTGCCCCACACTGGCGATTGGCCCTTACAGGTAAATGGAGCTTCCAGGATCAGACGCAGACCCTGGTTGCTAGAACCTGGGGACAAACAATGGAGGAGATTGTTGTGCCATTGTATGTGAGCTTCCCAGAGAGGTATCTGACTGGCCACTGTTGGAAATTTGATGGACCTTTGCACTGATCGAAGAAGGGTCTTTGTATAATCTCATTGCTGGTAGCAGCGTGGTGCTCTGGTCTGTTTGTTTAGAAGACACACACAATCACACGCACAAACTATCGTTCAGAGGTTGCAGAACAGCTTGTGCATGTGGTGGAGAAACTGAAGGTTTTTTCTCTCTTGTGACAGAACTCAGGACCAGCAAATGAAATTGAATATTGGAAAATTCAGGGCAGATCAATAGCTGAATGTGTACTAGAATTCCTTTTTGGACATATTGGACTTGGACTAGAAGTAGGTCCTTTTTAAAATGAACTCTCCAAGCTCTGGGCAGGACTGGAACTAATGGAATTTAGATCCTAGCTGTTATGTATATTGCCTTCCTTGTGGGAGAAAAAAACACTGAAATAAAAGGGGATGGAATTTCTTTTGGATTGTCGTTGGCTGCCCTCTTGTGTTTCAAAACCACATCTGCTTCTGCAAAATAAATGGGGTTGTTCACAAGAGTGTGCTTAGAATGGTGGTTCTCCAATTTTTATTTTTATTTAAAATTGCAGACCACTTGAAATTTACTGGGCAACAGAACAACTCACTTAAGGAACTTTTTTGCTAAGCAAATCAAGCACATACATAATACATTTTAGCAGCACCACCAGCACCAGCCTGGTGCAGTTATTATGCTTTTTTCTGGGGGGACGCAGGGGTACGCATACCCCTAAACATTTTGTGAATCTTTGTACTTTTGCCCATTTACTGTATTTATTTTTTCCAATTTGAACTATAAAATGGTGATTTTCTTGAGTCACCCCTAGACATTTTTTTAGAAAAAAAGCACTGCTAATCACAAGTCCTAGGCAAGAGCTTTGTTAGCTTGTTCGATAATCTATCCCTGATCAAAATGGCCTTGCACTGTGTCATTTAAAAAACAAAACAAGGCATGGCCAAGTATAGATGTTTTTGACTGTTCCACAGTTTCCCCCTTCCATGGAGTATACTCTGAAAATCTCAGTGCTAAGGGGTGAAATACTGGCAACCTGCATAAGCAGGTTGGCTTAATGTAGCAACTGATAATAATAATAATAATAATAATAATAATAATAATAATAATAATTTTATTTATATCCCACCCTCCCCAGCCGAAGCCGGGCTCAGAGTGGCTAACAACAGTAAAGTAATACAACATTCTAAAATCATTTCATTATAAAATTAATTCAAATCAAATTGATGGCAACCATTGGGCTAGAGTTCTGTGCAGGTTGCCAAAGGAGGGAGTCAGGCTGTGCCCTGGCCAAAGGCTTGGTGGAACAGCTCTGTCTTGCAGGCCCTGCGGAAAGATGTCAAGTCCTGCAGGGCCCTAGTCTCTTGTGGCAGAGCGTTCCAGCAGATCGGAGCCACAGCCAAAAAGGTCCTGTCTCTGGTTGAGGCCAGCCTAACCTCCCTGTGGCCCAGGACCTCCAAGATGTTTTTGTTTGAAGACTGTAAGGTCCTCCATGGGACATACCAGGAGAGAAGGTCCTGTAGGTATGAGGGTCCTAGGCTGTATAGGGCTTTAAAGGTTAAAACCAGCACCTTAAACCTGATCCTGTACTCCACTGGGAGCCAGTGCAGCTGGTATAAAAGGTAAAGGTAAAGGTACCCCTGCCCGTACGGGCCAGTCTTGACAGACTCTAGGGTTGTGCGTCCATCTCACTTAAGAGGCCGGGGGCCAGCGCTGTCCGGAGACACTTCCAGGTCACGTGGCCAGCGTGACAATGCTGCATCTGCCGAGCCAGCGCAGCACACAGAAACGCCGTCCCTATTTATCTACTTGCACCCGGGGGTGCTTTCAAACTGCTAGGTTGGCAGGCGCTGGGACCGAGCAACGGGAGCGCACCCCGCCGCAGGGATTTGAACCGCCAACCTTTCAATCGGCAAGCCCTAGGCGCTGAGGCTTTTAACACGCACCAGACCATAACACGCACGTAGTTTTTAGAGGAGGAAAACAAGAAAAAAAATATTCTAAACAAAATAGTGGATATATGATTTTTGTGGTTCATGCTGTGGCCACAGACATGTGATCTGACAGTGAGTTTGGAGTAGCCCAATGCAAAAATCCTGAGGATCCATGTGGATCCATGCTTTGTAACCATGGAGGAGGGAAGGAAGGGGAACCATGGATCCTCTGCTCACGACTGTAGCAGATGCCCCCTGCCGCCCGTAGGCATTCGCTCCATAACACGCACAGACATTTCCCCTTACTTTCTAGGAGGAAAAAAGTGAGTGTTATGGTGCAAAAAATACGGTATGTAAATAAATCTCAGCCAGACTGGCAATCTAGAAGGAAACAAGGGTCAATGGGTTTATTGAGGCTTACTCTGAGGTAGGGGTATATTTTGTATCATCTACCCGCTAAAGTCCATTTAATCAATATTTCGAGTGAAGAAATTAATAAAACTTTTTTTAACCTACTTTTCTTCTATAACTTGTGACCCTTAAAAGTGGTTTCTTGGTTATTGAATCAGTCCTTATGGAACTTCCATTCTCTCTTTAACATGCTCAACATTCTTTCATCCATTAAGATCAGGAATTATTCAACTTTGCAGTTCTTGAACTGTATGTTTGTTAAAATTCTCCCAAACCTGTGCTAAAAACTTTATAAGGATCTATGGTCCTCCTCTTTAAAACATATGGCCAGAAATGCATCATCCAGCCAAAGATCAATTTGTTAGATGCACAATCAGAATACCAGCTAGGAATATAGGAAGCTGCATTATACCAAGTCCAGTAATGTCCATCTAACTCAGTATAGTCTACAGTGACTGACAGCTGCTCTCTAGGATTTTGGACAGGGGACATTTCCACCCCATCAGGAAATGCAGAGGAATGAACCTCAGGCAATTGCAAAGCAAATGCTCTAGCACCAGTGGAAGACCTTAGCAATATGGCACCGTGTGCAAAACCAAAATTTTACACACCCCTAAAGCACGTCAAAGTGCAAGTAGATAAATAGGTACCGCTCTGGTGGGAAGGTAAACGGCGTTTCCATGCGCTGCTCTGGTTCGCCAGAAGCAGCTTAGTCATGCTGGCCACATGACCCGGAAGCTGTACGCCGGCTCCCTCGGCAAATAAAGCGAGATGAGCACCGCAACCCCAGAGTCAGTCACGACTGGACCTAATGGTCAGGGGTCCCTTTACCTTTATCTTACCTCTTGTACCACCTTCCCAAAACCAGATAATAGGGCTGGCCAATATCATTTTGAAGTCCATATCATAATATCTGTTTCATAATTTTTGACCTGGCAATATATTGTGAATCATGATGTGTGTGTGTTATGCCAAAATCACAATGCGGGGGAAACCGTGGAGCCAGCCAATGTCTCCAACCTTATTTCAGACGTTGTAATATATTGGTATATCACAATGCTTAGCTGGTGATATATTGCGAAGTTGAAAACCAGATATCGCCTAGCCCTACCAGGTAAGCAAGGTGCCAGGTTTGGGGAATGAGGAGCAGAGGCTCTGGTCCTCCTGTCTTCTCCCTAAAGCTGAGCAAGCGCTTACAGGGCATTGGGAAGGAGACAGGAAGGCTCTCCCTCAGCACAGTGCCGTGGTCGTGCTGCCCTAAATTCACCTCTGCTATCACTAACCTACAACACTTCCAAGCAGCTGTTTTGTCACAGTGCCCAGAAAGATTACATCCTCACTAAATACTGCCGAATGGAGAAAAAGGTTTGCATTTCAAGAGCAGAAAAGCTCTATAAAAAGGATTTCCACAGTGACAAGAATATGGCACGTCAAAATCAGCTATGGAAAGAAGAAGTCCTGGTTTGTTTCTGTTCCTCTGCTTTTCTGTACAGATCACAAGACCTTAAGCAGTTCAATTGTTCCATAAATATATATTTGAACATGTCCTGAAGGGGAAGTGTGTGTATTTCAGTAGAACAATTCGGATTTATTTATATGTAAGCACTTTGGGGCTTCTTGGGAAAGTTCCATTATGACTTTCCATAACACAAATGAAGTGAAAACTGGCAGCAATGACCGCTTCCAAAGTCCACCTAGAATCATCTCCCTCAAATCCAGATGCCCTAAGCAAGACTGTTTTTAAAACCTACTGGACTGCAATCACATCCCTGCCACACACCAAGCAGCTGCAGGAGGAGAGGTTTGCAGAGGACAGAGAAAGATCTGTGAGTAGAAGGGTGTCCTATCTGCCATCCTTAAAACCCCCTGGGAAACTCACCCAATCAACCTGCTGGGGTATCCTTAGTAAAACATTTACATCTAGAAGTAGCTTTATTTGAATGAGTCTTCCTGTAGCACAGCCTCTCAGTCTATAATGATGTGAGTACAGTGGTACCTCAGGTTAAGTACTTAATTTGTTCCGGAGGTCCGTACTTAACCTGAAACTATTCTTAACCTGAAGCACCACTTTAGCTAATGGGGCCTCTTGCCGCCATGCCGTCGGAGCACAATTTCTGTTCTCATCCTGAAGCAAAGTTCTTAACCTGAAGCATTATTTCTGGGTTAGCAGAGTCTGTAACCTGAAGCATCTGTAACTTGAAGCGCATGTAACCCGAGGTACCACTGTGCTATACTGCTGATGAAAATGTCTTCTCTATCAAAAGATAACTTTTATTCATTGGTGAAAATGAAGAGTAAAATAAACCACCTCCCTTTTCTACCGAAGTGTTATATTTTAGAAAAGAGAATAGAAAATGCAAACAGCCCTCCCCCTGTCCAGCTCTGACTCGTGTTCTGTTTGAAGTGCCAGCTCTGGTTTTTATCACCATTTTATTACCATTGAGGGAGAGGAGTTCTGGGTTAGTGGAGTCTGTAACCTGAAGCGTCTGTAACCTGAAGCATCTGTAACCTGAGGTACCACTGTATCCGTAACTGAAGTGAACCAATACTCTTCACATTTACCCCTGCCTCCATTGCCTTCCCCTACTTTTTGTTGTCTTTCCTATGTTGAATTTTAGATTGTAGGTACTTCAGGGCAGAACCCTGCTTTCTTGTATTCTTCAAAACACCATGCACATTACAAGGGCTCCTAAAGACTACTATTTCTTAAGGATCCATTCTGAAACATGTCAGTGATACAACAGTGACTAATGGTAGATTTATACTGGACCATCAACACCTCATTCCACTTTATAAGCTGTTCTGTGATCTTTCCTCTATCTGGAGGGGCATTCTTGCACTATAGCCTAAGAAAAGCAGGACAAAGAATAAACTGGGCCATTTGCGGTATAAAAAAATTTACAGGATTTCAGCAGAAAGTTACAAGATATGCACCAGTTGGAAACAAAGCAGTATGCCCTACGCAAAACTTTTACAATATTAAAAGTAGGGTTGCATATAACTGCCCTGGTACCATCATGAAAGGGCAAAAAAGGATGTCTGGAAGGGCCCTTTATAAATCACTATCATAGACAGAAACAACATGCAAACAGAGAATGTCAGAAGCTGGGTTTTATAAGAAATCTCAGTTGGATAACAATAAATGGTATAAAGCAGATGTTTAATAGCACTGAAATTCCATAGCAGCTCACAATCAACCATTAATAGGCTATGCAGAGGTTTTGTTTGAAAACTCCAGTAGTGTAACTAGTTTCTGCTTGTATCACAAGCTCATCTTCAATGGCCAGGGTACAATGGTTGGAGATTCAGCACCGAACAGGCAGTGATTGTCAGCCTGTTGCTGGTTTTGTTGCAAGAGCCCTCTGCTACCTTAAAGGCTAATTTGTTTAAACCAAACAGTATTTACAAATCAACAGTTCTACCATGTATTTCTGTCATGATGCATACTACATCACAGAGGGCTTCCTTCTGCAATGTGGTGTTGAGATTTGTAGATTTGGAGTGCTAAATTCACTGCTGTTTCCACTGCCAGTGTTTTGCAAACCAAGCCGAGCTAAGGAATGGAAAAGAGTTTGTGTTGCTTTGGATGCTTCACCATGTTTTTCATGAGGCAGCTGGAGGTTCACCTCACTGATGTTATTCACCAGCATATTCGATGTCAGGAAGTGAGTTAAGGAACTGCACCTGGTCAGCTTTTCTTCCAAAAACTGCTTATAGAGTTCCTGGACTTCTGCCTCCATGTAGTTGTTGAGTATGGAGTTTGAAAGAGGCTGCTTGTGGAAAGTCATGCTTTTCTCCCCAACCTCTTCTCCATGCCAGAACTTGACAGACTTGCATTTCAACACAGGTTCATTTAGAGGTGAATGTCCTAACGGGATATCTTTTGAGAACAAAACAGGGCCAGCAGACAGTCCATCATAGGTCTGGTCCATGATGCAACCTGAATCACACGTATGGTCAGCTATGTGATCTCCTCCGATATGCAGATCAGGATAGTTCTGGTAAAGGCTTTGGCCCGACCAAGATCTATACAAATCCAGCTCGTTTTCACAGTGTTGCTCTTGTCTTGGTATGCACTGAGGAGTTGACTGGGGGATATTGTTGCATCTTCTTGCCGGTGGCTTTTGTAGAAAATTCTGCTGGGGAACTTCTTGGCCTCTTTCACTGTCGCAGCACATCAATGCCACCTTCTCTGCAGACTCATTCTTGGATTCTGTACAAAAGTCTCTGTTTGCATCTGTATCTTTAAACTGCTTTTGCCAGGGGTCTTCTCCAACTTCTCTTAGTGTCTGGGATTGGTGGGTCTTGTCTGGCCATTCCTCTTGGAAGGCAACGTTGATGAGGATGCTTTCTGCTAGCATTCTGGCTGAGAATTGAGGCAGACTCACGAATTCGTAGTGTAGATAATATTCCTTTAAAAAAAAGTGAGGGGCAGATGAAGTCATTTTGGAAATTAAGACTCATACAACAAAAAATAACGTTTAGAACTTACTGGGCTCGACTCCATTACGCTTGTTTATGAAAGAACTATCTAAGACATATACTGGTAGCTCCAGGAGATGTGACAGGGATAATGCTTCTCTAAAACATATGTTTGTACAATGTCCTATATTGATAAAATTTTGGTGGAAGGTAATAGAGACAATCAACACGAATTTGCAGAGGAAAATATCCTTTTGAATTATATACCCAATACATGGAATCTAACAAAGGGACAATATGAATGGATTCTCTGCACCCTTACTGCAGCAAAAAGACAGGTATTGGTGAACTGGAAAAAACTAAAATGTGGTTCCTTTCCACGATTGGATTAAAGGTATGTGCAAACTCACTACGCATGAACAAGTTGCAAACAAACATAGACTTGCCATGGACAAATTTAATGATACTTAGAATTCATTTTTATAAATACCATATTAGGTTAAGGTCTGGTTAACTACAATAACATTTTTTTTTGTAATGTATACAATTTCTTTCTTGTTTTGTTTTTACATGGGTACTATTTCTTCTTCTTCTTTGTGTCTTATCTTACTCTCTGTACATGTGATTATGTACTTTTTATTTTTCAATAAAGAATATAAAATAAACAAACATTTTCCCCAGTCCTGCAGCACACAGGTGAACTCAAGCAGCAAAATGCTCTACAGCAGCTTTCCCTAACTCACTTGCTTCCTAAATGCTTCTGGGCTCTGACTCACATTACCTCTAAGCTAAGCACTGGCCGTGCTGGATTGGGCTAACAATAGCTGCTGTCCAAAAATTTTGGGGCAGGATGCCAGGTTGGAGAACATTGCTTTTCCCCAACTCTTTCTGCCCAGGATAATTGACAGATATCCTCCAGAATTTTCCCTGGGATCTTCTTAACAGCCCAGGGGAAACAGCAGTAGACTTCAACTGGATCTTACAATAGTTTACAGTGTGACCCTATACATTTGCACTCAGAAGTAAGTCCCACTGAGTTCAATGGGGCTTACTCCCATTAAAGTAGATAAAGGATTACCGCCTTTATACCCAGCTACTGTTGGTCAAAGGGACGCAGGTGGCGCTGTGGGTTCAACCACAGAGCCTAGGACTTGCCGATCAGAAGGTCGGCGGTTCGAATCCCCACGATGGGGTGAGCTCCCGTTGCTCAGTCCCTGCTCCTGCCAACATAGCAGTTTGAAAGCACGTCAAAGTGCAAGTAGATAAATAGGTACCGCTCCGGCGGGAAGGTAAACGGCGTTTCCGTGCGCCGCTCTGGTTCGCCAGAAGCGGCTTAGTCATGCTGGCCACATGACCCAGAAGCTGTACGCCGGCTCCCTCGGCCAATAAAGTGAGATGAGCGCCGCAACCCCAGAGTCGGTCACGACTGGACCTAATGGTCAGGGGTCCCTTTACATTTACCTTACTGTTGGTCAAGTGTAAACCTTAAAAACAGTGAAGCAAACTAGGGGGAAACCATCAGTGCAAATATCACATCTGCTGTCTTGTCTTATTCACCTTTACCACAGCCCTGCAAGGTAAGTCACAATAGTTCCCTTAAAAAGAAATCAGCTGTAGAAAGTGAGGCCAGAAATATTCAGTTTGCCCAAACCACACTGTGGGCTATGGCAGGACCTGAACTTGGGCTTCTCAAGAAAGGAATGGAAGAAAGGTGAGATATAAAAATATAAGCAACTAAATAAATAAATGAAACATCAGATTCTGCCCAGTTTCTCATCCATAAATCAAAATACTTTTCAGCCCCATCTGCACTATACATTTAAATCAGTATCTTGCCACATTAAACGGTCATGGCTTCCCCCAAAGAATCCTGGGAACTGTGGTTTGTTAAGGGAACTGGGAGTTTGTTAAAGCACAACTGTTCCCCTCACAGAACGACAATTCCCAGAGAGGGTTAACTATCAATCCCACTGCCAGGGAACTCTGGGAATTGTAGCTCTGTGAGGCGACTAGGGGTCTCCCAACATCTCTTAGCACACATAACAAACTACAGTTCACAGAATTCTTTGAAAGTATGTATACATTTTAAAATATGCATACAAAGCCAATGGGAAAAAAAGATTCTCGTTGATGAACTTAAGAAGCAGCAATCTTAGCTCCAAACTGAATCTTAGCTGCAAATCAAACCAATTCATATTCCTGCGATACAGTTAAAGGTAAAGGTAAAGGGACCCCTGACCATTAGGTCCAGTCGTGGCCGACTCTGGGGTTGCGGTGCTCATCTCGCTCTATAGGCCGAGGGAGCCGGCATACAGCTTCCAGGTCATGTGGCCAGCATGACTAAGCCGCTTCTGGTGAACCAGAGCAGCGCACGGAAATGCCGTTTACCTTTCCGCCGGAGTAGTACCTATTTATCTACTTGTACTTTGATGTGCTTTTGAACAGCTAGGTTGGCAGGAGGAGGGACTGAGCAACGGGAGTTCACCCCATCACGGGGATTCAAACCACCAACCTTCTGATTTGCAAGTCCTAGGCTCTGTAGTTTAACCCACAGCGCCACCCGCGATACAGTTACACATCTACAAATGAATATGTGTAACTGATTATTAAAAATAATGAAGCAGCACTTATGCTCAAAATTAGAAATGAGCATAGAATCGCAACCTTGAGATGTTGAAAGCTGCCGTCCTAAACACACTTGTCAGGAAAAAACATGCACACACACATATGCATCAGCCATTTGCCACTGCAATTAGTGTACAAAAGTACAAATATAAACACAGTTTAGCAGATGAAATTACGAAACTAAATCAAATGGGCAGAGAGTAAAATCCATTGGAAAAATTGGGACATTCTTCTGAACAGAAGTGTTGCACTGTAAGTACAAGAAATGTTTGGTTTTTAAAAATAATAATAATAGAATAAATAGTGATAAAAGTACACAACATACCTTTGCAGGATGGCGAGAATTACATGCTCTGTAAAATCAGTAATGTAAACAGAAGCAAAGCTGGAGGCAGAGGATTCCTTAGTCTCTACCTTCTTCAAAGATCCTCTGAGTACTAACTGTCTAGTGAGCTATCCTGTTCCCCTTTTCTTATAGTACAGAATGCAACCCTCGTGGAAAAATATGTGATCTAACCTCCAGTGACAACATACCCCAAAGAGGATATGATTATTATTTTTTAAAGCAAAGGAGTATTAGGCAACAAGCCAAACAAAACTCATATTCTCCAAGTGACGGTTGCTACTTGAGTAATTTCGTAAGTCCATGGAAATGGGAACCAGACAATAACGAAAGTGAACTTAGTTCATTGCTCTGCTCTACAAGAAGCTGGACCTGAAAGCCCAATGTGCAGTACAGTGGTACCTTGGTTCTCAAACTTAATCCGTTCTGGAAGTCCGTTCCAAAACCAAAGCATTCCAAAACCAAGGTGCGCTTTCCCATAGAAAGCAATACAAAACGAATTAATCCGTTCCAGACTTTTAAAAACAACCCCTAAAACAGCAATTTGACATGAATTTTACTATCTAATGAGACCATTGATCCATAAAATGAAAGCAATAATCAATATACTGTACTATAAAATAAATAAGACAGTATTGTAGATGATTAAATAAAAAAATCTTACCTGCACTGCTGATAGTCATCGTTTGGATGGGGGGGGGGGGCTTTTATCCATTTCCACAGTCACACAATCAATCAATCAGCCAATCAATCAGTAGCTGAACTGGGTTCCACACAGTCACAAAAACAAATTAACCGAAAAAGCCTCAAAAACAAAAATGCAAAATAAATAGCAAAAACAAAAGCGCCAAACTTGACTTCCAAAATGTTTGAAAACATTCTGATTGGTGCAGGTGCCCTGGAAACAACAGCCGACAGCCGCATCGGACATTCGGCTTCTGAAAATCATTCAAAAACCGGAATACTTACAGTACTTCCGGGTTTTCGGCAGTTGAGTACCAAGGCGTTTGAGAACCAAGGTACCACTGTAGTTCTTAACTGTGGGTATTCAATATGGACACATAAAGGTCCAAAGTATATCTACTGTGTTAAATGTGCCATTGTAGCATTTTAGTGAAGTTATCGCCTCTCTCCCCTCCCCACCTCCCAAGTTGCTATGTAAATACAGTGGTACCTTGGGTTACAGACGCTTCAGGTTATGCGATTTCGGGTTGTGCACCGTGCCAAACCCGGAAGTACCGGAACGGGTTACTTCCGGGTTTCGGTGCTTGCGCATGCACAAAAATGCTAAATCACACTTTGCGCATGCGCAGAAGCATCAAATTGTGACCCACGCATGCGCAGATGCGGCACTGCAGGTTGCGAATATTGCAGGTTGCAAATGTGCCTCCCACACGGATCACGTTCACAACCCGAGGTTCCACTGTAGCCAATTGAATGTACCGGTAAATACCCAATGTACAGCCACTTCTGATATAAATGGATGTTTGTTTTTAGAGAACTGCATAAAACTACTAATAACTAAATATAAATTACACAATGAAATTGCGTATTTGAAAAACCTACAGTTAGTAAGGAAAATGTTTGTTAACATTTCTATACATATGGTATATGCACAATCTTCTTCATAATAAGTTATTAATAAATATCCCATCTGCAGAATTCATTACAATAATGGAAGACTTGCTTATTAGATTTTTACCCAGGCACCAGAGCTTGGAGGACAACTTCATATTTCATCTTTTCTTGCTTGCCTTTTTCCTTATTTTTATTGATCTTTAGTTCCAAGCTTTTCCTTAATAAATCCAACTTTTGGAGCATCAGTGCATCTTTGTGTAACTTCAAAACCTAGTTTAAAAATATAACCTGAATCAGATGACTTAGCTGAACTTGTTCTTAAACATAGTTCAGCAAGAAAAAGGGGGGGTTAGTTCTATTTCATATCTGCAGATTTCTTTACATTCCTTCATTTTTGTTCTTTACCACAAATGTCTAAAATCTCATTTCTCTCTGTTACAGGGTCTGCATGGATGTTTTCTATGGGGCTGTGAACTGTGTACAAACTCAGTGACCGAAAACCTTGGTAGTTTACTCAGCCACTTCCAACTTCAATGGATTCTGATGTAGAATCTTTTATTTCTCAATGTCTTCAGTTCCTGTTTTCAGAGGGGTAGCTGTGCCTAGTTTGTTCCTGCAAATACGTCAAAGGGTCTTGCGGCACCTTGAGCACCAATAGATCTATTGTGACAGAAGCTTTAGTGAACTAGGTCTAATTTGTCAGATGCAAGGAAGCCTAAGTCAGCAGAGAGAGAGAATAAGCAGTGATGTCAGAGGAATATGAACTGCAAGAACTGCAGATTATGACAATTAAAGTCAGTCTCAGGGCCTGTCCACACGGGTGCTTTTTTGTGGGTATATTCTGCAACATGTTTTTGGCACACTAATCATGCATTAGTTGTGAACACGTTCTGCTTTGGTTTGTTCTGTGATGCTTCCTCATTATTGAGGAATACTGTATGTTATTTTTACCACATTATTGCCAAGGCCTACACAACAAAAACAGAACTAAAATAAAGCACATGTGTATAAAAAGTTACCAGATTTCAGCAGGTTACAAGATATGCACTGATTGGAAACGAAGCAGTGAAAACTCTTGCAAGCACAAACAGTACTGAAAACAGGATTGCTTATGACTGACCCATTAGCATCATGAGCACAAAACATCATGAATGTGCAACGAAAAGGATGTCTGGAGGGGCCCATAGACAAGTTTATACTGAATTGTCCACAGGTTATGCACAAAGTTTTGACTAAAATTAAAGCTTATGTGTTTGCGAAATAAAGACAGTGGTCAGTCACAAAGCAGTGTGGATGTTCATGCATTCTAACTAGCCAATTAATACCTGTAGTAGAATAAAAACTTGTTTTCCTGATGTAGGCCACAGATGACAGAACTGTACTTCTCGATGAATTCAGCCTTTACATGCTGGAGTCTCTCTTTGAAGTCACATTCTTCCACTTGTTTCTGAGCATTGCTGTTTCTGATATTAGATTTTTGCCCAGTTTGTCTTTGCCCTGTGCAGAATACAGAAGACTACTGAAACAATAGTTACATTTCACTCTTCTCAGTACAATGTGTTTCTTATATGCAAAGTGGGAATTGCTGCTGGGGTGTGTTGCTTGTATATGCTGTGACTAGAAGGATTATTGTGACAGGGAAAGAGAGTGGGATTTGTCTATCGTCTTTGCAGGTGGGATCGGCAATAAAATGTTGCTGCATACAATGCTCCTTTTCAGGTTTCTAATCCTTTTCCAGGAAACTCCATTCCCTGCTCCCTTTTCCATTTTCTTCCTCTCAACAGTCAATTCAATGCCCACTGAGTATGCTCAGTCTGGGCGGTTTGGTTGGGATGCGGGGGTGGGGTTCCTCCTTCCAAAAAGAAAAAAGGCCTGCTGCAAATCTTATGACTCCTGTAGTAAGCCTGTGAACAGTAGGTGCTGCTGTTTTTATTACATAAGAATCAGCAAATGGAGAATGAGTTTACTTGGTATGTTTCTGCAGCAGCGCTACCAATAATTATGGTTGGTGCACACTGGGGTTGGTAGGCTGGAAGGCAGAGAGGCCAAGAGTAGGTGGAGCCAGAGCCAAAGAGCCAATGTTGGGTTCTATGAAGGCAGCACTGAGACGAAGGAGGAGGAAGGTGGAGTGCAGAACCACCTCCTGAAGGCAGGTTGAGAGGGACAGGGCAGTGCCCTATCTGCCCTAAAAGGACCAGGCTCCACTGCCTACCATGAAGCAGGGGAAAACAGCAAGCATGACTGGTGTGGAGTGGAGGGGGCAGCAGAATAGATGAAGGTGCAAAATGGTATCTGAACAGTACAGCAAGATTTTTGCTTGTGTAGGTGGAAAGATTTGGGCTCCACATTATGCAGCAAAAACTCATCCTGGCAGTGAATACAGTGGTACCTCGGGTTAAGTACTTAATTCGTTCGTTAACCTGAAAGTGTTCTTAACCTGAAGCACCACTTTAGCTAATGGGGCCTCCTGCTGCTGCCACGCCACCGGAGCACGATTTCTGTTCTCATCCTGAAGCAAAGTTCTTAACCTGAAGCACTATTTCTGGGTTAGTGGAGTCTGTAACCTGAAGTGTATGTAACCTGAAGCGTATGTAACCCGAGGTACCACTGTACTATTTGTTTAGGATGTGGGCAAGGGCATTGTTAGTACGCTTCAATATTGCCAGTTTCCTGTATCATCCTGAGGATGTAGAAAAGGAGGAACTTGGATCACGTGTGTTCCTAAATCAAGATGACTGGCTTGAAGCTATTTTAAAACTTGGTTATCAATGTGATTTAATCACAGTTATGTAGTAATAGAGTTGCAGTTTCCATTCTGATTATGAGGCTCTCACATTTCCTTCTAACCAAGGCTCATTTTCGCAAGGTAATGCTTCCCTCATTTTCTAGATGTTGTTCACTCCCAGGGAGCTGTTTCCTTTTCAGATCAACTAAATGCTCCATTACAACAGTATTCTCCCATGACTTCTGAAATGAGCCTCACCAAGTGACCCACTATTGCATATTATATAGTACTGGCTGTCGCCAATACGTTTGTCTCTTGTCTGGGGAATATGTTCTCCAGTACTACCTGGGCTAGTCCTGAAATGCAGCTAGTGCACAGTCAACAAGAGTGTCTCCCATTCTATACCTCTATTTTGCATACCTCTGAAAAAGCTGCATCTCCAGGCTAAACAAACTGCAATGGCTGGCTTCCTCCTATGAAGGTCTTTACAATGTGAACACAGGATAAAACAGTCTATAAGTCTGTAACCCTGCACTGGGTCTGGTAGTAAGCTCCCCTGAACACATGGAGACTGTCTTCTGAATGCATCAGTTTGCATAGTAAGAGGTTTTCCCTCACCAGATTGCAGCTGGTCCCACCCCAAGTTACCCACTTTCAGCGTTGACTGTTACTACTTGCAGTTTCTTTTCCTGATATCTTTTTACTGTCTGTTTTTCTGTTTTGGGTTAGCCAAATCCTTTTGATTCCAGATACTAACTGAAAGACTTTATAGAGTCCAAGATAGCCAGGTGTCCATCCACACTTGATTCTTTACCAACCCCAATTGTAGCTGGGATTCTGGGTCAGTTTTTATCCCTTGCAGAAGCTTCCTCAGGAAGGATCTCACCTTACTTTCCAATGACCCTCTTTTGGGCTTCTCTTGAACTAGCACTGTGATTATTCTAATTCCCGCTAAAGCTCTTGGGCTTTGCTGGAATATGATTTCTCTTTTGAGTGCTGTTGTTTGCTCCACCAGTTGTTTGAGAGCCAGTGTGGTGTAGTGGTTAAGAGCTGTAGACTCGTGATCTGGTGAACCAGGTGCGATTCCCCACTCCTCCACATGCAGCTGCTGTGTGACCTTGGGCTAGTCACACTTCTTTGAAGTCTCTCAGCCCCACTCACCTCACAGAGTGTTTGTTGTGGGGGAAGAAGGGAAAGGAGAATGTTAGCTGCTTTGAGACTCCTTCGGGTAGTGATAAAGCGGGACATCAAATCCAAACTCTTCTTCTTCTTCACCTGGATTCACTCACCTAAGGAAAGAGATCTTACATAGTGGATAAGACTATCCGTAGTTACTAGCAACAATGGCTATGTTCTACCTTCATCACTGGAGGTGGTATGCCTCTCAATACCAGTGGCTGGGAATCAAATGGGGGGGGATGTTGTTGCACTTGGGTTCTGCTTTCAGATTTCCTACAGACATCTGATTAACCACTCTTAAAACAGGATGCTGGATGATGGTGGGTCTCCGGCCTGATTCCACAGATATTGTCTTACTTTCTTCTCCTTTCCACTGTTGGCACCAATGCTAAGTACCCTCAACTTCCATGAAAGGTGAGACATCCGGGGGCGGGTATTACATTGGAGAATTCAGATTAGTTGGATGAGAGAGAGAATGAATACTGGGCATTTATTATATAATAGCTGTATATTTACAGATATACAAACAAAACCAACTGGAAGCAAGCAGGCTCCTAAAAGCAGACAACTCGTCATCTTTTCTCCAAAGACAGCAACTGCATTCCAAAGGGAATCCCTTTAAGTAAAATAAATCACAGCTCACTTGCCTTCTCTCTTTCTCTCTCTTTCTTTCTCCAGATGCAAGCTTCTTTACACAATTTTGGTCCCTCAACCCCATTAGCTGAAAAGTATAATTTGCAAAAGGGAGGGAGATTTACGGCTATCAATGAATGCTAATGTTATTTTATTAAATGTCTGAACACATACTGACTGTCATGTGACAGATGCACTCATTCAAGACAGGTAGAATTTTCTCCCAGTGGAGATAGGTATCATTGAGGATAAATCTTTTTTTGCTATCAATTAAAAACATATCCATTCTCCCTGGACTTTAGGGGTTCATAATACAACTTTGTTAGGAACTGGAGCCTTATAATACAACTGTTGCTGTGTGTTGCCCTGCCTAATTTTATATTATTGTAGTTTTATGTTTTTATTGCTATTTTATTCTGTATGTTAATGTAAACTTCATGCTTGCCAGGGAACTTCAGTTGAAGGGTGATCTAAAATACATTAAGTAACTAATTATCACAATCAGAAGCATTTCCTAATTATTATTTTTTATTATTCATTAAATTTATATTATATTGTGAAGCCTAATCACGAAAGAATGGCCTGTGTAGGGGTTCACCTGCATTAAGAAATAAATTGCTCAGAGCCAGAAAAGAAGAGTTGAAGCATTTTAAGCAAATTAAGCCACAGCTAATATACTTACAATATATAATATTTCTAGATTTCAATGGGATATTCCAACATGTGCTTAGATCTACCTCACTGAAACCATTAAGACTTAAAAATGTTTAATTTTGACTGGAGAGTACCCAATGTGTCTTGCAGAACTGGGAGGCCTATTGGTTAGAGATACTCAATGTATACAGTGAAGGCTAGTAAACATTTTTTTCCATGGGAGTGCACAAACCCAGTAACATTTAGAACCCCTCAAACAGTTGGCTCATTTCCCCTTCCAAGCTCCTTGCAACACAGAAACTTTTCTCCTTCCTTTTTGTCTTACTAGATTCTTGACTAGGCCACTTCCTGTATTCCCACAATAGATTATTACATTCTCATCTATAATTGCATAAATGGTCATTGTCATTATTTGGCTCACAGCAGTTTTAGGAAGTTGATGATGATGATGAAGATGATGATGAAGAAGAAGACACATAATCTATGCCTTGTAGAAAATGAATGTTCATAACCATCTGCCTTGCTTTATTCCTTCCTGATATAGATAATACTTAACAAATAAATTATTTAATTTAACTTTAGGTAAAGGGACCCCTGGCCGTTAGGTCCAGTCGTGGCCGACTCTGGGGTTGCGGCGCTCATCTCGCTTTATTGGCCAAGGGAGCCGGCGTACAGCTTCTGGGTCATGTGGCCAGCATGACTAAGCCACTTCTGGCGAACCAGAGCAGCGCACAGAAACGCCACTTACCGTACCTTCCCGCTGGAGCGGTACCTATTTATCTATTTGCACTTTGACATACTTTCGAACTGCTAGGTTGGCAGGAGCAGGGACCGAGCAATGGGAGCTCACCCCGGCATGGGGATTTGAACTGCCGACCTTCTGATCGGCAAGCCCTAGGCTCTGTGGTTGAACCCACAGCGCCACCCGCGTCCCTAATTTAACTTTATACCCTCATAAAAGGAAAACCATTTGCATGTGGATACTTCATAGTCCAAAAGGGTATCGGTCTCTCTCTCTCTCACACACACACACACACACGAGGTATCTACAGGTTTTGGAGAACTCTAAGAAGTACAAAAAACTTTAATTGGGGGGGAACCCCAAAGAATCTAATGAGGACTGAGCATGCTCAGGGAACAAGGAATGCTGACTATTGAGAGGGTGGGAACAGGAAATTGAGTGAGGGTGAAATGGAGCATCCTAAGAAGATGACATGACAGGCTAGGAAGAATTCTGAACAGGAGCACCCCACATTTTGCTTCAGGTTCCACTTGTTAATTATAAGACAAGGGGCAGCCCTTGCAAATATGCCAGGCTGGCATGCATGGTTCTACCACCACTTATCTTCTTAACAACCTTGTCAGGTGGGTTGGTGACTGATCCAAGGTGACAGCTGAATAAGGATTTGAAGCTGGTCTGTGTCAACAATCAAAACATTAGATCTCGTTGACTTTAGGAGGTGAATGTCAGCTCCAAGTCAGCTCCAACAGCTCCTACCAAGCCTTGAAGCTGCTCATCACAAATCTTCCCCCTTCCCCACATCTTTAAGGCAGGCATCTGGTCATCTAACCACCAGCCCCAATTCTCAGCCTTGCTGAATCAGGGCAGGGAAAGAGGAGTGGAATGAGGTGCCTTATTAATATAAATAACTTAAATAAAGTCAACAGCAGTTTCATGGACCAATTCTAGTAGGAATGGGCCTGCTTGTTTCAGTTTTCCACCTTTTCCACTCCTGGCAAGGCAGAATAGCAATGGCCAGCCTTTCTGGCAAACGGACCACAAGGCAAGAGTTTGAGGCGATACCAGTTTTGTGCCCCAGTGTCCAGGGCTTACATGTTCCATGTAGAAAAGGCGATAAGTCTTTTCTTCCTTCGGGCAGCAGGGACACAGGGAGCTAGCTGCCTTATTTGTATCAGTGGTAGCCAGACAATTGGCTCATCAAGCTAAGAACTGTCTACACGGACTGGCAGCAGCTTTCTCCCACGTGTCAGGAAGGAGTCTTTTCCCAGCCTTGCCTGGAGGGACCTTCTCATAGCTGTCAACTTTCAGATATGAAAATAAGGGATCAGCAGCCTCACCTGTCCCGTGGACAGTCTACAGGATATCTTACAATCTGGGATAGCAGCGGGAAGCAGCGGGAAACAGCGCTGGACAGCTATGGACCTTCTGCATGCAAAGCGGATGGTCTACCACAGAGCTGTGGCTGTTCCCCAATTCATTACAAGTTCCAACTTCACTGGAGACTTCAAAGCAGAAGTTGGATAGCCATCTGCAATGGATGCTTCAGTTAAGGTTCCTGCATTGCAAAAGGGGGTTGGATTAGATGACCCTGGGTCCCTTCGACCTTGGTGCCCTCTGGCAGTTTTGGGACTACAGTTCACTGATCATCCCCAACTGCTGGCCATACCAGGCTGGCGCTGATGAAAATCCAGCACCCGTGAAGGGCACCAGATTGCCCACCCCTTCTGCAGTGAGGCCATCACCAGAGCAAGGAATGGTTACTGCAGCGGGCCAAGGTATAAAGCACCGTTGTCCCGCGCCCTCCCGCAACCTTTTCCTCCAGACAACAAAAAAACTCCTGCCGTTCCTCGCAAGCCGCGCTTGGGGGCGCCAGAGAGCAACCACCAGGAGGCGGAAGGACGTGGGAGCGTATAGGCCTTTCGTTGTGAGGGCTTGCCTTTCTTTGAGTGGCAGCTCCAGCAGACCAATCCGAAAGTACGGTAAGCCTACAGGCGGAGAACGGGGCAGAGGGATAAAATCCAGGCAGCGCAGGAGATGCTGCGTTTCCATGGCAACTGCGAAGATTGTGGCTCGGGCGGGCGGGCGGTAGGGAGAGTTTTATCCAGGACGGAGCAGATAAAATTAAAGTGGGCGGAGGAGGTGGATGAACGAGGATCGGGGCCCTTAGCCGGTGTGAGCATGGGCACTATTCGGGTCTATTACACCAGTGTCACAGGCTCCAGGGAGGTGAGAGGAGATGGTTTAGACGAGAGGTAGAGACTGCTCCGGGATGCAGCGATAGAGCCACCAAACGGAGGGTTGGGTAGGTGGGTCCATCATCTGGCGCGGAATAATAGGAGGGGCTCGTGGCACAGGTGTGGGCTGACTTAGTGGAACCCCATGGCACGTCTACTCGGAAGGCACTCTGCACATGCTCAGATGCACCTTTTGGAAAAACAGGAGCCCATTCCTTACTCTCAGCTACTTTGACTTTTGGCTATATGCACAAACCTTGTTCTCTTCTAAGTGGTGCTGGTGCCAGGCTATTTCACGCCTTGGGCAAGGCTAACTACTTGGGTGCGCTGCCTTCCCCTGCCCCCCAAATTAAAAAATGCTAACTTCAATTTTCAAAAACAGACACCTTGTAGGAAAAAAATATATGAAAACTTGAAACTGCTACATTTTAGATTGCAGGAATAAGCCATACAACCTTCTTTGATTATATTCCTCAAAAATGAAAGGAAGTGTTTTAGCACACAAATCATTTTGAATACCCTTGTGAACTGTGATGTTGAAATTTATGTCTTTTAAAAGTTTGTTTCAGGCACCTCAAAATCTAACTTTGCCTGCCTTTGGAAATTTTGTCACTGATTCCTCCAGGTCAAGTGCCAAAGTTTTGACCTGTTCGATTGATATAGCTGCCAAGCAAACTAGTCTCTTTTGCCAATATTGTTGAGTTTTATAAATTTTGAACTTTGAGAAACTTTCCTCAAAAACAAAAAAGCAAAATGGTTTCAGAAATGTATAAGATATAAAAACTGATCTGTATAAAACTGTGCCCATCGAAGGTCAGTACTATACACCCACTTCTGTCTACATCCTTGGCTGCTGCCTAGTTGACCTTATGAGAGCACCAGACCTGCCTCTAAGGGAGGGTTGTTCTACACTTTTTCAGAGCATTTGATTCAGAACACCACACTTTGCTATGTCCCTGGAACCCCAGTGCTTTGTGTCAACATGCAAATAGTTGACTACTCCATTAGAAAATCCAAATATTATGCAGTATGTTTTCTTCTAACTGTCTGACCTGATTTACCACCACCACCACCCAGCTCCAATCTGACATTGCTGGAGGAATGTACACACAGAGAGACTGCCTCACCTGTGACAGAAGGAGAAAAAACAATACAGGGAGGGAAAGTCCCTTCAGCAAATGTGAAGCTCTTCCTTAGATAGCGGCATGCATAATTATGATGATGACAAAGCTACCGTACCTTGCACTTCTAGCTGAGACTGTCATGCTAACCCCACTTACCTGTGAGGAAGCACCGCTTAACTTAACATAAAACACTAAAACAGCATCATTAAAAACAAAGTCAAATGATATCGAGGATCCAGTTTTAGGGATCAATGGAAAACTGGGCAAAAAGTCTTTACGAAACTGAAGCAAATAATTGACAATGCTTCACAAATGGCACAGGGAAGGGCATTCCAAAGCAACAATGGAAAACAACCATTAACAAGTCACCATTCTAAGATATCCTGTAGGTTGTGGCATCATCATAAATGTTTCCCTGGATGATCTAAGTTGGCTCTCAGCACATCCCCCAGTCCACTTTCCCCTCTCCTCAGGCCACACTCCCCCACCTGCTCTACTCCTCACCCTCCTTGAGCGCTTTTGTTTGTGGCTGAAATGTGTCTCTGAACTTTGAAAATAGATTCTAACTGGTCCTAGAGGTCTATATGGGGTAGGGGGTGATTGTCCTTCATGTAAGAGAGGCACCATGATTCTGGGCTACCATCTTCAACAGGAATGTTTGTTTCTGCCTAGGTGAAGCAAAGGCAGTCTGATGTCATTCGCATTCTGGATGGAAACCGTATGAAGTACCAGTTAGTGGATGTGTCCATCAGTGAAAGTTTGCTGCAAGAGATGAGGGACAAAGCTGGGAAGCCAGATGCGATTCCACCTCAAATATTTAATGGAGAGGAGTATTGTGGGGTAAGAGATCAGACTCTACACAAACACAAAGACACACACACAAAGCAGCTAAGATACATAAGAGACAACCTGCTGGATCAGGCCAAAGCTCCATGTAGTCCTGCACTCTGTTCTCACAGTAGCTAACCCACAATTATATTTTATCCATTTGAACTATTGTCTATTGCATATTTAGCCCAAACTTCCTCAAATGTCCGAGCACCATTGCCTTCCATCAATGATTCTTACAACAATCCTGGAGAGCAAGTTGGGTTGAGAGATAGTGACTGCTCCAGCAAGTCTTATAATTGACCGGAGATTTGAATCCAAGTCTCTCAGGTCCGAGCCTTTTCCAACCTGATGTTCTCCAGCTGTTTTGGGACTACAGATCCCGTAAGTTCCAGACAATGGTTAGCAACGATGGGAGTTGTAGTCCAGCAACATCTGGAGGACACCATCTTGGGTAAGGTGGCTGTAACCATTACGCATACCAAACAGCAGATTTGTTGGTTTCTTGAATCTATATAATGGGCTGTTTGCATTTATTTTTAGGATTTTGAGATGCTGTATGAAGCAACTGAAAATGAAGAAGTTAGGAAGTTCCTGAAGATAGGAAGGGTAGACAATGTTGCAAGAGAAGGGATTTCCATCTGAGATGTGTTTCTACATAGATATTAAAATATTGTCCAGTTTTTGACTTAGATGAAATTTGTGAATTCTGCGTGTCAAAAAAATTCCAAGATATAAATACCTTAGTTGCACAAATGACAAATCAGCTTTTTGAATAACGTTTGCTTCAAGTGCCATGCCGTCTTCTCTGTGAAACAACGTTCAGCAGTACCTTCTTCAGAAGGTCACTGGAAACACATTGGTTTTAGCTATGAAAAAACTTTTGAGTATAGGTACTGGAAAATATTGCACATCTGGATGGAATATTAAATTAAAACGGCAGTCAAAGTGTATACAAAATCAGCCGATCTGTTAACAATCATTTGTCTTATGGGTAATAGTCCATTAATGTCTCATGCCCATTAAGAACATAGGAGCCCACTGGATCAGGCTAGTGGCCTTTATAGTTCAGCATCCTCTTCTCAGTAGTCAATCTGATACCTTTGGGAAGCCCACAAGCAGGATCTGAATGCAATCTCCTGTGCTTTCCAGAAACAGTATTCAGAAGCATCCTGCCTCCGACTATGGAGGCAGAGCACAGCTACCATGCTCAGTAGCCATGATAGCCTTAACCTCCATGAATGTGTCTAATTGTCTTTTAAAGCCAACCAAATTGATAAACATTGCTGCTTCTTGTGTGAGCGAATTTCATAGTTTTAACTATTCAAATACAGTATGCCCAATGTGGCAGTTCGTAGAACTATTTCAAACAAACTGAAAGAACCATTATTTTATGGAAGATTGAATGATACACAACACGATACAGCCCACAGAATTAAGACAAGAGCTTCAGGATGGTTTGGGGTTCAGATGGAAAGGGGTCTGGGTATGTGTCCTTCCTCCTTTGGCATTTCATTTTCGATAGAGGAAAGTAGGCTGCAGGTGTGGGTTCGCTTGCATGGAGAAGGTCCCTGGTTCCATCTCCAGGTGGGAATGTTCCCTGCATGAAACTTTGAAGAGCCACTGCTGGCCAGTGTAGGCAATGCTGAACTTGATGGACCATTTGTGTGACTTGGTATAAGAAAGCTTTGTGCCTATGAAAGGGTCAAATCTCTCCTCCTCAACTATTATGATCCTAGTAATTATCATCACTACCCTGGGGCTGCTTTGTGATTTATTTATTTTTTAATGCGTATTGAATGCAAAAATATGTATGCAATGTCATAGGTAAAGGTAAAGGTAAAGGGATCCCTGACCATTAGGTCTAGTCGTGACCGACTCTGGGGTTGCGGCACTCATCTCGCTTTATTGGCCAAGGGAGCGAGCATACAGCTTCTGGGTCATGTGGCCAGCATGACTAAGCCGCTTCTGGCGAACCAGAGCAGCACACGGAAACGCCGTTTACCTTCCCGCCAGAGCGGTACCTATTTATCTACTTGCACTTTGACGTGCTTTCGAACTGCTAGGTTGGCAGAAGCAGGGACCGAGCAACGGGAGCTCACCCCATCGTGGGGATTCGAAACGCTGACCTTCTAATCGGCAAGTCCTAGGCTCTGTGGTTTAACCCACAGCGCCACCCGCGTCCCTAATGTCATATGTAGTTTGGACCCAAATGCTGCTGTTCATCATCACTTCCTAAACCAGAACTCCCTTGTGCACTTGTGCAGAGCTACTGCAAGCCATTCTCCTCCCAACATCATCTACCCCTCCATCAGCCAAGATTTTGTGACTCTTTTGGTGGATACTTTAGCAGATCTCAGGGTTTTTCAGTACTTGCCAATATTTTCCTCTTGTTTTTCAGTGGCCCATTTGGGCTTCATTTCTGTTTGCTTTTAGAATATATGAATAAATATAAGAGAACACAGTAGAAGTGGGATCTGCTGTTGTAGGCTGGAGCAAAGGGAAAGGGAAAAGCTGAAGGCCACAGTCTCTCTAACATGGAAGCATGTTAGATATTACAAATAAACAAGACACTAGTAAAGCTTGTGTATGTGTGTGTGTCAGGTAGAAATCTTTATTATGAAATTCATACTACTGTAACAAAACAGAGTGAACGGAAAGATGCAGAAGTACATCTGTTACTACAGATTTTTTTGAAATCGATTTTCATTGCTGTGTGTTGATTACCATTATTAAGACTAACTTAGCAGAAAGACAAAATACCCTTCAAAGAAATCAGCAATTGTGAAAATATATATATATATTAAGAGAGAACCAGAACATCCTGTGATTTGATTTCCTAATCCAGGACCCAGAAAGAACACAGAAGAGGACAGAAGGATTTTTTTTAAAAACCCATTAAAAACAGGAAAGGCAGTCATTAATTAAAAAAAAACCCTTAAAAAAAACCCCAAGATAATTAAAAATGACAAGCCTGATTATTATTAATAAAAACAAGAAAGTCCTTACTTGAGGAAAGAGTACATTATCTCAGGTTTTAAATATAAAGCACAAGAATTCAATTTTACCAAGTCTCAAAAAGCAGTTTAAAGGCAAATGCTTATAAAGGAGATGTTGGCTTAGTTCTCACGGTGCTGCTGAATGTACATCTGGGGTTGCCTACTTTTTCAAGATGCAGGTGTGCCATGCATGACTGAATGTCGTTCCATACAAACAAACCACACCCTCCATGTAAACAGGGAATTTTCTTTTTGCATGATGTAGTTATGGCCTATAGTCACAGAATGAATTATATAGTAGTACAGTAGTACCTTGGTTTTCAAACATCTCGGAAGTCGAACATTTCGGTTTTCAAACAAACCTCGGAAGTTGAACATGCGACGCGGCTTCTGTTGAGTGCAAGATAGCTGTCAGTCCTTGGTTTTCGAACATTTCAGACCTTGAACAGTCTTCCAGAATGGATTATGTTTGAAAACCAAGGTTCCACTGTAGTAGTAGTACTACCATTTTAGAATGGGACAACAATGAATCACCTAAAGGGGTATACCTCAATGAGAATAAGCCTCTTGCTGGATTATTGTGCCCTAAGATTGCCATCAAGGCAGCCTGAACTACACAATCTTTTTTTCTTTAACAAGCTAGCAATAATGCTTGTTATAGATTTTTCACCATATCTCCTGGAATCATTGCTTGCTACCTGAACCTGCAAAGCAGTCCAGGGATAATAAATGGCACACTAACATTAAGAATTGAACATTTTCTTCCCAGAACACATGATAAAGTTGTCCTGAACTGGGATTCACAGTAGAACCAAGATCAAAACTGGGCACAATGGCTGTGACTGAACAAAACTGAATCCTAGAAGCAACAGCAGCAGCAGCAGCAAGGTTCGGCTCACAGCACAGATGAAAGCTTGTACTTACTTTGACCTTTGATATGAACATAAGACCTCTTCTAGCAGCTAGTTTCCAAATAGTGATTGGTTGGAAGCTTCCAGCAAGTGTAGGCAGCTATCCTGCCCAACTTCGGATCTTAGCCACTGATACTAAAGAGATCAACTGGAGGTTCCATTTTAGCAACTGTAGCTAAAATGTAGCTAACTGTAACAGGCATGGATAGGTCTGCCTTCTGTGAATTTATCTAATTGGCAGTTAAATTCATTTAAGACACAATCGTAGCTGTACCCTAAGACAGAGAATTCCATTATAATATGATGGTACCAACTACTAGTCATTGCCTCTTACTGGAAAAGTCTCAATATTCTATGAATACATTAACCCAACATTCACAGGTGCTGTTTTTGCAGGAATTCTATGGGTTTGCGAATTCTTTTTTAACAAAACAAAACAAAACACAAACAATTCTAAATTTGCAGGCTGTTTGGAATTGCTTTATTGCAATACTATGGCATGAGTCAATATGACAATTTAAGATGTTCCGTTGCCTTAGTGGTTGTAGAAATGACAATAAAAAGGAAATGTCAAAATTGCTTCCTGAAATTGGCTGTGATATTCCCTGCTGTCATACCCCCAAGACTGCCAAGTTATGATGATTCACGTAAGAATATTTGTTCCCACCCTCCCATACTGTGTTTGGAAGAAGCCACATTCCAGGGAAGGAGAGTGAAGGTGTTAAGGGGACTCATGAACTCAAGATCTTGTACCATTGCACACCATTCAACACAGAGAGAAGTGGGGACTTACATTCCAATTTAGAAGCACTATTTTCCCAGTGCTGACTCCGTGCGAGTTATATTTACATGTCCTAAAACAGCCACGTTTTTAAGGAAAGCAATTTTTTATCCCACTTGTAAAAGTGAGCAACTGAAAAACAACATCCACAACATAGTCCAAAGTTTCTAAAATGCATGCAAGAAACTTAAAAATATGCATCTGTTCAAGCTCAATATATGGACCACAACTTCAATAGGCCACCACTGTTCTTTCCGATGCAATGTGTTCATGCTTTTGTCCTTCCAACAGGAATTATCCTATCCCACCCTTGACTCAATTTACTACAGAGTGCAGTTAGAGCTGGAGCGTCTCCAGATGCTAACTCACTGGAGGACAAAGAAAGAGACAGGCAAAAAGGGATGGCTTCCTACTGTATGGCAAAACATGAAAACAAACCATTGGTTCACCCTACTTTCTGCAGTCCTACATCACTTTGGGCACACATGGGCAAATACAATGTGTGAATCAGGTCCCCATGGGCGTAGGCCACCTGCTTCAGTTATTAAAATTGCTGCCTATATATCTCTAATCTGGTTGAAACATGAATGATTAATCTGGATTGGGGAACCTTCTTCAGCCAAAGGGCCACATGACCTTCTAGACAACCTTCTGGGGGCCGCATGCCAGTGGTGGGTGATGACAGAAGCAAAAGTGGAACAACAATTTGCTTACATATCCCTCTGTATCTTTCATCTAGGAAAGCAAGAAGCACGATCAGAGCTTAAGGGCACATTATATCCTGGCAAAAACACTAAATAGGTATAAAGCGGGCTGATGTGACTTGAGAAGAGTCCCACAGATAAGGTACATTTGCTTCCCAGGCCTGAGGTTCCTCATCCCCTGATTAAGTCCCAGAGAATGAAGAACATGCTATGGATTTCTGTAGCCCTCCTTCTATCTTGTGCACTGGTCGCACTTCCATTTCCTAGGTCACTTCCAGGCAAGTGACTTATTGGGCATTCTACCTCATTTGTTTGCACAAAGCTTGTGGACAAGTTATATGGTGTGCACTGTTGTCAAGCATTCATTCTGTATTTTTTTGGGGGGGGGGGGAAGGTTACATTACATCATGTCAAACATCTGTTATGCTACAATTTTCCAATCACATCCTTTCGAAAGAAAATCATTTGGAGTGGGGGAAGTAGATTTATTGTTCAGGAGTGCCAAATCCACATTAAAGGTGTAGCCTAAATTTGCTGACATGCAACTGAATCCCAACTGCAGTTGTCTGGAAGTGGTCCTGGTTTCTTGTTTCATTGGTATGAATAATTAGGAAAAGAATGGACAGCAAGACCCTCTAAGCAACGATCTGAGACTACGGACTGAAGTAAGTTTGCAACCCATAGTTTGCAAGCAAGCAATAACCCATAGTTTTCTGATTCAGATGTCACTGCAAGCTACAATAATCACATCCCAAAGGACACAGAAAGGAGAATCCAGGCAGAAGAGGGGAGAAAGAAACATATTTTCCAATCCAAACAGAGCTCATACTAAGAAACCTGCTCAGAAACAGCATTTGGGCTAAAGCAAATATTGAAAGCTACTCCATAAACTGCTGTGCTTCCAACTCTTTTACATTACAGAGCTTGTAAAATAAGGCAGCAGCTGCTTTTGGACTGCACCCATTTCTTCAAACATTGCATCCAACATTTTCTATTGGGGGGAAAAACAGGTCAGCGAAGGAAGTCACATAACTGCTTTCTCTTTTAAACTTCACTGTCTTCTCAAAATATTCTGGAGTATGGAGACTTTACTCCTCAAGCTCATCACCCAGGTCTAACAAATGATAAGATGGTGACAAGCTACACTATGTCTAAAAAGGAAGCCTGATTCTCAGAGCGCTTGCATACAGTAGACAGTCCTGCAAAATGGTATGAATCCCATTCATAAACACACCAATTAAAGGGAGTGGGGGGAAACCCTTGAAAAGAAAATACTTGGTAACAAGGAGCAAGTAGACTATTAAGGTCAAAATCAACAGATTAGAAAGCATCTTTGTTCAATATACAAGGGGACAAGAGATAAATTGTGGCCAGTAGACAAAAGGTGTTTGGCAAGATATCACTGGATCAGAGCTTTGGCACACAGTCTTCAAGGTTACTTTCCAACTTAGAGGCCTCGATGAATCAGTCCCCCAGAATGCTTTCTGAGTGAGGTTATTGCCTGTTGCATGATAAAAGCTCAATATTGCACTAAATGAAAATCAACACGATGAGCAAAGATTGCTGAAAGCAGATTCATGGCATTGCAAATCCATGCTGACAAATCTGTAGAGGTGGCATTTTTTCTCAGTATCTCTCTTCCTACAAAGCAGCGAAGATTTACTCAGAATGACTATTATTCCAAATAGCAATAACTTGATTATGCTTTTCAAGTTCTAATACATACACGAGCAAAGTGGAATGGATTTTTTTTTTTTTTTTGCAAAACGTCGCATGAAAGGCTTCAAATTTTACAGAAGATGATGACCAGAGCAGGTTTATTTCTTGTGTTTTTTTGGCTTATTTGTAATATGGTTTGTTATGTACATTTCACCATGACTGCACTAAAATCTTACACAAGTAGGCATTTTCAGGTCCTTGAAAAGCAGATATAATGTAATCAAACCTCGAGTTTGTGAGAATTCCTCACATTGGTCACTCCAATGAAAATTATAAGGCATTTTTAATAAAGGTCTAAGCTGTGTGCTGAAAATTTCAAAATGCATCCTACAAATGAAGAAATACCCTAACCTCAGCAAGCAACTACAACTATTACTATACTACACTACACATTAACTTTTTGTATTTCAAAAATCACATTTAAAGAAACACCAACATTATTTTTCAGTAATGTTTTTGAGGCACTGGCGTTGATTAACAGAATTATTTGCTGCTGTTTCAGCGGTTGGATCTACAAGTATAACTACAGATTTGCATTACTAATAGTAAAATAAGGTGGGGTGTTTTTTTAAGTTTACAAAAAATAAAATAAAAAATTACACTATTGCCAAAAAGCAGATTGCACCACTTGGGTGAACAAGTGGGGGGAAATTCATTATTTCTAAACACTTCCTTTAATGACACCCTTTGTCTTCATGGCAAGTTTGAGTTTTCACTTGGCGTTTTCCATTTTATATTCATGTATAGTGGGGATGCCGTGTGCAGCAATCAGCATAGGGGGTGGGGGTGGGGCGGAATTCTTGAAGCATAGATATTTTTGCTACTGTATCAAAAAGCTGTTGAAATTTCCCTTCGCAGAACATTTAAGGCTTTAGGCACAAGGGAAAATATTCACGCTTCTTGCTTCGCCAGGGCTTCTGCCTCCTAGAACAACAACAACAACAACGTCATAAATAAACAAAATGCAAGGGTGTTATTACTATTAAAACAAAACAATGGCAACTTGGACACGTGTGTTTGTTTTGATGACAGACAAGAAAGGAAAAATTGTGGCGCTACTTGGGCAAATAACAAAGCCACATTGTGTAAATGGCAGCATTCCCACTGATCTCAGCTTATCTCTCGCAGGCCCAAGGAGACACTGTGTGCTAGCATAGGACATAAAAGGCAGACCAGCTCAAACACCGGCTGGGACTGCATAGTCTTGCCCCTTTCACACTGGTTGTGTCGCTCATTGCTGCTTCTGCCTTCTGCAACAACAGCGGGCAGGGAGTGGCTGGCAGTAGGAGGCCATGGACCCAGTGGGAAAGGGCAAGATGGCAGGGCTTCAACTAGTACTCAGCCATGCAATCCTAACCATATCTGCTCAGAAGCAAGTCCCACTGAATTCAATTGGGCTTACGCCCAGAGATGTGGGGTTAGGATCACCGCCCAAGTCACTTAAATGCCTGAAAGTTCATGTTTCAAGGTGGGCTCAGAGCATATCTGAATAGAGGCTGATCTATTAGGGTAGACAGGATACTACCCCACCAACTGCAGTCCTTCTTACTTACAGGCCAAGCCAGGGGTGGTCCTGCCTGCCATCTTCTTCCTCCTTAGTCTTGGTCTTCCACTTGCAGAGCTCAGCAGGAAGGAGGAGGATGGGTACCAAGCTAAAATTAGTGGGCTCTGGCTATCATTGGTTCTAGCTCTATCTACCTTCCTACCGCTCTACTAGTCCCAATAGGAACCAGCACCCCTGGAAGAATCTGTTCCAATGTCTCTTTATCCTACATCTGTCAAAAGTCTTAAGTTGCATTCTAATTTGTGAAACAGCAAACCTAGAATGTCCTACTTAGAGATGCTCAACAGCTACATTCCTATGTGTTTCCTGGATTGTGAACTCCATTTTTTGCTGTTGTTGGTGATGAGTTTTTAAACCAGCACATTTCTAGATGTTTCCATTTTAGAAACCTTGATTTTTTATTTTGCACTAAGTTGTTGCTTTGGGTATGTTTTAAACAAGTGTGTGTGTGTGTGTGTGTGTGTGTGTGTGTTTAAAAAACAACCACCCAGGTTTTCAGCACATACAGTATGTACTTAGCAGGGCCAATTCTGGCTCTCAGGTGTGTTTGCAAGGACATCACATGAACATTTTTTGTGTATACTCAAATCTTGCAATCAGCAATTCAGCAGCTAGGTTTTGAAAAGTCAAGGTATATCCCCCACAGTTTCTTTTCAGAGAAACTGGTGTGTGTGTGTCTCTGTGTGCGAGAGATATAACCAAAACACACACACATACACAAAAAACAATGGTTCACAATACAAATGCTAAATATTTTTAAATCCTCCCCCTTTTAAATTCAAAGAGTCAATAAGCATGACAGCTAATAACCTTAAGAACAGTAACCTTAAGAACCAACTTATCAGATCAAAAGGTGGGCTGGAGAGAAAATGTAGCACTGTGAACACTTGATAGCGAATCAATTACTCTTCAAACATGTTTACATAGAAGAATGCTAGCAGGCAAGCTAGTCCTATCTCATCTGATTGAAATCAGAAAAGAATTTTCCCATTTCAAGACCTCTCACAGGAATCCAGTGCTTAACTAACCTAGACAGCTACGCAAAACAAGTCTGTAAACTACCTAAGGCAAAAGTCTATTACAAAGAGACAGCACAGTTCCAAGAATGTTCAGATATTTCACGGCTAACATTCACCTTTACAACAAACGCTTCAGCAACAAGTTCTGATTCTTAAGGACTCCCTCTCCTGTCCCCTCTTGTGGATTGTTTCCCTACCCACCTCCTCTCTTTCCTACACATTACGGTAAGCACAGGATTTAAGCAGTCTACTTTCTGCCAGAAAAAGCAGCCAACCTGGATCAGGGCTAAGGTGGGTGGGGCGGAGAGGGAGAGAGAGAGAGGGAGAGGGAGAGGGAGGGGGGGTTTCAACCCTTTCCTCCCTGTAATACTGCCCCATCAAGGGTATACCAGCAATACACAGCACCATTGGGGCAATTAGCAGCGTGTATGTGTGTGAGTCAAAATACAGACTCACACACATACACGCTGCTAAATACCCTGTATTTTGTCTCCCTGCTTATTTAATTTATACGCAGAATACATCATGCGAAAGGCTGGGCTGGATGAATCCCAAGCTGGAATTAAGATTGCCGGAAGAAATATTAACAACCTCAGATATGCAGATGACACAACCTTGATGGCAGAAAGTGAGGAGGAATTAAGGAACCTTTTAATGAGGGTGAAAGAGGAGAGCGCAAAATATGGTCTGAGGCTCAACATCAAAAAAACGAAGATCATGGCCACTGGTCCCATCACCTCCTGGCAAATAGAAGGGGAAGAAATGGAGGCAGTGAGAGATTTTACATTCTTGGGCTCCATGATCACTGCAGATGGTGACAGCAGCCACGAAATTAAAAGACGCCTGCTTCTTGGGAGAAGGGCAATGACAGGCCTAGACAGCATCTTGAGAAGTAGAGACGTCACCTTGCCAACAAAGGTCCGTATAGTTAAAGCCATGGTTTTCCCAGTAGTGATGTATGGAAGTGAGAGCTGGACCATAAAGAAGGCTGATCGCCGAAGAATTGATGCTTTTGAATTATGGTGCTGGAGAAGACTCTTGAGAGTCCCATGGACTGCAAGAAGATCAAACGCATCCATTCTTAATGAAATCAGCCCTGAGTGCTCACTGGAAGGACAGATTGTGAAGCTGAGGCTCCAGTACTTTGGCCACCTCATGAGAAGAGAAGACTCCCTGGAGAAGACACTGATGCTGGGAAAGATGGAGGGCACAAGGAGAAGGGGGCGACAGAGGATGAGATGGTTGGATAGTGTTCTCGAAGCCACAAACATGAGTCTGACCAAACTGCGGGAGGTAGTGGAGGACAGAGGTGCCTGGCGTGCTCTGGTCCATGGGGTCACGAAGAGTCGGACACGACTAAACGACTAAACAACAACAACAATGTGTGTGAGTGTGTGTGTTGGAGGTGGGATGATTTTCAGTGGGATAATGGTGCAGAGGGTTAGGTGCCCCCAATGCTCCAGTCATTATCTGGATAGTGATCCTCCATAGATGCTTTCGGCAAAAGCACATAGCTTTTGTTTTACTAAAGAAGTGCAAATATTTATGCAAATACCTGTCTGGGGAAAAAAGCAGGCATTAAGATGAAATTATACATACCTTGGAACCAGGTGGGGCAGTCAAGCCTAAAAAGGCGTATACCGCATTATTCTCTCTAGCTTCGAAGAAATCGTCATAGTTCTTTCAGATTAAAAAAAAGCAGAAAGAGAATCAACATTCCAGCAACAACAATCCAGTTAGAATGGCTCACCCAAGGGTCACCAACATGGCACCCTTGGGCACAGTAGAGCCCATTGAAGTCTTTCCCTGGCACTTGCAAAAACCATTCTCACACAATGCCCCCTTGGTTGTGAAGATGGTTATTGAAAAGTTCAAGAAGTTGGAAAAGCGACACTCCTTCCCACTTCCTTTTTCAACTCTACATCCTTTTCAAGACTCAGATTAATTCTACTGGTTCCAATGTTTACACTTAGGAAAACCAAAATGTTTGCGTAAGTGCTTATTCTCTCCCCCCACCTCAAACTCTCTCAGGGAGGGGCTGATCTGGGGAGTAATCAGAAGGCGCTCACCGCAAAATCTAAAGAGGCTGGTGAACCCTAGGCTAGTCTTTGAAATCTGGTAGGTGGGGGCTCATGCAGGGAGAAGTGTTCTCTAAGATTAGGTTATGAAGGAGACTGTATCTTGTTCTTCATTAGCTGCATTTGTAGGTGGGGTTTATTGAGTTGCTTCCCCACTTCTTTCAAGAAAGAACACTCTACTCCCACTGCCAGTTGCCCTAGGACCACAAAACAAAAACGAGGCATACTCTGGCCTGAGGCATCAGCCAGGGCCCCAAAGGCCGCTGGGACCTGCACTCCATGCCTCCTGGAAAAAGCATCATGTTAAGCAAGAGACCAAAAGGGACGCGGGTGGCACTGTGGGTTAAACCACAGAGCCTAGGACTTGCCGATCAGAAGGTCGGCAGTTCGAATCCCCGCGACGGGGTGAGCTCCCGTTGCTCGGTCCCTGCTCCTGCCAACCTAGCAGTTCGAAAGCACGTCAAAGGGCAAGTGGATAAATAGGTACCGCTCAGGTGGGAAGGTAAACACCGTTTCTGTGCGCTGCTCTGGTTCGCCAGAAGCGGCTTAGTCATGCTGGCCACATGACCCGGAAGCTGTACGCCGGCTCCCTCAGCCAATAAAGCGAGATGAGCACCGCAACCCCAGAGTCAGTCACGACTGGACCTAATGGTCAGGGGTCCCTTTACCTTTAAGCAAGAGCCAAGCAAGCCTGGCTCTTACTGGCCAATAAAGGAGAAGCCGCTAGCTTTCCTTTTCCCACCTCATTCCTTCTTCTTTATTTCTTTCTTATCATGCCTTCAAGAAGTTGTCTTATCTTTTAACATATGTGCAGTGCTTAGAACATGTTGGTGCTTTTAATATTTCCCCTCTAAATTTCTTCCTTGGAACTCAAGGCAATATATATGGATTCCCAAGTCAGTCTCCCAATTTGGACACTGACTAGATCCCAACCCACTCAGCTTCAGCAAGTTATATCAACTAACTTTTTGGACCACACCCTGAGATCTTGTAAGAACAGACCAAAGGCCTAACTAGTTCAGTTTTCTGTTCTCATCACAGCCAGATGCCTCCAGGAAGTTTGTTGGAACCTGCCTGCCTGCCTATTAACCTCATTTTCATAGACTTAATTCCATGTTCCCCCAATACAGGAAGCAATGCCACCCATTGCTCAAATGAGGGCCTTTGGGGTGATGGCCCCATAGTGGCTGAATGCTCTCCCCTTAGGCAACTTAGTTATATACGTCTGGCATTCAGAAATTGGTACAAAGCTCACATGTCTTTGGAAAGGCTTTGGAATCATAGGATCCAACTCCCAGGGGCCAAGGGATCTTCAACCCCCGCCCCAAATAAAATATTTGAGTGTGCTGCCCCCCCCCAAGTTGATGGGCATTGCCAATTAAATGGCACCCATGCACTGCGTCATGTGATTGATTATACGGGGTGGGGCTTACCAAGGGACCCCCCCATATTTTATTCAAGTTGGCACCCCTGTTTGGTGTGACAATGAGTTGGATTTATTGATGTATTTTGACATCATAGGATTGCTAGTTTCAATTAGCCTCAGGAGAAAGTTATATCTGTATACAGCCTATGCAAATGTAACCTAGCCAAGATTTTTTTAAAAACTTGGGGTGTGGTTTTTTGAATGTGATTGAACAGTTTTTTATTGTAACATATACGCTACTCTTTTATTATTGGTGTTAATATGAAATTGTTCTCGCAATTGTTGATTTTATGTTGTATTGCTGTTTTCATTGATAAAAGCTTCATTGATAAAAGCATATTTTTTGTGTGGAAAGACATCATACAAATAAAGTGAAGATGATATCTTACTGTTTTTTAGAATCCCCCCCCTTTAATTGCTAAGTTGCATTTTTATAAACTACCTTGAGCGTATATAAAGGCAGGACAGGTTTTAAAGTGTGTGTGTGTGATAGTAATTATATTCTATTTCTTACCCACCCTTCATGAGAAGAGCTTGCTTGAAAAGTTGTCATATCTAGTTCAGGCTGGGAATTAGAATGTCTGGCAATCGTCTAGCTCCCAAATACCGCATTAAGCTCCAAAATTTCTAACATTAACAATGTATAGCTTGAACATGGTGCCAAGACAGTAGGTCTCAGTATCCATGGCAACAGCAATACATGCATCTTTAAACTCCTACTCTGCTTCTTCCTCCTCCAGGTTCTAAAGGACTGGATAATTGCCCGCTAGGCCAAGAGGCACAACATCTGATACTTGCAGAAGACACAGATGTTCCCCCCCACTGCCCAACTGACACCCTGGAAGATGCCAACAGTGAGCATCTCATTTCTTGCTATCAAGTTGTAATTCAGAAATGAGAGGCCATGCATCTTTCTGTAACTTTTCTGTGCTTGTAATGAATCAGTCTTTTAGTGTGGCACACTCCCCTATTCTCTGGGTAGCCAGCTTCACTGTACTGTTTTCAACATCTTCTGAAATCTACCCAATATTTGTTTTTTAAACTGCCAGTTTTTAAAACTGCAAACCAGTTAGAGGATTGGATTTTTAAAAAAAATTAGGCAGTGTATAAATCTTTTAAAAAACAAAAACAAAAACCCAAACCCAAACCATCAAATCACTATCTTTTGAAGCAGTACTCTTTAATAATCAGCATCCTATTTAAAAATGAAAAATTTGAATTAAAAACATGGGAGGAGATTGATGCTGCAATCCTGTACAGATTTGCCTGGAGTGAATGGAAATTATTTCTGAGTAGGCATTGCACAGGATGACACTGGTAAATCCCAAAGCTTTCTGTGTCTTGAATGATGGAAATCTAAGTTAACTCAAACAGGAAGCCAAAGGCAAAAGGGGAAGCTACACATTTCCACATTTTAGCGGGACTGGATCCAATTTGCACCAGGGAAAGTTCAAGCGTATACACTTCTTAAGCAAATACAGTATAATGTATTTTGGTAAGGTAGAGTTGCTGTTTTTAAGTGACAGCTGGTGTTCTGACCCCTGGAAGGGAAAGGATAATGAAAAATAGACCACCCAGATACACCATTTCCTTTCAATTATTATTATTAATTAACCATCACCAGCGACACAGAACACATTGCTGGATTCAGTCAGGTTGACTCTATACTGCCAAGTGTGACAGAGGAAACCAGTAATTTTGCAACTGCAGTTGAGAAAATACTAGTGTTTAACGGAGCCAGCGGGAGGTTTTTCAATTCCCCCTGTGATGTAATCAGCCTAGCTCTTTAATGCAAAACCTCTCCCACCAAAGGTCACAGATCTCGGGCAGGTCAGACGGGAGAACCAAAGTGAAGTTAGCCAAGGAGCTGCCATTAAGGGCAAAACATTTTGCATGTCTTCAAGTCATAAAGGCCAGGCACCTAAAGCAGAGTCTCGTCTTATGAGTACCAGGGGAATAACACAGAAAGCTCCAGATCAGCCACAAGAAAACAGGAGAAGGGGGTTAGAATATGAGCATACTGCATGGTTTTTACACACTGGGCAACTTATTACATGGTTTTAACTCCTCAAAAGGTTCTGACTCCTCAAAAGATTCCATCAACAGTGTCTCTGAAAATTTTTACACATCCTTTGGGAAGACAGGCAAACTAATGCCAGTGTACTGGATGAAGCAAAGATCACCAGTGTCAAAGCAATGATTCTTCAACATCAACTTCGTTGGACTGGTCATGTTGTTCAGATGCCTGATTATCGTCTTCCAAAGCAACTACAGTGGTACCTCAGGTTAAGTACTTCATTCGTTCCGGAGGTCCGTTCTGAACCTGAAACTGTTCTTAACCTGAAGCACCACTTTAGCTAATGGGGCCTCCTGCTGCCAGAACACGATTTCTGTTCTCATCCTGAAGCAAAGTTTTTAACCTGAGGTACTATTTCTGGGTTAGTGGAGTCTGTAACCTGAAGCGTATGTAAACTGAAGTGTATGTAGCCCGAGGTACCACTGTACTCTATCCCAACTTAAGAATGGAAAGCGAAATACCGGTGGATAACAAAAGAGGTTTAAAGACTTTCTCAAGGCAAATCTTTAAAAATGTGCTATAAACACCAACAATTGAGAAACACTGGACTGCAAGCACTCCAAATGGGCTTTACCAAAGGTGTCATGGGCTTTGAAGACACTCAAACTCAGGACGAAAGGGAGAAACGTGCTAAGAGGAAGGCATGCTTGGCAAATCCTCACCGTGATCAACTCCCACCTGGAAACCTATGTCCCCACTGTGGAAGGACATGTGGATCCAGAATTGGCCTTCACAGTCACTTAGGGACTCACTGTTAAGACCGTGTTCATGGAAGACATGGAAGAATCTTACTTGGCTACGAGTGATCGCCAAAGAAGAAGACATGGTTTTAAATTTAATCAGAAAACCTTTGGGGGTCTAGGGAGATTGACATGCTTTTTAACCTGTTTGTAAGTGTTATATTTGTAACCATTTATATATGAAGCTGTTTTATGCTGAGACAGATCATTGGTCCATGTAGCTCAGCATTGTTTACACTGACTACCTAGAGACTCCAGGGAGTGAACCTGGGGCTTTCTGTGTGCAAAGCAAATGCTCTACGACAGAGCTACAGCCCTTCGCCAAACTTTTAATACAAAGTACAAAAAATGAGGACAAGAAAAAGAAACTGCTGCCCCCTGTCAAAATATCCCCTGCCACCACCCCCCCCAAACTGAAATTTGGCTCCTGAAAATTGGATGTTCACTTTTGGACTAGGATGGAGGATTTCTTCTCAGCCCTAATTTCAGGGCTTGCACAGGAGAATTTCCCCCTGTATCCTTCCAAAAGGCAGGTAAGAGAGGCCTGGTTCTCACCCCAAGGTACCGGCCGTCATTGAAGATTCGTGGAGGCAAAGGATTCCCAGTGGTCGGCCGGCAGTTTTCGGGGATGTTCTCCCGCATCCATTTGCGGTTCTCTTCATTGGCCGCGATGTCCTTCTCCTCATACTCTATCTTGTTGACTTCCAAAAAGCCACACACGTCCTGCTGTTGCTTTTTAATCTGGAACAAAATATATATATAGGAATCAGGCGGGAATAGAAAATTAGTAATAACAAGATCAAATCTCATGGATCAGGGGTAAGCTGGGGGGGGGGGGAGAGAGAGAGGTATGTCTTTACAAGACATTCTGAAGCAACTGATGGATGATGTTTCATGTGCAACGGAAGGAAGTGCCTCACAGTGCAGGGGCAATGGTAGGAAATGCCCATTTTTTGTTTACCGCCCTGTAATACTCTGTAGTGTTTACCATGAGTAAAATCTCCCCAGGCAATCTTAGTGATTTTGCAAGTCTATACAGAAGGAAAGGCAGTCTTTCAGGCAACCTGGTCTCAAGCCGTTCAGGGCTTTATATATTAGTAACAATATATTGAACATGTCACTGTAACTGATTGTCAGGCAATGAAGTTCCCTCAGCACAGGTGCAATAATGTACACGACTGGGTGCTACAATCAACATCATGGCCACAAGGTTCTCACCAGCTACACCTTATGGACCAGACTCAAGTGAAGCCCCCACAAGAAGGCATTACAGCAGTCCAAATGTGAAGTTATCAGTGCATGAATCCCAGTAGCCAAGCTATCCCTGTCCAGGAAAGGGCACATTTGGCATACCAAGCTAAGCTGGTGACCAGCAACCAAATTGCTGTTATGGGTGGGACTACAAGGAGGTTCTCTAAGGCCAATCATAATGCACAGGCAGGTTTCTACAAATAAACAAAGTGAACTACTCCTGGCCTACAGGAGCATATAACCATGGTTACTACCATTTCTCACCCAAATGTAACCTACATTATTTATTCACTCGTGACTGGATAATATCCTGGGTTGTTGGCATCCATCTGTCTTGAGAGACAATGGAGGACACACTCCTTTACAGAAAGGGCCAAAAGCTCAGTAGTTGATCATCTACTCTGCATGCAAAAGATCCCAGATTCAGTCTCTGGAATCTCCAGGTAGGGACAGGAGAGCTGCTGCCCGTCAGTGTAAACAATACTGGGCTAGATGGACCAGTGGTCTTACTCAGTATAAAGACAGATTCCTATGTTGGTATAATGAAACTGTAGGATTCAGGCAGCACATCTGTCCATCTCCAGATAACTCCTGTCACTAGAAAATAAGCTTAAAAAGAGGCTGGCTTTAAGCTAATGAGACTACTGTTAAGAAAAGCAGCACTACAAACACTGTGTTACTTCCGATTCAGGCCAGATGCTGGACTCTTCAAGCAGCTTTCCCATATTTGGACAAGTAAAAACACCCAAATCCTCCACTGAGCAGATGTGAGGTCAGAAGATAGGCAGACAAGCTCCAAATATGGTAGCTAAGCTCCTTGGCATGCTGGAGTATAGAGGCTGAAAGGGGAAGCAAGAGGGAGAAATACAAGTTGATTCTCACGTCTGAAGCTTCTGGTAGGATGCTCATTCAGCTACGTACACTGCAGTGACATGAAGGATGAAGGCAGAGGCATGGTCTACACATGCAGCAGAACAGGATGGGGAAATGGACTAGACTAATTGAGACTGCAAGTCTGAATGTTGCCTTGGCATTACAGCTCCTTCCTTGCAAATAGAAAACCAGCACAACAGGCAAAGGGCTTGGCTAGAATGACCTCTCTGATGTCCTAGTTTTCTCTCTGCTAGGAGGTATTTGTTGACAGGGCTACAGCCATTCTACCACCTCATTCTGCTGCATGTGCAGAGCAAGCCCAAGAGACAATATTGTCTAAGCCAACCTTCACCAGCCTCCTAACATACCTGCACACAATTCCTTGTCACCTATGGCTATCAAGGTGGTGCTATACTGCAAGGCTGCCTTAACTAATCCTCATCGTTGTTTTTTTTAGGTTTTTTTGCAGAAAGGAAATACGAATGTACAGGGTCATGCAAGCAAGGGGATGTAACTTGTACTGTCAAAGAACAGACATAGAGGAGAAAATTGAAACAGACTTTTAAAGAGAAAACAGAAACGAAAACCACACCTTTTGACAAGGGTCTGTGTGGATGGCCAGTCACACCGTGGATACTTTCAAAATTAATTAAACAATCCAGAAATGATTCTGCTCTCTGGAATAAGCTTGTCTCAAGCCAGGAACTGCTCTGTGTTTTACAGAAACACTGTGTAGTCAGTACTCTAGCTCACACTCTTCTCTAATTAATAAAGCAGCAAGCCAGCGGTACAGAGCTGAAAATTTTCTGAATTATTTTCCAGGGCTTTCTGTATCCTAAGCTCATTAGTAACAACAAATAGATGGCAATTACAAATAAAATATTTGGAATGCTTGACAATTTCAAAGGTTGGTTTTTTTAAAGCTTTGCTTACTAAACGCAAGAGTAATAAACATGCTAAAATGAGATCACTCTCTAGAGCACGGGGAAAACCCACACAACAACCTAGTTCAACTTGCTGTCTGCCTTTTTAAAATGTGTATTTGGCAAAATGTCCTTCCAGTGGAGTAGGGGAGGGGAGGGCTTTAAGTCTCCACAGGATCGCTTCTAGAGTGCCAATCAGCTATAGAGCAGGCACAAGACAGAATGATTCTTGAACACTGTCAGACCAACAGCAAGACAGAATGGAAAAAGAAATTTATGTCACACAGTGAACTCGGGAATAATGGTGGGTAAAGGTAAAGGGACCGCTGACCATTAGGTCCAGTTGTGGATGACTCTGGGGTTGCGGTGCTCATCTCACTTTATTGGCTGAGGGAGCCAGTGTACAGCTTCCGGGTCACGTGGCCAGCATGACTAAGCAGCTTCTGGCGAACCAGAGCAGCGCACGGAAACGCCATTTACCTTCGCGCCGGAGCAGTACCTATTTATCTACTTGCACTTTGACGTGCTTTCGAACTGCTAGGTTGGCAGGAGCAGGGACCGAGCAACGGGAGCTCACCCCATCGCGGGGATTCGAACCGTCAACCTTCTGTTTGGCAAGTCCTAGGCTCTGTGGTTTAACCCACAGTGCCACCCGCGTGCCACAGCGCCAGGTAGGGCAAAAGGCAAGGAGCCCAGCAGTAGGGGGAGTCTCCATGCTCCTACCTACTGAGGGTGACACTGAGGATAAGGGGGAATAATAAGCTGGCAACCAGTACTGTCTCTTAGACTGGATATAAGACGGCAGGCTGGCACCCCATCTGCCCTAAAAGGATGTGCCCATAGCTCAGGTAAGAGTCACAGAAGTGTGCAGTAACAAAAGGGTCTGAAAAGCCAGGAAGCACAATTAAGCTATTTTGGGTAGGCCTATCAGCAGCCCTGTTTCCTGAGGAACGCTTAGGAGAGCTGCAGACTGAGAAGCCAGAACAAATAAATTCGCCCCAGCTTTGCCCTCATTTCAGATCAGCGGGGCAGGGTTCAGGATCAAGTGCATCCAGGTCTCTGCTGGGCCTACTCTGCCTAGGGCTAGCTCAACCTGTCCCAGCTACAAGTTATCCTTTGTTCTGCTTGCTTTATATACCTAAATACCACAAACAAAGTATCTTGGCGCTAATTATCACACATCCATAAAAACAACACAAAAGTAATTTAACCTCTGGGCAACGATTCACAAATAGCTGACGGATTGAGCAAGACACATCAGAAGCAGGCATTTGAAACAAAGTGCTGGCTTGATATTGTATTAATTAGGCAACGAATTCCCCAACCAAGGCACAGATGCACTAAACATCCTGTTTCTTGCAGGAGCAAGGCACCCTTTTCAACTCTGGCTCCGGCCTGGTGGAACGCTCTGCCTCATGAGACCAGGGCCCTGCAGAATCTGATTTCTTTCCGCAGGGCCTGTAAGACAGAGTTGTTCCGCCTGGCCTTTGGCTTGGAGCCAATTTCATTCCCTCCCTCCCTCTCTTTCTTTTTTATTTTCCTTTCTCCCCCTGCGATGAGGCTACATTTTAATATTTTAATGTTTCAATATTTTAATGCTGTATTTTAATTTTGTTTTTAAGTTGTATTCATTTAACTTGTTTTTATTATTGCTTGTTAGCCGCCCTGAGCCTGGCCTTGGCTGGGGAGGGCGGGGTATAAATAAAAATTATTATTATTAATTATTATTATTATTATCATCATCATCATCATCATCATCATCATCATCATCATCATCAATAGTGCCTCTCTGGCTGAAGACAAAGATTGGCTAGGGATACATGGTGCAAGGTAAGCTGGTCCCAGACTGTGAATTAAGAGGAAGAATTTGACTTTGTAGCCTATAGACAGCTAGTACAGATCCTATGTTACTCAAAGGAGAATGTCTTCCTGACCCCAACCATCTCACATCCTGCAGCAAAAGAAAACCCACACTCTGGAAACAAATATATGGGTTCATTACTTAACTGACGGTAAGCCCCCTCAGCGCCCTCACAGAACTACAATTCCCAAGATTTCCTTGGAGAGAGTTAGTTTTCAATATGAGCAGTACCAAAAGGTGTATTTTTAAAAAACAACAACCAGGAATGACACTCATTGTTTCTGGCATACCACTAAGTTGTACAGGGCACCCTTGGTGCCAGCCCACAGGATCTGTCCATTCAAATTGCCTGAACTGCTGTTGATAAAACTCAGAAGAAGAGAGCCGCTTTTCAGTGGAGCGATAACAAGGGAGAGATGGGCTGCTGCCAAGTCAAATTAATTTATCCACAGGGAACTAAGCCAGTCTGGAGGTCCTAACTGCATGTCGCTTTGACATTCCAGAGAACACCAGGAATGCGCATACCATTCCAATTTGAAAGAGCACCCTGCGAAAGTGCCCAGCTGAGAACAACAGTTGTGCTTTCAGAGTCTAAAACGAACACAAAACCAGCCAAGAAGTTAACCTGCATGCCACAAACAAACAAAGCCAAGAACTTTTATTTCTAAAGGGCACAGAATTTCCTAGCATTACTGTAAACGAAATAAAAGGAAACTCTGAAGCAACTGGAATTTGATGTGGCTGCTTGAGTCTAGCTGGGCTTTTCGGCTTTTCACTTTTTGAAAAGGCAACTTTTTTCCACTTTCTGGAAAAGTAGGGAACCTTTATCAAGCCAAGGCCCCTTTCACTTATGGGAAATCTTCTGGGGGCCACGTGCTTATAGTGTGCAGGGCCAGAGACAGAAGTGAGCAGAGTAACACATGCAAATTTTAGCTTTGTATCGGAGGCTTGGATTCCTACAGTAGCCTATAAACACTCACAAACCCATCTCTCTTCCAGGGAAGCAAGAAGCAGTTTCAGAGTTCAAAGACCCATCCTGCCTGGCAAAGGCACACAAGAAGGATGCAAAGCAGGGCTAGTGAGAGTGTGACCCAGAGAAAGGAGGGGTGGCTGGGTACGAGAGTGACCTGGTAAGAATCCCAAAGGCCAGAAAGAGAGATCTAGAGGGCTGAGCTTTTGGAAATTTTTGCTGGCCCGGGTGCATGCCTGCTCCTTCCTTCCCATCAGCTTGTATATTTGTAAATCAAATGAGATAAACATAGCACAAATCTCCAAAACTTCCTCCTTACAAAGAAACTGATCCTGTAAAAATGATGTGGGGCATACAAACAAATCCTCCAGAAGACTAGCCATGTTAGCCCATTGAACCAAAAAAAGATCAACCAAGGAATAAGCCTACAAAGTCATTCAGCTGAGACAGTTGCCTCCTTTTGTCTTCAATGAAACATAAAGGGCTTGGGTTCAGACATAGCTTGTGGAGGACATGAATATACCCAATTTGCCCTTAGGGATTTTTTGGTAAAGCAACCAACCCTTCAGCTAGAGCTGCTGGAAGAGATGGCTCAAACAAGGTAAATGCATAACCTGATGGTTATAGACAAGTCATTGTTTAGCTATACAGTGGTACCTCGGGTTACAGACGCTTCAGGTTACAGGTTACAGACGCTTCAGGTTACAGGCTCCACTAACCCAGAAATAGTACCTTGGGTTAAGAATTTTGCTTCAGGATGAGAACAGAAATCGTGCCGTGGCAGCGGGAGGCCCCATTAGCTAAAGTGGTACCTCAGGTTAAGAACAGTTTCAGGTTAAGAATGGACCTCCAGAACGAATTAAGTTCTTAACCCAAGGTACCACTGTAGTGTGAACAAGATCATAAAGCAAGGGCTGGTGAAACTGAGCCCCTCTGAATGTTGCTTAACTATAATTCCCAACATCCCCTGTTACTGGTTATGCTGACTAGGAATTGTGGCAGTTGGAGTCCAACACTATCGGGGGGGGGGGGCATGTCACAGGCTCCCCACTCCTGCCTGAAAGACTACCAGGTTTACTGCTGCAGAAAATTTTGTTAGCTACAGACTACTTCACCAGTTGCATATTGTGCTCATCTCACAAGAAGTTTGGCAACCTTTAAGTGCCAAACGGTGCCACAAGATTTAGAGTATTTCGATTTAGAGTTTCCTGAAGGCTACATAAACATAACACCCTGGAATATTACAGCTCACTCTTCTTCCTTAAAAAGAACATTAATAAACACAAGCTGTTTTTTTCCCTCTGCCACTGCCATTTCCAGATACTCAGGTTGCACAAACCTTCACAACATTCCACTGAGAGAAACAAGAGGTAAATTTGCAATAAATCAAGAGACAGCACTCATTGCTGGAAGCAAAATGCCATCTTGGCTTTGACTTTTTTCACTTTCTATTTCAGTAGCAAACCAGAGTCAGAACTGATTCAAAAGTAGAACAACGGTGCTCTTCAATTATCAACCCTACAGATTAACCTCCTCACCAAATCTATCAATCATTTAATGCTTTAGTTTATTAATCTGCAAAAGAAAACTATTTAAAAGCTTGTGGCCAAGTTTTCTCTCTCTTGAATGTGCAGAAGGAAAGACATAGAGCCAGTTCACACCTAATGCTAAACCAAACTATGTCTTCAGGAGAATGCACAAACAAGTATCGTAGGTTCCTCAAGAGGAGATCATGGTCACAGTGCTCCTCCCCCAATCCTCCCACTGCTGCTGTGCTAAGCCATGATTTGGTTTAGCCTGTCATCTGAACTTGGGTTTATGGTTTGTCTTGCTCCACTAGCAGCAGCAACAGGGCTGAAGAGAAGCAAAGAGATGTCAATCTCTGCCCCAGGAGCCAGGGCTTTTGGGCTAAGTCACAGCTTGGCTTAAGGCTCCATTTGAACCAACTTACTATGGTTTGGAGCTCTGTGGAATAGCCTGTGAGAAGCAGCACACATTGTTTGGAAAACAAAAGCAGGCAAGAATTTCTAAACTGTGGTTTGTGTTGTACATTTGGAAGCTGAAACTATAGTCTGGGTTCTAAGTTATGATTATTGCAATCCATGGTTTAGTGTGATGTCCAAATTGAGACAATGCCACTCAGTGGTGCAGAGGCAGGTAGGGATGAGGTTCTGATAATTATTTAACAACAGGGCAACAAGGCCAGATCCTGGGGTGCTATTTGCTAATCTTCTACATGCCAAATAAATAGGCTTTATTCTGAGAGAAACCCATCAAGGAAGCTAGGCAGAAAAAGAGGTAGATTGGCATGGTATGCATGGATAAAAGGGAGGGCGTGGAGAAGGATTTCCAAAGTCCCAAGCAAAATGACACAGAACAGTGAAAAAGCTTTTGAGTTCACCAGTATTCTTCATCAGACTAGATGTTAAGCAAAGCAGGATTTGAGCGGAAAATGCTCAAAATGTGCAAAAAACTCTAGCTTGGTGTTCAAGCCATAGTATGCACTGGCCAAACAAAATTCATGAAGGGCCGTGGCTATGGTTGTCACAGAGTGCCAGCATTTACTACCACACCACTTTAAGAAAACGGCCAAGTGGACCTCACTCCTCAGTCTCCCAAAGACTTCTAGCAATCCTGCTAATAGGGTGCTGAGTACCCTCAGCTGGTGCTGACATCTCTTCAGACCATAGGGCATTCAAGCACCATCAGGACATTTGCAGCAAAGAGCTCCAAGCGCTTTCCCTGTTGCTCTGCATTGCATGAGGTCTGATAAAACATGACTATTTTTAGAAGTGGGTAATTACTGCTGAACTCTTGCTGCTTCTGCTGTCTCAGGCAAAGGGGCTTTTTTGAGCCAAGAATCACACATGAAGTCATGTCACCTGCAAAAGCTTGTGCAGCTGGCGACAAAACATTCTGGGCAACTGGTGGACAATCAAAAAAGCACATGCATACAGTATATGTGTTTGATGGTGGCTTTGAAAATGCATATGCAATGCACCAAAATGTTCAGGTAGGAGTTGTGCTGAGAGAATAAAAAAATACCAAAAAAAAAAAAAATCTCAAAAAAATAACTAGAAAAGATGTAAGGGTTTCAGATGGTGAACTTTTTTTTAGTGAAAACTAAACACATCTCACCAAGTGTGAATTGCTAAGACTGGATACATTTAGGACTGATGATGCAAGCAGTGGACTAGCTTCAAGGTCACCAAGCCATTTCCTTCATGTGTGTGCCTTGAAGGCACATACAGGTAATATCACAAATGGCAATGGCACATTTAAGCTACATGAGAATCAGCCTCTGTAAAGTTCTCATCCCACCACAGATAGGATAGTACAGAACCGGGATCTGGGACCTTCTGTAACAAAGCCACTGCTAAGCTACAGTGCTTCCCTCAGACCCAGACGCTTGGAGAACTTCATCCAAAAAAGAGGCTTTGGACCTGCAGGAAACCCCAGTACACTTGAAGAACCATGTTAAGCAGCCCAGCTTGCCCAGACGTTTCACCTTGGGCATTGGACAAGCCTGTACATTGCTTCAAAGGATCCAGAATCTTTGCCTTCACTCTCCCTCTCCCCTCATGAGCTAAGCCAGAGGAGGGTCCAGTGGGAGAACTGGTGGAAGAGTATCTACCAGGCTGCAAAAAGGCCAGAGGTCTAATCAAGGGGAGATGGTATCAGGTGCATCGTGCAGTCACCAGGTGATGGAACAGGCTCTTCTTGCATAAAACTACTTGGGGTGCTTCCAGACAGAGATTTATTGCAGAATCAGTGTTACTTTGGCACATAATTTTTTTTTGCGTTGTCCACATGACATAATTCTCAACCAAATACCAGTGCGCGGCATTTAAACATAATAATAATATGGGTTTCTGTTTTATCATAGAGAATCCGTCAATAAAAAAAAATGTCTTCTACATCTGCAGTCACTGCTGGCATGGATGTTTGCTAGTGCATTTGGGGGAGAGGGCAGAGTCTGTCTTATCTGTTGTGGCATTTCGAGGGGAGTCTCTGTCACTTTGCCTCTACATCCATTTGCTCCTCACCTGAGCATTTGCTCCTCACCCAGCTATTTTGTTTCTGGCGATTTAAATGATACGGACATACTGGGTACCTATTTCCACATGCTGAGGCATGCTGGAATTTCAACAGGCCAGTTTGAAGGAGCTATTCTCTGAGGAGCTAAATACATGTGGGAAATTTCCATGGAGACAGCGGGTGGCATTCAACTAAAAACAGAGTCACAAAATTAATGAACTACCTTAATCATGTTCATTAGTTTTAATAGGTCTACTTCCTATAAATCACGGCATATACATCGGTTCCCTGGGAAGAGAAGATTGCTTGTTAAAGCACCCTGGTAACAGTGGCTCTACCAGGGGAATTGGGGGTGGGTTGCCTTCCAGCAACTCTCAGCACCCTTAACAAACTACCAAGAGCCTTCTTGGTGGGTGCTCCCGAACTTTGAACTCCCTCCCTAGAGCAGCTAGACTGACTCCCTCCTTGTTGTTCTTCCGCCGGAGGTGAAGATTTTCTTGTTCCAACTGGCTTTTAGGAACTGACTGCTTTGAATTAAAGCACTGCTGCTGTACTGGTTTTATTGTACAGGCAGTGACCATTTCACACAAGGGTTCCGTTCCTGGCCCCCATGCATATATAAGCATCCCCCATCCCGGTCCACCCCTCCCCACACCGTTCTGCCTTCTTCTGGGTCCAAAAGGACCCACATGGCGGCAATAGCATGTCACAATTTGACAAGCCTAAAATGGTCTCCACCTGTACTTACTGGCATGTTTTAAACAAATTTTATATATGAATATAGTTTCAATTCTATCAGTATTTAATTGTAATTTAATGATTGGTTTTTCTGTGTTTTTAAAGATTCTTGTTTTTATCAGTAAGCCGCCTTGAGTGACGTCAGGAAAAAGGCAGGGTATAAATTAACAGCAGTAGCAGCAGCAAAAACAAAACAGTTCCAAGGATTCTTTGGGTGGAGATATGACTGTTTAAAGAAGTATCACAGTGCTTTTGTATTGTATTGTATTTGTTATGTACTGAAGTTCTCACCCTGGGCCAGCAGGGGGATACTGTAGATAGTTTTCACTCAGGTCCACGTCAGTTATTTTAGGCGGGAAACCCTGGGTTGTTGTTGCTACAATGTTGACAGCTGGCTGCCTATAAAAGCAGGCCGGCTGAGCTGTTTGCTGTTCAGTTTCTGTTCCAGCTTACAAAATAAAGAGCTGCTTTGGAGAAATCGCTGTGTCGTCTGCCATGTCTACCCACTATTCAACAGTATTCAGATGATCAAATTACAAATATAATAAGGATTAGGGAAGTCAGGTAGCAAGATGATAGATTTAGAGAAAAGTGGAACATATTTCATATCAACTGGAATGAAAGGATACAGGAAGGAGACAATAGATCCATATAAGCTATTGGGGAAGATAAAGACTTAAATATATCCAAGATCAAGTTGTCTACAAAATGTGCTTGGTTTGAGTAATTTCTTTTTAGTGCTGTGATTAGATTACAAATTAAATTGGAATGAATGAGCAGCTTGCATTGAATAATGCTGAATTTCGCTGAACAGTGTGCATTTAATATTTATAAAACATTTGTTTATCTGCAGATAGATGTATTCAGGCTTCAGTTTTGTATTCAATAATTATACTGCTAAAATGTGCATATTTTAGTTTTATTCTTAAGGAAAGCAAAGAACCGTTCATGTCAGAAAAACATATTTTTGTGTTTTAAAAAACACAAACAAAAATATACACTACCTAACGTCAAAGAGTTAATTTGGTATGATACGAACACAACCTCTTATTGTCTTAGAAAAAGAAAAGTGTGGGGGAAGAACAGCAGAGTTGTGTTCTGATGCAAAAACCTAGAAGATCACATTGCTTCCGATAACTTGACAAGAAAGTAAACTAAAAGCAGCTGGTTTTACTCCTGGGAGACAGAGATTGTCAGATGGGCCTCTCACTTGACACCGTTTCAAGCTGCATATGTATTTAACATGAGGAAGCCAGTATTCCTTCGGGTAGGTGGGAGCCAACACAAGCTCTGCAAAATTAAACTGAGCGTTTCGGCTGTCCAGATTTTATCCTAGCAAGCTTACTTAGTGCATGTAGTACAATAGACAGTGGAAAGGGCAAAATGGGAGGAATAATAATAAATGAACTAGGAGAGCAGAATTAGGAGTTATTTTGAAGACTTCTGCAAGGTATTCAAAGGAATGTGAAGGGTAGCTTTATTAATCTAAGTGAAAGTTGCACTTTAGACAGATATACTTAAAACTAATAATTATTCTGCAGCAATAGCCATAGTATGAAAGCTTGCTTGTGGGAATGTTTGTATGTTTTTAAAAAGCACTTCAAATGATCGTTCATTATACAACGCAGCTTAATGCATAGAGTCCTTTATAAAAGTTCATGTACAAGAACAAAATATTTCCCGATCAAATTAGACGTATTAACTGCCTCCAAACATACACTGTCCAAATATTCCAAAGTTTGTTAAACTGTTCAGAAAGTCTTATGCATGTTCTTCAGCCTCAATAAAGGACTAGTTTCACAAAAGAAACCAGCAGTCTACTGCACATTTTTTAAGAATTGCAAAAGCATTTTCACAGTCTATTTGTCTTAGCAACAACTCTGTAAGGTAGATCACTGTTCCGATTTTTTTGTTTTTGTTTTTACTAAAGATAATCAAAATGGACAGGCAACAATTTGTCCAAGACCACCCAGCACAAGGCAAAAAACAAAAACCACAACAACCCCAAAACCCACACAGCTAAAAAAGTCCCGAATCCATGATTATTCTACCTGCTAAGTTGGGGGGGAGGGGAGCAACTTACCCTCTCACAATACCTACTTTTAAATGAGATTTAACTTACAGGTCCTGTGCTGATGATGTCTGGTGTCAGCTTCCTGGCAAAATTCACCTAGTTCAGAATTCTATTTCTAAGGCATCCAGATAATTGCTTCTAGAATCTCACAAATAAGTCATCAACCAAACTGCCATCCTCTGTTGCCCTCAGGCTCTCCTACCCAGAGGTTTACACAGAACAGCCTTCTGCAACCTGGTGCCCTCCAGATGTTAATGCAATAATGTAACATCCTTGTGGGCTCAGACTGGAGGCTCAGGTACAGTACTCTGGCATCACTGGTGGCCAAGCAGAGGCCTGTGGGAAATTAATGAGGAGGACATCAATGCAACAACACTCTTCCCCACTTGTAATTCTCAGCAACTGGTCTACCACCTCTGATACTGGAGCTAATATATAGAAGTCATGACTAGTAGTCACTGATAGTCCTTGACCTCCATCAGGCATCTCCAAACTCGGCCTGCCAGCTGTTTTGGGACTACAACTCCCATCATCCCTAGCTAACAGGACCAGTGGTCAGGGATGATGGGAATTGTAGTCCCAAAACGGCTGGAGGGCAGAGTTTGGGGATGCCTGTCCTCCATGAATATACTCCCTTTAAAGCCATCCAAGTTGGTGGCCCTTGCCAACCTGGGCCTGTGGTAGAAAATTCCACCACGCAACCCATACAAATACGTTCTTCTGTCTGTCCTGACTCTCCCAACATTCAACTTTATTAGATGACTCTCGTTGTGAGAGGGGCAAGAAAAACCTTCTCTATCCACTTTCTCCAAACCATGGATAATTCTTTATTCTGTGTTTGTTTTAGTTGCTCTTGTCTGGACCTTATCCAGCTGCACAATATGCTTTCTGAGATGAAGCAAACCCAAACTATACACAGTATTCCAGGCGTGTCCAACATTTGTTTAACAACATTGTAATACTGGCAGTTTTATTATCAATCCGTTTCCTAATTATTCCTTACCTGGGCTTCACCTTTTTCGCAGCTGCCGCACACTGGGTCACAATCTTCATCAAGCTAACTATGAATCCAAGATCTTATTCCTAGTCACTCATCACCGGTTCAGACTCCATAGGCGTATACGTGGATTTTATTTTCTGCAATAATATGTGTCACTTTGCACTTGCTTGCATTGAATAACATTTGCTAATTTAATTACCATTCATGCACTTTTAAAAGATTCTTTCAGAGCTCTTTGCAAGGCCCTTCTGTTCTTACCTCCTGTACAACTGAGTGTCATCAGTAAACTTTGCTGCCAAGCAGCTCAACCCAAACTAATTTATGAACAACTTAAAAAGCGCTGGTCCCAATATGAATCCTTGAGGGACCTCACTTCTTAAAAGCCTCCACTGTGAGAACTGCCCATTGATCCCTACTATCTACTTTTTCTTAAACAAGTTAGTGGTTAAAATTACTGATGTATAAGAGGACCTGTTCTTCCCCACCAACCCACTCAATGACTGCTAAGCTTATCAGGAGTCTTTCAGGGCGGTGATTAATCAACAGCTTTTTCAAAGTTTAAATACACAGTGTTGACTGGATCACCTCTACTTATAGGCTTGTCAACACTCAAAAGAAGTGTTCAGTGTTTCTCAAACTTGAGTCTCCAGCTATTGTTATGACTACAATTCCCACCATCCCTGACCACTGGTCCAGCTAGCAACGGATGATGGAAGGTTATGCCTGTACTCCAACAAAAGCTGGGAACCCAAGTTTGAGAAACACTTGTTAGTTAGGCAGAACCTAGCCTTACAGCTGGAGCAGATTTAGGGTTGTACACTGGTCCAAGGGGATGCCATCTCAAAGCAGGGTGAGCTAGGTGCTGGGCTATGGGTAGGAGACGTGAGGCTCTGACAGGGTCCTAGAGTCCTTCTCCCTCTGTTCCAAAGCCTAGCTAGCACTTTCCCAGCTTTGGGAAGGAGATGGGAGGGCTCTAGGTCATTGCCAGAGTCTTTGTGTCTCCTTCACAAAGTCAGGTACCTCCTTACCCACCTTTGGGAAAGTAGCGCAAGGACTGGAGTGGGGTGGAGGAATGCCAAATTTTGCACCATAGTACCCAAGTCTGCCACTGCTTGCAGAAGCCATGCCGGTTCCTCTCTATATGCCATAGTTCTACCTTCAATAATGCTTTCTATCTAGTTAGGTGGAGCCAAGTGCCCTGCTTGGTCATCTTACCCATTTCCATTCCCCCGCCCCCAATTTCAAGCTGAATTGCTAACTTTATGCCTGACTTTGAAATCAGAAGATCTAGAAAACCTGATTAATCTTTTGTGTGTGTGTGTGTGTGTGTGTGTGTATGTGCCTTTTGAGTTTGCATGTTGCCGCTGCAGAACCCAGCATCAGACATGCCATTGTTCCTCTCCTTAAAACATATGCTTGGAAACAAAGCACTTTAAAAAAGAAGAAATAAAACAAGAATACACTTGGGTCAAAACAACTAACTTCTGTCTTCAATGCAATGTGGCAAAACATTATCAGATTTCAAAAGGATGCCTTCCAGAGACCTCCTGCTTCTTTTTAAAGCACTGAGCACCTCCCAAATCATCATAGCCATAACCCCAATTACTGCTTTTCAATGTGAAGAGAGTCTGCCCTTTGGCAATCTCTGAAATCAGCCAAACCATGTTTGACTTTTACATGCTTGGAAATGGCTTTTTGCCTAGTCCAAAATAAACACCACATAAAACCTCAACAATTGCTGGAGGGCATTCGCTGAACATGATGGGTTATCCATCCACTACTTTAAAAGTTCAGCAAAGGAATATGAACACAGCTATAAGTTTGCCTTCACATTGTCTACTACATCCCCATTGTGTTCTGGTATTCTGGCTTGGCCCAGGCCATTTGGTTATCACATTTTTAAAAAGTCACGGCATCCACCTAGAGCAGGGGTTGGCAAGGTTTACCTCGCCTGGGCCAGTTCACTCCAGTGGAGATCTCTCCGTGGGCCGGATCGCATGTGCGATTTTTGGCACCGCAGAAGTGAGTCCCCACGCCACGCTGGTTTAGCGCAGCGGGTGGGGACTCGCCGAGCAGGAAACTCGGTTTGGGGGCAGCTCGTGGGCTGGTTAAACGACCCTTATGGGCTGCTGCCAACACCTGATCTAGAGCCTTAACATTTAAAAATGAAGGTCGGAGCTGTCCCAAAGGAGCAACTGGTAGTGCAGAACTTTGACTGCTGGGGACCTAGGTGTAACTCTCAGACAAGGCAACTTATGGAAAGTATGGTTAGACTATGAACCCTTGATTTAACCTTTCCCCTCTTGGCAGGCCTGTGGAACTTGTGGCACTCCAGATGTTGCTAGAGGACAACTCCCATCAACTGCAATCATTTGCCACCCTAGCTGATGCTGATGGGAGCTTAAATCCAACAACATCTGGAGGGCCACAGGTTTCCACATTTGTAGCCTACTTGCTACTGGGATTTTCCAGTGAACCCGGGAAACTTTAGAATGAGGGAATGCAATGGGAGAGAGACGGTTATCATGTAGTAAAAATTCATTGAGGGTTGTATATATATTTTTAAGACTCCCAGAACCTGATAAGACAATTGAAATTAAAAGAAAGTTTCTTAATAGTTTTGTGGAAGCACATATATCCATTTCCACACTGTCCTGAGTAGTGTTGTACAACTGTCGTTACACAGAAATCAAGATCTTGCAACAACAGATATAGAAAATGGCATTTTAAGGGATCTAAAAGCTGGGATTTTAACTCAGCTGTTTGCTTAGGTCTGCCAGGAAACTTGTCAGAGATATTAAAATAACTGTGTTTCCCCAAAGGCTGGTTGCTGTGCATTTCTGTGCTGTCACTGGAACAATGAATGCCTTTCATAAAAAAATATACTGACCTAGCCCACATTTATAGATATTGTTCAGGCACAGCTGTATCTCAGTAATAGGTAGTAATGCTGCCCAGTATTACCAAAATCTCATGATTAGCCCACCTTTCCTGAGCTTTCTTTAAGAAAATGCTTAAGGCAGATTTAAACAATGCATGTACATTTTCATTAAATGGTAGCTCTTGAAGCTTAAATAATAGCACCCAAATTAGCACCCAAATTCAAACTAAACAGCAGCAGTAGAAGGAAGAAATAAGCAGCAATGTCAAGAACCTCTAATATCTAACCACAACATCAGAGGTGGAGATCTAAAAAGTCTTACATTTACAACACAGTGATATCACTATAATGGTTACAGCTTCCCCCAAAGCATCCAGGGAAATGTAGTTTTGTAAGGGTGCCAAGAGTTGTTAGAAGTCTCTTATTCCCCTCACAGAGCTGCCATTTCCAGAGTTCCAGGCAAAGAGGGACTAAATGTTAAAAAGGTATTGCAGTGCTTTAAATGTATGGTGCAGATGTGGCCCAAGTTTCAGAACCAAAAGGTCCTTAACCCTTGTCATGAAAGGATTTCAGAACCATAACACAACAGAAGAGGCTCGTCTGTACTGTATTTGCAGATCTAGGGTGAATGAAGCTGTGGCCCACCATGGTTCAGCTCTGCCCAGACCTCAAACATGATGTGGAGCAAGATCTGGCCAGAAGACTCTGCCAATAACTCTGAAACCATGGGATCTGGGTTTCCCTACCCCAGGAATGGAGGTCCCCACACCATCTACCTGGGCTTCTAGCTGACCCTTGTACTGCCCCTAGAAACACATTCTAGCCGACAAAAACACTCAGGGTGCAAATCGGGGCCAGTGAGTGGTGTAGTCTGGGGACAGTCCCAAGGGTCAGACAAAGACACCTGGAGGGCCAAATCTGGCTCCCGGACAAGAGATTCCCCATCCCAGTCCTAGGGCCATAGCAGGAGCAGAGAAGACAATGGGCCAGGCAGATCAAGGGCTGATTGAGGCAGGAAGGGGCACCAGACTTCTGGACCTGAGGAAACAGACATCGCCCTTCACACCAAGCCTTGAGCCAGGTCTCAGCCATTCTGCAAGGTTCCCAGCATCTGCTGTCTTACTTTCCCTAGCCCAATACTACTATGCTCCACCTCAATCACCAAGCAGTGCGAGATTCCAAGGGTTGCAGGTGTGCCTTAACCAAGAGTCTGTGTTCACTTTTGGACAAGGGGATACAGTCTTTATGGTGTCTTTATGATATATGGTTTGTTTACGCACATTTACAACCATAGCCTCCTGTCGGAGGGTGGTTCCAAGCATCTCGTCCCAAGCAGTGCCAGCTTCTTCCAAAGGCAGCTTGCCTCCCCAACCCCAACCCCAGCCCAAGAAAAGCCACATCTCACCTGTTCTCACCTTGCTATCCTAAGCCCTGGTTTTAGGAGAGAGGCCCTGCTCATCTGTATTCTCACACCTAGTTATTTGATGCTTTGTTGTGCTCAGTACCCCCAGGCTCTCACCTCAAAGGAAATTAGGCTGACTCCATTACCTTTGAACCCATGTTGATTTCACAGAATTAAGGATGTCTGTCCAGCACACAGTGTCTGACTTAATTAGCCATCACACTAATTAAAGGATTAGCAGGGACTATCACACAGTTTAAACAAATCTATGACAAAACAATAGCTTCATTGTTTAGCCATTGTTAACATTGCCCTGCTTGCCATCAACAAAGTTATTTACCAAGTGGGAATTTACCTTGGTATGCCTGGAACTACCTGGAACAACTATTTCTGTCTCTCTATCTCTCCGCTTTACCCACCCCAGTTTGGTCATTTGCATTATCCTGCTAATGACCAGAAATATATATACTGTATATGTATCAAGTGAAGTAGGGGAGGGAGCTATTCCTATCGTTGGGCAGAGTGAGGAAGCCAGTGCAGCTGGTGGTTTTGAGTACCATGAAAGGGCAACAAAAGGTTACTGATTTAAATTTTTTACTTGCATTGAGAGGTACCTGTGGGATTTCTCAGGTTCAAATTCCCACTCAGCCACAAAGCTCACTAGCTAGCCTTGGGTCAGCTGCTATTACTTGGCTCAAGGTACCTTGCAGGGTTGTTGCAATGGTAAAAAAATATTTGGAGAAAAGAGGTTGTATTTGCTGTTTTGAATTCCTTAATTGAAAAGGTGGGGTGCATAGAAATAAATAACTTGACCAGTCCTGAGTACTGTGACCCTTGACCAGGGGCGGGGGAAGGGGAGGTTGCTTCTCCAGAAAGGAAATGTCTCTAACTTGCCTTTATCATTCTTAATCTTCCCTGGAAACCCAATGTGGTGAACAGCCTCACCTGCTGTGCATGGGAAACAGAACTCTGAATGTTGTGGCATTAGCCCTTAAGCCTGAGTGAGTTTGTCAAATGAGATTTAGTACCAGACTGATCACATTATATTGCCCCTCTGCATCTCAGGAACAATAAAGATTATGGGTTTAAGTCTGTAAATATTTATTGGTGTGTGTTTTAAAATGGCTCTTCTGGACCCTAAGCCATGCCTTGAAAAGGACTGAGAAAACATGGGAGACCACACCCAACAGAAGGAAGGGGAAGGAACAGAAATCATACTTAAAAGGTGTGTCTGGCAGTTTGCCTCCCAGAAGGAAAACTGGAATCTGTGCCAAATGCCTTAGCTAATCATTTGTTAGGGTTTTTATTTTTTGTTAAGTCATTGTTCTGCTGGGTCATTTCACTGGGCAAAACATTCATCCAGTCAGAATATCAGGACTACTTCCAGAGAATATTTTTAAAGTACAGTGGTACCTCGGGTTACAGACGCTTCAGGTTACAGACTCTGCTAACCCAGAAATAGTACCTCGGGTTAAGAACTTTGCTTCAGGATGAGAACAGAAATTGCATGGCGGCGGCGTGGCGGCAGCAGGAGGCCCCATTAGCTAAAGTGGTACCTTAGGTTAAGAACAGTTTCAGGTTAAGAACGGACCTCCAGAACGAATTAAGTTCTTAACCAGAGGTACCACTGTATGGGGGCAGGGGGAGAGATCACTACCAATAGTAAATACCATGTTCAAAGGAGCAGAAAGTACACTAGAGGCTGCTAACTGAGGGGAAATGTTGTTGCTGGTACTTCGGTGAAACCCTGAAAGGTCTATATCCCCTCTAAATCCACAGGGCACAAGAATCAGTGCTTTGTACTGCCTCAGCCTCTCCTACATTGACCACATCTCCTTAAAAATGCCCACGTGGCACTTGGTGCCAAGACTGAGTGCCTACCCTCCCTATCCAGAGCAGAGGTGCAAAGAACTTCACTCTGTGAGTGACTGCACTGGTGACCTTTTATTCCTATTGATGGGACAGCTGTGTCATGGCTGCACCATTTTGTGCTTGGATTTCCCCACTATTATAGATGTAGCAATCATTTTGCATTATGCCAAAATCCAATAGCGGCCATTTCTTTGTTTTGTCACACCCATACAGTGCTCAATACCACCACCCTTCCCATGACAGTCATTATGTGACTGCTGTCCACGGAATGTTCTCAAATTTCCAAATGTGTCCACAGGCACAAAAAGGCAGGTCATGCCTGAACTAGACAATAACTACCCCCCACCCCCAAAATGTGCTCATTTATCCTCAATTGGGTCACATTTGTTTATTTGGTTTACACCATGCCTCGCTATTCGGAAAACGTATTCTTTGTGTGTTGTCCAGTCGTTAGAGGTGGCATTTTGTTTGTACTGAAAGACTAATGTTCGTCATTACAAACAAACATCATCAGCTGCATGCAGTTGATTAGAGGCACCTGGCTTTGTAGTATGCAATGGGACTCACATATGAAAGGTTGCCCAGGCTATAGATTCCTATATAAAGGTAAAAGAACCCCTGATTGTTAGGTCCAGTTGTGGATGACTCTGGGGTTGCGGCGCTCATCTCGCTTTACTGGCCGAGGGAGCCGGCGTACAACTTCCGGGTCATGTGGCCAGCATGACTAAGCTGCTTCTGGCAAACCAGAGCAGCGCACAGATATATACCCTACGTCATATCCTTTATGATTATTACAAATAAGCACCACCAATTGCCCATGGCAGAGTCCATGCACATGGATGCTAGCACACACTTGCTATAGCACTCAAAGCAACTGTCAGTGTCTTGAGCTGTTAAAAGTAAGTACTCTCTGCTGTGGGATCCCTTTTGTTGTGTGAAGTCTACCCCCCTGAGGAGTGGGTAACATAATAGCCTATATAAAAGCCTAAGCTGCATGACCTATATATGAAGTGCATTATCAGCAGGCTGCATAAGAGGAAAGGTTTTTTTTTAAAAAAAAACACATGCTGTTCCCATGCTCTTTTTATACCATAAACTCTATTCAAGTGGTCCCATCTTGCTTATTCAAAATGTGTACAAGTTTTCCTTCCAAATTCAAAAGAGAATTGGGTCCAGGAGCCCATAAAGTTTGATATAGCTTGATGGTCACTCATTATTTATGGAACCAACCCCTCCATTAAAGTCCTTTGACGAGCACACAGGGCAGAGTCTTTGCTCTCATTTCTTGATGGGTTTTAGACAAAGAAAGCAAAAGCAGGAATCCATCCAAGTTTGCACTTTGTGTTGGGAGAGATCTCAGAAGCAATGACAGAGACTCACGCAACTTATCCAAATTCCAGCATTAACTAGGCAAAAAGAGCCTCCCCACTCCAGAGACCTCTGCATATAGCATAGAATTTGGGAGAGGGGTGGGTTTCTCTTTCGCTTTAAACTGGGCTCTTGGAAAAAGCAAAAGCAGTTCCAATTCAGGAGTGAAGTACCTTTGGGCCTCCAGGTGTTGCTGAACTACAACTGCCATCCCCTAGCAAGCATGACTAATGGTCAGGGATGATGGAATATGCAGTTTAGCAACATCTGGAAGGTCAAAGTTCCCCACACTGGCCACAGGCCACTGCAAATATAATACAATGTCTTATTAACACATACACGCAACATGAATATACACACTGTTTAAAAGGCAATGAAAATTAAACTAAACATTGAAACTTCCTGGGGTTACTCTTACATTTAGCTTGTTCAATTAATAAGGCACCTTTACAAACCACTGACATTGGGTTCAGAATCAGCTCAATTCTCCCAATTCGCAGAAATGGCAAAATCAACAAATTCCTCTGTACTGTACTTTGTACAGAGGAAAACTTTACATTAGCGATCTGGGGCAGGAGCAGTCACCGTGGGGAACTGAATTTATGAGGCTCTCCATAAGGAAAGACCCCGATCTTAGGCTGCCACCTAAGATCAAAATTTGACTGATTCACCAAGCATTTCCAAATGGCAATGGAAGGAGCCATTTTCTTTGGATTTGTTTTTCAATTCGTTTTATTATTGGTGTTATCCACATGCAACCACAAACATGGTTGGTGTTGTAGACCAGGAATGAGGAACCTGTGGCCCTGAAGATATTTCTGGATTGCAACACTCATTTAGGGATGGGATAATCTGACAACTCTGTTTCTCTTCCGTTTCTTGTTTTCCCATTCTTAAGTTCAGTTCTCTGCATTTCAACATCAACTGTTAATTATAAAAAAAAAAGTTTTCATGGAAAGTTCTCATTTTAGTATAAATTTCTCCCAATATACACATTTTTGCAATCACATTTCCTTAATACAACACAATTTTCACTAATTCACCAATACAGTCATGCTTATGCACTTTACCACAGTATATGCACTTTTTAATGCATTACGTGGCTGGAGAACTGCATTGCAAAACTCAAAAAGTTTTGCAAAGTTTCAAAGATTTCTTTGGTCACATCCACATCATACATTTTAAGACATTCTTGCACCAAGATGTCAACATTTTAGTGTGAATTTTCCCTAACAAAACTAATCTCTGCTATGATTTTTGAGACCAAGTGTTAGCAACAATAGTCACCATAAGAAAAATACCTACACCGTAAGCTCCTTCTTGCTAAAAGCAACATTTTAGCAATGACACTTATAGCCTTGCACAGGGCCAGCAAACCGGCGAGGCAAAGTGAGGCGACTGACTCAAGGGGCACAAGTGCAGCAGATCCTGATGTAGATCTATATTCAGGGCCGGCCCACCCATGAGACAAGGTGAGGCAACTGACTCAGGCAGCAGGATTCACCAGGCAGCATATCCTGATGTCAAAATCCCACCCCCTTGTTCCTGATGTAGATCTTCCCTCACTTCTTTTTCCATGGCAAGGAGAGAGATGCCATTTTGTGGTTCACCTCAGGTGCCAAAATGTCTTAGGCCGGTCCTGTGTCAACCAGATGTCAATAGGAAGACCACAAACAGGATCTGAGTGCAAAATCATTCTCCGCACTGGCAGTTCACAGCAGCTGGTATTCAGAGTCATCATAGCTAGTAGCCACTGACAACCTTATCTTCTTACGAATTTGTCTAATCCTCTTTCAAATCCATCCATCTTGGTGGCCATCCCTACATCATGTGGGAGCAAATCCCATAGTTAAACTGGGTGCTGTGAGAAGAAGTTTCTTTTGCTTGTCCTGAATTTTCCAACATCCAGCTTCATTTTATGTCTCCATGTATTATTAAAGGTAAAGGGACCCCTGACCATTAGGTCCAGTTGTGACCGACTCTGGGGTTGCGGCGCTCATCTCGCTTTTCTGGCCAAGGGAGCTGGCATACAGCTTCCGGGTCATGTGGCCAGCATGACTAAGCCACTTCTGGCGAACCAGAGCAGCGCACAGAGACACCATTTAACTTCCCGCCAGAGCGGTACCTATTTATCTACTTGCACTACGTGCTTTCGGACTGCTAGGTGGGCAGGAGCTGGGACCGAGCAATGGGAACTCAACTTTCTGATCAGCAAGCCCTAGGCTCTGTGGTTTAACCCACAGCACCACCCGCGTCCCCCATGTATTATTGGGCCGGTGGCAAAGTTCACAAACTGGAACACCAACTTCTGGGTTTGCAGCGTTTTATTTCCAAGTTGTTTATAAACTAAGCTGTTCTAAAACCACTGTACTCATTTTTCCCCGTTAACTAAAAAGCACCAAATCTTGTAGCGTCCCTACATTTCCCTTTCTGCACTTTTCCAGTCACAATATAGGCACCAAATGGTTCCTTAAACCAAGGTTAGAGTTGCCAAAATGGAATGTCTAGTTGACATTTTGGAGTAAGACAGCTCTGAAGTCTTATTTTTCAAATAATGAACTAACTGTTATTGATTATCAGTTAAACATCTGGCTAGTTCAGATGACAACCTTGAGCTAGGTTAAGAACTTTTGAGAACTTAAAAAGTCCCTTGATCCAGGGACAGTCCACAAACATATTGGCCTATTCTCGACTACTCTTGCTCTAACTGCACAGAAAAAGCAGTTTGGTTCCAGAAATTAATTCTGATTGTGCAGATAAAATATAACTGATAGAATACTACAGGACCTCCAGATGATGGAAACGGTGGCACTCAGACATCTTCACTTGGTTGCAAATGGTCAATAGCCAAGTACAAAATGCGCCTGGCGTCTCGCTATTTTCTAACACTGTTTCCAGTCTACAATATTATTTTTTAAGTGGGGCAATCAGAATTGTGCATAGTAGGAAGGAGCTGACTGAGTGATCTTTCACATCAAAACTCAGCAGGGTGGGAGCAGGCAGTAAGAAGAACTGCATTACCAGCATTTAAATGTTCTAACCATTTAGGCAGGAGTTGATCAGAGATTCAGCTGTTCCAACACAGCTGGGTGGGTGGTCTCCAAGTCACTCTGCTGATGGGCTTCTTTAGATTTAGAAGAAGGTGGATCCTGCTGCTTGGTAAACATCTGAAGTCACAATGCAAGAATAAAGAAACAATCCAAATCCACCTCGGAAGTGCTGTAAAAACTGGTGCAACTATTTCACCACTTCCTTATGAGTGTTTGCCACATGCACAGGCTCCCCCCCCCCCATATAACTGTACAGTCATTTCGTCAGTTATTCTGCAATATTATCCACAAGAAACTGAACTGCCTGAAGTTCCAGTGTATACTGGATTCTGTCTTGCTACATAAAGGCTGCACCTTAATTTTTGCAAGGTCTGGCTCACACACCACATTAAACTTAACTACTGTGGTTCAAAAGTGAGCTTCCCCTGCACCCCTGGTGAGAGTTAAGCCACTGTTTGGCTTAGCATTAAGTCCAAACCCAGGCTCTTTTATTATTTTTCTCCAAGAGGACAATGAGCTGTGACCAAGGTTTGCTCTGGGCTTACGGATCATGGCTTGTTTGTGAGAAAGAACCCATCAGCCAGGTTTCAGATGCAGTGACAAGCCAGACCATGGATTACCTCCACTGCACAGCACTCTCAAATGTTGTTGGTTCCATGATGCAAAGGCTAGTAAACTCTGGATTCCAAAATCAGCACTCTTGAGTTCAAATCTCTGTGGATCTGCATTGATTAGGCCATTGTCCAGTGACAGCACAAAATTCAGTCCACAGCTTCTATTGTTTAAAAGGTCAGTGGAAAATAATATGGGAAGCACCTTAATTGCTGTCTATCACAGAAGTTGACGCTACTGGGCAAGATGAACCAACAGTCTGACTTTTTTTTACAAAGCAGCTCCTAGGATGCACTTCAAGAAAGCCTTCACTGGCATACAAAATTGTGCTTTGTGGTTAGAATGGGCCACTCACATGGCAGATCTGCCACAAGTATATTTCAAGTTGGGAATTTCTTTCTTTTTAAAAGCCAGCTTGTCCTGGAGCCCAAGAGTTATAATCATACACTAACAATGTTCTAAATTTTCCAAGCGCTGGGTCCTTATGCGCCCGAAATAGCAGAATCCATGCACTAATGGGAGGTTATAAGCAGGTTCAGGGAACCCCAAGGTTTGAGCTAGTACAAACATCTTCAGTAAACAGAGAAAGGATGAAATGGAACATCCTAATCAGACTCATTCCACACTGCAACATTTTGTTGCAGGCTTTATTTTATCATAGTTATATTCAGGTTCTTTGTCATATTATTTGCATTCCATCCTTCCTTCAAAGAGTGGGACTGGGGACATATATGGGATTTCCCCACTTTATCCTCCTAACAACCCTGTGAGGTTGGCAGAGACTGGTACTATACAAAGCTACCCATTGAACTTAGTGGCCAAGCAGAGCTTAGAACCGAGGTACCGTATATACTTGAGTATAAACCGACCTGAATATAAGCCGAGGCACCTAATTTTAGCACAAAAAACTGGGGAAACTTATTGACTCAAGTATAAGGCAGTTCACCACACCAGAAACCTGGTGGTGGCGGCAGCGAAAGAAGATAAGCTTTTTCAGCATAAAAAATGTTCTGAAAAAGACGGCTTATACTCGAGTATATACGGTATATTGTGTTCTAAATTATATTGGTACCAAATTTACTTCTTAAAGGACCCTCCAATTCCTTGTCCAAACGAAGCCGCTACACCTGATTTACACACCTGACAATCAGGCCCCTGATTTAGCTTTATTTCTGAAGTTACACAAGCCATGTCTGGAGAATAACAAGATTTACACATGCACGCACACACATGCACACACACCCTTTGAAGGGAGGTCATATAGAAATGTAATAAAAACATAAGCATCCAAGATTGTGGAACTGGATACTGAAAAGGGAAGAAACGAAAAAAGGAAAGGAACATGGGGGAAGTTAATGCTTAATTTCTATACTAGAGGGGGAAATCTGAGCCTTTGTATTCTGAACAGCAGGACAAGCCTGAAGAGTGGCGTTAAGTGGATTAAACGGATGCTTACCTCCTGGATAATCTCCATGAAATAAAAGTGCTTTTGCCAAAAAGGGAAAAGAATGAGAACTGAAACCCATTCCTTCCCTAGGTACAGTTTCGCCTAACCCCAGGAACATGGAAGTTGGTGGTTGCTACTCGAATGTAAAGGAAAGGCACTCTGTACATGCTAAGATGCACTCACATTATGCCTTCATGCATTCCAGCTAAACAGTTTTGTAGGCAGAAGGTCTGAAGGTGCAGTTTAAGCCCTTTCTAGGTAAGCAAAAGATGACTTGCTGCTGCGACCCATGAATCACCAAATGCAGCAGAAGTCTACCCTGTTTACTCCACTTTTAAGCTTTTCCTAAAGTTATTAGTGAAAAACTTGCTAGGTTGCAAACAAGTTATCTCAGACAAGTACAGTACTTACATGGTTACGTGTTTGTACATATATCTGTGACAAATCAATACAATAAAAAAAAAAGTTAAATGTTGGGGACTGAAAGGACCACCCTAAGCAAGCAGAAGCAGTCTTGAATACTAGGATTCAGTACTGGAGCATGCAAAGTAATCAGTACAGATTAGAGTACTCCTTCCTCAAGGGTATTTGCAAAGAACTTTGAAGACTAACGAGCACTATCCAAGTATGCTTCACTGGAAGCAAATCTTATTAAAGTCAATGGGAATTAAATTCCAGAAGAGGATCCATGTGTTGCTTTGGCAGCTGTAGACAGCAGCTGCATACCCATTTACCTGGGAGCAAGACAAAATAAAATTAATGGAACTTACTTCTGAGATATCTATAAACATGTACATAACGATTGCACTGTCCAGTTTTGTGGCAACTGAAGAGAAAAACAATCCTACTGCATGTTTTCTCATGAATCAATCCAGTTGTTTTCAGTGGGAAATTACCCACCAGGTAATCAAGCACAGAGATAGTTGCCTTACTGTGGCATCAGCTTTCATAGTATGAGAAGCTGAGACTGCAAGCCCTTTGCACGCACACTTGCAAGGCAGGAAGTTGCACTGAGCACAACGGAGCTTGCCTCCGAGTAAAATTGCTTAGGATCATGCTCATGTCAGCCTTGAAGATGCCGATAATACATAGGGTTGCCCCACCCCCCACCCCATCATAAAATGGCAGATAAAATAAACCCTGCTAAAGATTGTCCCAAATTGCTTGCTACAATTTGCAAAAGCCACCCAGCCTATATTTTTTGTAAGCGAGCAGAGGAAATAAAAGAAATAAGGAAGGAAAATGGGGAAATGCCCTGAATGTAAGAGATCGCAGTACTGTAGGGGGAAACGGGAGCGAGGGAAGGGAAGGAGCCTGCAGCTGCAACTTTCCTTCAGTACAAAGGGGTGGGGGAAAGTTAGGAAGGAGAACAGCTTTTGGGCGAGGGAGGGGAGCAGGAGCCGCTGGCTTCTCCTTACCGCTGTGGAACCTGATGAAGAAGCGATGAAGACTACGATCACCATCCTGAAGAAGGGCGCAGGCGCTTCTTTGCGATGGCAGAACGAGCGCAGGAGGCCAGGAACAGTGTCTCAGCCAAAAGCGAGCGCAGGAGGATGGGGAGAGAGAGAAAGCGCGCAGGCGAAGAGGCGCAGCGCCGTGCAGTGTGGAAACACGGAATGCCCCGCCTCCTGCTACGAGCGGCAGCTGCTGCTATTGCTACGCATGGGACCCGCTCGCCGATCATCCAAACCCCGGAAGAAGCTGAGAGAGAGAGCATGTTTGTATCGCAGAATCGAAAGGAAGTGGGGGAAATTGCAGGGGTGATACAATCCGCAGCAGAACTGCGAAGGCTCGCTTATTTCCCGCGCCGGATCTGCTGGGCCTGGGTCATTCATGGGGGGCGGGGAACGCGTTGCTGTTGATTTAGGGGTAAAGGTATTTTGTTCACTTTCTGCCACAATCCTCAAGCCCCAGAACCTTCAAAGCCGCTCCGAGGCATTTGTTAAAATGAAATGGCTTGCGTTCAAAAATCGCACCGATCAACGTGAAACCGACTTAACGCAAGAGATGCCCCTGCTTCGGGGCGCTTACAATCGGGAAAGTTCGCATTATTAGGTCTAAGGCAACCTTTTTCAATCTTGGGTTCCCATATGTCGTTAGACTACAACTCCCATCATCCCTAGCTAGCAGGACCAGCAGTCCGCGATGATGGGAGTTGTAGTCCAACAACATCTGGGGAACCAAGGTTGAGAAAGGCTGGTCTAAGGTAATAATGCTTGGCTCTTGGTTTCAAATGCTTTGTTTAAATATAGTTTTAAAATGCCTGAATAAAGGGCACACCTGCAAGACAGTGTGCAAGAAATGTACTGTATAACAAAACATTCTGATTTATAAAATAACAGTATTAAACCTCATTTTAAAAGAGCTGTATTATTATTATTATTATTATTATTATTATTATTATTATTATTAAATTTGTACAGACTTTTCATCCAAAGAACACAGGGCAGTGCTCGACATAACAATACAAAATGAGAACGCAAAAAAAAAAGACAGTCAAACAAGCGTTTTCTAGTTTGTATCAAAATTTTTAAAAGGCTTAAGAGCATGGCTTAACTACAATGTGGTCATGTGCATTTCCTGTGGGAGGAAATTAAACAAATGTTGAGCCATCACCAAGAAGGCCCTGTTCCTGGTACCTTCTTTCTTCTTCTTTGGCGATCACTCATAGCCAAGTAAGATTGTCTTCCATGAACACAGTTTTAACAGTGAGTCCATAAGTGACTGTGGAGGCCATTGCAAGTCAAGTCTACTCCTGATGGGCCAGAGAGCAGCACTCAAGAAACTGATCAAAAAGCACTTACAATGGCCTAGAAAGCTGGGTGAGTATTATTACTGCCCTGATGCAAAAGAGGAGCTGAAGCAAAGAGAAAGTGTCTCATGGCAGATTTAAACCAGGGTCTTGGTGTTTTATAGCACAGATTGTTCACCTCCATTATCCCTATTGGATGTATCTGAGCTAAGAGATATGGTTGGCCAAGGGCACAATGAGCTATGATGAGGCTGAAAGGCTGTAATAGATCATTGTCTTTGTGGCCCCATTTTGTTCATAATAGGTGCTGTAATGATATGACATCGTGCATCTCGCTTTCCACTATCAGCCTCTTCTTCTTCTTCTTCTTCTTCTTCTTCTTCTTCTTCTTCTTCTTCTTCTTCTCCTCCTCCTCCTCCTCCTCCTCCTCCTCCTCCTCCTTCTCCTTCTCCTTCTCCTTCTCCTTCTCCTTCTTATTCCATTTCCAGTAGGCTCTCCTAATGTTCTCAGAGTGGCTTAAGATAAAACAGATGAAAACAATCACAATCAGAAAATGTAAAACAATATACAATATAAAATATCTAAAAGTGCCTCATTCAATAACATAATTAATTTAATTTAATTTAATTTCATAAAATGCATATACTGCTTTATGGTTTGTTTGTTTTTAACCTTCAAATCAGTTTACAAAAGTAACAGAGCAGTAAAATTATTGGTAAAAAGCTGTTAAAAACAACAATTGAAATCGTCCAAAAAGTTAAGAATAAACTTAAAACAAGTTAAAACACACACACAGCAACATTTTAGATATCCAAGTAGGCTTGAGATAGGTCATTAGTCCATGTAAGGTAAAAGGTAAAGGACCCCTGGACGGTTAAGTCTAGTCAAAGGCGACTATGGGGTGTGGCGCTCATCTCTACTTTCAAGCCAAGGGAGCTGGCGTTTGTCCACAGACAGTTTTCTGGGTCATGTGGCCAGCATGACTAAACCATTTCTGGCACATAGAGGACTGTGATGGAAACCAGAGTGCATGGAAATGCCATTTAGCTTCCCACCGCAGCAGTACCTATTTATCTACTCACGTTGGTATGCTTTCAAACTGCTAGGTTGGCAGAAGCTGGGACAGAGCAACGGGAGCTCACTCCGTTGTGGGGATTCAAACCACTGACCTTCCAATCCAGGGGTCAGCAACCTAAGGCCCATGGGCCACAAGCGGCCCACAGGGATTGCTTTACCGGCCCACACGCCCCCGAACCGAGCCACCTGCTTGGTGAGTCCCCATGCTTGGCGCTAAACTGGCGCAGTGCACAGATTCGCTTCTGCAGCACCGGAAACTGCATCGACGCAGATGCCGGAAATCATGGCCACGCACTCTCACACGCACCCGCGATCCAGCCCACAGAGGGGGCTCCGCGGCAGTGAACCAGCTCAGGCAAGGTAAGCCTTGCTGACCCCTCTTGGCAAGCCCAAGAGGCTCAGTGGTTTAGACCATAGTGCCAACCACGTCCCTTTTTACCTTAGTCCGTTTAGCTCAGTCTTGCTTACACTGACAGGCAGGAACATTCTAGGATTTGAGGCAGGGTTTTCCCCCAGCCCAACCTGGAGATGCTGGGCTTTGAACCTGGGATCTGGATGCATCAGCAGCGCGTCCTCCCCAGATACTGGGGCTACATCAGCTGCCCAAAGATGCCACATGTTGACACAGGGCTGGTCCTGCACATTTTGGAACGGGTGGGTTCTGCCTTAAGGTCACTGTGCTCCAGATTTGCAAAGCTAGTGATCAGAACCTTGCAGTGCAGCTGCTCTTTTGGCCTAGCATAGTTAAAATTTCTATTTGTACAACCACCCAAACCTCCATCTTATCACTTCCCTAATCGGAATAACTTGCTAAGAGATTAGGAATTGGCAATCCCTGAAGTTAAACACTTAGTACCTTTGACTCTGGGATAAAGTTTGTATTGAATAATATGAGTGAAGAAGAAAAGGAAAGGAGCAGAACAGAAACAAAACAAAAGGGAAAGGGAAGAAATCCAAAACCTCTGGCCAACACCTACATTATGTGCTGCAGAACTTACCGTATATCAGTTTAGGGGAACAATTGTGTAATTAAGGATTTCAGTCCCCAAACACGACACCAAAAAGACTCAAATTCCCAAAACTTTCCTGAAGCAAGGATTAGTTGTTAGTGGGTGGAACATCGTTTCTTCATGAGAAGGGAAGGAAGTTTCCAAGCTGTTTAGTTGACAAAGTCTTACTCAGAGTTTACACAATAAATCACCACGTGTTATGTTTATAATGCTTGACCTCAAGCGTCACATTTTTTTTGCCTTGGTTCACTTTTTTTTAACATGGAAAAGCACACTAATGATGTAGCTGGCAGAGGGCCATAGATTCAGTTGCAGACTTTCTTACGCTTATATTGCATCTTTATGTGAATATAAATCAGGTTTAATGGGGGCACTTAATACAACTGAAATTCTAAAACCCAGTTTAAATTTAAAACCTCCAATTTATGTTGCTACTATTTTTTAGATAATTCAGTTCTTAAAAACTAAGCCCAGCCTTGTTTAGCACAATACATTCATTGTCCAGTGGCAAGCGTTGCTGCCTTTAACCTAAATATCATAAACTTTCAGGGTATTATTAGACCTGATGATATTTAGGATAGCCCTGGCTTGTCTAGGTCAGCATCCTGCTTCACACAGTGGACCAACCAGAAGAAGATTGGAAGTGCACAAACATTATGTGAAGTCAGCTGCCCTCATCCTGCCTCTGACCCTTGATGGTGCTTCTAATCCTTGATGCAGCAAATAAATAGCCACCATGACTAGCAGATTTTTGACAGCCTAATAATAATAATAATAATAATAATAATAATAATAATAATAATAATTTTTATTTATACCCCACCCTCCCCAGCCAAGGCCGGGCTCAGGGCGGTTAACAAGCAATAATAAAAACAAGTTGAATGAATACAACTTAAAAACAAGATTAAAATACAACAATTAAAATATTGAAACATTAAAATATTAAAATGCAGCCTCTTCACAGGAGGAGAAAGGAAAAAGAAAGAGGGAAGGGAATCAAATTGGCTCCAAGCCAAAGGCCAGGCAGAACAACTCTGTCTTACAGGCCCTGCGGAAAGAAATCAGATCCTGCAGGGCCCTGGTCTCATGAGGCAGAGCGTTCCACCAGGCCGGAGCCTGTGTCGAAAAGGCCCTGGCTCTGGTTGAGGCTAATCTAACTTCCTTAGGGCCCGGGACCACTAGGGTGTTGCTATTTATGGACTTTAAGGTCCTCCGTGGGGCATATCGGGAGAGGCGGTCCCTTAGGTACGAGGGTCCTAGGCCGTGAATCTGTCTAAACTCCCTTTCAATTCATTTTAGGTCAGTGACCATCACACACCTTGCAGTAACAAATGTCAGAGTTTAACTATGTGCTGTATGAAGTATTTCCTTTTGCCTGACCTGGATCTCCCACAATTCAACTTCATTGGCGCAGGGTTCTAATATTATGAGGGAGGAAAATTTCTCCCCTGCCCACTTTCTCTGCACCGTGCGTCATTGTGTCACCTCTGTCATGCCTCCCTGCTTATCACCCCCCCCTGCAAACTAGCCCCAAATAGCCCCTTTCATAGCAGTTATGCCAGCCCTTGATCATTTTGCTGTGCCCCCTTTTCCACCTTTCCCAGCTCTACAATATCTCTACAATATTGAGATGTGGTGCCCAAGAAATGTACACAGTATTTCAAGTGTAGTTGTATGATATGTTTGTATAAAAGTGCTATGATATTGGCAGCTTAATCCCTTCCCTAATTACCCCTCACATGCAATTCATCTTTTTCATGGGTGACCTATTGCTAATAATTATGGCAATGCTGTGCATTTTTTTATTATTAGCATTTGGATGCTTCTTGTAATATATTCATTATATATAAAATATTCTTAAATGGAAAGTAAAGTTACTCATTGCATAAAAAAAGATGGAAGCCAGTAATAAATGGGTTGATTATAGCAAAGACTGAAATGGCTTCCAAGCGGAAAGCAGATGCCTTATCTAGAGAGAAATTCTTAGGGAGGATATAAAAGGATGTCACATAGAGGAGGGAGAAAGGTTGTTTTCTGCTGCTCCAGAGAAGCGGACACGGAGCAATGGATCCAAACAACAAGAAAGAAGATTCCACCTAAACATTAAGAAGAACTTCCTGACAGTAAGAGCTGTTTGACAGTGGAATTTGCTGCCAAGGAGTGTGGTGGAGTCTCCTTCTTTGGAGGTCTTTAAGCAGAGGCTTGACAACCATATGTCAGGAGTGCTCTGATGGTGTTTCCTGCTTGGCAGGGGGTTGGACTCGATGGCCCTTGTGGTCTCTTCCAACTCTATGATTCTATGATTGAGGGTTGCTGCCAGATAGCTGCCATTTTTGAGTGGAATTAACTTTTATACTGGCAAATTCAGGTTGTACAATCACAGTTGATTAGAAAATCTTGTGCAAAATAAGTCCTCTTCCCTGAAAGATCAGAAGCTTTACAATAAGGAAAGTGGTAGGAAAACGCACTGAAAGGTGTGAGATGACACTTGCTTTGATGGAACACTGCCTAATCTACACACAAATAAATCAGAATAAATTAAATGGCTAATGTTGTCCAGACTCCTGCAAACATACCAGGTTATCTCGAAGTGTCCTTGAACACTTTTATTGATGAAGCGCACAAATCTACCAAAGCATATCTAGTTAAGCATCTTTCACTACAATCAAATGAAATAATATTATCTGCTGTTGAACGTGTAGAACAAATAGCTAATGCCCAAGATGGAAATTATGGAAGTTATGCATTGACATTAAGAAAGCCTTCCACTTCTAATAAAAAGAGTACAAAACATCAGAAATACACAATGTTGCTATGCAGAGCATCGGATATGGAGTTGGCCTGCGTGCTACAGCTGCCATCACCACTGCTGCCTTTATGGATGCTGGCTTGATCACTGGAGAAGACCAGAGACTTGTCGCTGATCACAATAAAGTCAAGAGGGTCCAATAAAAAGTTATGATATCTCTGGATTGGGAATTTGATGGTCTTTTTCAGAAGGCTGATATTGACTGCATCTTCTTTGACGGCTGTGAAGATACAACTAAATTTATGCTGAAAGCAGACAATTCAGATAAGCAGCTCCACATCACCATCACAGGGAAGCATTATTCTGTGTGCAGTGTGCCAGGTGGAAGGTATCTTTACCATTTCACTCCAGAAAAAGGCTCAAAGAAAGACAAACCAGCCAAAGTTATTGCTATTCAACTTGCAGATTTCCTAAAGAAGGGCATTGATAAAAGCCTGCAGGCCATTGGAAGTGATTCTACAAATGTTAATGCTGGCTTGGACGGTGATACTATGCATTGGGTACAGGTCAGGCTTGGTTGTAAGCTGATGTGGTTGGTTTGTGCCCTCCACACCAAAACGTTCTTCAACATTTTAGTGCAATTTTTTTTCTATTAAACACATTTTTGTATGCAGTTATGACTATTGTACATATTTTTGCAAGCGATTTGTCCTAATTTAATGCAGTTTTGTATGTTACTTTCACCGTGTTTATTTTTATACCAAATTTTCCCCAATCCGTGCATTTTTGCAGACATTGTTTGGCTGAGCAACATAGAATTCAAAGAAGTGAGAATTTTCAAGGAAGACTGTATTTTAGTTTTCATAGAATCATAGAATCATAGAATCATAGAATCATAGAGTTGGAAGAGACCACAAGGGCCATCGAGTCCAACCCCCTGCCAAGCAGGAAACACCATCAGAGCACTCCTGACATATGGTTGTCAAGCCTCTGCTTAAAGACCTCCAAAGAAGGAGACTCCACCACACTCCTTGGCAGCAAATTCCACTGTCGAACAGCTCTTACTGTCAGGAAGTTCTTCCTAATGTTTAGGTGGAATCTTCTTTCTTGTAGTTTGGATCCATTGCTCCGTGTCCGCTTCTCTGGAGCAGCAGAAAACAACCTTTCTCCCTCCTCTATGTGACATCCTTTTATATATTTGAACATGGCTATCATATCACCCCTTAACCTCCTCTTCTCCAGGCTAAACATGCCGAGCTCCCTTAGCCGTTCCTCATAAGGCATCGTTTCCAGGCCTTTGACCATTTTGGTTGCCCTCCTCTGGACACGTTCCAGTTTGTCAATGTCCTTCTTGAACTGTGGTGCCCAGAACTGGACACAGTACTCCAGGTGAGGTCTGACCAGAGCAGAATACAGTGGCACTATTACTTCCCTTGATCTAGATGCTATACTCCTATTGATGCAGCCCAGAATTGCATTGGCTTTTTTAGCTGCCGCGTCACACTGTTGGCTCATGTCAAGTTTGTGGTCAACCAAGACTCCTAGATCCTTTTCACATGTAGTGCTCTCAAGCCAGGTGTCACCCATCTTGTATTTGTGCCTCTCATTTTTTTTGCCCAAGTGCAATACTTTACATTTCTCCCTGTTAAAATTCATCTTGTTTGTTTTGGCCCAGTTCTCTAATCTGTCAAGGTCGTTTTGAAGTGTGTTCCTGTCCTCTGGGGTGTTAGCCACCCCTCCCAGTTTGGTGTCATCTGCAAATTTGATCAGGATGCCCTTGAGTCCATCATCCAAGTCGTTGATAAAGATGTTGAATAAGACCGGGCCCAAGACTGAACCCTGTGGCACCCCACTAGTCACTCTTCTCCAGGATGAAGAGGAACCATTGATGAGCACCCTTTGGGTTCGGTCAGTCAGCCAGTTACAAATCCACTGAGTGGTAGCATAGTCAAGACCGCATTTTACCAGCTTCTTTACAAGAATATCATGGGGCACCTTGTCAAATGCCTTGCTGAAATCAAGGTAGGCTACATCCACTGCGTTCCCTTCATCTACCAGGCTTGTAATTCTGTCAAAAAACGAGATCAGGTTAGTCTGACATGACTTATTTTTCAGAAATCCATGCTGACTATTGGTGATCACAGCATTCCTTTCCAGGTGCTCACAGACTGTTTGCTTAATGATCTGCTCCAGAATCTTCCCTGGTATTGATGTCAGACTGACTGGGCGGTAATTATTTGGGTCCTCTCTTTTCCCCTTTTTGAAAATAGGGACAACATTTGCCCTCCTCCAGTCTGCCGGGACTTCGCCTGTTCTCCAGGAATTCTCAAAGATGACTGCCAGTGGTTCTGAAATCACATCTGCCAGTTCTTTTAATACTCTTGGATGCAGTTCATCTGGCCCTGGAGACTTGAATACATCTAGACTAGCCAAGTATTCTTGTACTATCTCCTTAGTTATTCTGGGCTGTGTTTCCTCTGCTGAATCATTTGCTCCAAATTCTTCAGGTCGGGCATTGTTTTCTTTATCGGAGAAGACTGAGGCAAAGAAGGCATTGAGGAGTTCAGCCCTTTCTGTGTCCCCTGTTTGCATTTCACCATCTTCTCCTCTGAGTGACCCCACTGTTTCTTTGTTCTTCCTTTTGCTACGAACATACCCATAAAAGCCTTTTTTGTTGCTTTTAACCTCTCTAGCAAGCCTGAGTTCATTCTGTGCTTTAGCTTTTCTGACTTTGTGTCTACACGTGCTGGCTATTTGTTTGAATTCCTCTTTGGTGGTTTCCCCCCTTTTCCATTTTTTGTACACATCCTTTTTTAATCTTAACTCAGTTAAAAGTTCTTTAGATAGCCACCCTGGCTTCTTTAGGCACCTTCCATGTTTCCGTCTCATTGGTATTGCCTGAAGTTGTGCTTTTACTATCTCCCTCTTAACAAACTCCCAGCCATCATGAACTCCCTTTCCTTTTAGTATTACTGTCCATGGGATCTCACCCAGCACTTCCCTAAGTTTTATGAAGTCGGCTTTCTTAAAGTCGAGAAATTGAGTCCTAGTATGCTTGGCTGCTCCTTTCCGCTGTATAGTAAACTTCAGAAGAGCATGATCACTCGTGCCTAATGATCCTTCCACTTCTACCCCACTAACCAGGTCATCAACATTGGTTAGGACCAGATCTAAAATGGCTGTTCCCCTTGTAGCTTCTCCCACTTTCTGGACAATGAAGTTGTCTGCAAGGCCAGTGAGGAATCTGTTTGACCTTATGCTCTTGGCTGAGTTTGACATCCAACAAATATCCGGGTAATTGAAGTCCCCCATTACTACTATCTCCCTTCCTTTTGCATGCTTGGCCATCTGTTCCAGGAAGGCATCATCTATGTCCTCCGTTTGGCTTGGGGATCTATAGTAAACTCCCACAATGAGGTCACTGTTATTCTTCTCTCCCTTAATTTTGACCCAAATGCTCTCACTTTGGCTTTGAGGTTCTAAATCTTGGATCTCTTCACAGGTATACACATCCCTGACATATAACACCACTCCTCCTCCTTTCTTGTCTGGTCTGTTTCTCTGAAATAGATTGTATCCCTCCATTATTACATTCCAATCGTGGGACTTATCCCACCAGGTTTCAGTGATGTTGTTTTGGAAAATGAGAATATGATAGATTCATCCTTAAATGTGCCCAGAATCTAATCTTATTGGAGTTTTGCAACTTTGACCTGTTGCAGGACCTTAGCCAGACCTTAGCAGAGCATATGCAGAGTTCTAGAAAGCAATCAGCTGCAGGCAGGATGGACGAAGCAAGGAACCAGACGTTGCTACCAGTAACTTGTTTACTTAGAGGTGTTTACTTAGAGGTGTTTATTATTTACAGCAGACTCTACAAGTTACTATATACAAAAACAGAAAACAGATCCAAACGACTCTCAGACTCCACACTGACCAACAACCTTTTCCAGTCAGTTAGGTCATAAGTCATCATGCCTGTGTGAGACCTCAACCAATGGTAGAGCTGTATCTAAGGCCTCATATCTCTAGGCAGAATTAACCGTTTCTGCTCAGTCATCCTTGGCTTTCGCCCAACTCTTAATTGACTTCGTCTGAAGCTGCACGTAGAAGAAAAATCCCAACAAATTTCTCCTCCATTCCTAGCAACAAGTAGCAGCTGTTCTTCAGAGTTTTTGTTGCAAGCAATGCTAAAGCAGTGTGCAGCATGTGGCCAGCTCACACTGTCTCTCCCACCCTCTATTGTGTAAGCCTTAAATGCATTGGTGGTATGGACCTGTTGGCTTTCACAACTACTTCTTTAGTTACAGTGGTACCTCAGGTTACATACGCTTCAGGTTACATATGCTTCAGGTTACAGACTCCGCTAACCCAGAAATAGTGCTTCAGGTTAAGAACTTTGCTTCAGGATGAGAACAGAAATCATGCTCTGGCGGCGCGGCGGCAGCAGGAGGCCCCATTAGCTAAAGTGGTGCTTCAGGTTAAGAACAGTTTCAGGTTAAGAACAGACATCTGGAACGAATTAAGTACTTAACCCGAGGTACCACTGTACTACATTTATATACCAGCTTTCCTTCAATGAGTTCAGGGTGGCATATATACAGGTCTCCACCTCTCCATTTTATCCTGACAATTACCTTGTGAGGTAGGTTAGGCAGGCCCAGATGGAGGGGGGCCATATGGGCCACTTGGCCCGGGCCTCCGATTCCAAAGGGGGCCTCAGTCAGCATATTCACAATCGCAGGGGATGCACTGGGGCGAACGCAGAGGTGCAAAGGCAGTGGCGGCGGTGGGTGGATTCCCTGGGGCCATTGCTGGCAGTGAGAGAAAAAAGCTTCCCTGGCGTCCGGGGCGGGGCCTGCGATTGGCTCCGCAGAGGAGCACGGAATGGGCGCCAGGTGGGTGGAGGCGACCAAGGCTCCAGCAGCCAGCGTGCCGCAAATGTGATGGTGGACCATGTTTTTCATGCTGTTAAAAGTTGGTGAGTTTTTGTTTGAAATCTTTTTTGCCAAAAATTAAAACCACACGTACCTTAAAGATAAGTGTTTTGGCTTTCTTATCGCTAAATTTATTTTGAAAATGATGAAAAATTGATGAAGATGTGGCCATTTGTTTAAAAGTTTGTTGACTAGGCCAGGAATATTACTTACAACCAAGGAGTACATATAGCTCAATGAGGATAAAATTTGGTGGAAACCATGTTTTTTAAAGAAATAGTGGCTTATGAGCAATAGTGGCTTTCTCACAAGCGTACATCTTTTTTAAGAGTAGAATAAGAAGACGGAGAAGTTTTAATTATAATTTAATTATAATTAATAGTCAAATTTGTCTACTTAAAAATAGATTTTTAAATACATTATTGAACTATTAAAAATTGTATAATACATTTTAAAATGAATAATGTATTTATTGTAAAATGTATTTAAAATTATAAGACACTATTAAAAAATACGTTATATATATATTTTTACAGATCAGTTCCATACAGCGTAGACATGAGTACCACAGGGAGGAAGTTTGAAAGTGGTGCATCAAAGAGAAAACGCGCTAAACAACAAGATGAAGCTGTAAAACAATCAAAATCTATTACTGCATTCGTAGTCAGAAGTCAACAACAAGTCAACCCTGTTAATCATCTTGCTGAATCAGGACCTTCTGTTATAGAGGTTAATGCTGTTGAAGAAACTGGCGATCAATCAACAGAGCGAGCTGTGGAACTACAAGCACCTCCTCAACAATCTGAAGATAATAATACAGAATCTTCAGTTGAAATAATCCCTGCCTCACAGCCACAAATCGATATTGGATTAATTAATAAGAGGGATAGAAATGATACTGAGAGACTTTTAAAAGTTCAGGACTTTGAGGTACCAATGAATGTTCCGAGTGATAAGGACAATAATTCATTTCCAAGTCGTCTTTTTACTGTAATAATGAAAAATGGCGAAAAACATAAACGAGACTGGTTGTGTTGGAGCCAAGTTAAGCAATCGCTCTATTGTGTACCTTGTTTTTTGTTCTCTAAGGGGTGAGTTACGACTAATGTGAGTGCATTAACAGATCATCCAGGATGGAGTACAGAGAAAGAATGGAGAAAATTAAAGGATCACATTCCTAGCCATGAAAATTCTAACTTACATAAAGAAAACTATATTGTGTGGGAAATGTCAAGTAGAGCTGCTCTGTGTGGTTCTGCAGTTGACAATTATGTTTTTGACCAGCTCAAGGCTGGAAGAAAATACTTCAACGCACCCTCAACATTATCCTGTTTTTATCAGAGAAAGGTCTCCCTTTCCTTGGTTCTTCTGAACGACTTGGTGATAGTCATAATGGTAACTTTTTGGGTTTAGTTAATAGTAATAGTAAATACGATTAATAGTAAATACGATTCATTATTAGCGAAACATGTTGCAGAAGTACGAAATGCACAGGAGAATGGTGTAAAACTCCAAGTACACTACCTATCAAATAGAATTCAAAATGAGTTTATTGAAATTTGTGGCTCATTCGTCCAGAGGAGTATCATTCAAGAAATACAAGAAGCTAAGTATTTTGCGATTGCAGTTGATGCAACCCCTGATTGCTCTCATCAAGAACAGTTATCATTCATCATCAGATATGTGAGGAGGGAAGCTAAAAGTTTTGTAACTGAAGAGTGCTTTCTTGGTTTTCATGAATTTTCCATAAAGACTGGAGAAGAAATTGCCACTGAAATATTAGACGTCTTAGAGAGGCTCAATTTGAACTTTCAAGACTGTGTGGGTCAAGCATATGACAATAGGTCTAACATGGCTGGAAAGTACGCAGGTGTACAGGCTATCCTAAATGGAAAGAATGAGAACTGTATTTTCTCTAGTTGTGCCAATCATATTCTGAATCTCATTGGTACCGATTGAGCTGAAGCCTGTAACAAAGCTATTACCTTCTTTGGAACCATTCAGAAAATGTTCAATGTCTTCAGTGCAAGCCCTTCATGTTGGGAGGTACTGAAGAAAAATGTTCCTGCCTCACTTCATTCAGTCTCAAAAACAAGATGGTCAGCAAGAATTGGTAGTGTAAAACCAATTGCAAACCATTTTGATGGTATTCAAACTGCAGTATCTGAGATCAGTGAATTAAAAAAATTAACTGCAGAATGTAAAGCTGATCTTTGGGGAATAAAAAAATACTTGAACACTTTTGAATATGTTGTAATGTCAAGTATTTGGAGCAAACTTCTCACAATGATACATGAGGTAAACTTGGTAATAGAATCACGCAATGCCACATTGGATGTTGAAAGGGACAACATAGATCAACTGCGTACAGACATTTTGAATTTTAGAGAGAAATGGAATAACATACTTCAAGAATGTCAACATGTATCAGTCAAAATAGGTGTTTCAGATACTTTTATTACTCGCAGGGGATGTCTAACTCAAGAGGATGCTGAGAAAGACTTCAGAGTGAATGTATTCTTCAAAATAATTGACTTTGTTATTGTTGGACTGACACGGCAATTTTCTGCTGTTAGGGAAATATGTGAACTTTTCGATTTTTTGTGGAAGTTACAATACTTCAGTAATGACGAACTGATACAAAAATGCACTCGGTTTCACTTGTGATACTCGAACCATATTTCCCGTGATGAAATTCAGAGTGAAGTGCTCCTCCTTAAACAAACTTTCGATATGAATTTCAAACTTAATTCTCCGTCACCGAAAGAAATTGCCGATCAAATACTAAACTTGAATTTGGAAAACATTTTTCCAAATCTTCTAATTGCATTACGCATTTTCTTATCATTACCAGCTACAGTGGCCTGTAGAGAAGTTTCAATATATTAAAACGAATTAAGTCTTTCTTTCGATCAACAATGGCTCAAGAACACCTAAATGGTTTAGCAATGATAAACATAAACCACGATAAGGCGAAGTTGCTTGATTTTTCCTGCGTAATTCAAGAATTTGCAGAAAAGAAAGCTAGGAAAGCATTTTTAAATGTAAATCCTTAAAATAATCCTTTTCCCTATGTATTTTTAAAAAGCATTATTGTATATCTATATTTTCCATTTTGTCTTTATATGCAGATAAGGTTCAAGCCTTGAAATAAAATTATTTGTCAGCATAACTTTTGTGAAAATTATTTATATACTTATTTATAAGACTTCAGTTATCCCCAGGGTAAAAAAAAAAGGAGGGCACATTATCTACCTGGCCCGGGCCTCTGCCTGGCTCTGCAAGGCCCTGAAGTTAGGCAAGGAGTGAGTAACTGGCTCATCACCCAGTGAGTTTCATGGCTCAGCAGGGATTTGAACCCTGGTCTCCTGGGTCTTATAAGGTCCAACACAGGACACTGGCTCTCCCACTTCCGTTGCATACAGGACATCATATGTGCAATTACTATCACTATTCAGGCCATTTGAGCAATCTGTTGTTGTTGTTTAGTCGTTTAGTCGTGTCCAACTCTTTGTGACCCCATGGACCAGAGCATGCCAGGCACTCCTGTCTTCCACTGCCTCCTGCAGCTTGGTCAAACTCATGTTCATAGCTTCGAGAACACTGTCCAACCATCTTGTCCTCTGTCGTCCCCTTCTCTTTGTGCCCCCCATCTTTCCCAACATCAGGGTCTTTTCCAGGGAGTCTTCTCTTCTCATGAGGTGGCCAAAGTCTTGGAGTCTCAGCTTCAGGATTTGTCCTTCCAGGGAGCACTCAGGGCTGATTTCCTACAGAATGGAGGGGTTTGATCTTCTTGCAGTCCATGGGACTCTCAAGAGTCTCCTCCAGCACCATAATTCAAAAGCATCAATTCTTTGGCGATCAGCCTTCTTTATGGTCCAGCTCTCACTTCCATACATCACTACTGGAAAAACCATAGCTTTAACTATACGGAGCAATCTGTCTGCTGCAAAAATGGGAGAGATTTCACAAATTGTACACTCATTGGAATTTACTGCATTCTGTTTGTTGGAAAAGCAGATAGAAGCCTTGTGTGTTCCTGTACTTGACTGCCTTATATGCTGTGGTGAAGCACCCCTTTAGCTTTCAAAGCCATTCAGATCCTTTGGACAGGTATGTTTTTCAGCTGACTTTCATTGCATGAATATTTGCACTATAGGTGGGTGATTTTTGTTGGAGCAGGGGCACGGGCTGTCACTGCAGCTCATGTGCATGCAGTTGTAGAAAAGAATTATCTTGTGATCCTGTTGATCAATAGAAGAAACAGTGTGTTGGCTATTTAGATAGTGAAAGAAGGGCTGGAAATGATGTTGCACATGTATTTATTTTTTAAAAAACACAATATCAAATATCTGAAGGGGTTGAAAGGAGTATTTGTGACTTTGCATGTGCATGAAGCATTCATTATTCTGCAACTAAACAGAGACACCTGCTGGAGCAACTACAGAACTTCAGTGATGTCTGTCCAAGGAAGAGAAATATAAGGGCTAATTATTAGTTTAAATGAAAAAAGAAAACTTCGTAGCAGCTTAGCAATTGGATAGTTTTTTGAATAAGGCACATTCTCTCCCAACTACCCTCTCTTTTGTCTTCTTCATCGTTCTCGAGCAGATCTTTGCCGCAGGGACACCCAGCTTCTTATCCCCGCACGCACCCTTTCTCCCCAGCCCCCGACCGCCACTCTTTGCAGAAAAAAGGTGTCTGGGCAGCCATGTTGCTGTTCTTCTGCTAACAACCTCGCAAGTTCACGCGCATATAGCCAGCCCGCTTTCGTTGGGTAACTTTCAGGGAACTTCTTCCAACTTCTTGTCATATTATACCAGATGGTTGTGCAGTGGTGATTGGGAGCCATTAGGCGGCGCTGTTTCTGTGCAGAAAGGCGCTTAAAACATCAGTAGCTAGTTAAGCCGCTTGTATTTTGATTCATTTGTGCAATTAGGTATATAGATCATAGATGTCAACGTTTTCCTTTTTGTAAGGGAAATTCCCTTATTCCAAATAGGATTCCTCGCAAGAAAAGGGAAAAGTTGACAGCTATGATATAGATACTGTATAGAGCTGTGAGCGGGGTGGCTTGTAGTTTGCAGGGGACTGTCATTCGGGCGACGCTTTGCCTGCATATGTAAAACATTAGCGCCAGTTTTGCAAACACGTTTGTGCCTCTCTGGAGCTTGTCTCTGCTGCGTCGAGCGCGAGATAACGCTGAATGTGCCCTTGCAAAAAGCTCGCCACAACCTTCTTGCAGGTAATTTGGCGGGAATTCTCCTATTTTTTAAAAAAAAGAATAAAAGGCTGGGACGCATTTGACGTAATGACGTGCAGAAAGAAAAATCTGCTTCCCGATGTATTGTGGGAACTGTAGTCCCGGAGTTTGAGATGATCTGAGAACAGGGAAGACCTGACCTGCGTCTGAAATGCAGTTGCGAGGGAAAGCAACAGATCTGTTTTATTGATTTGGTTCGTGCAGTATCTAATAAGGACAGGAATTGTTGTTCTTGTTGTTGCTTCTGCCGCCCACGCTCGCAGGAAGGGATAGAGAAGTCTAGCCTGCCTGACTAAATGGCAGAATAAGTGGGGTGGGTTGTATCTGTGATCAGATTTGCCACAAGTCTGATTGATTCTGGTCTTGTGTCTCCTTTTTTCTATTTTTTCATACTGTGTGCAGACTAAATTGGAGCTGGCATGGCTTGTTACTTTTGGACTAAACACTCAAAGACAGGCTATCAGCTCCGTGTCTAAGAGGTCATTATAGTTTTGAGAATATGACTAGTCCCAAAGTCTTCTGCTTTTTATTAAAATAAAATGAAAACAAGTGTTTGTTTTTGAAAATAGATCAGTACAGAAGACGAGGCAATGCAGGTATGTTTTTTTAATACCATATGGTTATAAAAAATTCACACCCTCTTATTTTATATCTGAGCCTCTTCTCAAGGGCCTCTTCCAAAAGCTTGACATTGTGACACAGATTTCCCCTTTTTAGTTTTATATAGGTGATACACAGGAGTGGGGTTAATGTGGGACTAGACTTTCACACCAATTTCCCCAGCAATATTTAGCAGCCATGGAGTCTGGAGTGGGCGGTACTCCACAAGGGGGAGCTACTTGTGAAAGCCCACTGCTGTAGTCCGTTGCTGCCTTTTCTCAGCCCTTTTCACTGCTCTTCAGCAAAATAGAAATAGAGAATTAGGCTACAGCAGGGGTCACCAAACTTTTTCAGCAGGGGGCCGGTCCACTGTCCCTCAGACCTTGTGGGGGGCCGGACTATATTTTTTAAAATATAAATACTCTGCAAGCCGGTCCCACAGCTGCCTCTGGACCTGGAAGAGGAACGCACTCTGCACATGCTCAGGAGCGTGTCTCGGAGCTGCCCGCTCACTGGCGTTGTTGACGAGCAGCAGCCACTCCATCAGCCCGTCCCCGCAGAGCTCCCAGGCGGCGTGACCACACACTGTGGCCAATCGTCCAGGTCAGCGGGCAGGCTGCACATGCAGAGCGCCGGAAAGGCGATGCGCAGCTTGCCCTCCATCTGCTCCAGCACAGCCGTCCAGTGCACCACCAGCAGCAAGCCAGGCACGGGGCCAGCAGGCACACCAAGCTCTGGCTGAAACCCTGTGATGTGCCCATCACGATGCTCACGGTGCGGCCCAGACCCACCGCCTGCCCAACAGCCTCTGCGTCCATGGCCACACCAGCTTTATCTCAGTGCGCAGGCGGCGAGGCTTCGGATTGGCTGCAAAAGCTGCCTGCAGCCAGTATGAACCGTGCAGTGTTGTGGAAGTCAGTCCCCAAGTGGTGAAGAGTCCACGGTTTATTTTCAAGGAAACGCCGCACAAGTTTAGCTCAGCAAGGACTGACTGAGCGGGCGGCAGGGTCTACGGGCCGGATTCATGAGCTTGCTGGGCTGCATCCAGCCCCCAGACCATAGTTGGCTGACCCTTGGGCTAGAGCGACATCTACCATGCCATTGTGCATGGTTATTGGAATATGTTGCAGAGTGTAAATACAGGATAATTCATTCATTCCCAAACTATAGTTTAAATACTGAGCTCAGATGTCACAAAGAATTGTGGTTAGTTTTAAGTCAAAATCAGTTACTACTCACAGATGTAAGGGACAGAAGAATGTCTATATGTGTAGGCCCGAAGCTTGCTGCAGCTTATTCTCATTCTGGGAAATCACTGCTTCCCATTGATTACATCTGCACCAGGTAAATGATTTATTTCTCATATAGCAGTCTCAGTCCAGTAAACTATGTGTAATTGGACTGAGATTTAGCACTGTATCCATGTGCTCTTCTTTCACAACTGTAACATAAAAATTACGAGGTTCGTTAAGTTTCCTGGTTTCATGAGCTGATTTGTAGTCGGAGATTAAACCACAGTTTTCTGATTCATGCATATTGGAAAACAGGTTTTGCATTATGGCATACAAAAAGGGGATCTTCATTCAGCAAACCATAGTACATTCGACTAAAATAATTATATGTGAACCAGTCCACAGACTCAGCATGCAGTTAGTGCTATATTGTAACCTTTGCCCTCTGCACTATAGTAAAGCCCAAACCTATGGAAGCTTTAATTTTCTATATTATATTTCTGTGAAAGTTTTTTTTTTAGCAAATTATTTTCTTTTCTGCAGCCACTAAGAAGATCGATGAGAATAGCTGCTGTGAGTAGCTCTCCCTTTTTATTTTATTCCACTGCATAAATGGCATCTACAAAGCAAAGAGCTATTCCTCATAGGGTGTCTCATGAGAGCAAATGCAAAGTATGGTTAAGAATATAAGCTGTGAACTTGCAGTTCTTTTGCTTCAAAACTCACCTCAGCCAACTCAACAGGTGTCCCTCAGTCAGAAACATGCTTCATAAAGAATACAGGGCTGATATCACTCCCTTCACAATGCTCACTTCAGCTGATGTCACTGTTCTGTGTGCTTCCTGACACCCTCTAGTGGCGCCAGGGAGACAGAACCACAGCAGGAAAATGTACAGTTGGATAGCAGATTGCACGCATTTACTATTGTATTGTATTGAACTTTATTACGGCCATTGGCCCATCACACGACAATTTCCCATACCAACATAATGTACTTAAAGCTCCAAATTTAAAACCGCCAAAACTTACAAAAAACAGACAAGAACCAAAGCAAAACAAAAACAACAGACCAACATCATACATTACAATAAATTTGGTTGCACGCATTTAATTTGCACAACCACAGCTTTGCACGCTTGGCCACGAGCCAGCTGATATCACAAATCAAACACACACAAGGTGGAGAGCTTAAAAGCTCGTAGACTTGCTTTCTGGGCTCTGGGAAGGTCTTGCACTGTCTCTGGAGCCCTTTGCGAGTCTGGATTCCAAGCTTTATATTACACATGCAAAATTGAATGTTGCTTGTTTAAAATACTTTATTCTGCTTCTGCTAGTTAAAGGAGAGGCAAAAAACGGTTTGTGGCCACTGATAAGAAAAATATTCCTAAACCCATCACTGGCTTCTGAGATTTTACAAGACACCACCAACGTGCAATCATATATTTGAAACCAAGGAGGTTGAAACTTGGTTGTTGTTGTTTTGGAAGTGAAAGCCACAGGCATTTTGAGCCTGTTAGAATAACCTGAAGAACTAGGACAACTGTGTTCCTTTCATGGTGTTTCTTACCCATGTCTGTTCTTCCCTTGCAGAAAGTGGCTGCCAGAGCAAAACAAGAGGCTGAGCCGCAACTGGCAGCAGCACCTAAGGTAAATGCTATAAAAGGTTTTGTGTGTTCTTTTTTTCATTTTTTTCAATTAATTTTCACAAAATTAAAAAACACACTAACAGACATAAACAGACAAACATAAATCATATCCTTATTAAAACTGATCTTCTTAACATTGCTAAGTGACTCCCTCGTATCCCCCAGTTGAATTTCAATGGATATCATTTTAACGGTTTTCCAAATCAAAGTTCTTAAAATCTTAACTTAATCATTTAACCTCAGTCTTTCTATATAATAAATCCTCATATTACTTATTTAAATCCTAAGCCTAACTGGTAATTGCAAGCTTTCCCCAATTAATTTAACTTGATGTATTTAACTAAGTAGTCATTAAATTTTGTCCATTCTTCCTGATACTCCTCCTCATTCTGGTTGCGGACTCTTCCGGTCAGGTCAGCTAGCTCCCAAAAGTCCATCATCTTCATCTGCCATTCTTCCACAGTTGATAGTTCTTATGTTTTCCACTTCTTAGCTAGTAGTATTCGAGCAGCAGTTGTGCCATACAAAAATAATTTGACATCTTTCTTGGGCAATTCCAAACCTGTTATTCCAAGAAGAAAGACCTCTGGTTTCTTTATAAATGTATATTTCAACATTTTTTTCAGTTCATTATAAATCTTTTCCCAGAAGTCTTTCACCTTTGGGCAGGTCCACCACATGTGATAAAAGGTTCCTTCTTTTTCTTTACATTTCCAACATAAGTTATCACAGTTATGATAAATCTTTGCTAGTTTAACAGGGGTCAAATACCATCTATACATCATTTTCATTATATTCTCCTTTAACATTGTACATGCAGTGAACTTCACCCCTTTCTTCCACAATCTTTCCCAATCCTCAAACATTATGTTATGTCCTACATCTCTTGCCCAATCTATCATTACTGATTTAACTTGTTCATCCTTTGTATGCCACTCCAACAGTAACTTATACATTTTAGACAGATTTTTAGCTTTAGAATCCAACAGCTCCGTCTCCAACTTAGATTTTTCAGAAGCAAAACCACTTTTCTTATCTAATTTATACAATTCATTAATCTGGTGGTAGCGTAACCAATTTAGAAAAGACCGGAACCTACTCTGTCCCTTGACCTTATTTGCCTACCTGCAATTCCTGGGTGCTTGTGGCAACTGAGCAGTGCTTGAATACAGGTCTGGCTCAAACTGATCTTTGGATAGTTCAGCTATGCTGGAACCTGCCATTGTGGGCATAATCTGCTCATCTCCCACCCTCCCACTTTAATGGTTATGAATGCACAGTAGTCTTTGGGGTGGCTTCAATCTGGAACTTGGCTTCTCTGTTTTGTGGAAAAGAGGGCAGAAGAGGACAAATGCAAGTCTCCTTTCACTATACCTATCAGACTTCCAAGTTAAATTTAGTTTTAGTTTTTAAAAAATTAGGCCATGGATTGCCACAGTGTTCACTAGATGCTGCTTGATTGTTTGGGGGGGGGATCCCGAAAATCACTCACCTGCCAGAACGCAGCACAAAACCGCTTGCGTCTCAGCTGCCTGATCACCGCCATTAGCCCTCTTGCTTGCCACTGCAGCAGCCAATAGACAGCTGCCCTTGTCGCAGCAAGCGGGAGTGTGATTGGCGGCCATTGGCAGCGACTGAGGAGCCGATAGGTGGTCAGAGCGGTGTGGACCTTTAAAATTTCCTGTAATTTATTTAGTGTCAACACAACCTGCCCCAAGCCTCCACTACAGCCGCAACTTCATCATTTGTTTTCTTGATACCGGACTCAATTGCTGCCTCAACTACATGCCCCTTCCAATATCACTATAGTTGCACTTACTTATTTCAATTTATTTTGGCGATAGGATTTATTTTGTACAGTTGTGCTTACCTTTGAAGCATTCTTTCCATCAAAATGTAGTTGACCACTAACAGAATTACAATTCCCATTTTCCCATCCCCCAGATCATAACTATGTTCCCCTCCCTCCCTGACCCCAATTTTAGAGAAAAGTTTTATTTAGTTATGCCATGTTTAGCTGAATTCGTACAATACACTTCATGAATTCAGAACCAGGACCAAGATGGTGCAAGTTGACACATGTCATGTGAGCAGTGGGCAGTGCCTCAAGTGGGGCTGCTGATTTTAAAATGAAGTCCAGGGAAAAGGTCCTGTGTGAGGGTCTGGAAGCCATTGGAGGGTGGATGGCGGATAACAGATTGTGGTCGAATCCTGACAAGACAGAAGTACTGTTTTGGGGGGACAGGAGGTGGGTGGGTGTGGATGACTCCCTGGTCCTGAATGGGGTAACTGTGCCCATGAAGGACCAGATGCGCAGCCTGGGAGTCTTTCTGGACTCACAGCTGTCCATGGAGGTGAAGGTCAATTCTGTGTCCAGGGCAGCTGTTTACCAGCTCCATCTGGTTCGCAGGCTGAGACCCTACCTGCCTGCGGACTGTCTAGCCAGAGTGGTACATGCTCTAGTTATCTCCCACTTGGGCTACTGCAATGCACTCTACGTGGGACTACCTTTGAAGGTGACCCAGAAACTACAACTAATCCAGAATGCGGCAGCTAGACTGGTGACTGGGAGCGGCTGCTGAGACCATAAAACACCGGTCTTGAAAGACCTACACTGGCTCCCAGTTCGTTTCCGAGCACAATTCAGTGTGTTGGTGCTAACCTTTAAAGCCCTAAACGGCCTTGGTCCAGTATACCTGAAGGAGCGTCTCCACCTCCATCATTCTGGCGGTTCCCTCGCTACGAGAAGCCAAGTTACAGGGAACCAGGCAGAGGGCCTTCTTGGTAATGGCACCCACTCTGTGGAATGCCCTCCCACCAGATGTCAAAGAGAAAAATAACTGCCAAACTTTTAGAAGACATCTGAAGGCAGCCCTGTTTAGGGAAGCTTTTAATGTTTAATAGGTTATTGTACTTTAGTGTTCTGTTGGAAGCTGCCCAGAGTGGCTGGGGAAACCCAGCCAGATGTGCAGGGTATAAATAAATAATAATAATAATAATAATAATAATAATAATAATAATAATAATAATTATTATTATTATTATTATTATTATTATTATTAAAGGAGCAGGGCAGCCTACTAATGTAACATTTTCAACAATCATCACCATCATTTAGCTGATGCTGTATGAGAACCTTCTTCTTAAGAAACATGTTGCCTTTAAACTAGACCTAAGGGGATGCTACATTAAGAGTGCTTTCCCACCCCATAACAAAACAGATGTTGCACCTTTGCATGATTTTTAATTCTATGTCACTTTAGGAAAATAACATTTTTTAATCAAATTGAAGAACTTATATGTATGTGTTGGGCTATGTTATTCTCTTTCGTATTACGTTTCTGAAATGAAGCTGTAACAGCTGATCTTTGCATTTACAGTTTCCAAATGTATGCATATTCACATAAACAAGCCTGCAGATTAATGCAGGATGAGTGACTTTTGGTATCAACAGCATGCAAAAAGCACACACAACCTCAAATCTGCTTTACTTTGAGAAGGCAAGATCAGGCTTGTTCAGATCATTCTAACCATCTGTTTCTGAGCAGACAGCTGCTGCCCCTGTGAAGATAATCTACGAAGACTCCTATCATTTATTCATCCCAGCGCCCTCAGAAACATCAGCACATCTGATGACCCTATGACTAGCAATAACATTTTACATGGCACTAAGTATAAGGCAAGCTGAATAGATGCAAAAGGTTACCAGGGAAGACAATAGTTACTGTGCTTAGTTTTGAAAAACAAAGAGCAGTAGTGTTCAGAAGCCAAAACTTTATTAATTGTACCAGGCATTTGTATGGTTTTTGGTGCATGTGATAGTGAAATTGAAAAGGAATCATTTTTCTAGAGCCTGTATCACACCTAGTGCATTTTCAGCAAGCCATTGCTTGAAATGAAATGTTGTCGTTCACAATTTGTATAGTGCTTTTTGTACAACAAGGCCAGGGCTATCAAGTTTACCCAATCATCAAAACCAAACTGAACTTTATGTTTACTGTTTTTATGTGAATTCCTCTAGCTTTATCCTACAGTGGAGGGGAAAATGTTAAATCAGAAGCTATCCTTATGTACCAAAGATTCCCAAGAACTGCAGAATCATGTGTTCTTACATATTAAAAAACAACAACCCAAGAATAGCTTGCACATCTAGAAGAAGCCCAGTAAACTAGCATGTCAGGAACCCTTCCTAACACACTACTTTCCTGTGTGCAGAGGAAGGATCACAGTGGCATAAGCCAGATAGTAATGTGATTGTGGAACTCAATACGTTCCAAATAAAGGAAATGCAGAGCAATGACAATAGCCTTAAGATGGGCAAACAGAACTATTAGGATAATTAATGCCAGGGATAGCAGTAGGACCTTCTATGGCTTAACATACAGTGGTACCTCGGGTTGCAAACGCTTCAGGTTACATACGCTTCAGGTTACAGAATCCGCTAACCCAGAAATAGTACTTCGGGTTAAGAACTTTGCTTCAGGATGAGAACAGAAATTGCGCAGTGGCAGCGCAGCAGCAGCTGGAGGCCCCATTAGCTAAAGTGGTGCTTCAGGTGAAGAACAGTTTCAGGTTAAGAATGGACCTCTGGAACGAATTAAGTACGTAACCAGAGGTACCTCTGTAATTGTTTCTTGGCTTTTTGAAGTGATTTTGGGTTATCATATGGCACTGCATTTAATAATGGTTTCATTTACTGCTGTTATATTAGTGTTACTTAATACTATTGGTCATTTTTCTGTTTAATTAAGTCCTTGTAAGCCCTTGAGCCTGGTTCAGAAGCTCCAGCTGGTGCAGAATGTGGTGGCCAGACTGCTGGCATTGACACAATTGCTGAAACAGCTGCATGGGTTGCCCAGTTACTACCCAGCCAGGTTCAAGGTTCTTGTATTAATTTACAAAGCCCTGAACAACATAGGCTCAGTAATTGCCTCAAACCTTATATCCCAGCTTGATCACTGAGAGTGTCGTTGGTCATCCCCCAGGTTGTCAAGGCTTAACTGGTAACATGAAATGAGTCATTAGTGCCATTGGCCCAGTCCCCCACAACACTACCTTCCATGCCAATTTTTAAACACCTGCTGAAATCTTTAATATTCTGCCAGGCCTATGCAGCCAATTAACAATATATTGTTACACAATGGTTAACTGATGCCTGTTTTTTAAAAAACTTTTTATGGTTTTCATTGTATGGTTTGATGTGTATAGGTTGTTAGGGATGGGGTGGTACCTCTGGTGGGGGACGCATTGTGCTCCTACTGAAATAGTTTGTCCACCTTTGGCCCCCAGTTTGCACTTAGCTCTCACTTGTGGCTCCTAGAAGCTGTCAGTTTGCAAGAGCAACTATACCCCAGGAATAGCTTCAACTGGCTGGCTAAACCAGGTGAGGGTAGCTAGTGGGTCTTAAATCCTTGGTGAGTTAGGGAGATGGTTTGAGATCCACTGGCTAGGTGATGGTAGCCAGTGGGAACCACTTAACTGTGAACCACTGTGTTAGACTGTTGTGTTGCCTCAGTAATGGACTAGAGAAGAGCCAACAAACTGAATCCCAATCCAGATAAGATTGAGGTTCCCTAGACCAGATGGATGGGAGGTTGCCTGTTCTTGATGGGGTCATACTTCCTCTGAAGACGTGGGTATGTAGCTTGGGGGTACTTTTGCTGTGGCCTTGGTGGCACAGATTGCCTTCCGTCAGCTTTGGCAGCTGGTCCAGCTGTGCCAAAGGGATAGCCTAGCTTCTGTTGATTATGCTCTGGTAACCTCTAGGTTAGATTACTACAATGTGTTATACTCTGAAGACAGCTGGGAAACTTCTGCTGGTGCAGATTTCAGCAGCTATATTGCTCATTAGGGCAAAACAGTTTGAATATATAATGCCAATCCTGGCTTAACTGGCTGCACAGGCTGCCAATTACATTCTGGGCCCAATACAAAGTGACCTATAAGGCTTTAAACAGCTGAGGACTGCAATACCTCAAGAACCTATCTTGGAGCCTGTGGCCATCATCTCAGGCCCTTCTTCATATTCTGGGTGGCAACATGAGATGGGCCTTTTCTGTGGTGGCTGTTTGTGGAATGATCTGCCCAGGGAGGCTCACTTGGTACCTTCATTGCATATCTTTAGGCACCTGGCAAAAACATGCCTCTTCTCCCAGACCTTTGGCTAATTAAACAATCTATGGCCTTTTAAACTGTGTGAGAGAGAGAGGGGGTGGAGGTATTATTGTTATTGTTTGTTACTACTTTATGTATTTTTGTGTTTTTATATTGTAAACAGCCCATTGATCCTTGGATAAAGGGATGTATAGAAAGTAAGCAAGCGAGCAAATAAATAAATCCTAATTATTGGCTAAATGAAATTAAACATATCAAGTAAATAGAGCAGAACAAGGAACTACATTAGGCTAGATATGCACTGAAAGGACAGGTTAAAAGCACTGCATTTGCATAAACAGGTTTGGGGTGTGACTGTATACGTACTACTGCACATCCAATTCTCCTGCTTGAATGAATAATAGGAAAAGGCCTAGCAGGTTGCACAGCTCTCTCATAACAACATTTCAGTTCCTTGTTTCAACCCGTTTTATTTTAACCTTAAGATCAGCATTGCACCGTATCAAGCTTGAATCCATTTTGTCCCATCTCTTTGCACCAGAAACATTAAGAGTTTCATCAGAGTCTTGGCTGAGCTTAGGATCTAGGGTTTTCATTCATTATTATAGCATTGGCTGACAAAGAACCCATTACATCACCCATTTGGAACAGAAAGCCTTTGCAGCTGCTTGTACGGTGAGATGGGGATTTGGGTTAGTATCATAATTATTTTTAAATAAAACATTTTTTTGTTTCATTCTTCCAGGGCAATTTTCTCTGTAAATTGTTAAGAACTGTATGCTAAAGAGCTTCTGGAGGAGGGCAAAGGGAAGGAACAGAATAAAGCAGTTTTATCCTTTCTCTCTTGATTTCCTGTAAAAAAGACCTAAGGGGAAGAAATAGCCCCATTACCCTGCATATCTTCTAGTTACTGTAGTGAAGCATGAAAAGCAAAGCACACTGTCATAGTAATGGCAGATGGTATTAGAAAAAGAATGACATGGGTCAGGCTCAGAAATGTTTGTTCCATTTCTGACCTCAGAATGAGCGTGGTCCTAATTAGTCCAAAAGAAGTGTGCAATTAAACTGATGGTAAGAGAAATGAGTGCTTTTCCTCTACTAGCTGATTTAGAGTACCAGCAATTTATTTATTTGCAGACAAATGGGATGGAGTGCTTGTGGCTTGCATCCTGTTCCCTCTGGTTGAGTATCTGGGGCTATATATAATACGAATATTTCACATATTTCACATTTAGTGAAGAAGAGCTTTCTGCCTTCAACCCCCAGCATGTCTGATAGTGCCAGTACCTTGAAATAACACTTCCATTTTGAGTAGTCTAATCAAAACTCTAGCATTCACAGGGGAAATGACCGACAGCTGTACATTTTACCAGCTTGGGTTTTATTTTGTGCAGAACAGAAAATAGAGGCACAAGGCTGAATTAAATGAGAAGCATGTGGAAAGGATATGGCTTTCAGGGGGCGCCTGAATTCTAAAGTTAGGGTTTTTTATTTTTTAAAAAACACCATTGCATCTCATTTGGCACTGTTATAATATTTAACTTCATTAGACTTCTGCTTACTGTTAACTTTCAGCCTTTGTGCCAAGTTCATTCCATCCACTGTCAAGTTCTGTGAGGAGGTTTACACTTCGAATCCTTCCCTCTGCCATTTTTAATAGGAACAAGAATCATTTAAAAGAATGGATTTGGAAGGAATGAAAGCTGAAGGTGACTGTCAGACAAATAGCACAAGACGCATTCTCAGAAGCCAAATAGGACTGTGTCACACAAGGGATAGTGTGTATGTGTTCTAGGCTGCCACAAACAGGGCCAATTAAATATCATTTAGCTTGAAACCCATCCCCACCCCCCAAAAGGGAAATAGGGGTGGAGTGGGGAGATTGAAAAAGCAGCCAACCAGTGGACTGCCCCATCTATCCTAGTCAAGTATATGGAGAGGAGGAAAGCTCCATAGGATACCAGTAGCTTTCCGCATCCCTGAGGGAGGCTCCCATTCACATCTATTTAAAGCTTTTAGAGGGGGCTGTGTTGGCTCCTGGTAATTTAAGGTACAGTATCAGGACTTGCCAATCAGAAGGTCGGCGGTTCGAATCCCCGCAACGGGGTGAGCTCCCGTTGCTCGGTCCCTGCTCCTGCCAACCTAGCAGTTCGAAAGCACATCAAAGTGCAAGTAGATAAACAGGTACTGCTCCGGCGGGAAGGTAAACAGAATTTCCGTGCGCTCCTCTGCTTCGCCAGAGGCGGCTTAGTCATGCTGGCCACATGACCTGGAAGCTGTACACCGGCTCCCTCGGTCAATAAAGCGAGATGAGCACCGCAACCCCAGTCGTCTGCGACTGGACCTAATGGTCAGGGGTCCCTTCACCTTTTTATCAGGACGATGTGCATCCCCAAAACACCCCTTCTTTTTTACATCTGCCAAAGTTATAAGCAACAGTTTGGCTAATCAAGCTGAACTGCAGGGGGGGGGGGAGCCCCTGATGTGGAGGTGGCACGGTTTCAGCTGAACTACACTGGATCCTTCTCAGACATGAGAGCCCACTTCAGTCAGCAGTCTGCCTGTGGCATATTGCTTTTTGATCTGTTCATCTTGGGCCAAAAGCTGAATCCTCAGTGCCATCACTACGGCTGACATGAATACATGAGTGGTGTCCACTCACATAGTGTGCCCACTGAAGTTAACTGACTTGGCTGACTTAGATTCATCACCAAAAAGAATGACAGAAGACTTTTTCACATAAAGTTTGCATCTGCTAATGCATATGTATAGATTCCAGTTAAGAAATATTTACTTATAATTTAAATAAACATGCATGCTGTGGTCTAAACCATTGAGCCTCTTGGGCTTGCCAATCAGGTTGGCGGTTCAAATTCCTGCAATGGAGTGAGCTCCCGTTGCTCTGTCCCAGCTCCTGCCAACCTAGCATTTTGAAAGCATGCCAGTGCAAGTAGATAAATAGGTATCACTGAGGCGGGAAGGTAAACGACATTTCCATACACTCTGGTTTCCATCACAGTGTTCCGTTGTGCCAGAAGTGGTTTAGTCATGCTGGCCACATGACCCAGAAAGTTGTCTGTGGACAAACGCCGGCTCCCTCAGCCTGAAAGCAAGATGAGCGCTGCAACCACATAGTCGCCTTTGACTGGACTTAACCGTCCGGGGGTCCTTTATCTTTTTTTACCTTTTACATCTCACCATAGTGGGGAAGACTGGGCCCAGTGACCTTCAGCACCTGACCAGTCTCCTTCTCCAGCTTGATGGGCCACTTTATCTTTTTTTATCTTCAAGGCCCCTCCTGCTCTTATAGTTCTTTATCTTTAAACCGGATTTAGACTGGATAGCCTTTCAAACAGAGGTCTGTCCTCCACAAAGTAATATGAATGTATAGTAAACATGTACTAATCACAACTAGGAAAAATGACACTTACCACTGCAGTATTGATGTGCTTCGATTTTCTATTTAAGTATGACAAAACTTAGGATAAAATGAGAGCTCTTCACAAGTAATGAGAATATGAATTTAGAAGAATACAGCAGATGGAAGAGTGGTGTGTGGGCAAGTTTCTGGTTTCCGCAGCACAGTCTACATCTGCTACTGATGATGTTAATAGGCTGATTTATTTCAGTTGCTAAAGTAAAGAACCCTAGTAAATTAAGTCAGATGACTAGGTTCTTTCTTTTCCAGCTAAAAAGGCAGAATCCAGCAGCTGACCAGTGATGAAGAGGTGAATGTAAAAGGGACCTGGAAGGAGGAATGAAAAGGAGCAAGGCATAATGAGTTGAGTATGAAAGGAGAATGGGAGAAGGAATTACAAGAGATGGGTAAAAATATTTATGAGACGCATGTGGAGGTTGGAATGGAAAAATATAAAAGAAAAAGCTTTCTGCACTTATGCCTCCGGATCAGCAAATTCTATCTACAATGCAGAGACTGAATCATGATAGTTTCAGAGCAAACAATTATGTTGAGTTGTTCATATAAATCAACCCTGAGAGCGGTGTGCTCTGGTAATTGGTTTCATTATTGAACTTCTCTTTCCATTAAGAGACTGCTTCTGAAGTTCCACTGAAATCTACCTAACTCAAGCCCATTAGAACTAATCCTGTGGAAGCAAAGGACAAGCCATTTCCCTCTTATAATCAAGGGCCCTTCAATTATTTGATGAATGCCATCGTGACCCCACTCAGTTTTCTCATCTCCAAGCTACATGTTTGTTGTTGCTTCAACCTTTTCCTGCAGTTCATGAACTGACAGCTCAACAGATGCAGCTGCAGCATCCTAACAACATTTTCTGTGGCAAAGTTAGAGAATATGCTGTCATGAACTCAAAACAAAGCACTGCATGTGTGTGTGTGCATGCGCGTGTGTGCACACACACTTTCTTTAAAAATTTCTTCAGATTTTTAAAAATTAAAGTAAAAAATAAAGCAACAATTAAGCAACCTAAAGCAACTGGAGAAAACAACTCCAGTTGCTTAATGCCTATTGCAGCCATGCCCTCCACCGACAGCAGAACAAATTGGTGATGGTAAAGACTGGAGGAATTCTGTGGCAGGGGTGGCTTGGGCACACATACGGGTTCTCACAATGAATGCCTTGAAGGGCCATAGGTTGCCCATCTTTATGACACATTAGAATGGGTGGCAAAAATAAATAAAGAAAGAAAAGCACAGTTTCATCAGTACAGATGTCCACACAAAATCAGTGGCAGAAAACTTACCTGGCTGCCTAATTTGGACATGGATCTCTCTCTGAACTGGTGAGGCTTTATTTTATTTATTAAATTTGAGGTTTCAAGAAGCACTGTAAAAGTTAAGATGTATTGTCAAAAAGAAATAGAAGGAGGAGGGAAGATAAATGGCAATACAATGAAGGGAATGCGTACTAAAGAATAACTATGGATGATTACCAGAGAAGCTGAAGGAAGTCCAAAAAGATTTAATTTGTTAAAATTTGGATAAAATTGTATAATTTTGTTGGAAAATTAATACAAATTTATTTTTTAAAAAAATTGTATACTGACCTTCATCTGTAGATCTCAGGGCGGTTCACAGCGTAAAATGACTAGATAAAAAACTCAAATACATAATAAAAACAAGAACAAAACAAATCAATAACCTCCCCCCCCCATCCCACAAAGACATTTAAAAGGATATAGGATGTTAGTTAGCCAAAGGCTTGGTTGAAGAATTCCACCACCAAAAGCAGCAAGCCACCTATTCTCTCTTAAGAGGAGAGAATAAAACACATACTTCAAGCTTCCCTTTCATCACTCCTAAACTGTACATAAATCAGACACCGAAGCAAATTCAGGTCTTTACACCAGGAAGACAAACTGTAAAAAAGATCACAGAGTACAGCAATTGTAATATCCTTCCCTGTTTATTAGCAGCTGCAGTCATGCTTTGAGTCTCAATATAGAAATACATTCCTGTCCCAGAAAACCATCTGAAATATAGTCAATTACTGGGGAACAAAATTTTTGTTGTATTGACACCTGCAGTTGTTCTAACCTAATTTCGACGTGCTGATCTGAAGTTGGTTTTGTTCTGTAAGCTCTAGGTTTTTTTGCAATTCATATTTTTCACTTTTCACCATAATCTTTGTTTTTCACAATGCAAGAATTCAATATTTTATTAAACACATAGCCAAAGTAGTACAATATGAGTATAAATGTAAGTGACTTATATAGCATTGAGCATGACATGTACAGCATTGAAAATGACATGTATATCTATGTACAGTTGGAGGTATGCAAAAAAAATGTATTCCCTTGGGATACACAGTATACTGGGGAACATTTTTTTCCCCATTTTCTATTGCATGTGATTTTTCAGCTGTTCTTATATGTTCTTTCAATGCTGATTTCAAATCTGAAATTGATTTCCATGTACATGCTATAGTTATTTTGCAATTTCCGACTTTTGCCGATATGTCATGTTTACACTGGGGATAAGTGGACACGTTGAACTACCCTAACCACATGGTAATTATTGTTTTGCAAACTAAGTTTTTATTTATTTTTATAGTTTTGTAAGCTAAATATCTGTATTTTTCAGAATGGACCATGGCTTCTTCAAGTAGATAAAAATGTGTAAACAAGCCTGATCCCTTTTGTTATTTATGTGGCTGCTACACACTTCCTCGTCAAAGACGCAATATAACAGTGTTTGTGAGGTGTGCTTATAAAAGCTATTTTGGAATTCCCCATGGCGACCAAGACAAGAAATGGGCCCTGCATATTGTTTATCACAATTGTGAGGAAATGCTTAGAAACTGGACAAAAGGAAAACGGAAGAGTATGCCTTTTGGGGTTCCCATGGTTTGGCAAGAACCCAAGGATCAAAGTGACTTCTATTTTTGTTTCCCGGTGATATCTACAATTGTTATTCAGGTACTTGGTAAAGCCTTTCTGCTGACCATTTTGAGATCCACACAGATGATCCAGTTGTGCTCCTCACCAGGTTCACTTCCTTCATCTTCAGAAGAGACAAACCCCTTAAAAACTGGAATTGGGAGTTCCTCAGAGTGTGGGATAGGTCTAACTGCTGAAGGAATACTGGGATAGGCGACAGCATGTTGGTTTTTCTTGCCAACACCCTTTGTATTGACCAAGCAATAATAGCATAACAAAAGGCATCAGGCTTGTTTACAAGAGAAGATGTTTTATTTTAATAGCTTTAAATAGAAAGCTTGTTTAAATTAAACCTGATGAAGTACTCAAAAACAGTTGATTACTGTATGTTAAAAACACCTAAGAGTAGAGATGGAAAAGAATGTTGATTTTTAAGTGAACCAACTAGCACAGAGATTTCCAAACTGTGTATTGTGACACGTTAGTGTGTCTGTTGCAGTGTGTACGTGTATTGTGTGAATGCTCCCCACACTCCTCCTGGGGCTGGAAAGGGGTTAGTTTAACCTCCATTTTGCTAGTAAAACTGAATTACCATGTTGCAAAATGATGCATGTCTAAAAAGGTGTGTCACCGACATGAAAAGTTGGGAAAGTACTGGACTAGCAGATAGTGCAAAGCCCAGGTAGCTTGAACAGCTGAGAGCCTACAGTCCTTGAGGTGTCTTGTTTTCCTGTGGCCAAGATGTGGGACAAACATGACCTCTCTGAAGTTGAGAAGTTCAAAAAGAGTAAGCTGAAGAAAACCAACAGCTCAATTCCTAAAAGGGTGAGGGAGAAAAATACCTCTTGCAAGAGACTACATGTGGGGGTACATGGATAATTTTATGTATGGAAAATACATGTTGCATGAAAGAAGGTGGGTTTGAATAACAGTTAAGCCAGGGTTCAGGGCCAGGTCACTAACCTGGAGAAGTAGTCTAATTTATTGACAGCTGCATGAATTATTATAGCTAGGAAGGGGCAAGCAGAATATAAAATGGAAGAATGGTATAAAGAGATGCAGGATATAGCTATTAATGATAAATTAACATGTGTCATTAAGGTAAGAAGGGGAATATGTAGGAGAAATGTTTTTGAGGAGATATGGAGGGTGATTTGTAGAATTTGTTCTGTTAAAACGGAAAGTAGTCAAGAGGTGTTGAAATTATGGGAGGTTGGGTAGTTACAATGGAATGGTCTCGGGGTGGGGTTCTAAAAAAAAAGGTAAAAAAGTGAAGAATTCTAAAGAAAAAAAAGAAAAGACAGTATCCATTTCTACATCACTGAATCGCCATTATCTTTTACATTATTTTTCCATATTTTATCCGTACTTAGTTACATATTGTATAATATGTATCATTCATAAAACACATATAATTACAGTTGATAGAGAATTGTCTGATTTATAAGAATCAAATATATTGCAGCTATAAAGTGTGTACCATCCTGTAGAACACCAGGACATAGAACATAACAGCTGCCTAGCAGCTATGAGATTATAAATCAGTCCACAGCAGAACAGATTATACTGTGCCTTATATGAAATTGTTTCCCCACCAATCGTATGAACAGCTTTTATAATTTACAGTAATAAATCTGTATTTTATGGACTCCCCAGCATTTGTTTCTGCATAAGCAGACTGAATTGGAAACAGAACAGATAGTACAGAGAAGAAAGGCCTTCTTGAATAAGCAGTCTTTTGAATTCAGCCTTGCGCTATACAGTAGTACTAAAAGCAATTGTTGGTTATGGAGCTCCATCTAGGGGAAGTATTTATATAAAGCAGGATGGTAATGAATTGCCATCAGATTTAAAACAAAGCAAATAGCTGCGGTGGAAAAGAGAAACCCCAGGACAAGAATTTAGGAGATAGTAACGGCAGTTACATCACTGAGCATTGTGTAGCTCTGGGGTAATGGAAGAGGAAGAATATGAAGCTAAAGGAGAAATGGACAGAAGAAGGGGCTAAGACTCTGGTCACAATGTTGCTAGGTTGTTGTTGTTGTTTAGGCCCCATACATTAAAGGCACATTCAAAGCGCCTGGCTTTATAAAAAAAAGCATCCTGGGAACTGTAGCACACCCCTTTCAGAACTACAATTCCCACCACTCTTAACAAAATACAGTTCCCATAATTCTTTGGGAACTGTATGCTCCCTTCTCAGAAATAGAGAGGAAAAACACAAGGCAAAGATAAGCATGCATGGAGATTACGTTCCAGGCAATTGCATGTAAAGCTGAAATTGCATACAGTCAGAACAACGCTGGAACCACCCCTGCACGACCATCCCTACCTTTCTGAAGCCGGTGCACAAAGCACCATGCAAAGCAGAGAGCTTTTAAGCTTTCTGCCTTGCTTACTGAGTTCTGAGAGGCTCTCGTGGAAGCTTCCTAGAGCCTAGTAACCAAGGAAAATCCAGTGTGGAAAGAGCTTTTAAGCTCTCCACTCGGTGTGCATTTAATTTGTGCGATTTCAGCTGGCCGTCCACTAAGCCCGTAAAATATACAAGATTCAAGGATGTTGCTGTTGTTTCGTTGTTTAGTCGTGCCCGACTCTTCGTGAACCCATGGACCAGAGCACGCCAGGCACTTCTGTCTTACACTGCCTCCCGCAGTTTGGTCAGACTCATGTTTGTAGCTTCGAGCACTCTGTCCAACCATCTTGTCCTCTGTTGTCCCCTTCTCCTTGTGCCCTCAATCTTTCCCAACATCGGGGTCTTTTCCAGGGAGTCTTCTCTTCTCATGAAGTGGCCAAAGTATTGGAGCCTCAGCTTCAGGATCTGTCCTTCCAGTGAGCACTCAGGGCTGATTTCCTTCATAATGGATAGGTTTGATCTTCTTGCAGTCCATGGGACTCTCAAGAGTCTCCTCCAGCACCATAATTCAAAAGCATCAATTCTTTGGCAATCAGCCTTCTTTATGGTCCAGCTCTCACTTCCATACATCATTACTGGGAAAACCATAGCTTTAACTATACAGACCTTTGTTGCTGGGTTAGCCCTTTGTTAATCTAGTGCCCTCCAGATGTTTTGGACTACAACTCTCATGAGTCCTAGCCTGCACGTGCAGATGGGAATTGTAGACCAAAACTTCCAAAGAGCACCAGTTTCACAAGTTTCCATGTTGCCTTCTGAAACATGGAGACGAGAACACTGACTTACCTGTTTTGCATGGCTGTTTAAGAATTACAAGAGGTGGTTGGTTGTCATCCATCTGTCTCAGGAGACAATGGAGGAGTGTGCCTTTGGGGATGAGGGCAAACTGCTAGAAGGTTGCTTGCTGTTGCTGTAGAGACAGATATAGGAGAGACATGTTTTGTTGCAGCTGGTGCAGATAGGCATCCAATTGTGCTGCTGCAGATGCACCACGGCATTTCTTCTTTCTGTGCTCCTCCCAGGGGGTCATTCCTCCTCTGGTCACTGCTATAGATGCGCATATAAAGTACTTTTACAAAGCACTATATTAAGAACTAAGGGAAGACCAGGACAGCATGGAGGGAGAGCAAGTCTGCTCACTGTACCCCCTACCCAATATGTGCCCATCTAGGCCAGGTAGACCTTCTTAAATGGCATTCACTTTCTACATCTGCCCTACCCCCTGGCTAAACAACCATTTGCACCCACCATCACCCATTTGTTAACTTCCATCTCTCCTACTCCACTTCTCCCAGCCACATTACCCCTCCCATGTCTCACTGTCATGGTAGCCTTAAAATGTTTCAAGAATACAACTATTTCTCAACAAGGCAACATTTTTGGAGTGCGACCCTCATTGAGTGCAAGGAACTCACAGGTCAAATACTGATAAAAACAAATCGATAGTTATCTAGAATCATAAACTTCATATAGAAGATGGGAAGTTAAAGGTGAGAGATAGGGTGAGATCTGAACCAGGGAAGCTCCTGGTTCACAAGCTCTGTCTCTTTGTCAGCATGTTATGTCATTGCTTATTGCTTATTGCTATTATTATAGTAGGGCATATAAAGGTAAAGGGACCCCTGACCATTAGGGGTTGCGGCGCTCATTTTGCTTTATTGGCCGAGGGAGCCAGCATACAGCTTCCGGGTCATGTGGCCAGCATGACTAAGCCGCTTCTGGCAAACCAGAGCAGTGCACGGAAACGCCGTTTACCTTCCTTAATGGAGAGAATTTCACGCAGCCTTTAGCTCTGACAGTGCCAGTCAGCTGGCATGTGCCCATACATGATGTAGTGACTGTACATCAGGGGTAGGCAACCTAAGGCCCATGGGCCAGATGAGGCCCAATCGCCTTCTGAATCTGGCCTTCATGTAGCATGTGCCCTTTTATTTAAAATGCATCTCTGGGTTATTTGTGGGGCCTGCCTGGTGTTTGTACATGAGTAGAATGTGTGCTTTTATTTAAAATGCATCTCTGGGTTATTTGTCGGGCATAGGAATTAGCTCATTCCTGCCCCCCCCCAAATATAGTCCGGCCCACCACATGGTTTGAGAGACGGTGGACCGGCTCACGGCTGAAAAAGGTTGCTGACCCCTACATCATACTGAATCTTGACCAGGGATGGGGACACATGGCAGTGATAGGCAATCCAGAGGCAAAAATGGGTGGAACGGCAAATGTGACTCTTACCTTTCTATAATAGGTTCAATTCCAGCCACACACAAGTCACAGGTTCCTACACACACACACACACACACACACACACCTCCATCCATGTAAGCAAGAGGCATTATCAACTAAGATAAAAGGCTAAATATGGGATATAAGGATATTCATTTGTTAACGGTATAGATTTATATCCTGCCCTTCATCCCTTTTGAGATCCTAGAGTCATACCCTCCAGCATTCATCTGAGGAATGTTGGAGGGTATGAACACACAGAGTCATTTTTAAGAGTGACAGAACTACGACACATTCTCTCTCCCCACCCCCCGGAGTGCACAGGGTGGGGTTTGCCACGACTTCCCGCTTCACCCACTGAAAAAGTGTCAGAGAGCAGTTGCCTGTTAGCACAGCCAGAGATACTCTACATGACATACATTGTCCTAGACTCAATGGGCCAATGGCTGAACTCTGTATATAAGCAGCTTCATAATATTACTCTACTACTAGCAGTAATTACTGAATTGTGTTTTACATGTGTTGGATGGCCTCCTGCCATGTAAGATTTAGTTTACCTTCCTGCATAGCAGGAAGTTGGACTAGATGACCCTCGGGATCCCTTGCAATTCTATGATTTACAACTATACCATAAAAATAGCTACTTTAAAAACAGTACAAAACAATACAAAAACAATTTTTAAACAATACAAAATGAACAAATGAGGAAGAGATCTGTTTTCATCCAGCCAGTAAAGCTTGTTGGAAGAAAAAAGAAGAAGTCCCACTGTTTCCATTAAGTACAAAGAGTGGCTGGCCACTGTATATCAAGAGCAATACTATTTTCCCACAAAACAGGGACCTCCTCCCTGAAAGCTCTGCTCCAAATTACTCTGGAGCAGGCTACTGATATAATTGTAGAATTGGAAGAGATCCTGAGGGTTATGTACTCCAACTACTTGCAATGCAGAAGTCTCATCAAAAGCATCCATGACAAATGGCCATCCAACCTCTGCTTAAAAACCTCCAAGGAAATAGAGTCCACCGTCAAGGGAACAGCTCTTACTGCCAGAAAGTTATTCCTGATGTTTGGTGTAAGTCTCCTTTCTTCTCACTTGAAGATATTCATTTGGATGAATGCCTTCCCCCTCCAGAGCAGGAGAAAACAAACTGGCTCCATCTTCCATGTGATAGATATTTGAAGCAGTGTTAGAAACTCAGATATATAAACTACCGGTAAGCACCAAATGGCTCCTTATACCAAGGTTACAGTCACCGAAATGGAATGTCTGGTTGCCATTTTGGGGCAAGACAGCTGTGAAGTCTTATTTTTGCAAAGGATTGACTGACTGTGATTGATTGTCAGTTAAACATCTGGCTAGTTCAGATGACAACCTTGAGTTAGGTTAAGAACTTTTGAGAACTTAAAGAAGGAAAGTCACTTTACCCAGGAACAGTCCACATATATATTGGCCTATACCTACCTCTTTTTCTTAATGGTGACACAAACCATTCATAAAGTAAGAATATTCTTCGCAACTGTGAGCAGGGCAGTGGAGTGCGGTAAGTGAAGACAAGCTACAACAATTACCGTATTTTTCGCTCTATAACACGCACCCGACCATAACACGCATGTAGTTTTTAGAGGAGGAAAATCCGTAGGCATGCCACCCGTAGGCATTCCCTCCATAACACGCACAGACATTTCCCCTTACTTTTTAGGAGGAAAAAAGTGAGTGTTATGGTGCAAAAAATACGGTAACTATAACGTTGTTCACCACTATATGGTGCTGTCCTGGAGCCCAGGCATCTTCACTTGGTTGCCTGGGACCCAGCTAATTTCAAACACTAATTTGAAGATGGCTATCCTATCTCCTCTCAGTCTCCTCTTTTCCAGACTAAACATACCAGATTCCCTCAATTGTTCCTCATAAGGTTGTGTTTCCAGATCCTTGATCATTTTGGTTGCCCTCCTCTGCACACGTTCCAGCTTATCAACATCCTTCTTAAATTGTGGTGCACAGAATTGGACACAGTATTCCAGGTGTGGTCTGACCAAGGCAGAATAGAGTGGGACTATTACTTCCCTTGATCTGGACACTATACTTTTGTTGATGCCGCCTAGAACAGCGTTTTTTGTTTTTTTGCTGCTGCATCACATTGTTGACTCAGGTTCAGCTTGTGGTCTACTAAGACCTCTAGATCAGTGGTTCCCAATTAGCTAATTACTGAGGACCCCTTATTTTTCAGAAGTCAAGCCACATATCCCCTACTTTTGAGATTTGGGAATCCAAAGGGTGCAGAATAATAATCTTTTTTTTATTTTGTTTTGTTATTAGTATGAAAATTGGGGAATTCGTGGAAGGGAATTTGGGTCGACTTTAGAAAAAAGTTTTAAGAATGAGCACTGATGTTTAAATACTGATGTTTATAAGTTAAAATTGGTTGTTGTTTTTTAAATGAATTAAATATAAAAAGGTCAAAAATTGGGGACAAGAACTTGTTGAATTAACAATTTGAATTGGAATATAAGAAGGGGAGGTGTGGAGAAGTCAGGGAAATATGTTATTGAAAATAAGGATTGTAAACTTTATGTGTTTTTAACTTTTTTGTTTTTTTCTTTTTGATTTTTTGATGTATAAAGGTGGAAAAACTCAATAAATATCTTTTTTAAAAAATGAAAAATTTGATAACTCCATGGTAGTTACCTCTGCAAAGCAATTTTTTGAACAAAATGTGGGTTAGCTCTTAATAACCAAAGGATTTTAGGTACACTAAAAAACAGACCAGGGCTGAGTGATATCTGGTTTTCAACTTCGTGATATATCAGCAATTAAACATCACAATATTTCGATATGTCACAATGTCTGAAATTGGAGATCAGGCGTGGGGATGAGGGAAGAAGCTGCAGAGATTGGATGGGTGGAGGGAGGAAAGGAGGCAGAGTCACCTCCACTGCATGGGTTGAGTAGGAAGGGATTGGGATGGGGGGTATGCATCAGTGGGGCAGCCACTGAAGATGTACCTCCACTGTGGCTGCTGCTGCTTTCCTGCTGGATGAGAAAAGCTGCTCCACCTCAGTGCCAGGGGAAGATAGTGCCATGGTGCCTTGAACCGAGGGTGATCAGCTGCCCTGTTTATCATCCTATTGGTGGTGCCTTGAAATCATCTGTCCTCCCTTGCATGAGGAGTGATATATTCCTGCATATTGCAGGGTCAAAATTGTTATTGCAGTGTGATTTCAAAATCAATTTTGGCCAGTATATTGTTGTTTTAGACCATAAAATTTGTGATATTACCATGCAAAAATGACAAAAATTTGTTGGGGGGAGGCAAGGGATGGGGCCATGGACCCCCTGGGTGCATTCCAAGGACCCCCAAGGGCTCCTGGACCTCTAATTGGGAACCACTGCTCTAGATCCTTTTAACGCGTATTTCTTTTAAGCCAAACAAACACCTTAATGTTTGTTTAGTTGGTTCTTCCTGCCTAGGCTTCCTGTCGAGAGCCAGTGTGGTGTAGTGGTTAAGAGCGGTAGTCTTGTAATCTGGAGAACCGGGTTCGAGTCTCCGCTCCTCCACATGCAACTGCTGGGTGACCTTGGGCCAGTCACACTTCTCTGAAGTCTCTCAGCCCCACTCACCTCACAGAGTGTTTGTTGTGGGGGAGGAAGGGAAAGGAGAATGTGAGCCGCTTTGAGACTCCTTAAAGGGAGTGAAAGGCGGGATATCAAATCCAAACTCTTCTTCTTCTTCTTCTTCCTAAGTGTAGAACCTTACATTTGTCCCTATTGGAATTACATTTTCACGTATATGCAGCTCTGTGTGTATGAAGCTCTGCTCACTACTCCTCTATAATTTAGTGTAGAAATATTTCTTATTTATTTTGTTCTTTAAAAACCACACATTTAAAAATATGTACTCTTAATATTGAGCCACACTAATATAAGTGAGATGCCAAATTATGTTCTTATTACTAAATTTGTATGTTTATCCTCCAAGAAACTCAAAAGTAATGTACATGGATTCCAACCCACTGCCTCTCATATTATTTTATTTTATTAATTATGCGATATATTTATATCCTGCCAAATTGGGATTCAATGCGGCTTATAACATTTCAAAAATCAGTTATAAAATAAAGAACAACAAAAACAAGCTGGTTAAAAGCAATACTTAAAATACATCACAACATATCTAAACCCAGCAATTGTAATTTGCACTGACAGCAGCCCAGTCATCAACATAATCTGCATCTTAATTTCCAAATGCATATATTCTATATATATTTGCCAGTTAGGCTGAAAGAGGGAAGGCATCTCAAAGTCACCTTTCCGCAGGAGCCGAAAGAGGGAGCAGGGCCAGGGCCAAAAAGATCAGCAGCCCAATTCTGTATGCTTTTACTGCGAAGATTCTTGAGATCAATGGTTTACTCTCATGTGAGCATGCAAAATATTCGGAATGCAGCCCTGAAGCCCAGTCCTGCACATTTGCCTGGGAGCAAAACCTTAACTCCAGTTAAGGTTACTTACTTCAAAGTAAATTTGCAAATATGACTGGGGATGGGCTTCAACAGGCAGGCAGAAAAACAAAAAATAACTGCAAATTGTCCGTGCACCTCCCCCCAACAGCAGGCACTGAAGTAAAGCACCACAAAAATCAATTGGCAAGCACATCCACCCTTGCTCCATCCATGAATGGCTCAGGTAGCCAAATGGGGGGATTATTTTTGGAGGGCTGGATTTGCAAGAGGATTTTGGCCTCCCCTCCCCCATCCCCTTTTAGTTTCTGGAGCGGAAAACAAAGAACAAGCCGCAAGCCCTTTACATTGAGCGATATGGTGGTGGTGGAGAAATAAAAATAAAAATAAAATAAAATAAACATCAATTTGCTTAAGCCTGTGTGTGCGCGCGCGCGCGCAAGACAAGCGCTCTTGGGAACCGGTGAAGGTGATGGAGGAGACACAGTAAGAATCCCCGATGGAGTCAAAGAAAAAGAAAGAAGCGGCACCGTTGGAGGGGTCGTAGAGGAAAGAAGTCACTGAGGATGCCGCTTCCTAGAGATTTCCTATGGCGAGGGTGCCTTTCCAAGCTAGGAAGGGAAGGGATGGCAGAGATCCCGATGATCCTTCTATGGAAGCGTACGCTGAGATAGGATGGACTTGCCTGGCTTCAGGCAGCAGGGTCCTAGAGTCCTACGCGTCTTCATCACAAAGCTTAGGAACCACTAACTCGGCTTTCGGAAGGAGCTCCCATGTCTCCTTCCCAATGCAGCTGCCGCAGCCGAAAAAAAAACCCAGAACGCCCGAACCCCGGGGCACTTGTACAAAAAGAGGGGCTGCCACACAAAACGGGGCTGTCAGGGGGGCTGGGGGCGGTCTGTAGAGTAGGTATCAATTAAAAAAAGGATGCCATGCAACCTATTGAGTATAAAATGCACAACTTGTACAGCTAGAGCAGGGGTGGCCAACTCCCAAGAGACTGTGATCTACTCAGTTAAAAACTAGCAGCGATCTACCCCCTTTTTTGGGGTTCAGGTCAGAGCTTTTTTTAGGGGAGCCACAGTTGTTCAGCTTCTTTGGAGGGAGCCGATGATCTACCAGTGATCTACTGCAGACGTCCAGTGATCTACCGGTAGATCACGATCTACCTGTTGGGCATGCCTGAGCTAGAGCATCAAACCTAGCTCATGGGGATATGGCTAATATTTTGAAATTACTGAATGTCTTAGAATAAGCAATTTGCTATTAGCGTCTTCTTCAGAAACAACTGCTTCACAGCATTTCTGTATTATTGGTCCCAAGATTTATGTGGGGGGGGGGTTACACGAAACCTTAATAATCAGAACAATGCTATAAGTAAACTGGAAATATAATGAAAAACCAACATAATAACAGATACTAGCTAATTTGTTAGTGTATGAAGCATGAAAAAAGGAGAAATAATAGTCATAACATGCCTTCCAACATTTCTCTGATGAAAATAGGGGCGCCCCGTTCCATATTTCTACTATGTATACCCCACACATCTTATTGGATTGCCTCATCACTCTGGGCAGCTTCCAACACATTTAAAAACATAATAAAACATCAGACATTAAAAAACTATACAAGATTGCCTTCAGGCAGCTCGGGGGTTGGATAACTCCATACCCTCCAACATTTCTCTCTTGAAAAGGGGGACATCTATCATACCTTCCAACATTTCTCCAATGATAATACAGTACAGACATCCTAAGGAGAAGCGGGACATTCCAGGATCAAATCAGAAACTAGGACAGCTTCTCTAAATCAGGGACGTCCCTGGAAAACAGGGACCCTTGGAGGGTCTGACATATTTAGCAATATGATCACCGTGCACAGGAGGTATGTGGCAAACCAACTGATGAAATATTCTAGATTATGAGAAGGAATTGGGGTGTGTGGGGGGTTATAAAAAAAATGTAATCCTTTGAATGAATACTCCCTTACTTTAACTTCCTTCTTTCTAAACCCACTTCCTTCTTCTTTTGGTATTTCTTGATACCTCCTTTCCTACTATTCCACATTCACCACAAATCAGCTTTGTTGTTACTTTGCAAATTAAAAATATTCAGCTGTTAACTTGATGGGATGGTGCATATTTTGATATGCCACCTGGTAGAGAAGTAGTGTCTACCTTTCAACAGTGGGCAAAAAAAATGGGGGTGGCACCCTGAGGAGCAAAGTGGATGCTGCCATATTTGACATGAATCAGAACAACGTCATATTTTTGCTGGAAATTTGCTGGAAGTTTTCAAATTTAAAGAAGGAAAGTTAAAAAGCAGCGAAAGAAGAAAATATTCAAAATAAAGGAATGGGTGGGGGAAATTAGAAGCAAAGAACAAATAAGAAGGTCCTGCTTCTCCCATAGCTGCAACCTTGGCTTCAAACTGACCTCAGCCATGGCTCTGACTCTCCTTCTCCAACTTGTTGTGTTTTACAGACTCCCACTTTACCTCTCAGCCCAACCTCCCTACTCAACTCACATCATGCAAAAATTCCAGGCGCAATGCTTAAAACTCTACTTCAAAATTCTCTTTTGTCTTCCAAATGAACTCTGGGTTGAGGGATGGACCCCTCCCATTTGTTTTTCTTAATGGCCCATTATCTTCCCCTTGTCTTTATTACTGGCTGATCTCCCAGGTGATTATCAGGCTGGCCTGGCTGATCCAGGAATTAGGAGTGCCCAGGTATTCAGACTAACACCCCACCCCATGGGCATAACCAAGAAGGGGCAGCTGCCCCACAAATCAATCAATATCAATAAAAATCAACACAAATTTGAGGTTCTGCTCCCCAACAAAAGCCTGCCCCTCTAACAAAAATCGCTGCTATGCCCATGCCCTCCCCCCAATTTGCAAGACTATACTTCAATCAAGGCAGCACCTCCAATCCTCGTTTGCTCTTAAACTAATATAATAGCAACTACTACACTAAAAATATTTCTGGAAATGGAAATCTAAGAAACCCCACTTCAGAATTTTTGCCATGAAGAAACAGTGTTCTCTGAATATTTATAACAGACCCCTCAAAACGCAACAAAACCACCCTTCTGCTTGAAATTAGAACATTTCTTAAGCAAGGGGTCTAACTGCCTAGCCAATGTTAGTCATATCATTTATTTGTGCATCAGCAGACACACATACAAACCCAATGCACACACAGGAACTAGTATTTCCCAAAATAAAGCCCACTCATATCTCAATAATGCAATGCCTATAGTGTAAAAGGGGGTGTATGGGGTGGGTTGGTACCTCTGGTGGGGGACACATTGTGTTCCTTCTTGGGTAGTTTGGTCTCCAATGTGTACTCAGCTTTCACCTGTGGTTCCTAGATGCTGTCAGCATGCAACAGTGACTACACCCCATGAAACTGCTTTGACTGGCTGGCTAAGGCAGGTGAGGCTAGCCAATAGCTCTCAAACCCTTGGTTAGGGACTTCCCCTGCATGTGAAGAGAGGCTCTGGTGGATTGAGTGGACTGTCAACAAGGTGGTTTCTACATGTGCTGTAGTGGCAAGTGAGTGACGGATGGGGCCTGTCAACCTGGGAAGGTAGCCCATCTAGGCATGGGCATAGCGGGGGGGGGGCGGGGAGCTGCTCCCCAAATCAATAAATACAAATCATTACAAATCTGAGGTTATGCCCCCATAACAAAAATCCTGGCTACACCCATGCATCTTGGAGAAGGAAAACTCTGATCCTAAACCTCTGCTGCCTCATGGGACATCTTTGGGAGAAAAGGCTAAGGAGTAAGCCCTACACATGCGTGGAGTTCCTAAGGCTCCTGCACCCAAACTGGTGCCAAACATACCGGTCTTTCCTTTGAACCACATTAGCAAGGCCGAGGGTGTGCGTCTTGTCATCTGGGCAGCTCAGGACTTCCACACACACTGCCCAGGCTTGCGCCCTGAAAATGTTGCTTCACTGCAACTAACGCAACAGTTTGATTTCACTCCCATTGTCTCTAAAGATAGGTGGATGCCAACAACATACAGTGGATGCTCAGGCTGCGAACGTGATCCGTGCAGGAGGCACATTCGCAACCTGCAGCGCTGTGTCTACGCATGTGCGGGTTGCGATTCAGTGCTTCTCCGCATGCGCGACCGCCGAAACCCAGAAGTAACCCATTCCGGTACATCCGGGTTTCAGTGCGTCTGTAACCCGAAACAACACAACCTGAAGAGTCTGTAACCCGAGGTATGACTGTAGTGTGTTGGCACTGTGGTCTAAACCACTGAGCCTCTTGGGCTTGCCGACTGGCACGCTGGCAGTTCGAATCCTCGCGACGGGGTGAGCTCCCATTGCTCTGTCCCAGCTCCTGCCACTAGTAGTTTGAAAGCATGCCAATGCAAGTAGATAGATACCACTGTAGCGGGAAGGTAAACAGTGTTTCCGTGCCCTCTGGTTTCTGTCATGGTGTTCTGTTGTGCCAGAAGCGGTTTAGTCATGCTGGCCACATGACCCAGAAAGCTGTCTGTGGACAAATGGCAGCTCCCTCAGCCTGAAAGCGAGATGAGCACTGCAACCCGTCACCTTTGACTGGACTGAACCATCCATGGGTCCTTTTACCTTTACACCTAGTGTGTTAATAATAATGTGTGCTTTTTGAACTCCCTTGCACGAAATGTTGACAGCTCTGACAAGTGATCGTCACATCTCCATACATGCCCTGCCAAGACCGAATTTGGGGGGGGGGGGTCCAAGTTCAAATCCCCCATTCCACCAGGACGCTCACTGGGCTAGGGAGGCTTTCTTTCAGCCTAACCTACCTCAAGAGGCTGCTGCGTGAGGATAATTGTCGGGCAGGAAGATCGGGAGCTCGGAAACGCATCCCTGCACTCCTGAAAGCAACAACAACAATGGATGGGGTTTTAAATAATAACCTTTTATTTTATTTTGCATATGGATAAAATCAACAAATTAAACGCAGCAAGCGAGCAGCCGACATTTCTGAAACTGACAGCCGACGACCATGGCCACCTCTTCCCAATCTGGGGCAAAGATCAAGCCGCAGAAGCCGAGGGGCAGAATCGGGGGGCAGCCCAAGGCCCTCGGGGTGCGCAGGCCTCAGGCTCCGCTAGGCCCAAGCCCCCTTCCCCTTTTCCGCCTTCCCTGCCTCTTCCGACCGCCGCCTCGGCCGCCTCCCACAGGCCAGCCCGTTCCACCGCCCCCATGCGGCCGGAGGCTCCCTCGGCTACTGAACAGCCTTCCCGCCTGCTTCCCTTCTCTCTCTCTATCCCCCACCCCCCACCCCGTAATTACGGAGCCGCCGCTGTCTCTCCCCTCTCTCCGTCCTCCTCCATTCCCCTTCAGGCGAGCAGCCAGTCTGAGGGCCGGCACGGGCTCGGTCCCTCCTCCGCGGCGGGGGCTATATGGAGCCGGCGAGGCGCTAATGAGGCGGCGTGCGGCAGCGGCAGCATATATACCCAGCCGCTGGGGCTGTTCCGGGCGGTCGTAACAGGAGCCGCTCCTCAGGCAGGCAGCTCGCCCGCCCTTTCCTGGGACAGGGACCATCCCCAACAGCGGCAGCGACGGCGGCGCCTCCGGCGCCTTTCCCTTCTCCCCCGATGCTCCTTCCTGACGGGCCTTCTTCTGAGGAAACAGGAGGGATGGCGGCGGCCGCCCCGACCCAGCTGGAAGCCGGTGAGTCTCGGGTGCCGCGGGGGCTGAGGCGGAGGCTGCCTCCTTGGGCTTCCCTCGCCCTGCTTTAACCTGGCTTCTTCTTCTTTTCCTCCTCAGAGCTGTACTACCTAATTGCCCGCTTTCTCCAGTCCGGACCGTGCAAGCAATCTGCCCAGGTGTGAAGGGTTTGTGGGCAAAAGCTAGCGTGGTTGTGGTGGTCGGTCGGGGGGCGGCGGCGGTCTTGTTCTAGAATGGAGCTGGGGTTTTTTTTTTTTTTTAAGTCGGGGTTGTGGGGAAGGGACCTCTATTGCCTCCCCTCACGCTCTTTGTGTATCTGTATGTCTTTTTCCTCAGGTGCTGGTGGAGGAGCTGGAGGAACACCAGGTAATGTCCCAGCATGTGGTCTGAGTGGGGGGGTTTTTTTGGGTGTGTGTGAGGGATTGATTAATGCCGAGTTAATATATGCCTCCTCTTCAGCCCTTGACCCCAATCCTCGCTTCAGTAGCCGTGCAAATGCCCTCCTGGTTCGTAACCCCTTCCCACAAATCTTGCTATCCGTGAAGAACTTGTTGGGATAGGTATTAATTGCACACCTTTCGTCTCCACCCCCTCTTATTTTGTTTTTAAATTATATTTATTCACCGAGCAGCTTTCTCAATTTAAAGAAACCGTGCTTGCTTTTGGTGACCTTTCATTTGGCTCTTAAAAAGAGAAAGAAAGAAAGAGGGAGGTGTTGCTACTATCAGTCCTGGTTTCTTCCTCCACCCTTCCCCCATCCCACCCCAAATGTGACAACACAGGACATGCAGTTTTTATCTGCTCAGGAAAGGAGCATTATTTCCCCCTGTAGTGCTTGCTTGTGGGACGCCCTGGGGTGGCAAATGAGTGAGAGAGTGGGTATATTTTGGTCAAGGAGCTAGTAGAGGCTTTGTGGAACGGCCAGATAGGCTTTCTTTTCTGAAGAACTGTTCCAGGCCAACAAAGGAGAAGCTGCATGAAATGTAAAGGGCTCTCTCCCACACTAAGTAGGACAGCTTTTACATGTAAACCTATTTTCCTTTATCTTCAGAAGTTTTTTTCTTTACACCCATCTGGTGAGTGTAAGTGACATGGCATGCAGCTGTAAGAATCAGTGGGGGAGTTGTTGGGAGATAAGGGAATCATTTGTTTTCTCCATTTCGGACTCGCTTTTAATTGCAAGACCTGTATCTCTTCCTTGCACCTCCTCCCCCGCCCCACTCAGTTGATCCCAAAGCGCCTGGATTGGCAAGGCAAAGAGCATCGAAGAAGTTTTGAGGATTTGGTGAGTGAAGGCTGGCTTTTAAACTTGCAGGTGGGGTCGGGGTTGCTTCAGCTATGGACGATATGGCAGAGTTATTGCCTTTCTCCTTCTTTTCTACTCCAGCCGAGGGAGAAAGGAAAAGTAATGTTAATATTAGTCACTTGGGAAGGGGTTCCTGGTTTATTTTTTGTGTGAATCGGGGAACGGGGAGGGTTATCTGAGGGCACGTACAAAGCTCAGGCCAATGATTCTGCACATACCAAGCTGGAGTTCCGTGTTTGCAAATGAGAGTTGCCTGCTGATTGGTTGCAGCTTTAAAGATAGGAACTGAACAGAAGGGTGTTTTTTTTTGCAGCATTCGAAAGAAAAATACTACACTCTCACTGCATAGCCATATTATGTGGAAACAGAGCATTTGCTGATAGATATTTATTTTACACTTTATATCAAAATGTAGAATGTAAACAAATTATAGAGTGAGTCATTATATGTTAAGTTTTGCTTATGAATGGTGAAGATCAGTATGGAAGTACATTGCTTTAAACATCAGAAACATTCATATTTGCTTGAGAAATAAAGGAATGGTAATTCTTGCTGACCAAAAGGGGAATGTAAATAGGGAGAAGGGCTGAAAGTTTATTGGAAGGCAATCCTTGAGCAATCCTTGGATTCATTTCGTTTTTACAATTTGTTCTGGTGAGATGATAATGTGGCAAATCAAGTTATGAGTTGTGAGAAGTGTATTAGTGCGAACTGATTTACTGAGTATAAAATATTACATATTTTTAAAATACATTTCTGGTTTTGATTCTAAAATGGGCTATGTCATCAAATGCTAGAGTATGCCAGTTACTGTGTGTGGCGATCATTATGTGGAATATGATGTTAAAGTCAACATTGTATGGTTGCTTCTGCTGGTACTGTAGCAGTTAGTGTAATTGCTCACTACTTTTTTGAGTTATAAACTCCTATCACTTATGTCTGGTACTCCTGTTTAATTTAGAGGCGCCTGAGGAAAGGAAGACTATTGTTACTCCTCTGATCTAAACACTACTGATGTGTTTTCTGTCCACCTTGATTCCATAGGTTTATGTTTTTTTGCAGAATACAAGTAGTTCTGAAAATTTTGCTCCTTTCCCTTTTAGCCTTTTACTAATGCACTGTGCTAGATGCTGTATGATGTTGTTATTTTTTATTGCTTTTTTGTTTCTTATAGATTGTATTTTATTATAATTTACATTCCATAGAATTCATGTTGTAATACAATAAAATATCAGGAAAAGGAAGCAATAAAATATGCATATTTAATGTGGCCATATTGTGGACTAGCTGAATGAATCTCATTGACCACTGTCTACCTATGACATTTTGAGGACCCCTGATATTGGCCACTGGGCATGTTCAACTGTTTAGTGGGTACTTCACTTCAGATTGTAATATATTACAAATGATGATCTGAAGCTGCTCACTGGGGCTAATTCCATCCCTTAGTTCATGTATGGGGAACGGCCCACTAGCATGGCCAGTGATCAGGAATAATGGGAGTTTTATTCTAACAACACCTGGGGTGATACGGGTTCCTCATCCTTAGTTCTTAACCTATACCTAATATTTTATTTTTTGGAAGCTAATAAGGATGGGCTGCTGGTCTTTAGCAACATATTTCATCTCACGTCTTCACTGACTTTTCAAGGTACTTAAATATTTCTGACATTCATTTCAGGAAACCTTCTTTTGATTGTGAGTCAATGATCAAGCTTTATAGGTATGAAATATTACTTAGATAGGAGTATGGTTGTTAATACTTGGCTGGTATATTTACACAAACAAATACTATAGTAATTGCTACCAGTACTTGTGACACCTATTTTACATGGCAGAATCTTTCTGTAAGGAAAGGTGCTCCTATTCTATTGCTGCAAGTGAACAATATACTCAACCAATACTGGTGGTTATAATTAGAAATGATCGTGCATTCAGCACATTTGTACATTCTATAGTGGAAGAAAAATGGTTGTGAATATGAGTTGCTAGAGGTTGACAGATCTAGTTTTTGGATCTCTGACTTCACAGAGCCATGCCTAGTTTTAATTTATGTGACTATAGTAATAGACCAGTAGAAGGTGTTCAAGGAGGGATGAAACTAGGCTGTTTTTCACCTAGGTCAAAGATCCCGTTTGGCACCTCCATGCACATTTGCGTTCACACACACACAGGCAGTGAGCCTCAATGGTGCCTGTTTGGAGGCTTCACCTGGGGCAAAAAACCATGCTAGTCCCCCCGTAGCTAAGGCACTCTCTTCAAGTTATATTTTCCTTAAACGGAGGCAATATCTTTTAAACAACCTTTTTTACCCCATAAGGTTGTGTTTTTGTTTTTGTTTTGCCTTGCCCAGGTAATCCTGAGAGCTGCAATCTGAAGGTACTGAGAACTGCCTATCATATAATTAAAGTTATTAAGTTTATTGTGTGCATATATAGATGTGCTTTAAACTTACCAAGAAAAAGCTGGATGATAATTTATTGGAGATGTGTTAGACTTGGAGTTGACCATTTGCCTGGATGAGTAGATTATCAGACCCGAGTCTCCTTGCTCTGGGGTGTTTATGTTATTGTCTTTGTGGACTTATATGCAAAGCTAGTACGGGATTCCCTGCATACTGGCAGGCCTTTTGACTAGATATGATTCTTCTAAATCTGCAGTTCTACTTAAAAGGCATCTACCAAACTACTCCTGACCCATTCTGAAGATGCAAAGGATAGTGTCAGAACTGGCCTTGAGCCTTAGGGCAAATATTGTTATTTTGACAAACAAGCACAACATCAGCATAGTCATTTTCATACTTGGGATCCTAGTTAGCTGCTTTATAACCTTAGACAATTGATCCATCATGCTCAGTATTGTATACAGTGACTGTTGGTGACTCTCCAGGATTTCAGACAGGGAACATTATCAGCCCTGTCTGGAGATGCAACGATTGAACAAGAGACTTTCTGCAGGCAAGCAGATGCTTTTCACTGAGCTACTATTACTTTTTTGTAACTATCTAAACTGGAGCAGATGCTCTTGCTTTAGATAAAGCCCCTAATACATTGCCATTTGGGAATTAAACAAGTTTGCTACTAGTGTAGTCTGGAGTATATATGCAAAGAAGCACAATAATAATACGATGTGCAATGCACTGTGCAGATATGTTCTAATAAGTCTCAACTGCTTTTCAGACTGAAGTCCCTCTCCAAGTAGTGTTCTAAATTTAAAATATGTAGTAAAAGGCAATTTTGTAAATAAAATCAAAACAGCAAGATAAAATATAATTCTCACAGACCAGCAGAAGACAAACAAGGCTGAAATAATTAACTTGCCCTGAAAAGAGACCAAAGGTATCTCTGGAGGAAGACTGCAGAGCAAGTGCAGATAGGATCGTGGATTAAATATTTTTGTAGCACATTTCCAGTGTAAAAAATGTTTTACATGCATACATTGTCTCAGTTGCTTTTGCAGGCACCAGGTAAAGGAGGTTGATATTATTTCCTTCATAATGCAAATAAAGAGTATATGTGTCTTAATATGTAAATTATAGCAAAAAGTCTAGATGGTCATGATGCCATATAATTCATTAGCTACAAGTGCCAGAAAGGCCGGACAGTGGTAAAGTCCAGCTATGTGAGCCCTGCTCAGAGTAGACTTATTAAAATTAATGAATGTGACAAACTTCGGTCCTCTAATTTCAGTGGGTGTACTCTGAGTAAAAATTGCATGGTTTCAGCTTTTCCTCTAGCTCAGAAGACTAGAGGCAAAGCTGCCCCAAAGCTATTAGTGGTGATGGGGTTCTGCCATAGGAGCCAATTCCTAGCCACCCCATAAAAAATATTGATAGGCATTGTCATTCAGATGGTGTCCATGCACTGCATCATTTGATTATGTGGGGGCAAGGCTTACTTGGGATCCCCAATATTTTATTCAAGGTAGGACCCCTGGGTTCTGCTTATGAACTATAGTGTAATCAGAGTAGCCCTCTTGCTAAAGGGGTTGGACCACCAACTGCATAACAACAAATCCTGTTTAAGAAGCATGAATATTTTCCCCATTCTCTTTACTGGCAGCTATTTTTACAAAACAAAGCAGCTTCATTGTTTTGTTTCTTCCTTATCTTGACATACCCAGGATTCCAAATGTCTGTCCAATCATACCTGTTTGCTAGAATCAAGTGGCTTTTTATTTACAGATTAATTGGCCTCTGGTCTACCCTTTCAGGGCTTCATACCAAGGGTGAAAACAAATTGCGCTATTTAGTTGTTCACTTTGCAAATGGTTAAGGTAACTATTGATTTGCAGCACTGCATTAAATGTACTGAGCCACCAGAACCCAGCTATCTTTTGTTCTGACCTTGGTTAATTTGGTTTTTATTCTCCTGCCTGTCCCATTCTGCCTCTGGTCAGCTAGGCAGTTATCTATGACAATTCCATCAGGACAAAAGAATAATAATAAAAAGAGGGATCACTTGTATAGGTTACACTGATGTAATTAATTTATAGGATTCCCTGTCATAATATATGATTATGGCCGCTATCTTAAATTATCTTTAAAAGGGCTTTGATAGCTTTTTGACAGATTAATAGTTTGTAGCCAACACAGATGAAACAAACTTGGAGCTTCAGAAGCAGTATTATTCTGAATACCAGTTGATTGAATTGGCTGTGTGTGTCACATTATTTGCTTTATTCTCCAATTTGTGAGCTCCCTAGATGGGTCAGGTTGACCAGTGTACCAAGCAGTGTGGTGGACTTGATGGACCTTTGGCCTGATAAGAAGAGCAATGATGGATCAGGCCATAGCCAAGAACTTCTTGTTCTTATAGTGGACAACTAAATCCCTGTTGGAACAGTACTTTCCCTGATGCAGCAGGGTTCATCTTAAGTCCTTGTTTGCGAAGTTGGGAGAATTGAACTTTCTGAGGGGAGTAACTTGTGCATAGACATGTGATACTTAACTAGACAAACAACCTTCTTATTGACTAGTAGAATACAGGTATTCTTTTGGCACTAGAACTCTACATCTCTCCTGCTTTTTTAGAATGTTGGGGGTAGGATTATCTACTGCTCATCTACTGGTAGTCAACATGGTGACTTCCAGATGTTTTGGACTTATAATTCCCATGATGCCTAACCATCAGCCATGATGGCTTGGGCTAATGGTTTTTAATCCAAAATGTCCGGAAAGTACCATGTCGGCTATCCCTGATCTAACTTAACCTGGGGGGGGGGGGCGGAGAGAGCATACTAGGCTTCCCGTCTTTCTTTTTAGAAAAACGCCCAAAGAGCCGCAACTGTATAGTGCACACACTCTCTCTTTCACACAAACTAGCCCACGTTTCCTCCCCTTTACCTGCAGGAAATGGTGGGAACCATTGGGCAGGAGTGCTCACACCTTGTGGCTGGGCAGGCAGACTTTGGAAGGGATGCCTGGGAAAGGCATGCCAGGTGCTGGCACTGTGGTCGCAGCAAGAGCCCGCTGTGCTTAGGACACTGCACCGCCGCCACATGCCGAAGCACCGCTGCTACCTAGCACTCCACCCGTATCTCGGAGAAGCTGTTCTCTGACAGGGCGGCCATGCATGGCCAAGCAAGGGAAGCAGTGGTCAGCACCAACAGCAGTGGCATCATGGGCAGCTGGAGCCCTCGCTTTGCGCCCCACAAAAAAGCCCTGGAAAAATATTCCCCCCAGATGCCATTTTAGGCATCTGATTTCCATACATGTCTGGAATTTTATTCTATACCTTTGAGTTATTTTATTCTATACCTTTGAAGTTTATATTGTTTTTCAGGCCAGATATTGAAAAATCAAAAAAGTTATTTCTATGCCAGATAGTTTTATTTGTTCAGGTATCAGTGTTCTATCTGTGTAGATGGTTCTTTAAAAAGAGGAACAGAGACTTAAACATGAGATTTTTTGCAAATTATCTCTCCTTGTGAATATGTCAGTTCAGATATGCCAATAAAAAAAATCAACAAGATATAAGAAATACCTTGGGTAAGGAATCTGTCAGCTTTAGTGCTCTGGGGATTTATTGTTGTTGTTTTTAACAACTGGAAATCATTTTGCCTGCATAAAAATCTTTCTTTGAAAACTGTGCTACTATGTAGTATTTTCCCAACCTTTGATTTAAATGTGTTTCGCTGTGGCAGTGTTACTTAACAAGCAGCATTTTTTCGAAAAATTTCTTGCCATGAGCCACAAATTTACATTATAACTTAAAAAGTTAAAGAAATCCTTGGGAACTCACTGTTTTTAAGGAAAGGGCTAGTGCTCTGATGTTTTTTATTATAATGATTTTATGTGCAGTAGTACCTCTGGTGGGGAACACTTTGTGCTTCTTGGGGGGTAGTTTGTCTTCTTTGGTCTCCACCCTGCACTCAGCTCTCACATGTGGTTCCTAGAAGCTGTCAGCATGCAAAACTGGCTACACCTGGGAAACTGCTTCGACTGACTAGCTAAACCAGGTGAGGGTAGCCAATGGTTCTCTCAAACCTTTGGTGAGTTAGAGACTTCCCTTGTATTCAAAGACAGGCTGTGGCGGATTGAGCGGAGGGGACCAATAGTAAGTCCAACGATCAAGAAGGTGGTTTCTGTACATGCTGTAGACAGAAGTGTGGGGCAGATGTCAATCTGGGAAAGTACTGTATTTTTCGCCCCATAGGGCGCACTGGCCCATAGGGCGCACCTAGTTTTTTGGGGGGAAAATAAAGGGGAAAAAATTATTTCCCCCCCAGGCGCGGGGCTGGGGCGGGGGTAGCCCAAGCTTCCCCCGACCCCAGCCCCCAGAACAGGCTGCTATCCGCAAGCCTAGGGAGCTCGGCGGGAAGTCGCGCTGGTCTCCCCAGGCTTGTGGATATCTGCCCGAAGCTCAGCGCGCCCCAGGCTTCGGGATGCAGGCAGCTCTCCGCAAGCCGTGGGAGCCCGGCAGGAACTCCCGCGGGCTCCCAAGGCTTGCGGATAGCTTCCTGAAGCCTGGAGAGCGGTCGGTGCGCACCGCCCCCTCTCGCTCTCCAGGCTTCAGCGAAAGCCTGCATTCGCCCCATAGGACGCACACACATTCCCCCTTCATTTTTGGAGGGGAAAAAGTGCGTCCTATAGGGCGAAAAATATGATAGCCCATCTAGGAGAAGGAAAATCTGAACCTAAACTTCTTCTTTGGGAGAAGAAAAGCAGTAAATCCTGCACAAATATGGTTGGATGGCGCCTTATAACCTCCTTCTGGCAACTCCTGCAGCCAAGCTGGTACCAAACGTAGTGCTCTGCTTTCTTTTGGACCACATCAGTGAGGCAGAGAATGGGGTCTAGTCATCTGGGCACAAGAAAGGGGCTGTGAGCAGCTGTCCACTGCTTGCTATTAATCTAAGATTTGGTTGAGCAAATGTGCCCACTGATTCAGCACACTTGCAACATTTATAAGCCCTGGGTTTTACTGCTGTTCCTTATTTACTGTGGCTTTTTAAGTAGCTTTTGGATTTTAAGGAACACGGTATTATAAGCTACTTTGGGCATTTGTTACTATTGGGAAGGTGGGATATAAATTGCTAGATACTTGCTGAGATCTGGTTTAATGCAGTTTGTAAGCTGTGAAGTGTGTAGTTCAAATTTTAGCTTACCCGCAGGATTTACTTGGTAACCTTAGGCAGGTTGCTGTTCTGATCTGTTATCCCTGTCCCCTCCCTTGTCTGCAAGAGAGCTGGTGTGGCAAAGTTGCTAGAGAATGTTTGCCTTAGAGTAGGGGTTGAGAACCTCAGGCCTTTGGGCCAAATGCCGCCCTCTAGTCCTCTTTGGCTCTTGGGGCTATCCTCAGGCCACATCCCTCACAGGCCCTGCTTCACATCCTCCTTGAGTGTTTTTGCCTTGAACGATGATGACTTTCACTTGCCTGGATGGAGGATATGGAGGAGTGTGCGTAGAATTTAGCTTATATTCATTGCTGCACCCACTTTTGCCTGTGAACCTGCCCACTGCTGGCATGTGGTCCTCAGAAGGTTGCCCAGGAAAAAATGCAGCCCTCAGACCGAAAAGGGTTCTCCATTCCTGACTTAGTTGGTTTAAATTCCTACCTGGGCAAGCAGCACTCTCTCACCCTAAGCTTCCTCATAGGGGTATTGTGAAGGGGAAAATGGGAGATCTATGTATTCCACCCTTCGTTCTTTGGTGAATTAACAATAAATAGGAAGAGACTTCACATAGGAAGCTCCTGCAGCCAGTCAGCTTAGGTTTATTTTAAATTCTGCATATCATGGTAATATTTTCTACTGGTTTTTGTGTGCTGAAAGTAGCACAGGACTCCAGCCTTGTATACAGACAATCCATGTTTTGCATGGAGCCCTGCTTATGCTGGCAGGGCCCGTGTAAAGCGTTCTACCCCAACCCATTGCTTTCCCTGTTCCGCTCTTTTAGTGACATTTTAGGGTCACATTGGGTTTGGCACCGTGCACTCGTGTGGGATCATGCACCAATCGGACGTGCATGAATCAGCCGTTGCCTGTCCTTGAAGGAGGATCTCCATCCCCATCATTCAGCCTAGACACTGAGTTCCAGCTCCAAGGGCCTTCTGTCAGTCTGTTCACTGTGAGAAGTGAAACTACAGGGAAACTTTCAGTTGTCACACCTGCCCTGTGGAATGTCCTCAGCAGATTTCAAAGAGTTAAAGAACTATATAATTTTTGGTAGACATCTGAAGGCAGCTCTGTTTTAGGAAGCTTTTAATGTTTGGTGTTCTTGCCGTTGTTGTTTTTCCTGTTGACTGGGGCAACAGAGTCAGATGGGCAGGGTATAAGAAATACATTATTATTATTGCATTATTATTGTTGTTGTTTAGTCATTTAGTCGTGTCCGACTCTTCGTGACCCGATGGACCAGAGCATGCCAGGCACTATATGCCTGTTGTCTTTGTCCATGGAGTTTTCTTGCAGGGATACTGGAGTGGCTTGCCGGTTCCTGCTCCAGGTGGATCACATTTGGTCGAAACTCTCCACTATGATCTGTCCATCTTGGGTGGCCCTGCACGGCATAGCTCATAGCTTCTCTGAGTTATTCAAGCCCCTTCGCCACGGCAAGGCAGTGATCCATGAAGCGGACATTATTATTACATTATTATTAGTATGTTGGTTGCATATTTCCTCTATGACTCTTATAATAATCCTGTTTCATTGTGCTTGTGTGATTACCCTTATTGTTGCATTTCTTGGAGTTTCCAAAATCATGGATATTTCAGCAAAGTACATTTTCCCACATAATTCCCTACCTGAGGAAGGATCACATAGAGGCAAAAGCAACCATTTTTATGTGAAATAGCTATAAGTAAGAATTAGCTCCCTTTTCTATTTTGTCAACACAGAGAAGAATTATATGTGTAACTCAATGTTTAGTTCACCATCATAAAAAAAATCTGTTCAGTAGTAGAGATTGACTTCCTCCATGTTGTGTCTACTCAGGGTATCCTCACAGGGGAATTGAGGGCTGTAAAGTTTATAATTATTGGCAGACACTATATATACTGTCTTTCCACACTTCATTTACTTTACAGCTTAAACAGAAATGCTACTTACTGGTGTTAGGTATGGTAAAAAAAAAAAGTTTTTAAACAGTTGAAATTATATGCAGATACCACTTCTTCAAAACCTGTCTCAAGCCCTGGCTAGTATTAACAGTGACATTTAAATGCAATTTAGTTTGGTGTGTGCAGTGGAAGAGGGGGAACACTTGTAATCTTTTAAATATGGTTCAGATATTCTCAACTAGCTGGTTCCTTGATATAAATTTATGTAATATCAAATTGTGTTTTGGTTTAATTATTGTTTGACCTGATACCATAGTTATGAACATTGTTACATCTTCTGAGTTGATTATACCATAGAAATGGGACTTCTGAGCAGATTAAAAGTGAAAGTTTGGTGACATGTACTTTGAATTTAATGAGCTTCTGGGTTCAGTCTCTGTCATCTCTGGTTAAAAAGAAGCTCATGTAGCAGAGCTGGGAAAGGATTTCTGCCCAAGAAGAAATAGTCACTGCTATTCAGAAGCTTAGTTCACACATAATGATAAGCCGTGGCCAATGGCTTTGCAGGATTGAGCAGTACTGCTCGTGCCTGCTGCCAGTGTACTCCCACTTGGCTTCTCCACTGACACAGACAGAAGGAACAAGCCATGAAGCCTTGACTTGTAGTTACAGCTGAACCAGGATTGTGGTTTCTTTCTCCCCAAGAAACTATGATCAGCAAGCCAAGAACAAACCATGGCTTTATGATCACCAGGGGAGGAGTGAAGCAGGAGCAACCAGGCAGTATGTTCTGGCGCGGTTTTGACCTTGATAATCATGGCTTTTTAAGTGTGCACCAGACCGCAGGGTTAGATGGACAAATGGTCTGATCTGGTGTGAGGCAGATTTCTATGAAAGCAGATAAGCAGCTGCCAAATTCCTATTTGCCTATTCATTTGGAAGCACAAGTTGCAGTTTGGTACACTGCCTGAATCAAGACATAGTCAGAGACTTGTTGGGGGAGGAGGGTTGAAGCTTTATTAGGAGTTGCTGCACATTCATAGAATCTTGTATAGTAATTCAGCTTATGTGGTTGTATTCTGCAGATCGTGCCTAAAGCCAGAATCGTGTATAGTTGGGTTCAGTGGGGGCTGGGATTGCCAGTGCCATTTTCCCTAGCACCCTGCCCCTTTCTGCCTCCTTTTTTGCCATGTGTGTAAACCAGAATGTACACAAGTTTAATGTGCATAAGTTGCAGGCTTACTGTATTAGCTCAATTACTGTGTTGTGTCCTAGGCAGCGGTACCAGCTGTGGAATTGGGTTCTTGCCCAAGTGTGGCCTTAGTGCTTGGCACAGAGTCTAGGAACAACAGGCCACATACTGCCAGCACTGGTTCTAAAACTAGGAAGCAAAGTCAGGTCAAGGAAAGGTTGGTGGACACACAAGCAGAGGGTCAGTCAATTTAAGTAAGAATAGGCAAAGCAGGGATCAAAATTCAAAAGGCAACAAGCAAGTTGGGCAGTTCTGAGTGGCGGTTGGACAGGGCAGGCTTGAATGTTGCTCCAACAAGCAAAAAACCCAGTCAGCCTTAAAGAGGATTGCAGCTTCCTCTGAGCAATATTCCTTGCTCCATGAACAGAGTCTCAACTCTTAAAAGGCATGAGGTAGGCCAAAGTTCTAGGTGGCCTCCAAATTAGATTCCTTGAAGTCTGAGGAATGCAAGCAGAGAGGCACTGGCATCACAGGCTTCTCTGATACTGGAACTCCCAAGGAGATAGGGATATTTGAGACCGATTCTGAGAGCAAACCCTCCTTCTGTTCCATGATGTCCTCTGTGTCTGCAGCTTCTTCACCTGAGAATGGTGTGGTTGAGAGCATTAGTTCAAAGGAGACTGCTATTCACAGCAGTTTAGGAACTGGGCACAGTTTTGGGTTTGTTTGTTTGTTTGTTTTTGCTTTTAAGCTTTCTAGCTTATTTTTTTAATGAAAAAATTAAAAAATTCCTAACAGTGAAGACAGGAGTGCCTGGCGTGCTCTTGTCCATGGGGTCACAAAGAGTTTGACACAACTAAATGACTAAACAACAACAACAATAATTCCTAACAGTCTTGGGAAGTTAAGCACTTTGGAAAAAAGTGCCTCCCCAATTGCAGTGAATATAAAGGCTGTACCAGCACCACTGCTGGTGCAGATGTGCTGCTTCCTTTCATCTTTTACTGCATTGTATTTTGAGGTACTCTGTGCTAGGCATGGCATAGAGGACATTTCCCTCTACTTTGTAATCAGATAAATATGAAACAGCTTGGCACTCAATAAACTGAAAAATGCTGATATGTTGGGGAAATAGAAGAAAAGCTCTTACATTAATTATCTTTAAAAAAAATTATTTAGGTGGCAGCCAATGCTCACATCCCTCCAAACTATCTTCTCAAAATCTGTGAACGCATTGGACCTTTATTGGATAAGGAGATCCCACAGAGTGTGCTTGGGGTGCAGACTTTGCTGGGAGTGGGACGGCAGTCATTACTAAGGGCAGCCAAAGGTAAGATATGTGGCATTTTTCCTTTGTCATATTTTAAAACCTCTAGTACCATTTTACAGAGGCCCTGAAAGTGGCTTAACTTTATATAAAAAAACTTACCATACATAAAGCAAGCAGTGAAAATAACATGTTATTCTGTGTTTTTTTACATAAATTGTACTTCTGGTTAACATTGAAAATAAATGGGCAAATAGGCAGAAAGAAAGTAATTAGTTGAAATGAAACGTTGAAACAGGCAACATTGCGTCTCATGAAAGCTTTTTTCTGAATAAGTACAAGCATTTCCCAGAAATAGCTTTGCAGAGAAGGGAGGAATGAGAACGAGCTCAGAGAAGTCACGGCTTTCATAGTTCTGGCAAAACAAAGCAGTATTGGTTGTAGAGCTCAAGCATTCAGCTCAAGTTTTTTACCAGCTTTGAATCTTATTCACACAGATTGTAGGCACACAGCTTGGAAAGTATCAGCATTTGCAGCTCTCCACAGAGGAAGGCCCCCTGAAGTACCTTCAAACTATTCGAAACCACCAAATGTGGGTAAGGAACAACTTAGTGTTTAAGTGCATGTTTATTATTTTTGGAGTGGCTTTTTAAATTGGAAATTTTTCTTTAGCCCAAAAGTTAACTTAGATTTATGGCATCATAGAAAGAGCATTAATATAATGGGGCAAGTGATTTTTTTCCAGCTAGAACATTATTAGTATCATCAGCAATTCCTGCCATGGTACATGTAGAATGCACTGAAATATGCACTTATTTTGCCTGTAAGAAAAAATTGTTTTATAAAAAAATGGAAAGGACAAAAATACACCTATCTAGTCTCTTGCTGTAAAGGCAGGACTATTCATTCCGTAGACATGTTTGTCTGGGGGAATTTGTTTAATTTAAAATCTACCCTGGGAAGAAATTTGTAGATGCTGAATTATGGCAGTAAATGAAATCCTGATTGTGAGCAAACAGCACCCACTGACTCACCATCTAGATGACCTCTTTTAAAGATATTATGCTGGGAGTAGATAACACTTAATGATTCTACTGAGCAAAAATAAAAATAAAACCCGAAATGTTAGTAAAAATAAAAAATTTTGTTTATAAACAGAAAAAAATCTCAAAACCCAACTTTGGATATGTATGTGTATAACAGTGACGGAATGTGAAGCTTGGCTCAAAAATAAAAGTGCTTATTTAAAAAACCAGAAACTTTGAAAGGAACAGCTTTAAATGGCAGTAACAGGAGGCTTAACAAAATAAGCAAGAGCAGAAAAAAGAGGCAGTGTTCAAAATGGCATTAAATATGTTTAATAAAATACAGTGGTACCTCGGGTTACATACGCTTCAGGTTACACACTCCGCTAACCCAGAAATATTACCTCGGGTTAAGAACGTTGCTTCAGGATGAGAAGAAAAATCGTGCGGCGGCGCAGCAGCAGGAGGAGGCCCCATTAGCTAAAGTGGTGCTTCAGGTTAAGAACAGTTTCAGGTTAAGAACAGACCTCCAGAACGAATTAAGTTCTTAACCCAAGGTACCACTGTAGTGAAATACCCAGCATGTTTTCGTGAAATCACCTTTGAGCACAAGAATATAGAGGACCGAAGACAGGGCCCTGCAGACCATAAATCTGGCACTGCCAGGCCTGTACTACTGATGCCAACACATTGTAACAGCCCTTATTCTGTGTAGGGGCTTTTCAATGGGAGGGTGGTGCTTCTGTAGTCCCCTTGCACCCACCATGACTTCTTCCGAGATGGCCTTACATGTTTTCAACTAATATTAGCCATAAGTAGGCCAGACCTGTTGTTACACCTGATACTGCTCTAATGGTTGCCATGCGAACCTCTGTTTTATTGGTGGATAAGTAGATTTACAGCAGTTTAAGTCATTGGGATAACTGTGTTTTTCCCTTCTCCCTCGCTTTTAGTAAATATAATCTGTGCCAGGCAAACAACTGGATATGGGCGTTTCAGCCATTTGTTCCCCTCGTCCTTCTACCAGCACATCAAGATGCACAAGAGAATTCTTGGGCATCTGTCCTCTGTGTATTGTGTAGCCTTTGATCGCACTGGGCGGCGAATTTTCACAGTGAGTTGAAGAAAACTGCAATATTTCAAAACATTGCTTGACTTTGTTTGTTTGTTTTGCTCTCTCAAAATACCCTTTTCGGACCTAGGAACCACCTTTAAATCAAGCACATCTGAGGCTTCATTTCTTATTTACCCCTCATATATTTTAGCATATATCTGTATAGTGGTAGGTAATGCTTCTGTTGTGATCTACCTTAAATCTGGACATGGGGAACTGGATCTGACCAGGGGGCTGGATCTTTATCTCCACACACACTTGTGGGTCAAGCTTGGCAATTGGATGGGACAACCCAGTTGTAAAGCCGTAAATCACTTGGTGGCCCATTTTTGCCTACGTGGTTTGAAATAAAACTTCTGCAAAAATGCCTGTACTGCGCTTCCCAAGCACCAACAGCCCTGTGCAGGGGGCTTTGCAGGCACCCTTTTATCCAAGTCCTGCAGTTACCTGCCCACACCTGCTGTCATATCTATATGATATTGGGTATTTTGCTGAAATGGGCTTGGCTGAAATGGTCTTTAGGACAAATGATGAGACCTGACGACCCAATTAAACTCATGTTCGGAGGTTCCATACCTCTGTGGCAGTGGCTCCCAACCAACCAGTTGAAGACTATGTGATCTTTATTAAAAAAGAAAAGGAAAAGAAAGAATGCATGTGTCCTTTAAAAAGAAAATGAAAAGGTTTTATATTTTGCTTATAGTCAATCATCTAGAAACCCCAGTTTTTCCAAGAGGAATGTCATGTAATGTCTTTGGTTTCATGTTTGCTACTTTTCTTTTATAGCTCACAAACAACTTACAGGAATGTTACAGAAGCTGCTAGTCCTTCATACAACTGTAGCATTTTCTTTGCAGGACAGCATGAAGCCCTCCAAGTTAGGATGGACCAGACTCGAGATCCATCTTTGTTTTGCTTCTCACAACAGTCAAAACATGACTCTGGGGCACTCTCAAACAGGGCATGAAAGCATTCTGTTGTAGTGGTTAGAGTATTGGACTAAGTCATCAGAGAGATCTGAGTTCTAATCCCTAATCACTAGTGGACCTTGGGTCAATTTCATTCTCTCAGTCCAACATCACAGGGTGATCACAACATCACAGGCTGGTTTTTAAAAATATTTTTTATTGACTTCAAGAAAACAAAACAGCAGCTTTGAGTAAATATAACAGAACCCATTTGCAGATTGTAGAATAATTAGTATAGACTCAGACACTCAGTGTGACCTTATGACCTTCGACAGCTTCACCCTTGTCCTTTTAATTATTCCAGTGATTTTAAATGCCAATGAAGGTATTTAATATTTATTTATTTATGACTCAGAATAGATAACAGAAAATGAATTAATTACCTTAAAAGAATCATTACATTTTATGTGATTATTATGCTTCAGTATAGTCCATCCACCCTCTTGAACCAGTCTTTCTTCACTGCAACACTCATCACTTGTCTGTGTTGTGTACATTAAGACATTAAGACAGGGCTATATCCCAGACATTATTGAATACTATCTCTAAATAGCATTATACATGATTTCCATTGTTGAGCAATGACCATATGAGCCATAAACTATACAATATAATTATGCTTAATTGTTGGATTAAGGTCATTTTCCAGTGGCAGCAGTGCTAAGAAATGATCAAGCAACGGGGTTGACCCAAGACCAAAACACATTCACTATTGTGATCACAGGATTGTTGTGAGGATAAAGGGTGGGTGGGTGCAGGAAATTGTTTATGCTTTTTGCACTCCTTGGGGGAAGGCCAGGGATAAACTACTACTACTACCAAACCTAATGGCACTCAGGCAATTAGCAAAAAGAAGGGATACATACGTCTCTAGGGTCATAGTGAAAACAGTGGCACTTCTGCATGTTATACTTTGGATATTGTTTTTTTGTGTGAAACATTAGGGTTCGGATGATTGCTTGGTGAAAATTTGGGCTACAGATGATGGACGTTTGCTCTCAACACTCCGAGGACATTCGGCTGAAATTTCTGACATGGGTGTTAATTATGAAAACACCCTCCTTGCTGCAGGCAGCTGTGACAAAGTAGTCAGAGTCTGGTGTCTTCGAACCTGTGCACCAGTTGCAGTGCTGCTTGGCCACACAGCTTCAATAACCTCTATACAGGTAAAGTAGATGAACACTGTTGTTTTTTTCTTTGCTTTTGTTTAGCACTGAGTTACAAGACTACATTTGCTTGGCCAAATGCATGTTAAATCCACCTCAAATTTGAAATTTCCATCCATCAAACAATTTTGTGTTTTTTTAAAAAAAAAATTATAATTTTTATTTTTCAAAACTCCATTGCTTTCAAATGGGAACCTGAGAAGGGCCAGTGCAATAAATTGTACTTTTATTTATTTTTTTAAAAGATATTTATTGAGTTTTTCCACCTTTATACATTAAAAAATCAAAAAGAAAAAACAAAAAAGTTAAAAACACATAAAGTTTACAATCCTTATTTTCAATAACATATTTCCCTGACTTCCCCACACCTCCCCTTCTTATATTCCAATTCAAATTGTTAATTCAACAAGTTCTTGTCCCCAATTTTTGACCTTTTTATATTTAATTCATTTTTTTAAAAAAAACAATTTTAACTTATAAGCATCAGTATTTAAACATCAGTGCTCATTCTTAAAACTTTTTTCTAAAGTCGACCCAAATTCCCTTCCACGAATTCCCCAATTTTCATACTAATAACAAAACAAAATAAAAAAAAACAGATTATTATTCTGCACCCTTTGGATTCCCAAACCCCACCCCACCCTTTCCCGGTTTCAATCCCCAACAAATGTCCATCAGTCTTAGTCTACTATCAGCCTGGAGACCTCACGTCCGAGGCTCTTAATTCTCTCTCAATTCCTCTCTGCCGGTTTTTTTGGTAGTCCTTAATATTAAACTCCAGATCTCGGAGAAGCTCTGTCCCGATAGGGTCCATATTTCTTCCAGCCAGACCTCCATACTTAAAAGTGGAGCCTGAATCTTGTTTCTTACTCCTTTTAAGTCCAAATGTCCCAAAAGCTCCAACTTTCACCTTAATCAAGTTTGTAATCCATAGGTCTTCAGATCTCCACATAAGGAGATCTCTCCATTCTTCAATCTTCAATTCAAAACAGATTTTCATCATCCAGTACTTAATTTCCTTTGTAGCCATCATGTCAGGCCTCTGGCTCTCCTTTGTCATCTGCAACATACATCTCCTCCTTCCTTTTCCTCAGAAACAACATATATATCTTTCTCCACACTCTCAAACAATTTTGAGATGCGCCTATTTTATTGATTAGCCTTATTATTTTTTGCTTACTTTTTCATGGTCAAAAGCAGTCCAGAACAATATTTATTCAGTGAGTGTGTTTCATATGCCCAGTAAAATAGTTTTGTTTTTGTTTTTAAGCTGGAAGAATGAGGGAAAATCCTAAAACCAATTTACAATATCTTTTTCTAAAATCTTTAGTTTTCTCCATCAAGAAAAGGAACAACTCGATACCTCACTTCTACAGGTGCTGATGGAACTATCTGCTTCTGGCAGTGGCATTCAGATACAATGAAATTTAAGTACGTATATTTCATTAGATTTATTATTTTAGCTCAGTTTTCTGCTTTTGGACACATCAGTGTTTTCTTAGGTCAGCTTGGTGGTGTGCCACAATATGACTTAGCTTCTGCTGTGCTATAAACTTCACCATATGTACCTTGGGTCACTGTAGAGCATTGTAGGGTTTAAACCAGGGCTGTCCAAGTTTTCTATCAAGGGGGCTGCAAGAGTAATTCAACACGGGCAGCACACTATTGTTCCACTGGGGGGAAGTGAGCCCAAAAATCTGTCACCCCTCCAGCCCTTGCGTTGCTTTTCCAAAGCTGGCTAAGCTAGGTGCAAGGTTCGGGTGGGTTCCTAGAGCCCTCCCACCTCCTTCTCAAAGCTGGAAGAGTGCTAACTAGGCTTTGGGAAGGAGGCAAGAGGACTCTAGGATCCTGTCAGAACCCTCACACCTCCTTCCCCAAGCCCACTGCAGTGGGGGGCGTGGCATCAAATGTTGTGAAAGGCCACAAAAAAGGCCTCAATGGCACATTACTTTTGAGTCTTGATGTTTTGGATGGAGAATTCAGAACTACGGCAATCCTGTATTTCCTAGAAGCTCCTTTTCATTGAGCTGAACCGTTGTTCTATTTTGTTCAATATGGTCTAAATGAGGGATGTGCAACCTTAGACCCAGGGGACAGTTGCAGCTCTCTTGGCCTTTTTGTCTGGTCCTTAAGACTCTCTTGGGGTCACCAGCCATGCTCTGTGGCCTCCTTCAGTGCTTTTGCTTGACAAATATGAAATTGAGCTGTGATGATGCTTTTTGATTGCCGCAGTGGAGGTGCGTGTATGTAAAACTTGTGACTTTTGCATGATGGGAACACAGACTTAGCTATACCATGCTAAGAGTCACGCCTGTTGCACTGCCCACTTCTGTCTTTGGACCTGCTCAATGCTGGCATGCTGTCCCTAGAAGGTTGTCCCTGAGGCAATGTGACCCTTGGGCTGGAAAAAGTTTCCATTCCAATGCTAAACTGAGTGGAAGCTGAGGCAGAGATATTTCCCAACCTAGAGATTTATTCTATTGATTGATTTGCCTAAATTTTTACACTCCTGCAAAGCAGGACTATCTAATGCCATCAGGGATTGCATCACCCCCCTGAACTTTGGCATGGCTCTGTCCATGCTGTCTCTTCAGATTAAGCTCCCAGAACCTCCCCCTTTTTAGAATTTTATGTAAAAGAATGGAATTCTAGGCTGCAGTTTGATATGGCCATGAAAAGAGATGAATTAATTTTTTGCTAAGTCAAATGTTTTAACAAAACTTTGTAGATTCTTACCATTGTGTATCCTCATTGAAATCTTCAGTCCTTTGGTAGAGCCTCTGAATCTCCCTACAAGCACAGTGAATAGGAAATTGCCCTCTTGAAGAGTATTCCTAACACTGCAATTCTATACATTTCTACTAAAAAGTACTCCCAGGAAATTGGGTAAAGGATTGCAACCTCAGTCTTCTGACTCAGCCAGGAGATTTTGTCCCACAGTTGAGACATTGGTAGTTTCAGGTGGGGGTGCAGAGGTAGACTGTAATCTGATGGGTACTGTTGGCATAATTTGCTCACTGGTCTTTCCCTAAGCCAGTGGTGAGGAACCTTTTCCAGCCTGAAAGCTGCATTCTCTCCTGAGCAATCTTCTGGGGGCCCCACATGCCGGCGACGGGCAGCACCAGAGGAAGAAATGGGTGTGACCAGAGGCAAAGTGGGTGGAAGTACACATGTAACTCTTTATGCAGTAGGCTACATCCCAGCCACAGGTCAGATGTTTCTACCCTCTCCATGTGTAAAAGAACATTAGGAATAGCTCGATAGAGAGGGCTGGCAGACATTTAGCCAGCATTTCTGAGGTTCCCCTCCATTCAAACTTGTAGCACACCAATTTTTGTATTTAGTTGAATTGGGATTTTTTAAAATAGCTTTTTTAAAAGGGGCTTTTCTTTTTGTCGAGTGGCTCTAGTAGATTCATAGCCTTTGGGAAAAAGCAGCAGATCAACCCTTTCTAGGAAAACTATAACTTAACTGATTCTGTATATCTGTATTCACGAACTTTATCCAGGTTTGGTTTAGTTTTGACAGGCTGCAGACAAACACCTTACCAATTTTTATTTTTCAGGCTGTTAACGTTGCGGGGATGTTACTTTCTCTGCATGTTAGTAACCGGGATCGTATTCTATGGACTGCTGCAGTTCTAGCAGCTCATATTGTACAAATATAAATTGTTTTCTTAACAGGTTTATATAATAACCTTTGCACCACTTAAGGTATAGTAATTAAAGTGCTTCATATTTACATTTCAGGGATCGTCCAATCAAATTTGCTGAGAGGTCAAGGCCTGGAGTTCAAATATCTTGTTCTTCTTTCAGCTCTGGTATGTATATATATTTCAGGAACAGAAACCACGTAGGGAATGGTTTTCTGCAAAAAAAAAAGTTGGTGCTTGTTTTTGAAAGAGCTAACTAGTTCAGAAAACACAACTAATTTTTTCAGGAAAATTCAGACTTCAGGAAGATTCTAACCAGAGCCAGTATTAATTGACAAAAATATCTAGGAAATGATTGGGATCTAGGACATTGGTTGCTCTTGGAAAATATAATTGATGGAACTTTCAGCTTCAGGCACAAGCATTAACTTTTCACAACACTATGTCATTAAATCTATATTGAGTTCTAGTACAGGTTGATTTTGCTAGCAGCTTTACTTTGTAGGCAGTTTGTCTTACTAGGATTTCCACCCTTGAGTATTTCTCTTGAAACCTGAAATAAAGTGAATTACTGTTACACATTCCTTGCTGTTTAGGTTCTTTATAAAAAGTACTTCAGCAAAGCACTTGAGGTTCTTAATGCCATTTTAGTGGACCTTTAGCATGATCTTGTATTGTGCCAAATTGAGGGGGCGGTGCAGGGTCTAGTCTGACATTCCATGGTGCAGTAATTCTATGGTAATGTTTTGGATAATTGTGTGCATTTTATCTGTTTAGTTTGCCAAATATAGATGTCAGTGTTCTTTGAATAATAAAACACTTTCAGAATTCACAGCTCCTGAAGGAAAAATGCATCACATGGTTCACATTTTGCTCTCTTGAAATGTTACTTTTCAAATCTGGCAATACCATTTGAACAACAATCATGATTTGCTGATGAAAAATGTAAGGTTTCTTGATTTTTTTCTTCTTGTCTTTATCTCCTGCCCAACTCCTGCTTTTTAGGTGGTATGTTTGTTGTAACAGGGAGCACTGACCATGTGATAAGAATATATTACTTGGGTTCTGAGACTCCAGAGAAAACTGCTGTGTTAGAATCTCATACGGTAAGAATGAAGCAGGAAATCACACTTGCATTTTTTTTTTAAAAAAAAGCCCTGCTCAGAAGTTTAGGTTGTGCATTTTAACACAGGCTTACCCTGATAAAAGTTCTTGTCTGGAAAACATCTTTGTTATCTTCTGTGGAAGAGGCTGCTTCACGGCACATTCAAGAAAAATTGCTTCTCTTTTGAAACAAACAAGGGAGCCTTTGCAGCCTAGGGAGCATGGTGCTTTCCATGAAGTTTTGTGCGTGCAAAGACTGCTGTTTTGAGACTAATCTATGGTTGGGTAACAAAACTTTCATGCTAATTGACCAGGACCTTCTGCAATAAGCAGAAATGGTGTTAAGATTAATACAGTGCACTTATAATGGTGGAATTAGTTTTGGCAAAAATATTGCAGTGTGTAGTTTTTTTTTCTGTCAAATATATTTTGCTGTAAAGGAAAGTGATATGTGTCTGTTTGGTTTTTGACAGAAGCAGCAAGGCCATGGGATGCCATGACCAAAGTACATGGTGCTCTGAGCCAATGTCATGGTTATGTGGAGTGGTGGGTGATCAAAGCACCAGTGTTTTGGGATAGCAAATAGGAAGGTGCCCCTCCATAGAGTGCCAATACTTACTGGTATTAATTTCTGCATGCATGGTATCCAAATGAAACATGCTGGCTGAAAGTGGTATGCCAGTGACCTCAGGGAGCAATAGGTACACAAGATACATTATGATCTTCAGGAACCGATGGGCATAGGGCTGGCCTTCTTGTTGTTCAGTTAACACTGGCCTGTGACTTCATAGAATTAAGTACATGCTGCTGGCCATACACTGGGGCAAAAGACAGGTGAGTCAGATAAAGGGCTGATGCATGTTTTGTTGACACTTGCTGCTAAGATGTTTTGGACACTCTAGAAACATGTGGATGGAGGAGAGCAGGGTTGTACATAAGCTGACTGTAGAGAAAAGTATTGATGAAAACAATTATTTTCTATTTTTTTAAGGACAAAGTAGTTGCTGTTCAGTTCTGCAACAGTGGAGGCAGGTAAGCATTTCTTTTGTTCTTCTCCCATGATGTTATTGCTGTATTTGATTTTCCATAATATTTTTTTAATTTCTTACGCTACTTGTGAAATATAAACAGTCATTTACAAACGTCTTGTAAACTGCTTTACTACAGTCAAGCAGTATATACATTTTCTAAATTAAAATAAGGGATTTATCTTAAACTGATCAATGGCAACTTTCTATCTGTTTGGACTTCTGATTCAAAGCAGAACTGAAAACGGCAGTCTAAATTGCACTTCCAATTTTGGCTTGGATTGAGCAGCGTACTATGGTTTGCTGCAACTAGGAAATAGTTAACTGGGTCATATAATGGGTTGAAGAGGCAAAGCTGAAAAATGGCATGAGTAGCCAAACTGTGGTTAGGCTGTGACATCTCAGCTGGGACAAAGTGTTCTGAATTGCCTTGTGAAGTGTGGTGGATAGCTATTCAGTATCATACTTTTTTAAACCTTTATATCCCACTTATATTCACTAAGTGACTTTAATTAAAGGAAATTAATGAAAATATTACCTGTTAATTAGCCACTATATAAAAACATCTGATAAGCAACTAGAAGCCAGTTCAGTTGAGTTTTGTTCCGATGCTTACTAAATGTTTAATATCTGGTTGGTGAGCATGTGAACTGACCACATGGGATAAAGCATTGCATTTTGAAGAGTTAGGAGAGTTCTAGGGTTGGCTTGTTCAGCCATGAAAGCTGTTTCTAGATGTTGCTGTCATTTAGAACGTGCATGTGAAGCTACCCTGAATCAAAGGCACATGCATACCTTGCCCCCTTGTGCTGCATTTTGTGTTAAGTGTGTTTGTGGGTACCAGTGCAGGGTCAATCACAAGATAGGTAAAGGTAAAGGTACCCCTGCCCGTACGGGCCAGTCTTGACAGACTCTGGGGTTGTGCGCCCATCTCACTTAAGAGGCCAGGGGCCAGCGCTGTCCGGAGACACTTCCGGGTCACGTGGCCAGCGTGACAAAGCTGCATCTGGCGAGCCAGCGCAGCACACGGAAACGCCGTTTACCTTCCCGCCAGTAAGCGGTCCCTATTTATCTACTTGCACCCGGAGGTGCTTTCGAACTGCTAGGTTGGCAGGCGCTGGGACCGAACAACGGGAGCGCACCCCGCCGCGGGGATTCGAACCGCCGACCTTTCGATCGGCAAGCCCTAGGTGCTGAGGCTTTTACCCACAGCGCCACCCGCGTCCCACAATCACAAGATAGTGGCCCTTAAAAAAAATAAAGTGGAAATATTATTATACAGGAGTTCAGGTGCCGGTAGACCAAATTCTGAACTGGGTAGGGGAAAAGCAGGTTGGAGAGCAAAGCAGAGGGGCTTCAGAGCCCTACACATGTAACTTTTTTCCTTTTCCATTTTACTCGAAAATACAGACTAAGATTTGTCAGTGGAAGCAGAGATGGAACAGCCAGAATTTGGCAATATCAGCAGCAAGAATGGAAGAGTATAGTGTTGGAGATGGCGACTAAGATGACTGGGTAAAAGGCAGAAAAATGTTTATAATTTAACCTCAATAGACAAAGGAATTCAAATGTTCAAAACACAGTAATATTTATTTCTGTGGTTGAAATCCAGAAATGTTCGTTTTCTTCACCTGTTTCAGCACCTCTCCCTTCTAGCCATTTTCCTGTTGTGGCTTTTGTGTAACTCAGGGTTTCTGGGGAAACCAAACCATCTTGTTACCTATGGAAAGTTTTGTCATGGTATTCATAGTAGCGTTAAGCTGCACCCGTCTGGTTGCTTCCCATCATCATGTTACATGTGGCGCATGGGGCTTGCTGTTAAAAATTTGTAAAGCTACAGTACATCTTACTGGGCACATGCATTTCTCTAGAGGGGAGCACTGGCCTACTTTCTGAACTAACTGTACCTGGTTGAGACACAGTGAGTTGCACTAGAAGGGAGCTCTTTTTTGCATTAGAATCTGACAGAGTTTCCGCAGAAAGGAACCTTGTAGTCTGTGTTGAGCATTAAACCAAACAGGAATATAAAAGGCAGATCTTTTCAGAGAGCATTTGGTTATTTTATAAGCTACTTATGCTACATTTCTTGTTTCCTCTAAAGATTCAGAAAAATTTGAATGTGTAATGCCCACAGAACTTGCATTTGCTACATGTATTCTCTCGCGGCTGAAAAATGTTAGGTTTAAATAAATAAATTCCTTTATACTACTGTTTGCATGTACAGTTAAACCTCGGTTATTGAACGTAATCCATTCCGGAAGTCCATTTGGCTTCCAAAATGTTTGACAACTGAGGCGCAGCTTTAGATTGGCTGCAACAGCTTCCTGCACTCAAGCAGAAGCCGTGTCGGACTTTCGGCTTCTGAAAAGCGCTAGAAAACCGAAGCATTTACTTCTGGGTTTTCGGCCTTCGGGAGCCAAAACGTTTCAAAATGGAGGCATTTGGGAGCCGTGGTTTGACTGTATTGTTTTGATCTGGCCAGCTTTTTACTGACAATGGTTTAGTGATGATAATCGGTTTCTGACATCTGGAAATTAAGGCCAAGTATGATGTATAACTGGAAGGGTTTGTTTGTTTAAAGAAAGGGGTGGGAAACAGGATGTAGCATGTGGGTCGAATCTTCAGCTCCTCACTCCCACCTGGCAGGCCACTTCAACAGGTGGGCGGGACTAGTAACCTTTTTGGAACCTGTAGTTTATTTCTCTGGGGCAGCTGCACAAAAGGTGTATGGGGAGGGGTAAGTTCCTAGGATCACAGCCCAAATGTATCCCATGGCTGCTTTTAACATCTTCAAAAAACAATCTGATCAAAGATTTCCCAGTGTCACATTTAGTTTGGTTCTAAGTTGGTACTTAAAAGTTTCATTTGACTAGATTCTTCTTTAACGTCTACATTTTCTCAGAAATAGCCAAGTGTCTGGGGAAGACAAGGTGTCCAAGTTGAAGGTGACTATGGTAGCTTGGGATCGTTATGATACTACTGTTATTACAGCAGTCAACAATTTCCTTTTGAAAGTGTGGAACTCTACTACTGGGCAGCTTCTTCACAACCTAACTGTAAGTTAGACCTTCAGTCGATTAGCTTTTTAAGAGGATCTGCATTTAGTGCTCTCTCTGTTGTGTGCCACTGAACTGGGGTCTGGCACTATGCTTTGGCATCTTTAAGAATTAAGATTCTGATCATGCTTGTGGAGAACAGCTGAGAAACTTGCAAACAGCATCAGATGAGTCCAAGAGTGGTGCGGACCAAGGACTTGTGATCTTTTATCAGAAACACATCAAAACAAATATACAGAAAACAAAATAATTGATCAAATTAGTATCGTTTTCCTAATGGGAGGAGAAAGCTGTTATCATTTTTCCTGCATTCTAACCAATTGATGGTTGGCTGGCTGGTTGGTTGGTTAATCAATCAAATAAGATTTTCCTGTTGTTTACTATCCATCTGCCTTCTAACTGATCAATTAACTAATGAAATTATAAATATATTTATATTTTTTTACCAAAACTTCAATGAAGGAACCCTTCTGAGGCACTTCTGAGAAAATGTTAGCGTGTTTACAATTGAATGAATAAAAGATATCACTTATTGTTCAGGAGGGGATTACTTGTGTTTCATAATACAATTAGAATTTTCATAATATAAGTGGGACTAAAACCCGCCCCCCCCCCCCAGTATGAAAGTTTCATATATGAGAGAATATCAGATCCTTCCAGATACCTGTTGTGTTCAAAAAATTCCCACAGGGTTGGAAAATGCTGTGACAGGCATGTATATTACTCTGTCTGATCCCAGGAAGAGCAGGGATAGGTGAATTCTTGCTTGGCCAAAAAAGCAAGCTGCTCTTGTGTTCAAGTATTCTCAGTAAGATTCTCCATTGTTAAGCTGAACAATAGAGCAGCCTGATTTGTTCCTGTGTGACTATTCCCAATAACAAAATCCTGACCTGTGGGAGTAGGGTGAACTGGGAGCAGTGGGCAGGCAAGTGGGACAATTGTCTTCTAGGTTGTGTAGAGCAGGAACGTCCAACTCCTAAGAGACTGCGATCTACTCACAGGAAAAAAAGTGACAGTGATCTACCCCTTTTTGGGGGAGGGGTTCAGATCAAAATTGTTGACTTTTTTTAGGGAGGACAGTTCCGTTTTTTTTGTGGGGGGGGGGTTCTGGCAAAAGTAACGGGGAAAGGGGATTAGTTGCTCACCAAAAGATCGCTATGAAAACAATCTGCCTCACAGTGAAAACTCCGTCTTCCTTTCCAGCGAAAATGGAGAGTGGGGTGAGGGGGCGGATGCTCTTAGGCAAAAGCAAAGGAAAAGGAGCCCGTGATCGACCTGAAGCTCTGGGGATTGATCAATGGATCCCAATCGACCTGTTAGACATTCCTGGTGTAGAGCTATCACTTGCACTCAGGAGGCTGATGTGCCCTTCAGTCCCCAGCAGCAAATATCTGTGGAGCCTGTCCCCACTTCAAATTGGAACTGCTCCAATATGAGCAGAGTTGCTTGCATTTCCAGCTACCCACTTTTTAAAACAATTGCCTTGTCTTTAAACAGGAGGTCAGTGTGGATATGCCTCCATTCTCTCTCAATTCCTGACATTGTAGTTTTCTGTGTTAAAACCCTTCTGACATGCTAGTTTTGTGTCTATTAGGGGTGTTCATTTTTCCATTTATATACCAGTTTTCATAAAAATTGCAAAGTGGTTTACAAAGCACAATATAAAATACACAATTGCAAACAACTAACAAAAGATCAATACTATCATAAAAAAACCCAAACCAGGGATTAGTTCAGCAACAGCATAGTGGACACGTAGGATTCTTTAAACTTCACAAGCATCTGATGGTCTGGGTGACACACCTTTTTGTAATGAAAGAATGTTCTGTCATCAAAGCCTTCAGTAAGAGGTGGTAGACCACAGAAACATGCAGACCACCTTCATAAGATTGAGGCACTGGTCACCTGTGTGTATGTGACGAGCAGGGGAGGGGGGAATGTAACATGAAGCTTATATGGGACAGTAACTACTTCTTAAAATATTACTTTCTTTGCATTTGTTGCAGGGCCATGATGATGAAGTGTTTGTTTTGGAAGCTCACCCATTTGACCAAAGGATCATGCTTTCTGCAGGCCATGATGGGAATATTTTCATTTGGGACCTCGAGAAAGGAGCAAAAATGCGCAATTACTTTAACATGGTACTGTATGATGGGCAGAATGAGTGGTCAGATCTTAGAATCATAGACTTGTAGAGTTGGAAGGGACCCTAGGGTCATCTAGTCCAACCCCCTGCAGTACAGAAAACCTTTTGCCTAACATGGGGCTTGAGCTCATGACCCTATGATTAAGAGTCACAGATCTGAGAATTACTGTGTGTTTATCTGCGTTGGTGCAGGATCTTTATAAAGCACCTCATACCAAAGCAGAGAGAACCCACCCTTGCTGTCCTTGGTGAAAATACATCTTGCTGAAAATAGAAGTAAAGTTTCTATAAGCTTAATGGTAAAGGTAAAGGACCCCTGACAGTTAAGTCCAGTCGCAAACGACACTGGGGTTGTGGCTCTCATCTCGCTTTACAGGCCAAGGGAGCCGGCGTTTGTCCACAGACTGTTTTTCCAGGTCATGTGGCCAGCATGACTTAGCCGCTTCTGGTGCAACGGAACACCAAAACCAGAGCAGCTCACGGAAACGCTGTTTACTTTCCCCGCCGGAGCGGTACCTATTTGTCTACTTGCACTTTTTGGCGTGCTTTCGAACTGCTAGGTTGGCAGGAGCAGGGACCGAGCAACGGGAGCTCACCCCGTCCCAGGGATTCAAACTGCTGACCTTCTGATCGGCAAGCTCAAGAGGCTGAGTGGTTTATACCACAGTGCCACCCGTGTCCCTTAAGCTTACAATATAACAAAACCACGCAGGGTGGGGGAGAACTCTGTTGTGATCAGCAGGTCTGATTTGTAATCAGTGGGAAATGTTTTGCCAGGTGCTGGCAAAAACCAAGTGCTTTGTGGGAGGGATGTTGTTAAGAGTTCTAGTGGCACACTCAGAGCAAAGGGGTGTTTTTTAACCTAAGTTTAGCCCAGTCCTTCCCTTTCCCTGCCCTTTACTTTCAGATCCTAGTTCTTTTTCTTTCCCATTGATACAAATTTGCTCCTGATTACATTGACTCCTGTGCTTGCTCACCTGTTCCTTTTAGTCAGTGGACCCTCCCCTCCCCCTCAGTTCTGGTCTGTTTCTTTGAGTTAAGTGGTCTGTTTGTCTCAAGTGATTTTATTCATCCATTGTCAGTCTTACATTCTTCGGGTCCCTTTGTGTGTGCTTTTGCATGTACTTATTGTGTGTCAAGTGATTCTTATTTCCAGCCAAGCCATAGTATGCCTTTAGTTGTTGTCATAGTAATTGCTAGCATCATCTTCATTATTTCTTTTTTACCCTCCCTCAAACTTTGAATGCTATTCTTGTAGGAACTGTTGCAGCTAACCTCTTGAGATTTGGCAAGAGGTGCTCTGCTTACAAATTTCATCAATTTTCTGCCAAAAATTGTGAATGAAATCTGCAGGCAATGTAATTGAATGGAAGATGACAAAGCCCTTTTTTTTACTCCAAAGTGAACTTGAACCTGGGCAGAACTGGGCAGTGTCTGGAACGCTTTGAGCTGAGAATGGTTGTTTTTTTTTGAAGTGCTGAATCAGGGTCAGAACCAAATCTTGTTGTCAGTACACACCCCTAAAAGAAAGGAAAATTCAGCTTATAAATTTGTCCAGAAAAGTTAAGCAGATCCAAATGGGTGTTGTGTGTGTTTTACAGATTGAGGGCCAAGGCCATGGTGCAGTGTTTGACTGTAAATTTTCCCCTGATGGTCAGCACTTTGCCTGTACAGATTCCCATGGGCACCTACTATTGTTTGGATTTGGATGCAATAAGAGTTATGAAAAGGTGAGTTGGTGGACTCTTAATGTCCTTCTGTGTTTAGCAGTATTTGACATCATCCAGCCAGAATGAATCACTTTTAAAGTCCTGTGAATTGCAAGGAAAATGTAAGAATGTGTTTAAATCTTAAAGTTAATGGGATGTTAAAAGTGCCTAGCTTTGCAAATGGATTGTGTGTGCTGTTCTTCTGTGGGAGACATTCAGACTGGAACTAATTACTCTAGAGTAATCCTACTCTGTGGGGTTTATTGTATAGCTGCTGGTTTGAGGACTGATTAACTGATAATGTCTGGAGGAACTGAGTCCTTGATTTATAAACTGCTAATAATGGTGTGAAAAGGATACAGATGTTTTTAAAGGCTAAGAAAATGAGAAGTGTGTGTGCACATGCTCATCCTTTGTCTTAAGCAGCAGCTTCTTTGCACTCACAATAAAGAAGAATTTCTAAAGAAAAAATATAATTAAAAAACCAGCTAGTGACTCCTAGTATGTTTACAAGCACAGTTCAGAGTGTTGGTACTGACCTTTGAAGCCGCAAACGGCTTTGGCCATGTATACCTGAAGGAGCGTCTCCACCCCCATCGTTCACTGAGGTTCCATCGCCAATGGTCTTCTGGTGGTTCCCTCACAGCGAGAAGTGAAGTACCAGGTAGAGGGCCATCTCAGCAGTGGCACCCACCTTGTGGAACACCCTCCCATTAGATGTCATGGAGATAAAGAATTACACAACGTTTAGAAGACATCTAAAAGCAACCCCTGTATCAGAAAGTTTTTAATGTGTGACATTTTATTATTTTCTTAAATTTTGCTGGAAGTCGCCCAGAGTGGCTGAGGAAACCCAGCTAGATGGGTGGGGTATAAATAATAAGATTATTAATAATAATATTACTCAAAATGATTAAGAAAGCAAGTTTTGGCCAAGGGCGTTCCTCCTGGGCAGTGTATTTCACAGGTTAGGGGCACTATTTAAAAAAACTGCTCTGCCCACTAGGAAGTTTAACCTACCCATTTATGGTGGAAATTTTGAGCAGGACTGCCCTAAAAATATTTAAGGATGTGAAAGTGTGTTAGCGAGATGTGCACTCCATAAAGGTTCTGAGTCAAAACCAGAACCTTGAGTTGAATTTGGAAGAAAACTGGAAAATTACACAGTTTGCAGTGAATTGGTTATAAAAAGAAGTTTGTTAAACTCCTCCTCCTGAAGTTGACCACTTAGGACCTCATATCTGTGGTTTCTGAAGGATACCACCCTCATGTTTCATTAAAGCTTTTCTTTGTTGTCCTAAGGGTGAGAACTGTGCTTGCTTTAAAAAAAAAAAGAAAACCACATAGAAAAGACACTTAATTCTAAGCTTTTGTGGTGCATAGAAATAGTTCACATGCAGGTTTGCTCCTCTAAAATAGTCGGAATAGTCCGATGGGACCAAGGTGAGAATTACCATTTGACAGATAATTTCTAGCCAGAAAGACAGTTAACAGAGTGTGCATTGTATGAGAAGAATTAAGAAATGTTTGTGTATTTGTACTGATTTCTACGTTTGTGTCCGATGTAGATCCCGGACCAGATGTTCTTCCACACAGACTACCGCCCTCTGATCCGTGATGCGAATAACTATGTCCTAGATGAACAAACTCAACAGGCGCCACATCTCATGCCTCCCCCGTTCTTAGTTGATGTGGATGGAAATCCTCACCCCACAAAATACCAGCGACTGGTGCCAGGGCGGGAAAATTGTAACGATGAGCAACTCATTCCTCAGCTGGGATATGTGGCAAACGGTACACCATATTTAAATCACAGAATCTGAAATGAAGAGGTGTTTCTTGCCTATTATGAAGTTTCTTAGAATGTAGTATGCCTATTAAGAAGTTTCTGTTTTTGGGTATGGCAGTCTTCATCCTGCTGGCCTTCAGATGGTTTGGATTATCAATATATGCTGGCTGGAACAGATGGGAATTGCAATCCAAAGCATCTTGATGGCATCAGGTTGGGGTAAGGCTGGGATATGGGTTAACTCAAGAAAGAAGGGTCCCTCTCTGTCTTGCATGGGAGAAAACCATACATTAAAAATAATCTATTAAAATATTAGTAATAACATAGGTCTCCTGATGAGGCAGACCAGCAGTCTTTCCTCTGAATTTAATGTCAAAGGTGTTTTGTTTTTTTTGTTTACTCATAAGTAAAGATGCAGTCTTAAACCCACTTATGTACAAGCCAGCCCCTTTAAATTCAGTAAGATTTACTTCCTTGTAGACATGGTTGGGCTTGCCACTGTAAATCTTTCTGAATGCAATTTTGGGCTTACTTTAAGTGAAGACTTTTTGGTGAGTAACACCTTATTTCATCAGATATTATTTAAATAAGTTTTTTTTCTTCTGATTTTATGGTTTACTTTACCAGATTTTGTCTCTAATGCATTCTTTTTGTGACCTTATTGTTCATCATTTAGAAACCATGTTAAGCAACAACAAAAATTGTCAAAATAAAGTTGTAGCTGTAGCTATTTTTTGAAACCTTCCAAACAATACAGATGAGGGGAATGCATTTAGACAAGCTAGCATAAAAGCTCTGTGATGCGATGGAGTTTCTAAATTGGAAAAGTAATTAAGTATTACTCCATGGTTGGGCTGCAATCCTAAGTAAGCAGGTGAACATACAAAAGGCTGGGAGGGGTGGAGTTTTTGGATTTCATGATCTGGCAGCCTCTGCTTGATGAGAGAGAAGATTTGTGAGCCATCCAATAGAAGAAGGGAATCTATTGCAATCCCTATTTGCCTGTGTTTGAGGGTAATATCAGAAAACGATGTAGAATTATGTGTGTCTCTCAATAAAGAAGTTAGTAAGCATTCCGGGTCTGTATTGAAATGAATTTTTAGCCAGTATTTGAAAGTCATAATTCAGCCCCTGGATTCTAGGAGATGCTGGCCTAACTTTGAACATATAGCCAGATAGGAGACACATTTTGGAGCCCCTAGAATTTGTCAGAAGAAGAATGCCTCTACACCCTCGACTTGGTTGTTAAAGTCAGTTATCCATAAGGAAATCCCATAAAGGAGTTGCAATACAGTTTTTGCTCTATATGCCTAACTGCTGCAGGCACATTCTGTTTACCATCAAGAAAATAGAATTGTTTAGTTTGTGCTGCAGAGCACAAATGGTCACCCATTTTAGATTGTAAAAGGTGATCCCTAAGTATTTAAAGCTTTTAACTTGTTTGATTTCTTGATTACCAATACACAATTTAGATGGATGCCAACTCTTTAGCAATAATCAATCGATAGGTGATTTCCTTGACAGTAATGAAAGTACGCTTTTAGAACTTTTAGAACTCTGGTGCAGGAGAGGTTAAAAAAAAGAGAGGGAGTAAAGGACCCCTGGATGGTTAAGTCCAGTCAAAGGCATCTGTGGGGTGCGGCGCTCATCTTTCTTCAGGCCGAGGGAGCTGGTGTTTGTTCACAGACAGCTTTCCGGGTAATGTGGCCAGCATGACTAAATTGCTTCTGGTGCAATGGAACACCGTGATGCAAACCAGAGCACATGGAAATGCTGTTTACCTTCCTGCCGCAGTGGTACCGATTTATCTACTTACACTGGCATACTTTCAAACTGCTAGGTTGGCAGGAGCTGGGACAAGCAACGGGCGCTCACCCCGTCATGAGGATTTGAACTGCCGACTTTCTGATCGGCAAGCCCAAGAGGCTCAGTGGTTTAGACCACAGTGCCACCTGCAGGAGATGAGGACAGTGTCATTGCATATAAATGTACAGTGGTACCTCGGGTTACGAGCTTAATTCGTTCTGGAAAGTCCATTCTTAACCTGAAGCGTTCTTAACCCGAGGCGCACATTCCCTACATAGGCCTCCTGTGGCCCCGGAAGCGGATTGCGTTCGTATCCCGGGGCAAAGTTCGCAACCCGGGACACCTACTTCTGGGTTTGTGGAGTTTGTAACCCGATGTGTTCGTAAGCAGGACTGTTTGTACCACTGCATAGGAACTGCCTTAGATCCTAACCTAGGAGGGTTGCCATTCACAACGAGTAGATGTTGTTTCATATCATTCAAAAATAGATTAAATAAATGTGGGGCAAGAATACATATAAATTTCCCCTTTCGGATTTCATATACTTATCCGCTAGAAAGGCAAGTGAGAGACAGTGATCAATAGTTGATTTCTATTTTGTAAATCTGATTTACAAATGTTAAGGACCAATAATTCTATTCCTTTTAATCCAATCCAACAGATAGCGCTCTAAATGTTTAGAGTTTACTTATAGTGGACAGGAGACCAATAGGGTGATAATTACACGGCTGTTCAGGATCACCTTTTTTTATAAATTGGGATGATTACAGAAGTTAACCACGATTATGGTATAATTCCATATTCATCTTTAAGAGTTAAAAGGTTAGCAAGTGGTGATGTCCACCAATGTGCATACTTTTTTTCAAAACCTCAGCAGAAATCCCATCAGAGCCAGGGGCCTTACGGGGTTTTAGCTCTGCAATAAGTTCCATAATTTTGTCTGAGCTTACTGGGGGCAAGTTTGGTATAGTAAAGAGGACAGGCTCATCAGCATTTGGAAGAATGCAGGGTGAGATTTTGAGTATTTTAAAATAGTAGTCCACCCAGGTTTGGGAGGGAATGGTAGGTACAATTAAAAAATAGTATTCTGGTAGCCAGAGGTTATTTGCCAGAAGGTTTTATGATCATTCACTTTTACTGCATTTATTAAGTGTGTCCATTTATTCTGATGGTATATTTTCTTCTACTTAGCAATAAGTTCATTATATAACTTCCTACGAGTAAAATAGGTTTTTTTTGTTTTATCATCACCCTTTTTGCAAAGGTCTCTGAACGATATTCTGAGCAATCTTTTCTCTGTATAGCATACCTGGTCAAACCAAGGGGAGGGATTAGAGAGGGTAACAGATGCAGGCTTAGCTATTGTACCACAGTTGTCTATTACTTGGGAGTAAGCTGTTATTACTACCTTAATAGAATGTGAGTTACTAAGGGTTGTTCTCAAGTGTAACATTTTGTCTTGAGTCCAGGAATTTGGTCCCTTCGAATTGTGGGGACTATCTAATCCTTTTCAAAATACTATCAGAGGCCTGATCTGAGTTACCAGGCTTCAAGATCTTATTTACTGGGTCGCATGTAGACAGAAGTAAGGGGGCGTGGTCACTTTCCATACAGACTCCAATAGAAATGAAGTTAACACCAGAGTGTAGATTTAGAGAACTGATCCAATACAGATACAATTAGAATTATTTGTGATAAATCTGTATTGCATTACCCCATCCATGGTGACCCACAACATCTAACTACCAGCTATTGAAAAGGAATAAAAAATAAATAAATCTGGGAAAGTGTGTAGATGTGTGTTTTAAAAAAGTAATTTTGAAAAATATTCTGGTCTTGTTTATCTGATAGATATGCTTGCAAAGATTAGCAGTGGGGAAGAAAGGTGTCATGCACACTCCTTGTATTTGGGAGTAAGCCAATGCAGTGGAGCTTCTGTGAATGAATGTGCAGAGATGTTCAGGATTCAGCTGAGTGTTTCCCAAAGAAAAGGCTCTCATGAGGCAGGATCCTGATCCGTTTACATGCATCTACACTCGGGGGCGTCCTCTACTATGAAACTAATGAAGCTTAAGCTTCAGGGCCCCTAGTCTTAGAGGGGCCCTAATACTGACTTTAGCCCATATTGCTTAAAATAGACCCAATTTGAGTCACACAACTCAAATTGATTAATTTTTTGTTATATATATTTCAACAATCCTGAAGTTTGAGAGTCATTAGTTCAGATGTTATAAAGGTGGAGTGTTAAGGTAATAATAATAATAATAATAATAATAATAATAATTTTTTATTTATACCCCGCCCTCCCCAGCCAAGGCCGGGCTCAGAGCGGCTTACAAGCAATAATAAAAACAAGATGAATGATTACAACTTAAAAACAAAAATAAAATAAACATTAAAATAATGGAACATTAAAATATTAAAATGTAGCCTGATTGCAGGAGGAGAAGGAAAAGAAAAAAGAAAGAGAGGGAGGGAGGGAATCAAATTGGCTCCAAGCCAAAGGCCAGGCGGAACAACTCTGTCTTACAGGCCCTGCGGAAAGAAATCAGATCCTGCAGGGCCCTGGTCTCATGAGGCAGAGCGTTCCACCAGGCCGGAGCCAGAGTTGAAAAGGCCCTGGCTCTGGTTGAGGCCAATCTAACTTCCTTAGGGCCTGGGACCACTAGGGTGTTGTTATTTATGGACCTTGAGGCTCTCCATGGGGCATACCAGGAGAGGCGGTCCCGTAGGTACGAGGGTCCCAGGCCGTGAAGGGCTTTAAAGATCAAAAGCAGCACCTTAAATCTGACCCTGTACTCCACCGGGAGCCAGTGCAGCTTGAAAAGCACTGGGTGAATATGCTCCCATGGCAGAGACCCCGTGAGGAGCCTCGCTGCAGCATTCTGTACCCGCTGGAGTTTCTGGGATAATACCTTTAGGAACAAGGTAGCTTGGAAACTAAAAGGCAAAGGAAATTTTTATTCACACCAGTGACTTGTACATGTGAGATAATTCAGTACAGCAATTTAAATCAAAATCTGAGATGTAGTAGTTAATTTTTTTTTAATTGATCAGTTGTGGAAAAACCCTATTGAGGAAGTGGTTTGTTGCTGGTTGCGAAGGGCCCCCACAACATTTCAGGCCTCAGGACCCCAAAAATGTAGCTCCACCACTGCAAACACTCCTGTTCCTGTGATTCAGATTAGAACAGCTTGTAGGTGCTTCCTTAAACAGGGCTCAAGTGAACTCACACGGGACTGCAGTCCAATCCCTCCCCCCAAGAAGTCAAAATAATATTTTCCTCTCCCCACAACTCTTATTGGGTGATCTGATGAAGGTCTTTCCCCCTTTCTCATTCACCCCTCTCTTGACTGGTCAGAGAATAGCTGTCACTGTCATCATACCTGCCCAGTCAGGCAGTCAGGCCTGGAAGACTGCAAGGCCTAGTGCTCCATGAAAGACTCACTTCTGCTCAAGCTGGTGGGAAGCAGTGAAAAGGAGAAAGAGAGGTGGCAGTGGCGGCAGGATCTGCTGCTTGGTGCAAGAGACCCACACATTCAGTAAGGAGGGCAGGAAACTCATCATGGACTAGCAGCTGATGGCCCATGGACTGGCAGTAGTCCAGGGACTACCACTTTGAATAGCACTGTCCTAGGACAAGTGTGACAATAATACCTTTAGGAACAAATTCCAGAGTGGGAGCTGTGTTAGTCTGTTTCAGAATAAAATAAAGAAAAATGAAAAACAGTGTCTAGTGGCACCTTAAAGACCTACAGACTTATTGTATCATATTTGTGGGTCAGATACCATTTCATCAGGTGCATTACGTTTTAACCTTTATAGATAGGTTTAATCACCTGCAAAAACGTTTTAGCATAGTGAGGCCAGAAAATTACACAATACAAGGGAGACTTGGAAAAATCAACAAATACACAACACAAATGAATTTGAGATCTGGTCAAAGGTGTAAAAGATTGAATCCATAGGTGTGATCTGCTTCCAGTTGGTGCTGATCCAGGCTGGAGCTGGAGTCATGGTTTCTAACTATGGAATGGAATGGTGGCATACAAATAAGATGATGACAGTGATGATATGTTAACCTAGTACAGGTTCAGAGAAGACTTATAATCACTGTCAGTTGCTCTGCTAGTTCATTGTTTGCAGCAGGATCACCTTCCTCCCCCCAAGTAGTCCCTTCCACGTAGACTTGAGCCAAGTAGGTGCTCCTCTGGCCCCTTGGACTTCCTGTCAGGTCTGTTGCTGCATTTGCTCTTGAGACCTGGTGGTGGGTGGGAATCAGGAACTGAAAGAAGGGTTTGATGGATTATGGGGGGACGAGTGAGTTGTCCCTGAGATGGGGTTCTTCAGGTTGTTTTCAAACTACTGTGAGATTCTTCCAGTCCAGATGGAGTAAGGTTTATCTGCAGGATCACAAGCCTTGACCTCCAAAGAGACCTCCAGGCTCTGCGTTGGATAGGATCCTAAACCTGCAGGCAAGATGAATATTGTGCATACATAAACACCTAGCCAGACGACAGTTACTTTTTTTAATGAGCAAGCGGTGCCTACCTTTAATTCTTACTTTAAATGGAGAATGCAGTCTTCTGAGTTGCACGGGGCTCTTCTTTCACCTGTGTGTCAAGGAAAAATAGTTCAGTTCAGTACTAGCATGCGGGCTCACTAGCACAAGGTTCTTGATGGGCACATGGTAACCTGCTTCGGGGTCTCCCATGGCACACCTTTGGCATTCACTCTAATAAAGTATTGTTGTACATCTCGGAATGCTCACTTGATGCTCTTTTTCTTGCAAAGGCGATGGTGAAGTTGTGGAGCAGGTGATTGGGCAGCAAACTAATGACCAAGAAGAGAGCATCCTTGATGGAATGATCAGGGAGCTACAACGAGAGCAAGATCAGAGAAGACTTAATGGAAGTGAAGCTACTCCAAATCTTCTGCAAATCAGATTGCAGCCTGCTAATAGTAAGAGTCATCTCCTGTTATTCTTCTAGACAAGTGTAGAAGGATTCAGTGTTCATTGGTCTTTTGATACAACAAACACGGTAGGGGAAGTTGATTAGTCTTCTGGTTTGTTTTGGTAGCTTTGAGAAGTCCAAGTTTGGATATAGCTTCCCCCCCAAATGTTGGGCTCAGACGGAGTGGTCAGATTGAAGGTGTTCGGCAGATGCACCACAACGCTCCTAGAAGTCAGATGGCCACAGAGAGGGATCTCATGGCATGGAGTAGGAGAGTGGTGGTGAACGAGCTGCATCCTGGGGTTAGCAGGTAAAAACAATGTTTATAATTATTTCAGGTTTTGTCTTTATGCATGTGTGTGCCATGATCTTCCTGGAATCGTTTTAAGGAACTCACCCATCTTACACATCAGCAGAGTATGTTTGTTTGTTTGTTTGCTGTCACAACCAACTCCCTTCTTTAGCTTTTCTAAACCTAAGCCAAAGTAGGAGGTTTAACTGACGGACATACCCGTAGGTCATCATCTTGGAAACCCTTAGCCAGTCATGGCAGGGGAGAGAAACAGCCAATCAGGATGGCAGATAGAGCCTGGCTACAAAGGTAGCTAGGTGTGCTTAGGGGTCTGTCTGGCAGGATAAGCCTGTTTAATTTCCTCAGGTGGAGGAAATAGACTGAGAAAGAGGATAGAGATACTTTAGGAAGCGGGAAAGCAAATAGTAATTGTAGGAGGAGATACTTTTAATAGAGACAGTTCTGTTGTAGAGAATTATAAGTGAAGTTTAAACCTAAAACGGCATTTCAGAGAGAAAATAAATACTGTGCCTTTAATAGTGAAACCTTCAAGCGTTATCCTTTTTGAATGTATGTTAATAGAAACAGTTTTTGTCTCCATTGTGCCTCAGCTTTGATTTCTGCCTAGCTTGGGGAATAGGTTTTCACTGCACTCCCCAGCATCAAGAGGCCTTGCTGCAGGTTTATATTATACACTACCACATGCAGAGAATATCTGAATTCTTGGTTGTTTTAGAAAGGGAGTGACCAAGCTTTAATTATTCCATCTTCACTGAGGGAGTATGTCACAACAGCCCAGGTAACAAATGCATAGGTCAAGGCTGGTTCTTCACCAGTTCATACTTGAAATTGACAGACGTAGGCAGCAGAGAGATGTGGTTTGGTGGGTTAAGCAACAAGGCGCCAAGTATAGTGTTTACATAGCTGTGTTGCTTTTCTCTAGTGTTCCCTTGCTTTTGCTGGACTTGGAACATGAATACACCAGTTGCAGCACCACAGAAACACAGCACTCTATACACCTTGGTTCCAGTGTCCTTGTAGAATTGCAAGGGGCATTGTTTCATAAATTACCCCTTCCCAGAGATGCTGCTGTAAGGATCCCTCTAATCTGGAGATGATGAACCTCTAGCCCACAGGCCTGATTAGACCTAGTACAAGTCCCAGTTTGGCCCACAAAGCCATTTTCCAAGACCACACCCATTTGCCCCACACCTGATGTCATTTGTGATGTAGCTGCCAGTGAACAATTTGGAGCCTTAAAGTGCACTCCTGCTTATTCTTTCACAAGGGAGACTTGCTGTTGCTGCAGATCAGCTGTTTGAGAGTAACAGCAAACTGGTTGGAATCAGCCAAAAGCCAGGCTTGAACAGTGTCTTATCAGCTGATCAGTGGTGACTTTGGATTGGGTTTTTCCTTGCAGCACAGCTTGAACTCAGTTTGTGCTACAAAGGAAAAAATTGACTGCTTGGTGTCATGCTGATGGCAGGTGATTGATGGGTGGGCAGTCCTCCTCACCTGTCAAAGTGGCCTTCCCTGGGTGGGGGAGCTCAGGATCCAGCTCACTAGTTGGGAAAGGTTCCCCACTACTGCTCTAATCAAATAGCATTTGATTTGCTCAAAAAGTCCCTAAAAGCATAATATTTTTCTCTTATCCCATTAAATTTGCAGTTTTGAGAAATGGTAGCTTTGCGCATGGAATCTTATACATGTGAACTCAGGAATAAATTCTGCTGTGCTCAGTGTGGCCTGCCACAGGAAATTGTACAGGATTACATTTTTAGCCGCCCTGCACTGACGTCTGTTCTTTAAGTGCAAAATAAAGACCACACTTATCCACCAACTATCCTGGCTGAGCAAGCTCCAGTTTGCGCATCAAATTTTCTCATCCAGAACAGTTTCCCCATTCAATTAAGTGGTGGCTGTTGCGTCTTCCTTTTGTGCATGCAGATCTAATCTCTCTGTTGAAATTAACACATAGCAGGAGTGCATATAGAATTCTAGATTGAAGTACACTAGCTTCAATAGATGGGGAAAATTCTAAATCCCCCCCCCCCAGAAAAAAAAAAAAAAAAAAAGCTTGGAAGCCAGGGTGATGAAAATCTAAGAACATGTTTAAAGGTTCAAAGATTAACCCAAACTTACCATCTTCTTAAGAGTTCAAGAGGAATGCCGAGCTGCAAAAGGCGAATTAGAAATTCATCTGTATACTCTTGAAAAGAAGAGAAAGCCTTCCCATACTTTACAAAGGGTGAGAAATTTTGCTTGTTTTTAGAAATCCTGTGTATTCCATGCTAAGAGCTAGCTAGCCAAGTACAGATATAGGATCTTAATGCTTTGGTGGGCAGTGCTATTGGGAGGAAGGGCTGAAATACCACAGGCATCCAGGATATTTTAGGGAGTATCGAAGCTTGTGCAAAAGAGCAAAGTTCCACATAAATTGCAGGGGAATGAGGCTGGTGGTGCATAATATGATGAATAAGCTTAGCGTAGCTTTAAACTTGACTTCTGAGTAGAGAGCCAGGGAACTGGAGGGTATCTCATTTGGGCCTCCTCATCTTAGGAAGAATGATGCAAGTGGGTTCATGTCCTCAGACTACACAGATAAATGGATAAACTCCATATATATTCATATACATTAATAAATTGGGAGTAAGAGTAAGGGATTGGGGACGTGGGTGGCACTGTGGTCTAAACCACTGAGCCTAGGGCTTCCTGATCAGAAGGTTGGCAGTTTGAATCCCTGTGACGGGGTGAGGTCCCGTTGCTCAGTCCCAGCTCCTGCCAACCTAGCAGTTCGAAAGCACATCAAAGTGCTTCCAGCGGGAAGGTAAATGGCGTTTCTGTGTGCTGCTCTGTTTTTGCCAGAAGTGGCTTAGTCATGCTGGCCACATGATCTGCAGACAAATGTTGGCTCCCTTGGCCAGAAAAGCGAGATGAGCACTGCAACCCCAGAGTCGTTCACGACTGGACTTAACTGCCAGGGGTCCTTTACCTTTTTAAGAGTAAGGGATTAGGTAGGGAGAGCAAGGAGGCTCCAATTATAGTGGTTGCAGGTAGTGGGAGGTATGGTGTAGGGCATGAGACAGGGCAGATGCAGAGGGTGTTGAATGCTTAATTGTTGATTGCTGCATGCTGGCTCTTCCTCCTCCAACTGGGGAACCAGTGTCCTGTCAGCCAGCCCTCAAGCCTGAAGATACTGCTGTTAAACATCAGACCAGTTTTAAATATAATCTCATTCACCCACAGTTTGGGCCAGCAGGGGCAGAGTTGTGCTCTCCCCCCCCCCAATCTTTGCCTGTCTAAGTGTTCAGGGCAGCATCAGAACAGATCCCCCCCCCCATGTACAGTGGTATCTTGGTTCTCGAATTTAATCTGTTCCAGGAGTCCATTTGACTCCCGAAACGGTTTGAAAACCAAGGCTCAGCTTGGTTCAAAAACTAAGGCGAGTTTCCTGCACTCAATCGGAAGCTGCTTCGGATGTTCATTTTCCAAAAAATGTTCGCAAACCAGAACACTCGCTTCCAGGTTTGCGGCGTTCAGGAGCCGATTTGTTCGGGACCCAAGCTGTTTGACTACCAAGGTGCCACTGTATAGTTTATAAGAATTCAGCCTCTCTCCCCCAAGTTTCTTGTTTCCCACCCCACCCCCGCCTAAGTACAGATCTAAAGTGTTTGTAACTTGTGTTGAACACATGAGGCAGGTTAAGGATTCTGATGGTGTCCTGTTCACTGTGCTACTCACGGCCTCCCTGCCAATAAATATCCCATCACCTCTGGCCTCTGATGGGAGTTGGAGTCTGACATTTGGAGGGCCACAGGTTCCCTACTTCTGCTTTTAGCTCAGTTGTTTAATTTGCATTGGTTGTGGGTTTATTATAGCTTATACTGCAGTATGCACCTGTAACACTTAGGGGTTTGGGTACAGTGAGGAAAAGAACTTTATCTACACAATGAACATTTAAGGCTGGAATAATGAAGCAGACCCTTTTACTGGCTAAAATGGATGTTTCAAATACTTCAACCAAGGTTTTGAATAAAAATGCTCACCTGTTAGAGAGCCATAGTTCAGCATTACAGGCATGAGCCAGCCCTACATTATTGCATAGATTTGGTCGATCTTGATGTTCGATGCTGCAAACTTTCCTCTGTAATCTCAATTTCTGTGTTCTGTTCTTCCCTGGTACTGTGAAAGTGTGATTATCAACCCGGCAGTGGGCGATCTTTGCGAAGAAACCAACGCAAGCGTCAGCATGCTTACCAAACACGCTCCACCTTTGATCATCATTCACAAGGTGTACGAAGAAGCTCACATACTCAGGAAGACTCTGAAAGCTCTTCTGAGGTCAGGTGTCTGGTTATTATATTAAATCGAGTTAGTGGGGGAAAGCATTAAAATAAAAAGTGGACTTTAAACCATTACCAAATATGATCAAAATGTTGGAGTTAGAGTTTTGTCACAATTAGCAGAAGTAAGACTGGAAATGAGTTCAAGACAAATTCAGTTGGACAATTAGGAGCTGGCAGTGATCTGTGAATAGGTTGGTTTTGCCAGTACGAAAACCCCTACCAGCTATTTAGATCACCCTCAAATTGTTATGGTTGGGAGTTTGTGTAGCATAGTGGCTAAGATGCTATGAAACAGGAACGCCCAATTCAAATCTTGCCTTTATCATCAACTTACTGGGTGGCTTTATGCAAAGCATGCTTGTGTGAGAATATGGGTGATAGTATGACCTCATAGGGTTGCTGTAAGAATTATAGCTCTTCTCTTGCATTATCTAATTGTAATCCTTATAACACATCTATAAGATGCTTACAGATGCTAAGTATAATTATTAATTCAGCTATCTCCCCTTATTGCTATTTGAGTCCAATCTGCAGGTCTGCAAACATTCTGGAGGAAGAAATGCTGGCTTAACAGGACTGCTGTTATGAGTCTGGCACTCTGCTAGTTCTGGAGTGCTATAATGGCAGCTTTGATGTTCAAGGAAGATGTTTTCCCTTGCAGATTTCTGTTCACCCGCTGTATCTAATGTCAAGAGCAGTTACTAAAGCTTTGCTTAACGCTCAGCTTTGGATTTTACAGTTTGTGACAAAAGACAGACACAGGTGTTTTCTTTGCACTCCTTTCAGTCAGTTTGAGAAGATAAAAAGCTGCTGTATACTAAGTGAGACCATTGGTCCATCTAGCTCAGTGTTGCCTACACTGACTGGCAACAACAGCTCTCCAGGATTTCAGGCAGGAGTCTCTCTCAGCCCTACCTGAAGATGTTGGGACTTTCTGCATGCAAAACAGATGCTTTACCACTGAGCTGCAGCCCTTCCCCGTTTAGTTACTGACCGTGTCTGTTAGACCTACATGTAACAGGAGAAGGTGTGCAATGTGAGAGGGAACTCGTCTTTCTGCTAGCAAATTTGTGACTGTAGCAAAGTGATAGAGCAAATGGACAAAGCTTTCTCTTTTCTTCCCCTCTCAGGAAGATGACACAGGTGGCACAAGTGATGCGTCTGTGGACGACAATGTCACTGCATGGCAAAGTGAAAGCAGCTCTAGGTAATTTCTCTTACTCTGTTTTAAAGGGGAATATTTCACAATGAATGTGCTGCTTGATACAAGGCCACCTAATGTGGGGAGGGCACGATGTGCACAGCTCTACATAGGAACATTTTGCTGCTCAACAACAAGAATTTTGTACAAGTAACAGAAATTAGTGCAGATTTTTATCTGCTAAACTGATAGCAAATAAACTTGTGAGTGCTAACTTCTTCCTTTCAGTTTACCTGCTTCCCCTTGTTGTTAGTCTCATCCTCTGCAGAGTCTGAACAAGATAATCACAGCAGATCAACAGCCAAGCTGTAAAAAATGTAAAGGAAAAAAGTAAATAACTTACAAATTCATATAACATATTTGATGGCCCCCTGAATTAAACACACGTGTGTCTAGAGTGACACGTCTCTATAGTAAAGCCTCAATTGCACATTTTAAACCATGTTTTTAATTACAATAGTTTCTCCCAATTCTCCCCACCCCCCACCTTGGCTCAAATGAGTCAAGTATGCTTTGTCATATTGTATGAATGTAAAGTGTGGTTTATGTGTTTCATGCACACTAAGCAGTAAGCCAGAAATAAACCAGTAATAAACCTTGGCTTATTTCTGTCTTACAACTTGTAAAGCATAGCCGAGGTTCAAATAGGACAAGACACAGTATGCTTGCTTGAACCAAGGGGGAGAAGTTACTCAGGTACTTATGTAGGGCCGGGTCATATCTGGTTTTCAACATCATGATATCTCACCAGCTAAACATTGTGATTTAGTGATATATCACAGTGTCTAAAACATGGAACTATGCAGGGTGGGTGAAGGCTCAGTCTTTGGAGATAGCTGCTGGTGGGGGGAGTGAAGATTGGGCATGCGGCTGGGCAAAAGAGCATGGAAATTGGGTGGGTGTGGAGTGTAAAGATTGGATGTGTGGTAAGTCAGACACACACACACACAGGGGAGCAAGGGAGGAAAGAGGTGTGAACGACATAGGGCAATATGTTTGGTTTTTTTCTTTTGCGACATCTGGGAGGAGAGTGAGTGACTCAGCATTGGCAGTGGCTTCATGAAACCAAGCTTTCTGCCAACTGCTACCAGGCAAACACATGTTATGTCTGTGCATGCGCTCGTGTGTGTGTGCACGGACAAACACACACACACTGATTTGCCATGTATTGTCAATTATTTTCAAATGGTCATTGCATTGTGGTCTGGAAACTGGTATTGGACAATATTATCAATATATCTCCTAGCCCTATGCAAAGCAGAGACAAAGGCACAGAGCAGACTCACATAAACAAATCCCAAAATCCCTTGCAGAATCCCAAAATTTTACACTCCCCCCCCTCCCACAGGGTAGGTGGGCTTACCTGGCTAGATGCCACCCATCTTGTTACAGCTGGCGGTGGGGCAAGGGTTGATAAAGGGCTTTTTGGTCCAGGGTCATATTTGTTTTCTTAACAGCTTCACTGCTCTTGGTCTTTGTTAGGTAAGTGTTCCTTACCTAACTTTGGGGCTGGGACGCGACCTGCTGGGCATCCTGCGTCTGGCCATTTGCTGCTATCCTATGCAAGCTCCTACTTGGATAGGATGGCAGCAGAGATAGCTAGATAAATGTAGTCTTGGAAACATCTACCAGGTCAGAGATCGGTTTATTCCATGGGTTGATGCAGAACTTTGCATAGACGCTTCTGGATTAAGAGTACTACCTTTTCAAAACCTTAATAAGATGACGATTACAGGTCTAAATAATGCCTTTCTTAAAGCAACCATGCAGGTCCAGGGGAAGCTGGACAAAATCATTGGCATTTTACAGTTTTCCTTTAACACCTACCTATATTGGAGCATGAAAACTTTAAAAGATATAGAAAAATACTATAAATTTGCCAGTAGGGGGAGCAAGAGTATAGAATATGCAATACCTATAAAAATAATAAACTACTGTACTAAGAAAAGAGGAGCTGTATCAACTTTTGGATGACATCTGTCCTAGTAGGTTTCAAATATTTTATTCTGTAAATGGCTTTGGTATCTTATGATGAAGGGCCATTTCTTTTGCTTTTGCTCAGCAGCAGTTTAGGTCTGAATTAGGGACTCGCTCACATGGCCTGAAAATAACATGGTTTACAGGGGATCACTAATTCAGAAGTGGTGACATCTTGTATTTATAAGGAACTTCTTTTGGAATGGACTGGTAACATGTTATGTTTGAAAGGAGTGTCTGGGACTGACATGGGACTGGAGTTACAGGATGAAGTGTAGAATGCTAAATGGGTTAGATTACCTTTTAAAACCATGTCTGCAGAATTCAAGAACCCACCTTCAAAACAATACATAGATGGCATTGGACCCCAGTTAAATTGAATAGAATCAATCTCCAGAATGTTGGATGGGTTGTGGTGAGAGTGTTGTTTTGTGCAAGATTTTTGGATCACTGTATTCGATAAAATATCTATTTATTATGAATATTATGAAACAGAAAACGCCTGACCCTTCTTTGGCCCTTTTTAATGATTCCACTTTCAAAAGGTCCTCATATATTACATCCAAAATTAATAGCTCTATTACTAGCAGTGGCCAACGTAGAAATAGAGAGGCACTGGAAATCAAGAGAATTCACCATGAAGGGTTGGCTTGATAGAATATGGGATGTAGCACTTTCAGAACATCTAGCATACCACAGCTGGGTGATTAAGGTCCTTTCAAAAGGGGGGGAGGAATTTGAAATAGTTTGGTAGCCATTTATAGCATATATTCACACCAATGAACACTTGTTATAACCCCCATCGGGTCAGGTAACATGGAATACTTACCTTAATTTAAGAAATAAATAACACTCTATACTATAAATAACTATTGAAAACTATACTATAAATAAGTATAGTTCTATACTATAAATAACATAATTTAACAAATAAATAAAACAACTAAATAACATTCACCACACTGTCTCAGAATAAATGTACTTATTATTAATCAACGGCACTGTTGTAATCTCCTTCCTTTTATGCTGTAATGGTAAGTCTTATATTCATTTCCAAACTGACAACTTCTCCATCATATACTCGACATAGCTGTAAACATTATCTATATTGTGCCTTGTCAATATTGTTGTTGTTTTGGTTGTAGTATGAAAATACAGTAAAAAGTAAATGGAGGGGGGTTATACCTCACAGGACCTAGAAGTGTTAAACAGTTATCACCCAGTGACAAATATCCCCTTACTTGGCAAGGTGCTTCAGAAGGTGGTTGCAGTCCAGCTTTAGGCATGCTTGAAGGAAGCTAATTACTTGGATGCATTCAGACATGGTCATGGTATGGACTCGGTCATCCTTCTTGATCTGGGAGAGATGTGGGGAGTGCAATCCTGCTCGTTTTCTTTGCACTCTCAGCAGCATTTGATACTGTTGTTTTCCAGAGTGGACTGGAGCACATTCAGTTAATAAGATGGTTCCTCCCACTCACCTGGATAGGCAGGGACCTTCAAGTCTTCTGCCTCCTCTTCCTGGGGGGAGGAGCCATCCTGCTCCCCAGATCTTCCCAGTTTGGGTCGGCTGAGTCCTCTGTTCTAGACAGAACTATATTACCTTTTGTTCACTCCACAAAGTGGTTTCCCTAACTTCTCTCTGCTCTGGTTTGTCTACCTTGTTGATCTGAACAACAACAACAACTTTTAAAATAGCTTAAAGGAGGGGAATCTATTTAACTTTGTTTTCCCTTAGGTCTTGAAATCTACAGTTTTCATTTATGGCAGCCCATTCACTTCCTCTCTGCCTCTAACACAAAGAGGACCCTACTATGTGCCAACTGACACTCACTCTGTGGCTTTTGAATAGCTTAACATCTTTGACCCCCGCTCTCCATACAAGGCTCTCGCCTTGACTGATATAAATTGTTGCCCACAAGCACCTACAGCAAAAAACTTATGTCCTTGGTCACCAGAGCAAAAAACAATAAGGAGGTGGCAATAACCAACAGGTGGTGTTTATCTCCTCTTTCTATCTTGATAAAGCTCAAAGGCCTCATGGGCAGTAGCGCTGCTAGGTAGAGGTGGATTTGCTGCCCTCCCCATTTTTCTTCTCAATGCTACATGGCACAGACAGAGTTGAGGGTCTTCCATGGTTTGGGAGAAGGAAGAGTGGCAGCACTCATTAAACACTACTTTTTCTCTTATTGAGAAATTGAATAGGCCTCAATATCAGTAGATCTGCCAGGTAGAGATGTGTAAATGTATTCATGATACCGAGTTCCTGATAAAACCACTTTTGATATTAGTCATGAATGAAGGATTTTATGTTTGCTTTCATATGGAGCTCATCATTTACAAATGATTTCATATACCCTAGAGCCACATCAATTTCTTCCTTTTATATTTTGGTGATTATAAAAATAGGTATATATTAATTTGAAAGGTATTTGTGAAATATAGTATTAGTTTATATATATTCTAAACCCTAACTTGGCTGTTGTTGGGTTTTTATTTCCTTTTGCTTTTCATCCAGTATAATCAGTAATTCCCCCTCCCCACCCCCAACCAGCAAGCTCTGGTCTTCCCTTTGTGGCCCTGAAAATATGTCCCACTGGGAACAAAATGGGTTTTCTAAGAATTTTGTTATGTGAATCTTTCAGCGATTCATCCAGTGAATATTCTGACTGGACTGCAGATGCCGGAATAAACCTTCAACCTCCGAAAAGACAAACAAGACAGGCAACTCGCAAAATGTGTAGCAGTTCTGAAGATGAAAATATGAAAGATATGAAGGGACAGGAAGAAAAACGCAAAAAACCCAAACAGACAAGGAAAAAGGTCTTTAGGCTTTTCTGAGTAAAACTTTACCCCCCCCCCTTTTTGGGAAAGGTAAACCAGTTACCGTATTTTTCACTCCATAAGACACACCTAGATTTGAAAGGGGGAAAGCCCCTTTTTGGGGGGGATCAGCTCAAAGTTGTGCAGCTTCTTTTGCAAAGGGGAAAAGCCCCTTTTTTTGAAGATCAGCTCAAAGTTATTGAGCTTACGTTGCAAAGGGGGAAAATCCTGTTTTTATGGGGTTCAACTCACAGTTCAGCAGCTTCTTTAGGAAAGGAAAGGGAGCCGTTTCTAGAGTTTCCAGACAGATAATCCAATCAGCCAGTCACATGTAACTGGGGAAAGAAACAGCCTCCAGCTGCAGAACATTCAACACTGGAGGCCTGGGCAAGGGGATGGGGCCAGAAAGGGAGCCAGCAATCAACCACACATTCGCTCCATAAGACGCACAGACACTTCCCCTTACTTTTTAGGAGGAAAAAAGTGTGTTTTATGGAGCGAAAAAATACGGTACTTGTGTTTAAACTCTGTAATGTTTTTGTTTTAAGAAACCTAGTGGACGGCTTTCGATGGATGGTGAGCCCACTGAAGAATGGTTTGCTCCACATTGGATACTGGATACCATACCGCGGCGTTCCCCCTTCGTTCCACAAATGGGGGATGAGGTAGCTATTTGTTTATTTAACTGGAGTAGGGCATGTCATTTTAGGGGGTGAAACCTAATTTTTGCAAATTTCTGCAGTGAGGGGTCCTAAATACAGTGGTACCTCGGTTTTCAAATGCCTCCGTAGTCGAACGTTTTGGAACTCGAATGCTGAAAACCCAGAAGTAAATGCCTCGGTTTTTGAACGCGCCTTGGAAGTCGGTCAGGAAACGCAGTTTCTGTTTTGAGTTTTCTGTATTGAGGCTTCCACTTTGATTATGATGATGATGATGATAAATTATTATTTATACCCTGCCCATCTGGCTGGGTTTGAGGCTTCCGCTTTCAGTTTTCGGTTTTTGAATGTTTTGGAACTCGAACGGACTTCCGGAATGGATTATGTTCGAAAACTGAGGTACTGTATATAATTTGGGGTGTGAGGAATTAAAATCTGCTAATATTTTTTGGTGATTGGACAACATTTAGCTGGGTGAATCTACATTTGATTAAGTAGCACAGAAACTGCTTTTAGAAAAACAAACTTAATTTTAATTTTGCCTTCTGAAAATGTCAGGTAATGCTATAAAAACTTTAAATTCTCTGCATAAAACATATCCTACTAAGTGTACAACATAAAGCAACATTAGAAAAGAATGACATCAGTTTATAAGAAACCTAAACAAGTTTCATCAGGTCTTGCTTTGCTTCGTTCTTGGACATCACCTGCCAACTTGCTTCTTGGCCTCTGATGTAGCCCTGCTGCCTCTGTGACTTGTTGCACACACCTCTCCATAGACTGAGCATGACGGGGCCACAGTGGAACTTGAATGAGTTCGGCAATGAACTTCTTTATTTCAGCTGTAGTAAGTTGACGTGCAAAAGGAGCTTCATCAACCTCGTCAGACCAATCGATCAGCTCCCAACAAGGACGAAGCACTGGGGCTGATGGAAGGTGTCTTCCTCATACTTCTCTGCTTAGATTCAGCCAGCCATCTTGTTTTGTCTCATCTCCTTGCCACTTCACTTTTTAACTTTTCTGTTACGCTCAGGCCTATATAAGATAACAGCAAGTACTTGGCAATCATTTTATGCAATTTATTTCATTTTATTATATATCTTGTAAAATAATTTTATTAGTTCCCCCCCACAAAATTTGACATTCAATTCACTTTCAGTATAATAATTTCTTACATTTTGACTTCCCATCCATCCTTCCAAGATGTACCTGCTGTATTCCTTTATCTGCTGCCATTTATTTTCTATTGTATTATAACTTATATTGCAGTTGTTTATTTATTCTCCTTCCCTTGCCTATTATTCAAATCCTGCTTGTGATTTCATTTGGCTATAGTTTATTCTCATCTTTTTGATCTCTTGTATTTGCTGTCAACTTCGCCATCTCTACATAGTCCATTACTTTAAAATCCATTCTTCTTTCATTGGGACTTTTTCTTTCCATTTCTGCACATACAAGATTCTGGCTGTGGTAGGAGCATACATAAACATAAACAACATAACTATTTCCTTTGGAACCTCTGCCCCTATAATCCCCAGATTAAATGCTTCAGACCTCTTGGGAATAATTATTTTAAAAATCTTTTAAAATTCATTATGTAGATTTTAATACAGTTTTATACACATTGTTTTAATAAGACAAGTTTAAAATTACTGGAAATTCCACATCAGGTTGACAAAGTCTGCTCTGTCACGTAGCACAGAAGATTGTTTTAGCAATCCCCAAAGAATCAGAAGTCCTGTTTCTTGAAATACGTACATCGAACCTTAATACATTGATCTTTCTGCATCTTTGAGGTCTCTTCTTTTCCCTTGTGTCTCCTGGCATGCACAAATGATGCATGTTTAGGAACTAGCAAGCAGAGCATTATTTATTTACTTTGGGATATTTATTTCCAAATTAAAGATAAGTTCTGAAAGCTGAGGCTTGGTGTATTGTGAATCAGAGTGTCATTTAATTTTCTTCCTTTCAGGTAATCTATTTCAGGCAAGGGCATGAAGCTTATGTGCGTGCAGTTCGAAAGGCAAAGATCTACAGTGTAAACATGCAGAAACAACCATGGAATAAAATAGAACTCAGGGTAAGGGGAGCTTCAGAGTTACATTGTTGTTTTTTATCACTGGGTTGAATAAACCCAGTGAACCTGCCTAATACCAAGTTAGACCATTGACTAATCTATTGCCTTACACAAATCAGCAGTAGCTCTCCAAGGTTTGGGGCAGGAATCATTCCCAACCTTACCTGGAGATGCCAGAGATTGAACCTGGGATCTTCCACGTGCAAATCATATACTCTACCTGTCTGAGTCACACATCCTGCCAACAACAGAGACTTAGGAGACTTGAGGCAAAATAATCCTGTGCAGAAGCATCTATCTGATTAACTCACCTGGTGCAGATTACACTGTGTCACAATCAGAGAGCAGATATCCAGGAGTGTGGGACTTGGCTTGAAGGTCACATTCAACTTCACATTGTGTAGAGGCCATTATCAGAAACCGCACATCTGCATTTGTGAACTTTAATTTCTCCCCTGCCATCATATTCTTGAGCTTCTCCCCTCCTCCCTCCAACTCCCGTGCAAAGTAGTAATAGGGAGTATGGATGTGTGGAGGCGATAGGTTATAAATATACATATGAGAATGTGGACATGAATGTATGAGTTAATGCAGAATCAAAAATGGGTCAATGTAGAATGAAAAGTGGCAGCGGGGAGACGCTTGTTTTTTATGGTCAATTTGGGAATTCACACTTGTTTAAAACAACCCCCTTTGTGTATGTGCTTCAAATAAAATGTACATGCACAACTAAGCTTTGACCTCCAGTGCTGTTTTGACAAACAGGAACAAGAATTCGTGAAGATTGTGGGAATTAAGTATGAAGTTGGACCACCTACGCTTTGCTGCTTGAAGCTTGCCTTTCTTTATCCAACCTCAGGCAAAATGACTGGTGAATCATTTTCCATTAAGTAAGTGGCTGGCTAAATGGGCGCTTGTCCATCACCAACTCACATTCTCCCCCCCCCCACAAACTAATTCAAAAACTTGTCTCCCTAATAATATTTAGGAAAAGAAGCATGCTCATCACTTTGAGCATTTTCCTGTGCCATCAAGACGTGGACAATGTATTTGATCACATGGCAGAGAAGCACAGAACATGATTTAAATGTTATTAAAAAGGTGGAAAATGTGCACCACCACCCTGCAATATTTAGCCGGGCTTCTTTGATTGATTGATTATTTAATTTCTGTACTGCTTAATATATTAAAAATATCTCTAAGCTATGTACAAAAAACTGAAGCAGTAACAAACAAAATGCTGCAAAAATACAGTTTCATATAAAAATGTTACATTAATACGAAGTTGCTAATACACATATGAATCAATATCATAATTACCTTCAAGCCATGTCTGTGGTAGTACTGCCTCCTTCTGAAGAGCTATTCCACTTCTGTTTCATAGGTACCATGATATGCCAGATGTTATTGATTTCCTTGTGCTGCATCAGTTTTACAATGAAGCCAAAGAAAGGAACTGGCAGATTGGTGAGTGCTAGCTTACCATTGGCTAGCTCCATATTAAACATATGAAATGTTTTCTGATTTTAGTTTTTGTTTGTTATTTGATGTAATCTTACACATTTTGTAAATGACTATATTTCAATTGCAGTGTATATGTTTTAATGAGAAAAACTGAAAAAAGAAACAACACTCTAAAAAAAAAATGCACACCACTATTAGTATTTTTGTGCTTTTTCTGCATATATCACTTGGCTCATTCCAACTTTTTCTGTTGCAGGAGATAGATTCCGCAGCATAATAGATGATGCATGGTGGTTTGGAACGGTAGAGAGTCAACAACCATTCCAGTCCGATTATCCTGATAGTTCCTTCCAGTGCTACAGTGTTCAGTAAGAATGACTATGAGTGGGGCTGTGTGTACTTTGATGCATTTTTTTAAAAGACCACTGCAAGAAAAGCTGAGTTCTGTAACCTGTATTTCTAAGTGAATTAAGCAAACATGCTCGCTGATTGATACAATGATGTACATACAGTATCTGTACCTGTCTCTTGAACCATAAGGATCCACAAGGCAGCTAACAAAATAAAATCATAGTACAGACTTAGCAGCAACAAAACAAGACTAGACGTTTGAAACATTATATCTCAGCAGCAAAGAGCCAGCAGCATTATACTGCTTAGCAACTTCTTAGCAGTCAGTTACAGCGCTTACGAAAAAGCAATAGGTTGTGTCCAGTTTACGCAGGGTGGAGCACCTAGTTTTTCCTCATCTCTCCTACCCCCTACAGCCTTCCATATCGCCAAAAAACCTGCTCTTAAGGGTTGGGAGACCTCCTGGGAAAGTGTGGGATATGGCACAGGAGGTAGAGATGACAAAAATTGACAAAAATTGGGTTCCATTAACTCCATGAGCAGAAATAGTTTCCATTAGTGCAAAGAGAGACCTTGGGATAAACAGCCCAAAGCTTTTGCTTGCTGTGTATGCCAGTGAGGCAGAGGCTGCCTGCCTCTCCTTCTCTGGTGCCTAACCACTCTTCCCTTTGACAGCCAGGGGTTGCTCTAGGTGGGATGATTTTGGCCAATCTGGGGCTGTCTGGCCCAGGTATAAGGGAACCTATTACATCATTATGCTGTAACTATGTAGGGTGGTGGGCATTTATAGTTTCTGACCTTCTCCCCTCTTAACATGCTTAAACATTGTGTTCTCATTTGGAAGCTTTTCTCCAAATGTCTTCTACTTTGTCAGTCACAGATGGGACCTTTTTATTGGTGGTTCCATTAACCTTAGGCTTTAGAGCCACCAATATAATCCACTTTTGGACTTCTTTATTTTGCAAGACATTTAATGACTGTCTTATGCTTCTGCTGTGTGTGTGTGTGTGTGTGTGTGTGTACTTAAAAGGGACGCGGGTGGTGCTGTGGTCTAAACCACTGAGCCTAGGGCTTGCCGATCAGAAGGTCGGCGGTTCGAATCTCCACGACATGGTGAGCTCCTGTTGTTCGGTCCCAGCTCCTGCCAACCTAGCAGTTCAAAAGCATGTCAAAGTACATGTACAGTGGTTCCTCGGGTTACAGATGCTTTGGGTTATAGACTCCACTAACCCAGAAATAGTACTTCGGGTTAAGAACTTTGCTTCAGGATGAGAACAGAGATTGCGTGGCGGTGGGGTGGCGGCAGCGGGAGGCCCCATTAGCTAAAGTGGTACCTCAGGTTAAGAATGGACCTCCAGAACGAATGAAGTTCTTAACCCGAGGTACCACTGTAGATAAATAGGTACCGCTCCGCCATTTCCGTACGCTGCTTTGTTTTCGCCAGAAGCGGCTTAGTCATGCTGGCCACATGACCCAGAAAAACTGTCTGCAGACAAATGTCGGCTCCCTCGGCCAGTAAAGTGAGATGAGCGCCGCAACCCCAGAGTCGTTCGCGACTGGACTTAACTGTCAGGGGTCCTTTACCTTTTATATACAGTACTTAAAAAGAACTTTTTATTGATGTGGTCTGTATGTGTATGAATTTAAAACTTTTAATTTTTTTGTTGTGTCACTTGGATTAGTATTCAGTTGCTTGTTTTTGTTAAAACTATTTGGAGACTTCTCAAGCAAAAAATCATTATATCAATGCTTTAAAATAAATAAAATGTAGACTATATCTTGTTGCGGCACTTGATTTAGAATTAAATTCTCTTTATGGCTGAATGCTGCATGCAACACGTGGTTGGATACAGCTTTCAGTCACTTCACAAGTAGTCACAGTGTGATAAATGTTGAAATAAATGCCTTAGCAGCTTCAGACTAGTTACTTGAATGATTGCTTCCACCCATATGAATATTTCTGGGCGCTGAAATTGGTCTTGGAGATCCTGCTGTCTAGCCACTGCTACTGTTCTGCACTAGATCTGTGTATGTTTTAAGTCTTTAAATACAATTTTTGTTCTAACAGCTGGGACAATAATGAAAGAGAAAAGATGAGCCCCTGGGACATGGAGCCAATTCCAGAAGGAAGTAAATATGTTCCCCCATCCCCTTCATTGGGTATCAATAATTTGTGAATAAGTACAGTGGCAGAGGCTCTAATGGGTATGTCTTTCTGTCTCTGTCTCCCTCCCCCCTGACCCTGGTTTTCTGTAGCTGCTTATCCGGAGGAGGTTGGGGCTGGTGTTCCTGTGACAACAGAGGAGCTGGCATCTTTGCTGTACAAACCACAGGAAGGTGAATGGGGATCCCATTCCCGAGATGAAGAATGTGTGCGGGTTCTTCGCGGTATTGATCAACTTCTATCCTTAGGTATGTGGACCTCAAAAGAAGACTTGGAGATGATGCCAGGGACCAACAAACACAGATGGCAACACCCTTAGCATATCTATTTACTTATTTTAAAGCATTATTATCTCACTCTTAAGTTAAAGTGAGATAAAGAATTCAGTTAAAGAATGTTCTTCAGTTAAAGAATGTTCCTGCAGTGGCTTGCAGATGTTAATGATAAGACAGTTCTCGTCCTCACGCTTTCAAACTAAAAGACATATCTCAAGAGGACAAGGTATTGGGAGTGGGGGAAAGCAAATTCGGGCACTATTCTTAGTTTCAGAACTCTTGTAATCACCAGCTGGAGTGGAAAAATTATGTCGATAAGTGATTCCAGGCATGTAGCTGATATGAAACTAGGATTTGGGTAAACAGAAATCCAGAAGGAAGTACGTAAACATTTATTTGGTATTAAGGACCTTACAACAGGCGCACACTACAATGGTACCTCGGGTTGCAGACGCTTCAGGTTACAGACTCCGCTAACCCAGAAATAGTACTTCGGGTTAAGAACTTTGCCTCAGGATGAGAACAGAAATCTTGTGGCGGCGGCGCAGCACCAGTGGGAGGCCCCATTAGCTAAAGTGGTACCTCAGGTTAAGAACAGTTTCAGGTTAAGAACAGACTTCCAGAACAAATTAAGTTCTTAACCAGAGGTACCACTGTAGTTTGACTGCTTTGCATACAGCTTTTAAGTACAGCAACAGATATACTAGCAAACTGAACTTGTGTCTGAAGATCTCTCTTACCTGTTTAGTTCAAATTCATGTCCTCATCGTAACCCCATGCACTTTGGCACCACTGCTTCTTTGCTTCCCAGGGCTCTCTTTAGGCAACTGCAGTACTGTTTTTCAGGGCATTCTCTGTGGTGGCCCCTTTGCTGTATAAGAAGCCAGAGAAGTCTCGGGCTTCTTCACTGTACAGCTTTCAGTAAATGCTGAAGACACACTCCCCTAGCCTTTCACACCTAAGATGTGTGTTTTCAGAGCCCACCCTATTCCTGTAACTAATTAGTTTTAGCAATTTTTAATAGTGGATTTTAAATTGTTGTGACCCACTGCAGGGCCTTCTGGTGAAGGGCAGGTGGCGGTAACAACAACAATTATTAATAATAATTTATTTAATGCTCCATTCAGAGTTTTTCTTCTCTTCCCCCACCAACATCCAATTTTGCTTCTTTGGTCTCTGTTAACCTTGAGCCTCTGCCCCATCCACCATGCTTCCCTGAGGTCCCTGCTTTTCATTTCACTGCCCTAGCCGATTCTTTCTGTCCAACATGCATGTCTCTGTCTTTTCCCATGCCCATGCCCTTCCTAACCATGGACACTTCTTCCTAATTATATACAGTGGTACCTCGGTTTACGAACTTAATCTGTTCCAGAAGTCCATTCTTAAACCGAGACACACTTTCCCTAATGAGGCCTCCCACTTCCGGTGCCTTTCCACCATTCGGATTCTGTTCTTAGACCAAGGTAAAGTTTGCAAACGGAGGCACTACTTCCAGTTTTGCGGAGTTCGTAAACTGAATCGTTCATAAACAGGACTGTTCTTAAACTGAGGTACCACTGTTTCATTGTAATCGGGCATCCATTACAGGTTTCATCTCATGCTCTTGCACACATTCTGTTGCTGTCAGTTTGCAAGGTGGTGAACTTTCCATGACATAGTTAGGGCGACAATAATTTTAAGTACTATACTGATCATCGTATTACCTTATTGGGCAGGTTTTTTTTTTAAAGCATTAATAATACAATACAATACAATCCAATCCAATATAATATAATATAATATAATATAATATAATATAATATAATGCTTCTAAGTTTCACCATTTGACCGGCATAGCTTGTGGACTTTAATCAGCTTTCTTTGCTACCTTTTTAAAGATATATCCAACCCTTTTGCTGTCCCAGTGGACCTTAGTGCCTATCCTCTATATTGCACTGTTGTTGCTTACCCAACTGACCTCACCACAATAAGGAGAAGACTTGAAAACAGATTTTACAGGTCAGATTGATTATTTCTTTCCACTGTCTATTGTTGAGTATCTCTTGCCTTTTTTTTAAAAAGTTGCTAACTTTTGCTAAATTGTATCTGCTGTAGTATTAGTGAATCCCCCCCCCCCAGCTCCAGCTTTGCTTAATCAGGAAAATGCTGCAAGAGAGTCGTAACTTACTTGCAGCATCTAAGATTCTCCCCTGTTAACTATATTTCTGATGTAGACCAGGATGTGTGGGTTTTTCCCTGTTTCCCAATCACTCATGATTTCATTTCCTGGCTCTTAAGAATTGTTGATGTTTTCCCTGCTTCTTGTATTTTGTTCTTCTGCCAGATTGGTACTTCATTGTTTATGAAAAGCACATGCAGGCTTTTGTAAAAATGATTTTAGGTTACAGAATGAGCATGGCACATATTTCTTTTTGTTTTTATTAATTTGCTTTTATTAATTTTACAAATTTGTTCTCTTCCTTTTTCAGGAGAATATCAGCACTAATGTGGGAGGTACGATATATTGAACATAACGCTAGGACTTTCAATGAGCCCGATAGTCCTATAGTTAAAGCAGCCAAAATAGTAACGGATGTCTTACTTCACTACATTGGGTGAGCTGTCACTTTTCTTGCCAACTACCATTTCCACAGTTTCCAAATACTTTCCCTAAAACTTCTCTGATCAGCAAGGTGTTTCCTGAACTATTGCAGTTGCATTGTGTGCATCTGTGTTGCACATCCCTTTCTTTATGCTACCAAATAATTTCTTCTCCCATCACCTCTTCCTTCACTTTTGTCCTGCCCGCCATGGAGATAAGACTGTGGGAATTTTTCATGAAGAAGCCCTGCTTCCCACATGATCTGACCATCTGCTAATAAACTCAAAGTTTATTATGTTGCATAGTATCTGGCATGCGGGTTCAGCAAGCATGATATGCCAATTACACACAAATCAGCCCTTAATTTGTAATCCGTCTGGGCAAAGATGATGTTGCTTTTACAGTCCCAGCAGTCCGTGACTCTCTGTTGGCTCCAATGCTGATAATCATATTATCCTTTAGGGATCAGAGTTGCACAGATATTCTGGAGATGTATAACAAAGTGAAAGCTGAAGACCTGAGTAGCGCAAATGAAGAAGAGGTGACAGAAACGTATGCTGATTCGGATGGTCCAGGAACCTCATCTGGGAAAAGAACTGTGAGTGCTGCTTAGTTACCTGTCAGGGACTGGCTGGCTGATGAGGAGTAGTGGGGAACCTCCAAGGGGAAGGAAGGATCAGAGTCGGGACTAGTGGAGGGATACTGAAGGGAGGTCAGAGGGAGAGGCCTGGGAGGAAGGGCTGAATGATGAAGGAGCAGAGTTAACTTCACTGACAATGGAGCCGTGTGTCTTTCGTACTGACCTGTGTCTGACAGCACCTTTCTTCAGCCAGTTTGTATAGAGCCAGTTATATGTAGAGTTTTAAACTATATATCTGTCAACACAAAATGAATCTCTGAGTTACCTTTCACCTGCCTCTGTCAAATTGGAACTGAATCAGTATAAATTAAACAAGATGGAAGGAGAATTTTGTCATAAAATGTACATGTTGCTGTTGCTTCCCTTTTAAAAGGTTCAGATAAAGCAGCAGATAAAAAAGCAGCCTTCCAAGCCACGTGCTGATGCCTGGAAAGATAAGTGCAAACAGCTATTAAGCCTCATCTATGAACGTGAAGATTCTGAGCCATTCCGACAACCTGTTGATCTCTTTTCTTACCCTGTAAGTTGCTTTCATTTCTTTAGTTCAGGAGGGAGGAGTAAAGAATTGTGTGAAGCACTGAAACTCTACCCACCATAATAGCACCACAATGTTCTCGGTATTCACAGAGTTTTCTTAGGCATTACTCACATACTTCCAACTCTGTGGTTGCTTGCTTTAAAAAACAAAAAAGAAAAGAACCTGAGGTTCTTGGGATCTGAATCCTGTATTTCTTCTGGAAGCTGTGCTTGTACAACTTGCACAGTAAAATAAACAGGCCTGCCCCTTCCTTAATTTGAAGTATGACTATGTACTACAGAGCTTTCCAAACTGTGTGTCGTGACATGTTAGCGTGTTGGCTGCAGTGTGTAGGTATAATAACATGTGTGTCACCAGCATGAAAAGTTTGGAAAACTCTGATGTACTTGTGTTTGCTAATTCAATTTTGCCAGTTTTAGCACTAAAATCTCTAGTCTTTGTTGTTTTTTAAAATCAGTTCCTGTAATATCCCATAAGGACATTCCACATAGTAAAAAATATTTCCTTTCCCCTCCCCCATACAATATTTCTCTTTTCTCCCTTCCTGCTTGTAGAGCACTGAGAAATTTGGCAGGTGGACTAGCAGCAAATGCATTCACTCCATAAGTGCAATATCTAACCATATTGCTGTAATGTGGCAGTGTTACTCATTTAACACATATAAATGTTGCTTGTAGGATTATCGTGATATAGTGGACACTCCAATGGACTTCAGCACTGTGAAAGAAACTTTGGAAGTAGGAAATTACATGAACCCCCTTGAGTTCTACAAAGATGTTCGTCTGATATTCTGCAACTCCAAAGCATACACTCCTAATAAGAAATCAAGGGTAAGATGTAGAAGTGGTGGTGGTGCCTATGACTACAAGTCTCCAGCCTGACACATGCAAATAAAGTATAATAGTCCCAAAATACAGGCCTTTACTAAAGACTGTTGCCCTGATAGGCTTCCTAATGCAGGTTACATGATAGATAGTCCAAGCCTTTGGAGCAGGAGAAAACAGGCTTCCATGTCACAATCCTTTAGATATCTGAAGATGGCCATCATATCCTTTCAGTTTCCTCTTATCCAGGCTAAACATACCCAACTCCCTCAACCAGTATAGGAAATAATCAGCTAGTTTGACAAACAAGCTGACTTGGGTACCAGGCCTTGGTCTTTCTTTTCTCGTGACTTGTGCATAATTTTGGGACCATCAATAGCCCCATTAGTCCTCAGACAGCAGCCTGAGTAGACCCAGGGATGGTTTGGCTCATAATTCAGTGACAGAGCACATGCTTAGTATGCAGTCTATTCCAGGTTTAGTCTCCAACACACTTTGACGCAATGAGGATATTGGACTGCAGGGCTGGGAAATACTTCTCTGCCTGGGCCTAGGGAAGAGGGAATTGCCAATTAGATGAACCAATAGCCTGATAAGCTACAAGGCAGCTTCCTATGTTTTTTCGCACAATAGGCGAATAAAAGGTTAATGAATAGTTAAAATATTTGCTTTGTTTCTCTTGGCTTTGTCAGTTCATTTAGCTGTAATAGCATAATTTAACAAGGTGCATTGTCACTCTTCTTCATTTTATGTTTGATCTGTTCTTTGTTATTTTGCACAAAGCATTCTTATCATAATAACCACAAGTAATATGAATTTCTTATGCTTAGTTTTAAGTATATCTGCTGCTGGATTGCTGCTTTTTGAGGGTCATCAGTTTTATGGGTTTTGCATTGTATTTGCTATGTTGTATTTTAGTGAAACATTGTGTACCTTGCTGAAACTTCAGATTAAAGGGCAGATTATATTAATAATAATATTTTTAATATATGTAAGGAAGATTACTAGAGGCTCTAGATTCAAGCTGTGTGTGTAATCGTGTGAATGTGTTTCATAGTAACTGTCCAATAAGCAGCTGCCTTCGAGCATGTATGCTATCAGTGGAAAAGAAGTTCCTACTTGTTCCCTGTGCTGCCAGCAGATAGACTTGGCTGACTCTGCCAACCATTTTATAAATGTGCCATCGTGCCACATCCAATACTCATTCATCTTCTTGGTTGGGAATCCCAAGGTTTATGCCAAGTATGAATCCCAAGTATGAAAGTTCTGAGCTTCTCCAACTATCCTGAAACTCATGAGAGCAGGGACTGGCTGGACTAGCAGCAGTGCTATTGGTACCCCTCATTTTTAGCTTCTGCACAGCCTGCCTCTCCAAACATCACTCTTCATCTCATGTTGAATATTGAAGAATTGCTGGCCCTCTATGTTAAAGAATTGCTCCTCTATGTTAAATTCACAGGGGTTTTGCTTAACTTTTTAAAATAGATGGCCACCTCTACAAAGCAACTGAGTGTTTAATCATTTCCATCCTCCAAGGAGGCTGGGGGTGCTATGCACTGTGACTCCCATTTTGACAGGTAGTGACTGGCCCAGAGACCCAGCAAACTTTGTTACTGAGCAGGGATTTGAATCCAGGTCTCCTCAGCCTAAATCATGCAAGTCTTCTACACAGACATTCACTCTCAAGTGTGATCATTCTGCCCCTCTTTTCCTCCCCTACCAGATCTACAGTATGACACTCCGACTATCTGCCTTATTTGAAAATCATATTAAAACTATAATTTCTGAATACAAGTCAGCAGTGCAATATCAGAAGAGGCGAAGGCCACGGCTACGGTACCGGAAACAACTGCGGAGCAGCAGCAGTTCTTCCTCTAGCAGCAGGTCACCCAGGTAACAATTCTGATACTTGCTAAATGTATGATCTCACATTGATGTTCATTTAGTGAGAGCTTACCGGACTGTGTGTGGACTACTAGGCATACAGCTTTCTGGGTAGTAGCCCACACTTTTGGAACCTCCTCCCTGCGGAGATACATAAAGCCCCATCACCTTGCCTTTAAAATAAATAAACCCTCTGACAACACATTTATTCATGTCTGCTTTTGGACGAGCCATGCTGCACTCTGTAACATTTTTAACTGCTGCTCATGTCTTGTAATTATATTTTCATGCATTTTAAAAGTTGTGTAAGCTTCCTTGGGAGGGCGGTGGCATTTAGGTTACAAGAAAGGAATTTTGACTAAACATCAGGAAGAACTTTTTTGACAGTAACAGCTGTTCAACAGTGGAACATAACTGGTGGATTCTCCTTCCTTGGGGGGTTTTAAGCAGAGGTTGGATGGCCATCTGTCCTGTATGATCTAGTTGAGATTCCTGCATTGCAGAGGGTTGGACTAGATGACCCTCATGGTCCTTTCCAACTCTACAATTCTATAAAAAAAGTTTTAAATAAATAATAATTTAGTAGTACATTTGTTTTATGCTACTACCATCCACTCCGCCTCAACATCCAGCCTCTGCAGCAATTTATGTACCACAACAAAATTAGTGAAAGCAGATTTTCGTGGGGAAAATGCAATATAATTATAAGCATGCTGAGTTGCAATGAAAGACACAACGTAGACATAACTGACCTTTCAGACTTCACAGAGGTCATTGTTAAGAATAATGCATTGCTGTTTTTTGTCATGCTTATAGCCCCAAAGGAAAACAAAAGCAACCGATGCAGCCTAAAACAAACCTGAATACCTCACTGCCTTTAACTAGGACTAATTCTTCAGTTTCATCTCATGGTAAGTGAACTTGGAAGCAATAACCTTTCATTGCCTTTTCTGCTTCTGCACTCCACTTCTCCACCTTGCTTTCACTACAAGGACCCTTTGCTTTTGCCTGTACCGGTTGAGTCCCAGAGGCCTAGGCAGACAGAGAGGATACACCATCTTACCCATACCCTATAATTGATCTGTATATCACCGAGGAAAGTGTTCTGCCCTTTATGTTCCTTTGATGCTGATATTCCCCCCCCCCTAATTATACTGCATACCTTGCCCTTTGCCACAGAGTGCCAGATCTCTTCTCCAGTCTGTTCTGCCCCCCAGCATCCTCAGGAATGTTCATAGTTTGCCTACATGCAAAAATGTGTAGATGAAACAGCACGTACCAAGTCACAGTATCTGTTACTGCCCATTTCTGTCCAACTTCCATCTTTGCTTCTTTCATTCCAAATGTATGTGATCCCCCCACTAAGGGATTTGGAAATTGTATATTTATGTTTGTAAATTCATGCATATGACCATTGGCCTTGCTGTCTAGGGGTGATGAGAGTCAAACACATTCTGAAGAGTCACGAGTTTCCTACCCCTACATTAGAGAAATGTGTTAGTGTGCTAGAAGCCTCTCCTAAGTCCCACCAGGTAAAGGCCTGGCGTCTTAAGGAATCTGTCTTCTGTGACTTCCAATTATTTGTATGATTGTTAACATTGCACTAAGCAGTGCAATCATAACTGAAAGAAATTTCACTGAATGCACTCATCAAGGATTTGAGGCCTACGCACTCACATGCCACTAAAGCAAATGAATGCAATACTTCTACTTTCAAATTCATGAACATTTTCCATCCATTGCGAAACTTGTGACATCATGTTTAAATTTTCAGATACTACTGAGGAACCACCTGGTTCTGCTGTTGCTGCTGAAGAGATGGACAGTCATCCTTCTTCATCTGGCTCAAACACCAAAAATCATAGCGGAAATGATGCTGAACCAGGGAAAAATAGGCTAGTTAGAAATAAATCCACACCAGTTACACAAGGTGAGAAGTTGGAGGAATAAAGATTCCCTCTCTATATATCTTTCCCTCTCCCTCTCTCTCCCCCCCTCCTTTTGGGTGTGTGTGTCTAGGTCAGAGGTTTTCGACCTTTTTGGGTCCACAGCTCCCTTGACCAGCTACATTATTTCTGTGGGGCCCAGTTATGTCACCCCTTGCCTGCAGAGCTGGCAGCCCCTCACCTCTCCCTTGTGGAGGGTTCCTCAGCCTCCTCTCTTCTTCCTTTTCCTTGGAACTCCTATGGGCAGTCATAGCTGCCGCCTCTTGTCTCTGAGCTTCCCAATCCCACTCCCAAGAGATGTACCTCCTCCCACTGCCTCACAGGGGCCTGGGAAGGACCACCTGGCCAGCCCCAGAGGCACCATTCACCTGGGGAGCTTGCAGTTAGGGCTGCTGAGAAAAACAGCTGTGCAAACCTTTGGGAAGCAAGGATGTGAGAGGGCATCAGAAGAGGAAGGGAAGGAAAGAGGGACAGAGGCCAGTGTTGCCTGTGGCACCTCTGACAATCAAGTGACACAACCATGGCACACAGGTTGAAAGCCACTAGTCAAGGGTTTTATTTGGTTACAGGGTGATTCTGATTCTTGTGTTTTGTGAAGCAAATGTACTGTTAGATTGTGGACCAGGTCACCCTGTGTCTCTCCCTTCTCTAGCCACAGGGCACCAAGGTGACAGAGTTCTCTCTGGGAGGAAGCGCATTCCTAATGGGCCAGCTCCCAAAGTGTGGTATTTTTAACATAAATACAGTGGTGGTTGTGCTTAATGGGACTGCTTTGGTAGAAGGCAGGGAAGCCAGCAGCAGGTGGAGCCAGAGCCTATAACAAGTTGTCTCAGTTAATTATAGTTGTCCTCATCCTCCTCTCTGCTGAGTTCTACAAGACAATGCTGAGATAAAGGAGAAGGGGCTGACAGCTAGGGCCACCGTTGTCTGATGGTTGTAAAGTAGGCAGGCAGGCAGACAGGTGGGGGCTAGTTTAGGGTAGTGGGTCGGTTTCCTGCTCACTCTAATAAACCATTAGAAAGGTTCGTGGTGGTCTGTAACAGCTGTGCAATTTTGAGGTTTTTTATTTTAATCCTCTCTTTGCAGAGATGTCATTTTCCTGGCTTCCACAAACTGATTAGCTAGCACACATGTTTTGGAGTGTGGTGAAGGGTGGGAAGCCCAATAGAAGCTTCTCACACCCACTTCACTGCCCAACAATAACCCTGCAGAACTACTAGTAGTTGCTGCCACCACCCTTCCACTTACTTTGACAGTCCAGATGGGAGGGGATCTGGGATGCACTAAAGCAATTACTTTGCAGACTTTCCTTGTGAGTGGCTCTGAGTCTAAAGGCAGCCCTCGCACTCTCGTGAGTCTCTCCCAGACCTCAGAAGAGTAGGCTGGTTACTTACAACTCCAATCCTAAACATCAGGTGGCATGAATTTCAAGAATCTAGGCACACGGGGATCCTGAAACCCTGAGGTTTGGCAATCACACACTTTGGGGGTCAAATTATAAAACTTTCTTATGAATAAATGATAGAGGAAAAGCAAGCAGAAGGTCCAACAAAATACAAAATAGGCCAGAGTACTGTGGCTTTCAAACTAAACTAATCCTAGCCTAGCCACTACAATACAATGGTTCTAATTTACTTAAAAATCTATCTTCATAGCAAGTCCAGCCAAATCCCTGACAGTGGAGGGAACAAGCTGCAAGTGAAACTCAGCCTCATAAAGTCTCTGTCCCCTCTCCTGGGCAAGTGACCCCTGACTCCTTCTGACCAATAAGCTTCAGAGTCAGTCAAGTACCCCTTTTGCATCTGAAGAGGACTGGCAGGAGATACCTGACAGACTGGCTTAGGGAAATGGTGGGCAGTTCCAGGGTCCATTGGATAGGTGTTATGTAGCAAACTTGCGTTTAGTTATTGGTTACAAAATGAAGGCCTTCAGGGGATGTAGGCCAGGCATAATCAAGGATAAAAAGGAGGAGAAGCAGGAGGTTGTTCTTTATAACTCACTTTGAGTCCCTGTCAGGGAAAAAGATGGGGTGTAAATAAATTTGTTGTTGCGAGTGTGGCTCAGCATCCCTAGCATTGCAATATCCCTGTGATCTGTTGGGTGGTGGGCTCAGCCTTGCAGAGGCCCAGTACCAGTCTCATGGGTAGGCGTCTGCCTCTTGATTCAGCAATGCACTTAATCATGTATTTGTTTAAAAACCAACTCTTTGTTTCAGATTAATATTGCTTACCTTTGAGCAGGTGTAATGAACAATCCACTTTCATCTTGGTAGGCAGAGAATTTTTGAAACAAGACTGCTTGTTCTATGAGTATATTTCTTCCAGGCTGGAAAAAAATATTTTGTTTTCTCCAGGAAACTGAGATCTAGCTCTGTAGCAGCATCCTTGACAAATACATTTGTTTGAATTTCTGTAGATCAGCCTTCTGATAAGCCCTTGACAAATGGTGATGGGAGAGAGCCCCGAGCAACAGTCAAGCGGAAGCTCTCAAGTGCATCAGAAGAGGACGAACCCATTGGTGAAAAGAAGAAGAGAGAAGAAAAAGGAAAGCCAGGTTTATCCTCCTCAGAAAGTGGAGATTCACGATCAAGCTCAAGTTCTGAAAGCGGATGTGGCTCTGATTCTGACTCTGAATCAAGCTCTAGAACAGATCAGGACTACATAGATGGAGACCATGACTACAGCAAATCTGTGCAAGTGAAACCGAAAAGAAAAATCCGAAGGAACATCTCCAGTGGACAGAGAAATTGGCAGGGTAGAGGGACAGGAAAGAGAGGGAGATGGGGCCGGTGGGGTAGGTGGAGCAGAGGGGGGCGAGGCAGCCGGAGGGGAAGAGGCTGTAGCAGAGGAAGAAGAGGAGGCAGGGGAGGAAGAAGAGGGAGAGGGAGAGGAGCCTCCAGAGGAGCCTCCAGAGCCAAGCGCCCACGAATTGCCGATGATGAATTTGAGAATCTTTTGGGGGGACGCTTCAGTGAGAACACATTTGGTGGGCGGTTCAGCAGGCCGCCTCGGATTAAAACTAGGAATGAGGGCAGGCGAACCGTTTTATATAATGACGATTCAGACAATGACACTTTTGTGCACACTGAGGATCCCCTGAACCTTGGTACTTCTAGGTCAGGCAGGGTGCGGAAAATGACAGAAAAGGCCAGGGTCAGCCATCTCATGGGATGGAATTATTGACAAATGGGAAACTGGAAGTGAACAATGGTGTTTGACGATCTAAGGCCTTCTACTGCAGGGATTTTTGCCAGAAAATCTACAACGCAAATTGTGTGGGGACTCTGCTCACATTTTTCTGTGGTGCTTTTTCCATTTTGCCCATATGTATGTTCAAAGACTTCTGATTGCCACATGTTCTTGGCCAAAAGAAGCCTTGCCCGTTCATTCTATATCTGCAGAAATACTTTCCTACACTACACTTTGAGTTTGTCATAGGAGGACAGTGGCAATGGAATCATGATTTTGATGTCTCCCCTTGTTTTTCTTTTTTGGTTTTGTGTGTTTTGTGCATTATAGAAACAGCACCTTCTTACAGAGATTTTGAATTGTCTGCCATGAATTCCTTACATTCAGTAATAACTTTTGCACAATTCACCGATCTTAAAGGCAGCTATAAAATGTTTACAGTTTCTCTATTGTGCACAGAATATGAATAATTTCAATCTTTCCAAGCCAAACTTTCATGAAGTATGTTCATACTTGGGTATCTCGGTATGCTTTTCTCATTGGTTCTTAATTCATGTTTTAAAAATGAGAGGGAGAAAGAGGGGTGGGTGGGGCTTGGTGCCTTGTAAATACGTAGCAAACTTTTGACATGCATTAACAGATGCATGCATTAATAATATTATACAATGAGATACTTGAGAACTATGAATATCTAGACACACAGGTGCCAAATGCAAAAGTTAACTTGCTTCTATATTCGTTCTGATGCCCTCATATTGTTATAGCATTAATTGAGACTGCCAATAAGGTGTTAACATCAGCTTTGATATTTTCTCTCCTTCGCAGCCACTGTTTTTCTAGTAGCTTAGCTGCCTCCAGAATTGCAAATAATAGAAACATTAGAATTCATTTCCTTTTCTTCATTTATGGGATTGCTGTAGGTTGTGTGGCATTAGCACAGTCCGTCATTAAATGACAAAATAGCCATTTGTCAGGTTTCAACCTGACAATCATACTCACGATGCTTTACATGCTTTAATTTGATTCTTGCAACTACAACATAACTTTTTTATGCTATGGTAACTTTGCCGACTCACTTAGTATGGACAACCATCTCAATCTTACCCGGGGCAGGGAATCATAACACCCTTGATTAAGAGATTGCTAATTGGCAAAGGATCTCCAGGCCACTGAGCTCCTCCCCTCTCCCTCCCCCCGGCTTCCCCATTCACTTTGGTGGAAGGGCATGATTGGCTCACTTTAATTTTTTTTTGTGCGTGCTAATCAGCTCCTTCTGTTGAAGTGGACACAGCCCCACAAATGCAGAACATCTGTGTGTGAATTTCGGCATGTATGGGTTTCTCATTGGGTGTGATGCCATCTGGTTTGATACCGAGAAATAATTTGCACAGGGCTCTTCTTGTAACAGTGTTGAACAGTGCATCAGTGTAAGGGGAATCTAGGCTTGGGGAACCATGTTTGTCCCTCATCACTGTAGCAAGTGAATTTCAGAAATGTGCTTTCCCCCTTCTCTTGAATAAGAGTTTCATTTTTCTATTTTGTGTAATTCACCATCCCAGAGATAAAATAGAAGGGTTGACAGCATATGAAAGAGAAACAGAAAGCCAAATAAAATAATGAATGAAATTTCATAACATTATTTCTATCTAGCCTGCAAGCAATTCTTTCGCTAGGCACACTTGGTCAGTAACATTGCTGGATCTCCACAGAATTACAGTATAATTATTTATATATAACGTGTGTAAGAAAATCCATATATACACATGCATACAAAAGTGGCTGTGGATCATCTAGTGTAAAAAATAGATTTTAAAAATGGGAAGGCATTTGCCAATTAGGGCAAAAATAGGAGAATTATGTTATTGAGTTATGTGATATAGAAACCAAGCGTTTATTTATATACACACTGGATACAAATCCAGGAGTCAGGTATGGCACACAGTTGTCCTGATTCAGATCCTTTCTGCCCATGAAAGCCTGGAAGTGTTCCTGGAGCATCCTTTAATACAAGAGCTCCATGTTTGCTTCTGAGAGTGTGCAGGCTGTGCCTCAGGATGTGCAAGTATAGAATCTTTTTGTTCAGTGTAGTATTTCAGATCTACGAGACAGGTGTGTGCTTAAAAGGAAACCTCAAGCATATCTCCTGCTATACTATATAGACCGGCTATACTGTCACCATGGTTGCTTGTAACCACAATGGGGACAAATAGTGTTAATTTTAAAGAACTGAAATCCTGCCCCCAGAGAAGGTATTCACTTGTTTACAGGTATTTACTGTGGAGACCTATGCCCTAAGGAGTGGTGTGTGCTTCTTTGAAACACCAATTACAATTTGGGAGAAATGCCTTCAGTGTTCTCTTTTATTTAGGACTAATTATGTATTGTGAAGATGATAGGAAAGCAAGAATACTTTTCTAGGATGAAAGTATTTTTAGGATATGTGTTCATTACTAGGAAACTAGGCTACAATGGTGCTGCAACAACAGAACATCTGTTCTAAAGGAAATGGAGGTTTCTTGTGCATGTGAGGAATAAACTGGTGGTGTTTCATTTAGTTTGGTGGTTGGGATAGTTATCAACTGAGGATTCCTTATTGTACCCATTCATCTGTTGTTTGAGGATATCAATCAGGTGATGTGGGCCACCCTGAAACACAATTAATTTGGACAGGGTTTACTTTCCAAAGTTAAAATTGTATAGGACTCTGTAGCAATATTGGCTTGGAAATAACAAAATTGGACCCATTCTTCAGTAGACAGCTCTCAGGACCTCTCTGATTTCGACTGCCAAGGCCCTACTTCATCCTACCCCATTCTTTTCTTCCTTGCACCTTTTCCTGCTCCTTTCAGGTACTGCTGGTTCCTTTGTACCACTTGCCCTGTGGATGCTCCACATGTTCAATTTCTGGACATCAACCCACTAGGCTGTTGGCAGCCTCAGTGAGGATCAGATGCACTCAATTGAAAGCAGCTTCTTGGAGATGCAGAGGCTTGGCCTTCCCCATGATTTGTGTAACGCCACAAAAGAACTTTCACTGTAAAGGCTTGGGATTCAAAAAATCCAGACAATGCCATACTAAATCAGTGTAATGGTCTGTCTACAATTCTGTTTCAGGATCAAAATTGTAGAAATTTAGTGAACAAACCATCAAATCACCCCTTCTTAATTTTGTTTGTTTCTTACTGTGCAAGCCTTAGGATCTTGTCCTGTGAACTCATTATGTTTCTTGGTATTGCTCCCAGTTATTCTAACTGGCAATAACTGAATATCTTCATTGTATTTATGCCAAATTATGCTCACCAATAAACCTCCCAAAGGAACAGTATTTAGAAAGGAAATGGTGCTGGATTCTACTGAACAGCTGAGCAGAATTGCTTTAAGGGATTCTGCAAGGAGGCCAAAGCTGTATCCTATAAATTGGCCATTCAAATTCAAAACTAGATTATGTTTCACTGCAGAAAACTTTGTTGCAGTGAAACACAATTGTTCCATTTTGTCTGAATTGCCCATCATGCCTGACTGTAGGCTGTTCAGTGCTTGCCTGAGGCTGCCTTCACAATTTGCCACATGCATTTTGGAAGTGGTATTCTAAACAAAACAGTAACCAATCATCTTTAGCAATAACCAGCATGGTATATGTGGAAATGCAGAACACCTATTTTCACAGATTTCAGGTTCAACCTCCCTGCTTTAAGATGAGTTAGAACTTTGGATTTTTAACAGAAGATATTTGAAACCTTTCTGTTCCAGTCAAGAGCAATACTGAAATCTTTATCTGAAATGCATTTAATGCTTTCCTGAACTTTTGAAGTTTGGGCAACATCTTAAATGGTTATATCAACTGAATTTTAAGTCTCTCTCTCCTAAACACTTTCATCTGCCATCAAGAAGCAAAGGGTTTGTGAGGGTTTTTTTTGCATTCTATCATTTTCTAGTTTCCATGTGTTTGTTAGTAATAGGAACAAAAGGTAATAGGACTTCAAAAGTAAAGTAAAAAAAGTAATAGGACTTCAAGTTCCCACATACCACCTTGACTTCTTGTTCAAGTAAACCTATTCCTTCTCATTGCACATTTAATCTTTAAATTCTAAAATAGCAATACCCCACCTCCCCCCCCCCCGCCCCTGATCAAAGCCTAAGGTGTTATTGCATTTTGTGGAGGGAACTTAATTCTCTACCATATGTTGCTTCTGTTGTTTGGCAGCCTTGGAAACCCTTGGTTGCAGAATATTTCTTAGCATTAAGCCAAACCATACAAAGCTGTTGGTCATGGCTAAGGTTAAGCTGAGTAATTTATCTTCACCTAACACAGCTGATCATGTATTGGCACAAAGCAGGATAAACTAGATTTAGTCTAAGAACATTTCACCAACCTTAACTTACACACTGAATGCAAGCAGTTCTCTGTATTGCAAAGTTAGTGTACTGGTTTCATAATATATGCTACAAAATATAATAACTTTTCTATTTGTAAGAACAATTAAATATCTATGGGCAGAATGCACTGTTCAACACCTAAGGGTGCTCTATTAGAAATCTCTTAGGTGTTTTCATTATGTTCTTTAAAATGATGTATTCTAAATGACTACATTTACAAGGAATCTCCCCCCCCCCCAATATTACTACCGTATATCAGATGTTTACATTTTTTAAAGAATTTCACAATGGTGATTATCTGCAATGTTTCTAGCATTTTTTAAAGACCCTTCAAACACAGAACAACACTTTGACATGTATATCAGTATATCAGACGTTGGCCCACAACAAAATACATGTGTTACAGATCCCTGCATGTTTATCAGGTCTTGTGCAAGCCCGTTAAAATGAACAGGAAGTGCTCATAAGGTTTGCCTTGCACAGCCTCTTTATTTTAAATGAGCAAGTACAGAAAAGTTCTCTGCTGGATTGTGCTCTTATTTTCCAGCAGAATCGCTGTCACAGCCTTAACCTATAGTATTATATCAGATGGTGCTTTATGAATACATGTATATGCATGGATGTGGGTATGTAATTAGCAGACTGTGTTTTTAAACAAAATGGGTACTTTATAATAATCCTGCTGCATACCCGCCATACCATTTTGGCATTCTCCATCCAAATATTTAAAGTATACACTAAGAATAGTAGGCCTCAGTCTTTATAAGATTGTACTTCATGCCCTCCTTATTTCCCCTCCCTCCTTCCCCAAGGTGGTGTGCAAGAGAGTAGGAGTGCTTGAAATGTGGCTGTCAGTATTTGATTATAGTATATGTCTGTTCCTCCCCCCAAACACACAAACACACACACCTGTAGTCTTAACCTTTGCCAGGCTGATCGGCAAGCTCATGCCAAGACTTCTTTTTTTTTTCTTTTTTAACAATTAAGTGGTATTCAGAAAGCATGTTTCCATTTCCAAGGCAGATATATGTGTGTGTGTTTGTGTTTCTGGCCTATTTTGCCTTTTCGTTAAAGCTTCACAGCAGGTTTTGTTGAGGAATATTACTCTTTACAACTGAGCTTCAGACACATGGAATCTTAGTGTCATCTAAAAGCTCTTAATGCCTGTATATTGTGTTCTTGACAGTGTAAAGTACTTCACAGTTAACACCCCTGCAGAAAAAAGGTGCACACAAATTGATTTAAACTAATACTGTTTTGCTTTCATCTTGTTTTCAGAGGGTGCTCTATGCTCATATCTTTACATCTGCTATCTCAGGTCCCTTTAAAATGAAATGCTTCAGGGATTTTTGATGCCACTTGACGTTGGCAGACCAAATGTAATATTTATATGCAACAAGCTATTAGTTTTTTGTATTGTAAAAAAATGTAAATTTGTAAAGATTTTTTTTTCTTAGGGGTTTTTTTTTGGGGGGAGCAGGGAGGGGAAAGGAAGTCACTTAATGTAATTTAGGATGTTTCATTTTTCCAGCTGTGGGATTATCTCAATAAAAAGCCCCACTCATTCTATGATTTTTTGATTATTATTTTTTGGTGTTTTATTGTATATACAGAATAAATGTATTGATGGAAAATTATATCAAGTTCTTTAAAACAACAACCACCCTAAACTAGGGTGTTAGCCTAATCGGCTGCTTCCAACCTCCTTGGTGAGCAAGAGAAGGAGGTTTGGTTATAATGGTGAAACAATGAAAAGAGGATCCACAAGTTCAAGAGGTGCTGCTAGGTTCTGCATCTTGCAAAGTGTGGATAGCTGTTCTCTTGTGGCTGCTTGAAGTAGTCACTTCCCCTGGACAGCAGACTGCCTTTTGAGAATGACCCTCTCCAGTGGATCTCCCCTGCATGCCCAGCTCAGCCCTGTTTCTCAACAGTGCAGAAGGTCTCTTCTGCTGGCTACATGATTGCATAACCTTAGCCTCCCATGCAATGTAGAAAGTGCCATAGCTGGAGATCCATCAGAGGAGCAGCTGCTACACCTGCCTTGTGGAGAAATCTGCCTCACTTTGCCCCATGAGTGGGAGGCCCTGGCTACTAGGCAATTGATACCCTCCAGATGTGGACTAAAACTCCTATCACCCATCATCCCATCCCATGTCTGTTGACCATACTTGCTGGGACTGATGGTATTTGTAGTCCAACAACATCTGGGGGGCACCACATTGGATGCTTTCTCTTTAGCAGATGAGGAGTTTGACAGGCATGTGCTGTAGGGAGGATTTACCAGTTGGATCCACTGAAGGCACACCCCGGGGTGTTATTGCTTTGTCACATCCCAAGGTTTTGGGACATTCTGCAGTAGCCATAGGAGAAACAGGTTTTTTCCACTGAATTCCTGTTGTCTGTGTCTCCTGCAGGGTATTCCACCCACACTTGGGTTTTCAGTGGATTGTGATCCTCTTTCCATGCTTCTGGCTCACCACGCATTGTGGGTGGATGGGTGATACATAGGGGCTCCTGGATCAGTTTCTCCCTGTCCCATAGTTTTCAGTCACTTCTACCTAAAGCTTTGGGGAAGTTATCTTTCTTTTATTGCCTCTGTTGTACCTATTGAAAAAGTGCTTATTGCACTGGGGTAACATCCACACCGTGCATTCAAAGCACATGGCTTCTCTCAAAGAATCATGGAGAGTGTAGCCTACCCTACACAAAGCTACAAATCCTTGAATCTTTAGCTACAGTTCCCAGGGTTCTTGGGAGGAAGCAGTGGGAAAGTCTAGAATGTCACCCAGAAGACAATGAGAGCAGAAATTCACAGCAGTTTCCCTTTTTGTATGCTAGGTGGAACCGTGGACATAAAATGTGCAAATTAAATCCGTATCCTCTTGGCGTCTGCAATGTCTAAAGCCGTTTAGTCATCTTGTCATACAACACTCCCAATTTTGCAGACAGCATTACGAGAGCAGCAAGTGGTTTCTGGGTCAGGGGAGAATGATACTTGCAGCTGGATATATATCCTGATTTCCCTGTCCCCTTTGGCCACCAAACTGGGTGCATTTGCCACCTTATACACAATGTAGAGGACTGGCACATGATTGAATATCACTTTTCAAGCTTAATCCTGCATATGACCCACCTAGCTGCAGTTTGGGAGCTGGCCTCACAGAATCTCCATGTTCAGAAGCAGCAGGCCTTTATATAGCAGTTGCTGGGTGGGAGTCAGTAGTAGACAAAGACTCTTGCTTTCACTACTGAAAGCTTATACTGGGGTTACTAAGAGAGAGAAAAGTGCTGAACCTGTTGGACCATCAGCCTGATCTAGCATGGCAGTTGTTAGCGTTTTTTGTGACTATAGGATGTCCAGTACTAGGTCACATAAAGAGGCCCTTAATCCGCCTTGTTCAGTCTCAATAACAACCCACATATGAAAGGCTTAATTTCTTTGTAGTTTTTGTTTTTGACTCAGGTATTGTGATCAGAGGCAATGGCCTTGTGCTTTTTACAAATGAAGGGTTTTCCGTGTGGTTTAATTAGCGAGTCATCACTGCTTGGCCAAAGTAATTGCTGAATGTCTTTATGAATGATTCCAGCAATCACCAAAATAATTGTGTGAATTGCAGGAGTCTTTCACACAGCACATCACGATAAATAAATTGGCATACTCACTTCTAAAGGGTACCTTGTGTACTTCTGCTTCAAATATAGTATTGTTTTCTACCTCTTAGTTTCCTTCCCTCTTGCCAAATATCGCAGATAGCACTATTGAAATAAGGATTTCCTCCTACGCAGCCAAGGGTTGCCTCCTCTATAGGACTTGATTGTGCTATCACAAATTCAGCACAAGGACTCCCCTCACAGGATAATTTCCCTGGTAACATGTTGTGAACCCAAATATAGGATTGTGGAAAAGAAGGATTATGATTATGATTAGTACTTTATTTTTGTAAGCTTCACAGTGGCAGATTTTATAACTATCTGTTCCCTCTTAGCAAGAAGAGCTGAGAGTTTACATTCTGTTATTCTGCATACCATATCCAAAGTGGTCAGTAAAACAAGTAAAAAATTAAATTCAATGCAACCTTAAAACCACTTCTTAAAAATCACAATAAAACATTGAAAAGGAAGGCAAATAACAGTGGTGGCTGGTGCCCATTGTGCCTGATATGGCAGAAAGCAGGGATGCCAAAAGTAGGTGATGCCAGAGTCAATGACAGGCATAGCCACCCATTCTCTGTACTAAGTTCTACAAAAGTAACACTGAGACCAGGGAGTGTAAGGTAACCAGCATGCTTGAGTCTAAAGCAGTGGTTTCTAACCTTTTTTTGGCCATGCCCCACCTAAGCATCTCTAAAATCCTAATGCCCCCTCCCCTCATGAACTATAATTCTTATTATTCAAAAAGTGAACTGTTCACATGGAGGAAGCCTAAAAGGCCATTAACTGTTAATAAATCATTCTCAAATTGCCCCCCATTAAAAATCAAATTGCCCCCCTGTGGTGCGTGTGCCCGACATTGGGAACCGTGGGTCTAAAGCACGAAGGGTATAATGCCATAGAGTAAGCCCTCCTGTCACTTCCCCTCAGCTTGGGAGGAAATGGGCAAGCAAACCTTTTGTCGTACCCAGTCTACATTTGAATGTGTTGTGTGAGCAGCTCTGAGCTGCTCCCTCTAGAAACATGACTTTACTCAGCCTCTAGCTAGCACAAAATAATGTGCTAGACAAGAATGGAGTCTGAAAACCTAAACCAATAATTTAGGAACTTTTAGCATTTTGTAACCAAGAAATGTTTTACTGCCTGTGCAACTTGGTATGAAAAAGCACATGAATCTGACCTTTGAAGTGTTAGTTCTAAGTAACCTATTTTACAACTTACCACATGTGCGGTCTGTGTGCTAGGGAAGTGGGATACAGTGGTACCTCGGTTTTCGAATGTAATCTATTCTGGAACACCATATGACTTCTGAAACATTCGAAAACCAAGGTGCAAAGGGTGGTCTGCAAATTTACAAAATTGAGAAAAATACAGTGGTACCTCAGCGGAAGCCGTTCAACTTCCAAGGTGCAGTCGAAAACGGAAGCATTTACTTCTGGGTTTTTAGCGTTCAAAAACCAAAACGTTTTACTTCCAAGATGCTTAAAAACCAAGGTACCACTGTACTTTGGAATTCACTGGAAAGGCACATTTTCAAGGTTTCCTAGCTTACATTTCCACACTTTTCTTTCCTAGCTTACATTTCCACACTTTTCTTTCCTACATGTTTTGCCATGCTAAATCTCTGCTGGGGTTCTCTCTCCAAAGAGTACTTGCCCCAAATTTGGGTCTTGGCTTCCAACAGGGAGCCAAATTCCAAGAGGGAGCAGGGAGCTGACAATTGGTGCAACTTCCTGGACTGCTTGTAAGAAAAGGAGGCAGGTAGGAGGGGGCTGGCTGAGGGCCAGCTGAGGTTGGTGGGGGCAGTGCCCTGTTTGTCCTAATAGACCAGACTCCCCTGTGTACCACAACCACCAAAGATTAAAGCCTGTTGGAGCACAGCCCTACTAACCTGCTGCTTAAGTGGAAGCTCAGAAGTGGCCAAGCAGATATTCCTAGAGAGCGTCTTCCACAATCTCAGCACCACAGAGAAGTGTGTGTCTCTGTTACACTTCTGGTGATAGGGCACATAGAAGGGTGCTAAGGATGTTATCCCTGTGTGTGAGAGAGAGTGAAAGAGAAATTTGAAATAGTTAAGTATCACTCCACCATTCCGCTACTTTCAGGATTACCCTTTCCAGTGCCCAACCCCTACACCTGCTTTCATGCTATCTTAGCCAACCACTGGTTTGGGGAAAACACTTTGCTGAGATAACAGGTAGTTCCACCCTACGACTCTGGCCACACAAACCGAATGGGAGTGGAAAGAAAAGGTATAGGAGGAAGATTAATTTCTTTAGAATGAAGAGGTAAGGTGTTCTTTTTGCTTTTTGTTTTTAAATGGCATTTTGAACACCCCAATGTGCCTTTCCCCTGTCCATTTTAAGAACACAAGAAGAGCCCTGCTGGATCAGGCCCAAGGCCCATCTGGACCAGTATCCCGCTCTAGCAGTGGCCAACCAGATGCCTATGATAAGTGTGCAAGGAGGACCTGATTGCAACAGCACTCTTCTCACCTGCAGTTCCCATAAACTGGTATTCAAAGGCATAGTTCAGGGGTCAGTAGGGGGCTTTTTCAGCAGGGGGTTGGTCCACAGTCCCTCAGACCTTGTGGGGGGCCAGACTATATTTTGGGAAAAAAAATGATCAAATTCCTATGCCCCACAAATAATCCAGAGATGCATTTTAAATAAAAGCACACATTCTACTCGTGTAAAAACACCAGGCAGGCCCCACAAATAACCGAGAGATGCATTTTAAATCAAAGGACACATTCTACTCATGTAAAAACACGCTGATTCCTGGACCGTCTGTGGGCCGGATTTAGAATGTGATTGGGCTGGATCCGGCCCCCGGGTCTTAGTTTGCCTACCCATGGCATAGTTTCTTTTATTGGCATAAAAGGGAGAGAGAGAGAGAGAGAGAGAGAGAGAGAGGAAGGAGAATTCCAAGTTTGGGGCAAATAATCTTTGGTGAGAGAACTTCAGCAGGGATTTAAATCACAAAATATTCAGCAAAGTAAAGTGTGGAAATATAAGCTGTTATATCTTTAAAATATGTGCCCCTCCAAAATGTCCCTCTAAAACGTTTCATTCCAAAGTTTCCCTCTTCCCACAGCATAGGAAAATGACCACATTTGGTAAGTTTAAAAATTGATTTACTTACATACTCTTCAAAAGTCAGGTTCATATGTTTCAGAAAAGTTGCACAGGCAGTAAAACTCAGCTAGTTGCAAAGTGATAAAAGTTCTTAAACTATTGGTATAGAACTCAATAGAGGCTTGTGAGAGCCACGTAGCTGAGTACACTAGGTACAACAATAAGCGGACATAGCTAAGCCTGGTGTTCCTTCCTTCAGGGGCGGAGCTACCTGCCCCAGCACCTGGAGTGGTGGGAGGTGGGGCTAGCCACCTGCATGGCGAGCATCCCTAACTGCCTTCTGCCCATGTGGTGAGAATTGGGGGGACACACACGCCGCTAGCTGCCCACGGCAGCATAGTCCCTAGCGGCCCACCGCCTGTGCAGTGAGCATCCGGTGGTGCCGCCCATGCAGTGAGGCGGGGGGGTGGGGGTGGCGCAGTAATGTCACCCGCCCTCACAGCTGACACCCGGTGTGCACCGCACCCCCCGCACCCTCCTTCCTCCACCAGTGTATCCCTTTATGCATTAATTAGACTTAAGCATGTTGGTTATATGAGGCTGGTTATACCACCCACACCTCTGACCAAAGGCACTGGCTCCTGGAGGCAGAGGCTCTTTGGGCCCCCAATCTTTTTTTTTTTTTAGGGGGCCACTCATTGTTGAGGCTGAACGAGGAGTTGGTCACAGAGTGATGTCAGGACGTTGTGTGATGTCAGCTGTTAAGTTGTGGGTGAACATATCAGACAACACAGCGATTCTTCAAACAGCTCTTGTTTATTCACAGGCCAGAACAGAACTGAACTGAAGGATTCAGTCAGCCTGCTTATATAGAGCTCCAGTACAATGTAACTGTAATAATTTTCTAAAACTATCCAATCACTGAACGTCACTTTCGATCCCTTATTTGCATAACTATCTACAGTATCCCCCTGCTGGCCCAGGGTGAGAACTTCAGTACATAACACCCCTCCCCACCGAGATAGGGCGTTAGTTACAATCATAATGGTTTCCTTATATACATGTAATGGTTCAATTAGGCACAAAAGCATATCGGTTACATTTCACATACTTCCATTAGACCAACAGTGTTACATGTCCAACAACATAGTCCTTTAAATAAGTTGGGTGCTTGGAAACTCTGCCAGACCGCTGGGGACTGGTATCCAAGTCCGCGGGGCCGCCCAATTCTTGCTGAGGCTGTGGCGCGACCCTAGGTGGCGTTGAAACCAAGTCCCCTGGATCCGCTGCTGTGGGTGGAACCTCCACAAGTGGAGTTGGCGGAATGTCAGGCACGGCAGTGGTCTGAGTCTGTGGGAAGTCCGGCAGACCCTCTGAAGTGGCTTGGTTCAGCTCCATGGCCGCAGTTTGCGAGAGAGGTGTAGGTGGAGCCTCACTATCTGTAAGTGCCTGTTCCGGAGCCACGAGCGCAGTTGGGGGCACCACGGTTGTGTCCAAGTCCCCAACCCTGCGCCTAAGCTGGTCTATGTGCCAGCGCCACAAGCGTCCGTCTTCGAGTGCCACCTGGGACGAGCGAGGTCCAGTGACTCCCACTACTGTGGCTGACACCCAAGGAATGTCCCCCACAAAGATCTGGGCAAAGACCTGGTTTCCTGGAACAAATGACCGTGGCACGTTGGCACAGCCTGGGGGTTCAGCCATGGCAAAGTCCAGGTGCAGCTGGTCGAGCGGGGACCTGAGGCGGCGGCCCATAAGCAGTTTGGCAGGACTCCGCCCTGTGGCCGCATGAGGGGTGATGTGTTGCATGAACAAGTATTCGGTGACCCGCTCGTGCCAGTCTCCCCTGTCCAGCCGCCCCAGTGCCTCTTTTGCCGAACGCACCATTCTCTCCACTTGCCCGTTGCTGGATGGATGAAATGGTGCCGTTAGAGCATGGCGGATGCCCAGTCCCAAAAGATACCTCTCAAAAGTGCCTGACGTGAACTGCAGTCCGTTGTCAGAGACAAGGACATCAGGACACCCATGTGTCGCAAAGAGGCCTCGCAGCACCCGAAGGACAGCCTCGGTAGTGGTGGAGGGCATCAGGGCCACCTCCAGCCATTTGGAATAGGCGTCCACCACTACCATAAAGGTCCAGCTGTGAAAGGGGCTGGCCAGATTGATGTGCACCCTCGACCAGGGTGTCTTGGGCGTCTCCCAGGTGTGTCCCTTAGCTGCCGGTTGCGCAGGCCTCAATTCTTGGCACGCTTGACAGGCAGAAACCCAGGCAGTGATGGCATCGTCCATGTTAGGCCACCAGACGGAACAACGAGCCAACGCCTTCATTTTAACAATTCCCGGGTCGCCAATGTGCAGAGCCTCAAGGACGCGTTGACGGAGTCTTTGGGGAATCACGACGCGGTCTCCCCACAGCAGACAGCCACGATGAGCTGAGAGTTCGTGTTGTCTGGTTGTGAATGGCTGGAATTCCGATGCAAAAGACCCTTGTGGCCACCCCCTCCACACTCAGTTGAGCACAAGGCTGATGGTGCAATCCTGGGCAGATGCAGAGGCCACAGTGGTAGCCGATACAGGCGCTGCCAGAAGATCCTCAATCAGGAGGAGTGATAAAGCAGGAGCCGGGTCTTCCACAAATGCTGGAAGAGGGCAATGGCTGAGGGCGTTGGCATGGCCCATCAATTTCCCCGGGTGATGGACGAGCTGGTAGTGGTAGGCAGCCTGGAAAACAGTCCGTCACAGCATGCGTGGTGAGAGGACTGGTGGAGTTGGTTGATCACCGGCGAGGAGGCCCAGGAGCGGCTTGTGGTCGGCGATGAGGTCAAAAGTCCTGCCATAGAGGTATTCATGGAACCTCTTTACTCCAGCCACAAGTGCCAGTGCCTCCTTGTCGAGCTGGCTGTAATTCCGTTCCATCGGAGATAGCGTCCTGGAAAAGTAGGCGAGCGGTGCTTCTCTTCCGTCTGGAAAACGGTGACTAAGGACAGCGCCGATGCCAAAAGGTGAGGCGTCGCAGGCAAGGACCAGCTGCCTGGCTTCACTGTACTGTACCAGCACACTGTCTGATGAAAGGAGAGCCTTGACTGAGTTGAAGGCTGCCATCTCCTGAAGACCCCAGGACCAAGGTGTCTTCGTGCTGAGGAGTCGGTGAAGAGGCTCAGCCACCGTGGCTTTGTGGGGCAGGAACATGTTATAAAAGTTCAGCAGTCCTAGGAACGCCTGCAACTCCGTCTTGTTCTTTGGGATGGGGGCCTGCTGGATAGCGCGGATCTTGGATGTGGTCGGGTAAAGGCCAGAGGCATCGATCAGGTAGCCCTGGAACTCCACCTGTGGAACGGCAATCTGGCACTTCTCCCTCTTTACCTTGAGCCCGGCCTCCTGGAACCTGGTCAGCACTGTGCGAAGGCGCTCGAACAGCTGCTGGTGTGAGTCTGCGGACACCAAGACGTCATCAAAATATGGTACCACGCCCGGAAGCCCTTGCAGGAGACACTCCATAAAGCTTTGGAAGATGCCAGGAGCCACACTCACCCCGAACTGCAAACGGCGGCAGCGGAATGCCCCTCGGTGGGTGACGATCGTCTGGGCTTCAGCGGTGGCATCATCGACGGGCAGTTGTTGATAGGCTTGGGCAAGCTCCAGCTTAGCGAAGACCTTACCCTCACCCAGGGAATGCAGCAGGTGTTGGACAACAGGAACCGGATAAGCGTGCTGCTGAAGTGCCTTATTGATCGTGCACTTGTAGTCGGCACAGATTCTCACCGAACCGTCCGGGTTGACAGGCGTGACGATGGGGGTTTCCCACTTGGAGTGGTCAACTGGCTCCAAAACTCCTTGGGCGATCAGCTTGTCTAGTTGTTCGTCCACCTTAGCCTTGAGAGCAAAGGGAACCCGGCGTGGCTTTAGCTTGATGGGGGCGACTTGTGGATCAAGGCTAAAGGAGATGGGCGTACCTGTATATTGACCCAAAGTGCCGTCAAAAACCTCAGCAAAGTCTTTGACCAGACCCTCAGTCTCTGCGTTAGAGATGCAGTTGATGCCGGTGACTTCCAGGCCGAGGGCATCAAACCAGTCTAGCCCTAGGAGGCTTGGCTGCTGACCTTCGACCACCACCAGTCGGAGCAGGCCCGAAAAATCCTTGAAGGTGATCCGGAACCGGCCAACGCCTACCATAGGAATGTCGTTTCCCTGGTAGTCTCTCAGTTGTATGTGGTGAGAGTCGAGTTGCCTTTTGGACACTCTGGGTACCAGTCTTTTGATGGTGCTCCAAGACACGATGGACAGGGCAGACCCTGTGTCGATCTCCATGTCATATGGAGCTCCTTCAATGAGCACAGTGACGTTCAACTTGCGTCGCATAGGCGAGTCAGTTTGGCCAATCGTGGTTCCAGATGGGCAGTGGCAGTTGGTGAGAGCGAAACAGCTTTCCTTGGCGGACTGAAGTGAAGACTTGGACTTGCAAGTCAGTGGAGGGGGGATGTCAGACAGAGCCGATCGGCAGACCTTAGCGATGTGGCCCCTTCTGGAACACGTCCGACAGATGGCATCTCTGAATCGACACTTGGCACGGGAATGGCTGCCTCCACAGCCGGCACATTCCGATTGGCCCTTGAACTTCTTTTGGAACTTCCTGCGCTCCCGCTTTGTCTGGTGCACGTCATCGTCTTCACTGGAGGATGCCTCATCACTGCTGGCCTCTTCATGATGCACTGGAACTGGCTTCCTAGCAAGATGCAGGCTGCTGGCCTTGCAGATCTCCTGGGCGGAGCGTCCAGCAGCTTCCGAGGCCACGGCCTCCTCAATAGCTTTCTGCAGCGTGAGGTCTGGCTTGGCGAGGAGACGCCGTTGCAGATGGATGTCCCGGACCCCGCAGACGATTCGATCCATCAGGGCATCATCTAAGTCTCGGAACTCGCAGTGCATTGCAGCCTGTCGGAGGGCGGCGGTGTAGTTGTTAATTGACTCCCCCTCTGCCTGGTTCCGGTGGTAGAACGCATGGCGGGCAGCAATCTTGGATGGCTTTGGCGCGTAGTGGTTGCGGAGCTTCTCTTTAATCGTGTCCCACGGTGCTGCCTGGACTGCTACAGGCGCAACCAATGCTCGGGCCGTCTCGAACACCTCAGGCCCACAGAGGCTGAGGAATAGGCCCCGCTTAAGCTCCTGTGATACTTCCGTCAGCTCATTGGCTTGGAGGTAGCAGTCGAACCGAGCGAGGTAGGAGTCCCATGATTCAGAGGCTGGCGCAAAAGGTGGTAGAGGCACAAGTGAAGCCATGGTTCCGATGCCGATGTGGATGCGATGGATGGAACACAGTGCTCTAGGCAGAACAGTCAGCTCTGAATTGGTTCTGTTCAGTGATTTCGCTCGGTGTTTCAGCTCAGTGATTCAGCTCCGCTCAGAGGGTGGCTGCATCTGGCTGTGCTCTGTTGTCCATCCATCCCACCCTCGTTGGCAGTGTTAGATTGTGGGTGAACATATCAGACGACACAGCGATTCTTCAAACAGCTCTTGTTTATTCACAGGCCAGAACAGAACTGAACTGAAGGGTTCAGTCAGCCTGTTTATATAGAGCTCCAGTACAAAGTAACGGTAATAATTTTCTAAAACTATCCAATCACTGAACGTCACTTTCGATCCCTTGTTTGCATAACTATCTACAGTATCCCTTGCTGCCCCAGGGTGAGAACTTCAGTACATAACATCAGCACATTGTGTTAGGTCCCCTCAATGTTCTTCGGAAGATAGTGCCTCTGACGTAGTTATTGTGGTTGGTAACTTTATCTTCCATGAATTTGTCTAACCTTTTAAAGCCATCTGAGTTGGTAGCCATCACAACCTTTTTTTGGAAGGTCATTTTAATTGTCCTCTTCTCTGCCTTCTCCTGTTTTGTGACTGTTGTTTATGAAATGGCACTAGAACGGTTCCTGGTATGTATATATATATTTAATGGAAGCATGTGTGAGTGTTTGGTCTGGGCGGTTCCCAGAATGGTTCTTAAATCTAATATTTCTGTGCGTGGGTTTGGTGACCTGCAGCAATATATCACTAAAGTACAGACAAAATATTTTGTACAGCCCTTGACTTTCAGCTGATTTGAAAGTCAATGGAAACCAACATGACCCAGGAAGGCCCATGTGATGAGCAGCAATGATTCATCCTTATTCCCCCAATTAGCCATTGAAAGGGAACAAATACGGTACTAATGTTAGAGAGAACAGAGCAAGCAGCCAGTGGCTGTTTTTGATTGATTGAAAAGAGAGACAAATTGGGCTCTCTAAAAGGATTATTTTAGAGAGAACTTTGAGACATCCATTGCAGGCCTAATGCTGTTCATTTCCACTTCTACTCAACCTGCATAACTGTATAAAATAAAGTGTATGTATTTGAATCTCTGGATTTCTTGTTGATTTGCTTTTATGCATTTTTATATTGCTTGTTTACTGGGTTTTAGGTTGTGTTTTTGGGTGGCAGCCAGTGCTATTCCAACTCAGAGTAGACCCATTGAAGTTAATGTGAATGACTAATGTAGTTCCATTGGTTTCAGTAGGTTTACTCTAGTTGGTTACAACCCTTTGTTTTAATGGTATATTTGCTTTTTGCCTGTACGCCACTTGCAGATTTATGAAACATTAAGCAGAATTTAAATGTTTTTAGATAAATAAATAGAAATATTGCTCTATGCCATTCATTCTCCAGTAACCTCATTCCCAGGAAACTAAATCCCAGAGTAAAACGCCCAGGGAAATACATGCATGTGTACATACATAATTTTATTTGTATGCTGCCTTTCCACAGTTCAAACCATGCTCAAGGTGGCTTAAACAAAAATACAGCACATAAGTTTGTGTTATCATTGTGGAAAATCTAATAATAATAAAAATACAGCACATAACTGCAACACAACAAAAGTAGTCATAAACAATAATTAAACAATTAAAAAATACAAACCAAACTGAACAATTTCCACATATATCGCGACAAGATCTAAAATAAAGACACAAAAACCCAGCAGCAGCAACCCCCTTTCCACAAGACCCCACAAACAGCACCCCAGCCCAAAAGTCTTCAGCCTGTCTCCTGAGCTTCTTGTTTGCTCCTCCCAGCCCTTGGGTAGCTAGAAGCCACTGCCCAGAGGTGTGAGCTGGAAGTCAAGAGCTAAAGGGCTCTTGACTCTCAGCCAGTGGATCAGCCATCAACTGAAAAATCCCTCTTGGTCCTAAACTGTGAAGAGCAGAATCTCCTCCAGAAACAAGATGAAGAGCAGCTATACTTCTGAGATGTGTTTTCATCAGCAAGCCCCAGCTTGAGGTGCTCCTCTCCTAGAGATGCCTTAGTGGTCTCTGATTGAGACATTCAGGAGCAACATCTTGGTGGCAGCAACAGAGGTGTCACAGGTGGGTTCCTAAGGAAGGATAAGGGAGCAATTTTGGTGCAGGAGGCGGTGTTTAATTGGCTGCCACTGCATAGAAATTGAGAAACTGGATTTGACTCATCTTGTGCAGGTGTTTCAGGATGGAGACATAGGTTGGGCATGCTGCATGGAGAAGCTGTTTACAATGGAGCCCAGCGATGGAAGTGTGCAGCTGTATTGAGGCAGCACCAGGTATTGTAATTTTGCATCCCCCAACAACTTTGCGCTGGGCACAGGTGTTTTAAAACCACTGTCATGTGTTGGTGTCAATCTGTTCTAATCATCCGTCTAGCCACAGCATTATGCATTAACTGCATCCCAGACCGAAGAGTAGCCTCTTGTGCTCCCTCTATTCTCAAAAGAATTTCAATGCCTTTGGCCCTTCTACTATCTCTGCTTAAGACACTTGCCTGTTGAATGACCTGTGTGGAAAAAGTGGTAGACAAAGATGCTTTGGAGGGGGCAGACAAACCAACCTTATGTAAGGCTTACTTGCCGATTTCCCAGGGCTCCTTTTTTAAAACAAGCTAAGGCTTATCCATCTTTCTCCATCAAAATACTCACCAAGCAGTAATCTTGGATCAAAATAGCTTTCAACTCATCATGTTACAGGAAGCGTTTCTTAAAAAGAGCTTTTGATCTTGAAGGTGGGGTAGAAAGGAGATGGCTATGACAGGACCTACTATTTGCACTTTTCGGGAACAATTGAAGACATGTTTGCTCTGAAAGACTTTGTCAGCTGAATAAGTGGGCCCTTTACTATGAATGCCTACTTTGTATGGTTTTATTCTTGTTTTGGATGTGTCTGCTTTTAGCCGCTTTTGAATTATTTCCGGTGCAAATTGCCTTCAGATGGTTGTTTTGATCGAAGCAGCAATAACTATAGCAATAGCAATGAAATTACTGTTTAATTTCATTTGTTGCCATAAGCATGAAACGCAAAGGCATCCACAATCGGGGGTGAGGAGCCTCAGAGCAAAGCCCCCATCCACAAAAATGCTTGTTACAGCACAGATGTTTATGACAACTAGGGACACTTCAAAGCAGCCTCCGGGCACAAACTATTAAAAATGTTAGGTTTCATTACTGTTAGCAGTAATATACCGTATTTTTCGCTTTATACGACGCACCAGACCATAAGACGCAGCTAGTTTTTGGTGGAAGAAAACAAGAAAAAAAATACTCTGAATCCCAGAAGCCAGAACAGCAAGAGGGATCGCTGCGCAGCGAAAGCAGCAATCCCTCTTGTTGTTCTGGCTTCTGGGATCGCTGTGCAGCCTGCATTCGCTCCATAAGACGCACACACATTTCCCCTTACTTTTTAGGAGGGAAAAAGTGAGTCTTTTAGAGCAAAAAATATGGTAATCAACTGAGTACTGATGGGGATCTTGTGGCCTAAGAAAATGAATTGTTGCACTTTTATGCACACTTTTACCCTAGTATATGCATTATGCACACTACTTGGCTGGACAACTGCATTGCAAAAATCAGAGAACTGTGAATTCCTAGTCAAAACAAAAAATTTTTTTTCCTTCCAGTAGCACCTTAAAGACCAACTAAGTTAGTTCTTGGTATGAGCTTTCGTGTGCATGCACACTTCTTCAGATACACTGAAACAGAAGTTGCCAGATCCTTCTATATAGTGAGAAGGTGGGGAGGGGTATTACTCAGAAGGGTGGTGGGAATGGGTGATTGGCAGATAGCTGTGATGATCCTGTTGACGACTCTTAACGACTGCAATAGGTCTTGCAGGAAAAAGCAAGGGGTGAGAAGGTGAAAAATGGCTTTGTCATGTATAATGAGATAAGAATCCAATGTCTTTGTTCAGACCAGGTCTCTCCATGGTTTTAAGTTTGGTAATGAGTTGCAATTCAGCAGCTTCTCTTTCCAGTCTATTTCTGAAATTCCTTTGTAGTAAAACAGCTACTTTGAGATCTTGTATAGAATGTCCTGGGAGATTGAAGTGTTCTCCTACTGGTTTCTCTGTCTTGTGATTCTTGATGTCCGATTTATGTCCGTTTATTCTTTGGCGTAAGGTTTGGCCTGTTTGTCCAATATAGAGAGCTGAAGGATACTGTTGGCATTTGATGGCATATACAATGTTAGACGATGAGCAATTAAATAGTCCCGAGATGGTATGTGTGATGTTGTTGGGGCCAGTAATGGTGTTGTCCGGGTGTATGTGGCAGCAAAGTTGGCATCTGGGTTTATTGCAGGCTCTGGTGCCAGTGTCCGTGTTACGTCTGGTTGTAGTATTATTGTGGGTTAGGAGTTGTTTAAGATTGGGTGGCTGTCTGTAGGCAATGAAAGGTCTTCCTCCCAGAGCTTGAGAAAGAGAACTATCATTGTCCAGGAGAGGTTGTAGATCTCTGATGATGCGTTGTACTGTTTTAACTTGGGAGCTGTATGTGATGACTAGAGGTGTTCTGTTATTTTCTTTTTTGGGTCTGTCTTGCAGCAAGTTCTCTCTGGGTATCTGTCTGGCTCTGTTGATCTGTTGTCTAACTTCATCTGCTGGGTATTTTAGTTCTAAAAAGGTTTGCTGTAGATCTCTTAGGTGAGAGTCTGTGAATTCCTAAAGATGGCTGTGTTTTGATTCACTTATTGTGTCAGAAAGAACAAATTAGGTAGGCTCACATTTTAAATGCAAACTTTACAAAACTTCTCCCCCATCCCTAATCCTGGCCCTGGTTTCTCAATATGTTTTGCTGCCCCTATAGAATAGTATGTGAAGTTTGTTTTTTGGCTTCCTGGTGGGTAGAGCCACAGCCAGTTCTCCCTGCCTATGGAGGGTGGATGCTTCTGAGGTCCACAGCTATACTGTCTAGCTGCTTGACTCTGGAAAAGTTTGGCCTAAGTGCTCGTAGGCGTTGCTGATTTTATTAATTATCCATATTTCCCCCTAGCTGTTTTCTGTTGCACTTGACTATGTCATCAGCAGTAGTAATGGAGCATTCCCTGTCTCCTTGGTTTCAGCCCACGCAACTGGTTGAATAGAGCAGCTCTGGGTAGCTCATTGTGTACCCAAAGGGCAGCAAAGCAATCTCACCTTTAAAACAAAATCTCATAAATGTGTCTGGAAATAGACAATGTACGTCATGTTTACTACTGTTCTGCAATGCATTTTCTGTTGGATTATACCTGATCAACTTGATGGAGGCTGTCTGACCAGGGTTTTTTTTCTGTTTACTAACTTTAATGCTTGTAGACCATTAGATGAACTTGGGTCATGTGATAGCCTTTCAAAACGTTGCCTGGTGCTGTTATTATTTTACTTAGCATTTAATTTATGTTTTAGCACAAGGACAGGGAAACCTGTGACCTTCCAAGGATTTGCTGCAACCCGACTCTCATCATCCCTCACCACTGGCCATGTTGACTGGGATTCATGGAAGCTGAAGTCCCAACAACATCCATTTATTATTTAGAGCATTCAAATGTCCTAGTAATGTGGGCCCCCCCCCAACAATTAAAGCTGAACATTAAGAGGAAAGGGGGAAACTGGGTTATACTTAAAGGGGCTGTGATTTTCACAGGTCCCTATAGCTAAAGCCCCGAGCGCAGCAGCTTAGATCTAACTCCAGATCTAGTGCACACTGGGACTGGTAGGGAAGAAGGCATGGAGGCCAACGGTAGGTAGTGCCACAGCCAATGATAGGCAGATCTAGCTAATTATTGGTTTGCTCCTATTCTCCTCTTTACAAAGGGAAACTAAGACTAAGGAGACTAAGGAGTAGAATACTGCCAAAAATACCACCCACTGTGCAAATAAGGTTAAGAGTATCCCTTTTTTTGTAGTGGGGGCTAAGATGAGGTTGGTGGGGCAGTGCCCGGTTCTCCCAAACCAGCCTTTCTCAACCTGTAGGTCCCCAGATGTTGTTGAACTACAACTCCCATCACCTCTAGCTAGCAAGGCCAGAGCTCAGGGATGATGGGAGTTGTAGTCCAACAACATCTGGGGACCCACAGGTTGAGAACCGTTGTCCCAAATGCAGCAGCCCCCACTGCCTCTGTGCGTATCTTAATCAACAGAGACTTCAGTTCCATTTCTGTTGTTTCAGGTTTTCTGATGCTTTGAGATTATGCATAACCACGATGCCACAGAAGTGTCTTGCGTACTTGGAGCCATTATAGCCATCCTTAGTCACCAACCGGTAAGTCCAATTTCCTGCAGAGTGCAGATTAACCTCAGTGATAATTGGAATATTGATTTGTTTTTCTGAAGGATTGGCCTCAGCCAGAGTGACAAAGCTGTGGATCTTATGACTTTTTTGAAAAACAACCTGATAATTGAAGGATTTGGGGTGCATGGGGTGTTAGGGAATGGGTAGTACCTCTGATGGGGGACATGTTGTGCTAAGCCAGATGAGGGTAGCTGGTGGGTCTCAATCCCTTGGTGAGTTAGGGACTTCCCCTGCATGTGGCAGGAGTGCCAACTTGAATAAAATATTGTGGAGGCCCAGGTAAGCCCCGCCCTGCAAAATCAATCACATGATGCAGTACATATGCACACCATTTGAATGGGAATGCCCACCAACTTTGTGGGGCCCAGCCACCACAAATATTTTATTGTGGGGACCAAAGCCCCCATGGCCCCTAAGAGTTGGCTCCTATGGCATGTGGAGACAGGCTCTGGCTGATTGAGCAAACAAGATCAATAGTGGGTACAACGCTCAAGAAAGCAGCTTCTGCACGTGCTGTAGAGGGAAGTGAGGGGCAGATGGGGCTCGTCAACCTGGGAAGGTGGCCCATCTAGGAGAAGGAAAACTATTCTCCTAAACCTCTGCTATTTTTTTTAGGGTTGCCATATGTCTGGGAAATCCCGGACGTGCCCTCTTTTGGGAGGGCCTACTGGGGAATTTTAAAATTTAGAAGTGAATGTCAGGGTTTTGGGGTTATGGGGATTTTTTGTGTTTGTGTGCTGATGGTTCGGGTCCAGGCTTGGATTTGGATTTTGGATTTGATATCCCGCTTTATCACTACCCGAAGGAGTCTCAAAGCGGCTCACAATCTCCTTTCCCTTCCTCCCCCACAACAAACACTCTGTGAGGTGAGTGGTGCTGAGAGACTTCAGAGAAATGTGACTAGCCCAAGGTCACCCAGCAGCTGCATGTGGAGGAGCGGGGAAGCGAACCCAGTTCACCAGATTATGAGTCCACCGCTCTTAACCATTACACCACACTGGCTTGGGCTCAGACAGCTCTGGCTTTGGCTCGGGTGCATGCAGCTCAACACACTTAAGCAGGAAAGACAGGACAGCTAGCAGAGCTGATGGTCAGGGAAACTGCTTCCCTGAGCATGCAAGCAGGAGAGACAGGGCTTCTGGAGAGCTGATGCGCAAAGAATCTTCTTCCCTGCACATCTGCTCTGCCTGTTCATGCCACTGCCCTGTCCCTTCCACAAGCAGGAGGGTCAGGGCAGCTTGCAGAGCTGATGGACCAGGAAATTACCATTGGGGGGAATTTTCAAAAATCAGCAAAATGTCTGGATTTTTACTTCTTGAAATATGGTAACCCTAACCTTGCGGGCAGGACACGGGTGATACTGTGGGCTAAACCACAGAGCCTAGGACTTGCCAATCAGAAGGTCGGTGGTTCAAATCCCCATGATGGGGTGAGCTCCCGTTGCTCAGTCCCTGCTCCTGCCAACCTAGCAGTTCAAAAGGACATCAAAGTGTAAGTAGATAAATAGGTACCGCTTTGGCGGGAAGGTAAACAGCTTTTCCGTGTGCTGCTCTGGTTCACCAGAAGCGGCTTAGTCATGCTGGCCACATGACCCGGAAGCTGTACGCCGGCTCCCTTGGCCAATAAAGTGAGATGAGTGCTGCAACCCCAGAGTCGTCTGCGACTGGACCTAATGGTCAGGGGTCCCTTTACCTTTACATACTCCTAGATCGTTTTCACATGTACTGCTAGTAAGCCACGTTTCCCCCATCCTATATTTGTGCATCTGGTTCTTCCTGCCCAAGTGCAGGAACTTTACATTTGTCTATATTGAAATTCATTAGTTTGGGCCTTGTTCTCCAATCTGTTAAGGTCATTTTGAATTCTGATTCTGTCTTCTACAGCATTAGCTACCCCTCTCAGTTTGGTATCATCTGCAAATTTGATGAGTGTCCCCTCCTTTGTTCAAGTCATTTATAAAGACATTGAACAACAACAGGTCCAGGATAGAAATAGACAGTAAACAATACTGTATGGACCAAGGCTTTAATTTGGAATAAGATGACTTCTGCCTCCTGCTCTTCTTGGTCTATAATGGTAGAGCCCTTAGGCACCGGGAATGCCTTGCAACATTTTGTGGCAGGTGTCACTTATATCACTATTCTGTAAGACAGGGATGGGAAGCTCAGGTCTGGGGACCAAATGCAATCCTTCACGTCTCTGTATCTGGCCCTCAAGATGCTCCCCAGGTCACACCCCCTCACCAGCCCTGCTGTCACCCTCCCTAAATTTTGCCTGCCTGGAGTGTGTCCTCAAATGATACTAATGCTTATTGCTTGCCTGCAGTGCTTTTTCTTTTCTTTTCTGGGGAGTACTTAGGGGTACACAGTACTGGCACTTCTTTTTTCATAAAAGAAAAGCCCTGGTTAAGAGTGTGGCACTTACTGTAACAACTTCATGGTAAGTACCGGCACTTTTTATTCACTCTATCTGTGTGCCTTTTTATTTACTCTTGTCTGTGTACTGACTCCAGGGACTCAGCAATTTCACTTTAGCTTGTCTAAATGTTTTGTCTATATTGGATATTCTTTTCTGAAGCTGTCTGTTGAATATGATTCACTCTCAAGGCTTTGCTCTAGAGTTTGAGCCCTTCTGAACAAACAGCACAGATGTTTTCAGGTATATTCTGCATTCTGTATCTTACATCTGGCCCTGACTTTATCTTTGAGGCAAAGTGTTACTTTCCACAAACACTCAGTGTTATGTACTGAAGTTCTCACCCTGGGCCAGCAGGGGGATACTGTAGATAGTTTTCACTCAGGTCCACATATGCAAATAAGGTCTCAAGTTTGGCCCCTGAAATCTTAGGGTCTGGAATGCTTCTGACCTGGCAACCCTGGTACATAGTGCCATATATTCAAACCCAACTACACTTCACATGGGAAGCTGCCTTATGCGGACTCACTCTTGGTCTATCTTGTGTAGTATTGTCTATACATGCTGGCAGCAGCACTCCAGGGTTTCAGACCAAGGAGTCTTTCCCAGCCCTTCCTACATTGGCCGCCAGTTTGTTTTGTTAGAAAAACACTGGAGCCTAATTCGAACAGTAGAATGTCTGGCATCTGGTGGGGCTTTTGTGTTGTGCTCCAGAATCGGCCCTTCCCTTCAGGCGTTTAGTTCAGTTCAGTTAAAAAGACCAACTGTCATTCTTGCTTCTTGCCTCATGTTGTTTTAGTTTCTCTCCGATAGTATGATATTGTGCTACAATTTCCTTTATTATTAAAGCTTTGTTGTTTGGCATAGATGTGAGCCGCTTACTTTGCTGAAAGTCTGTATTGGTTTTTTTGATGTGACTTTAAATGTCTACTGAATTGAATTTCTGCCCCATCTATACTGGTTAGTTTCTGTATGTAGAATGGGAGCAGTTGCTGGGGTGGGGGGAGAATCATCACTGTCTTCATGTGCCCCCTCCATGAGATGTTGAGAGGCAACATCTCTCATGGCAACACAAGAACAAGCCTTTCCTGCAGTGGCTCCACATTTTATGGAATGCTCTCCCCAGGGAGGATCATTCATTACACATCTTTAGGCAACAGGCAAAAACATTCCTCTTCAACCAGGCCTTGTATGGAAGTGAGAGCTGGACCATAAAGAAGGCTGATCGCCGAAGAATTGATGCTTTTGAATTATGGTGCTGGAGGAGACTCTTGAGAGTCCCATGGACTGCAAGAAGATCAAACCTATCCATTCTTAAGGAAATCAGCCCTGAGTGCTCACTGGAAGGACAGATCCTGAAGCTGAGGCTCCAATACTTTGGCCACCTCATGAGATGAGAAGACTCCCTGGAAAAGACCCTGATGTTAAGAAAGATGGAGGGCACAAGGAGAAGGGGACGACAGAGGACGAGATGGTTGGATAGTGTTCTCGAAGCTACCAGCATGAGTTTGACCAAACTGTGGGAGGCAGTGGAAGACAGGAGTGCCTGGCGTGCTCTGGTCCATGGGGTCACGAAGAGTCTGACACAACTAAATGACTAAACAACAACAACGTGGCCTTTGAAATGGAGTGTGGGGGTGGAGATTATTTTTGTTTCTTAGTATGTTATGTATTTTCAAGTTTTTATATTGTAAACTGCCCTGTGATCCTCAGATGAAGGGCGATATAGAAATGTAATAATAATACTTTTAGGCACCAGGCAAAAGTGTATTTTTCTCCCACCCATACCTTTGGCCTTCAATTTTGACTGTTTTGGATATTGAGGCCTTCTTTGGTCCATGGGATGTGTTCAGCTGCCTTTGATGTATGCAAATCTTATTTAGTTTTTATTTCATTTTAGTTTTATATTGGTTTTAAAATTTGTATTATATTGTAAGTCAATTTGAGTTTATTTTTTTTTGTAAAGAAAAGAAAAAGACTCTTATACAGGCAACTCCCTGTTTGCGCGGGAGTTCTGTTCTGAAGCACTACATGCATTGGCGAAGCATGCGGAACCCCACCCCATTTTGCCCTACCCCCTTACAAGGCCAAAAACGACATGTGCATCGGTGGTTGCGCACATGCCGAACGCGCACAAATGTGGAGTTGTCTATATATGCAGAAAGGGGAAGATTTGCCATTATTTAATATGGAGACATGATTGCTGAAATGGCTGGAGGCAACCCTGGTACAATTAATTGGAGAATGTCAGCTATTGCTGACATTTAACAATATTATTAATTGGACTTTCTGTGTAAAAAGGAAGATGAACATATGATATTTGGGTTTGAAGATTGGAAAAAATACTGATTTGTGGAAAGTGGAATAGTAGGATGTTGTCGTGGAGCAAAAGTTTTGAATAATTCTTTTTATGTAACTGACAGATGGAGAATTGGAAGCCCTCTTTTCTTCTTTTCTTTCTTTTTTCCACCATCATGCAAAAATCATGCAAAGAAAGAAAGAAAGAAAGAAAGAAAGAAAGGGAGGGAGGGAGGGAGGGAGGGAAAAAGGAAAGGAAAAAGGAAAAGGAAAAGGAAAAGGAAAGGGAAAGGAAAGGAAAGGAAAGGAAAGGAAAGGAAAGGAAAGGAAAGGAAAGGAAAGGAAAGGAAAGGAAAGGAAAAGCACCTAATAAGTGCAATTAATAATAATTTTGGCTTGGGCTCAAGTAACAAATGATCTTGGGCTACTAGTGTTTCTAAGAAGGTCAGCCCCGCTCCATTACACAGGAACATAGGAAGCTTCCTTAAAGCTTTCCTGGCTGAGTGTTGTCTGTTCTGATTGACAACTTCTCTCCATGCCCTCAGGCAGAGGTTTTTCAAATCACCTGCTCCCTAGTCCTTTAAAACAAGAGATGCTGGGGATTGAACTTGGAACTTTCTGTAAGTTGAGTATGCACTCCACTGTTGAGCCGTGGTTCTTCAACCAACTATCAATCAATATATGAAACCACTGGGGAAAATTGTGTAGATATGTAGCACTCTGTTGATGGTACCCATTTCTCTTTTGTCATCTGAATTTGGCATAACATAGGAAGCTGTCGTATACCATTGAATCATCTAGCTCAGAACTGTGTACACTAACTGGCAGCGGCTGTCCAGGAGTTTTTCCAATCTCTGCTTTGAGGATTGAACCTAAGACCTTCTACATGCAAGCCAGATGTGTTACCACTGAGCTATGGCCCTTCCCTTACCGTTGTTATGGTCTGGAAGTCTTGGTATTCTTAAAATGTCTGGCCACAGTTGGGAACTGCATATGGGAGAACCAAACAAGATTAAACCAGGTCATGGCAGAAAAAAATGCCATTAGAACCACTGCCCATCCCTAGTCCTTGAAAAAAGGCAGACTGTAAGTCTAATTAAGTAAATAAATTGGTAGATGGATATTATGACCATTTGGTTTCAGCAAATTCAGTAAATGAGTCTTAAAGATTATTACACATAGTCTTGGTAGCTATGAACTGCTCTGTTTAATTAACCACTAAAGAAATGATTGCTTTCTGAATATTTATAAATCCTTCTGCGTGCCCTTATGAGGAATTCATGAATTAGGAAGTAGAGTGGAGTCTCAGGAAGATTTGGCAGAGTTTCTTAAAGGAGCATAATTTGAGATGGCAGTTGTGTAAGTACAGTAGTTATTTTTATGCTGTTGCATATGCAGTGATTAACTGTTTGCAATAACATAGGATGCAAAGTTAGGCCATTTGGTCCATCTAATTCAGTATTGTTTTTACAGTGAGTGGCGGCACCTCTACAGAGTGCCTGGGGAAACCCATCCAGATGGGCGGGGTATAAATAATAAAATTATTCTTCTTACTACAGGGATTCATCTAGAAGACTTTCCCAGATCTACCTGGAGATGGCTGTGATTTAATCCAGTACGTGTGCGTAAACCTTGTGATTCTATGCACAGTTTCTTACAATTGAATCTCCAGCTGTTGTTGGACTACAGCTCTCATCATCCCTGACCATTGGTCCTGCGACATAGGGATGATGGGAGTTGTAGTCCAACAACAGCTGCTGACCCAAATTTGAGAAACACTGTTATAGTCATGAGATTGAGCTTCGAAGAAGAAGAGGACTGTTAAAATGACTATACCAACTTCCTTTGTTAATAGTCATGAACAGGTCTGTTGTCCCCTTTGTAATGTAAGCTTAGAGCAATATATTACCACAGAAATGAGCAATTGGAGACACCTAGAATGTGAGAGTGAGTGCACTAAAAAAAAGGGCATGCTCACCTTCAAAAGCTTGAGGTGATTACGAGGGTCGTTCATTAAAGATTTCGCCTGACCCACTTCCAGTTATCATAGGAGGATGAAATTGCTCTTGTGTAATGATACATCTCTCCATGGGTAACATGGTAATTTGTAGCCCTGAACTCATAACGCTTTCTCTGCTACGGGTGCTAACATGGAGTAATGTCTGATAATGGAACCAGTTGAATGCAGAGGGGTCATTAACTTCCTGTACTTGAAAGGGTGCGCACCATGGGAGACGTTCGATGAGATGAAAGGGATTTATAGGGAGGATGCCCCATCGTATGACATTGTCAAGCACTGGCATCATCAGTTAAAGTGTGGTCAGACTTCGGTGGAATAGCTCCCATTCCTGGGTGACCACAGTCCACTATTGATGAAGATACCATTCAGCAATTGGAGGCTGCCATTTTAGAGGATCGCGGCATAACCGTTCACCAACTAGCTGCAGATGTCAAGATCAGTGTGGGCTCTGTAGAAAAAAATCATCCATGACCATTTGCACATGGGAAAGGTGTCCACATGGTAGGCTCCCCAGCTGCTGACACCTTTCCAGAAGCAGGAAGGCGTCACATGCTCTTTTGGCCATGTGTCATGAAAACCATGATAACTTCTTCGCCAGACTAATTACTCAGGAGGAAATATGGGTCCATCATTATGACTCAGAGACTAAATCTCAGTCCAAACAATGGAAGCACTCTGCCTCACCACCTCCAAAGTAGGCACTTCAGCCTGCAAGGTCATGTTCATGGTCTTTTGGGACCATTGCGGAGTAGTGATGTTGGCTTTCCTAGCAAAGGGTACCACAATTACCAGGACATACTATGTTTCACTGCTGCAGAAATTGCAGAAGGCCATAAAAATTGAGAAGTGTGGTATGCTGACCAAAGGTGTCTGCCTCCTACAGGATAATGCCCTGATTCACAACTCGCATGTTGCTCAGACAGAAGCACAGCCCCTCGGGAGAAATGACCAGACTAATTTTAACAGCATTCCAGTCTTTTACTTTGGCTTAATCACTGGTTATTTTAAGTGAAATGAATCCCAGGTTTACTGCTACCACCCTCTGCCACACCCAGCAAACTGCTTCTGATGGTTACCTACCATGGCTGGTAAATAATAATCTAATTCTATTGCCAGAGACATTCTGGCCATGCAATGGGTACCTGGGCTGAAAGTAATTTATATGCCTTTTGGAAACAATAAAAATTAGAACATACAGTCCACGTGCGTGAACTCTGAGTTAATGAAGGGACTTTACTGTTCAATGAATGAGTGCCTTGGTGTTCACTTTCCTTTTAACATGTTCCAGAAGAGGTGGGAATGATTCCTTCAGTTCCGGATCAATGGGTTCCCCAGTGATGTCAATGCGTGGCTGGCAAAGCTGCTCTGTGGTACCTGTCAATGATTTACCTGTACCTCCCTGGGCACAGGTGACTCAATTCCATTTTAATTGCTTTCAGATCTTACAGGACACAAATGAGGATCAAGAGACAAGTCCAATGAAAGGTTGCAGTGAAAGCTTGTGAGAAGGAAATGGCCATAGCAAAACCAAAGTATAAAATATCCTTCAGAAGAGTGAGCTCAGCTGTCCTGGCTCTCACTCCAGATGTAGAACTTGAACTGCCAGCTTTGTTTCCTCCCAAAGGCTTGAATGCATGAATCAGAGGCAAGGCACGAAAAGGTAAAACTAAGGTAAGCTAAGTTAGGATTGCTGCCTTCTTTGGTGAATGGAGGGTTCATTTGCCTTTAACAGTTACGTAGCGGACAGAAATTGCAGCTGGCCCTAACATTAGGCAGAGTGAGGCAGCTGCATCAGGTGGCAGGTGCTGGGTGGTGGCAGTGAGATGTTGGAGGACAGAGCCATGTATCCTACTTTGCAGAAGACGGTCCTCTATTTGAAAGTATCCTGGCTGCCACTCAAAACACTCACAGAAGCTCTTACATTTGAGTAACAAAGAGATCTTTATCGATGGAAGTGTAACCTCCCATATGCCAAATACGTATTTTAAATGAGATTGATGCTAATAAGCCATGCACAGAAAGGGCAGTTTTGTCCCCAAATCTTTGAGTAGTAGTTGGTGGATGTACCAACATGCAGCCTTGCAATATACAGTAAGGCTCTTGGCTATTGTAAGAGCTTGTAGAATTCACATTTGTTGTCTGATTCTGCACTTGCAGAGTAGGATGTAGGAAGGTGATTTATGCCAAGTCAGCTCACTGGACCATCTAGGTCGCTATTGTCTACAGTGATGGGCAGTGGCTGTCCATGATTTTGGGCAAAGGTCTTTCCCAGCTCTACCTTGAGATGGAATTTAGGACCTTCTGCCACTGAACTGCAGCCTTTTTGTACAAAGACTATGTGGAATTTACATAGCACCGTATATGTATTGCTAATATACCCAGTTTAGAGTAGAAGGGGTGGGGGTGGGGAGTGTCTACACGCATTCTCACCTGGAAGATCAGTTTGACTCTGCTCGAAATCGCCAACTCTCATCTCACCATCCATTTTCTCTCTTCATCTTTTCCATAGTTTTAAGCAGTGCCTTTTTTCTGGGGGAACGCAGGGGTACGCATACCCCTAAACATTTTGCGAATCTAAGTTTGGCCTCATTGAGGGGCAGTATTTCAATATGAGTAGGAAAATGAGAGTACCCCTAAACATATTGTTTTTGAAAAAAAGTGCTGGTTTTAAGCAAACAATTCTGCCCACACCTGACTCCCCCCCCCTAAAAATGACATAGTAATTTCATCCCTGTCACTCCTGAGTGATCACCTGGTTATTGGGAGATGTTTTTCCAAGATGCATTAGCAGCTCTGAGAAGAGTATTTCAATGGAGGAGGTAGCATTATAAAAGGATCTTGGCTGTACTCATTACAGTTTCATCTGAAGCACTCAGACTCTTCCTTTGTATAAATTCATCATCTTTCACTGTTAAAAAAAAACTTCCAGCTATCATTAGAACCATTTAAATAATCATATCAATAATTTACCATCAATAGGTTTTCATTTCAAATTACAGTTTTGTTACCGCTGCTAAAATCCGATTACAAAAGTAGCGGGAGTTCTGCTGCTTCCTACCCAGAATTTTAATAACAACTTATCCCCCCCCCTACCTCATAACACTTGGTTTTATCCAACTAAGTCCTATGAAGCACTGACCCACTGAAATCAATGGCTGCAACTAATTTGCCCGTTGATTTCAATGGGTCGACTCTGCACAGCTCTCAGTTGAATGCAACTGTATGTTTCAGCAGATTATCTGCTGAAGTGAGGTAAATCTGGAATACAATGCAACTGAGTTCAGTTTTGACCTCCATAGTGCTTTGTGATGACCCCAACATGCTTTCCTAACAACAACAACCTGTAGAGGAAAATGACATCTTGCGCTGTGATAATTGAGCATCAACAATGCTTAAGAAAAGAAACTGTAGACCACAAAAAATTCAGTTCCTTGGTTAAAGAGTAAGCACAGGAAATCCGCCAACGTTCTATTCTGGGGCTTTTGTGTGTACTCTGGAAATGCATGAGTGTTGATTGTTACTTGGGAGGGACCATTGTGTACTTTTAGATAGGTAAATGCAAAATATTCAAAAGAATAACTTAACTCCTGCCACATGGAATGATTTCAGATGGAAAAGGTAAGTTGGCTCTCTGACTGGACTCAGGGCTTTATGTGTTTTAATGTATCTTCTTGCACATGGCTGATGAATTTTTCTGAGGGCTGTTTTTTTTATTTATTCATGACCTTCTGCATTCAAAGCAGATGCTCTACCACTGACCTACAGCCCTCCCCATGTAGGAGCTATAAAGTTCTTCTTTTGTGGGCTGGGATTTGGAGCAACAATAACTGGCTGTTCTGTGTTTGGGGGCATTTCTTAGTTCTTACTCCCTGGTACACCTCTGAAAGTAGCCTTGGCATCAAGCTACAGTGGGAAACGCAGACACAGGAAGCTGCTTTAAACTGAGTCAGACCATTGGCCTGTCTAACCTGGTATTGCCTACAAGCAGGGATGGCAACCTGTGGCCTTTCAGATGAATGTTGGACTACAATTCCCATCAGCCTCTCTCAGCATGGCCAGTGATAAGGGATGATGGGAGTTGTAGTCCAACAACACATGGGGTGCCACATGTTCCCCATCCCTCATCTACACTGAATAGCAGTGGCTCTCCAAGCTTTCAGACCAAGTCTTTCAAGACCAGGTATTGAATCTGGAACCTTTTGCATGCAAAGCAGGTGCTTGACTACTGAACTCCAGCTGTTCCCTAAGCTGACTTGCCCAACACCACCAAGCAGAGGTGGCACTTGAGTCCATGTCTGTCAGGATCAGATCCACCACATGAAGCTCATTTTATAATGAGGAATCAAATCTTATGAAAATCTCAATTCCAAGCTTTTCTGCACAGGTCATTTTAAATTTCTGTCTTGCTGCTTGAACTCAACAAGAAGCAAATAATTTTTGTTCCAGTTCTACTAAGAATGGAAACAATTATTGGATATCATGTGCATTATCACACACATTTTTATGTGTATGATTACACACATTATTATCAGAGGCTGTTCTTTTTTACCTGCCGTCCATTCATTGAGTATTCCTGAGATATTGAAAGATCAGTTGCAAAGCTTGGAGAATGGAAATGGTTTATGTATTTGGGTTGTGCACTGGATTCAAATGAGGTCCATATCCTGGACCATATTGGGTTCATTTGGAAGAATGTGGGTTGCAGTTGAGTTGGGCTGGGGTAGCTCAGAACGATCTGGGGATAGTCAGGAGGTGTGGTGTCAAGCATGAAGAAGGAGAAACCAGAAAAGGAGGGATCTACCTGGTGGCCACATACGATACAATAATCTTTATTGCCATTGTCCCATACAGAACAACGAAATTGAAAAAATCTACACCAGACATTCAAAAGCCAACAAGCCTGCTATCCAAGCTATCCCAGCCTGGTTAGCCCCCTAAAAACTCTGATACTCCATAATTAAATACAATATACACCCATAGAGAAGATGACAGATGTAGGTATAGGTGGATACCTTCACCTTCCAAACTCTCCTTTTTCCTCCCAGGCCTCCCCACTCCTGAAGCAGCACTGTGCAGGATCAGATCCTCCCACTTACCAGTTGGGAATCTCTGACCCTGCATGTTTCCAGTTGCTGGTTGCTGCTCATTTCATGTGTACTCTTTTCGAGAGGGGAGGAAAAGGAGGTGTAGCATCTCCTCCTTCCCCTCCTGATTATGTGTTAAAAAAGGGTTTCAAAAACCCTTATCCTTGCCTCCTGGATATTTTGTTGGACACAATCCTACTGTCATTGGAAGGGCATCTGAGGGGCAATAGGATAGACTGGACCTTCCTCTGAATGAAGAGAGCAGAGCTGATTATTGATGCCCCGTGGAACTGGTAGGGTGGAAGGCAGGGAGGTCAAGAGTAGATTGAGCCAGAGCCGGTGACAGGTGGAGTCAACTCATTCTATCTTTCCCGCTCATTCTCCTCCCTGCTGAGTTCTACAAGTTCTACACAGAGGAGGTTGACAGGCAGTTCCAGGCTGGTGGGAGCTGGCTGAGGGCAGACTGAGGTTGCTGGGGCAGTGTCCTGTTCCCCTAGTTGCCCTTTGCCCCGTGAGTGCAAAAATCTGGACTGCACTTGCCATTTCCCTGTCTGTGATCTGATTGTGCCAACAGCAAAAAGGGGTGTTGGGGGGCATGGACTGAGGGAGGTTTTAGATCATGAAATGGTACATAGTTGGAAGGGACCCTGAGTATCATGTAGTCCAACCCACTTCCAAGCTCCAAAGCCTTCCCATTCCCCCAGCATGCCCCCCAAAATTGGGGGAGAAAGTACAGGAAGTGACTGTTTTAGGTGTGTGTACAACTGCACCCAAAAACATCACAAAAAGGGACGGGAACAGAATGGGGTGTTTGCAGGCTTTTTCAATGGTGTTTCAAATATTCACAATTTCTTGTAAACACACGGTGCCTTGGAATGCAAACCCCACATAAACAGGGAGATGCCTGTACACTAGATGGGGGGAGTGGGAATTGGAAGGGAAAAAGCAGGGATGGAATTGTGTGTGGAGGGGCCTATAAAAGCACCTTCAGGCTTAGGATTTGTCAGCCCCATCACTGATTCTCCCACCCTCAACCCTGTAACATTATTTTTTGTTTACAGTGGTACCTTGGGTTACATACGCTTCAGGTTACATACGCTTCAGGTTACACACTCCGCTAACCCAGAAATAGTGCTTCAGATTAAGAACTTTGCTTCAGGATAAGAACAGAAATCTTGCTCCGGCGGCGCGGCAGCAGCAGGAGGCCCCATTAGCTAAAGCGGTGCTTCAGGTTAAGAACAGTTTCAGGTTAAGAACAGACCTCCGGAACAAATTAAGTACTTAACCCAAGGTACCATTGTATTGTTAAATTTTTGTTACTGCTCAAATTATGCTGTTATTACACAAGACAAAAAAATCCTTCAAAATTATTTAGGAACAGAAAGTTGTAAGAACATAAGAGCTTGCTGGCTTGGGCCAGTAGCCCACCTTGTCCACCATCCTGTTCTCACAGTGGCCAACCAGTTGCCTCTGGAACACCCACAAGCAATGACCTGAGCACAACAGCACTCTCCCCTTCTGGGGTTTCCAGGAACTGGTATTCAGAGGCATACTGCCCCCAACAGTGGAGGCAGAACATAGCCAGTAGGGTTAGTAACCAGAAGGAGAAACAGGGAAGAGAGGGAGGGAGGGAGGGAGGGAGGGAGGGAGGGAGGGAGGGAGGGAGGAAGGAAGGAAGGAAGGAAGGAAGGAAGGAAGGAAGGAAGGAAGGAAGGAAGGATTCTGTGACTGCAGAATGCAGAACCATGGAATGCATGCACAACCTCCATTCTTTAATGGCACTCATTTTAATTCAGGTCCAATTTGCACCTGGTTTTGACTCAGTAGTTTGAAAGCTGCTGCAGGGTCACCTTCAAAGTCAGCTGAGTCTGGCTTGAAACATTCCCCCTGCCTACCTGCCCCCTTTCACATTTCCCCATGACTGCACTCAGCAATGTGCAGCTGACGCTGTATCATTGGGCTATGTGCCACCCACCCCTGGCATGGAATCTAGTCTAGCCGGTTTGCATTAGCCATGTGATGTAGAGTAAACTCTGGTTTAGAAGCTTATTGCCTCAGTCAATATTTGCAATCGCTTTAGGGAGGGAAGTTTTCTTTTACTCTCTCTATCTCTCTCTCTTTAAAACAGCTTTGACTGACGCAAAAGTCCCCAAGCCCCCTCAAAATCTCCGTAAATGCTGATGGGTGTGCCTCACTCACCTCCTCTTCCACAGATGTTTCCGGCTTTGAGAAGAGCTGAAAATGAAGGACAGGTTAGAGGAGCTCAGGAACAGAGTGAACGAAGACGGGGACTCTCTGGATCTAGATGACACTCTCTCCTTTGACAACCCTATTTTCCAAGAGGAAGAGGGCAATCCCATGAATAAGGTTTTCCAGGAGATAACCAGTCTCTCCTTGGCACTGAATAAGCTGGAAGAGTTATCTGAGAACATTGACAAGAAGCAGCAGCAGGTGCTTTGCTGCACTACTGAGGAAAGCATTTGCAGAGAGAAAAAAGAGCTGAGTGCAATCAAAGACTCTTTCACCCAGGAGGCCAAAACCCTGCAGCCGAGGCTCAACAGCATCCAAGAGGCTCTCACCAGGGACAGCAAGCAGTGGCTGGCCATTAGCCGCATACGCCACATCCAGCTCTCAGCACTTGTTGGCCGCTACCGTGACATCATTGCCCACCACTACGCCAAGGAGACACAATATGTGGAGAAGCTGAAGGAACAGATCAGGAGGCAAACGGAACTGGCTGGCTTGGATCTCCAGGAAGAGGACATCAAGCAGATGGTGGAGAGTCCTGTGGTGCCACGCATCGTAGGCCAAGACTTGGAAGTGCTCAAAGCCAAGCAGCATCTGGCCTTGGCGCAGGTGCGCCACCAGCAGCTGCTGGACTTGGAAGCGCAGATTGGTGAGTTGCACGCTCTCTTCCTGCACCTGGAGATCCTGGTTGCAGAGCAGCAGGAGACCATCAACAGCATCGAGTACAATGTCCTGCATACCCTTGATTACATCTCTCAGTCGAACGAGGAGGTCAAGAAAGCCCTCAAATATGAGCGGCAGTCACGGTTATCTGCTGCGTTGTCTGCAGTGCTGGGCCTCTGCGCTTGCTGCACATGCCTTTCGTGTATGGCGACTCCGAGTGTGATGAGCTGAATAAAGAAGTGTGGGCACACAGACATTTTTTCCTAGACTTAAAGGCTACCACTGGTGACTAATGATAGCACTCTGGAACATTGGATGTGCATGTCATTGCAGGTCAGTCCTGGATAGTTGCTTGGGGTGGATGGAAGCATTTGCAAGGCAACCAAATGCATCTTCACCCCCCTTTGCTTATGGATTTCGCCAAGTTTTTTTGTTCTGTTCTTAAGAGCATGAAAAGAGGCCTGCTGTGGATGCTTTTTCTGGCCAGCATCCTGTCTCCAGCCCCGCACAGCTAAATGCTTCAGGGAAGCAGACAGGCATGACGTGAAGCTGATGCAACAACAATGAAAAGGCATTCATTTCTTCAACTATGTCTGTAGGAACATAGAAACCTGTCTTCTACTGAGTTTGACCATGGGTCCATCTAGCTTCACAATGACTATGTTGACTGGCAGGGGCTCTCCAGGATTTCAGGCAGGGTTCTCTCCCAGTCCTATCTGGAGATGCTGGGGATTGAAGATGGGACCTTCTGCATGCAAAGCAGGTGCTCTACTACTAAGCTGCAGTCCTTTCCCAAACAGCTCTACTGTCTCCCAGTTAAGAGGAGTTAAAACCCAGAAAGGCAGTAGAGGTCAAACCAGCCCAGAGGCCAAATCTTCTGATGAACAACACTTGAATCATAATCCCAAACGCATCTGAAAAGAAGGTACTTCTGCATATCCTCATAACACTCTCTTCTTTTCCATGTTTTCTGTGTTCCAAATGGAGACTTTGGAAATGTAGGGCTGGCCCAGTAATGCAGCAGGAGGCTTAAGTGACCTGCCAGGAAGGGGGATTAGAGGAAGGCAGGAATCAGTGCGGCAAGAGTATTAACCCTATCTTGGGGTGGGGGTTGGTGGAGATTGCACATTTGCAGTTTGCTCCGCTTTTCTTGGGCTGGCACTGTGAAAACAGGTTTTGTGGCATCTCTCAACTCTGCTGAAGTCTAGCTTCAGTGAAACTGGAGATTACTGAAATATGCATAGCTCAAAAGAAAGTTGTAGAATGCCATAATTCACCCCCACACAACATCTTCCTTCCTCATTTTTTGCATAACAGAGTTGCCACAAATTCTCCTGATGTGTCCATGGTTAGAATGCATTACCATCAGTGGATGCCCCTTGGACAAGTGACTCCCCCCTCACCAGGAGGGTATTCTCAGTGGGCCCTGCTGCTAGGGCATGTGGCCCATGGTACTAGCCCTGATCCCCATAAAAAGAAAGTGAGGGATCCCCCCCCGCCCCACCTGTAAGACGAGGTCATTGCAACATTTTGAACAAAGAAGAAAACCAAAAACATCGTTTGGTTTACTGGCTTTATTTCCTAGATGCTTAAATTGATCATGTGTTTTACATCCTGGCTCCATTCAGTTACGATTTCAAATGGCTTCTGGTTGGTGTAATTTGGAATAACCTACAGTATGAATTAAGGGTGTTAATGTTTACATAAGAAGGCAACGTGTGCATGCATGTAATGTATCTATGTATATCTATGTACTTGTATACATGCACATTACATATGTATTAATATGCATGTGTATATAAATTTGTATAAAATTATCTTACACAATTACGCAGGTCTTCATACTTTTATAAGGTGTGTGGGGGGGGAGGGGGGCTTAGAGGAAAAGCCATAGGTCAGTGGCAGGGCACAAGCCTTGCTTGTAGAATGTCCCTGGTTCATTCCATGCCATCTCCAATTAAAAAATGAGCAAGCAGTGTGCGATGGAAAAAGACCTTTCTCTCTGCCTGAGATGCTGAAGAGCTGCTGTCAGCCAGTGTAAACAATACCAGACAAATGGTCTGTCTTAAGGCAGCTTCCTATGTGCTTTCCAGGAGTCTAAAATAGTTTTCTCCACCTGCAGTCTGAAGCGGCAAATATATTACTCTCCTTATTAACCAGTTTTATGCACCACCCTTCATAATGTCAGCAATCCTAGGGCTTTCCCCCAAATATAATTCAACTCAATTGTCTACAAATTTGTTGCTTTAAAAGGGGGTGGGGAGGAAAGGTGAAGTTAGAGTCTTTTCTTGTATTTCTGCACAATAGTGAATAGGTGAGATATGAAGTTTTGTTTTTCTGAACTGGGATTCAGATTCAGACCCAGTCTCGATGGTCAGCTTCCAATGAACTCCAGGATGAAAAAGAGCCACCTCCCCCAAGGGGCCATATTGGGGTCTAAACAGAATTTTGCGGTTGGTGCACATTCATATATTTTAATGAATTTATTATTGCACTTAATATCCAGCTTCTCCTCCAAGGAGCTCAAGGTGGCATACATAGTGCTCCTCCTCTCCATTTTACCCTCTTAACAACCCTGTGAGGTAGGTTAGGCCGAGAAAAGGTGACTAGCCCAAAGTCACCCAGTGAGCTTCACGGCAAGGTCACTCTAACCATTACACACCATTGCCCCTCTCTATAAACAGGAGGGTTGGGGAGGGGAGGCTTACTAAGAGGAGAGCGTGTTCTGCAGCCTGGGCCAACCAGAGACATTTTGCTGTCTGAGAGGACATCATCATTCAGCATGTGGAAGCTGACCACACTGTTTTACAAAACAGCATCCCATAATGTTTGGGAATTTTTAGTTTACAGAAAAGGTGTCTGAGAGGCGACATGATAGAAGTTTATAAAATTATGCGTGGCCTTGAGAAAGTGGAAAAGTTTTTGTCTCACTCTCTTAACACTAAAACTCAAGGACTTGCGGTGAAGTGGAATGTAGGAATGTAGGAAGACAGATGGATACCAACAATTTCAAAAAAATTTTGCCCGTTTGTTTTTTTAAACGAACAAAATTGTTTTAGGTTATGAAAGAAGATGATTGTTTTCCTCAGATGCAAGCACTTAATGCTAACTCTCTGAAATCAAATGGAAATATGAAAAAGGTGACTGAGTGGAAATTGAGGTTTGGACAAGTGAATGCCAGTATTTCTTTTTTAAAACAGGTTTGGTACAAAGCACAGGGTTCAAACAGCACTGCTATCTTGAAGACACAGAAGTACAGCTGCAAATAGTCAGAGGCAATTTTTCTGTGTTTCACTGTCCACTATGTTAATATGACACTCAAGGCTAAACTCCCAGTATTAATAATAATACTAATACAGATGGTAGGTGGGTTCGTGTGCCTGATAAATATAAACAGATTCTGCTTTGGATAAATATAAACAGATTCTGCTTTTAATTAGTATGTATGTGTAAGCCGCTGCAAAGTCAGATCTGCAAGAACAGAACACAAGAACTGGATATGCATTCAGCAAGCTGGGGAGAATATCAGCTTTCATTTACTCCCTGGCCTGGCCCCAAATTCTAGTCCTCATGTCTGCAATGGGAAACCTAGTAAAATCTCAGAAGCAATGATTGCTGGGGGGGGGGAGCGGTTGTTGGAGTGCAGCTGTTATGCAAGACAGCCTGTGATTGGCACCTCAGACTCCTCCACAGCACCATGTCCAAACAGAGTTAGAGTTGAAATAGTCAAATATACCTGTTTTGCAAAATATATCCAGCACGTAGTATTCTCTTACCTTTGGGGCAGAATTTGAGGCTGCCTCACTGTAGGATTCAGACTTTTTGTTTTCGTTTTGTTGCCGATAGGCACAGTTCCTTTCATACCCTCCGACATTTCACAAGTGAAAATAATGAAAATCTTGCAATACTGCTATTCTTAAACTGAGAATTGCTGCTTGAATCCAACCCGATCTGCATGACCGGATGCCTCCACAGACCTGACCATCTCTTTACCACATTGGTGTGTCAGGGGTAGACAACCTTGTTCGCTCCAAGGGCCAGATCCTTACCCGGATCAGCCTCAAGGACCAAATCTAATGTCCCAACGGCATCGGGTGATTTGATGCTTTGAAGTCCTCAAAACACCTCACAGGCAGCAAGGCGCTGCTATAGCAAGGGGGGGGGGAACCACTTGTTTTAGCAGCAGTTTCAATGCAAACCCTTTCCTGATTCATTGAATCCTGCTGAACTGAATCAGAGTATGCATGTCAAATCCCACTGCATGCAGGGAACCTGCTCACGCAGCCAAACTGAGCAGGATTTAGCCTTTCATCAGCTGACAAGTGGGTGCATCTGTTAAAGCCTGTTACTGTATTGTTTTCTCATGACAGTCCATGTGGCCTGCACAGCCAATGCGGAATTGATTCCCACCCCCACCCATCAGTTGGCAGGGGCAGACCTTGGTAATATGGCATCCTGTGTGAGGCCAAAATTTGACACCCAGCCCTCACGCCACCTTCCCAAAGGCGGATAAGGGAGGCACCGCGCTTTGGGAAGGGAGGCAGAAGCTCTGGCAGGGTCCTAAGAGACTTCCTTCCTCCTTCCCAAAGCTGGGCAAATGCTACTAGGGTTTGGGAAGGAAGAATGAGGACTCTAGGACCTTGTTAGAGCCCTCACATCTCCTTTCTGAAGCTTACTAGGCTTTGGGAGGGAGACTTGGCCCCTGCGCCCTGTGTGGGGAAACTAGTTGCACTGCCCTAAATCTGCCTCTGCAGATGGCATTATTGAGTGGTGTTTGCTGATGGACAGGTGGATGAGGTTGGTGGAAAATGGACTTGTGGGCCAAAGTGGGCTCCCTGGCAGGCAAAGATGGGCCCATGCATTGTAGGTATCGAGTGCATGTCCATCATGCTCACATAGCCATGCTTACAGCCTTTCCCTCCATAGCAGGCTATTTGCCCTGTATGGGGAAAACCCACATAACTGTACCAGAGTGAAATGTACTTCTCCTGATCATGCTACTTTTACTTTTTTCTCTCCCCGCTAGGCACTATTCATTGTAATAAAAAGTAGCCCACAAGGCTTTGGAATGGCTCATTATCAGAAGGAGAGTAGCGGCCACAGAGCTGTGAATACTCCATACTTTGTAAAGGCAGCTTCATGCTGTGGAAATGCTTTTCTATATAAATTAACTTGTTTACAAATTGGACACACACAATTCGGCACACTGGAGGAAGCCATATTAAAAAGGATTAAGCTCAACAGTCCAGGGAATTTATAACCGGCTTGGCAGCCCTGAGTATATTTCATTGAGACAGCCTTCTCAGCTGAATAAATACTATAAGAAAGGTGGTTTTTTTTGTTTTTGTTTTTTACAGGAGACTCTCAAATCCTTTCTTGACATTTAGAACAGCATATCATGATTTGGTAATGTAATCTTCCGACAGAGACACCTCCAAGGGAAATAAATTTGCTTAACTCACTTAACAAATGTGGAATGGGGAGTTCTGCTTGACAATTCTTGCTGTAGTTCAAGGATGGAATCTGACTTGTAAAATGAGAGGCACCACGGTTTCTCTCTCCCTATAATACTGTTGTGAGGTGGCTTTTTGGGGGAGTAGCGTGTGTGCCTGAGCCCCCTTCTATGTCTTGGATCAAGCATGAATTTAATTCCTGGAATAGCTCGCTTCCTAGTGAGGTAATGGCCCACGTATGGGTCATTAAGGTAACAAATGAAGTGCCTCACATGGGTGGCCCTCAACTCCCTCAACTTGCTGGTAATTAGAAAGGCAAAGCCCAGAGTTGAGTTGGTGTGTGTGTAGTAGAAGCAAGAATCAGGCTGGGCAGCTGAGAGACAGAGCCATGCTGGATCTCTGCCAGAATCCAAGGTTGTGGCAATAGGAGAAACAAGACACTCTTAGGATGTTAATGCTGTGAGCCCCTCCGTCGAAGGTTCAGCTTGTATATATGTGTAAATAAACCACATATCTGAAAGACACTGCGGTCTCTGCTGTCCCTCATTCTGAGGAAACTGAACCCTGAGTAAGCGCTTGGAATCCTTGGAATGTTGCACTGCTCAGAGACTGGGATGGTTTGCAACAATACCAATATCTTCAGTGATCTATCTATGCTTTTTGTACTGTACAGCATCTGTACAGTTTTGCTTTGATTTTATCTGTGCTTTTTTGTATTATTATGCTGTTCATCATCTACACTGACTGGCGGTGGCTGTCCAGGCTTTCAGGAAAAGTTATCTCCTCGCCCTACCTAGAGATGCCAGAGACTTAACCTGGGACCTTCTGCATGCAATGCTCTGCCACTGAGCTACAGTCCTTCACTAAATTATCTGGGAAGCTCAGGTCCAGTCACCTGATCTGAAACAGATCTAGGAATGAAGAACACCATCTTAAATGCTGCAGCTTGGTCTTTTGTTACAGTTGTGTGAAAGAGCTTGCCCACATCATTGTATCTGGTGCCAGGATATAGTCTAAGGCTGAAGCTAAGCAGTACTGAATCTGGTCAGTGCCTGGATGGGTGACTGCCTGAGAACCACCTGCACATTGGCTTGGTTTCCACAATGAAAGAAAGGCAGGCTATAAAAGGCAGAAAATACATATGCAATTCTGGGTCAAACTCCCTGGTGATCCCTGGAGAATCAAATGACACAGTTCTTGCAGGGCTGTCTAAACCATTTTGCTGCTTGACGAAGAGGATAAGCCGGTCCCTGCTCCCCAAATTCCATGTATCATGGCCAACTTGACCCAAAGCAGTTGACTCTTTTTTCAGTGATGAATGCAGGGTAGGCCAGGTTGCATATATTGCCCCTGTCCTTTTGCCTCTCCTCAGAATGTGCTACCTCAGCCAGCCACACTGAACACTTCTGCATCAAACTGTAGCTGGAGGATCATAGTTTTGAGTGCTTCCATGTTAAAAACAAAGCAAAGCATATACAAATCAATCTGCTGGTAATACACTAGTTTTCTATGCATGTAAAGGAACATGGGAATATACTCTGGACCAGGAATATACAGCTTGGCCATTCAGTGAAGTTTTGCCTACTCCAATGGGTAGCAGTTCTTCCGCAGAGTCTCAGGCAGAGTTCTCTCACATTAACTGCTATGTTTTTGCAGAATGAGCCAAGTTTTGTGAATTCATTGCTCCACCCACTTTTGCCTGTGGCCCTGCCCACCACTGGCATGTGGCCCCTGGAAGGTTGCCCAGAAGGGAATGTGGCCCCTGGACAATATTCCTCACTCTTGAAGTTATAAAACAATGCCAGAAAGCACACAAGAAATAATGCCAGAAAGTACCCAATCAAACCTAGAAAAATATCAACTTAGTTTCAGAATGTCTGAAAAATTCTTTTGTTACTACTTTCCCTTGTGCTTTGCTTTGTCAACAGGCTTTGATGTGTATAATTTCTCACTCTAACCACAGACCTGGATATTTGTCCACTTAGCTCTTGGGGGAATCTTTTGTCCTTTTTCTACTTGACCTCTGAATAATTTAATTAATTCATCTGCTTTAATTTAATCAGCAAACCAGTATTAATTAAAAGGGAGATGATTCATTGAGACATTCCTTTAATCAGTGTGTAGCCCTAAAAGAAAGAAGCAAACAAAAATTAAACAGCAGCAGTCATCCTGGTCCACCTTAGGGTTTTGGATATGACTCAGGGAGGAGGCAATGTCATTGTTGACCCTAGGGACATCTTTGTATCCTGGAGGAAGTGGTGGGGGAATTTAGCCATTGATAGCCTTATCCTCCACCAATTTGCCTAATCCTCCTTAAAACCATCCAGGTTGGTAGCCATCACTACTTCTTGGTGGAGCAAATTTAAGTACACACAGTGTGAATAAGTGCTACCTGTTGTTTGTCCATAACTTCTCTCCATTCAACTTCATTAGATGATCCTGTTGCAGTCTAGTGTGATGAGAAAGGAGGGAAAAACCCACATTCTGCATACCATGCATAATTTTACACACCTCTATCATTGTCCTGCTGTGAATGCTGAAGACTGCTCCCTACAAGGCCCTTTCCACCTGGCCTAGGGGGTGGGGCCCAGGCTCACCCTGCTCAACTTAAGAGACTCCTGGGAGGGAGGGACATTGCCTGCTGCAAGTGCTGAAGAGCCCAGACTCACTGGAACAAACTCTGGAGTTGGGGCAACCGTTGAAAGTGTTTTTAAAAGTTTTATAATAGTTTTTAATCTGTTGCATTTTATTTTTTGTTTTTGTTTTTGGGGGATGGGGTAAACGTTTAGTTGGGGGGCTGGGGATTATTTTAATTTTAGTAGAACCATAAATTGTGTGGGGGTTTCCATTAGTTTCTACTGTTTTATTGGTTTATTGTATAGTCTTTATAACATATTCTGTTCTGAAGGGGAGAGGGTCAGGGCTGCCTGGGAGTGGGCCTCAGCCAACAGAATGGCTGGGGCAGGTTCCACAGTTTGGGATGCACTGAGACACCCAATCGCAGTGGAGGAGTTACGCTAAGACCAGACCATGTCATTATCGAGGAGGCAGATTTAGTCGTTGTTTGAACACTATCCCTGCCTCCGGGTCTAGTCTTGACCAGAAGGATACTGGAATCAACAAGGGAGACCCACATGATCTTAAGGTGCTGCTTGCAATGCCAGGTCAATGATCCACAAGACCACTGTCATCCACGATTTGATCGCGGGTGGAAGAATTGATCTGGCATGGAGACTTGGTTGGATGAAGCAGATGGGCCTGTCCTTGCTGCTGCTTGTTCACCAGGTTTCTCTTACGCACAGCAAACTAGGTCATACGGGGGGGGGGGAAGGGTTGCAGTGAATTTTAGGAAGTCATTAACTTACACTGGGCGTCCTATTGGGAAGACCCAGTTTTCTGAGTGCATGTTCTGGAAGCTGGGCAATAGGGGAAGTACAGGATTCCTTTTGGTGTACCGACCTCCCCGCTGCACCAAGGATTCCCTGCCTGTTGCAGGTTGTGGCGGATGTTCTCTCAGATATACCTAGTTTGGTTGTTCTAGGGACTTTAACATCCATGCCAATGTGACCTTACAAGGGACTGCTCAGGACTTCGTGGAAAGCATGGCCTCCATGGGGCTGTCCCTGAATAAGTTTGGCCCAACTCATAGTCACAGACATGCCTTAGACCTTTATGGACGTTGGTGATCTGACACTAAGTAAAAGTGAAACAAAAGAAGTGCCATGGTTGGATTACTTCCTGGTACAACTGGACTTCTCCTTGACCCATCGAGCCTACCAAGTGGCGATAGTGACGGTGAAGAGGACTTTCTTCATCGCCTCTATTACATCTGCAGAAAAAAGTAGCAGGAGACTCTTTCAGGTGGTTTGCAATCTAATGGAATCACCTCCACCATCAGGCCCCAAGATCTCCTGCAATGATTTTGCAAAGATTTTTGCAGATAAAATCGCTCAGATTTGGAATGAGGTAGACTGCACCATGGGAGCAGGGGTAGGATGGGAGAGTGCTCAAGTCCTGTCTAGTCAAGTTGCATGGGATCAATTCTAATCTCCTACCTCTGAGGATGTAGACAGGCTGCTTGGATGAGTGAAACCAACCACATGTCTCCTTGATCCTTGCCCATCCTAGCTCATAAAAGTGATCTGGGAAGGGATGGGCAATGGGCTCTGCGGGGTGGTGAATGCTTCCCTCTGTGAGGGAGCCTTCCCAGATCTGCTTAAAGAGGTGGTTATGAAACCACTTCTTAAAAAACCATCTTTGGACCTGGCCAATATGGCCAACTATCGCCCAGTATCAAAACTTCTTGGGTGATTGAGTAGGGGGGTAGCTGAACAACTCCAAACAAACCTGAATGTGGATGATATCCAGCTCTACCTCTAAAAAATCAGAACTGGTGAAGGTCCTGTGTGGGTGCCTGGAGGCAGTTGGAGGATGGTTGGTGGCTAACAGATTGAGGTAGAATCCTGACAAGACAGAAGTATTGTTTTGGGGGGACTGGGGGTGGGTGGGGGTGGGGGACTCCCTGGTCCTGAATGGGGTAACTGTGCCCCTGAAGGAGCAGATGTGCAGCCTGGGAGTCATTTTGGATTCACAGCTGTCCATGGAGGCACAGGTCAATTCTGTGTCCAGGACAGCTGTCTACCAGCTCCACCTGCCCGTAGACTGTCTTACCAGAGTGGTACATGCTCTAGTTATCTCCCACTTGGACGACTGCAATGTGCTCTATGTGGGGCTACCTTTGAAGGTGACTCGGAAACTACAATTAATCCAGAATGCGGAAGCTAGACTGGTGACTGGGAGTGGCTGCCGAGACCACATAACACCGGTCCTGAAAGACCTACCTTGGCTCCTGGTATGTTTCCGAGCATAGTTCAAAGTGTTGATGTTGACCTATAAAACCCTAAATGGCCTTAGCCCAGTCTACCTGAAGAAGCGTCTCCACCCCCATCATTCAGCCTGGACACTGAGGGCCTTCTCGCAGTTCCCTCACTGTGAGAAGTGAAGTTACAGGGAACCAGGCAGAGGGCCTTCTTGGTAGTGGCACCCGCCCTGTGGAACGCCCTCCCTTCAGATGTGAAGGAAATAAGCAACTATCTGACTTTTAGAAGACATCTGAAGGCAGCTCTGTATAGGGAAGTTTTTAATGTTTGATATTTTATCATGTTTTTGATATTCTGTTAGGAGCTGCCCAGAGTGGCTGGGGAAACCCAGCCAGATGGGTGGGGTATAAAATCATCATCATCCTCAACTCCCCTCCCCAATCAAAAATAAGTCCCATAAGTTGTAAACTTTCCTGATGGGGTAAGAAAGCTTCCACTGTCAGAGGCAGTAATGCTTCTGTATACCAGATGCTAGAAACTGCAGGAGGGGAGAGCGCTGACACTGTGTATTTGGGCTTCCCAGAGGCATCTGGTTGGCCATTATGAGAACAGGATGTTGAGCTAGAAAGGCCACTGGAACTTGCTGGAACTCAGTTCCGGTACCTCTCAGGTGGATGCCATTGCCATTCCAAGAGAACAAGGGAGTACCACACCTCTTTTTCTAGATAAATAGCAGTGGCCACAGGGCTAGTCTTATGCAGGAAAGTCTTATGTTCTTATGCTCTAGCCTCTTGATCATTTTGATTGCTCAATTGCTTCATGATATAAAAGAAAAGATATAAAGGAAAAATGTTCAAAGGCACATTATGGCAATTCTGCACTAGATGAACCTTTTTTAAGGGCAGCCTTCTGTGGAGCGCATGGTGGCAGTCCAATTTGGTGTATGTCCACCAGTTATGGAACTCTGTTAGCCTCCTTGCCCAAGATGCCTGCCTTCTCTTTCAGCCATGGGTCTCATACTACAACATCTGATGTGTTCAAAGAGCCAAGAACTTTCATTCTGACTGTACTGGAGGACTCGTTTTAATAACTCCATGCTGAAGTCTGTGAGAGCTGCAATATTTTTGGTATGATTCTTTCACTTCCATTCAAAGCCCTGCTTGGATGTCATTAGCCTTTGTTACATTATCTCCTCTGTCCAGCCTGTCTTGGTGAGTCATTCCACATAGACTAGCAGATCCTTTAATAATTCAGCTCGTTAGGAGATGATATCCAACTGTCCTTTGGAATTGCCTTGAAGACTAAAGAAGAAGAAGAAGAAAGGAAATCTAAGAAACCAAGTTATCCCAGGAGAAGCTATTATCTGCACTGCCCATAAGGTGATGCTAACAGGAAAGGCTGCAATGTGGGGGACAATGACTTCCATTCAGGATTTCTAAAATGTTGAAAAACTTGCTCATGCGGCAGATGGGCAACAGATGCAAATATTAACAAAGCATGGATGGGATTAATTCCTTTTTTCCACATCAACACACCCTGAAAGAGAGTTTCATTTGTGGACATGTCTTGTCCAGACAGGCACTGAGGGAGGCCTAAGGATGGAAGAAGGCATTATTTCCCATTCAGCTCTCTCTATTAATTGCATGCAGCACTGTTTCTGTCCTGCTGCATTTCTCCATCTGCCAAAAACGGTTATTCTTCTCACTGTCCACTGTGGCAATATTGCAGAACCTCTTATCATTGGCCATGCTGCCTGAAGCTGATGGGCGGGCCATATTTCCCCATTCCTGCTGTAAAAAGGTTACAAGGGAGAATTATAGAAGGACAAGAGCCACAGACAAGTGGCTAGAAGGACTTCACAGCAGAACAGGGCTTTGCTTCATTCAACCACTTAATCCCAAATTAAATTTCATAAAAGGCCTGTGGTTGTACTACGGAATAATAATAATAATAAATAAATGCTGATGGTATTCTGGGCACTGCATGCTTTTAGGGCAATGAAGGGAAAAACACAATTTAATCTGTTTAACAGACTGTGTTATTGGATTGGGCACTTTGGGGAGAAGTCCTTTTGCTGTTATTCAGATTCAGAGTGCAATTGGGTGCCAAGAACTACAAACAACACACACACACACAGGCGCCATTGTGGAAGTGTGGCATGGGAGGACTCAAAAGCTTGACCTCCCCCAGGATTCTCCAAGCTCCTTCCCTGAATTTTCAGTTTTTATTACGAAAGAAGAAGTAGAATCCACTTTTACGTCAAGAGAAATAAGGAAGCAAGATCCAGGCCATAGCTCAGTGGTAGACCAGCTACTTCTTATGTGGAAGGCCCCGGGTTCAACCTGCAGGTAAGCCTGGAAGAGACTAGGGCTCAGCACAACCCTCCTCAATCCACCCCATGGCTCCAACCCAGAGACCCCCAGTCAGGCCAACCTGGGGACCACTTAACCTGCCTCAAATCCAGTCCCAAATTAATTTGGAGAGTGCGGCTTATGTTTAATTAGGGTTAAAAACATATGGCTGGGGCATTACATATCCTTCCCCCATTTCTTACCAAGCATGGGGTGGTGGTGTTTTCATTTTGCTGGATGCTCCTGTGGATAAGCTGCTTACGAACGAGCATCTTGTACCCCACAAGATTTCTGCACTGATATTAGGTTGAGGCAACAGGCAGGAAGGAGAGGCAGGTGTCATTGGGGGGAAGTAGGCCCAGATTGGGAAGCAGACCAGGATTGGAGGTGTGGGAAAGGGGCATGTGTTGTAAAAGGCTGCAGTCTGGTGCCAGGCATTATCTGAGCAAGTTGGTCACTCAGAGCTCTTCCTGCCTCGTGTGTGCCTCTTCAGGACTGGAACAGGACAGCAAACAGGACATGCAGGCACAGATGCTTGTTGGAGGAGAAGCCCCAGTTCTTCATTGAGGTTTTGTGGGTTGGGAAGCACAGGGGTCACAGAGGCTGATGCTTTATCTATCTGGGGCTTGCTTTGAAAGTCAGATCAACACATGGTCTCAAGAAACAAAGGAAACACATGCTGGAGGGTGTATGATATGGCTAATTGGACCTTTGTCATTAGCATTACAGACTGTGCTGGAGAGGGAGAGCAGATTGCATTTAGCTCTATGTTTATTTGACTGGTGCCCCCCCACTCCATTGGTGGGATATGTTGGTTTTCTGTAATTTTCCTATGCAAAAATAATTTCCCTAAGAACTATTTTCTTTCCCTTTAGAAAATGTTCACTTTGTTTCATTAAAACCTTGTGGTCTCCAATTATACACCACTCCATATATATCCCCCCCCCAAAAAAAACTTGCTCCAACACCCGGTGTGGCCCACAGGGGTGGGGCTAGCCGCCCGCGGGGGTGCGTCAGCATTGGCTTGTGTCCCAGGGGGGTGCATCAGTGGCAGGAAGTGTCCCATTGGCACACGTCCCAGTGGGGTGCGCCGGTGGCAGGGAGTGTCCCGGGGGGAGGGCAGAGCTCGCAGTGATATCACCCCCCTCAGGGAAGGCACATGGGGCAGCCTGCACCCACCACACCCACCTTGCTCTGCTACTGCCTCACCTTTCTTTTAACTTGTGGAGGGGCTGTGCCATCCCAACCCACTTTTTAGCCACAGCTAAAGTTACAGGAGCAACAAGTTCATTGCTCAGTTGAGATCTGAATGTGGGTTCTACACTTTTCCCAACTACACTTTTCATTTTCAAATAAGTATATTTGCTGAAAGTGCATGTGTGTGTGTGTGCGCGCGCGTGTGTGTGCGTGTATAGAGGACTGGAAACAATTAATTAGAAATTTTCATTAAGTATAATGACACTCTCCAAGAACGCTTTCCAGGCCTTTCCAATCAAGCACAGCCTTGACAAAACTGTTTTTAACCTTGACACTGGAACACAACTGGAGAAATGACTGAAGGCATATATATTCCTCCGAAATGTATTGTTCAATAAGCACAGGATCAAGTGGCCTCTAATTAAATCCAAATAATATGACATTTTGGAGTGGAAAATGTCACTTGGTGAAATAGATATGATCTCACCGTTTGCATTAAGCCAAAACATCCTTGATATAATGTTAGCATTAAAACTTTTTCTTTTTGGAATTTGGAAACGAGGCTACAACCTACTTGTGAGGGATACCTCCTGTTTTCTGTCATTTGTTCCTGATGCATCATATTCCAATTTTCTCCCTGTTTGGAGACATGCCTCCTTAAATTTTGTTAGATACAACTCAATGGAGTTGTCATTCTTCAATGTTCGACTCTGGGTCGGCTCTGCCATTAGACAGAGAGTGGCATCTGCCTCAGGCAGCAGATGCTTTGTGGCTGTAGTGGCAGCCTTCCAACCATTCCTCCTAAGCTTCCTATTAATTCTCCTCTTCAGATCAGAGCTGTGTGTTGGCACATGGCCTGTTGTGTACACTATCCTAGTGCAATGGAGGACGCCCCATTGCCAGTCTTATATCAAGATTTCTGTGCCAATCCAATCAACATATTGCCCTCTGCTTCAGGGAGGAGAATATCCTGGGCCAGCCCTGGTTCAACTCCCTCCCCAGAATCTACAGAAGAGCCTTTCTTCTATCAACCTAAGGTCCTCAACATGATGCCAAATTGCATCAGCTGCAGCCAGGGTGGATAATGATCAGGCATTATGGGAGCTGTAGTCCAACAACTTCTGCAAGGCAACAGGGTATTTATTTATAGCATTTTATGCTCATCCTTTGTCAAATGATCTGAGGGTGAGCTGCGGAAAGCTGCACTAAAAGTTAAATATCTAAAAAGTAAATTTCTAAAAAGTAAATAGCAGGTGCAAGCAGCCTGATCCAGATTGTGACCCTAACTAGGAGTATGAGGATTTAACTCAGGGAAAGGAAACCTGATGCACACTAGAAGTTGCTGAATTCCTTCTCATCATTACTGATCCTTAGTCATATTGTCTGGAGCAGATGGGAGCCTTGGTAGCAAACTTTCCCCAAGAGCTTGGACGAGGAGAAGCAGGTGGAAAAACCCGCCTTTGCTGCAAGAGGTGCCTCTGAAGATTGCTTTTTCAAACTCCCGATAAAGTCAAATGTCAAGGAAGCAAAAGGGGAGCTATTTCAGTATTAGCAATTCTGTATGCAGCTGTTGATGATGAATATGATGTGTGCAATTAGAACAGCACACACTATTTAGTGCTCCACGTTTTGCAAAATGGCTTTCTGTTTGAGTAGGTCCTTTCCCATTTATAATCAGCGACAGCTACCATTCACTGCCAGGAAAGCCTGATTCATTCTGACTCACTGCTGAAGTCCCTGCGCTGCCTTGTGTGTGTGTGTGTGTGTGTGTGTGTCCCCACGTGTGAAGAATAATACAATATTCATGCTCTTTGATGGAGCCAGCGTGTATGTTCCTCGTGGAGGTACAGGCCCTGCCTTTTGAATTACCTGAATAATGGGCTGTGCCTCAAATGTAAACTCAGTGAAACTATTTGGAAGTCACAGTTTGGATAAATCTGGGCCATGCTGTAGTGTTCCCCCAAAAGCCTACTCAAAGTGAATTCTGAAGACTGCATGTTCTTTTTATACAGCTATGCTTGAAATTCTGCTAAGAGTTTTGCACGTACAGGAAAAATACATGCAGGCTACCTCAATATTTTTTTCCTTTCTTTCAGAGAAGAATACAGCTGAGCTGCTTTGAATTAAAAGACAACAACAGCATTCAGCAGGTGGCCCTAGCCTTTCCACAAACCATTAAAGACTAGAGATAAGGAAGAAATTTGGTTCAGATTACACTTAAATATGAGCCCACCTAATCTGCACTTCTGAAAACAATATGTGAGCAAAGTCGTCCTTATGAAATTCGCACTTCTCTGATTTTTTCCAATGCAGTTTGCTAGGGTAAAGTGTACATGTAAGTGCATACATTGATGAAAATAAAATGTATCATATTAAGGGAAACTCCTTGCAATAATGGGTATATTAGGGAAAAAATGCATTATAAATGTGTATATTAGGAGAAATTCATACTAAACTGCAGATGAATTTTCTTGAGGACTTTAAAAAAATATCACAAAATGAAAACTGAATACTTACCTGGCACGGGAGACACCTTTATCATGAAGGAGGTTTTCCCAGGTTGAGGCTCATCCATTGCACTGCAGGTGTGCTAACCACTGTGATTTCCACAAATGCAGGAAACTCAATGGGATAATTTCTGCTAGTGGGGGACTGTGCTCACATTTTCCCCTGGGGGGGGGGAGAAAGACTGGAAAAATGAGAACTGGAAATAATTTGAAATGGACAGGTTTGCCTGTACTTACAAAGAGAGCACAATTAAGGCAGGTCTCTAGCATAGTTATCCCTACCACACAGGAAAAGTAGGAAATGGATTTCATAAAGTGATGTTTTAGTAAACACTGGGGAAGTAGAATATACAATTGCCACAATTCATGTTGAGATATAACTGCATAAGGCAAGAACACTTCCTAGGCCTCTGACATGGCCCTAATCATCATCATCATCATCATCATCATCATCATCATCTACCAGCTGATGTCATAGCCTGAAAGTGGTCAGCTGACCTTGGAGTCCAGTAGAGAGACACTAGGTGCTATAAAATTGAAAATAGGTAGAGTTATTGAAAAAAGGTAAATGAGTAAAACTGTTCATGTGACAACAGTATACATTTAGCAAAAAGAGGTGTGGCTGCACAGAACAAAATACCTTGACTGTCAAAGGCCAATAAAAAGAGTTGTATCTTCAGCAGATGGTGAGAGTTGAACAATGAAGATGCCAGGCACAAGGAAAACACAGGAAAGAGCAAAATACAGAGAGTGGAAAAATAAGTAACAGCAGGTGCACAGAATGTAAATAGTATTTTTTTAAATATCCCAGGTAATGAGCTTTGTATTCTGTCCAAGAATCTGGAGGTATTTTCTTTAACATTTCGAAGGATTGCATAACTCAGTTTTGGGAATAAATATTTACAGTGGTACCTCGGGTTATATACGCTTCAGGTTACAGACTCCACTAAACCAAAAATAGTACCTCGGGTTAAGAACTTTGCTTCAGGATGAGAACAGAAATCATGCTTCAGCGGCGCAGCAGCAGCAGGAGGCCCCATTAGATAAAGTGGTGCTTCAGGTTAAGAACGGACCTCCAGAACGAATTAAGTTCTTAACCTGAAGTACCACTGTATATCCAATTTAGTTGAAATTGCAATGGGCCAGTTCTTGCACTACAAAGTGTTTCTCTTAAACCTGTGACTTCTTAAGTTTAGGTTTTGAAGTGTGTAACTTAGGAAAATAGATCTCTCCCTCCATCTGCCTGAGAAACTTTCCCAATGTTCAGAATGAATTCATCGTGACTCCCACACAGAGCACCAAAGGATCAGGAAAAGCTACTGGTATGCGTCAGAAGGAGCTATTGAGAGCTACTGCACTCCAGATCTATTGTAGTTTATAGCAATGTTTGCCATCTGCCTGGCTGCTTCCTGTGTGTCCTGGAAAAGACAATCATGCTAGCAGTGTCACAATTGCTAGCATTTTAAAGATCTAAATCTGAATGCAGAAAGTTCTGAAGCAAATCAAACAGCTGAGCACCCCTATTGTTACCTGATTCTGCAGAAGTCAAAACTGTGTAGATAGTGTCATACAGTTAAGCCACTAGATGACTCTGGGCTTAGCTACATCTGAATGGAATCAGACATTTTTGTTACCAAAGACATTTTGACACCTGAGACGAACTACAAAATGGTGCCACCTCCGCACCAGGGAAGAAGGGGAAAGTGAAGATTTCTAACAGGAACAAGGGTTGAATAAAGATCTGCACTGGGAATGAGTGTAGCCGGAGACCAGTAGAGCCTCCTATTCAACAAGAGGCCACTGTAGAAGTGGTATGGTCAGGGGGGCTGCCAAGTAGCTGGCAGATCCAGCCTTCAAGGAGCATGCCACAGATGTCGCCACACTCTTACTGATCTGTGCTGTGGCTACACCCTCAACCACTGCACATGGCAGAAAGCCTTTGCACCTAATAATAATAATAATAATAATAATAATAATAATAATAATAATAATTTATTTATACCCCGCCCATCTGGCTGGGTTTCCCCAGCCACTCTGGGCGGCTTCCAACTGAATATTAAAAACAGTACAGCATCAGACATTAAAAACTTCCCTAAAGAGGGCTGCCTTCAGTTGTCTTTTAAAAGTAAAATAGTTGTTTATTGCCTTGACATATGCTGGGAGGGCATTCCACAGGGCAGGCGCCACTACCGAGAAGGCCCTCTGTCTGGTTTCCTGTAACCTTACTTCTCGCAATGAGGGAACCGCCAGAGGGCCCTCGGCGCTGGATCTCAGTGTCCGGGCTGAACAATGGGGGTGGAGACGCTCCTTCAGGTATACTGGACCGAGGCCGTTTAGGGCTTTAAAGGTCAGACCAACACTTTGAACTGTGCTCGGAAACGTACTGGGAGCCAATGCAGATCTCTCAGAACCGGTGTTATGTGGTCCCGGCAGCCACTCCCAGTCACCAGTCTAGCTGCCGGTAAAGCAACACATACTACTTTGTTACATGCTTTACTACCCCTGTTTCTGAGTGACTGGAAAATGGATGGGTTGGGTGTATGGCTGGAAAACAGGGGGAAATGTGGGCATTTGTGCATGTTCTGTGTATGTGTGTATGGGATGTGTGCATATGGCGAGTCTATGTGCTATGTGTGTGTCTGTCTGTGTGGAGGGAGAAAGCCAAACTCCCTCTAAGCATATCCACAATAACTAGAGAGTTGGTCCACTGTCAATGTGACTCCCAATTCCAAAATGTTTAGTCACCTTGCTGTACACAGACTGGCTAGCAAACTTCCAGAGTTTCAGATAGGGGTCTTTCCTAATCCCGATCTTATGTGGATATATGACTTGTTGTAACTAAGTGCTGGTACCTTACAACAGGTGCCTGACTTTTCTTATTTCTTCCTCCATCCCAATTCGTTTTTATTTTGTGCTGTGCTATTTTAAATTGCATTCTCAGGGCAGGGACTATAAACTGCTCTGGAAAATTGTTTTGCCTGAAGTGCAGCAAAACATTTTAAACAACAACAACAACTAAATAAGTAAACACTAATGAATTCTAGCCTCACGAGAGAGTCTGGGGAGAGGGAAATACATGTTTCTCTCTGCTGCCTCCACACTTTGCAAAACCTTATCAACTATCATAATGAGCTGATTTACTGAAACAACGTCTTCTTTGAGGTGAGATTCGTGTTCACAATAATCTGGAGGGACAAAACAGGGGCAAAAAACATAATGAGGATTCCCCTTGCTACGGACAGCCATTGTAGTAATTTCTCTTGAAATGTGCGACAATTGATGCTGAGATGTGGGCTCGTTTCAGGCAGGAGATGACAAATAATTTGGCACCAACCAAACTGTTGCTGTTTTAGACTTCTCCGGGCCATCTGCCATAGGGAAAACAAGAGGATATGTTTCCTGACTCAGAGGGACGCAAGCAGAGAAGTATTATCTGCATATGGATTTGTACAAGGTCCATCTGATACAGACACAGAGGCATTCGAGGTTAGCATTAAATCTTCATGTCAGTTTTTCCACTCCATATGGTTATTGCAAGTTCATCAGCAAAGGTCCTTCTGTGGGTGACTTAAAGGTTAATCCTGTTGTTAGTAAATCACCTAAAAAGAGGGTGATGGTGGAGATATAGCTTAGCAACCAGGCAAGGGTGTTAAGATCTTCACTGAGGTAACACATGCTCTGGTTGGCGCTGTTGTTCTGAGGGAGTGCTCTTCTGTACTTTTTAGTTGCCTTTCTTCCTGCTCTGTAGAAAAATCTCTGTTCCTTTCTCCTCACTTATGCACTGCTTTTGTTTGCTTTCCTCAGTAAGGGGTTATCAGGATTTTTTTACTCTCTGGTGTCCATCTGCACTTTTAAAAATGACTTTTCTAAGAGTGATGAAGACAGCAATGGCTGGCATTGTTAACTAACTGGGAGGTCCACATTCTAAGCTGAGGGTGCATTGCCAACCTTCAGAACTGCCTGACTTTGCTATGTCTTTCTTCTTGCTACTGCTGCCTGCTCACCTTTCCTTTCTCAGTAGAGCAAACAGTGACTGGAGCAGCTCCAACCTGTCTTGCCCCATCCCTCTGGGCCAGGGACATCTTCTGGAGTCCACCAAGCCTCTGAACTCTTCCCTGCAGGGGGAGGGTGGTAAAGGCTATTTTATCATTCTGCATCTGTTGTAATGTGACCACCCCTCCCTGGGTTGGGGTTGAGTTTTGAACCTGTTGTTCTGTGATTGTTTTTAGGAATATTTGGACTTCTGTTTACTTAAGGCTGTGGAACGTTTTTCAGCCTCAGAACCACAATCCCTTCAGGACAAACAACATGCCAGAAGCAAAATGTGGGCAGATCAATGAATGTGAGTTTTACCTTTGTGCAGTAGGCTGATTTACACACCCTCCCACTCACTCACCCACCCACATGCTCTATCCTCCATCCAGGCAAGCAAGAAGCATTCTGCTTTACACTGTTCTGTACAGGGTGAATAAAATATGGAGGGGGCAGGTAAGCCCCACCCCGCATAATTGATCATATGATGCAGCACATACATACACACAATTTGAAAGGCAATGTCCATTAACTTGGGGAGCTGAGCCCCTTAAATATTTTCTTGTGCGGGGCAAAGATTCCTGTGTTGGCTCCTATGTTCTGATTTACCGGTAACCATTATTATTATTATTGGCAACTGACGCGGGTGGCGTTGTGGGTTAAACCACAGAGCCTAGGACTTGCCGATCAGAAGGTCAGCGGTTCGAACCCCCACGACGGCGTGAGCTTCTGTTGCTCGGTCCCTGCTCCTGCCAACCTAGCAGTTCGAAAGCATGTCAAGTGCAAACAGATAAATAGGTACTGCTCCAGCGGGAAGGTAAACGGTGTTTCCGTGCGCTGCTCTAGTTTGCCAGAAGCGGCTTAGTCATGCTGGCCACATGACCCGGAAGCTGTACGCTGGCTCCCTTGGCCCATAAAGCAAGATGAGCGCCGCAACCCCAGAGTTGGTCACAATTGGACCTAATGGTCAGGGGCCCCTTTACTTTATTATTATTGGCAATAAGAGCTGTGAGGTGGTGGTGCTCTTCTGGCTTCCAAACACAGTGTGTTGTTGGTACTTACATGCTCAGGAAGTTTGGCACTGCACAGTGCAACTATATATTCCTCTGCAGAGAGGTAAGATCAGAACCTCCTATAATTTATCCATTACTTAGTTGGCATTTTGAATTTGGACAAAGGAGTTGATTGACAATGAGGCTGATGAAGCAGTCAAATTTCCTTTTTATCAAGAGCAAGATGGTGACTGTATGGGGTTCTTTCCGCCTGCAGGTTTCAGAAAATCTGTCAGGGTGTATGTTATTTCATTTTTCTTCCAGTAGAAGGAACGCTTGTCCTCAAGCATTAAGTGTATATGGGATATTTTAAAGTCACTACTGAGCCCAATTGTTTTACTCCATATCCTGGCAATTACTTCATATGTGGTTTTGTGGGAAGCATTTTTCAACCTGAACTTGATTCAAGTGTGTCAGTGGCTCCGTGACAAATGCTAGGCCAATGGTAAACTGGTATATACAGTGACAATAGCTAAGAATGAGAGCAAATCCATTCCAGGGCTGCATGTTGCTGCAGTAGTTTTAAAAAACCAGATATATTAAAATGTTACCAGGATAAAAACAACAGCACCTAAAGCAAACCTATAATACAAGAAACAGATTGGTTTTTCAGAATGAATGATCACAATAGGAATAAGTCTTAGCAGAACTGATGTAGGGATGATTTTCCTTATTTATCTAATGGAAAAATATTGCTTCCTCAACAGTTTCTGGATAAATAATCATGCTTACTAGATTTTACTTGGCAATGGGAAACTGTACCCTAACTGATGCATTAGGCATTTTCCAGGACTGGTTCCATTTTAGTGGTGGTGCTTGTGAGCTTGGCAAAGTGTTCTCTGGTGGCAGTAGCATAATTTTAATCTGAGCACTGAATGGTATTATGGAGGTCCCCTTCTTTAGATGGCAATGCATATTTCTTAATTCAAAGTAGTGTTGTGTGCACCCCAGTCTCCAAGTGGTGAGAAAGTCCTGGGGTTCCAGCACTTACTGGAGGCTCAGTTTTTCTGGAATGAAGATCATTGAAGGCTGCCTTTAGGATATTGGGTTTTACTTACGCACATATACAACCTGAACATCAAACAGCACCAGCACTCCAACAGATCTTGCCTCTCCATTAGGTTTCTAGGGGGTTCCCAAAGCTGTAGCTTGGGATTCAGCACAGAGCAAGACAAGTTTCTATGTCTCCTTTCCAATTCCCAGCTTTTGCCCAGACTAAAACAAAGACTAGTTTCCAGGCCTATTGTTCTCCCACCCAAGGGATGACATGGCATCCAGCCAGGTGAGCGGGCAAAGAGACCTGCACAGCTCCTGAAAGAGCTTCACCAGCCAGTTGTGTCTATGGCAACACACCTGTTCTTAACTATCTCCAGGCCCAGCCAGGGCCATTAACTTAACAGAGCTTGGTCTGATCACTTCAGCAATCCCTTTTCCTACAAACTACACCATCTCCACAAGCAGTTTGCACAAAGCCATGAAAGATGCTGACTTTCTTGCAAGCTAATTGAGCTCCCATTAAAATAAGCAGGCTCTTTCTGTGCACCTTGCAGTAACTGTCCCTTCTGTGTGCTGATCTCTTTTTCTTGTTTTAGCTATTAGCATAGTGTGAAGTTTATGCCAAGCTTGTGATTTTATGTCTTAGCCATTTGCCAGTGCATGGTAAAGCTGTAAAATTTAATACCTGCTCTTTAGAATGTCCTCATAATGCTTTTGTTTGCAGCACAACATGTCTTTCTTTCTTTCTTTCTTTCTTTCTTTCTTTCTTTCTTTCTTTCTTTCTTCTCCTGCATACCAATCTCAGATGTTGCCAATCCATTGCACTTTGCAAAGCAGCAATACAGTGATAGCCCCAGCACATCTGCCAATGCAGCATCTGAGTCAGAACAATGGCGAATGAGTCAATGTTAAATGAAGGAAAATTGAGTTAACAAAAAGAATTGTAACCAAACTGTTCCCTTCTCCAACCAATTGCCAGGATGGGCCTTTGATTAGGGATGGAACACTATGTCCAGACGAACACAATAATTGCCATGCTGGATCTGACCAGAGTTCTGTCTGGTGCAGCATTCTGCTTTTGTTAAACCCAACCAGTGGTGCCATCAGTGGTGTCCATGCCTCCACTCAGCAGAATGAGAAGGAGGGCTCTCAAACACAGCAGGGCTTTATTGCCATATTTTGAAATACCGGTAAGTGAATGCATATTATTGAAAGAGGGACTGCCCACAGCCTAGAGTCTTAACTGCGCCATTGACCCCTATAACCTTATTTTCTTTTTGGTAGAGATGTAGCTAAAGCTCAGTGGTACAGCACATGGTTTACTGGTAGATGCAGGAGGTCCAAGCTCAATCTCAGGGATCTTCAGCTAAAAGTGTGTATCAGATATCAAGTCATCACTCCTCCCACTTTTCAAGGCAAACAGATTCTTTAAAATTACTCACCACTCTCAGTGTAAATTTTGCTTCCCCCCTTTTCCATATTTCCAGAAAATTAATAACTTTCTTCCCTGCTCCTCTCTGTAAAGCTCTGAGCTTGCATCATCAACATGCTCCAGCCCTATGCCATTACCAGTGACAGCAGTTCTACCACCTTTGCCTGGGAGAAAGCAGGGTGGGCAATTGCTACATGTTACCTCCGTGATCAGAGATTGCATGCATGCCACTGAATACCAGTTCCTAGAGAACATGAGTGGTGGACTCATGGCCTGCTTGTGGTCTTCCTGTAAGCATCAGGCTGGACTATTCTTATGCTCTTGAGAAAAAACTGTGATCCTTTGTACCAAATGCTACCACTGACAGATGTTTTTCCATCTGGGCATTTCTTTTACTGTGCCATAATCTTTAGTGAAGTTGGAACACACAGCTGAGGCAACTGGAAGTAAAAAATGAGGCCAATCAAGTGAAATTGCTCACATCTATATTAAAAATGTGTGAATTTTGGTTTCTCTCAGTTTTGCATCCCCCCTCCCCCCATCTTCGGTTCTCCACATCTCCATGACAGTTTATTATTTTTAAGTGCCATCAGTGTTTTAATGTGAACTTCTCTTAATTATGTCAAAATGTGTAATTTTGGCTAACATACCTATTTTTTGCAAAGCAGTTTCCCCTAATGTGATACATTTTTCTGTTTTAATTTCACTAGTTTAAAGGTTTTTGTTTACGCATAATTTCATTTTAAGTGCACACTGCACTGAATTTCTTGTTCATCCCTTCTCTAGATTGATCAAGCTTGATGTACTACCAGGCATGTCCAAAGTCCATTTCGGGGGCCTAATCCGGCCCTGGGGTAAAATCCTAAAAAAAGCTCAGCAACGTCAATCCTAAAAAAAGTTCAGCATCTTCAGTTGGCCCTCACGCATGTTCACTTCATCAAATCTGGCCCTCTTTGAAAAAAGTTTGGGCACCCCTGCTTGGACCAATTCTAGTTTCCTCTATAGAACATGGATAGCCAACATGATCTATCCAGAAGTTGTGGACTACAGTTCCCATCAACCGCAGCCAATCTAGCCAATGGTCATGGATTATGAAAGTTGTAGTCCATCTGGAGGGCTGCACCTTGTCTACCTGTGCTATGGAACTGCAGCTTCATCCAGCTATGGCCCAACAACACAATATTATGCAGGATTAAAGAGACATCATAAACATGAAAAGCTACTGTGTTAAATTACTGAAAGCTTACTTAATAAAACCAAGAAGCCCCTGTGTTCTTTCTCATAAATCCATCATGAAATTTTAAAAAGATAAATAATACATTAGAGAAGTAATTGTGTTGTCCTGCTGTTTTATAAGGCTAGGATGTAGAGTTTAGTTAGAGACGTTTCTTTTTTTAATTCTATCTACTTTCTCCCCAAGTACACCTTTTAACTGCTTGATTTTATATTAATCCTGCTAATGCATTTAGTTGTTTACAATGATTATTTAAATTTCTGTGTATTCCATTAATTTTGCTTGCCACTCTTCCTTGGTTGGGACAGTACAAAGCGTAGGAAGCAGTGGCAGTCCTACATTTTTTTTGGGGGGGGGGAGGTTGAACTGTTATGGAGGCCCCTTTGCAGCCAGCAATGAGGTCTGGGTAACTGCTATTATCTTCTTTAGTGGAGTTGTTCCGTGACAGATCACAACACCTTCACAACAGTTGTGCTATTGACTCTCAAACTTTGGGATTGTTGAAATATATACAACAAAAATAAATCAATTTGGTCATGTTTCTGGGATCCCTCCAGGAGTAGCAGCCCTGAAGCTTAAGTTGCAATTCGCTTCATGGTAGATCTGCCCCTGATAGGAAGGATAGGAGTCATATGATTGGTCTGTCTTGCTCAGTACTGTCTATACTGACTGACCATGGGGTTTCAAATAGGGATGTCTGCAAGCCCTTCCTAGAGAAGCCAGAGACTGAAACTGGGGCCCCTTGCATGCAACATGGATGCTCTACCACTGAGCTATGGCCTCTTCACAAGAGCACTCTGCTCCCCTGTGGTTTTCAGCAACTGGTATTCAGAAGCACTATGGCTTCTGACCGTGAAGGCAGAGCAAAGCCATAATAGCTAGCAGCCATTAATAGCCTTATCCTCATAAGAATATTAGGAGAGAAAGGAAAACATCCATGGGGTGGGGGGTGAGCTTGTTAGGTGGGTGAGTCAAATGACCACAGCACAGCACTCTAACAGATGCATACATCAGGTCAATGTGACATTTGCACATTGGAAAGAGGATTACGCATGGCTGATGAAAACATAATTACCTCGAATCTGTTGAATGCACTGCACTCTTTATTCTTGGAATTGTTTGGGTTGAGCCGCAATTAAGCCACAAGTTCAGTTAAGGTTTTATTTGGAAACGATAAACACAACCATATTTAGAAAGTCGGGACTCTACCCAGGCTGTGCCTCTTAGATTATACATATTTTAAAAATTAGATTCACATCTTACCTCAAGGTTCCTGATCCCACTTTTCCATTTTACCCTCACAATAAATAGTGAGGTTTGTTAAACCGATAGGTAGTTACTGTCCGTAAGTGAACTGGGTGTCTAATGTAGGGGTGGGGAACCTCAAGCCCAGCGGCCAAGTGTGGCATCATGGTTAGAGTTTTGGACTATGACCTGGGAGACCAGGGTTTGAATCCTCACTGAGCCATGAAGTTCACTGAGTGACCTTGGGCCAGACACCATCTCTTAGCCTAATCTACCTCACAGGGTTGTTGTGAGGATGAAATTGGGGGGGGGGGAAGAACCATGTACACTACCTTGAGCTCCTTGGAAGATAAAGGTGGTATATAAGTGAATAACAACTACAACAACAACAAATGGTTCTCCAGCATCTCTATACAGCCTTCAGTACTCTCCCTGGGGTATACATCTCCCCACTCACTTTGCTTCACCCATTTGTTGAATGCTGCATTTGCCGGGCTGGGAGCTGTGCTGGAACAGGAATGATGTCTCTTGCTTGGCTGAGTAGAAAGAGGTGTGTTTAAGAACATCTGAACTGTGCATGGAGGCAAAGGAAAGAGTTACATTTGTTGCTCTGCCTGCCTCTGCCTGCTTTTTGCCTCTGGCCACACCCACTTTTGGAAAGTTGCATACCCTACAACATTTCTCCAACGAAAATAAAAGGTAAAGGTAAAGGACCGCTGATGGTTAAGTCCAGTTGCAGAAGACTCTGGGCTTGCGGCGCTCATCTTGCTTTACAGGCCGATGGAGCTGCCGTTTGTCTGCAGACAGTTTTTCCAGGTCATGTGGCCAGCATGACTAAGCCGCTTCTGGCAAACCAGAGCAGCGCACAGAAATGCTGTTTACCTTCCCACTGGAGTGGTACCTATTTATCTACTTGCACTTTTTGGTGTGCTTTCAAACTGCTAGGTTGGCAGGAGCTAGGACCAAGTAACGAGAGCTCACCCCATCGTGGGGATTTGAACCGCCGACCTTCTGATCAGCAAGCCCAAGAGGCTCAGTGGTTTAGACCACAGCGCCACCCACATCCCAGTGAAAATAAGGACATCTTATTCACACACACACACACACACACACACACACACACACACAAACACACACCACCCATCTGATTGGGTTGCCCTAGCCACTCTGGGCAGCTTCTAACATATAAAAAAACATAATAAAACATTAAACATTTAAAAAACCATTTTAAAAACTTACCTACACAGGGCTGCCTCCATATGTCTTCTAAAGGTTGTATAGTTACTTATTTCCTTGGCTTGAGGATCACATAACTTTATACCCTCTGATGAACATAGGGATGTCCTAAGGAAAAGCGGGACATTCTGGGATCAAATAAGAAACCAGGACAGCTTCTGTAACTCTGGGACTGTCCCTGGAAATAGGGACTCTTGGAGTGTCTGAAGTTGCCCATGAGGGGATGTGGCACTTGAACTGAAAAAGATACCCCACCATTTACATGTCTGTGGAAGTATCTTCAACCTTTTCAGACCCAGGATCCACTTTTAATCCAAATATGCATCTGGGGACCCATTTCCTAATCTTTTACCTTATATTTGAAAGGTGGTAGTGCTCTACGGGCAACTGGCTTCCAGCACCAGGCCAATTGGCAGACCAACTCTGCATCTGCAATTGTGACATGAAGGCTTGCAACATCTACCCTGGCATGTGGGAATCTCTTGTAGACGACCGCATTGTGGAACGTAGTGAGAAGCAGCACCATGGTGCATCTGCAGCAGCCCAACTGGACACCTTCACCTGTCCCAGCTGCAACAAAACATGTCTCTCCTGTATCAGTCTCTACAGCCACAGCAGGAGCTGCAACCTTCCAACAGCGTGACCTCACCCTCAAAGGCGCACTTCTCCATCGTCTCCTGAGACAGACGGATGCCAGCAACATTGCATTACATTGGTAGTGCTCCTGTCATGATCCACCTTGGATCAGGCTGCAACCTCCTTATGGGTCCTCACCAACCAGTTGGAAACTGGTGGCCTACAGGATTCCAACACTATGCAGAACAGGCCTCTTACAGATACCACCCTATCAGGTGGTATGTTTTGCACTGTGTTGAAATCGAGCCTTTAGTGTAATGGCATCTACCCTTGGAGCTCCCTCCCATTACAGTCTGGATAGCTCAGTTGGCTGGAGCTTGGTGCTCATAATGCCAAGGTTGCAGGTTCAATTCCTGTATGGGACAGTTGCATATTTCTGCATTACAGGGGGTTGGGTGATCCTCAGGGTCCCTTCCAACTCTACAATTCTGTGGTTCTCTATCAGACAGGTAATGTCTCTGTTTCTTTTTGGCACCTGTTGAAGGCCTTTCTCTTTCAACAAGCCTTCTAAGCAGAGATTTTTTTCTAGATGGTATATGTACTGGATTTGACATCATTTTTAAATAGGAAATTATTTTATTGTAGATATGTTTACTGTCCTTATTCTGAAATTGCTTCAAAATGCTTAATGGGAAGAGATTCATGAAATAAATAAATAAATGCATGTCTACTCAGAAGCTGAATGGGACTTACACCCAGGTAAGTATATAGGATTGAAGGCTGAGTGGGAAGTTCAACCTTCCCCTTCTCCAGCCTTAATCCAACACTGTGTTTTCTGAATTACTGCACAAGAATGCAAATGTTTTTCTCACCCCAGTCCTGAGAATGCAAATTGGTGCTGGGAAACTGTTATTGGCTCAGTATTCTGCCCACTACCTCCCTCAGGGATAAATGCAAACTTCAATTCTTCATATTATTTTTCAGACGAAGTCCCTGGCAGAACCCTTTTTAAAAATCTGATGCTTGTTGAACAAAGTATGATGAATTCATCTTATATATTATTTATGCATGCAAAAACCACTCCAAACCAAATTGCATATTGTCTAATCTTGTCACTCCTGTTTATGATATATGTGTTATTATTCATAATGATGCAACTCCTTGACATTCCTTACCTCTTTATCCAATTCTCGGTGGCAGAATAACACAATTATAAAGTATTAGATTGTAGAGATGAATATATATATATATATTTAAGGGTAGGGAATGAGATTCCAAATAGGGATAGTTATTGCAAAACTGGTTTGAATCTGGGCTCTTCAAGCAAAACTGAAACATGACTGTAGCATGTCTTTGGCTCCAGGGCTTTTGGAATGAGTTAAGCCCCCAGATAACAGGAACTAGGCTTCTTCTGCAGGATTAGAATCATCCATAGTTACAAGCCTGACATATTGCAAGCCTTCCATAACATCAGTAGAATTCCAGGAGACAGCGTGGAACCAAGTCAAGAGGAATACCATGGAATTAGAGTGACCCCCTGGCCCTGAGTCAGGAAGACTGTTGTCAAAGAACTAGCCAGGGTCTCCCACTACCTATCAGTAGGCAGTGAATCTTGCCAATTCTGTTTTCACTCATGTTCTCATTTTTTCAGCCTTATGTCCTGTTTTCCACATTTCTGAATCAGTGATGCTTTCCCCATTAAAAAAAGCTTTGTTAAAATTCATCAGCATTTTATTTTTTTTAATACAATTTTGTCTAGTAAGATAAGTTAAAGGTAAAGGGCCCCTGGATGGTTAAGTCCAGTCAAATTTGACTATGAGATGTGGTGCTCATCTCACTTTTTAGGCTGAGGGAGCTGGTGTTTGTCCACAGACAGCTTTCTGGGTCATGTGGCCAGCATGGCTAAACCGCTTCTGTTGCTTCTGCTAGGTTGGCAGAAGCCGGGACAGAGCAACAGGAGCTCACCCTGTTGCACAGATTTGAACCGCCAACCTTCCAATCAGCAAGCTCAAGAGGCTCAGTGGTTTAGACCACAGGGCCTTTACAAAACACTTTTTCCTAATATGCATTTTTTGTGGTACTTTTACTAATATATGTATTTATACACACACCCATTGCCCTACTATATGCATTCTGGTACATATCTTTATCTTTAAGTGCTAATTCCAAATGCTAATTTATGCTTAATATAAAAGCCATTTTACTCTTCGCTGTTCACAGGTGAGACATGATTGTTTTTCACTTTTCACCATGGGGTGGGTGTGTTGTGATTATTTTCACACACCCCTCTGGGGGGAATTGGTGGGGTTGTTTGTGATCAGCACTTTTTTTCTGGGGGTACTCAAGGGTACGCAGTACGGGCACCTTTTTTTCTAGAAGAAAAGCACTAGTTAAAAGTGTGGCACTCACTGCAACAACTTCATGGTGAGTACCAGCACCCTTTTTTCTAGAAAAAAAGCTCTGCTAGTGACGGGAGAGAAGTTCAATTCAACTCGCAAACCTAATGAATTCACACTTTCTGTAACTGTACATGAACTGAAATGCAGCCATCCTTCAAAATTCACACTTCTCTGAATTTTGCAGTGCAGTTCTCCAGCCAAGTTGTGTGTACAAAAATGCATACAATAAGGTAAAGTCTGCATATAAATGCATGTGTGACTGGCATTAATGTAAACAAATGCATTATACTAGGAAAATTGCTTTCTAAAAATATCATTATTAGGTGAAATTCACACAAATATGCTGATGACTTTTCATGATGAGTTCTTTAAAAAAAAACCACACAAGGTGGTATAGAAACTAAATTTAAGACTGAAAAAATGGGAAACTGAGAGAAATGAAAATTGACAGATTTGCTTACCCCTATGGACTGCTTTTCAACTGGCCATTGGTGCTGCATATATTTTCCACTGTAGGCACCCCCTCTTGGCTGGAGACCATGTACAGACCATAAAAGATGGGATCTCTTCCTCTGAGACAGCACCTCTCTCTCTCTCTGAGAATGACTGGCCCCTTTCCTTACTCAAGTCTATTAAATTAGACTCTGCTGTTCTATAATCCATTATTTAACTTGTAATAGTTTTACAACTATGGATTTAAACCAAGGCAGATGATTTTTGCATTGATTAGCAATTAAATACCCCTGTTGTAGAAAAAGACAAAAAGCTTTGAGATCCCTTGGAGAAGGAAGCCGTTTGCCATGGAAATGATGTCTCAGCAATATCAGTTTCTGCCCTGGTTTATGATTAGGTGGATTTTTAAAGGCTAATTAATTTTAAGAGCATATGAAGGCTGCTAGGCTACCTTCATGGGGGAATTGAGCCTTGGGGAGAAATTAATAGCTCCCAGATGGAGGCTTTTTAACCAAACACACACAGCACCGAGAGAGTTTCTGACCCATTCCAAGGTTACAGACTAGGTGTCGGAGATGTTGGAGAACTGCAACAGCAATGAAAAAGGAAGGGGAAATCACTGCACTCCGCACACTTACCTGTGGTCAAGAATGGAAATAATTCATGCGAATTCAATCAGCATTGGTTCATTTAATTGCTTTTTTAAAGTCCACTAATGATACATAAGTATTTTTTTTTTACATTGCTTTAATGTTTTCTTTACATGGAAATGAATGTAAGTTATGAAAGTTATGTAAAAAGTTGCACAACACATGCAAATTATGTTACATAGCAGACAGTGATGCAAATGAATTGGTATTTGGTGGAAATCAAACTGCAGTAGAATGGAAACAGTGCTGATTGTGATGAATACAGGTTAGACATCTCTGCCTTCTTACATAGCAAAAGGGGGCAGAGGCAACCATTCTGAAGATTAGTTTGGAACTCAGTGGGATAGGTGTGCGCAGAGCCAAGGGTCAGAAAATCATCTGAATTTCCTTCTACTAGGCATGGGGAACCTCAGGCCCAGGGATCAAAGTGGACCTCTCTATTTGACCCTTGGAACTGTGCACAATCCATGCCTCCTCTTCCCTGGTTATTTATTTGTTGGAAGTTGGAAGTTGAGATCATTCAGTGAGCAACTGTAGTAAGAATTTACTTCTATGCTATCTTGTTCTACCCAGGTGAGGGACCACCTTTTAAATAAAATGCAGAACCAAGGAAGTAAAACAAGTCCTGTGCCCAGTTAGGGACCCAGAGTTTATGAGATACTATTGCAATAGGACAGAGCTCAATTCAATATGGTTGTTCTAGCCGAATTGCCACTTAAGAAGAAGGTCTGCCCAGAGGAAAATAAGAACAAAGCTTACATAGTAGCTCAAACACAAAGAGTTATAAAACATCAAAACATGCCTGAACATCCTCCTACATACATCAAGAAAGGTTACAGGCAGGCCATGAGAAGTAAAACACGCATGGCTCCATACTGGTAACTTCACTCTCACAATTACCTTGGGGTGCTGCTAACTGCCTAGGCCATTTGGGTTTCATTATTTCCTTATCAACCAGGCCTTTGACAGGGTTGTTGATATTCCTGTTCCTATGTCATTTCCCTTCATTCCTGAGCCTTCTCAGGAAGCTTCAAGGAGATGTTTGGATTTACATTCTGATGTTAACTGAAACAACATCCTTAATGACCATTGTACCACTTTCAGGGTTAGATAGAATTTCTTGTTTATGTCCTAGAGAGCACAGGGGTTATAAAATATTATAAAATTTAAGACACTATAAAAACTATTCAGTGATGCACTCTATCTTTCTGAAGGTAAAATGCCATTAATATTTGAAAAATTATTAAATCAAAATATGCACTCTGGGTCTCTGATCTCTGATATAATAACTAATCACTAGCCACCCCTCATCCACAGGGAAGACAAGCAGAAAAAGCTTTAAATCAAACAAAGAGTCTAGACTGATGTTCCCCTCTAGTCTTCTCTTTGTCTAATTGGCTAGATCTGCTTTCCTAAATGTCAGGCGTTGTTATGAGTTCATTCATTGGTTAAAACATGGAAAATATGGAGCAGGCTAGTTCCTTACAAAACAAATGATGAGAAGAGAACCTGCACATTTGGCCTCATATCTCAGTTTCTACAAATACTAGAAACTTGCTTTTTAAAAAAAGGAACCTGGGGTTATTGTGGGTTGGGGGGGGGAACTGCCACCTATTACTTAAGATGCTAGAGAGCATTTTGTCCCCATGCTTTAGATTTGTTTTTGGTGATGGACAGGAATAGATCTGTATGTTGCTTAGAGTGCCATATGGCTAAAAAGACATTTGAGAATTTATTATACAGAAAATCCTGTTGGCAGCCCTTATCTGATGCTATTTGTGTATGCATATGACTATTAATGTGGGTTGGAAAACAGAAGGAGGACACTGTTTTCAATGAAATGTTCTTTGCAGCCTATGTTGGTGTAACACAGAACACAATGTCATAACAGAAAGCAGATCCTCTAAATGCAGAGTTCCATCTTTACTATCATTTTTGTACCCGTTCAGGTCTTTGGAAGACTCCGCTTGATTTAATTTTTTAAAAAAATATATATATGGGATGAGCAGTTTTGCAATGTGGAAGTTTAGGGAAAGCAACAGGCACCCATTTTATTTTTTTAATGGTTGCGGTGAAACGTCAGAAGACATACTGCAGTTGTTACCTGTTACCTGCAGGAAGCTCACCCCATCAGTGGAAACAAATCAAGCTACACATCCTATCTCCTCAAGTAATTTGAAAATGTTTTTTAAAGCACACTCGCTTATGAAAAGAAAACACCAGGGAAAAGATTGTTTGCATCCTTTGGAGCGATACAATCTGGATGCAACTGAAGTTGTGGTGTTAAAAAATACACTAAGAAGACATTGGAATCTACAATGAGGGGGCTTTACTGATGGCTTCCAGATGACCTGTTCATTGAATATCCATACTGATCTGTTTGCAGGGAGGTTAGATGATGTTGTGTCAGACAAATGCTATCTCACACTTTTCAGAGCATTTCCCCTTCACTATACTCTGGCTTTTTTGTTTGGGGGTGAAGAGTGAAAGCAGGTTCATTGCTCAAGAATTCCAAATGTATTTTAATTGCACAACTTGAATTTGCTGGTATGCCATTGAATCCCACCTCAAGGGATGAGCTGCACTAAACTGCACTTCCCATACTCCAAAATCTCCTTGCATCACACAGATCAGTTCCATTGTCAACCATATCACAGTGTGTCAGGAGCAATATGCACTAGGGGGAGGCACCCTGCATTACCCCTCATGAAGAACAAGGCTATCAGTGGCTAGTACCATGACAACTATGCATGGCTCCCCCACAGGAGGGGAGAGTACAACAGCAGCACAGAGAGAGCAGCTATGAAGAACACTGCCTTTGAGAGTGAACTGGTCAGTTATAGAAACCCAAAATATGTGGTAACTGAAAGAGTTTGTTTTCCCCCCCAGGTGAACGAAAGGAGGTGAATGAAAGGTACTTTTCTGAATAGAAGTGCACTTGATGTTTGCTGGGTGTTTGCTGGTGCTAGCTGAAAGGTTGCATAAGAGCTCGGGCTCTCAGTAGTCAATGAATGAGTGGTAAGGGATTGTCCTGCTTACATTAGGATCCAGGAGACTCTTGTTTGATACAATAGGTAGGTGGTCTGATGCAAGCAATCATTCAATTGGATCAGAAGCACCAAATTTCAAGTACAATCCCTTTTAAAACAGATTTTTCCTCTAGCCACAACAAGTACAACTCAGGATGTGAGGGCAGTAATCCTCTATGACTGGCATTAAGAACCAATGGATTCTTTGGGGTTAGAGGTTGCCAACTCAACACACTCTCATTCAAGACGTCATTTGGAACCTTTTAATTCACTCCCATTGATCTTCTGCTGCTCTCTTTAAATACGTGTTACTTTAATTAGCGCTTGAGAGACTAACTAGGTGTCTACATTATTTATGCTGCAATATGATTGGGATGGGTTTTTGCCATAACATCTGATTCTTGGGAGGGAAAGGCTGGGAGGAAGAAAAAACATCTTTGCCTGAATGGTTTTTAAATGTCAAGCAGGGATTATATTTGTGAACACTGTTAAACAACTAGCTTAATGCATAAAGCTTAGCCTACAAGTTCAACCTTTCAATTAAACTTTGCTTTAATGCAATCTGCGGGTGACAGAAAAAACAAGTAACAAAACATAGAGAGAAATAAGATCACCATGACTACAAAGGAAACTTTCCAGCACAAGCCATGCTTTAGTCAATCAGGGACAGATTTTTTCCCCAAGGCTTGTGACTTATAAACAAAAACATTTTTTAAAAAAGATCATAAGTGCAAATAACAAACATAATATACAAACATTGTGAACCAATGGTTGCAGAAGCAGTACAATATTTGATGTGCCAGAGGTCTTGACAAAGAGGTTGTTTAGGATATCCATATCCAGTCTTTGGGCTTTGGGGGGATTGTAAAAGCATTTTTCTTTAAAAATTGCCCTAGTTGCCATAGGTCTGGGTTTTCTTGGACATTTTGCTGATTTCATGAAAATAATAATAATAATAATAATAATAATAATAATAATAATAATAATTTATTTATACCCCACCCATCTTGCTGAGTTTCCCCAGCCACTCTGGGCGGCTCCCAATCGAGTGTTTAAAAACAACACAGTATTAAATATTAAAAACTTCCCTAAAATCTGCCCTGCCACCATTTTGACAGTCCAATTCCCATTTGAGTGTGATCCATTTTTAAATTTACTTTTTCCAGTACGAAACAAAGTTGTCACAACTAAAACACCTCATAATGAAGCATTATATTAGGCATTATATCAGCATTATATTAGGCAATTCCCACCCACCTCAACTCAGAGGGTTTTTCATGACCAATCAAAGGTGCTTCCCATGTAGTACTTATTTATTTGCGTTTGCCATCCTTTGAGTACTTCTGAGTGCAGGAGGATAAGGAGAACTTGAAATAAATAAATGAATATTGGTATTATCAACATAACTGAATCATTTACTGAATGAAGCCAAGCAGTCAAATTGGTTCCTTGCAAACATCGGTAAATACATGCTGGTTTTGTGGGATAACCAGCCTCATATAACCAAGACGCTTACCGGTAAGTCTTATTGATGCATGGTTAATACCATAGAGTAAGCTGTTCGACTAGGCTTAGCTATGTCAACTTTGCCTCATGTTGGAAGGAACTAACCAAGTCTATGTTCTACACCTGTCTACCCAAGAAGCTCAGCATGTGAAAAGATTTGGACTGGGGTGTGTGTGTGTGTGTGTGTGTCTCAAAATATTCATTTAGACAACTTTAAATCAGTGACTTCTCTTTCCATGGTTCCTTTTGCATACCATATATCCAGTGGCGTAGCGTGGGGGTGCAGGGGGGGCCGGCCGCACCGGGCGCAACATCTGGGGTTAGGGCAAATCCACGGGTTAGGGGGCGCAAATCCACGGGTTAGGGGGTGCAAATCCACGGGTTAGGGGGCGCAAATTACTTGCCTTGCCCCAGGTGCCGACAACCCACGCTACGCCACTGCATATATCCCTGCATATTTTACATGAACTAAACCATTCAGTAATCCATTGTTACAGTCATCAAAACTTATTTACACTGTTGAATTTCATGCTAAGAACATTTTTAAATGAACACAATTTTCACCCATATATTCAGTAAACATTTTCCAGTCTTCTTTAAGCATATATTCCTCTTGTTCTCTTATTCTATATTTTAAATCTGCAAGTTGTGCATATTCCATCAGTTTAAGTTGCCATTCTTCTTTGGTTAGGACCTCGCTCGTTTTCCATTTTGGGGCTAAGAAAACACAGGCCACAGTAGTAGGATACATCAATAGTCTTTTTTGACACCTGGGAATTTCCCTCTGAATTATCACCAACGAAAAGGATGCTCCAGCGCAACTTCATGGCTCTCAACTTGAGTTCCGTAAGCAGTAATTTAGGAACTTTCATCATTTTGTAACTAAGTTCAGTTTTACTGTGCAACTATTCTGAAGCACATGAACCTGACTTTGGAGACTTTGTAAGGAAACAATTTGCAAACTTGCCAAACGTGGTCTTTTCCTATGCTGAGGGAAACTTTGGAAAGAAACTTTTTAAGGAGATATTTTGGAACTCACTTTATGGAGTGTATTTTAAAGGTTTAACAACCTGTATTTCCACACTTTAGTTTGCTGCATATTTTGTGACTTTAAAATCTGCGATGGGGTTCTCTTACCAAAGAGTACTTGCCCCAAACTTTGAGTTGGCATCCAAGAATTCTCTCTCCCGCCACCCCCACCCCCCATATATTGCACCAACATAATTTGAAGCTCACTTTTCAGTTGTTGTTGGGCTGGTTGGGATGATACCTTAATCTCTCCATAGACATTTCCTGAAAAGTGTGCTTAGAGCAATGGATGGTTTTATGTGTGCCATACCTTTTGGGGAGGACTAGGTACATGCCCTGGCAGTGGGTTTATATATGTATTATTATTATTATTATTATTATTATTATTATTATTATTATTTCCCTGCCCTTCACCCTAAGGTTCCAGAGCGGGCTATAACATTAAAGCACAACATTAAAAACAGTTAAAACAATTTGGGTTGGGTTCCTAAAAATATAGCATTTGGATTTTTGATATCATATACCAAAATCCTTGAGCCAGCTCTGCGAGGCATGAGTTAAATGCATGAATAAATACATAAATTCAATTGTTCCAAAAGAAGTAAACTAATTAAACGGATGGAAGGGGAAATGTGTTGAAGCCATCACATTGAGTGTATGCCCTCCTGTGCCTTCTTCTGATAATGAGTTGTTCTGTGATGCTCTAATTTGTGTCTTTGGGCCATGGGCTTGAACTCTTTCATCCATGCTCTTTCAGGAAGTGGCATTGGAACAAAGGTCTCAGAAGCAGGCACACCTACAATTTCAGGAGCACAGGGTTTTCAGCTTGATAGGCAAGCAGTTCTGTGGCCAACTCCGATGACAAAAGCAAAATCTAGCTACTAAAGCAATTAAACAAAACAAGGGACCACTTAACAGCTCCTGCAAAAGAAAAGAAGAGCCGTGCTGGATCAGATCAATGACCCTCCTGCCCCAGCATCCTTTTCTCACAGTGGCCAACCAGATGCCTATGGAAAGCCTGCAAGCAGAACATGAGCACAACAGCACTCTTCCATCCTGCAGTTTCCAGCAACTTTTATTTGGGCATGTTGCCTCTGACAGTAGAACATGACCATTATGGCAGATAGGTTTGGGCTGGCTGAAGGTAGACGGTGAAGCTGGTAATGCAGTGCCCCATTTGCCCTATCAGGACCAGGCTCCACTGCCTGGAAGAGATACTGGATAGACCACTGTCAAAAAGCTTGACAAGCCACTGCCAGTGAGTTTGGACACTGGGATAGATGGATCAATGGTCTGACTCAGTATAAGGTAGCTTCCCATGCTCCTATTTTGCACAATGTCAAGGATGCTCAAAGGCACGCCCTGCCTTGAGCTCAGAAGTGCTCCATTGTCACGTGCTCCAGAATGGAGCACTGTCACTGGAAGCAGGTTTCACACTGAATACTGGTTCCTTTTGAATGTTGCCACAAATGTCACTGTTCCTGGGGAAAGCCCAAGAGTAAAATGAATGTGCGGTTTGATCAGCCAAAGATCAGCAGGAGAGAATGTGGGTGGTGTATTGCTTTGCAGCGAACGTGGAGGAATGGATTCTTCATTGTTTTGAATGTGTGGACAATGTGAAGAAGCGATTGCACAGAAGAGTGAATGAGTATGTTTATACACACACACACATCATTTACTTTCTGAGCAATGAGAAGATCAATACGAGCTCCTGAAACAAGGCTCTGGAAATAGCAGGCAAATGTAACAGGGAGAATAATAGCAGCAGAATCCTTTGTTGGTGCTTTTATCATGTATCTCACTAAACAGCTGTGAACTAGAAAGGGCAAAAATTGATTAGACATTAAAGGGGGGGCTTCAGAGTAAACAATTTGAATACATTTTTAAAACAACCATATTTTTCAAAGTCTCAGATTCTGATTTTTTAACAGCTCAATCTACCACCTCGTTAATATCCCCTGAGGAATCTGCTGAAGTTTCATTAATACATGATATCTAGAGGAAAATAATTTCATTCACAGGTACACCTTGAAATTGGTAGGAACTGTTTTTGGTTGCAAATATATAGTCCTTCATAACCCTGCCTTTCTTTCACCAAGGAACCCAAATGATCTCCCTGGTGGGAGAAATTCAATTCATTTAAAGCTGAGTTTATCAAATCCAGATTTTAAGGAACAATATGAAAACTGAAACACATCCATCCTTCAAAATCTGAATTCATCCAAATTTTACAATACAGTTCTCCAACCAAACTGTAGTTACACACACAAAAATGCACATATTAGGGGAAATGTGTACAAAAAATGAATGAGTGGATGGAAATAGCATAAAAATGCATTATATAAGGAGACATTGCTTGCAAAAATGTACACATTAGTCGAAACTGCAGAGAAAAATGTTCTCAGGAGAAAAATTCAAACTGAAATGCTGAAGAATTTTCATTTGTGTTTTTTTTAATCTGCAAATTGTTGCAGAATCATACAGAACTTCATTTAAGATTGGGACAATGAGAAATAGGGACAACTGGAACTGAGAGATTCTTCCATCCTTACACCCGTCCAGCCACTGACCAGACCCAGGTCTGATTAGCTTCAGAAAGGTGGTGGTCTCATGTGCCTGCAGACCATACCACAGGACAGAGATAGGGAAATTGGAGCCTTGGAGCCAACTGCAGCCCCCAGATCTCTTATTCTGGCCTTCAGGGCTCTCCCCAGACCATGAGAGCCTGGGGTCATGTCCTCCCCAAATCTTGCTCCATGCCTTTGAGTGCTTTTGCACCCAAGTTTAGGATATTCCACCATTCTTTGAGCAGAGTTTCTTTGAGAAAAATAAGTCGCTCACGTAAATGTAAACAACCTTTAATAATAAACTGAGAGAAAACTGTAACAAAATAACATAATGACTGAAACTACTGTATTTTTCGCCCTATAGGACGCACTTTTCCCCTCCAAAAATGAAGGGGAAATGTGTGTGTGTCCTATGGGGTGAATGCAGGCTTTTGCTGAAGCCTGGAGAGCGAGAGGGGTCGGTGCGCACCGACCCCTCTCGCTCTCCAGGCTTCAGGAAGCTATCCGCAAGCCGTGGGAGCCCGGCGCGAAGTCGCGCAGCTCTCCCACAGCTTGTGGAGAGCTGCCTGCATCCCGAAGCCTGGGGCGCGCTGAGCTCAGCACGCCCCAGGCTTCGAGCAGATATCCGCAAGCCTGGGGAGACCGGCGTGACTTCCCGCTGGGCTCCCTAGGCTTGTGGATAGCAGCCTGTTTGGGCTTCCCCCGCCCCAGCCCCACGCCTGGGGGGGAAATAATTTTTTTTCTTTATTCCCCCCCCCCAAAATCTAGGTGCACCCTATGGGCCGGTGCGCCCTATGGGGCGGAAAATACGGTAAATACAACAACATAACTCAAGACTGAGGCAAGAAACAGGAAGAGACCGTTGGTCCCTCTTAAGTGACATTCTTAATGGAACACACTGAAGGGAGGGGCTGATTCCAGAGCAGAACACACAAGCCCCACCCACCAGATATCAAGCACTCTACTATTCAAAACAGGCCCTAGTGTTTTTCTTATAGGTACTGCCCACCAGAAGCTTGGAAGGTTTGCCTACATGGGAATGCTACCGTTTGACAGGAAAAGGTTCCCATCTCCACCTGGCATCCACGGTCAAGATTACTTTACTTGAAATCTGGCACAACATATCAGAAAAAAATTAGTTCATAAAAATGTGGTGAGTGTGACTTTTGAACAAACCTAAACACACACACACACACAACCTCTGATTCATGATGCACAGCAGAACCCCAATTTTATCCAGGTTAGGTGACTTAGTCATTGCTCCCATGCTGTGGCAAATCTACACCATTGTCTCTCTGAATCTATTTTACTATGCAAATGGTTTGTGACTGCTTTACTCTCTGGAACGTGGAAAGCACTTTGTGTTGCTGGTGGTTGTTTTTTGGAAAAAAAATGTTCCCATTCTCTCAATAGCCTGTGGCTTTTTAAATTTTCTGTGCTCTACTTCTGGTGAAGCATCTCAGCAGTATGAATCAGTGTTCCCTTCTAATATCAAACTTGAGTGGTTGAGTGTATATCCATTTAGAACCAAAATGGGGCCACCCCAAAATGAAAGGACTGCATATGTGAGGGACGTGCCAGGTAGGTAGAAGTTGATAAGTAAATAAAAACAAAACAAAACAAAACAAAACAAAACAAACCAAACCAAACCAAACAATTAGCCTGGCAAGGAGGTGGGAGCTTCCGTGGTATATGGGACATTGAGTTGCAAACTGCATTGGGAAAGCAGACAGGAGGTGGAGGGTGGAGAGAAAAGTAGCTGGCCTCTTCACCCGCCCCCCAAGCTTGTGACAAGTATCTTGAATGGGAGAATTAGGATTTGGGGTGATGTGAGCCTATAGGAGTCAACTGGGCCCACCCAATAAAAGGAGTCCTTTTGGTCCTCCCAATAAAACATTTGAGGGGGCCACCCCCCCAAGTTGATGGATATTGCCATTCAAATGGTGTGAGTGCATCTTGTGGTTGATTATCCAGGGCTTACCTGTCCGTGCCCCCCACAATATTTTATTCAAGTTGGGACCTCTGTGTTAGGTGGAAGATGAAAAAGGAACCTCACAATTTGTGCTCCATTCAGGAATGTTTCAGGAGAAAGGAAGGGGGAAAGCCACCTATTTCGTTTGCCTTTTCCACTTTCCAGGAATCCCCCCTCTCTCTCCTCAACCACCACAACCCTGAGCCCTCTAGCACTCTATAGCATATCAAGGGGAGACCTCAGGTAGAAATAACAACTATGTTCATTCTCTTCCCAATTCCTGAGTGTCACCCTCGTGTCTACAAACGGGTCTGAACAAGCACAAGAAGGCTCATGTTCCAGACCCACACATAGATGTGTTCTTTAGTAAGTGAGGTGAGTGTTGCAAGCTTCCTTGCTTCACTGGCATGTTCTCCACCTAGCTGGGGGTGGGGGGTGGGGCTAGGTGGGGAACATGCCAGCCTCAAAAATCCAGCTTCAAAAACTGTTACCATTGAAGGTGGCAAGCATCATCACTGTGAATTGGGGGTGGGCATGTGGCTTGGGATGCTTAGAGACTATCAGGGTGAGGGACTTTTGTTAAGTCAAGATTTGATTTTGGAGGTGCATTATTACTATTGTCTTTTTGTATTTTATAGTTAGATGTTATGAATTGTTAAGGACCTGCTTACTTTTACTATACTGTACAGTCGTACCTTGGTTATTGAACGGCTTAGTTGCCGAACCAATCAGCTCCCGAACGCCACAAACCCGAAAGTAAGTGTTCCAGTTTGCGAACATTTTTTGGAAGCTGAACATCTGACATGGCTTCCGCTTGAGTGGAGGAAGCTCCTGCAGCCAATCAGAAGTTGCGCCTTGGTTTTCGAACGGTTTCGGGAGTTGAACAGACTCCTGGAATGGATTAAGTTCAATAACCAAGGTATGATTATATTTATTCATGATGTCTATTCATCAGCCTGTCGTTTGTTTAAATTTTATTTTAACTTGTTAACTAAGGGCTCATCCACACTTATGTTTTCCCCCTGATTTCTAGGCACAGGTCCTAGAGGTTCCCCCCATCCCGCTGCTTTCCCCAGGAAAACCCACTATTTACTGCTGAATTGGAACAAACATCCATGGTGTTTTCTGTGGATTGATGTGGGTTTTCCTGGGAAAGGTGGCAGGAGAAAAAGACAACAACTCCTGGACTTGCCTAGAAATCACGGGGCAAACACAAATGGGGGTAAGCCCTTAGTGAATTACATAATTTCGCTCACATTGTAAGCTGCCTTAAGCATGGTTTACTATGGAAGGGGCAAATACAAATGAATGATGATGATCAGAATAGGAATGCAGGGCAGCGTTTTCTAGCAGAATCCCATGTCACAAGCAGAGTGCTTACTTGCACACCAACAAAAAAACATTGTGTGCACTGTTGAGTTCTACAAGGGCAAAATAGATTTAAAAGTGGGGAAGGCTGACAGCCAGTGCCAGTCACCCCCTGAACTGGTTTTAAGAAAGAAGTTGAGTAGAGGTAGGGGTTGGCTGATGGCAGGCAGAGGTTGTTGGGGCAGAGCCCCATTCACTCTAATGGACTAGCCATGGCTGATCAAACTTTAGGTTGTAAGGTCTGGGATTAGGGAGTGGGGGTGTTGTAAAATGCAGCTAATGCCTTAAACTCGCATGAATGAATGGGTTAACCTGAGCCTTGAGCTCAAGTTACCAGAGTGGATGTGTGTTCAGGTTCTCAATAACCTCTGCTCCCTCACCTTCTCAGTATTTGTATCTTTGTGCTTCCTGGAACAAGTGAAGAAGGAGCCATGCAGTTTGGCTCAAAACTCGGCAAATACTGCAAATGAACTGAATCTCTCCAAAAGGGAGATTTTATAGCTTGCATCTTTGCTAGCCCAAATATTGCATGATCCTTTTTGTAAGAAAACCAAGTACTTTTCTACTTAAGTCATTTGGAACCTTTTCTTCAAATAAAAACATCTTGAAGGTCCCAGGCCACAGAGAGGTTAGGCTGGCCTCAACTAGAGCCAGGGCTTTTTCGGCTGTGGCTCCGATCTGGTGGAACATTCTGTCACAAGAGACTAGGGCCCTGCGGGACTTGACATCTTTCCGCAGGGCCTGCAAGACAGAGCTGTTTCACCAGGCCTTTGGCCAGGGCACAGCCTGACTCCCTCCTTTGGCAATCTTCGTGGAGCTCTGGCCCAATGGTGGCCATTGGTTTGATTTGAATTAATTTTATAATGAATGATTTTAGAGTGTTGTGTTGTGTTGTACTGTTGTACTGTTTTATTGTTGTTAGCCACCCTGAGCCCGGCTTCAGCTGGGGAGGGTGGGATATAAATTTATTATTATTATTATTATTATTATTATTATTATTATTATTATTATTATTATTTGTTTTACTGCTAATGGACAGAGACTTGTTTGCTGTAACTTCTGGAAACTGTGAGTAAATATTCACCTTCATGGGAAGCTAAGTGTCTGTGACTTATTCTAGTTGAAGTATTTTTGTGGGGAATGTTTGTTTAAAGGTAGATGGTGACAGATTCAAATCTAACCAATCTTTAATGTACTTGGAGCTATCACCATTGTGCTTAACTGCTATTAGAGAGTAGTAATCTCTTCCAAATCTCTCTCAGGGGAGACTGCCAGGATTCTAGCTCACAGTAGTTTCTGAATCTGGAGATTGGCAATTTATAAATTCAGTCTTTATGGCACTACATAGTTTTGGCCAAAGGAAGAGGCTAAGCTATAGTCAGAAGGCTATAGAAATTTCTGGAAGAGTGGCAGGTTTATGTGGTGAAGCCTGACCCACCCAGAAAACAGAATGTTTTCTCTTCAGCTCTAGCTGAGATTTCTGGAAATGCTTATATAGAATCTGTAATTTGCTCAGGACAAGCCATCTTTTGCATCATTTAGTATAATTTCACAGGAATGAAAATATGCACATAGAATCTGTTCACATAATAGTACATTACAATGCGATAGCTACCTTCCAGCGGAGGCATACAAATAGCTCTCTCTCTCTCTCCAGCAAAATTATTTAGTGGTGAATTCTGTTGTTCATGATCTGAGCTACATGTCAAATAAAATTACTCGGGTTATATCTAATGTTAGAACATTAAACCCATTGAAATCAGAGAACTTATGGAAACTTGATTTAAGTGAGTCTATCCTATGCATGACTTCAGTTAAATATCACCTTCCTTGTGCACTGCTGACAAAATGGCGCGCGCGCACACACACACAGTGCTTTTTTCTGGGGGGATGCAGGTATAAGCATCCCCCTAAATATTTTGTGAATCTAAGCTTGGCCTCATTGAGGGGCAGTATTTCAATATGAATAGGAAAATGAGAGTACTCCTAAACATATATTTTTTAAAGAAAAAATCTCTCTCTCTCTCTCTCTCTCTCTCTCTGTCTGTGTGTGTGTAGTCAAGTACTGTTTTCAAGGGTCCTGAAGTTTTAGGTTTTGCCTCTCACAACAGGGCAATTTGTTGAAGATTAGCATCTACAGGACTGTTGATTCAAAGGAAAACTTAACTGGTACTCTCCTTTGAATATAGGATCATAGAATTGTAGAGCTTGAAGGGACCCCAAGGGTCATCTAATCCAAACACTGCAGTGCAGGGACCACAACTAAATAACCCATGAGAGATGGCCATCCAACCCCTGTTTAAAAGGAGAGACCACCAACTTCCAAAGTAGTCAATTCCACTGTTGAGCAGCTGTTACCGCCAGGGATCTAAATTATTACATCCCCTTCCCCCCATCTCCATGGATGACTGCCAAAGGCCACTGGTGATGTGAGCAGTGACATCAAACTGTAGAAGCACAGCACATCTGCAGTAGGAATTCTACGTCAGTGTTGCTAGCAACACATTATTCAGGTACCTTCCTTAATGCCATTAGTGTCAAGCAGCAGAAGACAAAGACTTCTCACTCTACATTTAAGGTCAAAAGTGCTAATGAGTATTAACAGCTTTTTAAAAGGAGCCTTTGCTTCACATGCTAATAGAGCATTTGGAATGAAGGAGGGGAAAATGCAGGAAAGTGAAGAGGGTCATAATCCAGGGTGACGTTTCACCCCATGTACATGACCGCAAAGCTGTATTTTTACTTTGGGAACATAGGATTCTGCCTTGTGTAAGTCAGGCCATTGGTCCACCTAGCTCCACAATAGCTGGCAGTGACTTTTGCAAGTTTAAGATAGACACCTTGCCATACCTAGCTATGCCCGAGGACTGAACCTGCATGCAGGTATGGGACCTTCTGTATGTCAAATGGATACTCTACCACTGAGCTACAGTCCCCTTCTAGGATCTTTAAATTTCCCTTAGGAAAACAATCTGGATTTCCCTGCCTAGCTAGCTCCTAATTCAGTCCTAACTAAACTAATAGCTATCTTAGTGCTTATCAATCCCTAACACTCACTGACAGTCAAGCCCTATCTGACAATTTAATACTTAGGTTTCAGCTCCCTATTATCTCTTGATTAAGGTGGCCAGGACTTGCTCTAGCAGTACAAAGAAAAAGAAAAAGAATTTCATTTTTTAAGCAAAGCCTGAGTAGTAAACACATTGGTCTAATTGGGAACACTGATACAAATAAATGAGGCATTCTGGTTTTTTAAACCATGTGATGGGTTATTGTACTGGCAGCAGAGGTCTTCAGTGGTAGCAGAGTAGCTCAGTGGTAGAACACATGTTTGGCACATAGGACCCAGGTTTCATACCCAACATGTCACCTGCCTGAAACAGTGGAGACAATAGCTTGATGGGCCAGTGATCTGACTCAGTGTAAAGCAAATTTCACACATCTTACAGTGGGATCTGATGAATGCATAAGAATATTGGAATTTGCTTTATAGCCCTTGCCTCTGCTGCCAGTACCACCTCTGGGATAGATAGCTGGAATGGCAGCAATGCAGGTTATACGAGCTCATGCATGGGAGTTTTGTGGGCTCTGTGGGAGGAGGTGGCTGGACTATGTTGCATTCCTGTGTTATCGCTGGAAGTGTGACAAGATCCAAACTAGACTGAGAAAAAGAAAAAAAGCAGCTTTCCCAGTTTTAATTAGCTAAGTGCCCAATTTGATTACCAACAGGTCCCACTTAACTCCCAAATAAAGGCTGTAGCCTATCCCATAAAATAAAAACAAATGTAAGTTCTTCATAACTTGCGTCCCTCCTTTATTTTTATTTGTTTGTTGAATTTGTTGAATTTGTTGAATTTGTTGAATTTATATACTGCCCTATACCCGGAGGTCTCAAGGTGGTTCACAGAAGCTTGGAGAAATTACCATTACCATTTGGTGGATTCTGCCCAATATACACAAATATGCATGCACAAGGAGACCCAGGTGCTGACTCCCAATTGTTTTTCTCTGCCACCTGGTTGAAATGCAAAAGAAACAGAACAACACATGAAAGAGATGAGAATTCCGTTCTTCTCCAGAGTAGTAGCCTGCTAATCTGGAACTGTCATGATACAATTTCCCCAGGTGCTTAAGTAGTTTGACATCCTATTTTGTCAAAAGTGTAATTCATACATAGATGGCTATGACTCATACAGTGATATTTTCCCATGCAACATCCTACAATTATGAGCATTTATGTTGGGACTCTTCAGGAAAAAGGGGTGTATCTGAGAGTGGCAGAGTGCAAGGCATACATCTTGTTCCAAAGAGACTTCTGGACTGCTGCTATTTTGGGGTAGAATTCAGTCATGTACAGGTAAATTCAGGTTGCACAATTAAAGTTGATTTGGAGGTCTTGTGCAAAATAAAATAAAATCCACTTTCTCCCCAAAAATGCAATAATGAAAGTGATGGGAAAGTGCACTCTTTTTCCTCATAAGGGCCTGTAAGAATAATGGTGTCGGATCAGATATGCTCTGGCTTGCAAAAGCTCATTCAGAATTTTTGAATTTAAATTTATTGTCTGATCAATAAAGCTATCTTCCAACAGATAACTACTACTGAGATCTAAAAACCCGGTAAACTCAAGATTCTGTCAGCATCCACCAGGTTTTTAACTGGTTCCACCTACCCTAGCTCCACTTATGTATATCCTGAGACAGCTGGGTCCCCCCTCTTCCCCCCCTTTTTGGTAAAAGTTTTCACTCTTACTTCATTTTATAAAACAGAGAAAACAATTATAACCGATGAAAACCGTGATTGGGCTCATCCCTGAAAGGGAGGGTGAAACGGATTATAGAGATGAGGTGGAGCGGCTGACAGAGTGGTGCAGAGCTAACAACTTGCTCATAAATACAAGGAAGACAAAGGAGCTTGTGGTGGACTTCAGGAGACAGAAGAGCAATATCCAGCCACTTTTGATTGATGGGGTCTGTGTGGAGAGGGTAACAACATTCAGATTTTTGGGCATTGAATTACAAGAGGATCTGTCCTGGAGTGTCAACACAAGGGGGCTTGTGAAGAAGGCGCAGCAGAGACTGTACTTTTTGAGAATTCTAAGGAAAAACCATCTTCCGCAGAAACTGCTGCTTGCCTTCTGTCACTGTGCCATTGAGAGCGTGCTCACTTATGGCTTATGTGTGTGGTACGGAAGCTGTACTACCCAGGACAGGATGGGGTTGTGCAGAGTTGTTAAGGCAGCAGAGAGCATTGTTGGCTGCCCACTCTCCACCTTAGAGCAGATTTATGCCACAAGGTGCCATAGGAAGGCACTGGACATAGTAAAAGATCCATCGCATCCTGGTCACTGTCTCTTCGAGCTCCTGCTGTCGGGACGGAGATACAGGACGATGAAGACAAGAACGAGCCGTCTTAAGAACAGCTTCTTCTCCAGAGCGATCTCGGCCCTGAATGGGAAGTCTGGACTTTGAAAGTCATCTAATCTTCCTTGCTGTACTATACTGTATTGTTTTAATTAGTGTTTTTATGGAGCAGTCAAGTAATTTCGTTGTCCCCGAGAGGGGGCAATGACAATAAAGATATGATGATGATGATGATGATGATGATGATGATGATGATGATGTTCAATCCCTGGCATCTTCAGGTATGACTGGGAGAGACCCCCCGACTGAAATCTGGAGAGCTGGAGCTCTCCAGCATAGGGAATACTGAACTGGATAGACCAATGATCTGACTAGGGATAAAGCAGTTCCCCTCTATTTCTACCAAGAATGCTTGCCGCTGGGTTTTTTCCAACACCCCCTGTAACCACATGCATGCTGCCTTGAGTTTCATGAGAGAACTAAGGTTGGCGTTTAAATGTAATAAATAAATAATAATAATGGCCGCTCTTCACATCAGAAGGAAGGCGTGATTTGCGTAGCCGGATGCAACACCCCCAATCCTATGTGACTCCCAGGTAAGCAGTCCTGGACTACCTCCCCAAGTTGCAAACCTAAGGTTCCCGTCTGAACTTGCGTCTTGTGTCCCGCCAGATGCGATTGTGTTTCACCTGGGCGAAAACAATCTAATAGTGCACAAGAGCATCATGCTGGTAAAAACAGCAATCACGGACTTGGAACATATACATGCCATGCACCCTAATATTACCATCATTTGGTCAGAACTTATTGTGGCTATCCGCTTGGCAACCTTGTGTTTGGGGCCCCGAATTATGAAGCATCTAGACATTAAAACCTACAGAAGGGAGCTTTTCAGGCCTGATGTAGTGCACCTTACCACCAAAGGAAATGAACACTGGTTGGACAACATTAGGCACAGCCCTCTGGAATGGTTGTTGGACAACTAGGGTTCTTTCAGGTGTAGGTAGTCTTGGCGGTGAGACTGCAATTTTTGCAGTCTTGGGTGGCGGTTCAGGCCTTGGGCGGAATCCTTTATTCTATCTTCCATAAATGGGGGGGTGAAGCGGTGACACACGCCCCCCCTGTGGTGGGGATCTCAGGGTTCGCCATTAAAGGGGTTGTGTTGCGGGGAGTCACTGGCCAAACACTGAAAGGTTGTCAGTGCTCTCCCCTGTGTTGCAGCAAAATGGGGGGCAGGTTCTCTGCTTAAACATATGTCTTCCAGAGCCAGTCCAAACCCCAGACAGATTGATTAACCCTGATGTGCCCCAGATCCCCGGCTGGGGACTGGGAGGGATAAAAACCCAATGCCTAAACCAAGGTCTTCCTACACCTGAAAGTTTAATGAAGTTGTGGCCAATTTTTATCCCATAGCACATTGTCATGAGTCATTATTCCCCACCCCCAGTGTTGCCTGGGGTCAGAGGGGGGGTCTGTGCCTGGGCACGCAATAACAAACTACAAGCACATGTAGAATCAGTCAATGATCCTTAATAAGAAGGAAAAGGTGTAACTTATTTTCACTGGTGAATTGTGTGAGAGTATTCTATAGGATAATAAGAAATGGACACACTTTTCCTTCAGACAATTTTCAGGAGATGGTGATTAAACATGGAATGTATTCACCTGGGGACTGGAGGTGTATGGATTCAGCTTGAATATTCAGGCAAGCCTACCTGATTTGCACTTTCTGTAACATGTGAACCAGAACACAGGCAACCTTCAACATTCACCCTTCTCTGAATTAGCAATATATACAAAAATGCCCTTACCAGGAAAAGTGTACATAAAAATGCATATATTCATGAAACAGAACATGAAAATCACTTTATGGGGGAAATGCTTTGGAAAAAATGTGCATATTAGGTGAAACTGAACAAAAAATAATTTTTATGAGGATCTTTTAAATAAATAAATAAATAAATAAATAAATAAATAAATAAATAATAAATAGGAAGTCAATATGGAAATGTGGAGGACTGGAAACTAGAAAACATGAGAGAGTGAGAGAAACAAAAATGGACAGATTTGCCCATCCCTATTTACACTGCAGAATTCCAACAGGTTGTATCTGCATTATAAAGAAACAATATGTGGCTATAAGAAGGGTGTGTGTGTGTGAGGAGCCATACACACACTACCTACTTCTCATGATGTCAGTGGTGTCTTTTCATATTTATGTACAGATACTCTAGGGTAGGTAAAACATCACAGCATCTTAAAGTCTTGGCACATATGTGATATATACATTAATAAATAAAATATCCAAGTCATGTTCATTCAAACCAACAATATATAATTATAAACAAGGGTTAATTAATTCAGACCTACATACTTCTAAATCAATTCAGCATCTACATCTAGAATGAATAGCCTTAGGTCCTGAAGAGGAACGTCTGGCCCTTGCGATTCTCCTCAGGCCACACCCACTCCCCGACCACACCCCTTTCCCACAAGCCACATATCTCACCAGCCCTGCTTGGGTGTTTTTGCCTATCTGGAATGCTTCAACTCTGATAATGCTTTTTGCTCACCTGGATAGTGGATAGAGAGGGTTGTGTGAATGTGTGTAGAAACTGGCCTCCTGTAAATTGAACATTTGTTGCTTTGCTCCTGTTTGCTTCTAGCCTTATCCACTGGCATATGGTTCCTGGAAGGTTCCCTAGAATGAGCTCTCACACTTTCCTTTGTGGGCACCCTTTGCGGGGCTGCGCACAGCACCTCAGTCACGTGGCACCCACCGGCTGTTTGGGCTGGCCTGCCTCCCTGTGCTGGTCATTGGAGGTTCCTGGCAAACCTCAGCCAACCAGCACCACAGGGAGGTGAGGCCAGTTGCTTAAAAGCGGTGGCTCACTCTCTGCCCCCTAAGCGTGGCGACAATTCCAGGGGTTTGTATATGGGAGTCACTGGCCATACACTGAAAGGTTGTCAGTGAACTCCCCTATGTTGCGGGGATATAGGGTGGGCTGCCAACATACACAAGCGTCTTGCTGTGCACCCTCCCATATCTCATTCACCCTGAGGAGCCCCAGTTCCCCTGGCTGGAGGGCTGGGAGGGATAAACGCCTAATGCCTAAGCCAAGGTCTTCCTACATCTGAAAGGTTTAATAAAGTTGTGGCCAATTTTTATTCCATAACACATTGTCACTAGTTATTATTCCTCCTGGTGGTCTCTTGGGGCGGGGATCTCCATCTGGGCATGCAAAGGAATGTGTCTGTTGGGCTGAAGACAATTTTTACTCTCTTCATGTCCACCTTGACATTTTGCTCTTGAGGCACTTTGGCTCTCAGCAGCAAAAATGTTCCGCATCCTGAACCTAGAGGGATGCTCCAAACTGCTGCTCTGGTGGGTGGGCATAGGAAGCAACAATGCAATGCAACAGTGAGTTCCTGGTTCCATCATCTTCTGATGGAAGGGGGGGGGGAGAGAAACCTGGTGTCTATGCTTCTCTGCTACTCAGCCTCCAGGAGGAAGACAATTCAAGATGGGCATAAGAAGACATAATTGCTGTGATCCATATGCAGATACAAATGAATCCCTCTTACTGTGCTCACTGGGTCTCATTGAGGAGCACAATGAAAAACAGCTCTGCCATTCATTTGCAACACAATATAACTGCTGGGCAGCAGGGAGGAGTGGAGTTGGGGGGAATGAAGCGTTTCTATAACTAGCTTTTGTGATGGACAATAGATCTGAGGAAGCAGCAGTCCTGGATCTTTTTATTTGTTTTATTTACAGCTTTTTAGTCACCCTGGAAACAGAGTAGATGCTACCAGACACGACTTTTAACACAGTTAATTATGTCATTAGAGTCAGCAGTCTTTGACAGCTTGCATCAACCTTTGCTGGCCGAACTATGGAACTGTTCCTATGGAAATGACCGTGGCAACTGGCCTTATTTTAAGCTGACACAAAAATGTTCTAGTGCAATGAAGACAGGTAGCCAGCTTATATGATTTCCTCTGTGTGTGTTACTTTTACACAGGCTAGTTGCTATGCAGCTAATAAGAACCCACTTCCATAGCTGGGACACTTGCACAGGGAGAGGCAGATTAACAAGAGGAAGGTAGAACACAGTAGTCCTTTTGGAACATGGACATTAGTGATCAGGTGGGTCCCCAGCCAACCCACACTGGAAATAATTGGAGGAACCTTGATTAGTTTGTCTCACTTGTGACCTGTGTGCCTGCTCAGTCTGCTGTTCAGGTCCTGCTAACTGTCAATGTGCATTTTTATGGCCTGTTCCTCCTGCTCTCCTTTCCTTGGATTCTCTCTCTTTTAGCTGGACTTGGACCAGTTCGTCCTTCAAATAGAAGATGTTCCTCAGGAAACCTTTCAAATGGTGCAGTCTCCTTCATAAACCCAATTGAGATGTTAGTTAAAATAATATAGTCATTGCACTGGGCCCAGTGCAGATCAGGCCTCTACCATCCACCTTTTCCTAACCCCATTAGTTGCTTTTTGCCATAATTTAACAAGATAATAGGGTAACAGGGAAAGATCAGCAATGGACACTTCAGCAGAACCTTCATGAGGTCCTGGGCACTGCAGAGATATCCAAGGTTGCTAGGAACCATGAGGTTTGGGCCTTCTTAAAGGGGCAGTCTTCGTTGGGGCCATTCTGTCCAAAGCAGTCCCCTATGGATCTCCATACCAGGGTAAAGAAAAAGACTTGTGCCTGGTACCAGAAAAATGTTAGTGCCAGGTGAACCATCCTGGGGAGAGCATCCTAGAAATGGGATGCTACAACTAAGAGGGCCCTGAGAAGTCAGGGAAAAGAGGTCTATAAGAGCCCTTGAGTTGGATGCTGTGATGCATATTAGGAACAGATCCAGTTATGAACACTCCTAGGCTCCAGATGGACCTGGACTTGGAGGATGTGTGTCAGGAATATGGGGTCCAAATCCCTCATTCTTATGTTTACTTCCCATCACTAATGAAGATATCAAGCTGCATTCTTTTGAATCACACCTCAGGTTCATCTAGCCTAGTAATTTTTTCCTACAGCTTTTCCCAACCTGGGGCCCTCTAGATGGTGTTGGGCTACAGCTCCCAGAATCCCCAACTATTGGACATGCTGGCTGAGATTGATGGGTGATGTAATCTCAAATATTTTAAGAGCTGTTCTACTCATGTTGGAAGCAGATCTACAGTACAGTGGTACCTCGGGTTACATACACTTCAGGTTACGTACGCTTCAGGTTACAGACTCCGCTAACCCAGAAATAGTACCTCGGGTTAAGAACTTTGCTTCAGGATAAGAACAGAAATTGTGCTCCGGCGGCATGGCGGCAGCAGGAGGCCCCATTAGCTAAAGTGGTGCTTCAGGTTAAGAACAGTTTTAGGTTAAGAACAGACCTCCAGAACGAATTAAGTACTTAACCCAAGGTACCACTGTATCTGGGTCTTTCTCATCCTTGCTGCAGGAGATGTCAAAAAATGAAGCCTGGACTTTTTGCATGCCTTCTCTCCTACTGAGCTAGGAACCTGTGGCCTTCCAGATGTTTTTGGACTCCAATACCCATCAGCCCCAGCAAGTTTGACCAACAGTGAGGGATGAGTTGGCCTATACTCCCGCATCATCTCTCAAAGGCACAATCTCTTAATGAAGATGAAAGCAGTGCCACATAGCTGAGTGAGTGATGACTTAACCATGTCAACTCCATATCTATAGCAGTTGAGAATTCAGGGGTTTTCTATATGTGGTGGCATATAATAGAAACCTACACCAAGGATGCTTGATATCCAGGATTCCTGTGACAACTCATTTCTAGAATTAGAATTAGAATTAGATTAATGCTGAGACACCTTGAACCCCTCTCAACAGCATACTTGGAACCCCTTTCTCTCTTTCTTCAGATGAGCCAGGCTACAACTCTCTTGCCCCTTCTAAAGCAGCAGTGAGGAACATTTTCATCCCCAGGGTCATCATCCCTCCTGGGAAACTTTCTGGGGTTCCCTATCCCTGCTCTAAAGCCCTGATCCTCACCAGAACCTCTTCCTCAGAACTGGGAGCCTTCGAGCCTTGATAATGGTGTCCCTCGTTGTCCTGGGCCCCAAGAAAAGACCTAGACATCTTGCTATTTAAGACACCCCTCCCATCAAACAAGGCAGTCAAGAGTCAAGACAAGAAGTCAAGGCAGAAAATACCACAAGTCTCAGTCTCTCTCTCTCTCTCTCTCTCTCTCTCTCTCTCTCTCTCTCTCTCTGTCTCTCTCTCTCTCCCTCCCTCCCTCCCTCCCTCCCTCTCCCTCTCTCTCCTTCCTTGTCAGTAAAAGTGCAATAAAAAGAAATGTGATGACGAACAAATTGCTGCCTTTTGATTACATCTGAAATCAGCTGCCTAAATAACGAGAAGGTTACTGCTCATTCAGGCTAAAGGCCCATCTCTTCCTACATCATGTTCTCACAGGTAACCCACAAGTGGGATCAAAGCACAAGAGCCCTCTTTCCTCCTGCAGTTTCCAGCAACTGGTATTCAGAGATAACCTGCCTCTGACTGTGGAGGCAGAGCTTAGCCATTGTAGCTAGTAGCCATTGAGCTACTTGTCTTCCATGAATTCGTCTAATCCTCTTTTAGAGCCATCTATGTTGGTGGCTCCCCCAGCCTCATAATATAAGCATAATAAAGCAGGTAAGCATTGTAGGTCACTACACCTCAAAAGTTACTTCTTGGCCAGTGGTGTGAGGTCAGTGGATGAGGGGGACTAGGCTAGTCCCTAAATGTTCCTGGTGAATTAGAGTATTAAGGTGTGCACCTTTTACTCCAACTTGCTTGTATACATTCACTTTTAAACTGTGATATAAAAGTGACAAATCATTTGTTCAAGAGCTGTTCCCTTGGTTCATTTCCTGCTAAACCCATTGCTGCATGTGAATGCATTTTGTGCAGTCCTGCATCCATATCCGCTTGTGGCTAATGAGTTCTCAGTGGGAGTGGCCGCAACTAAGGAACAAGAAAGCAATAGCTAGTCTATAGGGTGAAGTGCCTTATTTTTCCGTCTATAAGATGTCCCCCATGTATAAGTCACCCTCTATTTTGAGGGACTGAGATTTAAGAAAACTGGAAGAGATGGCTCTGTGTATAAGACACCCCCTAATTTTTTTTATAATAATTTTTATTCATTTTAAAACATAGTAATTGTCATACATTCCACAAAATTTCACCTCTCGTACAGTCTTTTGGACTTCCATCAGCACCTCTGATGATCTCCCATTTTTATAGACACCCCCAAATTTTTGACACTATTTTTTAGGAAAAAACCCTAGTCTTATACACAGAAAAATACAGTAACTATATGTGGAATGCTGTCATTCAGTGCTTTACGTTTAATGTGTCTCCTTGTGTTCTGAAGACAACATCACACAGTTCTCCCCCCCCCCCCATGGCAATTAAAAGCATACAGTTTCAAGTGTTCAAGTGAAGTGTGAGGTGACCAGAAAGACCATACATCTGTACTTCAGATAGAAAGCATGGAGAGGGACTCGGTTGAAGAAATGCTTGCCTCCTTAGAGAATGCATCTGCACAACTATCACTGAGCTGCATGGCTGTGCCAAGGCCAACTCAACTTGGTAAAATGTGCCTGCTTCCACAACACATCGTTCGGAGCCTTGCATCTTCAAGAAGAACAAGACATAATATCAGATACATTCAGTGGTGTTAAAGCAGCTCCGCTGTACACTGACAGTTGGATGGAACCTGCAACTATTCTCAAAAACACTGGGTACTATCTACCAGCGTAGTTTCATAAAGCAGCTATTCCTAACTGTTCCCCTATGAAAAATTTCACCGCACACCACAGTTCTTGGCTTTTCCATGGGATGAAAAATGATCCTTTTAAAGAGCTTTCTTTCTTACCAGTAAAATAAGACATCCATTTCCCCTGTCCCACATCTAGTCTTTTGTGTAGCCACGAGAGATCCCTTTTCTGAATCAGCATATCTACTAATTCATAAAAGCTTCTAACACATGCTGTACAATAATAAACAAATGAGTTAAAATTCATTATATCTTGACATCAGCAATGACTGTATTTAGATTCAGTGCTGCGTGTCAATTTGACTAAAAGCTGGAGCGTAGCTCCAAGAGGAACAGTCTCCCTTAATAACACACTAATGAGGCCCAACTGCAAAAATGATGAATTATGAATCAAACTTACTTTTTCCCCTTAACAAAATACGATTACTTCTCCAGATGAACACAAATGGGTACAGATTAACTAATAGATTGGGATGTAAATCAAGAGCACCGTGACAGCAGCATGTGGCTGGCCAGCTTCTGTTCAGCTCATTAATAGTATTAGTATGTCTGTTGTATTTTATTTTTTTAAATGATTGTTAAATGTTTTGGTATATTTAAAGCAATGGTTCATAGCCTTTTTCTCTGTCATAAAATGGAAGGCCCTCTTAAATTCTGAAGAGCTTTTAGTGGTTGTTATACATGCATATTTACATGGAACAATGGAAGTCGTCTTATACTGAGTCAGAACATTGGTCCATTTAGCTCAGCATTTCCTACACTCCTGGGCAGGGGCTCCCTACCTGGAGATACTAGGAACTGAACCTGAGGCCTTCTGCAAGCAGGTGCTCTATCACTGATCCACAGCCCTTCAGTGGGAGTAAGTTCCATTGAATTTGATGGGACTTTCTTCCTGGGTTGCTACCTGTCCTGAGAAAAAATGTGATTGTTGTTTCTTTGGAGAAAAGCATCCCCTGTCCTGTTCAGACTTCAAATGCAATGCCTTTCCCCTCCATGTATTCGAGCTCATCCACCTCCTCATGTTCAAAACTGTGTGGGCAGAGGATGGATCCAGTGGGTGGAGGAGAGCAAGAGCCTGAGCTGGTGTTTGTGTGGGCAGAGGGTGAGTCCATGAGGAGGAGAACTGAGAGTAAGAGCGAGTTTTTGCACAGGCAGAGAGGGTGGGGTGTATCAGAATCAGAGTGAGAGAGGGGGCTTGTATGGCCCTGGTCAAGAGCAGGTAATGGGGAGAGAGACTTTTTGCATGGGCAAAGGTGGGTGGGTTGAAGACAGGGACTTAAAGACTGAGAGAGGGGTTTTTTTTTTTTAATGAATATTTATTAGATTTTCCAATTTTATATAAACACATAAAAAAAAAAGAAAAAGAAAAATATTAAAAACAATTCAGTTTCAGTAACATTTTTTCAATCACATGTTTCTTTGACTTCCTCATACCTCCCCTTCTTGTTCTCTAATTCAATTTGTTTATTCAGCAAATCCTATTCTCTTAGCATTCCTTTTAGAATATCACCTTATTTTCCACTCACCTTTTTTCTTTTTTAAATTTCATAACAAAAGCAATTATAATCCCCATTATCTTTATCATAACAGCTAGAGACCATCAAAGTTCAATCCAACATCTTTTCAAAATTCATTAATTTTATAATATTTCTGTAGATATTCCTTAAATTTCTTCCAATCTTCTTCTGCTGACTTTTCTCCCTGGTCGCGGATTCTGCCGGTCATTTCTGCCAGTCCCATATAGTCAATCAGCTTCATCTGCCATTCTTCCAGAGTGGGTAAATCTTGAGTCTTCCAGTACTTTGCAATAAGTATTCTTGCTGCCGTTGTAGCATACATAAAAAACGTTCTGTCCTTCTTTGGCACCAAATGGCCGACTATGCCCAAGAGAAAAGCCTCTGGTTTTTTCAGGAAAGTGTACTTAAATATCTTTTTCATTTCATTATAAATCATTTCCCAGAAGGCCTTAATCTTTGGGCAAGTCCACCAAAGGTGAAAGAATGAACCTTCAACCTCCTTACACTTCCAGCATTTATTTTCGGGCAAGTGATATATTTTTGCAAGCTTGACTGGGGTCATGTACCACCTGTATATCATTTTCATAATATTTTCTCTTAAGGCATTACATGCCGTGAATTTCATACCTGTGGTCCATAACTGTTCCCAATCAGCAAACATAATGTTATGTCCAAGATCTTGTGCCCATTTAATCATAGCTGACTTAACCGTTTCGTCCTGTGTATTCCATTTCAGCAGCAAGTTATACATTTTTGACATGATTTTAGTTTTAGGTTCTAACACTTCTGTTTCTAGTTTAGATTTTTCCACCTGGAAGCCAATTTTCCTGTCCAAATTATATGCCTCCCTTATCTGAAAATAATGTAGCCAGTCTCGGACTTTATTTTTTAATTTCTCAAAACTCTGCAATTTCAATCTATCTCCTTCTTGCTCCAAAATTTCCCAATATTTTGGCCAACTGGCCTCCATATTGAGTTTTTTCTGAGCTTTCGCTTCCATTGGTGACAACCACCTTGGGGTTTTATTTTCCAATAAATCCTTGTATCTAATCCAAACGTTAAACAAAGATCTCCTAACGATATGATTTTTAAACGCTTTGTGAGCTTTAACCTTGTCATACCACAAATATGCATGCCATCCAAAAACATTGTTAAAACCTTCTAAATCCAAAATGTCTGTGTTTTCAAGAAGCAGCCAGTCTTTCAACCAGCAAAAAGCTGCTGACTCATAATACAGTCTAAAGTCTGGCAGGGCGAAGCCACCCCTTTCCTTTGCATCAGTTAAAATCTTATATTTTATCCTAGGCTTCTTGCCCTGCCAGACAAATTTGGAAATATCTTTCTGCCACTTCTTAAAACATTCCATCTTGTCCACAATTTGTAATGTTTGAAACAAAAACAACATTTTAGGCAATACATTCATCTTTATAGCTGCTATTCGACCCATCAAGGAAAGCTTCAAGTTTGACCATATTTCAAGATCTTTTTTCACTTCTGACCAACATTTCTCATAATTGTTTTTAAATAAGTTCCCATTTTTAGATGTCATGTTAATCCCCAGATATTTCACCTTCCTCACCACAGACAGACCTGTTTCATTCTGGAATTTCTCTTTTTCAAACAATGTCATATTTTTCTCTAAAACCTTGGTTTTGGTCTTATTCAATTTAAATCCTGCCACCTGACCAAATTCTTGGATTAATTCTAAAACTCTTTTTGTACTAGATTCTGGCTCCTGTAATGTCAAAACTAGATCATCTGCAAATGCTCTCAATTTATATTGTTTGGCTCCGACCTGTATACCTTTAACCAACCGGTCCCTTCTGATCATGTTCAGCAAGACCTCCAGGACCGATATGAAAAGTAAAGGGGAAATTGGGCATCCTTGTCGTGTCCCTTTTTCAATCTTAAATTGTTCCGTAACCACATTATTTACAATTAATTTGGCCTTTTGTTCGGAATATATTGCACCTATACCATTTTCAAACCCTTGGCCTACCCCCATACCCTGTAGGTTCTTTTTCATAAAACTCCAAGAAATGTTATCAAAGGCTTTCTCCGCATCCACAAATATCAGAACAGCTTTAGTATTTATATCCACATCTAGCTTTTCCAAGATGTCAATTACGTTCCTCAAATTGTCAGATATATGTCTTCCCGGCAGAAAGCCCGCCTGGTCCTTATGTATCTCTTCAATCAATACTCTTTTCAATCTCTTAGCCAAAATGTCGGCAAAAATTTTGTAATCCACATTTAATAAGGATATGGGACGGTAGTTTTTAAGTTGGGTCTTTTCAGTCTCTGTTTTCGGTATAAGTGTAATGTAAGCCTCTTTCCACGATTCTGGTGCCTTTTTCCCTTCCAAAATCTCGTTGCAGACTTCCTTCAGAGGTTGTACTATCCAATCCTTCAAGGATCTATAATATCTGGAAGTCAGTCCATCCGGTCCCGGAGATTTGCCCAATTGCATATTTAAGATGGCACCTTCTATCTCCTGATCTGTTATTTTACAGTTCAACAATGCTTTACTTTCCTGTGAGATTTTTTGTAATCCATTTGTTTTCAAAAATCCATCAATGTCCCTTTCATTCTGTGGCCCTTGTGCGTATAATTGCTTAAAATACTTCTGAAAACAATTTCTTATCTCATTTGGGTTGTTTATGTCTTTTCCCTCTACTTCCAGATTTGTGATTGTATTTAATTTTTGTCTTTTTTTCAGTTGCCATGCCAGTAATTTCCCACATTTATCCGCCGATTCAAATGTCTTCTGTCTCATTTGTTTAATTTTCCATTCTATTTCCTGGTTCATCAGTTCCATATATTGTGTTTGGTAGATCTTTATTTCTCTCAAAATCTCTTGTGACTTCGGCTTGGCTCTCAGTTTTTTCTCACCTTCTTTAATTTTCTCCAAAATTTTATCTTTTTTCTCATTTTGCCTTCTCTTTTTTAATGCATTCTGTTGTATCAAAAACCCTCTCATCACGGCTTTACTTGCATCCCAGATTACTCTTTTCTCCACATTTGTTGGCAAGTTTAATTCAAAATAGTCTTTTAAAGTCTTTTGGGCCTTGTTGTATACTTCTTCATCTCTAAATAGGGTGTCATTCATCCTCCATCTAAAGGTACCGGTTGTTGTTGACTTCATCTCCATCTTTACAGCGTTATGGTCGGAGCATGTTTTAGGGCAGATTTCCACTTTTTTTATCTTTGGAGCCATTCCTCTAGTAATCCAAATTTGGTCAATTCTGGTCCATGTCATCTTGGCTTCAGAGAAGAATGTTCCTTCTCTCTCCAAGGGGTTCTTAGTTCTCCAAATATCAATCAAGTCCATGTTATCAGTCATTTCAAAAAAAGTTTTTGGTAGTCTACCATCTTTGGTAACTACCTGTTTTTGGGCCTTGTCCATATTAGTTGATACCACTCCATTCATGTCCCCCATCAAGATTATGTTGTAGTCCATAAAGTCCATCAAAGTCTCATGCAGCTTCTTGAAAAATTCCGACTTCCCCTCATTTGGTGCATACACACCTACTATCAAAAATTTTTCCCCTTGAAACTGAATTTCAATAGCCAAATATCTTCCTTGTTCATCTTTGAGGATGAATTTCGGTGAAAATTTCTCCTTAGCGTAAATCACCACTCCTCTTTTTTTGACTTTGTCAGACGAAATAAATTCTTGCCCTAATCTTTTATTTACCAATATTTTCCTGTGTAGCCTCATAACATGAGTCTCTTGTAAGCAAATCAAGTCCAAATGTTCTTTCTTTAATATATAAAATATCTCTTTTCTCCTTCTAGGGGAGTTCAATCCATTACAATTCCAGCTTAAAAGTTGCAGAGACATGGTTAGTTAATTGGTTTTCCCTCCTACTGCACCAAGTTGTTGTTCTTCTTCTGTCGGTGGCTTGTCTCTCCTTGGGCCGGAGCGTCCAGATAACAGATTTGCAATCTCCAAAAGTCCTTGTCCTGGCGTCAATACGTCCTCAGCAGAGTCCACTTCCTTCTGCAGGTCCTCTTCGTGGTCTTTCAAAAACTTGTCCTTGTCATTCACTGTCCTTATTCTTATTTTCTTTCCTCTATATTTAAAAGATAGACCTTGGGGGAATTCCCACCTAAAAATTATTCTGTTTTTCCTCAGCAACGCAACCAAATCTCTATAGTGGGTCCTTACCTCCAAGATATGTTTAGGTATATCTTTGAAGATTTCCACATAAGTGTCCCCAATTTCCAGGGTTCTTTGATAGTGTAGGTTCAGTATCTTATCTCTTTCTTCCTTAGTTTTCAAAATTATCAGACAGTCTCTTGCTTTGTTCTTTCCTTGCCTTCTGCCAAGTCTGAAAGCACTCACAATAGTAAATTCTTCCTCCCCCAGGTCTTTTTGCCAAAATTGTGTAAATTCTTTTGTAAGAAATTCTACCAAATTATCTTTCTCACCTTCTGGCACGCCTCTTATTCTTAAGTTTTTCGCTTTTCTTTCAAGATCTATCATCGACAACGTCAAATCATACTCTTCAAATTTCTTATGTACCGGTGGAATCTGTTCCTGGGCAGCAGTTGCAATTTCCTTGGCTTCCTCAGCAAGTTTTCTGGTTGACGCCGATTCTTCCAATAATTTTTCAATAGACTGCGTATTAGAATTCACCTTTTTCCCTAGTTCATTTATACTTGAGGTATTCAAATTAATGCTAGCGGTGTTCGCCTCAATTTTTGCACAGGCCTCTGCCACTTGTTTATTTGTCTCTTCAACTCTGTTTGCCAATTTCTCCAGAGATGCATCAATTTTACCCAATGCTTGGGCTAACAGTTCATCAGTTGACATAGCCTTTACTTTTGCCTGTGGGGCAACAGCTCCTGCTGTGCCCGCTACACCCCCCGTTGAGGGCCTTCTAGTAGTGTCTACTTTATATTGTTTTCCGGACCTGGTAGTTTTGTCCTGTGTCAACTCTGCTTTGTCTGCCATAACACTCACATGCACTCCCAAGGTCAGTCACACACTTAAGGAATTTGTTTTGGTAGAATAGGAATTTTCCCACAGCAAAACTTGCAGTCTAAAGTGTCTTTGCAACGTAGTTGCCACTAGGGGTCTCAGGCCAGCTTCTTATTGCAACTTTATAACCAATAATGTTCAAAAGGCCCCCATTTCTTAGTATCAAATTAGTATCAAATTTTTAGTCCCAAAATGTTACTTTCCTTTCCCAGCTACTGTATCCTTTGCAGAGCTAAATCAAACTTTTAACTCCATTCTCCGTTGACAGTTCCCTCTGATCGGCTTCTCTGTCATAGGCAGTCCGTTCCCAAGTTTTAAAGTCAGCAGATGTATTTTAAAAAATTCCTCTCTTTGCAGGTCTAAGATCTTTCAATATCTCTCCACTGTTCCTGCTAACAGTGGGGTGAGTTTTCTCTTCAGATATTGGGTTTTAATCCTCCCAGAAATTCTCCCGAAAAAGTCTCAGCTTTGAAGTCTCTTTACTTTGATCTGTTAACAGTCCGGGAAGACAGACTTCCTGTTTTTTGCCTTTCCCGTTTTCGGCCGAATTCTTTAAAAATTTTCTTTCAAATAGTGTCAAATTCCTACTCACGGGTAGTTGTTTTCGAGTCCGATTAACCAGAGAAGAAATCAGCGCTCTCCGATCCTGGCTGTGCGGCTTCACTTCGCGGAGACGGGTAAACGGCTCTCAGCTTCGCACCCTTTTCCCCCGGTCCGTTCCGGAGCCTTTAAAAAGGCTCCTTTGCAGCGGGGGGGGCACAAATGGAGCCCGCCGAGCCTACAGCTCACAGGCTTCCCCACCTGTGGTTTTTTTCGGGTCCCCGCTTCGCCGTAGCGGTAGAACCCCAGCTCCACGAAGCCGATCTCCTCCGGTGTTTAGAGGAAATCCGCCATTACGATCGCTGGCGCTGACCGGAAGTCTCTGAGAGAGGGGGTTTTTTTCCTTAACAGTTGGAAATATCATAGTGCTTTAGCCATTTTTTTTCATTGAATAAGCCACTGAAAACCCCATGTGTCATTGTAATGGGTTGCTTTGAAGTCATTTCTGCACCATGTAAAGTAATTTTTAGCCCCCAGCAGTCATTCCTCCTCTGGTCACTGCTAAGGATGCAAGACCTGACTGTTTGTGCACTGCAGTCGTCTGCAAGAAGTTGCCACACAGCAGGGTTGATGTTGCCAGAATGAATGAAAGCTGTCTAAAGCAACCAGCTGAAACACAGAGGGGGAAGGGAGGGTTCAAAATTCCTTTGCTATGCTTTCCTTAAACTCTGAAAGTAACTGCCCACCTTTGTTTTTTGTGAACAGGGAGCACATATGAATAATGGCCTGGCCACATCTGGCTTGGCCTTTAGAAAGGTGTGCAGAAAACAATTCCTGCAATCTCCTTGGCCAGCTTAGCTAGGACTCGGCCGATGTGACAATTACCTTGAAATCACCCAGCCCAGTGCTCCAGAGAGGGCTACCGATCACATTATGAATGCTGCTAATGAACAGCCTGTAAATTGTTTACATTATTTATCTTCAGCTATGACACACACTGAGATTTTAAAATGCTAGCTGCCCTATTGCAAACATCAAATAAAATCATTTCCAGTGCAACCCTTATGACCATAAATGCATTCACCGCTAATGATAAAATAAGCCTGAAAAACAGGCCAATTATACTGATGATCCCTAAAGCAACAATCACCATCACAGTTATCATCTGTCTTCTCTTTCTGAGGGAGAATGCAATGCATGTGTTCTGTGTAGTTGCTTCTTTAGCGAAAGGACCATAGTTGGAGGAATTAACATAGCTGAGTGACAGAGCATCCACTATGCATGCAGAATGTCCCGAATGTTCAGGCCCCAGATAGGCCTGGGAGAGAATTCTGTCTGAAACAGTGGAGAGCTGAGGACCACAAGCAGGAAAAGGCCATTGCACTCAGGTTCTGCTTTTGGGCTTCCCAATAGGCATCTCTGAAAAAAGGCTTGTGGTTCAGTGGGAGAACGTCCTAGGTTCAGTCCCCAGCATCTCCAGGTAGTTCTGGGAATGTCCCCCGCCTGAAACTCTGGTGAACTGCTGACAGTCAAGGCTGAAACTACTGAGTTATATGGACAATTGTGAGAACAGAATGCTGAATTAGACAGGTGTTTGGCCTGCTCAAGCCGGGTTCTTATTATATTCTTAGATAGCCCTTCTGTGAGCTTGGCAGGCTACTCTCCAATATATATCATTTTGGGTAGCCTGTCAGCAACAGCAGCAGGGAGACAGATGGCTTGTGGCCTTTGTGACTGCATCCACCACCAGCGCCACTTCAAGACCTTTATTCTGGGGCAATTAAAATTGTGGCATGGGTGAGTCCATCCATGCAGCATTCCTGCTGGTGTTTGGAAAGGGGGGTGGAATGACAGACAGACAGAGATTAAGTGTGTTATGTGATAGCACCAGGCTTGCTCTGTCAGAGTACTAGTGGTCCAACCTTGAATATGTTGGTTCAAGAATTCCTGGATGCCAAGATCCAAGTTTGGGGTAAGAACTCTTTGGTGAGAGAACCCCAACAAAGATATAAAAATAACAAAATAAGCAGCAGGGTAAAGTGTGGAAATATGGGCTGTTGGATCTTAAAAATATGCCCTTGTAAGTTCCAAAACTTCTCTCTTCCCATAGCATAGAAAAAGACCACATATTTTGTAAGTTAAGAATGGTTTACCTACAAGCTCTTCAAATGCCAGATTCATGTGCTTCAGAAAGTTGCATAGGCAGTAAAACCTGGCTTAGTTACAGGGGTGCAATTTCCATTGGTATAGGAACTCAAGAGTGGCTTGTCAGAGTCATGCAGTTGGAACTTGGAGCAACCAGCTCAGACCTCTTCATACTCTCAGCTTCTCAGGTAGACTGGGGTGTGTGGGGTGGGACAAAGATTTAATTACCTAGCCTATCCCAAGGTCAGCTAAGCCTGGTAGGACAACTTACTCTGTGATCTTAACCACTTTATGCATGAATTAGACTTAAGCATGTTGGTTATATGAGGCTGGTTATCTCACAGAATAAGGCACCATTCTGTGTGCCTATACCAAAGGTCATCACCATATCCACCAAGTCAACATATCTGTAGTTCAAGATCCATTAAAACAGGGCTGGAGAACTCAGAACCGAGGTCTAAATGAAGTCTCCAGAGCTTTCTATCTGTTCTGAGGGATTCCCCGTAGGCAGTGCCCCTTCTCAGACCACATTCCTGCTTACCAGGCTCCACCCTTCACAAGACATGCTTTCACACCTTCTTGAGTGATTCTGCATGGCTGGAATGAATTGTGACAATGCCTCTTGATTAGCTGTATGTTGAGAAGGGTAGATAGAAATCTCTGCCTTCTTCATGGCTGGAATATAGCCTACTATCCAAAGGTAAGAGTCATCTGTGTGGCTCAACCCACTGTTGTCTCTGGTCCCATGCAGCCTGAGGACAGTTGTCCCTGAGGCAATATGATTCTTGGGCTGAAAAAGGGTTCCCTGTCTCTGCTTTAGGAGAAATAAATGTATAAGATTCATTTCCTCAAATGCTTTGTGCCAAATTACATTATTAATCTTTGACAACGATTCATTCATGTCTAATTGGTTTGTGGTGTCAATTAAAGCTTAGAGTCTAGCTCTCCATTCTCCCTCAGTGCTTTATGGAAATCTTTATGTCCCCTACTTTGCCAGCCACAAGAAGCTGTAATATATTTAACTCAATGTTTCAGCCTGTATTCCTCTGGTCACAGTGACACACACACATTATTTACAACCTGCCAATCAGCTGGGAAATCTGTAAACCCTTAGGCAGTTTATTGAATTAAAATCAATGTCTTCATTTAGCCTGTTTCGAGATATGACATGAAAGTTGTGAACAACAGGATTATGTTGGTCAAAGGAAGGGCTTTGTTGCAGTTGCTGCCAATTCCTTCATGTGAGTTATTAAAATATAATGGGAATAGCCTCTTAGGGAAGCGAACCACTTTTTATGAAGGACATTGTGAATTTCTCATTCAACCTGTGCAATTTATCTTCACTGCTGAGTGGAAGATGAGCAAGCAAACTGATTCAGATGCAAGCTGTATGTTACCCTTAAGGCAACCTCATTTATGTGATGCAAGATCAGACTGTATTATTTTAAGACTAGGACAAACCTTTCGCCCTATTGCCCACCCCATGTTTTCAAAAAATATTCTTCCTCTGATTTTCTGCTGCTTTCCTGGACAGCAGGGAGAGAAATTGCTATAACATTTCCAGACGTGATTGAAACTTATCTTACCGTATCTAGCCAGAAAGTGTGGTGGGTAGCAAGTTGTGGAGCGAGCCATGAGAGGCCACACTTCTTGGAATTCCTTCAAAGTGGTGTGTTTTGATGTAATATAGCATCTAAGAATTGCTTGGGAGTGATACTGTGAGATGTAATGTAATATCCTGGAAGGTCTTGGAAGAGAAGCATTCTGATGCAATTAGCATCCAGGAACATCTTAGGAGGGATGTGATCTTTTAGGATCTTTTGGGATGATTTTGTTTTTTTTCCAACCCAGAAATGACCAAAAAAGAGAATTTTCTAATTGGCACAGCTGTAGTTTCTCTACCTTTGAGCAGGGGCACAGGTTGCCAGCACCCAGGGCTGTGCGGAGGGGTGGCTGGGTGGGAGACAAATGGACAGAGTACGCATGTGCATTCAACTGCGTAATGACATCTGCATCACCCAGGAGATCGCAGCCACAGAGGTAAGAAAAGAAGAGTCATCCCCCCCCACCAGATGTCAAAGAGAAAAATAACTACCAAACTTTTAGAAGACATCTGAAGGCAGCCCTGTTTAGGGAAGCTTTTAATGTTTAATAGGTTACTGTATTTTAGTGTTTTGTTGGAAGCTGCCCAGAGTGGCTGGGGAAACCCAGCCAGATGGGAGGGGTATAAAATAATAATAATAATAATAATAATAATAATAATTGTCTGGAGAGGTCACTTCCTGGTTTGCAGAGCCCAGCATTTGAAGTGCACAGCTGTATTAAGGCACTGTATTTTCAGCACCATTGGGTGCTGAAAATTTGCACCTCAACAATTTTGCACTCAGGGCAACCACCCCTATGGCTCCTCCCACCCATGCCACTGCCCTGAAGTGCTGTATAGCTGGAGTTAGTTCATATATAGCTTATACCATTCAACAGGAAGCTATGGGCCATGTACCAACTGGGAATGAAGAAGTATGAATGCCCCAGAATGTTTGCAGGCACAAAATGTATCGAAGCAGGATTGCTTATAGCCATCTGCATACGATCATACAAATCATCAGGAATGCACAATAAAAAAGAAGTCTGGATGGGCCCTGCCATAAAGCTGCCCTCCTCTGAACCCCTTCCAATTTGTCTATAGCCTAAATCTTTTAAGTGAGGCATTTTATGCTGCTGGTTTTTTTTTTATTATTCTGCTGCCAGTGCTGATTATTACTCATTCATTGTTTAAAATCTTCTTTAAAATGTGAAGTGCACTATAAATTCTTATTGAAGGGTGATATACAAATGAAAACATTAAAAAAAGACATTGTTGAGGGAGTTGTTTGGGATTGATTCAAAGGAGATCACCTTGCATGCATCTCCAGTTTGGGGAGGGAACAGCAGCCACTACAAGTTCAGAAACATTATGGGAAGATAATTAGCGGTTTAAGTTAAGAGGGACTGAAAGGCCCATTATGGTTCTGCCTGATCCTCTAACAAGAGCATGTCAGTGAGACACAGAAATATCTGTGATTGTTTACTCTCTCTGTGTTGCTATTAAACATAATGTGTAAAGTAATTGGTGGGAAAAACAGCAACAGTGACAGCTGTGATGGGATCTGAAGTAGTTGGCCTCTTCTGCAAATAAACGAACATATGGATGGCATGATGTTCTTGAAAGTGAGAAGATGTCTAGCAGCAAATAATGTGAACTGAAGTGCTGTAGGAGAAAGTAAGCACATGTATTTGAAAAAGGAGGACTCCAAGGATCATCTCTGGTGTGATTGCAAGGGAAAGTTGGGGACTTGTCTGTTTCTGAGCACTTAATGCAACACAGAAGGGTTGCTAGAGCTAAAACAAAACATGATCATTTTGATAACGTATGGTCCCCATATATCCAATATGTCAATAGAACTGAACAGCCACACACAATTTCTTATGGAGAGGCTACATCATGGATCGTTGAAGCCTTGGCATCAGTGGAAGCTAGTAGTGTTTTTGTGGGGGAGGGGATTTTCTTCTGAGATCCCAGTGCAATTGGAAAGGGATAAGCCCATGTCTGTGTGGCATGGCCCCAATTCTGATTCCCTTCTGACCTTCTGAAGTTGTTAATCAAATAACAACAGTCAGCCATATAAAATGCATGCATATATTTCATGTATCATATGATATGATAAAGAGAGGGAGAGAGAAGTGTGTGTATTCCATGTTTTATTTTTCAACATTATGGTGCTTGGTGAAAACTACTTCCAGCAGGCCTTTGAGTAAGCTCCTTGATTTTAACTGATTCGTCTCAGTTATATATTTTGTAATCACATGATACACCGCCACTTAGAAAACATGGTGTTAAAGATAAGTAAATTGATGAAATAAAATTTGGGAATGGGATCTAATTACCACCCTGTGTGTGTCCTATTTATCTCTCCTAATATTTTCTAGCATTCTGTTTGGGCTGCAACAAGTTTTTCCCAGCATGTTTATTATTTATTATTTATTAAGTTTCGAAACCTCCCTTCATCTGAGGTCCACAGGGTGTTTTACAACATAAAAACACAACAATACATAACATAGAAGGGTTGCCATATTTGGAAGGGCAAAAAAGAAGATACACACACACACACACACACACACACACACACACATATATATATATATACACATGGCTGGCTCAGTTGGTGATCTTAAAGAAGCCCCAATGCTGTTATTACTTGCCTGCTGCCAAGCAAAAAAAACCCCAGACATTTTGCCAAGGTTTTTTTAAAAAACCCACACACCCATACTCAGCTTTTACCACCAAAAAAGAGGACGTGTCCAGGCAAATCCAACCCTTTCATAGTCACACCCACACACCTACACACCTGTAGTTTATCTATCTAGTAAAACCCCTCCCACACTGGAGCTGTTTGTATGGATTGCTTTACTTATCCATTTATCCATACATTGGCCTTTGTCAGAGTTCTTTAAGAGGAATAAAAGGGTTCATCCATTCAGGAAGCACTGCTCTGACCTGGGCTTTGCTTATGCTTTCTTATTGGCTAGGGTCACCCATCTGACCAGTTGAATAAGGGCTACCTTTTCTTTCAATTAGCTCCATTGCCCTGCAACAATACCAGCACCTGTTTATACCTGCTATTGTGATGTCACCACATTCATGACATCAAGATAATGAATGTGGCATCTACCAGTCACTGTGGACTACAATGCTCATCAACCATCAAAGCCAGTGTTCAAGGATGATGGGTGTTATGAAGATTATCAATCTATGAAGAAGAATAAAGTTTTTAAAAAAGAAAAAAGCAAAGCAGTAGCAGGATACCAAGGGGAAAATGTCTTCCAACGGGCATGAAAAATGGAAAATATTCTCAGGGATGGGGTTAGGAAACATCACCATCCCTGCAAAAAAACAAAAAACAACAACACCCACTTTTGTCTCCAGATGTGACTATCCTATTTCCATCAGTAGTTGTTGAATGACTGATGTTTACACCACTCCAATGTTGCAAAACAATGAAATGAATCTGTATTCACAAAGAGACAAGACACTTAGGTTAAAAACAAATGTTTATTTTAAAATGATCTTTCCCCAAATACCCAAAGGCACTAGTCAACACATGGACTAATGACCTACAAATAGATGTGGCCAGTACATTTTTTTAGCATTACATTTTTTCTTTTGCACAACTTTAGATGGGACATCAAGTGAATTACGTCCTCACAGTACAATTTCATTCTCAGAACAGCAGATCATTGTCTGATATTAGTACAAAAAAAACCATGCAGATCGAAACAAGAACTGATTTGTTAAATCTGTGATGTTGACCAGGACTCACACACCTCCAGGTATGCACAGGTGCAATACATCCACGATGTCACATGTACATGGCCACTTCCTCAAGCTTCCATTTCATAATTATAGCACACAACTAAGATCCCAGGAAGTGAAAAACTAGCATCCTTACAAAATATGCCCCACCCTACCTCTTTGAAAGCAGAGATGCAGCTGTATAGACATTAAATTAATATGGAAGGGGAAAAGAATGTTCTTGCAAATCTACTAGAGAAACTGAACATTTATAGTCTTCTAATTAGATATATCTTCCACCTAGCATGCCCAGTTACAGACATGGTTAGTTCTGAGTGTGTTGGCAGGACTACTGCTATACACGAATGAAATCAGCCGATCCTAAATTAATCAATGAGTTTAGAAAACAAAGTATTTTTCAAATGGGCAAGCAGGATTCTTCCATGCATTTTTCAAAGTATTTTTTTAAAAACAGGAATGAACATTGGGTTGTGCGTGTGCGTGTGTGTATTCAGAAATATTGCTAGGTTTTGAATTTGTGCCAAATGTTACATTGTGCTTGTCTGGCAGTGGAGATTGAAAACCACCACATTGGGGTCCAATGCGCTGAAGCAGGACCATTTTATACTGAGCAATGGTAAAAACTCATGAAACAAATACCAGAATTTGCAGTAAATTGACCATGCTAATAAAATATTTGAGGGGGGCATCCCCCCCCCAAGTTGGTGGGCATTGGCATTCAAATGATGTGTGTGTGCTGCGTCTTGTGATCAGTTATGTGAGGAGGGGCTTACCTGCCCCCCCCCAATATTTTATTCAAGTTGGCACCCCTGTATAGGCATTTCCATCATTGCAATGATTGGTAAAGCTCTTTGGCTTACATAGTGCTTCTTAATACTGAATAAAACCATGGGTTGATTTATCCCAGTACATTGTCTTCTCTCCCTGAAGCAGCAATCCAGGGTCTCAGGGAGAGGACATTCCCATCACCTGCTCTTTCACTCTTTCTTTCTTTTTTAATAACTGAACTTGCCAGGGATTGAACCTGGGACTCTACCTCTGAGCTCTGCACATCAGAGGTTGTATTACTTGCACAAGACTGCCGTATAGACCTGCAGAGCTTTAGATCAGGGCAATACGTTTAGGGCTATGACAACTTTGGCAGGTATACAGTGGCAGAATACTGGATGAATCTAGCCCATTACATTTTATTCTTAAAAACAAACAACACTTTGCAGGATCACTAGACCACAGGAAAAATATTATCATGACAGAGAATAACTATACATTCCCCCCCTCCCTTTTACTCATTGTGAAAAACGAAGCAGTGTGTTTAAGTGATATAAATGTGACAGCTTACATCCTAAACAAAATACTATAAAATATCTGCTTTCAATCTTCTACAATTATAATGAAAAATGTCTTCAAGGATTTATAGTTTTATATATCTATATCTTTATATCTTTTAGGAAAGAACTTAGACCTTAACACACACAGCCTGACAATATTAGATTACTCAACGCTGTAAACTTTCGATAAGTTTGAAAGCAATGTGTTGAAATCAGGCACTCGCACCGTTTTTAAAATAACAATTACACAGTAGGATATTACATAAACATAAGAGTAAAATTTATAGATATGAAAAATGAAAAAAAACCAACAACACCAGAGTGAATTCTTGGTATAGATCTGGAATACCTGACCTGTGGCCCTCCAGATGTTGCTTAATGCAGTTGCTGTTGTCCTTGAGCAGTGTCCATGCTGGCAGTGCAGCTGGTGGGAATTGGGATCTGACAATATCTGGTAGGCCACAGTTAGCCACCCCTGATATAGATGTATACCTGAAGGTCATAAGATAGTTGGACAGTTTGTCCATCTCATCCAGTATTGTCTACTCTGACAGGAAGCAGCTCTCCAAGTTATAAGCAGAGGTATTCCCCAAAACTTGCTACCTGATCCTTTTCACTGGAGAAGCCAGGGACTGAACTGGTCATAGCGGTAAAGTACATTGCTCAGTGATAGATCACATATGGAGAGGCCCTAACAGAGAGATGGTGTTTTGCATGCAGGTCTGAAGCTCACAGGCCCTCCAAGTGTCCCTATTGTCCAGGGATGTCCCTGATTTAGAGTAGCTGCCCCAGTTTCTGATCTGATCCCAGAATGTCCCGATTTTCCCTAGGGTGTCCCTATTTTCGTGGGAGAAATGTTGGAGGGTGTGGAGTTATCCAACTCCCGAGCTGTCTGAAGGAATAGGGAAGGGTTTTTTTTAATGGTTAATTTTTTAATGTTTTTATATATGTTGGAAGCTGCTCAGAGTTGCTGGGGCAACCCAATAAGATGTGTGGTGTATAAACAGTAAAAATATCATTATTGAATGGGAAGCCCCTGTTTTCATCAGAGAAATGTTGGCGGGTATGAATTCAGTACCCAGGATCTAGAGGTTGGTCTGGAGAAGACTCCTTTCTGAAACCCTGGAGAGCTTCTGTCAGTCAATGTAGGCAATACTAATCAAAACTGATTTGTTATGAGGTAGCTTCCAAGGAGTTTACTTGGGATTGTTTGCATGCAAAACATGTGATCTAATGCTGAGCTGTGGTACCCCCTCAAAAGAGCCAGCTATTTATTAACTGCTGTGCACTGCCAAGCCCCTATCACTACTTAGATATTCAGGAAAGTGGGACGTAAGGGTTGGTAACACATAGTCTACCACATGCAGTGAATACATAGAGCAACCTGAGAGCCACCACAGACTTTTCTTTTTTAAAAAACCAGCCACTAGGGAGTAAATATACTGTGAATTCACTCAGAGTTACGCAAAAACACACCTGTGCAGTTGTGCAACTCTCATTCATTTCAACAGGACTTTCACCAGGGATGCTCCCTGAGTACTGTGCTCAAGACCGAGATAAGAGGTTTCTGCAATGCATCTTAGAAACCCAACATTCTCAAGCTGCTGTTTGGACATGAAAATCCCCTGTGATTAAAACAAACAAGCAAACAAACCAATCAACAGAATCAATGCTACTTTAGAATATTTATACATCTCTAATTGAACTTTTAAGAAATTATGAAACTTATGAAAAGTGGAGGGCTGAATCCAGAACATTTTCTGTCTGGAAGTACAAAGGCAAGCCTTAATGTTGCGAAACAAAAGAACCTAGTGCAACAATTGCAACAGCAGAAACTTGTTTCACAACAAATCCACACTCACACAAAATATATAGATATCCCAAGTGGTTACCATCTGATGACATTCAACTGCAACCTCTATGTAGGAAATATGAGACCTTTTAAAATCTATTGAAAGCTTCAATTTATACCTGAGACTTTTTTTTGCATATTGAAGTCTTTCATAATGTATAACATTGAAGATCTATATATCATGATACATCTTAGCAAAAGACCAAAAATGTCAACTGGAGCATATCAATTGACTTCTGTGGTTCAGTTCCAGACCAGCTGGTAAAGGTTGTATGGGCTTAAAAGTAACCAGAACTTAAAGATATAAAATGAAATTAGACAAATTGTACAAGAAGTAGAAGAATACATGGGCTGGTTTTTGAACACCAGTAGATTCCTTCATTGTTGCTTATACTTTTCACAATGAAAGCTTCATCTAACACAATAATAGTATGTGCCAGTTTTCAAAGGTAAAAATGACACTTATAGGCATAGCTTGATCTTCAAAGTCCAACAAGGCACACCAAGTGAATGATTCTCCTGACTACAGTATCTCTCACATTCAAATTTTGAAAACAAAATTTGAACATGTTCAAAATTCAAAAAGTTTGAATGCTGTTTCTTTTATAATCATGGCCAAATGTTTTGCAAAATTTTGCTTCAGCTAGTAATGATGCATCTACACCAAACTGGTTTAATACTCTGTCCAGGAAACTATAGTTCTGTGGAATTAAAGAATATTATCAGCATTATCAACCAACTGTCATCCCCAGGACCCAGGGCAGGGGGATGGGAAGGCAAGGAATGAGCATAAAAGATATTTGAGGCAACTTTCCTGGCCATCCAGGTGTAGCCTTTGTACTTAACCTGTCTCCTCCTTGAAATGCTTCTACTTCCCTGTAGTAATTACTAAAGCTTAACAGTTCAGCAAGTCAGCTGAGCACTAAGTATGTCCAGACTGTAAAAAAGACACTACATTTTGGGGGAAGATAGGATTGAGGCCCATTTTTAAAGTTATGGGAGCATTGTGATGGCAGCTGTTCCACAGTTCCATGTCATGTTGCTTCGGTAACTGCAGAAAACACATATGTAGGATGACCAGGCTCACACAAGAAGCTTTGTGATCATCCATATCTCAAGGATCAGAGTGTCAATTACTGAAACAAGTGAGTAGCTTTTACAAAACTTGTGAAGTTCTCTATCAGAATTTGCCATACTGAATTGTTTGGCTTTCCACAGTTTTCTACAGAATTTCTGAAATTGATTAGATACTTATCACATTAGGTAGCACAGCAACATGGCATTAAAATTGGATCCACTCACGAACCATTCAACATTCACTTCAGTGAGGCACTTGGATAAGATTTCCAGTTCAGTTGCACTGGTATTATATTCCCCCACTTCAGTGGGCTCGTGCTCTATACACTTTCACTATGAAATGAGGCATAGAGTCTTCACTCTCTTCGTTTCTTGCAGCTGAGGGACAAAAGCTCAATTTTGCACTCCAGAATGCATATACAGGTACAACAGATGAATCTATTGAGAATGGAGGACAGAATCACTCATGCCATATTTAGTGATCTTCTAGCCAGAAGACACAGTTCTGTCATCCTGCAGTATTGCTATCTCTCCAGTCGTACTGGAGCCAAAAACTTAAACACCAAGCCTGCACCTCCATGACAATGGAGCCTATTATAACTCAGGTCTGTTCAGCCTACATAAGACTTCAATTGGCTGTGCTCCCTGCAGAGGCAACAACTTCTGTGGCTCCGTTAAATGGAGAATGCTTTATGTCATCAGTGTTCTGCTGGAGTTGCCCAAGGTCTTGTTTTCATGCCTATCTCCTATATCTGCTTGTTTAGACTGGACACTGCCAGCTTTCTCCAGAAGCGTCACACTGTCACAAAAGTGGATAATATATTCCAGTCTCCATCCCTATGCCTTGTGCAGGTTTTGCCTCTTAGTCTCTTAGTAGCAACACAGCACTGTAACAAAAGAACAAAAGGCAGGAGTGTAGACTTGATGCTGTAGCCAAACTCACAAACTTTTGCATTTCGGTCCAGGCACACAACATTAGTCTCAGTGCTTGTGCCATTTGTAAGATACTATTGCTTGGTTGGCAACGTTGGTGGTCTGGCCAAATTGCTGCAAAACAGAGAAACTTGAGGGTGCACATAAACTGTTTTAGGAAACTTGCTGAGAATCTCACATGAACTCCAGCACACAGTTCATTCAATATGTAGGACAATATTTCAGTAGGCCAATGTTTGGCAACATGCACAGACTCACCCCAAAAAAAGATGTCCTGAAAATCAAAAGTGATAGGAAAATTTGCTTTAACATGGGCTTTATTTTGAAGAGCCCTCAGGGGAATGGGGGGCTAGGGAAAGGTTGGTCAATGATGTAAGGCAATGAGGTTTTGTGGTTGGCTACACCATGCCACTCTGCATGGGAATGTGAAAGGAATAGGGCTGGTAGATAATGGGTGGCTGTCTAGGAGCAATATAGTAATTGTTGAAGTTCCTGTCGCTGATGTAGGGAGCAGGTTGATAGTAGCATGTTACATTGGCTGCATTGGGAATGATATTCTGCTCTCCAAGCACTTTGAGAGCCAAGATGGTAATCATGTTCAGTGTCTGCCTTCGCTCATGTCCCATAAGGCAGACCGTGCTCTCGTCCACAACCCCACGCAGAGTCATCAGGTAGTCGTACTTGCTCTTCCCTTCCCCAATGAAGTGATTGCGCAAGTATGACTCAATCTTCCGCTGCTGCTCTGTTACATCAGGGAAATCAATGAAGAATCTAGAACACATGTAACGTTCCAGTGATTTAATTTCTGCCTCATTTACTGGCTTAAAATCCCGAACCAGAAGGTTGCTATATTTCAAAAGGCCTCCACCACGGATCTCTTCGGGTTTTTTTGTAGCAATCAGTTTGTACTTCAGGTGCTCCATGGCCTCATCAAAGTCTCCATACATGCTTTCAGCAATGATGGACAAATTAGAATCTTCTGACAGCTCACCATCTGCATTGCTATAGACATCTAACACAGGATTGAGGATTATCTGAAAGGAATCAACACTGAACTCAAACTGCCGTCGGAGAGAGTTGACAAATTTAAGCTCAACATTCTTCCCACTGTTGTTTGTCAAGGAGATAAGACTCCAGCGATCATAATCTGTAGACACTTTCACCATCTTCTGCACATAGGCATCCTTCATTGTCTTTGCTGTGATCTTTTCTTTGTTGACACCTTTTGGTAAGAAGTCTAAGATGCAATTAAGGACAGACTCCTTCACAACCTGAAATTGATGCTCATTTCGAAGCTCAGCAGAAAAAATGATATCCAGGTCCTTGTAGCTGGGACCATTTTGTTTTAAAAGGATGTGGCTTGCTGTGGAGCCATTCAGGCGTATGTCTTGGACAGCGATCTGATTTTTGATCAGCTGCTCCTTGACGGCACAAATGATGTATTTTGGCTTCACCTCCAACGTCGGGAAATTCCCTCTGCCATGAATGGGGATCACCTCACTTAACACTTGATCCAGTATTTTAATCTGATCCCAAGTGAGAAAACTGAACCTTGGATCTAAATCCTCAGTCATCATGAAATCAGCTGGTAAACTAAGAGGAAAACACAAAGGAAGAAGTCAGAGACATCTTAAAAAGCAGTGACAGATCAAGCACTTCAATGACATGACAAATAGCACAGGAATTGATTGATTGCCCCACCTCGGGTTTGGAAGGAAGTCCTACCCACCCAATCTAATTGGCTAGAGAGGGGTTCCTTCATTCATGTATTCAGTAGTTACATTGGAAGAGGGGCAATAGAATCATGCCTTATGGCCATAAACCTTGACCCCAAAATTACTGCTCACTATGTGTGTGTTAAGGCTGTCCTTGTTAAAGCTATCACTGAACGTGCAGTTCACAGAGGTACCAACAGTGGACAAAATCCTCCTCTTCACTCATAAATACAATGGTTGTGTGGGGAAAAACATAACAAGAGCCATGCTGGATCAGACCAATGGTTCACCTAGTACAGCAACCCATCCTCACAGTGGCCAATCAAACCTATGGGAAGCTCAAAAACAAGATCTTAATGCAGCAGCACACTGCCCACTTGTGATTCCCAGCAATGGGCATAGACAGGCATACCAACAGTGGAGATACATCATAACCATCGTGGCTAGTATTAGGAGCTTGTATTATTATTTTTTGCTACAGTAGATAGGTAGGTAGGTAGATCTATCTATCTATCTCAGCCATCAAAAAGTGTGTGTATCAAGGGGGGAAATCCAAAAGAATGTCAGGTTTCTAATGCTTCCAACACAACATTGGGAAGGCATTGTTTTCCTGGAGGTTTATTATGGGTTGTTGCAAAATTAAGTGCCCCAGTGTTGTGATTTTAAGTATGCACACTATGAATGTAATTAAGGGAAATTACAGTACTGTGCAATTAGAGGAAATTACAGTAATTAAGTACACAACCAAATATGGCAAATATGCAAGTAGATTTAAAAATAATAACAAATGTTCTGTAATGTCTATAGCATTGATTATTTACATTCAAGGAATCATCTTGATATTGTGGATCTGTAATCTTTGTGCTCTTGTCCAATAAATTGTCTGCGCTATATTTTTATTTCATTTCATTTCTTAAAAAAAGATTGGCCTGGTTTCCCGTCAAAGAATAAGAAATAAATGTTGCTTAGAGCACTCTTACTCAAAATAAAATAAATAAAATAAATTTGCCTTTCTTTATATTTTGTGAACACCTGATTATTGATTGGGGAATGGGAAGCAGGGTGGAGAGGGAGATGACAATGAACAGTAATGGCAATTTGGCTTTTTCTAGTATCTTGTACATACCAGTAGATACCTAAAATGGAGTTTTAGGTGAGTAGGAAGTTGCCTAATACTATGTGAGACTATTTGGCCATCCAGTCCAGTAGTGTCAATTCTGAAGGGCAGCAACTCTCTAGTGCCTTAGGCAGTACCTGCTAATTTCCTGACACTACCTGCTGATCTGATTAACTGGAACTGTCTGGGACCCAACACGGGTCTCTCTGCATGCAAAGCATGTGATCGACCACTGAGTAAGGGCAGTGGTGTTTGATTCCTGTTGGGACTGGTAGGGCATAAGAAAGGGAGACCAACAAGAGATGGACAAGAGCCAGAGCCAATGACAGGTGGAGCCCACTAATTCTAGTTTTGTTCTCAACCTCTTCCCTGCTTAGTTTTACAAAGGGCAACACTGAGCTGCAGAAGGATCAAGCTGACACGAAGGGATTATCACCTCAGTTGTTGTAAGAAAGAAGGCAGGCAGGTGGGGGTAGGCAGAGGACATACTAAGATTGATATAGCAGTACCCTATTTGCCCCAAAAGACCAGCGTCCAATGAGCGGTAGCCTTCTTCCCTCACTGCACATATTTATCAAGTAATTTAAAATTATTTTTATATTTATATATACAAATTATATTTATTTTTGTGGTGTTTTGGAATAGGAGTTTATGGTGAGGCATCTCAATACAATCTAAAGACTTGCAGAACTGTGTCTGACTCAGATGTCTTTGTAGTGGAGCAGTGAAGCAATAACCTGTATGGTGGGGGGAAAGAGACAAACTTGCGCAAAGATACAATGATATTGGGTTATAACCAACTAAGTTCTGCTCAGGGTAGACCCACTGAACTTCTCATTTTCAATCGACTTGCTGAAATTAATGAACTGAAATTAGCCATGAACATTGATTTCAATGTGTCTATCCTGAGTAGGACTAGCATTGGACACAACCTACAGTTATTTCATAGCACACCCAAGCTCAGATACCTTGCAGCTTGCATAGTAGCCTTGTTTCAGGGTGATGTGAATCAGCAATTACTCTTTGGAGGTGGAGTGAAGTGGATTCAAAGGTGCTTGCTACTACAGTGGTACCTCTGGTTAAGTACTTAATTTGTTCTGGAGGTCCATACTTAACCTGAAACTGTTCTTAACCTGAAGCACCATTTTAGCTAATGGGGCCTCCTGCTGCCGCCGCGCCACCGGAGCACGATTTCTGTTCTCATCCTGAAGCAAAGTTCTTAACCTGAAGCAATATTTCTGGGCTAGTGGAGTCTGTAACCTGAAGAGTATATAACCTGAAGCGTATGTAACCCGAAGTACCACTGTATAAGGAACGCAGAACATCTCCATGGGTGGAAGATCAGAAGAGCTCAGAAGACATCAACTGACTCTATTTGGCTGTCCTTTTCTCCCCTAGGACGTATCCCTAATTGTATCAAATAGGTATCCTTGCACATGAAAAATTATTTCTCCCTGCCCTACATTTTCATCTTTATATTCTTTTTCTAAATTAAATAATTTAGGCACCTAGTTCAAGATTTTGTTTCTGAAATTAAGTTGTGCCTTAGAATGGCTCGTCTCTAGCAAGAAAACAGAGATGAGGAAGAGTGGAGATGACATATAGAGAGAGACACCTGGAAAAGGTGTTTTGCTGCCATGGAAACCCAATATAATGGGTGCATGGCATGAAGTGTTAGGCCTACAGAGATGCAATCTTCATGTTGCCTTGCAAGTTAGACAGTGCAGAAGCACCTGGCAAACTAGCTGGCTAGCTCTAGCAAACATTGGTTTTTGTGCCAACAAAAATTAAGGGTATTCTCTCTCCCTGCCTACTGAAACCCACACTGACACTTTAACAAACCAATATTTATAATTCTAAATGTTATGGGTGTAGCCTAAATTTGGAGAGAAGTAGAGATGCTCAGGTGAATTTGGAACATCTAGTCTAATCAGTGGTGACTAATGGCCATTGGGGCTGGTGGTAGGATTCAGGCAGGGGGGCTCAACAGTAAGAGGAGCCAGAGCCAATGACATAGCCTAGTCTCCTCTCTACCGTGTTCTATAACAGCAGCACTTAGACTATAGGCTGATAACCAGTGGACAAGAAGGCAGGCAGATGCAGTAGGCTGAGGGTGTTTTGGAGCTAGTGGGGTAATCCCTCATTCAGTCTATATGAACCAGCCTCCACTAGGTTCAATGCAAGAGACAAAAATTAGCTTGCACTCTGAAGTGGATTTGAGAAATAAAGTTCCTATGCTCAATAAGATTTACTGCTGAGTAAGCTGCGGGTTAAACCACAGAGCCTAGGACTTGCCAGTCAGAAGGTCGGTGGTTCGAATCCCCACGACGGGGTGAGCTCCTGTTGCTCTGTCCCTGCTCCTGCCAACCTGGCAGTTCGAAAGCATGCCAAAGTGCAAGTAGATAAATAGGTACCACTCTGGCAGGAAGGTAAACGGTGTTCTGTGCGCTGCTCTGGTTCGCCAGAAGTGGCTTAGTCATGCTGGCCATATGACCTGGAAGCTGTACGCCGGATCCCTCAGCCAATAAAGCGAGATGAGCGCCGCAACCCCAGAGTCGGCCACGACTGGACCTAATGGTCAGGGGTCCCTTTACCTTTTAAGAACATTTAGGACCACATTGTCCCTAGCTTTCCTAGTCATTTAAGAATATTACAATTCCAGAATCCTCCAGCTAAAATATCCCCAATATGTCTGAACAATTAAAAATAAAATAAATACAAATTTAAGAAAATCATCCACTTTGCTATTTGGAAGAGTCCTCTGGAATATGTTAAATGCCTCTTGATGTAGTGACTGAAGATACCTGGAATGCACCATATGAATCATGATGTGCTCAAATACTCTTAGGCAATTGTGTCTATGATTGCAAGAAAGATTTGGGCTCATTATGATTCATGTGAGTCATTCTAGGCAGCTTCAAGCATCGCATCAAGAGATGCTTCTGAAGAGTGGGCATTGTGAGCTGCCTTGAAGTAGCATACAAATGCTCCTAAATGATTAAAAACACATTTCAGGATTTGCCAGGGAATCTCCAATCCTACCTCAACAGGCCAGCTTTGATGGTGGGCAGTGACTGGCAGGTGCGTTGCCCTTCCCGCCTGCCAAAGTACCTTGTGCAGCAGTTTTCAAGCACTTGGAAATGACAGTGCAAGGGCTTTGCCAATCCCATGCAAAGTACTGAGCAGTACTGCTTTCTGCAGGGATGCAATTGTGCAATCAAGTTCTGCCTGGGGAACTCAGATGCACAGCTGATCTAGCACATTTCAACTCACCACCCATCAGCTGTTGAGAGGTGAATTCAAATCTACTTTCTGCATGATGCAGGGCCACATTTGCCCATGGGCCAGAGTTTACTGCATCTAATTCATGCCAGGACACATGATCCTATAATGGACCTAACAAATTTAAGTATTGACAATGCCACAGGGGTACCACCCCTCACTTCTACCTGCATCACTCTTAATGTGGTGCCTCAAATGCTCCCTGGCAGTTTACCTTGTAGAAGTGGGGCATGTGAACACATTGCCATGCGCCAAACTTCACACAAAAAGACCCTTGGCCCTCACCACATCACATGAGCCAGGGTGTAAGAAATGGAAGCAGGCTAGAGCCAATCTCTTTTAATCATGGGCTTTGAAGACATGCTCCATTAAGCTAATTTCAACATACGTACTGTGGTTGTTTGTTTACTCTCTTATCTCATGGTAGTACATGGACTGCTGCTGCAAGCTTTCCATGCCATTATCGTCCATGCCATTATCGTCCTATATCTCTTACAAGACTCATGGTAACCAAAAACCATATGCCCCTAACCTACCTGATGGGGGGCAGGAAGAAGAGAGAAAAAGAGTCAGCTGCTTGGAAGCCAATGGTCTTGGGGAAATACGCAATATTGATTTTCTACCATCTGAAACAAGCATTAGCCAGGTTGTTAGCCTGAACAGAAGGCCACTAGGTAGCTATCCAAGTCCTGGTTATAACTTCATCTATGGCAGGGGTGGAGAACCTTGGGCCCCAAGGGCCAAATGCAGCCTTCTAGGGCTCTCTGTCTGGTCCTCTCCACAGGCTACACCCTCCACGCACCCTGCCCTCCTTGAGTGTTTGTTGCCTGGCTTGAATGAACCCTGATAATGCTCCTTGGTGGCAGATAGAGAGAGTTGTGTGATAGTAAGTATAGAAGCTAGCCTACCATATAAGGGGGAAAATATTACATTAATTGCTTTTCCCCACCCACCACTGGCATGTGGCCCTCAGAAGGTTGCCCAGAAGGGACTGTGGCCCTCTGGCTGAAATATATTCTGTACCCCTGAGCTGTGGCTAGAATCACACGGACATTTACCAGGAGCAAGGCCCTCTCTTGCAGTTCCTTGATTATGGAATGCTGCTCCCAAAATACATTCACCAGGCGCCACCATTAGCATTGTTTAGGTACCAGGTTAAAGCTGGTTTACATTGGCAAATATTTTGATGGTATTTAACTCTCCTGTCTTCTGGATTTTTATATACTATTCTAATTGTAACCAGGGCCATACCTGTGTGTTAGATAGAGCATATATTTTACCTGCAGGAGTTCCCAGGCCTCTCCAGGTTAGTAGATTTGGTAGTTGATGATGCAGCAAGTGATGGAAAAGACCTCTGTTCTTGGAGAACTTGCATCGCCACTGCTACTCGGGATAGACAGTACTTGGTGGGATGGATCTGGTATGAGATAACTTCTCCAGTCAGTGCATTTTTTTATTTAACTGTATTTTTGTAGCCTTTAAAAATGCATTTAAGTTGCCTTAAATATCACAGCGTCTTCCACACAAACTGGTTTTGAGCAATACTAATGGGGAACATTAATACTAAGCCTTGTTTAGTATATTAAGCAGCCTTATTTAAGAGTTGCATTGAACTCAGCAGTACTTACTTCTGGGTAAACTAGCACTTCCCACCCACTTCAGAAGAAATGTGAAGCAAATAGCACCAAGCCATCAAGTTACATGGTGATGGCCAGACCCAACCAAACTAAAACATCAATATCTACAAAACGTGACTGCTCATAAAAACATAGCTAAGCACTGGACAGAATCTGTCCATACTGTTTCTGAGGCCCCTCCCATCTGATTCTGAACCCTTTTTCACACAGTTGAAATCTGGGAATATTTATTCCTAACAGCCTCATATCTGTTGTTGTTTGAGAAGTATAAGGAACAACAACATAAAAAGCGCACTTCAGTTTCAAAATCAGTGGTTCAAATCACTGGTGCTTTGATAGGCTCAGCCCACCATCTTGATTTAAAATGGCATCCAGTTCTATCCAGATATAAATTTACTCCTTGAGCTCAGGAACCACCATGAAAAATTTAGCTATAATATTTTAAGAGGTGTCCAAATGCAAACAACTTTCCAAAATACATAGTAGACATGGAGGGAGAGCAGAAATGCCCTTGCTATTCTGACTCCTGTCCTGACTTCCACATATTGTTTATTTCTGAATGGAGTCTACACATATGCAGATTAAATAAGTGCAGCTGTTCACCCCATGATGGGGAACCTTATAGAGCATCAAATTGCACCTACCACTTCCTCAGGCTCTATGCACAATGGAATGGTCAATGCGTAGAGATCAGGAGTAGAGACAAAAGGTGTGTCCTCACTCCTGTTCTATGTGTTTTTCTTTATGTTATTAGTCTACATTCTGATGTTCCAGAGGGTAGGACCCAAACCAATGGATTCAAAATACAAGAAAGGCAATTCCATGTGAGAAAGAACTTTCTGGTGGTAAGAGCTGTTCAACAGTGGAACAGACCTCTTCAGAAGGTGATGGACTCTCCTTCCTTGGAGATTTTTAAGCAGAAGTTGGACGGCCGTATGTCAGCTGTGATTCCTGCATTACAGTGGGGGTGGGGTGGGGGTTGTACTGTACTAGGTGATCCTTTGAGTACCTTCCAACTCTTCAATTCTATGATTCTATGATTCTATGTTAAGTATTCCCATATTTCAATAATCAGAAAAGGGCTCTTGAGGACTAGGTAACTGCTCTTTTTAAATAAATAAAAATAGGCCAATTTTTTAGCATTCAATGATCTCTACAACAGACCTAGCCTTCCTAGTACCCAATAATGACATTCATATAATACAAAGTCCTCTTGTGCTTGAGTGCATTGTGTAGAACAGGACTGGCTATTGTTTCTAAGCCCAGGGAGCACATTGCTAGGCACCCACCTCTCTGAGGGCCATATTCCAGCAGTGGGAGTAACCAGCGTATGCATACACACACTATACTTTCAGACCACATACGCCCACCACATATGCCCCCCTCTCACACACATGTACACATGCATATGCACACACCCATAAACACACACCATTTCCAGCTCTCCCCACTCCAAATCTGTGGTGGCCTTTAACTTTGCACAGATCATGCTCTGAAAAGTAAGAGGTAGTATTTCCAGCCTGACATACACCCCCCCTCCAGTTTTGCTAGCTCGGGGGGGGGGGAATCAAATTTATCAAGCTCCTATTGAGACACCTGTTGGTTGATGAGCTTTGTTCAGATGTGTCCTCTGCCCCAAAATACAGAAAGAAGGTGGGATTAGCTTGGGGTAGAAATAATATACCTGAACATTTCTTCCTGATGAAACCCAGAAAGCTTGCACACTATTATCTAACTTACAATTGGGCTTCTGTATATATTTTCTACCTCCTATTGCAAGAGCTTAACTTTCTTAGCAGAGTCTCCACTGAGAAATAAACAGATTCAAACTTACGATAGCTGGATTTTTGCCAAGTATGTACTGCCGAAGAGTCAATGTGATGAATCACTGGATCCTTTGGCAAAAATATGAAATGCACATCTTGTCACCGATGAAAGCGTGAACCTCCCAATGAAATGCTGTGGGATAAGAACAAACAGTAACATGGCTTTTTGAAACCTGAGGAGTCAACCTGCTGTACTAAGTTATGGACAAGTTTCTAACCTTGCATTCATGACATTGCCCTTCAAAGACATAGGTGAGATCAGTGATTTGTCAAACACAAGTGTTTGGGGGTAAACTACAGCCCCCAGGATTCTTTGGGGGAAGCCATGCGCTTGAAATGTGTGTTAAATGTTATGGTGGGGAAATGACTTAAGCTTGGCCCCATCTGCACTATACATCTAAAGCCATATCATACCATCCTAACAGTCATGGCTTCCTCTGTTGTAACCTCCAGGCACACCTTCCAACATTCCTCTGATGAAGATCAGAGCACGTGTCTTTTGGTGCCATGCTCTCACATGAATCAGCTGACCTGCGTGAGTGAGCAGCAGCACTGCAAGTGCCAGCATCAACTGCTAGCTCCGGCTCATCCTCCTCCCCAAGCTTGGTGGCGGCAACACTAGAGAAGCAAAATGGGACATTCCAGGATCAAATCAGAAGCTGGGATGGCTTCTGTAATTCTGGGGATGTCCTGGAACAATCGGAACACTTGAAGGGGATGTCTGTGTATGGTGATTATTAACAGCCACATTATTACTGACGTGGTCTTGTGAATAAGTCCTAACTGTTGCTTGGCAGATGGGAGTTTCACATTTAAGCTTTGTAGTGATTTAGCATGGTCATTAAGAAAGCTGAGCCACACCTTCATACAGAAGCAACTGGCAATGGCATTCAGCAAATCTTATTTATGCTACAGGTGGGAAAGGCTTGCAATGCATATTGAAGCAAAGCTCCTCACTTTGGCCCCATCCATCATTCTCTCCTCGTCTTTCAGCAGCATGGTAATAACGTCAGCAGTGACATTTCAATCCATTCTGGCCATAGGAAAAAGTAGCAGCATTGTGATTTTTCGGTTCTAGCAGTTATCCTCTTTCCTAATGCAACTGAAACAGACTTTGAAGCAACACCAGCAGACAGTGGTGCAGTTAGGTAACTTTGGACTGTAGACTTAATTGTATTGAGATGTATCCTTTAGGTGGCAATATGCTCTATTTCAGTTACTTGAAAATGTAGAAAGCTGGTCCTGCTGTGTTTAAGGGTTGCCCTGCTCATTCTGCTCTGAAGTCCTACCCTGATGGCAACACTGATTGCACAACTAACTTTATGTGGCTGTAATAAGACCAGAAAACACAAAGCAGTGCAAACAGGTGTAAAACTTTCTTGTGTCAATCTATCCAGGGTCATTAACTGTCAGCAAGAAGAAGCTGATCATGTGGAGCGAAGGATGTGAAATCAATGGAATCAGGGCTTTCTGCAGAAGGAGCTGGCTTAAGATTCAGAAATCAAACTACAAAGCAGAATTCCTCTGGCAGGATTTGCACGCCCCTATGTAGAAGGTATCAAAAGACACCCCCAACACCTGTTAAATTTGTTTCACAAAGCAGAATCACCCCAATATATATGTTCCAGAAAACCAAGTGCCCATAATAAGAGGAGGATTCTTGCATGAGTCTCTAACAAAGCCATAAGTCCAGAATTTCCCGGAAATTGCCGAGATTTTGCCATTGGAAACAGTGTCCGGGTGAGAATCGCTTAAATCTGGACATATGTCAACCCATAAGTGTTGTAAGTGGGCTCTCCCCCCAAAAAACAATTCCTTTAAAATAGCTCAACAACTTTATGGCAACTTAAGCCTGTGATAGAAAATGTATATTGTGCCAATGTATGAAGTCTCCTTCTTTGGGGCAGTTCCAATTAAACTTGTTCTATGGGTGCTACTTACTGCAGTAGAATAAACTAGGGAGCTACTGGGTGCCTTACTTTATACTCCCTGGTCTTGTCTTTTATTTAACATCCCTACCTGGGAGACAAACTGTTTTGGTGGACTCCCTTAAAAGTTCTGCATTGCTTCAGGTATGAATCTGTGGTGGGTATCCCCTAGGGCAGGAACAGGGTAAATCTAGGGGCTGCAGATTTTTGGGCCACAGGGTAGGTTGGGGGCCTATGCACAGCCCTTCAAATTTTTAAAAATAGCTTTCATAGAGGCTAAGCTTTCTGCACAGGCTAAGAAAATACATGTCTTGGTGATTTCAGCAGATTGACAGGTGGGTGGCCTTATCTCCCTGCCAGAATGGCCTGCAGGGTTTGAGGGAGGTCAAGATCCAGCCCACCAGCCAGCCACACTTGGTTTCCTACCCCTGCTATGTATGAATAGCCAGCTCATTCAATGAATATGGATATTTTTACGTAGTCAAAAAGGCACCATCCACAGACAACAGAGAGGTACCAGCAGACTCCAGTGAATTCCAAAGTGTGCAGAAGCAGGGACAAAGGGGAGGAAGTAAAGCTCAGTGACCATGGTCATGGGATGCTGGCTGGCTGGTAGAGTGGGCAGTATTTGGGGGGAAAGGCATGGCTGCTGGACCTCTGAAGCCCTAACAGGAATACAGGCATATTACAACATTTTGTTGCAGATCCCACCACTTTCACTTATAGCCCACCTTCAAGTTCGAGACCATGAATTTCAGAGTCTAAAACAAGAGTGGGGAATCTTTTTCAACTAAAGAACTGCAATTCCTTCTAAGGCAACCTTCTGGGGTCCACTTGCAGTGACTGGCAGGGTGAAAGACAAAAGTGGTCAGTGGGATGAATGTCTGTCTTTGCTTTGTACAATAGACTAGTCTCCTCTGTCAGGGCAAGCAGAAGTCATTATCAGAGTTTTAGGATGTATTCTAGCCAGACGTAAACACTCAGTCAAGGTTAGGAGGTTGGGTGGGAGGGTGGATAGCAGATAGGACGTAGAAATATATCAAGGGTCATACAGAGAGGCCTGGGTCTGAATTTCTCTACCCTGGTCTAGTGTGGAGTCAGATGGAGGTGAAAATTAGTGGGCTTCTTTTTAATACCGTTGCTTCAGGTGGAAAAGCAATTGCAGTCTGCATTGGCTAGGATGTGGCAATTCACTCACTGTTTGTGTGTTCAGAAGTACTTTCTTGCTTTTGCATTATGACACAAGTTATAAAGCAGAGCCCCCTTCTGAAGCTTCAGAGCAAATTCTGCATCTGAGTTCAGTTTAAACTGTGTTTGCTTTCTAACTGGCTGAGAAATGCAACAAAAATAAATACTGCTGTTTAGAGTCAATGTTGCTGTTTTGAACCATAGCTCCTGCTATGGTAAAATAATAAACAGTTAAGAAACAGAAGTGCAGATGAATTCATCAAAGTGACTGCTCTTTTCAGCTTGCTGATTCATTGTAGGCTTTGGGGGCACAGAGACAAGATAAAGACAATTCAAGTCATATAAAAAGAAGGGAAAAATAAAGAACATGGAATAATTTTAGAAGCGGAAACTCTAGCTTGTTTGCCCCTCAGTACCAAATGTTTATACAGCCTCAACCCACCTGTGGCTGTAAGGGGAAATTATTCCAACATCTCTCTCCAGCTTCTAACAGCTTCTCAGAGAACCAAATCATTTTGACCAATGATTCATTTATGAAAATTTATTGTCATCAAAGCACCATGGGGAGAATTGGCATGACAAACTTGAAAGGACTGAATGAAGCACATTGGGATGGCTAAAATAAGAAAAATGGGAGAGAGGGTGGCAGGAGAAAGTTGACCCTGTGAATAGGAAGTTATTGAAGAATTAGTGCTAGAAATCTGAGTTTACAGTGCAAGTTGAATAAATGAAAGGCAAATGCACTGCCTTGACTTCTGCTCATAAAACCACTTATTTCACACCCCCGCAGACATCCACTACAGAGAAAATAAATGTAAGGCTTTAAAGGACAATAGTGACAATGGATGTTATAGAAAGTGCTCTTGAACCTTGGATTCCCAGAGGTCTAAAACTCCTATCATCCCCAGCAAGCTTAATTGATGGTCAGGGGTGATGGGAGTTGAAGTCCAACAGCATCTGAAGACCTAAGGTTGAATAATTCTGTCAACTCTAGAAGCAAATGCCCCTGTTTTTCACTGCTTACACACTTGCATGCACCCATGCACCCATGCACACATGATATAAGAATTCAGTGGCCTTCCTAGTATCACATAACACAAGTGAAATTCTAGGGCAGAAAAGGGGTTGGTCAGATTTCTCTAGTATCCGAAACTATTCAGAGCTTGGAAATACTTTTTTAAAGAGACCCAGGGATCTTAGCATATTTTGGGGTTCTAAAACCCTAACTTGGCCAAAAGCACCAGTGCTAAATGCACATGCTTAGTACATGCAAGGTACTACTCTTAATTTCAGTGACAGTTTCAAGTAGAGGAGCTGGGAAAGACATCTTCCTGAGAGACATTGAAGAACTTCTGCCGAGTATATTGTTTGATTGATTGCATTTACATGCTATCTTTTTGTCCAAGGAGCTAAAGGTGGCATACCTGGTTCTCCCCCTCCTCATTTCATCCACATAAAGAACTCTGTGAGCTGGGTTAGGCTGAGAGGCAGTGACAGGCTCAACATCACCCAGTGAGCTTCATGGCTGAATGGGAATTTGTACCTCCATTTCCCAGGGCTTTATCCAACAGTCTAACTACTACACCATACTGACACTCTAATAGTAAATGACCATGGACTAGATGGACTAATGATCTGACTTTGCATATATAAAGGGGTTTTGCAGGTTCAATAAAATAAGTCTACAGTCCACTGATGAATCCAAATGTATCTTGAGAAGTCTCATAATCCAAAACTCAACAGGTTCCTAGATAGTCCCAGGGACGAATAATGTCATAGCACTCACCATTTTATATACTTACAACTATGCAGATTTCTTTTAAACTAAAGGTAGTTGGTGGACTTTTAGAACGTATAGTGCTTTAGAAGCCATTTAGCAAAAGGGAACATATATTTGCCAAGGGACTATATATGAGGCTCAAGAAGTATACAGCATCCAGAAAGACTGGAGAATATAATGGTTGTTAGTTTGGTAGGGTTGCCATATTTTAAAGATCAAAAAAGAGGACACTATGACAGCTATTCAAAGCAAATAAATGCAATTTGTCTCAAATTTTACCCCTGAAAAAGAGGACATGTCCTGGAAAAAGAGGACACATGACAACCCTAAATTGGGGTCCTATATAAAGCTCAGGGGCTCTACATGGACAGAAACCTTTTATGCAAAGGCATGTCCAGGGATTTTGTATAACTCTTTAAGAGAATGACATTTACCTACACAATATAGCTTTCCCAAAACCTTGTAGAAAACTTCAGAACATAATTCATGAAATCAATATGCAAAGGGCAGATCTTCTATAGCATCGAGAGTTCCCACAGAAAATGTAAAACTCCTATAGTATCCAAAGCACCAGAGCAAGAGGGAGAAAGAGTGCTTATATATACCACTTAAAGATTATACAGCATGCCTAGTCCTTCAACATGTGCACACCTCTGTAGCTCAGATGGTCTTTTATAGCACTTATACATGACTCAAGAATTCTTTAGCCCACATGCACATCTTGCAAAGGATCTATAATAGTATTTAGGAAGTCCTGCAGTCTGGAGACCTTCTATAGTTATGAACATTTTTACTCAAAAGTAGACTTTAAATGAATGGGGGGGGGAGCGACCCACATGACGCTGACACAAAAACCTTGCACATAGATTATGTAAAATAACGAAAGTTTACTACCCCCCCTTTTCTCTTCCCCGTTCTATCCCCCCAACCTCTCTTCTCCCCGAACCTCATACTGTCTATAACATTAGTGTCTAACATTGAATGTAAACGATCCACAGAAAGGACTCTATCACCTGAAAGCAGAGACGCTGTATGTACTTTCGTTACCCAAGAAAAACTTCAATAAAAACATTTTTTTTAAAGCAGACTTCATAGAACATCCAGTTAGTATATACCAGCCCCTATTTTTTAATCCAAAAAGTCAACCCCGGGTAGTTTCTAAGGACGCTCTAGAAAGTCCGAAAGATACCGGGGATCTCAGACACTACACAGAACCCAGGGATTCTTTACACATAGTAAAGAATTGCACAAGCTACGGCTTCAACTCCTTCCCTCTTCCCTTTTCCATGTTATATGCTACGGATGGAATTCCCATGTTCAAAGACAGCGTCCCTCAGTTTTCCATTTTCGGGGGATGAGGACAAAGCAACAGAAGTTAGACACTTCCAACACACGCTTCCTTGCAACCAACGGAAAACCAATGGAACTCGGCTAGAAAACAATGCGACTCACTGGAACTTGAGCGTCTCCCGACACTTTGATGGGCTGCGGCCAAAGGTTTTACAGCAGTCGGCAAAAGTGAGATATGCTCAGTCAAACAATTGCTGGGCTGCTAAACCCCAAGAAGGTTCATCCAAGCCCCAAAAACAACCGAATGCACGGACGCGCTGTCCTCCGTCTCTATAGAACTATATGCAGAACTACGTCCAAAAGACAGACCCTATGTGAGGGTATAGTGTCTAGGTTCCTTACGCTCTAGTGTTATTCTGAATGCCACGCACATTTATGCTGGTGACAACAACGAACGATCACAACGAACAACCTGGAGCGCCAGAGGCGACTCCAGAAATATATGCCTCTGAGCTACCTTAAAAGGAACCCCTTCGTGTAGACCTTTTCCTTGCCTCGGTCAAGTACTTACCGAGTTGGCCTCGTGGAAGCGGTAGATCCTGGTCCCCCTTTCCCCCTCAGCGTCCCTCAAGCCTGCAGGCGAGAGAATGGCAAGGCGCACCCCTCACAGCCCTTGTCCTCCCTCCGTTTCCCTTCGGGGATGGATCAGTTGGAGCTTGTGAGGGCGCCAGGGGGAGAGATAGGTCCACAAGGGCTCCGCCTCCCGCCAGTCCCCCTCGGAGCCAAGGGGGGGAGGGAAGCCCGAAATCAGGGAACGGGAGGGGAGGGAGGGGGGAAAGAAGAGCGGAGACTCGGCGCCGAGGCTGCTGTCCGCGGCCACGGCGGTGCTGAAATGCGCCCCGTGCCTCTCCCCTGGCTCAGCCGTTGTAGCGTAAAAGAGTGGTCATGGCAACTCCGCGTCACACAGTTTGAGGTGGGGCTGCCTAATGGGTTTTCCTCCTTGCTGTGTGCCCGTGGGAGGCGGCAGACAGAGTCCGTGGGGGTTAGGACACCCGACCCCCCCCACCGCAGGGAAGGGGGAAGCCCAGCGATCCGCCTGGTTAGTTAGCCTGTCAGTTTCTGCCTGGTTAATTTCACTCCCGTCTAAGGCTTCCCTTCTCACCAGAGACCCCAATTCTCTTCTTCTTCTTTTTAAAAAAACTGCCGGCATTTAAAAAGGGGGGGCAATGTTTTTTCTTTCTTTCAAAGGATTCCCAATTCTACGAGAAAGGGCTCAGCTTGAAGCAGGACATCGTGACGCCCCTGCACCTGTTTTCAATCCATAATTATTGTGGGTTACAATAAAGAGGAGAGAGAGAGATTCAGGTCATATGTGGTGTATGATTGCTTTCACCAATGGCCAACCACAGCTAGCCCGTCGAAACTGAGATGCTGAGAAACCTTGCCGAACCCTGGGCCACAGCCTCTGACTAACCTTATTTTGCATCCTCCTCCAATATATTTGTGGGTAGCACTGTGGGTTAAACCGCAGAGCCTAGGGCTTGCAGATCAGAAGGTAAAATCCCCGCGATGGGGTGAGCTGCCGTTGCTCGATCCCTACTCCTGCCAATCTAGCAGTTTGAAAGCATGAAGTGCAAGTAGATAAATAGGTACCCCTTAGGCGGGAAGGTAAATGACGTTTCCGTGCACTGCTCTGGTTCTATAGAAGCGGCTTGGTCATGCTGGCCACATGACCTGGAAGCTGTACACTGGTTCCCTCAGCCAGTAAAGTGAGATGAGCACCGCAACCCCAGAGTTGTCCATGACTGGACTTAACGGTCAGGGGTCTCTTTACCTTTACCAGTATATTTGCCTATCTGGAATGTCTTCTTATCATCTCATAATGCCTTGGAGATGCAGTGTGTGCGTGTTTAGAAACAAGACTACTCAGCAAAGGTTAAATTTGCTTTAGTTGACCATCCTATTTTACCTCTTGTCTTGCCCACCACTGGCAAGTGCCCCCCCACCCCAAAAAAGCTATCCAGAAGACAATGCAGTCCTCAGACTGAAAAGGTTCCCCATCCATGATCTATTACAGTGGTACCTCGGGTTACATACGCTTCAGGTTACATACGCTTCAGGTTACACACTCCGCTAACCCAGAAATAATGCTTCAGGTTAAGAACTTTGCTTCAGGATAAGAACAGAAATCGGGCTCTGGCAGCGCGGCAGCAGCAGGAGGCTCTATTAGCTAAAGTGGTGCTTCAGGTTAAGAACAGTTTCAGGTTAAGAACGGACCTCTGGAACGAATTAAGTACTTAACCCGAGGTACCACTGTACTAGAAATTGAGGAGAGCTGGTACTTTGAGACTGCCTCATCAATGTGCTTTGTGTCTGAAGCCTATTACCGGCCATGGACTGGATCACTCCCACAGAGATTGTCCGTGGAAAGGACTGGCACTGTGCTGGTCCTGGGGGGTTACCGTGCGGCGTGGTCCGAGGCTGATGCGGGGTCCAAGGTAAGGAGCCAGGTGTGGTCAGGAACTCTGGCAGAGCAGGTCAGGGTGCTGACAGGAACAGGTTTCCACTGATGTTTCTCCTGCAACCTGGGACTGGGCTGACTGGCCTTTATCTCCTCTGAGGCCTAGGGCGGTCCTGGCCCACAGGTGACTCGCCTCCCCTGGCCTTAAGACGAGCACTCCTCCTGAGAGAACTTAGTTCCCTCCACCTCTCTGCCCTGAGCCTCTGCAGCTCAGGAGAGGCTGGAGGGTTACTGGACCCAGAGGCAACCTCACCTTCCCCTGACAGGGCTGGGAGAGGAGCCCCTGCAGGCAATGGGTCCTCAATCACCTCCGGAACCAGAGCGGATTCAGCTGGTGTCTGCTCCTGAGGATCCAGCACAGGTGAGGGCCCTTCACATTCAAGCCCCTGCCCCGGCTCAGCCGGCCCTGGGATTCCTCCGGTTCAGCCTCTGAATCAGATTCCCAGGCCATCACAGGCACAGTGCAATGCCAGAATTCACATCTGCACATGTCTGCGGCACTGGAAATTGCTTCTGCGCATGCCCAGATGCAAAAAATCGCACCTGCGCAGAAGCAATTTTCAGCATCTGGACATGCACAGACGTGATTTCCAGTACAGTCATAACTTGGGTTACAGACACTTCAGGTTGCATTTTTTCAGGTTACGGACCGCCAAAACCCGGAAGTACTGGAACGGGTTACTTCCGGGTTTCGGTGGTTGTGCATGCGCAGAAGTGCTAAATCGCACTTTGTGCATGCACAGAAGTGCCGAATCACAACCCGCGCGTGCACAGATGCGCCACTGTGGGTTGTGAATGCTGCGGTTGCAAACGTGCATCCCGCACGAATCACGTTCGCAACCCGAGCATCCACTGTATCTGCATGTGCGCAGATGCAATATCCGGTGCTGCCCGGCAAGTCCCTGTGCTACGCCAGTTTAGCGCAGCGTGCGGGGGACTCACTGAGCAGGCAGCTCTGTTCAGCTCATGGGCCAGTAAAACAGTCTTCATGGGCCGCATCCAGCCCATGGGCCGCACGTTGCCGACCCCTGCTGTAACCTGAGGAGAGGGTGTGGCTTGAGTATGACCTGAGGAAAGTTCTGAGGGCCATGCAGAGAGGACTGGAGGGCTGCATTTGTCCTGAGTCAGGGGTCAGGAGTCGAGGTTTTCAGCAGGGGGGCGAACCTCTGTCCCTCAGACCTTGTGGGGGACCAGGCTATATTTTGAAAAAAAGAAAAGAATGAATTCCTAGGTCCCACAAATAACCCACAGATGCATTTTAAATAAAAGGACACATTCTACTCATGTAAAAACATGCTGATTCCTGGACCGTCCGCAGGCCGGATTTAGAAGGCGATTGGGCCAGATCTGGCCCCCAGGCCTTAGTTTGCCTACCTATGGGCCTGAAAGCCTATGGTTTCTCAGCAATAGTCTGTAGCCATTAATGGATCCCAAGGCCAGCTAAGCTTTAGTCACTGAGGCAACTTCCAGAAATATAGAGCTATTCATTCGAACATTTTTATAAGTAAGAAAACTCCCTCCTGACACAGTGGTACCTCAGGTTAAGAACTTAATTCATTCCAGAGGTCCGTTCTTAACCTGAAACTGTTCTTAACCTGAAGCACCACTTTAGCTAATGGGGCCTCCTGCTGCCACTGCGCCGCCACCATGCGATTTCTGTTCTCATCCTGAAGCAAAGTTCTTAACCCGAGGTGTACTATTTCTTGGTTAGCAGAGTCTGAAACCTGAAGCATCTGTAACCTGAAGTGTCTGTAACCCGAGGTACTACTGTATAAGAATTAGAGACCAAGGGTGCAGATTTTTAAATTTATTTTTTAAATGTTCCAATATTAATTGCATTTAAACTTTGACCAGAATGCATCCATGAATTATTCATGTGTGCCTGCATTTTGTAACACTCATTCCTCCCCCCTTCACTGCATTCCATCTCTCCTATCTGACCCTGAAAGCGGCGCAAACGATAGGATGTTTTCCTATGTTGTGAGTTAGCACCAGCAGTGCCTCAAGAGGTTCCAGGAACAGATACGGGAAAGCCTGGTTGTCTAGACACCTGCCAGATAAGTTGTAGGCTGAGACCACATGTTTTGAAACACACCAAGGAAGTTGATACCAGTGTGAAGTTATGCAACTTTATATTCTTTGATCTGTAACCTTTCTTTACGTATGTAGAAAGATATTTGGTGTTTTACAACTCTGTTGGTTTCTCTCCCTATGAATCCTTGTTCTAATTCTCCTTGTGGCAGACTTTTTAACTGGCAGTTTAGCTATAACAACCACGTTAAGTTGAGCCCTGACCTATTGCAATAGTTACAATAAACGCTGGTTCCCTCGATGGATTTGAATTAATTTCCTTAGCTCTGTGTTTTATTTAAAAGCTTGTTTCTCACCTGGGTAACGAAAAAAGTGATGTAGAAATAAATTCTTGCCACACTCCCAAGTTCCAGGTTTGTACTTTCCAGGCCTTTCTTTGGGTAACTTAAAACTACCTCAGCAGGAACTTCTTGCAGCCAAAATGTTCACTTCACCTTACTGACTTTTGAGATTGAAAACTCTGTAAATATTGGCAAGCACATTAGGTATCATGCCCACTTCTTCTTCTGTTATGGATTGAGAATTGATGGGGGGGAGGCAGAATGCATCCTGCCTTCTCTCTCTGCTTATATCTGAATTAAGGTGACAGGAAATAATGAAGGAACTGTGATGCAAGAGGGGTGACGGCTCATATCGCAGGGTAATAAAGGTAAAGGTACCCCTGCCCATACGGGCCAGTCTTGCCAGACTCTAGGGTTGTGCGCTCATCTCACTCTATAGGCCAGGAGCCAGCGCTGTCCGCAGACACTTCCGGGTCACGTGGCTAGCGTGACAAGCTGCATCTGGCGAGCCAGCGCAGCACACGGAACGCCGTTTACCTTCCCACTGGTAAGTGGTCCTTATTTATCTACTTGCACCCAGGGGTGCTTTCGAACTGCTAAGTTGGCAGGCGCTGGGACTGAACGACGGGAGTGCACCCCGCCACGGGGATTCGAACCGCCGACCATGCGATCGGCAAGTCCTAGGTGCTGAGGTTTTACCCACAGCGCCACCCGCGTCCCACATCTCAGGGTAATACTACTGTACTATTGCAATGTTATCAGACACTTGTAATAGGCCAATAGACATTGGGCAGGGAGATGGGGCTTAGGCTAAGGGAGAGATAACACACCCTGCATGCAGGTGGTCCCAGGTCCAGATCCTGGCTTCACCACTTGAACAGATCAGGTAGCAGTCGGTGGGAAAGGCATCGGTCTGAGATCCTGGAGAATCACAGCAGATCAGTGTTCTTGAACCTCAGGTCTCCAATGTGATAGGACTACAACTCCCCCAGTCCCAAGCCAACTTAGTTAACGGTCAGGGATGATGGGTGTTGTTGGTGTCCCAGACTAATGCTCTTGAACCTTGGGTCCCCAGATGTTTTTAGACCAATACTCTCACCAATCCTAGCCAGCTGTGACACAACAGACGAGCCAGCAAGTGGCCTGCATGTGTGATCTGCATATGTGTGTACTACATGTGTGGTAAGAACACTTGTGTGCTGTGTACATGCAAGAATGTGGATTGGCAATACCTGCTTTTGCTGTAGCTACACACACTGCTGGCATGTGGTCATCCTCAGAGCGCTGCATACCAGAAACTGCAGCCACCAGCTGAAAAGCATTTAGCATACAATTCATCTGTGATCCTCACTGCCTTAGGCAGCTTCCAGACTTCATTATTACTAATATTTTATTAAAAGAATTTCAGTTATATAAGATAAAGAGATAAAATAATACATACATACATACATACATACATACATACATACATACATATCCCAATCTCCCCAGCCAGAGCCAGGCTCAGGGCAACTAACACCAGTAAAATTACAATAAAACATAATGGGGGGGGACCAATTTAAAATACAGGTTAAAAATACAATTTAAAATGCAGCCTCATTTTAATAGTAGCCCATAGATCAAAACCGTAAGGGGAGGGAAAGATAAGGGTCAGACTGAGTCCAAACCAAAGGCCAGGCAGAACAACTCTGTCTTGCAGACCCTGCAGAAAGATGTCAAGTTCCGCATGGCCCTAGTCTCTTGTGACAGAGCATTCCACCAAGTTGGGGCCAGTACTGAAAAGGCCCTGGCCCTAGTTGAGACCAATCTAACCACCTTGCAACTTGGGACCTCCAAAGTGTTGTCTTTGGTGGACCTTAAGGTCCTCCGCGGGGCATACCAGGAGAGGCGGTCCTGTAGGAATGTGGGTCCTAGGCTGCAAAGGGCTTTAAAGGTCAAAACCAGCACCTTAAACCTGACTCTGTACTCCACCGGGAGCCAGTGCAGCTGGTATAGCACTGGATTAATGTAATCCCGTGGCAATGTAATCCGTAAGGAGCCTCGCCGCGGCATTCTGCACCCACTGGAGTTTCTGGGTCAGCTTCAAGGGGAGCCCCACATAAAGCAGTTACGATAATCAAGCCTGGAGGTGACCGTCGCATGGATCACTGTGGCCAGATCAGGGCGAGAAAGGTAAGGGACCAACTGCTTGATACGGCGGAGATGGAAAAATGCCACCTTTGCTGTGGCTGCAACCTGTGCCTCCATGGAAAGAGAGGCGTCAAAGGTTACACCCAAGCTCTTGACAGAAGAGAGAAAAGAAAAAGAGAGAGAAAAAGTGCAAAGAAAAACAACAAGAAAGAAAGATATAATGTAATATAGTACACTAAATATAATCAGTACACTAAATATAATGATTTCAGACTGTTGCTACTTTGCAGGTGGGACCCACTGCATACTGGCAAATTCAGACTGTAATTAAAGTGGAAGAGCTATAGCTCAGTAGTAGAACTGCCTTGAATGTACTACAGAAGGTCTCAGGTTTAATCAGAATCTCCAGGTAGGGCTAAGAGAGCTGAAACCCTGAACAGTCACTGCCAGTCAGTGTAGACAATACTGAGTTAGAAGCCAAACTTAACAGATGTGTATTCTTGTTATAGTTAACATGGAAGAGGCTACTGCTACAGAGCTGTTTTGCTGATGGGCAGATACTCAGACCACAGGAATACAACTGGTAGCAAGGGCTCTGTGTGATGTCATTTTCCCTTCCTTTCCTGGAGAGGAAGGAGCATATAGTACTTTCTGTTCTTCTCTCTTTTCCTTTGGCCACTGTTGGATGCAGATGTTTGCTCCAGCTGCCTGAAGCTGGTTATACTGTAAATAAAAGTATATTGCCTGCGTAGTTACTGTGAACCAATGCAAGTAAGTGAATCTTATTTTTAAACTTACTTTACAAGTGTTGCCTGATTCTTTATTTAGCAGTGTAAGAAAAGGGATCCAGCTTACTTCATAGCTAGACTTGCTCAAAACAAGGTTTTATTATTTATTATTTATTGAATTTATATACCGCCCTATACCTGCAGGTCTCAGGGCGGTTTACAGCCTAATTCCTATGCTTTTAAGTGCGCTGCCAAGGATGGGATTTTAAAACTCTCTACAACCCATACACATGGAGGCCTGCAAGATAAATTGAAATTAATATACCCTCTTCTACATACATACAGTGAGGGGGGGGAGTATTTGATCCCCTGCTAAATTTTCCCGTTTGCCCCCTGACGAAGAAATGACCAGTCCATAATTGTAATGGTAGGTTTATTGTAGCTGTGAGAGACAGAATAACATCAGGAAAAACCCCAGAAACCCAGAAGACAAAAGTCAGAGATTGATGTGCATTATAATGAGTGAAATAAGTATTTGATCCCTTTGCAAAAGATGACTTTGTACTTGGTGGCCAAACCCTTGTTGGCAATTACAGAGGTCGGACGCTTCTTGTAGGTGGCCACCAGGTTTGCACACATCTCAGGAGGTATTTTGTCCCACTCCTCTTTGCAGATCCTCTCCAAGTCAGTAAGATTTCGAGGCTGATGTGTAACTACCGTATTTTTCCCCCTATAAGATGCACTTTTTCCCCTCCAAAAATGAAGGGGAAATCTGGGTGCGTCCTATGGGGTGAATGCAGGCTTTTGCTGAAGCGTGGAGAGCGAGAGGGGTCGGTGCGCACCGACCCCTCTCGCTCTCCAGGCTTCAGGAGGACATCTGCAGCCTAGGCAGCCCTGCGGGAGTTCCCGCAGGGATGTCTAGGCTGCGGATAGCAGCCTGCTTCCCGGAGCGTCGGGCGCCCTGAAAGCAGAGCGCCCGGCGCTTCGGGAACACATCCGCAGCCTAGGCAGCCCTGAGGGAGTTCCCCGCAGGGCTCCCCACACTGCGGATAGCAGCCTGCCACCTGGCGGGCGGCGCGCCCTGAAGCAGAGCGCCCCGCGCACCAGACAGACATCCGCAGGGTGGGGAGCCCTGCAGGAGTTCCCCGCAGGGCTCCCCATGCTGCGGATAGCATTCTGCCACCCGGCGGGCAGAGCGCCCCGCATGCCAGACAGACATCCACAGCGTGGGGAGACCTGCGGGGAACTCCCGCAGGGCTGCCTAGGCTGCGGGTGTGTTCCCGAAGCGCTGGGCACTCTGCTTTCAGGGCGCCCGACGCTCCGGGAAGCGGAGTTCCCCACAGGGCTCCCCACGCTGCGGATAGCAGCCTGCTGCCCGGCGCGCGGGGCACCCTGAAGCAGAGCGCCCCTCGCGCCGGGCAGACATCGGCCAGCCCCACAAGCTCGGGGGACAGCAGGGAGGCGCAGCGCTGCCATCCCGCTGTTCCTCGACCTGGTTCGGTTTCCCCGACCTGCTTTTTTTTGGGGGGGGGAAATAAAGGGGGAAAAAATTCCCTTTATTTCCCCCCCCCAAAAAAAGCTAGGTGCGTCCTATGGGACAGAGCGTCCTATGGGACGAAAAATACGGTACTTGAACCTTCAGCTCCCTCCACAGATTTTCAATGGGATTAAGGTCTGGAGACTGGCTAGGCCACTCCAGGGCCTTAATGTGCTTCTTCTTGAGTCATTCCTTGTTGCCTTGGTCGTGTGTTTTGGGTCATTGTCATGCTGGAGTACCCATCCTTGACCCATTTTCAATGCCCTGGCTGAGGGAAGGAGGTGCTCACCCAAGATTTGACGATACATGGTCCTGTCCATCGTCCCTTCGATGCAGTGAAGGTGTCCTGTCCCCTTAGCAGAAAAACACCCCCAAAGCATAATATGTGCACCTTTGACGGTGGGGATGGTGTTCTTGGGGTCGTAGGCAGCATTCCTCCTCCTCCAAACACGGCGAGTTGAGTTGATGCCAAAGTGCTCGATTTTGGCCTCATCTGACCACAACACTTTCACCGACTTCTCCTCTGGATCATTCTGATGTGCACTGGCAAACTGCAGACGGGCCTGTACATCTGCTGTCTTGAGCAAGGAGACCTTGCGGGCTCTGCAAGATCTCAGTCCTTCACGGCATAGTATGTTACTAACTGTTTTCATGGTGACTATGGTTCCAGCTGCCCTGAGATCATTGACAACTTCCCCCCCTGTAGTTCTGGGCTGCTTCATCACCGTCCTCCTGATCATTGCAACTCCACAAGATGAGATCTTGCATGGAGCCCCAAACCAAGGGAGGTTGACAGTTATTTTGTGTTTCTTCCATTTGCGAATTATTACACCAAATGTTGTCACCTTCTTACCAAGCTGCTTGGCAATAGTCTTGTAGCCCAGTCCAGCCTTGTGCAGGTCTACAATCTTGTCCCTGACATCCTTGGACAGCTCTTTGGTCTTGGTCATGGTAGCTAGTTTGGAATCTGCTGGATTGATTGCTTCTGTTGACAGGTGTCTTTTGTACAGGCACTGTAACGAGCTGGGATTACAGGTAAGACTTCTCCCTTACAGCAGGTGCTTCTAATCTCAGCTCATTACATACAGTGAAGATACCAGGTAGCCTGACATCTGGCTGGTTGATAGGGGATCAAATACTTATTTCACTCATTATAATGCACATCAATCTCTGACTTTTGTCTTCTGGGTTTCTAGAGGTTTTCCCTGTTGTTAGTCTGTCTCTCACAGCTACAATAAACCTTTAAAATTACGAACTGGTCATTTATTTGTCAGAGGGCAAACGGGCAAATTTAGCAGGGGATCAAATACTTTCCCCCCTCACTGTATATGGTCTGGCTTGGCATAAGGCAGTTTGTCCCCATGGAGTTGGCACTCCTGTACAACTATTCCACTTCTCCCTGCAGAACCAGCCCTTTTGCTGTAAGTGATGAGAAAATGTAGAGAAAAGTGTGGAATAACTAGTGTCTGGTTTTTTCACATAGCCTTCCAGCAAACCAGGAAGAATGAATGTTCAGTAAACACTGGCCATTGGAGAACACCACCACCATAAATGTGCACAAGCCATCAGAACCAGTGTTCCAAAACAGGCCACCTTTAAGCAACCACAGTCTGATAACAGAGAGGCTTGCCTTTTGATTCAGGATGCCTTGTGTCCAAAATATTACTCATGAATGAATCAACTACCTTGGACCAGCTGGGCAATGATGAATAAGCTACGGTTACAACAAGTCATTATGTTAAACAAAAGCCATGTTTCTCTGTTACTTATGCTGAGTAATACTATTAGTCTTTTACTTTCACATTGGAACTCAATGGGGGTCAAAGCACAGTGTTCCTGCCTATCAAAGAGTGCGTGTTGCTGAGCACTATACGGGGGGGGGGGGGGCTTAAACCAAAGGAAAGGGCAGTCATTTGGACCATAGAGCAACTATAGCTGTGGAGTGCTGTAGCTTTTTATTGCAAACTGTGCAATTCATTAAACCCCCCATTAAAAGAGGATATAAATAGTTTTATCAGACTCAGTATTACCCATGCCACTAAGGAACAACACAGGGACCTTACATACCTTCATTTCAGAGCTTGCTCTTAATACGCCATACTATTAAAAAACAGCCCAATGTGTTTAGACATCCATTGTCAAGAGACTCGATTGAAACAGAGCTGTATGAATACAAAATTACCTGGGGCACATCTGCCATGTTCAGAGAACAGGAATGTCATCTTACTGAATCATACGAAGGGATGTGATATTTTGTATAGAGAGCTGAGTTTGTTTCCCAGCCTGGGGACATAATGTAGCGAAACCTACAGGCTATGGCCTATTAGTCAGCATCATGTGTCCTCAGCTCCAGATTTCAGGTCCAGAGAATGTTAACACATGTTGAAAGATTTGGGCTTCTTTCGCACAGAGAAGACTTGACAACACTTTTCAAATGCACAGGGCAGCTAGAGAATGAGTAACAGCTGCTACCAGTGCAGTCCTATGCTTGCTTACTGAGACGTATATAAAAAACTGACTTACAACAGTTCAAACAGCTGGAATATTTAATTCAGTCATTCATATTCCTAATTATTGTGTTTAGGACTGCAGCCTAAAACAGCATCACTATCAGCAGCAACAGATTCAGATTAGAGCCAGCTGGATTCCCCTCTCCCCCGCAAAATTGCAAATATTTCATTCACAATTCCTTTAGGTGTACACCTAAAAATATAACACATTGTTGGAAAGGTTGTGTACCACTCTCACTCTCTGCAAGATTCCAAGGGGTTCAGCGGTTCAAATCCCTGCGACGAGGTGAGCTCCTGTTGCTCGGTCCCTGCTCCTGCCAACCTAGCAGTTTGAAAGCACGTCAAAGTGCAAGTAGATAAATAGGTACCGCTCTAGCGGGAAGGTAAATGGCATTTCCGTGTGCTGCTCTGGTTTGCCAGAAGCGGCTTAGTCATGCTGGCCACATGACCCGGAAGCTGTACGCTGGCTCCCTCGGCCAATAAAGCGAGATGAGCACCGCAACCCCAGAGTTGGCCACGACTGGACCTAATGGTCAGGGGTCCCTTTACCTTTACCAAGCACTCACCCAGGCTTGTATTCCCCTTGGGAATCAAGGCATGATGGAGAAATATGGTTTAACATGTATTTACAACATGGGTGCAGACAGGAGATAGCACATCCACTGCATTAAGTATTTATATTGATTTTTAATTTGAATTTTATTGCTTCTTATATTTCTATGAAAAAACATGTTAGATTTGAATTCTATGGAATTAAAATTATAGTACAATTAAACACAAAGCAGAAGCAATAAAAAGGTAGTGTTTCCCTATAAAAACAGTGTTTCCCAACCGGGGGCCACATGGCCCTCTGGGGGTTTCCTGGATATTTCAAAATCACATAAATGGGGGGGGGCACAGCACGAGGCTAGGGGGCCACAAAGTGAGAAGTGAAGAAGAAAAATCATATATATATATATATATATAATCCTGATTGCCTTGTTATCTGCTTGGCCAATCACAAGCGGGTAAGGGCACCACCAGGGTCTAGCATGCCTTTTTTGCCACATGCATTTTATTCAAGCAGTCCTAGTTTGTTTTTTGACCAGTAGAGCTCATGACTGAGAGCCCCCAGCTCAGGTAAGTGTGGTGGTGGGGTGGCAATGAGTAGGGCTGGGCGAGCTGGAGCTGCTTGTTGTTGCCACCAGTGCTGGTCCTGGTGGCAGCCTGGCCCCGGCTCTGCAAGGCCTGGGGTGAAATCCACCCCAGCGCATAGTCAAGTGGGGTCATCTGGTGCTGCTGACTTGCATCTAGCAAATAACTAAGTGTCTACCCAGAAGAAAGCCACACTGAGTTCAGTGGGCTCTCCTCCCACGTAAGGGTGTAGGGGGCTATAGTGTTTTATTCTTCTAGGCAGTCAGAGCTCCTCTGGATAACAAGATCTTTTTGCACCACGTCAGTGAGGACCACTTGCTTTTTAAAGTTCTCCCATATATACAGAACTCCCTCTGCACGTTTTGTAATTATTATAATAATAATTTATTATTTATACCCCGCCCATCTGGCTGAGTTTCCCCAGCTACTCTAGGCGGCTTCCAATCGAGTGTTAAAAACAATACAGCATTAAATATTAAAAACTTCCCCAAACAGGGTTGCCTTCAAATGTCTTTTAAAAATAGGATAGCTTCCTTGACATCTGATGGGAGGGCGTTCCACAGGATGGGTGCCACTACTGAGAAGGCCCTCTGGTTCCCTCAGGTCATGTGGGTTTCCCTTGCTGATTCCAGTATCCTTCCAGTCAGGACCAGACCTGGAGGCAGGGATAGTCCTCAAACAACGACTAAGCCTGCCTCCTCAGTAATGACATGGTCTGGTCTTAGTGTAACTCCTCCTCCTGCCCGTGACCACTGAGATCGGGTGTCCCAATACATTCCCTGCTGTGGAACCTGCCCCAGACATTCTGTTGGCTGAGGCCCACTCCCAGGCAGCCCTGACCCTTTCCCCTTAAAAAGCAAAATACATTTTTTAAAAGTGTTAAAATGTGGTAAAACCAATGAATGGATCAAGAGATATTGAAATTGAACAAAACTCGTTATGCAATGGCAGCAAACAATTACAGTGGTACCTCGGGATGCGAATGGGATCCGGGATCCGTTCCGGAGCCCTGTTCGCATCCTAAACAGAACGTAAGACGCGTCTGCGCGTTGCCGCTTCAGTGCATGCGTGTGATGCCATTTTGACCGTCTGCGCATGCACAAACGGTGAAACCCGGAAGTAACGCACTGTTACTTCCGGGTCGCTGTGCAGCGCAACCCGAAAATACTTATCCTGAAGCATATTTATCCCGAGGTATGTCTGTAATCCCGAGGTATGTCTGTAAACACGGCGTTCCGTGTGCTGCTCTGGTGCCTGTTCGCCGGAGCAGCTTCGTCACGCTGGCCACGTGACCCGGAAGTGTCTGCGGACAGCGCTGGCTCCCGTCCTCTAGAGTGAGATGAGCGCACAACCCTAGAGTCTGTCAAGACTGGCCCGTATGGGCAGGGGTACCTTTACCTTTACCTTATGTCTGTAATAGAGGGACGCGGGTGGCGCTGTGGGTTAAACCACAGAGCCTAGGACTTGCTGATCAGAAGGTCAGCAGTTCGAATCCCCGTGACGGGGTGAGCTCCCATTGCTTGGTCCCTGCTCCTGCCCACCTAGCAGTTTGAAAGCACGTCAAAGTGCAAGTAGATAAATAGGTACCGCTCCAGTGGGAAGGTAAGCGGCGTTTCCGTGCGCTGTCTGGTTCACCAGAAGCGGCTTAGTCATGCTGGCCACATGACCCGGAAGCTGTATGCCGGATCCCTCAGCCAATAAAGCGAGATGAGCGCCGCAACCTCAGAGTCGGTCACGACTGGACCTAATGGTCAGGGGTCCCTTTACCTTTACGTCTGTAATACAGAATCTGTAATAAGGAATAGATGGGAAGTCTGGTAGATAGAAAAAAACCACTTTAATTTTATGTTTTGAAGGTTACTAGCTGATGTACTAGGGACGCGGATGGCGCTGTGGGTTGAACCACAGAGCCTAGAACTTGCAGATCAGAAGGTCAGTGGTTCAAATCCCCATGATGGGGTGAGCTCCCGTTGCTCAGTCCCTGCGCCTCCCAACCTAGCAGTTCAAAAGCATGTCAAAGTGCAAGTAGATAAGTATGTACCGCTCCGGCAGGAAGGTAAACGGCGTTTCCGTGCGCTGCTCTGGTTTGCCAGAAGCAGCTTAGTCATGCTGGCCACATGACCTGTACGCTGGCTCCCTCGGCCAATAAAGCGAGATGAGCGCTGCAACCCCAGAGTCGGCCACGACTGGACCTAATGGTCAGGGGTCCCTTTACCTGTAGCTTCTCTTTTTTTCTTTGGTGGTGATGGAAATTTATTTTCTTTTTCTGTATGGTGTGTTAATGTGAACAGTAACAATAAAAATTAATAAAGGGGGGGAGCAAAATACAAACTATACAATAACTTAACAAAATAGTGAAAGTAAAAACAAAGCAAGAAACAATTATGCTAAAATTGAACTACTCCCCGCCCCGACTAAACCTTTGTCCCACCCCAAACAGAAAGAAAATAATAAAATATTTTTAAAAACCACCATTCAAGGTGCAGCAGATTAAGAACACTTTTTAAACATTTTAAAACATTTTATTCGCCACTTGCTGCAGAGAGCTGTTCAGAGTATGTGTGAGTGTAGGTCCCTTGGGCCTGATGGAATTGGCTTGCAGCGGGGAGTGGTCTTCCCAAACACTCACAGGAGCAGCAACAACTGTATATTGGACTGTATCTGTAGGTTTCCCCCTCTCTGTCAAATAACTGGGGTCAAATAAGTCTCGTTTACTTTTTATAATACATGGAAGATGGATCTCTCTCAGGAGGTTCTGGACTCTCCTTCCGTGGAGGTTGGATGGTCATCTGTCATGGATATGCTTTAGCATTCCATTATGTCCCTAACATTTTATGTAAATGTTTTGTATAAATTATAAAAATTATCAATAAAACATGTTCTATTTACAAACAAAACATTTAAATAGCTACCTTTCTATCAGTAGGATGGGGGGGCATGGGTATAGCCAAGATTTTTGTTAGGGGGACAGACTTTTGTTAGGGGGCAGAACCTCATATTTATATTTATTTTTACTTATTGGGGGGCAGCTGTCCCTCTTTGTTGTTTTTTTAAATTTTTTGAAAATAATTTTCCGAGTGTATAACAGACATATCAACAAACAAAAAAAACATCAAAAAACAACAAACACACACAAAAACCACATTTATCCTAACTGTAATAACCCCACTTTTGTTATCATTGTTGGGTGACTCCCTCGAATCCCCCTGGCTGAGTTTCCATATCAATCATTGTAGCAGTTTCCAAAACTATTTTCACATAATATTTACTTGGTCAATTAACAACTTTCTTTCTTTTCATTTTAACTTTTATCCATAGTCTTCTACATATCACATATTTAAATCCTAGGCCAATCTGTTACTCACAAGTAATTCTATTTAAGTTATCAGCTGCCCCCCTTTGGCTACGTCGGGGGGGGGGCACAGGAAGGAAATCAGGTCAGAAGGGGGCCACGGTCAGAAAGTTTGGGAAACACTGGTTTAGAAAATCATTTAAGAGGTCCCTCAAAACCCTCAGGGGGTGGAACCATTGTCCTAATCAACAAAGCTATTGGGTTCACAGGGGGATTATGACCTGCAACAGTCAGTAGTTTATGGAAAAATAATTACAACTCAACTTCTGGAAGGCTTGCAGAGGAGCCTACTGATGATCCCAACACATACATACAGTAACTAATAATTTTAAAATCAGGTTTGAGTAGTAAAGGCTTAGGGTTAAAGGTGAATCCTGAGTCTGAAAATTACTTAACTTAGAACACATTGGCATAACTTTTCAGTATAAAAATACATCCTGTGAAATCAGTAGAGATGCTCTGATACTTCAAAGCCAGAGGAGAATTTAGCCCTAGGAGACGACTCTGTGACGGAATGGAAGATCAATAGAACTTGACAGGCATGCAGCTGTGTTGCTTCCAGTGACGTTAAAGCCCATTTACCTCTTCTGAGGAGTGATGTCAGCTAGGCATGAGTCAGAGGAAAGCAGTAACCTTAGTCAGTGTTCTATATTTATAAATTCATGACAAAAGAATAGTACTCTAGCCAGGATTGGCTTGTTATTGTTGTATGTCAAACAAATGCATGTCCTTTGGGACATCAACCTATGGGGGTCTCTTATGGTAGAAAAAAGTGGGATAAAATGTTAAAAGATTCTCAAGAAGTACATAAATGGTGATGGATCTCTGTTTAAAGCAGGAAACCTTTGGTCATCCAGATGTTGTTATAAACTCCAGCTCCCATAAACTGTAGGCAGCATGGCCAAGGTAAGGGATGATGAGAGCTAGAGCCCAGATACATCCAGCGAGAGTATATTGGACAAGATAGACAGGAACACAATATTATATAGCTTTTCTTCAGCAAAACGTTTTTCACCAGATCACATTGCAAGCACCTAGGTGCCACAAACTATTCCACCAGTCTTTCTCAACAGGAAATGAATACATATTTGCAACATTTTGAGGTTTTAGCTGACATTTAACAGAAGTGTGTAATATAGGAAGGATCTTGCATCAAACAAGAGTTGTGAAAGAATAGGAAAATGATATTTTATATGAACAAAAAGATACTGTAAAGAGACACTCAAGTGTACTTATTTCTTGAGTATTCCCCCCCCCCTTATTTTCATTATATGGTTTGAGACCCAGCATGCAATCCAATTTCTGGTCTCTCTTCCCTTTCTTGATTTCAATGGCACTTATTCCCAGACACTGCTAGATTGCAACCTAGGATGGGGTAGGTGAGAACAAATTTTAAACCAAAACTTTTTAAAGTATATATAGTACTTAGGAGAAAATAACTTTGACATCAGACTGTATTTATTTTGTGTAAACCTGGTTAGAAGAATCAGAATAAACTCCTCTGAAATCTTTTTGAGAAAGTCCAACAGTTAATGGGGAACATTTAATAGTACCAATCTTGCCTGCACCAAGCTTAGATTAGGTGAATTTTTATTTCATTAATACAATATCTCATTTTCATTTTATACACCTGTGATTTAAGGGATCCCTAAGAGAACCAATCACCAGCAAGCACTTGGTTACCTCCAGGAGAGCTAAAAAAGCAAGATAAGCTAGTGGGCCTATTCATTCATTAAAAACATCAGTCTCTATTCTACCTGAACTCCAAAGCCATGCAAGAATTTGTTCGCTGCCCTTCCCACTTATTTATCTGTTAGATGTAATGCAGCCGAGCTCTAGTTTACCTTTCCCCTTTATCACGCCAGTTTACTTTCTTCAGGGAACTTTTAGTATGAGGAGCATTTGGTTTGGTGATCCTCCAGCTGTGAACATAGGAACAGTCCAAATATAGGCTTGGACATTTTGGTGAGAACTAAGCCTCTGAAGCAGAGGCAGGAACTTTTAAACCTCACATCAGCCCCAGCCAGTATGCCCAAGTGATGCCAGGGACCATGAGAGGTGTGATCCAGCAATGTTTTGGCGAGCACAGGCTCCCTATATCTACTTGGAAAAAAATGACTCCTTGCCTTCTGTGGGAACAAAGAAGTAGATGGCACTTAACTAAAATGTGGTAAAAGAAAGAGCAACTAATACAATAGGCTTTCAAAGTTAAACCAGGTTTATTTTAAAATCTTAACAGCTAGTTTTTACAAAAAAGAGAGAGACATACACACACCCCAAGTGAAAGAAGCTGGGCCTTAAATGTTACAGATCAATGTCAGAAGCAATTTCCCTCAAAGTGCAGGTTCATCTTTCCACTGCTGTGATTGGATGAAAATCTGCTCTGGAAGGAATCAATAAAAGGTTACCATAAAAGGGGTGAGTGTAACAGTATAAAAACTCTGGAAACTGCTGTAGTAAAACTCTAGCTTTGCTCTCAGACTCTATCATTTCACTGGATGGCTCCTTTTCCAGCCACTCCAACTCCTAATCACAATAGTCCAGAGTTTTTTCTGCTTCAAGGTAAAGCTTAAAAGAATCTTCACAAGACATATAACTGGTGGATTCAATGGTCTCTGCAATATCCTCCACCTGATCCAATAGGATACTAGCAAGGGATTTTCGTGAAGCGGTTGATCTTCTTCCACTAACTATTATCCTAGGAGAGAAACAAAGGCTGGTTGTGGACAATTTAGACTTTGGCGTTGACATGATATCAGGTAGTTTGTTTGTGGGAGATTCTTGTCTGTGCTTGCTATCATCCCAATCAGTTATAAAACAATCATCATCCTCTTCACTATCTGAAACGATTATTTTAACGGGCATATTTTTATGCTGAAAAGAAAGCTCACTGTTGTTCATCAACACATCATCAGAGCCCCCAATAACCATAGATCCCATTATACTTTTGCTGGCTTGGAGACTTCTGTTGTCCGAATTTTCCTGAAGCCAAGAGTGAGCCCAAGAGCTACAGTGGCCATTCAGTGGAAATCTTGTGTTCTCTGTATCCTTCAATGACATTTCCACTCCTGAGATATCTTGCAACTGATCCTCGGAATCTTCTAAGACAAGTCTGAAATCACACTGGGGAGAACCAGATAGAGCCTCATCAACCATTATTACACTCATTCCAGATTTCTGCGCAAAACTGAGGTCTGACATTTTACTGGTCTGCAGTTGAGATGCTTCTGAGGCGCCTGGCTCAGCAACTTCACCTGCCTCTCCATGTGGACTTGTAGGAATATTGAGAGACATGTCAGTCTCGCCTTGTTGCTTGACATGGTTAGACACATACTCTGATGACTGCTGCAATGGGACCCCTTGGATATCAGTAAGCATGCCATTTGCCTCGACAGGAGGGTCATGGCAGATTGTTTGAAGTTCAGAACTGCAGTTTACCTGGAAAGACAAGTGAGCTTGAGAAGAAGAGGATACATGACTTTGATCATGGTTTTGAGTAGTTTGTAGATCATCATCAGGCACATAGTGAAATGACTGCTGCAGTGGGGCCACTTGGGCATCGTTAAACTTGCCATTTGCCTCAGCAGGTGGGTCATGGGAAGCCACCTGACATGCAGGGCTGCAGTTCTCCTTGTAAGATAATGAATGATCTTGAGTAAAAGAAGATATAGGAGTTACTTCTTGTGGACTGGCTGGTTTGCATTCTTCGTTCATGGATGCAGAGATATCCATATTAGTTATGTTCTGAAGCACTTGTTCATCCTCCTCAATAAGTAGCTCTGTCATCTTAGAACTCACATTGACAATGTCATCATCACTGCCACCTACAAGACTGATATTCTCACTGCTTGCGGGTTCATCAGTTACAGGTGGGACGAGAGCATAATTCGGAGAAGGCTTTGATGGCTTTTTATTTGGCTGGGTGGACAATTCCATATCTCTCAGCCATGCCCCTTCAGTCGTGTTTCGGAGGTTTCCCATCAGTTGGTCCTTTAGCTGGGATTCCAGCTGTACCAGCTCTTGGGCTTTCTGTACCCTGTGTTCAATGTCCATGAGGACTTCTTCATCCTCAACTTCATCTCCATGAACCGCTTCATGTGTGTACATTAAGTCATGGTCTGATATGCCAAATATATCCAGTGAATGGAGATACGCAATGTGCTTGTCCAGCTGCTTATCTGTTTTTCTTTGGCTTGCATGCAAAGACTGAAGCTGGAGCTGTGTTACTGAGCTTTGAGTGTCTCCCAGTGTGAACAACTCCCTTAGTTCTTGCATAGTGAAATATCTGTATGGGTCTTTCCTATCTCCCATGCTTTGTCGGATTAATGAGTCTTTGAATACTTGCCTTCTGTAGATTTTCTCCTCCACTGTCCCACAGCTAATTAGCCGGTAGATTACAACATTGTCCTTCTGCCCTATCCTGTAAACCCTGTCTACAGCTTGAGCATCTGTAGCTGGATTCCAGCTAGGATCAAAAATCACCACCCTGGTAGCTGCTGTTAAGGTTAGACCAACCCCACCGACTTGGGTAGTAAGCAGAAACACAGAGTACTCTTTGCTCTTCTGAAAGACACTAATTCTCCTTTTTCGCTCCTCCAACTGGCTTACTGTTCCATCAATGCGCATTAGCTTAAAGCACCTGTGAGTCAAGATGCGCTCTATAATATCCAGCATTTTTCTTGAATGAGAAAACACCAGTGTTCTGTGCCCCTCCTCCTGCAATCTTTCCAGCAAGGCCATGAGGAAGGACAGCTTTCCTGATTCTGCCATCAGAGTCTCATCCAAAATGTCCCTAAGGTTTCTCTTCATGCTGGAAGGCTCATTGTTTTCATCACCATCCACCATATTATAATTGGGAGCTTCCAGACCAAGTTTGCTACATGCTTGTGCTGACAACAGCCTGGGGTGATCACAGAGTTTCTTCAAGACATTCAGTTCAGCAAGTGGGGACCTTGTGGTCATTAACAACTTTTGGATATGATCCAAAGACAGAAAGTCCCTATATATTTCTTTTTGTATGGGTGATAAGTATACCCACACAATGAAGTCGTTTTTTCTGGGCAGAGAAGGCATTTCAGAAGCAACAGTCTTGCTCTGATATTCTGGGAGACTGATTTTAAGTTCAGGCTTAGCTTTGTTCTGTAGTTCATCTTTACTCCGTCTTAGGAAATACGGCTTGATTATGGACATCAGGTTTTCAGAGATCTTAAGTCCCAGTGCTTTCTCTTCCTGGGTTGCATTCTTTGTCCTGGCTCTTATGATAGGTTTTTCGTATTCCATCCCGAAGGTTTTCATCGTGCCTAGAAGCGATCCCTGACAAGCAAAGTCAAAAAGAGCCCAGAGTTCTTTTAGGTTGTTTTGGACTGGAGTGCCTGTGAGCAGGATGCGGTTTTGAGAAGGGATAGCATGCACAGATTTTGTCGTTTTGGCAGATGGTGTTTTAATTTTATGAGCTTCATCAAGGATGACGTAGTCCCAGACGAACTCCTTCCCATCAAAGCTCGATAACTGCTGCCAACTGCTGAGGACCAGCTGATAAGTCGTGAGCAAGATACCACTCCTCTTCTGGATCCTCTTTAGATTTCTCTCACATTCATACTTGTTGGGTCCATGAAAGACACTCACTCGCAGCCCAGGAGTCCACTTGGCAAACTCTTTAAGCCAGTTGCTCAAAAGGCTAGGTGGCATAATTAACAGCACAGTCCGAATGAGTTCTTCATCAAACATGCCCGAGAGGAAAGCAATGATCTGAATGGTTTTCCCCAAGCCCATGTCATCTGCAAGGATACCGCCTTTCCTTCCATCGCGGTATAAACTGTATAAGAAGGCAACCCCTTCTCTCTGGTGGTCAAATAGCTTGTCATGTATTTCTCCAAACAACATTAGTCCACTCTGACAGACGTCCACAAAGACATCATCTTCCTGATCCAGGGCTAGTGAAGCTAATGCTTCCTCAACTTTTTTCATTTTTCTTGTCAGCTTTTCACAGGGATAGATTTGATGCGCCTTCCTGAGAAGGCAGAGAGATTCCTCCAGATTGCCATTTTTTGCTTCCTGCTTTGCTTGAGAGACAAATCTGAAAATATAAAGTTTGAAGAGTCAGAAATACCCCGCAAAAATCAACTCAGGGTCTTAAAATGTAGGAAGGACAGTAGCATCCATGCATTTGATTCACACAATATAGCATGCCTACAAAACAACGGTCCTTTATTATTATTTATTCTCTCTCTCTCTCTCTCTCTCTCTCTCTCACACACACACAGTATGTAGTGAGCTACAAAAATCACAAATTTAATAGTAAAAATAAATCAACTATCAAAGAGATAAACACAATAGCTCTAAAAACTCAGAGACCACTCACACACAGCATTAGAAATTATATAAAAATTTGGGACTGGTTTACTAGTATCATTTACTTGCTCCATGTGTTCTAGCTCAAGCACTTTGATCTGCAGAACTTGCACTTCTATAAGTGCCATATAATGTTCATTCTGCATTTGCTAGGAGTTTATCTTTCAGCGTGGCACCATGTATGCTTTCCTTTCCAATCAAAGCTAGACAGATAGCCTTGCTTTCTATATTAGAAATCTGCTAAAACCATTTTTTTAAATTCAGAAATCCTGTCCAGACACATATTGGTTTACCAATATTTGCTGAATTCATTTGTGTATTACTGATAATTGTTTTATGCACGCTGTTTAAAGATTTGTTTGATTAAGCAGTTTCTAAATAAATAAATATAAAATATTAAAACCTTTGTGGAATAAAAAGATGTTCAACACTAGGGTTGCCATATTTCAAAAAGTGAAAACCGGACACAAAAGTTGTTGAGCTTTTTTCTTTTGTCAAAGTTGTTGAGCTTGTTTTGCAAAATCTCAGCTAGAAAAATATTGCAGTTTTTGAGCTATTTTTAAGGAAATTCACCAAAATCGAGACTTCTGACATGGGTTGCCAAACGTCTGGATTTTCCTGGACATTTCTGCGATTTCTGCCCAGACCCTGTTCCCAACTGCCTTATTCCATCTAACACCCAAAGATCACTTCAACTCAATGGAACTTGCTTTTGAGTAGACTAAATAGGATTGCGTTGGAAAAATTAGAAGTGAAGTTTTGGTAAGTTTCTCCAGAGAGAATTAGGCCTCATCTGCCCAAGGACACAGTATTTTGGGTGGTGTCAGTGCAGTTCCACAAGACCCCACCTGACCTATGCATTTAAATCTCTAAGAAACCACTTTAAATAGTCATGGCTACCCCTAAAGAATTCTGGGAACTGTAGTTTGTTGAGGGTGTTGAGAGTTGTTAGAAGATCCCTGTTTTCCACATAGCAATCCCTCTTCCCAGGGAACCAATGTAGCTCTATGAGGAAAATAGGGGTATTCTAACAACTCTGTGAAGTGAATCAGGAGACTCTCAGCACCATCAGAAGTCTTTAGGGGAAGCCATGGCTGTTTCAGTTGGTATGATAGTGCTTAAATCTATAGCACAGGTCTTACAGAACTGCAGTGACACCACCAAAAGTCAGTCTCTCTCTCTCTCTCTCTAAAAAAAAGGCCAAATCACAGGATTAACCATGCCATTGAGCTTTTATCATCAATGGGAAACCTCTGGCCCAACCTCTGTTTCTAATTAGGCCCAGTATGGGTCCTAATCTGAACACAAGGTTGTGGGGCAGGTACAAATGTGATTGCAAATGAACAATCAGGAACTTAAAGTGAGCAGAAGTAAAAACACCAACACAGTAATCCTTATATTTGCAAAGCTGGAGATTTAGCAGATACTTGGTAGATTTTATATTTTAAAAATATAGAGGAATGTTGCTTCTTCGCCTCAGCAGCTTTTCATGCATCTTGAAATATTTTTTACACCTAGCAGAACCTAACCTGATTAAGGCTGCAGTCCTATGAGAGTAAGTACCATTGAATTCACTGATATAGTCATACCTCAGGTTGAAGTAGCTTCAGCTTGAGCATTTTCGGGTTGCGCTCCGTGGTGACCCAGAAGTAACAGAACGTGTTACTTCCAGGTTTCACCACTCGCGCAAATGCTAAAAATGACGTCACGCGCATGCGCAGAAGCGCGGGTTGCGTTCGCTTCAGGATGCGAATGGGGCTCTGGAACGGATTCCGTTCGCATCCAGAGGTACCACTGTATATACTTCTGAGTGGACATTGTAGTGTTAGGGCAGAGGCACACCACATATTTAAAGCACATGGCTTCCCACAAGGAATCCTGAGAAATGTAGTTTCCCTCAAAGAGCTACTCATAACAAATTATAGTTCCCATGATTCTTTGGGGGAAGCAATGTGCTTTAAAAGCATTCAGTGGGTATCTTAAAAATGGTAGATTTTGGAGGTTCTGCTTTTTCTCTGTACACACCCTTTAACATCCAGCATGAAGAACTCAGAAAGCTTGTACAGTCATACCTCAGGTTAAATATGCTTCGGGATGAATATTTTCGGGTTGCGCTCCACGGCGACCCGGAAGTAATGGAGCTCGTTACTTCCGGGTTTCACCGCTCGCGCATGCGCAGACGCTCAAAATGATGTCACGCGTGGAAGCGGCAACCTGTGCATGTGCAGAAGCAGGTTGCGTTCACTTCAGGATGCAAACGGGGCTCCAGAACGGATACCATTCGCATCCAGAGGTACCACTGTATGCTATATTTTAGGACATTCTGAGTGGTGGAAATAAAGCTATTCTGTACTGGGTCCCCACCTCTTCCTCATAAAAATAAGCCAGCAGGGCTACATACATTTTACTATTGTTATTTTGAATAACTTTCTGACCTGCTGTTATTTTAACACTATTAATTGTTTTTGCTGCTGTTTTACATCCTGGAATTTTAACACTGCATTTTTTAGATCTGCTGCAACCTGCCAAGGGAACTCGTGCACCGTGAAATGTGAGCTAGTAATCATTGAAATAACTGTTATTAAATATTTCGAATATTACAGCTCCACAAAGTAACCATACACAGGTGTATTCAGAAGTAAGACCAACTGAGTCCACCGGGCAAGTGCTAGGATTGTACAGTCTTGACTCCCATTTGCCCAGAAACGGCGTTATCACATTTCTTATCCGGGAAAGGAGAAACGCTCTAGAATCTTAGCTCAGAAGTAAACCTTAAATGCAGAATCACCCTCCCGTTCCAAATCCTTTTCGTTTACCTCCGGTACTGTTCATCCCGCTCAGGATTATCAGTGCCCAACGGCTCAGCCATACTTTCGCAGCAGAAACAAACACGGAACCGGCTGCCAGTGAGATTTCAAAACTGCGCGGCAAGCAGCAGCGTCTACTTCCTTAACCTTCCCAGCCTATCACTGAGCGGAATGCAAATGAGGCACGAAGTTTTTTGCCTTTCAGCTCGTTCCGAACACAGAGGAGGCGTTCTCATTCCAGAAGGAGGTGGCGGCTCATTCAATGTTTATTCGTTCATTCACACCATTCATTCATTCATTCGCACCACTGAGATAAAAATGTAGAGTCACAATTCAGATGTGTGGAAGTTCGGTTCCTGGATTCGTTTTACTCCGGCTGCTCCCGCGCCGCCGTTAAGTGACCATAGAAAACTTTGAAGAATGTATGATTTGGGGGCAGGAGGTGTAACTGGAGAAGAAAAGAGGAGCATTGATGCTCTTCCTAATTCAGATCGTATTTCGCGTGAAAAATATGATTTAGGCTTTAATGAGACTTACTTTTGAGTAGGCCTGCACAGTAAAGGTAAAGGGACCCCACGACACCATTAGGTCCAGTCGTGGCCGACTCCGGGGTTGCGGCGCTCATCTCGCTTTATTGGCCGAGGGAGCCGGCGTACAGCTTCCGGGTCATGTGGCCAGCATGACTAAGCTGTTTCAGGCGAACCAGAACAGCGCACGGAAACACCGTTTACCTTCCCGCCAGAGCGGTACCTATTTATCTACTTGCACTTTGACGTGCTTTTGAACTGCTAGGTTGGCAGGAGCAGGGACTGAGCAATGGGAGCTCACCCCGTCGCAGGGATTCAAACCACCGACCTTCTGATCGGCAAGTCCTAGGCTCTGTGGTTTAACCCACAGCGCCACCCACGTCCCATAGGCCTGCACAGTACTTTACAGTTAAACTGCAGTACTGTACTATTCATGTATTCAGAATGAAGTCTCATTGACAGCATTGGATTCACAGGATAAAAGACTGCAACTTTTTAGCCATTTTAAAATCACCCTACAGGCAATTAAAGAATCCTGTGCCACAGTGTCCTGTAGCAGTTAGAATGTTGGAGGCCAGGATTCAAATCCCTGCTGAGCCATGAAACTCAGAAGGTTACCTTGGGCCAGCCACAGTCTCTCAGCCTAGCCTACCTCACAGGGTTGTTGTAAGGATAAAATGGGGGTGAAAAGAACAATGTGCTGCCACTTTTGAGCTTCAACATTCTCACTTTGTGATCTCCAAGATAATGTTCTATTCATTGCATTACCAACAGCGCAATCTTAACCATATATGAAAATAGAGATAATCCAGAAGCCCCTCATGTTTACTCAGAATCAGGAGTGCCAACTTGGCCCCACAACCATGGGTGCTTGGGACTGTGGGTGCCATGCAGCGTGCATGGCCCTGGAACTGAAATATGTGGGTGCCCGGCCTCTTCGTGAGGAATTATGTGGGTGCTCGGGCACCCAGGGCCACAGGGAGTTGGCATGTATGCTCAGAATGGTCTTTTTACCCAATAATTCATCTTCTTCTTTGGCTGTCACTTGTAGTCGAATGAGATTGTCTTCCATATGGTCTTAACAGTGTGTCCTTAAGTGACTGTGGAGGCCGATTCTGGATTTGCACATCCTTCCACATTGGGGACATAGGTTTCCAGGTGGAAATTGATCAAGGTGAGGATTTGCCAAACGTGCCTTCCTAGGTTTTCTGTCACCCAGGTCAAATACCCACGCCCCGGATGTGTGTTTGCGTACATACAAACACATACACACACCTCAATACATTTATTCATAAAGGGCATAAAAAGTAGGTAATATATCATTTTAATGCAAAGGAATCCTAGGAAGAACTATGACTGCGTGACCAAAGTCAAAAAGAGTATCCCTTTCTAGTAAAAGCAAATTGTTTGTCAAAAGTAGAACTTCCATGTGCAGCAATTGTCTATCTGAGATCAGGTTTTGAATTGAACACTGTCCAACCATCTCGTGCTCTGTCGTCCCCTTCTCCTTGTGACCTCAATCTTTCCCAACATCAGAGTCTTTCCCAGGGAGTCTTCTCTTCTCATGAGGTGGCCAACGTATTGGAGTCTCAGCTTCAGGATCTGTCCTTCCAGTGAGCACTCAGGGCTGATTTCCTTCAGAATGGATAGGTTTGATCTTCTTGCAGTCCATGGGACTCTCAAGAGTCTCCTCCAGCACCATAATTCAAAAGCATCAATTCTTCGGTGATCAGCCTTCTTTATGGTCCAGCTCTCACTTCCATACATCACTACTGGGAAAACCATACAGACCTTTGTTGGCAAGGTGATGTCTCTGCTTTTTAAGGTGCTGTCTAGGTTCTCCCAAGAAGCAGACGTCTTTTAATTTTGTGACTGCTGTCACCCTAAGGATCATCTATCTAGTCCAGGGGTTTTCATCCTGGGGTGCCTTGAATGAAGATCAGGGGTGCTGCGGGCAACGCTGGCCTCTGTCCCTCTTCCCTCCCTCCTCTGAAACCCTCTTGCATCTCTGCTTACTGAAAGGTTTGCACAGCTGTTTGTTGCAGCCCTGGCTACAAGCTCTCCAGGCGAATGATGCCTCTGGGGCTGGCCAGGGGGTGCTGGTTGCCAGGAACTGAGGTGCCCTTGGAGTAAGCAAGCAAGTGGGTGAGGGAACCCAGCCAGCTAGTCTACCAGTCCCTGCTGTTGGAAATGGATAGGCAAGTGCAAGGCCAGGTTGGCAGGCAGACACTGCACTGGCCGTTATTGTGCTTGCTGTGTGCAAGGCCTGCCTTGGCGTTGAGTGCCGAGTGCTGAAGGCTTTTCCTTTATGCAGTCCCAGCAATGCCCACTGCTGCCACCGCTGCTTCCCAAGGTAATGTTTACCTTTGGCCAGTCTCCGTTGGGTCACTAAGTCTCCGTTGGGTCACTAAGGCTGGGGACATCTTCTTCCCAGGCCCCTGTGGGGCAGTATGAGGAAGTACTTCTTTTTGGGGAGGAGGGGGGCAGCTTAGAGACTAGGGCGGCAGCAGCCGCTGCCTGGAGCAGCGGTGGAGGAAGCCGCTCAGGCGCCTGGGGTGGTGCGCCCAGGGGCGGGGCAAGCTGCCCATAGGGGCAGGGCGCACCACGGAACTCTGGAGTCTGCCTGCCTCCTCCCACTCAGCCACCCTAAAGCTGGGGTGGAGGTGGCAAGCAGACCGTTTGGGCAGCGCACAGCCTGTGTGCTCTCAAGCCACTGCGTCACTCCCAGGAGAGATGTGTGGCTCGGGCACACTGCAGGGCCTGTGGTGAGTGCCGCCCGGCAGTTTGTCACCCCTCTCAGTGGTGACACCCAGGGTGGCCCGCACCCACCACACACCCCTTCCTCTGCCCCTGGCCTGGAGGACTCCCAAGGAGAGGGGGGAGGAGAGGAGGGGGAGGGAACATTCCACAAGGGAGTGTGTTCGAAAAAGGGTGAGATGCTTTCAGCTCTGCAAGCAAGGGGTGACATAACTCGGCTCCTGAGCCCCACAGGGGTGCCGCACAAAGAATGTAGTTGGTCAAGGGATCCATGGACTTAAAAAGGTTGAAAACCTCTGATCCAGGCCAACTGATTCTCTTCCTCAGCTTCCTGCCCCTCCCTCTATCCCTCCAGAATTTCTTTCTCATACAGTAGCAAACCCACAGGGGATTTCTATTTTCTGCTTCGCTGGGGAGAACCACACAGCCTTTCCAGATTTTCCAACTCCCCCTCAGTCTGGATCGAGTTGTAAATGAGCCTTCTTCAGCTTCATGGGGAAAGGCGAAGGGTGGAATTTGTGGCTACCTTTCACTTTTTCATCTTTCTCTCTGGCTGAAGCCCAGACATCCTGGGAGGCTGGGAGTCTCAATGGCGCCCTTATGGAGGTTTCACCTGGAGCAGAAACCATTGTTAGACCCCCTCTAGCCATGGCTCTGCTTTCCTCTTAGCTTGTTTCTCCCTTTTATCCTGATTTTGTGCTTCTTCAAAGTTCATGATGCCTTTGGTAGAGGCTATTCTCCAATTGGAATGCTTGCAGGCCAGTGATTCCCAGTTGTCAGTGTTTATACTACATTTTTAAAGATTTGCCTTGAGAGCGTCTTTGCACATTTCTTATGTAACATAAAGCAGTAATCTCGAATGCTCAGTAAGAAGGCTAATGAAATGAAAATCCAGACAGATGTTTCCCACTTCCCGGCTTCTTTGGTTTCTTGTTTCCTTCTTTTGCCTGAGGCTACTGGCCAGGGAGATGAAGGTGGCTGAAACTGTTTCATCAAGTGAAGTTAAACATACACCCAACTTCAGAGGAAAACTTCAGGCAAGACTGCAGGGTGTTCATAAAATGGCAGAAAATCAGCAGAATGAATTGTCAGCTTGGAGCAGGGAGAGGTTCAGTGATGGACATTAATGTAATATGCCTGCTTATCACTTCCTGTGGATTTTTTTGGGGGGGTGGGAGGGAATCGGATGAATACTAAACTTGCAATCCTACACTTAACAGGGGGCAAACTCTATTGAATTCAGTGGGATTTAACTTTTAGTAGACATGCATGTGTTAAGTTGTGGGTGAACATATCAGACGACACAGCGATTCTTCAGACAGCTCTTGTTTATTCACAGGTCAGAACAGAGATGGGCTGAAGGGTTCAGCCAGCCTGCTTATATAGAGCTCAACTACAAACAACAGTAACAACTTTCTGTATCTATCCAATCACTGACTGTCACTTTCAATTCCTTATTTGGATAAGTGGACCTGAGTGAAAACTATCTAAAGTATCCCCCTGCTGGCCCAGGGTGAGAACTTCAGTACATAACAGCATGATTATCCTTCTGCAGGCTGTTTGCATCACAGTCTCATAACAGATTCTAGCAAAATTAACATTTGTGCTAACAAACCGGAGGGGAGTGGGAGGCAGTAAAGAGAACCAGTGTGGTTGAAACTAACCTGAACATAGGTGCCAACACCCTGATGCCCTGGGTGCCCAAGCACCCATGAAATTTCCCATGAAGGGGGCCGGGCACCCACATATTTCAGTTCCAGGGCCATGCACGTTGAATGGCACCCACAGCCCCAGGCAGCCATGGTTGTGGGGCCAAGCTGGCAGTCCTGAACCTGAAAGTTGTGAATGGTGGGTTTGTTGTTTTTTGTTGTTCCTGTTTTAAATGTTTTTAGACACAGAATCATAGAATAGTAGGATTGGAAGGGACAAGGCATCATCTGCTCCAACTTCCTGCAATGTTGGATTTTTTTGCCCAGTGTGAAGCTCGAACCTACAACCGTGAGATTAAGAGTCTCATGTTGTACCCAGTGCTTTTTTCGGGGGGGGGGAACCACAGGGGTACACATACCCCTAAACATTTTGTGAATCTCTGTACTTTTGTCCGTTTACTGTATTCCCCTCCCCCATCTGAACTATAAAATGGTGGTTTTCTTGAGTCAAAATGAGAGTACCCCTAAACATGTTTTTTTGAAAAAAGCACTGACTGTATCCACTGAACTTTTTGTTTAATTTTTAATTGCATTGTTTTTCTTCTTTAATACTTGATGCCTTGGGCTCATTCGGGAGAAAGGATGGAAGAGTAACAAATCCTTATTGAAGATTTAGAAGCATGTTTGCTCTCTCCATTCCATCCTCAAGAATCACTGCGCGTTCCAAAAAACTACACTACAAATTGGAGCTGACACGTGAGCGAGCGATCAGCGCCAGTCAGTTGCCTCTGCTTCCCTGTAGGGGGCAGTGCTTCAAAATCCCAAAGCGAGCACTGACAGGCGCCCCCGCCTTACTCGCAGGGCCGTGACGTCACCACCCAGTACTAGTACCCATTAGGCTGCAGGAAAAGCTCCTCCCGTCGCCCTCCTTTCTACTCCCCTCAGAGTGAAGGCTGCGCTCTCATTGGCCAGGGCTCTGTACGCACGCGCAGTTTCAGTACCCTCCCTTTCCCCCCCGTCTTTTCTGCAGCCCTGACACTGACCCGGACCACGTGACAGGATGCTGACGGGAGGAGGAGGAAGTAGGAAGTGGATTCCCGAAAGGAGGAAGAGGGGGAAAAAAAACACTCAACACGGAACACAAACAAGCCGGGATTTTAAAGAAGCAGCAGACGCCATCGAACCGGAGCTCACCTGCCTCCCACTTTTGCCGGCCCTGAAGCGCCGCCATGTCCAACATGGAGAGTATCCTTGGTAACGCTGGAGGGAGGAGGCGGGGGGAGTGGGATCTCCGGAATGGAGCCTGGGGGGGCAACGGGAGCCCCTCCCCCGCTGCGGTAGACAGGGGCGAAGGGCGTGGCTATTGGAACCACCCGGACGGCAGAGGGAGCTCTCGATTGGTGGGCTTCGGGTGTTCTATGGGTGGGCGGAGCTTCGGAGCAGACCTTTCCCACCTTGGTGTTTCCCTTCGGGAGCGACAGCTGAGGGACAGGGCGCTAACCCCTTCCCCAAAAACCCCTCCTGGGAGGTGTACTGCTCTGTTTACAATAATAGAGAGGGTGGGGGGTGTTATTGCACTTTTTGCATACTTGTTTTATTTAATAATAATAATAATAATAATAATAATAATAATAGTAATAATAATAATTTATTTATACCCCGCCCTCCCCAGCCAAGACCGGGCTCAGGGTGGCTAACAACCAATAATAAAAACAAATTGATTAAAATACAATTTAAAAAGATTAAAACACAACATTAAAACATTAGGATGCAGCCTCTTCACAGGAGGAGAAAGGAAAAAGGAAGAGGGGAAGGGAATAAAACTGATTCTAAGCCAAGGGCCAGGTGGAACAACTCTGTCTTACAGGCCCTGCGGAAAGAAATTTATTTATTATATCATTTTTCGTCCAAGAAGCTTTTGGTTGCCCTCCCCATTTTTTAAAAAAATCCTCACAACAAACCTGTGAGGTAGGTTAACCAGAGAGGCAGTGGTTGGCCCAAGACCACCTGGGGCGTTTCATGGCAGAGTAGGCATCTGATCCCTGGTCTCCCAGGTCCTAGTCTGACAATTTTCTCCCCTTTTCCTTTAGATGATTTTATTAATCACTGCACCACACTGGTACTCTTCCTCCCACACACCTTTGCCTGTGTGGTAAGATGCTTTGTGGGGGTGGGGGCTAAACTGGCCCTAAGCTACTGCTTTGTGGCTGAATTGTACTTTGAACCCAGCCCTGATCCAGTGCTTCAACCTGTACACCACTATGGTTTAATAGCACTACTTCCTAAGGCAAAAGAAAGTATCTGTGGTGGTACCATAAAAGCTGATTGCAGGTTTATTGCAACGTTGGCTTTCATAGATGCACCAATTTGTGCATCTGTAGAAGCAGATCTGAAGGTATTCTTACATGAATGAGTACAGAGAAAATAATTGCATACAGTAGCGGGTGAAGAAAACATGAAAGGTGGCCTTTCTTTTTTCAAAACACCCTGCAGCATATACAATGTAATTGTACAGTGAAACCTTGGTTCCCAAACTTAATCCATTCCTGGAGTCTGTTTGATTTCCGAAACAGTTTGGGAACCAAGGGACGGCTTCTGATTGGCTGCAGCAGCTTCCTGCAGTCATGTTCGGCTTCCAAAGAATGTTCAAGAACTGGAACAATTACTTCCGGTTTTCGTTCATTCAGGAGCTGAAACGTTCGGCTCCCAAGGCGTTTGGGAGCTTAGGTCCCACTGCACTGTCCATACACAAGTGTAATTGGTGGTAGTATAACCTTCTGTGCTTTGTGTTACTTTATGGCTGTATGTGTCTCTGTGAAGTGTGGATGACATATAATTTACAATGTCTAGTTCATGGAAGTTTCTGCCACAAGCCATTAGGTTCTAGCAGTGCCTTAAAGACTTCTCTCAGTGTGCTCCTTCTCCCTGTTCTTGTCATAGATTAGCATGGTTACCCCTCTTGTGCTTGCTAAAATAAACAGGAGCGATACAATTTCCTTCTAGGATTTTCCCCACCACAGTAGTCCTTCTCAAATTAGGGCTTGGGATCTGTGAGTCTATACCATTCATTTGCAGGGGTCCCCTCTTCTCCTCTCCCCCCTCCCCCAAAATTAGGCCACACAGTCTTAGATGTTGGGCTCAAATATCTCATCTTAAGATATGTTGCTCTGCTTAGCCCAGGACTAGTAAGGCAACAAGTAGGAGACCGTAGTGTTTTCTTTGTTATCTTTTAGCAGCAAATACAGTTTTCATCCATGTGTTTAAAAATCTTGTACAGTCAAGTAAATGGACATAAATTTATCTCTTTCCCCCACCCTCGTCTCCTTTCCTCCTCCTCCTCGTTCCCCTTCCCCCCCCCCCCACCAGGTTGCCCATAATGGAATGTCTGTCACTATAGGGTGTGTCCTACCCTTTTTTGACTGTTTCTTAGGAGTCCAGACCAGTAGGCTCCACTCTATATGTGTGGAAAGAAGCACACTATTGATGTGTTTCTGTGAGTCCTTTTAAGCTGTAGGAAATGACAGCAAAGGGGTAGTCACTTCGAGTTGAGGCAAGGGCAAGAGCACCAACAAGTCTGATTGGTTTTATGCTGGGGTAATGTGTAGTATGGCTCTATGAGGTGTGGCTGCAGTTTATGCTCATACCTGGTTGGTTAGTGGTCCCAGGACTGTTCAGATTGTGAGACTGATTCAGTCCTGTTGGGCTGGTACCCTGGGTGAGAGACTGGGTGGGGAGTTTGTTTGTTTCCCAAAAGAGATTTGGGTGAACAAATTATTTAACTAGTGTTGTTGGTAAGACTGTTTGCTTCCTGTTACTGCCTGTACTGTGAGTCTATGTTTGGCTGGAGCAGTGTGCGCTTCTGGAGGGGAGGGTGCTTGACAAGTGTGTCTGGGAGGGACACAGATCTCAAGTATTCCTGTGGGTGCAGGGACAGATAGATATAGTTGTATAGAGGTCGGTCTGCAAGACGCTTGGAGAAGCTTGCATTATGTTGCCTGCTTCCCATCTGTAGTATCACTTGAAGCTTGTCCAGTGTGCATATTAGTCTGCTGTTGTTTCTGAATGCTGTTGATTCATAATAAGACCCTGTTTTTTTTGTTCTTTTAAAAAATAATTTTTATAAATTTTCTTTTCTCAAAACAAGTATCCAATATCATTGCTAAACATACATCTTCCAATTTCCCCCCTCCCTGTTGACTTCCCTCAACTACCATTTCTGGTTTATTACGTCAGATGATACATTCTGCTGTTTCTATACAATATTATGTTATCACATTGTTGTACTTCTTGTTCTCTGTAATTAAAATTGTAAACGTTTATTTAAATCCTGCCAGCGAGACCATTTCTTTCTGTTGTTTCTGCAGATATATTGTAAATGGTTCCCATTCTTTTTCAGAGGCACTATTGTCCCATAATAAGACCCTGTTGATCTTCTAGATGATCTGGATGTTGATCAATTCTGGATGAGAGACTGAGCAGGGGTAATCAGGAATATCTTCGGAAGCTCATCCAGTGTGCTCAATGGTCTGTTGTTGTTGTTTCTCAGTGCTACTCCAATGCATAAAAAGACCATGTTGAACATCCTAACATGAATGAATAGCTGGTGTAGTCTGTATTGCGGGGCTAGGTGGGCCTGATCTGACACAGCTTTGCCCAGCTGGATACCCTGTGGAACACCAGTTCGGACCAGAGCCTCTGAGAGGAGAAGATGTCATAGTTTATAGAAGTTCTCCTTCCTTTACTAGGAAACATCTCTGCTTAATAGCTGGACTGGAGAACCCTGCATGTGGCATGGGGTCATGGAGACTGATTGGGGATACTGTTGATGTACTTTCCACTTTGCTGCCCAACAGCTTCCCTTACTGAGCTAGCTGAGGTGGTCTCTAGTGTGGGTTTGGATAGACTCAGGACTCTAGCCCTGGGTGACTTCACTACCCACTTCGATAATGCCTCGGAGCCAGCTCAGGATTTCATGGGAACCATGGGACGGCCTCAGATGGTCTTTGGTCTCAACCTATAGAACAGGGCTTTGTAGAGAAAGAGGGGTTATCAGAATATGGAGGGAGGGCTTGTCTTAACCAGCTGCACTGGCTCCCGGTGGAGTACAGGGTCAGATTTAAGGTGCTGGTTTTGACCTTTAAAGCCCTTCACAGCCTAGGACCCTCGTACCTATGGGATCGTCTCTCCTGGTATGCCCCACGGAGGACCTTAAGGTCCCTAAATAGCAACACCCTAGAGGTCCCGGGCCCTAAGGAAGTTAGATTAGCCTCAACCAGAGCCAGGGCCTTTTCAACACTGGCTCCGGCCTGGTGGAACGCTCTGTCTCATGAGACCAGGGCCCTGCGGGATCTGATTTCTTTCTGCACGGTCTGTAAGACAGAGTTGTTCCACCTGGCCTTTGGCTTAGAATCAGTTTGATTCCCTCCCCCTCTTCCTTTTTCCTTTCTCCTCCTGTGAAGAGGCTGCATCCTAATGTTTTAATGTTGTATTTTAATCTTTTTAAATTGTATTTTAATCAACTTGTTTTTATTATTGGTTGTTAGCCGCCCTGAGCCTGGTCTTGGCTGGGGAGGGTGGGGTATAAATAAAAATTTACTACTATTGTTGTTGTTATTATTGTCACTGTCAGATTGCATCCTAGAGAAGTTTGGACTTTTGGCAGCAGTCCCACTCTGCAGGAGTGATAACTTATACAGATGGTCCAACCCAGAGGATAAATGAACCTGGTAGGTTCCTGACTGCTCTAGAGGATTTTCCAGAAGCCAGAGCTAGTGATACTGTCAAGTACCTGCTGTCATGGGATAATGAGATGAGGAGGGTTATCAACACAAACACTCCCAAGGTTCGTCTCTGGTCCTGCAGAGTCTTCCCTGCTTACCAAGGAGCTGCAGAGTTTACTAAGGATCTGTAGTTAGTGAAGCAGACTTGAAGACAACTGCAGTGTTGGTGGCTGAAAACTCACTCCAAATCGGACACTACTGCATACCAAGCAGCACTGAGGGCAGTGAAGGAGAACTACCTTATTTTTCGCTCTATAAGACGCACCAGACCACAAGATGCACCTAGTTTTTGGAGGAGGAAAACAAGAAAAAAAATATTCTGAATCCCAGAAGCCAGAACAGCAAGAGGGATCACTGCGCAGTGAAAGCAGCGATCCCTCTTGCTGTTCTGGCTTCTGGGATAGCTGCGCAGCCTGCATTCACTCCATAAGACGCACACACATTTCCCCTTACTTTTTAGGAGGGAAAAAGTGAGTCTCATAGAGCAAAAAATACGGTAATTTGCTGCTTCCATTGTGTTCTCCAAGAGCCAGCCAGCCAAATCATTTTGGGTGGTCTGGAGACTAGTTGTAACAGGGATGATGGCTGGACTTCTGGAACACTTGGCAGAAAGTTGTGAGCACTTTGCATGGCACATTGAGGATAAAGTTGCTTGGCTCCATAGCGCCATAGATACCACTGTTGTTGCAACTCCAGCTGATGTGTCCAATGCAATGCCTTCTCTGTGGGATCAATCACAGTTTATGTGGCCAGTTGATATAGGCAGGATTCTTGCAATGATGCAACCAACTTTTTCTTTTATTGACCCCAGCCCATCCTGTTGTTGGGTGCCTGTAGGTGGACACTACATAGATTTTAGAGAGTTATTGTTGCTCTTATTTTTTGTTGCCTGCCTCATTACTGGAAGAGCTGATATTTCTACTGTGTCCCTCCCCAAGACTATCAGAAGGCTGATAGTCAGGATATACTAAAGAACAGGTCCCCCCTCCCTCTTAGAGAGATCCAGGAACTTTATATAATAAGGAGTTTTAGACTGTCCAAACAGCTGGGAAATGGCTGGAATTTAAATCACAAGATACTTGGGTTGGCTTTGTCTGTATCATGGTACCTGGTTGAAGGACCAATGAAATGGCAGTGGCAGAGCTGAACAGATCTTCTTCTCTGATGCCATTGCATCAACAGAGATACTCATAGTTGTGAGGAGACATTTTTTGTGGAGAAGAATCTGTCTATCAAATGTAGATTTTTAAATAATTGCTGATTACAATTACTGGGATTTGGTTTGAATCTAATGCTGCTACAACAGAGCCTGGGCTGGAGATGTCACAAGCAGTTGCTTATCTCAGTTGCTTAATTGCTTCAGCTTGCCCACCCCTGAAGAAAGTAGACAAGGTGCATGGATTTTTGGAGTGCACTATGTGTAATCTATAGCTGACTGGTAAAGGGCAGATGAATTTATTGATCAAGGTTGTCAGTACTTCCTCTAGGTGGGTTTGGGGTGTTGGAGCCCATCTTTTTAATAATGGCCTTGTCTGCAGTGAACTATCAAATCCAGTACTGAATTTAGAGAATTTTGTGTACAATGCCATGGATATAGCTTTAAAACTTCAACGAGACCATCTTCATACTGTCAACATTTATATTACTTGTTAACTGAGAACATCATCCTTAACTTAAATTTAAGAGCATCTTTTTAACTTGAAGTTCGCTGCCAAAGAACTTAACAGAAATGCCAAAAAGTGTGATAAAGAAGAAAAGGTTGAAAAAGCCAAAATTAAGAAGGTGAGACATGAAATTATATTGGAAGTTCCCCATATATACTGTTTGATAGTGTGTGAGCACGATCTTTCGCTGTGACAGTAGGAAGTTATAAATAAAAGTTTGCACTGTTTATACACATCATTGGTGATGGCACAGTTGCTTACTGCAATATGTTTGCATTAGAAACTAAAAATAAAACATTAATTTATTGCAAACTGATTAACAGAATATCTCCATCCCCCAACACATGTACATAATGGTTGAACATGAATCCTTGGACTCTAAAGCAGCCATTTTCAAAGTGGATTTTCTTCTCTTTTCTTTTTTCCCTTTCCCCATCCCCCTTTTTTCCTTTTTCAGGTGGGGGAATTATTGAACCTTACCCAGCAGTAAATTTACTGGCCGAAAAGCCATTAAATCTACAGTGTCAGTTTTCATACCTATCCATACAGTACCAGCTCCTCATTCAGAATCCAGTGTGTGTGTCCAGGAGAGTGGGTAGTGATGGGTAGTGATGTTATCCCATCTGTAGCAGATCATCTGATTTGATCTTTAGTTGGACTATTGGTATGTGTCTGCCAGCAATTTGCAAAGCTTCGATAAGCTCTCCTGAGGGACCTGCCAGTTTGGTGTTGTTAATGTAGAGTGCTGGCCTTCTTCCTGTATTTTTTTTAGACAATGAGAGCACTGGTACCCAAGGAAATAAGTGTAATAGTAATCATATGCCATCATCCTCCTTATTGCCATGTGTGTACCGGAATCTGACGGTGACGGTCTAGGTCTGAAAGCTAAGATTTATTAGGGTGCATTTCTTAATTAGTTGAAAAGCTGTGTTCTGCTTCTCTTTGTTTAAATAAAAGGCAATTCAGAAAGGCAATACTGAAGTGGCAAGAATACATGCAGAAAATGCAATCCGGCAGAAGAATCAAGCCATCAACTTCTTGCGGATGAGTGCTCGGGTTGATGCTGTAGCGGCAAGAGTTCAAACAGCAGTAACAATGGGCAAGGTAATCAGCTTTATCATGTTTTAGCAAGAAACACAAGTTTCCAAAAAACTTGCACTATGTACGTTTTCGTAAGATGGTTTGTACAAGGCAAGTCCACAGACCTTTTGCTGCTAAGTAGGTAAAACCCTGTAGAATTTCAAATGCTGTGTTAAATAGAAATGTGGTCTATTTGAATCTCCTGAAGAAGCAGCTAACTATTGTAACAATGGCTAGTGTTGTGCAATTTCATGTCATGTTAGTTTATTTTGGGCTATAGTTGCCCAAAGTTTCAAATAAGAAATTTAAAAAATGTGGTTACTATATACGTTGTTCTCCTAGGTAACAAAGTCAATGGCTGGAGTAGTTAAATCGATGGATGCTACGTTGAAAAGTATGAACTTGGAAAAGGTAAACAAATAAATTCAGAAGTTGAGTCTTAAGATATTTCCTTTTGTTCCTGGCTTGACATCATTTGTGCTCCTGGCTTGACATCATTTGCTTATGTGCAGATATCTGCCTTGATGGACAAATTTGAGCAGCAGTTTGAAACCTTAGATGTTCAGACGGCACAGATGGAAGACACAATGAGTAATACCACTACACTAACAACACCACAAGTAAGTAATATTGAAGCAGGTATAACTTGCCATTAGCAGTCCTATCCAGCTGCCCCTGGGTGCTTTCTTGACTAATATGAGAGAGAGACTTTCAGAGAAAAATATGGCTGGGCTAAATAGACTCTGCCCTTACAGCTGGACCTTCTCTGACTCAGCTAGAGAATGGAGTCAAGTTTACTCCATTTATTCTGCTGACAAAATAATAATAATAATAATAATAATAATAATAATAATAATAATAATAATAATAATAATAATAATACTACAGTGGTTTTTCACTGGGCCTCCTCAAGTGCTTCTCAGCGATTATTTAATGAAGAAATCAGGAAGAGCTTGGAAACTCTCCTGAGCAGCAGCTTGTCCACCTCCTCTGATTTTTTGCAGTGGCCTGCTGCCAATATGTTTTGGATGATGGCAAGGCCCGGAAGATGTGCAGCCTAGAATATTTCTCTGATTCCTCTACAATAAGCAGGGTTCCTCTGCAGATGAGTCAATATGGAAGGTTCTCCTTGAAGACAGAAAGTTAGAAAACCATTAGTGCATCTACACTAGGAACTTTGTCAGTATTAATTATTGGTTGTGTATGTGTTGTTTTTTTTAAAGTAGGAAAAATTAGTACAGTCATACCTCGAGTTGAATGTGCATCAGGTTGAGCGCTTTCGGGTTGCGCTCCACGGCAACCCAGAAGTAAAGGAGTGCGTTATTTCCGGATTTTGCTGTTCGCGCATACTCAGATGCTCAAAATGATGTCATGCACGGAAGCGGCAAAATGCGACACGCGCAGATGCACCGTCGTGTCTTAGGTTCCATTCAGGATGTGAACGGGGCTTTGGAACGGATCCCGTTCGTATCCCGAGATACCACTAACTGTTTTAGTAGAATGCTGAAGGCCTTCTTGGTAGTGGCACCATCCCTGTGGAATGCCCTCCCTTCAGATGTCATTGAGATAAAGAGCTACATAACTTTTAGAAGACATTTGAAGGCAGCCCCAGTATCGGGGAGTTTTTAATGTTTGATATTTTACTATGTTTTATATGTGCTGTAAGCCATTCATAGTGGCTGGGGAAACCCAGGCAGATGGGCAGGGTATAAATAATAAAATTAATATTAGTAGTAATAGTGGTGATAGTAGTCTCAGCAGCAGCACCTTTAAGCTACAAACTATACATGCAAATGTAGTGATAGCATCACTAAATGATGAATAAAAACAAATAAAAAATAGGCTTGAGTGTAATGCAGCACAATCCTATGAATGGTTTTTTGGAAGTAAGATTTGCTGAGTTCAGTAAGGTTTACCCCCCAATAAATAGGCATAGGCGTGTGCAGATAACACTACAGTCATACCTCAGGATGAATATGCTTCGGGTTAAGCATTTTCAGGTTGCGCTCTGCGGCGACCCGGAAGTAACGGAGCGCGTTACTTCTGGGTTTCACCACACGCATGCACAGAAGCGCCAAAACGTGATGTGCAGATGTGCAGACACTGGTTACGTTCACTTCGGGATGCGATCGGGGCTCCGGAATGGATCCCGTTCGAATCCCAAGGTACCACTGTAGTTTTAATTGCTTTTTAAGAAGCTGCATTTTGAGAGGCCAGATTTGCTTTGTGAATGTGTTAGCTCCCTCTGGTGGTATTCACAGGTTCAAAAAACCGCATGTGATCTTTTCTATTACGCTGGATTCCATGTCTGTTAGAATGGTAAAACTGATTTGGTCCTCATTTTTTAGAACCAAGTGGACCTGCTTCTGCAGGAAATGGCAGATGAAGCTGGGTGAGTGTAAACATTTGAAGACTGAAACACCGAGTATTCTAATGGCAGTGCTTAATAAAGTTTTAATGCGCTTGAGATAGCAATAAATGCTGCCTTTCCTCTGATCCAGGAAGCATAATGTTAACTGAATACGTTGCAATGATAGTATAGCGCTGTTCTCTCAGGAAAAAACATGACTATTTCCACCTTTACCTGGAGGGAGATAGATAGATGATAGATATATAATGTCAAGTACAGTATCCTTACTTTGACTGAGAGATCACTATGAGACCAGAATGATAGAAAACTACATGTTGGACCTCTCTGAAATAACACGAGTAAGAAAAAACTTGGAACTCTCTAATAATGCTATTTAGTAGCAACAGTGCTAGGCACTATTCATTCATTCATTCATTCATTTAATTATTTCTAGGCTTCACTTTTAATTAAAAAAACAGCAAAGTGGTATACCACATACAAAATTACACAGAAGTGGCATAGTCTCCATCTCGAACACTGCAAAGATAGAAGAGGGCAAAAGTGAAGGGGCAGAAGAGTAACAAATATGAGGACAGCAGAGGATTAATGCACCCCTTCAGTGGTGCAGATATTTCATAAAGCTGATCTCTTATACCTGCTACTCTGTTATTAATTGGCATATTACATGTTGAGGACTGGAGATAGAAGTGAGCACAGCTGGGATGCTTTCAGCTTGTGGCAATAAGTGCACCTGAGGTGTGGGGGCTACTATCAGAATAACTTCTTGTATATTGGTTTCTCTTCTTCTGAACTCTAGCCTTGACCTGAATATGGAACTACCTCAGGGACAGACAGGCTCTGTTGGCACAAGTGTTGCATCAGCGGAACAGGTAAACCCTCTTTTTGCTTGCTTGGTGTTTCTTCCTTATCCCAGGAGTGGGGAACCTAAGGCCCAGGGACCAAGTGCAGCCTTTTGGGGCTTCTCCATCTGGTCCTCAGGACACCCATTATCAGTCCTCCTCCACACCTTCCTTAAGTGCATTGGCTTGGCTGGAATGTATGCTTGAACTGTAGTGATGCTTCTTGCTTGCCTGGGTGGAGAGGGGTGTGTGTAAGCCCTTTGCTCTTGTGGGCCCGGAATGTAGCCTGTGTGCAAAGTGTCTCACCTGTTGCTCCATCAGGCCTCTGGCTCTGCCCACCACTGATGTGGCTTCGGGAAGGATGCCCATAAGGAAAAGTGTCCCACCCCTGCCTTAATAGCATGTAAGATTGTCTCTTCAGTTGGAGCATTTAGACCAACCTTCCATAAACTGGTGCTCGCCTAATGTTTTGGACTCTAAACTCCCATCAGCATATGTTAGTCCAGGTGTAATCCCAAAACATGTGGAGGTTGGAGAAAGCTATTTTAGATGTACATGAACTAACTATTGCCAGCTCATAGTTTGGCTAGATCTCATAACGGGACAAGCGAGCTAAGAAGAAGCAGCCTTACTGCTCTTCATGCCCTTTCAGGTTCAGAGTTTGCTTGTTTTCCTGTTCCTTCCCATTCCTCTTGCACTGTGTTTATAAGCCTATACAGAGCTTAGAAGGAGTTAGTACAGGCAACTCCCCCACTTACGCAGGGGTTACGTTCTGGGGCCCCATGTGCATAAGTGAAATCGCATAAAATGGGGAGCACCTTCTCTGCCACTCTTGCTTCAGCCCACACCAAAAATACTGCATCCAAAAATATCCACAATTAGAATTGACACCCTGGGGTCGGGAGGAGGCTGGAGGAGAAGTGTAAAAGCTGTTGCTGTGCTACCATGCACATCAGCTGTTAGGCAGGGAAGCTGAGCAGCATAAACAAAGCCCCACTGCACCACCAGTCTCTTCAGGGCTTCCTCCACCCTCACTGATGTCCTTTTTGGGCTCCATGGAAGGTCTCGCGAGCCATGAGGACTCTGCAGCTCTCTCTTGCCATTTCCAGGTTTGAATTGAATTATGTAATTATTTCCCAGCGCTTCCCTTGAGTTGATCAGGCATAAGAGGGTAGTTACCCATAGTTTTATCATTTAGATGTAGATCTTCAAGCCTAGCAGAGCTCAGTCTCTCTTTGGTCTGGCTGCTGTTCTTCTAGAAAGTTAAGTCTTTGTCCCTTAAGTAGTGCATTAATGAATGCCTTTTGTTGGTTGGTCTGAATTCTGCAGGATGAGCTCTCACAGAGACTGGCGCGCCTTCGTGATCAAGTGTAACGGGAAGAGTTGGAACTGCTATCTTCTGCATTTGCTTCCAAAGCATTCTGTGTGCATAAATCACAGCCTGACATAAGGTCTCCATCTCTAATATTTCCAGTTAGATATACTTAATGGGCGCTTCTCTTTTTGTCCTACTGTGCTTTTAAAAATGTGTTAACCCAATGGTGATATGAACTTCAGTGTATTTTCTAGTTTTAAGCATTTTTTAAGTCAAGGGTTATATTTTTGCAGATACTTTTTCCAAGACACAGATTGAATTTTGCCAAGTGTCACATCGGATTATCAATCCGGAAATAGAGTAGCACCTTTTAACATATATGATTTTAAGTTATGTAGCAGGGTTTTAAATTATAAATAATGTCTCTCCCCCCCGCAAAAGTGGGGAGTCCATCAATATCTGCGGGGAAAGACCAGTGTGACAGAATGATATATTTGTTTGTGTGTTTGTGTACTGTTTAAACATCCCTGGATAATCTTTCCATGGTGTTGCAGAACAAGCTTACTTATGGAACAAGCTTAACTGTAGTAACACAACAAAATGATAGTTGTTATGCTGTCCTTGTAGCTGGAATCATTAGCATCATCACTTGAGAACCGAAGGAATAAACTATATTTTTAAACACTCCTGCCTAGATTATATACTGTATATATTACACTCTCCCAGAAATTTCAGGAATGCTTCTTAAATAACTAATTAAAATGCTAGCTGAAATGTCATCTTACATTGTGGCAAAATTGTATTTTATATTCTTCTGTCGGGGGGGTGGGACAGCGGATGTCTCAAAAGTGGAAATGAACTTGCATAGATAAAGTGCATACTCAAAATTCTTGCTCAATCTTGTTTCACAGCTGAGCTTAAAACCAATGGCAGCTTCTTAAAAAGGCAGTTAAAAAGCCTGCATTTAAAATGTGAATATCCTGGATGCTTCAGTTTTGCTAGGATTTACAAGCCTTGGGTGTCATCTTCTGTTCAAATCATAGATGTCCACAGTGCCCACCATTTTGATGTATCTTCCTTCTATCATAATTAACTAAAAAGTTCCTGGGTTGGCTGAAAACAACTACTAAAAATTGGGCTGGTATAATGACTTGCACGTTCCTTTTGGTGCAAATCTCAAGACAGTCTTTGTGCAACTTAAGAGTGCAGTGTTTAATGAGGCCATCAGATAGGACGGAGGGCAGTGTGATGTGGTACAAAAGAGGACAAGGAGAAAGAATGCTATTTGGGCATGTTAAAAATTTCTACACTTGATTTCTGACTTGTAGACATTTTATTTGTATACAGCCAGAAATGTGAAAGGCCAAACAGTGTGCAAAACCAAAAATTATAAAGCTGTCTTCCTGGTGAAACAAAGGTAACATGCATCTGAAGGAAAACCTCCCATCTTTAATTCTGTTTATTGGCATCCTTTCCCATTGTTTTATTTCCCCCCTATGAAGCCTGCAGTCTTGTCGGCTGAGAGGCTGGGGTATAACTGGAGATATCAACTTTCTACTACTACACGGCAGCAGCTGCTTCTATACAAGGGCCAGGATGTGTGAAAGGGGTGAGAAAACAAGAAGTTCCTCCTGTTCAGACAACCTTTACAGTGACTGCACTTTGTGTGTTTCAGGATGGAATTAAAAATATAGTTTATATCCCTTAAACTCAGGCCTATTTTTAAAGCAACGTTCTGTTGCTTTTGTTGAGACATTAGAGCGGGATTAGGTACAAATCCAGATTTATTCCCACCAACACCTCCCTAAAAAAATGTGTACATTTTTTCAAACAGGACACCTCATTGGAAAATACATTACAGTGGTACCTTGGATTACAAACACCTTAGGTTACAAACACTTCGGGTTACAGACTCCGCTAACGCGGAAGTAGTACCTCGGGTTAAGAACTTTGCTTCAGGATGAGAACAGAAATCGCGTGGTGGCGGTGTGGTGGCAGCCAGAGGCCCCATTAGCTAAAGTGGTGCTTCAGGTTAAGAACAGTTTCAGGTTAAGAACAGACCTCCGGAATGACTTAAGTTCTTAACCAGAGGTACCACTGTATTATACTACATTTTCTCCTCCTGGGTTGCTTAGAGTGGTGTACATTGTTCTCTGTCTTCTTCCTTTATTCTCACACTAATCCTCTAAGGTGGAATAGGCAGATGGTGACTGACCTAGATTCAGCCAGAGAGCTGCTTTGTGGTTGAGTGAGGTTTTAAACCTGGGTCTGCCTGATCCTAGTCTGACACACTAGAAACTGGACCACAGTGCCTCTTTCTCTTGGTATTGCTCACTGCTTAATATTTTCTGTAGTAGCTTGCTTTTGGATTTCTGTGTAATCATGAGAACAAGCAGCCAGTATATTTTTAAAACGCTCCTTTTTCCTGCCTGCCTTTTTTCAATGGAACCAGCAGAGGGAAGTAGAAGACCTATCTTTTGATGGGAAAGGTTTGCTTAAACAGCAAAGGCTAGGTACTGCAAATATATATTCCCCCTTCTGTCTGGCTTAGAGGGTCTGTTTAAGAAACCGGAGCTACTTGCTTGTTCTAAATTTTAGATTAGATGCCATCACTCCTTTTGTCATTTTTTAAAAACCAAGATTTTGATAATTCATGAAAATAAGATAATGTATATTGATGATTGATTGGTTAATTTCTATATCACTTAATATATTAAAAATATCTCTATGTCACTTAATAAGTTTTTTAAAATCTCTCAAGTGGTGTACAAAAAACTGAAGCAACAACAGACAACTTAAAATATTACAAAAATACACAGTTACATATAAAAATGTTTATATGTAAGTTTGTTGTTGTAGTTTAGTCATGTCCGACTCTTCGTGACCCCACGGACCAGAGCACGCCAGGCACTCCTGTCTTCCACTGCCTCCCGCAGTTTGGTCAAACTCATGCTTGTAGCTTCGAGAACACTGTCCAACTATCTCGTCCTCTGTCGTCCCCTTCTCCTTGTGCCCTCAATCTTTCCCAACATCAAGGTCTTTTCCAGGGAGTCTTATAAAAATCTATATCAATTCATTTTCCTTCTGACACACCCTCTCTCTCAGCCTCTGGGTTTTCACCCAGGGTTCAAACAAACTCTCAGCTCACCCAAAAAAGTCTCACAACGAGAATTCCTGGAAACAGCGGACATCACCCTAGTCTGCCAGTTTAGACTTGCTTTTTATGAGCAGGCCCAAGGTGTATGGTACTTCCTTAGGCTGCCCACGGCTGTGTTCTGCTCAGCTGCACTCTGCATACCCAGCTCCAGGTACTGCAGATTTGATGAGTTTCCCAGGGGGTCCAAAGGAGGGGAAAAGGCCCCCCCTCCACTCACAGCTCGCTCTTCACTCTGCAGTTCTCTCCTTCTTCAAGCAAACCTTAGAAATGTCTTGCTTGCTCAGTTCAGTTTCCAGAGTTGGGGGACCTGTGACACTTCAGAAGTTGTTGGACTCCAACTTCCATCAGCCCCAGCCAGCAGAGCCACTAATGAAGGGTAGTAGGCATGGTAGTTCAGCATCTGGAGGGCCGTGGATTCCCCTCCTAAATCTAGACTTGCCATTCGTGCATCCTAGAAAGATCAGGGCAGTGCCTCCAAGAAGGTTTACAAAGGCAAAAGAGTCATTGTCTTGTTTAACCACCCAAATGATCAGATATTTAAAGAGTGGCTGCCTTTAAAAAGTGAATGGAGCTTGCATTTGGTTACCGTGGCTAGTAGCCATTTCTTAATTTGCCTAATCCTTTAAAAAAATCAAATTCTTATCAATCAAATTCTCAGTTTGTTACCCCCCCCCACAAAAAAACAAACAGACAACACAAGCCCACATGCAATGATATCAGAGTCCTAAAGAATGTTTGCATGTTGATTATTTTGCAGGCAGGGGGAAAATTACCCAAGAACAGCCGTGCTGGATCAGTCCACTGGCCCATCTAGTGCAGCCTCCTGTTCTCACAGTGCCCAACCAGCTGCCTGTGAAGTCCACAAGCAAGACTTGAGTGCAATGCCACTCTCCACAGCTGTGATTCCCTGCAGGTGGTGTGCAGGAACATAATGCCTCCAACATGGGGGTGCAACGTAGCCATCAGGGTTAATAACCATGGAAACCCCATGAATTTGTCTGTCTTTTAAAGCTATCCAAGTTGTTGGCCATCACAACTGCTCAGGGGAAACTCCATAGTTTAAGAAGGTCTACTTTTTGTCAGTCCTGCATCTTCCAACATTCAGCTTCATTAGACCCAAGTTCGAGTAGCAGAGGGAGAAAAGCTTTTCTCTACTCATTTTCTCCATGGGAAACGCTTAATATGCCTACTCTTATGTGCCTTTTCTCTAAACATTAGAAGCCCCAAAATGTTGTAACTTTTCCTTCTTAGCTAAGTTTCTTCACACCCTTGGTTGCCCTTTTCTTGCTCTGCAATGTCTTTTTGGGGGTGAGGCAAGCAAAGCTCTGCATGGTATTCCAAGTGTGACCACATAATAGTTTTGTATAATGGCAGTGTTATATTGGCAGGTTTATCTTCCATTCCTTTCCTAATAATCCCTAGCATGGAATTTGCCTTCTTCAGAGCCATTGCACACTATTCATTCAGCTATCCACTCCAACCCCAAGGTCTTGTTCCTGGTCACTCACTGCTAGTTCAAACCCTTAACCAGATATGTGAAATCAATATTTTTTTTAATGGTAATAATTTATTACTTGTACTTCGCCATCCTGTACTCTAGGCAGCTTCCAACAGAATATATATATAAAAACAATGAAACATCAGACATTAAAAACTTCCCAATACAGGGCTGCCTTCAGATGTCTACAGAAAGATGCATAATTGCTTCTCTCTTTCTCATCTGATGAGAGGGTATAGTGGGGGGAGTCCACTATACCAAACCTTGGAGAGCTGCTGCTAGTGAGTGTAAGCAATACTATGAACCAATGGTCTGACTTGGTATAAGGCAGCTCCCTGTGTTCCTCTGGAGCAGTTGGGTTTTCACCCTATGAAGCCCAGCTCTCCTCATCGCCTCCTTGATTTGTAAATTTCTCAGTAACTTCTATTTGGCTTTCACGAAGACTACAATAAGAACTAGCAGTGGAGCATTTTCAGAGTTGTGAACAGCATGTTGCGTGTCTTTGGGGAACTCCTCTATACCTGCACATCTATGCTGATTTAGTATGACTCTTCTAATAAAGAGGAGCAGAAGGTCATGCTGGAGCCTGTTGGGCCGCTAACATACCCTCCAGGGAGTTAAAAGGGCTCAGCTGACGCTTGAAATTGGTTACAGATTGTCCCAATAGGCCTTTTCCTTTATTTGAATGGTAATGACAGGATAGCATGCTTTGAAAAGAGACTTGTTTCCGATACAAGGAAAACCACTGACCTCCCTTGTCATTTTTTTTACTTTTTTTTTACCAAACACACAAGTACTTGGCCGACATGAAGACATCAGGCAGCACTTTCTGTGGGCTCCAATTGAAATATTGGAAACACCACATTTTAGAAGCAATTTTAGCTACATCGCAAATACATCACGAAACAGATTTCTATCAGATGCCTTCCAGATCCGCAACTGAGGCTGACCCTCGGTTTCCTCCAGGGGATCGTAAAATTCTGCATGTGCATGGTAGCCAAAAGCATTGCAAGAAGTTCTTATTTGGGCTGACTTAATAGTCTGAAGGTTCTTCCAGGCCATTGCAATTTCCGGGGGGAATTCAATCACACATTGGCAAATTCAGGTTGCGCAGTTATACTTGGTCAGATGGTCTTGCTCAGCAAGCCCAGTTTTCCCAAAGATCTGACTTTTTGTGATGAGGAAAGTGATGGAAAAATGTATTGGGAAGTGTAGGATAACACTTGCTTTGGTGGAGCAACATCCATCCTCCCTGCTAACAAATCAGAATGAATGCTAAGTATGTCATCTGATCTCCCTGCAAACAAATCAAGGGGGATGCTCAGTAAACAAATAGGATGCTATATATTTAGCACAACTGGCAAATGAACTTCCCTCCATCTCCACATGTCCCACTAAATCTATTCTGGGTTGTACCCCCAAATTTGGAGGTACAGATTTGGAGAGGGCATGGGGGTGGGGAGAGGGAAGGAAACTCCATTCCACAAGCAGAAATCTTTGAGCTAGCAGATCTCTTTAATTAGATGCTGCCAGTGTCTGGAAACATTCTGAGCTACAGATCAGGTACCTCCCCAGTAGCCTTTCCTGTGAACTTGGATAGGCCATTGTCTGTCAGGGCTCATCTACACTCGCCTTTGGCCCCATGCTTTCTAAGGCACAAGTCCGCTTCAGTTCAGTGGTAAAGAGCAGGTATTTTTCAGGGAAAGCACCAGGCCAAAGGAAAAAGAGAGAATAAGTGCTTGGGTATGGCACGGACCTGTGACTAGAAACGCAACACAAAAGGAAGTCTGGATGAGCTTTCAGCTTCACTCCTGCCTCCTCAGCATTATTTATTTGGAATATTTATAAATGGCTAAATCTTTACAAAAGGCCATAACGGTACACAACATGGCCTCATTCTTAGTGAAGCTATGCAGGATATATGACAAAAGTTGAGTACAGACCGATAGCTAGAAAGGTGATAAGGGGGCTTAACAGGCTGGGAAATAATTGCCCTACTACTACAGACTACAAACTAAACAACTCTGTATGTGATTTGCAAAAATTCATTAACCCATAACATTTCAACACCTTCTAATACATGGAATCTTAAATCTTATACGATGCCAAAACAATAATGACATATGCAACTCAAAATCTCAAAGCCAAACAGTCCAAATATTCCTGACTTCGGCTTCCGGAGGCGGCGCAAAACCGTGATGGCGGACCTCTTCGAGCTCTGAAGAGGGGCACCGCAGAAAAGGGTTGCTCGCGACGGCGCAGCGGCAACCCATCAAGATAAACCACGGGCAGAGTGAGTCCGTGGCCGTGGGACCCGGCGGGCACCTGGAGCGACCCCGAAATCACAAAAGGAACCCCGTAAGGGGCTCCGGAGTGAAGGAGGGGGAGCGGTGCTGTGGGTTCATCGCTCTTTCTGCGGAGGCGAAGCCGCGCGGCTGTCACGGATGAGCGCTGACCTTTCTTCCAAGAAACATCGGGCTGAAACATCAAACCCGTGAGTAAGGACCTAAGATTCTACAAATCAAATCGGAAAATTTGGCTAAAAACGGGAGACGAGAAAGAGGAAGTCCGTCTTCCGACACTGCTTTCAAGATCAAAGCAGACGGTCTAAAGAGCGGAAAGCGCTGTGAACAGGGAAGCTTTGAAGCTTTAAATCGGGACTTTCGTGCACATTTGAATTTTACTCTTAAAGAATAAATACAGCATAAAATTGACCTGGAGCGGACACCCCAAGGGCAAGGGAAGACTCTAACCCCAAATTCCCGGGTGGCCGGGTAAAGTTGTGTAAACTGCGGAACTGTTGCAAGCTTCCAGATACTTTTGTAACTGGATAGTGTAATTTTGAGCTTACCTAGCTGAAGTGGATACAATTGCAGGCACCTTGCTGGAACTTTGTTATATGTTTAAAAGGGCTCTGCAGGACCTTTCTTTTAGCGTGCTGGAACTAATTTGCTTTTAAAATTGTTTTTAAAGTTGGAACAAAGAGACTTTAATTGCGGAAAGTTACCTTCTTCTTACTAAAACTTTGGTGGCACTCCCCCTAGAGGACATTGGGAATATAGAGGCCTGGGAAAGTTTCTCTGTTTACCTTCTCTCAATAGGCTGTTTTTAATTCTGGACTTGCCTTTCCCATGGGATTACAACACTTGACCTTGAACGTTGACTGATGAGTGGCACAGGAAAGACAAGAGCAGCCAAAGCTAAGGAAGCTAAGGAGAAAGAGAAAGCAAAAAAGCAAGCACAGCTTTTGCAAACAACTTTAACTCAGGGACGTAGATTATCAGTTCCAGCTGTGCTTGCGACACAAAAAGTAGAAACCGAAAAGCCTGAAAAATCTGAAGAGGAAGATATGGCAGCAGGAGGAACTGAGGCAGTACTGAAACAAGTTTTGGAACAATTGTCAGCAATAAATCAAAAAATTGATAACCAATCAACAAAAATTGACCAAGCAACATCCTCGATCCAGAAATTGACAGATCAGGTTTCCCAACATACCCAAGCAATTGAAAAATTGCAAGGAGCAACAGAAGAGAATCGTAAACTGGCAGGGGAAGCCGTTCAAATTGCAACATCAGCTAAAAAAGAAGTCGAGGAAGTTAAAGCGGAAGTCAAGCCTCTTCATAAACAGATAGGGGACCAACAAACCTATCTCTCGTTGGTGGAATTGAAAAATCGCGAGACCAACCTCAGACTAAGGGCAGTCCCAGAAATTGAACAAGAAGATTTGAAAGGACTTTTGACAACAGAGTTTACAAAGTTCTGGGACTTAAAAGAAGAAATTGATTTCAAAATTGTATCGGCTTTTCGGTTGGGAAGATTAGTAAGAAAAGATAGATCCAGAGACTGCTTAATAGCTTTGAGATCAAGGGAGGAGAGAGACAAAATACTAGGCCTACACTTCAAAAACTCAATTGTGATACAAGAGAAAAGGGTGGAAATTTACCGAGATATTCCTAAACAGTTATTGGACTTGAGAGCCACCTACTCAGATTTGGCTAAGTTGCTGAGACTCAACACAATTCCTTACAGGTGGGAGTTCCCACAAGGGCTATCATTCACTTACAAACAGAAGAAGGTTAAAATAAGATCACCAGAGGACTTACAAAAGTTCCAGCACGATTACGGAGAAGACCTCCAAAAAGAAGCAGCAGCTAATTGGCCTATACCCAACCCAGGTGGAGCAATACCTGCACCTTCGGAACCAGAGGAGAAAGAAGATACACCGCTCTAGGTGTAGCAGAATAGTTCAGGATGTCTCTGCGGCTACTCAGTTGGAATATAAATGGCGGAAATTCCCCGGAGAAAAGAAGGAGGTTATTTCACATATTGAAGAAAGAACAATTGGACATTATTTGCCTACAAGAAACCCATGTGACCAGGCTCCACAGGAAGGTTTTGGTAAATAAAAGATTAGGCCAAGAATTTATTTCGTCTGACAAAGTAAAGAAAAGAGGAGTGGTGATCTACGCTAAGGAGAGCCTGATACCCAAATTTCTATTTAAGGATGAACAAGGAAGAATTTTGGCAATTGAAATTCAAACCCAAGGAGAAAAAATATTGATATTAGGAATTTATGCCCCAAATGACGGGAAATCAGAATTTTTCAAGAAGCTGCATGAGACGTTGCTGGACTATCTGGATTATGCTAACATCATAATGATGGGAGATATGAATGGAGTGGTGTCTACACATATGGATAAGTCTTACAACCAAAACTTAACATCAGACGGCAGACTGCCCAAAACTTTTTTCGAACTGACTGACAATCTGGATTTGATCGACATATGGAGGACAAAGAACCCCCTAGGTAAAGAAGGAACTTTTTTCTCTGAGGCCCACCTGTCTTGGTCAAGGATCGACCAAATCTGGACCTCCAGGGGGCTGGCACCCAAGACTAAAAAGGTGGAAATCTGCCCAAAAACATGCTCCGACCACAACGCCTTGAAAATAGAACTTAGATTAACTCAACCCGGTTCCTTCAGATGGAGAATGAATGACACACTACTAAGAGATCAAGAGATTGTGAAAAAGGCCCAAAAAACATTAAAGGACTATTTTGAGATAAATCTGAATACTACAGTTGAAAAAAGAACGATCTGGGACGCAAGCAAAGCTTTTATGAGAGGGTTTCTGATACAACAGAATTCAATCAAGAAAAAACTCTGGAACGGAAAGAAGGACAAAATATTGGAGAAAATACACCAAGGAGAAAAAAAACTGAGAACCAAACCAAAGTCCAAGGAGGTGCTGAGAGAAATTAAATTCCACCAAGCAGAATACTCAAAATTGATTAATCAGGAGATTGAATGGAAAATAAAACAGATGAAGCAAAGATCTTTTGAATCAGCAAATAAATGTGGAAAGCTGCTAGCTTGGCAGCTGAAAAAAAGACAAAAGCTAAACACGATAACAAATCTAGAGATTGATGGAAGGATCGTACAGAAACCAGAAGAAATTAGGAGGTGCTTCCACAGATACTTCAAAGAACTGTATGCACAGGGGCCCCAGAAAGAATCAGAGATAGATCAATTTTTAAAGATAAATGGACTATCAAAAATAACTCAAGATAAAAGATCAATCTTGAACTCTACAATAACTTCACAGGAAATTGAAGGTGCCATTCAGAATATGCAACTAGGTAAATCTCCAGGCCCGGATGGACTTACCTCCAAATATTACAAGGTTCTGAAGGACTATTTGATACAACCTTTGTTGGAGGTATGTAACCAGATTATGGATGGGAAGAGGGCACCAGAAACGTGGAAAGAAGCCTTCATCACATTGATACCTAAGTCAGAATCTGAAAAGACTCAGCTTAAAAACTACCGTCCCATCTCACTCCTAAATGTGGATTACAAAATATTTGCAGACATTTTGGCAAATAGACTTAAAAAAGTCTTAAATGAAGTAATTCATAAAGACCAAGCTGGCTTTCTCCCTGGTAGACATTTATATGAGAACACTAGAAACATCATTGACATTTTAGAACTTTTGCAGACTAACAGGAATACAAGGGCGGTGTTAATCTTTATTGATGCGGAGAAAGCATTTGACAACATATCTTGGATGTTTATGAAGAAGAACTTGGAAGGGATGGGAGTGGGACGGGGGTTTGAGAATGGATTACATGCAATCTATTCAGAACAAAAAGCTAAATTAATAGTGAACAATGGGGTGACGGAGGAATTTAAAATTGAAAAAGGGACACGACAAGGGTGCCCTCTATCCCCTCTGTTATTTATTTCAGTCCTGGAGGTGCTATTGAATATGATCAGAGAGGACCGGTTGGTACAAGGGATAGAGGTCGGAGTGAAACAATATAAACTGAAAGCTTTTGCAGATGACCTAGTTTTGACACTGCAGGAGCCAGAATCCAGTACAAAAAGAGTTCTCGAACTTATATCTGAATTTGGTCGGGTGGCGGGATTTAGGTTGAATAAACAAAAAACTAAGGTTCTGACCAAAAATTTAACAATTACAGAAACAGAGGGGCTTCAGAGAGAAACAGAACTGAATGTGGTTAAAAAAGTGAAATACCTTGGGATCTATTTGTCCTCCAAGAATTTGAATTTATTTAAGGATAATTATGAGAAATGTTGGTTGGAGGTTAAAAAGGATTTAGAAATTTGGTCAAGATTGAAACTTTCCTTGTTGGGAAGAATTGCAGCTATAAAAATGAATGTGTTGCCGAAAATGTTATTTTTGTTTCAAACCTTACAGATCGTGGACAGAGTGGATTGCTTTGGAAAATGGCAGAAGGATATATCTAGATTTATCTGGCAGGGCAAAAAGCCCCGAATAAAGTTTAAAATATTAACAGATTCGAAAGAAAGAGGGGGGTTTGCCCTGCCGGACTTGAGGTTGTATTATGAAGCTGCAGCCTTCTGCTGGCTGAAAGATTGGTTTTTGTTGGAAAACACCGATGTCCTAGATCTGGAAGGTTTTAATAATGCTTTTGGATGGCACGCATACCTATGGTACGACAAGGTTAAAGCACATAAATTGTTTAAAAGCCACATTGTCAGAAAAGCAATTTTTGCAGTCTGGATGAAATATAAAGACTTACTAGAGAGTAAAACTCCGAGGTGGCTATCACCAGTGGAGGCCAAGGCCCGAAAAAGACCCAATATGGAGGCCTATTGGCCGAAATATTGGGAATTGACTGAAAAAATTGGAGACAATTGGAAGTTGCAGAGCCAGGACAAACTAAAAAATAAGGTGCGAGATTGGCTACATTATGCTCAAATTCAAGAGGTTTTCAAAATGGACAAAAAAGTTGGTTTCCAGGTGGAAAAGTCGAAACTAGAGACAGAATTGTTAGAACCAAAGACAAAGCTGTTATCTAGAATGTATAACTTGCTGCTTATGTGGAATTTACAGGATGAGATAGTTAAATCTGCTATGATTAAATGGGCACAGGATGTTGGACACAACATTATGTTTGAAGACTGGGAAAGGTTATGGAACACCGGAATGAAATTCACGGCCAGTACGGCCTTGAAGGAAAACATTATGAAAATGATATACCGGTGGTACATGACCCCAGTCAAGTTAGCTAAGATACACCACCTGTCTGACAATAAATGTTGGAAGTGTAAGGAAGCAGAGGGGACTTTCTTTCACCTCTGGTGGACATGCCCAAAGGTTAAGGCTTTCTGGGAAATGATTTACAATGAGTTGAAAAAGGTATTTAGGTATACCTTTCCCAAGAAACCAGAGGCCTTCCTGTTGGGCATGGTAGACCAGAAAGTGTTAAAGAAGGACAGAACTTTGTTTATGTATGCTAGTACAGCAGCAAGAATACTTATCGCAAAGAACTGGAAGACACAAGATTTACCCACGCTGGAGGAATGGCAGATGCAGTTGATGGACTACATGGAGATAGCTGAACTGACCGGCAGAATCCGAGATTTGGATGTAGAAACAATTGAGGTGGACTGGAAAAAGTTTAAAGACTACTTGCAAAAGTATTACAAACTGTATGAATCTTAAGACGGTGCATGATTTGGAAATGATACGCTTTAGCAATTATGATTAAGTAAATAGTAAACTAAGTGATAAAAGAGAAAAGGAGATAATATGAAATTGAACATGTTACGTTTATTTTAAAGGTATAAAAATTGTGACATAATACATTGAATATAGATACATAACATGTAAAAGTTACAATAAGGTATGACATAAGGTAACAAATTGCTGACATTGTTAATATAAAGAACGCAGAATCGGAAGGGGTGGGGAAGTCCAAGTTGGGATTTTTGTTAAAAAAAAAAAAAAATGGTTTCTTGCAAACTTCTTATTTGTTTGTAATGTATAAAATTTGGAAAGAAACGTAATAAAAAATATTTTAAAAAAAAAACAAATATTCCTGACTTCATGTCCATGAGAGCGACTCTCTCTGTATATAACTTGTGCTGATGCAATCCCAAAGGAACTCTGACAACGTTGTGTTTATTTTCTAAAAGGTCCTCAAGGGAAATTTATTGCTTTAGTGCAAGTGGTTCCTAATATGCTGCTGATTTGATCCCGGAATGTCCCTAGTTTCCCCATTATTACCGCCACTGAGCTTGAGGAGGAGCAGGTGCCAGAGCCTCTCTTGAGTGGTGGTGGCAGCAGCCACGAGGAAACACCTCCTTGCCTCCTTTCTTGGGCAGCTTGTAGCAGCTGCTGGAGAGCAGGCAAAGGGGGGGGGGAGGCTGTGGCTGTCAAGGTCCAGCCCCATGTGGTGTGTCAGCTCTGAAGGGCAGGCAGAGAGCAGGGCCACCCTGCGCGGGAAGAAAGGGAGAGCCTAGCAGAAAATAAGGAGCCTTGATTTTTATTTTTATTTTAGCAAAAATTAAAAAAAATATACGTTGCCCTTCCACGTCTAATCTTGCTTGCCCCTTTCTGAAATTTATTTACAGTATTGGTGTGTGTTTCTCTTTTTGTAAATCTACCAAAGAATAAAATAAAATCAGGATTAAGGGGTTTTCTCAGGAGGGTGTGTGTGCTGTGTCCCGTTGGTGAAGCGGTGGTGGCACTCGCCCTTCTTCCGATAGGAAATGCTCTGAGGGGGCAGGGGCCCCAAAATGGGGGGAGGGTTTGAGGAGGGTCAGGGGAGGGGAGTGAGAAATATCCCTATTTTCATCTGAGGAATGTTGGAGGGTATGGTTAAGTTAGGTCAACAGATTGAGCAGGTGCACAGAACACCAGTTCTGTCTTCCCCAATATGTCAAGAAAAATTGTATTTTTTTTTATACAGTTGAATCTACATACCTAAAGCTTCTCCTTGGCTCAGTCAGTAGAGCATGAAACTCTTAATCTCAGGGCCATGGGTTCAAGCCCCACTTTGGGCAAAAGATTCCAGCATTGCAAGGGGTTGGACCAGATGACCCTCATGGTCCTTTCCAATACTACAATTGTTGGATTCTATGATACACAAATTTTGGGGTGGGATGTCTGCTTGAGAACTGCCACAGTCATGGAGAGAGACTGCCCCTTTCCTTTCCTTTCCTTCCCAGACCAGACTACTGGTCGCCACCAGTGCTGTAAGTCTCCTGAGCCAGAGAACCCATTCCCAAGAATTTAATTAGTTTTCGTTTATTTTATTTAAACCATATCTTGGCTTCCGGAGTAAACGTTCCAGGGCAGCTGACGACAAAAAATGGAAATCATCCAATCAAAACATGACACCAGTGCTACCATAAAGCAGCAATAAAAGCAGAGACAGCAAAGATAAGCATCAAAGCAGAAAGATCCCAAAAGTAATAAAAGCAGGGGAAAGGGGAAGAGAGAAAGTATCATTAAGAATAGAGAAGTTGTAGCAGCACATCAGGTCATTGATTCAAAGTTTGGCATGCTGCTGTTGCTGCTCATCGTCACCATAAGAAATGTGGCCTACCCACTTTATCCTCACAACAACCTTGTGAGGTAGGTTAGACTGAGTGAGAGTGATTAGCCCCGATGCAGAGTATTATGGGTTTTGAAGTTGGATCTCCTGGCTCCCAGCCTGACACTTGAACCCAGGACAGGGAACCCTTTTCAACCCAAGGACTGCATTCCATTTGGGGCAACCCTCTGAGGACACCATGCTAGAGGTTGGGTGGGGCCTGAGACAAAAAGTGGGTGGAGCAACAAATATGAATTTTTACTTTCGTGAAAATTCTGCACACCCCACTCTAGTCTCCATTTGGGCAAGCAAGAAGCATGGTCAAAGTTCAACAGTTCATTCCAGCCAGGCAGAAACACCCAAGCAGGGTTGGTGAATAAGACCTTGGGACTTTGTGAGAGAAAGTGTGGCCAGGGAGAATCCAAAGGGCCAGAAAGACAGGCAGGCTGTGTGTTGTCCCCTGGCCTGATGTCCTCTACCCCAGTTTTAACTCTCTTGCCCCTCCTCCCCATACTTGATGTGACAATGTCTGTCATTGTGGGAAGGCAGGGTACACAACTAGTCTTCATTTTCCTTTAGGGGAAGACACGTTTTGTTGTTGCCGCTGTTGTATAATTCCCCTTCCCAGCAGGTTCAGGTGCCTAACTGCGAATTTAGAGTTTGTCCGGTGCACAAACTTGGTTTCCATCAAGATGGTCATGGTAGCATTTGACTCATGGCATGTGTATATTATTCTCTCCCCAGCCCCTTGTGTTTCAGTCTTTGCAACTATAATAAAGTGCCCGCCGTGTGGTTTGAAGCTCACGGCAAGCACAGACCTTTCCATCAGGAGTGCTGTAAATTAGTTCCAGTCTGCAGGAGAACACTGGAACTAATTGATGTGACCTGGAAGTTGGCAAAAAAAGAAAGAAACGAAGAAGAAGAATAAAGAAGTCCATAGCAGTGAAATCAACCTTTCCCTTCAATAACTTGATGCATATATAATCTTTTCAGGTTGTAAATAGATGAGGCCTCCTGCTCTGTCCCAAGATTAAGGACCTGGCTTCCCTTGTCGAAGTGATAATGGCTTTCAGTTTTTCAGTTGATTTGTACAGCAGGTGCCTTTAAAATAAAATAAAGAACACCAGGAGGTGGGGTGGGTGCAGGGAAGGTGGGGTGGGGAGGATGGGGAAAGGAGGAGATGCTAAAGAAAGCAAAGGCAAATATCAGGCGCACATACCCGCTTCCTATATCAGTCTTTGATTATCCAGTTACATTTTCCTCTGGATCTTTTTACTTATGAGATGTAAGTCCCATCACTTAAAAGAAGGCTGAGGAATGTGGAAAGGTGAACACATAACCATAAATCTAAATTGGAGAGCGGGTGTTTAAAAACACACACTACCAAATACTAATTTCACTTTGCATTCCTTGTTGACAGCTTTTCTTTTTTACCGTAACTTGGGGGTGTAATTTATTTATTCAAAATATCATATAGGATTTGCATCTGAATTTCTTCCATTCATAGTCTCAGTGGTATCATGTTTGCTGCACACAGAAGATCCCAGGTTCAATGCCTGGCATCTCTGGGTAATGCTGGAGAAGTTGTCATTTTTAAATCCTGGAGAGCTGCTTCCAGTCGCTGGAGACAGTATTGAGATAGATGAGCCAGTGGTCTGACTTGAAATAAAGCAGCTTCCTATGTTCTGATTTAAACTAGCCTGTTGTTCAGAATCACAGAATTGTAGAGTTGGGTCTGCGTGGGTTGTCTAGTCCAGAGGTTTTTTGCCTGCAGCCTCTCACTCTTTTTCAAACAACCTCCCTTGTGGAGTCTCCTCTTGGCCTCCTCTCTTTCCCCCTCTCCTTGGAAGTCCTCTGAGCAGCTGCAGCTGCCACCCCTAGTCTCTGAGCTGCTCCGCCTTCCCCAAAGAGAAGTGCCTCCCCACACTGCCCCACTGGGACCTGGGAAGCACCCCCTGGCCAGCCCCAGAGCCAAGCTTTTGGGAGGCAGAGACCCAAGAGGGCATGAGAGGACGGAGAGAAGGACAGAGGGACAGAGGCCGGTGTTGCATGTGGCACCCCGACTATCATTCAAGGCACCCCAGGGTGGAACAAGGCACCCCAGGGAAGCACACTGGTTGAAAACCACTGGTCTGGTCCACTCCCTGCAATACAGGATCCTTTTGCCTAAGGCTGAGCTCAGACTCCTGACACTTAATCTCATGCTCTCATGCTCTATCACGAGGGGTAGAATCTTAGGGCTCGTCCACACTTCCACCTGCCTCCACTGCTTCCCCCCAGGAAAACCCGCTGTTTGGGAACCCATGGTAGTGTTGAATTTGGCATGCGGGGGGGGGGGGGGCGTTTCTTATTTTATTTTGCAAACAACTTTGCCAAAAAAAGCTCAGCAGCTTTTGTGTCCAGATTTTCACTTTTTGAAATATAAGGATGAAGGTAAAGGGACCCCTGGCCATTAGGTCCAGTCATAGCTGACTCTGGGGTTGCAGTGCTCATCTCGCTTTATTGCCCAAGGGAGCCAGTGTACAGCTTCCGGGTCACGTGGCCAGCATGACTAAGCCACTTCTGGTGAACCAGAGCAGTGCACGGAAACGCCGTTTACCTTCCCGCCAGAGCGGTACCTATTTATCTACTTGCACTTTGATGTGCTTTTGAACTGCTAAGTGGGCAGGAGCAGGGACCGAGCAATGGGAGCTCGCCCCGTCACAGGGATTCGAACCGCCGACCTGATCGGCAAGTCCTAGGCTCTGTGGTTTAACCCACAGCGCCACCTGCGTATCCTCCAAACTTACATATAGTTACCCAGTTAAATGACCTGGTTGAAAAATAAAACCATCATGGGCACCACCGTTCCATGTTATTTTGAAGCTTGGATAGCCTTCCACTTGCTGCTGGACCACAGCCCCCATCATCCCTGATCAGTGTACATGTTGCCTGGGGCTGATGGGAAGTGAAGTCTTAACAGCATTTGAAATAACTTAGCTTGGGGTACAGGCTCTGCCCCCAATGACTGGCTATTCTTCAAAGAATGAATGGGTGTGTCTACTTCAGGGGACCATGGAGTGAAGCAAGTAATATTTCACTAAAAATGTTATAGAAACACTGGCTCCACTTCTACTCCAGAGATATTTGACACCAGCATATAATTATAGGTATAGAAACCATTTCAAGTTAATTTCCCCAAAAGATGTAGGGTCTTGGAATCTTGGCTCTTCCTTCCTTCGTTTCTTCCTGCTAAAATTGGTGCCTCTTCATCCTAAATTGCCCTTTATACTTCTCTTTCCTAGTTATAAAACCATTGAAAGCACCTCCCATGTTTAAACAGATGTTTAATATCAAGGTCCATCATCGACTTGAGTTTGGTTTCCAGTCACTAGCATGCTTCATAGAAAATTGTAGTAGGTACTGGCTGTGTACCCTTGGCAGAAAATAAGACAAAGTAAAAGACGCAAATCCTGAACCAAGAAGGTAAGCCAAATGCCCCTGTGAGAAAAACAGAATTGTATGCAGAGATGGAATAAGGGGACGTGATCTTTGAGGCTGAATTATGGCTATGAATTTGGTTTTGCATTGTAAAGATGTACAACAAGATCTGCCTGAAAACCTTGACAGTCATTGCCAGTCAGTGTAGGCCACTGTTTGGGTACCTCCAATCTATTGGCCAAATTTGGTCCACCAAGGGTTCAAATGTGGCCAAGTCCATTTTCCTAAAACTGCACACATATGCCTCATTCCTGACATCATATATGATGTCAGGTCTCTATGTATGGAGACAGAGGGTGGATCTAGGCACAGGTTAAAAATACTATAAATAAGTCAGAAATTAAATCGTTACAACAAAAGAAAGGGGGGGAGCCTATCTAAAAATCCATACAAACTCTGTTTTGCTCTCTGGCACCATCTGATGTTGGATGTTTATATCGTATTCAAAAGGTATTATTGCGACAAATGCAGCTGAGTCAAGAGGTGCATCCACCAATGAGAAACTGGGAGCCATAACGTGTACTCCTTATTGTACATTGGTATGAGAAAGCAAGGGACACGGGTGGTGCTGTGGGTTGAACCACAGAGCCTAGGGCTTGCTGATCAGAAGGTCGGCGGTTCGAATCCCTGTGACGGTGTGAGCTCCTGTTGCTCAATCCCAGCTCCTGCCAACCTAGCAGTTCGAAAGCATGTCAAAGTGCAAGTAGATAAATAGGTAACACTCCGGCGGGAAGGTAAACAGTGTTTCCGTGTGCTGATCTGGTTCGCCAGAAGTGGCTTAGTCATGCTGGCCACATGACCCGGAAACTGTACACCGGCTCCCTCGGCCAGAAAAGCGAGATGAGCGCCGCAACCCCAGAGTCGGTCATGACTGGACCTAATGGTCAGGGGTCCCTTTACCTTTACCTTTATGAGAAAACAATCTTCAGCTTGTGGGCAGTAGAGCCAAAGTCTACTGGTTTGGCTGTGCAGACGATGCCTGCAGAAAGATGTATAGCTGCTTACAGTATAGCCGAAGTCTCAGGTGTTTTAAAGTGCCATGCAAATCCTCTGACTACCTTGCAGTGCCTCTGAGACTACATATTTGCCATAACTGCATTGTTTCTGAGGCTTTCAGGCAAATTGCTTATAGCACTACTTCTTTATTTTAGAAAGGTACATCAGAAACTACCATTTTTCCTAAATATTTTTAAATGTATACCTTTGGATTGTTTAATTTGGGAGAGCCATAATTCGCAGTCAATTCAATGGCTATATGATCCCAAATTCAAAAAAAATGCTGAAACCTGCTGACGTTTAACATCGCCAAAGCTTTAATTGATTCATTGCATGGTATAGATATTTGTATGTCATTACATGCTGCAGAAAGCCTTTGAACTGATTCTATATCCTTGTTGCAGAAGCTGTTGTATATATCAGTCAAGTATGTTACGTGACAGTATATTATGGTAAGACTGCCTGACAGACACACCAGGGGTGGAGAGATCCTAGGAGGCAGCTGGTAAACATATTTAACCGGTGGGGTAGTTAGTCACACTTCTGGAGTTTTAATTGAATTACCTTTGACAGTGAACAGCAAACCTAGTGGGCGATCTCCTAAATTAAACTGACGAATGGGTTCCCCCAAAATCAATTAGCATAGAAGGCTGGGGGCATGAACACATCCTGTTGCTTAGCGGGGACTCGAAGCAGACTTAGAATGACAGCAGCAAATGTGAGACCAAGTGAAAACAAGCATCTCCTAACACTGCTGACCTCTGCTCCCAAACATGAAAGAAAAACAGGAGCTCAACAGGAGCTGAAAAACTAGAACGGAAAGTCATTCGAGATCCGTTCTGGCTGAGATAATACAGGATGCTTCGAAAGAGCTTGATTAATGCCAAGCAGTATATTAAAGAAAAGATCCGGCAAAAGTACGGAAGCTAGTTTGAAGTGCCATGTCCAAGATATAAACATTCACATCTGCTCCGTTTTTTCATTTAGAGATGAGCAGGTAAGGAGAACGTTCGTCCTTCTGATGGCTTCAGTTCATGGGATTGGAGGAATCCTTGATGACCAACAGCATTCAACAGATGCTATGACCAGAGTGGGCAGGAGGGAGAACTCAGGTCAAGCTGCATATATGAATCATATATGATTCACCATTTGCATGAGAATGTAGGAAGAGCCCTGCTGGATGGAGTAGGCCAAAGAACCATCTAGTCCAGCATCTTGTTCTCACAATGGCCAAGTAGATGCCCGTGGCAAGCCTGCAAGCAGGACCTGAGCACACCAACACCTGGAAGGCTAAGATAAGACAATGTAAACTGGTATAAAATTAAGCAGCATGTTAGTACAAATTTATTCTAAGAACATATTTTTAAATTCGATTTTGCTTAATACACCAATTTTCCTGAATACAATGCAATTTTCATTAATATATGCATTTTGTATGTACAGATTACCCGAGTATGTGCATTTTATGCAAATTTTGGATAAGCGGAAGTTTCAAAGATTTGCTGTATTTTGGTTTGTGTATTGTTTCGGAATGTGCAAGCTGAGTGGGTTCACCTATAAATGCAAACTGAGTCAAATGTCTTCCCGATCCCAATATCCATCACCCAATAAGAGATAAAGCCCTTCCTTATTGGGATTGGAAGATATTTGATGATTGGACTCCATATAGTCCAAGACCAAGTGATCTGGTTTTATACTGAGGGAATGGCTTACTCACAAAGAAGGTATGTCTGTAGGTAAGATTACGACCCACACACACTCCAGATATGTACTGTTTCATCCCAGAATGTCTGGACTCCTTATAATGGGGTTGGTTGGGGGTGGTGTGCCTTCCTTTCACTCCAGAGGCTGTTCAGTTGAATGTCTGTGAGTGACAAGCAGTATGTGACAACTGAAAATCTGCTGGAACTGATGCTCAGACTACTGCTGAATATTTTTGGAGGGTAGATTCAAGAAAATGGGGAGGGAGTAGAAGAGGGTTGAACATGAGTACACCACACAGAAACCTTTTATTGTAAGGTCCATTTGTAAATCTATATTTCACGAAAAGGAAAGAAAAAATGTGCTTATCACCAGGTCTGTCAGGGTTGGGGTTTTTTCCCCAGCATCCCAAGCAAGGAAGAACACATTTTCAGAGCTGAACAATAAATTTTAATTCTATGCTCTTTCAAAGATCATGATTACACCCTACAGCCCTGGTCTTGTGAGGATTACATCACTTCGTTTGCACAGCAAAGGCACACTGGGGAAGATCAACATGTGTGAGGGTTTTATGAAAATGGGGAGCACTCTTAGGAACAGGATCTCCAATCTTCCACTGATCGCTGGGTTGTTCTGCCTAGCATTTGGCTGGATTGAAAGAACATTCTGAACTGCTGGAACTGGGGAAGATTCTCCAACAGGAATAGGCAAGAAATTTGATCCAAGGTGAACATGCCTAATTCACAATGGCTGAAACAATGTGCGAACCAAAATACAGTCATTCTTCAAAGCTTGCTTTCCCCCTGAATTTTGCAAGGCAGTTCTCCTGGTATGTAATGTGTCAAAACTGCACATACTGGGGGGAAGTGCGCATATAAATGCCTATCATTGTGAAAACGACATACAAAAAATGCATTATATTTAGGAAAATTGCTTCGAAATACTGTACATTAGGCAATGTTACATTAAAAATGTGTAAACTAGGAGAAATCTGCAGTGAATTTCTGATTACTATTCACGACGACTGATAATAATAATAATCAGAAACTGTTGTAAAATGTGGGGAACTTAACTTAAGATTGGAAAAATGATAGGGCTGCCATATGTCTGAGCGGAAATTGAGAAAATGTCTGTGAAAATCCGGACGTATGGCAGCCCATGGCAGCAGCCCATGCCGTCCCCCCCCCAAAAAAAATTGCCCAAAATGTTCAATAATTTTCCTGCGTGGATTTTCAGTATTTGAAATATGACATCCCTAAAAAATTAAACAGAGAGAAATAAAAATTGATATACTCCATCCCTATTCTTCAGTGATGATTTCAATGACAGGGCAGTTGTATATAGGAGAAGGTAGCCCTGCAGATAACTGAACCACAGGATTGTTATGGGAGTTTAAAAAATAATTGAATAGGGCCTGGAAATGAGCCAGAAACCATGGCAAATGACAAAGCACTGGTGCAATGTGGTAAGTATTTACTATTCCCCATTGGTAACTGAATTGCCATTCTTTGGACCAACTGGATTTTCCAGGTGATTTACAAATGGGCTCATATGCCAGCTATTTCTGGTAGTATGTATAATTCACAGCACCATCACAATAAATTAAAGTTATTTGTATTGATGTCTTCCTATGCCTTGCATGCCCAAACAATGTGGCTGAAATTGTAAAACCCCAAGGTGGTTGTCACCAATGGAAGCGAAAGCTCAGAAAAAGCTCAATATGGAGGCCAGATGGCCGAAGTATTGGGAAATTTTGGAACAAGAAGGAGATAGACTGAAACTGCAGAGTTTTGAGAAACTAAAAAACAAAGTGCAAGACTGGCTTCATTATTATCAGATAATGGAGGCTTACAATTTGGATAAGAAAGTTGGCTTCCAGGTGGAAAAATCTAAATTGGAAACAGAACTGTTAGAACCCAAAACTAAGATTTTGTCAAAAATGTATAACTTGCTGCTGAAATGGAACACTCAGGATGAGACTGTCAAATCAGCTATGATTAAATGGGCACAAGATGTTGGACATAACATTATGTTTGCCGACTGGGAACAGTTGTGGACCACTGGGATGAAATTTACGGCATGTAATGCCTTAAGAGAAAATATTATGAAAATGATATACAGGTGGTACATGACCCCAGTCAAGCTTGCAAAAATTTACCATTTGCCCGATAATAAATGTTGGAAATGTAAAGAAAATGAAGGTACATTTTTTCACCTTTGGTGGACGTGCCCTAAGATTAAGGCTTTCTGGGAAATGATCTATAACGAATTGAAAAAGGTATTTAAATATACCTTCTTGAAGAAACCAGAGACCTTTCTCTTGGGTATGGTCGGCCAGCTGGTGTCAAAAAAGGATAGAACTTTCTTTATGTATGCTACAACAGCAGCAAGAATACTTATTGCAAAGTATACTGGAAGATGCAAGATTTACCCACTCTGGAAGAATGGCAGATGAAGATGATTGACTGCATGGGATTGGCAGAAATGACTGGCAGAATCCGTGACCAGGGAGAAGAGTCGGCGGAAGAAGATTGGAAGAAATTCAAGGACTATTTACAGAAATATTGTAAAATTAATGAATGTTGAACGATGTCGGATAGAAATTAAGGGGTTTTTTAGCTGTAATGCTTTGAGATAAGGATTTGCTTAATAAATAATTTGAATTGCACTACAAGAAGGGGAGGTATGAGGAGGTCAGGGAAATATGTCATTGAAAACTAAGTATTGTGAACTATATGTGTTTTTAAACTTTTTTGCTTTTTGTTTGTATAAAAATTGGAAATTTTAATAATTTTTTTTAAAAAACACACAATGTGGCTGAAATTGAAATGTGGAAGACCTTTATATTGTGAGGGGTTAGTGGTGTACAGCAATGGTTCCTCTCATGTCCAGACCTCTTTTTTTTTTAATTTAAGGGGTCTAGGACCCTTTAATTAGCCAGTGGTACCTCGGTTTAAGAACAGTCCGGTTTAAAAATGATTTGGTTTACAAACTCTGCAAAACCAGAAATAGTGTCCCGGTTTGAGAACTTTACCTTGGTCTAAGAGCGGAATCCAAATGGTGGAAGGGAACCAGCAGCGGGAGGCCTCATTAGGGAAAGCGCACCTCGGTTTAAGAACAGTTTCAGTTTAAGAACGGACTTCCTGAATGGATTAAGATAGTAAACTGAGGTACCACTGCATTGTGTTTGGACGCCTGCTGATAAAATGGCTAATGTACTATCTCTTGTGTAGTCATGAGCAGCTCTTGGAAGCACTTCAAGGTGAGCCACCTGTTAAAGGAGCACTGGTGTCTAATCAAATAGCATCCAAGAAAGCTTATATTTATTTATTTCACAAAATACAGACACCACTTGCTTGTAAAAAGAACCTGAAAGCAGTTTACAAAAAGATAAAACGATAAAATGAAGAAAAATCCAATGCACAGCCTTAGTTCCTGGAAACTAAAGGGATTAAGCTGTTTGCCTTTTGCTTTTGTTTTCCTCCTTGTTTAGCTTTCTCATCCTGTCTTTAAATTAAATTTGTTTTCAAAATATGAAAAGTAATAGGGTCATCAAGAAGGCTGATGACATTCTAAAGGCCCGAGTAAGAAAAGGAGGTTTACTTTGCCCCTAAATGAAGCCAAAATGGGTGACAACAAAATATAATTCAAGAGGGAGTTCTGTATTGCAGCCACTGCCATAGTATCAGTGGTTTGGGTTGTTAATGGGGAGCCATAGACAATATTGGGAGCCATAATTGCATAATGGCCAGAGTGTTGGACTAGGACCTTGCCTACCAGGGTTTAAATCCTCTCTCAACCATGAAACTCATGAGGTGACTTTAGGCCAGTCACAACCCCTTCCCAACAGCCTCTAAATTATTGGTACAAATCATCAGGCAACAATGACAGAGTAATTAGGCCAATTTATCCTGTTTATCTAAAGCAGGAGTGGGGGATCTTTTTCAGCTTGAAGACCACATTCCCACCAGTGGGAGATCAAAGCAAAAGTGGGCAAATAAATGAGTAAAGATTTCACCTTTCTACAGACTCTAGGAACACCCACACCCCTGTCTCCATCATTGTCAGTATTAGCATTCAAGGACTCATTCCAGCCAAGTGAAGATATGAAGCAAGACTAACTAGAGGTATGGCCTGTGCAATGAGGGTGCGGCTTGTGAGGAGGTGTGTCCTGAGGAAAGTCCCTAGCTCCAGACAAAGAGGCTTGAAGTTCCCCAACAATGGAATATTAATATTTTTTCAGGAAACTTTAGAAGAATTTGCACATTGGTTGTGTGTTTCTTTTGATTCCTAACTTTCACCAGATTGTTGACAATGCTTGGCCTCTTTACAGTTAGGAACAGTTTGAGAAGCAATTAAAAAAACACTGCTGCTATTTTGGTCTCTTGCAGGAAGTGGAACCAAGGTGTATTATGGGATGGAATCCCAGAATTCAATGGGAACCCCTTTTATGGACCCTTTTAATGGTGGGCTCTTGAAATATGTGGTGTACCACGGCTGGAATAATTTCTGTGATCAACTCAGTACAGCCCTGTTGCACTTCAAATGGAGACATTCTTTTGGCATTTTGTGCAGTGGCTGCAAGCCGGTCTCATGGCAGAGGAATTATCCTAGTTGTTGTGATCTAATGCCAAAGTCTTTGTAACAGAATTGCTCACAGCCATATATTTGGGGTAGGGAGGTTGTAAGTGGGCACATAATAGGCTGGTTTGGATGTTTAAAGGAATTCATAAAATAAACAGCACCCTCGTATAAGAAATGAGAACTTACACATTTCATCCGGTTGTGGTGACATTTGCCATAAAATAGATTAATTATAGGGTTCCCCCCTTTTCTATTTTGTACTAAGCAACCATTTGATGAAATACATAAGTATGTGTATACAAATACATAACAGTTTCTTTGAGTATTTGTTTGCTCAGCATAACAATATTTATATACAGTAATGATGTGCAATCATGGGCTCATTTTAATTGAAAAGTATTCAGAACAGAAATTGTTGCTTGAATGTAAGGGATAGATCTCATGTACAGCAATGCACTGTGCACCCATGAGGAACTCCCTGCTGAACAGGTGTTTGGCACTGCTCTGCAAATGCTATTGACGTATTGCCTAGATTCAACAAGCCCTGAAAATACATCACGTGAACTTACATTATCTGAGCTGACTGAGGATAGAATCTGTTCAGCAAAGAGGTGAGATTGGAGGCAAATGCTCCACCTATGTGTGCCACCCACCAATGTCATGTGGCCCTTGGAAGGTTGCCTGTGAGCAGTGCTTTTTTAGGGGTACTCTCATTTCCCTACTCGTATTGAAATACTGCTCCTCAATGAGGCCAAACTTAGATTCACAAAATGCTTAGGGGTATGCGTACCCCTGCTTCCCCCCAGAAAAAAAGCACTGCCTGCAAGTATCTGTGACCCTCAGGCCAGGGCCGGCTCGATACATTTTTGTACCTCAGGAGAACCATATAATGGCATTCCACACATACACTGAGGAAGAAGGGGTGAGTGGAAATCTACATCAGGAACAAGGGCATGGGGAATCAAATCAACTTTACTTGACAGCTGAAGTGGGAAGCAAAGACCGTCACAAGCAGAAAAGGGACCCACTCCCTAGGGGTGGAAATATCTACCTTCCTAAGCTGTGATGGATTCCTCCTGCTTACCAGCTGTTAAGGAGGAGGATTCCATCTTGCCTGGTACTGTTTCAGGGGGTGGGAAGAAGGAAAGACCTGAGGGGAAGCAGGAAAAGTTATGCAGGAAAAGCACCCACCCACTCCTACCGTCTGCCATGAATATATAGCTGCCTTGCAGCTCCTCTTTATCATTGTTTCTTATTTTTATTTTCTGCCCACACCTGCCGCTCTTTCCTGTGCCCCATAACCCTGACAGACCCAGATCACTCTGGGTCACCCAACCCAACCTGCAGTGATCCAGGGCTATCTCAGCTTGACTCAACCAACACATGGACTCCCTTGAATTAGCCTGATTCAGTTCAGGGCTCAGGACTTGGCTGCAATCCATTGCACAGCCCTTCCATGTATACTAGAATGATGTGCACATCAAAAACACAAGTGAGGACCTGGATCTAACTTGTGCCATTTTAAATAAGCAATGTGGATACTGAAGGACATACGAGTCTCTGGACTGGGCCACTGATAAGTGTGTGTGTATCTCTCTCCCCCCCCCCATCGCCCCTTTAATTCTTAAAGCTCCACTTCTAATTGTGTAACATTCTGATGAACCATGTCAGGCTGAAATCCAGGATTCAGAGGCATGTTCAATCAGTCCGAAGAATGCTCTGCTGTCTCGTTTATTTCCAAAATAATGATAGATGACAAGTTCGCAAGAAAGGATAGCCAAATCCCGGAGTCTGCAGAACAGATGACAGTTGCACAGGGAAATGCAGGGCTGCCGCAGAGTGATGATTGACGGCCAGGGTCAGAATGTGGAATGCATTTGTAGGACGCTGTCAAATCATAGGGAGCTGCTGACAGCTTATTCTACAGTTCACTTCCTTTGCACACTGTTGAGATTTATGCTGCAGTTCTGGAGGTGCTAATTAAACTCTGCTTTGCAGATGACTCATTTGAATTGTGTGGCAAATTTATCTACCTGACTGTCTGTCTGTCGTCTACCACTTTTACAATCAGTCTTTATTTAATAGTCCTGTAGGATTTAATACAGGGCTGTAACTTTTGTCATTTTAAAAAAAATATTATAATAGGGACGAAGGAGAAATCCTATTCCATATGCATTTAAAGGTGAATCTGTTAAATTCACACTTTATGAAGCAATATGTGAACTGAAATACAACTTCTCTTTAAAGTTCTCACTGATCTGAATTTTGTGGTGCTGTTTCTCTAACCAGTGTTTACAAATATGTATATATTCAGGACAAGTGGTTGCAAAAATGTGTACATTAGTCAAAACTCCATATAATAATGTGTTTATTAGGAGAAATTCATAGTAAAATGCTGGTGAAATTTCATGAAGATTTTTTTAAAAAATCTGTAAATATCTACAAAATGTGGAGAAATTAATTCAAGACTGGATAAATGAGAAACAAGAAGAACTGAAATTGACAGAGCATATTATTTTTGTAGTGGGGACAGAACCGATGGTAGAGAGAAAAAGGGCAGACGCAGACACACAGCTGGTTTAAACAGGACTTAACTATTCTGAGAGCAGCTTAAGGTATACTTTAGCATCACAAAAGCAGGGGCCCTGGATCTGACAGCCTGTCTACTGCATTCAGCAGCATAAGTACTGGATAAATATTACTTACTTACTTACTTACTTACTTACTTACTTACTTACTTACTTACTTATCTGTCATTATGTTCTTCCTCCAAAAGTTACCCAGGGTGATAAACACACAAACAATGAAACAATTAAACATCTAAAAACATCATTTCCCGATTGGGAAGATCTCTACTTAATAGACTTATTGAAAGAGGAAGGACTTCACTAAGTGTTGAATAGACAACAGAGATGTTGCCTGTTTAACATTTAACGGGAGGGAATTCCAAGTGGCAGGGACCACAGCAGTAAAGGCCCAGTTCTTCTATAGTGCAGAACAGGAGACACTCTCCTGCAGAGCTCAGGACTGAGTGGGCATAGAAGTGAGATGATATTGTAGGTATCATGTGGCTTCATATCATATAAGGTAGGTTGTCATACACTAGAGCCAGCAACTTGAACTTTGTCCAGTCCTAATTGGCAGCCAGTGCAGACATGTGGGAAAGAAAGCTGAATAAGCAGAGCCAACAGAGTATACCTTTCCTCTCTGCCCACAGCCACCAACCAGGAGGTGTTGAGCTGGCCTGTTAAGCCCTTGCACCCCATGAAAGCATGCAAGGAGCACCCCCTGCCACTGATTATGGTACGTGCATATAGCCCAATTGCTCTGAAATGTCCGGCTATGGTGGATGCACCTAAACAAAATGTTACGAGCCACCCCAAATCCCTGCCGATTGGTGTGAGATTCTAGGGGTCTTGACACCTAACCAGGATTTGCGTTTCCATTGGAAAAATTGGGCACAGTGGAGACTGTAGTGTCTTTAAGCTTTATGGTTATTTCCACACATATACACCTGGGGAGTACTCAGGTACTCAAGAGAACTCCCTACTGTGGAGAGAGTTCAAATCATTTACAGTCCGTGAAGAGGCAGCTTCTGCCATAATCACTCAGTAATGTCCACACTGAATAACAGTGGCTCTTCAGGGTCTCAGGCAGGCAGTCAATCCCAGCCCTGCCTGGTGATGCCAGCAACGAAACCTGGGACCTTTTGCATGCAAAGCAGAGGCACTTTCACTGAACCACAGCATATCATGTCGCCACCTGTTGGCAGCCGCACAAACTGCAGAGGATGTCAACATTTGACATTACAGTGGTACATCAGGTTAAGAACTTAATTCGTTCCGGAGGTCCGTTCTTAACCTGAAACTGTTCTTAACCTGAAGCACCACTTTAGCTAATGGGGCCTCCCGCTGCTGCCATGCCGCCGCTGCACGATTTCTGTTCTCATCCTGAAGCAAAGTTCTTAACCTGAGGCACTATTTCTGGGTTAGCGGAGTCTGTAACCTGAAGTGTATGTAACCTGAAGTATGTAACCCGAGGTACCACTGTACTGTATAGAATATTTATGTCCTGGCTTTTGAATCAAATGCCCAAGGGGCTTATAACACAGCATTACAAAATATGGCACATCTTTAAAAGGAAGAAGTAGAAGTAGAAGGTGGTAAAGGAAATATTAAAATAATTTATTATTATTATTATTATTATTATTATTATTATTATTATTATTATTTATACCCCACCCATCAGGCTGGGCTTCCCCAGCCACTCTGGGCAGCTCCCAACAAAATATTAAAAACATGACAAAACTTCAAACATTAAAAAATTTCCTAAACAGAACTGCCAAAATGGAGGTGCAGGAACAGAACCAGTCATATAAGCCTGTTGACTATTACACATGTACTATCTTGCTTGTCTTTTCAGCCTCCACTGAATACTTTATTCTTTCAGCAAGCCTTCAGAGATCTTTCACTTATGCCAAAAGTGAAGAAGATTTAGCAAATGACATTTAAATAGGTGGGCTAAATGCCTCCCTAAAAAGAAAAGGCTTTGCAGGGCAGTGGGAGGCCATAGGAGAAAGAGTGAGGTGGGTCTCCTTAGGCAAGGAGTTCTAGAGTTTAGTGGCAGCAGTGGTGTAGTGGTCAGTTCAGAAGTTCAGAAGCTCTTCATGGCAGCTATGCCACTTTTAAGACTAAGCAACTACAACCAAAATTTGACCAATGGCTTCTACATCTACATTTCCAGGGATTCTCTTGCTGCCCTTTCCCACTTTGCTTAACATCCAGCTTGATGGAAAATTCTGGTGGTCCCAAAAGGTCACTTTTTATGGCACTTTGGTTGGCCATAATAAAGAGATTTTAGTATGTTATCAAAATGAAATGAAAGTGGAAGGTGGCAGTTTTCAACCCTTAGCCATACATGCTAATAGAACTTCCCTCTTCCTCTGCAAATGCTAAGTTGATGGGTTTCTCAGAGGAGAAAACCTTATTTATTTGGTATGCTGATCAGTGCTTTTTTCTTTTCTTCATGGGGTACTCAAGGGCACGCAGTACCGACATGTCGTTTGTTGTTGTTAAAAATTGCGGCACTTACTGTAACAACTTCATGGTGAGTACTGGCACCTATTTTTCTAGAAAAAACAGCACTGACACTAATAATTAGGAAAGAGCGTCTCCCAGAGATAACATCATCACCTCTGCTTTGAAATAAATGGTGGTGCTTAATCTCTGACCTGTCCCTGCTCTACTAGCATGGACCAATTGGGTGGTGAAGAGGGTTCTCTCCTATGTCCTGACCTAGCTTACATCAGAAGGTGGTGGAACATATAGGAATATGCTACAAAGGTTAATACAAATCAATTCACATAGATTTGCTACCTAAAGGCTATTCATCCTGATAGCCCATGCATGGAGAACCTGTGGTCTTCCAGACTACAACTCCCAACATCCTTGACCTTTGGCCACGCTAGCTGGAGATGATAGGAGTTTGAGTCCAATGAACCCTTGAGCACCACAGGTTCCCCATCTCTGTGGGACCCAACTGGGCATTTCTAATCAGGACCATGAAATAGGAACAGGAGGTGTTTAAAACCTTGATTGAACATGCAGTCAGGGTGGGGGGGAGAGAAGGTAACACAGACAGGCTGTTCAACACCAGACTGCCTTCTCGCGTTTTATAACCCTGGATCATTCTGTGGGAACCTGATCTGACCCAGGACCATCCAAAGCTGCTTCAAACATTCTCTGGTTGAATCCTTGGTTGACCCAAATTTGCCATATTGGTTCAGGATTTGGGATTTGGTCAAACTGGGTGCACAGTCCCAGGAAACAGCAAAGAAAAGAGACCTGATTCTGATTGGAACCACAGAGGAAGCAGAGTTTTCACATTCCCATGTGATGGTCCTGATTTTGTTTAGTTCCCCCCACATGCTAGTTATTGGTTAAAATGGGATGGGGAGCCATGCACTGGCAAGGCCAAATTTATTGATAAAAAGTCACGTTTCATTTGGCACTGAAAAGCCAAATGTTCATTCCACGACAAGAGGAAGTGCATTGACCAAATACGAAAAGGGAAAAATGTTTGATTGCAAAATCAATAAGAACAGATTTGCAGAAGACTGCCCCCAACACACACATGCCTTTATCTCCCAGGATGAAGATGAAACCAAGAGCAACAGACATTTTTCATCACTTTGGATCCTTACATGTTGACACTTAAGTGGAAAGAACATGTTGAGTCCCTCAGGAAGAATCAGTTCAAGCAGGCATGGGACAAAGCTGTTTCCCCCACAAATAGGCTCTTTTGTTTTCTGGGGTCGCTGTAAGTTGCAACATACACATATCTCATGCCAGATGATTCATAAACTGTGCAGGACCAATGGGAAACATATTGATCTTGGACTTTTGACTGGTTTCCAGTTTGTTAGAGAAAGGAGTCAGTGTTCTTAAGGACCTTTCTCCTCAGTATTGGCTGTTTTACAGGATGTCAGTTGAGTAACTGACTGGGACATCTCTGTTCATCAGCTGCAAATCATAATGAGAGGAAGGGCTGTAGCACATGTGTTTCATGCAGAAGGTCCTAGGTTCAATCCCCAGCATCTCCGGGTAGAGCTGGGGATGTTCCTTGCTCAAAACCCTGGAGAGCTGCTGCCAGTCAGTGCCAACAGTACTGAACTAGATGGGCCAATTGTCTGACTTAGTATAAGCCAGCTTCCTACATTGTTCCATCCTATGTACCATTATGAAACCTGGCTATGTCTTGCTTTATGCGTTGTTTCAGGAAATACAAATTAGGCAGGTTTGCCTTTAAATGCAAACTGAACTGAATTTCTCAACATCCCTACTCTGCACACATGCTCAACCCAGGATTTTGTTTTTAGTAGCAGAACTGGGTGAGCACACAGTCATTTCACATGCATAAGGTTTTGTTTCAGCAGACTACTTAGGAACCCCCCCCCCAAGTGTTTTGTTGCTGCTGTTGTTAAACCAGGGGCACCAACATGGCCCCTAGTGTGCCTACCAGTACCCTTGATAGCGACCATGAAAGGTCTCAGTAAATATTCCCTCAGAACTCCACAATGCTCAAGAAACTGTTTGCTCTAGCTGCTCAGTCCCTGTTTGCACTGTCCTGGCCCCTGCTACATCAAAGATGCCTCCTTAAACATTTCCATATATAGATGCCAGGAGTGGCTAGCCACCCTCCCTACCATTCTGAGCAGAGGAGAGGTGCAAAGAGCTTCTCTCTGTTAGTGTGGCAGTGGCTGATGCAGTTACCTTCTTAAATGAATGCTAATAGGAGGGGGTGGTTTACAAAGAGAAATACACATGTTTGGTTGCCATTTTGCCTAACTACATTCCTCTACCTCTTAGTGGTCTGCTCATTTCTAAGCCAAGGAGTTGATTTTGGTATATAAATACAGGAGGGGGGGAACGGGGGACATTGCATGTTGTGGCAAAAGCCACCAGGATAATTCACCTTTTGTGTATGACCAGAGCTGGGTTTGCTTGATGCTAAATCAGGCTGTTGGGTTGCTTCTTTTAAATCTGGAATTGAAATTTAAAGTGACGCTTTTGTTTTCCATGTGTTCCTCTGGGCTTGCCACCTGCCTCTTCTGTCTTTATCCAAATAGTTTGGTTTTCAGGGATGCCCGTTTGGAGGTCAGTGACCCACACTGAAGAAACACCATTTGTCTGTTTGTTGTTCCAGTACCAAGAGGTACAGATAATATTTTTTTCCAGAGTAGATTAGAAAGTAAGGTGCCTTCTTTTCAAATGTCTTTTCTTTTTCGAATCTTGAAAAAATAGGATGTTATTGAAACTCCTAGGGGAGACAAAGTTTGGATTGCCAACTTTTGTACTGGCCCTGCTCATGTGGCTTAAACTAGTGTTGTCACTTGAAAGTACTTTCACTGGACAGATTGCAGATTTAACCAGCAAAATGAAGGAGAACAGTTTTAGAAGTCTATCTGCATTGTCCAGCTCCTCATACTCATTCTGTGATGCTGAGGCTACCAGATGCTGAGCTGTTTTCTTTGGATAACTCAAGCTGATCCCAAAGGCTGCAACCTGATGCTGCTGCCTTAGCCGCCCTTTCATCTGCTTCTTCGCCTCTTCTCCCCAGATTATATGTCACAAGGGCCATCCTCTGGCATGTACCATCCATTGCTTACACATGTTTGCCTTAACCTTTCAGGCTGTTAATTTGTTAGTAGATTTTCAGCAAATCTCACAGGGGCATAATTTGTCTCAATGGACCTCCAGCTTTAATATGTATTTCATTTAGGAGGAACCCCCCCTTTTATCCACCCCCCTTTTTTTCTTCCTGTAACTGATGAAGCCATTGGAATGTTGTCAGACTTGGTCCTACCTAGGAGGTCTTATCAATGGTTATTGCTTGCTTCATTTCAGAAGGCAGGGGGATTGGAGAATGGTCTTCCACCAGTGCTGCTGAATAGTAGTGGTATTAGTAGTAGTAGTAGTAACAACAACAACAACAACAACAACAACAGCGTTCAAATCCATCCAGGCACATATAACCCTATTATCTGGGAGTTCTTCACCCAGATATATGATGATTGATGCTCTATAGCTAATCAGTAGTTAAAGAAAAATATTGTGCACCTGCTCAGAGGTCCTGTCCTCTATTTTCCTTTGTATGTTTCAGGTTTAAGCCCTGAAATTCAAAACAAAGGCAAAACAAATGCAGGTGAGCCCCCCAGTACAAGTTATAGTACTTCATTTTTCTAATTTGCCATCGTCCTTTTTCTCCATTTGAGAAAGGGAGAGAGAGAGAGAGAAACTGCAGTAAGCTCACCAAGAGAACTGAAGTTTTCATTTAAAGTGTATAAGTAGTTAGGGGCAGAAACTGGAGTGGAAATTGCTGGTGTTCACTTATTCGCCCCATGAATCAAACCAATGAATACAATGGACATTCAGTGTTGTTTCCAGTCCACAAAACAACATGTAATTATTTGTGTCTGTCCCCCTGCCACCAAATTTGCATTGTGTTTCCTTTGTACTGAAATCAATGGTGTGGAATAAAGTAATGCTAATGGAATTCATTATGGAATTCATTATGTAAAATCTTTTTTTTTTAAAAGATATTTATTAAGATTTTCAATTTTTTATATAAACAAAAAACAAACAAAAAAATTAAAAAAGACATATAGTTCATAATACCATCTTTTCAATAACATATTTCTCAGACCTCCTCATACCTCCCCTTCTTGTATTCCCTTTTAAATTCTTTGTTCAGCAAATCCTTAACTTAAAGCATTACAGCTTATAATATCACCTTATTTTCTATCCAAACCCTTTTTTTCATCCATGTTCCTTTATATCATTACAGCTAGAAACCACTCAATTTCAATCCAACATCAGGAATTCATTATGTAAAATCATCCCACAGCAAGACAAATACCTTTTTATTTTGGTGGAAGACAAACTGCAGCAGAATGGCAACAGTGCTGCATGCAACAAACATGGGTTGGAAGAGAAATCGATGCTTTCTTACAACCCAAAGGTAGCCTTGGAGGTTTCTGCCATCAGCAGAACCAAATGATAAACTCTTCACATGCCTGTACTACTTCAGGCTGTGAGTGATCCATTAGCTAATTTGAGTACTCCTGCAAAAACAACAAAACACCTCTTGCGCAGAAAGCTAGACTAAATTTGCCCCCCCACGACATTCTAGTTTTCCACATGTGGGACATTTTCTCCGAGGGAAGCATATGCAATCATTATCTGTAGTCTGAAATGGGACAGTTGGGTCCAGGAAAAGTTATACTACTCAACCTGTTGACTGCATAAACTAACCGTGTGGAGCAAGAAATGAAGTGATCCAAATATAGTTGTACTTGGTTGGTTGTATGTCTTACTCAGTGGAGTAAATCTAAAATTTTGCAGGCTGGAGAATCCAGCAAAAGAAACATATTACTTGCTAGCATTCTTAACTGTTTCTTTAACTTGCAATGGTTCATAATGTACTCCTACTTGTTTCTGGCTCCTTAACCCCAATGTCTCTGAGCATTTATTTTTTTTTAAGTCAATATCAATTTTCTTTTGACATGAACCGCAGAGATGACCCTTTCTTCCCTTTAGGAACATAAAACACACACCGTGTCATTTCTCTGTGAGAGAGGGACTTAGCTGTGGAAACAGTCAAACAGCTCCCCTCTCCCAAATAGGAAATGTATTTCAGTATGGATTACTCTTTATAAAAATAAAACAGTCCCAAATTGAATCCAATTTTTCCACCTCCTCTTCCCACATATTCAAAGGTTCCCCTAGCATGCAGCTGTTTCAAGCGGGCCCTCTAGAAGCTCTTTCTGTAAATCTTTCTGTTTATTCGCTAACTCTGTAGGGATTCTTAAGCCACCCAATTTTGCTTTGAGATATCCAGGTGGAACTCCCATCATCCAAAAAGGGGACTTATTTAACATCAGGCAAAAGTGATAACAGAAGCATATGGTATGGACATTTAGGATTGGGCTTTGCTTTTTGCCAGCAACTCCTCAGTGTTTTATACTGATTAAAAAGAGTAAGAGAAATCACTGACTTAGAACTCAAATCTGATCATTTCCTGTTCTTCCTAGGCTGTACAATATATAATGGCAAAATATAGTAATGATTGTGAGCTCATTGCCTCTGTGATTTCTGCAGCCATAATTTTTTCATCTCTGACGGGACTGGTTCCCCGCTCCCCACCCCGCTTTTTACAGTCATAACCTGATATATTTATTATTGCTGTTTGATTGTGTTAATGAATTATTGTAAACTTCATTCAGCCTGGACACTGAGCTCCACCTCTGAGGGTCATCTGGCAGCTTCCTCACTGAGAGTAGTGAAGTTACAGGGAAGCAGGCAGAGGGCCTTCTTGGCAGTGGCACCCTTCCAGTGGAACACCCTCCCACCAGATGTCAAGGAGATTAAGAACTACATAACTTTTAGAAGACATCTGAAGGCAGCCCTATATTGGGAAGTTTTTAATGTTTGATGTTTTATTATGTTTTTCATATTCTGCTGGAAGGCACTCAGAGTGGCTGGGGAAACCTAGCCAGGTGGGTGGGGCATAAATCATATTACTACTACAGTGGTACCTCGGGTTACATACACTTCAGGTTACATACGTTTCAGGTTACAGACCCCGCTAACCCAGAAATAGTACCTCGAGTTAAGAACTTTGCTTCAGGATGAGAACAGTGGCGGCGCAGCGGCAGCAGGAGGCCCCATTAGCTAAAGTGGTGCTTTAGGTTAAGAACAGTTTCAGGTTAAGAACGGACCTCCGGAACGAATTAAGTACTTAACCTGAGGTACCACTGTACTACTACTACTACTACTACTACTAATTCCCTAGACAGTGTACTGTTACTGTGTACTGTCTGAATTGAAAATAGAAGCAAATATGCAAGGTTTATTTTGCACACCAAAGCAGCAGGCTAGTAAGTGCTGGGTAAAAATGACATCCTAGCCCTATTTGGGGATGGAGGAGGAGAGGCAGAGAGGCATTTCATCAAATATTCTCTTGGGGAGCTTGTGTATCAAAATAGGGCCATAGCTCAGGAGTAGGGCATCTGCACCGTATGCAGAAGGTCTCAGGTTCAGTTCCTAGTATCTCCAGGCTGGGTTCATAATAACTTTTGGCTAAAACCCTGGAGAGCTGCTGCCAGGCAATGTAGATGATACCGAGTTAGAAGGCAGCTTCTTATGTTCATTGAAGGAAGTGCTCACCACTAGCATAATCAACATGGCTTATTTATTCTTGTTTGGCTTTTTTGTTTAGTCGCCACAAGTGGCAATAGCAGAGCTCGGTCACAGCTGCCTGGGTGCCATTCTGTATTTCCAAAAATTGGACTGGATGTAATGCTATTCTGATGGGAAATGGTAGCCATCTAAAAAATAAAGATGAGGAACCATCTACTAGAGGGTGGAGTCAATGAAGTCCTACCCAGAGTAGACCCACTGAAATTAATGAAACTAAGTTAGCCACATCCATTAACTTAAGTGGATCTTCTCTGAGTGGAACTAGTGTTGAATACCACCTTATGAGTTTTGGAAAGTTGTTTGTTCTCTATGGGCGGAATTCAATGTTGTGCTATTACAATCTGTGCATCAGCACAAACATTTCTCCGTTCTCCTTGTGCATTGTTCTGCAGGTTCTTCCAACCCCTTAGAGCCAATCTGGGGGGCACAGAGAGGGGGGAGTCCTGGTGCTGGAGCAGGACTTGTTGAACCAAGATGGCAGGTTGGACCTTTCAAAACTGCCCTGATTTTAACCAAATGTTCCATGACAGTTCCTGAGTTCAAGGCGCAGTTATTTTGTCCTTTCTGAATGCCATTTTGAATCATCCTGGTGCACTCAGATTTTCAAAATCACACTGATTTTAACCACTGATTTCAAAACTGTGCTGATTTTTTATTTATTTCTTAGGCATCCCTAGCAATGCTAGGTACAGGCCTGCCAGTCTGTTAATATACAGCAAAATGACCCTCTTTGGAAAGGGGGTGGGGGCTAAAAAAGAAATAGAATTTCAACCACCCCACCAAACAAAAAAGTCTTCTCAGAAACTTTAGCATAATCTCTACAAATATCCCCTAACTCTGGACTCTGGACAGCTTGAGTTGATGACCCATGTCCTCTTGTATTACTCCTTTTACTATAACTTGCATGAAATCTTTAATGAAGTTTTCAAATTTGCCAGGATGATCAGGTGCATTTTATGTCATCCTTTCAGACCAACATTCATCTGTCACTCTTTCAGTGGGTCCACATGCCATCCTGCACTGAACAAAACCGACCAGGAACTGATCCCAGACACCCTGTAATTTTCCCCCCTCTTTGGGGTTATTGATAGCATTCCTTAAGTTGTTAATGCCCCTTTTATTCTACTCTGTATTTTTTTAGTAAAAAAAATTCTACTTTATTTTATTTTGTTCCATTATACACATTTGAATAATGCACTTTATGTGCTTCTTATCTTGTTTTCTTGATGCTGTTCAATGACTGTAACAATGAAGATTTAAGCACAGTCTCTGCAAAATGCTCAGGATCGTAATATATATATATATATATATTGGCTTCTTGCGGACCCAGCCTAAAACAAACACATTGCATGCGCCATGCCTTCCTCCGAGCAGCGCTTCAAATCAAATGAGCAAACATTCGCTCCTGTCATCCTTCCCTCCTCCTCCTTTCCCCCTTTCCCTTTTCCATATGGCCTTTTCCTCCCTCGAGGCTTTAGAACATCTTGAAGAGCAATTTGCGAGCACATGTCAGCAAGTCTTCTCCGTGCCATTGTGGTATTTCCTCACAAAAGTGGATTGATTGGCATGTGTCTGTTGAGGGAGAGGTATCCTGTTTCAAGGAAAATACATGTCAGGTGCACATGTTGGAAAAAGGGCACTCAGACGCTGAAAGAATTAACAACCTTAAATAATTTGATTTAGCTCAATTGATTGACTGGTGCAAACAAGCAAATGGAATGTTGAGTTGAGGTGATTAACTGTGATGGGGCCTGTCCTCCCCCGCCCCCCCCCATCCCCAACTCAGTGGAAAAAAATACCAACGGCAAGACCAACGAATTAATACACTGCTTATAAACACACACAGAGAGAGGGTTGTCGGAGGAGGGAGGATTGTCAAAGAAGAGGAAGCAAATAGACAACAAAGCAGAATAATCTAAATACACAACATAGGACTAAATTACATTAGTAAAAAACAACAACAACATTTTACATGTGTTATAACTCTGTGACACCAGTTGGCACTGTAGAGTTCGATCCTTCAGCAACATGATTTCCCATTATGAACTTTACAACACATTTTCCTGAAATGGTGTTGTTGTTTTTTAATGTGTCTAGATCCAGTCATAGTGTACTGGAATCTACAATGCAAATGGAGGAACTGCAATGGGGTGGATGGAACATAGATTTTGTTTTCAAGGCTATCTAGGAATAGGGATGTAAGGGGGCACCATTTTGCTCTGTGGTTTTTTCATGCAGCACTGTTTCTGATCCGCTGCAGTTCTTCTGCCAAAACCGATGTTACTTTTTCAGCTGTTCTGAAACTGTGTAATTTTGTAATTATGTAAATTACATCACAGCCTGTTATTCAATTATATATCATTTGCAGACTGAAAGCAACAGCAAAAGCTAATTTCAATCATATAGACTGGCTTTGTTTCTTTTCTGGACATGGGATGAATAAGTGAACATTGGCATTTTCTGGTCCTATTTTTGTTTTCATCTGGATTCCCTAATATCCCTACCTGGGAAGAATGTAGGGTTGGCATTTGCCTTCCATTGCAGTTGTCTTTTTAAATGATTGTCCATTCCCAGCCTGGTTTGCACTTAAAAAAACAAACAAACCAAGAAAGGAGAGCAGGAGGGACCTAGAAGTTGCACATCCACAGTTGACACCTGGACAGCAGACTGAGGAGGCACAGGCAAGTCACCTGGTCACAGTCGCCCCCCCCCCCCGTCCCCCCGGCAAGCAATGGCTAGATGTATTTCTACTAAAATTATAATATTTCTAAATTTGCATCTGTACACCTACTGGCTTGTATCCGATGTTATTCATAAAACAGGCCTATTGAAATTGATGGGCGTTACTACCTTAGGTACATTAATTTCAGTGGGTCTACTCTGAGTAGCACTTAGATGCAACCAGTTATTATGAATAGTATTAATTTTCCAGTGCTCCAGAGGGGAGAACCCAAACCAATGGATTCAAATTACAAGAAGAGAGATTCCAACTAAGCATTAGGAAGAACTCTCTGATTGTAAGAGCTGTTCAACAGTGAAATTGACTACACTGGAAGGTGGTAGACTCTCCTTTGTTGGAGGTTTTTAAACAGAAGTTGAATGGCTATCTGTCAGAGATTCTTTAGCTGTGATTCCGGAATTGTGTGTGGGGGGGGTTGTACTAGATGACCCTTGGGATCCTTTCTACCTTTACAATTCCATGTTTCAATGATTTATTAAAGGTAAGGTAAAGGTACCCCTGCCCGTACGGGCCAGTCTTGACAGACTCTGGGGTTGTGCGCCCATCTCACTCAAGAGGCCGGGGGCCAGCGCTGTCCGAAGACACTTCCGGGTCACGTAGCCAGCGTGACAAAGCTGCATCTGGCGAGCCAGCGCAGCACACGGAACGCCGTTTACCTTCCCGCTGGTAAGCGGTCCCTATTTATCTACTTGCACCCGGGGGTGCTTTCGAACTGCTAGGTTGGCAGGCGCTGGGACTGAGCAGCGGGAGCGCACCCCGCTGCGGGGATTCGAACCGCCGACCTTTCGATCGGCAAGCCCTAGGCGCTGAGGCTTTTACCCACAGCGCCACCCGCGTCCCAATGATTTATTACCCGTCCCTTACTATAAGGTCTCAGAGCAGGTCATATAACATATAAACATACAGAGATACAAATTAAAATACATTAAAACAATTTACAGTCAAAAGAATTGGGTGGCTCTCTATAGTATATTGTGTACAAGGCTAGGGCAAATTATCATATGCCAATGTTATACAAATCTATGTCCTCTTTCGTCCTTTTCCTTAGAAATGCATGATTGGCTCCCTAGAAGAGCAAGACAGAAAACGAACCCTCCTCTGTTCAGCAAAGAGATATTTGTCTTGTGTATGTGAGCAGAGCAACTATTCCGGTAAATGGGGGAAAGCTCTAGACTGGGTTACCATAGTTCAGCTCGTTTGGATGGGACACCCTGTGTTTTTAAGGAAGGCCTTAGCCTTGCATTATCTGTTTAATATGCTGCAAGCCATTTATGGCATAAACATTTCCAGTTCATTTTAACTTCATATCAGAGGAGAATAATAAAGACAGCCCACTTATTGGCTGCAGCTGTGGCTATGTGCGAAATGTAACCTACAGAATTAGACTGTCAAGCATCTGGAGCCAGGGAGTATTGTTTTCCATTCTAATCTTGCCAAAAAAGTTGAATATAGGGTTTTATTTATTTTACAAAAAAAAAACCCTTGCAATTAAATATATCTCACCTATAAAGATCAGCTTCTTAGTTTTATATGATGATGGATATGTATTATACATTTATATAAAGATGACTGGGCTTTGCAAACTTACTGACTGAGCTCCCTCGATCGAACATTGACATTTGCTGCCATGTTTTCCAATTAGTCATTGCCCTGAAATTTAGTGCACACACAGCCAGAGATACTCTGATCATGAACACAGCTAAACACAGGACATTTGCACACTTCTTCCTGAAAATGGACACAATGGCTGTGGTTCAGTGGCAGAACATCTGTCTTGCATTGCAGAAGGTCCCAGGTTCAATCCTCAGCATCTCCATGTAGGGCTGGTAATTCCTCCTTGCATAGGCATAGCCAGGATTTTTGTTGTGTGGGGCAGGACTTTTGTTAGGGGGGCAGAACCGACATGATTGGTCAGTTAGTTAAGTATTGCTATTGTTTTACCAGATCTGAGGGGCAGCTGCCCCTTGCCCCCCCCCGGCTACGCCCATGCCCCCTTGTCTAGAACATTGGGCAGCTTCTGCCGATCATTGTAGGCAAAGGATGAACCATTGCTCTGACTTGGTATAAAGCATCTTCCTATGTTCCTATACTCCTTTGCTTCTGTGATGCAGCAAGGAATGTCTATGTGTCCTGATTTGCAGCCCAAGTTCTGATGTGTGGTAAAGAACTGCAAGTAGGAAGAGCCTTGCCCATCATCAGTTTGCAGACTGAGCAGACACATGAAGTCACCTAGGCATAGTCTTCTCCACTATGGGGAGATGCAATGTATTTGTATTGAAATTAGAGCAATTGCTTCTCAATTTGCATTTAAATTAGCTTATGCGCATTATCAAAACCTGCATCCTTTTTCTGGACAATGTGCAGGTGCCAGCTCTAATACTGCATGATGGCATCAGGCCAGGCAGACACAATCATGCTGTTCCATATACAGTCATACCTTGGGTTAAATACGCTTTGAGTTGAGCGCATTCAAGTTGCGCTCCACGGCAACCCGGAAGTAATGGAGCGTGTTACTTCCGGGTTTTGCCGCTTGTGCATGCGCAGACGTTCAAAATGACATCACGCGCATGCGCAAAAGCAGTGAAAAGTGGCAAGCGCGTGCGCAGATGTGCCGTCACTAGTTACATTTGATTCTAGATGTGAACGGGGCTCCAGAATGGATCCCGTTCGTATCTGGAGGTATCACTGTATATGCATTCTGATGGACATCTGAACAGGGTGCATGTATAGGCCCCTGACACAATATGCTCCACCTTCTTGTTTCTGTGTATCAGATCTCTGATAAAGGGAAGGGAGGGTGCCATTTTTGCTAATGTGCAACCTTGGAATTAGCGGATCCCTAGGGATGGCTATAGGGAGATAGCAGAACACCTAATGGTTAAGCATGTCCATTCATTTCAATAGTATGACTAACTCTGCATATGACTAATACTGGGTACAACCCAATGCTAGTTGTATCAACACTGAGAATAATACAGTGGTACCTCTGGTTACAAACGCTTCAGGTTATGAGCTCCACTAACCCGGAAGTCGCTGCTCCTGGTTGCGAACTTTGCCCCAGAATGCGAACGGAAATCGCGTGCTGGAGGCACGCACGCAGCAGGAGGCCCTATTAGCGAAAGCGCACCTCAGGATAAGAACAGTTTCAGCTTAAGAATGGCCCTCCGGAACAAATTAAGTTCATAACCAGAGGTACCACTGTACTAGTAGCAACACTGCTAGTAGCAGTAAGGCATCACTTTAATTTAATATATTTCACCATGTTACTTTAAAAAAATTAAGATGTTCATCCACCTTGAGCAAGTAGGATACTCACTAACCTAAGCCACTGTGTGAAAACTTGCTGCAGTTTTACATGAGTAGTATTTTGTAAGCCTCCTGGAAAAAAGAGAATAGTTCTTCCTCCCTGTAAATCTAGGCAGCAGGCATATGGTTCCCCAGATGTCAGTGAACTCCAATTTCCATCAGTTCCAGCCATCATGGCCAGTTGTCAAGGATGATGAGGGTTGTCGGCTAGCAATCCCTGGAAAGCTATAGGTTCCCCATGCCTGCTTAAAATGAAATATACCAAAGAAAAGGGAGCTTGCCTCAAATCCTGACTTCTTGGAGACTTGTCCAGGGTTCCTATAAACAACTGCTCCAGTCTACTATATTCTGATCAAAATATTCTGTTCTCGGTATATTGCAGGCAATGCATCATGCCATTGTGCGATCACTGGAGCGAATCATCAAAAATAGAAAGTAGAAGTACGCGAAGCAGCTTAATAAAGCCCAGATTGGCTCTGCCTCTTAGGAAATGTTTTAGAAAAACACATACAGGTGTATTTTGTACAGACAGGAACAGATAACTCAACGGTGAGGACAGGTGTCTATTGTTGGCATATGGCTGTCAAACTGTAAACCATTAGATTAAGCCAACCAGCTACAATTACTGGGACTGAATTAGGAGGATATGCTTCCCTCTGACTACATGTATGAGGGTCCTTTGGGGGAGGGGGAGGTTAAAGCCAGCAATTATCTTGAAATCATTCTTTCATGTCTTTACCTGCCAAAGACATATCCACTTTCAAACTCTTCAGAAATGACGAGAGCCCCAAATGTATTTCCCGTGATTAGCAAATGAGCCATTATTTGCTAAAAGTCTTCTGTCCGTCAGAGGAAAAATATTTCAAGGCAGTTTGTCCTTTGGGATGATACTAGCTCCCGTGAATTGCTTGCAGAATGGATGCTAGCTTCTGTGATGTCAGTTGATCCCTTGTTTACTCAATTCAGGCTCTGTATAAGCACTGCTAACCCGGCAGGTTTATTGAATGGTGGTATATACAGCTCTTCAGCAGTGCTCCTTTCTCTTCTTAGGGTTCTCTTTCAACTTTTTCAGCACTGTTGTCCCAGCTTTGGAATGCCTTGTGGAAGGATGCATGTCTGATGCTGACATTAAAAATTTGCTGGTGCCAGGTGCAATTCTTCCTGTTTTTCCTTAGAGGATGGACCTGTTGCCTCTATGAATCCTTCTGCCTGAGGCAGTCACCTCACCTTGCCTCATGGGTGGGCCAGCCCTGACTGCTTGGGGGATTCATTCCAGATTGCAGAGTGAACCAAAATCATCACCCATCCCTATTATACAGGAGGATTAAGGACAGTCTATCCCTTCTCACTACCTCCAAGTGATCATGTTTACAATCTTGGTTTTTTGTTCTGCTTCTTTTTACTTGCACACAATTTTCCTCTTAGGCCTTTCCTCCTCCTGTCACCCTTCCTTAACTTTCTCTGCTGCTTATAAAGCCCAGGCACACACATGCCTGTAGATGTGTGAAATGAGGCAGTGTTTGAGCTTTACATATGTAGTTAAACTAACCAAACACATTTTAGTATCCACTTCTTCTTCTTTCTTTTTTTGCATATATTTGATATTACCTCCTACCTAAGGGTTGATTATGGCAGAGATGAAAAAGGAACCAGAGAGGGAGAGAGAGATGAAAGAAACAATGGAATAAATAAATTATTTGCTCCAGGCTTTTGAGATGTTTATAGTAAAAATGGCAGAAATTGGCCTGAACTCCTAAAAAATTCTAGATCTTCCAGGGAGGGGAGTCTTGTGTTCACTGCATTTAGCATGGAGAAATATTTTGGATCTCAAGTCTGTTTTATTCGCAAAATTGACTTAAAGCAGATGGACCTGTCAAAGATCACTCACACAGGTGAGCCAAATTGAGCTGATTGGTTGCTAAGTGTTAACAGCTGTTTGGTTAGGCAGCCAAGGAAATTGTTGCAGAGATCACGGCCTGCTAAAAGATGAGATCTGAATCAAAACATTAGGGAGAAAAACAGAACTTATCTGTGAAGTTATTCCATTGAAATAAGCCTTCAGAGAAGGGGGGGCAATGTGGCACCCTCCAGATGTTGTGGAATCCAACTTCCATCATCCGCAGCCAGCAGGGCCAATGGTCTGGAATTATGAAACTGAAGTTGAAACATTTGTAGGGCACCACATTGGCTATTCTTGCTTTTGAACATACATCTCTTGAGCAGGATAAGACGTGGATGCTTCTTTATCAGTTTCATTCTGTCTTCACGCCCTTTATATGTTGGAAGTGCAACTGCAGGGATCATTTCGTTTGTATCTTAGGCGTTAATTATATTAGTCTTAAAGCCAAGAGGTGGGTGGGTAGAGAGATGTTGCTTTGCAACCAGGCAGGGTAGCATGGTCTCCATTGAAGCAGGGCATTCTCTGATTGTAATATATAGTAATATATGACTCTTTCATGCACATTACTTGGCTGGAGAACTGCGTTGTGAAATCGGGAGAAATGTGAATTTCAAGGTTGGCTGTGTTTCCATCCTTGTATTGTTTAAATGCCAGTTAGGTAGGTTTGCTTTGGATGTGAACTGAATCAAATTTCTCTCGCATACTTAGTCTACGCTAAGCCTGGATCCAGACCAATGATTTGGAGCAGAGATGCATGAGACTGGTTGCTATTAGGATCAAAATCACCTCTTCCCCAAGCCAAAAAAACAATGCTCATCAGGCTTTTGCCATGTGCCCATGTGGGTGATGCATAAAAACACTTTCTGCAAAAACAGTGAAATGTGGTAAATTGTTATGGGTAGTACTCAGCAAATGACTTCCGGCTGTGCAACAGAACTTCCTTTCTTCCTCTATCTGCCGCCTCATGCACCCCTTATATCTGTTCTGGGTTTTCTCCTAACCCTAACCCTCTGGAGCAGATCTTGGAAGGGTACAGGGGTGTACGGAGAGAGGGGAGAGATTGGAAGTTCCCTTGCACAAATGGGAATTATTGCACTAACTGAACTACTTAATTGGATACCGTCCCGCGTATTTGTTACTTTCAAATCAGTTCCCCTGTAATCCTGATTGGATGCCTTTCTTCCCTTTTCACCTGTCCCCCCCCCCACTCTGTTCATTAACTTTTAAAAAGAAATTAATCATTATCTCCTGGTTAGTTTAAGGCATTTGTAGATTGAGATTCTTATTTAAAAATTAAAATTTTTAATTTAACTTGTGAAGTTTGAAAATTGTACTTTTTAAAACACACAAGCATACATATGCAAAATATCCATCACTAAACCTGAAATATTGATTCCCCTACATTTGAAAGGTGGAATTTTCTCCATGGCATTGGAGTCTGTTTTGAAAAAGTGAAAAGTAGAGAAATGGGTTGTGAGGCAGCCATAAAACACAAGATGTTTAGTAGAAAATCAGTTGTGTGATCCATGGTCCAGAAGCCAAGAAACCATGATGTCATTTCCAACATCTGTAAAAACTCTAGAAGTCAGTATTGCTCCCCATAATATATGGATGGCTGAAATCCACTGTACCAACAGAACTCCGTTTACTTTGATCTAAGAAGCTCCATCTGAAACATTTATACCTTTCCTTGGCCCAACAAGCTAATGAACAACAATTTCCACAGTAATTCCTTTTGGTACATTTGCTTTTTTATGGATCTTCTTCTTCTTCTTCTTCTTCTTCTTCTTCTTCTTCTTCTTCTTCTTCTTCTTTTGTGCCCCCTTGGCTTGACACCCTTTGTCCAGCGCTGGTGTAGATGTGTAGAAACTTTTGGCTTTGGCATGGCTGGTGTGTAACCTACTGCACAAGGGAAGACCTGTTTCTCTGCCCACATTCTGTCTCTGTTCTAGCCCATTTTTGCCTCTGGTCCTGCCTGCTACTGGCATGTGGGCCCCAAGGAGGTTGCCCATGGGAGAATGTGGGACCTAGCTGAAAAAGGTTCCCCATGTCTGTATCAGTGGGTCTTAAAAAGTAAAGTAAAGTAAAGAGAAAAGTGCCTTTAAACAAGAAATATTTACATGCAGTGGAACGGATAAATGTAGGAAGGTGAATCTATGAATCTGCTTTGTCCTCTAAGACCTTTGTTTCACCTTACACAATATTTTCTAGTCTGCATGGAAATGGCTCCAAGTATCTTAGGCAGAAGTCGTCTACTTCGCTTGCTACCTGATCCTATTACCTGGATATGCCAGAGAACATATGTGGGATCTTCTGTTAGCAAAGTGACATAAATAACAGATTCCAGAGAGAAAAGTCCTAATAGCATTTTACTGAGCATACCGTACAAAAGCAGTGGATGATTTGAGGAGAGAGTTTTGCTTTTCTTAGGTCAGGCCATGCACACAGCAGGATGACATTCAACCAACCAAACAGTGAAAAATTCCCTCAGAACTACACAGCAAATCAGAGTGTGTGCTACCTCATACCTACTTGCTAATCAATGCCTCCAACTGTCCCCCTCTTGGCTTTAACAGAATTAACCCTTAATTTAAGACCCTGATGTTGGGAAAGATGGAGGGCACAAGGAGAAGGGGATGACAGAGGACGAGATGGTTGGACAGTGTTCTCAAAGCTACCAGCATGAGTCTGACCAAACTGCAGGAGGCAGTGGAAGACAGGAGTGCCTGGCATGCTCTGGTCCAGGGGTGTCAAACTCAAATTCATCGGGGGGCCGCATCAGCAGTTTGGTCACCCTCAAAGGGCCGGTTGTTCAGGCAGCCGTTGGATCTGTCACATCACAGGATGGCATGCGCTCAATATAAAAACAAGTGGAGGTTTCCTGAATGCATGTAAAGTGGAGGTTTCCTGTGTAGAACGGCCGGCGCCGCTAGAGGGCAGACGTTCTCTGGCTTGTAGGCTGCCGCGCATGCGCTGAAGAGGCGGCTTTCTTGTGTCAAAAAAAAAAAGTGAGAATAAAAGGTGAAGGCTGGCGGCCGGCGGCGGCTACACGGGCCACATGACGAGGTCTGGCGGGCCGGATTCGGCCCGCGGGCCTTGTGTTTGACACCCGTGCTCTGGTCCATGGGGTCACAAAGAGTCGGACACGACTAAACAACTAAACAACAAAACCCTTAAGTTGGACACTATATGATCCCTGCTGTTGCACTTCCAACATCTGCATTCAAATCACTGCTTGTGCTGCTTCTATTGCTATCCCTACTGTTAGTCCCAAAATATGGCTTGCAAGCATATGAGGTCACCATTTGCTGTGATAAGCAGGTCTGGGTCTGATCAATGCTTGGATGGGTGACTGCCTGGGAACCTTGGGTCCTATTATGGAATAAAGGTGGGATATAAATGTAAGAAAAAGCTGCATCTCTGTGTATAATATCTCATATATCTATCTTTATATGTGCATTATTGCTCATCCTGTCTTCATCACTTATTCCAGGTTCATGGTAACCCCAAGATCTGCAGAAGTATAAAAAAGTTAAGGGGTGGGGAGTCCGGTTAATGTTGCTCTGCTTCTGCTACACTATAGCACAGGAATACAGTGGTACCTCTAGTTACGGACCCGATCCATTCCGGGGTGCTGTTTACACCCCAAAAAGTCTGTAACTAAAGTGCTGCTTCTGCGCACGCATGTGGCGCGATACAGCGCTTCTGCACATGTGTGAATCGCACAGAATGCTTCTGCGCATGCATGAACCACACAGAATGCTTCTGCTCGCGCGCGCAGGGTGAAACCTGAAAGTATACACTTCTGGGTTTGCCGCGTTTGCAAGGTGAAAAGATGCAACATGAACCTAACGCAACACGAAGTATGACTGTACTGTCTCCCTTCCACCAGGTGGCAATAATGCAATGTCGGAGAAGCGTCACAAAACAAATATTAAAGTGGACTGATGTGTGGACAGTCCAATATAAATCCACCACTAGTGCACTGTTACTACATCAGCAACATGTGGCACAATACACAATACAAAAAAAATAAAACCCTAGGGTTCATCCACACCTACCATTGCTCTGTATTTCTAGGTACAGGCCCATGCTTTAAAGCTCCCGGTCTAAGGGCTATATATAGATAATTGCCCTGGTACTCTTTCCGAATAAAACACTCTTTAGAACTGAATTGGAATCAACAGCAATCCATGGAAAACCTGAATTGCTGTTTGTTCCGATTCAGTAGTAAAGAGTGGGTTTTTGAAGGGGGGAAGTGCTGGAGCAAAAACAAAAACCCAGTGGTCTGACAGAGGTCTTTAAAGCTTTAAAGGACCTGTGCCTAGAAAGCTCGGGGCAAAAGTAAAGTGTGGATGAGCCCCTAGTCTGGAGGGACCCTACGTCTATATGACAATGAAAGGAACAGATTGATATTGTATGTGCATGCATCTGCTTCCAATAATATCTGTTTACATATTAGTGTGCAGTACAAATTTGTAAACATGTACATTTGAAACTTTTGAAGGAAATGATACAAGCTTTTCTCCTTTATTGGAACAGCATGTTTGAAGTGGCTGAACCACACATGTAAATATCTTTAATACTGGACAGGTTTCAAACAGTATGCGTATACCTATCTGCCTGTTTCATATTGTCATCCAATCCAGGTTTGTTTATATAATTCCGATACAAATTATCATCTAATTGCAGACCAAACTCAAGGAGTGTGTGTGTATATATATATATATATATATATATATATATATATATATATATGAAGGAACACATATCAAAGCAACAACCCACCACCGTTTTCAAGCTGTGCCTTCAGTTTCTTTTAAATTTTTACCATAAACATGAGTAAATTCTGGCAAAACCAGCTGGGGAACTGAACTTGGATACAAATGCGTTCTTTAATTTTGGCTCCTGGAGGATCAAAATGCAATACATTTCAAAGAGGTTGTAAAATCACCGTACTTCAAATACTGTCAAATCCATTCACCCAGTTCTGTAAATGTAAGCAGACGTAGATGGGGGGTGGAGGGTGGGGACTCATGCATTGACTTCTCTCATGCAAAGATGGAATATTTATAATGGGTTAAGTTTTAAAGCAATTGCAAGTGTGAGGGTTCTGGAAATTTGTTGGAGGTGACCCAGCTGAAGCTGGGAGGGCGTGAGCAGAACACATGTAACCTCCTGAAATTTTATTTCTGCACATGCAGCCTATATGCACATATGTATTTCTAATGTTACTGTAATCACAACACGCAAATGGAGAAACTGATTGTGGCCACAGGATTCAGTATCATGCAAGCATTTTAAATTCGGCACAGAAACTAACTGGCAGCCAGTGCAGTAAGGCCATGGTTGGCATCTTCTGCTCAAACCATCTTCCTTTAAAGGGAGTGTAACCCAACCAAGGGGATGCGGGTGGCACTGTGGGTTAAACCACAGAGCCTAGGACTTGCCGATCAGAAGGTTGGCGGATCGAATCCCCGCGACGGGGTGAGCTCCTGTTGCTTGGTCCCTGCTCCTGCCAACCTAGCAGTTTGAAAGCACATCAAGGTGCAAGTAGATAAATAGGTACCGCTCCAGTGGGAAGGTAAAAGGCGTTTCCGTGCACTGCTCTGGTTCGCCAGAAGCGGCTTAGTCATGCTGGCCACATGACCCGGAAGCTGTACACTGGCTCCCTCGGCCAATAAAGTGAGATGAGCGCCGCAACCCCAGAGTCGGTCACTACTGGACCTAATGGTCAGGGGTCCCTTTAACCCCACCAAGAACAGGCAACTTCCCATCCATCTGGTCTACCACTAATAGTGCTGCAGTCTTCTCTGGATTTAGGTTCAGTTTGTTGGCTGGTTTTGACCTATAAAGCCTAAAACGACTCAGTACTACAATACCTCAAGGACCACATCTCCCCATATGAACTGACCCCGACCCAGAGATCACCATCTGAGGCCCTTCTTCGTGTACCTCCTGCATGAGAGGTCTGGAGGGTGGCAACATGAGAATGTGCCTTTTCTGTGGTGGCTCCCCACTTGCCAATCAGTCTAGGGTGTTGCCTTTGTAGATTTCACTAGGAAGGTGGACAGGGACAAAGTCAGAAATAGTTGTCTTCTCCTACCATTGGCTACAAGGAGAAGGGGATGACAGAATATGAGGTGGTTTGACAGTGTTCTCAAAGCTATGAACATGAGTTTGACCAAACTACGGGAGGCAGTGGAAAACAGGAGCCTGGTGTGCTCTGGTCCATGGGATCACGAAGAGTCAGGCATGACTAAACGACTAAACAATAACAACCACTGGCTATGGCTCCACTTACTGTGGCCTCCTTGCCTTTTATGATGCCTGTGTCAATACCACCACTGGCAATCAGGGTTCTAAGTTAGGGGCAGGTAACCTCACCTGAATGCAGTCCTGCAGACTGATATCTCTGCCCCTTAGAATTCTCCCTAGGCCACACCTCCTCACCCTAGACTTCTCACTGGTCCTGCTCTGCATCTTCAAGTGATTTTGCCTGGCTGAAATGTGCCCTTGGGCTGTGATAGTGCTTGCCTGGATGGAGTGGTGTAGAAATCTCTGATGATATAGCCCAGGCACGTCCAACTCCCAAGAGACTGCGATCTGCTCCCAGTATAAAAAAACTTGCAGTGATCTACCCATTGCCATTGGAGGGATGAGAAGCATGCGTGGGGTGGGTATTTTGGGGGCAGGATTGCCCAGAGTTGTTTAGCTTTTTTGGGGGGAGGATTGACCAGAGTTGTTGAAGTTTTTTTGAGGGGAAATGCCATAAATCATTCACCTAAAAATCCGCTGCTAAAACCAACCATGGTATCGCCAATCGCCAACAGCAGATGCCAAACGACCGCCCACTTTACGCGACGGAGGGACAGAGCGAGGGGGCAGGGGGCAGAGACATTCATTACCTCTCTTACCGCTCCTTACCTCTCTCGCCCTGACCTAGCCACTGTGATCCACGCGACGGTCACCTCCAGACTGGATTATTGTAACTTGCTCTACGTGGGGCTGCCCTTAAGACTGACCCAGAAACTCCAGCGGGTGCAGAATGCTGCAGCGAGACTCCTTACGGGGTCTTCGCTGCGAGATCACATTCATCCGGTGCTATATCAACTGCACTGGCTCCCGGTGGAGTACAGGATCAGGTTTAAGGTGCTGGTTTTAACCTTTAAAGCCCTATACGGCCTAGGACTCTCGTACCTACGGGACCGCCTCTCCTGGTATGCCCCACAGAGAAACTTACAGTCTTCAAATAAAAACATCTTGAAGGTCCCAGGCCACAGAGAAGTTAGGCTGGCCTCAACTAGAGCCAGGGCTTTTTTGGCTGTGGCTCCGACCTGGTGGAACACTCTGTCACAAGAGACTAGGGCCCTGCGGGACTTGACATCTCTCCGCAGGGCCTGCAAGACAGAGCTGTTCCGCCAGGCCTTTGGCCAGGGCACAGCCTGACTCCCTCCCCCGGCAATCTTCGCGGAGCTCTGGCCCAATGGTGGCCAGTGGCTTGAATTTAATTAATTTTATAATGAATTATTTTAGAGTGTTGTTTGTGTTGTACTTTTGTATTGTTTTATTGTTGTTAGCCGCCCTGAGCCCGGCTTCGGCTGGGGAGGGCGGGATATAAATAAAATTTATTATTATTATTATTATTATTATTATTATTATTATTCCCCCATTTTTTAAATCCCATGATCGATAAGGATCCCGCAATCAACCAGGAACACCCGGGGATCTATCTGTCAATGTTGAACATGTCTGGTATAACCTATTATACAAGGCTCTACCCACTTCCCCAGCCCCACCCACCTTTAGCACACTCATCCCTGAAGTTGCACATGTGGGAATGTGGCCCTTGGGTAGAGAAAGCTTCCCCATCCCTGTTCTAAATGATATGGGCACTTCTAAATCATACTATAGCCCATTGAACTGTCGCCTGACCTAATTTAGCACTAATAGTTAGAATTGCAAACTTTAAAAATCTTTAGTATTTTAGTAATGCACACTCAGAGATAAAATCATTATGGGAAGTGGCTCGCCAGCTTATTTCTGCATGTCAGTAAACCCTCCAAGTGTCCCTATTTTCCAGGGACATCCCTAATTTAGAGAAGCCATCCCAGTTCCTGATTTGATCCCAGACTGTCCCACTTTTCCTTAGGATGTCCCTATTTTCATTGGAGAAATGTTGGAGGGTATGGAGTTATCCAACCCCCAAGCTGTCTGAAGGCAATCCTGTGCAGAGAACTTTTTAAAATGTTTAATGTTTTATTATGTTTTTATGTACTGTATGTTGGAAGCTGCCCAGAATGCCTGGGGCAACCCAATAAGATGTCTGGGGTATAAATAGTAAAATTATCATTGAGGAATGAGAGGTCCCTATTTCCATCGGAGAAATGTTGGAGGGTATGTGTCAGAATGCTGTGAAAAGCTCTGAGGCATCACCATTTTGATTTCTCGCAATATCCTGGAGCAACAGCACATCCAAATTTCAGCTTTATTTATTACCTTGATACCTTTCCTCCTGCTCCTCATTTTATCTTCACAACAACCCTGTGATGTAGTTTGGGCTGAAAGACTGCAACTGCGCCAAGGTCACCCAGTCAGCTTCATGACTGACTGGGGATTTGAACCCTGTCTGACACACTTAACCACTTTTAATCACGACATCAGGTGCTGGAGTCAGTCTGTTAATTCTCTAGTAAACATTTGCCCCACAGCACGTGGGAGTGGTGGGAGTTTTCTGAGGCTGTCACATGCTAATGACCTAGTTCAAATTAGGAATGGAAGAGAGACTTGGTTCAGTCTGCATTTCAAACACGAACCTGACTAATTTGTACTTCCCAAAATCAATATGCGAACCAAAATTCAGCTGTCCTTCAAAATTCAAACTTCTCTGAATATTGTGATGGAGTTCTCTAACTAAAACATGTTTACAAAGATATATCAGTGGATATATCTTCCCATATATATATATATATATATATATATATATATATATATATGAGGGATATATATGAAAAATAAATTTTAAATGTCCTATATTGGGGGAGACTCTTTGAAAACATATGTATATTGGGCAAGATTGTGCATGTGTATATTATGAGAAATGCATGCTAAAACAACAACACTTTTATTCTTGGTGCAGTGGTACCTCAGGTTAAGTACTTAATTCGTTCCGGAGGTCCGTTCTTAACCTGAAACTGTTCTTAACCTGAAGCACCACTTTAGCTAATGGGGGCTCCTGCTGCTGCTGCGCCGCCAGAGCACGATTTCTGTTCTCATCCTGAAGCAAAGTTCTTAACCTGAAGCACTATTTCTGGGTTAGCGGAGTCTGTAACCTGAAGCATCTGTAACCTGAAGCGTATGTAACCCGAGGTACCACTGTATATAGCTTTGTTCTGTTTTCAGTAGCTTTTAGGAACTTTTATCACTGTTGTATGTGAGGGCTGCAATTAAGAGTGTTCACAGTTCGAACAGACTGCTCCTGCTCAAAGCAGTGCTGCTTGCTGTCACTGTTTAATGTCACATTATATCTGCAATATCCTCCACCAGCTATGCATTCTGTAGCTGAGTGTGCTTTACTGTGTTAGGGGGTTGCACAGAGGGAGTTGCAAGGCTGTCAGTTTGTCTGACCATTTGCTCCCTTCTAAGCCTCTGAACGGGACACAGGTGGCTTGCCGATCAGAAGATCGGCGGTTCGAATCCCTGCGATGGGGTGAGCTCCAGTTGTTTGGTCCCAGCTCCTGCCAACCTAGCAGTTTGAAAGCATGTCAAAGTGCAAGTAGATAAATAGATACCACTCCGGTAAACGGTTAAGTAAACGGCCTTTCCATGTGCTGCTCTGGTTTCGCCAGAAGTCGCTTAGTCATGCTGGCCACATGATCCGGAAAAATTGTCTGCAGACAAATGTCGGCCCCCTTGACCAGTAAAGCGAGATGAGCGCCACAACCCCAGAGTTGTTCACGACTGGACTTAACTGTCAGGGGTCCTTTACCTTTAAGCCTCTGAGCATACTGGTAATTGGTTCTTTGTTGTGATCATCTTGAGGGAAAGCCTGCTTGATTGTTCCATGTAAATAAAAGACATTGCATAACTTACCTGGAGATACTGAATGACTTTTGATTGTCATTTTCTGCATCTGTTCAAGTAGCACCCAAGGTAATCACCTCATCAACCCACACCTTAAACCCTCCAGGGCTGGCAGTATGGAAAGGGAAGCCAATTCGACAGCTGGAAGAATTTTGGTGGGTGTATATGGCAATGATTTGGGAGCTGAAGGGGGGAAAGCTGGTAGAATAGGTAAATTTCCCACAAATGTAGTGATGCCCCCCAGCTTGGTGGTGTTAAAAGAGGATTAGACAAATTCACGGAGCATAATGCTATCAATGTCTGCAAGTCATGATGGCTATGTTTTTCGTCTACTGCTGAAGGCAGTATGACTCTGAATACGAGTAACTGAGAATCACAAATGAGGAGAGGACTTTCCACAGCCATCTGATTGGCCACTGTGAGAACAGGAAGCTGGACTAGATGGGCAACTGGGTTGACCAAGCAGGGCTCTTCTTGCGTTCTCAATTATTAGCTACATTTTAGCATGAGAAATTCTGGGAGTGGGCTTGAGCCATTGGCTTAAAAGCAAATTCAGCCCTCAGGTTCATTTAAATCGCTCCCTTCCAGTCTGTAGTCTGGCAGATGGGGAACTCTGGCTCAAATCCTCCCTCAGTGATGAAGCTCTGGGAGTAACTTAATTCACATGGAACGATGTTCTGCTCTTCTTATACAAATGGTGAGCTATAATGTGTGTGGCTTAGTTTACTTCTTTATTCTTTTAGGGAGGGGGATCCCTTTACTTGTTTCTGTCAGCTCTAATTTTGTTGATTAAAAAACAAAAAACCTACAAGCATTCCCTGCAGAGGCAAGATCTACCTCCTATCAGCCTCACACTGTTTGCTAGAGACAGATGAAAGGAAGGAAATAAGAAGCTGAAGGAGTCTGGAAAAGTTGCTATAAGGCAGAGATGGAATGTTGGATGTGGCCCTCTGTGCCTCTTTAAGTGGCCCTTGGGACTTCTGAAGCCACACCTTTTCCCAAGGCACTCTTTTCATAGGTCCTGCTCCATGCCTGACTGGAATGTGTCCTTGAACTGTGATAATCCCTGGAGAAAGGGTAGGGTAGGGTTATATGTAGAAACTTCTGGCTTTTGCATGGCTGAAATGTAGCCCACTGTACAAAACGGTGAGTCATGCCAGTTGCCCCACCCACTTCTACTTCTGGACCCACCCCACTACTGGCATGTGGACCTCCAAAGGTTGCCTGTGGGGGAATCTGGCCCTTGGGCTTGAGAATACCTGTAATGGATTAGGAACAACATAAAGAATGTGATTGGCCTTGCATGCCTGCTTTTAAAAAATAAAATAAAATAAAAATAAGCAGTAGCTATGGGAAGATCCAGACTACAGTGTGGAAGGAAATTGGGTTTAACCATTTGCCCTTGTCATAATCTTGATCTGGACAGCACACCTGTTCGCTCCTGGAGGGAAACTGAGGAACAAGCTAGACCATTGGTCCATCTAGCTCAGAGGTCTATCTGCTCTCCAGAGTTTCAGACAGGAATCTGCCTTAGCCCTGCTTGAAGATATCAGGCCTTTTAAAATGTGAGCAGGGCTGTATTAACACCATTAGAGGGCCTGAGCATTGAAAAGATTATGGTGCCCCGCCATTTGTAATCTGAAATGAAAACAATACTAAACTATAAAACAAAACAAAACAGATTTATTGCAACGCACAACAGGATCTGATTTCCTGGCATTATTTCTATCTACATTTGTAGGAACGCCCCCAGGTTCAGGTGGGGATAAGTAATAAAAAGAGAACCAAAATAAAAATGGAGAAAAAGTTGTGGTGGAGTGTAAGAAGGTGTGTGTGTTTCCATTCTGATGGAATTTGATGGGTTTCCTTTTTGTGTGTGCCTCTGCTGTTTTGGTGCCCTGAGCACACGCTGGCAACACAGCACTGAAAGAAAAGCGTGTGTACAACCACTAAGCACTTTCCCTCCACTAGTGCCCAGTAAATATCTGCCATGCTCAGAATGGGAGACTGAGTCCAGAATGGGACTCTGGATACCTGCCCCAAAGTCCTGTCCTGAAAGCACCACTGCCACTCCCACAAATACTATTCAGTGAACCAAACTAAAGGCACATAAAAGGACCAATCACATGCTTCATGTCATGTCTAGTTTGTCCCTCTGTTCTCATGGTGGTCAATTTGTGTTTGGGCTGGAGCAATTCAGACCACAGATGTGAGCCAGCAGGACTAAAATCTTCACTCAGAATATCTCCCTCCATATTAGATGAAGTGTCAAGAGAAGGGTTCCAGACCTCCAAGTGTCCTTATTTTCCAGGGATGTCCCTGATTTAGAGAAGCCATCCCAGTTTCTGGTTTGATCCCAGAATGTCCAGCTTTTCCTTAGGATGTCCCTATTTTCATTTGAGAAATGTTGGAGGGTATGGAGTTATCCAACCCCCATAATTATCATCATGGAATGGGACGTTCCTGTTTTCATTGGAGAAATGTTGGAGGGTATGGGGTTCCTACCTAGAAGTTTCCCTAACATGCTAATTTTCTATGTGCAGGGCACTTTTAAGAACATATATAAAGAGAAGCAAATAATGCAACAGCCTCTATCTGCAACCTGAACTGGTACAACCCAGACTCAGATTAACCACCTGGAAAGAGGCCAATGACACTGAACATAGAAAAGGTTAATAAACAGTTAATAGTGATTGGAGGCAAGGGGGGGGAGGGAGGAAGAGATTGAATGGGACAATAGTCTAATAAGTGCTTTGCTCAGAGAACAGGGAGAGGGAGTTGGGGACAGGAAGCATTGAGGCATCAGTCCTTTAAAAGATCCATGAAATCAATTTGAGTATGCAAAGATATTCTCAAAATAACTCTGAGGAATGAGAAAGGCACGGAGTCTGGTGAAAATAACCTTCGGATCACTTTACACTTCAGTAATCTCATGGATGCTAAAATTCTGCTGCAAAGTGCTTTTTAAAAAAAATAATAATAATAAAAGAAAGTCCAATCTACATTTTACCCAAATTCTTTAAATGACTGAGTAAATTAGCAATCTCAGATTCCCCCCTATTTCAATATCTTTCATATTTTGTGTAGTTATTATGAAGACAGATGGTCCCTTGAGAAAACCAGTGAGGCAGCTTGGGTAGAGCTCAGCCACAATTTCTCAAAATACTTCTTTTTCTGAGTGGAGAGCAAAATTCTGAGTGGTGTGTTTTTTGTTTTTTGAGCCTTCCCCCACAAAAGGAGGGTCATTTTGTCAAATATTCACCAAATAGTGTCCACCCCTCCCCGCCACCATCTTCCCAGAGATACACCAGAAGCTATGTACTTCCCATCTTCAGGGAATGATCCTGCATCTCTATTTCTGAGGCACAGTGGAAGACACTATATAGTGCCCAGGCAGCCAGGACTGAAGCTCTGCTCTTGATACACTGCCAGTAATAACTGTGAGCCTCCCTCCCACAACAAACAGTTGGCGGATTTTGCCCTTCCAGTAAATATCCACTCCCTAAAAAAAACCAAAAAAACCCCACGCACAATTTCACTGCCATAGAGAATCTCAGGATGCCAAAGTTTTGCGCTCAACTCATCCGATTATGGTCCACTCCATGGTCCACTGCCAAGAATCCATCAGCTTTTGCTGATGAGCCAAAGCCGGAAGCTCTGCAGAGTTTGACATGCCACTGCTTCTGCGATGTTAAAGGAGTCCCATTAGAGGCAGTGGTTAATTGCAGAAGGCCAGGGAGAGTGGTTGCACCTGCTCTCTCTGAGAGGGGATGGAACACCGTCGTTCGCTTTGAAATGTCCTGTTGTGTTCATCAGCCTAGATGGCATCGAGAAGTTATAGCCGTAGAAACCATATGGAGGATGTAAGGCACAATTAAGGGCTTCCTGGGTAATGGGACTTGATGGGAAAATGTTTCCAGATGCATGCAAGCCATACAGCATATGCCCAGCAGAACTGGGCCCTTGGGGGCTTGGTCCATTTAAGTCTTCTGCTTTGCCACTTTTGACGTTGGTTATGCTCAGAGAAGACAGTGCAGGCATCTCCACCATGAAGTGAGGCAAAAGGGGTGGGCTGGAAGCATTTCCCAGTTTAGGATGGCTTGGGAATATCAGCGATGGCTGTCTTAAAAGGCCGGTAGGGCAAATCTTGTAGCAGACAGGGAGGCCAAAGTGGTGGAGGTAAGATTCTGGGCATGACATTCTGAGGTTGCTTGCTGACAGGTGGAGTGTAGGAGGAGAGCAAGAGGGGGAGAGAAGAGAGCTGAGAGGAGACGGGGTTCCCCCGGGGGGTGTCACAGGGGAAGACCCAGGACTTCCACCTACAGTAATACAAGAAAAATTATGTCATTAAAATATTTTTTAAAAGAAAGAGAGAGATTTCCCTTTCTCTCTCTGGTTACTCCCAGATTGTTGTTGTTTGGAGGTGGGGTTCGATCACATACTTGAAAATGCAACATGCAATAATAGAGACTTAGGAAGATTCTGTACAACAAACCTGCATCTCCCAAAAAGTCAGACTTTTCCCATTAACCAAAGTGATGGGAAAGTGTTCTGAGAAGTGTGGGATAGCACTTGCTTTGATGCAACGTCATCTAACCTCTCCAGAAACAACTAGAATGAATGTTCTTTTTTAAAAAATAAATAAATAAAAAGCAATGGACATAATCTATTCTCCATGCAAACAAATCAGAATGAATGCTCAATAAACAAGCCATCTTGCAGCGTGCTCTGTCTTTCTCTGTCTCTGTCTCTCTCTCTCAAATGCTCAGGATATCCAGGGGCAGCAACATCTGGGGCTACCACTAGGAATGTCCAGTTCTATATGCCCCAAACTATAGCCCTGGTGGTTTAAGACACAGGTGCTTCATGTCTTAAACCACCAGGGCTATAGTTTGGGGCATTTCCCTAGACCAGCCTTGGGAAACCTCAGACCTGAAGGTTGAAGGTGGCCCTCCAGTCCTCTGTATCTGTCCCTCAGGACTCTCCCCAGGTCATGCTCTCCACTCTCCTTGGGTGCTTTTGTCTGGATGAAATGTTCTCTTGAATTGGAACAGTGCCTCTTAGGGTTCCTATAGTCCCACTGCATTCTCCCAGGCAGGGGTGCCAACTTGAATAAAATATTGGTAAGGTAAGCCCTGCCCCACATAATCGATCACATGACATAGTGCATACACACGATTTGAATGGCAGTGCCTATGAACTTTGGGGGCCCCAGCTCCCTTAAATATCTTATGGGGGGGCAAAGATCCCTAGGAGTTGGCTCCTATGCCCCTGAGGAAAAGTTCTATTTAGTGCTCAATTGGAGCATGCAGCAATTTTCTGGATTGACATTTGCTCCAAATTAGCACTAAAGAGCAGGTTTTCCCTGAGAAAGAAGCAAGGCAAGGAGGAACTGCTTGGACCCATGCCTAGAAAGCACATGCCAAGCAAAAAACCACTTGGACCCATGCTTTCTAGGCACGGGTCAAGTGGAAGTGTGAGTGAGCCATAACTTGCCAAGTTGGAGGATAAAAAGTTTTTTTTGGGGGGGTAGAAATCTCTCCATTTTGTGTGCTTAGAAAGTGGCCTACTGAATCAACCACTCACATCTGTTGCTCCATGCACTTTTGCTTTTGGCCCTGCCCACCATTGATGCATGGACCCTGAAAGTTGTCCATGGCTGAATGTGGTTGTTGGGCTTAAAATGGTCTATACTTCTGCTCTAGGATGTAAAGAGATCCCAGGTATTGGAATGACTCTACCCAGGTTGGCCATTGGCTTGCCTCAACAGGAAGAGCTAAAGGGACTTCCTGTCCAAACACAAAGTTTGCCTGAGCAATTATTGTTTTCTCCTCTCTATTTTCTCCTAACCTGCTGGCTCCATACCCATCAACTGCCCCAGAAAAACTGGGACATCCCATTTTCTCGTATGAGAACATGGGCAGCCATTTTGGGAGCCTTGCTCTGTCATGATTTTGGGCCGAGATCTCACACCGGGTCTGTGTTTGGTCTCCAAAGGTATGAAAACTATTAGCCTAACTGAAATGATGGTATGTGCAACATGGCTGAAATTGTAACAGTTTGACAGAATGATAGAAATTCAACTAAGAATTATTTTCTGCAGTTGGGTCGTGGTACCAGTTTTTGAGGGACGGAGGAGGTGAGTGCCATGGTAAGTTCTCTGACTGCCCTTGTGTTCCTCTCTCCCTCTCTCTCTCTCTCTCTCTCTCTCTCTCTCTCCCTACACACACACACACACACACACACTCTCATTCTGCCATTTCCACACTCTTTTGGAGAGAGTTTAAAGTGGAATGAATGTTCCTTGCAATCAAGCATGTGTAATTATCTCACCAGAATGTAAAGCTGGGTATTTATCCAGGCTGCAAGCTTTGAGCAATTTAATTGATGGATTAATGAGCAAAATCTTAAAAGGGGGCAAATCCCCCTTTGATTAATCAGTTGGGCTCAGAAGAAGCCAAAGACCCAGGATTCTCAAAGGACAAGCTGCCCGCAGGCCCCAAAGATGCAACAGCTCCCTCTTTGCTAGGCTGATGAAAAGGAACTGTTAAAATAGCATATCCTCCTTCTACTTGGCATCCAAAATCAACAAATATTTAGCTTTCTGTACGAAATTATTGCAGAATTATTCAGAATGAAAATAAGGACCCCAGGCAACTGGAACTCACTGGAACTAATGTAGCAGCATAGTAGCTAAAGCCCCATTGAACAGAGTGAGACAGGACCTGCCTTATTATGGGTGAAGCTACCCTTGCGCCTGGTGTGAAGGCGCCAGCTGTTGAAAAATGCTGTAGCTAGACTGTTGGTGGAGATAGACTACTGCCAACACATAACTCTGGTTCCTAAAAGCTCACATTGGCTGCCCATATGTTACCAAGCCATGTTCAAGATTCTTGTATTAACTTACAAGGCCCTGAACAACTGGGGTCCACAATATCTTTAGGACTACCTGCTTCCTTATATCCCTGCTCAATCAATGAGATCCCCTTTGGTGTTCCCCAGTGGCACAGATGAACAGCTTGTAACTACCAGAAGGTGTGAATTCAGTGTAGCGGGCCCAAGCTTGTGGAACTCCCTCCCTAATTAAAGTTAGAAAGGCACCCTCTTTTCTGAACTCCAGGTGCATGATGAAGTCCCCCTTATTCCAGCAGGCATTTTAAGTTAGTTTGAGTTTCTCTTTGGTTCTGTGATGATTTCTTTGGTTTTGCTACATTCCCTGTATGGTTTATTTTTATGTACACCACATAGAAATTCTAATGATTAAGCAATATGTAAATTTAATAAATAAATACATTTCCAGTGGCAGATGCTGGAGGGTGGGGAGGGGTGCAGCAGTAAAGGTTGGTCCACTTGGGGAAATGAGGCACTGCCCCACCAACCACAGACTATCCCCAATAACTAGTGCAGTGTGGAATAAGTGAATAGGAGGGCAAATGGGAGAAAACTAGAATTAATTTGCTCTGCCTCCACTTAATAATGGACACCCTGGCTTCCACCTTGCCAGTTCCACTGGGCACCAGACACCACTAAGTGGCATCAGTGTGATGGGTCTCATCAGAACACCAAGACCCCAAGAGCTGCCTGAGCATGATGGATGCTGGACCTGATTATCCCCATGAGGGACTGACTGGGAGTTACTTTTCTAAGTCCACCAAATGAATCCCTGATAGAGGCAAGAGTTGAAATGAAGGGCTTTCTGGTTCATTGCTCAACCTTGTGCAGCCTAGTCCCAGGCCTGTTTACACAAGAGTCAGTCTCACTGCAGAGCCAGCCAAAGGTATTTTGATGCCTGAGGCAAAGGATGAGATAGTGTCCCTATTAACCTTCCTGAACCCCTCTGCTGGAGATTTAGAGTTATTTTTGCAACTACTGCCATACACAGCATAGGACCATTGGTCCATCTACTTCCCCAGGCACTCCATCTGAGACCTTCTGCATGCAAGGCTATGGCATTTCCCTAAATGAGCTTGCTTTCCTTACGGGCAGTGAATGATGCTCCCGGTTGTCAGGGTTGAAATGAGATTCAGCTATCAGTCAAGTCAGCTTCTCTGCATAGGTAAGTGGGATACTATCTCATCCTTTGCCTCAGACTGGCAGTGATCTACCAAAAGTTGTTGAGCTTTTTTTAGGAAGCCAGAGTTGTTGAGCTCCCCCCCCCATTTTTTATTTAATTGTTTTTTTGGGGGCCACAATCCACCAAGATCATCTACCACGAACCCCCCGTGATCGACCAGAAGATTGCGAACTACCTGTTAGACACCCCTGCCCTAGACCATTGGTTCTTCTTGTTCCCCAGGCATGGAACTAGGTTCTCTACCACCAATCTATGGTCTTTCCAAAGGAATCTGCTTCTTCTTGAAACCATTTAAAAGGAAAAATCCTTCTGCTCTGCTCTGGATTCAGGCTTAGCCATGCTTAGAGTAGACCTGATGGGGCTCAAGTCAGCCCAGCTCAGCATTATATTGTTGTGAGACATGGTAGTGGTCTATGTGGAAAGGCCCTTTATCAAAAGCATTTCATGAGCATGCTGACATGCAGCGTTAACAGGAATATAGGAAGCTGCCTTATACCAAGTCACATCACCAATCCATCTTTCTCAGTATTGTCTGCACTGACTGGCAGTACATCTCCAGGGTCTCATACAGGAGACTTTCCCAGCCCTGTCTCAAGGAAACAGGGAGTGAAACATGGACCCTAATCCTAACCTTCCCTGGGGCAGGGAAATGATGCTTTAAATCATTTTAATTATCTAGCCCAGAAGTTAAAAGCCAAATTTGCATGGCCATCAGATACAATGTCTTTACTGAAAATTAGCTTCCTTGCTATCCCAGTATTCAGGTTGCCAAAGCCTCCGTGGAACTGACTGCACTGAACATGTTGAAAAGCATGCCACTGTTGCTTAAAGTTCAGCATAATGATCTCAGAACCAATGGATAATTCTGTACTTACCCTGACTTTCTGCACCAAAAGACTTAAAATCCAGGGTAAGTGATGGTCTCCATGGATATGATTCCAGAAGTCCATCCAATACTCCTCTACAAAGCAAAGCATGGACATCAGCCTAGCACTTGCATGGGAATATATTCCAAAGGCTGGTTCAGATATTGACAAGTGGGGTACTATTTAGCAGAGTCATAGCCATATAGGAAATGGCCAAATAAGGAAATATGAACACTTATAAAAGTAATCTAATTTCCACTTTCCTTTATGGAGATGGGGGGGGGGAATTACAGAATTCAAGCAAAATATCCCTGCATCACACTTTCTTTCTTGCCCACGATCCTAAGAGACCAAGGCATACAAAATAGGATATTGTTGAGATTATCATTGTGTCAACCTACCAATGACTATATACCAAAAGTTGATTTACACCCACCCACCCACACCCCTTCATGGAAAATGAAGGCCTCAGTTCTGATAGGGGCAATTCAAATGCAAGTTTCCACACTAGGAATGCACCCTTCTCATCAAAGGGGAGTACAAGTGGCTCAGTCACGCCAGGTGTGAAGCTTCTGGGGCATCGCAGAAGGTGCTGCAACTATGAAGTTCAATGGAAGATGAGTGATGGCGGGGCACATTGGATTTTGTGCAGGGTGCCACAGTGCAGAAGCTTCTGCATCCAGCAAGTTTGTAGACAGGAAGCCAGGCAGTTTTATTGCACTAAACAAACAGATGTAGTGACAGACTATTCACATATAGCAAACAAATAGTCTGCAGATAATCTAGTTTGGCCCTCAAGAGGTAGGGAGGGTTGTTTTTAGAAGGTGGGTGTCTCAGAAGCTCTAGTGAGCACTCAGGACTTCCTGGGTGCCTCTTGAGATTCTGGCAAAAATATATCTTATTATGCACATGAAAGTAGTATGTGACACATAAAACAGATTGCAACTGATTAATCTCTTTTTGTTTATTTAATTGCTTAGCTTAAAATGTGCTCCAGTTGTTAACTTAAGGAAAGCCTTGCAGCTGGATCAGAACAAAGGCCCATCTGCCCCAGATTTCTGTTCTGACAATGGCCAACCAGATGCCCATTATGGGAAGCCCACAAACAAGACACAAGAGTAACACTGGCATTCTCTCCACTTGTGGTTCCCAGCAACTGGTATTCAGAGGCATACGTCTGAATATTAGAAATAAACATGAAATATTGTGAAAACTGTGAGTAATAAGGACCACTTTAAAATAGGAGTCTCTCCTCCCTTTCTCCCACATTGGGTGCCTCCTGCAACACCCATGGAGTCATCAGAAAACAAGGCGAGGGGTTGGACAGAGGGGTTCGTAACTATTGTTTTACCATGTGCAAATATTATTTATTCTTTCATATGTGTTTATGCAGCTTAATAGCAAAGCAAACTCTAAGTGTTCTAGAAAAATAACAGATGAAACTGGAAAACTGCAATATTATGTAATAGAAAACTACAAGGCAAAAGCATATACTACTCCATTGGTTAACCAATTATTACACTGAAACTCATACTATTAATTAGTTAGGATAGCCTTCATGGATCTGGTCCCCTCAAGATGTTTTGAACCACAGCTCCTCCCACCAGCACTTGCTGGGGCTGATGGGAGTTGTAGTCAAAATATTTGGAGATCACTAAGCTGACCAAGGCCGGACTATGATGCCTTTAACTAGTGGACAGCCCAGCAAATAAATGGTAATAATTTACCTGTTTCTTCCAGGGTCTCTAAACCCTTTAGCAAAGGGATTCCGGTCAATCTTCAGTTTTGTTATCTGTGGACATTCGCAGCAAAACAACAAAGAAAGAATTGTTTGAGTGCTGTAACCAGGTCATCAAACTTTTTCAGCAGGGGGCCCGGTCCACGGTCCCTCAGACCTTGTGGGGGGCCGGACTATATTTTGGAAAAAATAATAATGAACAAATTCCAATGCCGCACAAATAATCCAGAGATGCATTTTAAATAAAAGCACACATTCTACACATGTAAAAACACGCTGATTCCCGGACCATTCGCAGGCCGGATTTAGAAGGCAATTGGGCCAGATCCGGCCCCCGGGCCTTAATTTGCCTACCCATGAAGTAACCCAACACTAGAATGACAAGAACCTAGTTAGACAGAATGTCATTCATTTACAGGAGAAATTTGATTCCATTCACACTTAAAGGCAAATCTATGAAATCTGCCCTTTCTGAAACAATATGAAAGCGTAACTACAGTCATCCTTCAAAATGCACATTTACCTGAATTTTGTGTTGCAGTTCTCCAAACAATGTTTTTTAAAAATGCATATATTAGGGGGAAGTGCATAAAAATAAATGTAGTAGTGAAAAACACAAGAAAAATGCATTATATTAAGGGAAATTGCTTGCAAAAAATGTGTACAAAACAGCATGCAAAAATATGTTTGCTGGGAGAAATTCACACTAAAATGCTGATTAATTATTCTTTTTTTTAAAATGCAGATTGCTGCAGAAATGCGGATGTAATGGGTATGAGTTACTCGTGCGTAAACTGCCGCCTCTCTAGGCTAAATTGCCTTGTAAACCGTTCTGACTGCACAGCCCATCTCCGGGTGGCTGTCTCAGTCGCTGGCAGAATCTGTCTGTGGGCGTTTCTTAAACCTCTTCCAGCATAGAATCTGTTTGACTCCCAGTCTCCTCCTCCTCTCGCTGCGCGGGAGTCTTCTGCGCAGGGAGGGCGTGGGTAGTGGAGGACCTGTGCTCTCCTCACTGGTGTCCAGTGAAGAGTCCCGGAGCTCTCTCTCCGCTTCCCCCATCTGCCCCCCTTTATCCCTAGTGTTGCGCTGATTTCCTTCCCCCTCTACCAGGCTGCTTCTCCTCCTGGTGCTGGGTCCTTCGCCAGCAGAATCTGGGAGCCGCCCCTTCGCTTCTCGCTCTGATGTCAGTTCCCTGACAGCGGAGAAATGAATTAAATATTGGATAATTGAGAAATGGACAGAACAAAACCAAGAGATCCTTCCATCCCTACTCATATGTGCTCAATGTTAGAATAGGTTTCTAAGAAATTGTCACAATTACCCTACATATAACATGAGCTTTTCGTGGTCACTAGAGTCCATTCTGTGAGTTTTGTGGAGCACTGTCCTCATTAAGGCGTTTTAGGTATACATGAATGCAGGGAGAGGGATATAAATGGTGAGGCCTTGGGAGCCCACTGTTCTTCTGCTCTTTGAGTTTGTTCCACTCCTCTTGAGTCCCAGTTTAACTAATAATCATTTGTTGGGTTAGAATGTGTTGCATTTGCTACACCTTTGAAGTCATTCCTTCCTTCCTTGATTGATTGATTGATTGATTGGTTAGTTGGTTGGTTGGAATTCATATACTGCTAATATTTTTTAACCTCTAAGCAGTTCACATAAAATAAAATATGCATTTAAATTATCAATAAAAAGTCAGAAATAAAAGCAAGTTCATTTTTAAAAGATACAAAACATAAACAAAACCAGCATAAAATTGCATATTAAATTGTACACCAGCTTTACATATCTGGATAGGCTTTTGCAGACTCATACCCTAATGCTATTGGACCACACTTGTGCCCTGATTCTTCTAAAGAGAAAACTTCACCAAATCAGCAGTTTTGATGTGATCTTATGCATGCTCACATCAGTATACTTTCAGTACTGTTCTACTGATGCATCCATGCAGCTTGGCATACTCGTGGTTAAACCGCCACACAATTTATAAATAATAATAATTATCATTCAATTTATGTCACCTAAAGATCTTAAATATGAGCAAATAGTTTGTGAGCAAGAAGTGACCTCACATGCATGATATAGTAGGGATTGTTTTCAGTGAGTTTTTTTAATTCTATTAATAACCTTGTTGTATTGTTGTTTGTGTTGTCCCTGTTTTTAATTCTAACTCAAAATAAAATCCCATGAGTGCCGCCCCTGCAAAGAAAACACCCCCCCCCAAAAAAAAGAATTTTGGTATAAATAACTGAACTAGGAGTGAGAGAGCAATTCATTTGGGTTTCACAAAGCCCACACTTCCCTAGCCCAAACATGTGAATCGGAACACAGCTCTTCTTTTCTTTTGTGTGCCCTTGTTTGGATTTTGTGATACAGTCTTCCAGCTAAAGAATGCAAACAAAAATGTGTATGTAAGTGCAAAGGATGTGGAAGGAACTCATCCATCAGCCAAAATAACATGGATAAATCCACTGTACATAGGAAACCTGACTTGCAAAAACTGTATGACAGGAGAAATGTGCCTGAAAATGCATATGAATTTTCATGAGGGCTTAAAATATAAAAATACCTGAAAAGTATGCAGAAATGGGGCAGACCAAACTTAACACTGGAAAAATAAGAAACTAAATTACATGTAAATTGACAGATTCATTCACATTAACATCAAGTTTTGTATAGGGGCAGCATTTAATCAATATTTTACTGACCCAAGACATTGGGGAAAACTGCAATTTGGTCCATGCGTGCACACACACACACACACACACACACACACTTTTCCATATACCTGTGGGATGTAATCTAGCTTAGAGGGTACAGGCCAAAACTATGCGCACTAGGGATAGGTGAATGCGTCAATTTCAGTTTCTCTCAGTTTCTCACTTTTCCTGTGTTAAATTCAGTTCTCCACCTTTCCACATCAGCTTGTATTAAAAAAAAAAAAAGGAGTTCTCATGAAACTCCATTGGGATTTTAGTGTGATTTTCTCCTAATACACACATTTTAGCATGATAGTTTTCCTAATGTACACTTTTTTACAGAGCAGTTTTCCATAATTTAATGCATTTCTGTGTTGATTTATTTCTGTGGTTGTTTTTTTTTAAATGCATCAGTCCCACTTCAGGGGGGAAAGAAACTACCTTAATTTGCACAATTCCAAAATCTGAAGAGAAATGAATGGAAGTACCATTTTGGAAGCATCTCTTAAGTAACTTGCCTGCTGGTTTTGATAGGCTGTGACAGTGGTGAATTCAGTTTCTTTAAAGGAGAAGGTCTGAACGCCTGCTGCTGGCAGTGACTGGATCTGGGACAGATCAAACCGGGAATCCTGGACAATGACATGGACTCTTGGCTTGTATTTGTGCATGGACTGCAGAATAATCTGTAAGAGAAGACAGGCAAATGTCCTTAAAAACCTCAGGTCTAGGGACCCAGTGCTACTATATCTGGCTCTTGGGACTCTCCCAGCCCTATTCTGTGTCCTCCTTGGGTGCCACTCACTTGCATGGGTGGGTGGGTGGGTGGGTGAAAGGGTGCATAGAAGCCTCTGGCTTTTGCATGGCTGAAATGTAGGCATTTGTACAGAGGTAAGAATCACATCCATTGCTCCACCCACTTTTGCCCCTGGCCATGCCTACCACTGGCATGTAGCCCCCAGAAATGGAGATGTGGCCCTTGGAATGAAAAGATTTTCCCATCTCTGGTTTATTGCATCAGTGCTGATCTAGGTTCCAAGGGAGGTGACTTTGACAATGGGGGTGGTAAGGAGCTCCATCATTGGATCTTTATGCCCTTACGTTACCAGAGCAGGATGAGAGGGACAGGTGCTGCAGCACAAAGGGGCTCCAGCTATGCATTTTACCCGATGTGGCCCTTGCATCACTGTGGCGACTTCATGGTAGAGGAAATCATACACCTATGCACAGAGACACAACTTTCTCTCCCTCACTCGCAATTTCTTAAATTCCAGTCTGCAAAGCATGTGGGGCTGTGACTCTGAATGTAATAATGCTGAAAGGTAGATGGACTAACAACTTCCTAATTGATTGTGGGTTTTGTTTTGTTTTAATTGGCATGAGCTCCCCTAGAAATTTTGGTAAAATGAAAAGTGCCATATACAATGGTTTCAAATAAACACACATACAGTGGACCCTGAGGTTGCGAACGTGATCCATGTGAGATGCACATTCGCAACCTGCAGTGTTCACAACCCGCAGTGGCGCGGGTTGTGATTTGGCGCTTCTGCGCATGCGCAAAGTGTGATTTAGCACTTCTGTGCATGCACGACCGCTGAAACCCAGAAGTAACCCTTTCTGGTACTTCCAGGTTTCGGCGGGTCTGTAACCTGAAAAACCGCAACCTGAAGCATCTGTAACCCAAGGTATGACTGTATAAGGAAGTCTTAGGGCAGCCCTAAAAGTTATTTCTTGTTCCAACAAGAAATCTCTGTGCATCCCTCCCTTCTTCTCCCATTATAGCAGTTCACCCTCCAATCCACACCTACATGCCCTTTGTCGTCCATCTCATTGTTGGTCAGTTTCACCCGATCAAAGCTGATGATCTGTCTCATCCAGGTCTCTCCAGAGCAAGGGGAATCTGGGTGGATGTAAAGCCGGGGTGTGATGCAGGAATGGTCTGTGTTTCCGGCCACCATCCACTGGGAGCTGTGGTAGACATACCTTCATAAGAGACAGAGGTCGTGAGGTTAGGAATCAGCAGAACAATCTGATGCAGAACCCACATTAAGTCCTGTATTTGGCTTCTCAACACACATCATAAGCACATTATATGCACCTGCCAGATCAGACCAATGGCCTATATAGTCTAGCATCCTCTTCTCACAGTCAGACTCTGCCTGTAGGAAACCCATAAACATTCTTGAGCACTCCCCCCTAAAAAAATTATGCCCACTTTCTGAGTTATGCAGAGTTCACATGATTGGCAGCAGTGCTGAGTCACTTGGCAATCAAAGGCTACCTTGTCAAGAGCCCTTAAAAATGGAATGCTGAGGACTTTCCTTCATCTTTCACTGCCCATTCAGAAGGCTACCTTTTTATTACATTTGCCACTTCTTTCAACTGTTTTTTGTTGGTAGCCTAGGATTCCTTTTCTGGTGTATAGAGAGACCAAGAAGCTCAATGAAAAAACCAGTAAGATCTTCACCTGATGCTACCCTCCAACATCAGTTATTAGTAGCAGATTAACTCTGAGTTGATCTCTAACAATAATTATTAAATACTAAATCCTATAGTTGCAGTTTCCTGCCGGTTCTTTCTGTTCTGGTGTCCTGTGAAATGTGCAGGGAGTTTGGGGGCACTGCCTGTGCCTCATTATAAATTCAGGGCCCCTTCAAAGGGATTCCAAAGAAACTGACCAGGTGTGCAGTATCCCCAGTAGTCAGGTTTTAAAAGCCTCCATTTCCTTGCAGGACACTCCGTGGGACCGTAACTGGCTTGCGATCGTTAGGTCTCAGCCTCCCCCCCCCTTCCGCCCTAAACTCTTACCCCTACTTTGCCCACAAAGAAATTATGGCTCTATTTAGGACTCAGCGCTTGAAAAATTCGCTTCCTGCAATTCACTCACGTCAGTTAGGAGGACAAGGACAGGTATCTGAACCCTGAGTATGTTTCTCTCTGCAGCGGACATCTCAATATTTTTTCACCTTTAGAACACCGACAGAAGGACCATATGCATGCTTACTCAGAAGTAAGGCCTAATGAGCTCTATGGAGCGTACTCCCAGGCAAGGGTGTATAGCATCGCAGTGTTAATAATCCTATTCTTTTGTTTTAGGTAGTAACTCCTATGGAACTCGGGGAACTTTCTTATGTATAGGGTTGCGCTGCGAAAACAACGACAGAGCAAAAACGCGCCACATATTTAAAGCATGGTTAAAGCATATGGCTTCTCGCAAAGAATCATGGGAACGGCAGCTTTCCTCTCACAGAACTAGTTTCCAGCGTGCTTTTCATATGTGTTGAATATCCTAAATGTGTGGGGCGGATCTTCCCAAAAGGAACAGCGAAACTGGCATTATTATTATTTTTTAGAAAGTATCTCTTATTTCCGTGAGCGATTTAAACAACATGATTACATATCCCGCGTTGAAACCTTTGGGACGTAACACGCTCACTGTTGCGTTAGCTCAAGACTCCTGCTGCCTTTGATGTGGGAGAGAAAGGCAGCTTTTTCAAAAGGCAGCCCCTGATCTCAACCTGTCAAATTATTGTCGAAGGCTCCCTGAGGTCCTGCGAACTGTTTGTTTGCTTTGCAACTTTCCCCAAGCCCCTTGGGGAAGGGCCGTAGCTCAGCGATTAGGACGTCTCTTTTGCCCCGGCATCTCCTCCTGGTAGGGCTGGGAATACTTCCCTGAAACCCGGGCGCGCAGGCAATAATCACGCTCAGTATAGGGCAATTTCCCGTGTTCCTAAGAGTCCTGATCAAAAGCACCTATATTGGAAAGAGGTACTGTAGAAACCAATGTGCACATCCTCTCCCAGACCAGCGGTGGAGGGAAGAGCACGGGATGAAAGTAAACGGGACTGTTGGGCACACAGCATAGAATCTCGCGCCACTGGGACGCAGGCCCGCCGTGTGTGTACCTATACTTCTTTACGCATATCTGAAGTGTGTATATTCCTTCGTGCAGCGCATAGTTAACCTGTGGAACTCCCTCCCTCATGAGGCACTGGCAACGCAGGTGACCTTTTTCTTTTTTTAAAAAAAAGGTTTAGATAATTTCATGGAGGACAAGGCTGCTAGCCTCGATGGTTTTGTTCTACCTCCAAGGTCTGGGGCGCTATGTATCGGAATACCATTTGCCTGGAACTGCTGCTGTTCTCAGGTCCTGCGTGCAGGCTTCCCACAGGCTTCTGGTCGCCCGCAGGATGCTAGCCTAGATGGGCTATAGACCAGCAGTCCTGACTTATTATGGAGTCTGAAGGAGTTTGCTTAGGCTGCAGTGTTTAACCGCACCTGCAAGTAAACCCCACTGAATTCAGTAGGGCTTACTTTTGTGCAGACATAGGACTGCGCTTTAAGAACTCGCATTTAGAACTGACTTGGATCTTAGCTTTCTGTCAGCGTCTGAAGAGCCCTGCCTACAATCCGTTTTTGACTGCTGTTTTTCATGCGGATTTAAAATCAGTTGGAATTAATGGGGGAAATATCTCTTTGGGTCCAGATACTTCAGAGTATTTGGGATGTCGTAAATTCGCGCAAACAGCGAGCTATTGATATATTTTGCCAATGGGTCAGAAAAGCTTAAAAAAGAGGAATCGGTTTACGATTACTCCGCATAACTCCGGCCCTGAATGATTTGAGGAGACGCGGTTATTTCCTAGAAGGAGGGGCGGGGGGAATATGAGAAAACAGGCATAAGAGCGGACTGCAGTTTCACGTGTAAGTTGATGGTCATATTATGAAATTAGGAAGGGAGCGGGGGGGGGGAGTATTTGAAGAGAAAAGGGAATCTTGCATGATGCGCATCTGCTTGCTTTAAAATGGCTTCCAGGCCTACTGGGGTGGAGGAGCAGGTCCCTTCGACATCAGTGGGACTGATTCACAGGTACATGTAGGAAGGAACTGTTGTGACTGTAACTGGCAGTTGAAGCTGGGAAAAGATTGAGTGTGAGGTGATGCTACCATATGCGCATCCCTTTCTGTGCTGGTTGGGAGCTGGAGGCCCTGACACAAGCAGGAGGCACGTCGTCATCACCTCCTGCTGAAGTCATCCGCGAATGAGAGCGTGCACGTGTGAACTGACCCTATATCTTGCTTAGCTTCCGAAGGAGAACGGTCCGCGCTTTACCTGTATCTTTTCGAATCTACCGGCACCACGTCTATGGCGATGTAATATTGCTTCATCGAATCCAGACCTTTCACTTTGACTCTGACCGACGGAAACATTCTCCTGCGAGAAGCGTAAGAAGAGCAATAGGTTTCATTTGGCATCTAGTTCCTTGGTTCTTTTCTTATCCCGCTCTGTCTCCACTGCTCAAGGCTCATCGCGCAACTGTCCACAGCCATACCTGAAAGGGATACCTGCCGCTTTATGAGCCCCAGAAGTCTCAGGCCGGCGAGCCTGCCTTTCACACCGCCAGCCTGAGCGCATTCCCTGTGACATTTGCAGGAGCACTGGAGTTTAAGGGACACCCCATTCCCTTTGCATTGCAAAGCTTACAGCTGATGGGACTTGCAAGAAATGGGCATGATCCTGTGCGCGCTGACTTGGGAGTAAGCCCCCTTGAACTCAATGGAAATTACTTTCGAGTAAACATGAACAGGTTCCGGCTGAGTTCCCCTCTTTTGCTGCTCCCTCTATTATCATCACCCCCATTCTCTGTCACATCAGAAGGGGAGAAATGATCTACTTTCAGGTGTAGCAGAATCAAAGAATTGTAGGATTGGAAGGGACCCCGAGGGTCATCTAGTCCAACCCGCTGCAGTGCAGGAATCTTGCCCACGAACCACAAACCTTCTGGTTAACCGCACTGACACATTGCGCCACAGAGACCTGGTAGAAACCGGCGTGGAAGTAATAGTTTGAACCCTTCCTAACAGTAAGAACATAAATAGCTGTAGTTTTACGCAAAATACTACTAGAAGTCGTAAATTGCTGGTTTCTGTCATAGTGAATAAGCCCGATTAAAAGTGCTTAGTATTTTGTTTCGTTTTTCAAAAGCTTTCTATATCCGCGAATGCGTGTGAAATCATTCAGGCACCATTATCAATGCTAAATCTTAAAACATACTTCGTGGGAAAAAGGATCCCAACCACAGCAGGATTTTTCTCTCTCTCTCCCTCCAACAGATCGTCAATAGGACCAGACTGTTCGTTTACCAAGCCTTGGGCTGCGGCTGAAAGGTAGGAAGGAAAGTCTCAGAAGGACCGAAGACCAAGGGGAGGAGAGAGTGGGGGTGCAAGAGAATGTCGATGTGCCAGCTCCGTAGAAAGGTTTACCAGAAAAACAAGATTCCAGCCCAGCAGTGAGGAACAGAGAGCCAGCAATGGTTTAGTGGTGAGAATGTTGGACCAGGACCTTTCAGGGTTCAAATCCTCACTCAGCCATGAAGCTTCCTGGGTGACCTTGGGCCAGTCACCATCTTTCAGCTTAACCTACTTCACAGGGTTGTTGTGAGGATGAAATAAAGAAAAGTTAGGATGTGAATGTAACAGTAAATAAACATGTCGGATGTTCCTGAACTATACAACTCTCACTGCATCTGACTGTTGGTCATGGTGGCTGGGGAGACATGAAGTTCAGAAACACCTGGAGGAAACACAGGTTTCCCATCCTCCTCTAGTCCCCTAACAAACGTGTATATAATCCTATACTTGGGGTGTGTTCACATTACCATTTTAGAAGGCCGTGAAGTTGTTAACATACACACACACCTTTCATGGGTCTTTCCTCTCTCCCTGTTCACATCAGCAGGGCTTCATAGTGTCACATTCATTTTGTTTGTGTACACACAACAGGATGGGGGTGTCTTTACCCTGTGCAAAGGAGGCTAGAGATAAATTGGAAAAGGCTTGAATGCTCCAACCCATGTGAATCTGGTTTAAGAAACAATGCATCAAAAAAACAGCTGTGCTTAAAAAAAACCCTGCAGGAAATGTGCATTTTTAAAAAAATATAATGGCCTGTGTGAACACAGCACAGAAATCTGGGTAAAAACCCAACACACTGAGTGCACAGTAATTGAGAGTGTGAACACAGCCTTAGTTAGCTAGGAGTGAGTCCCAGGGCATTCAATAGGGCTGTTATCTGAGTAGGATTGTATAGAATTCCAGTGCACCTCTGCCTTTAAGGCACCACAGAACTCCTTACCCCATGGACCTGGCTTTCCACTGCAGTGCTGAGGTCAAGGGTAAGGATGAGAGAGCAAATAAGGCATGGATGGTTTCCCACATTTTGAAGTAAGTGAAGTAAAACATATTACCCTCTGCATAGCACTTTTTTGAAGACCATTCTGTCTGCACCTGCTATTCAGGGCAGAACCTTTTATTGCCCTAGACTTCAGGGATAGCTAACATGGTGCCCTCCAGATGCTATTGGACTTCAACTTGACCATAGGCCATGCTGGCTGAGGCTGATAGGAATTCTAATCCAACAACATCTGGGGGCACTACAAAAGCTTCCCATTGTTTTAATAATCTTGCAAGGGATGTTGCATGAGGTGTTTTAAATAAGGGGAGATGTCATCAGTTTTCTCTCACGCTCCCAAATCACAATCTTACCAGGATCACTGTTATTAAGGAGGAGCCTTTCGCTACAGAATTTATTCCAGGTGAGGAGAGGGGAGACTTGGCCAGGGATTTTTACTGCACTCTGACTCCTCACAACTCTTATCTGTTGAGGATGAGGCTGTCAATGGCTACTAGCCATGATGGCCACGTTCTCCCTCTATTGTCTGAAGCAGTAGCCTCTGAATACCAGTTGCTGAGAATCACAAGCGGGGAGAACTCTGTTGCACACAGGTGCCACTTGCAAGTTTCCCGAAGGTTGAGAACAAGCCGTCTTTGGCCTGATCAGACTGGTCCCTTCATATTTTCTTATGCCCTTCATAAATTAATCTCTCTTCCTCCCTCTCTCTGCAAAGAACTGCAAAAATGTTCAGCCAAACAGCAACTGGGTGCACAAAGTTAGCAAAAGCATTTAAAGCTATGCATTTAATCCATCTAGCTACTGAGTGCCATAAACACTGGAATCTTGAGATTTGGAATTCCACAGCACACATCCTCAGGCATGGATGTTTGAAAACAAATTTTTAAAAGCATCTTCCTTCCTTCCTTCTTTTAATGACACCATACTGGTGACAAGGTCAGCCTTCTCTCTAGGAAGGCTTATCAGAAATGTTTTGTGTCTCTTTCTGACCTTATAGTAGAGGGCAGGTAAGAAATCAAATAAATCAAGTACTCAGAAGTAAGTCCTGCTTGGCTTAAAGGGCCTTACTCCTAAGTAACCATAGACAGGATTGTAGGCAGATCAAATCCATGCACAGGTTTCCTCCAGTAGTTAAAAGAAAGGACACCTACTTAGGAATAGGTTGCCTTGAAATGCATTGACATCAAACCAAGGATGTTTAGGATCTTGATATTAGGCTCCTCACATTCTTCCTTCTTAGTGACATGTCACCCAATCGTACTAACTCAGTGGCAGAGCACATGCTTTAATTTTTGGCATCTGCATTTAGAACCTGGGAAGATTATCTTTCTAAAACCCTGGAGAGCCGCTGCTAGTCAATGTAGACAAACTGACAGTATAAGGCAGCTTCTTCTGTTCCTTTAAGGCTTCATTTGGAAGTAAGTCTCACCGAGTTCTTATTCCCATGTAAACGTACATGAAATTGCAGCCTCAAGCTTTGCCTTAACAGCTCGGCCTTGGTGATAGTGACGCGTCATGCACTAATTCATGGAGCTCTGGTTTGGGAATCGAATAGATTTAATGGAGAAAAGAACCTGCAGAAGGTTATTATAGTCATTTCTCTTGATCAGTGAAAGATGAACTTGTGAGAGAGGCGGTGGTAAGAGAAAGAATATCGTGGGAAGACATTGTCTTTTTATCGATTCAGTGGTGCAGTTAACGTAATTTTAGACTCTGGGTTCAGTGGTTTACAGCCCTCCCCGCATTTAAGGATGGGGATATATTTTACTTGCTTTTCACCGAAACCTGCTAAGTTGGTCCTGCAGCGTTTGCGAGCCCGGGACTTGAATAACCTTTTATTTAAAATTATATTAGAAAATGGCTACTGCATTGTCGGTGCGGGAGACCAGTGATAAGTTTTACGCATATCACAAAATCCCCATAGTAAAGTCCTCGGCCACCGAATTATCCATTAGCTCATCAGTTTTCTCTCACGCTCCCAAATCACGATCTTACCAGGATCACTGTTATTAAGGAGGAGCCTTTCGCTACAGAATTTATTCCAGGTCGTGAGGAGAGGGGAGCCTGCAGTGTAGATGAAGGACAGGCGCAAACTATAAACATATCTGCCTGTGCTTCCCCCATCCCCCGCACTGCAAATATTTGGTTTGAAATAAGGAAAACAAATCATCTTAACTCTAAGGGTTAGAGTGTGTGTGTGTGTGTGTGTGTGTGAAGGAAGGAAGGAATTACCCTCCAAGATTATAAAGAGCTTCGGTTCAGGATTGAGGAAGGACCAACACACACCCGCGCCTCTAGAGAACTGGAGCAGGCAAAGTAATTGTTAGGGTAGATGGAACAACGGTTCTGAATTGTGATTTATGTAAGGCACTTTCAGACTTTCCTGTATCCCTTCGCCTTACCATGGACGGAAATTCTGCCTCAGACACTGAGGTGCTGAGTTTAAAAAATGTAACCTCTGGCAAGAAAGGTCCCTTGATTTCCCCGTTTCGTTTTCATTGGAAATAAAAGGGGGAGGGGAGGATAGCGACGCCTCTCCCTGAGTTGTGGGGAGAACAAATTTGTCTCCGTTGTTAAAATAAGCCTCCCCCACCCTCTAGAACACAGTGTGGCTTACTTCTGAGTAAGTATGCCATTTGTGCATAGTATGGGCACGACCCACCCCGACCAAAGCACTCTCAAGATCAATCAGTTACTTTCCAGGAGAGAGTTGAGCAAGCGCTGAATTATTTGGCGTTGAAACCGGCGGGACTTGGAAAGTGTCCCTCAGAAACAGGATATTAATAAGAATGAATGAAAGGTCGAATGTACCAGAAACCACCCGTGTTTGTTAAAAGAAAGAAAAAGGCCTTACAGTACAATCCTATACATGTGTATTCTGAAGTAAATTCGACTCAGCGCAGTGGGGCTTGCCTTACTCCCAGGTAAGCGGGTACAGTATAGGACAGCAGCCTTAGTAATTTACTTGATCGAACCCACAATTCCTTGAGCGCACAGACTTCGGACCATACCAACGCGGGTTTATTGGAAAGGGTAGAGCAATCGTGTGCATTTTTAGCACAGCAGCTGACACACCGGCAAGCAAAGTCGCTAACAAGTTACTGGAAATTCAGAGTGCTATCTGGGGGCAGATCGCGCGCAGCACACGCATACACACAAAAACAAAAAAAGGAAGAGAGAGATGAAACTCCTGACCAGATGCCCTACCTGCCGGCTTTGGTGATAATCATTTCAGTGCCGATTTCGTGAAACCTCTTCCACAATTCCGAACCTTGCAGGTCCACTTGGATCGCTCCGGCCCCTTCTCTGGTTTCCTCCGTGAGGGAGCCCGCCGTTTCTCCCTTAGATTTCTTTTCTGGGAGGAAATAAATGCAAGCGGGGTACGGGGACAGAACTACAGCGAGTGCCCGTCGCTTCGACATGCCATTGGCTCCCTTCCCTTCCGAGTGGCTCGGATCGGAATTCAAGCGGAAGCTGCAGGGATGCGTTGCGAGGGCCATTGAGAGCCATTCGTTTTTAGGAAGTGCTCTCAAATATCCATTGGAAGTCCTGGAAGGATTTTCTAGGCAGAGTCTTTGTAGGCGCCGATATTTCCTATCGACTGCTGGGAGGAAAATCTGATGGCACTCGAACCTGCTCCATTCACACTATGGAGTACTTTGCCAGCACCACGCAGGAATCTTGGGAACGGTAGTTTGTTAAGCACCCTTAACAAGCTACAGCTTCCATGAGTCTTTGGGGAAAACAGAGTGCTTTTAATGTGCTTTAAATAGATAGTGTGGATATTTTTAAAAAAGAAACCATTGAAACAATTGCACGCACGCACGCACGCACACATATGACTTATTTTAGCACGGCTTCGTTCCTAGAGAAATTTTGGGGAAATAAGAGTTCGCAAGTAAATGTGTGGAAGACGAGAGTAATTCCGGGATGAGGAACTCTCGGTCCCTGCAGGTGTTCTTGGACTGCCACCTTCCATCTGCTCCAGTCAGTCTGGTCAGTGGTCAGGAATGATGGGAGTTACAGTCCAGTAACATTTGCGGGGTCGTATGTTCCCTGGGGTGCAAATAACGATGGGGGGGATTTCCCCTCTTCCGCTGCCACTGAAGCAATTACTTGGCATTCAATTGAGCGCTAGGTGTAGTTTTCGCTGCAATTGGCCTCTCTAAATTTCATTTGAATTGCACGAGTTTAAAGGTTATGCCCGAAACAGAACACAGATCACCCACAGGCCCCAGATTAATCGCTTTGTTCTTCCCTCGGTGTAAAACGAGGCTTTGATCCATTCCCTTTAGTAGAACTGGGAGCACGGCTGAGCCCTATTCACATTTAAGAATCTTAAATTAAAAACTCACAGTTCAGCACTCGGATTTGGAAAAGTACCCCCTCGGCGTGCGTCCGCCTTCATTGTACAAAGTCCCTTGTTATTTTACCCTTCGCTTATTCAACACAGTCCTAACTTTTTATTTGGGGCAAGCGTTATTGAAAACAGAGCAAGCTTTAGGGGGACGCCGGATTCTTCTTCCGGCTGGCAAATGAGGAAATACAATAAAGAATATGTTCCCGTGCCATGCTTTTCTTAAGGTTGTACCAGGGAGTAAACCCTATCAGACGCAGAGGGAGACTCAGCTGAACAGCGCAATCCTAACTCAAAAGTAAATCCTTTTGGATTAAATGGGAATTTGCTCTCAGGGAATCTGGGGCAGGAAATTAGGACTGAATCCTTCCAGGCTACAATTTTAAACGCGCTGACCGACTTCCGAAGAATGCATGGTTTTGGACTGCACGATTCGGCGGTTGACGGACTAGCACTACATTGAGAAGAAAGGAGAAAGAAGGGCGACTTTACCTGGCGCCTGGTTTTTCCCGAAGACTGTCTTCTCGGCTGCTTTCTCAGCAGAGCACTCCTCTTCCAAATCCAGAAGTTTGCGCTTCCCCGAGTTTCCCACTAAAACGTCCACGGAGAAAGCGTGCGCCCTGGAGCTCAAAGCCATGATCCCCGTTCCAAATGTGGAGTCTCTTTCTTCTTTTAGAGAATAAAATAAAGAAAGATCAGGAGGGAAGCCTTCCTTCTTTGCTTCCCCTACTCCCACTCCAGCGACTCCCCCCTCTTCAAAGCCGAAAAGAAACTTCAGCCCAGCTTAGAAGGGCTTGTGGCCCGATCAACCCCCTTCCAAAACTTTGCGCAGCATCCTAGAGAGTGAGAAAATATATCCAGCTTCCCAGCTCCATTCAGGATTCCTAATGGCTCTCCGAGGAAGCGACTAGCAAAAAGAAGACGACATTTCCATCCCTACTTTTTTTAAAAGGGGGTGTGTGGAGAGAACAAAACTGCCTTCTTTGGCAAATCCCAGGGACAGAGGAGTAAGACTGACAAGGGTAAGAAAAGGAGAGGGAACGCGAAGTCAGCTGAACCTGGATCGAGCCAACAGACTCCACTGTTTGTGTTAGGCACTGTTGGAAGTGCTTAAGAGAGAGGATGAGGGAGAGGGGGAAGGGGGTGCGGGGGAGAGAAATGGGGAAGGGGAGGGGATGGCCATGGGGTTGAGGAAAACTCGCCCCTCCTTACCGGGATGGATGTCGGAGACTCTGTTCTCCTTTCCGTCGGCAAAACTTAGAAGGGAATTCGACATATATTGCGTGCTGGGTGCCAATTTGCCAGGCAAAGCGCAGAAGCGAATAGCAATAGGAGGCGTCTTTCTGGGCGTCCCTTCTGCAATCCCCGTCTAGATCTGGCGAGTTGTCTACTGCTAAATCTTCGCACCACTGGGCGGCGTGGGAGGGATAAGGAATTCATGAGGACTAGAGGCAACGTTTCAAAGACCTTCCGGACCTTTCCATCGAAACAAACATGCCTGTCTTCTATTATTATTATTATTATTATTATTATTATTATTATTATTATTATTAATTATTATTATTATTATTAAACTTTTAATTCTGTTACGAAAACAGCAACAACAAAATAAAATAAAATAATCAGCAACAACAAAGCTGTCGCTATCCCAGCTGCTGCAAGCCTATAAGTCTTTATTTGCAAGTAAGTGGCAGAGAATTTAATGGAATCTAATTCTGAGTAAACACCGACAGGATCGGGCTGCATGTTGAATTCTGCGCGCTCGGGGTCAAATCTTCCGATGAAGCCTTTTATGGGGAAGGAAGTTCCGTTGAAATCTCCCCACATCCACTGCCCAGTACAGTAAAAGCGATACGTTGTAAGCGATACATTGATTTCAAGTTATTCTTCAACGCAGGCTTATTTGATAAAATGACTTCTCTTGAAGTTGTTTTAAAATGCCCCAAAGAGGCGACTAGTTTTGTCGGAACTGAGGGTGGGAACGGCGTCTCTTTGATGATGCTGATCCTGAGTTTCATTAAGCGCTTTACAACAGCAACGCGTGAAAGCTAGAGGGGCTGGTCCCTGCCGCGAGGCGCTTGCAATCGAAGCGCACGATCCGGCCAGCTAGGCGCGTTGAAATTGCTGTGGATTCCAATAGGAAACAGCTAAGCACGTCCTTATGCAATCAGACTTAAATGAAAAGTGCTTTTAACTTTGGCTGGAAGGTGCCCTAAATTCCCATCGGGAAGGGACAGCAATAGGGGAACAGTAAGGGATGGATAAGTCATAGCATTCATTGATCGTTGACATTTCAACACATAGGCTTCCATTTAGGAGTACAAAAAGCATTTACGCAGGCCGCTTAAATCCAAATACTGTACTTTGGTTTCAATTCCTCTCTACTTAAGCAGTGGTGAATAGCCGGGCAGGCAGAGGAGCTGGCGTGGGGGAGGGGGTTTCATTTATTCAGGCTTAAAACGGTTTGGTGGTTCCCATTTGACATTCAGAATCCAGGATGTGATATTTCCTCATTTTGATTTTAAAGACACTCCAGGGGCAATCGCATTGTTGCAGAACCACCCAGAAAAATAACTGCCTGGAACAGATTAGGCGAAGGAGGGACTCCATCAATGGAAATAAATCGCGCTGGGCTTGCTAATTTCAGCTGCCTTCTCAGAGCCTTTGCATTTGTCCAAATATCAGAGCAATAGCATGTTTACCTGGAGGCAATTCCCTCCGAGTTCCATGGGGCTGAGAAACATGGGTTGTATTCAGCTAAGTTTTACGCATTTAATGGACCGTAGTCCTGCCTATTAGTTTCAATAAATCTGACATGAATATGACTAACGCTGGGCACAACCCTGGATTAAACAGAGTGGACCCCTTGAAATTAGTGAACAGGACTAAATTAGGTAGATTAGTTGCAATCTAGCCAAAGTTCAAAGCACTTTTCGTTTCTGCTTGATTGCATTGGGGCGTACTTAGCTCCTCTTGGAATTAGTGGCAATGTCAACGCGCTTCGCTAGCCGGATTGTGCCCTTCGACTGCAGGATGTTACTCGCGTTGTTCTTGTAATGCTTTTTATAAACCTATGTTTATGCAGATCTAAATTTAAATATCTAAATATTTAAATATGCAGTATACCGCCCTTCATAACATCCCAGAGCAGTTTACAACATAAATTTTAAACCAGCAAATTACCCCGCGCAAGAATAACTGGGAAACCTAACAGTTAGTTACACAAACAAAAACGTGTGTTTTAAAAACGTGTATAAGAGGTGGAAACAGCTCAAAAAGGTCATCTCCTGGTCACTCCCCTAAGCCCTACTCTGGTGACTTCTTCTTCTTCTTATTATTATTATTATTATGCAAGTTTATCGGAGGAAGTAACCCCCTGATGAACCGAGTGGAATTTACTTCTGAGTAAACATACATTGCCAGCGCTACCAGACGCGTCCCAAATACAGTAAGGGCAGGAATGAATCAAACTAATACGTTGCAGATGTCCCGGTTATAATATTAAACACTCTATTACTGCATTTATAATATCAGTCTATTGTAATCATAAATATTTTTATTGGTGTAAGTAAAATACACAGTGATATTATTAATACGGCACGATTTTAGAATGACATCCTGAGCAAGAGGATCTCCATGTGCGTGGATTTTTATTTTTATTTTTAAAAACTAAAAAAGTGCTATTTTGGCTGCAATCCTATTTCCACTTACATGGAAGTAACCTTCACTTACTAACTTCTTCTTCTTCTTCTTCTTCTTCTTCTTCTTCTTCTTCTTCTTCTTCTTCTTCTTCTTCCTATTATTATTATTATTATTATTATTATTATTATTCCCTGTCCACTTGGCTGGGTTTCCCCAGCCACTCTCGGTGGCTCCCAGCAGAACCATTAGCCCTATACAGAGGATTGTACTTTAAAAAAAAAAAAATGGGGAGGAGGCTTATGCTACTACAATTCAACTTCCAAAGGGGAAGCACTTGTGCATTGATTTAGTCCTGGCACCCCCAAACTCGTCCCTCCAGTTGTTTTGGGACTACAATTTCCATCATCCCTGACCACTGGTCCTGTTAGCTACGGATGATGGGAGTTGTAGTCCCAAAACAGCTGGAGGGCCGAGTTTGGGGATGCCTCATTTAGCCATACTCAATCATTGTGTACACAGTCCATTCATTCTTCAGGATAGTGAAGTAATGTGCACTTGTCATTTACAAACTGTGCATATCTTAATGCACAGTATGCTTTGAGAAGGCTCCTAGCCTGCTACATATATTCTTTCACACAAATTAGTCAGCTATTTTTTGTAACAAACAAACAAACAAACAACAAACAAACAAACAAACACTAGTCCACTGCAAATATAACTCTATTTACAATGTCTCTCCTCTCCCTCCCTACCCCCACCCTCAGACCTGGGACAGTCACAAGCTACGAAGGGCAACATTAAAAGGTGGTGAACAGTCACTATTTATTTTACCATATGGTGTGGGCAAGATGAGCACCACTTGGACTTCCTGTTTTGTCCCCCAAATGCCTTGGTCCAGCCTTGTCTAGACCAGGGGACTGCTCCCCACCACCACACCGCATGACTTTTAGTGAAGAAGGCCTGTTGGTCTCTAAGATGTGCTACTCGTTGGAATATTGCTAATGGTTAAGAGAGTAATGGGGAAATTAAATTTTAAATCAATGAGATTTTCACCAGAGATGTGAAAAAATGCTTTTCACTGCAAACCTCTGCTTGTTTGCTCAGAAGTAAGCCTTGCTGTATAAAATGGAGCTTAGGAAGTGTATTTTGTATCCTTATTATCCACCAGGGTTTTTTTTTTTTTTTGGAGGGGGGCATAATTCATCACCGCAGTCCAGCCAAGATGGATTACTTCTGTATTGGGAGTAAGGCTTCTCCTAAACCTGAGTGTTGCACTCTACATGGTGTGAAGAGAGCAGATAGAGAATATATTTTCTCCCTCTGTCATAATAACCCAATAGTGTTGGAAGATTCAAAACAGGCAAAATAAAGCACCTTTTCATGCAGTGCATCATTAAACTGTATTTCGTTCCTATAAAATGTAGTCATGGCCACCAATCTGGATGGCTTTAACAGAGGATTAGATACATTTCTAGGGGATAACTGCTTCCAGGGGCTGCTAGTCCTATGGCTGTGTGTTGCTTCCACTGCTGCAGGCAAGGCTAGTTGCTGGTATCACAGGTGGGAGGAGTGTTGTTGCACTTTGGTTCCGCTTGCAGGTTTCCTATGGGTTTATTAGTAGCCTACATGGGCCTTTGGCCTGATCCAGAAGGAATCCTCCAATGTTCTTATGTTCCTAACTAATACACTCTAACTAACCAGGACACTATACAGTTCATTAGTACTAATGATGCACAGAGGGCCAGTAACACTTCTAGTGTAGAACATATGAACTGTGCAGATGCAAGGCTGCAATGTTATTCCACCACAGAGCCCCCAAAATTTTAAAAACTGGATTCCTCTACAGTCAAAAAGCATACCAGCAATTGTTCCTGACACAAATAATGCAATAATCAAATGAGGCTTACATCTGAGTAGATACGTGTAGGGTTGCACTGATAGGGTACAAGCCTACATTCTCAGCCAAAGGAAATAGAAAACAAAACAACAACAACAATTTATTATTTATACCCCGCCCATCAGGCTGAGTTTCCCCAGCCACCCTGGGCAGCTCTCAATCGAGTGTTAAAAACAATACAGCATTAAATACTAAAAACTTCCATAAACAGGGAAAGACATCAGATGTCATTTAAAAATAGGATAGCTGCAAAACAAAAGACTGGCAGTTCAACCCTATGCACATGAACTCAGAAATAAATGCTATTTAATTCAGTGGGGCTTACTCCTGGGGTGTAAGATTGCAGCTTAAGGTTGATGCCCAGTTCAGTCAGGCTCACTGAAATAAATCATTCATTCATTCATTCATTCATTCATTCATTTATTTATTTATTTACAACTTAATGCCACAATAGTTCATAAGCATGTGTGTGTGTGTGTGTGTGTGTAGCATATTCATTAAAATAATTAAAATGCACAGTGGGTCTACTTTGAGTATGATTCCGTTCGTCTTGAAGAAGAAGAGGAGGAGGAGAAAAAACGGGGTTTGGTTGCTGGGGGTCGGTTGCCTTTGATAGGAAAACGGGTTTGTTAGGAGGGGTTTTTTTTATTACGATTTTCATTTATGGCCAATGAGTAGCACATCTTAGAGACCAACAGGCCTTCTTTACTAAAAGTCATGCGGTGTGGTGGTGGGGAGCAGTCCCCTGGTCTAGACAAAGCTGGACCAAGCACCTGGCTCGCATATGCATGCAGCACATCTCTCCGTTGCTCAGCACTTCGTCAGTAGTAGCTGGATGCGTGACTCCATTACAAAGCGCAGCGTTCCAGGCGATAAGGAAAACTGTGTCCCCGGCCTTTGATCTAGAGGCTGGTCCACGAAGACGAAATCACTAGAAATCACTTTTCGAAGGCGCAGTAACATGCACATGTTAACAGGCAGCTACAGTGATCGGATCAAGAACCTTGCAGTTCACTCCTCCCAAAGCCTTCCGGACAGGACAGCTCCCAATATTAACGCCTTAAATAATCTTTGGGGAAGGGCCTAGCTCAGTGGCAGAGCCACTATTTTGCACGCAGAAAGTCCCGGCATCTCCAGGCAGGACCGTGAATACCTCCTGCCTGAAAACCATAGAGAGCTGCTGCCAGTCAGTGTCGGCAAAACTGGGTTATATGGACCAATGGTCTGACTCAGTCAAAGACAGCTTTCTTTCTTAGTGTTGTGTTGCTCATTTCCTGCGAAGCTTTGAAAGAAAGAATGAAAGGGCTCTTAAAGCTCAGGTTGCGCACCCCTGGTTTCTCTCTCCAACTGGAAAATCGCAAGCGTTGCTAGTGACCCATGGCTGATAAAGTGGCAAGGGCAGGAGAGCCGATTACCAAACTCCCTCCAGGGTAGGAAAGCGAAAGCCACGCTGACTTGTAATGGGCAAGTTGTCTCGTAATTGACAAAATCTCATGTCAATTACGAGGCGGAGAAAAAGCGCGCCTTTCTCGATTTCGCTTTCCGAGAGAAGAGAAGGGCGCGGGTGGCGGGGCGGGGAGACCGAGTGATCCGATCTCCACCTGTTTGTTTGCACTGAAGGAGGCCTGTCAGTAAAATGTCAACAGGCCGAAGTAGGGCGGGATCATCCGCAGGTTTTGGAGAAAGAGAGGGGCAGGACCCCTCCCGCCGGCTCCAAAGCATCAAACATGCTGAGATTGGTTTCCAGATAAGGATTTCCTCTCTTATACCGACTCAGCTAGAGCCTAGATGGGAAGCAGATACATAAATAGATAGACCTATATCTATCTATATCTAGCTCACGGGATAGTGCGGAAAGGGTAGGAATACATAATTTCAGCTGTGAAAGGGGTGGCAGTGGTGACGCTCCCTCTATCCTATCAAGGCAGCATGTGATCTGGTTCTGTCGATTTGCCTATCCCTTAATCCCTCCCCAATCCCTTCTTGCCGTTGTTTTCAAACCGATTTCTAGAGTGATTAGGATTTGTACCTGCACTCATTCCGCAATTCTGGGTGTTCAGCAATAATCTTTTCACACAGTTACAAGAACTCGTGCAGCATTAACTACTCAGCTTTCGGGTTGTTCAAAGACACCTCCCGCGAATACAGTATCCCAACAAATCTTTACAGCGACCCTAAAATGTATATGAAAATTGTATTCCCGTGCGCGGCAGTTAAGGCAGGCTAGCTAGCCAATTCGTGAAAAAATACCGAGGCAAGATTCGAACTAGGGATTTCAGCATGTTAGAGCGCAATGCATGTTTACCATCTATCGACGAATGAATATAATGCGCGCATACACAAAAGTCACTTGTAGTGCAATTTTCACGCTTAGATTGCAGGGTTGTTTGTGTTTTTGTTCTTTAAAAAGGCGTGGCATTTATTCTTCCAGTCCATAAAGTTTCGCGCACCTCCGGCCGGATACTATGCATATTTTCCCTAGATGTAATCCCCTCTCTATACAATGCGTCTTACTCCCTAGTAAGCTTGTGTAGTATTTAAAGTCTCACTTGAACACAACGAAAAGGGGCCGCGGGTAGGAGAAACGAAACAAGTGAAGGAAATATTTGAATTCTCTCGCCGCCGCGTTTCGACGTGACATTTCTTGGACGTGGGAGGGAACACAGGGAAGAAGCTTGCTCGCTCTTTCCCTAATTGCACACAAGTAATTTAAGTTTGCATATTTACATCGTGATAACTTTAAGTGGGGGGCGACTAAGGAAATGAATAAAAGAGACAGCAGAGCAGCATCAACATTCAGCTGTGATTTGCTACTGAATGGTGTCTGTGCTTCCTTCTATGCTATATCTTTACATATCTAAGATCCAGTCCTGTTGGATCAGAGCCCACCTAGTCCAGCATCCTGTTCTCACAGTGGCCAACCAATGCCCGGAAATTGTAAGGAGGACCTGGGCGCAATTGCACTCTCCCCTGTGGAATACCAAGCAAATGGACATCATCTGCGAATGGACTTCCTTAGTTTCAACTCTGCGTCGTATGAGGAAATATTTTCCTCTTCATTGGATGCCCCTGAGTTCTAATGTTATTGATTACTTATTATATGCATAAGCCTCCCTTTAACCATAATGGATACAAGGAGTTTACAATTTAAAAAAATGTATTCAGTCCGAATATTCCAAACCAGGTCGTTTTGCTCCTTGCTCAGAGACAAACCCTGGTCTTTCATAGTGTCCGCTCAGCCAGGAGCTGTAGCCCAAGCAAGGCTTAGCGGCTGTGTGATACACCTGCTTCTGCTTGTTATAGGAGCTGACCTACCCAATTCTACCTTTTGCCTCGTCCAAGTCTCTGGAAACCGCCTCTGAGCAAAAGCGAGGTATTCTGCTCCAAACCTTTATCCCCATGCTCCATTTCGATTCAAGGGCTGAGGTTTAAAGAACCCTGGCTCTCCTCACACCGAGCCAAAGGGAATTCTTTCTATCCTCCATAAAGTTTCACAAAAGGTAGCGCTCACAATTAAAGCAGAGACAGAAAGACAGAAAGCCTTCGCAAAGAAATACTGGAAGTATGTACATTCCCACTGAAAACCTCAGAGCATTCCTTGATCCTTTCTTTCTTTGTCTGAGAACAGGCAAGGCTGTCTGTACAAAACCAGGCGATCATGAGGAAACTGAAGTTAAACCGGAGCGCACGGTAGCGGGTTTGGAGGCGGAGGCGAATTTGGAACTGTTCGGGAGGAAAAGGAACATTCGATTTCAGAACGTTCCAGGATCTTTCAAGCAAATCGAGAGGGGCGTTTGCCGTTTATCCAGTCTGAAAGAATTCGCTCTCAGCTTGGCAGTGACGTTCTCTCCTGCCCAGAAATCGCTAAGCATCCACTAGGTCTTTCTTTTATTTCAGCAAAGGCAGCCTCAAAGTTTTGATCGTGGATATTACATTTGGGAGCCAGCGATTTACATTTAGTGCGTAAGTACATTTAGGAACTCAAGCATCACTACTGCTTATTGAAGTGAACATCTAGCACCAAGCAGAACTGAAAAAAGAATATCCGACTCGAACGGAATAAAGATTCTCAAGCAAAACACACACAACTCAGTACTTTGCAAAACCCAGTTTGCAAAAACCCCAAAGAGCGATTTCCCAATTCAATCTTTTTAGGACTCTTGTCTGATTAAAGAAACCACTTAAAACTCCTACAATTGATCAGGCTATTAAATTTGCATAAATTTGCATGTGTGTAAAATAACATCCCTGGATCAAAAAGCATACGTCTTGTTTTAGATTATACCTGTGTCTAAAAGGCATAAATTTAGAAGAGGGAGCTCTTCTGGTATGATAAGGAAGAGAGAATATTAGCACTGTTTACAATTTCTATAAGTGTTTTGCATTAGTTTCCATTTGTTCACTTTTACCTGAGAGTAAGTCTTAGGACCTATGTATGAGTAGATTTGCATATGTTTGCACAATCAGAAGAAGCATTGCTTAATAGATAAAATGAAGTTTAAATATATTCATCTAATTAAATAAACCATCAAATTAAAACTACTACTACTAGTACTAATAATGAAACAGACAATACATTTGTTAGGCCAATCAAAATGCCACATAATAGTGTACTTTTTTTTGAGTTCTCCAGAACTATTGATCAGGCTAGACAGCACCAACAACAAAAAAAGAAGCAGGGGAAAGGTGGCCAGTGCCCATTTAGACTGGTAGAGCAGAAGGTAGGGAGACCAATAGTAGGTGGAACCAGAGCCAGTGACAAGCAGAGCCACCCCCTAACTGGCTGAAAGAAAGAAGACTGGCAAATGGCTAATGGCAGTTGGCTTGGTGGGGCAGTGCCCCATCCTCCACTAGGTGAGGGGAAAGAAAAAGGCTGGCTGAGGGTGAAGCCTTGTGCATTGACCTCAAGATGGAATGCAAGAGGAGGTAGCAGCCATTCAAATGTGGCTCTGTTAGGTGCTATGCAGGCTCCAGGTCGCACCAAAATCTCTTGGGGGGAAAGGAACAAACAAGGGTTCATCCTCTGGGAGACCAAAGGGGAACTGAAGTTCAATTTCTGTTGGGCTCCAGGGAAAGTCTTAGAAGCCTTCTCAAGCTACTGAAAATTAAGGCTGCATGCCACTGTACTTATTAAAGCAACCCACATTTTCACCTAGAAAAAAACCAACAACAACAAATTATGTGACTGAAATTAATAATTAAATATATGGATCTATTGGATTCCCTTGCCCTTCTTGGCTATGAGTTAGGCAGTGGCTACACTGCAGGGGTGGAAGGTGGTAGTATGAAGGCGGTAGGATTAAACTCTGAAGGAGGCAAGCTCTGTTTTGCAGTATGCTTGCAATAGTACAGGAAAGTGCCTTTGATTTGAAAAAAAAGTAAGTAATTTTAGAGGAGAAACAGAGATGCCCAAGTGTCATGGGAGTGGCCAGGCGCATTTTTGGTGGGTGTTGTGGATATCTTTTGTGCTGGGTCTTTTTGTGCTTGCCCCTTCCTTCTTTATTACTTTTTTTTTAAAAGGAAAGTTGTTATTATATTTAACTCTGCTTGCAATTATCCATATGTCCCACCCGGGGGAGGTACAGATGATGGTAACATGAGAACGGTGACCTCCTGTCTGTGAAATGATCAACCCAGGGAAACATACCGGGTGCCATTTTGTAAGCCTTTAGGCACCAAGCTAACAGCTTTTTGTTCACCCAGGCCTTTGTAATTAATAGGGTTGCACATGCACTGTGGCTCCAATTAAGAGGGGACATCTGGTTGACAGTGACTCATCCTGGGTTGACTTGGGGACCACTTTCTACCCTGGATCTGGTCCTGAGTAAGTTTAAGGTTGGAACAAATGTTTAATTAGCATTTTAAAATGCAATTAAACAGATAGCTAGGAGAGGTGTGTGGGAAGGAGATCTGGTGTTTTAAGGTTTTCTAGTTTAAAATGGATGAGATGGGACGGCAGAGGATGAGATGGTTGGACAGTGTTCTCGAAGCTACCAGCATGAGTTTGACCAAACTGCAGGAGGCAGTGGAAGACAGGAGTGCCTGGCGTGCTCTGGTCCATGGGGTCACAAAGAGTCAGACACGACTAAACGACTAAACAATAACAACAACAACAACAACAACAACAACAACAACAAAATTTAAAATTTGTTGGAAGTTTGGGTGCAACTCACCTTGCAGAAGAGGAGTCAGCATATGGTTAAGGCCGATAGAGTGAAGGACATTCACATTCCCAGACTAGCCTTGTACCTTTAACATATCAGTTTACTTCTCTATCTCTTTGTTGTTTAGGCTGATATATACTGCATTAGATTACATCCTGTTTACAGCTTCCTCCTCCTCCTCACGCTTCACTCTCAGATCTCAAGATGAGAGTTTACCTTGGAATTAACTTCAGAGAACAAAGGAGAAAGCATGGCTGCCTTGTTCTTCTCTAGGCTAGTTACTTAGGCTAGAAATGAAAACTTTTCTATGCAAGTTTTTTTTTTAAAAAAGGGCTACAAACAACTTTATCATTTTCTTACCTACAAGCATCTCTCTCTGTGTGTGACTGAAACAAGTAAATTCTACTCTCTAACCAAGACTCAAAAGTTTAAAGGCTGCTCATTCTACATACCAAAAGGATTTCAATAGGTAATTAACCCTGCTATCCCATTAAAATTGCTCTTATTTGTTGTATTTTACCTTGGCAAGTCACTTTGAGACCTCTTCTTTTGTATAAATTATCATATTAGTAGTAGTCAGTCTAAATGTGCATGTCAGTCTAAATGTGCATTTCTTCCTCTCTATAAATTAACTTATACACATTTGAGTCATGGGCCTGTCCTCATTATGACTTAAGAAGTGGCATTGCTAGGAGAGAGCTTTGGGGCAGAAGTCCAGGGCCCCACTCAGCAGAATGAACAGGAGGCTACCCCAAACATAGCAGACCTGGCTATATTTGAAGTTAATAATGTAATAGGACAGTGATGGCTGGTGCCCAATGAAACTGGCAGGGCAGAAGGCAGGGAGGCTAACAGTAGGTGGAGCCAGAGTCAATGAAGACAGATCCAACTACTGTATTTCCAGTTTTGTCCACATCCTTCTCCCTGCTGAGTTCTACAAGGGCAACATTGATAAGGAGGAGAAGGAAGTTGAGAGGCAATGCTTCTACCCCCTGAACTAGATGTAAGCAAGAAGGCAGGCAGTTAGGGGCTGGCTGGGGATAGATAGCCTGTGTTGCTGGGATAGTGTCCCATTCACCCTAATGGATTAGCCTCCACTGATAATGGATTTCACTGAGCTCCCCAGCTGTACCACACAAGACCATTAAGTCACAGTCTAAATTTACCTAACTGCACTACCTGGGAATGATAAGGAGTGCTCGAGCCCTTCAAGCAATAAAATTCCTCTTCAAACCTCCTCTGCCTCCTAAGATTTACTGGTGTGCTTTCAAATGAATCAATTTAATCCATAAGGACTAGCAACTTGACTTTGAAAAGAAGTACCACCAAGATTCTCAGGATGCCAAGCAGTGTTGCCAAATTCTGTGATACAATCACAGATGGAATTTGCATCACTCTGCCATACGGTTTTTGTTCTGATCGTTTTGTTTCCAGGTCTATGTGTTTTAGTTTTAAAATGTAGGAAATGTGGTCATAGGGATTTTTTTGGAGTTGGGTTTTTTTTTGGTGATGATGGAGTATTACAATTCAAGGATGAAATGTGGGTTTTTAAAGAGTGTACACACTTGTTTTTTTCCTTTGTTCTCTTATCGACTCTAATTGGAGCCAGCTGAGAGTATTATGAAGAAACTGTTATCTCTGCTGAGATGACATGTTATTTGAAAAAACTATTTCAAGTAATCTTTTATTTCCTTCACACTGCAACACATTTGAAAAAAAAGGAAAAGAAAACCAAAGAAACTTGGCCAGGGATCAACCAAACTTTTTAAATTTCCTATGGTGAAGAATTAAAGAAAAGCAAAACATGATTGAGGATGATATAATCAGGAATGGTTTGGAAGCTTAGGTCATATTAATGCAGTATTATCCTTTTTTTCTAAAGAAAAGAAATGCAATGAATATGGAAAGCCTTAATCTTCACAGACAGATGCTGAGCCCCTTTCTGTGATCTATTGTCATTTGCAAATTATTTGACCTCACGCCCTGCTCTCCTGTCATCAAGAAATAGAGAAATCATCTCATGGTGATGCTTCGAAGATTCTCTTTCTTTGACTTCTTGTCCAAAGGTTCAATTTCTGAATTACCTAGACTTCCCCCCCAAAAAGTGAAACCAATGTATTAAGGGATTGTCTATCGTTCAGTCAAGAACAAGTGCTGTTCTTTATATACTCAAAACAGCACCATCCACACACACAAGAGGGAGCTATCAGAAGACTCCAGGAAACTCCAAGGTTTGCAGAATTGTTTAAAAATCATTAGGAGCCCCCTCCCCTCCAAGAAGTGTAGGAACACAAGAGCAGCCTGCTGGATCAAGCCAATGGTCAGTAAAGCATCCTCTTCTCACGGCTGGCCAACAAGATGCCTGGGAAAGCCTGAAAGCAGGACACCCTACCCACCTGCAATTCCTAGCATGTGGTATTCAGTGGTGCATTGCCTCTGACAGTGGAGGTAGAGCATAGCCATCCTAGCTAGTAGCCATTGATTGCCTTGTCCAAAACAGTCTAGTCCTGTTTTGAAGACATTCATTTTTGTGGCCATCGTCACCGCCTACAACATACAGGTTCCCTTAATATTTCCAGGTTCTAGCATTATGTTTTTTTTTTTTTATAAATTTTTTTATTGCTTTTTTCCAGAATCTAAATCCATCATCAATAACACAACAAAAGCGGTTTTACAGAAAGAAAAAGAAATTAAACAAGAAAAAATTCATTTTTCGAAGTCTTTTTTTTTTTTTTTTTCATCATCCACTGGACTTCCCCATCTCCTCCATCCCTGCATTCTTTATAATAAATATAAACAGCAAATTAATACCTTGTTTCCTGTGTTTTTGTATTTTCATCTAATTATTCACTCTGAAATTAAAACTTTTCTCAATCATTAACTTTGTTTCTATCAACTCCGAATTTCAATACTGAAGCATATTTACCTCAAACCTTAGCAAATTTTTAACATTCATATATCTTATAATGTTTTTGTAAATAGTCCTTAAATTTTTTCCAATCCTCTTCCGCAGCCTCTTCTCCCAGGTCTCGGATTCTGCCAGTCATTTCGGCTAGTTGCATATAGTCCATCAGTTGTGTGTGCCATTCTTCCAGTGTGGGTAGCTCCTGTGCCTTCCAGTATTTAGCTATGAGAATTCTTGCTGCAGTCGTTGCATATAGAAAGAAGGTTCTGTCTTTCTTAGGTATCCTCTGGCCCACAATGCCCAAGAGGAAGGCCTCTGGTTTCTTCTGAAAGGTATACTTAAATACCTTTTTCAACTCGTTATAAATCATTTCCCAGAAGGCCTTCACCCTCGGGCATGTCCACCAGAGGTGGTAAAAAGTTCCTTCAGCCTCCTTACATTTCCAACATTTATTATCAGACAAATGGTATATCTTTGCAAGTTTGACTGGGCCAGGTTCTAGCATTATGGGAGAAGGAGGAAAACTTACCTCTATCATTATCAGGTCTTGCTTTCCTTTTCTTTAAACTAAAAGGCATCAAATGCTGTAACCTTTCCTCATAGGGGAGTGGCTCCTCCACCCCTTGAACATTTTTGTTGCCCCTTTCTGAACTTTCCCCAACCCTGCAATATCCTTTTTGAGTTGAGGCAACCAGAACTGTGTACACAACAATCCGAATGCAGCTGCACCATAAAAACTCCTCAAACAACCCAATGAGGACTGTGCATGCATTTGTAAGAGGCTGGTAATGGACAATTGGGTGGGTGGGGGGACAGAATGGAGCGTCTTGCAGGAGGGCTTTGTCTGTTTGAAACACTGAAAACGAACACTCCATGCTGCAACATTTTGTTGCAGGTCATGCTTCTTGTTTCATTCCTGGACTCTGCACAAAACACTGTGTATGCAAGTTTGCTGCAGTCACTTCCCCTTCCTTTATATCCCAAATGCACACATATACGTTGAGAAGAGGCAGGGCAGTATACTTCAGTAATTTGCACATTCAGCAACAGTTAATTGGAGTACTTGGCTCAGGGCCAATGCACCTATAGTAGTAGTAGTAGTAGTAGTAGTAGTAGTAGTAGTAGTAGTAATAAAAAAGAATAATTTTATTATTTATTTATTATTTATATCCTGCTCATCTGCTGGGTTTCCCCAGCCACTCTGGGTGGCTTACAGCACATGCCTAAGATTCAAGGACATTGGAAGCTGAGATAAAGGCAATTTGCTCTCGGTTTATAGCAGGCAGTTGCATTTTGCACTCTGAAGTGAGACGTTCAGGCATTTGAGATTGCAGGACGAGCTTCCAATCTGCAGTGTGAGAACAGCAAGGTGGTGAGAAGAACAAAGTGAAAGGATTCTGCTTTTGTACATATTCTGCCTATCTTTCAGTAAACGCTATCAGTATTCAACCGCAGATGCTTCTGTGACTGTGCGCGACCTGCTCAACAATTGGCAGTATAGTGGTTACGGTGTTGGATTAGGATCTGGGAGACCATGGATTCAAACTCCCACTCAGCCATTAAGCCCACTGATTGAGCTTGGGCCGCTCATTGTCTTTCAACCTAACCTACCTCACATCCCCTTGTTGTGGGGATGAAATGAGGAGAGGGAGAGCAACGGAAGCCACTGTAACCTCCTTAAAGGAAACACAGGATGGAAATGTAACAAACAAACAAAACATCACAACAGACCAACACTTTGAAAAATTTATTTTTTGTGGTTGCATCAAGACTACATTAACAACACCCCACCCCACACCTGTATGCATAACAATTGTGTTGCCAATACATATGGGAGAAGGAAATATGTAAAGGTTTTAGCAAAAGGCAAGCTGAATTAATTTTAGAAATTCTGCCAGCTGAACAAAAAATTTGGAAAGAGGGACAGATCAAACCAAAGAAATAGCAACGGAAAGAAATGCACTGGGTGGGTTAGAAGAGAACCCATTGTTTCTTATGGGATGTCCTCAAAATTCTCCCCATCTGAATTCCTTAGTTTTGGAGTTCCAAATTACCTGGTCTAGCTTCTAAAGTGGAACCAATACACCACATATTCAGTTCCATCCCACATGCCCACCCCACAACCCCCACTGCATGAATGAGGGGCATGTTCCCATTGGCAGAAAACCCTGCGGTTTAGAGGTATGCACATTCCCTTCTGGGCATTCATGAAACTCTGCAATAAAAAGCAATACTGATGCATTTGAACTTTCCTTGATTGTATCATGAGTCAGGGAGGCCACAGGGGAATGCTGTTGATTGCTTAGAATGGAACTACCTATAAGCAGTACTATCCAACATAAAGTTTGGCCCTAACTTCCTACAAACCCTCTGACAAATATATTCCCAAGCCTCCACAAAATGCAGAATTAACAACACAGACTCTAATACCCTAGCACTCCAACAAGGCACAAAACAAGGATGCCCACTGTCTCCCTTACTATTCATCCTGGCCCTGGAACCCCTAGCAATCCTAACCCGGGCAGCCCCTGACATCAAGGGAGTGGAAATAAAAGGCAAAACCTATAAATTAGGGCTCTTTTCAGATGACCTGATGGTCATGACACTAGACGCCCCCCCCAGCAACTACCTTAACCAAAGAACCCAACACATTTGCCATCGTATTGGGCCTACAAGTAAACTTTGCAAAATCTGAAGCTATGTACTTCAACACTCCCCTCCCCCGTATCCAAAAAGAATTCACCAACATCACAAAGAGAAAATTCTGCCGCACCAAGTTCAAATACTTAGGAGTACAAATAACCAGAAACATCAAAAACTACAAACTCCTATGGTGACAAATTAACAAAGACCCGAAGAGATGGAGCAATACTAACTTCACTCTCTCAGATAAAATAGGCATGATCAAAATGACCACCTTCCAAAATTAACCTACCTATTCCAAACCCTTCCAATCTGGATTCCACCAACCCAACCCCGCAAATGGCAGAAAAAACTACACTCGTTTATCTTCTCACACAAAAAGCCAAGAATAAGCCCTAAATACCTGCACCTCCCCTATTCAGGATGTGAAATCCCCAACATAGAACTATACTACATCGCCAACCAAGTGTGCCACATAATCCATACATTCTAGAAGATGAGACAAAACAATGGGTACACTTGGAGAGAGACATAAACAAAAGCACTCCCACCCCAGCATACACTTTCCTCCAAAACAAACTAAGGAAAATCCCCACAACACTAAACAGGTTCACACAGATCATGCTTAAAGCATGGAAGGAAGAAGTAGGCAAACTGTCCCCAACCCCATCCCCACTAATCCCTCTGGCTCACCACCCACTATTCCACCATGCAGCACAAAATCTCCAGATAAAAACCTGGCAAACCAAAGGCCTATATTGCCTAGCAGACTTCTAAAAATAGTAAACCCATATCAAAACAAGAAATACAAAACAAACTAGGAGACACCCAAATACCTTGACTAACACACCACCAACTACATACCTTCTTAAACAACCCAGTGGTAAAATCAACAGCCACTAGGCCTTTGACCACCTTTGAAAACCTTCTCCTAACAACAATGGGATGTGGCAAGGGGATGGTATCCACAATATATAAAACACGGCTGCAACCCCCCCCTAAAAAAACCCTTGAAGCAATCAAAAAACAATGGGAGGATGATATAGGCTATGAAAATAACCCCATCAATTGAATTAGAATGTGGTCTAAACCTCCCTTAAAATCCATATCAGCGAAAAGAAAAGAACTCTGAAACTCACTTGCAGATTGTACCTTACACCATGGAAACTGGTGCTGATACACCCAGGAACCTCACCAAAATGCTGGCAAGGCTGCACCTCCACAGGCTCATACCTCCACATGTGGTGTTAATGCCCCCAAACCCAACTTTTCTGGACAACAGTCATACAAGAAATAAGCAAAATAACCAAACAGGTACTAGAAGTCATCCCAGAACTGGCCCTACCAAACATCTTCCAAGATAACAAGGCCCACTCACCCTATAAAGAGTTCATAACCCACCTACTCTCAGCAGCCAGAAACAACATAGCCAGACACTGGAGGGACCCGTCTGGAATAAAGATGGAACACTGGTATCAAGTAGTACAGGAAACAGCCTTACTAGAAAAGCTAACCAATAGACTGAAACTGACACGGGGAGAAATAGAAGAGGATGCCTTCACTCCAGCATGGCTCCCCTTTATCACATACACAGCCCAACAAGACAACAGCATGAACCCACTGACAGCATACAATTCAGTATGGCTAACTTAACCCAACAACCCCCCCCCCCAATGCACAAACAAATCCCACTGCAGCCAACCAAAGACAATCAACCACACCCCAGGCCACCCCAACCTCTCTTACCACCAAGGAAACATAACTAGTGAATAGAAAGAGAACCTACCCAAGTGACACTGACACAAAACCCGCATATATACACTAAGTAAAAGAACATAAGCTTCACCACCCCACTCCCTCTCTCCCATCCCCCCTCTTTCCTTCCCAACCCTATACTGCATAAAACACCAATGTCTCACAACAAATGTAACTGATCCATAGAAAACACAACCTGAAGAAAGAGACAATGCATGTGCTTTTGTAAATGAGGAAAATCTTTAATATACATTATTTAAAAATAAAATAAAGGAACAGAAGGGGTGGGGAGGGAGATCCATTAATCTTAAATTGCCTGCTGCAGAAACCAGTTGCACCATACAAACCTGGCAGAACCCAGTGAAGGTTGTTGTATAACAACTGCATTTGACAGATTACACTTTTGATTTTGATGGAGGAACATTTGGCTTGCTAAGGCTACTTTTTTCCACTGAACAAAAACAAAAGAGAGAGAGTGAGAGAGGCAAGAATTGACATATGACTTTCGGCTTACAGTACAGAGTTACTGGTCACCTGCACTTCATCAGATGCCTGATACCTTTATCTTCTATATCTCCATCTGACATAATGCCCTGGATGTATACAGCGCTGCAGTTATAAATCTGATACTAACTTGCTTTCAGTTCCAACATGGAGCTTTCATAAATTGTTCCTTCCAGTTTGAGGAACTCTTAGCAGGGAAACATTTCAGATCTGTTTTTACCATTTGGGGGCGGGAATGGTGGTTGGTTTCATTGCGGCACAATTTATTGTCACATGTAATTACTGTTGTTTATGGGAGATTTGAGCCTTAGCTCGTTGCCCACGGATGAGGTAGCAAACCCCACTGAAATCAACAGGACTTGCTTCCAAGCAGAGGCATATGCCTGAGCTGTAAGCAATATTAGCTTCATTGATTAGGAAAAATGTAAACTGAATTTCAGGCTATGAGTCAAAATACAAACTGCTATATGTCTAATGATCTCTTGCGTGTGTCTCTCCCATCATGTGGTTCTCTGCATTCTGGGCTTGCTTTAATTTCTTTTTAAAGGTAGTAAAAACTTGGCAGTAACCATCCCTAGTAGTCCAGTCTCAGTCATGCCCAAGTTATTTTTCCTTTATGTGCTCAAATGTCAAGTCCCACAGGATAGCTATAATTTCATCCTCCAATTTATCTGGCTCATAATGAACTTTAATAAGCCCCTGCTCCATAAATTCACTAGCACTGTAATTAAGGTTATGCCATAACTATTTAGTGTTTTGGGGAAAACATTTGGGCAGTGTTGAAAAAAATGCCCCCTTGCCCCCTCTTCCTATTCATCTACAATTGCCCTCATTTCGTTCTCCCTTCCCTTAATTTGGCCTCAGTGATACGGACACATAGCCAAACCTGGCTAAATAGTATAATGAAAACATCTCACTCATTGCGACGATCCTTGACTCATTGGGGTTCTGTGTGTGACTATTCCAGGAAGCAATACATTCACTCTCAGTTAATGTTGTTTGTCCTCACTGATGGTTTTATGTTGCATAGCCAAACACGTTTGGCTGAAGACCTGCACGATGTCATCCACTTCTGTGATCCCCAGTTGGTTAGAATTTCCTATGTGGCAAACCCAGGAAGAGGAAAGGAAAAGGGTGGGAGGTGGGGTGGATGTTGCAGAAGCAACAGCATGTAGGGGTAACAGGACAAAAAGGGGAGTAATTTTCACTGATAGGTTCTCAGGAAATGTTTCTTCTGACCATGCACTCCTCACCAGTATATTCCACCCATGAATAAAAATGGAAATCCTAATTATAGCCTGTTATTTGGTGCTATTCAGAAAAGTAAGCAAATAATGAGCACTGGATGAAACCATGAGCAGGATTATTAACCATTCGCCCAACCATTGATAGATCTAATGCTGCAATCCTATGCACCTGGAAGTAAGTCCCACTGAACTACCACTAAGTAGATTGCAATAGGATGCACTTTAAATTTAGCCATTCATGTTAAAATTCCAGGATTTTCCTCCTCCATCCCTAAAACTGTTTTTAGATACGAGCTCTTTCCAGATAAAGAGGAATTAGTAGGTGGGTGGGTACATTTTTCAGTTTGTTTTTATCACAACACAACATAGCATCGGTGCTACGGCTAGATCTGATAGGTATTGGGTCCCCATGCAAGAACTTGAGCCCAGAAGCCATGCCAACTGTTTATTCCAGGTCCGTATGAATATGGACTGGTTTTAACCAAAGGGATCTCAAGCAGATATTTCAGTGTTTCCTTAACTCCTAACAGGAGCATTCTAACCAGCCAGATGTGTTGGTCATGGCTTCCATCCCCCGTGTCACAATTATTAATTTTTTGCTTTTGGCTCCAGTCCCACCAATATTTTGCACTTGGCTTCTCCATGTGACAAACTACAGACTACAAAGTAGATGCCACAAACCTGAAATTTGCCCACAGCTGCTCTAAAGTGCCACACCACATAATGTAAATTTTACCAGCTGTTTTGAGTATCCATTTTGGGGATGAAAAAGCGATAAGGAAATATGTTTAATAATAATAATAATAATAATAATAATAATAATAATAATAATAATACTCCGCCATCTGGCTGAGTTTCCTAAATGCAAAATACGTATTAATGGTGGAACAGGGATCCTCAAAATTATTACCGCTTTAGGGCCTCAACTAAATTTAATCAAATAATGGAAAAGAATGGGACATACTTTTAAAAACAGCATGTTTGGAGGAGTGTGCAATTTTATTTTGCTTTTTAAACAAAAGTTGCAAGCATTTCTGGACTCTTTCTTGATGCACCTCTTCAGAGAGCAAACACAAATCATTTTCCTGTTACCCTGCTGACCTTTGCCATGAGATGTTTTGCAATCCCCAATGAAAGACCCTTTCTCTTGAACCCCTCCCTCTGAAACATTGCAAAAAGAGACCTAACAGCCTCCCCTTCTCCCATTAATTGAAGGGGGAAATCCTCAACATGTGTTGAATCTCCTCATAATACTTAAAAAAATACTTAAAGAATGTGTAATAATAGGGGAATTAGAGAGAGGGTAAAATTAACCCATATGGTTAAAACGGAGTGGAAAAAAGAGGGGGGTTTGAGTGACATTTAAATGTACTCTGTCCAATTTTACCCTGGGGAGGAGTACTGGAATGGAGAATGATAGAATGTGTTCTTGCTTCCAGGACAGAGTGTGTGTGTGTAAGTGAACTTAGGCTCTCTCTTGTGCAAATGAAAAAATATTCTGAAGGCCACTTGATTGGGGTGGGGTGGGGGGTTACCTGTCACATGTAATGAGGGAAAATCTATCAGCTGTCTAGGTTAGCGTCCAGGAAAATCAAATGGTATTTTTTGTATTTAAAAGGGGAAAAAACACAGAGAGATTTAAGGGAAACCACCTCAAAGAAATTTGCCTAGGCATTTAACAAAGAGAGAGAGGGGGGGGGAAATGATTTTGACTCATTTCCTTTGCTCAGACATAAATCCATACTTCCTTCACCAACCAAAATTGGGTCACTATAGATTGACACCATTGCATATCAGGTTAGGGCTTTGTCCTTCAGGCATAATTTCACCTGGGGTGCCCCTTCACATTCATGTAATGGGTTAAAATGAACTTCTACATGCACAGCAATCAAACCTGGTAGGAAAAGGTAATGTTTAGATAGGAAATTTATACCGTACTTTTCCCTGGCTTGTGCATTGATTTGGTCCATTTTAATCAATAGCTAGAAGGGATGGGTGAACTTGTCAATTTTTGTTTCTCTTACGTTTCTCGTTTTTCAGATCTTTTGTTTTCAACAATTCCACATATTTATTTATTTAAAGAATCCTCCTGAAAGGGAAGGTGCTTGACCACCAACAAGATGGTGGCATAGGCTCATAGCTCCCTTGTTTATGAAAATCATCCCTGAATCTTGTCTATAGAATGGGGTATGCTGTAGGGACCAAGCAAATCTAAGGAATATAACATTCGAGTCCATTTTGCGATGATATACAAAGAACGTCACTTGGGACCTGAGGGTGATGCCGCAGCATCTAAAATGACGTCAGAACACCCAGCTGGACCAGCCACAAGAAATGAATGAGGACCCGCCAGTAACCTCAGTGGCCTTGAAATCAGCTATGAAGGAGGAGGTGGCACAGAAGTTTAAGACTTTCCAACAAGAATTAATAGACTGCTGTGCCACCTCATCAAAAATGAAGTTGGGGGTAGGGGGTAAAACCAGAATAGGAAAAAACATGAAACTGCCCCAGACATAGCCCCAGAAACATTGCAGATGTCAATTACTTTAAAGCTCCAGGAAGTGGGGTTCTGATATTACTAGGGATTTCTCTTTCATTTAGTGGTGCCCCACAAAGGTGCCACTCACACAGCAACCAAGTATAGATTCTGCAGTTGGAACTACCTGAAGGAATAAGGGCTGGGGGCCTAGACAAAGAAGACAATGATGGTGATTTGGAGGAGGAAGAAGGCTGATAAGTAGTAAGCCCTCCAGCAGCTAGGATTAGGGACAATGGAATTTCGAGTCTCAGAGTTCTTCCAAATAGGTATGACTGGCATTGAAACACATTGGATGCTTAGAGTTTAAACATCCCACAGACACAGTACAGACATGCAGCAAGGCTTAAAGTGATAAAGACTGGGAAATAGACCAAATAGTTAGAGATGTTTATTACAGAATGAACATCTCAAATAACATCTTTACTAACAAAAAGAATTGGTAAATATTGTCCTTGCCTCAAATACAACATGGGCGTGGCAATACTAATAGGTGCAGATTTAGACTTGGGGGGGAAGGGGGCGGGAATTCTTGAGATAAAAATGGCCAACGCCTATTTGTTGAAGAAGTCCTGGAAAAACACACAATGGTCACGTTACTGTCGCTATAGGCACCGAGTGAAGAGACAGCTCAATTTTCTTCATAAAGGGCTTAAGAAATTGGGGAAGTTTACTTAAGCAGAGATTATACTTGGGGGAGATGTAAATTGGAATTGAATTTAATGGAAAATTAAAATCAGCAAGGCAGCAAATTTCACATATGGCCCATTTTATGCAGCTATTACAAAAATATGACCTTCATTAAATATGGGCAGAAGCAAATTCAGGATGTTTTGTTTCTCAGATAATTTCAGAAATTGTGAAGTAGGTACATTTGCCAGTAAGTGCAAATTTAACTGAATTTCTCCCCCATTCCTATCAGCTAGATAATCTGGTAAATCTATAGGAAGCTGCCTTAAACATCCATTTACCAGTCTTGCTTAACCAGGAATCCTCCAGATCTTTGGGCTTTCAACTCCCATCAGCCCAGCTAGCATGTTCGTTTACTTCTGACTTTGCTGCCTGCCACACCACTGGTAATACCATCAGCTGATGTGGCCATGATGTCTGGCCACAATTGGCTCAGCTGTTGTGACATCACAGAAGGCCTGGGTAGCAGAGACTCAGGAAGCTAAGTGCTTAAGTTAGCCTTTTTCATGGAAACAACTGAATATGCATTTATTCCAATAGGCTTTTCCAGCTAGATAAACGAATATTTACAACAAATGTCTAGTTTGCATGGTTTTGGTTGCTAGCTTGTTTTTGGTTATTGTATATCAACTTGAGACAATTTTTTTATATAAAAAGCAATACAGTGGTACCTCGGGTTACATACGCTTCAGGTTACATACGCTTCAGGTTACTTACACTTCAGGTTACAGACTCCGCTAACTCAGAAATATTACCTCGGGTTAAGAACTTTGCTTCAGGATGAGAACAGAAATCATGCAGCGGCGGTGCAGCGGCAGCAGGAGGCCCCATTAGCTAAAGTGATACCTCAGGTTAAGAACAGTTTCAAGTTAAGAACAGACCTCCAGAACGAATTAAGTTCTTAACCCAAGGTACCACTGTAAATAATAATAATTAGTGCTTTTTTTCAGGGGGTACTTTAATTGTTAAAAAGTGTGGCACTTACTGTAACAACTTCACGGCGAGGGTACTATTTTTTTCTAGAAAAAAAGCACTGATAATAATACTGCAGTAAGTTTATGGAGCCTTTTACCAGAAAAAGACCAGCAACAGTTGTAGATCATGTTGCAGAGTTGAGCCTCAGCTATTTCATTAAAAAATGATGTATGCAGTCATCATTGCTAAGAAATTAATAATGGTGTTTCTTGAGCCCACAAAGGGCTGCTAGTTGCTTTAATTGTTTGGTAGCCCTGGAGATATAATGGTGTTACATTGTTTAAGTGATGGCTTCCTTTTTTTTTAAAGGCACTATGCTGAGGGTTGTTGGAAATATTCAAATGATATGAGCATCATTTAACTATGATGTTGACTTTTTTCTTTTTACACAGTCAGTATACCCATTATTCCTCCTCCTTGATGCTGAAGCAAAAGAAAAACCTATAGTTCCTAAGCATCCTTAGCAAAAACAGCAACATCTAAACGACCAAAGTCAATGTGGTGCCCTCCAGATGTTGTGGACTACAACTCCCACAATCCCTGACTACTGGCCATTCTGGCTGGGGCTGATGGGGGATGTAGTCTGTAGGGAATCCAAATTGGCTAGTCCTAAAGTCTGCAATGTAGCTACTTGGACATAGCTGACGCTCATAAATTGATTGCCTGATTTAATGAATTCCATGGGAATATATTCCCTCTCCACCCATGCCCCTGACTGGATCTTTCCTCTCCTCTGGGACAGTGGTGATGATGACTCTACTATGCACGCCATTCTTTCTTACCTATGAAGCCAGATGTAGAAGCTAGAGAACAGCTGCAGAAAGTGCTGGAGTTATGAGATATATCTCCTAATACCCACAGGACAATCAATTGTGTTTTATAGAGGGGCTGTTTGTGTCTTTCATTTTGTGTGTGTGTATTAAGATCTTGATGAAACCTTTTCTTTCCAAAGGCCCAACATTTCTCTTTTGCTCAATAGCTAAAACAAGTTGCAGCTGGGTCCATCTCCCTGGAGGAATCTTGTAACTTTCATATGGTGAAAGAATTACCATTGGTCCAAGTGAGGAAGACTTTCAGGTCCCCTCCACTGCTGACCATTATAGCTGGCAACACATTGAAGCATTCCAAATCCATCTGATTCTTTTTTAAAAAAATGATATTTATTAAAGGTTTCCAATTTAGTACAATAAAAAAGAATCAAAAAGAAAAAAGCGAAAAAGTTTAAAAACACATAAAGTTCACAATGCTTATTTTTCAATAACATATTTCCCTGACCTCCTCATACCTCCCCTTCTTGTATTCCAATTCAAATTGTTAGTTCAGCAAATCCTTATCATTAATTTTTAACCTATTTCTATAACCTTTTTTTCCCCCCATATCACTCACAGCGTTACAGCTAAAAATCTCTTAATTTCTATCCGACATCATTCAACATTCATTAATTTTACAATATTTCTGTAAATAGTCCTTGAATTTCTTCCAATCTTCTTCTGCCGACTCTTCTCCCTGGTCACGGATTCTGCTAGTTATTTCTGCCAATCCCATGCAGTCAATCATCTTCTTCTGCCACCAAATCCATCTGATTCAGCTGTTTACTGGAGAAGTACAAAAGCCCATGTAAATATATCATGCTATTACTGGTTGGCACAATTCATCTGCCATGGATAGACTCCACACGCCTGGATATTAAGACTCCCTATTAATTTTCATTACTCAACTTTATTTTGTTATTGGATCCTGGCTTGTTCCAATGAATGAAAAGTGGGAAAAGTAACATTATGAGGAGAGGGGAAAGCAAAAAATAGGGAAGGTCATAGCCTCTTACTTAAAGAACAATAGAATCTGTAGTTAATGAAGCTTTTCCATTGTACTCAGAACCTCCATCTTCATTTTCATGTTAATTTGCTAAGCATTTTATTCAAAGCAACTTTTTGGAAATGCAGCCAGAATAATCGTTTGCACTGCATGAGATCTGCCAATGCAAACATCTGACAACAGGATAAAATAATAATATCTTATTGAAACAAAGAAGGGGGGGGGGAGAACCACCAAGCAACTTTCTGTGGAAAGTGATGTCAACCATGAAGCGAGCTATATATTCTTTGTATTGGAAATTAGAACCGCATGAACCCTCTGTATGAAAACATGAGTGAAAGCATGCTTTTTAAGATAATCCCCTGAGGGGTTCTGGTTATTATTTCCTGGTTTTAATTTTAAAGTAATAAATAAGTGCAAGTGATGGACCAGACACCTAGAAACACCAGCTTATTTGGACAAACATAGATCAGCGTAGTTTTTGAATACAAATGAGGATGTTGGTAGTTTTAAAATGTATTTCTTCTTTTTATAACATGGATTAATAGAGATGTTATCCTGAAACAGAAAAACCAACTACAGCTTCAGTGATCAGCAGGCTGTACATTTTCATGAGTCAGTTTGATCACTGGACAGAAAAATCTGTCCCTAAAGTATTATCTCAGTTGCCTCCGGCTGTGCAGATGATCAGACAATGGGCTGTAAATTATCCTGCAAATAATCTTTTGCAATAAGGCAAACACACAATGATTTAATATACGAGCCCCTTAAACTTATGGCCCTTTCAGCTTGCAAAATGGGACAGTTTTGCTCAGATTCAAAAAACATTCCAAATAGCCCCCAAATTAGTAAGTAACCATCTGTTCTGGTGGCTCAACACCTTCCATGACCATAAATTTCAATCTCAGCAACATTAACAAGGGATTTACTTGGCAGAAAGAAGCTCCACCTTTGGATCATGGGGAGTCAAGGTCAGTACAAAAAGGTCCTTAGGTGGTTTTTATTACTAGATGTAGCTGATTTTGACAGGCAAACTCAAGAGGCCAAGATTAACTAGTCCCTGAATTTTAAATCCCCTCTCTACTGTATTGCAAATTCAACTCCCCCCAACCCTGCAACTTTACTGATTACAAATGAAATCCTAATATTTGTCAGCTTAGGGGAGGTGTAAAGAAGGGTCCCACTTCTGATGGTGCTCTGCACTACTGCAGAACACAATGTTTTACACATTGCGATAAGATGGCAGAGTGAAGGCTGAAAGTTTAAACAAATCAAAGCAGTGATGGGAAAACTGTGACCCTCTGTATATTTTATTGGTCTACAACTCACATCAACCTCAGGTAGCAGGACCAATTATCAGGGACTCCTAGTCCAACAATATGGAGGACCACAAGTTTCCTATCCCTGAATTAAACACCACACATACATCCATAAACAGAGGAACATAGAAAACTGCCTTATACAGAGTCAGACTAATTGGTCCATCTAGTTCAGTTTTGTCTATTCCGACTGGCAGAGGCTCTCCAGGGTTTTGAGCAGGAGCTTTTCCCATCCCAACCAGGAGACAACAGGGAATGAACCTGGGGTCTTCTGTGCCTTTTTTCACCTCACCATAGTCATTTTTAAAAACCCTAAAACTAAAATGTCCCAAACATTTTAGCCTTCTCCCATTGGAAATGTGCACTCTATCATTTGGGTTGACATAAGAATGCAAGAAGAGCCTGCTGGGTCAGGCGAATGGTCCATCCAGTCCCTCATCCTGTTTTCACAGTGGCCAACCATATGCCTGTTGGTAATCTGCAAGCAGGGGCCAAGCACCAGAGCACACTCTCCTCCTGTGGTTTCTAGCAACTGGTATTCAGAAAGCATTACTGCCTCCTACTGTGGCGGCAGAGCATAGCCATCATGGCTAGTAGAGATAGTTGTGGTCAGAGGCACAGAGGTGATTCCTGCTGGGTCAGTGATGATTCCTGCATTGTGGGAGGGAAGAGTTGGGTCCCTTACAACTCTACAGTTCTGGATTCTATGAATACCAGTTGCTTATGTTCTTATAGAAGGTGAACTTTTATCATTTCGGTTGACATTTTCCTTCATCTTCCCCCATCTCTGCAATGTCCTTTTTTGAGATGGGGAGTGGCTGAAATTGTACACACCTTTGCTTGTTTAAAAGGCTTCTAGAAATCTTTTCAGGCGGGTCACCCCTCAAACCATAAAACTGAACAATAAACAATGAAAACACAGGAAAATCTAATATGTCCAAAAAGTACACAAACCAGCACAATGATAAAAGCAAAGTAGTGCAATCTAACTCCAAATGAGGCCGTGCCACAAATTCATACAAAGGCCCAATGCTAGTGGCTCAGTCTCTTTTCTGACAATCCTGAATATGATTAATCATCATTTATATAAAAAGGAATATCTGCGTCTACAGGTGTTGTTCGGCTCCAACTCCCATCTGTTCCAGACAGCAAGGCCAGGGGACAGGGATGGTGGGAGCTGGAGTCTAGAGGGCCGCAGGGTCCCTGTCTTGGATTTATATGAATGCTTTTTAAAGGCATAATTTCATCAAGACTCTGTTACAAACAGGAAACTGTCTGTAAACAAATTTTTCTACATGGATGGCCAGTTGCCATCACCACCATCATTATTTAACTCTCATTACTCTTTACTACACTGTTCCTACAAAGCAGCATCTACACAAACACTCATTTTGAGCTTCAAACTACCTTGTGAAGTAGGTGAAGCTTAGAAATGGGGGATAAATTTGATTCAGTTAGTATTTAAAGGTGAACCTAACAAGTTTTCCAAAACAATATACAGACTGAAACACAGACACATTTTGAAATCAGCACCATTCCAGATTTTGCAATGTTGTTTTCCAAACAAGTAATGTGTACCAAAAATGCATATATCAGTTAAAAATAACATACAAAAATGCATTAGGGATAACTGCTGAGCATAAATGGACAAATTTCCCTTAAAATCCTGATTAAAAAATGTGATGTGGAAATTTGGAAAACTGAATTTAAGATTGGAAAAATGAGAGAAACTGACACTGACAGATGTACCCATTTCTAGTAAGGCTAGATTGGCCCAAGGTCATTCACTAAGCTCCAAGGATAATTTTCTTTAAAAACTGGTACACACTGTTCACACCTATATTTCAAGTTTGGAAACGCATATTTTCAAGCAGCAATACAAAAAAGTATCCATGAAGAATGCATAATTTCTGAAAAAAATTATGAAAACATCCCTGCTACCATTACATTTCTAAATACAAAACTGACTACCATATTGTTGCTTCTGTGTAGCAAGAGAAGTTCATTTTCAAAACAGGTAAAATTCAGTCTTCAGGTGTGAATGGTATGAATGAGAGTCCCCTTTTTAATTTCTTAAGTTGTTTTTAGGATCCTTAAGCATGCAAGCCTTGTAGAGGAGGGCCCAACAAGGGGCAGGGTTGGCTTAGGGCATCCAGTTTAGGACAGAGCTGGGAAAACTTCTGGGTCATCAACATCAGGAGCAGAAGCACTTGACTGGCTGGGTGTGTGGATCACATCAAACTCCTTAACCAACTTGTCAGCTCCAAGGATAATTGAGGATCAGAACTCTGCTTCAACTACTATACTATACAACAGTAGTTCCTCCTTCTCTCTGTCACCTGATGACATTTCTCTGTCTTCTTCATAAAGAGGACTTCCTACTTGGTTGTTCTTCCTTTTGCTTCTAATATAGTCAAATAAACTTTAAAAACATATTTTTTAACCTCTCTTGCAAGCCTGAGCTTGTTCTGAGCTTTGGCCTGCCTAACCTTGGCTACTCATGTATTCCCTTTCTTCATGATTTCCTCTTTATTCCATTTGTTATACATGTTATATATTAAATCTCAGCCCATCTGTAAGTTGCTTAGGCAACCATGCCAGTTTATTTAGATGCCCCCCTTTCCTTTCTTGTTGGAATTGTCTGCATTTGTGCCTTCAGTATTTCACCTTTAAGAAACACCCATCCATCTTGGCCTGCCTTCTGTTTGAGTATTTCTGACCATGGGATCTTACCCAGTAGTTCCTTAAGTTTTTTGAAATCAGTCCAGTGTGCATGTCTGACTACACTCAGATTTCCCTTGCCTGCTTATAACGAAATCCAAGAGGGCATGATCACTTCCTCCCAAGGTTCCCAGTATTTCCACTTCATCAATCAGTCCTTCCTTGTTGGTGAGAACCAGGTCCAAGAGAGATTACTCCCTTGCTGCTTCTTCCACCTTCTGGGAAATGAATTTGTCAGTGAGGCAAAGGAGGAATTTTTTGAACTTTACATTCTTGGCAGAGTTTGAGTTCCAACAGATATCGGGGAAATTGAAGTCTCCCATGACTATTCTATCTCTCCTTTTTGAATGTTTGACAATCTGCTCTAGGAAGGCATCACCCAAGTATTCAGTCTGGCTTAGAGGTCTACAGCAGACACCCACAGTAAGGTCACTGTTGTTTCTGTCTCCTACATGTTTTACCCATATACTCTCAATCTACCTTCCATATTCCATATTCATCTCTTCATGAGTGTGCACTTGTGAACTCACCACTCAGTCCTGCCTCTGGTTTTCTCCTCAGTCTCCACAATTGACTTGCGCCATGGATTCTGATTCAAAATGCAAAAATGCTCAAAGAGGGTATGAAGCAAAGCTGGTAAAGGGTGTGGCTGGTGAGGGAGTTTGGTCGATTTCTAAGGGCCAGATGTACAGGTTTGTAGGGCTGCATTTGGCTCCTGGGCTTGAGCTTCCTAACTTGTGGGCTTTGAGATTGAAGGTCATGATAACTCTTGTGCTTTGGAGAAAACCCAAAAGCCAGTGTCTAAAAAGTTATTGTTCATTTAACAACAACAACAGTTTACATCCACCCCAAGCCTGGAGGGAATGGCTATTCTTAAATCAACAACATCTTAATTATGGAACTGATAATTTTATTTTATTTGCATTTATACCCAGCCAATGGGTCCTCTATGTCACAGCAGAGTCAAAGTGAAGTGTGGCTTAGTTTTAAGAAAGCAAACGATCCAAAATTCAAGCAATTTAAGATAAGCGTTCTGCTTTTGTGTGAGAGGTTGTGTGATCCTGCCAAGGTTCAAGGAGATACAAAGGGGCACAGTCAATCTGCCAAAACCTCTGGCAACTGCATGCAAAACGGTTGCAAGGTCTCTGCATTTGAGAACTGATCTAAGCCCGATATGAATGGATGTGAATGGGAAAATTTCTCAATTGATTTTTGTTTGCTTTGGCTAAAGCTTTTGGGCATTCATCCAGCAAAACAGTAACAAGGGACTTTTCAAAGTGTTTCAACGAAACAATCTATGCTGATTTGAGGATCAAATTCCCACTTATATTCTACTTCATTCATATATTACCCTAGTTAGTAGTAGTAGTAGCAGCAGCAGCAGCAGCAAATAACAAATAGAATCATACCAGCATGGAGCGCTCATAGTAGCCCATATAATCTCAGTCATGCTTACTATACTTACCAAGTAGTTTAGTAGTTTTATTCCCATATTCAGGGAAGGGACAAAGCTTAGTGGCAAAGCAACGACACTCTGTGTGGAAAGTTCCAAGTTCATTCCCCAACATCTCCAGGTTGCACTGCCAGAGAACCCTGCCTGAAACACTGGACAGCCACTGTCAGTCAGTATAAGACAACATTGAACTGCATGGACTGCTGAGTCTGACTTGATATGAAGCAACTTTCTATGTTCATATCCTGGTGAGATGCTACTAGTCAGTGTACCCCAGAAGTAGGGAACATTTTCTGGCCAGAGAGCCAGATCTTCATCTCCTCTACCCCATAGGACATCCTAGAGACATCAGGTGTTTTCCTTTGTTTGAGGTCCAGATTCTTGGTACTTCAAAGCAAGTGAACTGTGGGACTGCTTACAAAGGGCTTTAAAGCTACCCCACTCCAACTTCTCCTTCAAACCTCTGTAGCTTGAATGAAAAGTGTGTGTGTGTGTGTGTGTGTGTGTGTGTGAGAGAGAGAGAGAGAGAGAGAGAGAGAGAGAGAAGGTATGCTCTAATCCACCCATAATCTTTACCCTAATAAATGCATTTTTGTACACATGACTTGGATGGAGAACTCCATTTCAAAATTCAGAGAAATGTAAATTTAGGGTGGCTGCATTTTTGATTGCATAGTGTTTGGGAAAATGAGAATTAGGTAGGTTTGCCTTTTGAAAGGAAAATAATAATAAAAATTATCCCCAGTACCCAGGCAGATCTTGGTGCAGTCATTCCTGCTTGCATGTTACTTTTGCATGCAAGCAGAGTGCCTGAAGAGGACCACAGTTTTAGCCCAAACAAAATGTCCCTTTTATCTCTTCGTTCCTTCAAGGGCCGCAGAAGCTAATCATGCCAATTAAGAACCTAAGAATATTTTACTGCCCAAGAGGATGTCATAGTCTGATGTTCTGCTGGAGCACCACACAGAATAGCTGCTAGTCCCAGTGGGAACACCCCTGTGCCAGGAGACAGGAACCCCTGGAGCTAGAAATGATATATTATCCTGGCTTGGGCCTGACTTGAGGCATGACATGTTATGTTACCTGGTGCTAAGCTGTTTAGGGCTTGAAAGGCTCAAACCAGCCCTTTTAATTGAGGCAGATGCAAATATGCCTTAATTGAGGCAGATGCAAATATGCCAGCTGAGCTGGTGTAAAAATAGAGATGTATGTTTGGCCCTATGACCACCAGAAAAGAAGTTGGCAGCTGCCTTCTGCACTATTGAAGCGTTCAGACTAGCTTCAAAAGGCACTTCCATCATGTAGAACTGCACTACAACAATCCAACATGGAAGTACCCAAAGCATGGGTGGCTGAAGCCAAGTTTTCTCTAGGAAACACCCCGGCTGCCTTATGAGCCAAATGTGATAGAAGGCACGCCTAGCAACCACTGCCAATTGGGCATCCAGGGATGGCAAAGGTTTAGGGAATACCACCAAGCCAAGGAACCACTGAAGACCAGTATCATATTTCTCCATCCTTATCATTTAGCTCAGAAGGATGTCATGCCTGGTGGTCTCAAAAGCTGCTAAGAGATCCAGGAGAACCAACAAGGCAGAGAACTCCCCCAATCTATCCTTCACTGCAGGTGACCCATCAAATAAATCAAAGCAGTTTCTTTTCAAATACCAGTCTTAAAGCCATACAGGAATGGATCTAAGCAACTGGTTTAATGCAGAAAACCTTGAAACAGAGGCTAATGGGAAGGCAGATTTTCCCCACTGTTTCAGATGTGTACTTCCCTCCCATACCATCAGGCTATTCTTGTTATTTTTTTTTTCATTCTTTAGACTTCAGAGCCTTTCCACATATGGGATAATGGATTTACTCTAATTTCCCTGGAAAACAAAAAAACAGAAATATCAAATCCCTGATTTTATGAATAGTGAATACATATGGCCCAGGGCTGTGTTTCAAACTTTTCCTTTAAACTGTGGCCTTTGGGATATTAAACAAATAACTCAAAATGCTGACGAGGTTTGCAGTTGTACGATGCTATCCTGGAACTGGGGACAGAGAACAATTTAGTGGTTATGCATGTATAAATTCATAGACGTAATCACTTGACCCTGCATGTTTATTCTGCAGAATTCAGGGTCACGAAGGAAGCAGTCCAGTGTCCATCAAATCTGAAAATAATCACAAGATTTACAGGCTTCAGGTTAGTCATCATAGAATCAATGTTTTTATAGGGAAAGTTTTGTATTCCCCCCCTACCCCCTTAATGCTTAAATTATTACTCCAGTTTTATTCTAGTTTCCTAGGACCCAGAAGAATGTTTGCAAATGGAAAACCATTGAGCATTTGCAAAATCAAAAGAAGGTGTAGTTCTCCATCTAGAGGCACTATGTCATATTCCCAGCCTGCAGGGATTCCAAGTTTTTGTGCACCCTTAAGCAAAATACCTGGCTAGAGGCATTCTAGGTGCCATGCAAAAAGATGGCATCCATCTTCAGAAGAGAGGACAAAAGAGGTCACTAATTTGGATAAATTGTGTATATGCTCATTTATATGTATAGACAAACATTTGGAATTGTTACTGTTACAACATGAACCAGCCTGCAGGCTTCATCAGAGGGTTCACTCTACGTGCCTCATCCGGGGGGGTGTACATGAGAATGGGCTTTTGCAGTGGTGGCCCCAATTTTGTAGAAAACTCTCCCCAGGGAATGTAAGAAAAAAGCCATGGTTTCAAGAGCACTTCCCAGCCAATAAAGCACACAGCACAGCAGTAACTCTTTACTTCTGCAGCTCTGGAGGCCTATGCACACCAATTCAGCATATAGGCAGCTATTCCCAGGTCTGCTCTTTATGGAGCAGTTGCAGCCACTGGAGACCACTCCCAGTTTATGTACCTTCTCCTGACGAGCTGTGCATACGTAGTCAGAGACTACATCTGCATGAAAGATGCTTCAGGTCTCTCACTTCAATTCTCTATTGGTTCTGGAAGACAGTGGTACAAAAGAACCTGGCCCTGCACTTACTTGGCACGCCTCTTCCTCCAGTTATGAAGCTTTGCCTGCCTCTGATTCTTGCTTCCTGGATGGGACAGGTTCCCACAGACCACTGCCCCCCTCTCCTGTGTCAGACGCCAGCCTCCCTTCCCCTGGTGCAGACACCAAGGGGGATGTATGAGGGCACCACAGTGCCCATGGGCTCCACATTGGGGCTCCAAGCTCAGAAAAGTCAGAAGGGAAGCTGGGGTAGAGCCAGTGTATGGATCCTTTTCATCCTGAAGGCCACATTCTCTTCTGTGTAACCTTTTGGAGGTTACATGTCAGGGCAGGGCAATATAAATTTCAGCTTTGTACAAATGGCTTGTTTCGACACACTCCTCTCTGTCCTTCATCCAGGTAAGCAAGACTCATTCGTGTTGGCTATTTGCAGTATGGTAACGCTGCAGAGAGCTTGCTGGGGAGACCATGCATTAAAAAAAATAAAGGACTCAAAAATAACTTAAACTAGGTTTTAATAAGAAAAACAAAAACTCCTTTTACACTAAATGCATTAACAACCAAACCAGACCCAACCACCAACCCATCCCCCAGGGTAATGGGAGAGCTAGGTGCTGCTCCTTATATACTACACCCAAATGCTGACACACCTTAATCAAATACAACTCAGCAGCACCTGCTATGCTTCACAGCTGCAAAGCTGGGTCTCGTTATCTTGCTCTGGCCCTTGCTTTGGCCCCTTAAAGACATACACATCGGGTGGAACAATGATGAACCTTTACATTTAAATAAACCATTCAACATTTCCCCTGCGGTTCATCATTGTGGAACAAAAACATAAAGCATATTTTGTACATGTCTTTCATGTGTAACCTTTGGAAGTGCTTTAGTAAAAATGTCCGCAATTTGATTGTCACCTGGAACATATTCAAATACAATCATTTCGTCAGCAATTAGTTTCTTTACAAACTGTAAACGTAACCTTAAGACTCTAGTGCGCTGCGTATTGGTCTCTGAACACAGGATAGCAAGTTCGCTCTGGGAATCAAGGTAAACTTTTACTGGTAGTGTTACTTGCATCTGTAGGTCTGAAAATACTTGCATATACCATTCTACATCACGAGTGGCCTGAACGCATGCACATAATTCACTCTCTGTTGTGGAGAGACAAATAATGGTTTGTGTCTGGGACATCCATTCAAATGGACAACCGTTATAACAAAACACTATACCAGACACACCCCTGTAATTATTTTGTTCCACTGCATGAGATGCATCGCAGAAAATTTCAAAACCTTTGTCAATACATGTTGTAAACTGCAACCTATAATGTTTGGTGTGTTTAAGGTAATTTCTGAACATCATTGTAGCTTTTTGGCTCAAAAACTGCCTTATTGGCATACACAGTATTAAAATGTTCATCTGCAAAACGTCGTGGCTTCTGTCTCTTTCTATCTGAACGTCTCAGTCCGGAAGGAGAGTCAGACTCCTCAGACTTAATGGGACTAAGTGAACCACTAGTTTCAGATTGTAAATCATTGTCAGATTGAAGAGATGCCTGTAGGCTAAGCTCACGGTCAGAAAACTCAAGAGAATCTAACCTCCCCTTGGGTGCCTGTGACTTTAAATCCTCAAACAAATTAGATTCAACAGACTTTTTGTCTTTTTCCATTAATTCAGAAGCACCATTTCCTGCTGCTGCTGCTTCTTCCTCTTCTTCCTCAGTATTATCTATACCATCAGTATCTTGGAAGACAGCAACTCCATTCCAATTTACAGTTTGTATCATGCTTCTGGTAATATGAAATTTGCCAGTTGCTGGTATGTAAATTCTGTACGCCCCCTGCTGGTAGCCCATTAATTTTCCCTGGACACTACGTTCACCCAATTTCTGCTTAGCGGGATAATGCATAATTACATCTGAACCCCAAATGCGTAGGTATTTCAGATTAGGGCGTTTTTTAAACAGCTTCTCATAGGGGGTGACATCTAAACCAGAATGATAACTGCGATTTCTAACATAACAAAACGCATTAAGCGCTTCAGCCCAAAAGTCTTTGGGCAGATTAGCATCGTGCAGATACGTTTTAACCCCTGCCTGTAGGTCACGCTGCACAACTTCAACAAGCCCATTTTGCCAGGGACTTCGGGGGCAAGATAACTCATGAGTAGTCCCCTGCGCTTCCAGGAATTTCTCAAAATCCTCAGAAACAAATTCCCCGCCCCGGTCAGAAAACAGGTTCTTAATTGATTTGTTAAAGTGAGTTTTTACCCAGTTGCAAAAAACTTTGTACTTCTCAAATGCTTGGGACTTCTCAGCTATTGCATAAGTCCAACAATATCTACTATACTGGTCTATCAGAGTAAGCCAGTACCTAGAACCTCCTAATGATGGTGGGAGTGGCCCAACTAAATCACAATGTACACGCTCAAATGGCTCAGTTACTTTCCTATCTGAGCACCTACCCTTGCGTGCAACCTTAATCTTATTCTTGCAACAGGATAGACATTGCATAAAGAATTTACATGGTTTTAAGTTGAGGCCATTAACAATATTCTTTGTCTTAATTACATCAGCAAAATTCAGGTGTCCCAGAATTCTGTGCGCCTCATGGACACACCCGGAATGTGGCCTTACATTCCTCAACCCCTGGCTTGACTGTGCTGCTCTGCAATTTATAGGCGATTGGGAGTAGGTGCGAAAATACAGTCTATATAAACCATCAGATTCCCGGGCATATAATAGACGTTTGTTCCCATCGAAAAACTCACACATTGACTTTAAGAAACGCACAGTTATGCCTTGACGAGCAAAGCACCTTACTGACTTACGGGCAGTAAATGCAGTTCGCTATTGTAATGTTTAAAGAGTCAAGTTTAACAGTACCCCTGCCAAGCGACTGCAAGACTTGTGAATTGGCTAAATGTACATTACCAATTTCCTCTTCGAAAGAAATAAACAAGCTCCGATCATTGCAAACGTGCTGAGATGCTCCTGAGTCCACAACAAAAGACTTCCACTTGGCACGTTTAAGTCTTTTACGATCTGTTGTCCTAGCATGGAAAACTCGCGGCTCGTTTCTGTCTCTACTATACGATGTCGGCTGCTGGGCTTACGACCGTGACTGACGAACAGAAACAGGCTTGGGAGTACTTTGCTTTCTTTTGGATCTGCAGTCCTTTGCAAAATGTCCTTGTTTATTGCAGAACCAACAACGCTTTGCAGCTTTAAATGCAGTTGTATCTCCACAGGTTTGCATATGGCGTTCCTCATTACTTCTGGAAATAGGAGTGCTTATGGCACAAGCCTCCCTTCTATCCAGCTCGCCCATTAATCTTGCCGTTACCCCTTCCACAGTTAATTGTGCTGGTGAAACGGCAGATATCTGGCTAGCTATGCCATCAAAGTCCTCGTTAAGGGAACAAAGAATGATAAAAACATACTGAATATCAGGTATGTCCATGTCCCTTTGAATTAATTCGCCGCGTATTGCCTCCAGACGTCTCAAGTGTGCTGCCAAACCACCACCAGGCTGCAACTTCGTCTGGTACAACTGCTTGAAAAACGTCAATGCAGATGCTGACTCTTTTCTAACATGCACTGCTGCAAGACTGTCCCACATTTCTTTGGCAGTTTTCTTATTTCTTATATAGACTACTTGCTGGTCGCTGACTGCCAAATTAATTATCGCCCTGGCTTTTGCATCTCCTTTCGACCAAGCATTAGTCACAGGGTCAGGAGGGTCATCAGTTACATAGGTCCATACTTCTCTAGAGGTCAAAAGCGCCTCCACCCGAAAAGACCATAAACTATAGTTCTCATCTGTTAGCTGTGGGAAGACCAGAGCCTTCTCAGCTTCAGGAACCCGGTCAACCATTCTGGAACTCTTCCAGACCCACAGAACTGCGCTAACAGGAGAAGGAGTTTTCAAACCTTTCTCAGAGTCCAAAAATATGCAGTCATCCACTCAGCAGCTGGGCCCATAACCAAAGATGTTGGCTGTTTGCAGTATGGTAACGCTGCAGAGAGCTTGCTGGGGAGACCATGCATTAAAAAAAATAAAGGACTCAAAAATAACTTAAACTAGGTTTTAATAAGAAAAACAAAAACTCCTTTTACACTAAATGCATTAACAACCAAACCAGACCCAACCACCAACCCATCCCCCAGGGTAATGGGAGAGCTAGGTGCTGCTCCTTATATACTACACCCAAATGCTGACACACCTTAATCAAATACAACTCAGCAGCACCTGCTATGCTTCACAGCTGCAAAGCTGGGTCTCGTTATCTTGCTCTGGCCCTTGCTTTGGCCCCTTAAAGACATACACATCGGGTGGAACAATGATGAACCTTTACATTTAAATAAACCATTCAACAATTCGGAGAGTTCAAGGGCACATTCAAGCTGGCCAAGGACACTAAAGCAATATCTGAAACAACGCCAGCAAGATGTGCACTGGGGAAAGATGGTGTGGCTCAAGAGTATGTGTGAACTGTGGAGAGTCCCACAAGGGCCACACAGAGATACTTGGAAGGTTGCATTTGGCCCCTGGACCTCATGGTCCTGACCCCACTGTGTGGCAAGCAGCGCAAGTTGGTCTGTTAAAGAAAATGGGGCACTGCCACACCAACCTCAGTCTGCCACCACCTGCTCACCTTCTTACTTAAAACGAATCCAGGAGGTGGCATTGGCTGTTAGCTTCCTCCTCCTGCTTAGTCTCCGTGTTTCCCTTGTAGATCTCCTATTAGTCCCCATCTCCACTATACGTTGTGATGAACCAATAGAGATGCAGATAGGAAAACCTTCCTACAAATCAAGTAATTTCAGGCTCTGAACTGCTACCCACAGGGCTCCATTGGACCAGAAGGTCTCTAAAGGCCTTCCTGTTTGGGCTGAGCAGGAGTGATCTTCTTGGCTCTGATTTCCTGATTCATTTCTGAAAGCTGTCTATCACCCAGCCTTGACAAAGAGAAGGTAATCCTTCAGATATGTCAGCCTTCTCCAATTTGATGCTATCCAGTCATGCTGGCGGGGACTCATGGGAGTTGTAGTCCAAAACACGTTGACAGCCCTATGCGCCTATCTTTTGGTTTCTTCAAAACAGCTGAGTGAACACACAAAGTAAATAAGTATAAGGAAAAAACAGCTTGAAATGAAGTAGCACCAAATAGTTGCATGATTCCTTGTCAATGTCCTGTGACAGTGCCCTGGACGTTGACCTTGGAAACTGTTCTCTTGTTGCCTATGGATTGAGCTGCAAACTTTATTATGTACATCTCATTTGTTTTTCTTTCTAAAAAGGAAAGCACACAGATGAGTAAACTCAATTTAGAAGGAATACTGGTAAGCCGTCCAATGTAATTTGATTTAAAAGTACTGGATTATACTAGCATTGTAAGAGTAACCTGATCCCTTTAATTTTTTTTTAAAGTGAACTTGGTCATTCTTTCTCAAAACCTTTGTATGAAACAACTTTTTTCAGCTTGTGACCAAAAAAAGAGTTGGGTTTTTTTGCTCATAGCTTGGAAGTAGTTAAATAAATTAAATGGCTTATTATTCAGTTGCTTAATTTCTTCATACACAAAGACCTGGTTGTTTTGCTCATGTGGGATGGATTCCATCAATAACTTTTCTGTTAAAGCCACATGGAATTGAATGGGAATTAAATGCTTCCCACTGGCAAATGCCTTATACCGTATATAGTGGTACCTCTGGTTACAGACGCTTCAGGTTACAGACTCCGCTAACCCAGAAATAGTACTTCAGGTTAAGAACTTTGCTTCAGGATGAGAACAGAAATTGCATGGCGGCGGTGGCAGCGGGAGGCCCCATTAGCTAAAGTGGTACCTCAGGTTAAGAACAGTTTCAGGTTAAGAACAGACCTCCAGAACGAATTAAGTTCTTAACCCAAGGTACCACTGTACTTTTTTTCTGCTCCACTGCCAATATCTTAGCAATGACAGGAGATGGAAGCTCTTACAGCAGTGATGGCTAATGCCCATGAATCTACTAAATCTCATTTTAAAGTGGGGATGGGGAACCTGTGGTCCTTGGGTTCCAGCTCCTACTAGCCCCACCCAGCATGGTCAGTGGTCAGGGATGATTGGAGTTGGGTGTCCAGTAACATCTGGAGGGCCACAGGTTACTGACTACTATTTTAATTTAAGCAAAAGGCTATCACTCCATCTTGTGGCAGTGAACTCCATGAATTAAGTATGCATTGTGCAAATAAGGAAGTACATTGGTTTGCCTTTTCTGAATCTACTGCTCATCAATCTGACTGGGCGACCCCCAAGTTCATAGGGCATTTTTGCACTAGGCCTATGTTCACATCTGTGGATTGAAATGCTGCAAGGTCATTTCCCCCTGCTGTGTTTCCAAGTCGCTTTCTCCCATTGCTGTTAGCATCAGAGTAAGGGCAGGGATGCCTTCGCCTGATGACTTCTTTTTGCATGCCAAGCAAAGCTTTCATGTGCATATGTGCAAAAGTCTCCTCTTTGCAGCACAATTCCTTGTGGTTTTTGAATCACAAGGAAGCTGGGCTGAGGGAAGGCACATCAAAGAGTATTCTTCTAAAAGCAACAGGATACAGATGGCTTATCATCACTATCATTATAGAATTTATTGCTCACCCTTCACCTGAAGGTCCCAGGGCAGGTTACAACAATCAAAGCACAAGATTATACAATAATAAAAACAGTTTTAAAACAACTTAAAATTACAAAAATAGGGAAGTAGGTGCTTCAGTAGGTGCTGAAAAGACAGCAGAGATGGTGCCTGTCTATGCTTTAATGGGAAGGGATTCCAGAAGGCAGATGCCACAACACTAACACTAATATAGCCCAATTCCTATATTGTACATCCAATCATTGGTGCTGCCCAAATGCCCAGGAAAATACAAACACTAAAAATGAAGGCTAGGACAAGCATTCCATAGATCAGGAGCAGAAAAAGCCAATTCTCTTGTTGGCAGCCTTCAGGCTTCCCTTGCATGTGGTACACAGATGATGGCTCAGGTGATGATCTAAGGGTCCAGGCAGGTTAATACAGAGAGAGATGGTCCTTAAGTATCCTGATACCTGTTTCTTTTAAACTGGAAATGACAAGGGTTGGACCTGGGGCCTTCTGCGTGCACTCTGGTACTCACCTATGGAGGCCACACTCCCTTCAGGCATAGCAACAGCATTCCTACTTTGGGGAAGAGGCTGTCCTGTCCCTGTCACATAATCAGACCACAGCGAAAGGTAATGCAGATGCAGCCTCCCTCATATTGTTCCTCCATTAGTATAATTATCTCTTCTCCTACCAAACTCTCACATTATCCTGAGTGGAGTATGGGGGACAGCAAAGGGACTATAGGGAAGAGGAGGGCAGAGGAGTCCACAGCTGCATCCTCTATCACAGCTGGAGACCTTGTTAAAGAGACACTGTGCACCTCTGTGTTATGACCTGGCAACTCTACAAGGAAGAACAGGACATGTATAAGGTTAGAAAGAAGTATGTGTATTTCTCTGTCCTGGAGCTTGGACAGTTGCTGCCTTTCATGATTGACAGTACTAGTGCAGATGGAACACTTAATCTGGTTCTGCATGTTTCAGTGGCATTGCTAGATGATGTGGCAAAATGTCATCTTGGATTATTGTAGAGTTCTAGAAGGGGCTAGCTTATGCAGCTTCTAAATCACTACCATCATCAAAAGACACCCTTGACCTGTGTCATCTGGCAATTCTAGGGAACTTTGCTGAACCAGATTACGTGTTCCATCTGCCCCAGCACTGTCAGTCATGAATGGAGCCAACTCTCCAAGGTATAAGAATCTGTCTATCCTTGGTCTGTGTTGCATATGCAGGTGTTCACTCATAAGTCCCTTCCAATCTGTTTATGAGTTAGCCTGCAATGAAAGAAACAACAGATCCACACATTAAAGCACACATTTGAATGAACGTTTAGTCACATATTTTTAAAGACCTTTCTTTGCAAAATACACATTTCTACAAGTATTTTTGTTAAATAATATCTGGTTATTGGAGATAGAAGGAAAAGTATCTATACACAGTGTACTACCCAATTGCTCAGTAGGAAGTAAACCTGCTCTTGCCTTCCAGTGACCTGACCAATGAGTGCAAAAGCACTGGGATGACTGACAAATATTGAACTTTTCTTTATTTCTTATTTTATATGGCCAAGGCTGGATTAAGACATGCTGAATCCCAAAGCTATGCCAAGTTTAAGAAATCCCATAGCATTATAAAAAATGTATAGTATTCTAACAGAAATGACAATGAAAATAGAAATGGACATTTGAACAAATTAATTTTTTGATATAAATTATAGTCATTTCTGCACATACTAATAAGCAAAATATGAGAAAAGAAATCACTTAGCCATTGAGTATATTTTTGCCATGTCTGAATGATAATGTTTGCTTCTGACAGTTTTCACTGTTGAGTTTTTTCACCATTTAGGTAAAAGTTGCAATTCAGTGATTTTTTGCCAGTTAGATGTGCCTCATAAGGCTCATCCACATTTCAAGAGGTCCAAGAGGTTTTTCTTTCAGCCTGCCACTTTCCCAAGGAAAATCCGTCTTTTACTGCTGAATCAGAACAAATGCCAATATACAGAAAACCCAATTGATATTTGTTCTAAATCAGTAATAAACCATGGGTATTCTGGGTGGTATCTGGTTAGGAGGGGGGACGACCTCCCTTGGATTCATGCCTAGAAATTACTGCACAGATGGAAGTGTGGACAAGCCCATAATCTGAGGCTCTAAACTGTGTGTAAATGGGCACCATATACAGAGATCTCTCTCATTATTGCCTCATGACCAAGTATTTGCAGCTCAGACGTATACTGCTCTTGAACATGGAGCTTTCATCTAACTGTGTGACAAATAGCTATTGGGAGGCTCCATCTCCTCAATGAATTTGTCTAATCTCCCTTTAAAGCCACCTAGGTTTTGTCCCATCACCGCATCTTGTGACAGCAAGTTCTATATGAATTGCACGTTGCCTAAAGAAACACTCCATTTCCCTCTCTCCTGGATCAACTGCCTGTCAACTTCATGAAGTGATTGTCACTTCTAATATTATGGGAGAAGGAGGGTTAAATAGAAAATGTCTCACAACCACTTTATCTACACCATTTAAAACTCTATATGCCCCCCGTAAAGGATTACTGAGAAGGATGTGCACAAGAAAGCCCATTGGAGATTTTTGTTGTTATTGGGTTTTTTTTAATTGGAAAACTTTAAGTTTTATATGAATGCATGAAATGGAAGTAGACAGAGATGGAGGAAAAATTTGATTATGTTTGCATTAATTATTATTGTTGTTGTTGTTGTTGTTTAGTCGTTTAGTCGTGTCCAACTCTTCGTGATCCCATGGACCAGAGCACGCCAGGCACTCCTGTCTTCCACTGCCTCCCGCAGTTTGGTCAAACTCACGCTGGTAGCTTCGATAACACTGTCCAACCATCTCGTCCTCTGTCGTCCCCTTCTCCTTGTGCCCTCCATCTTTCCCAACATCAGGGTCTTTTCCAGGGAGTCTTCTCTTCTCATGAGGTGGCCAAAGTATTGGAGCCTAAGCTTCAGGACCTGTCCTTCCAGTGAGCATTCAGGGCTGATTTCCTTCAGAATGAATAGGTTTGATCTTCTTGCAGTCCATGGAACTCTCAAGAGTCTCCTCCAGCACCATAATTCAAAAGCATCAATTCTTTGGCAATCAGCCTTATTTATGGTGCAGCTCTCACTTCCATACATCACTACTGGGAAAATCATAGCTTTAACTATACGGACCTTTGTCGGCAAGGTGATGTCTCTGCTTTTTAAGATGCTGTCTAGGTTTGTCATTACTTTTCTTCCAAGAAGCAGGCGTCTCTTAATTTTGTGACTGCTGTCACCATCTGCAGTGATGATGGAGCCCAAGAAAGTAAAATCTCTCACTGCCTCCATTTCTTCCCCTTCTATTTGCCAGGCGTTGATGGGACCAGGGGCCCTGAGCCTTGGTTTTTTTTATGTTGAGCTTCAGACCATATTTTGCGCTCTCCTCTTTCACTCTCATTAAGAGGTTCTTTAATTCCTCCTCACTTTCTGCCATCAAAGTTGTGTCATCTGCATATCTGAGGTTGTTGATATTTCTTCCAGCAATCTTAATACCGTCTTGGGATTCATCCAGTCCATCATCGCATGATGAATTCTGCATGTAAGTTAAATAAGCAGGGAGACAATATACAGTCTTGTCATACTCCTTCCCAATTTTGAACCAATCAGTTGTTCCATATCCAGTTCTAACTGTAGCTTATTGTCCCACACAGAGGTTTCTCAGGAGACAAATGAGGTGATCAGGCACTCCCATTTCTTTAAGAACTTGCCATAGTTTGCTGTGGTCAACACAGTCAAAGGCTTTTGCTTGGTCAATGAATTATTATTATTATTATTATTATTATTATTATTATTATTATTAAAAAGGTGAACCTATCTAATTTGCGTTTTCCAAAGAAATGTTTGAACCAAAACACAACCATCCTTCTAAAAACTGCACTTCACTGAATTTTGCAGTGCAGTTTTTCAATTAAGTAATCTGCACAAAAATGTATATAGTGTGCATAAAATGCACATATTCATGAAAATAACATAGAAATGCATTATATTAGGGAGAACTGCTTTGCAAAAAATTGTGGATAGTAAGCAAGAGGTAATGTGGAAATGTTGAATTTAAGATTGGAAGAATGAGAAACTGAGAGAACGAAAAAATGACAGATTTACCCACCCGTAAGAGTAGCACCAGTTGCACTAAAGATCAGACTATGTTAATGACACATTGGATAGACCTACATCACAACAGGATTAGCTTGAAGTCCTTCTCAGAGGGGAAACTCCCAACCCCTCCTCCCCAAATTTGAGTGTGCTCCTGTCTCCAGCTGTGCGAAATGTTAAGCGGCATGAAAACCCATCCAAGCAAATTAGCAGAACTTTGGAACGGCTAAACAGCCCCCCAAAGGTCGCCTACAGTATTGTGCAGCTGAAAAGAGGAAGAGGCTGACAGCGGTGTGCAAACTGCCACTGAAATTCATTTTGGAACTTGAGGGTTATGATCCTCTTAATGAAAATTTGACAAGATCCCATCAAGACAGACAGCTGTCACTGCTTTTAATTTTCTTTTTCTTTTCTTTTCTTAAAAAAGTTAACAATATATCAGTTATAACATTCATTCCCCCAGCTAGAAAGGTTAGGCATCTGGGCCTGGAAAAAAAAATGTTTAAAAAGAAATGGTCACCCCTAGAGACTCCACGGCCTGGAAATGATTTCACTGAACTGCTATGCAGATGGATTAATTCCAGTACTGTAAAGTCAACATGGCCGAACACTAGCTATATCACAGTCTTCATTACTGTGGTCTGGATCAGGTTTGATGAAGTAATTTCCCTTGGGTTTAGCACTTAGGAAGCATATAGGGCGTCCTTCTCGAATTTGATTTGAGAGTTGTCCTCCCCCCACTCTCCTCCCCACCTTTCCAGCTAAATTGGGCTTTATCAGTTGCACATGGACCTCTATGGTTTGGAGGAGTTTCAAACGAGGGCCATATGTTTTGTGGCATACTATGCCCAAACAATTGGATGCATGAAATGAGATTCATTTCTTGCTTTTCTCCCTCTCCCTCTCCCTCTCCCCCTCCCGTCTCAGTCATAGATGATAGAATTAATAACAAATGATACAACACTCCACTGAAGCATGTTCATATGGGGAGAGCCAGCTCTGTGGGGTCCTTGGTTCTTTGAGGCGGATCCTACGTCTACAAAGAAAAGGGAGCACTTCATTGCTAAAAGCTCACAATCACCCAGGGCTTTGAATTCTGATCCACCTGTTCTTTATAGTAATGATCAATGGCAGTAGTGCCTCTGGGGCAGGACTTTGGGACAGGAGCTCAGGGCCCCATTCAGCAGGCTGAGCAGGAGTGCTGCTGAACACAGCACATTTTGAAGTGTGTAAAGTAATACACAAGATCATCTTAAGAGATCTCCACCACCAACACCCGCCACACCATTAAGTTCAGAGTCTAGGGTTACTTAACTGCACTGCTTTGTCAAAGCAACACAAAACAGAGTGAAATTGTATCTATATATTTTTATTGGGTCAGTAAGTGCAAATGCATGAAATCCAAAACGGGTTCTGTATCCAGCACAGCACAGCAGTGAATGTCCTTTAAAACCTAAATCTACGGTCCAGATCAGTGATGTAGAACAGCTCCACAGAAGGCAGAAGAACAGACTATTTGCACTCAGCTAAGGAAGTAAAACTGGCTGAAAAATTACTCTCATGGTCATCAGTATCAGGCCTCAAGCCATAGACAGACAGATAGACAGACAGACAGACAGACAGACAGAAGATGATAGATGATAGATAGATAGATAGATAGATGATAGATAGATGAGATGATAGATAGATAGATAGATAGATAGATAGATAGATAGATAATGAAGATAGATGATATATAGAGAGATATAGATAGATAGATAGATAGATAGATAGATGATAGATAGATAATGAAGATAGATGATATATAGAGAGATATAGATAGATAGATAGATAATGATGATAGAGATGATAGATAGATAGATAGATAGATGATAGATAGATGATAGATAGATAGATAGATAGATAGATAGATAGATAGATATAGATAGATAGATGATAGATGATAGATATAGAGACAGATAGATATAGATGCATAGATATGTGTCCCCTGCTTCATCCCCCATCCAACCATTTAAGGTGAAGAACCTCCAACCCTTGGACTTAATTAGGCCCACCAGGCATCTCCATTTTGCCAAACCAAGCCCATCTGCTCTACACCTGATGTCTCATGTGGATGTGGATCAGATGTGGATCAGGTGAAAGCAGAACTGGGCCAAAAGGCATTTTGCAAGCACCTGCAAAGTGCTTCTGCACGGCGCTTTGCAAGCACTGGTAATCAGCTGGCTGCTGGAGCTAGCAGCCACAGAGCCTGCAACCATGAGCAGAATAGACTTTTCACCTCTTGTTGTTTCCTCACTCAGCATTGCCCCCTCCAGCTGACTTTCCATCCACAGGGAGCAAACATAGTTGCCTGCCTCTTTTCTCTTGCAGAGCATGTTGGGCTGATTCTGAGCAGGAAACAGTCTTGGGGTGGGGGTGGGTTTAGTAGCCTTTTCACCCTCCAGTTTGCTGTCTGGTTGCTAAAACTTGAAGTCTCCTATGACTGCTTTGTAAGAAAGAGGGAAATGAGGCCAGGAGAGGGGAATTCATGTCATTTGAGGGTCACAATCAGTTTGGCCCTGAATCTCTTCTATTTAGTGAGATCATGCAAATGAGACTTCAAGTAAAGCAACGTGCTAGCAGGGAGAATGGTGTCAGATGACCATGCTACTGTCTCCTGCACTGTCTATGAGCTCGAGGGTAAACTTCTTCTTCTTCTTCTTTTTTAAAGCGTTTATTAATTTTCCAATAAGAACATCCAATTAACATATCAAATCAAATCCAATAAAAATAAAAAACTAAAATAAAAAAGTCCAATTGTCTTCCAAAGAGGGTAAACTTCTAAAATGGGAAGTTTCCTGTCCCTGTAGAAGCTCCCCACATTGTTCAGGCTGTGCCTAGATCATATGGGGGAGCCTCCCACATGACACAATTTTAAGAAATTGCATGGATCAAAGAATTGTGAGAACTGTGGTTTATTTCCTGAGAGCTGTTGGAGGATGCCTTAATAATAATAATAAATTTTATTTATATCCCACCCTCCCCAGCCAAGACTGGGCTCAGGGCGGCTAACACCAGATACAAAAACAATTGATTGAAATACAACTTAAAAAACAAGATTAAAATACAACATTAAAATACAGCCTCCTTTCAGTAGAAACTCAAATCAAAAACTTTTTTGGGGATGAAAACGTCAAGTCTTCACCAAGGCTAACTATCCAGACTGGTCCTACGTGGGCCAGAAAAAAGCCAAGAAAATCCCCAAATAGGAGTTCCATCACAGAAGGAGAAAGGAAAAAAAGAAAGAGGGGGAGGGGATTCCAAGCCAAGGGCCAGGCGGAACAACTCTGTCTTACAGGCCCTGTGGAAAGAAATCAGATCCTGCAGGGCCCTGGTCTCATGAGGCAGAGCGTTCCACCAGGCCGGAGCCAGTGTTGAAAAGGCCCTGGCTCTGGATGAGGCTAATCTAACTACCTTAGTGCCCGGGGGCTCTAGGGTGTTGCTATTTATGGACCTTAAGGTCTTCCGTGGGGTTAGGGTACCTCACAGAGCTACAATTCCCAGAATCAACCCCTCTTCCCAGGAAACTCTGGAAACCATAGCTTTGTGAAAGGAATAGGAGTTTCCTAACAACTCTCAGCACAGTTAACAAATTATACCTTCCAGAAGTCTTTGGGGAAAAGCAAGGCTGCCATTACAATTTTCATAAAAGCCACTTCTGGAACTGTAGTGGAAGATGGCGCAAGTTTAATGCTCATTTCTGTGTTATTTGCTTCCAGAAGAAAGCCATTTGCAAATAATATGGGAATGTGAAAATTGCACTATATTCCACTATAGTGCCTGAAATGGTTTTTACAGTGTGTGGAAAGCTCAAATATGTGAAAATTAGCAGCAAGGGACATGTTGTGAAAATGGAATAAACTGCCATGTGAATGCAGCTCATGACTGCCTAAAGTGGTATGATACTACTTTAATTGTGTAGTGCAGATGGAGCCTCAGTTAAAATAATCAGCATATTAAACTAACAAGAAGAACAGTGGAAAACAACATTATGGTGCTGCCAGTTGGGGGCTGAATATTGGCTGTTCAGATATCACAAACAGGAAATTGTGTGTGTGTGTGTGTGTGTGTGTGTGTGGTGTTTTTTTTTAATTTGTCAGATTTCCCTCAGAAACGGTAAATCCGGATTAAATGGCAGGGGGGAGGAGATATGGGCTGGCAATTGTTGTTGTCTCATAGTTTTTTACACAAATGTGTCACAGAGTGACTTACAACATAAGGATGGAAATAATAAGAAACATTAAAATAGAAGAACAATTACCTAAAATGCTCATCACAGATTTAAAAAACAAACAAAAAACAGGTCCATCCTGCCCCATTAAAAGGATGAGTACAGAAGAGGCTGCAGGGACACTTGATTATTCTCCAAAGCAAGGACCAAAAGCCTGGGTAGATGAACATGTTTTTGTCTGTGCCTAAAAACAGACTATGATGGCACAAGGTGTTCCTCCCTGGGGAGAGTCTTCCACAAATGGGGAACTACCATTGATAAGGCCTGTTCAATGTGTAGCCATCCTCTGTACCTCCCTTGGAGTGGCACATAAAGAAGGGCCTCAGATGGCCCACACATGGTCCATGTTGGTACATGTGGAGATAGGTGGTCCCTGAGGGATTGGAGTCTCGAGTCACATTTTAAGGCCAGCGATGCCATGTGACACTGTGAAAAATATGCATGCTTGAGGAGCACTGATCCCGCAATAAACACCAGTGGTGATGCCTATAGGGGATGGTAGACCAGAGGCCAATGGCCAATGGAGTGAGAGTCAGTGGTGGGCAGAGGCAACTAATTCTAGTTTTGTCCCCATCTTCTTCTCTGCTGTGTTGTACAAAGGCAATGCTGAGACAGAGGAAGAGGAAGCTGACAGCCAGGGCCACCCTGTGGAATAGATGTAAGTAGGAAGACAGGCAGCTGGGTCCTGGCTGAGAGCAGACTGTGCCCTACAAACTCCAATGGGTCAGCCTCCCCTAAAAACTCCATTCTTGGAAGCAAGCTACTTGCTCTCCACTGGAGCATATCCTAGGAACCTACAAATCCTTCAGCAAGCAGGTATGTGCATATAAGTGTTGCAGCCTTCCCCTACTAGTCATGATTTAAGGATGCCTCAGTGTTCCTTTATTATATTTGCTTTGGTTTTATTTTTATAGCCACTCCTGCTTCTTCTAACTGAGAAAAGCACTTCTCCATTTTTATATTGTTCCTCTTTTCAAACCTCTGGGAGGTAATCAGTCAGTTCAGGAGTACTGAGTCAGGCTGAGAGATAGGGCTGTTTCCCCAAGGGCCCATCTGAGAAGACACAGAAGTTCCTGGTGAACAAGGAACAAAACAGATCTCTTGCAAACTGAAATAACCGTCCAGCGGGTGAGCTGGGAAGGTGTAATGGGAACATATGATGGAGCATCTGTGATTTATTAACTGCACAGAAAATGCATCTTTCCTGCACCAATTATTTTGCTTTCATCACTAATGAGAAAGAGGCTCAGGGGTCTGTTGCTCATGGCAAATTCAAACAGCCTCCCACGCATACTATGCATGCACATTTCTCATGCGCTATTGCGCATTACATTAAACAACAAATAATACATACAAGGACAATTCATTAGGACAGCAGCAAAATGCTCAAAAATAGGGCTGGAACTAATTTGAAGGGAAGGAGGCAGAAACAATCTCAAAGCAAAACTTCCTTACTCAAATTTGCCTGTAAGAATTGTCCCAATATATGTCTCTCTGTGTGCATATATAGGCTTACTTTTCTTCTTCAACAGCATCAACAGCTTATTTTCCCAGAACACCTCCCAACACAGGTATAAGCTGTCTTGACACATGTGCAATGTGTGTGAAAGAATGTACATTTGCACAGCTCATTGATCTGTGCACACAGGTGCACAGATGCAGTGAGTGCTCATAAGGGCCTCTGTATTTCCTTTTCTGCAAATACACTAGAGTCTAATTGTAGATCATCATTTTAGATTTAGCAGCCTATAACGTAGGGCTGCCATATTTCAAAAGGTGAAAATCCAGACACAAAAGCTGATGAGCAAAATCTCAAAACCAAAATACCTTTTAAGGAAAATCGCCAAAATTGACATTACCGACATGAGTTGTCATACGTCTAGATTTCCCCGGACATTTCAGGGATTTCTGCCCGGACACAATTTCTGACGGCCTAATCCTGGCAATGTCCGGGAAATTCCAGCTGTATGGTAACTCTAAGATAATGATGCAAAATCTGGGGCCACCATGAGGATTGATGATGGTATCAAACCAAAATGAAATGAAGAAATAAGTGTAGCAACATCAAAACCAAACTCCAGCAGTGATAAACATCCCCTATTTTGATAAAAGATAAACACACTTCATCAAATCACTGTAATTAATGTGATCTACAAGCAGTACTGTTATACATTTTCCCCCTTCTGGTGCAAATATGAATGAAACCATATAAGCATTATATAATGACACACATATTTGATTTCCCATATACCAGAATGCTATAAACAGGTAGATTCCAAAAATTGCCTTTTGATGGCTTGAAACTTGTATGCCAAAAAGGGCATCTTTCAGAGAAGGAGATGTCAACTCATAAAGATAACTTTCTAAGACATGGTTGGGTTTTGATGAAATAGAAATCTGGTGAAAATGTTGCCTCAGATGCACCATATCTAAGCTGACAAGATGAAACTAAAATAGTTCTTTGGAACCCACAGTCCCTTTAAACTCAGTGAGACTTATTTTTAAGTAGGCATGTCTAGGATGGCACTTAACATTTTTTGAAAGTTCCTTTCAAATTCTAATCTCAAAATCAGCATTTGAACATATTCAGAGTTCAAACAGTTGATCATAGATTTCCCCCTAATATATGTTTCTTTGTAAGCAGATTGCCTAATATACACATTTTTGCAAATCAATTTCATTTTTATAATGCATTTGTATACACAATTTTCACTAATATGTCCATTTCCATACACATTATTTGGCTAGAAAACTGCACAGCAAATTTCAGAGAAGTGTGGTTTTCAATGAGGGCTGTTTCAGTTTGCATATGAAACAGTGAGAACTGAACTGAATCTCTCTCTCACCCCTAAATCTAAACCAGCACTATCCCTCCTATCAAGCAAAGACTCTCCTAAATTTCAGACACCATTGTCCATCATTCACTGGCTGCTCTAAATTTAAGTAGGAACTAGAGAAATATTAATACATCATCCATACTTCTTCAGAAGAATAGCTGTTGCTTTAAGGTTTCTGCATTGTTAGATAAGCATTATTCTCATACTCTATCCAAAGTGAGCTTTTGTTTTTGTGTTGATACAGTGCTAGAATATATAATCCCATATCTGAGTACCTCTTTCAATGCTGAAATTTATTTATCCAATTTTGTGGGATTCTGCAAGATGGATGACCCAGAAGTAACCAAAATTAGACTTTGCAAACACCCATATAAATTCACTGGCGAGAGTGTTTTCAAGTGTAAGATTGATTGTTATCTTCTCTGCTATTTTATACTGCTTTAATTTTTGTACATTCTGGCATACATCACTCTCAAACTTCATAATAAATGGAGCATTGGATATGAAATACTTATTACAACAATCTTATTTTTAATTTTTTTAAAAGCAGCTTTTGTTCATGTTCGTAAATTTAAGATGCTTCATCAGCTCTTCTGCTGTTTTATGCGTTCTGTTTTAGTTTGGGTTGCTTGTTTCTTTGTAGGTTGATTGTGGTTGCTGTTTTTGTTTTGGATATGGCTAAACAAAATCACATTATTTTTTCTCTCACTTGTAGAGTGTAGCAAAGAGCAGTTTCACAACACCTAATGTCAGAACAAGCACAATTGACAGTATCCAAGGCTGTCCTTTTGCTCACAAAAGAATCTTCAGCTCACAAAATCTGATTTTGTTCCTTGCCATAGAACACCATATGAGAAAAGTGAAACTAAATCAACAAATGTCGTTCTGCTAGTGTAATACACTTCATGGAGTTGCTTAAATATGCCCATGTATGAGAATTGTTATTGAACCATATCTACCATGGTACTTTTTAGCATTTATGCAATGAACTAGACTGAGATCTATGGTTGAACGGCAGTATACAAATTTAATAAATAATAATTTGTAGAACAGCAATAATGTCTATTTTCTTTCCATTTATAATTCATTGGTTCCAACCCTATAATCTGGATCCAATGCAATATCTACTCAATGGGAAGTTCACATTTGGGTAAGAGTTCTCAGTTAGGGGTATGTGTTTCTCCCTGCATTACCTTATTTCATCACTACAAATTTATTTCATCCCACCATTCATTTGTTTAAGGAAGGAGGGGAAACATAGGACTCTGGTGGCAGCCGTCATTTCCACTACCATCCAGGACCAACTCAGAAAAATGCAACTTGCATTTTGAATGGGAAATGGCAGCTGCTAGAAGCAATGAATGAAGTCAGTTCTGCTGCTGCTGCTGCTGCCACCAACTGCCCCCCCAAAAAAATCACATCCCCAAAAGATAACAAACACAGGTAACAAAAACTGTGCCCATTGTCCTGCTTTTCACCCAACACACACAATAAGGCTCTTAAATGTAAGAAAGAGTTCTTTATTCAAGCAAGTAACAGCACAGGATTAGCAGCAGACAGAGTTCAAGAGGCATGATTCTGGAGTTTACGGATCAGGCAAGATGTGCACAACTGGACAGAAGCAACAAAGATGTCCCAACAGTTCCCATGCACTACCACCGAGCTTTTAAAGATACAGTGTGATGTCCTCACTCGCAATACTTGCTCGCTTTGCAGCAAACGTGTACTTCTCTGGGCGATAAAAACACTTTAATTGTACTCTGGTGTGCATTTGAATCCCTCCTGGGGGGAAGCAACAGTCTGGATGCATCCCAAGTGTCTTAAGAGATAAGAAATGAATGACCGGGTAAGCATGCTGATCAATCCTTAGTTTTCAGAAAACAGAGATACATGAAATGGCACGTGGCAACTCCTTGCAACAGCAATTCAAGTTAGTTCATCTAACAACTGCTATCTTTATTTATTATTTATTTTTAAAGTGCTTTTTCTTTGCTGTCAGAAGCAATACGACTTTCAGGTGCTGAACATATGCAAACGCTTGGCAGGCACTTAGCCTCTTGTTAGAACAATAGCGACTGAACACATGCACTGGACAGCCTGTCATTCCCACGGTCCTAAATTTAAATGAGACTGTTGTGCTTTATATTGCTCATGGGGATATTCCTCAAGATTGTAAAGTTTTAAGTTTCTGCTGGCTCAATTCTCCCCATCACAGTTGGTTGACTTACATTGGGATGAGGAGACAATTGAGGATGCTGCTTTCTGTTCCGAGAACTTGTGGTTGTCATCAGTTTATATACCTCCAGGGGCACAGTTTGTGGTCAATACAAAATTTCATTGCCTCCAAAAAGACTCAGTGGAGGTCCAGCTTCCTGTCCATTCCGGTTGGGGGATTTCATCAACAATTTCATTTGCAGAATTCCTTGATACTGATAATTCAAGATCAATTTAATTTTACTGTCCCAGGAAGAGTAATATAAGGAGTTCTTTACAATTTCCTGAACCGAAATGGTTTATATTACTAACCAGAATGTAGATGATTTTTATTTATTTTTTGAGTTAGGGTGTGTGTGGATTCTAGAGCACATTTTCCTAACTTGAGAGTGCTTACAGCATTCCCCCCCCCAAATGTATATATTCTTTAATTCGAGTCCATTTATTTATTTAGTAAGAGATCTCCTTATCAACATAGTACATAATAAACAAAAGCATTCAAAAAATTATAATAAATTGTATAAACAGCATGGTTAAGTACTCCATAAAAGTGACTTAAACATGTCAGACACTAAAATTTCAGTGAAAAGGGTGAGTTTTTAACTGGCATCTTAAATTATGCAGAATTGGGATGAGACACAACACAGTGAGAAGGTCATTCCAAAGGAATGGTGCAATCACTGAAAAGACTCTTCTGCTTTCACTTGAACTACAAATGAACTACAAATGAATATACTTGTAAGGAAGAGGCTTGGACCCCAAGACAATTTAAGGAAATGAATGGAAGCAAATTAATCAGTGAAAAATTTCCCAACTTGCCCTCTTTTGCCCACCCTCAGTGGCCACAACTACCACTAGAGATGGGTACACACTTTCTGAGATAATATACAAACTGAAACACAGCCACCTTGCAGAATTTGCACCTCTCTAAAAATTGCAATGCAATTCTCCAGCCAAGTAACGTGTACAAAATTGCATATGAGCATGCATAAAAATGCTTGTATTTGTGAAAGTAACATATTGAAATGCATTACATTATGGAAAATTTCTTTGTGAAAATGTGTATATTAAGGGGGCATTGCATACAAAAATGTGTAAGTGAGAGGAGAAATTAATACGTACTAAAATGCTGGTCTTTCTTCAAGAAAATGCCAAAATTATGCAGAAATGTGGAGAACGGAACCTAAGACAGGAAAAAATGAGAAACAAAGAGACTCAGAAATGAATATATTCATCCTTCCCTTTCCTGTTTCCTGAACACTGTGGAATAAGACACAATAAATGTTCTTTCTGTGAACTTTCTTAAGGTATCATATCTTAGAATCAAAGACCAATTTTCAGTGATTCCCTCTTGCTCAGTAGCTCCCATACCCCAGCCCACATTGTTCAGGGCAACCACACCGGGGACCCCCCCCCCAGGGGCTAATCGGGGTAGGGGACTAGAATGTTTGCAGTGGGGAGAAGGGAATGGGGGAAATTATTCTAGGAACTTCCTTATCTTATTTTAGGATCCAAGTCAGGTTTTTTTTGGGGGGGGAGGGTGGAAAGTGTAAAAGCATTGCATTTGTCGATTTAAGAGTATTTCTGAAAGTCAAATTTTAGCAGTGAAATTTCAAATATTTTAATTATTTTAATTAATAATAAAATTATTAAAATATTTTAATATTTTAATGTTTCAATATTTTAATGTTGTATTTTAATTTTGTTTTTAAGTTGTAGTCATTCAACTTGTTTTCATTATTGCTTGTTAGCTGCCCTGAGCCCAGCCTTGGCTGGGGAGGGCGGGGTATAAATAAAATTATTATTATTATTATTATTATTATTATTATTATTATTATTATTATAAAAAAGAATGCTGAATTTCAAAGTATCATTACTTTTACCTCTCTTCCCCCACATGCCATTGGACTCCAAATCCAACTGGAATTGGATATTTAAAGAAATTAATACAGCAACAAGTCAGGTGGTTCTTCTTATTCCGCAGCAGAACAATTGGGATTGGGGAATTACTGCTTCATTTATTGGTTCCTTTTGGTTTAGGCAACCCAGGACTCTCAAATGTGGTGTTTAATATTACTGCTGGAAATTGCACTGCAGTTATCGTGTATTGGCAAGAAGTCACAATGAGAAGATGGTACATAAAACTTTCATATTACTGACTGCTCGACTAGAAATTGCAAAAGCCTAGAAGCCGACAGTTAGCTTAACCTTTGAGCAATGGCTCCATGAATTTTGGCACATTGAAGGAAAATTAACATTCTGTATAAAATTAGCCAAAGCAAAAGCAAAACCTTTTGACCTTTTTTGCTACCTGGATTCCACTCATGAAATATGTTAAGGGAGACATACACATACAAGGCTCTTTTATCTGCTTTCCTGAGACTGTGGAACACCAGCTGAAATGGCTTTTGTCCTCTGCCATTGGGCGCTGTAATTTCTTTTGCTTTGGATATCCTCAAGAAGCTTTTCAACTGCTTGTTCTACTGTGAGGGTGGGGTGGGACTTACCTGTTTCTATACTGTTGTTTTCTCATGAAAACCAATATACTACACAGTATATACAGTACAGCTTTTGGGCAGGGGCACTCAAGGGTACACAGTACCAGCAACCCATTTTCCCCTAGAAGAAAAGCACTGGTTTAAAATGTGGCACTCGTAACAACTTCATGGTGAGTACCGGCACCTTTTTTTCTAGAAGAAAAGCACGGTATAAATCTCTCTCTTATAACCCTGACCATTGGCCCTGATGCTGGGGCTGTTGGGAGCAGGGCCATCTTAAGCATATCTGGTGCTGTGGTGCAAAGCTCCCTCCTGTGCCCCCCCCCCATTTCCCAGAGTTGCCCACCTTTTTTTAGGGAGGATGGCACTGCCGGCGGGGCTGGAGGAGGCGAGCAGTGGCTGGAGGCTGGCTCCTCTGGTGGGGAAGAGGCGGAGGCTGGATGCGGTGCCTCCTGGCTCAGCTGACTGCTTTGTGCCATGGTGGCCATGGCAGATGGAGGCTCCGGGCACGGTGCTGCTTTGGCACGGGTGGCATGATGGAGGCAGGCGAGGATGGTGAGCTGATGCCGGGAGGCAGCGCGTCCAGTCTCTGCCTCTTCCCCAGCGCCCTCCAGAACTTGGTGCCCTGGCGCCCAACACCACTAGCTTCTAGGATAAGATGCCCCTGGTTGGGAGTCAAATGCCTCCAACATCTGGGGGACCACAGGCCCCACATCCCACATTAATCTAGTCCTCTCTGCCCAAAGAGTCACTTGTTTAGGTTGGCTTTAATGGGGATTGAAAAACAAAACAATTTGGATACTGTATGGTATCTATTTATATTCATAAAAAGAAAAAGAAAAGCATGCTGTATAGCCCCACAAACACCATATGCCTCTATGGGGTGAGGCCACCGTATCAATGCGTGGTTCTTACTGCCAAAAGTGTCCCTTTTAGGAATCTGTTTCATTACTTCTGCAAACGTTCGTTGAATCTTCTGCTTATTTTAACTGCGATAACGTGCTTCACACAGCTGTTGTTGTTCTTTGTTTCTTTGTTGTTCGTCTTGTTTTTATGTTGCTGTTTTTGAAAATTTAATAAACACATCTTTGAAAGAAGGAATTCTGGTTTAGATTGATGAATTTCACTCCAATTAACTCCAGAACTGAAGCAAGCAGAATACGTCATAGATCTCTGTTCCTCAAGTTCCTTGACATATTTAGGCAAAACTGTTTCCCTTACACTTATGCCTACTGAGAAAACACTGCCAAAAAGAAGAAGCAATTCTGATACAATCATAGGTATAATTGCATGAGGCATTTCATTTTGTTTTATTGGTGCACACACAGACAGACACCCCTGCCAATTAGTAAAACATAGCACAAAAGAATCTGGATGCAACTGGATGCACAACCACAACAAAGTTGTTCTCTTGCTGAGTTGTATTCATGCATATCTGCACATTGCTAATGAACTGAAGATTTGATAATTGGTGCTGAAGTGTGCATGTGGTGCCTTATATACATTCAGAAATAAACATCAGAACAATTGGGATTGGGGATTACTATTCCATTTATTGGTCCATTTTGGTTTAGGCAATCCAGGACTCCAAATGTGGGGTTTGAAGTTACCTCTTGAAATTGCACTGCAGTTATCAAGCAGTTGCATTATACAGACAAAACTGCATAGATTGAGAACAGGCCTTGTGGTTTGATCAATGCAAATTTACTTCCTTTGCTTTACTATTTTCCTTTTTTGGCCTATTAATCCTAAATTTCTGGAGAACTGCACTAGCTGTGATAAACGATTTTTTGATACCTGAAAATCCCAAAATAATATTGTTATATCACCTTATAGACCTTTGTCAATTAAATGTATTCGTCTGCCACCTAGTGGGCATTACTAAGAAATGTGTGCAGAGAATGAGGATAAATGAAGGCATAGAGTCAATGAATGTTTCTGCACCATGAGTAATGTGGTTGTGCAATGAAGACATAGTTATAGAAAGAGAGAGATAACTTGTGAGCATTTTGTTGCTGATGGTGGTTTTTATTTGAGGGTGGTAGAGTTAAAAAGAGCTGCGATTAACAGTGTATAGCAGAAAACCATAGGACTGTCCCAAGTATTCTCCAAAAGTTGATACCTACTGTTTGCTTTCTGGGAAATGAGGCTGGTGGTTCTGCTGAGGCTTAGAACCAGTTTGTTTTGCTTCCTGGGTAAAAAGAAGAAGAAACTACTGGTTTTGTCCATGCCTGTGGCTGGTGGTTTCTGGAATCAGTGCAAGAGTATTTGCCCTTTTCCCCAGGAAGTTTGGCTTGCCTTATCTCCCCAACATACCCATGGATATTTAAGGAAATCTGGCAAGTCATTCAGGTGCCTGAGACTGGCTACCATTTGAAGCATTGTCTCTCAGTGGTAGAGCATCTGATTTGCATGTCATTCCTTGACATCTCCAGGTAAGCTTGGGAATGCCCCTGTCTGAAACGCTGGAGAGTCTTTGCTAGTCAGTGAAGCTGGTTGGATCAATGGTTTGACTTGGTATAACCCACCTTACTGTGTACTCATTGAGACTGATGATTAAAGACACTCTACTGCGTGTCTCTCAATAAACTTTCCGTTAACTGAGCTACCTTTGTCAAGGTGTGTGAGTTGGTACTTTTTACTCCAAGTACTGCCAGTACTGTCTTGTTTGAAAACAGTGAGAAAGTGACCACTGTAAGCAGATGAAAACATTAGCAGGATTTTAATAACACTTGTAATAAATACTATGGACAGTGTGGCATAATACCATGGATTATGAAATAATATGCAGTTGAAAATGTTGACAATAGGACCCATGGTGGGAAGTCAGGAGATTCAGAGAAATATCTAAATATGGATATACATTTGGTATTGTTATAACTTTACACTTGTAAAATCAAATAAAAAATATTTCAAACAGAAAAAAGAAAACAGCGAGAAAGCATACTCTTGTAATTCCTTTATGATATATTTTTTTGCTTGTTTGTATACCCCCACCCACATAAAAGAAAGAAAAAGAAATGTTACTATTGCAAAGGATGTAAACATGCAGCCTGCTCTAGCTATGTGAAAAGAAGTTGCAATATTACCAGGAGCAGCTATGGGATGCAAACAACAATTTTTCTGCTCTCAATATCTCCCCCTCTCTCTGAGCACCCTTGACTGGAACAGCCTTTGCCAACCTGGTGCTCTCTGTATTTTAGGCTGCAATTTTCATCAGCCCCAGCCAGCACTGGCAAAGGTTGTCCTAGCTAATTAATAGTGTGAGAGCTGCTGTAATAATAGCTAATATTATTGAACTGCAGTTTTCTATACTGTGGTTTTACAGATTCATTGCACACACACTTGCTATTTTTGTAAACCACTTGGAGACTTTTTTTTGTATTTTATGTCTTGGTATTTAGTATTTATAATCTTAGTATCTGGTGTCTTGTTATTTTATATTTAGAATTTAGTGTTTTGGACCGCAACTTTTTTTGGGTTTTTGTTATTTCTGGGATGGGTTTTTTATGTTTAATATTTAATGTTATGGACAGTGACCTCCATCAACCCCAGCCATTATGTACTCACTGGGGCTAATGGAAGCTGAAATTCAAAAACCATTTGAGAGTGCCAAGCTGGCAGAGTCTGGACTAGAGCTTAGAAGAGTTTCTGAACCTTTATTTCCACTATAAGAGAACAATTGATTGCAAATCCCTGCAGATAAAATCAAAAAGGGGCAATAAAGAACCCAATGTGCATGGTTCTTTGGCATTAATTTTGAGCAACTAAAGCTGCAATCCCAATACAAGCTTAGTATTCCACTGAACATGGATGTCTCTATTTTCATTGGAGAAATGCTGGAGGGTGTGGCATGATGAAACATAGTTGGAGGGTATGACACAATGAAACCTATGTGTACTAGGTAGATTTACCATTTCTTAGACAAGGTAGCAGGAGGAGAAAATGACAATTTCCCCCTGAAAGCTGTTTTTATTCCTCTAGATTTTGCAATTGTTGTTGTTTAGTCATATAGTTGTGTCCAACTCTTTGTGACCCCATGGACCAGAGCACGCAAGGCACTCCTGTCTTCCACTGCCTCCCACAGTTTGGTCAGACTCATGCTGGTAGCTTCGATAACACTGTCCAACCATCTCGTCCTCAGTCGTCCCCTTCTCCTTGTGCCCTCCATCTTTCCCAACATCAGGGTCTTTTCCAGGGAGTCTTCTCTTCTCATGAGGTGGCCAAAGTATTGGAGCCTCAGCTTCCAGTCAGCACTTAGGGCTGATTTCCTTAAGAATGGATAGGTTTGATCTTCTTGCTGTCCATGGGACTCTCAAGAGTCTCCTCCAGCATCATAATTCAAAAGCATCAATTCTTCAGCGATCAGCCTTCTTTATGGTCCAGCTCTCACTTCCATACATCACTACGGGGAAACCATAGCTTTAACTATATGGACCTTCGTTGGCAAGGTGATGTTTCTGCTTTTTAAGATGTTGTCTAGGTTTGTCATTGCTTTTCTCCCAAGAAGCAAGTGTCTTTTAATTTTGTGACTGCTGTCACCATCTGCAGTGATAATGGAGCCCAAGAAAGTAAAATCTCTCACTGCCTCCGTTTCTTCCCCTTCTATTTGCCAGGAGGTGATGGGACCAGTGGCCATGATCTTTGTTTTTTTGATGTTGAGCTTCAGACCATATTTTGCAATAGCATTATGTTTAAACCAAAATGAAATCAGTTGCATCTTAAACAGTTGCAACCACCCCTGAGACCTAATGGTGAAGGGCAGGTAATGATACTTATAATGTTGATATGACTATTACTGTATATCTTTAGTACAGGAGAGATGAAACTGTGTCTCTCCAGGTCTTACTGTACTCCAACTCCCATCAGCCCCAGCCAGCATAGCCAACAGTCAGGGCTGATGTGAGTCATGATCTGTCAACATCTGGTGGGCACCAGGTTCCATCTGCCTGCTTTAGAGTAAGAGCAGTGGTGCTTGACAGCTGTTTACAACTGCAAGTTGCCTTTGTTTCACAATGATTTCAAAAATAATAATAGTATATAGCAATAACATATGCCATTACTTTATACAAATTGAGCAATTGGCTTTAGAAATCCAGTCCTAGTCAGGAGCAATCTATCCTCTTTAATTTCTTCCCTGTTATGCCAAACATCAGAGTGCATTGTCAGAAAAGTTTAGATAAAATGAAGAGACGTTGCGATGAGCACGCTGGATGTCAGCATGGTTCATAACATGTTTGCAAGTGATCAAAAATTATCGGCTTTTCTCTAATGCCTCAAGATAAAAACAAATGATTTCCCCGTGTCTGCTATGCAATTTATCCTGCTGTCTGCCAAAATATATTTTTTGGCAATGGCTGGAAGCAGGAAAATTGAAAACTGTTTTGGAAAATATGAATAGAGCAGGAAGGACAAAATCTTAAACACGGCATTGTTGATAGATTTTGTTTCTCCAAACTGGAAAAAGGCGACCCTGTTCTGACTGAAGGCAAATGCATTAGGAAGCTTAATACAGTTCTACAAACTGTGTTCCTGGACACATGAAAGATACCCATCTTTAGCTGAGAGCACAGGGACAAATGGCAGTTTCTAGAATCCCCAGGAAATCAATACAAGGACAGTGATACACAATTTTTGATATGTCAGTATAGATATAACAACAGGTGAGGACATTTTCTTTACTGCAGGCAATCTGTGGCCTCTCATCAGTCTGAACCTGGTCAACAGGGATGATGGAAGTTGCACTCCCAGCAGCACCTGGAAGGCTGCAGATTCCCCCACCCTTGTTTTACTGCATTACCCAAGTAAGAAACATAGAAAGCTGCTTTGTACCAAGTGAAACTATTGGTAAATCAGGATTAGTATTGTCTACACATTGACTGATAGTGGCGATCCAGGGTTTCTGATAGGACACTTCGTTAAGTTACACAGACATTGAAAATGTATATGAATTAATGAAGGTTTAAAATGGATAATGGCTAGATGTGTATTGCTCACATTGGGGTTTATCCACAGTTGTTTTCTAAAGGACTCTGAGCTCCTTAATGCATAACTGTTGGTTGTTTTCTGTTACTCTAAACTGTTATAACCTTAGATCAGGTAACTAAGGTATTGAGTTGCAAATCCGTCATCTTGGAAGGGTGGTGGCTGTAGAAGGATGTAAATGAAGTTCTCCAGAAGGGAGAGTAAAAGGCCTAAGGCCAATGGAGGCTGGAATGCAGGCTGTGGAGAGAGAGAGAGAGAGAGAGAGAGAGAGAGAGAGAGAGAGAGACCGAGACCTTTGCTTATGTGTCTGTTTGGATTATTTCATATTTTGTAAGATGCTGCACCTGTACCGGACAGCGCAATACATTGTATGGATATTTCAGCTGTGTCTATGATGCTTATGTTTTGTTTTGAAGAATTCTGCCAGTAAAAGTTTGAATAATATATTTAAGGGCCTGGACAATGAGTCATTTCCAAAAGGAGGCAGTTCTTATGCTTCCAGTTGCTTTGAACTGTGCAATATTAATTTCTACAAAAGACTTGCCAAGTCTGACTTAGAGATGGTGGTGCTTGAACCTGAACCTAGAGCTTTTGATGTGCAAATCATGTGCTCTATCATGGAGATATGATTCTACCTCACCTGTTGACTATGCCAGTCCCAGGTGTTTTTTGTGTGTGTGGGTGAGAGCAGTTGGTATGTTCATTCTTGGATAAGGCAAGAACTAGTGAGCAAGAAGCCAGAAGCAGCTCCTCCTCCTCCTAGGGTTATCATATTCCAAAAAGTAAAAACCAAGACACCCGAAAAGTTATTGAGCTAATGGCAGCCCTACCTCCTCCTCTTTTTGCATGGTTTTGTTTCCCAGAAAAAAACCAGAATACATATAAATACATCAAAACTAATGTTCCCTTTCCGAAATCCAGATCTTGATTGCTCAGCCAAGGCCATCACCACTCAATAGCACAATGAAAAAAGGAGATAAAACACAGTCCGCTATAAATATCCAATATATATCCAGTATCTTTACAATTAACCCCCCCATAATACTCATTACAGAAGTGTCTAAAACAGCATCTCACACCTATGTTCTACCTGCACGACCAGTGGCAGTAAATATTGCTTGCTGTAAATCCCAAGTGCAGAGAGCACTGCTGTGACATTTAGGTCATACCTATGGACTTCCCACAGGCATCTGATTGGCCACAGTGTGAACAGCACACTGAACTATATAGACCTTTGGCCACATAGCCAGCTCAAGACATTTTGCTGCCCGAGGTGAAGGACAAAACTACACTGGAGGCCTTCCACTGCACTGGAGGGCAGCAGGTTAGCACAGAGGGTACAGTGCACACCACATGGCACTCACAACTGCATTCCCTCCCCGCACCTCACCATCTGCCACCTGAGGCAACTGCCTCACTCTGCCTCATCACAAGGCCAGCCCTATTGGGCCTGACCCAGCAAGGCTGTGTGTGTGTGTGTGTGTGTGTGTGTGTGTATTATTCAACCCTGCTATTGGGCATTCTCCAGCCTCTTTCATTTTTCTAAATTGTTCTGGCAATCAATCAAAAGGGAATCAGCCCATTCTTCTTCTTTTGACAGAAAAAGTAACACCAAAAAAGCTATCTGGATCAAATATGGTTGTCTGGGTCTGATTTTTCAGAAATAGACCTGTGCACCCTCTCCTATCCAATGCCTGTTGTCCCACAATCCTTTTCCAAACTGCCTTCCACACTGCAAAAAAAAAAAAAAAAAAAAACAGTTTCTGCCTTCACAACACTTCTTCCATTGTTGAATTATTGGCCTGGAGACCTCCATGGAAGTGGCACCCCCAGTATTTTAGTCTAACTCTCCCCCCCCCCCCACTTTTTTTGCCAGCACAAATACCTCTCTGGACAGACATCTTCCTTTTCAGAATACCTCCTCCACCCACCCAATAAAGAGATTAATTTTAGCCAGGGGGTAAAGACTTAATACCCCCCTTCCCCGATTTCCACAACACACTGTTGTTAAGTGCTTATTACCTGTTTTGCATACCACGAACCCTTTCAACAAATTGCTTCCACACTACACTCTTAACTTTTGGAGGGAAATTTTCAAAGTCCAAGGGTTAAGAAATTTAAACGTTTAAAGAGTCATGAAATGGACCGTTTCCGCTTCCCATCTGGCTTTTATCAATTTTAAGTCAGTTTCAGAAGTACTGCTACACAATCAAAACATACAATCTCCCTTAGTCGGATAATTCAATTTTATAAATGAATTACTTATGTGCCTATAAGTAAATGCATTCCTATGCAGGGAGATATTGACTGCTGTCAATGAAATAATCAAGTCCAGGGAGGGGTGGGGGAGCTGTCCCTGGAAGCGGTCTGAGCTCTAGAGGGCTCACAGTATGCTAGCCTTGGGTCCAAAGGAGGGTAGAGGAAGAATTCACATCTGTATTTAAAACAAAACAAAACAAAACAAAACAAAAACCCACGTCTTTACAAGCAAGAAACCCTGGCAGGCCTCAAATTACTACTGCTTATTGACGGAACCAAATGCCTTCCCTACAGGGCTGAGTTATGGGCGATGGAAATCATGCTTGCTAATAGGTTCAAAATTGTTTCAAATTTGGGCATGACCCAGTCAAAGTTAAGCACGTTCAAGGTGCTTATTAAGAACTCATGTGGATCTTTTCTGCAGGAACCTCCCTGCCTATGATGGTGGCTATGTGTCCTACTTTGTAGAGGGCAGATGTTTATTGGAAGAGCTGTCATTGGACTGTCTTCTCTTTGGAAGGCTATTCAGTCAAAGTCTGGGTTAAAGATATAGAGTCGTAAGGAGGGCGAACAGGAGGAGGGGCCTTGAAATTGCCCATCAGCCATGGTTTCCTGGATGGCAGACTAAGAAGGCACACAGACCATAGTCTCCTCTGCTAGGATGAAATGTACTGTACTTCTGTTCAAATGACGGTGATTGTTTTAGAAATTTGCATCCATAAATGATGTATTATACTTCTATTTAAATTACAGTAATTATTTCTAAATTTGCAACCCTACAGACTATTTATTTATTTATACATACCCCGACTTTTTCCCTGGTAGGACTCAAGGCAACATACAGATAAAAAATAAGGACTGCTAAAAACAGAAGAATCAGTCATTAAAATGCTATTAAACATTGATAGAATTCAAATTACAGACATATAAAATCTGCTTTAAACATACCAGTAATTACAATAAAAACAGCATGACACCAGCCCTTTAATGAAAAGCAATCAGTTCCTCAAAGCCTGTTGGAACAAGAGCTTCACCTGCTGGCAAAAGGACAGCAAGGAGGAAGCCAGTCTAGCTTCCCTAGGGAGCAAGTTCCAAAATCTGGGAGAAGTCCCTTGGCAAATTTAGTGAAAAGCAGCATCCTGTTCATTGGCGGTGTGTTCCAAATGCCAATGTTGTTTCGCAATGCCTAGCCTAATACAGCTAAAAGGGTCAGCTGCTCCAGTCCATGCCACTGCCAGTCCAACCAACACAGCTGCTAGGGTCAGCCCTATCATTAGGCAGAATGAGGAAGGTACCTCACGTGGCTGATGCTGGGGAATGGGAGTGGTGGCAAGGTGTTGGAGGACAAAGGTGTCTATGCCACCCCATCTGCCTGGCATCTCCTCAGATAGCAGGCTGCCCTTAGGTGCAGTGGGCAATGCCATCTCTGCATCAGGGTGGAAGTGAGATTAAATTGCCACCCTTTTAAAAGTTTTTGCTTACATATCAAACCTGAATTGCAACTAAACCCGGTGGGATAGATTAGATCCACAGAAAGGTGTGCTCGATAGAGAAAAGAGACTGAACTACATAATGGGAAGTCTCTGAGTCTAAGGAACTGAGGCGGATAGTGGAGATGAGAGATGAAGTTCTAGGCCTAATGGACAAAATAAAGGTAAAGGTAAAGGGACCCCTGACCATTAGGTCCAGTCATGGCCGACTCTGGGGTTGCGGAGCTCATCTTGCTTTATTGGCCGAGGGAGCCGGCGTACAGCTTACGGGTCATGTGGCCAGCATGACTAAGCCACTTCTGGCGAACCAGAGCAGCGCACGGAAATGCCGTTTACTTTCCCACCGGAGTAGTACCTATTTATCCACTTGCACTTTGACGTGCTTTCGAACTGCTAGGTGGGCAGGAGCAGGGACCGAGCAAGGGCAGCTCACCCCGTCGCGGGGATTCGAACCGCCGACCTTCTGATTGGCAAGTCCTAGGCTCTGTGGTTTAACCCACAGTGCCACCCGTGTCCCTAATGGACAAAATAAAGGCTGACAAATATCTGAACCCAGATGGTGTCCACCTGAGAGTTCTCAAGGAACTCAAATGAGAAATTGCTTGTCTTCTATGTAACTTGTTCCTCGGATCAGCCTCCAGGATTGGAAGATTGGAAAGTAGCCAATGGAGCACCATTTTTTAAAAAAAAAAAACTGGTCCAGGGGGCATCCTGGAAATTACAGATTAACATGTCCTGGGAAAACTGAAGGAAAGTTGGTAGCTTTGGGCCAATCAGGATTCCTAAATGTGAGGAAAACCTCTATTGCAATTATTAATATTGTGCATATGGAAGCAATAGGATGCATAAAAACTACTCTTCTTGAAATAAACATTGTCCAGTCCACAAATATGGTTCCAAAGCTTTACCAACAGAACTTGTTCCAAAACAGACACCCAAAACATTAAAGTTGCATCCAAATAGTTGCATAATATCACGTGCTTCTCCAAGCACAGGTACAGCATCTTAGATATATGAAATTACTTCATCCAGAGCTGAAAACAAAGCTCTGTCTCTGTTGCAGCCTCCATTACAGCCTAAGAATGTATTCCTAGAGAAAATCATTTGCATACCTTTCTACCCAACTGCTTCAGAGAGAGAAGAATGATGAAATCACACAAAATGGAGATTTGCAACTGAATACCCCATGTGATCTAAGTTAAATACAGTGGTACCTCTGGTTGAGAACGGGATCTGTTCTGGAGGCCTGTTCGCAACCTGAAAAGAATGCAACCCACATCTGTGCACACGCAGGTTGCAATTCGCTGCTTCTGCGCATGCGTGTGACGTCATTTTGTGCGTCTGTGCATGCGCGAGCAGTGAAACCCGGAAGTAACCATTTCCGGTACTTCCGGGTCACCACGGGACACAACCTGAAAATGTGCAACCTGAGGCAAACGTAACATGAGGTATGACTGTACATCACGAGAGCTGGCAGAGATACATTCTAAGTTAATTATCAACTGTTAAGCACTCAGCTGGTCTTGCTTAGCTTCAGTGGAATTATCCAATGTTAAACCTTTAGCAATACGCATACAAAGTTACTTTCCATTTCAATATACAATTAAACAACATACAATTAAACAACTATATTTAACAAGCCCTACGTGTATGTAGTCTGGCCAATCAGGGTTTCTTATCACAAAGAAGACTCCTATGTGCATACAGTTTGGCCAGTCAGGATTCCCAGTCCTACACATGTACAGCCACCCCCACTACCTGTTCATTCAGACCAACCATGCAGCAGAGGGTGTGGTGATCTGTGGGGACACAGGAAGTAGTTTGAACCTAGGTTCCCTGCTCCGAAAACAAAAGCCTCATAATTAAATTAATTTAATTTATTTTATTTCTTTACTGCTCTTCATCCAAAGATATATTTACAATATAAAAACACAAAAATTCATAGCATAGTAACAAATGAAAACAATACCCCACCCACCCACCAATTTTGAAAAACCATGCCTTGCATTTTTGTTTTTCCACCATCCTGTAGAACAACTTTCACCAAACATCACCCCAGATGATTTGGGCAACAAGTCTCATCAAACCCACCCAGCAGGGCCATTGTAGTCCAAACCATCTGGAGAGGGCATCTGTACAATATCTGCATTCACCCTAAATATGATTAGAGCACAAATAATAGAATTGTAGAATTGAGGAGCTGGAAGGGACCCTGAGGGTCATCTAGTCCAACCCCCTGCAATGCAGAAATCTCAACTGAAGCATCCATGACAGATGGCCATCCTACAATCCGTGTTGATGCAGAGACCTAGGTTCACATATTCAGAGACAGGGGCCATATGTGTGAGGGGAAAAGGGAGATCTTACATTTCCATTTGTTGCTCCACTCACTTCTGCCTCTGGCCCTGACCACCATTGGCATGTGGCCCCAGGAGGGTTGCTCAGAAGGGAATGTGGCCCTTGTGCCGAAAAAGTTTCCCATCCCCAATCTACAGGATTTTCTTTGTCATCTTCCCAACAAATTGTGGTCCTGAGGTCACATCTATCTTCCACACCTCAAAGATAACAGCCAATAATGGCCAACCCAACTTTCAGTTTCATAGTAGGGTTGCTTCTGTGTGAGTTGGGCCTATGTACACACCAAGGGCCCCATCAAATCTAGAACCAGCCCTACTGTGACTGGTGGTAATAGTTTTTGCCGGCATGTCTGCACAAGTTTCCCTGTTCAGAAAAGCCTTTTGGTGTTTGAGAAACACCCACCCTGTAAGAGCTAATAGACCATCTTGGAAAATTCCACTCATGGGACCATGCCATAGAGAATATTGTTATGAATTCAAGTGTTAAAATTTAATCACGTCTTCTAATTCTTGGAATCACCAGGCTGGCCTCCAGGTGAGGTGATAGCCTGGGTGAAGAGCCGTTATGGGGGAACAAAAGAGGCTCTGTACGAGATGGAAAGTGTGTGGGGGCTCCTTCCCTCAACAGATGAAGCCAGGGTTTAGGATCAAAAGCAGCATTGAAAAGAGCAATGTTTGATTTCAGTTTGAATCCAGGGTTGCTGCTGTGGAAGAAACAAGACCCTTTCGGGGTGTCAATGCTTGTGAGCCCCTCCATCATAGACTCAGGTTGTATATATGTGTAAATAAAGCACATATCATAAAGACGCCACCGTCTCCGATATCCCTCATTCTAAAAAGGAATCATGAACCCTGGGTAAGTGCCTGGAACTCTTGGAATCTTGCACCACTCCAAGATTGGGGTGATGTGCAACAAATCATAGGGCAGCGACCCGGAAATGAATATTTTCTGCTATTGCCTCTATAGGGGGGAATGCTATTTTCTTTGCCATTTAACAACTCTCAGTTGCTTCAGACATCTTGTGAAGACTTACTATTTGCCTAGGCTTTTCCTGACCCGGGTTTACATGTTTACATTCTTTTATGTGTTTTTATACTACTGTTTTACTGGTTTGAGGTTATCTTTTTGTTTTAATGCTTTGATGACACATTGTATGGTTTTTATACGACACCATACACAACTTGGAGGTTTTTGAAATATTAAGCGGTTCATAAAAAGCCTTTAAATAAGTAAGTAATAAATGCTCTAGAAAGAAAACAATATAAATCCTATTCAGCAACTTTGACAGGTTTTGAGGTGCTTTTGTGAGGTGCTTACATTTCAGGACTACTGGGACAGGGTTGGTTGTGTGCAGGGGAAACAACATCTAGAATAATAAATCTGTACCATTATGCAGGCCCTAAAAAGGGTGGGGGTTGATAAGCTTCTCTGCAGTCAGCTCTCCGCAAAGTTCAGGAGGTCCCTCTTTCCATGGGGGAAGTGCTTTAATCAAGATTACACCCCCCCTTGAAGTAATTGGAGCTCTTCCTGAGTTTTCCTCCACTTTCCTTTAGGATGAAATTATCAAATTTCCATGGCAATTAAATGGAAAAGTTTGAACATATGGATCACTTCGTACAATAGATGGCATGAAGCAAGTGAAATTAAGTAGAAAGAATATGGAGGGGATCCCCAGGAAGGATTTCCACCACTGAAACATCAACCTGTTCTAAATCTGCGATTATCAAAGCCACTTCAAATGCATTTCCATCTATCAGTTCTAATCTTTTGTCACTAGCTAAACAAACTCCAACTGAAATGTTGGATGATGATCTAAAGCACAAACTTGCAGAGGGGAATGAATTAATTAGGCAATTAAGAGGAAAGCAAATAGCCTGCACATTAATGTTAGCCAGACTGAAATAATTTTCTGCCCTTCCAGGATGGCTATATTTCTAGGTGGGACAGATTAGGGGCCCTGAAGCAACTGCAATTTTGGGGAGTCCCTAGGGTGTGACAATCTCCCTGCCTTTCTGTAATATAGGCATATTTTATGCAAAACTCACGACCATTAAAGGAGTCTTATTGGAGCTCCTTTCACTTGCCAACCAGGTAATAATGTGAAATGTGAAATGAAATAATGTCTGCACAGCTTCCTTTAATCTGTGCTTAACACGTCAAATGCATCTCTGTGGCTTCCCTTGAGGTCTGCTGGACTTGGCTGATCAACGCTGAAGTACACTGTGCGATGATTTAATAAGAGCTAAGTAAGAGTCCTGCTGGATCACACCAAAGACCTATCTGGTCCAGCAGCCTGTCCTCACAGTGACTGATCAGATGACTACTTGGGGAAGCCCATAGCAGAACCTGAGCAGCCCTCTTTCAACTTGTGACGCAGAACATTAGCAGCCATTGATGGCCATATCCTTCATGAAGTACACTGAGTAGTCCTGGATCAGCCACCATCCTTTGGCTTAACATATTTCCCAGGGTTTTGTGAGGGTAAAATGGGGTAAGGGGAGGAGACTGTGAACGTCTTCTTGGCCTGCTTTGAGGAAAGGTGGGATAAACATGTAATAAGTTAATAACAATGCAACTCAATGCATGCTTACTTGGAAGAAAGCCATAATGTTCAATGTGGCTTTCTTCCAAGTGAGGTCTGTGTAGGATTGAAGCCTAACATCCCATCTCCTTGAAACCCAGTATCTCTGTATCTGCAGGAGTATGAGAGTTCAGTCTGCACTGACCAGTATCTCTGTGTCTGCAGGAGTAGGAGAGTTCAGTCTGCACTGACCATAGAACTTCACACTAGTAACCTTGCAACAAAAAGAAGAAGAGAAATAATGGCAAATCTCAAACTAATATATTTTTATACATCGCAAGATGCATTTATGTGGAGCAGAGCTCCTGGCTGTGACCATGTAACACCACCATCACCATTATTATTATTAAAATTTGTATAGCTCTCTATACCCATAGATGTCAGGGTGGTTCACAACATAAAATTATAATATAAAAAACACAAAATGCATAAAAAATAGTTAAATAACTGCACTGCTTGCATCTGACAATCCATTTAAAAGGAACAAGTTCTGCCCACCCCACTTAAAGGTTGAGCAGAATAGGGGCTACTGACACATCTAACTACCCTCCCAATTAAAAACCATATGCCTGGGTAAATAAGAATGCTTTTGTCTGGCACCTAAAAACAGACAGTGATGGTACCAAGCAGAGTATTTCTAGGCAGAATACTCCTAAATGGAGAGCCACCACTGAAAAGTTATGGGACTCAGCGATATTAGTAAAAATAAAACATTGTAAAGGCGTTATAACACGGTGACACCTGATGGCACTGTAGAGCTGAAATCAGAACTCTATAAAATTTTCATTGTGAGCTTTAAAACTGTTTTCCCCCAGAGCGTTTCCAGAGCCTTTTTTAAAATAGCTGTGTAGATGCCGCCCTGTTCTTTGCCACCATCCTCCACACTTCCCTACTAGGGGGATAAATGCAGGGATGCAATTCAAAGCAGTGAATCCAGAATTTTAAGAATGAAATTCAAAGTGACCTTGGTAGAATAGAAAACTACGCTGAAACTAAAATGAATGAAATTCAAGAGAGAGAAGTGTAAAGTCCTGCATTTAGACAACAACAACAACAACAACAAATCAAACATACAAGTTTAATAGTGGTCCACGAGCACAACATGAGTTAAAATGTGATGCAGCTGCAAGCTAAAGCAATTTTAGATTGCATCCTTAGAGCTACTGCTTCCAAGTTACGGAAGAAATAATTTCAGTTTAGTCTGCATCTGAAGTACTGTGGGCATTTTTGGTTGCCACATTTTAAGAAGGACATAGACAAATTGGAATGTGTTCAGAGGAGAACACCAAAGATATCTGGGGTATGGAAAACAAGTTCCATGAGGAAAGTTTGAAAGAACTGGGTATGTTTAGCCTGCAGAAGAGAAAACTGAGAGGGAACACGATCACATTCTTCAAGTACCTGAAGGGCTGGCACATAGGAGAGGGCAACAGACTTGGTTCCTTCTGCCTCAAAGGGCAGAACTAGATCAAATGGGTTTAAGCTGAAAGAGGGCAGATTTAGGCTGAATGCTTGGAGAAATTATAAGAGCTGCTCAGCAATGGAACCAATAACCTGGTGGCAGAGTGTCCCTCATTTGAGGCCTTCCTTTAGGAGCTGAACCACCCTGTATTGAGGATTCTCTAGCTCAAGATTTTTGGAATCAAACAGGGGGATGGAATAGATGGCCTTAGAAGACCCCTTCCAACTCTGTGATCCTATGACTCCAAGTGCATGAGATCATTTCACTCGACTCTGAACATAAATCTGGCCCAGATGTGTAAAGAAGAGAAAAAGAAAGGCAGCATTTCTCTGGCAGCCGTAGCATGAGTGTCCTTGTGGCTGAAGAACCCTCGGAATCCCTGAGTAATTAGTTGGAACAAGATGACCTGGGAAGTTCCAGTAATGAAGTGCATCCTGATACATCTCAGTCAACAATTTAAATGCAGCAGCTGGATTATGATGTTGAGAACTAGCTGTTACAGGTAAGCCAACTCAAAAATGTTTGTGGTTGTTTTTTTTTTTTAAGTTGATTAAAGTAATTGTGTCACTGCCATCAGCCTTGCAGCTGAGAGCTGGCTAATTAACTATCTTAGTAATCAGATGGGAAGACAAACCAACACAAGCTTCAAATCTTGCTGGAACCGTGGGAACAAAGCAATGGCTAAACTACAGCATCTGGAGATTCTCTTTGGTAAAGTTTTCTTGTTGAAGAAGTTAAGTTTCACTGCCTGCACAAGACTGTGCGCTTGAATTTAGGCTGCAGCTGCATCACTTGGGACATCTAAATTTACACACTAGGTCCTGTGGCCTCCATAATCTGAAGTTTTGGCAGCGATATCAGTAACTGCCATGCTTTTTTAAAAAATGCACCTGCTGTATGCTTGCTGTGGGTCAGAAAACATTTATTGTTTCATATGCTTCTGTCAACAAGCACTACCTGGACTTGTGACAGCTGCACTATTAAGATGCTAGAATGTATGTTCCTTGGGGCATGGCCCACCCAGTCTTTTTAAAATGTGTGCATATGTTACTTTGTAAAGGTGCTATAGAAATAGAGGAAATGGTCCTCCAATATAGGGATGGGAGAGAAATTCGATACAGTGCACACTTAAAGGCAAACCTTCCTAATTCTCACTCTCTGAAACAATGTGCAAAACAAAACATAGCCATCCCTCAGTGTTTGCACCTCTCTGAATTTTGCAATTTTCCAGCCAAGTAATGTGTCACAAAAATATATATACTAGGATAAAGTCTGCATACATATGCACATATTAATGAAAATAAAATACAAAAAGGTAAAAAAGGTTAAAAAAATGATTGGGGGGGGGAATCACTACAAATACCAATGAATTTTCATAAGGACTTTTTAGTGTTACCCCATTTAGCCCCCAAGTACTCACGGCACCATAAAGAAGGCCTATATGTGGCCTTTTTAGATTCAGTCGATAGGGGGCTGTTATGGTCCAAACTGGAGTCACTGGGCCTAGATCCTAGGTTACTTTACCTGATTAAAAAGCTTTATTCAAATAATACCTGTTGTATAAGAATAATGCCAAGGGACGAGGTGTCAGACCCTGTTGTTATAGATAGAGGTGTGAAACAGGGCTGTATTCTTGCTCCCTCTCTTTTTAATTTTGCTCCAGCTCTCCTAATACTGCAGTACCTTCCACCCAGTGGCAGAAGAAGGGAGTGCGGGTGGTGCTGGTTGCCCCGGGTGTCATCACTGAAGGAGGGGGTGACAAAATTACAAAAAATTGGACTCACAAAACTTTTTAGTTCACTCAACAAACGGAACGGAATGTGGCTGACACTGGGCGCCACACCGCGGGGGCCAGCACTTACCACGGGGTCTGCAGCATGCCTGAGCCACGCGTCTCTCCTGGAAGTGATGTGGCGGCTTGGGTGCCTGCAAGCTCTGTGGTGCCTGAAACAGCAGTGTGGGGCTTGCGTCTGCCCACCACCCTCCCTCAGCCACCCCACAGCTGAGGGGGAGGCGGCAGAGAGGCTCCATGCAGTGCATCCTGCCCTCATGGGTGGCTCACCCCGCCCCCGGCTGCAAGACGCACGTGTCGCACCGGGCACCTGAGCGGTTAGCTACGCCGCTGTTTCCCCATGCCTTACTCTCTAGGCCTCCAAGTCTTTCTCAACAAAAACACAAACTTGACATGCCACTATTGCACTGAAAACATTTTCCCAATCCTGGAGTCTTAAGGTTAGTTTCCGTGTTCACACAGATTCAAAAGTCTCAAAACACTGTCCTTGGGTGCCTTTGCAGCAGACATTAAAGGCTCAGAGCTGCAACTTTGGCTCAGGCAGAAAGGCCTGAAATGCTCCAGGCTCCAGGAACTTTGCCCAGGAGAGAAATCACTGTTATATCATGCCATTTTCTGTGGCAGATGGTGGTAGGATCAACAAACAACAAGAGCAACAGAATTAGAAAATATTTAGCAGCTAAGTCCTTGATGCAGTTGTTTCTATATTTGCATCCCCGAAAAGCAAGCTCATTTGGTACAGGTTTAAAAATTGAATTAAGTCAATAATCTTAGGTTGCAGTCCTATGCTCACCTTTTCCCAGGTCCTATTCAGCTCATTGGGGCCTATATAGGATTGCAGTGCACATATCTGGGAGTAGACACCATTGACTATAGTGGGGTTTACTTTTGTGTACACATGTATAGGATCGAACTGTTAGCCTCTGTGCTCCATATCTTCGGTATGGACATTGACTTATTTGCTTTTTTCTGTCACAATTGTATGCATGACTATGCAAGTTGCACTGTGTTCAACGGTACTTACTCCCAGGAGAGCACATGTAGAACTGCAGAATATTAGCTGGTTATGTTAATATAGTCAAAATTTGGTTCTCGAACTGCTCCATTGCTGAATGTTTCAGCTCCAGAACGTCGAAAACAGTCCATTTTTTAAATGTTCCTCAGAAGACGAACGTCCGATGCAGCTTCTGATAAGTGCAAGAGCCAATCGGAAGCCGCGCCTCGAAACTCGAACGTTTCAAAGTCGAACGTCCTTCCAGAATGGATTATGTTCAAGTTCCGAGGTTTGACTGTATTTTGATGCTCCTCTGAGCAATCTGGCCACTGTATACTTTTCTAGTTTTAGCTTCCAGACCAGATACAAGGGCAGCCCTGCATGAAGCATGTTACAACAATCAAGCCTTGAGGTTACCAAAGCTTGGGGTGCTGTGGTCAGGCTGGTGTGATCCAGGAACAGTTGCACCTGGTGCTACTGAAAATCACTCCTGACCACAGGGGGCACTTGGGCCTCTAGTGACATATATGGAGTACACCTAGACTTGCCAAACCACACTTGTGAAACAACTCCTTTTTCCATTAAATAGCTCACATGGGCTGCCTGCACTCACACTGCTTGCTTGCTTGCTTGCCTGCCTGCCTGCCTGCCTGCCTGCCATTCTGTCATCATGCTGGAGTTGGTGTGTCCTGCTGGTGGTCATGTGAACTGCAGCATGACAACAGCCTTACAATTTTATGTATATAGGAAGATTCTCTCTCTCTCTCTCTCTCTCTCTCTCTCTCTGACATACACATTTGATATGAAATTGAAACGAAGAGATTCTTTCACAGCCACAAACCACTGTATTTAGAGTTAGACAGATATGTCAATATCAGTTTCTCTCATTGCTTCATTTTTCCAATATTAAATTCAGTTCTCCACATTTCTACATCACTTTGTAATTTTTATTTTTTTAAAAATCCTTAAAGTCCTCATGAAAATTCATCTACGTTTTTTGTGTGGCTTTCTCTTACTATACACATTTTATCTGCATTTTTGCCTAATATACATTTTTTTCAAAGCCATTTTCCCTGCTAAAATACTTTTCCATATATTGTTTTCATTAATATATGCATTTGTATGCACCCTTTACCAGGTTATGTGTGGGTGGGCGGGTAAAGGGCACATATAAATGTATATGTGCATTGCAAAATATGGATAAGTGTGACTATTCAAGAACAGCTGTGTTTCAGTCCACATGTTGTTTCAAAAAACGTTGATTTGGTACATCTGTCTGGTGAACTGCATTGAATTTCTCCCCCATCCTTAGTTGTACTTATCCTGGTATCACTGAAGGAAGTGTGAACACACCCATTGTCTCTGCCATTCTTCTTCCTGTCTGCATGATTTCCACTTTCAGCACATGATGGCTATCTTCAGATGCTCCCTGGATGGCTTCCAGCTTCTCAGCCATTTTATTATATCTCACTGACCTCACCATAGTCCCTCTCTTCAGTTCCTTACTAACTTCTAATTAACATGCTCTCAGTTTCCCCCGCACTTCAAATGGAAACTTCTTCCTTAGATAAGAGCCTTACCTACTGGATGGTGTTGCACATCTTTCCTGGGTCTTCATGTGTTTTGCAGCAGTGACCTTTGAAGAAAAACCTTACCAGATAGACTTCCTTCTCGTTTCCATTTGGAAGAGCTCAAGCAGCACCTTGATTTTCGGGAAATATCTTTTCGTTTATGTCATACCTCAAACCACAAACTGTTTCAATCAGGGTTTTGTATTATTAGCAGAGTTCGGAATAGGCAACAAATGCTTTTTAAGTCCTTGGCTTTTGCCTTTATCATCAGACATCTGAGATGGCTTAGAGTGGAGTCCCCCCCCATCTCCACCCCCGCTTCTCCTTCTGTTTATCTCCAAGCTAAGCCTCAGGCTGCATAATTTAACAGTAACATTATTACCCCAGAGTTGATGCAAAAAAAAAAAAAAAATTGTTTAAAGGATAGGGTCGGCAAGAAGACGATGACAGTCTCTTTCTTCTGAAGACTTCATTCCCCATTCCTGAAGATGGTCTTTCCTCACCTCCCCAGTGGTAAACTGTGGGAGAAGCATTCAAAGTTCTCTTTGTGTATACCAGGGTGTTGTCAATATGCACATGCACCCACAGAGGCCTTCCCTACCTATAGGGTTCTCTCCTGCTGATATTAAGTTTGAAAGAAGCCTTCTGTTGGAGCCAATAAACAAGGGTGTGTGTGTGTGTGTGTGTGTGTGTGTGTGTGTGGTTTTGCAGATGTCCTCTGTTTGAAGACCTCAAGTGAGGGAGAGCTCATAGTGGTCCTTAGAAACTGATTCTGTTGTTAAACTACTCTTACTGTCAGGAGCCAGTATTCAGCTAAATAAAACTCAATTATTAGTGCTAGCATGATAGCATTTCCCCCCACTCCTCTGCCCATGGGCACACCACCCCCAAATCTGCTCCAGAGGGCTGAGGGGACCCCCAGAAGAGATTTAGAGATGAGTGCAGCAGAGGTGGAGAGGGGAGGATGTTCCACTGTGCAATGAGAAATCATTGCACTGTTGTTGAACATAATCCAATATATTTCTCCCAATATTCTATCAAAATCTATCCTCCTATAACTTAAGCCTATTCTAGTACTGCTTTCTGGAGATGCAGAGAAGGAGGACTGCATTGAACTAAGTTATACCGAGAGAAGACCTGTTGAAATTTATGGGCTTGCTAATGATGCTCATTAATTTCAGTAGATCTCCTTTGAGCATGACTAACATAGGATACAACCCCAAGTCTTTGCCCCTTATTATGTGACAGCCCTTCAGGTATATCTTCCCCCACTCAGTCTACCTGCTAGAAATTCTGAATCCTTCTCAACAACATCACCACCTGAGCTTCAGAAATTGCCTGCATACTTTCTAGACCACATATTTTCAAACCTTTCAGACCCAGGACCCACTCTTCACCCAAACATGTGTTTGGGGACCCATTTCTTTATCCTTTACCATATATCTGCGTGGTGGTAGTGCTTCTGTTGCAACCTGCTTAGGATCACAGCATGACCCAATAGTGGGTCCTGACTGACCAGCTGAAGGTAATGTTCTAGATCTAGACTATTGTTAAGGCTCCTTACTGTTAGGCAGGTTTCTGGTTAGCTGTTCAAGATAATAGGATGGTGCTTCACCAAGTGGAAGCTTGTAGGAACTTGTGGCCCTCCAGATATTGTTGGATGCAAATTCCCCTTAGGCACAGCCAGAATGGTCTCTGGTCAGGGGATCATGGGAGTTGTAGTCCCAACAACTTCTAGAAGGCTATCCCTGAGTTATGATGTGGCCTTTGGGGACCTCTTTGTGTTTGTTTTTATTTGAGAAGGTTCTCTTAATCAAAAGAAGAAAAATAATGAATATGCACATATAGCTATGGTGATAAAAGTCACCATAATAAATAAATTAAGTATATTCTTGCCAGAAAACTAACATCAGAAAAGGATAAGTGAAGGCCACAATAGCAAATGTAGCATTTCTGCCTGCACATTTTTTTTTATAAGTTGTCTCTGTGTGTGAGTGTGTTCCAAAATTAAATAAATAGATGTGATTATTCATACAATTCAGAGACAGGGTTATAGTTACCTTTCCATGAGTTTTGATAGGACACAAAATTATTCAAAAGCACTGTGAGCTGGACTCTGTACACCTAAAAATGGAAACTGGGTTTGTTACCAATATTTCAGTTAGGATCTGCCTGCCATAATACAATCCTTTATAAAACCTAAGAAGAAGAATAAAGGTGTAGATGATATGTGACATCTCACTAAGGCTGTAAGCGTATGTACATGTACTAGCAAGCAAGCCTTATTTAACCCAGTGAGGCTTACCTCTCAGCAATTACACATAGAAATACACTGAGAAAATTCCCAGATACTTGTGTATAGAATTTCAGCTTAGTTTAATTTTTGTAGGGTGAATTATACATCCTTCCAAAAGGCTTAGACACAAGGTAATACCACTCCATATATAAATAAATGGCCCTTCAGATGACCTGTGTATTCAGCATTGGTCCTGATTTGCTTGCACAAAGCTTACATGGTGTTCAGACGATGTTTAGTCTTTACTGATTTGTTTACAGCGTGGTTACATGACAAAAACATTCCTCCTAATTTACTTTCAGAGTGTTTACAAGTCTTCCCATTATTCATGCAACCCACACTTTTCAGTGCATTTCACTAGCTCCTAACCATAAAAAGTCATGCAAACACACAAACATATACTCACACATATTAAAAGTAGATTTATTGTGCTAAGATGACAAAGCTTGTGAATCAACTTTAATTGCACAAACCTATATTTCTTACATGCACTTGACTCCCTCCTGCAAAATAGCGAAAGTTTGGAGGCACCCTACAATCCATCCTTATAATCTACCCAAGTCCCATTGGTGTATGGGACCATTGGTACATTATCTTATAACAAGGTTCCTTTAGAGAGGTTCAAGGAAGCTCATGATTATAAGATCTTCATTTGGACATTTCCCATGCCTTAGAAGGAGATACCCATTGTGCCTTAGAGAAAATGACTCCTCCAACTGAGGGAGGGGCCAGATGTGTGTATGTGTGCATGAAACAGCTGTTGACAGTTTTGGATAAGGCAGAGGGGCAGTGTGAGGGGGGGTGCTGACAGTTCCCAGCTGGAGAGAGCTGCCCAGTTGGTTCACTGCAGGCATGCTTGCCTACACCTAAACCCTGCTTGCATGTTTGGAAATAAAACTTAAAGTTACAGAGATGCATTAAAGTCTGAGACAGACATATCAGAAAAGTTTTCCAGCAGAAGGGAAATGCTTCTGCCTCCACAGTCAGAAGTAATTATGCCTCTGAATTCCAGTTGCTGGAAACCACAGAAGGGAAGAATGTTCTTCTGCTTGGGTCCTGTTCTCAGTTTTTCAACAGGCATCTGTTTTGCCACTGTGAGAACAGGATGCTGAACTAGATGAGCCACTGGACTGATCTAGCAGGGTTCTTGTGCTCTTAAGTGGCAAAGGAGGAAGAGGATTATGCATGGGCAGCAGCTATTAGAGATAGGGATGTGGGTGGTGCTGTGGGTTAAACCACAGAGCCTAGGACTTGCCAATCAGAAGGTCGGCGGTTCGAATCCCTGTGAAGGGGTGAGCTCCCGTTGCTCGGTCCCTGCTCCTGCCAACCTAGCAGTTCGAAAGCACGTCAAAGTGCAAGTAGATAAATAGGTACCGCTCCGACTGGACCTAATGGTCAGGCGTCCCTTTAACTTTACCTTTAACGTTCTCCTGAGGAAGCTTGGAATGAGCTTTGGAGTGTCAAAGAAACCCACCTCAAGTGAGAGGCAAACTTTTAAAGTCCATTTTCCCTCTCTCCAGTTGGATTAAAATCCAAGCCTGTTCAGCTAAACTGGCATCCATAAATGGCGTGCAAATCAGAAATGGCCATTGTTGTCAGAAATGGCCATTGCTGAGTATCTGATGAGTCCCAAGCTCCTGCAAAATGACTACTGTCAACTAGATTAAATTGTATTTTAATCAACTTGTTTTTATTATTGGTTGTTAGCCGCCCTGAGCCCGGTCTTGGCTGAGGAGGGCAGGGTAAAAATAAAAAATTATTATTATTATTATTATTATTATTATTATTATTATTATTATTGGAATGAGAGAGAAATTTGATTCGGTTCACATATATAGATGAACACATCTAATTCACAGTTTCCCAAACCAAAACACAGCCATCCTTCAAGATTTCCAAATTTAGCAGTGCAGTTCTCCAGCCAGGCGACGTGTACAAAAATTCTGCATATAAATGCAAATATTAGCAGAAAAAGTATATGAAAATGTTTGTTTGTGTGTGTGTGTGTGTGTGTGCAGTATATATTAGGCAAAAATTAATTCCAAGGTGGGTATATTTGGAGAACCTTGCACTAAAATGCTACTTGTGTTGTTTTTTAATGGCAGATTGCTGTGGAAATGCGGAGAACTGAATTTAAGAGTGGAAGAATGAGAAACTGAAAGAAACCATTATTGACAGATTCACTCATCCCAAGCCGCAGCCCACCTGATAATCTCTCAGCAATGCTGGATCCAGCAGTTGTCCTCAAGCTGCAAGCCTGCTTCTTAGAACAGATCATGAGCCCATCTCAAATCTTGAAGTCAGTGGGATTTAGGAATGCTTAACCTTGGCTGGATCACGCTATTGTTCCTTAGAACTGTCAGTCAACAGAATACTCTTCTTAACAAAGAGCAAAGAGATCCGAGGAATACATCCTCTCTCCTCTCCACTTTCCTTTCAGCTGCCAAACTTCTATATACATGAATGTTTTTCCCCACATTACTTTCAGCCTTATTAAATGTGTCATGTTGTTATGGCCTCCGGTCCTTTTTTTAAAAACGGAAAACAAATAAACAGCAAGAATTTGTCAATCTCCGTCCTAAGCGAGAGTGGCAGCAAACTTAATCTGGTGCTAATTAGGCTTGTGGAAAACTAAATCAAGCATCAGAAACCACAGATTATTTTAAGCTTCCTCCAGCATAAACAGAAAGGGCCGAGGATCGGTAACATTTTATTTTTGTTGACAGTTTCCCACTTTCCCCCCATTTCATTCCCTGCATCTGATAGGCTGGCCCTTGATTGCCTCTAGCTCTGTCTTCTTTTGGCCTCTGCACAGCAGTTTGTTAATCCTTCCTATTTATGTGTATTTAAGCAGGATTACAAACTTCAAATACACTGTAAAAGGAACCTGTATACAAGCCTTCAAAAGCACTTAAATAGGCTGCTGATAGATAGAACAGCCTCTCAAGGAAATGCCCAACCTTCTGGAAAAAAACAATCCCGGGTGTTTATTTGCAAGCCATTTGCAATTACTACGCAGCGAGGGACAAAAGGACTGGAAAATGTAAGATGACGGAGGGTTTAGCATCACATTTCAACTTGTACAGGACAAGGCAGGGATCAGTGTGCTTTCAAGTCAACGGAAATGTCATTGGGTAGATGCAATTTGTTGGCTTATTGGCAGGCTAATACAAAAAATGGGGAGGGGGACATTAGAAGGTGCCTTACACTGAGACTGATCATTGGTCCATTGAGCACAGTATGAGCTGCAATGATTGGCAGTGCCTATCCAGGCTTTCCAATTAGGGTCTTTCCCAGGCCTACCTGGAGATGCTAGGGACTGAACCTGAGATTTTCTTCATGTAAAACACAAGTGCTACTACTATTACAACCCTTCCCCAATCAGCAGGGACACAGGAAGCCACTTTATACCTAATCAGACCATTGGTCCATCTAACACACGCTGCATTTTCCCGATGTTTCCCTGTTAATTTTTGTGTTATATTTGAGCTTCCGCATGTTGTAAAAGCCACTTCTAGAAGACAGGTGGAATATAGCACATGTTTAGAGATAATTTCTGCACTGATTCCAGAAAAAAATCCAACTGCAGCCTCCTTAACCCTGAAAATTATGGGAGTAAAGTGAGGAAATTTGGGGTGGCATACTGGCATACAGTTCTTTCCTGCTGTTTCCATGGATAAAAGAGTGGGGGAGTAACAGCGTTGTCCAAAGATGTCGCACCATGCCCACTGGTGCGAATGAAATTTAGCATGGCATGCTGGTATAAAGGTAATGAAGTCATAGTTACATAACATAGCATGTCTGCAGAAACATTAGAAAATGGGACAGAGGCACTAGGATTATAATCTGGAAAACTAAAGCAATATTCTCCACGTCCGAATGCACCCTCAGCTCCCATCATCCCTCACCACAGGCATTTCTGCCTAGAGCTGATGGGAGCTGGAATCCAACAGCATCTGGTGAGGCACAAGGTTTCCTATCCATGTTCTGCTTACAAAGAGCTCTGGATATGGGATATAGGATAGGGATTCTTTTAAAGATGGACAAAGACAGGAAAAGGAACCATAGGCACCAACAAGCAATTGATTGATGATCTTCAGAAGCACTGCTCAAGACACTTTGCAAGCCCTGTGCATGGTGTTTTGGAAGCATTGTACCATCATTGTTGCGTGTTCGGAAAGCACTGCACAATAGCACAACAGTAGAGACTTTAAAGGAGTTCCCCTTGACCAATGGACAGGGAGGCTCTTTAAAGGTGTGTCCCCCAGCACCAATAAACTGAAAGCACATCTTCAAAGGCAGTTGCTCTAACCCACGATCAGCTGATTGGCAGTTACAGCAACCCGAAAACTTTGATAGGTGTCCAACACCTGACATCATTATGATGTGAGGTGTGTCAGGAGCTCGTCCTACTCTCAAGTAGGACCCTGGCAGGGACACATGCCCGACTGGCATGTTTTCTCCCTCCTGGTCAATCTTTCAGGAGCTTCAAAAGCTTTCTTCTGCCCAAACATCACAGCGACCGATGCCAACAGATACCGGGACACTTAGGGATCTGCAGAGTCTGCGCAGTTCGCGTAACAGACCTCAGCAACTCAGCATTTTGGCTAATCTACTTTATTTACATATAAACACACACAGAGCACTGCAACATGACTCCCTCTCTCTCTAGCATCAGACAGCAAAGAGAGAGAACAAAGGACAATAGTCCCACTTCATGGAACACAGTAACACAAACATCATGTCTCCGTCACTTCCCACTCTGTGGAGTCAAAACATACACCATCATGTGAAAGACAACAATCCCATGACTGTAATCACAGAGCAGGAATTCTAACAAGGTGATTTGAAGATGGGGAGACCCGTTCATGGTGGTATCTGTTCTATTGCCAATAAGTTACACTGGGTCATCCAAAGTTCCTAGGTTAGGGATAGGGAGACAAAGTTATCTCTATTCCCTTTCTGTACATCACACATAATTTGTCATCTCCCCCACCTCACTCATAAACTAAAAAGTCTCAAATGTTTTTGCTCTATCCTCCTATGCTAGATGCCCCACCCCACTTGATCATTTTGGTCATCCTATTCTGTTCCAAAACTTGCCTGTTGACCAAGCTCTTCTTAGCACACCTCATCTGCCCCTTGATCTTCTGACCATACAGGAGCTGAGTAGGACATATACTATGTGAGGAACTACGAAAAGCAAGTTTCCTATTTGCCAAGTTTCCTATTTGAAGATTTGATTTGGGTTTGTTCACACCATTACACTGAAAGGAGTAAGAAGGTGTCACTTCACATGTACAAGCTTTTATGTGAGTGTATTTTTTTTATTTGTGTAGCTCAGCCATTGTGTACCCAGACTATACCTTCATTGAATGTTACACATGAATAACTGAATGAATGTACAGCTCATCCATTTCTGCATAGCTTGAACACTCATTGAATGCAACATGTCAACAGCTCTTTTAGTTAAAAGCCAGGTGAAACCCTCAAGGTTAGCACTCCTTATAGTGATCTTTAATAATGCAACTTAAAGAATACCATAGAAAAACGATTGCCTCCAATCCAGTACAGTGCCATGCCACATTAATTAGTAACTCAATATTGCATGAGAGGGCAATGAAAAGGCAAACAGAGGGAATGATATTTCAATGCGATAATTGTTTCCTAACCGTAATATTTCTCTCCGCACTAAGTAAATAAAGCTGCCGTGGCTTCCTGGGGTTGTCAGTGCTCCAGTCCCCAGCTCTCAGGAGCCATCAAACAAGGATGTCTCAAATATTATTTTTTGGGGTGGAAGATATGGGCTGATCAGTTCACCCCAGTACTCCAATAACAGGCTTCTGGATATGCATATGGGGTTGTCCTGTTTTAAAGTGGCTTGGACACGGGTGGCGCTGTGGGTTAAACCACAGAGCCTAGGACTTGCCGATCAGGAGGTCGGAAGTTCGAATCTCCACGACGGGGTGAGCTCCTGTTGCTTGGTCCCTGCTCCTGCCAACCTAGCAGTTCGAAAGCACGTCAAAAGTGCAAGTAGATAAATAGGTACCACTCCGGTGGGAAGGTAAACGGCATTTCCGTGCGCTGCTCTGGTTCGCCAGAAGCAGCTTAGTCATGCTGGCCACATGACCCGTAAGCTGTACGCCGGCTCCCTCAGCCAATAAAGCGAGATGAGCGCCGCAACCCCAGAGTCGGCCACGACTGGACCTAATGGTCAGGGGTCCCTTTACCTTTACCTCAGTTCACTTAGAGCAATCGGGTTCATCAAAGTAAATGGGGAAGCCATTCAGAGCATGGGCAGACTTTTGTTAGGGGGGGCAGAACCGACGTGATTGGTCAGTTAGTTAAGTATTTCTATTGTTTTACTTGATGGGGGGAGCTGCCCCTCCACACACCCCCTTGGCTATGCCCATGATCCAGGGATGGACGAACTGCATCACAACATTTGGATAAGTTCAAATTTTGATAGATAGTTGCATTTTGGTTTGCAGCTATCTATCAGAGAGTGTGAATTAGGTAGGTTCTCATTCAAATGCATTTTGGTTTGCAGCTATCTATCAGTGAGTGTGAATTAGGTAGGTTCTCATTCAAATGCAAATTGAATTGAATTTCTCTCTCACCCTTTGAACTATGAAGGGTGGTGGCACTGCCAACAGGGTTTCTCCTGATGATCTTAATACCTGGGCAGGTTTATGTGTTGTATGAAGGTATTTCCCTGTTTGTCCTCAATCTCTTGTACATTGATTTCATTGGATGAAATATTTCTTATAACTACTTTATGCAGGCAATGTTCATACCTCATTGACTTCAGCAGCACGCATTTGAATAAGAAGTTCAAAATTCTAGACTTCTGGGTTAGCGCCATCGGCTAATGGCGGATTCCCTCTGAGCTCCGGAGGGAATCGGCTCCGCAGGAGTTGGGTCCTGCCGCCGCGGCGACGCGGGGACCCTCAGAAATCACAGCCGGTGAAGCCGGTGAACTTGGTGACTCGGCGGGCACCATTTGCGCCCCCCGACCCACGAAGGAGCCTTTTTAAAGGCTTCGGAACGGGGGACGGGGTGAGCGGCGCGGTGCTGAGAGTCGACTGCTTCTCCTGCGGACTGAAGTCGCATGCCACGGTCGGAGAGCGCTGACTTCTTTTTGTGAACAATTGGACTTTAAAAGCAACAACCCGTGAGTAGTACGGAAATTGGATTTACAAAGAAAAAAAATTTTTGAATTAGGCACGATCGGGGAAGGCGCAAACAGGAAGTCCGTCTCCCCGTCTTGTAAATAATCTTAAGCAAGGATCAGCTAACTAAGGTCGAGAGAATTTTTTTCTTGTTTATTGGATAAAAGACATTAATTTCACGATTTGGCAGTATAAGTAATTTTACTGGAGGATAAGAGCTAATTTTGGGAGCTGAAGTGCCACCCCCCCAGACCCGGGAGTGATCCGCGAGAGAGCCTGTTGAAGAGGTATTGAAGAGTTTGACAGCTGTCAAATTAGCTGTCAAAGCTGAAAAAGAGAACTTTGTTTCTGTTGTCTCTGCTGGTTATATTTGTTACAATTTGGTTATAATTTGTTGAAAATAAGGAAGAACTGATACAAACTAACTTGACTTTTGGATTTGAACTGGAAGGAATATTAAGTAACCAAAATCCCTCTAGAGGGGTTTTTGGGACATTACAAGAATGGCTGAAGGAGGGAAAATTCAAGCTAAATTGGACAGAGTTTTTGTTCTCTTGGGAAAGTTACAAGGCCAAATTGATGTTTTGGCTACAAATGTTGCAACTCCGGACTTAACAGTAAATAAATTCATTGAATTTGATAAGGACTTGACTCAGGAAGTTTATGCAGCTGGACAAGAAGAGAAACTTGAGAACTTTGAGAGTGTGGAGAAAGAGATATATGTTGTTCCTGAGGAAAAGGAAGGAGGAGCTGTAATGCTGCAGATGACAAAGGAGAGCCAGAGGCCTGACATGATGGCTGCAAAGGAAAATAAGAACTTGATGTTGAAAATCTGGTTTGAATTGGAGATTGAAGAATGGAGAGATCTCCTTATGTGGAGATCTGAAGATCCAAGGATTACAAATCTGATTAAGGTGGAAGTTGGAGCTTTGGGGACATTTGGACTTGAAAGGAGTAAGAAACAAGATTCGGGCTCCACTTTTAAGTATGGAGGTCTGGCTGGAAGAAATATGGATCCCATTTGGCTAGAGCTTCTCCGAGATCTGGTGTTTAATATTAAGGACTATCAAAAAAACCGGCAGAGAGGAATTGAGAGAGAATTAAGAGCCTCGGACGTGAGATCTCCAGGCTGATAGTAGATCAAGACTGATGGACATTTGTTGGGGATTGAAACCGGGAAAGGGAGGGTGGAGTTTGGGGATCCAAAGGGGGCATAATTACAATCTGTTTTTGCTTTTATTTTGTTTTGCTATTTGTATGAAAATTGGGGAAGTCGTGGAAGGGAATTTAGGTCGACTTTAGAAAAAAGTTTTAAGAATGAGAATTGATGTATAAATATTGATGTTTATAAGGTAAAATTGGCTTTTTTAAAATGAACTAAACAGAAAAAGGTTAAACATTGGGGATAAGAACTTGTTGAACTAACAATTTGAATTGGAATATAAGAAGGAGAGGTGTGGGGAAGTCAGGGAAATAGGTTATAGAAAAATAAGGATTGTAAACTTTATGTGTTTTAAACTTTTTTGTTTTTTTCTTTTTTGATTTTTTAAATGTATTAAAGTGGAAAATTTCAATAAATATCTTTTTAAAAAAAAGAAGTTCAAAATTCTATATTCATATAGAAAAGCAAGTCTTGGGTTCAGGGTTGCCAACTTGAATAAAATATTGAGGGGCAGATAAGCCCTGCCCCACATAATCGACACAAGATGTGGTGCACACACCCCATTTGAATGGCAATGCCCATAAACTCTGCAGGGACCGGTCCCCTCAAATATTTTATTGGAGGGGCCAAAGGAACCTCACCCCCCAAAAATTGGCTCCTATGCTTGGGCTACACAGACTTGAATTCATACAAGTCTCAGAATTGATGAATGGAGTATAGTTGCACTTGTTCCAAACTGCCACAAGGTGGAGCATTCAAATACATTTGGGATGCAATAATATTACTGTATAATGTTCTTTCCTCGCCAAGAAAAAGGAAGGTAGTTAGAAAGGGGTTGTGAGTTATAATGTGTGGTATACAATTCCCACCTTTTTATTCCAGTAAACAGGTTCATTGTTTTCCCCCTAAAGCTTCAAAAAATCTGAAAATGTATTTGACCAAAATCCAATATTGGGGGGAAAGAAATATATGTGTGTATGTGTGTAACTGCTTTTAACCCTGTCTAGCTCCAGCTTTACAAAGCATATGAATTTATTGTTTTAGGGGGAGAAAATTAATTGACTTAAGTAAAGGTCTGTAATTGTGCATAAACCATAGATTCACTTGATATAAAAACCACAGCAGCAGGTTCTTAAAGCCTGTAATGGCACTGAGAAACAATCCAAGCCTATTTATTTACTTCACTGATAAACACCTAAAATCACTGTATGGACAGCCACTTTTACAATTTTTTTATTAACCCTCAAAGGGACTGTGGTATTAATGTCAGCTTGAGGAAAAATTCCCAACTCCACTGTTGGGCAAATAATTTTTATTAGGACAGACCAAAAGGTCACAAAATTGTGACAGGCTTTCAAATTCAGCAGAACTTTTCTGCAGGTGAGCTGTCACACAGAGAAAGGGGAGCTGGGGCTCAGAGGCTTTCTGAGCAGCGAGAGGCAACTCAGGGGCACCCTTGCACTCACAGGTGGCACACCAGTGAGCCTGCCTGTAATAATAAATGCTCTAATCAGAAAAGGAATTGAAAGGGTGGCTAGATCCAGCAGCCTCAGGATGCTTAGCATGGCAGCCTGGGTGTTAAATGGGACCTGTGAGACCTCACCAACCCTGCCCACAACTAGGGTTAACTAAGGACTAAGCAGAAAGAACTAGAGGCCTATATTTGGCTCCTGGGCTTGGGATTCCATCCTTGGTAAAAAAAAATTTTAGTCCTCGCTTTCTACTGCTTATTAGATCCTGCCTCTGGTTTGCTCCTCAGTCCCTGACCACTGGCTTGCCCATTATGACTCCCAATGCCTGCCTCATCTTAGGTCCCTCCCTGACACCAGGGGACCTCTCAAAACTGATGCCAACCCTGGCTGGAGTAATTTTAAACCTTCATATAAGGGTGCTCCAAAGTTCAGTTTCGGTATGTGATCATGCAATTGTGTTAAGGGACCTGGAACTCTGCCAGTAAAAAGAGAGAGAAAGTTAACTCTAAATAAAGTGCCTGCATCATCATCAGTGTTTCCTGAGTCTCCTTTGGTGCAATATTTTACAGCAACACTCCCTGAATTCAACACTGTGGTTACCATTGTACTGAAGATATAGCTCTCTGGTCCAGAAAGACACATAAACAAACAAACAATGAGGAAAGGGGCATTTAAGGAGCCTTTGCTCACATAGCTCTGCTAGGAACCTTTTGCTCACATAGCCAATTTCTCTATCTAAAAAAAAAAATTCTTTATGGAGCATTCAGTCAGCACGGGGGGCGGGGGAGGTTGCTTTTTATATTTGCCTTCCTCATTGCTATCAAATGCTTTAAAAATTCTCCATCCGATTATGAATTTAGATGCCAGAAGACAGCCTCTATGATGTAGTTGTTAGAGTGATACAGGAGGGGGGAAGATGAGGGGCAACACTGCACCAGAATGCCTCCCTCTCACTGGCAAGAAGTGGGGGGGGGGAGTTTCTGGCACTGGTGGGAGCAGTGGGGCAGGTGGGAAAACGTCCTTTGTTTTTCCACTGCCTGAGGTAGGTGCTTCAACCCACTTTATTGGTGGGCCTGCCCCAGTTTCAATGAAGGCAAAGTGGAGTGTAGGATGGCAGAGAAAAGCTGAAAGAGTAAGGGAGAGAGGACAGATAATGACACCCCCCACACACACGCTGACTTCTGCCCTGCCCACTATCAGCATGGCCCCTGACAGATAATTTGTGAAGAATGCAGTCCTTGGCAGGAAAAAAAAAATCCCTGTCCCTGAGGGGATATATTGCAATATTTTGTGGCAGCTACCACTTGCCAGTGGCTATTAGGCATGATGGCCGACCACAAAGGCAGTATGACACATGGCAGTTACTGAAGATCAGAAATGTTGCTGCATGAGGTGAAGGACAAGATGGTGCCCCCTCCTAATTCCACATTTCAGAGCCAACTGGGCTGGCAGTTGAATCTTATTTTGGTGGGGCAGCATTGTCCACCGCACCTGAGGCAGCAGGGCCAGATTAGTGAGCCCTGGAGAGGCCATGTAGCAACAGCTGGGGACTCAGGAGGAATAACCGCAACTACCACCTGAGGCAGTTGCTTAATGGTAGGGCCAGCAATGGAAGAGGGGCTGTTGAGAGCCAGTGTGGTGGAATGGTTAGAGTATCAGACTAGGTACCTGGGTGATGAGGGTTCAAATCCCTATTCAGCTGTTAAGCTCACTCGGTGATCTTGGGCCCAGTCACTGTGTTTCAGCCTAACTGACCTCACAGGGTTGTTGTTGTGGTTTAAATGAGGAGGGGGGAGAACCATTTATGTTTCCTTGAGCTCCTTGGGGGAAATGATGGGACATAAATGCAACAAACAAACAAACAAAAATACTGCCTTCTTGCCCTACTTAAGGGATGTGTCCAATTGACCACTTTAGGAAAGAAAATACTGCCCTAGATTGGTCCCTAATATGATCCAGCAGGATTCTCTTCATTTGTCTCATGATTAGGAAGCTGCTTATTCATGTGCCCCTTGCACTCTTTTCAGCTGACCTTGTGAGTGTGAAACAGCTGGCGAAGTGTGCCCTTTGTATTTGACATAATTTTCAGGAAGGAGACAGAAGGCCAGAGGCTTTGCAGGTGTACCTGCGATTTTTTTCCCTTTCTATTTTTGACATAACAGCCTTATTTTGGGTTTACCACAAAGCAACAAAATTTACCCTTTAATGTACAAAAGGTTCTAACTTGTAACAGTGCAGGGATAACATCCAAATATAAGCCATTTGTGTGGGTTTCACATAGCCTGTTTAAGAATTAACTGGAGCAGGTGTAAGTAGCACCTGCACTTTGGAACACACCAACACCCAAAATCAGAATGGTATCAACATTTTGTTCTTTCAAGTGCCATATATATATATATAGTCAGACTTTTTAGGGGTAGCATTTTTGGATATTTTTCATGCTGATTTTGCAGAGGGATTTAATGTATTCTTATTGCTGTAGCAGCATTTAGATTTTTATTTCTTTTTTGTACAATACTACAATATTTTCAAACTGGGTGGTTTATAAATACAATAAGTAAATAAATGAATCATTTAAGAAAGTTTCAGTGTGGCATGGTGATCTGCAATAGGGCAGTCCTATAATGAAATGGGTATGTTCAATTTTGTAAATTTACAAAAGATTGTGAAATAACAAGGCTGTCCTAATTAAAATAAAAATTGGCTGCAATTCTTTTCTGTTCTCTTTCTTACATTTTTAAAAATTGGGACCACACAAAGCAATAAAACAACAAAGTGATAACAAAATACATCAAAATACTAATATGTTGCATATTCAGAATATCACTGGGATATACAATTTATTCCTGTATTGTGGGGGGTTGGACTAGGTGTCCCTCCTAACTCTACAATTCTATTATTCTAAGACACAGAGGATTATGCTAGCAAATGCAGAGGCAATAAATCAGTTTGGGGATTTTTACTCTGGGTGCCAGTTTTGACAGGCAGGTGAGGCAACCTATTTCTCAATCATATTGTGTCAATATGATATCACAGGATTGACAGCTGGGTTGTACTCCCCACCTGTTAAAATCCTTTGCGTGGGATCCCCAAACTCGGAAACCACAGTGCAAGGGGCTTTGTCAGCCTAATTTCAGGGGTTGAAAGGAGCAGCGGGAAATGGCTCACAAAGCCCTTTGCAAGCCTCAAAAACTGGAGGTTGAAATAAGCAGCACACTGTGGTTTCAAAGAGCAGTCTAAGAAGGAGAAGCAGTTTATATTGATTCTAAACTGCTTTCCACTCCTTGAGCAAGGCATGCTCCTATGGCCCATTGGGAGCACACCTTTTGCCAGCAAAGGAGCAATCAGCAGCCCACTCTAAGTGGCTGGTTGTTCTTTTGAAGCCCTGCCCTTACCTGCTGCACACCTGACATCCAGTCATTGCATATCCTGTAACTTCCTGCCAAAATCCATAACTGGTTTATTTATGTCCTGCTTTTGTTTTGCCGTAGCCCCCCCTGGACAGGCAGCAATAATGTGTTAACAACAGGGAAACATTGCAGAACCAACAAAAACAGAATAAACTCACCACCCATGCACTAATATTATGTCAACCATATGTTGCAGAATTCTCCTGCAATAAAACACCAGTCTTTTCTGGATTAGAAAGGTCCTTGGATGGCAATTTGTGTTACTTCATTTACTGCAAAATTGCTGAGTGGGGCCTTGGACATCTGCCCCAAAGTCATGTTCTGACAGCACCACTGAATGCTTTGCAGCAGAGGTGGGGACCTGTGGGCACTACAGATGTTGCTGAGCTCCAGCTCCAGTCTTCCTTGGCTATCAGTCATGCTGGGTGAGGCTGATGGGAGATGAAGACCAACAAGTAGCCAGTCATTTTAACCATCGTTTTGTACTGCTTTTCATTGTGTTTTATCATTGTACACTGTCCTGATTCATCATATGGTAGCATACAGGGTGGTCCCTAGGTAGGTATACTGCTTTAGAATCCACTTTCTTTGTTCTTGACTCATGTTCACTGTCATCAGTCACAGTATCAGTAAAGAAAAATAATCCTTTTATGTGTACCCATATAACCTGTTGTGATGAATTTCATTTATTCAACTGTATACCTACTTTGGGGCCACCCTTTATAATGCCTTTATAAACAAACAAACAAACATAAGACAGACCACAAGTTCTCAATATCTGCTTCATAGTTTTGTTCTCCTGCCAAACCTGTAAACCACCATTTCCCCTTTTTTACAAATGGAGACTAGGGAACTGCATTATCTTTGGGGAAACCCCAGTGAATTCACATCTTCCATATCTGAATCCAATTGTCCACACTGTCTCTCCCATAGGGATGAGGGAGAAACTCAATTTAGTTTGCATTTAATCTTCACTTTCCAAAACAATACATGAAACAAGAAAACAGACATTGTTCACAATTCACACCTTCCTTCCTTCCTTCCTTCCTTCCTTCCTTCCTTTTTAGCAATTCAGTACTCCATTATGCACATTTTGGGGGAGAGTGAGCATAAAAATGAATGTACCCATGAAAACAATATACACAAATGGATTATATGAAGTTACACTGCTTTCCAAAATGTGTATATTAGACAAAGTGCATACAAGCATATGCATATTATGAAAAATTTGCATTAAAATGATGCTGAATTTAACAAGGACTAATTTTTCCCCACTAAGCAACCACTGACTCTTGTAGACATATTTTTTTTCCTCCTTTGTGGAGGGAAAAGCAACCGATGACTAGTTTGCAGGGAAAAATTTTTGCTTGTGCCATTTCAGCTGCTTCCCTCATCAACAGGCACCCTCGTCATCAAGGTACTTTCCCTGGTGTGGACAACAAGGAGTGAGATAGAGCAAAAAGTTGCCTATGGCAGGACAGCAACCTTATTCCTCTGCCTCACTACATTCCAGGCAGTTTTTAGCCCTAACTAAAACAAACCGACCAAGGAGTTGTCCTTTTACTCCGGGTGAAAGGTGAGACACTGCACTGCTAGAGCCACCAAGCAAGAAGCCATTGGGAAATCAAGAGAAGCCCAAGGATAAAGAAGGTGGGGTGGGGTGGGGTGGAGGCATTTGACAGGTAAATCTCTGCTCAGCCGCACGAGGGCCAGGAGATTGGACAGGGCCGTCCGCAATTGCTCTCCAGCATAGCTATTCCTTGGGGCCAACAATGCACAGGACCAACAGATTGATGAGAGAAGAAGGAGCAAGCTGGTTCTTCTTGCCCACTTGTGGCAGAAACAAAAGGGTTGCTGGAAAATGGAGCCCCTGAGGGTGGCGTCAGTGCCAAAGGCAATTGAGAGGGAGAAAGAAAGGTCTCCAGTGACACCCCTGAAAGCCAAGGTAAAACATGTGGTGTTTTGGGTTTCTTTTGCTTGGTTCAGCCGAAATCCAGTTTCTTGCAGTATTTCTTCATTTCCTTATGAATTTAGTAGAAGTATTGGTTGGCTTTTCCCACACCCCATATATATGTTTTTAAATTGCAACAATAGTAGGGTTTTTTTGGCAATTGAGAGAGGGATTCTGTATTGGATTTCTTTGGGAAGTATTTCCCTAGACACTTGATTCTTTGGCCAAATTGGTCTCTGGTGCAATAACACCACTGGGCTCAGGACAGGTAGAAGAAGCTGTTGTGCAGTAAACCCAGCTATCTATTCCAGAATTGCCTACTTCAACTGTCATCTATCTTTCACAGCCCTGGCACCTCAGATTTTTTAGCTAGAGGTTCTGGGGTTGGAACCTGAGGTTTGAACCTGAGACCATTATTTTTAATGTCTTGTGTGAAGGATGAAATAGTATCACAAACACACACATGCTCCATATACAGAAGCTGACTGGTGGCAGAGCATCTGCCTTGCATTCAGAAGGTCCCAGGTTCGGTCCCCGGCATCTCCAGGTTGGGCTGGGAGAGACCCTTGCAAATCTTGCTAATGTAAATTATTGCAAAGCAACTTCTCCCATTATAATGCATTTTTGCATGCTGTTTTCACTAATGTATGCACTTTGATGCAGACTTTATAAATGCATTGTTTTACGTGTTACTTGTGGTACTCTACTGAAAAATTTGAGGTAGTGTGCATTTAGAAATATGGTTGTGTTCTGGTTTGTCAGGAAGAGTGGATTTGGTAGGTTCGCCTTTAAATGCAGACTGAATCCAATTTCCCACCCATCCCTATGCAAGGATGACCTGGCCTGAGACATGCATATGGGAGGAGAGCATATGCACTACCATTGAGTTAGTTATCCCAGAGCCAAATGCACAACACCCCTTCACTGCAGTTCATTAGGCCCAGAGAAGATCTACAGGCTCAGTGGCAGAGCATCTGATTTGTAACCAGGAGGTCCCAGGTTCCATCCTCTGCATCTCCCGGTAAGACTAGGAATGTCACCTGTCTGAAACAGCAGAAAGCTGCTGCTTGCCAGTGGGCAGTGTGTGGCTTATGAGAGGAACTTTGCCTTTGAAATGGCCTTTAGCTCACAGTCATTTGGCTTATTTCTATAGGGCAGGATTTGTCATGGAAACTTTAAAAGCTATTGATGGAATGTCTTGCGATTCAGTGCTTTTACAATTCTCCACAGTGTTTGGTTAGCAGAATACAGTAATTACATAGGTGTATATGTTGGGGGATTTGCCCCCCCTTTCCTTTTTACTATGTTGCACAATTGGTAATCTCAGTCAGACTCTTCTCCTTTTTCTTCAGCTACACAGTTCTCCAATTGCAAAAGAAGCAAAATTTATCATTATATGATTTTCCTGTAAAGGTGAGGATTTTCCTCACTTCTCAAGTCACTTTTCAGTCTTGAAAACAAATTATTTTAATAATAATAATTCCACATCTGTATCAAAAAGATACAAGAACAGGGTGGAGAACATTGATAAAAGAGCTTTCATTATCTGTACAGTTGTACCTCGGGTTAAGAACTTAATTCGTTCTGGAAGTCTGTTCTTAACCTGAAACTGTTCTTAACCTGAAGCACCACTTTAGCTAATGGGGCCTCCTGCTGCTGCGCCGCCGCTGCACAATTTCTGTTCTCATCTTAACCCAAGGTACTATTTCTGGGTTAGCAGAATCTGTAACCTGAAGCGTATGTAACCCAAGGTACCACTGTACTGTATTCCCTTTGCATGCATAAGAACTAATATATGCCTCTCACAACTAGCCATTATAATCAAAATATTGCTGTATGGAGGAGTTCTCCTGTTCCAGACACTCCATTCATTTTTTTTTAAAAAGATATTTATTGAAATTTTACAGACAAAAGAAAATTACAAAATAAGAAAAGAAAAAGAAAAAGAAAAAAGATACAAAAATACAAAGAAAAATACAAAATACATAAAGAAATAAAAAACAATTAAAAACAGATCAATCTTTTCGTATCTTATATTTCAATTACTTGTTTCCTGACCTCCTCACACCTCCCTTTTTTGTATTCCAATTCACATAGTTAATTCAGCAAATCCTTTCCCTCTTTGTTTTTATCTTAATTCTATATCTTAACATATTATAACTTTATATTTTCATCTAATTATCAGTCCATTTTAACATATTCTTTTTAACCTTATTGCTAAAGCCACTTCATTTCAATCCAACATCATTTTAGCATTCATTAATTTTACAATGTTTCTGTAAATAGTCTTTAAATTTCTTCCAATCTTCCTCCACCGACTCTTCTCCCTGGTCTTGGATTCTGCCAGTCATTTCCGCCAATTCCATATAGTCTATCACTTTCATCTGCCATTCTTCCAAGGTGGGTAGATCTTGTGTCTTCCAATACTTTGCGATGAGAATTCTTGCTGCTGTTGTTGCATACATAAAGAAAGTTCTGTCCTTCTTTGGCACCAATTGGCCGACCATGCCCAGGAGAAAGGCCTCTGGTTTCTTCAGGAAGGTATATTTAAATACCTTTTTCATTTCATTATAGATCATCTCCCAGAAAGCCTTAATCCTTGGGCACGTCCACCAAAGGTGAAAGAATGTACCTTCATTTTCTTTACATTTCCAACACTTATTATCAGGCAAATGATATATTTTTGCAAGCTTGACTGGAGTCATGTACCACCTGTATATTATTTTCATAATATTCTCTCTTAAGGCATTACATGCCGTGAATTTCATACCTGTGGTCCACAACTGTTCCCAGTCAGCAAACATTATGTTATGTCCAACATCTTGTGCCCATTTTATCATAGCAGATTTAACCGTTTCATCCTGAGTATTCCATTTCAACAGCAAGTTATACATTCTTGATAATGTCTTAGTTTTGGGATCTAACAGTTCTGTTTCCAATTTTGATTTTTCCACCTGGAAGCCAATTTTTTTGTCCAAGTTATAAGCCTCCCTTATTTGATAATAATGAAGCCAATCTCGCACTTTATCTTTTAGTTTCTCAAAACTCTGCAGTTTCAGTTTGTCACCCTCCTGTTCCAAAATCTCCCAATATTTTGGCCATTTGGCCTCCATATTGAGCTTTTTCTGAGCCTTCGCTTCCATCGGTGATAACCACCTTGGGGTTTTATTTTCAAGTAAGTCTTTATATCTTGTCCAGACATTGAACAGTGCTCTTCTGACAATATGGTTTTTAAATGCTTTATGTGCTTTAACCTTGTCATACCACAAATATGCATGCCACCCAAAAACATTATTAAAACCTTCTAAATCCAAAATGTCTGTGTTCTCAAGAAGCAGCCATTCTTTCAACCAGCAAAATGCTGCTGATTCATAGTAAAGTTTAAGGTCTGGCGGGGCAAACCCACCTCTATCCTTTGCATCAGTTAATATTTTAAATTTTATTCTGGGCTTCTTGCCCTGCCAGACAAATCTAGAAATGTCTCTCTGCCACTTCTTGAAACAGTCCATTTTGTCCAAAATTTGCAATGATTGAAATAAAAATAACATTCTTGTCAATACATTCATCTTTATAACAGCAATTCGACCAAACAAGGAAAGCTTCAAATTTGACCATATTTCAAAATCCTTTTTCACTTCTGACCAGCATTTCTCATAGTTATCTTTGAATAAATTTATGTTCTTAGCAGTCATATTAACCCCTAGCCAGACACTCCATTCAATTCCTCCTCCTGGTTTTTCTCCTCTCTCCCCACCCCACCTAAAAAATAAAATAAGCCAATATTATGTGGCTACTTAATATGTTCAGTCCTTGTTGGACTGTTTCAGGGGTTTCCTTCCCTTTAGGCCCACCCCCAAATATATTTTTGCACTTATGCAAACTTCAGGGCTTCTCCTAGTTGGCTGATTCCTCACTCTTATTGGGCTGCTTTTGACTGCATAGGTGAAGACACTCAAACAGAGGGAGCATTGTTACTACTCTGGGGCTGAAACTGTCAAAGGCCTAGCGAATGCATGGCTATGGCAAGATTTGAACTATGGCATGGTACTTCTGATCTCAAGTTCTTAGCAATAACCACCACATTGCGCCATTTCTGTTGGCTTCCTGTTGCAATATGGGAAAACACCCACAGCATCAGGGTGACCCAGGCTTACAGTCAAAGAGCCTAAGAGAAGTAATCTGGGCTCGAAACAGAGACAATTTCAGGTTCTGGACGGAATGCCCCTACACCCCTATGTAGATCTTAAGAGCTTTCTGATGCTTGAGGTGCTAGGCCAGGCTTCACCAACCAGCCACATGCTGCCTGGGGCTATTGGGAGTTGGAATCCAAAAGAGCTGAAAGTCACTAGGTTGGTGAAGATGGTGCAAAAATGAGAGCCAAGTGACATGTCCTTCTTTGTGCACTGGCTTCCTGCTTATGTTTGAAGTAGAGAGTAGCCTGGCAGAGTCAATTCCAGGATTAAGTGGAACTCTCGGTCTAGTGTTTTATGATCAATGGCTTAGTGGTTGAGCAAATGCTCTGCAGATAGAAGGTCTCAAGTTCAACCCCCAGTATCTCCCATGTCTAAAATCCTGGAGAGCTTCCAGCAGTCAGTGGATACCAGGGACGTGGACCTTGTGCGCCTCCAAAACTTGTTACAGCTGAATTCTCACCAGCCCCAGGCACAATGTCCAGTGGTCAGGGGTGATGTAGTCTGACAACATACAGAAGGCCATAAGTTTCCTATTCCTGGTGTAGATGATATGGAGCTAGATGGCCCTGAATATGTAAAGCAGTTTCCTGTGTACCTTGAAGAAAGGTTGAAGAAAGGTGGTAGCTCAGTGGCAGAGAACATGGTAGAATGTCACAGGTTGAGTCCCTGGCATCTCCAGATGGAGCTGGTTAAGACTCCTCTGAAACCCTGGACAGACACTTCCAATCAGTCTAGACAGTACTGACCTGGATGGGCCAGGAGTCTGACTAACCTTAAGGAAGCTTCCTATGTGACCTGGTGTTGGGCAGTTGCAGCAGTGATGATCCAAAGGGTGTTTGCAGCAGCTTGAAGTCACCATATTCTACAATCTCCTGCAGCAATTTCCTGTAGAAATTTAATAAATGTATAAATAAAGACACAGCTCACCCAGACACAGTTTTCCCTGCTACAGTAAGGTGTGTTTACATATTTAAATTATATCATATTTAAATTTGCAGGGTGTGTATGTTTGTGTGTGTGTATTAGGAATGCCATACATCTGGACATATCTGGAATACCGCAACCCCAAGCAGTGTCCAGGCAAAAAAATTCTTTATGAAATATGGCAACCCTAATATATGTGTGTCCACACACATGGACATTTTATGCAAAAGAGGTGCAGTGGTACATCGGGTTAGGAACTTAATTCTTTCTGGAGGTCCGTTCTTAACCTGAAACTGTTCTCAACCTGAGGTACCACTTTAGCTAATGGGGCCTCCTGCTGCTGCTGTTTCGCCGACACGCGATTTCTTTTCTCATCCTGAAGCAAAGTTCTTAACCCGAGGTACTGTTTCTGGGTTAGTGGAGTATGTAACCTGAAGCGTCAGTAACCTGAAGTGTCTGTAACCCAAGGTACCACTGTATCGTCTTTTTGGGTCATGCACAACTTTCCTTTCATCCTGGTTCACTTCCATTATCAGAGCTTGAAGCAGCAGAAACAGCCAGAGCAATTGCCTGTGGAAAGGTAATGTGCAGGGCAGAGTTTTTATTTATTTATTTATTTATTTATTTATTTATTTATTTATTTATTTACTTACTTACTTACTTACTTACTTACTTACTATACTACCCTTCATCTGAGGATCACAGGGCAGTTTACAATATTTAAAGGCAAAAATACATAGCATAGTAACAAACAAACAAAGCAATAACTCTCCTGCACAGTTTAAGAGATTGTTTAACTAGCCAGAGTCTTAGGAGAAGAGGAAAGATATGTAATGAGAGCGTGAGGTGAGCCTCCCTGGGAAGGCCATTCCACAAGCAGGAAGCCACTACAGAAAAGGCCTGTTCTCATGCTGCCACCCTCTGGACCTCTCTTGGAGGAGAGGGCCTCAAAAGATGATCTAAAGGTCTGGGTAGGTCATATGGGGAGAGGCGGTCCTCGAGGTATTGCAATTGGTGTTATATGCTCAAACCATCCTGCCCACAACCTGGCCGCTGAATTCTGCACCAGCTGAAGTTTCCGAACAGTCTTCAGAGCCATGCTCTTACTTTTTGTGTCTACTGACATCAGGATTCTGACTTCTGTAGGGCCAGAACTGGGTGAATATGTACATTTTGGCTTCTCTCAGCTTCTCCTGTTTTTTTTTAAAAAATCTTAAATTCAGTTATTCACATTTCCACACCAGTCTGTGAGATACACACACACACACTTCATGAAAATTCATCAGCATTTAGTGCAAATGTATCCTAATATATACATCTTGGAAAGCAATTTTACAACTACAATGCATTTTGTATGTTTTTTTCACGAATCTGCCTTTTTATGTGCACATTACCTCAGCATTTTGGTACACGTGGTACACAACATTTTGTACACATCCACCCGATGCTGTGGAATACTCTGCCAATAGAGATTCAGCAGGTGCCTCCTAAATCAGTCCTTAATCAATTCTGTTCAGCTAACCTTATGCATCTTTCAGAAAAGCTTATAATTTTATGTGGTTTTATACTATATAGATATTATTGTAAACCACTTTGATATTTTTCATGATATAGCAGTGTGTGTGTGTGTGTGTGTGTGTGTGTGTGAATGAAAACGAACAAAAGTGATTTGTTGGCTGGAGAACTGCATTGCAAAATCTGGAGACGTGAATTTCAAAGGATGGCTGCATTTTGGTTCTTGTATTGATTCAGGAAGTGTGGGTTAGCGAGATTCTCCATTAAAAGTGAACGGAACAGATTTTCTCCAACATCCCTAGTAGCACAAGGGCTGTGGAAGTTTCCAGGGCAGTGGAGAGGGGGAGTTCAACATTAGATCATCATACTCCATGTGGTGATATACATAACAATGTGTGCATGTGGTATGTCAAAAAAATCAGTGTCAGAGCCAGTCTGTGAAGCTGGTCATCACTTCTCTTGTGGTTCCTGCTGCCTCAACTGTCCCCTGCTTCCGGCAGAGGGCAGCAAACCACAAGAGCAGGCACTCAAGAAAGCAGCCTACCTGGGAACTTTCCTTAGCAATATAGATACCATGAGCTTCTTGTTTTAAGCACCAGGCTGGTACGATATGAGGGAGATGCCAGTGCGAGATGCCTTACGGTTCTTGCTAGGAACTTCTTTCCCTCTTCCTTGCTCCTCCTTTGGGCTCTCTCTGCAAGCAGGGCCATGCTAGTTATGTGGAAAAATAAAATGTAATCCCCATATTGGGGGGGGGGGATACGTAAAGCCACAAACCCCCAGAATGGGGTGGCAGCAAGGTGGAGGGCTGCGTACCTGAATTTAGGAATACAGTGCAAGGGCTCTGAGGCAGTTGTGATCTTGGTATATCGTGATGTTTAGCTGGTAACATATCACAATGTTGTACACCAGGCGCCATTTCATTAAGTCCATTTTGTGTTCCCATCATGATCTGTCATAAAATGGTGCTGTTGCATCCCTCAGTGAAGGCAGTGCCCGGGCTCTGGCAAGTCTCTGCCAGGGTTCTGACCACATCCGGGAAGCCTCACACTGCCCTTCCAAAGCCGGAAGCTAGGGAAGGAAAGACGGGCTCTAGGACCTGCCGCCAGAGCCCTAGAGCTGGCACCTTGTTTTGCTGCAATGCGGGGATCCAGCACAGGGGTCTGAGCTGAAGTGCTACAAAATTATGAAGATTCATAATTGAGAAGTTCCATTTAGGCGTGCTACATATTGGCTTAAAAAATTATTAAAATCTGTCCATTTTATCCCCCTTTGGGGAGGCAGTGTGAGGGATCTGGGCTGTTTCCAGAACCCTGGCAGTTCTTTCCCAAAGCTGGGGAAACCTCATTTGATCCTAGCTTTGGTTTCTTTATTTAACTGCTCTACACACATTCACTGGGACCCTTGCCCACCTCCCCTAAACCCTGCAGGTTGCTGCCCAGCTCTGCATTTTGAACAGCCACTGCCCTCAGCCGGTGCTAACTTAGAAGCTGCTGCTAGTGGCGTGGAACAATAAACTGTGATTATTCCTTTTGGTGCTAGTGTATGGTTTTGTCAGGGCAGGATGCTGGGTGACAAAATCTGAGTCTCCACTCAGCTGAATGTGGGGGGAAATGCGTGGAGGGCTGGTTACCTAACTTTGGGATGCTGTACCCCAGAGGTCTCCCATCTGTCATAACTCAGAAGCTCAGAACTCAGAAGCTAACTCAGAAGCTGCTGCTAGTGCCATGGAACAATAAACTGCGATTATTTGCTTCTAAGTTTAAAAAAATTGAATTAAACCTTCCCCTGTTGTTTAATTACTTCGACAGTTTTAATTTAAGAGAAGATGTGCTGATGTAAAAAAACTATCTGTACTATAAAATATGTAACCATATGTTAAAGTAAAAGTTTGTGATCTCAGTATATCACGATGTTTAGCTGGTAACATATCACAATGTTGTACACCAGGCGCCATTTCATTAAGTCCATTTTCTGTTCCTATCACGATCTGTCATAAAATGGTGCTGTTGCATCCCTCAGTGAAGGCAGTGCCCAGGCTCTGGCAAGCCACTGCCAGGGCTCTGACCACATCCGGGAAGCCTCACACTACCCTTCCAAAGCCGGAAGCTAGGGAAGGAAAGACGGGCTCTAGGACCTGCCAGAGCCCTAGAGCTGCTTTTCAGAACCTGGCACCTTGTTTTGCTGCAATGCAGAATCCAGCAGTTTTCCTGCACATGGTGCAGAGCTGTCACCTCCTTCTTAGAGCCCCGTGCTCTGGGATGCCAACAGAGCCATGGCCCCACCTTCATATGATTGAGTTTTGCTCAGGTGTGTGTGTGGAAATGGGGGAATAAATAAATGCAGTGTGGGATTCCTTCACTGTCCATTTTTTTATTTACTTTCCCTTGCACCTCCTCCACTGGGACCTTAGGACCCTGGACTCACCAAGAACCAAGACTCGCTTGGAAGCCACCGCTAGTCCCATGGAAGAAAGAACTGGGGTTATTTACTTATGAGGTTAAGAAAATAAAAATAAGCCTTGCATTGTTGTTTAAGCCTATTTCCTCCCTTCTCCTGTGTGTGTGTGTGTCTGAGTCTCCTGTTTGACTATTAGGGAGCACTCTCTCACCTTATTTTGATATCTATGCTACTAATTGCATCTGCAGTTTTAATGTTGGGAAAAATGTTGCCCTGCCTCTACATAGTCCCACCCTTATTTCAACATCATGTTATATTGGCATATCACAGTGTTTAGCTGTTGACACATTACAATGTTGAAAACCAAACATTACCCAGCCTTCATTGCAGTGGATTTAGTGTCTGAACTATGTTTATGTAGGATGCTCATTTCAGTTTGTCAATCTTGATGCCTTTTCAATCGGCAGAACCTCATATATGATAGAATACATTGCCTGTAGCGATCTCCTTTTCTTGTAGGGTATAATACTTCTGAGATACTTAGCACTGATTCCAGTCCATTATTCCTGTTCTCATTTCTACATAGTTCTATACTATTTCAGCCAGCCCAAAAATCCCAACTGCGCCCCTAGTGGTGAAACCTGTGATGCGCATAAGTTCTTAATCATACAAAAAGGTACAACTGAACTACTTGGCTTAATTGTCATATTTCTAATGACTATTTCTGAGAAATGAGGTCGCCCTGCATCTGGTGGCTTTTAGGGGCTGCTGTTTTGTTACCTCTGAAGAGCCACCCCCTTATCTCATTTTAACCTACTACACTCTCTCATGTCAAGGGGGTTTATGAAGACTGATCACTTCAGTGCTGCTAATACCACCGAGCCAACATTAAGGGTGGATCTTTATTGTGCATATCCCTTTGCCTCAGGCTTATTACCCACCAGTTAGTGTTTCAAGAACAGAAGTAGGTGGCAGAGTGGAGCATATGCTTATGAACTGTGGACCCACTACTTATTTTGCTGCAAGTATATCTTTGTCTGTCACTGTGTCAGGACAGGACACTGGGAGACAAAATTTGGGGCCCCACTCAGCTGAATGTGTAGAAGGATCCCGTATATGGGGGAAAAATGTGTAAAGCCACAAATTTCCCAGTACAGACCCCAGAAAGGTGTGGGACAGCTTACCTGACTTTGGGAAGGTGGTGCAAGGGCTCTGGCCATGTCCCAGAGTCCTCCTGCCAAAGCCCAATAAGCAGCTAGTGGAAGGGCTTTAGGACCCTGTTGGAGCCCTGGAACAAGTGCCTTGATCCACTGCTGGGCTGAAGTGGTGCCAGCAGTATTTTTGTACAGGGCACTGAGCTGGTGCAAAATTAAGAAATTCCACTTGGTGGCGCCAAATATTGGTCTTGCTCTGGCCGCCATTTTAAGAAGTATATTTTGTCTAGTCCATTTGTAATCTGTCACAAAGTGCGCCAGTACAGACTGATATTTGGCGCCTCCAAGTGGATTTTGTAAATATTTAACCATCAAAACCCTAGTAATTGTTCACCCGTCCCCCCGCCCCACTTTGGGAAGGAGATAAGACTGGCACTGCCTTCCCAAAGCCAGGGACCTCATAAGAGAAGAAAGCCCTTTCCCCCTTGCCTCCCAAATGGCCCCCAAGTTGCTCCCCAGTCTTGTCTGTTGAACAGCTGTTGCCCTCAGCTCCAGCTTTCTTGGAATCTGCCAGTGGTCTGCTTGTGCTGTGGAAGAATAAACATGGATTATTTACTTTTGAGTTAAAAATACATTTTTGTGTGTGTTTCTGTGCCCCCATCCTGTCTACCAGGGAACCATCTTTCACCTTACTTTTGATATCAATGCTACTAATTACTTCTGCAGTTTTAATATTAGAGAAAATGTGCTGATTTAAGAATTATATGTACCATAAAAAACAGTTGCAAAAATATGTTAAAGGTAAGTAAAAAATTATAAATTTAATACCCCATGAGTAGTAACGGGGGCTAACCAGTTTTTGGCCCCATGTAAAGCCTACAGAGGGGGGCTATTGAGGATCCAGCCTGTGTGTGTGTATGTGATCACAGATGTGTGTGGGGTGTGTGCCAAACTGGGTCTTTGACCCAGAAGAAATAAAGCCTAGTTTTGCCCCTGCTCTTCTCCTCCAAATAATTCCGCCCTTATTTCAGATATAGTGTGATATTGGTATATCTTGATGTTAAACTGATAATGTATCAGCCAATAAAATATCATGATGTTGAAAACCAGGCATTGTACCAAGTTGAGGTGATGTCAAATTATGAAGATCCACTTGGGGCGCCAAACATTGAACCCACACCTGCCGACATTATATGAAGTATATTTTGTCTGTAATCTGCCATTACCTGATACCTTGAGCGAGGCCAATATTTGTCGCCACCAAGTGGATCTTCTAAATGTTACACCACATCATTAAAGGTGGTGGGAGGGCTCAGGGAAGGCAGGGCTGTGTCAGAGCCCTAGCACCACCTTCTCAGAGCCCTGGCACAACCCTCCTAGTCATAGCTTGCCCAGCTTTGGTAAAGGAAGAAGGGCTCTAGGACCATGCTGAGTCCTGGAGCTGCTTTCTCAGAGTCAGCTGTCGTTCCATTTTATCTGTCTTTGGGAGGGCGGTGCAAGGGTTTACATACGCTTCAGGTTACAGACTCCACTAACCCAGAAATAGTACTTCAGGTTAAGAACTTTGCTTCAGGATGAGAACAGAAATCGTGCTCCGGCGGTGTGACAGCAGCGGGAGTGGTGCTTCAGGTTAAGAACTTTAGCTAAAGTGGTGCTTCAGGTTAAGAACAGTTTCAGGTTAAGTATGGACCTCTGGAATGAATTAAGTACTTAACCTGAGGTACCACTGTACTGGGTAAAACTCATACTATCACAGCTTTGGTTTATTTACTTCCCCACACCCCTGCACTGAGGCGCTTACCTCATCTCCCTAAAGCCCCCCCCCCTAGTTTCTGCCAAGTTTTGCCTTCTGAACAGCTTATGCCTTTAGCTGGAGCTTCCTTGGAATCTGTTTTAGACTCCTATGGAGTAGAAATTGGTGGGACATTGCCCTGTTCCCCTCAACATAGCTCCATTCTTATTTTAGACCATGTGTTATATCCGATATTAAGACCCTTTATCTTCTGAACTGTGTTTATGTAGCATGTTCTTTCAGTTTGTGAATCTGCATGCCTCTTCAGTTAGCAGAACTTCATATATGAGAGAATACAATGCCTGTAGGATCTGCTTCTCTCGTAGAGTATAATACTCTTGAGATACTTAATTCTGTTTCCAGTCCATTATTCCTGTTCTCCTGTTTGTTTGTGTGTGTGTGTGTTTATGTCTATCTCACCTTACATTTGATATCTACGCAACTAATTACTTTGACCTTTTTACTATAAAATATCACTTGTAACAATATTTTAAAGGTAAATAAAAATTTGTAAACTTTAGACGCCTCAGTAGAAGCCATTTCAAGGATATTACCCTGTTGACATCCACTTGATGCCGTCCTTTTTTCAGACATCATGTTTTCTTGGTATATTGCGATGTTTAGCTAGTAACATATCACGATGTTGAAAACAATACATCGCATCGAGCAGCCACCATTTCATTAAGTCCATTATCTGTTCCCATCAAGATTCGTCATAAAATGGTGCTGTTGCACACCTCAGTGAAGGCAGTGCCCGGGCTCTGGCAAGTCACTGCCAGGGCTCTGACCACATCCGGGAAGCCTCACACTGCCCTTCCAAAGCCGGAAGATAGGGAAGGAAAGACGGGCTCTAGGACCTGCCAGAGCCCTAGAGCTGGCACCTTGTTTTGCTGCAATGCGGGGATCAGGCACAGGGATCTGAGCTGAAGTGGCACAAAATTGTGAAGATTCATAATTGAGAAGTTCCATTTAGGCGTGCCACATATTGGCTTAAAAGATTATGAAAATCTGTCCATTTTATCCCCCTTTGGGGAGGCAGTGTGAGGGATATGGGCTGTTTCCATAACCCTGGCAGTTCTTTCCCAAAGCTGGGAAAACCTCATTTGATCCTAGCTTTGGTTTCTTTATTTAACTGCCCTACACACCTTCACTGGGACCCTTGCCCCACCTCCCCTAAACCCTCCAGGCTGCTGCCCAGCTCTGCCTTTTGAACAGCCACTGCCCTCAGCCGGAGCTAACTTAGAAGCTGCTGCTAGTGGCGTGGAACAATAGACAGTGATTATTCCTTTTGGTGCTAGTGTATGGTTTGTCAGGGCAGGATGCTGGGTGACAAAATCTGAGTCTCCACTCAGCTGAATGTGGGGGGAAATGTGTGGAGGGCTGGTTACCTAACCTTGGGATGCTGTACCCCAGAGGTCTCCCATCTGTCATAAGTCAGAAGCTCAGAACTCAGAAGCTAACTCAGAAGCTGCTGCTAGTGCCGTGGAACAATAAACTGCGATTATTTGCTTCTAAGTTTTAAAAAAAATAATTAAACCTTCCCCTGTTGTTTTACTTTAATTTTTAATTTAAGAGAAAATGTGCTGATTTAAAAAACTATCTGAACTATAAAATATGTAACCATATATTAAAGTACAAGTTTGTGATCTCAATATATCGCAATGTTTAGCTGGTAACATATCACAATGTTGTACACCAGGCGCCATTTCATTAAGTCCATTTTCTGTTCCTATCACGATCTGTCATAAAATGGTGCTGTTGTATCCCTCAGTGAAGGCAGTGCCCGGGCTCTGGCAAGCCACTGCCAGGGCTCTGACCACATCCGGGAAGCCTCACACTGCCCTTCCAAAGCCGGAAGATAGGGAAGGAAAGACTGGCTCTAGGACCTGCCAGAGCCCTAGAGCTGGCACCTTGCTTTGCTGCAATGCGGAGATCCAGCACAGGCATCTGAGCTGAAGTGGTACAAAATTGTGAAGATTCATAATTGAGAAGTTAGATTTAGGCGTGCCACATATTGGCTTAAAAGATTATTAAAATCTGTCCATTTTATCCTCCTTTGGGAAGGCAGTGTGAGGGATCTGGGGTGTTACCAGAACCCTGGCAGTTCTTTCCCAAAGCTGGGAAAACCTCATTTGATCCTAGCTTTGGTTTCTTTATTTAACTACCTTACACACCTTCACTGGGACCCTTGCCCCACCTCCCCTAAACCCTCCAGGCTGCTGCCCAGCTCTGCCTTTTGAACAGCCACTGCCCTCAGCCGGAACTAACTTAGAAGCTGCTGCTAGTGCCGTGGAAAAATAAACTGCGATTATTAGCTTCTAAGTTTAAAAAAATTAAATCAATCCTTCCCCTGTTGTTTAACTTTAATTTTTAATTTAAGAGAAAATGTGCTGTTTTAAAAAACTATCTGAACTATAAAATATGTAACCATATGTTAAAGTAAAAGTTTGTGATCTCAGTATATTGTGATGTTTAGCTGGTAACATGTCACAATGTTGTACACCAGGCACCATTTCATTAAGTCCATTTTCTGTCCCTATCACGATCTGTCATAAAATGGTGCTGTTGCATCCCTCAGTGAAGGCAGTGCCCGGGCTCTGGCAAGTCACTGCCAGGGCTCTGACCACATCCGGGAAGCCTCACACTGCCCTTCCAAAGCCGGAAGATAGGGAAGACAAGACGGGCTCTAGGACCTGCCGCCAGAGCCCTAGAGCTGGCACCTTGTTTTGCTGCAATGTGGGGATCCGGCACAGGGATCTGAGCTGAAGTGGCACAAAATTGTGAAGATTCATAATTGAGAAGTTCCATTTAGGCGTGCCACATATTGGCTTAAAAAATTATTAAAATCTGTCCATTTTATCCCCCTTTGGGGAGGCAGTGTAAGGGATCTGGGCTGTTTCCATAACCCCGGCAGTTCTTTCCCAAAGCTGGGGAAACCACATTTGATCCTAGCTTTGGTTTCCTTATTTAACTGTTCTACACACCTTCACTGGGACCCTTGCCCCACCTCCCCTAAACCCTCCAGGCTGCTGCCCAGCTCTGCCTTTTGAACAGCCACTGCCCTCAGCCGGAGCTAACTTAGAAGCTGCTGCTAGTGGCGTGGAACAATAAACAGTGATTATTCCTTTTGGTGCTAGTGTATGGTTTTGTCAGGGCAGGATGCTGGGTGACAAAATCTGAGTCTCCACTCAGCTGAATGTGGGGGGAAATGTGTGGAGGGCTGGTTACCTAAATTTGGGATGCTGTACCCCAGAGGTCTCCCATCTGTCATAACTCAGAAGCTCAGAACTCAGAAGCTAACTCAGAAGCTGCTGCTAGTGCCGTGGAACAATAAACTGCGATTATTTGCTTCTAAGTTTTAAAAAAATGAATTAAACCTTCCCCTGTTGTTTAATTACTTCGACAGTTTTAATTTAAGAGAAGATGTGCTGATGTAAAAAAACTATCTGTACTATGAAAAATGTAACCATATGTTAAAGTACAAGTTTGTGATCTCAATATATCATGATGTTTAGCTGGTAACATATCACAATGTTGTACACCAGGCGCCATTTCATTAAGTCCCTTTTCTGTTCCTATCACGATCTGTCATAAAATGGTGCTGTTGTATCCCTCAGTGAAGGCAGTGCCCGGGCTCTGGCAAGCCACTGCCAGGGCTCTGACCACATCCGGGAAGCCTCACACTGCCCTTCCAAAGCCGGAAGCTAGGGAAGGAAAGACGGGCTCTAGGACCTGCCAGAGCCCTAGAGCTGGCACCTTGTTTTGCTGCAATGCGGAGATCCAGCACAGGCATCTGAGCTGAAGTGGTACAAAATTGTGAAGATTCATAATTGAGAAGTTAGATTTAGGCGTGCCACATATTGGTTTAAAAGATTATTAAAATCTGTCCATTTTATCCCCCTTTGGGGAGGCAGTGTGAGGGATCTGGGGTGTTACCAGAACCCCGGCAGTTCTTTCCCAAAGCTGGGAAAACCTCATTTGATCCTAGCTTTGGTTTCTTTATTTAACTGCCCTACACACCTTCACTGGGACCCTTGCCCCACCTCCCCTAAACCCTCCAGGCTGCTGCCCAGCTCTGCCTTTTGAACAGCCACTGCCCTCAGCCGGAGCTAACTTAGAAGCTGCTGCTAGTGGCGTGGAACAATAAACTGTGATTTTTTGCATCTAAGTTTAAAAAAATTAAATCACTCCTTCCCCTGTTGTTTAACTTTAATTTTTAATTTAAGAGAAAATGTGCTGATGTTAAAAAACTATCTGTACTATAAAATATCTAACCATATCTTAAACTAAATTTTTGTGATCTCAGTATATCGCGATGTTTAGCTGGTAAGATATCACAATGTTGTACACCAGGCGCCATTTCATTAAGTCCATTTTCTGTTCCTATCACGATCTGTCATAAAATGGTGCTGTTGCATCCCTCAGTGAAGGCAGTGCCCGGGCTCTGGCAAGTCACTGCCAGGGCTCTGACCACATCCGGGAAGCCTCACACTGCCCTTCCAAAGCCGGAAGCTAGGGAAGGAAAGGCGGGCTCTAGGACCTGCCAGAGCCCTAGAGCTGGCACCTTGTTTTGCCCCAATGTGGGGATCCGGCACAGGGATCTGAACTGAAGTGCTACAAAATTACGAAGATTCATAATTGAGAAGTTAGATTTAGGCGTGCCACATATTGGCTTAAAAGATTATTAAAATCTGTCCATTTTATCCCCCTTTGGGGAGGCAGTGTGAGGGATCTGGGGTGTTACCAGAACCCTGGCAGTTCTTTCCCAAAGCTGGGAAAACCTCATTTGATCCTAGCTTTGGTTTCTTTATTTAACTGCCCTACACACCTTCACTGGGACCCTTGCCCCACCTCCCCTAAACCCTCCAGGCTGCTGCCCAGCTCTGCCTTTTGAACAGCCACTGCCCTCAGCCGGAACTAACTCAGAAGTTGCTGCTAGTGCCGTGGAACAATAAACTGTGATTATTTGCTTCTAAGTTTTAAAAAATTAAATCACTCCTTCCCCTATTGTTTAACTTAAATTTTTAATTTAAGAGAAAATGTGCTGACTTAAAAAACTATCTGTACTTTAAAATATGTAACCATATGTTAAAGTAACAGTTTGTGATCTCTTTTTTTAAAAAAGATATTTATTAAGATTTTCAATTTTTTATACGAACAAAAAACAAACAAAAAGATTAAAAAAGACATATAGTTCATGATACAAACTTTTCAGTAACATATTTCTCTGACCTCCTCATACCTCCCCTTCTTGTATTCCCTTTCAAATTATTTGTTCAGCAAATCCTTAACTTAAAGCATTACAGCTTATAATATCACCTTATTTTCTATCCAACCCCTTTTTTTCTTCCATATTCCTTTATATCATTACAGCTAGAAACCACTCAATTTCAATCCAACATCATTCAACATTCCTTAATTTTACAATATTTCTGTAAGTAGTCCTTAAATTTTTTCCAATCTTCTTCTGCCAACTCTTCTCCCTGGTCACGGATTCTGCTAGTCATTTCTGCCAATCCCATACAGTCAATCAGTTTCATCTGCCATTCTTCCAGAGTGGGTAGATCTTGCGTCTTCCAATACTTTGCGATGAGTATTCTTGCTGCTGTTGTAGCATACATAAAAAAGTTCTGTCCTTCTTTGGCACCACTTGGCCGGACATGCCGAAGAGAAAGGCCTCTGGTTTCTTCAAGAAGGTATATTTAAATACCTTTTTCAATTCATAATATATCATTTCCCAGAAAGCCTTAATCCTAGGGCACATCCACCAAAGGTGAAAGAATGTACCTTCATTTTCCTTACATTTCCAACATTTATTATCGGGCAAATGATAGATTTTTGCAAGCTTGACTGGGGTCATGTACCACCTATATATCATTTTCATAATATTCTCTCTTAAGGCATTACATGCCATAAATTTAATCCCGGTGGTCCACAACTGTTCCCAGTCAGCAAACATAATATTGTGTCCAACGTCTTGTGCCCACTTAATCATTGCAGATTTAACCGTCTCATCCTGAGTATTCCATTTCAGCAGCAAGTTATACATTTTTGACAAAGTCTTAGTTTTGGATTCTAACAATTCTGTTTCCAATTTAGATTTTTCCACCTGGAAACCAACTTTCTTATCCGAATTGTAAACCTCCATTATCTGATAATAATGAAGCCAATCTCGCACTTTATCTTTCAATTTCTCAAAACTCTGCAATTTCAGTCTGTCCCCTTCTTGTTCCAAAATTTCCCAATATTTTGGCCATTTGGCCTCCATGTTAAGTTTTCTCTGAGCCTTAGCCTCCATTGGTGACAACCACCTTGGAGTTTTATTTTCCAATAAATCCTTATATCTAATCCAAACATTAAACAGTGCTCTCCCGACAATATGGTTTTTGAAAGCTTTGTGTGCTTTAACCTTGTCGTACCACAAATATGCATGCCACCCAAATACATTGTTAAAACCTTCAAGATCCAAAATGTCTGTATTCTCAAGAAGCAGCCAGTCTTTCAACCAGCAGAATGCTGCTGACTCATAATAAAGCTTGAAGTCTGCCAGGGCAAATCCACCTCTTTCCTTTATATCAGTTAATATCTTAAATTTTATTCTAGGCTTCTTGCCCTGCCAGACAAATTTAGAAATGTCTTTCTGCCACTTCTTGAAACAGTCCATTTTGTCCAAAATTTGCAATGTTTGAAACAAAAACAACATTCTAGGCAATACATTCATCTTTATAGCTGCAATTCGACCCAACAAGGAAAGCTTCAAATTTGACCAAATTTCTAAATCTTTTTTCACTTCAGCCCAACATTTTTCATAATTATCTTTAAACAAATTCCCATTTTTAGCTGTCATATTAATCCCCAGGTATTTCACTTTCTTAACCACAGTCAGTCCTGTTTCATTCTGAAACTTCTCTCTTTCAATCGGTGTTAAGTTTTTCTCAAGAACCTTAGTTTTTAACTTGTTCAATTTGAACCCTGCAACCTGACCAAATTCTTGAATTAATTCTAAAACTCTTTTGGTACTAGATTCTGGCTCCTGTAGTGTCAAAACTAGATCATCTGCAAATGCTCTCAATTTGAACTGTTTAGCTCCGACCTGTATACCTTTAACCATCCGGTCCCTTCTAATCATATTCAGCAAAACCTCCAGGACTGATATAAAGAGCAAGGGGGAAATTGGGCATCCCTGTCGTGTCTCTTTTTCTATCTTAAATTGTTCCATAACCACATTATTTACAATTAATTTGGCCGTTTGTTCTGAATATATTGCACCTATACCATTCTCAAAACCATGGCCTACCCCCATACCCTGTAGGTTCTTTTTCATAAAACTCCAAGAAATATTGTCAAAGGCTTTCTCCGCGTCCACAAATATCAAAACTGCTTTAGTATTTATGTTCACTTCTAGCTTTTCCAAAATATCAATTATATTCCTCAAGTTATCAGAAAGATGTCCTCCCGGAAGAAAGCCCGCTTGGTCCTTATGAATCTCCTCAATCAGTACTTTTTTCAGTCTCTTAGCCAAAATGTCAGCAAAGATTTTGTAATCCACATTTAATAAGGATATGGGATGGTAGTTCCTAAGTTGAGTCTTTTCAGTCTCTGTTTTTGGTATTAGTGTAATATAGGCCTCTTTCCATGATTCTGGTGCCCTTTTCCCTTCCAAGATTTCATTGCAGACTTCCTTCAATGGTTGTAATAGCCACTCTTTCAAGGATCTGTAATAGCTGGAAGTCAACCCATCCGGTCCTGGAGACTTGCCTACTTGCATATTTTGAATGGCACCTTCTATCTCCTGGTCAGATATTTTACAGTTCAACATAAGTTTGCTTTCTTGTGAAATTTTTTGTAATCCATTTATCTTCAAAAATCGGTCTATGTCCATTTCGTTCTGTGGCCCTTGTGCATATAATTGTTTAAAATATTTCTGGAAGCAGTTTCTAATCTCAATTGGGTTATGTATATCTTTTCCTTCTACTTCTAGATTTGTAATAGTATTTAATTTTTGTCTTTTTTTCAGTTGCCAAGCTAGTAGTTTCCCACATTTGTTCGCTGATTCAAATGTCTTCTGTCTCATTTGTTTAATTTTCCATTCTATTTCCTGATTCATCAATTCCATGTATTGTACCTTAAATAACTTTATTTCTTTCAAGATCTCCTGTGACTTTGGCTTTACTCTCAGTTTTTTCTCTCCTTCTTTTATTTTCTCCAGAATTTTATCCTTTTTCTCATTTCGGCTTCTCTTCTTTATTGCATTCTGTTGAATCAGGAACCCTCTCATCACGGCTTTACTGGCATCCCAGATTACTCTTTTTTCAACATTAGTAGTCATATTTATTTCAAAATAATCTCTCAAAGTTTTTTGGGCCTTTTTGTATACTTCTTCATCTCGAAATAGAGTGTCATTCATCCTCCATCTAAAGGAGCCAGGTGTTATTTGCTTCATCTCCATCTTTACTGCATTATGGTCTGAGCAAGTTTTAGGGCAGATTTCCACCTTTTTTATCTTTGGTGCCATTCCTCTAGTAATCCAAATTTGGTCAATTCTAGTCCAAGTCATTTTAGCTTCAGAGAAGAAAGTTCCCTCTCTCCCTAGGGGGTTCTTAGTTCTCCAAATGTCAATCAGGTCCATGTTGTCAGTCAGTTCAAAAAAAGTCTTTGGTAATCTACCATCTTTGGTGATTACCTGTCTTTGTGCCTTGTCCATATTTGTGGAAACAACTCCATTCATATCCCCCATTAAAATTATATTATAGTCCATATAGTCCAAAAGAACTTCATGCAACTTCTTAAAAAATTCAGATTTCCCCTCGTTCGGTGCATACACCCCTACAATCAGAAATTTCTCTCCTTGAAGTTGAATTTCAATAGCCAAGTATCTTCCTTGTTCATCCTTAAAGATTTGTTTCGGTGAAAGTTTCTCCTTTGCATATATCACAACTCCTCTTTTTTTGACCTTATCAGATGAAATAAATTCTTGTCCCAATCTCTTATTGATAAGTATTTTCCTGTGTAGCCTCATTACATGTGTTTCCTGTAGACAAATCAAGTCCAATTGTTCTTTTCTTAATATGTGAAAAACACTTTTTCTCTTTCGAGGGGAATTAAGTCCATTACAATTCCAACTTAGAAGTTGCAGAGCCATAGTGAGTTACTTCCTCCTCCCACCAACTGCACCAAGTTGTTGTTCTTCTTCTGTCGGTGGTGAATCTTTCCCTGGTTCAGGAAGTCCAAATGATAAGTTTGCTATGTCCCAGATTCCTTTTTCTGATGCAGTTGGCTCCTCTCCAGCTTCCACTTCCTTCTGTAGGTCCTCCTCGTGGTCGTTCAAAAATTTGTCTTTATCATTCACTGTCCTTATTCTTATTTTTCTTCCTTTGAATTTGAAAGATAGGCCTTGGGGGAATTCCCATCTAAAGAGAATTCTATTTCTTCTCAATAGGCCCACAAGATCTCTGTAGTGGGCCCTAACATCCAGTATAAGTTTGGGTATGTCCTTGAAAATCTCCACAAGAGAATCTTCAATTTCCAAGGTTCTTTGATACTGTAGATTCAAAATTTTGTCTCTTTCTTCTTTTGTTCTTAAAGTAATCAGACAGTCCCTTGCTCTGTTCTTTCTTTGTCTTCTACCAATCCTAAATGCACTCACTATCTTAAATTCTTCCTTCCCCAGGTCTTTTTGCCAGAAGTCTGTGAATTCCTTTGTAAGGTAGTCCTCCAAATTGTCCTTCTCCTTTTCCGGCACTGCCCTGAGTCTTAAATTCCTCTCTTTCCCTTGCAATTTGATCATAGACAATGTCAGATCATGCTCCTCAAGTTTCTTATATACTGGTGGTATCTTCTCCTGGGCAGCAGTTGCAATCTCCTTAGCTTCCTCAGCTAACTTCCGAGACGAGGCCGATTCCTCCAGTAATTTTTCAATGGTCTGTGTGTTAGAATTGACTTTCTTTCCCAGTTCGTTTATACTTGTAGTGTTCAAATCAATTTTTACTGAGGCCTCAGCTACTTGTTTGTTTGTCTCCGCCACCTGTTTATTTGTCTCTGCAACCTGTTTAGCTAAATTTTCCAAAGATGCATTAATTTTACTAAGTGCCTGGGCCAATAGATCTTGTGAAGACATAGCCTTTGGTTTTAGTTGCGAAGCCGCAGCTCCTACTGAGCTTACTGCTCCGGATGTTGAGGCCCTTCTCTGCTGAGCGATATCTGTTTTGTATTGTCTACCAGACCTGAGAGTCTTTTCCTGCGTCTGTTCTATCTTCCCCTTCTCATCTGCCATAGCAGTTCCATAAACAGTCCAAGGTCAGTCTCACGCCTAGTCACTTTGTTATGAAAAGGAATTTTCCAGGCTCAGTTGTTTAGTAGCTTGGTACTTGCTACAACATAATCTCCTCTAGGGGGACACACTTCCAATTTCAATTGCAACAAATATAGTCCTAATAGATCCCCTTTGTTCCTTAAAAAAACACAGTTTCAATCAAAAGTTACTTTTTAGTCCAAATCCATTCTGATAGCAATTGTATCCTTTCACAGAGTATCAATGTTCTTTACCCTTAATACTTTGGCAGCTGTCAAACGCAGTCCGTTCCCAGGTTTTAGAGGCAGCAGATAAAACTTTACTTCTCTCTGTCCTTGCAGGTAGTTAATGCTCAAAATTCTCCCCTCCACCCCTGCAAACAGGAGGGGGATACTTCTTTTTTGGTGGTGGATTTGAGATCTTTAAAAAACGTCTTTCAAAGTTACAGCTTTACTATCTCTTTGCTTTGCTCTATCTACAAGCCGGGAGAAGCAGACTTCCTGTTTATACTTCTCCCGTTTCGGTGCCTAATTTAAATCGCTTTTTCTGTAATTTAAGTTTCTTGCTCCTACTCACGGGTAGTTGCTTTTAGTCCCAATTGTCCAGAAAGGAATCGGCGCTCTCCGACCATGGCTTGCGGCTTCACCCCGCGAAGAGGGTAGACGACTCTCAGCTCCGCGCCGCTCACCCCCGCTCCGTTCAGAAGCCTTTAAAAAGGCTCCTTTGCAGTCGGGGGGCGCAAATGGAGCCCGCCGAGTCTCCAAGCTCACAGGCTTCACCGCCTGTGATTTCTTCGGGTCTCCGCTTCGCCGCAGCGGCCAGACCCTTGCTTCGCGGAGCCAGTTCCCTCCGAAGCTCAGAGGGAACCCGCCATTAGTCACTGGCGCCGACCGGAAGTCCTAAAAGTTTGTGATCTCAGTATATTGTGATGGTTAGCTGGTAACATGTCACAATGTTGTACACCAGGCACCATTTCATTAAGTCCATTGTCTGTTCCTATCACGATCTGTCATAAAATGGTGCTGTTGCACACCTCAGTGAAGGCAGTGCCCGGGCTCTGGCAAGTCACTGCCAGGGCTCTGACCACATCCGGGAAGCCTCACACTGCCCTTCCAAAGTCGGAAGATAGGGAAGGAAAGACGGGCTCTAGGACCTGCCAAAGCCCTAGAGCTGGCACCTTGTTTTGCTGCAATGCGGGGATCCAGCACAGGCATCTGAGCTGAAGTGGTACAAAATTGTGAAGATTCATAATTGAGAAGTTCCATTTAGGCGTGCCACATATTGGCTTAAAAGATTATTAAAATCTGTCCATTTTATCCTCCTTGGGAAGGCAGTGTGAGGGATCTGGGGTGTTACCAGAACCCTGGCAGTTATTTCCCAAAGCTGGGAAAACCTCATTTGATCCTAGCTTTGGTTTCTTTATTTAACTACCTTACACACCTTCACTGGGACCCTTGCCCCACCTCCCCTAAACCCTCCAGGCTGCTGCCCAGCTCTGCCTTTTGAACAGCCACTGCCCTCAGCGGGAACTAGCTCAGAAGCTGCTGGTAGTGCCTTGGAACAATAAACTGTGATTATTTGCTTCTAAGTTTAAAAAAATTAAATCACTCCTTCCCCTGTTGTTTAACTTTAATTTTTAATTTAAGAGAAAATGTGCTGACTTAAAAAACTATCTGAACTATAAAATATGTAACCATATGTTAAAGTAAAAGTTTGTGATCTCAGTATATTGTGATGTTTAGCTGGTAACATGTCACAATGTTGTACACCAGGCACCATTTCATTAAGTCCATTTTCTGTTCCTATCACGATCTGTCATAAAATGGTGCTGTTGCATCCCTCAGTGAAGGCAGTGCCCGGGCTCTGGCAAGTCACTGCCAGGGCTCTGACCACATCCAGGAAGCCTCACACTGCCCTTCCAAAGCCGGAAGCTAGGGAAGACGGGCTCTAGGACCTGCCAGAGCCCTAGAGCTGGCACCTTGTTTTGCTGCAATGCGGGGATCCAGCACAGGGATCTGAGCTGAAGTGGCACAAAATTGTGAAGATTCATAATTGAGAAGTTAGATTTAGGCGTGCCACATATTGGCTTAAAAGATTATTAAAATCTGTCCATTTTATCCTCCTTTGGGAAGGCAGTGTGAGGGATCTGGGGTGTTACCAGAACCCTGGCAGTTCTTTCCCAAAGCTGGGAAAACCTCATTTGATCCTAGCTTTGGTTTCTTTATTTAACTGCCCTACACACCTTCACTGGAACCCTTGCCCCACCTCCCCTAAACCCTCCAGGCTGCTGCCCAGCTCTGCCTTTTGAACAGCCACTGCCCTCAGCCGGAATTAACTTAGAAGCTGCTGCTAGTGCCGTGGAACAATAAACTGTGATTATTTGCTTCTAAGTTTAAAAAAATTAAATCACTCCTTCCCCTGTTGTTTAACTTTAATTTTTAATTTAAGAGAAAATGTGCTGATTTAAAAAACTATCTGAACTATAAAATATGTAACCATATGTTAAAGTAAAAGTTTGTGATCTCAGTATATTGTGATGTTTAGCTGGTAACATGTCACAATGTTGTACACCAGGCACCATTTCATTAAGTCCATTTTCTGTTCCTATCATGATCTGTCATAAAATGGTGCTGTTGCATCCCTCAGTGAAGGCAGTGCCTGGGCTCTGGCAAGTCTCTGCCAGGGTTCTGACCACATCCGGGAAGCCTCACACTGCCCTTCCAAAGCCGGAAGATTGGGAAGGAAAGACGGGCTCTAGGACCTGCCCCCAGAGCCCTAGAGCTGGCACCTTGTTTTGCTGTAATGTGGGGATCCGGCACAGGGATCTGAGCTGAAGTGGTACAAAATTACGAAGATTCATAATTGAGAAGTTCCATTTAAGTGTGCCACATATTGGTTTAAAAGATTATTATAATCTGTCCATTTTACCCCCCTTTGGGGAGGCAGTGTGAGGGATCTGGGGTGTTACCAGAACCCCGGCAGTTCTTTCCCAAAGCTGAGAAAACCTCATTTGATCCTAGCTTTGGTTTCTTTATTTAACTGCCTTACACACCTTCACTGGGACCCTTGCCCCACCTCCCCTAAACCCTGCAGGTTGCTGCCCAGCTCTGCCTTTTGAACAGCCACTGCCCTCAGCCGGAGCTAACTTAGAAGCTGCTGCTAGTGGCGTGGAGCAATAAACTGTGATTATTTGCTTTTAAGTTTAAAAAAAATAAATCAACCCTTCCCCTGTTGTTTAACTTTAATTTTTAATTTAAGAGAAAATGGGCTGATGTTAAAAAACTATTTGTACTGTAAAATATCTAACCATATCTTAAACTAAAATTTTGTGATCTCAGTATATCGCGATGTTTAGCTGGTAAGATATCACAATGTTGTACACCAGGCGCCATTTCATTAAGTCCATTTTCTGTTCCTATCACGATCTGTCATAAAATGGTGCTGTTGCATCCCTCAGTGAAGGCAGTGCCCGGGCTCTGGCAAGTCACTGCCAGGGCTCTGACCACATCCGGGAAGCCTCACACTGCCCTTCCAAAGCCGGAAGCTAGGGAAGGAAAGACGGGCTCTAGGACCTGCCAGAGCCCTAGAGCTGGCACCTTGTTTTGCTGCAATGCGGGGATCCAGCACAGGGATCTGAGCTGAAGTGGCACAAAATTACGAAGATTCATAATTGAGAAGTTCCATTTAGTCGTGCTACATATTGGCTTAAAAGATTATTAAAATCTGTCCATTTTATCCCCCTTTGGGGAGGCAGTGTGAGGGATCTGGGCTGTTTCCAGAACCCTGGCAGTTCTTTCCCAAAGCTGGGAAAACCTCATTTGATCCTAGCTTTGGTTTCTTTATTTAACTGCCCTACACAACTTCACTGGGACCCTTGCCCACCTCCCCTAAACCCTCCAGGCTGCTGCCCAGCTCTGCCTTTTGAACAGCCACTGCCCTCAGCCGGAGCTAACTTAGAAGCTGCTGCTAGTGGCGTGGAACTATAGACAGTGATTATTCCTTTTGGTGCTAGTGTATGGTTTGTCAGGGCAGGATGCTGGGTGACAAAATCTGAGTCTCCACTCAGCTGAATGTGGGGGGAAATGTGTGGAGGGCTGGTTACCTAAATTTGGGATGCTGTACCCCAGAGGTCTCCCATCTGTCATAACTCAGAAGCTCAGAACTCAGAAGCTAACTCAGAAGCTGCTGCTAGTGCCGTGGAGCAATAAACTGCGATTATTTGCTTCTAAGTTTTAAAAAAAATAATTAAACCTTCCCCTGTTGTTTAACTTTAATTTTTAATTTAAGAGAAAATGTGCTGATTTAAAAAACTATCTGAACTATAAAATATGTAACCATATATTAAAGTACAAGTTTGTGATCTCAATATATCGCAATGTTTAGCTGGTAACATATCACAATGTTGTACACCAGGCGCCATTTCATTAAGTCCATTTTCTGTTCCTATCACGATCTGTCATAAAATGGTGCTGTTGCATCCCTCAGTGAAGGCAGTGCCCGGGCTCTGGCAAGTCACTGCCAGGGCTCTGACCACATCCGGGAAGCCTCACACTGCCCTTCCAAAGCCGGAAGCTAGGGAAGGAAAGACGGGCTCTAGGATCTGCCAGAGCCCTAGAGCTGGCACCTTGTTTTGCTGCAATGCGGGGATCCAGCACAGGGATCTGAGCTGAAGTGGCACAAAATTGTGAAGATTCATAATTGAGAAGTTCCATTTAGTCGTGCTACATATTGGCTTAAAAATTATTAAAATCTGTCCATTTTATCCCCCTTTGGGGAGGCAGTGTGAGGGATCTGGGCTGTTTCCAGAACCCTGGCAGTTCTTTCCCAAAGCTGGGAAAACCTCATTTGATCCTAGCTTTGGTTTCTTTATTTAACTGCCCTACACAACTTCACTGGGACCCTTGCCCCACCTCCCCTAAACCCTCCAGGCTGCTGCCCAGCTCTGCCTTTTGAACAGCCACTGCCCTCAGCCGGAACTAGCTCAGAAGCTGCTGGTAGTGCCTTGGAACAATAAACTGCGATTATTTGCTTCTAAGTTTAAAAAAAATAAAATCACCCCTTCCCCTGTTGTTTAATTTTAATTTAAGAGAAAATGTGCTGATTTTAAAAACTATCTGTACTATAAAATATGCAACCATATGTTAAAGTAAAAGTTTGTGATCTCAGTATATTGTGATGTTTAGCTGGTAACATGTCACAATGTTGTACACCAGGCGCCATTTCATTCAGTCCATTGTCTGTTCCTATCACGATCTGTCATAAAATGGTGCTGTTGCATCCCTCAGTGAAGGCAGTGTCCGGGCTCTGGCAAGTCACTGCCAGGGCTCTGACCACATCCGGGAAGCCTCACACTGCCCTTCCAAAGCCGGAAGCTAGGGAAGGAAAGACGGGCTCTAGGACCTGCCAGAGCCCTAGAGCTGCTTTTCAGAACCTGGCACCTTGTTTTGCTGCAATGCGGGGATCCGGCACAGGGATCTGAGCTGAAGTGGCACAAAATTGTGAAGATTCATAATTGAGAAGTTGCATTTAGGCGTGCCACATATTGGCTTAAAAGATTATGAAAATCTGTCCATTTTATCCCCTTTGGGGAGGCAGTGTGAGGCATCAGGGGTGTTATCAGAACCCTGGCAGTTTTTTCCCAAAGCTGGGGAAACCTCATTTGATCCTAGCTTTGGTTTCTTTATTTAACTGCCCTACACACAAATCAAAATGTTCAATCAAAATGTTTATTCGGCTTTACGCCCATCATGAAACACAACACAACAAAACAAATCAAATAAAACAGCGGACTCATACAAACCACAAGTAGTATAACACAGTTCACAACTCACAAGGACAGATATTAGCCGTTCATAAAAAAAAGTTTAAGATTAAGATTAAAAAATTTAGGCACTACACTAAAATCAATATCTGATGTCATTATAGAAAATTCTTATAACTATCAATAATCAGCTAACATTCCATTCCGTCTCTTGTACGAGAGGACGGCTGTTAGGAATTTAGCAGCCTGTAGGGTAATATAAGGATCCACATCTTGAAGAACCCAGGCAAGCTGTAGGTCTACTGGTTTGTCAGCCATAGGCTGGATTATGGAGTTTAGTATACTAGCACGGGGTGAACTGTACAAAGGGCAGATAAACAAAACATGATGTAGAGATTCAGATATTTTCATTTCACAAGCACACATTGAAGGGACTTGGCCCTTAGTAAATCTATGTCTCAGCATGTTTGTTGGAAAGACATTGAACCTAGCTCTAATGAAGGCATATAGGTGAGACGCGGCCATAAGCGAAGTTAAGTAGGACGGAGCGCGGTAGATAGGGGTTATGCCTAAATTTAACGGCGAGCAGGCTCCACCACCAGCTACGAAATTTTGGTATAGCTCCACATCATCCAGCCTTTGATTTATACACCTTTTTGCCACATTTAGATCCAGTTTGAGCAATTCAGTGGGCGAGATCTCATAGGACAGCAATTTGGCATGGATTTTTCCTGACCACAAATTTGTGAAGTCATCTCGCCACATGCATTGAATGAGATAGTGGTTCGGGAGTTTATGCCATAGGGATATCCAATAAATCAAAACTCTCCTCCATATAACTAGCTCCACTAAGGGGATCTTCATTTCTAAACGAATAGCCGCATTACTTACGCATGTTGGTAATTTTAGAAGTCGGCGTAAGAATTGGCTTTGAAGTGACTCTAAAGGTGAGAGGTTTGCAAAGGCAGCCCATAAAGGTGCAGCATAGGCCATTGTGGCCATCACTTTGATGCTATACACTTTCAAGGCCGCAGGGATGAATAAGGCCCCCTCAGAGTAGAAAAAACGGAGAAGGGAGTGTGATAGGGCTTTTGTCTTGTTTTGAAGATATTCAACGTGCGCTTTCCACCCTAAATTATATTGAAAAGAAATTCCTAAATATTTAAATTTATGTACTTGTTCGATTTTCGTGCCCTCCAGTTTCCATGAATAAAGTTTTCGACTCCTTGAAAATATCAGTACTTTGGACTTGGTGTGGTTGATAGACAGATGATTAGAATGGCAATATGTCGCGAAAATCTTTAGTGCCCTCCTTAAACCCACTCTGGAGTAAGAGAGTAGTACCGCATCATCTGCGTAGAGAAGTAAAGGACAACGGTAATCTGCTATACGAGGGGTGTGAATAAATTTTTGTGAGGCGGCTAATGGGTTCCTCATATCACTGATAAATAAGTTAAAAAGAAGAGGCGCTAAAATACAACCCTGGCGTACACCCTTATTTACTGGCACTGGGTTAGTCAGGTCTCCAGCAGGGGATAATCTCACCCTGGCCACGGACCCGGCATGAAGTTGGGAGATAAGCCACAGGAGCCTTCTATCTATTCCCCAACAGGCAAGTTTATCCCATAGTAATTTCCTCGGAATACTATCAAACGCAGCTTTCAAATCTATGAAAGCTACGCAAAGTTGGCCCCGTCGAGGTGTCGAGTATTTCCGGGCTAAGTGATAAAGAATAATTGCCTGGTCTGTTGTGGATCGATTTAATCTAAATCCAGCTTGCTCATGTCCAATCAGGTCAGCCTCAGCTGACCACTTCATCAACCTTGCCAGCAAAAAACGGGCATATATTTTCCCAATGGACGATAGCAGACTGATATTCCGATAGTTCCCTGGGTCACCGGGAGGGCCTTTTTTGTAGATAGGAATTATAATGGCCTCCTCCCACATTCCTGGTATTAAGCCCGTGGCATTTATTGTATCGAACGTTTTAGCTAAAATCCCTGCCCACCATGCAGAATGAAGCTTTATAGCCTCAACAGGGACCAAATCTGGCCCAGGGGCCTTACCAGTTTTCAGCTCAGCTATCAATTCTAGGATTTCAGCAGGGTCGGTTTTGGGCCAGACGGGAAGGGGATTAGAAGGTCTCCAATGAGTGGCCGGAGCTTCTGCCACTGAGAAATATTTTCTCAGGAACTGCTCCCATGTAGGGGCCGGGATCACCGTTAAGGGATATTTCGTGTTTCTTCCCTTTATTAAGGACCAAAATTTCCGGGAGTTATGAGATTTTGAGGCAGAAATTATAGCCTACCAGCGATTTAAATGCCACTCCCGTTTAGCCGATTTCTAGGCCTGTTTGTATGCTTTTTTAGCCAGGGAATAAGATGGAGGTAAGGCCGGAGCGCCGGAAAGTTTATAGTCATTATATATTGTATGTAGATGGAGTCTGGCTAGTTTGCAAGCAGAGTTGAACCAAGGGGCGCCAAATTTAAAATAATCGTTTTTAACTCCATAGGTTGGAGAAGTAAAAAAGCAAGTTAAAACTTCTATCAGGCAAGAAAAAAAATTCATACAGGTAATAGGATCACGCGGGACTATTCCTACGTCCGGCTGATCACCAGAAAACTTTTCTCGGATAAAATCCGTATATCTATGAGCGAGGGCAGGGGACCATCTAGTCCCCTTTATTTTAGTGGACGACTCCACAATCACTGGGATTGGGTGGGAGCGGTCGAGCAACTGCCAGTCAACACATAACTTGGTTATCAGGGGAAGATGGTCACTAAATTGGGCATTATCAATTTTAAAAGAGGTGACATTCAAAAATAGATCCCGGGAAACCAATACATAGTTGAGAACACTGTTTGATTTTAACCCCAGGTGGGTGAACTCTCCTGGTATGTCTGGAGGACACCTGCCATTTAATATAATTAAATTAAGGCGTAGAGTCATCTGATAAAGCATCACTCCCGCCTTATTGACTTTTACATCCTTTGATATTCTAGTGGGGGTGTATACTAGATCGTAAGTTTGAGCGCCGGGGTCAACCCACCACTTAGACTTTTTAAGAGCCTCCCGATTTGAGGCTATCCGAGTGTTAAAATCGCCTCCAGTAATGGAGGGGACATTGGGATATTTAAGATAACAAGAAAGTAAAAAATCCTCTAGGGATTCCCATCTAGAAGTAAGATCAGCTGCTAACCCTCCTGGAGGGAAATAGACATTTGTAACCAATAAAGAGAAGTTTCCACCAGAGATCAGTCCGGTAATAGCATAAGGCGGAAATGCATGCACTAGTGAAAGTTTAGCCCGAAGTTTGAGGGAGATACCAATTGTAAGGCCACCTTTAGGGCGGCCACCATTCGTTGACGGGCTAGCAGGCAGACATATAAACTCAAAGCCATTTAACTCAATTTCCTCCTCCACCCAAGTTTCTTGTAATAGTATGATAAGAAAGGAATTAATATATTTTTGGAATTCTGGATCTAATTTTTTACTTTTCCATCCAGCAATGTTCCAACTTAATATTGAAGGCTGGGGTTTCCCCGTTCCTCCAATTGACTGTCATTCGGAAAATTGGCTCAACTTTAAAACGGGAAGAGGGGAGCCAATAAAGAAATCAGTTATCTTCCTCTGATGAAAAACCTCTAGTAAAGGCTGAGTGGGATTTACAAGGTCATCTGGCTGTTGAGCTTGGCCACTCGATCTACTAGGAGTAGGACTTTGAACAGGGGTGAACCCCTTTTCCAAAAGAGTTTGGTGGGCCACCCGGGGTGGACCAGCTATCTCGTCAGAAGTTTGGACACTCTGTAGCCTGCTACTGGTCTTTTGGGCTACTTGATTTATGTGGCCTGTTGGATCTTCAATCAGTTCCGTCACTGGTCTTGCTGCTGAATCCATAATACTCCGCGAAGAGGGATAAGGCTGGGCGAGAGGGCTATTTGGGAAGGTTGGCAAAGGCACCTCTTCTCTTGATTGGTCAGTACTATAAGAAGGTTCCAGGTCTGGCATCGATGAATGTGTAGAAGGGGATTTTTCCTGTTGTGTGCTGCTTTCTTCAGGTATGTTTTTCAATGGACGGTCATGTAAATCTATTAAAAGCACAGAGGATTGTTCTGCTTGGAGGGAAGGACTGGTAGTTGCTTCTTGGGGTTGTATCTTATCCTCCATTGCCGACATACATTTAGCATTAGATATTGAGAGATCCATAAGATCTGGTTCTTCTGGGGAGTCATGTTCGCTGTACATGAGTATTCTGGTGCTGAGCTTCCTAATAAGTTGGGTTTTAAGCGATTCCAGTCTATTAATAATTTCTTTTTGTTCCACCACTGGTAAATCTGCAAAGGAGGCAATGAGTTCGATCTCTTCTGGTGGTGTCATGCCACTTTCCGGATGGTCATTGTTCTTTGCTAGGGGAATGGAGGAGCCCTACACACCTTCACTGGGACCCTTGCCCCACCTCCCCTAAACCCTCCAGGCTGCTGCCCAGCTCTGCCTTTTGAACAGCCACTGCCCTCAGCCGGAGCTAACTTAGAAGCTGCTGCTAGTGGCGTGGAACTATAAACAGTGATTATTCCTTTTGGTGCTAGTGTATGGTTTGTCAGGGCAGGATGCTGGGTGACAAAATCTGAGTCTCCACTCAGCTGAATGTGGGGGGAAATGTGTGGAGGGCTGGTTACCTAACTTTGGGATGCTGTACCCCAGAGGTCTCCCATCTCCTGCCAAGCCCAGAAACCACTTGTGTAGCTTTGGGAAGAATGGAAGGGTTCTCAGACCCTTCCAGAGCCCTGCGGCTTTATTCTGAGAAGCTAGATCCCTGGCACTGCCTTTACAAAGCCAGGTAGACCCCAGGTTCCTGTCCCCTCCCCCCCGATCCACAAAAATTATTAAAAAACACTGAAAGTACTCAACTAACTTTTGAAAATATCAGTAACAAAGAAACCAGAGATATATCTCCTTGGATTGATAGATGAAGAGATACCACGGGGGCGGGTTCTATACACAAGTACAGCTGCTAAAATAGTGATTGCTGCTAGGTGGAAGTCACAAACTACCCACAAAGGAGGAATGGATTTGTAAACTAAACAAATATTTAATTTTGGCAAAAATAACTGCTATAATAAGAAATCAGTCGAATCAAAAATTTTAAAAAGAGTGGAAATGTTTTTATGAATATATGGCAAAATATTGCTCAAAAAAAGATACACTAATAGGCCCAGAATAAAATGTGAAGTACTGGATGAAAGCAAAATTAGTAAGGAAAGATAATGATAATATATAGATGATTTGATCACTTTGATTACCCCCTAAAAAACCTAGTCCTGTGAAAGTATAAACTGGGATTATTGGTTTCTGAGATTTAAAAAATAAAATTAAACCTTCCCCTCTTGTTTAAGCCTCTTTCCACCCTTCTCTTCCTTTTTGTGATTGTTTCTGTGTGTCTGTGTCTCCCTCATGTCACCTGGGGATCATTTCCCCACCATATCTTTGATGTCTATGCTACTAATTACTTCTACAGTTTTGATTTTAGAGCAAATAAGCTCATTAGAAATATTATCTGTACTATAAAAGTAACAATGTGTTAAATGGAAGTAAAAAAATAAACAATGCACGTATTTTGGTAAAATAAGAAATCTTTAATGGGAATTATTTTAAATATATAAATAAATAAACAGAAGTAAAAATTGGCAAGTTTTGAAAACAAAACAAAACACTCCAGGGGCTAACCAGGATTTTTGCCCCAGGTAAAGCCTCCAGAGGGGAGCTATTGAGGTTGCCAGGCTGTGTGTGAGTGTACACAAATGCATTTGGAAGTTGCCAAACTACATCTTTGACCTGGGTGAAATAAAGCCTATTTTCGCCCCCGCCTTTCGCCTCCAAATAGTTCCATCCTTATTTCAGATATCATGTTATACTGGTAAATCACGATGCTTAGCTGGTAACATATCACGATGTTGAACACCAAACATCGGACTAGACTGATGCCGCAAAATTAAGAAGATCCACCTGGGGGCGCCAAATAGCGACCTTGAACTGGGCGCCATTTTCTGGAGTCCATTTTCTCAGGTCCACCTGTAATCTGCCATAACATGGTGCCTTTGGGATATTTGGTGCCACCAAGTGGATCTTTTGAATGTTGCGCCACCTCAGCGTAGGCGGCGCCAGGGCTCTGGGTAGGCAGTGCTATGGGAGGTGTCAGAGTCCTGGCACCACCTTCTAAGAGCCCTAGTATCACCCTCCCAAAGCTGGAAGCCTAGCAAGTGCTTCCATGGAGAGGAGAGACGGGCTCTAGGACCCAGCCAGAGCCCGGGAGCTGTCTTCCCGGAGCCAGGCACCTTGTTCTGCTGCAATGCGGGATCCGGCACAGAGATCTGAGTTGAGGTGGTGGAAGATTGTGAAGATTCATAATCGAGAAGTTCTATTGAGGCATGCCACATAATTGGCTTGAAATATTATTAAAGCCTGTTCATTTTATCCGCATTGGGAGGACAGGGCAAGGTATCAGAGATGCTACAAGATGCTACTTCCTTCCCAAAGCTGGGAACACTTCATTTGATCAGAGTTTTAGTTTCTTTATTTACTGCCCCATACACCTTCTTTGGGGCCCTGGGGCCCTTGCCTCACCTCTTCCAAACCTCCCCAGGTTGCTGCCCAGCTCTGCCTTTTGAGCAGCTCTTGCCATCAATTGTGGCTGGCTTGGAAGCTGCAGCTAGTCCCATGGAAGAAGGAACAGAGGTTATATAATTTCAAGTTTAAAAAATGAAAATAAACCTTGCCTGTTGCTTAAGCCTCTTTTCCCCCTCATTTACTTCTCTCTCTCTCTCTCTCTCTCTCTCTCTCTCTCTGTGTGTGTGTGTGTGTGTGTGTGTGTGAGAGAGAGAGAGAGAGAGAGAGAGAGAGAGAGAGAGAGAGACTGTGTCTTCCTGTCTATTGGGGAACATTTTCTCTCCATATCTTTGATGTCTATGCTACTAATTGCTTCTGCCGCTTTACTTTGAGAGAAAATGTTGTATTTGTTGTATATAGCAACAATATGTTAAAGGTAAGTAAAAATGTGTAAGTTTTAGACTCCTCAGTAATAGCAGTTGCCAATACATTATCTCATTATCTTCTAGAGAGCTCCATCTTTATTTCAGACATCATGCTATATAGGCACATCACGATGTTTAGCTGGTAATATATAATGATGTTGAAAGCCAAACATCGCCCAACCTTCCTTGCAACACTCTTCTTAACTATGTTTATGTAGGATGCTAATCTCAGTCTGACAATCTGCATACCTTTTCAGTTAGTGGAACCTCATATATGAAAGAATATATTGCCTGTAGGATCTTCTTTTCTTCAAGGGTACAATACCCCTGAGGCACTTAACACTGTTTCCTGTCCTTTATTCCTGTTCTCATTTATTCATAGGTAAAGGTAAAGGGACCCCTGACCATTAGGTCCAGTCGTGACCGACTCTGGGGTTGCGGTGCTCATCTCGCTTTATTGGCTGAGGGAGCTGGCGTACAGCTTCCGGGTCATGTGGCCAGCATGACTAAGCCGCTTCTGGCGAACTAGAGCAGCACACAGAAATGCCGTTTACCTTCCTGCCGGAGCAATACCTATTTATCTCCTTGCACTTTGACGTGCTTTCATTTTTTTAAAAAAATAATATTTATTAAAGTTTTAAGGGTTACAAAAAGAAAGAGTAAAAAAATCATTTTAAACAAAAAACAATACAACACATCACAATAAGTAAAGAGAAAAGGATGAGATACAAAGAAAGAAAAAACAGAAAAATAAAATCCATTAAACAAAAAAACCAAAGAAAAATACAACAAATCTTCCCATTACTTATCTTTCGTTAGCTTATTTCCTTGACCTCCTCACACCTCCCTTTTTTGTATTCTAGTTCGATTATCTATTTCAGCAAATCCTTTCCATCTTTTCAAATTTTAGTCCTGTAATTTATCTTAGTATAATGTAGCCTTACTTTCCCTCCTTTCACCAATTAACAGTCAGTTTTTCCCAAATCCTTTGTATCATTTCTGCTAAAGCCACATAACATCATTCCAACATCCTTCTAACATTCATTAATTTTACAATGTTTCTGTAAATAGTCTTTAAATTTCTTCCAATCTTCCTCCACCGACTCTTCTCCCTGGTCTCGGATTCTGCCAGTCATTTCCGCCAGTTCCATGTAGTCCATCACCTTCATCTGCCATTCTTCCCGGGTGGGTAGATCTTGTGTCTTCCAGTACTTTGCAATAAGTATTCTTGCTGCTGTTGTAGCATACATAAAGAAAGTTCTATCCTTCTTTAACACCAATTGGCTGACCATGCCCAGGAGAAAGGCCTCTGGTTTCTTCAGGAAGGTATATTTAAATACCTTTTTTCATTTCATTATAGATCATCTCCCAGAAAGTCTTAATCCTTGGGCATGTCCACCAAAGGTGAAAGAATGTACCTTCAGTCTCTTTACATTTCCAACATTTATTATCGGGCAAATGGTAGATTTTCGCAAGCTTGACTGGTGTCATGTACCACCTGTAGATCATTTTCATAATATTCTCTCTTAAGGCATTACATGTCGTGAACTTCATACCTGTGGTCCATAACTGTTCCCAGTCAGCCATCATAATATTGTGTCCAGCATCTTGTGCCCATTTAATCATAGCAGATTTCACCATTTCATCCTGAGGCACTTTGACGTGCTTTCAAACTGCTAGGTTGGCAGGAGCTGGGATTGAGCAACAGGAGCTCACCGCATCGCAGGGATTCGAACTGCCGACCTTCTGATCAGCAAGTACTAGGCTCTGTGGTTTAACCCACAGTGCCACCTGCATCATAGTGCTATGCTATTTCAGTCAGCCCAAAAATCCCAACTGCCCCTCTAGTGGTGGAACCCCAGAATTGAATAAGTACTTAATTGTACAAAAAGGTACAATTGAATAACTGAGTTTAATTATGTTACTTCAAATTATTATTTCTGATAAATGAGGTTTCCCTTCAGCTGGTGGCTTTTAAGGGTTGCTGTTTTGTTACTGCAGGAGAGTTACCAACTGATCTCACTTTAACCTACTGCTGTCTCTCATGTCGAGGGTGTTTGTAATGCTGCAACAATCTGAGCAAACCCCACATAAATGCAGAGTGAAGTCCCTAAGGCGGTTAGATGCCACCTTGTACGATTCCTTTGTGCAACTCCTGCAGACAAGCTGGTGCCAAATGTATTGCTCTGCTTTCCTTTGCACCACATCAGTGAGGTCAAGGGTGTGTGTGTGTCTTGCCCTCTTGGCATCCAAGGACCTCCACACACACTGCCCAGGCTTGTGCCCCAAATAAAGCCCCAGAATAGGGCCCCAGCAAGGTGGAGGGCTGCTTACCTGACTTTGGGAAGGTGCTGCGAGGACTCTGGCAGCCCTACTGTCTCCTGTCAAAGCTTGGTAGTGCTTGCACAGTGTTAGTAAGAATGGACAGGCTCTAGGACCCTGCTGGAGCCCTGGCCTTCCTTCCCAGAAGCAGGTGCCTTGCTAAGCCGCAGTGCTAGATTTATTGTACAGTTTCTCTGTACAAATGCCTGAAAAAATAAGAAGATCCACTTGGGGGCACCAAATACTGGTATTGTGCCGGTCGCCATTTTGTCTGGTCCATGCCAATACTGTCTTTGGCACCCCACATGGATCTTCTTAACATTGCACCTGGGAAGGAGAAAAGGGATCTAGGACCCTGGAGCCACCTTTCCAGAGCCAGGCTCGTTGCTTAGCTGCGTGCTGGATCTAGCAGGTTTTCTGCATAAGGAGTCAAACTAAGGTGGCGCAAAATTGAGAACATCCAATAGGGAGTGCCAAATATTGGACTCGAAAAATTGCTAAAGTCCATCTTTGGGTGGACTCTGCAAGGGCTCTGGGATGGCACCACCTTCCCAAAGCCGGGTAAACCTCATGTGATCCCAGCTTTGGGCAGGTGTGTGTGAAAGGGGAAAGTAACATACAAACAGGACTCTTCAGGGCCTTTGCAAGAGAAAAAAGCCCTTTCCTGCTCTCCTCCCGAAATCCCCCCATGTTGTAGCCCAGGCTTGTCTTTTGAATGGCTGCTGTCCATAGCTGGCGCTCGCTTAGAAACCCCTGCCAGTTATTGAAATATAAACTTTGGTTATATGCTTCTAATTTAAAAAATAAATAAACCAGGCCTGTTGCATAAATTTATTTCCCCCCTCTCACCCCCCCATATGTTTGTGTGCACGCATGTGTGTTTCTGTGTCTTCCTTGTGTCTATTGGGGAACATTCTCCCACTTTCCTTTTGATATCTATGCTACTAATTACTTTGGTGGTTTTAGAGACGATGTGCTGATGTATTAATTACACTGGTCAACAACAAATTTGTTGTCTGCGTTTTTTCAGTTGATTTAGGACGAATCTGATGCGCTGAATCCAAAAATCACATTGGTTTTGCTCAATCAGGTCAAGTTTTTGAGCTATGGCCACATGTCGTTTTTTTACGTGTTTGTTCACATGTACACTTGTGTGGAGCATTTTAGAAGAAGTTGGTGGGGGTAAAATGCCATGTCGAATAATTGTTTTGATTGGAAATGATTATTTTAATGACAATAAGTATTCAGGTCCAATAGTTCTGGGTGATTATGTCGAAAAGGGATCAGTGTGAAGTCATAAAACCATGTCACTGACTGCTACTTCTGTGCTGTTGATGTGACTGGGATCAACAGAAAGAACTGGAGCAGGCTCAAGTATCCTGATCTTCAATCAGCACGTCGTCCTGTAGCTCATTGTGATGAAATTCCAGTGCCTATCTTCAGAGAACTTCCTGACATTAGTGACGAAGATGCCTCCAGTGTTGAAGGACATGAAGAAGAAGAAGTGGTTCTTGAAGATGATGCTCCACATCCATTTTCCCAAAAGGAGTTGAATGATCTAGTTCACGACCTCAGCTTGTCAAAGGACTCTGCCGAACTGTTGGCATCCAGAGTGAAGGAAAAAAACCTCCTCTCTGACAGTGCTCGCATCAGCTTCTTCCGCAACAAGAATCAAGAGTACCTCCGTTTTTCTCGGAAGAGAAGGACTTGGTGTACTGTGCAGATATTGCGCAGCTTCTGCTCAAGCTTGGAGTGCCACAGTACGAACCCAAAGATTGGAGACTGTTCGTTGACAGCAGCAAGCGATCACTGAAATGTGTTCTGCTACACAACGGCAACCAGTTTGCCTCTATACCCCTGGCTCACTCGACTACACTGAAGGAGAACTGTGAAGCAGTGAAGTATGTGCTGGAGAAAATTGGTTATGATCAGCATAAGTGGTTTATTTGTGTTGACCTGAAGATGGTGAACTTTTTGTTGGGACAACAGTCTGGCTTCACCAAGTACCCATGTTTTCTGTGCATGTGGGATAGTAGGGACCGTGCTCAGCATTACACGAAGAAGGGCTGGCCTGGGCAGGAGGAATTGGTGCCTTGCAAAAAAAGGAACGTCATCAACGACCCTCTGGTGGACAGAGACAGAATACTCTTCCCACTGATGCACATCAAGCTTGGCTCTGGACAAGGATGGTGACTGCTTCACTTTGTTACGGTAAAAATCTGGGTGCGGGGCTACACTGCCACCCAGCTCGTCGGACTAAGTCCACGGGTCCCTGCGGAAGAAAATGAGCTCAGCCGGGCACAGGAGCAAACTGCAGAAGATCCAAGTTTATTGCGCAACAGGTTCAAGACGAGATTGAACCCCGAGCAAGGGGTGACCTGAGTTTTTGAAACTTCCCTCCATATTCCAGAATACAGTGCAAAATACATCATATTTGCGTCATGAATACATTAAAGAGAGGTTGGGTTACACGGATTACATCATGAATATTTTAGGGAGAGGTTGGGTTACACAAATTAACATATGGAGGAGGGAGGGGGGATTATGCAGAGTTGAAGGTATGCGCGAATAAGCACTTCCTGATCACCCGTGATGGGAAGACAATAGTCCAAGTATGTAAAGTCTACCACCTGGCATTGCCCGGAGGAAAGGTTGGGCAGAGTGATTTGACCGGATTAGGGTCTTCCTGCGTACGTGACTCCTCGCTCGAAGGATTATGGAGGCAGGGGAGGTGTCATAAAGTCCAGAAGAAACTGAGTCAATTGACACCAGAACCAAGGAAATCGGTGCTATGGTTGATTTTATACGAATTTCTGAAGTTTTCAGTCCATTCCAGTCCATTCCCATATTGATAATTGAAGTCGGAAACAAAATAGATACATTGTTGCAGAATTTGACACTTTCAGGAGTTCAGGAGTTTCGGTTCCATTGTTCTCCCAGCAGGGAGCCGTCAGCAGCTTGTCAAGAGGTTAAATGAGGCGTGCAGGAGCTCACTGAGCTAGCTCTGCATGGCGAATGCATGGTTCTGATTGGATAAAGCGCGGCCATTACAGTGAATGGAGGATACAATTCGACACGGTCTACCCACGTTAGAAATGGAGCGAGAGGGAGGCTTAAGGAAAGACGGTGGGCTTATTTCGCCCGTATAGAGAGAGGGAAAACCACTTTATTTATGAGGCCAGGGGTATAGTGTGGTGCTTGTGTAACGGTGTGGGGGCTGAGGGGTCAGGGCAAAGCTGGGCGCCGTCGAGGTCATCGCCTCGGACCCTTTGGTGCCGGCGGAGGGATGAGGGAAGGTACCCCACCTCCTTCCGTATCAACTTACTTGTGCCAGGCTTTTCCAGGATTGACCATGGATAAGTTGAAAGCTGGCATCTTTGACGGTCCTCAGATCCGTCAGCTCATCAGAGATCCAGAGTTTGGAAACTCAGTGAACGAAGTGGAACTGGAAGTGTGGAAGGCATTTGTTCTGGTAGTGAAGAACTTTCTTGGCAACAATAAGGCCAGAAACTACGCAGAACTTGTCAACAACATGCTGACTTCTTTCAGAAACCTGGGCTGCAACATGAGCATCAAGATGCACTACCTATTTTCACATATGGACCAGTTTCCTGAGAACCTGGGTTCAATGAGTGACGAGCAGGGGGAGAAATTCCATCAGGACATGAAAGAGATGGAGACCAGGTATCAGTGTCGCTGGGACGCAGTCATGATGGCTGACTACTGTTGGACTCTGAAGAGAGACCTCCCTGCTGCTGAGCATTCCAGGAGTTCCAAGAAATGGAAGTTCAAGCCCTGAAGTTTGACAAATGGTGAAGCAACATGCAATTTACGTGTACTAACCTTTATCAATGCCCACCATTCAGTTTACAGTAAACCTGACCTGATGGAGAGAAACGGATGCCATTTCCAGATTCAGCAGTGCAAAAATACCCTAAATCAGTTGTAGAAATCTAGACAACATTCAAAAAGTAAAAAATTTTTGCCCAGTGTTATCTGTACCATAAAATAACAGTTGTAACAATATATCTGAAGGTATCTGAAGAAGTGTGCATGCACACAAAAGCTTATACCCAGAACAAACTTAGTTGGTCTCTAAGGTGCTACTGGACAATTTTTTAATTTATTTCAACAGCATCAGACCAACACGGCTACCTACCTGAATCTAGAAGTTGTAACAATATATTAAAGGTAAATAAAAATTTGTAAGTTTTAGACACCTAAATAGTAGAAGTCACCAGGAAATTGCCCCATTTGCCTCCCCATAGCTCCATCCTTATTTCAGACATCATGTTATAGAATGCTCAGTCTGTGGCTCTTCATGCCTTTGCAAGTAGCAGAACCTTAATATAACACATTGCATAGAAGGCCTGCTTTTTTGTATGGTATGTTCACGCTGAGGTTCTTAACACTGTTTCCAGTCCGTTATTCCTGTTCTCATTTCTACTTAGAGCTACGCTATTTCAGTAATCCAACTGCACCTCTGGTGGTGGAACTCCATAATTGCATGTGTACTTTGCACAAAAATGTGCAATTCAAAGCACTGTGCTTAATGGTGCTATGTACTTTTAATAATTATTTCTGATAAATTATGCTGCCCTTCAGCTGGTGGGCTTTAAGGGCTGCTGTTTCATACCCTCCAACATTTCTCCGATGAAAATAGGGTCGTACCATTCCATAAATGATAATTTTACTATTTACACCCCACACCCACATCTTACTGGGTTGCCCCAGCACTCCGGGCAGCTTCTGACATATACAAAAACATAATAAAACATTTTAAAAAAACCTTTCCTATACAGGATTGCCTTCAGACGGTTCAGGGATCAAATTACTCCATACCCTCCAACATTTCTTCAAAGAAAATAGGAACATTCTAAGGAAAAGTGGGACATTACGGGATGGCTTTCGGTTGTGTCTTGTACTCCTCCTTCGGGCAGCAGCCCAGGACCTCCACGCACACTGCCCAGGCTTCTGCAGCAAGATGGTGGACTGCTTACCCAATTTTGAGAAGGTGGCATAAGGGTTCTGATAACGTTCCAGAGCCCTCCTGCCTCCTGCCAATGCCAAGTAAGAGGCAGCACAGCTTCAGGTGCCTTGTTTAGGCATGTCACATACTGGCTTCTATGATTATTAAAATCTGTCCATTTTATCTGGCTCTGAGAGGGCAGAGTGAGGGATCTGTGATGCTTGCTACAAGAGTTCTGGCACTGCCTTCCAAAAGCTGGGAAAACCTGATTTGAACCCAGCTTTGGTTGCTTTGATTTCCCACACACCTGCCCTGGGACACTGGCCTCAACTTCCAACCCCCCACCTCTTTCTGAGTGTGTATATTTTTCTGTGTATCCCTCCTGTATATTAGGGAACGGTCTCTCACCTTCTGATATCTGTATTGCCAATTACTTCTACACCTTTAATTTTCCAGAAAATGTGCTGATTTAGAAATTATCTGTTCTATAAAATAAGAGTAGTAACAATATGTTATAGGTATGTTAAAAATTGTGTTTAAACCCCTCAGTAGTAGTCGTTGCCAGGACATTATCTTATTTGCGTCTAGATAGCTCAATTTTTTCAGACATCATGTTATTTTGCTAAATCACGATGTTTAGCTGGTAACGTATCACGATGTTGAAAACCAAACATCGGACTAGACTGATGCCGCAAAATTAAGAAGATCCACCTGGGGGCGCCAAATAGTGACCTTGAACTGGACGCCATTTTATTGAGTCCATTTTCTCGGGTCCACGTGTAATCTGCCATAACATGGTGCCTTTGGGATTTTTGGTGCCACCAAGTGGATCTTCTGAATGTTGCACCTCAGCATAGGCGGCGCCAGGGCTCTGGGTAGGCAGTGCTATGGGCGGTGTCAGAGTCCTGGCACCGCCTTCTAAGAGCCCTAGTATCACCCTCCCAAAGCTGGAAGCCTAGCAAGTGTTTCCATGGCTTTAGGGAGGAGAGACGGGCTCTAGGACCCAGCCAGAGCCCTGGAGTTGCATTCCCGGAGCCAAGGATCTGGGATCCTGCAGTTTTCCTGCAAAGGGCTCTAATCTGATGTGAAGTGGTTCAAAATTATGGAGATTCATAATTGAGACGATCTGTTTAGGCATGCCACATATTGGCTTCTATGATTATTAAAATCTGTCCATTTTATCTGGCTCTGAGAGGGCAGAGTGAAGGACCTGTGATGCTTGCTACAAGAGTTCTGGCACTGCCTTCCAAAAGCTGGGAAAACCTGATTTGAACCCAGCTTTGGTTGCTTTATTTAATTTCCCTCACACCTGCCCTGGGACACTGGCCTCAACTTCCAACCCCCCACCTCTTTCTGAGTGTGTATATTTTTCTGTGTATCCCTCCTGTATATTAGGGAACGGTCTCTCACCTTCTGATATCTGTATTGCCAATTACTTCTACACCTTTAATTTTCCAGAAAATGTGCTGATTTAGAAATTATCTGTTCTATAAAATAAGAGTAGTAACAATATGTTAAAGGTAAGTTTAAAAATTGTGCTTAAACCCCTCAGTAGTAGTCGTTGCCAGGACATTATCCTATTTGCGTCTAGTTAGCTCAATTTTTTCAGACATCATGTTATTTTGCTAAATCACGATGTTTAGCTGGTAACATATCACGATGTTGAAAACCAAACATCGGACTAGACTCATGCCGCAAAATTAAGAAGATCCACCTGGGGGCGCCAAATAGCGACCTTGAACTGGGCGCCATTTTCTGGAGTCCATTTTCTCGGGTCCACCTGTAATCTGCCATAACATGGTGCCTTTGGGATTTTTGGTGCCACCAAGTGGATCTTCTGAATGTTGCACCTCAGCATAGGCGGCGCCAGGGCTCTGGGTAGGCAGTGCTATGGGAGGTGTCAGAGTCCTGGCACCGCCTTCTAAGAGCCCTAGTATCACCCTCCCAAAGCTGGAAGCCTAGCAAGTGCTTCCATGGCTTTAGGGAGGAGTGACAGGCTCTAGGACCCAGCCAGAGCCCGGGAGCTGCATTCCCGGAGTCAGGCACCTTATTCTGCTGCAATGCGGGATCCGGCACAGAGATCTGAGTTGAGGTGGTGGAAGATTGTGAAGATTCATAATCGAGAAGTTCTATTGAGGCATGACACATAATTGGCTTGAAATATTACTAAAGCCTGTTCATTTTATCCATCTTTGAGAGGGTGGCGCAAGGAATATGGGATGTTAGCAGATCCCTGGCATTGCTTTCCCAAAGCTGGGAAAGCCTCATTTGATTGCAGCTTTGATTTCTTCATTTTCTTCCTCACATGTCTGCCCTGGGGCCATGGTCTCACATCCCAAAAGTCCCCCAAGTTGCTGCCCAGCCCTGCCTTTTGAACAGCTTCTGCCCTCAGGCAAGGCTTGTTTGGAAGCAGCTGCCAGTTTAATAAAGAAGAATAAATTATTATTATTATTATTATTATTATTATTATTATTATTATTATTATTAAAATATATGTTCCTCTGTGGTTTTGTCAGCATAGGACACTGGGAGGGGGGGGGGAATCTGAGGCCCCACTCAACTGAATGTGTCTGAGTTTCCCATATATGGAAAAAAAAATGTTTGGAGGGCTGCTTACCCAACTTTGGGAAGATGGCTGAGGTGGTGCAATATTAAGATGACCTCGGGAGCACCAAATATCAGAACCTCACTGGACACAATTTTGCATTACCAGGGCTCTGCATTACCAGGCATTGCCCAGAACTTGTTGCAACCACTTTTGCCTTTGTTTGCGTAGGATGCTCTTTCAGTCTGTCAATCTGCATGCCTTTTCAGTTAACAGAACCTCATATATGATAGAATACATTGCCTGTAGGATCTGCTTTTCTTGATACTTCTGTGGTACTTAATGCTGTTTCTAGTTTGTTATTTCTGTTATGATTCTTACATACTGTTATGCTATTTCAGTAAACCAGATATCCCAACTGGAATTCCAGAATTGAATAAGTGGAATTCCAGAATTGAATAAGTATATAATAGTACACAAAGGTACAATTGAACCACTTTTCTTAATTGTGGTACTTCTAATTATTATTTCTGAGAAATGTTGTTGCCCTTCAGCTTGTGGCGTTTAAGGGTTGCTCTTTTGTTATTTTTTTTAAAAGATATTTATTAAAATTTCCAATTTTTATACAAACAAAAAGCAAAAAAGTTTAAAAACACATATAGTTCACAATACTTAGTTTTCAATGACATATTTCCCTGACCTCCTCATACCTCCCCTTCTTGTATTCCAATTCAAATTATTTATTCAGCAAATCCTTATCTCAAAGCATTACAGCTAAAAACCCCTTAATTTCTATCCAACATCATTCAACATTCATTAATTTTACAATATTGCATCTTCCAGTACTTTGCAATAAGTATTCTTGCTGCTGTTGTAGCATACATAAAGAAAGTTCCATCCTTTTTTGACACCAACTGGCCTACCATACCCAAGAGAAAGGCCTCTGGTTTCTTCAAGAAGGTATATTTAAATACCTTTTTCAATTCATTATAGATCATTTCCCAGAAAGCCTTAATCTTAGGGCACGTCCACCAAAGGTGAAAAAATGTACCTTCATTTTCTTTACATTTCCAACATTTATTATCGGGCAAATGGTAAATTTTTGCAAGCTTGACTGGGGTCATGTACCACCTGTATATCATTTTCATAATATTTTCTCTTAAGGCATTACATGCTGTAAATTTCATCCCAGTGGTCCACAACTGTTCCCAGTCAGCAAACATAATGTTATGTCCAACATCTTGTGCCCATTTAATCATAGCTGATTTGACAGTCTCATCCTGAGTGTTCCATTTCAGCAGCAAGTTATACATTTTTGACAAAATCTTAGTTTTGGGTTCTAACAGTTCTGTTTCCAATTTAGATTTTTCCACCTGGAAGCCAACTTTCTTATCCAAATTGTAAGCCTCCATTATCTGATAATAATGAAGCCAGTCTTGCACTTTGTTTTTTAGTTTCTCAAAACTCTGCAGTTTCAGCCTATCTCCTTCTTGTTCCAAAATTTCCCAATACTTCGGCCATCTGGCCTCCATATTGAGCTTTTTCTGAGCTTTCGCTTCCATTGGTGACAACCACCTTGGGGTTTTATTTTCCAATAAATCTTTATATCTAATCCAAACATTAAACAATGCTTTCCTAACAATATGGTTTTTAAATGCTTTATGTGCTTTAACCTTGTCATACCACAAATATGCATGCCACCCAAAAACATTGTTAAAACCTTCTAGATCCAAAATGTCTGTGTTCTCAAGAAGCAGCCAGTCTTTCAACCAGCAGAACGCTGCTGATTCATAGTAAAGTTTAAAGTCTGGCAGGGCAAATCCACCCCTTTCCTTTGCATCAGTTAATATCTTAAATTTTATTCTGGGCTTCTTGCCCTGCCAGACAAATTTAGAAATGTCTTTCTGCCACTTCTTGAAACAGTCCATCTTGTCCACAATTTGCAATGTTTGAAACAAAAACAACATTCTAGGCAATACATTCATCTTTATAGATGCAATTCGACCCAACAAGGAAAGCTTCAAAGTTGACCAAATTTCTAAATCTTTTTTCACTTTCATCCAACATTTTTCATAGTTGTCTTTAAACAAATTCCCATTTTTAGCTGTCATGTTAATCCCCAGGTATTTCACTTTCTTAACCACAGTTAACCCTGTTTCACTCTGAAACTTCTCTCTTTCAGTGAATGTTAAGTTTTTCTCTAATACCTTAGTTTTTGACTTGTTCAATTTGAATCCTGCCACCTGGCCAAGTTCTTGAATTAGTTCTAAAACTCTTTTAGTACTAGATTCTGGCTCTTGTAACGTCAAAACTAGGTCATCTGCAAATGCTCTCAGTTTATACTGTTTAGCTCCGACCTGTATACCTTTAACCGACCGGTCCCAAGGGTTGCTCTTTTGTTAACTCAGGAGAGTCAAACCCTTATCTCACTTTAATCTCAGCATTGGGGGATCTCTTCCAGAGAAGAAACTGCTCAGGAGTAAACTCTACACAAATCCTGAGTAGAGTCCCTAAGGTGGTTGGACAGCGCCTTGTATTCCACTTTCTCAGACAGGGTCTTGTCCTCTGTGCAGCCCATAACCTTCTCACACATTGCCCAGCCTTCTGCTGCAAAGAGATCACTTCAGTACTGCTATTGCAGCCAAACAAACATTAAAGGAGGGACACTTTATTGTGCATATCATTTTGCTGCAATTATATGTTCGTCTGTGGGTAGGATGTTGGGGGGGGGAGAATCTGAGGACCCCCACAGCTGAATATGTAGAAGGATCCCATACATGTAAAAAAAAAATCCATAAATACACCAAACCTCAGAACCTGCACCAGCAAGGTGAGGGGCTGCTTGCCCCACTGTGGAAAGGTGGTGCCAGAGCCCTCCTGCCTCTTGTCAAAGCCCATAAGTCATGGGTAGGCAAACTAAGGCCCGGGGGCCGGATCCAGCCCAATCACATTATAAATCCGGCCTGCAGATGGTCTGGAAATCAGAGTGTTTTTACATGAGTAGAATGTGTCCCTTTATTTAAAATGCATCTCTGGGTTATTTGTGGGGCCTGCCTGGTGTTTTTACATGAGTAGAATGTGTGCTTTTATTTAAAATGCATCTCTGGGTTATTTGTGGGGCATAGGAGTTCGTTCTTTTTTCTTCTTCAAAATATAGTCCGGCCCCCCACAAGGTCTGAGGGACAATGAACCAGCCCCCTGCTGAAAAAGTTTGCTGACCCCTGTCATAAGTGCTTGTTCTGCTTTGGGAAGGACAGAAGGGTTCTAGGTCTCTGGCACAGCCTTGGCACTGCCGTCCCAGAAACAGGTGCCTTGCTCAGCCACAGTACCAGATTTACAGTGCATTTAGTTTAGTGCCTTACTAGCAATTTCTATGTAGCTCATCTGAGGTGGGGCAAAATTAAGAAGATCCTCTTCAGGGCAACAAACATTGTTTTTACACAAGCCGACATTTTACAAAGTCCATTTTCTGTTCCATCTATGATCTGTCATAAAACAGCACCCTGTGCAAGGCCAGTATTTGGCACCCCCAGTGGAATTTCTTAATGTTGCACCTCCTCAGTGAAGTCATGGATAAAATGAACAGGCTTTAATAATATTTCAAGCCAATTATGTGGCATGCCTCAATAGAACTTCTCGATTATGAATCTTCACAATCTTCCACCACCTCAACTTAGATTTCTGTGCCGGATCCCGCATTGCAGCAGAACAAGGTGCCTGGCTCCGGGAAGACAGCTCCCAGGCTCTGGCTGGGTCCTAGAGCCCGTCTCTCCTCTCCATGGAAGCACTTGCTAGGCTTCCAGCTTTGGGAGGGTGATACTAGGGCTCTTAGAAGGCGGTGCCAGGACTCTGACACCTCCCATAGCACTGCCTACCCAGAGCCCTGGCGCCGCCTATGCTGAGGTGCAACATTCAGAAGATCCACTTGGTGGCACCAAAAATCCCAAAGGCACCATGTTATGGCAGATTACAGGTGGACCTGAGAAAATGGACTCCAGAAAATGGCGCCCAGTTCAAGGTCACTATTTGGCGCCCCCAGGTGGATCTTCATAATTTTGTGCCACCTGAGCTTGGTGCGATGCACGGTTTATCGTAATATGTCACCAGCTAAACATCGTGAAATACCAATATAAGATGAACTGCACGGAAATGAACAGGGTAATGTCCTAGCAACTGCTACTACTGAGGGATCTAAAACTTACAAATTTTTACATACCTTTAATATATTGTTACAAATATTATTTTACCGTACATATCATTTTTAAATCAGCACATTTCTCCTAAAATTAAAACTGTAGAAGTAATTTGAAGCATAGATGTCATAAGTAAGGTGAGAGAATGTTCCATAATAAATATGAGGTGGACAAAGAAACATATATACAAACACAAAAAGAAGAGGAGAAGGGAAGAAAGAGGCTTAAAGAGCAGAGGAAGGTTTCATTATTATTATTTTTTAACTCAGAAGTAAATTAACACATTTTATTCTTTCAGAGGACTAGCCTTAGCTCTGACAATATCCCAGAGCTGTGTGATATTTATCCCAAAGAAGGATAAAATGGACAGATTTTAATAATCTTTTAAGCCGAAATGTGACACGCCTAAATGGAACTTCTCAATTATGAATCTTCACAATTTGCACCACTTCAGCTCAGATCCCGCATTGCAGCAAAACAAGGTGTCTGGCTCTGGGAAGGCAGCTCCAGGGGTCTGGCTGGGTCCTAGTGCCCTTCTCTCCTTCCCGCAGCTGGGGAAGCATTTACTAAGCTTCCAGCTTTGGAAGGGCGGCAGAGGGCTCTTTGGATGTCGTCATCTTTGCAGAGGTGCTGCAACATTAAGAAGATCGACTTGGGGGCGCTAAGGATTGGCCTCGCCAAGACGCCATAATATGGCAGATTACAGACAAAATACTGGCTGGTTCTAGTCCAATATTTGGCACCCCCAAGTGGATCTTCTTAGTATGGCAGATTACAGACAAAATAGTGGCTGGTTCTAGTCCAATATTTGGCACCCCCAAGTGGATCTTCTTAGTATGGCAGATTACAGAAAAAATGGTGGCTGGTTCTAGTCCAATATTTGGCACCCCCAAGTGGATCTTCTTAGTATGGCAGATTACAGAAAAAATGGTGGCTGGTTCTAGTCCAATATTTGGCACCCCCAAGTGGATCTTCTTAGTATGGCAGATTACAGAAAAAATGCTGGCTGGTTCTAGTCCAATATTTGGCACCCCCAAGTGGATCTTCTTAGTATGGCACCACCTCAGCTGAGCGCGATGTTTCATTGTGATATGTTACCAGCTAAGCATTGTGATATACCAAGATAACATGATGTTTGAAAAAAGGGAGCTATCTAGAAGGGATCAGGGTAATGTCCTGGCCACTTCTACTACTGAGGGATCTAAGACTAACAAATTTTTACTTACCTTTAACATACGGTTACAAATGTAATTTTACCATACAGATAATTTTTAAGTAAGCACATTTTCCCTAAAATTAAAACTGTTAGAAGATACAGGATGGATAAGGAAACACATAGACATACACACAAAGAGGAGAAGGGAGGAAAGAGGCTTAAAAAGCAGGGGAAGGCTTCAATTTTTATTTTTTTACTCAGAAGTAAATAATCCCAGTCTATTCTTCCACCAGACTAGCGGCAGCTTCCAAGCGAGCTCCAGCAGAGGCCAATACTATCCAAAAGGCAGGGCTGTGCAGCAACTTGGGGTGCATTTGAGGTGGCAGGGGAAAGTGCATTCTGTTCTTGCAGGCTCCAGGGGTCAGGCAGGGTCCTAGAGCCCGTCGCTCCTTCAAAAAGCCAGGGAAGTATGGCATTGCATTATTATTTGTAATAGCAGGTGTTTTGCTCAGCTGCAGTGCGGATTTAGGGTGTGGAGTGGAAGAGGTGCAACATTAAGAATTTCCACTAGGGGTGCCAAATACTGGCCTCCAAAGGCACCATTTTATGTCAGATCATAAATGGAGCAGAAAATGGTGGCTGGCACTAGACCAATGTTTGGCGCTCTGAAGTGGATCTTCTTAATTTTGCAGCACCACAGAGAAATTGCTAGTATCACTCTACATCCACTGTAAATCTGGTACTGTGGCTGAGCAAGGTACCTGCTTCTGGAAAGGAAGTTCCATGTTTCTGGCTGGGTCCTAGAGCCTTTCCATTCTATCCCAAAGCTGCACAAGCACTTATGGGATTTGGCAGGAGACAGAAAGGCTGCCAGAATCCTTGTGCCACCTTCCCAAAGTGAGGTGAAGTGAGCACCCCTCCCAATTGGTGGGTCCCGTTCTGGGATTTTTTTTGGCTGTACACAATTTTTCCTCCTACACATGCAGCTGTAGGGAGCCTCAGATTTTGCTCCACAGCTTCCCAGAAGCCTAGTAGGTGCACCTCTGGCTTTGGGATGGAGAGAAGGTCATCTTTGGGAGGGCTGTGTGAGCTTTTGCAGTGCCTTCCTATAGTCAGGTAAACATTATGGGATCACAGTTTTGCACAGGGGTGTGTGTCTGTGTGCGTCAAATTAAATAAATGAAGAATAGGTTTACTACAAGTGGGGGGGGGGTTGTCTTGTTGTCTGTGCAGTCCAGGACTTCCATGTACATTGCCCAGGATTGTGTGCTGCTGGAGAGATCATTTCAATGCTTTCCATTGCAGCCAAACCAACATTGAGGGTGGGTGGGGGGTCTTTCTTGTGCATATCCCTTTGCCTCAGCATTATCACCCACCTGCTAGCTAGTGCTACAAGAACAGAAACAGGTGATTGGGGGAAGGATATGAACAGTGGCTCCACTATTCATTTTGCTGCAGGTAAATGTTCATCTGTGGTTTTGTCAGGGCAGGACGCTGGGGGGATGGGGAAATCAGAGGCCCCACTCAACTGTATGTACAGGAGGATCCCGTACATGGGGGGGAAATGTGTAAAGCCACAAAACACCAGAATGGGCTCAGCAAGGTGGAGATCTGTTTACTTGACTTTGGGAGGGTGGCATTAAGTCTGGGAACATCCCAGACCCCTCCTGTCTCTTGCTTTGGCAATGACAAAAGGGCTCTAGGACCCTGCTGGAACCCTGGAGCTTCCTTCCCAGAAACAGGTGCCTTGCTCAGCCACAGTAACCAAATTTAGAGTGGTGCCAGCAGTTTCTCTGTACAGGGTGCTTCTCTCGATAGTTCCACTTCCATCCATATTTCAGACATCATGTTATATTGGTACATCACGATGTTTAGCTGGTAATTTATGATGATATTGAAAACTAAACATTGGGTTGAGTTGAGATGCTGCAAAATTAAGAAGATCCACTTGGGGGCACCAACGGGCCTCACGCCAGGCACTATTTTACATATTGTCTAGTGCATCTCTTATCTTTGTTAAAATGGCATCTTGCCAATATTTGGCGCCCCCAGGTGGATCTTCTGAATGTTGCATTATGTCAGCGAAGGCGGGTCCCAAATACACCCTCCCAAGTTGCCACCCAGCCCTGCTGCCCTCAACCAGGGCTCCCTTGCTAGTCCCGTGGCAGAATAAACTGGGATTACTTGCTTCTGAGTTAAAAATAAATAAATAAAATCTTCCCCGGTAATTTAAGCCTCTTTCATCCCTTCTCCTCCTATTTCTCTGTGTGGAGTATCTATGATACTAATTACTTTCACAGTATTAACTTTAGAGAAAACATGCTGATGTAAAAATTATCTGTACTATAAAATACCGGTTGTATCAATATGTTAAAGGCAAGTAAAAATACGTAAGATTTAGACCCCATCAGTAGTAGCAGATTTCAGAACATCACCCCCGTTCACCTCCAGATATTTCCATCCTTATTTGAGACAACATGTTATTATATTAGTATATTGCGATGTTTAGCAGGTAACATATCACGATGTTGGAAAACCAAACATCGTGCAGAGCTGAGGTGCTGCCATTTTATGTAGTCCCATTTTATCTGGTTCATCTCTTATCTGTTAAAATGGCGTGCTGTGCGAGTCCAATGTTTCGCGCCCCCAAGTGGATCTTCTTAAAGTTGCCAGGGCTCTAGCCGTATCTGGGAGCCCTTGCTGCATTTCCAAAGCCGGAAGCCTAGTGCTACCTTAGGGAGGAAAGAAGAGCTCTAGGACCTTGCCAGAACCCTGGAGCTGCCTTCCCAAAAGCAGGCGCCTTGCTTAGCTGCACTGCAGCATCCTGCAGTTTTCATGCGTAGGTGTTGATCTGGGCAGGTGTAAAATTGCAAAGATTCATAATGGAGAAGATCGATTTTTTGAAGAGGGCAACATATTTGCTTCAAAATATTACTAAGCTCCATCCATTTTATCAGTCTTTGAGAGGGTGGTGCCAGGGCTCTGGGGTACAAGAGCTCTGGCACTGCCTCCCCAAAGCTGGGAAAAATCTCATCGGATCCTAGCTTTGGTTCCTGTATTTACTTCCACACGTACCTCCTGAGCTGGGGTCCTGAAGCCCTTGCCTCACCTCCGCTGTATGCGGAAAAAACCTGTGTGGAGGGCTCCTTGCCGATCTTGGGAAAGTAGAGAAAGGGCTCTGGCAGAGCCCCAGAGCCCTCCATTCCCCTTCCCAAAGCCCAGTAAGCAATCCCACAGCTTTGGGAAGGATAGAAGGGCTCTAGGACCCTGCCAGAGCCCTGGAGCTGCTTTCACAGAAGCAGGTGCCATGCTCAGTCGCAGTGCGGAATTAGAGTGCTGCCACCAATTTCTCTATGCAGTGCGCTCAGCTGCAAAATTAATAAGTTCCACTTGGGGGCGCCAAGTATTGGTCCACACCAGGCGCAATTTTATGAAGTCCATTTTGTGTGGTCTATTTGTGATCTAACATAAAACGGCGAGCAGTGTGAGGCCGATTTCTGTGAAGGTTGTGCCACCCTTCCGAAGCCAGAAGCCTAGTATGTGCTTTGGGAAGGAGAGAAGGGCTCTAGGACCTGGCCAGAGCCCTGGAACTGTGTCCCCAGAATCAGACACCTTTATTTGCTGCAATGCGGGATCCAGCATTTTCCTGCACATAGGTGGTGTCAGGGCTCTCCTTCCCACCCCACCCCCACCTTCACATAGCCAGGTAGACCTCATCTGACCACAGCTTTGCTCAGGGGTGGGGGGTGGGAAGGAGGGGAATAAATAAATGGAGAGTGGGTTTCCCCTTTCTCCTTCTCTGAATTTACTTCTCCACTCACCTGCTGTAATGAGGCACTGTCCGCCGATTTCCCCCTTGCCTCTGAAATGCCCCCCAAATTATTGCCCAGCTGTGCCTGTTAAACAGCTGCTGCCCTCAGCCAGGACTTGCTTGGAAGCTGCTGCTGCTGATCCCATGGAAGAATAAACTGGGATTGTTTACTTCTGAGGTTTTTTTTAAAAAAACCTCCCCTATTCTTTAAGCCTATTTCCTCCCTTCACCTCCTGTTTTTGTGTCTCTCTGTGAGTTTCTCTCTGTGTGTGTTTCTGTGTCACCATCGTGTCTATTAGGAAACAATCTGCCACCTTACTATTGAGGTTTATGATACTAATTACTTCTACTGCTTTAACTTTAGAGAAAATGTGCTGTACTATAAAATAACAGTTGTAACAATATATTAAAGGGAAGTAGAAATTTGTAAATTTAAGACAACCTCAGAAGCAGCAGTTGCCAGGACATTATGCTCTTCACCTCCACGTGGTTCCATCCTAATTTCAAACACCATGTTTTATTGGGATATTGCAATGTTTAGCCACGGTGGATTTAGAGTGGTGCCAACAGTCTCTTTGCACAATCTGCGGTGCTGAGGTGGCTATCTGTCTCTCTGTTTTTGTGTCTCCTTAAATGTGCTTCTCCAGATAGTTCCATCCATATTTCAGACATGCAATATGGGTACATCACGATGTTTAGCTGCTAATGTATCACAATGTTGAGTATCATGATGTTGAAAACCAAACATCGGGTTGAGCTTAGATTCTGCAAAATTAAGAAGATCCACTTGGGGACGCCAATGGGCTTCACGCTGGGCGCCATTTTATGAAGTTTATCTTATCTGATTCATCTCTTATCTGTGTTAAAATGGCATCTTGTGAGGCCAATATTTGGCTCCCCCAAGTGGATCTTCTTAATATTGCAGCACTGAGTCTGTGGCTGAGGAAGGCACCTGCTTCAGCAAATGTAGCGCCAGGGCTTTGCCAAGAGCCCTTCCTTCCTTTGCAAAGGTAGGGGAGCACTTGCTAGGATTCCAGCTTTGGAGCCCTGGAGCTGCCTTCCCAGAGCCTGGCACCTTGCTTAGCAGTTTCCCTGCACAGGGCGCTTAGCCAAGGTGGTGCAAAATTGAGAAGATCCATAACTGAGAAATACTATTTTGGGGTACCAAATATTGGCCTCACACAGGGCACCATTTCATGAATCTTTACCAAGTATGTCCCTTTTTTCTGGTTTTTGGAGGATGGCACCCAGGCCCTGGGATGCTGTCAGAGCACTGCTGGCACCACTTTCTCAGAACCCTGGTACCACCCTTCCTAAACCAGAAGCCTAGTAAGTGCTTCCCTGGCACCTTGCTTAGTTGCAGTCTGAGATCTGACAGTTTTCCTACACAGGGAGAGGTGAGATGGTGCAATATTGAAAAGATCCATAACTGAGGAGATCCAGTTGGGGGAATGACACATATTGGCCTCAAAAGATTACTGAAGTCTGGCTTTGGGGGAGGGGCAGTGCAAGGGCTTTGGATACCAGAGCCCTGGCAGCACCATGAAAAAATAAACTTTGGTTATTTACATAATAATAATAATAATAATAATAATAATAATAATAATAATTTATTTGTACCCCACCCATCTGGCTGGGTTTCCCCAGCCACTCTGGGTGGCTTCTAATATAGATTAAAAATACATTAAAATGTCACACATTAAAAACTTCCCTAAACAGGTGTCTTCAGATGTCTTCTAAATGTCAGGTAGCTGTTTATCTCTTTGACATCTGATGGGAGGGCGTTCCACAGGGCATGTGCCACTACCGAGAAGGCCCTCTGCCTGGTTCCCTGTAGCTTTGCTTCTCGCAGTGAGGGTACCCCAAGAAGGCCTTCGGCGCTGGACCTCAGCGTCCAAGCTGAACAATGGGGGTGGAGACGCTCTTTCAGGTATACTGGGCTGAGGCCATTTAGGGCTTTAAAGGTCAACACCAACACTTTGAATTGTGCTCGGAAACGTACTGGGAGCCAATGTAGGTCTTTCAAGACCGGTGTTATGTGGTCTCGGTGGCTGCCCCCAGTCACCAGTCTAGCTGCCACATTCTGGATTAGTTGTAGTTTCCGAGTCACCTTCAAAGGTAGCCCCACGTAGAGTGCATTGCAGTAGTCCAAGCGGGAGATAACTAGAAAATGCACCACTCTGGTGAGACAGTCTGCGGGCAGGGAGGGTCTCAGCCTGTGTACCAGATGGAGCTGGTAAACAGCTGCCCTGGATACAGAATTGACCTGCACCTCCATGGACAGCTGTGAGCCCAAAATGACTCCCAGGCTGCAAACCTGGTCCTTCAGGGGGCACAGTTACCCTATTCAGAACCAGGGAGTCCTCCACAGCCACCCACCTTCTGTCCCCCAAGAACAGTACTTCTGTCTTGTCAGGATTCAACCTCAATCCATTAGCCGCCATCCATCCTCCAACCGCCTCCAGGCACTTGCACAGGACCTTCACCGCCTTCACTGGTTCTGATTTGAAAGAGAGATAGAGCTGGGTATCATCTGCATATTGATGGACACCCAGTCCAAACCCCCTGATGATCTCTCCCAGCAGCTTCATGTAGATGTTAAAAAGCATGGGGGAGAGGACAGAACCCTGAAGCACCCCACAAATGAGGGCCCAGGGGTCTGAACACTCATCCCCCCCACTTTCTCGACACAGCCCAAGAGGAAGGAGTGGAACCACTGTATAACAGAGCTCTCAGCTCCTCTAGACGGTCCAGAAGGATGTTATGGTCGATTGTATCAAAGGCCACTGAGAGATCCAGCAGAACTAGGAAACAGCTCTCACCTTTGTCCCTTGCCCTCCTGAGATCATCAACCAGTACGACCAAGGCAGTTTCAGTCCCATGATAAGGCCTGAATCCTGACTGGAAGGGATCTAAATATCTGCACCCTCCAGGCATGCCTGGAGTTGTTCAGCAACCACCCGCTCAATCACCTTGCCCAAGAATGGAAGATTTGAGACTGGGCGATAGTTGGCCATATTTGTGGTACGACAAGGTTAAAGCTCATAAGGCATTTAAAAACCATATTGTCAGGAACGCATTGTTTAATGTCTGGATACGATACAAAGACTCACTTGAAAATAAAACCCCAAGGTGGTTGTCACCAATGGAGGCAAAAGCTCAAAAAAGGCTCAATATGGAGGCCAAGTGGCCAAAATATTGGGAGATTTTGGAGCAAGAAGGAGATAAATTGAAATTGCAGAGTTTTGAGAAATTAAAAGATAGAGTGCGAGATTGGCTTCACTATTATCAAATAAGAGAGGTATATAATTTGGATAAAAAAAATGGCTTCCAGGTGGAAAAATCAAAGTTGGAAAGAGAACTGTTAGATCCCAAAACTAAGATACTTTCAAGAATGTATAACTTGTTGTTAAAATGGAATACTCAAGATGAAACGGTTAAATCTGCTATGATTAAATGGGCACAGGATGTTGGACATAATATTATGTTTGCTGACTGGGAACAGTTGTGGAACACAGGTATGAAATTTACGGCATGTAATGCTTTAAGAGAGAATATTATGAAAATGGTATACAGGTGGTACATGACACCAGTCAAGCTCACAAAAATCTATCACTTGCCCGATAATAAATGTTGGAAATGTAAAGAAACTGAAGGTACATTCTTTCACCTTTGGTGGACATGCCCAAAGATTAAGGCCTTCTGGGAAATGATATACAATGAATTGAAAAAGGTATTTAAATATACCTGTGATGGGATGATGAGCTGCTTGTGCGTAAAATCCTAATCCCTCAGAGTTTGGCTAAGTCCCCAAACCTCTGTCTGTGATGGAGCTCCTTAAACATGACTCCATCAATCGCTCGTTGAATCGGACAGTGGGCGTTTACGGAACTTCTTCCAGCATAAAAGCTCCTTAACGGAAACGCGTCTTCTGGACTCTCGGCGTGACAGTTTCCGCCGAGGAGTGGGTGTCCCTACAGGAGGTCCTGAAATCTCCCCGCTGCTCCCGCTTGAAGTGTCTCTGAGCCCTCCCTCCGACTCACTTTCCCTTGGAACTCCACTTCTCCCCCTGCTGGTCCCCTCCTCCGCTGAATGGTCTCTCTCACCCTCCATGAGCCCTTTCACCTCCTTAGTCTCAGATGGCAGTTCCCTGACAATACCTTTCTGAAGAAACCAGAGGCCTTCCTGTTGGGCATTGTCGGCCAATTGGTGCCAAAGAAGGACAGAACTTTTTTTATGTATGCAACAACAGCAGCAAGAATACTCATTGCAAAGTATTGGAAGACACAAGATTTACCCACCCTGGAAGAATGGCAGATGAAGGTGATGGACTATATGGAACTGGCAGAAATGACTGGCAGAATCCGTGACCAGGGAGAAGAGTCGGTGGAAGAAGATTGGAAGAAATTTAAAGACTACTTGCAGAAATACTGTAAAATTAAGGAATGTTAAAATGATGTTGGATGGAAAATAAGTGGTATTGGTAAAAAGTTTTACAAGAATATGCAAGTATGGATTGATAACGGTTAAAATATACATTTACAATAGGTGATGATATTGAGCTATGAAAAATGGTAGAGGGTAAGGATTTGCTGAGAGGACTTTTTAAATGGGAATACAAAAGGGGAGGTGTGAGGAGGTCAAAGAATTAAGGAAATGAGACTAAGGACTATTGAAAGATGGAGTTAATTTTGAATTTTTTTTTGTTTTCTTTCTTATATTTTGCTAATATGATTTTTTCTTTTTTATATATACTTTTTCTATGTGTGTTTTTTCTCACTTTTTTTCTTTAGTTTGTTAATTTTTTTATTTTGTATTGTGTGATTATATGTTTGTGTTAAAAACTTTAATAAATATTTTTTTAAAAAAAGATAGTTGGCCATATTGGCTGGGTCTAAATTTTTTTTTAAGAAGCGGTTTAATGACCGCCTCTTTCAGCGGGTCTGGGAAGGCTCCCTCACAGAGAGAAGCATTCACCACCTTGCACAGCCCATCGCCCAGCCCTCCCCAGCTTGCTTTTATTAGCCAGGATGGGCAAGGATCAAGGAGACAGGTGGTTGGCTTCACACATCCAAGCAGCCTGTCCACATACTCGGGGGTAATGGATTGAAATTGATTCCATGCAACTTGACCAGACAGGGTGCTAGCACTCTCCCGCCCCAGCCCTGCTCCCATGGTGGTGTCTACCTCTTCCCAAATCTGAGCGACTTTATCTGCAAAAAACTTTGCAAAATCGTTGCAGAAGATCTTGGGGTCTTTACTAGGCCCCGATGGTAAAGGTGGTTCCGTTAAATTGAGAACCACCTGAAAGAGTCTCCTGCTACTATTTTCTACAGATGCAATAGAGGCAGTGAAGAAAATCTTCGCCGTTGCTATCACCATTTGATAGGCTCGACGTTGAGCTCTAGTCTGTGTATGGTCTGATTCAGAAGAAGTTTTCTGCCACCAAAGCGCTAGCCATCTCAGCAATTGTTTCCTCGTCCTCAGCTCCGAAGAAAACCATGGGGCTGTCCGGGCTCCATGCAATTGGAAAGGGTGCTTCAGAGCCAGACAGTCGATAGCTCCACATTCCAGCGGACCACCACGGAATCATCTGAAAGGCTATCAACATGGGATAAAGCATCCCCTACCACTCTCTGGAAGCCAATTGGATCCATTAAGTGGTGGGGCGGACCCTCCAAATTGGTCCCACCTCCCTGCAGAGGGAAAGGGTCAAGGAGAAGTCCAGTTGCACCAGGAAGTGATCTGACCATGGCACTTCTTTTGTTTCACTTTTTCTTAGTTTCAGATCACCCCCATCACTAGAGGTGAACACCAGGTCTAAGGCATGTCCGTGACTATGAGTTGGGCCAAACTTATTCAGGGTCAGCCCCATGGAGGCCATGCTTTCCAAGGTCCCAAGCAGCCCCTTGTAAGGTTGTGTCAGCTTGGATGTTAAAATCCGCTAGGACAACTAAACTAGGTGTTTCCAGGAGAACATCCACCACGACCTGAAGCAATCCTGTACTGCCCCTATTGCCCAACTTCCAGAACATGCACTCAGAAAACTGGGTCTTCCCAGTAGGATGCCTGATGCAAACTAGTGACTTCCTAAAAATCACTGCAAACCTGCCCCTCCCTGCCCACATGACCTGGGTTGCTGTGCTTAAGAGAAACCTGGTGGACAAGCAGCAGCTAAGACAGGGCCATCTGCTTCATCCAACCTTGCCTGTTCTTAAGCCTCTTTCCTCCCCCCCCCCCAATGTTGATTGGGGAACATTCTCTCACTCTACCTTTGTTTTCTAATTACTTCTTCAGTTTTAATTCTGGAGAAAATGTGCTGGTGTAAAAATTATCTGTACTATAAAATAACAGTTATAACAATATGTTAAAGATAAGTAAAAATGTGTAAGTTTTAGACCGCTATATAGCTCCATTCTTATTTTGGACATCATGTTATATTGGTATATCAAGATGTTTAGCTGGTGACATACTATGGTGTTGAAAACCAGACATTGCCCAGCCCTACTCTGAAGTTGGCACAGACTTTCCAGCCTTGGAAGGGGATATCCAATGTTTCCATGGCTCCTGGGATGCCCTTCCCAATTTCAATTTCATTGTTCCGCAAGGGACAATGACAATAAAGATATCGTATCATATGATTGTTCTCTAAGTGGTGCAAAAGTATGCATCTGAGTTGGGATAAGCACTAAATTTTTACATGTTGCTCTCTGTTCAACCCTTCCTTCTGATCAAGCAATACTTCGTGAAGGCTGATGCTGCATATGTTTATCCAGAAGTATTTCCCAATGAGTTCAGGTAGGCTTGATGCCAAACAAGTATTCAGCCTTAGAGTAAATATTAGTAAATCTTTAATAATATGTAAAAAGAAAAACAAATGCAAAACAAGTGTTTTAGTGAACTGGTGCTGCTAGTAGGGCTAGCTATCTGGAAAGTTTGTTTGCTGAAGTGACACAAGGACAGTCTGAAGGGCAAAGTTGAAATGCAGTATTTGCAGACAAAATGATAAGAAAAAAGGTCTTGTAGGTATTCAGCAAGATCATACCCCTGACTCTTGCTTGATGTGGCTCTTGAAGAACATTTAGCAAACAACCAAACTTTGCCAATAATGTTTCCCCATAAAAGCAGCTTATGTACTGCAACAAATGTTGCACACCCTCAAAGAATGTGTGCTTTGACTGAAGTCTCAGTGGAAGCAAAGTAGTCTAACCCTTGACCCTGTATATGTGGGATTGGTTGTTGAACTCTAATCCTTGGCCCTGGTCAAATCTATTTCTGAACAAAACCATGGCTTAGTGCCGACAAGCAAACATGCAGGTTCCCGGAGAATATCTCAGCTGCTCTGTTCCTCTTACAGTGTGGCTGCTATTGCAATGCTGTGAGCTATGCCATTGTTTGGCTTGGGTCTCATCCACGCCATACATTTAATGTTACCGGAAAAAATAAAGAAGAAATACACAAAGAAATGAACCAACCAACGTCTTAATTTTCAAAACCTTTATTGTTTAATAGTAGTATAAGCATACGCCCGTAGATAAGGGCTGTACAACGTAGCATACAGCGATCCCTTGACATTTGTTATTTTGACAGCTGCTTGCGAGGCAGCGCCCCCTAACAAAGACTACGCAGGTACTGCAGCTGTCAGACGCTGTAGCTGTCAAACCACGTACCTGCAATTTCCACCCTCCCTTCCCCACAGGTGGGCGGGGTTGGCGGCACCGAGCGGGGGCTCACCGGGCGCGTGCCTCCCACCTCCTTGGGCCGGCCTTTGAACCATCCCCGGCCAGGGAGGACAATGGACAGCTGGCCGGGTTTTGCGCCTGTGCCCGCAAAAGCAGCTAAGACTTGCAGAGGAACCCTGCTGAGAGTCAGTGAAAGTGTGAAACTCACTTGCAACATTGTATCTAGCCTTGTTATTTTGTACCCAGTAGATCCGTAGTCTATTTTTTATAGTCTAAAGCTTTAAAGTTCAATATAAAATCACGTTTGTGACGGATTTTCACCATTCCAACGGTGCTTTGCTCAGGGAAAAGATGGCAACTAGAGGAGGGAGGTGGGGCCTGGGGTAGCCATAACCTCCCCCCCAGGCGTATGGTCACGTACCCCTGAACATACTCGATAGGTGCTAAGTCTCACCTTCCTGTCTCTGGAGTGCCAGACTCAAACCCATTCTGAGAACAATATCCAACCGGTTTCAGTGTACTGGGATACTGGGAGAGACAATGGGGGGTGTTTGACTTGGCGGGAAGACAGAGATTGCTAGTATCACCTTTTGTCTCAACTAGCGCAGGGGATGCCAAGTATCCCTGATGGACAAGGCATCAGTTTTCAGCCAAGATGCTACTCCTAGTTTATTACATATGTGTGACAATTTCAATGTGGGGTTGAAATATCAACAACCTCAGATATGCAGATAACACAACCTTGATGGCAGAAAGTGAGGAGGAATTAAAGAACCGTTTAATGAGGGTGAAAGAGGAGAGCGCAAAATATGGTCTGAAGCTCAACATCCAAAAAACGAAGATCATGGCCACTGGGCCCATCACCTCCTGGCAAATAGAAGGGGAAGAAATGGAGGCAGTGAGAGATTTTACTTTCTTGGGCTCCATGATCACTGCAGATGGTGATAGTAGTCACGAAATTAAAAGGCGCCTGCTCCTTGGGAGAAAGGCGATGGCAAACCTAGACAGTATCTTAAAAAGCAGAGACATCACCTTGCCAACAAAGGTACATATAGTTAAAGCCATGGTTTTCCCAGTAGTGATGTATGGAAGTGAGAGCTGGACCATAAAGAAGGCTGACCGCCGAAGAATTGATGCTTTTGAATTATGGTGCTGGAGGAGACTCTTGAGAGTCCCATGGACTGCAAAAAGATCAAACCCCTCCATTCTGAAGGAAATCAGCCCTGAGTGCTGACTGGAAGGACAGATCCTGAAGCTGAGGCTCCAATTCTTTGGCCACCTCATGAGAAGAGAAGACTCCCTGGAAAAGACCCTGATGTTGGGAAAGATGGAGGGCACAAGGAGAAGGGGACGACAGAGGACGAGATGGCTGGACGGTGTTCTCAAAGCTACAAACATGAGTCTGACCAAACTGCGGGAGGCAGTGGAAGACAGGAGTGCCTGGCGTGCTCTGGTCCATGGGGTCAAGAAGAGTCGGACATGACTAAATGACTAAACAACAACAACAACAGTTAGCAGACAGAGTTCCCCCACTATGCTGAGATGTATTTCTTATATTTCTATTTAAATTATAGTAATGATTTCTAAATTTGCATCAATGCATATAACATGACTAAATGATTAACAACAACAACAAATGTTGTCGTTTGGAGTCATCGTTGCAACAATAAAGATCAAGCCCCTTGGCTGCTGTTTTGCTTCTATATATTTTTTTTTATAAATTTTTTATTAATTTTCCAACATAAATTAAGACACATTACAACTCACAATACATAGACAAACAGACATATAAACACGTATAATTTCATAACCTCTTTTTCTTAAGCCCAATTTCAACGACTTCCCCATGCCTCCCTTTTCTGCATCTCTGTTTTAAACTTTTTCAGCAACCCCTAATCTCAATTACTTATAATTCACTTTCTTTAATCCTTTTTCTCTTACCCAATCATTTACCGCTGCAAATCTGTTTTACATTACCCATGACATTTTAGCACTCGTTAATTTTACAATAGTTCTTAAGATAAAGTTTAAATTTCTTCCAGTCTTCTTCCACCGTCTCTTTTCCTTGGTCACGGATTCTGCCCGTCATCTCAGCCAATCCCATATAGTCAATCACCTTCGTCTGCCACTCTTCCAGCGTGGGTAGTTCTTGTGTCTTCCAATACTTTGCTAAAAGAACTCTTGCTGCTGTTGTAGCGTACATAAAAAACGTCCTATCTTTCCTTGACACCAATTGGCCTACCATGCCCAGGAGAAAAGCCTCTGGTTTCTTATGAAAGGTACACTTAAGAACCTTCTTAATTTCATTATAGATCATTTCCCAGAAGACCTTAATCCTTGGGCACGTCCACCAAAGGTGATAGAAAGTACCTTCAGTTTCCTTACATTTCCAGCATTTATTATTGGGCAAATGATAGATTTTTGCAAGCTTGACTGGGGTCATGTACCACCTATAAAACATTTTCATAATATTCTCTCTTAAGGCATTACATGCCGTGAACTTTATACCAGTGGTCCATAACTGCTCCCAGTCGGCAAACATAATGTCATGACCAATGTCTTGTGCCCATTTAATCATAGCTGATTTAACCGTTTCATCCTGTGTGTTCCATTTCAACAGCAAGTTGTACATTCTTGACAAATTCTTAGTATTGGGTTCTAACAATTCTGTTTCTAATTTTGATCTTTCCACCTGGAAGCCAATTTTCCTGTCCTGTTTGAATACTTCATTTATCTGGTAATAATGAAGCCATTTTGAAGCCATTTTGCTTCTATATCCTGGCTATAATCTTTGTTTGACTCTCCAACCTGAACCTGCAGAACTTTTCAGCAGCGTTAAAGCACTCTTAAAGGTAAAGGTAAAGGGACCGCTGACAATTAGGTCCAGGATTCTTTGGGGGAAGCCATGACTCATAGTGTTATAAATATGTTTTAAATACATGGTGTGGATATGACTGTAGGATGAAATAGGTACATTTTTTATTTCCCCACCCCCACCCCTTGCCGCCCACAAAGAACAAAAAAGGCAACTGAGCAAACTTTGGCGCTGCTCATAGTTTGTCTGGGATGACACAGGTCCTGGTCCAGATTTAATGCCAACACCCTTATGAAGAACGATTACAGTGTCTGGGACTTTTTGGTTTAGAAAAAGATTGAGTAAGGCTCCACCCACATTTACCAATGCTCTACATTTCTAGGCTTTCCAGGTCTGTGTCAGAGTGTTGTTGTTTTTTTGCCCCAACACTTTCTCCATGAGAAAGTGCTGTTCTTTGCTGCTGAATTGGAGCAAACAATAATCCACAGAAAACTTGAATTGCCATTTGCTCCAAATCATTGGTAGATATTGGGTCTTCCTGGGAAAAATGGGAGAGGGGGAGAAAGTGCTCATACACAGACCAGGAAAGCGCAGGCCTATGTGCTTATAACAGAATACAAACAACAACAACATAATGAGACATCAAACATTAAAAACTTCCATAGGCGGGGACTCTGTACCCTTTTATCCCAGCCTCACCTTTGTTGGTGAGACTGTGAAAAAGGGGCTTCAAAGAAGATGCTGGGACTATGAGTTCTTCAGAACATGAAAGCTTAAAAAGACTGTGGCTTCCACATGACAGGATGCTTCCACGTAACAGTTTATTTTGGACTTGGTGCATGTATGTAAGCTTTTCACAGCAGCCACATAACTTTTGTCTTCATCAAAATGCTATCCCATATTCTTTCTTCATTAGACCTGGTGTGAAGGATCACCAGGGACTGCCCTGCTCTGTACTTCTATCTTGTGAATATGCAGGTGAGCAAGGCTTGCTGATGGAGATCAGCTGAGAAACAACCCTGCAACCAAACAACCATTTCTCCTCCTTGCAGTGGGACCTGATGAGACAAATAAGAAAGGGCTGGGTGAGGGAGACATACAGCTGTTGGCAATGGGGTTCTATGATCCTTATAAATGAGGAGGAGGGTGGGGAAGGACTGTGGCAAACATCGGCCTAAAGTTCCAAAGCCTAGGAAAGAGAAGGTGCTGCAGAGGAGATCAAGGGGCTGATAGACCACAGAGCAAGATGAGGTGTACAGACAATGCCAGAAAACGGACCCTAAGAGGAGCTGCTGGGGTGGTAAGTACATACAAACAACTGAAGCAATAAATCTGGATTAAATGAGGGGAGGAAGAAATATGGGATGCTATTTTTAATGAATATAAAGTCATGTGATTGTTGCAAACAAACAAACAAACTTGTGTGTGTGTGAGCTGCACTGAGGCCACAACAAACTATGTGGAAACACCCAAGGCCTATCTAAACAGTACTTGCAGAAGTTCTAATGTATACAGAACACACACTTTACATGTGGTTTCCCTGACGTGTGGTTAATGTTAATCTCACAAAAACATCTTGCACTAAGTTTCCACTATCTGTTTGAAGCAGAGGTAACCCATCTCTGAGTGTGCAGTTGACTAGCGCTGTATGAAATTCAGAGATACCAGAAAGATACAAAATGATGACTGAGTGCTGGCGCTGTGCTATCATACAGCACATGTTGCTGGGTAATTTTCCTGCCTCATCCGGAAACTGTTTTCTTGGTGGTTTGGCTTGCTTTCATTTCAGGTTATGCTATTTAATCTTAAGAGCAGCAGCAACTTTTTATGTTTTGAAAATGGGAGTCAGACAAGAACCTTTCTGGTCCCTGGTTATATTGCAATACAGTACAGTATGAGGCACGTTTAGCAGGCTTGTTCCAAAGCCGCCAAGTTCTACACGTTTCATTGCAGAATCCATAGGAGCCAACTCCTAGGGGCTTGAGGTCCCTTTGCCCCCCATAAAAACATTTGAGGGGGCCAGGCATGGATGTAGAGGCGCTTTGTTGGACGGGGGCGGGCAGAACCGAGTTATCTGCAGCATGATTGGTCAGTTAATTAAAGACTTTTATTTATTTATTTACTGGATGGAGGGGCAGTTGCACACCCTTGGCTGCCCCCCCCAATAAAGTGGATGGGTCTTGCCATTCAAATAGTGCATGTGTGCGGCATCATGTGATTGATTATGCAGGGTGGGGCTTACCTATCTCCCAGTATTTTATTCAAGTTTGACCCCACCCCTATCTCCCAGTATTTTATTCAAGTTTGCACCCCCCTGCCAGAAATTCTTTTAAGATATACTGACAGGGCAGTAATGCCACTTGTGTGTAGCATACGTAGGGACGGGCGAAATTTGTCCATTTCGGTTCATCTGAGTTTCCAGTATTAAATCATTTCTACATCTTCTTGAAGTGCTTCTAAATGGAATGTGTGTGTGTGTGTGTGCGTGTGTATACAAACAAAATTAATTTGTGCGCGTGTGTGCGCATTCCCACGTTACGCGCGTTTCAGTCTCGGCCAACACGTTTCGCTGCCGGGAGAGGGAGACTTTGAGGTTGTTGTTGTGTTTTTTTTTACCTAAGCCTGACTCTTTTTATCTTTACCGCGTTAGGCCCCGCCCCTCCATCTAGGTGGCCGACCGAGAGGCCCTATCGGCGCTTGTGGCAGCAGCAGCCGCCTCAGCAGCAGAAGGAACCGGAGCAGAGCGAACTACGACCGCCGCGCAAGAGGCGGACGCCCGGCTCCTATCACAGCCGCTGCCGCCGCCGCAGCCGCCGCTAACAACATGGTGAAGATCTCTTTCCAGCCGCCCTTCGCCGGCAAAGACCAGTCCAAGAAGGAGGCGGCCGAGGTGCTGGTGGCCGACAAGGTGAGCGCGGGTCGAAGCTGCGACGTCGGCCCGTAACCGGCCGCCCTTTAATCTCCCTTCCCCCACCGGCGCCATTTTGTGGTGGCGGCGGCAGCGGAACGGGAATTAGAAGGGAAGTAAAACACACGACGGAGAGTGCGAGGGGGGGGGGGCGCGCATCGGGAGCGCTCCCTCCACCAGCACTAGCACCCCAATAACGCACCTTCGGGGAGCAAAATAATGGCGCCGCTGCCTTGGCGAAGGCCTCTTTAACCCCAAAGGCAGCCCCATTCCTAAGCCTCCCTTGGCCACTTCAGAGACCGGGTCCTGTCATCTCTAGCCGGACAGCTCTTTCGCCTTTTCAGACACACACCCATCTGCCCCCCCCCTTATTTAAACCCATTTCGCAATCGGCAGGTGCCTTGGATCCATAGCTGTCAACTTTTCCCTTTTCTTGCGAGGAATCCTATTCAGAATAAGGTGATTTCCCTTTAAAAAAAAGGGAAACGTTGACAGCTATGCTTGGATCAGGCCGCGGACCCCCTAGCTTTTCTAGCCCGCACCTGCATTAGGCGCGTATAACGTGTGTGATAATAATATAATAATAATACACGACAGCCCCTGCCTGCAGACTCATACTCCCAAAAAAGACGACACCAAAAAAGAGAGAGGAAGTGATAGTGACAGTGGTGGTTTTAAGAGTAAGGGGAGAATTAATGCTGCTGCTGCTTATGATTTGGATTGCAAAGCTGCCTTGAGTGTATGTAAAATTTAAGTAATAGTTGCTGGGTTTTTTTTAATAACAATAGCATTAAAACATATTTTCTCCTGTGTTTGACTGGGTGTAGTGTGCTGGTTTGTGACTCCCTTAGTCCAACACTTGCAACCCAGCAGTGGTTTAGTTGTGGAGTAGCCTGCTGCAAGCATCCCAGACACTGCGCCTTATAAAAGGATGCTGGTGTTCCATAACACAATGGTATGGCAGATGCTTTGCATGAAGAGGCTGCCAGGTTTTAATCCCTTGCCTCTCCAGCTACATAAAGGATCTCTGCTAGCATGTACAAGACATTTGTCTGAGATCCCAGGACACTGTAGTTTTAAGCTGACATTGATTCTAAGTCCACCGGTTAAAAGTGCAGAAGTAGGTCACACCCATGCATGTAAGGGGGGGGGGCGTTGCACCTGTTCATTATGGGGGTTTCTACTTTGCTTTTTAATCAGTGTGATTAACCAAAATATATACATCAGAGTACACATATGAGTAGTGTTGAATGAGCCCTAGGCAAGTGAGGATTTCAGCATAAGTCTTCCACTTCTTTCAGGTTCTGGAGCCCTCTCAAATGCATTAGGGGACCACTTCTATTCTTCATTTAAACCACCCTTGTCCCAATGTTTTCTATATGTTCCCTGAGAACTTTTCATAGTTCTATATAGGGGCTAGTTGAACCTGGAACTCGCTGCATGCAAAGCAACAGTGCAACTTTTTGCATTGATTTTCCTGGTATTATTATTATTATTATTATTAGTGCAAACCTGCATGGAAAGTGTGCAGTTTTCTTTAACACATTAATATCACTCTGCCTCTGTTCTGAGCCATCTTCCCTTAGTATCTCCAAGGACCTAAAGGTGGCATACATGTTATCCGACCCCCATTTTACCCTCACAACAACTCTGTGATAGAGGTTAGGCTGGGAGATGGTGACTACTCCATTGTCACCAAATGAACGTCATGACTCAGGGGGGATTGAAATCCAAGATATCCTAGGTCCAACATTCTAACCACTACACCACACAGCTGAGGCTTAACACACAGGTGGTGCTTTGCCTGTTTCATAGTTGCCCTAAGTGTTGTGTTGGTGGGTTTTGCTTATTTACATTAGGATAGCTAGTGTCTGTCTTTTTCTGGCCAAATGCTCTTTTTTGTGTTTTCCTGCACAAAAGTTGTGACTCATTCTCAATTTAAAGAAGTGGTTGATTGACAGTGCATATGTTTGTGCATGATTGCATTTGGAAACGGTTGCAAACATGTACTGGGGAGCTGCAGGCAGTTGAAGAACACCACATTGTGACACAAATACTTGCTTCACGTGTGATAGCTGTGTGGCATCTCTTACTTTGTAGCATGTAAATCAACCTTAATTGCTTCAGTGCCAACAGATCTCTGCTTTATCCTCATGTTGGAAATAGCTACACTTCCATTGCAGGATAGATCCAGGTAGTGGAAAGCTGGTTGATTGTAGCTCCCATGTGATCACTGAATATTTTAAATCCTTATTTTTCAGTAAAATCCACAATGCATTAGAAACTAAATGTAAGCTCTTAATAACATAATCTTAAATTTGGCCTTCTATCCCTGCCCATTTTTACCTGGGAGAAAGCTCACTAAATGCAATGTGGCTTGTTTCTGATGAAAGATGTACATTTGATTGGTTTGCAGATATGTCTTGACTCTGATGGAGAGTTCATGCCTAAATTTGAGGCATGTGAAGGCCTAGTTCCAAAACTTTGAGTTTTCATTTATACAAAAGTGTCTCAACATTACAGGTGATCCATATTTTATGGTTCTAAGCATATTTACATGGAAACAAAATCTACATAAGGCCCGGTATGTCCCTTAGCAAAACAAAATAAAGATAACCATCACATGCATCCTCCTCACCCAAGAGGAGTCTGACTAGACAGCCTTGCCTAGTTTCCTGTCTAGCAGTAAAAAACCCCAGGTATGAGTGGTGCATAAATAGAATCCTTTCAAACATAAAATGGAAATGTTGCTTTGTTTTCACAGATGTTTCCTCTCTTCTTACTTTCATTTTAGGTGAAATAATTGAACTGAAATGTGCCTGAACCCTTATTTCCTACAAATTTCCAACAAGTGGCAGACCTGCTTTTTCTAGTGTTATAGTTCACTTTTGAGATTGTGCAAGTAAAAGCATTATGAGAAATTTGTTTTGCAATTCAGCATTTGTATTGGCATAATGATTCAGAGGGTGGAGGCTACTGATGACTAGCAAAGTTTATGCAACATTCCTGGTTTGATTCCTGATAACCAGCCAAAGAACCTCTTGGAGCTGAGAGTCTGGGAAAGATTTCTTTGTGAGCCTTTAGGAGATGCTGCTAGGCAGACATGATAGGTACAGACCTGTCTTCAAATGCTGGGTTACTATGTAATCTCTGTAAAGCAGTGGTACAATGTAATGTGCCAAAAGGATGCAATGTGCCAAAAGGTACTCTTAATCCTCTCCGCCCCCACATTCAGTCCCTCAAAAGTTTCCCAGTCAGGTTATAGACTATGAATAACTAATTTTCATGTCTTTCTCTAATGATATAAATCACATATTCTACTCCCACCTCTAGTCAGGACCGCAGCAGACATCCACTTGGTCTGGATCTGCCACTGATTTGTGTAGCTGAACCAATAGTCTGCTGAATAGACAATTTTGGGCAAGTTATAAGGCAGCTTCATATGTTTAAACATGCAGCTATTAATACTATAATGAAATTTTGCAGGTAGTTACTTGAAAAGAATGAATTGCTGTTTGGGATTGTGAGATTAACCAATTAATGTGCAGGCTCACTTGTTATTAAGTATCAAGAAGACATGCATGACATTTCTTTGGGCAGAAAGGAAATACTGTTGTGGCTGTTACATTCTAATACTAAGTTTGCTATTTACTGCAGAATACTATTTTATTATCTGCAGTCTTGCAAAACTTATACTTGAACATACAGTTTTAACATTTTGAACTGTCTATAACATTGCATAAGAGTCTAAGGTAGAGTTTATTGCTTTCTGAATTTTTTTCTGGTGGGCTAGGGCCGCAACTGTTTGTGTATTATCCTGTGTCTGGCATATTCGGAAGAATGTTTAGCTTTCCAGCTTCAGGGTTGTCCTCCACCCAGCAATTCACTGAGTTCCTTGCAAAAAGGGATGGGCTAAAAAGAGATGATTGTAAATATTTTGGTCTTGGTGTTCCTAATATTGGGATTTTCAGTAATACATGAAGTTGAATTAAACCAGGCTTTGACTGGACTAAAATATATATTTGTGCATGAAATTAAATTGTCTTGATCTTTGCAATAGTACATGAGTAGTTGTCCCAAAAGCTGATGTGGAAATAATCAGTGTTGCTAGTAATTCCTTGTGAACTGTGCAGGAGCTGTACATTTTATGATTGTACAGGTAGCACATTGGTGCCTGCTCTTTTCTTCATTTACACTGGCACAGTTAAAAGGCAGGTTACAACTTGACCACGGTGCCTGACTCTAGATTTTTGAAGATGCTTGGCTTCAACTAAATGACATAATTGAAGCTGGAAAAGGCATATTTAATTTTAACATGCTAGCATCAGATTTCAAGATGCTTGAGCAAACTAGTGAAGAAATCTTCCTGGCTTGTATATACACAGCTGAAGTTCACTATCTGTAGAGCAGAACTGAAATTATATTAGACAATTATATGGATTCTGAAACTTTAGAACCCAAGCTACTCGCTTACTAAAAGTGCAAATATATTTTGGCTGTTAGTATTGCCCCACTTTTTTTTTTTTAAGCCACATATCTAGCATTGTTAACTGGCAAAATTGCTTCAACAGCATATTAGGTTCTCAGAGAACTAGAATATTATTTGCATAGTAGAAGTTCAGAATCTGCTGATGCTTCTTTTTCGATAGTTTATAACTTGCTGTTCCTCTTCTAAATCTGAGGGTGGAGAGGTAAGGAGGAGGAATGTCTCATCTTGCCAACCCTTTGAATACTTTTATAGTCCTACTGTACTGATGATTTGAGTGGACAAAGATCCTTGAAATCAATTTAACATCTGAATTTCCTGCTTTAAAACTCATTATTTTTTAAAAATAAGCTTAGCTGAATGTTAAGAGCAAATGCCACACTGAAACCTCTCAGCTGATAATGCTCTTGAACAAACAAGGCTAAATATGCATGTCATTGAGTCATACTGCTTTTGTTTTTAGAATTATGGAAATAATCTTCCTTTTGAAGTCACACACCTCATAAATATGATCTTGATGTTAGCAACTATGGATTGGAAGGTCATCACAATTTTGTGGTTTTGTGTATATTTGCAGTTAACCACAACCCCTTTAAATGTTCTTTGCCATAAATATGAGCAAGGAGCAAATGCTGTTGAATAGATAAATTGACTTTTTATAACTTTAAAGAGTTATAGAAGTTATAACTGACAGATGTTGCTGAGAAACAGCTCCAGTCACCCCTGACCATTGGCCATGATGTCTGGAACTGATGGGAATTGGAGTTCAACATTTAGAATGTCACAGGTTCCCCATCCCTGCCTAACACTTAAGGAAGGATTGTCTTGGGAGGGGAAGGGAACAATGAGCTGAATTATGTTAAGGGAAGTTTAAAATGTGAAACCTTTATTTTTGCAGCCTAGTAGGCAAAATTCACTGTAGCACCGTTATGTAATTTAACAGGAAGCACAAATCCATCTGTAGTTTTTTAAAGGCTATTCACTGTTTGTGTTTAAAGCAGATGCTATGGCATCCTTGTTTTAAACACAAACACGTTCCATTCTCCCATGAATGAAATATAGGTGTACTATGGCATCCTTGGGTCAAACATTTCTCAAGGGTGTTGTCTGGCACTGTTGGCTTTCACCTTGAAGTGTGGTATCATCCTGCTGAGTCAAGGTAAGGTGTAATTAGTTAAAGAAAATATTGTCTCCAAGACAACAAAGAACTTAAGTTCTCTCTCTCTCTCTCTCTCTCATTCTCTCCTGAAGGATCCAGAAGTTGCAACACATGGGCACAAAAGTTCATCTGGAAGATGTCTGCTGATTCTTTTGGGTCTTGCGCTTATATTAGCAGGAGTGGTGGTTGGTGGAGCCTGCCTCTATAAGTACTTCATGCCACGGGTAATGGAAATACAACTCTTCCCCCCCCTTTTTTTTTCTTTTGCAGATAAAATTGACAAAGCAAATATAAACATACAAAATAAGCAAAATATTCCACACAGTGTAAGCATGATATGTAACTGAATTGGAATATGGGTCTAAACTTAGATCTGCACCTCAAAGCTGTGGCACTGAGGAAGCTAAGAACTTAAAAAGTGAATATTCCTGGATTCCTCTCATGTTTGTGACTGGGACAGCCAGAGTTATCTTGCTGAACTGAGGCCTCAGTCCTGGGAGCCTGGGATCTTGTCTTTCCCTCTCCTTGTCCTTGTACTGTGACAGGCCCCATGGGGCCCTGTGAGATCCTTGCGTCTTGCAGGATCTCGGATGCATCCTTCCCTGAAGCTTCCATGTCTGCCTCAGTAGGACTGGCATTCTTGGCAGTTCTGCTGCTTGCCATGATTTGGGTGCCAGACTCTGCACTGAAGCATCCTGAGATGGTAAGCTGGTTTTGGACATCTTAGTGGTGTTGGGGACCAAGTCTTGTCTTCCTGCCCCCCACCAAAATATTTTTTAAAAAATATGCAGAAAAGTTCAGAACTTTTATTTAACTGTGTGATTGTAGCAGATCTGCTATTTTCTTGAAGGACTTTGCAAACACAACTCAAACTGCTGTGAGCTTATACATTAACAGAATATATATTGGCCACATGTTCTGAACAAAGTTTAATAGACAAAACACTGAGTCAGGAGGAATTTGTGGAAATGTTTAATACAAGTATTTGTTACAACAGTACCATCACACAATTCACACATAGAAAGTCACCTTTTCCGCTTGTCTGCACCAGTCTTGCACATATATTTTACAAGGGGTTAGGTACAATTGGAATGTCATTTATTACAGTTCTCTCATGCATCCAATGCAATGGAGAAATGCCTTCCTCTAATAAACTGAAAAGACTTAAACAAATGTGAAACAGTATCCTGTACATTTGTTCCACATTAACTTAAAAAATTACAGCATCTTTGCTGGAAAACAACAAACTTGGAAGTAATTTGTATTTCTTTGCATATACCTCTTACGCACCTCTGATTTTTTGTTGTTTTTGAACTGTAATTAAATGACTTTATTGCAACTAACAGAACCACAAAAACACTTGCCCTCATTAGATTTTTTTTTTTTTTGCCCAATATTGATTTTATTTCAGGTGACACTACAGAAGTGGAAAGTCTGCTAAAATGCATTATGATTGTGGCAAACCAATGCTGGGTTATACCCAGCTAAGTTATACTTGGAGAAGATCCATTGCAATTAACAGACCCAAGTTAATAATTTTAAATGGGCCTGCTCTAAATAGCACTGGATAATCTGTCCCTAAAAGAAGTCTCATAATTGATTACTGTGATTTATTTTTAGCGTGCAATGATGCGTGGGCAAATGTGTTACGCGGGAGAGGATCAGCAAGAGCAGGCAGCTGAACCCTACTTCTTGCCCATTGCTGAAGAAGCTGACATTCGTGAGGATGATAATATTGCCATCATTCAGGTTCCTGTTCCAAAATTCTCTGACAGTGATCCTGCGGCTATTGTTCATGACTTTGAAAGGGTGAGTTGTGACAAGTCTAGAACTTTTTGAAAATTACATAATTTGTTGAGTTTTCATAACTGGCAACACAAAAAACAAACACCCTCATCCTTCTACATCAAATAACAGAAATGATGATAGTAACAGCTAGCCTTGTTGCTTGCTTTAATTTTGGTTCACCTGGTGCAAGTTAGTACAAGCACTTAATTCACAGCTTCAGCTTACTGGCCACTAGTCTTGCCTAAAAAAAATCAGAAATGTTTCTCCCTTTTTGAGTCCTAATTTTGTGTGTTAAATTGTCCATTATTAGTCTCCCGCCCCGTTTAAAATGCAGTCTCTTTACATTTCAGGTAGCAGCTCCTGAGGTTGTATACTTGTGTTAGGAAAAGTTGTGGTGGGCAGTTTGGGAGCTACCATTTCAAGGAAGAGGGAAACAAAAGACTGAGGTGGAGAGTGTGGGTCACATGTGGATGTATCACAGGCTGGCAGTTCCCACCCCTGCTGTAGACTGTCCACTGGTAGCAGTTATTCATTATCATGTATAGGTTTGAGAAAGTGCCTTAATCCAGGGTGAAAATAGGTTGAAACTTTGTGCTGAAAGACTGAATGCAATAGTAATGGTGATCCTGGAAACGGGCTGGTGCCTTACATTCCACAACAGTAGTGTTCTGGCTCTAACTGTGTTTTGAGATACATAGGTCTGCCATGCTTTGCAGTCTATAATTCTATGTATTTTTTAAGGGTATGAATGTAACTATGCAAAGCTGCTATTTATAAAACTTTCCAATAAGGTTGGTATTCAACATAGACTTAACACGTATTTTCAGATAATCTCCTTTTTTATTCTTGGTTCTGTTGTCACTATGTCATCTTCTCTCTGCCACCTTAAACTTGTTACATGAGTTGTAAGTGATTTATGTGCAAATTGCTTATCTTCAAAATGGATGTCAAGAATGTATTACTCTAAGACCTATGGTTAGAATGGCTGTTTTAAAAAGTTATTAGCATCTTTGCTTGCCAAAATAGATTCTCTTATTCCATTGGAAAGGACTCTTTCTCTGTGTTGGAAAGGAACCTTTTGATAAATCCCAATACTTGAAACTTTATTGCTTCTCTTCAAATCGGTTACATAATTTCATTGATTTAATCTGTAAAGCTCTTGGAACATTTTTATAAGAACTAATTTGAAAACAATGACTTGGGTCGTAAGATGACTTAAGGAAGTTAAGTGAAGGAAAGTTTTCTGCCCCCTCTTCCCACCTATACTCACTCATTAAGACTCCTAAACTGCCTCTCTAGAGGGTTGGGGAACCCTCTTGAAAAATGTGGAACTGATCACATGGAGCTGCTAGAAAAAGGAGGAGATGGAAAAATTTCTTTCTCTTGAGATTCCTTCCGTTATCTTAGAGACCAAGACAACAGGCGTATTAAAGTATGTTTTCAGATTACTGAGATTTCTTGTTTCTTCTTGCAGCTCCTGACTGCCTACCTTGATCTGCAGCTGGGTAACTGCTATGTGATCCCTCTGAACACATCCATTGTTATGCCACCACGGAATCTGATGGACCTCTTTTCAAAATTAACGGTTTGCATTGTTATATTTCAGTGTAACATGGGCAAGAGTTTTCTTTTTCTATGAAGACAGTGAAATGTATTCTTGCTTATAGATGGTATCTTTTCTTCAGCGATATCTTTCTTTAGCTGGCACGTAGCTTGCTTACGAAAAGTCTGTTGATGGCCAGTGTTGGTTGACTGATGGCTTATTGAGAGCATCTGTATCACTGATGCCGAAAATATAAACACTGTTTTCAGTATGATGCACGTAATGTTTTTATTCGCGTCACTCAGAATTTATAGGCAGAGATAAGACAAGCCTAACTATGTCTAGACCTTTTCACTTGCATTTAGAAGCGGGCAGCTGGTGAAACTGAATAGATCTCTACTTAACTTTGTTACAAGCCCGGGCAGGGGCTGCTTCCTAAATCAAGCATACTTACTACATAAACTAAATAAATCAAGCATAAACTACATTAAAATGAGACTTCCAAGTGGATTGGTGCGGGGAGCCTTTTTCAGTCTAAGGTTCACATTCACTTCTGGGCAGCCTGGAAGCCAAATGCCAACAGGGGGTGGAGTAATGGATTTAACTACTACCTTTGTACAGGAGGCTACATTCTAGCCATGCAAAAGCCAGAGGTTTACACATACACACACACACCATACTAGGAAGCAAGAGAAATTACCATTATTCATGGACAAATCCTTCTTCAGAAATTTTTATCAAGTGCATTTGGTAAGAACTCCTAGAAACATGACCCCAAGGAATAACCTTTTGTGATCAAGGTCTGGGCACACTATCTGCAATAAATCTTGCTTTAATCACCTGAAGTTTTCACCTTTTCTCATAGATTCCACATGTATAGTTGCTCCCTTTATTTAAAGTTCCTTTGCAAATGTGAATCTTCTTCGGGTATTGAAAAAAAAAAAAGAATTGCAAATATTCATATTGGTGATATTTGTGTTTTTCCACAGACTGGTTCCTATTTGCCTCAGACTTACCTTGTTCGTGAAGAAATGGTTGTGACAGAAAAGATTGATAATGTGTCGGATCTGGGCATTTTCATTTACCAGCTCTGTGTAGGGAAGGAAACTTTCAGGCTTCAGCACAGAGATAAGACCAATGGTGAGTATTTCAACTGAGAATGTAAACTTAGCTTTCTTATCTTAAGCAGAAAAAAATAAAATCTAAAAATCTTCTGTAAGCTTCCAGAAAGAGCTTTACTTGACAAATCTATCTAGTTTTTTCTTTTTTAATTTTCCTTTAATAGAAAAGGCTTTTTCTTTCTAAGGTTACATATGGGAAAGTGGAGGTACATGGTGAGACTAAATCATTAAATTAAACTGGTGAAAAGTCAATGTTAACACCTCTAGCAGTAGTTCAAGCATGAATATTCTGATAAAGTCAGAAATTTAAGATTTTGTTTAGAATCTAAAAATGTTTGAACAGTTAGCTGCATTGGTGTCTTGCTTGATGGTATTTTGGAAGTATTTGGTTCAGTATTTAGCTAGTGAAATGTGGGAAACTTCACACAGTGGCTCATTTCCAGGGTAGGAAAAGTGTTTGTACCCAACCTGCACATCACTATCCCTAACACTCCTTCCAGAATTGCATTTCCCTGGTTTTAAATCAATGGATACATTCAGCTTGGCACATGCAGCCATAAACAGACTAACCAGGAAATAAATCTTCTATCTGAAATCTTCATATACTGTTTAGCATTAATTGTTGTTGTGTTCTCTTATTTAGGCCTCCAGAAACGCTCAGCTGAAAAGTGTCATTCAATCCGGCACTTTGAAAACTTGTTTGTTGTGGAAACCAAGATCTGTCAGCAGTGAAAAGTACAGGGTAGAAAGTGACAATCACACATCTTCATTAAGAAGTCGAAGCTTTATATCTTTATTTTCAGAATTAAAACATGCAGTGATAATCAAAACCTTATGCTTTCTTGTGGGTTGCTTAAATTTAAAAACAAAAGAAGGAAATTCCAAATTTACCATGATTTTTTCTTTGTGTCCCTGGTGTGGCTAAATCTTCTAGCTTTCATTCGCACTTGCTAACACAAAAGTGAATACCCTTTACCCACCTGATTATCTGTTTCACAGCATAGTCTTACACGTCTACTTGGAAGTCTTATTTTGTTAAGAGACTTACTCCAAATTAAGTATGTAGGATTGCAGCCTCAAACTAATTTAAAAAAGGACTGCAAGTAGCAAATTCCTACATAGAAATGTAGTCCAGTCAACACCTGACTCTTTACAGAATGATGAAAGTAACACATTAATATCTGGTTTGCACATTTATATGTAGCTCTGTAGGATTGCTCTATGTTAAGTCTACAAACTACAACAAGACTTCTAAGGTTTATTTGAACTTCATAGGAGAAGCATGTAAACTAACCTTGGTAATCATAAACATTTTTTTCCATTTTGTGCAATTACTGTATTGAACTTGTATGTATATTTGGAACCTTCCCTGAGTTGACTTTAGTACTTCTTTATTTTGGTTCTTTGGTGATATTTAGTTATATGTTCAGGAGCAGTTACTCTTTAAAAGCTTTTATGTTAGTATTTTGGCGCTGGACTGGTTTCAACATCTTTATTGCAAGCTTATGTAATTACAACCTGATTTGGCCCAATTGTCATTGTTTCTGTAGCTGTGAATTCCAACCTCCCAAGCCTATATTTCAGAGAATAACTTCTTATAAGCACGGTAGCACTAAGACTGCAGTTGAAAGTATTATCTTTGCTTAAGACTGTGGTACACGATGGTAAAGGGATTGTTAGTGAGCTGCTAAGTTGAGTGTTTTGTATAAGGGACTTTATATTTCTCACAAATCCTGCAGTCCTCCAATAAATGTTTCTTTAAGACTATGGTGGTGGTCTCACTTTGTTGGCAATAAAAGTAATTGTGAGAGGGAATATTAATGCTGTCAAAATATTGGTAGCGTATCACTCCTGCGCTGAAACTGCTATAGTCAAGAACCATGTATTCTACAGTACTTCAGAATGTTATATTAGGTGCAGAATCTAGTTTCCTGAGAAACTTAGGCTTTCAGGTTTGTGTTTTGCCATCATTGTTCTGAATTATAGGCAAAGATTTGTGTATCTCTAGAGCTAAAGGCGTGGAGGAATTGATCACAGGGTTTCCTTTTCTCTCACAGACTAACAAAGAATAAAGTATGTAACTTGTATATAGTTGGAGAATAAAGTATGCACCTGAGAGAGGCATAATTTAGCCTGCTGAATTCATTTATTCATGGGTGGGGTGGGAGGTGCTTGTGAATCCTGTTTACTGAAAACCTTCCCATACACCAAATAAAGAAGCTGTCAGATAGGCTACTTTGTCCTTCATCCTTTAATACAAATGCAAGTCCATCTTAAAAATTGATCTAGTGCACTGGACTTTTGCTGTCTGAAGTCTTGTGGTACTTTTCGTTTAAATATGGAAAGTGGTGCTCTTTAGTTACCTTTTGCCATGCAAGACAAGTTAATAACTTACAGACCTTAGGTGATTCTGATAGGAGCTTTAATTATATATCCCAGCCTGCCTCAGAGAATAAACACTTTCTAGTTCCAGAAACAGGTCCACTTTTTATTTTTGCAGGCTTTAGTGTTATTATTTTTTAGTTTGTTATAGACTATGGGGTTTGTTATAGACTATGGGGGCCTTCTACCTGGTGGAGATAAGTACCCTTTCAAAAGCTGTTTATGGTTGTCACTGCCTGCCTATAGAATATTGGGTCATGGAGCCATTCTGTCTACAGGAACTACCTTTGTCTTTCCACAATCAGTAGGTGCTCAAGAAGTGCTGCACTTTTTAATTACTTGATCCCCTTACCTACAACCTTTTCTTTAGGTACTCCATGGTTGTGGGGGAGGAACAGGTATCTACTGCTACAAGTGGTGGCTTGTTGGTAAAAATTAGCTAACTATTTACTCCCTTTCCAAAAGCTGACATCTGCAAACAAATACACATGCTGGAACTGGAATGTTAACATTTGCACCTGTTGTATGTCAAGACTGTTCCTTGCAAAACTCTCAAGGATGCAGCCTTGAGTTAGTGCTTGTTATCCCTTACAAAATAGATATGTCACTTATCCACTAGATGGCGAAGTTGGCAAGCTAAAGGTATTTTTGTTTTAAGCCTTCTAGCCTTTTAATGTTCTTGATGAGAGCAGCATGCTTATGCTTCACACCAACTAATCTGGAAATAAGTTTGATACTCCAGGGAAGCAACATATGATTCAGAACCATGCCTTTTGGAAGGGCAGTGAAGGCTTATCACCTTCATAACATTTGGTGTAGATCCGGACATTTTACACCCATTTGTGCCCATTAATACTGGGAGGGCTACAGTTTACATGTAAACTTTTCAGACTGCCATCTGGAAAGCTGCATGCCCAAGACAAGCCAGCCTCTTATGCACATTGTGGTGCACTTGGGCATACAGTAACTGGAGCAAACAACTTGCAGAGAATATTCCAAAAGCAGTCTGGATTTCTTCATGTTAGGTTCTTGCAGTAGGGAGGGGGAATAGCCTTTTATACCAAATCCAATTAACTCATGTTCTGCACAGCCTTATCCCACCATGGGGTGCTCCAGCTGTTTTGGACTGCAACTTAAATCAACCAGCCACCGTGGCAAACGGGTTTGTGATCCAAAATACCTGAAGGACACCCAGGCAGGTCTGACCTGACTAGCAGAGGCTCTCCAGCATTTTGGGCAGCACCCCATTGCCAGTCTTATCTGGAGAGGCCAGGGATTAAACTTGGGACCCTCTGTGTGCAAAGCATGTGCTCTACCACTGAGCTACTATGGCTCTTTCTAACCACTTCCTTCAAAGCAATATCTCTTGGTTCCGCAGTTTGCTCATGAAACCATCACACACACCCCTGGCCAGTTCAACTAGCCTTGCTGCAAATCATTTTGCCTGTCTGTTGCAAGTAGCTCATCAGACCTGCTCGAATGTGAGTTTAAATTTACTTGTCCTTTTTATACTTGTGGGGGATAAATCAGGCCACATCCCCCTATTTAAGGTTTCAAGTTAGCAGCTCTTGACTTTTGTAGATAACACATTCAGCATTTATAAGAATTTCCTGAGTCACTGAGCTACTTCTATACTTCCTTTCTACCAACCACTGTACAAACACATTTTCCTCACCACTAAAAGTGATCTCTGCTGGGGAGGGGGGAGGACAGGAGTGCTTCATTGCAGGGGGTTGGGCCGGATGACCCTCAGCATCCTTTCCAAATCTACCAATTATATGAAAATATCTCAGGCACTCTTGTGTTTAAGTAAAGAGAGTTAAAGTTGTTTCAAGGTATTCACACAATCCCTATAATTCTGTGAGGGAGGCAATGTCTGCGAAATGCTCTGTGATCTTGTGATGGAGGAATGTATATAAATCTAATTAATAATAATGTTACTGTACCTATTTTGCAGACAGAAGGCTCAAGGTTATAATGAAATGCTTTTTTAGTTTTTCAAATTCCTAACAATGGAGTTGCCTCCTACCTGTGGATTTGGGCAACCTTTTTTTCTTTGCCATTCAGAATCTGAAATGTGAAATTTGGATTTCCAAACTAAATTTTGAATGGGGTTTACTTCAAAAGTACATATGTATTTTTGGCATCTCTTTGAATTTGACAGGCACCAGTTCTCCTGTACTGTCCAATCTTAAATATTGTTGCGTGCCATCTATCAACCAATTGTATTTTTCAGAGGTTCGCAATCTGGTCCATGAAAAGGGTGTGGAATAGTGGAGATTATCAGTACTGAGAGAGAATTGCTGAATAAGTGATTTAGACTTCCTGCCATCACAAGTTACCTGCAGTTACACAACAAAAAACCCCTTCATTGTGGTCTTTTGAGATGAGACCTTTTTTTTTTGCGGTAAACAGTTAACTCTAAAAGGAAATATTCTGCAGAAAGCAACACACTCATTATGAAATGGTCTCAGAAGGTGCACTAATCTATGTTAGTCCTAAGAAAACCCAGTATTGCATAATACATTTGGAGATCAAAATAGACTGGTTAAAAACAAAATAGAGAGCCCTGCCTAATCAGAGTGAAAAGCTTGTCTGCTTCAGCATCTACAACTATTCGCAATGGCCAACCAGATGCTTCTGGGAAGCCTACAAATGCAACTACCAGTTGAGAAGGAGACTTATGATCACATGTACTCTGGCTCACAAAGACTTGTTCCACACACAATTATTGCGAACAGGTTTGAGAAATCTGTTTGGACCAGTGTGCCATGTTTTATATAGAAGACATATAATATGTGCATGGAGTCACAAACTAATAAGAATCAAATAAATGTTCCATGAACAGGAATGGTAGGAGTGGCAAGTCACTGTCAAAGATCACTGAAATGGAGGCAAAGTGCCTTTCCACAGTCAATATCCTACAAATGTGAGATGTGTGCTCCAAACGTCACAATAGGGTGCTCCAAGCACAGCAGCAGAAAGTACAGTTCTTCCTCCTTTATCAGCTGGTTTAATGATGATGTTAGTATCATTAGACAAGTCATTAAGGCAGGCACGTTGGGACTTGGTTAAATTTTCCTGTGTCCTAGGGCCCCTCTTTTCGAGTTTGTCCAAATCACGGATCACCAGCTGATGGAATGAAGTGATGGAAGGATTAGAACTGGGTGGGATAAAGGATTATTTAGGTCTAAAAAGCTATGTTTGTTGATCTCTGAAACCAAACATGTCACGTAACTTAATATTATGCACAAATTTATGTAAATCTACACTGGTGCAAAAAGTGTTACAGCGAGGCTTAGGAACAAAACCGAGTCCCAATTGTAGGACCTGCTTTTCCTCTGTATACCTTTTACAGGTGTGTAAGCAGGGCCATCCAACTATCAATGACCCAATGTCATAATGAGTTCAGGTGACTGATTAGGTGGGCGGTCCTGCCTGCCTGCTGAAGTTGACCCACAGGTATGGCAGTAAGGGGGTCTGTTTCACCAGCACATTCCACACCAGGAATGTGTTGGCACCCAGCAGGATTGAATTCCATGCTCATTAGCTGATGAGTGGAGGGTTCAGTTCTACTCTCTGCAGGGGCAGAGGAAGTGGGGGTATGGTGGGTGCGGGCTGCTCTGGATGTCATCACTCAGGGGGGTGACAAAATGCCGGGCGGCACTCACCGCGGGGCCTACAGCGCACCTAAGCCACACGTCTCTCCTGGGAGAGACGCAGTGGCTTGGGCGTGTGCAGGCTCTGCGCTGTCCACACTGTCCACCCGCTGCCCACCCCCCAGCTGTAGGGCGGCAGACTCCGGAGGCCCCACGGTGCGCCCTACCCCTATGGGCAGCTCATCTTGCCCCTGGGCGCTGCCCCAGGCACCCAAGCGGCTTCCTCTGCTGCTGTCTGCAGCACCAGCTGCCTGCTGTAAAGCACCAGCTGTCTGCTGTAAAGCAGCACCAACAGCACCAGCTGATTGACAGGCAGGTGTGGTTTTGGAGAAACTGTACTGTGGGCCAAATTGAACTCTATGAAGGGCCAAGGGCAGAGGTTCCCCACCCCTGCTTTTAGGCATCACACGATGAGCTAATACAGCCGCCTGTCAACTGTAACTGTAATTAGCACTGTAGTAAGCTCTTGACAACCCTGGGATCGCCTATCAAGAAAGCTAGTGCTGATATGCGGACAAGCCCTCTTCAGAAGGACATGATCCATCTTCTCCTACTTGTGCACAGGGATATTATTGCTTGGCCTCCCCCTACATGCCCACTCAATTCCTTTGCAATATCTTCAGTCATTTCTGGTGACAAAGGAATTATTCCAAACATTACATATCTGGGGGCCCATCATGCAGGCTGAGAGAAGGGAGAGCCCAATCCACTACCTATGAGCAAACCCTGCTCATGGTAGGCACATGCAATGGGATCCCTAAAAGGTCTGAGCCTTGGGTTGTGCTGGTGGATTTAAAATACCTGCAACCAATGGCTAAAAAAAAAATCATCTGTGTAGCGAGCAGACTGGCTGGTGCCTTTGCTGGGTTGACTGCCTTTCTTTGTAATGCACAGCATCTATCACTTATCTGAGCCATCACAGTGTGCTCCATCTTGCCTCTTTCCCTTTTTTCATCTTCAGGTGGCACGTTTCATCTGAGCTTCCTGTAGCAGTGTTCCTTTTCACTTTTTCTTTCTTTCTTATTTCGCACTGTGGTTTCCGCTCACTGTTACTGGGGCGGCAGCAGGGAGCTAGGTGTTGGCAGAATGAAGCGAAAGCTATTTGTGACATCATTGTGGCAGATTGAAACAGGTGTTTTTCGTCCCAGACTTAGGTGTTGTAGTAAGCTGGGGCAGGGAATCGTTGCTGAACAATTAATATACCTTCCAGTAATGCTCACATTACAGTTTAAAAACCCCCAAATGGTTTAGCCTCAGACACCTGGAAGACCACAGAAAACCTCTCAGATACGAAGTCCAGCAGCCGTTCCTCCACTGTCAGAAATTTGAGGGGTGGCATCCCAGGAGAGGTTTTTTTTTGCAGCAGCCCCAAAGCACTACAATTCCCTCCTTGCAGAGGTCCATCTGGCAGCTTCATTGTATAGCTTTCAACATATGCTGAAGCCCAGCTTTGACACCATATCTGTCTATCTATCATCTATCTATCTATCATCTATCTATCTATCTATCTATCTATCTATCTATCTATCATCTATCTATCTATCTATCATCTATCTATCTATCTATCATCTATCTATCTATCATCTATCTATCTATCTATCTATCTATCTATCTATCTATCTATCTATCATCTATCTATCTATCATCTATCTATCTATCTATCTATCTATCATCTATCTATCTATCTATCTATCTATCTATCTATCTATCATCTACCTATCTATCTATCTATCTATCATCTATCTATCTATCTATCATCTATCTATCTATCTATCTATCTATCTATCTATCTATCTATCATCTATCTATCTATATCTATCTATCATCTATCTATCATCTATCTATCATCTATCTATCTATCATCTATCTATCTATCTATCTATCTATCTATCATCTATCTATCTATCTGAACCCACCGTATTCTTCTGAGTGTAGGTTGTCTAAACTGGTTTTAACCTTGCATTTTCATACTGTAACCCACCCTGGAATCTTATGTTGAAGGGTAGGTAAGAAACAACAACAACATATCCACTTCTAGTCCTACTCAATACACTCATTGAAATTGATAGACATAACTAAGGTTCATGAGTAAAACTTAGTTGGATACAATATAATAATAATAATAATAATAATAATAATAGGTAATTATTATTGTGTTGGTTATTATTATTATTATTTCAGAAAAGGGCAATCCAAATGTTCAATGGGATGGAGCAACTCCCCTATGAGGAAAGGATGCAGCATTTGGGACTTTTTAGAAAAAGCAGGTCAGAGGGGGCATAATACAAGTTTATAAAATTATGCATGGCATGGAGAAAGTAGATAGCAGAAGGCTTTTTGCCCCCTCATAAAACCCTGGAACCTGCAGACATCCAAAGAAGCTGAATGTTGGAAGATTCAGGACAGATAAAATACTTCTTCAAGCAGCGCAAAGTTAAACTATGGAACTCAATCCCTTAGAAGGCAGTGGTGGCTTCAAAACAAGACATACCCTCTAACATTTCTTCAGTGAAAATAGGGACATCCTAAGGAAAGTAGGACATTCTGGGATCAAACAGAAACCGGGGCAGCTTCTGTAAATCTAGGACTGTTCTGGAAAATAGGGACACTTGGAGAGGATTAGACAAAAGGCTATCAACAGCTACTAGCCGTGCTGGATTTATGTATAAGCTAAACAAGCTATAGCTCTCTTGGGGGCCCCCTAAAAATTAAAGGGGAAAAAACCTGGATGTACGTACATTTCCAAAATATAAGTTCAACAATTACTTTGATAAAATACATATTTTGTTATGTGCAAATGGCTTTAGATACCTATTAGGTCCATAAATTACCATATAGCATATACTCAACACAAAAAACAGTGATAATTTGTTGTTGACAATGGACAGCTGGACATATAAAGAGCCCCATTACCTTCAGTAGCTTAGGGCCTCATTAAACCTAAATCTAGCCCTGGCTATTAGTCATATTGGCTCTGCCCTGCCTCCAAGTTCAGAGACGGTACGCTTCTAGATACCAGTTGCTGAAAACTGTGGAAGGGGTTATGCTCAGGTCCTGCATCTGTGCTTCTTGTGGGCTTCTGGTTGGCCACTGTGAGAACAGGATGCTGGACTAGATGTGCCCTTGGCCTGATCCAGCAGGCTCTATGTAACGGTGTTGTTCCTTAGTGAGCAATCGGGTAGCATATTGAGCTGCACACTTTCATTTTTTTTAAATCATTCACTTAAGACATTTCTATTCCACCTTGGAAACCAAACCCTATGAGGAAAGGTTTCGAGTGCTGGGTATGTTTATAGGCTGGAAAAGAGACCATGAGATGACATAATGGTACTCATCAAATATTTGAAGTGTTGTCACATGGAAGATTGTTCTCTGTTGCTCTTGTGGGCAGCCAGCCATCCAGAGGTCACATACCAGTGGTGGGTGGTGTTAGATGGAAAAGTGGATGGAAAATCGATGTGATGCTTACCTTTGTACTTTGCAAAAGTTGAAGGTTTCTACATGCACACCCACACACCAAGCATCTTTCCATCTTCCTTCCAGGCAAGCAAGAGTTCAAGGAGGCATTCCAGGTAGACAAAAATGTTCAAGGGGGGCATGGCCTGTGGGAGGGGGTGTGGTCTGGGAATAGCCCTGAGAGCCAAATTGAGAACCCCAGAGGGCCATATTTGGCCCAAGGCCTAAGGTTCCAGATAGCCCCACCCCTCTCTCTGAAGACATTCTTTTAAAACTATATTTCACTGAGACTTTACAGCATTGCAGTACTACACAGATCAGATTTATTACAGTACAAAAAAATAGATGCTTTTAAAAAATAAATTACTTCCATCAAACATATTAAATTAACAGTTCACAGTATTTTCCTGCTTGTACAAAAACAACAACAACAAAAACAACCTACCAACCCCTCAAGCAAATATGAAACTTCATTTGGGGAAAGTAGGAAGAGCATATCCCCCTCTCCCACTTACACCAGTGTTCCAGGACATACATGATTATTTTCAGGAACACCTATCCCTCTAACACAGCCTTTGCCAAGAGGGTCTGGGGTCCTCCAGATGTTTCAGAATAGAATCCCCACCAGCCCCAGCCAGATTCTATAGGCATCTGCTTAGCCACAGTGAGAAGTGTTTGTTGGACTCAGTGAGTTTTTGGCCTGATCGAGAAGGCCTCTTCTTATGTTCTTACATCTGATCCAGCACATGGGGATGCCACAAAGCCACCCTTGAGAGCTGAGGAATCATTGGCAACTTCGGATGTTGTTGGAACCCAGTTCCCCTCAGCCTCAGCCAGCACAGCCAGTGGCCAGGGATGATGGGAGCCGTAGTCTAACTAAACTTGGAGGACTGCAAGCTCCATATCCCATTGTTGTAAACAGTGAAATGGATCCACATCCTAAATCATGAATGCAGATGGAACTAATCTCTAATAAGCATGTTGCTAATCTTGTTGTGTATCATAATAAAAAGTACCACAATCGCAAACAACAAAGGCTCTTAACATTATACTGCTGTGTGTACGGATTTACACGGATTGTTCCAGAGAACATAATGGAACTTATAACAACAACAACAACAACAACAACAACAACAACAACAACAACATATTGACTGTTTAGGGCTTTAAAGGCCCAGCACTTTGAATTGTGCTCGGAAACATACTGGGAGCCAATGTAGGTCGTTCAAGACCGGTGCTATATGGTCTCGGTGGCCACTCCCAGTCATCAGTTTAGCTGCCGCATTCTGGATTAGTTGTGGTTTCTGAGTCACCTTCAAAGGTAGCCCCACAGAGAGCACATTGCAGTAGTCCAAGTGGGAGAGAACCAGTGAGACAGTCTGCGGGCAGGTAGGGTCTCAGCCTGCGTACCAGATGGAGCTGGTAGATAGCCATCCTTGACACTGAATTAACCTGTGACTCCATGGATAGCTGTGAGTTTTAAAAGTACTTTGTAAAATTCCTCAGCACTGCTTGCCAATGCAGGCAGCTAGTATTTCCTAGTCAATATCAGCAGTTCACTGCTATAGGACGTGAGGGTGGCCACTACCTTATATGGCTTTTAAAAAAAGATTAAACCAGTTCATGGAGGAGAAGTCAGCCAGTGACTATTGGACATAATGGGGTTTAGGGTTGTATCTATCAAAGTTATGTAAGAATTAGCACTAGCACAATGCTATTTCCTCCTCCCCTCATGTGTACCCTATACCAAACCCAAATCTGCTCTAGAGGGATGGGAGGAAACCAAGAATAGATTTAGGGGGCATGCAGGGGAAGAAGAGGTGGATAGGGCTCCATTGCACAAGAATAAATCACTGAGCCAATGAAATGAGCTGCTGAACGCTATGTTGAATACAATCCCATATCTCCTTGCAAGACCCCAAGCACCAGCACTGTGTCACTTCTGGATAAGCAAAAATGTCTATTTAGTCAAATGCTAATGTTCCAGTATGCAATTAAATACAAGTGTTGGTATAATTTTGAATATTATTTAAAATCAGTAGTATCAGTGGAAGTGCAGGCAAAACACAAAAGTTCCATTGGTCAAAGCATGAAAGCCAACTAGTCCACAGATTGCAAAGGAGACCAGACCATTGCCTTGCCACGCCAGTAGAGTTTTAAGCCCATAGAGTCAGGTTAATCCACTTCAAACAGTATGACTTGGATTTTCTGCCACACACCCAAGTGAGGTCTGCTGCTCTGGGCCATTTGTATTTTCATAGCGTGTGTTATGGAGCTGAATGCTGTCCTGCAAATCTTGCCTTGAAAGCCGTCTTCGGAACTCATCTGTGGTAAAATAATAAATGACAGGGTCTGCACAAGAGTTTAAGCTGGCAAGGCACAAGGCCACCGTGTGGAATATCAAAATCACTTTTCGGGCATAGCAGTCTTTTATCTTGTTGGCTTTCACAAAGTAATCCAACGGGAAGCTGATGTGGTAAGGTGCAAAGCAAATCAGAAAGACCACGGCACAAGTCAGGATCATCTTCAGAGCTTTCCGTTTCTCTCCAAGGTCTTGGGAAATTGAATTTTTTTCTTTTAGAGATAAGATGGTCTTCCACGAACAATAGACGATGATCAGCAGAGGAGTTACAAATCCAACTAGTTCACCAAAGGACATCATTACTATAGAGATGGTACCATCAACAGCCTTCACTGGAAGATCCACAAAGCATTTATTACTAATGTGTGTCTCATTAGAGGTGAGTCGTAGAAGGGGGAAAGGCAAGCAGCCAACACAGACTAGAATCCACCCAGCAATGCAAACATACACATCGTAGATGCGTTTGCAGTCGCTGAACCTAAAGGGATACATGAGGAATAAGAACCGCCTCACACTGATGCAAACCAAGAAGTAGATGCTTGCATACATGTTGACATATTTCAGGTAGAAGCAAAACATGCACAGCTCCTTCCCAAGGTGCCAGCTTTCTGACAGGTAGTAGAAAATCCTCAGCGGCAAAGACAAAACTTGTGCCAAGTCTGCAATTGCAAGGTTGATCATGAAAATCACAGCCCGCTTTGTTTCTTTCATGTACCCATAAAATACCCAGAGGGCTAAAATGTTCCCAATCAGCCCAGGAACCAAGATGATGGTGTACATGACTGCATAGAAACGCTTTGAGAAATCATTCTCCCCATTGCAATCCGGGCCATCAGCCACCATGGTGCTTTTCAGGAGGGAGCAGAGATGCTGGTGCAAATGTAAGGTAACCACCTAAAGATTTACCCCCCTTGAAACCTTGTGAAAAGGAAATGAGGATATGAGGCAACTGGAGAAGCTGCAGAGGTGGAATCCATGAATTGTCTGTTTTCTTGGCATTCTCTCCAATGTAAAAAATGTATTCCAGAAATCTTACGAAGATTCTTTTGGAGGCTTGCTAGGATTTATTTCTCCAAATCTTAGAGATTTATGTATAGGGCCTTCTTCAGTTACTTTTATCATATTTATGAGTTGGTCTTTTCATTGGCCATGGCATCCATTGGATTTTGATAGAAACAGATAACAAACATGTCCATGTCCTTTCTCAAATGAATTTTACATCAAGGGAGAGGGTGGTTTCCCATCTGGATACACCAAAGCTGTGCATGGTGACGAGTCAGACTGAAGCAAGTATCATCTGAAGTGTTGCAGCTACTGTAATGAAATGATCTTCTATTTGATTTTGAGTGACACCCTCAAAAGGCACCTCATGGCCAGAGCTCTGCTGCAAATGATAACTCTACACCTACAGCTGAAGAAAACACAAAAAATGAATTACTCTATTGTTTGTTTGTTTTTTATTTCACTTAACAGTATCTATATATGTAACAACACCTCTAAGCTGTTTCCAAGAAATATTAAAATTATAAATGAAAACAGCTAAAAACAAGTAATTAAAATCAATTTTATAAACAGAACCTGCAGTAAAGAGATTTAAATCAGCATCTACATGGCTGGGAAGCTGTCCTAAAGAAAAAATGTTCTAAGCAGGCACTGGAAGGAATGCAGTGAAGGCACCTGCTTGCCTGATGTCAATAGGCAGGGAGTTCCAAAGTATAGGTGCTTTTCTTACAAGTGTGAACAAGTATCATGTGGCATCTGTAAAAGTGCCAGTTCTGCAGATTGAAGCAGTTGAGTGGGCACATATGGGGTGAGGTGATTCCTGTCCCAAGCCAGTTAGGGCTTTATATACCAATAAAAACACCTAGAACTTGGCCTGGAAACAAATCAGTAACCAGTGCAGATCTCCAAGCAGAAGTGTATTACACAGTCAATGCTGAAGTGGTTATCCACTTCCAAGACTACAATGGGGTGAAAAACCTGTGGCCTGTGACCAAGAAGTCACCCTCTCGGTCTCTCTATTCAGCCCTTGGTACTCTTCCCACATTCCTTCTCCCCATGCATGCTACACTTTCACCAGCCTTGCTCTGCACTCTCCTCAAGTCCCTTTGCTTGGCTGAAATGTGTTATTGAACTGTGACAGTGCCTTTTGCTTTCATGGATGGAGAGATTTGGAGAGGCAGGGGATTGTTACCTGTTAGTGATTCAAACTGGCTTATAGAAACGTCTAACTGTTGCGTGGCTGGAATGTAGCCACCTTGACAAACATAAGAGTCCTATCCAATGGTCCACCCATTTTTGCATTTGGCACCACCCACCAATGGCATGTGGTTCCTTTCATCCAATACAAAGAAGCACCACCAATCAAATGCGCCAACAACCACACGTTAAGTTAGTGACATGTTGTGCTCATGATACTCATCGCTGAGCTTGGCCAAAGTCTTGTTGGCTTTCATGGGTCTTTCACAGCTCACTTTGTTCCTCAAGGAGATTCAGAAGAGCAGGATTTCCTTCACCCTCCACCCCCCCTCCCGCGACGTTTATTGACTTTTCGTAAACTCCAGGAACATTTCAAATTAGTATAAGTGAAGGTACAGGATTTGGAGCGATGAAATGAAATACAGCTTACATAAACAGAACTGTGTCTTCCGGACACGGTAATGAAAATTCAGGGAAGCTTTGCCCTCCATCTGATCAATCCTGCACAGCGTAAATACAATCTGGCTGTATTTCTTATTCTGCTTTATTGCACAAGTCAGAATACATGATATATTGCTGCCTTAACAGCATGGAATGTTTTATAGTCCAGTGCTATTAGTAACAAAATGTATACACTTAACATGGATTTGATAGTGATGGATAAAGCACATTACTTAATGTTAAACCATGTTTTAAAAACAGCCTCTTGTCTCCTGCGATACACAGACTGCTAAGCAGAAATGAAGTCCAAGATGCCTTGTAGGGCCCTTCAGGCCTTGAATACCCATCACTGTTAAAACAAAAAAGAAATCTCCCAGCAAGCTGAAAAGCTATGACATCTGAGGGAAAGGGACTGGCTGTTGTGATGATTTTCTATTTACAGGAAAGCATTTTTGTTCATTTGTTGTTGTTGTTAAATTTTTATACTGTCCTTTGTCTTAGGATCACAGCGTAGTTTACAATACATTAGAGAACATTCAAATATGTGAGTCTCCACCTGCTATGGTACATAGTCCATTCTGCCATGACAAAATTTTATGTACCTGTAGACCAGGCCTAAATTCTGTAACCACAGAATACTGGCAACTTCTGGGAACTAGCCAACTGGCCAACCAGACCTGTAGAGATGGACCAGAACTTTGGCACAGATGGGTCAGATTTGATCAGGATGCAAGCCTTTAACATCACTGCCCCAGTCAATCCAGAGTTCGGCCCCATGGCTTTGCAGGAGGTGAGTACAGGTGACTCCCCACTTATGTGGGGGCTACATTCCTGGGAACTGCATATAGTGGGGAACACCATCTAATAAGCCAAACTCCTTTGTGGAAGGGGGTGTTGATCAAGGGGAGGGAAGTTAACAGAGTAGTGGTCACTCCAAAATCCAAATGTGTCCACAGACCTAAAAAAAGATCAGTGACTCTAAATTTAATCTTTAGCATGTATTTTTTAAAAAATCTATGCCTGTCTATGAGCATATGAACATTTTAATGCAAATCTGTGTCCCTTTTTATTTGTGGGGGCGGCATGTGTCTCCTCTGTTTTGGCACCATGAATGTTCTACCCTGGTTAGGCTGACAGCACAAGGTCACCCAGTTTACTTCATAGCTGAGTGAGGGTTGGAACCTAGTCTCCCAGGCCCTAGTCTATGGGTAGGCAAACTAAGACCCGGGGGCCAGATCCGGCCCAATCGCCTTCTAAATCTGGCCCCGCGGACAGTCCGGGAATCAGCATGCTTTTACATGAATAGAATGTGTCTTTTTATTTAAAATGCATCTCTGGGTTATTTGTGGGGCATAGGAATTCGTTCATATTTTTTTCCCAAAATATAGTCCAGCCCCCCACAAGGTCTGACAGTGGACCAGCCCCCTGCTGAGAAAGTTTGATGACCCCTGCTAGTCCATGGGTAGGCAAACTAAGGCCCGGGGGCCAGATCCGGCCCAATCGCCTTCTAAATTTGGCCCACAGATGGTGCAGGAATCAGCGTGTTTTTACATGAGTGGAATGTGTCCTTTAATTTAAAATGCATATCTGGGTTATTTGTGGGGCCTGCCTGGTGTTTTTACATGAGTAGAATGTGTGCTTTTATTTAAAATGCATCTCTGGGTTATTTGTGGGGCATAGGAATTCATTCTTTTTTCTTCTTCAAAATATAGTCCGGCCCCCCACAAGGTCTGAAGGGCAGTGGACCAGCCCCCTGTTGAAAAAGTTTGCTGACCCCTGCCCTAGTCCAATACTCTAACCACTTCAGCACACTGTGAAGCAACCAACCAAAGTAGTAGTGTACCTCAGATTACATACGCTTCAGGTTACATACGGCGCGGCAGCAGCAGGAGGCCCCATTAGCTAAAGTGGTGCTTCAGGTTAAGAACAGTTTCAGGTTAAGAATGGACCTCTGGAACGAATTACCGTAAGTATTTAACCTGCGGTACCACAGTAGTAGTAGTAGTAGTAGTAGTAGTAGTAGTAGTAGTAGTGGTAATAATAATAATAATAATTACTTATACCTTGCCCATCTGGCTGGGTCTCCCCAGCCACTCTGGGCAGCTCCCAACAGAATATTAAAAACACGATAAAACATCAAACATTAAAAACTTCCCTAAACAGGGCTGCCTTCAGATATTTCCTAAAAGTCAGGTGCAGTGGTACCTCAGGTTAAGAACTTACTGTAATTCGTTCTGGAGGTCCGTTCTTAACCTGAAATTGCGCCACTGCTGTGTGATTTGTGTTCTCATCCTGAAGCAAAGTTCTTAACCCGAGGTACTATTTCTGGGTAGCAGAGTCTGTAACCTGAAGCGTCTGTAACCTGAAGCGTATGTAACCCAAGGTACCACTGTAGTTGTTTATTTCCTTGACATCTGATGGTCTAAGCTTACAAGTGTGAACCATCCCTATGTCTTATGAAGTCTGACTAACCATCTTCTTACCACTATACTTAACTGGCAGCCTGGAAATTTCAAGCAGTGTTGTCTGAAGTTAAAAATAAATGTGGGCATTTTAGTCTGCGAGACAATGGAAAAACCAGCAATGTGCTATAAAAAGTATGTAAGGGGGATTTTTATTTATGGGTTTCTTTCAAGTTCTACTTCCTGCACCCATTTGCTAAGAGTCTTCTACATAACCTCCCCCTCCTCAACTCTTTGCTTTCTACTTAAGCAGTAGTAGTCAAACCTCCACATATTTGCCACCAGGTATATATAATACCTGACTGTAATGCACATTTTTTGTGTATGCCATCTTGCCAAATGGGTATTGACATTTGCCTGTTAGAGTTTAACAGAAGCAGGGAGATGAGAGCAGTTTGGCCCTTAAAGAAAAAAAGAAAAAGAAAGAAAATAAGACAAACTCATAATTTATAGCTGCTTGTTCCATGAGTCACTAAAGGACAGTGGCTTAATAATTCATGGTTATTTCTCTCTTAACATACAGAGGTGAACCCAAGGTGAAGCCTCCTATGCAGGAACAAAGAGGCTTGAAGAGAGAGATGGGTTGCCTTTAACAAGTGCACAATAAGCAAGACAGTTTCTTCCAATATGGTGATTCTATGATATCCAGCTTTTAACCAGATTGTTTCTCTATTTTAAAAAGCACTCTGAAGCCTGTTCCTCATGACGTTTCTGCAAGTTAGAGCATTACTGAGGACGTGCCTGTCTTCATATTGCAACTTACACCTATTTCAAGCTTGCTTAATTGCCATGACTTTGCCCCCTAAGGATTGTAGGAACTTGTATTACTGTGAAGGAACTGGGACTAGCTAGAAAAATCGAAGACAATATATTCAGCATTCACACAAAATTCTGGGAATTATAATTTTGTGTGAGTGCTGAAAATACTTCATCTTCCCCCTGGATCTCAGGTGGCCTATCTGGCACACCAAAATCACATACAGAAATACCGTATGTGCAGATGATCTCAAAGCCTGCTGCTTGTAGAGCCTGTGTTTTCTGAATGATTCCTCATATTAACCCACACAATGCCTGGCAGCTTTTGTGAACCCCCCCCCCCCCAAGAACTGTGATGGGGTATTTAATTTTTTATTTCTATTTTAAAGACCTAGCACAAGAGAGTACTTTAAACATTTACAGCCCCTGTGAGGCAGCTATAAAGAAAACACAGGAAGATGTCCAATGCTAAGTCAGACCATCTCACAGCCCTACCTGGAAATGCTGAGACTGAACCTGGGACCTTCTGCATGTAAAGCAGATGCTCTACTGTTCAGCTACTCTTAGGAGACATAGGAACCAGGAAACTGCCTTATAGAAAGTCTAACTCAGTATTGCCAACACTGACTGTCTGCTGTTCCCCAGGGCTTCAGGGTCCTTTTCAAATACTACCTGGAGCTTTCAGGGATTCAGCCTGGGACCTTCTGCATGGAAAGCAACTGCTTTATCAGTGAGCTTCATTGAGCTTTGGCCCTTCTCAGTGGCAGTGCTCCACACAGCAGGGGGCACATGGAAATGTCTCTCTTTGCAACTGCTGAAATGCACACTGTTAACTTCAGGCTGGTAGTACACAGCTACAGTGACTACTGACACTGATGCAGAACTGAGGCTTGAGTGTGGTCTGGTATACACTGGTACCTCGGGTTACATACACTTCAGGTTACAGACTCCGCTAACCCAGAAATAGTACCTCAGGTTAAGAACTTTGCTTCAGGATGAGAACAGAAATCAGGCTCTGGCGGCGCAGCGGCAGCGGGAGACCCCATTAGCTAAAGTGGTGCTTCAGGTTAAGAACAGTTTCAGGTTAAGAACGGACCTCCGGAACGAATTAAGTACTTAACCCGAGGTACCACTGTACTGCTTAGATCAGCAAAGCCCAGTTTAGGAACATAGGAAGCTGTTTAAGTCTCCATTAATCCATCTAGCTCAGTGCTGTTATCATTGGCTGGAAGTGGCTCTTCAAGGTTTCAGACAGGAGACACTCCCAACCATACTTGGGATATGCCTTAGATTGAACCTGGGGCATTCTACATGGAAAAAAAAGAAGCAGCTCAAAGGCCCTTCTTTGCATATCCCTACTCAGTCATGAAGTTCACTGAAGCATTTTAGGTAAGTTACTACCTCTGTGCCTAACGTACTACACAGGGCCACTATGGTAATAAAAATCAGGTGGGTGGGTGAACTGCTTTGAGTTCCCTAGAGGAAAGATAGGCTATAAATGTAACTGATGAGCACATGAGGCAATATAAGGACCTTTTACACATCATGACTGCCACATGGATGCTTTCATGCAGCCGCTGTCAGCCTCACGTCCTGCAGATTATTTTCTTTATTTTACAACATTATGCTTAATTGTAATAGAACTTCAAATTGGTTTACAGAGCTGGGGTTGATCGAAACGACAGTCCAAAACATCTACAGAGTACCTCTTTAATGGACACGTGTGTCTCAATTGTGACCTCTGTGTGGAGGCTATGGTCTAAAGCTGTTGCCGAAATATTGTGTGCCCCTCTTTTCTTTTTATGCATGGTTTCCCTTCATTCAGAGCTGCTGTAGGAACATAGCATAATAGGTAGCATAATATTGCATCTAAAGCAGGCTGAGATCAAGGGTGGAAGCAGAAAATTCTAGCCAGGACAATAAAATAAAATGATTATCATAATTCTACATTCTTCCAAATGGGTAGGTTCTTTTCTAAGGGCAAATTGCTTTACCAAGTATCAGAAATCACTAAATTGGTATTGAAAAATCATAATATGGATGGAATTGAAATACAATTTTTCTAATCTTCACTTCAATATGAATCTGCTTTTGATCTCTCAGTACTTACCTGTTTATGTCATTTTGAAAATTTCTCTTGGTTTGTGAATATGTAAAATTCCTTTTTAAAAGGGACAACATTTAACACTCAGTTTTCCCTTTCTAAAGACTGTACATCTGCAGACATTGGAGCAAGCTGTATATATAATCCATTCCTCTACCCATTTATTCCATTTGCAAATATTTTAAATATTTTAAATAAAAACCAATAAACATTTTCTTTCATCTCCAGCGCAAAAGTTCTATAACAACAAACTTACAGTTAAGATCAAATTCATTGTCAACTTCTTATGAGAAAAGATCAGCAGCTAGATAACTAAAAACAATAGAAAGAATGAGAATCCTACCGTTGCAAATTGCCTCCTAACTTCAGATGAATTCTGCAGGTGCCTGATACTGTGTACAAGTCACCCGACAAAGAAGGTTGCCGCCACTTTCTGGCCTCCAGCTTAATATAGAAAACAAAACTGGAAGTATGCAAGACGTTCAAAGAGCATTCGATTGAACAGAAGCCCCGGTATAACTCGCAATGTGCTTCCGAAAGGCATTTGCAAACATCGTGCAGTCAGCACATGGCGCATTGACTTTTTCCAGTAGGCAGCACACCTTGTGATTGATGTTGGGAGAAGGCTATTTCAGCAGAGAGCATCAAGCAGCATTTGAACAACCTTTGCCGTTCAGCTCATTCCTCACGGTGGAGGTGGAAAGTTACTGTTTCTATATATAGATTGGTGCTTTTCTTCTCAATTGTATTTTGAGTGGTCCTGAGTCAGGGCTGGTTTTGTGGTAGCAAACGGTGTCATTTTTTGTTTTTAATCTGTGCAGTTTGGTATGCCAGAAAGATAAGCAGATACACCCCATAGCAAGTGGGTACCTTTTACCCACAGTAGCATGTGGTAAGCATTTGAAAACAAAGCACTGACTAGCAGCTATGCCAGTTACACTTGTGTCCTCACATTCAGTTGAATGAGCATAGAAATTTGCCTTATACCAAAAACAGATCATTGGTCTATTTAGCTTAGTATTGTCTACACTGACTGGCAGCTGCTCTAAGGCATTTCAGAAAGACCTAATCCAGGTAGGTCTTTCTCAGCCCTACCTGGAGATGCCAGGGATAGAACCTGTGACCTTCTGTATGCAAAGCATGTGCTCTACCACAGAGCTATAACTATCTGCATATAAAGTGATGAAATGCTGACATAGTTGAATTTGTGATGGGCCAAAGTATTAAATCCAGCCAAATTTTGTTGGGTTTCTTTGTGGGGAAGTGGGGGACACCAGCCAAAATTGGCAAACTCTAGTGTTTTGTTGTCATCTTACATCTTTCATAAAATACCTGTCTGCATATGTGCCGCAACAGAATACAGCCCTAAAGATCATAAAGGTCCTTACGCAAATTATTCTGTGCTTTTGCTTCACTGTGATCATGGTATATAGTGTGTCTCCCGTGTTCCCAATTTCAGCACTTGCTGCCCCTCCTCCCAGGTTACCCACCTCATACATCCCCTCACCTGCATAGGATTATCATATCACCATGTATGTATTAGGGGACATAATTTTTAATGTATTTTTAAGAGCTCTTTTCCTTTTTCAATAGACATTTTCCCCCATAATGCTGGAAGGGCCTCGAAGACAAGAGACTGCGTACATACTTGAGGTGTGCCCCCTCTCCCTACTGTCTATTTTTGCTTCTTCTTTTTCTTTTTGAAGAAAGCTCTAGCACTTGGAGACTTAGTTAAACAGGAAAAATGTTTTATTTTCACAACAAAATTGGTAAAACAAAAGATGTGTCTGGAGATGGAATTCTTTCAAGAAATAGGTGTGCATGTGTGTGAAACTAAACGTTGTCTTTTAATGTATCCCCCAGCTCAGAGACTTCTTTCTCTGGCTGTAGATCTTTCCTCAGGGCGAATTGCACACCCAGCTCAGAGGCTATCCTGCTATCCAGCTGAACGCCAGGAACTCAAACTCCTTTTTCTTTTCCCCTCCCAAAGTGCTGTCTCCTACCCACTCTGGCTAGCTGTACCTGCAGCCAAGCAGAATGAGCCTATAGCTCAGCACTCTGTAAGCTTCACCACTCTGGTGGAATTCCGTGGCACTGCACCACCAAGCTCTGGTCTACCTGGTTCGTTCAGGGTGCTTGTGCAGAGATGTGCTTTAAATGTATGGTGTGTACATACAGGCTCAGTTTTACCAAATTTTTCTCCCAGGGTAAACTGCCAAGGGGGTGAGTGTTTCAAAGATGGGCCTTCAGAAACCTGTCTTATTCCTGCACCCATTCCAGCATACCATTATTGATTTTTAATTGTATTTTTATTGCTTCTTTTATTTCTTATGTTGCATTTTTATTGCATCACAATTTGAATTCTCTGGAGTTCGGATTGTAATACCGTACAATAAAATATCTAGCACAATGATTTGCAACTGCTACGAATCAGGCAAAAGAATCATTAAGTGATCCTCTAAGACCCCTGGCAATTTTCAAGTTCTTTATTCAAAGAGAATAAAGAACCACTGCCTTAAACTTCAAGCCAACTTCTCTATCTAAACAGCTCATCACCATGAGAAAATGCTAAAGAGTCTTGTCTGCCTCCCCTGGAATCCCACCACATCCCTACCTTCTCTGCCTCTGGCCCTTAAGTCTACCTGAACTAAAACTGTAAATGAGCCTGACACCAAGTCACCCTTAAAAGAGCTCACACCAGCCAACATTGTTAATTCATGTTATTCTCAACCCTTGGTGTTAGGTTAAGCTGTGCAGTGCTCTTCATAGTAGTAGAAAAATTTGAACCTGGGTTTCTTCTCATGTCCATACTCAGCCACTAGCTCTCTAATGGTATACTCTATACCAGGGATTAAACAAAAATTAATCAAATTAATACGACTGAGTTTTGACTGGAAAGGAAAGCATTTCCCCCCATTCTACAGTGACGAGGGGTCTTGGGATAGTTTAGAAATCTTATGCTTCCTCTTTTGAGGGCACTATGCAGCTGGCTCTCATTATAGTGATCAACCTGGATAGAAGATTTATGTCTTTTCAAAGCTCAAATTCAACCATTTTGCACTGTGACGATACCTTCATTTTTTTTATCAATAATTTTTTATTGATTTTCATTAAATATACATTCAGTATATATACAAATAAATTTCATATCTATCTTTGGCTCTGCCAAGCTTCAGACTTCCCTCCACCCCTTCAGTAAGTATCGTACATTTTCTTACATCGCGTATTTTGTTTGTTTATCTGGTTAACCATATGCTGTTTATCTAACCCTGCCAGTATTTACTCCAAGTTTCATGAAACTTCTGTTCGTCCTGATCTCATATTCTCCCTGATAATCTAGCCAGTTCTGCGTAATTCATCATTTTAACCTGCCAATCCATAATAGTTGGTATTACATCTGTTTTCCAATTCTGAGCCAACATAGTTCTTGCAGCCATTATGGCATACAGAAAGAGGTTTTTATCTTTCTTTTTAATTTCCTTCCCTACCAATCCCAATAGAAAGGCTTCGGGTTTTTTTGGAAAGGTATACTTAAAAACTTTTTAAAGTTCATTGTAAATTGATTCCCAAAAGCCCTTCACTTTGCCACAATTCCACCACATGCGGTAAAGGTCTCCTTCCGCCTCTCCACATTTCCAACATTTCTTATTTTTCATTCTGTACATCTTTGCCAGTTTTACCAGCGTAAGATGCCACCTATATATCATTTTCCATATATTCTCTTGCAATGCCGTACAGGCTGTAAATTTCAAATTTACATTCCACAATTCACGCCATGCTTCTAATTCAATGTTATGCCCAAAATCAATGGCCCACTTAATCATGGCTTCTTTTACCTCCTCATCTTTAGTATACCAGTTCAATAATAAATCATACATTTTTGACAGTAGTTTGTTTTTACCTTCTATAATGTCTATATGAAATTTTGATTTCTTGTCCTTAAATCCCAACCTCTTTTTATCTTCTTTTAGTATCTCATTAACTTGGTGGTACTGTAACCACCCTGTCAGTAAATTCTCTACTTCTTCATACATCTTAAGCTTTATACCTTGATCAGTTTTTCTAATAAGCTCTTTATATGTGGCTCTCTTTCCTTCCATGTTGACTTTCTTAATAATTAATACATCTGTTGGTGATATCCACCAAGGGGTTTTCCTTTCTAACAGATTTTTATTTCTTTCCCATACTTCATATAAAGGTCCTCTAATTATATGATTTTAAAAACCCCTGTGGACTTTCACTTTATTATACCACAGGTACAAGTGCCACCCGTACCTGTTGTCATATCCTTCTAAATCTAGAAGGTCCATATTTTCTAATTTTATCCAATCTCTTATCCAAATTACGCACGCTGCTTCATAGTATATACCCATGTCTGGCAGGGCAAAGCCACCTCTTTCTTTTTTATCAACCAAAATCTTCATTTTTATTCTTGGCCTCTTTCCCTGCCAGACAAAACTTGCCAATGTTTTCTGCCACTCTTCAAATTGTTTTTATCCTTTAATCACTGGAATTGTTTGGAACAAGAATAGCATTCTAGGTAAAACATTCATTTTAATCACTGATATTCTCCCTAAAAAGGATAGTCTCAGTCTGTCCCATATTTCTAGATCTTTCTTAATATCTCTCCACGTGATTTCATAGTTGTCTTTATACAGGTTTATGTTTTTTGCCATCAACCATATTCCTAGATATTTGACTTTCTTGACCGCTGTAATACCAGTCTCTTGGTGCAGTTCTTCTATCTCTTCTTTACTTATGTTTTTGACTAACATTTTAGTTTTGTTCTGATTGAGTTTGAACCCTGCTACTTTGCCGAATTCTTCTATTCTTTGTAAAGCTTCTTGTATACTTTTCTTTGGATCTTCTAGTGTTAAGACTATATCGTCCGCAAATGCTTTTATTTTAAATTCTTTGTATCCAACCTTGATACCTTTCACCTTTGAGGCTTCTCTCAATGTCTTATTAAGAACCTCCAGTACAGATATAAACAACAGGGGTTATAGAGGACACCCCTGTCTGGTCCCCTTAGAGATATCAAAAGTTTCCAATACGTTGTTGTTTATGATGAGTTTGGCTGTTTGATTTTGATATATGGCTTCTATACCCTTTATAAACCCTTCTCCAATTCCCATTGTTTTTAAATTCTCTTTCATAAATCGCCAGGAGAAATTATCAAACGCTTTCTCCGCATCAATGAAAATCAAAGCCGCTTGTTTATCAATGCTACTTTCTAAATATTCAATAATATCTACTACAATATCTGACGATACCTTCAGGCACAAACATTCCATGTAGTTTTGCCTCAGTAAGGTCCCAGTTAAGAATGTCCTACTGGATAATTGTAGCATTGCTGCCGTTATGATACCATCACACATCACCCCAATCTCTGAGAGGTGAGAGATTCCAGGGGTTCCAGGTGCTTACCTAGGGTTCAGTTTCCTTAGCATGTGGGACAGCAGAGACTGTGGTGTCTTTAGGATACAGTCGTATCTTGGAAGCCAAACAGAATCTGTTCCAGAAGTCCATTTGACTTCCAAAATATTCAGAAATCAAGGTGCAGTTCCGATTGGCTACAGGAAGCTCCTGCAGCCAATCGGAAGTTGCGCTGGACGTTCAGGTTCCAAAGAACGTTTGCAAACCGGAACACTCACTTCCAGGTTTGCAGCGTTCAGGAGCCAAAATGTTCAACTTGCAAGGCGTTCGTCAACCAAGGTACGACTGTATATTGTTTATTGACACATATATACAACCTGAGCCTATAATGGAGGGGCTCAAGGCATCAACACCACAAAAGTCCTCCTTAGTATAGTGGTAAGTATCCCCGCATGTCACGCGGGAGACCGGGGTTTGATTCCCCGATGGGGAGAAGCACACATTTGTGTAATCTCACTGTATACAAGTTGTACAAGTGACGATAAAGTATTTCAAAAGGGCCTTGCTTCTCCCATAGACACAGCCCTGGAATCTTGTCACTTTCTCTCTAGCTGCTTCCTGCTTCCAGCTCACACAACACCTCTCTCTTTTTGTCTTTCTCACTACCAGCCAGGTGAGGGAGAGGGTCCACCCATTTGCCCTCTGGCACAGAGCAAGCTGTTTTGTTATACTAAGTACTTAGGGACATTAATTCACCAAGAAAGATGCCCAGCTATTTCAGTAATGGAATGCTCCATGAGATGGCTGGAGCCAGGACCTCAGAAATTAGAAGGGACTCAGGCAACATACAGACCAGCCTGCCAAACTCACAACAACAGTCCCCGTAAGGGGCATCTGCATATTCCTGCATTACAGTGGGTTAGACTAGATGATCCTCAGGGTCCCTTCTGTGGGATGAAAGCACCCAAAATGCTAAGTAAATGGTATTAATGCTCATAAGAGCTGTAGAGCTCTGTGATGATTCCCACCTGAGGCAGTTATTACAGTTGGTACAGCAGTGGCAGTTATGAACAGTCTTAACAGTTAGAGCAGCAGCTATGTTTTGTTCTGTTGTGCTGCTGCTGTCTGTCTCAGAATACTAGTCTGTAGCAGTTTTGTCTTAGGTACGAATCTATGTAAGATCTATTAGCAACATAAGGTAAAGGACCCCTGGATAGTTAAGTCCAGTCGAATTTGACTATGGGGTGCGACACTCATCTCCACTTTCAGGCCGAGGGAACCAGCGTTTGTCGACAGACAGCTTTCTGGGTCATGTGCCCAGCATGACTAAACAGCTTCTGGCAGGACACTGCGGCAGAAGCCAAAGCGCATAGAAACACCATTTACCTTCCTCCCACAGCAGTACCTATTTTTCTACTTGCACTGGTATGCTTTCCAACTGCTAGGTTGGCAGGAGGTTGGGACAGTAACACCAACCTGAATTGTATATTTTCACTTGCAAATCGTAAGCACACGAAGTAAAAGTCACATTATTTTAACTTTAAAAGAGAGTGACTTACATTGTTCTTATAGGAGGGGAAAGGGAACTAATTAAAGAGTTGAATGACCAGGGCTCTCTTCCGCATAACTCTTTAAATGGAAACTAGAGTTTAATTCCCACAACTTCCAAATCTACAGTTCTATAATTCTATAACATCTTCATGACATGACTTTCCAGGAAAGGGGCCTCCTTAAATATTAGAAACATTTGTGAAAATTCTGGGGACAGTAGTTGTGGAGTCTGTGAGGTGTGTATTTGGTAGGGGGAGGAGAAATGGCCATGTTCGATAAGCGTCTGGGGTTCTTGAGGAAACTGGACTGTTTGATTCACTTTTCACAGCCATAAGAAATGAGCCTGACTGCCCATTAAAAACAGATCCTTCCCCATTTGTTATTCCCAGCAACTGGAATTCAGTGTTGTTGTGGCTCTTGTACTGGAGGGTATACTGTATAGCCATCATGATATAGCCCTTGATATCTTTCTTGATAACATTAATACCCCCCATTAACTTTTGTAATCCCCTTTTAAAGCCCTAGCTAGCATGGCCAATGGTCAGGGGTAATGGTATTTGCAGTCCAACATCACTGTGCACAGGTTGTTGTCTACACTTTTTACCTACTAATAGTAAACTTGCTCTCTGAGTGTGGATGCATATGTAGCCATCTTTACACAAGAGCAGTTATCAATAGGGATGGGAAAACCCCAAGGCTTGCTGAAGTACGTACATATGTATGTATATATGTATCGGTGCTAAAGGGGTAATAACGGCTCAATGAGCATGGAATGCTGGCTGATGTAAAGGGGGAAACTGAAAAACTAGAGGGAAGGTAATGGATTGGAGTATTCTGATAAGGGTGCATGGTTGGCAGGCCTTCCTCACTGCAGCACTGGGCAGGATTCACCTAATCTACTCCATAACTTAAAGCCTGCTCAAGAACTTCCTCCTGAACAAATGGGGTTTCCCCCTCTCCCCCCCCACCCCATTACACAATTGGCCCTGTGTGGCTCAGGAAAAGCTCCCCCACACCAGCGCAGTGTGCAGAGGAAGGAGAGAGATAATCATTCTGCCTGGCAAGATTAAATGCTTGCACAAACAAGGGGATGTTGAATTCCTTCCCTGGTTTGAAGGTCTCACTTAATTCTGCTTTAAAAAACCCCACAGAGTCTAGGAGAGGAGGTACAAATGCTGTTGTTTTGAGATGACCTAAGAGATTGTGGGTGGAGGGGAGAGAGACATTCGAGGAGCTATGCTTGCAAGTAACATAATGGCTCTTTCTCATCCTTTGTGGTTTGTGCCTGCTGATTACTTAATACACCTTAATCAGAGTCTTGAGACTGAAGGAACTGGGGCTTTTAACATATTGGCATGTCTGACAATCCCGCTTATTCCTGCTGGCCTTTGAAAGGCCTTCTTTCTACATATAAACACTAAAAGCCTGCTTTTACTCCCTCTTTCCAAATTGCTTTAAATTGTTGATGGTGTTATGAGTTTTTTGGGGGGAGGGAAGGCTGAATGCCTGGGCTTGATTGGGGCTCTCCCTCCTGCTTTTCTAACTTACCTGGGGTGTGTTGTGCTATATCCTGACCCAAATCTCAAGGCCCCAGAAAGCTAGTGCTTCTTCTCCATCAGGAAGGTGGTCTTCTACCAGTCCCTTGGAGGTGTCTTTTCCCCAAGCTTTCACCTCCCTCCTCCCATAAGAATGTAACAAAAGGAGCCAAGGATCCGCTTGATCAGGCCACAGGGGGCCCATCTAGTTCAGGCTCCTTTTCTGACAGTGGCTGACAAGCAGAATTGGAGCTACTTCCTCTTCTTCTCTGGCAATCACTCGTAGCCGAGTCTTCCATGAACATGATCTTAACAGTGAGTCCGTTAATGACTGTGGAGGCCAATTCTGGATGCACACATCCTTCCACCATGGGGACATAGGTTTCCAGGCAGCAGTTGATTGATGCGAAGGTTTGCCAAATGTGTCTTCTAGCTCATTTAGCTCATTTCTCCCTTTTGTCCTGAGTTCAAGAGTCTTCAAAGTCCATGACACCTTTAGTAAAGACTGTTCTCCCATTGGAGCGCTTGCAGACCATTGTTTGCTAGTTGTCAGTGTTTATACTACATTTTTAAAGATTTGCCTTGAGACAGACTTTAAGCCTCTTTTGTTGACCACCAGCATTTCCATTTTTAAGTTCGGAATAGAGTAGTTGCTTTGGGAGGCGATAATCAGGCATCCGAACAACATGACCAGTCCAACAAAGTTGATGTTGTAGAATCATTGCTTCAATACTGGTGATCTTTGCTTCTTCCAGTACACTGGTATTAGTTCGCCTGTCTTCCCATTTTTGGGAGACATCATTGATGGAATCTTTCAAGGAGCTGTAGATGGTGTTTATTAGTGGTCCATGTTTCACACGCATACAGTAAGGTTGGTAGTACAATAGCTTTGTAAACAAGCATTTTGGTTTCCCTCTGAATGTCCTGGTCCTCAAACACTCTGCACTTCAATCAGGAGAAAGCTGCAGAGCTCAGGCGATGCTGGATTTTGGCATCTATGTCAGCCCTTGTGGAAAGATAACTGCCCAGGTAGAAGTGATTGGCACTTTTCAATGGCACAAATCCAATGAGTTGGATTTGTGGCACGGCAGAGGGGTTGTTTTGTGTTTGTTGGTGCAGCACTTTGGTTTTTTGGGTGTTGAGTGATAGGCCATGCTTTTCATAAGCTTCTGCGAAGATATTTAGGATAGTTTGGAGGTTATCCTCTGAGTGTGCACACACACTGTTATCATCAGCATACTGAAGCTCTATGATGGAAGTTATGGTAACCTTACTCTTTGCTTTCAGCCTGCTCAGATTAAAGAGCTTTCCATCTGTTTGATATATGATTTCTACTCTGGTGGAGAGTTTCCCTTCAACAAAGTGTAGGATCATGGCGATGAAAATAATAAATTGAATTTAACACCTGTTGGAGCACAACAGCACCAGCCCTCTCCCCACCTGCAGTTGTCTTGAACAGGTGCTATTCAGAGGTATTTTGCTGCTTCTGCCCCAAGAGGGGGAAACTTCTCTCCTGGGCTTTGTCTGACTTTCTGCCCCCCACCTCTCCTTCCCAGGAAGCCAAGAGCAGCCCTCAGTGACACCTGAAATGTACCCTTTTGGTAGAGAGACAGTGGCTGATAAAGCGCCCTCAGCTACTGGAGAAGATTATCAAACACACTATCTATCATCTATCTATCTATCTATCTATCTATCTATCTATCTATCTATCTATCTATCATCTATCTATCATCTATCATCTATCTATCTATCTATCTATCTATCTATCTATCTATCATCTATCTATCTATCTATCTATCTATCTATCTATCTATCATCTATCTATCTATCTATCTATCTATCATCTATCTATCTATCTATCTATCTATCTATCTATCATCTATCTATCTATCATCTATTATCTATCATCTATCTATCTATCTATCTATCTATCTATATCTATCTATCATCTATCTATCTATCTATCTATCTATCTATCTATCTATCTATCATCTATCTATCATCTATCTATCTATCTATCTATCTATCTATCTATCTATCTATCATCTATCATCTATCATCTATCTATCATCTGTGCATCTGGGTAGGAACATAAGAAGAAGCTGCTGGATGAGGCCAATGGCCCATCTAGTCCAGTGTGCTGTTCTCACAGTGGCCAAAGAGAAGTCTATGAGGAAAGTGGAACTGGGCTGCACGTGTTGGGGAGCTGAATTTCCATTACTTAAAGGTTGTGATGCTTTGTAACTGAATTGTGAGATGTGTTGATGAGGGGGGCTTCCTATGGAAGGTCAGCACAGAAATGATGATGGGGATGATGACTGTGTGTGTGTGTGTGTGTGTGTGTGTGTAAACTCACCCACCCATTGCCATTAGCACCTTGTACCTGCCATTAGCAGGGATGCGGGTGGCGCTGTGGGTAAAAGCCTCAGCACCCAGGACTTGCCGATCGAAAGGTTGGCGGTTCGAATCCCCGCGGCGGGGTGCGCTCCCGTCGCTCGGACCCAGCGCCTGCCAACCTAGCAGTTTGAAAGCACCCCCGGGTGCAAGTAGATAAATAGGGACCGCTTACCAGCGGGAAGGTAAACGGCGTTCCGTGTGCTGCGCTGGCTCGCCAGATGCAGCTTGTCACGCTGGCCGCGTCACCCGGAAGTGTCTGCGGACAGCGCTGGCCCCCGGCCTCTTGAGTGAGATGGGCGCACAACCCTAGAGTCTGTCAAGACTGGCCCGTACGGGCAGGGGTACCTTTACCCTTTACCTTTACCTACCTGCCATTAGCACCTTGTACCCACCTTGTACCCACCTAGCAGTTCGAAAGCACCCCTAAGTGCAAGTAGATAAATAGGTACCGCTTTATAGCGGGAAAGTAAACGGCGTTTCCATGTGCTGCGCTGGCTCGCCAGAGCAGCTTCGTCACACTGGCCACATGACCCGGAAGTGTCTCCGGACAGCGCTGGCCCCCAGCCTCTTAAGTGAGATGGGTGCACAACCCTAGAGTCGGACACGACTGGCCCATACGGGCAGGGGTACCTTTACCTTTACCTGTAGGGAACAAGTCTTTCTTCTTCAAGAGTCAGCTTTCATGTTAAAAAACAAGGGTCACTTTGCAGTCATTACTACTGCTGCCAAATGGTATATTGGGTGCCGTTTTGTTTCGAAATGCATTGTGGTTTCTGTTTTATGTCGCCTGTGGAGCTTGTAGTCGGGGCTGCTACAACAAACAGCTGTGCAAGCCTTTGGGAGATAGAGGCCTGAGAGGGCATCAGAGGAGGGAGGGAAGGAAAGAGGGACAGAGCCCAGTGTTGCCTGCGGCACCCCTGACTATCATTCAAGGCACCCCAGGGTGCCAGGCACACTACTAGTTGAAAACCACTGCAATAGAATGTTAAGAGATACATTGTAGCAAGACTCACAGCATGGAGTGGTTTCTATTGCTTATAAAAACTGAATACTTTAACTTTACTGTTAAACTAATTAAAGCTTGTATTTCTCAACGAAGCCTTGTATAACACCATTTGCTATTGTACAAATCTTGTTTTTTGAACTTGTAAGTAGTTTGTGCCCAATGCATTATGAGAAAACTAATATTGGCCATGATTCCACAAGCATGAGACCACATAGGCTGCTACCTCTCAGGGGAAGCACCTGAAGGGTTTTTCTTAGATGCTGTGGGCACAAACCAGTATATGTATTGATAAAGTCTCACAAATAACCCCGCAAAAATTGCAAGCCTACCTGCTTGTCTGCATGTGGCAGTATAAGTAACATCAACAGCCAGAGAAAACAAAGAACTAGCCTTAATGTTGCTGGTAAACTGCTGATAACAATAATTACTATTTAGAATGTATAGTAGAACAGGTTTTTGAAACTGTATATGTTAAGCATGGTTGAGGGATAATATTGGATCAGAATGGTTTGATTTTGTAATGCATATGAATAAGAAAATGAATAGTATAATGCTGTCATCTCACTGTGTTGCTTTGTGGAACTTATAGGTGGTTTGGTTTGGTGTTTTTTTTTTTGCTGTAGTAACATTAAGAATAACAACAACATTTCTTATCTTTCTACTGCATTTTGTAGATTATTTTCTTGTGTGACATCTGCTGTGCCTATTGGTCTCTGAGTTTTATCTCTGCTTTAAATAATTTTCAGAATTCTATTTATGTTTCCAGTTCATTTCTTTGCCTGTTTCCATGAAATACACACATACACACAAAGCATGCATAGGACTGCACCCCTCATATGGCAGGATTGTTTCACTTCTCTTTCCTAAGGAATATTTGGCTGCAACCTTATGCTCTTTGGAATAAGTCCCATCAAACACAGTGAGCTTGCTCTATCCAAAAGGCTGCTCTGAAAGTTTTTTGGTCTAGTGATTTCATTTGCCCTTTGAGACATTTTCAGGGGGAGGGGGGCTATTCCTCAGTGTCAGAGCACCTGCTTTGCATGCAGAAGGTCCAAGGTTCAACTTTTGGCTTCTCCAATATATTTTCTTTTAAAAAAAGCAGGAAGGAGGTGATAGAGGAAACCTCTGCCTGAGAATCTTAGTGAGATGCTGCCAAGCAGAGTGAAGAGAACCAAGCTAGATGCTCATATAACCTGCAGTATCTTCATCTAAAGCAGCCTTTTTGTTCTCATCTGAGGTATCTACCTAGATTCCTTTTCACAAATATTGGAATATTGGAACAGAGTAGTTCACTAACCTTAGTTGTCTAAAAGATCTTGTCCAGTTCTCTACGTGGGGGTCAGCATAAGCCCGCAGCCAGTGCCGTTGTTGCTGTTCTTATCTTAACTCAGAGCCAAAGAGCATCCTTTTCAAGATGTCACGTGGTGCTTTTATTCATTCCGTAGAACAGAAGCAAACCACATGAGGATGATGGAGAGAGAAGCAGCAGCAAGTTGAGTGATCACGTTTGAAACTATCTTGTTACAGGCCCAGCAGTTAGCCTGATTCGGGTTCTCTGTAAATGAAGTGAGCAGACAGCAGACACTGGCTCAACATTAGCTGACTCCACTTTGATTAACAGATTCCATTACTGCAGATATGGAATCTGAGGACACATGCTATTGAATGTCTAGAGATGCTGCTGCGTTCATCTTCCCATTTTGCTTTGCCTGCCTCAAACACAGGTTGCACATTGATCTTCCAGGTATGGAGACCTATTTCTGTTCAGCCCACTCTTGGCCATTGTGCTCTCCAGTCAATAAGCATCAAGCTGGTCAGTTGGATACCCCAGGAAGGCAGATGATATAGCCTCAAAGTTGGGCCCAGCCCAAGCCACCACAAATCACACTGCCCTAAATGCTCTGTGTCCTCCTTCTCCCTAACACCACACCATGGGCAAATAAATATTATTGCCGGAGTGCATGGATCTGAGGACAAGGCGCTTTCCTCTAGAGCAGATTTCAGAAAGATTTTTTAGGAACTTAGTATTGTGAGATATGTGAGGGTTGGACAAGACAGAGTTATTATTCTAATTATTATTACATTTATTTATTACCTGCCCTTCATCCTAAAGTCCCAGTTAAACCTGCTGGCCAGGCCTGACCTAGCACATCATTGGAGCATGCTTCCTGGAAGGATGGCTTTATTTATTCCCTAGGAAAATTGTAGATCCCTGTTATGTACTGAGCTGAATAGGATCCAAAATGCACCAGTCTGATTGGTCCTAGAACAATAGGATTCAGAATGCAGCAGTCTGATTGGTCCACAGGAGCCAACCAATCCAGCTCCAGGTGGAAGTGAATCCGCAACCTGATTGGCCTACAGGAGAATCCCGGAATTAGCCAATCACGTGGGGCGCATTGTGTAAATAATGTATATAAAGCAGACATTCTGGGGGAACTTCCATTCCTCTTCACCACTATGAGCTGAATAAAGAGCATGAAATCCACTCTTGACTTCGAGTGCATTTCAATCCCAAAAGCTAGCAGGTCACACTCAGCCTGTGTGTGTGTGTGTGAAAGAGAGAGAGAGATCTCCTCACCCTACTTAGGGTGGAAAAGCATCACCAATGGACACTGATTTGCATTAAAAATGCAGGTGCTAATTGTTATATATAGATGTAAATTTAGAAATAATTGCTATAATTTAAAGAGAAATCCAATGATTTCAACCCAGTGGGGAAGACTGAGGGTAGGCGAACTTGTGAGCCTGTTTAGTATGCTGGTCAGGTGTTCAGGGTTGATGAGGAACTTCAAGGCCTCTGATCTTGATGTTTAAACTGGACTATTACCAGACAAAACAAAACATTTTTTTCCTTCCAGTAGCACCTTAAAGACCAACTAAGTTAGTTCTTGGTATGAGCTTTCGTGTGCATGCACACTTCTTCAGATACACTGAAACAGAAGTTGCCAGATCCCTCTATATAGTGAGAAGGTGGGGAGGGGTATTACTCAGAAGGGTGGTGGGAATGGGTGATTGGCAGATAGCTGTGATGAGCCTGTTGACGACTCTTAACGACTGCAATAGGTCTTACAGAAAAAAGCAAGGGGTGAGAAGGTGAAAAATGGCTTTGTCATGTATAATGAGATAAGAATCCAATGTCTTTGTTCAGACCAGGTCTCTCCCACCACCCTTCTGAGTAATACCCCTCCCCACCTTGTCACTATATAGAAGGATCTGGCAACTTCTGTTTCAGTGTATCTGAAGAAGTGTGCATGCACACGAAAGCTCATACCAAGAACTAACTTAGTTGGTCTTTAAGGTGCTACTGGAAGAAAAGAATTTTTTTGTTTTGACTATGGCAGACCAACACGGCTACCTATCTGTAACTGGAACTATGGAAGGCACCACATTGAGCCGCATGAAATGGAAGTCCATCAACCTCACCAAGAAACTTGCACAGGTACAGACTGATATCTTCTTTCTTACTAAATGCAAGAACCTGGACATTATACCCAAGGGTCTTAGAATTAAGAACCCTCTACAATCCACGTATCCCACTGAATATGCAAGAAAACTATGCAACACTTTCTCTAAGAAGCTGCTCAAACATCTGATCAGCGTTCTCTACTCTAAACAGAAGCTAATAAAGGAGGAACTCCTTGTATTGGACAACTCTATCAGGAACCACCAAGCTTGGCAAGAGTTCCAAAAGGAAAAACAAAACATTTACCACTCTCAACTGGAGCTACTGAAAAAACAGAAAAACAAGAAACTCTCTAACCTTTCCAACCTACAGGCTACTAATCAAAACAAGATCAACAATATTGTCAATCTCTCACAGCAAGCACTCAGCCCAGCTGAGGAATCAGTCCTTTCACGTGGACTGTCATTCTGCCCTGCCAAATACCCACAAATGATTCAGTTCTGCGGGGACTTGGAAGCATTTTTCCGCCGTTTACGTCTGAAGGAGTATTTTCAACACACACAACAACAAGACAAAGCAGAACAAGCAACAACTTCACAACACAACACCTCTCAACCCACTGGAGAACAACAACCACCCTCCCAACAGAACACTGACCACCAACTACCACCGAAAAAGTGTTACACAAAAAAGGGACTCCACATGGACCCCTTCTGATGGACGCAATACCACACTGGACTTGTACATTGACTGCTTCCGCCACAGAATCCAAACAGATGTGACCAGAAAACACCATCGCTTACAACAAAATCTAAACCATGCTGAAAGGAGAGCCATAGATAATCTCAGAAACAACCCAGACATTATAATTAAAGAAGCAGACAAAGGTGGAGCTGTCGTCATCATGAACAAAACTGACTACATTCAGGAGGCTCACAGACAACTTTCCAATACCGCCTTTTACATAAAATTGGACTCAGACCCCACACAAGAATACAAAAAAGAACTGAACAAGATTGTTAAGGAGCTACCCCCACACATCCAAGAACAGATCCTCACCAACACACCAACAGAACCTCGACCAGGAACTTTCTATCTTCTACCTAAAATACACAAACCAGGAAATCCAGGACGCCCCATCATTTCAGGTATTGGCACTATTACAGTGGGTGTCTCCGGTTATATGGACTCTGTTCTGAAACCATATGCCATCAGTGCTCCCAGCTATGTACGTGACACCACAGATTTTCTGAGGAAAATACAATCTTTAAATAATCTTCCCAACAATACTATACTAGCTACTATGGATGTGGAATCTCTGTATACCAACATCCCACACAATGATGGTTTACAAGCTATAAGGAACACCATTTCAGATAAAACCACAGCGGACTTTGCCACCAAACTCTGCCAATTTGTCCTTACCCACAACAACTTCAAATTCGGTGATGACGTGTTCCTTCAGATCAGCGGCACAGCAATGGGCACCCGCATGGCCCCACAGTATGCCAACATCTTCACGGCAGATTTAGAACAACGTTTCCTAAACTCCTACCCACTCAAACCTCTCTTGTACCTGCGATACATTGACGATATTTTTATCATCTGGACACATGGTCAACAGACCCTGGACACCTTCCACCAGAAATTCAATGATTTTCACCCCACAATCAACCTAACAATGAATCAATCTATGCAAGAAATGCATTTTTTGGACACTACTATAAAAATACAGGATGGGCGCATAGACACCACCTTATACCGTAAACCAACTGACCGACAAACATATCTACATGCCTCTAGCTACCATCCCAAACATACCAAACAGTCCATTGTATATAGCCAGGCACTACGTTACAGCCGCATCTGTTCCAATTCTACAGACAGAGACTCTCACCTAAGAGATCTACAGCAAACCTTTTTAGAACTAAAATACCCAGCAGATGAAGTTAGACATCAGATCAACAGAGCCAGACAGATATCCAGAGAGAACTTGCTGCAAGACAGACCCAAAAAAGAAAATAACAGAACACCTCTAGTCATCACATACAGCTCCCAAGTTAAAACAGTACAACGCATCATCAGAGATCTACAACCTCTCCTGGACAATGATAGTTCTCTTTCTCAAGCTCTGGGAGGAAGACCTTTCATTGCCTACAGACAGCCACCCAATCTTAAACAACTCCTAACCCACAATAATACTACAACCAGACGTAACACGGACACTGGCACCAGAGCCTGCAATAAACCCAGATGCCAACTTTGCTGCCACATACACCCGGACAACACCATTACTGGCCCCAACAACATCACACATACCATCTCGGGACTATTTAATTGCTCATCGTCTAACATTGTATATGCCATCAAATGCCAACAGTGTCCTTCAGCTCTCTATATTGGACAAACAGGCCAAACCTTACGCCAAAGAATAAACGGACATAAATCGGACATCAAGAATCACAAGACAGAGAAACCAGTAGGAGAACACTTCAATCTCCCAGGACATTCTATACAAGATCTCAAAGTAGCTGTTTTACTACAAAGGAATTTCAGAAATAGACTGGAAAGAGAAGCTGCTGAATTGCAACTCATTACCAAACTTAAAACCATGGAGAGACCTGGTCTGAACAAAGACATTGGATTCTTATCTCATTATACATGACAAAGCCATTTTTCACCTTCTCACCCCTTGCTTTTTTCTGTAAGACCTATTGCAGTCGTTAAGAGTCGTCAACAGGCTCATCACAGCTATCTGCCAATCACCCATTCCCACCACCCTTCTGAGTAATACCCCTCCCCACCTTCTCACTATATAGAGGGATCTGGCAACTTCTGTTTCAGTGTATCTGAAGAAGTGTGCATGCACACGAAAGCTCATACCAAGAACTAACTTAGTTGGTCTTTAAGGTGCTACTGGAAGGAAAAAAATTTTTTGTTTTGACTATGGCAGACCAACACGGCTACCTATCTGTAACTATTACCAGACAGTCCTTGAGAAAGTGGTGGCTGGTGCCCACTGGTAGGGCAGAAAGCAGGAAGACCAATACCTGGAGGAGCCGGAGTCAATGGCAGGAGGAGTCAACTGATGCTAGCTCCCCCCCCAACCTCTTCCCTATTGGGTTCTTCAGTGCCAACACTTTGACAGTGGAATGAACTCCTTCAGAAGACGATGGACTCTTCTTCACTGGAGATTTTAAAGCAGAGGTTCTATGGACATCTGTCATGGATGCTTTAGTTGAGCTTCCAGCATTTCATGGGGTTGGACTAGATGACTCTATAGTTCAATGATTCTGATTCCTCTTTTCCTTCTCTCTCTTGAACCATGTAAAGCAGAACCATCCAGTGTAACAGTTATGCTTTTCCATGTTGTCTGTTAAAAAGCTCAATAGAAATATTTGGGGGCAGGGAGGGAAGTAATGTGTTTCCACTGACATGGATCAGCTTTTGGAGTCATTCTTTGCTTTCATTTAATGCATTTTCCCAGAACTGAAACGGCTTATTCTGCCCTATCATCTGTAATGAATTATTTTATGTGATTTCTTTTGAACTGTTGATGATTGCTCTCAAGGGCTATTAGAGGTTCATTTGGCTAATAAGTGTAATTCTATTTGCATCTACTCTGTAGTAAAGCACATTGTTCTCAATGGCGCCTGCTCCCAAATAAGTGAGTATTGGATTACAGCCTAAGATGTTTTGATTAGAGGTGTGTCAAACGTTCCAGCTGAAATCTCTCTGGGCAATATAGTGGAGTCTGGGACTGATGAAAAGGGGAGGGTGCGGAGAGAAAGATGCCATGGGTTTCTGTGGTCCAGATAAATTATTCCAGATTTTGAGTGCTGTTGTGCTCCGTTCTGCTTTCTGGCTTCCCATGGGGAACTGGTTTGCCACAGGAACATAGGAACACAGTCTTATACCGAGTCAGACCATTGGCCTATATAGCTCAGTCTTGTTTACACTGACTGGCAGCGGTTCTCCTGGATTTCAGACAGAAGTCTTTCTTATCCCTACAGTGGTACCTCAGGTTAAGTACTTAATTCGTTCCGGAGGTCCGTACTTAACCTGAAACTGTTCTTAACCTGAGGTACCACTTTAGCTAATGGAGCCTCCTGCTGCTGCCGCGCCGCTGAAGCACGATTTCTGTTCTCATCCTGAAGCAAAGTTCTTAACCTGAAGCACTATTTCTGGGTTAGCGGAGTCTGTAACCTGAAGTGTATGTAACCTGAAGCGTATGTAACCAGAGGTACCACTGTACTTGGAGATGCTAGAGATTGAATTTGGGACCTTCTGCATGCAAAGCAGATGCTCAACCACTGAGCTCTGCCCCTGTCCCAAAGAGTTTTCACCTTTCACCTGATGTACAGTAGCGGGGCTCTACTCATGTTCACTTCTTGTCCACTTGGAGGCCATTCTTCCCATTGCATGGAAAGAGTCTGTGGATCATCTCAGGTCCTGATCCAAGCCTCCAATGAAGAAACAGACCTCCCAGAGTGAGGAGAAATCTTGGAAACAGATGGAGCCTCCAGCTCAGGCATATACCTGAAATATCTTAATATCCAGGGAGAAATCTCACCTTTCCTGGTGAGAGTAAGGAAGGAGAGTAAGGAAGAGATCTTTATTGAGGAAGAGAATGTGGCATGTTAGCATCCAAACTGCACATGTAAAGGGTGAATTGCAAGAGCTGTGGAACTCTGTGATGTCAAACGCCTGAGGCTGTTATGGCAGTTGGTACAGTTATGGCAGTTAGCTGAACAGTCTTAACAGTTAGAGAAGCAGGTATGAACTGTTGTGCTGCTGTCAGTTTCATCTATGGAATATGTTTTAGCAACTTAAGTATCGCCTCTCTGCATTATATATTTAATCTGCAACTGCAAGTTCACTAAGTAAAAGTCATATGTTATTTAAACTTTAAAAGAAAGTGTCTTGCGTAGTTTTTTATAGGAGGGAAGAGAGACCCAATTAAAGTGTCAAAAGACCCAGGGCTGTCTTCTGCATACTCTGTAAATGGGAACTAGAGTCATACTTCCCACTGAGCAGAGATACAGGTTCAACAACAGGTAAACAGTCACTGCAGCTGCTATGATCAGATGGCAGGCTAAGAAGCAGCAGTCCAAGTTAAAGGAGTTTAAGATCAGGCCAAGGAGTTCAGAACTGCACCCATCCGGTTACCTGTAATAGGTTACCTGTAATAAATGCATGGAATTCAGAATTTCTGAAAAATGAAGGCAGCACATTTTGGCCAGAGAATGGAGTTCTGAAGGTAGAGAGGCATTTCTGGTTCAATACTGTAATAGTGCTACTGCTTCATGGTAATGCCGCATCCTTCGACTAGAATCTAGATATCTCTGTTTGGTTGTATTAGGGCTAATGCTGAAGCCCTCATGCACGAATAGTTAGCAAATGATTCTGCTGCAGCACCTAGTGGCAGGACAGAGCACTGCCTTGAAAAGGGTATTTAGAACAGCATCCTGAAGAATAGAAAAAGAAAGCATTATTATTGAAAGGATGCACTTTTAAACAAACAATTCTGTGTAGTCGCATGCAGTACTGGGGTATCGACTGCATACACTGGCTGTGTAAATGGACACTTAGAGCTTTTCCATATGTGAATGTCCAAAACTGCCAACAACTGTAAGCAACTTCTTCAACAGAGCCAGGAGTAAATAATTTATCAAAGCTTATCTACGTTAGGAAGGAAGCACAAGGGTTGGAGGGTGTGTGTGGAATACCCTCCAACATCCTGGGGACCAAAATCGGGCACTCATTTTTTGGTCCCAAGCTTTTGTGCATGCATGAGAGCACAAGACAAAAGATGGTCATTTTTCAGTCTTGCGGGACCTAAAAATAAGCGAATTTTGCTCTGGCACGCCCTAGCTGACTATCAAAAGAATGACTATCTTTTGGTCCAGTGCTCTGGAGAGAGCCAGCTGTCTCACACCAGAGCACTGGAACAAAAAATTGGACATTCTGGGATCCAATGAGAAGCTGGGACTTCCTTCTGTAATTCCAGGATGTCCAGCTTAAAACAGGACAGTTGAGGGGGTATGGGGAGGGCATTAAATTTTGACCTCACTCCCCTGCACCATCAACAAGGCAGTATGTGACCCACACCTCTGCACTGAAGTACTCTTGGTATGAAAAGTTGGGTTGACCTGAACATGAAGCAAATAGTTACAAATAGATACAACAATGCATATAACTGTATAAAATACTTATGTACCGCATGGAGCTTGTCTCTTTCATATATATTACATGTACAATATTTGCAAACTTTGCACATAATTTTGCATGTATTTAGTATGAATTAAAAAATAATAATCTCACATTGCACAAACAGCTCCGACATATATGAGCACTGCATACCAGAGGCAGCGTGAGGAAATCTCAATCAGGTCAGCAGCACAAGATTCCATGTATAAAACAGATTCCCCCTCCGTCTTTAATTTGCATTCTGTGGCGTTCGTATGGAGCCCCTGGTCGTCTCATGGACTATTGACCCATACACCACCAATCTGCTGCCACCAACCAGGTTCTCCCCGGTAAAAAAACTTAGTCTCAGTCATGTTCTCAAGTTAACAATGAAGACTGTAGTTTATTGCAAACACAAATAAACTTTAAATGCATTCGAAACGCTATTACCCTTTACCCTCCTAGTCTTATTTTATCCTGTCTCTAACTCTTCTACCTCCCCTCACACAAGAACCAACTGCACTGACTGTCTCCCTGTTTTCATCTGTCTTCCAACTGCTTTCCCAACTGCTTTTTCCCAACTGTCTAAACCTCTGGCTAAACCTTTTAAAAACAGGTAGGCTCCGTCTCTGGCTTTTCTATTGGTCTACATATTAACCCTCTCCCCCTGTACAGACATTTCCACTAGAACAGGCAAATGCCACATATTCTTCCTTTATTGGGAGTGAGGCTTCTTGGCAGTGGCTCTTTTATTTCCCCATCATTCTCCAGACAGCACATCATTCTGGAGAGGAAAAAAGGCAGCTGCTGTTTTGTTTGTGGACGCCATCCATAAGTCTTATCCTGACCTGGAAGCAATAATGCTTCTAAATACTGGTTGCTGGAAATCATGGTGGGTGGGTGGGTTGAGAGTGCTCTTGTGCTTGGATCCTGCTTGTGCGTTTCCTACAGGCATCTGGTTGGGCACTGTGAGGATCCTGGAATAGATGGGCCATTGGCCTGATCCAGCAGGGCTCTTATTATGTTATTATGTCTCTATCTACTCTTTGAGGTTGGGGAAACCAATGGCTGCCCTGAATGGGTGGAGTTAATGCAGAACACTTTCACCTCCTTGAGTCTGCTGCACTTTATAACCCCAGTGGCAGCGGCACACAGATTCTTTGTCCCAATTCTGGCAGGTTCTAAAAATGACTGGTTAATATTTATATCATATGACTGCTCTCAAGCCATCAGTGATTAATTATCAGAGACAGAACTTTCATGTCACTCAGCAACAACTCAGATGCAATACTTTTTCAATGTTGCCTGTTCACACATTCAGCTGAGTGTCAAGTGCTGAGTCCCTAAGAGAAGCAAGTGAAGTAAAACCCATGTGTGAACCATCCCTTCGCTAACAAGAGAGAGGAGATTCCATGCCATCGTGTGGCCTAAGAGTCCAAAAGTATGCCATCAAGACATTTTTATTTTTGTTATCTGCCTTGCTTTTCAGCTCAACGTCAGAGGTTCTGCTGCTGTTGCTGTCAAGACTGTTGAGGCAGCTCAAGGGGCAAGCACTGCTGCACTTGAACCTTTCCCGGAACTCTGATGTCATGAAGTAGTAGAGAATTGGATCAAGACAACAATTGAGGCTTGCGAGGCACAAAGAAATGGGATGGAAATATAAAGCTCTACGCCGTACAGAACAGTTTGTGACCATGTTTTGTTTCACCATCATAAATATAGGGAAATTCACATGATACGGTGTAAAACATATGAAAAACACAGCTGCGCACCCTAAGATCATGTGCCAAGCTTTCTGCTTCTCATTGGTGTGCTGCAAAGGACTGTGGGGCTCCTGCAGGGATTGCCTCATTTTCCAAGTGCAGTAAATGACTATCACAACAGGGGCCACAAATGCACAGAATTCAGCTACAATCACCAGAGTGATTGAGGCTCCCATAGACAACCGTTGAACTTCGAGATCAGCAAAGCAGATGTTGGTATTGTTTGATAAGCGAGGACTCCTCAGGATTGGGAGAGGTAAGCAAGCAGCTCCAACCACAGTCCATATGGCAGCACTTATGGCCACATCATACCTGCACTTCCAGTCCTTGGCTTTGAAAGGGTGAAGTAGGAAGAGGTACCTTTGGATGCTGATGCAGGTGAGAAAGCAGATACTGGCATACATGTTAAGGTATTTGAGGTAGAAGCAGAGCTGGCAAAGGAAGCCCCCAAAAGGCCAGCTGTGGTTGATGTAGTAATACATCCGTAAGGGCAAAGAGACGACGTGGGTCAGGTCAGCTACAGCCAAATTCATCATGAAAACTACCGCTTTGCTCCTCTTCTTGATGAAGTGGCACAAAACCCAAAGGGCGATGCTGTTTCCCAGGAGACCCGGAACGAAGATGATGATGTAGATGACTGCATACAAAGAGGCCTGGAAATGCATTGGAGGGTCAGGACAATTTTCTGATGATTGGTTCTTCAACATCTTGATCAGGTCAGTGGCCATATAGGCTAATCAGAAGATACCTGTTAAGAAGATGATTGTTTTTTGAGAAAGAGATTTATGCTGCAGCATTAAACACACACACTCAGAACTAGATCAAGACATTTTGGCAGCCAAAGAACAATAGTCAAATGACATCCTCACGCAGATTCACTAGGCATGCACTTTCACCAACTGACATGAAAGTGCAGTTTCCTGAGACCTTCACATCAGCAAGCTGCATTGACAGAATCACCAGAAAGAGAACAACCAATTTAGAAGGAGGAACTAAAAGCTATAAGTATTTTCATCAAAGCAACTAAATTCTCTTAATGTCAAGGGTGTGGTGGTGGCACTGGCTACAGACATTTTATAATATACTTCTTCAAATGTGCCTGCCTTAAATAATCTCCCTTCCTGTCTGATGACTCTAAGATTGTGTCATCATTCTCCACCCTGAGTTATAATATTCGGAAAGCACTGGGAAAGCACATACAGTAGCAGGAAACTGAGAGCATGAGACTCTTGATCTCAAGGTTGTGGGTTTGAGCCCCACATTGAATGAAAGCTTCCTGAATTGCAGGGGGGTGGACTAGTTAATCCTTGTGGTTCCTTCCAACTCTACAATTCTATGATTCCATGATTCAAGTTGGGCGAAGGGTAGGGGCAATTGTGTCAGTTCTAGTTTCTCTCAGTAGCTTATTTTTCCACTCTTAAGTTCAGTTCTCCACAAACTCCACGTCAGTTTGTTGTTGTTTTTATTATTACTGTTATTATTAAAAATACTCTTGAGAATGTATCCCAGTGATAAAGAATCTTTTTCCACCCAACAACTGCATTCCGAAACATTTGGAGGCAACTAGTTCAGGGAAGAGGGAACTAGTTCAGGGAAGGTAAGGAAAAAGTACAAATGAGAGCATGTTAATGAAAGCATGGGAACATACTTAGATTAGAGGTGGCTAATTTGTGATCCTCCATAAATTGTTGGACTATAAGTTCCATTATCCCTAGCCATTGGCTATGCTGGCTGGGGTTGAAGGCAGTTGTAGTCCAAAGCATTGGGAAGCCAACAGGTTGGGAAAGACTGCAGTTGGGCATGGGAACTAAGGGTCAAAGGTTTCAGAGAGTATCTGAGTAGGCAGTACATGACAAGAGCATTGTATCCTCCAAAACCTGATGCTCCCACAGTCACCTGAATCATCTGCCCCTAACTCAGGCCCTGGAAAGACTTCCTTCTCATAATCTCTGTTCATGGACAGTACGATTGAGGTTGTTGCTACAAAACACATGAAGAAGCAAGGTTTTGTAAATACGCCCTAAGAAGGAAACTATTTTCTAAAAGATAGAATATTTTGGTCTCTGATTCTGGTGGTGGCTACTTTTCTATTTGTAGCTTCTGTTTCGTTTCCTCGAAAATGTTTGCAGAATTAAAAATCACAGATAGTGGTTAAAGGCAGTTCATGCAGTGGTGCATGTGCTCAATATACAAGAGGAAGCCTCAAGCTTCATATGGTTTGGATGCAGCAAATTATAGCTTTGCGTGCAGAAGGTCCCAGGGCCAATTCCCAGCATCTCCAGCTAGAGATGGGATAAAACTGCTTGCCCCAAACTTTGAAGAGCTACTGCAAACCAGTGGAGATAATACTGAGCTTAATGGTCTGAATTATTACAAGGCATTCCAACCCCCTCCCCCTTTGCAATATCCTGTGCATTTAAAGCAGTATTAGACCACTTTAACAGGCATTGTGTCCCCCAAATAATCCTGGGAACAGGTGCTAAGAGTTGTTTTGAGGTCCCAATTTGTCTTGCAGAGCTACAATTCTCAGAGTTTCTTGGGAAGAGGGATGACTGTTAAATCACTCCATAGCCAACATTGCAAGAGAGTGGCATTTGAGAGTATAGATGAATGAGACTGTGAATTTCAGTATCTTTGTGGTCCCTGTGACCCTAAAGAACCAGTAACAGAAATAGTTGTAATAACCAACTAGGAACAGGGGAGAAATTAAATTCAGTTTACACTTAAAGATGAATCTCCCTCATTTGCACTTTCCAAAGTGATATGTTTGGAATCCAAACTGAAATGCATTCTTCCTTCAAAATTAGTGCTTCTCTGCATTTCACAATGCAGTTCCCCTGCCAAGGAATGCTAACTCAAAGTGTGAATAAAAATGCATATATTCCTGAGAATAAAATAAAAATGCATTATATTAAGTGAAATCTCTTTGCAAAAATGGTTATATTAGGCAAAATCACATACAACCTTTATATTAGGGGAAACTTCTTTGTTAAAAAATGCACACAACCATGTGCATATTAGGAGAAATTCAATGATGAATATTCATAAGCATTAAAAAAATCACAAAGTGATGTGTAAATGTGGAAAACTGAAGACTGCAAAATGAGAAACTGAGAGAAACTGACAGATTTGCCCATCCCTATAGTAAATAAAAACCAACAAGGATATTTCTCTCTCCTCTTCCTGCTCCGCCCCCCTTGTTCCTTTGAATATGGGCACACTCTTCGTTTTTCATTCCTGTGGGTTTTTGTGTGGTTAAAAACTTTCCTCTTCACAGCAATATGAACTCCGAAGCTTCAGCATTTTGATCCTTTTAACAGCACATGGAAACATGTGTCATCGTGTCCCCCCACCCATCCACAGTTCATTTTCCAGACCTTAGCCACACCAAACTGAAGGCTACTTGTAACTAGAGATGGGTGTCTTGGGAGACTAGCAGTGCCAAGAATCATATGCGTCCTTCAGGAGGGAGCAGGCAGCAATAATAATGGCTGAGGGCTTTTTCAGAGTATCATTTCCTAAAGCTTTTGAGTGAAGAGGATCAAATGGGGGAGGTTGGGGTTGGGTTTTTTTGGTATGCATGGTAATTATTATTACTTCCCAAACCTCTGCAAGTCCTTGCTCAGCAACAATAGGAAGCTATCTTATACCATGAGACCATCAGTCTATCCAGTTCAGTATTGTCCACATGGACTGGCAAAGACTTTGGGAAAGTCTTTCAGACAGTGGAACATTCCTAGGCTTACAAGGACATGCTAGGGATTGAACCTGGGACCTTCTGTATGCAAAGATGGTGGTCTGCCACTAAACAAAGACCCCCTTCCCAGAGATTGCTGGGACATAGTCCCATAGATGTGTGCCTAAGACTGTAACTATAGACTTTAAATAATGCCATTGGCAGGAAAATATCAAACCAAAATTAAAAGTAATCATTTCAGTATAATGTGCTATGCTCCTCTGATACAAAATAAACAACATGAGAATCATTTATTGTCTCCAATTCAAATAGCTGTTGTAAAAGCATCTTTCTAAAAAATGTGCCTATTTATTATTCTATAAAGTTACATTTACCCTTCAAAGTATCTGCTACGTTAAGTAAGTCTTAAATGCTTCTGGCTTATCCATATCTTTAAAACAAGAAAGTTTTAGGAAATGGCAAAGCATCTGATCAACAAAAAATCGTCGTAAGGCCACATTGATCAGTAAGATTTGCTCAACCAAGCATGTGGTTGGTAATTTAGATTTCTGTACTGTATGGCATAATTTTGTATCCCACACCAATGAAAAGGACTATCAACACCTTTATGAACCTTTTATTCAACTCTAAAGCAAGTCTAAGTTATGCAAAGTGTTGGACAACAATCTTGAACTGTACAGAGGTGATGTACTCAGGATTGGGAAGACAAATAAATATTTATACAAGGCTTTATACATTTATACAAGTCTATTGCTAGACCTTACTGTGTCTAAGCTATGCTTTGTACCTCTCTCTGGTTATTGTTTAAATATTATTATGTATGTAGTGCTTGTTGCTTAATAATAAAAAAAGTTCTTAAATCATTTTTTTCCTAGGCCGAAATCATTTTCCCTTTAAAAAGCATGCAGTCAATCCATCAACACTATGGCTTACAGCAGATCCAGAATAACTCCGCTGAATTTGATAAAACTTCATTCTTGGAAAATATGCCTTAGTCTGCAGTTTCATGTGCTGACCCCTAGCCATGTGTACATAAATGCAAGGACTATTAGTTTCCAGGGGATTTGATTTGGCTGCAAGTTAAGTATGCCCAGGACTGTAGCCTTAGCTTTGCCAAAGGAAACATGCTTTTAAAAGACCCTCCCTTACCTCACTGCAGTTTCCATTCATTCTTTGACACGGTAGCAACCACAAGAAGAAAAGCGAGCGTCTTTTGGGTTTCTTTTGAGCAGATGCATCTTTTGAGCTTTACAGCAGCACCGTTTCCACCACGATCTAGATTTCTTTACAGGATCACGAGTTCTAAAACTGTCTTGAGGAATTGGGTAGAAGTGCTAGTGGTGTTCGGAGACGGGAGCTATGACTGTACTAAAGGAAATCCTGTATTTTGTTTCTCCTCCTCAAAAAGACGCTCACACAACACAGCTTTTGGAGTCGAAACAAATCAACAGATGACATCACAGTGATATGTTTGCCAGTAGAGGAGTAGTTTAGCATGCTGGCTTTCTATCCATTCCTACTTCTTTGCATTCACATCCAATTCTACATACTGCTTCTATTTTACTGTTATGAGCTTAGTGTGGTGTAGTTGCCAAGCAGAGGTTGTATCCTATGTTAGTCATACTTGGATCAGACCCACACTAAAATTAATTCAGACACATTAATTCCAGTGAGTCCACTCAGAGTAGAATTTAGCTGGACAGACCCAAGGGGAGCTATTTTTGTTCGTTTGTTTTAAATTCCATGGTCGTACCCTGCACTGATGCCACGTGGTAATGAAGAACGGATGAAAGATATTGTGTTTGTTGAAGGAGCTTATTTGTATCATATAATCATAGAGTTTTAAGGGACCACAAGGCTTCTCTTATCCATCCTCCTGCTATGCAGGATATTTCCCCCCAATGTGGAACTCAAACCCACGATCCTGAGATTAAGAGTCTCAGGCTCTACCGACTGAGCCATGTCATTTCTGTTTTGCTCATTGTTTATGTTTTTTCTTTGATCAATAAAGCCTTTGAAGGAGAAAAAAAAGTGGTTAATGGTGTTTTTTAAAACAAACAAATAAATAAATACCTTAATAAATAAATGACCCGTAAGTTTAAATTTCAACAAGTCCAAGCTTTAGCTATCCTTAAGACAGTGTTCCTTCAGCCTATTTTTCATTTCCCAATCAGTATTATTAGAATAGAGAATAATAATTAATAAGTGATGCCTCTGAAAGGGTTTGTATTAATGGTAGCTAAAAATGTGTGAAGGGAGTCAGCATTTTATGTTTGAAATGTGCTGGAGGAGTGTGACAATTAGTCATTAGTGTGAGTTGAGTCATACTGCTGCTGGGTCATTTTTCAACAGTAGTACTTTATAGGCTGATGGTTCACACCAGTGCTACCATATCAAGCAGTTTTACAGCAACTGGATTCCCATTAATGTACACACCACTTTCATGCAGTAATTAATTGCTACATCATCAAAGGAACATTGCAAAAAATGCCTTATACCAAAACTGACTATTGGCCCACCCAGCTCAGTATTACTGTCCACAATGACAGGTGGGAGGTGTCCAGGGGTTCAGACTGGGGTCTCCCCCAGCCCTACCTGGAGATGCCAGGGATTGAACTGGTGGGTGCTATTACCCTACCACCAAGCTATGGTTCTCCCCATCATCAACATATTCATCATCTCAAGGACATGGGGATTTGCTTACCAGATTCTTTTTTATTAAGAGAGAAGCAGTTCCCAGCACATTTGGGGAGTCTTGAGTTATATATTGTCCTTCAAAATGATACAAGTATGAATTTTTCTGCTGCATAGTAAGTGTGGACAGGAGTTTGGTCTTCAGGACCCACCCTCTTTATGGTAATGTGTATTACCTCATTTCCTGTGTGGTAAATTGGGCCAGTATTCCATTATCCACTCCACAACATCCAAAAGACAGCATGTCGTCCATTAGCATGTTCAGTCCTAACTGGGCTGTTTTTGACTCTCTTCCACCAATTTTTATTTATTTATTTATTTTTGTACTCCTGCAAAGCTTATGCTTCCCCCAAACTTACTAATACCTCCCTCTAATGTGTAGATGCCCTGACTCCCTCTACATTCCTGGTTGCTATTTATTCTTATTATTTATTTGATTTATATACCACCCTTTATTAAAAGATCCCAAAGTGGTGTACAACATTAAGAACACATTTTATGGAGCATAATAATAAAAACACAACACAAAGCATAATAAAAGACAGGATATTAATACATTAATCATAATAATAGTTGTAGGGTTTGATCTTTGCTTTGAGAATTAAGAAGAGCTGGCAGATGTTGGAGTCAGCAGTGTGAAAATGCAGGCTAGCCTTGTTTTTATGGACCAGGGTATTGCTGGGAGGTAAGCTATTAAGGAGAACAAAGGCTGGTGATGGCCAGCCATCAGCTCATGAGGAAGTCATCAATAGCCTGTGCGAGACAGGGAGGGATGGGGCTCACTCTCCAGTGGTATGTGTTACTGGGCAGGGAAAGAAAGGGTTTAGGGCAGGGGTCAGCAAACTTTTTCAGGATGAGGCCGGTCCACTGTCCCTCAGACCTTATCGGGGGCCAGACCCACCCTCTCCTGAAAGCACCCCCCCCAAAGGGCCAGCCCTCTTCTGAAAGGACTCTGCCGACGCCACTGACGCCGCAGCCACTGACGCCACCTCGTCTTTGGCAGCGTCATTGTTGTCCTCTGCCCCGTCCAGGAGTCTGTGGGGTGCAGAGCCCATGCCGCTGGCCTGGGCGGTGGAGGCAGCCTCCCTGCCGCTGCTGCTTCCTCCTGCTCGGCTCTTGGCCATATGCGGCTGCCTCAGCGGGAAGGAAGGGGCATCATCCAGAGGTGTCCGCAGTCTCAGAATGGTCACAGGAGCTTCCTGCAGCCAATCCAAAGCCACGCCAGCGTCGCAGAAGTCAGTCCCTGCATGGCGAGGCCTCTGTGCCATGCTGGTTTAGTGCGGGGACTGACCAAGTGGGTGGCAGGGTCTGCAAGGTTCGCGGGCTAGATTGATGAGGCCGGTGGGCCACATGCAGCCCCCAGGCCTTAGTTTGCTGACCCCTGGTTTAGGGCAGTGGTTTTCAACCAGTGTGCCATGGCACCTGGGGTGCCTTGAATGATGGTCAGGGGTGCCGTGGGCAACACTGGCCTCCATCTCTCTTTCCTTCCCTCCCTCCTCTGATGCCCTCTTGCATCTCTGCCTCCCAAAGGCTTGCACAGCTGTTTGTTGCAGCAGCCCTGGCTACAAGCTCCCCAGGTGAATGGTGCCTCTGGGGCTGGCCAGAGGGTCCTTCCCAGGCCCCTGTGGGACAGTGTGAGGAGGCACCTCGCTTTGGGGCAGGAGAGGAGAAGCTCAGACACCAGGGATGACAACAGAAACTGCCTGGAGGACTTCCAAGGAGAGGGGAAAGGAGAGGAGACTGAGGGAACACTCCATAAGGGAGTGTGTTCATAAATGGGTGAGAGGCTGCCAGCTCTGCAGGCAAGGGGTGACATAACTGGGCTCCTGAGCCCTACAGGAGTGCCGCAGAAAGAATGTCGTTGGTCAAGGGAGCCATGGACTCAAAAAGGTTGAAAACCTCTGGTTTAACAACAGATTTGGATGGCGTGCGTATTTATGGTATAATAAAGGGAAGGTACGTAAAGGGTTTCATAACCATATAATTAGGAAATAACTCTTAAAAGTATGGGGAAAATATAAAGATTTATTAGAACAAAAGACCCCATGTTGGGTATCTCCATTAGAAGTAATTTCAATTAAAAAGATAAACAGGGAAAGAGAATGGCCTATATATAGGGATGTATTAGAAGAGAGGGAAGGGAAATTAAACCTCAAGGAGTTAACGAAATAAAAGATTATGTTTACAATTGGCTGTAACATCGTCAAATAAATAAGGTTTTTAAGGAAGATAACAAGAAAGGATTTAGTTATACCATATCTAGATTTCAGAGAGAAATTATAGATGAGAACACTAAACTACTAAAGAAAATGTATAATTTATTATTAGAATGGGAAACTGAAGATGAGGAGGTGAAAAGTGTAATGATTAAGTGGGCACAATACATAGGACACAATATACAAATGGAAGACTGGGAAAAGTTATGGAAAGTGAATCTTAAATTCACTGACTGTATACTGCTAAAAGAGAATTATATGAAAATGATGTATAGATGGTAGATTACACCTGTAAAGATGGCAAATTTTTTAAAAACAGGTTCCAATAAGTGTTGTAAATGTAAAGAAAAAGAGGGTACATTCTTTCATATGTGGTGGAATTGTAAAGTAATTAAAAAGTACTGGGAAATGATTTACTGTATAATGAATTGAAGAAAATGTTTAAGTTAACTTTTGTGAAAAATCCAGAAGCTTTCTTGCTAGGCATTTCAGCTCAAGATTTGCTGAAAGAGAAGAAAAACTTTTTATGTATGCTACAACTGCGGCTAGGATTTTGCTAGCACAAAGATGGAAAGAGTGTTGAAATACCAGCTAAGAAGAATGGCAAGAATTGATGGGATGCACTGAAATGGCAAAATTAATGGAAAGACTTCGAGACAAGGAAAATAGAGACTTTAAGAAAGACTGGGAACCAATTATGTTATATCTACAGAATCAATGTAAAGAAATGGACTCACTTGCAGGGTTTGATTAAACACTTGCAACTAACAAAACTAATAAAACAAATGTAGAGATGGAAATACAAGGTTAGAATGATAAGAGAAGAATAATAATTATGTTCTAAAAATCTTAAAGAATAAGAAATAACCAATAAGCAGGGAGAGACAACATGCCAAAAAACTCAGAAAAGATAGTTGAGGGAAGTCATGGGTTTTTTGTTTTGTTTTTTTGGGGGTGGGATTTATACTCTATTTTGCTTTCTTACTTGAAATAATGATTGTGATGATGATAAAATTGTAAAACTCAATAAAATCATTTAAATAAAAAGAAAACCTCTGGTTTAGGGTTTCAGCTTGGATGATGTTGGCTAAAGGAAAGTTGTGGCATTTTGCAAGAGGCTTGGAAAGTGGTGGAGAAGAGAGGTTGGCAGAACTACTGGAGGGCTGGCTGCAGTGGTGGACTTTGGGCTCTCAGATTTCGGCGGTGTCCTGTGTGACGCACACACACACACTTCTTGTGGTCCATTCTGCAACATTGTGACATATCCTGCAGCAGACTGCCCAGTGCAGCTGCACCATTCATGCTACCCTAAAACCACCTTTCTTGGCTGGAGCAGGCAGCAACAAAGGGACAGGCAACATGGCTGGTTCCTCTGTTTGAAACCTAATCCTGCTGCTCCTAAGAGAGGGGCAAAGACTCATCTTGAGATGTGAATGCTCTGAACCTTCTCTTCACTGTAGACACAGGTTGTATATATTCGTAAACAAACCATAGATCCTAAAGTCACCATATATCTGCCGTGCCCAGAAACATGAACCCTAGGTAAGCGCCAAGACTCTGAAATCTCACACTACTCTGAGTCTGAAGAGGCATTTTACAATTTCAGAATAAGAGGCCTATGGGAACACTCAGTAACAAAGGGGGTATTGGGTCCCCACAAAACTTCATTGGAGACCCAAGACCCCAGCAAGGGTTCCTGCCCTTGCTGTAAACAAAACTGAGCTGGACGCATAAGGCAGGTTCTTATTATCGGTTGTTTTAACCAAGTGTTCCTAGCTAGAAGCATTTTAAATGTGTGAGTATCTGTATCAGAATGTGAATGCTCCCTCTCATTTTGCACTTCCTTTCCAGTAAAACATGTGCAGCCTCAGTGAGTTTCATTTCTGTCCCTGTACATTGTAATTACGCAGGTGAATTGCTGATGTTGTTTCCCACGCAACAGATTCAAGGAACCTGTTTTTTTCTCAACTATTTTCTGCAATGTGGGGAGGTTAACAAAATTTATTGTTGGACATATGGCTGATGCTTTCAGCTAACTTACACAGGGATTCCAGAATTGTTTTAAGGGAGGGTGGTGCAGGCCAATATTAAATTACGAAGGGTGGGGGCTTTGTCCTCTGCTCACTCCACTTGTCCATTCCCCTCCCAACTCCCTAGAGGTCCTCCTTCCTATCCTTCACAACTACTAACTTCACCTTTCACCCCTCTAACTCTATTTTTAAGCCACTCGCTTTTTTATTATTATTCTGCAGCCCTGTTTTGCACCCATTTTCACCTTCATCCCCATGTCCATGCTTTCCCTTCCTTTTTTGAACTGCACTTGCACATAAACCACCCTCATGGTAACCTCCTGCACCTTTCTCTTCTCACCCATTGCAGCTATGCAACCATTTCACTTTCCATCCAATTATAGTCATCCTATGACTCCCATATTGCATTGCCATTTTTACCTCCACTTTCATCTTCACCCCCTTTTCCACAAGTACCACTCTCTCCTTACTTTTGGTAACCCACTTTTGCAACTCTCATTTTCACTTTCGCCCCATTTCCCCCACCTTTCTCCTGCTTTCATTTTTCAACTCCCTCTTGCACAAATCACCCCATTTTCATGCCACCTGCTCTCGTATTCTGCAGCCCACCTTTGAACACACACTATGTTATCACCTTTGTCCCTTTTCCCTCCCTCCCCCCTACATTTCCCAACTTTCTTTGTGCACAGACCACCTCAATGCTGTCTCCTATTTTGCGGTCCCCTTTGCATGCGCGCACACACAGACGCACACACACGCACACTATGATGATGTATGTTGTTGCATTTTTAGGATGAATAGAATCTTAAGACCAGGGCTGTTAGTTGGCTTGTTCAATTACGAAAGGTTAATTTCAGTTAATGGATGCTGTACATATAAGGGTCTTTGCTTGTTAATTAAATATTTGTTCTAAATTACTACATTCAATGTGGAACTTCATATTGAAGAGAACACATGGTACCAGGAGTGAAATGCATAATGTGAAATATAATGTGGAAGCTGTGCTATTTTTCTAGAAAAAGAGGTGCTGGAGCTCACCACAACTTTCTCCCTTGTTCTCTTAGAATGGCAATGGTGCCCAACTGAGAGGTGCCGGAACTGAGCTCCAGCAAGTTCCAGCTGGAAAAAAGCCCTGTGTGGATGGCACCATGAAATATTTCAGGACTCCACATCCTTTACTACTCTCACATGAGGCAGCTGAGGAACAGAAGAGGGAGAGTTTCTTTTTTGTGCCCATCTCTCCTATTTCTCCTTGTTAAACCTTTTTTTAAAAAAACCAACCAACCTGAGTGTCTCTCAATCCCTCCTTTATTCTGACATCTACCATTGTTTAAAACAACCACTTTTGCCCTCTCAGTGGGGAAGCTGTCACACCCAGAGGGAGATCCTCCCCCCGCCGGCCCCCTTCAAGGCCTTTCCTACCCCCTCAAGTTATTTCCTACAGACATGAGTTCCCTCCTTTTTGTTCCTGTCCCACACCCATTAGTACCTTGGGAAAAAACCAATGAAAGCAGCACAGTGACAGACCGGTGTAAACATTGCACAAAGAGAGAAAAATCTAGTGTATTTCCATAAGACATAGTTCATGACTAGTACAAAATAGTAGGGGGAAAAAGCCCTAGAATCTCACTGTTCAGGGCTCAGCTTCACCCGCAACCTCACCCATGTCTCCCTCTTTTCATATCTCTCCATACATTATTTCTCAACTCACCTTGGCTTTCCCTTCCACAGATAAGATATGCTCCATGTTTGCTGAATTGTACCTTTTCCTAAATTAGCTTTGACTACAGCAGTAGGGCTGTTGTGTTTGCCTGATCTTCTCAGGAGGGTGCTTACTTCTCTCTAAGTTCTCTCCAAATGGGGGCTGTAGCCACCTCTGCCCTCCCATTCCAGGGTCTCTTAGCTTATGTGTTGCATGTGAACCAAATTAGACATGAGGATGGTTGACATGTGTTTCTTGTTATGTGTCTTCCCTGGTGAGTACTTGACTAGCAAAAGCAATGAGGGCTAACACCAAACCCTCTCAGTTCCATGTGCAGTTGTTTTATGTGGTGGACCACTGAACCACTACAGTTTGCACCATGTTACTGGGTAGTGAAGTATTCTTACTGTGGACTGGAATCACCCACCTAGGCCAAATCCTGTCCATCCATGGACTATCTATCTAGACAGGAATGCCATAAAGAGCTTCCTGTTTGGCTAGGATTTGGCCAAATCAACATTGGTCTTTCTGGCTCTGGTGGGTTTCTTGGCTTTCATTCATTGGTTCACATCCTGGATCATCTCTGGCAACCTTGTGTGGTTCAACCAACACCAACAATGGAAGAGATGTACTGGTCCATCTCTCTCTCCCCCCCCCCGTACCTTAACTGTTCTCACTTGATTTCTCCATCCATGTTACTCCTTCCCAGCTTGCTTCTGGTGTTTGGAAGGGAGCCAACTTTGAGGAAGGAAAGCCATCCATATCTGTCCCCTTAAAGGCAAGCTTACCTAATTTGCACTTTCTGAAACAATATGTAAACTGAAACAGAGCCTTCCCTCAAAATTTACACTTCTCCAAATTTTGCAATCTGGTTCTCCATTCAAGTGACATGTGACAAAATGTCTTTATTGGGACAAAGTGTGCATAAACATGCATATATGGGGGAGGGAATAAAAATTAGAAAAGTCATTGCATTAGGTGAAATTGCTTTGCAAATTTATACATATTAGGCAAAGTTGCATACATAGGAAATTCACACTAAAATACTGATGAATTTTCATTAATACTCTTTTGGGAGGGGGGTGCAATCTGATGAAGAAATATGGAGAACTGAACTCAAACTGAGAGAAATCCAAACCAACAGATTCAACTTTCTCTTGCCTTCCCTCTTTGGATATTCCAACTCTTGTGTGTTTTGGATAGGGGATACTACCAGCGCTACCTGGAGATGCCAGTGATTGAACCTTTTGCATGTGAAGCAGAAGTTCTACCACTGAACTCAGTATGGCTCTTCCCTTGTATCTGATGGAAAAACAGTTACACAGATTAGCTTTTCTTTTGTTCAGTCTGAATGTTGCACCTGTATTAGGTACTTAGGACATAATATATTGGCAATATATAAATGTGCAAATTTGCATGGGCACATTGCCCAGAACTGTGTACCACATACCACTAGATGGCAGGAACTTTGTTAGGGCAGCAACAATATTATTGGTCTGTGAGGTAAAACATACCTCCTCCCAGATCTTGGACCACATTTTGGAGAAGAGGAAACAGGGAAATTGACTGCCTTTTATACATGGTATTACAAGAATGGGGAAGGCAATGTGCGGGATGCATTTTAATGCTGTCACAGACACACACTGGACAGCTTATCTTTCTAGCACCACCCACTTCCCTGAAACTACAATGAGACATTGGTCATGACATTATGTTTGCTGACTGGGAACAGTTATGGACCACCGGTATAAAGTTTACGGCATGAAATGCCTTAAGAGAAAATATTATGAAAATGATTTATAGGTGGTACATGACCCCAGTCAAGCTTGCAAAAATTTATCATTTGCCCAATAATAAATGCTGGAAATGTAATGAAATTGAAGGTACTTTCTATCACCTTTGGTGGACGTGCCCAAGGATTAAGGTCTTCTGGGAAATGATCTATAATGAAATTAAGAAGGTTCTTAAGTGTACCTTTCATAAGAAACCAGAGGCTTTTCTCCTGGGCATGGTAGGCCAATTGGTGTCAAAGAAAGATAGGACGTTCTTTATGTATGCTACAACAGCAGCAAGAGTTCTTTTAGCAAAGTATTGGAAGACACAAGAACTACCCACGCTGGAAGAGTGGCAGACGAAGGTGATTGACTATATGGGTCTGGCTGAGATGACGGGCAGAATCCGTGACCAAGGAAAAGAGACGGTGGAAGAAGATTGGAAGAAATTTAAACTTTATCTCAAGAACTGTTGTAAAATTATTGACTGCTAAAATGTCTTGGGTAAGGCAAAGCAGATTTGCAGCGATGAATGATTTGGGTAAGAGAAAAAGGTTAAAGAAAGTGAATTATAAGTAATTGAGATTAGGGGTTGCTAAAAAAATTTAAAATGGGGATGCAGAAAAGGGAGGCATGGGGAAGTCGTTGAAACTGGGCTTAAGAAAAAGAGGTTATGAAATTATACATGTTTATATGTTTGTTTGTCTTTGTATTGTAAGTTGTAATGTGTTATAATTTATGTTGGAAAATCAATAAAAATTTATATATATAAAAAAAGAAACTACAATGAGAGTGATGCTCCAGGACAGGAATGAGGATCCTCAGGTCTGGAAGCCAAGTGTGGCTCCCCAAGCCTTTCAATCTGGCCCTTGGGAGTCTCCTCAGGCTCCCCCTTCCTATCCCCTTACTGACCCTGCTTTGCACTTTCCTTGAGCATTTACCCTAGTTGGAATGAGTCCTTGCACTCTGATAATGCTTCTTCCTTGCTGCATTGAAAGGTACAGAGGAGTTTACAAGTATGTGTAGAAATTAGCCTTCTTACTGACAACCAGTCCAGGAGGTGGCACTGCCTGTAAGCTTCCACCTCCTTAGTCTTGGTGTGGCCCTACAACTCAGCAAGGGAGGGGGAGGAGGAGGATGGGGAGAAAACTACTGCAAGTTGGCTCTGCTTGTCTTTGGCTCTGGCTTCAGCTACTGTCAGGCTTGCTGTCTTCTGCCCTACCAGTCCCAATGGGCACCAGCCACCACTGCCAGTGTGCAAAGGTAAAATCCACACATTTGCTCTGCCCACTATTGCTCTGGCCCTGCCCACCCCTAGCATGTGGCTATCAGATGGTTGCTCAGTAAAAAATAATAATAAATAAACACAATCCCTTGGGTTGGGAAAAAAAGTTCCCTTCCCCCTGCTCTAGGACTCCAGGACGCTTCTCTGGTGCATCTGGTTACACTGAGACAGCGATGAAATTAAATGCAGTCTAGAAAAGTTCCCATCCCCTTTTGTGAAAAGGATGGAAACTTTTCAAGACTGCACTGCATTTAAAAGGGTGTGTGTTTTTCTGCCTCATTCTCCGGATACTTTATTATTTCTTTAGAATCACAGTGGCTGTGTGGTTGAGCTTGCCTGAGCATTATGAGGTGGCTGTGAGTGGTTTTTCCTCTTTCCATTAATCTCTGCAGTCTGCTGGCTCCTCAGCTGCCCACAGTTCCTGATCCCTAAAAGGTCCCATTAAGGGAAAAATTGCTTCATGGCATAATTCTTTGGGTTTCAGTTGAAAAGTGGCAAATGGGATGACCTGAGATTGGTGCACTTGCTGATTTTCTTTTAAGAGATAGGTGATTTTTTAAAAAACAAAACAAAACAAAAACAACATTTTTAAAAGACCAGGCTTCTTTAGTGGAAGCCACGTGCTCTAAATACGCTTTAAGTGTGTGGTGTGGATGTGACCTCTATCATTTTATGAGTCTTCATCTTCTGAAATATCATGTATCCCTAAGGGCATGGCACAGCGTTATGGCATCTTTCAGAACACTTTCAAAGCTTTGCTAATTTTTGCATATGTACTAACCAAGGTTTGTAAAGCATTCCTTAAATCAAGAGTTTTCACAATCCCTTCTCCCTGGTCAATATTAGCAGTCTTGTTGGGAGACTGACAGTTGTACAAACCTCTGGCACTGTTAAAAAAAACCATTGTTCTGGTTAGTGTATGTAATGTAGATAATTAGACTTTTTTTTTTTTAAAAAAAAGGAGTCTGTAGGCGGAAAAACAACTGTACCCTGTCAACCATCAACCATTAAAAATAACTGACAGGATGCACCTGACTGTAAAAGGAGTATGCCCACGCCTTTTGAGAGGAAAGAAAGAAAAGTAACAGAAGAGGAAGGGGAAGCCCTGTGCAACGCATTATGCATTCATAATGCATGTGGACTTCCTCACATATTGTTTGTATGTGGGTGAGGAGGTGGGTGGACCAATAGACAAAAAGATACAGAGACAGCCAGACTGACAGTCAGATAGATAGATAGATAGATAGATAGATAGATAGATAGATAGACAGACAGACAGACGGAGGCATGATAGAGGTATAATTAATTTTACATCGTGTGGAGAAAGGGGATAGAGAAAAGTATCTCTCTCTTAACACTGGAAATTAGGGACATCCAATGAAGATGACGAGATGGCTGGACAGTGTTCTTGAAGCTACCAGCATGAGTTTGACCAAACTGCAGGAGGCAGTGGAAGACAGGAGTGCCTGGCGTGCTCTGGTCCATGGGGTCACGAAGAGTCGGACACCACTAAATGACTAAACAACAACAACAACAATGAAGATGAATCTTGGTGCTTAGCTAAGCTATAGATTTTGCTCCCACAAGAGGCAGTGATTGCCACCAGCTTGGAGGGCTTAGACAAATTCATGGCACATGAGGCCAGCAGCAGCTACTAATCACGACTGCTACGTTCTTCCTCCACTGTCAGAGGCAATATGCTTCTGAATACCAGTTGCTGAGAATCACAAGCTGGGAGAGAACTGTTGTACTCAGGTTCTGCTTGCAAGTTTGCCATAGGCATCTGGTTGGCCAGTGTGAGAAGAGGATGCAGGACCAGAGGCACCATTGGCCTGATCCAGCACATTTTTCTTATGATTAGACTTCTTCACGTGCCCTCATGGAATAAAAAAGTGATGAGGGAGGTGAAATCAAAATGTTTTGCTATATCATACCCTCCAACATATCCCAGAGGTAAACCGGGACTCGTGTCTTTCAGGGCCACGATGTCGTGTGAGATCTGTGTGACTTTCACAGAGTTGTTACTTGGTCTCAATTTATTATTAAAAAGTATTTATTGTATACGCTGCTGTCCTCAAGGCAGCTTACCAAGATATTCAAAATCAAAACGCAATCAAATTAGGGAAGGCAGGGCTCACTGGAGAGCCAGTGTGGTCTAGTGGTTAAGTGCGATAGACTCGTAATTTGGGGAACCGGGTTCGCGTCTCCGCTCCTCCACATGCAGCTGCTGGGGGACCTTGGGCCAGTCACACTTCTTTGAAGTCTCTCAGCCCCGCTCACAGAGTGTTTGTTGTGGGGGAGGAAGGGAAAGGAGAATGTTAGCCGCTTTGAGACTCCTTCGGGTAGTGATAAAGCGGGATATCAAATTCAAACTACTACTACTACTACTACTACTACTACTACTCTTCTTTTTCTTCTTCTTCTTCTTCTTCTTCTTCTTCTTCTTCTTCTCCTCACATGCCTCCCAGTTGTGTAGAGTTTCAGCAAGTGAAGCCTCTATGTCACTCCTGTTAAACGTCCAGGACACCCCTGTCCTCTTTCGCCTCCCCAAATCAAATATTAAAAACCACAGGAAAATAAAAAGGCAATAAATAACAAGGCGCTCAGCTGACAATTAACCACCCCACCTCATATAAAAACAGCAAATCTGTCCATTAAAGGGGGATCAAGGCTCCCGAGGGGCCATAAAGGCCATTACAGTATTACAAAGATTACTTCTTAAGAGGGAACAAGTTGCCTAGGAGAACTGTAGCTGAGGCAAAGCAAGTGTGGAGCTCATAAGAAACCAGGCTGAAAGCCTCCATGATAGAGTGGGATATGTAAAGTATAATAAACACTAACTGGAAGTAAAGGTTAGTGTGTTTGTGGCAAGTTTCTCTTAGTTATAAAAAGCAGTGCTTCTGTAAAGGTACTTCATTTCTGTGGTTAAGGATATATAGGCTGTTGTGGGCACAGGGGCCAACTATAGGGGGCCCTAAGGGCCCAGGCACCTACAATTCTTTTGTGGGTGCTCAGCACCCACAGTGCGGGCTCTGATGTGACTGCCAGGCAAAAACGTTCCTTTTTAAACAGGCCTTTGGTTGATTTGATTGACATCTTATGTCCATTTAAAATGTGGAGGTTTTTTGTGGGGGGAGGGGTGCTACTGGGTTGTTTTTATTTTGATTATATATACAGTGGTACCTCAGGTTACAGACACTTCAGGTTACAGACTCCGCTAACCCAGAAATAGTACCTCGGGTTAAGAACTTTGCTTCAGGATGAGAACAGAAATCATCGGTGGCAGCAGGAGGCCCCATTAGCTAAAGTGGTACCTCAGGTTAAGAACAGTTTCAGGTTAAGAATGGACCTCCAGAACAAATTAAGTTCTTAACCTGAGGTACCACTTTATTGTAGTTTTTATGTTTATCTTTTCTGTGTACAAGCCTGAGACCTCCGGGTATAGGGCAGTATATAAATTCAACAAACAAACAAACAAACAAACAAAAACAAACATAACAGGGATGTGACATGGGCAGGGAATGAGGCATAAATAGCAATCCATGCCCTTCCTCCCCATCATAACATTCCTTGGGGTGTTGTGAGGATGGCAAAATAAGGCTTACGTTTTTGTTGAACAGTGGTGAAGAGAACACAGTGCTCTTGCCTTTTTTCCTTAAAACTGTTATTTTATTCATGTACGTACATGTTTATGTACAAAATTATGCAGATATAATCAACGAATCTACAAATAAAATGCATATGTTTCAAAGGGAACATTCCCAATGGAAATCAGTAGGATTTGCTTCTGAGGAAAGGGGCATATCCTTGGCTGGCATACTTTTTTTAACTAGGTGACTACCTTATTTATTCTCCAAATGTCATAGTATCATAAGATCATAGAACTGTAGAGTTGGAAGGGACCACAAGGGTCATCTAGTCCAACCCCCTGCAATGTAGGAATATTTTGCCCAATGTGGGGCTTGAACCCACAACCCTGAAATTAAGAGTCTCATGCTCTATCAGCTGAGCTAGTCTCCCACACAGAACTGCAGAAGCTGCTGTATGGGGGTTAGCAGGCGATGGGCTGCAGCCCAGTGGTGGAGCCTCAGCTTTGCATATAGAAAACCCCATAATAAATCCCTGAGCTCCAGATAGGAATGAGAAAGAACTCTGCCTGTAATCCTGGAGAGCTGCTGCTGCCAGTCAGTGTTGATTATCAGGGAAAGCGTCATAGCTGAGTAGCAGAACATATGTTCGGTCACTGGCATATCCAGATATGAGTTGGAATAAAGATTCCTGCTTGAGACACTGGGCTGGATGAACCCTCCGGTTTGAGTCACTATAAAGACAGCTCTGTCTTTAGACAGTTCTTGTGTTCTTTGGTTGACAAAAACCCTACTTGGCTGTTTTCCCTTATACAATTAACATTACGTTAGGTGAGGCAGAGTGCCCCCAATATCATAGCCCCACCCACACTTTTCACATACTGGGGACATGCCTGTTGAAATGACGCTGTCAAGTTTTGTAGGATCTTCTTCTCTTTCACTCTCCCCCTTGGTGTCAATGGTGTAGCGTGAGTTTCCAGTTCCCATGGCCACATGGAGGGGGTGGGGGTGGGGAGGGGAGGGAAACGAACGGCGTATGCATGCACATTCAACTGCATAAGGGCATCCGCGTCGCCCAGGAGATTGCAGCCACAGAGATAAAAAAAGAAGAGTCATTCTGTTGTATAAAGAGGTCACTTTCTGGTTCACATGGAGAGTTCATTTTCAATGGACCCCAGAGACAGAAGCGCTCACCTGTATTGAGGCAACACCGGGTGTTGAAATTGTGCACTCCTGAGAATTTTGAGCCCAGGGCGGTCTTCTCCATGCTATGCATGGAATCCTGACTGCACAAGATGATACAAAGCGAGATGGACGAGTCATGTGGCTCTGTATACAGCTTCTGACTCCTGACTCCTTGAATAATCATTATGAATAATAATCATAGAAGTCCAACTTACTTTATTCCTTAACAGAAGAAGCACTTTCTCTGCTCATCAGACGACTCCTGATGGCCAAGCTGCTGTGTCTTGACACCTGACCCTTGAATTCTGATGTTGTGAAGAAATATAGGACTGGATCTAAGCAGCAGTTAAGACTTGCAAGGCTTAAGCAGAAAGGATGCAGGTGCAGGATAAACCAGTGTGCGGTGCAGTCTCTGATAATGTCCTCTTTCACCATCATATAGAAGAAAAACACAATGTGATATGGCGTGAAACACACAAAGAAGACAATTGCACACGTAGCAACCATTCGGAGTGCCTTCTGCTTCTCGGTAGTGTTTTGCAGAGGGATATGGCATTCTTGGAGGGAGGCTTTTGTCTTCCAAGTGCAGTAGACAATGGTGACGAGAGGGGTCAAAAACCCAACAATTTCAGCCACCAGCATCAACAGGACTGAGCTGACATGGCTGCCTATTTTCTTGATGCCAAGGTCGGTAAAGCAAGTATCATTGCTGTTTGAACTTCTCATCAATGGAAACGGCAAGCAAGCAGCTCCAACAAAGATCCACACAGCAACACATATGGCCACGTTGTACCTCCGTTTCCACCCTTTGGCCCTGAATGGATGGAGAAGGAAGAGGTACCTTTGAACGCTGATGCAAGTAAGGAAGCAAATGCTGGCATACATGTTAAGATACTTCAGATAGAAGCAGAGCTGGCAGAGGAAGGTTCCAAATGGCCACTTGTAGTTGATGTAATAATATATCCGCAGAGGCAAGGAAAGGACTTGAATGAGGTCAGCAGTGGCCAAATTAACCATGAAGATGATGTTTTTGTTTTGCTTGCTGATGAAGCGGCATAAAATCCACAGGGCCATGCTGTTGGTCAGGAGGCCTGGGATGAAGATGATGGTGTATGTCGCTGCATAAAGGGAATGCTGGAACTCTTTTCTGGGTTCTGTGCAATTGTCTGTTGCACTAATGCTCTGCAGCAGCAGCACAGCTGCACTCCCATTAGAGGCAAAGTGAGATGAAAGGGACACTTCTTTGGAAATATTTACCCTGTTTTTAAAAAAAACAGAAGCAAAAACAAGTAGTGTAAGGTTTCCTGTTTTCATTATTGCGAAAAGACACAGTATTGTCTTTGCTTTGATTTACAATGCTTTAAAAAGCATTGAACTAATACTCAGTCATACTGACCAGGGAAAGTTTGACCACAGTAGATCATACATTGGTTTATTCAAGATTGAATTACTGCAATGAACTTTATGTGGGGATTCCCTTGTATCTGATTCAGAAGCTGCAGTTAGTGCAGAATTCTGCAGCAAAATGACTGGCAGTACATGTGCCCCCTCCCCTGCAGATTCACACAGAAAGGACAAATGAAACTCTGTTTTTGGCGGGGGGTAACCTGAGACCAAATTGGTAAAATGGGAGGGGCGTCCCTAGATATTGCTGCAATTTTACTCACCTCTATGTATTGCTGCAAATCTTACTTGCACTGTAAACAAAAATAACTGATTCCTGGTCTGTTTCCACCCACGGAAATAACTCTTGCACATAACCAATTCTCAGCTATTGTCTCCTGCAATTGCTCAACTCATTCCCTCTTAGCCTCTTTCATCACTTTTCCTTTGAATCCTCACCTAGTTGTGTGTTCATATGTTTTCATTAAGTCACACAGAAATTCAGTAAAAAACACACAACAACAACTGATTTCCAGCTTCAATTTTACATGAAGATGTCTCTGGAGAAAATAAAGCTTAATGCAGTTTACAATAGGACTCTGGGTTTTCTCCATCCTTAGAGAATTAAATCAGTGCTTCTAATGTAATTAGGGTTGGCCCAGAAGATCAATAGAATATTTAGGTTGCTGGCAAATTAGTTGTGTCAGTGGCTGACATAGGATTGGCCCTACCATTTAGGCAGAGTGAAGAAGCTGCCTCGGGTGGCAGGTGCAGGTGGCAGGTGTAGGGGTGGGGATGGAGCTGTGTGGTAGGCACTGCACCCCCAAAGTTAGCCTCATGTCCTCAGGTGTGGTGGAGGGTGCTGTCTCAGTGCCAGTGCTGAAGGAAGATTCACTTGCCAGTCTGGTCAGCTTCAGTACATGGAATTGTGTACACCAGGCAGCCTGATGTCTTGGGCTGACCCTGCTGACCCTTGTTTCTCTCTGGGCATTCAGCCTGTTCACATATGAAATGAAGTGAGGTAGGGGGGGCTTCCTTTAGCACAGATGTGAACTGTATCCAGCCTGCGGGCCAGATCCTTACCTTCACTAGCCTGCACAGGCCAAGTTCAACAGATGGGCAGGTTTGCCCTCCTGTCTATCACCTGATGTCACAATAGCATCAGCTGCCTACGGGTAGGCAAACAGCTGTTTATTAGGCCTGCTTATTAGAGCTCACATATGACAGTGTGCCAACCTTAATGGTCAACTGCTTGCTGCTTGCAAAGAGCATTGCACAGAGCTTTTGCAACCACCAACAACCAGCCGGTTGTTATTAGGAAGTGCTGTGTGTAGGGCATTGCACAGAACTATGCAGGTGCTGATGTTTGGCTGATTGCAAAACACCTGCAGCCCAACCACATCTTCACTTGTTTCATATCTGATTCCATATATGATGTCAGATATAGGGAAGTTTGGTGTGGCTTTTCAAAAATGACCAGGCAGGCCAAACAAGGAGCCCTAGAGGGACTAATTAAGGCTGCAGGTTCCCTACTGATGTTTTAACTGAAAAGGAGCAGATGGAAGAAGTACATTGATCCCCATGCCCACTAACAACTTACCTCCACACAGTTCATTGTACTAGGACCTAGAATTTAGGTACTTTCCCCCCAGTCCTCATTCAATTCCAGTACTGGAATTGAGAAGGGAGAGGAGTGCTTGGAGCAGTGCTCTATAGTAGGATGTGTTGAGGGACAGAGGAGGATTTCCCACTTCCTACCTATGCATTCCTTTTTCTATTATCCATACCCCTTCCTTCCACGTTAAATGTCAGAAGGATGGGCATGTCAATGATGACTTTAGCACAGGTGTTGTTGGGTACCACAAATTCCATCATCTCTGACCATTGGTCACGCTTGTCTAAGTTGATGGGAGCTGAAGTCCAACAATATCTGGAGGAGCACAGGGTGGTTGCTCCTGCCTTATCACATGCCTTCAGATAAGTATGCATGTTTAAACTGACTGCCCACAGAGTGGAGAAAATGTATAGGTTTAGGAACATGAACAAGTGGCCACAGCATCTGTTTTTCTCTGCGCCTCTCTCTGCTAAGAAAACCATAAGCTGTTCCATGGTTGTTGGATTTATTAGGCTGCCTTCCTGTAAATTGTCAAACAGACTCTCTGCACTGTGGACCAACTTTGTTTGTACAGGTTGTTTTTTAAGAGCTTCCTCAGTCTGTGGCTTCCTTTCTCCAGTAAGTGGGCGTAGGTCTTAAAACAGTAAACACAGCACTTGTAACTAGTAGCTTTTTCTGTACAGCGGCAGAAATAAGTCATATCTGGACCATGTGCCTTGAAGAATAGGGTCTCCTGCCTGTCTTTCCGCTTTGGGTTTTCCACAATAATTAGGCTTTAACTGGATTCCAACAATGACGGCACAGTCCTATCAGAGTGTTCTTAGAAATAAGACCTTTTAGCTCAGTTGAATTTACTCTCTAGTAGTAGCTAAAACACATTTATGAAACCTAATTTCTGGTGGTGTGTGTGTGTGTGTATGTGTGTGTGTGTGTGTGTGTGTGTGAGAGAGAGAGAGAGAGAGAGAGAGAGAGAGAGAGAGAGAGAGAGATTGTGGTGCACATGTGGTTGCAGTGTGCATACTGTTGTGGTGTCTGCATGGTACCCACAATATTTCCTCCAGGTGGCAAAAATGCAAGTGGGCCAGAAAAGGTTGGCCTAGCAAAATGTAAGTCAGTTTGTGTGGAGGTGTTGTTGTTTTGTTGTTGTGTGTGGGTATTTTATTTAAAAAATCCACTTCCTTGCCATTGACCCCAGTTTATTGAAAATAAATACTGCAGATGTTATGCATGCTTACTTGGAAGCAATTTCATTGAAATCTGGGGACTTTACTTCAACGGAGGCACAGTAGAGAAATTCTATTCAGTTTGCATATTAAATATGAATTTATCAAATTATCACGTTATGAAACAACATGAGAACTGAAACACAACCATCCTTTGAAAATTACACTTATACACACTTTGCAATGCAGTTCTCTAACCAACAAAAGTTATTGTTTTTTAAATGCTTATATCAAGAGAAAGTGTGCATCCAATTGCATATATCAGTGAACATAATATACAAAAACGTATTGTGTAAGGGAACACTGCTTGCAAAAATATGTTCATTAGTCAAAGCTGCAGACAAATATGAATTTATTAGGGGAAAAATCACACTAAATTGCTGCTGAATTTTCATGAGATTTTAAATGAAAATTCACAAACTGATACAGAAATATGGAGAACGGCATTTAAGAAAACAAGAAACTGAAAGAACAGAAATAATAATAACCTGCCCATCTGGCTGGGTTTCCCCAGCCACTCTGGGCAGCTCCCAATAGAATATTAAAAACACGATAAAACATCAAACATTAAAAACTTCCCTATACAGGGCTGCCTTCAGATGTCTTCTAAAAGTCAGATAGTTGTTTATTTCCTTGACATCTGATTTGAGGGCATTCCACAGGGCGGGTGCCACCACCTAGTTTGGCAGATCCTTCCTTCTCTCATTCAGAATAAATATGGATGAGCTTGTGCTACTGTTGGCTAGAATTTGGGGCCAGCTGAGACAGCAATGGCTCAAGCATTAATGAAATAATCCTCAAAAGTGTATTTCTAACATAACCCATAGCTATTAATCTGGTTTAATTGTTCAAATTCCACCTGGCTGGAAGTGGAGAAATAATGTAATTCAGATTTTAGAAGGCAAAGCTCATTACTCTTCCTGGAGATCCCATGTGTAGTTTTTAGGGAAGGGGGCCTTCTGATGGTGGGCTCCCATCTGCCTCAGCTTCCAATATTAAATCCTACTCTTCCCATTTATGCAGCCATTTGGAATTTAAAAAAAAATCATCAAAACTTTTGTGCATATTTCTCCTAATATCCATATTTGTGCATGCTGTTTTGACTAATGTAAACTTTTTGAAAGTTATATAACGCAGTTTAGTTTGTTACTTTCATGAATATATTTTATGCACACTGTCACCTAAAACACATTTTTGTAAATATTGTTTTGTTGGAGAATTGCATTGCAAACCTAGGAGAAGTGTGAATTTTGAAGGATGTCTGTGTTTTAGTTCTGATAATGTTTCGAAGAGTGCAAATTCAAATGATTCACCTTGAAATGCGAGCTGAATCAAATCTCTTCTCCGTACCTAGTGAAGGCTACTTTAAGCAGCTGCACATAATGTAGTCGTTCATTTAGGTCGTTACTCACTCTTTCCCAAGGTTTGGCATGGACTGCAACTTCTCTCCCCACCCTCCTTCCCAAAACCACACCCTTTAAGAAGTTTTATAAGCCAAAAAGGCAACTCCCTACACTCACCAACTTTTATAATTGAAATTTGGACTGTGGTGGAGCCAGCTGAGGGAGGGGAGAGGGGATAATAAGGGATGGATATGAGATGCATTGGGCAATAAATCTATGCTATAAAAGCATGGGGAGGTGCCCTCAGTCATTTTCACATTGAGAACAGTTTCTGGTTAAGTCCAATTCTCCACATTTCCGCATCAGCTTGCAAAGAAAAACATAAAATGCTGGTGAATTTTCATGAGGAAGTTTTGGGTGTTTTTCTTTGCAAGCTGATGCAGAAATGTGGAGAATTGGACTTAAGCAGAAACTGTTCTCAATGTGAAAATCGATCAACAAACTGCAGGACCCAGACCTCTTAGATTTGGAGGGTTATGATAATCGATGGGGATGGCACGCGTACTTAGCGTAAGGGAAAGCAAAAGTTCATAGGAATTTTTCAAACCATGTTATTAGGAAATCCTTAATGATGGTTTGGGAGAAGTATAAAAACCTGCTTGAACCCATCGGTTCCCTGGTGGATCGCGCCAAAGGCGGTCAAGAGAAAAAATACCCAGGGACCCTGGCCAACATATAAAATACTCCTAAAGGAGGATAATAATCAATTGAAATTAAAAAGCTTTGGGGAAATAAGAGAGTGCCTTTTTGACTGGTTTCAATATCACCAATTATTTGAGACATTCAAAATGACAAACAAAAGGGTTTTTCCACTGAGACCTCTAGATTTGAATTGGATTTGGTGAACTCCAGAATTAAAACACTTGCTAAAGTATACCGACTCCTTCTTGACTGGGAAGTCAAGGAGGAGGAGGTTACAGCAGCTATGATTAAGTGGTCACAGTATTTTGGGTATTCAGTAACAACGAAGCAGTGGGAAAACCTGTGGTAAACAAACTGGAATTTTACAGCCTGTTACTCTCTGAGAGAGAATTTTCTTAAAATGCAGCATCGGTGGTATTTAACCCCCTGGAAATTGTCCAAGATGTTCATAAATGTCCCAAATAACTGCTGGAGGTGTAAAGAAAAGCCAGGTACTCTATTCCATATGTGGTGGCAGTGGAAAGAAATCAAGGTGTTTTGGGAGGACATACACATAGAATTGGAAAAAATGTTAAAGATATCTTTCAATAGGAAACCAGAAGCTTTCTTTTTGGGAATCACAGATTTGGATATTCCTAAAAAGGTTATAGAGATCTTCTTATATGCTACGGTAACAGCAAGAATTCTCATTGTGGCAAATTGGAAAAGTGAAAAGTCCCATCAAGATGAGAATGGATTCAAAAGTTGGCTGAATATGCGGAATTAGATAGCATGTCAGAAAAAATAAACCAAAACAGGTATCTATCTCAAAATGGGAAGTTTTAAAAATATATTTGAAAACTAATAATTGTAGTCTAAGGTCATTCGCAGCGTTTGAATAATTTCAGTAGCAGTATTAAAGGTAAAGGTAAAGGCACTTCTGACCATTAGGTCCAGTCTTGGCCGACTCTGGGGTTGCAGCGCTCATCTTGCTTTATTGGCCGAGGGAGCCGGCGTACAGCTTCCGGGTCATGTGGCCAGCATGACTAAGCCGTTTACCTATTTATCTACTTGCACTTTGATGTGCTTTCAAACTGCTAGGTTGGCAGGAGCTGGGACCGAGCAACGGGAGCTCACCCCGTCACAGGGATTTGAACCGCCGACCTTCTGATCGGCAAGCCCAAGGCTCTGGTTCGCCAGAAGCGGTTTAGTCATGCTGGCCACATGACCCGTAAGCTGTATGCCGGCTCCCTCAGCCAGTAAAGCGAGATGAGCGCCGCAACCCCAGAGTCGGTCACAACTGGACCTAATGATCAGGGGTCCCTTTACCTTTTTAATACTGCATTGGGATCTTAGGATAAAGAGTGGTTGATAAACAAACAAACAAACAAACAATTTATCCTAATACAATGCATTTCTGTATGGCCTTTTCACTATTTTTTATGCACACTCTCTCTCCACCCCCATGCATGTATTTTTGGACATGCTATGCGTTTGGAGAACTGCATTGCAACATTTGGAGAAGACTGAATTTTGAAGGACTCCTGTGTTTCAGTTCACATATTGTTTCGGAATGTGTGAATTCAGTAAGCTTGCCTTTAAATGTAAACAAAATCAAATTTCTTCACCATCCTTTCTGAGAAGTTCCATAAAATAAAACTGACAAGTAGTACTGCAACATGCCCACTCCATTAAGAACCTTGCGCCCATTCAGTGATGCAGCCAAGTCGTTTTAGAGGCTGGACTTTTCCAGGCGGCACTTCTCTTGAGATGGTTGTGTGTATTGCTTCACTTACGTCAAAATGAGGTAAGCCAGCCCTGTGGCATTGGGGACCCTCTTGCTCGTTCAGTTGAGCGGGGTTCTGGACATCTGCCCCACACCATCAAATCCTGCTCTGATAGCACCACTGAATTTGTGTGGCCTTTTAAGATAATTTCACACTTGTTTCTGTGCCTGTGCCTTTATCTGCTCTCTCTCTATCTCTTCTGTGAACTTCAAGTTTTATTGTCACAAGGCTTATGCAGGAGAGAAAATTGAGTGTGGCTCCACTCCAGTCTGGCCCCTGCCACCTTCACATTAGCATTAATGTCTGATGCAGGATAAGCCTAAGCACATTTACCTTTTGAAAAAGTGAACTTCAGACCTTGGGCCAAACACAGTCCTCCAGGCTTTTTTGTCCAGCTCTCGAGTCTCTTTCTAGACCCACGTGCTTCCCCCCACACCCTTCCCAGGTTACATCTCATGCCATCCTTTTCAAAGTTTTCTTAGAAGCTGAAATGTTTCCTTGAACTAGGATAATGCCTCTGGATGGAGGATGGAGAGATGGCTCTGTGTGTGGCTAAAAAGGGTCACCCTTGTTATCCCACCCACTTTTGTTTCTGGCCCCACTCACTGTTGCCCCTGCAGGGGCCCACTACTGGCATGTTGCCCCCAGAAAGTTCCCCACAGGGAATGTGGCCTTAGGGCTAAAAAAAGTTCCTGTCTCTAGCAGTTCCTGTCCTGGAAGCCTGATCAAATATGCTACAATGCAAATAAGCAAGGGCACAGATGTGGTGCCATGCACCATGGGGCAAGGGCAAAAGCATGGCCCTGTTACCCCTTTCTGCTTGATTTCCTTCTTTGCACAAGAAGTACATTTAGCTATGGGGTGTATAGGGTGTTAGAGGAGGTGTAACATCTCTGGTGGGCAACACATCATGTTCCTTCTGGGATAGTTTGTCCACCTTTAGTCCCCGCCCTGCACTCTGCTCTCACCTGTGGCTCCTAGAAGCTGTCAGCATGCAACAGCAGCTGCACCCTGGGAATGGCTTCTACTGGCTGGCTAAATCAGGTGAGGGTAGCTGGTGCATCTCAAACTCTTGGTAAATTGGGGACTTCCCTGCACATGAAGACAGACTCTGGCAGACTGAGCGGACAAGACCAATAGTGGGTCCAATGGTCAAGAAGGTGGTTTCTGAACATGTGGTGGCAGGAAGTGAGGGGGAAATGGGGCTCATCAGCCTAGGAAGGTAGCCTATCCAGGATGTTATGTACCGAGTTGAATAGGATCCAAACTGCAGCAGTCTGATTGGTCCTAGAACAATAGGATCCAAAAGTCAGCAGTCTGATTGGTCCTAGAACAATAGGATTCAGAATGCAGCAGTCTGATTGGTCCTAGAACAATGCAGCAGGATGATTGGTTTGCAGGAACTACCCAATCATGCTCCAGATAGAAGTGAATCCACAACCTGATTGGCTTACAGTAGAATTCCGGAATTAGCCAATCATGTGCAGCCCATTGTGTAAATAATGTATATAAAGCAGATACTTTGAGGGGACTTTCATTCATTCCTCCTCACCACTATGAGCTGAAGAAAGAGCATGAAATCACTTTGCGACTCTGAGTATATTTCACTGGCGACGAAGGTGGGATCCCACTGAGCTGACTGCCACACACAGCACCGCAGCACCACCACCTGCCGCACCGCTGCCTCGCACCGTGTATCCAGGCTTCAGCTCCGGGACACAAGGAACTCAGAATGGCAACCGACAACAGCTTCTCGCCATTCAACCCAGCATCGGGAGACTGGGAAGCGTACGCCTCCCATTTCACCTTCCTCCTAGAAGCCAAAGGGGTCACCGATGAAGAAGACGCCAAGAAGAGGGCGATATTCTTCAGCGTCTGCGGAGAGGAGACGTTTGAAATCGCCCGGGCTCTCCTTGCGCCTGAAGACGTCGCTACTGTTCCATACAAAACAATAATGGAACAGCTGAAGGGGCACTTTTCGCCACAGCCCTCAGTGGTGGCTCGTCGAAATGCCTTCTACGCAAAGCGGCAAGCCCCTGGGGAAACCATAACTGGGTTTGTGACCTCTCTCCGCCAAGCCGCCTGGTTCTGCAACTTCTCAGAGCTGGAGAACATGCTTCGTGACCGCCTCGTCGGTGGCCTGAAGGATGAGAAGCTGCAACGACGCCTATACGCTAAGAAGGACCTAACGTTCCAGGTCGCTCTGGAGGAGGCCCTGGCAACGGAAGCTGCCGAGAGGTTGACGCAAGAGGCACGGCCGAGCCAGCTGTCCCAACCGAGGGTCCACCACGAAGACCTCACCGACGAGTCAGGATCCAACAGGGAGGAGGTGCACCGAGTACAGCAGCGCACTCAAGCAGCCCACACACCACAGCTGCCTCGACGAGAAGGAGGGAACTGCGCAAGCTGTGGAGAAAGTCACGAGAGGAGGACCTGCCGTTTCCGCAACGCAGAGTGCAGGCAGTGCAGAAAATCGGGACACATCGCCCGGGTGTGTCGGGCTCGGCCCACCCGACGCCAGGCATCAGATGACCAATCCAAGAGCCCCAGGTTCCGGGGCCCAACGCACTAAGGCAACTCGACAGAGCTCACGGACTTCCAGGTATACCAGTTGCCCCACCCCAACATAGAGAAAATTTATGTTGACGTACAGATAGAGGGGCCCCCATGCCGCATGGAGCTTGACACGGGTTCAACTCTATCCATAATCTCGGCAAGGACCTTAAGGAAACTGTGTCCTACTGGGGGTCCCAAACTCAGGCTGGCCCCATTCACCCTCCGGGACTTCCAGAAACGTAAGGTCCCCACAATGGGGGTGGGGACCTTCAGGGTGCAATACCGAGGGCGGACGCGGCAACTGGACTTGCTGGTGGTCAAGGGCCCCTACATTAGCTTACTGGGATTGGCATGGTTTGGACCACTGGGGCTAGCCGTCACTGGGGTGAACCACACTAGCTTACAAGTGGACGTGGACGCCATATGCAAGGAATTTCCAGGGGTTTTCGGTGGGAAATTGGGACAGTATACGGGCCCCCCATTGCTCTACAGCTTGACCCCACAGTACGACCGGTCAGACTCAAGACCCGCTGGGTCCCGTTCGCCCTGACGAGGAATTGGACCGGCTCGTGGAGCAAGGAGTGCTGGAGCCGGTGCCTAATGCCCCCTGGGAAACCCCAATCGTCACACCCGTCAAGCCTAATGGTTCGGTCCGCATCTGCGCAGACTACAAATGTACCATAAACAAGGCCCTCACGGCCCATGCATACCCAGTGCCAGTGGTCAGCCATGTTCTTGCCACCCTGGCTGGGTCGAAAATTTTTGGCAAGCTGGACTTGGCCCAAGCATATCAACAGCTGCCAGTAGATGAGGCCAAAGCAGAGGCACAGACGATTGTGATGCACAGAGGAGCGTTCAGGGTAAAGCGGCTGCAATTCGGTGTCAGCGTGGCACCAGGCATATTCCAGAATCTAATGGACTCGCTCCTTAAAGGGATTCCTGGCGTCACCCCCTTCTTCGATGATGTGTTGATTGCCGGGCCCACACCAGAGGAGTTTGAGGACCGCCTCCGCACCGTTCTGCACCGTTTCCAGATGGCGGGTCTCAAGGTGAAGCGGGAAAAATGTCTACTAGGAGTGCCTCAGGTGGACTTTCTGGGATTTATGGTGGACGCAGAAGGGGTCCACCCGACAGGGGACAAGGTACGGGCAATTTGTGATGCCCCAGTGCCCAAGAACAAGACTGAACTTCAGGCCTTCTTGGGACTATTGAACTTTTACCATTCCTTCCTTCCTCACAAGGCGGCGGTAGCGGAGCCCCTACACAGACTCCTGGACAAGCGGGCCCCTTGGGTGTGGGGCCAGCGCCAGGAGGCCGCATTCCAGGCAGTCAAGGACTTGCTTGTCTCAAACTCGGTCTTGGCACACTTCGACGAGAGGCTGCCGGTGGTGCTAGCATGCGACGCCTCACCCTATGGAATTGGCGCTGTCCTGGGACACCAACTCCCGGATGGAAGAGAGGTACCAGTGGCATACTTTTCCCAGACACTCAACGCAACCGAGCGGAACTACTCGCAAATTGACAAGGAGGGTCTGGCAATCGTGAAGGGAGTAAAAAAATTTCATGATTTCTTGTACGGGCGGCCCTTCACCGTGGTGACTGACCACAAGCCGTTGCTTGGCTTGTTTGCCCCTGGAAAGCAGACCCCCCAAGTGCTGTCTCCTCGCGTCCTCAGGTGGTCAATTTTCCTTGCCAGCTACCAGTATGCACTGATTCACCGTCCGGGGAAGGCGATGGGCCATGCGGACGCCCTCAGCAGGCTACCACTACCGGATACAGGCTCCGACCCAGCACCTGCACAAGAGGTTATGAGCCTGGAACTGCTTCCCGACCGCTCCATTCAGGCACAAGAAGTTGCACACCATTCCAAGAAAGATAGGGTCATCTCCCGGGTCCTGGACTGGGTGTGGAGGGGATGGCCCAGCAGCAGCCCCGGGCCAGAATTCGCCGGCTACACAACCCGCAAACATGAACTGTCAGCCCACAAGGGGTGCCTGTTATGGGGAAGCAGGGTCGTTGTTCCCCAGCCCCTCCGCAAAAGGGTCATCACAGCCCTACACGAGACACACCCAGGGGTAGTAAGAATGAAGGCCCTTGCCAGGAGTTATGTGTGGTGGCCGGGGATCGACGGAGAGATAGAGGCCTGGGTCAAACACTGCCATGCCTGCCAAGAATCCCGCCCCGATCCCCCAAGGGCCCCAGTCCAGTCCTGGGAGTCCGCCCGAGCACCATGGTCACGCCTGCATGTGGACTTCGCTGGCCCCTTTCAGGGGAAAACATTCTTCATAGTGGTGGACTCCTACACCAAATGGCTGGAAGTCGCACTGGTACCGTCCACTTCTACATCCGCAGCCATCCGGGTACTACGCAGGCTGTTTGCAACCCACGGGCTCCCTGACACTCTCGTCTCAGACAACGGGACTGCATTTACGTCAGGAGAATTCCAAACCTTCACAGCGCAGAACGCCATCCGCCACATCCGTTCGGTGCCATTCTACCCTGCCACCAATGGCCAAGCAGAACGCATGGTGCGGACCACCAAGGACACTCTTCGCCGCATGACGCAAGGGGATTGGGAGTACCGCCTTGCCACATTCCTTCTAGCACAGCACAGCACCCCCAGCTCAACGACTGGCCGGAGCCCCGCTGAACTACTAATGGGTCGGCGCCTTGCAATCAGATTGGACCACCTTCACCCCGATAGAGCTCAGGATGAGGTAATGGTGGGGGAAGGCAAGAACCCCCGGACCTTCGAGGCTCAGGACCCAGTGTACGCAAAGAATTTTGGGGCAGGCCCAGCATGGGTACTCGCCACAGTCACCAGAGTCACTGGCCCCGTGTCGTATGAGGTGCTAACGGATGGGGGGCAATGCTGGCGCCGCCACTGCGACCAGATACGGCGACGATTCCCGGGAGAAAACCAGGAGGAGGAAAGGGCAGAGGAGTCCCAAGGGAACAGAGGGGCAGTGAGGCCCATAGAGCACGAGGGGCCAGCAGGAGAGGCAGAACCAGTAAATACAGAGAGGACCTGCGAGGCCGAAAGGACACCGGAACCACAACCACGACTGAGCGAGCCGGTTGCGCCAGACCAAACAGCCCCATCACAGCCAGCATCCTTGGAACACGAGCCAGAACCTGAACCCCGGACCAGGGAACACCCCAGGCCGCAACGCACACGTAGGCCGCCGGCGTACCTCGAGGACTATGAATGTGACCTCCCGGGCAGGACTGGAACTTAGAGGGGAGGGATGTTATGTACTGAGTTGAATAGGATCCAAACTGCAGCAGTCTGATTGGTCCTAGAACAATAGGATCCAAAAGGCAGCAGTCTGATTGGTCCTAGAACAATAGGATTCAGAATGCAGCAGTCTGATTGGTCCTAGAACAATGCAGCAGTATGATTGGTTGGCAGGAACTACCCAATCATGCTCCAGATAGAAGTGAATCCACAACCTGATTGGCTTACAGTAGAATTCCGGAATTAGCCAATCATGTGCAGCCCATTGTGTAAATAATGTATATAAAGCAGATACTTTGAAGGGACTTTCATTCATTCCTCCTCACCACTATGAGCTGAAGAAAGAGCATGAAATCACTTTGCGACTCTGAGTATATTTCACAGGAGAAGAAAACTCTGGTCCTAAATCTCTGCTGCCTGGCAGGATATCTTTAGGAGAAGTAAAGGCTAAGGAGTAATCCCTACACAAATCTGGAGTGGAGTCCCCAAGGCAGTGGGATGGGGACTTGCTTGTCTTCTTCCACCAACTCCTGCAGCCATTCTGGTGCCCAATGTATTGCTCTGCTTTTCTGTGGACCACAAAATCAAGGCTGAGAGGGTTTTTGTTGTTGTCTGGTCAGTCCAAAACCTCCATACACACTACCAGGGCTTGCACCCCAAAGAGGTCACTTTCGTGCTGCTAATGTAGTGGTTTGAGTTCACCCCCAGAGGCACACTCCATTTTCTCTTGAGATAGATGGATGCCAAAAACAACATTTAGCCAGCAATACTGTACACCCTTACCTAGGAGTAAGTCCCACTGAAGTCAGCAGGATGTTCTTCTGTGGGCAATAGAATTCCTATGCACATATCTGGGAATAAGCCTCGCTGAAAATTGTGGGACCCAAATCTGAGTAAACATGCATAAGAGTGCATTGCCAACCTAAAAATCTAACCTTAAAGCCCTCTCAGCAGTTAGATGGTAGATTTGACCGTTATTTGATCAATACCAGCCGCAAAATGTGAGATAGCTGATAAAAGTGAAGACAAAACAGAATCATTTGCTAATATATCCCACCCACAAAAACCTTCAACCTAGCCATGAATATCACAGCATGAACAATGCTGTTCTACGCTGTTTCTGAAAGATTCTTAGCATTGTAAATTGACATATATCCAGTGCAAGGAAAGCCCCCTGTTGTAAGCCAACCATACTCAATCAGCTGTGGGAAATCCATGAAAAGGATGTGGGAGATCTATGGCTGGATCTAACATTCTTTTTAGGACTAAAAAGAGCCGTGTGGGAGAGTGGAGAGAGGCGATTTGGATTAGGAATGTGAAGCTACTCTAGGTGATGAAAATTGACTCTTCCATCCTATTTTCCTGATTCAAATCAACACACACACACACAGAGAGAGAGAGAGAGAGAGAGAGAGAGAGAGAGAGAGAGGGAGGTTGCTCCCTGGAGTTTCAGACCCTGTCCTTTTGCAGCCCTACTTGCAGTTGCTAGGGAATGAACCTAGTGCCTTCTGCATGCAGGACAGATGCTTTACTATTGAGCCACAACCCTTCCCCATATTCTTTAAGGCAGGCCAGCAAAAGTGTATGAGTGTAACCACCAGAAACAAGAATAACTGTTTAAATTTTTAACTGAGGGTGGTGGGATAAAAATAAATAAATAGGCCAGTCTCAGTTTGGGAGTCCAAGGGATCTACGTTCAGCCAGCCAGGTAGCACACATGATAATGGACCAGATAGGCATCAACAATTATTTCCTATTGTTAAAAAAAGAAGTTTTCTGGGGCAAAACAATGCAGATCTTGCAGATTCATCATCTAAAGCAGAAATGGTTAGCCTGTGCTCCCTCTAGGTCAGGCATGCCCAAACGTGGCCCTCCAGATGTTTTGGAACTACAATTCTTTTTTGTGTGTGTATAATTTTTATTAGTTTTTTTAACATACCATTTTCAACAGTAATTAAACATACTTTTACATCTTATTCAAATTTTTGACTTCCATCAATCCTGTCTGAATTCCCACCATCCCTGACCACTGGTCCTGTTAGCTAGGGATGATGGGAGCTGTAGTCTCAAAACATCTGGAGGGCCAAGTTTGGGGGTGCCTGCTCTAGGTGTTGCCACATCACCTAACCCTCTCTGACCATTGGGCCCTGCAGGCTGGATCTGAAGGAGTCCAACAACATCTGGAGGGCCACAGGTTCCCAATCCGTGATCTGAAGTTTAAACTGGATGGAGGGACAAGTCTGGATTCTCTTTTGCTCTGTTACATTGTCGTAGGAGGGTTTTCCAAACACAGAGTGACATCTTTGATTTGTTAAGACCTAAGAGAACCTTATACTGTCACCAGCATGGTCATTTCTCAGTCTGTCACCTATGTTAAAGTGGCATTCAATTCAAGCTTATCCAGCTAATCAATTAACAGTAGGAATGGAGGAGAAATTCAGTTCAGTACATATTTGAAGCCAAATCTATCAGCTTTGCGCTTTCCAGAACAATACGTGAACTGAAGCACAGCTATCCATTGAAATATGCAATTACTCACATTTTGTGATGCAATTCGCCAAGCAAGCAATGCTTACAAAAATGCATATTTTATGGGGAAATCTGCATAAGCATGTCGATATTAGTAAGACTAGCATACAAAAATGCATTGCATTAGGGGAAATTGCTTGCAAAAATGTGGACATTAGTCAAAACCGCATATGAAAATGTTTTTATTAGAAGACATTTGCACTAAAATGCTGGTGAAGTTTCATGAGGTTTTTTAAAAAATAAAATAAAATGCAAAATGTGCAGAATTTCAGATTGGAAACATATATGCATAGAACCAAAATTGGGAGATCTTTCCATCCCTAATCAACAGCTTTATGTGTTTTCAGAAAAATAATTTATATTAGTCATTTCATGCTTTCTACTGTTTTGCAGGCATACAGACTAGTTGCCCAAAGGGCGATAGAACAATAGAGTTGGAGGTCACCTCAAATATAAGATAATCTACCCCTGCCCCAGGGTAAAGGAAATCCACAGCTACAGCATCCCTGACAGGTACATATCTAGTCTCTGCTGAAAAACCTTCTGCGAACGTTAATCACCTTCTGAAGAAATTTGAACCCAGCCAATGAGAGATGTTTAGTGAAAACTAGAGACTGGAGAGAAATTTTATTCTGTTACATTTAAAGATGAATCTACTTATTTTGCACTTTCTCAAACAATCTGAGAACCAAAACATATCCACCCTTCAAAATTCAAATTTTGTAATGCCATTCTCCAGACAAGCTGCAAATATAAAATTTATATGCCAGGGTAAAGTGTGCACAGAAGTGTGTATATTAGTGAAAATAACATACCAAAAATGCATTACATCAGGGGAACTTGCTCTGCCAAAATGTGCACATTGGGTAAAATTGCATGCAAGGAAAATGTGAATTTTAGAAATTTGCAATAAAATGAATTTTCATGAGGATTTTTTTTTAAAAAAATCACATACTTCAGTGTGGACAATTGAACTTCAGATCAGAAAAATGAGAAACTTAGAGAAACCAAAATCAAAAGATTTTCCCACCCTGTAATTTGAAATCATTGGTTTGGATCTTATCTTCTGGAGTCTGGCTTCAAAAAATGTCCTTTTAGCAATCTTTTGCTGGGCAGAAGCAGTTCTCCTGAAACTCACAGTGGGTGGTGTGGTGAGAACTTTCCTACAGCATGATTCCAAAGCCTTACCTCATTGAAACGTCCCAGTATTAGCAAAAGCCCTCTGGGAAACTCAGCGTTCTGGCAGCAGTCTTGCACCTTGTTGCTTTCATGTGTGATTAAAATGGAGAAAGGAAGACAGTAGATAGAACTTGCTACAGCCAGGTTAATGCAACAGGAAGTAAAAGGCTGTGCTACTTCTACCACGGAAGCCTTATTTACATGCAAGAACATCAGTCTGAATCATAGTGTTGCTATGCTGGTTTTCTGTAACCAAACAAAGACTGGGACAGATTCTCACAGCCACAGACCCACCCACCCACATTTATTCTTTGCGACCAATGATTAGGGATGGATGAATTTATCAATCTTGGTTTCTCTAAGTTTCCCAATCTTAAACCCAGTTCTTCAGATTTATGCATCAGCTTATTTTTTTCCAAACAACCCATTGCACCCTTGCTTGCTCCACTCACCCCCTGCCATTCCCCCACGTTAACCCCCAGAGTTTCCCTTCCCACCCCATGCAGCTACTAAGCTTGCTTTCCACTTTCCCAACCCCATTTCTGAAGCCACTTCTCTCTTCTGTTCTGCAGCCCCACTCTGAACCCATTTTCACCTTCACCCCCATGTCCTTGCCTCTCCTCTCCTTGTGTGCAGCCCCCATGGCTACCTCCTGCACCTTCTTGTATTCTCTTCTATTGCACAGTCTCATTTGTGCATGCACACACCATGATATTGATGATATCTAGGCTGGATTACTGTAATGTACTCTGTGTGGGGCTTGATCCAGAAACCGTAGTTAGTGCAGAATGCTGCAGCAAGGTTGTTGGCAGGAATAAGATCCCATCAGTGTAAGCATGTTACTTATGCTCAGAGATCTGCACTTGCTTGCTTGCTTGCTTGTTGCCAGGCCATTTGTTTCCAAGCCATGTTCAATGTGCTACTATTAGTGTGGGCAAATAATTTCAGTAGGAATCAATGTATATCCTAATTCTGATTAAATTATTTAACTGCCGCTGCTGTAGTCAAAATAGCAACACACAAGAGGAAGGCATGAGCAGATTTGACTTATCACAGAGATGTGCACAAGTACCAAAAATATATATTGGGAAGTAAAACTTTAGTGGGTAGAAGGAAGTGGAATCCAAAATAGTCCAAAGAGGTCTAAGCTTAGTGCCCACAAAACTTTGTATGACTGTGTTGAGGAAGAAAGAATCCTGCATGGGAGGAAGAATGGAAGGGGAAGTGTTATGTACTGAGTTGAATAGGATCCAAAATGCAGCAGACTGATTGGTCCTAGAACAATAGGATTCAGAATGCAGCAGTCTGACTGGTCCTAGAACAATAGGATCCAGAATGCAGCAGTCTGATTGGTCCGCAGGAGCCACCCAATCCAGCTCTAGGTGGAAGTGAATCCACAACCTGATTGGCGTACAGGAGAATCCCGGAATTAGCCAATCACATGGGGCCCATTGTGTAAAAAGCAGACAGTTTGGGGGAACTTTGATTCCTCACTACTATGAGCTGAATAAAGAGCATGAAATCCATACTCGACTCCAAGTATATTTCAGGAGGGTAGAGAAAGGGACCTTGATATACAAAGGTGCCCACCTGGGCACTCACCCTTTTCCCAGCTGTCTCCTATTAGCTCACTCACTCTGCGCAGCCAGGGAGATATTTGAAAGTTCTGCCACCTCCCCATCCAGATCCAAACATGTTTTCTTGCTCCTTTTATTTCTGGTGCACAGGGAGGGAGTGCTGACTCCACCCACAATCTGCCCCCAAACCAACCTCCTTCAGTAGCTCCAGAAACATGCAATGGTCAATGGTATCAAAAGTTGCCAGAATGTCAAGAAAAACAGGAGGGTCATACTGCCCCCCCATCTCTCTCCCATCAAATGTTTCAGCGTCATGAAGTGAGGCTGAAACAGATCTAAGTATTCAGTCTCTGCCAAGGATGCCTGAAGCTAGACCACCACCCCCCTCTCAGGCACCTTGTCTCAAGAGGATATTAACTTGTTTTCATACCTGGGGGGGAGGACATCCCATTTTTTATCACAAGGGAATGGTGGCCATTTTGGTTGCCTTGGTCTCGCGTGATTTCACAGTGCAATTTTGCATTTGGGTCATGGGGAACTGCAGCATAAAATTGCACAAGATCATGGCAACCAAAATGACTGCTGTGCTCTCAATAAAAATAAACAAATGGGAAGATGGCATCCAGGAAGATTGTCCCAGATTTTGGCTTCAAAGTGTTGGAGGGTATATGTTTCAATACACACACACACTCCTCTCTTCTTTTCTGCCATTCAGGCAAGCAAAAATCTTTATCAGAATTCAAAGGCACATTCCAGCCTGTCAAAATACTCAAAGATTGTGAAGTAAGACTAGTGACAGGGACTGCCTGTGGATAGGAGGTGTGGCTGGGTAGGGGTGCAATGTGGGGAAAGTCCTAAGGGCCAGATTGAGAAACTTGGAGGATTGCATTTGGCCCCTGGGCCTGAGGCTTCCCTACCCTAGGGTAGACAACTGAGGTAAATAGACCAATGGTCTAATTCAGTAGGTGGCAGCTTCCTAGGTCTGGTAGAGTTCCCTTAGATGATGCCATTTTTTCTTCTTCTTAAGTATTCTTAACTGAATGAATGTTCTCTAGCATAGGATGAGTCATCTAGCTTTGCACATTGTCATCTGTTAAACCTTTGTGGCATTCATTTTCAGGCCTTTTTGGCAATGTCTCATGGGGACTACATGTGCACAGTTGACTGGGTGATGGTTTGACAGTTTATATGCAGAACGGAATCTTTCCTATACATGAGCTCTTCCTCCTCAGTTCCCATCAAGTTTCCCCCGCTAAATGCAAATAACAGAATCTATTAGAAACATAGGTGGCTTCCTAGAAGCACCATTCATCCATCTGGTTCAGTATTGTCCACATAGAGTGGCAGCAGCTCTTTAGGATTTCAGGTAGAAGTCTTTTCTCGGCCCTACCTGAAGATGCTTGAGATTGAACCTGGGACCTTCTGCATGCAAAGCAGATGCTCTAGAACCTAGCTATGGCCCTTCCTCCTACGTTACAGCAAGGGAAGTGCAGACACAGCACAGAGGAGCTGGTCTCCCTCTTCCTTTTTGGAATGGAAATAGTGTTTAAAATGCAGTAGTATTGGGAGGGGAAATTAATATGGGATGGAAGAACTCAGTAGCATTTCTCTGCTCCCACTTCTGCCTTGCAGAGTTTTGGATAATCTAATTCTACGACTTTTGGTTTCTGTTCCTCCCTTAGGTTGGCACCTTAAATAATTAGTTCTGTTTTTGCAAAGTGGATAGTTTTCAACAAGCACCAACACTTTGGCTTATTAGTTGTTATCCTATGTAAAAGGGTGGTGCATTGTCATTTTTTAACCTGCAGGGAACTGCCTTGCCCTGAACAATTTTACAGCTGTTTCATTTATTTATTAGAGTTAGGGGCTCAACTATTGCTCATTGACTAAGGTTACAGTCCTAAGCACCCTTACTTGGGAGTAAGTCCCCCTAGACACAGCATCAGATTGTGCTGCAAGTGTTCCTTGTGAAACTCAGTCATTGCAGATACGTTTCACAAACTTTTAACAATTCTTTCACACTTTGGATTTACCCAATATATGCCTCTGGATTGTGACTTAACTAATTGTCTATCTAAATGAAAATAACATAAGTAGAGCTTGCCCTGCTGAATCGGGCCAAAGGTCTACCTAGTCTAGCAACTTGTTCTCATAGTGGCCCACCAAATTCCTCAATGGGAAGCCAGCGATAAGGACATGAGCATGAGTTCTCTCCCTTTCAGGTTCTCCAGCTAGAGATGGAGTAGCAGTTTGATTCAGGTTGCACTTAAAGACCAACCTACCTATTTCTCATTTTTCAAAACAATTTGTGAACCGAAACACAGCCATCCTTTGAAATTTACACTTCTCTGAATATTGCAATGCAGTTCTCCAGTCAAGCAATACATCCAAAATAAATATACCAGGATAACATGTGCATAAAAACGCATATATCAGTGATGCAACCTACAAAACTGCATTGTATTGGGGAAATTCATTTGCAAAACTGTGCATAACAGGCAAAATTGCACACAAAAATGTGTATATCAGGGGGGCGATTCATGAGGATTTTTTTTTTAAAAAGCCCAAGCTGACGTGAAAGAAACTGAAACTGGCTGATTCTCACATCCCTGTCTCCAGCAAGGGCTAATCAGAGGAAGACTGATCCTTGAGGTAACCATCAGGATTTGTAGTCATTAAGGTGCTCAGAGATGCCTTCTTCTACTACTTCTACTTGCTGAGCAATCCGGCCTTTTCACTTTCATAAGCTTATAGCAACAGAGAAAATATTGCAAAAACACTCTTTCATCATAGCTACATTGAGTGGTTAGGAAGTAGCATGAAGCAATCAGTAGATGAAACCAATGTTTTAGGAAGCCATAGAAGTGTGGTCAGAGAGCACACACCCAAGTATGGATAGATATGATGAAAAGATAACGGTTGCATGAGAGCTTTGTGTAGAACACAGCTGCAGGCCATCTGCAATACCAGAAAGAAAAAAGTAAACTCCCAAAGCAACACAGAAGTATAGATACTGCATTTGTATAGTGCTCTGGATGACATTTTAATGCTTGTTGAACCTTCTAAGATTATGAATCTTGCAGATGGATCTTTCAGAAGGATAACTGGAGTTTTCCCACAAAGGCAGCAAGGCAACAGAGTCTCTCACCCTTTCCTTTGGTCCTTGGTTCAGAAAAGTATAGGGTTGACCTTTCAGATTGTTGAGGAGCAAAGAGGTGGTCCTGTTGGAGCTGTGAGCTAACTAACTATTGAAAACCTGGTGTTATGATATACTTTGACGCTAACTTTTATAGAGAGGGGAGGGGGAATTCCTCAGTGAGTTGGATAACATGACACCAAGTCCTTTGAACTGCTGTTTGCTGCTTCTAGTGTACTCTTGTGAGATATGTTTAAAGTGAAGAGGGCCTTAATTTTGGGAAGACCACGGATTTATTTTTACAGTCCATGAATCATAATTTTACCTTTAAAGAGATGTTCATTATGTGTGAGAGACATCTGCTTCCTGCGCAAGAGGCTGAAAACTATCTCTGGAAAACACAAAGATAACTGCTCTGATCTTTTCTGCAGCTATTAGGGTCAGGATGTTAGCTGTTCTTTCACGGTCGTATCTGAGATAGGAGCTTGTAACAGGGTCACAGATAGTTCATGCGGGATATATTTTATATTAAACTTATTCCAGTTGCATTGATGTCATGTAAACTATGTAAAAGTGCAGACTAGCCCTACAGACTAGTTACTACAGATTATTGATAAGTGGGTGGTTCCATCCATCTGTCAGTGTTGGCTCTCCAGGAGATGTGGCCCACCAGTCCCACCATAAAGATCTGGCCCACTAGGCCAAAAATGTTCCCCACCCTTGCTCTTGGCCTTTGATCAGTAGTATACATTTCAGCTGAGCTTTTAATATTTTGGTTTTAAACAACTCCTAAACATATTGGGAGAAATTTCACTGTCTTGACTCCCCCCACCCCAGCTGCTGCTGCTGCTTCTTCCAATCCCTCTTCATTTTTTGTTTTAAGCAGTGCTTTTTTCTTTAAAAAGGTTCACTTAATCTCATCTACTGTTTTGCAGGCAATTTGTATGAAAATTTGCACGAACAAGAGAGGTTTGCTTAGGCTTTCAGAAGTATTGGGATGAAACTCAGCTTGTATTGAAGACTGATGGGTTTGCAAGGGAAGGAAGTAAATTGGAAGATGTAACACTGTGTTTCCTGTGGGATAACCAGCCTCATATAACCAACATGCTTAAGTTTACTTAATGCATGAGGGCATTAATGTCATAGAGTAAGCTGTCCTGCCAGGCTTAGCTAGGTCACTTCCCCTCATCTTGGGAGGAAGTCCAGCATATTGTTGCCTCATTCTACCATGTGAACCTCTATAAAGAGGTCTGAGGTGGTTGCTCCAAGCTCAGACCACATGGCTTTTCCTACAAAGCCATATTTATGGTCCTATGATTTGGGAATTTACACCACTTTGGAACTAACCTAAGTTCTGGTCCCCGTGTTTTCTGACTGCTGTATGGAAACGCATGCTTCTGACTTTTGAAGAGTTTGTAAGTAAATCATTTTTAACTAACCAAATGTGTGAGGGTTTTTTCTATGCTAGGGAAAGAGGAGAATTTTGGAAGCAACTTAGAAGAAGATATTTTATAGGTCTACCAGCCTCTATTTTCATTTTATAGTTTGCCATATATTTTGTGAATTTAAATCTCTGCTGTGGTTCTCTCACCAAAGAGAACTTGCTCCAAACCTGGGTCTTAATCATCCAGGAAATTCTCTTTTTATACCTAATGTTTCTTTTCCAACCAACACTTCCTAGACTATCTTTCTGCAGAGGCGAAGCAACCTGCTCTGGTACCCGGAGTGGTGTGCGTCTCAGGGGGCATGACGTGGGCCCCGGGGGGTGCCGCCGATCAGGGGTCGCCATTTTGTCATCCCCCCATCCTCACCTCGGAATGCCCCTGTCTTTCTGACCTAACCTGTGCTAACATTTCCTCAGGTGTTAGACTGATAGTCTCAGGGTTGCCAATCTTACTTCCTATTTCCGCTTCTTCTTTGCTCCTGCCCACCCCCACCCCCCAATAGACTTTTTCCTTTGCCTCTCTTCTGCAGAGATGAAAGACCAAGCACGGCTCTCTGCATCTTCATCCTAGTTAGCTAGAACTAGGCTCTTTCCTATCCAACATGTTATTTCCTATAATACAACTTAGCTTTCTTAAGAAGTAAGGGACAGAAATTCCCTCCCTCTGCTTCCTGCAAACTCCCCATAAGCCCCTTATATCTATTGTGGGTTTTCTCCCCAACCTCCCAGAGCAGATTTAGGGGGTAACTGGGGAGAGGAAAGGGAGGGGAAGTTCCATTGCACAGCCAAAAGTGCTTGCATCACCAGAAAAACACACACACACACACACACACACACACACACACACACACAATGTACTCCCGCTTTCCTCTAAGATCTGGATATTTTCAAGCAAGGTATGCACTGCAAATTCTCCTAAGAAAATATGGACTGAGAAATCAACCTAAAACAGAAGCAATGCTACATGAATGGTGGCATGGTTGGTTACATTTATAAATTATTATATGAAACTTAGGGAGGGGAAATTAAAATGTGAAAAATATTTTTGGGTTAACGTCCTTCTTTTCTTTTCTTTTCTTTTCTTTTCTTTTCTGGAAGCGTATTGGAGACAAAACAGGCAAAGCTTCATTCTCGATGAGTCTGAAAGAGATTTATTTTAAGACTCTGCATGGGTGGTAATTGTCACCTTATAAACAGAGACATATATAAAGGATGTCACAACTCCCATGCAGATTTTTGCATCATCTTTTGGGGAGTGATGTCCTCAGAACACTGAATAGCGGGTATTTGTCCCTCTAGCCTTGCAATGTACATCTTTTTGCCATCATTGGGCTCATCTGCTACCATTTTGTTGGCCATCTGTTAGCCCAAACACCACAGGAATGTGATTTAAGCATTTGTGAACACCCACAAATATCAAGGATTTATCCAAAACAATGTTTTAATGCAAACAATAATTTCTGACCAGAAAGAAGACATGACAGGACATGCCTACATCATATGCAGTGGGGGAACCTACATGTTTGGGGCCCTGAAGCTTGAACTGTTATGGAGACCCCTTTGCAGCAAGCACTGAGGTCTGAGTACTCACCGTTTTCTTCATTGATGGGATTGTTCCATGACAGATCACCACACCTTTGCAACACTGTGCTAGGTAAAGGTAAAGGGACCCCTGACCATTAGGTCCAGTCATGACCGACTCTGGGGTTGCGGCGCTCATCTTGCTTTATTGGCCAAGGGAGCCGGCGTACAGCTTCCGGGTCATGTGGCCAGCATGGCTAAGCTGCTTCTGGCAAACTAGAGCAGCGCACGGAAACGCCGTTTACCTTCCTGCCGGAGCAGTACCTATTTATCTACTTACACTTTGACGTGCTTTCGAACTGCTAGGTTGGCAGGAGCAGGGACTGAGCAATGGGAGCTCACCCCGTTGTGGGGATTCGAACTGCCGACCTTCTGATCGGCAAGCCCTAGGCTCTGTGGTTTAGACCACAGTGCCACCCACGTCCTTACAACATTGTGCTACTGACACTCAAACTTTGGGGTTGTTGAAATATGTGCAACAGAAAATTAAAAATTTGAGTCTTGCAAATCAAACTGGTTCTATTAGACTCAAAAATTTTAAGCAATGTGGACAAAAGCAACATTTATAGTTCAGTTGGTAGAGCATGAAACTATTATTATTACTATTATTATTATTATTATTATTATTATTATTATTATTATTATACAACTGGGGAAGTTTGGGAGGCACTGATCTATCTGAACCAGGCAGATAGACAACTGGAAGATGGATGGTATTGATCTACTATAACAATTTTAAGAAGTAGAAAGAAAATGACATACATCATAGAGGTTCTCCTAGGCAAGTAACCTGCCAAATCACAGGTAAATAGATCCAGGGGTTTTTATGCTAGGCATTTTTAAATGTGGTTTCTTTGGGAGGGGGAGTGCATTAAGCCAATGACCCATCCAGCCCAGCAACCTGTGGTCAGCCAGATACCTATGGCAAGACCCAAAGGAAGACCTGAATGCAACAATGCTCTCCCTAGAGGGCTAGAAAGTTAAGATGAAGGTGGGAGGGGAGGGGAACAGCTCCAGGCTTGGGTTCTGCTCAGCTGGCACCACAAATCCCAGAAGCTAAGATCAAACTGATTTGGCAAGAGTGGAAGTGTGGGCATGTGCCAGAGAGGCAGAAGAACGTGGACAGCTAGCTTTAGAATCGGCAATCAATATAGTACAGCATTGATGACACCAGGGGGAAAAGTCAGAGGGGTGGCCCAGAAGGGGCAAAGGATATTTCCGAGAAAAACAACAGTATATGTTAATGACAGGAATTCAGAAATTGGATGGGAGCAAGTGAGGAGGCAAATTCCTTGCTTTGGGGGGTGGGGACTTGCATTCTGCCCCCCACTCTGCTGCTGCCTATATGGCACAGACAAGAAAAAGTCAACACAGTACATCAACAATACACACAGAGATTTATTTATTTTTGCAAGGAACTTTCCCAAATATAATGCATTTCAAAGTTATTTTCGCTAATCCCGTATGTGCATTTTCTGCCCAGTTTTCCTTATTGTGGGCACTTTGGTCCTTTTTAAAAAGAAAGAACGAGCGAGCTGCATCGCAAAATGCACACAGCAGAGATTTGCAAGGATAGCTGCATTGATTTCTGGGCACATATTTGGGAAGTGCAAATGAGGAAGGTCTGCACTAAAATGGGAATCCTGAGAAATTCCTTCTCCATCGCTAGTTGTGAGGACAGAGCGTCGTTGCCTATTTTTGTCTCTCTCCACGATTAGTAATTGCAGAGTGCATGATGCATACTAACCAGCAATCTGTGCTGGTTCAGGCAATCAAAGGGCGGTAAAGAAATCGGGGTTTCTTTGTCCAGAAGTTGGGTGCCTATTTTGGAGTGTGAACATGGTCCTTTTTTTAGAATAACCTCACCCACTAAATTCTTCTTCTGCTTTTCTCCTGATAGCCACAAGATGGCAGCATACACCGTAGCAATTGCCTGTAGCTAAATTCCTGTTTTTAAAAAGCGAAAAGCAGATCGAGGCAAAAGGACACGATACTAGACGAGATGGGGTGGTTTTAGCGCCACGGTGGGCAGGATACCCCCCTCCCCCCATTCTTTCTCTCTCCTTTTGCTGAAAACCTGAGGTCCTCAAACCACAGCTAGGTTCAATTTAGGAGGCTCAGCTGCTAAGAAATAAGCAACAAGGAACCTCTGAGCATGTTCCCAGCCTAGGAATTGATGAGCACCATAACGAAACATGCAAGTTCTGTCACCCCACTCCTGGCAGTGGCAGCTGCTGACCAATGCAACTGGCAGGATGGAAGGCAGGGAAACCCAACAGCAGGTGGCATCAGAGCCAATGCAAAGCCATCCCTGTACAGTGGTACCTCGGGTTAAGAACTTAATTTGTTCCAGAGGTCTGTTCTTAACCTGAAACTGTTCTTAACCTGAGGTACCACTTTAGCTAAAGGGGCCTCCTCCTGCTGCTGCGCCGCTGCCGCACGATTTCTGTTTTTATCCTGAAGCAAAGTTCATAACCCGAGGTACTATTTCTGGGTTAGCGGAGTCTGTAACCTGAAGCGTATGTAATCTGAAGTGTATGTAACCCGAGGTACCACTGTACTGGTTTTTAGAAAGAAGACAGGCCAGTGGGGGCTGACTGAGAGCAGGCTGAGTCTGGTGAGACAGTGCCTACATTTGCTGGCTGCTGGCTTCCCCAAAAGCATTATTTTTCAGAAACCTATTTTGGGTGTGTATGGACACCACAGAATCACAGAACTGTGGAATTAGAAGGGAACATGAGGGTCATCTAGTCCAACCACCTCCAGTGCAGGAACCTTTCACCCAACATGAGGCTCAAACCCAGGACCCTGAGATTAAGAGTCTCATGCTCTACCACCTGAGCTATCCAGTGTTTCCTGTCGTTAGACAATTGGGGATCAGAAACCCACCCAAAGGTCTACCAGCAGATGCGCATCTACTTTCTGCCCACCCTGTTTCAGACGACATTCAACAAAATTACTTTACTGGTACCAAGGGCCTAAGCCCTAATGGAATCAGAATGACAGACTTCAGTGTAATTCTGCATTTCCTATTTTTGGTGGGGTGGGGTTCCTTCAGTAATAGGTCTTTCCATCCTAACGGTTAAACCAAGACCAGCCCAACCGAAGGGGCTGAGCTGATTTCAAAAGGTCCTGGGCAAATTGGGAAAAGCCTCCGTGGAAACAGATTCCCTTTCTGAAATCTTGGGAATACAGTGGTACCTCAGGTTAAGAACATAATTCGTTCCGGAGGCCCGTTCTTAACCTGAAACTGTTCTTAACCTGAGGTACCACTTTAGCTAATGGGGCTTCCTGCTGCCACTGCACTGGCGCCGCACAATTTCTGTTCTCATCCTGAAGCAAAGTTCTTAACCTGAAGTACTATTTCTGGGTTAGCGGAGTCTGTAACCTGAAGTGCCTGTAACCTGAAGCATCTGTGACTTGAGGCAACACTGTAAATACAAATAGACTGGGGAAGGGGATTTGTGCCTTCTCACCCCATAGGAGTTTTCCTGATTGCAGCACTGAGAGGGGTAACTAATGCTGTAGAAGACAGAATCAGAATTCAAAACAGATTGGAGAACCAGGCCTTAACTAACAAAATGAATTTCAATAGGGACAAATGTAAGGTTCTGCACTTAGGCAGGAAGAACCAGATACACAAATATAAGATGGGGGACACCTGGCTTATTAGCAGTACATGTGAAGAGGATCGAGGGGTCTTGGTGGACCACAAGCTTAACATGAATCAACAGTGCGATGCTGCAGCAAGAAAGCTAACGCTAATCTATGCTGCATCAACAGAAGTATAGTGTCCAGATAAAGGGAAGAAATAGTACCACTCTATTCTGCCTTGGTCAGACCACACCTGGAATACTGTGTTCAATTCTGGGCACCACAATTAAAGAAGGATGTTGACAAGCTGGAATGTGCGCAGAGGAGAGCAACCAAGATGATCACAGGTCTGGAAACCAAGCCTTATGAGGAACGGTTGAAGGAGCTGGGTATGTTTAGCCTGGAAAAGAAGAGACTGAGAGGAGATATGATGGCCATCTTCAAATATCTTAAGGGCTTTCAAATCTAAGAAGCGTTTTTTCTCCTGATCTGGAGGGTAGGACTCAAACCAATGGCTTCAAGTTACAGTGGTACCTCGGGTTAAGAACTTAATTCATTCCGGAGGCCCGTTCTTAACCTGAAACTGTTCTTAACCTGAAGCACCACTTTAGTTAATGGGGCTTCCTGCTACCGCTGTGCCACCGGCACACGATTTCTGTTCTCATCCTGAAGCAAAGTTCTTAACCTGAGGTACTATTTCTGGGTTAGCAGACTCTGTACCATGAAGTGTCTGTAACCTGAAGCGTCTGTGACCTGAGGTACCACTGTACAAGAAATGAGATTCCGACTAAACATACAGAAAAACTGTCTGATAGTAAGAGCTGTTGTGGACTCTCCTTCCTTGGAGGTTTTTAAGCAGAGGTTGTATGGCCATTTGTCATGGATGCTTTAGCTGAGATTCCTGCACTAGATGACCCTTGGATTCCTTCCAACTCTACGATTCTATAATTCCATCCAAGTGAATTGGCACTTTTTTCATTCACTTGTATGCAGCAGAAGACTGCAGTTATTTCAGAGAGGAAAAGAAAACATTGCATGTAAGAATGGGATAATTATTTTGATTCTGTTCACATTTAGAAGCGAGCCTACAGAATTTGCACTTTGCAAAGCAAATATGCAAACTGAAACACAGCAATCCTCCAAATTTTGCAATGCTGCTGTCCAGCCAAGTAATGTGCCTATAGTAGGGTAAAGTGTGCATTAAAAATGCACACAAATAACATACAAAACACATTATATAAGGGGAAATTGCTGCAGAAATATGGATAACAGAATTTAAGAATGGAAAAAAAACAGTAACAAAGAGAACTGAAATACATTTTTGTCCATCCCTCACTTTCTATCTCTCAGACACGTTCCTGCAACGTGCACCCCTCCCCCTTAATACTATTGGTTTTCCTAATAGCAAACCTTTGATGGATCAGTGAAAATAGGGAGTGAAATCAGAAAAGTCATGAAGAATGTGAACACACACACATGCAAATTCAATTCCCCGCCCTCAGCTAGGTAGCAAAAGAGCTTGAGTCAGCCTTGTTTTCAAAGCGAACACAGACTGTCTGTTTGGGACTCCTACTCCTCTGCTTGTGGTCAGCCTAGAATGTCATGTGTGCAAAAGCGGGTATGTTTTCTTTATAAACTCACAAGGAAGGCAGCTATTTTCTAAGACTGTACTGTTGCTTAGGCTACCAGATACAGATTAGTGCAAACAAGTGCAACCTCTGTATCCATTGGTCCAGGCCTTTTGTATCTTACCTCTCATTTCCTCAATCAGAACAATGTTTTCCAGATAATGAACTTGGGGCAGGGGATTCTTCCTTCCTCGCTTGCTTCCTTCCTTTCTTAAGTGGCTGTAAATAGAATTGCAATAAAAATGGAACTCAACCCCAGGGAGGGGACTCTCCATAGTGAAGTTAGATGCACACACACACACACCAAACCCAAGGATTTAATGCTCCAGGCTTGGAGAGATAAGACTGCAGAGGGAAATGTGGATGGGGTCCCAGGCTTGGGATCAGATACCCACACCTGAAGCCACATCTGCACCATACACTTAAGGAAGCATTATACCACTTTCAACAGTCTTGACTTCCCCCAAGAATCCTAGGAACTTTAGTTTATTAAGGCAGCTGAGAGTTGTTAAGAGAAACCCCCCCCCATTCCCCTGACAGAGCCACTGTGGTGCCCGGCCTCTAACGCCACCACCTGCTATCTTACCACTGACTCTCTGGCACTGCAGCAGTGACGGAGCCAGGGACCTCCACCTCTACTGTAGGGCCTCTGTTGTGGCCTGCTGCAGTTGCAGACAAGCTTCCGTGGTGCGTCTGCAGATATGACGGGCCCCAACAGAGGCCCCATGGTAGAGGCAGAAGCCCTGGCCCTGCAGTGGTGCCAGAGAGTGGCAGCGGGAGGGGCAAAGGCTGAGCAGCAGGCGCAGGCGCAATATGACATGATACGGACTGCTTGGCACCCATAGCTTGGGGCCCAAGTTGGTGTCTCTGGCAAGTGGGATTGTTAAGTCACTTAGGGAACTGTAGCTATGTGCAGAGAATAGGGGTCTTCTAACTACTCTCAGCACCCTTATCAAATTACAGCTCCCAGAATTCTCTGGGATAATTCATGACTGTTTAAAGTGGCATCATAGTGCTTTAAATGTATGGTCTGAATGTGGCCTTATTCACCCATGCACAGAGAGAATTTACTGGGACAGAACCAAGTGAATCCTTGGGGCAGGGGCACTTTGGTGAGTCCATCAAATGTGGATCATGTTCTCCGACTCTGTCTCTCCTCCTCCTCCTCCTCCTCCTCCTCCTCCTCCTCCTCCTCTTCTTCTTCTTCTTCTTCTTCTTCTTCTCCTCCTCCTCCTCCTCCTCCTCCTCCTCTCCTCTTCCTCTCTCCCCTTACTTACCTCCTCCTCTTCCTTTTCTTTCCTCCCACATCACTGGGGACTGTTGAGAGATGTTCCCTAATCTCTACTGCCATGTCCCCCTATGAAGCCCTGCAAACAAAGCTACTCTGACGTTGTTGCCAACTGCATCTGGAATATCCCAATGTTCTCCTGCTAATCATTTCTCTCTCATGCTGGTTTTGGAAGCCCATATTTTCAAGCCCTGTGTTTCCGACAACTGTTTCTTCATTTAAATTGTGTTCTTCCAGCGGAAAGGAAGCACAACACAGGTGCAGGGGAGGGGCCACAGCTCAGAGGTAGAGCATCTGCCAGGCCTCAGGTTGAACCCCCAGCATCTCCAGGTGGGGCTGGGGATGTTCCATCCCTGGAACCCTGTGTAGACAATACTGACCCAGATGGACCATGGTCTGACTCAGTATAAGGCAGCTTCCTATGTTCCTGTGCAGAGGAAGAAGGTGCTATTCATAACTCATTTATTTTGAGGCTGCCACACAAAGCTATAAAAATTATGCCCCCCTTCAATCTTGTTTTATGTCTGCTGCTTCCTCAAACAGGATTTTCTTGCTTTTTTAGATACTAATTAGATACTGTGAGTTTTATGCAGGAAATATGACAAGAAATTTGAGTTGGACAGCTGGTGGAAATGCAAACACTTAGGAATACATAGACTGCTATTTTCATTCCTATGTGCATGGAAAAAGAGAGAGAGAGGGTGGGAGAGAGAGATTGGTTTAGTGTTTGGCATATCTACACAGATGTCTAATGTTGGCAGATGGCTTTTGTTATACCTTGCTGAGCAATGCCAAGTTGACTCATAAACAGAGGACCCAGATGTCTTATGACTATCACAGACAGTTTAGGAACAGGAGTTGTCTGTAAAGTATGAATACATCAATAGACAGCCAATGTCAGCATCCAGCATTCTCATTCCACAATCAATAAGGCCTCACTGCTAATGCCTGCCCTGGGTCCTTGTTCCTTCCAGCTGTCCTTCTTTCTTCTCTCTTTCTTTTCATTTTTTCAAACTTATTTAAATTTATTTCTTTGATTATTCAGTAGCAGCAACCAAATAAAGCATGCATGGTACAACATAAAGCATAATCAGACAGTGCAAGCGTGTTGTGCCTTATTAGCCTAATAAGTTCTTCCAGAGAGTGTTGTGAATCTGTGGTGTCAGATCAGCAATGAACATTCAAACCTGCACATCTGCACTTGATACAGGAAGCAGGTGATGGGAGTTCATGAACCTGTATTGGGTTTTTTTTAAAAAAGCATATCTTAACCTCTCCCAGTCAGCTCACTCTAAACACAAAAACAGACAAACCCACAAAAGTTATGCACATCGTGGTTTTATACAACCCCAAAATATAATCAGTACCTGCAGTTAGTAACTTCACTGATTAAAAACGTAATATTTGATGTTTTTTACTTTCTTTTTGCTTTTAATTTGTTTTAACTCTTTATGATTTTATTGTTTGATTTTATGGTTTTATATTGTAGTATACCACTGTGATATATCTCTATGATACAGCAGCAGATAAAGATGTAAACAAACAAATAAAACCTAGGAAACTGGTTCCTACCAAGGCCACATCTGCACCATACATTTAAAACACTATGAAACCATGTTAAACAGTCATAGCTTTGCCCATAGAATTCTGGGAGTTGCAGAGAGTTGTTAGGAGACCCCTATTTCCTTCACAGAAGTACGGTGCCCAGAGTTTCCTCTGAAGAAGAATGAATTGTTAAAGCACTTTTGGAACTGTAGCTCTGATAGAGGAATAGGGGTCTCCTAACAACACTCAGCACTTGCAACAAACTACAGCTCCCATAAGTCTTTGTGGGAAGACATGATTGTTTAAAGTGGTACCATACTGCTTTAAATATATGGTTCAGATGTGACCAAACTCAGACCATTGGTCCATCTGGTTCAGTATTGTCAATACTGACAGGCAGCAGCTATCCAGGATTTCAGGGAGGGAGTCCTTCCGAACCCTACTTGAAGATGTTGGGGCCAGCCCACCCATGAGGAAAGGTGAGGCAAAATGTGCCTTGGGCTGCAAGATCCACAGGAACAGCAGATATGGTCTCCAATGAATTGGATTTGCCATCTCCTCAGCATTACCCATAATAAGAGGCACTGCTGGTCTCCTCCCACCTTTGTTCCTGATGTAGATCTTCACTCATCCTTTCTTCCCTGGCAGGAGGTGGGGGCATCATTTTGTGATTTGCCACAGGTGCCAAAATGTCTTGAGCCAGCCCTGATTAAACTTGGGACCTTCTGCATTCAAAGCAGTTGCTCTACCACTGAGCTACAGTATGTGGCCCTTCCTTAGGCCCACTGCTGCCTTAAACCAAACTAGTCCATTGGTCCACTTAGCTCTGTTCTGCCTGGCAGCTGCTCTCCAAGGTCTCAGACACACATCTTTCCCAGTCCCATCTGAAGATTCTCAGCTTCTTTTGTTTTTAGAAACCATCAGCTTCTTTACAGCAAAACTTGGAGTGTAAGTTTAAAGGGATGTCACATGAAAGGAGCAGGGGTGGTTATGAAAAGCAAGCAAATGTTCCTTATTTTCTCATAAAACAATGTACTAAATTATTGTACCATGTTTTGATCAGTAGCTTCCTCCCTGAATTATCACAACATTATGCCTCTTCCTTCCCCTTCCATTAATGCTTGGCATATTATATTAATGAATCCCAGAGTGGTTTCATTCTCTGCCAACCCCCTATTTACAGATAACCCCCATGGTGGGTTGCTAGAGTTTTGAGCTGTAGTGTCTTCCTTTGCAAATATAATTATATATGTACAGTGGTACCTCGGTTTATGAACTTAATCGGTTCCAGAAGTCCGTTCTTAAACCAAAGCCGTTCTTAAACCAAGGCGCGCTTTCCCTAATGAGGCCTCCCGCCACCAGTGCCCTTCCACTGTTTGGCTTCCGTTCGTAGACCGAGGTAAAGTTCTCTAACTGGAACACTACTTCTGGTTTTGCGGAGTTCGTATACCGAATAGTTCATAAACAGGGCTGGTCTTAAACCAAGGTACCACTGTATTCCAAACTGAGAATTCATCTATGAATCTGATGCAAAAATGAATCAGTCTGCTAAGATATTCATAACCATCTCAGGGGTCATTCAAGCACATATTCATGATAAACAAAGCAACTGTCTGGCATTGGAGATATTTGCCTGCCAAATGGGATTTGCATATCTTTTGAAATGGTAAAATGGTCCTCACAGCACAGCAGACTCTTGCTCATATTTTCCCTGTAAAATATATTTTTTTTAAAAAAAGGATGGGGAGGTAAATACATTCTCTCCTCAGCTCCAAGTCCTAATCAATTAAAGCACTGGCTAGCTCATGCTCAGAATGGATTTCACAGTGTATTACAGCTGCATTTTCTGCTTTATCTGAGCCAGGAATAAAAAGTATGTGTTGCTGTGATGAAACTCTCAGTTTTGCAACACGGTGATATGCTGTGACTTTCACATGAACAAAGACAAACCAAGAACAAATCGAGTTACATGTGACTTGTTAATCCATTTTTTTTTCAAGGAAGGCTATGTTATTTTGGAGGAGAAGCATTCACAGTGCCCTAATCTAGAATGTTCTCTGGGTCTGGATAGTAGTCCCATGCTGTTTTTCTGCTGAAAAGCACCACCTCCCTGGCTGATATTTGCTTCTGCAGGTACTGTTTGAAGTAAACAGGACTTTGAAGGGCATAAATGTAAACTTTAAAATTAATAACTTCCCTTTGATACAGGGGTAAGGGACCTTATATGGAGGCCTATGGATGTCCACCTGGGCAACCTTCTAGGGGCCACCTGCCAGGGGTGGGCGGGGCCAGAAGCAAATGTTAGCAGGGAAATGATGCTAATTTTACCACTGAATAGTAGGCTAGCTTTCACATACACTCTGTCCTCCATCCAGGCACATTTCGCACCCTGTGTCAGGCGACTTCAGAATCCCCGATTTATATCAACTAACTCAGGAGTCAGCAAACTTTTTCAGCAGGGGGCCACTGTCCTTCAGACCTTGTGGGGAGGCCAGACTATATTGGGGGGGATGAATTCCTATGCCCCACAAATAACCCAGAGGTGCATTTTAAATAAAAGCACACATGCTACTCATGTAAAAACACCAGGCAGGCCCTACAAATAACCCAGAGATGCATCTTAAATAAAGGGACACATTCTACTCATGTAAAAACACACAGATTCCTGGACTGTCCACGGGCCAGATTGAGATTGGGCCGGATCCAGCCCCCGGGCCTTAGTCTGCCTACCCATGAACTAACTCCTGCACAGCTAAGGATGCTTAATTCATCCCCTTTACCAAATTGTGGGCCAGCATCTGACATCAGTGTGCAGCACCTGCCTCAAGAAATCCACTCTAAAGACATTGGTATTTAGCTCCTGACATACCGTACTACTCAGAATATATAAAAATTTCAGGATCGATCCCCGTCATCTCCACGAAAGGCTGGGAAATAATCTTCCCTGGAACCCTAGAGAGCAGCTGCCTGTCAGTGTTGACAGTTCTGAAGTAGATGGTAAGGTAAAGGTAAAGGACCCCCAGGATGGTTAAGTCCAGTCAAACTTGACCAAGGGGTGTGGTGCTCATCTCGCTTTCAGGTTGAGGGAGCTGGCGTTTGTCTGCAGACAGCTTTCTGGGTCATGTGGCCAGCATGACTAAACCACTTTGCCTTACCTATGTACCTTTGAAATCAGGCTCACTCAGAAGAAATTCTGTCTTCCTGCCCCTGTCAACAAGCAAACTGAGAGTAAACGGAGACCCGGGTGGTGTGGAACATGTTCTCAGCCTCCTGACCAGGGTGAATATCAAAACAGTCATCTGACTGCTGTGGTCTTATGATGCCTCAGACTGTCAGAAGTGGTCTACTGCATACGAACAACTTCAAAGGAAAGAGTTATGTGATCCTGGAGACCTCTGGTGTGATGTTAATGAAGTGTTTTCAGAAAATGGAACAAGAAAGAAATTGCACCCATGCTTTCCAGGAAATGCTACTCACGCAAATGGAGGGGGGCTTGCTTGTGTGTCGTGTGTCTTGCTTGCATTGTTTATGCTGCTGTTTTGGAAACTATCAACAGAACAAGTTCAGGGCCAGCCATTCTGACTAACATCCTCCTTTTGATTCAATTTAAAATGAAGCTTTCAATTCATACTGACACAGTTCTTTGTCCGGAGATTCTGTTCCAATTCTATAATATACATATATGTAACTTCTGAGTAACAGCTAAATGCCATACATGACTAAGACCCAGTTTGTATATTACGAGAGTGGTGACTTCCTCCATCACTACATACCACCTTTCATATCCTTCACAAATCTGGCCTTGCTTAGCCACCAAATTCCATGGGTATGACCTGCAACAAAATGTTGCAGTATGTAGTGCTCCTGTTCAGGGTTCCAGCCAGACATGTCCTTTTCAGAATTCTTCATTGAACTTCATCCCTCCCACCCCCACCTTCTCAGTTTGTCATTCCCCTCCAGCCAGAGGTATAGTGGGGGGGGCAGCTGTGGGGCGGTGCCCCGGAGGCTATTTTTTTTTAGGAGGGTGCATTCCTCACAATGCCCTGCCAACCCTGCAAAGCTGGCAGGGTGCCATGAGCTATTGCATCCTTCTCAGCCACCCTCCAGCCGGTGCTGAGAGGACACAGCAGACATGTACCCTGCCAACGCCACACTGCTTTTGCAAGGCTTGCAAAGTGATGCTGGGATTGCAGGGCGCCGTTAATGTACCCCTCAAAGCAGGGCATTGGCTTGCCAGGCTTCCCACTGCACAGTTGTACCCCTGTGAACCTTGAGATTTCCCTGAGCTTGCTGATACACCTCTTTTGTGCACAAACGGTTCCATTTTGGATAGACAATAGTCTGGGGTGGGTGTTCTGGATCCAGCTAAATCTCAGCTCCTGAGTCAAACTGGGCTGATTCGGGTCAACCAAGGAGACCACATCAGAACTTGTTTTTTCTTGATGTCCTGCCTCTTTCAGGATTCAGCTACACAGAAACAGATTCATTAACTTGTATCTAGTCATCAGACCATCATAAAATAAAAGCTTGTAACAGTGTGAAAGCTACACAGGGTGGCATCAATAGTTATCTCAGAAACATCTTAAGTTTAAGATGTCAATTTTCTTGGCAGACATGTCCCTATAAAAAGGGGGGGAAGGAAAGTTCCTATTTTAGCAAATATTAAAATAAAGTGAAATGGAATGCAATAAAATGAATTTATGCAAATCTGAATAAAATTATGTAAAACCTTAATGAATAAAAGTATAAAGCAAACAGAATGTTCCGAATCTCCCTGAGCATTTTCTCTCAATTTTCTCTTCTCAGCAGTTACAGCAGAACTATATAAACACATCACTCTCACTGTGCACTTGTGCACTTAAACTAATGTTTCTGTTTTTGCCCATTTTGCTAACAATGGTTCTTTGTTAGAGAAAGTGGGGGGACCCAGTTTTCTGTAAGCTGCCCAAACTGTGAATCCATTTTCCTAAGCTTTCCCCCTCTTGCTATGAATGCATAATTGGTTATTTGTACACACACAAACACATACAGAGCAAACATGCATATGCATTCCTCTCAACACACACACACACGTCTTGCCATGTGTAAATCTCCATCTTAGCAAATGATCTCTAGATAAATCTATAGAGCAAAGGTGTTAAATTACCTTTTTTAAAAAACAAAAAACCCCACCATCTAGGTTTACAGCTTTAGCAAACAATGACAGCCTTACATTTTACGTGAGAAAACTGACCACAGCTCTTGGCTTGCCAAACTGCAAACAGAAAGGTTGTAAGCTTTGGCAGTGAGTTGCCCTCCAAAAGAGAGAGAGGGAGAAAGAGGAAGCATTATGCTCAGGTTAGAGACAGCTTATGTATGAGCATCCTGGAGACGATCCAGTTGCAAACCAATTTTCCTTCCTTACTTTCAACTTTCCATTAAGAAGACTAGACTGTGGTTTGTTCCAAGGGCATGAAAGAAACACACCCCTTTAAAAAACACACAAAAAACCACACCCCCAAACCTGTCAAGGTGTCTGCTAGGAGAACATGAAACTCTCTGGAATCATGTGCAATGCAGACACCCCTCCCTCCCTCCCTCTTCTTTACTTTCAACTTTGGCCTACTAGGCGCTCTGCTTTTTCTGTACATTTAGAGCAGCTTTGCTACTTTCATTAACTCAGAACAGGGTTTTGGCACCAGAAGAGCTCAAGCTTTGGCATGTAACTCAAGAATCACATATGCATGAAAAGAAGAGAGGGGTGTGTGTGTGGAAAGGCTATTTAACAGTGGGATTTATACACAGAGAGTGGTGGCATCAGGGATGCATCCAACCAAGCCCTACTCAGAGCAGACCCACTGCAATTAAGTAGACCCACTGATTTAAATTGGTCTACCCTGAGGAGGACTTAGCTGGGTGAAATCCTCGGTCTTTTTGTTTCCTCCCATTCAGGGTTGAACTGCAGTTTCCATTTAGGTTTTGCCTGTGATAAAACCACCAGGGATAATTCTCAAGCTTTTCCTACCTACAGTAAATCTATAGGCTTCACTGCTGCCAAACACTTTCAAGGCAATTGAGAATGGGAGCAATTGACTCCTGCTTCCAGGCTGCTGAACTTGTTCAGTTATAGGAATGCGAGTTTAAAATTTGCTGAGGTGACATTCACAGCATACATTTAAAGCACTACAATACTGCTTTAAACAGGGATGGCTTCCCCCAAAGAATTCTGGGAGCTGTAGTTTGTTAAGGGTGCTGAGAGTTGCTAGGAACTCCCAGAATCCTTTGGGGGAAGCCATGATTGTTTAAAGGGCCACAAGAATGTTTTAAATGTATGGTGCAAATGTAGCCTGAGAGCCAGTAGGGTTTTGTCGTCCTCCTCCAACCTGACACCCTTCAGCTGTTTTAGGTTACAATTCCAATCAGCTGGATGGGGTAGGGGAAGTTGCCTTACTACTACCACTATGGTCATTATTAATGAATGAACTTGTCCATCACTTGTGACACAAAAGCTCTCCAAGTGACTTAGAACCTATTTAAAGCATAAGCATGGCTAAAGATGCATCATCATATGAACAAATTCACATAACATGCACAGCTTTTCCAGATGGGGGAAAGGATCTCTTTTCCCAGGGAAAAGGAGCAGGGCAAACAGTGGTGTGGATAAAATGAAATGCATGCTATTTAAAATAAAATAAAATTCTGTGGTAGTATGCTTTATATGTTGTTCATTTACATATTTTAATTAAAAGTATTACCATGCTGCCCTATAATAATTTTCAGGTTGGTTTGCAACGAAGTAAACACAACATTTAACAACAACTGCATTATTATACTGCTTACTAAACCAGCTGTGCTGGCAAGGCAGGGTAGTACACTTCGGTGTGAACACAGAGCTCTTTGCTCCTGGCAAGGATTCCTTTGTAACTTCAAAGACTGTAATGACAACAGGTATCATATGTGCACCCAGAGTCCCAGCTCCCTGCCTTTGAGGTGATAGGCATAGCTCAGTGATGAGAACACATGCTTTCCATGTACAAATTCTCCCAAATACAGTCTCAGATACCTCCAGTTAAAAATTTTACTTTTGGTTCTCCCAGGCAGAGATCTGCTCCAACCCTGCTTCCTGTATGAAGGCATCCCTCCCCCACTTAGGCATGTCACTCAGTTTTGACTGTGTATCTGTGTGGTGCTGGGAGATAATTAAGCAATTCATTTCAAATCCAGAAATGTCAGGAGAGCTGGAGAGTCCTTGGGGCTCACAAGGAGGCCCTCCCTGGAGCCCGAAGAGGACATCAGAAAGGGTAGAGGAAGCCCTGAAGAGACCTGAGGCGCAGTGGAGCTTTCTTTAGGCTGCTCAGCCTCCCCGCCTAAGAGCTGATTTGCGGGGTAGCATAGCAGCTCCCGTCACTGCCGCTTTCCTGCACATCCTCCAGCCTTCTGCCAATCCCAGAGCTTCAACGCTAGTCATGGATATTTTTTGATACAATATTTTTGGTCTGGTTTGGAGAGAGCACACCAGAAAGGGTGTTTAAAGGCTATTTAGAGGGTGTTCTCCATTTTGTGCAATTTCACTTACACATGCAGGGCCCCGGAACATAGCTCCTCTGTAAGTTGCCTGTATCCTTTAAGATAAGAATGGGGAAACTGCAGCCATCCTGGTGTCATTGGACTAGGAATTCACAACATCCCTATTGGCCATACGGGCTGGGGCTAATGGGAGCTGGAGTCCAAGAACATTTGGAAAGCCACAGGTTCCCCACCCCCACTGCACAATGGAGAAGGGCTGAGTCAGTTCTCAGCCTGGGCTCTGGAGTACCATTGGCTTTCTAGAAGGGGCAGCACCAAAGACAAATGGGTCCTTGGCCTAACTCCATGCAAAGTATCTTCTTGGGCCTTTCCTCTTGTAAACTAGGCAGTTGTAACGTACCGCTTGTTATCACCCGCCTGTTCTGCCATGGGGACTTCTTGGATCATTCTTTGTCTAGCTCCTTCCCTTTGACCTTACCACCTTAGAAAAGAAGAAGAAACTAGGCACAATTCACCCAAAATTTAGTACTGTTATTCAGGACTTCTTTTCAGCCAGAACTCACCAGACCTTGGCTCCGGCACCTCTCAAGTGAGTGCCATTGCCATCCTAAGAGAACAAGGGGGGTGTTCATGGTGAATTCCGGCACCTCTTTTTCTAGAAAAATAGAAAAGTATATTAAATTGCAAAATTATTTCACAATAATTTACTTTTGGGATTTAAAACTTTATGATCCGTATGTCCCCAACCAAACTCAGTCAGAGAGAGTGAGAGGGGTAAGGCTTCAAAAATCACAGGAATACATTCTCACATTCCTCCCAAGCACCCTCAGATTTAACCTCTGTAGGTCGAATGTGAAATGTTCAGGTTTGAGTAAAACAAACAAAGAGATAATTGTAAGAATTTGAGTAATGTGAGCAGAAGGAAGAATTGCTGTTGGGACATGCCCATCCTGGGGACATCTGTATATTCTTGCACCTGCAGTGCAAGAAGACCCTGATTCAAATGCACCATGAGCTCACTTATCCTGCTATAATTATTTTTTGAGTAGCAGATACTGTTGTTGCTCCTTATGATATGCTATTTGATTATCTGGTTTAATTATGTCTTTAACTGGTATATGGTTGTCTTTTATTGTTGCTCTTCATGAAATTGTGCTCCAGACTGAAAAAAGGGCAGGATAGTAGCATATTAATTAATGTGGAGGTAATAATATACAGATGTACCTTTAATTTTAATGCTTGTGTACTTGTGTTTAATATTTGCAAACCAACAAGAAACCTATTTGGGTCCTTTCCTAAACCATTCCGATGCTGAGTAATGACCAGTTCCTCCAACCAACTGGCACTGCTGGGAGAACCTGAAAGGACACCTTCCCCCATATATTTCACACTACCCTTTGATGCCACCAGAGGATGCTTCAGAGCCCTTTCACTAGTGGCAAAATCAGTGGAGATTCAAAGCAAGACTCCTTGGAAGGCAAGAAATACATAGAAAAATAACTTACTGGAATGCCAAATTTTGGAAATTGTGCATGAACCCCAAATAACAATAAATAATCAGCTGTAGTTTTTAAAAAAACAACCCCAAGGTAAAGTGAAATATTTTATTATTTCATAGCTTCAAAAGCAAATCATACAAAATGACAGTGTTATTTGAGTTAAGATATGATGAGAAGGTTTCCGAAGGCAGAATGAGCACCCAACTGGCTGCGTACATATATAAAACGCTTCCCTGTGGTTCTCAACTCTCATCCCCATTCCCTTCACCCAGACAGTGAGTTATGTAGAGTTTCCTCTGAAGTCCAATTCTCAGCCTCCTGTCAGTGCAAAAATCTCAGACTCAGAAATTTGATTCTGATGTCAGCTCTCTCCCCTTTGTAATGGCTTGGTCGCTCATCTCATCCTGCATCACCGGTAGCGCAATTTTTGTTAAGGGAGTTTCAGTTTTGAAAAGAGAGTCAGTTTTGAGGTGGGGGGTTATGTAGAAAGATTTCTGGAAAGACTCTGATGTGAAGTAGTAGATAAAAGGGTCAAAGCAGCAGTTCAGAGTGGCGATGCACAGCGTGATTGGATAGAATGTCCTCGCAAATCTCTCCAAGAAACAATTTGCTATGGCCTGAGAACGCACGAGGGCGTACAAGAAAAGGATGGAGTTGTAAGGCACAAAACACACCAGGAAGATGGCCAAATGTACAACAATCATCTTCAGCACTTTCTCTTTGTTGGTGCCAATCTGGGAAAGCGTGGCAGGTTTCCGGAGGGTCCTCAGGACCAGTGATGAACAAATGAGGTTGAGCAGCAAGGGAATAAGAAAGCCAACCACTTCAATAAATATTGTAATTTTGGACAAGTAGGTCTTCCATATGCTTTTGGAAAAGCCTTCAAAGCATGTTGTACTAGTGTTGTAAGTGTTGGTGGTGGAGAACAAGGATGCTGAGATCCCTCCACTGAGGACGAGAATCCACACACCCATGCACACGATCACTGTATTCTTCCTTGTCCTAATGGTGCGAGATCGGAACGGGTATACGATGGCGAGGAAGCGGTCAACACTGATGCATGTGAGGAACAGCATACTCCCGTAGATGTTGGTCAGGAAGGCTGTCCCTGAGATCCTGCACAAAAGGTCTCCAAAGGGCCAGTGCCTGTTGAAGTTGTAGAAGATCTTGAATGGAAGAGTGAAGACGAAGAGTAAGTCGGAGACCACCAGGTTGGTCATGAAAATGGTGGTCTCAGATCGCATATTGATGCGGCAGCAGAATACGAACAAGGAAGCACAGTTAGTGATCAAGCCAAGGATGAACACCATGCTGTAGACAGCTCCATAGAGGTTGTACTTGAAGGAATCATCCGTCATGCATGTGTGGTTGTTGCTGTGATTCCCCATTTCAGCTCTGCACTTTGCAAAGCCAAATTAAGTGGAATCCATGCAATGAAAGTCAGGAAGCCCTGCTCGCCTTAAGGAGCATATTCCAGTGATATTGATTGAATGCTTGTTGCCACACAGGTGTGATGGGTGCCATTCTCCTGGGGAAAGCCAGAAAGGAAAAAGCAATCAGTTCTCAAATACTTAGTCTAAGTACCTCCCAATTTATATAAAACATCCCCCAAATAATCGTGGGAAGTTAGTTACAGGTGCTAAGGAGACTCTCCTCCTCCTCGAAGAGTTCCCTGGTAAGAGGGACTAACTGTTAAACCACTCTGGGATCTGATTCTGTAAGGGGAATAGAGGTCTCCTCACAACTCACAGCACCCTTAGCAAACAACACCTCCCAGGATTCTTTGTGAGGAAGAAGACATGGTTGTTTAAAGCGGCATGATATTGTGCAGATGGGGGCCAGACTCTCTGGACTGAATCCAACTAAGTCATACTCGGAATAGACCCACTGAAATTTATGGACTTACATTAGTCGTGTCTATTGATTTCAATGGGTTTTCTCTGTGTATGAGTTGGATTCAAGCATACATGCTGGCTGGGGCCAACAGGTGTTGTGGTCCAGCGATATCTGGAGAACAACAGTGTGGGGAATGATGCTGTATTCCAGGAGGAGGGAACCTTGGGCAGGGAACCTAATCAACATTTCTGGTCTCTCTCTCTGGCCCTCAGAAGTCTTCCAACCACATCACCTCAACAAACCACTCCTAATCACCCAGTCCTTCAATGTTGTTTTTCACATCCTCTTGGCTGGAATGTATCCTTGAACTCTGATAATGCCTCTTGCTTGCCTGCATAGAGAATGGAGAGGGGAATGTGAGTTAGCCTATTGTAGTAAGATAAAATTTGCATTTGTAGCTCCAATCACTTTTCCCTCTGGCCTTGCCCACTGCTGACTCCTGGGAAGTTGCCCTGAAGGGAATATGGCCCTTGTGCTGTATAGCATGTGTGCATTTTTTAAAAATCCAGGTATTTCCTGTTTCACTTGTGTGCTCTTTGCCTTCTAAAGCAGTTGTCATTTCAAAGAACATTTCTAGGTTCTATTATATTTGGTGTCCGACATACTACTTGGTTCTATTTGGGGAAGGACCACAGCGAGCTGGAAAGAGCATGTTTTGCAGGTTAAACCTCAAAGTCATCTCCATGTCGTGCTGTCTGACACTGTCTGACAGTGCTGGGAATATTACGCTGAAAGGATCAATGGTCTGAGTCAGCTTAAAGAAAGCAGGGGACTCATGGAAACTTCAGTTTTGGCAAACGAAAGTATCCAAGGATGCAGAGCTTGATCTTTGTCCCTGGCGTGGGCAGGTAAGTCACATGCAGATAAAGCACGCAACAGGCATCACTAGCAGAAGTGGTTTGGGGCCCCTGCAGAATGGCTACAGGAGACAAACATCTGCAGTGGGAGAAACAGCAGACATTCCAGCGGCGTGTGTCCTGTTGTAATACATGATCTAACATCTGACCCAGGATGCTTTTGACAAAAGGAACCATTAGTCAGGAGCCTGGAACCACATCAAATGACAAATTCCTCCTCTTTTTGTATGGCTTCAGAAATAGCAAATCTTAGGCAATTTCAAGAGTTCTCTGGAAAAATTCACACCATTTTGCTTCAGTTCTGAGATAAGGTAAAGGTAAAGGGACCCCTGACCATTAGGTCCAGTCGTGACCGACTCTGGGGTTGCGGCGTTCATCTTGCTTTATTGGCCAAGGGAGCCGGCGTACAGCTTCCAGGTCATGTGGCCAGTATGATTAAGCTGCTTCTGGCGAACCAGAGCAGTGCAGGGCAACGACATTTACCTTCCCGCCGGAGCAGTACCTATAACTATAAAGTAGATGAATCTATAAAGTAGATAAATATCTACTTGCACTTTGTCATGCTTTCGAACTGCTAGGTTGGCAGGAGCAGGGACCGAGCAACGGGAGCTCACCCCGTCGCGGAGATTCGAACCACCGACCTTCTGATCGGCAAGTCCTAGGCTCTGTGGTTTAACCCACAGTGCCACCCGCGTCCTGTCCCTGTATTTACACAGAGGGACATACCTCTGTGTAAAAATACGCAGCATCACACTGCATGAGTACGGGTTGTAAACTATGAAGCTGCTCCTCACTTCGGCCTCATTGTCATTAAGGGTTGGGGAACTGGTGACCCATCGTAAAGTTCCAGCAGCCCCCAATGGTCAGAAATGTTGGTGAGACACAGGTTTCCCATCGCTGCATCAAGAACACCAGCCAACCATACAGAGTGCACATTACTGTAATGGTATGTATGACATGCACACTGTACATCTGCATCAGGCATAGGCAAACTCGGCCCTCCAGATGTTTTGGGACTACAACTCCCATCATCCCAAGCTAACAGGACTAGTGGTCAGGGATGCTGGGAGTTGTAGTCCCAAAACATCTGGAGGGCCGAGTTTGCCTATGCCTGATCTGCATCCTCCAACCTTTGGCTATCAGATGTTTTGGACTACAATTCCCATCAGCCCTTGTCAGAATGGCCAATTGTCAGGTGTTATAGGCGTTGAGCTCCATAGACCTGTAAAATATTCATTGTTCATGTCAGTGGAGGGGTGATAGCTCTATACAGGAATAATGATATTAACAGCAATATGGTATAGTATTACAGTATTGGAGAAGACCTAGAAAGACCTGGGTTCAAGCTCAAGCCAGCCATGAAGCTTACTGGGTGACCTCAGGGAATCATCTTAGCCGATAAGCTGAGTGATCAGATAATTCAGAGGATCACACAATTGGAAGGAACCACAGGGATCATCTAGTCCCTCCCTACAATGCAGGAATCTTTCACCCAATGTGGGGCTTGGACCCACAACCCTGAGATTAAGAGTCTCGTGCTCTACCAAATAAGCTATCTTTCAATGTATCTCTCAATATAACCCAAGTTCCCTACTATCATAAGACCCCCCATTGTTGACCGTGGTCCCATCTGCTGTTTACATTTAAAGCACTATTATATCCCTTTAAGGGACACAGGTGGCGCTGTGGGTTAAACCAGAGCCTAGGACTTGCCGATCAGAAGGTCGGCGGTTCGAATCCCCACGACGGGGTGAGCTCCCGTTGCTCGGTCCCTGCTTCTGCCAACCTAGAATTTTGAAAGCACGTCAAAGTGCAAGTAGATAAATACCGTATTTTTTGCTCTATAGGACGCACTTTTTCCCCTCCAAAAATGAAGGGGAAATGTGTGTGTGCGTCCTATGGAGCGAATGCAGGCTCCTTGGCTTCGCCGCGACGCACCTGTCCTGGAAGCCGGAGGAGGAACAGAAGGGTCTCCTTCTGTTCCTTCTCCAGCTTCGCTGAAGGGCGCTGCGCCTTCTCTCTCTCTCTGCGCAGCGCCTCTCCTGTGAAGGAGAGGCGCTGCGCAGAGAGAGAGAGAAGGCGCAGCGCCCCTTGAGCAACGCGCCTGTCCAGCGAAGCCGGAGGAGGAACAGAAGGGTCTCCTTCTGTTCCTCCTCCCGCTTGGCAGCGACGCGCCTGTGCTGGAAGCCGGAGGAGGAAGGAGAAGGCGCTGCGCAGAGAGAGAGAGAAGGCGTAGCGCCCCTTGAGCGACGCGCCTGTGCTGGAAGCTGGAAGAGGAACAGAAGGGTCTCCTTCTCCAGCTTCGCTGAAGGGCGCTGCGCCTTCTCCCTTTCTGCGCAGAGAGGGAGAGAAGGCGCAGCGCCCCTTGAGCAACGCGCTGTCCAGCGAAGCCCGAGGAGGAACAGAAGGGTCTTCTTCTGTTCCTTCTCCAGCTTCGCTGAAGGGCGCTGCCCCTTCTCCCTCTCTGCGCAGCACCTCTCCTGTGAAGGAGGGGTGCTGCGCAGAGAGAGAGAAGGTGCAGTGCCCCTTCAGCGACGCGTCTGTCCTGGCTTCTGCTTTAGCCCTGCGCAGCCTCTTTGGGCAGGGGGAGCCTTCATCCCGCTGCCCTGAAGAGGCTTGGCGCGGTTACCCCAGAAGCCAGAACAGCTACACGGTATCCCAGAAGCCAGATCCCTCTTGCTGTTCTGGCTTCTGGGGTTCAGAATAATTTTTTCTTGTTTTCCGCCTCCCAAAACTAGGTGCGCCCTATGGTCCGGTGCGCCCTATGGTGCGAAAAATACGGTAGGTACCGCTCCGGCGGGAAGGTAAACGGCGTTTCCGTGTACTGCTCTGGTTCATCAGAAGCGGCTTAGTCATGCTGGCCAAATGACCCGGAAGCTGTACGCTGGCTCCCTCGGCCAATAAAGCGAGATGAGCGCCGCAACCCCAGAGTCGGTCACGACTGGACCTAATGGTCAGGGGTCCCTTTACCTTTACCTTTATATCCCTTTAAACACCCGTGGCTCCTCCGCACCCCACCAAATCCTGGGACCTATATTTCTTAAGGGTGCTGAGAGTTGTTAGGAGATTCTTCACCTCAAAGAGCTGCAATTCACAAATTTCCCTGGGAAGAGGGATTGACTGTTAAACTCAGTGCTTTTTTCAGGGGGGACACACACGGGGACGCATACCCCTAAACATTTTGTGAATCTAAGTTTGGCCTCATTGAGGGGCAGTATTTCAATATGAGTAGGAAAATGAGAGTACCCATAAGCATTTTTTTAGGGGGGTGGTAAAACTACTCTGAAACTGTAGCTCTGTGGTGGGAATAGGGGTCTCCTCTAACCACTTTCTTCATCCTTAAAAAACTGCAGTTCTTTGAACCTACCATTTAATGTAACTGTATTATAATACATGCTGCATATGGAGCCTTTATTTCTCCAAAAATCCATAAAGCAACACTGCAACAGTGAGGAATATAGCTTATTAGGATAAAAAAAAAATCTCATTTTTTCAGATTAATCAAACTTGTGTTCTGATGATCTCAAGATGCTCACTCATTTCCTTGTGACCTTTCAGTCAATCCTTTTAAAAGTACTGTTGCTTTTGTGTGTGTGTATTTCACCCAATGGATCAATGCAGGAGCTTGCAATTTTTAATAAAAGAAAAAGAAACCTTTTTATGCATAAGCCTATTTCTTTCTTTTTAACAGCTTCATTTAAAAGTGGGGGCATTCCTAATCTTTCTGGTTATGCATCTAAATTTGGGCTCAGCTTTATGAGTACTTGCATTTATGCAGACTAAAAACATAAATTTGCATATGTCCAGTTGAATAAATATGTGCATTAGTTATATAAAACAAACCCCAGCTGCCCTACAGCTCTTACCTTTTTGGTTTCTGCAGGCTGTGCATTTGAAAGGAAATAAATATTACATTCAAAAGCTGGCTCTCAAAGGACTTGCTGACAAATCATCCTTAGATTTGCCACACACAACTCTCATCTGGACTCTCTTACCCGCAAGAGCACTGATGAAAAAGGCCCATTATTCCATTTGTTCTACTTTTGTTAAGGACTTACCTGCACTTGTTTTTATTTCCTTGTTGTACCAATGAGTGATTGGAAAACTTTTGCCAAGGGAAATCTGCAAATTTGGTAAGCTGGAAATGCACAGTTTGTGACCTACCAAATCAAACATAACTCTCCTAGCCCACATCTCCCACCCCCAGTTTCAGATAGGACAGGCACACAAACAGGAGATTTCCAAATGTTCAATCACTCCTTCAAATACCAAACTCAAGTAGTTGAGTGACACCAGAAGGGGAGTCAGAGGTCACATCTGCACTATACATTTAAAGCAGTATTATACCATTTCTAACTGGCTGGCTTCTGCGAGAACATAATGCAGGAGTACTAGATGATTCTTTGGTCTGATCCAGCAGGGCTTTTCTTATGTTTTAAAGGGATTTCTTTAAACTAAGGACTCTTTTCTTTGCTACGGTAATTATGCCATTTGCACTGTTGCGCACATAGAAAATGTGTACATCTTAAAAATACGATTTAACATAGTTGGTAAACAAAATGCAATTCATTATTGACACTGATACCCCATGAATCCTTCAGATGGCTGACGATTTCCCAAACCTTCCCCCCTACACCCACACACCCACACTATATAAAACACACTATATAAACACACACACATCATCATCATCATCAATGTACGATACATGGTGCTTTACAGAATACAAGAACAGCAGACCTCTGCCCCAAGGAACTTACAGGGAGGCAAGTGGAGGCAGCAGTAATCAGGGAACAAGTATCTGTCTTCTTCCCAAAATTCTGATGCAGCTTGCTTCTATCGCCCCACCCCCACCCACTCATTTCCAGATAGCTAGGGGAGAAAATAACTATGCAGCACCAGAATACAAGATAAAATTCATGTCTGGTCTGCCCATTACTAGCTGCATTATAGTTCTCAAAACCATTCATTAAGGCCAACAATTAATTCCAAAGCAAACAGTCTAATATTAATGCCACTCACAGCTATCCTATGAATTCTGTGTGTTGAAGATTAAGGTAATCTGGAATTGGTAACCATGCGGATAGTCAATTAAACCCTTCTGAATTGGGGTTTCCTTAAGGGTTTAAGGGTTTAAGATGTCCTTAAACCCTTCTGAATTAAAGACAGTTACAACAGCCAAGTAACCTTATCCATCTTCCACCATTTGCCCTTGCTCAGCTACTCACTAGCAAAACTGAATGTTCATAGAAATTCAATACAATATGACCATTGCAATGGTAATACACCCCCCTTTTTCTTAAAGGGGAGAGAAAGCATTTGATTCCTCCACCTGAAAGGCAAGCAACTGAGTTTACCAAGTGACTTACAAGCTAGGAACACAGGAAAGCTACCTTATACCAAGTCCATCTAGCTCAGTATTATATAGACAGAATGACAGCTGTTCTCTAAGGCTTCAGTCAAGGGACATACACAGAACTACCTGGAGATGCCTGGGATTGAACTTGGGACCCTCTGCATGCAAACCAGATGATCTACCACTGCACTATGGTCCTTCCCCTAGGAAAGAGGTCTGCTTTAGAAGCAGAAGAGGAAGCCAAGATATTCTCTGAAATCAATCTGGGTTTCTTGCTTGTTTTTGGCTATTTCTGCAAGCTCTGAAATCAATCCAGAGCAATCCAGTTAGCTTCCTGCTTTATTCCCTGCAGTTCACTAACTAAGGAGAAAAGCAATGAAGAATACCCAGACATGAGGATATCCTGAGCAGATTTTGAACTCTGAACTTCCCCATCCTTCTAGTTCCACCATCCATTGTATTTATATATAATGAGAAATTATTTATATTAAACACAACATACTTTGAGCAGAAATAACCCTTCTGATGCTCAGTAGTTTGTCAGCATTATAGATAACCAGCTGGTGTCGCTCAGGAATTCTAAGCCAAAAAATCAGTGCAGTTTTGAAAGGTTCAGCCTGCCATCTTAATTCAAATTCATCACCCAACAGCACCCAAAAACAGATGGAAACCTGTGTGCATGTTGTTGTGTTTTGGGAACGGGAGCCTGGTAATGAGGCTATCAATGACCACTAGTCACAATGGTTAAATATAGCCTTTCAGATCCATGCTTCTGAATACAGGTACTGTGGGTCAACAGTGGGGAGAGAGCTATTGCTCTCAACATGACCTCCTTGTGGGTGTCTGGTTGGCTTCTGTGACCATATGACTTCTGGGCCTGATGAACCTTTGGTTTGATCTATCAAGGCTTTGTGCATGTGATGAGGTGCTTTGAGACTACCAGTTCAAGATGGGACACATCTTTGTTCCTTGTATCTGGCACTCAGGACAGATTTGGGATTCTGGGTTGTATTCTATGTTAGTCATAGAGTGGACAAATTGAAATTAGTAGACCAGTGTAGCTTAGGCCAGTTAATTTCAATGGGTCCGTTCTGAGCAGAACTTAGTTGGACATAACCTGCTGTTAATATACTTGGCACCTCGTTGCTTAACTGTGAACTGATGGAGGTAGTCTTGCACTTGGGTTGAACCCACACCATACATTTAAAGCACATGGTTTTCCCCAAAGAATCCCGGGAACTGTAGTTTGTTAAGGGTGCTGAGAACTGTAGCTCTGTAAATTATAGTTTCAGGCTTCATACATAATTACTGTATGCTACATTTACTCACAATCCAGCCATTCATTCATTCATTTCTGGGGTTTGTATCTATCAATATTCGTATTATCAGTGTAATACAATAAAATACTGTAATCCACTCATAATACAAACATGGAAAGATACAAATCCCAGAAATGAATGAAGAAATGGGCAGAACTCTGGCTGGATCCTAAGTTAAGCAGTCCTAAACAACTTACTAGGGAATAAAGGAGCATTACATTTCAAAACATTTATTACATTTCCATTTCTCTTGTTTTTGCTTCAGTTGTGCTTTATGATACTCTGATTTTATCTGACCATTGGAATGACAACAACTCACTGGATAGTAGCTGTTATCGTGCACCTAAGTGGAATCACACAGATGAAAGAAAAATCAAGTGTCCAGATCTATTGCCTGTTTAATCATACTTTACACAGAAATAAAGATATGATTTAAAACGAGATAAGTTTTACAATGACAGGAATGTCTTTTGAGTGCTGAAATGTAAAATGTAAAAACGTAGACACCCCAAACTACTGTTTAATGTTGACCCATGGAGTTAAAACTAAAATCTGTGCTTTTCTAAAAGGATTTAACATTTTAGCTGCAGAGATGGCCAAAGCACTATGTAAATGTTGGTGTTTGTGCCAACTTATGCTAAAATTGCAGAAATGTAAAGGAGTCAACAAGTGGGGGGGGGGCAATACCAAACTTCCATTTTTAAAAAACAGAAAAAGAATATTTAATGGGATTTAAAGAGAAGGAGGCTATGGGGGTGTGGTGTGATGACTGAAGCCCCATTCAGTGATCACAATCAGAAAATGTGCACTGTGGTATCTTTTTATTGCGAGCAAACACAGATTTGCAGAAACTTTGGAACTAAAAGCACTCTCAAAAGAAAAAAAGAAAGGCAGTTTTGTTTTGCTACACCAAGGTGAGAAGATTCGTGGGCCTCCTATAAAAACTGTTGCTTAAAAGTCTCAGACATGAAAGCAGAAAGATTACACCCACCACGACCCCTGCCGAAATAAATTAGTCGTCTTATCGGTTTCAGGAGCCTTAGATCAGAATCCTTGGCATGTCTACTCAGAAGTAAGTACCGCCGAGATCAGAGGGGCTTATCGCCAGAAAGGTGTGGCTGGAAATGATCGTCTGATGCCGCACTTACCGTACCTTGTTGCACACCCCATTGAACTCAACAGAACTTACTACTGAGTAGATATGCCTAGGATCACGTTGTGTGACACACACCGGATCAGGCCTCACTAGGAAATGTTTGAAATCATAGGAAAAGGCAGTGGTGGTGAACAGAGATTTTATTCGTTTGCTTATAGGCGCTTCTTCACCTCTCTAGGCGACGTACTAGAAATCTGGTCACGTTTTTTTAAAAGGCGAAATTAACAATGAATTCAAAGAAACAAACGGAAAAGTCAACTTACACAGCAAAGACCACCTTCCCAAGGTGGGGTGATCAGCGCCACTGACTACTTCCAGATCCAGTCAGGCTGTAGGTCCGAGTTAGAAGCTTCCTGCCGCCCGGCGATGCAATACACAGATCTGTTCCATGTTGTTTCGGTGACGCTTTGGAGCTGGACCCCCAAAACAAACAAAAACAAAACTATTTGCGCCTTCCAAAAACGCACAGATTATCCTCAAAAACAGAGAAGCAGGCAGAGGCGCTCGCTGAGCAAACCCTCCAAGCCTTTGTTTAAAGGGCTGGCGGCGGGCGGCGAAACCTCCTCTTTGGAGATGGGCTCTTGCGCCCCGCTTCCAATCCCTGAGCCGGAGTTGTGAGCGTCGTGCGCGCGGAGAAGCAGGGGGAGGGCGGGGGGAACAATCTCCCAATAGAAGGCATTTCTGATTGGATGGCGAGCAGTTCTAAGCAGCCCAGGACTCCACCCCGTCCTTTGGGTTCCCAGGAGGTGGCCAATGGCTGCAAGCGGGTGGGAGCTCTCGCTTTCGGAAAGCCTTTTTGGTCAGAGAAAGGAGGGGGTTCTGCTTTCCCAGGCAAGGACGAGCTGAGTTTCAAAAGGTCCGATTTTGACAATGGAGGAGGGGTCGCTTCCTGTGCGAAAGAGTGGTGGGCGATGCAGTCGGAGAGAGGGGCTGCTGGCAGGGGAGTCCTTGCTAGAGACTTGAATAACAAAAGAGTCGCATCGGGTTTGATTATTCGAATGGGTTGTTGGAAACTTACAGAAGAGCAGACTGAAAGAGCCTTGCAGTTTGATATTGTAATTCTGAGTTTAGAAGGGGATTAGACGGATTCAGCAGGTTTGGGCAAATTAATGGAGGTTAAGCCTTCAAGTGGCAACTAACCATGGTCGCTCTGAATCCCAGTGGGGAATTGCGCGTGGGGAAGAGTTCTGTGGCGCTCAGGTCCTGCTTTCGGATTTCTCTTGACCACTGCAAGATAACATGATAGCTGGACTAGATGGGCCTTTGGTCTGATTCAGGAAAGCTCTTCCAATATTCTGAAGTCACTGCGTCTTGTCACAGCAAGTTACATAGCTTAACTATGTGCTGTGGGGGGGGGGGGGCGAATACTTCCTTTTGTATGTCCTGAATCTTCCCACTGTAGGAGATTCATTGGATAATACCAGGTTCTAGTATTATGAAAGGCAAAGAAAAGCTTCATTCTGTCTGGCTACTGTGCACTTATACACCTTTTGTCATTCCCAACCCTTTGCAAATGGGTCAACCCACAGACTACAGAGAATGAATGAAAAAACGAGGGCTGTGTGCTATAATCAGCTGAATCTGAGGTTTAATCAACTGAAACTTCTATTATCCAGAAGGGGTGAATTTTAGCCAATGGGGTCAACTTTTAATAGGAAAAGGAACGCTTTCCTTCTCCCTACAGCTGTCACCCCTCACCCCAGAATGTAAACAACCCACTGAAGATTACTCAGTTCCTTCCACTGTGGGGGCAGGAGGGGGGGAAGCAGGAGCACCACACAAGCAAACAAACAGCCCTTTCTGTTTCTCTTCTACAGGCTCTGTGTGCCCTTGCCATGCAGCGCCTAGCTGCAGCCCAGTGGCTCTTATCCAGTGGACTCAAGCAGTTTCCTGAATCTAACAGCAGCATTAGCTCACTTGTAAAAAGAAAGAAAGAAAGGAAGAAAGGAAAAACACAACCCACCATAGATTGGCTCGTCCCGTGTCTCAATCCCGTAAATGAACATTGTTTTCTATAAACTGTATTAATCATTCATTGATAGCCTGCAAATAAGTTCTCCTGAGCTTTCCAATTTATAGTGGAGGTTTGGTGAGATTTTGAATACATGGCCTATTCACATGGCATCATGAGCATGGGGAGGCGTATGTTTTCTGGCAAGTGATGAATGGCGACTTTGCTGTGACTGCCACAGCTAGGGACAATAATTTGAGCTGCATGACATTTAACCTCTCCAGACCCATTTCACTTTTAGATGGCTGGGTGAACTAGCTGTGTTCACACCTAGGAGGCTTAATCTACCTATGCAAAGTATTGGATATACCACTCCAGACTGCTTGAAGGGAGTTGCATATCTCAAGTGGGTTCTGAAAATACCTAAAATGTGGCATGTTGGTGAGATCATTTCCAGCTGCTGCTTCTTTTGCCTGTGGTGCCTATTGGGTCTGCTAGGTCAGAAAGCAAGGAGACTGACAGTAGATGGAGCCAGAGAGCCAGCAGGGGAAATAATTCTAGCTTTGTCCCCATTCTCCCCCCTGCTGAGCTCTGCTAGGGAATAAGGAAAGAATAGCAGCACTATTCCTTCAGGTTGTTGCAAGTATGAGAGCCAGACAGGTGGGCTCTAGCTGAGGGCACAGTAAGGTTGGTGGGGCAGCAGCCCATTCACTTTAATGGACAAACCTCCATGGCTTTCTTACTACAGTGGTACCTCGGGTTACATACGCTTCAGGTTACATACGCTTCAGGTTACTTACACTTCAGGTTACAGACTCCACTAACCCAGAAATAGTGCTTCAGGTTAAGAACTTTGCTTCAGGATGAGAACAGAAATCGTGCTCCGACGGCGCGGCAGCAGCAGGAGGCCCCATTAGCTAAAGTGGTGCTTCAGGTTAAGAACAGTTTCAGGTTAAGAACGGACCTCTGGAACGAATTAAGTATGTAACCAGAGGTACCACTGTACTTTTCTACATTCAGGCTTCTGACATCTCATCAGCATTTTGAAGCGGTACAGTCCTAAAAAGTCTGCACCATATTATTTTCTGTGCCTGTTTTACTGACTGGCATATTTGACATTAAGAAGAAATCTGCCAACAGCCATAAATACGATCTTAAAGGTTTCCAAATAAAACATTACAAAGGAGATCAACTACAGAATGCACATCTAACACAGCAAAATTAACGAACACAGATTATCTTTAAAATTAAAAGTGGTCATACATAAATTCAGAACCATTTATAATGAGGTATTTATATTCCACCCCACAAAGATCTGCCAAACTATTTATCTAATTGCATTTAAACATAACGTTAATAGGGTTAGTTAGTTTTTTCTGGGGTGGGAAAGTTTCCCAGTTAATACATTGGTGATATACACAATTAAAACTTATTTTTTTGGTATTGTGCTTTTTGTGTGTGTGTTTTTACTGTGATGGTGATGATGATGATGATTTTCATTGTGGTAACACTTAAACATAATTATTTGTTTCAGGAAAGTGTTTTATAAATATAGTGGATTGGATCCAAAGTAAGTTATGCTTCTGTCTTAGCTGCACTTACCTGGGAGTAAACCACACTATATGATTAGCATAGTACTGTTATCTTCTCGTTGAAATCAATGTAAAGAAGTAGTTGCAACTAATTGAAGATCCACTGATTCCAATGGGAACTAACAGGACGTCCATAGTTTCATCAGAGAAGTGTTGGAGGGAATGGAATAGGATGTCTGTATTTTCATCGGAGAAATGTTGGGAGGTATGTGGATCTGCCCTAGTGGAATTAATGAATGAATAAATAAATTGCAAGGCAACACTTTCCAGCCTTAGTTATTTTACCCCGCCTTTCTTCCAGGTTACTCAAGGAGGCATGCATGTTTCCCCTCCTCACTTCAGCCTACAAGGTTGTTGTGAGGATAAACACACACACACACACACACACGGGGTGGATTTGAATCTAGCTTTCCCCAGTTTTAGTCTGACATTCAGCCAGTTTTCCCAACCTGGTACCTTCCAGATGTTTTGGATTACAGCTCCCATGCTGGCTGGGAGTGATGGGAGTTGGAGTTCAAAACATGGAGAACATCATGTAGGACAAGAATACTTTAACCATCTTGCCACACTGGATCTTAACTTTTTTAGGCTAGTCACTTTTTTTTTTAAAAAAAATAACAACAACACCTGACTCTGCCCTGTCTTTGACATACAGAATAGCCCCTGTTGATATGTTTGCTGGCATGGAGATAAAACACTGAGAAAGCTTTACTTGCTAAGTTACTGTGCCCAGTACGAAGTGTTGTGTGCCAAGGCCCCATGACCCACAATCCTCTAATGGATAAATAAAACACACGAACAAGCAAATTTTTGGTTTATGGGTTCAAATAGGCCACTTTATTGGTTACAGATGTGAGCGATTTGGCTTAGGCATTGGGTGAAGCCAGACTATATCTCAACCCCCTCCCAGCTGCTGGGAGTCCAACTATGGCTAAGCCACCAACAGGGGGAGCCCTAAGACTTCCATCAAATAGGAGCATCCCTAGGGGTCCCCGTTGGGGTAATGGCATGGCCCTAGCTCATATCCAGGCATCGGACAGAATCCACACCCCCGGGTCCCTTTAACAGGATGCCCTTACTGAGGAGGGACAGCGAAGGCTACAACCTTCCCTCCATCCAAACAAAAGCTTACCCAATGCCTAACCTCACAAAAGTTGTGATGATTGTTACGAGGTAGGCGAAAACCAAATGGACGGTGCCAATTTGCCAAGTGGAAAAATTCCTGCCTGGCCCCAACAATATGGCGACCAATGATTAGTCCATAGCAAGGTCATAACTCATCAAAGCAGAAAAAGAGGGCGAGGTGGGTGGGAGATCCGGCGAAGGGCATGAAAGGATGGCCTCCCCGCCGCACTGGAGTTTAAATTCCCTGTGGACACTCCCCTGTCGGCGCTGAATCATTGTCGAGGCCCACTCCTTGAGTGGGGCCCCACCCAGAGCCAACGGTGCAGGGAGGCAACGGCAGGGAGTGGGACAGTCTCCAGCCCTTGACTGGGTCATGCAGGCCCCGGGGTCTGGCCGCCATGCAACCCACCAAATAAGGTAATGGACTTATCAGACTGACTTGAATACCACAGATGAGAATCTGGGCGGGGAGAGAAACTGATAATACTTTAATGAGAAAATGAGTAAACACAGTATATAATATGAGAAGAAATAAACAGGGTTTTTGCCTTTTTTGAAGGCCTTGTTCATAGCAGGAAGATATTCAACAACGAAACGTACAAGAAAAAACTCCCTCAGAACTACACAGCCAATCAGGACACCACAGCAAGGATAATGCCGTTGTGACTGGTTGCTATGCACATCTTCACCCTCTTGGCTGGCTGACTATCAGCAGAATTAACCTTTAGGTTACTGCCGTTGTACTGATAGCAAAAAGAAGATGGCATTCTGTTTCACACATAATACAGCAGCAAAAATAGCACTTTTTTATTTTACAGGCTTCTTCTTCTTTGGTGATCACTTGTAGCTGAGTAAGATTGTCTTCCATGAACACGGTTTTAACAGTGAGTCCGTAAGTGACTGTGGAGGTCAATTCTGGATCCACAAATCCTTCCACAGTGGGGACATCAGTTTCTGGGCGGGAGTTGATCACGGTGAGGGCTTGCCAAATGTGCCTTCCTCCAATTGTTTCCCAGTTATCAGTGCTTATACTACATTTTTTAAAAGATGTGCCTTGAGAGCATCTTTAAACCTCTTGTTGTCCACCAGTATTTCACTTTCCGTTCTTAGGTTGGGAATATAGTCGCTTTGGAAGATGATAATCAAGCATCAATCAGAAAACAAGACATATATCTCCTTTGACTTCCCTCCCCACTTTTGTGGGTCCTTATGTTATAATTCCCCACCCCCTGCATCTCCTTTGGAATTCCAATATTTAATAAATCCTTAAATATTCCTTAGTTCAAAATTTTAAATACAAGTTTTAAATCAATCCTGCTAATGAATTTAATTGTTTAGAAAAATTTTTTAAATAAGTTATATACATATGGTCTCTTTCTATCCTAAGGAAAGACAGAAGTTGTGAAACCCACAAGGGAATATTTTAAAGGCCTAACATCCTATACAGTGGTACCTCGGGTTACAGACGCTTCAGGTTACAGACTCTGCTAACCCAGGTTAAGAACGGACCTCCAGAACAAATTAAGTAATTAAGCCAAGGTTAATTGTATTTCCTTTACAGTGGTAAAGGTAAAGGGAACCCTGACCATTAGGTCCAGTCGTGGCCAACTCTGGGGTTGCGGCGCTCATCTTGCTTTATTGGCCGAGGGAGCTGGCCGTTTACCTTCCCGCCAGAGCGGTACCTATTTATCTACTTGCACTTGGACGTGCTTTCGAACTGCTAGGTTGGCAGGAGCAGGGACCGAGCAGCGGGAGCTCACCCCGTCGCAGGGATTTGAACTGCCGACCTTCTGATCGGCAAGTCCTAGGCTCTGTGGTTTAACCCACAGCACCACCCCAACTTTTTTACAGTGGTACCTCGGGTTAAAAACTTAATTCGTTCTGGAGGTCTGTTCTTAACCTGAAACTGTTCTTAACCTGAGGTACCACTTTAGCTAATGGGGCCTCCCGCTGCCACTGCGCCGCCACCGCACGATTTCTGTTATCCTGAAGTAAAGTTCTTAACCTGAGGTACTGTTTATGGGTTAGCGGAGTCTGTAACCTGAAGCGTCTGTAACCCGAGGTACCACTGTACTTCAAATCTCTGCTGGGATTCTCTCACCAAAGAGTACTTCCCCCAAATCTGGATCTTGGCATTCAGTCATTCTCCTATTCCTTGCCACCAGCAAAGGCACCATCTGGTCATTTATCTCAGGCAGCAAAATATCTTGGGTTGCGCCTGAAGTTTAGATTGTAAGAACCTGGCTTAGGTCAGAACAACCTTGTAGTCTTGTACATTCAAAAGCCTGGCAAAGGAGAATGAAGATTTTTGCTTCAAAGCTAGCATTCAATCTATGTTCCAAGCTGTACTCTGTGATGCTGCAGATCAAGTAAAGCAAAGATAAGAGCAAGCACGTAGTTGCCTGGAAGAAACAGCTGGCGAAATAGCAATAAAGAAAAAGTGCTTAGACTAGGATCCCACGCACTTGGTTCAAGCCAGCAATCTAAGCAGCACTAAACAGGAGAAGTGCTTTGCCTTTTCCATGTTGATTATTAGGAATGAATAGAACTATTTATTTCCAATCAGTGCCACTTTTGCATGCTTTCACTCATAAGCCATTTCCACGCTGATCAGTGATTATTATTATTTTTAAAAATCTGCACAAAAATTTGCATGGAAATATGTATTTAACAAGGTATTTTCTCTTAACATCTGAATTTTTAAAATGTATTTTAATTCAATTTTGAAAGTATTTTAATACTGTTTTTAAAGCCAAGAACTGCATTGCCACATTTGGAGAAGTGAGAAACCCAAGTGGTTTTTCAAGCAACTTCCTAAATCTCACATTAGTCTGGGAGGTGTGTTATCAGGTCAGTTCGTATTGGAATTGGCAAAGATGGTAACCTGCCCTGGAACCAGTGAGATGAAAGGACGGGTCATAACAAATACTGAACTAACCCCTATTTATTAGCTGATTTGGTACTTTTATATGTTACCCTTCATCGTCCATCATGGAACTCAAGGTGATGTACACCCAGCAACTGACCAAACCTGCACCTGCTTAGCTTCAACAAGTTGACTACATTAGGTGACCTCAAATAAGATACTGGTACTTGCCACTCTCCCCTGCCAATGCTACAGTCTAGGCTGGGGTAGCTAACATGCTGCCCTACAAGGGTTGCCAACTTGAATAAAATATCGGGGAGACCCAGGTAAGTGCGGCCCTGCATAATTGATCACAAGATGCTGTGCAGCACACCATTTGAATAGCAATGCCCATTAAATAGGGGGGGGACCTAGCCGCAGGAGCCTGCCCCTACAGATATTGCTCAGCTGTTAACTACCATAAGCTCCAGTCCAACAAAAGCTGCAAGGCACCATGTTGCTTACCTCTGCCCTAAGTGTCAGAAGTGGGCAGTGAAGAGGGGCACCTATTCACACCTGGCACCCTGGCAGCGGAATCACTGCAGCTTACAGACCCTCCAAGTGTCCCTATTTTCCAGGGATGTCCCTGATTTAGAAGAAGAAGAGTTTGGATTTGATATCCCGCTTTATCACTACCTGAAGGAGTCTCAAAGCAGCTAACATTTTCCTTTCCCTTCCTCCCCCACAACAAACACTCTGTGAGGTGAGTAAGGCTGGGAGACTTCAGAGAAGTGTGACTAGCCCAAGGTCACCCAGCAGCTGCATGTGGAAGAGCGGAGACGCGAACCCGGTTCCCCAGATTACAAGTCTACCGCTCTTAAACACTACACCATCCCAGTTTCAGATTTGATCTGGGAATGTCTCTAAGCAACTTACATGAAAATCAAGAGCCAAGAAGGCATAATATAAAGCCTATAGAGCTATTTGCGGCTCAGGACCCCAATAACTCAAGGACGACCTCTCCTCACATGAACCAACCCAGACCATCATTGGTGATGTTCTTAGTGTGTTCACTCAAAGGGAGGAGCAGAGAGTGGCAACATAGGAACAGGTCTTTAATGGAATGCTCTCCCCAGGCCAATGTTCAGAGTCCAGGATCACATACTTTCCAACATTTCTCCTATGAAATTAGTGTTGTCCTAAGGAAAAGTGGGACATTCTGGGATCAAATAAGAAACTGGGACAGCTTCTGCAATTCCGGGACTGTCCCTGGAAAATATGGAACACTTGGAGGGTCTGGGATCAGGGACAAGACTGCAGCAGAGCTGCAAAGTTGTTCTAGCAAATTCCCTTGCATGCCACCAAGCTTCACTCATGAGAATCCCAAGCCTTGTGGGAACATCTCACCTGAAAATATTCTACATTGAGAGGAAGGGGTGTCTCTTCCCTTTGTTGAAGGCATTGTTTTGGGAGAGAGCTATTTAGCCCTAACCCTGTCTCTCCCTACAAATCCTGTTCAGTCACCCCAGGCAGCAGATCACCTCCCTTCTCAGACTCCAACAATGCCCTCTTCCCCTATAGCAGGGATGGGGAGTGGGGACAACAACCGCACTGAAGCCTGCCAGGTTTGGGAGAGGACCTCTGTCTGCCTTACTCTGCTTCTGTGTTCTGGCCTCCTCTTCTCACTCCTCCTTCTCTTCTGTCAGAGTCTTTCATCCTGGATCTGGGCCAAAAAGCTGTGCATGGCTCAAGAAGCTTGTCATAAGCCGTCAAGTGTCTCTGATCAGAAATAAGTTAATGATGCTGCCAGGTGGACTTCACTGAAGAAAGCATTCCACAGATTGTGGGGGTACCACCAAAAAGGTTCTCTCCTTTGCTGCAACCCTCTGAACCTCCTGAGCTCCAAACCTTAGATGCTGTGTTTCTATGACAAATGGATGTGGACCCATGGCCCTAGGACATTTGGTGAAAAGAATGAGTGTGAGGGCAACAGCAGAGAAAGGTCAAACAGCAACCCCCCTACCTGCTGCTTGTTGTGAAGATGGCAAAACTTACAGAGCTAATACACTTAGAGGAGACGGTCAGGGCCGGCCCACCCTTGAGGCAAGGTGAGGCAACTACTTCAGGCAACAAGATCCACAGGGGCAGCAGATCCCCATGTAGGTCTTCACTTTCCCCTTCAGGTAAGGAGGTCCCACTTTGTAGTTCACCTCCGGTGCCAAAATGTCTTGGGTCGGCCCTAGAGACAGAAGACCGAAAAAAGAATGGTAATATGAGGAAAAGATTTGATTTGGAATTGACACGTTATAGCTGCTAAGACAATACATCATTAATACAAATTATATAGGTTTTAGAAAAGGTTTTCAATATTTATTTGTTTAAAGTGATTTGTTGCAGATTTATCATAAAATGTATGTGTATAAAACTGAAGGAATGTAAAGTAATATTTTTTTTGGAAAGCTGACTTTTTGCTCTGCATTTGGATACCTCTTCAGATACCACTAACCAAATTTTGCACGATGGTTCATAAGACTATGTTTGAATACAGCATACAAATTTAATAAATAATTGTAGTAGTAGTAGTACAGTTGTGTTGCTTTTTGAATCAACATGGTGGGCTGGAGCTTTCAAAATTGATTTTAGCCACTTATTTCAAAAATAGAACAAAACTTTCATTTCTCAGAATGCACAAGCAATGTCAGGTACAAAGATACTAAGGTGTGTGTGTCTGTGTAATAGTTTTTAATATGATAAATATACTTACATGTTGTAGGCTTTTTCATGCATGTCCAATTTTTCAAAATAAAATTTCAGGAATAATTTTAAATGAACAAGAGATATAACCAAGAGTTTTATCGCACATGTTTGCATTGTATCGTGCAGTGATATCCTTTCCCATGCGGTGGGTTTTTTTATATAAAAAAAGATAACATGCTTTTCAGAAATCATCCTTGAACAAGTCTGTGTAGTGCATACCACGGTTATGATAAAGAGGCCCCATTCTTTGTATAAACAGAGCAGGTATTTTCCTGCAAAGCTGTGCTTGAGAGTTGCTGTTAACCTTGGCAAGTAAGCTAGTAGCTTGATCCTAACACTCGGCACTGGTTCTGTTGTGGTATGCTTGTGTACACAGTGTCCTCCATTCACCTAGGAGATGCTCAAATGTTGTCCATTGTTCTTTGCAGAGGAGAAGGAAGCCTGTTTACAAAAGACATGCACAATTCAGAAGAGATTTCAAAGCAAGCCAGTGTCTACTTATTTTTGCTGAGCTTACTAATATATCCTGCTAAATGAGATAACATCCTGGATGGCATTCTGTTCCTTTTAAGGCAAGGAAACACGAGCAAATGGGAGCTGGCTTGGGGTGGAAGGAAAAGGCAACCTTAGTCCCCTCTCCTGTGTTATATTTCCAAAGCCTGGAAGGAAAGTTGGGGGGCCATGACAAGAAATAACTTAGACTTTTCCCTGAGGCCAAATAGGATGAGTTCCATGGTACCAAATTGGCCTAGGAGTAAAATATGTTGAATTGTATAACATTATGGATTGAGAACAATATGAAAAGAAAGAAAGATGTTAATGGAATAAGTTAATTTTATTTGAAAGTGGATATTGGAAAACTGCTAAAATGAGTATTATGGAAACACAGTTAGGGGGGATTAAAGGAAGTCACTTAACAATGATATTTAAATTGGGATTTTAACAGTTAGGATATATGTTTGTTTGTCTATTTAATATTGTAATGTTTTTCTTTTGTGTTTGTTATAAAATTGGAAAACTAATAAAAAAATTGGGGGGGGAGGATGAGCTCCATGGTGGGGTCTTTTTGAAGGATAGCAAACTACAATTGTGTGGGTAGGAATGGGTGAATACAAGCAACACTGTTTTGCACTTGTGCAATATGTGTGCGACTGTGCACATGTACATCGCCACAATCCAGAAGTGGCCCGTTAATAGCCTGGCTTAGCCAAAGATATGTTGGCATAATTTGCTCATCCTGGCTTTCTGAGGGTATTCTGGAGGTCTTGCAGGGTTAGGGCCAGAGAGGCAGGTCATCAGCTCACTCATGTAACCTGGCAACCTAGCACAGAATATCTATTTAAGGCTTGTTTCTCCCCCTGTCAGGCTAAGGCAGAGCAGCAGCAACAGCCTCACTTCTGAACAGAGTTTGGATCTGGTGTAACTTGACTCTTAATTTACACTGGCTTGCTTTATGCCAGTTTCTTGTGCATAGGATTGCTCCCCTAATAATTATTAAATTATCAGTGTGGTGTAGTGGTGAAGAGCGGTAGACTCGTAATCTGGTGAACCAGGTTTGCGTCTCCGCTCCTCCACATGCAGCTGCTGGGTGACCTTGGGCTAGTCACACTTCTTTGAAGTCTCTCAGCCCCACTCACCTCACAGAGTGTTTGTTGTGAAGGAGGAAGGGAAAGGAGAATGTTTGTCACTTTGAGACTCCTTCGGGTAGTGATAAGGCGGGATATCAAATCCAAATCCAAACAGCCCCAAAAAGAGGTTCAGGACAACCAATTTATGCTATGTGAGTTGCACCATTGTGGTGTTACATTGGTCACAAGAAATGTTGCATGTTAAACACATTTCAGTTACGATCTTGTGATTTTTAAAAAATACTAAGAACCTCAAATAAGAGAATAGATCTAAAACATTTAAATTTTACTTTTCCTTTGCTGAGGTGGGGGGGGAAAGTGTGTTGTGACCACGGCTATTTTTTCTAGAAAAAGAGGGGCTGGAACTCACCATGAACGCCTCCCTTGTTCTCTTATAATGGGAATGGCGCCCACTTGAGAGGTGCTGGAACAGAGTTCCGGCGAGTCCCAGCTGAAAAAAAGCTCTGGTTGTGATCAATGTAAAGTGCTCAACCAAGTTTTTATTGTACTAAGCTCATCTAATTTTGTTCCTTCCAGTGAGAGAACCTGTGTAGTGAAGTGGTTAAGAGCTGTAGTCTTGTAATCTGGTGAACCAGGTTCGCGTCTCCGCTCCTCCACATGCAGCTGCTGGGTGACCTTGGGCTAGTCACACTTCTTTGAAGTCTCTCAGCCCCACCCACCTCACAGAGTGTTTGTTGTGGGGGAGGAAGGGAAAGGAGAATGTTAGCTGCTTTGAGACTCCTTTGGGTAGTGATAAAGTGGGATATCAAATCCAAACTCTTCTTCTTCTTCTTCCTTCCTGATTATTATTATTATTTTTTGCCAGTTCAACAAATGGAAAAGCAAAACTATCAATGCAATAAAGGATCACTAACTTATTTTTATTTTCTTGGAAATGTCTCTAAATGGAACTCCAGAAAAAAAATAGAGAAATTCTGATACACCTTGCATGTCACTTTTTCTAGTTTTATGCAATTATAAAATACCACTTTGAAAAATTGTTGCTAGATAATGAAACTTAGGGAAATTATCTTAACATGATATAGAACATGTTAACTGTATATGAAAATGCAAAATGGGTCTACAGGTTGACCTTTTCAAGAAATTACTCTAGCATATGAAAATACTACAATAATATAGGTTGCAATTAAAAAACAAAGCACACAATTCTGGGAAACGAAAACTTGTTTTTCTGACCCTGGCACAGTGGAAGAGGGGGGGGCTCACTAGTGTGGTGTGCAGAATGAAGTGTGCAGAATGAGGTTAAAATCGATGCTTGGTAGAATGCAGTTCTATGGTAATTAAGACAAAGATAAATAAACACATTTGGGAAACAAGGAGCAAAGGACTCAAAAAGTCTTTTGTGACAAGGCATCTTCTTAGCTGAAAAAATCCCCCGCTGCCCCCTCCCCAGGAAGTAGTGAGAGCAGCAGAACATGAGTACAGTGATACCTCGGGTTATAGATGCTTCAAGTTACAGACCCTGCTAACCCAGAAATAGTACCTCAGGTTAAGAACTTTGCTTCAGGATGAGAACAGAAATCGCACGGCAGCGGTGCGGTGGCAGCAGGAGGCCCCATTAGCTAAAGTGGTACCTCAGGTTAAGAACAGTTTCAGGTTAAGAACGGACCTCCAGAACGAATTAAGTTCTTAACCCAAGGTACCACTGTAAGCTAAAAGATGCTAGACAAAGTAATTGGCCATATGTTCTAGAGAGTAATTGCTAATCCAAAGCAGGGAACGTGACCCCCATAATATGAACGATGGCTGTCTAATCATGAGGATCACAGTGGCTCCCCAAGGGCTCTCCATCCTCAAGAGTACTATTGTATAGGCAGATTCCAGAAATCTTTGTTTATAATACAAGATATAACAGAATGGTATTCATCAACAAAGTAGACATTGTGTGTTTCACTTCCCATAAGGGGACACTAATTCTTCTCTGGCAATGAATATGATTGCACTGCATCATGTATTATATGGGCCAATCTCTGTTGTCTCTTATAAACTCCGTGAATAATCTCGAGGTGTATTGATTTCAAATGGTTACCCAGCACATAGGACAAGAGAGATTTTGAGAGAGATTGCCCATTGTTGAAAATGCAACTGGATCCTTGCTTCACAATTCAATTTAATGCAGGCACGATTCACAGATGACTTGGTCTTCATTTTCAGGGGCACCATTTCAGAGGAGCAGGAAGGAATCTTCCCCATACCCTTGCTTCATTTTACATGTAATTATTTCTCAGGAGCGCAGGAGTGTAATTAATTTCTTAAATGACTTGGGGCACTGCCTCATACCCACATTTGCATAAGACCTGTATGTGCTAATTTATAAGTATAGCTGTCTCTGGGCAAATTAAGATGATCAGTGACTGGGATCTCATCAGGACTATAGTTTGCAGTGAGCTTAGTCACCCTATATGCAAATTTTAAAGAAGGTTTTTAAAAGGGAGGGGGCAGGAGATCTGGGGTCCAGCACAAAAAGACAGGGGGGTCTGAGCCACCACATAACAATGTCCATACTCAGGCTAATATCTATGGGTTGCATCCTATGTAGTGCTAAGTTACAGCCACTTAGCTGTGTACTTGTTCTGCTGGTGAAATGTTTTGAGCCAGGACACTGTTGTTGCTTAAAAGAATACATAAGCAGGTTGCTGGTACCTTTGCTGCACAAAAGATAGCACAATCTGTTGCTCAACGATTTTCCACAAGCACAATTGTTGCACTGGATTCCTCTGTAAATACATCATTTAAAGCTCTCCCTTATGCTAGCAGACAGAATGTTGTATACAGTCCTATCTTTCTAGCTAACTTGCAGGTACTACACAGTGGCTGAGTTTGCACATAATGGTAAGATGGGCTTACCTGTTTTATAATGGTTTGTTATGATTACTCCCACTTTTCTCTTCACATAATGTGAGGATAAACGAACCAGGAAGCCTTAATTTCCGATTATGCCCAAATCGGGGATCCATAGTTGGAAAGGGCCATAGCTGAACAGTACAGGACTTGCTTTGCATGGAAAAGGTCCCAGATTCAATACCCAGCATCTTCAGGTGGAGCTGGGAATTTCCCCTGCCTGAAACCCTGGAGAGTCAGTCAGTATCAACAATTCTGACATAGATGAACCAGCGGTATGACTTGGTATATAGCAGCTTCCTGTGTTCCCAGATCTGTCGCTCCCTCACAAGCTGAAATCTCCAGCTCAGACATAATGGGAAGCCAAGGTTTCCTGGTCTGTTTATCCTGCTCATCCCAAGGGAGGAGCTAAGTAGGGGCGAACGGGCAGCATGACTCAGCATGCTGCTCCTTCAAATAAACCACAATAAGCTGGGAAGCCTGGGGTATTAGTACATGCAAGCGTAACCATCAAATTCAGGAACACTATTTCAGGTTTAAGTGTGTGGAGGCAGGGAAGCAAAGAAATTTCAGTGGGTGGAGGAGAGTAAGTTTCACAACAGAAACCTCTCTTGCATACTTTCAGAACCAAAAATGTGTTTTTTAAAAAAGCATCTGCTGTAGTTAGTTTGTTCCGCCTTTTAATGTAAATGGGATAATTATGTGTTCTGAAACATGTTGAGGGATGAATCAGAGCATGAGCGGGGACTGATATTTGGCCATCATGTACCCACCAGTGGACAGGAGGTTCAGGACAAAGCTCTGTCCCATCGCCTTTTGCAACTGTGTCTGGATTCTGTCCTGCCTGCTGGGGTCATCTAACCCTTCTGTTGAGAAAGCTAAGGAGATGAGATAACAACACATGTTGCACGGACAAAGAATTGCATCTACTCACTTGACTGGGTCGCTGCTGCTGCTGCTAATTTTGGCATTTTTCCATCCAGTATCTTGGAATTTTAGTGCTTTGTCACCAAGAAACTCTGTGTGCATTATCAGAAATCTGAGAAACATGCTAAAAAGCCGAAGAAATAAATCAAAATGGCCTTTGCTGCAGTGATTGTTTTGTTTTCAAACAGGCTTCTTTCAGTGTTTTAAACATTCTATTTCTGATGTCTGGCATCCAGAAACCAAAGGCACATTGCTCAGGAGCGTAGCAAGGGGGGTGCGGTAGGTGCAGTCTGCCCCAGGTGTCCCCACTGGGGGGGAGGTGTGACAAAATTGTGGGCGGCACTCACTGCGGGCCTGCAGCACGCCCAAGCCATGCGTCTCTCCTGGGAATGATGCAGTGGCTTAAGTGCCTGCAGGCTCCATACTGGCCCCAAGCGGTCCTCCCACCACCTCCCCCTCAGCTGTAGGGTGGCTGAGTGGGAGGAGGCAGGCAGACTCCGGAGGCCTCGCGGTGCCCCCATGGGTGACTGGCACCGCCCCCGGGCACAGGGCATGAGCGCCGCCCCAGGTGCCCAATCAGCTTCTTCCACTGCTGACCTTGCTGCCTTCCCCACAAAGTTGTCTTGCTGTGTATGGAACTGAGTGGCTCATTTGCATCTGCATACACCCTTGCAGCTTATTCTACTACTACTTTCATGAGTGCATCTATAGGGCAATGTATGCTGTAAAGGCCAACAATGTTGGGACCAGTCCTGACTGCTCAGATACTTGCCTTCGCTACTTACTGGCTGCACCTATCCACAGGGCTACAGTTTCTAGGAAGAGAATGAAGCCAGTATAATTATGAAAAGAGTCATAATTCTGAAGGTTCCAGTGCCTCCATGTCAAGACAAAGAGGAGTAAAAAAGTACAAAAAGGGGGGGGGAATGGAAATGTAAGAAAGTGAAAAGAAAAAAATTGGGGGGGAAAGAAACCAAAAACTGATTTGACTACAATATGACAGTATCTTGAATTTCATGAACTAGCATGCCCCTTACTTTGAATTAAGTAGCTAATTACAAGGTGAAATTGGAACAAACTCTGTAATCGTGATGCCAGATTCCTGAAGGTTATTAGATAATTACACCAAGCAGCTGAACAATTAATAGGAAACGAAACAATGGAAAAACTTAAGCCAGTAACTTGTTCCATAGAAAACATTACAGGCTACAGAATGTCCAAGCCTATTCAAAACCACCTCTTTTAATTCTGAGCAAGACTTGGAATTTATGAAATCGTATTTACAAACATTGATCAGTTTAGAATGTGTATTTATTTGATAAATACTGCCTCTTTCCCCCGTAGAATACTAGGTAGTTCTAGGATCCTCCCCCAAAAAACTTTTCAATTTTTTTTAAATTTGCATTTCTACCTCTGTGTCCCACACTATTATATGTAAATACTACTTTAGTTTAGCAACACAATCTATTGCAAGGATCATCCTTTGGAAAAAAGGATGAGAGGAACTGCCAATTTCTGCCATGCCAATTCCTCATTTTTCCGAGCTTAAAAATCAGTTCCCCACATTTCTGCAGCAATTTGTAGACCATTGCAATTAAGTAGTGCATATATCATCTAAATAAATAAATGAGGCAGAAAAACAGATTCTGCTCTTGCAGTGGAATGAATTTTTGTGGAGGGGGCAAATGTGAGGACAGGTTTCAGCACACAAATGGTTACCAACTCCCCACAGAACATTATTTGGTGGTTGCAACTGTCCACTTTGATATGAGTTCCAGGACCTTGGAAACAGGCTCAGAAATCATGTAAAAAGGAGAAAATGTGCTACAAAAAACCTTAACAGAGTCATACGACAGGAAGCTGCTCAAGGATATGAGGTGCTGACACTGGCCCCATCAGATAAATCAAATTGTTTGGCCTGAGTTTTCTGTTTCTTATTTGCCATCTAAGGTTAAAACTATTTTCTGTGAATTCCTAACTCTCAGTACAAAATGTGAGGGAGATTCACTACTCATCCAATAATCCATTCATCACGCATTAGGTCATTACACAAGGATGGGGGAAACGAAAATGCAAAGACTACAGTTAGAAAGACACAACTGCAAATTGGGAACTTCACAGCTTATTCATATTTGAGTGCTAGTTGTAAACTGATTTGCACAGTGCTTTCTTTAAATAAAAAAGGTTAAGAGATATTGCAACTAACATTCTGCTTGGAAGGTAGCCTACCTGACTGGAAGCTCTACCCTGTAATCCTGAGGTTAGGAACCATTTTTGGCCCAGCGGACCCATTCCTTCTCTTACCTCACCCCCATAGGCCAACTTCGACAAGTTAGCTGGACAATGCACATCAGAATGATGTCGGATGATGGCCCCTTTCAAGGTGTGCTGTGCTCCCCAAGTGCCCAGGAACTAGCTGGTTTGCAGGTGGTTGGGAAGAGCTGTGCGAAGTTGATTTGCAAGTCCTGTGCGAAGTGCTTCCAAAGCACCAAACATAGGGTTGGGCTGAAGATCCACTGTGAGTCAGTATAGATAATACTGAGCTTAATGGATTGATTCTTTATATGGCAGCTTGCTTGCTTGCTTGCTTATTTATTTATTTATAAGATTTCTTACCTGCCTTTCACCATAAGGTCCCAGGGCAGATTACAGCAATAGAATATCCAGTTATAATAAAGCCATTCCAATGAGAAAACAAGTAAAACTGTTCCAAATGGAAGATGTTGTTGATGATGATAATGATAATTTATGAAGGTAAAGGTAAAGGACCCCCAGGATGGTTAAGTCCAGTCAAACTTGACTATGTGGTGCAGCACTCATCTTGCTTCAGGGTGAGGGAGCCAGTGTTTGTTCACAGACAGCTTTGCAGGACATGTGACCAGCATGACAAAACCGCTTCTGGTGCAACAGGACACTGTGACAAGTGTCAGAGCGCATGGAAACACAAGGCTTTTCACTTCCAAGAAGGCCTTCTGCCTGGTTCCCTGTAACTTTACTTCTCATGATAAGGGAACTGTCAGAAGCACACACACACACACACCCCAGAGCTGGACCTTAGTGTCTGGGTTGAACAATGTGGGTGAAGATGCTCCTTCAGGGCCGAGGCTGTTTAGGGCTTTAAAGGTCAGCACCAACACATTTAATTGTGTTCAGAAATGTACTGGGAGCCAACGTAGATCCTTTAAGAACAGTGTTATATGGTCCTGGGGGCCGCTCCCAGTCACCAGTCTAGCTACTGCATTCTGGATTAGTTGTAGTTTACGAATCCAGTATGTGCCTATAGCAGTCAATGTAGGAAACATTTTAATGTTCCAATTATTTATTGCCCCCTAAATTATATTTGAGTGCTCTAGTGCTACTCAGAGGAAGATTGCAAAGCACGTATATTATTTAAATCCTGTGATACATTTTTATTATTATGTGACCTTTTATTTCCCATAAATACATTGTTTTGTTAAGTCAGAAACACTGTAATCAGAAGTAGAATTGCCATTTTCAAAGAGTGTATTACTTTTCTTCGAAACCATTGGGGGAAAGTGGTCAGGGACTGCACTGCAACTCTTTGCCACTCCCCCTAAGTAGGACAAGCAGAATAAATTATGCAAATCAAGCACATTTTTGCAAACTGACATCTAAAGACAGGCTTTGGAATGCAGTTTTTCTCAAGACAGAATTTTGGTGCATAGTTTAGGTTCCTTTTTTCCTTAAACTCCTTTTCCAAGTTTTCAATTTTGCTTGCAATGGGGTTCCATGGCTTATATTCAAATAATATAAGCAATATAATATAAGGCTTATATTCAAATAATATAAGCATATAACACATTGAAGAGTTCAAGCCACGCTACTGCCCCTTTATGAGCAGATGCTGCGTTTTCAGTGACAACAGCAGGATTTAAAGCAGTCCTTTTTTGTGAAAGAGTTCTGAGAGAAGTAACACAATTGGAAAAGAACAAGAAAACCCTCCTAAAAATGTTATTTGATCCAAGTGAATGTTTTCTGGAACAAACATGTGACTAAGGAATTGGACTGCAATATTAGCCAGCTATCCTCCCCCCTCCTTTCCTCCTTCTCCATACATAAACATCTCCTTTGGTGCTCTTGCTCCTTTTTCATTTATTCATGGAGAGCCTGTTGCCAATCCTCTTCTCACACCATCCTCATGAGCACACAGAAGGACTTCCAAACCAATTGCAACAGCAGTCTCCATTCCTCCATGCCGAAATACCCCCTAGAAGCTTCCCCACACCCCAAGGTTTGAAAAAAGCATGTAGTTCAAAAGCACACCAAAAAGTGCAAGTAGATTAATCGGTACCGCTCTGGCAGGAAGGTAAATGGCGTTTCCGTGCGCTGCTCTGTTTCGCCAGAAGCGGCTTAGTCATGCTGGCCACATGACCCGGGACAGCTGTCTGCGGAGCGGACAAATGGCAGCTCCATCAGCGAGATGAGCATCGCAACCCCAGAGTCATTCGTGACTGGACTTAACTGTCGGGGTCCCTTTACCCCTGTTTGAAGCCCTGTTTCAGATTGGGGAAACAGAGGACTTAGGAGCAGAGAAAAAGGAGTGAAAGGAGTTAAGCAACCCCTTCCCTTAACCCGCTGCTTCCCTCCCCATCTCTATCAAAATTGTAGGTGGTGGCAGAGAATGTGGCTGGATGAATCTGTTAATTTCAGTTTCTGATTTTCCCTTTCTCAAGTTGCCACCTCTCCTGGTCATCTCTCAGTTGCCTCAGACCTTGCGTAATAACAAATAAGTGAGCATTACAATTTGCAGATTGACCTTCAGAAAATTCAGATATTACCTTTTTATCATTTCAATCTTATTACATTTCTTACACAGAAGAAAACAGAATAAAAATAGATGAACACAATCAAACCTTCCAACAAAATACAAAAAAGACTACACTGGGTACAAATAGAAGAGGATATGTACTTTGGGATCTTTACAGGTGAATATTATTTCAAATGTATTTTCAGTATTTTAAGTTAACTTTTCTATTTCTTTCCATTGTAGAGTACAGGGATCCACTATTAAGAGGGCACATCAAGAGGAAGAAAAGTATAAAAATAGAAATTATTGACATCTGTTGAAAAGCTGTTGTGGGGGTCGGCCATGCTCCTGTATCTGAACATAAGGATTTCACATTAAAGTATGTTTCCAAGAGTAACACACACACACCTACTGTTTTTGTGGAGGCAAACCATATTGAGGGAGGCAGTTTGGAGCAAAGAGATGATAAATGGAGTAAGTATTAAAGCATGGGGGGGGGGCATTTTTCCTGCCCTTATGGGTAAGCTTCATGGGGCTACATACCAGTGGCAGGCAGAGCCAGAGAAAAAAGTTGATGGAGAAATGAATGTAAAGTTTACCTTTGTACAGTAGTACAGTTTCTATGCATGCTTACACACCCCTCCCTATCCTCCTTCCAGGCAAGCAAGAGCCATTATTGGAGTTCAAGACTGTTGGGGAAAGTACAGTGGTGATTGCTCCACACACATTAAAACCTGGTTAGATTTTACATCTGGCCTCATCCACCTTTAAGCAAACATTCCCCACAAAAACACCTTGGCTAGAATAAATCACAGACACTTAGCTTTGTAGATAGGCGAATATTTTACTCACAGAGTTACACCAAATAAGTCTCCATTGGATGGGAATAAAATAAAGATGAGAAAGGTTATGAACAACTCAAAAAAGGAAAGTACTTGGTTTTCTTACAAAAAGGATAGTGCAATTTGCAAGTTGGCAAAGATGCAGGCTTTAACAGCTCATTTTAGGGAGACTCAGTTTACTTGCGGCATTTGCTGAGTTGGGAGCCAAGGCACATGGCTCCTTTTTCACTTCTTCCAGTAAGCATAAAGGGAGAAGCGGAGAGCAGAGGCTGCTGAGAGCCTGCTCAGCCACACTTGCAGCATGAACTCAGGTCAACCCTTTCATGCATGCAAATGTGAGTTAGTAACTGTACAACAAAGGCCACATTCCAGCCACCCTGAAAGAGGGTGCATTGCAGGGCTGGGGAATGTTATGGCTTAGGGAGAGGATGCATGGCTGGGAAGGGAATGTGGTCAGGGGAAGAATCCTGATGGCCAGATAAAAAGTTTTGGAGGGCCACATGTGGCCCCTCTCTCCCTGATTGAAGCACTTCTGCCATTTCTCCAGAAAAACTGCCCCCTCACCAGACCTGTTTTTCCCATGGCTTTTCTTACATGTGCTTCGATGAAGTGTCAAGTTCTGCCCTTAACCTCAGCTGTTAGCCCCAGCTCTTTTACCCCCCTCTTTTCCACAAGTGGGGTTGGGTTTAAATTTCTCCTTGTTTTCAAGGGGACACATGGTTCTGCTTAGGCACCAGCTAAAAGAGTTGCTAGTTGTAAGGCTTAAATCTGTGCCTGCCAAAATAAGTAACCTCTGCTGTGAATGTTCACAATCAAAACCCGTGGTTATATTTGTTTTCCTGGGCATAGGTTTTCCAGCTGCTGGTTGCCAGTGTTTATTGATGTTTCCTCTTTGGTAATTAAGAAATTATTGCCTTGTTTAACCCGCTGCTGTGTTCCTGGGCAGGGAGATGTTAATTCTACCTTGTTCCTGTTGGTGACTCTGTCTTCCTGGATTTCCTTAACAGTTTATGTTAAGGGTGATTGCGACATTATAGAGAAGAAGCAATAGAGGGTTTCTTAGTCTCCTTTTCCCTTTTGAATTGTTTGGTTTGGACCCACACATGCACATAACTTTTCCCCTGTGGAAACTACCGCAATGACTCCTGTTAACACAAGGCTGTTGTATAAAGTTCCAGTGATGTCATGGTTCCTGACCAGGGAATCTGAGATCCTGTACTTAAAATCCTTTACCTATGGAGAAGAAGCATGAATTCACCCGTCACAAGAGTCTCTGGGTGGAAGTGTGGAATGAGATGGGTGATTCCCTGTACAGTATACCACCTACCTAATGTGTAAAGTCATCCTTAGTTAGAGCAGAGGTGCAGTTATGTAATTTTAAACTCTGTACAGAATGGCTTTACAATGGGAGTTCTTTGGGTAGTAATAAGTATTACTTGGTAAGTCTACTCTTTTGCTGAGTGGGGCTCTGGATGACTCCCCCAAATTCCTGCCCTGGTAGTACTCCTCAATTTCAACCATAAATTAGACAAGTCTGAAACTGGCTTAAATGTTTAATGTAGACAGAGGGTGCACACAGGCATACATACAACCTGGGGCAATTCTGTAATTTTTTTCTCCTTTGCCCAAACTCAGTTTTTTGCAATTTCCACTTTTGCAATCTGTTAGATTACCAGCCAGTAGTTTGACCATGCATTTAATAGCCTACTACACTCCTCTCTCTATTCATCAAGTGTGGTGTCTGTCTTTCAAAAGCTTTCAAGCATTATTATCTACATTAATGCCCTCTCTCTTAAAAAAAATAAAATTCAGAACCAGTTTGTGTGTGTGTGTGTGTGTGTGTATGTGTGTGTGTGTGTGTTGAGAAACTGTTTTGGAGAGGAGAGGGAAGTGGGGTTAGTGACCTTGTTGGTTCCCAGCCAATCAACGCTGTGCAGAGCCAGCTAATGCAGCCAACAGGAGCTCTGTCTGGAGAAGAACACCAGAACATCTGACCAAGATATGGTGAGCTCATTTGCAAAGTGAGCTTACAGCTAAAATGATTTCACGTCTGGCTGCACCCACACATGAATTTTTGAACCCCTTTTATACTAAGGGGAAAAGCACATATTGGTCTTCCTGTGCATTTGCTTATCCACCAGTTGTGTTTGGTGTGTGTGTGTGAGTAGTGTCATTTTACAGCTTAGTCGCTGGGTGGCACTGAACTTAGTTGTATCCAGATGGAATCAGGAGTTTCCTATTGCTGTTCTTTGCTGTTGTTTCAGGGAGAGACAGAGAGAATGAATCAAAGTTCTTGCCTAGATTCCTGACTGATGGTGTGCTGCCCAAGGCTTCCCTGGAGGTGAATATACACTAGTGAGTAGTCAACACTGGGAGTTTGGAGATATAGAAGAACAACAGCTGGAAAACATTAGGGCTGTTTATAACCCAAGACAAGGATTTTCCATAAACCCTACACCAAAGAATGTTAAGTGTTTTCTCTAGTAAAATATCAAAATTACAGCTGCAGACGGTTGGCAGAGAGCTTCGCATACAATGAGGTGAAATTAGCAGCAAGGGCAGAGGGAGGAAAAGATCTTACTGTCAAATTACTAAACCACTACAGACTCATCCAGAACCTTGGGGAAAACACATGCTGCCTGCCATCTCATTCATCCAAAAAAGACCTGGGAAGTATCCAAGACCTACAGAGGAACAGAGAGAGCAAGATGAACAGGAGGCCTGTGCATCAATGAGGCTGGAGGAACCAGTATTCTTTGTATGCTAAATAACAGAGCTCTGGCCAAATTGAGGCCTTTGCTGGGACATGTAGCAGCCTGCTCCAGTAAGAAAAGGTGTTGGCCACACACAAGCCAAACTGTTATATCAGGAAATTGTGGCAGCATGGGTTATAGGAATGTCAGAAGAGCCAAGCTGGATCAAGCCAATGATCCATCTAACCCACCATCCTGTTTTCACAGTGGCCAAGCAGATGTCTAAAAACTCATCACTTGTGATTCAACTGGCATTCAGAGGCATATTACCTCCAACAATGGAGGCAGAACATAGGTATTGTAACCAACATTGATAGCCTTATCCTCCATGAATTGATCTAATATTCTAAGAACACAGGAAGGGTCCTGCTGGATCAGGTCTAAGTCCCACCTAGTCCAGCATCCTATCCTCACAGCAGCCACAGCACTTTCCATACTTGTGATTCCCAGCAACTGGTATTCAGAGGCTTACTATGTTTAACAGAACAATGGAGAAGGCACCCAATTTGAAGGTCAATCTCACTCCTTTCTACTTAGGTTTTTACTTAGGTTTGCCAGACTACAGACTACAGGTGAGCATAGCAAGTTCCATTAGAGAAGGTTGAAATATAATGGTCCATCCAAGCCACCGTTGCTGGCTCTTACAAGCAACAGCTCTTCCGCCGAAGACTTAGACATGCACCAGCCAATACCTGATCCTTTTGAACTTGAGATATCAGGGACTAGACTTGGGGCCATTCACACGCAAAGCATCCAGGTTGGCCATGCGTCCTATTTTACAAAGGATATCCCTCCAGTTCAAAAGACTGTCGGAGGCCAGTACTCTATTTGAAGGAGTCCTTTATTTGAAAGCTGGCCTGGTCCAAATCCTGCCTAAAGATAAAGAACTGAAAGAGGGGAGACCAGGGAGGTCTTGGCATTGCCTGCCAACATTTAGCAGCTGGACAGCAGATCTGGTCACCTGGTCTCAGTCTTTCCTACTATGGTGAGATGCTTTGCATGTTACTAGGGGGTGATGGCCTTGCTTGCTTCACTTGCCAGCCCCACCTACCCAGCAACCCTATATTGACCAGCCCTTTTGCAGACCTCCTTGCTCCCCATACCAGGCCAGCACATCCTCCTTTTGCACCTAACTAAACCCTCTGCCAGTTACACCTCACCCATCCCTTCCTGGTCTTCTAACAGTGTGCCTCAAGCCCTTCCCTGGACAGCTCCCCCAAACTTCAAACCCCCTTTAAAGGAGGAGGGTCACTCCTCTGAGAGAAATATTCCCCCAGAGGACTGAAATTCTTAAACAGTTTTTTAAAAAAATAAATCTGATTTATTCCCTGCCCTGCCTCCAAAACAACAGACAGCTTAGGAAGGGTTTGAAAAAGAAGCTCAGAAATTTGACAGAAAACTCTTTTCTGAGAAATGTCAGCTCAATACTTCAAAGTATTTTTCCAAGGATACTAGAGGCTGAGTAACTGCTGTTTCTGTCTACCTAAACAGCAACCTAAATAGTGACAACATGAATCTTCTTCTGCCATGCCACACTAATGAGGGCTGCTCTGCAGTCGGTGATGTAGCCTGGATGCTTCTATGGTTCTTTCCTTCTGAAATACACATGGGAGGTTCTTCCTGAATAGAGTTTATTTTGGGTGCACAGGGATTTCCAGGTGGAGGTTGCTATATTCAGAACTGAGACTCCACTGAGTCCTGTTTGGCCACACATCTGTATAAATACCCAATGTCAACAGGCCCCCATTAGCCCAGTGAGAACTAGGCAGGACATTTTACAACTGACAGCATTTAAGATATCTCCCCAACCCACCCCACAGAAGAGCTGCAAGTCAACAACATTTGTAATAGATCAGAAGGATTTGGTCCTGAGCTTTTAAAAAATAAAAAATTGGACAAGCCTACCTTTCTTTAATTGGAAGTGAAATTCTTTGCATATATACTTAAAAGTAAGTCCCTCTAAGTGACACTTACTCCTAAGGAAATGTGTGTACAGGGCTACACGTCTGAATCACTCCATGAGAAATGTCAACAGGGCAGGAAGATCTCTCTTGCACACAAACCCAAAACATGCATATTTCCTGCCTTCCCCCACCCAGATCCCCACACCAAGGCTTAAATGAGCAGACAGGGCCGTCCTAAGCATATCCCGTGCCATGGTGCAAATATCCCTCCGATGCCCCACCCCTCTTCCCAGAGTTGACCTTTTTTTAGGGCTGGAGGAGGCGAGCAGTGGCTGGAGGGCGACTCCTCCGGCGGGGAAGAGGCGGAGGCTGGATGCGGTGCCTCCTGCCTCAGCTGGCCGCTTCGTGCCGCAGTGGCCATGGCAGGCAGCACACCGAGTAAGTGGGCCTGTGCCGAATGAGCGAGGGTGCGTGCGCTGCTCCTGCCAACAACAACAACAACATGATATAGAAATAGGGCAGACAAAATCTGAGACTGGAAAAACAAGAAACTGACAGATTCGTCCACCCCTAGTGTGGAGTCACCCTCAAGCAGAATTATTTAAGTAGAGATAAAAGCAACTTACTCCTGGGTAAATATGGTCAGAATTAAACTGACCATGCATCCTCTGATGCTGCAGATACTCACATAATCCATTCATTAGATTCCCATTAGTATTTCTTATTGTAACTATAAGTCCCTGAATTCACATAAATTTAGCAGATGGTTAACTTGGTGTGCCTTGCAGAATTGGAAGCCTGTTGGAAAACAAGGATCGTTTACAGTCTGATAATGATAACAAAATGGGTATACAATATGTTTACAACTGTAGAATAGCTCACATATTTTCACTATCATTCTTTTAAAAACAAAAAACAAAAACAGGAGAGTAAAACTCGATGTAAACACTGGAACAAACATAGCACCATGTCATCTGTTGCTAATTTTAAAACACAGAAAGTAATATTTGATATCTCCCAAAACTATTGAAAAGCATGCTTGCTGTCACAAAATGCCTGGAGAGGGGAACCATCCATTTCCTGCTGTGGAGCACAAGCAGATTGGCAAAGACCACAAGCCACAAAACAAGCCATTTCTTAGGGCTCATTGGACCAATCATTCATTCCTTAATTCATCTGTTCTTTCCTTTATTCATCCCCATGGACTTGGCTGATGCCCCAATAGAAGAAGAAAAAACACAACAATGCAGCGCAGTAGGCTTCAGGTCAGGAAGATACCTACTGAGAACTACAGCAAGCCACAACTCTAGGCTGTTCAGATCCTTCAATGAGCTTCATTTGTTTCATAACAACAGGAAAATTGAACTAAATGAGTGGTATCAGGTTCATTAATGAATGGGTAGGAATGGGATTCCCCCCCCCCATTACTCCATTTGTATTCGTTCATAAGTGTGTGTGTGTAGCTTAGGCAGTCCATATTTCCCCTCAGCAACTATTAGAGGAAAGCACAAGCCCCCTGAACCAGTTCATGGCTCTTTCTGACCTGATCCAGGATGATTTGGTGCTAACCCGACTCACATCTGGACTCTGAACCAATCTGGAAGCCTTGCACAATTAAACATGTTATTGGGAGGGGGGAGGGGGAGATGTGCATTTACACCTCCGATTAACATGTGTTTGAGGAAGGAAAAGGGACATACACAGGATACCTGCATGTCTCCTTCTGCCCCCACTTTGACAATGTCAGATAATTCCAGGTGGACCCAGCCCAATCCAGGGCAATCCAGGGCTGCCTCAACCTGATATGGCTAAATCCCAGGTTGACATTATTTGGCCTGATTCCATTCAAGATTCAGTATTCAGCCAAATCTTGTGCATAGCAATAATAGCTGGTCGCTGACAGTTGCCATTTTGTTTGAGGAAGCATTCCCTAGTCTAGTGCCATGGCCCTCCATTTACGCGATTTTCACCTGTGTCCCCCTTAGAATATTGGTGGGGGGCAGTGGGCCATATCACCCATGGTTGAGAAAAGCTGATGTAGAGCACTTATTTGATCTTGTTGCCAACACTGACAAATACAATGGTGGTGGAGAAATAAGCTTATTACTTTTGCCACCATCACAGAGTAGGACCTGAAATGGGCTTTAACCTGTGCTTGGTCATTTTCATCCTGAGTGTTCTGCCACATGCACTCTAGACACCAACTATTCCATTTCATCCTCCTCAGCTCCACGGAAATGTCATGCTGCAATCCCATTCAATCTTCCTCAAAGAGAAAAGAACCCAACAAAATTCAATAGACCTCAGCTCAGAAAGATGACTACCAAGACCGACAGCAAACCATAATATACTGCTCTAGGCTATTCAGTGAGCCTCAGGAGGTGTGCATGTGTTTCATAAGAAATGAAAATTTATTTGTTAATTTTTGAGACTTATTTCTGAATCGACATGTACAACATGGCAGTGTTTATTTCCAGATCAACCAGAGGCTGAAGTTGAGTAACTGAACCAACATGGTGCATTCACAAATTTCTACTCACATGGTTCTGTTTTGGCTTTAGGGTGTTTCTTGTGTTTCTGGTTTTCAAACAGTTCCCATCAAGGACAAAATGGAATAATTCTGCTTACCTGTTGGCTGATTTTAATGTGAAGCAAACCAAAGACTGACTAATTAACCATGTGAAGTAGTTGCAATGTAAAAATTACACAGGAGTGTCTGAGGTGGTAGGAAAGTTGCTCCATTTTATCTTCTGGTGTTTTTTATTTTATTTTATTAACTAAACCAAAGCTATTATCAGGGAAAAGGCCTTAGTTGACAGAAGCAATATTTTGCATCTTGTTCTAAATATTTCTAGATTTACTACCCTTGGACAGTCCAAATCTGTTGCAGCTGTTGAGGGACCATAAATTATCTCTTTAAACGCAGGGATGTATATCTTCACAATATCCCTAAGAATCCTCTTGTAGGAGAGTGGAAACACAAATGTTTAGTTAGAAGTGGGTAGCCAAACATGCAGCTGCATTCTTGGAAGAGTTTCATCTATATGAAAACCTCTGGGGGGCTGTTTTCTGTTTTAAAGAGTGAGCTGCTCAGCTCCAGCAATTCCGTAAAATGTTTTCTGTTATCCAATATAATTGCATTCATGTTTGTGTGTGGCTGGGACCCTATATATATAGGCTATGCTTGCATACCTCCTGCCTGGCTTGTGATCCATAACAATCTTTTGGACCAGAGACTGGAATGGAACCATTTTCCTTTGAATTGCTAATTCCTCTGAATTGCCAGTTGCTGTGGGGCCACAGAGAGAGCAAGACTATTGCCCTTGTGCCCTACTTGTGGACTTCACAAAGGCATCTATCTGTTTGACCACTGTAGCAAACAGGATGCAGGACTAGTGTGCCATTTGGTCTAATTATTACTATTGGCCTGGCCAATAGCAATAATCCTTATGGTTTATAGCACTCTTTCTAATAGCAAAGTCAGGTGATAAGTGCCAACAGAACTGGAACCAAATGGGTCATCAAGAAACAAGAAGATGGTATCAGAATGTTTGAACTATTCCCAAACTTTCCCAAAGGCATATCTATTTATTAAGGGGAACACCCCAAAATTATCCAATGAGGAGTATATGGACATGGCTTGTGGAGGCTGTTGCCCATTAGGACTGTCAGAGCAGAAACCAGGGAGGTCAACAGAGACAGAGCCAATATCAGGCAGAGCCAACTCATTCTCGTTTTGCTCCTGTCTCCTTTCCCAAGTTCTTCAAAGGCACCACTGATCTTAAGGAAGAGGCTGACAGCCAGGGCCACCCCCTGGACTGACCATAAGTAGGGGATAGACAGGTAGGGGTTGGCTGAGGGCAGACTGAGCTTGATGGGGCAACACGCCATTTCCCCTAATGAGCCAGTCTGCATTGCACAGTGACCCTGTTCAGTGGCTTAGATGGGACTTCCTCCCAGGGGTAGATGAGCATAGGTCTTACCTGTGAGAAAGCCCCATTGACCTCTAGGAATTGCTCCTGAGTAGACATGCACAGGATTGCAATCATGGTCTTCTAGTTGGTCAGCTTTGTCCCTTCCAACTCTCCCGTAGCCTAATGATAAGCACATGGAACCTATTAGCTCAAGAGCGCATGGCCATTCCCTGTTGTTTGTGCACTCTCTGACATGTGCTTCTTTTTAAAAGCACTGCAGCCAATGTCTTCAGCATCTCTTACATAAGTGGGCTTGCCAGCCTAAGAAAACTTCATTCAATTATACTGTTTTCATAACCGTCAGGGGAACCGTGATCAGTTCTGTCATGGTATTTGTGGAGGGTTGCATCTGAAGATAACAAAACCTCATGCTTGCTCCAAAGACTTTGGGTACTCAGAATGCTTTGATATCAAAGCAATTCAAGAGAATGTACATTTATTTATTTATTTATTTATTTATTTATTTATTTATTTATTTATTTCTCTCTGTCTTTTTGTCCCAAAACTTTGAAAGATAAGAGTTTTGTTTTTCTTGTTTCATTTCCTTCCATTGCTAAACTTCCAGATAAGTTTATTGTCTGGTAGTTTGTCATTTTAGATGCAAAGAAGTGAAAAAGAAAAGGCATGGTTCTTACACTCCATCCCTGATCCTTTAAAGCTGCTCTTGATTTTTTGCTCCAAAATACAGGTTTTCCCATCTTCTTCAAGTAACAGATAAACTGCTTATTTACTTGAAACAAAGGTAACAATGAAAATAAATAAACTAGTCCCTATACTTTTTGAGCATCTGTGATCTCCATCAGTAGGTTTTTTTAGTTTTTGTTTTTTAAAGTTTAATTTTTCAGTTTAGTCAGAGCTGGGGGAGCTTTCCAGATGTGGCTGAACAACATTTCCCATCATCCTTGATCACTGGCCAAGCTGGCTGGAGCTGACAGATGCCGAAGTCCAATATTTGGAGGCCACAAGTCCCCCAGCCTTGCTATAATCTCACTGCTGCATCTGATGAAGTGGGCTCTCATCCACAAAAGTATGTATGCCATTATAAAATTTGTTACTCTTTCTAACGCACTGCAAGGCTCTTCATTATTTTCCCACTGTGTTACAGAAAAACCTGTCTGGAGCCCCTCCTCCCCTCCATGTGAGGAGACATTCTATAAATCTTGCTTCCTAATGTTAAGTTGTGGGTGAACATATCAGATGACACAGTGATTCTTCAAACAGCTCTTGTTTATTCACAGGCCAGAACAGAACTGAACTGAACTGAAGGGTTCAGTCAGCCTGCTTATATAGAGCTCCAGTACAACGTAACTGTAACAATTTTCTAAAACTATCCAATCACTGAACATCACTTTCGATCCCTTATTTGCACAACTATCTACAGTATCCCCCTGCTGGCCCAGGGTGAGAATTTCAGTACATAACACCTAACATGACTGATTGGTTGCTGCCCAGAATCACTTCGAAGGTCCCTGCTTTGATTTAGGGTGCTCCAGAGAGATCCTGCTTCAGTTTGTCCAGCCTGTCCAAAGCTACAGCCTTTCCCCACAAGTAGAAACTGAGTACCACAGCACCCTCCCCACATGTGATTCCTAGTAACCTCTAAGAAGAAGCACGAGGGCTGAAGATGTGAAAAACTTCGTTTCTACTTTGACCATGTCATTCTGACCCATTTAGGGGAATTCCTGTGGAACTGAGCCTACTGTGATAAACAATATACCTCCCAAATTCCAGTCAAAGGGAAGTCTAGATAGTTAACAGTGTCTGAAGGTGTACACAGAACATTTCAAGGGGGCGGGCATGAGATTACATGGGTGGGATGGGCAATGGGATTTCCCCATAGTGATTCTTTGGTATTAGCTCTCACACTGTATCAGTAGCATGTGATCACTGTAAGAATGCAATGGGGAAGTTGGAGGAATGGCAATGTTGGTGCAGTACAGGTATAGTATTGTAAGGGCATAGGGAGCCTGGAAAGAAAGAAAGAAAGAAAGAAAGAAAGAAAGAGAGAGAGAGAGAGAGAGAGAGAGAGAGAGAGAAAGTGTTGTACTTTAATGGTGAAGGAAGTATGCATGCTCAGGATTCTAATTGTGTGGGGAGTCAACACAGGTAGAGTAGGTTCCTGCCACATAAGTTTGGCTCAAATATATGGACAGCTCCAGCGATGGGCTGTCAGGTCAGGAATGTGAATGAGGCACCGTAGCCCCTGAACAGTGCTAGAGTTGGATTAGAAACTCAATTCAGTTTGCATTTCAAGGTGAATTCCCCCAACTGACACTTTCCAAAACAATATACAAGGTGAAGCACTGCCACCCTTTGAAATTTGCACTTTTCCAAGTTTTGCAATACTTGTTCCAATCAAATAATGTCCACAAAAATGCATGTGCAAGGGTAAAGTGTGCATAGCAATATATTAGTGAAAGCAGCATATAAAAAATGGAAGTTAAGGGAAATTAAGCAAATTAAGGGAAATTGCCTAGCATATGCATGTTTGTAAAGCAAATGATGCATGTTTGCAAAGCAGCAATGCGTATATTAGGAGAAATTTGCACTAAAATTCTGCTGAATTTTCAGGAGGATTTTTTTTTTAAAAAAATGCAAACTTATATGGAAATGTGGAAAATTGAATTTAAGACTGGAGGAATGAGAAACAGACTGCAGCTGAAATTGACGGATTTATCCATCCCTACAGAACATACACACCTGTTCTCCACCCAATCATGTGAGAGGGAATAGGTGATGTGTCTGGGACCCTCTGTGATGCAATGGGTCAATGCATCCTGCTGTTAACCAGAAGGTTGGTGGTTCAAGACCAACTAGGGATGGCTATGGACAGGATTCCTGCATTGCAGGGTTTTTGACTTGATGGTCCTTGGGTCCCTTCCAGCTCTATAATTCTTTGATTCTATGAATAGGGTTACAAATACATTGTCATCCAGCCTGGACACAGATCCAGCACCAAGGGCCTTTGGGCGGTTCCCTCACTGCAAGAAGTGAAACTACAGGAAACCAGGAAAAGGGCCTTCTCAGTAGTAGTGCCCACCCTGTGCAATGTCCTCCCATCAGATAGCAAGGAGATGAGTAGCTATATTACCTTCAGGAGACATTTGAAGGCAGTCCTCTATAGGGAAGTTCTTTAAGGTTTAATGTTTTGCTATGCCAGAGTGGCTGGGGCAACCCAGTCAGATGGGTGGGATACAAAAATAAATTGTTGTTGTTGTCATTACTATTACTATTATTAAAATGTAGTAGTCACATTTTTTTGCCATGGCAACTCAAAGTGACTTACAATATTTGAAAAACAAACAAACACATAATTACATACATTAAAACCAGCATTAAAATAAAACCTATGTTAAAACATCCCACCCATGTAAAAAGGCCACAGGTAGTTAACAGCCAAAGGCCAGATTAAAAAGGAAAGTTTTTGCCCAGTGCCTAACAATAATGAGCACCTTGGCCTCTGAATTCTACACCAGCTGCAGTTTCTGAACCATTTTAAAAGGCAATACAGAAGAGGACATTCAATGTTTACACATATTGTCATCTCTTCTGTAAGAAATTCTGGGTTACTAAAAACAGCATCCAGCCTGAAATAAAAAGATTATGCCAAACAATGGTTAGGGGCCCTGCCAGTCTGGCTACATTTCTTTACTTGCCCCAACAAAGAGGAAGCATACATGATTGCACAATGAGAATATCAGAAAACCTTCTTCTTCTTCTTCTTCTTTCTTGAAGGTCATATGTCTAATATTAGGCCACATTCATGAATAGTTGTGATGTCATTTATTGTAAGGTGCCCCCACAACAAAATGTTGTTCCTGTTCAGCATTCCAGCCATGCCTGCTTGAAATGTTAAAGTTATTCACCAAGTCTCTAGTAAATATCATGTAAATATTTCTTAGATAAAATTGACTACATTGGAGATAACTTAGAAGCAATGAAAAAATCTGCTCTTCCACCAGCTTTTTTGGACGGTGGGATTTAGTTATCTAGAGACACGGCCTGCTGTTAGAAGAATGCTGTTGTAGGTTTGAATTGATACAGTGGTACCTCGGGTTACAGACGCTTCAGTTTACAGACACTTCAGGATACAGACTCCGCTAATCCAGAAATAGTACCTCGGGTTAAGAACTTTGCTTCAGGATGAGAACAGAAATTGTGCAGTGGTAGTGTGGCAACAGCGGGAGGCCCCATTATATAAAGTGGTATCTCAAGTTAAGAACAGTTTCAGGTTAAGAATGGACCACCAGTACGAATTAAGTTCTTAACCCGTATACCCATTGTATATGGATTGCAGACCCTCCAAGTGTTCCTGTTTACCAGGGATGTCCCTAATTTAGAGAAGCCATCCTGGTTTCTGATTTGATCCTGGAATGTCCCAATTTCCTTAAAGGCAAAGGTAAAGGGACCCCTGACCATTAGGTCCAGTCGTGACCAACTCTAGGGTTGCAGCGCTCATCTCGCTTTATTGGCTGAGGGAGCCGGCGTACAGCTTCCGGGTCATGTGGCCAGCATGACTAAGCCACTTCTGGTGAACCAGAGCAGTGCACGGAAACACCCTTTACCTTCCCGCTGGAGCGGTACCTATTTACCTACTTGCACTTCGATGTGCTTTCAAACTGCTAGGTTGGCAGGAGCAGGAACCGAGCAATGGGCGCTCACCCCATCACAGGCATTCGAACCGCCAACCTTCTGATCGGCAAGCCCTAGGCTCAGTGGTTTAACCCACAGCGCCACCAGTGTCCCATTTCCCAATTTCCTTAGGATGTCCCTGTTTTCATTGGAGAAATACTTTAGGGTATGGAGTTATCTGACCCCTGAGCCGTCTGAAGGCAATCCTGTATAGGGAATTTTTAAAAATGTTTAATGCTTTGTTATGTTTTTATATATGTTGGAAGCTGCCCAGAGTGCTGGGGCAACCCAGCAAGATGTGTGGGGTATAAATAGTAAAATTATCATTATGGAATGGGATGTCCCTATTTTCATTGGAGAAATGTTGGACGGTATGAGATTGCTGTTTTCAGACTTTCTTACTGTTTTGTGCATTTCTTGTTGCAATCTGCCATGAAATCACTAGACACTGAAAGGTGAGACAGAACTTTTACACATAAATGAAATCTTTTTTTTTTAATGAATACAAGTAAAAGAATAGAATATGAGTCGCCTGATAGTGGGGATGAAAAATTGGGCATGAATTTATTAGCTTATCTGTTTTCTGATGGCATCTGCTGTGGTGCAGTCTGTGATAGCTGATGCCTATCGGGAGTGGTAGGGTGGAAGGCAGAATGACCGATGGTTGCTGGTGTCAGCACCAATAACAGGAAGAGTCAGCTAATTCTAGCTTTTTCCCTGTCCTCTCTGCTGAGTTCTACAAATTCAACACTGAGACTAAAGAAGAGGAAGCTGACATGACAGGCAGTGCCACCCTCTAGTCTGGCCCCAAGAAAGAAGGCAGGCAAGGAGGGAGGCTGGCTGAGGGCAGACTGAGCTTGCTGGAGCAGTGCCCCATAGACCCTAATGCAGAGTTTTCCAAACTTTCCCTCTTGGTGGCACAATTTTTAGATATGCACCATTTCGCCACATGATAATTCAGTTTTAGCAGCAAACTGGAGGTTAAACTAACCTGTTTCCATCCCCAGGAGGAGCACAGGGAGCGTTCGTGCGACATACCTACACACTGCAGCCAACACACTAACGTATCATGACACACAGTTTGGAAAGCTTTGCCCTACTGGATCAGACTCCCCCAGGTGCAATCAGGTGATTTTAGAATCTAGACCAGGGTAGTCCAACATGCAGCACTCGGGCCTTTTTGGACAGCCCTTGGTGACCCCCCCCCGCCTCCCCACAGGGTCAAGAGTGGCTGGGGAAACACAGCCAGATGGGTGGGGAATTAATAATAATAATAATAATAATAATAATAATAATAATAATAGGAAGGCAGCAAGAGGTCTGGGGTGTGTGTCAAATTTTGGCATCACCACACAAACATACACTAAGACAGTATGCGTCACACAGATTCCATGTCAAAGTACTCTTGCATCCCAATTGATATGAAAAGCTGGACTGCCCTGCTCTGGACTTAACAGATTTTTGGGGGGAGAGTCCTCTTTAGATGACAATGTGCAGGGGTGCCAAATTAAATAAAACATTTCAGGGAGGCCCCACCCTGCACAATTGATCACATGACCAGTGCACACACTCCATTTGAGTGGCAATGCTCTGTAACTTTGTGGGGAGCAGCGCCCTCACATATTTTATGGGGCAGGGCAAAGGGACCTTGGCTCCTATAGCCATGTGTATTATGTCACTTGCTTCAAACTGTGATAAATCAGCATTGCTGTGCTTGGGGGCCTCCTGCTCATCCTGCTGAATGGGGCTCTAGGCGTCTGCCCAAAAGCCTTGCCTTCATACCCCGCTGAGCTCCTGTCCAGCCCTTGTCAAATCAATATGCTGAATGAGATGGGCCTTTGGTCTGACTCAGTGTTTACCACTGCATATGTTTTTACATGGTGGTGTCACGGCCTTTAAACTGATTGATGCCGCTACAGAAATATCCCTTGTTCTCCCTCCTAGAAAGGTGCTTTACTTAACCTCTGCTGTCTCATATTTCAAGATCTTTGTCATTTCCGATTAAATTATCTGCAGACGTCTCCATGCGCTCTTCCAGAGCCATTAGCCAAAGGTTGCTCTGGATGCTGTGCTGTGTCGCAGAGAGCTGTTAGAAGCAGAGCGCATCCAGATGTGTTGTCATATCTGCTTGAGCTCCTCCTTGAGCAACAGAACAAAACCTGTTAGCTGTCGCTGCCAGACTTCATTATAGCCTGGAGGAAAGGATTGATGAGCAAGACACAAGTGCACACTAAGTCAAGGCTCCAACATTTATAGGTCAAATGGCTGCCATCCACAAGTCTCCAATCTGTGGCAGAGTGAAATGCCGGATTGTTTCCAGAAACACTGTGACAATCGAGTTTAAGTTATCATTTGGGGGGTTGGTTGGGAGGATGGATGCCTGGGTTTTCATTTTTCTGCAAGAGCTTCATATTCTTTTTAACAGATTTATACATTCCCCTTTAATAACTTACGGTTGTGCTAGTGTCTGAAGGGGCAAAGCACTAATCCTTCTATTTGTTTCCCTTTGAAAACACTCTGCTTCACCATCTCCCTTGGAATATATTCAAAGAGGCGGAGTGATCTGGATGAAGACTATTATTATAATAAAAAATATAGATCACTTGCACCGTACGCAAGAGTAACATTCCGGGGATAGCACATAAAGCCAAAATACTTTATACAGTGGACGCTCGGGTTGCGAATGTGCTCTGTGCGGGAGGCACATTTGCAACCCGCAGCGTTTGCAACCCGCAGCGCCGTGTCTGCGCATGCGCGGGTCATGATTTGGTCTTCTGCACATGCGCAAAGCATGATTTAGTGTTTCTGCGCATGCATGAGTGCCAAAACACAGAAGCAACCCATTCAAGTATTTCTGGGTTCGGCGTAGTATGCAACCCGAAAATGTGCAACCTGAAGCGTCTGTAGCCCCAGGCATGACTGTACAGGGAACTCCCCATTTGTATGTGATTGGCAGGCACACAACTGTTGACATACATGCCATTTTCTGCACTGCAAGGGAGCAGGGTGGGGGTGGAACAGGGCGGGCTTGACATGTGTGGTGCCTCAGAACAAAGAACCACCATGCAGCTCTAAGTTCTGGTGAGTTCCTTTGCTCTCCTTTTTAAAAAACCCAAAAATTAAAAGCTTAAGAAGGCCCATCTAGTCAAGTATCTTGTATCAAATAGCAGCCAGCCAGATGCTTCCAGGAAGTCCACAACCAGGCATGAACACTAGAGTCCTCCCATGCTAGTGTCATCTAGCAACTGGTATTATAGCAATGTGCAGAGTAAACTGCACTACCCAGGATTTGTGTGCATGTGTGTGCTTCAAAAGTATGGTATTTACACAGCCTTTGATGGAAGTCTTGTTGAGCACATTGTGGGGTTCTTAAAGAAGAGTGGGAACTAGCGAAAGCTGCAGAATGCAGATCATCAGAGCAATACATTGTAAAATGGAAGAAAGGACACTCTCAAAATAATGTAAGTGCAACACACAAACTCTCTCTCTCTCACAAACACACCCCAATGAAAAATTCGCCAAAGTTTTCTCCCCCCTTTGATAATTTCTGAATTCAATATTCTTTTCTTTCTTGGCAATGACTGGGAAATATGTGGGAGGAATTTTCAGCATGAAGTTAACTTAGATCTCTCATTCTCCATGAATTTGTCTACCAATGGTAAGCCGCTACTCCTCTCCATATCTTGCAGCAGTTGAACCCCATAGATTACTTGCACACTTTGTAAAGTATACAGAGTGTTCAGAAATGCATACCCAAAACCTGGGATCAAGAGTTTGCGGAGTAGAAGGTGGGGCAAGGAACCTATGCTTGCATACTGTCTTCAAGGCTCAGCTCTTATAGTCAGAAAAGGACAAATAGTATAAAATGAGTTCTTCTCTTTATCTCTTTCTCATAATAAGCAGATGCAAACTGAACTATCCAACATAAGCAGATGCGTTCATTCGTGCATAATTTGATCCATTTGGGTTATGTGGTTGCGGAGTTATTAAATTAACATGTAATCCTTTTCTGTTTGTGTTTATTTTACATCCTCTTCCCCAGCAAGAGTATGCTATAGCCTTGTCCATAATTTTCACTTTGAGGGAACACCTTAAACAATCCTGTGAAGACAGAAAGCATATGGCATTACTTTATCATCTCTTCTTTCTGCTCGTGGCCTGACCAGTGTTTGCTTTTCACAGCTGCACCCAGCATCTGTTTTTCATCTCATCCCCTCACTGTATCCACCCAGAGATATAACAAATATTACCCTCTTGGTGTTTCATCTTCCTTGTTCTGTCATGCTTTTCAAGCTTGGTGAGCTGATTTCCAAATGATCTCCTCTCCCCGTGCCTTCAGATTATTTATTATTTAACAGCAGGGCTGGCGTCAGGGGTAGGTTTTCTTGGGCACTTGCCAAGGCCCACGCCCCTGCAGGAGGACATCGGCCAACCCTTGAAGACTCCTGACTCTGCATCAGGATACAGCCCTGCCCAGACTTTGAACCTGAGGGTCTTCAGAAGGTCCCTTCAAGAGATCCCCACTGATCCTGAAAAGTCACCAGACCTAGACATCTTTGCACCAGAACTGAAGGTCCCCATACCAGCTGCTTGGATTCCTGTTGGGCTCTCACACACAGCACTCCTATCTCTCTCAGGACCACAATAGCTGTGAAGATGCTAAGCCAGGCTAGAGTTTCAGAGATGCCACCAAGGTGCCCAGCTAGCTACCATGAGGTTACCCAGGAGGAAGAGGGAAGTGCATGGAATCACCTGCCAGGACCAGGAAGGGGTTGAGCCTCCAGCTGCTATATAACATCTGGGTGGGTGGGTATTTAACTAATGCCAACGTCTGTAGCACCACACTTAAAGCGGCATATGGAGACAGAGCTTGGGGAAAATTTCAGGAGTGGGGATCACGACCTGGCCCCATTTCCTACAGTGTCATTTCCTCTTTCCTGCCACATCAGCTTGGCCATGTTTAAGAGAATCCAGTCCAGATAAGCAAGCAGCAACACCTGTCCTGATGTTGGTGGGGGGCTCATGGTGAAGGCAAACATCTTCATGTGCCAGTTAGGAAGTGTCTTGGTAGACAATCAGGAGACTGGAGGCTGAAATGCTCACAAAGGGGGAGTCTTGGTAGACAATCAGGAGACTGGAGGCTGAAATGCTCACAAAGGGGGAGTTCACAGCCAGGGAGAGGGGGAGTGGCAGTGTAGACTTTTGCCACCTACCGCAAAAATTATACGTCCAGCACTGTTTGGGGCTGCAATCCTTTGCATGCTTAACTGGGAGTAAGTTCCCCAACAGAGGGCTCATCCATACTTCTGCTTGTCCTGTGCCTAGAAAGCAAGGGGCTGAGTGGTTTCCCTGCTTGCAAACATCAATCTTGAGAAAACCCTGCTCTGATTGAGGAGTGTTTTCCCAGGGGTAAAGCAGCAGGGCAAAGAAAGTGTGGACAAGCCCTGATCATTACTTCTGAGAAAATATGCATAAGATTGGTCTGTAAGTTTCATCAGTTTTGTATATTAAGCTATAAATGGCTTGTTAGAGCCATAAAACAAGAAAGTAGGTATTACGATTGTGATTCTGCTCCCTGCCCTGAAGGTGAGGAAAGGAAATCTCTGAGTCTTCCCCATTGCTTCAATTTTTGTGTAATACATCCCTGTGCTTGCCCTGTGTCAAGTGCTAGATCCTTCCTCTGCAAGGCCTGTCACCTTTGGGCTCAAATATAAAACACCCCCTGGTCACTGCTCTATAGCACTGGAGTACTGGCTATGGCATTACTTCTGATTGTTCAGGCACTGCTGCTGACTAGGTGTATTTTAAGATCACGGGTCATTGCAGGAAAACCACAGTGTGTGGTTATGGGCACACACTCAATTTTCAACTGCTTTGTGGAAGTGAAAGCACATTTATGGTCCTTATGTCTACCGTGGGAGACTTCAGATATATATTCCAGGGATGGGGAACCTGTAGTCCTCCAGATGCTCAGCTTTCATCACCCTCAGCTACCATTGCTAATGGCCAGGGGCTACTGGAGCTGGAGTCCAGCAACATCTGGGATGCCACAGTAAGGCTCATACACACTTAGCTTTACTCCGCATTTCTAGGCACAGGTCTAGGCTTTTGAGTTTTGGTTTTTTGTTTTTGTTTTGCCTTGCTGCTTTGTCCATAAAACCTTGATTACTGCTGAATTGCAGCAAAGGGCAATCCTTAGAAAACTCAGATTGCTGTATGCTCTGATTTAGCTGTAAAGATTGGGTTTTCCTAAGGAAAGCGGTGGGGCAAGGGCTCAGACATGGACTGGGAAAGCACAGACCTGTGCCTTGAAAGCGCAAAAGGTAAGCATGGATAAGCCCTAAGGCCTAAGCCATGAGGAGGCAAACTAAGGCCTGGGGGCCGGATCCAGCCCAATCACCTTCTCAATCTGGCCCACGGACGGTCCGGGAATCAGCATGTTTTTACATGAGTAGAATGTGTCATTTTATTTAAAATGCATCTCTGGGTTATTTGTGGGGCATAGGAATGCATTCATTATTTCCCCCCAAAATATAGTCTGGCCCCCCACAAGGACTGAGGGACAGTGGAGCGGCCCCCTGCTGAAAAAGTTTGATGACCCCTGGCCTAAGCCATCCCTTGTGCATAAGATGCATGAGAAATCTTAAGAAGCAAAGGCAGCAGTCAGGAAACACAAGGATCTGTTGGCAGCTGCCCCATGTGGTGAGCCATTGAACTGCAGGTGGCAACTTCATAATGACATACCTTCCAGCCCTTGAATGATTTTACCCTGGCAGACCATTGCATCCTCCTGGTCAGCAGGAACGAGTGTAAAAGAGCTTCCAGTTCCAACTGAGTGTTGTTTGAGCAGCAAGGTCCTCTTGTACCTTTGCATCCTTGGTTTTACTCCAGCCCTGCTTCCTGATTTGTTCTGTTTTTGACTTTCCCTCTGGTCCTGAGTATTGGCTTGTCCCATAGCTCCTGGCCAGGGCTGGTTTTAGGGCCTAAGCAGTATACACTGGCTACATATTGCTAAACAAGTTTAATGCAAATGTATTCAAATGAAAGAGAAAATCTAGAAACGTAGGCACTTCCACAACCTAGCATTGGTTGCGGCAAAGACATGAAAAAATTCTCCCAAGAGACTCAAGATGGCATAAATACATGAATTTGCTTTTCCCCCCTCCCCCATCTTCTCAGTAACAACAACCTTGTGAGGGAGATAAGGCTAAGAGAGAGTAGCTGGCCCAAAGTCACTAGTGAGCTTCACAGAGCTAGGAATCTGAGGACATAAAGTGGGGTAGCTAACCTCCAGAAATTATTGGAATACAACTCACATCAGTCCCACGAGAACTTGACCAACAATTCACACACCACTCATAGTTAAACTCACTCCAGAAGGCCACCAACTTGGGCGGCTTCAAAAGAGAATTAGACAAATTTGTGGAGGATAAAGAAAGGCTACTAACCCTGATGGGTATGTTCTACTTTCACACTAAGAGGGAATAATGTTTCTGAATACCAGTTGCTGGAAACCAGAGGAGAGGAGAGAGCTATTGAACCCAGGTCCTGCCTTCAGACTTCCCATAGGCATCTGGGAAGAGGATGCTGGACTAGAAGGACCACTGACATGATCCAGCAGGCAATGCTTATGTTCTTATGATGATGGGAGTTGTAGTCTAGCAATATCTGGAGGGCACTACCTTGGCTACACTTGGCCGAAGGCATTAGCCATATTACCCTAATGGTTATTTACTTTGCCTTGCTCCTACCTCACCTTGATCTGCTAGCTGAAATCAAGACTTGACACAGCTTCCAGTGGAAATCTGAGATTCCCCATCACTAACAGCTGAAGAATACAATACACTAAGTAAGGTAATCTATGCAAATTTGAATTTGCATCATTTATGCAGACTACCAAGCCCAGCTTTGTTGGCACAGAATTTGGGTTGCCTCAATGTGACATTTGTTCAACCTCCCTGCTCCCAAAGTACGCTGTGTATTGTGTCATGTTTGGGATACAGAATGTGTAAGAATGACAAAATGCTTATCATTGTCCTTTTTGCTAACCTCCTTGCCCTGGCTTCAAAAAAAGGGTGCTTCCTGAAGGGAATGGGAGGTTTCCCTTTCCATAGACAAGTTTACTTAAAAACAAACAAACAAACAAAAACAATCTGTTTGCAGTTTTAATCCCACATCTGGAGGTACCCCTTTGATTATTATGTGAAACACACATTCCAGCCACCTTCTTCATCAAAAGACATATGGCTCCCTCTTGTGGTAACGTGTCCAGATTTAACTGGCTTATTACATGTTGTGTGAGGGCAGCCAGAGAAAGGCTCCATGAAATAAATTAACAGGACCCATGCTTTTTAGGCACAGGACCAGCAGAAGTGTGGATGAGTCCTCACAGCTGAATCTAACTTCAACACCACAACCACTCAGCATATATGAGAGCAGAAGGCTAGTTTTGAGGGTGCACAACAGGCCTGTGATACACATAGCTCTGCAACAGAGAGGAATGGCCTGTGATTTCAGAAAGAATGGCTAAACGGCTCCCACCACAACCCCAGTATCAGCCACTTGATTGCCTCAGTCCACCTAATGGTAGGGCTAGTCCTGAGCACAACAATAGGGACTGTTTTCAGTGATAGAAAGACAATGGCCAAGGTCTCGGAAGCAGCAGATGAAGTGGTTGATGTGCTATTAAAAATGGTGGGGCAGGCGCAGGGCTGACTCAAGGCCTTTTGGTATCTGAGGCAGTAAATGTCAATGATTCTCCAACAATGGCCGAACAGCCCAATGACATCCTAGTCGTCACAGCAGCAGAGTCACAGACAATGTTAGCCAAAGAAATGGTCAGACTAAGGCTCCATCTGAACTGTATCATTTAAGCAAGCATCATACCACATTAAATGGTTGTTCTCTCCCTTCTCCCAAATACTGGGAACTGTAGTTTTTCATGGTACAAAGTTGTCAGAATCCTTTGGATTGAAGCCATGATTCTTTAAAGTGGTATGATGATGCTTTAAATGTATAGTGTAGATGGCAGCCTAAGAAGATAGGGAGGTGTGGCTTTGTTGCTATGGTAATCCACTGCTTCTTCTGCCAGGAAGCATGGGAGGGTGAGCAAAGACTGCAGTCTATCCATGTGATAATTGAGAAGAGTATCAGCCCCAGGATCAGAGAGGATCAGCTCCAGAATTCTCTGGAAAAGCAGAAACAACGGCAATCCTATATTTACTTCCCTGTGAATAGGCCCCATTGAATTTAGTGGTTATTTCTGAATAGCCATGGACATTATTCACTGCCTCCTCTCATATGAATGAGGCTGGAAGGGAGAATTGGGCTCATGTGTGGCATTCATGTGGTGTGTACATATGCCAAAACAGTCCCTGATTAACCAAAGGAGGCAGACCCTTTTTAATGGTGGCTGCCTCTGGTACCTGCATTACACAAAGCCCCTACACCTAAGCCTCTTCACTGGGCTTCCTTTACGGAGTACTGCATGCAACACGCAGTTGTTCAAAGAGGAAGAACAATGGCATGGATGGGGCTAAAAGTATGATCCTGCTCCATTGTCTACACAATCACAACATACATGCCAGTAATGTGTGCATGGGGCTTAAGAGCTCTGTGGCAGCATTATCTGCCTTGCATGCAGAAGGTCCCAGGTCCAAAACCCAACATCTCCAGGTAGGTCTACAAACTAGATGGACCAATGGCCTGACTCTGTATACAGCAGCTTCCTTGGTTCTGGGAATAAGGAATTATTATAATAATCTGTTTAAATCTGTGGTGCAGATGCACCTCTCAACATAGATAGCCAGCAAATTCCATGCCTTTATCGATGTTCCCATGTTATGCCTTTTCAGCCTTGAGCTGTGGTTTGCAAATTACAGGGATGGTTCCTTATTTTTGGAACTATGGATCTGTTTTTGGCTCAGTTCCACTAACAATAAAACCTTTTTAATGCATACTGACAGATGTTCTGCACCCTTGGCTAGGATTTAGAAAAAAACATAGCATTTGTGGGGAGCACTAATATGCTTTCTTTTTGGAAACGGCAAAGAAGTCAGATATGTCCAAACAACTCTTCCTTCCATGAGTCTCCATGAGTTCAATGTGTCTTACTCCTAGGGAAGTGTATCTCAGAATGCAACCTTAATGAGGAGTCCATTAACAGGAAATGGTGGGTGTGAGCATAATGAGTTTTTGAAGAAACAGCGTAGTGCAGTGATTAGACTAGAATTAGGGTAGAGCCAAGTTCAAACTGACACTCAGCTGTGAAGCTCATGGGGTAACCTTGGGCTGGTCATTCCTTCTCAACCTAACCTACCTTTACAGGATTGTTGTGAGGAGAAAATGGAGCAGCAGAGCAATGCACACTTCCCTGAGTTCTTTGGAGGAAAGGCAGGATATGAACGAAATACATTAACAGCACAGTCCTATTTATTTATTTTTTATGAGATTTATTTCCTACCCTTTCTCATATTTGGCCAGTGTAGGATGGGGGAGGGAATGATCTGGCCAGATCCAGTCCCCCTATCCTAGTTTATGGGATAAGCAACATTGGCCAAGTGTAAAACTCTAGCAGGTTTGAGGGAAGGAAAGGCTAGAACTTTTCTCCACGTCTTGCCAGTTTTCTTAATGGAATGATTCCCCCCTACCTCCCAAATAATTTGACCTTACCTATGTTCTGAAGCAGAATAGCCAGGACACAGGTTTAGTACTTTGCCAAAAGCTAGGCCCCCAAGGTGTTACTGTGGCCTTACCGTGAGGTGCATGAGGTGGCCAACTCAGATGATAGATACCTAGTCAACCACAATGAAAGGCAGCAGCATGGTAGACAAACAAAGCAACTACTTATATACACTTCTGAAAGCCTGGACCACTCCCACTCCCAACGTGATTGGCTGTTTACACTTCCAAACTGCGAATCATGACTCAGAGTTCAAGGGCCAATAGCAGCAAGTGGGGGAGCTGCGCGGCTTTGCCGGTGGCCTCCCTTTCCCTGCACACCTTGACTCTCAAGCCTCCGCGGGAGGAGAGCAATCCCTGCAGAGGCTTGGGAAAAGGTCAACAACTTTGGGAAAGGGGGGGGGGAGCACCGGAGGGATCTTTGCACCACAGTGCCAGATATGCTTAAGACAGCCCTGTGTCTGTGTACCTGAATGAATCTGTGAGTAAACTACTTTTATATAAATGTTAATCAGATTCTTGTATTTATTCTTTTTAAGAGGGATTAGAAGGGATTTTACCAGGAAGGAATCTTTAATGGTAAGACTCAGATGAGTCAGCAACAAGCTGATTGCTGTGTAATTTAAAAAGGGGGATGTTTGGAACTCTGCTAGAATATGGAACTTGCTAGAGCAAGTTAGGAAGGATATCATTAAATAATATATCCTCTCCTGCCTCCCTAATCATCCCCACACATTATATCTGGTGTTCAGTGGGAATAATTGGAGAATTGATTCTTAGTTGCATTGAGGCACTTTTTGAATGATTCCCCCCTCCCCCCAACATAATAATCAACATCCGGGGGAATGGCCTGACTCATTTGGTGGCAGCAGGCATGGATTCTATTATCGTAAATTATTGGGGTAAAATTGCAGCTCCAGTGACTTGCATTCCATGCTCCACCCTTCCATGCTGTTTATGACAATCTATAAACAGACTTCTGTGTGCCTGACTGGCAATCAGAGCTGTAATCTTGTTTCCATCTTGCCTGGGAGTATACTCAAGAGAATACTTCCTAAACCAACCGTTCAAATTGAAGCCAAAACCAATACATTTATGAAGTCATATCACCTCGTAAATATGTGGTTCTTCACACAGAGAGGCCTCAAAAGATGAACTGTTGCTTCTGGTTTGAAAGTGGCAATTGCATTTTGGAGTTACAGAGCTTCTCGGGAAACAAAGTTCATTTAGGTCCCTGTATCTATGCATTTATTTGCAATATTTATATGCCCTGTCCACATTTCCACACCAGTTTGCAATTTCTTTAAAAAGTCCTCATGAAAATTCACCAGTATTTTGGTTTGAATTTCTCCTAAACAAGGCTGTTGCTTTGATGATGCACCCTGAGGCAATTGCCTCCAGGGGTGAGATCCTGCCAGGGCGGCAGATTCTGCTGCTGGGCTTGCCTGTGGAGCCACTGCCAACCAAGCAGACTGATGGTGAAACAGCCACCTCAGCTGCCACCAAAATGGCACCAGTGCCAAAATCTGCAGCCTGCCCTGAGAGAGACTTCTGCTCCAGCTGCTGTCGCTTTCTGACCTTGGTAGCAGCACTGAACCCAGAGGGGAGGAGCCACTGGAGCCAAAAGACCAACCCACAGCTTCTTCAAGGGACTTCCGGCTCACCTGATTGGCTCGCTATCTTCTTCTGGCTCTTCTGATTGGTGCTCTTTTGCTGGGCTTACATTCATTTTGTGTTCATTGCAGCTACAGCTGGAAACAACACAGAGTTCCTTTTCACCACACTGAAAGATACAGGTATATGTTGTTGATTTTAAAAAGCTGTGCATTTACTCTGAAGTACGCCCACCTGCTTGCAATTGCAGGAGGTGGGGGTTATTGTGTGTCTTGGATTTATATTTGGATGTCTTTTAAAAACTGCATTTACTCAGAAATAAGCCAGGCTGCTTGCAAATGAGTGCAATATTGTGTGTCATGGATTTCAGCAAAACTGGTGACATACCTCAGTCTTAAGCACATTCATTTGAAAGTTAGTCACAGTTTGAATGCAAAGGCCTGGAGCAGGATTTCGCTTTGCAGGGAGGCAGACCGTCATGGACTGGTTGGATCCAGAGGAATGGTGGGACAAACCAACAGGGGAACCAACAAAGGAAGAAGGTTCAGAGCCCAGCAATTGGTGATGGGACAACAATGAGTTTCGCCTCGTACACATTTTTGCAGAACAATATTCCGCTTTACAACTGGATCTGACCAAAGGCACTTAGTCCTAGTCCTGTTCTCAAAGTGACCAAGCAGGTGTCGGACGTTTGGGAGCAGAAACTGAGTGCAAAAGCATTTTCTCCACTTGTGATTTCAGCAACTGACAGTATCCATTGATAACTTTATGCTGCATGAATTTGAATCGTCCGTATTTTAAATCATCTGTGTTAGTGGCCATCACTGCATCTTCTAGTAGTTAATGCTACAGTTTTAAATATGTGTTGTGTGAAGAAGCACTTCCTTTCCTCAGTCTTAAATATTCCACCATTCAGATTCACTTCATGCATTATTACTATTTATGATGCAGAGAGTTTTTCTATCCACTTTCTCCAAATCATTCATACCCTATTCCAAGAAAATGCAGCCATTGCAAACAGCATTTTAAGACGTTTCAAAAGCAAGCCACATACTCATATAAAAGTATTCTGAAGAATTTATGAGAGAACAAGTTAAAAACAGCATCAATACGCACCATTCAGACTCTGAAACTCAGCTTAGCATTTTTACTAAAACCAGCATGAAATAAAGGGGTTTTCAAGGCTCATTGAAAATCCAGCACTGATGGAACCAGATTTTGTTCCCTCAGGTGGGAGTTCCCACTGCTTGGAAAATTCATTAAAAAAAGAAGAATTAGTTCTGTTCCACGTTGCCCCTCCAAATAGGATCTAATTGTGTTGCAGTTCAGTTCACAGTTTGATTTGCAGATGTGGTCCTTGACCTTAAGAACATAGGAAGAGCCTGCTTCATCCAGAAAGTGGCCTACCTAATCCAGCATCCTGTTCTCACCGTGGTGAACCAGATGCCTGTGGGAAGCCAGCAATCAGAACATGAGCACAAGAGCTATCTCCTCTGCCCTGTGGTTTCCATCAACTGGAATCCAGAAGCATTGCTGCCTCCATCTGTGGAGGAAGAGCATAGCCATTATAGCTAGTAAACACTGATAACCTTCTCCTCTATCAATTTGTCTAATCTTATGTTTTTATAATTATTGTAATATATAATACACTTGTTATGTACTGAAGCTCTCACCCTGGGCCAGCAGGGGGATACTGTAGATAGTTATGCAAATGAAGGATCAAAAGTGACGTTCAGTGATTGGATAGTTTTAGAAAGTTGTTACAGTAACGTGGTACTGGAGCTCTATATAAGCAGGCTGACTGAGCCCTTCAGTTCAGTTCTGTCCTGGCCTGTGAATAAACAAGAGCTGTTTGAAGAATCGCTGTGTCGTCTGATATGTTCACCCACAACTTAACAACACAAATATAATTTATAATTATTGTAATTCACTCTATGTGGGGCTTACTTGAAGCTGACCCAGAAACTCCAGTGGGTACAGAATGCTGCGGCGAGACTCCTTACGGGGTCCTCGCTGCGGGATCACATTAATCCAGTGCTACACCAGCTGCACTTGTGGCTCCCAGTGGAGTACAGGATCAGGTTCAAAGTGCTGGTTTTAACCTTTAAAGCCCTATACAGCCTAGGACCCTCGTACCTACGGGACCGCCTCTCCTCATATGCCCCACGGAGGACCTTACAGTCTGCAAATAATAACATCTTGGAGATCCTGGGCCTCAGGGAGATTAAGCTGGCCTTGACCAGTTTTTAGCTATCCTTCAAAACTGATACTTCTCCAAATTTTGTGATGCAGTTCTCCAACCCCCCCATAATATGTGTACAAATATGCTAATATTGGGAGAGTTTGCATATGCTAGTAAAAAATGCATCATACAGAAATGAATTCTATTACAGCCATCTGCTTGCAGAAATGTGTTTATATTAGGAGAAATGTGCACTAAATTGCTGACAAATTTTTATGAGGACTTTTTAAAAAATGCAAACTTATTCTGAAATGTGACAAACTGCATATAAGATAGGGAGAAAGAGAAACAGAGAGGAAATGGATGTGATGGGTTCGTCCATCCCTAGCAGAAACCACTGAATTTAAAAGAACAACAACAAATCAGTCAGTTACCACTAATCTAAAAGACAAGAGATGCAGTGTGCAGAAAGGTTCTGTTAGTAAGTTCATGGATTTGACACTTATTTACAAGATTTCATTTAACAGAAACAATAACCATTTTATCTTTTTTTATTATTTTTTATAAAGATATTTATTAAGTTTCCAATTTTGTACAAACAAAAAGAAAAAAGCTAAAAGAAAAAGAAAAAACACATACAGTTCTCAATACTTAATTTTAAATGACATATTTCCCTGACCTCCTCATACCTCCCCTTCCTGTATTCCAATTCAAATTATTTACTCAGCAAATCCTTATCTCGAATCATTACAGCTGGAAACCCCTTAATTTCAATCCAACATCATTCAACATTCTTTAATTTTACAATATTTCTGTAAATAGTCCTTAAATTTCTTCCAATCTTCTTCCGCCGACTCTTCTCCCTGGTCACGGATTCTGCCAGTCATTTCTGCCAATCCCATACAGTCAATCATCTTCATCTGCCATTCTTCCAGAGTGGGTAAATCTTGCGTCTTCCAATACTTTGCTATAAGTACTCTTGCTGCTGTTGTAGCATACATAAAAAAAGTTCTATCCTTTTTTGACACCAACTGGCCGACCATGCCCAAGAGAAAGGCCTCTGGTTTCTTCAAGAAGGTATATTTAAATACCTTTTTCAATTCATTATATATCATTTCCCAGAAAGCCTTAATCTTAGGGCACGTCCACCAAAGGTGAAATAATGTACCTTCTGTTTCCTTACATTTCCAACATTTATTATCGGGCAAATGATAAATTTTTGCAAGCTTGACTGGGGTCATGTACCACTTGTATATCATTTTCATAATATTCTCTCTTAAGGCATTACATGCCGTAAACTTCATACCAGTGGTCCATAACTGTTCCCAGTCAGCAAACATAATATTATGTCCAACGTCTTGTGCCCATTTAATCATAACAGATTTAACCGTCTCATCCTGAGTATTCCATTTCAACAGCAAATTATACATTTTTGACAAAGTCTTGGTTTTGGGTTCTAACAGTTCTGTTTCCAATTTAGATTTTTCCACCTGGAAGCCAACTTTCTTATCCAAATTGTAAGCTTCCATTATCTGATAATAATGAAGCCAGTCTCGCACTTTATCTTTTAATTTCTCAAAACTCTGTAATTTCAATCTGTCCCCTTCTTGCTCCAAAATTTCCCAATATTTTGGCCATTTGGCCTCCATGTTAAGTTTTTTCTGAGCCTTAGCCTCCATTGGTGACAACCACCTTGGGGTTTTATTTTCTAGTAAATCCTTGTATCTTATCCAAACGTTAAACAATGCTTTTCTGACAATATGGTTTTTAAATGCCTTATGTGCTTTAACCTTGTCGTACCACAAATATGCATGCCACCCAAACACATTATTGAAACCTTCTAAATCCAAAATGTCTGTGTTCTCGAGAAGCAGCCACTCTTTCAGCCAGCAGAATGCTGCTGATTCATAGTAAAGTTTAAGGTCTGGCAGGGCAAATCCACCCCTTTCCTTTACATCAGTTAATATCTTAAATTTTATTCTAGGCTTCTTGCCCTGCCAGACAATTTAGAAATGACTTTCTGCCACTTCTTGAAACAGTCCATTTTGTCCAAAATTTGCAATGTTTGAAACAAAAACAACATTCTAGGCAATACATTCATCTTTATAGCTGCAATTCGACCCAACAAGGAAAGCTTCAAATTTGACCAAATTTCTAAATCTTTTTTCACTTCAGCCCAACATTTTTCATAATTATCTTTAAACAAATTCCCATTTTTAGCTGTCATATTAATCCCCAGGTATTTCACTTTCTTAACCACAGTCAGTCCTGTTTCATTCTGGAACTTCTCTCTTTCAATCAGTGTTAAGTTTTTCTCAAGAACCTTAGTTTTTAACTTGTTCAATTTGAACCCTGCAACCTGACCAAATTCTTGAATTAATTCTAAAACTCTTTTAGTGCTAGATTCTGGCTCCTGTAGTGTCAAAACTAGGTCATCTGCAAATGCTCTCAATTTATACTGTTTAGCTCCGACCTGTATACCTTTAACCATCCGGTCCCTTCTGATCATATTCAGCAAGACCTCCAGGACCGATATAAAAAGCAAAGGGGAAATTGGGCATCCCTGTCGTGTCCCTTTTTCTATCTTAAATTGTTCCGTAACCACATTATTTACAATTAATTTGGCCTTTTGTTCAGAATATATTGCACCTATACCATTCTCAAAGCCATGGCCTACCCCCATACCCTGTAAGTTCTTTTTCATAAAACTCCAAGAAATATTGTCAAAGGCTTTCTCTGCATCCACAAATATCAAAACTGCTTTAGTGTTTATATTCACTTCTAGCTTTTCCAAAATGTCAATTATATTCCTCAGGTTATCAGATAGATGTCTTCCCGGTAGAAAGCCCGCTTGGTCCTTGTGAATCTCTTCAATCAGTACTTTTTTCAGTCTCTTAGCCAAAATATCAGCAAAAATTTTGTAATCCACATTTAGTAGGGATATGGGATGGTAGTTCCTAAGTTGAGTCTTTTCAGTCTCTGTTTTTGGTATTAGTGTAATATAGGCCTCTTTCCACGATTCTGGTGCCCTTTTCCCTTCCAAAATTTCATTGCAGACTTCCTTCAAAGGTTGTAATAACCACTCTTTCAAAGATCTGTAGTAACTGGAAGTCAACCCATCCGGTCCTGGAGACTTGCCTAATTGCATATTTTGAATGGCACCTTCTATCTCCTGGTCAGATATTTTGCAATTCAACATTAGTTTACTTTCTTGTGAATTTTTTTCAAAACAAAATTTTTTTTTTCCTTCCAGTAGCACCTTAAAGACCAACTAAGTTAGTTCTTGGTATGAGCTTTCGTGTGCATGCACACTTCTTCAGATACACTTCATTTTTTTGTAATCCATTTATCTTAACAATAACCATTTTATCAATGCACACATTCCTCCACCAGAGGGCGCGAAGAGCAGTGACAATAATGTTGCCTATATAGAGAGACCTGTTGGTAAGCAATGCGCAAGACAAATTGGCTCCTTCAATGTGCAAAACAAATTGGATCCTTCAATAAATTACTGCAAGTGCTGAGCCACAGATACTTGTAAGGTTACAAGATCCAGATATTTTAACTGCTGCTTGGTTAATATATGCCAGAACCTGGGCGGGGATGGGGGTGGGGATACATACAAACCAACTAAACAACCTATCATTAGAAAGACCTGGGAACGGTTAAGTTTGATTTAATTAACAACCATGCTAAGAAAAAATTAAATGATCATAGGGAACTAAATAAACGGCATCCAGTAACAATTCGTGTGAAAAGAAATTTAGGAATCTCTGGTGTGGATTATTTATAAACAGGGAATATAGGGACGTGGGTGGCGCTGTGGATTAAACCACAGAGCCCAGGGCTTCCCAATCAGAAGGTCGAGGTTTGAATCCCTGTGACGGGGTGAGCTCCCGTTGCTCGGTCCCTGCTCCTGCCAACCTAGCAATTCAAAAGCACATCAAACTGCAAGTAGATAAATAGGTACTGCTCTGGCGGAAAGGTAAACGGCGTTTCCGTGCGCTGCTCTGGTTTGCCAGAAGCGGCTCAGTCATGCTGGCCACATGACCCAGAAACTGTACACCGGCTCCCTCGGCCAATAAAGCGAGATGAGTGCCGCAATCCCAGAGTTGGCCACGACTGGACCTAATGGTTAGGGGTCTCTTTACCTTTACTTTTAATCGTATATACCAATTCAGCAAGTATAGAATCATAGAATTGTAGAGTTGGAAGGGTAAAAAAGGTAAAAGGTAAGGGACCCCTGGACAGTTAAGTCCAGTCAAAAGCGACTATGGGGTTGCAACTCTCATCTCGCTTTCCTGCATTTGTCCAGAGGCAGCTTTCCGGGTCATGTGGCCAGCATGACTAAACTGCTTCTGGTGCAACGGGACATCATGACTGAAGCCAGAGCACATGGAAACGCTGCTTACCTTCCCGCCACAGCGGTACCTATTTATCTACTTGCACTGGTGTGCTTTCAAACTGCTAGGTTGGCAGGATCTGGGACAGAGCAACGGGAGCTCACTCCGTCATGGGGATTCGAACCGCTGACCTTCTGATCAGCAAGCCCAAGAGGCTCAGTGGTTTAGACCACACCGCCACCTGCATCCATAAAGTGGGAAGGGGTCCTGAGGGTCATCTAGTCCAGCCCCCTGCAATGCAGGAATATAGAATAAGGGCATCCCTTAATCTGCTGCCCGCCCGCCAAGTACCAATAGAGCACTGATGGTAGAAGAGGGGTGGCTATGGAGGTTTCTACATACAGTTGCTATAAAGAGGCCTCAAAGGATGCCCTCCAAGGGTAACATAGAATTGAGCCCTGAAAACAGATTATAAATGGAAGTATAATATTCAGTGGTTTTAACCCACCTTCCCCCCACTATTAGCAAACACAGAGTTATATAGAAGGAATGGCTCACTCTTCCCACTTACTTTGATCACTATCAGAAGCTTGAACAATTAGTAATTGGGGTTTTTTTGTTCAGAAAAAAAGGATTGTGGTATTTAAAACATCTGGAAACATCTGGAAAAGGATTGTGGTATTAAAAACATCTGGCTGAAAAGGTAACACACAATCCCCATGTCACTCAAACCAGACACTTTAAAGCCATAACATCCATGGGACAGACCAATTATCCATTCAACTCCAGATATGCCTATCGTAATATCCACAAATATCAATGAATGTCAAACAGCATCGCTGTGACAGGCTGATGGTTGTCTTCTTCATTTCCACAAGCGAAACTCCACCCAGACTCAAAACCAACCAGCATCAGAATTCTTAACTAACCTGGAATCTTAACTGTACCACTGAGGGTCAGGGAGGGGGGAGGGAGGGGAATACGAGATGTTTCTTTCCTGTTATTATGCCTGACTAGTTGTTTTCATTTATAGCTTCATAAAATTATATAAAATCCAATAAAAAAGGAAGAGGGTTGTTGCCATATGATACTTCTGAGAGTCAGTTGATCAATGATACGTCCAGACCAGATGGGGAGGAGGAAAAACATTTCTAGTTAATATGAGTAAAGGAATATTATCTGCAACATTATGGAAACCAGTTAAGAGTTTTCAATGAGTATTTTATAAATCCTATAAAATAAAATATTAAGTGGCAGCTCAATAGAGTTGGACCCTTCAAAAGAAATATATATATATATATATATTCCCATTTAGACTATACTCCTGTTAGATTTTTAAAAAGTGTATAGAATTCTGTAAGTCATCGGTTAGAGCTTTAATAATGAGTAAATGATGTGGACTAAACATATTTGGTACTTATGAAAGAGACAAAACATTAATAATAAAGGTTCTGTACAGTCCAGAATTGACATGATGTCAACTGCCATTAGCTCAGATGGAAAACAGCAATTAGATTTGTTGTCTGGTGAAATTAAAAATAATAATGGAGGTAAATATGACATAGCTGTTGGGAACAAATTTCGTCCATTAAAATAATGGTTGCAAGTCATCAGAAGCAAACAAAATCCCTTCCTATAATTGGAAAATTGCCAAGGAATTCTGCTGCTCGTGAATGTATAGGGAGGGGAACACTGAAGGATCCCGAGTCCATAGTTTCCTTACCCTTAAAATGAAATGCTAATTCATAAACAAAAGATGGGTTTACTGTGTACAGAGTAGAGTACACATCTCTGTTTGGCTAGGATACCCCTAAAGCTTCCATTCCCCTACAAGGGACACAGGAATTCCACCAGGGGCAATTATAGCTTTTCATTTGCAGTGGCAATGATAAATAAATAAAAAGCTTTTTAAAAAAAAATATTTCTTTTTTGCTAACTGTTCCAATAATGGAAGGCAAAATCATTTTTCTGCCCCCTAAGGCCCCCTGAAATCTACCAATTTATTCTGTTTTATATATACAGTTTATACATCAGTGTCTGTCCTCCGGTGGTAGTGGGTCCAACGCTCCAGAAGGGAGAATTGCCCCACCACCCTCAATCTGTCCTCACCTGCCTTCACTCTTACTTACAACCAGTCCAGGAAGCAGAACCTCCTGTTAGCTTCTTCCTCCTCAGTCTCAATGCTGCCCTTGTAGAACTCAAAAGGGAGGAGTATGGGAGACGAATATAGAATTAGTTAGCTCTGGCTATGTTGCCTCTGGCTACACTAAGAGTTGATTCCCCAGCATTCCAGTAGTCATGAGCCAACACTGGTATCCTCTGTGGATGTTGATATGCTTTATACATGGTATGCTTGGGAGAGTAGCCAAACCCACTTTTAGTCATGCCCACCTTGGGCATATGACGCCTAAGGTTGACTAAGGGTGAATGTTGGCACTGGGGGCAGGGGGAGGTTAGTCTATTGGTCACTGATCTTACAGTGACCTATTGAGAGAGTATTTTCATTGCAACTATTCCTAGAGAAGTTGGCATTGAGGGGCTTTCTCCTCTCAGGAGTGGTGTAGTGGTTAAGAGTGGTAGATTCGTAATCTGGGGAACCGGGTTCGCTTCCCCGCTCCTCCGCATGCAGCTGCTGGGTGACCTTGAGCTAGTCACACTTCTTTGAAGTCTCTCAGCCGCACTCACCTCACAGAGTGTTTGTTGTGGGGGAGGAAGGGAAAGGAGAATGTTAGCCGCTTTGAGACTCCTTCGGGTAGTGATAAAGCAGGATATCAAATCCAAACTCCTCTTCTTCTTCTTCTCAAGTATTGTTCTGTTCATCCCATTTCTCACCACAATTGCTATGTGTACCCCAACGTGAATTTCCACAGGTTTCAGTGCATATCCAGGTTTGTTTTCCTTTTGCGGGTCATAATGCTTGTGTTTGTTTACAAAGGTTGAGCATAAGTGGATGTTTACAGTTTAAGCACCCTCAGCAAATATCCCACCATTCACTGCTAACCTGTCAGATTTCTAGAGAAGCAACCAGCGCCCTCAAGTTCTTGCAGAGGGCACCTCAGCTATTCTGCATGTCTCAGTCTGCCCCTAGTATAAGTTGTAGTCTGCCCTTTACACAAAGACTTTAAATTACAACTTTCCCAGGAAAGGAGAGGGAATGAAGCCTTATTTTCTGGTATTTGTTGGTCAAAAAGGGCCATCAGTTTTTTCATTGTGTGGAATGATCCTATAAAGATAAGTAGACATTTCTCAAATAAGTATTTCATTTTCTGCTTTTATTACCTCACTATGAATATTAAAAAATATCCCATAATGACTTTTCTGCACATTAGAAATTCCTGCGTCACTTTTAATGATTCAGCTGCATGGAACTCTTTATAGGAAGTGTTATTATTTCCCATGTAATCAGCTTCGTTCGGCTTCATTGCATGGAAGATACAAACATCATCAAGCACCCTCTTCTTCCCATGACCCTTGAGTTTTCATATGCTTGAAAGGTTCTGTGCCCTCATTATTACTGTCGTTAAGTAGATTTTTTTCAATAATTCACAATTATATGAAAATCAGAACATAAAAGCCCATTACACACAGCAAATGACAGTAATTTTTTTTGGGGGGAGGGAGGCAGGGGCAAGGAAACAGTGAAGGAATATCAATTACTGTCTCAATTGTCCCATCAGTGTTATTCTTTTCCACAATTGAACTTTTTGGGTGTCCAAGTGAACCAGGTAAATATGAAAATATGGCAATAGTGAGAGATAATGAAGTTCATAATGTCCAGATGCACATGAAGGCTGTTGGTGGAGGTATTCCATGCTCACTTTAATGTATGTAATCAACAAACAAGTCCTGTTTACTTTGGCCACAGGCTAGCTTCCGTTTGTATGTCAGCTTTTCCATTTTCCCTATTTTGCTCCATAAACAGGCCTATCTATAATTTACTTAGTGTTCTCATCCTGTCCTCTGTTTGTTGCAATCAGTGTTGTTTCCTTCCCACTGCTGTTCTGCTTCCACAGAAACCTACATAGTTGCTATCCACTTAGTTGCTATCCACTATGGAGGAAACGAATGCAATGGATTATGTACTTAGAATCATAGAATCATAGAGTTGGAAGAGACCACAAGGGCCATCGAGTCCAACCGCCTGCCAAGCAGGAAACACCATCAGAGCACTCCTGACATATGGTTGTCAAGCCTCTGCTTAAAGACCTCCAAAGAAGGAGACTCCACCACACTCCTTGGCAGCAAATTCCACTGTCCAACAGCTCTTACTGTCAGGAAGTTCTTCCTAATGTTTAGGTGGAATCTTCTTTCTTGTAGTTTGGATTCATTGCTCCGTGTCCGCTTCTCTGGAGCGAAGCGGACTTAATTGCATGATTAACCTCAATGCAGAAAATAAAACAATTATTTATATAATGTTTACACACATAAAAACATAGAATGTGTAAACATATAGTGTGTGAACATATACTGTTTACACACATAAAAAACAAAAAAACAAACTTGTATTGACTTGTGTGATTTTTGTTCCTGCCTTCAGGCGAATGTGAGAATTGTGGCAATTTCAACTACCAATTCTGTTCCTGGTTGAATTCTCTGACCCCCCCCCCCCCGTCATGCTGCTCACATCATGGCCTACCAGCATTTTTAGATATTTGTGAAACCTGATCTCTGGCACCACCCACTCCCAATAACAGGAGTTGCTCCCATGCTGTCAAGCATCTGGATACACTTATTTTAGTGGGAATGGATAGAACGGGAAAAGAGAGCCATAACCCCTTCCTTCTCACCATAACCTTGAGGTTTTATACCAAATGTGTCAATAAAAAGGTAAAGGGACCCCTGACCATTAGGTCCAGTCGTGACCGACTCTGGGATTGCGGCGCTCATCTCGCTTTATTGGCCGAGGGAGCCGGCGTACAGCTTCCGGGTCATGTGGCCAGCATGACAAAGCCGCTTCTGGCAAACCAGAGCAGCGCACGGAAATGCCGTTTACCTTCTTGCCAGAGCGGTACCTATTTATCTACTTGCACTTTGATGTGCTTTCGAAATGCTAGGTTGGCAGGAGCAGGGACTGAGCAATGGGAGCTCACCCCGTTGTGGGGATTTGAACCACCGACCTTCTGATCGGCAAGTCCTAGGCTCTGTGGTTTAACCCACAGCGCCACCCGTGTCTATGTGTCAATAGATGGCTGTAAAAACAACTTGCTTGGGGTTGGGTTTTCTTGTGGTTATTTGTACACCTAAGTAGCAAAGTGACTTGTAACAGATGGGAAGAGAATAGTGGTTCTCAGGTGGTTCTTTCTGCCACTTTGTGGATAGAGATATGCGAAATCCCATAAAAATATATATATTTTCCTGTTTATAGAAATGTCTTCCCTTATTGTGTGGGAATTATTACAAAAGTGAAGAGTGCAAAGTTCTTTAGTTTTGTTGACTTCATGAAACACAGTGTTATGTATCACACACACACAGAGGCTGGATCTACACCTGTTTAATGTTATTAGAACAATATTAGGTATGTCATTCTAAAACATCACAGAGCATAATTGTAAATTAAAGTGTTTTTTACCTTTTTTTAAAATCAAAATGCTGTCTCCCTAGTGCTGGTTGCTGGTTGCTCTGCAGCACCCTCTGGCATCATGTTTTAATAACGCATCATGAACATTAAGAGTAGGACTTCATGTGTCCATCTATATTAGCAAAACCATTCCTTAACCCTTTCTTAACATTAAAAACCATGAGTGTAGATCCTAATCACTGCAGATATCTCCTCGGCTGTGATGGGAGCATTTGGGCAGGAGGCAGGAGGGCCCTGACAGGGTCCTAAAGTCCACCCACCTTCTTCCCAAAGACTAATACTACTGCCCCCACCCCCTGGAGCTGCTTCCATGCCCCCCCATCTGCTGGTTGGGAGAAGCTGGGGAGCCCCAATATCAAGGTGGAAGCCGTGGTGGCGTTAGACATTCCAGGACCGTCCCAACCAAATCAGGACACTTGCAGGGTATGAGAGGGGTTTGCTTTGCCAGCACATTCCTCGCACTGTACACACTGGTGAACCCTCAACTGAGCATAGGACTCGGTCCTGTTGGTTGCAGGGGTCTGCTTCACCACTGTGCTGGTAATGCACTGGAGAAGCAGCATTCAGAGGGCTTGAACTCTCCAACTGACATCAGCTGATGGGCAGGTGGGTAGAGTTTATGGGAAATGGTCTCTCAAGTCAATTTGGACCCCAAAGGTGGGCCAAGATTTGCCCACAGGTCAGTGGTTCCCTACTTGTGCCCTAAAGGGTCCGGTTCCCCTTTTGCTTTCAGTTTGCTTGTAGAGTTGCACAGACATAAGAGTTGCAGCTCTATGTCTATATTTTGGACTTCCTTTTTCCAATGTTATTGGGATAGCACTGGGTTTAGTCACCCAGATCTGCCAGCACCAGATGTAGTGTGGTCCTCATTTCATTGTCAGAAATGCTCACATATTATTATTATTTTAAATCCTACTTAGTGATTGATGGTGATCTTCCAAGCCAGAGCTTGTTTCTGCGCTTAAAAGGCACTCCAGCTTGCTCATACATGCCAGACAAAAACGTATACAAGCATTTGTCATAAATTACCAGGTTTTTCAAGAGGAAGGTGGTAGAGGAGGGGGGAAGTAGAACATCATGTTCTACTTGCACATAGACTGAAAAGGCACACGAGGGGCTGAAAGGGGGCTCTCCCTGAAAGGAGAAGAAGCTTTGTTGCCAAGTTTCAGGCTTCCTTTAGCAGGCCACAATGAGAGCAACCCAGTTAGCTTATATGCAAACGAAGCAGCACATTCTGAGAGCTCACATCCTATGGGTTTCAGATTCTTAGTAATGGCAATGTAGGTCAGAGGTGGGGAACCTTTTTCAGCTCAAGGGCTACAGTCCTATCTGGGCAAATTTCCAGGAGCATAATGCCTGAGGCAAAAGCAGGCAGAGAACTACATGTAAATGCTACCTTTGTACCAGAAGCTAGTTTCCACTGACACTCCATCCCTGTTTTTCATTCTGGCAAGCAAGAAGCATTACTGGAGTTCACAGAAAGATTATAGCCAGGCAAAAAGCCTCAGGGTGTGAAGAAGGGCCAGTGAAGGGCCACATTTGTTTTCTGTGCCTGAGGTTCTTGGTCCCTGGTTTAAACATAAGATTGCAGCTACAATCATTTTTTAATAGAATTTTAGGGTTGCCATACGTCTGGAGTTTCCTGGACATATCTGCCCATAAAAATAGCTCAAAAACTTTGCCAAAAAAAAAAGCTCAACAACATTTCTGTCCAGATTTTCACGGTTTAAAATATGGCAACCCTGGGGAATTTGCTCTGGTTACCGGTAATTGCCCCCAATAGCCAGCTGATGAGAGGTAGACTGGGGTGGACCTTGGTAATATGGCATGCTGTGCAAGGCCTTTTGACAACCACCCAACCACCCTCACAGTGCCTGCTTAACTGGGGCTTTAGGAAGGAGGAGCAAGGCTCTGCCACAGTCTTAGAAACCTATTACTGTACCTTCTTCCCAAAGCCTGGTAAATACTTGCCTGGATTTGGGAATTAGGCAGAAGGACTCTGGGAACCTGTCAGAGCCCTCATTCTCCTTCCTGAAGCTGGGCAAGCCCCTACCGAGCTTTGAAAAGGTTCCCTCCACAATGGTGCACCTGGTGTGACCACACAGCTCAAAGTGCTCTAAATCCACTTCTGAATTAGAAAATGATTAGAAGACGGCTGGGCATTTCCCTGTCTGTTTGCAGCTGAGGGGAAGGTGGAGCTGTGTACATAATTGTGTTCCATTGCAATATCTGAGGGCACATGATATGGTGTAATAGCACCCGCCTTTGGTAATGTGCTCTCAATAAATACCAGATGGGCACCTACAGTATTGACATTGTGGCTGAACTAATATAACGCTTAAAAGAAGTAGTGTCTTTCTGCTCATGTACCCCGATCAATATACAAATAGAAAAAGAAAACCCACATCCAATGGAAATATATCTTTAGCACAAAATCTGATGAAATGTATGCATGCATACTGCTCTTACCAACGTTTGAAATTTTTAAGTAACATTGCATTAAAATGTTGCAAGGGAACTGAAATATAAAGGCAGGAAGGATGTCTGAAAGCCTATCTGATCCCCACTGGAGGATGGACCTGTGGCACTATGAAGCAGTGGGAGCAGAATCCAGTTGCATTCAGTGGGTCTTACTTCCTATGAGCATAGGATGGGGCTCTAACAGTGCAGTCCTATGGATGTCTACACAAAAGTAAGCCCCATTGAGTTCACTGGGTCTTGCTCCCATTTAGTTGTGCATATGATCTCAGTAGGGCTTACTCTGTGGACTAATGGGCCTGGCACAGGTGCTAATTTGGCCTGTGAGCCGTTTCTCCCAAACTACACTCACCTGCCCAACACCTAGTATCACAGGTGAGTGATCCAGTATCAGTAGCTGTGCATAATGCATTGGTAAGGGAGGCTTTCAGCATGAATCTGCTTGGGTCAAGCTGTGCTACTGAACCCCCACGGGCCCCAAAAGAAAGATACAATTTAAAACCAGAAAAATTAAAACAGTGAACAATACAGAATACATAAAATGCTCATCCAATAGCATACTAATTAGGACCAGTCCTACCACCTCCAAAAAGATCACAGCCTGGCAATGGTGGCTGTGAGCTTGTCTTCCTAGGTAAAGCTTTCCATCGGAAAGGCCCATTATTGTGAGGCCACCCTCTGCATCTCCCTCAGGTGGGGGACACTGAGAAGGATCCCTGATAAAGACAGCAGGGTCTGTGCTAGGTCACATGGAGAGAGGCAGCATTTGAGGCACTGCCAACCTGAGCCACATAGGACTTTAAAAGTCAAAAGCAGAGCTTGAAAATTAATGGGTAAGCAGTTCAGTCAGGCCAGAATTGGTGCAGCATGTCCAGACCTTCTGGTCAACAATCTAGCTGCTGAATTCTGCCACAGCTGTAGTCTCCAAACTGTCTTTAAGAGCAGCCCCACCTAAAACATGATGCAGTAGTCTAACTGGGAGGTTAAGATGTTAAGAAGAGAATGGCCCTTGGCTTGTGTTTTGAAGATAATAAAGAAGGTACCAGTGGAACGTGTACACAGAGAGATTTCTACCATTTGGGCATCATCATTAAAAAGGGCCTCTTTGTGGTCATGGCTGCCTAACCTCAGAAGGTGGGGAGACTCAAGAGAAAGTAGGCCTTCGGTACACATCTCGGGGGAAGGACGGCTCACATGGAAGAAGGGAGCCCTTTACGTACATATGGCTTTAAATTCCTTTGTATTACATATGTCTTACAGGAGAGCCAGAGGGCTCCTAGGTGTCATCCTCTCTAGTAAGTTGACCCGATAATTGATGGTTTGTGGAGGGGGGCTTTCCCACTGGTGGTAGTAGTGTTATGAAATGAACTTGCTGGTGAAACAGAGATCTCACCTGTAATGACATCCCATTGGCTTTCAAAGACATGCCTCTGTGTTTACACAGGTGTTCCCTCTACCTCTCCACCGGAGCCTCCCGTTTTAATTGCTGTGTTGTCTCAATGAGATTGTTTTATTGCATATTATTATGGAGGTATATATTTTAATGTTTGTGTAACTAGCTTCATACATTGTAAACTGCTTAGATGCCTGTTTTGGCATTAATCAATATATGAAACAACAATAACCACATAAGGCTTACTCTCACATCTTCCTATTATGAACATATTAATGTTGCATGCCATACCAGTCTCCAATTGGTGAGATATTCCAGAGGTTCCAGGCGCTTACCCAGGGTTCAGTTTCCTCAGAATGAGGCACAGTGGAGACAGTGGTGTCTTTAGGATATATGGTTTATTGACAAATATATACAATCTGAGGTTCCAGTGGGTGGGCTCACAGCATGAACACCCAGAATGTCACAACCACAGCCTTGTTGGATGGAGAATATATTGCCCATTCTGCATAGGAGACATGATGTCAATATCTAGTATGGAATGTTTTCTTAAATTCCCGTCTCTCTGTTTGAAGAGACCTTTTTTATTGACTTGGCATTGACCAACTATTATGAGGCTCTTATCTCTGCTATATTAGACCTGCAGTACAATATAAACACTCCTGCCCATGTGTTTGTAGAGGCTTTTTTATTGCTTGTTTGGTTTTCTTCCTCTTTATTGTCTTCAGTATCTCTGCATTGTGGGCCTTATTGGCAACATATTAAGATGTTAGTTTCTTTCAATCTTATTCACATAGTCCAAACCAAACTATTAATATCTCTTATGCTGGGTCTATCAATGAATTTTCCCCCTCTACTTTCTTGCCAATACCTGCTAATTTTGGTAAAGTCGAAAGAGACCATTCCCTGTGCTCTGATTCCAAGTGAAATGTAATATGAATTAATGTCATTACTATATTGAAGTTAGCCTGGGTGCCATTCACACTAGACATTTAAAGCAATATCATACCATTTTAAACAGTCATTACTTCCCGCAAAGAATCCTGGGGACTGTAGTCTGTTTAGAGTGATAACTGTTAGGTGATAATTGTTAGGTGACCCCTATTTTCCTAACAAAGCTACAATTCCCAGAGTGCCTTAACAATCAATCCCTCATTCCAGGGAACACTGGGAATTGTAGTTTTCTTGCACTATATTCCAGCATATTTCTGGAAATGGTTTTTATGGGCTTAGCCACATTTACTGTTGCTCTTTCCACGCAAGGCCTGTGCTTTAAAGCTCTGTGCCAGAGTACCCCCCCCCTTTTTTGTTCCAGAATGTACCTGGCAAAAGCACACTCTTTAAAACTCAATCACAGCAAATCTGCAGAGCATTCTACAGAAAACCTGGATTGTAATTTGCTCCAATTGAGTGCTAAAAAGCAGGTTTCACAGGGCAAAAAGAAAAACATTCGGGCACAGAGCTTTTTAAGTGCCTGGAAAGACCAGGGCAAAACTCAAGTGACCCAGAGTCATGTGAAAGCTGAAATATAATGTGGAAATTAACAGTCAGGGAAACATCAGGAAATTGGAATAAACTGCCATGTGAATGAAATCTGTGTTCCTATGGGAATAAATGCTGCAGCCAAGTTATATCCTCAAATATATATATATATAATTTGTAAAACAACAATAAAAACAACAACCTTCAGCTACTGAGTGGAATCCAACAAATTATAATCATGTCTCACAAAGTATACTGTCAGGTAGCTCATGAAAGTTTCAACAGTCTTCTCCCAGGACAGACATTTTAGCATTTAATGTTAAGCCCCATCACATTGTTATATGCTTAGCTTGGTTATCGGTAAATGATAGTTCTAGTTTATTCATATTCAGGCTCTTCTGAATGCTTTTTAATGTTTTGTTTAAAGTGTACAGAGGACATACAAGTACACACCAATTAAGCAAGCATTTGCCAGCTTGATGCCTCCAGGTGTTTTAAGCCCCAGATGACACAGCTGTTAAGGGCACCAGGTTGGTGAAGATTGAATTAAGCCATGAAAAATCACACATATAAGCAGATCCGTAACCCAAGCAATACATGACATTCCACTTCATAATCCAATTTTGGCCATTCTAGAACAACGTAAGTGGAATCCAGATGCCCCCAAATGAGATTTTTAGTGTATTTCCCTTGACAATATAGTCATAACTAGTCCGTTTATCCATGTCAATTATGCACCAGGGCTTATTATAAGCTACCAATTACAGTGGTACCTTATTCTCAAAAGCCTTGGTACTCAAAACACCTTGGTTCTCAAATGCCAAAAACCCAGAAGTGTTCCAGTTTTCGAACGTTTTTCCGAAGCCAAATGCCCAATGTGGCTGACAGCTATTGTTTCCAGGGCACCTGCAACAATCAGAATCTGCACCTTGGTTTTCAAACATTTTGGAAGTCAAAAGCAGTGTACTAAGTGTACTAAGTACCTAAAATGCTCATCCAATGACATTTTGTTACAAAAGGCGGGTGCCTGCCCCTCTCTCTGCTGAGTGGTGGCAAGACCCCATGGGGTCCCAAGGCACACACACAGGGGTCGGTGTCCCTTTGGAGAATAGAAGACACAGCAGAGACTGTTGTGCTTTAAGAAATATGGTTTATTCACCTATTTACACCTTGCAATCTGCATGGAGGGAATTCACATCTTTCAGCATAGTCATTCCAAGAGGCAGTAGCATAAGCTGCCTGCAGCCAGCACCCTCCAAAGATGGATATCAGCCCTTCTTCCTCCTCCTCTCTCCCAGAAACCTCTTGCTTGAAAATTCATTTTTCCTGTCCCCTCAAACATACACCCCATCACCTTGGTAGCATCTCATGCCCTGAAGGATTCCTCTCTTCAATGGCCCATCAACTCCTTTTGTCCTGTTAGGTTTGCTCTTCCTCCAGCCAGCCAGGATGGCTTGTATAAACCAGCCCAGGAATTCTGTTGCAGCTTGCATTCTCCTATCTTATCACAAATAACTGAAACCCTAGCATTTATTGATTTCTAGGGTTTACACTAAATCTATAACAATTTTAATAACAATTCCTACCTGTCTCACTAAAAGATGGACACCACGTAGGAGGCAATTTAATTACAAAAGTAAGGTTTGTATAAAGAAAAAGGTCTTTGCCTGAAGACTGACAGCAGGTGCATCTCCCTGGGGATAGATGGAGCTACCACTGAAAGAGGCCTCTTCTCGTGTGGCCACCCTCTATGCCTCCAGAGCTGGAGCACCCACAGTGACAAGGCCATATCCCAAGTCACCACCCATCTAATAGCAATATGTGAGGGGAATCTAAAGGCAAACAGCCCCAGATGATCATAAAGCATAACCAGGTTCCAACAGGAGAAGGCAGCCCTTGAAATGCGCCACTTAGCACTGAAGTAATCTCTGAACATCTCACACAATCCCACTGCCATCTTCACCTCTCATGCAGCCTGGGCAGATTTGCTGCTTTTCCCTCAGCGCAGTTTTGAATACTTTTGGAGACTGCTGCAGATTGAAACCATCTATGTCAGCTTTACAAGGGGAGACGCTGATCCATTGTGACACTCCCAATGCACACTCCAGCTTCTTCCCATGTGGCTTATGAGGTTAAAGCCCTTCCAGATATCTGCATCGTTAAGGGAATCACACCATATAAGGATAATGAACTAGTCCAGACAGGCACAAAATTCAATCTTGATATAGTTGCACAATCCATTCCTTTCCAGGTGGTAGATTGCCAGCAAGATTTTGTCACTCCTCAGCTGTGGCTATTTATCTACAAGTGGATCCTTGCAACAAAACATTGCAGTGTGGAGTACTCCTGTTTTGGAATCCTGCCAGCCAGTCACGTCTTTCCCCAGGACACTCCAATTTAACCCCCTTCCGGTTTTCAGTTCATCCGCTATCATTCCATGCCAACTGAACATATTCAATCTTCAATGGGTTGTTTGGGATTATTTTCCCCCCAAATATGTTTTTGCACTACTCCACAAAAGGCTGCCAATGGCTGTTTCTTGAGCTTATATGGCAGCCTTTTAGCTTCCCTTGGAGAATTGTGTTTGCTGTTAGTATATGGCAGAAGCAGGGATCTTTATTATACCCCAAGGGCTGCATTCCTTCATTGGCAACTTTCTGGGGGCTGGATACCAGTGGTGTTCATGGTGTTTGGAATGAGCTAATACAGATTTGCTAATTCACTGAATTAGTTAAAAAATATAAATGAATGACACCTGAATGTAGTTGCTATAATTTCCAAGTGAACTGGATATCAGTTAAGTTCCTTTTGCAGTGGAACTTGCAAACTCGTGCAATTTTAAATTCAGTTCCATTTTAATTTTAATTCATCTATATACATCAACAGAAGTCCAGATCAAGGGAAGTTATAGTGCCACACAATTCTGCTTTGGCCAGACCACACCTGGAATACTGTGCCCAGTTCTGGGTGCCACAGCTGAACAAGGATATTGGCAAGCTGGAACGTGTGCAGAGGAGGGCAACCAAGATGACTAAGGGTCTGGAAACTAAGCCTTATGAGGAATGGTTGAAGGAGCTGAGTATGTTTAGCCTGGAAAAGAGGAGACTGAGAGGAGATATGCCATTTTAAACAACAACAACAACCATCTTCAAATATGTAAAGGAGGATGGAGGATGTAGCAAGCTTGTTTTATTCTCTGGAGGCTAGGACCTGAACCAATGGATTCAAGTTACAAGGAGATTCTGACTCGGCATCATGAAGAACATTTTTATGGTAAGAGCTGTTCAACAGTGGAATGGACTCCCTTGGATGGCCAAAGCAGAAGTTGGATGGCCATATGTATGATCTAACTGAGATTCCAGGAGGTTGGACTAGATGTTTCTCAGGGTCCCTTCCTACTCTAAAATTCTGTGGTTCTGTGGTATAAAAAAAGAGTCTGGAGGGCCAGACAAAAAGGCATGGAGGGTCACATTTGGCTCTGAGGCCTGAAATTCTTCACCTTGGTATATATGGGATTGTCACAGAGAAACACCTATTATTATTATTATTATTATTATTATTATTATTATTATTATTCTACCCATAGCATGGCTTTAAAATAGGTAAATTGAAATGTAGTGCTTACAATAGAAAGCCATTCTGCAATGTGCAAGGAATCAGAAACCCTGCATGGAATACTGTCAGCTTCAATCCAACATTACCAACCCCAGGGTGGTCAACAGGCAGCTTCTCCAATTCCCTCTACCTCCTGTCCTGTCCTGAATAGCCCCTACACTATTTATCTTCAGGACTCATGAGACTGGTAAGGCACAGAAGCTATATGAGATCTCCTTCCTGAGCCTTGAAGTTGTTGGACTTGTTTGGACTGTTCTACCCTCCCACTCAGCTCTCCTTGGGAGTGTTTTGCTAAAATGCTTATATCTCCTGGGACTGAAATCTTAGCCCCGAGGGTCACTTTCTGGAGTGTTGCACAATTCAGGTTGCACAATTAAAGTTGGTTGGAAGGCCTTGCACCACAATTCCTCAAGGTCATACACTTTGTGGTAAGGAAGGTGACAGGAAAACACACTGGGAATTGTAGGATAGTGCTTCCTTCAATGCAATGATAACTAATCTCCTTGCAAATAAACCGTGGCATTAGCTCCTGGCTCAAAAAAGAAAATAAATCCTATAGGTTCCACACTATGATGTTAAGATTTCAGGCCAATTAAACAGAGAACCCAACCTCCTGCTGTTGTATAAATCAATATATATGTGTCTTTCTATATATGATGGGTAGCAGAGAGGATAATAAAACCTCCCATAACAGAATTCTGATGAAACCTGCACCAGCTTAATTATACATTTTACATAATTACACCCACAGTTTCTGATTTTGTGAAACAGCATTACAGTGGTACCTCGGGTTAAGTACTTAATTCGTTCCAGAGGCCTGTTCTTAACCTGAAACTGTTCTTAACCTGAGGTACCACTTTAGCTAATGGGGCCTCCTGCTGCCGCTGCGCCGCTGGAGCACGATTTCTGTTCTCATCCTGAAGCAAAGTTATTAACCTGAAGCACGATTTCTGGGTTAGCGGAGTCTGTAACCTGAAGCGTATCTAACCTGAAGCGTATGTAACCTGAGGTACCACTGTATAGTAATGCTGTGCCACTACTAGAGTGAGACCAGGGTGGTGTTGGTCCTGTCATCTGGGAAGCCCAGGACCTCCATGCACACTGCCCAGGCTTGCCCCCCACTTTGGTGCTGCTATCACAGCTATAACTATGCTATAGGCAGCAGTTACGAGTTACCAGTCTCTGCAGCCACAGCAGGTGCTGTGATTCTCCAGTAGTTTGACTTTGCTTCTGGAGGCACACTGCATTGTCCTTTGAGGGATGCCAACAACAAATGTTACTAGGTTCTTAAAAAATTAGCCTGTTGTCCTTTTATTTGGAGACTATAACTTTTTGATCAGTTTAGAAATTGGGTTTAAAAGGCATAATTGTTCCACCTCCATGTTTTGTATCCAGCTGTGCACTAAAAAACCAACACTGATACAATGCAGCGTTATTTATTATTTTCAGACAGCAGGCATTGGGTCTTTGGGCTGGGGGCAGCTGGGTGCAGGGATGAAGCATGAACCTTGGTTCTCAAACTTAATCCGTTCTGGAAGACCGTTTCAAAACCAATGTAAAATAATTGCATTTTACCTTAAGTTTCCTTAAGACTGTTTATTTTGTAGTAAGTCACTGACAAAGTAATGAATAATAATAAAAATTATAGTAATTACTCTTAAAGAGACAGGCCACACACACACTAGTCATGCCAGGATACGTTTCCTTTTGTCTAGCCTGCCTTGTGTATTTTTAGCCCTAGTAAAGGTAAAGGGACCCCTGACCATTAGGTCCAGTCGTGACCAACTCTGGGGTTGCGGTGCTCATCTCGCTTTATTGGCCGAGGGAGCCGGCGTACAGCTTCCGGGTCATGTGGCCAGCATGACTCAGCTGCTTCTGGAGAACCAGAGTAGCGCACGGAAATGCCGTTTACCTTCCCGCCGGAGTGGTACCTATTTATCTACTTGCACTGTGAAGTGCTTTCTAACTGCTAGGTTGGCAGGAGCAGGGACCGAGCAACGGGAGCTCACCCCGTCACGGGGATTCGAACCGCCGACCTTCTGATCGAGCCCTAGAAAAGCTATAATTGTAACAACTACTCGCCAACAGCAGTGTGATGTGGAGAGTGGACCTCACATTCATAGGTGCACTAGCCCATCAAAAGAAGAAAACATAAGCAACAAATAATTTATGAGCTCAACATGTGTTCTTTATGTACATGACTCACTGACTATACACCAAGCAGGGTTGTTGTATATCTTCAGCAGCCCTAGGGCTGCACTGAACACACACACACACCAGCTTGAAGACCCAACAGTTCCAAGAGATTTCAAAATTCCAACGACATATTCTCATCATGATAAAGCTCACAGTTACTTTAGGGCATTCTCTGCTGCACCACAAAGCAGTATCTTTTGGTAGATCAGAAACCTGGAGAAATCTAATTGTTTAAAACAAATATCCAGGACTTCTCCGAACTCCTCTTCCAAACAGCCGGTATAGCATGAGACTCTTAATCTCAGAGCTGTGGGTTTGAGCCCCACATTGGGCAAAAGATTCCTGCATCACGGGTTAGACTAGATGGTCCTTGAGGTCCCTTCCAACTTTACAATTATACAATTCTATGATTCTTAAACTTTCCCAGAGATTTTTCAATGCATTCTGCTCTTAATGATGACAATGGTCTAATGGCCAACCATTTTTTGCCTTTTGGTGTTTATCTTTTAGTTGGGTGGGATAGGATGTGCCCTTTTTATGTCATTGCAGAATGAGCACTTCTGGTTAATAATAGCTTTTAAATCTTTTTAATTCTGATTTATTTTTTTAAGATACAGTATGTTCTTTTTTAAAAGGCTGTAAGTCAAAATTTTATATGGACAAAATATTTTTAAGTTATCCTGTTAAATAGATAGTGCAATTACTAGATACCCTCCCCATCTTTTATAGTGAGGAATATATCTAATGACTCAGACCTCTGTGGTAAATATTAACAGTTAAGCATGACATTAGAAACACAGGGTTACTGAGAGGTTATAGTAAAAATAAATGTATCCCTAGAGGGCCCATTGCTCGGTCTCTGCTCCTGCCAACATAGCAGTTTGAAAGCACGTCAACATGCAGATGTTGGTTAAAGATTTAAGAAATGCGTCCCCAAATGTATGTTTAGGTTAAAAGTGTGTCCTAGGTCTGAAGGAAGTTGAAGACATCTGTATTAAACAGTCATGCCTCCTGTCAAAGAATCCTGGGAACTGTCTTAGAATTTCCTAGGAAGAGGGACTTGATTTTTAAACCACTTATTGACTTATTTGGTCTTACAGGGTTTTTTTTTATAAAAATAAATAAATTCACGCATTTAGATAGATATAGATATTGTATGTGCTTTTTTGTAGAATACTTGAATACGTTCGTGGTATTAAGCAGTATATAAATATATAGATTTTTAAAAATAAAAAATAAACCCTTAAAATGAGCCATAAAACAACAATTAAACTATAGACACAGGAGGTAACAATAACAACAACCATATTTAAAATTTCCTGCGAGTGTATTTTTAAAAGAATAACTAAGAAGGTGGCCATGGAAACTTCTTGGAGGATCATATTCCATAACTATGATGCAACCACTGAAAAGGCCCTGCCTCTGGCACTTGTCAACCTAATCTCTTTTATTGTCAGCAAGAGATAACCATATTGCTAGGGGTGTAGGTGATCTTTCAGGCAATGTGGTTCCAAGCTATTTAGGGTAAGTGTGGGGAACATTTGGCCCTCTAGATGTTGCTGAACTAAATTTCCCATCAGCCTCAGCAAGTATGGCCGATGGCCATGGATGGTGGGAGTTGCAGTTTATCAACATTTGAAAGGCAAAAGGTCCCCACCACCACCACATCTGATTCGGGGCTGGAGTGGCCAAAACCTTCACTTTATGTCTGGAAACAAATAGGCAGCCAATGTACACAATGTATAGTGCTGCCACATTCTTTACCAATTGAAGTTTCCAAACCATTTTTGAAGGCAGAACACATTACAGTAATCTAGTCTGGATATAATATGTCGCTGAAACAAAGGCTGCTTTCTCCAGGAAGTGTTCCAGCAGGCAAACCACTACGATTAAGCATTTTGCATCAAAATCTATTGGGGCTTCTAAAACACCATGGGGGCCTCAATTTAAGATGCAATTCACCAACCAAATTAACCAAATTTCCCCAGACCCTCCAAGTGTTCCTTTTTCCCAGGGACGTCCCTGATTTAGAGAAGCCATTCCAGTTTTTCATTTGATCCTGGAATGTCCTGCTTTTCCTTAGAATTTCCCTGTTTTCATTGGAGAAATGTTGGAGGCTATGGAGGGAACACTGTGTGAAACTCACCTACAGGTGGTACCTAACACCACGGAAACTGGCACTGATACACCCAGCAACCTCACCAAGATGTTGAAGAGGCTGCACCTCCACAGACACATATCTCCACATGTGGTGGGAATGCCCTAAAATCCAACCTTTCTGGGCAGCAGTCCTGGAAGAGATATGCAAAATAACTAAACAGGTATTAGAAATCACCCCAGAACTGGCCCTACTGAACATCTTCCAAGATCATAATGGCCACTCACATTATAGAGAGCTTATAACCCACCTACTCTCAGCAGCCAGAAGCCTCATAGCCAGACACTGGAAAGACTTGTCAGAAGTAAACATGGGCCAATGGTATCAAATTGTATGGGAAAAGGCCTTACTAGAAAAGCTAACCAATAAACTGAAACTGACACCAGGACAAATAGAAGAGAATGCCTTCACCCCAGTATGGCTCCCCTTTATTACATACACAGCCCAACAAGACAACAATAAGAATCTCCTGATAGCATACAAATCAACCTGGCTTACCTGACCCAACAAGCCCCCCCCCCATGCAAACAAACGCCACCATGGCCAACCACAGACAACCAACCACACCCTGTCCCCAAATACCAAGGAAATGTAATAAACAAATAGAAAGAGAATCTACCAAGTTGACCCTGACACAAAACCCCACGTGTACACTTTGTTGTTATTTAGTTATTTAGTCATGTCCGACTCTGCAAAAGCCTCACCACCTCACCCCTCATCTCCCCCTCTTCTTCCCCAACCTTATACTGTACTCAACACTAATGTCTCATAACAAATGTAACTGATTTGTAAGAAAGACTGTTCAACCTGAAAAAAGAGACAAGGCATGTACTTTTGTAAACCAAGAAAATCTTTAATAAAAACATTTTTTTTAAATGAACTGTTTGCTCAGAAGTAAGACCTAATTTATACAGCTGTACTTACTTCCAAGCAAGTGGGTAGTAGGTTACAAGCTTAGACCCTGAGCATGTACAAATTTACCCAGAAGGAAGTCCCACTGATTGCAATGGATCTTCCTTCCAAGAAAGTGTGCAGAGGTTTGCAGTTTCAGCCTATCTCTGAACAAAACCCAGAATTCAGAGTCCTTGGGTTGTATCCAATCTTTGTCATCCTCAGAGTAGACCCATTGAAATTAATGGGGAGCCACTGCAGAGAAGGCCTGTTCTTGTATTGCCACCCTCTGAACCTCTTACGCAGGAACCACTCAAAGAAGGGCCTCAGGTGATGAATGCAAGGTCCAGGTTGGTTCATATGAGGATAGGTAGTCCTTGAGGTATTGCTGTCCTGAGCCATTTAAGTCTTTATAGGTCAAAAACAGCACTTTGAATTGCATCTGGGAACTACCGTATTTTTCGCCCCATAGGACGCATTTTTCCCCCTCCAAAAATGAAGGGGAAATGTGTGTGCGTCCTATGGGGCGAATGCAGGCTTTCGCTGAAGCCTGGAGAGCGAGAGGGGTCGGTGCGCACTGACCCCTCTCGCTCTCCAGGCTTCGCGCAGATCTCCGCAAGCCGTGGGAGCCCACGCCGGGCTCCCACGGCTTGCGGAGAGTTGCCTGCATGCCGAAGGCTGGGCGCACTGAGCTCAGTGCGCCCAGCCTTCGTGCGGCTCTCCGCAAGGCGCGGGAGCCCTGCGCTGGGCTCCCGCTGCTTGTGGAGAGTTGCCTGCATGCCGAAGGCTGGGCGCGCTGAGCTCCCAGCGCTGGGCTCCCGCTGCTTGCGGAGAGTTGCCTGCATGCCGAAGGCTGGGCGCGCTGAGCTCCCAGCGCTGGGCTCCCGCTGCTTGCGGAGAGTTGCCTGCATGCCGAAGGCTGGGCACGCTGAGCTCAGTGCGCCCAGCCTTCGCGCGGCTCTCCGCAAGGCACAGGAGCCCGACGCTGGGCTCCCACGGCTTGCGGAGAGTTGCCTGCATGCCGAAGGCTGGGCGTGCTGAGCTCAGTGCGCCCAGCCTTCGCGCGGCTCTCCGCAAGGCACGGGAGCCTGGCGCTGGGCTCCCATGGCTTGCGGAGAGTTGCCTTTTCTGGGGGCTGGGGTTGGGAGAAGCTTAGGCTTTCCCCGCCCCAGCCCTGCGCCGGGGGGCAGAAATAAATTTTTTCCCCTTTATTCCCCCCCCCAAAAAAAAAACTAGGTGCGCCTTATGGGACGGTGCATCCTATAGGGCGAAAAATACGGTAATTGGCAGCCAGTGTAGTCAGACCAAGTTCGATGAAATATGCTCAACCACTCTGTACCAAATGAAATTTCTCTAATCAAGAATACACCCCAGTAGCAGTCATAAACTGTCTCTTGATATTTCCTTCTATATGCTGTGGAAGAGGCAGACTGGGGAGTGCAGAGAGGGATTAGTATAGACATTCCTTTACTGGAATCATATCATAGTTTACTCTTAGGAAAATTGCTTTCTTATGATTCCAAACAAATGTAGCAATATATGCATTGGCTTTACACAGACCACCCACACAAGAATACATAAGTTATTTATTGTGAAACAGACAGTCTAATACTCATACTAATATCCCCACAGGCATGGTTAGTTTAACTATATATGCTTTGTAAATATACTGTGGTGTTTGGTGTTGATATTTCATACTGTATCATTTATAGCTCAGACGGTAGAGTGAGAGACTCTTAATCTCAAGGTTGTGGGTTCAGTCCCCACGTTGGGTAAAAAGATTTCTGCATTGCGGGGGGTTGGACTAGATGACCCTTGTTGCCCCTTCCAACTCTACCGTTCTGTGGTTTTTCAATAGCAAACTCCTCTATTCTACTTGTGGACTTCCCAGAGGCTTCTGGGTGGCTATGGTGGAAAACAAGATCCTGGGCTATAAAGGCCTTTGGCTCTTATCTGTCAAGGCTCTTAGATTCTTATCTGAATTGCTGTGCCCCTTCCTTGAATGTCATGTGCCTGAAAATTATTTAAAGAGATTTTGGGTGCTCTAGATCAGATGGGGGATAACACTTCTTTATAGCTTTTGCTTAGGCAAGGATTAGTGCTGTACCAAAATCAATTTTCCAGTTTCTGAAAAATTGTTCTTCCTCCTTGATATGATAGCCATGTTCAAATATATAAAAGGATGTTTTCTGCTGCTCCAGAGAAGCGGACACGGAGCAATGAGTCCAAACTACAAGAAAGAAGATTCCACCTAAACATTAGGAAGAACTTCCTGACAGTAAGAGCTGTTCTACAGTGGAATTTGCTGCCAAGGAGTGTGGTGGAGTCTCCTTCTTTGGAGGTCTTTAAGCAGAGGCTTGACAACCATATGTCAGGAGTGCTCTGATGGTGTTTCCTGCTTGGCAGGGGGTTGGACTCGATGGCCCTTGTGGTCTCTTCCAACTCTATGATTCTATTCTATGATCCTTCTTGAGAAACTTGCATATTTCTTTAGAGTTTTAGTTCATACCAGGCAGGGCCTCTTCTTTCTTTTCCAGTTGGAACTCACTGGAACTCAATTTTGGCACCTCTCAGGTGGGCGCCATTGCTGTTATAACAGAACAAGGGAGGCGGTCATGGTGAGTTCTGGCCCTCTCTTTTTCTAGAAAAATAGCACCGATGCCAGGTTTCAAGCATGCCTTATCATTGCAAGATGACTAAATGCAGTGGTGTTTCCCATCAAACATTTCTCCGGCATTCTGCAGCTTCATAGACTAACCATGCTTCCTGGTTTCAAAAAGCCCCATAGGAGTAGTAACCTCATGATGCCTTCCCATGGGCTTTGACTGAAGTTTCATCACTCAGGAAGGCTACTGAATGCAGACTATTTATGAGAAAATAGTCTCATAAATGTAGAATGAGAGGATGCTCACAACCACCTTTCACCCCATCTGCAAAAGGCACATCACAAACGATATATCCAACTCTTGAGAATTTCATTCTAATTTTCTCTTCCCCTTGGTAATTTTTTAATGCAATTTCTTTCCTTCTTAATAGATGGAAAATAGGGTTTAAAACACACACACACAAGAGAGAAGAGGAGGAGGAGGAGGAGGAGGAGGAGGAGGAGGAGGAGGAGGAGGAGGAGGAATCTTTCTCCACCGCTGTACGAAGTATTGTGCATTAATTAGACTTATTTAGCAGCTTTCTTCTGGCCATTTCTGCTCCTATAATTCAGAGGTGGGAAATATTTCTCAGATTGTACTTGCGTAAGAACATAATAAGATAATACTGGATCAGGCCAATGACTCATCTAGTCCAGCATGCTGTCCCCACAGTGGCAGAACAGATGCCTGTGGGAAACCAGAAAGCAGAACATGATCACAAGAGAACTCCAACAACTGGTATTCAGAAGCATTGCTGTCTCTGACTTTGGAGGCAGAGCATAGCCACCAAGGCTAGTAGGTATTGAATTTGTCTTCCATGAATTTGTCTAATCCTCTTTTAAAGCCACCTGGGTTGGTGGCCATCACTGCCTGCTGTTGGAGTGAGTTCCACTATGTTGTGTGAAGATCTGTCCTGAATCTTCCAACATTCAGCTTCATTGGATGTCCACAATTCTAGTGTTGAAGAGACAGGGAGAAAAACTTTTCTCAATCCACTTTCTCCATGCCATACATAATTTGAAAAGACCTTTCCCATGTTGCATCTGGGCAAGCTTCCAGGAACCATATGTCAGCAGTGGACAGAGCCAGAGGCAAAACTCAGTAGAGCAATGAATGCAAATTTTAAATTTCTACAATATGTTAGTTTCTACACACATGCTCACACACCGCTCTGTGGACTCAGCTACATCAGTCAAAAAACATCATTTTAAATGTGTTATAAACATGCAACACCAGATGGAGATGTAGAGCACAAAACTTTTTGATGCAATTTTACATAGCCTTTTTTTTTTTGCTTTTGTTATAACAATTTAATATATGACTTATTTATAGCTTTCTTTTCCTATGTGTAGATCCACTCTCTATCCCAGATGCACTGATTTACATTATTTTAACAAGGCTGCACATGTTCTGTGGGAGAGCTGAGGAAGGGAGCAGCCACCATTATGGGCAACTAGTTCACCACCTCAGAATACTTTACATGATGCCTGTCCTCTCCTCCCAGAACCCTTTGGAACATGTTAGTACAGTCGTACCTTGGAAGTCGAACAGCTTAGTTCCTGAACATTTTGGCTCCTGAGCATCGCAAACCCCAGAAGTGACTATTCCAGTTTGCAAACTATTTTTGGAAGCCGAACATCCAACGGGCCTTCTGTGGCTTCTGATTGGCTGCAGGAGCTTTGGTTTGCAAACATTTTGGAAGTCGAATGAGCTTCCGGAACGGATTCTGTTCACCTTCCAAGGTACGACTGTAATGAGGTTTCCCTAAAGTTTTAAAATAAGTTATGAATCTAGCCAGCAATGTATTTTTCTTGTTTGTTAATGTTTTCATGTTATATAGAGCCAGTGTGGTCCAGTCATTAGAGTGTCGGACTTGGACCTGTGAGCACAGCATTCAAACTCCCACTTGATCATGAAGCTCACTGAGTGTCCTTGGGCCAGGCACTGTTTCTTAGCCTAAGGTTGTTGTGAGGATTAAAAAAATGGGAAGGCAGAGAACCATGCATCCCACCTTGGTTTTATTGGAGAAAAAGGTGGGGTACACAGAAGTTTGGCCAGCCACCCCACCCCAGTTCATGGGCATTGCTATTCAAATGGTGTGCATGCACTGCATCATGTGATTGATTATGCAGGGCTTGGCTTACCTGGCCTCCCCCAATATTTTATTCAATAAAACTCAGGAACCGATTCTTAAAATGACAAGCTGTAGGGCCGGCTCAATACAGTGGTGCGTGTCCCAGGGGCGTGGCGCGCCGCCCGCAGGGGCATGGTGTGCGTCCTGGGGGCATGATGGCACCCCACCGGGATTGTGATGATGGGGGCGATGTGCTCCCCCTGCCCCCCTCTTCCTGTCAGGAGCTCATCCTACACTTGAGTAGGACCCTGGTAGAGACAACTGGCATGTTCTCTCCCTCCTGGTCTTTTGTTCAGGAGCTTCAAAAGCTTTCTTCAGCCCGAACATCACAGTGACCGATGCCAACAGACACCGGCACACTTAGGGATCTGCAGAGTCTTCACAGCTTGTGTAACAGACCTCAGCAACTCAGCATTTTGGCTAATCTACTTTATTTACATATAAAAACACACGGAGCCCTGCAACATGGCTCCCTCTCTCTCTAGCATCAGACAGCAAAAAAAACCACAACAAAAACAACAAAGGACAATAGTCCCACTTCATGGAACACAGTAACACAAACATCCTGTCTCCATCACTTCCCAATCTGTGGAGTCAAAACATACACTGTCATGTGATAGAAAAAAATCCCATGACTGCAATCACGGAGCAGGAATTCTAACACTTCCTCCACCAGTGGCTCAATACCTTCTGACACCTGAGGCAAGATGTACTACAACCCTGCCTCCTAATGCCCTAGCAAGGTAAGAGTAGACCAGCAGAGTCTTGGCAAAAAGGAAGCATTCCATGAGGTGGTGGTGCTGCTCTCCCTGGCTTCAGCTTTTGGTAAGTTGAGGAAGAGTTTGAAGCCACCGCCATCAAGGCCAAATCTAGATCCCGGGCCCCCTGTGGGATATGCCAAACAAAGGGGGTCACCTCAGGTTGCCTTGTTGGTGCACCAACCATGCTAGGGCAGCAAGCTAGCTTGAAGGCCACATGGCAAGCTACTTGGCACACCTTAAATTCCAGCCGCTTTCCACTTCCTGAGGCATCTGCCTCACTCTGCCTCATGGTAGGGCTAGCCCTGACCAGCTGGCATAGTTCAGGGGCAGGAGGTGCCTGATGGAACTGGACTTTCAGCAAAGCTGATGGAAAGAACCCTGCTTTCCATCTCTCCTACTAAGATAGTCTGATGGATCAATGGTACATAGGGAAAGAGGAAGCTGCCTTATACCAAGTCAGAATATCAGTCCATCTAGCTCAGTATTGTCTACACTGACAGTGGCTCTCCAGGGTTTTAGGCAGGGGTCTTTCCCCAGCTCTACTTGGAGATGCTGGAGATTGAACCTGGGACCTTCTGCATGCAAGGCAGAGGCTTTCCCCCTAATATGTGGCATACAGGGGGCAGTCATCCTTTTCTCTATACAGTTACCCAGGGAGGGGAAGTGTGTTGTAACATTACCCTGGTTCTAGGAACTTATTCTTCAAAAGTTTTCAATAAGCATGGCAAGCACTGCATTTTCTATCTATTGCAAGTGGTTAAAGGGAAGGGAAAGGGGAATATGAAAAAGGGGAAAGGGGAAGGAAAGATTCAGGGATGCTTTCAGGCCACCTCATAAGCAGTTGGAGCCTGGCTGGCTGAGAGAGCTCCAGCCAACAGATTTAACTATTGTCTCAGTACTGTATACTGAACCCAAATCTGTTACATGGTGTCAGAAGTGAAGGCCACACATATTACACAGGTTAACTGTGCAGTCCTATATATGGTACTCCTCAGATGCAAGTCCCAATGAAACCAGTGCAGCCTAAGGGTCACCTTACACTGTTAGATTTTGCTGTAACTCCTTTACTTTTTTTTTTAATGTACTTTTTCTGTCCATGATTTGGCCTGGGAGGGAAAGGGCACTGCTTTTTTTCTCTGGAAATTCTAGGTTTAAAATATTTTGTTCTGGGAAAGGATTAATTTCCCCATAACTGCCACTTTTCACTTCAAACACTGCTACAAAAAGCAGATGGTCAGTATCTCATATTTATTTTTAATCGTTTATTCCTTTTCACTCAGAAAATCTTAATAATGACCTCTAAAACATCACTATTAGTCAGACCGAGGGGGGTGGGAGAGTACAGTTTATAAAAGCAGGGGGATTGCTCATTACTTTTCTATTTTAAGTGGAAAGAACATGGGGGGCAGGCTTACATATGATTTATAGACTCAACAAAATACTTTTTCCTCTTTGAAAGAGTATCCATGTGAATGTATGAAAACCTGACGATCAGGTAGTGGCAGTGTTTTTTCTCTTAAAAAACGTTTAGGGGTACTCTCATTTTCCTACTCATATTGAAATACTGCCCCTTAATGAGACCAAACTTAGATTCACAAAATGTTTAGGGTATATGTACCCCTGTGTTCCCCCAGAAAAAAAGCACTGGGTAGTGGGGATATGAATGAAAGAGTTATCCTGGAAAAAGCTGACAAGTGGGGTCCTGCAGGGTTCTGTCCTGGGCCCATTGTTCTTCATCATCTTTATAAATGCCTTGGATGAAGGAACTGAGGATGAAGGAACTCATCAAAATTGCAGATGACACCAAACTAGGAGGGATAGCTAATGCTACAGAATACAGAATTAGGATTCAAGATACCCTTAACAGATTGGAGAGCTAGGCCAAAACTAACAAAATGAATTTCAGTAGGGACAAATGTAAGGTTCTGCATTTAGGCAGGAATAACCAGCTACACAAATATAAGATTGGGGACACCTGATTTACCCATAGTGCATGTGAAAAGAATCTAGGTTTTTTAATAGACTGCAAGCTTAACATGAGTCAACAGTGTGAGGCAGCAACAAAAAAAAGCAAATGCATCAACAGAAGTATAGTGTCCTGATTAAGGGAAGTAATAGTACCACTCTATTCTGCCTTGCTCAGACCCCTAGATCCTTTTCACATGCACTACTGGCACATTGATGGCTAGGGTGATCAGTTGACCCATGACTGGAAGGAAGTAATGCTTATTCACCAGCACGAAGCAGGGCCAGTATGAAGAAGAAGAAGAGGAGGAGGAGGAGGAGGAGGAGGAGGAGGAGGAGGAGGAGGAGATAGTTTGGATTTGATATCCTGCTTTATCACTACCCTAAGGAGTCTCAAAGTGGCTAACATTCTCCTTTCCCTTCCTCCCCCACAACAAACACTCTGCGAGGTAAATGAGGCTGAGAGACTTCAGAGAAGTGTGACTAGCCCAATGTCACCCAGCAGCTGCATGTGGAGGGGCGGGGAAGCTAACCCGGTTCACCAGATTATGAGTCTACCGCTCTTAACCACTACACCACAGGGTGGGAAGAGGGATGGTCCAGTCCAACATCTGTGGGGTGTAAAGTTTTCCCATACCTGACTTAAGGGGACGATTTCAATTTAATTAACTGTACCTGAATGTGACAAACCTCTATGTGAGTCTATTATTCTGTCTGAGGAAGGGTCATAACTTATTGGTAGCGCATTTGCTCTGCATGTGGAATAACCCATGTCCCTATGTCTCCCAATAGGTTTCTGCCTATGTATCCTGCAGCTGCTTAAAAGTGTTTTATTGCAGGTGTTTTATTTCAGGAGTGGTGAAACTCTGGCCTTGTGGGGGGGGGGTGTCAATTTGGCCAGCAAGCCTTTTACAGTGGTAACTCAGGTTAAGAACTTAATTCATTCTGGAGGTCCGTTCTTAACCTGAAACTGTTCTTAACCTGAAGCACCAATTTAGCTAATGGGGCCTTCTGCTTCTGCTGCCGCAGTGCCGCTGTGTGATTTCTGTTCTCATCCTGAAGCAAAGTTCTTAACCCAATGTACTATTTCTGGGTTAGTGGAGTCTGTGACCTGAAGCATCTGTAACCTGAGGTACCACTGTATTTTTATACCACATCAACCTGCCAATCAGCCAACATCACTCCAATGGACAGGGGAGCTGAATTTGATGCTGTTGGGAACAAATACATATAGCCAAAGCAGCAGGATTTAACCCCCACTCATTCGCTGAGGTTCAAAGAGCAGCAAGGGCTGTTTGAAAGCTCTTTTGCAAGCAGCCCCACACAGCTCTTTAAATCTCTGAAAATCTGAGATTCAAAGAGCAGCGCTGGGATATTTGCAAAGGGATTTTCAAACAGCCCTGTGATGCACTTCAAAATCACAGCAGTTGGGGCTTCCAAGCACAGCATCACCTGAAATCACTGTAATTAACAGCCCTCTGGGGTGGCAAGATAAGCATGTGGCCCACCAACCAGCAAAGTTTCCTCACCCATCATATTAGATTGGCGTGTGGATAATTTGGATGGGTAAGTGGAGCATGTCAATCTCGGAGAATTGGTGTTTCTGGACTGATTGCTGTTTTAAAGGGTCAAATAAAATATATAGTTTTCTGTTACATGTCTAGTGAAGACTGGAAGATGGATTATTATTATTATTATCATCATCATAATCATCCCCATCATTTTATTATTGCCCTGATTTATTAGCTCTTCCCAACCCTGGCGCCTCAGTACTTCCTTCTGGACAGCACTACCAATTAGTGCTTTTGCTCCTTAGCCCACAGCCTGACATCAATATCCTCCCGAGTCCATTATGTGGAGGGCTTTTTCCTCCCCTCTGGCCTTTGCTAATTGAATTGCACAATTGCAAAGTCTGAAGATGGAAAAGAAAAGGCTACCTAAACCAAGTCCCTTCCAAGAGATGTTTCGTCCCCATGGTCATGTTTCAAGCAATATCTCTGAGAATCTAATAAGATCTTTATACATGGTGGCTTAGTCCACTCCACAGGGAGGTGAGGAACCTTTTTAGCTCCATAAACAAGATTTGTGACTTGATGTCACAATAATGTCAGATTATTTGGCATTTTGACGTTCCAAAGTTGGGACTCCAAAACACCTCGTGGGCAACACAGTGCTACTAAAATGGAACAAACAAAAACATTTTATTTTAGCAGGGGTTTCAGTGTAAACCACCTTGTGATCAGGAAGGGCGTTGCTCATCAGCTCGTTAGTGTGAGGTTAAATTCTGCTGCACACACAGCCAACAGGAAAATTGAACCCCACCCTGTCCCCCAGCTGATGTCAACTGCCCATCAGAGTGATGTCAGCTGATTGACAGGTGGGTGTGGTTTTGGAAAATGGCCTCAGGGCCCAATTGGGACCCCTGGCAAGTTCAAGATTAGCTTGCAGGCTGAAGGCTGCCACCACTGCCTTAGCAGAAAGCATTTCTGCTCATACAAGAAAGCAAGGTATTGAACTGTTCCAGGTGATGGGTGAAAATTGGATGCTTTGCTTGGCACAATTGGAAGCACTTTCTGCTAGTACAAATTTGCCACTGGAGACAACCCACTTGTTCAAAACCATGGGTCACTTGTACTCTTCCTCCCTTGCATGCCACTACTGCTCCACTCTATTTAGATCTTTAAAAAGGAGGCACGTTAGTTGACCAAGTCTGCCATTGTTGCCACCAGGTAATTACCCAAGCACTTAAGAAGAGACACCACTTACCTATGAAGTTTACATTTTGTATTACGGTATTTTAATATTTTGTTGGAAGCCGGCCAGAGTGCTGGGGAAGCCCAGCCAGATGGGCAGGGTATAAATAATAAATTATTATTATTATTATTATTATTATTATTATTATTATTATTATTATTACAGGCCACCTCCTCACCCTATAACTGGTCATCTGCTAGACCAAAGGACACTCCTAATACTTTCCTGGCTTCTCCCTTCTCCTGAATAGATGTTTGATAGTAGCCAGGCAAGCACTCCTCTTCCACCTCTTGCCTTCTTGCCAGGTTCAACCCTGCCTCAGTTCCTGGAAGGATGAAGGTGAATGGAATGGGGTCCAGGTGGGATATGTGGGTTCATCAGGAACTTGGGCACCATGTCCTTGAGGATGAATAAGCTGGGATGCTGTATGGTGAAAGCAGATTCTTCAGGGCCCCTAGTTGTACCAGAGGTCTTTGCAGGTCCCACAGCTCTTCCTCTGTTGAGGGGAGCTTCCAGTCTCTTTCTATTATCTGGTGGGATTCATCTCATACAGGCAAATTCAGGATGCACAATTGTTGTTGATTGGGATGTTTTGCACAAAATACCTGTGTCCTCAAAGGATCAGGCTTTTTGCAATAAGAGAAGTGAAGAGAAAATGCATTGGAAAGAGTGGGATAGCACCTGCTGTGAAAAAATGTTATCTAATCTGCTTGCAAACAAACCAGGAGAAATGCTCAATAAACTGTCTGGAAGTGGTCATAGACGCCTCATGATAATGTTTGCACTAGATCCTGACAGTTGGTGGGGCTTGTGAATTTCATTAAGTGTCCCTCTACCTCCCCCTCCCATAATCTGAGTTCTGAAATGCTCCACTCATCACAACACAGAGAATATAAACACACCTTTCTGTTACAACATTCCCTGTACGTGTACCGGTAATTATCTTAGTTATGTTGAAGAGTCTAGCCATGAATATCTCTGTGAGAGCTACGTTCTCTTTCTGATTTAACTGACCTTGTTTTTAGACTAAGATGCTTGGGAATACAATTCTTTTGATCCTCTTTTAGCTTATTTTCTCTGAACTTGAATCACTCTTCCTCTAAATTCCCTCCAACAGCACTGTCGCCTCATGTCTGACTAACTCCAGTGAGAAACTTTTAGCTCTCTTCTTTCCATTCAGAATTGCCAACTGCTTTAAGGGCCAAGTAACAGACAATTATTCCACCACAGTCCTTTTTTAGTCAAGTAGAAGAGACTAAGGCAGATGGCTGTCACCATCCCTAGCTTGTTTATAGAACCATGGTTGATCCAATGGGCTTGTTAAAAATAACTGTTAATATCTCAGATAGTGTGCTCTTCAGCTTCACTGAATCTAGTCCTGTATTCTCAATTATTCAAGAGTGATTTTTCAAGTAATTCTCCAATGTAATGATTCAATGACCCCAGCTTAGACTGTTCTCATTAGCTACTGTAAATAGCACCTGCAACAATTTACAAAATTGCATATTAGTTCCTCTATAGCAACTCCTCAACCTGGTGCCCTCCAGATGTTTTAGACTATAACTCCCATCTTCCCCAGCCATTGGAAATCCTGGTTTAGGCTGATGGGAGTTGGGTGTCCAACGATATCCAAAGGGCATTTTTTGCTCCCCTTCATTTTTAGAAACAAGCAAACACATTAAAAATTGCCAGCTGCTGTTTCTTACATACTCTTTCAAGCACTTCTGTCTGTCTATCCTTCACTTGCCCGTTCTAGGGACATTCCACAGCTATTAAGAAACTTTATTGCTTTGTAATGCTGCAGAGGGTTGGGCTAGATATCCACTGGGGTCACTTCCAACTCTGCAATTCTATGATTTTATTACTCCAGACCAGCCTTCTCAACTCTGGGTCCCCATGTTTCCTTGTACTACAACACCCACAATCCCTGACCACTGGCCTTGCTGGCTCAGAATGATGGGAGTTGTGATTGCAGTCCGACAACATCTAGCAAACCAAGGTTAAGAAAGGCTGCTCTAAACAGTCATTAGGTTAGGCAAAACTTCAACAACCATTTCCTCTCAAAGAAGGTCTGGTCCCTGGAAGAGTTCTAAATAGCTTACAGCTATTGCTGAGAATGATGGGGAAAGAATATAAACAAATGTAATGAAGTCATTCATCATTCACTATTTACACATTACAAAAGTATATTTCCATGGCTGATACGTGTTTTTCCACCCATAGCTGCTTTAAAAAGCTGCTCCAGCTAAATATTACAGTATTACCAAGACAAAGGGCAGTATTTGCTTCTTCATATGCTCCCAGCTACATCTCTAGTCCTATGGAAATAGTAATAATTTCCATTTCTGAGCTTCTTTTAGGCTGCTCAGATACACAAGATAAAGACACACACATCTAAGGTCCTCTGCTTAAGGGTCAGCTTGTCCTTGCTAGTTTTTCTTTAACAAATAGCCTGTGTGTGTGCATGCATGTGCACGCACACACAAACCAGAATAGCCAGAGGGAGGGGCTTTAATCCTTTGGCCCCAGTGTGCTCCTGATTGCAACCGTTGTTTGTCCTACTTTATAGAGCACAGTCCTCTGTTTCATTTCTTTATATATAATTTATTTTTGCATTTTCAATTTTACATACAATAAGCAAAAGAAAAATAAACAAACACAATAAAAACATGAATTCCCCTTTGTGGATCCTCATATAATGATTTCCCCTAACAAAGCCTTAGAAATAGTGCAGAACAAATTCCTCAGGGAAGTGCTATTGCTCCCCAATGGGTCCCCAACTGCTCTTCTCTGCATGGAAGCGGATGTGACAACAATACGGGCTAGAACTGACTATCTGTGTCTAAACTATGTGAAAAGATGTCAGTCTCTCTTGGAGGAGAGATTCCCCACCATGTCCCACACAGAACGGGAACAGACCAAATGTTGGAAGGAGGGCATCCAATGTCTCTTGACCCAATATCAATTACAAGATCTTCAGGTGATCATCAAGATGGATAAGAGGCACTTAAGAGATTGTCTCTTCAGGTCCGATGCAGAAAGGGATTTAACCACGATTGCCTATATGAAAAGTTCACCATGGTTCCCACTTATCAAAACGGAACACATCCGAGCTAGTTATCTGACAAAGCTCCCATTTGCTGTACTAAGAATCACTTTTACAGAATTACGATTCCAATTGATGCCCTCGGAGGTGGTGGATGGTCGGTATGGCAAAATTCAGTACAAGGAGAGACTTTGCCTGTGTGGGCAACCTTGCGTAGAGGACCTGTACCACTATTTACTGCAATGCCCACTATATATAGAACCAAGAGACTGATTTATAAAACCCCTACTTATGAATGGAACACACTCAAACAGGGTGGAAAGGGTGAAATGGCTGCTGAGTGATACTGATGACTTTGTACCTTATAAAGTAGCACTATATGTGTTGGCAGCCAAGACGATCAGGAGAAAAGAACTACAGTGGTGCCTTGCAAGACGAAATTAATTCGTTCCGCAAGTTTTTTCTTCTTGCGAGTTTTTCGTCTTGCGAAGCACGGTTTCCCATAGGAAAGCATTGAAAATCAATCAATGCGTTCCTATGGAAACCGCCTTCAGACCAGGTCCGGGGACAGTCTGTCCCCCGACCTCTTCTGAAGGCTGGGGGGGGGGGGACAAGGTCTTTTCTTCCCACCGCCAGCCTTCAGAAGGCTGTTCTGAAGGCTGGCGGTGGGAAGAAAAGCCCTTCTCCCCACCTCCCACCCCGCAAGCTCCGGGGACAGGAGGGCTTTCCTCCCGACTGCCAGCATTTTAAAAGCCCCCGGGACAGCGGAGACTTCTCTGCTGTCCCGGGGGCTTTTAAAATGCTGGCGGGCGGCAGCGAAGCTTTCGCTGCCGCCCGCCAGCATTTTCAGATCGCCCCGGGACAGCAGAGAAGTCTCCGCTGTCCCGGGGGCTTTTAAAATGCTGGCAGGCGGCAGCGAAGCGTTCGCTGCCGCCTGCCAGCATTTTCAGATTGCAGCCATCCGAAGGCTGCCGGTGGGGCGGAGAGACCTCCTCCCGCCGCCAGCCTTCGGAGCAGCCTTCCGAAGGCTGGCGGTGGGAGGAGGTCTCTCCGCCCCACCGGCAGCCTTCGGAGCAGCCTTCCGAAGGCTGGCGGCGGGAGGAGGTCTCTCCGCCCTGCCGCCAGCCTTCGGAGGAGGTCCGAGGACAGTGGGGAAGACGCGCTGCGCTTCCCCGCTGTCCCGGAGATTTCCCTATGGGCTTTCGTCTTGCGAAGGAAGCCCATAGGGAAATTCGTTTTGCGAAGCGCCTCCAAAACGGAAAACCCTTTCGTCTAGCGGGTTTTTCGTCTTGCGAGGCGTTCGTCTTGCGGGGCACCACTGTAGATAAAATAGCGGTCAATTGCAAAGGTGATTCGGACATTTAAGCCGGCATACTCTACCTGAGAACCCCCTGCTATTCTATCGTATGCAACAAATAACTTTTAGGAGGCGCAATCGTGGTTTATTGTATTTGCAGTGTCTGATGTTTTTTATGTTTTTTATGGTTATTGTTGCTTTTCCTTTTGTTCCCTTTGTGAATGTTGCCATGGCCTTTGGCTAGTGCAATAAAGTTTATGATGATGATGATGATATAATGATTTCCCTCTGCATCTCTTCCATAACTCTATTGTTATAAATCCTTTGCCAATCCATAATTCAATTTTTTACTACATGTTTTCTGTCAAACCTACCAATGAATGTAAGTGTTTACAATATTTTTTTGAATAAATTATGAACTTTCTCCATTCTTTATTAAAATCTGCCTCTTCCTGGTTTCTAATTCTTCCTGTAAGGTTTGCCATTTCAGCATAGTTCATCAATTTTATCTGCTCCTCTTCCTTGGTTTGAATTGTGCCTTCTTTCCATCTCTGGGAAGATGGGAGAATCCGGGCAGCCGAGGTTGCGTACATAAATAGTTTCATCTGAACATTTGGGATCTCTGCGCCTAGAATTCCCGAAAGAAAAGCTTCTGGTTTCTTAGGAAAAGTTATTTTCAGCATTCCCCCCCCCCAATTCTTTATATATCATTTTTCAGAAATCCTCTTATCACCTTACATGACCACCACATAGGATAAAAGGTGCCCTATTTCTCTTTACATTTCCAGCACGTTTTAGACTTTGATTTATATAATTTAGCTAATTTACTAGGAGTGATTTTTAGGAAGTCATTAGTTTGCATCAGGCGTCCTACTGGGAAGACCCAGTTTTCTGAGTGCATGTTCTGGAAGTTGGGCAATAGGGGCAGTACAGGATTCCTTTTGGTGTACCGACCTCCCCGCTGCACCAAGGATTCCCTGTCCGAGCTGCTTCAGGTCGTGGCGGATGTTCTCCTGGAGACACCTAGTTTGGTTGTCCTAGGGGATTTTAACATCCACGCCGACACGACCTTACAAGGGGCCGCTCGGGACTTCATGGAGAGCATGGCCTCCATGGGGCTGTCCCTGAATAAGTTTGGCCCAACTCATAGTCACGGACATGCCTTAGACCTGGTGTTCACCTCTAGTGACGGGGGTGATCTGACACTAAGTAAAAGTGAAACCAAAGAAGTGCCATGGTCAGATCACTTCCTGGTGCAACTGGACTTCTCTGCGACCCTTCCCCTCTGCAGGGAGGTGGGACCAATTCGGATGGTCCGCCCCCGCCACTTAATGGATCCAAATGGTTTCCAGAGCGTGGTAGGGGATGCTTTATCCCATGTTGATGGCCTTTCAGCTGATTCCCTGGTGGCCCGCTGGAATGCGGAGTTAACCAGGGCTATCGACTGTCTGGCTCCGAAGCGCCCTCTCCGATTGCATGGAGCCCGGACAGCCCCGTGGTTTTCTTCGGAGCTGAGGGCGATGAAACAATCGCTGAGACGGCTAGAGCGTCGGTGGCAGAAAACTCACTCCGAATCTGACTGGACACAGGTTAGAGCTCAACGTCGAGCCTACCAAGTGGCGATAGCGACGGCGAAGAAGACTTTCTTCACTGCCTCTATTGCATCTGCAGAAAATAGTAGCAGGAGACTCTTTCAGGTGGTCCGCAATTTAACGGAACCACCTTTACCACCGGGGCCTTGTAAAGACCCCAAGATCTCCTGCAACGATTTTGCAAAGTTTTTTGCAGATAAAATCACTCATATTCGGAAGGAGCTAGACACCACCGTGGGAGCAGGGCTGGGGCGGGAGAGTGCTAGAGCCCTGTCTGGTCAAGTTGCATGGAATCAATTTCAATCCGTTACCCCCGAGGATGTGGACAGGCTGCTTGGACGCGTGAAACCAACCACCTGTCTCCTTGATCCTTGCCCATCCTGGCTAATAAAAGCAAGCCGGGAAGGGCTGGGCGATGGGCTCTGCGGGGTGGTGAATGCTTCCCTCTGTGAGGGAACATTCCCAGATCCGCTGAAAGAGGCGGTCATTAGACCGCTTCTTAAAAAACCATCTTTAGACCCGGCCAGTATGGCCAACTATCGCCCAGTCTCAAATCTTCCATTCTTGGGCAAGGTGATTGAGCGTGTGGTTGCTGAACAACTCCAGGCACGCCTGGAGGATGCGGACCATTTGGTTCCCTTCCAATCAGGGTTCAGGCCTCATCATGGGACTGAAACTGCCTTGGTCACACTGGTTGATGATCTCCGGCGAGCTAGGGACAAAGGTGAGAGTTGTTTCCTAGTTCTGCTGGATCTCTCAGCAGCCTTTGATACAATCGACCATAACATCCTTCTGGACCGTCTACAGGGGTTGGGAGCTGGGGGCACTGTTATACAGTGGTTTCGCTCCTTCCTCCTGGGCCGTGTTCAGAAAGTGGTGGGGGGGGATGAGTGTTCAGACCCCTGGGCTCTCACTTGTGGGGTGCCTCAGGGTTCCGTCCTCTCCCCCATGCTTTTTAACATCTATATGAAGCCGCTGGGAGAGATCATCAGGGGGTTTGGACTGGGTGTCCATCAATATGCAGATGATACCCAGCTCTACCTCTCTTTCAAATCAGAACCAGTGAAGGCAGTGAAGGTCCTGTGTGAGTGCCTGGAGGCGGTTGGAGGATGGATGGCGGCTAATGGATTGAAGTTGAATCCTGACAAGACAGAAGTACTGTTTTTGGGGGAGAGGGGGTGGGCTGGTCCCTGGTCCTGAATAGGGTAACTGTGCCCCTGAAGGACCAGGTGCGTAGCCTGGGAGTCATTTTGGACTCACAGCTGTCCATGGAGGCGCAGGTCAATTCTGTATCCAGGGCAGCTGTCTACCAACTCCACCTGGTACGCAGGCTGAGACCCTACCTGCCCGCAGACTGTCTCGCCAGAGTGGTGCATGCTCTAGTTATCTCCCGCTTGGACTACTGCAATGCGCTCTACGTGGGGCTACCTTTGAAGGTGACTCGGAAACTACAGCTAATCCCGAATGCGGCAGCTAGACTGGTGACTGGGGGCGGCTGCCGAGACCACATAACACCGGTCTTGAAAGACCTACATTGGCTCCCAGTACGTTTCCGAGCACAATTCAAAGTGCTGGTGTTGACCTTTAAAGCCCTAAACGGCCTCGGCCCAGTATACCTGAAGGAGCGTCTCCACCCCCATCGTTCTGCCCGGACGCTGAGGTCCAGCGCCGAGGGCCTTCTGGCGGTTCCCTCGTTGCGAGAAGCAAAGCTACAGGGAACCAGGCAGAGGGCCTATTCGGTAGTGGCGCCCGCCCTGTGGAACGCCCTCCCATCAGATGTCAAAACAATAAATAACTACCTGATATTCAGAAGACATCTTAAGGCAGCCCTGTTCAGGGAAGTTTTTAATGTATGATATTTTAGTGTTTTTTGGTTTCTATGGAAGCCGCCCAGAGTGGCTAGGGAAACCCAGCCAGATGGGCGGGGTACAAATAATAAATTATTATTATTATTATAAGGCAAGTTCATACCCTCCAACGTTTCTCGATAAAAATAGGTATGTCCCATTCCATAATGATAATTTTACTATTTATACCCCACACATCTTAGTGAGTTGCCCCAGTCACCCTGGGAGTTTCCAACATCTATAAAAACATAATAAAACAGTAAACATATTTTTTTAAAAAACAATTCCCTCTACAGGATTGCCTTCAGATGGCTTGAGGATCAGGTAACTCCATAACCTCCAACATTATGCCAATGAAAATAGGGACATCCTAAGGAAAAGTGGGACATTCTGGAATCAAATAAGATACTGGGATGGCTTCTCTAAATCAGGGATGTCCCTGGAAAATAGGGAGACTTGGATGGTCTGCAAGTGCAAGAGGTAAAACCACAGGTTGTTTAAGAAAAACAACTAATGAGAGACAAATGTGGGTTGCATATACACCATAATTTAAAGCACATTCACCTCCCAAAAAGAATGCTGGGAACTATAAGGCAAAGGTAAAGGTAAAGGACCCCTGGATGGTTAAGTCCAGTCAAAGGTGACTATGGGGTTGTGGTGCTCATTTCGCTTCAGGCTGAGGGAGCCAGCATTTGATCACAGGCAGCTTTCCGGGTCATTTGGCCAGCATGACTAAACCGCTTCTGACACAACGAAACACGGTGATGAGTGCCAGAGTGCACGGAAATGCTGTTTACCTTCCCGCCACAGTGGTACCTATTTATCTACTCACACTGATATGCTTCTGAACTGCTAGGTTGGCAGGAACTGGGACAGAACAACAGGAGCTCACCCCGTTGCACGGATTCAAACCGCCAACCTTCCAAAGAGATTCAGTGGTTTAGACCACAGCGCCACCCGCTCTACCACTTACATAACTATGACTCCAAACACTCTTAGAAAACTACAGTTCCCGTAATTCTTTTTTTTGGGGGGGTAACCTGTATGGCGTGTACAGAGCCTATGCGATGAGTTTTCCTTTTTGCTTCCAAACACCCCTCAAAGATCTATGCAGCAGCAAATTTTTGCAAATGAATGTATTTCCTATCACCCCAAACTTCTCCAAATGTAAAGGAGTGATTAAAACATCCAGCTCTGGAAACCCCATGGCAACACCCACATTTCCCTTGATGAGCTGTAATTTCTTTTTGCCCTAAGGCTGTGCAGAGGAATTGCAGGTACGGAGGATTCCTGCTTCTTGGCAGATGATGACTAGGTGTATTTCCAAGAAATTCAAATTAAAGCTTCAATCATGCCACAGGCAAAATGAAGTCAGACCCTTTGTTTCTTGCTGGTGCTGACCTGGTTTCAAGAAAAATCTAAGCTGTAAAGATCTAAGACTTGCCACAAATCTTTTTTCAGGGATCTTGCAGGGATCTAACATTTTGCGAATATTGGGCAGGCAAATGTTGTCCCCATCTACAAAAAAGGGGGGGCGGAGAAGACCCAGATAACTACTGACTGGTGAGCTTGACATTGATACCAGGAAAGGTCCTAGAACACATCATTCAACAGCCGGTCTGTGAACACATAGAAAAGGATGTTGTGATTATTAAAACACAGCATGGGTTTCTCAAAAAATCTCATTTCTTTTTTCTTTTTATGAAGTTACACTCATGGTGGATTAGGAGAATGCTGTGGACATAGTGTGTATCTTGATTTCAGTAAGGCTTCTGACAAAAGTCCCCCACAATATTCTTGTAAGGAAGCTGGTAAAATGTGGGTTGAACGAGGTAACTGTTGCTGGTTGACTGACTGGACCCAAAGAGTACTCATTAATGGTTCCTCGTCATCCTGGGGGGGGAAAGTGACAAGTAGGGTCATGCAGGGTTCTGTCCTGAGCCCATTGTTCAACATCTTTATAAATGACTTGGATGAAGGAATTGAGGGGATGCTCGTCAAATTTGCAGATGACACCAAACTTGGAGGGGTAGCAATACCTCAGAAGACAGAATTGGGATTCAAAATGACTTTAACAGATTGGAGAACTGGGCCCAAACTAACAAAATGAATTTCAATAGGGACAAATGTAAGGTTCTGCACTTAGACAGGAAGACCCAGCTGCATGTTCTATGAACATGGAGTCAAGATTTTAACACATTAACTTGGAGAGGAAGCAGGAAGGAAGCAAAGGCTAGAACACAATCTACATGACAGGTAATTATTGAAGAAGGAATCAGCAAGTGGTGAATAGTTTGCTTTTCTGTCTATCCCTCCTAATTGGTCCAGGTAACTTATTGCAAGCATTTTTCAACACCCAAAACTACTACTACACTCTAGCCACAACATAATGCATTTGTCTCCTCTTGGCTCCAGGGTGCAAGAAACAGGTTCAGAATACTTAACTTCAATGTTCACATACATAGGTAAATGTAAAGGGACCCCTGACTGTTAAGTCCAGTCACAGACGACTCTGGGGTTGCGGCGCTCATCTCGCTTTACAGGCCGAGGGAGCCGGCGTACCGCTTCCGAGTCATGTGGCCAGCATGACTAAGCCGCTTCTGGAGAAACCAGAGCAGCACACGGAAACGCCATTTACCTTCCCACTGGAGCATATATATTCATATATCATCCAAAACCAGTTTGAAGTCCATATCGTGTTGTTTCGTGGTTTTTGACCTGGCAATATGTCACAAATCATTGCGTGCATTGGGGTTGGGCAATATATCATCCAAAACTGGTTTCAAGTCCATATCATTTTATTAGTTGCATAATTTCTGAACTGTCAATATATTGCAAATCATGATGTGTGTGTGTGTGTGCTATGCAAAATTCACAATGTGGGAAAAACCATGAAGCCCACCAATGCATCTACATAGCTCCATCCTTATTTGACATTGTGATATATCAGTATATTACGATGTTTAGGTGGTGATATATCAAGTTGAAAACCAGCTCCATCCTTATTTCAGACATCGTGACATAGCAGCATATCACGATGTTTAGCAGGTGATATATCACAAAGTTGAAAACCAGATATCGCCCAGCCCTACTGTTTGCATGGATGGAAAGATGTGTGGGTGCGTCCAAAAAAACTATTGATTTCTGGGGGGTTAGAATACAGACTCTTGTGTGATTGTCACATGCATTGCTCTGCCTGGTTCTTGTGTCTGGCTCCTCCCACCACTGACATGTGACCCCCACCCCACCCCAGGAGGTTGCCTACTGGGGAGTGTATCCCTCCAGCATGCCTCAGTCCAAGACTCTGACCACTTTCGCTTGGATCTCTCCATGGCCAGAAATAGCTGTGCATGAGCTGCTACCGACTGCAGCCACTTAGGAACATCAGAATTCCTTATGGGATAACAGAAGCAAAGGAGCTGACTGCTTTCACTGTGACAGTTAGCCTTTCTGCACATAATTCCTTGGAGTTGTGCCTTCCCTGAACTTGTAAGGCAAATAGACTTGGAATACAATTATAGTCCCACAGAAAATGTTGGAGGACATGGGTTGGGGTCAAAGCTGAACATGTCAGGGATAGAGGAAAAGGATTACATTTTAACTGAAAGCTTATCCTCTTGAAAGGGATCAGGGGGGAAAGTAGTTATGTTCTAATTAAGAGTTTACCCTTCCACTGGGGATAAAAGGACAGCTGTAGAGGTGACAGATTAGGAAAAGATATGGTATTGTACAGGAGAGCTGGAGAGATATATTTTCAGTCTGAGAACCACAATACCACACAGACAACTTTATTGGGATCACATGTCAGTTGTGGGCAGGGACTAAATTAGAATGCGGGCTAGAAACAGGTGTGACTATAAGCACCAGCCCCTATGCTGCACCAACAAACACAAAACAAGCCCTCTGCAGCACCACAAATCCAACTCAATGGTGTAACATTGGCAAGTGTCGATCACTTCTGCTACTTGGGCGGTTATCTTTCCACAAGGGCTGACATTGATACTGAAATCCAGCATCGCCTGAGTTCTGTGAGTGCAGCTTTTTCCTAATTGAAGTGCAGAGTGTTTGAGGACTGGGACATTTGCAAGGAAATCAAAATACTTGTTACAAAGCTATTGCAGTACCAACCTTACTGTATGCTTGTGAAACGTCATCTCCAACTTCTTGAAAGATTCCATCAACGGTGTCTCTGAAAATTTTACACATCACTTGGAAAGACAGGCGAACTAATGCCAGTGTACTAGAAGAAGCAAAGATCACTAGTGTTGAAGCAATGACTTCGTTGATCATGTTGTTCAGATGCCTGATTATCATCTTCCAAAGCAACTACTCTATTTATTTTGAACTTAAAAATGGAAAGCATAATGCTAGTGGTCAACAAAAGAGATTTAAAGACTGTCTCAAGGCAAATCTTTAAAAATGTAGGTTAAACACCGACAACTGGAAAACACTTGCCTGCGAGCACTCCAATTGGAGAACAGCCTTTACCAAAGGTGTCATGGACTTTGAAGATGCTCAAACTCAGGATGAAAGGGAGAAACGTGCTAAGAAGAAGGCATGCTTAGCAAATCCTTACCTTGATCAACTCCCACCCGGAAACCTATGTCTCCACTGTAGCAGGACGTGTGGATCCACAATTGGCCTTCACAGTCACTTATGGACTCACTGTTAAGACCGTGTTCATGGAAGACAATCTTACCCGGCTTTGAGTGATTTCCAAAGAAGAAGAAGACATGCAATTATTATCCCACACTTCCCATTTTATTTTTCCCATCATTTTTCTTACTGCAAAAACAGATTTGGCAAGAGTGCCAAATCAACTTTAACTGCACAACTTGAATTCTGTGGAATTGAATCCTGTTCAAAAATAGCAACTGACTGAAAGTGCTCTATGCAACCTCTGTAGTGTTAAGAACACTAATCAAAATAAACAATGCCTGCAAAAGAACAATGGCTTGATGAGAACAATAATCTTCTAGGCCTCAAATGAGCAAAATGTGGCTTGAAGAGAAGCTGGGGTCAGAATGACAGGGCTCCTGAGACGGTGGAACATTTTGCTTAACTTCCTGTCACTTCCCACAAAAAAGCAAAAGCAAACTTTTATTTTTTCTAAGGCTTGCATCCATATTTGACTTGCCCCTTTCACTCCAAGCTTCCTGTCATTTGCTTGCTCATTGTGCGTAACAATTGTTTAGCTGGGAAACTTCCTGTAAAGTTTTTTTGTTTTTATTTTAAACCAATTCAAGTACCTTAGTTTGTTAGTAAATTGCAAAACAGAGTTGGCAATGTTGCTTTGTGTTTAATAATTCTGATGTTTATTTCCTTAAAAACATGGAGACACATTCTTAACCATGAGTGCTCTGTTTTCATACCTTAACAAACAACTATACGTCATGCAGATTGCAAAGGGTTAAAGGAAAGAGAGTTTACCCCTACCCCACTATGCCACAATAACAAGGCACTCTTGTTTGCTGCATCTGGGCACAGCAGCAGGAAAACTTCCCTGCCTAGGCAGGAAAGGCTTCTTCTATATGCCAATAAGCACACCAGTTCTTTGTTTGTATATTTTATTGCTGATTGTAGGCAGCATCCTTTGAGACTGCTCTTTTTGTAAGACCCAAAGGAGGTCTGTGTGTATATGGGAGAGGTCACATCCATACTGTACATTTAAAGCACACTTATAGCATATTCCTCAACTGTCCCAGGACAAATGGGGCATCCCATTCCCCTCCCCCCCCCACGAGAGCACAGCAGCCCATTTTGGGTGCTGCAATTTGGCATTGTGGTCTTACCTGGGGGGGGGGAGCACTTTTTCGGGGCCGCAATCTTGCACAGGTCATGTGACTCATGCTAGAGGTCAGCCCCATAAGATGCCATCCTGGTTTTTGCATCATGACATGTTGGAGGGGATGTTATACCATTTTAACAATTATAGCTTCTTTATAAAGAAACCAGAGGCCTTTCTTCTTGGAATAACAGGTTTGGAATTGCCCAAGAAAGATGTTAAATTATTTTTGTATGCCACAACTGCTGCTCGAATATTAATAGCTAAGAAGTGGAAAACGCAAGAACTACCAACTGTGGAAGAGTGGCAGATGAAGATGATGGGAGCTAGCCGACCTGACCGGAAGAGTCCGCGACCAGAATGAGGAGGAGTATCAGGAAGAATGGAAGGAATTTAATGACTATTTAGCTAAATACATTAAGTTAAATTAATTGGAAAAAGCTTGCAATTACCAGCTAGGCCTAGGATTTAAATAAGTAATGCGAGGAATTATTATATTTAATGCTGAATTGGGAAGAATGACTGATGTTAAGTGATTACGTTAAGACTTTAAGTACTTTGATTTGGAAAACCGTTAAAATGATATGCATTGAAATTCAACTAGGGGGATATGAGGAAGTCGCTTAACAATGTTAAGAAGATTAGTTTTAATAAGGTTATGACTTATGTTTGTCTGTTTATTTGTTAGTGTGTTTTTTAATTTTGTGAAAACCAATAATTTTTTTTTGAAAAAACAACAATTATAGCTTCTTCCCCAAAAGAATCCCGAGAACTGTAGTGTACCCTTCACAGCACTACAACCCCCAGCATCCTTAACAAACTACAGTTCCTGGGATTGGGGGGGGCATGTGCTTTAAATGTATATTAAATGTATGGTGGGGATGTAGAAAGAAAAAGACAGACACAAGAGAGATACAGATGGTAGCTAAACTGCCCTATCCTATAACCCACTGTGCTTGAGCTTGAAATTTGCACTTCTCTGAATTTGGCAGTGCAGTGCAGTTCACCAGCTAAGTAACATGTGCAAAATGCATATACTATATAGTAAAGTGTGCACAAGCATGTATAGATTAGTAAAAATAACATACAGAAAGCTAAAGCAGCCTTTCTCAAGCTTGGGTCCAGAGATGTTGAACTACAACGCCCATCATCCCTGACCACTGGTCCTGCTAACTAGGAGTGAGTTGTAGTCCAACAACATATGTGGACCCAAGCTTGAGAAAGGCTACCGTAAAGGATCACAGGATTGCATCCAAACACAGTTAAATTATCTGGAAATTATCTGGTTCCAATTCTTGTTGCATTTTTGTTTCTAAAGACATTTGAAAAGTACCACCAAAATCTTTCAGGCCTTCATTTTCGATTTTTTTCCCCTGGTGTCCAAAGAACCACATATGTTCACTTGTCCCAGCACAGGCCATCTTTGGATTTTATTTTAGTGTAATTACTATCAACAAAAGTAAAAATGTGAGCACATTTCACCCTTTAGAGCCATATAAGCCCAAAATACACAAAGAAAAATCATTTGGACATAAAACATCTATTTCTCACACTACAGATACATTAACACAACTTCAGCTCTCAGTGTTGCTGCATATACTTATAACTTTGTCACATAGCAAAATAATATGATAAAATATAAATCACTTTCCCAAAGTCTTGATATCTTTCCAAAGATATTTCACCTCTTTTCCCCCCCTCTCTATCTTCCTGGCAGATCCACATGTCTTTAAACGTTTTGTGTCTGGCAATTAAAAAAAAAGTGGAGATTTCCCCCATCACCAGATCCCCATGCCATTTAAAAATACAGTGGTACCTCGGGTTACATACGCTTCAGACTACATACGCTTCAGGTTACAGACTCCGCTAACCCAGAAATAGTGCTTCAGGTTAAGAACTTTGCTTCAGGATGAGAACAGAAATCGTGCGGCGGCAGCACAGCAGCAGCAGGAGGCCCCATTAGCTAAAGTGGTGCTTCAGGTTAAGAACAGTTTCAGGTTAAGAACAGGCCTCTGGAACAAGGTATCACTGTCTTAACAATTGTAAAGAAGTCACACAATCATGAGGGGGCCAACAAGTTATCTGGGTAACTCAGCGTGCATGTCCACAGAATGGAAGATGTCAGGCCAGCATTCCTGCCCTGATTCCTAATGTTCTTTTTACGCTGCATTATTTGCTGTGCTACGTAATTGTTAATTGTGACATTTGGATCAATACACTGCCATGTCATGCCCCAAATTTCATCTTGTGATTTTTCAAGTTAATTGGTTTGCAAATGGATCCCCCACCTCCCTTCTTTGCTGGAAGCAATTAACACAGAAATGAGAACTTCCACTAGATTCTGCTAGATTTCCAGAAATCTAGCACCTGGACATGCAGGCCAACTGGTCAGAGTCTACCCCACCAAGGCAAGATGTGTTGCATCTCTACTTAAATTATAGCACATGCAATTTTTAGGTAAATCTGTTGTCTTGTCCTTTGGCTATCTATCCACAGTGGCATAGTGTGGGTTGCTGGTGCCATGGGTAGGGCAAGTGTTGTGCCCCCTGGTGGCCTGGGCAGCTGGGGTGGTGGCACTCCAGGGGCCACATGCAGGGCACGTGCAGAGGGTGAACAGAGCCCCCCTCCAACAGGCTCCTTACCCGCTGCCTCCATCCACCTGCTCACTAGACCTCCACTGCCAGGGTTCCATGTCTGCCATGGGGGTGCCTACTTGCACCCCATCAAAAATGTGTGCCTGGAGCCATGCCCCCCCCATTCCTCCATGCTATGCCTCTGGTGATGCATCCCCCCTGGCTGATGCATAAGTGGCCTTTGGAGCAGCAAGCTACCTTTCCAAAATACCATCCTCTTCAGCCTCCTGTCTGCTGATGTATCAGTACTGTGCAAGGAGGGGTGAAATTATAATCACCATACAGTGCCAGGAGATTAACTTTGTTTAAAAAAGAAGCAAAGTGAGAGGTCATTCTTCTAATTGCAGCAAGTAAGCAATTTAATGCTATTAGAAGTGCTGTGCGTCTGGGAGGAAGTAGTTTAAACTGTTCTGCTTTGCATTGCAACAAATGGCCTTATCTGATCATTTAGCACTTTTGAAACACACACTGCGGGTGACCTACAAGCATCGGGGAGAAGCAGAAGAGCTGCTACAAGGCCTTTGGTGTGCTAAGCAAAATGACTTGATGGCCAAAAAATGGCATTGATTCAACACATGACCCATGCCGACTCCAAACAGCTTCCAGAGAAGCATAATGGTTTGCAAAAGATAGCACTTGGGTAATGCATGAGGTATAGCTGGCTCTCAATTAGGTTAGGGAAAAGTGCTCTTCAAGCCATTCTTCTTGCCATGTTACTGTAACTGAAACAATGAGCACTCAAGATGATCATCCTTAAACCAATTTATTTGTAAAGAAACCTGTTAACCCTCTGCTGGCTGATTAGGAACATTTTTGTGGAAAGTCAAGCCACTTCTGTTGATTGCATAGGAACCTAGGAAGCTGCCTTATTCTGAGCCAAACCATTGGTCCATCTAACTCTGTATTGCAGACCCACATTCAGTGACCCCTAGACAAAGATAGGTGTAGCAAACTGGACAACAAAATGTCCTGGGATTTAAAATTGGCCACAACTTTTATTGATTACAGATGTAGGTAGGCTTTGGCACAGGCATTAGGTGTCTGTCCATTATTAGCCTCTAGATGGAACATTCCTGGGATTATGAGACCTCCTCAAGATGCAGGTCTACTGAGGTGCCCTCCCAGGCTACTTCTGGAAGCTCTATCGCCTGTGTGCCCCACGCTTGACTTCTAGACAGAGACTTCCCACTAGACCCCCCGAATGGGATATCCTAAAATCACACCTGTTTCAGGTTGGGTGATGCACCACCTCATATTAGACTAAAAGATTCCACCCAATGCCTGGCCTGCCAAAAGTTGTGACTATTGCTATGGGGAAAGCAAAACAGGCTTGTTTGCAGGCAAATTCCTTCCTGGCTCTAAATATGGCAACCATCACTAAACCATAGCAAGGTCAAATTGCATGGTGCAGAAGGAAGGAAGGAAGGAAGGAAGGAAGGAAGGAAGGAAGGAAGGAAGGAAGGTCTAGTTGAGGTATTGCAGGGCGTTGAACTAGATGACTCTTGGTGTTCCTTCCAACTCTACAATTCTATGATTAAATCTTTTTTTCAAAAATGGCCCATGTCCCAAGTCCTTGGGAAAGGCTTTTGAACAAAACTTTTTTTGATAATATGTGAAAATATTTCCTCTTACACAGCAGTGACTGATAAGAAGTCTTTTAACTAAACAGTTTTATTTTTGTTGAAAGGCGACTATCTATTTACATAATTATATGTTAGTATGTCACATATTTTCCATTTTTTGTAACTGATAAAAAAGGCTATGAACTTAGCCAGCATGCAGATGAATTGGTTGAGAATATCCAGTCAGTCATATAAGAGGATTATTGGGACACATTCCCCAAAGAAGATTATTTAGAAAATCTTTCCCAAATACTTGGGACTAATTAGGGCATATTTGAAATGCCCACTCACTGGGTCCAGCAGTGGATGAGGTTTGCAGCCTGGCACACGGTCCACCGTCCTTCCGAAGCCACGCCATTCTGCTGGCCATTGTTCCTCCCCCCTTGGTTGCCACGGTGCCTTCTGGGTTCCCGCCAAACCCAATTTCAAATTGTCCAATCCATGGCGGCCGGGGTTAGAGGAGCAGACTGTGAGTGAGCAGGCTTCACTCTTGTCCACTGCTGACGCCAGCAGCACAGTCGGCCCCAGAGCATCCAGTCGACCCAGCCCTCTCTCTAATTGCAGCATTCCTTACAGGCTAACTTTTCTCCTTTCCAGGTCCATGGGTGTTGCTACAGTTGGACGATGGTTGCTGTCTTTTCAGAGCCAGGAAGGAATTTTCCCTGCTCTGCAGGTTTTGCCTTCCCTGTAGCAATTGTCACAACTTTGGCAGTTTTAGGCCATGAGTGGAATCCTTTAGTTCAACAATCAAAGAAGGGGTGGTGTTGTGACTCACCCCTTTTGTGGAGGTGATATCAGGGTTCCCTTTTAGAAGGATTCTGAGGAGAGTCTCTGACGACAAATGCACAGCAGTGGGCCATAGAACTCCCCCCAGCAATGCGGAAGGGGGCCAGCTGTGTAAACACATGTTTTGCAGTGTCTCCATATTCCCAATTGACCTTGTTTTGCCTCATTTCCCCAGTGGGGGGCTGAGAAGGATACATGCCCAATGCCTAAGCCAAGGTTTTCTACATTTGAATTTTTAATAAAGTTGTGGCCATTTTAATCCCAGATATGTTGTCATATGTTTTCCTTGATCTGAGGTCTGGCTCCCGGAATGTGGGGGGGGGCTGCACCTGGGCACCAAAAAACTTTGGCTGTATACACACCACAAATTTGCAGCAACCACCCTGCTGCAAAAAAATATCATACTAGCAACTTATCTAGTAGTTTATCCCTCACAGCGCTATTCCCAGCACCCTTGACAGACCACAGTTCCCAGGATTCTTGCAGAGGGTACTTTAAATGTTTGGTGTGTACACAGACTTAATGGTTGGAACCGATCTATAATGGGTTATTCCATAGCATTATTTCTCACTGTGCTATTTGTTTTGTTGTCCATTGTCTTATTCTCATGTGTTTGTTCTTTGAAGCATATTAAAAGTATATGTTCCTATATATGGATCTTACTGCTGCTTGTGTTTGATACACAGAAATCTTTACTACATATTATTATCTTTATTTTTATTTATGCCTCACTTTTTTCCCTGACAGGGATTTGAGGCAGTTTACAGCTAAAATAGAAACAGCTAAAAACATAGGAAGTGGGGAAGCAATAATTTTAAAAAATTAAACATTAATTAGAATATATATATGAATATGATCTATTAAAACATACGGATAAAATCCTCACAACATCCACCTTTTCCTTAAAAACAATCCGTTCCCAAAGCTTTTCGGAACAAGAAAATCTTCACCTGCTGGTGGAAAGACCAAGGAGTAAGCCAGTCCAGCTTCTCTAGGGAGGCAGTTCCAAAGTTTGGGAGCAGCCACCAAGAAGACCTTGTGAGGATGGCAGGACTGAGAGAAGGGCCTTCCTTGAAGATGTCAGAGCCTGGAAAAGTTCATATGAGGGAATAAGGTCTTTCAGATAGCTTGTACCTAAGCTGTACAGGGCTTTATGAAGCTCTGTATGTTGAATTGTACCTGGAAATGTTGAATTGTACCTGGAAACAGACCGGTAGCCAGGAAGGTGTTCTAGCAAGGGAATTGTCTGCTCCCTAGAACCAGCCCCAGCTGGCTGCTGCTCTTTGAGCCAGCTGAAGTTTCTGAGCACTTTTCAAAGGTAGCCCCATGCAGAGTGTGTTACAGTAATCCAGACAGAATGTAACTAAGACTTGGGTGACCGTGGCCAAGTCAGACTGTATCCTAGAGTTCAGCCTTGCCCTGACTTTGAACCTGATATGTTCTCCAAAGAGAAACAAGGAAAGTGGGACCCTTCGGCACTGACCCACTGGCAATGATCCTGAGGAGCTTGGCATTCCTGCCTGAGGAATGGAGGTCTCCACACCAGTTTCATAGGCTCTCAGGTTTAGTCTTCTCCCCCTCATCTCTCCAACAGCAGCAGGGACAGCAAACAAGGCAGGAGTGGCAGAGTTATTATTGCCCAATTTGTGCCCAGTTACCTGCCTTTGAGGTAAGGAAGAGAGTAAATACAAGATAAGTGTGTGCAGATAGGCAGAAAATGTGGAATTGCAAAAAAAAATAAAGTTGTGCAGTAATGCGCAGCTTGAAAAATTTGGGGGAAATTAGAGATGTTGGACAAAAGTGCTTATTAAGGACTCAAAAGCATGTACCCAAATTATATGAGGGTAGAATGCACTCAGTTTCTATAAATAAACTGTCCAAATGGTATTAAACCCCTTCATTTGGGCCAGAACCTCCTCTTGCACACCTTCATCACTTTGGGCAGGAAATGCCTCATTACATCCTTCTAAATACCCTTAAACCACTCTTGATTTTGTGCCTGTTGGTTACTGAATGAAGGCAGATTCATAAATGAATCATCGCTGTATAGCAGATAAGAATCACTGATTCCTATGAAGAAACAACCACAGACAGAGGGTGTAAACAAAGAGCAAAACATGCTTTCTCTTCGTTCAGATTTCATTTGGCTTTTTTTAAAACATAGCTTGGGGTGTCTGGTGGGGAATTTGCGGAGTTGGAAAATCCACTTTGGGAAAAAACAACCCTGGGTATGCAAATGGGAACACTGGTATGGACCAGGCCCTGACTGAGAGCCAAGAAGAGGTAGATCCTTCAGCTCATATGCAGGTTCCCAGTCTGAGCTGCTTCTTCTCTGAAGCAATAGCTGTCAATTAAGCTTCAGTCAATCTTTGCCCTGAAAACAAATGCCTTGGAATTCAGGAAATGTGTGTTTCTCTCCTTTCCACAGCATGTTTGAAAGTCTGTCTGTCTTTACTCTAAGGCCCCAAGTCGTAAGACTTTGTACATGATTTGTTTTATGAATAATATTTATGCATGTATTATATTTTTATATCAAACCGCCAGTCAGGTTATCCCCAATGGTTTACAAAGACATTTCAGTGCAAAATACCAGTTCTCTCTCTCGAATATATCTTATTTCGTAGTGACTCACATGTTCCAAAATGGCAGTTTTAAATGCTTGTGTGAGTGACTCAAGTATGTTTTTCAAGCATATTTAACCCAGGGCCTTGAATTGTGTCGGGGGGGGGGAGGACGACGACTGGTTCAGCAGTTCAGGAGCATTGCCAGCCTCTTTCTCTTAGCCTTCCTAGCCCAACCCAGAGGGTTTTTGTGAGGGTCAAACCTGAACTCCTTGGAGAAAGAGTGCAATTATGAATAACAGGTAAATAAAAGCGGCTGGCGCAACAATTAGGAAAAGCATGAGAGGGCTGCCTCTTCTGAGGAGTCCTTTTATTGTCTAAAGAAAGATCCTCCCTTCATTTACATGTGAATGAGGCAGGCATGAGATAAATGGCCTGTTATGTCAGGTTTGTCCATTAGAACCAATTCATATGGTCATTCTGTAAAGAGAGCAAAGATTGAAGAAGACCCTTAAGTCTCTAGCGCTTTATCACCAAAAGGCAATCAAACCCAGTCCATGGAACTTTCCACTGCTCAGAGTAATGTGTAGCGCTGGAGTTACTGTGGTGTAGCAATTACCAGGCATAAAATGGTGAGCTGGGGAATGAAACAAGATGAAGTAAATGAGAACATCACAACAGTCTGCAGAAGGACATAAGAAGCTGCCTTAATGCACATCGGGCTATTGATTCATCTAGCTCATCATTTCTATATCAGGGTTGGGAATCTGTGACCCTCCTCAAAGTTTGTTTTTAAATACTTCCTGCCAGTGGTGAAATGGGCACAGAAAACCCACATAATGGATCCCAATTCTTCTTACAGAGAAGGAACTTATGATGGTAAGTACCAACATTCACATCCCTGCCCATTGGCCATGCTGGTTGAGACTGATGGCAGTTGAACGATGCGTGGAAAGCCACAAGTTCCTATGCTTGGTCTACACTGACTAGCAGCAGCTCTCTAGAGTATCAGGCAGGAGTCCTTCCAACCCCAGGCCTACCAGGAGATATCAGGGATGGAGCCTGGGACTTTCTGCATGCAAAGCCAGCTGTCTCTCTCTCAGCTATTACCCTTTCCTTGAATATTATTCAAAAGCAAATAGGAAAACAGAACTATGAGTCTTGATCATCAGGAGGCTGTGCCTGTGGAGGCAAGAGTCTTGCTAAAGCAGGTCAAGACTGGCCCAGACCCCCAGCTATGGAGCAACCTGCTAGGACAGGATGAGTTCAATGTGAGCAAACCCAGATCCTGTGATCATCAACTAAGGCCCTTCTTCATGTGTCCTTTCACAGAAAGTCCAGAGGATGGCAACACAATTGGCCTTTTCAGTGGTGGCTCCCCTCTAGCGGAATTCGTCAGACAAAACATATTTCTTTTTCTGCCAGGTCTTTCACTTTTAATTATCACTAGCCTCGCTGAGTGTGCCGGATGCCAGAAGCGGCTTGGTCAAGCTGGCAACATAGAATCATAGAGTTGGAAGAGACCACAAGGGCCATCAAGTCCAACCTCCTGTCAAGCAGGAAACACCATCAGAGCACTCCTGACATATGGTTGTCAAGCCTTTGCTTAAAGACCTCCAAAGAAGGAGACTCCACCACACTCCTTGGCAGCAAATTCCACTGTAGAACAGCTCTTACTGTCAGGAAGTTCTTCCTAATGTTTAGGTGGAATCTTCTTTCTTGTAGTTTGGATCCATTGCTCCGTGTCCGCTTCTCTGGAGCAGCAGAAAACAACCTTTCTCCCTCCTCTATGTGACATCCTTTTATATATTTGAACATGGCTATCATATCACCCCTCCTCTTCTCTAGGCTAAACATGCCCAGCCCCCTTAGCCGTTCCTCATAAGGCATCGTTTCCAGGCCTTTGACCATTTTGGTTGCCCTCCTCTGGACACGTTCCAGTTTGTCAGTGTCTTTCTTGAACTGTGGTGCCCAGAACTGGACACAGTACTCCATGTGAGGTCTGACCAGAGCAGAATACAGTGGCACTATTACTTCCCTTGATCTAGATGCTATACTCCTATTGATGCAGCCCAGAATTGCATTGGCTTTTTTAGCTGCCGCGTCACACTGTTGGCTCATGTCAAGTTTGTGGTCAACCAAGACTCCTAGATCCTTTTCACATGTACTGCTCTCAAGCCAGGTGTCACCCATCTTGTATTTATGCCTCTCATTTTTTTTGCCCAAGTGCAATACTTTACATTTCTCCCTGTTAAAATTCATCTTGTTTGTTTTGGCCCAGTTCTCTAATCTGTCAAGGTCGTTTTGAAGTGTGATCCTGTCCTCTGGGGTGTTAGCCACCCCTCCCAGTTTGGTGTCATCTGCAAATTTGATCAGGATGCCCTTGAGTCCATCATCCAAGTCGTTGATAAAGATGTTGAATAAGACCAGGCCCAAGACAGAACCCTGTGGCACCCCACTAGTCACTCTTCTCCAGGATGAAGAGGAACCATTGATGAGCACCCTTTGGGTTCGGTCAGTCAGCCATGACCCGGAAAAACTATCTGCGGAAGTGGACAAACGCCGGCTCCCTCAGTCTTTAAAGTGAGATGAGAGCCACAACCCCAGAGTCATTTGTGACTGGACTTAACTGTCAGGGGTCCCTTTACCTTTACCTTTGGGAAGCGGGTGGAGCTGTGGTTTAAACCACTGTGCTGCTTGGACTTGCCGATCGAAAGGTTGGCAGTTCAAGGCCCCGCAATAGGGTGATCTCTCATTGCTCGGTCCCAGCTCCTGCCAACCTCGCAGTTCAAAAGCACACAGTGCAAGTAGATAAATAGGTACCGCTTCGGCGGGAAGGTAAACAGTTTTTCGTGCACTGCTCTGGCTTTGCCAGAAGCGGCTTAGTCATGCTGGCCACATGACCTGGAAAAACTGTCTGTGGAAGCGGACAAACGCTGGCTCCCTCGACTTTTAAAGTGAGATGAGCGCCACAACCCTGGAGTCGTTTGCAACTGGACTTAACTGTCAGGGGTCCCTTTACCTTTACCTTTAAAAACAGGATTGTCTTTTAGATTTTTCTTTGTTTTCCTATATGCTATTATTAAGGTATGTGTGTGTTTGTTTGTTTGTTTGTTTATATATTGTAAGTGGCTTTGAGCTACTTCAGTAAAAGGGGGGAAGTGATCAATAAATTTAATAAAATAATAATACAGAATGTGGTGGAGGACCATCCTGGGGGATGTGGCTGTCCACATTCTTAGTCTTTGGGGGGAGCCTGGCAGCAAGGATCAGAATGAGATACTAGAGGCAAACTTCCAGGAATGGTAAAGGTGTTAGGAAAAGCAGTTCTGTGAGCTGAAGGATGCAGCCGAGGGGAGTAATGCCTTGTAATGTGATACCAAAGAAGAGAGCGCGCAGGAGGAAGCAAGAACAGCCCTGTTGGAAAGCAGTGACCTGAAGGCAGAAAACCCTGGAGCCGTGAGTGAAGAAAAACCCTTTGGCTTTCACGCCAAGTGAAGCTCCAGTGAAGCTCTAAATGCTGTACTCTATCAGCCCCAAGCAGCATGGCCAAGGGCCAAGGAGCAGAGAAAAAACTAGGCTTTAGACACTGTTTGGCACACACACACCCCATGTGTACACATACACAGGTTGGGAGCCTCAATGATGTCCCACTGGAGGCTTTACCCAGGGCAAAAAAAACAAACCTGGCTAGCCCTCCCCCCATAACTACAGCACTGCCAGGGATGATCGATGTTGTATCTGGAGGATGGTGAGTTCTGTGCCCTTGCTTTACTAGGTAGGACTCTGGTTTACCCCAGAGGCAGACCCCAACATCAGAAGTAACCCCAAAGCTAGAAAGGAAGGGCACGGTGGTTTGGGTGAGACGTGAGTGCTTGGGGCACTGGGCAGACAGGGAGGGGAAGTGGGTTGTTTGGATGAGCCAGAAGGCAATGGGGTTTGGGCAAGCTGGAAGGAGGAGGGATGATATGGGTGAGGTATAAAGGAGGGGCAGAAGGAGTTGATGAGGTGTAAAGGGAGGGGAGGGATGTGGGTGGCGCTGTGGGTTAAACCACAGAGCCTAGGACTTGTCTATCAGAAGGTCGGCGGTTCGAATCCCTGTGACGGGGTGAGCTCCCATTGTTCGGTCCCTGCTTCTGCCAACCTAGCAATTCGAAAGCACATCAAAGTGCAAGTAGAGAAATTGGTACCACTCCGGTGGGAAGGTAAATGGCGTTTCCGTGCGCTGCTCTGGTTCGCCAGAAGCAGCTTAGTCATGCTGGCCACATGACCTGGAAGCTGGACGCCGGCTCCCTCGGCCAGTAAAACGAGATGAGCACCGCAACCCCAGAGTCGGTCATTACTGGACCTAATGGTCAGGGGTCCTTTACCTTTACCTTTTAAAAGGAAGGGAGCTTAGTCATGTGCAAAGGGAGAGGGTTGGCAAGGGGCTGGGTAGGTGGGATGGAGAGTGAAGCAAGTGAGAGCAGCATCCCTAGTTCTATATACAGGTGGTCCTCTGGTCTAAACCACTAAGCCTCCTGGACTTGCCGAAGGTCGGTGGTTTATATCCCTGTGACGGTATGAGCTCCCATCGCTCTGTCCCAGCTCCTGCCAACCTATCAGTTTGAAAGCATAGCAGTGCAAGTAGATAAATAGTACCAGTAACGGCGTTTCTGTGGGCTCTGGTTTCCGTCATGGTGTTCTGTTGCTCCAGAAGCGGTTTAGTCATGCTGGCCACATAATAATAATAATAATAATAAATAATAATAATAATAATAATAATAATAATAATAATAATATAAATTAATATTAATAACATGACTCGGAAAGCTGTCTGTGGACAAATGCCACAGATGCCAGCTCCCTCAGCCTGAAAGCGAGATGAGCGCCACAACCCCATAGTTGCCTTTGACAGGACTTAACCATCCAGAGGTCCTTTACTTTTTTCCTTTTATATGAAAAGAGAATGAGTAAATAGAGCTCCTGAGTCCTAATACTGAAAGGGGGTGGAGATTATGAAAGTACGTTGAAGAAAGTGTGTGACAAAAAGTATTTAGATTATTATGAACCCTAGCAATTGGCATGTTCTTTCATGAGCTTGCTTAACGAGTCTGCCTCAACCCAGATTCTTCTGAGATTTTTCAGTCTGAGCCCACTTGCAGCATTTATCCCCGTATAATCAGTGCTCTCTATCTTAAGATAGCATAACTGTGACCATTTTTGTAACTTCCACACTGTGGAAGTAGTAGCAACCACAAATGGAACAACAATTAAAAGCAAGGAACGAGCATACAATATAAGGCATACAAGCGCAAGTGCTTTCTGTTTACTAAGGACGCATAGTATTATAATTCCTGTTTTTTGAAAAAGAAGAAACAAGGCTTGGTTAATCAAACAATTCATAGTGGGCTTATTTGCATTTTTACCAACTAGGGAGGACTTAGCCCCTCCCTTGCCAAAGAATCTGGGGTGGGACCTTTGCAGGTTTTCTTTTTAAACGTTATGCTCCAGGCAGCGGAGCAGAAAGGGTCTGTTAAGGCAGCTGGGATACAAGCAGCAGCAGAACATCTATTGCATTTCAAAATGCTTTTGCTTTCCTCTAAGCCTCAGAGATTTAGTCAACTTTTCATCAGCATTTTTCTTCAGAAGACAGGATACACCTTTTCCTCTTTCTAAAAGAAGGAACTGATCTGCCTGCAATCAGAAGCAACTGCTTTCAGTATCACAGTTTTTGCTACTTGATTTGTGATACATTTAGCGCAAGAATTCTTCACCGGAATTATCCACTTTCCTTGATGATGAAGAAAAGCTTGTAAGTAGCTACCCTGAGACTTTGCATGTATGTTTTGGTATGTTAAAAAGACAAGGAATGTAAATTTATGTTAGCAAATTTGTTGTATAGCTTTCTAAAAGGCTTCACAGCCGGGGGTGATTTGTGCAGTGGTTATGTTGCCTCTCTGTAGTTTGCTCTTGCAATATATATAAACAGACCTGTGCCATAAACCCTTCCTGTCATATGACATCTGATATGTGAAACTCTGAGTGATGCAACAAGCAAGGTATTCGTAAAGCAGAAATCTTTTCAATCTTAGCTGAATGACCAAGGCTTTCCCTATGTTTGTTTTTTCTCTGTGTTATCGGAGGAGGAAGAGAAGCTCATTACCAGAACAATTATTAACTGCCATTTCTGACTGAGCTGTGATAAGACAATTGAAATGTGCACCTTTATCATGCTGGGATCTTCATCTTGGCAAAACCATGTCAGCATCTTGGGACTTTCATGCCTAGATATCAGAATGCCTGAGATTTACTACATGATTACAGCTATTCACTAGCTTCTCGCATCGACACCATGCATGTAAGGCATACAATGTCACACCAAATATCACACTCATATTACAGTCACACCTTCCCCCAGAGAAGTCAGGGAAATCGCAGCTCTCTGAACAACTCTCTGTGCACTTGACAAACTACATTTTACAGGATTATTTGAGGAAAGTTGTGACTGTTTAAAGTGGTATAATGGTGCTTTAAATGTATAGTGTCAATGCGACCCATATTGTTATGACTTCTGCCCAACCACTCTTAATGGCTTATCCATGCTTTAAAGCTCTATGTCCGAGCACTTTTCTTTTTTCTTGCTTACTTTCTTTTTTGCTCTGGAGCCTTCCCAAAGAAAACCCGCTCTTTACTGCTGAATCAGAGCAAACAGCAATCCGTGGAAGACCCAAATTTCCATTTGGTGTGCTTCTGCTTTAAAGACTGTGCTTTTGTGAGGAAAGCGCCATGGTGGGGGGAAAAGAGAGTGCCTAGACACAGAGCTTTAAAGTGCAAACCTGTGTCTGGAAAGCACAGGGCAAAGGGTGAGTATGAATAAGCCCTTAGATTAAGCACCTTACTGGTCCATAATCAAGAATGATCATGGGGACGCAGGAAGCTGTCATGATATAGACTTAAGATTATTGGTCCCCAGCACCACCTGGAAATGCAAGGGATTGAACCTGCAAAGCTGTGGCACTAGGTGTCTCCAAGGCAAGGCAAGAAGTGAAGTAGCTGCACATAATTGTCAATGGATGTTTCATCAGTGAGTCTTATTAATTAGGACATGGTTTCCTTGGAGTTGGGGATCTTGGTGTGTTTGGATGTGGTACCCATGGCACTTGGCTGGAGCTATTCCCATATTGATCTTTCTCCAGATCTAATGTGGACCAGTGGATCTGTTGCATAGCAGGACTGCCTTTTTGCACCTACATCTGCTCTATTTGTGGATCCACAAATGAGGCAACTGGAACAAAGCCAGTGTAAGTCTCTCTCACCCAAAGGAAACCAGGCCAGTTAGAATTGGCCCAGAACTTTCCATTGACGGAGGAAGTGAGAAGCACATAACCATCTTTTTCTCTGCATGTACCAATTGCACTAGAGTGATAATTCCCAGTGGTACTTGCTTAGCAAGCGGACTGCCATTCTTCATTTTTTTTGCTTCACATGAGACTTACCAGAGTTGCTCATAAATAGCAAGGACATCTGTTGTTTTTCTAATAGTGTTGCATCAAATAATCTCACTCAGCTGATGGTAAGGATTATGTTGAACAATGCCTTCTCCATGCTGTCACCTCACTATCACCCCTAAATTTGCTCTGGAGGGTTCTCTAGTCCTTCTGGGCCAAATTTAGGGAGGGGTTCAAGGGACTGTGGAGGTAAATCACTGAAAACAAGTTCCCAGAATTCTCAGTGAAGAGGGAGTGGTTGTTAAACCGCTCTGCAAACTGTAGCTCTGTGAGGGGGACAGGAGTCTCCTAACAACTCTTACCACCTTTAAGAAGCCACAGCTCCCAGAATTCCTTGGGGAACTGATGACTGCTTAAAGTGGTATGATACTGCTTTAAATGTAGAGCGTGAATGTACAGTGTGTACAGGCTGCCCTGTGTCTTCCTTCTGTATGGAGGAGGTGATACAGTTTTGCCTACATAAGCAACAACACTTGGAGAATTGGGTTGTTGTCATTATTTTTAATGATTTTAATACTGGTTGTTTAAAATATAACACGAGGGGTGTGTGAAAGAAGCAATGTTGGCTCCCATTACCAAGAAGAATATTCCATCAAGAAAAGATAATAATAATCCAACCATCCTAATTTAAATGTATACAAGAATATAAGCTGTCCATAGGTCCAAGATTAATGATTAAAATAAATCCATTCAAATTTAGAAATAACAGTGAAATCCGACCTTGAAGTATAAGTCTCTTTGCAACCGCAATAGCTCGTCTGTGAGTTCCTACATCATAGGAATGTAGTTTAAAAGTGTGTGAACTTCTGTGGATATCAAAGATATTTCCAAAAGGAAGTTAATACAAAAAGCTGTTTCTGGCCAAAAGTGAGACACCACAGGGTACTGCAACATCATATGCTGCAATGAGACATTATCATCATTACATCACCAGTGTCTGTCTGAACCAACCCTTCCTGTAAAGACACTGCTGAGTTCAGTATACCCAAAACATCATTGTTGTTGCTCCTTAAGCACTTTGAGTATCCACTTTACAACATTCCAATAAATAATTATTTTTTAAAAAAACAGCAACTACAGGTTTAACTTTCTGTAATGTAGGGTTGCCATATTTCACAAAGTGAAAATCTGGTCAGAAAAGTTGTTGAGCTGTTTTTGCAAAATCGCAAAGAAACTGGACATTTTAAAGCTATTTTTGAGGAAAACGCAGGGGGAGGAGAGACACTGCCGACATTGGTTGCCATATGTCCGGATTTTCCCAGGCATTTGGCTGATTTCTGCCAGGAAACTACTTTCGACTGCAGTATTCCATGTATGTCCAGGAAATTCCAGACGTATGGCAACCCTATAATGATCCAATTATTCCCTCCACCAATGCAGCAGATTCTGAAGCTGACAGTCCATAAACAGGCACCAAAAGGTGCTGTCACTGAAGATATTACCATTCAGCCATGGTTATAGTCGTCCCTTTCTTCTTATAGTCGTAGACCTTAGGAACATCAGAAATAGAAAAACAGAGGTGCTTGGAGAATTAAGTTGGAAATATAAAAAAATTATGTCTCCTTTTAGCACTCCTGTAAACATTCTGAAAATAGCAAGGATGTGGAAGGAGATGTGCAGAGGTATCTTTTTGTAACACCTGGAGGCTGATTTGCTAGGGCAAATAGGCCCATCAATCTCAGTCTGTCATTAGCCAGCCTCTACCTGTCTGCTGTTCTTACATTCACTCCAGGGGGTGGTACTGAATGTCAACTTCCTCCTCCTAAGTTTCAGTATTCCTGTTTTTGAGCTCAGTAGGACAAAGGCAAAACAAGAGTTAGTTGCCTCTATTTTTCATTAGCACTGTCTCCAGCTACTGTTGGCATCTCTGCTTTATGCACTACCAGGGCTCAACCACACTTCCGCTTGTCCCATTCCTAGAAAGCACAGGTCCAATAAATTTTTCACTTGCCCTGCATCTTTTCCAGGGAAAACCCACCCTTTAGCCCTAAATTGGAGAAAACTCAAATTGCCTTTGGTCCGATTGAGCGCTAAAGAGCAGTTTTCCCTGGGGGAAACCAGCAGGATAAGTGGAAGTGTGGATAAGCCCTTGATCTCAATGGGTCCCAGCCACCACTGCCTTTGTTTGGTGGGGGTGTGCATGCGTTTTGCATTAAAAGAGCTTTGAAGGGAAGAAGGATCTGGGTAAATAGCTTGCCATCTTTTCATCCATGGAAGCTGCATGCAGATGGTATAATGAAGTGGGCTTGTGGTTGTGCCTGCTAGTCCTGGACCCTTGCATTAAGTTATAGCATCTATGAGGAGGGCAGATGTACATGGATACCAATGTCCAACATGATGGATTGTTTGATGTCTACATTGCAAATTATGTGGTGTAAAGATCACATCATTCCTTCCAAGCCCCTCCTTTGTGAGGGTTTATCATGAGTTACTGACATTCAGTTAATACAGTATCTGTATTTTTGTTCTATTATGGTACAACTTTAACTGAGTTTGTAGTGCTTTTAATTTTGGGGCATTGGATGCAAAAAAAGTATAGATATAGATAAAGAAGCAATGTATGCAAAGTGTTCAAGGAGGTGCGGCTAGCAGGCATGATTACTTCACTCCTCATATTGATTATGCAGGGCTTTACAGGGGATTTAAATTTGCCCAGGAAGACATCTTTAGAACAATCCATCCCACAATTATATATATATATATATATATATATATATATATATATATATGCACCCATGTTTAACTCTCCCATTGAAACAGCCAATGAGACTTGAGGATGTTGAAATTTAGGCTTGAACTTGCCCTTTTTTCCGGTGATAACCGAGTGCATTTCCCCAAGAAGCAAGTTAGTTCCTCAGAAAGGCATGTGAAGGGCAAGTTCCTCTTACATGAACTTAGGAAACCATCTTACATAAAGTCTGACCATTAGTCCATCTAGTTCAGTATTGTTGACACTTGGGCTTATCCACACTTCCTTTTGCCCCACTGCTTTCCCTGGGGGGAAACAGCACTTTAGCACTCATTCAGAGCAAACAGCAATTCAGGTTTCCTCCCGATCGACGTTTGCTCCAGTTTAGAGCTAAAGAGCAGGTTTTCCCTCAGAAAGGAACAGGGCAAGAAGGAAACCGCTTGGATCTGTGCCTAGAAAGCATGGATCAAGTGGAAAACCACCAGGCTGTCCTTTCTAGGCATGTGATAAGCAGAAGTGTGGATGAGCCCACTGATTGCCAGAAGCAACTGATAAGATTTCACATAGAGGTCTTTCCAAATCCCACCATATTGGCAAAAAAAACTGTGGTATAAACAATAAATCTTGGGAAGATGAATGCTATTTGATTTGGTGGTTCCCATGTGCGGGAGACAGGCAAGTTACCCATTCTGTATGAGAATGTGCTCCCTCTGAAGGAGCAGGTACGTAGCTTGGGGGTACTCCTGTATACGCTCTCTGCCCACATGTCCTCTGTGTCAGGAGCACCTTTTACTATCTTTGTCTGGTTTGCCAGCTGCAGAGATATCTGGGCATGGATAGAAGAAGAAGAAGAAGAGTTTGGATTTGATATTTCGCCTTTCACTCCCTTTCAGGAGTCTCAAAGCGGCTAACATTCTCCTTTCCCTTCCTCCCCCACAACAAACACTCTGTGAGGTGAGTGGGGCTGAGAGACTTCAAAGAATTGTGACTGGCCCAAGATCACCCAGCAGATGCATGTGGAGGAGCGGAGACACGAACCCGGTTTCCCAGATTACGAAACTACCGGTCTTAACCACTACACCACACTGGCTCTCCAGGATAGCCTGATCACTGTGGTTTGTGGGCTGCTAATTGCAAGGCTGGATTACTGGATTGTGGGACTGCCCTTGGAACTGGTGCAGAAGCACTTGCTGGTGCAGAATGCAGCAGCCATAATGCCGATGGGATAACGTGGTCAACAATATGCATCACCATTGTTAAAACATCTGCACTTCTGAGCCAGGTTCAAGACCCTTGTATTAATAAACAAAACCCTAAATAACTTTGGTCCAAGATATCTTAGGGACCTCCTGAAGCCTAATATCCCAGCTCAATCTCTATGATCTTGTATGGGAGCAATGCTGGCTGTGCACTGAGTTGGCGAGGCTCACGTGATACTGACATGAAATTGAGTTTATATGGTCATTGACCGAGCTCTGTGGAATGCTCTTCCAATACAAACTAGGCAGGTATTTTCTGCCTAGACCTTTAAACATTTGCAGAACACTTTTCTTTAGTGCCAGGCTTATGCAGGCAATTCAGGTGGGCACTTTCGGTAATAGTTAGTTGGTGATCTGGTTGGTTTTTACAGTATTTGGTTTTTTAAAAGTGGTTTTTATTTGTGTGTGTGTGTGTGTGTGTGTGTGTGTGTGTAATTGTTGTAAACCATTTTTAAAAATGAAATTGTATTTTTATAAATACATACCAGGAGATGTCCCCTTCTTCATGTGCTCCCTCCTCAAGAGGTCAGGAGGGTGACAACATGAGAACGGGCCTTCTCTTTCGAGGTCCATTAATTGAAGTATGGGAAAGGTATAAAAACCTGCTGGAGCCTAAAGTTCCACACTGGTTATCACCTCTTGAAATGTTAAGTGTGAAAAAGATTAATATGAGAAGTAACTGGGTAATATACAGCCAATTATTAATTAAGGAAGGGGGGAAATGGAGATTGAAACCTTACGGGAAGGTTAAAGAATTAGTATTTGATTGGTTACAGTATTTCCAAATAAATGCAATGTTTATAAAAGATAGTAAAGAAAGAGGATATGCGGATAAAGACTCCAAATTCCAGACGGAAATTATAGACAATGATGTGAAAATTTTATCTAAAATGTATAAGATGTTGTTAGATTGGAATTTAGTAGATGAGGAAGTCAAGTCCGTCATGATTCACTGGGCTAGAGATGTGGGCCATAGTATACAATTCGAAGACTGGGAAAAACTCTGGAAAGATGGATTAAATTTTACAGCATGTACGACAATAAAAGAAAATGTCATGAAGATGTTTTATAGGTGGTATATAACACCTACAAAACTATCAAAAATGTACAAGGTTTGTAATAAGTGCTGGAAATGCAAAGACAAGGAAGGCTCCTTTTACCACATGTGGTGGGAGTGCAGAAAAGTGAAAGAATTCTGGGAAAAAATATATAGTGAACTCAAGAAGATTCTAAAATAAACGTTCTTAAAGAAACCAGAAATCTTCCTATTGGGGATTTTAGGGAATGAGATACAAAAGAAGGATTGTAAATTTGTGTACTATGCGGTCACAGCAGCAAGGGTAACGCTAGCCCAGAAGTGGAAACAGCAGGAAATACCAACGGTGGATGAGTGGAGAGCAAAATTATTAGACTACGCGGAGTTGGATAAATTGACAGGAAAGATTAGATATTTAAGAGACCAAAAGTTCATTAAGGATTGGGGAAAATATGTAGACTACCTGGAATATATAAGTGAGGGTCAAACAACGTTAAGGGGATTTAAAGAAGCATTGTGAAAGACGAAGAGTTATTGACTAAAGGGAATAGAAGAGAGAGAGAGATATATTGTCAATACAAGCCAGGAAATGCGTAATTTTAATTATTACTACGAATGATTTACGGATAAGTTGAAGGAAGTCCTATAAGAGATGGAAATGTGAAATTTTTGATGTGAATTATGTAATGTGTATGTTTTTTCTTTTTTTCTATTTTTTTTGGCTTATTTATTATTTGTAAATCAATAAAAATTTACAATGGAAAAAAAAGAGAACGGGCCTTCTCTGCAGTGGCTCCCCGTCTGTGGAATGCTCTCCCCAGGGAAGTTCGCCTGGCGTCTTCACTATACACCTGTAGGCACCAGGCAAAAACGTTCCTTTTTAACCAGGCCTTTGCCTGACCTGTTCTACATCCTATAGCCTTTTTAAAATGCTAGCTCTTTTTAGGGGGGGTTCTATTGGGTTGTCGTTTGTATTTTGATTTTATGTATGTGATCCTTTATGTGAACCACCCTGAGACCTTCTGGTATAGGGCAGTATAGAAATGAAATAAATAAATAAATAAATAAATAAATGTCAGGGATTGAACCTGGGACCTTCTGCATGAAAAGCAGAAGGTGTTTATTATGGGATGGGTGCTGATGCATGCATTTTTTTTCACAGTATCTACACAATGCCATTGGCATCAGAATGTCAGCCCTCATCCCCTAAATTTATTCCTGATTCTCCCTTTCCTTTGAAAATCCAATAAGACATAAAATCATGTCACCACAATCACCAGCTTGTAATATCCAAATGACTTATTTTCAATATTAAGCTCCCAGCTGGAAGCACCCAAAGTAAATTAGATGGAACAGGATAGGTAAGGAAATGTAAGTCTGAAGAGTTGCTAACATGAAAGAATTATCTTGAAAATATACAAATATAAAAAATACAGTCTGATAAGGTTAAATGTAATGAATAACTATATTGTAATGGTCTGATGGTCAAATAATGAAATTTCAGAGAAGGTTTGGGAGAAAGAGTACATTTTATGATATCAAAGATACGTCTACTGGGAAACTTTTGCAGAATAACAGCTAGATGGCACACGGCAGTTGAAAGAGATATGACTCGTTGGAAATGTAAACATTGTAATACACACAGGATTGGATAGTCTGTGAAAATATCCAGTTATTCAAATGTTTGGGGTTCAGAGATTGAGGAAGATCAAGGAGAAGAACAGAAATCTATTCGACTACATATGGGCAGAACTGGGACAGAAAAGAAGAATTATATTATTAAATGACTGATGGTATAAAAACTATGGGCTTGTCCACACTTCTGCTTGTCCTGTGCCTTAAAAACATGGGTTCAAGAGCTTTCCCACTTGTCCCACACTTTCTAGGCATGAGTCCATGCAGTTTTTCATTTGTCCCGCCACTTTCCCTGGGAAAACCCACTGTTTACCCCTGAATTGGAACAAACATCAATCCACAGAAACATCTTTTGCCATTTGTTCTGACTCAGCAGTAAACAGCCAGTTTTCCTGAAAGAAAGCAGTGGAATAAGCGGTGGAATAAGCAGTGTGGACGAGCCCTATAAGTTGGTCGTCTCTGGGGAAGTTAGAAATACCAAAAGTAAAGGAATTTCACTACAGATTTGTATAAATATTAAGCTATCTTTAGCTCCGATTCCTGCATTGCAGGGGGTTGGACTAGATGGCTCTTGAGGTCCCTTCCAGCTCTACAATTATAGGATTCTTTAAAAAGACGTTATGAACATAAGACCAGCCGTAACTAGGCACCCAGGGAAACCAGCATAATAAAACCAGAGGTGACTAACCTGTGACCCTGGATTATAAATTCTGTGATCCCACACCCTGGACCATCCTGGCTGGGTCTGATAGGAGTTGTAGTCGAAGAATGCATGGAGAGCCCCAGGTCCCGTCCCCCCCCCCCGCCCACTGAGACAGACCCTATCCTCAATCAGTGATTACCCATTATGAGGGCAATTTGGAACTTCCGTGTTTGCAGGACTCCACTGTGGCACAATACCACTGAATACCAGTTTCTGGCAGGTGCACAATGAGAACAGCTATTGCCTTTAACATAGTGATGGGAGACTGGGACACCTGTAGCCCTCTAGATGATGTTGGATTACAACCAGTGCTTTTTTCTGGGGGTATTCAAAGGCACCCAATACCAACACACACACACACCCACCCCGTGATGCAATGACTTCATGGTGAGTACTAGCGCCTTTTTTTCCTTTTCCTTTTAAAAAAAGCACTGATTACAGCTCCCATTATCCCTAACCATTGGTCATGCTGGCTGGGACTGATGGAAGTTGGAAACCTCTTCCGAGCTGAAACCTTACAAACCCTCCTAGCCAGTAAAAGCCCTATACGACCACAGTATCTTTACTGGAAAAACTATCTGGGAGAAGAAGGTGTTTGCCTTCACATTAAAACACTTCCTATCACTGCAACCGAAGAAAAGTTAGCTGTTGTTTGTATGATTTTTGTTATCATTACCTAGAAATTCCGCTGATTTTTATGAGGCCATAAAAATGGCCTCATATAAATGGAACCAGAGAACAGATAATGTAGAATAGCTTTCATAGCTCCACCACCGAAGATATCTACCGTATATACTCGAGTATAAGCCGACCTGAATATAAGCTGAGGCACCTAATTTTAGCACAAAAAACTGGGGAAACTTATTGACTCAAGTATAAGCCAGTTCACCACACCACAAACCTGGTGGTGGCGGCAGTGGAGGAGGAAGAAGAACAAGCAGCCCGAAAGGGCTCCTTTCGGGCTGCTTGTCCCTCCACCGCCGCCTCTGCCGCTCACAAGAGCATAGGAGCTGTGGTTGGGAGAGGCACAGCGCAGCACAGCGCCTCTCCCAACTGCGGCTCCTGTGCCTACGTTTGTGAGAGGCGGGTGGCGCTGGCAGGACCAGCAGCAAGAAAGGGCTCCTTTCAGGCCACTCGTCTCTCCGCTGCTGCTGCCCAACTCGAGTATAAGCTGAGGGGGGCTTTTTCAGCATAAAAAAATGTGCTGAAAAAGTCGGCTTATATTCAAGAATATACGGTAAGTTAATACGCGCAGTTAGACACTACCCTTCTAATACTCAAAATGAATATTATTCCCAGATTCATTTTTATCCTGAGAGGACTTCCAGTTTTTATATCTGGATCATCTTAAAAAGAAATAAATTCCTTGTTTAGGAAATGCCTTTGGGGCTCAGCAACACCAAGAATATCCTTGCAGAAAATGAAGCTATAAATTAAAGAAGACGGTTTTGAAATCCCAAATTTGGAATTATATTGCTATGCTTACCTACTGTCAAGTACTAAATTTAGGAATCCCACTGTTGGCCCTAATTTTCCAATGTGGGCAACCCTAGAATATATGTACATAGCACCTTTGATTGGTTGGTTGGACAATATTAGCATTGAAATATTTGAAATCTCAGATGACTCTGGAAACAATTAAATCGCTTAGAAGAATATGGAATATAAAGTAAAGGGTAAAGGGACCCCTGACCATTAGGTCCAGTCGTGGCCGACTCTGAGGTTGTGGCGCTCATCTCGCTTTATTGGCCGAGGGAGCCAGCATACAGCTTCCGGATCATGTGGCCAGCATGACTAAGCCGCTTCTGGCAAACCAGAGCAGCGCATGGAAACGCCGTTTACCTTCTCACCGGAGCGGTACCTATTTATCTACTTGCACTTTGATGTGCTTTTGAACCGCTAGGTTGGCGATGTGGCAAGGACAATGCCTCTCTGAAACAATTTATGAATGGGTTGCTTATAGGTGCAGACTCTGTAAGGATAAATACGATAACATTTGGAATGAATTTATACAAAATGTAGTAGGCTATTAGCATTTAAAGGTAAAGGTAAAGGGACCCCTGACCATTAGGTCCAGTAGTGACCGACTCTGGGGTTGCGGTGCTCATCTCGCTTTATTGGCCGAGGGAGCCGGCGTACAGTTTCCGGGTCATGTGGCCAGCATGACTAAGCCGCTTCTGACGAACCAGAGCAGCACACGGAAATGCCGTTTACCTTACCGCTGGAGTGGTACCTATTTATCTACTTGCACTTTGACGTGCTTTCAAACTGCTAGGTTGGCAGGAGCAGGGACCAAGCAACGGAAGCTCACCCCGTCGCAGGGATTCGAACCGCCAACCTTCTGATCGGCAGGTCCTAGGCTCTGTGATTTAACCCACAGTACCACCTGCGTCCCTCATTTACATAAGCACTAATACCAATTTATTCAAAAATGTATGGGAATGTCGTATATTGCTCTATTTTTTGTATATTTTTGCTTTTATATGTTGTTCACTTTTCCTTCTTCTTTTTCTGTATCCCTTTATTTCTTTTAATGGAAATCACCTTAATAAATTATAAATATTAAAACCATCCTTCAAACACTGTGGGATCCACTGGCTGAAATCTCCACAGTGTGAGAGGTTTCACTTAATCTAGAAAATGCAGTTAGTGCACAACACTGCGCCACGGTTGCTGACAGAAATAAGAACCTTTCGGCATATAACACCTCTGCTTGGAGATCTGCACTGGTTCCCGATTTGTTTCAGGACCACATTCAAGGTGTTGCTGTTGGTATACAAAACCCATCATGTGTACTTGCAGGATTGCCTTGCCCCATATGTGCCCACTTGACCCCTTTGATCTGCAAAACTAGCCCTGATACAGGTGCCACTCATTCCGCAGTTATAAGAAATTGGTCTTTTGGTGTGGCAGGTCACACTGCCTGCCTGTAGATGTGAGACAGGAGCCTTCACTGCACTCTTTTCTGTGCCTGCTTTAAACATTTTGCTTATGCAAGCCTATCCACCCAGGCAGATGTTGACGTGCTTTAGCCTTTCCTTGCTGCTAATTTTATTTATCTTTATTTATCTTTAATTTGTTTTTGTTGCTTTTCATGTTGACAGTTTTAATACTTCCTGTAAAGCGCTTAGCGGTTTAACTGCAATCAAGTGGTGTAGCAATTTTGTTAAATAAATAACCATATATATAATTTGGCTAAATATTGTTGTGGACCAGAGTCCTGGTTTCTCTGTTTCTCTCTCACTGTCTCTCTCTCTCTCTCTCTCTCTCTCTCTTCTGTGTAGAAGAGAGTTCAAGGAGACATTCCAGCCAAGGAAGGTGCAGAGCAGGGATGGTGAGGGGTGTGGCTTAGGGAGGGAATGCCGAGGGCTAGATAGAGTAGCTTGAGGGTCCACATTTGGTCCCTGTGCCTGAAGTTCTCCACCCTTGCAACAGGTGGATAGGATTAGGAAAGATAAGTGTGTGCAAAGAATATGTATAAGAGTGTGTGAGAGAGAGGAGTGATGTTAGATGGTGAACAGGACTTCTTTTAGTACTAAAAAAAGGTAAAGGTACCCCTGCCCGACAGGGCCAGTCGTGACCGACTCTAGGGTTGCGTGCTCATCTCGCTAAAGAGACAGGGAGCCGGTGCTGTCCGAAGACACTTCTCGGTCATGTGGCCAGTGTGACAAAGCTGCTCTGGCGAGCCGGCACCAGCACCGCACACGGAAACGCCGTTTACCTTCCCGCTATAAAGCGGTCCCTATTTATCTACTTCCACTCAAGGGTGCTTTCAAACTGCTAGGTTGGCAGGAGCTGGGACCGAACAACAGGAGCTCACCCCGCCGCGGGGATTCGAACCACCGACCTTACGATCAGCAAGTCCTAGGCACTGAGGTTTTACCCACAGCGCCACCCGCGTCCCTCTTTTAGTACTAAGAAGTAGTTATTTCCAATACATCGTTGGTAAGGCCAGGGGCAGATTGGGGGCTGTGCCAGTGGTGTCCATGCACCCAGTTCTGAGCCAAGAGGGCACTGTTTCAAACCCAGGTTAGTGAGGCTTTGTGCTTTGGGAAGGAAGTGTGAGGCTCTGATAGAGTCCTAGAAACCTCCTTCCTCCTTCTCAAAGACTAGGTAGCACTTTCCTGGTTTTGGGAGGCAGGTAGGAGGGCTCTAGGACCCTCCCATAACCTTGCATCTCCTTCCCAAAACACAGTGCCCCCTTACCTGGCATTGCACAGGGCACCATTTACTGAAGTCTGCTACTCGTAGAACAGAGGGCCTGATCCACACATAGTGTGCCGAGCTATATCCCATTGGCACCCTGTTACTCAGACTAAGCCCTGACAACAAAGACCAGAATGCTGTTCCCCTCTGAAAGTCAACTTAAATTTGCTTCTATAGATATAAATTAGCATGTGGAGATTTTATGCAAAATTGTCTTTTTATGCAAAAAAGTCTGTCAAGTACTTAGCTATGAGCTGTTCAGCACTGGAGCCAACTGCCCCTGGGAGGTGCTGAGCCCTCCTTCACTGGAGGAATTTAAGGAGATGTTGGACCATCTGCCAGCGATGACGTAGCTGCATTTTGAATTGCAGGTCCTGCACTGAGCAAAGGGCTAGGGCTGGTTGATTTCCAAGATCCTTTTTGTGAAAATAGGGTTGCCATATTTTGAAGAGCAAAAAAGAGGGCGCATTTGACAACTTCTACTTTTAACTATTGATAGCTGTGCCGACTCTCATTTTAAATACCCATGAAGAAAAGAGAGTGTCCTGGAAAAAGAGGGCATATGGCAACCACTCTTTCCAGAGCGTAGGTATTCATGCATCTGCCTCAGAGGCCATCACATGAATTCATTCAGACAAGATTTAGGTGTGGGAAATGAAGCAACTAGCATAGGTCCAAACCTGATGACTTACAGGTTATTTACAACTCTCTAATTCTATATAGGCCACCCAGACAAAGATGCACAGACCATGCCTCCATTTGTTGGGAAGTACTTTGAGAAACAGAATTGCTCTGCCTTTGAACAGCTGCATGTGAACTTTCTGAGTGGTGAAAATGACAACCATCTCAGGCACAAGTGCCTAGTGCCTATTGGGATTGGTAAAATGCCAAGAGTAGGCGGAGCCAGAGCCAATGACAGGCAGGCCCAACTAATCCTAGTGAATTGTCTCTGTCCATAAAGGATGGCTACACTAAGACTACGGAGGAGGAAGCTGGCAGGCAGTACTGGACTGGTTGTAGATAAGGCAAGCAGGTGGGAGGAGCTTGCTGAGGACTAACTGAGGTGTCCCATTCACCCTAATGGATCAGCCTCTACTGCCAGGTAATGGCTCTTCAGGGTGACTTGCATAGAAGAAGAGACAAGTTTTTAGTCCATTTATCAGCTCTGGCTGCATAAATGTTCCTACTCTCCCACTTCTAAAATTCCTTCCACGTCATATCCCTCTTCTGCTCTCAGAAAGCCTGTTAACCTTCACACGGCCTGTCCTGCTTGGAAATTTATAGGCTGATTGGGAAGAGGTTTCAGAGAGTGCTCAACTTCTGTGGAATCTCAGGGGCAAAGGGCACATAGCCTACTGAGAGGATGCTTGAAAAGCCTCTGATATATGATTCAGCTTCTGTGTTTGTTGGATTGAGGCCACCAAAGACGTAAACAGCAACTGAATTTCACATCATAGGCATGGACAGTTATAGACATGAGGGGAGGCTACGCATGTTTCTGGGCATGCTTTCCCACTGAAAGGATTTACAGTTGTTGCAAGTTATTTTCTCAAGTAAACATTTTCAAGAACAGCTCCAGGGACATTTCTCTCCCTCTGTCATTTTGGCCAGAACTTTGCATACCTTGAGCCACAGAACCACTCTCCTAACATGGGCATCATTGCAGCTTACCTGAATGGGGCTTAAGTGGGACAGATTGGGGCAATCTCAAATCATGCAGCTGATCCAGTAGGAGCACTGGATTCTATACACCAGTGCATCCACACTGGACCCAACTTCTCACCTGTCTGTCACCTCTCTCTCACTTCCCAGCTCAGTCCAATCTAATATTTATATTAGAAGTCACTTTGACCACCCATAAAGATGCTTCTTTTTTATTGTTCTGCGCTTAGTTATAATTCTTCTTCTTCATTTCTATTCTTTGTATAAATCACCAAATACTTTATTATTAACCACTGGTATGAAAATGGTTTTAGCTTCATTGTAAAATATATTTATTATACTCTGCTTCAAAGTGAAGAACACAGTGGGCTTATATCAGAGTTTAAAACTAAGTTACAAAAATAAAATCAGGCTGCAGATAACAACAATAATAGATGATATCAGTTAACAAGTGGAAATTAACTAGCAGAAATAAATTATGATATGGTAAAATGCTCCACTTAGTGAGTGGAGCCAGGAAGGTTTTTAAAACTACCAGGAAATGTTTTGTAGTTTTTCCCCCCTAGATAAGTTCCTGATAAAAACTAGGGTGGTTTATGCAAATTTATTGAATCTCAGACTTAATTTGAGTCATATCTTGTCACAGTTTAGACCTGTATCATTTTAACAGCCTCAGGACTCGACTGGGGGTGGGGGCATCTGTCCTACTTTACATAAGAACATTTGTTGTTGTTGTTTAGTCGTTTAGTCGTGTCCGACTCTTTGTGACCCCATGGACCAGAGCACGCCAGGCACTCCTGTCTTCCACTGCTTCCCGCACTTTGGTCAAACTCATGCTGGTAGCTTCGAGAACACTATCCAACTATCTCGTCCTCTGTCATCCCCTTCTCCTTGTGCCCTCCACCTTTCCCAACATCAGGGTCTTTTCCAGGGAGTCTTCTCTTCTCATGAGGTGGCCAAAGTATTGGAGCCTCAGCTTCAGGATCTGTCCTTCCACTCAGCACTCAGGGCTGATTTCCTTCAGAATGGATAGGTTTGATCTTCTTGCAGTCCATGGGTCTCTCAAGAGTCTCCTCCAGCACCATAATTCAAAAGCATCAATTCTTCGGCGATCAGCCTTCTTTATGGTCCAGCTCTCACTTCCATACATCACTACTGGGAAAACCATGGCTTTAACTATACGGACCTTTGTTGGCAAGGTGATGTCTCTACTTTTCAAGATGCTGTCTAGGTTTGTCATTACACATAAGAACATAGGAAGCTGCTATAGACCATTTTAGACTTTGGGTCCATCTAGCTTAGTATTCTCTACACTGACTGGCAGAAGCTGTCCAGGATTTCAGGCAGGGTTCACTCCTGGCCCTACCTGGAGATTTCAGGGATTAAACTGGGGGGGGGGGGGTCTTCTGCATGCAAAGCAGGTGCTATACCACTGAGCTATGCTCCTTTCCCCTACTTCAGAGACAGCAATGCTCTGGAATGGCTGTCAAAGTCCAGGTCCAAATATAAAGAACCCTAAATAATGAGAGCAGAAGCCTTGAAGTTGCCCATCACCTGAACAGCAGACCGAGTAGGCACACAGCTCACCTGGCTACAGCCTTCCTCAGCCCAACTAGGGTATGATACAATCCCATTGAGCCTCTGCATGCCCCCCCCCCCAGTCATCACTCAAGATTTCTAGGATTGGGCGGGAGATCTTTCAGATCAAATGATATGACTTCGGGGGGGGGGGGAATGACTAGGTTCCAGCACCACTCCTTTTCAAAGTAATGCTCTGGGTATCCTCCAAGAAATGCATAACTACAAGCAGAAACAGGAATTCCGGCGAGGAATTCCCTGGTTGCATTGTGGTCAGAGCAATTGTCTCCTCTCTTTCAAAAAGGCAGGTTTTTGTTTTACTTTTAGTGGCAGATTTAAGGGTATACACTCTGAAATTTTGCAACAAGGCCGCTCCAGACATCCTTTTTTTTTTTTAAACTGCACACTCATGATGATTTGTGTCCATGATGCTCTTGGGGTGGCCACATGCAACTCTGCTTTCAATACTGTTTGTGCCTGCAAAGGTTTTGGGTTATTCACACTGCCTCATTTCCAGACAATGCATATCATATAACTTCCTGCAGAAATCCCATAACTTTTTATATCACAAACGAGATGGTCCATCCTGTTTAGCTGCCTGAGGCAAAACAGGAAGGCGCTCCCCAGCCTCTGCTGAAGCCTCACGTACTGGGGTTGTGCAGTGGTGGCTTCTGATGAGGTCTCATGAGATTTCCACAAGACCTTGCCTGAAGCTGCTGCCATGCAACCCCAGCGGCTGCAAGGGTGGGGTGTGCCCACGGAATCCCACCCCCCCCCAAGGTGACAGCTTCAGTCCCCCTCACAGGCCACAAACATTCTAATTTATTTCTGATCTGCTCTGGTTGTGCTATAGCCTCTCCAGTCTGTAATCATAGAATTGTGAAGTTGGAAGGGATCCTGAGGCTCTTCTAGTCCAACCCCCTGCAATGCAGGAATATGCCACTGTCCCATATGGGGATCAAACCTGCAACCTTGGCATTATGAGCAGCACGCTCTAACCAACTGAGCTATCAGGAGTAGCATTGGGGAAGCATCACAGAACAAACGAAAGCAGAATAAATCCATTACCAGTGCACTATCATTATGTCAAGAACATGATGCAATAAAACACCAGTCTGGAAGGGCCCAAAGTGGTGGTGCAGAGTAATTGTACCTCTGTGATGTGTGACCATTCTAGGACTGGTGCAGGCAATGCATCTCAGATGATGCTATCTCTTTCCCTCTGTCAAAACCTAGTTCTCTCTCTGAGAATGTGTGTTCTCTCAGAGAATCAGAGTGCCCAGCTGCCTTCCCTTCATGGGCAGCAATTCTGCCCACACTTACCTGGGGGAGAAATCACATTGAACTTGATAGGACATACTTCTGAGTAAGCCTGTACAGGATCACTATTTTCATTTCCCCAAGTAGCAGAACAATTAGAAATAAATACCTTGGGTCGTGTCTAAGTAGATGCGCTCTTCCTTCTCATGGCAGCTTGTGGTTTTGGTTTGGCTTCTGCCTGTGCAAGTCTTCATCTGATTTCTTCGAAATGGTGCATAAAGTCTGGAGTAAGGGGGCATTATTGGCAGTGCCTTATTTCTATGAAAAATGGTGTCACTACACACCTTACCCCCCATCTCCCCCACCATCCCGTCGCTGTTTGCTTGTACTCTCTCTGCCACCATCCCACCACCACTGCTTGTCCACCTCCTCCCTCCCTTCCCCCTGCTTCGACCACCACCACCGCTTCCCAGAGCTGATTTGGTGTGACCCTTTTACAATCGCCAAAACACCTTCCAAGAAGGTGCCTGGCGATTGTAAAAAGGTCGTGCCAAAGCACCTCTGCTCCCTTTCTGTGATGTTTTCAGATCACTTCCAGGTTCACTGTGATGTGCACGTTTGCACACATATCAGATGCACCTCAAATAGTTTCTGCATCTATCAGTAACTCTCAGTAATAAGAGAGTCAATGGTCTCAGGTTGCACAGTCTAAAAGTCTCAACATAAAAGAAATGGAAATTGAGAGGGAGGAGGAAAAATGAATATTCAAGGAACTAGCTCTTAGTCACCAAATTCTTACAAGTGTTCTGTCTGGTAAGGGGTGAGGGAGAAAGCTCTTTGGTGCTGGTGCTTCTTTGGCCAATAGTTGGGCCCAGGCTGATCTTCCCCTTGCTGTGATATTCTTCCTGGGAGGCAGGGGGTTTAACTCCCCAGGGGCCTTTCGCCCCCTGGATGACGGCACAGGCCAGTGTGTTCTGATTTTCAGCTCTGCAATCCCAACTGGTGCACATGGATAACAGGTTTCCAATAAAGCCTTAAACATCTTTATGCAGAAGTGAGTCCTGCTATTTTCAATGCAGCTTACTCCCCCACTCCCAGTAAACTGTGTGGTGGAAAAATCTGTGCACAAGGCAAAATCAGACACTGTTTTATCCGTTTTCCATTTTATCAGGTTCCCAGTTTGGCAGTGAATGAGAGCTAGCTGCTAGTATTAAAGCCTTCCCAACAGAGCCAGCCACTCACCGGAAAAGGATACAGTAAGTTATTTTCATTGGTAAAGCAGTCCTCTCTTTAAGCAGGATCGCCCCCTTCTGGTAATCACATCATCTGCCATGCCAAGAGAAATAGTGAATAGGCAGATAACTGCGCAGGATACAAGGCTGAATGCATGAGCTTCTGTCCAGGGAATCTTCTGGGATAGATTAATATGTAAGTTCTGGCCTCTGTCCATTTAAATTTCTCTCAATTTCTCATTTTCCCAGTCTCAAGTTCGGTTTGCTAGATTTCATTATGGAAACTCATGAGCATTTTAGCATGCATCTCTCTCCATATGCACATTTTTGTATGCAATTTTGTCTAATATACACCTTTTTGCAAATAATATTTTCCCTAATACAATGCATTTTTGAAAGTTAAGCAAAGTGTGTGTTGTTAATATACACTTTCCCCTATTTTTGTACATTTTGCATTTAGAGATCTGCATTGCAAAATTGAGAGATGTGCAAATTCTGATGGATAGCTGTGCTTAACTTTGTGTATTTTTAAAACTCTTTCTTTAAGAAAATGTGAATTGTGTAGGTTTCCATTAAAATGTAAAAATTTCCCTTTCCCAGCTTGTTGGACAATTGCTCAAACTCGCTTAGCAGATTTGCAACTCAGAACAGAACCAGTATTGGTATAATTCACTGGTCCAAAAGCAGTTTCAGAGAGCAATTCAGCCCTGCCCTGTGACCATTCATCATCAATAAAATGCCTGAATTTTGCTCAAATACCGTAATTATTAAATCAATAATTAAATACGGACACCTTCACATATTACAGAAGCAATAGTTTGAAATGGAAGACTAAGCTTCATTTTGAATTAAATTTCTTCTCCACACATGGAAGAAAATGCTTCCTTTAAGGTGGAGCTCGTATAAGGACATGTACTGAAGTAATTTGAATTATTTTAATTTGCTGCATTTTCTTAAGTGAAACATTTAAACGAAGGGGGTAGCTTTTGAAACCACCAGATGTTTAATTGATTGATCGAACTGATTATTCAGCTTGTTGTTGAATAATGGTTTCACAATTCTCCCTAACTTCTTCACATCCAGAGGTCACTGAAATAATATCTCTACCAGCTTGCTCAAATAACTGATGTCTCAGATCCGATTATTAATTTGCAGCTTACTAGCTCACTGGGAGCCCTGTAAAGCCATGTCTTTCAGCAGTTGCAAAAGTTGTATAAAAACACCACACTAATGCTGTTTCCCTTTCCTTTTTTCCCACCCCAACCCCACTGCAGGATCTGAGTTCAATTTGATGACTCGTGGCGAAAATATGCAGAGCAACATGACGACATGCAGTGCCACCATTGATGAATTCCGGAGTCAAGTGTACACTACGACGTACTCTATAATCTCAGTGTTGGGCTTATTAGGAAACGGCTTTGTGCTGTGTGTCCTTATAAGAACATTCCAGGAGAAAACAGCCTTCCAGATATACATGCTCAACCTTGCTACTTCAGACCTGTTGTTTGTCTGCACACTGCCTCTGCGGGTGGTATACTATGTCCACAAGGGCGACTGGTTCTTTGGTGACTTCCTATGCCGGATCAGCTCCTACGCCATGTACGTCAACTTGTACTGCAGCATCATGTTCATGACGGCCATGAGCTTCTTCCGCTGCATTGCCATTGTTTTCCCCATGCAGAACCTCAGGTTTGTAACTCGGAAGAAAGCCGTACTGGTATGTGGAGCCATTTGGATCTTTGTGACACTGACGAGCATACCATTTCTGCTGAGCGGCTCATACCTGGACAGTTCGAGCAACAAGACTAAGTGCTTTGAGCCCCCGCCAAGAGATCAGATGCTGAAGCTGGTGGTCCTCCATTATATTGCATTATTTATTGGCTTCATCATTCCCTTCACCACCATCGCCGCCTGCTACACCATGATCATAAGAACCTTGCTGAAAAATTCCCTGCAAAAAAAAGAAGCAGCCCGCCGGAAAGCCGTCTGGATGATTGTCATTGTCACCTTGACCTTCCTCTTGAGCTTTGCTCCCTATCATGTCCAACGCACGATCCACATTCATTTCATGATGGAAGGGGGTTCGCGTAATGAGGATACCCTCTACATGCAGAAATCTGTGGTGATAACGCTTTCCCTGGCAGCTTTCAATTGCTGCTTCGACCCACTTCTCTATTTCTTCTCTGGAGGCAACTTTCGCAAAAGGCTTTCTACCTTCCGAAAGGGGTCAGCCTCCAGTGTGTCGCAGGCACACAAGTTCAAGATGTCCTTAAAGAACTTTGAGGAGGAGCCAGCTAATGGGAAGGCACGAGAAGAGATGGGCTTATAGCCTTTGCAGAAGCTACCAGAAAATCCTGGCAGGGTGGGAAGCCAAAAGAGCTGGCACACTGCCATCTCTTAAGTTATCAACATGATGGTGCAAGGCAACCTGGAACTGGCATGACCTCTGGTGTCTTTCAGATACCTCTGTAGCAGTCATACCAATCTGAGCTGCATTATCCCATGTGTGTTGGTGGTTTAGCAGATGTGTGGGATGATTTGTCATATTTATTTGCCACATTTATGTCCCACCTTTTCTCCAAGCTCAAGGAAGTGTACATGGTTCTCTCTCCTCCTTCTGTTTTATCTACAGAGCAAACCTCCAAGGCATAGCTGTCAACTTTGGCCTTTTCTTGTGAGGAATCCTATTCAGAATAGGGGAATTTCCCTTTAAAAAAGGGAAACGTTGACAGCTATGCGAGTCCAAAGTAGATTAGGCTGAAAGATAGTGGCTGTCTCACAGTTGCCCAGTAACTTTGCATTGCAAGTAATCAATCAATCAATCAATATATCCTGGACTGCTTGTGCACAAGCATTTGTGTCCTTTACAGCTTGACTTGCAAACAAGTGGCCTTGTGGAGGCAATGCTAAAGAGTAAACAATGGCTAGATACTGCTTGTTCTAAGATAAAGGGACACACAGCACTTTTGAAGCACACACATCCCACCCACTCCCCAAAAATCTGGTCACTGTAGTTTACCCCTCACTGAGTTACAATTCCCAGTAACACTTAACCAACCACAGGATTATCTCCAAATTAAGGGAAATTAATTACTTCTTAAGTGTTGCAAAGTCACTATCACATCCTAGTGATCTGATTCTCAGAAAGATCATAGCTATAATTGGGTGAAGAAGGGTGAAGGTCCTCTGGAGAATGGGAAAGAGAAAAGGTATAGGAACCTGAGACCCCTGTTGGATAAGGACAGTGGGCCATCTAGCCAGCATCCTGTCCTCATTGTGGCCAACCAGATGCCTGAAAAAAGGACCTGAACACAACAGCAGTCTCCACTGCTTATGAGTCCTATGAACAGGCATTCAGGAACACACTGACATCATGGTTAGTAGTCATTGATAGCCTTGTCCTCCATGAAATTCTCTAATCTTCTTCTGAAGCCATCGAGATTGGTGACCATCACTACCTTAAATATGTGCTGTGTGAAGAAGTACAGTGGTACCTCAGTTTACAAACTTAATCCGTTCCAGAAGTCCATTCTTAAAGTGAGGTGCGCTTTCCCTAATAAGGCCTCCTGCCGCCAGTGCCCTTCCACCGTTCGGATTCTGTTGTTAGACTGAGGTAAAGTTCTCAAACCGGGACACTATTTCAGGTTTTGCGGAGTTTGTAAACCAAATCATTCTTAAACTGGACTGTTCTTAAACCGAGGTACCACTGTACTTTGTTTCAGAGGTGCCATCTTTTCAAGATGATTGAGGGGGCCCAATGTGATGTCCTGGCATCATGCATGTGACACCGCAGGGAGCCAAGGGGCAGAGCCAAATGCCCTCTGAACACTGAGGGGGCCTGGCCCCCTCACAAACAAAATAAACATTAGGGAGCCCCTGAAAGTGCCTCAACCTCCAGGAACTGGTGTCTATGTTTTGTTTAGTTTGTCCTGAATTGCCAGCATCAGTGGATGTTCCAAGTTCTAGAGTTAAGAGAGTGGGGTAAAAACCTTTCCCTATCCATTTCCTTTCCCTTTTCTACCTCCAGAGCATATATAGCAGGAAAGGGTTGTTTTAGATACACACACCAGTTTTAATCCCACCTTCCAGCGTACTTAGTATAAGATGTAAAGGACTTAAGTGGGGAACCTTTGGCCCTCAAGATTTTACTGAACTACAGCTCCCAACATCCCTGGCCATTGGCCAGGCTTGCTGAGGCTGATGGGAGTTGTAGTTCGACAGAGGGCTAAACATTCCCCACACCTGTCTTCGGTAGTCCAGTTTCCTCTTCTCACCTGCACTATCTTTCCCCTCCCTTTCAACAGGCACTTTGACATTCCATTATATCCTGGAGGCTGACAAAGCTTTCTCAGGTCATCAGTTTGTTTGTTTTTAAAAATGTTCTTATTAAATTTTAATTTACAAATGTATATGCTTCTGCATATCTAGAATTTCCACTGAGTATATAAGAACCACTGTCTTATTTCTTGAGTTGGTGTCAATGAGACTGCTTGCCAAGAAACTGATTAAACTGACTTACATTGTATATCAGGGCCGACCCACCCATCAGGCAAGGTGAGGTGACTGCAGATCCTGATTTCAATTTTTTCCCCTTCCTTGTTCCTGATGTAGATTTCCCTGGTGGGGAGGGGTTTGCCGTTTTGGGGGGCCATCTCAGCTGCCAAAATGTTTGGGGCCAGCCCTGGCTGAAATGCATGCACTATCTCCAAGCAGGTACCACAAAGCTATAGTGAGCTCTGATAGTGGTGCAGAAAAGAGAACTGGGAGGGCATGTTTAGACTTTTTAGCTAAGACCAAGGAGGCTCATGTTAGGAACATAGAATCACACTGAATCAGACCATCTAGGTGCAGCTAGTTAAGTATTGTCCCTCAAAGAACTCTGCAGGCTATAGTTTGTTATGGTTTACTAGGGATTGTAAACTCTGTGAGGGGTGAACTAAAGTGCCCACAATTCTGTAATGGAATGTATGCACTTCAAATGTGCTTTAGTTATAGTGTGCACTAGACCTGGTCTGAAACCCTGAAAAGCTTCTGCCAATCAGTGTTGATAATGCAAAGATAAATGAGCTATGTTTGAATCCTCTTCCCACACCCAAAGTTTAGTTGGCAAGGTTCTGCAGAATTTTCAGCATCCTTGTAAAATCTCAAGAGAGAGAGCAGGGGAGGAAAATGTCAGAGTGACCTAAATCTGAGTGAAGTGGGGCGGCTGGGGCGGGGGTGGGGGGAGAGAAAGAGACAGAAGAGAAACAGCCGGTAGGGAAATGCACACATTCCTTCAGCACTCAGGAGGTTATGGTGGAGCCGCAGCAGAAAATACAGCTCTGCTGGTGGACCAAAGTAAACAGGATTGGAAACTCCAGCAAGACCATTGCGCAAACTTTCAAGACATTAATCACAGTGCCAGTGGGAAATGTAAACATTTGTCATGGTGGGAATTAATGCAGCTGGGGAGCTGATGAGTATGTGCCCTGAATTCCCAAAGAGGCAGGGAATTCAGAATTGCGTCAGGGCCAATGAGACCCTTAAGCCTACTTCCTAAATAGTGCTATGGCAAAAATGCAAAATATTATTTGGTATAAAGGCTCCAGGGAGATCAAGGCAGGGCTCATCTCCCTTCAACATGCCAGAGACAATGCCTATCCAATCAAGCAATGTAGGAGTAATCTGTTCCTCATGGTGCCAAACTAGATAGATATACTAACTATGTATCTTTATCCTTGAGGGCAGAGAAGGGGAGGTAGGATGAATTTGATTCAGTTCACATTTAAAAGCAAACCTACGTAATTAACACTTTCCAAGACAGAATGAGAAGTCAAACATTTGCACTTCGAAATTTGCACTTATATGAACTTTGCAATGCAGTTCTCCAAACAGTGTGGACAAAAATACATATATTAGATATATAAAAATGTATATGGTTGTGAAAATGTGTGCTGTAGTCCATATTGCATAGAAAATGTATTTAGCAGGAGAAATTTGTACAATAATGCTGGGGGGATTGTTATTTTTTCCTTTTTTATTAGAAAGCAAATTGCTGCAGGACTGTAGATGTAATTGAATTTCAGACTGGAAAAAATGATAAACTTAGAGTACAAAAATTGACAGAAATTTATTTCTCTAGCACAGGGTTTCATTTATTTATTTTTTAAGAAAACATGAATGATTGTTTTGGTGGCTCTGATCTGGATCAGAAAACCTAGCTTTGGAGTTGAGACTTTAACTGTTCATTGTCCCAACTATGATTCCAATCTGAATCAACATCCCCATTTGCCACCAACTGGCACAAGGTGGGGATGGGCCTTACATCGAACTGAACTGGAGTTTTGTTCCATATGCAAACTGCCAGCAGAGGGGAGCCCAATCCAAATTAGAGCTACAGTGAAGGGCAATGGGTTAAAGCTCTTCTAATGCTAAGAAGGGATTGTTCAGTCAGTAGAGCCTGAGATATCTGATCTCAGGATTGTGGTTCAAGCCCCACATTGGGCAAAAAATTCCTGCATTGCAGGAAATTGAACTAGATGCTCTTTGTGGTCTCTTCCAACTCTACATTTCTATGATTCTAACCCCCATTCTAGAGTTAAGGGCACTTAACTTTAAATTATAGATAAACTTAACAATGGTTTAAAGACAAATGCACTGGACACTTCTTGCAAAGAAATGAACAAGGAAACCTCAGCAAGGTAGCAATTGCAGAAAGTATTGAATTTCAAAAGTGATTTTCTAATTGCCAGTGTAGTTATTACAAACTGTGGCCTATGTGGAGTATATTGCCAAGAGTAACATGCATGTAAAATATATATCATGTCAATTTTGTCTTTCTGCTGAATGTAAATATATGTTTGCAGACCCTCCTTTTTTTGCTTCCCTTGAGGTGGGGCTTGTAAAATGAGCACAAATTACATGAGTGGCCAGGAAAATTCTGTAGTTTGTAGCTCTTTGTATTTATCCAGTGAGGTCTGTGATGGCTAACTGCAAAAAAGGTTAGAAGGAAAGACTGCAAAAATGGCTAGACCAGTTTACTTCCAGAAAAGCTAGCAGAAATATCAGGAGCTGCTGAGGCCAGGAGCAAGATCAAATGGATCTTTATCAGGGATGGGGCACTTCAGGCCTGGAGTGGTGGCCCTTCAGACCTCTATACTTGGTTCTTGGGGGTCTCCTCCAGCAACAACCCTCGCTGCTGACCCTGTTCCACATCCTCCTCAAGTGCCTTTGGCTGGCTGGAGTGTATCCTTGAATTGTGAAAATCTTTCCTGGATGGTAGATGGAGACACGTGTGGGTGTGCACGCAGAAACCTTTGGCTTTTGTGTGGCAGGAAAGTAGCCAACAATACAAAAGTGAGTCACACCCATTGCTGTGCCCACTTTTGCCTCTAGTCTTTTACGCCTGGCCCTGCCCACTACAATCTCCAGAAGTTGGTCCCAAAGGCAATGCAGCCCTTGGTCTGAAAAAGCTTCCTCACCCCTGAGCTGCATAGAGATGGTGCTCTTGACCCATTGCCAGATTTTGGCAGGAGGAACCTTGGCATTCCCTCCAGATTGACCCCTGTCATGATCATCACCAAGGGAAGGTAAGTACGCTTGGCACTAAGGAGCTTGAGAGCAGCAGCTTGTGGCATGGTAGAGCTGCACCCCTCACCTGACCTCTTGCCAGTTGATTCACTGCAACTTACCAAGAAGATGAAGTGGGGAGAAAAGGCAGAGGGAGGTTGGTGTTTTGCAAACACTGGCAGGAGTACCAGATTGGTTCTGCCAAAGCATTTGCACCATGCCCCTACCCCTTCCCTATTGGGAAGTCATATGAGCACACACACACCCCGGCAATGCTGTCCATTACTGCTCATTAGGAAGCTGTTAGCTCAACAACGGTCCAGAAAAGACCCAAGAAATGTATTTCATTATTGCCTGCTCCTCCTCTTTAATATGAAACTGCCTTATACCACACTGAACCATCTCATTCAGTATTGACTGGCAGTTCTCCAGAGTTTAACAAAACCTGTAGTGAGCTATTGTCCTTTACTAATGGATCTACATTGAACATACAAAGCTGACTTTTTTGTGTCAGACCAGTAATCCATCTAGGTCAGTGTTGCTGACACAAACTGGCAGCTGCTCTCCTGGGTTTCAGGCAGGAGCATTTCCCAACCCAGCTTGAAGATGCTGGGGATTGAGCCTTTTTCTACCTGATCATCAGCTGGATCATTGTTTGCAGTAGGATCTTCTCCCTCCTCCCAAGGAGACCTTGGGTGATAGAGCCTCCTGGCAACCAAATGGGCACTCCTACGTCAGCTCTGGGTTTCCCACCAATTCTGCTGCTGCCCTCATTCTTGAGACTTGGCTGATAAAGAGGTGCAACTGGGCACCGAGTAGGACTCTTGGGCTGTGGGCAGGTGGGACATAGATGAGGAACTTCTGGCTGCCTTGGGACGATCACAAGTTCTTTCAGGTCCCCAAGTCATCAGTGAAAGCCCCTTTCATCCAAGCTCCACCCTCGTCCAAGTCTCACCTTTACCAAATCAGCCTTGAGGTCAACTGCGAAGGCCTGGCAAGGCCTAATTAGGCCTCTGGTCTTGAATGATTGGGATTTCCCCTCACTGTGGTGGTCCCACTCACTGCTGCTCCCTCCCCTTGATAACAGCAGGGTGGGTACAGCACCAGCTAAAAAGAAAAAGCTAATCACAACAATACAAACACAACACGTAGGCTAACAGTAGAGAATATATAACAGAATAATTGTAGGAATAAGCCAATCAAAGTTCATATGTACAATATAACAGAGTGGTAGCGAGGACCGTCAAGCCGTGTGTTCAAAACAGATATCTAAGGGCAGTCTCACAATAGTCTTTGAAAAGTTTCAACAGAAGACGTCTCAAAAGTTTCAGAAGTAAAGTCTCTCTATAGTCTTTCAAAAGTTTCAATGGAAGATGTGTCAAAAGCCTCAAAAGGACACTGTTTCCAGAATGATACTATTGTTTCGTAATAATCTTCATCAGCTGGGAATAAGATACAAGACATACAACCGATGAAGCACTCTGGACAGCTTCCAACATATATAAAAACAAAATAAAACATTAAACTGAAATATACTCAGAGTCGCAACGTGATTTCATGCTCTTTATTCAGCTCATAGTGGTGAGGAGGAATGGAAGTCCCCTCAAAGTATCTGCTTTATATACATTATTTACACAATGGGCTGCACGTGATTGGCTAATTCCAGACATCTCCTGCAGGCCAATCAGGTTGTGGATTCACTTCTATCTGGAGCTGGATTGGGTGGCTCCTGCCAACCAATCATACTGCTGCATTGTTCTAGGACCAATCAGATTGCTGCATTCTGAATCCTATTGTTCTAGAACCAATCATACTGCTGCATTTTGGATCCTATTGTTCTAGGACCAATCAGACTGCTGCAGTTTGGATCCTATTCAACTCAGTACATAACATAAACATTTTTTAAAAACACCTTCCGTATACAGGATTGCCTTCCGCTGGCTCAGGGGTCGGATAATTTCATACCCTCCAATATTTCTCCAATGAAAATAGGGACGGCGCTGTGGGTAAAAGCCTCAGCGCCTAGGGCTTGCTGATCGAAAGGTCGGCAGTTCGAATCCCCGCGGCGGGGTGCGCTCCTGCTGCTTGGTCCCAGCACCTGCCAACCTAGCAGTTCGAAAGCACCCCCGGGTGCAAGTAGATAAATAGGGACCGCTTTATAGCGGGAAGGTAAACGGCGTTTCCGTGTGCTGCGCTGGCTCGCCAGATGCAGCTTTGTCATGCTGGCCACGTGACCCGGAAGTGTCTCCGGACAGCGCTGGCCCCTGGCCTCTTAAGTGAGATGGGCGCACAACCCTAGAGTCTGTCAAGACTGGCCCGTACGGGCAGGGGTACCTTTACCTTTACTTTAAGGAAAAGTGGGGCAATCTGGGATCAAATCAGAAACTGGGATGGCTTCTCTAAATCAGGGGTGTCCCTGAAAAATAGGGTCTGCCATCAGCAACTTGTCTGACAGTGCATCGATGCCAACCTGCATTACGCTTCTGCCATATCCTAGAATAATAACATCCCTTCAGTCCATGCCAACACCCTATCACTGGCACAACTTTATACCAGGATCTGGCAGGAGAAATTGCCCTGCCATTGATTTCAAGTTCACAAGGGGAAATCGTTTAAAATAACTATCCCCTGAGCCAAAGGCTGCCCTGCCCTGCTCATGCAACCGCAAGTGAGCATGGAATGCAGACCACATTCACACTTCACCTTTGTGGCACTGTAGTGCTACTTTAAACAGACATGGCTCCCCCCCCAAAAAAATAATAATAATTATGGGAGCAGAGCTGGTTAAGGGTGCTGAGAGTTGTTAGGAGACGGCTATTCTCCCGAAAGAGTTCCCTGTGAAGAGGGATTGACTGATAAGCCACTCTGAGGACTCTAGCTCTGTGAGAGGAATAGGGGCACCCTAAGAACTCTCAGCACCCTTAACCAGCTACAACTCCTATAATTTTTTTTGGGGGGGGGAGCCATGACAGTTTTAAGTAGATTCATAGCGCTTTAACTGAGCACCGAAGCACAGCTAAGAGTGGACAGCTGTGACAGTTTTTAGTTTTCTCCGTTTCTAATTTTCCCCATCTTAAGTTTATTTATCTACAGTTCTCTATCAGTCTGAAATTCTTTTAAGTCCTCATGAAAACGTGTCATCATTTTAGTGGAAACTGCTGCTAATAGGCACATTTTTCTCAAGCAGTTTCCTCTAACATGTTATCTGTTATTGTCACAAATGCATGCAATTTTATGCACACTTTCCCCTGATGGACTCAGAAGCTAAACCTTGACTCATTGGTAGCTGCTGAGGAATTTCATCTGAGATCAAATCTTGTTCCAGCAGCTTAAGCTCCCCAACTGCAAAAGCCCTTGCAACCAGAAAATGAGAAGCAACCAGGTATCTTTGCCCAAGCTCCAAGCAACTTGCTTCTTCTCTGTGTAAGGGGAAAAGAGAGGTGTGATTTGATGTGATTTTTGTTGCTGTTGTGAGTTTTGTTGCTGATGTGAGTTTTGTTGCTGATATGGGTTTTATCACATTAAAGAGCTTAAAATGCTCAGAAATATTAACAAAATTATCAAAAAGCTACAGTTCCATGATGCACCAGCGCTCATGTGTAAAACTAATGTTAGAAATGGAGACAAAGTTAGTAAGGCATTCTGAGTGAATACTTTTAGGGTGAAAGCCTGCTGGCTTCTGCAGGCAGTACTGTGCTCTGTCTGGTTGCTAGATGGCACTGCAGTGTAACTGGAATTGTGTTTATTTATCCCCAAGGGCAGTCGGGTTTTCTAAGGATTGCCCTTTGTTCCAGTTCAGTGATAAAATTCAGGGGAAGTGCTGGGACAAAAAGCAACAACAAAAAACCTGCTTGGACACTGAGTTTTAAAGTGTGGACCTGTACTTGAAAAGCATGATGCAAAAGGAAGTCTGAATGAGCCCTACATGGTGTTTGCACCTCAAATATTAATTGTATTGGCTTGTACTGTATTCAGAGAGACTACATCCATGGAAGCAGGATATTTCTGACTGATAGCCATTCAGGACTGGATAACATCTTGGAACAAGAAGTAAGGTTAGCTTGGAACATCTACCCAAGTTTCAGTGTTGGATAACCAACATCCTTTGTGGTGACTGTGCCAACTATTTCAGAAGGACATGTGAAAAGCATAGAAACCAGTTAGTCTGTTCAGAATATGCCAAAATTCTCAGTTAAAACTTTCTTAGACTTTGGCTCAGTGTTGTCCCATCTACGCTATACATTTAAAGCACCATCATTTAGAAGAGTCGTGGCTCCCCACCACCCAAAATATCTAGAAACTGTGGTTTGTTAAGGATGCCAAGACATGCTAGGACACTCCCATACCCTGTCACAGAGCTGCTATTCCAAGAGCTGTTTAACAGTCAATCCCTCTTCTCAGGGCACTCTAGGAATCAGAACTCTGTGAGGAGAATAGGGATCTCCTAACAATTCCCAGCATCCTTTAAAAACTACAGATGAGGACAAAAGTTGCCTTTAGACTCAGCCTTCAGGTGGGGTGTTGAAGGAAATTTGCAGAAGGGGAGTGCATATGTGTGCTGTCAATCAATTAAAGACTGTAGCTTCCCACTTTTTATTAATCACTTGGTTAATGTTAGCTAGATTCACCTATTTCCCAAACTTCAGGATAATCACAGGTCTTTTAATAATATTAGAAAATGGACGTTGTTTCTCTCTAGTGTGGCATAATTCACACTGAGAACTGACAAATATAAGCTACAACCCATCATTAGAATAATAATCCCCAGCTTTTTTGTGTTTGTCATGTTTTTATCCCACCTTTCTTTCAAGGTGGTGTGCATAGTTCTCCTCTTCCCCATTTTTACCTTCACAACAACCCTGTTAGGTAGGTTAGGCTGGCCCAGGATCACTCAGTGAGCTTTGTGACTGAGTGCAGGATTTGAACATGGTCCAGCACTCCAACCAGTGGCCAGTACTATTGTCCCCATACCTATGGGTGGGCAATCTGTGGGCACGCAGGTATTACACATCACATCACATTATTGGCCATGCTGAGGCTGATGGGAGGTGGAGTCCAGCAACATCTGCAGGTACACAGATTCCTTAATCTTGCCATACACACATTTTTCCTACTCCCTATGCTAAACCTGGTGGCTTCTCCTTCTGGTTGTGCAGATAGCACTATGGCTTTTCACTTTCTAGTGAAATAAAACACCCCCACCCCCCACCCCCACCCCACAGGCAACTAAAGGTTGCAGTTCTGACATGTCAGTGCATATTTTCAACCATTTACAGTGGAACCTCGGGTTACGTACCGTCCTCCTTACGAACGCTTCAGGTAACGAGCTCCGCTAACCTGGAAATAGATGCTCCTGGTTGCAAACTTTGCCCTGGGATGTGAGCGGAAGTCACGTGCCAGCGGTGCAGCAGGCCCCATTAGTGAAAGCATGCCTCATGTTAAGAACAGTTTCAGGTTAAGAACGGACCTCCGGAATGAATTAAGTTCATAGCCAGAGGTACTGGTGGATTTGACCTTGTTTCCTTTTGTTTGCCTATGATACTCTAAGGGTGCCTTCATAGTGCCATTATCCTGCTGGAGGGATTCAGTTTGAGGTCTGCAAGAGTGAACTGGGTTACAGGGCTCAATTGCACTAGCACAAGAGTGTGGGCTAGTCTTTAACCTGGTCCGGGTGCACGGGAGAGCTTAGTGCAGGAGACTCTCTCACACACCCAAACCTACTCAGTTTAGCTGGGCTTTCAAAGCACATAAGCAGGCAGCAAGGCACAGCTAGCAGCCAGTTTCTCCCCCTTCATTTCAGCAGCTGCTCTACAGAATAGGAGTCTTAGCAGTGCCTTGCTGCCTGCTATGTGCTTTGAAGTCGTGACTTTGGGACTTCAAAGAACAAAAAACCCTGCCCGTCAGCTTCCTCCTCCTTAGCATGGAGGAAGAGGATGGGAAGGAAACTAGAAATAGTCAGCTCCACCTGTCAATGGTTTTGGCTCTACCTACTGTTGGCCTCCTTGTCTTCTGCCCTCCCAGTCCCAATAGAACTTCTGAGGAAGATATGCATGAGATTATTATATATACCTGAAGAAGCATCTCCACAATCAACATTCAGCCCTGACACTGAGATCCAGCGCCGAGGGCCTTCTGGCAGTTCACTCACAGCGAGAAGAGAGGTTACAGTGAACCAGACTGAAGGGCTTCTCAGTAGTGGCTCCCACCCTGTAGAATGCCCTGTTGTCAGATGTCAAGGAAATAAACAACTATCAAAACATATGGAGGCAGCCCTGTATAGGGAAGTTTTTAATGTTTGAGGTTTTAATATTTAATGTGTTTGTTTTAATTTGCTGGAAGCTGCACAGAGTGGCTGGGCCAACCCATCCAGATGGGCAGCATATAATTTTTTGTTGTTGTTTTGTTGTCATTTCCCAACTGACACAAAAGACTGCTGCTTAATTAGGTTTTTGATGCTGTGCTGATCATCTTTCAGTCTGAGAAATGTCGTGACTATTACTCACACACTGGTTTCAGCCTGACGTCGTGAAAATGACACCTGCTATCGGAAAACAGCTTTTTTTGCAGAGCAGCACACACAAACCCTTCAAGAAAAGGGAGTTACCTGATGTTTCCCAATATGACCTTGGTTGAAAATGAACGAAAACAGAAACTAAGCTTCCCCCACAAAATGTTGCTTTTCATTGAAACTCAAGAGTCCCAACAGACAAATATAGCAAGTTTTCATTTCTATCTCACCAACTGTATTTTCTAATATGTGTCAGAAGTCTTTTTGGATAGTCTTGCTCCACACAAGCCTTGACTGCAAGATTTCAAGTTGGCAAAATATTAAATAGGATTGGAGGCAGGCCAGAATAGCCTACTCACCAGCAATTCCCTGATTAATACAGAAGATGTATACGGTGCTTAGAATGCCCTTTTCTTCCTACCACCATTTTAGGCTCATGGGCACATTTTTATTTATAAGTGAGTGTCATAGGTGGCACCAAATCTGGTTACTTCTCTCTCTGCTTTTCCCCAGATCAGATCTCCACATAGAGAGAGAAGAAAGTGTGTGCTTTCTTCCTTTCTTTGCTTTACCAAGGCATTTGTATCCTGTTGCAGAAGCACTGGGTTGTTTGTTGGCACCGGGGTGTGAGCCTGTGCACACACTGGGTGGGTACTGGGCATGAGGGTGAACAGAACTCACCATGCCCGCCATGCCAGCCCAGCCCTAGCCACCAGAGCCAAGCAGGGCCACACTGTGCTGCCTGCCTGCCCGTGCAGGGGAGAACCCAGCCAGCCAATGAGTCCCTTGGCAAGGGAATCCCACCGCTGCCGCCCGATGCTGGCCAGGTGGCCATTCAGCAAGGAGGGCGGGGATGCAGCAGTAATGTCAGGCTGGGCACCAGGGCGTAGGGACCGTGGCAGGAGGCAGGGCGTGATGGGGATCCTTGGGGGGGGGCGTGCCTAGTTCACGCCCCATCATAATTGTGTGCCCAGGGCTATGCCCGCCCCAGGCCCCCCAATGCTATGCCCCTGTCTTGTAGAGCAGTGGTTCCCAATTAGCTAAATACTGAGACCCTTGTTTTTCAAAAGCCAAGCCATGGACCCCCTGCTTTTGAAAAGTTTGATATTTCTTTGGTCATTTTTGTTATGTGCCATGGACCCCATGGGTGGATTACGTTGACTTCCTGGGGTCCCTGGACCACCACTTGGGAACCAATTCTGTAGAGTAACTTATCAGCCTTAAAAAGCACACAGATTTGAAAGGAAGTGGGAAAGCATGTCACTCTTTCATCTTACGCCTGCTCCGTACATTGCTAGGGAGAAAAAGGTAAACCATATTTGCGTGTCGAGTACCCCCAGGACACCCTCAAATAAAGACACAGTTCACACAAAATTTTTGTTTTGGTTTTTTGGCCACAACTTTATTGATTACAGAATGTGAGTGGTTGCTTAGGCGTTGGTTAGCGACTATCTGCTCCCACTTAGAGGTAGGAACAGAACTGACAACTACAAGCCTGAAAAAGTCAGTAAGGGTAAATATTTTGGGGGGAGAGAACAGAGCTAGACACCAGGCTCTCTCCTCTCCCCAAATGCTCCCAGGGGCTCTTGCATGGCCCTAGCCCCTTGCCAGGGGATCGGAAAAGAGCATGTTGAGCCCCTAGATTCCTTTAACGGAATTCCCTTGCAGCAGCAGCATTGGAGGGGCAGGCACTGCCAATCCATGCCCCTCAACCAACCAAACCATAAACCAATGCCTAACCACAACCTTACAAGTTGTGACGATTTGCTACGCAATAGGCAAAAAACCAAATAGCACCAGCCAATCAGCCAAATGGTAAAAATTCCTACCAGGCCCCTGCCCCAATGGCAGACAACCCCATGACAGGCATAGCAAGGTCAGCACAAACAAGCCTAAATATAGGGAGGGTGGGCGGGTGATCCAATGCATGCAGCAAAAAGAGGAAGCTCAATGCTGCGCACAGGGAATAAATAGCGCCCCAACAGTCAATCAACTTTGCAACATTGAATTCTCCCCAGCAACAATTGGAGGTGCCCTATCAAATTTGTGGCCAGCCATACTAACCCGCCCAGCAACAGGGGGATGTCATGGTTTCCCCCACCGCAACACGTGCTCTCCATGAAGGAGAACCCACTTTGCCATGTCATGGGGGAGGTATTTTCCACTGCTTTACATATTCCAATTCCAGCTTATTACAAAACTCTGTGGTGAAGAAATAGTGTCCATCCTTTCTTCTTTTGTGTTGCGTCTATTAAAGTCTGAAAGCAGGCGCTATCTTATCACCAAGATTTCTACGTCATTCCTAGCTTGTTAGCCACCCAGGAACTGACCAGACCCTGACCCTCTTAGCAGCAGGAACTGGAGAAATAATATTTCTATACTTGCTCTGTTTCTCTAAGAGGTTTAATGGGTCAAGCAGTACCCGGTTTGGCTTCACTTGCAATGAAGAGGATCAGTGCAGGTTTATTGCTTTTTGGTGATATTTGTGCTTATTTACAAATCTGCAGGTTGAGTATTAGTGGAGGCACATCATTAAACTCTTGCTTTGTTTCATTTATATACCACAGTTCCTCATAAGTACTCAAAGTGTTGTACATGGTTCTCCCCCTCTCCATTTTATCCTCTCAACCACCCCAGAAGAAAGCTGAGGCTGAGAGTCACTGAGTGGCCCACTGGCCTTTGTGGCTGAGTGGCGATTTGAACCCCTGTCTCCAAACTCCTAAATCCTCATCCAACACTCTATTCACTACACCAAACTGGCTCTCCAGTTTCTGGAAGAGCAAATCCCAACATTGTGAGGGACACCTGGATTCACTCCTCTCTGAGTGAGCAAGCGCAACCTCCCCTTGCCCAATTCCAGCCCTTCTTCTCTGTGGATAGAAGAGGTACCCCACGAGTTCTAGGCTTCCTGCCACAACCTGCACTCTGTCACACTGGTTAAGTGAGGTCTCTGAAATTAGATGGACAGCCTGTCCCCAAGCCAGGCTGCATGTTCTCAATAGTGGGTGGGGAAGAGGATGTGGCAAGGACCTCACCTGTTGTCCAAGAATTCTCAAAGGTTATAAACAGAGGCTCTGAGACTACATCCGCAAGCTCCTTTAGTACCCTTGGAAGTAGCTTTGTGTTCTCTTTACCACCTCTTTTCCTGTCTTGGGCTGCAGCTTACATCGTTTATTCTGTTATCACCAGGTATTGCTTTCTTTTTTTGGCGAAAACAGAGGCAAAGTAGGTGTTGAGCGGTTTCGCCCTCTCTCTGTCACCCAATAGCATTTATCCATCTTCTCCACACAGAGGACTTACCACTTGCTTGTTTTTCCTCTTGCTTTGAACATAGCTGAAGAAATCTTTATTATTATTTTTAACCTCTCTTGCAAGCCTGAGCTCATTCCTGAGTTTTGGCCCGCCTGACCTTCTGCCTACAACTGTTGGATATTCCTTTGAGATTCCCACTTTCCTCCAACTTTTATACATGCCTTTCTTAAATCTCAGCTCATCTGTAAGCTCTTTATGTGGCCACACTAGTTTCTTTAGATGCCTCCCACTTTTCTTTCAATATTGGAATTGTCTGCATTTGGGCCTTCAATATTTCATCTTTAAGAAATTCCAAGCCATCATGGATTCCCTTCTCTTTGAGTATTTCTGACCATGGGATCTCACCCAGTAACTCCTTTTAAGGTTTATGAAATTGCCCTTCTTAAAGTCCGGAGTGCCTGTCTGACTATACTCAGATTTCCCTTGCTTCTGTATCATGAAACCCAGGAGGACATGATCACTTCCTCCCAAGGTTTCCAGTACTTCCACTTCATTGATCAGTTCCCCCCTGTTGGTGAGGTCCAGGTCCAAGACAGATGACCCCCTTGTTGCTTCTCCTACCTTCTGGGAAATGAACTTGTTCTCAAGGCAATAGAAGAATTTGTTGGACCTTACATTCTTGGCAGAGTTTGAGTTCCAACAGATATCGGGAAAACTGAAGACTATTATATCTCTCCTTTTGTGCATGCTTGGTAATTTGCTCTAGGAAGGCCTCAGCCAAGTCTTCAGTCTGGCTTGGTGGTCTAAAGCAGACACCCACAGTAAGGTCATTGTTATTTCTCCTACAGTTTTTACTCATATATCCTCAATCTGCTTTCTGTGCTCCGGGGTCATGGATTTCTTCATAAGCGTACGCATCCTTTACATGTAATGCTACTCCTCCTACCTTCCTGTTTGGTCTATTCCTTTTGAACAGGTTATAGCCCTCAATTCCTGCATTCCATTCATGAGTCTCATCCCACTTTTTTTAAAAAACAACAACAACAACCCTGAGATTGGAAGTTGTTGTGCAAGTAGAGGCCTTTTGCAAGTCTTATAATTCTCATACTCTTGTTGCATGCCACGTCAGTCTCCCAGTGGTATGAGATTCCAGGGGTTCCAGGCACTTACCCAGGGGTTGATTTCCTTGGAATGAGGGGAAGTGGAGACTGTGGTAGAATACGTGGTCTATTTACACATTTATATACAACCAAAGCCTATGAAGAAGGGGGCTCATGACATTAAGCCCCAGAAGGTTTCTCCTCCCATAATAACAGCCTTGGAATCAAGCAGAAATCAAGTATGGCTCACTCCCTCTAGCTGCTTCCTGCTTCAAGCTCACACCAAATTTATCTCTTTCTCACTACCAGCCAAGTGAGGGAGAGGGTCCACCCATTTGCCCTCTGGCCCAGAGCAACCTCCTTTGTTATTGGCCATTAACTCGCCAAGAAAGATGCCTGGCTTGTTCAACAATGGAATGCTCCAGGGGTGCCAAGTATGGCAGCCATGGGGGACAGGGCCTCCAAATAATTCTAATTCAGAGGGCCGCACCCCAACTTCTGTGGCAGCTGCCCATGACATGCAGCCCCAAGCCCCCTCTATCCCAGAGGCAAGGTGACACGCGTGGAATGCTACATTAGATTTTAACCCTTGCTGGAGCCAGTACTCCAGGAATTAGAAAGGACTCAGGCCTCATACAGGCTAACCCCCCAAACTCATAACACTATGGTATGTGGAATGAAACTGTGCACTTACTTGGTTATTAAATGCCTGCTGGTGGGATTAGAGGCCATGATTAGGCTACATGAATCTGGGAAGAAACTTCTGTAGATTATGGTTTACTGGTGTTTCCCTGGAGGACATGACTACTAACTCATAACAACTGCCTCTGAACAAAACCAGCAATTTGTTTACACATACATAGGGTGTGTACACACCGTGTGATAATGTGCATTCATTACTGAATGCAGGTACCTTTTAGGGGTGTTGTGCACCCCCATAACATCACTGTCCCACAGTATTTGTGGATCTAAAGCACATTCTACTGGAAAGGTTGCAATCCATTTTAGGCCAAGAATGCACATGCTCCATACATTTGTACACAGAGACGACTTTCTCATGTCACCTCCCATTAGGGCAGATGTACTGATGTTGCAGTGCTGTGCCCCTTCTCGTCATCATGTTTAACTTGCCCAGGACTGAAGCATCCAAACTTGAAAGCAGTACAGTAACATAGTACACCAAAATATAGCCTCCGTACAGCAGCATATCAACGCACCCATTTCCAGCCCTTCTCTTTTGTTTTTATATATATAATTTTATTAGCTTTTCTGTTTTACAATTTAAAATACTTATTTTACATCCTTAAGATATCAATGACATCCCTTCTTCTCTTTCCATGGTTCATTTTACATATCATAAATTCCTGCATATTTTACAAACACTATACCATTCAGTATTCCATTATTTACACTGTTGAATTTATCTTAATGCTGCCAGCGTTTTCAGCTGTACACAATTATTTCCCATTTTTCAATAAACGTTTTCCAATCTTCTTTAAATGTATGTTCTTCTCGTTCTCTTATTCTATATGTTAAGTCTGCAAGTTGTGCATATTCTATCAACTTAAGTTGCCATTCTTCTTTGGTTGGAAACTCACACGTTTTCCATTTTGGGGCTAACAAAATATGGGCCGCAGTAGTGGCATACATAACCTTTCCTGATACCTGGAAATTTCAGTCTGAATTATCCCCAACAGAAAGGACTCTGTTTTTTTTGGTGAGAGTACCTTTAAACATTTTTTTCAATTCATTATGGATCATTTCCCAATACTCTTTTACCCTTTTACAAGTCCACCAAAATATAGCCTCCATATAGCAGTATATAAATGCACCGATTTCCAGCCCTTCTCTTTTGAAAGGCTGATAATTTTTTTTTTTTTAAAGAAAAGGTCTGTGGAAACAATTGAAGATAGGGAATAGAGAAAACCATTGTACTCTAATTTGAAAACATGCCCACCAGTGTGTACAACACAGATAGTAGCTACCGCTTCAGATGACATTGTTGTATGAAGGTGTGTACAATTGCAAATGGATATGTACAAATCTGTATAGGTCCGTATAGTTAAAGCTATGGTTTTCCCAGTAGTGATGTATGGAATTGAGAGCTGGACCATAAAGAAGGCTGATCACCGAAGAATTGATGCTTTTGAATTATGGTGCCGAAGGAGACTCTTGAGAGTCCCATGGAGTGCAAGAAGATCAAACCTATCCATTCTTAAGGAAATCAGCCCTGAGTGCTCCCTGGAAGGACAAATCCTGAAGCTGAGACTCCAATACTTTGGCCACCTCATGAGAAGAAAAGACTCCCTGGAAAAGACCCTGATGTTGGGAAAGATTGAGGGCACAAGGAGAAGGGGACGACAGAGGACGAGATGGTTGGACAGTGTTCTCGAAGCTACCAACATGAGTTTGACCAAACTGGAGGCAGTGAAAGACAGGAGTGCCTGGTGTGCTCTGGTCCATGGGGTCATGAAGAGTCAGACACAACTAAACAACACCATGTACAAATCTGCAATGTGAAAAAAGTAATGTTGTGTATTTCAAAGGCTATGTGCGTACATTGTGATAATCTGGGAAGGAAGAGTGTGAGAGGGACAGAAATGTAGTGTGACTCAGTGCACTGGCTGTTGGAAGTCCATCAAAGAACCCCCTTTGTTTCTCCTTAAAATTACTCTTTAAAAGTACACAAGTATGAAATAGTGTTACATTGCCAACACTAATGCTTCCCTGTGTAAGGCAGTGCTTGCACTCAATTTGATGTGAGAGATAATTCTGATAAGCCGCTTCCTTTGAAATTGCTGCAGTTCTGTAATTGCCCCCCAAATCTACCAGTGTTCAAGCTAGGAGAAAAAGAGATTCTCTGGCCATACATGCTATGGGAGAGATGCCAGGTGCAGACCCACCAAATCACAACAGGTAGCATATGTGGAGCAGTTCTCCAGAGAATCCTTGCTGAACACAGAGGTGCATTTCCATATATCCAGCAGTATTGATTCTGGTTATTGTGGCTTGTTCTTAATCATGCATATGAGAAATAGTAAGGGAAAGTGTATGAGCATCTCCACAAATTTCATTCAAAGGCAGCCTTATGATGTTTTCCAAAGTAGTGCTGTGGTTTAAAATCAACAAATTCTGAATTCCTGCCATAGGCATGTGGTTGTCCACTGCGAGACCAGGATGCTGGACTACACAAGCTTTTGGTCTGAGCCAGCAGGGTTCTTCTTAACATTACTTTATAGTTTATAAAAGCACACTGAAGTTTCCTGCATCTCTGCACCCCTGTACTGAAGTTTTTTCTCTCCAATGAAGCTATGTATGTTGTTATTAATTTGATTTGCTGGTATATTCTTTTGCACAACATGTAGCTATTGCAGTGTCCCAGGGATATATTAAAAATATCTCCAAAAGGTGTACAGAAAATAGAAGCAAGAACAGGCAACTTTAAATATTACAAATATACACATAAAAAATATTATATTACAGTGTTACTAATATATATAAATCAATATCAATTCATTTTCCATCTGACACACCCTCCCTCTCAGCCTTAGGTCCAAATAAATTTTCAGCTCACCGATGAAAGTCTCAAACCAAGAAGAGTTCCAGAAAAAAGCAGGTATCACTCTAGTCCAGTGGTTCCCAATTAGCTAATTACTGAGGACCCCCTATTTTTCAAAAGCCAAGGCACAGACCCCCTACTTTTAAAATGTTTGATAACTCTATGATAGTTATCTCTGCAAAGCAATTTTTTGAACAAAATGTGGGGCAGGCCCCTAATAAGCAACGGATTTTGGGTATACAAAAAAACAGACTAAGATTGAGCGATATCTGGTTTTCAAAATCATGATATATCAGCAGCTAAACATCACAATGTTCTGATATATCACAAGGTCTGAAATTGGAGATCAGGTGTGAGGATGAGGGAAGTAGCAGTCATGGAGACTGAGCAGGTGGGGTGTGTGCAATATAACTCCAGTTCCTATCTTCCAGACTTGATAAAGTTCAGATTGCAGTTCGGATTGCCAGGATCCGTTCTAAATAGAGCCAGGAGAAGTTTGCTCATCACAAATAATGATAAATAAATCCCTCCCAGCCATACACGTCTTTTAATCTGCACCTTCCTTAGCAACCAATTGCATCCTCTTTAGGGCAAAACCAAATGAGACACAGCATTACACATATGCAATGCCCATCACAATAAATAGATCAGGTTGCTTCCTTTTGTACTAACTAGTCAGACCTTGATGTCCAACCACAAGATGTGAACAACACTCTCTAAATTTAAAAGGCCTAACTCATATCCTTCAGTAAGTGCTATCTTCACTAAGCCTCATTCAGTCTGAGGGGTTTGAGGTTTGTTGCTGCTCTTTTTAAAAATAAATAAATCTTAATCCTGTTGAATAACAGGAGGATTTCCTCTTCCAATCATCAGTGCTATCACATTTCCAGCTATACCAGGCTATATTCACACCTGGACTTTTGCAAATATCATTTTAGCAGCAATGTGTGAGTGACGCACGTGGTCTGCACCAAAGTTCAATTTTGTGCCAGTGTCAGAATTGATCTATACAGAACCAAGCTACAGAATCTATATTTTCTTGTGGCTTTTTAATCCTTGGTGTGATGGTTACCCTGGATGATATGGAGTCACAGGAGCCACAGACTGGTACACACCACATCATTATCAAGCAACCCTCTGGTTTCTGATATTTCACCCAACATAATCCTCATATTTTCAAATATACCATCATAGTCATGAGGACAAGAAGCTTGTTTTTATTTTATTTTATTAATGAAGATTTTCAAGAAGCTAAATTTAGCAACTGATATTCCATTATTCACATTTCCTGCACTTGAATAGAACTGTAGGATACACAAAGCCCTCGATTCAGCATCTGAGTGTAAATCTTGCACTCTCAGCTATTATGGCTAAATGCAGTGATGTCACTCCCAAGGATTGTACTTTTGCTTCAAGGGGAAGGAAGAGAGAAAAATGGTGACTAATGTTAAACATGCTCTGCTTGCTCTTCATCTTGTCACACGTAGCACATCCTCTTGGATCAAGCAACAGTTCTGTTCAAGATAGTTAGAAACATCAGTATCAGTAGAGTAAATGCAGTGCAGATATTAACATTGGTATCATTCCTACAACATTAAGCTAGACCTGTTCTTAGCAGCAGCACTGCTCTTCTATGGCCATGTTCCTTCAGTAAAGAAACCAATATGGTGCTATACCCTGCCAACTCCAGGAACAGGATCTCAGGTCACAGAGTTGGGGTGGCCTTCTGCTTGGAACCCAAGAATACCTCTGCCAGTCAATACACAATACCAGGCACGATAGACCAGCGGTCTAATTCAGCATAAGGCGAATGGGGAAGGGACATAGGTCAGAGGCAGTACAAATTTTATTTCCCATGCTCAGCTCCTGGTACATCCACTTCAAAGGATCTGTAGCAGGTGATGAGAAAGACCCTGGAGAGCCTTTCTCTGTCAGAGCAGACAATAAAGTTGCTCTACATAGGGTGAGGGATGCGGGTGGCGCTGTGGGTTAAACCACAGAGCCTAGGACTTGCCGATCAGAAGGTCAGCGGTTCGAATCCCCGCAACGGGGTGAGCGCCCATTGCTCGGTCCCTGCTCCTGCCAACCTAGCAGTTCGAAAGCATGTCAAAGTGCAAGTAGATAAATAGGTACCACTCCAGTGGGAAGGTAAATGGCATTTCTGTGCGCTGCTTTGCTTTGCCAGAAGCGGTTTAGTCATGCTGGCCACATGACCCGGAAGCTGTACGCTGGCTCCCTCAGCCAATAAAGCAAGATGAGCGCTGCAACGCCAGAGTCGGCCACGACTGGACCTAATGGTCAGGGCTCCCTTTACCTTTACCTTTGTTGTTGTTTAGTCATGACCAACTCTTTGTGACCCCATGGACCAGAGCACGCCAGGCACTCCTGTCTTTCACTGCCTCTCGCAGTTTGGTCAAGCTCATGCTGGTAGCTTCGAGAAAACTGTCCAACCATCTTGTCCTCTGTCGTCCCCTTCTCCTTGTGCCCTCAATCTTTCCCAACATCAGGGTCTTTTCCAGAGAGTCTTCTCTTCCCATGAGGTGGCCAAAGTAATGGGGCCTCAGCTTCAGGATCTGTCCTTCCAGTGAGCACTCAGGGCTGATTTCCTTAAGAATGGATAGGTTTGATCTTCTTGCACTCCATGGGACTCTCAAGAGTCTCCTCCAGCACCATAATTCAAAAGCATCAATTCTTCGGGTGAGGTGAGGAACCTCCAGAGCGCAGGCCAATCTTGGCCCATGAGACAATTTCCCTAAAGCCACACCCATCTCTCAACCAGATGATTTTACATGGTGCAAATAGAGTTTAATTCTGTATCACACATTCCAGCCAGGTGTGGAGCAGGGCCAGTGAAAGAACTGTGCCAGGGAGAAAGCAGTGGCTGAGAAGAGTCCTCAGGGCATTTGGCTCCTAGGCTGAAATTCCCAACCTCTGAATAGATAATACTGAGCTATCTGATTCAGTTTCCCATGGAAGGGCTGTAAAGCACATGTTTTGCATGTGAAAGAATCCAGATTGAATCCCTGTTATCTCCAGATAAGGCTGAGAAAGACCCCCATTTAAGGCCCTGGAGAACTGCTCCAGACATCATGTAAACCAGGGATGGAGAACCAGTGGTCCTTCTAATGTTGTCAAACTGCATTGCCTATCAGCCCCACTAAGCATGGCCAATGGCCAGGGATTATGGGAGTTGTAGTCGTGCAGCACCTGAAGAGCCACAGGTTCCTCGTTTTTGATGCAGAGTAATACCAAGCTGGACAGACCAGTTGGTCTGACTTGATATAAGGCAGCTCCCTGTGTCCATTAAATCCTAACTAAGTTGGACTGAGCTGCAATCTGAACCAAGAGGTGCCATGCTTGATATCAGTATGCTTACTCGCCATCTCCCTCTACACATCCACAAAGCAAATGCACAGTTCTGGGGCCTGCCTGGGGGGGGGGGCTTTGTTGCATTTAGCCATGATAATAGTTACAACGTGGGTTGTCAAGTTTAAACTGGAAATGCAACCATAGTAAGTCACATTTTGAATGCTCATTGTGCATAGCTTCCATTCTGATTGTCATGTGATCAGACCTGTTTCGAAAATGAACAGTCTCTTTGTACTGCTGAGAGAAAATATCAACCATGATATCTTATGAGGATTTAATAACACTTGATCTTTTATTTCAATCTCTGATGTGAGATAGCCACTGGCAGTGAAGTGTTCCTGGATATATATTTTTAAAAGGTCAGTACTATGCTGATTTTATAAAGAGCAGCAGTGGCTTGTGCCCACTGAGGCTAGTAGGGAAGGAGACAGGGAGCTCAACAGTAGGTGGAGCCAGAGTCAATAAGAGACAGAGCCAACTTGCGCTAGCTCCCCTCCCCCCACCACCGCTGCCTTCCTCCTCCCTGCTGAGTTGTAAGGTAACACCAAGGCTACAGAGGACAGAGCTGACAGGCAGTGCTGCCTCCTGGACTGGCAGGTGAGGGGAGTGCCCCAATTGCCCTAATAGAGCAGCTTTCACTGGTGGAAAGTGAAAAAGGAAAGGCCAAGAAGTTGTTGTTGTTATTGTTGTTGTTGTTGTTTTATTTGTACTCCACACATCTGACCAGGTTGCCCCAGCCACTCTGGGCATCTTCCAGCATATACAAAAACTTAAGAAAACATTAAACTTTTTTTTTTTTTTTTTAAAGGAAAAGTGGGGTTTCTTCACTGTAATAATTGTCATGGCAAATTTTGCATTCACAATCACCACCCATCCCACAGTAAACACCCATCTGGACACAACCACAATGATATCCAAATGACAGCTGCTTCAGCTTTCTGAATACCAGTTGCTGGGGAACCGAAGCAGGAGATAGCTATCTTTCCCATGCCATGTGGCCGGATGCAGAAAAAGCCAGAGCTCCTGCAAGCTGCACCTGCTGAAATCTCCTCTGCACACAGCTGCTGAAGGTATATGTCAAGGGCACTCCCCATCAAAGGATTACAGAGATAGTTATCTCTTCACGATCAAAACTAGCACAGTATTTTTTTATGGCTCCAAATAGCATGCACGCTAGTTTAGCATCCTCTAGGCAGCTTTTCCAAGGCCAGAGCTCCATGGAACAGTTGCAGCAACAGTCGCACTCCCCCTCCACTGGTTTATGTACCTTCGCTCCCCGCCCTGCCCAACCGGCTACACACAAGGGGTCAGAGACCACACCTGAGTGGAAGCTTCCTCTGCTCATTCCTTTTCAATCTTCTCTTTGTTCTAGGACACAGTGGTGGAGAAGCACCCAGCCCTTCGCTTGCCTATTTCTGTTTGTTTGTTTGTTTGTTTGTTTGTTTGTTTGTTTGTTTCATAAGATGTATATATTGCTTGATTGTAGAGAAGCTCAAAGTAGTTTACAAAACCACACAGCATCAGGCCACTGAACCTTTATGCCCCGTTTGTTAGCTTCTAGAGACATTTGCTTTGCCACTGCCTGCAGCTGGATCATGAATGTTGGAAGATTCAGAACTGATTTCTTCATACAGCACATACTTAAACTATGGGATTCACCCCCAGAGGAAGTGGTGATGGCTATCAACTTGGATGGCTTCAAAATAAGTATTTGTGTAGGATATGGCCCCCAGTGGTTACTGGCCAAGATGGCTACATCCCATCTCCATTGTCAGAGGCAATGTGCCTCTGAAAGCTAGTCTCTTAGAATCACAAGAGGGGAGAGTGCAGGTGCATTTAGGTCCTGCTTGCAGACTTCCCACAAGCATCTCACTGACTACTGTGGAAACAAGATGCTAGACTAGAAGGGCACTTCTTGCATTGTCATGACTAGATGACAGGCCGCCCAGAGTGGCTGGGGCAACCCAGCCAGATGGGCAGGGTATATTAAAATATTATTAAATATTATTAAATATTATTAATATTATATTATAATTATTACTATTATTATTATTATTATTATTTAGATGGGTCTTTGCAGGGATCGTCTTACTCCCTTCCTATTCTCTTGCTATTGGGCAGCTTTTACTAATTTTTAAGGTATTGTTAAAAAAAAATAGTGCAAGCTCCCAAATTTGTGAGCGGTCATTCTTTAGGATTCTTCAAGTCTGTTTCTAGAATTTATATTTCAGAGCATGTACTGAATACATCAACATGTGAAGAAGATCAACACTGAAGCTACAATCATTTATGCACATTTACCTGGGAGTAAGTTTCATTTGTACTTTGTGCAACTTACTGCTGAGTGCCAAAGATTGCACTGTGAGATTAGTAGACAGTTGGGTTGGGAGTAAAAATGTGTGAATAGCCCTGCTGGATCAAGCCAGAAGCCCATCTATTCCAGCACCCTTCTCTCACAATGGGTAACCAGATGCGTATGGGAAGCCCACTCACAGGACATGAGTAGAAAAGGAATCCCCTTCTGTGGTTTCCAGCAACAGGTATTCAGAGACATGCTGCTCCAAACACTGGAAGTAAAATATAGCCAGCATTGCCTGCAGCCATTGATATTCTTCTTTATTATTTTTCTATTTAGTTTTCAAAACCATCAAAGTTGCCAGTCATCACGACATATTGTGGGTGCAAATTCTATTGTTTTAACTATGTCCTATGTAAAAAAAGTCCTTCCTTATGCCTATCTTGAACCTTCCAATACTCAGTTTAATTGGATGGCCCCAGGTTCTACCTCTCCACTTTTCTCAATCCACTTTCTCCAAACCATGCAAATCATTTCCCCCACGCCCACTCTTTTATTTGCCTCCCCCCCCCCCATAAGTTGAAGTTCATGGGATCTATTTCTGTGTAAATGTGAACAGGATTGCCCTGCAAGCCACCATTTAGTGCTCGATCTGGCATTTATTGCATATTCATAGGGCAATCATGTGCTTTCCCCCAGTATATATGAAACTGAACTTACACAACAATTTCACAAGCTCATCGAAAAAATCTGGGAGACAGTAGAGATCCCAGCAGACTTTAGGAATGCTAAAATTATCACTCTCTTTTAAAAAGGTGACAGAACTGATTGCAGAAACTATTAAGGCATCTTTCTATTAGCTGAAGCCAGCAACATTCTTGCAAGGATCTTAGCAAACTATTTTTTAACAATATCCGAGGTGACCCTTCCTGAATCCCAAAATGGTTTTCGGCCTTCTAGGGGGACAGTGGACATGATTTTCACTGCTCAGCAGCTTCAAGAAAAATGCAGAGAACCAAACCAACCCCTGTATATGGCGTTTATTGACCTGACTAAGGATTTCGATGCTGTAAATTATAATGCCCTGTGGACTGTCCTTCTGAAAATTGGCTGCCCAGATAAATTTGTGGACATCATTCGGCTCCTCCATGATAATATGACAGCAACAATCACAGATTGTTAAGTTGTATGTTAAGTTGTATCCGAACAGGAAGCCCCGGATGACAGGAGAGGTTAGGAGATTATTGAAGGCCAGAAATTCTGCTTTTAGAACTGGGGACCGGGTACTGTATGGCATAGAAAGAGCGAACTTGAAGAGGGGTATCAAGAAAGCAAAAGCGGAGTACAGAGGAAAAATTGAGGACCATCTGAGAAATCATGATACTAGACAAATGTGGCAGGGAGTCCAACATCTGACTGGTTATAAATCAAGGAATTTATCAGTGGTAGAGAGTACTGCTTCCTTGGTGGGAGAGTTGAATACCTTCTTTGCCCGATTTGAGGTGACACCAACAGTGACTTCAATAGGGATGCCAGAGCTATTGGCATCACTACCTACAGGAAATGCTGCCAGGGTGGAAGAGGGAGAAGTGAGGCAAATATTAAAGGAGGTAAACACGAGGAAGGCTATGGGCCCGGATGGGGTGGTTGGCAGGGTGCTAAGAGATTGTTCAGACCAACTGGCAGGAATCTTTACGAAGATTTTTAACCAGTCTCTGGCCCAAGCCACTGTTCCACCCTGTCTGAAATCCGCTACCATTATACCCCTGCCAAAAACATCAAAGATAGACAGTCTGAATGATTTTCGCCCTGTGGCGTTGACACCCATTATAATGAAATGTTTCGAAAAACTGGTGAGGAAGTGCATCTTATCTTGTCTGCCAGTGGGACTTGACCCTTACCAGTTTGCGTACAAGGCAAAGAGATCCACAGAGGATGCTGTGGCAATGGCTTTACATGCTGTCCTGACTCATTTGGAGAAGCAAGGGAACTACACGAGACTGTTATTTGTAGACTTTAGTTCTGCATTTAATACTATTCTTCCGCATAGATTGGTGCCCAAATTATTAGACTTGGGACTTCCACCATGTTTGTGCAGGTGGATATTAGACTTTCTATCAAACCGTTCCCAAAGGGTCAGGTTGGGTTCCCACGTCTCTGCGGATCTCATCACGAATACGGGGACACCGCAGGGGTGTGTGTTGAGCCCGCTTTTATATACGCTCTATACAGCTGACTGTGCCCCCAAATACCCCAGTAATAAGATCATTAAGTTCGCAGATGATACAACGGTGGTTGGTTTAATTACTGCTGGAGAGGGGGAGGCGGCCTATAGGAAGGAAGTTGAGCAGTTGGGGGAGTGGTACAGGAAAAACAACTTACTCCTTAACTTAAAGAAAACAAAAGAGATCATTGTGGACTTTAGGAAATGTAAATTGCATATTCAGCCACTTATTATTGAGGGGAAGTGCGTGGAACAGGTCTCGGTGTTTCAATTTCTGGGAATGGAGTTGAGAGACGACCTAACCTGGGGAGAGAACAGCAAAGACCTGGTGAAGAGAGCACAGCAGAGGTTATATTTTCTGAGAATCCTCCAGAAAAACAATCTCTCAAAGGACCTGTTGATGGCATTTTACCATTGCACTGTGGAGAGCGTACTAACTTATGGTCTGTGTGTGTGGTTTGGGAGCTGCACGGCCAGGGAAAAAACAATGCTATCCAGGGTTGTAAAGACTGCGGAGAAAATAATTGGGTGCACTCTTCCCACCTTAGATCAAATCTATGCTGCCAGGTGCCATAAGAAAGTGGCAGAGATAGCACATGATAGTACGCACCCCGGAAATGAACTCTTTCAGCTTCTGCCTTCTGGAAGAAGGTATAGGGTTGTAAAGGCCAGGACTAGCCGCCTGAGAAACAGTTTCTACGCTAATGCAATTCTGGTTCTAAATGCAGCATAGTGTATTTTAAAATGGGGTTTTAGAGCTTTTAGGGGTTTTTGAATGTTTTATGTAGTTTTATGTAGTTTTTATGTAGTTTTATATAGTTTTGTGGTAGTTTTATGTAGTTTTTCAATGGGACAATGACAATAAAGATATCGTAATCGTAGATAACAATGGCTCTCAAAGTGAACCATTCACAGTGGGATCAGGTGTTAAACAGGGTTGTGTTATTGCCTCAACTCTATTCATTATTTTCATTGCCATGATCCTATACTTTGTCAAAGGGAAACTCCCCACAGCAGTAGAAATCATATATCAAACAGATGGAAAGCTCTTCAATCTGAGCAGGCTGAAAGCAAAGAGTAAGGTTACCGTAACTTCCGTCATAGAGCTTCAGTATGCTGATGACAACATAGTGTGTGCACGCTCAGAGGATGACCTCCAAACCATCCTAAATGTCTTCTCAGAAGCTTACAAAAAGCTTGGTCTATAGCTCAGCATCCCAAAAACCAAAGTGCTGCACCAACAAGTACAAAATTACCCCTCTGCAGTGCCACAAATCCAACTCAATGGTGTAACATTGGAAAATGTTGATCACTTCTCCTACTTGGGTAGTTATCTTTCCACAAGGGCCGACATGGATGCCGAAATCCAGCATCACCTAAGCTTTTATGAGTGCGGCTTTATCCCAATTGAAGTGCAGAGTGTTTCAGGACCGGGACATTCGCAGGGTAACCAAAATGCTTGTTTACAAAGCTATTGTACCACCAACCTTACTGTATGCTTGTGAAACATGGACAACTTATAAACGTCATCTCCAACTTCTCGAAAGATTCCATCAACAGTGTCTCTGAAAAATTTTACACATCACTTGGGAAGACAGGCAAACTAATACCAGTGTACTGGAAGAAGCAAAGATCACCAGTGTTGAAGCAATGATTCTTCAACATGAACTTTGTTGGACTGGACATGTTGTGCAGATGCCTGATTATTGTCTTCCAAAGCAACTACTCTATTCCAAACTTTAAAATGGGAAGCGTAATGCTGGTGGTCTACAAAAGAGACAGTTAAAGACTGTCTCAAGGCAGATCTTTAAAAATGTAGTATAAACACTAACAATTGGGAAACACTTGCCTGTGAGTGCTCTAATTGGAGAACAGCCTTTACCAAAGGTGTCATGGACTTTGAAAACACTTGAACTCAGAACGCAAGGGAGAAACGTGCTAAGAGGAAGGTATGCTTGGCAAATCCACACCGTGATCAACTCCCACCTAGAAACCAATGTCCCCACTGTGGAAGGACATGTGGATCCAGAACTGGCCTCCACAGTCACTTATGGACTCATTGTTAAAACCATGTTTATGGAAGACAACATTACTCGGCTATGAGTGATCGAAGAAGAAGAAGAAGAAGAAGAAGAAGAAGAAGAAGAAGAAGAAAAAGTAGGGGGGGACACAATTATTTGCTGGCTTTGAACTTAATGAGAAGCAGCCAGGGGTCAATACAGCATATGGAAAGTGGATAATGTCTTAAGCCAGGGATTTTAACAGGGTCCCCAAACAAATTTCAGCACTGTTAATAAACTACAGCTCCCAGAATTCATGGGGGAAAGCCATGACCATTTAAAGTGGTATCGTTGTTGTTGGCATCCGTCTGTCTCAAGAGACAATGGTGTGTGTCTCTGGGGATGAAGTCAAACTGTGCATTAGCAGCACCAATGTGGTCACATGGTGCAAGCCTGGGCAGTATGTATGGAGGTCCTGGGCAGCTGAGATGGCATACCACTTTAAATGTATACTGAAGATGGGACCTTAGTTACATTCATTACCTTCAGTAGATCTGTTGTAATTAGGACTAGCTTTGGATATAATCTTGAGTCTCTTACCTTGATTGCAACCATGAATTGGAGCAGTAGTGATATGGCATTCCTGCTTTACCTTAAGTGACAAAAGGTCCTGAGATGACATGGGGAGCAGACGGACTAATATGAACTAGCTCTGGAAGCTAATAGGCAAGGGCTGAAAGTATGGTTTTCTTTTGTTTCTCCCCATATCTGGAATTCAAAAGGAAAAAGCAGAGCACAGTAAAAAGACTGCAAGACAGTTCTACCCATATCTACATACAGAAAACTAGACATTGCAATTACTGACATGCCAAAAAAATTATCGGACATCTCCCTCCCTGACCATTCTCCATCAATTACTGAGGTGGTGGGGAATAGTACCTTTGAAACTGCATCAAAGCGAAGAGAAATTTTCAGTGAAATACTCATGGCTGAGATACAGGATTTTTGTTGCAATTACCTTTTATTCCCCCCAAGGTGGGAAAGGTATTTGTGACGGCCCTTTTGTTCATTTTACAAAAAATCTCTGCGGCATTCTTGGATGCATATGCTTCAATTAAGCCCAGAAAGGGAGGGGTGAATCTGGTTTCTCTCAGCTTCTCATTTTTCCAGTTGGAAGAAATTCAGTTTTCCACATTTCCACTTCAGTTTGCCATTAAAAAATAAATAAATGTCCTCATGAAAACTGATCGGCATTTCAGTTTGTTGGATAATTAAACTTTGGGAAGTTATCTTTAAAATGATAACTGTGCATGAAAATGATATAGAACATGTTAACAATGGAATTACCCACAAGCAAATCAGGATGAATGCCAGTAGTGCACGGTCAATGGACTAGGGGGACTAGGCTAGTCCCCTAAATGTTCCCTTGGCATCTCCTTCCCCAAGCCCAGAAGCCTCTCCATGGCTTAGGGAGAGAGGCCCTCTCACCACCTTCCCAAAGGCTGCCCAGCTTTGAGGAGAAGGCATCCTGTCAGAGCCCTGGAATCTCCTTCCCAAAGTCTTGGAAGCTTCTGCCTGTCTTAGGGGGAGAGGCGTGATGCTTGTGCATGTGATATCACACACACCCCTCAATCACCCTCGCAGGCTGGTGCCCCTGGCCATAACAGTTTCCCTATGAGAAAATTCACTGCACACCACAGATGAATGCCTATTCAGGTAGGAGCCCATATCAGAGGCAAGAAACAAGACAAGCAGGGACACAGTTCCATGGTGATAAGTGGGAGCCCCTACTGTGGCACAGGCCTTGAAAGGTCCCTGACAATACTAACCTTAAATGAGGGCTGGCCCACCCATGAATCAGGGTGAGGGAACCCACTTTGGGCATCATGATCCACAGAGGTGGCAGATCAGGCCTCCAAGGAACACATTGCCTCTGACCATCACCGCCACAGTGGTTATGACAGCAGTGGTGTTCTCCTTGGAGGCTTGTTCTGCTGCCACCTCTGTAACCACACAACCATTGTGCTCAGGTGCAGCAACACTACAGTGGCCCTCCTGGGACATGAGGATGTCAGTGCTATGATGGAGTGGGTTATGGGGAGAGGAGGTGGGATGACACAGGCACATTCCTGACTGTTATGAGGAATGAGGAGGCAGGTTGGCAGGGCTTTGCAAGGGCTTTTCCTTGAGGAGAAGCCCTTGCCGTGGCTCATGGCCCCTGCACATCATGCATCCAGGGGAGGCAATGGGGCATTTTGCCTCAGGGGTCAAAACATCTTGGTCCACCTTGCTTCTGATGACAGATTGAGCATCTGGTTTAACACCATTGCAGTTGAACACTGGCCTGGATGGACACTTTCTCTGACCCAACGAAGCTATTCTTATGTTCATACAGGATCCAGTAGGCTGCCAGGCTTTCTTGAAAGAGCTTCGGAAACTTTAAGTTGGAACAGTACATAATCCTACAATTATCCACCTTTTATGGGCTGTGAACAGGGTGCTAAAATGACCAGGGGGAGCCTTTTCTTGCTCACAGGAAGAGCCCAGGGCTCCACATGAGAAAGCTAAGCCTTAGACTTAGACTTTTGGAGGGTTGTCTTTTTTTGTGAAATGGATTTTTTTTTCAAAACAACCTGCAAGGCATTTCACCATCTGGTTTCCTTAGGCTTCAGCAAAGGCATGGCTAGGAATGGAATCATCTAACAGAAAAATATTTATTTTGCTTTTTTTACATTTCATAGTGATTTTACACCACTTGTCTGTTCAGAAAAACCTTATAGTATTTTTAAGCATTTATAAACCACCCAATATTTTATAAATATCAAAGCTTTATTGATGGATAGATCTAATTAAAACAAGAATGCAATTTCAAACCAATAAAACAACAGTGTGAAACATATAAAAGCATTTTAAAAGCAAATAAACAAAGATTCAAAGGATTCAAGGGCATAAAACAGAGTCCAATCTTATGGGTCAGGGAAAGTCTGGGCAAAAATGTAAGTTTGAAGTAACTAATAGATGATGCTTCAAATATGACAGAAAGAAGGGCATTCAAATGGTGACAGCAAAAAATGCCCAGTTTCATGTCACAGCCCTGTGACTACCTTGTACGGTGCAGTTGCCACAAGCAGAACTTCCTCCTAATAACTCAGTAGTGTTGAAGGTTGGTAAAGAGGCAGTGAGTGTTTCAGATAGCATATTTCAGGGTCAGCTTCATTAACATCTACTGGAGTGGGTGATAATGAAGAGAAATTGCGTCAGAGACGTAGCACCAAACACCCAAACTCATCCCCTAAAACCGCTACTGGGCTGCTGCCCTCAGATCCCTTTCATCTTGAAGTAATCTCTCTGGCTGCACCACCAGTCACAATCTTTTGAAAATGAAAACTATTTGAACTCTAGGTTCTAAGATAAACCATTTTGTTTTGTACTTGCATAGCTGAAGAGAGATTTGCAGTTCATACACCAAAAGACTGTTCAATGGTACCAAGATATACCGTATTCAGGAGCAATAAAACAAATTGCATGATTTATTTCCCCATCTTCCAGATGCTGAATCCCACACTGTTCAATTATAATACCCATAAATTTATGAGTTCATGTCATTTATATGCTGCTTAGCTTTAATGCTTCTCTAACATTTCCTTGAAAGCTTTATTAGGCACTGCTCACATGGGAATCTTGTACAGCCATGGCAGATTATGTAAAAGCCACAAGAGAGCACATTGTGAGGGGAGTTCTTTGGTAGTTGACAACTCCAGCAGCATTGAGAAGGTGAACCTTCAGTCAGCATGCTTTCTTAATGTAAAGTGATGGTGGGTTAAATAAGAGGTATGGATCCTCAGGTCTTGACACTTTCCCCAGGTCATAGCCCTCCTCCTGCCAGCCCCCTTGAAGGGTCCTGCTTTGCACCATTAAGTGCTTTTGCCTGACTGCAGTGAGGCTTGAACTATTAATGCCTCTCGGCTGCCTAAATTGGGGTGTGTGTTTGTGCGCATGTGTGCAAACTAGCCTACAGAACAAAGGTAAAATTTGCATTGATTGCTCCACCCACTTTTCAATGATTTTGAAACCTTTTAGGAAGTGAGACAAACAGTGATGACAAGAGTTGAAGTTCTGGGCCTTATTGACAAATTAAAAACTAACAGACCTCCAGGTCCAGATGGCATTCATTGAGAGTTCTTAAGGAACTCAAGTGTGAAATAGTTGATCTTTGAACAAAAATATGTAACTTGTCCCTAAGGTCAGTCCCTGCTTTTGAGGGCTGGAAAGTGTCCGATGCAACATCATTTTTTTAAAAAGGGAGTGGGGATCCTTGAAATGGCAAACTGGTTAGCTTAACATCTGTTCTGGGGAAACCAGCATGGCCGAAGATAAAATAACAAAGCATATGGAAGAGCAAGCCTTGCTGAAGAACAACTCCTATGGCTTTTGCAAGGATACATCCTAGCTAATTAACCTTTTAGAGGTTTGGGGGGGTTAATAATAAGCATGTGGATAGGGGTGACTCAGTAGACATTGCATCAAAACTTTCAAAAAGTGTTTGATAAACTACTTCACCAAAGTTTCTTGAGTAAGATTAGCAATCATAGGATAAGAAGTGAAGTCGTCTCATTGTTCAGTAACTTGTTAAAGAGGAGGAAGTAGGAATAAACGGTCAGTTCTCCCAATGGAGGCAAGCAAGATGTGGGTTCCACCAAGGAACTGGATCAGGATCGGGAGCTTTTAAAATTGTTCATACATGATCTGGTGTAGAAGTGAGCAGTAATGTGGCCACGTTTGCCAATGACACCAATTATTTGCAGTGGTAAAAAACAAACAAATAAAAAATTACCCAAAGCTCTAAAAGGATCTCTCCAAACTGGATGGATGCACTTTGAAACAGCAAATGCAATTCAATGCAAACAACTTTAAAGTAGTGCACATTGGGGCAAAACCTCTCAAGGGGTCTGAACTCATGTGATTGACAAGGAAAGAGACCCTGGGGTCATGGCGGACAGATCGATGAAGATGTCAACCCAATGTGCAGCAGCTGTGAAATATGTGAATTCCATGTTATGGATCATTAGGTCAGGGACTGAGAATGAAACTGCTAGTGTATTCCATTTGTAATACAATGTGAATACCATGCACATTTCTGGTCGCCACACCTCAAACGGAAATTGTAGAGCTGGAAAAAGATTCAGAAAAGGGCTACAAAATGATGATGGGGCTGGGACAACTCCACTATGAAGACAGGGGAGGGAATCTTGGATATAACTTATGGCTGGTCTAGAGAGAGCTAAACTGCAAGCCTTGGTTAGGGTGACATGCCATGCTGAACCATGGTTTGTTCAGTGTGGTGAAGCAGCAAAATGAATGAGGAAGAAAGAAATGGCCACAATATCCTTTCCAGGAGCTCACAAGCTCTTGTGTTTGCACTAAGCCATGGCTTGGCTCAGTGTGATGTGTAGACCGGACCAATGAGAAATACAGCATTGTTTTTATGATGCCACTTTAAGCACCAGGACAAAATCAGACTCTTCTAGAAAGCTTTTGGCAGATATTATGCTTTTTTCATTTTAATGTGGGATGCGGCAACATAGGTAGTTCAATTAGCATTTCCACAAGGTAGCTGGGTTTTTTGGGTGGGGGTATTTTGCATGATAGTGTTTATTTATTGCTGCTTGCAGTTTTAACTGAACTTTTCTATTTTAAAAAGAATAATAATAATAATAATAATAATAGGAAGAGCCATGGCTCAGTGCGAGAAAGCTGTTTACATGCAGAAGCTCCCAAATTCAAATCCTGGCTCTAGGTAGGATTGGGGAAACAGACCTGCCTGAAACCCTGGAGAGCTACTGCCAATCAGTGCAGATAATATTGAGCTAAATGGACCAATGGTACGTTGAAAGGGAAGGCCGCTTCCTATGTTCAAACACACTGAACATCAGAAAAAGAATTCAGTGTTCCCTAGTAACTCCTATGGCACAAAGAATACTTTCTCAGTGAAATAAAGGACTGTAATCCAAACATTTTATTCCCCAGAAAGTGAGCTTTTGTTTTTTTAAGACAGATCCGCATCCCCAACACATTAGGAGTTATGAGATTTCTGATACAAAACACTGAAGATTCCAGGAATTCTCTCTGAGGTGAAATGATTAAGCAGCTTTTTGTTCCTGGTCAACAAACACATTCTGTATGCGAAGTATGTCTTCATTAGGTGATGTGAACATTCTCCTTTCTGGCCTCTCTTTAAAATATTTAAGACACTGACACTCAATATAACCCTCCAATTATAAAGAAAGAATAAAAGCAGGTGGACTGAGCAGGGATGTTAAGAGCCCTGAAATCAAGGTCTTTGTACAATAAAATTATAGGTAAAACACAACTAAAACCTGCAAAACTATTAGAAAACAGATGATAGATAGATAGATAGATAGATAGATAGTAGATGATAGATAGATAGATAGATAGTAGATAGATAGATAGATAGATAGATGATAGATAGATAGATGATAGATAGATAGATACGAGTCAGTGAAACTTAAAATGCATATAGGTAACTAAGTTATCTGTTTGAGTAGGCTTGCTGAAATAAAATAGTTTTCAGTAGACACTGGTCACATTCACACCATGCATTTAAAGCACATGGCTTTCTTCAAATAATTCTGGGAGCTTAGGAACATAAGATCAGTATGCTGGATCAGGCCAATGGTTCATCTAGTTCAGCATCCTGTTCTCACGGTGGCCAACCAGAGGCATTTGGGAAACCTGAGAGCAGAATTCAAGCACAAGAACACTCTCCCTTTCTGTGGTTTCCAGCAACTGGCATTCAGAAGCATTGCTACCACCAACTGCAAAGGCAGAACACAGCTCTCTGCAGGGTAAGCTACACACAGAACTACAATTCTCAGCACCACTAACAAACTACATTTCCCAGCATTCTCTGGGGGAAACCATGTGCTTTAACATCTGTCAATCAGTCTGCAAGGAACATAGTGCCTTTGCTACAGGGTAGCTGGGCATGTCACAAAGCACAGTGCTGATGAGATCCTGGCCACACACCATTTTAATTTGCTTAGAGGCCTAAAAATGGCACTTATACATATATACCTGCGTGTGCATATTTTATGCAAAATCATGCCACAGGGCCTGTACCCCAAGTCTTCTAAGCACCTAGCAAAAATATCTGAACAAGTTATATTCTCAAGATATCTTAGTATCTTGGAGGAAGGGTGGGATAAAAATTGCATAAATTAAATTTTATATGGTAGTAAACGATTTGCTGCAGCTAAAAGAGCTAGAAGCAGTACACATAGCCTTCCTCCATGTCTTCTGCTTACCTGAAAGTAACATAAAGTCATTTTTTATTTATAACTCAGATAATTCCATGCAGTAAGGAAGCAATTGCATGCTCTAGTCTTAGGAGGATATATAAAGCAACAATTCATCCAAGTCCATTTCATCCACAGGTCCTAAAAATATCCAGTCACAAATAAACAAAGCAGTTATTTTGTAAAAGCCAGCCTGTGTTGAAGTAAATCCAACATCACCTAAAGAGGGCAAAGATAAAAGCTCAAACACTTTGGGCTAAAATATGTTGTTGCTGCCATTATTATTATTATTATTATTATTATTATTATTATTATTATAGTTTATTATCTGCCCTACACTCTAAGATTTCAGTAAGGGTTACAACAATTTAAAACTTGACATTAACAACAATTTCAATTTTTAAAAATTACAAAAAATGCATATGTGGCATGCATGATTGGATCATCTGGCCATTACCTCTTACCTTTAAGAGGTTTGTGGTCCAATTTGAGTTGCTTCCAGACTGTCAATATTTCTCAGGTGAGATTCAAGAACATGTGCAATTAAAATGGATTAAAAGCACTCTGTTGCCCTCACGAAACATACATACATATATACAACAAAAATGACCTTTTTGCAGTTTGGAAATTGATGGGGAAATGCACTGAAAAGTGTAGGATGAACGTATGATTAACAGAAAGACATATAACCACCACAAAAGCAAATCATGATGAATGCAGGATTGCTGCTTAATTGCTGTAGTTTCCCTGCAAATAAAATCAGAGCAAATGCTCAATAGAGACCGAAGAGAGTCTAACTTCCTTGTATGCTTTGTGTAAACAACTCAGGGTGAATCTATTTTGGAAAGTATTTTTTGTTATTTATTTATCCATTTAATTTCTATACTGCTCTTCATCTGAGCACGGGTTACAATATAAACACAAAAATGCATAGCATCATATCAAAAACAATATCCACCCCCCCCCCATTTAAAAGGCCATAGATTTTTTTAATTAGTCAAAGGCCTGGGAAAAGAGGACTGTTTTTGTCAGTTGCCTAAGGTGCCAGGCAAGTCTCCCTGGGGAGAGCATTCCACAAGTGGGGAGCCACCACAGAAAAGGCCCGATCTTGTGCTGCCACTCTCTGGACCTCTCATGGAGGGGGCACATGAAGAACGGGCCTCAGATGATGATCGTAGGTTCCAGGTCAGTTCATATGGGGAGAGGCAGGGTTTGAAGTATTACGATCCTGAGCCATTTAAGGCTTTATGGGTCAAAACTCTAGGCTAAGATTGGCATCTTATTCTCAAACCATCATGCCTTGGTGTGCAACCTGGCTGCTGAATTTGGCACCAGCTTAAGATTCTGAAACTTCTTCAGAGGCAGTCCCATGTATAACAGGTTGCAGTAATCTAACCTAGGGGTTACCAGAGCATAGATGACAGAAATTAGGCTATCCCTGTCCAGAAAGAAGCACAGCTTGTCCAACAGCCAAAGCTGATGGAAGGCACTCAAGGCCACCAAGTCCACCTGAGCCTCAAGCGACAGCAATGGATCCCTCAGTTGTGTACCCACTCTTTCAGGAGTGTAACCCTATCATGAGCACGCAAACTTCCATCCATCCTGTCTAACAGTGCCTCCAGTTTTATCTGGATTAGGCTTCAGTTTATTAGCTCTCACCTGCAGATGTAAAAGAGGAATAGAGCTGTGTGTCATTGCATGTTGCTGACAACATACTCCAGAAAACTCAAGATAACCCCACTCAACCTGATTTCCTTTTGAATAAAGATGGAATGAAGCTTTCTTAGAATCCTGAACATCAGGTATAAGGTTGCTAGTGCCAAATAAACAGGTCATCTGCAGGAGTCCTTCACCTGCAGTAGTGCTGGGATATAAGCCTTGCTCACTGCACTATTTTCCAAAGCAAACACAGTGGTACCTCAGGTTACATATGCTTCAGGTTATATATTACATATGCTTCAGGTTACAGACTCCGATAACCCAGAAACAGTGCTTCAGGTTAAGAACTTTGCTTCAGGATGAGAACAGAAATCGTGCTACGGCGGCGCAACAGCAGCAGGAGTCCCCATTAGATAAAGTGGTGCTTCAGGTTAAGAACAGTTTCAGGTTAAATACGGACCTCTGGAACGAATTAAGTACTTAACGCGAGGTACCACTGTATTTCTCAACAGTCATTAATCTTGTGGTGGTGGGAAAATACATGTACCGTATTTTTCGCCCTATAGGACGCACTTTTCCCCCTCCAAAAATGAAGGGGAAATGTATGTGCGTCCTATGGGGCGAATGCAGGCTTCAGGAAGCTATCCCCCCAGCCCGGCAAGCTCCGGGAGCGATGGCGAGGTTGCACGCAACCTCGCTATTGCTCTCGGACCCATTCTGGGGGCTGGGGTCGGGGGAAGCTCGGGCTTCCCCCGCCCCCAGCCCCGCAAGCTCCGGGAGCGATGGCGAAGCTGCGCGCAACTTCGCCATCGCTCTGGGACCCATTCTGGGGGCTGAGGTTGGGGGAAGCTCTGGCTTCACCCGTCCCCAGCCCCGCAAGCTCCGAGAGCGATGGCGAAGCTGCGCGCAACTTCGCCATTGCTCTCGGACTCTCCAGGCTTCGCGCAGCTCTCCGCAAGCGGTGGGAGCCCGGTGCTGGGCTCCCACGGCTTGTGGAGAGTTGCCTGCATGCCGAAGCCTGAGCACGCTGAGCTCAGCGCACCCAGGCTTCAAGCTTCACACAGCTCTCCGCAAGCCGTGGGAGCCCATGCTGGGCTCCCACGGCTTGCAGAGAGCTGCCTGTTCTGGGGGCTGGGGTCCGGGGAAGCTCGGGCTTCCCCCGCCCCAGCCCCGCGCCTGGGGGGGAAAAATAATTTCCCCCCCTTTATTTTCCCCCCAAAAAACTAGGTGCGCCTTATGGGCCGGTGTGTCCTATGGGGCGAAAAATACGGTACCTATAAGGTGTCTTGATTTATTTTTCCACCATGGGGGTAATATCAATTTGGGGTTCATTTAGGTTGGGAAATGCTCAGTCTGAAATGTGTATTTCCAATTGCCTGGAGTCTGGACTATTTGTGGAAATGGGGCAGTGTTGACGCCAGGAAAAGACTTTGGGGGGGGGAGGCAGAAGTCCAAGGCACACCGCCCACTCAGAATATTGCCAAAAAAAGAGGAAACACTTCGCCAAAAAGGAGAGCAAAAGTTGGCATAGATTTGCATGAAAATTGCTTGTATATCAATGCATGTATAGAAATAATTACTATGCTTTCAATATGAAAACAATGCACTGCAGTGGGGCAGACAATAACCAGGAATCCTCCTTGCCTGCTCAGTCTGCTATCTTGGTGCTCACTGTTAGTGGTCAATTTCAAGGTCTCATTTCCGAGAGTTCTTTATCTTTAAGCAGGATTTTGACTGTGGTCCAATATATCTGGAGGGCACTCAGTTAAGGTTACCAGACGTCCCTGGATTTACAAATCAGTCCTCTGATAAATTCCTATTGAAGTTGAAAAGTGTCCCCGGATTCAATGAAAAAAAATCTGGTAAACTTACACTAGGTGGGCAAAGGCTGACGAAGAGAATGCTTTCAAACAGAGGACTATCATCCGATAGCACTTCAAATAGAGAAATAAAGTAGGGCACATAGCTTCCTAACTCCAGTGCCATTCTTCTTCTTGGACTATATGGAGTAAGTGAAGGTACAGTCAAGGATTGACTTGACATTGCAGGAAATTGTGGAGCACTCACTCAGTCTTGGGACTGTCTGCCGCTTCTTGCATAATGACTGTTTCTTGAGTTGTGGTGCTGAAGAGTTGGACTGTAGAGTAGAGCCATCTGTGATCACATGGTACACTGAATTGGTCCGTCTATTGGATGAACTGGGTGTAGACTTGCTTGTCTGAAGCCAGGGTGCAACAAGGGAGGTCTAATGGAGTGTCATGATGTATCTTTTTGTACTGCAAGTGCAGGGAACATTTGTGCCTCCAGATGTTGCTGAACTGCAATTCCCATCAGCCCCAGCAAGCATGGCCAATGGCCAGAGGTGATAGGAGTTGTAGTTCCACAACATCTGGAGGGCCAGAGGTTCCCCACATCTCTCCTACTGGTACTTTTTTGCTGTAAATTGTGGGCATTGAGGCATACCTGCAACCCAATCACCCATGCAAAATAAGTCCTTTTGAATTCATTTAAAAATGCCCCAGACCACAAGACAAACCTAGTTTTTGGAGGAGGAAAACAAGAAAAAAAATATTCTGAATCTCAGAAGCCAGAACAGCAAGAGGGATTGCTGCGCAGTGAAAGCAGCAATCCCTCTTTCTGTTCTGGCTTCTGTGATAGCCGCACAGCCTGCATAAGACGCACACACATTTCCCCTTTTTAGGAGGGAAAAGGTGAGTCTTATAGAGCAAAAAATACGGTAAATCACATTTTACTTTATTACATGCACACATTAAAACTTAATATTTGTATGGTGGTTTCAAATGTTCAGAGCATTCTATGAGCATCATCTAGTTGCAGTTCTTACAACTATCTTGTAAGATTACAGGTAGGTAGCCGTTTTGGTCTGCCATAGTCGAAACAAAATAAAAAAATTCCTTCCAGTAGCACCTTAGAGACCAACTATGTTAGTTATTGGTATAAGCTTTCGTGTGCACACACACTTCTGAAATGTATCTGAAGAAGTGTGCGTGCACACGAAAGCTCATACCAATAACTAACGTAGTTGGTCTCTAAGGAGCTACTGGAAGGATTTTTTTTTAATTTTTTTTTATCTTGTAAGGGTCTCATTCAGCTGGGGGAAATAAAAAAGTATCTTAGGTCTCTGCCCTAGACGTTTATTTGTATTGCTATTAAATTTACCTTGAGTTGTTTTAAAAATAAATTTTAAAAACCTATTTTTACCTGTTTTTATTGTGGGGTTGTAAATCAAATTACAGTGGTACCTCGGGTTGCATATGCTTCAGGTTACATACGCTTCAGGTTACAGACTCCGCTAACCCAGAAATATTACCTCGGATTAATAACTTTGCTTCAGGATGAGAACAGAAATCGTGCTCCTGTGGCACGGCGGCAGCAGGAGGCCCCCATTAGCTAAAGTGGTACCTCAGGTTAAGAACAGTTTCAGGTTAAGAACGGACCTCCGGAACGAATTAAGTACTTAACCCGAGGTACCACTGTAAAACGTATGTGAAAGGCGTCTCCTAAACAAAATAAAAGGTGGGCAGCGTTCGTATTCCCCATATTGCAGATGAAGCATAGAACTGACGGTGAGAGAGAGTGGTTTGCCTAAAGTTCACAGCAGTCGCAAATTTTTAACTGCGGAGGTTCTTATTTGTAGTTTAGGCTCTTAATCTCTATACCACACTCAGACCCATTTGTATCCAGCATCAGACTCTAAAGCTTCTTAGCTTTCCCCATTAGCTGCCTTGAGAACAAACTAGGCTTATGCTCAAGAAAGGATTTGTAAGATGGCAGCCAAGCAACACAGGTTGACCATATGCATATTTAATAAGAAACAAAGCTTTTATGCACTTTTAAAACTACAAAACCCATGATGCAAAAATGAAACACCTTGGTTAGGATTTGTTGCTCCATCTCATTCCTTATTACTAATGAGCATGCCTTGGTCTCTCAGAATAAGCTCAAAGGTACCCTTCATGAATTCAATGATCCCCTGGCAGGTTATTACAGTCCAAGAGGGACGCGGGTGGCGCTGTGGTCTAAACCACTGAGCCTCTTGGGCTTGCTGATCGAAAGATTGGTAGTTTGAATCCCCGCAACCGAATAAGCTCCTGTTGCTCTGTCCCAGCTCTTACCAACCTAGCAGTTTGAAAGCACGCCAGTGCAAGTAGATAAATAGGTACCACTGTTGCGGGAAAGTAAATGGCGTTTCTGTGCACTTCTGTAACGGTGTTCCACTGCGCCAGAAGCGGTTTAGTCATGCTGGCCACATGATCCAGAAAGCTGTCAGTGGATAAACGCCGGCTCCCTTGGCCTGAAAGCAAAGATGAGCACCGCAACCCCACAGTTACCTTTGACTGGACATAACCATCCAGGAGTCCTTTCCCTTTTAAACTTTACAGTCCAAGAAGCACATGTTAATTCCTTTATTTAGTTCTACTCTAAAATTAATTGTTATAGTAAATCAAACACTCTTCTGTTTCGAAAAATACAGGGCTGATGGCTTAATCTCACCCAAATTGTCCATCTTCTGAAATTCCCTTATATTCAAACCCAATATACCTGGGCCCTCATCCATATGGAAAGTGTTAGACTTGTTAAATGACCAACAGGAAATGGCCTTGTGGTTGCATTAAATAGGGTCTTGCTGAATAGTTTGGGAACCTCATGAGCATTAAATAGGGAAATGAAGTTCAATGCAGAAATCAATGATAGACCGTGAACAAACCAACTCAAAGTTTATCAGTGAAGATACAGAAAATGACCCTAAGGCTGAATCACAGATGGTACCAAACTCCCATGCAAATTTCCCTCATTACACTCAAGGTGACTCTGATGTGCTGGAGTAGATGTGGGTTTCTTGATCCTGATTTCCATCTGTGCTGGGAGTGCCAACCAGTCCAAAGATTTTGGTCTGATATAGTGAAAGAGGCATCAGAAAGAGAATGGTCAGGGCAACCCAGCCAGATAGGCAGGGTATAAATAAGAATAAGAATAAGAATACTATCCACCATCATTAAAGAATCTATGCAGATTGCCTGGCAACTTGCATTGCTTTCTTGTTTGAGGGTGATAACATCCAACTAAAATCCAAGGAACTTATTAAAAGAATCATAGTTGGCAGAGACCCCGCAGTCCAACCCCCTGCTGTGCAAGCATCACAATTAAAGAATCTCTGAAAGCTGTCCGTTCAACCTCTGCTTAAAACTCTCCAATGAAGGAGAGTCCACCACCTTCTGAGGCAGTCCATTGCACTAACAGTTCTTACTGTCAGAAAGTTCTTCCCAATGTTTCATTAAATTCTTGTAAATTGTTGCATAATTACACAGCATTGGAAGACGTTGACCGCTGTCACACTAGCCCCCTAGTTACAAAATGTATGGGATTCAGCAATACTAGAGAAACTAACATAGAAATCTAGTTATTAATGAATGTGTAAAATCTGGTAAATTTCAGGCAGTCTGGTGGTTTTTTATTTTATGTTAACACAAATCTTCTGTAAAATACATTACCACCTGCTTCCTTGAATATATGGAAATTGTAGTCAGCTTTAAACCTGGTGCTTTATACTCACTTTGCCTCAGTAAAGTCCTTTTCCCTCCTCCTACCTCTGAAATGCAATATGTTCAATTCTAGTATCAGTACTAGTCTGAATGTGATTTTACTTCCTTCACATGTGGGGAGCCACAGGCCAAGAAGCTGGAGGCATCTACATACCACCGTCTGAGTCCTTCCCAGGCAACACCTCTGATTAACTCTGCTTTGCACCCTGAATGTCTTTGCCTCTCTGCAATATGTCCTTGCGTTGGTGGGGATAGCGAGGGGAGATACTAAGCCTACTGGTGTAGCAGTGTTTCTTAGTGGTTAGAGTGTGGAACTAGGATCTGGGAGACATGGGTTTGATTCCAACCTCGGCCGTTAAGATCACTGGGTGACCCTTAGCCTCTCAGCCTAACCTACCTCCAGAGCCCATGAGGTGAAAAGACTGCCTCAGGCGGAAGGGTCCACAGGGATGGCAGAGCCTGATGTCACCCCCGCCACCCTTGTTTCTGATGTAGATCTTCCCTGATCCCCTTATTCCCTGGCAAGGAGGGAGGGAGGTCCATTTTGGGGTCCAACTCGGATGCCGAAATGTCTTGGGGCCGGCCCTGCCCACCTCACAGGGTTGTTGTGGGGGTATTGAAGAAGAAAGGAGAACCACGGGAAAGTGGCATTTAAATGCAGCAAACAATAAAATGCTGCACGAGGCTAACATTTACATTTGCTGCTCCGGCGAGTTTTGCCTCTGGCCTCGTTTACCACTGGCATGCAGCACTAAGAGAATGCTGCCCGCCGGGGGGTTGAGGAAGGGGAGTGGGGGGTAAGCGGCTCCCCACCGCTCTGACCTTGCGTACTTCACAAGCATGGGGTTACATTCCCGGTGTCTCGAGAGCAATGCACAAGGATCCGGAAAACGTAATGCGACGATAACGTGTACAAGGCAAACAAAAGATAAACAGAACCAAAACACCCGTCACGTGGATCCGGAGAGCACGCCCTCCCTCCCCGCCCCCCCTTCCCCCGCCCAAGGCTGCTTCTTAACCTCGGAGACGAGGGCACTCGAGACCGCAGTGTGGTTGGCGAGCCCGATCGCACCGATTCCCACTCTGGTTCGACGCGCGTGTCCCCTCTTCGGTTCCTCGGCAGCGGCGGCGGCGGCGGCAGCAGTGCGCATGTGCGGGAGTCTGCATTCCATCATGGCGCAGCCGTCTGACTGAGTCTGTTGCTGCTGCTGCTGCGACGCCCCGCAGCGCCGAGCCTGAGGAGGCGGCTGAGGCTTCCCCGGTGCCCGCCGCCCGCCTCCCTGCCAGCGGCTCCTGCCTGCGCCGGTAAGTGGCCGGGTCTTCCCCGCTCCTCTTGGAGGGGGCTCCAGGGGTCTGCCGGGCCGCCAGGGTGGGGCTTGCGGAGGGGTCGGGTGGGTTGGAAGCCGGGGTGTCCCTTGAGTTTGGGGGGCTGCTGGGAGGCGAGGAAGGGGTTGGTGTGGGTCGGGGGGCACACTCTCCGCTTCACACGCGAGGAAGTCCTCATCCCCTCCACCCCAGCACCACCGACACTGCCAGCGCCTCATTCCCAGCTGATCTCCCCGGCACGGATTCTTAGTCTTCCGTGACTGCCAATGTAACAGAAACAAGTAAAAAAAAAAAAGCATTCTCCCGCCCTCCTTGCTCCAAAGAGGCTGCTTTTCTCCTCGGAAGGTCATCTCCGCTTGCAGCCTCCCAAGTTTTTAATCCCGTTGCAAACCTTTGCATCACACACCTTTGCATTGCACACACACACACACCAGTCCCTGCAGGTCATCTCTTGCATTCCTTAGTCCAGCTTTCAGTTTGCAACCCACCCCGTTCTAAGAGGACCACCACTATCTTAATTTTTTTAAAAAAAGGACACTCTTTTCTCTCAAGCTGTTTCCCCCACGCCACACACACCCGGCACCCATGTCCACTCCAGTCATCTTAAAACACTTTGCCAACAACCCCCAAACCCACTTTCACCTTCCCAGGTTCTCCCAGGTGGAAGTGTGGTGGGTGGGACTGTCACCGGTTTGCGGAAACGGGGAGTTTGCTGCGAAGGGGTTTGCGGGGTGGGCGGAGAAGAATGGATTCTGAGGAAATCGGGAGACTGAAGTTGGTGGTTGGTGATTCTGATGGTCTTTGGAGTATTGGATGTTTAAAGGGCCACACGACACAGGTGTGTTGTGACTTGGATGTAGGAGTCTTGGATAAGGATATAGGAGATTTTTTGGGGGGGAGCGGTGTGTCTCTGTGTGTGAATACAGTGGAGCTTTAGGTGGTGAAATTGAAGGAAGATTGGAAGTTGTGAGAATATTGGGCCTGCAAGAATTGCTGAGTGGGTTTGTGTAGAAACTGGCCTCCGGCAAACTGATTTTGATTCAGATGCTGGTATCAAAACTGATGTATTGTATGTTCAGTCGTTGGATTTGTGCACGGAGCCATATGCAGGATGCCGGGGCTGTTTGTGCTTCAGGTGTGCGGATTTGTGTTTCAAATGGCAGGTAGTTGAAAGAGGCTAGTCTTTCGAGGGGGTTTGTGCTTATGGGTGCAATGAAGTGCCTGAGAAGTAGGTGAATGTAAAAGAGCTCATATTATTGTTCTCTTGCGGTAGTGGAGTTCAGCAGTCAGACCTAAACTTTGCACACCTGCCATGTCAACTTGAATCTCTGCTATGTTGCAGGAAGTCCCCTTTAGTGCCCTCTTCACTCCACCCACCCCCTCAGCATACTCCGGTGTATCCCAGTTAGAAAGCTGACCTTTCTATTGATCACTGCTCCTTTTTGGAAGGGTTTGTTCTAGCACTGCAATCAGATATTTCCTTTTGCTTTTATTACCTGCTGCAAATTATTAGTCCGGGGGCACGGAAAGGTGATGTCTTTCCTTTCTTCTCTTCTGCTTTCTCTTCCCCTCCCCCTCCCCCTGGTGCTGCTGTGTCTGAATGCCACGTAGCCTTCTGGCTATTCCCCTTTGACTAGAGTGAGTGCACAGCTTTTAGATATACTGTATAGTACCTTCCTGAACTTCTCTCTTGTGTAAAAGGTAGTTACTGTAGCCAGCAGATTTGGATAGATGAGTATTTTTACCCCATGCTTGTTCCTGGCTTTTGAAGTAGCAGAGGTTCAGCAGTCAAGGCAGAAACTGTTGTGATTATTCAATAGGTAGCTATACAGAACTGCAGTCATCAGCCCTCTTTTTCTCTGTTATTAAATTCGTAGGGCTTGTGATTCAGTTGATGGAAACCCCCAATCTTGCAGAACCCCTTTCTCAACATATGGCAAGTGGTGTGTTGTCCTGTAATCATGCCATTTGGCTGTCGATGATGCAAAAGCTGGCAGGTGTACTTAACTCATACTGTTTGTGTGTGTTTCCTGTTTGCATGCATGTGCATTTCCAGCTTTTACTGTATTCAAATGTAATGAAGAAATGTTTATATTTTTGCCTTTATACTATTTCTTTCATACTGCTGTATAAAACATACTTGCTTTTTATTATTGAATTTTTAAGAATGCATGCTTTGTTCAGTATTCACACATTTATGCTGGTAAATACATATGTATGCTTACGATGGCAAACTGTAATTTAAACTAAAAAAGTAATACCTGCCTACATATGCCATAACGCTAGCTTGAAATCCAAGTGATTTTTCAATAGGCTCATGACTCTTGTGATTTCAAGCTGTTTAAATAATAATAAGAGTTCAAGTATAGTTGCATCTCTTTGAGCCATAAAGATTTACACTGGATATGTTGTGATCGCTGAAGAACAGCATAGTATAATCTTTGATTCTGTTATATTGCCTGATTGTTCCAAGATTTATCAAGCTTGTCATTTGAAGAAACCAACTTAATTTTAATCTGGGTATGTAAATTGATAGCTTCAGTTGTGTGTTAGCCCCCCCTCCACCCAACTAGAGTTGATTATTAAGAGGTTGGTGTAGCTACAAGCTGGGAAGTGTTGTGGCAATTATTGAGGTGATGTTTGCGACTCCCTCTAATGTAAGAAAAGTCCTAAAAAAAATATAAATATTATTTCTCACTTCTGTGAAGCTCTGAGTAACCCCTTAAGCTTTGTAACAGCACTGTGAGGCTGGTTATGCTGAAGGTTAGTAATTTGTCAAAGACCACTGATGTTGCCAGGGCAACTTACAAAAAGTTAAAATAGCAATAATATGTCATAAAGCAAAACAAACTTAAAACAATAACATTTAAACTTTACAATATAAAAGAATAGTAAAAATCAATCAGTGGGGTCTTATTTTTCAATTCTCTCCCTCTCTCCCTCCCCACCCCCATGTAGAACTAGTGGGGATGGGGAGGAAGAGAGAGAATAAGATGCCATGCAATAAGAAAGAGTTAAGTCCCACCTTGGGTGGTACATGCCAGCAGGTCTTTGGAAGAGGTGGTTCATCTACTACTTTGTGCACACATGTACACACACACACACTCACTCTGAACAGGACACTTAAGATTGCATACTAAAATTACTTTTGGAATTGCTGCACTGTGAGGGGAATAAGGGCCTCTTAACAACTCTCAGCACCTTTAACAAACAACAGCTCCCATAATTATTTGGTAGAAACCATGAGTGTTTAAAATTGTATAATAATGCTTATATCAGTGTTCAAAATTAGCCAGGTGCCAGGCACATTTTGCACTTGACTTTCAACCACTTGTGACCATGTGAAGATGCCTGGGTGCCAGGATGACGCCTGACATCTCCACCATTTGAGGATCATTGGACCTGGACTAGTTTCACACACTAATATCCCACCCTGTAAAAATTTAACTGCTATATTTTATCTGCACAATCAGAATGAATTTCTGGAACCAAACTGCTTTTTCTGTGAAGTCTGAGCAGGAGCAGTCACCATTAAGAAAGAGTTCGAAATAGGCCAGTATACATGTGCACTGTCCTTGGATCAAGTGACATTTCTTTTTTGAGGTCTCAAGGTTCTTAAGCTCAAGGTTATCATCTGAACAAGCCAGATGCTTAACTGAGAATCAATCATAGTCAGTCCATCATTTGAAAAATAAGACTTTCAAGCTGTCTTATCCCAAAATGGCAAATGGACATTCCATTTTGGTGACTGCAACCTTGGTTTAATGAGCCAGCTGGCACCTAGCTTATATATCTGAGTTTCTAACTCTGTATGGTGTAAATGTGGCTCTGGTTCCAATCTGTATGATATTGCAGCCCAAGACTTGATTATAACCAGTATGTATTCTGAACTTTCTTATGCATAATTGATCATTTGGTGCAAAGTGTTAGGAACCATTCTGTACACACCCCAATATTGGTTTCAGGTGGCCTTTAGGAATACATTTTTTTATTTATTTTAAAGCCTGCTGTGTAGCCTAATTAAAATGACATTAGTGATTTATCAAAGGAATTTGTCATTGCACATAGACTTCCCCCTGAAACAAGCTTTTTTACTCTCCTCCCTTCACCTGCTTTGGAGAATGCTTCAAAAGACATGTTGTGATTAAGTTTGCCAAGGTCAAGGTGGTTAGTTTTCAGCTGTTATCTCTTCTGCAAACCAGACTTTAAATGAAAAGGTTGGGATTCCTTGGTGAGGAACACACACTGAACTCTTTATTACATTCTGGAAGAGCTTATTGTGGAGGCAGCCATAATTTATTCCCTCACTCGTGTTAACACAAGCCTTTCTGTGTAAATTGATCAGTGTGGACACACCATTTCTTAGTGATTCTGCAATCTGATTGCTCGAAAAGGCTGCACCATGGGAGCTCCCAGGATCCTCAGATTTGCACAGATGTTGCACACAAATGATCTCACGCAGATCAGGGTCCTTCCACTGCATCAGCACAAACATTTACTTTGGCAAATGGATGAACAGGTCGGAAGGTTGAACTGAGAGGTGGGTAGACAGAATAGTGAGGGAGGGGTTAGGGATGCACTGCTTGGTAAGCACACTTGCTTGAGGGTGGCAGAGACTTACAAAATACTGTCTCCCCTTCCATTGGTGCCCCTGAAGTGACCAGAAGATCTAGAAATGTGTGGTCTTACAGGCAAACCTTTCTGTAAGTAGCCTGGATGGTCAGAATGGTAAAACAACCCTGCTTGAGCAAACAAAGGGTGCATCTTCTTTCCATGAATCCTTTGGCACTCACCCCTAATTCTCATGTTTCCTTGTACATGGGCCTACAGCAAAAACAAATTATTTCCTTGTGAACTGCTGCCTCCACCCCCAACCCACTGCACACACTTTATCCCCTATGTTGAATTTTAAGCTCCTTGGCGAGGGACCTGTCATTTTGTACTCTGAAAAGCACTATGCATACTGGATAAATTAGTCACAATAGTATATTCTAACATCCTGTGGGAATGGGAAGCCCAGAGCAGGGCATGAACACAACAATATTCCCTGTACTTTTCCTGCCCCTGCCCCTTCAGCTGATATTTGAGGAAATGCCACCTCTGATCCCCAGGTTCCATTTAGCTATCATGTCTGATAGCTGCAGCCAATTGCAAAAAAAAAAATGTCCTGGCTTTCTGAATTGGGTCCTGCCATACTAGTTTCCTTGGTATTTGAATACCCCATCCTTAATCTTTTCCCAAGCTGTATTGGACTCTAATTGATGTACTTTGAAGTTGATGCTGGTAAAGAAGATCTATTTTGGCAGCCATATGCTGAATGTTGCAATGTGAATGGGTTGAACGCTGAAGTTCAATGCCAGATAAAATATTTATTTTATTTTATTGAAAGAATCATTCAGTCTAGTTAACAGTGTAACCTTACTGAATGTTCCCATTGCCAATCAAACTTTCCATTCTTTGTTAATCTCTGGTCCCATTTCAGTGTAAAGAACAGCTGTGTACATGTGACTTACTTACTATATGTTTAAATATTTCACTCCACATTTTTCAATGAATTTCTCATTATTTTGAAAATAAATTACAATCAAGCCTCAAATAAAACACCACTGTTTGCCTACAGTCTAGAAATCTAATGCTTATTCCTAAGAATTTGGGAGTCTAGTTATTCCATTAGCGGTTTAGAAATAGCTAGTAGAAACTTGAGAGTCATACTTCTTATATTCATTTGACATAGTATTTTGTATTTCTGGGTGAAAATGCGTAGGGCTGTTATATCTATTTATATATATTTGACGGTATTGAAAAGTATAAATAATAAAATGTATAGTAATGTTTGTTCTCTTTGAAATAATTGCTTGAGAAATCTGAAATAGATGGGCATGGGTAAGCATAAGAATGACTAGTCAAATCTTCCCCCCATATGATCCCTTTAAAGCAATGTTTCCCAACTTCTGATGGCACATTAATTTTTGGGGTTAACATTAGATGCTAACTGTTCTGCCCCTAAAAAGATACATATTCCCTTTCTTGACTGAGTACTAGTTAGATTAATAGGGTTAACTACAAGAACAGTGGTCAAGTGTCCACCTTGCAACTGAAGGAAAGTCACATTAATATTGCCTCCCAGTTTCTATCACCCCCCTTTCCACAGGTGGGCTGGCTTCAGGTTTAGGATCCTGCTGTTTGCCAGTAATGATGTATGAGGGATTAATCTGTGTCTATCAGCTACAGTGTGGGCTTTGTCATGTGATGCTGGTATATCTTCTGCTGAATCCTTCTGTCCTCTGGATTGCATTAGTACTATATTAACAGAGAAATGGTGCCAGTGCTGTATAAATCCTCCCCATTCAAGATACAGACACTGGTTGTATCTCAAATTATGGTTTTGATTTTTTCAGTGCATATTTAATTAAGCATTTCTTGTGACACACATTTTGGGAATTACTGCTTTAATTTGTTCCATAATTTAACTTTGGAATTGGTGAACTCACCAGCTTACTTCGATTCAGCACCTACTTGGTTGGATGGCTTCTGTGGAAGATTTGATTGGCTCCTTCTCTATATAATGCCTACCAGCTACCACAACTTAATTTTCTTTCTTTTTTAAATTTGGTTTTGTTTTAAAATGAACTTGCTGGCATTTAGCTAGGTTGTGTTGACTTTTTTTGCCAGTGCTCTGTTGACTCATTTCACATTTAGTGCCTGTTCTGTTTCAGTTACAGATTTTGCATGACTGCTTTAATATAATGTTAGAATTCACTTTGGGTGCTTTGTTGAGTTTGAAACGAAGGTCAATTCGCTTTTATTTACTATTGATTTTTAAGAAATAAAATAAAAGCCCCATTAAAATCCATTTCTCTTTTGCCTAAATAATGTGAACTATATTTTAAAATGAAATTATAATTAAACACAGTTTCATCACACTCCCATGGATGCTACAGCTGTTAAAATGTTGGTTTCTGGAAGGGTAGCTGTCTTAGTTCACTGCAATAAATCACAAAGAGGACTAAAGACTAGCAAATGTCCTAAGAAACATATTATCTAAGTGGGGTCTTCGAACCATTTTGCGCACTATTTTACTTTAGTACACACTGCATGGATGTGGGTGTGTTAGATGTAGAAAAAGTATTGTTCTTATAAATGATCTCATTCAAATGTAACATGCTTTTGGCTTTAATGTACTTTTTCACCGATAAGCAAAGTTCATTTGCCTTAGAAGTTGGGATGGGGGAGTCTAGCTTGCAGCTGGCAAGCCAGTGTTTGTAAATGAGCCTTTGCTTTGGTAATGAGAATTGCAGCTTAGGAAGAGTGTTTTATTTGATAACTTGAGTTTTTATCAACACTTCTCTTTGGCACTTGGTTATACGCAGAGATAATGTTGGTTGGCACTCCCCACACAGCCCCAGATGACAAAATAAAACAAGGAAAAGGGAGAGTACGGTATTTAGAAGTCCTGGGTGCCAGAGTCATTTTAGTAGCTCAGGATTTTCTCCAGTTTTCTATTTAAGAAAAGTACCCACTTTCCCCCCTAAATACATTGCTTTGTACATACAAAATGATATTTTTAACATAATGCCCATTATTTTTCCTCTTTCCCTTTCCTCCATTTCTTCCCCACCTTATATTCTGAGCTAGAAAGTTTGAGAGTGGGGCAAATAGGTTGCTTTCCCTTCCTACATTTCTGGCTTTTGCAGTTGGATGCACAAATGCCTGCCTGTCTAGTTCTGATCCATTCTACCTGGTACCTTGGGGAAATGATACTTTGTGGGGAAAGGAAGGTAGAGGTGTCCTGGGACATCTGGTTGGCCACTGTGAGAACAGGTTGCTGGAAAAGTTGGGCCATTTTCTTATGTTATTTTGTTCTTATGTCACAACTGTAGGCAAGGATCATTCAGCACCAAAGCACCAAACAGTGAAGCTCTACTCCACCCAGGCAAAGGGAGCAGGTAAGCAGCCATGGAACAACCACCCAGGAATCATTCCCACAGAAGACTTAGAGAGTTCATCTTTCTTCTTTCCCATCCCCTCAAATGGTATGACCCAATCTTGGGTTGTTGTTCATTTAGATCAGGATTCAGTTGGCTGTCCCTTGCAGCCAACCAACCACATTTCACCAGAGTTTGGCTGTATATTGGATGCTGCATGCTCTTGAGCCTTTCTGCTTGGAAACTCCCGATCCAATTGATTGAGATGGAGTGTTGGTATTACCCTATAACTAGATTTTCATTTTTTTAAAATTTCGTTTTAAAGCTACAGTTTTACTGAGAATAATTAAGTGTGTAGCAGTGGCTGCTGCTATATTTGAGCAGCTAGACCAAAATCATAACATCAGTGTCAATTATAAGCAGAAAAAGTATTTAAAGTCAAGTGAGTTTTCCTTGGACTATATGTGGACATTACAAGCTGGGAAAATTAATAACCCAGTCTTATTATTTTAAACTTTGGTAGTGTTTGTGTTCAGCATGTAGGGTTCCCCTAAGCCTCAGGTCCCTTGCTCTCTGGAGAATTCACAGAGGATTATCTGGGGGAGGATTTGTTAGGCACTACAGGATGTGGCCATGAGTCACTAACAGTTCTGGCACAGAAGTTGTAAAATGAAGAGAAAGAGAGACAAGTTGCTGCTGTGAGGGTCTCCATAAGTACAGTACGCTATATATAAATAGGGTGAAGAAGTGTCCCATACTCTTAAGCTTAAATCAGTTCTGCTAAAGTATGGATCTCCTGCTGAGTCAGATAATTTTTGAAAGATAAGCATGAGACTTCTTGATGCATTAAAATGCCCTTTAAAATTGAATCCAGATATTAAAAAAATGAGGCAGAGTACATATATTCTTTCACTCTTGGGAAAAGTGAGATGAACAAATCTTCCATATTGGATTATCATCCTGACCATCACTTCCCTGAACTAAGGGATTTGTATATTCCTTGTAAAATTGTAGTACCATTTTTCAGGAAGTCAAAATTATTCATCGAAAAAGTGCTGGACTTTGTAAATTGGTGCATTTTGTTTTGAATAATAATATTTTTGCTAGGTAATAATGAGCTATTGGTTGTAGTTAAGTTATTTCTACTTAGAGTAGAACTATTATTATTATTATTATTATTATTATTATTATTATTATTAAAATTTGTATACCACCCTATAACTGCAGGTCTCAGGGTGGGTCACAGGATAAAATCAGAATATAAAACCACAAAATACATAATCAAAATAAAAACAAAAACAACCCAATAACCCCCCAACATATTGAAATAAATGGATCCAAGTTAGTCATGTCCAAAAATTTCAGTGGGTCTGCTCTGAATAGAAATATCATTGAATGCAATCCTATGTCTTGCACTGTCAGATCATTAGTGTACCTGCCCTAGTATTGCCAATTGACTGGCAGCAGCTCTTCAAGATCTCGAGGTAGCTTGCTCTCTTCCCTCCCTTCCTTGCATTATTAAAATCCTACCTGATGATTTGTGAGAATATTTCAGGGGTGGGGAACTTTTGGCCCTCCAGGTGTTGCTGAAATACAACTCCCATCAGCCCCAACAAAGATAGTCAGTGGCTAGTGATGATGGGATTTGTAGTTTAGCAATATATGGAGAGCTGAAGGTTCCCCACACCTGGAATATTCGGTCATGGTACTTTGAGATGATACCCACAATGCTAGAGCCATTGTAGAAGTCCTGTCCTGAATGGTTCTTGATTTTTTGCTTTCAAATGAAATTAGCTGTTTATTTGTTTTACTGTTACTACTTGCAGTTACAACTGTAGCCAAGCAATACCATGGGGTGTGGCTGACATGGTGCATCTCCCATTCTAGTAAACCTGTTGAGCTTCCCGCAAAGCAAATGGTCCACTTTTTCTCTCCCCCTTCAATGTGATTGTGGGGTATATGAAAGAGAACTCTTGATGGGATCTGGATAAATGACAGCCAGTCTTATTCACCCATGGTTCCATTACACTCCGTTCCTCTTAGCTTATGGGGCATAGAGGAAACGAAGTCCAGGATTCTCAACTGCAAGGTAGACTCATCCTAGATGATTGCATTGGAAAGTTAAGTTTGCTTGCGGCAAGTTTAAGCCTATACAGATCTTCATAATAATGTGGTAAATGAATCTCCTAATGCTAATACGGAGCTAATAATTTTGCTTCAGACACTTCTGCAGACTTCTATCTTTGTAGATGACACACACACACACACACACACACACACACACATATATATATATATATATATGGAGCGATAGCATAGTTCATAAGGAAATCTACAAGGAAGTCTCTTGTACTTCAGAGTGTTTCAGGAATTGTATGTTTTGTTTTGTTTCTTCAAAAAACCCTGCAGTGGTTTATCCCTGCCACAGCCAAAGCTGTTTCACATATTAATTATGTGGCTATTTTCCATCTGTGAACACAGAAAATGTTTGACTATTTGTACTTGTTGAGCAATACCTAAGAAACATGTCCAGTGTCTCAACATAACCTGTGGTAGTTTTCTGGATGGAAGCCAAATATTATACGCAAAAGAGGGGTGCATATAATCTCCCTTGGGAAACATTTAACATTATTTCTAAAGATTTAATAAAAACATATATTTAGTTTATGAACAGATTGCTATTATGGAGAGGTGATGGTCCATGCCACCCCCTCCTTCCCGAAATTAAGTTATAACGGGGTTTCTGTCAAAAGTCTTTTTTTCCAACCTCCCTTGAATTTTGCAATATGGAAACCAATTTGCCTGAAATGTTCGTGTGTGGTCCTGCTGTAGTGGAGAGAAGCCCTTTCAAAAGTAATCTAACAAGGTGTTACAGATGTGTTTAACTGGGGGAAATAGCAAAGGAGAGGCGGTCTAGAAGTTTCAGGTTTGTAGAGGGCTTTGTCTTCAGTCATGGGGACTTATTTCTATGACTGCTTTCATATTATAGGTTATTCAAAAATGCCTGCCTGTGGGGATTTTTGTCTTTGCATTTGCAGGGCCAGACAAACATGAGTTATACTGAATTGTATGTTTCTCAAAGTTCAGTATTGGGGTCAATGAGTCAGAAGCCCAAAAGAAACTACTAAGGTTTTTTTCTTGCAGGTATGATCCAACTCTAGGCATCTTACTTCACATGCAAACCTTTCTTAAAGTTTGGTACCTTTTTAACAGTGTGTTTTTTAATTAAAGATCATGCTGGACTTGGTCGTAGCTGTAAATGCAGTACTAGCTGGATCTTTCAGCAACCTGAAAACACATTCTTAAAAGAAGTATGGGATATTTAAAAATCCATATTTCAAGGCATAGTCATGCTTCATGAAGGGGGGGGGGACAGGAACAGGACATTTCTGTTCCCTGAAGTGTTCCTCCTCTGAGATTGCCGGACTGGACTACAGTTCATTTAATGTTGTTGTTTGTAAACCTCCTTTGTTCTCAGAACAGCCAGATCTGAATGTGATATTAGCTTTGATAACTGTGAGCCACAAGATACAAGAAAGCATTAAGACCATTATACTTAAGTTATATGCCCTTTTCCAGGAAAGACCAAATAGCTTCCATTGGGATTCACATATTTTGGCCAGCACTGGTAGCCATGCCAAAACTTTAGTTTACCGGAGTCCTGCTGCTCCCCTTCTACTTGACCCCACTCTATGTCTCAGCACAGCCCCCCTTTCCCATTCCCCCTCTTCCCATGTCAAAGTTGAGATGTAGGGAGAACAGTGATTCCTGGTCACCCCAGTGCTTGGCTCCAATATTAGAGCTGGAGGGAAGTAAGCAGAGTCTTGTTTAGAGAAGAGTGGGTAGGTGGTCTGAGCACCTCCATGACACAGAGATTGAGATCTTTCCTATATGTGTGCTGCCTATCTATAGATTAGAACACCTGTAGGAACAATCAGTAGTTCTGAATTATGAGCTTCTGGTGCCCGTTATTTTTTGAAACATTTGGGGAGCAATCCAGCTAAAGTTAAGAACCTTGATTTCACTGTGGAAAATGTTTAAATCATAAGAGCCTTGCTGGATCAAACCAAAGGCTCCAAATTCGATGAGAGAGCAGCAGATCCCCTATGCCATTTTCCTACTTCCTATCCAGTTTTCAGAAGGGCCAACTTTCTGCCCATGGGAAATCTGCACACAGGACCTGAGTGTAACAGCGGCCTCAGCAATTGGTATGCAGAAGGGCTCTGCCTCTGACAGTAGAATATATACTTTTACATTTGTGATGTGAAAATCTGGAAAACACACTATGGCTTTTCAAAAGACTACTTCTTAAAAACTCATCAGGGCTACTCTGAATGGTGATTGCCCAGATTATCTATAAATATTACTCACTAGAGCAGAGCTTTCCCAACTTTTCATGTTGGTGACACACATTTTTAGACATACATCATTTTGCGATACAGTAATTTTACTAGCAAACTGGAGGTTAAACTAACCCCTTTCTAGCCACAGGAGGAGTGCAGGAAGCATTCACATGACATACCTTCACACTGCAGCCGACACACAAACGTGTCACAATACACAGTTTGGAAATCTCTGCACTAAGGGTGTTTGGTACTTCTGAGTAGGCTTTGCAATTGTGGCTATTGGAGACTTTTCTGTTAAGTAAAGCTGGCAGGTCTTTGGTTTTATGTGAACTGTAGTGGTCACACCAGCTGATGAGGCTGTGGACAGCTCCGTGTTGTATATTAACATTGTAACATGTGCCTCTTATAAATTCAGCCTTTTAATAATGGATTTCTGATGTTTACTCAAAAAACCCGATCTCTCAATGCAAATCACATGTTTTAAATCATGTCAGATCAAGAGCTGTCAACAGACATAGCAAACACAAGAAAACAATAGCCCCAGTAAATAGCACAATAACATACAACTCATACTCTATTTAAGCTTTGAAGTACATACTAAGGTATTAGATCACATGGAGGAAGAAGTGGACCTGCTTCTTCAGTTAATATAAGAAATAAAAGCCAGCTATTGTCCTAGCTGTCTCACATTCTAGGTCCTGGGAGTTTCCCAGACCTGGCTATAGCATGTGTGAAGCAAGTAGGGGAATGTCTGCACAGGAACCTGGTCTCAAATCTTTTGGGCCTTCTCCCCACCCACTCCAGCTGCCTCTAGCTTTCTCTTTCTCCCTAGATGTGTTCCTGGTTTCATATCATGCTTTCTAATCAGTAATTAAGCTACAGTTTCCTGTTTGGGGCATTACAGGAAGCTGTGACTTAACAAACTCTGGAAATTTTGGATTATGGTACACAGGAGGATGGAGGATAGAAGAGGGAGAAGGAACATTTATTCCCAGTCCAATAAACCAGTTGACTGAGATTGTTTTGTCTGAATCAGGCCAGTGTTTGTGTTCTAGGTGTAAAGGGCAATACAGTGGTACCTCGAGTTACAGATGCTTCAGGTTACAGACTCTGCTCACCCATAAATATTACCTCGGGTTTAGAACTTTGCTTCAGGATGAGAACAGAAATCGTGCAGCAGCGCTGCGGCAGCAGCGCTGCGGCAGCAGCGGGAGGCCCCATTAGCTAAAGTGGTGCTTCAGGTTAAGAAAAGTTTCAGGTTAAGAACAGACCTCCAAAACGAATTAAGTTCTTAACCTGAGGTACCACTGTACCATGATTTAGCTTATTACTAGTGTTCAAAGTGCTTCACACAGGTAATCATTATAACCTTTGCAACAACTCTGTAATGGTATTATTATCCCTGTGTTGGGGGCTAAAACCAGCTAGTAAATTTGTGGTTGGGGTAAGATTTGCACTAGAGACTGTTGCTCGCTGGTCTCTTTGCATGCATTCTTTACATGCAGAAGTTCTAGGTTCGATCTCACCCTGGATACCTCCAAATAAAAAGTTATGTGACTTTGTTGCTCAATTCAGTCTTTTTATGTGGCTTTTAATGTATTGTGACTTTGCTGTTAGTTTTTATTGATTATAGTCTAGTAATGGTTTATTGTAATTGTTGAGAGTGATAATTTCTGTTTAATTATCACGAGCTGCTATTTTTAGAGTAAATTTTATTGTGTAATATATTCTAAATGGATTATGAAATTTTGTATAAGTTATTTATTTTAAAGTCATATTTTTATTATGACTTCATTTGCTCTGGATTGTCATAGGATGTGTAATCTTTGTTGTATATTTTGTTATTTCTACGGCTTTATACCATCTTGTGTTCAGCAATGTGGAAAGGCAGAAAAACAAATGTAAATGTTATGAAGAAATGAAAATGAAAGATCTTTCTGAAATCTTGTAGAAGTAGATGGAGCAGGGTTTCTCTCAGAATAAAATCAGGTTCCTATTTTTCTGTTTTTCTTTTGAAGCTGTTAGTCATTATGCTACACCAGCTTCCATAGTGGATTTAGTGGGTACAGACAGGGATGGGAAGGGGTGGAATCCTTATGCAGAGCAGATTTTGCCCTGTAGGTTTGGAAGTCACTAGGTCATAATCTTTCCAAATATTTAAATTGTACACCTCAGTATCTCAGTGTCTTATAATGTTAGTCTTGCAGCCCTATTCAATATTAACTGTATCCAAATAGACTTTTGACATTAGCTATTAAATGGCACTTTTTGAACGCAGTTCTTCAGCTTCAACTTGAAGGTTGATTGAAATGTGACAGAAAAACACACAATACATTCCCAAGACTGTGTCACTTTAGATTGCAAGTAGGGGATCATATATGTAAAGGGAATTGGGGTTGCTCGTGCGTAAGGGGGCTGCTGCTCTAGGCAACGTTGTCTGGCTAAACCTTTCCCTGGCTGGACAGCCCTTTCCCCATGGCTGTCTCAGTCACTGGCAGAATCCGTCAGTGGGCGTTTCCTGAACTTCTTCCAACATAAAAGCTCTTTGACGCCAAGTCTCTGCCTAGCCTCCCTGCGCGGAAGTCTTCTGCACAGAGTGGGCGTGGCCAGTGGAGGTCCTGGGCTCTCCCCGCTGGTCTCTGTGGAAGAGTCTTGGAGCCATCTCTCCCTGCTCCCCTTTCTTCCTGGTGTCACGCCGATTTCCTTCCCCAAAGGAAGTGTTCTCTCTCTCCCTGCTGGTCCCTTCTCCTGCATCGTTGGGGAGCCTTACCTCCACTCTTGGCTCTGATGGCAGTTCCCTGACAATATATTTACATGCCTCCTGTGTAAAAGAAACTCCCTACACTCGGAAAGTTAGCATCCATGGGAGGCCATCCACTTATGCTCAAAGGCCCAAATGTGATGGTTTTTTAGAAGCTTGGAAGACTGTATCCAACTGGGCTATCTTTCAGGGATGAAGGTTAAATTGGCAGGCTGTGGGGGACTTTTTAAATGGTATTTTAATCTGATTGAATTTTAAAATGTTTTAGTGGGAATGTGCTGTTTGTGGATTCTTACTTGCCCAGACAGAGCCTTTGGGATGGGCTAAGAAATTTATTTCTGAAGCTCACAAGTCATTCATAATACTGCAATACAGTGTTAATCTCGCATTGTGCTAGAAACCAGAATTGGACAAAGATGCCTAATATGCTACCTATGTGTTCTGTTCTCCCCCAAGTTGCCACCTGCAACTAAATATGTTTTAAGCATGTTTTTCACAACCAGTTATATTTTTAAAGTAATAATTTGAATACTTGTTGAGCAATGCTACTCTGTCCCAGAGGGCTCTTCCCTTCTTGCAGTGTTTTTCTGTGTTGAGATGTGTTAACAGAGAACAGAAGCAGACATAATGTAATCCGAACACTAAAATTAGTTAACCCTGAGTCGCACTTGCATGCATCTTTTTAAAACTGCTGATTATAGTTCTAAGGTGGGCACTTTTGGTAAGATGTGTCCCCTTATCTCCACTTGCACAGACATTTTGAATTGTTGTGCTTGAGCTTTTCTGATCAGGAGACTGTGTTTCCAAACCAAAATATCAAAACTTGCTGATGTTGGAACTGTTGTTGTTGTTTTTTTGTTTCACCAGGTGATTTTTTTTAAAGGAACTGTCAACGAATGATCATTTCTCGCTGTAATGGCAGAGCAGCCTCCTCCATTAGAAGCCACACCCGCTTTGAATGAAGTGCCACTTCTACCTCATATGGTCAATGGGGACAACACACAACAGGCAAGTGGACCAGCATGATATGAAAATGGCCAAAATGTTTGGTAGAGGTGACATTCTACTCTGTAAACGCTTAGATTTATTGTCTTCAGAGCATGCCCTCTGTAATTACAGATATACCAAGGGAATAGTGTAACACAGCTCCTGTAGCAATGTCAGTTTGTATGGCTACCTTAATCGTACCAGTTCTCCTCTTTTGTGTGGCTATAATGAGACTGCCATAAATAAAAAATAAAAAATGGTACACTGAATGAGGAAAAGGATCTTCAATGTAGTAAAATAAGTCCATGCTAATTTTCAAGAATGGATTTGACATGTATACATATATGTTTTGTAAATTCAGCAAGTGCCATAAAATGCATGCTCTTGGCTTGGCTTCAGCTTGGCTTTACTTATGCGTTGAGAGTTTAATTCTGTGTCTGTATTGCAAGAGGTGAGTGGATTACATTATGGCCTGTCTTAAGTTAATTATCCTTAACTTAAGTTTATTCTTCAGGGCTTGTGTGAACACGTAACTGCAGGCGCAGATTTAAAATCTGGATCTGTCTCGATCTGTATATGGGATAATCTTTAAGATGGTGACACACAGTCATGGAATGTTGGCTCTTGGGTTCATGGGACAGAAATCCATCAACATTGTTTTCTGCCATGGTTCTCTTCACTACCTTGAAGATGCCTTTCCTCTCTGTGCAGCCAGTTCCATGCAACAGAAGGTAGAGAGCTAGTATTGGGGGTTGGACTTCAGTTTCTCCAAAGCAGCCACCTATGACACATTATAAGTAGCTTTGGGAGCCCTGGGAAGACTCCAAAGTCGAACGTTTTAATAAATTAAATGTTTTATTTATTGTATCCTTTGTATAGTCTTAGAGCCTGGTGTCCTCGGAATGTCTGTGCATTTGTTTCAATGAAGTTCATGCAGGAGAAAGTTTATATTATTTAAAATATTTTTACCCTGCTCTGTAATCAGAAAGGCTCTCAATGTGACTATTAATTTGGATATAATCCAAAGGCTTCTGGTCTTTTAGTTCTTGTGGGGAAAAAGCTTGTTCAGTATGAACAACATATTTTGACAGTAATTATTTTTCTGGTGGCGTTAGGTCATCATTGACCTTTCCTGTCCATATTATATGATCAGCATATGTGTGGACTTGGCTCTTTTCTGAGTGTACATTTTCTGTCTTTGGTTGTAACATTTCTAGACAAAACACGCTGAAAAAAGAGCATTTCCATATTTAGAGAAATTAAGCTTAAAATCAAAGCACAAGCTAGCAAAACTATTTCTAAATTCTATGAAAAGCTGCTCATTTTGACTTTTAGTTCTATAAACATGGTACAAAGCATACTTTGTAGAATCACTGTGGGGAGAAGCAAACCTTAAGAATGTTGTTTTCCAAAAATAATGGCAAAATGCTTGATTCAGAGCTTGAAAAGTATTTAATTAGCTATTCAGAAAGCTGCAGGCTACAAACGCTTGTAGAAAAGGAAGACAACTGTGGCTGATGTTTTGAAAATCATAGGCACATAGGAACTGGCTTTGTCAAATCAGAACATTGATCCATCTAGTTGAGTACACTAAGAGCCCTCCAGACTCTCATGCAGAAGTTTTCCCCAGCCTTAACGGAAGATGCCAAGGATTAAACCTGGGACCTTTCGGATGCAAAATATGCTTTACAACCCTTCCCACTTCTGCATATTGCAATAAATCACCTTCTACATCCTTGGCTATCCTTGGCTAATTCCAGCATGTGTTTTCACATTTTCTGGGCACATCAAACAAGTACAGGGCATCATTCTTGGGTACTAGACTTTCAGCTGTCTTTCTGGCTTGAGGCAACATTCTTGGGAAACCATGCAATTTGCCACTATACTTCTCTGGTCACAATGTAAGTGTGTGTAGAAGAAAGGCTTAGTTAGTTTACTGTCAATTGATTTTTAAAAAATGATTGATCCACAAAGTTTTGCAGAATGGATACTGTTAAGTTCAGGGTGCTGCTTTCTTTAAAATATTTTAACCTATATGGGAAATTGCCTTATACTGGGGAAGACTATTTGCCCATTTAGTGCAACATTATCTATTCTGACTGAGAGAAGCTCTTCTGGGCCTCAACTGCTGCCTGATCCATATCACCTGCTACTTCACTCCCTAACTTCTAGCCCATGGACCTAATTAGGACCACCAGACATTTCTGTTGGATCAGCAAGTCTGTTTCAGCAAAGTCATACCCATCTGCCCCACAAGCTGATATCATATATGACTCATTGCTGATCAGCTGATTGGTGGTGCCTACAAAACCCCATGCTTTCTAAGCCTTTGCGGTTTGTATGGGCAAAGGAAAACAGCTCACCTGATGTCATTGTAGCTTAAGGTGATTGACAGCTGTCCCAAAGTGATTAAATTGTCCAGTGTACCAGAAAAAGTCAGCAGATATAAATGATTTAAAGTTAAAGCAAATGTGGTACATCTCCTTGAGTATATTGGAGGAAATACTCCCACAGATACTCTGAGCACAGGGTCATTGAGGGCTTTGAAGATAACAGTGTACACCTTGAACTATCTCAGGAGCAAACAGGCATCCACTGCAGACAGACCATTGCAGATTTCATATGTTGCCTGTGGCCATACTCTTGCCTTTCAACAGGTTGAGCAGCCGAAATATAATCCCAGTCCTAAATTTTTGAAAGCAGCTAAAATTGGGATAGAAATGTTTGTTTTTTGTGTAAATAGTCTTAAGTCACTTAGACACAAAGCAATAGAAAATTGGTGTATGGCACAAAGAATTGCTTCAATGTGGCCAGGAAAGCTGTTCAAAAGCATTTACCTCCCCACCCCCCGCACAATAAATGACTAATAGGTGTACAGAGCAGGCAGGTAGATAAAGTCTACTACAAAATAATTGTGGGATTATTTACAAGGCTGCTACAACTAATATTTACATCCCTGGTTACAGAATAGTTAAGTGTAGAAACAGTTTAGAACTAATATTGTACTGCCAATATTTTCACATGTGTGTGTGTTCTGGGAAACGGTGTTGCTTCCAGATGTGATTGAAAGTATTGTTTGTTTTGTTTGTTCTTAGGTTATTCTTGTACAGGTAAATCCAGGAGAGACTTTCACAATTAGAACTGAAGATGGACACATTCAGTGTATCCCAGGTGATGAATTCATATGCATTTATATCATTTGTCACCTGAAACTGCTTTTATTTGATTTTGCATGCCTTCTTGTGTCAGTAGATTAAATACTTGTGATTGGGACATACTATCCAATGTTTATGATTTTGCGACAATATAGAGTTTTTATTCAGAGGGACCAAACTTTCATCTTGGTTGATTACCTGCTACAAGTCAGGGTCACTCTTCTACCAGCATGCATTCCTCACACTCACACACCCTGTCCATAATTAAATCATCCAGTCCACAAGCAGAGAACACACAAGGTTCCTAATGGAGCAAATAAATTGAAGTGGCTAATGCAGAGAAGCCAAGTGCTAAGTGTCTCATGGTGGGTGTAATCCAAGGTCATGCTGCTAGTTTGATCTGGTGGAAACCTTTCTCAGCCGAAGCACAATAAACAGTCAGATCCTGAGTGTGAGCAGAACTCATCCAGTCTGACTTCATAAGGGAATTTTCACTGGGCATATTTCTGTGCACCCAGCAATCTGTCTCTGTGTCAGTTTCTGGTGCTTTGGAGGAAGTAGAAGTTTGGGGGTGGAGGGAGAGATGTTCCTTAATTCCTGCGGGATGTGACAAAGATCTGAAAGTGCATAAAGGAACTTAATATTTGACAAAGCTACTTGCTCTCTTTTCACTGCATTAGTTTAATTTCCCTTCAGTAGTAAAGCAATACTAATTAAGCATTATTTTGTTTCTGGAACAGTCTTCACCGTGTGGGAAGCAAAACAGGCCATTCATTAGATCATCCATATATATTATCACACACCCACATCATCACTGTATTTTTTTGTTTGACATATTGTAGAACATGTAGGTTTAGCAGTAGCCATTGGACTAATTTCTCCAAGCGTGGGCTTTGCCAATTTACTTCCAACTATTTGGATTCAAATGACCCAACAAGCCATAGTATGGCCTGCTGGTGCACAGAGCAGGGTGCTGGGGAGGCATTCTTGATTACAGTTGGTCCATGCAGGGTGGTAGGCCAAGGTTAAGCACATTGATTTAAACATATTTACAAATAAGTTTGTTTTTTTTAAAAAAATCATTGTTGGGGTGGCTATTAAGTTGGTGTACATTGGGGGTGGGGTTTACTGACACTTAAAAGTATTAATAAAATATGCTACCAATATAAATCTACATAAGTTGTAATACAATCATCCATTGCTAGCATTGATGTATCATTAAAGGTAAAGGTAAAGGTACCCCTGCCCGTACGGGCCAGTCTTGACAGACTCTAGGGTTGTGCGCTCATCTCACTCTAAAGGCCGGGAGCCAGCGCTGTCCGCAGACACTTCTGGGTCACGTGGCCAGTGTGACAAGCTGCATCTGGTGAGCCAGCGCAGCACACGGAACACCATTTACCTTCCCGCTAGTAAGCGGTCCCTATTTATCTACTTGCACCCGAGGGTGCTTTCGAACTGCTAGGTTGGCAGGCGCTGGGACCGAGCGACAGGAGCGCACCCCGCCGCGGGGATTCGAACCGCCGATTCGATTGTCGCCGATGATTGTAATACAATCATCCATTGCTAGCATTGATGTATCATTAGTGTCCTTGAAAATCTGCTTCAGGTCTTTTCATCAGTAATTTAATGTGTTAATTTTCTGAGACATGAAGGCCATCTCTGATACATCCCTTTGTGTTTCCACTTCTTATGTCCATCAACCACTCTAGCTATACAGTTTCTTACTCAACCTGGTTTGGTCAAAAACCCTGCAGCATTTTGAAGTTTTGAAGAGGCTTGAAAATTGCTTTGAAAACCTTTTACATAAGAATGAAATGTGTATGCATATGCATGATCACAATTTAGGTTATCAGATTGTCAAATGAACCATGACTACACACACTTCAGTACAGTATGCAGACGTGAACACTCTGTTGCTTGGTTTCCTTTTAGGTCCAGCACATGTTCCTATGATGTCAACAAATGGTTCTGTGCCTCCAATCTATGTGCCTCCTGGTTATGTATCTCAGGTAAACAGTAAGAGTCTTTTGATGGTTTTGCAAAAGAGAGAGATTTCCCAAGAAAAAAGAAGATGATTTCCCACTTAACAATGCTTTAAAAAGGTGTTAAATGGAAAGTGTGATGGAAGCAGATCTTATCTCTCCTCTTGCTTCCTTGCCACATTAAGACTGCTGCTCTTGCTATGGACCTGGTGCATCGTTTCCTAGTCTTTTTACCATGGTTAGGAAATCAGCTGCACCTTGCAAGCTACCTGCCCTCTTTCTCACCCTCCCCACTTTACTATGTAAATTATCTTCTTTCTTTAAACAAAAGTGTTGTTATCTGCACTGTGCTTAATGCTGTCTGTGGTTTGCTTTTAGCATAATTTGAAATCAGGTTTTGAAACTACTGGTGCATTTATTTAAGTGCAGGTGAAACACTTTACTTCAGTTAATGCTAAAAGGGGAGGGTGCTGGAGTCCATGGCACATCCATGAGTTGAGATTAGGAAACTGATGACACCCACTTGTTCTGAGTGATAAAACACAAAGAGATTCCAGGGAACTCCAAAATAATCTTTCCAGACTGAGTTGAATGGGCATTAAAATGGTGAATGGAATTCATGTAAGAAAGTATAAAATACACCCTAGCTTTACATATACTCTAATGGGGTCTGAACTGATGGTGACTGACCAGGAAACAGATATTGGTGGGTAGCGTAGTGAAAATGTTGACCCAGTGTGCAGCAGCTACGAAAGAAGCACGTTCCACGTGGGGTATCATAATAGTTTAGAAAAATGAATAAGGGGGACATGACAACGGTGTATAAACTTGAGCATGAAATGGAGAAAGCGCATAGAGAGTAGAAACTACAACCTATGCCATGTAATGAAGCTGAATTTTGGGAAAATAAGGAAAGGCAGAAGGAAGTGCTTCACCAAGCACATAGCTAAACTATGGAATTCTGCACAAGATGTAAGGGTGACTGCCAACTTGAACAACTGTAAAAGTGGATTAGGCATATTTATGGAGGAATAACGTTATCCATGGTTACTAACTCTGATATCTGAATACTAGTTGCTTGAGAATGTGGGTGGGAAGAGTGCTGCTGGGTTCATGTGCTGCTTGTGGGCTTCCCATAGGCATCTTATTGGCCACTGAGAACCGGATGTTGGACTACATGGGCCTTTGACCTGATCCAGCATGGCTCTAACATCCTGAAACATAGTTGTCCCCCCATTTGTTGCTTCCTAGTGGTCTAAACAGTTGATGCTCTCTGCTCTGTCCACTACAAGGCAGGTTCTTTGAAGAGGAACTTGGTCAGGACCTGAACCAGGAGAGACACAGTTAATGAAAACCAGTATTCATCTTGCATGTGTTTGAGACAGTTGCAGCTTCTATGGTCTTGGTTTAGGCCAGGGTTTCAGTGTGTATGGTTTCCATACTTTGTTTGGCAGCCAGTCAAATGAAACAGGCAAGAAACTACATTGAACAATTATTGACTGAGCCTTATCTCGCCCATGGTTCCAGACTGAAAGTATAGCAACACAAGTAGCATGCTATTCCCCCTCTCCAAGTCTTTAACGATGACGACATTCTCATTATTATTAATTTATATTCTTCCTATCAGGGTACAAATCTTAGCAAGGTTGCTTAAAAGTAACATTCAGTTACTTATTTTAAAAACACTGTGAGCAGTGTTAACATCTTTAAACACAGCACGATCCTTCCCACTTCAGGTGAGGGAATAGTTCCTCTAGAACAGGTCCTTCGTTATTTCTCCAAGAGAACAAGGTGACCTAGAAGCAAGAGTTTGTGGAGAGGGGGTTGCTGTAACTTAAAAGAATTTCATGGAGGAGTTGGTGCTTGACATTGTCTGGAATTGGGGATTGGGATCACTACAAACTCTCAGATTCCATTAAGAACCTAAGACTCTATCTTGGAGGGTATATATGTACAGGGAATATATATGGTTCCTTAACACTGTGGCATCCATTCTCATTAGCTTAAATGACTCAGGAGCACTTTGCTCTGAGTGTTGAACCCATCCTAGGAGAGAACCCTTATAGCACTCTTGATTCATGGAGCTGAGTCAGGTACTTCCTGGAGTATGCTTATCATTTCCTTTTGACTCTGAAAGGGAATCTTTGAGAAGGCCTTGAATTTCAAGATCTTCGCTGTAGTACCAATACACATTAGAACAGGCTTCCTCAAACTCGGCCCTCCAAATGTTTTGATATTACAATTCCCATCATTCCTGACCACTGGTCCTGCTAGCTAGGGATCATGGGAGTTGTAGGCCAAAAACATCTGGAGGGCCGAGTTTGAGGAAGCCTGCATTAGAATCTATCAATCCATTACTATCACGGTTTAGAGAAAGAGGCCGAAGAGACAGTCACTTTTGTTTGACTTACATGCCTGGAAGTGTATATATTTAGTATCTGTGCAGCATGTTAGCTACTGGATTTTAGCTTGTGGCTGGTTTTGCTGATATTCAGCAATTGAGCTGAAGAGCTGGTACTACCTTAAATCTTCCTGAACATCACTGTAGTAGAGCGAGTGGTGGGTTGGTGGTGGTATGGATCTTGTTTGTTAGATCTGCAAGCCAGTCTGAGAAGTTGACTAACAATGTGATTCAAGATGGATATGCCCATTTTTTTTGAATTGGTTAGATTTCTTTAAAAATTAATGTATTTGTATTTTAAAACATACACATACATACAACATACTGGTTTTGCATTACAGATGGTGGAAGAAAATGGAGTCCGGAAGGTTGTAGTTCTGCCACATTCTACTGAATACCACCCTCCCATTCACCCTCCTCCTCCTCCTCCCCCACATGTGACACATTATATGCACCCTCATCCTGCTATGATACCCCATCCACCTCATGCAGTGTATCCTCCAGTTCCGGGAGGGGAAATACCACCACAGTTCGTTCATCAGCATACACCACCGCAGCATCTTTATCAAGAACAGGGTAAGAAGTAGTGCCGTTATTAGCTTGCCTGTATTTAGGTCTGATGCTTTCTTTGGGGTTGCTTATATGCCTTTGCAGCTGATGCAGATTGCAGCAAGTCTGTTTCCAAGTGGGATAAATCCACAACAAAAACAGTGCTCTGTGTGCAGTGTCTTCCCACTCACTTTTAGGCACAAACTCCCAAATGGTTTGGGTCCTATATAGCCTAGATGTGGCTTTCTAATTTACCTTCCTTCACAACATTTAAGAATCACAAGTGTTTTCTTCATTGCCATATACAAAGGCCAAGCAGCAAGAACATGCCCAGATGCATTCTTAGCAGCTTCCCCATCACTATTGATCTCATTTTCCATAGGGCAGGGGTTTGCTGGCCTATTGTGCTTTTGGAGCCAGCCTGCAGCCTGTCTTCCTTGCTCCCTCCGAGCTGTTCACAGGAAATAAGGCTTTAAAAAGTGCTCCTAGTTGTGTCAAAACTTAGCTTTTATTTGCTGAGCCTAATTATGCATGGTGGGGAAGGACTTCCATCCTAAGGACAGTTGCCACCTCCCCATAACAATTAGGCATAAAGCTCCAATTGTTGGTGGGAGCTTTTTATTTGGTTTACTGCTCAATCCCACCATGCTTGTTGAATTGAGCAAATCCTATGGAGTAAGTGGGCTTAGAATTTCAGACTTAATTGCCATAGCTGGCTCTTATCTTGCCCCATTCCCCTGGCAGGTGGAGTCGTTCTTTGCAAATCCCAATCAAGTGGACTAGTGAGAGTTAGAAAGTTGAAGCTTGCAGTATTTCTTTCTTACAAAAAAAAAAGATATCATGGCATTTGCCCCTGTGCAGTACACAGTATTATGGTAGAAAACTGCAGCCATTCTTTCTCTTATACACATGTGCACATATGCTATCTATGTTACAATTATAAAATTAGCTTCCAAGAATAATTAGTAGCTACAATAACTGTATTTGTTCCTTTTTATATATATTGGTTGTCTAATCTGGCTAAGCCTTGAAGGCTTTTACATTTGGTGGGAGGGGGAAACCGGATCATTGAAAATGAAAGTCTTGCCCTTTCTGTGTCCCATCTAATGGGCTCTCTTTGCTGGTGCCCCTATAGAGACTCGTTCCCATGGCAGAGCTAATTTTCCTCCGCGAGATGAAAGAACTCTCAAAATGCAGGAGCATTTGAAGAAACGGATAAGAGACCGACAGACTAGTGGAAACACAAATAATAAACCGAACAGCCCTCCTTCCTCACCTCAGAAAGTTAACAGTTCGTCCAGCGCCGGCGTTCAGAATGGACATGGAAAGGGACAGCAAGGGTCAGGAGGGCAAGGCAAGCAGAGGCAAGCAGGGAAAGCCAGGGAAAGCCAAGCAGCCAATTCAGGAAAGGGAGGTAAGTTGGAACTTTTTAGGAACATAATGTGTGTTTCGTATAATATGTGTATTCTGCAGTGCGAATAAAATCAAATGGCAAAGCATTCTTGTGAAACAAAGGAGGAACTACCTGTCTGTGTTCCTTTAGGGTTTAAAAATATACATGTCAGCAATGTCAACAGTAGAGAACGTCAGACACGATGCAGCACATCTGTGCAGTGTGTGGCAGTGTGTTCATTATGAACATAGGTGACTGACTTCAAGAGAGGGGAGCTGGATCCCAATGTTTTCACTCAAATGAAAAGCATGCCATTGAAAATGTTTTCTTCTACTGTTGTTGGCATCTTCCTATTTGCAGTCTTCCTTTGGAAAAATCCTTCTGTTTCTGTGGCAAATGGCCAGGGATGGTGGGCATTTCAGGGCAACAGGACCTGGGGGAGACGGGGACGACACTGGTACCCCCATCCCTGGTGTAACATGAGAGCACAAGAAGTCAGGATGCATATACTAAAAATAAAGAATACATAGCAATCTAAAAGCAAATATTAAAAGTACCACATTTCAAAATTCTGTGCAATATGAAATTATTAAGCCACTGTTTGGGAAAAGATTCAGGTTTCCTCAAACCACCTTTCCATTCTTAGCCCTCCCCTCCCAATCCCACTTCCTAATCTTCCTCTTTGCCTTGATTCTTGCCAGTGAGAAGTGATTATTTTTTTTCTTGAGGGACAGTGGAGAAAGCCTAGGTGAAGAGATGTTTCTTGTATGAGGAAATTAATTATTAGAACTTAGAAGCTTGATGTAGAACTACATTTACTGGACTAGCTATGGCTGAAATCTGATGTTTGTGTGCATTCATACACAGCCAATGAAGTTCTTGGTAAATTTACCCATACAATCAATCACAAAATTCTGTTATACCTTCTGGATTTCAGTGGACTTCACAAAGGGGACTTATTTAACAATACTGTATTGTGTACTGTTGTGCAAGTTGCAAAGGTTCGCATCCAAAGTACCATGAGCCAAGTTCCCCATGCAGTGGGGTTTCCCACATCCTCTTCCTTCTGTAGCTGTTTGTGTCTGCTGAAAAGCTGCTCCTGGGGGTCAGGGAGCCCTTTAACAGTATGCAGTGTGGTGTGGGGTTCACCTTCCGTGAGAAAAACTGTATTCTCTTTGCATTAGGGGTTATTTGGATCCAAGCCAGAATGCGCACATACGGTAAATCTGTTACCTGAGTAATAAATGCATATGTGCCTCTCTGGATGTTGCTGCAGACCAGCTGAAGCATACATTTGCACCTACGCTCTTGAACAGCAGTACTTTCAGCAGTACAGTGCATCTCTCCCAGCTTGGTTGACTTTGCACAGAATTGGCAATGTGGGCATTTCAGAGGGTGAAATGGCTTACTATTAAAATAAACTACTGCTGCTTGAGAGCATAGGATCAAATGCACTGTAATTCTTGCAGTGTAGTCTCATTGCCAGAATTGTAGTTTGGCCTATCATGGAAGGAAGAAATGAAGTGCAAACAGGAATCATTTGGAAACTGTGTACTGTATTTACAATAAAAATAGATAGACCTCATTGGCAAGCCGAAAGAAAAAGGTACTTCATCTACATTCAGACCTGAACCTCAGTACTTATGAGGCCTCCCTGCTCCTGTTGACTTATTCAGTCCTCTGCATGAATTAGTATCCTGAATCTTGAGCCTTGGCAGGATAACTAGAAAAACTAACATGAAATTTATCTGAAAACATGAGTATGTATATGCATGGGTTTTGCTTTCAATCGTTTAAATGTTCCTTGCTGAAACTTTAGTCTTAATTATTGAATGCATAAAATCTCATCATATCATTCCTTCAAACTGTCTTCCCAAAATAACGTAGCTGATGAACAAGGTTACTGTTAAGACTTTTAGCACAGTAGAATTTTCAAATTCCATCAGTCAAAGGAAAAGCAAGATACGCACAGATTCTTGATGGTGTGAGTCAAACTCAAAGGAAGTCTGTGCAGCTCTGTTACTTCTGCACACTTTGAATATGTAGCTGATTCAGTGGACGAAACAAATAAGGACAATGAACTTTGCACAGCATTTACTGTTGTTCTAATAAGTGTCCCAATTTGGTTTGCAGTTAAATAAGAAATGTTTTGATGGGGGTTTTCATTTCCTCTCCATCTCACAATGTGGTGTATGTTTATTGTTTTGTTTTCTTTAGAATCTGATACAGAATCTAGAAAATCCCAAGAACCCTTAAGCATCAGTAAGCCTACAGTAAGTAGTGATATATTTTAGACGTTATAATAAGCATGTGGCATATCTTTTCAAAATAGACATACCTGTTTACAAAACCTGGCTCAAACAAGATTTGTTCACAATACTTGAGAATGTGGCAGGATCCTCAGAAGGAAATGGAGTTTTCATAGTTGATAAGTAACTGTGGGAAATGACATTCTGTATGACTTTGCTATGCAAACTCTAGTGAATAGGTGGAAGAAGCAAATGGGTGTTTTCTGATCTTTGATATTGTAGTGGGGCATTTAGGGAAAAGTCAGCCATAGCTGTTCTCTGAATATAAGACACCCAATTTAAGGGGTTTGAAGTTGGGCAACATTCAAGTTGAAAATATTTTGAAATCCTTGGTATGACGATTATGGGGTTTGACACAAAGCCTGCTTAACTTAGGTTTTTGTGTGTGTGAATTTTGAACCAACTTCACAGCTGGGGAAAGAGGAGAATGAAAAAGGTTACATAACCAGGACAATCACCAGACCAAAATAGGTGACCAAATGTTTTACTTGACTGCCTGGATCTCCCTCTCTCTCTCTCTCTCTCTCTCTCTCTCTCTCTCTCTCTTTTCTTTTTGTTCCTTTTTCCCATCCATGGTATTTAAACTGATTCAGTAGTTTTGAATTTGGATGCATCTAAGAGTATATACAGCAGGGATGGGAAATCTTTCAACCTCCAAACTTTGTTGATCTCCCATCAGCTCCAGTAAACTTGAGCAATAGCCAGGGATGATGGGAGTTGTAGTTCAGCAACATCTAGAGGGGCACAGGTTCCCCCCTCCTGATCTGTGGTGGGCTTTCTTCTCTGAATCATCAGTACTGTCAACACATAGACTATACACGAATAATAGGCTGCATTTAAAAAAATTGTTCACTATAGTTGTGATCAGCTTTAAACCTTGGAACTCATTTGCATAAACAACCACTTCCTTCTGAAGTGTCCTGCCTGTTCCCTAAGATTTGACATGGATGAAGGTCTCTGCATCCTGACTGTAGCTGGGGGGGGGGGGCTGGTTGGAATTTTCAATGACTGCACCTACCTAAATTGTGGAGTGTTCTTTGGAAGGCTCATTTATTTCTCCTGTCATTCAAAACCTGCTTAAAACTTTTATTTAGATAGGATTTCTGCTTTCCTGTTCATTTTATAATGGCCGACCTATCGTATTGTTTTAAAGACTTTTATTGAATATTGTTGTCGTTGACATGATGTAAAATAAACCATGTTTTACATTGATTTGATTAAGAAAAAAATGGATGTACTTTTTCTTGTATATAATGACAATGCTGTAGGAATCTTAGATAGTCTAAGACAGGTCAGGGGGGCATGTGGGCCTCCAGATGTTGCTGGACTGCATCTCCCATCGTTCCTCACCATTGACCATGCTGGCTGGCTTACTTTTTCTAGCTATGCAATTATAGAACAGTTAAAGGGACTGCTGTACAAAGGACAGTATTGGGTCTTGTCTGCTATTGTGAAATGAAACTGTTAATGCATGAACCAGACTTGGAAGTATTTTAGACAGAGTACTTCGACACAAATGTATGTTAAACCACCACCATGCATTGACTTAAAGAACTATAAAAAGTGGGGCAAAAAATGCAACCAGACCCAGCATTTCAACTTGTTTAGGGGAAAAATGCACCCACCTGCATTCCCCCCCAGTGCTTCTTGAATATTCTAGAAAGTCAGATTATTCTCCCTTTTTTTATAGGTCTCTGAAATACAAGCTAGGTCAGCAGTCGTGGCTTGGGATCCTCCTTTTGTGGTGCAAAATGGCGAAACACATCTCACCTCTACAAAGTTCAGATACGAAGTGGCAATCACAAAGGGTGGTAGAAATGGAAAATTTAAATCATTTTATGTGTAAGTCCAGTTTCTTTATTTTACTGCGCAACTTATCTCAGCTGACACCTTGCTCACTTTCCATAGAAAATATTTTAGACGGAGTTGATGGATTTTTTCCAGTGTTGTTTTTCTAAGGACAGCCTAGAGGCAGAATCTAAGGGAGCTTTGTAAATAGGTGCACGTAAGTTAGCCTGCCCCCCTCCCAACCAAAAAACAATTCCTGTGCAGGGTCCAGATGAGGAATGGAGCACCTAATCTCTCCTTTGCCAGCCAGTTCACTCACCTTCATGGAAATCTGCTCCTACAATTCCTGATATTCCTGGGCAATGAGGAATTGCATGTAGACAAATGCTAAATTGTGATGTCCCGGAAGATAGAGGTTTTGAGATACTAATCCAACATTGTGGGAAACTACGTAGGATATGCTTGAAAGAAAAATGGTGTCGTTGTTTGCATAGGGTGTTGTTGTTGTGGAAACTATCTAATTCTCACTATCATAATGGGTTCTTCCTTTTGCAGGGAAGAAGAGAGGACTTTTACTCTTAATGATCTCAGACCGGCAACCGATTACCATGTCAGGTGGGCACCAAGAACAAAAGACTTGAGAACACAGCAGTTGTTGTTAAAAGTAGCTGAATTGCCCTGCATATACCTCCCTTGTTTGAAGTTGCTTAAAGATATAAGGGTTTGGAGAAGGTGGGGGAAGGCAGGTGATAAAACTGAAAAGCGTAGGCATACAAATGGTGCAATAAATCTTTTTCTTTACTGTTTTTAATAATGCTTCTGGAGTTGCATCAAAATACTAGACCAGGGCAAGCGATTTTATTTGGTCAGACACTTTAAACTGGTGTTATAGCCTCTGACCGCTTTTTTGTTTTATAATTTGTGCCTCTCAATTTGTTGATCGATCTATATTGATTTGTATTGTAATGTATTATTGCACATGCCCACACAGCTACCATTCCCTGTGAATCCATCAGGGTGAAGAGTTGTTTATAAGTTTTACATAAATAGATATCAAATACTACTTACCCCCTGCAAAATATTTTCTGCTGAGCCTCAGTACCACCCTAAGTTGTGTTAGGGTACTTGCAAAACTTGCATTTGGGGGCAGAGTTATCCAATATAAAAAGTAACCACAGAAGAGTATTGCCGCTTGGTGGCTAGATTGTTCCCAGCTATGACCTAGTAGTGAGGCTCTGAGGATAGGGAAGGCCAAAATGAAGGCAAGTGTGTTAAGTGTTCCAACCAAATTCATTAAAGATGTGAAGATGCCATCTTCTAATCCAAGTGTGGCTATTCTTTATGCACACGCAGAGGACTAGAACCAAGGCATATTCCTTATTGAAATAGGGAAAAGGTTGTTATCTTCTCCTACATTTCAAGCCTGGTGAGACACAAGCAATGGGTTCCTGAAGGAAAAGTGCAGGGGGGGAGTTCTGTGTGGCTTTGAAACTGTTCTTAGGTAGGGGTCAGACCTGTAACATGGTAGGAATGTTACGTTTGCCAAATGCAATCTTACAAGTGACTGTGACTCAAATCATTATGACCAACCACAGTCTCAACTTTCAGATCTCAGTTCCATTAGGAAAACTTCCTTAACTTTTTTTTTTTAATCATATAGAGTTATAGCCTCAAGTAGTACCACAAAGGAAGCCGTTTCAGAGCTGGTGACTTTTACTACAGATAGTTGTGAGCCAGACCCTCCAGCTGCACCGAAAGTAATCAACAGAACCAAAAACAGCCTGAATTTACAGTGGAAGGTAACTGAAAAGCCAAAATGGATTTTAAACCAGGGTATTTTTTTATAGCAAGATTTATAGCGTATCTTAAGTAAATCCAATTGTTCCTCTAATTGTGAATTCTGTGATATAGTGCAGACAGAAATGGAGCTGAAACAAGGCAAATGAGAGGGAGGTATTGCCATGCTTAGGAGAACCCTGTGGTATGCAGAAGTACAAAAAAGGGAGTGAGTTTGTGTGTGCGCAGTGAGGATTGAGCATGCTCAGGAACATATAATGCTGGGTGTCAATTGGAAAATAAAACACTGGGGGAGTAAAGTGACCTGCTGCAAATCCCTTGCTTACAGCTTACAGCATGGGTGAGGGACAGCTTTCACCCTGAGAGCAACATTTCAGTGATGGGCAAGTGAGCCAAAGGCAAAAGTGAGTTTAGCAGCAGTTGCAACTATTACATTTGGACTGTAGGCTACATTCCGGCCATGCAAAAGCCAAAAGCTTCTACATGCAAACATGCACCCCTCCTCCTATCTTCCATCCAGGCAAGTGAGAGGCATTAACTTAGTCCAAGGACATATTGCGTCCTGGCAAAGTCACTAGAGGAGGGCTTGGAGCAGGGCTAGTGAGAGGCACGGCCCGAAAAGAGTCCTGAGGGCCAGATAAGAAGCTTCCTGAGTTTGAGTTTGCTCACCTCGGTTTGTAGTATCCAGGAGGAGACTGGCTCGCTGCACGGGAACACTCACATTAGCAGATAAGGATACTTATTTAAACTGAATCTCGTTTAAACAAACAAACATACTGCATGTTAAGTTCAGTAGGATAAGGTGTTGTTCTACCTGAGGCGTTAACCTCAATGATGAATGACAAGGAGTGTGTGAAGAAGGACTGGAACCCTCCTCCCCTCCCCTCTGAGCAAAGCGTAAGTACATGCAAGCATGCATAGGCCTCACTGATTAACTGACAGTATGGAAAATTTTTAGTGCATCCTAATGAAACTTGATACACAGGTAGATCATGACATAACAGTTCCTAGAAAAATCAGGTGTTCAACGTTACTGTAGACTTCTCACTCAAAACACAGGGCTTAAAGTATAACCTAAAAAGGTTTCCTTGTGAATCATCTTGCAATCCTTTGGTGGGGGGGGGGTAAGGTGTTATATACACATGTATGTATGTATGTATGTATGTATGTATGTATGTATGTATAGTCCTTTTTCCCCTAAAAATGTTTAGGGGTACTCTCATTTTCCTACACATATTGAAATACTGCCTCTCAATGAGGCCAAACTTAGATTCACAAAATGTTTAGGGGTATGTGTACCCCTGCATCCCCCCAGAAAAAAGCACTGTGTGTGTGTGTGTGTGTGTGTGTGTGTGTGTGTGCTAAAGAAAATCACTCACGTTTCTTGCTTGCCACATTCAGAATACACAGTCCTCTTCAGAATAAGTAGTTGCTGCTTGTTTCTGAATGTGCATTTTCTGAGACAACACTTAAGACCATTGCTGTTGACTCTGAAAGTGTATCCCAAAATGGTTCCGTTACATCCAGAAATCTGAAACTCGGTGCCTCTGTAGGTCAAGACACACTTAATTACTAGTGAATCTAGTAGACAGAACTGTAGGCAGCAAACCTACCTTCTAACAGAGGCCAACACTCCATTGCAGAGCAAGCCACAATCTGAACATAGGATAGAATATTGAGCTACATAAACTATGTTACTGGGGATGTGGGGCAGTGCGTCCAATAGCAACTGGGAGCATACATACTTATGCTTGAAAAAAATACTAGTTTTCAATATACTGTTTATAAATGTACATATGCATGCATGCAATAGGTTTGTGTTATGTTATCGATTCAGGATTGGCAGACCTATTACTTATTAGGATAGAGAACTAGAAATTTGCCTCTTTCAGTAGCTAGGCAAAGTAAAGCTTTCCCTTTCCCCCTTTTTAGACCTCCAATGACAATGGCTCCAAAATAACTACCTACCTTTTAGAGTGGGATGAGGTGAGTTCCTTATTTCAGAATCAACATCCTAATCTTGTCAAACTGAAATTGTATGTTGCTCAAGTCCTCTCTTTTTTTGTACTGGCTGATGGATTGCTCTGTATTTGTGTAAGATTAATAACAGTCTTCAGTATAGCACTGAGAGGTCCTCTATAACTGGAAATACTGCAAGTAAGGGGTGAGAATCCTATAAGGTTGCCATCTTGTCAGGGAAGTGGTTTTAACCATTTTTATGGAATGTTGAACCAGGGCTACTGGAGGGAGAAAAAAACTTGTTAGCACTTTTGTTTGAGTGTTAATACCCATGTATTAACTGCTTCAGATTTTTTTATGAACAAATTAAGGATTGTGTTGCCCCTGGTTCCTTGGAAAGTGCCACGTTAAGAATCAATAGAATAACCAAGCACTTCAGAATCATTGTAAACCTGCAGAAATCTGGCAAAGGCTAGCAGGCACCCTAGTCAGATAGAAAAGATTTATTTGATCCCTACTCATGCCGTTCTACCTGTTGTCATATGGTTAATGCCCCAGAAAAGTAAATCCCATGATACTTTTGAAGTGCATGTGAATGTGGCCCAGGCAACAGGTTTTCTGAATTTCACAAAAAACACACAAAAAAACAACAACCCTGAAAATTAGAATCAGAATTCAAGTATGCCTACAAAGCAAAATTATAAACATTAGCAGTTGTTATAGGATCATAGAACCTTGGTTCCTTTAGTCAGGCATCTCAACATTTTTCTTCCCAGAGGCCAAGAGCAAAGAGCTCAATTAAGTGTTTAAACAATTTTCACAATTTTGGTTTGTAGGCATCAGCCATGCCACTGCATACTAGTAACAGAGAAACAACAGCAAACGAAAAGCTATCTGTTAATAAATGTAATAGCTGCTGTTCTAAACATAGCATCTTCCCACAGTGGCTTGTATTATTTGAAACCATATCGATATAGAACACTATAATAGCAACAGGTTTAAAAAAATCATCCAAATCCTTCTGCATTATTGGATTAATTTCAGTATGTCACAGGCAGCCATTCTAACCATTGCTTCCATGCTGTAATGGGAATTGGGGGTTGCTCGTGCGTAAGTTGCCGCCACTCTCGGCGAGGTTGCCTGGATAAACCTTTCCCTGGCTGGACAGTCCTGATTCCGCGTCTGTCTCAGTCACTGGCAGAATCCGTCAGTGGGCGTTTCCTGAACTTCTTCCAACATAAAAGTTCCTTGACGGATAGTCTCCGCCTAGCCTCCCTGCGCAGAAGTCTTCTGCGCAGGGTGGGTGTGGGCAGTGGAGGACCCGTGCTCTCCCCGCTGGTCTCTGGCGAAGAGTCCTGGAGCCATCTCTCCGAAGCCCGCCTCTGCCCGCCTTTCTCCCTGGTGTAACGCTGATTTCCTTCCCCGGCCGCTGAGTCCCCTCTTTCCCTGCTGGGCCCTTCTCCGGCATCGCTTGGGAGCCCTTCCTCCACTCCTGGCTGCAATGGCAGTTCCCTGACACATACCCTGCTTTTTTTTTTTTTTTTTTTGCTTCCTATAACCATTGGGGTAGTTATTGTGGGAAACAGGAGAATGGACCAGGTGGACCATTTATTCGTTGGGCCATTAGCAGGGCTGCCCTTACGTACTCATGTAACATGATGGAATGTTCCTGTACAAAACAACAACACATTTGCTCCAAACCATTCCCTTGGGGCAGTTTTAGCCAATCTGTTCCCTTGATGCACCTTTTCTATGTTAAAGGATTTAGTTTTGTAAATGAAGGAGAATTTTTTTTTGTCATGTATAGCCAAGAGTTCTCATAGAGCTAGTTAGCCCTTGCCTTAATGGGCTATCTGATTTCATTTTTGTTTCTCTGAAAAGGGGAAGAACAACGCATACAAGGAATGCTACTACGGTCACCTGAAGCAGCACAAAATTACCAAGCTGACCCCCTCCACAAAATTTAGATTCAGGTTGGCAGCCAGAAATGACATCGGGATAAGGTAATAACGGGTTGTGCAATTTTTTGCAGAGTTTCCATTCCATTCTTAACAACGCAAGTTCTTGCTAATCTTTTGACTCCTCCCCACAGTGAGTTCAGCGAAACATTGGTATGTTACACACTTGGAATTGTCCCCCCACCACCTCTGCCTCCTAAGCTAAAAGAAGCAGGGGTAACTTGGTTATCACTTGAATGGAGTCCCCCGGCTGGAGTATCCACAGATGACTCTCTGACCTATGTTTTAGAAATGGAAGAAGATGGTTCGGTAAGCTTCTGGTGCTTGGAAGCGGGGAGAATAGAAAGGAGCAGCTTCCCTCTGCTGCAGATTAGAATGTTGCCTAGCAAATAATTACATGCTCTCTCGTTCAGACATCCCAGTGGAGTTGGTAGTAGACTATCCCTGAATCTTCCAGGACTAATTTAATGCTGAGTTGTTGATGCTCAGGGGTCCAACCTATAGAAGGTAGGGGCAAAGTCCAATGAGTAGGTAAACATCTAATACTGAAGCACACCTAAAGGCTGTCATAGACTTTGTAGTCACTGTGATCTTGTGCAGCCTATGTGGGTTGTAGTTGCCGAGCTACAACTCCTATCGGTGCCAGCAAGCAAGCATAGTCAATGGCTCAGAGTGGGACATAGACTGATATGAAATGGGGCTAACCTGATCTGCTTCTTTATTTGAGATGATTACTTAGATATCACTTACTTTGTGGGGGGAGGTTCTGTTATGATAGCATATAACTCTATCTGTGGGGCTAATGCATCTATATACCCTGGGTACAAGGATTGGAGCTGCTGACATCAAAAACCATAATTGTCATAGTTGACTTTATGCAAATATAATTCATTCACTGGATATTCTCTGTTACAGTTTTATTGCCTTCAGGAATGTTTAACATCCTCTTCCTCAGTGTAAGAAAAATGTGGTTACTGCATGTGCACATACAAATGTCCCCTTTCTTCATCTTCTCCCCACCCCAGAATTATGGTTTCCAAGCAGGGTACAACGGAGATGAACTTTCTTGCACTTTAGAAGACCTTACAAGGAGCACTTCTTATAAATTCAGAGTATGTACCGAATTCAAGCATTATTAAGTAGTACTTAATCATATTTGTTATATTTACATGCATATTTATATGCAGATACCAGGAAAGCCAAACATTCGCTATGAGAAAATGCAGCATCTCTTGGGGTTTTTGGAAGGAACCCTTCAGTGTAGTCCAGATAACTGACTTCATTTAGTTATAAGAAAAAATACCAAGATAACTTGAAATGCTCTTAAAACCTTGAAATACCTTCCTCTGTGCTGGCAGATTCTTCACTTCATAGGAGATCCAACCGCCTATCTAATGTTTTCTGTTTGCTAGCGCAAGAGCCCCACAAGAGCACTAGCAGATGGCAGAGTTTAAAGGTTGCGCAGCAAAGGAATCCCAACACAGCATAGTGCCAGCAGAAACTTGTTGTGCAACATTATTTGGTGCTGTATTAGTGTTTTCCCTTGTGCAACAACAGCGCAACAAGCATATCACTAAGTGATTTTAACCCAGCGCTACGCTGGATAACATCTCCTAGCTTTTTTGGGAGGGTGGGGGCAGAAAATGGTGAGAACCCCCAGGCCTGTTTGCCAAGCTTCCCTTTGAACACTTCAGTTTTCTACCAAGTCATCTTTTGTGTCTCATCCTTCTGCCCACCCACATAACTATCAGGACCATTCACAAATCCCTTTCCTCAAATAGTAATGTTATTGTCTTCCTTTTTAAAAGAGAGTAGGCTTCTAGGTGACTGAAAGTGCTGGGGAGCAGCAGCCTTTGCCATGATTTTCTGTTTGCAGGCTTCCCAGAGGCATGTGGCAGCCCATTCTGAGAAGCAGGATGCTAGACAAGATGGATCCTCTGCTCTGCTCCAACAGGGCTCTCTTGGTGATCTTTTTATAGAGGCATTTGAATGCAAGCTTGTTGGTTTTCAAGCTGATGTTTGTTCTGTTTGTGATGTGACAGGTGTTTGCTCACAACAGTGAAGGTAAAAGTGCCCCCAGTGAGGTAGTAGAATTCAGCACAATCCCCGACAAACCTGGACCTCCAAGTAAACCAGCTGTAAAGGGAAGGATCCATTCACATAATGTGAAAGTTACCTGGGGTAAGTGAACTTTAACTTTATGCAGTCAGGTCTCTCTCTTCCCCTACCACCCACTCCATCTGCACCGTTGCATAAAAAGAAAAGACACAGGCTACACTTCAACTCTCTGCCTTTGCTGATTCTGTATGAGCATGTAATTAACTGCACAGAAGTAATGAGCAAGAGGCTCATTAGTCTGGGCTGATGCATTTTGCAATTGCCTGGATCACTGCCTGTTTAGCATGCATGTATAGATGTGCAGTATTGCTCATAATTAATTTTTTCTTTGCTTCCCACATGGAAAGAAGGGGGGGGGACGTAGGTCCTGCATGCACTGCACCTCATGTGGTGCATGGCCATTTGTTACTCAATGCCAAATTTTCAAAACAGTACAGATATTTTAACTTGGAAAGGCTCTATAGTTACCTGGTGGAGGGCTCGGGATCAAACAAACAGTGGGTCATTTTTCAGCTCTGACTCCTTTTTCTGAGCACAGGTCTTTATTTTGACCAAAATTCCATTTGTGATGGAACTAGTTGTGTTTATTTTAAACCATGAGTTTCTTTTCATTTCTAAATTCTGCCTTTTCTATAGATCCACCAAAGGATAATGGAGGGTCAGACATCTCCGTGTATATTCTAGAAATTTCAGAAGCATCAGTTGGTAAGTGACCGAAGATGTTAAATGATTTGCTTAGTTATGATCATGTCTGTGTTTCACTTCTGTACGTGACAGGGATCACTCCTGGATTTGTCTAACTTAAAACTTAAGAGATAGTAATTTTGTTTTGATATATCTGCACTCACTTTTTAGCCAAGATTGGATCCTCGAGTGACTTCTTAACCATTTATAACCATCGTGTGCTGCCAAGCACAAGCCTGAAAGCAGCAAATATTTGTCATCTGTGGAAGGACTTTCCTTTGCCTGGAATGAAAATCTGCTCCCAGGGACTCACTGAGGACAGCCCTATCCATGTCCTCTCCTTGGTCCTCTTGGTGTTCCAGTTGCCACACTGCTATTTGTAATGTTGCAAAAGTCCATTTCCCTCTTTCTCCCCACCCCCAGACTGTTGATTGATATTTCATTTTTCTCTTAGGGAGTAAATGGGAAGTAGCATGTAGTGGTTCCATGAGAGAACATGTATGCACTCAGCTCAGCCCTGGTACGTCATACAGACTAAGGGTCTTCTGCATTGGTAGAGGTGGCCAAAGCCAGGTGAGCAAGGAAGTCCCTTTAAAAAACACATGGGGGGAGGGGGATGTGTGTATTTCACCATACACAGCAAGTGCACTGAAAGCTGCAAAATTTTTTATTATCCATAGAATTCTAGTCATTTTAATTAAATATAAAAAAGCAGGTTTATGGCCTCGCAGGGCTGCAAAATATGGACTTTAAAAGTAGATGAGCAGTGTCTTATCTTACTTATTGCACACAAAGGAACTCAAGGTGACGTTCACGTGGGTCAGACCTGCTGGGTGTCAGCAGCTTTGTTGCATCATCTGCCTTCAAGACTGTGCCCCTGGGTCCATGGTTGAAATTGTCACAGTTAAGAAGGATTGCTACCTACTGGAATATAGGACCCGCCCTATTTTACTGTCCTTCCACATGCAGAATACATCACAATAACAACAAAAATGGAGGTTTAATGAAGGTGCAGGACTTGGGTTTAGCTTGGCGCAGACTTGTCATGTTCTGAAGGCAGAGTTAACACACACACAGAGAGAGAGAGCCCTGCTTGAAAGAACATGTTGGAAGTGCATGTGAAACGGATGCTTTGTATTTCGACACCTGTAAGCCAATATGTGTCTTCATTTCTAGGCCTCTGATATACTCATTGTTCAGACACCGGCTGTTCCTCCTGGGCCATGTAATTCTCCATATCTGGCTGCAAGACCCAAGACCAAGGAACTCAGTCTTATTTGGGGTAAGATCTGGCAGGAAATGGGGGGGGGGCATTCACTTGCAAGTTGGATCAGCAAAAAAGGCATAGATGATATTATTATTATTATTATTATTATTATTATTATTATTATTATTATTAGATACCTTCCTCTACCCCAGGGGCTCAGAGAGACATATACTAGTTTTTCTAAATATTAATTGTTTAGAATGCAGAGCCAGAGGCCAACCAGCTCAAACGTGGCCAGAAGCCCATCACCAGCCTGATCCCCCAAATCCAATAACCCAGCCTATAGCTCTACAAACTCAATAGATTTAAAATCGTAGGTCAAGGCATTGTACTTTGGGTAGATGAAGGTGGTGAACAGCTTCTGCAGGTAGTTTGGCTCCCATTTAAAAGTTGCACTGCCATTGCCTGCTCATCACTAAAATGCTGCCTCGGGGTCCTGCAGAGAGGGCAGTGAGCAGTGTTGCTGTCACAGTCGTAACAGAGGAAAAGTATATTTAACAGCCATAATTTGGATTGGGAGGGGTTAACAGCACCATGCCAAGGGCCCCCTGAAGTTGGCACTGGCCCTGCCCAAGGGGCTCACAAGGCTGAGAGGAGCCAATAAAATAAAAATTGCATTCTAAACATCAAATATGTATTTTTATTTTAAAAAAACCAGTATCACACCATAAATATCTTGTGCACAAAACCATACAAAGTGGGCTGGGCTGAGCTCAGCCTGGGTGGTGCTGGGCTCTCTGGACCTTTGTCCTAAGAGAAGACTTCTTTCCAGCAGCCTCACCAACTTTCCCTGACAAGCATTGTTAAAGGTGGTGGCAGCGGCAATCATAAGGCAATAAAAGTAACTAACATCCACTCACAGTTGAGGTTACATTTTATCCAAAAACATGACTTGTATTCCTATTTTACAGATCCCCCTGCCATGGATGGGGGTTCAGAGATAACAGAGTACATTCTGGAAATAGCAGAAGGTGACAGAGATGAACGGAGGCAAATATACCGGGGCGAGATGCCAGAATGCACAGTGAATGGTCTCATTCCTGGGAGGACATACTGTTTCTGGACACAAGCAGCCAACAAAGCTGGGGTATCTCATCAAATTCTTTTTTCATAACAACAAATTTCTTATAGAATTTATCTGTGGGTGGGTAGGTTGTAGAAGCAGGAAATCCAGATCAGGGTATGCATTGTTATCATTTTTGCATGCCTTTAAATCTAAGTTTCATATAGTTTTGAAAACTTGTCTGGAAAGGTTGAATTTTGGCCAGTGTTTAAATATTTTCCCCATGCAAGCATGATGACCTGGCCACAACTATTTAGGCAGCACATGTTACTGTCATCCTCCCACACCATATTTCAGGCTTAATAAAGAGCTTAGCTTGCCCTTTTATCTGATGTACCCTGGCAATGCCTCTATTTGTTCTGACCTCCATTTCCAATTTACTTCAGCTGCCGCCACTAGTTGGGTCATTTTGAATTTGAAATGGAATCTGAGAGATCCCAAACAGCCTTGGCAAGCGTTGCTTGTCTTGTTGCCCCCACACATCTGCATCTGCCTAAGATATGCCTGGGGAATGGAGTTTGTAAATGTTCTTACCTGCCTGGTCTTCTGGTGGTGATTTTTAATCCAGGCAAATGACTATATACCATTCTGATCTCAAAGCAGAAACAATTGCCACTGGTTGAAGGACTGGCACCCTTTTCAGTTTGTTTGTTTGTTTGTTTGTTTGTTTGTTTGTTTTCTGCAGAGATTTATTTCAATCTAGAAGGACAGTCTGTGTCAGTTACTAAATTTTTATTTATTCTCTGATTTTAAAATAATTTCAGCCTGAGTATATTAAAGCCTCTTTTCCCATTCTTGAATGCACCTGAGAACTTTCTTGGTTTTCCCTTTTAAAGTGAAGGAGAAATAAATGGAGAACTAGATGGAAAGTAGCTTGTGAGAAGGGAAGATTCTAGAGGCTTGCCTCTCCAGTCTTTCACTCAGCCTTTCCAACTGATCACTTGCAGGCTCCCCCCCCCCCCGCCCTAGCAGATTGGAGGTTCCCAAGAGCCAAATTGGCCTAAGGGCAGCTCTAGTCTCTCAGGCAGTAACTACTGTAGGAATCCTGAATCCCTTTCCTTGAGTAAACCTGAAGGGCAGAACATAAACCAGTAGGTTTTCAGGTGTCGCTGCTCTATAATGGCTGCCTCTTCACATGTACAGTGGTACCTCAGAAGTCGAACGGAATCCGTTCCAGAAGTTCCAAAACATTCATTAACCAAGGCGCAGCTTCCGATTGGAAGCTCCTGTAGCCAATCGGAAGTTGTGTTGGACGTTCATGTTCCCAAAGAACGTTTGCAAACTGGAACACTCACTTCCGGGTTTGCAGCGTTCTGGAGTACCAGATGAGTACCAAGGCATTCAACAACCAAGGTACGACTGTATTCAAATTATATGCCTGATGGAATCGCACTAGAAGATGTATGTGTACCTTCATGCAAACTTAACAGATCAGTATAAGATGCAGCCGTGCTACATTGCTAATATGTCAACCACCTCTTATAAATGAGAATAGAACAGGATAGCTCAGTTGGTTAGACTGTACTGCTAATAATACTTAAGGTTGCAGGTTCGATCCCTGTGTGGGACAGCTGTATATTCCTGCTTTGCAGGAAGTTGAACTAGATGGTCCTCAGGGTCCATTCCAATTCCAACTCTACAATTAAGTGGTCTAGAAATGCCTTAAATTATAATAAATAAAATCACATAAAAGCCAGCATGTCAAAAGTAAACTACTAAGGGTTCTGCTTCAGATCCAAAGTTTGGAGGGCTAATAGTCAGAAGACCAGTTTTGTAAGGGATGCTACTGAAATAAACTCAACAGTTCAGTAGCCAGAGAAAGAACATTCCCAGTTTGACAGTTGTACACCATTGGCAGTCTGTAAGAATATTGAATTGGTCTATCTCTTTGGTCTTTTCTAATCTTGGGGTCCTCTTTCCCTACAGCTTGGTCCTTCCTCAGAAAAGGCAGAGCTTTCTACAGCTCCAGGGCCCCCAGAACCATGTCGCGCCCCTGTGCTAACTTGTAAGACAGCTACTTGCGTAGTAGCCACATGGGAGGTATGTTGTTTATTTACATATAATTCATCTACTCCATGGCTGTTATTCAAGCCCCATTGAAATAAACGTGAATTGCAAAACTCTCAATTTACAATTGTTAATAATAAAAAGCCTTTGTGTGCATAATCAATGAATCCAATAGGGCACATTAACTGTTTCAGTATGGCACTTCAGATTCTTGCGCATTTCACAAAAATGCAGGATTTTGTGAATAATGCTGTTTGGTAGCCTCTCTTTTACTAACTAAAACAGCCCTTACTTGTTTACATGCTTGCATTTTCATCTCGGAAAGCAGAAGATGGTAGAGAGAAGGAATTTGTAGGAATTGTTTCTTTTGTTAAATTCTTTATATAGTTGGCGTTCAACTATATATTGCTTTGCCATTTTTGTAAACCAAATAGATTTGTAAACTATTTTTTCCTTAGAGGAGACTCATTGAAATAAACATGTCTAAGTTAGGTCCATTAATTTCAGCAGGTGTGCTCTGTGTAAAACTTCATTGAATACCATCCATAGAGCACTATGACTGATTTCCCCCCCTCTAATTTGGCGCTAGCCAAACCCATTCCTGTATCGTATCTGGACTGTCTGATGCAGTTCATTGCTTGTGAGTGCTTTTCTTTGTAGCAGTCCATGAACCCTGGTCTAGAGAAAAGCAGGTGTAGCCACCTGCCCTTTGTAGCCACCTTCAAAGGGACTTTGCAGAATTGCATTTCCACTGGTTGGTTGAACTAACTCAATCAGCTTTGGCTTCCTACTATTGTAGCAGGGGCTGAGCATAGCACAGAGAACCCTGGGGATCCTCTTTCACCTTTGATTGCTTCTCATTCTAAATGCAGCCCTAAAAGCTATGGGGAGGCTCCATGCAACTGCATGTAGGCCATGATTTTGATTAAAAGGCAAAGATTAAGAGCAGCACCAAGAACTGGATGGAAGCCATCATTATGTAAAAACAGTGTTGTGTCTTAATGTTCCTTCCCTATCGTCAGCTTTTCCTTCCCTATCGTCCAGTCATCAGGCAGAAAGGTGGCGTATATATATTTAAATAACGGAGTGTCCTAATGGAAGGATTAGGTTAGAAACCAGCAGTCTTATTTTCAATAAGTTTCTCCTGTGCTACAGGAATATACATGGAATATGTTTGCAATCGATGAGAATTTTTGAATTTTCACTTTTTGGTTTTATTTCCTTCAGATTCCAGCAGGCAATGGTGCAGATGTTACTGAATACAAATTAGAATGGGGCCAAGTAGAAGGATTCATGCAGATAATATACAGTGGCCCTCTTCTGACCTATGAAGTGAGAGGGCTTTCACCTGCAACTACATATTATTGCAGAGTTCAGGTAAGTAAATCTGGATGCATCCACCTTTTTTTGCTCAAGAGCTATTTGTTCTAATGAGATCTTAAACAGGAAGTTAGCTCAGTAATTGCAGAGCTGTGTTGTGTGAAAGATTTTTTTAAAAACTATTCAAGACTCTTCTGACCCCAGAGCATCCTCAATGGCCCATGGCTATCACTTTATCCATCCCTCTCTGCTAGAAGTAGGTGATTCTGTCATATTGCACCATGAGGCACAATTCGATTCTTCCACTAGTCTGGCCGCAAAAAATGCAGCAAAAATGCAACTGCTCATCCTGAAATCAAGCTGTCTGTTGCATCTTTGGAAAATTGGAAACAATATAAAGGTCAGGTAAAAATGGTTGAGAGTATTTACAAAAGAAGAAGAAGAAGAAGAAGAAGCTAAAATTACAGAATGAGAGGATGTATAAATCAAACTTACAAATAAACTGTGAGTTCAATACAACTCGCAACATATGAACAACTTGCATATAAACACAGTCTTGCCATGGACAAATTCAATTATATTTGGAATCCATTCTCACAATAGTAATAGGTTAAGATCTGGTGAAGTACAATAACAATTTAGTACAGTGGTACCTCGGGTTACATACGCTTCAGGTTACAGACTCCGCTAACCCAGAAATAGTACCTCAGGTTAAGAACTTTACTTCAGGATGAGAACAGAAATCGTGTTCCAGTGGTGCGGCAGCAGTGGGAGGCCCCATTAGCTAAAGTGGTGCTTCAGGTTAAGAACAGTTTCAGGTTAAGAACAGACCTCCGGAACAAATTAAGTACTTAACCCGAGGTACCACTGTAAAGTATATAATTTGGGGGGGTTCCCCTCCCCCCCCTTTATTTTCCCTTCTGCGCAGGTGCTGATTCTCTTTTTCTTTTTCTCTCTTTTATTTACGTCACATCATGTTTAGTGCACATATGATTATGTACTTTTTGAACTTTCATTAAAGCATGAGGTTTTCAGAAGCGACTGCCTCTCTAATTTTGTGTTAGGCCATGCTCCCAATGGCAGCCATTTTTCTTATGCCCCTCCTCCTCCCCTAGCAGCTATTTTGTGATTGGCACCCAGAGCACACTCTCAAAATTCGAAAAGTGCCACCTGGTTCAGAAAAGTTGGCAGCCCCAGTTACAGGGGAAGTAAAATAGTCCACTTTGTCTGCACCATTCAATCCCCCCCCCCCCCGGTCTCTGGCATGTTCCCAACACATACCTTTTTTTCCCCAAGCTAAAAAAAGCTTCAACCTTTGTAACCAAGCTCTTGTTTGCAAGATCTAGAGTTCTTCCAAATAGGGAAGCTCTCTCCAACACAAGTGGTCATTTCTTCTTCTTATTTTGTATAATAACATTTCCAACTTCAGAGCAGAATTCTGTGTCAACTACTAAATTGTTGAATTAGCTATTGCTCTTATTTTAACACCTTTCCTTCATCTTCCTTCAGGCCGTGAATATAGCTGGTGCTGGATTGTTTGGGGAAACTAGCATGGTCACAACCCCGGCTTCCGTGCCAGCTGCAGTGACAGTATTGCACTTGCTCAAAGAAGACCAGATGGAAGCCCGCCTTCCTCTCTCAAAGTGCCTTGCTCTTCAGTGGGAGGAGCCCAATTGCCATGGGGCAGAGATCCTTGGCTACAATATAGAGTATGGGGAAAGACAAGTCTCAACTGTCAACAAAGTTACAAGCCATGTTCTGGAGAACCTGCAACCTGACACTTTATACAGGTGATTAGACAGCTCAGTTTCAGATTAACATAGCTTCATCAGGCGCACACTTAATGCAACAGTCAAGCTAAATTAGATTCAGGGGGCACACAAACAGCCTCATCATGACGCAGGGGCTGTGGGTTTAAACAATGCAGTGGTGCTGCTTAATACTTTTTCAACAGCCCATCTTCCCAATAAGAATTACTGGTTGCTTTTCTGTCCACTTCCTTGCTCTCCTGTGGCCGAGAAAGCTGCTGAGGTGGAAGGGAGCAATATTTTGGTTGGGAAAGCAACCTGAGAGGACAAAAGGGCTTCCTTATCTAGACACAGCTCAGATTATATCTGAAGTCCCTGTGGCTACCTGTCAAGTTTTTCATTGCTCACAGATACCCAGATTTCTATGTCCTGTTTCACTTGGGCCTAACCTTTCTCCTTAAAAGGAGGTTTCAAGCTTCCTTAATGTTGAAAATCTAATACCCATTTATCAGTTGCAGTTACAGGGGCTGAAATACAGGAGGCACCCTGTGGCTGTTTCGCTTGCCTCACTTTCACTTTCAGGCAGAAATTAAGCATGACTAGCAGGTGCTGAAAGGGGCAACTCCATGTTTGAGCGCCCCCTCCCTTGTAACACGAAGTAATCGAAATGCAAAGCATAACATCACGCTGTGCATAATGTACTTTACTTTATTGACCGACACTAGAAGAGTGGTGAACCAGATTATCTTCTTCCCCCATTGGGATGCATTTGACAGGTGGGTCAGTCACCTGCTGTCACAATGACATCCGGTAACCTTTTTTGCCCACAGTGGTCTTCAGAAGTCCTTTTCAAAACACTGCCTTGCACAGTACTGTGCAAGCACAGATATTTGTATAGGGCTGAGCCAGATTTTTACCTACCCCCATTGTGTGTGATGTCCATTGTAGGGCAGCAGAGCCTGGCTTTGCCACCTTGGCTTCTCCCAAACCAAATGGGGAGGCCTGGTGGGCCTAGTTAGCTCCAGAGGGTAGAGGTTTCCCACCCATGCATTAAACCAGTTATTTTTAACTATGATTTAATGTGACATCTGAAGCACATCACTGAGCGTGACGTGTAGAAGAGATGACTCCATAGTGCACAGTTGTGATTGGGGTAAATGTACATGTTAAAACTTCTCTCTTTTTTCTGTTCTTAAGGTACATGAGTCCTTCTGTCTTTCTAGCATCCCTAGTAGATGGATGCTACAAAGTGGATGTTGGCAGGAAACTATTTTCTGTTTATCATTGTAGTCCTGTGGCTTTGAAAATGTTTTTTAAAACCCACCTTCAGTGAATTGTGGTTAAAAACAACAACAACAACAACTAAGCAATAATTTTATCTTAATGACAAGTTTTCTTCCCTTCATTCTCTCTTAGAATCCGAATCCAAGCCTTTAACAATCTCGGAACTGGTCCCTTCAGCCCCCACATTAAAGCAAAAACAAAGCCTTTACCTCCGCAACCCCCACAAATGGAATGCGCGGTCTTTAGTTACCAGAGCCTTAAGCTAAAATGGGGTGACGGCCCTGGCAGAGCTGTAGCCACCAGTACAACACATTTCAACCTCGAGATGGAAGTTAAAGCTGGCAGGTGAGAGCAGCCTGTGTCTTGGTTCTCATGATCAAGTGAGCTTTTGTTTTGTTTTTAATATTCAGGAGCTCTTCAAGGTTTCAGAAGATGCCAGATTGGATGACATGCATACCCAGATCACTCTCCTACTTACCCATAGTGGAGAACGAGAGATCACCTCCCCACCCCTCTTGATGGCGTCTGCCACTGGGGGGGTTATTCATAGGCTTAACATTCAAAAACATTTGTGTGTAGGTCTCACATCATACCAACACTATTCTAGGTAGAACCTAAGAATCCATCTCACAAACTGGGCAGTACAGCTTTTAGATTGCTTTTTATACTTGTAAACTGCCCCGAAGCCTATATTGGCATATAAATTAACAGTAATAGATCATTACAGTTGCACATAGCTATCCAGTGGCGTCTGCAGAAGAGCATATGTACTGAGTGGATGAGGATAGAAGACATAGTCCCAGAACTGATCTGAATGAAAAAGAAGCCTCCTTCCTGGCTTTTAATTTCATTGGACCAGTAGTTGTTGGTAGATGGAGCACTCCAAAACATCATGCCACTTGGATCATGTAGAAGTATAGATAAGCCTTTTTTTAAAAATGCCCTCAAATGTTGCTCAGTACTTGCCACTTGACAGTGTTTCTCCTCTTCTGGAGATTAACATAGCTACAGGTATCAAAGAAATAAAGAGTGGAAGAGACCAACTTATCAGAATGTGCATCTTGAAAAGAAGAATGTGTATCTTGAAAAGAAGCAAACAGGCATGATTAGCTGTGCTTCAGAGTCTATAACATACATATCTTTTCCCCAACCCTGCAGATTCGTTACTATCTACAGTGGACCTTGTCACACGTACAAAGTGCAGCGGCTTAGCGAATCCACTAAATATTACTTTAGAATCCAAGCATGCAACGATGCTGGTAATGGAGAATTTTCTAAAGTTTACGCGTTCACCACAACCAAATCTACACCACCTGCTCTGAAAGGTGAGGACATTTTATCATATGTTATTTAAGCAAGGGAAACTCGGAAGTGGGGATTCCAATGTTAGAGGCAATTCAGGGCAATACCTCCATTCAAAGAGTGGTAACACAGTGCTGGCACGGAATGTAATAAGCCTCCATGTAGAAAGGTAGTGTACCTATGATTTGTAGTCATTGGGGATGAAACCAGAATCTTCTACATGTACCTTCCTTATCGGTGGGAGAAACATCTTGGTGAGATGGACCTTAGCTTAGGCTGCCTTAAAGTGTCACATTTAATGTGTTTTGCTTACACTTTAGAAATGTGCACAAGTGCTATGCACACACCAGTTTTGTTCTAGTTTGGGTTGCCGGCATGGCTTACAGACAAGAAATATAAAACAAGAAACTAAAACAACCCCCCCACTAAATGAGGTGTGTTGCAGGTGTGACAACAGGTGGCTACTAAAGACAGGGCCTTTTTGGTTGTAGTGCTCCAGTGTTTGCATCTTCCCATAAAGGCTTATCTGGCTCCCATATTAAGGTCATTTTGCCACCAGTTGAGGACTTGTTCTGTCTTGCAAGAGTTTTAAAATTCAGTGCCAAGAAGCCACCTTGGGCTTCCTCCTCCTCCTCCTCCTCCTCCTCCTTCTTCTTCTTCTTCTTCTTCTTCTTCTTCTTCTTCTTCTTCTTCTTCTTCTTCTTCTCCTTTTCTTCTTCTCCTCCTCCTCCTCCTCCTCCCTGGGGCCAAACTTCTAATTAAATGGAAAGGACCACAGGTATGCATATGCTGTTTTACATTGCAAGCTGAGAATATGCACAACATTTTAAATGGATTTCTAAGATCTGAGTTATGAATTTCCTCTTTTCAGCACCCAAAGTGCAACAAGTGGGAGATAACGCCTGTGAGGTCACATGGGAGACTTTACAGCCAATGAAACGTGATGCCATTGTTTACATTTTACAACTTGCCTGTGGGAGGGAAGTTGATCAGGTAATCTCAGTTATATCTCTTCTGTTTGAGAAATCTTGATTCTTAGGTAATTTTTTTAACTTGTGGCAAAAGGTCATTTTTATTATATGTATTTCTTTGAACTGCTAGATCAAAATACTGTGTGTTCAGAAGACTGGTGTTGTGTAGGGTATTTCCTGAAGCAGGGAAGAAGCATGTGCCCTTAGTTTTTTATATATATATATATATATATATATCTCCATCCCTTTGTCATTGCTGTCTCATTTTAAGAATTAGAATTTTCCAGAATGGAAGGTAGTGGTCCTGAGCATTACTCTCATGCGTGTCCTCAATTCTCTTGAGCAGGGAATCCAACTCATGAAGAAAATAACATTATTGTGGTTATTTGTGGTAGCAGAATTAATGAAACTGCCAAACAGGGGAGAGGCGACCAGTGACCCTCTAGTTATTGAGGACTGCAACTCTGTCACACCTGATACTTGACCACATTGGCAAGGGCTGATAGGAGTTGCAACAATACTTGAAAGGCCACAGGTTCCATACCACTGCTTCAAGACTCTAGGTTGTAGCCAGTGCTCGATTCTACTCAGCGTACACCCACCATAGTGAATGGACATGACTAACCCAGGTCCGTTATTGGACACAATTCACTGGCCTAGTTCTCACTGAGGTGATAATCTGTGGCTGGGCTGCACTCCCAAATGGTAGCATCAGTGCTACTAACCGCACCAGTCTATCCCTAACTCCCCATACTCATTTCTTTGCAGCTGCAAAATCACATCCTGCTCCACCATCCATGTGTGCATGCTGCATCTTGCGATGGATTTTGTGAGGTGGGGCTTACCTGCGCCCTCAATATTTTATTCAGGTTGACACCCCTGTTTCTAAAGACTTATGTCTCTAGTAATGTGACTGTAAATTCTACATTTGTCATGTTCCTATCAAACAAATTCTTATTATTTTAAACTCCAAAACATTGTACTTTGTGGATGAGTACAGTTGAGAAATGAACTGGGCCAGCCTGCCCCAAGCTGTTGCCTTCCAGATGGTTTTTTATGGGAGTTGTAGTCCAAAACATATAAAAAGCAATAGGTTGGAGCAGGCAGACCCAGCTATTCTAGGCTGAAGTGCCAAGTGATCTACAACCTTCTCTTTGTCCCATGTTAATCTCCAGCACCGCCAGGTAGGACTGAGAAAGACCACTGTCTGAAACACTGGAGAGCTGCTGGCCATCCTTGCTGACCTAGATGGGCTTGCGATCTGACAGTCTATATTTGACAGCCTCATACGTTCCTATTCAGTAGCACTTAGAACGTACTTGAATGTGATTAAAATTTGATACGTATGTATTTGTTGCTTCCTTAGGTATACAAGGGACCAGAGACTTCATTCCGTGTTACCAACATTCAGAATAACTGTGAATACCGGTTCAGGGTGTGTGCTGGACGCCAGCATAATGACGGCACTGGATCCCAGGAACTCTTTGGACCATATAGTCCTTACGCAGTGTTCTCATCTCAGAAACAGGCGTCAGCAGCACCAAACACAGATGCCGGCCCCGACCTCACGAAACGCAAGAAGGCGCTCAGCGATGAACAGTTTGCCTTCCTGCTTCTCGTCATCTTTGCAATAGTTGCCATTTTATTTGCTGTTCTCATTCAGTACTTTGTGATCGTAAGCGAGTGAGCTTGCGGATCGACTTCAATACTCGGCTTGTTATTTTTCATACAGAAGTTTTATGCCTTGGGTATTTATGTAAATTCCAACTAAAATGCTAACTGGGAATGATTGTATAAGACCCATGTTTCCATTTTTGCTGCTGGACTTTTAACAGCGAGGCTGGGTAGATAGAACTTCTCCCCCTCCCACCCCCTCCACCACAAACTCTTCCTTCCCAGGGGTGGTGGGGTAAGAAGAAATGAGCAGAAGAAAATCCCTATTACCACATAGTTATGCATCTTCTAATCAGGGTTAGCTGTTGAAAACAGCAAAATAAATAAATAAAGCAAGCAAGCTGCCTTAATATGCACTTGTGATTCTCAGAGAGCTGGAAAATTCTCACAGTAAGATTTTTATTCAAAGCCAAGAAAGGATTGGTGTGGTGGGGGGAGCTCAGCCTCTTCAGCCCAAGTCTCTGCACATGGGAGATATACAGCAGCAAAGATGGTTCGGCTTAGAACAGTACTGTATTAAAGAACATTGCTAGAGCATACCACAACAGATATATACTGTAGACTGAAACGAAACCAAAATCTTAGCAACTTCTACTTTAGTGATACTTTTATTTTTCTGATCATTTTAATCTTTGGGATTTTAATAGTTAGATTTATCACTTCAAGAGCCAAGGGTCATAGAAGGTGTCTGCATTCTTAGGAGGTTTTTTTTATCAAAAGCACCTCAAGGCACCAAGATTCACCTAAGTACAGAAGGATTTGCATTGGTATGTAACGTGGCAAAATACTCCCCCTTCTATACTGTAACATTTCTGAATGAAATGCTTTCTCTCTCGTTGGTAAGCAACTTGTAGGCCCAACCAGAGTTCACTCTCTGAGAGAACAGTAACGCCCTGTGCTTCTGATTGAACACCACTGCGGCGTGTTTTTTTTCAGAGGAAAAGCACAGAATTTTTTTGTCTTTAATGAGAACAAAAAGTGCATTTATGATAAATGTTCCACTATTTGGCTCAAACTGAGCAAATGCTTTTTGTACTATTCTTAACATAAATTTTTTAAAAAAAGATTCAAACTGTGGTCGGTTCTTTTCACTTTTTTAAGTTCTTGGGATTCTCTCCAATGTAATCCAACTGATCAAGTCACATGTGAAAATGAACCTTGCTTTTAAAAAAGTTTTAAATTTTTTAAAGGGAATTGCTGTCTCCTTGGTAGCAGTTTCATATTCCATTGTTTTTGTGGTTCCAAAGTCTTTTCAGTTATGTGATGAAATCTTCAGTGGCAGGTCTGGCTTTGGGTGGAATAGTGTTGTTGTTGTTTTGTTTTGGGGGGACAGGGGGGTGAATATCATGCACTACATAAGACTGTTCTTTGTCAAGCCTCTGCAGCAGGTACCTGTGAAGTATAAGTAATTAAATGTTGTCTTTACGTTCACGCTCCTTCGAAAGCTGGAATCAACCTATTTCATTTTGGACAAATAAATCCAAGTTCAAACTAATAAGTTTGTTCCGTTTAACTAATAAGAGAAACCTAACAGTTATACTTTATGAAACATCAGAGCATTTGCACTTGTACGTGGGACAGTGGATGTAATGTGTAAGTCAGTTTAGCTTGAGATGCCTCTGTTTCAGACAACAGAACATCATAAAAGTGTTTCTCAACTGGCTGTTAGTTCATAATGGTAACTTAAGATTTGTGGCATTGCGTATGCATTTCACACCTGGGTGGACACACACAGACACACATATCACTTAACTATCTTAAAAGTAGATATATGGTGCAATCTGAAATTAATCTTTTTCAAAAAAAAATGTACTCTCCTTTTTGTGATCTATTTATTTTGATTTTTTAAAAAAATTCTGGAAACTATGTTTGAATGTATTGTGCTACTTGTAGAAGAACTTTTAAGTTTATCATATATTGTAATGGAAGCCTCTCTTCAATGTTCGAAAGAGTTTTATACAAATGTTAGTGTCTTTTAGTTCACAGGAACGTTTACAACCTGATTTTCTTTCATACTTCACTTTTTATATAAAACAATAGATTGTCAGCAGATTTCTGTTGCCAAAGGGTGTGTTTTTGCTGAACTCTCTGACAAAAATGATTGGGAGGGAATACAGAGTCTTATTTAATTGGCAATAGTATGTCAGATACAATTTTTTTAAAAAAAATTAGGTTTTTTTGAATAAATACTAACCAAAATTATGACTTCCTGGAAAGTTAAAAGTTTAATTTGTATTTGTATTTGCCACCAAATGTTTATATGTCCAGATGATTTACTGGAGAACATAATGGTAGAATTTTATATTTACGACTATACATTCCAGGCTGATGTACTCTAGTGGCATTAATGTATTAGATCCCCTTTTCTCTTGTATTTTTATTTTTATTTTTTTTTTGCTGTATTTCATACTTATGTTAAACCTGCCAGGCATCGTATTACTAAATTGTAACTATCAAATAGATAATATATTTAATATGGCCAATAAAGATACAATTTTTTTCCCATTGGGTTTGTGGAATTATGTGTTGTGTATGGTGATGCGTGAAGAAGGGAGGGGCCACAGACCCTTGTTTATATATAGTTGCAAGAGACAGACCTCAAGGGGCATATAAAAAGAACTGTTGAAGCCCTAACCACTACAGGTAAAGTTCCATGTCCAGTCACACTTTGGCCAGACTTTCTCATTCTTGGTTCTAACTTTATTTTCATGTTATGGCCAATTTCAAAGGGATGTTTTGTATCATGTTTTTTTAAATTGAAAAAGGCAGAAAATTTAACATGCATAATGCATCTCTCTCGAACATAGAAACTTCCTCACACCAATGGTCCATTGGTCAATGGTTTAGAGCGCCACCTGCTCTAGTATTGTCCACAGCTTAGTATTGTCCACATTGGCGGGTGGCGCTCTAAACCACTGAGCCTCTTGGGCTTGCCAATCAGAAATTCAGCGGTTCGAATCCTCACGACGGGGTGAGTTCCCATTGCTTTGTCTTGGCCCCTGCCAACCTAACAGTTCAAAAGCATACTAGTGCAAAATGATATATAGGTACCGCTGCAGCGGGGAAGTAAATGGGGTTTCTGTGCATTCTGGTTTCCGTCACGGTGTTCTGTTGCACCAGAAGAGGTTTAGTCATGCTGGCCATATAACACAGCTGTCTGTGGACAAATGCCTGTTCCCTCGGCCTGAAAGCGAGATGAGCGCCACAACCCCAGAGTCGCCTTTGACTGGACATAACCATCCAGTGGACATACCTTTTTACCTGTCCACATTGATTGATGAGGTTCCTCCATGGTGTGACAGAAGGTTCTTTCCTTGCCCTATTGGGAGTTGGTAGAACCTTCTGCATGCAAGATAGGATATGCTCTACCACTGAGCTACTGCCCTTCCCCAATTCTGCCTAATTCCAATAATTTAAATGGAAAAAAGTAGCAAGAAGACATGGATAAATTTCTAAGCTTGTATCCTATAAGGAATAGAAACCTCAATTTTAAAAGTAGAAATTTCAAGGTTCTACACTTTTTGCCATGTACCCTTCTTGGGCCATGCTCTGGAATTTCTTCCAGATTCCTCATGCTCAGGGCATTTTCTGGCAATTTATTTCAGCTTCTCACCTGCAACAGGCACTGCAGCCATACGAATTCCTGGGTGACAGTTCAACTTTTTTAGGTGGAGTGCAACCCTGCACCCCCTCAAAAAAACAAAAAACCAACAACTAGGAGAACAAGGAGGGTACTGTTAGATTCAGCTTTGTCTTTGATGGCTTGATGGCTTAGGTAGCCTCTGTAAATGTACAGCACCTTTTCACTAGCTGCAACTCATTCTGCACAGACAAAGGCTTGCCCTAGAACCATCCTAACTGGATTACTGTAATTTAAGTGTGGGACTGCCTTGAAAGCAGTTCAGAAACTGCATCTAATTCAAAAATACAATGGCTAGATTGCTACCTTAAACATGTTGCAGCTGTTTTACACCCTTTTAGTCTGTTTCTGGGCACAGCAGGGGTCAGCAAACTTTTTCAACAGGGGTCCAGTCCACTGTCCCTCAGACCTTGTGGGGGGGCGGACTATATTTTGAAAAGAAAAATTAACGAATTCCTATGCCCCACAAATAACCCAGAGATGCATTTTAAATAAAAGCACACCTTCTACTCATGTAAAAACACCAGGCAGGCCCCACAAATAGCCCAGAGATGCATTTTAAATTAAAGGACACATTCTACTCATGTAAAAACACAAGGATTCCTGGACCGTCCACGGGCCGGATTTAGAAGGCGATTGGGCTGGATCCAGTCCCCAGGCCTTAGTTTGCCTACCCATGGTTCAGAGGGACCTGTTAATGCTGAAATTTTAAACACACTAAGGAATAAGCCCCATTGAACTCAACGGGCTTTACTCTGATGCATAAGGTTTCATTGTTAAAATCATTTAATGGCACTGAGTACCTGAATGACTACTTTCGTTTGTGCCTCCCTGTACCTTAAGAGGTGCTTCAGAACCCCATTGCTGTCAACGAAGGCATTCTCTGGCTAGGCACACAACCGCTTCAGTTTCTTCCAGCTGACACCTAAGTTTAAATGAAATGACTCTTTCTTGTGCCTTTCTAGATCTGTGGTCTTAAACCTGCTTTTAGATGGCTATGTTGCTTCAACATGCTATTGGCTTATTTATTTAAAAAAACACTTTTATTTTTTATATTTTAAGTCATCTGAAGAGCAGGTATCAGTTCAGAGCAGGTATCAGTTCAGAGCAGGTATTAATTTAAAAAAGAAGCACACACAAACACAACAGCTTGTGGACAAGGCTGAGAGTGCTGAAAGGTAGGCGGCCTAATGCGAAGTGGTGGTTTTAGGGATGGCAAGTTTCCATAATTCAGGCAACATTGCTGAAGGTAATGCAAGTGGGAAGGGCAACAGTTTAGCAGCCTACTGCAAAATAGTGACTGCCGTCTGTGCTACTGGTTGGGCAAGGCAGGTGGAAGAAGCCCTTGCCTCTGAATATATTTTAATGGTCTGCCCAGCAAAAATAGTTCTATCAAGCTATAATTATTATGGTCTGAAAAGGCAGTGTCAAAAGATTACAGCATTTGGGCCGTTTTAGTTTAGAGAGAAGAGTAAGAGGAGACAATCATGGAACCATAGAGCTGGAAGGGACCTTGAGAGTCATCCAGCCCAATGCAGGAATCTCAACTAAAGCATCCATGAGGCCATCCCAAGCATAAACAGTGACCACCCAGAGGCGTGTATACAATTATACATGGTGTGGAGAAAGTGGACAGAGAAAAGTTTTCCTCCCTTGTAATACTAGAACTCATGGACATTATCCCCACCCCACCCCACCCCAAAAAAGCTGCATGTTGGAGGATTCAGGGTTGCAAGAGCCTAGTTGTGGTATACAGTTAAATTATGGAATTTCACGCACAAGAAGGAGTGGTGGCTTTAAAAGAAGATTGAACAGATTCATGAAAGATAAGGCTGTCAAGGACTACTAACCCTGAGAGCTATATTCTCTCTCTACGGTCGGAGGCAGCATGCTTCTGAATAAAGGTAAAGGTAAAGGTACCCCTGACCATTAGGTCCAGTCGTGACCAACTCTGGGGTTGCGGCGCTCATCTCGCTTTATTGCCCGAGGGAGCCGGCGTACAGCTTCTGGGTCATGTGGCCAGCATGACTAAGCCGCTTCTGGCGAACCAGAGCAGCGCACGGAAACACCGTTTACCTTCCCGCCGGAGCGGTACCTGTTTATCTACTTGCACTTTGACGTGCTTTCGAACTGCTAGGTTGGCAGGAGCAGGGACTGAACAATGGGAGCTCACCCCATTGCGGGGATTCAAACCACCGACCTTCTGATCGGCAAGTCCTAGGCTCTGTGGTTTAACCCACAGCGCCACCCGCGTCCCTATGCTTCTGAATACCAGTTGCTAAAAACTGCACAAGAGGAGAGTGCTGTTGCATCCATGTCTTGCTTATACCAGAGTTCCATACAGTGCTTTCCAACTTCTAGCAGGCTATTCTCATAACTCACTAGGTTCTAACTTGGCTTTATTCCTGATGTGCCAGCTTATATTGGCTTCCCACCAGATTCTATCCTGGATCCACCCTTGATGTAGAGATCATTCAGGCTCGATCTCTGGGTTATCATGTCCTTTTCTGGTTCCTGCTGCTCTAGTTCTGTGGGGCAGTCAAAGGGCCAGAGTGGCATGCTTTTTAGGGTGTATGTTAGGACTTGGGAGACCCAGGTTCAAGTCACCACTGTCATGAAGATCCCTGGGTGCCTTTGAACCAGTTACTATAGCTCAGTTTAATCTACCTCTGTGAGGGTACAATAGCAGGAGAGTAGCATGTATGCCACCTTCATTCATTCACTTTATTTGTATGACACTTTTCCACACACACACACACACACACACACACACACAAATCATGCTCAAAGCAACCTACAACAAAGAAACAGAGATGCATTTGAGCAAGGTAGGACAAAAATGCATCAGGACCAAGCACTATCTGCCTGGGTGCCTACTTGCATCCCACAAGCACTATCTATATATTGAGAGGCAATGTGGCCTAATGGTTAGAATATAAACAAATAGAAATGTAAGCTAGATGCTGCCCTTCAACCTATGCTAACCTCACATGGGGCAGGGGGCAGGGAGGGGGGAGAAGATCTATGCTGAGCTCCTTGAAAGAAGGGTGAAACAAAAAAATTAATTAAATAATAATAATAATAATAATAATAATAATAATAATAATAATTTATTATTTGTACCCCGCCCATCTGGCTGGGTTTCCCCAGCTACTCTGAGCGGCTTCCAACAAAGATGAAAGATACACTAAAATGTCACATATTAAAAACTTCCCTGAACAGGGCTGCCTTCAGATGTCTTCTGAATGTCAGGTAGATGTTTATCGCTTTGACATCTGATGGGAGGGCGTTCCACAGGGCGAGCGCCACTACCGAGAAGGCCCTCTGCCTGGTTCCCTGTAACTTGGCCTCTCGCAGTGAGGGAACCACCAGAAGGCCCTCAGAGCTGGACCTCAGTGTACGGGCAGAACGATGGGGGAGGAGACGCTCCTTCAGATATACTGGACCGAGGCCATTTAGGGCTTTAAAGGTCAGCACCAACACTTTGAATTGTGCTCGGAAACGTACTGGAAGCCAATGTAGGTCTTTCAAGACCGGTGTTATATGGTCTCGGCCAATATTATAGGTAGGTTTTTTTTAGAGTTTAGGAGCCAAGAAGCACAGCTACAAGCGATTATTATGCAAGTTAGGAAGAGTACAATGTGTTCCTCTTCAGTTTTTACACCAGAAACTGCTGCCGGCAGCACAGCAGCTAAAATACATACATATGGATGTGTACAATACATATAATGGATACATAACATCAGCCTGTTAGCAATTTTTTAAGCATCGCTAATAAATCCACATATGAGATGGTACATAACATTCCATCCATTGTCACTGACAACTTCTTCTATTATTCCAGCGAGGCACAAAATAAAACAAAAACCACAAATTTTCCATCAATTATTAACCCCTTGTTCATAAAAAGATTCTTTTGGGATCAGCATTCAGAATTAGAAAGAAAGAACTAATGAAATTAAATGATCAGGTTCCATATGCATTTTTCCATATGTAGATTTCCAGATCATCTGAATTTCAACTCTGATTGCTAAACATATAGTCTACATTTGATGGTGGTGATTATTATTTTAACCATCTACGCTACTAGGAAGCATAGTTATAATCTCTCCAGCTAGCAAAACTTGTTTTTCCCCCGCTATCATCAACCAGCCCAGCTGTCATCCATAATCTTCCTGATAATGCGAGATGCTGTACTACCCCAGGACGTAATTATTTTGTGTGAAGTTCATTGAAATCTAGCCAGAAAAACCAGTCAACAGATCTACATTCTCAAGTGATATTACAGCTTTAATTAACTTTAGACTGAAGCATTTTCTCTGGCACTTTCCTGTTTTCATAAGCTTATCAAAATGTTATTTGGCACAGCAAAATTTGAACTGCCATTCAGGCAAACAATCAGATAAACAAATAATGCTCTTCTTTTAACAATATTCATAACATCTCTATGTCTAATTCACTCCTATGTTTAAGCTGTGCTGCTTGATTCTGAAGGCATCACCCCAGTAATCCTTATCCCCAAGCTATTTTATCATAGCGTTCCCTCCCCAATTTTAAATCTTTTGGGATAAGACATAAGAAAATGAAATACAAGGCAGGAGATCAGAAAATGAAAGAATACCTAAGAAAATTAATGAGGGGAAGTGGACTGAAGTAAATAAAACAGTGGGATGCAAGGAAATGAGAAAGCGCAAGGCTCAAGATAAGGTAGAATGCCTTTATCATCTCTGAATAGTTTCCCAGGGTTGATTATAAGATTGTACACAGTTGGGAGTAAGACTCATTGAACCCAAATGGGGCAAGGTGCAGCTGAGGAGGATGCTCTGCCAGGACTTGTGCTCTTCTCTGCTCCTCTCCCACTTTCTTCCTGTCCAAGGTGGCCCTGCCCTCTGCTTACCCCTCAGAGCTGGTATGCCACACAAGGCTAGACCTCAACAGTAGGAGCATCTCCTTCTCCTCCTCCTGCTCTCCAGCAGCGGCTGCAGGACAAGCTGCCTATGGGAGGAGGTTGGCAGCAGCAGCCATGAAAAGTCAACAGGATGCTTCCTTGCAAGCACTGCCACTGTCACCATCGCTCAGAACAAACACCGACTCATCCTCCTCCCCAAGCTTGGTGGCGGTACCACTGTGAGGAGGAAACAAAGCCTAGAAATCAAGACTTTCTGTGATCAAGCCACATCAAGCATATGTTCTTTGCATGCAGAAGGCCTGTGTTTCAGTTTTTGGCATCTCCAAGTAGGGGCAATGCCTATTGAGCCACTGCCAGTCACTGCAGATCGGGCCCCATGTGTACATCTGGGTTTTGAGAGCATGCTGTGGGCACTACCTCCTCTGCTCTGCTCACTGCTCATCCATGGTTTATCTACGTGCAGTGCACACAACAAAAGTCCACACAGATTCCTTGCTTTTCTTTAGGGTAAAATTTAAAAAAGATCTTCTTGAATTTACATTATGTTACCTGGGGGTCCACCCAAAAGAAAAACCAATTAAATTAAGGCTGATCTGATACTTGCCAGTACCACAAAAACACTGATCCAAAGCACAGTTCCTCATGGATCTTCACATGGGTAGATGACAAAGTCAACAATAAATCGCAGGACACACCTGTGGATTCAGGGGTGAGCTACAGTTTGCTGATGGTTTCAAGGCGATCACACGTAAAAAGCATGAGGACTCCATAAGAATTTGTGCCTGTGATAAGTGGTGCTCTTGCATTGCATTGTGCTGATCAGGGTTTTTTTAAATAGTTTTTAATGATTCAGTCAATGGAGGCAGATGCTATCTATGATTTGACAGGGTAGGGATGGAGAAGCCATGGAAAAGTAAGCCATTTCAATAAGATCTCCTTCACTAGGTCCAAGAGGTGTGGGTGGGTGGGTCGGTGGGTGCACACACACTAGCCACCTCTTTCATATTTTGCTTCCTATACACATAAGAATGTAAAATGTTGTCACACTCTGCCGTTTGTGTGGCCGACAATAAGCGTTTTGTTTTTCCCACTATAGTGGTACCTCGGGTTACATACGCTTCAGGTTACAGACTCCATTAACCCAGAAATAGTACCTCAAGTTAAGAACTTTGCTTCAGGATGAGAACAGCAGCAGCAGGAGGCCCCATTAGCTAAAGTGGTGGTTCAGGTTAAGAACAGTTTCAGGTT